>NC_141689.1:1288926114-1293726114 GCF_964263255.1 Lissotriton vulgaris | reverse complement strand
AAGAGGAAGCGGTGTGGGTGCAGAGCAAGCTGGGAGCTGTAGTCCAATCACAGCATCAGGAACCCAGCGGCGCTGCGAGGTTTTGCTTGTCAGGTCAGTGCAGCATGCAGTAAAGCGCTGTGACCCCTCCTGGAGCCGGTGTGCGCTTAGCGATGCTGTTTATCGGGCTCCACATTTGAGCCCTGGCGTAGGCAGACTTTTTACTTAACTTGTGCAGCTATGAATCTGTGTCAAAGTTATTAGTACTCAGTTGCTGTAGGTATGATGTTACGTGTTGTACCATACCTACATGCAAAAATATGGATGGCAAAATTTACAGTGTGGTTTGTGGCCGAGAGCTGCACTGGTGGGTGAGAGGTCAGAGAGGAAAGGGTTGGAGCTAAAGGGAAACAAAGAGTTGTGAGTATGAGGTTATGCAGAAGTTCCTGTAACAGATACGTTCTTGCACTAACTTAGTGGAGTCAGTATACATATATCTGTGTTGCTGTTTTCCTTTTCTCAGCATACTGTTTTTGTGCTGCTTACTTCAGATATTTTAGTGTGTCTGGCTCGCCCTCTGTATCTCTGTCTTCTGTGCAGTTTTTCTCCATGCTGCCTATCCTCTGATTTCTACCGTTCCGGTCTCTCATACATTTTCTCTCTATGCAGTTCTTGTTCTCCCTCACTCTGTGTCCTATTCTTTCTGTTTCTCTTGCTCTCTCTGTCTTTGTTGTGCCTTTTACTATATTTTTTTCATTTCTGTCATTCTTTTCTTTTCTGGCCTGAAACCACTCTTACCTTCACTCTCCCTTGTGATATGTCTCTCCTTCTCGTGCTCGTTTTGTATCTTTCTCTGTGTCTTGTTCTCAGTCTTCCTCCTACATTGTCTGTATGGTGGTGTATATCTCTCTCCCTCCTATTCACTCTTCTCTCCATCTTTCTCTCTCTTCTGCTCTGCTTGTCCATCTCTGTGTTCCTTCTGCTCTCTCTCCCCCTATTGTACTGTTTGCCTGCTGTCCTCTCTGTCCCTGTGCCTCCTGCCTTTTGTCTCCTTTGTGCTCTGTCTGTTACTTATACTCTGTGACTCACTTTCTATGTTCATCTTTTACTTTAATGTACCATCCTTCTCTTTTTTGACTTTTCTCTGCTCCTGTTATTTTTCTATCTCTCCATTTGTGCTTAGAATGCTGGTCTGTCTCTGCATGTTCCTCTCCCTGCTACTGTCTCTCTATCTCTTGTCGTCTGTATCTCTCCTGTCCTGTGTCTCTTTTCTACTCTATATTTAATATGTTATTTAATATTTAGTTATTTGATGTGGTGAAAAAACAATTATTGAACTTAGTTAGGCATTAGGATATCTAATGGTAGAGAATCTTAGGAAATTTATCTGTTAGGCTTGTTGTTTGCTACAATGGGTGTATGTTGTGTAATAAATATGTCTGTAATATGTTAATTAAATTTAAGTATTTCTCTTTTTTATAGTGTTTGGTGCTGAGCAGCAACAACCTGTATTCCAAGTTATCGAATTTTCAGCAATCACATTCTTTTTTTCAGGTGAGTTGGTATTTTTGAAAGGCAATTTTTTTGGGTGCAGATTAAAATAATAAGCAAGATTTTTTAGAATATTGCAAAGTTTCGGTTTGGTGCATGATTTTATCTTTTATTTTTGCCATGTCTGTATCTGCTTGTACTACATATGTATTTTGAGATACTTTTCCTCTGTCTGTTGACACTATCTTTTTATGGGCCTGGTCCATGTGTTCTTTTCGATGCAGTTCTGGTTCATCTATCCTTTGACTATAATTCTTTGCTGTTTCCATGGAATAATTCTTGCTAAGTCTTCATTATTTCTCTAACTCATGCTGTAATATCTTTGGCAGTCTTTTTTCTTCATTTACAGAGGTGTATTGTGATATGGCTCTTGGTGTGATGGGCATCTTTTCTACATATCTGTGAATGTACTATCTGTGTGCACTGTTTTACATACATTTGCAGAGCTTTATTATGATGTGGTTCCTCATGGTTAGCATGAAATGTTGTGCATGCTATGAAATTCACATGCTGAGTATGCTGTTGAAACATAAAAGCAACTGTCTCTGTGGGAAGTAGTAATCTGTTAAATGAATGTTATGGTTTGTACAATGTGAGCCTCCCCTTCAGACTGTATATAGTTTGAAAAGCAGTTTGTAGTGGTGAACTCAGAAAATGGATACCTAAAAATCAATTATAAAGTTTATCAATAGTTGTGATATCCAGAAAATCTAAAAACAAATTTTACAGTAAGATGTCTTTTTACAGCAGTAATTATTTAATGAAAAAAAGGAACAGTGTTAATGTCTAGGCTCATAGTGTCAATTTGTTTTCAAACAAGAGGAAGGTGCTATCTTAATATATGTAGTTAATGAGTTACAAAGTATAAAAATGTATGTAGTTTAAAAATTAGTAAAGGTAGTTTTAAGT
Source organism: Lissotriton vulgaris (assembly GCF_964263255.1). NCBI lineage: Eukaryota > Metazoa > Chordata > Amphibia > Caudata > Salamandridae > Lissotriton > Lissotriton vulgaris. The sequence goes on along the minus strand of NC_141689.1, from coordinate 1,293,723,675 downwards.
TATCTATTGATGAAAAAGATATAATTTAGTCTTTATATTTTTTTTAAAAGGATACAGAAGACACAAAAAAGATTACAAAAATGGAGAATTATTCTGTGAAAAGTGAATTAAATTTTGAAATCGCTAATGAACTACTGTAGGAATTATTAGATGGAGTTTTTGAGAAGGAAAATGATACTGAAAATGAGGACTTTATGGATAATACATTGGACAGTTCCTATTTAGAGATGGTGGAAGGGGAATAGCATAGTTTGGAGGATGAGAATGATGAATCTGAAGAAGTACCCGATGAAATAATGCTACAAGTTCTTTTAGAATATGAACTTTTAAATAAATAAAATAATTTTTGATACTATAGCATTCTTGAAGACAGTTTTCTTGTACTATTCGTCGTTGATCTGCTTTATGAGAGTGACAATGACAAGCGTGGAGAATCACGACGCGCGCACTTAGGACCCGGCCTCTCCGGACCCCGCCCGCTCCTGGTCTCTGGTGGTTGGTCGGGCGGACGGCCCAATCGGCGTCCGGCCGACCCATTTCCGCTCTGGCGTTATTGCGTGACCCGAGGGTCAGGGGGTGGAGACTCTGGGCCTATTTAGGGTCAACTCCCTGTGACTGGGGTCTCTGTTCCCGCTATCACTCCTGGATACCTGACTGCTCACGCCGGCTCCTGGCCATTCTCGTGATCCAGGCCGGCTTTCTGAAACTCTAGAAGCAGAAGGATTGAGCATTGTTCGTGTAGCCAGGTAAGGGGTCGAGTGCCTCTGGGGGCCTCGTGGGCAGCCGTGAGTCACGGTGGGTGCAGGGAAGGGATTGGAGTGTCGCTGCCTTACGGGCTTACGGCTGTGTGCGAGGGTTTTCGTGGTGCGGGCTCCTGCCGGGCGGCGTGAACGGTGCTTAGGGGTGTGGGAACAGGGAACTCAGGGTGCGTTAGGTGCTATAGCGAGGTAGTGCGAAGCGCGCGATAGTTAGCATGGCACCAAAAAAGGGTGGACAAAAGCGTAAGGACTCTGAACCTGAATTAGCGCAGATTATGAAATTGCTGCTAAAAAAGTTGAGCAAGGAGACCCCCGATAGCGGGGACGAGAGCGATTCTTCCCAGGGGGAGCAGCCCGATGTAGTAGAGCGGCCGCGCAGGAGGGTGCCACTGAAAGCTGCTTGTCCGCCATTAAAGAAGAAGGCCAAGGCGCAGCCAAAAAGGAAAGGGACGAAGAGTAGGCCTAGCCCTGCCAGGGGGAAACAGGACGAGGGATCAGTAGGTCCCGTCCCCACTCCTCCATTAGATGCAGAGAGGGTTTTCCCTTCTGATCCTGAACCAGATGTGGCCACACCAGTAGACCCAGTGGGGTCCGTTTTGTCTGAGATTAGGGAGGCGTTGAGGGCGTTGGCTCCGGGAGGCGCGGTACCATTAGTCACGGTCCCTCCGGCCCCACTCCCACCGCAGCCAGTGGCCGCAGTGGCAGCCGCTGGCGATCCGTTGGATAGCTTGCTCGCGTCAGTTTCCACTCTAGTGGGCCAATTATCAGCCCCGGAAAGAGTATTAGAGAGAGTGAGCGCTGGGGCGGCAGCACCGTGGGTGCCCCCGCAGGTCACAGAACAGGGCGCATTGCAGGATATTCAGAGGCAGTTGGCGCTTTTAGCCGAGTCGCGCAAAGCGTTGCCCAGCGTAGCGATTGGAGCACAGCCCCCCGTGACAGCGATAGCGGTGCCACCTTCAGGAGGTAAGCCTGGTGACGCTACTCTAAGGAGCAGCGAGGTGGGAATTAGTCAGGGGAACGTGTTGTCCCAGTCAGGGATGTTAGATACGCATGTGAGTATGGAAATGCGAGAGAAGATTTGGAGAGGGGCCTACGTAGATATATTCTCCCTTATCAGGCCGAAGAGACGAGAAGAGGATTACAAGGACAGGGATGGGAAAGATCACTCCTTCCGAGATCAGAGACCTAGGATAGAGGAGACTATATCCAAATGGTTGTTCGGCTTTCACGTCTATGTCAAAGTGTTGTTGGAAAAAAGGCCAGAGTTGGCGATTCCGCTGGTGTTTTATACTAATAAGATTGTAAAGGCGCACGCCACTCATGGCGGTTCTGCCTGGCTGACATACGATAGGGAGTTTCGCTGGGCGAAGGAGGAAAACCCCTCCATTTGTTGGGACCAGGTTGAGGTCAATGCTTGGTTAGAGAGCGTAAGCAATAGGGAGCACCCGGCTAGGCAGCCCTTTCGGACTTCCCAGGGAGGGCCGGGCGAGAAGAAAGGTACATGCCGGGCATTCAATGGTAAAGGGTGCACATGGCCACCGGGCAGTGCAAGTTCAAGCACGCATGTGCCTACTGCGGTCACCAGTCCCATCCTGAATCACAGTGCAATAAGAAATCCAAAGATCGGGGGGGTAACGTCCCTAAGGATATCAAGCCTCCCAAGTCTAATCTGCCTACTCCTGTTGACATTGAGAAACTGATCTTTTGGTTGGGCAGGTATCCAGATAGGGCAGCTGCCAGGATGTTGTTTGAAGGTTTTTCCAGTGGTTTCTGTATACCAGCATCGCATGTCCCCCCTATTACTCAGTGTAGGAACCAAGTTTCAGCAAGAACCCATCCCTCAGTAGTGGCCACAAAGGTGGAGAAAGAGCGGGCCTTAGGCCGAGTAGCAGGCCCGTTCCTGGCTCCTCCCTGGGAGAACTTTGTCAGCTCCCCGTTGGGAGTGGTGCCCAAGAAGGAGCCGGGACAGTTCAGAATGATTCATAACTTATTCGCACCGAAGGGTGCATCGGTAAACAATGCCATCGACCCGGCGGTGTGCTCAGTGACGTACTCGTCCTTTGATGCCGTGGTTCACAAAGTGAGGGAGCTAGGCCGAGGGGCGTTACTAGCAAAAACCGACATTGAGTCAGCATTCCGCTTGTTACCGGTACACCCTGAGGATTACCATTTGTTAGGCTTTCAGGTCCAACAGCAATTTTATTATGACAGATGTATGCCTATGGGTTGTGCGGTCTCCTGCAAGTATTTTGAGACCTTTAGCTCCATGCTGCAATGGGTGTTTTCGCAAAAGTCAGGATGTACGGATGTGGTGCATTACTTAGATGATTTCATGGTGATGGGTCCCGCATCGTCGATGCCTGCGCGTTGGCCCTAAGCCAACTGGTGGCGATGCTAAAGGAATTTGGGGTGCCGCTAGCACCGAGCAAGACAGTCGGCCCTGACACGTGCATGTCCTTCCTGGGCATTGAAATTGACACAGTAGCGGGGGAATGTAGATTGCCAATGGATAAAGTAAAGGCCTTTTCCCTAGCCATTGAAGTAGCATTGGCGTGTCCAAAGGTGACGTTGTATCAGTTACAGGTGCTTGTGGGGCAGCTAAACTTTGCTTTGCGGATCATTCCCATGGGACGCCCTTTCTCAAGGTCCATAGCCAGAGCGATGGTGGGTCTTACCCAGAAACATCACCGGGTGAGGTCAAAAGCAGGGGTTAAGGAGGACCTCAAGGTGTGGCGGGACTTCCTGGCAGATTTCAATGGGCAGGTAGTGTGGCCCACGCCGCCGGTGTCCAGTAAGGAACTAGGATTATACACCGATTCAGCTGGTAGTGTTGGTTTTGGGGCAATCTTGGGCCCTGCCTGGTGTGGGGCGGTCTGGCCAGCGGAGTGGCACGTAACAGGCTTGACTAAGAATTTAGCCTTTCTAGAGCTCTTTCCCATCTGGGTTGCAGTTACGGTGTGGGCAGAGCGCTTCAGGGACAGGGTCGTGACCTTCTGGTCGGATAACATGGCAGTGGTTCAGGTTATCAATCGGCAAGGGGCGACTTGCCCACACGTGCTGAGATTGCTGAAGTTGTTGGTGTTGGCATGCTTGAAATTGAATTTGACTTTTAAGGCAGCGCATATACCTGGTGTGGATAACCATGCTGCTGACGCTTTGTCTCGTTCCAAGTTGCAGGACTTCCGGAGGTTCCACCCGCAGGCGGAAGAGCGCATGACGACGTTCCCTACGTCACTGTGGAAAATTGGAGCCCCGCTTTAGTGGGGCTGGTAGGTGCCGCTCTGAGTGATCGCACCAAACGCGCCTATCAGTCACAGTTTAATGTTTGCAAATCATTTGTTGAACAGTTGGGTGGAGGGAGGGTCTTCTCAACTGAAACGATGTACGCCTTTTTACAGGTTCTGCGGGATCAGGGCAAAACAGTGTCCTTTGCTAGGGCTTCCCTGGCTGTGATAGGCTTCTTTGCTAAACTGGCGGGGGAGCGGGATCCTGGGGCTTCATTCTTGATCAGGAAGGCCTTAGCGGGATGGGCCCGATTAGACTGGACACAGCGGGACTGTCGTAGGCCTTTGGACCTCCCGACCTTGATTGATATTTTGGAGGTACTGCCTGTTATTTGCCAGTCACCATTCGAGGGAATCATGCTGGGGGCGGCCTTCTGCCTGGCCTTCTACGGGGCCTTCCGCCTGCGTGAGATTGTGGGGGCCTCCAGAGTAGACCACGGGGGGGGGCCTGCAGCTCAAGGATATCTCCATTTCCCCGGGGGGCCTGGTAGTGCGGTTGAGACGGTCCAAAACTGACCAAAAAGGAAAGGGGGTCAACATCCAGTTGCGGCCTGCCCCAGGGATAGCTGCCTGCCCCGTATCCCGTATGCAGGCGTACCTAGCCCGATGCCCAGCAGGGGGGGGGTCGGCTCTTTTCGTCCACGAAAACGGGGATTGCCTGTCTCAATACCAGTTTAAGGCAGTCTTTGGGTTGGCTCTGGGGAACCTGGGACTGGGAGCAGCGGGCTATTCTTCTCATTCCTTTAGGATTGGCGCCGCAACTTTAGCGGCAGGGGCAGGTCTGCCCCCCAACATGGCGAAAGGTGTAGGTCGCTGGACCTCTGATTGCTACAAACGATATGTAAGGCCTGAATTATTGTAATGCATATGTGTGCAGTGTCTAACGGTTCCATCTCTCTCCTTTCTGATTAGTATGCCCGCTTCCGTGGTATGGGTACTCGGGCACTCTTTCGTGCGTCGCGCGGCGGTGCGCTTGCAGCGAAGAGAGGTAGTGAAACCAGCCGCATTGGGCGAGACCGAATTCGTATGGCATGGCGTTGGACGGATGCGGATCTGACACTTGAGGCGGATCGTCAAGGAGCTCAGGGCACGAGAGCACAAATCGCCGGATTGGATTATTTTGCATTTGGGAGGCAACAACATGGTCGACAGGGGGCGCTTGGCTGTCAAGGAAGCCCCACTAGCAGAGTTTGCCTGGCTGGGGCATGCGTTCCCATGGACGAAATTAGTCTGGTCTGGCATGATATCACGCAGGGCATGGGGCCCAGGAGTGCGTCCTAGATCTTTGAACATCTCGGTGAGGCGATTGATCGGTGAGCTAGCAAGGTTGTGCTCAGTGAAGGGCCGCTTGCGCTACCTCCAGCACCGGATGATTCCCAGAGAAGCAATGTACCACCAGGATGGTGTGTATTTGTCGGACTATGAAACTGATACGTTTATCCAAGAACTTTGGTCATTTATTCCGAACGCAGGTGGGGAGGGTGTCAGACCTGTGGGCCTTGGCCACCATTGTGGTGGAGAAGAGACCTGCGATCAGTAAATAGTGGCTAAACAAGATGGATGGGAGCCCGCTTGCCGGGCTCCATAGGCCAGCTCTGAGGGGGGATATGGCAAGCTCTCCACTAAGAGGAAGTGACCACCGGCTGGGGAGGCTAGGGCGACAGATTTCGAGCCTCCCGGGCGACCCTGGGCAGCCTGGTGGTCGAGAGGTGGGCCCCGGTAATGGCGGACAAGGATAGAAGGGCGGGACCCACCACTCTAAGGGGCAGGTGCACGGTACTTGGCGTAGGATACCCAGTTGCGAGATGCAAACCAGATGGTGTTCCTCCCTTAGGGTTGGGAAGGTGATGGAGCTGATATGCTCATAAATGTAGTTATGTAATAACTTGTGATTTTAGATATGCATGTTATTGCTTGTCATGTTTATACAATGTGTGAATAAACATGGCCTTTTTAACCCCACCTGAATCTCAGGTGATTTCAAATGTGGGGATCTTGCATGTCTAGGGTAGTTGGGCGGCGGGGGCATATCTGGAGGGTACGGGTCCTATGACAAGCGTGGAGAATCACGACGCGCGCACTTAGGACCCGGCCTCTCCGGACCCCGCCCGCTCCTGGTCTCTGGTGGTTGGTCGGGCGGACGGCCCAATTGGCGTCCAGCCGACCCATTTCCGCTCTGGCGTTATCGCGTGACCCGAGGGTCAGGGGGTGGAGACTCTGGGCCTATTTAGGGTCAACTCCCTGTGACTGGGGTCTCTGTTCCCGCTATCACTCCTTGATACCTGACTGCTCACGCAGGCTCCTGGCCATTCTTGTGATCCAGGACGGCTTTCCGAAACTCCCACCCACCCGTCCCTTACATTAATGGTTTGAGGGGCGTTCTGCGGAGAAGAGACCTGCGATCAGTAAATAGTGGCTAAACAAGATGGATGGGAGCCCGCTTGCCGGGCTCCATAGGCCAGCTTTGAGGGGGGATATGGCAAGCTCTCCACTGGGAGGAAGAGACCACCGGCTGGGGAGGCTTGGGCGACAGATTTCGAGCCTCCCGGGCGACCCTGGTCAGCCTGGTGGTCGAGAGGTGGGCCCCGGTAATGGCAGACAAGGATAGAAGGGCGGGACCCACCACTCTAAGGGGCAGGTGCACGGTACTTGGCGTAGGATACCCAGTTGCGAGATGCAAACCAGATGGTGTTCCTCCCTTAGGGTTGGGAAGGTGATGGAGCTGATATGCTCATAAATGTAGTTATGTAATAACTTGTGATTTTAGATATGCATGTTATTGCTTGTCATGTTTATACAATGTATGAATAAACATGGCCTTTTTAACCCCACCTGAATCTCAGGTGATTTCAAATGTGGGGATCTTGCATGTCTAGGGTAGTTGGGCGGCGGGGGCATATCTGGAGGGTACGGGTCCTATGACAAGCGTGGAGAATCACGACGCGCGCACTTAGGACCCGGCCTCTCCGGACCCCGCCCGCTCCTGGTCTCTGGTGGTTGGTCGGGCGGACGGCCCAATTGGCGTCCAGCCGACCCATTTCCGCTCTGGCGTTATCGCGTGACCCGAGGGTCAGGGGGTGGAGACTCTGGGCCTATTTTGGGTCAACTCCCTGTGACTGGGGTCTCTGTTCCCGCTATCACTCCTTGATACCTGACTGCTCACGCAGGCTCCTGGCCATTCTTGTGATCCAGGACGGCTTTCCGAAACTCCCACCCACCCGTCCCTTACATTAATGGTTTGAGGGGCGTTCTGCGGAGAAGAGACCTGCGATCAGTAAATAGTGGCTAAACAAGATGGATGGGAGCCCGCTTGCCGGGCTCCATAGGCCAGCTTTGAGGGGGGATATGGCAAGCTCTCCACTGGGAGGAAGAGACCACCGGCTGGGGAGGCTTGGGCGACAGATTTCGAGCCTCCCGGGCGACCCTGGTCAGCCTGGTGGTCGAGAGGTGGGCCCCGGTAATGGCAGACAAGGATAGAAGGGCGGGACCCACCACTCTAAGGGGCAGGTGCACGGCACTTGGCGTAGGATACCCAGTTGCGAGATGCAAACCAGATGGTGTTCCTCCCTTAGGGTTGGGAAGGTGATGGAGCTGATATGCTCATGGAGCTGATATGCTCATAAATTTAGTTATGTTATAACTTGTGATTTTAGATATGCATGTTATTGCTTGTCATGTTTATACAATGTGTGAATAAACATGGCCTTTTTAACCCCACCTGAATATCTGGTGATTTCAAATGTGGGGATCTTGCATGTCTAGGGTAGTTAATTGGCGGGGGCATATCTGGAGGGTACGGGTCCTATACATGTTCTCATGAAGTGTATAAGAGATTATAGTAAAAAAAATAAAAGCACTAGGATCACCGACAGTTCTTGAAAAACAGTGTACTGTTTGTATGCTTTAAAAATTAGAATCAGAAAATACGTCTATAATGTTGACACAGCTATGGACTGTCCTAAATTTAGAACCAACATTCACTACCAGATTTCCTACTCTGTTCAGAGACTGTTTCTTTGTCTTTATTCTACTTATAAAATGAACATGTGGTTATAATTTGTATGTTATATGCTAGTAGCGGTCTATAATATTTGTTATGTTTGTTCTTTACAGATTGTCATGTTTATCGGAAACATAAATTAGTATGCCGACCAGAAATGAAAAAAGAAAGCTCTATAAATGGACATACCATGTGAAGAGGAAAGAATTAGAAGAATTATCAAAACAACAAAGGACTGATAAAAAGAAGAGTGCTCCTGGTAAGAAAAGCAAGGATTTCTTAAAAAGATTATGTGAAAGGAAAAATGCAAAGGATAATCTTCAAAAGGAAAAACAGTTATCAGTATCTACAAGGAGAAATGCTAGAAAAAAGCCAAATGTTTCTCAAATCAGCAGAGAGGAAAATATGTACAGTAAAAGACGTACAAATCAGTTTACGGAAATCAGGAAGCGTATGTTTTATAACAGAGTAGTTTCGGATTTATTAAAAAAGGAAAAAGTTTCTAAAAGAAAATCTGCTTTTTATAAGAAGAAAAAATATATAGAGGATGTTGAGCGCGCGTTTGAGACAAAAAGAAAATTATTTATTTTAGTAATTAATAGAATAAATACACTAAATAAGGCAATCACAGTTTTAAAAGCTATGAGTAAATGGAAGAGACACATAAATAGAAGTAATTTTTGTTAAGTGTTTTCTGGGAAATGGATGCATACTTCAACTTCGGAGCCATTTTTTAATGAAGAGAGTTACTTTAAAAGTAACAATTTGTTGCATGCAGTTGACACCAGTGGTCAAGCATATGAGGTGAAGGATAGTTCTGCTATTAGAAAGAGAAAATTGTGGTTACAAATGCAGAAGAGGTGATAGCTGGAGAAGTTTTAGAGGAACGTCCTAATGTTCCTGTTTACAGTTGGAATTGTAGTAGCATTTGCAGTGTACGACAGGATTCAATTGATTTCTTTCACAATTTCTTACGTAAGTACACTAAGGAAAGTCTTAAAAAAAATTGTAATGTTGCAAGAATTAGACCATTGCAGAGTGCGAGAAAAAATAGGTCTGCAAGGCCATTCTCTGGCTTGTCTTTCTAAAAAAATATGCCAGAGTGTGTTTCATCACTTCAGGATGTTAGCAGTGCATCATACGAAAATTAGTGAGAAAGTTGTATTATGCAAAAAGTCCAGCACTTAAACTTAAACAGTTAAATAGTGCTTATTTGCATGGATGTGAATTAGATGTTAAGAAGATTTGTGCAGAAATTGAGGTAAGTTATTTTGGTCCAGATGAAGACAATGCAGAAACTGATATAGTTATAGAAGGAAATGTGTTAGAAAATGTTGGAAATTTTAATACTGAAAATTTTGAACAGGAAATAACAAAGTTTAAGGTCATTGCAGGTGAAAAACCAAATGTTCCTTGTGTGTGTTGTCAACGCATTCATTACAAAAGTCAAACTAGGTTAGTTGATTTATATTTAAAAAGTGAAGATGAAAATATTAGTCAGTGGAAAGATTTTGCAACTTATTTTGATTTGGGTTTTGAGCAACGTATTTGTAAGTATTGTTATAATAAATTAAATGAGAATAGAATGCCTGCTAGAGCTGTACATATTAATCTTGAGTTGATAAATATTCCCTCCGAACTGATGGATTTAAATACTTATGAGACTATTCTGATTCAATGTGTACATCCTTTTCAGGCTATTGTTCGTATGGAGCCTAAGACTGGCAAATTAAATCCTTCAGATTTACAAAGAGGATTAAAGGGTAGAGTTGTATATTAGCCACTTGATTTAAAAAAAAATATGGAGACAATTGGTGTTGAAAATGTAGAAGAGGAACCTCTAGTTATTCTAGTGAATGGTGTACCTACAAAGAGTAAGAAAATCTGGCAAGATTTAGTGGATGTTAGAAAAGTCAAAAAGGCAACATTGTATTTAGTCAAAAACAATAAATACTATAAAAATGTATACGTAGAAGAAGTATAAGTAAGTGAAGAAAAGGACAATGAATTGTCTATTGGACAAATTGAAAAATTTGACTTATCCAGAAGTGAAGAAATTTATGAGCATTACAGTGTTCATCCACTGCATTCCAAAGAAGCAATAGGTAATGCTATTGAATTATTTCAGATGAAAAAAGCAAAAGGAAGTCCTATTAGTGTATGGGAAGAAAGTTTGGAAGGTCGTTGTTTCCCATAGTTATTCCCTACAGGTGAAGGTACACAATATGATGATCGACCTATGCAGATTCCTGCATCTGAGTACCGGACAACAATATGTAGAAGATCAGAGATTTCATCAATGTATTCCATATTTGTTTCATCTTCTGTTTGAGAGTGACTTATCTGGTCTTTCATATGCAGTAAACCATATCTTAAAAAGTGGAGTGCATCTGCAAAATGTTTCAGCAAAGGAATTTATGGATAAAGTGCAACAGAAAGAGAGTTGTTTGGATTCACACCTAATTAATTTAATGGCTTGTCAGCGTGGTACTAATGAGTATTGGTACCGTCGTCATTTGAAATGCATGCTTAAAAACTTAGGAGCACCTACATGGTTTTTAACTCTAAGCTGTGCAGAGTTGGATCCGGTTAATGTTTGCAGATATTTTAATCATAGATTTGAAGCTATGATGTCTTTTATTACAAACAAGAAACATCCACCTCTTGGTGAAGTTCTGGATTTCTTTTGGAGAAAAGAATATCTCGCAAGAGGTGCTCCTCATATTCATATGCTGTTATGGATCAAGGATGCTTCTAAATTTGGAACAGACTCGGATGAGACTGTACTGTCTTTTATTGAACAATATGCGACTTGTGACATACCTAATAGTACAACTGATAAGGACTTAAGAGGAAAAGTGTTATGCTTTCAAAGTCATCGTTGTGGAAAATATTGTTGGCGAAAGTTCAAATCAAAGACTAAATTCTACACCAAATGTCGTTTTGGATTTGCACGACGGGTACTCTCAAATGGAAGAGTCAACAATTTTATGTCATCTTTGCGACATAACATCACAAGAAGGTCACCTAACAATACGTACAATTTAAGAAGAGGTGAAGAGTCCAAATATATAAATGACTATAACCCAGTCATTTTGTCCATGTGGAATGCTAACATGGATATACAATATGTTGCAGACAACTCTATTGCTGTGGCTCGATATGTAACGTCTTACATCACGAAATCTGAAAAGACGGAACTGAAGGAGATGGGGGAAGACATTTCTCATGAAAAGAGCCTAAGCAAGAAATTGTATATGGCCGGGATGCCCGTCACCCCCTCCCAACACAATCCCCAATGATGGGAAACGGACGTCATTCTGAACTTTTGGAAGGCGGGAGGGAGTTACCCTCCCGGCCGTATTTATTAAAATATGAAACAAAATTAAAAGATTAAATAAAAGTTTCATATCATGTACAATTTTCATTTATTACATTTCGATGAAGACATGTTCATTGGCTAACCTTAACAAATCTCTATTACAAAGGTTTCCTAGCCGAGTCTAACATCCTGCAAATGCATACTTTCTAAATTAAAATTGTACATCCCTAGCATTACGGGCCAACGGCAAGGTCGCAACCGGTGTCAGATCCCTACTACCAAACTCTCGCCCTCACGGTGTGAGTGGCGCATGCGCAGAGGACTCCACCCTCTGTGCCAACTCCAATTTCCCTTGTCTTGTTGGGGGCCCCCATCTAAACTCGGCGCCATCTTAAAGGTCGTCCGAGGACCCATGTGAGGTGTCTGTAAGAAGGCAGCGTGGACTACCCCTCCCACCCCACACTGTCTATCACATCCGCCGTCGCGGATATCCGGGCCCCGGGAAATTCGTAGGAGGGGCATATAACCGCCTCCTCCCCTGGAAGGGGTCTATGGCCGTCTTCCCCTAGGCGACCCATACTTAGTGGGTGCCGCTTCCCCGTGGGAGGGGCCAATGGCCGCCTCCCCCCAGGCGCTCCCATCCATAGTGGGTGGCGCCCCCCTATAGGGACCTTGAAATTACTGCTCACCGATCATGACCTTACCGCCACAGGCCGGATAGTTGACCGGCTATCCGGCCCCCCCACAAACTCCTCCTAAAGGTCATGCTTTCTTAAACCCCTTAACCATGCTATGAAGTCTCTTATGAGTAAGACATTCCCCTCCCGGGACAAGTGAACCCCATCCTCGACATACATGTGATCGCCCCGAATACACCCATGCGGAATACTGTGCAACTGCGCTGAGCGAAACAACCTACCAATTTTGTTGTTGACCTTCTTAACTGAATGGTTCAGTGCTGACACCGAAAGGCCCCCCCGCCATACTTTCCTGGCAATCATGTGGGACCATGCAATTGTGCACCCCGGGATCCTTTTCGCCAGCCAGCTAACGGTAGACAACACTCGCTCGAGTAATACTCGTTTACCGAGTGTCACCATGTCGTTGCCCCCCAGGTGTACTATGATCACAGATGGCGGTGACCTCTGCCGCCCTAAGAGTCCCTTGATAAAAGATTTGAACTGGTCAATACAGAGTCCGCCCCTTCCATGGAAGGTCACTCTGTACCCGTATTCCCCAGCTGCGTGAGTCATGTCACCTGCTTTGAATACATCCCCGGCCCGCCTCACGTATGAGTGGCCCACGACCCATACCACTTTCTCCTCAGCTGGTGATCTCTGACCACTGGTCCCCAGGAGCCGGGTCGACTGCAAATTCCGCCCCGCATAACATGCTCGCGAAACTGTAAATCAAACAGAAGACAAGAAGCGTGAGTGCATGTAACTTGACTTCACAACATGTGCAACCGCACATACCTTTTAAAACAATTCGAGGACCATCGTCCCAACAGTTTCACCTCTTCGGCACTCCGACCCCTGGCTGTAGCCTCAGTAGCAGCCCCTATCCTGAAGGAGTGGGTCCCAAAATCGCCCGGGTCTAAGCCCGCCGCTGCGATTGCCATTGTCAGCACCCTCTGAAACTGAAACCTCGTCAGTGGGGTGGCATCGAGGTGTCTCAGCAGACTCCCACCCCACGTATCAGCCCTCAGCGCCAGATATTCCTCAATGCACTTTACCGGGCACATGGGTGACCCTTGTAGGTGCTGGACCACAAAACTGTCTCCCATAGCTGTTTGGTCAGTCTTGGATTTAGCTATTGTAACTGAGGTAATATGAATTTTCATGGTCAGTTGTGTCCCCTATCGTAGACCCCACCGGCTCCATGTACGTGCTTCAAGTACATGTATGTTCCCTCCACTTCCAGCTATGAAGACGCAAATACATTTGCGTCCAACGTTAACCTGTCCTCTTTCAGATCCACCATGAATGGGTCAGATATTCCGTTCCTAAGTGTGCCTTGCCAACGTCTTTATATGGTGCACTTTCATGTTTTTCTAGCTCTGGCGAGTTAGGCCCTGATTTCTGCCATCGAGCCTTTTTCTGCTTTCTGTCTCTGAAAGCTGCAGTCTGCTGCTTCCTGACCCTTGACTTACTCCCTGCGCGGCGAGCGGTGCCTGGCTCGGCCTGCTTGCCTGCCAAGACTGTATTCAACCTTCAAGTTATCTACTCCGCTCCTCAAAAATACATTCCTGTCTAGTAGTTTAGGAAAACATCCTTCCCAGCTGCAGAGCAAAGGGCCCGGCCTCACTGTCTCCATGCAAATAATTCATAGCTCCCGTTACCATGGTAGGCCCATGGCCCCTCTCAACTCATGTAGACACGTAGTTGCATATGCACGCACTAGCAGTCAGTATAGAATAGCCTCTGCCCGAGAGACCTTTCCTTCTAGATAATACAGTTCCTCAAACACAAGATATTAGATATGATTTGGGATTAGGTTGTTCTGACACCCCAGACTTCTGTCTCCTCATGTAGGGCTAAATGTCAAGTCCCCTTCACCCTCCAGTTCCACGTCAATCACACGTCATGCTGCTGCGCGCGCATCTCTGCCATGTATTTCTGCTGACACTGCAGGATTCTCCTATGGATCCACCCACCTGTGATACGTTTCATGTGACGTTGTCTAGCACACACCTCCGTGTACGCCTTCATGCACGCCTTCTGTTACGCACATGTTCTTATCTCGTTTCTCTCAGCTGTTACGCCTCCTGCATCTGTCTCTACTGTAATGCATTGACTATATATATGATGTTCTGTTATTAAAACATTGTACATGTCCATGTCCATTCCCTTCCTGAACCCTTGTGGTGATGGAACATGATACCTGGTTCGAACCAATTCCTTTTTAAGGAATAAAACCCCTTTTAAAACCTCAAATACCACGGATTCTGCCTCTTCTTTTTGACTGAGTTATTCTTATTGAACTTTACCGCATAAATTAAGTATAGGTAATTAAAGTTTACCACATAATTGGCGCCCGAATAGGGACCCCTCCCCCACCTTACGCGCCGGCGGTGCGTTGCAGGCCCGGTTCCCTGCCACAGCCGGACGGACAACTACGCGTACCCGCAGGATTTCCTGTATCTCCCTCAGGCCAACGGAGGTAACTGAGGCTGCGATCGACACCCAGACGAGGCGGTGAGGAGTGCGGAGGATCCCGACCAGAGCCTAGCTGAGAGAGCAAAGTCCGAGGTATTCGGAGGCCCACCAGTTCCGAAGTTCCGAAGTGCCCACGTCACGAGTCGAGTCGAGTCCAGTCCGGTCCAGTCCAGTGTCGAGTTTCCGAGGCCTTCCGTTCCGTGCTTCCCGGTGAGTACCGTTGCTGGGGACGCATCTAGACGGGTGCATTAATTTGTGTCCGGTCAAGACGGGTTTGGGTACACAGACCCGGTCTGCACTGTTTTAGCAGTGTATCTGTACTGTTTAGCAGTATATCCGGTCTGCACTGTTTAGCGGTGTATCTGTACTGTTTAGCAGTATATCGAGTATGCAGGTAGCTAGTTTTATTCTGGCTATTGTTGTTCGTTTTCAAAATGTTTAAATGTGTTTTAATGTTGTGGTATGAGTGATTGTTCGATCTACATTATCGTGTTTATTGTATTAATTGTGTCCAAGTCCAAGTAAGTATCAAGTAGTAAGGTCCAAGATGCCTTTATTTTCCAAACTAAGACAAATAAAAACTAGAAAAGGGATACTAGAGGAAGCTGTTCCCATTCCGCCCAGGGACACTCCAGGGTACTTTATGTACCACAAACACGGCCTAGATGCTGTATTATTTCTCGATTTGTGGGTGGATTACACCAAAGATTTAGCAGCGAATCAGAGATGGCCCGCTGCTGGGACATGGGATGCCGATTGCATCATGAGAGTAGAAGAAGCATTATGGAAAAAGAAAGCCGGACAGTCACAGAAAGATGCCATTGAATTATGGCGTAAAGAATCACACAGACGGACAGAGAAAGCACTCAGAAAAGCAGAGAAAAGTAGAGAGGATTCAGACAAAGCCCGAGAAAACGTATTAGTTGAGGAAGGTATACGAGTAAAAGCAGAACAAGTAGACAGACAACGAAACACTCTTATGAATGGTATGTATCCTCTTCTGGCCGAGGGTTTACCTAAGGCCACTCCGGAAATACCGAAGGATCTGCCCCCTCCATTGCTCCCGACTAAAGTACGCCACAAGACCGCAAAGGACATTTTTCTTTCTTCCTATTTAGACGATGTAGCCCCCGAATATGTTAATATTCCGCCGCCACGCACACCACCTGCTGACGGCACTCCACCCCAAGATAATCTACCCCCACCTCCGCAACAACATACTCCTCCTCCCGTTCCACATCCTCCGCCTGTTCCTCCACCCCTTCCTGCACCTATTCTCCCTACCATTCACCCAACAAATCCTTTTGGACCTGGCACCTTAGGAGGTGCCGCAGGAGGTTTTCAAACCCCGCCACAAACACATCGATTGACTTATAGGGATTTAGCACAACAACGTACACCTCAAACAGCGAGTTACGACATACTTAAAGAGCCTCTTACAGACTGTAGATATGATCCAGTACCCGGTAAAGACGACAGAATGATGCTATCATCAGTACGTCTACGACGAGTTGCAAACTATTTAATGTTACTACCAGGAATGATTGATCATCTAGACAGAATATATCATTTTGTCCAAACAGGGCAAAGTCCTGAAAGTATTGGCGAGGCCATGGCATACCAGAAAGTTGACACTCAAAAAATGATATTACGTTTCTTCATAAACTGCTTGATAAGAAACCAAGATAGGCCTGGTGTAGACCAGGAAGAAATGAAAGCACTTAACAAATGGGGTCAGAATATAGCAGACGGAAAACATGATAAACAGAGTAGTATAGAAAATATGTACCGAAGGATCCGAAAAGCAGTAGAACAAATACATGAAAGAGGACAGCCTGAAAGAGAAATAGATACAGACAAGAATGAATCCTCAGAGGAGGAGGAACAACCAGAAACGACAACAGGAACATTGCAATTACCAGCTAGAGAAATGATAGCATATGTAGGTAAGGGAAGACCCTTTAATAATTCAACGCGTCCAGTACGTCCAGAAAGTAAGAGACTTTTTCAAGCTGCCATGTCAAACCCGAAGACGCCAGAACACCTATTTCAGGCTACCGATAAAATACTTCAAGAACGAATGGGGTACCATGTACTCGATTCTATGGATGAACAAGAATTAGCCAGGTCAGCAGTACAATGGGCTGACAGTTCTGATAAATATAGTGATGACGCATTAGCACCAACGTTTTTGAACCTTTTCCCTGATGAACAGAAATTAGCTGGTATGTACATGATCCAACACCTCCTTATATTGTATAAAAGCCAACACTCTGATCCTGGTCCCCTACCTGATATTTTAATAGAACTACTCTCGAATAGATGGAGAGGTCTAGGTACCGACTTAATTAAAATAATTCTAGAACATCGGCACAGATATAGTGCCTTCCTGTGTCCACAGTTTGATCCAGCTCCAACCGTTGAACGAAAAACGTATTACATAGACAGACAGAATCCCTTGCGAGAAGTGCACCCAGTCAGGAATGATGATAATACTCTTAGACGCGTGTTTGTGTACACGCCCATAACTAAAATAGAACTATTAGAAATGAAGAAATTAGTGCCCAGCCATGACAAAGATCCAGCAGGTTTTCACCGTGAAATAAAAGACATGTTACTCATGGGTGATTATACCTATCCCGATATCATGAAAATATTAAAAGTATTACTGCCTGCCGGTATTTACGAGAAACTCAAAGAAAAAGAATGGGAGGTGGGAGAGCAAAAGATTGTTTGGGCTGAATTAGAGAACGAAGAAAATACTCGAACCCCTGGCCTAGGGCTTGGGGACAAAACTAAAGCATTACCAGGATTATTAGTACAAGTATTGCCACGATTATTAGCAACGAAAAAGGAAGACTGGGGTGCAATCTCAGCCTGCAAACAGAAACCCGATGAAGACACTAGTGATTTTTATTCCCGATTTGAGAAATGTTTTGGTATTAATAGTGGCCTGAAAGCAAGTAGCGAGTCATATCCACATCTTTTTGTAACAAAATTAGTCGAGAATTCCCTGCCCCAGGTTAAGAATCGTGTTCTGAAAGTCGAGAGCACATGGCAAGCTAATACCCCTTCACAAATGTTACAAATGTTACAGTACCACCAGAACAGAATTAGAGAAGAACATGATCACGAACAAAGACGTATGAAAGACACGAAAATGAAAATGTTAGTCGCTCAGTCAGTTCCAGCTGACTGTCAGAAAAAGGGTATGACACAGTCCAATAATTCAGCAGCTCCTGTTAAAGGGATATGCAACTATTGTAAACAGCCAGGTCACTATATAAACGATTGTGCAGTTTTGAAACACAATATAGCTACAGGTAAAACTAAAGAAAGACCGCGTCCTCCTAGACAGGACCAGGTCCAACAACAAGTACCCCAGAATATCCAGCCTATGCAAGCTTCACAACAGACAGTACAGACCGTAGCAGTTCCACAGCCACAACCCATTGCCGCAACACAACATGCAATGCAACAGATGTACCAGTATGCACAAAATGACTATCCCGATTATCAGCGATACACATGAAATAGCCTAGAGAGGGAAGTTGGCTTGCCTCTTATTGAGGTTCCTGTAGATCAAGAAGGTCCTTATGTACATAGTCAAGTATTAGGGAAAGACAGAAAGTTTTTAATTGATACAGGGGCAAGCAGGACAACTATAAGTCATGACGAGGTTCCAGGGGCACCCCTCTCAGGCTCACAGAATGTTTCCCTTGGATTTTCAGGAAAGCCTATTGTTAATGAAGTATCGCAACCACTTCCCCTTGCAGTTGGTCCATTGACACGTACTACAGATTTATTACTAACGAAATCATGTCCAGAAAACTTGTTAGGTATAAAGACACTGAAAGCTCTAGGAGCTGTTATTTGCTGTTCTCCGGAAGGAGTAAGACTGTTTTTACGTGACTTCAAGGGTCACTATGTGTTGAGAGATATTGATCCCAGATTACAGAATGTTCCTGCACATTTATGGGCACAAGGCCCCACTGATGTAGGTTGTATGCACATTACACCATATCGAGTCACACTCAGACCAGGAGTGGTCTTACCACGAATCCGACAATACAAGTTACCTCCAGATGCTGTAGCGGCTTTACTGAAAATCATTGACGAGCTCATTGCACAAGGAGTGGTTGTAGAAACCGACTCGAATCTATGTAACTCCCCCATCATTCCAATTCTTAAACGTACTGATCCAAAAGCACCTCCAGTTTATCGATTAGTTATCGATTTGCGCGAATTGAATAAATGCATTGTACCACAATATCCTGTGGTTCCAGACATCTCATCTCTATTGACTGCCATTGATTCCGAAGCCACGTTCTTTACTGTAATTGACCTGAAGAACGTCTTCTTTAGTGTCCCAATTGATTCGGAAAGCCAATACCTTTTCGGATTCTGTTTAAATGGTCGAAGCTTCAAATTTGCACGCGCACCTCAAGGATTCACAGAAAGCCCCAGCATCTATAGCCAAGCACTGAAAAGACAACTAGACAGTATACACATGCCTGACAACACTGCCCTACTTCAGTATGTCGAAGATCTATTGATCACCGCCCGCAGCGAACCTGAATGTGAGCAAGCGTCACTGACGGTTTTACATTTCCTGGCTGACAAGGGACACAAGGTGTCCCCTTCGAAGCTGCAATTCTGTGTTCAGCAAGTTGTTTACCTTGGACACTTGCTGTCCAAAGGGGGGAGACAGCTAACACCTGACCGCATCCAGTTAATTGTAAACATGTCACAGCCCAAGACACAAAAGGAGGTACAAGCCTTTATAGGCCTCACTTCTTACTGTAGACAATGGATCCCTCAGTATGCATTTCTAGCAAAGCCACTCATACAGTTGACAACACAGGAGGCAGCGACATCGACTGCCCTCCCTTGGACTCAGGAACACACACAAGCTTTTGACGACTTAAAGAAAGCCTTATGTCAAGCACCAGTTTTAGCGACACCATGTTACAGCAAGCCTTTTACACTTTTTGTTACAGAACGTGAAGGTACCGCATTGTCAGTATTCACTCAGGATCAAGCAGGTTCACACAAACCGTGTGCTTATTTTTCTAGTACATTGGATCCAGTAGC
Organism: Lissotriton vulgaris; assembly: GCF_964263255.1. Classification (NCBI taxonomy): domain Eukaryota; kingdom Metazoa; phylum Chordata; class Amphibia; order Caudata; family Salamandridae; genus Lissotriton; species Lissotriton vulgaris. The sequence goes on along the minus strand of NC_141689.1, from coordinate 1,293,704,059 downwards.
CCAGGCTCTGCCTGCGTGCTTAAAATCAGTAGCAGCGACAGCTCTAGCAATCAGACAAAGTGATTCCATAGTGTTAGGACATCAATTGACAGTACAAGTTCCACACTCCGTGGAAGTTCTTTTAAACCGAACACAGACCCAGCACTTGACGATAGCACGACTGACAGGTTATGAATTGACATTGTTTCAGCCACACATAGAAATCAGACGTTGCAACACATTGAACCCTGCTACACTTTTGCCATTAAGTGAGACAGACCCATTGGCACATGATTGTATTGAAGTCATTACCATTACGACGAAACCCAGACAAGACTTGACAGACACCGCATTACCAGATCCAGACCTGACACTTTATGTGGATGGTTCATGCATGAGAACAAGTACAGGAGAATTAGTGGCCGCCTATGCAGTCACGACAGAAACTGAAGTCATAGAAACGAATTGTATAGACCCCCTGTCAGCTCAAGCAGCAGAGCTGATCGCTCTGTCTCAAGCCTGTATTCAAGCCAAGAACAAGAGAGTTAACATATACAGAGATTCACGTTATGCATTCAGAGTTGTACACGACTTCGGTGTATTGTGGCGAGAGAGAGGGTTTTTGACCTCTCACGGAGCCAAAATTCAACACGGTCCCCTCATTCAAACTCTGTTAGATGCAATACATCTGCCTACAGCAATATCCATCATGAAGTGCAAGGCACATACGAAAGTCACAGATATAATTTCCCAGGGTAACGACCTGGCAGACCGAACAGCCAAGCATACTGCTCAGACTCAGACTCACGCAACTGATCTGACAAAGACAATAGTCCAGACACCGACACATTGTATGACAGTTAAGGATCCCGCCCTAGATGTAATTGACATACAGACACATGCTACACCAGACGAAATCAAGAAATGGACTGAACTAGGAGGGATCCAGACAGATCAAGGATGGATGACGAAGGGAAAATCTACATGGTTTCTCCCTGACTCTATGGTCCAAGTTATCATTAACACAGTACACAGTCCTGCACATTTAGGAGAAAAAGCCATGTTAGACAGTATTCAAAACATTTGGTTCAATAAACATTTACGAGCAGCAGCCAAACAGAAAGTGCGTACTTGCATGATTTGTTGTCAGTTCAACCCAGGTAAAAGCATTCCCGTAGAGCAAGGTGGATTTCATCCTCCCGATCACTCTTTTGAAGTCCTCCAGATGGATTATATCCAGATGGAATGTTGTCGAGGATTCAAATATGTCCTCGTAGTTGTATGTGCACTCTCCCGTTGGACAGAAGCATATCCAGTCCCAGATTACACTGCTCCGACCACTGCCAAACAGCTGGTTCGTGAATTCTTCCCCAGATATGGTTTGCCCCGCATCGTATACTCTGATAACGGTCCGCCATTCTCGTCCGAGCTAATGAAGCAGGTATCTCTCCTGCTCGGCTACCAATGAAAGTTCCATTGTGTCCGACATCCCGAGGCAGCAGGCCTCGTGGAACGTCACAATCAGACTCTGAAAATTCGCCTTGCCAAGATTTGTAGAGAGAAAGGAGTCGACTGGATAGTAGCTTTGCCAGTCGCACTCTTTTACATAAGAATGGTCGCACACTCCAGAACAGGGCTATCCCCGTATGAGGTGGTCTTTGGTAGGCCACCGAATATGTGGGGGACGCCTCTGCCTCGCAAAATTACCGATGTTGACTGTATTATGCTGACTGATTACCTTGCCTCCTTGATGTCTGCACTACAATCATGTCGTTCACAGGTTGCTGCAGCCTTTCCCGACAACACCGAGGTGAAGCCCCATGAAGTGGTTCCAGAAGATTTCGTCTTCATAAGGAATTTCGACAGGAGGAGTCCGCTGGAGCCCCGTTGGCAGAAACTAGTACTTTTGACCACAAGGACAGCTGTAAAAGTGGAGGGCCGCAAGGGCTGGCTTCACTCGAGTCATATAAAAAAGTTTCATGGACTGCCTCCAGATTTGAACTCTCAGCCCGGCCCTCCTCCACAGACTGACTCAAAACTCCCCTTGGTCGAGAAAACTTCTTCCCAGGAATTTAGACTGAAATTGAGGTCTAGCAAGTCAGACAGTTTAATTGTTTAAGTCCTCCCCTAGGTCAATCGGTTAGACGAGTTTCTGACATGTATCCCCTAGACCCCAACAGAGAGAGAGATAGACAGAGACAGCTCAAGAAACATGAATATTGTAAATCTCTTCGCAGCCACTGCATCGTGACACTATTGATTATGTTTTTCCTAAGTCTTTTGATTATTGCTGCAAGTATACTGTTGCATGTATATTACCCTATTTTCAAGCGTGCACATTCTCCCTTCAATGTCACTGCCGAGCACTCTTTCAGTGAACTGCCCCCGCATGAATTGTCTTACCGACTTGCGCTGCGCAACAACACATTCATTAGTATGTTACATCACTCCCATCAGACCAGCAATGCTACCAATTGTTGGATATGTGGCCGACTCCCTCCCTATCAGAAATACAAGGGAGTTCTGCCCCTCTTCCCGTACCCGTTCACACACAATGGTTCCTGTGGTGCATGGTTTACTTTAATGAACTCTCTAGATTCCAACTCCGTAGTTTACCAAGGCAACTGGGTATGGGGAAATCTGAACACCGTTCTGCATAAAGTATGTTTCCCTGACAAGGAGGGTTTACCAAAAAGGACAGGGACTGATCTATATGGATTAGGTAACTTTACACTTAACCTCATGATTCTGAATGTTGAATCCGAAACCGAACCAGTCTTGACGCTATGCCGTACTACCAGTCAAAGGTGAATTATGTGTCAGAAAGAATGGTTCAGTACACCTGGGTCATAGTAAATGTACTACTGTGATCGAATTTAGTGATAAGGGCAAGTCTACATTTAAAGCTTCACGTCATTCCTACTTCATTTGTGGTCATACCGCATATATACGCTTACCTCTAGATTGGGATGGCACCTGTTACATTGCATTCCTTCTGCCACCTGTTTTCCTAGCCCCTCCTGATTACCATAGGGACACCCATCTAGTACACAATAGACCACAGAGAGATCTCCCGATTGTCGACTACACTGAAACGGCATGGGAACAATATACAGATTTCAATAAAGGTTTCGTTCCCTACTTAGGTGCTGTCTTTAATAGTAAACTGATACGCAAATTAACCAGAACCCTTGAAGCAGTAGTGAATGAAACTACTTCCGCCCTAGGTAACTTAACAGAGGAGCAGTCTGCTATGCGGATTGTTGTTCTTCAAAATCGTCTCATCCTTGACGTCATCCTGGCCGATAGGGGCGGAGCTTGTAGAGTCATCGGGTCGAGCTGCTGTGTTTTCATTCCAGAAAACGCGCCATCAGTATACAGAGCCATCACTCGTCTTCACAAGATTGCAAGTCAGATACACCAGAATCCAGGCACCTGGACTTGGTCCGGTTGGTTCTGGAGCGTATTGTCAGCCTGGGGATGGAAGGTCCTATCCTTCCTAGGTATTGCCCTTCTCATAGTATTCAGTTGCTGCCTATGTCTGCAATGTGGGCCAGCGATTTGCGGCCTGTGCGCCACATCATGTATTCCTCATTCAAGTCCTCATTCAAAACGCCGTAAGAAGAAAGAAGAGCAAATGATGTTACATGAAAAGATTGATAGATAATGAGGATTGATATATCATGAAGGGTCCGTAGGGGACAAGGAGGGAATGAGGTAATATGAATTTTCATGGTCAGTTGTGTCCCCTATCGTAGACCCCACCGGCTCCATGTACGTGCTTCAAGTACATGTATGTTCCCTCCACTTCCAGCTATGAAGACGCAAATACATTTGCGTCCAACGTTACCCTGTCCTCTTTCAGATCCACCATGAATGGGTCAGATATTCCGTTCCTAAGTGTGCCTTGCCAACGTCTTTATATGGTGCACTTTCATGTTTTTCTAGCTCTGGCGAGTTAGGCCCTGATTTCTGCCATCGAGCCTTTTTCTGCTTTCTGTCTCTGAAAGCTGCAGTCTGCTGCTTCCTGACCCTTGACTTACTCCCTGCGCGGCGAGCGGTGCCTGGCTCGGCCTGCTTGCCTGCCAAGACTGTATTCAACCTTCAAGTTATCTGCTCCGCTCCTCGAAAATACATTCCTGTCTAGTAGTTTAGGAAAACATCCTTCCCAGCTGCAGAGCAAAGGGCCCGGCCTCACTGTCTCCATGCAAGTAATTCATAGCTCCCGTTACCATGGTAGGCCCATGGCCCCTCGCAACTCATGTAGACACGTAGTTGCATATGCACGCACTAGCAGTCAGTATAGAATAGCCTCTGCCCGAGAGACCTTTCCTTCTAGATAATACAGTTCCTCAAACACAAGATATTAGATATGATTTGGGATTAGGTTGTTCTGACACCCCAGACTTCTGTCTCCTCATGTAGGGCTAAATGTCAGGTCCCCTTCACCCTCCAGTTCCACGTCAATCACACGTCATGCTGCTGCGCACGCATCTCTGCCATGTATTTCTGCTGACACCGCAGGATTCTCCTATGGATCCACCCACCTGTGATACATTTCATGTGACGTTGTCTAGCACACACCTCCGTGTACGCCTTCATGCACGCCTTCTGTTACGCACATGTTCTTATCTCGTTTCTCTCAGCTGTTACGCCTCCTGCATCTGTCTCTACTGTAATGCATTGACTATATATATGATGTTCTGTTATTAAAACATTGTACATGTCCATGTCCATTCCCTTCCTGAACCCTTGTGGTGATGGAACATGATACCTGGTTCGAACCAATTCCTTTTTAAGGAATAAAACCCCTTTTAAAGCCACAAATACCACAGATTCTGCCTCTTCTTTTTGACTGAGTTATTCTTATTGAACTTTACCGCATAAATTAAGTATAGGTAATTTAAATTTACCACATAACTACCACTGAATCACCCCTAATCAGGACGTGATTCCGACACAGACCTCCCTCCACATCGTTCTTATTCTTTGCTACCAGTTCACTCACCCGCATAGCCCCGTGGAATGCTAATGCAAATGCGGCCCGGAACAGAACTGCCTCGAATTGGGAGGAACATGTTGTGGGTAGTATCGCCATGAGCAGGGACAACCTCTCTAACCCAATTGGGCGCCTCTCGTCTACTCTACGACCCTCTAGGCGCTGCCAGCCCCGAAGAGCTTTCTTTACCAAAACGGAAGATGTCGGGTCCCTGACACCATGCACTTGAGCCATGAATGAAATGGCCGCCCGGTGCCTATTGGCCGTTGCTACTGATCGGCCTTCCCTATGTAATGCTACCAGAAACGTCAGGAAGCAATCCTCCTGACCCCATGTCTGACCCCCTGCTGGACCCAAAAATGCACAATAGGAACGAAACGCTCCTTCATACGCTTTCCTTGTCCTGGGGGCTAAGCTTGCTGCCACGAGGTCTTGTAATCCGGGGCACTGAGTAGCCAGAGTACTTCGGGGAATGGTGCCGCCGCTAGGTCCGCAGTCGGTAGATAACCCCTGAACGTCTGCATATGTGAACGAGAGAGTGCGTCAGCAGCGTGATTCAGTACCCCCGGAACATGCTTTGCCCTGAATTGTACATTTAGTCTCATGCAAATTAGTACAATTTCTTTCAGCAATCTCAATATCCACCTGCAGCGTGCTGCCTGATTATTTATACATTCAACAACAGTCATATTGTCTGACCAAAATACCACTGAGCGATCTCTGAACTCGTCCGGCCATGCCCTCAGAGCTACCAATATAGGGAATAGCTCGAGGAAACCAATGTTCCCTGTGAGACCGCTGGTGTGCCACCATGTCGGCCATGTTTGCGCCGACCATCGATTGCCGAAAATGGCGCCAAACACCACGCTCCCCGCCGAGTCAGTCCACAAACCTAGATCGTCCGAAGACGCTGGCGGCTTGATCCACACTACTCGACCATTAAAGTCCGCCAGAAATGCTAACCAAATACGCATGTCCTGGCGAACCTCTGCTGACAGTCTCGTGCGGTGGTGTCCTTCTTTGAGACCTGACCATAGTCTGTGCAATAGAGCGTGAAAAGGGGCGGGCCATTGGTATCACCCTCAGGGCAAAGTTAAGCTGACCCACTACCTGTTGTAACTGATGCAGGGTCACTTTGTCCTTACTAAGGCACAGTTCCAGGGCAGTCCTAAATTTTTCAACCTTTTCCACCGGCAAACGGAAACATCCCTCCACAGAATCGAGCTCAATTCCCAGAAACTCGAGTGAAGTAGATGGTCCCACCGTCTTACCTGGTGCCAATGGCACCCCGAATTCCCTCATAAGAATACTAAAGTCCTGTAGAGCCTGCGCACATGTTGTGTCGCCGGCTGCCCCCAAAAACAGAAAATCATCTAAGTAATGCATAACATGGCTATGCCCAGTGGCCTCAGTGAATGCCCATTCCAAAAAACAGCTGAATTTCTCGAAATAGGCGCAAGATATGGAGCAACCCATTGGCATGCATCTATCCATGTAGTAACGTCCCTGAAACACAAAGCCTAACAGACGGTGGTCCTGTGGGTGTACCGGGAGCAACCGGAACGCCGACTCGATATCTGATTTCGCCATCAGCGCTCCGGGCCCCAGGCGATTCAACATGGTGACGGCATCATCGAAGGACGCGTACCGCACCAAACAAACTCCCGGGTCAATCGCTTCATTCACCGAGAGACCCTTCGGTGCCGATAAGTTATGGATCATCCTAAACTCCCCCGGGTCCTTCTTGGGGACTAATCCCAACGGGGAACAGACAAAATTTGACACTGGAGGGTGCTGGTATGGGCCCGCCACCCGGCCTAGTAAAACTTCTTCCCAATTTTTCTCTCTACCACCGCCGGATTCTGCCGGGCCGATAATTGGTTTCTACAAAGTAATTCCCCTCGAAAATCCCCCGCCGGAATGCGGAAACCGTATAAGAATCCGTTCCTCAGCACTCCAGCGGAGACATGATCAGGGTATTCGTTTAGCCAGGGGGTTATTGCCATGATATTAACGGGGGTAGATAATGGTACACAATGACCCTCCTCAGTCTTGTTTGGACCCCCCCCTTTCCTCCCGATCTGCCATTTTTGGCTCTGCACAAAATTTCCGGGTGCGAGGAATTCCCACAACCCGCACATGCATGTCTGAACTTACATGCCCCTTGTGATCTGGAGCAGTTGCCTCTATTAAAGCTCCAACAGACCCCCCGCTTTCCCCCATTCTCCCCGGGCCTTGGTTGGTGATCGCCACCGGAGCCTGCTCGAAAGGGCACCACGGGCTGCTGGCGGGACACCCCGACCCGTTCCCGCCAGACGAGGACGCCTTCGATGCGCCCGGCAGGAGCTGCTTCTGCCAAGAGATCGAGTCGAGACAATCCCACGTCAGAGATGAATCGTACTCCTTAGCCTTACGGAACTTCATGTCGTAACCCATCCATTCATTACCCTCATACGTTTCGTAAAAATCCATTATTCGTGCCTGATAGCAAGATAATTCTGACAAAACTTCAGGCTTACGTTCCCCAATAATGGCAGTAAACATCGCAAAGGCCTTGGCCCAATTTGTTATTGTCTCATCCACTCTGAAACCGGTCATCTTGGCTCGCCACACACTCGGGTGCAAAAAATCCTTCTGCGTTTTAGCATACTCCATCTCTTGATGGTCAGTTAACAAAGAGAACATATTAACATACTTATCAGCCCAAATTAACTCTTTCGTGGCCAATGGGATATGTTGAACAACTTTCTCCCGCCTTGATGGCAATGAGCCCCCCCCCGCCATTGGCAATGCCTGCTTACCCGGCAAGGTTGATGTTCCCGCCGTCTTTTCCACTCCAGCCACCGGTCCTTCCGAGGTTACCTGTGGGGGGAGAAGAGGGAGATTCGCCTTTGCGGCATCTCGCGACTGCCGCAACTGCTGTATTAGTAACCTGGCCTCTTCGGCTGTGTCTCCAGGCGCCGTAGCACCCCCTGTTTTCTTGCCGAGCCATGCAGCCAACTGGGCGGCCAATTCAGGCGGCATGTCCTCCTCGCTAGCGGGCGTAATCACAACCGGTATCGGTTGACCCGCGTCTGGGAGTATAGGGGCCTCGATCGGAACGGGGCTCGCCAGGGGCACCTCAGGAACGGGAACCTCCCCCCCTGGGGCTCTATTCCTGGCCCGCTTCCCCCTACCCTCCGAAGCAACACCCGGCAATGCTGGGCCTATCACCTTTTTTGGTTTATCTGGATTGTTCATCGCAGCCATCTGCTTCTTCATGGTCGCCATATCGCGTCCAACGGTTCGTTCCATCTTCGTCAGTCTACCAACTAACATCCGGAGCATTTGTTCAGTCTCTGACTTCTTTCCTGCCTTTTTGCCTGGCATTCCTTCCAAGTAGTCACTCAAGACGATCCGAAACGGTCCCCGGTCTTTGTAGCCTCGAAGTCGCTGAAAGATAAACACAAGAATTATAAAATTCTCAAAATTGCTCCTTGTTCCGTCGAGGGCTCACGTGCAACGAGTTGGTGCAGCTTCCAAACACAGGAACAAGAGGATGCTTCTTCGGATTCCCGCTCTCTTTATTCTTCTCCGGGAGGGCGTGTACCCTCCTCCGGTACGCCTACTGGGTGTGGCCATCGGTGTAGGTGTCTAGGACAACCCCTCTTGGGCGGGAAAAGGCGCGCCCCGACTACGCCGCTGTGGGCATACCAGTCGTGACACGTCCCCCGCCCAAAATGGTTTACCGGGAGGATCTGGGCCCCCAACCATACGTTCGGGGGGACCGAGTGGTCACCCCTTTCCATACGTACAGTTTGAAGATGTTGTCTCATCGAGAAATTTGAGCATATGAATGTTGTGATCGCTTATCATCAGCAAGTCTTTATGCAAAATCAAGAACTATCCTGTGGGTGAGTTTGGGTCTTGCAGAAACACGAAACTGTGTTCTGAAACCTGTGCAAGAAATTGAAAATTTAGCACAGAAAGAACCAAACAGTACAGACATTCTGAAAACAAATATGTTGGATACATATTATCCAAATAGAAGTACTCTTCTTGAAAACATTTGTCTGTATGAAATACTTCAAAACTACAGTTTTAAAAGGAATATTACAGGGAATATTGATAAAGGTGTACACGCTGTTATTGGACATGAAGGATGTCTGGTGAAACAAAGAAAAGGACACTTGATTAATTACCGAAAACTGAGTTGTGAAACACCTGACAAAAGTGAATTTTACTATTTAGCTCTTTTGCAACTCTTTAAACCATGGCGTACAGAAGAGGAACTACTTGGTGACTTTGATACTTATGAAGATTCATTTAATGCATCTAAAAGTAGTATCGAATGTCCTGTTTTCAGTAATTATCTCCAATTGTTGAATGACAAAATAGAGCAACAATTGCAGTGGAGTTGGCTAGAGACAGTTCACAAGGTAGTCAAAGTTCGTCTTCATTAAGTCAAGATCCACTGGGAGAACCAATTATCCAAAATGAAGCAGCCACTGCCATGGATGAGGTGGAAAGAGCAATGCAGCAAGGTCAAGAGGAAGTAATAAACTTAGAAGAATTGAAGAAGCAACTTAATCTTGAGCAAAGACAGATATATGATGAAGTGACAGAGCACATGGAGCATGGCTTTCGTCATGAGAAAAAAGAATGCTCATGTATGTCATTTGAACCTATTCGACTATATGTAAGTGGAGAAGCTGGAACTGGTAAAAGTTTCCTAATTAAAGGAATTACTACATATCTACAGCAAAGAACTCAGTCAACACTGTCTTGTGTTGTTACTGCTCAAACTGGATTGGCAGCACATAATATTAAAGGTATTACTTTACATCGTTTACTGATGCTGCCAGTTGAACATGAAAATAAATTACAATATCACAAGCTATCTGGAGAAGCTTGTTTTAAAGATTCTAGAGTCCTTAAAAAAATGAAACTTCTCATTATTGATGAGGTAAGCATGGTATCCAATTTAATGCTTGCTTTTGTGCATTTAAGAATGCAACAGATACTTAAGACAGAGTATGATGTGTTATTTGGAGGTAAACATGTGATAATTTTTGGAGACCTACTGCAGCTAACTCCTGTGAAAGGACAACCTGTATTTGAAACTGTTACGCATGAAGAGACCAGAAAGTGCCTGGGCAGTATTGGACATGTAATATATGGTCACATTTCAAATATACTGAACTGATTCAAAATATGCGACAGGCAAAGGATACTAAATATGGAAATATTCTTCAAGATATAAGGATTGGAAAACTAACTGAAGATGCGAAAGAAACTCTACGAACACGATTACTTTCCAAGCTGTTTCCTAATGAAGATAATGTACCTGAGAAAATATATAGTAAAGAGGTAGCAGATAAGTCTGTCATATGCTTGATGCCAACTCTCAAAGAATGTTCGGTTTTCAATGAAAAAATGTTAAAGTTAGAAAATCAAGAAATTAAGAAACTGGAAGCTAAAGATAGAATAGAGCATGAAGGTAATACCATTGTTTTGTCTGAAAAGTTGAAGTTAAAATTGGATTCTCTTCAGAAATCTATATCTAAAACTGCTGGCTTAGAATAAAATCTGTATGTATGTTTAAATTGTCGGATTATTTTACGTAGAAATTTACATGTAGAAAGAGGTTTGGTGAATGGAGCAATGGGTAATGTTGTTGGTTTTGTCAATTACTCAAATAGAGATGAGATTGAATTTTTAACAATCAAATTTGATGGAATTGAGAAAGTTCAACAATTCAGTCGCTGTTCAACTCGTTTTTTGCTTGTGAAAGACCTATATGACCGTCGGAAGCAATTTCCAATTTGTTTGGCATATGCAGTGACTATTCACAAATCTCAAGGTTTAAGTGTAGATTGTGCTTTGGTAAATATTGGAAGCACAGTATTCAAAGAGGGTGTGGCGTATGTTGCTTTATCTCGAGTTAGAACTTTATGTGGACTTTATCTAATTGATTTTGATGAGACAAAGATTAGTGCAGATTTAAATTGTGTGAAGGAGTATAATAGATTAAGAAGAGAATATGCTCCAAGTTTACCTCAATATCCTTTAATTGAAAAGTGTATGGTTGGTCAGAAAAGGAGAAATGAGGAAAAATGTGCCGAAGTAGTAGAGAAACGAAGAAAAAAAGATGTAGCTGTCATTGGTAGCAGTAAGAAAAAGGTTAGTATTGAAGAGATTGTTGGATTTTAGTTTGAAAACAGGACTGGTGTCAACTGCTATGCAAATGTAGTAGTTAATTTTGTTTTTTTTCTAAAACATTTTCAGCAACAGATTGTACAAAATCGGGAGCAAACATTTTGTTGTTCGTTAAATTCTGTATTTGAAAAATGTAGCAGTGGTAATAGGGAAATAGCAAGTGTTTCAGAACTAAGGAATGTTTTAGACATATGTGCAGGGCTAAATCAATTTTCGCAGAATATTCAGCAAGATTGTCAGGAATTTATTATGTATATGCTTACAGTTTTGGAACATAAATCTGTAGATATTGATAGTCTTTTTGGCCTTTCTTATAAATGGTAACATAATTGCAATAATTGTTCATTTTCAAGTACTACTGATATACACACTGAAAGATTTATATATTTAACATTACCAGACTGTAAAGAAATGTCCTTTAATAAACTAGTTAAAGATGCGCATCAGAACAGGGTCTGCTCTCAATGTAACTCTGAAATGTTATCAACATTATTTATCAACAGAAATGGACAATATGTAATTTTAATGTTTCAACAATGCAGAGCTGATGGGAGCAAATTGTCAACTTTAATTACAAATGTTGTGGCTTCTCAAGTATCTATTTCTAGAAGAACATTTGTAATTGTAGCCATTATTTTTCATGAAGGGCCTTCAACATCATCAGGACATTACACAGCTTATTTGAAGTCTCCAACAGGCTGGACGCTCTGCAATGATAGTCAATTGACATTTAAGAAACGTTTGCCTTTTGACTTAACTAATTCTTATCTGCTATTTTTGCAACCCAAATTTCAGTAAAATTACTTGGTGTAGGAAGATTAATACTGTAAAGATATGAAACTCTGTTGTTTAGAAATATCATGTGACTGAGGGTGTGCAAATCTAGAAATGAAATTTGTATTTGGCATAGTGATTGCATCAGGTACAAGTGTACCTAATGTTTGATGGTACAGAACACGTTAGAATTTTTACCCGAAAGGTTGAGAAAAGAATGGATAAGACTACGATTAAGTAATTTGAGAAAATAACTACTTAACTCATACTATTTGGCCACGCGGAAAATTATGAGACAACAAAATGTGCACTTGAGATAAATGTTTTTAGAACATATTTGGACGGAAGTTTGTTGAGAGGTATTTAAAAAATAACGAGTTAACTCATACTATTTGGCCACGCGGAAAGGTATGAGAGAAGAAAATGTGTACTTAAGATAAATGTTTTAAGAACATACTTGCACGGAGCTTTGTTGAGACGTATTAAAAAATAAGTGCTATAGTTTAATTAGTTTGTAACTGTGGAAGATGTACTGTGCTTACTCAAGAAATTGCGAATTAGAGAAAAACATTTAAGACATGTTTTTTTCAGGTATTTATATTATGTATAGAGATCTTGTACGGGTTTTTTAAACACAAATTTTGTTACATTGGATTTAGAACTATGTATTATAACAGATTTTTTTATTGTCCTCCACAGATATTACATTTATAAGGTAAGTACAAGTAATAACATCCGAGAGTTTCCTCTGCCTCTCTCTTATCCTTATTCCTTTCATCCCCTTTCTTTGTCAGTACTGTTCAGTCACCCTTTAACTCATCCACATTTTGCGTTGTTTTATTTTCTCTCCTGTTTCTCTAACATCTTTTCTGTCACTATTTTATTCAGTCTATCTATCTCTTCAGTTTCTTTCTTCTGTTGTCTCATGGTGACTCACCTTTATTGACCCTGTATAACGTTTGTTTCTTGAATCTTAATTCCTTTGTCTTACTGTACCTTATTATTTGTTCCCTTACTCTGCTTTCATTAATTATGCTCAATTCCTAAACTTAAATCTAAAGTTTACTTCCCTTACCCTACTTCATTTGTATTTATCTGTCTCTTACAGTCCTTGTCTATTTCTACTCCGTTCTTCTTCTGTTACCTACCCTTTTTCACTCTGTTTCTCTTACTGTTTTTCCTTTATTTTATCTATCTTTTTAAGACATTCCCGTACTCTTAGTCTGTTTCTTTAAGAGACTGTTTATTTTGTGTACTATCACTGATCATACTCTTATTTTGTCTCTCACTTTACTTTCATTTAGACAGTCATTCCTTCAGTGCTATTATCTCTTTCAATTAATTATTACTTTGTTTTGTTTTATGAAATGTACATTATAACCTTATTTTTACTTTTCTTTCACAGATACTATGTTTTTTAAAGAAATTTAGTTTTACTTTGTTACTATTTCTTAGGTAAGTATAAAAAATAAAGAAACTTTTCCATCACTGTGTTATGTCTTTGTCTATCCTGGTCATACTAGTGTCATGTTTTATGTGAGCACTTCCACGCAGGATTGGGTGCACTGTCATAAGGAGCGCCTTCAAAGTAATTTTATGAAATTAGCAACATTTCACTGAGTCAGTTCACCAATGCTGATATATGAAAACATTGGAGGTAAATGATGTGTGTTTAACATGAACAGAATTACGCACAGATTTGGTGGGGGAGTCCCTGTAATGTTACCCCACATTTCCCAGTGGAAACTGGAGTACGACAGGGCTGCGTCTTGGCCCCAACCCTATTTTCTTTATACATTAATGATGTTGCACAAATTTTAATTGATTCCAACGTTGATGCACCTACCATTGCTGCAGCCAAAGTGCCCATTTTAATGTTTGCTGACGATTGTCTTTTAATTGCAAAAACTCCAAGTGGGATTCAAAAAAGTTTAGGTCTCTTTGAAGATTTTTGTATAGCACGTGGGTTAGAGGTAAATGTTCAAAAATCTAAATTTATGACTTTTAATGCGTCTAAATCTTTTAAGGGAACCGTGCTTATGAATAAGCACCCGCTGGAAAGGGTCCAATCCTTCACCTATTTGGGAGTTTTATCCAGCATAATTTGTGCTGGAACCAACAAATTGAGCTGGCTACCCTCAAGCATAGACAGCTAGCGGGTGCTCTGACTGTAGAACATGCCAAATCCCTTACTAAACCTATATCCCCAGTATTGCAAGTTTATAATGGCAAAGTGGTTAGTTCCACTCTGTACGGGGTTGAAATGTGGGGAACTGAAAATCTCAAGGGGATGCCAATCTCAGAGAATGCCTTTTTAAGGAATCTAATAAAATTGCCTAAGAGTACCCCCTTGAACCCTCTTTTTTATGATGTAGGCATGTTCCCAATAGCACTTATAGCTTCTCTACGCCCTATTTTGTATTGGAGGAGGATTTGGACCACCCCGGAACTGGAAACCTACTCAAGGGGTTTACTTGATATAATCAGTAGTGACACCTATCAAAAAATAAAGTGGTTAAGACACATTAGGTGCCTACTGTTTGATTTGGGTTTGCGGGATTTGTGGGATGACCCCACTAACAGTAGGTTTCCTCCCAAAAAGGCACTTAAGAAATTATACTGGCAGTTTGTGGCTTCCAGGTCTTTTAGGTCTATCGATCAAGGGTCTATGACAGGTCTGTTTATGGATGTTAAAAACGTACCCAATTTGGAAGCCTTTTGGGATGTGATCCTAAAACCCCTGGATCGTAAATTGTATTTTCAACTGAGAATTGGGAGCCTACCGGTTGGGGCATTTACCAGCAGCTGGTCTAAGTCAGCCAAGACGGCATGTCCGTCCTGCTCAGCACCTATGGAAACTATAGGCCATCTGCTTTTTGAATGCCCAATGTACGCAGTTCCCCGGAGAATATGGCACCGCCCAATGTGCAGGTTGATGGGCACCGCTAGAGGTTCGGTGGCAATTAGAATTATCCGCTCCTGCACTGATATGCCAGTTTACATACCTGTGTCAAAATTCTTAGGCTGGGCCTGGACCATTAGAAACAGATTGTTAAGTGATTAATTTGTACCCAAGGTGTTAAATTTAAATTTAAATTTTAAATCAATGTACAATGATGAAATGGATATATATTTTTAAATGTAATGTACCTAGAAATTTTGTATCTAAAAAATCTTTTATTCTGATATATGTTCATATTTATTTGTACGTTGCTTTTATGACAATCGTCATATAAAGCTTGTTTGACTTGATGTGTGTTTAAGAACTTTGGGGCATAGTATCAAGGGGGTTTATCTCCGCTCTTTTGGTTTTAAAAAACAAAAAAGAAGAGATAAATTTATGTTGCTATTACCTAGCTGTTGCAAACATCAGTTAGCGATATCTAGTAGGAGATAGCAACCATTTTCGGCTCCACTTTGCTTGTCAGTGATATTTATTACTAATGACATGCAAAGTGGGCATGCCAAGATGTTAGCGACTGGAAACACTCAGTGACATTGCTATCTCTAATTACCCACTTTTGGAGATATTTGCGCTAAGCGTGAATATCTCCAAAAGCTAACACCTGCCCCTGAGTTGTTCTTACCTATGTTTTTCAATGGTAGGTGGATAACATGACTAAGAGCAGTAGCTCGATAATGCATGAATATCGCTGACTTCACAGTAATATTCCTGCATTTCGACCGATTTATATCGCTTAACACAGTGGTTCTAAAACTTTTTTGACCTGTAGCTCCCTTCACCTAATCAGAAGTTGGCCGTGGCTCTCTACCTTTTTTTTCCGGTGGGTTGCGTGGTATGTACCTCTTGTTATCTTCCTTAAAGTAATTGGGACCCATTCTTTCACTTATCCAACCATCTGTTCACGCATTCTGTCTTGCACTGTCTCATCCATCCACCCTTTTACTTCAGTCATCTATTTCTTTTGTCCATGTACCCCATTCACTAACTTATCAATACTTACATTCACTGTTTCACTTATCCATCTATTCACCATTTCACTTATCAATTAATCCATCCACCCATTCACTTTCCCATCATGTACCCTTTCATTCATCCATTCATCTATCGTTTCACACACTCATGCACCAATTCACTCACCCATCAGGTGCTCTTTCAGTCTTCTTTCCATCCTTTAACACACCCATTCATCCTTTTACCCATCCATCCACCGTTCGTCCCATACATCCGTCTATTTACCTTTTCTCTCATCCATACTTCCACTCATTCGCTTATCTAGCCATCCTTTGTTTCATTTTCTATTTATTCGCCTTTCATTCATCCATTCATCCTTTCAGTAATACATCCAACCATTCGGACATTCCTTCACTTATTTATTCACCCACCTTTCCACATTAAGAGCTGAGCCTTTGTCTGTAGAGTTGCAGGCAGAAGAGGCCTATCAAGAATGAAGTACAGCAAGGGGTGGGGTGCGGTGGGGGAGACTTCACTATGCCCTTGCACATAGGCAGAGTGAAAACGTAGAAGTCATGAGTCATACATCATCTACAGTGCCAGGATGTGAGGTTAATGTTAAATGGTGTTGTTTCCAGGGCTTTAAGAGGTGTTAAAAAAATGGGGGGGTCTCTTCAAAGGGAGTGTTGGATGTAATTCAGAGGGCAGTTTAAAACACGTAGGCTACAAATCTGCGCTTAGCATAGTGTTGCGCCCGACTGGTGTTATGTTGTTTCTGTCATTCTATGCAGATATATAATATAGCAAGTATTTTTTCACGAAAAACAAGCCATGACTATTGGCTTTGTCAATGGTTGCTAGTTTCTTAAAATTAAAAAGCAGCAACCATGGCATTGTTGAATATAATATTGTAAATACTTATGTTCAAGAATGATGAGACAGTAAAAGAACGTTAACCTGATCTTTTAAACTTATTTCACAGGCTTCTTTAAAGGAAGTGTTCTATATCATTGTAGCGTGGGCGTTTTACTTTTTTATACCTAACACAATCCCTTCTGTACACTGTAGCAGGAGGAGCACTACATACTTGAACATCCTTGAGTGCCCCATTCTCATTCAGTAAGTGGCAATGAGCCCGATACAGAACTTCAATGGGCGGGAGGGGCTGCTCCTGTGCTCCTGGAGGAGAGCGAGGCCGCTCCAGCAGTGGGAGTGAGGCCTCTCAGAGGGGATCAGCGCTGCTCCTTGTGATGGCCACAATTACAGATAACAGGGTAGGGATGTCTGTGGAATTTACAGATGGTTAGTCACTCTAGAGTGTGCGCGGCGGCCCTGGCACCTCATTACGGCGCACTGGGGAGCCGCGGTGCACAGTTTGGGAATCACAGACTTAGGAGATAAACCTTCATAATAGCAAGGCTCGTAAGCGATAAAAATCGCCGCTGCTCGGCGTTCAAAATATCGACACTATAGGCGGAATTTTCCATGGTGTTAGTGCGTTAATATCAATGCGAACACATATGTGATAGTAAATCCTGTAACAGCCGGCGGTAGTTAACATTACCGCGTGAAAACAAACGTTGTTTTCATGCAGTAATGTGTGCCTTGTAATTCGGGGGCGGGGTGGATTCTGTTTTGTTTTCCACACCTGTATCAAAAGGAGGGAGATTAGAGAAGGAGATCAATCGATCAACGGACACGGTTAACCACCCAAGGGGGTGGGTGGAAGGTCCAGTTGCAGCTTGTGTCCGTGTTTTGCACTAAGGAAACAAAAGAGGTCGCTGTACTGTTCCTATGGGAAATGGGGGAAGTGTTTAGCTGGCATGACCACAGATGTTAGAGTAACATCCTGGGGCATCCATTTTGTTGGATATAATGGCCTCACACACCCCGAAGGATGTCATGCTTCATCATCGGCAGTTGCTCCTCGTCGGGGAGGCGGTGCAATCCCCGACGGGCTCACCTCGAAGAGGGGCTCTTTGGCGGAGATCTTTTTCCAACTGCCTTATGGTGAGGTGGGGGTGTGTGGACCGGGCTAGGTGTGGTGGTGTGTGGGGTATTAAAATGTAGCAAGGGGTACCGGAATTCAATTTATTCTGGGGGTCCCCTGGCTGCAGTTAAAAAGAGGGGTTAGGCTCACTACGAGTCAACAAGTTAGGTCAGGTGACCCTAGATGAGGCTAAAGGTGATGAAGGTCGACATGTTTCACGCTATGGGTCTAGTCACCCGCGATTCATCAGGACCGTGTAAATGTGCAGTGTCAAACATGCTAGTGTCATGTATGTCTTATGTTTACCTCTGTGGGTACTCCTATGCCTGGACATAAGGGAGAGAAAACAGGAAAAACATTAAATGCTGCTATGCATGTCAGTAATTCCAGTCAATGCCAGCGTGTTTATATAGTAAGGCATGCCTCTAAAGTTGAAAAAGCATGCCTTGCAACAAAGTCTGTGTGCAAAGTGCCCAGTGAGAAGCACACACAACTGTTGAGCTTGTGAGGAGGTTGGTGATGAGATGTGGTCTAAAAACAAACAATTAAAACCAGTTTTTTAGAAGGAACTTAAAATTGATTAATGAACCGCAGTTTCTGAGGATTTGGCTACTCCTGTTTTGTAAAACACAAGCAAGTATGTTTTTTTGCGACACCACTTATCAGTACATGCATCTAAAACACACCAAACACACACTGTGTCCCAAACGTGTAAATTAATGGGGAAATACCTATGTCCCACTCACCTAAAGGTTGAGGACTACATGCCACATGAGGGGTCGGCGGGATTAGACATCAGGGAGAGCCCAAGGTTTAAGCTGGGGATATAAAGTAACATAGCGCCAGGGATTGGAGACTGATTTAAGCTTCGAAAATGCGTCACCAAGCAGCGTAGGGCTCCCTCAGTGTCTACCTTTGCAGGAACCCAGTCTAGTGAGACTCACCTCGTTCCTCCTGTGTCCGCGCAGATCGACCTACCCTTCTCCGCCGAGCTCGAGTAGATGTCTGAGCTCGGCGGCCGGGGAAATTTAAAGCGCGTTTGACAAGTCGGCGTGTTCCGACGCGTCTCCGCCTTCTTAGTTAGGTCACGTGGTTAGGGGGTGTACTGTGGCGGCCATATTGGAGCGATACTCAATTACAGATACCGCTATGAGGGTGTCATGATGAATATAGGTAGAGGCTATAGATTACATCCTGACAGGGTATGTTGTTAAAATCCCCCATTTATTTTACCAAGACACGTAAACTGAGTCGCATGTGTGTTATGGTTTAAGCAAAAATTATTGTATTTTAAGGTAACTTAGTTGAAAAGTGTAGCGCTGAGGCCATAGTGTATCTTGAGCCTAGGACATGTGTATAACAATGTGGTTGCTAGTCCAATGTGGAACACTACGTCGTGGTGAGTATGCACACATGGGGTGCTAGACACAGCACGTGGGGCATGTCGCTTGGTGTCTGGCGTTTGCATTGCCTCTCGTGTATTATGGGCAACAGGAATTAATGTTAAGGGAAACAGAAAAGGACCCTGATATCCTAAAGCGAATGCCATGGGATATCCTCATTGAGGCCTTGTTTGTCTGTGGACAAGCGATGTATCCACAAACGCCGCACGTACCGCAAGGAAAGTGGCCCGTGACTGGGGGTAGGTGCCAAAGTGTTTGTTGGGTATCCTTCTTGAGGTTTCTAGGCCTAGTACTGATCAGGATGTCCTTCTTACTGTAAGACTAGAAGATGGGAACATCAGTACCACCATGTACCGCAAGCCCACTGACCGTAACAGTCTCCTACATTTTAAGAGTCATCATCCAAGGGCCTTGCGTACCAACCTGCCCTTTGGGCAATTCCTAAGAATCAGACGCAACTGCAGCAAGATATCTGACTACAAAAAGGAGTCCGAAATCTTGTCAAGAAATCTACTGGACAGGGGCTACCCCAGAAGTGATGTATTAAAAGCCAGAAAGCGTGCTAGAAATAACAACAGGGAAGCACTTCTAGAGAGACGAGAGAGACCCCCGGCTGAGAGTCAACCTATCACATGTGTAACAACATACACCCCCTTGTCCACTGAAATTAGGGGTACCATCAGACGCCACTGGGGGATCCTCAACACAGGAGAGTTGACACTAGAAGAACCAAGATTTGCCTTCAAGAGGTCCAAAAACTTGAAGGACATCCTGATCAGTACTAGGCCTAGAAACCTCAAGAAGGATACCCAACAAACACTTTGGCACCTACCCCCAGTCACGGGCCACTTTCCTTGCGGTACGTGCGGCGTTTGTAAATACACCATGAAACTAAAGACGATCCAACTCTCGGATAACTTCAAATGGGAGATCAGACACCACACAAATTGCAATACATCTCATTGCATCTAT
The DNA here is from genome assembly GCF_964263255.1 of Lissotriton vulgaris. NCBI lineage: Eukaryota > Metazoa > Chordata > Amphibia > Caudata > Salamandridae > Lissotriton > Lissotriton vulgaris. The sequence continues at coordinate 1,293,683,828 of NC_141689.1, read as the reverse complement.
ATGCTCAAGTGTCCTTGCGATTTACTCTACATCGGGATGACCTCCCGTCCAGTGAAAACTAGAATTATTGAACATCGGAGCAACTTTCGTTGCAAAAAAACACATACCAAAATGTGCAAACATTTTGTGGAACAAAACCATGACGAAGACTCCATGAAATGGGTGGTACTTGAAGCCAGCCCAAACTGCCCAAGTGATGCCCTGTTCCGGAAGGAGCAACGATGGATACATAGCTTGTCCACAGACAAACAAGGCCTCAATGAGGATATCCCATGGCATTCGCTTTAGGATATCAGGGTCCTTTTCTGTTTCCCTTAACATTAATTCCTGTTGCCCATAATACACGAGAGGCAATGCAAACGCCAGACACCAAGCGACATGCCCCACGTGCTGTGTCTAGCACCCCATGTGTGCATACTCACCACGACGTAGTGTTCCACATTGGACTAGCAACCACATTGTTATACACATGTCCTAGGCTCAAGATACACTATGGCCTCAGCGCTACACTTTCCAACTAAGTTACCTTAAAATACAATAATTTTTGCTTAAACCATAACGCACATGCGACTCAGTTTACGTGTCTTGGTAAAATAAATGGGGGATTTTAACAACATACCCTGTCAGGATGTAATCTATAGCCTCTACCTATATTCATCATGACACCCTCATAGCGGTATCTGTAATTGAGTATCGCTCCAATATGGCCGCCACAGTACACCCCCTAACCACGTGACCTAACTAAGAAGGCGGAGACGCGTCGGAACACGCCGACTTGTCAAACGCGCTTTAAATTTCCCCGGCCGCCGAGCTCAGACATCTACTCGAGCTCGGCGGAGAAGGGTAGGTCGATCTGCGCGGACACAGGAGGAACGAGGTGAGTCTCACTAGACTGGGTTCCTGCAAAGGTAGACACTGAGGGAGCCCTACGCTGCTTGGTGACGCATTTTCGAAGCTTAAATCAGTCTCCAATCCCTGGCGCTATGTTACTTTATATCCCCAGCTTAAACCTTGGGCTCTCCCTGATGTCTAATCCCGCCGACCCCTCATGTGGCATGTAGTCCTCAACCTTTAGGTGAGTGGGACATAGGTATTTCCCCATTAATTTACACGTTTGGGACACAGTGTGTGTTTGGTGTGTTTTAGATGCATGTACTGATAAGTGGTGTCGCAAAAAAACATACTTGCTTGTGTTTTACAAAACAGGAGTAGCCAAATCCTCAGAAACTGCGGTTCATTAATCAATTTTAAGTTCCTTCTAAAAAACTGGTTTTAATTGTTTGTTTTTAGACCACATCTCATCACCAACCTCCTCACAAGCTCAACAGTTGTGTGTGCTTCTCACTGGGCACTTTGCACACAGACTTTGTTGCAAGGCATGCTTTTTCAACTTTAGAGGCATGCCTTACTATATAAACACGCTGGCATTGACTGGAATTACTGACATGCATAGCAGCATTTAATGTTTTTCCTGTTTTCTCTCCCTTATGTCCAGGCATAGGAGTACCCACAGAGGTAAACATAAGACATACATGACACTAGCATGTTTGACACTGCACATTTACACGGTCCTGATGAATCGCGGGTGACTAGACCCATAGCGTGAAACATGTCGACCTTCATCACCTTTAGCCTCATCTAGGGTCACCTGACCTAACTTGTTGTTTTCCACACCCCCATGTTAACGCTGCCGAATGCTTGATTAGAGCAGGCTTTGGCAGTCCTACGATAGTTTATTCCACCTCTTTTTCTCGCAACGCCTCTTTTCGTGATAGGGAGTTTTCCCCTCCAACTACATTTTGCATGTGCTTTGACGAACGCCCACGATGCATGTTATTAACTTACTGTACGGCACATATGCAAAGTGGTCTTACGGCGGGCGGTGTAATGCCGTTTTCAAGAAGGTGCTTGGGAATATTTTCAAGGATAGGCAAAACCTTAACGTCGCTTTTATCGGCAGAAAACTGCAGATATAGCGGCGATAACGGCCTTGATAATATGCTCTATGAATTGCAATCAAACCTAATGTTAGATATAAAGACAACTAACGTAGGTTTCGGTTGCAATTCGTAGAACATACTATGAAGGCTATTATCGTCGTTTTATCGGCAGTGTTGTGTCGATGAAACCGATGATAATGTATTACGTCTCCTCCATAATATGCCCCAAGTATCGTCGCTTTTTTGCATAATTGTCCTGAAAAAAAGCGTTGATACTTCAGCTTGTGAATAGAGCTCTTTTTGGTACAATGAGTTAGTTCTGAAAATAACTTTTTTTTGTATAATTTTTTTTTTTAACAAGTTTGATATTGTTTTAGATTTTTAAAACTGGAACCGAAATTTGGAACTTTAAAACTGTGAAACAGGATCAAAGTGAAATGAGAAAAATCATCTTCTGTCGAAGCATTGATCATTATTAATTCTTTTTTCAATAAGAGTGAGGCTCTGCTCTCCGTACACAATAATTTCTCCACACAAGTTGCATTTCATATGCACCTTTGAGAAATATGGTCTCAAGTCCATCTGTGCACTGGATGGAGATGCAGGTCGTCCACCAGAAGATGTGCTGGCCACAGCTGATGGTAGTTGTGTTGCCAGAGCTCTTGTCGACGCCTGTGCAAATTTCTCCGGATGCACTTGTCTCACATGCCTCATCATCGTATGTATTGAAAACAAATACTTTTTCGAAGGATTTCCTCTTAAAAGAACTGCGTTACAAATTGTGCAAGTAACTTTGGGTGCATTCACTTTTTTTGTTCGTTAGGAAAAGTAAAAAATTGCCAGATGAAAGATTCCTTCCTTTTTGTTAAAGGTAGCCGATAATTTTGTTCAGATTCTGACGATGAATTCTGTGCGGCAGCCATTTCACCAAAGTCTTCGGAAAGATGAAAAACGTTCTTCTCCCTTGAGAGTAAAAAAGATAGTGAGGGAAGTGGGTGGGATCCGTGGAAATTCCAGAACAGAAACTACTAAGAACCAATTGGAAATGTTGTTTTCAAGTCACATGACTTGACATGCGCGTATTAGGACGTGTACGCGGTGACAGTACCCAGTCACGTACGTCATTTGGAAGTATCGGTCTAATTCACTGAAGTTTCAAAGCGTGAAAAGTAGGAAAGCTAAACACACCCTGATCTTGTACATCTTCTGAGGGGAATCCAAGCACAAAATTGTTAAAGTATAAAACATTTTATGTTTGTGAAAAAAACCCGGGGTGCGCTCACCCGGTCGCTCACGAAAGTTTAAAAAGGCAATTGGCTCCATTTGGTGAAAAGTTTCAAAACTTTAAAAAGAAGGCAAGGTAAAGTCTCCTTGACCTACTATAACTTCTCTGGGGCATCTATGAAGAAACTTGATGTGTCGAAACGGCAATGTTTTCCCGAAATATATAGCGCAGTGCCTGCACCCGGTCGCGCACGAAAGTTTACAAAGGCGATCTCCTTCATTTACTGACAAATTTAAAAACGTTCAAAATAAGGCAAGGTAGACACTCCCTAATCCACTAGAGCTTTACAAGGAGTCCCTAAACAACTCTGCCAGTCAACAAAACTGTTTTTTTCCGATAAAAACATTTACTGAAATTCATTGATAAAAGTATAGGTTGTAATCACGATATAAATATTAATTAGCATTTAAAAAACCTATGAAATTCACTGAAAAAACCATAGGTTTTAAACCCGTTATAGTTAGGAAGTAGCATTAAAAAAACCTATGAAATTCTCTGAAAAAACCATAGGTTTTACACACGTTATAGTTAGGAAGTAGCATTTACAAAACCTATGAAATTCACTGAAAAAAACGTAGGTTTTACACACGTTATAGTTAGGAAGTAGCATTTACAAAACCTATGAAATTCACTGAAAAAAACCATAGGTTTTACACACGTTATAGTTAGGAAGTAGCATTTAAAAAACCTTTGAAATTCACTGAAAAAACCATAGGTTTGACACATGTTCTAGTTAGCTGGACATTTCACTCATATAAAACCATTGAAATTCCCCCGTTATAGTTACTTCAGCTAACTATAACTCGCACGCCCCCAATGTACTGCTGATGACGTCACATATTACATCACTCATGACATGGTCAGTGACATCACTCTTGACATCACTGATGATATCTCAAATGACATCACTGATGACATCATCCTTGTGAAAGAGTGGCAGACCTTCTCTCACCATAATCTAACATTTGATACACACATTCAAAAATAGAAACTAAAATGTTCAAAGCATGAGTGATGTAATATGTGACGTCATCAGCAGTGCATTACGGGCGCGCGAGTTATAGTTAGCTGAAGTAACTATAACGGGGGAATTTCAATGGTTTTATATGAGTGAAATGTCCAGCTAACTATAACATGTGTCAAACCTATGGTGTTTTCAGTGAATATATATATATATATATATATATATATATATATATATATATATATATATATATATATTCACTGAAAAAACCATAGGTTATAGACCATATATAGTTAGGGATTAGCATTTACAAAACCTTATTTTACTCGCACAAAACCATAGAAATTCGCATATATAGTTAGTTGCAATAACTATATATCGCGCACCCGCAATCCACTGCTGATGATGTCACATATTACATCATTCATGATATGGTCAGTGACATCACTGATGACATCACTGACGACATCTCAAATGACTCTAATATAACCTTAGATACAATCAGTGTAAGCAGACACTCACAGATTGTCACTCATCCATGGAGTTACTCATACATCTAGTCAGTCATGAATAGAATCAAGCACTCCTCCATTTCCTCAACTATATGATTCAGATTCAGAAAAGGGGGTGGTGATGAACAGAGTGTCTGAATTAAGCAGACCACTCTTACCCAGTCCAAAGATCAGGGCTTGATCCATCACCGTTTTTTAGCTCACTGCACCATCCCAGCTCAGAACTTGGCTATATGCAAATTAGTCTGACCCTGGCCCAGTGCATCATGGGAACAGGGCAGACCAAACTACCAAGCCAATTCTTATACTGGGAAGGAAACAAGCTACCGGGGACCGGTTTCTGGCATTTCAGCCGTCTTCGGCCCGGCTTGCTTGAGATGTCATCAGTGATGTCATCAGTGATGTCATTTGAGATGTCATCAGTGATGTCATTTGAGATGTCATCAGTGATGTCATCAGTGATGTCACTGACCATGTCATGAATGATGTAATATGTGACATCATCAGCAGTGGATTGCGGGTGCGCGATATATAGTTAGTGCAACTAACTATATATGGAATTTCAATGGTTTTGTGTGAGTAAAATAAGGTTTTGTAAATGCGAATTCCTAACTATATATGGTCTATAACCTATGTTTTTTTCAGTGAATTTTCAAGGTTTTGTAAATGCTAATTCCTAACTATATATGGTCTATAACCTATGGTTTTTTCAGTGAATTTTCAAGGTTTTGTAAATGCTAATTCCTAACTATATATGGTCTATAACCTATGGTTTTTTCAGTGAATATATATATATACATATATATATAAACATATATCATCTGTATATCTATATAAATACAAACATAAATGCATGCATACATATACTTATATGCATACAGATGCATGTTATTTACATGAAAGTTGAAAAAACACTAATAAAAGCAAAGCTAAAACGCCACCTCATTACAAACAGAATGGCTTTAACTTAAACGAGGGCGAGATCTATTGCATTTTCAATGCTTGTTTACTTTGGTTCCATCAAGAAGGCATTCAGATGTGTCACACATTTGCCATAAATTCTGAATGTTAGCACTCTAGTTGCACATTAGATCACTGTAGTAAAGCTACTGCTCACCAGGGACGTCTGCTGCTGGTATTCAAAGTGCATGTTTCAGTCTGCATGTCAGAATTTTTTTAATGAAATAGAAGAGGATTTGAGAAGTCACTCAAAATGATCCCTAATTTTTCTTTCTGAAGCACTAATCATACTTTCTATGGCAAAATTAACCCCCTCATGTTGTTCCTTTTTAAATTGAGTGTTTTCAGACTTACCACTTCATTCCAATCAAGATGGCTTCTGGTGTGCCATACTTTTGTCATAAGTAAGACTGTTAGCGCTCTAGTTGTTCTTTAGAACACTCTGGGACATTCTGTCATTGGGCTATACTTCGGGTACTTCTGGGTGATATTTGGGCTACATTTAGGCTCTTTTGTCTCTGGTGGCCATCTTGGGAGACTGTATGTCAGAATTCTTTAATGAAATTGAAGAGGGTTTGAGAAGTCACTCAAAATGTGCCCTAATTTTTCTTTCTGCAGCACTAATCATAATTCATATTGCAAAATATACCCCCTCATTTTGTTCCTTTTTAAATTAAATGTTTTAAGAGTTACCACTTTATTCCAATCAATATGGCTTCAGGTGTGCCATACCTTTGTAATAAGTAGGACTGTTAGCGCTCTAGTTGTTCTTTAGAACACTCTGGGACATTCTGTCATTGGGCTACACTTGGGCTACATCTGGGTGATATTTGGGCTACATTTGGACTCTTTTGTCTCTGGTGGCCATTTTGGGAGACTGCATGTCAGAATTTTTTAATGAAATAGAAGAGGATTTGAAAAGTCACTCAAAATGTGCCCTAATTTTTCTTTCTGCAGCACTAATAATACCTTCTATTGCATAATATACCCCCTCATTTTGTTCCTTTTTAAATTAAATGTTTTAAGAGTTACCACTTTATTCCCATCACGATGGCTCCAGGTGTGCTATACCTTTGTAATAAGTAGGACTGTTAGCGCTCTAGTTGTTCTTTAGAACACTCTGGGACATTCTGTCATTGGGCTATACTTGGGCTACATCTGGGTGATATTTGGGCTACATTTAGGCTCTTTTGTCTCTGGTGGCCATTTTGGGAGACTGCATGTCAGAATGTTTTAATGAAATAGAAAAGGATTTGAGAAGTCACTCAAAATGTGCCCTAATTTTTCATTCTGCAGCACTAATCATACTTTCTATGGCAAAATATACCCCCTCATGTTGTTTCTTTTTAAATTAAATGTTTTAAGAGTTACCACTTTATTCCAATCAAGATGGCTACAGGTGTGCCATACCTTTGTAATAAGTAGGACTGTTAGCGCTCTAGTTGTTCTTTAGAACACTCTGGGACATTCTGTCATTGGGCTATACTTGGGCTACATCTGGATGATATTTGGGCTACATTTGGGCTCTTTTGTCTCTGGTGGCCATTTTGGGAGACTGCATGTCAGAATGTTTTAATGAAATAGAAAAGGATTTGAGAAGTCACTCAAAATGTGCCCTAATTTTTCATTCTGCAGCACTAATCATACTTTCTATGGCAAAATATACCCCCTCATGTTGTTTCTTTTTAAATTAAATGTTTTAAGAGTTACCACTTTATTCCAATCAAGATGGCTTCAGGTGTGCCATACCTTTTTAATAAGTAGGACTGTTAGCGCTCTAGTTGTTCTTTAGAACACTCTAGGAGGCTGCAGTAGAACACAAAGGAATCAACTGACAGTCTCTGTCCTTGTTGGATTTACATGTTTTACTGAGAATGTCAGACTTCATTTTCACATGACTGTGAAAGATAATGTGAATTTACAGAAAATATGCTTTCAGTTTAGCTTATAGATCCCCTTCCAAACCACTGTGGGAAAATCATGAGATATTAGTTTTCTTTCAAACAATATTCATGATATCACAGCAGAAGGTTTTTTCACATGGTAAAATCACCTTAGAACCCACCACAATTCCTAAAACGAGTATGGTACCATCAACAAATGATTTATAATGTAACTAAAGTCCTAAAACCCTCTATTAACTACAATGCTTTTTAATGAGGTGCTATCATGTATATTGGTCCCAAGATGGCTGCCAACACTTCTTGGATGAAGTGCTGACAGCCAATCAGATCAGATGTGTGGTTAGGCTCCGCCCAGATATATATCTTTTTTTGAACCTAAATTACTCAAAATCCACTGGAGCACATATATTGAGACCTAGCAAAGGCACATCGGGCTAACAGTCCCTACAATTTTGCCAAGTTTCGTGCAAATCCATTCAGCCGTTCGAGCTAAAAGTGAGGCCAACCGCCCTATGGAAATTAACATGGGAAAAACGTGTTTTGGGACCCCCCTTTTTTCTCGGGCCCCCCTTGATGAAACCCCCCCAAATTGCCAGGGGCTGCTCAGAAACAAAATGTTCCATTTTCCTGAAAATTTCAGCCAATTCCGTCCACAAACGCCAAAGTTATTAGACATAGAATTTTCAAAAATCCCATAGAGAAAAAATCCTAACTATATATACCTACAGGCCAGTAGGTAATATATATATATATATATATATATTTATATATATATATATATATTCACTGAAAAAACCATAGGTTATAGACCATATATAGTTAGGAATTAGCATTTACAAAACCTTGAAAATTCACTGAAAAAACCATAGGTTATAGACCATATATAGTTGGGGATTAGAATTTACAAAACCTTATTTGACTCACACAAAACCATTGAAATTTGCATATATAGTTAGTTGCACTAACTATATATCGCGCACCCGCAATCCACTGCTGATGATGTCACATATTACATCATTCATGACATGGTCAGTGACATCACTGATGACATCAACAAGTAACTCTTGTTATTATTCTTCTACTCTCCTTTTTTCCTTTCACTTCCTTATCTATTTTGTTTTTCTCAATTATACCCTCTTACATCTTTTCTTTGGAAAATAGATCTATTAAACAGTATCACTGTGCTACTCCCTCTAGCTGTCTTTCTTTTAACATTAGTCTCTGTTTCCTTCCCTTATACTCACTCTTCCTTTTTTTTAATTTATTTTTTTGTTTTGGCTCTGGTTCGCGTACCGGCGCGCGAACCGGGAAGCGAATCAAAAGAAAGAGGTTGCCAGAGTGCTAAACATTCTAGCAATTTTTTATAAATGGGAGGTAGTTCTGAAAAGAACTTTTTTATTGTTTTTGTTGTTTTATTTTTTTTTATTTTTTTTATGAACATTTTTTTACTTTTTTTGTATTTTAAGAACGGTTTTATATTTTTTTTTATTTTTTGGGGGGGGAAACGAAAATCAGTCATTATAAAGGGCTCAACAGGAGCAACCAAAAAAAAGATAATTTACTTTCTGGGCCGTTTGGTACATTTATGATTTTCATAAACTCTGTTGATTAGAGTGATACTTTTCTCCCCATAGGAAATCAAGTAGCAGCAAAAAATACAGGTATGCTTTAAGTCCCCGAAGTGCATCTGTATGTTTGGGACCGTCTCCCTCGCCTCTGGTCTCGTCACTGCCTGTTCTGTTGATGTACTGGCCACAGGAGGGGTGTTTTCCTGCAGGTCACGTACCTGTGCAGCACTGTAATTAATAGGGTGCCACCTCTCCATGTGGCGATGCATGGTGTAATTCCCGAAGCTGCATTTTTTTTCTGAGCCTCGGGATAGTTCTTTGTCACAGATCAGACATGTGACATAACGGGCATTTACATTTTTTTGGCCCCGGGGAAATGTGAAGAATTGCCAGATGCAATTTACTTTCACATGGGACCTCCTTGGTTGTTCAGGCAAAAACAGCCTGCTCACTTGCTCCTCTTCCTCTTCTTGCTCCTCTTGATTAAGGAGGACCTGAGGAGGTGGTCCATCCTTTTTTGGTGGTGGTGGTGGTGGTGGAGTGGCTCCAGCAGCTGCAGCTATAACACTTGCCATTTTTCTAAATTTTGAAAGTATGTCTTTCTCTCATAAAAATGAAAGTCAGAGTGAGGAAAAAAGGTGGGGGCTTTCATCATTTGTGAAAAAAAGAATGTAATGAACCAATGAAAAGTGTTATTTTCAGGTCACATGACCTAGCCTTACATCATTAGGAAACCAAAAGTAAAATGAACCAATAAAAAGTTTTATGAACAAGTCACATGACCTGTTATGCTTACGTTACGTGTCCCGCTACGCACCCGGAGCGCTTCCGGGGTGCTGCGCTCCGCGCCTCGGTTCGCGCACCGGAGCACTTCCGGGTGCGCTAACGCGGCGCATCATAAGATGCATTACGCGGCAACACGATACGTTGCGTTTACGCGACGCGTCATGATGTTGTTTTCTAGCGCGGAACGTTTACCGGTTCGCGGACCGGGTCACGGCACCAAATTAAGCTAACGGTGAAGCTACCCGGTGCGCGGACCGGTAGCGAAACAAAAAAAAAATGTTTTAAAAATATATACATAAAAAAATTATATTAAAAACATATAAAATATATTTTTTCCATTAAAATAAGAATACATTTTACAGCTTTTGATATTTGCTATTAAAAAACCATTGACATTCACTGAAAAAACCATAGGTTATAGACCATATATAGTTAGGAATTAGCATTTAAAAAACCTTGAAAATTCACTGAAAAAATCATAGGTTATAGACCATATATAGTTAGGGATTAGCATTTACAAAACCTTATTTTACTCACACAAAACCATTTAAATTCGCATATATAGTTAGTTGCACTAACTATATATCGCGCACCCGCAATCCTCTGCTGATGATGTCACATATTACATCATTCATGACATGGTCAGTGACATCACTGATGACATCACTGTTGACAACTCAAATGATATCACTGACAACATCACTGATGACATCATTCATGTGATAATACGATTAACTTCTTCAGACTCTAATATGACCTTAGATACACTCAGTGTAAACAGACACTCACTGATTGTCACTCATCCATGGAGTTACTCATACACCTAGTCAGTCATGCAACGAATCAATCACACCTCCATTTCCTCAACTATACAGTTATACATACCTTACTTATTGAAACATATTCTAACACATATTTACTCTCTTATACAATCACTGATTTTTTAATGATCCATGAAGCCACTCACACATTCACTGGCTCTTATAAACAGTAATTTATATATGACAACTCTCACATGTACTGTGTTTTACATATGTACTTACTTTGAAATGTAGCACTGAGATATCCATTCACTCACCAATACACTCATGCACACAGTCAACCACCCATACAGCTGTTTCCACATGCAGTTTTGAACCCATATATCTAGTGAATCAAGTGCGAGTAAATTAAGTAAATTAAGGTTTTGTAAATGTTAATCCCTAACTATATATGGTCTATAACCAATGGTTTTTTCAGTGAATTTTCAAGGTTTTGTAAATGCAAATTCCTAACTATATATGGTCTATAACCTATGGTTTTTTCAGTGAATTTCATTGGTTTTTTTAAAAGCTAATATCTATAGCTGTAAAATATATTCTTTATTACGTGACGTATCACGTAGCCACGTGAGACGCCTCATGACACGTCGCATAAACGTGACGTATCGTCTCTGCAGCACAAACAAAACCCGTAACGTAAGCGCGCCGGAGCACGCTTACAGATATATATATATTTTTTTAACCTTAATTAGACAAAATCCACACGTGCACATATCTTGAGGCCTTGCAAAGGCACATCAAACAAACTGTCCCTACAATTTTGGCAAGTTTGGTGGAAATCTATTCCTTTAAATTTTATTTTACCCTTTCTCTTGGTTTTCCCCTTGTTACGCTTACCGGAACGCTACCCTGTACGCAAACCGGACGCTCCAAAAACACAAGATGTCGGACTTTCGTTACGCTGCCGGTTAGCTGCCCGGTTGGCGTACCGGGAAGCGCCTCTACTGCGAAAAATCACATTTTTTTTTCTTTTGCCCCGCGGGGCACTTTAATATCCCCCTCATCAATCCTAGGGGGTCAGGAGGGTCTACCTTGCCCCCTTTCCTTCATTTCCCCCTTCGTTTTTCACCACCTCTTGTCTCTCGATCCTACCGAGAGACAAGATGGCGGCCGCTCCGGACTGTTTACAATGTTGACAGCCAATCAGCTTCTCCTCAGACTCCCATTACGCTGCCGGTTAGCTGCCCAGTTAGCTGCCCGGTTCGCGTACCGGGACGCGCCTCTACGGCGAAAAATCACTTTTTTTTTTTTTTTGCCCCGTGGGGCACTTTAATATCCCCCTCATCAATCCTAGGGGGTCAGGAGGGGTCTACCTTGCCCCCTTTCCTTCATTTCCCCCTTCGTTTTTCACCACCTCTTGTCTCTCGATCCTACAGAGAGACAAGATGGCGGCCACTCCAGACTGTTTACAATGTTGACAGCCAATCAGCTTCTCCTCAGACTCCCGTTACGCTGCCGGTTAGCTGCCCAGTTCACGTACCGATTTGCGCCTCTACGACAAAAAATCACAACTTTTTATTTTTGGCCCCGCGGGGCACTTTAATAACCCCCTCATCAATTCTAGGGGGTCAGAAGGGGTCTACCTTGCCCCCTTTCCTTCATTTCCCCCTTCGTTTTGGCCTCCTCTTGTCTCTCGATCCTACCGAGAGACAAGATGGCGGCCGCTCCGGACTGTTTAGAATGTTGACAGACACCGGAGAGCCAATCAGCTTCGCTTCGCAAAGCTCCGTTACGCGAAAAGTACGCGAACTGGTGCGCTATCCGGTAAGCTGTCACAGATATATCTGTTTTTTTAAACGTTATTTCTCAAAATCCACTGGAGCACATATATTGAGACCCAGCAAAGGCACATCGGGCTAACAGTCCCTACAATTTTGCCAAGTTTCGTGCAAATCCATTCAGCCGTTCGAGCTAAAAGTGAGGCCAAACGCCCTATGGAAAAATGAATGGGAAAAACGCGTTTTGGGACCCCCCTTTTTTCTCGGCCCCCCCTTGACAGAACCCTCCCAAATCTTAGGGGGCTGCTCAGAAACAAAATGTGCCATTTTTTTGGAAATTTCAGCCGATTCCGTCCACAAACGCCAAAGTTATTAGACATAGAATTTTCAAAAGTTCCATAGAGAAAAAATCCTAACTATATATACCTACTGGCTATCGCCAGTAGGTAATATATATATATATATATATATATATATATATATATATATATATATATATATATATATATATATATATATATATATATATATATATATATATATGTATATATATTACCTACTGGCGGTCGCCAGTAGGTAGTTATAGTTAGGATAATTTTCAATGTTAAATCTCAACATTCTATTTTGAATAACTTTGGCGCCGGTTGACGAATCTGCCTGAAATTTTCAGGAAAATGGTCTCATGGCGGTCCGGTCCTTCCCTGAAAGTTTGGGGGGGATTCGTCAAGCGGGGGCCGAGATAAAAGGGGGGTCCCAAAACGCGTTTTCCCCATGTTAATTTCCATAGGGCGGTCGATTTCACTTTTAGCCCGAACGGCTGAATGGATTTCCACCAAACTTGGCAAAATTGTAGGGACTGGTAGCCCGATGTGCCTTTGCTATGTCTCAAGATATGTGCTCCAGTGGATTTTGAGTAATTTAGGTTCAAAAAAATATATATATCTATAGCAGCGCACCGGTACGCGCACGGGTGCGCGTACCGTGCGCGCCACGCGACTTGCGCGAGGAAAGCTGATTGGCTCTCGGGTGTCTGTAAACATTCTAAACAGTCCGGAGCGGCCGCCATCTTGTGTCTCGGTAAAATCGAGACACAAGAGGTGGCCAAAACAAAGAGGGAAATGAACATAAGGGGGCAGAGTAGACCCCCCCTGACCCCCTAGGTTTGATGTGGGGGCCATAAAAGGGCCCCGCAAGGCAAAAAAAAAAATTTTTTTTTTTTTGATTTTCGCGGGGGGAGCGCCCGGTACGCGCACGGGTGCGCGTACCGGGGAGCGTACCATGGGAAAAAAGAATGACAGTTTTAAAAGTAGCTGTTTAGAAAAAAAAATGTTTAGTTGTTTTTTTTATACGTACACATACATATATATAAATGCATATGCACATATATATATGCATATATGTCTATATGTGTGCGTGTAGAGAGAGGTAGAGAGGTAGAGGTGTAGAGGTAGAGAGGTAGAGAGGTAGCGGTAGAGAGGTAGAGATTAGTAGAGAGAGAAGAAGAGAGAGGTAGAGAGGTAGAGAGTAGAGAGTGAGTAATAGAGAGTAGAGAGTGAGTAGTAGAGAGTAGTAGAGAGCAGTAGAGAGAGTAGCAGAGTGAGTAGTAGAGAGTAGTAGAGTGAATAGTAGAGTGAGTAGTAGAGAGTAGTAGAGAGTGAGTAGTAGAGAGTAGTAGAGAGTAAGTAGTAGAGTGAGTAGTAGAGAGCAGTAGAGAGTGAGTAGTAGAGAGTAGGAGAGAGTAAGTAGTAGAGAGTAGTGGAGAATATTCCAAAGTTTGGCACAGCACCACTTTCACAATGAGTCCAATCAAATCATATCACTTAGAGTACTTATTGAAGCGCTGAATCTTGGTGTATATTCAAATGCTTTTATTTTCCTTAAGTTTATGTACCACAGCCAGCCGAAACGTTTCGTTCTGTACAACAGAACTTCTTCAGGGCGTTCTTATTTCCTTCAAGTTATGTCGGTATCCCGTTGTCATATAACTAGATATTTCTTCCAAATGTTAGACGAGACATAAGTATATTCTTATTAAAAGTGACTAGGTATCAATTTTACCCACACAATTCGGGCAGACTTGAGTAATTTATAGCATCCTCAAAGTCAGTCTTTCAAAAATTCCAAAGTATAGGACATGATAATCCAAATCCAAATGTTTCTCAAGAAAAGTCATTTACAATCGTTCGGAATATCGGTGTTTGGGCAGATATGATCCAGGGACCCCCAGTATGCAAGGGGAATTAGTCCCCCCTCTACAAACATGCACGGGGGCTGCGTTGCAGAGAGGTGTAAAAAGGGTTGTGGCTTCATTACACCTCTCTGCAATGCAGTCCCCTGGCGCATACTGGAGATTCCTGGTGGGCTTTCAGGTCTTATATAGTTAGGAATTAGCATTAAAAAAACCTTTGAAATTCACTGAAAAAACCAAAGGTTTCACACCAGTTATAGTTAGGAATTAGCATTTAAAAAACCTTTGAAATTCACTGAAAAAACCATAGGTTTCACACCAGTTATAGTTAGGAATTAGCATTTAAAAAACCTATTAAATTCACTGACAAAACCAGTTATAGTTAGCTGGAAATTTTACTGACATAAAACCATTGAAATTCCCACGTTATAGTTAGTTGGACTCACTATAACTTGCGCGCCTGCAATGCACTGCTGATGACGTCACATATTACATCACTCATGACATGGTCAGTGACATCACTCATGACATCACTGATGACACCATCCAGTGAATGTGTGTCTTTCTGAAAAATAAATTTGTTTTATATATGTATTTGTAAAGGTCGATGGAAGAATAAATGTTTAAATAAGTGTGTAAATGGATGTTTTTTTTAAAAAAAATTGGTTGGTTAACTGGCTTATTAAGTGTATCTTAGTGAATACATATATTAGCGAGTATTGTTTAAATATTTAAATGTTTGTATCAGTGTTTCTCTTTGTGTATAAGTGGCTGCAGGGGTTGGTGACTGACTCACTGTTTGTATGTGTTTTGAAGACAGAATATGTGCAGGACTGTATGGGTGGACGAGTGTGTATATGTGTGTGTTAGTGAGTGAATGACTGTCTCACTAGTGTCTTCATTACTAACGACATATGTTTTAATCTAGTATATGTGAGTATTGATGTATATAAGTGAGTATAGTATATATAGTGAGAGATTGTAGGAGTTCCTGTTTAAATAAGTATGTGTTTCTATAAGTGATTGTTTAAGAGAGTAAGTATGTGTAAGTTTCCTTAGAAGTAAGGTGGTAGTGTGTGTATAAATGTATATGCAAATAAATGGATGTTCAATAGTTTATGTGCATGTGTGAGTATGTGTGTGAGTAACTTTTGGATGACTGCTGATGTGTAACAGGATGTATAGGTGTATCACTACATATGATGAGTGAGTATATATATGAGTGACTATATAGAACTGTTGGTGAATGAGTGGATGAGTATATAGATGGTGGAATTACTGAATTGGTTGTTGTTACTGGTTTGGGTATCTCCATTTTTTTGAAAATGTTTGTTTCTATTTTTGAATATTTGTTTCAAGCGTTACATTACACTGAAATTAGGTCTGTCACTCTGTCACAAGGATGGTGTCATCAGTGATGTCATGAGTGATGTCACTGACCATGTCATGAGTGATGTAATATGTGACGTCATCAGCAGTGCATTGCAGGCGCGCAAGTTATAGTGAGTCCAACTAACTATAACGTGGGAATTTCAATGGTTTTATGTCAGTAAAATTTCCAGCTAACTATAACTGGTTTTGTCAGTGAATTTAATAGGTTTTTTAAATGCTAATTCCTAACTATAACTGGTGTGAAACCTATGGTTTTTTCAGTGAATATATATATATATATATATATATATATATATATATTACCTACTGGCGGTCGCCAGTAGGTATATATAGTTAGGATTTTTTCTCTATGGAACTTTTGAAAATTCTATGTCTAATAACTTTGGCGTTTGTGGACGGAATCGGCTGAAATTTTCAGGGAAATGGCACATTTTGTTTCTGAGCAGCCCCTAAACATTTGGGGGGGTTTCGTCAAGGGGGGGCCGAGAAAAAAGGGGGGTCCCAAAACGCGTTTTTCCCATGTTAATTTCCATACGGCCTTTGGCCTCACTTTTAGCTCGAACGGCTCAATGGATTTACACGAAACTTGGCAAAATTGTAGGGACTAATAGCCCGATGTGCCTTTGCTAGGTCTCAATATATGTGCTCCAGTGGATTTTGAGAAATTAACGTTTAAAACAAGATATATATCTGTAACAGCGCTCCGGGCTGCGCTCCGGTCCGCTTACTTTTCGCGAAACGGAACTTTGCGATGCGAAGCTGATTGGCTCTCCGGTGTCTGTCAACATTCTAAACAGTCCGGAGCGGCCGCCATCTTAACTCTCGGTAGGATCGAGAGAGAAGAAGAGGCCAAAACAAAGGGGGAAATTACCATAAGGGGGCATAGTAGATCCTCGTTGACCCCCTAGGTTTTATGTGGAGGTTTTAAAAGGGCCCAGGAGTGGTGAGCGCCAATTTCGCGAACCGGGAAGTGTTCTGGGCAGCGGACTATAAGGATAAAAGAATGATAGACTTTTCTAATACTGTATGTTAATTGTTTGTTGTTTTTGTTGTTTTTTTTTTGTTTTCTTTATTTTTAAAGTATTTTTTTTTATTTTGTTTGTGTTTCATAATTCATTAAATTTTCTAACATTTCAGTGTCAGAAATTTCAAAATTGAATATAGGGTGTAAATTGTCCTCATTTTGAAGCAGGTTATCCACTGCTTCAACACATTGTAGTAGTTCCTGGTCTCTACTTTGATCCATAAAATCATCAATTTTTTCTTGGCTGCTCTCCTCCAGTACAATTGTTAATTTAACTTGTTGCTCGCCTTCCATTTTGCCTGAAATTTTGATTAAAAAAATATATATTAGTAGAGATAGGGCACTGTTGGGAATAATTTTAGATAGGCAGTTTTTATCAGTGAATTTATCTTTTGGCAGTGTATAGTATCAGAGTGGAAATAGGACTATAAAAAAGTGTATGTGATTTAACCAAGACAAGCCTAACTCCATTCATAACTATAACAGAGAAGTCTATCTAAATCTATAACTACTATAGAGGGATAGTATATATCTATCAGAAAAAGTCTACCATATTAAGTTATAGTGCACAATATACTTCAGTTTTAAAAATAACAACTTACCTTCACAAACAACTTGAATTGTTTGATAGCTATTCAAATGTGATGTACAAGTACAACAAGAAGTAGCAGTCAAAATGGCTGTGTTTTCTTCTCCTCCTTTATATATATACAGGTATATAACCAATCAAATGTTAGATAATAAAAGTAGAAAATGAAAGTAACATTTTCATTGGTTGTCAATTCCAACACTTCAGATGTGTTTTGTGAAGTAATTTACCTCACGGTACTTAGAGAGGTCTACAGGCTTAATGGCTAAATGGAATTTCAATCAAATTTGTGAAAATGAAAGGGATTGTTATGTAGTATGAGCTAATCTATATTTGGTGAGAGTGTCTCTAGTCGTTTTTCTGTAAATTACTTTCCCACCTTTTTTTTGGACCGCTTCCCAGGAAGCGGCTCGGTTCGCGAACTTTAAGCGTCACGGGGGTCCACCATTTTGTGTTTCGGTCGCATTAAGATACAAGATGGAGGACAAATAATGTTTAGAATGGGTAGAAGGGGTCATGGTAGACTTATCTTGACCCCCTAGGTTTTCTGAGGGTGGCTGAGGAGGCTTATATGTGCGGAAAAAAAACATTTTTTTAAAAAATTCCGCGAGGTTAGCTTTCGGTTCGCGAACCGGGTAGCGCCTCGGGGAGCGTAATTTGTGGAAAATTAGTGAAAAAAGTTAGAAAAAAATAATAATTCTGAGTGATCAGATGAAGGGTAGCTCTGAGAATAGCTTTTGGGTTTATGGTACATTTAGGTACTTATAAGTAGGTACCTATGCACAGTCTTAAATTCAGAATGAAAATTCTGTTGCCCTCATCTGAGAAGTGAACTCCATCTCCTCTGTAGATATCTTGCATGTAGTAACGCAAGTTATTGTTGTACAAGGAGCCCATTCCATGGTCTCTCATGTAAGCTGAAACAGATTTGTTTACATGCTTCCTCGCTTTCTCAATTTGTGGACAAAATTGGTTGGACCACCTCCATTTCTGTCTTTGGCATATATTGGAATATACCAAGGCAGTTTGAGGTAAAAGTGCCATCAATTGCTCAAAGGTGTCCTTTAAAAGCATTTCCAGACCTACTCCAGTCAAAGTGCCCAAATCATTACCTCCACAGTGCACAATTAACAGGTCAGGTTTTAGCAAATGCATAAAGGTTTTCACCAAAGGTATCAATTGGTGACATTTTAATCCTCTTTGGCCCAACCACTTAATTTCCACATCTTGTAAATTGAGGTTAGGTAAATTTCTGTTCTCAGCATACCTTTGAGCCCAGTGGATGTAACTATGTCCAACAATCCAGACTTTAAACATGGTGAGAGAAGGTTGTGTTGCAGTCAGATGAAGTGTGGTAATGAAAGGGCAGTTGAAACAGTAGGAGTTTGTAAAGAAAAAAAACTGTGGAGTTTCAGTGCTAATGATTCATTAGCAGTGATTGGTGGATTTCCATTTCTGAAAACAGAAGGTTAGGGTGCATGGATGTGTTCTTTGAAAGATGCAATTTGATTGGTCAAGGAAAAAACATTTAATGAAAGATTGCACTGGATACGCAGGTGCAGTGAGAGTTCAGAGTTCAATTGAAACATTGTTGTGTGAATTTGCAAACATGAGAGGTCTTCCAGGAGGTGGTTGCTATGGAAAAAAGGCAGGGAGGGCAGAGGGGGGAAGGGTTTTGATTTGAAAAAAGTGAGGGAAGAGTTATGATTGGCTAATATGAGAGATATGTGTAATGAATATCTGTATTTCTGTGCTTTCAATAGCTGCAGCCTCTGGAGTGCATCCTGTTTGATCTGCTCAAGACAATTTGGTGTATTTCTGAGACTGTTTTGAAACTCAAAAAGTATTTGCTAAGGTGAGAAAAGATTTATTTAATTTAGAAAGAGAATAGTATGATTTAAGGAGAAAATGATGAAGAAAGCTGTGTTTTTAAAATGTGGCTTTGTCTCAAGTGAAATACAAATAGATTTTGTTTCTTTGAGAAATTGTAATTGCATATTCGGTTTAGCATTCTGGCATGCAGTAACACAAGTTATTGTTGTACATGGAGCCCATTCCATGGTCTCTCATGTAAGCTGAAACAGATATGTTGTGTTTAAAAACGATTTTTGAAAAGAATTACATTTTTGGATATGTTCTGCTAGAGCTTCATAGGTTGTTTGGGTCATATTTATAAGGCATTTGAGTGTCTAGAATGTTATTTTTCCCTTTTTTAATGGAAAGCGTTCTTCATGGGGCAAGTTTGTTGTAAATATGCTCCCACCTGTGCTTTGCAAATTTAGATTTTGATTATGGGAGTTACATAACCATGTTAATAATGTCCCAAAAATGGTGCAAGGGCATTCAATAAAACGCTTTCATGTGTCTCAAGGACATTTTCAGTCATTTCTTCTTGAATGCAGGTATACAATTGATTTATATGCTGTGTTTAAAAACGATTTTTTCAAATCAATTACATTTCTGGATATGTACTGCTAGAGCTTCATAGGTTGTTTTGGGTCATATTTATAAGGCATTTGAGTGTCTATGATGTTATTTTTCCCTTTTTCAATGGAAAGCGTTCCTCATGGGGCAAGTTTGTTGTAAATACGCTCCCACCTGTGCTTTTCAAATTTAGATTTTGATTATGGGAGTTAAATAGCCATGTTAATAATGTCCCAAAAATGGTGCAAGGGCATTCAATAAAACGCTTTCATGTGTCTCAAGGACATTTTCAGTCATTTCTTCTTGAATGCAGGTATACAATTGATTTATATGCTGTGTTTAAAAACTATTTTTTCAAATCAATTACATTTCCGGATATGTACTGCTAGAGCTTCATAGGTTGTTTTGGGTCATATTTATAAGGCATTTGAGTGTATATGATGTCATCTGCAACCGTGTGTTGGCCTCACCTCAAACAAACAAACAGGTGATGGACCGAATGTGGATCAATGACACCCATTTACCCCAGTCCAAAGATCTGGGCCCAAACAAACCTTTAGATAGGCCACACTTTATCGTCAACCTGAATAAATCATTTAAAATGTTAGGGAGAGATTTATGATTGTTGTATGCCTGTTTTATACCACTGTGTGTCATTTTTGTGACGCAGTGGTGGTGCCAAAGATTTGCTATGTTATATAATAAGTAGGGTGTTAAGTTTATGATGACTGTTATTCATTTACTGTTTGGTAATAGTGGTTAATAACAGTTTTTTTATTATATTTTTCCACAGATTCAACTGCACATCATTTATAAATTGAAAAAATGCCAACTAAAAATCGTATTACAAAGGCGAGAAAACGTCAAAGACAGCAAGATCATGTATTTTTGCAGCAGTCCTCTATCCAAAATACTCGTGAAATCACCAAGAAAGCTCCGGGTAAGAGCACGAAATCATTCATAAGAAATATTTGTAGTAAAAAACGTATTTCTCCCAAAAATGTTTTAGTCCAGAAAAAGAAAAGCAATTTAAATGGAAAGGAAAGACCCATCAAAAATGTTACTGGTAGAGGAAGAGATAACTATGTGCATGATAGTAGAAGGAAACAACAGTTTAGGGACATTCGAAAACGAATGTTCCGCAACAGAATAATAGTTAATTTATTAAAAAATATTAAAAAAGGCCAACAGAAAGTGGCATTTTATAAGAAGAAGAAAAATGTAGAGAAAATGATTGATCATGCTTTTGAAATTAAGCGAAAGTTGTTTATTTTGGTAATCAATAGAATTAGGACACTAAGCAAGGTAATTTCTGATTTCAAATCAAATAGTAGATGGAAGAGAGTAGTAAATCGTAGTAACTTTTGTGAAGTTTTTTCCGGAGAATGGATGCATAGTTCAAGTTGTGAGGCATTTTTTAATGAGGAGAGTTATTTTCAGGATAATGATTTGGTGTTTGCAGTTGACACCAGTGGTCGAGCTTATGAAGTGAAGGATGGTTGTCCAGTTGAAAAAGAAAAACTTGTGACAACAGAGACAGACGAGGTGTTAGGTAATGAGGTTTTAGGAAGACGTCCTAAGCGTCCTGTGTACACCTGGAAGTGTAGTTCTATTTGCAGTGTGCAACAGGATTCCATCAATTTGCTTTATGATTTTGTACGGACATTTAATAAGAAAAGTTTGAAGCAGAAAATGAAGTTGTTGCAAGAATTAGATCCTTGCAGAGTGAGACAAGTGACAGGTTTGCGTGGTCATTCACTGGCTTGTCTTTCCAGGAGAGTATGCCAGAGTGTTTTTCATCATTTCAGGATGCTAGCAGTGCATCATAATAAAGTCAGGAAAATAGTGAGAATGTTGTATCATGCTAAGAGTCCAGCAATTATGCTTAAACAATTATGTGCTGCTCTTTTGCATGGTTCTGAAATAGATGTCAAGAATATTTGTGAAGAAATTGAGTTTTGTTACTTTGGAAATAAAGATGAGAATGTTCAAATTGACCCAGAAGTAGAGGATAATGTTGAAGATAATGTACAGGTTTCCAGTACAGATAATTTTCAGAAGGAAATTGCCATGTTTCAGATGAAATCAAGTGAGAGGCCTAATTTCTCTTGTGTGTGTTGTCGACGCACTTATTATAAGAATCAGACTAAGTTAGTGGATTTATATGCAAAAAGTGAAAGGGAAAATAATAGTGAATGGAAGGATTTTGCCACATACTTGATGGTAGAAAATTCTTTTAATTTGGGATCGGATCAACGTGTGTGTGCTTATTGTTGTAACAAATTAAACAAAAACCAGATGCCTGCTAGGGCGGTTCATAATAATCTTGAATTAGTTGAGATTCCTTCTGAATTGAAGGATTTAAATACTTATGAATCTATTTTGATTCAAAGTATTCATCCCTTTCAGGCTATTGTAAGAATGGAGCCAAAGACAGGGAAGTTGCCTCCATCAGATTTACAGAGAGGATTAAAGGGAAGAGTTGTTTATTTGCCTCTAGATTTGAACAAAAACATTAACACAATTGGAGTAGAAAAAGTTGAAGAGGAACCTCTGGTTATCTTGGTTAATGGGGTTCCGACAAAGAATAAGAAAATATGGCAAGATTTAGTGGATGTTAGGAAAGTCAAAAAGGCAACATTGTATTTGAAGAAAAATAATAAGTACTATATAAATGTATATGTTGCAGAAGAGGAAGAAAGTGATGAAGAGGATAGCGATTTGTGTGCTGGCCAACTTGAGAAAGTAGAGGCCTCTAAAAGTGAAGAAATATATGAACATTATAGTGTTCATCCTTTGCATTCCAAGGAAGTCATGGGGAATGCAATTGAGTTGTTTCAAATGAAACAAGCCAAAGGGAGTCCCATTAGTGTTTGGGAGGAAAGTTTGGAAGCTCGGTGTTTCCCACAGCTATTTCCAACAGGTCAAGGAGGAAGATATGATGAGCGGTCTCATCAAATTCCTGCGTCTGAATACCGGACTTTACGATTGTATGTAGAAGATCCTAGGTTTCGTCAATGCATTCCCTATTTGTTTCATCTCTTGTTTGAAAGCGATCTGTCTGGACTGTCATATGCAGTGAACCACATCTTAAAAAGTTGTATACAGATGCGAAACATCTCGGCAAGTGACTTTATGCATAAAGTCAATGTCCAAGAGAGTATTTTGGATTCTCACCTAATTAATCTCATGGCGTGTCAGCGTGGTACTAATGAGTACTGGTATCGTCGTCATGGTGATTTAAAATGTATGCTGAGGAACTTAGGAACTCCAACATGGTTCCTTACTCTGAGCTGTGCAGAGTATGGCTGGGAAGACTTACTTGAATTTCTACGAGAGGCAAATGGAAATATTGAAAACATTGAATTCAAGACACCAGGAGAACTGTGTTCTTTGGATCCAGTGAATGTATGCAGGTACTTCAATCATAGATTTGAAGCTATGATGTCTTTCATCACAAATAAGAAGAATCCACCTCTTGGAGAGGTGTTGGATTTCTTCTGGAGAAAGGAGTACCAAGCAAGAGGTGCTCCTCATATACATATGTTGCTGTGGATCAAGGATGCACCTAAATTTGGAACAGATCCGGATGAGTTAGTGATGAACTTCATAGAACAGTATTCTACGTGTGCTGTTCCAAACGCAACGGAGAAGAAAAGCCTAAGAGAACAAGTTCTATGTTTCCAAAGCCATCGTTGTGGAAAGTACTGTCGTCGTAAATTCAGAAACAAGGACAAGTTCTACACCAAATGTCGTTTCAACTTTCCAAGACCGGTGATTTCTAAAGGAAGAGTGAACAGTTTGATGTCTTCGCTGCGACATAATGTCACGAGGAAATCACCCAAAAATACATACAGTTTGAAAAGGAACGAAGAGTCCAAGTACATCAACGACTACAACCCAGTGATTTTGTCCATGTGGAATGCTAACATGGATATACAGTTTGTAGCTGACAACTGTATGGCTGTGGCTCGGTATGTATATCTAAAACAGCGGGTTTTGAAAAGGCTTTAAATGTGTGTTTAAATTGCCGAATTATTTTGAGAAGGAATTTACATGTTGAAAGAGGTCTGGTAAATGGATCAATGGGTAATGTTGTTGATTTTGAGAAATACAGAAATAGAGATGGAATAGAATTTTTAAAAATTAAATTTGATGGCATTGAGGAAGTACAGCTAATTGGTCGTTGTTCTGCTAGGTTTTTGCTTGTTAAAGACTTATATGTTCGCCGTAAACAGTTTCCTGTTTGCTTGGCATAAGCGGTGACAATCCATAAATCGCAAGGTTTAAGTGTAGATAGTGCATTGGTGAATATTGGCAGTTCTGTGTTCAAGGAGGGTATGGCAAATGTGGCATTGTCACGAGTTAGAACTTTATCGGGATTGTACTTGATTGACTGTGATGTCACAAACATTTGTGCGGATCTAGATTGTGTTAAGGAATACAATAGGTTAAGAAGAGAGTATGCGCCACATTTGCCTCAATATCCTTTGTTTGAGAAACGTGTGGTAGGCCGTAAACGAAGAAATATCAGTAATAGTAGGGAGGTTGTAGCAAAAAGCCAAAAAGTCGATGAACCGAAAATTGTAAGCAGAAAGAAAGTGGATTCTGTTGAAGATGTTGTCGGTTTTCAATTTGAAAACAGTTCTGGTGTCAACTGCTATGCAAATGTAGTGGTTAATGTTCTCTTTTCACTAGAGACTTTAAAAGAACAGATTGTGTTCAATTCGGAACAAAGTTTATGCTGTTTGTTGAATTCTGTGTTAGAGAAATGTAGCACTGATCGAACAAAAGTAGAAAGTGTGTCTGAAGTTCGTTATCTATTAGATGAATGTTCAGGTCAAACAGACTTCTCTGAAAATAATCAGCAGGATTGTCAGGAGTTTTTAATGTATATGTTTGATGTATTGCAAGATGAGGGTGTAGATGTAGATCACCTGTTTGGGCTTTCTTATCAATGGCAGCATGACTGCGAGAACTGTAGGGTATCAAGTACTACTAGTGTAGACTCAGAAAGATTTATATATTTAACTTTGCCAGACAGTAAATCAGTCTCCTTTAATAAGCTAGTAAATGCAGCGGATCACAACATGGAGTGTAGCCAATGTAAATCTGAAATGATGTCAACATTATTTATTCGAAGATATGGCCAGTATGTCATTTTAATGATCCAACGATGTAGGCCTGATGGGTCAAAATTGTCAACTTTAATAAAAAAATTTGTTGCTTCTCAGCTGTCAATATCACGTAGGACTTTTGTAACTGTAGCAATTATCTATCACGATGGTCCTTCAACAACATCAGGACATTACACAGCTTATTTAAAGTCTAAAAACGGCTGGTCATTCTGCAACGATTCTGTTGTAACTTTCAAAAAAAAATTGCCGTTTGACCTTAAAAATTCTTACCTGGTGTTTTTAAAACCAAAATTTTAAAGAAAGAATCTCGGGATTTCCTCTGAGGAATTGCAAAAGGTTCATCAAGTAGAGGGAATGTAAGTCTGCAATGCTGTCTAGATTATTGGTCCAAAACTTTTAATTATAATGTCAATTTAAAAATCTAACTATATAAACCTGATGCAAGTAAGTCTGCTTCATAGTAAGCAGTATCAGTGTCATAGGAAAAGGAGAACATGAGTGAGAAAGAAGGGTAAGATATTAGTAGTCCAGGATTGTGAAAATAATCTTAAATGTTTTCTTTTTGAAAGTTGCGAAAATAGAAAATGACGGGATTTGATTGGAAGAATTACAAGAGTTGTGAATCGCTGCAACATGATTTGGCCAAGTGGAAACATGTGGTAGAATGTGAGAAGTCTTTTCTTGTATGTAACATATTTTTCAAAACGATGGAGGTTTTCTTTCAGAAAGTGGCGGGCTGAAAATATTTATAGCACAACAGAGTGGACGCTGTTCATAGGACATCCTTCGACCTCATTGAAAGTAAGTTAATTTTAAGGAGTTTTGAATTCAGATTTCTTAGGTTGAATGGGTTTTTTAAACACAATCATTTTGATTGTGTTTTTTTTCCCCGCTGTTACATGATGAATACCTTCAAGTCACTGATTTAAGTGAAATTTGATACATTCTGAGAACAGCAAAAAAAAACCATTTAACATGTATAACAAATGTTCTGCTTTTTGTACTTATGATATACATTTAGAAATGTGAGGTAGACATGGAGAAACTGAGTCTTCTGTAAGTGTCAAAGTTAATGCTTACAGTGCAGTACTTCTGGGTACTGTTTTCTTAAAAAAAACTGAATATGCCTCACCTCAAAGAAACCTCTTGAAAGGACACATCTTATTTGCATCCTGAATCAATCATTTACAATGTTAGACACAATTTTATGATGGCTTTACATCTC
The DNA here is from genome assembly GCF_964263255.1 of Lissotriton vulgaris. Classification (NCBI taxonomy): domain Eukaryota; kingdom Metazoa; phylum Chordata; class Amphibia; order Caudata; family Salamandridae; genus Lissotriton; species Lissotriton vulgaris. The sequence continues at coordinate 1,293,657,390 of NC_141689.1, read as the reverse complement.
TTTTGCGCTGCTATTGCATCACTATTGTGAGACATCAGCAATGCAAAAGAAGCACCATGTTCCAAAATAGGCCTCACTTCATCAGCATGAAGATACTGTTTGTTTAAAATAAATATCTTTAGGATTGTGTAGGGGACGTAGAGAAGCAGAGGCTTCTGTAAATGTCAAAGTTGTTGAAAAACTGTTTCTTCTTGAACCTTTTCCCTTCTTTTTTCTAATTTTTAAATACATGTTTTAATATTTTTGGAAATGTTTGTTCTCTCTTTTACAGATTGAAAGTATGAAAAAATATTTTTAAAAGTTAACAAGAATTATAAGGTAAATGTTTTCTACTCTTTTTACCCGCAATGCACTGCTGATGATGTCACTGACCATGTCATGAATGATGTAATAAGAGGACATGACTTACTTCATTGGTAGGCCTTCACATGTATTATCTCCTCTGTATTCTTCAACAAGCGTAAAATTGATATGCAACCCTGAGTAGGCCTCACCTTAAACAAACCTCAGGAGAGACCACACCTTATCGTCATCCTGAATTAATTATTTAAAATGTTAGGGACAGATTTATGATATATGTATGCCTGTTTTGCGCCACTGTGCGTCAGTTTTGTGACACAGTAGCGGTGCAAAAGATATGTTATGAGGCGTCGAAATAACAAATTGATGCATTTAGGCAAATGTGTCATGTTGTTTTAAAACCGTGCCACATGAAACCGATGCAGCACTGATGAAAAAGATGCACCATGTTGCAAGACAGGCCTCACAAGGAGTCATATGTATCAAGCTAATTAGAATGCTTTGGCGACATATTTCTGCTGATAAAAAAAGCTAAACTTTTATTGCCTATGTTGATGATATGGCTCTATGTTTCTTTGTTGTTTCAATTAATCTTTTTCTGTTATTTCTTCTTTTCTGTTTTCTATTTTTTCTCTCTGTTATTCCACATGTTTTAATCTTATTTTGAACATTCACTCACATTCTCCAAGAAACTCTTCTTTGTTATTGTTCTACTCTCTTTTTTTCTTTCACTTCCTTATCCATTTTGTTTTTCGCAATTATACCCACTTCCATCTTTTCTTCGTTAAATAGATCTATTAAACAGTATCTCTGGTTTACTCCCTATAGCTGTCTTTCTTTTAACATTACTCTCTGTTTACCTCCCTTATACTAACTCTTCTTTTTTTAAAAAAAAAATTTTTTGGTTCGCTTCTAGTTCGCGAACCGGGCAGCTAACTGGAAAGCGAACCAAAAGAAATAGAGCTTGCCAGAGTGCTAAACATTCTAGCAATTTTATTTGAAAGGGGAGGTAGTTCTGAAAAGAACTTTTTTTTAATGTTTTTGTTGTTTTATTTATTTTTTTTTTTTCTAAACATTTTTTGTTTTTTTTTGTATTTTTGAACAGTTTTATGTTTTTTTTTGTTTTTGAAGGAGGGGAAACAACAAAAAACAGGCATTGAAAAGGGCTCAACAGGAGCAAAAAAAAAAATTATTGTCTGGGTTGGTTAGGGCAATTGTGATTTTCGAAAGCAATGTTCATTAAGTTTATGCTCATGTTCCCACATGAAAGTAATGCCCCGCAATACAAGCAGGTTAGTTTCATGTGTTTAAAGTTCTTTTGAATGTTTGGCACGGTTTCCTGTGCCTCTCCTCCAGTCAAAGAGACATGCAAGGTTGACCTGGCCACAGGAGTTGTTGGGGGATTATCCTGCAGGTCACGCAACTCTGCACGGCTGTAGTTGAGTGGATGCCACCTGTTCATATGGCGATGCATGGTATAGTTTCCCATGCTATACTTTTTTTCAGTGCCTCTTGATAGCCTTTTTTTACAGATAAGGCAGGTGTCATATTTTGCATTGACTTTCTTCTCCCCTCGAGGGATTGAAAAAAACTGCCAGATAAAACTAGTTTTCCGATGGGAAACACGGGGCAACTCCTGTAAGAACTCTTGTTCTTCTCTCTCCTCTTCTTCAAGTTCATCCTCTTCCTCCTCCTCTGTGTTGGCGATGAACCGAGATGATGGTCCTCTCTTCTCATGAGGAGGTGGAGGTGGTGATGGGGGTGCACCAGATGAAGCAAGTACAAAAGCCATTGCTCAATTATAGATAAATGGTCTTTCTCTCACCAAGATGAAAGTCAGAGTGAGGAAAGAAGGAGGGGTTTTCATCATTTGGGAAAAGCAAAAGTTCTAAACCAATGAAAAGTGTTAATTTTAGATCACATGACCTAGTATTACATCATTAGGAAACTAAAAGTGAAATCAACCAATGAAAAGTTTTATAAACAAGTCACATGACCTGTTCCGCTCACGTTACGCGGTGCGCGCCGCGTCCCGCATCGCTTCCGGTTCGCGGTCCGGAGCACTTCTGGGATTGCTAACGCGGCGCGTCAAAAGACGCATTACGCGACAAAGTGATACATCGCGCTTCCGCAAAGCGTCACAGTTGCGCAAACGAAACGTTTACCGGTTCGCGGACTAGGTCGCGGCATCAAGATGAGCTAACGGAAAGCTTCCCAGTTCGCGAACCGAAAGCGAAGCAAAAAAATATTTTAAAAAAAATTATTAATAAACATCTAAAATATATTTTTGGATTTAAAGAAGAATACATTTTACAGCTTCAGATGTTAGCTTTTAAAAAACCAATCAAATTCACTGAAAAAACCATAGGTTATAGACCATATATAGTTAGGAATTAGCATTTACAAAACCTTGAAAATTCACTGAAAAAACCATAGGTTATAGACCATATATAGTTAGGTATTAGCATTTACAAAACCTTATTTTACTCGCACAAAACCATTGAAATTCCATATATAGTTAGTTGCACTAACTATATATCGCGCACCCGCAATCCACTGCTGATGATGTCACATATTACATCATTCATGACATGGTCAGTGACATCACTGATGACATCACTGATGACATCTCAAATGACATCACTGATGACATCACTGATGACATCTCAAATGATATCACTGATGACATCACTGATGACATCTCATTTGACATTACTGATCACATCACTGATGATATCATTCATGTGATAATACGATGAACCTCTTCAGACTCTAATATAACCTTAGATACAATCAGTGTAAACAGACACTCACAGACTGTCACTCATCCATGGAGTTATTCACACACCTAGTCAGTCATGCAAAGAATCAATCACACCTCCATTTCCTCAACTATACAGTTATACAAACTTTACTTATTCAAACATATACTAACACATATTTTCTCTCTTATACAATCCCTGATACATGTTCACAATGATCCATACAGCCACTCACACATTCACTGGCTCTTATGCACAGTTATTTATATATGGCAACTCTCACATATACTGTGTTTTACATATGTACTTACTTTGACATGTAGCACTGAGATATCCATTCACTCACCAATACACTCATGCACACAGTCAACCGCCCATACAGCTGTTTCCACATGCACTTTTGAAACCAATCATCTAGTGAATCAACTGCTCACACATCCATGCACAGAGTCCTACACCTCCCAACCACCCACACACACACTCAGTCTCCCATACAAATACTTGGGCAACCAATTAATAACCCATATAGTTACTCATATAGCTACTGATCAACACATGCAGCAGTTTACAGAACAACAGACATAATGATGCACAAATTAAGACAGTTTAGTCACTAACCCATGCACTCAGTGAGACACATTTAATCACTCACTCATACAGTCAGTCATGCACCTACTAAATCCTTCATCCAGACACTTATACATCCACTCATTCTTCAATATGTAAGACATATTTTAACTTTACAGAAACATACAGTCACTGGATGTTGTCATCAGTGATGTCATCAGTGATGTCATTTGAGATGTCATAAGTGATGTCATCAGTGATGTCACTGACAATGTCATGAATGATGTAATATGTGACATCATCAGCAGTGGATTGCGGGTGCGCGATATATAGTTAGTGCAACTAACTATATATGGAATTTCAATGGTTTTGTGCGAGTAAAATAAGGTTTTGTAAATGCTAATTCCTAACTATATATGGTCTATAACCTATGGTTTTTTCAGTGAATTTTCAAGGTTTTGTAAATGCTAATTCCTAACTATATATGGTCTATAACCTATGGTTTTTTCAGTGAATATATATATATATATATTCACTGAAAAAAACATAGGTTTCACACCAGTTATACTTAGGAATTAGCATTTTAAAAACCTATTAAATTCACTGAAAAAACATCACTCATGACATGGTCAGTGACATCACTCATGACATCACTGATGACACCATCCAGTGAATGTGTGTCTTTCTGAAAAATAAATATTAGTGAGTAATGTGTAAATTTTTAAATATATGTATTAGTGTTTCACTTTGTGTATAAGTGGCTGCATGAGTTGGTGAGTAGCTACATGTGTATGTACATGGGATATTAGATGATTTTCTTAGTATCATTATGAGTGTCTATATGGTTTGGTGGGGGTATTACTTAGCACATAGATGCATGATTGACTGACTCTCTGTTTGTATGTGTTTTGAAGACAGCATATGTGCAGGACTGTATGAGTGAATGAGTGTGTATATGTGTGTGTTACTGAGTGAATGACTGTCTCACTAGTGTCTTTATCAGTAACTACATATGTTTTAATCTAGTATATGTGAATATTGATGTATATAAGTGAGTATATGTGAGAGTAAGAGATTGTAAGAGTTCCTGTTTAAATAAGTATGTGTTTCTATAAGGGATTGTTTGAGAGAATAAATATGTTTCAATAGAAGTAAGGTGGTAGTGTGTGTATAGCTCTATATGCAAATAAACGGATGTTCAATTGTTTATTTGCATGTGTGAGTATGTGTGTGAGTAACTTTTGGATGACTGTCGGTGTGTAACAGGATGTATAGGTATATCACTACATATGATGAGTGAGTATATATGTATGAGTATATTGAACTATTTGTGAATGAGTAGATGTGTATATAGATGGTGGAATTACTGAATTGGTTGTTGAAACTGATATGGTTATCTCCATTTTTTTAGAAATTTTAGTTTCTATTTTTAAATATGTGTTTTAAGGGTTACATTACAGTGAAAGGAGGTCTGTCACTCTGTAACAAGGATGGTGTCATCAGTGATGTCATGAGTGATGTCACTGACCATGTCATGAGTGATGTAATATGTGACGTCATCAGCAGTGCATTGCAGGCGGGCAAGTTATAGTGAGTCCAACTAACTATAACGTGGGAATTTCAATGGTTTTATGTCAGTAAAATTTCCAGCTAACTATAACTGGTGTGAAACCTATGTTTTTTTCATTGAATTTAATAGGTTTTTTAAATGCTAATTCCTAACTATAACTGGTGTGAAACCTATGGTTTTTTCAGTGAATTTCAAAAGTTTTTTAAATGTTAAGTTTATAAGAAAGACTGTTAGCGCTCTAGTTGTTCTTTAGAACACTCTGTGAAATTCTGTCATTGGGCTATATTTGGGCTACATCTGGCTGATATTTGGGCTACATTTGTTTTTTTTTGTCTCTGGTGGCCATCTTTGGGCTACATTGGGCTACATTGGGCTACATTTGGGCTCTAACATATATATAGCCCAATGTAGCCCAATATATATTTATTCAAAGTTGATTTTTGTGAAAACCACTTGAGCATATATCTTGAGACATAGCAAAAGCACATCGGGCTACCAGTCCCTACAATTTTGCCAATTTTTATTTTTTTATATATATATATATATTTTTTTTGCCTTGGAGCGCTCCCGGTGTGCGCCCCGGTGAGCGCCCCGGAAAGCGTAGTTTTATGAAACGTTTTAGGGAGCGTCCCGTAAGCGCCAATATCGCGAACAAAAACATGATCGTGACGTATCGCGTAGCCGCGACGGCGTGATACGCATGGCGTAAACGCACCCGGAAGCACTCGAGCGAATACGATCGCGCAATGTAGCCGTCCGACATGCTTACGCGACGTGCCCCTGGGCGTGCCCCGGGGCGCGTAGCTTAAGCGCGTCGGGTCATGTGACCTGAAAATAACACTTTTTATTGGTTCATAACAGCTTTGGTTTCATAATGATGAAGCCCCTGGTCATGTGACCTGAAAATAACACTTTTCATTGGTTCAATACATTTTTTTTTCAAAAGGATGAAAGACCCCACCTTTTTTCCTTATTCTGACTTTGTCCTTTGACTTAGGAAGACCTGTTTGTTCCTCTCTGTACCTTTTTGATCTTTATAATGGCTTCAGTAGCAGCAGCAGCTGGTGCATCTGCACCACCACCACCACCACAACCACCAAGAGGACCACCACAAGATATCATTGGTGGTCAACAAGAGGAGGAAGAGGTGGAGGAGGAGGAAGAAGGGAGAAGATGGCTTGATGAACAAAATACCCCATACCAGCCAAGACCACACATTATATGGGAGTTTTTTTCCATCCCACAGGGGAAGAAAAAAGTAAATGCAGCCAAGGTGACTTGCAAAATCTGTGGTGTGGAACTTTCCAGGGGAAACCCGAATAAGAAATATTCATTTGGAAACAGCACGATGATACGCCACATGCAGCGCAAACATCCAATAAATTATTCTGCTGCAGAGATGAGGGAACTGGCCAGTAACCCTCCCCAATCCACAAGCACCACCTCAAAAAGGAAGCAACCCACTCCGTCGGCACCAGAGGAAAGTGAGACGATGCCGTGCATTCAGCCACGATTTGCAGATTTCCGAATTATCTGTAAATATTGTGGGAAGACCATCTCCTACGGAGAACAGAGCGTAAAGCTCATCGTCCTTGCTGGGGACAACCACAAATGCCCCAATAAATCTCTTATGTCTCGATTTTACCGAGACACAAGATGGACTGTTTCGAATGTTTACAGACACCCGAGAGCCAATCTGCTTTCTGTGCGCAAGTCGCATTGCGCGCCCGGAGCGCTCCCCAGAGCGCGTACAGGGGCGCTGCCATAGATATATATATTTTTTTGAACCTAAATTACTCAAAATCCACTGGAGCACATATCTTGAGACATAGCAAAGGCACATCGGACTACCAGTCCATACAATTTTGCCAAGTTTCGTGGAAATCCATTTAGTCGTTCGGGCTAAAAGTGAAACCGACCGCCCTATGGAAATTAACATGGGGAAAACACGTTTTGGGGACCCCCCTTTTATCTTGGCCCCCACGTGACGAATCCCCCCCAAACTTTCAGGGAAGCAGCAGGCCAATTTTTTGGAGAAATTTGCGAAGATTCGTCCACCGGCGCCAAAGTTATCTCCAATAGAATGTTCCGGATTTCCTATGGAAAGTAGATCCTAACTATAACTACCTACTGGCGACCGCCAGTAGGTAATATATATATATATATATATATATATATATTACCTACTGGCGATAGCCAGTAGGTATATTTAGTTAGGATTTTTTCTCTAAGGGACTTTTGAAAATTCTATGTCTAATAACTTTAGCGTATGTGGACGGAATCGACTGAAACTTTCAGGCAAATGGCACATTTGGTTTCTGAGCAGCCCCTGAAAATTTAGGGGGGTTTTGTCAAGGGGGGGCCGAGAAAAAAAGGGGGGTCCCAAAATGCGTTTTTAACGTTGAGTTTTCCATAGGGCGTTTGGCCTCACTTTTAGCTCAAACGGCTGAATGGATTTGCACGAAACTTGGCAAAATTGTAGGGACTGTTAGCCTGATGTGCCTTTGCTGGGTCTCAATATATGTGCTCCAGTGGATTTTGAGAAATTAATGTTTTAAAAAACACATATATCTGTGACAGCGTCCCGGGTAGCGCTCCGGTTCGCTAACTTTTCGCGTAACGGAACTTTGCGAAGCGAAGCTGATTGGCTCTCCGGTGTCTGTCAACATTCTAAACATTCCGGAGCGGCCGCCATCTTGTCTCTCGGTAGGATCGAGAGACAAGAGGAGGAGAAAAACGAAGGGGGAATTTAATGAAAGGGGGCAAGGTAGACCCTTCTTGACCCCCTAGGAATGATGTTGGGGTTATTAAAGGGTCCCGTGGGGCAAATAAAAAAATATTTGTTTTTTTTGCGGTAGAAGCGCTTTCCGGTTCGGGAACCAGGTAGTGAACCGGGACGCGAAACGGGAATTCGCCATTTTGTGTTTCGTTTTAATTAAATTACAAGATGGAGGAAAAACAATGTGAGAAATTGGTATAAGGGGGTACGGGAGACGTATCCTGACCCCCTATGTTTTCTGAGGGTGGCTGAGGATGCTCATATATGTTGATACTCGTCTTCCAGCGGCTGCGCGTGAGCGTTTTTTTTTTTTTTTTGCTGCGTGACGTCTGTTAACGATCGATTCGAAGGAAATCAGGAAGTGTTGACCGCCATTTTGACACTGCGAGTAAATATATTGTTAAAAATAATTGTTATAAATTAATCCGTATTGATAAACATTGTCTGCGCCATCTTGCTTTTTTTCCAATGGCACTCTTTTGTCGTGCACGGCAGCCTTTTTAGATGCCTTGACCAGACCCACTCTCTGCACGCCGCCGATCGTGACATCTGTTAACGTTCGATTCGAAGGAAATCAGGAAGTGTTGACCGCCATTTTGACACTGCGAGTAAATATATTGTTAAAAATAATTGTTATAAATTAATTCGTATTGATACACATTGTCTGCGCCATCTTGCTTTTTTTCCAATGCCACACTTTTGTCGTGCACGGCAGCCATTTTAGATGCCTTGACCAGACCCACTCTCTGCACGCCCCCGATCCTCAGCATGGCTCCCCACCCTCGCAACCCTCTCCCCCACGCACTGGTCACCCCCGCTCTCTGTCTTATGCATGGGCCATAAACCTCCCCCCATCTGCGCTGCTCTTCCCTGAGAATCACACCCTGTGCCCGCCCGACACCACCCTTTCACCCTATTCACTACCGCACCCTCTGACATTCCTCTTCCTTTGTGTCTGATTGTCCAGGCCGGTCCCAGGCTATCACCTAGCCCTGCGGATGTAGTTTATGGCCTCAACTGTAAAGAATCACCCCTCTTCAAAGAAGTTACAGTAGATCAAGGCCCCCACCCGATGAGATCCGTCACACCACACTCGTTCCTACTATCTGATAACGATCCTGTATTGTGATTGGGGAGGGGATTCTCACTGTGAGGGTGTGTGGGACCGAGCCTGAAGCGGAAGATTCCAGGGATGCCTTTTTGTACATCAAAGTCTTCACAATTATGTGTCACATTAAAAATATATAGCACTCCAACAAAGTAGTAGGATTCTAACACTTTAATAACTTATAAATATATACAAAGCACCATTAACAGTAAACACGTTAAAAAAAAATTTAAAACAGAAACAACAATGGTCAGTAGCGGTCTGTTGTGCGAATAGTCCAAAGGCAGCACAATGCGCTGAGATCTGGACGGCACCCAGGTGATGTCCTTTACTTGCCGCACTGGTTTTGGCATCCTACAATGCTGCTCCGAAAAACGGCGTGGGGTGCCCCGGGGGGGGGGGGGGAAGGCGGCGTGAACGGGCCTCCCCAGGTGGAGGCTCGTGTGCTGTAGTGGGGCGCCCCTTTAGCGTTTCACTTGCCATTCAGCGGTTTTCTGCCCGCTTTTGCTGCACTGTGCCTCGTCAGTAGCGGTCTGTTGTGCGAATAGTCCGGAGGCAGCACAATGCGCTGAGATCTGGACGGCACCCAGGTGATGTCCTTTACTTGCCGAACTGGTCTTGGCATCCTACAATGCTGCGCCGAAAAACGGCGTGGGGCGCCCCGGGGGGGGGGGGAGGTGGCGTGAATGGGCCTTCCCAGGTAGAGGCTCGTCTGCAGTTGCCATTCGCCCGCTTTTGCTACACTGTGCCTCATCCGCTATTCAGCTGTTTACCGCCCGCTCTTGCGGCTACAGCGTCTCGCTCACCATCTAGTTGAGTTGCGCCCACTCTTGCGGTGCAGCGATAGGTGGCTGCCACAGGACTCTTAAAATGGTGGCCGGCTCTTCGGATTTGGGCCTGGTCCACTAAAATGGCCCTGGGACACCTTGGAACTCGGACGCTTGTCTGCTAGGGCTTGGGCCCCATTCTCTAAAGCGTCCCCTCAGCCTTGAAGATTCTAATAAAAGTCTTGGGGGCCCCCGACTCCCGCAGGCTTCCGGTGGGGAGCGGCTGCCATGATTGCTTGCGGAATGGCCATGACGGAGCTACGAGATGGTGGTGCTCTCATGCTGACGCCAGCTTCAGTCTGAAACATCCAGAAACACTGTAGACTATCAATTCGATGAGTTCCGGTGGAGCCCCAACGTGACCCGGTAGGGAAGAACTTGCCCTCCCTTTTTTGAGTGATGGTTCTTGTTGCCTGTCCCCTCTGTTGTCATCTAGCGGAACCTTTTTGGATTGCTGAGTGAGACAAAAAAAGGTGGGGCTTTCATCGTTTGGGAACAAAAAATGTTTTAATCCAATGAAAAGTGTTATTTTTAGGTCATATGATCAAGCATTTCATCATTAGGAAACCAAAAGTAAAATTAACCAATGAAAAGTTTTATAAACAAGTCACATGACCTGTTATGCGGCTTTGGGCTATAAAAAGCCTACAAAATCAGTTGGCCTGTGAGGCGGCGTCAGTAGCGGACCGATGTACGAATAGGCCGAAGGCAGCACAACGCGCCGAGATCCGGATGGCACCGAGGTGGTGTCCAGCAAGTTGCCGCACTGGTGTGGCCATCCTACAATGCTGCGCCGAAAGATGGCGTGTCCAGCTGAGTTGCGGTCACTCTTGCTGCTACAGTACGCCGAAGGCAGCACAATGCGCCGAGATCCGGATGGCACCGAGGTGGTGTCCAGCAAGTTTCACTGGTGTGGCCATCCTACAATGCTGCGCCGAAAGACGGCGTGGGGTGCCCGGGGGGGGGGAGGCGGCGTAAACGGACCTCTTCTGCCTCCCCACGTGAAGGCACCTCATCTGCAGTGGGGCGCCTCTTAGCGTTTCACTCGCCTTCCAGCAGAGTTCTGCCCGCTCTTGCGGCACAGTGTCTCACCCTTCATCCAGCTGAGTTCCGCCCGCTCTTGCGGTACAGCGTCTCGCCCGCCATCCAGCTGAGTTCCACCTGCTCTTGCGGTACAGCGTCTCGCCCGCCATCCAGCTGAGTTTCTCCCGCTCTTGCGGTACAGTGACTCGAACGGGCCGAGATCCGGATGGCACGTAGGTGGTGTCCAGCAAGTTTCACTGGTGTGGCCATCCTACAATGCAGCGCCGAAAGACTGCATGGGGTGCCCAGGGGGGGGGGGGGAGGGAGGCTGTGCAAACAGGCCTCTCCCTCCTCCCCAGGTGGAGGCACCTCATCTGCAGTGGGGTGCCTCTTAGCGTTTCACTCGCCTTTCAGCTGAGTTCCGCCCGCTTTGGCGGTACAGTGACTAACCTGCCATCTAGCTGAATTGCGGCTATTCTTGTGGTGCATCGATAGCCGGCTGCAACAAGACTCTCAAAATGACGGCCAGCTCTTTGGATTTGGGCCTGGTCCACTAAATGGCTCTGGGACACCTTGGAACTAGGACGCTTGCCTGCTAGGGCATGGGCCCCATTCACGAAAGCATCCCCTCTTTTGACTGATTGTTCTTGTTGCCTATTTCTTCTGTTGTCATTTAACGGAACATTTTTGGACTGCCGAAAATGTTTCTGGTCCGACTGCTGGTTGGTGGAGACATTTTGACTATATCCTGGACCTGTCCGGCCTCACCCAAAATGGCGCCGGTATAAATGGGACTCATAACTCCTTGTTGTGTACTGGTGGCCCAACCTTGATATCACGAGATACGTATGCAGTTTTGAAGCACATTGCGGGCGGGGACGAGAATTGATTGAACATTTTGACATCCCTATTGATATTAAGTTCTGATGTGTTATTGATCACTGTACTATTGAAAGTTCGAATTAACGTCACCCATGGTACTTGCCCGCAAATGTATATCTAGATAATTTTATTGTAACTGGCCCTGTCGTACTTTCATTATAAAATGTACGTCCACCGATTCCGCAACTGTTAGACACCTTACTTCTTGCAACCTAATGGCCCGCCCGTTACGTTCTTCTACAGTGTGAATGTCCCCTCATCATATACGATTCCAGTTTGCTCCGTGGCCGGCCCACGTGGTTATAGGCCCGTATTTGTATACTGACATTTTCACAATAAAGGTTTTTTTAAAAAACAAAAACATGGTAGTAGTACCTACATTGGTAAAGTTTTGAATAATAGCCACTGTTTTCGAATCAGTAAAAGGCAAGTGAAATAAAGCAGTCCAATTACATGACGGTTAAAAGGTATAATACGCAGGAACGCAGTAAAGATAAATGGTCAAGGGCTGTTGTGTTTTCTACTCCTGCAACATAAAGTGATCGATAAGAATTTGATATTCATGCCTATCAGCGACTAAGACAGCAGGCCGAGCCTCTTTTGCTCAATGGCTCCCTCATGGGATGAAGAAACGCCCTTTTTCTCGAAAAAGGAATATTTTACTTGCAGGACAGTTGTAAATTTCCCGGGAAAATACATTAGCCTGGAACATTGTTAGTGATAAACTGTAAATGCATCTGGGTCCTTTGCTGATCGAATTGGTAGTCTACAGTGTTTCTGGATGTTTCAGATTGAAGCAGGCGTCAGCATGAGAGCACCCCGTGGCTACGTCGTGGCAATTCCGCAAGCAATCATGGCAGTTGCTCGCCACCGGAAGTCTGCGGGAGTCGGGGGCCCCAGTGACTTTTGTAAAATCTTCAAGGCTGAGGGGACGCTTTTGGGAATGGGGTCCATGCCCTAGCAGTCAAGCGTCTGAGTTCCAAGGTGTCCCAGGGCCATTTTAGTGGACTAGGCCTAAATCCGAAGAGCCGGCCGCCATTTTGAGAGTCCTGTTGCAGCCGCCTATCGCTGCACCGCAAGAGTGGACGCAATTCAAGTGGATGGTGGGCGAGACGGTGTAGCAGCAAGAGCGGGCGCAACTCAGCTGGTTGTGTGAAGCGCTGGGGTGTACCTGAGAAACCTCCACCTGGGGAGGTGGGGGAGGCTTGTTCACGCCGCCTCTCCCTTCTAGTGCATCCTACGCCGTCTCCTGGCGCAGGAATATGTGATGGTCGGACTAGGGCACCGCAGGACGTGTCTTTAGGTCAAACGGATTGTGGGACAATGTTCAGAATGGAAGAGTCAGCAAAAGGCAAAAAGTTCCGCTTGACCCCGGGAGCCGGCCGCCTATGTCGGGGGGCGATCTCAGGCCACACCAGGGCAACAAGACTTGGGGAGGGGGTCGGCGCCATCACACCGCCCCTCGGGGGCCTCCGTCAAGCGGTTCAGGGAGGCACCGCATCACATTGATTTCCAATGCAGTTAGGTCCACAAACAGCCCCCACTTATTTTGAGAATAGTGAAGCTGCAGCAGGTGCAAATAAACTTCAGACAGTGTTACAAGTACTGCTCGGAACCCTCAACTATGGCACCCAACATCCAGGACTTATGCCTTTTGTGCAAGGCAGTGACATCGAAGTAACTCAGGGACCAAGGAACATACCATATGTAAATGTAAATGTAAATGTGCTTTGATTTATATAGCGCGCTTTAACCCAGGGGTCTCAAGGCGCTTGCTTAGGGAACCCGTCCTGGTATTCCCCTGTGAGATACCCCGGCCAGGTATCCACAAGGTAAAAGCCAGGCATCCCGCCGCGAGGGGCCATAGTGGAGATTAAGCAAGCTATCGCCCAGAGTCGCAGAGTGTGACCCCGTGAGTCGAGTAGGCACCGGAGCGAGAATTGTCGACTCCATGGAAATTTGAGCCCAAGACCCGCCGAGGCGGGGAATCTAACCCTGGTCCACGGCCGATCTCAGCTTCCGGGTCAGCCGCCTCTAACCACCGAGCCACACTTCTCCATATCCAGAGTCCTTCCCACAGCTTCTGCCTTCCTTGTTACCTAGTTATGGTTCTTTCACTTCCACTCCAGGCTTTTAGTCTGTGGATGGAAAACCATGAACCTACACTCAAGTATGAAAATGTTACTATTGATGCTTGACTGAGGCCAAGGAGATCAGAGTGCATGAGTCTCATGCTCGATCGATTGAGCTAGCCGGATCAGGCAACAAAAAGGTGGTGGTGGGGGTGGCGGCATCAGCAAGGCATCCTCACACACAACTTGTCGGACATCAGCTCTGGATGTACTGGGGATGAGTCTTGGCGCATGGTGTCGTCCCCGGGCAATTTGCACAACGGTTCTCCACCCCTAGGCCGCCAGCTATGCTACCTCGACAGGAATAGTGATGGATGTTGCAGCAGGCTGCCATGTAAATTGTTATTTAATAAAACGTTTTACCCTGTTAATTTGCTGGTGTGTTGTATATATTTATAATATTTGCATAGGGTTTGTCGTTATTTTAGGCGGGGTGGGTGGTGGAGCCGAGCTGTCTTGCAGCGATCATGGTGTTGAGCTCAGTTCATGTCACTAGTTTCGTATTTCTCATGAGGGGTTGTTTCTATTTTAGCGAGGTCAAAAAGAGATCCCATTAGTGGCCTACTGATTTTGCTTGATTCCTTTTGTTTTTTTAAACGATTTTTCACTATCTGCAAAGACTAAACAGAATATTGCGACTCTGTCCTTGTTTGTAAAGAGAGAATGAACAAAGAGAACCAATTCTAAAACAGTAAATGCTTGGATAATAATCAATGAAATGGAGAGAGAAGCAGGCACGACGGATTACAACAGGGGCAGAGGCCTGCGTTACCTACCCTTCACTGTCTGCAAAGAGAGAATACTCCTTAAAGAAAAGAGGAGGGGGGGCAGCGTTCAAAGCACATCAGCGTGCATAAACACAAAAATGTTTTTATCTATCACGTACTTGACATTTTAAAGCTTTTCATATTTGCTATTAAAAAACCATTGAAATTCACTGAAAAAACCATAGGTTATAGACCATATATAGTTAGGAATTAGCATTTACAAAACCTTGAAAATTCACTGGAAAAACCATTGGTTATAGACCATATATAGTTAGGGATTAGAATTTACAAAACCTTAATTTACTCGCACAAAACCATTGAAATTCGCATATATAGTTAGTTGCACTAACTATATATCGCGCACCCGCAATCCACTGCTGATGATGTCACATATTACATCATTCATGACATGGTCATGACCTTGCTTTACAACTCCCTCAAATCACTCCCTTATTTTTTAACGCATCCTCCAGTTCAAGAAAAGCTACTTTTTTGATAACTACTAAGCAATATATAAGTGACTAGACTCCTAGAAAATTTATCAAGTCATTCTGCTCCTCTCCACTGCATAGCCGGCGACCTAATTCTGTGGAGTTGCTATACAACCGGCAGTGCTGCGCCGTTTCCTTTACCATCTTGGGAAATTCAAAATGGATGTCCCTCCTGCCTTCGCAAACGAGCCGGGCCACTTAGAACTATTTCGACAGAGAATGCTTCTGTACTACGGCACCTTACCACTCTCAACTTTGAATACTTCATATCGATTATCATTTCGATATTCGTATTTCACCTGTGTGCAGCCTATATTTCATTACCTGAGCTGTGATTTCACTTGGGCCCTGGATTTATGTCTCTGCAATTTGGTACCTCCTGAACCGAATTACAATCACCTCATGAATCCGTTACTTGATCATGAACAGCTTTGTTACAACGGAGGGTTTATGGCCTTTGCAGCGATACAAGGAGTTCTGGGTCATTGGAATATATTTGCAGCGGCGCAAGATTTCCTAACAGAGAGCTACATCGAAAACCCACCGAGCTGCCCTATGATGGTAAAAGACGCTCCAATAATGACAGATCATGAATGCTCCTTTCATCTTCTCAATTGGATGGCTGACATGTTTTCAGATGATAACAGTGATTTCATGTTAGAAGCACTTGCTGCATACTTTGCCTACACAATGGACGGTTAACTCTTTCCTAACAGAGAACTACATCGAAAACCCACGAGCTGCCCTCTGATAATAAAAGAGGCTCCGATTTTAACAGATCATGAGTACTGCTTTACTCTTTTCCATTGGATAGCTGACATACTTTCAAATGATAAAACTGATTTCCTGTTACAAGCAGAAGCTACCTATTTTGCCTAAACAATGCTTCAATAACTCTTATACAAGCCATTGACGTCCTCATTTCCTTTTAGTTCCCTATATTCTTCACGTTCTTTTCCATATTTTCTTTTGAAGAACAGACCTATTGGCTTTACTAACAGTGGACATTATGATTTTGTGTTGTTTCAATTTTGGTCTTTTATGTGGACTACATTTGTTTCTTCAGCTACTCGATTTTCAACTTTATTTTTTTACAGTCTAATCTCAACAATTCTATTGCATATCTTATCTAAGGTTATTTCAAACGTACTCGATGCAAAACTCGCTAATATATGCTACATGTACCCTAATTAATGTGTAAATTTTAAATGAGTTTTTTATAACTGTTAACGCCATTTCGCATCTCAACTGCTTATTTCCGCCTCACACGCCTCTGCTCCTTTACTTTTCTATATAATTATTTTTTTTAAATACTTTTCAGAAAAATATGTTCTTTCAACAATATTTCCATTGTTACTTGTGCTGTATTTCAAATGCAATACTGCACCCTTCAAAAGATATCTCAATACAGTAGTTCTCCTCAATACTGATTTGCGCAGCATCCAACAGACTACATACATGCACCTCTCGCCATTTTGTCGCTTTTGCCGCCTTTTTTTCCCCGTACACAGTAACATAACACAAACTTGATAGTGCTTCGAATGTAGACAGCTGATTGATAAAGTAATGTATATAACCACTTGCATTTTCATATATCGTTCCTAAACTGAAAGGCCAGAGACTTTCTTCCATTTATCAAAATATAATATACTTCCTTATAAGAGTGTACAATGTTTTTTTCCAACTATATTCATTTTTCTTCAACTATAGTGTTTGTATTCCATGTACTACTGACAATACCAATTACTGTGTTTTTTGCAATTTCTGTACTCATATTACATAATGATTTGCCTTTAAAACAGTACATTTCTAAACAAACATTTAAAATATTCACGGTTTCTCTTTTAATCCATAATCTCAACTGAAATGATTTCATATTGAAAAACTATTCATGGGTTCCACATAACCTTAACTGTAGACACTGAGGACCTTATTTATAAAGACCTTCCGCCGCCAGTGCCTCATTTTTTAAAATGGGAAAAAGTGACGCACCGGTGGCGCAAGGCCTTCATAAATAAAGTCCTGAATGTTTTCTTTTCTCGACCTCACTTACTGATACTAGAACCTGCAAGCCAATTACGGCCCGTGAACTCTTTCTTAGTAGGTCGCGCACCGTAAAGACAGTTATACCACTGTTAACATTTTTTTTTTACTGTTACCAAGCACCGACACAGTTCCGCTTCACTCAGAGTTAATCACTGCTCCCACGCTTCTACAGGCCAGACGCTATGTCGTATTTCTCTCCTTATCACCCTTTCATCTCCACAATAACAAACAGTTCTCCGCCTGCCACCACAGAACAGAGTCAGATGCAGAGGCACCAAAGAGTGAACCCATCACCAACTGCCATCTCCGGCTGTTTCCATGGTTACACCTCATTCTGCACCTTGCTGAAGGCACAGGTCAAAAGTTCATGTCTCAATGTTCTACAACAAACTAAGAAGACTATTTTCCCTCCAGAAACACCTGCCAATACACAGCTCTGTTACATGTCTTGTTTTTTCACACCCAATAGTACTTTTCGTTTAACATAAACATTAACATGCAACGTACTGTTCAATCTCCACTTCTTACAATCAATAAATCATTTTTATTTTTTAAACCACACCCAGCCTCTTCCTTTTTCTTTATTTAGAATTTCAACTTCTAACTACCATTCCACTTCCAGAACCGATCGGAGGACGACTACAAATCCCTTGAAAATGAAGGTCTGGCTAATAGGACACAGTTATATTCACTGGAGTGAAAAATATGCAGTAAGCAGACGAATTTGCAACCTCGGCTTACCAAATGTACACATAACATGGATTGCCAAAAGAGAATTGAAATGTCACCAATTGATTCCATTGGTGAAAACTTTTATGCATCTCCCAGAACCAGACCTTATAATTGTGCACTGTGGAACGATCTAGGCACAATCACTGGGGTAGGTCTAGAAATGCTTCTAAAAGACACCTTTCGACAATTGATGACACTTTTTCCTCGATCTGCCTTGCTATATTCCAATATATGCCAAAGACAGAAATGGAATTGGTCCAATCAACATCGTGCACAATTTGAGAAAGCAAGGAGACATGTCAATAAATCTGTTTCTGAGTTCCTCAGAGATTATAGCATGGGTTCTATTTACCACAACAACTTGCGATACCACATGCAAGACGTCTATAGGAGAGACGGTGTTCATTTCACAAATGAGGGAAACAGAATCTTCCTCTGCCACATCAGGCTCTGCATCGGTACTTACTTATAAATGCAGAAAACACTCAATTAACACAATGGCTCTTTTCAGAGCCACCTTATATCTAAGCACTCAAACTTCTGATTTATCTCCATTTTCACACTCTTGTAAATAGGTGTGCGCGACCGGGTGCGCGCACCCCGTATTTTTTTCGGGGAAAAATTATATCTTTTTGCGTTTAAGGGCCTTACTGCACACCCCGAGAAAAGCTACGCAGCAAAACAATCTCTACCTTCTCCCCTTTCCATGTTTCAACGCTTTGAAATGAACAATATATTTACTCGCAGTGACAAAATGGCGAACAAAACTTCCTGATTTCCTTCGAATCGAAAGTTAACAGACGTCACGCAGCAAAAAAAAATTCCGCTCATGCGCAGCCGCATGCGTGCGCGCACGCGTGCGCGCCTATAGATATATAATTGACTTTAACTTTAATTTTCTCAACAACTACTGAACGGATTTACACCATTCCAAAAAAAGCGTAATCTGCGAACCGAACTCTACAGTTTTGGCAAATTTCTTATAAATCCATTCAACCGTTCGACCTGTAGCCGAGTCTAAAGGTCCTATGGAAAATAACATGGAGAAAACACGTTTTGGGACCCCCCTTATATCTCAGCCCCCACTTGACCAATCCCCCCCAAACTGTCAGGGAAGGAGCGCAGCGGACCGAGCCATCTTCTTTGAGAAATTCGCAAAGACTCATCCACCAGGGCCAAAGTTATTCCAAATAGAATGTTGAGGATTTCCTATGGAAACTAGGTCCTAACTATAACTACCTACTGGCGACCGCCAGTAGGTAATATATATATATATATATATATATATATATATATATATATATATATATATATATATATATATATATATATATATATAATAGTATGGTTATATATCAGGATATATGGATGGATATATGGATATATGGACATATATGTGGATGGATAGATATATGGATGGATGGACAGATGGATATATGGATGAATAGATGGAGATATGGATGGATAGATGGATATATCGATGGATGGATGGATGGATGGATGGACACATGGATATATTGATGGTTGGATGGATATATGGATGGATGGATAGATATATGGATGGATGGATGGATTAATGGATGGAAGGATGGATATATGGATGGATGAATAGATGGATGGATGAATGGATGGATGGATGGATGGATGGAAGGATGGATAGATGGATGGATGGATGGATTGGTGGATGGATGGATGGATGGATGGATGGATGGATAGATGGATGGATGGATGGATATACATGGATATATGGATGGATATATGAAAATATTGATGGATGGATGGTTATATCGATGGATATATGGATATATGGATGGATGGATGGATAGATGGATGTATGGATTGTGAGAAAGTGAGTTCCTGTTGCATTACCCCCTCATTTTTGCCTGATACCTGATGCAATGTTCCTAGGTGTGCCCTGGGTGCCTGCCAATCAGGTACCCAGGGCCTGTGTTTCTTCCCTAAAAACTATACTAAAGCCTAAACTCAATTGGCATCTCTGGCCACATATCAGCCCCTAGTAAATGGTACCCTAGGTACCCAGGGCATTGTGACTAGAGAAGACCCCCAAGGGCTGCAACACTTATTGTGCCACCCTTAGGGGCCCTGTACCTTGACACCCACACACTGCCTTTTCAGGCTGAGTGTCTAGGTGCAGAACTAAACAAAGCGTCAACATGGCACACATCTCTGTGTGCCATGCCTACAACCCCACGGCCCTGGCATACATCAGCCACCCCTCTAGCTGGGTGCCCTATGCCAGTGGTGTGGGCACGGGTGCATGAGCTCAGTGCCCCTACAGTACCCAGGGCCATTCCTGGGCACTGTAAGTACAGTGATGCCAATAACAATATATTGTGCTGGGAGGTTGTCATTCCGAACTCCACAGCACCATAATGGCTACACTAAACAATTTAAAGTTTGATATCAAACTTCTCAGCACATTAAACCCACACTGATGCCAGTATGGGATTTAATGTAAAATGCACTACAGAGGGAATCTTAGAGATGCCCCCTGAAACCTAACCTACAATCCATGTCTAGGCTGAGTGGCTGCCACACAGCAGACATGTTGCTGGACCCCTGGGTGGAGAGCCCCTCGCTCTCCTGGGTCTGCATGCAACAATGCACGTACTGGGCGAGGTGCTATGTCTCCTCCCCCAGGATGGACAGGGGGAAGCTTCAAAAGCATGCCTCCTCTGAGAGCTTCTCTAGGCCATTTGCTGTACCCAGCAACTGCCCCACACCCATTCTACCCCCACACTGGCAGGGAGACTGACAGGAAAAATTACATCAGGAAGGGGTGTGTGCCAACCTTTGCCAACTCCACCCCTCAGGTGGAGGAGGTGAGGTGAAGCATGACACCGGGCTCTTGACATCTTGTAGATGGGGAGTCCTGCCCAATCCCATCTAGGCTCCTGCCCCCCTCCCACAGGAGAGGAGCATGCTAAGGGGTGTACTCACCCCAGGACAGGGACCCATTGGTCCCTGCCCTTGTCCTACCTGTAACGCCCTTAAATTTAGTATTTAGGGGCTCCCTGAACCTTCCTTCGTCAGATCCAGATACCGAAACAAGAAGAAGAACAAGAAACATGAAGACCTACCGTGCAGCTGCTAAGAAGAGGAAGACACAAACTGATTTGGCCTGAGCCCTACCAGCCTTTCGACCCTCGAACCTGCTCCTGCTAAACCCCGGCGTCTCCAGTGGTCAGCAACATCAAAAACTCCGGACAGCCTGACTGACTTGTGACTCTGACTACATGGGTCTCCCACGAGCAGTGGTACTGCTCAAAGCAAGTAACAAGCCCAGGCATCAGCCCGGAACCGCGAACCCTGCACACTCTGCACCCGCATTATATTCATGAAAATTCACTACAGTAACTACAACGTTTTTGCTAATCTGGTTTCAGCTTAGACCCCAGGACTGAATCTAGGATCTGGTCCTGGGACTACTAAAGTAATCTGTATAGTAATCAACTGTACTTACATGTGGAAGACTCATTGAGCTCAATGCTATAGTGTGTTTTATGAGTGTGTTGCTTATTGTCAATACTGTATTAATTGGGTGCACAAACTGTATTTCTCCTATGCAAAGTAATTACATGAGAGTACTCACAACGAGAAAAGTATATTTTTATACACACTGTACTTCATTCTAGTGCAGTATATATAGAGCCACTTTCTCACATGGATGGATATATATATGGTACCATAAATGAAAGCGGAAAAACGCAGCGAATTGTCACTTCAAGCCGGATGGCAGGCCAAACGTTGAGTGCTCCTTTGTAGCTGAAAAGCATTTTGATGAATAACATTGCACAAGGCTGCATTGCCGTGAAAGGAGCACCATCCCTGAAGAGGAGAGGCTGTGGGTTGGAACAAGTCTCAACCCCGTCAGCGCGTGAAGCCAGTGCTAATTATGATCGCTTTTGTGATTCCTCATCCTACTTAAGGTAGAAAAGATTGTTCTGAAGAAATGGTTTGCCACGGAACCCACTTAGGGTATAATATGATCTCTCCAGATGCGACTATTTCTCCCAGCATGCTCCAATCTTTGCTTGCACTCATCACAGCCCAAGGGGGGCCGTTAACACATGGAAAGCCTCCGTGTGACCCATGAACAGCCTATGAATAGGAAGCAAGTCCACCTTGAATCTCGTCAGGCACCATAAATGAAAGACAAATAATTAAGTGAATTGTCACTTCAAGCCAGATGGCAGGCTGAGTGCTCCTTTGAAGCTGAAAGGCATTTTGTTGAATAAAATTACACACAGGCCGCCTTGCCGTGAAAGGAAAACCAACCCACTTAGGGTATATTATGTACTTTCCAGATGGGACTATTTCTCCCAGCATGCACAAATCTTTGTATGCACTTGGCACAGCCCAAGGGGGGCCGTTAACAAATGGAAAAGCATGCGGAGCATAAATGGATAAATGGAAAGCCACAGTGTGGCCCATGAACAGCCTATGAATAGGAGGCAAGTCCGCCTTGAAATGCGTCAGGCACCATAAATGAAAGAGGAAAAACAAAGCGAGTTGTAACTTCAAGCCGGATGGTATGCCAAACGTTGACTGCTCCTTTGAAGCTGAAAGGCATTTTGTTGAATAGTAAATATATATATATATATATACAATCACTATATACACAAAAGTTCTCCCGGTATTGTTCACCAGGATGACAGAAGACTCGCACTCCAGGGTCCGTGTTTCAAAGTAAATTCTTTATTTATTATATATGTTGCCAAAATCGCCATTCACAAAATCCTATCTTTTGGGAAGAACAATGAGGAGTGGACCCAATCTGGTACAAATCCTTACTGCTTTGTTTTGTGCTAGTAAAAAGCTAGCAATCCGCCATGACGCGTTTCGCCTCTACCAAGAGGCTTGATCACATGACATGACATCAACATAAAGGAAGGTATTTATAGTTTGTAAAAAGTGCGCGAACATCAACAGTTCATTTCATATGTATAGAAAGTGAAGAAATACTGTGTGCAAGCTTGCGAAATTCAAATAAAGGACATAGTGTCCATATATATATATATATATATTCACTGAAAAAACCATAGGTTATAGACCATATATAGTTAGGGATTTGCATTTACAAAACCTTATTTTACTCGCATAAAACCATTGAAATTCGCATATATAGTTAATTGCGCTAACTATATATCACGCACCCGCAATCCACTGCTGATGATGTCACATATTACATCATTCATGACATGGTCAGTGACATCACTGATGACTTCACTGATGACATCACTGATGACATCATCCAGTGGCTGTGTGTTTCTGTAAAGTTAAAATATGTCTTACATATTGAAGAATGAGTGGATGTATAATTGTCTGGATGAAGGATTTAGTAGGTGCATGACTGACTGTATGAGAGAGTGATTAAATGTGTCTCACTGAGTGCATGGGTTAGTGACTAAACTATCTTAATTTTTGCATCATTATATCTGTTGTTCTATGAACTGCTGCATGTGTTGATCAGTAGCTATATGAGTAACTGTATGGGTTATTGATTGGTTGTCCAAGTATTTGTATGGGAGAGTGAGTGTGTGTGTGGGGGTGGCTGGGAGGTGTGTGACTCTGTGCATACATGTGTGAACAGTTTATTCACTAGATCTATGGGTTCAAAACTGCATGTGGAAACAGCTGTATGGGTGGTTGACTGTGTACGAGTGTATTGGTGAGTGAATGGATATCTCAGTGCTACATGTCAAAGTAAGTACATATGTAAAACACAGTACATGCGAAAGTTCACATATATAAATTACTGTGCATAAGAGCCAGTGAATGTGTGAGTGGCTGTATGGATCATTGTGAACTTGTATCAGGGATTGCATAAAAGCGTAAATATGTGTTAGTATATGTTCGAATAAGTAAGGTGTTTATAACTGTATAGTTGAGGAAATGGAGGTGTGATTGATTCTTTGCAAGACTGACTAGGTGGGTGAGTAACTCCATGGATGAGTGACAGTCTGTGAGTGTCTGTTTACACTGAGTGTATCTAAGGTTATATCAGAGTCTGAAGAGGTTCATCGTATAATCACATGAATGATGTCATCAGTGATGTGGTCAGTGATGTCAAATGAGATGTCATCAGTGATGTCATCAGTGATGACATTTGAGATGTCATCAGTGATGTCATTTGAGATGTCATCAGTGATGTTATCAGTGATGTCACTGACCATGTCATGAATGATGTAATATGTGACATCATCAGCAGTGGATTGCGGGGGCGCGATATATAGTTAGCGCAACTAACTATATATGCGAATTTCAATGGTTTTATGCGAGTAAAATAAGGTTTTGTAAATGCAAATCCCTAACTATATATGGTCTATACCTATGGTTTTTTCAGTGAATTTCAATGGTTTTTTAATAGCAAATATCAAATGCTGTCAAATGTCAAGTACATGATGGGTAAAAACATTTTCGTGTTTATGCACGCTGATGTGCTTTGAACGCTTCCCCCCTTCCCCCCCTCTTTTCTCTTAGCAGTACTCTCTCTTTGCAGATAGTGAAGGGTAGTTAACGCAGGCCTTTGCCCCGTTGTAATCCGTCGTGCCTGCTTCCCTCTCTATTTGATTGATTGCTATCCAAGCATTTACTGTTTTAGAATTTGTTCTCTTTGGTTCATTCTGTATTTACAAACAAGCACAGAGTCGCAATACTCTGTTCAGTCGTTGCAGATAGTGAAAAATAGTTTAAATCGAGCAAAATCAGTAGGCCACTAATGGGATCTGTTTTTGACCTCGCTAAAATAGAAACATTAAGAACAACCCCTCATGAGAAATACGAAACTAGTAAGATGAACTTAGCTCCACACCATGATGGCTGCAAGACAGCTCGACTCTGCCGCCCACCCCACCCCACCCAAAATAACGACAAACCCTATGCAAATATTATAAATATATACAACACACCAGCAAAGTAACAGGGTAAAACATTTTATTAAATAACTATTTACATAACTATTTTATACTTTTTGTTGCCCGATCCGGCTAGCTCAATCGATCGAGCATGAAACTCATGCACTCTGATAGCAAGCGTTGCTGCTGATGCTATGCAGACCAAAACTGGTTTTCAGTTTGTACATTCTTCTAGATTTTTCCATCCAAGGCTGGTTGAGAGTTTGTAGAACGATGGCTTCAGATTTTCAACATACGGTGTGGTGGCGCGGACTGGGAGGGGGCGCTTGGCTACTGCCCCCTCCCCAAGTAAGATTTTCATACGTGAGTGTACGTTCATGGTTTTGGTCCCTGAGTTGCTTCGATGTCACTGCCATGCTCAAATGGCATAAGTCCTGGATGTTGGGTGCCATAGTTCAGAGTTCTGAGCAGCGCTTGTAACACTGTCTGAAGCTTATTTGCACCTACTGCAGCTTCACTATTCTCAAAGTAAGTGAGGGCCGTTTGTAGACCTGACTGCATTGTTAAACAATGTGATGCGGTGCCTCCCTGATCTGCTTGACGGAGGCCCCCGAGGGGCGGTGAGATGGCACTTAGCTCCTGCCCCCTCCCCAAGTCGTGTTGCCCTGGTGTGGCCTGAGATCGCCCCCGACATAGGCGGCCGGCTCCCGGGGTCCGGCGGAACTTTTTGCCTTTTGATGACTCTTCCATTCTGGACCTTGTCCCACAATCCGTTTGACCTGAAGACACGCTATAGTGGGGCGCCCCTTTACCGTTTCAGTTGCCATTCCACCCGCTTTTGCTACAGTGTGCCTCTTCCGCCATTCTGCTGTTTACCGCCCGCTCTTGCGACTACATCGTCTCGCTCACCATGTAGTTGAGTTGCTCCCGCTCTTGCGATGCAACGATAGGCGGCTGCCACAGGACTCTCAAAATGGCGGCCGGCTCTTCAGATTTGGGCGTGGTCCACTAAAATGGCCCTGGGACACCTTGGAACTCGGACGCTTGCCTGATAGGGCTTGGGTCCCATTCTCAAAAGCGTCCCCTCAGCCTTGAAGATTCTACAAAAGTCTTGGGGGCCCCCGACTCCCGCAGGCTTCTGGTGGGGAGCGGCTGCCATGATTGCTTGTGCAATGGCCACGACGGAGCTACGAGATGGTGGTGCTCTCATGCTGACCCCAGCTTCAGTCTTAAACATCCAGAAACACTGTAGACTACCAATTCGATCGGTTCCGGTAGCGCCCCAACATGACCCGGTAGAGAAGAACTTGCCCTCCCCTCTTTGACTGATGGTTCTTGTTGCCTGTCCCTTCTGTTGTCATTTAACAGAACTTTTTAAACTGCTGAAAGGGGTTGTGTTCCGAACGCTGGTTGGTGGAGACATTTTGACTATATTCTGGACCTACGTTGTCGCGTAATGCGTTATATGACACGCCGCGTTAGCGCACCCGGAAGTGCTCCGGTGCGCGAAGCGCAGCTTCCCGGAAGTGATCCGGGGCGCGGCGCGCAGCGCGTAACGTAAGCATAACAGGTCATGTGACTTGTTAATAAAACTTTTCATTGGTTCATTTTACTTTTGTTATTTTAATGATGAAAGGCTTGGTCACATGACCTAAAAATTACGCTTTTTATTGGTTTCGAACATTATTTTTTCTTAAACATATATGTTATAATGTTCCAGGCTAATGTACTTTCCCGGAAAATTTACAACTGTCCTGCAAGTAAAATATATTCCTTTTTCGAGAAAAAGGGTGTTTCTTCGTCCCATGACGGAGCCGTTGAGTAAAAGAGGCTCGGCCTGCTGTCTAAGTCGCCGATATGCCTGATTATCAGATTCTTATTGATCACTTTATGTTGCAGGAGTGGAAAACACAACTGCCCTTGACCATTTATCTTTACTGCGTTCCTACGTATTATACCTTTTATCCGTCATGTAATTGGACTGCTTTATTTCACTTGCCTTTTACTGATTCGAAAACAGTGGCTAAAATTAAAAACTTTACCAATGTAAATACTACTACCATGTTTTGTTTTAAAAACCTTTATTGTGAAAATGTCAGTATACAAATACGGGCCTATAACAACGTGGGCCGGCCACAGAGCAAAATGAAATCGTATATGATGAGGAGACATTTACATTGTAGAGGAACGTAACGAGCGGGCCATTAGGTTGCAAGGACTAAGGTGTCTAACAGTTGCGGAATCGGTGGACGTACATTTTGTAATTAAAATACGACAGGGCCACTTTCAATAAAATTATCTAGATATACATTTGCGGGCAAGTACCATGGGTGACGTTAATTCGAACTTTCAATAGTACAGTAATCAATAACACATCAGAACTTAATATCAATAGGGATGTCGAAATATTCAATCAATTCTCGTCCCCGCCCGCCATGTGCTTCAAAACTGCATTCGTATCTCGTGATATCAAGGTTGTTCAACCAGTACACAACAAGGAGTTACGAGTCCCATTTATACCGGCGCCATTTTGGGCGAGGCCGGGCAGGTCCAGGATATAGTCAAAATGTCTCCACCAACCAGCGGCCGGACCAGAACCCCTTTCGGCCCTTTATGCTACAAGATGGTGTCTCACTAGGAGAACGGCTGTTTATCTTTCCTTTCAAAATGCTGCCAACAATATTTTCTGAATGGAAGACACCATCTTGTAGCATAAAGGGCCGAAAGGGGTTCTGGTCCGGCCGATGTGAAGCCGCCATTTTGATTCAATCAATAGCGTCCCCCTGCACACATTCAGGGACCAGGTCGTGTCTTCAGGTCAAACGGATTGTGGGACAAGATGCAGAAAGGAAAAGGAAAAAAGTTCCGCCAGACGCCGGGAGCCGGCCGCCTATGTCATGGGCGATCTTTGGCCCCACCAGGGCGATAGTGAAGCTGCAGCAGCGGCCGGACCAGAACCCCTTTCGGCCCTTTATGCTACAAGATGGTGTCTTCCATTCAGAAAATATTGTTGGCAGCATTTTGAAAGGAAAGATAAACAGCCGTTCTCCTAGTGAGTCTCACATTGTTACATTTAGGAAGAATGTTGAAGAGTAGTATGTTGAAAATCTGAAGCCATTGTTCTACAAACTCTCAACCAGCCTTGGATGGAAAAAAAAATCCTGAAGAATGTACAAACTGAAAACCAATTTTTGTCTGTATAGCATCAACAGCAACGCTTGACTCAGCTTTGTGTGAAGCCGCCATTTTGATTCAATCAATAGCGTCCCCCTGCACACATTCAGGGACCTGGTCGTGTCTTCAGGTCAAACGGATTGTGGGACAAGATGCAGAAAGGAAAAGGAAAAAAGTTCCGCCAGACCCCGGGAGCCGGCCGCCTATGTCATGGGCGATCTTTGGCCACACCAGGGCGATAGTGAAGCTGCAGCAGGTGCAAATAAGCTTCAGACAGTGTTACAAGCACTGCTCAGAACTCTCAACTATGACACCACCTCGGTGCCATCCGGATCTTGGCGCCTTGTGCTGGTTCCGGCCTATTCACACATCGGTCCGCTACTGACACCACCTCACAGGCCAACGGGGCACCCCACGCCGACTTTCGGCGCAGCATTGTAGGATGGCCACACCAGAGCAGCAACTTGCTAAACACCACCTCGGTGCCATCCAGATCTTGGCGCGTTGTGCTGCCTTCGGCCTACTGTAGCCGCAAGTGCGAACGCAACTCAACTGGATAGCGAGTGAAACACCAAGGGGCGCCCCACTGCAGCCGAGGAGCCTCCATCTTGGGGGTGACGCACAGCATCACATTGCTTTCCAATGCAGTCAGATCCTCAAACAGCCCCCACTGACTGACGCGACCTCACAGGCCAACGGGGCGCCCCACGCCGACTTTCGGCGCAGCATTGTAGGATAGCCATACCAGTGCAGCAACTTGCTGGACACCACCTCGGTGCCATCCGGATCTCGGCGCGTTGTGCTGCCTTCGGCCTATTCGCACATCGGTCCGCTACTGACGCCGCTTCCCGTGTCAACGGATTTTCTACGCTTTTTATAGCCCTATGCCGCATAACAGGTCATGTGACTTGTTTATAAAACTTTTCATTGGTTCATTTTACTTTTGGTTTCCTAATGATGGAAGGCTTGGTCATATGACCTAAAAATAACACTTTTCATTGGTTTAGAACATTTTTTTTTCCAAAACGATGAAAGCCCCACCTTGTTTCTGGATGTTTCAGACTGAAGCTGGCGTCGGCATGAAAGCACCACCATCTCGTGGCTCCGTCGTGGTCATTCCGTGAGCAATCATGGCAGCCGCTCCCCACCGGAAGCCTGCAGGAGTCGAGGGACCCCAAGACTTTTGTAGAATCTTCACGGCTGAGGGGACGCTTTCGAGAATGGGGTCCAAGACCTAGCAGACAAGCGTCCGAGTTCCAAGGTGTCCCAGGGCCATTTTAGTGGATCAGGCCCAAAGAGGAAAGAGCCTGCCGCCATTTTGAGAGTCCTGTGGCAGCCGCCTATCGCTGAACCGCAAGAGTAGGCGCAACTCAGCTGAATGGCGGATTTTGGCACAGTGTACCAAAAGCGGGCGGAATGGCAACTGAAACGGTAAAGGGGCGCCCCACTACAGCACACGAGCCGCCACCTGGGGAGGCCCGTTCACGCCGCCTCCCCCCCCTCTCCCCCGGGGCGCCCCACGCCGTTTTTCGGAGCAGCATTATAGGATACAAAAACCAGTGCAGCAGTTTACTGGACATCACCTGGGTGCCATCCACATCCCAGCGCGTTCTGCTGCCTTGGAACTATTCGCACAACAGACCGCTACTGACAAGGCCTCCCCAGGGACGCCCCACGCCATTTTTCGGAGCTGCATTGTAGGATACCAAAAACCAGTGCGGCACCCAGGTGACATCACCTGGGTGCCGTCCAGAACTCAGCTCGTTGTGCTGCCTTGGGACTATTCGCACAAAACACAGCTACTGACCATTGTTGCTTCTTTTTACAAAAAAATGTTTAAATGTGTTTACTGTTTTTGTTGCGTTGTATATATTTATAAGTTATTAAAGTTTTATAATCCTACTACTTTGT
The DNA here is from genome assembly GCF_964263255.1 of Lissotriton vulgaris. NCBI lineage: Eukaryota > Metazoa > Chordata > Amphibia > Caudata > Salamandridae > Lissotriton > Lissotriton vulgaris. Next base: position 1,293,627,441 of record NC_141689.1, on the reverse strand, counting down.
TGGAGTGCTATATATTATTAATGTGACAAATAATTGTAAAAACTTTGATGTACAAAGAGGCATCCCTGGAATCTTCCACTTCAGGCTCGGTCCCACACACCCTCACAGTGAGAATCCCCTCCCCAAGCACAATACAGGATGGTTATCAGATAGTAGGAACCCGTATGGTGTGACGGATCTCATGGGGTGGGGGCCTTCATCTACTGTAACTCCTTTGAAGAGGGGTAATTCTCATACATGCCAACATTTCAGAAGAGCAAAGTTGGAGATTTAAAAAAAAAAATCGGGAGAATGGGGCCTTGAATCGGGTTATTGTCATGTGTGGGCTTTGGAAGTGTGCTGCTGCAGGATCGGACATTTCAAACTCAAATGCACGTTCTTTTTCTTACCTTTCCGAAGCATGGAGCGCAATAGCAGGCAGAGAAAGGGTGATGCAAGTGTTGAACACTGCCTGGCCTGGCAAGTTCCTGGCAGTGCCCCCCCCCCGCCCCCTGCCCGCTCCTGAAACAGGGCACACACACCGCCGCCCCGAGTACTTCACAGATCTTTAAAAGACCATGCGCTTGTTAATGAGGCTTAAATGGTTTATCACCCCTTTCCTGGAAGAATTAGCACGTTACACAATACCAAGCCCTGTCAGCTGAAACCCCCGAGGAATCGGGTTTTTGCTTGCAGGAATCGGGAGGCAGGAGACTAGCACTGAAATCGGTAGTCTCACGCCTGAATCGGGAGGGTTGGCATGTCTGGATTCTCAACAGCTGGGGTCATAAACTACATCCGCAGGGCTAGGTGATAGCCTGGGACCGGCCTGGACAATCGGACACAGAGGAAGAGGAGTGTCAGAGGGTGCGGTAGTGAATAGGGTGAAAGGAAGGTGTCGGTCGGGCACGGGGTGTGATTCTCAGGGAAGAGCAGCGCAGATGGGGGGAGGTTTATGGCCCATGCATGAGAGAGAGAGCGGGGGTGACCAGTGCGAGGGTGGGGAGCCGTGCTGAGAATCGACGGCGTGCAGAGAGTGGGTCTGGTCAAGGCATCTAAAATGGCTGCCATGCACGACAAAATTGTGGCATTGGAAAAAAGGCAAGATGGCGCAGACAATGTTTATCAATAAGGATCAATTTATAACAAAATATTTTATCGCAGTGACAAAATGGCGGTCAACACTTCCTGATTTCCATTGAATCGAACGTTAACAGACGTCACGCAGCAAAAAAAAAAACGCTCATGCACAGCCGCTGGAAGACATGTATCAACATATATGAGCCTCCTCAGCCACCCTCAGAAAACATAAGGGATCAGGATACGTCTCCCGTACCCCCTTATACCTAGTAATTTAAATCGAAACACAAAATGGCGAATTCCCGTTTCGCTACCAGTTTGCGGCCCGGTTTGTGATCCGGGAAGCGCTTCTAACGTGAAAAATCACATTTTTTTTATTTTCCCCACGGGACCCTTTAATAACCCCAACATCATTCCTAGGGGGTCAAGAGGGGTCTACCTTGCCCCCTTTCATTAAATTCCCCCTTCGTTTTTCACCTCTTCTTGTCTCTCGATCCTACCGAGAGACAAGATGGCGGCCGCACCGGACTGTTTAGAATGTTGACAGACACCGGAGAGCCAATCAGCATCGCTTCGCAAAGCTCCATGACGCGAAAAGTACGCGATCTGGAGCGCTATCTGGGACGCTGTCACAGATACATACATTTTTTAAAATGTTAATTTCTCAAAATCCACTGGAGCACATATATTGATACCCAGCAAAGGCACATCGGGCTAACAGTCCCTACAATTTTGCCAAGTTTCGTGCAAATCCATTCAGCCGTTCGAGCTAAAAGTGAGGCCAAACGCCCTATGGAAATTAACATGGGAAAAACGCGTTTTGGGACCCCCCTTTTTTCTCAGCCTCCCCTTGACGAAACCCCCCCCAAATTTTCAAGGGCTGCTCAGAAACAAAATGTGCCATTTTTCTGAAAATTTCAGTCGATTCCGTCCACAAACGCCAAAGTTATTAGACATAGAATTTTCAAAAGTTCCATAGAGAATTATTCCTAACTATATATACCTACTGGCTATCGCCAGTAGGTAATATTCACTAAAAAAAACAAAGTTTCACACCAGGTATAGTTAGCCGGGCAATTTACTCATACAAAGCCATTGAATTCCCACGTTATAGTTAGTTGTACTCACTATAACTGGCGCGCCCGCAATGCACTGCTAATGACATCACATATTACATCACTCATGACATAGTCAGTAACATCACTCATGAGATCTCAAATGACATCACTGAATACATCATCCTTGTGAAAGAGTGGCAGACCCTCTCTCAGTGTAATATAAGTTTTGATACACACTGTGAAAAATAGAATCAAAAAATTTCAAAACAATGGCGAAACTAATTCCAGTTACAACAACCTATTCAGAAATTGCAAAATCTACATACACATTCACTCATACACCAACATTTCTATATAGTTACTCATACACATACTCAATCATCATATGTACTCATTTACATATACATTTTGTTACACACCAACACTCATCGTTCGGGTTACTCACACATGCAAATAAATTATAAAACGACCATTCACTTGCTTATACAGCTATGCATACACCACTACTCCTACTTCTACAGAAACGTACACATACTTTTTTTCTAAAACAATCACTTATAGGAACTTATTTATTCAGGAACTCTTACAATCTCTCACACATACTTACCTATATGCATCAATTCTCACATATACTAATTTAAAACATATGCAATTACTCATAAAGATATGATTGAGACAGTCATTCACTCACTAACACACCCATACACACACTCATCCACCCATAAAGTCCTGCACACATGCTGTCTTCAAAACATATACAAACAGTAAGCCACTCATTCATTCATCTATGCACAAAGTAATACCCCCACCAAACCATACAGACACTCATACTAATACTCAAAAAACTAACTAATAACCCATATAGACACTCATGTAGCTCTCACCAACCCAAGCAGCCGCCTATAGATAAAGGGAGAGGGTGATACAGATATTTACAAATTTAAACAATAATTGCTAATACATGTATTTAGTAAGATACACTTAATAAGTCAGATATACAATCAATTAAAAAAAAACATCCATTTAGACACCTATTTAACTGTTTGTTCTTCCATCCACGTTTAGGTACACTTACATAAAACATTTTTTTATTCAGAAAGTCACACATTCACTGGATGATGTCATCAGTGATGTAATCAGTGATGTCATTTGAGATGTCATCAGTGATGTCATGAGTGATGTCACTGACTATGTCATGAGTGATGTAATATGTGATGTCATCAGCAGTGCATTGCGGCCACGCCAGTTATAGTGAGTACAACTAACTATAACGCGGGAATTTCAATGGTTTTGTATGAGTAAGTTGCCCGGCTAACTGTAACTGGTGTGAAACCTATGGTTTTTTCAGTGAATTTCAAAGGTTTTTTAAATGCTAATTCCTAACTATAACGAGTGTTAAACCTATAGTTTTTTCAGTAAATTTATGTATATATATATATATATATTCACTGAAAAAACTATAGGTTTCTCACCAGTTATAGTTAGCTGGAAATTTTGCTTACATAAAACCATTGAAATTCCCAGGTTATAGTTAGTTGGACTCACTATGACTTGCGCACCTGCAATGCACTACTGATGATGTCACATATTACCGGGCGCTCCCCCCACGCAAATCGAAACAAAAAATTATTTTTTTTGCCCCTCTGGACCCTTTTATAGCCCCCACATCAAACCTAGGGGGTCAGGGGGGTCTACTCTGCCCCCTTTTGGTCATTTCCCCCTTTGTTTTTGCCACCTCTTGTGTCTCGATCCTACAGAGACACTAGATGGCGGCCGCTCCGGCCTTCTTGGAATGTTGACAGACACCCGAGAGCCAATCAGCTTTCCGCTTGCAAACTCGCGTAGCCCGCTGGTACGCGCCCCGGTGCGCGTACCAGGGTGCGCGTATAGATATATATATATTTTTTTGAACCTAAATTACACAAAATCCACTGGAGCACATATCTTGAGACATAGCAAAGGCACATCGGGCTACCAGTCCCTACAATTTTGCCAAGTTTGGTGGAAAACCATTCAGCCGTTCAGGCTAAAAGTGAGTCCAACCGCCCTATGGAAATTAACATGGGGAAAACACGTTTTGGGATCCCACTTTTATCCAGGCCCCCGCTTGACGAATCCCCCCCAACCTTTCAGGGAAGGAGCAGAGTGCCGTGAGACAAATTTCATGAAAATTTCAGGCAGATCCCTCAACCAAAGTTATTCCCCATAGAATGTTGTGGATTCCCTATGGAAAACAATCCTAACTATAACTACCTACTGGCGACCTCCAGTAGGTAATAATAGGATAGATATAAATATGGATATATGGATGGATGGGTAGATGGATATATGGATGGATATATGGATATATAGATGGATGTATATATGGATATATGGATGGATATATTGATATATGGATATATGGATAATGGATGGACATATGGATATAAGGATGGATGGATGGATGATGGATATATGGATGGGGGCATGGCTGGATGTATATATGGATGGATGGATAGATATATGGATAGATGGATATATGGATGGATGGATATATGAATGGATGGATGGATATATGGATGGATGGATAGATGTATATATATATATATATATATATATATATATATATATATATATATATATATATATATATATATATATATATATATATATATATATATATATATATTACCTACTGGCGGTCGCCAGTAGGTAGTTATAGTTAGGATTTTTTTCAATGTTAAATCTGAAAATTCTATTTGGAATAACTTTGGCGCCGGTTGACGTATCTGCCTGAAAATTTCCTCAAAATGGCCTCGCCGCATTCCGGTCCTTCCCTGAAAGTTTGGGGGGGATTCGTCAAGCGGGGGCCGAGATAAAAGGGGGGTCCCAAAACGCGTTTTCCCCATGTTAATTTCCATAGGGCGGTCGATTTCACTTTTAGCCCGAACGGCTGAATGGATTTCCACCAAACTTGGCAAAATTGTAGGGACTGGTAGCCCGATGTGCCTTTGCTATGTCTCAAGATATGTGCTCCAGTGGATTTTGAGTAATTAAGGTTCAAAAAAATATATATATCTATAGCCGCGCTCCGGTACGCGCACCGGTACGCGCACCGGGCGCTTACCGCGACTTGCGCGCAGAAAGCTGATTGGCTCTGGGGTGTCTGTAAACATTCTAAACAGTCCAGAGCGGCCGCCTCTTGTGTCTCGGTAGGATCGAGACACGAGAGGTGGCCAAAACAAAGAGGGAAATGACCATAAGGGGGCAGAGTAGACCCCCCTTGAACCCCTAGGTTTGATGTGGGGGCCATAAAAGGGCCCCGCGGAGCAAAAAAAAAATTAAAAAAAAATTTGATTTTCGCGGGGTGAGCGCCCGGTACGCGCACCGGTACGCGCACCGGTAAGCGTACCAGGGAGCGTACCATGGGGAAAAAGAATGACAGTTTTAAAAGTAGCTGTTTAAAAAAAAAATGTTTTGTTGTTTTTTTTTATACATACACATACATATATATATAAATGCATATGCATATATATATATGCATATATGTGTATATGTGTGCGTGTAGAGAGAGGTAGAGAGGTAGAGGTGTAGAGGTAGAGAGGTAGAGAGGTAGCGGTAGAGAGGTAGAGATTAGTAGAGAGAGAAGAAGAGAGAGGTAGAGAGTAGAGAGTGAGTAATAGAGAGTAGAGAGTGAGTAGTAGAGAGTAGTAGAGAGCAGTAGAGAGAGTAGCAGAGAGTGAGTAGTAGAGAGTAGTAGAGTGAATAGTAGAGTGAGTAGTAGAGAGTAGTAGAGAGTGAGTAGTAGAGAGTGAGTAGTAGACAGTAGTAGAGAGTAAGTAGTAGAGTGAGTAGTAGAGAGCAGTAGAAAGTGAGTAGTAGAGAGTAGTAAAGAGTGAGTAGTAGAGAGTGAGTAGTAGAGAGTGAGTAGTAGAGAGTAGTAGAGAATGAGTAGCAGAGAGAATAGTAGTGAGTAGTAGAGAGTGAGTAGTAGAGTGAGTAGTAGAGACTAGTAGAGAGAGAGTAGTAGAGAGTGAGTAGTAGACAGTAGTAGAGAGTGAGAAGTAGAGAGTGAGTAGTAGAGAGTAGTAGTGAGTAGTAAAGAGTGAGTAGTAGAGAGAGAGTAGTAGAGAGTGAGTAGTAGAGAGTAGTAGATAGTGAGTAGTAGGGAGTAGTGAGTAGCGAGTAGTAGGGAGTGAGTAGTAGAGAGAGAGTAGTAGAGAGTAGTAGAGTAGTAGAGAATGAGTAGTAGACAGTGAGTATTTGAGAGTAGTGGAGTAGGAGAGAGTAAGTAGTAGAGAGTAGTGGAGAATATTCCAAAGTTTGGCACAGCACCACTTTCACAATGAGTCCAATCAAATCATATCACTTAGAGTCCTTATTGAAGCGCTGAATCTTGGTGTATATTCAAATGCTTTTATTTTCCTTAAGTTTATGTACCACAGCCAGCCGAAAGGTTTCGTTCTGTACAACAGAACTTCTTCAGGGCGTTCTTATTTCCTTCAAGTTATGTCGGTATCCAGTTGTCATATAACTAGATATTTCTTCCAAATGTTAGACGAGACATAAGTATATTCTTATTCAAAGTGACTAGGTATCAATTTTACCCACACAATTCGGGCAGACTTGAGTAATTTATAGCATCCTCAAAGTCAGTCTTTCAAAAATTCCAAAGTATAGGACATGATAATCCAAATCCAAATGTTTCTCAAGAAAAGTAATTTACAATCGTTTGGAATATCGGTGTTTGGGCAGATATGATCCAGGGACCCCCAGTATGCAAGGGGAATTAGTCCCCCCTCTACAAACGCGCCAGTGGCCTGCATTGCAGAGAGGTGTAACAAGGGTGTGGCCTCATTACACTTCTCTGCAATGCAGCTCCCTCGCGCATACTGGAGGTTCCAGGTGGGCTAATTGGCCCCCAGGGGCCCCCAGTATGCAAGGGGAATTAGTTCCCCCTCTTCAAACATGCACGGGGGCTGCGTTGCAGAGAGGTGTAAAAAGGGTTGTGGCTTCATTACACCTCTCTGCAATGCAGTCCCCTGGCGCATACTGGAGATTCCTGGTGGGCTTTCAGGTCTTATATAGTTAGGAATTAGCATTAAAAAAACCTTTGAAATTCACTGAAAAAACCATAGGTTTCACACCAGTTATAGTTAGGAATTAGCATTTAAAAAACCTTTGAAATTCACTGAAAAAACCATAGGTTTCACACCAGTTATAGTTAGGAATTAGCATTTAAAAAACCTATTAAATTCACTGACAAAACCATAGATTTCACACCATTTATAGTTAGCTGGAAATTTTACTGACATAAAACCATTGAAATTCCCACGTTATAGTTAGTTGGACTCACTATAACTTGCGCGCCTGTAATGCACTGCTGATGACGTCACATATTACATCACTCATGACATGGTCAGTGACATCACTCATGACATCACTGATGACACCATCCTTGTGACAGAGTGACAGACCTAATTTCAGTGTAATGTAACGCTTGAAACACATATTCAAAAATAGAAACAAACATTTTCAAAAAAATGGAGATACCCAAACCAGTAACAACAACCAATTCAGTAATTCCACCATCTATATACACATCCACTCATTCACCAACAGTTCTATATAGTCACTCATATATATACTCACTCATCATATGTAGTGATACACCTATACATCCTGTTACACATCAGCAGTCATCCAAAAGTTACTCACACACATACTCACACATGCAAATAAACTATTGAACATCCATTTATTTGCATATACATTTATACACACACTACCACCTTACTTCTAAGGAAACTTACCCATACTTACTCTCTTAAACAATCACTTATAGAAACACATACTTATTTAAACAGGAACTCCTACAATCTCTCACTATATATACTATACTCACTTATATACATCAATACTCACATATACTAGATTAAAACATATGTCGTTACTAATGAAGACACTAGTGAGACAGTCATTCACTCACTAACACACACATATACACACTCATCCACCCATACAGTCCTGCACATATGCTGTCTTCAAAACACATACAAACAGTGAGTCAGTCACCAACCCCTGCAGCCACTTATACACAAAGAGAAACACTGATACAAACATTTAAATATTTAAACAATACTCGCTAATATATGTATTCACTAAGATACACGTAATAAGCCAGTTACCCAACCAATTTTTTTTAAAAAAAACATCCATTTACACACTTATTTAAACATTTATTCGTCCATCGACCTTTACAAATACATATATAAAACAAATTTATTTTTCAGAAAGACACACATTCACTGGATGGTGTCATCAGTGATGTCATGAGTGATGTCACTGACCATGTCATGAGTGATGTAATATGTGACGTCATCAGCAGTGCATTACAGGCGCGCAAGTTATAGTGAGTCCAACTAACTATAACGTGGGAATTTCAATGGTTTTATGTCAGTAAAATTTCCAGCTAACTATAAATGGTGTGAAATCTATGGTTTTGTCAGTGAATTTAATAGGTTTTTTAAATGCTAATTCCTAACTATAACTGGTGTGAAACCTATGGTTTTTTCAGTGAATATATATATATATATATATATATATATATATATATTACCTACTGGCAGTCGCCAGTAGGTATATATAGTTAGGATTTTTTCTCTATGGAACTTTTGAAAATTCTATGTCTAATAACTTTGGCGTTTGTGGACGGAATCGGCACATTTTGTTTCTGAGCAGCCCCTGAAAATTTGGGGGGGTTCCGTCAAGGGGGGGCCGAGAAAAAAGGGGGGTCCCAAAACGCGTTTTTCTCATTCATTTTTCCATAGGGCCTTTGGCCTCACTTTTAGCTCGAACGGCTGAATGGATTTTCATGAAACTTGGCAAAATTGTAGGGACTGTTAGCCCGATGTGCCTTTGCTGGGTCTCAATATATGTGCTCCAGTGGATTTTGAGAAATTAACGTTTAAAAAAACAGATATATCTGTGACAGCGTCCCAGATAGCGCACCAGATCGCGTACTTTTCGCGTAACGGAGCTTTGCGTAGCGAAGCTGATTGGCTCTCCGGCGTCTGTCAACATTCTAAACAGTCCTGTGCGGCCGCCATCTTGTCTCTCGGTAGGATCGAGAGACAAGAGGAGGAGAAAAACGAAGGGGGAATTTAATGAAAGGGGGCAAGTAGATCCTTCTTGACCCCCTAGGAATGATGTTGGGGTTATTAAAGGGTCCCGTGGGGCAAATAAAAAAAATTTGATTTTTCGCGGTAGAAGCGCTTCTCGGTTCGCGAACCGGGTCGCAAACTGGTAGCGAAACGTGAATTCGCCATTTTGTGTTTCTGGTTAATTAAATTACTAGGTATAAGGGGGTACGGGAGACGTATCCTGACCCCTTATGTTTTCTGAGGGTGGCTGAGGAGGCTCATATATGTTGATACATGTCTTCCAGCGGCTGTGCGTGAGCGTTTTTTTTTTTTTGCTGCGTGACGTCTGTTAACGTTCGATTCGATGGAAATCAGGAACTGTTGACCGCCATTTTGTCACTGCGAGTAAATATTTTGTTAAAAATAATTGTTATAAATTAATCCTTATTAATAAACATTGTCTGCGCCATCTTGCCTTTTTTGCAATGCCACACTTTTGTTGAGCACGGCAGCCATTTTAGATGCCTTGACCAGACCCACTCTCTGCACGCCGCCGATCCTCAGCATGGCTCCCCACCCTCGCAAGCATCTCCCCCACGCACTAGTCACCCCCGCTCTCTCTCTCATGCATGGGCCATAAACCTGGCCCCATTTGCGCTGCCCTTCCCTGAGAATCACACCCTGTGCCCGCCCGACACCTCCCTTTCACCCTATTCACTACTGCACCCTCTGACACTCCTCTTCCTCTGTGTCCGATTGTCCAGGCCGGTCCCAGGCTATCACTTAGCCCTGCAGATGTAGTTTATGGCCTCAACTGTAGAGAATCACCCCTCTTCAAAGGAGTTACAGTAGATCAAGGCCCCCACCCGATGAGATCCGTCACACCACACGCGTTCCTACTATCTGATAACCATCCTGTATTGTGCTTGGGGAGGGGATTCTCACTGTGAGGGTGTGTGGGTCCGAGCCTGAAGCGGAAGATTCCAGGGATGCGTTTTTGTACATCAAAGTCTTCACAATTATGTGTCACATTAAAAATATATAGCACTCCAACAAAGTTGTAGGATTATAACACTTTAATAACTTATAAATATATACAACGCTCCAACAAAGTAAACACGTTAAAAAAACTTTTTAAATAACTATTTACATGACATTGCTTTAACCAGGATAGACAAAGAAATGACACAGTGATGTAAAAGTTTCTGAAAGAAATGCCAAGAATGTTCCATGTGAAAAAGAATTTTATCTGGCAAATTTTTTCTTTTCCTTCTCATGAAAAGAAAGTTAATGCCAGGTTCGTTACCTGCCTCATCTGCCAAAAAAAAACTCTCGAGAGGGACCGAAAAAAAATACAGCTATGGTAATCATACCATGCATCGGCACATGGAGAGGTGGCACTCTCTTAATTATTCTAAAGCACAACTTCGAGATTTGGTGGATAATCCCCGACCGGCAAAAACATCCACCAATGACTTAGCAATAAGTGAGTCAGAGGCAAGGGAAACGGTCCCAAATCTGTAAAAGAACTTTAGGCAGATGAGATTGACTTGTGTAGCATGTGGAAAATTAATTTCATGCGGAGAGATGAGTATTACTTTAATAAATAGATCATATGAAAATCATCAATGTCCAAAACGTCCTAGAAAGTAATTTTTGTCATTTTTGAGGAAGAGAGATAACCTACAGTGGTACGGGGTAGTTTTCGTTCGTACTAGGGGGGCCAGGTGACATTCGTTCGGGGTGGCTTAGGGGCATTTAAAACAACTTCCCTGATCAGGTAGCATATAAAGTAGAGGCTACATACCAGGATCTTTATCGATTGCTTTATGCTGTAGAAAAATGAAAAACACACAACAAACCTGGACCATTCATATTTTCAATGTTTCTGCGTACTATACTTTTTAACCCTTAACTAATTGAGCTGCTTCATTTCACCTGCTTTTTTTTTAAACGGAAACAGTGGCCATTTTTTCGAAACTTACCAATCTACGCGTTACATCTACGTTTGCTTTTTCAAAAACCTTTAATAAAAATGTTGTTGCCCAAATACGGGCTTACAACCCTGTGGGCCGGCCACGGAGCAGGCTGGAACTGTAAATGGGGGGGGGGGTATTTATTTGTGGAAAACATAACAGAGACTCAGTGGTCGTTGATTTCATAGTAAAAAGTGCGACAAGTGCAACAAAATCATATCGATAATTCATTGTGAATACTAAAAGTACCAAAAGTGTTGACAATTCGAATCTTCAATAATAAATACAGTAATCAATGATGCATTAGAACTTAATATCAATTCATTGTTCGAACGTGTAATCAGTCTTATCCCGTATCAATTCATGTGCTAAAAACTGCATACATATCTCATGATATCAAGGCTGAGCAATCGGGGCACAACAAGGAGTTGAGAGTTTCATTTGTACCGGCGCCATTTTGGGTGAGGTCAGGAAGGTCCAAGTATAGTAAAAATGTCTCCACCAAGTCGTGGTTGGACCGGGACCTCTTTCGGTAGTCCAAAAGTTTTTGTTGAAGGGTAGCAGAGGGGACTGGTGACATGAACCATCAGTGAATGTGGGGTGGGAGGAAACAATTTCTCCTACCGGGTCATACTGGTGTCCCACCGGAACTGATCAAGTTGGTAGTCTTGCAGGATTTTGATCATTTCAAGACTGAGGCCGGCGCCGGCATGAGCGCGCCGACGTCCCGCGGCTACGTCGTGGTCGCTCCGTGGGTGATCATGGCAGTCATTCCCCATCGGGGGTCGGGGGCCCCCGTGGCTCTTATAGAATCTTAAAAGTTGAGGAGAAGGTTTCTGGACGCAGGAAACTAGAAGCGTCGTTGCATCGCAACAGTGGACGAGATCCTCGCTGGGTGAGCGGAGCATCATTGCCTCGCAATAGTGGACGAGACCTTTTGTCGGGTGAGTGCAGCGCCACTGCATCGCAAGAGTGGAGGAACCCTTTTGTTGGGTGAGTGGAGCGTTGGGGGTGCAGCTGAGGGGCCCCCACCTGTGGGGGTGGGAGAGGCTCGTTCGCGCCGCCTCTCCCTCCCAGCGCACCCCACGCCGACACTTGGCGTTGATATCTGTGATGTCCGGATCAGGCGATAAGAGGGGGGGGTCGGAGGCAGAGGAAAGACATCCCCCCCGTGGCTTGCAGGGCGTCGCTTCAGGCCCAAACGGGGAGCTCATATCAAGCACACGTTGACTGAAACTTCATGGACTCACGTCGGGAATTCAAGGCAGCGAGCACGTCGCCAAGTGTAGGAAAACCTTTACAGTATTCAGCAAACGTGCCGATTCCTGGCGTTGATATCCGTGATGTCCGGACCAGGTGATAAGAGGGGGGGGGTCAGAGGCAGAGGCAAGACATCCCCCCCCGTGGCCTGCAAGGCGGCAGAAGAAGGGAATCAGGAGACCAGTACATTTTGGGCCATCCACCTCACGGCTGATGGCAGTTAGGCGGGCCCCGCCCTGCACGTGTCTAGGCCTCATCTTCCGGATGAGCGTAACCGTGGTCCTGTTGCACTTCGGGAGCTTCCGGAATGGGGGTAGGTATCCGCTGATTTGTATCTATTTCATGTTACCGTTAATGGGCGTGGTGGCGACAGACATGCTTGGAGCAGTGGGGGGGTGGCGAAGCCTAGCTACCTCGCGGCTGCCGTAACGTCAAGCTTGGCTTTTTTCACCACTTCCATGTTTCTTAAGGTATTGGTGAAATTGTTTTTGATGGTAAAATGATGTGACTCCTGCAATGTGTCACTTTTGCGGAACAGATATATTATGTAATTGTGTTGTACATGTTACGGTGTACATGTAAAAAATCATGCAGAAGTGCTGCACGGGAATTGTAGATACTCTCCTATGTGTGCTTAGCAATTTCAAGTCACTTCCCCCGGGTTCATGTGCCTTGTAAATACGTCCCCATGTGTGTCTGGTCATTTGAAGTCATTTTCCTTGTAGTGTAAGGCTCTTGTAAATACGCCCCCATGTGTAAAATTATTTAATTTGCCCTTAAATGTTGCGTTTTCGGTAATTTTACCGAATCGGTAATTTTACCGATTCGGTAATTTTACCGAAAATGCAAGATTGCAATGTGGGTAGCCAATTTTCCATTGGCACATGGCTTACAGAATCGGTATTTTACCATGGAATACAAATCCATGGTAAAATATCGATTCCTGTGTACATGCACATCTGTGCATGTACACATATGCCATGTGACAGACCGACGTGTCCTTAGGGCATGTCTGTGTGCCACATTGCACACATGCCCGTTTTGGGGGTGCTAGATGGTGTCAAAGTGATACCCCCTGCACCCTTGACAAATTCGGTATTTACCGATTCGGTAAATACTGAGTCGGTATTTGAATTGAATCCTATGGGCTTCAAGGCCCATAGGATTCAATAGCAAATACCGATTCGGTATTTACCGAATCTGTAAATACCGAATTTTTAAGGAATCGGTAATAAATCAGATGTTTGTACTTACATCCCATTTACCGATTTTGAAATACCGAATCGGTAAAATTCGGTAATATTCGGTATTTCAAAATCGGTAAATGTGATTTACCTACATCTGGCCCTAGGTGTATTATTGTTTTACATAAAATGTTTTAAAACTTTGTTTGAAATCAAATGCATGCACACTTAGGGCCAGATGTAGGTGGTCGTTTCAGGCCATTTACCGACCGGTTACGGCCGTTTTTGGCCGTTTCCGATCGTTAAATGGCAAATCGGTATGTAGGGGCTTAAATCCAAGGCCACGTGTAGGTAAATCTACATTTACAGAATCGGTATTTTACCATGAAGTTTGATTTCATGCTAAAATACCGAATCGGTAATTTTACCGATTCTGTTAATTTGTTATGTAGGGGGGAGTCTTCTGAGTCCCAAAGGGCTTAACGAATCGGTATTTTAGCATGAAATCAAACTTCATGGTAAAATACCGATTCCGGTGTGCATGCACATGTGTGCTCGCACACCTATGTAATGTGAAAGGCAGACCTGCCCTTAGGGCTGGTTTGCTTGCCACATGGCACCTGTGCTTGAGGGTGTCAGAGGGTGTCAAAGTGATACCCCCTGCACCCTTGTGCATACTTTTTTTTTTTTTTATAGCATTGTCGAATCTAGTTCTTACTGTTATTGATTTACTGTTTGGTAATAGTGGTTAATAACATTTTTTATTATATTTCACCACAGATTCAACTGCAGATTATTTGGGAATTAGACAATGCCGTCTAAGGATTGAATTCGAAAGGCTACAAAACGTCAAAGACAGCTTGACCCCGGGAGCCGGCCGCCTATGTCGGGTGCGATCTCAGGCTACACCAGGGCTATAAGACTTGGGGAGGGGGTCGGAGCCAAGCGTCTTCTCCGAGTCCGTGCCATCACACCGCCCCTCGGGGGCCTCTGTCAAGCGGTTTAGGGAGGTACCGTATCACATTGTTTTCAAATGCAGTCAGGTCCACAAACGGCCCCCACTTACTTTGAGAATAGTGAAGCTGCAGCAGGTGCAAATAAGGTTTAGACAGTGTTACAAGCGCTGCTCAGAACTCTGAAGTATGGCACCCAACATCCAGGACTTACGCCATTTGTGCAAGGCAGTGACATCGAAGCAACTCAGGGACCAAATCCATGAACGAACACTCGTGTATTAAAATTTTAGTATTGATGCTTGACTGAGGCCAAGGAGATCAGAGTGCATGAGTCTCATGCTCGATCGATTGAGCTAGCCGGATCGGGCAACTAAAAGTATAAAATAGTTATGTAAATAGTTATTTAATAAAATGTTTTACCCTGTTACTTTGCTGGTGTGTTGTATATATTTATAATATTTGCATAGGGTTTGTTTGTTTGGGTGGGGTGGGTGGCGGAGCCGAGCTGTCTTGCAGTCATCATCGTGTGGAGCTCAGTTCATCTCACTAGTTTCGTATTTCTCATGAGGGGTTGTTCTTAATGGTTCTATTTTAGCTAGGTCAAAAAGAGATCCCATTAGTGGCCTACTGATTTTGCTCGATTCCTTTTGTTTTTTAAAACGATTTTTCACTATCTGCAAAGACCAAACGGAGTATTGCGACTCTGTGCTTGTTTGTAAATAGAGAATGAACCAAAGAGAACCAATTCTAAAACAGTAAATGCTTGGATAACAATCAATCAAATGGAGAGAGAAGCAGACACGACGGATTAGAATGGGGGCAAAGGCCTGCGTTAACTACCCTTCACTATCTGCAAAGAGAGAGTACTGCTAAGACAAAAGCGAGGTGGGGAGGGGGGGGCAGCGTTCAAAGTACATCAGCGTGCATAAATACGAAAATGTTTTTACCTATCACGTACTTCACATTTGACAGCTTTTGATATTTGCTATTAAAAAACCATTGAAATTCACAGAAAAAACCATAGGTTTTAGGCCATATATAGTTAGGGATTAGCATTTACAAAACCTTAATATACTCGCACAAAACCATAGAAATTCGCATATATAGTTAGATGCAATAACTATATATCGCGCACCCGCAACCCACTGCTGATGATGTCACATATTACATCATTCATGACATGGTCAGTGACATCACTGATGACTGGTGTAACATATCATTTCTCAATCATGTAATACACTTAATGGTGTATGAAAGTGTGGATGCAAAGTCCCGATTATGGGGTCGATTACGATCGCGGACGGACTTGCGTCCGTCCGCGACCCCAGAGCAGGAGGGAACCTCCGCATGGCATCCGCTATCATAATGACCCCCTATATATGTATCTTTAACATACAATAATCCTAGCACAGGTTGTAATGTTGAATGTATGTTGTTGACATGCGCAACTTTATCAATCTGTCAACATGCCCACTAGGGCGGGACTTCAACAATGTGGATAGATGAATTTTCATTAATATTCATCTATTGTCAACAAAGACGTAATTACAATTATGTATATTTTTCCACTAACTGATAGCGTTTTTAGATGCAATAGCGTGACATTCGATAACCCATTTATAATGTCCACTTACAATGTTGATTTAACCGGGATTTATATTTTGTTGCAGAAATATTAGGATTATTGTATGTTAAAGATACATATATAATTGGGACTTTGCATCCACACTTTCATACACCATTAAGTGTATTACATGATTGAGAAATGATATGTTATACCAGTCAGTAATGGCCGCCACTATTCTGCACTGTTTGTTTTGTCACTATGGGATAGTCCTATTTCTCTGTTTAACAAACAAATTTAAAGGACACTGTTGGGTTTTCACGGCTGAAACGTGATCAAGCCGAAAGGTGAAACGCGTTGTTTCCTGCCATTAAATTTCTACGTGCACCAGCAATTTTGGAGTGTCGAGTACGTTCTTTTTACAAGTATGGGAACTTGTTTTGAATATATAGGGTGACCAGGAGCCCTACCTCGACCCACCCGTGAGCAGAACTGGCAAATTACCGGAACTGTTTGTTTGCGCATATATATATGTATATTACCTACTGGCGGTCGCCAGTAGGTATTTATAGTTAGGATTTTTTTCAATGTTAAATCTCAAAATTCTATTTGGAATAACTTGATTCGTTATATATGACACATCTGGAATGTCGTAAAGAGTGCGCACAGAAAAGTGACGCATCGCACCAGCGGTGTAAAAAAATGCGCCTTGTTGCGCTATATTTAAAAAGTGACGCATCTAGGTAGATGGGTAACTTTTTAAAACCCTGCGCCACATTATATCTGCGTCAGGTATAATGTATGCAGAGGGGGCGTTCCCCCGCAAAAAGCTTGGTAATAACGACGCAGTGAAATATATGAGATTTCACTGCGTCACTTTTAGGATGCTGTTGCGTCAAAATCTTGCGCCTGTCTCACAGCAGGTGTAAGACTGACGCAAGACCTTTCACATGGTGCTTTTCCCATGTGAAAGGACGCATTACTGGAGTTGCGTCACTTTTGTTACGCACTCCAGCAATGCGTTACTTTTGTGTTTACAGATACGTCAGAAATACTGACATATCTGTAACTCCTTGCGAATTGATTAGTTATAAATTAAATATGACATATCTGGAATATCATAAGGAGTGCGCCCAGAAAAGTGATGCATTGCTGTTTTCACGTAGCGATGCGCCACTTTTCAGAAATGAGGCCTCCAGTTTATTCACTGTGTCACCTCTACGACCCTTTCTTGCGTCAATACGTCCCTTTTGCATACATTACACCTGACGTAGGAATAATGTGGCACAGGGGTTTACAAAGTGATGTATTTACCAAGAAACGCCACTTTGTAAATATGAATAAATAAGGTGCATTTTTTATTGGAATGTTGTGTCACAAAAAGTGATGCTTTGGTGGCGTTAAAGTGACGCATGGCTTCATAAATGAGGCCTTCTACCTTCAACTCCAGCAATGCATCTTTTCTTATCCTTCAACACTCCTGTTCTTTTTCAACATTTTCATTGAATAACAACATTCCCCATATTCACTCTTCTTCTTATAACTTTCTTTCCTAACACTCACCTTCTTTCAGTCCTCCTACTTCACTTCTTTTTTCCTCTCATACCTTTCTGTTCTTTCTTACTCATTCTCCTTTAAATTTTCAATGCACTCTATTTCACTTACTCTTTTTCATTTTTTTAAGAATATAGGGGCATATTATCAAGCCTGTGCGCTAAAATTATCGCCGCTTTATCGGCCGAAAATGGCCGATAAAGCGGCGATAATGGGCTTGATAATATGCTCTATGGAATTCCAATCGAAGCCCATGTTAGATGTGAAGACATCTAACATGGGCTTCGATTGGAATTCCACAGAGCATATTATCAAGCCCATTATCGCCGCTTTATCAGCCGTTTTCGGCCGATAAAGCGGCGATAATTTTAGCGCACAGGCTTGATAATATGCCCCATAGCTCTTTGATGAGAATTGGAGGTAGTTCTGAAAAGAACTTTTGGTTTTCTTCTTTTTTCAAAACAGGAACAAAAACAGGGAATGGAAACTGCTCAACAGGAGCAAAATAAAACAAATAAAATTAGGGGTGGGAAGGGCAGCAATGGTTCTCCAATGCTCGAACCATGAGCTGGACACTTTGCTCCCCAAAGGTGAGGAGTTGATTGCAGTATCTGCATCTGAGGACACCATGGTAAAATGCAGGTTGGTTGTTTGGCACCTGCTCCCGTGATTGCCCCCTCCCAGAAGAAGTTGCTCCTCCGGTTGATGTAGAGGCCCCATCACTGGGAACCTCTTGTGCCAGAGCCCTGACACTTTCCCGGGCAAAATTCTGGGGGTGCTTCCTCTCCACATGCCGGATCATTGTGAAGTTCCCAAAAGAGTACTTTTTCAGAGGGTTTCCTCGTGACAGCTCTTCTTTGCAGATCTTGCACTGCACTTTTGGAGCATTTACCTTTTTTAGTCCAGGTGGGATTATAAAAAATTTCCAAATGAAATGTTCCTTAACTTTTCATTGAGAAGGCTCTTCATTGATGAATTCATTGGAGTCATCCTCACTGCTGGATTGTCTGGCAGCCATTGAAAAACCAAGAAATATCCTGGAGCAAAAAGGCAGGTCTTTCAGTCACAAAAGTGAAAGAAGAAGTCAAGGAAATGGGTGGGGATTTCATATCTTGTAAAAAAAACTGTTAGCAACCAATGAAAAGTGTTATTTTAAGGTCACATGACCCGATGCGCTTACGCTGCGCGCTCCGGAGCGCTTCCGGGTGCGTTTACGTGGCGCGAACATAGGCGCTTCCGGGGCGCAAATGTGGCGCGAACGTAGGCGCTTTCGAGTGCGTTTACACGGCGCGAACGTAGGCGCTTCCGAGGGCACTTACCTTGCGCGCCGAAGTGACGTCATCAAACTTTTACGGAAATGCATAATCATTTTCCTTATAAAAAAAAACTGATTTTATTTGTATGGTACGTAATGTTTTGCATTATTATTTACTTTTCATTCATATTTTTTTTCACGAACGAAAGTAGCGCTCTGGGTGCGCTTTCAGGTGAGCTCACCGGTTAGCTTACCGGAAAGTTTACCGGAGAGCTTACCGGAGCGCGCACCCAGAGCGCAAAAGAAAAAAATTATATATAAAAAAAAAAGAATACTTACACAAAACAGCAAATTGTAAAAAAAAAAAAAAAGGTTAGAAACTCGATATAGAAAGGAATTAGCATTTAAAAAACCTATGAAATTCACTGAAAAAAACCATAGGTTTCACACCAGTTATAGTTAGCTGGAAATTTTACTGACATAAAACCATTTAAATTCCCACGTTATAGTTAGTTGGACTCACTATAACTTGCGCGTGTAATGCACTGCTGATGACATCACATATTACATCACTCATGACATGGTCAGTTACATCACTCATGACATCACTGATGACACCATCCTTGTGACACAGTGACTGATCTCCTTTCACTGTAAAGTAACCCTTGAAACACATATTCAAAAATAGAAACTAACATTTTCAAAAAAGTGGATATACCCTTACCAGTTACAACAACCAATTCAGTAATTTCACCATCTATGTACACATTCACACATTCACCAACAGTTTTATATAGTCACTCATACATATACTCACTCATCATATGTAGTGATACACCTATTCATCCTGTTACACACCGACAGTCACCAAAAAGTTACTCACACATATACTCACATATGCAAATAAACTAATAAACATCCATTTATTTGCATATACAGATATACACACACTACCACCTTACTTCTAAGGAAACTTACACATATGTACTCTTTTAAACAATCACTTATAAAAACACATACTTATTTAAACAGGAACTCTTACAATCTCTCACTTTCACATATACTGACTTATATACATCAATACTCACATATACTAGATTAAAATATATCTTGTTACTGATAAACACACTAGTGAGATAGGCATTCAATCACTAACACACACATATACACACTCATCCACTCATACAGTCCTGCACATATGCTGTTTTCAATAAACATACAAACAGTGAGTCAGTCATTGATGCATCTATGTGCTAAGTAACACCCCCACCAAACCATACAGACACTAATACTGATACTAAAAAAAACATCTAATAACCCATATACACACACATGTAGCTACTCATCCATTTAGACACTTATTTAAACATTTATTCTTCAATCAACTTTTACATATACATATATAAAACATATTTATTTTTCAGAAAGACACACATTCACTGGATGGTGTCATCAGGGATGTCATGAGTGATGTAACTGACCATGTCATGAGTGATGTAATATGTGATGTCATCAGCAGTGCATTACACGCGCAAGTTATAGTGAGTCCAACTAACTATAACGTGGGAATTTCAATGGTTTTATGTCAGTAAAATTTCCAGCTAACTATAACTGGTGTGAAACCTATGGTTTTTTCAGTGAATTTCTTAGGTTTTTTAAATGCTAATTCCTAACTATAACTGGTGTGAAACCTATGGTTTTTTCAGTGAATATATATATATATATATATATATATATATATATATATATATATATATATATATATATATATATATATATATATATATATATATATATATATATATATATATATATATAATATTACCTACTGGTGGTCGCCAGTAGGTAGTTATAGTTAGGATTGTTTTCCATAGGAAATCCTCAACATTCTATTTGGAATAACTTTGGCCCTGGTGGATGAGTCTTTGCGAGCTGCACTCCTTCCCTGAAAGTTTGGGGGGGATTGGTCAAGTGGGGGCTGAGATATAAGGGGGGTCCCAAAACGTGTTTTCTCCATGTTATTTTCCATAGGACCTTTAGACTCGGCTACAGTTCGAACGGGTGAATGAATTTATAAGAAATTTGCCAAAACTGTAGAGTCTTGTTCGCAGATTACGCTTTTTTTGGAATGGTGTAAATCCGTTCAGTAGTTGTTGAGAAAATTAAAGTTAAAGTCAATTATATATCTATAAGCGCGCACACGTGCGCGCACCCAAGCGGCTGCGCATGAGCGGTATTTTTTTTGGCTGCGTGACGTCTGTTAACGTTCGATTCGAAGGAAATCAGGAAGTTTTGTCCGGCATTTTGTCACTGCGAGTAAATATATTGTTCATTTCAAAGCGTTGAAACATGGAAAGGGGAGAAGGTAGAGATTGTCTTCCTGCGTAGGTTTTCTCAGGGTGTGCAGTAAGGCCCTTAAACGCGAAAAGATATAATTTTTCTCCGAAAAAAAATACGGGGTGCGCGCACCCGGTCGCGCACACCTATTTACAAGAGTGTGAAAATGGAGGTAAATCAGAAGTTTGAGTGCTTAGATATAAGGTGGCTCTGAAAAGAGCCCTTGTGTTAATTGAGTGTTTTCTGCATTTATAAGTAAGTACCGATGCAGAGCCTGATGTTGCAGAGGAAGATTCTGTTTCCCTCATTCGTGAAATGAACACCGTCTCTCCTATGGACATCTTGCATGTGGTAGCGCAAGTTGTTGTGGTAAATAGAACCCATGCTATAATCTCTGAGGAACGCAGAAACAGATTTATTTACATGTCTCCTTGCTTTCTCAAATTGTGCACAATGGTGATTGGACCAATTCCATTTCTGTCTTTGGCATATATTGGAATATACCAAGGCAGATCGAGGAAAAAGTGTCATCAATTGTCGAAAGGTGTCTTTTAGAAGCATTTCCAGACCTACCCCAGTGATTGTGCCTAGATCGTTCCCACCACAGTGCACAATTATAAGGTCTGGTTCTGGGAGATGCATAAAAGTTTTCACCAATGGAATTAATTGGTGACATTTCAATCCTCTTTTGGAAATTCATGTTATGTGTACATTTGGTAAGCTGAGGTTGCAAATTCGTCTGCTTACTGCATGTTTTTCACTCCAGTGAATATAACTGTGTCCTATTAGCCAGAACTTCATTTTCAAGGGATTTGTAGTCGTCCTCCGATCGGTTCTGGAAGTGGAATGGTAGTTAGAAGTTGAAATTTTGAATAAAGAAAAAGGAAGAGGCTGGGTGTGGTTAAAAAAATAAAAATGATTGGTTGATTGTAACAAGTGGAGAGTGAACAGGTCAATGTTTATGTTAAACGAAAAGTACTATTGGGTGTGAAAAAACAAGACATGTAACAGAGTTGTGGATTGGCAGGTGTTTCTGGAGGGAAAATAGTGTTCTTAGTTAGCTGTAGAACGTTGAGAGATGAACTTTTGACCTGTGCCTTGAGCAAGGTGCAGAATGAGGTGTAACCATGGAAACAGCCGGAGATGGCAGTTGGTGATGGGTTCACTCTTTGGTGCCTCTGCATCTGAGTCTGCTCTCTGGTGGCTGGCGGACAACTGTTTGTTCTTGTGGAGATGAAAGGGTGATAAGCAGAGAAATACGACATAGCGTCTGGCCTGTAGAAGCGTGGGAGCAGTGATTAACTCTGAGTGAAGCGGAACTGTGTCGGTGCTTAGTAACAGTAAAAAAAAAAATGTTAACAGTGGTAAAACTGTCTTTACGGTGCGCGACCTGCTAAGAAAGAGTTCACGTGCCGTAATTGGCTTGCAGGTTCTAGTATCAGTAAGTGAGGTCGAGAAAAGAAAACATTCAGGACTTTATTTATGAAGGCCTTGCGCCACTGTTGCGTTACTTTTTCCCATTTTAAAAAATGAGGCACTGGCGGTGGAAGGTCTTCATAAATAAGGTCCTCAGTGACTACAGTTAAGGTTATGTGGAACCCATGAATAGTTTTTCAATATGAAATCATTTCAGTTGAGATTATGGATTAAAAGAGAAACCGTGAATATTTGAAATGTTTATTTAGAAATGTACTGTTTTAAAGGCAAATCATTATGTAATATGAGTACAGAAATTGCAAAAAACACAGTAATTGGTATTGTCAGTAGTACATGGAATACAAACGCTATAGTTGAAGAAAAATGAATATAGTTGGAAAAAAACATTGTACACTCTTATAAGGAAGTATATTATATTTTAATAAATGGAAGAAGGTCTCTGGCCTTTCAGTTTAGGAACGATATATGAAAATGCAAATGGTTATACATCATTACTTTATGAATCAGCTGTCAAACAACACGAAATCATAATGTCCACTGTTAGTAAAGCAAATAGGTCTGTTCTTCAAAAGAAAATATGAAAAAGAACGTGAAGAATATAGAAAACCAAAAGTAAATGAGGACGTCAATGGCTTGTTTGAGAGTTATTGAAGCATTGTTTAGGCAAAATAGGTAGCTTCTGCTTGTAACAGGAAATCAGTTTTATCATTTGAAAGTATGTCAGCTATCCAATGGAAAAGAGTAAAGCAGTACTCATGATCTGTTATAATCGGAGCCTCTTATACCATCAGAGTGCAGGTCGGTGGGTTTTCGATGTAGCTCGCTGTTAGGAAAGAGTTAACCGTCCATTGTGTAGGCAAAGTATGCAGCAAGTGCCTCTAACATGAAATCATTGTTATCATCTGAAAACATGTCAGCCATCCAATTGAGAAGATGAAAGGAGCATTCATGATCTGTCATTATTGGAGCGTCTTTTACCATCATAGGGCAGCTCGGTGGGTTTTCGATGTAGCTCTCTGTTAGGAAATCTTGCGCCGCTGCGAATATATACCAATGACCCAGAACTCCTTTTATCGCTGCAAAGGCCATAAACCCTCCGTTGTAACAAAGCTGTTCATGATCAAGTAACGGATTCATGAGGTGATTGTAATTCGGTTCAGGAGGTACCAAATTGCAGAGACATAAATCCAGGGCCCACGTGAAATCACAGCTCAGGCAATGAAATACAGGCTGCACACAGCTGAAATACGAATATCGAAATGATAATCGATATGATGCATTCAAAGTCGAGAGTGGTAAGATGCCGTAGTAGTCAAGCATCCTCTGGCGAAATAGTTCTAAGTGGCCCAGCTCGTTTGCGAAGGCAGGAGGGACATCCATTTTGAATTTCCCAAGATGGTACAGGAAACGGCGCAGCACTGCCGGTTGTATAGCAACTCCACAGAATTAGGTCGCCGGCTATGCAGTGGAGAGGAGCAGAATGACTTGATACATTTTCTAGGAGTCTAGTCACTTATATATTGCTTAGTGGTTATTAAAAAAGTAGCTTTTTTTGAACTGGAGGATGCGTTACACGCGCAAGTTATAGTGAGTCCAACTAACTATAACGTGGAATTTCATTGGTTTCATGTCAGTAAAATTTCCAGCTAACTATAACTGGTGTCAAACCTATGGTTTTTTCAGTGAATTTCATAGGTTTTTGCAAATGCTACTTCCTAACTATAACGTTTGTAAAACCTATGGTTTTTTCAGTGAATATATATATATATATATATATATTTATTCACAGAAAAAACCATAGGTTTTACACACGTTATAGTTAGGAAGTAGCATTTAAAAAACCTATGAAATTCACTGAAAAAACCATAGGTTTGACACATGTTATAGTTTGCTGGAAATTTTACTGACATAAAACCAATGAAATTCCACGTTATAGTTAGTTGGACTCACTATAACTTGCGCGTGCAATGCACTGTTGATGACGTCACATATTACATCACTCATGACATGGTCAGTGACATCACTGATGACACCATCCTTGTGACATAGTAACAGACCTCCTTTCACTGTAATGTAACCCTTGAGACACATATTCAAAAATAGAAACTGAAATTTAAAAAAAAATGGAGATACCTATATCAGTTACAACAAGCAATTCAGTAATTCCACTATCTATATACACATCCACTCATTCACCAACAGTTCTATATAGTCACTCATACATATACTCACTCATCATATGAAGTGATACACCTATACATCCTGTTACACACCGACAGTCATCCAAAAGTTACTCACACACATATTCACACGTGCAAATAAACTATTGAACATCCATTTATTTGAATATAGAGTTATACACACACTTCCACCTTACTTCTATTGAAAATTACACATATTTATTCTCTTAAACAATCACTTATAGAAACACATACTTATTTAAACAGGAACTCTTACAATCTCTTACTCTCACATGTACTCACTTATATACATCAATATTCATATATACTAGATTAAAACATATGTAGTTACTGATAAAGACACTAGTGAGACAGTCATTCACTCACTAACAAACACATATAGACACTCATCCACCCATACAGTCCTGTACATATGCTGTCTTCAAAACACATACAAACAGAGAGTCAGTCACTCATGCATCTATGTGCTAAGTAATACCCCCACCAAACCATATAGACACTCATACTGATACTAATAAAAATATCTAATAACCCATATACATACGCATGTAGCTATTTACCAACACATGTAGCCACTTATACACAAAGTGAAACACTAATATATATATTTAAATATTTAAACATAACTCACTAATATTTATTTTTCAGAAAGACACATATTCACTGGATAGTGTCATCAGTGATGTCATGAGTGATGTCACTGACCATGTCATGAGTGATGTAATATGTGACGTCATCAGCAGTGCATTGCACGCGCAAGTTATAGTGAGTCCAACTAACTATAACGTGGAATTTCATTGGTTTTATGTCAGTAAAATTTCCAGCTAACTATAACATGTGTCAAACCTATGGTTTTTTCAGTGAATTTCATAGGTTTTTTAAATGCTACTTCCTAACTATAACGTGTGTAAAACCTATGGTTTTTTCTGTGAATTTCATTGGTTTTTAAAATGCTAATTCAGAAAAATGTCGTGTATGCAACCTATACTTTTGGCAATAAAGTTCTGGCAATATTTTTTTCCAAAACAAGCCGTTTTCTTCACTGTTCAAGTTGCATAGAGACTCCTTGTAAAGCGATACAGAATTCGAAAGTCTGTACCTTGCCTTTTGTTAAACACATTAAAATTTGTCTGTAAATAAAAATTGCCTTACTAAACTTTCGTGCGCGACCAGGTGTGCGCACTCTCGGCAACAGTTGTCAATAAAATGGATATCGCATTTCCAGGCTTTCGTGCGCGACCGAGTGCGCGCACCTGCCTATATATTTCGTGAAAACTTTGCAATTTGAACTTTCCAAAAACAGCTCCAGGAGCATATTATAAAGGGCGTTTATCGGCTTTCGATCGTGCGCGACCGTGTGCGCGCAACCGCCTATATATATATTTCGGGAAAAGTTCGCGATTGCAACTTATTAAATTTCTTCATACACCCACCATAGAACTTATACTACTCAAAAGATATATTAAATCCGGATATGTTTCGATTTACTCCTTTTCACGTTTTGAAATTGGACCGCTACTTCCAACCAGATACTATCACCCCGTACACGTCCTGAGACGCGCATGTGAAGTCATGTGACTTGAAAACAACACTTCCAATTGGTTCCTAGTAGTTTCTATGCTGCGTCAATACCTACGCCTGCTTCAAACACATGCACAGTTTTGAAACAGCATGGGCCTGAAAGTCACTGAGTGAAATATCATACATTACAGTCAGCCACTTTCAAGACGCATTCCTTCAGAGGAACACTTACCGTTTATTAGAGGTAGATCGTCCGACTCCACCGGAAAACACCCCTAATAAAAAAGACATATATATAAAATGCGGACTAGCCGCTGTATCGTACTAGCAAACTTTAACTTAAAACTCGTTAGAGAAAACAAAAGGAATCGAACAAAATCAATAGGCCACTGATAGGATCTCTTTTTGACCTTGCTAAAATAGAAACATTAGGAACAACCCCTCATGAGAAATATGAAACTAGTGAAACTAGTGAGAGAAACCGAGCTCGACGCCATCTTGCCCCCTTTTAGGCCCCATCACGAACATAGATAGCCCTACATAGCAAAACGTGATCTTATCGCCTGCCCAACTTCAGATCTGACCCCCCCCCCCCTTTTGCTCTCATGTCCTGTCGGAATGTCCGGCTGTAGATTACAATCACATGTTCCATTTGGGAGGGGAAACGACATCAGAGCGACAAATATTAGAAATATACCACACGACAGCAAAATAACAGATTAAAACGTTTTTATTCTTGAACAAAAACATATTAAAACAACTATGGAGAACCATTACGTGAATAGTCCGGAGGCGACACCATGCGCCAAGGCCTGTCCCCAGGATGAACCAAGGAATCCGTTCCTGGGACCGTGGCAAAGAGCAGCCGGTCGCCATCGGCCAGAGACGGCATGGGCCCGACCCGAGATGTAGTTCTCTTCCCATTCTCTTCCTCTTTCGGCGCCTTGCAGGCCACGAGGGGGGGATGTCTTGCATATGCCTCCGACCCCCCCCCTCTCTTCATCGCCTGGTCCGGCCATAACAAATATCAGCAAAACGCCGTGGGGTACACTGGGAGGGAGAGACGGCGCGGACGATAATCTTTTGGCGCCTTGCAGGCCACGAGGGGGGATGTCTTGCATATGCCTCCGACCCCCCCCCCTCTCTTCATCGCCTGGTCCGGCCATAACAAATGTCAGCAAGATGCCGTGGGGTGCACTGGGAGGGACAGGCGGCGCGGACGAGCCTCTCCCGCCTCCCCACGTGCAGGCCCCTCACCTGCACCCCCAACGCTCCACCCACCCGTCAAAGGACTCGTCCACTCTTGCGGTGCAGCAACGCTCCATGCACCTGGCAAAGGACTCGTCCACTGTGCCGGTGCAACGATGCTTCGCCCGACAGGCTTGAGTCCATCAGCTCCTGCAACCCAGTGACTGCCGGTGGTTGCAGATCTTTCCTTTCAAAATGCTGCCAACAATATTTTCTGAATGGCGTAGCCACGAGACGTTGGCGCTCTCATGCTGACGCCAGCCTCAGTTTGAATGACCAACAATCCGGGGCGCGGCGCGGAGCGCGTAACGTAAGCATAACAGGTCATGTGACTTAAGGCTTTTCATTGGTTTAGAAATATTTTTATGAGCATATTTGACTATTTTATTAAAGACACTACACATAACCTGTTTTTCAAGTTATGCTTAATTTTAAATGAAACGGTTTACATTTTCACTTTTTATTTCCAGTAAATTTGAAAAATAAATGTTTATAGTTCCATATGCTGAAGCACGTCAGCTTCCCACCCTATGTCATACAATTCTGACAAATCGGCATCCTCATCATGTTCTTCATCATCCTCAGGATTTAAATCATCTAAGGGTTCCACTTCCACTGACGTTTCAATGACATGTTCAACAATAAGATCAAGACCAACGGATTGCTCATTATCACTCATGGTTAATGTCCTTATCTTTAAAGAAAGAGAACAACAATGAGATGTTGCAGAGTAAGAGACAAATCTCAGACACTATAATAATAAAATTGTTTAACAACAGTTACATTTTGCAGCTATTATTTAGCCATGTCCAGCGATGCTGAGGAGGTGAGTCCTATGTCCAAGTTTTCAGTGAACAGGACTCATCTCTTTTTAACCTTCGATAAGCTTCACCAACTCTGTGTCCCCTGCTCATACTTAAATGTAAAGGAGCAGATTTATGTTAACTGGCGCATCCCCAGAGATGCACCAGTTAATGTGCACCGCTGCTCTGCCACCCATGGTGTGCCGCATTTACAATGTGGAGCACCATTTACTCGCAGTGACAAAATGGCGGTCAACACTTCCTTATTCCCTTCGAATCGAACGTTAACAGACGTCACGCAGCAAAAAAAAATTCCGCTCGCGCGCAGCCCCTCCTTCCCCAAAGTAGCAATGTTGGGCTACTTTTGGGCTGCTTTCTAGTAGGGTTTTTGAGCGTCAGAAAGTCTACAAAAGCCGTCGGCAACGGCCTGGGGTGGAGAACCATTACGCGAATAGTCCGGAGGAGACACCACACACCAAGGCCTGTCCCCAGGATGAACCAAGGGATCCGTTCCTGGGGCCGTGGCAAAGAGCGGCCGGCCACCATCGGCCAGAGAAGGCATGGGCCCGACCCGAGATGTAGTTGTCTTCCCATTCTCTTCTTTTTTCGGTGCCTTGCAGGCCACAAGGGGGATGTGACATACCTAATAGTATAACTCATATATATCCGACCTCCCCCTCTCTTCATCGCCTGGCCCGGCCATAACAAATGCCAGCAAGACGCAGTGGGGTCCACTGGGAGGGAGAGGCGGCGCGGACGAGCCTCCCCAGATGGAGGCCCCTCAGCTGCACCCCCAACGATCAATGCACCCGGCAAAGGGTTCGTACTCTGTGGCGATATAGGGACACTCCACGAGCCCAGCAAAGCGTTCGCATACTGTGGCGGTATAGGGACGCTCCACGAGCCCAGCAAAGGACTCGCCCACTGTTGCGGTACAGCGACGCTCCACTCACCCAGCAGGGTCTCGTCCACTGTGGCGGTGCAACGATGCTTCGCCCGACAGGCTTGAGTCCATCTGCTCCTGCAACCCAGTGACTGCCGGTGGTTGCAGATCTCCTAAAAATGGCGGTCGACTTTGCAGGAATGGGCCTGGCGTGAAAAGTTGGCCTGGTCACCTGTTAACCAGAAAATGGGCCCCTGTCTTTCCTTTCAAAATGCTGCCAACAATATTATATCAAACTCTGCATCGGTACTTACTTATAAATGCAGAAACAACTCAATTAACACAAGGGCTCTTTTCAGAGCCACCTTATATCAAAGCACTCAAACTTCTGATTTATCTCCATTTTCACACTTTTGTAAATAGGTGTGCGCGCCCGAGTGCGCGCACCCCGCAACTTTTTCGAGAAAAAAATATATATATTTTCGCTTTTAAGGACCTTACTGCACACCCTGAGAAAACCTACGCAGCAAAACAATCTCTACCTTCTCCCCTTTCCATGTTCCAACGCTTTGAAATGACAATATATTTACTCGCAGTGACAAAATGGCGGTCAACCCTTCCTGATTTCCTTTGAATCGAACGTTAACAGACGTCACACAGCAAAAAAAAATTCTGCTCGCGCGCAGCCCCTCCTTCCCCAAAGTAGCAATGTTGGGCTACTTTTGGGCTGCTTTCTAGTAGGGTTTTTGAGCATCAGAAAGTCTACAAAAGCCGTCGGCAACGGCCTGGGGTGGAGAACCATTACGCGAATAGTCCGGAGAAGACACCACACGCCAAGGCCTGTCCCCAGGATGAACCAAGGGATCCGTTCCTGGGGCCGTGGCAAAGAGCGGCCGGCCGCCATCGGCCAGAGAAGGCATGGGCCCGACCCGAGATGTAGTTGTCTTCCCATTCTCTTCTTTTTTCGGTGCCTTGCAGGACACAAGGGGGATGTGACATACCTAATAGTATAACTAATATATATCCGACCTCCCCCTCTCTTCATCGCCTGGTCCGGCCATAACAAATGTCAGCAAGACGCCGTGGGGTCCACTGGGAGGGAGAGGTGGCACGGACGAGCCTCCCCAGATGGAGGCCCCTCAGCTGCACCCCCAACGATCCATGCACCCGGCAAAGGGTTCGTACTCTGTGGCGATATAGGGACACTCCACGAGCCCAGCAAAGCGTTCGCATACTGTGGCGGTATAGGGACGCTCCACGAGCCCAGCAAAGGACTCGCCCACTGTTGCGGTACAGCGACGCTCCACTCACCCAGCAGGGTCTCGTCCACTGTGGCGGTGCAACGATGCTTCGCCCGACAGGCTTGAGTCCATCTGCTCCTGCAACCCAGTGACTGCCGGTGGTTGCAGATCTCCTAAAAATGGCGGTCGACTTTGCAGGAATGGGCCTGGCGTGAAAAGTTGGCCTGGTCACCTGTTAACCAGAAAATGGGCCCCTGTCTTTCCTTTCAAAATGCTGCCAACAATATTATATCAAACTCTGCATCGGTACTTACTTATAAATGCAGAAACAACTCAATTAACACAAGGGCTCTTTTCAGAGCCACCTTATATCAAAGCACTCAAACTTCTGATTTATCTCCATTTTCACACTTTTGTAAATAGGTGTGCGCGCCCGAGTGCGCGCACCCCGCAACTTTTTCGAGAAAAAAATATATATATTTTCGCTTTTAAGGACCTTACTGCACACCCTGAGAAAACCTACGCAGCAAAACAATCTCTACCTTCTCCCTTTTCCATGTTCCAACGCTTTGAAGTGACAATATCTTTACTCGCAGTGACAAAATGGCGGTCAACACTTCCTGATTTCCTTCGAATCGAACGTTAACAGACGTCACGCAGCAAAAAAAAATTCCGCTCACGCGCAGCCACTTGGGTGCGCGCACGCATGCGCGCCTATAGATATATAATTGACTTTAACTTTAATTTTCTCAACAACTACTAAACGGATTTACACCATTCCAAAAAAAGCGTAATCTGCGAGCCGGACTGTACAGTTTTGCCAAATTTCTTATAAATCCATTCACCCGTTTGACCTGTAGCCGAGTCTAAAGGTCCTATGGAAAATAACATGGAGAAAACATGTTTTGGGACCCCCCTTTTATCTCAGCCCCCACTTGACCAATCCCCCCTAAACTTTTAGGGAAGGAGCGCAGCGGACTGAGCCATCTTCTTTGAGAAATTCGCTAAGATTCTTCAACCAGGGCCAAAGTTATTTCAAATAGAATGTTGAGCATTTCCTATGGAAACTAGGTCCTAACTATAACTACCTACTGGTGACCGCCAGTAGGTAATACATATATATATATATATATATATATATATATATATATATATATATATATATATATATATATATATTCACTGAAAAAACCATAGGTTAGAGACCATATATAGTTAGCTGGACATTTTATTGACATAAAACCAATGAAATTCCATATATAGTTAGTTGCACTAACTATATATCGCGCACCCGCAATCCACTGCTGATGATGTCACATATTACATCATTCATGACATGGTCAGTGACATCACTGATGACATCACTGATGACATCTCAAATGACATCACTGATGACATCACTGATGACATCTCAGATGACATCACTGATGACATCATCTAGTGTCTGTGTGTTTTTGTAAAGTTTAAATATGTTTTACATATTGAAGAATGAGTGGATGTATGGAAGACTGAGTGTGTGTGTGGCTGGCTGGGAGGTGTGTGACTCTTTGCATATCAATGTGTACTTGTATCAGTGATTGTATAAGAGAGTAAGTATGTGTTAGTATATGTGTGAAAAGTATGGTGTTCTGTGTTTAACTGTATAGATGAGGAAATCGAAGTGTGATTGATTCTTCACAGGACTGACTAGGTGTATGAGTGCATATGATAGTCTTGTAATAATGAGTGACTGTATGTATGAGTGATTGTATGGGTGAATGAGTGAATGTGTGTGTAGACGTAGGAATCAGTGAGTGCGTATGTAGTAACTGGTATTGGTGTGTCATGATGTCATCAGTGATGTCATTTGAGATGTCATCAGTGATGTCATTTGAGATGTCATCAGTGATGTCACTGAAGTATGGTGTTCTGTGTTTAACTGTATAGATGAGGAAATGGAAGTGTGATTGATTCTTTACAGGACTGACTAGATGTGTGAGTAACTCCATGGATGAGTGGCAGTGTGTGAGTGTCTGCATAGGTGTATGAGTGCATATGATAGTGTTGTAATAATGAGTGACTGTATGTATGAGTGATTGTATGGGTGAATGAGTGAATGTGTGTGTAGACGTAGGAATCAGTGAGTGCGTATGTAGTAACTGGTATTGGTGTGTCATGATGTCACCAGTGATGTCATTTGAGATGTCATCAGTGATGTCATCAGTGATGTCATTTGAGATGTCATCAGTGATGTCATCAGTGATGTCACTGACCATGTCATGAATGATGTAATATGTGACATCATCAGCAGTGGATTGCGGGTGCGCGATATATAGTTAGTGCAACTAACTATATATGGAATTTCATTGGTTTTATGTCAATAAAATGTCCAGCTAACTATATATGGTCTCTAACCTATGGTTTTTTCAGTGAATTTTCAAGGTTTTGTAAATGCAAATTCCTAACTATATATGGTCTATAACCTATGGTTTTTTCAGTGAATTTCATTGGTTTTTTAAAAGCTAATATCTATAGCTGTAAAATATATTCTTTATTACGTGACGTATCACGTAGCCACGTGAGACGCCTCATGACGCGTCGCATAACCGTGACGTATCGGCTCTGCAGCGCAAACAAAACCCGTAACGTAAGCGTGCCGGAGCACGCTTACAGATATATATATTTTTTTTAACCTTAATTAGACAAAATCCACACGTGCACATATCTTGAGGCCTTGCAAAGGCACATCAAACAAACAGTCCCTACAATTTTGTCAAGTTTGCTGGAAATCTATTCCCTTAATTTTTTTTTTACTGTTTCTCTTGGTTTTCCCCTCGTTACGCTTACCGGGACGCTACCCGGTACGCGAACCGGACGCTCCAAAAACACAAGATGGCGGACTCCCGTTATGCTGCCGGTTAGCTGCCCGGTTCACGTACCGGGAAGCGCCTCTACCGCGAAAAATCGCGGGGGACTTTATTATCCCCCTCATCAATCCTAGGGGGTCAGGAGTGGTCTACCTTGCCCCCTTTCCTTCATTTCCCCCTTCGTTTTTCACCACATCTTGTCTCTCGATCGTACCGAGAGACAAGATGGCGGCCGCTCCGGACTGTTTAGAATGTTGACAGACACCGGAGAGCCAATCAGCTTCGCTTCGCGAAGTTCCGTTACGCGTCAGGTACGCAAACCGGGGCGCTAACCGGAGTGCTGTCACAGATATATATATTTTTTTTAAACGTTAATTTCTCAAAATCCACTGGAGCACATATATTGAGACATATCAAAGGCACGTCGGGCAAACCATATCTACAATTTTGCCAAGTTTCATGTAAATCTATTCAGCCGTTCGAGCTAAAAGTGAGTCCAACCGCCCTATGGAAAAATGAATGGGAAAAACGTGTTTTGGGACCCCCCTTGTTTCTCGGCCCCCCCTTGACGAAACCCCCCCAAATTTTCAGGGGCTGCTCAGAAACGAAATGTGCCATTGCAGCCAATTCCGTCCACAAACGCCAAAGTTATTAGACATAGAATTTTCAGAAATCCCATAGAGAAAAAATCCTAACTATATATACCCACTGGCTATCGCCAGTAGGTAATATACATATATAAACATATATAATCTGCATATCTATATAAATATAAATGCATGCATACATATACATATATGCATACATATGCATGTTATTTACATGAAAGTTTTAAAAACACTAATAAAAGCAAAGCTAAAAAGCCACCTCATTACAAACAGAATGGCTTTAACTTAAACGAGGGCGAGATCTATTGCATTTTCAATGCTTGTTTACTTTGGTTCTATCAAGAAGGCATTCAGATGTTTCACACATTTGCCATAAATTCTGAATGTTAGCACTCTAGTTGTTCATTAGATCACTGTAGTAAAGCTAGTGCTCACCAGGGAAGTCTGCTGCTAATCATGGTTTGCAGCCATTTTCCCGCATTTTTTATCCCGCAGACTTTCAGTCTGCATACCATTATCCCGCAAGGTCATTGACCTCGCATACCATTATCCCGCATTTTTTCAAAACGCATGTGCATTTATCGCGCATGCCTTTACAAAGAATTACGTTTTAAAGGCATGTATGGTAAATGCATTTGCGTTGTGAAAACCACGATGACGAGAGAGGTAAGTGGGTTTGTGTTAATTTTTTCGTGGGTTAGTGATTGTGTAGTGTAGTGTTGTGTAGTGTAGTGTTGTGTTAGTGTAGTGTAGAGTTGTGGTGGTTGTTTAGTGTAGGGTCATGCTGGGGGTAGTGTTTTAGGGTTTAGGGTTGTGTTGTAGTGTTTGCGTAGTGTAGGGTCATGCTGGGGGTAGTGTTTTAGGGTTTAGGGTAGTGTTGTAGTGTTTGCGTAGTGTAGGGTCATGCTGGGGGTAGTGTTTTAGGGTTTTGGGTAGTGTTGTAGTGTTTGCGTAGTGTAGGGTCATGCTGGGGCTAGTGTTTTAGGGTTTAGGGTAGTGTTGTAGTGTTTGCGTAGTGTAGGGTCATGCTGGGCGTAGTGTTTTAGGGTTTAGGATAGTGTTGTAGTGTTTGCGTAGTGTAGGGTCATGCTGGGGGTAGTGTTTTAGGGTTTTGGGTAGTGTTGTAGTGTTTGCGTAGTGTAGGGTCATGCTGGGGTGTAGTATTTTAGGGTTTAGGGTAGTGTTGTAGTGTTTGTGTAGTGTAGGGTCATGCTGGGGGTAGTGTTTTAGGGTTTTGGGTAGTGTTGTAGTGTTTGCGTAGTGTAGGGTCATGCTGGGGGTAGTGTTTTAGGGTTTTGGGTAGTGTTGTAGTGTTTGCGTAGTGTAGGGTCATGCTGGGGTGTAGTGTTTTAGGGTTTTGGGTAGTGTTGTAGTGTTTGCGTAGTGTAGGGTCATGCTGGGGTGTAGTGTTTTAGGGTTTTGGGTAGTGTTGTAGTGTTTGCGTAGTGAAGGGTCATGCTGGGGGTAGTGTTTTAGGGTTTTGGGTAGTGTTGTAGTGTTTGCGTAGTGTAGGGCCATGCTGGGGGTAGTGTTTTAGGGTTTTGGGTAGTGTTGTAGTGTTTGCGTAGTGTAGGGTCATGCTGGGGGGTAGTGTTTTAGGGTTTTGGGTAGTGTTGTAGTGTTTGCGTAGTGTAGGGTCATGCTTGGGGTAGTGTTTTAGGGTTTAGGGTAGTGTTGTAGTGTTTGCGTAGTGTAGGGTCATGCTGGGGGTAGTGTTTTAGGGTTTAGGGTAGTGTTGTAGTGTTTGCGTAGTGTAGGGTCATGCTGGGGGTAGTGTTTTAGGGTTTAGGGTAGTGTTGTAGTGTTTGCGTAGTGTAGGGTCATGCTGGGGGTAGTGTTTTAGGGTTTAGGGTAGTGTTGTAGTGTTTGCGTAGTGTAGGGTCATCCTGGGGGTAGTGTTTTAGGGTTTAGGGTAGTGTTGCAGTGTTTGCGTAGTGTAGGGTCATGCTGGGGTGTAGTGTTTTAGGGTTTTGGGTAGTGTTGTAGTGTTTGCGTAGTGTAGGGTCATGCTGGGGGTAGTGTTCTAGGGTTTAGGGTAGTGTTGTAGTGTTTGCGTAGTGTAGGGTCATGCTGGGGTGTAGTTTTTTAGGGTTTTGGGTAGTGTTGTAGTGTTTGCGTAGTGTAGGGTCATGCTGGGGGTAGTGGTTTAGGGTTTAGGGTAGTGTTGTAGTGTTTGCGTAGTGTAGGGTCATGCTGGGGGTAGTGTTTTAGGGTTTAGGGTTGTGTTGTAGTGTTTGCGTAGTGTAGGGTCATGCTGGGGGTAGTGTTTTAGGGTTTAGGGTTGTGTTGTAGTGTTTGTGTAGTGTAGGGTCATGCTGGGGGTAGTGTTTTAGGGTTTAGGGTAGTGTTGTAGTGTTTGCGTAGTGTAGGGTCATGCTGGGGTGTAGTGTTTTAGGGTTTTGGGTAGTGTTGTAGTGTTTGCGTAGTGTAGGGTCATGCTGGGGGTAGTGTTTTAGGGTTTAGGGTAGTGTTGTACTGTTTGTGTAGTGTAGGGTCATGCTGGGGGTAGTGTTTTAGGGTTTAGGGTAGTTTAGTTGTTTAGTGTATGCTAAAGGCATATTCGTTCTAAAAGTTTTCGTTATTTTAATTTGCGGCCTAATAGTACATGCGGGATTTTTTTTGCGGACTGATGGTATGCGGGATTTCGTCATATATTCGCTAATCATACTTTCTATGGCAAAATGAACCCCCTCATTTTGTTCCTTTTTAAATTAAATGTTTTAAGAGTTACCACTTTATTCCAATCAAGATGGCTTCAGGTGTGCCATTCCTTTGTAATAAGTAGGACTGTTAGCACTCTAGTTGTTCTTTAGAACACTCTGGGACATTCTGTCATTGGGCTATAGTTGGGCTACATCTGGCTGATATTTGGGCTACATTTGTTTTTTTTGTCTCTGGTGGCCATCTTTGGGCTACATTGGGCTACATTGGGCTACATTGGGCTACATTTGGGCTCCAACATATATATAGCCCAAAGTAGCCCAATATATATTTTTCAAAGTTAATTTTCGTAAAAACCACTGGAGCCTATATCTTGAGACATAGCAAAGGCACATCGGGCTACCAGTCCCTACAATTTTGCCAAGTTTGGTGTAAATCCACTCAGCCGTTCAGGCTAAAAGTGAGGCCAACCGCCCTATGGAAAATTGCATGGGAAAAACACGTTTTGGGACCCCCCTTTTTTCTCAGCCCCCCCTTGACGAAACCCCCCCAAATTTTCAGGGGCTGCTCAAAAACAAAATGTTCCATTTTCCTGAAAATTTCAGCCAATTCTGTCGTCAAACGCCAAAGTTATTCGACATAGAATTTTCAAAAATCCCATAGGAAAAAAATCCTAACTATATATACCTACTGGCTATCGCCAGTAGGTAATATATATATATATATATATATATATATATATATATATATATATATATATATATATATATATATATATATTCAATGAAAAAACCATTGGTTATAGAACATATATAGTTAGGAATTTGCATTTACAAAACCTTATTTTACTCGCATAAAACCATTGAAATTCCATATATCGTTAGATGCGCTAACTATATATCGCGCACCCGCAATCCACTGCTGATGATGTCACATATTACATCATTCATGACATGGTCAGTGACATCACTGATGACATCACTGATAACAACTCAAATGACATCACTGATGACATCTCAAATGACATCACTGATGACATCACTGATGACAACTCAAATGACATCACTGACAACATCACAGATGACATCATTCATGTGTTAATACGATGAACCTCTACAGACTCTGATATATCCTTAGATACACTCAGTGAAAACAGACACTCACAGATTGTCACTCATCCATGGAGTTACTCATACACCTAGACAGTCATGCAAAGAATCAATCACACCTCCAATTCCTCAACTATACAGTTATACACACCTTACTTATTGAAACATATTCTAACACATATTTACTCTCTTATATAATCCCTAATAAAAGTTCACAATGATCCATACAGCCACTCACACATTCACTGGCTCTAATGCACAGTTATTTATATATGTTAACTCTCACATGTACTGTGTTTTACATATGTACTTACTTTGACATGTAGCACTGAGATATCCATTCACTCACCAATACACTCATGCACACAGTCAACCGCCCATACAGCTGTTTCCACATGCACTTTTGAAACCATACATCTAGTGAATCAACTGCTCACACATCTATGCACAGAGTCACACACCTCCCAGCCACTCACACATACTCAGTCTCCCATACAAATACTTGAGCAACCAATCAATAACCCATATAGTTATTCATATAGCTACTGATCAACACATGCAGCAGTTTACAGAACAACAGATGTAATGATGCACAAATTAATACAGTTTAATCACTAACCCATGCACTCAGTGAGACACATTTAATCACTCCCTCATACAATCAGTCATGCACCTACTAAATCCTTCATCCAGACATTTATACATCCACTCATTCTTCAATATGTAAGACATATTTTAACTTTACAGAAACATACAGTCACTGGATGTTGTGATCAGTGATGTCATCAGTGATGTCACTGACCATGTCATGAATGATGTAATATGTGACATCATCAGCAGTGGATTGCGGGTGCGCGATATATAGTTAGCGCATCTAACTATATATGGAATTTCAATGGTTTTATGCGAGTAAAATAAGGTTTTGTAAATGCAAATTCCTAACTATATATGTTCTATAACCAATGGTTTTTTCATTGAATTTTCAAGGTTTTGTAAATGCAAATTCCTAACTATATATGGACTATAACCTATGGTTTTTTCTGTGAATTTCAATGGTTTTTTAATAGCAAATATCAAAAGCTGTCAAATGTCAAGTACGTGATAGGTAAAAACGTTTTCGTGTTTATGCACGCTGATGTGCTTTGAACGCTGCCCCCCCTCCCTCCCCTCTTTTCTCTTAGTAGTACTCTCTCTTTGCAGATAGTGAACGGTAGTTAACGCAGACCTTTACCCCCGTTGTAATCCGTCGTACCTGCTTGTCTCTCCATTTGATTGATTGTTATCCAAGCATTTACTGTTTTAGAATTGGTTCTCTTTGGATCATTCTCTATTTACAAACAAGCACAAAGTCGCAATACTCTGTTTAGTCTTTGCAGATAGTGAAAAATCGTGTAAAAAAATAAAAGTAATCGAGCAAAATCAGTAGACCACTAATTCGATCTCTTTTTGACCTCGGTAAAATACAAACATTAGGAACAACCCTTCATGAGAAATACGAAAATAGTGAAATGAACTGAGCTCCACACCATGAGGGCTGCAAGACAGCTCGACTCCGCCACCCACCCCGCCCAAAATAACGACAAACCCTATGCAAATATTATAAATATAGACAACCAGCAAAGAAACAGGGT
Source organism: Lissotriton vulgaris (assembly GCF_964263255.1). Classification (NCBI taxonomy): domain Eukaryota; kingdom Metazoa; phylum Chordata; class Amphibia; order Caudata; family Salamandridae; genus Lissotriton; species Lissotriton vulgaris. The sequence goes on along the minus strand of NC_141689.1, from coordinate 1,293,587,928 downwards.
AAAACATTTTATTAAATAACTATTTACATAACTATTTTATACTTTTGATTGCCCGATCCGGCTAGCTCAATCGATCGAGCATGAAACTCATGCACTGATAGCAAGCGTTGAGAGTTTGTAGAACGATGGCTTCAGATTTTCCACATACGGTGTAGTGGCGCGAACTGGGAGGGGGCGTTTGGATCCTGCCCCTTCCCCAAATAAGATTTTCATACGTGAATGTTCGTTCATGCTTTTTGTCCCTGAGTTGCTTCAATGTCACTGCCTTACACAAATGGCATAAGTCCTGGATGTTGAGTGCCATACTTCAGAGTTCTAAGCAGCGCTTGTAACACTGTTTAAACCTTATTTGCACCTGCTGCAGCTTCACTATTCAAAGTAAGTAGGGTCCGTTTGTGGACCTGACTGCATTGGAAAACAATGTGATACGGTGCCTCCCTAAACCGCTTGACGGAGGCCCCCGAGGGGCGGTGAGATGGCGCGGACTGAGAGGGGGCGCTTGGCTCCTGCCCCCTCCCCAAGTCGTGTTGCCCTGATGTGGCCTGAGATCGCCCCCGACATAGGCGGCCGGCTCCCGGGGTCCGGCGGAATTTTTTCCCTTTTGATGACTCTTCCATTCTGGACCTTGTCCCACAATCCGTTTGACCTGAAGACACGCTGTAGTGGGGCGCCCCTTTACCGTTTTAGTTGCCATTCCGCCCGCTTTTGGTACTCTGTGCCTCTTCCGCCATTCAGCTGTTTACCGCCCGCTCTTGCGACTACAGCGTCTCGCTCACCATGTAGTTGAGTTGCTCCCGCTCTTAAGATTTAACCGAACTTTTTGGACTGCTGAAAGCGATTGTATTCCGACCGCTGGTTGGTGGAGACATTTTGACTATATTCTGGACCTGCGTTGTCGCGTAATGCGTCATATGACGCGCCGCGTTAGCGCACCCGGAAGTGCTCCGGTGCGCAAGGCGCAGCTTCCCGGAAACGATCCAGAGCGCGCCGCGCAGCGCGTAACGTAAGCATAACAGGTCATGTGACTTGTTAATAAAACTTTTCATTGGTTCATTTTACTTTTGTTTTCCTAATGATGTAAGACTAGGTCATGTGACCTAAAAATAACACTTTTCATTGGATTAAAACATTTTTTTTCCCAAACGATGAAAGCCCCACCTTGTTTCTGGATGTTTCAGACTGAAGCTGGCGTCACCATGAGAGCACCACCATCTCGTAGCTCCGTCGTGGCCATTCTGCAAGCAATCATGGCAGCCACTCCCCACCGGAAGCCTGCGGGAGTCGAGGGCCCCCAAGACTTTTGTACAATCTTCAAGGCTGAGGGGACGCTTTCGAGAATGGAACCCAAGCCCTGGCAGACAAGCGTCCGAGTTCCAAGGTGTCCCAGGGCCATTTTACTGGACCAGGCCCAAATCCGAAGAGCCGGCCGCCATTTTAAGAGTCCTGTGGCAGCCGCCTATCGCTGCACCGCAAGAGTGGGAGCAACTCAACTACATGGTGAGCGAGACGCTGTAGCCGTAAGAGCGGGCGGTAAACAGCTGAATGGCGGAAAAGGCACAGTGTAGCAAAAGCGGGCGGAATGGCGACTGAAACGATAAGGGGCGCCCCACTACAGCAGACGAGCCTCCGCCATGTGCTTCAAAACTGCATACGTATCTCGTGATATCAAGGTTGGGCAACCAGTACACAACAAGCAGTTACGAGTCTCATTTACACCGGCACCATTTTGGGCGCGGCCGGGCAGGTCCAGGATCTAGTCAAACATAACAAATGAGGCTGACGTCTCTGAAGCAGTTGACGAACAGCAGGACATAGCAAATAAACATGAAGTCTCTAAAGCTGTTAACTCACTGCAAGACAAAACAAGTGAACCTGAAACCTCTGGAATAATTGTCGCTCAAAAGAACAACACACAAAACTCTGTAGAGCCTGAAGAAAGAAAAACAGAAGGGCACTGTAGTTTCAGACACACTTAACACTAATGACTTAACAAAGATATCGTCTGTCTATAAAGCAGTTATCATGTTCACAGAATTGACAAAGAAGTGTGCAGACACCAATGCTATTAAGAAACACAAGGAAATCCCTAACGCATCAGCATTCTCGGAAGAGGTTGACACAGATAACATCTTAAGGAACAAAGAAAGACAAAATAAGGATGAGGAAGTTATCACTTTAGTTTTTTCATCAGCTAGCGACAGCAAGAAACATATTGTAATGGAGATTAGAGAGGCTACGGATGGATAAATAAATATAGTGCTGCATCGGGAATACGGACAACCCTATTGATGTTGATTTTTCATTATTGATTATTGTAAAGAAATGGCGACTCCCCCCTTTAGCAGATTAGCTAAATGTTTGCGTAATTTAGGCATAAAAGTTATATTATTATTGTTGTTGTTGTTATCGTTATAGTTCTGGTTAATTTAAAAAAATGTTTAAATATATTTACAGTTTTTGTTGCGTTCGTTATATTTAAAAGTTAATAAAGTTTTATAATCCTACTTTGTTGGAGTGCTATATATTTTTAAAAAATCGGGTGAATGGGGCCTTGAATCGGGTTATTGTCATGTGTGGGCTTTGCAAGTGTACTGCTACAGGATCGGACATTTCAAACTCAAATGCACGTTCTTTTTCTTACCTTTCCGAAGCATGGAGCGCAATAGCAGGCAGAGAAAGGGTGATGCACGTGTTGAACACTACCTGGCCTGGCAAGTTGCTGGCAGTGCCCCCCCGCTCCTGAAAGAGGGCACACACACACCGCCGCCCCGAGTAGTTCACAAATCTTTAAAAGACCATGCGCTTGTTCATGAGGCTTAAATGGTTTATCACCCCTTCTAGAACCCCTGCATCGACCCTCTGACGTTTCCTGGAAGAATTAGCACGTAACACAATACCAAGCCCTGTCAGCTGAAACCCCCGAGGAATCGTGGGGCATATTATCAAGGGGGTTTATTTCCGCTTTTTTGGCTTTAAAAGCCAAAAAAAAGGAAATAAAATTATCTCCCTATTACCAAGCTGTCGCTAACACCAGTTAGTGACAGCTAAAAGGAGATAGCGACCATCTTGGGCCCCGCTTTGCATGTCAGTGATATTTATCACTAATGACATGCAAAGTGGGCGTGCCAAGATGTTAGCGACTGGAAACAGTCCCTAACCATCGCTATCTCCTATTACCAACTTTTGGAGATATTCGCGCTAAGCGCGAATATCTCCAAAAGCTAACACCTGCCCTGAGCAGTTTTTAGCCATGTTATCCAATGGAAGGTGGATAACATGGCTAAGAGCATTTGCTGGATAATGCATTAATATCGCTGACTTTTCAGCGATATTCATGCATTGCGGCCGTTTTTTATCGCATTTGCGATAAACCTTGCTAATAGCAAGGTTTATCTGCGATAAAATTCGCCGATGTGCGGCGATAATTTTTGTCTCTAAACAAGTTAGAGACAAAAAATATCGCTAGTTGGTAATATGCCCCCGGATTTTTCCTTGCAGGAATCGGGAGGCGGAAGACTAGCACTGAAATCAGTAGTCTCACGCATCAATCGGGAGGGTTGGCATGTCTGGATTCTCTACAGCTGGGGCCATAAACTACATCCGCAGGGCTAGGTGATAGCCTGGGTCCGGCCTGGACAATCGGACACAGAGGAAGAGGAGTGTCAGAGGGTGCGGTAGTGAATAGGGTGAAAGGGAGGTGTCGGGCAGGCACAGAGTGTGATTCTCAGGGAAGAGCAGCGCAGATGGGGGGAAGTATATGGCCGATGCATGAGAGAGAGAGCGGGGGTGACCAGTGCGTGGGGGAGATGCTTGCGAGGGTGGGGAGCCGTGCTGAGAATCGACGGCGTGCAGAGAGTGGGTCTGGTCAAGGCATCTAAAATGGCTGCTGTGCACGAGAAAATTGTGGCATTGGACAAAAAGGCAAGATGGCGCAGACAATGTTTATCAATAAGGATTCATTTATAACAAAATATTTACTCGCAGTGACAAAATGGTGGTCAACACTTCCTGATTTCCATCGAATCGAACGTTAACAGACGTCACGCAGCAAAAAAAAAAAAAAGCTCACACACAGCCGCTCGAAGACATGTATCAACATATATGAGCCTCCTCAGCCACCCTCAGAAAACATAAGGGGTCAGGATACGTCTCCCGCACCCCCTTATACCTAGTAATTTAATTAAAACGAAACACAAAATGGCGAATTCCCGTTTCGCTACCAGTTTGCGGCCCAGTTCGCGGCCCGGGAAACGCTTCTACCGTGAAAAATATTTTTTTTTTATTTTCCCCACGAGACCCTTTAATAACCCCAACATCATTCCTAGGGGGTCAAGAGAGGTATACCTTGCCCCCTTTCATTAAATTCCCCCTTCGTTTTTCACCTCTTCTTCTCTCTCGATCCTACCGAGAGATAAGATGGCGGCCGCTCCGGACTGTTTAGAATGTTGACAGACACCGGAGAGCCAATCAGCTTTCTGCGCGCAAAGTTCCGTTTCGCGAAAAGTAAGCGAACCGGAGCGCAGCCCGGAGCGCTGTTACAGATATATATCTTGTTTTGAACGTTAATTTCTCAAAAACTACTGGAGCACATATATTGAGACCTAGCAAAGGCACATCGGGCTAACAGTCCCTACAATTTTGCCAAGTTTCGTGCAAATCCATTCAGCCGTTCGAGCTAAAAGTGAGTCCAACCGCCCTATGGAAATTAACATGGGAAAAACGCGTTTTGGGACCCCCCTTTTTTCTCGGCCCCCCCTCGACAAAACCCCCCCAAATTTTTAAGGGCTGCTCAGAAACAAAATGTGCCATTTTCCTGAAAATTTCAGCCGATTCCGTCCACAAACGCCAAAGTTATTAGACATAGAATTTTCAAAAGTTCCATAGAGAATTAATCCTAACTATATATACCTACTGGCGATAGCCAGTAGGTAATATATATATATATATACACTGAAAAAACCATAGGTTTCACACCAGTTATAGTTAGCTGGAAATTTTACTGATATAAAACCATTGAAATTCCCACGTTATAGTTAGTCGGACTCACTATAACTTGCGCGTGCAATGCACTGCTGATGATATCACATATTACATCACTCATGACATGGTCAGTGACATCACTCATGACATCACTGATGACACCATCCTTGTGACACAGTGACAGACCTCCTCTCACTGTAAAGTAACCTTTCAAACACATATTGAAAAATAGAAACTAACATTTTCAAAAAAGTGCATATACCCATACCAGTTACAACAACCAATTCAGTAATTTCACCATCTATATACAACTTCACACATTCACCAACAGTTTTATGTATTCACTCATACATATACTCACTCATCATATGTAGTGATACCCCTATTCATTCTGTTACACACCGACAGTCATCAAAAACTTACTCATACATATACTCACACATGCAAATAAACTAATAAACATCCATTTATTTGCATATACAACTATACACACATTAGCACATTACTTCTAAGGAAACTTACACATACTTACTCTCTTAAACAATCACTTATAGAAACACATACTTATTTAAACAGGAACTCTTTCAATCTCTCAATCTCACACATACTTACTTATATACATCAATGCTCATATATACAAGATTAAAACATATGTAGTTACTCATAAAGACACTAGTGAGAGAGGCATTCACTCACTAACACACACATATACACACTCATCCACCCATACAGTCCTGCACATATGCTGTCTTCAAAACACATACAAACAGTGAGTCAGTCATTGATGCATCTATGTGCTAAGTAACAGCCCCACCAAACCATACAGACACTCATACTGATACTAAAAAAACATCTAATAACCCATATACACACACATGTAGCTACTCACCAACCCATGCAGCCACTTATACACAAAGTAAAACACGGATACATATATTTAAATATTAAAACATTACTCGCTAATATATGTATTCACTAAGATACACTTAATAAGCCAGTTAACCAATCAATTTTTTTTTAAAAACATCCATTTAGACACTTATTTAAACATTTATTCTTCCATCGACCTTAACATATACATATATAAAACATATTTATTTTTCAGAAAGACAGACATTCACTGGATGGTGTCATCAGTGATGTCATGAGTGATGTCACTGACCATGTCATGAGTGATGTAATATGTGATGTCATCAGCAGTGCATTGCACGCGCAAGTTATAGTGAGTCCGACTAACTATAACGTGGGAATTTCAATGGTTTTATATCAGTAAAATTTCCAGCTAACTATAACTGGTGTGAAACCTATGGTTTTTTCAGTGAATTTAATAGGTTTTTTAAATGCTAATTCCTAACTATAACTGGTGTGAAACCTATGGTTTTTTCAGTGAATTTCAAAGGTTTTTTAAATGCAAATTCCTAACTATAACTGGTGTGAAACCTATGGTTTTTTCAGTGAATTTCAAAGTTATTTAAATGCTAATTCCTTTGTATATCGAGTTTCTAACCTTTTTTTTTTTTACAATTTGCTGTTTTTTTTTAAGTATTCATTTTTTTTATAATTTTTTTCTTTTGCGCTCTGGGTGCGCGCTCGGGGAAGCTTTCAGCTAAGCTCTCCTGTAAGCTTCTCCGTGCGCTCATCTGAAAGCGCACCCAGAGCGCAACTGTCGTTCGTGAAAAAAAAATATGAATGAAAAGTTAATAATAATGCAAAACATTTCGTACCATACAAATAAAATTTGTTTTTTTTAATATGGAAAATGATTATGCATTTCTATTAAAGATTGATGACGTCACTTCGGCGCGCAACGTACGTGCCCTCGGAAGCGCCTACGTGCGCGGCGCCTAAACGCACGCAAAAGCGCCTACGATCGCGCCACGTTTGCGCCCCGGAAGCGCCTACGATCGCGCTGCGTAAACGCACCCGGAAGTGCACCTGAGCGCGCAGCGTAAGCGCGTCGGGTCATGTGACCCTAAAATAACACTTTTCATTGGTTGCTAACAGTTTTTTTTTACAATGAATGAAATCCCCACCCATTTCCTTCACTTCTTCTTTCACTTTTGTGACTGAAAGACCTGCCTTTTTTGCTGCTCCATATTCCTGGATTCATCATGGCTGCCAGACCATCCAGCAGTGAAGATGACTCCAATGATTTCATTGATGAAGAGCCTCCTACCCCAAAGGTGAAGGGACATTTCATCTGGAAATTTTTTAAGTTTCCAGAAGGCCAGAAGAAGGTGAATGCACCAAAAGTAGAGTGCAGGATCTGCAAAAAGGTCCTGTCACGGGGTAACCCCCTAAAAAAATACTCTTTTGGCAACTTCACCATGATTCGCCATGTGGAGACCAGGCACCCCCAGAATTTTGCCCGGGAAAGTGTCAGGGCTCTGGCACAGGAGGTTCCTAGAGATGGGGCCTCTACATCAACAGGAGGAGCAACTTCTTCCAGAAGAGAACAATCTCAGGGGCAGGTAGCAAACATTCAACCTGCATTCAACCATGGGGTCGTCAGATGCAGATACTGCAATCAACTCCTCACCTATGGGGAGCAAAGTGTCCTGCTCATGGTTCGGGCATTAGAGAACCATCACTGCCCTTCCCACCCCTAATTTTTTTCTTTTCTTTTTGCTCCTGTTGAGCAGTTTCTATTCCCTGTTTTTGTTCCTCTTCAGTTAAAAGAAGAAAACCAAAAGTTCTTTTCAGAACTACCTCCAATTCTCATCAAAGAGCTATAATCTTAAAAAATGAAGAGTAAGTGAAATATAGTGCATTGATAATTGAAAGGAGAATGAGTAAGAAAGAACAGAAAGGTATGAGAGGTGAAAGGAAGTGAAGTAGGAGGACTGAAAGAAGGTGAGTGTTAGAAAAGAAAGTTATGACACAGTGAATAAACTGGAGGCCTCATTTCTGAAAAGTGACGCATCGCTACGTGAAAATAGCGATGCGTCACTTATCTGGACGCACTCCTTATGACATTCCACATATGTCATATTTAATATATGACTAATCAATTCGCAAGGAGTTACAGATATGTCAGTATTTCTGACATATCTGTAAACACAAAAGTAACGCATTGCAGGAGTGCGTCACAAAAGTGACGCAACTCCAGTAATGTGTCCTTTCACATGGAAAAAGCACCATGTGAAAGGTTTGCTGTGAAGCAGGCGCAAGATTTTGGCGCAACTGCATCCTAAAAGTGACGCACTGCGTCATTATTACCAAGCTTTTTGCAAGGAACACCCCCTCTGCATGCATTATACCTGACACTATTTTTTTAAAAGTGACGCATCTAGGTACATGGGTCACTTTTTAAAACTCTGCGCCATATTGTATCTGCATCAGGTATAATGTATGCAGAGGGGGCAATCCCTCGCAAAAAGCTTGGTAATAACAACGTACTGAAATCTATGAGATTTCCCTGCGTCACTTTTAGGATGCTATTGCGTCAAAATTTTGCGCCGGCCTCGCATCACTTTTATGTTTACACATATGTCAGAAATACTGACGTATCTGTAACTCCTTGCAACATGATTCGTCATACATTAAATATGACACATCTGGAATGTCATAAGGACTGTGTACAGAAAAGTGACGCATCACACCAGCAGTGTAATAAAATGTGCCTCGTTGCACTATATTTAAAGGATGCAACAGCATCCTAAAAGTGACGCAGTGAAATCTCAAACATTTCACTGCGTCGCTATTACAAAGCTTTTTGTGGGGGAACACCCCCTCTGCATGCATTATACCTCACGCAGATATAATGTGGCGCTTGATTTTAAAAAGTGACCCATCTACCTAGATACCTCACTTTTTAAATATAACGCAACGCAACACATTTTTTTACACTACTGGTGCAATGCGTCACTTTTCTGTGCGCACTCCTTATGACATTCCAAGTAACGCATTGCTGGAGTGCGTCACAAAAGTGACGCAACTCCAGTAATGTGTCCTTTCAAATGGGGAAAGCAGCATATGAAAGGTCTTGCCTCAGTCTAACACCTGCTGTAAAGCAGGCACAAGATTTTGACGCAACAGCATCCTAAAACTGACGCAGTGAAATCTCAAAGATTTCACTGCGTCGCTATTACAAAGCTTTTTGCGGGAGAACACCCCCTCTGCATACATTATACCTGACGCTATTTTTAAAAAGTGACGCATCTAGGTACATGGGTCACTTTTTAAAACTCTGCGCCATATTGTATCTGCAACATGATTCGTCATACATTAAATATGACACATCTGGAATGTCATAAGGAGTGCGCACAGAAAAGTGACGCATAACACCAGCAGTGTAATAAAATGTACCTCGTTGCACTATATTTAAAAAGTGACGCATCTAGATAGATGCGTCACTTTTTAAATATTGCATAACAATGCGCATTTTTTTACACCGCTGGTGCGTCACAAAAATTGACGCACAGGAAGCGCAAAACTAACAGCGCAAGGCCTTCATAAATATGGTCCTGGATTTTCCCCGTGCTTCCGGTGCGCGTACCATGCGCTTCCCCCGCGCAAAACGAAAAAAATTTTTTAATGCCCTGCAGGACCCTATTTTAGTCCCTACATCAAACCTAGGGGGTCAGAGGGGGTCTACTCTTCCCCCTTATGGTCATTTGCCCCTTTTTTTTTCAAACCCCTTGTGTCTCGATTTTACCGAGACACAAGATGGCGGCCGCTCCGCACTGTTTAGAATGTTTACAGACAACTGAGATCCAATCAGCTTCCTGCGCGCAAGTCGCGTGTCGCGCCTGGAGCGCACTCCCGTGCGCGCACGGGAGAGCGCCTATAGATATATATATTTTTTTGAACCTAAATTACTCAAAATCCACTGGAGCACATATCTTGAGACATAGCAAAGGCACATCGGGCTACCAGTCCCTACAATTTTGCCAAGTTTGGTGGAAATCCATTCAGCCGTTCGGGCTAAAAGTGAAATCGACCGCCCTATGGAAATTAACATGGGGAAAACGCGTTTTGGGACCCCCCTTTTATCTCGGCCCCCGCTTGACGAATCCCCCCCAAACTTTCAGGGAAGGACCGGACCGCCATGAGACCATTTTCCTGAAAATATCAGGCAGATTCGTCAACCGGCGCCAAAGTTATTCAAAATAGAATGTTGAGATTTAACATTGAAAATTATCCTAACTATAACTACCTACTGGCGACCGCCAGTAGGTAATATATATATATATATATATATATATATATATATATATATATATATATATATATATATATATATATGGATGGATGGATAAATGGATAGACGGATGGATGTATGGATATATGGATGGATGGTTATATGGATATATGAATGGATATATGGATGGATATATGGATATATGCATATGTTGATATATATGGATGGATGGATACATGGATGAATATATGGATGGATAGATATATGGATGTATATATGGATATATGGATGGATATATAGATATATTTATGGATAAATGGATGGATATATGGGTGGATGAATGGATGGATATATGGGTGGATGAATGGATATATGGATGGCTGGATATATGGATGGATATATGGATGGATGGATATATGTTTTTTTTAAAATATATTTTTATTATTCCGCAGTTGCAGTATATGGGACAGAGCACAAAGTCTTTAAGTGTGAAGAAGGGAGAAAAGAAAACAAAAAACAAGAAACAAAAAAAAAGAAAAATACATCAAACATCATATCTCCATATAATCATAAAAAATCCTCCTAATAGGCATACCCATGTTGCGCTTTCTTGCTCCCTTAACAGAATAAAGACTCCATTTCAAATTAAACAGATTATACAGTTTAGCCCTCCAGAATTCAAATACTGGAGGCTCCGATTACAGCCAGTCTGTTGAGATACATAAATGTGCAGCAGTCATTACAACAAATAAAAAATGCCTATGTTTATACAGGGGAGTCCCCTTTTCGAGAGCTTGCCCAATCCCCAATAGGATAACATTTATCGATGGATCTATATATGGATATATGGATGGATATATTGATATATGGATATATGGATGATGGATGGATGGATATATGGATCGATGGATATATGGATGGAAGAATATATGGATAGATGGATGGATATTTGGATGGGTGGATAGATATATGGATATATGGATGGATGGATGATGGATATAAGGATGACATGGCTTGGCAGTTCAGGCTGGACTGTTCCCATGAGGCACAGGGTCAGACTGATTTGCATATAGCCATGTCTGAATTTGGGTGGCAGAGTGGGCTAAAGAACGGTGATGGATTAAACCCAGATATTTTGACTGGGTGTGAGAGTTTGATTGATTCAGATTTTGTACCGGATATAAGGATGGAGGCATGGATGGATGGATATATGGATGGATGGATAGATATATGGATAGATGGATATATGAATGGATGGATGGATATATGAATGGATGGATGGATATATGGATGGATGGATAGATGGATCGATGGATATATTTATATATGGATGGATGGATATATGGATGGATGGATAAATGGATAGAAGGATGATATATGATTGGATATATGGATATATGGATTGACATATAAGTCCCTCAAGGAAAAGTCAGTGTACACCGGTTCGTGAGGCGTTTATTCTGCATTCTCAGGAGAGACTTATGTAGATGGGCGACCACAGGTATCCAGGTGATGTGGGGTTATACATGCCCCCTTCCTTATTTATCCCTGAGTCGCATGACTGCTGTTATGAACTTTACCTTTTCTTCACTTAAACAGAGTTTCATATAAGTCCTTGGGCACGTTGTATTTTGGAAAGTACAGATTTTTTATTATTTGTCATTGTTGAAATCGACTCTGAGCGTGGGGATATCAGATTGCCCTACAAGCTGCTGCCTGCTCTCTTCTACTATTTATGACCTAAGAACATGCTCCTGACATACAGTGGATATTCTACACATTGGTTATCAGACTGTCGTACGAGTTTGATAAGGAAATTCCTAAGCCCTGACGAAGTTCCAACAGGAACGAAACGTGTTGGCTGAGGTCTTTTAAATGCTTGAACTAATAAGGGATTGATTTTCTACAATTTCAAGATGCTTTTGACTCTTTACCTTTGGTGCACCATCCTTGTTTTCATAAATGCTGGATAAGTAACCTGCAAAATCTGCTCTGCTGTTGTCATGCCCAGAGAATCGTGGTCTGTAAACTACACGTACTGCCCCTTTAACTGACAAGCCCTATAAATCTAAAACGAGCCCAGGGAGCGACGCTTTACGTTCTTGCGTCTAAGCTCCGATTTTCCTGTTCCGGTTTCCTGATTGTCCTGTTTTCCCGTTGCCTGACTTCCTGTTTCTCCTTGCGTAGCGTTTGGAGAGTTACCGAGAGAGTTTTCCCTCATTTTTGATTCAGTAGTTGTAGCGGCTCCCGCTTTCATCCCTTTCTGAAAGCCGCATATACTGTCAGCCGCCTGCACTGCTCCGCCCGATGGCCGGGTTTGTACTCCGCCGTCCGGCCAGGCCCTTGTGCGTTCGGCTTCCTCTTCTGCACTGCTCAGCCCAACGGCCGGGTTTGTACTCCGCCGTCCGGCCGGGTACTTGAGTGCTCAGCCTTCTCTCCCGCACTCCTCCGCCCGACGGCCGGGTTTGTATTCCGCCGTCCGGCCGGGCTACATTCCAGCCTTCACACAACCCCCTTCCTTAAGCCAAGCATTGATTACTCCGCCTGGCGGCCGGGCTTGTTCCCCGCCTTCCGGCCGGGTGGTCAGAGGGTAGACTCATTTAGGTATTTAGGTTATATTTCCCCTTGTATGCCCTTTGGCCAGGTATTCGTTTCGGTCATTGGCAAAGCCCATTTTAATTTTGCCCCTTCCATTCCTCCACTTGACTGCAATATCGTTGGCCCCTCATCCGCCATCATCTGGGTCAACTACCCTCCGTGCTTGGGGACACTTGCGTGGATTTCAGTAGAGGTGCAATTTAGAACAGAACCCTCCTAGACTCACGGTAACAGCGCTGTGCGCTGCCTACTTATTTATTCCAGACTATTTGTTATGCTTTGGTTCTCATATATGTGTTCTTTGTTATTTAGATATTCACTGCCCAAGTGTTGGTGTTGACATTGAACGTGCGTCAAGGGTATTATTGAACACCACTTACGTTGGACAACCTTGTGCTTCAGAATAAGTGAGAGAGCCTAGTGTTTTTTGGAGTGTTCAGTGTTTGTTCCTGGTAGACCAGAGTGGTATCATTTAATCCTGTTCCATTACTTAGTTGTAGCTCAAGACGAAAACCTCAACAGCCTATACATCACTCCTGAACATCAGACAAAACATTGGGGGTATGTTTGATTGCTATAGTGAATATAGAGGTGTATGTCTGATAGACAATTGTTGTTAGAATTTTATATATCTGTCTTTCAGCACGATGTCCTCCTGAATCCTGTACAACAAGGTGTTCCATCATCACAGAAACTTACAGTCAAGTCTCCTTTTGTTCTTCCCCGCCTTTCCTTGTTTTGTCTCCCTGTTTTCCCCTGGCGAGCCTCTCGGTACTCTAGAGTTTGATAGAGTCGGAAGGCCGTAGAGGAAGGCTGAGGAATTATCATCGGATTCCTGACGCTCCTGCAGAACCTGTTTGGATACCATTACAGAATGTAAAGCCCACGTGGTTTGTTCTGCCCGAGCGTCATGGATCTGGATGCAGTTTCCCTCTCTGATGTAGCTAATATGTTATGGAACTTACAAGTGGAGACCCAGGCATTGATCACTGGAGTAGACACGTTACAAAGACAAACAGCTGGGGCCACGGGGGGAGGTTCGTTAGTAGTTCAGGTTACCACACCTCCTACCATCCCACTAGCTCCCCCAGAGAGATATACAGGAGATGAAGCACGATGTGCTGCGTTTCTTAGTCAGTGTCAACTTCATTTTACCTGTAAAGCTAGTTGTTTTCCCTCTGAGCAGGCAAAGGTGGCCTTTGTGATTTCTTATCTCAGTGGGGCGGCTGCAGATTGGGCCATACCGTTGGTAGACCGAGATGATCCTCTGTTACACAGTTATGCAGCCTTCAGGAGGGAATTCCGTAAGCTATTCGACAGACATCATTCGTCAGATACGGAGCTATTGAGTCTGAAACAAGGTAACTAAGACCTCATAGCCTACATTACCTCCTTCCGTAGGTTAGTAGTAGAGTCCAACTGGAATTTAAATTTAATTTGAATTTGAATTTGAATTTGAATTTGAATTTGAATTTAAAAACATTTATATAGCGCACTTCTACCATGCGGTTTCTTGGCGCTTTAGGATTGCGAGGGGGGGTAGCAGGAGTGGGGGGGGATCAGACCTTGTAGGCTTGGGAGAAGAGCAGCGTTTTGAGACCCTTCCGGAACTCAATGTAAGAGGGTGTCATGCGGAGTTCCGTCGGGAGGGAGTTCCAAAACACAGGAGCGAGAACTGCAAATTTTGTTCCTCCGGCCCTTTTCTTTCTAAAACGGGGGGTGGTTAGCAGGGCCTGGTGGGTGGATCGAAGCTCTCTACCAGGCAAGTAGGGTTTGATGGCGGAGCAAATGAACTCCGGGGCGTGCCCATTTTGGCCTGATAGGTGGTACAGCCAAGTTTAAACAAGGCTCGCTCTTTTACCGGCAGCCAGTGCAGTGCCTGCATTAGGGGAGTGACTCGATGGAATTTGGGCAGACCATGGATCAGGCGGACGGCCTGGTTCTGCACTAGCTGCAAACGGTGAATGGCGTAGGCTGGGGCACCATTGTAAATGATGTTGCCGTAATCAAGGCGCGAGAGCACCATAGCCATCATTATGATCTTTAAAGCAGGTAGAGAGAAAAAGCGAGAGATCTTCCTGATAGTTCTAAGGGGAAAAAAACAGGAAGAAACAACCGAGTTGACCTGTGAGTGTACAGAGAGTGAAGAATTGAGAAAAATACCAAGGGTTTTGACCTTGGGGACTGGGAGCGGGGGAGCACCAAGTGAGGGGGGCCAGTGGGAGGGGGACCAGGGACTGCAACCACCTCCAGTCAAGACTAACTCCGTCTTATCTGGGTTGAGTTTGAGGTGGTTGCAGTTCATCCAGTCCTGGATGAACAGCATGACGGACTGGACGTTCTGGGAGGAGGAAGAGGAGTGGGAAAGATTAAAGATTAGCTGGAGGTCATCGGCGTAATTGAACACTGTGACCTCGTGACTGGCTTGAAGACAAACGCAGTACCATGTTTTATAAAGGTTTAGGAGATGATTTAAAGGATGCTTTCTCTCAAATAGTGGATTTACCTATGTCATGTACTGATTTGATTGACCTGGTGGTTAAGATTGATCACCGTATCCAGGAAAGAAAGAAGGAGAGGGGTAAACATGAAGCAAGATATTTGCCTCTTAGAGAGAAGAGTGTAGCAGAAAAACCTAGTGAAGAGAGCGAGCCAATGCAGATAGGCATAGTGAGGGGACCCCTTACACCAGAGGAAAGGCAGAGAAGATGAACACTCAGACTCTGTTTGTATTGTGGGAAAGCAGGTCACTTTTTGAGAGATTGTCCGGTAAAACCCGTAAATCCTAAGTATTCAGGAAACTAGGAAGCCTGGAATCCTGTGAGACAAGGATTCTGGGTAGATCCGGATTAACAGTTTCTTCCTCTGATTACAATTGCTCTCCTACAAATCATCTCTATGTGTCAGCATTTCTGTCTCATGGTGAACTTGGATTACATGTGTTAGTTATGGTGGATTCCGGTGCGTCAGGGAATTATATGGACGAGAAGTGGGCTAAAGAAAACATGATACCCTTTACTAAAAAAGAGATAGCCAGTCATGTTACCACAATAGATGGCAGCTCACTTGTATCGGGCCCGGTAACACATCATACATCCTTACTACACATGAGTATTGAATCAGAACATCATGAAAAAATACGGTTCGATCTTATCTGTTCCCCGCAATTCCCGGTGCTCCTGGGGATTCCTTGGTTGAGATCCCAAAATCCTGATATAAACTGGGAGACGTCTATGATAACCTTTCCTTATGACAAAGAGACACCAGCTGTAGGGACCTCAATGGACAAGGCTTCTGCATACCCCACTAATACGGAGAATGATCCTGTCTTACCTCCTTGCTATCACGACTTACAAGCAGTTTTCGATGTCAGAGAAGCCGATAGTCTCCCTCCACACAGGGTTCATGATTGTAGGATTGACCTAGAACCAGGGGCCAGAATTCCCTGCAGCAGGGTTTACGCTCTCACAGAAAAGGAAAATCAGTATTTACGTGAATATTTAGACACCATGATGGAGAAGGGCTTCATTAGACCTTCCCGTTCCCCAGCCTCATTGTCTCTTTTTTTCACCCCTAAGAGAGAAGGGGGTCTTCGCTGCTGTATTGATTACAGGAAGTTGAATGACGTCACAATAAAGAATAGATATCCACTACCTCTGATCGCCTCTCTCCTTGATCGAATCCGCAATGCCCGATTCTTCACCAAGCTAGGTTTACGTGGTGCGTACCATTTAGTGAGGGTCAAGGAGGGGGACGAATGGAAGACCGCTTTTTGTACTAAATTCGGTCTTTTTTAATATCTCGTGATGCCCTTTGGGCTATGCAATGCTCCTGCAGCATTTCAGTTTTTTTATAAACGAAGTACTGAAAGATATGCTGGAAATATATGTCATTGCCTACATAGATGACCTTTTGATTTTTTCTCCATCTATGGAGGAACATGTGCAGCATGTACGCAATGTGCTTGAAAGACTACTTGATAATCGCTTGTATTGCAAGTTAGAGAAATGCACCTTCCACACACAGGAGGTTCCTTTTTTGGGGTATGTCATTTCTCCTTGGGGTCTCCGTATGGATTCCACTAAGGTAGACGCAGTGTTGGCATGGCCAGAGTTTTCTGGGTCTGGCTAATTTCTATAGGCGGTTTATTCATAACTTTTCTACTTTGGTGGCGCCTATCACAGCCTTATTGAAGAAAGGAGTCTCTTTTGTGTGGTCCCCTGAGGCTGAAACATCTTTCCATCTTCTGAAGAAGGCCTTCACTTGTGCCCCTGTGCTGCGTCATCCGGATCCAGCCTGTCCCTTTGTGGTGGAGGTGGATGCTTCGCAGGTTGCGGTAGGTGGAGTACTGTCTCAAGTGGACACAACAACGGGCGAGTGTCATCCTGTGGCCTTCTATTCACATAAGTTCACCCCAGCAGAATACAACTATGCAGTGGGAGATAAGGAACTTCTCGCCATTAAAAAGGCATTTGAAGAATGGAGACAGTATTTGTTAGGAGCCAGATATCCAGCGGTGGTGTATACTGATCATCGCAACTTGCAATACATTAAATCCGCCAAGGCCCTTTCCATGAGACAATTGCGATGGTCACAATTCTTTAGTGAATATGATTTCACTGTCCGTTATAGACCGGGAAGAAAGAATGGGAAGGCAGATGCTCTGTCTCGCTTAGGGTTTGATTCCCCCACGGAGAATGTAGAGCCACCTTACATCATTCCCAGACCTAGTATCATCGGAGGAACGTCGACTGACAAGAATTTCCTAGCCCAAGTACAGAGCAGTCAGGCTGCAGTGGACGTTAAATCCTTGGTAGGATCCCAAGAGGTGTCTATGAAGGGAGGATTGGTTTATGTCCAGGGGGGGTAGTTCTACCCTCCAGAGAGTTGCAGGAACAGGCCATGCAATGGTATCACTCCCATCCGGTAGCGGGCCATCCAGGGATAAAGAAAACTATCAAGGCCTTGAGAAATCAGTTTTGGTGGCCTGACATGCTCAGAGATGTAGAATCCTATGTAAAGACCTGTCACGTTTGCGCTCAGGCCAAGGTATCATGTCTTAATCCCGTGGGTCTACTCATGCTGTTAGCATCCCCCCCTGGTCCGTGGCATACTGTGTCCCTCGATTTCATAGTAGAACTGCCCCTCACTAAGATGAAAAACAACACTTTGTGAGTAGTAGTTGATCTGTTCACGAAGATGGCTCATTTTGTACCGCTACTGAGGCTGCCTACATCAAATGAATTGGCTTCTATATTTATGCAACACATAATCCGACTTCATGGGTTCCCTTCCGTCCTGGTTTCAGACAGGGGTGCCCAGTTTGTGTCACGGTTCTGGAAAGGCTTATGTTCATTGCTCCAGATAGAGGTTAGGTTATCCTCTAGTCATCACCCCCAGACAGACGGACAAACAGAAAGGGTTAATCAGTGTTTTGAGCAATACATACGTAACCAGGTCTTGCACTCCCTGAAGGATTGGGATGAGTTTGTATGGCTGGCAGAGATCTCGTACAATAACAGTCCACACTCATCCACCTACACCAACCCCTTCTTTTGTACCTATGGAATTCATCCAAAATTGTTGCCTACAGGATCCCCTATTGACTGCTCCAACCCTGCTGCATCAGACAGATTAGAAAGACTACATAAGGTACAGATGGATGCATTGGAGAGTCTAGAGATGGCAAAGGTTAGGTATACAGAAGGGGCAAATTTACACAGAAGATTAGAACCCATTTACACGCCAGGAGATGCTGTATGGCTTTGCACTAAATACATAGCTTTGGGAGGTCCACGCAAGTTTTACCCTAAGTACATTGGCCCGTGTAAGGTGGTGAGGGTAATCAACCCTGTGGCCATGCAACTGGAGCTACCCCCGTCATTCAAGATCCACCCTGTGTTTCATGTTTCACTATTGAAGCCGGTTGAACCAGGTACACGACTAACCCAAAGACCTGCTCCTGTGATCCTTCAGGACTCGGAGGAGTATGAGGTTGAGGCGATTCTGGATTCCCGTTTTGTAGGAAAGAACCTTCAATATTTGATTCATTGGAAGGGTTATGGGATAGAAGAGCGGACCTGGGAACCAGTATCAAATGTACATGCACCTCGATTGATACGGTTATTCCATCTGAAACACCCAGACAAACCCAAAGCAGGGAACGGGAATTGTGGGGGGAGTGTGCTGTCATGCCCCGAGAATTGTGGTCTGTAAACCACACATACTACCCCTTTAACTGACAAGCCCTATAAATGTGAAACGATCCCAGGGAGCGACGCTTTACGTTCTTGCGTCTAAGCTCCGATTTTCCTGTTCCGGTTTCCTGATTGTCCTGTTTTCCCTTTGCCTGACTTCCTGTTTCTCCTTGCGTAGCGTTTGGAGAGTTACCGAGAGAGTTTTCCCTCGTTTTTGATTCCGTAGTTGTAGCGGCTCCCGCTTTCATCCCTTTCTGAAAGCCGCATACACTGTCAGCCGCCTGCACTGCTCCGCCCGATGGCCGGGTTTGTACTCCGCCGTCCGGCCAGGCCCTTGTGCGTTCGGCTTCCTCTTCTGCACTGCTCAGCCCGACGGCCGGGTTTGTACTCCGCCGTCCGGCCGGGTACTTGAGTGCTCAGCCTTCTCTCCCGCACTGCTCCGCCCGACGGCCGGGTTTGTACTCCGCCGTCCGGCCGGGCTACATTCCAGCCTTCACACAACCCCCTTCCTTAACCCAAGCATTGACTACTCCGCCTGGCGGCCGGGCTCGTTCCCCGCCTTCCGGCCGGGTGGTCAGAGGGTAGACTCATTTAGGTATTTAGGTTATATTTCCCCTTGTCTGCCCTTTGGCCAGGTATTCATTTCGGTCATTGGCAAAGCCCATTTTCATTTTGCCCCTTCCATTCCTCCACTTGACAGCAATATCGTTGGCCCCTCATCCGCCATCATCTGGGTCAACTACCCTCCGTGCTTGGGGACACTTGTGTGGATTTCAGTAGAGGTGGAATTTAGAACAGAACCCTCCAAGACTCACGGTAACAGCGCTGTGCGCTGCCTACTTATTTATTCCAGACTATTTGTTATGCTTTGGTTCTCATATATGTGGTCTTTGTTATTTAGATATTCACTGCCCAAGTGTTGGTGTTGACATTGAACGTGCGTTGAGGTTCCGTGACGATTTGAACCCGTGTTTTCAACATTGTCGTAAATTCATAATTTTGGTATCAGTGAACCGCAAATGATCCATTTAGCATATCTTGGTGTTTTCGCTATGCTACGAGCAAGAGCACTCCTGTTATGAACACATTTCTGGTTTACCCATGGCATCCATCTTAGATTACGGCAGCCATTTTGTGTGCTTGCCCTCACATAGTCAATGGACACGCAGTGACCTCTTTCACTTAAGGACACGTAAGCTTTAGCCGGCGATTCACCTTGCTAGTGACACGTGCACCTTAGGACAGAAAACGCCATGGCTGCATGACTCGGCAGAAGCTGCCTCCTCTGCCTGAGGCCAGTCCTGCTATACTGGTTCTCGTGTTCGTTGGCCTGATCATGATTAGGCGGCCGAAGCTGGTAGCCTTGCCCATTTATGACCCACAAACATCTCTTATCCTGCTTTTCTATCTTTTGCACCTGGCTCTGCTCCTTTCCTTCTGGGCCTTTATTAGGGGGAGGTAACGAAATTTACGATGAGGCGGTCCGGCTCTTGAATGAAAAGTTGACATGGGATTATGATGGAACAGTGGGAACCCCTCGTTCGTAATGTTTTGACATCAGATATTGTTGACAATTCCTGTGTAACGCCAAATATTTATTGTTTAGGACATGAAGGTTTAGAAATGTACTAGCATGTGAAGAATTTGCCCCAAGCTGAAAATGTAGTATTTAAGGAGCAACCCACTTTGTACAAATCGAACAGGCTCCTAGATTCTGCCTGTGTGTAGTTTCTGTGACTTCTGTGTCCCTGCAGTAATAAACCTTTGGTCTTTGACGCCACCATCGAGAAGCCCGTGTTTCTGTTTATTTGTGCACCGAGACAGGTAGAACTCGGGGGTCTTCGGGTGTTATCCCTGACACCTCTGGACGGAACCAAAAAGTCCAGAACTCCAATTGGTGCCCACGTGGGGCGACGTCATTCGGTACCGGTCCAAAAGCCTGAAGAGTTCGAGAAGCTTTGTGTGAAGATTCCAGAGGGAGGCGCCCCACTTCATCGATCCCGGCATATCGCAAAAGTGGCCCGACGTTCTCTTCCACGAGGGTTCCCGTTCGGACGGCTGCAGTGGTCCGCTGCCTTGACTGTCGCCCTGTCTTGGACCCGAGGTGCAGACCTTAGTACGGCGAGACGTGACGGGTTTCTCCTTGGTGACCTCTTCAGTGCCTCAGTTAAGTATAAAGTGGTTGCTAGTTGGTTACTTCGTAAGGGTTGCTCCTGTTTGGATAATCCTTTTAGTTCTTGGTTTGGTTTGGTTTTGTAAGATTATCATTGGTTGTTCTAGTTACGATAATCATTTGGTTTAGTTTGGGTATCGATACATTTGTTCGCTTTGGTAGGCCTAAGTTCTCAGTTCGAGTGCGCACCTTTGTTTGTGTTTGTTCTGTGTTCCGGATTATAAAATGGTAAGTCGGAAAAATTGTATGTTGTCGTGTTTTGGTTGCAACACTGATTCCCGGTTGGAGGACTCATGTCTGGTTCCTCCGATTGGAACTCCTCTTTATGATCTGTACTGTAAGCATGGTGTGGGTCCTATATCCTATAATGAGGTATGGATCCGATATACAGAGAAAGACGGTGTCCTTAGTTGGCCACTACATGGTAGTTTTGAGCCCGAAATTCTTGATAATTTAGAAGTGAAATTATTTAAGAAGAAAGCCCGGCCGGCAATGTTTGATTCTTTCCGTTATTGGCGAAAAGAATCTAAACAGAGAGAAACTAAAAAGTTAAAGAAAGAACAGAAAGAGCAAGAGTTGACTTTAGAACAGTCTGCCAAGCAGCTGCAACTCAACGAATCTGAGAAAGCGATGGAGGTGGCCAATAGAGAGCGTAATCTAGCGATAGACAAGTGCTATCCTGCTCTGCCATCGAGTACAGCTAAGATAGTAGAGGACCCCGAAAAGGATCCCCTGTTGTCTTACTTGTTGAGGTCACCCCCACCGTATGCACAAGGTGCTACAGCTCCACCTTTACCGAATGTTCAATTACCGGTTGCTGGACAGCCTGGTATTCCTGCTCCTGCTCCCCTGAATCAAGCTCCTGTACTTCCTGTGGTCAATATTAATGTTCCTCCGGCACCCCCTCTTCCAGGGTTGCCGGCTCCTTTTCCTATGCCTGTACCGCTCATACCTGTTGTTTCACAAGCTACTTTGCCTGCTACCCCTACTGTCGCTGTCTCTTCTGTTCCGACTACTACTCTCCTTCAAACTTCTGCAAGCTATATGACTCCGCTTTCTGTTCGTCGGAGAATCACTGATTCTGTCACTAATATTCTATCTCCCTTTTACAAAACCTTGATTAGGAGTCCTGCCTCTGACTCCGTTCAGAGACGTAGTCAGCTTCCTAGTAGTGAAGAACGTGGAATATTAGACTCCACTGCCCTTAGGTGGATTTCGAAAGTTGGCAGGTATAGTGTGAGAGATGTATTAGATACATTTATGCAGTGGAAGGAACCGACACAACGTTATGTGTTTGATGTCATGTGTTCCCTTTTAAGTGAAGAATGGGAAGAGAGTGAATCTGAACAGGTACCAGATGAATTAATCCAAGTTCAACAAAAATTTGCTGCAGGTATGATAGTTGGTCAGGAGATAAAAGAAGCTATGGAATTAATTTTAGATTTTAGATTTGATCCTTCCCTTCGTTCACCAAGAGAGTTAGAGAAACGCAGTACGAAGCAGAATCGACAATATCCTATGAGGGAGGTTCCTCCAATATGGCGCAAAGCTGTTCAAGCTGACTCAGTGAATGGTATTGCAGCCGCTCCGGCCCAATTCCAGAGAGTGTGGATACACATTCCGTGGAAACGAGCCGAAGTGTTAGCAGTAAAACAGGCCTTGCCAGATCCGCGTAAGAATCCAGCCGGATACTACAAAGAGTTAGCGCAAACAGTTGAATCTTGCGTAATGAATTTAGCGGACATTGACATGTTATTTGGCAATGTAGTTCCACAACCAATTTGGGCTAAAATTCGTAAAGAAAATCATCCAGTTGCCTTAGGTGGTGATTGGGCAGCTATAATAGCGGCAGATGGTCAACAAATAGGTGGTTCTAAACCCGAACCTCTAATTGCTGATTTGCCCGGAAGAATAATCGAATTAATGAAGACTCTGATGCCAGCATTGCGCGTTAACTGGGACAAGTTGTCCGCATGCAGGCAGAAAAAGGACGAAAGTGTCTCCGACTTTTTCACAAGGTTTGAAGAAACTTTCGTAGATCACAGTGGTCAGGATATGAGCACGGAAGGAGGACAGAGACTATTTGTTGATAAATTTGTGCACAATCTGTTACCAGAGCTCAGTAATAAATTGAAAGATTCTGAAAGTGCGTGGGCTGTCTCTACGACTGCGCAAATACTTGCAACTGCCCAGTATTATGAAAATAGGGATAAAGAAGAGTAGGAAAAGTCAGATAAGAAAACGAAAGATTTAAAAACAAAAGTTCTTTTGCAACAAGCATATCCGCCTCGCACGAATCAGACTAACACACAGCAAGGGCCATATCAGAGAACAGATTATGGTTCTCAGAGACCGCAATACCAATGGAATCAGTGTGCTTACTGCAAGAAGGAAGGTCATTATAAAAATGAGTGTCCAGTATTAGCACAAAATAATGCTGCAGCAGCTCAGAGAGGTCGTGGTGGTTCTATGCAAAATTCTAGAGGTCGAGGACGAGGTGCTATGCCTCCACAAACGAATGATCGGCCTTCTAATTATTTTGATCAGCGAAATGGACAGTCTGCCCAACAAAATAGATCTCAACAGTATCACGTTGAAGACTACTGTGAAGTTAGTGAGGAATTTCAGCAAAATGAGTACTAGGACAGCCATGGACAAAGAGAGGGAGTAGTATCAGTTCCAGTAGATCAGAGTGGGCCTTATGTCGCAGTAGCAACATCAGGTGTAGTCGAACCGTTTCTGTTGGATACTGGTGCAGCAAAAAGTTCTATCATACATGCGAAACTCCCTGGCGCACCTTTGTCTGGCTTAACAAATGTTTCTGTAGGTTTTTCAGGCGCCCCTGTTTACAACCCCGTATCTGGTCCTCTGTCTATTTCTGTTGGACCCCGTCAATTGAAAGCACCCTTGATCTTGACGACCGGTTGTAATGAAAATCTGCTTGGTTTAGACTTGTTAAAATGCCTGTACGCGACTCTGTACTGTTCTCCGGCAGGAGTACAGCTTACATTGGGTAAGGGAATCATCTCTCCGATGTACTTGTCGATGGATGCGCTCCCACCAGAGCTGCGTTCTCTCCCTGATACTCTTTGGGCGACTGGTCCTAACGATGTAGGTCTTTTGGAAATTCCACCATATGTAGTCACTTTGAAAGCGAATGTCAAATTTCCACGAATCCCACAATACAAGATCTCTAGTGAAGGTGAACGTGCGCTTTTATTGATTGTGCAAGATTTGATCAAAAAAGACGTAGTAGAAGAAACTAGAGGAAATGTCTGTAACAGTCCTGTATTGCCAATTCTGAAACGCACTGATCCTTCAAAGCCTCCAGTCTATATATTTGTAATCGATCTTAGAGAGGTTAACAAAATTGTGATTCCACAGTTTCCTGTGGTTCCAGACATTACTGCATTGTTAATGTTGATTCCTGCTACAGCCACATGGTTTTCAGTTATCGACTTGAAGAATGCCTTTTTCAGCATTCCGATAGCCGAGGAAAGCAGAGATATTTTCGGCTTCTCTCTAGGAGGTCGAAGCTTCAGGTTTAAACGTGCTCCACAAGGCTATTGTGAGAGCCCGTCCATTTACAGTCAGGCATTAAAAAGTCAGTTAGATTCCTTTGTACTTCCTCCTGGTTCTGCTTTAGTGCAATATGTTGATGATCTTCTAGTAGCTGCCGATGACAAGGAAACTTGCAAAGCAGCTACAATTTCATTATTGCATCAGTTGTCTAGTTTGAATCACAAGGTGTCACCTACGAAAATGTAATACTGTTGTCAAGAAGTGACCTACCTAGGTCATCTCTTGTCAAAGGAGGGAAGAAAGTTGACCCCAGAGAGAATAAAAGCAATTACGCAGATGAATGTTCCTAGCACACAGAGAGAAGTGCGTGCCTTTTTAGGTATTACCTCATACTGTAGGCAATGGATCCCAAATTTTTCTCTTTTGGCAAAACCATTGGTGGCCTTGACTGGGAAAGGTGTTCCGAGTCCGGTGCCATGGTCTGCCGAATGTCAGCAGAGTTTTTCTGAGTTACGAAATGCACTGTGTTCAGCTCCTGTGTTGGGTACACCCGACTACAGTAAACCATTTACACTCTATGTTCAATAGAGAGAAGGTTGTGCGTTGAGTGTTCTGACGCAAATATTTGGTGATAAACAACGCCCTTGTGCGTATTTTTCATCAACATTAGATCCAGTAGCCAGAGCATTGCCTAGTTGTTTGAGAGCTACAGCAGCAGCTGCAGCGTCCATTCGACAATCTGCTGGTTTGGTGATGAACAACATGCTAGTGGTTATGGTTCCTCATGCTGTGGACACACTCATGAACCAAACCAAGACACAGCACCTTACCAGTGCTAGATTATCAGGCTACGAGCTGACACTGCTAGCGAGTCATATTCAGATCAAAAGATGCAATGTATTGAATCCAGCAACATTGTTGCCGACTAGTCAGGAGTCGAGTGATTCGGAACCACATGACTGTTGTTTCAGAACCGAGGAAGAGACAAAAGGACGAATTGATCTTAAAGACACTCCGTTACCAGATCCAGATGGCACGTTGTATGTTGATGGGTCTTGTTTTAAACTGGAGAATGGTGATGTGACAGCTGCTTACGCAGTAACGACTTTGAGTACGATTGTGGAGACTACAAGAGTGAGTCAGAATTCTGCCCAAGCTGCAGAATTGATCGCATTGACGAGAGCGTGTGTTTTAGCTAAGGGAAAGAGAGTGAATGTGTTCACAGATAGTCAGTACGCATTCGGCGTGGCCCATAGTTTTGGCCGTTTGTGGAAAGAGAGAGGTTTCATTACGTCCCATGGGACTAAGATTCAACATGGTCAGCTAGTTAATGACTTGTTGGAATCTCTAACCTTGCCGACTGAAGTTGTGATTGTGAAGTGCAGTGCTCATCGAGCAATCACGGATGATGTTGGTCGTGGAAATGCTTTTGCTGATGAGACCGCTAAGCAGACAGCTAGAAATACGATGAGTAGAATGTATGTTGCAACGTCTGCAAGATGGATTACTGAGTCTGGAATGTGTGAGGATACAGTGGAAAGTGTGAAAGAAATTCAGAAAGAGGCGACTGAGGAGGAAAAGCTTGCATGGAAAGAGACTACGGGTAAATTAGACTCGAATGGATGTTGGATTGATTTGTCAGAACAGCAGCGTTGGATGTTGCCTGATGCGTATGTGCTTGCAGTAGTAACGATGGCGCATGGAGCAGCGCACATCAGTTCTAAAGGGATTTGTAAGATGTTGGCTCCAGTCTGGAAGAATGATGGGATTAGTAAGTGTGCAGAGAGAGTGGTGAGAAATTGCATGATATGCCTGATGCATAATCCTGGCAAGGGAATCCCCACACCCGCTGGTCACTTCGCTCCTCCTTCCTGCCCCTTCAAAGTGATCCAGTTAGATTTCATTCACATCGATCGTTGCAATAATCTAAAGTACGTCCTAGTGGTAGTCTGTGCTTTTTCCAGATGGATCGAAGCATATCCACTAAAGGACAATACTGCCTTGTCCACTGCCAAAATCCTTCTCAAAGAATACTTCCCCAGGTTCGGCATGCCACGGATTGTATGGTCAGATAACGGAAGTGAATTCGTAGGGAAAGTTATGCAGAGTGTGTGTGCCGGTTTAGGGATAAAACAAAAGTTCCACAGTGCGAATCACCCCCAGTCTGCTGGTTTAGTTGAGGGTTACAATGGCACCCTCAAGCTGAAATTTGCTAAGATACAGGCCTCCACGGGTTTGTCCTGGCCAGATGCACTACCTTTGGCTCTGTTATCCACAAGAGCGACTGTACATTCTAGAGTAGGGCTTAGCCCTTATGAGATTGTATTCGGTCGACCTGCGAATATTTGGGGGGTACCTAGACCGAAGGAGTTTAAGCAGCTGGAATATCCAATGTTAATTGATTACCTTTCCGACTTGACTGCTAAATTGAGTCTTATTCACTAACAGGTTTTCGATGCATTGCCAAAGCCACCAGAGAGTCCAGGTCATCAGCTAAAACCCGGTGACCAGGTGGTCATAAGAAACTTTGGACGGACGAGAAACCTCCAACCCAAATTCGTCGTACCATTCCAGGTCCTGTTGGCAACGAGGACTGCTATACGTGTGGCTGGCAGAAAGAACTGGATCCATGCGACACACGCAAAACGTGTACCCCTTCCACTTCCTTATGACAACTGGGTGAAAAGAGGAATTGGTGCTTCTGAAACTGAACCAGTCCCCAAATACATTCCTTTCAGCGATGCAGAACTTATCACTGATTCACCGAACTCTGACTCCCCTTCTGAAACTGCACCTTTGAACTCCGAACATTTGTCCTCTGCATCAAAAGAACATTTGCCATCTGCGAACCTGAACATTGCAACCTCTGCTGAAAATAGACTGTTTCCGGATCAAACAGCTCCAGGAAAATTGAGATACAACTTACGTTCTCACACAAAGGACAAATAAAGCAGGAAACTGCCTATTTTACATATTTGAATTTTGATACATTGCCTCCAGCCAGGAAGTTTGCTAATATTTTGTATTTTTATGTTGTTTTAAATTGCCTTGCCGTCTGGGTAGCCGTAGGGTCGTGAATCTGCGTTGGTCAGACACAAGGTCGATCTTTTTGTTAGTTCTGGGAACTCCCAGGGCTGATAGAGGCATTTTCAACTACGTACACATCATCAGTGGTCGCGAGCGGTTGTAGAAGATGGAGCTTCCTGAGCTGCACCGAAAGAATGTAATTTATGTTCGCAGAAATAGACTTTACAAGATTCTTCATAACAAATGTTTTCTAATGCAATGTGCAATTACGTTTTTGAGTGTTTTAATAACGTTGGTGGGTGGAATCGTCTTTGGTGTTCATTTAATCTTTACACCAATAACAACTACAGTACCTCCCCATGATCCCGTTTCTTCTACTGTTGCTTCTTATCATTCTTTTCACTCGTTTCCTGAACACGAACAAGCTCGACGCTCAGAATTCATTAATAACACTTTTGTACAGCTCTTGCATCAACACCAACTGGTAGTTAACACAACAGACTGCTGGGTGTGGGGTTTGATACCCCACACTATGGATAAAGGCATTCCCTATCTAGTCTTGCCTTTTAGCTATAATGGATCATTTCAGGCCTTTCAGACTATTTTTGTCTATGCCCTTGAGACCTATCCCCCGCGTCCACCACGTTCCACCAAATATAACTCTGCCAATAAAGCTTTAGTCAAGGGAATCATTGACATGATTAAAGACGTCAATAACACCCCATCTTACCCTAGAGATGAATTACGGGTATATCTGAGTTGGAATTCTACAGAGTATCGCATTAGTTTGGGTGAAAGCAAGCGTAAGAGCTCCACTCCAATTTGGGTCGTACCTCACCGAGGTCAAGTCTGTTTGCAAGGTAATGGGAGAAATCCAAGAGCTTAGCTAGGGAAGAGTGAGTGCGTTGAGACTTACGTGTATCCATCTAACTCTTCCCCTGCCTTTCTTACTGCTAGGGGTACCTACTTCATTTGTCAGGATAGAGCATATACATGGCTGCCTGCTGACTTTTCAGGTTCATGTTATATTGCTCGACTGTTACCTCCAACATACACTGCTTCCCCAGATTATCACAAGACCAGAGTAGCAAGAGGTGTTTTCAGCAAGGAAGATACCGCTGGTCAGGAAGCTGGAGACTTCTTCAAAGGTTTCCTTCCGTTCTGGGGGCCTATGGCCAATAGTAGAAATCTACGTCAGCTAACACGGGTAGTTGAATCTACTATTACAGAAACTGCTGGTGCCCTTAGTAATTTAACAGCTGAGCTCCAGGCGGATCGTCTCATGACGTTGCAGAACCGTATGGTTCTAGACGTAATACTTGCAGATCGAGGTGGGGTATGCAGAATGATCCAATCGAGCTGCTGTGTTTTTATTCCCAATAATGCTCCGACTGTATATGAAGCGATCTCTAAGCTACACAAGATTTCCGACTCTATTCACGTAGACAAGGGAAACTGGTCCTTAATGGAGTGGCTTTGGACTCTACTATCAGCGTGGGGATGGAAGGTTCTGATGGTCGTTGGTATCATCCTACAATTCCTGTTCTCGTGCTGCCTTATCATCCAATGTGGTCCCGCTTTGTGTAGTCTCTGTGCTGCAACCTGTCTTAGAAAACCACCTGCGTTTGGAGACAAGGTACGAGAAAGGATGATGATGCAACAACATGTCACTGACCTAATGAGCATCGAGATAGACTCTGATATAGACTGAGTAATTGCCTATGTAAGGGCAAAAGGAGGGTCTGAGGTTCCGTGACGATTTGAACCCGTGTTTTCAACATTGTCGTAAATTCATAATTTTGGTATCAGTGAACCGCAAATGATCCATTTAGCATATCCTGGTGTTTTCGCTATGCTACGACCAAGAGCACTCCTGTTATGAACACATTTCTGGTTTACCCATGGCATCCATCTTAGATTACGGCAGCCATTTTGTGTGCTTGCCCTCACATAGTCAATGGACACGCAGTGACCTCTTTCACTTAAGGACACGTAAGCTTTAGCCGGCGATTCACCTTGCTAGTGACACGTGCACCTTAGGACAGAAAACGCCATGGCTGCATGACTCGCAAGAAGCTGCCTCCTCTGCCTGAGGCCAGTTCTGCTATACTGGTTCTCGTGTTCATTGGCCTGATCATGATTAGGCGGCCGAAGCTGGTAGCCTTGCCCATTTACGACCCACAAACATCTCTTATCCTGCTTTTCTATCTTTTGCACCTGGCTCTGCTCCTTTCCTTCTGGGCCTTTATTAGGGGGAGGTAACGAAATTTACGATGAGGCGGTCCGGCTCTTGAATGAAAAGTTGACATGGGATTATGATGGAACAGTGGAAACCCCTCGTTCGTAATGTTTTGACATCAGATATTGTTGACGATTCCTGTGTAACGCCAAATATTTATTGTTTAGGACATGAAGGTTTAGAAATGTACTAGCATGTGAAGAATTTGCTCCAAGCTGAAAATTTAGTATTTAAGGAGCAACCCACTTTGTACAAATCGAACAGGCTCCTAGATTCTGCCCGTGTGTATTTTCTGTGACTTCTGTGTCCCTGCAGTAATAAACCTTTGGTCTTTGACGCCACCATCGAGAAGCCCGTGTTTCTGTTTATTTGTGCACCGAGACAGGTAGAACTCCGGGGTCTTCGGGTGTTATCCCTGACACCTCTGGACGGAACCAAAAAGTCCAGAACTCCAGCATCAAGGGTATTATTGAATACCACTTACGTTGGACAACCTTGTGCTTCAGAATAAGTGAGAGAGCCTTGTGTTTTTTGGAGTGTTCAGTGTTTGTTCCTGGTAGACCAGAGTGGTATCATTTAATCCTGTTCCATTACTTAGTTGTAGCTCAAGACGAAAACCTCAACAGCCTATACATCACTCCTGAACATCAGACAAAACATTGGGGGTATGTTTGATTGCTATAGTGAATATAGAGGTGTATGTCTGATAGACAATTGTTGTTAGAATTTTATATATCTGTCTTTCAGCACGATGTCCTCCTGAATCCTGTACAACAAGGTGTTCCATCGTCACAGAAACTTACAGTCAAGTCTTCTTTTGTTCTTCCCCGCCTTTCCTTGTTTTGTCTCCCTGTTTTCCCCTGGCGAGCCTCTCGGTACTCTAGAGTTTGATAGAGTCGGAAGGCCGTAGGGGAAGGCTGAGGAATTATCATCGGATTCCTGACGCTCCTGCAGAACCTGTTTGGATACCATTACAGCTGTGCTCTCTAGAGGGAATCTGAACAAGCATTATTCCTTTGGGACTGCAAGCATGGTGAGGCATGTCAAAAACCTACACCCTGTAAATTGTGCCTGTGCTGCATGCACCAGAGTCAGGGAGGAGATTCCACCAGCTCAAACATGCAAATCAACAGGATCTGCAAGTCCACATCCGGACATCCATCCAGATGTTGCCGATTTAATTATTCTTTGCAAATTTTGTAAAGAAACATTATGCTACCGCGAGCAGTCAATTGATTTAATTTGCAGGAGGAAACAGCAGCACCAATGCTCTCACTGTTAATTTTTTTTGTTTATTCGTTCCTGTTGAAGACTTTTTTTGTTTGCAGTTCCTTTTTTTGCTTTAAAAACTGTTCGATTTTTTTAAAAAAAAACATACAAATCTACAAACAAAAAAAAAAGTAAAAAGTTCTTTTCAGAACTACCTACTCTGGGTAAAAAAGAGCTAAACTTGTATATTAAAATTAAATTCTATATAATTCCTTTTTCATATTTTTTGGGGGTAATCGCACCATACGCATACGGTGATCGCACCATACTTTGTACAGTAAATGGTCCTCTGCACGTACACGCGCACACGTTACGGATACACTTTGATGTTGCGTGTCGCATCAACGCTTCCGCGTGACGTCATGTACCGCACCCTGTGCGCGTACGGCGCGAAAGTTTCTAATTGTTCAAAAACATATATTTATGTATTTAATGTACATATTAAGGGAAGACATTATCTAGGACAATCATGAAAATAGTTTTTTAAAACTTTTAATAAGCGATTATTACTTTTAAAAGCAATTCCGCAAATCGCGGAAGTACGTCGTACGTACTCGCATCGTAAGATCACGGTAAGAGCACCATAAGCGTACGCAAAGTCATGTGAACATAAAAGGAGAGTTTTGATTGGTTCATAATACTTCCTCTTCCAACTGTTGAAAGACCCCTCCCCTTTTGATCAGTCTAGTTGGACTTTCCCAGGAGAAACATCTATTCTGTGGAGCTGTAGTCCTTTAGAACCAACTCTACAATTGCTGCTCTTTTTTTTTTTTTCACAACCAATTTTATTGAGCAAGTAGGCAATAAAATTGTGGCACCCCACAGATCGGAGATCACCACCAACAGTACAGGCACAGTATATCCGATGAGTAGCAAATGTTCAAGCAGGCACCGAAATTAGGCTCAATATGAATAAACCCCCATCCCACCCTACCCCGCTACTCCCGTCCCCCCAACTCCCAGAAACTCCCCCCACCCCTTCCCCCCCACGCACGTGTACATATAGCAGCAAATAAAGGGTGTAGGTGCAGTGCGACAGGAGTGTCGCAGAATCGGGCCAACAATGTCCGCACAATCAAATGTCCTCTTCTCGCTCCGCTGGGGGATCCAGTGACAGACCTCGGTAGTCGGCCCACCGCTTCCAAATCTTGTAGTGTTTGCGTGGGCAGCCCCTTGCCTCAAAGATCGGCTTTTCAAGGCCTATGTAATAGTCCAATCCAGCTTTCCACGCAGACAAGGGGGGGGCCCTCACTCCCTTCCACGCCCGGGCTAGGTCCCGCTTGGCAACAACAAGCCCCAAAAGCAGCAGATGACGTTTATAGATGTTCCCACCAATGCCCTCCATAACATGCAGCAACCCCAGCTGATGGGTGCAGGGAAGATCCCAGCCCAGGACCTCAGACAGACAGCTCCACACGCCTCTCCAAAAGCCAGACAACCGACCACACGACCACACAGTATGTAACAGGGATCCAGGCACAGCCCCACAGCACAGCCACTCCGGGGATTCAATCAACCTAGCCCTCCACAATCGTTCACGGGTGTAATAGGCCCGGTGCAGGTACTTAAATTGGATGAGCCGGAGCCGTACAGCGATGGCGGTCCCACGCGGGGATTCTAGGGCCTCCCTCCAATCGTCCTCATCTAGGGGGCCTACGTCCACCTCCCAAGCCGCACGAAGAGAGTGTAGGGTAGAGGAGCAATGGATAACCAGCGTCTGGTATATCCGGGATACCTTCATATCCCCCAGGTCTCCCATAAAGACCTTCGCCTCGACCGGGCTAAACTCTGGTAGGGAGTCCAGGTTGGCAATGCTTGGGGTGAGGGCATGGCGCAGCTGCAGATAGCGGAAGAACTGGGACTGAGGCATTTGGAACTCCGTGCGAAGTTCCTCGAATGATTTGAGGGTAGTGCCGGACATAACCTGGCCCAGTAGCAAGATACCTATCGCCTCCCAGCCCTCAAATCCTGCCAGGGCCAAAAGCTCTGGGAGCAGGCCATTATGCCAGAGCGTCGTCTCTGCCGTCAACTTGCCCCACCAGCCCATGCGGCGTAGGGCCTGTCTCCACACTGCAAAGACCACTCTAGTGACCGACGGTAGTGCACGACGCAGGCGGGCTGAGTAAAGAATGGTGTGCAGTGTGTTATCGCCCATAAGCGACCGCTCCAATGCATACGCCGGGTCCCCCCTGTCGCTGTACCACCACTCATTAAGAACAAGCAGTTGAGAAGCCTGGTAGTAAGATAGGATATCAGAGGTGGCCAGGCCCCCGCAATAGGTAGACAGGAAGCATGTCTTCAACGCCACTCTGGCCGCTCCGCCAGCCCACAGAAAACGATCCAGCGTCGAGTTAACCTGGCGAAACCACTGTGGGCCAATAGGGTAAGGGAAGTTCTGTAGCTGGTACAACAGCCGGAAGCGCCACCATTTTGAAGATGGCCGATCTTCCAAAGATAGTGAGGGGCATTCTGGACCAAGTCTTGATATCGGCCTGGACCCGTTCCCACACCGGCAGGACGCCACGGTCCCAAGCCACGGCGCGTGACTCCGAGAGAAAGACGCCAAGGTATTTCAGCCCATCTGTTGCAACGCGCAGTCCTGCAGCCCAGGGGTCCGCCACGGCCCGCCACCCAGCACCCATAAAGTCGACTTGTGAAGGTTGAGCCGAAGGCAGGAGAGCTCGCCAAATATGCGCATGACCTCCAGAACCCGGGGACCCGAGTGTTGCAGGTCAGTGAGGAAAAAGAGGATATCATCCGCATATAATGCAATTCTATCTACTAGTTCGCCACTCCACACAAACCCGCGTATCTGAGCATCAGCACGCACTCGAGATGCCAGGGGCTCCATCGCCAGGGCAAACAGGTACGGGGACAATTGGCAACCCTGTCGGGTACCCCGACCAATCCAAAAGCGCCCGGACGTGGTTCCGGCCACCCGAACCGAGGCCGTGACGTTGGTGTACAGTAATTTCAGGTACGATAGGAACACTGGACCTAGGTTAAGGCGGGGTAAGAGTGCAAACAAGTATGCCCAACTCACAAAGTCAAAGGCCTTGTCCATATCCGCTAGTAGGAGTGCCGCCTGCTCATCTCGAGCCCCCATGGCATCTACCGCCGCCTGTGCCTGCCGGATATTATGGCGAGTTGCCCTACGGGGCATGAACCCGGCCTGGTCAGGGTGGACCAGGTCCGCAATATAGGCCAGTAGGCAGTTCGCCAAGGCCTTCGCCAAGATTTTGGCCTCTATGTTTAAGAGCGAAATGGGCCGGTATGAGTCATGCCTGTCCGGGGCCCTGCCCGGCTTCAGAAATACCACGATCTCGGCATGGCGCCAATCCGGCGGTAACTCCCCCTGGAACCGTGCTGTCTCGAGCGCGCGTCTATACTGAGGCCCCAGCTGGAGGTGAAACTTTTTGTAGAATTCGCACGGGTAACCACTCGGGCCCGGCGCCTTCCCCGTATTGAGCTGTCCCAGCGCCTCCCCAAGTTCCTCAGCAGTGAGCGGGACATCCAGCGCAGTTCTAGTGTCATTGGAGACGACCTGTGGCAACAGGTCATCAAGATATGAGGATATCTCCTCCGTCTCCAGGGAGTCCCGGGGGGCATACTGTGCTTCAAAGTAATGGGCAATGCTAGCCGCAAGGCGGGCCGGGTCTGTCACCACCGAGCCATCCTCCGCCGTGAGGCCCGGCAATGTGAGTGGCTGGAAGGTAGCCTGACACAGTCTGTGGAGCATCGTGCAGGATTTGTCGCCCCATTGATAAACCCTACTACGCGTGGCGAGCCACGCCTGTCTGGCCTCATCGTGTAGGACCGAGGCATAGGATTGCTGCGCCTGCAAGAGCTGCCGAATCATAGCCTCATCCCCCCCATCTCGGCCACGTTGTTCCAAGATCTCTACGCGAGCGGCAGCGGCCGTAATGGCCTCCCGATGTTTCCGTCGGGCGGCTGCACACCAAGCGATGTCCACTCCCCGTATCGTGGGCTTCAGCGCCTCCCACACCACCACTGCGTCAACATCTCCCACAAGATTATCACGCCAATAATTATCAACTGCTTTGCGCAAGTGATGCACATATTCAGGTTGCTGTAGGTGCCACGAAGACATCCGCCAACGGAACGGCTGTCGTTTCGTGGGAAGGTCTATGGTAGCCACAACGGGGGAGTGATCAGACAGACCCCTGGGTAGGATAGCAGCGTCACTCACACGGCTCAAACAGGCACCAGGCATAAAGATGTAGTCGAGTCTCGAGAAGGAACCATGCACCGCCGACACATACGTGAACTCACGCGCAGCAGGATGAAAATGGCGCCACACATCCACCCAGCCCAAGCTGTCTGCCGTCGCACGCAGCCTAGTATGCAGGGTAGGGGAGGAGGGATCTACAGCCACAGTCAAATGTCTCTGGCGGTCCGAGCCCACATCCATAACCTCATTCCAATCGCCCCCAACCACCGTCAACACATCCGGGATTTCATCCCACACCGCAAACAGTCTCTCCGACAGGGCCCACTGCATAGGAGGGGGGGCATAGACACTACCAAAAACCACTGGTTCGGCACCCATCTGTCCCTTGATAAAGACAAAGCGGCCCTGAGGGTCTATCCACTGCCTTTCATGAACGTACGCCACCCTGCGATGAACCAAGATGGCCACCCCCCTCGATCCCCTCGCAAAGCCGGCATGGTAAACCCGCTGAAAGCCGAATCTCTGAAGGCCAAGGACCTTGGAGCCCAGCATATGAGTTTCTTGGAGCAACAGCACATCCACCGCCTCCCTTTTCCCCCAGGGCAATACTGCTTCACGTTTGATTTTATCGAG
Source organism: Lissotriton vulgaris (assembly GCF_964263255.1). NCBI lineage: Eukaryota > Metazoa > Chordata > Amphibia > Caudata > Salamandridae > Lissotriton > Lissotriton vulgaris. Next base: position 1,293,551,955 of record NC_141689.1, on the reverse strand, counting down.
CATCCCCCTCACATTCCATGTTACAACACGAATGGACTTATTAGGAAGCACAGCAGTTTGATAAGCCATCATCTAGGCGGTCCCCCCCACTAGACCCCCCCGCGCCACCCCAGCGCACCCCACCATTCACTCGATCCGACATCAACATACACGTGCGGTTCCACCCACCCAACCCCAGACCTCCCCACCCCACCCCAGTCCTGAACCCCCCCCAACAGCAACAAACCAACTCTCCCAACATCCCCACTCCAGCTCCCCCCATCCCTATACCTCATAGAACACTGAAGTATCTGTTGTGGCATGGATAGACCCGGGTCCAAAACAGAGGACCCAGGGCCAGCAATACCAAAGGATCCCAACACCCCGGTCACCACACACTCACCCCCCCCCGACAACACCCACAACTCGTGAGGGTCTAAGGCCCTTGGAAGTCGCCCCCCGAGCCCCACAGCGTCCCCACAGGTAGCCTCAAAATGTCTCGAAAGTAGACAGTCTGGCATCAACGAAACCCCCATACAACAGCCCCACTAGCTGATCCATCACAAAGTAGGGCAACACATTACCGGAGAGGACCAGGGTCCAGGCCCCACCAGGGTTCAACTGCCAGCATCTGAGTGTTCAGAGTCCATTGTGCCACTGGTCTGTGTCGCACTAGCGGAGGCTGACCGTTTGCGTGATCTGGACCTCCGATGTCGTCTTTTTCGGTTTTGGCGGGTCGTCCGCTCCTGCGATGATCCCCTCGACCCGCCCGGGTCCAGCCCCGGCTGGGCATGCGGCCTGATCCTGACTGCTTCGTCCGTCCACCGAAAGACCTCCTCAGGTGAATCAAAGAAATGCGTCCGGGACTGGTAAACCACCCGCAGGCGGGCCGGGTACAGTAGAGAGTACTGGAGCTTCAGGCCCCGCAACTTGGCTTTGGCGGCCACAAACGAATGTCTCTGCTGCTGCACAAGTTTCGTATAATCAGGGAAGATCATGATAGTGTGATTTTCATAAGAGAGCGGACCTTTGTTTCTTGCCTCCCGCAATATGACTTCGCGGTTGTGGTAATTCAAAAGTCTCGTGATGACAGGCCGAGGACGTTCACCCTCCGGCGGCCGCTGTGTCAAGGCCCTGTGTGCACGCTCGATCACGAAACAAGTGGACAGTGCCCCCACCGGGAGCCAGCCCTCCAGCCATCAAGTCAAAAACTGCTCCATATCATCCTTCTCACACCTCTCCGGAAAACCTATAAAGCGAAGGTTGTTCCTCCGTGCGCGCCCTTCGGCATCTTCCACCCGGGAGGCGAGAGTCTTTTGGGTACGCTCCATCTCCGCCATTTTCTGCTTCAGCGCGCCAATGTCCGTCTCCGCCACCGAGAGTCGGGATTCGGTCTCTGTAATCCGCTCCACTGCATTGCGGAGATCTTGGCACAGCAGTGTAACGTCCCTACCCACAGCTCTGATCTTGGCATCGAGCATGTGCCGGGACTGGGTGATGGCCGCCAAGATCGTCGCATTGTCCGGCCCTGTCCCGCCGCCGCCACTGGGCGCCCCAGATCCACCACTGGGCCCCGTAAATTTGTCGATAGGGCCCTGCTTAGGCGGGCCTCCTCCACCACCCCTGGTCATGGCCACTTGTAGTCTCAACGTTGCCACTCCTTGGGCGGCCGCCTGTGGCCCCGTCACCGGAGACCTCCACTCAGCCGGGCCGCACACCTCGAGATCAGGGCGGACACCTTCCGCGACAGTTCTTAGCAAATCCCCAGGAGCAGACCCACAGCGGTGGGCGCAGGAATCCTCGGGCCCCGGACCGGGGCCCAGCCGCAAGTGTTCTCGGAATGAAGAGCGGCAATTACCGCTTCCAGTCTAGGCCAGTCTCAATGTCACGAAACTCGAGGCCCCGGTCTCACAAGGGCGGGGCAGGCCTCCACCCCGCTGTGTCACCTGAAAAGGTTCTCCAAGGCACGGCGCCAGAACTCAGGGCACCTCTGCGACTCGTAGGCAACTGGAGCTGTAAAGTCGGGCCGGGACCCGCCCAGTTGATGCGACTTCCGGCAGTCTGCCACCGACCGCCACCTGGCGTCCTGAAAATCGAGGTCCCGGGTCCACCGCTAGTCACTAGGCGGCACTCCACTGCCGGCGCCTTCGGTCCCCGGGAGAGATGGAACCGCGGGATCAGCACACCGGAGGGGTAAGAGCACTCCCTGGAATAGATGCCACTCACGTGGTACCAACTGCGGGCTCGGGGGCCAGGATAAATGAGCAAATTGTGTCTGGGCCGGCGGGAGCTCTACAAGGCTGCGACCGCCATCTTCGCCCGCTAAGCCACGCCCCCCCATGGCTGCTCTTTTTGAGACTTCATCAGAACATTTCTCTGAGGAAGATTTGTTGCTGAGCCAACCCAGAAAAAGAGAAAAGAAGCTTTCATTTGGAAGTTTTTTTCATATCCGAAGGGACAGAAAAAGGTGAATTTGCCAGGGGTGACCCACTAAAAAGTACTCTTTCGGGGCAGCCTCAATGGTTCGCCATGTCAAAAATTTGCATCCAAATAAATATGCAAGGATGACAACACAAAGGTTCCTGGAGAATCCTCAACCTGCAGTTCCTTCTACCACAACTGCAACACCACCTCCTCCGAGCAGTCCGCATCCTATTATTGTGCCACAGTTTACGGATCTTACAATTCATTGTAAATTTTGCAGAGTAGTGTATGGTGAATGTGAAAGTGCAGAACTCTAATGACGTGCTACAGCATAAATCTATAAGGTGTTTACTTATGGTATACTGTAGTACCTCCGAAGCACTTGAATGTTACATATCCATTTAAATATGTTACAAGTCTATGCTTCAATTTGCACTGCTGGTGAAACTGCCTGGGTGAATTTGTATGTGTTAGGAGTGGATTTAAAACCCCCTTGTGCCTCTTTTACACATCTGTTGCGTCACTTTTGTGATGCAGCAGTGGTGCAAAAGATGTGCCATGGTGTCTGATATTTACAATGTGATGCATATGGAAGGTGCATCACATTCTAAAGCCCTGCGCCAGAAGGAGGCTTTCCTTTGCAGAGGAGGGGGAGAGGTGGAGGTGTTCGGGCGCAGGAACGCCTCGTAAAAGACACTGAGTGAAATCTATAAGATTTCATTCAGTCACTTTTAGGCCTATGCTGCGTCAAAACCCTGCACCTGCTTAAAACAGGTGTAAGGATTGACACAGCATTGTGAGCATAGGGCCCCGAGAGCATTGCTGGAGCTGCGTTGCGCTTGGAACGCAAGTTAAGCTATGCACCACCTTCACAACACAAATACATCACATATCTGTGCAGTTTTTCCCCTATAATACACCACATTGTAAATACGGTGCATCCATTGTGGTGATGTCACAGTGCACAATAACTGGCATATCTCTGGGGATGTACCACTTATTGTACATCTGCTGATTCCTGTTTGAATGTAGTGAATGGACTACTACACACTGATCAATGAGTCCTCACAAAGCTATAACAGTAATGACAGAGTGCTTGGTGGAAGTGTAAGGATAAAGACTAGGGAATTCAAAATATAAAAGGTAAATTTGCAGGTGCATAGAACAGTACATGCATAGTCCTTATACTTATACTAAGGCCTACTTTACTACATGGATATTTGGGTACTGACTGGATGATAAGAGTTATGCAAGCAGTGTCAAGATGAATGTGTAACTGTTTCACTTTTAGGACAGTGTACAGATAAGCACAGCAGTGTCAGAGTGTTTGCTGTAAGTAAAAGGATACAGACTGGGGAATTGAAAGTATAAAAGACAAGTGTGCAGGTGCATAGAAGACTGCATGCATAGTCTATAGGGGTTTAAAGCAGTCCATGGCCTCAGGCCTACTTTGTTCCATAATTACTTGGGTACTGACTGTATGATTACAGTTCTGCAAAGAGACTGCATGACTGAATTTATAAGAGCTTCATTGTCAGCACAGTGCATAGATAAGGACATTCTGCTGAATACCTCAGTATAATACTGAATCAGTAATCACAGAATGTTTGCTGGAAGTGTGAGGATAGAGACTGGGGAATTGAAGGTATACAATACAAGTTTGCCGGTGCATAGAACAGTGCATGAAGTGTGGCTCAATGGTTAGAGCGGCAGACCCTGATGCAGAGGTCTAGCCTCGGATCACGGTTCAATTCCCCGCCTCTGCGGTTCTTGGGCTCAAAAATTCCACAACCTGATAATTCTTGCCTCGGTAGCTATTCCATTCATGGAGTCCCACTTTGCAACTCTGGGCAATAGCTTGCTTAATCTCCACAACGGTGCCCACAACGCTGAGGATGCCTGACCTCCACCTTGGGGGTGGCCAGGAGTAGACGCCTCACAGGGAAAGCCAGGATGGGTTCCACAGCGGTATTCGTACAAGCTCCTTGAGACCCTTGCGGGTGAGTAGTGCTCTATACAAGTATCAATTTACATTTTTTTACATTTAAATGCATAGTCAAAAGGGGTTTTATGCAATCCATGTCCTAAGGCCCACTTTACCCCATGAGTGCTTGGGTACTGGCTGAACAATTACAATTCTGCAAGGAGACTGTCTGGCTGAATGTATAGCAGCTTTACTTTTAAAACAGTATATAGATAAGCACATAGTATGATTCAATATAATACTGAAGCAGTAGTGTGATAGTGTTTGCTGGAAGTGTAGGGATATAGACTGGGGAATTGAAGGTATAAACGACAAGTTTACCGGTGCATAAAAGACTGCATGCAAAGTCTATTGGAGTTTGAAGCAGTCTTTGACCTAAGCACTATTTTAATGCATGAGCACTTAGATACTGAGTAGATGATTACAGTTCGGCAAAGAAAGTGCCTGACTTAATTTATAACAGCTTAAGTTTTACCACAGTACATATATAAGGAAATACTAATGAACTGCTCACTACAATATTGAAACAGTATAGTGAGAGTGATTGTGACAGTCTAATGATACAGACTGGGGAATTGAATGTATAAAAAACAAGTTTGCAGCTACATAGAAGACTGCATGCATAGTCTACACAGGTTTAAAGCAGTCCATGGCCTAAGGCCTACTTTGCACCATGATTACTTGAGTACAGACTGGATAATTACTGTTCTGCAAGGAGAGTGTATGACTGAATTTAAAAGAGCTTAATTTTTAGCACACTGCATAGATAAGTACATTCTGCTGAATAGCTCACTACAATACTGAATCAGCAATCACAGAGAGTTTGCTGGAAGTGTAAGGATATAGATAATAAAAGCTATAAAAGACAAGTTTGTCCGTGCATAGAAGAGGGGTTTGAAGCAGTCCATGCCCCAAGGCCCACTTTGCACCATGAGTACTTGCTGAATGATTACAATTCTGCAAGAAGAGTCTCTCACTCCAGGAAGTACAAAACGCCGCGCTGAGCCTGCAGCCGGTGTTGACCTGCTAGGTACCCTGAGGCGGAAGCCGGGGTGTTTTGCTGTTTAACTGCTTTTTTAATTTTGTATTGCACGCACACCGTTTCTGTTGATTTTAAAACTGAAAACTGTGTAATTGTTTGTAGCACGATCGAGCGCTTTAGGGGGAGGATCAATATCCCTCCTCAGCGTCATTCACCCTCGTGACTCGGGGCCACGCCCATCACATGTAGCCACGCCCACTCCAGGAAGTACAAAACGCCGCGCTGAGCCTGCAGCCGGTGTTGACCTGCTAGGTACCCTGAGGCGGAAGCCGGGGTGTTTTGCTGTTTAACTGCTTTTTTAACTTTGTATTGCACGCACACCGTTTCTGTTGATCTTAAAACTGAATACTGTGTGATTGTTTGTAGCACGATCGAGCCCTTTAGGGGGAAGATCAATATCCCTCCTCAGCGTCATTCACCCACGTGACTCGGGGCCACGCCCATCACATGTAGCCACGCCCACTCCAGGAAGTACAAAACGCCGCGCTGAGCCTGCAGCCGGTGTTGACCTGCTAGGTACCCTGAGGCGGAAGCCGGGGTGTTTTGCTGTTTACCTGCTTTTTTAACTTTGTATTGCACGCACACCGTTTCTGTTGATTTTAAAACTGAAAACTGTGTAATTGTTTGTAGCACGATCGAGCGCTTTAGGGGGAAGATCAATATCCCTCCTCAGCGTCATTCACCCACGTGACCCGGGGCCACGCCCATCACATGTAGCGACGCCCACTCCAGGAAGTACAAAACGCCGCGCTGAGCCTGCAGCCGGTGTTGACCTGCTAGGTACCCTGAGGCGGAAGCCGGGGTGTTTTGCTGTTTAACTGCTTTTTTAACTTTGTATTGCACGCACACCGTTTCTGTTGATTTTAAAACTGAAAACTGTGTAATTGTTTGTAGCACGATCGAGCGCTTTAGGGGGAAGATCAATATCCCTCCTCAGCGTCATTCACCCACGTGACTCGGGGCCACGCCCATCACATGTAGCCACGCCCACTCCAGGAAGTACAAAACACCGCGCTGAGCCTGCAGCCGGTGTTGACCTGCTAGGTACCCTGAGGCGGAAGCCGGGGTGTTTTGCTGTTTAACTGCTTTTTTAACTTTGTATTGCACGCACACCATTTCTGTTGATTTTAAAACTGAAAACTGTGTAATTGTTTGTAGCACGATCGAGCGCTTTAGGGGGAAGATCAATATCCCTCCTCAGCGTCATTCCCCCACGTGACTCGGGGCCACGCCCATCACATGTAGCCACGCCCACTCCAGGAAGTACAAAACACCGCGCTGAGCCTGCAGCCGGTGTTGACCTGCTAGGTACCCTGAGGCGGAAGCCGGGGTGTTTTGCTGTTTAACTGCTTTTTTAACTTTGTATTGCACGCACACCGTTTCTGTTGATTTTAAAACTGAAAACTGTGTAATTGTTTGTAGCACGATCGAGCGCTTTAGGGGGAAGATCAATATCCCTCCTCAGCGTCATTCACCCACGTGACTCGGGGCCACGCCCATCACATGTAGCCACGCCCACTCCAGGAAGTACAAAACGCCACGCTGAGCCTGCAGCCGGTGTTGACCTGCTAGGTACCCTGAGGCGGAAGCCGGGGTATTTTGCTGTTTAACTGCTTTTTTAACTTTGTATTGCACGCACACCGTTTCTGTTGATTTTAAAACTGAAAACTGTGTAATTGTTTGTAGCACGATCGAGCGCCTTAGGGGGAAAATCAATATCCCTCCTCAGCGTCATTCACCCATCACATGTAGCCACGCCCACTCCTCCTCCACCTCATTTCCATGCTCACTAGTCGACAGCGCAGCGGTCGAGCGCAGCGGGCACACCATCAGCACGCCGAAGACACGCCAAAGACTAGCCCGTCTGTGCCCGTCCGTGCCAGGACGGGGCACGAGGCAGAGGCTCCCACTCCCCTTACATCCTCAAGGCTGGTAAGATCGTCATCTGAATTGAAAGCGCTGCGCCCTACCCCCAATCGGAGGTGCTCTATATTTAACCTCCACAAAGTCGGAACACGCGCTTGCTCGGACTGTAAACTGTCCACCACAATTTGTCAACCCCACCCTGACTCCTCCAGGAGACATAGGAAAAGCAAATTACTGCATAAAACCGAACCTCGTACTTACGTTTTTTACAGTACAAGTTGCCGATCATTTCCCAAACATAAACATGATATCTTCAACCTCCGAGCCGAAAAAGGTCCCAGTGCCCTTTTCTTAACCGAGACCTGGCTGCACGACAGGGCCGGGCCGGATGTTGCTACCGCCCTCCCCGACAACTACGCCATTGTCAGAATAGACAGGGACAAACAGGTAGGGGGTGGGATAGCCATCATCTTTAATAGAGAACTAAAATGCACCCTGGAACCCGTAGCTATCCCAGACTGTGAAGCGGGTCTTTTCAAAATCTCCTTGAACCCAAATTTCACAATGTCAGGCCTTCTGATCTATCGACCGCCAGGCAATCCTTCTCAATGGGTATCCAAATTTGCCAATCTCATCACACCTTACTACATGACTTTAAGCAACTTCTCCCTGTTGGGTGACTTAAACCTGCACCTAGAGGACCCCACCATCCCCTCGTGCTTTAACCTACTGGAAGACCTAAAGGCCTTAAATCTGTCCCTGATTAACTCTAGCCCTACTCACATAGCGGGCCACTTGTTGGACCCTATAATATCCAACATCAGAGAACTAAGTTGTATTGCCACCTTGCCCACTGGCTGGTCTGACCACCATCTTATTAAATTCAGCATTACTTTTCCACCCTCCCCCAGCTTGCAACATGATGCTGATGGCTCATACAGAAAAAACTGGAAGCTAGTGGACTTAGAACTGCTAAACTCGGCATTACAACAAAACCCACCAAGCCATAGCTCCAACATGGATTGGCTAGCAACCGAAGCACATAACTGGCTTAGCGATGCAGCTAACAAATGTTTGCCCTCTACTCGCACCAAAGGGAGTAGACATCGCCCTCCGGCTCCATGGTATAATGATAGTCTAAAGATTGAAAAATCCAAATGCAAAGCGCTAGAACGCAAATGGTGTAAAAATTACACCCCTGATGCAAAAAGAAGCTACCAGGAAGCCAGGAATCTTTATCACACTGCCTGTGCAAAAGCAAGAGCTGCTTTTGTCTCAAAAACTATTGTGGAAGCAACAAATATGCCAAAAACCCTTTTCAATAAAGTTAAAGAACTGGCTGGTGCACACACTACAGCTGCTGCACCCCCATTAAACACTCAACAATGTCAGGCGTTAGCATGCTTTTTTACTGAGAAAATTGATAAAATCATCTTAGATATCAAGGCAAAAAATACAGAACCATCCTCTCCCTCTGACCCAACACCTACTCTCCTTGGTGACAACTTACTGGAATCCTGGCCTGCTCTTTCAGTAGACAAACTGAAAGTAATTCTTAAAACCATCAAATCCGGCTCCCCCAGGGACCCCATCCCTATCAAAATCATTAAAAAACTAGATGAACACTCATTGGAGATCATTGCAAATCTTCTGAACTCATCCCTTGATCTTGCCACTGTTCCAGCCTTATGGAAACATGCCATGGTTACGCCCCTTCTGAAAAAACCTGACTGCAAACCCGGAAATACTGGCCAATTACAGACCCATATCCCTGCTCCCGGCATTTTCTAAATGTCTGGAGAGACACGTACATTCTGCTTTAGCCACTTTCGCAGAAGAAAACTCGCTACTACATCCATCGCAATCTGGTTTCAGGGCTGGCTTCTCTACAGAAACCGCCCTGCTTGGAGTCACTGAACACATCAGAAAGCTACTTGACCAAGCTCGTGCTATTGGACCTGAGCACGGCGTTCGACACCATCTCCCACGAAACTCTCATCAAAGAATTGCATAAAAATGGTGTACGAGGAAAGGCACTGGATTGGATCCGGTCCTTCTTGACAAGCCGAACTTTCCAGATCGCATCTTCACGAGCCGTTTCGGACACCCTGCCTGCATCGCACGGAGTGCCCCAGGGGTCTATTCTAAGCCCTATGTTCTTCAATATATATCTCAAACCCCTGGCCGACCTTGTTGAACAATCGGGTCTTACTCTTATGAATTACGCCGACGACTCCCAAATCATCTTTTCCCTATCCGAATCTTGTCCTCACTCCCCTTCGTTACTCAAAGAAGGACTCTTAAAAATCCTGAACTGGATGACAAAAAACCAGCTAAAACTAAACGGCGACAGGACGGAAATACTGGTTCTGGGAAAAGATCAAGATCTCTGGAATCCCGTACACTGGCCTGACCAGATGGGCGCCTTTCCTACCCTGGTGACCCACGCTCGAAACTTGGGCTTTATTCTGGACAATTCCTTATCCATGAACAAACAGGCCAGTAAAGTAACCGGCCTATGCCTCACCATAGTTAAATGGTTGAGGAAGATCCTCTGGATGCTGCCTGTGTCAACGCAAAAGACTATAGTGAATGCCCTCATTACATCAAGGCTTGACTATGGCAATATTCTGTACTTGGGCGCAAACAAATCTGTAATCGGCCGACTGCAGGTAGTGCAAAACGCAGCGGTTCGGCTACTCTGCAATATTCCCAAGAACTCCGGAGTCTCGAACCATCGTCGGAATCTTCATTGGCTCAGGATCGAAAACAGAATCCGCTTTAAAGCCCTGAACTATATGTTCAGAATTAAAGCAGGTACAGCGCCCAAATATCTTCAAACCCTCGCCTACCTCTACACTCCCAAGAGAAACCTTCGGTCGCAGACGGCAGCCTGTTTCTGCGTACCGAGATTCAAACGGGCGAGAAAAGGTGGCAGATCCTTTGCCCATCTGGGACCCTCCCTTTGGAACACGCTCCCCCCCCTGCATCCGGAAGGAAGACAATTACTTCAGGTTCAGAAAGCTTGTTAAGACCTGGCTGTTTGAACAATAACACTCAACAGCCATTTCCCCCTTTTTTCTGCCCTCAAACTAGCTGTGTCTAGGCGCCGGGAAACTCTTTTTGAGTAGCTGTTGCGCCCTACAAATTGAAAAAATAAAATAAATAAAATCAAACTATTATTAATATATAATAATACATTTATTCTTGTAACATCTCATAATTTAATAGAGCTTCTAAAATAATTTCATCAGGTATTTAATTTTCCTGGTTATCAATTTCTATACTCGTATGATCAAACTCGATCTCCTCTATTGCTTCTACAAAATCAGCATCCAAGGTTTTGTCTAGGAAATCACAGCTGATATCTGCAGCAATAATTTTTTTATCTTCATTCTCTCTGTCCATGAAAGGTATGTTTAGCTCTTCTAAGAGTGTTACTAATTTCGAAACCATATTCTATATTGTTCTGTTGTTTTCCATAGTAAATGTCTTATGTTGTAGATCCTTATACAAAAACATAAACACTTCATTTTATCATTGTTTCTATTACATAATACAAAACTAGCTTTATCAACTATTTTGCCCTTTAAAAAATATTATACAAATACCATTCTCAACTACTTTACAAGAGTATATAAATATACTTATTTATATGAATGTTCAGTAATAAAATTATGTTACATTTTCAAACCAGTCACTCCTTATCACTATAGGAAAAAACTACGGCTGTTATAATAAAATGCAGTACTAAAAAAAGTACAATATGTCTATTCACCTAACCTGTTCCAAACTACTGGATTTGTTGGAGTAAAATGCAAAGAATACATGTACAATCAGTATATATATTTAATTTTTTTAAGTGTGTTTAAAAGATACAAACCATCTTTACACACTTATGTACTCCATCCATGTTTTGTTACTTCAGCTCTGTAGAAGCACATCCCATCAATCATTTTTACCAGTTATTTATACTTACCTTCAAAATAATAAATAATAATAAAATTATATATTATAAAATTAGCATCTGTGAAAGACAAAATAAAATACAGTTACAATATATCTTTTACAACACCAAATAATTTGTAAAGCATTTTGTTTGCCTTTTTTGCTGTTCTCAGAATATATTGAATTTTACTAGGAACAGTGAGTTCAATAGTACTCATCACATAACAGCAGGCAAAAAAAAGACAATCAATAAGATTATTTAAAAAAAAACATTCAACATTATCAATAACAATCTAAAAAATAGAAATAAAACATATGCTAAATGTTTTTTCGAACAGCAATTTTTTACGCAACTATGAGATATCTCAAAGAATCTTAAAATACCAAAACACTATCATTAATTTTCATACAGTGTAAACAAAGTTACTTTTAAATATATGCTGACAAAATATACAACAAATAGTCCTTAATAGTTTTATATATTTTTCCTCATGGCCCAGTAGTATATCTCAAATTCTTTGTAAAGAAGTTCCTTAATAGTAATCCGCAGCATTCGTCTCCCACCTTTCTGATCCAAAACCACCGACATCATTTGCAACGTCCCCAGGGCTCTTCTCCCAACTTGACGCTATTCAACATCTACATGGCACTCTCACACAAGTGGCCCACCATCACAACCTGAACATTTTCTGCTAAGGCAACGACACCCAACTCATCTTCTCTCTCACCAACGAGCCACATACCACTGAAAGACATCACCAACTGTATAAGGATCAACTCCCTAAATCTCAACTCGGACAAACACCTACAACGACTACAAAGAATCCAAAACACTTCCGCCCAACTAATCATCAATTTCCCCTGCCGTAGCCACATCACCCACCACCTGCAAGATCTACACCGGCTTCACGTGAACAAGAGGATAACCTTAAAGCTCCTCACCCTCACTTACAAAGTATGCTACAACACCAGACCAACCTACCTTAATAGCAGTAATCCTGAAAGGCCAAATTATGTTCCTAAAATTTTGGCTTTGAAATATTAGGTAATAATTTGTTAACTCTTTAGGCAAACGTTCTGTAAAAATAAATTGACTATCATTACAATGTAGCCAACTTTTCAGACATTTTAAATAAACAGTGTAATGTCCAGATGTTGTAGTAGGTCCACAATGAAAAATAATTGCAACAGCTACAACAGTTCTTCCTGATATTGATACTTGAGTAGCTACACAATCTTTAATTAAAGTTTCCAATTTTCTTCCTCCAGCTCTACAACGTTGCAGCTTTAAAATGACATACTGTCCATATCTTTGTATAAATAATGTTGATGACATTTCTGATCTGATTTACATTGGCTAGACTCCATGCTTTGACTTGCTCCTCTAACTAGATTCTTAAAAGACACTGATTAACAGTCTGTTAAAGTCAAATCTATGAATATTTCAGTGTCTATGTTAGTGGTACATGTAAACAGACAATTTTCACGGTCATGTTGCCATTTCTAAGAAAGGCCAAAAAGGTTTTTAATATCTATACCTTCATCTTGCAATACACCAAGCATAAACATTAAAAATTCCTGACAATCTTGCTGAATATTCTGCGTACATTGAGTAGCACCAGAACATTTGTCTAAAACATTTAGAATATCAGAAAATCTTTGCATTTTACTTTTATCACTACTACATTTCTCATAAACAGAATACAACAATGAAAAGAATATTTCTTCCCGATTTTCAAAAATTTGCTGTTGCAAACTTTCAAGAAAAAAACCAACATTAACAACTACATTAGCATAGCAGTTGACACTAGAACTATTTTCAAACTGATAACCAACATTCTCTTCAACATTGTCCTTTTTCTTTTTGCTTGCAATCACAACTTCATCTTGTTTTATTTTTCTTTCTCTACAGTTTCACTACAGATATTCTCAAATCTTCTTTTTCTACCTACCATATGCTTTTCAAATACTGGTTATTTACCTAAATTGGGTGTATATTCTATACTTAACCTATTACACTCTTCCACACAATTTGCATCTGCACTAACCTTTGTCTCATCAAAATCAATCCAGTACAATCCAGATAAAGTTCTCACTCGAGAAAAAGCAACTAATGCCATACCCTCTTTAAACACAGTGCTTCCAATATTCACTAAAGCACTGTCAACACTTAAACCATGAGATTTATGAATGGTCACCGCATACGCCAAAGAAATAGGAAACTGTTTTCTGCGTACATAGAAATCTTTTACAAGCCAAAACTGAGCTGAACAATGACTAAATTGTTGTACTTCTGCAATTTCATCAAATTTGATTTTCAAAAATTCAATACTATCTCTATTTACATAATTAACAAAATCAACAATTTTATCCATTGCTCCATTTACTAAACCTGTTTCCACATTCAAATTACGTCATAAAATTACCCTACAGTTTACACATGCATACAAATTCTTTTCTAAACAGGAAAGTTTTACTTTTCGATTTCTCTAAGGAATACAATTTCCTCTTCACCTTTTCCGTCAAAATAATAGTGATTCCTTCATATTCTATTTGATCAATAGCTTCCAATGTAATATTTTCTTCATTTTCCAACTTTAAAATTTCTTTATTGAATATAGAACATTCACGCAGTGTTGGCAGATTGTCTTCTGCAATTCTCATATATATTTTCTCAGGAACAATATTTTCATTTGGAAGCAAATTGGAAGGTAATCGTCTCTGTAAAGCTTGTTTGCCATTTTCTGTCACTTTTCCAATTCTTATATTTTGAAGAATATTTCCATAATCTGCATCATTTGCCTGACGTATATTTGTAATACGTTCCTAATATTCAAAAAATGACCAAATGTTAACATTTCCAATTCTCTCCAAAGACTTTCTGGTATCTTCATGCACCAGTGTTTTAAACACTGGTTGTCCTTTTACAGGAGTAAGGTGTAGTAGATCTCCAAAAACTATGATGTGCTTTCCTCCAAATAATACGTCATACTCTGTTTTAAAAATTTGCTGCATTCTTAAATGCACAAAGGCAAGCATTAAGTATGATACCATGCTTACCTCATCAATAATGAAAAGTTTCATTTTCTTCAAGACTCTTACAACTTCACAACAACCGTCTCCAGATAGCTTGTGGTATTCCAATTTGTTTTCATGCTCTACTGGTAGCATTAATAAACGATGTAAAGTAATTACTTTAATATTGTGTGCCGCCGACCCAGTTGGAGCAGTGACAACACAAGACAAATGCTACTCAGTTGTTTTCTGCAGATAAGTTGTATTAATTAAAAAACGTTTTCCTGTTCCAGCTTGTCCACTCACGTACATTTGGATAGGTTGAAACGATGAGCAAGAGCACTCTTTCTTTTCATGAAGTAATCCATGGTTAATCTGTTCTCTCACTTGCTTATATATTTCTTTCTGCTCAACATTTAATTGTTCTTCCAAGTTTCCTAAGTTTGTTAGATCTTCTTGAGCTTGATATATTGCTGTTTCCACCTCTTCCATAGCAGTTGCTGCTTCATTTTGAATAATTGGTTCTCCTAATGGATCCTGACTCAATGGAGCAGAAGTTTGACTATCTTGAGAACTGTCTGTAGCAATCTCAGCTGCAATTGTAGCTTCTTGCTCAATTTCGTCGTTCAACTTTTTCACATAATTAGCAAAAACAGGACATTTTTCATAGTATCTTTACTTGCGGTGAACTAATCTTCCTAGCTGTCAAAATCTCCACGTAACTCCAATTCTCAACGCCACGGCTTGAAGAGTTGCAAAAGAGCTAATTAGTAAAATTCCCTTTTGTCAGGTGTTTCGCAACTCAGTTTATGGTGATAAATCAAATGCCCTTTTCTTTGTTTTACCAAACATCCTTCAGAACCAATCACGGGACATATACCATTATTGATGTTTTCGGTAATAATCCGTTTAAAAATATAGTTTTGCAACACTTCATAGAGACAAATGTTCTCAAGATGATGACTTCTATTTGGATAATATATATCCAACAAATTTGTTTTCACAATATCTGTACTTTCTGGCTCTTTTTCAGCTAAACATTCAATTTCTTGTACAGATTTAAGTACTCGGTTTCGTATTGCAGCAAGACCTAGACTCACCCAAATGATTCTTCTAGATTTTGAGTATAGACTTGCAGATGATGAGCGATCTGAGCATTCATACGCTCCGATTCCTCGATGAGATAACATCTTCAAACTGTCACTTCCCACATTTCCTTCAATTCTGTCTTTTCTGAATTTGTTATGTAGGATGTTACATATCGAGCAACAGCAATGGAATTGTCTGCAACATATTGAATATCCATGTTAGCATTCCACATGGGCAAAATGACTGGGTTATAGTCATTTATGTATGTTGACTCTTCATTTCTTCTTAAGTTGTAGGTATTTTTTGGAGACTTTCTTGTGATAGTATTGTTATGTCACAAAGATGACATAAAACTGTTCACTCTTCCTTTCTTTATTACAGGACGTGGAAATCCAAAACGACATTTGGTGTAGAACCTGTCCTTAGATTTGTACTTTTGACAACCGTATTTCCCACAACGATGGCTTTGGAATCTTAAGACTTGTTGTCTTAAGTCCTTATCTTGTGTAATTTTAGGTATATCACATGTAGCATATTCTTTAATAAAAGAAAACACAGTATAATCTGTGTCTGTTCCAAATTTGGGTAGCCTCTTTGATACATATTAGCATATGTATGTGAGGAGCACCTCTCGCTTGATACTCCTTTCGCCAAAAGAAATCCAGAACCTCTCCAAGAGGAGGATTTTTTTTATTGGTGATAAAAGACATCATAGCTTTAAATCCACGATTGAAATATCTGCATACATTAACTGGATCCAAAGAGCACAATTCTCCAGGTGTCTTGTATTCAATATTTAGTTTATTTGGATTTGCCTCTCGAAGAAATTGAAGTGAATCATCCCAAGCATATTCATGACAGCTTAGAGTGAGGAACCATGTAGGAGTTCCTAAGTTCCTTAGCATACATTTAAGTTCTCCATGACGACAATACCAGTACTCATTAATACCACTCTGACATGCCATGAGATGAATTAGTTGAGATTCCAAAACATTATCTTTCTGTAGGCAGGGTTTCAGGCCCATATGGGGACTCTGGTTTTACTGGGCAGGGGTATGATCTTTTCAGCTTTCGTGGATTTAAAATCAGCGTTTAATTTAGTCCCAAGATTTAAACTGTGAAATGCGCTACTAAGACTGGGGATGCTTAAAGAATTGGTTGCATTTGTGGTAAGACTTCACAGTTCTAACTATGCCCAGGTCTGCTGGAGGAAACCGGGGGAGGTCACTGAGAAATTTTCAGTGGGGAAGGGCGTCCGACAAGGGTGTGTGCTGGCGCCCACCCTATTTTCACTTTTTATAAATGGGGTGGTGCAGTACTTTGAGAATTTTCCTATGGACGCGCACACGCTAGCTGGCCAAAGGGTGCCCCTGCTCATGTTCGCTGGTGACACCCTGATTTTATCCAAGACGAGACAAGGGCTTCAGTTAGCATTGTCTCGTTTTGAAGAGTTCTACTGCGATCATGAACTTGTGGTCAATGTAGAAAAGACCAAATTTATGGTACTAACTGGGACCAGGCCTGTTATATCAAGAGTTTTCATGAACGGAAAACTCTTGGAACAGACCAATGTTTTTACTTACCTGGCGTTTACCTTTGGTGAAAAATTGAGCTGGTCTCCCAAATTGAAGATTCTTGCATTGAAACACTTGCAGTTAATGGGAGCATTGATAAAGGAACATAGGCAGTCACAGACAAAGCCTATAGCCCCCGTTGTTAAAATGTATTCCACAAAAGTTATCCCAGCAATCCTTTATGGTGCTGAGATCTGTGGGTGTAGTAACCTATTACATCTAGCATTAGCCCAGAACAAGTTTTTAAGATCAATCGTGGGCCTTCCCAAATCTACCCCACGGCTC
Organism: Lissotriton vulgaris; assembly: GCF_964263255.1. Taxonomy (NCBI): domain Eukaryota; kingdom Metazoa; phylum Chordata; class Amphibia; order Caudata; family Salamandridae; genus Lissotriton; species Lissotriton vulgaris. The sequence goes on along the minus strand of NC_141689.1, from coordinate 1,293,534,749 downwards.
CCTCTGCTGTTAGATCTTAGTTGTCACGCAATAGAGGATATCGCACGGTTTAGGATGTTGGCTTTCTGGAGAAGGCTCTGAATTACCCCAGAATTATATTTGTTTGCAAGGGGTCTGATTGAAGTAAGGGGTCTGGATCGTTTAAATAGGATTACATGGTTAGTTACTATTAAATCTATGCTCACTGACATGGGGATGAAGGATATATGGGACAAGCCAGAGTCTGTTGAATTCCCACCGAAAGTAATATTCAAGGCAGCTTATTGGAACCTAGTTAAAATTAAGAGGTATTCTGCTTTGACTAGCTCTTCCCTGTCTAGAGATTTCTGTGAGCTTAAAGATGAACCATGTATGGAAAGTTACTGGGATCTAATTACAAAACCTAGAGACTGTAAGCTTTAACATCAGTTCCATGTTGGGACCCTCCCGGTAAGGAAGTTTACATGTAAATGGTCTATAGATGCTGGAGATAAATGTCCATTCTTTCCGGATAGGATAGGTATTGAACATCTCCTATATGTCTGCCCAGCTTACCAAACCCCCCGTAGTAGGTGGCTCAAACCACTGTGCAGAACCTTGGGAACTAACTCAGCGAAGTTTGCTAAAAGGCTACTGAAAATTGGTTGTAATGACCTTGCAGTCAAAGGGGTGGCCAAGTTCCTAAGCTGGTCTTAGGCCATTTGGGTAAAAACAGGGGGTCCATATAGCTTGTCATAGTTATTTTATAGCATTGGTTGGTACAAAATGGAATCTTAGTGGGTTTTTTACTTTGTACGTTTTTGGATTGTATATAGATGAAAAGTCTTGTGCGAATAATATATTTAATCCTGTCTTATGAATTGTTTTTAATTGTAAATATATATTTATGTTTTATACTGAATGATAAATTTGTAACTATAGATTTGATGGTGTAGCTATGGTTGAGCGCTACTGTACCTTGTTTTTATCATACTTTTTTTCTTTTAAGATGAATAATCGCAATAAAGAATTTTTTAAATCTTGAATCTTTCTGCAGTACTTTATCCATTATTTCCTATGCTGAAACATTTCACAGATGTACACCTGTTTTCAATATATGGTTTACTGCAAAAAAAAAAGTCCAGACAAATCACTCTCAAACAAAAGATGAAACAAATATGGATTACATTGTCAAAATCTTCGTTCCTCTGCATACAATCTTAATGTCCGGTATTCAGATGCCGGAATCTGCACAGGTCGGTCATCATATCGTCGTCCTTTTCCTGTGGGAAACAAATGAGGAAAGCAACGAGCTTCCAAGATTTTTTCCCATACACTAATGGGACTGACCTTTGCTTCTTTCATTTGGAATAACTCTATAGTATTCCCCATCACTTCTTTAGAATGAAGTGGATGAACACTGTAATGTTCGTAGATTTCTTCAGTTCTGGACACATTCACTTTTTCAATTTGTCCAGATGGCAAGTCACTATCTTCTTCTACAGTTATTTCTTCTTCTCTCACATACACATTTTTATCATATTGATTATTTTTTACCAGATACAACATTGCTTTTTTCACTTTCCTAACATCCACTAATTTTTGCTAGATTTTCTTACTCTTAGTAGGAACGCCATTAACAAGAACAACTAAAGGTTCATCTTCTACATTTTCTACACCAATTGTTTCAATATTTTTCTTTGAATCTAGAGGCAAATATAAAACCTTTCCATTTAATCCTCTCTGTAAATTTGAAGGAGTCAATTTTCCTGTCTTAGGCTCCATACGAACAACAGCCTGAAAAGAATGCACACATTGAATAAGAATAGACTCATCAGTATTTAAATCCATGAGTTCAGAAGGAATATTTACCAACTCAAGATTATTATGCATAGCTCTAGCAGGCTTATTGTTCTCATCTAATTTGTAATAACAATATTTACAAATACGCTGATCAGAACTCAAATCAAAACAATTCTTTACCACAAATAAGTTGCAAATTTCATCCACTCATTAATATTTTCCTTTTCACATTTTAAATACAGATCAACAGTCCTTGTCTGATTTTTATAATGAGTATACGTCGACAACAAATACAAGTATAATTTCGCCTTTCACCTGAAATCACCTTAAACTTTGTAATTTCTTGCTCAAAATGTTCTGTACTACAATGGTGTACATTCTTGCCTACATTTCCTTCTATTAATGTCTTAGTTTCTACACTGTTTTTCTGAGGACCAAAGTAGCTAACCTGAATTTCATCACAAATATTCATTACATCTGATACAGATCCATGCAAAAGAGCACTGTTCAACTTTTTTAACATTTGTGCTGGACTTTTTGCATAATACAATCTTCTGACTAATTTCCTCATTTCAGTATGATGTACTGCTAACATCCTAAAATGATGAAAAACACTTCAACATACTTTTTTAGAAAGACAAGACAGAGAATGACCTTGCAAACCAGTATTTCCTCTCACTCTGCAAGGGTCCAGTCCTTGCAACATCTTAATCTTTTCTTTAACACTTTTCTTAGTATAGTTACGTAAGAAATTGCGTAAAAAAATCAACAGATTCCTGCCGTACACTACAAATACTTCTGCAATTCCAAGTGTACACTGGAGCTTTAGGACGTCTCCCTAAAACTTCATCAGCTAACACCTCTTCTGAATTTCTAGGAACAATGTTCTCTTTCTTAATAGGACAACCATTTGTAGCCTCATAAGCACGACCACTAGTGCATGCAACAAATCATTACTCTGAAGTTAAACCTCTTCATTAAAAAAAGGCTCAGATCTTGAACTATGTTTCCATTCACCCCAAATGAACCCGTAAAAATAACTTCTGTTAATTACTCTTCTCCAGTTATTTTGGCATTCATTAAATGGATTGGCTTATCTAGTGATCGAATTCTATTGATTACTAAAATAAACAGTTTTGTTTTCAATTCAAAAACTTTCTCAACTACATTTTCTATATGTTTCTTCTTCCTATAAAATGCTGGTTTTTTTTTTACAATTCTTTGCTTCCTTAATAAAATTCGACACCACTCTATTATAAAACATGTTCTTCCTAATTTCCTTAAACAGTTTTTTCCTCCTTTTACTATATATTGTTTTTTCACAAGATGTGTTTTCTATGGTTTTTCTCTTTTCTCTTAGTTGCAGATACACAAATAGTATTTTTGACTGTTTGCAAACTACTTTTAGTGTTTAATAATTTCCTCAGAAAACTCTTCATTCTCTTACCAGGACTTTTTTTCTTTTTGTTAACACATTGTTCTTCTGGTAAATCTTGTGAATGACTTTTCTTTAAATAAACAGCTTTCTTTCGTTGTTTCCTCTTTTTCCGTTTTTGTAGGCATGATCATTTTTTTCAGTGTTGATAAATATAATCTAATATAAAAAAATATATATAACATTACAAAAATAAATATATGAAACAACTATTATATTACTTATAAGAAGAGAGGGAGGACAAACATCGGAGTATGAAAATAGAAGGAGTTACAAAAAGAGAAGGAGGAGTATGAGACAAGGGAAAATATGGGGTTGCACCTAATAAAGTAGCAGCGCCGGACGGAGGTGGGGGCGATTTGGACGACCCAGGAGTTGGGAATACACTGGAGGCTTTGGTAAAGTCAATAACTGCAATGAGGGAGGAAATCCGTGCTGATTTTGCAGTTTCTAAGACGAATCAGAACGAAATTAGAGCATCCTGTGAGATGTTGGATTAAAAAGTGGATGGCTTATGCGCAAGGACAGAGGTTTTGGAATGTTCTGTGGGATCATTGACATTCAATTTCGAGATAGCTAGATCCAAAATCCAAGCGCTGCAGAAGGATGGTGAAAGTATGCAAGAGCAAGTTGAGAGCTTGAAAAATTATTCCCGGAGAAATAATTTGCGACTCTTAAAGATCCCGGAAGGAAAAGAGGGCACAAACCTTAAAATCTTTGTAATTAAGATCCTAAAAGATTCTCTTAATTTGGAGGAGTCAGCTGACGAGCTAGATAACAACATCCAGCGAGTTTACCATGATCCATTCCATCTGAAGCCAGGGAGAAATAAACCCAGAAAGGTGTTGATTAACTTCCTAACATTCTCACTTAAAGATAAGATCTTGAACCTCGCACTGAAAGCCAGATCACTACAGGGCCCGGACTTCTCTTTTGAGGTGCGATCAGACCTATCTAAGACCACGCTTGATAGGCAATGGGAGTTGGGGCAGCGCATGGAAAAAGTCAGAGCTGTAGGCGCCATTGTTCAGAAGAGGTTTCCAGCATTTTTGCGTATTATGTACAACAATAAAATGCATAATATCCGATCACCCTCGGAAGCAGATGAGTTACTAGAATCCATTAGAGAGCATGCCCAGGCTCAGAGTAAAGGATAGTGGGTTATGTGTGTCTGAACAGGTTAACCGACACTATAAAATTACGCCTGGTCTATATTAGTTCAGTTAAGGACTATATAGCCCTGAATCAAAATGGGTAATAATCATGGTAGTAAGGGAGAGGAAGTAAAAAAAAAAAAAAGAAGGGAAAAAGAAGGGGAAAAAAAGGGGAGTAGGAAAGAGTTATCAAAAAAAAAATATATATATAATATATATATATATGTAATAAAAAAAAACTTTGAAGATGAAGCTACACCTGCAATTACTAAAAATATAAAAATAAAGTATTTCTCTATTTCTCCTAATTTATTTCATCACAAAAGAGTGTGTAGGGGAAACACAAGTTAAATTAAAATCTAATAATGTATGTATGTGTATGTATATATATATATATATATATATATTCACTGAAAAAACCATAGGTTATAGACCATATATAGTTAGGAATTAGCATTTACAAAACCATGAAAATTCACTGAAAAAACCGTAGGTTATAGACCATATACTGTTAGCGCTCTAGTTGTTCTTTAGAACACTCTGGGACATTCTGTCATTGGGCTATACTTGGGGTACATCTGGGTGATATTTGGGCTACATTTAGGCTCTTTTGTCTCTGGTGGCCATCTTGGGAGACTGTATGTCAGAATTGTTTAATGAAATTGAAGAGGGTTTGAGAAGTCACTCAAAATGTGCCCTAATTTTTCTTTCTGCAGCACTAATCATAATTCATATGGCAAAATATACCCCCTCATTGTGTTCCTTTTTAAATTAAATGTTTTAAGAGTTACCACTTTATTCCAATCAAGATGGCTTCAGGTGTGCCATACCTTTGTAATAAGTAGGACTGTTAGCGCTCTAGTTGTTCTTTAGAACACTATGGGACATTCTGTCATTGGGCTATACTTGTGCTACATCTGGGTGATATTTGGGCTACATTTGGGCTCTTTTGTCTCTGGTGGCCATTTTGGGAGACTGCATGTCAGAATTTTTTAATGAAATAGAAGAGGATTTGAAAAGTCACTCAAAATGTGCCCTAATTTTCTTTCTGCAGCACTAATAATACCTTCTATTGCATAATATACCCCCTCATTTTGTTCCTTTTTAAATGAAATGTTTTAAGAGTTACCACTTTATTCCCATCACGATGGCTCCAGGTGTGCTATACCTTTGTAATAAGTAGGACTGTTAGCGCTCTAGTTGTTCTTTAGAACACTCAGGGACATTCTGTCATTGGGCTATACTTGGGCTACATCTGGGTGATATTTGGGCTACATTTGGGCTCTTTTGTCTCTGGTGGCCATTTTGGGAGACTGCATGTCAGAATGTTTTAATGAAATAGAAAGGGATTTGAGAAGTCACTCAAAATGTGCCCTAATTTTTCATTCTGCAGCACTAATCATACTTACTATGGCAAAATATACCCCCTCATGTTGTTTCTTTTTAAATTAAATGTTTTAAGAGTTACCACTTTATTCCAATCAAGATGGCTTCAGGTGTGCCATACCTTTGTAATAAGTAGGACTGTTAGCGCTCTAGTTGTTCTTTAGAACACTCTGGGACATTCTGTCATTGGGCTATACTTGGGCTACATCTGGGTGATATTTGGGCTACATTTGAGCTCTTTGGCTCTTAGAACACTCTAGGAGGCTGCAGTAGAACACAAAGGAATCAACTGACAGTCTCTGTCCTTGTTGGATGTACATGTTTTACTGAGAATGTCAGACTTCATTTTCACATGACTGAGAAAGATAATGTGAATTTACAGAAAATATGCTTTCAGTTTAGCTTATAGATCCCCTACCAAACCACTGTGGGAAAATCATGAGATATTAGTTTTCTTTCAAACAATATTCATGGTATCACAGCAGAAGGTTTTTTCACATGGTAAAATCACCTTAGAACCCACCACAATTCCTAAAACGAGTATGGTACCATCAACAAATGATTTATAATGTAACTAAAGTCCTAAAACCCTCTATTAACTACAATGCTTTTTAATGAGGTGCTATCATGTATATTGGTCCCAAGATGGCTGCCAACACTTCTTGGATGAAGTGCTGACAGCCAATCAGATCAGATGTGTGGTTAGGCTCCGCCCAGATATATATCTTTTTTTGAACCTAAATTACTCAAAATCCACTGGAGCACATATATTGAGACCTAGCAAAGGCACATCGGGCTAACAGTCCCTACAATTTTGCCAAGTTTCGTGCAAATCCATTCAGCCGTTCGAGCTAAAAGTGAGGCCAACCGCCCTATGGAAATTAACATGGGAAAAAAGCGTTTTGGGACCCCCCTTTTTTCTCGGCCCCCCCTTGATGAAACCCCCCCAAATTGTCAGGGGCTGCTCAGAAACAAAATGTTCAATTTTCCTGAAAATTTCAGCCAATTCCGTCCACAAACGCCAAAGTTATTAGACATAGAATTTTCAAAAATCCCATAGAGAAAAAATCCTAACTATATATACCTACTGGCGACCGCCAGTAGGTAATATATATATATATATATATATATATATATATATATATATATATATATATATAACCTACTGGCGATAGCCAGTAGGTATATATAGTTAGGATTAATTCTCTATGGAACTTTTGAAAATTCTATGTCTAATAACTTTGGCGTTTGTGGGCGGAATTGGCTGAAATTTTCAGGAAAATGGCACATTTTATTTCTGAGCAGCCCTGGAAAATCTGGGGGGGTTTCGTCAAGGGGGGGCCGAGAAAAAAGGGGGGTCCCAAAACGCGTTTTTCCCATGTTAATTTCCATAGGGCGTTTGGCCTCACTTTTAGCTCGAACGGCTGAATGGATTTGCACGAAACTTGGCAAAATTGTAGGGACTGTTAGCCCGATGTGCCTTTGCTGGGTCTCAATATATGTGCTCCAGTGGATTTTGAGAAATTAACGTTTTAAAAAATTTATATATCTGTGACAGCGTCCCAGATAGCGCTCCAGATCGCGTACTTTTCACGTCACGGAGCTTTGCGAAGCGATGCTGATTGGCTCTCCGGTGTCTGTCAACATTCTAAACAGTCCGGTGTGGCCGCCATCTTGTCTGTCGGTAGGATCGAGAGACAAGAAGAGGTGAAAAACGAAGGGGGAATTTAATGAAAGGGGGCAAGGTAGACCCCTCTTGACCCCCTAGGAATGATGTTGGGGTTATTAAAGGGTCCCGTGGGGAAAATAAAAAAAAATTGATTTTTCACGGTAGAAGCGCTTCCCGGATCACGAACCGGGCCGCAAACTGGTAGCGAAACGGGAATTCGCCATTTTGTGTTTCGATTTAATTAAATTACAGGGTATAACGGGGTACGGGAGACGTATCCTGATCCCTTATGTTTTTTGAGGGTGGCTGAGGAGGCTCATATATGTTGATACATGTCTTCCAGCGGTTGTGCGTGAGCGTTTTATTTTTTTTGCTGCGTGACGTCTGTTAACGTTCGATTCGATGGAAATCAGGAAGTGTTGACCGCCATTTTGTCACTGCGATTAAATATTTTGTTAAAAATAATTGTTATAAATTAATCATTATTGATAAACATTGTCTGCGCCATCTTGCCTTTTTTCCAATGCCACAATTTTGTCGTGCACGGCAGCCATTTTAGATGCCTTGACCAGACCCACTCTCTGCACACCGTCGATTCTCAGCACGGCTCCCCACCCTCGCAAGCATCTCCCCCACGCACTGGTCACCCCGCTCTCTCTCTCATGCATGGTCCATAAACCTCCCCCCATCTGCGCTGCTCTTCTCTGAGAATCACACCCCGTGCCCGCCCGACACCTTCCTTTCACCCTATTCACTACCGCACCCTCTGACACTCCTATTCCTCTGTGTCCGATTGTCCAGGCCGGTCCCAGGCTATCACCTAGCCCTGCGGATGTAGTTTATGGCCCCAGCTGTAGAGAATCCTGACATGCCAACCCTCCCGATTCAGGCGTGAGACTACCGATTTCAGTGCTAGTCTCCCGCCTCCCGATTCCTGCAAGCAAAAACCCGATTCCTCGGGGGTTTCAGCTGACAGGGCTTGGTATTGTGTAACGTGCTAATTCTTCCAGGAAACGTCAGAGGGCCGATGCAGGGGCTCTAGAAGGGGTGATAAACCATTTAAGCCTCATTAACAAGCGCATGGTCTTTTAAAGATCTGTGAAGTACTCGGGCGGCGGTGTGTGTGCCCTGTTTCAGGAGCGGGCGGGGGGCGGGGGGGGCACTGCCAGCGACTTGCCAGGCCAGGCAGTGTTCAACACTTGCATCACCCTTTCTCTGCCTGCTATTGTGCTCCATGCTTCGGAAAGGTAAGAAAAAGAACGTGCATTTGAGTTTGAAATGTCCGATCCTGCAGCAGCACACTTCCAAAGCCCACACATGACAATAACCCAATTCAAGGCCCCATTCTCCCGATTTTTAAAAAAAAAATCTCCCACTTTGCTCTTCTGAAATGTTGGCATGTTTGAGAATCAGCCCTCTTCAAAGGAGTTACAGTAGATGAAGGCCCCCACCCCATGAGATCCGTCACACCATACGGGTTCCTACTATCTGATAACCATCCTGTATTGTGCTTGGGGAGGGGATTCTCACTGTGAGGGTGTGTGGGACCGAGCCTGAAGCGGAAGATTCCAGGGATGCCTCTTTGTACATCAAAGTTTTTACAATTATGTGTCACATTAATAATATATAGCACTTCAACAAAGTAGTAGGATTATAAAACTTTAATAACTTATAAATATATACAACGCAACAAAAACAGTAAACACATTTAAACATTTTTTTTGTAAAAAGAAGCAACAATGGTCAGTAGCTGTGTTTTGTGCGAATAGTCCCAAGGCAGCACAACGAGCTGAGTTCTGGACGGCACCCAGGTGATGTCACCTGGGTGCCGCACTGGTTTTTGGTATCCTACAATGCAGCTCCGAAAAATGGCGTGGGGCGTCCCTGGGGAGGCCTTGTCAGTAGCGGTCTGTTGTGCGAATAGTTCCAAGGCAGCAGAACGCGCTTAAATGTGGATGGCACCCAGGTGATGTCCAGTAAACTGCCGCACTGGTTTTTGTATCCTATAATGCTGCTCCGAAAAACGGCGTGGGGCGCCCCGGGGGAGGGGGGGGGAGGCGGCGTGAACGGGCCTCCCCAGGTGGCGGCTCGTGTGCTGTAGTGGGTCGCCCCTTTACCGTTTCAGTTGCCATTCCGCCCGCTTTTGGTACACTGTGCCAAAATCCGCCATTCAGCTGAGTTGCGCCTACTCTTGCGGTTCAGCGATAGGCGGCTGCCACAGGACTCTCAAAATGGCAGCAGGCTCTTTCCTTTTTGGGCCTGGTCCACTAAAATGGCCCTGGGACACCTTGGAACTCGGACGATTGTCTGCTAGGTCTTGGACCCCATTCTCGAAAGCGTCCCCTCAGCCGTGAAGATTCTACAAAAGTCTTGGGGGCCCTCGACTCCTGCAGGCTTCCGGTGGGGAGCGGCTGCCATGATTGCTCGCGGAATGACCACGCCAGCTTCAGTCTGAAACATCCAGAAACAAGGTGGGGCTTTCATCGTTTTGGAAAAAAAAAAATTCTAAACCAATGAAAAGTGTTATTTTTAGGTCATATGACCAAGCCTTCCATCATTAGGAAACCAAAAATAAAATGAACCAATGAAAAGTTTTATAAACAAGTCACATGACCTGTTATGCGGCATAGGGCTATAAAAAGCGTAGAAAATCCGTTGGCACGTGAGGCGGTGTCAGTAGCGGACCGATGTGCGAATAGGCCGAAGGCAGCACAACGCGCCAAGATACGGATGGCACTGAGGTGGTGTCCAGCAAGTTGCTGCACTGGTATGGCTATCCTACAATGCTGCGCCGAAAGTCGGCGTGGGGCGCCCCGTTGGCCTGTGAGGTCGCGTCAGTCAGTGGGGGCTGTTTGAGGATCTGACTGCATTGGAAAGCAATGTGATGCTGTGCGTCGCCCCCAAGATGGAGGCTCCTCGGCTGCAGTGGGGTGCCCCTTGGTGTTTCACTCGCTATCCAGTTGAGTTGCGTTCGCACTTGCGGCTACAGTAGGCCGAAGGCAGCACAATGCGCCGAGATCTGGATGGCACCGAGGTGGTGTTTAGCAAGTTGCCGCACTGGTGTGGCCATCTTACAATGCTGCGCCGAAAGTCGGCGTGGGGTGCCCCGTTGGCCTGTGAGGTGGTGTCAGTAACGGACCGATGTGTGAATAGGCCGGAACCAGCACAAGGCGCCAAGATCCGGATGGCACCGAGGTGGTGTCATAGTTGAGAGTTCTGAGCAGTGCTTGTAACACTGTCTGAAGCTTATTTGCACCTGCTGCAGCTTCACTATCGCCCTGGTGTGGCCAAAGATCGCCCATGACATAGGCGGCCGGCTCCCGGGGTCTGGCGGAACTTTTTTCCTTTTCCTTTCTGTATCTTGTCCCACAATCCGTTTGACCTGAAGACACGACCTGGTCCCTGAATGTGTGCAGGGGGACGTTATTGATTGAATCAAAATGGCGGCTTCACACAAAGCTGAGTCAAGCGTTGTTGTTGATGCTATACAGACAAAAATTGGTTTTCAGTTTGTACATTCTTCAGGATTTTTTTTTCCATCCAAGGCTGGTTGAGAGTTTGTAGAACAATGGCTTCAGATTTTCAACATACTACTCTTCAACATTCTTCCTAAATTTAACAATGTGAGACTCACTAGGAGAACGGCTGTTTATCTTTCCTTTCAAAATGCTGCCAACAATATTTTCTGAATGGAAGACACCATCTTGTAGCATAAAGGGCCGAAAGGGGTTCTGGTCTGGCCGATGGTTGTTGGAGACATTTTGACTATATCCTGGACCTGCCCGGCCTCGCCCAAAATGGCGCCGGTATAAATGGGACTCGTAACTCCTTGTTGTGTACTGGTTGAACAACCTTGATATCACGAGATATGAATGCAGTTTTGATGCACATGGCGGGCGGGGACGAGAAATGATTGAATATTTCGACATCCCTATTGATATTAAGTTCTGATGTGTTATTGATTACTGTACTATTGAAAGTTCGAATTAACGTCACCCATGGTACTTGCCCGCAAATGTATATCTAGATAATTTTATTGAAAGTGGCCCTGTCGTATTTTAATTACAAAATGTACGTCCACCGATTCCGCAACTGTTAGACACCTTAGTTCTTGCAACCTAATGGCCCGCTCGTTACGTTCCTCTACAATGTAAATGTCTCCTCATCATATACGATTTCAGTTTGCTCCGTGGCCGGCCCACGTGGTTATAGGCCCGTATTTGTATACTGACATTTTCACAATAAAGGTTTTTAAAACAAAACATGGTAGTAGTATTTACATTTGTACAGTTTTTAATTTTAGTCACTGTTTTCGAATCAGTAAAAGGCAAGTTAAATAAAGCAGTCCAATTACATGACGGATAAAAGGTATAATACGCAGGAACGCAGTAAAGATAAATGGTCAAGGGCAGTTATGTTTTCCACTCCTGCAACATAAAGTGATTGTTAAGAATCTGATAATCAGGCGTATCGGCGACTAAGACAGCAGGCCGAGCCTCTTTTACTCAACGGCTCCGTCATGGGACGAAGAAACACCCTTTTTCTCGAAAAAGGAATATATTTTACTTGCAGGACAGTTGTAAATTTTCCGGGAAAGTACATTAGCCTGGAACATTATAACATATATGTTTAAGAAAAAATAATGTTCGAAACCAATAAAAAGCGTAATTTTTAGCTCATATGACCAAGCCTTTCATCATTAAAATAACAAAAGTAAAATGAACCAATGAAAAGTTTTATTAACAAGTCACATGACCTGTTATGCTTACGTTACGCGCTGCGCGCCGCGCCCCGGATCGCTTCCGGGAAGCTGCGCTTCGCGCACCGGAGCACTTCCAGGTGCGCTAACGCGGCGTGTCATATAACGCATTACGCGACAACGTAGGTCCAGAATATAGTCAAAATGTCTCCACCAACCAGCGTTCGGAACACAACCCCTTTCAGCAGTCTAAAAAGTTCTGTTAAATGACAACAGAAGGGACAGGCAACAAGAACCATCAGTCAAAGAGGGGAGGGCAAGTTCTTCTCTACCGGGTCATGTTGGGGCGCTACCGGAACTGATCGAATTTTTAGTCTACAGTGTTTCTGGATGTTTCAGACTGAAGCTGGCGTCAGCATGAGAGCACCACCATCTCGTAGCTCAGTCGTGGCCATTCCACGAGCAATCATGGCAGCCGCTCCCCACCAGAAGCCTGTGGGAGTCGGGGGCCCCCAAGACTTTTGTAGAATCTTCAAGGCTGAGGGGACGCTTTCAAGAATGGGACCCAAGCCCTATCAGGCAAGCGTCCGAGTTCCAAGGTGTCCCAGGGCCATTTTAGTGGACCACGCCCAAATCTGAAGACCCGGCCGCCATTTTGAGAGTCCTGTGGCAGCCGCCTATCGTTGCATCGCAAGAGCGGGAGCAACTCAACTACATGGTGAGCGAGACGCTGTAGTCGCAAGAGCGGGCGGTAAACAGCTGAATGGCGGAAGAGGCACAGTGTAGCAAAAGCGGGCGGAATGGCAACTGAAACCGTAAAGGGGCGCCCCACTACAGCGTGTCTTCAGGTCAAACAGATTGTGGGACAAGGTCCAGAATGGAAGAGTCATCAAAAGGCAAAAAGTTCCGCCGGACCCGGGGAGCCGGCCGCCTATGTCGGGGGCGATCTCAGGCCACACCAGGGCAACACGACTTGGGGAGGGGGCAGGAGCTAAGTGCCATCTCACCGCCCCTCGGGGGCCTCCGTCAAGCGGTTCAGGGAGGCACCGCATCACATTGTTTAACAATGCAGTCAGGTCCACAAACGGCCCTCACTTACTTTGAGAATAGTGAAGCTGCAGTAGGTGCAAATAAGCTTCAGACAGTGTTACAAGCGCTGCTCAGAACTCTGAACTATGGCACCCAACATCCAGGACTTATGCCATTTGAGCATGGCAGTGACATCGAAGCAACTCAGGGACCAAAACCATGAACGTACACTCACGTATGAAAATCTTACTTGGGGAGGGGGCAGGAGCCAAGCGCCCCCTCCCAGTCCGCGCCACCACACCGTATGTTGAAAATCTGAAGCCATCGTTCTACAAACTGTCAACCAGCCTTGGATGGAAAAATGTAGAAGAATGTACAAACTGAAAACCAGTTTTGGTCTGCATAGAATCAGCAGCAACGCTTGCTATCAGAGTGCATGAGTTTCATGCTCAATCGATTGAGCTAGCCGGATCGGGCAACAAAAAGTATAAAATAGTTATGTAAATAGTTATTTAATAAAATGTTTTACCCTGTTACTTTGCTGGTGTGTTGTATATATTTATAATATTTGCATAGGGTTTGTCGTTATTTTGGGTGGGGTGGGGTGGGCAGCAGAGTCGAGCTGTCTTGCAGCCATCATGGTGTGCAGCTAAGTTCATCTTACTAGTTTCGTATTTCTCATGAGGGGTTGTTCTTAATGTTTCTATTTTAGCGAGGTCAAAAACAGATCCCATTAGTGGGTTACTGATTTTGCTCGATTTCTTTTGTTTTTTTAAACTATTTTTCACTATCTGCAAAGACTAAACAGAGTATTGCGACTCTGTGCTTGTTTGCAAATACAGAATGAACCAAAGAAAACCAATTCTAAAACAGTAAATGCTTGGATAGCAATCAATTAAATAGAGAGAGAAGCAGGTACGACGGATTACAACGGGGGCAAAGGCCTGCGTTAACTACCCTTCACTATCTGCAAAGAGAGAGTACTGCTAAGAGAAAAGAGGGGGGGGGCGCGTTCAAAGCACATCAGTGTGCATAAACACGAAAATGTTTTTACCTATCATGTACTTGACATTTGACAGCATTTGATATTTGGTATTAAAAAACCATTGAAATTCACAGAAAAAAAACATAGGTTTTAGGCCATATATAGTTAGGGATTTGCATTTCTAAAAACCTTATTTTACTCGCATAAAACCATTGAAATTCGCATATATAGTTAGATGCGCTAACTATATATTGCGCACCCACAATCCACTGCTGATGATGTCACATATTACATCATTCATGACATGGTCAGTGACATCACTGATGACATCACTGATGACAACTCAAATGACATCACTGATGACAACTCAAATGACATCACTGACGACATCACTGATGACATCAATCATGTGATAATACGATCAACCTCTTCAGACTCTAATATAACCTTAGATACACTCAGAGTAAACAGACACTCACAGACTGTCACTCATCCATGGAGTTATTCACACACCTAGTCAGTCATGCACTGAATCAATCACACCTCCATATCCTCAACTATACAGTTATACACACCCTACTTATTGAAACATATACTAACACATATTTACTCTTTTATACAATCCCTGATACAAGTTCACAATAATCCATACAGCCACTCACACATTCACTGGCTCTTATGCACAGTAATTTATATATGTGAACTTTCACATGCACTGTGTTTTACATATGTACTTACTTTGACATGTAGCACTGAGATATCCATTCACTCACCAATACACTCGTACACAGTCAACCACCCATACAGCTGTTTCCACATGCAGTTTTGAACCCATAGATCTAGTGAATAAACTGTTCACACATGTATGCACAGAGTCACACACCTCCCAGCCACCCCCACACACACACTCACTCTCCCATACAAATACTTGGGCAACCAATCAATAACCCATATAGTTACTCATATAGCTACTGATTAACACATGCAGCAGTTTACAGAACAACAGACATAATAATGCACTAATTAAGACAGTTTAGTCACTAACCCATGCACTCAGTGAGACACATTTAATCACTCACTCATACAGTCAGTCATGCACCTACTAAATCCTTCATCCAGACACTTATACATCCACTCATTCTTCAATATGTAAGACATATTTTAACTTTACAGAAACATACAGTCTCTGGGTGTTCTCATCAGTGATGTCATCAGTGATGTCATCAGTGATGTCACTGACCATGTCATGAATGATGTAATATGTGACTCATCAGCAGTGGATTGCGGGTGCGCGATATATAGTTAGCGCATCTAACTATATATGCGAATTTCAATGGTTTTATGCGAGTAAAATAAGGTTTTGTAAATGCAAATCCCTAACTATATATGGCCTAAAACCTATGGTTTTTTCTGTGAATATATATATGTTTATATGCACATATATTTATGAATATGTGTATAACCAAAGGTGCAGGTAAAGAGGAGTGGTAATAATAATAATAGCAAGAATAATACACTCTCTGTATTCCCTGCACCTTATAAGGGTCCTCTGATACCACAAATTAAGTTCCCTCTTAACAGCCATACTGGTTTGGAGTCTGTCGACAGACTATACTAGCAGGGTGGAGGTGAGGTTGGAGAGCCGTTGTGGGTGTAAATCTGGCCATCCACCAGGTCAGAGTAAGTAGGGGAGGGTTTTCCTGGGGATGGTGGGAGCAGGGGGGGAGGGGAAAAAAAGCAAAAAATCCTCATAAGTCTGCCTCCTATTTTGCAGAAGGGCTATCTCTGACATCTGTCCAACATCAAAAATGTGAATGGCAAATCTTAGGATTCCCGCAGGAGTTGTTGGGAAAGGTTGATGTGAGGGGGGTAGTGGTGGTACCATGACTGCACTCCACTATATGTCCTGGAATGTCAATGGTTTGCGAGTGAGAAGAAGTCGGGAGCGCATAAGGCAGTATCTGAGGGACTCCCCTGCGCAAATCATTGCCATTCAAGAGTCACATCTTCTTAAAAGAGAGGCAGTGGAGATTTTCAAAAAACAGAAATGGGTTGATAAATTCTGCTCTACTGATCATAATGCCAATTTTAGGGGGGTTATATTTATTTTTAAAAGAGCTGCTATAGCCCAAATCTTGGAGTCTATAGAGGACCACACAGGGAGATGGCTGATATTGAGAGTTCAGTTGGTGGGTCAACGACACACCTTGGTGGGCTAATATGGCCCAAATTCAGATAATCTATCGCATATGGACGCCGTCAGAAATCACCTGCTACTTTTTCAGGATCCGGTGATTTGGATGGGCGATTTTAATATTGTGCTGAATCCTAAGTTAGATATATCAGCAAATTCCAGGGCCTGTAGTTCACCAAAGTCTAGGCGAACTCTTATAGCTATCATGACTCAGCTAGGCCTGGCGGACCCATGGCGGGAAAGAGCAGGCAGTAAATTGGGGGTTTCCTATCGGAATAGTCGTTTCAGGCATTCATCCAGAATCGACTACGCTCTGTTTACTTACAATTTGAAAAACACTTTAATAGCGATAGATTATCTCCCATCTCACCTGTCAGACCATTCGGCTCTTGTTTTCTCACTTAGAACCGACAGTAGGAGGGAACATCCTTCTTGGTCTTTTGACCGTACACTCCTACTTGAGGAAGGTGAAGTGAACTTCCTGGTCACTGAGACAACTGCTTTTTTTTAAATTAATCTCGAGTCCTCCTCTCCAGCAGTGGTCTGGGAGGCCTTTAAGGTCTTTATAAGGGGTTGCATCACAAGTAGGTCCTCATATCGGAGTCAAAAATATAAAGATATGATAGATAGTTTGGAACAGGAAATGAAGGGCATTGAGTTCAATCTAGGTTAGTCTTTAGGTTCTCCTGAGGAGCAGTCAAAATTGGCTGAGTTAAAGCTCCAACTAGAAAGTATCCTACAAGAGAGGGCTAATAAAAGATGGAAAGCAAGCAAGATTTCCCATTTCGAGTTTGGAGAGGCCGCGGGAAGAGTATTGGCAAGGAAAATTAAATCTGACCAAGCTCTGAAACATATCAGAGAAATCAAGGTGGAAGGGGAGGCGGCACCAAGGACATCTAGTCAGGAGATAGGTAAAGCCTTTTATGCATTCTTTTAGATAATCTACAGGGAAGAGTTACCAGATGACCAGACGGCACGAAATACGTGGCTGGAAGGAATATTGCTCCCAACCTTATCAACAATACAGAGCAACAGTTAAGAGAATGCAATAACGGAGGTAGAAGTAAAGGAAGCAATACGACAGGTAAAAAAATGGAAAGCATCTGGCCCAGACGGTCTTCCTGGGGAGATTTATAAAGTCTTGGGGGAGAATATCGTCTGTATATATATATATATGGATTTAATGATGGATGGGTGGATATATGAATATATGGGTGGATGGATGGATGGATTGATGGATGGATGGATGGATGGATGGATGGATGGATGGATGGATGGATGGATGGATGGATGGATGGATGGAAGGATGGATGGATGGTTGGATGGATGGATGGATGGATGGATGGATAGATATATGGATGGCTATATGGATGGATGGATGTTTGGATGGATATATGGATGGATGGATGCATAAATGAAGGATGGATGGATGTTTGGATGGATATATGGATGGATGGATATATGGATGGATATATGGATAGATGCATAAAGGAATGGATGGATGGATGTTTGGGAGATATATGGATGGATGGATGGATATATGGATGGATGGATATTTGGATGGATGTATAAATGGATGGATGAATATATGAATGTATATATGGATCGATGTATGAATGTATATATGAATGGATGGATATGTGGATGGATGGATGGATGGGAATATGAATGGATATATGGATGGATGAATAGATATATGGATAGATGAATATATTGATGAATATATGGATGGATATATGGATGGGTTGATATATGGATGCATGGATGGATGCATGGATGGATATATGGATGGATGGATGGACATATGGATGGATGTATGGAAGGATGTATATATGGATATATGGATGGATGTATGGAAGGATGTATATATGGATATATGGATGGATGGATAGATGGCTATACGGAGGGGTGGATGGATGGATGGATAGATGGATGATGGATGGATGGATGGATGGATAGATGGATATATGGACGGGTAGATGGGTGGATGGATATATGGATGTATATATGGATATATGGTTTGATGGATGTATATAAGGATGGATGTATATATGGATGAATGGATTTGTGGATAGATGGATATATGGATTGATGGATATGTGGATGTATGGATATATGGATGGTTGAGGATGGATAGGTGGATGAGGATGGATGGATATATGGATGGATGGATGGATGGATGGATGGATGGATGGATGGATGGATATTTGGATATATGGATGGATGGATGGGTAAATGGATGATGGATATATGGATGGATGGATATATGGATGGATGGATTTATATGGATGGATGGATGGATGGATGGATGGATGGATGGATGGATGGATGGATGGATGGATGGATGGATGGATGGATGGATGGATGGATGGATGGATGTTTGGACGGATATATGGATGGATGGGTGGATGGATGGATATATGGATGGATATATTGATGAATACAGGCCTCAGCAAGGCCCGTGAGTGCGAAAGGGTTCGCCCTTCTGTACGCAAAGTCCTCAGACTACATAAGAAATTGGCACGGAAACTGAAAATACAAAAACATAGTTTAATAAACCTTTAAAGGTGGTACTACAGCCCACACAACACAATACAGTATTGTACAAGGTAGCACAAAGAACTCGGACATGCGGTCCCCTTTTAAACACAAAGAAGGGGCTCATAAGTAGGCAGTTACAACTCAAAAAGCATGATTTACAACCATATATGGACATTTCTTAAACATGATCGATACATGGGTGGAGTTAACGGTTCATGAAGCCCCTCGAATGCACATTCCAATCCCCTTAAAGCAGAAACAGATGTTACACGCACTGGGCATGCGCTAGGCAAGCTGGAACTATTTATAGCATGTTGCTGGGCAAACTCCAGGGGTGACGGTCAGTGAGGTAGGACTTGCCTCGTGGAGAGCACATGGCGGAGTGTAGCATTTAACCCCTTCACTGCGGCGGCTATTCCGCCGCAGTGCTAAGGGGGTGGGGCGACCGCGCGGCGGCCGCATGCTGGTGACGGAACCGCTCCGTCACCAGCGTCGGTGGCGCAGTGCTTATGATGGAGCGGTTCCGTCATGGCCAGCCGCTCAATAGAATGCTCAACGCAGGCGCGGAATTGATGCCGCGCATGAGCAGCGCGCGGGCCATAACGGAACCGCTCCGTCATCCGCACAGCGCACCCGCAGCTGATGACGGAGCGGTTCCGTCATCAGCACTTAAGGGGTTAAGATGGACGCCAGAAAACAAAATGGAGTCTGGCCGTATTTTCGAGTATGAGCGGGAAAACTAGAATGAAGACACAATAGCATGTCTTCAGCGAATGCTTAACATAATTGCTGGTTTATTTACAACAATATGGCTAGATGGATATATGGATATATAAATATATGTATGGATATATGGATATAAGGATGGATGGATGGATATATGGATGGATGGATTGATAGATTGATGGATGGATGGATTGATGGATGGATAGATAGATGGATATATGGATCGATATATATATATGGATATATTGATGGATATATATATGGATATAAGGATGGATATATGAATATATGGATGGATATATGGATGGATACATGGATGGATGGATATTTGGATATATGGATGGATATATGGAAGGATATATGGACTGATATATATATATATATATATATATATATATATGTGTGTGTGTGTGTGTATATATATAGATGGATGGATATATGGATGGATGGACGGATATTTGGATATATGGATGGATGGTTATATGGATGGATGGATGGATATAAGGTTGGATATATCGATGTATGGATGGATATATGGATATATTGATTGATGAATGGAAGGATGGATATATGGATGGATGAATGCATATATGGATGGATCGATATATGGATTGATATATGAATGGATGGATATATGGATGGATATAAGGTTGGAAATATGGATGGATATATGGATATATGGAGGGATGAATATATGGATGGATGGATGGATGGATGGATGGATAGAAGGACATATGGATGGATGGATTGATGGATGGATATATAGATGGAAGGATGGTTGGATAGATTGATATATGGATGGATGGATGAATGGATATATGGATGGATGTATATATGGATGGATATATGGATTGATGGATATATGGATATATGGATATATGGATGGATATATGGATGGATATATGGATGGATGGGTAGATGGATGGATGGATAGATGAATGGATGGATAGATGGATATATGGATGGATGAATGGATGGATATTTGGATATATGGATGGATATATGGAAGGATATATGGACTGATATATATATATATATATATATATATATATATATATATATATATATATATATATATATATATATATATATATATATATATATATATATATATATATGTGTGTGTGTGTGTGTATATATATAGATGGATGGATATATGGATGGATGGACGGATATTTGGATATATGGATGGATGGTTATATGGATGGATGGATGGATATAAGGTTGGATATATCGATGTATGGATGGATATATGGATATATTGATTGATGAATGGAAGGATGGATATATGGATGGATGAATGCATATATGGATGGATCGATATATGGATTGATATATGAATGGATGGATATATGGATGGATATAAGGTTGGAAATATGGATGGATATATGGATATATGGAGGGATGAATATATGGATGGATGGATGGATGGATGGATGGATGGATAGAAGGACATATGGATGGATGGATTGATGGATGGATATATAGATGGAAGGATGGTTGGATAGATTGATATATGGATGGATGGATGAATGGATATATGGATGGATGTATATATGGATGGATATATGGATTGATGGATATATGGATATATGGATATATGGATGGATATATGGATGGATATATGGATGGATATATGGATGGATGGGTAGATGGATGGATGGATAGATGAATGGATGGATAGATGGATATATGGATGGATGAATGGATGGATAGATGGATGGGTTGGATGGATGGATATATGGATGGATATATAGATTTATGTATGGATAGATGGATGGATGGATAAATGGATATATGGAAGATATATGGATAGATGGATGGATATATGGATGGATGGATATATGGATGGATATATGGATTGATATATTGATGGGTGGATAGATGGATGGATTGATAAATGGATATATGGAAGATATATGGATAGATGGATGGATGGATGGATGGATGGATGAATATATGGATACATGGGTGGATGGATATATCGATGGATGGATAGATATATGGATGGATGGATATATGGATGGATGGATGTATATATGGATATATGGATGGATGAATGGATGGATGGATGGATGGATAGATAGATAGATGGATATATGGATATATGTATGGATATATGGATATAAGGATGGATGGATGGATATATGCATATATGGATGGATGGGTAGATGGATGGATATATGGATGGATGGATGTATGGATGGATGGATGGATGGATGGATGGATGGATGGTTATATAAAATGATATATGGATGGGTATATGGCTGGATGGCTGGATGGATATATGGATATATAAATATATGTATGTATCTATGGATATAAGGATGGATGGATGGATATATGGATATACGGATGGATGGATATATGAATGTATGGATGGATGGATATATGGAAAGATGGGTGGATGGATATATGGACGGGAGGATGGATATATGGATGGATGGCTATATATTGATGGATGGGTGAATGGAAATATGGATGGGTTGATGGATATTTGAATGGATGTTTATATGGAAATATAGATGGATGGATATATGGATATATTGATGGATATATTGATATCTTGTTTGATGAATGAAAGGATGGATATATGGATGGATGTAAGGATTAATATATGGAGGGATGAATATATGGATATATGGATGAATGGATATTTGGATACATGGATGGATGGTAGGATGGATATATATTTGGATGGATGGATATATGGATGGATGGATATATGGATGGATGGATGGATTTATGGATGAATGGATGGAAGAAAGGAAGGAAGGATGGATATAAGGATATATGGATGGATGGATGGATGGATAAATGTATGTATGTATGGATGGATGGCTATATGGATAGATATATGGATATATGGAGGAATGAATATATGGATGGATGGATGGCTGGCTATATGGATGGGTGGATGCATGGATTAATGGATATATCCATCCATCCATACATACATCCATTCCGCCGGAATACTCGGTATTCACATTGAATAGGATCTCAAGAGGCGGGGGTATAGCTCTTGCGGTCAAATCCTGCTATTCCACCACATGGCATGGGCAAAAGATCCCGGGGTGTGAAAGCGCCCTGTTTAAGGTTGCTATTTCATCTAACTTCACCCTGTCGGGACTAGTGATCTATCGGCCCCCGGGGAGTGATGTGGCCGTTAGAGCAGCGTTACCTGATGCTATCAGCAATCTGGCTACGGGGTGCTCCAATTTTACCATCATTGGAGATTTAAATCTGCACTTTGACAACTCCAGTAGTCCCTCAGTATCCAGCTTCCTGGCGGACCTTGAGGCGTTACAGCTGAATCAGTTGGTGACGCAGCCTACACACTCAGGGGTCACACCCTTGATCTGTTTTTTACCAACCTTACGGAAGTCTGTGTCACCAGCTACACACCTCTGGCATGGACTGATCATTATTTGATACAGTTCCACTGCCCTATTGTGGCTAGTCCACCCAAGCCAGTGGTGTGTTCTGTTCCAAGACGACGCTGGAACAAACTCAAGCTGGATGAGTTCTTCCATCTCTTATCTGCCGACCCGCTTGACATCTCGGGCCCGCCTGATCAGGTGTACGACAGGTTTAGCGACTGGGTCTCTAGGGCCTTGGACACCCTTATCCCCTTGGTGACCTGTAAAACTAGAACTGGCAAGGCCATCCATCCATACACATGCCCATCCATCCACATACCCATCCATCCATATACATTATATATTCATCCGTCCATATATACAATCATCCACATATCCATCCATCTATCCATACGTCCACCCATATATCCATCCATATATCCATCCATATATTTATCCATCCATATATCCATCCAAACATCCATCCATCCATTCATATATGCATCCATCCATCCATCCATCCATCCATCCATCCATCCATCCATCCATCCATCCATCCATCCATCCATCCATCCATCCATCCATCCATCCATCCATCCATCCATCCATCCATCCATCCATCCATCCATCTATCCATATATCCATCCATCCATATATCCATTAATCCATGCATCCACCCATCCATATAGCCAGCCATCCATCCATCCATATATTCATTCCTCCATATATCCATATATCTATCCATATATCCATCCATCCATACATACATCCATTCCGCCGGAATACTCGGTATTCACATTGAATAGGATCTCAAGAGGCGGGGGTATAGCTCTTGCGGTCAAATCCTGCTATTCCACCACATGGCATGGGCAAAAGATCCCGGGGTGTGAAAGCGCCCTGTTTAAGGTTGCTATTTCATCTAACTTCACCCTGTCGGGACTAGTGATCTATCGGCCCCCGGGGAGTGATGTGGCCGTTAGAGCAGCGTTACCTGATGCTATCAGCAATCTGGCTACGGGGTGCTCCAATTTTACCATCATTGGAGATTTAAATCTGCACTTTGACAACTCCAGTAGTCCCTCAGTATCCAGCTTCCTGGCGGACCTTGAGGCGTTACAGCTGAATCAGTTGGTGACGCAGCCTACACACTCAGGGGGTCACACCCTTGATCTGTTTTTTACCAACCTTACGGAAGTCTGTGTCACCAGCTACACACCTCTGGCATGGACTGATCATTATTTGATACAGTTCCACTGCCCTATTGTGGCTAGTCCACCCAAGCCAGTGGTGTGTTCTGTTCCAAGACGACGCTGGAACAAACTCAAGCTGGATGAGTTCTTCCATATCTTATCTGCCGACCCGCTTGACATCTCGGGCCCGCCTGATCAGGTGTACGACAGGTTTAGCGACTGGGTCTCTAGGGCCTTGGACACCCTTATCCCCTTGGTGACCTGTAAAACTAGAACTGGCAAGGCCAGCCCCTGGTACGATGACTCACTGCGGGCTCTGAAGGTCTCTTGTAAGCGCGCAGAGCGGGCATGGCGCAAAGCCTATTCCAGCTCTAAGAAAGCTATGTATCGGTCAACAGTGAAGGTGTACCATCGGGCGGTATGTAGAACTCGTGCCGCTTTTTATGCGACACAATTCAGGAATAGTTCGAACCCGGCAAAGGCTATCTTCAAGGTATTGAAAGACCTTACTGCCAAAAAAGTCACAACTTCACATCAGAGCTCTGTGGAGCACTGTGAAAAGTTGGCAGAGTTTTTCTTGGAAAAGGTGAATGCCATCTATCGAGCCTTTCCAGTGGTCGCTCCCTCGGCTAATCCATCTTCTAAGCCACCACCATCTGAGGGACTACATTCTCTACCCTAGTTAACCTCTGATAGCCTAGGCACTTTGGCTCGCAGAGTGAAGTCTGGGTCCCCAGAGGATCCACTCTGCCCCGAAGTGTTCAAGGACCTGGCGGTACTTGACATCTCACCGCTTTGTCCCTTGGTCAACTTGTCACTCACATCTGGCGAAGTCCCACTGAAGTGGAAGCGAGCCATGGTTTGTCCTATCCTGAAGAAACCTAGCCTGGATGGGAGCAAGCCGGAGAGTTATCGGCCTATTTCACTCTTGCCGTGGCCAGCTAAGGTGATGGAGGCACACGTAAATGCTGTTCTCTCGGAACATCTTCGTCGAGCTGATATACTCGACGCCACGCAGAATGGGTTTAGGGCAGGTCATAGCACGGAGACGGCTCTGCTTTATATGGTGGAGCATCTTCGCTCCGTGCTTGACGCGGGACAAATGGCAGCGCTGGTGCTATTAGATCTAAGCGCTGCCTTTGACACCGTCTCGCACCCTATCCTTCTGCTGCGTTTAGAGGAGGCTGGTGTTACCGGCACGGCTCTCGAGTGGTTCCGGTCGTTCTTAACCAACCGGGCCTTTAGCGTGACCGTCCCGCCTTATCAGTCCAAATTCCATCCGTTGAACCTGGGCGTCCCCCAAGGCTCCTCGCTGAGTCCTACGCTGTTTAATCTTTACGTAAGGCCGCTAGCTGAGGTTGTCAAACAATGGGGTATGACCATGGTGTCATATGCCGATGACACCCAGCTAGCGGTCACGATCAGCGGGGATGCTGAAGTCGACGAGTCCCAGGTTTCAACAAGGACTGAGGGCGGTCGCCAGCTGGATGACGTGCAACTGTCTCCAGCTAAACGCTAGTAAGACCGAGGTCATGGTATTTGGTAGACAGCTGGAACTGTGGGGAGAGAGATGGTGGCCGGAGGAGTTGGGTTCTGCTCCCATCCCAGTCGCCGAGCTTAAGAACCTCGGGGTTTGGCTGGACCCTTCCCTTACGTTTGCATGCCACACTAAACGCACGGCTGCATGTTGCTTCGGCATCTTACGTGGGCTCCGTCCTGTGCTAAAGTTCTTCGATGCCCCCACTCGGCAACTCATGATCCAAGCTACCGTCATCTCCAGGCTGGATTATGCGAGTTCCCTGCTGGCCGGGCTGAACGTAGCTGAGATCGGGCGCCTGCAAAGGATCCAGAACGCCGCAGCGAGAGCGGTGGTAGGCCTCCCAAGATTCTGTCCTACCTCCAGCACCATACGAGCGCTGCATTGGCTTCCGGTGGCTCAGCGGATTCAGTTTAAGGTCCTCTGCGTCGCCTATAAGATCTTGAAGGGGTCCCCGGCAACGATCCTTACGACCCTCATGGCCAATTACATCCCAGCACGACCTTTGAGGTCGGCAGACCTCGAATTGGCCGTGGTGCCGCGCTTTAAGCGAAGCAGGGCCGGTGGACGCTCATTCCGAGTCCGGGCCGCTGCTTTGTGGAACTCCTTACCCCCGGCAATTCGCGCTATGTGCGATTTGCTTTCTTTTCGTCGCGCTGTGAAAACGTTTTTATTCCCTTAGTTATTTGTCTGTGTTGTTTTATCTAGTTGTGTTGTGTAGCTGCCTTGTCGGGCGCCAGGACGCTCCTTAGCTGGAGCAACTGTGCGCCAAATAAAAACCACATAACATAACATAACATAACATAACATTTATCCATCCATCCATCCATCCATATATCCATCCATCCATCCATATATCCATATATCCATCCATCCATATATCCATCCATCCAAATATATATCCATCCTTCCATCCATCCATGTATCCAAATATCCATCCATCCATATATCCATATATTCATCCCTCCATATATTCATCCTTATATCCATCCATATATCCATCCTTTCATTCATCAATCAAGATATCAATATATCCATCAATATATCCATATATCCATCCATCCCTATTTCCATATAAACAACCATCCAAATATCCACCCACCCATCCATATTTCCATTCACCCATCCATCAATATATAGCCATCCATCCATATATCCATCCTCCTATCCATATATCCATCCACCCATCATCACTGATGACATCTCATTTGACATTACTGATCACATCACTGATGATATCATTTATGTGATAATACAATGAACCTCTTCAGACTCTAATATAACCTTAGATACAATCAGTGTAAACAGACACTCACAGACTGTCACTTATCCATGGAGATACTCAAACACCTAGTCAGTCATGCAAAGAATCAATCACACCTCCATTTCCTCAACTATACAGTTATACACACCTTACTTATTCAAACATATACTAACACATATTTACTCTCTTATACAATCCCTGATACAAGTTCACAATGATCCATAAAGCCACTCACACATTCACTGGCTCTTTTGCACAGTTATTTATATATGTCAACTCTCACATGTACTGTGTTTTACATATGTACTTACTTTGACATGTAGCACTGAGAAATCCATTCACTCACCAATACACTCATGCACACAGTCAACCGCCCATACAGCTGTTTCCACATGCACTTTTGAACCCATACATCTAGTGAATCAACTGCTCACACATCTATGCACAGAGTCACACACCTCCCAGCCACCCACACACACACTCAGTCTCCTATACAAATACTTGGGCAACCAATCAATAACCCAAATAGTTACTTATATAGCTACTGATCAACACAAGCAGCAGTTTACAGAACAACAGACATAATGATGCACGAAATAAGACAGTTTAGTCACTAATCCATGCACTCAGCGAGACACATTTAATCACTCACTCATACAGTCAGTCATGCACCTACTAAATCCTTCATCCAGACACTTATACATCCACTCATTCTTCAATGTGTAAGACATATTTTAACTTTACAGAAACATACAGTCACTGGATGTTGTCATCAGTGATGTCATCAGTGATGTCATTTGAGATGTCATCAGTGATGTCATTTGAGATGTCATCAGTGATGTCATTTGAGATGTCATCAGTGATGTCATCAGTGATGTCACTGACCATGTCATGAATGATGTAATATGTGACATCATCAGCAGTGGATTGCGGGTGCGCGATATATAGTTAGTGCAACTAACTATATATGCGAATTTCAATGGTTTTGTGTGAGTAAAATAAGGTTTTGAAAATGCTAATTCCTAACTATATATGGTTTATAACCCATGGTTTTTTCAGTGAATTTTCACGGTTTTGTAAATGCTAATTCCTAACTACATATGGTCTATAACCTATGGTTTTTTCAGTGAATTTCAATGTTTTTTTAATAGCAAATATCAAAAGCTTTAAAATGTCAAGTACGTGGTAGGTAAAAACATTTTCGTGTTTTAAAGATGGCTCTGGGCAACCGTGGAACTCGGACGCTTGACTGCTAGGGCATGGGCCCCATTCACAAAAGAGTCCCCTCAGCCTTGAAGATTCTACAACAGTCACCGGGACCACCGACTCCCGTAGACTTCCGGTGGGGAGCGACTGCCATGATTGCTCGCAGAATGGCCACGACGTAGCCACGAGATGGTGGTGCTCTCATGCTGACGCCAGCGTCAGTCTGAAACATCCAGAAACACTGTAGACTACCAATTCAATCACTTCCGGTGGAGCCCCAACGTGACCCGGTAGAGAAGAACTTGCCCTCCCCTCTTTGACTGATGGTTCTTGTTGCCTGTCCCTTCTGTTGTCATTTAACAGAACTTTTTGGACTACTGAAAGGGGTTGTGTTCCGACTGCTGGTTGGTGGAGACAATTTGACTATATTCTGGACCTGCGTTGTCGCGTAATGCGTCATATGACGCGCCGCGTTAGCGCACCCGACCCGGAAGTGCTCCAGTGCGCGAGGTGCAGCTTCCCGGAAGCGATCCAGAGCGTGGCGCGCAACGCGTAACGTAAGCATAACAGGTCATGTGACTTGTTAATAAAACTTTTCATTGGTTCATTTTACTTTTGTTTTTCTAATGATGGAAGGCTTGGTCATATGACCTAAAAATAACACTTTTCATTGCTTTCGAACATTTTTTTTCCCAAATGATGAAAGCCCCACCTTTTTTTTCTCACTCTGATTTGTAAAGCAAAGGACCCAGATGCATTTACAGTTTATCACTAACAATGTTCCAGGCTAATGTATTTTCTGGGGAATTTACAACTGTCCTGCAAGTAAAATATTTCTATTTCTAGAAAAAGGGCGTTTCTTTGTCCCATGAGGGAGCCATTGAACAAAAGAGGCTCGGCCTGCTGTCTTAGTCGCTGATAGGCATGAATATCGGATTCTTATCGATCACTTTATATTGCAGGAGTGGAAAACACAACAGCCCTTGACCATTTATCTTTACTGCGTTCCTGCGTATTATACCTTTTAACCGTCATGTAATCGGGCTGCTTTATTTCACTTGCCTTTTACTGATTCGAAAACAGTGGCTATTATTCAAAACTTTACCAATCTAGGTACTACTACCATGTTTTGTTTTAACAACCTTTATTGTGAAAATGTCAGTATACAAATACGGGCCTATAACCACGTGGGCCGGCCATGGAGCAAACTGGAATAGTATATGATGAGGGGACATTTACACTGTAGAAGAACGTAACGGGCGGGCCATTAGGTTGCAAGAACTAAGGTGTCTAACAGTTGCGGAATCGGTGGACGTACATTTTATAAATAAAGTACGACAGGGCCAGTTACAATAAAATTATCTAGATATACATTTGCGGGCAAGTACCATGGGTGACGTTAATTCAAACTTTCAATAGTACAGTAATCAATAACACATCAGAACTTAATATCAATAGGGATGTCCAAATGTTCAATCAGTACTCGTCCCCGCCTGCTATGTGCTTCAAAACCGCATACGTATCTCGTGATATCAAGGTTGGGCAACCAGTACACAACAAGGAGTTACGAGTCCCATTTATACCAGCGCCATTTTGGGCGAGGCCGGGCAGGTCCATGATATAGTCAAAATGTCTCCACCAACCAGCGGTCGGACCAGAACCCCTTTCGGCAGTCCAAAAAGGTTCCGTTAAATGACAACAGAAGAGATTGGCAACAAGAACAATCAGTCAAAAGAGGGGACGCTTTCGGGAATGGGGCCCATGCCCTAGCAGGCAAGCGTCCGAGTTCCAAGGTGCCCCAGGGCCATTTTAGTGGACCAGGCCCAAATCCAAAGAGCTGGCCACCATTTTGAGAGTCCTGTTGCAGCCGGCTATCGCTGCACCACAAGAGTAGCCGCAATTCAGCTAGATGGCGGGTGAGTCACTGTACTGCAAGAGCAGGCGGAACTCAGCTGGAAGGCGAGTGAAACGCTAAGAGGCGCCCCACTGCAGATGAGGTGCCTCCACCTGGGGAGGAGGGAGAGGCCCGTTTTCGCTGCCTCCCCCCCCCTTTCGGCAGTCCAAAAAGGTTCCGTTAAATGACAACAGAAGAGATTGGCAACAAGAACAATCAGTCAAAAGAGGGGACGCTTTCGGGAATGGGGCCCATGCCCTAGCAGGCAAGCGTCCGAGTTCCAAGGTGCCCCAGGGCCATTTTAGTGGACCAGGCTCAAATCCAAAGAGCCTGCCGCCATTTTGAGAGTCCTGTTGCAGCTGCCTATCGCTGCACCGCAAGAGTGGGCGCAATTCAGCTGGATGGTGGGCGAGACGCTGTAACGGCAAGAGCAGGCACAACTCAGCTGGATGGCGGGTGAGGCACTGTGCCGCAAGAGCGGGCGGAACTCAGCTGGATGGCGGGTGAGGCACTGTGCAGCAAGAGCGGGCGGAACTCAGCTGGACGGCGAGTGAAACGCTAAGAGGCGCCCCACTGCAGATGAGGTGCCTCCACCTGGGGAGGCGGGAGAGGGCCGTTTGTGCCGCCCCCCCCCCGGGCACCCCACGCCGTCTTTCGGCGCAGCAATGTAGGATGGCCACACCTGTGAAACTTGCTGGACACCACCTCGGTTTCATCCGGATCTCGGCGCGTTGTGCTGCCTTCGGCCTACTGTAGCAGCAAGTGCGGGCGCAACTCAGCTGGACGGCGAGTGAAACGGTAAGGGGCGCCGCACTGCAGATGAGGTGCCTCCACCTGGGGAGGCGGGAGAGGCCAGTTCGCGCCGCCTCCCCCCCGGGCACCCCACGCCGTTTTTCGGCGCAGCATTGTAGGATGGCCAGACCAGTGTGGCAACTTACTGGACACCACCTGGGTGCCGTCCAGATCTCGGCGCGTTGTGCTGCCTTCGGCCTATTCGCACAACGGACCGCTACTGACGCCACCTCACAGGCCGACGGATTTTGCCGACTAAAAGACAAACCAAAGCAGCCAATTGTTGCTATGAGATGGATGTTGCAGCAGGCTGCCATATAAATAGTTGTTTAAAAGTTTTTTTTTTACATGTTTACTTTGTTGGAGCGTTGTATATATTTATAAGTTATTAAAGTGTTATAATCCTACTACTTTGTTGGAGTGCTATATATTTTTAATGTGACACATAATTGTGAAGACTTTGATGTACAAAAAGGCATCCCTGGAATCTTCCACTTCAGGCTCGGTCCCACACACCCTTACAGTGAGAATCCCCTCCCCAATCACAATACAGGATCGTTATCGGATAGTAGGAACGCGTGTGGTGTGACGGATCTCATGGGGTGGGGGCCTTGATCTACTGTAACTCCTTTGAAGAGGGGTGATTCTTTACAGTTGGGGCCATAAACTACATCCGCAGGGCTAGGTGATAGCCTGGGACCGGCCTGGACAATCAGACACAGAGGAAGAGGAGTGTCAGAGGGTGCGGTAGTGAATCGGGTGAAAGGGAGGTGTCGGGCGGGCACAGGGTGTGATTCTCAGGGAAGAGCAGCGCAGATGGGGGGAGGTTTATGGCCCATGCATGAGAGAGAGAGCGGGGGTGACCAGTGCATGGGGGAGATGCTTGCGGGGGTGGGGAGCCATGCTGAGGATCGGTGGCGTGCAGAGAGTGGGTCTGGTCAAGGCATCTAAAAAGGCTGCCGTGCACGACAAAAGTGTGGCATTGGAAAAAGGCAAGATGGCGCAGACAATGTTTAACAATACGGATTAATTTATAACAATTATTTTTAACAATATATTTACTCGCAGTGACAAAATGGCGGTCAACACTTCCTGATTTCCTTCAAATCGAACGTTAACAGACGTCACGCAGCCCAAAAAAAAAAAAAACGCTCACGCGCAGCCGCTGGAAGACATGTATCAACATATATGAGCATCCACAGCCACCCTCAGAAAACATAGGGGGTCAGGATACGTCTCCCATACCCCCTTATACCCATTTCTCACATTGTTTTTCCTCCATCTTGTAATTTAATTAAAACGAAACACAAAATGGCGAATTCCCGTTTCGCGACCGGTTCGCGAACCGGGAAGCGCTTCTAACCCGAAAAATCAAATTTTTTTTATTTGCCCCACGGGACCCTTTAATAACCCCAACATCATTCCTAGGGGGTCAAGAGGGGTCTACCTTGCCCCCTTTCTTTAAATTCCCCCTTCGTTTTTCTCCTCCTCTTGTCTCTCGATCCTACCGAGAGACAGGATGGCGGCTGTTTCGGACTGTTTAGAATGTTGACAGTCACCGGAGAGCCAATCAGCTTTGCTTTGCAAAGTTCCGTAATGCGAAAAGTACCCGAACCGGAGCGCTACCCGGGACGCTGTCACAGATATATCTGTTTTTTAAAACGTTAATTTCTCAAAATCCACTGGAGCACATATATTGAGACCCAGCAAAGGCACATTGGGCTAACAGTCCCTACAATTTTGCCAAGTTTCGTGCAAATCCATTCAGCTGTTCGAGCTAAAAGTGAGGCCAAACGCCCTATGGAAAAATGAATGGGATAAACGCGTTTTGGGACCCCCCTTTTTTCTCGGCCCCCCCTTGACAAAACCCCCCCATATTTTCAGGGGCTGCTCAGAAACAAAATGTGCCATTTTCCAGAAAATGTCAGCCGATTCCGTCCACAAACGCCAAAGTTATTAGACATAGAATTTTCAAAAGTCCCATAGAGAAAAAATCCTAACTATATATACCTACTGGCGACCGCCAGTAGGTAATATATATATATATATATATACATATATATATATATATATATATAAAGACCTCCTCTCTAAGAGACATATTAACGCAAAGTCATCTAGTACTGCGTGAGGAGAAAAAACAGACATGGCTAACAACACCTGGCTTCTGGAAATGCCACAAATGCAAAGCCTGTGAGCATGAAGTAAACATCAAACATTACCAACTACAAAATGGCAAAAAAGAAACTATACACGATCACATTACCTGTGACTCAAAATGTGTGGTTTACAGGCTACAATTCCCTTGTGGCAAGTACTACATTGGGAGCACTGTAAACAAACTAAAACTGAGAATATTGCAACACCTAAGGGCGATAAAAAACAAGGACCCTTGCTACCCAATGGCCACACACTTTGTCCAACATCATCAAAGCAATCCCGCCCTGTTGAAATATTCAGGAATAAAGATGTGCAAACTTCCGGAACGAGGTGGAGATCAATTGCTACAACTGAGACGTTTAGAATCAAGAATGATACTGAGCATGGGAACTGAAGTACCATTCGGTCATAATTTGGATGCCGAACTGCATGTACATTTGTGAATTGGTATAGAGACATTGAAGAACAATATGAAATTGTCATCCCATTATGTGGAATTGTATGAGATCTTGAAAATGGTTTTGATGTTGGATTATGTACATGTTTTGAAACGACTAAAGTAATCAGGAACCGAATAGTCAATCAGATCATAAACACACAAAAATCGGAAGGAAGATATTGAATGTGGGGGAGAGGTGACTTATAGAAATTATGAAAGAGTACGATAATAGGAAGAAAAGGTTAATTGGAGTACTTTACACACATCATGCCTTGCTGCAAAGGGAGATACATGTTGAAGTAATGTATATAATTGTAAATAATAGGTTTATATAGACCTGATTCACCATATTATGCATTATCGAGAATTGAACTCATGAATGATTTATACTTTATTAATTATATAACTGCAGTGGCTTTGAATTTTGGTTATCTCCTAACCCTCTGATTGTTATAAAGTCACAGATCACATATAGGGAAATACCGATTAATTTCTGAGGGACTCCCTTATCCCCGAAATCTTCTTTAACATTGTCTTCCGTTTACAAATTAGTTAGAGTACTTCACATGAATAGGTATAATTTAATACCAATCAATGTACATAGATGGATTGATCTGACTGTAAATACTTTATTTAAAACTGTTGGTTCTGGGTCACCCTTTGTACTTTACGTTAAATTTACATACTTATGTGTAGGATGGAACCTAGTTTGATATGGAATACTTTATTTGAATTCAATGGTTCAGGATTACTTTCGGTACTTTACGTTAATTGTACATATTTATGTATATATTTACAAGCATGTACTGACCATGTGTTTTCTATGCTGGGTTGGTGGTCTAGATGACCATGAAAATAGTAGAGGGTACTTACACTGTTCACTGTATTTAAACAAGGACTCTATGGTCCAGTGGAAGGCAGGAGCCGAAACGCGTAGACCGTCCATTTGATGCACTTTCTATTTGCACTGGTGTGTAAATAAAAAACGCAGAAAACTACCTGTTGCTGTGCCGTGTCTTTGGTCTACTAACCGTAGGAAGAAGAAGCTGTGGCAACATATATATATACATATATATATATATAATTTTTTTTCACTAAAAAAAACATAGGTTTAACACTCGTTATGGATAGGAATTAGCATTAAAAAACCTTTGAAATTCACTGAAAAAAACATAGGTTTCACACCAGTTATAGTTAGCTGAACATTTTACTCATACAAAACCATTGAAATTCCCACGTTATAATTAGTTGGACTCATTATAACTCGCACGTCCGCAATCTACTGCTGATGATGTCACATATTACATCATTCATGACATGGTCAGTGACATCACTGATGACATATCAAATGACATCACTGATGACATCACTGATGACATAATCAACTGACAGCCTGGATTACATCACTGATGACATCATTAATGTGATAATACGATGCACCTCATCAAACTCTAATATAACCTTTGATATACCCAGTGTTAAATACAGACTACCATTCTTAAGACCATTGACACACCAATACCAGTTACCCCAAACGCACTCACTGATTCCTAGGTCTACACACACATCCACTCAGTTTCAGTTTATAAACTTTATTCGACAGTTTAGAAAAACGTCATAAAAGTACACAAATAAAATCGAACATGTAACATTACACAGGGAAAGTACATATCATCATGGTTTGTTTGCAGGGAATGCAGAAGTCAACCAATAAAGAACGAAATAATAGCTAAAAAAACATACTTTTTCTTGCAGCAACAGATTTCAGGATAAAGGTTGCGATAAAAAAACACAGATCCGGGCTAGCAAGCGAAAATAACAATTTCATGGCATTTGATGTAGAAGACACAGAATATTTTTTAAATAACGGTTTCAGATAAACAATACGTAGGGCTTTATAAAGGGGGCAGATTAACATAAAATGCAGGGTACTTTGTTTGGTTAATCCATCACATGGACAAGCAGATGTTGGATAATTTTTCATCTTTGGAAAGGCCACAAGATTGTGGACGATACCTAGTCTAAATCTGGATAGGACGAATTGGTGAGATTGCCTGTAAATGATTTTAAGATAAGTAGGCAAACCAGGACCCTCGTTTACATTGGAGGAATAGAAAGCATGGGTTGAGTAATTACTTGTATCTGCTTTCCGTTTATCAAATTTTACCCTCAAGAATTCTTCTTTCACCTCCTTTTTGGATAAAGTAGTTACAATATCGGGTTCATTACGTACATCCAAATCAAAGAGTTCTTTAAAGGTAGTAGTCACATACTTTATCCATGGTATATTTTTGAAATTATCCAAAAGCAAACAATCTTTGATAATGCTCTTTGTGAAACTTGTTTCGTCCTTCAGCCAAATAGACCTCCATACCAGGAGGGGTCTCAATTCGATTAAATCGGCTATATGGTCCATCCTTAGTTCCTCATGGACCAGGTAGTTAGATGCCGATGATGGTAAACAAAGTAACCGTTTCAGAAACAGATTTTCCAGAATTTGCAAGTCTCTGTTAGACCCGTGCCCCCATACCCAGGAACCATAAAGCGCTATTGATGAACATCTGTGTCTATAAATATTTAACATTGCTGGAATCCGTTGGCTGCCCAGTTTATTGGCAAAACGGAAGACACCTAGTGAAGCCTTCCCCATCCTGGCTTTTATGTTAGTTTGTTCTGGTGTCCATGAGCCCCGACTATTAAAAGTAATGCCCAGATAACAGAAGTTATCTACAACCTCAATTCTGTTTTCTTTAAAATAGAAAGACTTAGGGTGATTCATCTTTTTGCCACAAACCATTATGAATGTTTTAGAGTTGTTGATTTTGAGTTTCTTACCCTGAATAAAATCATAAAAACAGTTCATTAGCCGCTGGAGGCCGATTGGGGTTCTAGATAATAAAACAGTGTCGTCCGCATATAACAACACTGGAATAGGTAGGCCTCCTGCGTGTGGTGCATCAGCTTGGACCTGTTTTAATTCTTGTTCCATAGAATTAATAAAAAGGGAAAAAAGCAAGAGGGCCAATACGCACCCCTGCCTAATGCCTGATTTTACCATAATCTTTCTCGTACACTCTCCTGCTGGTCCATATCGAATCTGTGTGGAAAGATTGGAATATAACCTAGCTAAGAAATGGATAATAGCTGAGGGTGCTCCCATTTCAAGAAGGGTTGTCCACAGCAGGGAATGATTCACCAGATCGAAGGCACTGGAGAGGTCCGCAAAACAAAGGAATAAGGAGCCGGATTTGACCTTAGTATATTTACCTATTAAAAGGTTGAGGTTGATGCACTGGTCAATGGTTCCCAAACCCTTTCTAAAGCCATATTGGGATTGTGGCAGGATATTATTATCGGTCGCCCACTCCTCCAGGCGTAGCAGTAGTACCCGGCTCATAATTTTAAGAGAGGAGTCTAAAAGGGAGATGGGGCGGTAGTTTTTGGCCTCCCCTCTATCTCCCTTCTTATAAATCGTAATAATAACGGATTCACTCCAGGTTGCCGGAGTGGAGTAGTCAGTGGCAGCATTAAAGACCTGGGTCAATAAAGGGCTCCAGAGGGCCAGATCATGTTTGTAAAGATCTATCGGGACCCCGTCGGGTCCTGGGGCTTTACCTCCTTTACTGGAATTAATTGCCGTGACTACTTCTCGGATGGTAATTCCCAAAGGCTGCGGAGTCAGCAAGGGATTCATACAGATTTTATCAAAAGACTCCTCAGGGGGGTCAAAAATTCCTGAAAAATATCGGACCCAGCTATCTTCGCTTACTAATGCGGTAAGTACTGGGAAATCATCTTTCTGGAGGAATGGGGCGTTAATAGTACTCCAAAACAATTTACAGTCCCGGAGAGCTGCAGCACTATCCAAATTGTCCCAGGCTTGTTCCCGGAGTTCGTTTTTCCTGCGTTTTAGTTCTATATTATAATTGGACCTCAAGGTTTTGACCACTTCCCTGTCTCTTGGGAGGTTGGACAGTGCTTTCTTAAGAGTTTTTAGGGCTGTTGTACAGGCTTGGTCAAACCAGCCAACCTTATCCCGTCTGGTATTGATCGTATTGTTAGTAAAAATTCTATTAATAATAGTGCCAAGTTCCTCAAAATCCGCTATAATACCCATAGGGGGGGCATTGACTTCCAGACAGCGAAGTATCTGTCTGGAACCACCTACCACAGCTGTACTATGTAGTTTTTCTGATTTTTCTGTACACCACTTTATCCGGGTTCCATTAGGCCTACTTGGAATAATATTATCAACAACCCTGCCTGTAGGCGTATTTCTGGGACCCCAGATAAGAATAGACATAGTTAGGGCATTATGATCGCTCAGACAATAGTCCTTAATAATTGGCACTGTACAGAATGGCACCAAAAGGGTTGAGATCAACAGATGGTCAATAACCGACTCAGTATCCCTCCCTTTGAAAGTTGGAACTATATTTCCCATTTTATCGAGAGCTGGTGGGTGGATAACTAAATCAAATTTTAATAGGAAACCGTTAAGGGAAGTCCCATATGGGGAGTGTTGGAAATGTGCTTGATTCTCCCCCGAATCCCCATCAAACCCACAAACTGGGGTGTGAGAGTGCGCGCAAGGTCTGATGTTGAAGTCCCCTCCCCATATGATGTCATAAGATGTGTGGGATTTATTACAAATTTTATTCAAAAAGGCTTCCAGTTCGTCCACGACTAGAGTGCTGGTAGGATCAAATGTATTATTGTAATGATTGATCAGTATGGTGTTCCTACCCTTTTTGGCTTGTAGTTCCAGAATTTGTGAATGTGTGCCAACAATAGAATATGAACCTACAGTTATCGGGAGATCTACTGATATTAGAACAAGCAGGCCCCCTTTTGCCCTCCCCATAGCGGATTCCTGGGCAACACAATTATAAGAAACAAAACCATCAAAGTGAATGTCTGTAGTGGACCATGTTTCCTGTAAACATAAAATATCAAACCCAAGAATGAGTTCCCTCCACCCTAGAGCCGAAGCTCTCTGACGCCACCCAGCTATATTCCAGCTCACCATGGAATACCCTTGATCACTTGAAGTAGATATCTCTTCTAAAGGAGAAATCATTGTACATCCCCTATCAGCAATAGCCTCAGCTGGTGGTGAAGGATGGACTTCAGTTGGTTTATCGGGAGTTAAGGGGATCAGATCGGGTAGATCAGAAGTTATTTTGCCACCCATTACTGGCAAGGTGTAATATTCCACAGTAACCCCGCAATCGAAAAAATGAGTCTCGTTGGGTAGAGGGGGAACAGTGGTATATACACTGGGTAGTCAGTCAACTCCTTCAAGCCCATCAAGACAGCTGTATCGATTATAATTCCAGAAGGTGTTCTGCGGGGTCTGAAATGGGGGCAATCTGGGGTGTCTTGGGTGAAAAGGCCTTCCCCTACGTTCAACCCTAGTCCAGTCATTGCTTCCATCATAATACATGGGGTTAATAGGTGGTGGGAAGAAAAAGGAGACAGGGAGAGTCTGGATAGTAGAATCTAATGACCTATTAACACCCGCACATATGTAAGACACTGTACGTGGATCTCTAAAACTGACAGTGATACAATCTCCCTTAATGGATTTTGGGGTTTTACCAACCCATGGTACCCTCCTCACCATGATAACTTCATTGTGCAGGTGTGCCGGAAGGGGTCGGTTCCAATTAAGCCATTTTATAACTTGGTTTTTAAGGGAACTAAAGGTTTCAGTTTCACCCCTATCTAATGGAGGTGCTCCTGCCAGAATTACCATAAACCGGTTGGCCTCCGGTGGGAGATCAGGCCGTCTAGTTCTTGGTGTTTTGAGATCTTCGGGTGGGGGCCCTTGGGTATCGATAGACATAAGTGCAGGTGGGATATGCAAACCTGGGGGGGGGCCTGGAATATTCTGTGGGGCAACTAGGCTAACCGAGTTAGAAACTTGGGGAACAGGTTGGGTGCTTACGGTCGTTGGAACAGGAATTTGGGACACAGTAGTTGGATGAATAATTTGGGGAGTAGGCATACTAGGAGGGAGACCAGAACTATTAGGCTTGGTGGAGTTAGCTAAAAGAATAGCAGTTGATTTCTCTATATTAGACATTCTGAAATCAAGCCTATCTAGTTTGGCCTCTAATGGAAAAATAATCGATTTTAGTAGGGCAATTTTATCCATAGAGATATCGTTAAAGGGTGGGCTCCCTACACAGTTGGAATTCAACAATACAGATTCTCCATCTATTTTGGCTGTTTTAGATGCCCTCCCGGTATTTTTACCCTTACAGTTATACTGTCTCTTCCGTTTCTTAATAGCCCCTTCTTTCCCCCCCTGAGTGGTAAGGAGGGTAGTATTTCCATCGTTTACGGAGGGAAAGGAAACATTTGCACAATCAGAGACAAGGCTAGAATCAGCTACGATAATGGGGGGATTAGATATAACAACAGAATCTACACTTAGCGGAGGGGCAGAATCGGGAAGTAAAAGTTGGGCATCCACCACAGGCAAGCAGTCAGTAGGTCTTTCAGGAGTTTTAGCATTGGCTAAAGGGCCCATACTAGAACGTTTAAGA
The DNA here is from genome assembly GCF_964263255.1 of Lissotriton vulgaris. Taxonomy (NCBI): domain Eukaryota; kingdom Metazoa; phylum Chordata; class Amphibia; order Caudata; family Salamandridae; genus Lissotriton; species Lissotriton vulgaris. The sequence continues at coordinate 1,293,494,775 of NC_141689.1, read as the reverse complement.
GACATTAGTTCCTTGGACAGTCGTTTCTCCAGTGTGACAATTTCTTTGTCAATAATGTTATTAGCCCTAGTAAGAAACTTCTCCATACCTCCTGCGGCAGATTGAGATCCTCCAGCCAACAGGGATTTGCTCCTGGTTTCGCGTCCGACCATGATCCACAGGAAATCAGGCAGCAGGAAGATTTAGGGGGGTAGCCCGGTCCGGTCACTGCCGGTCACGAACGGGCACAAACGGACCCGCTCTTGGCCCGGTCTTCGCCCGCTTCGTCGTCCGCGCGCGTCCCGCGTACGCGTTCCAGGCGTGGTTAAAATAGAGGAGGAGAGAAGGGGGCGGGAAGAGGAACCAGGTGCGCGCGGTGGACGGCGCTAGCACTTCTGGACCTCGCAGTCCCGTTCCCAAAGCAGATGACGGATCAGGCTCTCCCCCTGCCGAGGTGACCGAGCCGATATGCTCCCAGGTTGCAGGAAAGTCTAATTAAAGGGCTCCGCTGCAGTTCTTGACCCCAGAGCGGCCACAAGCACAGTACAGCAATCCACACGCTGCTCGAGCGGCACCCGCGCCAGCGGGGGCCGCGAGGAGTTTTAAGGATTTCCAGGCAGGTCGGAGGGAGAAGGGGGCGGGAAGAGGAACCAGGTGCGCGCGGTGGACGGCGCTAGCACTTCTGGACCTCGCAGTCCCGCTCCCAAAGCAGATGACGGATCAGGCTCTCCCCCTGCCGAGGTGACCGAGCCGATATGCTCCCAGGTCGCAGGAAAGTCTAATTAAAGGGCTCCGCTGCAGTTCTTGACCCCAGAGCGGCCACAAGCACAGTACAGCAATCCACACTCTGCTCGAGCGGCACTAGGTATTATGCAAGGAATGTGAAAACAGCAGGGGAACAGAGCCTTTGGGATCACTTCTTCACTGTGAATGTTTTCTTTGAAATAATGCTTCCCTTTGAGAACTTTAGTTGTCGGGAAATGGAGGCTCTTTAAATCTGGTATGTGTTCACACAAATGATTTTCTTCAGTTGAAAAAAGCCAAGGAAGGCGTCAGTGATTCTGTTTCAAACACTGCCGCGGCAGGGAATTACTGCTGCTTGCCGCGGGGGCTCCGAGTCACCCAAAACAGACCCTTTTCGCGTGTTTAGCGTTCTTCCTCACATCAATGTCACACATCCACTCATTCACCCATACAATCACTCATACATACAGTCACTCATCAATACAACACTATCATATGCACTCATACACCTATATAGACACTCACACACTGCCACTCATCCATGGAGTTTCTCACACACCTAGTCAGTCATGCAAAGAATCAATCATTTCCTCAGCTATACAGTTATACACACACCGCCTTACTTATTCAGACATATGCTAACACATACTTAGTGTTCTTTACAATCACTGATACAAGGACACATTGATCCATATAGCCACTCGCACAGTCACTGGCTCTCATGTATATATGCCAACTCTCACATGCATTGTGTTTTACATATGAACTTACTTGGACATGTAGCACTGAGATATCCTTTCACTCACCAACACACCCATGCACACAGTCAACCGCCCATAAAGCTGTTTCCACATGCACTTTTAAACCCATACACCTAGTAAATCAACTGTTTTTTTTTATTTATTTTTGAACCTCGGGGCGCTCAGTGTGGGCCCACCCGTAAACGCATCCGTACACGTAGCGTGAGTGCTATTCCCACGAGCGAAAAAAATAAAATATGTATTTAAAGTAAATAATAATGCAAGACATTCAGTTGCATACTCATAAAAGTAGTATTTTTGATTTTTAAAAACCGTATTTATACTCTAAACACATTTCCAAAAATCAAGCAAAACGTCATTCATACGTGCCTGTAAGCACCCCCGTAAGCTCCTCTGAAACTGCCTACGTACGTGCCACATGAGCACACCCGGAAGCGCTCCGGAGCGCGTAACATAAGCGCTTCAAGCCATGTGACCGTAAAACAACACTTTCTTTGGTTCATAACAGTTTTTTTTCCAAATATTGAAAGCCCCCACCCATTTCCCACACTACCACTTTGAACTTGGAGAGAGCAAGAGCTGTTCCCTGGTTCTTCTGCAGCATCTTGTCTTTTTCTGAAGAATGGCTGGAAGACAGTCAACCTCCAGTGACTCTGATGAAGGGTTTTTGCCTGAGAACCCTCCTCAGCGAAAAATCAAAGAACATTTTATCTGGAAATGTTTTACCTTTCCATAAGGTGAGAAAAAGTTGAATGCGGCGAAGGTGTGCTGCAAAATCTGTGGCACCACCTTGTCACGTGGTGACCCAACAAAAAAGTACAGCTTTAGCAACGCCACCTTAATCAGGCATGTCGAGAGGAGGCACCCCAATAACTTTGCGAGGGAGAGTGTCAGGGACCTGGTACATAATCCCCAACGAGATGGCGCAGCACCTCCACCGGAGGAGCAACACCCTCTGGGAGAGCAGCAGCTCAGTTCATTCCCAATATCCAGCTGGTCTTCGGAGACTTGAAGATCGTCTGCAAGCAGTGCAACAAACTGCTCTGCTATGGGGAGCAGAGCATTGAGCTGATTGCTCGCAAGAGGGAGGAACAACGCTGCTCCACCCAGCACAAACTTTTCCCTTTTTTTTGCTCCTGTTGAGCAGTTTTGTATTCCCTGGTTTTGTTTTTCTCCCCCCAAAAAACACAAAAAAAGTATAAAATCATTCTGAAAAAGTATAAAAAAAATAGAAAATAGAAAAAATAGAAAAAAGTTATTTTTAGAACTACCTCCAATTCTCCAAAAAGAGCTATATTCCTTTAATATTGTGTCATTCTTTTTTTCAATGATTGTGCACTAAATGACTGAATGAAGGGTAGAAAGTGATTGAGGGAACAAATGACAGAAGGGGAGTGAGTGAGGGTGAGTTGATGACAGTGAGGGATGGAATGTAAGTGAGGGTGAGTGAAGGGGGAGTCACAGAGTGAAGGAATGGAGGGACTGAGGGTAATATAGAGGGAGTGAGGGAAGAGGAGTGAGGAACTGAGAGGACAGAGGGACTGAGAGAAGGAGTGAGTGAAGTGGAGTACGGTGAGAGAGGAAAGGAAAATGAGTGAGGGAGTGAAGGAAGGGAAGAGAGGGGAAGGGAAGGGAAGCAGGGGGACTGAAAGAAGGTGAGTGTGGGAGGGGAGTGAGGGGAAGGGGACTGAACATGGGGAATGGGAATAAGTGAGGGAAGCGAAGTAAGGGAACGGGGGTGAGGGAGGGTAAGAGAAGAGCAGTGAGGTTGAGGAAAGAGTGGTGATAGAGGGTGGATAAAGGCAAGTGAGCGTGAGACAAGGGGAGCGAGGGAGTGAGGAGACGGAGGGAGTGAAGGAAAGAGTGAAAGAAGGGGACTGAGTGATGGAGCAGAGAAAGGTAAGTGAGGTAATGTGGGTGAGTTATAGGGAGTGAGCATGACGGAAGAGGAGTGAGAGAGTGAGGGGACAGAGAGAGTGAGGCTAAGAGAGAGGGAGTGAGGGAAGGGGAGTGAGGAAGTGAGAGGACAGAGGGAGTGAGAGAAGGAGTGAGTGAATTAGAGTAAGGTGAGTGAGGGAAGGGGAATGAGTGAGGGAGCGAATGAAGGGAAGAGAGGGGAAGGGAAGTAAAGCAGGGGGACTGAAAGAAGTTGAGTGTGGGAGGGGAGTGAGGGAAAGGAGTAAACATGTCGAATGATAATAAGTGAGGGAAGCGGAGTAAGGTAACGGAGGTGAGGGAGGGTGAGAGAATAGTAGTGAGGTTAAGGAAAAGAGTGATGAGAAACAAAATTGTGTTTGTCAAACTTACCTTATAAGTAATGTAAACTTAATTACATATTTTTACTAAATTTAATATCTGTGGAAGAGGAAAAAACAAGTTATAATTTTTATAATATATATTTCAAAATACAAGAGACAAGGCAGGAGATTAAAAGTCATAAAAGGGTACTAAGAGATAAATAAGGAGGGAAGGACACAGAAAGGGAAATAAAGTAACGGTGAAGGACAGAGAGAGGGAAAAAGAAATAGAGGGAGAGCAAATTACTAAGAGGATAATGAGGCGGATAGATTCAGTGACAGAGAGGAAGAGAGGGCGAGAGATATGAACTGTAGGTGAGTAAGATACTAAAGGAATGTGAGTTAGCAAAACTAAATGAGGAAAGGGGAGTAAGAAAAGGTGAGTGAGTGAGAGGGAAGGGGGAGCGAGTAAGGGTGCATTCACGACAATGAGTGAGGGTGAGTGAAGGGGCGTGAGAGAGTGAGGGGACAGAGGGACTGAGGGTAACAGAGAGGGAGTGAGGGAAGAGGAGTGAGGAAGTCAGAGGACAGAGAGAGTGAGAGAAGGAGTGAGTAAAGTGGAGTAAGGTGAGTGAGGGAAGGGGAATTACTGATGGAGCAAAGGAAGGAAAGAAGGGGAAGGGGAGTGAAGCAGAGGGACTGAGAAAAGGTGAGTGTGGTAGGAGAGTGAGGGGAAGCAGAGTTAGGATGAGGAAGGAGGATAAGTGAGGGAAGTGGAGTAAGGGAACGGGGGTGAGGGAGGGTGAGAGAAGGGTAGTGAGATTGAGGAAAGAGGGGTGACAAAGGGTGGATAAAGGCGAGTGAGCATAAGACAAGGGGAGTGAGGGAGTGAGGACATAGAGGCAGTGAAGGAAGGAGTGAGAGAAGGGAACTAAGTGAGGGAGCATAAAAAGGTAAATGAGGGAGTGTTGGTGAGTTAAAGGGAGTGACTGTGAGGGAAGGGGGAGTGACAAAGTGAGGGGATGGAGGGAGTGAGGGTAAGAGAGAGGGAGTGAGGGAAGGGGAGTGAGGATGTGAGAGGACAGAGGGAGTGAGAGAAGGAGTGAGTGAAGTGGAGTAAGGTGAGTAAGGGAAGGGGAATTACTGAGGGAGCAAAGGAAGGAAAGAAGGGGAAGGGGAGTGAAGCAGAGGGAATGAGAGCTGGAAAGTGGTGGAGGGGAGAGAGGGGAAGGGGAGTAAAGGAATGGGGAATGAGGGGTAGTGAGGGAAGTGGAGTAAGGGAACGGGGGTGAAGGAGAGTGAGAGTAGGGCAGTGAGAGAGAGTAAAGAGGGGTGATAGAGGGTGGAAAAAGGTGAGTGAGCATGAAACAAGGGGAGTATAATATATATTTCACAATACAAAATACAAAATAACTTGTACAACATGTTACAAGGTTTATTTTTGCTGTTCTCAGAATATATTGAATTTCACTAAAAACAGTGAGTTCAATACTACTCATCATATGACAGCGGGCTAAAAAAACACAATCAAAAAGATTGTGTTTAAAAAAATCCACACAACGTTTTAATAAATAATGTAAAACTTAGAAAAAACATATCTTACTCATTTTTGATTCACTTACTTTTCCTTCAGGCCAAATAGTATATGGAACATCTTTTTCTTTGGAAATGACTCAATAGTACTCTTAAACTTTAATTTACCCGACTTTCTGAATGAAAAGCTCCAACATCTTTTTGATCATGTAACAATAGTTATATTTCCACCTCTGGCTCACTCAAGATCAACATTTCCTATAATACTGATTTCACTCACTATGTGATACACTTACACTACCTCTATGACAACTACAAGTTTTTTATTATCTTGATCACTCTTCTCACAAAGTTATTTTGAACAGTAGACTAAGTTTTATTAACTGCTTCAATCTTCATAGGCCAATTACCTTTCCTAAAATTTCAGTTGTAAAAACACTAGGTAATAAATTCGTAAGGCAAACATTGTTTGAAAGTCAAATGATTATCATTACAATCAGTCTAGCCTTTTTGACATTTTTAAATACGCTGTGTAATGTCCTGATGTTGTCAAAGGACCATCATGGAAAATAATTGCTGCAGTGACAAAGGTTCTTCCTGAAATTGATATTTGAGAAGCCACAAAATTTTTAATTAAAGTTGCCAATTTAGTTCCATCAGGTCGACATCGTTGGAACATTAAAATGACATACTGTACATATCTTTGTATAAATAATGTTGATAGGATTGCAGATTTACATTGAGTACAGACCATGTTTTGATTTGCATCTCTAACTAGATTATTAAAAGACACTGATTTGCAGTCTGGTAAAGTCAAATATATAAATCTTTCAGTATCTATTGTAGTAGTACTTGAAAAGGAACAATAGTTGCAGTTATGCTGCTATTTATAAGAAAGGCCAAAAAGATTTTCTACATCTGTACCTTCATCTTGCAATACAACAAGCACATACATTAGAAATTCCTGACAATCTTGCTGAATATTCTGTGGAAATTGATTTAGACCAGAACATATGTCTAAAACATTTTGAATTTCAGAAACACTTTCTATTTTTGTTCTATCACTGCTGCATTTCTCAAACACAGAATTCAACAAACAACAAAACCTTTGATCCCGATTTTCATCAATCTGTTCTTGTAAAGTTTGGAGAAAAAAAACAACATTAACCAATACATTAGCATAGCAGTTGACACCAGAACTGTTTTCAAACTGAAATCCAACCACATCTTTAACTGAATTATTTTCCTTTCTGCTTACAATTACTGGTTCATCTCCTTTTTTTCTTTTTGCTACAACTTCACTACACTTTTACTAATTTCTTCTTTTTCGGCCTACCACACGCTTTTCAAATAGAGGATATTGAGGTAAATTTGGAGCATACTCTCTTCTTAACCTATTATATTCTTTTACAGAATTTCGATCTGCACTAATCTTTGTCTCATCAAAATCATTCAAGTACAATCCAGATAAAGTTCTGACTCGAGATAAAGCAACATATGCCATACCCTTCTTGAACACAGAACTTCCAATATTCACCAAAGCACTATCTACACTTAAACCTTGAGATTTATGATTAGTCAACGCATATGCCAAAGAAACAGGAAACTGTTTTTAGCGGACATATACATCTTTCACAAGCAAAAATCGAGCAGAACAACTGAATTGTTGTACTACTTCTATTCCATCAAATTTAATTTTTAAAAATTCAGTTTCATCTCTATTTCGGTAATTCACAAAATCAATAACATGACCCATTGCTCCATTTACTAAACCTCTTTCCACATGTAAATTCCGTTGTAAAATTATACGACAATTTAAACATGCATACAGAGTCTTTTCCAAACCAGCAGTTTTAAATATTGTCTTCTCTAAAGAATCCAATTTTGATTTTAACTTTTCTGACAAAATAATAGTTGCTCCTTCATGCTCTATTTTATCAATAGCTTCCAGTTTCACAATCTCTTGATTTTCTAACTTTCACATTTTGTTGTTGAAGATTGAACATTGTTGCAGAGTTGGCATCAAGCATATCACAGATTTGTTTTCAGAAATTTTCTTAAAAATATTCTCTGGGAGAATATTTTCATTTGGAAACAAATTTGAACCTAATCGTGTAGAATATTTTTATAATCTTCATCCTTTGCCTGTCGCATATTTTGAAGCAGTTCTGCATATTTGAAATGTAACCATTTCCAATGCTTCCTAGGCACTTCCTGGTATCTTCATGCGTAAGCGTTTTAAACACTGGTTGTCCTTTCACTAGAGTTAGCTGCAGTAGATGTCCAAAAACAATGATGCGTTTGCCTCCAAATAACACATCATACTCTGTTTTAAGAATTTCTTGCATTCTTAAATGCACAAAAGCAAGCATTACATTTGATACCATGCTTACCTCATCAATGATAAGAAGTTTCATTTTCTTCAGGACTCTGGAAACTTCACAACAAGCTTCTCCAGATAGCTTGTGGTATTGTAATTTATTACCATGCTCTACTGGCAGCATCAATAAATGATGTAAAGTAATCCCTTTAATGTTATTTGCTGCCAACCTAGTTGGAGCGGTAACAACACAAGACAGTGATGACTCTGTTCTTTTCTGCAGATAAGTTGCAATTGCTTTAATCAGAAAACTTTTTCCAGTTCCTGCTTCTCCACTCACGTACAGTCGGACAGGCATAAATGACGTACATGAGCACTCTTTTTTCTCATTACATAAACCATGCTCAATCTTTTCTGTGACTTTGTCATATATTTGTTTCTGCTCAACGTTTAGTTATTTTTCCAAATCTTCTAAGTTAACTACATTCTCCAGAGGATCCATGGCAGTGGCAGCTTCATTTTGGGTAATTGGTCCTCCTAGTGGATACTGACTCAATGAAGCAGAACTCTGACTGTCTTGAGAACTGTCTCTAGCAATCTCGGCTGCAATTGTAGCTTCTTGCTGTATTTCCTCATTCAACATATACATTTTCGTAGTAGTGATTGTTTTTTACCAAATACAACGTTGCCTTTTTGACTTTCCTAACATCCACTAATTCTTGTCAGATTTTCTTACTCTTTGTCGGAACACCATTAACTAGAATAACCAGAGGTTCCTCTTCCACTTTTTCTACACCAATTGTATGAATATTATTCTTAAAATCTAGAGGCAAATAAACAACTCTTCCCTTTAATCCTCTCTGTAAATCTGAAGGAGGCAATTTCCCTGTCTTAGGCTCCCCATGCGAACAATAGCCTGAAAAGGATGCACACATTGAATCAGAATAGACTCATAGGTATTTAAATCCATAAATTCAGAAGGAATGTGTACCAACTCAAGATTATTATGAACAGCTCTGGCAGGCATTCTGCTTTCATTTAATTTATTATAACAATATTTACAAATACGTTGATCAGAACTCAAATCAAAACAATTTTCTACCAACAAATAAGTTGCAAAATCCTTCCACGTAATATTATTTTCCATTTCACTTTTTACATATAAATCAACTTATATAGTCTGATTCTTATAATGAGTTTGTCGACAACACACACAAGAAAAATTAGGCCTTTCACTTGAATTGACCTTAAACTCTGTAATTTCATGGTCAAATTTTTCTGTACTTGAAATCTATATATTCTCTTCCACATTACCTTCTATTGCTGTATCAGTTTCTGCATTGTCCTCTTTTTCACCGAAATAACGAAACGCAATTTCTTCACAAATGTTCTTCACATCTAATTCAGATCCATGCAAAAGAGCACTGTTTAACTGTTTTAGCTTAAGTGCTGGACTTTTTACATAATACAACCGTCTCACTAATTTCCTCACTTTATTATGATGCACTGCTAACATTCTAAAATGGTGAAAAACACTCTGACATACTTTTCATGAAAGACAAGCCAGTAAATGCCCATGAAAACCTGTTTTTCTCTCACTCTGCAAGGATCTAACTCTTGCAACATCTTCATTTTTTGTTTAAGACTTTTCTTAATATATGTACGTAAGAAATTGCGAAACAAATCAATTGAATCATGTTGCACACTGCAAATACTACTACAATTCCAAGTATACACTGGAGCCTTAGGACATCTCCCTAAAACTTCATCAGCTAACACCTCTTTTGCATTTCTAGGCACAATTTTTTCTTTTTCAACTGGTCAACCGTCCTTCACCTCACATGCTCGACCACTGGTGTCAACTGCATGCACCAAATCATTATCCTGAAAGTAACTCTTTTCATTAAAATAGGCTCACAACTTGAACTATGCTTCCATTCTCCAGAAAAAAACATCACAAAAATTAGTCCAATTAAATACTCTTTTCCACTTACATTTTGATTTCAAAACATTGATTACCTTATCTAGTGTTCAAATTCTATTGATTAGCAAAAATATATAATTTTTTTTTCACATCAAAAGCCTGATCCACAATCTTTACTATACTTTTTTTTCTTGTAAAAAGCAGTTTTCTTTTTATAATTCTTAACATTATTTAATACATTTAAAATAATTCTGTTATAAAACTTTCGTCTACGAATGTCAATAAATTGAATTCTCTGTCTATTACTATAGACCATATCATCTCCTTGTACAGGTTTAACATTTTTTGGGGGGCTCTGCTTTTCCTTTGTATTTACAGATGATTTATTTTTCTTTGAAACAATATCCAGATGTTTTTTACATTGCGTTAATTTCCTTAAAAAGACCTTTGTTTGCTTACCAGGAGCATTCTCTTTTTTCACTGAAGATTGTGTTTTGGATTAATCTTCTAATTGTGTTTTCTTGGACAATAAAGCATGTTTATAACTTTGTCTTATTCTTTCCTTCGCCTGCATATTCTTTTATCTTTCTATAGATGATTACAATCTGTGGTAAAGAAAAAATAACATATTATAGACCTCTACTAACATACTACATAGCAATGACAATAAGTAAACGATATAAACACTAGTTTAAAACATAACTAAGTTTATAGCACAGCAACTGTGTCTCACCAGAGTAGGAAATCATGCAGTGAGTGTTGTTTCTCAGTTTATGGCAGTGCAGTACAGTTTCATTATTAATCTCACTCTTTGCCTATGCCATCTCACTCTTTGCGTGTGCCATCTCTCTCTCTGCCTGCACCATCTGTCTCTTTGTGTGTGTCATCTCTCTCTTTGCGTGTGTCATCTCTCTCTCTGCCTGTGCCATCTCTCTTTGCGTGTGTCATCTCACTCTCTGCCTGAGCCATCTCTCTCCTTGCGTGTGTCATCTCACTCTCTGCCTGCGCCTTCTCTCTCTTTCCGTGTGCCATCTCACTCTCTCCCTGCGCCATCTCCGTCTTTGCGTGTGTCATGTCGCTCTGTTTCTGCCCCATCTCTCTGTTTGTGTGTGTCATCTCTCTGTTTGTGTGTGTCATCTCAATCTCTGCCTGTGTCATCTCTCTCTTTGTGTGTGTCATCTCTCTCTTTGTGTGTGTCATCTCTCTCCTTGTGTGTGTCATCTCACTCAGTCCCTGCACCATCTCTCTCTTTGTATGTGCCATTTCTCTCTTTGCGTGTGTCATCTCACTCTGTGCCTGCCTCATCTCTCTCTTTGTGTGTGTCATCTCTCTCTTTGTGTGTTTCATCTCTTTCTTTGCCTGTGTCATCTCTGTGTGTGTGTCATCTCTCTCTTTGTGTGTGTCATCTCACTCTGTGCCTGCCCCATCTCTATCTTTGTGTTTGTCATCTCTCTCTTTGTGTGTGTCATCTCTGTGTGTGTGTCATCTCTCTCTTTGTGTGTCATCTCTCTTCTTGTGTGTGTCATCTCACTCTGTGCCTGCCCCATGTCTCTCTTTGTGTGTGTCATCTCTCTCTCGTTGTGTGTGTCACCTCTCTCTTTGCGTGTGTAATCTCACTGTGTGCCTGCACCATCTCTCTCTTTATGTGTGTCATCTCTCTCTTTGCGGGTGATATCTCACTCTCTGCCTGTGTCATCTCACTCTCTGCCTGCGTTATCTCTCTCTTTTCGTGTGCCATCTCACTCTCTGCCTGTGCTATCTCTCTCTTTCCGTGTGCCATCTCACTCTCTGCCTGTGTCATCTATCTGTAATCCAGCATTGAATCAAAGCATGAGAAACAATATAAAAAAGAGTACCCTATAAGCAAAGAGATGCAAACTGTGAGAAGACACAGGAGACATTATAGAAAAAGGTGGACATATAATTCCTTATTTCACATAGACACTTAGTGTGATCCTTGTCAAAAATGTTAAAGTCATACATTTTACCCAAAAACAATCAGCATAGTAAATCGTTTTAGACACAGAGCACAGCCCATATCAATGATCACTACATCACAATGCAGAAACCTGACTCATTTCCAAAATACATTTCCAATATGCCCCATTCCATTTTTACCAGCATTACATAGAAACATGAGACACAATGCAAAAAGAAACAGTACCCTACAAGCTAAGAGATGCAAACTGTGAGGGGACACAGGTGACATTATAGAAAAAGGTGAAAATATAATTCCTTAATAGACACAGACACTCAGTGTGATCTTTGTCAAAAATGTTAAAGCAATACATTTTACCAAAAAACATTTACCATAGTAAATCGTTATAGACACAGAGCAAACCCCATTTAAATGACCTCTATATTACAGTGCAGAAACTTGACTCATTTCCAAAATACATTTCCAATATGCACCATTCATTTTTTGCCAGCATTACATACTAACATGAGACACAATGCAAAAAGAAACAGTACCCTATAAGCTAAGAGATGCAAACTGTGAGCAGACACAGGTGACAAATTGACAATATAGAAAAATGTGAAAATATAATTCCTTATTTCACACAGACACTTAGTGTGATCCTTGTCAAAAATGTTAAAGCCATACATTTTACCCAAAAATATTTAGCATAGTAAATCGTTTCAGAAACAGAGCATAGCCCATACAAATAAGCACTACATTACAGTGCAGAAACATGGCTCATTTCCAAAATACATTTCCAATATGCACCATTATTTTTTTACCAGCATTACATAAAAACATGAGACACAATGCAAGAATAAAGAAGCCCAACATGCTTCTTAATCTTCCCCATAGTGCATATTGCACTCTAGCTATATTAAATGAATCATTACTCACCTTTAAAAATGCTTTTGAAGATTTAGAACAGTGTCAGTCACCTACACCAGATTTTCTTAAGCAGAATCTCTGAATAATGCTTCTGTCGCTGCAGCCTCAGAATAATGGCACAGATTCCCTCTCATTTCAGACCCATATTCTTGTACATAACACATCTAATGTCTTCCCACACAAATTCAAAACAAAAAACTAACATATTAATTGGTTCTACATTTCAACACTTTGAAACTCACATAATATTCACCCATCGTCCTACTGCTCTTTCTGCCTGTTACCATGTTATAAATCCACACATCATCTAACTGTGCACGCAGGTGAAAATTTCATCATACTATGTTGCAAATAAACCCAGCAAGGAGGTTCACAACTCATCTGAGTACAACCACATCTACCTTCAAGATGCCTAAAGTCTGGATTGTGGGACATGGATGGATGGATGGGTGGGTGGGTGGGATGGATGGATGGATGGATGGATGGATGGATGGATGGATGGATGGATGGATGGATGGATGGATGGATGGAAATATGGAAATATGGATGGCTGGCTGGATGGATGGATGGATGGATGGACGGACGGACGGACGGACGGACAGATGGATGGATGAATGGATGGATGGATGTATATATGGATATATAGATGGATGGATGGATATATGGATGAAAGGATGGATGTATATATGGAGACATGGATATATGGATGGATGGATGGATATATGGATGGATGGATGGATAATGGATATGTGGATGGATCAATGGATGAATGGATATATGGATGGACGGATGGATATATGGATGGATGGATATGTGGATGTTTGTATATATTGATGGATATATGGATGGATGGATATATGAATGTATACATGGATGGATGGATATGTGGATGGATGGATATATGGATGGATGGATAGATATATGATAGTTGAACATATTGATGGATATATCGATGGATAGATGGATGGATAGATATATGGATGAATTGATATACGGATGCATGGATGGATGGATGGATGGATATATGGATGGATGGATGGACGGATATATGTATGGATGGATGGAGGGATGTATATATTGATATATGGATGTATGGATAGATGTATATATATATATACATGGATGGATAGATAGATAGATGGGTGGATGGATGAATGCATGGATGGATGGATGGGGGTTGGATGGATATATGGATGGATGGATGGATATATGGGTGGATGGATATGTGTATGGATGAATATATGGATTGATGGATATATGGATGGATGAGGATGGATGGATGGATGAGGAAGTATGGATGAGGAAGGATGGATATATGGATGGATGGATACATGGATGTTTGGATGGATATATGGTTGGATGGATATATGGATGGATGGATATATGGATGTTTGGATGGTTATATGGTCGGATGGATATATGGATGGATATGTGGATGGATGCATATATGGATGGATGGATATAATATTTTATAAATGGAAGGATGGATATGTGGATGGATTGACATATGAATTGATAGATATGGATAGATGAATATATTGATGGATATATGGATGGATATATGGATGGATGGTTATATGGATGGGTTGATGTATGGATGCATAGATGGATGGATGGATATATGGATGGATGGATGGATGGATGGATGGATGGATGGATGGATATATGGATATATTGATGGATGGATGCATTTATGGATGTATGGATGGATGCATGTTTGGATGGATATATGGATGGATGGATATATAGATGGATGGATGCATATATGAATGGATGGATGGATGTTTGGATGGATATATGGATGGATAAATATATGGATGGATATATGGATGGATATATGGGTGGACGTATGGATAGATGGATGGATATGTGGATGATTGTATATATGGACGGATGAATATATAATGTATATGGATGGATGGGTATGTGGATGGATGGGCATGTGTATGGATGGATGGGTATTAGAATGGATATATGGATGGATGAATAGATATATGGATAGATGAATATAATAATGGATATATGGATGGATGGATATATGGATCGATTGATATATGGATGAATGGATGGATGGGTGGATATATGGATGGATGGGTGGATATATGGATGGATGGATGGATGGATGGATGGATGGATATATGGATGGATGATAGATAGATATATGGATGGATGGATGGATATATGGATGGATATGCAAGCATGGATGGATGGATATATTGATGGATGGATGGATGTATATATGGATATATGGATGGATGGATGGATGGATATATGGATGGATGTATATATGGATGGATGGATATGTGGATGGATGGATATATGGATGGGTGGATGAATGGATACATGGATGGATGGATGGATATATGGATGGATGGATATATGGATATATGGATATATGGATGGATGGATATATGGATGGATGGATGGATGGATGGATAAATGCATGGATGGAAAGATACATGGATGTAAGGATACATTGATTGATGGATGGATGGATGGATATATAAATTGCTATATGGGTAGATTGATATATGGATGGATAGATATATGGATAGATATATGGATATATTTATGGATATATATATATGGATGGATGGATGGATATATGGATGGATGGATGGATGGACGGATGGATGTTTGGATGGAAATATGGATGGGTAGATGGATGGATGATTGGACGGATATATGGATGAATAGATATATGGATGGATATTTGGAGGATATTCGGATAAATGGATGGATATGTGGATGGATGGATATATGGATGGATATATGGATGGTTGGATATATGAATGTATATATGGATGGATGGATATGTGGATGGATGGATGGATGGATGGATATATGAATGGATATATGAATAGATATAAGGATGGATAGATGGATATATCGATGGATTGATATATGGATGGATGGATATATGGATGGATTGATATATGGATGCATGGATGGATGGATATATGGATTTATGGATGGATGGATCGATGGATATATGGATGGATAGATGGATATATGGATGGATAGATAAATGGATGGATATGCAAGAATGGATGGATGGATGGATGGATGGATGGATGGATGGATGGATGGATGGATGGATGGATGGATGGATGGACGGACGGACAGATGGATGGATGGATATGTGAATGGATGGATGGACGGATGTATATACAGATGGATGAATAAATGGATATATGGATAAATGGATGGATATATGGATGAAAGGATGGATGTATATATGGAGACATGGATATATGGATGGATGGATGGATATATGGATGGATAAATGGATAATGAATATGTGGATCGATCAATGGATGAATGGATATATGGATGGATATATGGATGGATTGATAGATATATGAATGGATGTATGCATATATATTGATGGATGGATGGATGTTTGGATGGATATATGTATGGATGGATATGTGGATGGATGGATATATTGATGGATATTTGGATGGATATATGAATGTATATATGGATGGATGGATATGTGGGTGGATGGATATATGGATGGATGGATAGATATATGGATAGATGAACTTATTGATGGATATATGGATGGATAGACGGATGGATAGATATGTGGATAGATTGATATACGGATGCATGGATGGATGGATGGATGGATATATGGATGGATGGATGGACGGATATATGTATGGATGTATGGATGTAGACATTGATGTATGGATGGATAGATGTATATATAGATAGATGGATGGATAGATGGATATATGGATGGATATATGGATGGATGGATATATGGATGGATTGATATATGGATGGATGGATGGATGGATGGATGGATGGATGGATGGATGGATGGATGGATGGATGGATGGAAGGATGGATGGATAAACGGACGGATGGACGGATGGATGGATATGTGGATGGATGGATGGATGGATGATGTATATATGGATATATGGATAAATGGATGGATATATGGATAAAAGGATGGATGTATATATGGAGACATGGACATATGGATGGATGGATGGATATATGGATGGATGGATGGATAATGGATATGTGGATGGATCAATGGATGAATGGATATATGGATGGATATATGGATGGATGGATGGATATATGAATGGATGTATACATATATATTGATGGATGGATATATGGATGGATGGATATGTGGATGGGTGGATATATTGATGGATATTTGGATGGATGGATATATGAATGTATATATGGATGGATGGATATGTGGATGGATGGATATATAGATGGATGGATAGATATATAGATAGATGTACGTATTGATGGATATATGGATGGATAGACGGATGGATAGATATATGGATGCATTGATATACGGATGCATGGATGGATGGATGGATGGATATATGGATGGATGGATGGACGGATATATTTATGGATGTATGGATGTATGGATGGATGTATATATTGATATACGGATGGATGGATAGATTTATATATAGATGATGGATGGATAGATGGATATATGGATGGATATATGGATGGATGGATATATGGAGGGATGGATAGATGGATATATGGATGGATGGATGGATGGATATGCAAGAACAGATGGATGGATATATGGATGGATGGATGTATATATGGAAATATGGATGGATGGATTGATATATGGATGGATATATATATAGATGGATGGATGGATATATGGATGGGTGGATGGATGGATACCTGGATGGATGGATGGATATATGGATGGATATATGGATGGATGGATATATGGATATATGGATGGATGGATATATGGATGGATGGATGGATAAATGTATGGATGGAAGGATACATGGATGTAAGGATACATGGATGGATGGATGTATATATGGATTGATATATGGATAGATGGATGTATAGATGGATGGATATATCGATATATGGATAGGTATATGGATATATTTATGGATATATATATGGATGGATGGATGGATGGATATATGGATGGATGGATGGATGGATGGATGCATATTTGGATGGAAATAAGGATGGGTAGATGGATGGATGATTGGACGGAGATATGGATGGATAGATATGATGATGGATATTTGGAGGATATTTGGATGGATGAATGCATATGTGGATGGATGTATATATGGATAGAATATGGCTGGATGGATATATGAATGTATATATGAATGGATGGATATGTGGATGGATGGATGGATATATGAATAGATATACGGATGGATGGATAGATATATGGATAGATGAATATATGGATGGATATATGGATGGATGGATATATGGATGGATTGATATATGGATGCATGGATGGATATGTATATGGATGGATGGATGGATGGATGGATATATGGATGTATGTATGTATGTACGGATGTATATATGAATATATGGATGGATAGATAGATAAATATATGGATGGATGGATAGATATATGGGTATATGGAAGGATGGATGGATGGAAAAAAATGGATGGATTTATGTATGGATATATGGATGGGTGGATGTATATATGGATGGATTTATATATGGATGGATGGATGTATATATGGATGGATGAATGGATATATGGACACATGAGTATGGATGAGGAAGGATGGATGGATATATGGATGGATGGATGGATGGATATTTGGATACATGGATGTATGGATATATGGATGGATGGATATATGGATAGATGGATATATGGATGGATTGATATATGATGCATGGATGGATGGATGGGTGGATATATGGATGGATGGATGGGTGGATATATGGATGTATGTATGTATGGATGTATATATGGATAGATGTATGTATGTATATATGTATATATGGATGGGTGGATGTATATATGTAAAGATGGCTCTATGGATGGATGGGTGGATATATGGATGGATATATGGATAAATGAGGATGGATGAGGAAGGATGGATGAGGAAGGATAGATATATGGATGGATGGAAGGATGGATGGATATATGGATGGATGGATGGATATATGGATGGATGGATATATGGGTGGATGGATGGATGGATATATTGATGGATAGATAAATGGATATATGGATGAATGGATATATCGATGCATGGATGGATGAAAGGATATATGGACGGATATATGGATGGATGGAAATATGGATGGATGGATATATGGATGGATAAATATATGGTTATATGGATGGATGGATGGATGGATGGATGGATGGATGGATGGATGGATGGATGGATGGATGGATGGATGGATGGATGGATGGATGGATGGATGGATGGATGGATGGATATATGGATATATTGATGGGTGAAGGACCATACCATGTGTCTAAATGCAACATCTGAGCCTGCACATTTTGGACGTTTGTCAAGTATTGCAGGAAACATCTTATGTAATCTTTAATGATTAATACGTGTGGTGGAGAGAATTGAACTGCAACATTCTCAAACATGCATTTCTGAAAAATGTCCCATTGTATATTTGTCCATTCTCAATCAGTGACTGTTAAGACAAGATCAGAGTCCTGCCTTGAAAGCAGAAAGCGATACTGGACAAGTGTATCAGAGTGAACTCTAGAGTTAGAAAGTCTGTTGTGTACTATCCAAAGTCAGTAGAATTGGAAACATTTGGTCAGCCATGGGTTCCTCACCAGAATGTCCCCACATAGATCTAATGACTCAGATTAAGGCTGAGTTAAGAACTCACAAGGGATTTAAATGTTTCAAGTTACAGATTCCCAAAAGTCATCATGTGACCGTATTCATACAACTGCCCTATCTGTGTGAGGTCCACGTGTCACCATTTGCACCATGTTGTGACTTAATCTCCCATCAACTGTGATGCACTGTGTGTAATTCAGATATGGGGAGCTCAGGTGCAAAAAACATTAGGTAAATTCGATCTGTGGAGATATTTGTGCCAACAGTGTTGGGACACAACCTGCAAACAAGATGCATCATTGGGTTCCTGCCAAATAACAACTCCTCAATTGTGCAGTTTACAATGAAGGGTGCAAGGAATTACCACTAAGGAAAAGAAGGAGGATGTAACCATGGATTCACCCACTGAAGCTGTCCGGCAATATGAAAGGACTTAAAATCCTGGATATCTAGATCCCTTTTGCAAACGTCCTATTTAACATCCACAGGCGACATGGCTATCTACACACCAAAACAATGCTGGCTTGCACAGGTCGTGCAAGAAGGATTTCCTTTATAAATAAACAAGCATTTACGGGTTTAGGCTGAAGACCACTTTGTTGATATTGGTGAGGTCCTTACACACTGAAGCTTTTAACTAGCATCCTTCTGATTTCTCTGCAAGGGTGTTCAGCTTGTGACCAAAATATGGACTTTCCCATCAGAAAACTGTGGTTGGATCATCCAGTATGCGGATTCTTGGCTGTACATGCACACACACGCTCTAGACACTTAGGTTAGGGACTGCAAAGTAGGAGTACCACCAATTTTCCATACTGTTTTATATGCCTGAATATACACACTGTTTTACCAGGTAAACAGCCATAACAATGTGGGCTTTACCCAGCGCTGCTATTAAAACGATGCGTTTACAACACAAGTCATTACAACGACTTGCGCTGGAGGGTGCTGTTGGATAGGTAATAGTTTAATGTTCTATTCCAACACCTTCCCTACTGTAAGGTAGGCTGGAGTTGGAATAGAAAATTAAACTATTCCTCTATCCAGCGCTTACAGCACAAGTCGTTGTAAAAACAACGTTGTAATGGCACGTGGTGTAAAAGCCGACGTTGTAATGCCATACAACGGTTTTACCGCCATTGTGGAGCTTTTTATTCTGCTCACCATCCTGGTGGTTCTAATAATTTTCATTTATTTCTGTCTATTAATCATTGCAGGACATATATTTTATACAAGAATCAAACTGGTTCAATAAATACTGAAAAAGTCCCTCTGTGTGTTGCTTGTATATTTCTCTGAGAAGTGCACAAGTGTTCAAGCAAAAGGGTTCTAGATCTGTTAACATGCTTCCTGGGGGACCAGGGTTGTCATGTTCAATGGTCACCAGAAACCATTTTTTGCCTGACTAGGTTTAGGGGGGCTTATGGTAGCACTGTGAGCTAGCTAGCCTGTAGGACGGCATATCCTGAGGGGCTGCATGGAATCTGTCTGCAACCATCCCAAATGGTTATGCTGCCCAGAAACTTGCAGTTTCTACCATAAGGTAGAAACAGCATGACATTGCGCTAGCAGCATTGGTTAGGTTCTCATTTAAATGATCACTTGAGCAATTGTGACTTTTCAGTGACCCCTACTTACCTCCCAACCATCCATGGTGGTAGAGAACTTCCTTCTCAGAAAGAGTAGATAATACTGAGGTATTGGCTGTAGGTAATTCAAGCTTAAAAGGATTTATTATTCCCACTGTGTTACCAACTCTGCAATTCATTTAGCAAAATATTTCTGGGGTAAAGCTGTGGGTCCCAGACCTCAACAATCCCTGAACTGAAAAACCATTTGACATCAATTAACGTTTGGCTGTTTTACAGGAGCTGAATGATTTTCAGGACGAACAGAGCAATGACCAAGTAAAACACATAACCACTGGAGAAGTGAAGGTAGTGCTGGCAAGCCCTGGCTGGTTCCCAAACGTTAGGGATCTGGTCAGGGAGAAAATTGTGGACAAAAAAGAGTTTGGGCCATCCTACAGAGCACCTGTACCTGTCATGGCGGCTGAAGGTACCAAACCTGTACTTCTTCTGTCTCCTGCCTGTCGAAAATACAACTGATTTGTCTCCATTTAATCTGATCAAACTACACTATGTAGCTACTTCTGAAAGTTAAGCCATGTGGGCTCCTGTGAAGCTACCTGCTTCCTCCCACTACTGTTCAGGAAGTTTAGATGGAAGCTATGATAGCTGAAGAAGCATCCTCTCTCACACAAGAGACACCAATAAACAACAACAAAGGTTATTTTCTAATTGTTGCAACTACAACACCTGTACAGTCATCTAGTGCAGGAAGACAAATTTAGATTTGGAAACCTGACAAGAATAAAGTCTACATAAACATACCACAGATCGAGTCATCTCCCAGTTTTATAAACACTGCTGAGCTGCCATAAATAGATTAGATGGCAGCTGGCTATTTCATTAACTATGATTACTTCTCATCGGATTCAACTGATCCACCATATCTATCTATCTTTGGCTGAAAATGACATATTTTGTTCTGCCTTGGTTACATTTTTGGATTACAAATGGGTTACCTTTCCTGGTCCTCTTGATTGGGTCTAGTGACTGTCTTTTTCATGCTTGTAAACAAATATCATTTTCTGGAATGCTCGGCAGTACAATTGGTGAGCTTGGTAGTCAAACCACATGCTTCGTCACACCATGAACAGAGAGACCTTTCCCTGGTGAATATTACAGTGGCTCCAGTTCCCGAGGGGATTGTATGGGATAGGGCATGGGTACTCACAAACTTTTACTCGAGGGCCAAAATGACGGTGTGGTTTGTGGCCGAGGGCCGCACCAGTGGGGGAAGGGCTAGAGAAAAAAATCTAAATCTTTCCCAAACAAATCAAAGTGGTACTGAAATCTTGTAACGACTATGACACTTTCTCGCAAGCAAAATGAAACCTAGAGATATCAGAGGAATACATACGATTTTGTTTACAGTCTTGTTTAGCATCACAAATGGGCCTTTGCAGACTATTAAAACAGCAACAAATAGCATTTTTTCTTGTGGAAATGTGGCAGCCCTACTTGCAGATGTACGTAGTCCTGCACTTG
The DNA here is from genome assembly GCF_964263255.1 of Lissotriton vulgaris. Classification (NCBI taxonomy): domain Eukaryota; kingdom Metazoa; phylum Chordata; class Amphibia; order Caudata; family Salamandridae; genus Lissotriton; species Lissotriton vulgaris. Next base: position 1,293,472,702 of record NC_141689.1, on the reverse strand, counting down.
TAAGTGTGCACCCACGGCATCCCAGACCCAGGTGTGCAACGCCCATTAGGCTACAAGGGCTTCAGCAATCCCCCTCTCTCTTTCACCCCCACATGCGTGGCAGCCTGGGCTGAGACAACTTCTCTGGCACACACACAGCCACACCCAAGTGTGAGAAGTTGACATGGCATATGCTGTCCACTATTCTAGTGGGCACCTTGCATCAGTTCAAAGACCCTTTATTGATGGTAGGTTAAAGACAACCTTAAAGAAAGCTATCCTAGTGGTAGCTGTGGAGAGCAGCCTTCAGGCTAAGTCTTGAACTTATGTAAAGCAGCTTGTTTTACCAGTCTATAATCTCATGTAATGACCAAATGAAAGGAGAACCACACCAGGTCTATATATATATATATATATATATATAATGTATGTATTTAATCTAAACACATCCCCCTAGTCTCTTTATGAGGCTAGTGGCAAAAGTACACAAGTAAACCTATTTAGCACACGGTAACTTAGCACAATGTATGATTAGCACTAGTGCGTCACAAACCATATACTAACAAAGAGGTATAAGAACCACAACTGACATAGATACAAGGTCTAGAGCCTTTAGAACCGATGGGGCTGCCAGGAACCACCCAAGGTAGTGACACAGGGGACCCACGGGGTACGCCTGCAGTGTCTAAACACAGCTGTGAATCAAAATTAACTTCTATGGGGAAAGTCGCAGTTGGTTGGAAAGTTACAGATTAAGGACACTTAGGAGTGGACTTAGAGCAAACCCCTTTAGAACTAGGCAGTTCTAGAGTCAATACCCACAGGAGCACTGGAGTATTCGAGTTACCACACCCAGGGAAACCGGTGTGAGAAGTTGGCCTGGCATTGCTGTCCACTATTCTAGTGGGCACCTTGCACCAGTCCAAATGACCCCTTATTGATGGTAGGTTAAAGACTACCTTATAGAAAACTATCTTAGTGGTAGCTGTGGAGAGCAGCCTTCAGGCTAAGTCTTGAAGGAATGTAAAGCAGCTTGTTTCACCAGTCTATAATCTCATGTAATAACCAAATGGAAGGAGAAACACACCAGGTATATATAAAAATGCTTAGTCTGCTTTCTATGTTGATGACCGAGTAAACCTAAATAGTTTGTTGTAGTGACAGCAACTTGTGTTATCAAGCGCTCTGTGGAGTGCGAAACGCGTCACGTTGATTTATGGAGTAATAAATTCAACTTTTGTGGACTGGTACGTGGACTGTGGTTTTGTTTAACAACGGCCGAGTGCTCGCTAAGGAACGCCGTTTCAAAAGGATATTGTAAGCCGGTGGCTCCGCCGGAACTAGCCACCCCAGCTGAAGGCGAGGGGTTGTCAGAAGGAGCAATTTGTTGGACAATATATATATATATATATATATATATATATATATATATATATATATATATTACCTACTGGCGGTCGCCAGTAGGTAGTTATAGTTAGGATAATTTTCAATGTTAAATCTCAACATTCTATTTTGAATAACTTTGGCGCCGGTTGACGAATCTGCCTGAAATTTTCAGGAAAATGGTCTCATGGCGGTCCGGTCCTTCCCTGAAAGTTTGGGGGGGATTCGTCAAGCGGGGGCCGAGATAAAAGGGGGGTCCCAAAACGCGTTTTCCCCATGTTAATTTCCATAGGGCGGTCGATTTCACTTTTAGCCCGAACGGCTGAATGGATTTCCACCAAACTTGGCAAAATTGTAGGGACTGGTAGCCCGATGTGCCTTTGCTATGTCTCAAGATATGTGCTCCAGTGGATTTTGAGTAATTTAGGTTCAAAAAAATATATATATCTATAGGCGCTCTCCCGTGCGCGCACCCGAGTGCGCTCCAGGCGCGGCACGCGACTTGCGCGCAGGAAGCTGATTGGCTCTCAGTTGTCTGTAAACATTCTAAACAGTCCGGAGCGGCCGCCATCTTGTGTCTCGGTAAAATCGAGACACAAGGGGTTTGAAAAAAAAAGGGGCAAATGACCATAAGGGGGAAGAGTAGACCCCCTCTGACCCCCTAGGTTTGATGTAGGGACTAAAATAGGGTCCTGCAGGGCATTAAAATTTTTTTTTCGTTTTGCGCGGGGGAAGCGCATGGTACGCGCACCGGCGAAGCACGGGGAAAATCCAGGATTATATTTATGAAGGCCTTGCGCTGTTAGTTTTGCGCTTCCTGTGCGTCAATTTTTGTGACGCACCAGCGGTGTAAAAAAATGCGCATTGTTATGCAATATTTAAAAAGTGACGCATCTATCTAGATGCGTCACTTTTTAAATATAGTGCAACGAGGTACATTTTATTACACTGCTGGTGTTATGCGTCACTTTTCTGTGCGCACTCCTTATGACATTCCAGATGTGTCATATTTAATGTATGACGAATCATGTTGCAGATACAATATGGCGCAGAGTTTTAAAAAGTGACCCATGTACCTAGATGCGTCACTTTTTAAAAATAGCGTCAGGTATAATGCATGCAGAGGGGGTGTTCTCCCGCAAAAAGCTTTGTAATAGCGACGCAGTGAAATCTTTCAGATTTCACTGCGTCAGTTTTAGGATGCTGTTGCGTCAAAATCTTGTGCCTGCTTTACAGCAGGTGTTAGACTGAGGCAAGACCTTTCATATGCTGCTTTCCCCATTTGAAAGGACACATTACTGGAGTTGCGTCACTTTTGTGACGCACTCCAGCAATGCGTTACTTGGAATGTCATAAGGAGTGCGCACAGAAAAGTGACGCATTGCACCAGTAGTGTAAAAAAATGTGCCGCGTTGCGTTATATTTAAAAAGTGAGGTATCTAGGTAGATGGGTCACTTTTTAAAATCAAGCGCCACATTATATCTGCGTGAGGTATAATGCATGCAGAGGGGGTGTTCTCCCACTAAAAGCTTTGTAATAGCGACGCAGTGAAATGTTTGAGATTTCACTGCGTCACTTTTAGGATGCTGTTGCATCCTTTAAATATAGTGCAACGAGGCACATTTTATTACACTGCTGGTGTGATGCGTCACTTTTCTGTCCACAGTCCTTATGACATTCCAGATGTGTCATATTTAATGTATGACGAATCATGTTGCAAGGAGCTACAGATACGTCAGTATTTCTGACATATGTGTAAACATAAAAGTGATGCGAGGCCGGCGCAAAATTTTGACGCAATAGCATCCTAAAAGTGACGCAGGGAAATCTCATAGATTTCAGTACGTTGTTATTACCAAGCTTTTTGCGCGGGATTGCCCCTCTGCATACAATATACCTGATGCAGATACAATATGGCGCAGAGTTTTAAAAAGTGACCCATGTACCTAGATGCGTCACTTTTTAAAAAATAGTGTCAGGTATAATGCATGCAGAGGGGGTGTTCCTTGCAAAAAGCTTGGTAATAATGACGCAGTGCGTCACTTTTAGGATGCAGTTGCGCCAAAATCTTGCGCCTGCTTCACAGCAAACCTTTCACATGGTGCTTTTTCCATGTGAAAGGACACATTACTGGAGTTGCGTCACTTTTGTGACGCACTCCTGCAATGCGTTACTTTTGTGTTTACAGATATGTCAGAAATACTCCAGTTTATTCACTGTGTCATAACTTTCTTTTCTAACACTCACCTTCTTTCATTCCTCCTACTTCACTTCCTTTCACCTCTCATACCTTTCTGTTCTTTCTTACTCATTCTCCTTTCAATTATCAATGCACTATATTTCACTTACTCTTCATTTTTTAAGATTATAGCTCTTTGATGAGAATTGGAGGTAGTTCTGAAAAGAACTTTTGGTTTTCTTCTTTTAACTGAAGAGGAACAAAAACAGGGAATAGAAACTGCTCAACAGGAGCAAAAAGAAAAGAAAAAAATTAGGGGTGGGAAGGGCAGTGATGGTTCTCCAATGCCCGAACCATGAGCAGGACACTTTGCTCCCCATAGGTGAGGAGTTGATTGCAGTATCTGCATCTGACGACCCCATGGTTGAATGCAGGTTGAATGTTTGCTACCTGCCCCTGAGATTGTTCTCTTCCAGAAGAAGTTGCTCCTCCTGTTGATGTAGAGGCCCCATCTCTGGGAACCTCCTGTGCCAGAGCCCTGACACTTTCCCGGGCAAAATTCTGGGGGTGCCTCCTCTCCACATGTCGGATCATCGTAAAGTTCCCAAAAGAGTATTTTTTTTGGGGGTTACCCCGTGACAGGACCTGTTTGCAGATCCTGCACTCTACTTTTGGTGCATTCACCTTCTTCTGGCCTTCTGGAAACTTAAAAAATTTCCAAATGAAATGTTCCTTCACCTTTGGGGTAGGAGGCTCTTCATCAATGAAGTCATCTTCACTGCTGGATGGTCTGGCAGCCATGATGAATCCAGGAATATGGAGCAGCAAAAAAGGCAGGTCTTTCAGTCACAAAAGTGAAAGAAGAAGTGAAGGAAATGGGTGGGGATTTCATTCATTGTAAAAAAAAACTGTTAGCAACCAATGAAAAGTGTTATTTGAGGGTCACATGACCCGACGCGTTTACGCTGCGCGCTCCGGAGCACTTCCGGGTGCGTTTACGCAGCGCGATCGTAGGCGCTTCCGGGGCGCAAACGTGGCGCGATCGTAGGCGCTTTTCCGTGCGTTTATGCGCCGCGCACGTATGCGCTTCCGAGGGCACTTACGTTGCGCGCCGAAGTGACGTCATCAATCTTTTATAGAAATGCATAATCATTTTCCATATTAAAAAAAACTAATTTTATTTGTATGGTACGAAATGTTTTGCATTATTATTAACTTTTCATTCATATTTTTTTTTCACGAACGACAGTTGCGCTCTGGGTGCGCTTTCAGATGAGCTCTCGGAGAAGCTTACAGGAGAGCTTAGCTGAAAGCTTCCCGGAGCGCGCACCCAGAGCGCAAAAGAAAAAAATTATAAGAAAAAATGAATACTTAAAAAAAAACAGCAAATTGTAAAAAAAAAAAAGGTTAGAAACTCGATATACAAAGGAATTAGCATTTAAAAAACCTATGAAATTCACTGAAAAAACCATAGGTTTCACACCAGTTATAGTTAGGAATTAGCATTTAAAAAACCTATGAAATTCACTGAAAAAACCATAGGTTTCACACCAGTTATAGTTAGGAATTAGCATTTAAAAAACCTATTAAATTCACTGAAAAAACCATAGGTTTCACACCAGTTATAGTTAGCTGGAAATTTTACTGATATAAAACCATTGAAATTCCCACGTTATAGTTAGTCGGACTCACTATAACTTGCGCGTGCAATGCACTGCTGATGACATCACATATTACATCACTCATGACATGGTCAGTGACATCACTCATGACACCATCCTTGTGACATAGTGACAGACCTCCTTTCACTATAATGTAACCCTTGAGACACATATTCAAAAATAGAAACTGAAATTTTTTAAAAAATGGAGATACCTATATCAGTTACAACAAGCAATTCAGTAATTCCACTATCTATATACACATCCACTCATTCACCAATAGTTCTATATAGTCACTCATACATATACTCACTCATCATATGAAGTGATACACCTATACATCCTGTTACACACCGACATTCATCCAAAAGTTACTCACACACATATTCACACGTGCAAATAAACTATTGGACATCCATTTATTTGAATATAGAGTTATACACACACTTCCACCTTACTTCTATTTAAAATTACACATATTTATTCTCTTAAACAATCACTTATAGAAACACATACTTATTTAAACAGGAACTCTTACAATCTCTTACTCTCACATATACTCACTTATATACATCAATATTCATATATACTAGATTAAAACATATGTAGTTACTGATAAAGACACTAGTGAGACAGTCATTCACTCACTAACAAACACATATAGACACTCATCCACCCATACAGTCCTGTACATATGTTGTCTTCAAAACACATACAAACAAAGAGTCAGTCACTCATGCATCTATGTGCTAAGTAATACCCCCACCAAACCATATAGACACTCATACTGATACTAATAAAAATATCTAATAACCCATATACATACACATGAGTGGATGTGTATTAGATGGTGATATTACTGAATTGGTTGTTGTAACTGGTATGGGTATATCCACTTTTTTGAAAATATTAGTTTCTATTTTTGAATATGTGTTTCATGGGTTACATTACACTGAAAGGAGGTCTGTCACTGTGTCACAAGGATGGTGTCATCAGTGATGTCATGAGTGATGTCACTGACCATGTCATGAGTGATGTAATATGTGATGTCATCAGCAGTGCATTGCACGCGCAAGTTATAGTGAGTCCGACTAACTATAACGTGGGAATTTCAATGGTTTTATATCAGTAAAATTTCCAGCTAACTATAACTGGTGTGAAACCTATGGTTTTTTCAGTGAATTTAATAGGTTTTTTAAATGCTAATTCCTAACTATAACTGGTGTGAAACCTATGGTTTTTTCAGTGAATATATATATATATATATATATTCACTGAAAAAACCATAGGTTATGGACCATATGTAGTTAGAGATTAGCATTTACAAAACCTTATTTTACTCGCACAAAACCATTGAAATTTGCATATATAGTTAGTTGCACTAACTATATATCGCGCACCCACAATCCACTGCTGATCATGTCACATATTACATCATTCATGACATGGTCAGTGACATCACTGATGACATCACTGATGACATCTCAAATGAATTTCAATGGTTTTGTGCGAGTAAAATAAGGTTTTGTAAATGCTAATCTCTAACTATATATGGTCTATAACCTATGTTTTTTTCAGTGAATTTTCAAGGTTTTGTAAATGCTAATCCCTAACTATATATGGTCTATAACCTATGGTTTTTTCAGTGAATTTCAATGGTTTTTTAATAGCAAATATCAAAAGCTGTAAAATGTATTCTTATTCTAATTCAAAAATATATTCTATATTTTTGTAATATATATATTTTTTTGTTTCGCTGCCGGTCCGCGAACCGGGCAGCTTCCCGTTAACTTCTTTTGTTTCGCGATCCGTTCTGCGAACCGGTAAACGTTCCGTAACTAACTACCGCGTTAGAAATCAACATTGTGATGCGTCGCGTAAGCGCGACGTATCACGTTACCGCGTATTGCGTCTTATGACGCGCCGCTTTAGCGCACCCAGAGCGCTCCGGAACGCGAACCGAGGCTCGAAGAGCAGCGCCCCGGAAGCGATCCGGGGCGCGGTGCGGAGCGTGTAGCGTAAGCATAACAGGTCATGTGACTTGTTTATAAAACTTTTCATTGGTTCATTTTACTTTTGGTTTCCTAATGATGGAAGGCTTGGTCATATGACCTAAAAATAACACTTTTCATTGGTTTAGAACATTTTGTTTCCCAAATGATGAAAGCCCCACCTTTTTTTCTCACTCTGACTTTCATTTTTATGAGAGAAAGACCTTTTTTCTATACCAGAGAAATGGCTTCAATGATTGCTGCAGCTGGTGGACCCCCACCACCACCACAACCTCCTAGGAAGAGAGGACCACCTCCTCAGGTCATCCTAGAACAAGAGGAGGAAGAAGAGGAAGAAGAGGAAGAGGAGCAAGAGACAGGAAGGTTTTTACCTGAAGAGCCTAGGAGGTCCCATGTTAAAGAGAGTTATATTTGGTAATTTTTTTCAATACCCCCGGAACAAAAGAAGGTAAATGCCCGGTATGTTACCTGCCTGATTTGCAAAGATGAACTGTCTAGAGGAACAGACAAGACATACAGTTTTGGTAATTATACCATGCATCGCCATATGGAAAGATGGCACCCTATAAATTACAGTGTTGCACAACTACGTGATCTGGTGGATAACCCCCGACCTGTGGCCAGTACATCCACCAATGAAGAGGCAGTGTCGGGACCAGAGGCGAGGGAGATGGTCCCAAATATTCAAATGAAATTTGCAAGTGTGAAGCATGTTTGCATTTTTTGTGGACAACTCATTTGCTTCAGAGAGAGCAGCATAAACTTAATTAATGAAGCAATTGAGAATCACAAATGTGCAAAACGTCCCAGGAAATAAATTATCTTTTTTTTTGTTGCTCCTGTTGAGCCCTTCATAATGAATCATTTTTGTTTCTCTCCCCATCAAAAAAACAAAAAAAATATAAAACCGTTCAAAAAATACAAAAAGAAAACAAAATGTTCAGAAAAATAATAAAAAAATATAAAACAAAAATAATTTTAAAAAAAGTTCTTTTCAGAACTACCTCCCCTTTATAAGAAATTGCTAGAATGTTTAGCACTCTGACAACCTCTATTTCTTTTGGTTCGCTTCCCGGTTCGCGCGCTGGTATGCGAACCGGGAGCGAACTAAAAATGTTTTTTTTTTAAAAAAAGAAGAGTAAGTAAACTGAAAGTAATGGTAAAAGAAAGACAGTTAGAGGGAGTAACACAGAGATACTGTTTAAAGAGGGACTGAGAACAGGAGTGGAAAGAGTAGAGTAAAAAAAAGTAATTGAAAAAGGAATGAGGGAAGTAGCAAAGGCAAGAAACTGAGGGTTAAAGAAATGAAGCAGTGGAACTAATAAAAGTTAAATGTAAAATAGATGTAACAGAATGAGTACTAAACACTTACCTTATAATTATCGTTAACTTAGTCACGTGTTATTTTTATACTTTCAATCTGTAAATGAGAGAACACAAATTTTAAAATTGATAGAAAGTAGTAAAAGATGAGTGAGCATGAGACAAGATAAGTACATATTAAAAATCACAATTCAAGTACAGAATTAATTATACATATTAAATAGTTTATTTTTGCTGTTATCAGAATATATCAAATTTTACTGATAACAGTGAGTTGAAGGTATTCATCATATAACAGCGGGGAAAAAAAACACAATCAAAATGATTGTGTTTAAAAAATCCATATAATATTATCAATCAGAAATCAGAACTCCTCAAAAGTAACTTACTTTCCATGACGTCAAAGGATGTTCTATGAACAGCTTATACTCTGTTGTGCTGTTATTATTTTCTGCCCACCACTTTCTGAAAGATAAGCTCTATCGTTTTAAGAAAAATGAGACATAAAAAGCAATTTAAAACAACACACTAAATTACAACAACACCTAGAATCATTATAATCCAGTTACCTACCCTAAATTTTCACTTCTGAAAACAAGTCAAAAGGCAACATTGCTTTATAGTCAAATTCTAATCATTGCCGAAAGAGCAGCCTTTTTTATATTTCGAATAAGCTGTGCAATATCGTGAAGTTGTTAAAGGACCATCATGTCATATAATAGCTGCAGTTACAAATGTTCTTCCTGAAATCGACGACTGTGCAGCCAAAACATTTTTAATTAGACTTGACAACTTATTTACATCTGGTTTATATAGTTGGAATTGTAAAATGACATTTCACTGATAAGTTTCTATAAATAATGTAGACAGCATTACAGACTTACATCACCTCTACTTCTTCTTTTGATCTGCTGCTTGAATTAGCTTATAAACACAAAGACTTTTCGCTAGGTACTACACTTATCCAAAGGCCATATAGAGTAGGAGCTAATAAAACCTCTTGAAATTCCTCTGAACAAATCCCAAGATTCCTTCCCTAAAATGTTGGTTGTAAGAACACTAGGTAAGAATTTTGAAGGTGAAAAGGCAATCTTTTTTTGAAAGTTAAAACAGAATCATTGCAGAATGACCAGCCGTTTCCAGATTTTAAATAAGCTGTGTAATGTCCTGAAGTTGTTGAAGGACCGTCATGATATATAATTGCTGTAGTTACAAAAGTCCTTCCTGATATTGACAACTGCAAAGCCACAACATTTTTAATTAAAGTTGTCAATTTTGTTCCATCAGGCCTACATCGTTGGAACATTAAAATGACATACTGGCCATAACTTCGTATAATTAACGTGGACAGCATTGCAGACTTACATTGGCTACACTCCATGTTTTGATCGGCTGCTTTTACTAGCTTATTGAAGGATACTGATTTACTGTCAGGCAAAGTTAAATATATAAACCTTTTTGAGTCTACACTAGTAGTACTTGATAGCCTACAATTCTCGCAATCATTCTGCCATTGATAAGAAAGGCCAAACAGATAATCTACATCTACACCTTCATCTTGCAATACATCAAGCATGTACATTAAAGACTCCTGACAATCCTGCTGAATATTTTGAGAGAATTGCGTTTGACCTGAACATTTGTCTAACAGATTACGAATTTCAGACACACTTTCTACTCTTGTTCTATCGGCGCTACATTTCTCGAACACAGAATTCAACAAACAGCATAAACTTTGTTCTGAATTGATCACAATCTGTTCTTTTAAAGTGTCTAGTGAAAAGACAGCATTAACCACTACATTAGCATAGCAGTTGACACCAGAACTATTTTCAAATTGAAAACCAACAACATCTTCAACAGAATTCATTTTCTTTCTGCTTACAATTTTCGGTCCATCGACTTTTGGTCTTTTTGCTACAACCTCCCTACTATTACTGATATTTCTTCATTTCCGGCCTACCACACGTTTCTCAAACAAAGGATATTGAGGCAAATGTGGCGCATACTCTCTTCTTAACCTATTGTATTCCTTAACACAATCTAGATCAGCACAATTGTTTGTGACATCACAGTCAATCAAGTACAATCCCGATAAAGTTCTGACTCGTGACAATGCTACATAAGCCATACCCTCCTTGAACACAGAACTGCCAATATTCACCAAAGCAGTGTCTACACGTAAACCTTGCGATTTATGGATTGTCACCGCATATGCCAAGCAAACAGGAAACTGCTTACGGCGAACATATAAGTCTTTTACAAGCAAAAACCTAGTTGTGCAACGACCAATTACCTGTACTTCCTCAATGCCATCAAATTTAATTTTAAAAAATTCTATTCCATCTTTATTTCTGTATTTCTCAAAATCAACAACATTACCCATTAATCCATTTACCAGACCTCTTTCAACATGTAAATTCCTTCTCAAAATGATACGGCAATTTAAGCACACATTCAGAGTCTTTTCAAAACCAGCAGTTTTAGATATAGTCTTCTCTAATGAATCCAATTTAGATTTCAAATTCTCAGACAAAATATATGTTGCTCCCATATGCTCTATTCTGTCAATAGCTTCCAGTTTCACAATCTCTTGGTTTTCTAAATTCAACATTTTGTTGTTGAAGATGGAACATTCGCAAAGAGTTGGCATCAAACATATTCCAGATTTCTTCTCAGTAATTTTCTGAAAAATATCCTCTTGTAGAACGTCTTGTTCTGGATACAAATTTGATAGTAATCGTGCATGTAAAGCTTCTTTCCCACGCTCTGTCACTTTCCCAATTCTAACATCTTGTAGAATATTCTTGTAATCTTCATCCTTCGCCTGACGCATATTTTCACGCAGCTCAGCATAATTGAAGTTTAACCATATGTTAACGTTGCAAATGCTCCCTAGGCACTTCCTGGTATCTCCATGCGTAAGCAGTTTAAACACTGGTTGTCCTTTCACTGGTGTCAGCTGCAGAAGATCACCGAAAACAATGATGTGTTTGCCACCAAATAACACATCATACTCTGTTTTAAGAACTTCCTGCATTCTCAAATGCACAAAGGCAAGCATGACATTGGAAACCATGCTTACTTCGTCAATGATAAGAAGTTTCATCTTCTTCAGGACTCTAGATACTTCACAACAAGCATCTTCAGATAACTTGTGGTATTGTAATTTGTTATCATGCTCCACTGGCAGCATCAGTAGCCGATGCAAAGTAATACCTTTAATATTATGTGCTGCCAGACCAGTTGGAGCAGTCACAACACAAGACAGCGATGACTCAGTCCTTTTCTGCAGATAACATGACATTGTTTTAAAGAGGACACTTTTTCCAGTTCCTGCTTCTCCACTCACGTACAGTCTGACAGGCTTTAACGACGTACATGAGCGCTCTTTCTTCTCATGACTTAATCCATGCTCAATTTGTTTGGTAACTTCGTCATATATTTTCCACTGCTCAGCGTTGAGTTGTCTTTCCAAATCTTCTAAGTTAACCGCATCCTCCTGAGCATGTGCCATGGCTCTTTCCACTTCAATCATAACAGTGGCAGCTTAATTTTCGATAACTGGTTCTCCTAGTGGATCCTGACTCAATGAAACAGAACTCTGACTGTCCTGAGAACTGTCTCTAGCAATCTCAGCTGCAATTGTTGCTTCCTGCTCGATTTCTGCATTCAACATTTCTAGATATTTTGGAAAAACAGGACATTCTATGGACTCCTTAGCTGCATTGAAAGAGTCTTCGTAACAGAGGAAATCTCCAAGCAGTTCCTCTTCTGCACGCCAAGGCTTGAAAAGTTGCAAATGAGCTAAATAGAAAAACTCTTTTCTTTCAGGAGATTCGCAATTCAATTTTTGATGATTTACCAATTGACATTTTCTTTGCTTGACCAGACATCCCTCACTTCCAATTACAGCATACACTCCTTTATCAATATCTTCTGTGATGTTCCTCTTGAAAATGTAATTTTGTAGAACCTCATACAGACAAACATTCTCCAGGTGACTGCTTCTATTTGGATAATATGTATCCAACATGTTGGTCTTCAAAATATCTGTACTTCTAGGCTCCTTCCCTGCCAAACAAATTGCCAATTATCTTGTTGTGGAACATTCGGCCACGAATGTCTCTAAACAGATTTTTCCTTCTACTACCATGCACAGAGTTATCTCCTGCTCTAGCAGTTACATTTTTGAGGGACCTTTCCTTCCCGTTTGAATTGGCTCTCTTCTTCTGAACTAAAACATGTTCTCTAGTGATACTTTTTCGTCGGCAAATGTTTCTTAAAAAAGATTTTGTTGTCTTACCCGGAATTTTTTTGGTGACTTCACAACTTTTAATTCTAGAGGACTGCTGCAAAGGTCCATTATCTCCATTTTTATCAAGGTGCGGTGTAAGTCGCTTTGCTTCTTTTTGTTTTCTTTGCCTTAAGGGCATGTTTGAATTTTTAAGAATATTTTGAGTTGAATCTGTGGAAAATCTATTAAAAAAATGTTATTAAATACTATTACCAAACAGTAAATCAATAACAGTAAGCAAACTATTGAATGGAAGGATTTTGCAACATACTTGATGGTAGAAAATAGCAATGGAATGGAATGCTTCAACATATGACCTGTGCTCTGTTATATGTTAATCTCAACTAATTTTCAGACTCTATTTCTATTTAGAGATTGTTCCAGAACAGACATTGTTCATGTTATTGTTATTGACTTAAAATTGCCAAGCACACATGAAGGCATATTTACTAGACCCTTGCATCAGGGGGAAGTGACTTAAAATTACCAAGCACACATGAGGGAGTATTTACAAGGACCTTGCACCAGGGGGAAGTGACTTCAAATAGTCAAGCACACATGGGGGCGTATTTACAACGCCCTTGCACCAGGGGGAAGTCATATGAAATTGCCAAGCACACATGGGGGCGTATTTACAAGGTCCTTACACCAGGGGGAAGTGACTTAAAATGGCCAAGAACACATGGGGACATAATTACTAGGCCCTTGCACCAGGGGGACGTGACTTCAAATTGCCAAGCACACATGAGGACGTATTTACAAGGCCCTTGCACCAGGGGGAAGTGACTTGAAATGGCCAAGCACACATGGGGGCATATTTTCAAGTCCCTTGCACCAAGAGGAAGTCACTTAAAATGGCCAAGCACACATGGGGACGTATTTACAAGGCCTTTGCACCAGGGGGAAGTGACTTGAAATGACCAAGCACACATGGGGGCGTATTTACAAGGCCCTTGCACCACGGGGAAGTGATTTGAAATGTGCAAGAACACATGACCCCGTATTTACAAGGAACTTGCACCAGGGATAAGTGATTTAAAAATGCCAAGCACACATGAGGGCATATTTAGAAGGCCCTTGCACCAGGGGTAAGTGACTTCAAATAGCCATGCACACACATAGGAAAGTATTTACAAGGCCCATACACCACTTATGCATCGTTTTTAACATTTACAATGTGGAGCACCATGGGGCAAAAACAGTACAGATGCATCATGCATCTATTCAACAAAAGCGACGCAATGCAGGACTCACATCGCAAGTAAATAAATTCTTATTAATTTAAAAAGCATTCCTTTTCCTTAAAAACGATTTTCTGATCATAATTTGAAAACACAGCACAGCTCCTATGTAGAAGCACACCTTGTCAGTACTAATACTTCACATTATCTACAATTACAATTTGTAAAAGAATGCAATAGCTTTTTGGAAAACATAATGCAAACACTTCACACAAAACATCATTTTAAATGCACAACTGGCTTCCTTATTTTCTCCAAAAAGCATACTAGTAAGTAAGTAAAACTTTATTGTTCAGTTAATTAAAACCATAACAAATTTTCTTTACACTTGTGTCGTAATGTTAAATTTTTTTTTAATTAGTTAAGAATTCTTGTTCAAAATTTACATCAAGATAAAATTCAAATACTCGTTAAAGGACAAAAGAATGAGGTTTCAGAAAATCACACTACAGTATTAGAGGTATTACTCAGTCGTCAAGCGTTTTTCAAAGGCAAGCAAAAACTTTACAATCTTACAATTGATTTGTGTATCCGTAGAGTCCAAGCAGCCTATAATGGCTGTCCTACAGGTACGTAATCCTTTAGTCAGAAAGTGATTCTTCAAAAGAAGAGTTCGCTCTTGATTCAGCTTTGTACAATGACAAATAATGTGGATTATATCCTCTTTTTTATAATCACAGAGCCGACAGGCGATGGATCCCGTGTGTTTCCAGGCTGGTGCATCAGCCAGCGTTGGATATTTTCCGAATCTTAGAGCCATCAACCTTTTTTTTTTCTTTTTTTTTAATAAAAACAGAGTATGTAGAGTCCAAGTAGAGCGCCGGAGTAAGAAGTTTATAGCTGTTAATTGCAACCCAAGAATGTGAACGATGGGAAAAAATCTCCTTATCAATAAGTAGAGAATGTAGTTTGGCGGCTTTGTTTATTACCTGTTTAAATGAGTTAACTGGTAGGTTTTTATTCCATAGCAGGGCGGTGCGTGTTAATTCCAGAGCTTTGGTCAGGAATTTGTTTGCCTCTGATTTGGTTCCCTTTTCAACTTCTTGCCACAAAAATGTATTTAAGTTGTTTTCAGTGGCTTTCATTTTAATGCAGTACCAGGTTTTAATGCACGTGTATAGTCTTCCCACTGATTCGTTCATGAGACCAAATTATAGGCGCTTTGCGCTGGTGAAGCTGTAGGGGGAAGTTGAAAAACTTTGTTATAAATTTTAGTAATCAAAGTATTTAACAAAGCACCGTCCTTGCCATGCATTGCTGCACTTGCATATGTTAAGGTGGGAAGGGCTTTAGCTGCAATTACTGTTAGTAGTCGTTTAAATGATGGGCCTTCTAGTTTATTATACAAAGAGCTAAATGCAAAGATCAAGGCTCCGGTTCGTTGCGTAAGGTAATGTTTTTGCGCTTTTAGAGTCATCTTTTTGTCAACAAAATGTCCCAAATATTTATAATTTGAGACCCTTTCAAGCCTTTTACCATCTATGCAAATATTGTAGTCTGTTGAGCGCCGATTAAAAATTAACATTGTTTTGGTTTTAGACAAGTTCAAAGTCAGTTTGTTTGCAGACAAAAAAAGCGAAAGTTCTGATAGTAGTCTGGTCATACCGACTCTTGTTAGGCTCATTAGTACAATGTCGTCCGCGTATGCAAGATGTGAGAGTTGCAGGTTACCTAATCTCGGGGGATGAGAGTTGCAGGTGTTTAGTTTGCCGGAAAGGTCCGAAAGAAATAGGTTGAACAAGTGAGGCGCCAAAACGCATCCTTGTTTTAATCCGGTTCTTGTGGACACTTTTCTTGACAATCGTGAACCGTCGCCTAGCTTTACTTGTGTCCATGTGCCGGTGTAAAATAGCAACAGGCCCCTTAGTAAGCTCTCTGGTATGTCCCATGATCTCAATTTAGCCCATAGTAGGTTCCGGTCCACACTATCGAATGCGGCTTGCAGATCAATAAAACATAAGTTCAGCTCCTGCTTGTTGCGCTGACATTTATCAGCTATCAAGCTTATTGATAGAATGTTTGAAATAGTTCCGATGCCTGCTCTGAACCCTGTTTGATTGAGTGGAATCAAGTCTCTGTCGCCTGACCAAGTAACCAGGTCTGTTAATAAGAGAGATGCGAAGTATTTTGCTTCCACGTCCTGCAGTGTTATTAGTCGATAGTTAAGTGGGTTGGTTCTATCACCTCCTTTGTATATGGGCGTTATTATGGAGCCATGCCAACTATTAGGAACTTGACTGAGTATTTGAACATCAGCATAGATGTTCTCTAAAAGGGGGCTCCAGTATTCAGGTGCGTGTTTATATACCGCTTGGGGAATACCGTTTGGCCCCGGGGCCCCGTTACTCTTCTCCTTACTAATTACTTTTGTAATCTCTTCCGTAGAGTAGATTCTAGATGATGTATTCGAAATAGGTGCATTGCTTAGATTGATTGGCGACTGTTGTGTACTGTTTTTCACCTCACTTATCTTTTTAATTTGATGTTGCCCGTAGGGTTGATTTGCTGGAATGTTTAATAGGTTTCCTTTAAATTTTTGCTGAAGGAAGATTACCCATTCGGTTTCCTGCACGTTTGATGTAAGAATATTCATCGGTCTGGTTAATTGGTTTATAATTCTCCAAAATGTAATTGCGTTCGAGGTTTTAGCGCTATGGAGCAACTTAGTCCAGAATTTTTCCTTGGTAGCTTTTTTGTGCTCCCAAACATTCTTTTTATAGCGCTTCCGTAGAGCCAAGAAGACGTCCATTTGACTAGAGTCTTTATTATATATTTGCAGCTTTTTGTGTGTTTTTCTCAGTTCCTTCCTCAAGTCTCTCAAATCTTTTGGCAATGTATTGTTTATGTTTGTTCCTTTGTCCTTCGAAACTGGAGACTTCTAAAATAAAAGAACCATATCTCACCTTACCAAATGTTTTTTTAATTTAAAAACAGTCTCAGAGGCCCTTGCACCAGGGGGAAGTGACTTAAAATTGCCATGCACACATTGGGGCGTATTTACAAGGCCCTTGCACCAGAAGGAAGTGATTTGAAATGGCCAAGCACACATGGGGGCGTATTTACAAAGCCCTTGCACCAGGGGGAAGTCACTTAAAATGGCCAAGCACACATGGGGGCGTATTTACAAGGCCCTTGCACCAGGAGCAAGTGACTTAAAATTGCCAAGCACACATGGGGGCGTATTTAGAAGGCCCTTGCACCACTTATGCATCGCTTTTGACATTGACACTGTGGAGCACCATGGGGCATAAACAGCACAAATGCATCATGCATCTATTCCATAAAAAACACGCATTGCAAGAGTCACCTCGCAAGTAAATAAATTCTTATAAATTTAAAAAGCATTCCTTTTCCTTAAAAACGATTTTCTGATTATAATTTGAAAACACAGCACAGCTCCTATGTACAACCACACCTTGTCAGTACTAATACTTAACATTATCTGCAATTACAATTTGTAAAAGAATGCAAAATGTTCTTGGAAAACATAATGCAAACACTTGACTCAAAACATCATTTTAAATGCACAGCTGGCTTTCTTATTTTCTCCAAAAAGCATACTAGTCTCTATCTAAAATAAAGAAACCATATCTCACCCTAGCAAATGCTTTCTGAATTTCAAAACAGTCTCAGAAACACACCAATTTTTCTTTAGCAGAACAAAAGGTATGCACTCCAGAGGCTGCAACCAAGAAAAGGACAGAAATGCTGATATTCATCACACATATCTCTCATGTCAGCCAATCAAAACCCTTCCCTCACTTTTTTCAAATCAACACCCTTCCCCCCTCTGCCCTTTCTGCCCTTTTTCCATAGCAACTACCTCCTGCCAGACCTCTCATGTTTACAAGTTCACACAACAATGTTTCAAATGAACTCTGAACTCTCAGTACACCTGCTAATCCACTGCAATCTTTCATAAAATCATTTTTTCTTAACCATTCAAATTACATCTTTCAAAGAACACATCCATGCACCCTAACATTCTGTTTTCAGCAATGGAAATCCACCAATCATTGCTAATGAACCATTAGCACTGAAACTCCACAGTTTTTTTTTCTTTACAAACTCCTACTGTTTCAACTGCCATTTAATTCCCACACTTCATCTGACTGCAGCAGAACCTCCTCTCGCCATGTTTTCTGTCTGGAATCTTGGACATAGCTATATCCACTGGGCTCACAGGTATGCTGATAACAGAAATTTACACAACCTCAATTTTCAAAATGTGGATATCAAATGGATTGGGCAAAGAGTATTGAGATGTCACCAATTGATACCATTGGTGAAAACCTTTTTGCATTTGCCAATCCCTGACCTCATAATAGTGCACTGTGGAGGAAATGATTTGGGCACTTTGACTGGGGTAGGTCTGGAAATGCTCTTAAAGGACACCTTTGAGCAATTAATGGCACTTTTCCCTCAAACTGCCTTGGTATATTCCAATATATGCCAAAGACAGAAATGGAGGTGGTCCAATCAATTTTGTCCGCAAATTGAGATAGCGAGGAAGCATGTAAATAAGTCTGTTTCAGCTTATATGAGAGACCATGGAATGGGCGCCATCTACAACAATAACTTGCGTTACTACAGGCAAGATATCTACAGAGGAGATGGTGTGCACTTCTCAGATGAGGGCAACAGAGTTTTCATACAAAATTTAAGACTGTGTATTGGTACCTACTTATAAGTACCTAGAACTTACACAGAACACAAAAGCTCTTTTCAGAGCTACCTTAACTATAATTAGTCTTTCCATATTTCAAATGTACCTTTTTTCACTAATTTTCACTTATGTTCGCTTCCTGGTTCGCTACCCGGTTCGCGTACTGGCAGCTAACCGTGCGAAAAAATCAATTTTTTTTTAATTCCAACATATATGAGCCTCCTCAGGCACCCTCAGAAAACCTAGGGGGTCAGGATACGTCTCCCGTGCCCCTTTATACCCATTTCCCACATTGTTTTTCCTCCATCTTGTGATTTAATTAAAACGAAACACAAAATGGCGAACTCCCGTTACGCTACGGGTGAGCGACCCGGTTCGCGTACCGGGAAGCGCTTCTACCGCGAAAAATCACATTTTTTTTATTTGCCCCACAGGACCCTTTAATAACCCCAAAATCATTCCTAGGGGGTCAAGAGGGGTCTACCTTGTCCCCTTTGATTAAATTCCCCCTTCGATTTCTACTCCTCTTGTCTCTCGATCCTACCGAGAGACAAGATGGCGGACGGTCTGGACTGTTTAGAATGTTGACAGACACCGGAGAGCCAATCAGCTTCTCCTCGCGAAGTTCCGTTACGCGTCAGGTACGCGAACCGGAGCGCTAACCGGAGCGCTGTCACAGATATATCTGTTTTTTAAAACGTTAATTTCTCAAAATCCTCTGGAGCACATGTATTGAGACATAGCAAAGGCACGTCGGGCAAACCATATCTACAATTTTGCCAAGTTTCGTGTAAATCCATTCAGCCGTTCGAGCTAAAAGTGAGTCCAACCGCCCTATGGAAAAATGAATGGGAAAAACGCGTTTTGGGACCCCCCTTTTTTCTCGGCATTTTGTTTCTGAGCGTCCCCTGAAAGTTTGGGGGGGTTTTGTCAAGCGGGGGCCGAGAAAAAAGGGGGGTCCCAAAACGTGTTTTTAACATTGAGTTTTCCATAGGGCGGTTGGACTCACTTTTAGCTCGAATGGCTGAATGGATTTCCACAAAACTTGGCCAAATTGTAGGGACTGGTAGCCCGATGTGCCTTTGCTATTTCTCAAGATATATGCTCCAGTGGTTTTTACGAAAATTAACTTTGAAAAATATATATTGGGCTACATTGGGCTATATATATGTTAGAGCCCAAATGTAGCCCAATGTAGCCCAATGTAGCCCAAAGATGGCCACCAGAGACAAAAAAAAACAAATGTAGCCCAAACATCAGCCAGATGTAGCCCAACTATAGCCCAGTGACAGAATGTCCCAGAGTGTTCTAAAGAACAACTAGAGCGCTAACAGTCTTACTTATGACAAAAGTATGGCACACCTGAAGTCATCTTGATTGGAATAAAGTGTTAACACTTAAAACATTCAATTTGCAAGGGAACAAAATGAGGGGTTTCGTTTTGCCATAGAAATGTTATATATATATATATATATATATATATATTCACAGAAAAAACCATAGGTTATACTCCATATATAGTTAGGAATTTGCATTTAAAAAACCTTGAAAATTCAATGAAAAAACCATTGGTTTCAGGGCATATATAGTTAGGGATTTGCATTTAGAAAACCTTATTTTACTCGCATAAAACCATTGAAATTCCATATATAGTTATAAGCGCTAACTATATATCGCGCACCCGCAATCCACTGCTGATGATGTCACATATTACATCATTCATGACATGGTTAGTGACATCACTGATGACATCACTGATGACATCTCAAATGACATCACTGATGACATCACTGATAACATCTCATTTGACATGACTGATCACATCACTGATGATATAATTCATGTGATAATACCATGAACCTCTTCAGACTCTAATATAACCTTAGATACAATCAGTGTAAACAGACAGTCACTCATCCATGGAGTTACTCACACACCTAGTCAGTTATGCCAAAAATCAATCACACATATACAGTTATACACACCTTAGTTATTCAAACATATACTAACACATATTTACTTTACTCTCTTTTTTTTTTTTTTTTTTTTTTTGAATTTTTTTTTTTTTGTCCTCATTTGCCTTACCCACTGCTTAGGAAATGCCAACCACCTTGCGTGTCACCGACCAAGAGAGGGAACCAAGAAGATGAAGCCCATCTCTGGAACTGGACTCCGAGATATTTTACTGGTGGCAGAGAAGTCCCAAGGAGAAGGGAAATGTAACTTCTTAAGCTGACTCCATCTAGGTATGTCTCAACCTGCAGGACCAAAACACCGTATCGGGGCCAGACCCGGTCCAAGGAGTAGTGTTGGCATAATCATAGGACCCGGGGGAAAAAAAAAAAAAAAAAAAAAAAAAAACCCGGAACACTATCTCCACTGTGTCAACAGATCCCAAAAAGCCAGATTACGATTATTGCAAGCTCTAGCCATGTCCACCTTTGATGTTTCGTATAGTGACGTGAGCCAATCCGAATATATTGGAGCAGATTTTTCCACCCACCTTATGCAGATCTGTCTCCTAGCCAACAGAATAGCATAAAACAGAAAAGATCTTGCTTCGCCAGAAATACTGTCCTCGATTCCAAAGATGATTAGTGGCAATGAAATTACTAATGATGTGTTCATAATGCAATTTAAGGTAGACAGCACTTCCTCCCAGAACTGACCGATGTTGGGACATTCCAAGAACATGTGAATATCTGAAGCTCCTGGTAAATTACATTTGTTACACTTCTTGTCTGGGAGAAATTTGGAAAGTCTCTGCGGTGTCATATAAGCCCGGTGTGCTGTAAACAAATGGTTACGCCTCAGCCATGATGGTTTCACCACTTTATAGAGGAGCGAAAAAGATCTTAACCATATCTCCTCACATTGTAAGCCCATTGTCTCGCTCCACAATTCATCTGGAAGGGTGAAATCCCCATCGGTTTCCTCCAGAAGCTGCCAATACCAGAAGGCCACCTCCTTACCACCCCTAGGTCTTTCTAGTAGCAGCTGCTCCAGGGAGCTTGATTTCCCGAATAATGCATCTTTGCGCCGCTGGGCTCTCCCCCAGCTTTCCAGCTGAATGAATTTAAATCTAGAGAAAGCTGGACCTATACGCTCATGCAATACATCCCAGGGAAGTATCGACCCATCCACCAATAACTCTCCCCATCTAGTAATTCCTGCTTCCTCTAGTGAGGAAGATAAGCTGTCCCTGAGACACTCCGGTAAACCCGGGGAGTCCCATATGGGAGCGAAGTTGGAATAGTATGACAGCCCCAATCTACTTCTAATGGCTAGCCAACCCCTAGCCCAAGACTGTATAATTTTCAGTCTTATTTTCTTGAAGTATTTCTGACTCCCAAATTTAAATAAAAATCCGTCAGCTGGCAAATTTGCTCCGGTTAACATGGCATTATACATTGCCACCTCCAGAAGACTCGATGGTGTTTTTAGTAACATCCTGGAGTAGGACAACTGAAAGGCCCAAGCGTAGTATACTAGATCCGGTAGGGCTAGGCCCCCCTTCTCCCTTCTCCTCCTCAACTTCTTCCACGCAATTCTAGTTGCCTTGTAATTCCAAATAAAGGAGTTAAGCTCTCGCTGACATCTATCCAACACCTTCACATCAAACCCCAATGGAATGGCACCAAATATAAATATAAACTTAGGAAGGATAGACATTTTTATTAAGTTGACCCTCCCCATTATGGAAAGTGGCAAGTGTGTCCAAGATTTCAATAGGCCCTTACATTCCCTGGAAACTCGATCTAGGTTAGTTTGGGCAATGGTCCCAATGTCTTGGGTGATTCGGATCCCGAGATAACGCATAGAAGTGGTGATATTGATGCCTAACCGTGGGTCCGGGATATTCCAGACCATAACCTCGGTCTTACTTGAGTTGATATTGTAGCCCGAGATCTTACCGAACTCTTCCGCCCTCTGAATCACGGCAGGGAAGGACAACACCGGGTCCGAGGTAAAGATTAAGATATCATCGGCATATAATGCCGTCCGCCTCTCCCAATCCTTAAACTTGAATGATGGTATATTTTCGTCTGCTCGCAAAGCCTGGGCAAACGGCTCAATGTACAAATTAAAAAGGTGGGGAGAAAGCGGACAACCTTGCCTCGTACCTCTAGTGATCTTAAAGGGGTCTGTCAATATTTCGTTAATCAGCAGCCTAGCCGAAGGGGATCGATAGAGTAAGGCAATAGTTCTGCGAAAGCCCTCCCCAAAGTTAAACCTTTTTAACACTTCATTTAGGTAGGGCCAATTGACCCTATCGAAGGCCTTAGCTGCGTCGAGGGTTAAGGTGGCCAGTGGAAGGGAAAAAGCAGAGGCTATATCTATAGCCCCTACCAAATCATGTGTAAGATCTGAAAGATGTCGCCCTTTAATAAAGCCTTTCTGATCGTGATGAATAATGGTGCCCATTACCTTACCCATTCTTGCTGATAGTATTGCGGCAAAGATCTTATAATCGCTATTTAGTAAAGATATTGGTCTATAGGACCCACATTCTGATACGTCCTTCCCAGGTTTGGGTATAAGAACAATAGTGGCCTCGCCCCAAGATTTTGGTGGTGGCTTTCCTTCCCTGAGGATAACATTAAAAAGGGTTGTCATTACTTGGACGATGTTCTCCCCCAATACTTTATAGATCTCCCCTGGGAGACCGTCTGGACCAGAAGCTTTCCCTTTTTTTACCTGTCTTATAGCCTCCTTTACCTCTACCACTGTTATTGCAGTCTCTAAACTATTGCTCTGTGTTGTTGATAAGGTTGGGAGCACTATTCCATTCAGCCACGTGTTTCGTGCCATCTGATCATCAGGCAGTTCTTCCCTATAGATAGTCTCAAAAAATTCATAAAAGGCTTTACCTATCTCGTGACTAGCTGTCCTAGGTACCGCCTCCCCTTCCACCTTGATTTCTTTTATATATTTCTGAGCTTGGTCCGATTTAGTTTTCCACGCCAGTACTCTACCCGCGGCCTCACCAAACTCAAAATGAGAGATCTTACTTGCCTTCCATCTTTTGTTAACCCTCTCTTGTAGTGTATTTTCTAGTTGGTGCTTTAGCTCGGCCAATTTTAACTGCTCCTCAGGAGATCCTAGAGACTGACCAAAATTGGATTCTATGCCCTTCATTTCTTGTTCCAAACTATTTACTATATCTTTGTATTTTTTACTCCGATATGAGGACCTATTAGTGATGCAGCCTCTCAAAAAGGCATTAAAGGCCTCCCAAACCACCTCTGGAGAGGAGGACTCCATATTAATTTCAAAGAAAGCATTTGTCTCTGTGGCCAGGAATTTCACTTCATCTTCTTCAAGTAGGAGTGTCCGGTCAAAAGACCAAGAAGGATGTTGCCTCCTACTGTCTGATCTAATTGAAAAAACAAGGGCTGAATGGTCTGACAGGTGAGATGGAAGATATTCAATCACTATTAAAGCGTCTTTCAGATTATAAGTAAACAGAGCATAATCAATTCTGGATGAGTGCTTAAAACGACTATTCCGATATGAGATCCCCAATTTACTGCCTGCTCTTTCCCGCCAAGGGTCCGCCAGGCCTAGCTGGACCATAATAGCTAATAGAGTTCGCCTAGACTTTGGTGAACTACAGGCCCGCGAATTTGCTGATTTGTCTAATTTAGGGTTCAGCACAATATTAAAATCGCCCATCCAAATCACCGGGTCCTGAAAAAGTAGCAAATGGTTTCTGACGGCATCCAAATGCGACGGATCGTCTGAATTTGGTCCATAGTAGCCCACCAGGGTGTACCGTTGACCCACCAACTGAACTCTCAATATCAGCCATCTCCCTGTATGATCCTCTATACACTCCAAGATTTGGGCTTTCGCGGCTCTTTTAAAAATAAATATAACTCCCCTAATGTTAGCATTGTGGTCGGTAGAGCTGAATTTATCCACCCACTTCTGTTTTTTAAGTATCTCTACTGCCTCTGATTTAAGAAGGTGTGACTCTTGAATTGCAATATTTTGCGCCGGGGAGTCCCTCAGATACTGCATTATACGCTCCCTCCTACTTCTCCCTCGTAAGCCATTGACATTCCAAGACAAATAGTGGAGAGCTGTCATTTTACCACCGCTACCCCCCTCGTATCAACCTTTCTCAGTAGCTCTTGCGGGAACCTTAATTTTTGCCATTTTTGATGTTGGACAGATGTCAGAAATAATCTTTCCCTCAAAATAGTAGGCAGACTTATGAGGATTTTTTACTTTATTCCCCTTCCCCCCCTGCACCCACCCTCCCCAGGAAAACCCTCCCCTACTTACTCTGGCCTGGTGGATGGCCAGTTTTACACCCACTACGACTCTCCAACCTCACCTCTACCCTTTTAGAATAGTCTATAGTCATATTCAAAACAAATACGCTATTAAGAAGAGACTTTTGTATTGTGATGTCAGGGGACACTTACAAGGTGAAAGGAATGCAGTGAGAGGGCCACACTCGGATACACACAAAACATTATTAGATTTTAATTTAACTTGTGTCTCCCCTACACTCACTCTTGTCATGGGGTAGGTTAGGAAAAAGATAGAGAAGGAATTTGTTATTATATCATTACTAGTAGCAGGTGCAGTTATGTGTTTTTTTTTTTTTATTTTTTTATTTTTTTGCATTTATTTATTTATTATAACTCATTCCTACTCACCCCCTTTACTGTTTCCCTTCCCCCTTTTTTATTTTATTTTAATTTTTTTTTTTTTTAAGATGCTTTTTAATTAATATATATATATATATATATATATATATATTTTTTCCCATTCATTTTTCTTCCTACCATGCTAATTACCTATTGCGATACAGGGCTATTTAGAATTGGTATAGACCAGACGTAACTTGTAATGTCGGTTCACCTATATCAGACCCAAATAACCACTATCCCATATACTGAGCCTGAGCCTGGGCATGGTCTCTAATAGATTCTAATAGCTCATCTGCTTCTGATGGTAACCGGACATTATGCATTTTATTGTTGTACATAATACGCAAAAATGCTGGGAACCTCATCTGGACAGTAGCGCCCAGAGCTCTAAATTTTTCCATGCGCTGCCCCAACTCCCATTGCCTGTCAAGCGTGGTTTTAGATAGGTCTGATCGCACCTCAAAAGAGAAGTCCGGGCCCTGTAGTGATCTAGCTTTCAGTGCGAGGTTCAAGATCTTGTCTTTAAGTGAGAACGTTAGGAAGTTAATCAAGACCTTTCTAGGTTTGTCTCTCCCTGGCTTTAGACGAAATGGGTCACGGTGCACTCGCTGGATATCGTTGTCGAGCATCTCAGCCGACTCCTCCAGGTTAAGAGAGTCTTTTAGGATCTTGATCACAAAACTTTTAAGATTAGTGCCCTCTTTTCCTTCCGGGATCTTTAAAAGTCGCAGGTTATTTCTCCGGGAATAATTCTCCAAACTCTCGACTCGCTCTCGCATATTTTCGCCATCCTTCTGCAGCACTTGAATTTTGGATCTAGCTATCTCGAGTTTAGATGTCAATAAACCCACCGAACCTTCCAAAACCTCTGTCCTTGTGCATAATCCATCCACTTTTTGATCCAGCATGTCGCAGGATGCTCTAATCTCATTCTGATTCACTTTAGAAACTGCGAAATCAGCGCAAATTTCCTCCCTCATTGCTGCTATTGATTTTACTAAGGCCTCCAGTGTGTTTCCAACCCCTGGGCCTTCCAAATCGCCATCACCTCCACCTTCGTCTGTTGTTGCTACGTTGTTAGAGGCAACCCCCTTTTGGGGCCCTTGGTGTCCTTCATGGGATTGCTGGCTACTTACTGCTGTAACCTCCGTTTCATTAATAGGTGTGCGGGGCTCTGCTAACCCATTTGCTGTATTAGGGACATTGATGGCTATTGGGAGTGTTAGTACTACAGGCGCTGTTACTGTAGTTGAAACTGTCTGTACCTCTGACCCCCCTGCCCCGGTAGCCGCCATCTCTGATGTAATGTCCAATACCTGGGGTAGTGCTTTAAAAAACGTGCGTAGCGAAGGGGTTATGCCACTGAGTTTCTTTAGGGGTTGACTCTTTCCCCTTTTCTGCTTGGGATTTTTAACCAATTCACTGGTGGCACTTGCAGAACCCCCCTGAGGTTGTCTTTTTCTTTTAGACCCCTGCGCCCTTTCTCTAAGCACTTGTCCCCACTCCTAGCGTTCTTTGGCGCTACGGGCTTATCTCCCCCTTCAGAGTCAGATTCCCTGCTGGAGTCTCTGACTGCCTTACAGTCCGTTACAGAAAAATCTGGCGTGCCTACCTTATCCTTGCCCTGCAAACACGATGATGTATCTCTGCTCACCTTCGAGCCTGCATCCGGAATTACAGCAGCAGCGTGAGTCTCGGCTTGGCCCCCTCTCCACCTCCGCTCCGCCACCACGGCTCCTCGGAGCACCCGGGCAGCCGCCGTGCGGCCGCGCCGAAGCTCCACGGCTGCTTGTCTCCAGCGAGGCAGAAACGCGGGCGGAAGAGGGCGGGACGCCGCCGGCAGGCACATGAATCGAGACCGAGGGTCAGTGAAAGCTTTGCAGCCACCCGGCTTCCTCGTTACTTTTGTTCGTAGTATATCCTAGCGTTTATTGCCCCCTGCCCTACAGAGCGTGTCCTCCAAATCGCACTAGATCAGTTTCTGCCTAAAGACGTCCCACGGCATGGTCCCGACTTGACAGAGCAGGGTGAGGTTCCGAAGAGCCGACTCTGGGTGTGCGAGCCGCGTTAGCCTGCGGTCGCCATGTTTTCCCCAGGCTATGGACAGAAAAAGGTCTTACTTTACTCTCTTATACAATCTCTGATACATGTTCACAATGATCCATACAGCCACTCACACATTCACTAGCTCTTATGCACAGTTATTTATAGATGTCAACTCTCACATGTACTGTGTTTTACATATGTACTTAATTTGACATGTAGCACTGAGATATCCATTCACTCACTAATACACTCATGCACAGTCAACCGCCCATACAGCTGTTTCCACATGCAGTTGTGAATCTATACATATAGTGAATCAACTACTCACACATCTATGTACAGAGTCACACACCTCCCAGCCACCCATACACACACACTCAGTTTCCCATACAAATACTTGGACAACCAATCAATAACCCATACAGTTACTCATATAGCTACTGAACAACATATGCAGCAGTTTGTAGAACAACAGATATAATGATGCACAAATTAAAACAGTTTAGTCACTAACCCATGCACTCAGAGAGACACATTTAATCACTCACTCAATCAGTCAGTCATGCACCTAGTAAATCCTTCATCCAGACACTTATACATCCACTCATTCTTCAATATGTAAGACATATTTTAACTTTACAGAAACATACAGTCACTGGATGTTGTCATCAGTGATGTCATCAGTGATGTCATTTGAGATGTCATCAGTGATGTCATCAGTGATGTCACTAACCATGTCATGAATTATGTAATATGTGACATCATCAGCAGTGGATTGCGGGTGCGCGATATATAGTTAGCGCTTATAACTATATATGGAATTTCAATGGTTTTATGCGAGTAAAATAAGGTTTTCTAAATGCAAATCCCTAACTATATATGGCCTAAAACCAATGGTTTTTTCATTGAATTTTCAAGGTTTTGTAAATGCAAATTCCTAACTATATATGGAGTATAACCTATGTTTTTTTCTGTGAATTTCAATGGTTTTTTAATAGCAAGTATCAAAAGCTGTCAAATGTCAAGTACGTGATAGGTAAAAACGTTTTCGTGTTTATGCACGCTGATGTGCTTTGAACGCTGCCCCCCCCCCCCACTCCCCTCTTTTCTCTTAGTAGTACTCTCTCTTTGCAGATAGTGAACGGTAGTTAACTCAGACCTTTACCCCTGTTGTAATCCGTCGTACCTGCTTGTCTCTCCATTTGATTGATTATTATCCAAGCATTTACTGTTTTACAATTGGTTCTCTTTGGATCATTCTCTATTTACAAACAAGCACAAAGTCGCAATACTCTGTTTAGTCTTTGCAGATAGTGAAAAATCGTGTAAAAAAATAAAAGTAATCGAGCAAAATCAGTAGACCACTAATTCGATCTCTTTTTGACCTCGGTAAAATACAAACATTAGGAATAACCCTTCATGAGAAATACGAAAATAGTGAAATGAACTGAGCTCCACACCATGAGGGCTGCAAAACAGCTCGACTCCGCCACCCACACCGCCCAAAATAACGGCAAACCCTATGCAAATATTATAAATATACACAACACACCACCAAAGAAACAGAGTAAAACATTTTATTAAATAACTATTTACATAACTATTTTATACTTTTTATTGCCCGATCCGGCTAGCTCAATCGATCGAGCATGAAACTCATGCACTGATAACAAGCGTTGAGAGTTTGTAGAATGATGGCTTCAGATTTTCCACATACGGTATAGTGGCGCGAACTGGCAGGGGGCGTTTGGATTCTACCCCTTCTCCAAATAAGATTTTCATACGTGAATGTTCGTTCATGCTTTTTGTCCCTGAGTTGCTTCCATGTCACTGCCTTACATACATGGCATAAGTCCTGGTTGTTGAGTGCCATACTTCAGAGTTCTAAGCAGCTCTTGTAACACTGTTTAAACCTTATTTGCACCTGCTGCAGCTTCACTATTCAAAGTAAGTGGGGTCCATTTGTGGACCTGACTGCATTGGAAAACAATGTGATACGGTGCCTCCCTAAACCGCTTGACGGAGGCCCCCGAGGGGCGGTGAGATGGCGCGGACTGAGAGGGGGCGCTTGGCTCCTGCCCCCTCCCCAAGTCGTGTTGCCCTGGTGAGGCCTGAGATCGCCCCCGGCATAGGCGGCCGGCTCCCGGGGTCCAGCGGAATTTTTTCCCTTTTGAAGAATCTTTCATTCTGGACCTTGTCCCACAATCCGTTTCACCTGAAGACACGCTGTCGTAGGGCGCCCCTTTACCGTTTTAGTTGCCATTCCGCCCGCTTTTGGTACTCTGTGCCTCTTCCGCCATTCAGCTGTTTACCGCTCGCTCTTGCGACTACAACGTCTCGCTCACCATGTAGTTGAGTTGCTCCCGCTCTTAAGATTTTACCGAACTTTTTGGACTGCTGAAAGCGGTTGTATTCCGACCGCTGGTTGGTGGAGACATTTTGACTATATTCTGCACCTGCATTGTCGCGTAATGCGTCATATGACGCGACGCGTCAGCGCACCCGGAAGTGCTCTGGTGCGCAAGGCGCAGCTTCCCGGAAACGATCCAGAGCGCGCCACGCAGCGCGTAACGTAAGCATAACAGGTCATGTGACTTGTTAATAAAACTTTTCATTGGTTCATTTTACTTTTCTTTTCCTAATTATGTAAGACTAGGTCATGTGACCTAAAAATAACACTTTTCATTGGATTAAAACATTTTTTTTCCCCAAACGATGAAAGCCCCACCTTGTTTCTGGATGTTTCAGACTGAAGCTGGCGTCACCATGAGAGCACCACCATCTCGTAGCTCCGTCGTGGCCATTCCGCAAGCAATCATGGCAGCCGCTCCCCACCGGAAGCCTGCGGGAGTCGAGGGCCCCCAAGACTTTTGTACAATCTTCAAGGCTGAGGGGACGCTTTCGAGAATGGATCCCAAGCCCTGGCAGACAAGCGTCCGAGTTCCAAGGTGTCCCAGGGCCATTTTACTGGACCAGGCCCAAATCCGAAGAGCCGGCCGCCATTTTAAGAGTCCTGTGGCAGCCGCCTATCGCTGCACCGCAAGAGTGGGAACAACTCAACTACATGGTGAGCGAGACGCTGTAGCCGTAAGAGCGGGCGCTAAACAGCTGAATGGCGGAAAAGGCACAGTGTAGCAAAAGCGGGCGGAATGGCGACTGAAACGATAAAGGGGCGCCACACTACAGCAGACAAGCCTCCGCCATGTGCTTCAAAACTGCATATGTATCTTGTGATATCAAGGTTGGGCAACCAGTACAGAACAAGCAGTTACGAGTCCCATTTACACCGGCGCCATTTTGGGCGCGGCCGGGCAGGTCCAGGATCTACTGAAACATAAAAAATGAGGCTGACGTCTCTGAAGCAGTTGACGAACAGCAGGACATAGCAAATAAACATGAAGTCTCTAAAGCTGTTAACTCACTGCAGGACAAAACAAGTGAACCTGAAACCTCTGGAATAATTGTCGCTCAAAAGAACAACACACAAAACTCTGTAGAGCCTGAAGAAAAAAAAACAGAAGGGCACTGTAGTTTCAGACACACTTAACAATAATGACTAAACAAAGATATCGTCTGTTTATAAAGCAGTTATCATCTTGACAGAATTGACAAAGAAGTGTACAGACACCAATGCATCAGCATTCTCGGAGATAACATCTTAAGGAACAAAGAAAGACCTGTTCACTCTTGACACCCCAGGTGCTGTGTATATTGCACTATAGTGCTGCATCGAGAAAACGGGCAACCCTATTGATGTGGATTTTTCATTATTGATTATTGTAAAGAAATGGCTACTCCCCCCTTTAGCAGATTAGCTAAATGTTTGCGTAATTTAGGCATAAAAGTTATATTATTGTTGTTGTTGTTGTTATCGTTATAGTTCTGGTTAATTTCAAAAAATGGTTAAATATATTTACAGTTTTTGTTGCGTTCGTTATATTTAAATGTTAATAAAATTTTAAAATGTAACTGTCTTGGAGTACTATATTTTTTTTAAAAATCGGGTGAATGGGGCCTTGAATCGGGTTATTGTCATGTGTGGGCTTTGCAAGTGTACTGCTACAAGATCGGACATTTCAAACTCAAATGCACGTTCTTTTTCTTACCTTTCCGAAGCATGGAGCGCAATAGCAGGCAGAGAAAGGGTGATGCACGTGTTGAACACTGCCTGGCCTGCAAATTGCTGGCAGTGCCCCCCCGCCCGCTCCTGAAAGAGGGCACACACACACCGCCGCCCCGAGTACTTCACAAATCTTTAAAAGACCATGCGCTTGTTCAATGGGAAGTGGATAACATGGCTAAGAGCATTTGCTGGATAATGCATGAATATCGCTGACTTTTCAACGATATTCATGCATTGCGGCCGTTTTTTATCGCATTTGCGATAAACCTTGCTAATAGCAAGGTTTATGTGCGATAAAATTCGCCGAAGTGCGGCGATAATTTTTGTCTCTAAACAAGTTAGAGACAAAAATTACCGCTAGTTTTTGGTAATATGCCCCCGGGTTTTTCCTTGCAGGAAACGGGAAGCGAAAGACTACCACTGAAATAAGTAGTCTCACGCCTGAATCGGGAGGGTTGGCATGTCTGGATACTCTACAGCTGGGGCCATAAACTACATCCGCAGGGCTAGGTGATAGCCTAGGTCCGGCCTGGACAATCGGACACAGAGGAAGAGGAGTGTCAGAGGGTGCGGTAGTGAATAGGGTGAAAGGGAGGTGTCGAGCGGGCACAGGGTGTGATTCTCAGAGAAGAGCAGCGCAGATGGGGGAAGTATATGTCCCATGCATGAGAGAGAGAGCGGGGGTGACCATTGCGTGGGGGAGATGCGTGCGAGGGTGGGGAGCCATGCTGAGAATCGGCGGCGTGCAGAGAGTGGCCCTGGTCAAGGCATCTAAAATGGCTGCCGTGCACGACAAAATTGTGGCATTGGACAAAAACGCAAGATGGCGCAGACAATGTTTATCAATAAGGATTCATTTATAACAAAATATTTACTCGCAGTGACAAAATGGTGTTCAACACTTCCTGATTTCCATCGAATCGAACGATAACAAACGTCACGCACAGAGCAGTTTTTAGCCATGTTATCCAATGGAAGGTGGATAACATGGCTAAGAGCATTTGCTGGATAATGCATGAATATCGCTGACTTTTCAACGATATTCAGCGGGGCTAGGTGATAGCCTAGGTCCGGCCTGGACAATCGGACACAGAGGAAGAGGAGTGTCAGAGGGTGCGGTAGTGAATAGGGTGAAAGGGAGGTGTCGAGCGGGCACAGGGTGTGATTCTCAGAGAAGAGCAGCGCAGATGGGGGAAGTATATGTCCCATGCATGAGAGAGAGAGCGGGGGTGACCATTGCGTGGGGGAGATGCGTGCGAGGGTGGGGAGCCATGCTGAGAATCGGCGGCGTGCAGAGAGTGGCCCTGGTCAAGGCATCTAAAATGGCTGCCGTGCACGACAAAATTGTGGCATTGGACAAAAACGCAAGATGGCGCAGACAATGTTTATCAATAAGGATTCATTTATAACAAAATATTTACTCGCAGTGACAAAATGGTGTTCAACACTTCCTGATTTCCATCGAATCGAACGTTAACCTCTTCGCCGCTAATGACAAGGGTAACTCGTCATGGACTTTCCATTGATTTCAATGGAAATTAAAGCAGAGGATAAATTGTACCTTAGCAGCCAAGTGGTTAACAAACGTCACGCACAGAGCAGTTTTTAGCCATGTTATCCAATGGAAGGTGGATAACATGGCTAAGAGCATTTGCTGGATAATGCATGAATATCGCTGACTTTTCAACGATATTCATGCATTGTGACCGATGTGCGGCGATAATTTTTGTCTCAAAACAATTAAAACGAAGCACAAAATGGCGAATTCCCGTTTCGCTACCAGTTTGCGGCCCAGTTCGCGGCCCGTGAAACGCTTCTACCGTGAAAAATCATTTTTTTTTTCTTTTCCCCACGGGACCCTTTAATAACCCCACCAACATTCCTAGGGGGTCAAGAGGGGGATACCTTGCCCCCTTTCATTAAATTCCCCTTTCGTTTTTCACCTCTTCTTCTCTCTCGATCCTACCGAGAGACAAGATGGCGGCCGCTCCGGACTGTTTAGAATGTTGACAGACACCGGAGAGCCAATCAGCTTTCTGCACGCAAAGTTCCGAAACGCGAAAAGTAAGCGGACCGGATCGCTGCCCGGAGCGCTGTTACAGATATATATCTTGATTTAAACGTTAATTTCTCAAAATCCACTGAAGCACATATATTGAGACCTAGCAAAGGCACATCGGGCTAACAGTCCCTACAATTTTGCCAAGTTTCGTGCAAATCCATTCAGCCGTTCGAGCTAAAAGTGAGTCCAACCGCCCTATGGAAAACTCAATGCAAAAAACGAGTTTTGGGACCCCCCTTTTTTCTCAGCCCCCCCTTGACGAAACCCCACCAAAGTTTCAGGGGCTGCTCAGAAACGAAATGTGCCATTTTCCTGAAAATTTCAGCCGATTCCGTCCACAAACGCCAAAGTTATTAGACATAGAATTTTCAGAAATCCCATAGGGAATTAATCCTAACTATATATACCTACTGGCGATAGCCAGTAGGTAATATATATATATATTAGTAGGTATATATAGTTAGGATTTTTTCTCTATGGAACTTTTGAAAATTCTATGTCTAATAACTTTGACGTTTGTGGACGGAATCGGCTGAAATTTTCAGGAAAATGGCACATTTTGTTTCTGAGCAGCCCCTGAAAATTTGGGGGGGTTCTGTCAAGGGGGGGGGGGGCGAGAAAAAAGGGGGGTCCCAAAACGCGTTTTTCCCATTCATTTTTCCATAGGGCCTTTGGCCTCACTTTTAGCTCGTACGGCTGAATGGATTTGCACGAAACTTGGCAAAATTGTAGGGACTGTTAGCCCGATGTGCCTTTGCTGGGTCTCAATATATGTGCTCCAGTGGATTTTGGGAAATTAACGTTTTAAAAAATTTATATATCTGTGACAGCGTACCAGGTAGCGCTCCAGATCGCGTACTTTTCGCGTCACGGAGCTTTGCGAAGCGATGCTGATTGGCTCTCCGGTGTCTGTCAACATTCTAAACAGTCCGGTGCGGCCGCCATCTTGTCTCTCGGTAGGATCGAGAGACAAGAAGAGGTGAAAAACGAAGGGGTAATTTAATGAAAGGGGGCAAGGTAGACCCCTCTTGACCCCCTAGGAATGATGTTGGGGTTATTAAAGGGTCCCGTGGGGAAAATAAAAAAAAATTGATTTTTCACGGTAGAAGCGCTTCCCGGATCGCGAACCGGGCCGCAAACTGGTAGCGAAACGGGAATTCGCCATTTTGTGTTTCGATTTAATTAAATTACTAGATATAAGGGGGTACGGGAGACGTATCCTGATCCCTTATGTTTTCTGAGGGTGGCTGAGGAGGCTCATATATGTTGATACATGTCTTCCAGCGGCTGTGCGTGAGCGTTTTATTTTTTTTGCTGCGTGACGTCTGTTAACGTTCGATTCGATGGAAATCAGGAAGTGTTGACCGCCATTTTGTCACTGCGATAAAATATTTTGTTATAAATTAATCCTTATTGATAAACATTGTCTGAGCCATCTTGCCTTTTTTCCAATGCCACAATTTTGTCGTGCACGGCAGCCATTTTAGATGCCTTGACCAGACCCACTCTCTGCACGCCGTCGATTCTCAGCACGGCTCCCCACCCTCGCAAGCATCTCCCCCACGCACTGGTCACCTTCGCTCTCTCTCTCATGCATGGGCCATAAACCTCCCCCCATCTGAGCTGCTCTTCCCTGAGAATCACACCCCGTGCCCGCCCGACACCTCCCTTTCACCCTATTCACTACCGCACCCTCTGACACTCCTCTTCCTCTGTGTCCAATTGTCCAGGCCTGTCCCAGGCTATCACCTAGCCCTGCGGATGTAGTTTATGGCCCCAGCTGTAGAGAATCCAGACATGCCAACCCTCCCGATTCAGGCGTGAGACTACCGATTTCAGTGCTAGTCTCCCGCCTCCCGATTCCTGCAAGCAAAAACCCGATTCCTCGGGGGTTTCAGCTGACAGGGCTTGGTATTGTGTTACGTGCTAATTCTTCCAGGAAACATCAGAGGGCCGATGCAGGGGCTCTAGAAGGGGTGATAAACCATTTAAGCCTCATTAACAAGCGCATGGTCTTTTAAAGATCTGTGAAGTACTCGGGGCGGCGGTGTGTGTGCCCTGTTTCAGGAGCAGGCGGGGGGCGGGGCACTGCCAGCAACTTGCCAGGCCAGGCAGTGTTCAACACTTGCATCACCCTTTCTCTGCCTGATATTGCGCTCCATGCTTCGGAAAGGTAAGAAAAAGAACGTGCATTTGAGTTTGAAATGTCCGATCCTGCAGCAGCACACTTCCAAAGCCCACACATGACAATAACCCGCTTCAAGGCCCCATTCTCCCACTTTGCTCTTCTGAAATGTTGGCATGTATGAGAATCATCCCTCTTCAAAGGAGTTACAGTAGATGAAGGCCCCCACCCCATGAGATCCGTCACACCATACGGGTTCCTACTATCTGATAACCATCCTGTATTGTGCTTGGGGAGGGGATTCTCAATGTGAGAGTGTGTGGGACCGAGCCTGAAGCAGAAGATTCCAGGGATGCCTCTTTGTACATCAAAGTTTTTACAATTATGTGTCACATTAATAATATATAGCACTCCAACAAAGTAGTAGGATTATAAAACTTTAATAACTTATAAATATATACAACGCAACAAAAACAGTAAACACATTTAAACATTTTTTTGAAAAAAGAAGCAACAATGGTCAGTAGCTGTGTTTTGTGCGAATAGTCCCAAGGCAGCACAACGAGCTGAGTTCTGGACGGCACCCAGGTAATGTCACCTGGGTGCCGCACTGGTTTTTGGTATCCTACAATGCAGCTCCGAAAAATGGCGTGGGGCGTCCCTGGGGAGGCCTTGTCAGTAGCGGTCCCGTTGTGCGAATAGTTCCAAGGCAGCAGAACGCGCTGAGATGTGGATGGCACCCAGGTGATGTCCAGTAAACTGCCGCCCTGGTTTTTGTATCCTATAATGCTGCTCCGAAAAACGGCGTGGGGCGCCCCGGGGGGGGGGAGGGGAAGGCGGCGTGAACAGGCCTCCCCAGGTGCCACTAAAATGGCCCTGGGACACCTTGGAACTCGGACCCCATTCTCGAAAGCGTCCCCTCAGCCGTGAAGATTCTACAAAAGTCTTGGGAGCCCTCGACTCCTGCAGGCTTTCGGTGGGGAGCGGCTGCCATGATTGCTCGCGGAATGACCACGACGGAGCCACGAGATGGTGGTGCTTTCATGCTGACGCCAGCTTCAGTCTGAAACATCCAGAAACAAGGTGGGGCTTTCATCGTTTGGGAAAAAAAAATGTTCTAAACCAATGAAAAGTGTTATTTTTAGGTCATATGACACAGCCTTCCATCATTAGGAAACCAAAAGTAAAATGAAACAATGAAAAGTTTTATAAACAAGTCACATGACCTGTTATGCGGCATAGGGCTATAAAAAGCGTAGAAAATCCGTTGGCACGTGAGGCGGCGTCAGTAGCGGACCGATGTGCGAATAGGCCGAAGGCAGCACAACGCGCCGAGATCCGGATGGCACCGAGGTGGTGTCCAGCAAGTTGCTGCACTGGTATGGCTATCCTACAATGCTGCGCCGAAAGTCGGCGTGGGGCGCCCCGTTGGCCTGTGAGGTCGCGTCAGTCAGTGGGGGCTGTTTGAGGATCTGATTGCATTGGAAAGCAATGTGATGCTGTGCTTCGCCCCCAAGATGGAGGCTCCTCGGCTGCAGTGGGGCGCCCCTTGGTGTTTCACTCGCTATCCAGTTGAGTTGCGTCCGCACTTGCGGCTACAGTAGGCCGAAGGCAGCACAACGCGCCGAGATCTGGATGGCACCGAGGTGGTGTTTAGAAAGTTGCTGCTCTAGTGTGGCCATCCTACAATGCTGCCCCGAAAGTCGGCGTGGGGTGCCCCATTGGCCTGTGAGGTGGTGTCAGTAGCGGACCGATGTGTGAATAGGCCGGAACCAGCACAAGGCGCCAAGATCCGGATGGCACCGAGGTGATGTCATAGTTGAGAGTTATGAGCAGTGCTTGTAACACTGTCTGACGCTTATTTGCACCTGCTGCAGCTTCACTATCGCCCTGGTGTGGCCAAAGATCGTCCATGACATAGGCGGCCGGCTCCCGGGGTCTGGCGGAACTTTTTTCCTTTTCCTTTCTGCATCTTGTCCCACAATCCGTTTGACCTGAAGACACGACCAGGTCCTTGAATGTGTGCAGGGGGACGCTATTGATTGAATCAAAATGGCGGCTTCACACAAAGCTGAGTCAAGCGTTGCTGTTGATGCTATACAGACAAAAATTGGTTTTCAGTTTGTACATTCTTCAGGATTTTTTTTTCCATCCAAGGCTGGTTGAGAGTTTGTAGAACAATGGCTTCAGATTTTCAACATACTACTCTTCAACATTCTTCCTAAATGTAACAATGTGAGACTCACTAGGAGAACAGCTGTTTATCTTTCCTTTCAAAATGCTGCCAACAATATTTTCTGAATGGAAGACACCATCTTGTAGCATAAAGGGCTGAAAGGGGTTCTGGTCCGGCCGCTGGTTGGTGGAGACATTTTGACTATATCCTGGACCTGCCCGGCCTCGCCCCAAATGGCGCCGGTATAAATGGGACTCGTAACTCCTTGTTGTGTACTGGTTGAACAACCTTGATATCACGAGATACGAATGC
Organism: Lissotriton vulgaris; assembly: GCF_964263255.1. Taxonomy (NCBI): domain Eukaryota; kingdom Metazoa; phylum Chordata; class Amphibia; order Caudata; family Salamandridae; genus Lissotriton; species Lissotriton vulgaris. The sequence continues at coordinate 1,293,434,448 of NC_141689.1, read as the reverse complement.
AGTTTTGAAGCACATGGCAGGCGGGGACGAGAATTGATTGAATATTTCGACATCCCTATTGATATTAAGTTCTGATGTGTTATTGATTACTGTACTATTGAAAGTTCGAATTAACGTCACCCATGGTACTTGCCCGCAAATGTATATCTAGATAATTTTATTGTAACTGGCCCTGTTGTACTTTAATTATAAAATGTACGTCCACCGATTCCGCAACTGTTAGACACCTTAGTTCTTGCAACCTAATGGCCCGCTCGTTACGTTCCTCTACAATGTAAATGTCTCCTCATCATATACGATTCCAGTTTGCTCCGTGGCCGGCCCACGTGGTTATAGGCCCGTATTTGTATACTGACATTTTCACAATAAAGGTTTTTAAAACAAAACATGGTAGTAGTATTTACATTGGTAAAATTTTTAATTTTAGTCACTGTTTTCGAATCAGTAAAAGGCAAGTAAAAAAAAGCAGTCCAATTACATGACGGATAAAAGGTATAATACGCAGGAACGCAGTAAAGCTAAATGGTCATGGGCAGTTGTGTTTTCCACTCCTGCAACATAAAGTGATCGATAAGAATCTGATAATCAGGCGTATCGGCGACTAAGACAGCAGGCCGAGCCTCTTTTACTCAACGGCTCCGTCATGGGACGAAGAAACGCCCTTTTTCTCGAAAAAGGAATATATTTTACTTGCAGGACAGTTGTAAATTTTCCGGGAAAGTACATTAGCCTGGAACATTATAACATATATGTTTAAGAAAAAATAATGTTCGAAACCAATAAAAAGCGTAATTTTTAGGTCATATGACCAAGCCTTTCATCATTAAAATAACAAAAGTAAAATGAACCAATGAAAAGTTTTATTAACAAGTCACATGACCTGTTATGCTTACGTTACGCGCTGCGCGCCGCGCCCCGGATCGCTTCCGGGAAGCTGCGCTCCGCGCACCGGAGCACTTCCAGGTGCGCTAACGCGGCGTGTCATATAACGCATTACGCGACAACGTAGGTCCAGAATATAGTCAAAATGTCTCCACCAACCAGCGTTCGGAACACAACCCCTTTCAGCAGTCTAAAAAGTTCTGTTAAATGACAACAGAAGGGACAGGCAAAAAGAACCATCAGTCAAAGAGGGGCGGGCAAGTTCTTCTCTACCGGGTCATGTTGGGGCGCTACCGGAACTGATCGAATTGGTACTCTACAGTGTTTCTGGATGTTTCAGACTGAAGCTGGCATCAGCATGAGAGCACCACCATCTCGTAGCTCAGTCGTGGCCATTCCACGAGCAATCATGGCAGCCGCTCCCCACCAGAAGCCTGCGGGAGTCGGGGGCCCCCAAGACTTTTGTAGAATCTTCAAGGCTGAGGGGACGCTTTCGAGAATGGGACCCAAGCCCTAGCAGACAAGCGTCCAAGTTCCAAGGTGTCCCAGGGCCATTTTAGTGGACCACGCCTAAATCTGAAGAGCCGGCTGCCATTTTGAGAGTCCTGTGGCAGCCGCCTATCGTTGCATCGCAAGAGCGGGAGCAACTCAACTACATGGTGAGCGAGACGCTGTAGTCGCAAGAGCGGGCGGTAAACAGCTGAATGGCGGAAGAGGCACAGTGTAGCAAAAGCGGGCGGAATGGCAACTGAAACGGTAAAGGGGCGCCCCACTACAGCGTGTCTTCAGGTCAAACGGATTGTGGGACAAGGTCCAGAATGGAAGAGTCATCAAAAGGCAAAAAGTTCCGCCGGACCCCTGGAGCCGGCCGCCTATGTCGGGGGCGATCTCAGGCCACACCAGGGCAACACAACTTGGGGAGGGGGCAGGAGCTAAGTGCCATCTCACCGCCCCTCGGGGGCCTCCGTCAAGCGGTTCAGGGAGGCACCGCATCACATTGTTTAATAATGCAGTCAGGTCCACAAACGGCCCTCACTTACTTTGAGAATAGTGAAGCTGCAGTAGGTGCAAATAAGCTTCAGACAGTGTTACAAGCGCTGCTCAGAACTCTGAACTATGGCACCCAACATCCAGGACTTATGCCATTTGAGCATGGCAGTGACATCGAAGCAACTCAGGGACCAAAACCATGAACGTACACTCACGTATGAAAATCTAACTTGGGGAGGGGGCAGGAGCCAAGCGCCCCCTCCCAGTCCGCGCCACCACACCGTATGTTGAAAATCTGAAGCCATCGTTCTACAAACTCTCAACCAGCCTTGGATGGAAAAATCTAGAAGAATGTACAAACTGAAAACCAGTTTTGGTCTGCATAGCATCAGCAGCAACGCTTGCTATCAGAGTGCATGAGTTTCATGCTCGATCGATTGAGCTAGCCGGATCGGGCAACAAAAAGTATAAAATAGTTATGTAAATAGTTATTTAATAAAATGTTTTACCCTGTTACTTTGCTGGTGTGTTGTATATATTTATAATATTTGCATAGGGTTTGTAGTTATTTTGGGTGGGGTGGGGTGGGCGGCAGAGTCGAGCTGTCTTGCAGCCATCATGGTGTGGAGCTAAGTTCATCTTACTAGTTTCGTATTTCTCATGAGGGGATGTTCTTAATGTTTCTATTTTAGCGAGGTCAAAAACAGATCCCATTAGTGGCCTACTGATTTTGCTCGATTCCTTTTGTTTTTTTAAACTATTTTTCACTATCTGCAAAGACTAAACAGAGTATTGCGACTCTGTGCTTGTTTGTAAATACAGAATGAACCAAAGAGGACAAATTCTAAAACAGTAAATGCTTGGATAGCAATCAATCAAATAGAGAGAGAAGCAGGCACGACAGATTACAACGGGGGCAAAGGCCTGCGTTAACTACCCTTCACTATCTGCAAAGAGAGAGTACTGCTAAGAGAAAAGAGGGGGAGGGAAGGGGGGGCAGCGTTCAAAGCACATCAGCGTGCATAAACACGAAAATGTTTTTACCTATCATGTACTTGACATTTGACAGCATTTGATATTTGCTATTAAAAAACCATTGAAATTCACTGAAAAAACCATAGGTTATAGACCATATATAGTTAGGGATTTGCATTTACAAAACCTTATTTTACTCGCATAAAACCATTGAAATTCGCATATATAGTTAGTTGCGCTAACTATATATCGCGCACCCGCAATCCACTGCTGATGATGTCACATATTACATCATTCATGACATGGTCAGTGACATGGTCAGTGCAACCAGCATGCGTAGCATGCAACTAGAAGCCCACGCCCACTTAGGGCGGAACAAATTTCACCAACCGAAGTGAACATAAACATGGAGACATCACTCCCCTCCACCCATCCATGAATACGAGGCGTGCTGCCTCGAAACGCGTCGGATTCCAATTTTAACAGGAAAGCAGAAGGCATGGAACGGCGAGGCGTCAAGAGCCGGAGGGCACGAGAGAGCGGTGTGTGCCTTTTCACAAGCTCACGGGCTTTTGCTAAAACAAACATTTACACGGCTGCCCTGGCCGTGGGAAAGAGCACCAGCATCCTCAAAGACTTCCTAGTCCACAGGAAGCGGCTTGGGAGACGAACTTTCCCCTCCCCTGAAGCCCGCACTCTCGACAGGAGATCGAAGTGCCTTCTGCATTTCCCACCTACTCAAGGTATTAATGGAAGCTAAACAGTAGGGGGGACTGAGCCTACTCAAGGTTTTAATCATCACTCCATGTAGATGGACTTCAGCAACCAGCATGCGTAGCATGCAACTAGAAGCCCACGCCCACTTAGGGCGGAACAAATTTCACCAACCGAAGTGAACATAAACATGGAGACATCACTCCCCTCCACCCATCCATGAATATGAGGCGTGCTGCCTCGAAACGCGTCGGATTCCAATTTTAACAGGAAAGCAGAAGGCATGGAACGGCGAGGCGTCAAGAGCCGGAGGGCACGAGAGAGCGGTGTGTGCCTTTTCACAAGCTCACGGGCTTTTGCTAAAACAAACATTTACACGGCTGCCCTGGCCGTGGGAAAGAGCACCAGCATCCTCGAAGACTTCCTAGTCCACAGGAAGCGGCTTGGGAGACGAACTTTCCCCTCCCCTGAAGCCCGCACTCTCGACAGGAGATCGAAGTGCCTTCTGCATTTCCCACCTACTCAAGGTATTAACGGAAGCTAAACAGTAGGGGGGACTGAGCCTACTCAAGGTTTTAATCATCACTCCATGTAGATGGACTTCAGCAACCAGCATGCGTAGCATGCAACTAGAAGCCCACGCCCACTTAGGGCGGAACAAATTTCACCAACCGAAGTGAACATAAACATGGAGACATCACTCCCCTCCACCCATCCATGAATACGAGGCGTGCTGCCTCGAAACGCGTCGGATTCCAATTTTAACAGGAAAGCAGAAGGCATGGAACGGCGAGGCGTCAAGAGCCGGAGGGCACGAGAGAGCGGTGTGTGCCTTTTCACAAGCTCACGGGCTTTTGCTAAAACAAACATTTACACGGCTGCCCTGGCCGTGGGAAAGAGCACCAGCATCCTCGAAGACTTCCTAGTCCACAGGAAGCGGCTTGGGAGACGAACTTTCCCCTCCCCTGAAGCCCGCACTCTCGACAGGAGATCGAAGTGCCTTCTGCATTTCCCACCTACTCAAGGTATTAACGGAAGCTAAACAGTAGGGGGGACTGAGCCTACTCAAGGTTTTAATCATCACTCCATGTAGATGGACTTCAGCAACCAGCATGCGTAGCATGCAACTAGAAGCCCACGCCCACTTAGGGCGGAACAAATTTCACCAACCGAAGTGAACATAAACATGGCGACATCACTCCCCTCCACCCATCCTTGAATACGAGGCGTGCTGCCTCGAAACGCGTCGGATTCCAATTTTAACAGGAAAGCAGAAGGCATGGAACGGCGAGGCGTCAAGAGCCGGAGGGCACGAGAGAGCGGTGTGTGCCTTTTCACAAGCTCACGGGCTTTTGCTAAAACAAACATTTACACGGCTGCCCTGGCCGTGGGAAAGAGCACCAGCATCCTCGAAGACTTCCTAGTCCACAGGAAGCGGCTTGGGAGACGAACTTTCCCCTCCCCTGAAGCCCGCACTCTCGACAGGAGATCGAAGTGCCTTCTGCATTTCCCACCTACTCAAGGTATTAACGGAAGCTAAACAGTAGGGGGGACTGAGCCTACTCAAGGTTTTAATCATCACTCCATGTAGATGGACTTCAGCAACCAGCATGCGTAGCATGCAACTAGAAGCCCACGCCCACTTAGGGCGGAACAAATTTCACCAACCGAAGTGAACATAAACATGGAGACATCACTCCCCTCCACCCATCCATGAATACGAGGCGTGCTGCCTCGAAACGCGTCGGATTCCAATTTTAACAGGAAAGCAGAAGGCATGGAACGGCGAGGCGTCAAGAGCCGGAGGGCACGAGAGAGCGGTGTGTGCCTTTTCACAAGCTCACGGGCTTTTGCAAAAACAAACATTTACACGGCTGCCCTGGCCGTGGGAAAGAGCACCAGCATCCTCGAAGACTTCCTAGTCCACAGGAAGCGGCTTGGGAGACGAACTTTCCCCTCCCCTGAAGCCCGCACTCTCGACAGGAGATCGAAGTGCCTTCTGCATTTCCCACCTACTCAAGGTATTAACGGAAGCTAAACAGTAGGGGGGACTGAGCCTACTCAAGGTTTTAATCATCACTCCATGTAGATGGACTTCAGCAACCAGCATGCGTAGCATGCAACTAGAAGCCCACGCCCACTTAGGGCGGAACAAATTCCACCAACCGAAGTGAACATAAACATGGAGACATCACTCCCCTCCACCCATCCATGAATACGAGGCGTGCTGCCTCGAAACGCGTCGGATTCCAATTTTAACAGGAAAGCAGAAGGCATGGAACGGCGAGGCGTCAAGAGCCGGAGGGCACGAGAGAGCGGTGTGTGCCTTTTCACAAGCTCACGGGCTTTTGCTAAAACATATATATATATATATATATATATATATATATATATATTCACTGAAAAAGCCATAGGTTTCACATTTGTTATAGTTAGGAATTAGCATTTAAAAAACCTTTGAAATTCACTGAAAAAACCATTGGTTTCACACCAGTTATAGTTAGCTGAACATTTTACTCATACAAAACCATTGAAATTCCCATGTTATAGTTAGTTGGACTCACTATAACTTTGCGCGCCCGCAATCCACTGCTGATGATGTCACATATTGCATCATTCATGACATGGTCGGTGACATCACTGATGACATCACTGATGACATCTCAAATGACATCACTGATGACATCATCCAGTGTCTGTGTGTTTCTGTAAAGTTCTATACATCATATGTGTGTTACTGTAAAGTTTAAATATGTTTTACATATTCAAGAATGAGTGGGTGTATAAGTGTGTGGATGAAGGATTCAGTTGGTGCGTGACTGACTGTATCAGTGAGTGATTAAATGTGTCTTACTGAATGCATGGGTTAGTGACTAAACTGTCTGTATTTGTGCATCATTATGTCTGTTGTTGTGTAAGGTGCTACATGTGGTGATTAGTAGCTATATAAGTGGCTATATGGACTATTGATTGGTTGCCCAAGTATTTGTATGTGAGGGTGAGTGTGTGTGGGAGTGGCTGGGAGGTGTGTGACTCTGTGTATAGATGTGTGAGCAGTTGATTCACTTGGTGTATGCGTTCAAGAGTGCATGTGGAAATAGCTGTATGATCGGTTGACTGTGTGCATGGATGTGTTGGTGAGTGAATGGATATCTCAGTGCTACATGACAAGTAAGTACATATGTAAAACACAGTGCAAGTGAGAGTTGGCATATGTCAATGACTATACATGAGAGTCTGTGATTGCGTAAGTGACTGTATGGATCAATGTGTACTTGTATCAGTGATTGTAAAAGAGAGTAAGTATGTGTTAGTATATGTTTGAATAAGTAAGGTTATGTGTTTATAACTGAATAGATGAGGAAATGGGAGTGTGATTGATTCTTTGCATGACTAACTAGGTTTGTGAGTAACTCCATGGATGAGTGGCAGTGTGTCAGTGTCTGTATAGGTGTATGAGTGCATATGATAGTGTTGTATTGATGAGTGACTGTATGTATGAGCGATTGTATGGGTGAATGAGTGGATGTGTGTGTAGACTTAGGAATCAGTGAGTGTGTAGGTAGTAACTAGTATTGGTGTGTCATTGGTTTCAGGAATGGTAGTCTGTATTCAACACTGGATGTATCAAAGTTTAGATTGGAGTGTGAGGAGGTGAATTATATTATCACATAGATGATGTCATCAGTGATGTCATCAGTGATGTCATTTGAGATGTCATCAGTGATGTCACTGACCATGTCATGAATGATGTAATATGTGACGTCATCAGCAGTGCATTGCGGGCGCGTGAGTTATAGTGAGTCCAACTAACTATAACGTGGGAATTTCAAGGGTTTTGTATGAGTAAAATGTTCAGCTAACTATAACTGGTGTGAAACCTATGTTTTTTTCAGTGAATTTCAAAGGTTTTTTAAATGCTAATTTCTAACTATAACAAATGTGAAACTTATGGTTTTTTTCAGTGAATTTCAAAGGTTTTTTAAATGCTAATTCCTTTCTTTTTTTTTTTTTTTTTTATTAAGTTTATACTTTATTACACCTTCGAGTCATACACACAGCCATCATCGCCTACAACACAGAGGCCGGCGGCAGCAAGAGGTCACTCTCAATTCCCTTGGTAAAGATAAAACACACAGCCATGATACCAACAGCCCGGAGGCCTGGCGGCGTAACAGCAGGTGTAGAAGAAGCGTGCAGTAGCACCAGTCCATGGAAGCAGGAGATAATTGACCTCAATATGTCCAAAGAAAGCCCACCCGGCGGCGCTGGCGGTGTCAGTTCCAAGCGCAGGTCAGTGTGCCAGGGCGATAGGACCAGTGCAGACTCACAGTAGTAAATGCATGAAGATCCAGGGAAGACGTTTCTCAAGAGGGAAACCAGTAAAGGTGTATACAGGAACCAAAACCCCCATTCAAACATAAGCCCACCCACCCCAAAAACTAGCCAGACTACCTAAACCCGTGTCCACTCGCCCGCTCCCACCATTCACCACTTCCTCAAACCCCTCAATAGGGCCATGGGCGTCGACTCACTTGCCCACGGGGGCGAAACAAAGTTCAGTGGGGGTAGCGTCTACCTACAACCAGGACAGCCGTCCCGAGCACCCCTCCCATGCATAGCATCGTTAAGGCTAGGCACGAACCACTACTCACTAACAACACTTAAGCCTTCAACTACCACTCTCCACATCCTCAGCCGCCGCAACCCCATCCTCCTGCAGCACATCCAACTCCACTCCTTCAGGATCTGACTCACCATCCCCTTGCGCGCTCTGAAACGCCCTAAACAACCCCCAGAAGTTCTTGGGGCGACTCTTCGGAGGAAGTAGTTCGCTATACACCTCCGACTGTGTGCAACAGTAAAGTAAGTCCGCCTCCCAGCGCCTCTTCGTAGGAACTGGCCCCCGCATCCAACACAGGGCCACCAGGCGCTTTGCCATCAGTAACGCCATGTCCGCAAGCCGCCGCAGTGCCACCGGCAGCGGTTTGGAAAATCCGAGCAATGCGAGCGCCGGGCAGGGCAAAATTTCCTCACCTAAAATAGTGCTGAGATCCGCAAAGACCTCTACCCAGTACTTATGAATAGCGGGACAAGTCCAGGCCATATGGAGAAAGTCTGCCGTGTGAAAGTGGCAACGCTCACATTCCGCCGACTCCCTCAGGCCATACCTATGCAGCCTTTCGGGCGTGTAGTAAACACGCTGCAGGAATTTAAAGTGTATCAGGCGGTGCCGACTGTTGAGCGAGATCTTTCTAGTGTTGGTAGAGCAATAGCGCCACATTTCATCTGAGATAGGAGTTTGGAGGTCAGCTTGCCAGGCTAATCGGGCATTGGAGGGGGGGCACTGCCGATGTCTATCTCCCAGCGACCTGAGAGCCGTTATCAGTTTGCGAGAAGAAGGGGTCTTGATTACATACGTGAGCTCCGGCACTTCTTGCGGTTCGGCCAACTCCGGGCCCAATGTGGCCAGCGCCGCTCTACAAACCCTATGATATTGAAAGCTATGTAACAGCGTTGCCCCAGGGCAGGATTGCAGGACCTGTTGCAACGTCTTCAGTGTGCCGTTTAAAAAGAGATCTCCCACGGTGACAATACCCAATTCACGTAGCGCCTTCAGGACGCCCTTCTCCGTCAGTGGGGCCAACCAGACTGCCCACTCCACACGGAGCAAGGGTGAGTACAGCAGCACACTCTCACGGGAGCTAACCAGTGCATGCCAAGCATGGTTAGTGGCTGCGATAGAATCCAGATTGCCGACCCTCCGATTGGGTGGATAGCATACCGTGGCCGGGAGAGGGATGGGGTCTGCAAAGAGTCGTTCCAGGGTCACATGAGGGATGCCAGGATCCCCATGAATCCACGAGTGAAGATGTGCTCCCTGAGCGATCCTATAGTACCGCTCTAGGTCCGGAGCCCCGAGGCCCCCCCCGCTCATATGGAAGCATGAGCGTTTGCCACTGTACCCTCGGCTGCCTATCCCCCCACGCAAGGCGGATGAGCGTCTGAGTAAGTTGCCGGAAAAAAGCTTTGGAGAGGACCACCGGTATATTTGTAAATAAAAAAAGAAATCTGGGGAGCACTACCATCTTCATGAGCGCTATCCTGCCCATGAGAGAAAGCGGGAGCCTGCACCACACTTCGACATCATCTACCAGTTTGGAATAGGCGACCCCATAGTTCTCTCGTATCAGGACCTCCGGATCCGTATGTATGCGTATCCCCAGATAGCGGATGGAGTCTGTGGTCCACTGCAATGGGGCAAAAGGGACTGTCACCGGAGTCAAGGGCAATGCCACCGACTTGTCCCAGTTGACCCGAAGGCCCGACAAGGCCCCAAATCTCACCACTTCCCGCAGCACCGCAGAGAGGTTTGTCTCCGGGTCACGGACATATAGCAGAGTGTCATCCGCGTAAGTTGAGATACCAATCTGGTACGTCGGAAAGTTTATCCCTTCGAACCGATGATAATCTCGTATAGCGCAGGCAAGGGATTCCGCAACCATGGCGTACAACAGCGGAGAGAGGGGACAGCCCTGACGGGTGCCCCTGCCAATCTCGATAGGAGCAGTCACTAAGTTCCCTATCTTCAATCTCGCAGTGGGCTTGTAGTATAGAGCTCCCAACATTTGTAGAAACGGTTCACCGAGTCCAAACTTACGCAGGACCCTAAGCATGAACGACCACTCAACAGAGTCGAAGGCCTTCTCCATGTCTAAGAAGATGGCTACTGCCTTATTCTCCTGCTTGATGTGTTGTATCGTGCCCAATACCGTGCGGATATTATAAGTGAGATTGCGTGAGGGGACAAACCCAGCCTGCTCTGGGGCAACCAGGTCCGGGACCAGAAGCGCCAAGCGGGTCGCAAGCACCTTTGCATACAGTTTCGCGTCCACATTGATCAGCGACAATGGTCGGTAAGAGCCACACTGATTAGGGGGTTTACCCGGCTTCGGGATGGTAATAAGTAGCGCCTCTCTCATGGATTTCGACATGCTGCCCTGTTGACAAATGTCATCGAACAGAAGCATCAAATACGGGACGAGTTTGTCCTGAAAGGCCTTGTAAAATGCCACCGTGAGGCCATCCGCTCCAGGAGCACTACCAGACTTCATGCCCTCCAGTGCCTCTGTTATCTCCTCCTTTTGGATCGGGGCCATAAGAAACTCTCTCTGCCAGTCGGCTAAGAAGGGCATTTGGATGTAGCTTAAATAGTCGTCAATTTCCTCCTCAAGGTGGCTATCCCTCGAGGAGTAGAGTGCCGTATAGTAAGAGTGAAATTCCGCTAGTATGTCCTGCTCCTCCTCCACTACTTCCCCAGCAGCTGTCACTAATTCCTCTATCACCAATGGGGGCCTGTTGTTGCGCATCAGTTTGGCCAGGAGAGCACCAGGTCGCTCCCGTTCCCCATACGCGCGCGTTGTGGCATATTTACCCATTTTTTTAATTTCCCTATCCGCCTCCTCTTGAAATTCCTCTAGCAAAGGCTTAAGTACGGCTGTGTCTATGGCAGCACCCGAGACTCCCGCCTGCCGTTCCAGATCGGAGAGTTGTGTTTCAAGGAGTTGCAGCCGGCGCCTAATAGCCTTGAGCACCCCAGAGTGTTTTGTCATAGTCATCCCCCTGATGTACACCTTAAACGCATCCCAGAGCACCTGAACGCTATCCACCGAACCCACATTAGTCGAGAAATAGGTCTGTATGTCGTCGGCTAGTTCCCCTCTGAAAACTTCATCTAGGAGGGAATACGGGGGGAACCTCCAGGTAAACGGGGGAATCCTCCTAGGAGGAGCAACCAGTAGCAGGAGTAATGGCGAGTGGTCAGACAGTGTGCGAGGCAGCACCGTACACCCCTTCACCGCATCAAGCAGGGAGCGGGAAGCAAACCAGTAGTCTATACGTGTATGGAGGTTATGGTAGGCCGAGTAATGGGTGAACCCAACCCGCCCTGAGTGTCTATGACGCCACACATCCAGCAAGTCAAGCTTCACACATTCTGACAACAGAAGCAATGCCGAAGCAGCCGGGGATCTAGTGGGGCCCGCCGATCTGTCTAGTTCTGGGTTCAGCACTAGGTTAAAGTCCCCCCCCCACAGCATCCTAGAGCCCACAAACTGCCTACAGCTGTCTGCCAGCAAAGCATAGAAATCTGGGGAATCGTAGTTGGGGCCATACACATTCACCAGCAAAAGATCATGTCCCTTCCACACACATCGCGCAATCACATACCGCCCCTCAGAGTCAACCGCCACCCGCTTTAGGGACAGTTGGGATTTGGGATTAGCCCAGGTGATCACCCCCCTAGCATGCGTGGTGAACCCTGCAGCAACACAAGCGGAACCAAGACCCTTCATCTGCAACATAGGACTGGACAGTGGAAGATGTGTTTCCTGCAGCAAAGCAAGGTCAATCCGGTGGCGCTGCAAGTACGCCAAGACCTTTCTGAGTTTACAGAAATCATTAAGCCCCCTCACGTTCCATGACAGTAATCGCAGAGAGCCCAGGGCGCTCTCTGGTTCTAGAGTCTCAGCGGTCGACATAGCAGACTAGAGAAAAAAATAGGGCAGAGCAGACGATGCAGCAGACACAATGCAGTAGTTGGCATAAACAGACCCCCCTCCCAACAGACCCCGAACCCCACACACCATATTAGCAGCAGCATAAGAACATAGCAAACAACTACCCACCCACAGCCGACCAACGCCAACCCGGTCAGACAGAGCATAGCACTACCCACCCCGAACCCACCCGATACAACCCTCTACAAACCCAAGACCCTCTAGAGAGTCAAAAGCCGAAAGCGCAGGGGCAGAGGTTCCCAGCCAGACAATAATACGCTCAGATAAGGACCAGGCACAACCGTAGCTCCCCGCCCTACCCCCATTGCTTCGGCACCCCGCCCCAGCCCCAGCAGGAAAATAAGCAGTGTGGTGGATATCCAGTCCCAATGTTCTGCGGGTAGCACCCCCCCAAAACCAGAAATACAGCAGTAAATGTCAGCAAGAACCCAACCCAGTAGCACTACTCCGGGCCCATCAACCGTGGTCCGGACAAGCAGAGAGAAGGCACATCGGGCTTTGTAGTGCAACACAATCACTCACGAAGACATAGCCAAACCTGGCTCTGGGGCGAAGAACAGATCACCCCTGTCCATCCAGAGACGTAGCCTCTTCCTCGTCTGTACGTGGACCCCTCGGGCTATTGCGCTGTTCCTTGGCCCATTCCTTAAGCGATTTGTTCAGGTCCGCTGGGTCGGTGAAAAAGTGCGAGTGCCCCTGTTTGTTGATCCGGAGTCTCGCCGGGTACAACATGGCATAGTCCAGCCCCATGTCTCTCATCTGCTTCTTATAGGGGGCGAAACGCTTCCGTTCCTCCTGAACTCTCGCCGTGAAGTCAGGATAGAGGGAAATGTTCATGCCTTCAAACTGTAGTTCCCCTTTCTCCCTCGCCAGCCGTAGTGCCAAATCGCGGTCCCTGTAATTCAAAAGTTTGGCAATGATTGGCCGCGGTGGGAGGCCAGGCTGCGGTTTGGGACCCAGAGTGCGATGGGCCCTCTCGACGATAAACATGGGGGAGAAGACGTCCTCCCCAGCAGCGTGCGAAGCAGCTTCTCAACGAACAGTTCCATCTTGCCAGTGCTGGTGGATTCCGCCACTCCTGTGATGCGGACGTTGGAGCGCCGTGAACGAGCCTCCAAGTCCTCCGTTTTGTCCTGTATGACCTGGAGCAGGCGACCGAACTGCTTACGGTCCTTATCCCACTCCGTCTGGGCTTCCTCCGCTTCCGTCAGCCTACGCTCCGCCATATCCAACCTCTCAGCATGCTTGTCCACTCTCTCTGACATCCTGTCCATTCTGAAGGATAAAGCATCAATTTTTGTGCCAATCGCAGACATGCTCTCCTGTAAGCCCTTTTCCATGGTACAGAGCATTTCGCGAATGTCCGCGCAAAGCGAGCTATCCGCCGCCTGCGACGAGGCCTCCGGAGGCGCCCCCTAAGCGCCCCTCTGTTTCCATTGCTCGAACGTGAGCTTCGGCTGGTTTCTGTCGCCCTTTCCCATGGCGGTGCACACAGTGTGGAAGAGTCAGAGAGCAAACACCGGCACAATGCAGGGGGGGCGCCGGGGAAGTGAACTCCGCTAATCAGACCGGTGCGTAGCAAAGATTGGAGGTCAAAATGGCGGCCACGGGCCGCGTGGTACGGGCAAGGCCAGGGGGACGATCTCAACCCCCAGTCACTCACCACAGTGCAGGTCTCACCACAGGTTGTCAATAAGCGCCAGCACCCTCCAAAAACGTGTCCCGGCACTAGTGCCCTTCCAGCCCTCAAGCAGGCCGAAGTAGAAATGTCTCCCGCCAACCGGCGTCCGTAGGGCGCAGTCTCCCTCCGCTGGGCTCCCCGGGCTCTCCGGAGTGCCCCAGGCCTCCGCTGCGAAGGCACAGTTGACACACTCGTAGAGGCTGCGCGACAGAGTTCAATAACCAAAGCACCGGTGCAGACCAGTCCAGAAGAACCACAGGATAGGAGGCAGTCCGGCAGCCCGGGACCTCACAGGGACTCCACGGCGCACGTAGCGTTACGTAGGACGGGCAACTTCCAAGGATAGTCCGTGGATTGCGGCCTGGTCCGCCACGCCAAACTCCGCCGGTCCGTTGACCGTAGACACCACCGATTTCGATCCGGGAAGGTGCCCCCGCTAGCTCTGGGGATCGTAGAAGCAAAATCTGCCCCTGCTATGGCCAGCAAGGCGTCAAAAGGATATCTTTGTCGAATATTAAAGGGGCTCAGGCGAGGAGCTCAGCTCTCACACGTCTTTCATGGACGCCAGCAAGCTCCGCCCCCCGCTAATTCCTTTCTATATCGAGTTTGTAACCTACGATTTTTTGTGTTTTTTTTATTTGCTGTTTTGTGTAAGTATTAATTATTATTATTAAATTATTTTTTCAATGTATTTTTCTTTTTTTTCATCATTTTTTCCTGGTGCACTCAGGGTGCGCACACCGGTGAGCTTACCCGTATCATTTTGCCTTGGAGCGCTCCAGCTGCTGATGACGTCATATATTACATCACTCATGACATGGTCAGTGACATCACTCATGACATCACTGATGACAGCATCCATTGAATGTGTGTCTTTCTGAAAAATAAATATGTTTTATATATGTATATGTAAAGGTCGATCGAAGAATAAATGTTTAAATAAGTGTCTTAATGAATGTTTTTTTTTATTTAAATTGATTGGTTAACTGGCTTATTAAGTGTATCTTAGTGAATACATATATTAGCGAGTAACTTTTAAATATTGAAATGTATGTATCAGTGTTTCACTGTGTATAAGTGGCTGCATGGGTTGGTGACTGACTCACTGTTTGTATGTGTTTTGAAGACAGCATATGTACAGGACTTTATGGGTGGATGAGTGTTTATATGTGTGTGTTAGTGAGTAAACGACTGTCTCACTATTGTCTTTATCAGTAACAACATATGTTTTAATCTAGTTTAAATAAGTATGTGTTTCTATAAGTTATTGTTTAAGAGAGTAAGTATGTGTAAGTTTCCTTAGAAGTAAAGTGGTAGTGTGTGTATAGCTGTATATGCAAATAAATGGATGTTCAATAGTTTACTTGCATATGTGAGTATGTGTGAGAGTAACTTTTGGAAGCCTGTCGGTGTGTAACAGTATGTATAGGTGAATCACTACATATGATGAGTGAGTATATGTATGAGTGACTATATTGAACTGTTGGTGAATGAGTGGATGTGTATATAGATGGTGGAATTATTGAATTGGTTGTTGTAACTGGTATGGGTATCTCCATTTTTTTGAAAATGTTCATTTCTATTTTTCAATATGTGTTTCATGGGTTACATTACAGTGAAAGGAGGTCTGTCACTCTGTCACAAGGAGGGTGTCATCAGTGATGTCATGAGTGATGTCACTGACCATGTCATGAGTGATGTAATATGTGACGTCATCAGCAGTACATTGCACGCGCAAGTTATAGTGAGTCCAACTAACTATAACATGGGAATTTCAATGGTTTTATGCGAGTAAAACTTCCTGCTAACTATAACTGGTGTGAAACCTATGGTTTTTTCAGTGAATTTCATTGGTTTTTCAAATGCTAATTCCTAACTATAACTAGTGTGAAACCTATGGTTTTTTCAGTGAATATATATATATGTATATTAATATAATACCTTATATTCATTTTTTTTTATGTTTCACCCTGGAGCGCTCCCAGTGCGCGCCCCGATGCGCGTACGGGGGCGCGTCCCGGGAGCGTACCAAAAAAAAAAGAAAAAAATAATGAAGGAGTGAGCATGAGCAAAGGGGACAGAGACAGTGGTGTAAAGAGAAAGAGAGCTAAAAGGAAGAACACAGAGGGACTGTGTAATAGATATTAAAACAGAGAAAAGGTATAAGTGGAAGTAACTGAGAAAAGGAAAATGAATAAGGGACCAAAAGAAGAGAAGAAAGAGGAAGAAGACTAAAGCAGAGGTTCTGGGAGAATGTGAATGGGTGATGAAAGTAAAAGGAAGGAAAGTAAAGGATGGGGAATGACGGGTAGTGACGGAACCAGAGAAAAGGAACACCGGTACCGGAGGGAAAGAAAAGAGCAGTGAGTGTAAGTAAAGAGAGGTGAAAGAGGGTGGATAAAAGTGAATAAGGGTAAGACATAGGGAGTGACAGAGAGAAAGAACAGAGAGAGTAAAGGAAGGAGTGATAGAAAGGGACTGAGTGAACCAGAAAAGAAAGGAAAGTGAGGGAGTGTGGGTGAGCAGGAAGACTGAAAGAAGTTGAATGTGGTCGGAAAGTAAGGAAAAGGGAAATAAACATGGAGGATAAGAATAAGTGAGGCAAGCAGAGTAAGGAAACAGGGGTGAGGTAGGGTTAGAGAAAAGTAGTGAGGTTAAAGCAAAGGGTGATGACAAACTACATTTTTTAGTCACACTTACCATATAATTAATGAAAACTTAATTGCATGTTAAAACTCCACTTTATATCTGTGAAAGACAAAAGAAAAAAAGTTATAATTAGTAAAATATATATTTTAAAATAGAAGAAACAGGTCAAGAGGTAAAAAATAAAAAAAAGTGTACTAAGAAATGAAGCAAGAGTGAAGGATACAGAAACGGAAATAAAGTAAAGTAGAAAAACAAAAAAGAGGGAAAAAGAAATAGGAGGAGAACAAATTACTGAAGGTAAGTAAGATAGTAAAAGAATGTGAGATACCAAAACGAAATCAGGAAAGAGAAGTAAGTAACTCTGCTGTTCTCTAAAACTTCCATTTCATCGACTTTCTATGAAAAAAGATCTAAGAACATCTGAAATAATTCTCAACATTTTCATTTACCTCCTTGTGTTAAGTTATGACTTATTACTCATACCTTGAACTTTCCTTACGGCCAAATAGTGTCAGATATATGAGTATATTTTGAATTTTCTCTAATTAAACTCTGAAATTACCGTTTACCCGAAGTTTTCAAAGAAAAGCTCATATGACATTTTTACAATGTTTAAAAATTCATATTCTCTTTTTTGATCACTCATGTTCAACATTTCCTATAAAACTGATATCACTTACTATGAGATCCACTTACAGTACCTATATGAGATAAACAATTTTAAACATTAGACTAACTAACTAACTAACTTTTATTAACTGCTCCCGTCTTCAAAGGCCAATTACCTTTACTAAAACTTTGGTTCTAAAAACACTAGGTAAGAATTTTTTAAGACAATAGGCAAACGGTGTTTATAAGTCAAATGAGAATCATTGCAGTAACTCCAACCTTTTTGACATGTTAAGTAGCATGTATAATGTCCTGATGTTGTCAAAGGACCGTCATGATAAATAATAGCTACAGTTGTAAAGGTTCTTCCTGAAATTGATAGCTGAGAAGCCACAACATTTTTGATACAAGTTGTCAATTTAGTTCCATCAGGTCTACATCATTGACAACTAAAATGACATACTGTCCATAAGTTTGTATAAATAATGTAGACAGCATTGGACACTTACATTGGGTACACACCATATTATGATCAGATGCTTTAACTAGATTATTAAATGACACTGATTTGCAGTCTGGTAAAGTCAAATATATAAATATCTCAGTGTCTATTCTAGTAGTACTTGATAAACTACAATTGTCGCAGTCATGCTGCCATTGATAAGAAAGGCTAAAAAGATTTTCTACATCTACACCTTCATATTCCAAAACACCAAACATATACATTAAAAATTCCTGACAATCCTGCTGAATGTTCTGTGAAAATGTATCTTGACCAGAACACATGTCTAAAATATTTCGAATTTCTGTTACACTTTCTATTTTTTGCTCTATCACTGATACATTTCTCAAACACAGAATTCAATAAACCACACAATCTTTGATCCTGATTTTCAACAATCTGTTCTTGTAAAGTTTGAAGAAAAAAAACAACATTAACCACTACATTAGCATAGCAGTTGACACCAGAACTGTTTTCAAACTGAAATCCAACAACATTTTCATCAGAATCCTTTTTCTTTCTGTTTTCAATTACATTTTCATCTACTTTTTGTCTTTTTGCTACTACCTCACTGAAATTATTCTCATTTCTTCTTTTTTGGCCTTCCACACGTTTTTCAAACAGAGAATATTGAGGCAAATATGGAGCATACTCTCTTCTTAACCTATTTTATACTTTAACACAATCTAAATCTGCACAAATCTTGGTCTCATCACAATCAAGTACAATCCTGATAAAGATCTGACTCGTGATAATGCCACTTATGCCATACCCTCTTTAAACACAGAACTTCCAATGTTCACCAAAGCACTATCTACACTTAAACCTTGAGATTTATGAATTGTTACCACATATGTCAAACAAACAGGAAACTGTTTTCGGCGAACATATAAGTCTTTTACAAGCAAAAATCTAGCAGAACAACGACTGATTTCTTGTACTTGCTCAATGCCATCAAATTTTATTTTTAAAAATTCAATTACATCTCCATTTCTATATTTGACAAAATCAACAACATGACCCATTGCTCCATTTACCAGACCTCTTTCAACATTTAAATTCCTTCTCAAAATGATACGACAATTTAAACACACATTCAGAGTCTTTTCAAAACCAGCTGTTTTAGATATACTTTTCTCTAATGAATCCAATTTTGTTTTCAAATTTTCTGACAAAACAATTGTTGCACCCATATGCTCTATTTATCTATGGCTGAGATACCCGCCACCCCCTCTCAACACAATCCCCAAGGATGGGAAACCGGAAACAGTTCTGAACTTTTGGAAGACGGGAGGGAGTGACCCTCCCGGCCGTATTTATTAAAAATATGAAACAAAATTAAAACATTAAAATAACAGTGTCATATTATGTACAATTTCATTACCACATTGCGATGTTTGGCTAACCTTAACATATTCTCTAATACAAAGGTTCTCCTAGCCGAACTAACATCCTACAAAACATTTAACTTGAAATTTCGAAATTGTACATCCTAACGTTTAAGGGCCAACGGCAAGGTCGTAACCGGTGTCAAGATCCCTAACCAGAAATATCCCCCTCACTTGTGAGGGGCGACCGCACAGAGGTGTACCTCAAGTGCAACTACCAATTTCCCTTGACTTGACGGGGGCCCCAATAAACTCGACGCCACTTAAAGGTCGTCCGAGGACTCGTGTGAGGTATATAGAAGGTAGCGTAGACCCCCTCCCAAACCCCACACAACTTACCACATCTGCCGTCGCAGATGTCCTGGCCCCGGGAAATTCCCCAGGAGGGGGCTGTAGCCCCTCCTACCCAGGAAGGGGCCTTGACCGCCTTTCCTTTCCTTTCGGCGGCCCATCCTTAGAAGGGACTGCCTCCCCGTTGAGGGGGCAATGGCCACCTCCCTCGAGCGCTCCCATCCGTAATGGGTGACGCCCACTCATAGGGATCTTCCAATTAGTGCTCACCGATCATGACCTTACCGCCCGACCAAAATAAATACGACAATTCTAACTAAATTACTGAATGACTAAATTACTTAAAAAACAGAAACAACAACTTTATTAAACGCATGCTTACTGATCAACACTAGAGCAGGATTACTTTATTTGCAAAACATACCACAAATTGACCATTCTTTATTGCATATTCAAAGTTATCACGATAATAATCACAACCTGCAAACAAAAATTACAGTTACCACATCAAACTTTATTCAAAACCACTTGCTGTCCTCAGGGGCTGGTGGGTGGGTCAAAATTGGCTCTTCGTTCCGTCTCGAGCTCACGTGCAGCGAGGAGGTGCAGCTTCAGAGCACAGGAACAAGAGGATGCTTTCTTGGCTTGTTGCTCCTTTTATCCGTCTTCAGGGCGGGCGTAAACCCGCCCCTGCCTGCCCGAAGGGCGTGGCCGGCCGCGTCAGTGTCTAGGCCAGCCCACTCCAGGGCGGGAAAAAGGCGCGCCCCGGCTACGCCGCTTCGGGCATACCAGCCGAGACTCGCCTCCCGCCCAAGATGGCTTCCCGGGGGGATCGTGGTACTCTGCCATACGTTCGGGGGGACCGAATGGTCGCCCCTTTCCATATGGCTGAGATACCCGCCACCCCCTCTCAACACAATCCCCAAGGATGGGAAACCGGAAACAGTTCTGAACTTTTGGAAGACGGGAGGGAGTGACCCTCCCGGCCGTATTTATTAAAAATATGAAACAAAATTAAAACATTAAAATAACAGTTTCATATTATGTACAATTTCATTACCACATTGCGATGTTTGGCTAACCTTAACATATTCTCTAATACAAAGGTTCTCCTAGCCGAACTAACATCCTACAAAACATTTAACTTGAAATTTCGAAATTGTACATCCTAACGTTTAAGGGCCAACGGCAAGGTCGTAACCGGTGTCAAGATCCCTAACCAGAAATATCCCCCTCACTTGTGAGGGGCGACCGCACAGAGGTGTACCTCAAGTGCAACTACCAATTTCCCTTGACTTGACGGGGGCCCCAATAAACTCGACGCCACTTAAAGGTCGTCCGAGGACTCGTGTGAGGTATCTAGAAGGTAGCGTAGACCCCCTCCCAAACCCCACACAACTTACCACATCTGCCGTCGCAGATGTCCTGGCCCCGGGAAATTCCCCAGGAGGGGGCTGTAGCCCCTCCTACCCAGGAAGGGGCCTTGACCGCCTTTCCTTTCCTTTCGGCGGCCCATCCTTAGAAGGGACCGCCTCCCCGTTGAGGGGCCAATGGCCACCTCCCTCGAGCGCTCCCATCCGTAATGGGTGACGCCCACTCATAGGGATCTTCCAATTAGTGCTCACCGATCATGACCTTACCGCCACAGGCCGGATAGTTGACCGGCTATCCGGACCCCCCACAACACTCCTACCTAAAGGTCATGTCTTAAAGTCTTTAGCCAAGCTATCAGGTCTCCTATGAGTAACTCGTTCCCCACCCGGGACAAATGAACACCATCCTCCAAATACATACTGTCCCCATTAATACAACCATGCGAAATAGAATGCAGTGTATTGGAACGGAACAATCTACTCACTTTATTATTAATTTTTCTCACTGAATGATTCACAGCAGAAACCGAAAGAGCCCCCCGCCACACTTTCCGTGGGATCATATGGGACCATGCAATTGTGCACCCTGGAACTCTTCTCGCTAACCAACTTACAGTGGAAAGCATTGCCTCAAGAAGAAGTCGTCTACCAGTGGTCACCAAATCGTTGCCCCCAAGATGTACTATGACTATAGACGGCGGTGACCTCGTCCGCCCTAACAAACCCTCGAAAAACGATCGAAACTGGTCAATACAGAGCCCGCCCTTTCCGTAGAAGGACACACTGTACCCGTATTCCCCAGCCATGTGAATCATGTCACCTGCTTTGAATACGTCCGCGGCACGTCTCACGTATGAGTGGCCCACGACCCACACCTCCTTTTTCACAGCCGGTGATGTCTGACCGCTGGCCCGGTGTTGGGTTGACTGCATAGTCCGCCCCGCCTCGTAGGCTTGCGCAACTGAAAACCAAACAAAAACAAGAAGCGTGAGTACATCATTACAGCTTCACAACATGTGCAACCGCACATACCTTTTATAACAATTGGAGGACCAACGCCCCACACGTTTAACTTGTTCGACATTCAGACCCCTGGCTGTAGCCTCTGTAGCAGCCCCTATCCGAAAGGAATGGGTCCCAAACTCGCCGGGGTTCAAGCCCGCAGCGGAAATCGACATCGCAAGCACCCGCTGAAACTGAAACCTCGTCAGTGGGGTGGTGTCAGCGTGTCTCAACAAGGTCCCCCCCCATGATGCCACCCTGTGCGCTAAATATTCCTCTACGCAACTCACCGGGCACATGGAAGACCCGGGAATCCTTCGTATGATTATGCAGTCCCCCATCGCACTCTGATCGGTCTTGGACCTGACAAACGAGACAGTCATTGTCTCCCCTCTGACCTGGACGTGCTCTCGGCATAGTCCCCCCATCACATCCTGCCTGTTCCTCGCCACTAGTTCGCTCACCCGCATAGCCCCATGGAATGCCAGCGTAAAAGCGGCTCGGAATAACACTGTCTCATACTGGGATGAACAGGTTGCAGGGAGTACAGATAATAACAGGGCCAGCCTATCCAGACCTATCGGGCGCCTTTCATCTACTCTGCGACCCTCAAGGCGTTGCCACCCACGTAGCGCTTTTTGCACAACAAAAGACGCTGTCGGGCCCTGGATCCCATAAGCCCTAGCCACAAAGGAAATGGCTGCCTGATGTCTCTGGGCCGTAGCCACTGATTTGCCTGCCTGATGTAAAGACAGCAGGAATTTTACTACCAACTCCTCCTGGCCCCAAAGCTCCCTTCTAGCAGCCCCCAAAAAGGCCCAATAGGAACGGAACGCCCCTTCATATGCCTTCCTCGTCCTAGGTGCTAAACTCTCTCGAACGAGGTTTCGTAGTTCGGGGCACCGAGAGACCAGAGAGCTTCGGGAAAGGGTGCCGCCACCGGGTCCGCTGTGGGCAGAAAACCCCAGAAGGCCTGCATACGGAAACGAGAAAGCGCATCAGCCGCTTGGTTCATCACCCCCGGCACATGTCTTGCTTTAAATAGCACATTCAATTGCATACACAATAACACAATTTCTTTGAGCAGTCTCAGAATCCATTTGCATCGTGCCGCCTGGCTATTGATACACTCAACCACGGTCATGTTATCCGACCAAAACACCACAGAGTGATCTCTGAACCCCTCGGGCCAAGTTTTCAGGGCCACCAGAATGGGAAAAAAGTTCAAGAAAAGCAATGTTACTTGTCAGCCCACTCTCATGCCACCATGACGGCCATTTTTGAGCCGACCATTGTGTGCCGAATATGGCACCAAAACCAATGCTCCCTGCCGAATCTGTCCACAGCCCCAGCTCCTCAGAGGACACCGCCGGTTTGTTCCAGACAATTCGACCATTGAAATCCGCCAGAAATGCCAACCAAATGCGCATGTCCTGGCGAACCTCTGCCGAGAGCCTCGTGCGATGATGACCCTCCTTCAGGCCGACCATGGCTTGAGCGATCGAGCGGGAAAAGGGGCGGGCCATCGGTATCACTCTTAGGGCAAAATTCAACTGACCCACCAATTGTTGTAATTGGTGTAGCTTAACCTTAGACGCACTAATACACGCTTCCAGTCATGCCCTGAATCTTAACACTTTGTCTCCTGGTAAACGAAAACAACCTTCCTCCGAGTCGAGCTCGATCCCCAGAAACTCGAGGCAAGTCGAGGGACCCACAGTCTTACCTGGTGCCAATGGCACGCCAAATTGATTCATCAAGACACAAAATTCAGTCAAAGCCTGTCCACATTCCGGATCCCCGGCTGCCCCCAGAAACAAAAAGTCATCGAGATAATGCATAACATGTTGAAACCCTGTCTTCTTTGTGAAGACCCATTGCAAGAAACAACTGAACTTTTCAAAATAGGCACAAGATACAGAGCACCCCATTGGCATACACTTATCCATGTAATAGTGACCCTGAAACATGAAACCAAGAAGGCGCTGGTCGTCTGGATGTACCGGGAGCAACCGGAACGCTGACTCAATATCAGATTTTGCCATCAGCGCACCGGGCCCTAGGCGATTCAATATGGCTACGGCCTCATCGAAGGATGCGTACCGCACCGAACACACTTCCGGGTCTATCGCATCGTTTACGGAAAGACCACGTGGGGCTGATAAATTATGTATCAGCCGAAACTCACCCGGGTCCTTCTTGGGAACCACCCCTAAAGGGGAACAAACAAAGTTAGCAACTGGTGGCACATTAAATGGACCGGCGACTCGACCTCGAGTAACCTCTTTCCCGATCTTCTCCTGTACCACGGTCGCATGTTGCAAGACCGATATTTGGTTTTTACATTTTGCTACACCCTGAAACTCCCCCACTGGGATGCGGAAACCATATGAAAACCCGTTTCGCAACACCCCAGCGGAAGCGTGATCCGGGTATTCGCTGAGCCAGGGAATCATTGCCATGGTATCAATCGGAGTAGGTAAAGGCGCCCCTCGGACTATTTCAGACCTGTTTGGCGCCTCCTCTACCCCCGTTATCACCCGTTTTGGCTCTGCACATGGACTCAGGATGGGATGATTGCCCACACCCACCACATTCGTGCCTAAATTTGCATGACCCTTGGGGCCTCGTACATTTACCCCTGTTAAAGTTCCAACAAATCCCCCTTTTACCTGTGGTGCCGTTCGGCCTCGAGTGGTAGTCGTTACTCGTACCTGATCGAAAGGGCGTCCCAGCATATTGGCGGGAAGATTCACCCACGCTACTCCCCACCAATGGCAACTTCAACATACCAGTATCTTCCATTTTTGACCATGATACAGAATCGTAACAATCCCAAGTTAAGTTTTTATCATGTTCTTTCGCTTTTCTGAAAATATTATCGTAACAGAACCATTGATTGCCCTCGTGTGATACAGAATACCCCATGATCCGTGACTGATAAATTGGCAATTCGGACAGCAACTCGGGTCTACGTTCGCCCATGATGGATGTAAATATCCCCCACGCTCTGCCCCAAGTGCCAATGTTTTCATTTACCTTAAAGGCGGCCATCTTTGCGCGCCAAACACTCGGATGCATGAGCTCCTTCTGGCTCTTAACATGCTCCATCTCATAATGATCGGTAAGCAACGAGAAGATGTTTATATACTCATCTGCCCATATCTTCTCTTTAATAGCCAGAGGGACATGTTGACCCAACTTTTCCCCCGTGAGGGTGCAGACTCATCCCTCGCAATCGGCAATGGCCGCTTACCTGAACCGGAAGCTGTATCTGCAACTGGACCTGTCCCAGGTGGTTTTTCTACTGCCGCAGCCGGCGTGCTAGCTGGCGATGATGCCTTCGCCGCCTCCCTCGTTTCACGCAGTTGCTTCATCAACATCCGCGCGTCGTCAGCCGTGGCGCCCTCGCTACCTTTACCCAACCACGCTGCTAATTGTGCTGCCAGCTCGGGCGGCATATCCTCCCCGGACACGGGGGTGACCACCACGGGAATCGGATTCCCCTCTGCCGGCACCGGAGTTGGCTCTTCGAGTGGGGTACAGGGAACAGGGATGTCTCCCCCAGCTGCTCCCCTTCTGGGCCTCTTGCCCTTTCCTCCCGGAGCTGCTCCCGCCAAAGGACGTTTCAGTCCCCCTTCCCCGTCTCTATCCGCCATTCGCTTCTTTAGGTCGGTCACCTCTTTCATAAGAATACGCAGCATCTGGTCGGTAGTCATTCGCTTTCCCACTTTCCTGGGCATTCTCCAACAGAGTATCTGTAAGACAAACAAGAAAGATTACAACGCTCAAAATTGGCTCTTCGTTCCGTCTCGAGCTCACGTGCAGCGAGGAGGTGCAGCTTCAGAGCACAGGAACAAGAGGATGCTTTCTTGGCTTGTTGCTCCTTTTATCCGTCTTCAGGGCGGGCGTAAACCCGCCCCTGCCTGCCCGAAGGGCGTGGCCGGCCGCGTCAGTGTCTAGGCCAGCCCACTCCAGGGCGGGAAAAAGGCGCGCCCCGGCTACGCCGCTTCGGGCAT
The DNA here is from genome assembly GCF_964263255.1 of Lissotriton vulgaris. Lineage (NCBI taxonomy): Eukaryota > Metazoa > Chordata > Amphibia > Caudata > Salamandridae > Lissotriton > Lissotriton vulgaris. Next base: position 1,293,408,794 of record NC_141689.1, on the reverse strand, counting down.
ACCAGCCGAGACTCGCCTCCCGCCCAAGATGGCTTCCCGGGGGGATCGTGGTACTCTGCCATACGTTCGGGGGGACCGAATGGTCGCCCCTTTCCATATTGCTTCCAGTTTCACAATCTCTTCATTTTCTAACTTTAACATTTTGTTGTTGAAGATGGAACATTCTTGCAGAGTTGGCATCAAACATATCCCAGATTTCTTCTCAGTAATTTTTTTAAAAATATTCTCTGGAAGAATGTTTTCATTTGGATACAAATTTGAAATGAATCAAGCATGTAAAGCTTCTTTCCCAAGCTCACTTACTTTTCTGATTCTTACATCTTGTAGAATATTTTTATAATCTTCATCCTTTGCCTGTCGCATATTTTGAAGCAGTTCTGCATATTTAAAATGTAACCATATATTAACGTTTCCAATGCTTCCAAGGGACTTCCTGGTATCTTCATGCGTGAGCATTTTAAACACTGGTTGTCCTTTTACTGGAGTCAACTGCAGTAGATCTCCAAAAACAATAATGTGTTTTCCTCCAAATAACACATCATACTCTGTTCTAAGAATTTCTTGCATTCTCAAATGCACAAAAGCAAGCATTAGATTTGAGACCATGCTTACTTCATCGATGATAAGAAGTTTCATTTTCTTCAGGATTCTGGAAACTTCAGAACACGCATCTCCAGATAGCTTGTTGTAATGCAATTTATTATCATGCTCAACTGGCAGCATCAGTAAACAATGTAGATTAATCCCTTTAATGTTATGTGCTGCCAGTTCAGTTGGAGCGGTTACTACTCAAGACAGCGGTGATTCAGTCCTTTTCTGCAAATAAATTGCCATGGCTTTAATCAGAAAACTTTTTCCTTTTCCCGCTTCTCCACTTACGTACAGTCGGACAGGCTTAAATGATGTACATGAGCACACTTTTTTCTCATGTCTGAATCCATGTTCAATCTGTTCTGTGACTTCGTCATATATCTTTTTCTGCTCAACGTTTAGTTGCTTTACCAAATCTTTTAAGTTAACTACATCCTCTTGAGCTTGTTCCATAGCTCTTTCCACCTCACCCATGGCAGTTGCAGCTGCATTTTGGATAATTGGTCCTCCTAGTGGATCCTGACTCAATGAAGTAGAACTCTGACAGTCTTTAGAACTGTCTCTAGCAATCTCTTCAGCAATTGTGGTTCCTTGCTCTATTTCTACGTTCAACATTTGCAGATAATTTGGAAAAACAGGACATTCTATGGTATCCTTGGTTGCATTAAAAGAGTCTTCATAACAGAGAAAATCTCCAAGTAGTTCCTCTTCTGTACGCCATGGCTTAAAGAGTTGCAAAAGAGCTAAATAGTAAAATTCTCTTTTGTCTGGAGCTTCGCAACTCAATTTTCGATGATTAATCAAATGGCCTTTTCTCTGCTTCACTAGACATCCTTCATACCCAATGACAGCATATTTTCCATTATTGATATCTTCTGTGATGTTCCTCTTATAACTGTAGTTTTGCAGAACTTTATACAAACAAGTGTTCTCAAGGTGAGTACTTCTATTTGGATAGTATGTATCCAACATGTTTTCTTCAAAATATCTGTACTGTTTGGTTCTTTCTCCGCCAAATATTCAATTTCTTGTACAGATTTCAAAACTCGGTTTCGTGTTGCAGTAAGGCTTAGACTCACCCAAATGATTGTTCTTGATTTGGCATAGAGACTTGCTGATGATAACCGATCAGAACATTCATATGCTCCAATTTCTCGATCGACAACATCTTCAGACTGAAACTGTATAAGGTTTTTACTTATACTCTTTTCATGTGAAATGTCTTCCCACATTTCCTTCAGTTCAGTCTTTTCTTTTTTGTGATGTAAGAGGTCACATATCGAGCCACAGCAATAGAGTTGTCAGCAACGAACTGAATATCCATTTTAGCATTCCACATGGATAAAATCACTGGGTTGTAGTCGTTGATATACTTGGACTCTTCGTTTCTTTTTAAATTGTATGTATTTTTGGGTGATTTCCTTGTCACAGTATGTCGCATAGAAGACATCAAATTATTTACTCTTCCTTTAGAAATCACTGGTCGTGGAAACGCGAATTGATATTTTGTGTTGAATTTCTCCATGTTTTTGAATTTTCGACGACAATACTTTCCACAACGATGAGATTGAAAACGTAAAACTTGTTGCTTTAAACTGTTTTCTTCAGTAGTTTTCGGAACAGCACATGTTGCATATTCTTCAATGAAACTCATCACTGTGTCATCCGAATCAGTTCCAAATTTGGGTGCATCTTTAATCCATAACAACATATATATATGAGGAGCACCCCTCGCTTGATACTCCTTCCTCCAAAAGAAATCCAAAACCTCTCCAAGGGGAGGATTATTTTTGTTGGTAATAAAAGACATCATAGCTTCAAATCTATGATTAAAATATCAGCAAACATTCACTGGATCCAAAGAACACAGTTCTCCAGGTGTTTTCAATTCTATATTTTGTATGTTTCCATTTGCCTCTCATAGAAATTGAAGTAAGTCGTCCCATGCATACTCAGCACAGCTAAGAGTGAGGAACCATGTAGGAGTTCCTAAGTTTCTTAGCATACATTTCAATTCCCCATGACGACGGAACCAATACTCGTTTGTTCCACGCTGACATGCCATGAGATTGATTAGCTGAGATTCCAAAATACTGTCTTGCAGATTGACTTTCTCCATAAAGTCCCTCGCCGAAACATTTTGCAGATGAGCTCCACTTTTCAGTATATATTTAACTGCATAAGAAAGCCCAGACAAATCACTTTCATACAGTAGATGAAACAAATACGGAATGCATTGACGAAACCTTGGATCTTCAGCATATAATCTTAAAGTCCTGTATTCAGCTGCAGGAAGTTGAACTGGTCGATCGTCATATCGTCCACCTCGACCGGTTGGAAATAACTGTGGAAAACAACGAGCTTCCAAACTTTCTTCCCATACACTAATAGGACTTCCTTTTGCTGCTTTCATTTGAAACAAGTCAATTGCATTCCCCATTACTTCTTTGGAAAGCAAAGGATGAACAGTATAATGTTCATATATTTCTTCACATAAACTTTTTCAATTTGGGCAACTGAACAATCACTGTCTTCTTCTGTAGCTGTTTCCTCTGCTCCAACACTTACATCTTTGTAGTACTCATTGTTTTTGACCAAATACAACGTTGCCTTTTTGACTTTCCTAACAGCCACTAAATCTTGCCAGATTTTCTTACTCTTTGTCGGAACCCCATTAACTAGAATAACCAGAGGATCCTCTTCTAATCTTTCTACACCAATTGTATCAATATTTTTCTTGACATCTAGAGGCAAATAAACAACTCTTCCCTTTAATCCTCTTTGTAAATCTGTAGGAGGTAATTTCCCTATCTTAGGCTCCATGCGAACAATAGCTTGAAAAGGATGGACACATTGAATAAAAATTGATTCATAAGTATTTAAATCCATCAATTCAGAAGGAATATCTATCAACTGAATATTATTATGAGCAGCTCTAGCAGGCATTCTATTTTCATTTAATTTTTTCAAACAATAATTACAAATACGCTGATCAAAACTCAAATCAAAAGAATTCTCCACCAACAAATAACTTACAAAATCCTTCCATTCACTAATTTTTTCCAATTCACATTTTGCATATAAATCAACTAACCTAGTCTGCATCTTATAATGAGTCCGTCGACAACACACACAAGTTTAAATTAGGCCTTTCAATTGATTTCACCTTAAACTTGGTAATTTCCTCGTCAAACCTTTCTACACTTGAATTCTGTACATTGTCTTCCACATTACCATCCAGTACTATATCCATTTCTACACTGTCCTCTTTGTTCCCAAAATAACAAAACTCAATTTCTTCACAAATAGTCTTCACATCTACTTTAGATCCATGCAAAAGAGCAATGTTTAACAGTTTAAGCTTAAGTGCTGGACTTTTTGCATAATACAACCTTCTCACTAATTTCCTCACCTTATTATGATTCACTGCTAACATCCTAAAATGATGAAAAACACTCTGACATACTTTTCTAGAAAGACAAGCCAGTGAATGCCCATGCAAACCTGTGTTTTCTCTCACTCTGCAAGGATCTAACTCTTGCAAGATCTTCACTTTCTGTTTTACACTTTTCTTACTATATGTACGTAAGAAATTTCAAAGCAAATCGATTGAATCCTGTCGCACTCTACAAATACTACTGCACTTCCATGTGTACACTGGACAGTTAGAAAGTCTCCCTAAAACTTCATCAGCTAACACCTCTTCTGCATCTCTAGACACAAGTTTTTCTTTTTCCATCGGACAACCATCTTTCACCTCATATGCTCGACCACTGGTGTCAACTGCATGCACCAAATCATTTTCCTGAAAGTAACTCTCCTCATTAAAAAATGGCTCAGAACTTGAACAATGCATCCATTCTCCAGAAAATACTTCACAAAAATTAGTCTGATTAATTATTCTTTTCCATCTACTGTTCGATTTGAAAACATCAATTGCCTTAGTAAGTATCCTAATTCTATTAATTACTAAAATAAATAATTTTTTCTTAACTTCAAAAACCTGATCAACAATCTTCTCTACACTTTTCTTTTTCTTGTAAAAAGCAGCTCTCTGTTTACCTTTCTTTTCATTTTTTAGCAAATTTAAAACTACCCTATTGCAAAACATTCGTCTACGAATGTCCCTAAATTGATTTAACCTTCTATTGCTATCCATATTCTTCTCTCCTGCTCCAATAGAGACATTTTTTGAGAGCTCTCCTTCATTTTCAAATTTGCTCTCTCCTTCCGGATCTTCACATTATTGTTAACATTTGTTTTTGTTTTACATATGTTGCGAAAAAAGACTTACTTGTCTTACCAGGACCTTTTTGGGTGTTTTTTGAAGTACTTTTTGTAGAGGATTCCTTTAATTCCGTTGCTAATTTTGTTATTTTACGTATGGTATTTTTTCTTCTCCTTTGCCCCTGACGGCATTTTTGTTTACATTTGAAATGTTGATTTCAATCTGTGGTAAAGAAAAAAATAACACATTATAGACCACTATTAGCAAACAACAAAGCAATCACAATAAGCAAACGATATAAACACTAATTTGCAACATATCTAAGTTTATACCACAGCAACTATATAACTAGGAGTAAGACAAAGAAAAACAGCTATAGGGAGTAACACAAAAACATAGAGAGACTCAGACAAAGAAACAGGTAGAGGGAGTAAAACATACAAAAGGACTAAGACAAAGAGAGTGTATAATATGTTGAAAGACAGAAAAAGGATGTAATAGGGAAAGGGAGTAAGTAAAAAAAAGGGAGTAAGTCAGAAAAAGGATGTAACAGGGTATAAAACAGAGAGAGGGTGTAACAGGAACTAACACAGAGAGAGTGTGTTAGAAGAGAAAAGGTTGTAAAAGAGACTAAAACAGAGAGAGCCTGTAAAGGAAGAGACAGAGAGTAAGTTTCAGAGAAGGTGTAAGAGGAAGTAAATAAGAGACATGATGCTACAAGGAAAAGAACAGACAGCGGATGTAACAGGAAGAGAGAAAAAAGTCAGAAAGAGAAAGAGAGACGGTATAAAACAGACGAAAGGTGTAATAGAGAGTAATTCAAGGCTAGAATATTACAAAGAAAAAGGTTGATTGGATAGTATCTGCATGATTCAAGAAATATAAACAAATTTCAAAATCATGTAATCTATGTTTCCTCAGATTACTCATATTTTTGAATAATGCTTGGTTAAAACATTTTGCTGCATAGAGAAATTATCTTTTTAGAAACACAGCACAGGATCTATGTACAAGCATTCAATTTCACTACTGAAACCTCACTGTTTCACAAAATGCAAATCCTCTATCTTGCAAATGTTCATAGCAAGCTTTATTAAAAAGCAAGACACAAACCAACAGCAAAGAAACTCAGGGCCTTATTTATGAAGGCCTTGCGCCACCGGTGCGTCAATTTTTTCCCATGTTAAAAGTGACGCACCGGCACCACAAGGCAATCATAAATATGGGCCAAATGTAAATACCATTGATTTGCCACCAAAATCGTTTTTGGAATAACATTTAGGAAACACAGCACAGGACCAATGTACAAGCATTCAATTTCACTACTGAAACCTCACTGTTTCACAAAATACAAATCCCCTATCTTGCAAATGTTCATAGCAAGCATTATCAAAAAGCAAGACAGAAACCAACAGCAAAGAAACTCAGGGCCTTATTTATAAAGGCCTTGCGCCACCGGTGCGTCACTTTTTTCCCATGTTAAAAGTGACGCACCGGCGCCACAAGGCAATCATAAATACGGCCCAAATGTAAATACTATTGATTTGCCCCCAAAATCGTTTTTTGAATAACATTTTAGAAACACAGCGCAGGACCTATGTACAAGCATTCGATTTCACGACTGAAACCTCACTGTTTCACAAAATACAAATCCCCTATCTTGCAAATGTTCATAGCAAGCATTATCAAAAAGCAAGACACTAACCAAAAGCAAAGAAACTCAGGGCCTTCTTTATAAAGGCCTTGCGCCACCGGTGCGTCACTTTTTTCCCATGTGAAAAGTGACGCACCGGCGCCACAAGGCAATCATAAATAAGGCCCAAATGTAAATACCATTGATTTGCCCCCAAAATCGTTTTTTGAATAACATTTTAGAAACACAGCGCAGGACCTATGTACAAGCATTCAATTTCACTACTGAAACCTCACTGTTTCACAAATTACAAAGCCCCTATCTTGCAAATATTCATAGCAAGCATTATCAAAAAGCAAGACAGAAACCAACAGCAAAGAAACTCAGGGCCTTATTTATGAAAGCCTTGCACCACAGGTGCATCACTTTTTTCCCATGTTAAAAGTGACGCACCGTTGCCACAAGGCAATCATAAATAAGGCCAAAATGTAAATACCAATGATTTGCCCCCAAAATCGTTTTTTGAATAACATTTTAGAAACACAGCGCAGGACCTATGTACAAGCATTCAATTTCACTACTGACACCTCACTGTTTCACAAAATACAAATCCTCTATCTTGTAAATGTTCATAGCAAGCATTAGTAAAAAGCAAGACACAAACCAACAGCAAAGAAACTCAGGGACTTATATATGAAGGCCTTGCGCCACCGGTGCATCACTTTTTTCCCATGTTAAAAGTGACGCACCGGCCCCACAAGGCAATCATAAATAAGGCCCAAATGTAAATACCATTGATTTGCCACCAAAATCGTTTTTGGAATAACATTTAAGAAACACAGCGCAGGACCTATGTACAAGTATTCAATTTCACTACTGAAACCTCACTGTTTCACAAAATACAAATCCCCTATCTTGCAAATGTTCATAGCAAGCATTATCAAAAAGCAAGACACAAACCAACAGCACAGAAACTCAGGGCCTTATTTATGAAGGCCTTGCGCCGCCGGTGCGTCACTTTTTTCCCATGTTAAAAGTGACGCACCGGCGCCACAAGGCAATCATAAATAAGGCCTAAATGTAAATACCATTGATTTGCCCCCAAAATAGTTTTTTTTAATAACATTTTAGAAACACAGAGCAGGACCTATGTACAAGCATTCAATTTCACTTCTGAAACCTCACTGTTTCACAAAATACAAATCCCCTATCTTGCAAATGTTCATAGCAAGCATTATCAAAAAGCAAGACAGAAACCAACAGCACAGAAACTCAGGGCCTTATTTATGAAGGCCTTGCGCCACCGGTGCGTCACTTTTTTCCCATGTTAAAAGTGACGCACCGGCGCCACAAGGCAATCATAAATAGGGCCCAAATGTAAATACCATTGATTTGCCCCCAAAATAGTTTTTTGAATAACATTTTAGAAACACAGAGCAGGACCTATGTACAAGCATTCAATTTCACTTCTGAAACCTCACTGTTTCACAAAATACAAATCCCCTATCTTGCAAATGTTCATAGCAAGCATTATCAAAAAGCAAGACAGAAACCAACAGCACAGAAACTCAGGGCCTTATTTATGAAGGCCTTGCGCCACCGGTGCGTCACTTTTTTCCCATGTTAAAAGTGACGCACCGGCGCCACAAGGCAATCATAAATAAGGCCTAAATGTAAATACCATTGATTTGCCCCCAAAATAGTTTTTTTAATAACATTTAAGAAACACAGCACAGGACCTATGTACAAGCATTCAATTTCACTACTGAAACCTCACTGTTTCACAAAATACAAATCCCCTATCTTGCAAATGTTCATAGCAAGCATTATCAAAAAGCAAGACACAAACCAACAGCACAGAAACTCAGGGCCTTATTTATGAAGGCCTTGCGCCGCCGGTGCGTCACTTTTTTCCCATGTTAAAAGTGACGCACCGGCGCCACAAGGCAATAATAAATAAGGCCTAAATGTAAATACCATTGATTCGCCCCCAAAATAGTTTTTTTAATAACATTTTAGAAACACAGCGCAGGACCTATGTACAAGCATTCAATTTCACTTCTGAAACCTCACTGTTTCACAAAATACAAATCTCCTATCTTGCATATGTTAATATCAATCATTTCCAAAAAACATGCCACAAACCAATAAGAAAGAATCTCAATCTGCTTCCAAATCTGAAATAATGCAAGTGACATCATTCTAAAAGGTTCAAATATATTTATTTAATGAAGTAAACACTATTAATTACTTCTCAAAAATATAAGCCATCCATTTACCCAAAATCGTTTTTTAAATAACTGTTTACAAACACAGCACAAGTTCTATGTACAAGCATTCAATTTCACTACTGAAACTTCACTATCTGCTTCCAAATCTTCTCCATAGAGCAAACAAGTCTCTATCTAAATTAAATGAATCATTACTTACCTTTACAAATGCTTTGGGAGATTGAGAACAGTGTCAGACACATACACAAATTTTTCTTTAGCAGAGCAAAAGATGTGCACTCAATACACTGAAACCAAGACTGGCACATAAAACCTCTAAATCTACACACATATGCCTCATTTCAACCGATCAAAACTCTTCCCTCACTATTTTCAAACCAACACTCTTCCCCCTCTCAGACCTTTCTATTTGTTACCATAGCAACTCCCTCCTAACTGAACTCTCAGGTTCAAAAGTTCATTCGACAATATTGCAAATTAAGTCAGCAAGGATGTTTGACCTCTCAATACACCAGCTTATCCAGGGCATTATTGCTTTTATTGACTTTTTCTTAACCATTCAAATTGCTTCTTTCACACAACACAACCATACACCCTAACTTTCAGTTTTCAACTATCTGAATCCACCAATCATTGCTTGTGATTCAAGAGCAGGGAAACTCCAAAATTATTTTTTGTAAACTCCTACTGTTTCAACTTCCATTTTATTCCCTCACTTTATCTGACTGCACCAGAACCTTCTCTAATCATGTATTCTGTGTGGATTATTGGACATAGCTACATCCACTGGGCTCACAGGTATGCAGCTAGCAGAAATTTTCACAACCTTGATTTATCAAATGTGGAAATCAAGTGGATTGGCCAGAGAGAATTGAGATGTCACCAATTGATACCATTGGTGAAAACCTTTTTGCATCTGCCAAACCCTGACCTCTTAATAGTGCACTGTGGTGGAAATGACTTGGGCACTATGACTGGGGTTGGGGGACTTTTTCAGAACCGAGAGGACATCGGAGGGGGTCACACGCCTTACCTGTGGTCCCTGGCAGCGCTGGGTCCCTGACGCTGTGGTTTCCCCCGCCGCCGAGCAATTACCATCACTCGGCCGCTGAGTGGGGAGAACTACAGTTCCCAGCCTGCCCTGCTGACTTACAATGCACACTTCCGGCGGAGCACGCCCGGAGGCGCTGAAATAACGAGAGCTACCACTGAGGAGCGGGGGACTTTTTCAGAACCGAGAGGACATCGGAGGGGGTCATATGCCTTACCTGTGGTCCCTGGCAGCGCTGGGTCCCTGACGCTGTGGTTTCCCCTGCCGCCGAGCAATTACCATCACTCGGCCGCTGATGGGGAGAACTACAGCTCCCAGCCTGCCCTGCTGATTTACAATGCCCACTTCCGGCGGAGCGCGCCCGGAGGCGCTGAAATAACGAGAGCTCCCACTGAGGAGCGGGGGACTTTTTCAGAACCGAGAGGACATCGGAGGGGGTCACACGCCTTACCTGTGGTCCCTGACAGCGCTGGGTCCTTGAAGCTGTGGTTTCCCCCGCCGCCGAGCAATTACAGTCACTCGGCCGCTGAGTGGGGAGAACTACAGCTCCCAGCTTGCCCTGCTGATTTACAATGCCCACTTCCGGTGGAGCGCGCCCGGAGGCGCTGAAATAACGAGAGCTCCCACTGAGGAGCGGGGGACTTTTTCAGAACCGAGAGGACATCGGAGGGGGTCACACGCCTTACCTGTGGTCCCTGGCAGCGCTGGGTCCCTGACGCTGTGGTTTCCCCCGCCGCCGAGCAATTACCATCACTCGGCCGCTGAGTGGGGAGAACTACATCTCCCAGCCTGCCCTGCTGATTTACAACGCCAACTTCCCGCGGAGCGCCCCCGGAGGCGCTGAAATAACGAGAGCTTCCTCCGCATAACAGACGCGCGTGGGCGGCGCCGGGCGGAGCCCAGGCAGAGGGCGGGCCATCTGTGGCCATCCGGGGACGACCAGGGACAGGACGGGCCACCCGCCTTGACTTTAACCATGAGTACGAGTCCTATTTGGTCGGGCTGGTAGCGATTTGCTGTGTATAAAACCTTGATTGTGACCCCATAACTGCTTATGACTCTCGAAACACCCCCAACATGTCCATTTAATCTACTTTACCGGATAATTACCTCCTGAAAGTAGTCACCAGAATTAATATTGACAGAAGGAAATCGCTTGGCAAAGGTAACTTACCCGAACTCCCTTTGGTTTCATCCCTGGATCCTATTAATGCGGATATCAATAAAACCAATGATACTATTATAGCAGTCGAGACCGATAACACCTGGATTGATGTTGAATCCACTGATACTGAGGCCCCTGATGACCTTACTGTGGTGGAAGATATATCGAACCCATCTGAGACTCTTGAAGGCACCCCTCAACAGTCCACCAGGGCAACAAAATGTATGAGAGCGTGTAGGAAAACTGCTCCTAAATGGGGAAGCCATTCGGCTAGGAAAAAAAAGGACACCACATAATAGGAGAACATTGATGAAAAAGGGGCATCATCTAAAGACAATTGTGTTTCCATCAATACTGACCAAATTAATCTGCTAGTGACTACTATTGATGATAAACTGAAGTTGGTTGTGGAGCCTTTATTAGCTAAAATTGATGAATTGGGGGCTGAAGTACTGAGACTGAGGGCTGTGGTGGGTCAGCATGTTGCTTATTTGGATAAACTTATACCTAATATAAAGGATGCTACATGCATTCAATTTGCACCTAAACAAGATAAGGGAAGGCCCCACCACGTATATGGCGCCCCCCCTGATACTATTGTAGCAAAACAAGCACCAAAGGTGACACTTGTATTGGCTCATCCATTAGTCCTTGATACGGGTCGACCTCTGCAGGTACCAGCGGTTGCGCCAGCAGCGGTAGTGCCTGTAGGTTTAAACCCTGATGCAAGAACATTACCAGCACCAAATAGAGATAAGACCGTGCCGGTGCCAGTTGTGTCAGCCATACCAACCGCTATAGGGGGCACTGATGGGGTACCTGTAAGGATATGTAGACGACCAGTAGACCTTCCCCCTGAATGTGTACCCTATGTTGTGGTCTTAACTAATGCCCCAGCTTTAACCCAGACCCAAGATATCCAGGAGTCTGGGGATTCTTTAAAAAACAAAACGATTTCATGGTTGAACCACCATTGCGGTTATCCAGTTGGCTACTCTGATCAAATTATATCGATCAGAAGGGTTAACTGGATTGGTAATACCCGGAAGTCCTTTGGGGGTGACTGCGTGATTATACATTTTAAACACCCGCAACATGTTGCGACAGTCCTGCTTAGGGCAGCTGCAATAACGCAGTCGGAGACAGATGTTGTCGCAAGATCATTGGGCTATTTCTATAACCATCTTAACAGGTTGCCTTCTGCTAATTGTAGAGAGGGGGCTACTAACTTCAACTTTTCACACATTGGAAATAGACCTGTGATGCCCAGCTTTAGCCCTAGTTTTCTTGACGGCAGACCTGTTCTGCCTATGCACATGTTGAACTCTGTCCCCGGCGGGAACAGATATGTAACACACACCTCCAACTTTGTACCCACCTGTGATAGTATTTTTTCATCTGCTAATGGGATGGTCTACCAAGTCCCAATCCAGAACAGATACCAGTCCTTGAGTTTGATGGACCAAAATGATTGACATCAGATGGGATCTGGAAACGGGAGGGATGTTAACATAAATTGTAATGGAGAGTCAAATACGTCTGACAATGAACTGGTTGGTAATGTGATTATAAACTGTATGTCTACTGAAGGAAAAGAGGAGAATTTTATGTATAAGACTGAACTTTTTAATTTAGATGAGAACCTGTCCATATTTAGTGATGGCCCGCCAAACATTAGCCACTGTAGGAATTGTGAAACTTGCTATATCGCCAGTTGGAACATTGCTGGCCTGATGGCCAAGGAAGATATTTTAGGATTGAAAGAATTTATTGGTTTATTTGATATTATTTGCCTGCAGGAAACATGGTGTAAAAACTTCAAGGGTATTGATGGCTTTGTATCATATGAACTCCCTGCCTTGGCATCATCCTCTGGCAGAGCAAAAGGGGGGTTGTTGGTTTTGCTCTCGGTTAAGTTACCAATTTTGGTAAAAAAGCATGTATTAGAGGGGGCTCACTCCCAAATTCTATGGCTAGCACAAGAAGCAGGCAGAAATATTCTTTTGATTACTTTTTATAATAATATATTTGATGGTACAAGGCACACAGTAATTAATGACTTAGAAAACGCGCTAAGTAGTATTATGAAAAATTTTAATGGTGTTTATGAATTTATTTTCGTGGGGGATTTTAATATTTCAGTTTGTCCCTTATCATCTCAGAAGTTATGTGGTGTCTATGATCGTTCGGGGGATGCCAATGTTAATTTTCCCCATAATCTGTATGGAGAAACCCTGAACAGATTTCTGATAGATTATGACATGGAAATTTTGGAAAATGGAAAGAATGACTTAGGAGAAAGTCTACCGACTTTCAGAGGGAGGGGGGCTAATACTGTCATTGATTTTATGTGCATGTCTTATAACCTAATCCCCTTGTGCTCAGAACCAATGGTGGTAGATGTTATGCTAAGTGACCATAACTGCTTAACTATTGAAGCCATAATCTGGAAACATGCCCCCGCTTCCGATTCGGGAACTGTTGTTGTTAATATTGAACCTCACAGACCCAATGGTTTTAGGCTGAGGTGGAAAGGGGATAAAGCCGAAATAACATCTGACTCTATCATTAACAGCGGTATGACAGAGATCACGGCAATCCTCGAACAGGAAGAAACCACGGCTGATAGTATTAATCACTTTGGCAGAATTAACGCAATCATTAACAAGAAGTTCACTAGAGTAGCTGGGCACAAGAGTAGACAAAAAAGGGGGTGGTTTGACCATGCCTGTTCTACTGCTCGGAAAGACCTCAAAGAGGCCTTAGCAGTTAAACCTAGAGACAAGAGTCTGGTGACCCAACTTAGGCTGGATTACAATTTGACCCTTAAGCGCAGAAAGGCTGAACTACAGCAGGAAGCATGGGATAACCTTAGCCTAGCGGCTGAATTGAAGAACTGTACATTGTTTTGGGCTACTGTGAACTGCCCATTTCTTAAGGACGAGAAGATACCGGAGCTAACATCTAATGTGAGTAAGGAATCATGGATTCAACATTTTTCCATTATTTTTGACTACAGCAATGGACCGGTCCCGATTGGAGATGGTTGGCCTATTGTTGCCTTAAATATTACCATACCAGAGGTCATGGACAGTATTAGAGCCAGTAAGGGAGGAAAGGCCCAGGGACCAGATGGGGTGTCCATAGATGTGTATAAGACAGCCCCGGAGATATGGGGCCCATTGTTGGTAAAAATCTTTAATGGAGCAATTAGTTGTGAGATACCGTCAACATGGGCAGAATCAATAATTGTTCCCATCTTTAAAAAAGGTGACCGGGGTGACGCAAAAAATTACCGACCAATATCCTTACTGGATTCATCGGTAAAATTTATGAGCCGGGTCCTTCTAGTCAGATTAGAGGAATGGGCCAACGGGATCTTAACCGACAGTCAGTTTGGGTTTAGGAAGGGTCGTGGCACCATCGAGCAATGCCTGAATTTAGAACTTTTGGTTGGGAAATATACCAAGGCTAAAAAAAGGGTCTATTTATTTATGTTTCGCTGACCTTAGCAGCGCTTTTGATATGGTAGACCACGCTATACTCTGGGCCAAACTGATCGAAATGGGAGCTCCTGAAGGCATAGTCTACTTCTTGGCCCGCCTGTACGAAAAACTATGCACCAGTGTTCGGTATGGTCCTAATGGGGAGTGTACGAGCAAGTGCAGGATCGGAAGGGGAATAAGGCAGGGGTGTGTTTAAGCACCCCTGCTCTTTACACTCTTTATTAATGAGGTGGATTCTGTTCTACAAACAGTTGCGGCGGACGTTCCGAGAGCTAACAACTTTAACATCCCTGTGTTACTCTACGCGGATGACGCCGTGCTGCTGTCCAGGACCCCGTTAGGCCTCCAACGTTTGATGAAGAGGTTTGTACAGTTCATCAAAAGTAGGAAGCTGGTGATTAATAGGACAAAAACCTATGTTATGGAGTGTGGGACAGGACGATCTAAAACGAGACTTAATTCCCATCATTCCATAGAAGGTGAACCGGCCCAAAAAGTTGATAACTTCTGTTACTTGGGGATTACATACTCTAAAAACGGTAATTGGGATGCAGAACATAAAGCTGTTAAAACAAAGATGACGAGGAGTGCTAATGGGGTATTTGTATTTGCCAAGAAGTTGGGGAATAGGCGTATTAAAGACATGTTAAATATTTTCCAATCAAGATGTCTTTCCGCGGCCCTTTATGGGGCCGGAGTATGGGGTGTGTCATCAGCCGGGAGTCTGCAGGTGGAGGAGAATAATTTTCTGAAAAGGCTCCTGGGTTTACCTAAATCTACCTCTAATAACTTGGTACATAAGGGATTGGGGATCCAATTTTTGAACGACATGATCATGTTAAGACCCCTTTTACTGTGGTGCTTGGTTTGGCTGAACGAGGGTACCTCCCTGAATAGAGCCATCATCGATGATTGCCTTACCTTGGATGAGCATTTAAAGATCCCCTGGATCAAATACACGATTGATAGTTTCCAGAAGGTTTTTGGGCTCAATGTGTCCAATGATCGATACTGTGCCTCTGAAATTCCCAAGTCTAATTTGAAGGCCACCTTCTTGAATTATTGTGCAGAGAGGCGTGCGTTGGAGGAATCAAGTCTGTCTACCTGTATGATGTATAATAACCTGAATGATTTTATTGGACTTCATCCGTACTTGATACAGGTGACAAGAGTTTCGCACCAGTTTGTGCTGACCAGGATGAGGATGGGAACAGTACATCATCTGGTAGCGTGCCCTAATGTAAAAATGCGCCCATCCGGACCCTGTGCCTGTGATAACAATACTGAACAAAGCACTATGCACTTTCTCTTATCGTGTCAATTTTATGGTGAACTGCGGAAAATCTTCCTAAAGCCTATGTTGAAAAGATTTGGAGTAAGAACAATTAACGAGTCTATGAAACTGCTTTTTAATTTGCACCACCCGGATATTTGTTTTTTTACGGCTACTTTCCTGCTGAAAGCAATTGGTGCTAGGAAAAGTATGTGTTTTTAATCATTTTAACTATTTATTCCATCCCCCTCTGGATAATAATGCATTATGTGTTTTTGTTTATTACAATCGATCAAATGTTCTGTATTTATAACGGTGTGTGCTTTTATGGACATGTTTTCTATGCTCCGAATAAAGCTTTTTGAAATTGAAATTGAAATTGACTGGGGTTGGTCTGGTAATGCTTTTAAAGGACACCTTTGATAAATTGATGACACTTTTTCCACAAACTGCCTTGGTATATTCCAATATATGCCAAAGACAGAAATGGAACTGGTCCAACAAATTTTGTCTACAATTTGAGAAAGCACGGAAACATGTGAATAAATCTGTTTCTGCTTACATGAGAGACTATGGAATGGGTTCAATATACAACAATAACTTGCGTTACAACATGCAAGACATCTACAGAGGAGATGGTGTGCACTTCTCAGATGAGGGGAATTGAATATTCCTCCTGAATTTAAGACTGTGCATTGGAACCTACTTGTAGGTACTTAATTCAGCCACAGAACCCAAAAGCTCTTTTCAGGACTACCCTACCTCTGATCACTCATAATGATGTTCTTTTTCTAACTTTTTTCACTATTTTTCACCAGAGTACGCTCCCCGGTATGCTCCCCGGTGTGTGTACCGGGCGCTCACCCCGTGAAAAAATAAAAAATGTTTTTTTTTGGGGGGGGGGGACATAAATGGGCCTTCTAAACCCCCCTCAGAAAACCTAGAGGGTCAGGAAGTATCTACCGTGCCCCCTTCTACCCATTCCCAACATTGTTTGTCCTCCATCTTGTGTCTCAATTCTACCGATACCCAAAATGGCGGACTCCCGTAACGCTCCCGGTGAGCGTACCGGGGCGCGCACCGGTAAGCGCACCCAAAAAACATGTGGGAAAGTAATTTACATAAATACCACTGGAGACACTTACACCAAATATAGAATAGGCCCTACTACATAGCAGTCCCTACCATTTACCCAAATGTGGTGGTATTCCATTGAGCCATTTGGGCTGTAGCCCTGTCTAAATATCCTGAGGTAAATTACATGACAAAAACACATATGAAACGGTTTGAATTTTCAACCAATTAAAATGTTACTTACATTTTGTACTTTTATGTGCTGACATTTGATTGGTTAAGTACATGAATATATATGAAAAATGAGAGGGAAACACAGCCATTTTGACTAACACTACCTAAGGTACATTTGGAAAGAATTTTGACAGAAAACTTCAACTACTTTGAAATAGGTAAGTTGTTAATTTGAAAGGAGAACTATGTTATGCCCTTTAAGTTATTTTGGGAAAACGTTTTCTGATAGTTATATACTGTCCCTCAGTAAGAGTTACAGATTGAGATAGGCTTCTCTGTTATAATTATGGATTGAGTTAGGCTTCTCTGGTATAATTATGAATTTACTTAGGCTTCATCACAGGCACTTTTTAATAGTTCTACTTCCTGCCTGAAACCATACACTGCCCAAAGATAACTTCACTGTTAAAAACTCACAAGTACCTGCCTGAACTTAAACCCAACAGTGCCCTATCTCTACTGATATATTCAATTTTTATGCAATTTACAGCAAGAAAATGGAAGGAGAACAAAATAAAATTAATATTTCATTTGAAATTGATATGGAAAACAATCCTAAGGAAGACATTGATGAAATTGACTTTTTGGATCACTCTCTTGACCAAGACCTACTTAATTGTGTAGAAGAAATTGAATCATGGAATCCAAATGAGGACATACCTGACGAATTAATGTTGGAAATTGTTTTAGATTTTGAAAAATCACAGCAATAAATTTTTATTTAAACATTAAAAATTGTTTGAGACATTATTCTTTTTTATATGTAAATTATGAAATAGTACCAAAATAGATATAATATAAAGTGAGACTTAAAATATACTGTGCAACTTTTTTATGTTACATAGTAATTTTGCTCATAGTTACTTCCATTCTCCCACTATATTATCTGTATTTAACATCTCTTTATCATCTCCTGCCTCCATGTTGTTTCTGCTTTCCTGACAGATTATAGTTTGAATTCCATATTCCACAAAAACTTCTGTAATAACATGCAAGATATCTACAAAGGAGACGGTGTACATTAAATGTAAGACTCTGCATTGGTACCTACATGCTGGTATTTAATTAAAAAAAACAACAAAAAGAACAATTAATAAACATACATTTTTTGAAAAGTCTGTCATTCTTTTTTCCCCATGGTACGCTCCCTGGTGCGCTCCCTGGTGCGCTCGCCGGTGCGCGTACCGGGCGCTCCCCCCGCACAAAACGGAAACATTTTTTTATTATTTTTCCCCGCCGGGCCCTATTATAGCCCCCACCTCAAATCTCGGGGGTCAGGGGGGGTCTACCCTGCCCCCTTATGGTCATTTCCCCCTTTTTTTTGCCACCTCTTGTGTCTCAATCCTACCGAGACACAAGATGGCGGCCCAAAACGTGTTTTCCCCATGTTAATTTCCATAGGGCGGTCGACCTCACTTTTAGCCCAAACGGCTGAATAGATTTCCACAAAACTTGGCAAAATTGTGGGGACTAGTAGCCTGATGTGCCTTTGCTATGTCTCAAGATATGTGCTCCAGTGGATTTAGAGTAATTTAGCTTAAAAAAATATATATATCTATAGGTGAGCCCCGGGGAGCGCAACGGGAGCGCTACGCGACTTGCGCACGGAAAGCTGATTGGCTCATGGGTGTCTGTAAACATTCGAAACAGTCCGGAGCGGCCGCCATCTTGTGTCTCGGTAGGATCGAGACACAAGAGGTGGCAAAAAAAGGGGGAAATGACCATAAGGGGGCAGGGTAGACCCCCCCTGACCCCCTAGGTTTGATGTGGGGGCTATAATAGGGTCCCGCGGGGCAAAAAAAAAACATTTTTCGATTTGCGCGTGGGGAACGCCCGGTACGCGCTCCGGGGAGCCGACCGGGGAGAGTAGCATAGGGGAAAACCCAGTTTATTCACTGTGTCACCTCTACGACCCTTTCTTGTGTCAATACGTCCCTTTTGCATATATTACACCTGTCAGTATTTCAGACGTATCCTTAAGCGAAAAAGTGATGCATTGCTGGAGTGTGTCACAAAAATGATGCAACTCCAGCAGTGCATCCTTTCACATGGGGCCAGGCTCCATGTGAAAGGGCCTGCATCAGTCTTGCACCTGCTGTGATACAGGCACAAGATTTGGATGCAACAGCGTCATAAAAGTGATGCAGTGATATCTAGTAGATTTCACTGCATCACCTCTACGACCCTTTCTTTTGTCAATATGTCCCTTTTGCATACATTACACCTGACGTAGGTATAATGTGGCGCAGGGGCTTACAAAGTGACGCATCTACCTAGATGCATCACTTTGTAAATATGACTGAATAAGGAGCATTTTTTACAGCACTGGTGCGTCACAAAAAGTGATGCTCCGGTGGCGTTAAAGTGATGCATGGCCTTATAAATGAGGCCTTCAGTCTTCTAGTCATGCGTCATAATAAATTTATGACATATTATGTCGGAAGTTCTTACAGATACGTCAGTATTTCAGACGTATCTGTAAGCGCAAAAGAGATGCTTTGCTGGAGTGTGTCACAAAAATGATGCAACTCCAGCAATGCATCTTTTCTTACCCTTCCACACCCCCGTTCCTTTTCAACATTTTCTTTGAATATCCACATTCCCCATGTTCACTCTCCTTCTCCTTACTTTCCTTCCCAACAATCACCTTCTTTCAGTCCCCCTACTACACTTCCTTTCTCCTCTCATACCTTTCTGTTCTTTCTTACTCATTTTCCTTTCCATTATCAATGCACTCCACTTCACTTACTCTTTTTCATTTTTTTAAGAATATAGCTCTTTGATGAGAATTGGAGGTAGTTCTGAAAATATCTTTTTTTCTTCTTCTTTTTTCTTTTTTAAGAACAGAAACAAAAACAGGGAATGGAAACAGCTCAACAGGAAAAATATAAAAAAAAAATAATACTAATTAATACTCACACAAAACAGCAACTTAAAAAAAAATCGGAGGTTACAAACTCGATATAGAAAGGAATTAGCATTTAAAAAACCTATGAAATTCACTGAAAAAACCATAGGTTTCACACCCGTTATAGTTAGGAATTAGCATTTAAAAAACCTATTAAATTCACTGAAAAAACCATAGTGATGTCATGAGTGATGTCACTGACAATGTCATGAGTGATGTAATATGTGACATCATCAGCAGTGCATTGCCGGCGCGCAAGTTATAGTGAGTCCAAGTAACTATAACGTGGGAATTTCAATGGTTTTATGTCAGTAAAATATCCAGGTAACTATAACTTGTGTGAAACCTATGGTTTTTTCAGTGAATTTAAAAGGTTTGTTAAATGCTAATTCCTAACTATAACTGGTATGAAACCTATGATTTTTTCAGTGAATATATATATATATGTATATATATATTACCTACTGGCGGTCGCCAGTAGGTATATATAGTTAGGATTTATTCTCTATGGGATTTTTGAAAATTCTATGTCTAATAACTTTGGCGTTTATGGACGGAATTGGCTGAAATTTTCAGGAAAATGGAACATTTTGTTTATGATCAGCCCCTGACAAATTGGGGGGGCCGAGAAAAAAGGGGGGTCCCAAAACGCGTTTTTCCCATGTTAATTTCCATAGGGCGGTTGGCCTCACTTTTAGCTCGAACGGCTGAATGGATTTGCACAAAACTTGGCAAAATTGTAGGGACTGTTAGCCCGATGTGCCTTTGCTAGGTCTCAATATATGTGCTCCAGTGGATTTTGAGTAATTTAGGTTCAAAAAAAGATATATATCTGGGCGGAGCCTAACCACACATCTGATCTGATTGGTTGTCAGCACTTCATCCAAGAAGTGTTGGCAGCCATCTTGGGACCAATATACATGATAGCACCTCATTAAAAAGCATTATAGTTAATAGAGGGTTTTATGACTTTAGTTACATTATAAATCATTTGTTGATGGTACCATACTCGTTTTAGGAATTGTGGTGGGTTCTAAGGTGATTTTACCATGTGAAAAAACCTTCTGCTGTGATATCATGAATATTGTTTGAAAGAAAACTAATATCTCATGATTTTCCCACAGTGGTTTGGAAGGGGATCTATAAGCTAAACTGAAAGCATATTTTCTGTAAATTCACATTATCTTTCTCAGTCATGTGAAAATGAAGTCTGACATTCTCAGTAAAACATGTACATCCAACAAGGACAGAGACTGTCAGTTGATTCATTTGTGTTCTACTGCAGCCTCCTAGAGTGTTCTAAAGAACAACTAGAGCGCTAACAGTCCTACTTATTACAAAGGTATGTCACACCTGAAGCCATCTTGATTGGAATAAAGTGGTAACTCTTAAAAAATTTAATTTAAAAAGAAACAACATGAGGGGGTATATTTTGCCATAGAAAGTATGATTAGTGCTGCAGAATGAAAAATTAGGGCACATTTTGAGTGACTTCTCAAATCCTTTTCTATTTCATTAAAACATTCTGACATGCAGTCTCCCAAAATGGCCACCAGAGACAAAAGAGCCCAAATGTAGCCCAAATATCACCCAGATGTAGCCCAAGTATAGCCCAATGACAGAATGTCCCAGAGTGTTCTAAAGAACAACTAGAGCGCTAACAGTCCTACTTATTACAAAGGTATAGCACACCTGGAGCCATCGTGATGGGAATAAAGTGGTATCTCTTAAAACATTTAATTTAAAAAGGAACAAAATGAGGGGGTATATTATGCAATAGAAGGTATTATTAGTGCTGAAGAAAGAAAAATTAGGGCACATTTTGAGTGACTTTTCAAATCCTCTTCTATTTCATTAAAAAATTCTGACATGCAGTCTCCCAAAATGGGGTCACAACAGGACCACATTTCTTTGACGTCCCCTCCCGATCGACACTATATGGTCAGATTCGGTTCGGGATGATCATTTGATTCCTATGTGACGCAACTCCACCACATGGGTGGTCTGATGGGAATTATTTTGGTCCTGCTGGTGACAAAGAGTTTCTACTGTTGCAACCCTTCATCTCATGCGCTCACCACTAGTGCCTCACGGCCGCCAGTGCGGTTACACACCACTGTCAGACCTTGCCTGTTCTTTTGTGTGTTTTGTCTCCCAAAATGGCCACCAGAGACAAAAGAGCCCAAATGTAGCCCAAATATCACCCAGATGTAGCCCAAGTATAGCCCAATGACAGAATGTCCCAGAGTGTTCTAAAGAACAACTAGAGCGCTAACAGTCCTACTTATTACAAAGGTATGGCACACCTGAAGCCATCTTGATTGGAATAAAGTGGTAACTCTTAAAACATTTAATTTAAAAAGGAACAAAATGAGGGGGTATATTTTGCCATATGAATTATGATTAGTGCTGCAGAAAGAAAAATTAGGGCACATTTTGAGTGACTTCTCAAACCCTCTTCAATTTCATTAAAAAATTCTGACATACAGTCTCCCAAGATGGCCACCAGAGACAAAAGAGCCTAAATGTAGCCCAAATATCACCCAGATGTACCCCAAGTATAGCCCAATGTCAGAATGTCCCAGAGTGTTCTAAAGAACAACTAGAGCACTAACAGTCTTACTTATGACAAAAGTATGGCACACCAGAAGCCATCTTGATTGGAATGAAGTGGTAAGTCTGAAAACACTCAATTTAAAAAGGAACAACATGAGGGGGTTCATTTTGCCATAGAAAGTATGATTAGTGCTTCAGAAAGAAAAATTAGGGATCATTTTGAGTGACTTCTTAAATCCCCTTCTATTTCATAAAAAAAATTCTGACATGCAGACTGAAACATGCACTTTGAATACCAGCAGCAGACGTCCCTGGTGAGCAGTAGCTTTACTACAGTGATCTAATGTGCAACTAGAGTGCTAACATTCAGAATTTATGGCAAATGTGTGACACATCTGAATGCCTTCTTGATGGAACCAAAGTAAACAAGCATTGAAAATGCAATAGATCTCGCCCTCGTTTAAGTTAAAGCCAATCTGTTTGTAATGAGGTGGCTTTTTAGCTTTGCTTTTATTAGTGTTTTTTCAACTTTCATGTATATAACATGCATCTGTATGCATATAAGTATATGTATGCATGCATTTATGTTTGTATTTATATAGATATACAGATGATATATGTTTATATATGTATGTATATATATATATATTCACTGAAAAAAACATAAGTTATAGACCATATATAGATAGGAATTAGCATTTACAAAACCTTGAAAATTCACTGAAAAAACCATAGGTTATAGACCATATATAGTTAGGGATTAGCATTCACAAAACCTTATTTTACTTGCACAAAACCAATGAAATTCCATATATAGTTAGTTGCACTAACTATATATTTCGCGCACCCGCAATCCACTGCTGATGATGTCACATATGACATCATTCATGACATGGTCAGTGACATCACTGATGACATCACTGATGACATCTCAAATGACATCACTGATGACATCATTGATCACATCACTGATGACATCATTCTTGTGCTAATACGATGAACCTCTTCAGACTCTAATATAACCTTACATACACTCAGTGTAAACAGACACTCACAGACTGTCACTCAGCCATGGAGTTACTCACACACCTAGTCAGTATTGCATAGAAACAATCTCACCTCCATTTCCTCACCTATAGTTATACACACTTACATACATGGCTTTTTCAGTGAATTTCAATGGTTTTTTAATAGCAAATATCAAAAGCTGTAAAATGTGTTCTTATTCTAATTCAAAAATATATTTTATATTTTATTTTTTAAGCAAAGGACCCAGATGCATTTACAGTTTATCACTAACAATGTTCCATGCTAATGTATTTTCACGGGAAATTAACAACTGTCCTGCAAGTAGAATATTCCTTTTTTGAGAAAAAGGGCGTTTCCTCGTCCCATGAGGGAGCCGTTGAGCAAAAGAGGCTCGGCCTGCTGTCTTAGTCGCTGTTAGGCCTGAATATCGGATTCTTATTGATCACTTTATGTTGCAGGAGTGGAAAACACAACAGCCCTTGCCCATTTATCTTTACAGCATTCCTGCATATTATACCTTTTAACAGTCATGTAATCGGGCTGCTTTATTTCACTTGCCTTTTACTGATTCGAAAACAGTGGCTATTATTCAAAACTTTACCAATCTAGGTACTACTACCATGTTTTGTTTTAAAAACCTTTATTGTGAAAATGTCAGTATACAAATACGGGCCTATAACCACGTGGTCCGGCCACGGAGCAAACTGGAATCGTATATGATGAGGGGACATTTACACTGTAGAAGAACAATAAAATAATCTAGATATACTTTTGCGGGCAAGTACCATGGGTGACGTTAATTCGAACTTTCAATAGTACAGTAATCAATAACACATCAGAACTTAATATCAAAAGGGATGTCCAAATGTTCAATCAGTACTCGTCCCCGCCCGCCATGTGCTTCAAAACTGCATACGTATCTCGTGATATCAAGGCTGGGCAACCAGTACACAACAAGGAGTTGCGGTCGGACCAGAACACCTTTCGGCAGTCAGAAAAGGTTCAGTTAAATGACAACAGAAGAGATAGGCAACAAGAACCATCAGTCAAAAGAGGCGAGGGCAAGTTCTTCCCTACCGGGTCACGTTGGGGCTCCACCGGAACTGATCAAATTGGTAGTCTACAGTGTTTCTGGATGTTTCAGACTGAAGCTGGTGACAGCATGAGAGCACCACCATCTCGTGGCTCCGTCGTGGCCATTCCGCAAGCAATCATGGCAGCCGCTCCCCACCGGAAGCCTGCGGGAGTCGGAAGCCCAGGTGACTTTTGTAGAATCTTCAAGGCTGAGGGGACGCTTTCGGGAATGGGGCTCATGCCCTAGCAGGCAAGAGTCCGGGTTCCAAGGTGTCCCAGGGCCATTTTAGTGGACCAGGCCCAAATCCGAAGAGCCGGCCGCCATTTTGAGAGTCCTGTGGCAGCCGCCTATCGCTGCACCACAAGAGTGGGCGCAATTCAGCTGGATGGTGGGCGAGACGCTGTAGCCGCAAGAGCGGGCGCAACTCAGCTGGATGGCGGGTGAGGCACTGTGCCGCAAGAGCGGGCGCAACTTAGCTGGATGGCGGGTGAGGCACTGTGCCGCAAAAGCGGGCGCAATTTAGCTGGATGGTGGGCGAGACGCTGTAGCCGCAAGAGCGGGTGCAACTCAGCTGGATGGTGGGTGAGGCACTGTGCCGCAAGAGCGGGAGCAACTCAGCTAGATGGCGGGTGAGGCACTGTGCCGCAAGAGCGGGCGCAACTCAGCTAGATGGCGAGTGAAATGCAAAGGTGTGCCCCACTGCAGCTGAGGAGCCTCCACCTGGGGGGCGGGGAAGGCCCGTTTGCGCCGCCTCCCCCCGGGGCGCCCCACGCCGTCTTTCGGCGCAGCATTGTAGGATGGCCCGACCAGTGCAGAAACTTGCTGGACACCAACACGGTGCCGTCCGGATCTCGGCGCGTTGTGCTGCCTTCGGCCTATTCGCACAACGGTCCGCTACTGACGCCGCCTCACAGGCCGACGGATTTGTGACGCATCGAGTAAGCGCGAAGGAACATGTTACCGCGTAATGCGTCTTATGACGCGCCGCGTTAGCGCACCCGGAAGTGATCCGGGGTGCGGCGCGGAGCGCGTAACGTAAGCATAACAGGTCATGTGACTTGTTTATAAAACTTTTCATTGGTTCGTTTTTCTTTTGGTTTCCTAATGATGGAAGGCTTGGTCATATGACCTAAAAATAACACTTTTCATTGGTTTAGAATTTTTTTTTTCCAAAATGATGAAAGCCCCACCTTTTTTTTCTCACTCTGACTTGTAAAGCAAAGGACCCAGATGCATTTACAGTTTAGCACTAACAATGTTCCAGGTTAATGTATTTTCACGGGAAATTTACAACTGTCCTGCAAGTAAAATATTCCTATTTTGAGAAAAAGGGCGTTTCTCCGTCCCATGAGGGAGCCGTTGAGCAAAAGATGCTCGGCCTGCTGTCTTAGTCGCTGTTAGGCCTGAATATCGGATTCTTATTGATCACTTTATGTTGCAGGAGTGGAAAACACAACAGCCCTTGCCCATTAATCTTTACAGCATTCCTGCGTGTTATACCTTTTAACCGTCATGTAATCGGGCTGCTTTATATCACTTGCCTTTTACTGATTCGAAAACAGTGGCTATTATTCAAAACTTTACCAATCTAGGTACTACTACCATGTTTTAAAAAAAAAACATTTATTGTGAAAATGTCAGTATACAAATACGGGCCTATAACCACGTGGGCCGGCCACGGAGCAAAGTGGAATCGTATATGATGAGGGGACATTTACACTGTAGAAGAACTTAACGGGCGGGCCATTAGGTTGCAAGAACTAAGGTGTCTAACAGTTGCGGAATCGGTAGACGTAAATTTTATAATTAAAGTATGACAGGGCCAGTTACAATAAAATTATCTAGATATACATTTGCGGGCAAGTACCATGGGTGACGTTAATTCGAACTTTCAATAGAACACTAATCAATAACACATCAGAACTTAATATCAATAGGGATGTCCAAATGTTCAATCAGTACTCGTCCCCGCCCGCCATGTGCTTCAAAACTGCATACGTATCTCGTGATCTCAAGGCTGGGCAACCAGTACACAACAAGGAGTTGCGAGTCCTATTTATACCGGTGC
Source organism: Lissotriton vulgaris (assembly GCF_964263255.1). NCBI lineage: Eukaryota > Metazoa > Chordata > Amphibia > Caudata > Salamandridae > Lissotriton > Lissotriton vulgaris. Next base: position 1,293,382,172 of record NC_141689.1, on the reverse strand, counting down.
CATTTTGGGCGAGGCCGGGCAGTTCCAGGATATAGTCAAAATGTCTCCACCAACCAGCGGTCAGACCAGAACCCCTTTCGGCAGTCAAAAAAGGTTCTGTTAAATGACAACAGAAGAGATAGGCAACAAGAACCATCAATCAAAAGAGGGGAGGGCAAGTTCTTCCCTACCGGGTCACGTTGGGGCTCCACCGGAACTGATCGAATTGGTAGTCTACAGTGTTTCTGGATGTTTCAGACTGAAGCTGGCGTCAGCATGAGAGCACCACCATCTCGTGGCTCCTTCGTGGCCATTCCGCAAACAATCATGGCAGCCGCTCCCCACCGGAAGCCTGCAGGAGTCGGGGGCCCCGGTGACTTTTGTAGAATCTTCAAGGCTGAGGGGACGCTTTCGGAAATGGGGCCCATGCCCTAGCAGGCAAGCGTCCGAGTTCCAAGGTGTCCCAGGGCCATTTTAGTGGACCAGGCCCAAATCCGAAGAGCCGGCCGCCATTTTGAGAGTCCTGTGGCAGCCGCCTATCGCTGCACCGCAAGAGTGGGCGCAATTCAGCTGGATGGTGGGCGAGACGCTGTAGCCGCAAGAGCGGGTACAACTCAGCTGGATGGCGGGTGAGGTACTGTGCCGCAAGAGCGGGCGCAACTTAGCTGGATGGCGGGTGAGGCACTGTGCCGCAAAAGCGGGCGCAATTTAGCTGGATGGTGGGCGAGACGCTGTAGCCACAAGAGCGGGCACAACTCAGCTGGATGGTGGGTGAGGCACTGTGCCTCAAGAGCGGGTGCAACTCAGCTAGATGGCGGGTGAGGCACTATGCCGCAAGAGCGGGTGCAACTCAGCTAGATGGCGAGTGAAACGCAAAGGTGTGCCCCACTGCAGCTGAGGAGCCTCCACCTGGGGAGGCGGGGGAGGCCCGTTCGCACCGCCTCCCCCCCGGGGCGCCCCACGCCGTCTTTCGGCGCAGCATTGTAGGATGGCCAGACCAGTGCAGAAACTTGCTGGACACCAACACGGTGCCGTCCGGATCTCGGCGCGTTGTGCTGCCTTCGGGCTATTCACACAATGGTCCGCTACTGACGCCGCCTCACAGGCCGACGGATGAGTGACGCATCGCGTAAGCGCGACGTATCATGTTACCGCGTAATGCGTCTTATGACGCGCCGCGTTAGCGCACCCGGAAGCGATCCGGGGTGCGGCGCGGAGCACGTAACGTAAGCATAACAGGTCATGTGACTTGTTTATAAAACTTTTCATTGGTTCGTTTTCCTTTTGGTTTCCTAATGATGGAAGGCTTGGTCATATGACCTAAAAATAACACTTTTCATTGGTTTAGAACATTTTTTTTCCAAAATGATGAAAGCCCCTCCTTTTTTTTTCCCACTCTGACTTGTAAAGCAAAGGACCCAGATGCATTTACAGTTTATCACTAACAATGTTCCAGGCTAATGTATTTTCACGGGAAATTTACAACAGTCCTGCAAGTAAAATATTCCTATTTCGAGAAAAAGGGCGTTTCTTCGTCCCATGAGGGAGCCGTTGAGCAAAAGAGGCTCGGCCTGCTGTCTTAGTCGCTGTTAGGCCTGAATATCGGATTTTTATTGATCACTTTATGTTGCAGGAGTGGAAAACACAACAGCCCTTGCCCATTTATCTTTACAGCATTCCTGTGTGTTATACCTTTTAACCGTCATGTAATCGGGCTGCTTTATATCACTTGCCTTTTACTGATTCGAAAACAGTGGCTATTATTCAAAACTTTACCAATCTAGGTACTACTACCATGTGTTTTTTTTAAAACATTTATTGTGAAAATGTCAGTATACAAATACGGGCCTATAACCACGTGGGCTGGCCACGGAGCAAAGTGGAATCGTATATGATGAGGGGACATTTACACTGTAGAAGAACTTAACGGGCGGGCCATTAGGTTGCAAGAACTAAGGTGTCTAACAGTTGCGGAATCGGTAGACGTAAATTTTATAATTAAAGTACGACAGGGCCAGTTACAATAAAATTATCTAGATATACATTTGCGGGCAAGTACCATGGGTGACGTTAATTCGAACTTTCAATAGTACACTAATCAATAACACATCAGAACTTAATATCAATAGGGATGTCCAGATGTTCAATCAGTACTCGTCCCCGCCCGCCATGTGCTTCAAAACTGCATACGTATCTCGTGATATCAAGGCTGGGCAACCAGTACTAAACAAGGAGTTGCGAGTCCTATTTATACCGGCGCCATTTTGGGCGAGGCCGGGCAGGTCCAGGATATAGTCAAAATGTCTCCACCAACCAGCGGTCAGACCAGAACCCCTTTCGGCAGTCAAAAAAGGTTCCGTTAAATGACAACAGAAGAGATAGGCAACAAGAACCATCAATCAAAAGAGGGGAGGGCAAGTTCTTCCCTACCTGGTCACGTTGGGGCTCCACCGGAACTGATCGAATTGGTAGTCTACAGTGTTTCTGGATGTTTCAGACTGAAGCTGGCATCAGCATGAGAGCACCACCATCTCGTGGCTCCATGTGGCGTTTCCGCAAGCAATCATGGCAGCCGCTCCCCACCGGAAGCCTGCAGGAGTCGGGGGCCCCGGTGACTTTTGTTGAATCTTCAAGGCTGAGGGGACGCTTTCGGAAATGGGGCCCATGCCCTAGCAGGCAAGCGTCCGAGTTCCAAGGTGTCCCAGGGCCATTTTAGTGGACCAGGCCCACATCCGAAGAGCCGGCCGCCATTTTGAGAGTCCTGTGGCAGCCGCCTATTGCTGCACCGCAAGAGTGGGCGCAATTCAGCTGGATGGTGGGCGAGACGCTGTAGCCGCAAGAGCGGGCGCAACTCAGCTGGATGGCGGGTGAGGTACTGTGCCGCAACAGCGGGCGCAACTTAGCTTGATGGCGGGTGAGGCACTGTGCCGCAAAAGCGGGCGCACTTTAGCTGGATGGTGGGCGAGACGCTGTAGCCACAAGAGCGGGCGCAACTCAGCTGGATGGTGCGTGAGGCACTGTGCCGCAAGAGCGGGTGCAACTCAGCTAGATGGCGGGTGAGGCACTGTGCCGCAAGAGCTGGTGCAACTCAGCTAGATGGCGAGTGAAACGCAAAGGTGTGCCCCACTGCAGCTGAGGAGCCTCCACCTGGGGAGGCGGGGGAGGCCCGTTCACGCCGCCTCCCCCCCAGGGCGCCCCACGCCGTCTTTCGGCGCAGCATTGTAGGATGGCCAGACCAGTGCAGAAACTTGCTGGACACCAACACGGTGCCGTCCGGATCTCGGCGCGTTGTGCTGCCTTCGGCCTATTCGCACAACGGTCCGCTACTGACGCCGCCTCACAGGCCGACGGATTTGTGACGCATTGCGTAAGCGCGACGTATCACGTTACCGCGTGATGCGTCTTATGACGCGCCGCGTTAGCGCACCCGGAAGCGATCCGGGGTGCGGCGCGGTTCGCGTAACGTAAGCATAACAGGTCATGTGACTTGTTTATAAAACTTTTCATTGGTTCGTTTTCTTTTGGTTTCCTAATGATGGAAGGCTTGGTCATATGACCTAAAAATAACACTTTTCATTTGTTTAGAACATTTTTTTTCCAAAATGATGAAAGCCCCACCTTTTTTTTTCTCACTCTGACTTGTAAAGCAAAGGACCCAGATGCATTTACAGTTTATCACTAACAATGTTCCAGGCTAATGTATTTTCACGGGAAATTTACAACTGTCCTGCAAGTAAAATATTCCTATTTCGAGAAAAAGGGCGTTTCTTCGTCCCATGAGGGAGCCGTTGAGCAAAAGAGGCTCTGCCTGCTGTCTTAGTCGCTGTTAGGCCTAAATATCGGATTCTTATTGATCACTTTATGTTGCAGGAGTGGAAAACACAACAGCCCTTGCCCATTTATCTTTACAGCATTCCTGCGTGTTATACCTTTTAACCGTCATGTAATCGGGCTGCTTTATATCACTTGCCTTTTACTGATTCGAAAACAGTGGCTATTATTCAAAACTTTACCAATCTAGGTACGACTACCATGTTTTTTTAAAAAAATATTTATTTTGAAAATGTCAGTATACAAATACAGGCCTATAACCACGTGGGCCGGCCACGGAGCAAAGTGGAATCGTATATGATGAGGGGACATTTACACTGTAGAAGAACTTAACGGGCAGGCCATTAGGTTGCAAGAACTAAGGTGTCTAACAGTTGCGGAATCGGTAGACGTAAATTTTATAATTAAGTACGACAGGGCCAGTTACAATAAAATTATCTAGATATACATTTGCGGGCAAGTACCATGGGTGACGTTAATTCGAACTTTCAATAGTACACTAATCAATAACACATCAGAACTTAATATCAATAGGGATGTCCAAATGTTCAATCAGTACTCGTCCCTGCCCGCCATGTGCTTCAAAACTACATACGTATCTCGTGATATCAAGGCTGGGCAACCAGTACACAACAAGGAGTTGCGAGTCCTATTTATACCGGCGCCATTTTGGGCGAGGCCGGGCAGGTCCAGGATATAGTCAAAATGTCTCCACCAACCAGCGGTCGGACCAGAACCCCTTTCGGCAGCCAAAAAAGGTTCCGTTAAATGACAACAGAAGAGATGGGCAACAAGAACCATCAATCAAAAGAGGGAAGGGCAAGTTCTTCCCTACCGGGTCACGTTGGGGCTCCACCGGAACTGATCGAATTGGTAGTCTACAGTGTTTCTGGATGTTTCAGAATGAAGCTGGCGTCAGCATGAGAGCACCACCATCTCGTGGCTCCTTCGTGGACATTCCGCAAGCAATCATGGCAGCCGCTTCCCACCGGAAGCCTGCGGGAGTCGGGGGCCCCGGTGACTTTTGTAGAATCTTCAAGGCTGAGGGGACACTTTCGGAAATGGGGCCCATGCCCTAGCAGGCAAGCGTCCGAGTTCCAAGGTATCCCAGGGCCATTTTAGTGGACCAGGCCCAAATCCGAAGAGCCGGCCGCCATTTTGAGAGTCCTGTGGCAGCCGCCTATCGCTGCACCGCAAGAGTGGGCGCAATTCAGCTGGATGGTGGACGAGATGCTGTATCCGCAAGAGCGGGCGCAACTCAGCTGGATGGCGGGTGAGGCACTGTGCCGCAAGAGCGGGCGCAACTTAGCTGGATGGCGGGTGAGGCACTGTGCTGCAAAAGTGGGCGCAATTTAGCTGGATGGTGGGCGAGACGCTGTAGCCACAAGAGCGGGCGCAACTCAGCTGGATGGTGGGTGAGGCACTGTGCCGCAAGAGCGGGTGCAACTCAGCTAGATGGCGGGTGAGGCACTGTGCCGCAAGAGCGGGCGCAACTCAGCTAGATGGCGAGTGAGACGCAAAGGTGTGCCCCACTGCAGCTGGAGAGCCTCCACCTGGGGTGGCGGGGGAGGCCCGTTCGCGCCGCCTCCCCCCCCCCGGGGAGACCCACGCCGTCTTTCGGTGCAGCATTGTAGGATGGCCAGACCAGTGCAGAAACTGGCTGGACACCAACACGGTGCCGTCCGGATCTCAGGGCGTTGTGCTGCCTTCGGCCTATTCGCACAACGGTCCGTTACTGACGCTGCCCCACAGGCCGACGGATTTGTGACGCCTCGCGTAAGCGCGACGTATCACGTTACCGCGTAATGCGTCTTATGACGCGCCGCGTTAGCGCACCCGGAAGCGATCCGGGGTGCGCCGCTGAGCGCGTAACGTAAGCATAACAGGTCATGTGACTTGTTTATAAAACTTTTCATTGGTTTGTTTTTCTTTTGGTTTCCGAATGATGGAAGGCTTGGTCATATGACCTAAAAATAACACTTTTCATTGGTTTAGAACATTTTTTTTCCAAAATGATGAAAGCCCCACCTTTTTTTTCTCACTCTGACTTGTAAAGCAAAGGACCCAGATGCATTTACAGTTTATCACTAACAATGTTCCAGGCTAATGTATTTTCACGGGAAATTTACAACAGCAGACTTTCATTTGTATAGGGTTTGTCGGTTATTGGGCGGGGTGGGTGGTAGGGCAGGCATGCTTAAGCAGCGAGGGCGGCAGAGTCGAACTACCTTGTGACCATCCCGACCGCAAGCTTGGCTCCTCCCCCTGGTTTCATACTTTTGCGGAGGGCTATTTCCTGGTGTTTCTTGTTTTAGCAGGGTCAGAAAGGATCCTATCAGTGGCCTAATGATTTTGTTCGATTCCTTTCATTTTGCAATAATTTGCTAGGAAGGTACCATGGCTAATCCGTATTATATATATATGTCCTCTTTATTAGGGGTGCCCTCCGGTGGGGCCGGACGAGCTACCTCTAATAAATGGTCCGGGTAGAAGCAATTACCAATCAGTGGGGAGAAGATAGGCATTACAGATTACAAAATGGGGGACAAGGGTCCGCACTACCTATCTTACAGTGAGAATCACCATTGCTCCCCCCCCGACTGACACCTTCCTTTGCCTCAGCTTGGATCATTACTTGCTAAAGTGTTCGAAGACCCCACCGTGAGTATAACAACAACCGGGGCCTTACTGCACACCCTGAGAAAAACTACGCAGCAAGACAATCTCTACCTTCTCCCTTTTCCATGTTCCAACGCTTTGAAATGAACAATATATTTACTCGCAGTGAAAAATGGCGGTCAACACTTCCTGATTTCCTTTGAATCGAACGTTAACAGACGTCACGCAGCAAAAAAAAATTCCGCTCACGCGCAGCCGCTGGAAGACATGTATCAACATATATGAGCCTCCTCAGCCACCCTCAGAAAACCTAGGGGGTCAGGATACGTCTCCTGTGCCCCCTTATACCCATTTCCCACATTGTTTTTCATCCATCTTGTGATTTAATTAAAACGAAACACAAAATCGCGAACTCCCGTTACGCAACTGGTGAGCGACCCGGTTCGCTTACCAGGAAGCGCTTCTACCGCGAAAAATCTAAATTTTTTTTTTGCCCCACGGGACCCTTTAATAACACCAACATCATTCCTAGGGGGTCAAGAGGCATCTACCTTGCCCCCTTTCATTAAATTCCCCCTTTGTTTTTCTCCTCCTCTTGTCTCTCGATCCTACCGAGAGACAGGATGGCGGCCGCTCCGGACTGTTTAGAATGTTGACATACACCGGAGAGCCAATCAGCTTCGCGAAGTTCCGTTTTGCGTCAAGTACGCGAACCGGAGCGCTACCCGGAGCGCTGTCACAGATATATATATATATTTTTGAATGTTAATTTATCAAAATCCACTGGAGCACACATATTGAGACCTAGCAAAGGCACATCGGGCTAACAGTACCTACAATTTTACCAAGTTTCATGCAAATCCATTCAGCCGTTCGAGCTAAAAGTGAGGCCAACCGCCCTATGGAAATTAACATGGGAAAAACGCGTTTTGGTACCCCCCTTTTTTCTCGGCCCCCCCTTGACGAACACCCCCCAAATTTTCAGGGGCTGCTCAGAAACAAAATATACCACCAAAGATAAGGCTAGGCAGCCAATATTGGTGGAATGAGACACTAGTGTGAAAGAAGAAGTCCTTCTTTGTTTTTAAGGAACCCCTCACTCACCGACCTGGTCGGTGACATGCTTCATCATCGGGGCCACCTTGACAGCCGAGTGCCGTCAAGGTGTGCTGCGACACCTGAGATACAGTGGAGCGGGTATGTGAGTGATGAATGTGAAAAACGAAAAAAAGTCAGTGAGTTAAAAATTGTCCTGGTATGACTTATCCAAATATTATTTATTCTAAGGCTACTGGACAATGTTAAAAACAGTGTATGTTCATACAATATAGGCTTTAATATGACCTAGTGTATCTGTGGTATGTGTTAGGTCTACATGTTTCAAACCAAAACGGGAGTTACCGGTTTTTCTTCAGGACCAAAAAGATGTAAAAGGAGTTGGGTGGTCAGGGTACACTAACACCCTGCCATACCTGCAACCCTTTCAGGACCCTAAATAGCGAAATTGCTAAGTGGGTAAAAACAAATTGCAACCCAAATGTGGTTACAATAAAACTGCAAAAACTCCTCAATGGAGAAATGCTTGCTGCACGGGGATTGAGGGGAGAGGCAACAGAGCTCAAAACGTATTAGTTTTTCTGCTTAGAAATCGGCTTATAACCTAATCCGCCCCTCCGCGCACCCGTCGACATAGGTTTCACATTTGTTATAGTTAGGAATTAGCATTTGAAAAACCTTTGAAATTCTCTAAAAAAACGTAGGTTTCACACCAGCCAATATTGGTGGAATGAGACACTAGTGTGAAAGAAGAAGTCCTTCTTTGTTTTTAAGGAACCCCTCACTCACCGACCTGGTCGGTGACATGCTTCATCATCAGGGCCACCTTGACAGCCAAGTGCCGTCAAGGTGTGCTGCGACACCTGAGATACAGTGGAGCGGGTATGTGAGTGATGAATGTGAAAAACGAAAAAAAGTCAGTGAGTTAAAAATTGTCCTGGTATGACTTTCTCACAGGTAATAAAACATTTTACTCATTCAAAACCATTGAAATTCCCACTTTATAGTTAGTTGGACTCACTATAAACTTGTGCGCCCGCAATCCACTGCTGATGATGTCACATATTACATCATTCATGACATGGTCAGTGACATCACTGATGACATCACTGATGTCATCTTAAATGACATCACTGATGACATCATCCAGTGTCTGTGTGTTTCTGTAAAGTTCTATACATCATTTGTGTGTTACTGTAAAGTTTAAATATGTTTTACATTTTCAAGAATGTGTGGGTGTATAAGTGTCTGGATGAAGGATTTAGTTGGTGCGTGACTGACTGTATGAGTGAGTGATGAAATGTGTCTTACTGAATGCATGGTTCAGTGACTAAACTGTCTGTATGTGTGCATCATTATGTCTGTTGTTGTGTAAGGTGCTGCATGTATTGATTAGTAGCTATATAAGTGGCTATATGGATTATTGATTGGTTGCCCAAGTATTTGTATGTGAGGGTGAGTGTGTGTGGGAGTGGCTGGGAGGTGTGTGCATAGATGTGTGAGCAGTTGATTCACTTGGTGTATGGGTTCAAGAGTGCATGTGGAAATAGCTGTATGAACGGTTGACTGTGTGCATGGATGTGTTGGTGAGTGAATGGATATCTCAGTGCTACATGACAAGTAAGTACATATGTAAAACACAGTGCAAGTGAGAGTTGGCATATATCAATGACTATACATGAGAGTCTGTGATTGCGTAAGTGACTGTATGGATCAATGTGTACTTGTATCAGTGATTATACAAGAGAGTAAGTATGTGTTAGTTTATGTTTGAATAAGTAAGGTTATGTGTTTATAACTGTATAGATGAGGAAATGGGAGTGTGATTCATTCTTTGCAGGACTAACTAGGTTTGTGAGTAACTCCATGGATGAGTGGCAGTGTGTCAGTATCTGTATAGGTGTATGAGTGCATATGATAGTGTTGTATTGATGAGTGACTGTGTGTATGAGTGATTGTATGGGTGAATGAGTGGATGTGTGTGTAGACTTAGGAATCAGTGAGTGTGTATGTAGTAACTAGTATTGGTGTGTCAATGGTTTCAGGAATGGTAGTCTGTATTCAACACTGGATGTATCAAAGGTTAGATTAGAGTGTGAGGAGGTGCATTATATTATCACACAGATGATGTCATCAGTGATGTCATCAGTGATGTCATTTGAGATGTCACCAGTGATGTCATCAGTGATGTCACTGACCATGTAATGAATGATATAATATGTGACATCATCAGCAGTGGATTGCGGGCGCATGAGTTATAGTGAGTCCAACTAACTATAACGTGGGAATTTCAATGGTTTTGTATGAGTAAAATGTTCAGCTAACTATAACTGGTGTGATACCTATGGTTTTTTCAGTGAATTTCAAAGGTTTTTTAAATGCTAATTCCTAACTATAACAAATGTGAAACCTATGGTTTTTTTCAGTGAATTTCAAAGGTTTTTTAAATGCTAATTCCTAACTATAACAAATGTGAAACCTATGTTTTTTTTCAGTGAATTTCAAAGGTTTTTTAAATGCTAATTCCTAACTATAACGATTGTGAAACCTCTGGTTTTTTCATTGAATTTCAAAGGTTTTTTAAAAGCTAATTCCTTTCTATATCGAGTTTGTAACCTACGATTTTTAGTGTTTTTTATTTGCTGTTTTGTGTAAGTATTAATTATTATTATTAATTTATTTTGTAAAAATATTTTTTCAATATACTTTTTTTTCATAATTTTTTCCTGGTGCGCTCAGGGTGCGCGCACCGGTGAGCTTACCCGTATCATTTTGCCTTGGAGCGCTCCTGGTGCGCGCACCGGTAAGCTCTCGAGAGCGCTATTTCTGCGTTCATAAAAAAAATATGTATGAAAACTAAATAATAATGCAAGACAATCAGTACTATAATTATAAAAGTAGTATTTTTGATTTTCAGAATAGATATGATTTTGCATTTTTGTAAAGCTATCAAAACGTCACTTAGATACGCGGCGTAAGCGCCCACGAAAGCGCCCATGTTCATGCCGGGTAAGCGCCCCCGGAAGCGCCTACGTTCGCGCCGCGTAAGCGGCCCCGGGAGCGCTCCGGTGCGCGCAGCGTAAGCGCGTCAAGTCATGTGACCTTAAATTAACACTTTTCTTTGGGTGCTAACAGTTTTTTTTTCAAAGAATGAAAACCAAACCCATTTCCTTCACTTCTTCTTTCACTTTTGTGATTGAAAGACCTGTTTTTTGCTGCTCATCCTTTTTGGAATTATAATGGCTGCTAGATCCTCCAGTAGCAGTGATGACTTGAATGACTTTATAGATGAAGAGGTTCCTCAGCGCAAGGTAAAGGAACACTTCATTTGGAAGTTTTTCTCAATATTAAAAGATTAAAAAAAAGTAAATGCTCCAAAGGTGGAGTGCGAAATTTGTAATACTGTCCTGTCACGGGGTGACCCTAACAGGAAATACTCTTTTGGTAATTCAACCATGATTCGGCACGTTGAGAAGAGGCAGCCCAGAACTTTGCCCGAGAGAGTGTCAAGGCTCTGAAACGAGATGTTCCTAGTGATGGTGCTTCTACTTCGACTGGAGGAGCAACTGCATCATCGGTGAGGGGGCAACCAGAACAGCTGATTCCAAACATTCTGCCAGTTTTCAATGGAATCACAATCAAATGCAAAGATTGTGATGAATTACTTTGTTATGGTGAACAAATTATTATGAACATTGTCCGAACCAGAGCAAATCACCGCTGCAGTCCCCAGCCCTAATTTTGATTCTTTTTTTGCTCCTGTTGAGCAGTTTTGTATTCCCTGTTTTTGTTGCGAAAAATACGAAAAAAGAAGAAAAAAAGTTCTTTTAAGAACTACCTCCAATTCTCAAAAAAGAGCTGTATTCTTAAAAAAATCAAAAAGAGTAACTGAAGTGGAGTGCAGTGAGAGAGGAGAGGAAAATGAGTGAGAAAGCAAAGAAAGGGAAGGGAAAGGGAAGTGAAGTAGGGGGACTGAAATAAGGTGAGTGTGGGAGGTGAGTGAGGAGAAGGAGAGTGAACATGGGGAATGAGGATAAGTGAAGAAAATGTAGTAAAGGAACGGGGGTGTGGAAGGGTAAGAAGAGAGCAGTGATGTTTAGGAAAGAGTGGAGATACAGACTGGATAAAGGCAAGTGAGTGCGAGACAAGGTGAGTAAGGGATTGAAGAGACAGAGAAAGTGAAAGAAAAAGTGAGAGTGGAAGACTGAGTGAGGGAGGAAAGAAACATAAGTGAGGGAGTGTGGCTGTGTTATAGAGAGTGAGCGTAATAGAAGAGGAGTGAAAGACTAAAGGGTCAGAGAGAATGAAGCAAACAGAGAGAGAAAGAGGGAAGGGGAGTGTAGAACTAAGAGGACAGAGGGAGTAAGAGAAGGAGTTAGTGAAGTAGAGTAAGGAGAGTAAGCGAAGAGAAAAGAGTGAAGGAGCAAAAGAAGGAAAGAGACAGGAAGGAAATAAAGGTTAAGGTCTGATTGAAGGTGAGTGTGGGAGTATGGCAGAGTTATAGGGAGTGAGCATGACAGAAGAGGAGTGAGAGACTAAGAGGATGGAGAGAAGGGGAGTAACAGAGAGAGAGTAAGAAAAGGGGAGTGAGTAAGTTAGAGGACAGAGGGATTGAGAGAAGGAGTTACTGAAGTGGAGTAACGGGAGTAAGGAAAGGGAAAAGAGTGAAGGAGCGAAGAATGGGAAGAGAAAGGAAGGGAAGTAAAGGAGAAGGTCTGAAAGAAGGTGAGGGTGGGAGTATGGCTGAGTTATAGGGAGTGAGCGTGACAGAAGAGGAGTGAGAGACTGAAGAGACAGTGAGAATGAGGCTAACAAAGAGAGAATGAGGGATGGGGAGTGTAGAAGTAAGAGGACAGAGGGAGTAAGAGAAGGAATTAGTGAAGTGGAGTATGGAGAGTAAGGGAAGGGAAAAGAGTGAAGGAGTGAAGGATGGGAAGAGACAGGAAGGAAAGTAAAGGTTAAGGTCTGATTGAAGGTGAGTGTGGGAGTATGGCAGAGTTATAGGGAGTGAGCGTGACAAAAGAGGAGTGAGAGACTAAAGGGACAGTGAGAATTAGGCTAACAGAGAGAGAATGAGGGAAGGTGAGTGTAGAAGTAAGAGGACATAGGGAGTAAGAGAAGGAATTAGTGAAGTGGAGTAAGGAGAGTAAGGGAAGGGAAAACAGTGAAGGAGTAAAGAAAGGGAAGTGAGAGGAAGGGAAGTAAAAGAGAGGGTCTGAAAGAAGGTGAGTGTGGGAGTATGGCTCAGTTATAGGGAGTGAGCGTGATAGAAAAAGTGTGAGAGACTAAGAGAACGGAGAGAATTGGAGTAACAGAGAGAGAGTGAGAAAAGAGGAGTGAGTAAGCTAGAGAACAGAGGGATTGAGAGAAGGAGTTACTGAAGTGGAGTAACGGGAATAAGGGAAGGGAAATGAGTGAAGGAGCGAAGGATAGGAAGGGAAGTAAAGGAGAAGGTCTGAAAGAAGGAGAGTGTGGGAGTATGGCAGAGTTATAGGAAGTGAGAGTGACAGAAGAGGAGTGAGAGACAAATAGGACGTTGAGAATGAGGCTAACACAGAGAGAATGAGGGAAGGGGAGTATAGAAGTAAGAGGACAGAGGGAGTAAGAGAAGGAATTAGTGAAGAGGAGTAAGGAGAGTAAGGGAAGGGAAAACAGTGAAGGAGTAAAGGAAGGGAAGTGAGAGGAAGGGAAGTAAAGGAGAAGGTCTGAAAGAAGGTGAGTGTGGGAGGATGGCTCAGTTATAGGGATTGAGCGTGATACAATAGGAGTGAGAGACTAAGAGGACAGAGAGAATGGGAGTAACAGAGAGAGAGTGAGAAAAGGGGAGTGAGTAAGTTAGAGGACAGAAGGATTGAGAGAAGGAGTTACTGAAATGGAATAACGGTTGTATGGGAAAGGGAAAAGAGTGAAGGAGCGAAGGATGGGAAGAGACGGGAAGGAAAGTAAAGGATAAGGTGTGATTGAAGGTGAGTGTGGGAGTATGGCAGAGTTATAGGGAGTGAGCGTGACAGAAGATGAGTGAGATACTAAAGGGACGGTGAGAATGAGGCTAACAGAAGGAGAATGAGGGAAAGGGAATGTAGAAGTAAGAGGACAGAGAGAGTGAGAGACGGAATTAGTGAAGTGGAGTAAGAAGAGTAAGGGAAGGCAAAACAGTGAAGGAGTAAAGGAAGGGACGTGAGAGGAAGGGAAGTAAAGGAGAAGGTCTGAAAGAAGGTGAGTGTAAGAGAGGAGTGTGAAAAAGGGAGTAAATGTGGGTATTCAGAATAAGTGAGGCAAGTGCAATAAGGGAACAGAGGTGTGGGAGCATCAAAGAAGAGTAGTGAGGTTAAGTAAAAGAGTATAGGGAAAATACATTTTGTACATCAAACTTACCTTATAAGTAATGTAAACTTAATTTCATTTTTCCATTAAAATTTATATCTGTGATAGACAAAAAAAAGTTAGAATACTTATAATATATATTTTACAATACAAGAGACAAAGTAGGACATTAAAAGTCATAAAAGGTTTGTAAGAAATAAAGTAAAAGTGAAGTAATAGAAAGAAAAACCAAGGAATGGTAAAGGTCAGAGAGAGTTAAAAAGAAATAGAGAGAGAGCAAATTGCTAAAAAGATAATGACATAGATACATTCAGCGACAGTGAACAAGAGCAGGTGAGAGAAATAAACTGAAGGTGTGTAAATTCCTAAAGGAATATGCATTACGAAAACTAAAGGCAGAAAGGGGAGTAAAGAAAGGGGATTGAGTAACAAAGAAGCAGGAGTGAATAACAGTGGATTAATGACAATGAGGCATGGCATTTGAGTGAGGGTAAATGTAGGCTTGTAAGACAATGAGGGCACAATGGGACTAAAGGTAACAGAGAGGGAGTGAGGGAAGACAAGTGAGAATATGAGAAAACATAGGGAGTAAGACAAACAGTGAGTAAAGCGCAGTAAGGTAAGTAAGGGAAGGAGAATGACTGAGAGAGCAAGGAAGGGAAGAAAGGGAAAAAAGTGAAGCAAAGGGACTCGGAAAAGGTGAGTATGTGATGAAAGAAAGAAGAAGGGTACTTAAAGATGATGATTGAGGATAACTGAAGGAACTGAAGTAAGGAAACAAGGGTGAGGGAGGGTGAGTGCAGGAGAGTGAGGTTGATAAAAAATAAAAATAAAAAGAGGATAAAAGCAAATGAGCTTGAGACAAAGGAAGTGAAAGAGTGAGAACATAGAGGTAGTGAAGGAAAGACTGGCAGAAAGAAACTGAGTAACAGAGCAAAGAAACATAAGTAAGGGAGTGTGGGTGAGTTTTAGGGAGTAAAGATGACAGAAGAAGAGTGAGAGAGTAAGAGGATCCAGAGACTGAAGCTAAGAGGCAGGGAGTGAGGGAAAGGGTATGAGAATGTGAGAGGACAGAGGAAGTAAGAGACGGTGTGAGTGAAGTATAATAAGGTGAGTGAGAGAAGGGGAATTATTGAAGGGACAAAGAAAGAAAACAAGGGGTAGGGGAGTGAAGTAGAGTGACTGACAGCTGGAAAGTAGTGGATGGGAGAGAGGGAAAGGGCAGTGAAGGAGTGCTTGATGAGAATAAGTGAGGAGAGTGGAATAAGGGAAGAGAGGTGAGGGAGAGTGAAAAAAGGCCAGTGAGTGTGAGTTAAGAGAAGTAATAAAGGGTGGAAATAGGTAAGTGAGCAAAAGAGAATGGGAAAATAATATATATTTAATAATAGAAAATACAAAATAATTTCAACAACATGTTATATGGTTTATTTTTGCTGTTCTCAGAATATATTGAATCTCACTTAAAACAGTGACTTCAATAGTACTCATCATATAACAGCGGGCAAACAAAAACACAGTCAAAATGATTGTGTTTAAAAAAAAACATAAAATATTTTCTTAAATAATGTAAAATTTTGAAAAAACATATCTAAACTCACTTTTGATCCATCCACTTTTCCACGAGGCCAACTAGTATATGGAAAGTCCTTTTCTTTGCAAATTAGTCCACAGTATTCTTAATTTCTCATTTACCCGACTTTCTGAAAGAAAAGCTGCAACATCTTTTACATTATGAAACAAGAGTTTTATTTCCACCTCTAGCTTACTTTTTATAAATAATTTGTATAATATTCACAGCACACACTATATGATATACATATACTATCTCTATGACAACTCCATGTTTTTTATTATCTTCATCACTCTCATTTAGAAAGTAACAGCAAACTAAGTTATATTAACTGCTGCAATCTTCATAGGCCAATTACCTTCCCTAAAAGTTTGGTTGTAAGAACACTAGGTAGGAATTTAGTAAGTCAGAAGGCAAACGTTGTTAGAAAGTCAATTGAGTATCATTACAGTGCTTCCAGCCTTTTTCACATTTTAAATAGGCTGTGTAATGTCCTGATGTTTCTTGAAGGACCATCATGGTAAATAAGTGCTGCAGTTGTGAAGGTTCTTCCTGAAATTGATAATTGAGAAGCCACAACATTTTTAATTAATGTTGTCAATTTAGTTCCATCAGGTATACATCGTTGGAACATTAAAAAAACATACTGTCCATATCTTCATAAAAATAAAGTTGATAGCATTGCAGATTTACATTGAGTACAGACCATTTTGTGATTTGCTTCTCTAACTAGATTATTAAAAGACACTGATTTGCAGTCTGGTAAAGTCAAATATATAAATCTTTCAGTGTCTACTGTAGCACTACTTGAAAAGGAGCAATTGTCGCAGTCATGTTGCCATTTATAAGAAAGGCCAAAAAGATTTTCTACATCTACACCTTCATTTTGCAATAATACAAGCATATACATTAGAAATTCCGGACAATCTTGCTGAATATTCTGTGAAAATTGTGTTTGACCAGAACATATGTCTAAAACATTTCGAATTTCAGAAACACTTTGTATTTTTGTTCCATCACTGCTACATTTGTCAAACACAGAATTTAATAAACAACAAAATGTTTGATCACGATTTTCAGCAATCTGTTCTTCTACAGTTTGGAGAAAAAAACAACATTAACCAATACATTAGCATAGCAGTTGACACCAGAACTGTTTTCAAACTGAAATCCAACAACATCTTTACCTGAATCCTTTTCCTTTCTGCTTACAATTACTGGTTCATCTACCTTTTTTCTTTTTGCTACAACTTCACTACAATTGTTGTCATTTCTTCTTTTTCGGCCTACCACACGCTTTTCAAACAGAGGATATTGAGGTAAATTTGGAGCGTACTCTTTTCTTAACCTATTATATTCTTTTACACAATTTAGATCTGCATTAATCTTTGTCTCATCAAAATCAATCAAGTACAATCCTGATAAAGTTCTGACTCGAGATAAAGCAACATATGCCATACTCTCCTTGAACACAGAATTTCCAATATTCACCAAAGCAGTATCAACACTTAAACCTTGAGATTTATGAACAGTTACTGCATATGCCTAAGAAACAGGAAGCCGTTTTCGGCGGACATATAAATCTTTCACAAGCAAAAATCATGCTGAACAATGACTGATTTGTTGTACTTCTTCAATACCATCAAATTTAATATTTATAAATTCAATTTCATCTCTATTTCGGTAATTCACAAAATCCACAACATGACCCATTGCTCCATTTACTAAACCTCTTTCCACATGTAAATTACGTCGTAAAATTATACAACAATTTAAATAAGCATACAGAGTCTTTTCCATACCAGCAGTATTAGATATTGTCTTCTCTAAAGAATCCAATTTTGATTTCAACTTTTCTGACAAAATTTCATGTTCAATTTTATCAATAGATTCCAGTTTCACAATCTCTTGATTTTCTAACTTTAACATGTCCCTACAAGCCCCTTGCGCAATGTCAAACATTGCGCAAGGGGTTTCTAAATATGCCAATGAAACTATTACACTATCTCTATACCAGCATTAATGTCAAACATTGTGCAAGGGACTTGTAAATATGCCAATGAAACCATTACACTATCTCTATACCAGCATTATTGTAAAACATTGCACAAGGGGCTTGTAAATATGCCAATGAAACCATTACACTATCTCTATACCAGCATTAATGTCAAACATTGCGCAAGGGGCTTGTAAATATGCTAATGAAACCATGACACTATCTCTATACCAGCATTAATGTCAAACATTGCGCAAGGGGCTTGTAAATATGCCAATGAAATTATTACACTATCTCTATACCAGCATTAATGTCAAACATTGCGCAAGGGGCTTGTAAATATGCCAATTGAACCATTACACTATCTCTATACCAGCATTAATGTCAAACATTGAGCAAGGGGCTTGTAAATATGCCAATGAAACCATGACACTATCTCTATACCAGCAATAATGTCAAACATTGCGCAAGGGGCTTGAAAATATGCCAATGAAACCATGACACTAACTCTATGCCAGCATTAATGTCAAACATTGTGCAAGGGGCTTGTAAATATGCCAATGAAACCATGACACTATCTCTATACCAGCATTAATGTCAAACATTGCGCAAGGGGCTTGTAAATATGCCAATGAAACCATGACACTATCTCTATACCAGCAATAATGTCAAACATTGCACAAGAGACTTGTAAATATGCCAATGAAACCATGACACTATCTCTATACCAGCATTAATGTCAAACATTGCGCAAGGGGCTTGTAAATATGCCAATGAAACCATGACACTATCTCTATTCCTAGCAATAATGTCAAACATTGCTCAAGGGGCTTGTAAATATGCCAATGAAACCATGACACTATCTCTATACCAGCATTAATGTCAAATATTGCGCAAAGGGCTTGTAAATATGCCAATGAAACCATGACACTATCTCTATACCAAAAAACAATTTGATGGACAGAATGTAGATCAATGTCTTACATTCACCCCAGTACAATGATCTGGGCCTAAATCCATCGTTTTTTGCACTCCACACCACCCTGGGTCAGATAATGGATTTATGCAAATCAGCTCTGACCCTGTGCCCCATGGGAACAGTCCAGTCCGAACTACACAGCCATATCTTTCCCAGACCGGAATCAAGCATCCAAGGACCGGAACGGTTTCGAGGTAACACCTCTCATCAGCCCGGCTAGCTTGACTTCAGTGGTGTGGAGGCTCTGGGAGCCACGTCTGAGCTACCCCAGTACACTCAGGGAGAAAATTACAAAAAACAATTTGATGGACAGAATGTAGATCAATGTCTTACATTCACCCCAGTACAATGATCTGGGCCTAATGTTGCATGTTTATCTAGGTTCCTGATCGATACTGTGACCTTATGCCCCTATTCGGCTATAAATCCATTTATTCCCTATATTGGCATAACCGTTCAAGTGCGATATTCAGAAAGTCATCTCTGACTTCACACGAACAGAGCCACGTTCAAGGATATCTCTCTCTGCCACTTCCTTTGCAACCAATTAGTGCAATGACAGAGCAGAAGTCACTATCCGATATTCCTAGATTAACACTCCGAGTTCTTCAACAAGATAAAAACTCAGCAAACTGGAAATCCCCGCTTGCTGTGTTTTGATTAGTAATGGAACTCTAATGAGCAACTGATAACTATCACTTCCTAGTGACATCTTTAATTGACGTCTTATGTCCAGCAAACTTGCGTCAAACCCGGCACCTGTCAGGTATAAATATTACCAACATTGCCTTAAGCAATGAGAGCTGTTGTACTGTTGCTAGCTGTCTGCAAGACCCCGTGTTGGTGAAGCTAGCACCCTGTCGCTGCAGCCTGCTGTCCCTGTGGTGGTGAAGCTACTGATACCATTATCGCTGCTAAAGCGCGAACGATGGTGTGGTATGCTTAGGAGCTGAACAGCCGTCCCTCTCCGAAGATCCCAGCAGATTCCAGCTGCCCGCGGACGCTGTCCCCCGCCTCCTCCTCTCGACGCGCTGAAGAAGAGCCGCTGCCTTTCTCGTGCAGAGAAATCCAGCTCCGGCGTTTCCGGTCTACCCTTGCGGGTGCCAAGGATATCGAGCTTCCCCTGAAGGAGATACCAAACCTCCATCATTCTATTCAGAGGTATGGTGTTGACTAAACCCTTAGATGAGAATTCTTGAAGCAAACCTTGGCAAAACCAACTTAACTTAAAGCTACTTACTTACTCCCCTTCTACGTGTTAGGCTTAGGTCAGGCACTCTGGGGTAGGCATAGTTAGAAGCACCAGTTGAGTATTTTAGCCTAATGTATATATGACTGTATATATATGTTTTATTACTTTTAAACCATTGTATGGCTAAGAAACCATATCAATGCTTTTACAGTTCTATTTCGCAATACTTATCTTACTGTACGTAATTTTTATCATAACAAATCTTGCAATTGTGGCAATACATTTCTCTTGTACGAGAAGAAAGACTGTTCAATAAATGTTAACCTTTTATTGACAAACGCCCGTCTCTCTATTCTCTACATCTCGTGAAAGTAAACTGCACTAGAATGACTGAGTGAAATACCTGTCTATTGTTTCACACGACCCTAGAGATTGACTCTTGATCTGAGGAGCAAAGTTGTCATGTTCCACGGTTGTTGGAAAGCTGAATCCCTTCTTGTCTGTGCCAGGGAAGCTGATCACTTCCCATGCAGAGAAGAAAGTTTCCAGTGACCTCTGAGCTAGTTGGTAACACACCCAATTAAGTTTAGCATAGTCAGTGGAGGCCTGGAATATCCGCAGTTCCACGTCGATACTACTGTTTATGTTATTCCAATGCGCAGGGCCTAGTGGGAAACTAGGAACTACACTACATGGCGCCCAACGTTTTTTAAGGCGATAAACTAACGCAAGACGTTAGAGTAACTCAGTCGTGCATATTTCACACAGACCCCTTTCTCCCGTAAATACTCCAATAGACGTCTGGAGTGGGTGAAAGGTTAAAATCCACCCGACCTTAGTAGGAAGAGATTCCTATGTAAAGCTCTGGTTTATTCAACGTTGAAGGATACAGTGTTCCAAAATATTGTGCACCTAATCTTTGTCTCCTTGGAGACCTACTCTGCAAAGCCTGCATTTCTAAAAAATGACAGACAGTGAAGAAGAAAGGGAAGCAGTTAGATTGTCAACCCTACTGATAGAGGAAGACACGAGTCTCCTAGACACAGACCCGGATGCTATTATCATCCCGGTCCACTTAAGAAGATCTATAACTTTAAAACTTATAGAAAACGGACTGACACCTCAAGGTGGTACAGTAATTTTCGTGATAGAGGCTCACGAGTATCGGCAGACAGAGGTATTCTATTCATGGATAAACTTTCCAGCGGTAAACGCTAGAACAAAAGAGTTTCACTTTTACAAAATAGAGAAACCTCCGGAAGAGTACGCTCCTTTCGAGGAGATTGAAATTCCACTTAAATTTCAAGAGCACCTGCTCTGGTTTAATGGCGCCCTAAAACATAAAGATCACATTACCAGGCTCGGTCCACTAGGTAGACCAGGAGCAACGTGGCCGGTTCTAGCCAGCTACACACCACATCCTGACATTGTAAAAATGTCTAAGGAAGAGCTGTTAGTACAGCTAAAAACATTAATAAAATACATAGGCAATTAGTCCAATATGTAATGCGGACTGCAACAGTCCAACCAGCTGTTAATACACCACAGCTGACCCCTCATCAGGGGAACACAAATAAAATTACACCACAGAACATACAGTCATGTCTTGGTAAAACACCCGTAAAACGGGAACAAATTCCTTTCTGGTTAGCACAGAAAATCACTCAAATAGAGGCAGTATTTCCTGATACTACCCCTATTGAGAAACACAGAATCTTGACCATCTGCCTTCCCATGGGAATCGCACCACACGTGGAGGACTGTGACACTTGGGGTACAGTCTTTGCTTCCATTTACACAAAAACACACGGTGTTCCGTCTATGGCGGTAATACCAGAGGTGCTAAAACAGATTCAAAATGAATTCGGTCCAGAGCCCGCTTTAAATCTAGGTATGAAATTACTGAAAGACTTCAAGCAGGTCTCGGCTATATTATTAGCCAACATTAAAGGAGAAGCAGCATCTGTGGCGATCCGCCAGAAGTTGAAGGAAACAGATATAAAAGATCCTGTTGAGCTTGCAAAAATCATAGAAAAGTGCTATGAAGAATTAGGTATTGACAGCTTGGGTATGAAACCGGTAAAGCCCCAACTGCTCGAAAATCCTGAAAAATTATTTATTAAAAATAATTTAAACACTCCTAAAAAGAGCTGGGATGGAAATAAACAATCCACTCCCAAGGAAAAAGTTTTCCAGTTCAGAGGAAGGTCTCCTCGACGGAGGGAAAGAACTCCGACTTGAGAACGCCAGTCTCCCCAGAGGGAGCCCTCTGAGAAAAGATATAACCTTAGAAATAGGGATAATCTGAAAAAACCTGATAGATATCAAAGTATTGATACACGTCCCTCTCGATCTTTTCCACAGAATTCGGAAAGAAGAGGACGGTCAGACCCAGGAGAGCACACCAAGTCCAAAGACAAGGAACCTGCTCAGAGTAAAAAATCTCAATTTCAGAAAAAGAAGGTAGCCAGTATTAGGGTAATCAACAATGCCGAGAATACTGAGGACACAGTTGAAAAACGGGGAGTGGGCATTGACAATGTTGGACAGTGCAGCAGAAATCAGTATAGCGCGCAAGATCTTGATGAGTCATCTGGAGACAGTGGACACAAATGAATACATTCAAGTTGAAACTGCCGACGCCAGACTTAGCGAGCCCCATAAAATATACGAAATAACATTGCGTATAGAGGGTGATAAGACGAGGAAACTTAAGGGTCTATTTTGGGATAAGCTCTCAAAAGGCTATGATATTCTGTTAGCTGAAAAAGATTGGCCCCAAGAGTTTGTCAGGGAGTGCCCTCGTGGCGAAGAAGTGATTATGCCTGCCTTCTCGAATCACATTCCGATTCACAAAAAATATACATATGCAAGGAAATGGGCAGTGGCCCAGGCACCTGCATTATATAAAAATCATGTAGGATGGGATGAGGACTCACCTCCTCACAAAATCCAATTAAAAAGTGAACCAACTGCCCAACGGCAGTATCCCATAAAGCAAGAAGCTAAAAAACGAGTCAGGGAGATCTTAGATCAACTTGAATACCAGGGGGTGATTGAAACCTGCACCTCTCAAATGATCAATCCTTAGTTTCCTGTCTCCAAGCCAGACAATTCATATCGTCTAGTTTTGGACTACAGACACCTTAATACATGTTGCAAAACTTTTGCAGTACAAAACTCGCATAGTGCAGCCCTAATGAATAACATAGTTAGGAAAAAATATAAAACGACATTAGACATTTCTAATGGTTTCTTTTGTCAAAACATTGCACCAGAAAGCAGATATTTGACCACTTTCTCTGCATTTGGGTCACAGAAAACATTCTGTCGACTCCCACAGGGGTTCAAGAACAGCCCAGGACTATTCTCAGCTAGGGTAACAGAGTTACTACAAATCTATGATGATG
Organism: Lissotriton vulgaris; assembly: GCF_964263255.1. Lineage (NCBI taxonomy): Eukaryota > Metazoa > Chordata > Amphibia > Caudata > Salamandridae > Lissotriton > Lissotriton vulgaris. Next base: position 1,293,359,216 of record NC_141689.1, on the reverse strand, counting down.
AAGCATTATCTGACGTAGATGATATTTATCTCACAGACGACGACTTGGATACTCACTTGAAAAGAGTGAACACCATTATACTTGGGTTCGCAGCAGAGGGTTACAAATTCAACTTTAAAAAGTCCCGAATTGCCGATCTGACAGTACTATTTTTAGGGTTCGAATTATCAAGTGAAGGGAAAAGCCTAGCGGACAACTTCTTAGAGAAGTGCGCTGTACTCCAAGCTCCAAAAACGCTGAAGAATTTACAATCCATACTAGGTTTTCTGAATTTCGGGAGAACTTACATTCTAAATTACGCAGAGAGGGTTAAACCTCTCTACGAACTAATTAAACCATATTTTAAACAAATCAATTGGACTCAAAAACACACAGAAATTTTGAGATCACTGCAAACAGACATGTTAGCAAAACAAAATTAGATACACGTGACAACACACGTGATCTTGTAATCCGAGTCATCCCAGGAAGATGCGGATTCACATACCTAACCTCTAATGAGGGAGAAAAGGTACCAATTTCAATTAAATCTCACTTGTACACACAAGCAGAAAAAGCATTCAGTCCCACAGAAAGAACTGTGAAAGCAGTGCAAATCGCATTAGCAAATGAACGAGAACTAGCACACGGCAAACGGATTAATATCCTTACAGCGGAATCCGCCTTCGAGGCCCTATTCAGCCCGGTAAACCTGCCTACAGTGACACTGGATCCAAAATGGATACAGTGCATAGATTCTCTAGGAGCGGAAGATGTGAAATACTATTTCACCCCGCAATTCGAAGAACTGAATGATTTAGAATATGAAAGAGAATATCCTCTGCCAATCGAAATTCTGCCTCTCCCACAATATGCCTGTATAATCTATACAGATAGCTTTGTACAGCATTTCAACGTAGAGAGCAAATCCTACAATGCAGCGTGTGCGATCATTAAAGGTCGTTGGCTGTGCGGTAAATTCAGACCGAAAGTATCAAAAACTGAATCTGTAAGAAACTGTTCGGTTCAGAGAACTGAAATCAGATCTTTAAAGATGGCGCTCGAAAATGCAGAACGTGAATTCCCGACACTTATCGTGTCTGATTCTCATTTTTGCGTCAACTCTTACAACAATAAACTGCAGAGCTGGATTGAAAACGACTACAAAGATGACACAGGTGCCACAATAAAGCATAAATTGCTCTGGAAACAGGTAGCTCTTTTACACAAAGAACTACAAAAGACTCATGTGATTCACGCACAGAGTCTTCGACGTGATGGCATTCACGTTGCAGGGAATTCATTGGCTAATACAGCCACAGCGGAAGCAACTAACCCGGCTTCCGTAGCCACAAAAAAGCGTACAGATAAATACATAGACGGGGAAACCATGCTGGCAGTAAAAACGACCGTAAAAGGCGACTGTGCAGCACTACCCGTGACTATCCACTCAATTATGCATACGTAATCGATGCAAACTCCGTTCCTTTTGCTCAAATCCCTGGAGTGGGGGACAGAGTAATTCCAAACACGAACAGGAGAATATTTTTAATAGCAGACGCACATATGGGTTTGGGTCCTAGGCACAGAGAGATCAAGGAATCACTGACTGAATTACAATCAGTATTCTGGTGGCCGGGAATGAGTGTAGAACACCAAATATATGCAAATAACTGCGAAAACTGTAATAGGGATCGCAGTAGCGAACCTTGCTACCGGCTACCGATCAGAAAAAGCGTAACGCTGCCTACACCCCATCCTGCATCCTATTAAACAGTTAAGACTAAAACACACTTAAAAAATATGGTCTCCAGCGCTCGGCTGACGCTAGAACGGTTATAAAAGATTTGCGAGTCTTTATCGGCACATACGCAATTACCACGTTCCATTCTGATCAGGGTCCTGCTTTTAGCTGTCTGGCTTATAAGGAGGCCATGGCCAGCATGGGAATTGGGTTGCGGTATTCTTGTCCGTCGCACCCCGAAGGGAATAGTGTGGTAGAAAGAAAAAACCGGGACATAAAGCAATCTATAACAGCGAAGGTATTAGGTTCAGGCGCTGGGTCGGTCAAACATTTAATAAGTGTCCAGACTAGTCTTAATAATATGCCAAGAAATTCTCTAAAAGGTTTCAGCCCATACGAACTATTGTTCGGAATTAGAATGCGTATTCAGGACCTCGATAGTCAGATGTCAGTGGTACAAGAAGAAAGAACGCACTTTGATGTAAAGGATCGTTTGGCTGTTTTACAGGAACTGAATGAAACAAGAAAATCCTTAAGCAACATAAAGTTAAAGCAACAGCCAACTACCACTGAAGAGGCACCACCAGCAACAGCCCCAGCAAGGCCTGTCTGTATTCCAAAGATTGGGGATCTAGTCAGAGAAAAGATCGCGGTTAAGAAGGAATTTGGGCCTTCTTACAGAAAAGCAGTACCTGTCTTAGCAGTCACCGGAACAAGATCAGTTGTACTACTGCCCCTTGCTGGTAAAAAGGAGAACAGAGTCGTGTCTATCGATCTGGTAAAACCACAAGCATGTGGCCTATAATCAACAGTAGGCCCAGTGGACTCCCAAGAAACAACAGAATACCCAAACTTGCAACAATCCAAGAGGTTCAAACTGAAAGACTAATCACATTCGATCAGCCTGCAGTGCACAATGAAGGACTATGCAATAAAGCCATGGAACTCGTGCCTCTTGAAACACAGATTGAAACAGTTCGTCAAGAAACAACACCAGTCTACACTAATGTGGCATCAGAAAGTGCTACCGAGAGACAGATTGAAAGAACAATCCCATCAATTGACAGAACTGCCTCTGGTTATTTCATCAACTTCGACAACTTCTCTGAAGATTTTAATGACCCCGAAGTGATGCCAGAAACAAAAAAGTATTCTAAAGAAACTACAACGGAGCTCTTTCAACAAATCAAAGAATTGTATCTGGATTCACTGTTGATTGAGCATTGGATTATCTCAGGGGTATTCATACTCCTACTATGCCTAATTTTAGTTTTAATTTTAGGAAAGTTTATTACAATTGAATGGACACAGCAAGTCAGAACATCAACCTAGTCCTGAAACCACACAGATCATCCCACGTGAAGAAAAGAGAACTGTCAACAGTAAATGTCACAGCAATTCCAATACCTGGTGGGGTAGTATGGGAGAAAACAGACTATGAGATCTATGGTCCGGTGGAAATCCTGAAGTATCCTCATCAACTAAAGGTTTCCTTAAGTGACTTTGTGACACCTAGTACATTCTCTGATGATTGGGACTTAAACAGTATTAATGACATGATGTCTGATTTAGTAATGTCAGCTAGATTCACAGATCATGATTATTTACAAGGTTCATCTAGTTATGAGCAGTTATTATGTTACACCCACTATGGGGATCATTACTTGCATAAATCTGCACAGCCTAGAAATGTTTTTATGTATAATCAATGGGAACATTGTTCTACACCACCTAAAAGCAGTTCTAAAGCATTTTTTGAGAAATTCAAATACTTCTCAGGGTTTAACACCAGTGATGCAGAAACATTTTATTACAAACTGTTAGATAAAACAGGAATGAAAACAATGCTGACAAATTCTAAATTCATATATTCAGAAGCATTTTATGACAAAATGATGACATTTGGTTTTGATTATTGGAAAAATAATATTGAAACGAAAACAATTTGGGGTACAAAAGATTGGCAGGTGCAAGGCATTGAAGCGCTATTTAGAACCTGCATAATACCAGAACAAATGTTATTTTTAAATGACACAATACACCAAACATCTTGTCTTGGCCTAGCTAAGATCAAAGACCTTAAAACACCGTCTATATCAAAGCCAATACCTGAAAATACAACAACAGATATTGAGTTAGACATAACACAAATTTTACATTTTAACAGAACACATCCTGATTGGGAAAAGTGGTTAATCTGGCCTACTGACACAAACAGCTGTCAAGATAGATTCCTGAATAAAACACAGGGGTTAAAAATGACCAGATTAGACTCGAGATACTCCCAGAGACAACATCCAGGGATTATAACAACATACAGTGTAGGGAAACTCTGCCTTGAATGGCTAACATCATCCACACTGGCTGAAATTAAGCAACACTTGTCTTTACTAAAAGATGGTGCTGATTTGCGCGATTTCATTCTTGGACCACGCAAACAGCGTCACAAGCGTTTCATAGCGACCAGTATCTATGCTGCTTACAACGAGGCTTGGAAAGTCAAACAAATTGAAACTGCTGAGAAAATACGAGAAATTGATCGTATTAATTTGGAGAAATCACTTTCTGTAGTAGACAATGGGTTAATGACTCTGTCTTCCAGAATATATTCGTTGGACAATATTGTATCCTCTGCCTTTGATGTGATAGACAGAGACTTGCTAATGTTACAACATGGCCAGTCTCAATTACGCTCTATTATAGAACTAGGCTGGACGCTGCAAAATCTTCGTTCAGGCTATGTGCCTTGGCGTTTAATCAACACGTCATTATTTTCCATTTTTAACCTTACTGATAAACAGATCAGTTTGGCACAGAAAGGAGCAGACTATACAATCCTGAGCATCGAAAAAAACTCGAGAGATTACCATTGACAATGTCAGAGAGTCCTGTCATTGAATGGATAATGCACGGAATTATCACAATTCCGATAACAACTTTCCGATTTAAAAAGTGCCTTGAGTACATACCTGCTGGCCAGTATGAACAATTGGGTAAAGGATATGTAAAATCTGAATGGAAATTATCATACACACATTCTTGCTACAGTGACAGCGACAAAAATGTATTTCTTAGTGGTGACAACTGTAAACATTCACTAAGCGGTATACTTTTGTGTAAGGGTATTAATTTACACGGAGCATGTGATGGAAATTCAAACAACCTTTCATGCCACCAGCTAGTCACACCTGCAACTCAGATAGAGCCCTTCTTTGTGCAACTTTCAAACGGGAGTTAGATTCTAAGAACGGATCACAGATGTTGTGGCCTTGTGATGCTGTATGCAAGCATTGTTCCCGAGTGGGCCTGCAGACACAGTGACTCCCATCTGGCCTCGTCTGAATCTCTATTCTATACGAATTGATACTTTAAGCAAAATGAAATCTGTACTTTTACAGACAACAGTGCCTATAACGTCATCAAAAGAGACGTATGATCTTCTAGTTGCAAGGACAGCTATTGAAGTTCATGACCTTTTATCAACAAATTGCCCCGTGCATTTCGTACAAATGCTTAGCCAACTCCTTAACATGTCTAGTGCCACAAGCATCCCAGGCATATTCAAGACAGTCTTTACGGGACTGCTAACACCTTTTCAAGCAATTCTGGGAATCGTTCCTAATTTTGTGCACTCTGTTTTTGGCGGCATACCATTATTTTTGGGACTTGTAGCAGGGATTTTATTTTTGACCCTCTTACTTCGTTATGGCAAGCCTCAGCTCAGACATAGCTCCCATGGGAATGGAAGAGACAATCCTAGCAATGCGCCACCGGGACAGGATAACTAACGTCCTTGGATTGGCCAGGCTGAGAGATCTAAACATGACCTGGTTCCTTTCATTCAGACCTGTATGGCAAAATTGCCTTTTACCTGTGCTACGATGTATGCTTTGCGGCGATGAATGCGTGTTGGACATCTGTCTTTCACTTCCATCAGCAGTACCAATGGACATCGATACTTTGCTCAGTCCAATAACGGCTCACGCATTGTGTTGTCCCCAGCGGCTACCAATCCTGATGACGGCATTCGTGGAGACTCCTGTACTACAGCCAAGTGGTAACAGTGGAGCGAGTGACAAAAGCAACATCATCCAGGTACAACGTTCAGTGAGCATTGCTGATCCTGCCTTCGATGACAGCAATCATTCTCACACCTGCCAAGTTACAGCGCTATCTAATTTGGTTGAACAGTCACCTGAATTTGTAGACCAATTCTTTGAGAGCCTGTCTGATATGATGTTCCCACCCATACAAAAACAATACCTTTGAGAAGCTTTCCGACACACAGCGTTCCCATGAACTCTGAATTCGGCCTTCAGTTTTAATCAACAAAAACTGCTAACAGCGTTGGAACTCTATTTCCCCGTTCAAGCATTAATTCCTTTTGAATTGGATATTTTTCAAATATTGGCCCTTTTTGGCACGAACAATTCTTTGCTTGAGGTAAAATCTATTCTTAAAGAACAGAAGTTCGTACTTCTATTTTTTACACACACCTAGAGACATAACAACTTACATTAGCCTCTAGCACACATTTTTGCAATGCATTTATATGTGATGATTTATCTCGCCCTTCTTTTGTCAGAGATACTTCATGTGTAATTCTTATGCATAATCGTTCATTGATTTCATATGCAATAGTTTTTGAATGATTCTATGCTTCAAAAAACGTACAGTACCTAAATTTCACGTATTACAATATACGCCTATTTCGAATGCATTTATGTATTTTGGGGTGGGCAATGTTACACATGCATCTAATTGCTCTAGTTTTAGTAATTTGATGGACATGAAAACGTGGAGTGGGTGTTGCGTGTTTATCTAGGTTCCTGATCGATACTGTGACCTTATACCCCTATTCGGCTATAAATCCATTTATTCCCTATATTGGCATAACCGTTCAAGTGCGATATTCAGAAAGTCATCTCTGACTTCACACGAACAGAGCCACGTTCAAGGATATCTCTCTCTGCCACTTCCTTTGCAACCAATTAGTGCAATGACAGAGCAGAAGTCACTATCTGATATTCCTAGATTAACACTCCGAGTTCTTCAACAAGATAAAAACTCAGCAAACTGGAAATCCCCACTTGCTGTGTTTTGATTAGTAATGGAACTCTAATGAGCAACTGATAACTATCACTTCCTAGTGACATCTTTAATTGACGTCTTATGTCCAGCAAACTTGCGTCAAACCCGGCACCTGTCAGGTATAAATATTACCAACGTTGCCTTAAGCAATGAGAGCTGTTGTACTGTTGCTAGCTGTCTGCAAGACCCCGTGTTGGTGAAGCTAGCACCCTGTCGCTGCAGCCTGCTGTCCCTAAGGTGGTGAAGCTACTGATACCATTATCGCTGCTAAAGCGCGAACGATGGTGTGGTATGCTTAGGAGCTGAACAGCCGTCCCTCTCCGAAGATCCCAGCAGATTCCAGCTGCCCGCGGACGCTGTCCCCCGCCTCCTCCTCTCGACGCGCTGAAGAAGAGCCGCTGCCTTTCTCGTGCAGAGAAATCCAGCTCCGGCGTTTCCGGTCTACCCTTGCGGGTGACAAGGATATCGAGCTTCCCCTGAAGGAGATACCAAACCTCCATCATTCTATTCAGAGGTATGGTGTTGACTAAACCCTTAGATGAGAATTCTTGAAGCAAACCTTGGCAAAACCAACCTAACATAAAGCTACTTACTTACTCCCCTTCCACGTGTTAGGCTTAGGTCAGGCACACTGGTGTAGGCATAGTTAGAATCACCAGTTGAGTATTTTAGCCTAATGTACATATGACTGTATATATATGTTTTATTACTTTTAAACCATTGTATGGCTAAGAAACCATATCAATGCTTTTACAGTTCTATTTCGCAATACTTATCTTACTGTACGTACTTTTTATCATAACAAGTCTTGCAATTGTGGCAATACATTTCTCTTGTACGAGAAGAAAGACTGTTCAATAAATGTTAACCTTTTATTGACAAACGCCCGTCTCTCTATTCTCTACATCTCGTGAAAGTAAACTGCACTAGACTGACTGAGTGAAATACCTGTCTATTGTTTCACACGACCCTAGAGATTGACTCTTGATCTGAGGAGCAAAGTTGTCATGTTGCACGGTTGTTGGAAAGCTGAATCCCTTCTTGTCTGTGCCAGGGAAGCTGATCACTTCCCATGCAGAGAAGAAAGTTTCCAGTGACCTCTGAGCTAGTTGGTAACACACCCAATTAAGTTTAGCATAGTCAGTGGAGGCCTGGAATATCCGCAGTTCCACGTCGATACTACTGTTTATGTTATTCCAATGCGCAGGGCCTAGTGGGAAACTAGGAACTACACTACACTAAATCCATCGTTTTTTGCACTCCACACCACCCTGGGTCAGATAATGGCTTTATGCAAATCAGCTCTGACCCTGTGCCCCATGGGAACAGTCCAGTCGAAACTACACAGCCATATCTTTCCCAGACCGGAATCAAGCATCCGAGGACCGGACCGGTTTCGAGGTAACACCTCTCATCAGCCCGGCTAGCTTGACTCCAGTGGTGTGGAGGATCTGGGACCCACGTCTGAGCTACCCCCGTACACTCAGGGAGAAAATTACAAAAAACAATTTGATGGACAGAATGTAGATCAATGTCTTACATTCACCCCAGTACAATGATCTGGGCCTAAATCCATTGTTTTTTGCACTCCACACCACCCTGGGTCAGATAATGGCTTTATGCAAATCAGCTCTGACCCTGTGCCCCATGGGAACAGTCCAGTCCGAACTACACAGCCATATCTTTCCCAGACCGGAATCAAGCATACGAGGACTGGACCGGTTTCGAGGTAACACATCTCATCAGCCCGGCTAGCTTGACTCCAGTCGTGTGGAGGCTCTGGGACCCACGTCTGAGCTACCCCAGTACACTCAGGGAGAAAATTAGAGTCAAGCTAGCCGGGCTGATGAGAGGTGTTACCTCGAAACCGGTCCGGTCCTCGGATGCTTGATTCCGTTCTGGGAAGGACATGGATTTTGTAGTTTGGACTGGACTGTTCCCATGGGGCACAGGGTCAGAGCTGATTTGCATATCGCCATTGTCTAACCCAGGGTGGTGTGGAGTGCAAAAAAATGATGGATTTGGGCCCAGATCTTTGGACTGGGGTGAATGTGTGACATTGATCCACATTCTGTCCATCACCTGTTTCGTTTGCAATTACCGCCATAAGTGCGCTGGGGATGCTCAGACGTGTGTCCCAGGCACTCCACAACACTGGAGTCAAGCTAGCCGGGCTGATGAGAGGTGTTACCTCGAAACCGGTCCGGTCCTCGGATGCTTGATTCCGTTCTGGGAAGGACATGGCTTTTGTAGTTCGGACTGGACTGTTCCCATGGGGCACAGGGTCAGAGCTGATTTGCATATCGCCATTGTCTAACCCTGGGTGGTGTGGAGTGCAAAAAAATGATGGATTTGGGCCCAGATCTTTGGACTGGGGTGAATGTGTGACATTGATCCACATTCTGTCCATCACCTGTTTCGTTTGCAATTACCGCCATAAGTGCGCTGGGGATGCTCAGACATGGGTCCCAGGCACTCCACAACACTGGAGTCAAGCTAGCCGGGCTGATGAGAGGTGTTACCTCGAAATCGGTCCGGTCCTCGGATGCTTGATTCCGTTCTGGGAAGGACATGGCTTTTGTAGTTTGGACTGGACTGTTCCCATGGGGCACAGGGTCAGAGCTGATTTGCATATCGCCATTGTCTAACCCAGGGTGGTGTGGAGTGCAAAAAAAAGATGGATTTGGGCCCAGATTTTTGGACTGGGGTGAATGTGTGACATTGATCCACATTCTGTCCATCACCTGCTTCGTTTGCAATTACCGCCATAAGTGCGCTGGGGATGCTCAGACGTGGGTCCCAGGCACTCCACAACACTGGAGTCAAGCTAGCCGGGCTGATGAGAGGTGTTACCTCGAAACCGGTCCGGTCCTCGGATGCTTGATTTCGTTCTGGGAAGGACATGGATTTGTAGTGCGGACTGGACTGTTCCCATGGGGCACAGGGTAAGAGCTGATTTGCATATCGCCATTGTCTAACCAAGGGTGGTGTGGAGTGCAAAAAAAACGATGGATTTGGGCCCAGATCTTTGGACTGGGGTGAATGTGTGACATTGATCCACATTCTGTCCATCACCTGTTTTGTTTGCAATTACCGCCATAAGTGCGCTGGGGATGCTCAGACATGGGTCCCAGGAACTCCACAACACTGGAGTGAAGCTAGCCGGGCTGATGAGAGGTGTTACCTCGAAACCGGTCTGGTCCTCGGATGCTTGATTCCGTTCTGGGAAGGACATGGCTTTTGTAGTTCGGACTGGACTGTTCCCATGGGGCACAGGGTCAGAGCTGATTTGCATATCGCCATTGTCTAACCCAGGGTGGTGTGGAGTGCAAAAAAATGATGGATTTGGGCCCAGATCTTTGGACTGGGGTGAATGTGTGACATTGATCCACATTCTGTCCATCACCTGTTTTGTTTGCGATTACCGCCATAAGTGCGCTGGGGATGCTCAGATGTGGGTCCCAGGCACTCCACAACACTGGAGTCAAGCTAGCCGGGCTGATAAGAGTTGTTACCTCGAAACCGGTCTGGTCCTCGGATGCTTGATTCCGTTCTGGGAAGGACATGGCTTTTGTAGTTCGGACTGGACTGTTCCCATGGGGCACAGGGTCAGAGCTGATTTGCATATCGCCATTGTCTAACCCAGGGTGGTGTGGAGTGCAAAAAAACTATGGATTTGGGCCCAGATCTTTTGGACTGGGGTGAATGTGTGACGTTGATCCACATTCTGTCCATCACCTGTTTCGTTTGCAATTACCGCCATAAGTGCGCTGGGGATGCTCAGACGTGGGTCCCAGGTGTCAAGACTTCCAGAACCATAGCCAGCATTAGATCAGTGCCAGCAAAACCTCAGCGGTCATTAAAGCAGGGCTCCAAATATCCACGTTGGCGAAGGCAGCATAGAGTCACCACGTTGTTCCTGCGGCGCTGTGTACAGAACCTGAAGAAGCGAGTATCCCAACATGGCCGCCGTAGGGTATTAAAAACAGCAAGGAGTGGGCGCTCTAGTCTTCGAGAGCGCGCGAGCAGCTGTGGAGATGAAGCGCACAGCCGCTCAGGAATCTGCGCACTTCAACTGACCTCTTCACCGGAGTCACAGCGCAGCTCTGAGTGAAGTTCTTGTTCTGAGGAAATTCCTGTCAGCGCTTCTGTTTTGGTTGTTCTCATCGCATGCGCAACGTGGGATTCTGGCAAGTGACTTTATTTGAAGAATTCGTAGTTGTATTTAGTTGGTGCCACTCCACGAAATTCAAGTTAGTTATCTCTGTTATCTGAATTGGGGTCAGTACTCCTTCACAGTTCAGTCTGTTCTATAGGACAATATTAGTTTACTCATAGCTAGGTTTTAGTCATTTAGTGCCTACTTCAAAGTTCATTCTATTGAGTCGGGACTTACTCCATATAGTTCCTCAAGAGAGTTGTCAAACCATTCTACAATATTCCTTCGCTTGACTCTTGTGAGGACAAACAGAACATTGCCTGTCATCAATCACCTCCTGGGGGCTTGTGCAGATTATCCGGAGGGTAAGAGACTTCACCTGTTATTTTCCAATTAATTCACAGTAAATTGTCCAGAGTGTTTCTTGAGTTCCTTTTTCAGAGGTAGTGGGCATAGGAATCAGTGTCGACTCCAGTGTTACTTGAAGCTTCTGACAGATTGAAGTGCCAATCTTTCACTCGAGTCGACATGACTGAGGGATTTGACATGAACTCCTTGGCGGGAATCCTAGAAGGGTTACAGGCCCAACTCACACGTTCCACAGAAGAGAATAGAGTCCTGAGGGATGAGATAAAAAGGTCCCAACAAGAAACTCGTCACGTTCAACAGAAATTAGAAGAACTCTTAGCGGGAACAACTCCTTTACCTAGCTTCGACTCCTCTCAGAACTCTGGTGCAGAAGTGGCCACGCAAGTAATTCATTCAGTGGCACCTATTGTCCCCTTAGCCAACCCAGAACGCTTTAGCGGGGACCCCCATAAGGCCCAGATTTTCCTGACCCAATGTTCTCTACATTTCTTGTGCAGATCAGTAGTGTTCAAAGAGGATCAAGCCAAGGTCGCATTCATGTTGTCTTACTTGAGCGGCGACGCCGCAGCCTGGTCTATGCCGTTGGAGTCTCGAAACGACGCAGCTTTGTACGATTTCGACCGTTTCAAGAAAGAATTTCTACGAATATTCGACAGAAGAACGGCCAATCAAGCCACCGACAACGAACTCCTAGACCTTAAACAAGGCAATCGAGAATTGGTAGCATATATAGCTCAGTTCAACAAACTAATCATCGAGACAGATTGGCCCGACAGTAAACGTGCGGCGATATTCTATCGTGGCCTCAAAGATGAAATAAAAGATGCATTGGCGCAGATCCCGAAACGTCCTCAGGAAATCTCAGAACTCATTGATTTAGTTCTTCAAATCGAGCATCGATTGTTTGAAAGAAGATCAGAAAAGAAGCGAGACTACAAGTCGTTTGTGCCACGCCTAGACCGCATGAGACCCGAACCCTCAAAACCTGATACGGGTACCGGAGAGGAACCCATGCAAATAGGTTCCATCAGGGGCCCTCTCTCTCAAGAAGAAAAAGATAAAAGGCGAGCAAATCAGTTGTGTTTGTATTGTGGTACCTCAGGACATTTTGTGAGGGAGTGTCCGAAGAGAAACAAGAGTAACCAGGGGTTAAAAGATCGATCCCACCAGTAACAGGAGTTGCCCTGGTGGGATGTTTCGAACAGTCAACTCATGAAGCTCAGCAACTGATCAACACATTGCAGTCAGCGGCTCCCCATCTTACAGTATTTTTTACAGTCAAATTCGGAACCCAGACGTTGGAAGAAGTCTCAGTCATGATTGACTCGGGGGCCACTGGGAACTTCTGTGACCTGAAATATGCGCAAGAAATGGGCATAAAGGCGATCAAGAAGAAGAATCTCGAAGTCGTAAAGGCAGTCGACGGCTCCAATTTGACTTCAGGACCCATAGTAGAAGAAACAGAGACCTTAGAATTGGAAGGGTTGCAGGGTCATCGAGAATTTATTAGATTTAATCTCATAGACGCACCCCAGTTCCAGCTGATTTTAGGGTTACCATGGTTGACCACGCATAACCCGATTATTGATTGGGAGAGGAGAACGGTCAAGATGAACTCGGAATTTTGTCAGAGGAATTGTTTTACTAAGAACTCAGAAGAGCGCGAGGGATCGCCGGCTACGGAGTTGGCCAAGTTGTCGCTCCACATCTGCACTGTTAGCGCAGTGGAAATACCAAAAGAATATCAAGATTTGGCGAGTGTGTTCGACAAAAGGAATGCTGAGAAATTACCCCCACACAGAAGCTATGATTGCAAGATCGAATTGGAAGCCGGTGCCAACCTGCCCTGCAGTCGAGTTTACGCACTCACTGAAAAGGAGAACAACTACCTCAAAGAGTATTTGGATGAGTTTACCAGGATGGGATTCATAAGACCATCACAGTCTCCAGTTTCGTCCCCGCTTTTCTTCCGGCCAAAAAAGGATGGGACTCTCCGCACGTGTATCGATTACAGAGCATTGAACCAAGTTACAGTGAAAAATCGGTACCCATTGCCACTAATCAATCAACTATTGGATCAAGTCAAAGGAGCAAAGATTTACACCAAGCTTGACCTGCGTGGAGCTTACCATTTGGTGAGAGTGGCCGAGGGTGATGAATGGAAAACAGCCTTTCGGACCAAGTATGGGTTGTTTGAGTATCAAGTGATGCCTTATGGGTTGAGCAATGCCCCAGCAGCATTTCAAAACTTTGTTAATGATGTTCTGAGAGAATTCTTGGACCGAGTGGCTGTCGTCTATATTGATGACATATTGATTTTTTCCGACAACATGGAAGATCATGTCAAGCATGTGCGAGCTATACTCCAGAAGCTTTTGGACAACCACTTGTACGTGAAATTGGAGAAGTGTGCTTTTCATGCCGAGAAGGTAGAGTTTTTGGGATTCATGTTGTCCGCAGTTGGTGTCGAGATGGATAATTCAAAGGTCCGTGCTATTCAGGAGTGGTCATCGCCAGGAAGTGTGAAGGAAATCCAAAGTTTCATTGGTTTTGCCAACTTTTACCGGAGGTTCATTCCTAATTTCTCGTCTCAGGTCACTCCCATCACTCACCTGCTAAAGAAGGGACAAAAATTTGTGTGGACTGCAACTGCAGAACAAGCCTTCCAGGACTTGAAGACGGCCTTCATTAGCGCCCCCATTCTAATGCACCCTGATCCGGAACAAGCCTTTTTCGTTGAAACTGATGCATCAGACTTCGCAACCGGAGGAATTTTGTCACAGAGGAACAAAACGACAGGACAACTGCATCCAGTGGCCTACCGGTCCAGGAAGCTGTCGGACACGGAGCGCAATTACTCCATCGCCGACAAGGAATTACTGGCTGTTCGAGAAGCATTCCAAGATTGGCGACACTACTTACTGGGGGCCAAGCATACAGTCACTGTGTTTACAGACCATCGCAACCTCCAATTCCTAAAGTCTGCTAAAACACTTTCGCCACGTCAATTGAGATGGTCTTTGTACTTCTCGGAATTCGACTCCGTGATCACGTACAAACCAGGTTCGAAAAACGGGAAGGCCGATGCTCTTTCGTGCATGAACCCCACAGCCGAAGAGAAACCTTCAGTCGAAGAACCCATAGTTCCATTGAAACAAATAAGCAAGTCTGCTCAGAAGAGGATCTTCGTAAGTGGGCCGAGGCAGATGGTAAAAGAAACCTTGTCGAAGGACTCCCATATCATGAAGGCAAGCTATATCTTCCAACCAGAAAACTCCAAGAAGAGGCTTTGAGAGGTTGTCACGATGATCGAATGGCAGGCCACAAGGGGGTCAAGAAGACCGAAGAACTGGTCCGGCGACACTTTTGGTGGCCAGATCTGGCAGCCCAAGTAAGACAATATGTTTCGACCTGTGAAATCTGCATCAAAGGAAAGCCCAGTCGTCAGGCCCCGCAAGGGTTATTGCAACCCTTACCTAACGCACCCTACCCCTGGCACACCGTGACATTAGATTTAATAGTGGATCTGCCCTCTAGTCAAGGTAACACAGTGATTTTGGTGGTGGTGGACTCATTTTCCAAAATGGGACATTTCATTCCTTTCAAGACTGTACCCACAGCTTCGCAATTAGTACAGACATTCAACCAACACATCATTCGGGCACACGGAATTCCACAAGTAATCATTTCAGATAGGGGGTCACAGTTCATGTCGAAATTTTGGAAGACCTTTATGCACAACTTAGGCATAGACGCACGTTACTCAACTAGTTATCACCCCGAGACAGACGGTCAGACCGAGAGGTTGAACCAGGAGCTAGAACAATATTTATGCCTCTATCTGTTAGAGCAGGATGTTGAATGGTCCGAATTACTGTGGACTGCGGAATTCGCATACAATAACGCAACTCATGATTCCACAGGGTTCACCCCATTTTACTTGAACACAGGCAGACATCCAGCTATCACACTGGGGAAACAGATTGGGGAGGTTCCTGCCGTGGCTAGAGTAATGGAAGAGCTACAGAGCTCTTACAAAAGAGCTTTGAGCAATTTAATCAAGGCCAAACAATCCTATAAAAAGCAGGCAGACAAAAAGAGAAGACAAGGCCCACAGTTTAAAAAAGGTGACCAGGTGTGGCTATCCACAAAACATTTGAGATTAAAGGGGAATCGGAAGTTTCAGCCTAGATTCGTAGGGCCATTTAAAATTCAGAAGATCATAAATCCTGTAGTGGCGAAGTTACAATTACCAAAGTCATTGAAAATTCATCCGTCCTTCCATGTTTCCCTTCTGAAGAAAAGTCCAGACAAGGTCAGGTTAAAAGACTCTCCACCCGCCATAGTGGTAGAATCAAGCGAAGAATACGAAGTCAGCAGAATCTTAGATTCCAAGGTGGTGAGAAACAAACTGTATTACTTGATAGAGTGGAAGGGGTACGGACCTGAGGAGAGGTCGTGGGAACCAGCAATCCATGTAAATGCCCCACGACTAGTTGAAGCCTTTCATCAGGCACACCCTAACAAGCCCGCTGTGGAAGGACCATTCTTGAAAGGGGGTACTGTCAAGACTTCCAGAACCATAGCCAGCATTAGATCAGTGCCAGCAAAACCTCAACGGTCATTAAAGCAGGGCTCCAAATATCCACGTTGGCGAAGGCAGCATAGAGTCACCACGTTGTTCCTGCGGCGCTGTGTACAGAACCTGAAGAAGCGAGTATCCCAACATGGCCGCCGTAGGGTATTAAAAACAGCAAGGAGTGGGCGCTCTAGTCTTCGAGAGCGCGCGAGCAGCTGTGGAGATGAAGCGCACAGCCGCTCAGGAATCTGCGCACTTCAACTGACCTCTTCACCGGAGTCACAGCGCAGCTCTGAGTGAAGTTCTTGTTCTGAGGAAATTCCTGTCAGCGCTTCTGTTTTGGTTGTTCTCATCGCATGCGCAACGTGGGATTCTGGCAAGTGACTTTATTTGAAGAATTCGTAGTTGTATTTAGTTGGTGCCACTCCACGAAATTCAAGTTAGTTATCTCTGTTATCTGAATTGGGGTCAGTACTCCTTCACAGTTCAGTCTGTTCTATAGGACAATATTAGTTTACTCATAGCTAGGTTTTAGTCATTTAGTGCCTACTTCAAAGTTCATTCTATTGAGTCGGGACTTACTCCATATAGTTCCTCAAGAGAGTTATCAAACCATTCTACAATATTCCTTCGCTTGACTCTTGTGAGGACAAACAGAACATTGCCTGTCATCAATCACCTCCTGGGGGCTTGTGCAGATTATCCGGAGGGTAAGAGACTTCACCTGTTATTTTCCAATTAATTCACAGTAAATTGTCCAGAGTGTTTCTTGAGTTCCTTTTTCAGAGGTAGTGGGCATAGGAATCAGTGTCGACTCCAGTGTTACTTGAAGCTTCTGACACCAGGCACTCCACAACACTGGAGTCAAGCTAGCCGGGCTGATGAGAGGTGTTACCTCGAAACCGGTCCGGTCCCTGGATGCTTGATTCCATTCTGGGAAGGACATGGATTTGGAGTTCGGACTGGACTGTTCCCATGGGGCACAGGGTCAGAGCTGATTTGCATATCCCCATTGTCTAACCCAGGGTGGTGTGGAGTGCAAAAAAACGATGGATTTGGGCCCAGATCTTTGGACTGGGGTGAATGTGTGACATTGATCCACATTCTGTCCATCACCTGTTTCGTTTGCAATTACCACCATAAGTGCGCTGGGGATGCTCAGACGTGGGTCCCAGGCACTCCACTACACTGGAGTCAAGCTAGCCGGGCTGATGAGAGGTGTTACCTCGAAACCGGTCCAGTCCTCGGATGCTTGATTTTGTTCTGGGAAGGACATGGATTTGTAGTGCGGACTGGACTGTTCCCATGGGGCACAGGGTCAGAGCTGATTTGCATATCGCCATTGTCTAACCCAGGGTGGTGTGGAGTGCAAAAAAACGATGGATTTGGGCCCAGATCTTTGGACTGGGGTGAATGTGTGACATTGATCCACATTCTGTCCATCACCTGTTTCGTTTGCAATTACCGCCATAAGTGCGCTGGGGATGCTCAGACGTGGGTCCCAGGAACTCCACAACACTGGAGTCAAGCTAGCCGGGCTGATGAGAGGTGTTACCTCGAAACCGGTCCAGTCCTCGGATGCTTGATTCCGTTCTGGGAAGGACATGGCTTTTGTAGTTCGGACTGGACTGTTCCCATGGGGCACAGGGTCAGAGCTGATTTGCATATCGCCATTGTCTAACCCAGGGTGGTGTGGAGTGCAAAAAAAAGATGGATTTGGGCCCAGATTTTTGGACTGGGGTGAATGTGTGACATTGATCCACATTCTGTCCATCACCTGTTTTGTTTGCGATTACCGCCATAAGTGCGCTGGGGATGCTCAGACGTGGGTCCCAGGCACTCCACAACACTGGAGTCAAGCTAGCCGGGCTGATAAGAGTTGTTACCTCGAAACCGGTCTGGTCCTCGGATGCTTGATTCCGTTCTGGGAAGGACATGGCTTTTGTAGTTCAGACTGGACTGTTCCCATGGGGCACAGGGTCAGAGCTGATTTGCATATCGCCATTGTCTAACCCAGGGTGGTGTGGAGTGCAAAAAAACGATGGATTTGGGCCCAGATCTTTGGACTGGGGTGAATGTGTGACGTTGATCCACATTCTGTCCATCACCTGTTTCGTTTGCAATTACCGCCATAAGTGCGCTGGGGATGCTCAGACGTGGGTCCCAGGCACTCCACAACACTGGAGTCAAGCTAGCCGGGCTGATGAGAGGTGTTACCTCGAAACCGGTCCGGTCCCTGGATGCTTGATTCCATTCTGGGAAGGACATGGATTTGGAGTTCGGACTGGACTGTTCCCATGGGGCACAGGGTCAGAGCTGATTTGCATATCCCCATTGTCTAACCCAGGGTGGTGTGGAGTGCAAAAAAACGATGGATTTGGGCCCAGATCTTTGGACTGGGGTGAATGTGTGACATTGATCCACATTCTGTCCATCACCTGTTTCGTTTGCAATTACCACCATAAGTGCGCTGGGGATGCTCAGACGTGGGTCCCAGGCACTCCACTACACTGGAGTCAAGCTAGCCGGGCTGATGAGAGGTGTTACCTCGAAACCGGTCCAGTCCTCGGATGCTTGATTTCGTTCTGGGAAGGACATGGATTTGTCGTGCGGACTGGACTGTTCCCATGGGGCACAGGGTCAGAGCTGATTTGCATATCGCCATTGTCTAACCCTAGGGTGGTGTGGAGTGCAAAAAAACGATGGATTTGGGCCCAGATCTTTGGACTGGGGTGAATGTGTGACATTGATCCACATTCTGTCCATCACCTGTTTCGTTTGCAATTACCGCCATAAGTGCGCTGGGGATGCTCAGACGTGGGTCCCAGGAACTCCACAACACTGGAGTCAAGCTAGCCGGGCTGATGAGAGGTGTTACCTCGAAACCGGTCCGGTCCTCGGATGCTTGATTCCGTTCTGGGAAGGACATGGCTTTTGTAGTTCGGACTGGACTGTTCCCATGGGGCACAGGGTCAGAGCTGATTTGCATATCGCCATTGTCTAACCCAGGGTGGTGTGGAGTGCAAAAAAAGATGGATTTGGGCCCAGATCTTTGGACTGGGGTGAATGTGTGACATTGATCCACATTCTGTCCATCACCTGTTTTGTTTGCAATTACCGCCATAAGTGCGCTGGGGATGCTCAGACGTGGGTCCCAGGCAATCCACAACACTGGAGTCAAGCTAGCCGGGCTGATGAGAGGTGTTACCTCAAAACCGGTCCGATCCTCGGATGCTTGATTCCGTTCTGGGAAGGACATGGCTTTTGTAGTTCGGACTGGACTGTTCCCATGGGGCACAGGGTCAGAGCTGATTTGCATATCGCCATTGTCTAACCCAGGGTGGTGTGGAGTGCAAAAAAACGATGGATTTGGGCCCAGATCTTTGGACTGGGGTGAATGTGTGACATTGATCCACATTCTGTCCATCACCTGTTTTGTTTGCAATTACCACCATAAGTGCGCTGAGGATGCTCAGACGTGGGTCCCAGGCACTCCACAGCACTAGAGTCAAGCTAGCCGGGCTGATGAGAGGTGTTACCTCGAAACCGGTCCGGTCCTCGGATGCTTGATTCCGTTCTGGGAAGGACATGGCTTTTGTAGTTCAGACTGGACTGTTCCCATGGGGCACAGGGTCAGAGCTGATTTGCATATCGCCATTGTCTAACCCAGGGTGGTGTGGAGTGCAAAAAAACAATGGATTTGGGCCCAGATCTTTGGACTGGGGTGAATGTGTGACATTGATCCGCATTCTGTCCATCACCTGTTTCGTTTGCAATTACCGCCATAAGTGCGCTGGGGATGCTCAGACGTGGGTCCCAGGCACTCCACAACACTGGAGTCAAGCTAACCGGGCTGATGAGAGGTATTACCTCGAAACCGGTCCGGTCCTCGGATGCTTGATTCCGTTCTGGGAAGGACATGGCTTTTGTAGTTCGGACTGGACTGTTCCCATGGGGCACAGGGTCAGAGCTGATTTGCATATCGCCATTGTCTAACCCAGGGTGGTGTGGAGTGCAAAAAAACGATGGATTTGGGCCCAAATCTTTGGACTGGGGTGAATGTGTGACATTGATCCACATTCTGTCCATCACCTGTTTCGTTTGCAACTATCTCTATACCAGCATTAATGTCAAACATTGCGCAAAGGGCTTGTAAATATGCCAATGAAACCATGACACTATCTCTATACCAGCATTAATGTCAAACATTGCGCAAAGGGCTTGTCAATATGCCAATAAAATCATGACACTATCTCTATACCAACATTAATGTCAAACATTGCGCAAGGGGCTTGTAAATATGCCAATGAAACCATTACACTATATCTATACCAGCATTAATGTCAAACATTTCGCAAGGGGCTTGTAAATATGCCCCTCTTTATCTTATATTCCATCTCAATTGATGCCCTTACTAAAATACTTTATGCATCTCCCACACCATTTCATATGGCTTTCTATCTGCTATTCCTATCCCTCTCCAAACATTCACTGCTTCTGGTGTGGAGTGCAAAAAAACGATGGATTTGGGCCCAGATCTTTGGACTGGGGTGAATGTGTGACATTGATCCGCATTCTGTCCATCACCTGTTTCGTTTGCAATTACCGCCATAAGTGCGCTGGGGATGCTCAGACGTGGGTCCCAGGCACTCCACAACACTGGAGTCAAGCTAACCGGGCTGATGAGAGGTGTTACCTCGAAACCGGTCCGGTCCTCGGATGCTTGATTCCGTTCTGGGAAGGACATGGCTTTTGTAGTTCGGACTGGACTGTTCCCATAGGGCACAGGGTCAGAGCTGATTTGCATATCGCCATTGTCTAACCCAGGGTGGTGTGGAGTGCAAAAAAACGATGGATTTGGGCCCAGATCTTTGGACTGGGGTGAATGTGTGACATTGATCCGCATTCTGTCCATCACCTGTTTCGTTTGCAATTACCGCCATAAGTGCGCTGGGGATGCTCAGACGTGGGTCCCAGGCACTCCACAACACTGGAGTCAAGCTAACCGGGCTGATGAGAGGTGTTACCTCAAAACCGGTCCGGTCCTCGGATGCTTGATTCCGTTCTGGGAAGGACATGGCTTTTGTAGTTCGGACTGGACTGTTCCCATGGGGCACAGGGTCAGAGCTGATTTGCATATCGCCATTGTCTAACCCAGGGTGGTGTGGAGTGCAAAAAAATGATGGATTTGGGCCCAGATCTTTGGACTGGGGTGAATGTGTGACATTGATCCACATTCTGTCCATCACCTGTTTTGTTTGCAATTACCACCATAAGTGCGCTGAGGATGCTCAGACGTGGGTCCCAGGCACTCCACAGCACTAGAGTCAAGCTAGCCGGGCTGATGAGAGGTGTTACCTCGAAACCGGTCCGGTCCTCGGATGCTTGATTCCGTTCTGGGAAGGACATGGCTTTTGTAGTTCAGACTGGACTGTTCCCATGGGGCACAGGGTCAGAGCTGATTTGCATATCGCCATTGTCTAACCCAGGGTGGTGTGGAGTGCAAAAAAACAATGGATTTTGGCCCAGATCTTTGGACTGGGGTGAATGTGTGACATTGATCCGCATTCTGTCCATCACCTGTTTCGTTTGCAATTACCGCCATAAGTGCGCTGGGGATGCTCAGACGTGGGTCCCAGGCACTCCACAACACTGGAGTCAAGCTAACCGGGCTGATGAGATGTATTACCTCGAAACCGGTCCGGTCCTCGGATGCTTGATTCCGTTCTGGGAAGGACATGGCTTTTGTAGTTCGGACTGGACTGTTCCCATGGGGCACAGGGTCAGAGCTGATTTGCATATCGCCATTGTCTAACCCAGGGTGGTGTGGAGTGCAAAAAAACCATGGATTTGGGCCCAAATCTTTGGACTGGGGTGAATGTGTGACATTGATCCACATTCTGTCCATCACCTGTTTCGTTTGCAACTATCTCTATACCAGCATTAATGTCAAACATTGCGCAAAGGGCTTGTAAATATGCCAATGAAACCATGACACTATCTCTATACCAGCATTAATGTCAAACATTGCGCAAAGGGCTTGTCAATATGCCAATGAAATCATGACACTATCTCTATACCAACATTAATTTCAAACATTGCGCAAGGGGCTTGTAAATATGCCAATGAAACCATTACACTATATCTATACCAGCATTAATGTCAAACATTTCGCAAGGGGCTTGTAAATATGCCCCTCTTTATCTTATATTCCATCTCAATTGATGCCCTTACTAAAATACTTGATGCATCTCCCACACCATTTCATATGGCTTTCTATCTGCTATTCCTATCCCTCTCCAAACATTCACTGCTTCTGGTGTGGAGTGCAAAAAAACGATGGATTTGGGCCCAGATCTTTGGACTGGGGTGAATGTGTGACATTGATCCGCATTCTGTCCATCACCTGTTTCGTTTGCAATTACCGCCATAAGTGCGCTGGGGATGCTCAGACGTGGGTCCCAGGCACTCCACAACACTGGAGTCAAGCTAACCGGGCTGATGAGAGGTGTTACCTCGAAACCGGTCCGGTCCTCGGATGCTTGATTCCGTTCTGGGAAGGACATGGCTTTTGTAGTTCGGACTGGACTGTTCCCATAGGGCACAGGGTCAGAGCTGATTTGCATATCGCCATTGTCTAACCCAGGGTGGTGTGGAGTGCAAAAAAACGATGGATTTGGGCCCAGATCTTTGGACTGGGGTGAATGTGTGACATTGATCCGCATTCTGTCCATCACCTGTTTCGTTTGCAATTACCGCCATAAGTGCACTGGGGATGCTCAGACGTGGGTCCCAGGCACTCCACAACACTGGAGTCAAGCTAACCGGGCTGATGAGAGGTGTTACCTCGAAACCGGTCCGGTCCTCGGATGCTTGATTCCGTTCTGGGAAGGACATGGCTTTTGTAGTTCGGACTTGACTGTTCCCATGGGGCACAGGGTCAGAGCTGATTTGCATATCGCCATTGTCTAACCCAGGGTGGTGTGGAGTGCAAAAAAATGATGGATTTGGTCCCAAATCTTTGGACTGGGGTGAATGTGTGACATTGATCCACATTCTGTCCATCACCTGTTTCGTTTGCAACTATCTCTATACCAGCATTAATGTCAAACATTGAGCAAAGGGCTTGTAAATATGCCAATGAAACCATGACACTATCTCTATACCAGCATTAATGTCAAACATTGCGCAAAGGGCTTGTCAATATGCCAATGAAATCATGACACTATCTCTATACCAGCATTAATGTCAAACATTTCTCAAGGGGCTTGTAAATATGCCCCTCTTTATCTTATATTCCATCTCAATTGATGCCCTTACTAAAATAATTTATGCATCTCCCACACCATTTCATATGGCTTTCTATCTGCTATTCCTATCCCTCTCCAAACATTCACTGCTTCCACCCATGTTAAAGGTTGCACAAGGCGCTTCTAAAAAAGGAGCATATTTACAAGTCCAATGAAACCATTACACTATCTCTATACCAGCATTGAATGCAACAATAAAAAGAAATTTAAAAAAAGACTACCTTATAAACTAAAAAATACAAACTGTAAGCACACACAGCTAACATTATGGAAAAAGGTAAAAATATAATTCCTTAATTCACACAGACACTCACTGTGATACTTGTCAAAAATCTTTAAGCTCTCTATCTTTTTTAAAAGAATCATTACTTACCTTTAAAAATGCTTTGGAAGATGTAAAACAGTGTCACTCAAACTCAACGGAAATTCTTAGGCAGAATCACTGAATAATGCTTCTTTCACTTGAGTCTGATAAAAATGGCACCAATTCTTTCTCATTTCAGACCTAACCAATAAAAATTGTTCCCACACAAATTCAAAACCAAACTGCACATTTTAATTGGTTGTACATTTCTAGACTTTGAAACTCACATAACATTCACCCATCCCCCAGTGTTCATTCACCCTGTAACCATAGTAACTCCCTCCTAACCCAGCACACCGTTCACAAGTTCATTATACTATGTTGCAAAAGAATCCATCAAGGGTGTTTGACCAATCAATCTACTAGCTAATCAACTGCAATGTTTAAATGACTTTTTCTCAACCATTGAAATGACTTTTTACAACAAAAAAAAAGGATGCACCATAATTTTCAGTGAAGATTATTAAGAAAGCACCAATCATTTCTGGTTTTTCAACTGCACTGATTCTCAACCACTTTGTTTCACAATCAACTGCCATTTCATTTCCACAACTCATCTGACTAGAAGCACATCCACCTTCAAGATGCAAAAAATCTTGGTTGTGGGTCATAGCTATGTCCACTGGAGTCAAAAATATGCAGCTAACAGAGGCATTTACAACCTTGATTTACCAAATGTGGACATTGCATGGATTGGACAGAGAGGATTGAGAACTCACCAATTGATACCATTAGTAAAATCCTTTATGATTTACCACACCCTGACCTTATAATTGTGCACTGTGGTGGAAATGACCTAGGCACTTTGACTGGGGTAGGTCTGGAAATACTTTCAAAGGACATCTTTGGGCAATTGATGTCACTTTTTCCAAAATCTGCCTTGGTATTTTCTAATACATGCCAAAGGCAAAAATGGAACTGGTCCAACCAATTTTGTCCACAGATTGAGAAAGCAAGGAAACATGTGAATAAATATGTTTCTGTGTTCCTCAGAGACTATGGTATGGGTTCCATTTACCACAACAACTTGCGTTTCAACATGCAAGACATCTATAGGAGAGATGGTGTGCATTTTACAGATGAGGGGAATAGAGTTTTCATCTTGAATATAAGACTCTGCATTAGTACCTACTTGTAGGTTCAAAAAAAAACCACATAACACAACAGCTCTTTTCAGAGCTAACGTACCTCTAAACACTCTACATAATTTTTTTACTCTATTTTTTTACACTGTTTTTCTCAGTGGCGCGCTCAGGGTGCGCGTACCGGAGAGCGTACCCGGGAACGCACCGAGGGCTTACCCCGCGAAATTTAAAAAAAAAAATAGTTTTTGGGCCCTTCATGATCCTTCTAGGCCCCCCTCAGAAAACCTAGGGGGTCAGGGGGTGTCTACCCTGCCCCCTTTTAATCATTTCCCCCTTTTTTTTTTACCTCAGGTGTCTCGATTTTCCCGAGACACAGGATGGCGGACTCTCCGGACTATTTAGAATGTTGACAGACATCAAACAGCCAATCAGCTTTCTGCTCGCACACTCCCGTAGCCCGCTGGGTGCGCTCCCCGGTACGCGTACCGGTGAGCGCTTGGAGCGGACCTATTGATAAATATGGTTTTTTTTAAGTTGCCTTTCATAAAAACCACAGAAGAAATTTCAAGGAAATATGGAAAAGGCCCTACTACATACCAGTACCTATCATTTTACCAACTTTGGTGTAATTCCATTCATCTATTCAGGCTGTAGGGGTGTCAAATTTTCCTACGGAAAATTGCATGGGGAAAACACATTTGAAAGTATTGAAATTTAGAACCAATCTAAACATTCATTTAGTTTGGAATTTTTGTTTGTGATGAAGTTTGATTAGTTATGTATATATCTTAAATGATAGGAAAACACGGCCATTTTGTAATACACCAGTCTGAGGTACTTCTGATAGAAAATGCGGGTGCTCAATTGCTGGACTTAGAATAACACAGTACTAACTCTTCTATTTTGAAAAAGGTGAGTTGTTAATTTGTAAGGGGAACTATGTTGTACACTTTAGGAAAATTTGAAAAATGTTTTCCATTAGCTATTTAAAGTCCTTCTGTTATAATTATTGTTTAAGATTGGCTTCATCGCATGCAGTGTTTTATATTTCTAGTTCCTGTCTGATACTATACACTGCCCAATTAATTTTAATGAACTAAATACTTGATTAAGCAACTTTTATGTTATGTATTACTAAAAACGATAATTGAAAGTGATTACTTTTTTCTGCAATTTACAGCAAGAAATTTGATATTAAAATGGAGGACAACAAGGACATTTCTTTTGAAATTACATCAACACATCTTCAAAATGAAAATGGCATAGACATTGAAGGCACCATTTCATCACAAATTGAAGATGACTTAAAAGATTTTTTGGATCCAACCATAGATGAAAAATAAATTAAATGTTTGGATGAAATAGAATCAATGAACAATTTCCATGAGGACATTAAATATATCAATAATGATGAAATACCAGATGAGGACATGCTACCAGTTCTACTAAATTATGAGAAATCTGAACAATAAAATATTAGTTACAAATTAAGAATTAGTTGACATATTATTCATTTTTATTTCTAATTTATGAGGTAAAAGCAAAGTGATTGTACTATAATGAAATACTTATAGTATAGAGTGAACATTTTTTTTTGTTACATAGTAAGTTTACTCATATTTACTGCCCTTCTCCCACTATATTTTTACCAATGTATATTTGATATCTCTCCTTCATCTCCTGCCTCCTTTCTCTCACTATCTGTCTCTGATACACCCTATCGCCACCATTTTGTGTAGTTTCAGAAAAGAGTGAAATGTAATACTTCAAAACTTGAAAAGAGAGCAGGGTAGAGTGCCCCTCACCCCAATTCTTTTTTAAAACTATTTTCTATCAGTGTTTTCCCCTTGGTGCGCGTACCGGAGAGCGCACCTGAGAACGCACCCAACGCTTACCCCGCGATTTAAAAAAAACAAATTATAGTTTTTTTGCCCTTCAGGGTCCTTCTAGGGCCCCCTCACAAAACCTAGGGGGTCAGGGGGCTTCTACCCTGCCCCCTTTTAATCATTTCCCCCTTTTTATTTTCTCCTCAGATGTCTCGATTTTACCGAGACACAAGATGGCGGACTCTCCGGACTGTTTAGAATGTTGACAGACATCCAACAGCCAATCAGCTTTCCGCTTGCACACTCCCATAGCACGCCAAGTGCGCTCCCCGGTACGCGTACCAGTGAGCGCTCGGAGCGCACCTATAGATATTTATGTGTTTTTGAAGTTAAGTTTCATTAAAACCACTTGAGCAATGTTCACCAAACATAGCAAAGGCACATCTGCGTGCCAGTCCCTACTTTTCTACCAAGTTTGGTGTAATTCCGTTCAGCGATTCGGGCTGTAGACTTGTCAGACCGTCCTATGGAAATTAACATGGGGAAAACACGTTTTGGGACCCCCTTTTTTCTCAGCCCCCACTCCACAAATCCACCTGAAACTTTCAGAGAAGGAGCGGAGCTGGCCAAAATTTTGGAAAATTACACACAAATTCCTTAACCAGGCCCAAAAAGATATTCCCAAATAGAATGTTGCGGATTTCCTATGATGGCTAGGTCCTAACTATAACTACCTACTGGCAACCTCAAAATTGGGTAGCCCAGGATGATTGGGTAACTCATTTTAGGCCCCAATACGCTAAAGGGCCGGAACTACCGGTAGAACAGAGAGAAGGGATTGTACGTACCCCCTGTACGGAAGATGCGTTTACTATCATGGACATCCAACGAGCACTAGATTCTATCACTCCTGGAAGGGCGCCAGGTATAGATGGTGTCCCAGCTGACATCTTCCTTAATAATAGAGAACTCTGGGGGAAGTACATACTATTACTGGCAAACATGTTAGCCAGTGGATCCCCAATACCCGAATCCTGGAACGGGGCCGAAATAATCCCCGTCTTCAAAAAGGGCGATAAATCGCTCCCAGGTAAATATGGCCCGATCAGTCTAATTGATACCATCCAGAAGATCTATAGCAGACTGATATTAAATAAGGTCCAAGAGTGGGAGCGGGAGATGGACATCCTGCCCCACCTCCAAGCAGGATTTTGAACCTCCATAAGCACAGTCAATCAAGTCTTACATTTCGCAATGCTCTATTGGAAGTTCGTTCAACCTGGGGAAGGTAGCTTGTATGCTGCCTTCATTGATTTGAGGGCAGCTTTCGACCTTGTACCACGGTCCAACCTTTGGTTTGTCTTGAATGACATGGGCATGCCCCCCACTCTTCTTTCTATGATTATTAAATTAGATGAGCATAATTACGCCCAGATAAGATGGGGCTCCCTAGGACATGTTACCAACCAGTTCCCGGTAGAGAGAGGAGTGCGCCAAGGCTTCATGTTAGCGCCTACCCTCTTCTCCCTCTACATTAACAACGTCGCAAAGACCCTGTTGGAGGCAAATGTTGATGCACCAATTTTAGCAGGCGCTAAGATACCAATCTTAATGTTTGCCGACGACTGTCTCATTATTTCTAAGACCCCAAGTGGTCTGCAAAAAGCAGTTGGGATCTTTGAAACATACTGCACTGACCATGGCCTGGAAATAAACGTCTCAAAATCCAAAGGTATGTCTTTTAATCAACACAAGTCATTCAAAGGAAAAGTCCTGATGAATAACCTACCCCTAGAGCAAGTAAAATCGTTTTAATATCTAGGTGTTACCATCCAACATGACCTACGTTGGAACGAACAGGTTGACCTGTCCACCCTCAAGCACAGGCAAATCGCAGGGGCATTGACCAGCGAACATGCAAAATCCCTGACAAAACCGATGGCACCTGCAGTTAAAGTCTATAATGCAAAGGCTGTGAGTGCAGCACTTTATGGGGTTGAGATGTGGGGACATGGGAAACTAAGTAAGTTAACGGCCTCCGAAAATAGGTTCCTACGAAATCTTGTTATGCTCCCACACAGCACCCCCATGGGCCCGGTTTTACAAGACCTAGGCATAAAACCAATTGAGATTATTGCAAATCTCCATCCTGTAGTGTACTGGCGACGAATATGGGTAACGCCGGAGCTGAAAATATTTGCCATGGGACTCCTGGACATTATTTAAAGTGATGTCTTTCACCAGACAAAATGGCTCTCTGGAATTAGAGCGGTTCTCAGAGAGCTGGGTCTGGCGGAGACATGGGAAGACCCAACCAATGCTGTATTTCCATCAAAAAAGGTCATCAAGGGCCTGTACTGGGAGATGATATCTTCGAAACTTTTTAGGACCGTTCCCCCACTTTCACTAACAGGGGTGTTTATGGAGTTCAAGGATGAAACTCGCTTCGAGACATTCTGGGACGACATAACGAAGCCACTAGACAGAAAACTTTACTTTCAATTGAGAATTGGTAGTATACCTATCAGATCTTTCACATCCAGATGGTCAAATGGTGAAAGTAGCTCTTGTCCATTTTGCCCAGATCTTAAAGAAACAGTTAGCCACTTACTCATTGTGTGCCCGGCCTACTCTGCCCCGCGCAGAGTCTGGCTGCGACCCATGGCTAAAGTAATGGGCACTCAGAGTGGAACTGTGGCTACTAGAATTATCTGTACAAACCCAAGCCCTGTAATATATATAGCTGTGGCAAATTTTTTTAGGATGGGCCTGGATTATTAGAAGCAATAAATGTAAAGGGGTTGGTCTTTGAAAATGCACTTTATACATGAATACTTGATGTATCATAAACTGGTCATTTTTTAATATAATGAATTACTTGTTTTAAACTTTGTATAAATTTTAACTCCATTTTTACATAAATTTATATATGTAATGCTTTTATGACTATGTCGAATAAAGCTTGTTTGACTGACGGTCGCCAGTAGGTAGTTATAGTTAGGATTTTTTTTCAATGTTAAATCTCAAAATTCTATTTGGAATAACTTTGGCGCCGGTTGACGAATCTGCCTGAACATTTCCTCAAAATGGCCTTGTGGCGCCCCAGTCCTTCCCTGAAAGTTTGGGGGGGATTTGTCAAGCGGGGGCCGAGATAAAAGGGGGGTCCCAAAACGCATTTTCCCCATGTTAATTTCCATAGGGCGGTCAACCTCACTTTTAACCCGAAAGGCTGAATGGATTTCCACCAAACTAGGCAAAATTGTAGGGACTGGTAGCCCGATGTGCCTTTGCTATGTCTCAAGATATGTGCTCCAGTGGGGTTTGAGTAATGTAGGTTCAAAAAAAAATATATATCTATAGCAGCACCCCGGTACGCCCACCGGGGCGCATACCGGGCGCGCCACGCGACTTGCGCACAGAAAGCTGATTCGCTCTCGGGTGTCTGTAAACATTCTAAACAGTCCGAAGCGGCCGCCATCTTGTGTCTCGGTAGGATCGAGACACAAAAGGTGGCCAAAACAAAGGGGTAATTGACCGTAAGGGGGCAGAGTAGACCCTCCCTGACCCCCTAGGTTTGATGCGGGGGCTTTAAAAGGGCCCCGCGGGGCAAAAAAAAAGTAATTTTTTTTCGATTTTTGCGGGCGAAACACCGGGGAGCGGACCGGGGAGCGTACTATGGGGAAAAAAGAATGACAGACTTTTAAAAATTGTATGTTTATTAATTGTTTTTTTTGTTGTTTTTTTTTATTTTTTATTTAAGTACCAACATGTAGGTACCAATGCAGAGTCTAAAATTTTATATACACCGTCTCCTTTGTAGATATCTTGCATGTTGTTACAGTAGTTATTGTGGTATATGGAATTAATATTATAGCCTGTCAGGAAAGCAGAAACAACATGGAGGCAGGAGATGATAAAGAGATGTTCAATACACATTGGAGATAATATAGTGGGAGAAAGGAAGTAACTATGAGCAAACTTACTATGTTACACAAAAAAGTTGCATAGTATATTTTAAGTCTCACTTTATATTATATCTATTTTGGTACTATTTCATAATTTACATATCAAAAAGAATAATGTCTCAAACAATTTTTAATTTTTAAATAAAAATGTATTGTGATTTTTCAAAATCTAAAAGAATTTGCAACATTAATTCATCAGGTATGTCCTCCTTTTCATTCCATGATTCAATTTCTTCAACACAATTAATTAAGTCTTGGTCCAGAGAGTGATCCAAAAAATCAATTTCATCTTTGTCTTCCTTAGGATTGTTTTCCATATTAATTTCAAATGAAATATTAATTTATTTTTGTTGTCCTTCCATTTTCTTGCTGTAAATTGCATAAAAAGTAAATATATCAGTAGAGATAGGGCACTGTTGGATTTAAGTTCAGACAGATACTTGTGAGTTTTTAACAGTGAAGTTATCTTTGGGCATTGTATGGTTTCAGGCAGGAAGTAGAACTATTAAAAAGTGCCTGTGATGAAGCCTAAGTAAATTCATAATTATACCAGAGAAGCCTAACTCAATCCATAATTATAATAGACAAGCCTACCTCAATGTCTAACCCCTACAGAGGGACAGTATATAACTATCTGAAAATGTTTTCCCAAATTAACTTAAAGTGCATAAAATAGTTCTCCTTTCAAATTAACAACTTACCTTCTTCAAAGTAGTTGAAGTATTCTGTCAAATTTTTTTCCAAATGTACCTTAGGTAGTGTTAGTCAAAATGGCTGTGTTTCCCTCTCATTTTTCATATATATTCATGTACTTAACCAATCAAATGTGAGCACATAAAAGTACAAAATGTAAGTAACATTTTAATTGGTTGAAAATTCAAACAGTTTCATATGTGTTTTTGTCATGTAATTTACCTCAGGATATTTAGACAGGGCTACAGCCCAAATGGCTCAATGGAATACCACCAAATGTGGGTAAATGGTAGGGACTGCTATGTAGTAGGGCGTATTCTATATTTGGTGCAAGTGTCTCCAGTGGTTTTTCTGTAAATTACTTTCCCACCTTTTTTTTGGGAGCGCTTACCTGTGCGCGCCCCGGTACGCGCACCGGCAGCGTTACAGGAGTTCTCCATTTTGTGTTTCGGTACAATCGAGACACAAGATGGAGGACAAACAACGTTGGGTAGAAGGGGGCACGTTAGACACTTCCTGACCCTCTAGGTTTTCTGAGGGGGGTTTAGAAAGCTCATTTATGTCCCCCCCCCCCAAAAAAACATTTTTACATTTTTCGCAGGGAAAGCACCCGAGCGTACTTTGGGGAAAAATAGTTTAAAAAGTTAGAAAAAGAAAATCATTATGAGTGATCAGAGGTAGGGTAGCCCTGAAGAAGCTCAAGACCTGGCTGTTCGAGCAGTAGCAGCACCCCCCCCACCCCCAAGCGCCTTGAGACCCTCCGGGTAAGTAGTGCGCTCTACAAATGTCTTTGATTGATTGATTGATTGAGCTTTTGGGTTCTGTGGCTAATTTAAGTACCTACAAGTAGGTTCCAATGCACAGTCTTAAATTCAGGAGGAATATTCTATTCCCCTCACCTGAGAAGTGCACACCATCTCCTCTGTAGATGTCTTGCATGTTGTACCGCAAGTTGTTGTTGTATATTGAACCCATTCCATTGTCTCTCATGTAAGCAGAAACAGATTTATTTACATGTTTCCGTGCTTTGTCAAATTGTGGACAAAATTGGTTGGACCAGTTCCATTTCTGTCTTTGGCATACATTGGAATATACCAAGGCAGTTTGTGGAAAAAGTGTCATCAAGTGATCAAATGTGTTATTTAAAAGCATTTCCAGACCAACCCCAGTCATAGTTCCCAAATCATTTCCACCACAGTGCACTATTAAGAGGTCAGGGTTTGGCAAATGCAAAAAGGTTTTCACCAATGGTATCAATTGATGACATCTCAATCCTCTCTGGCCAATCCACTTAATTTCCACATTTGATAAATCAAGGTTGTGATAATTTCTGCTTGCTGCATACCTTTGAGCCCAGTGGATGTAGCTATGTCCAATAATCCATACAGAATACATGATGTGAGAAGGTTCTGGTGCAGTCAGATGAAGTGTGGGAATGAAATGGCAGTTGGAACAGTAATAGTTTACAAAAAAAAAGCTGCTCTGCACCTACCCCTCCCACTGGAAACAAACGGTCTGGACAGCCGGGGGGAGGGGTAGGTGCAGAGCAGCTTTCCTGCAGCGACGTAAGAGGACTTCCTCATTCGCTGCCGGCCCCACTTGGACGGCGCGTGAGGGTTCCAGGAGGAAACATTAGGGTTCCCAGGAGGTCCCCTCTGTGGAACCATTACGATACGACACTGCTTCAGGTCGTATACTGGTGTCCTGCAAAACTTAGAGGACCCGAGTAATTTATGAGCACCCAGGTCCTGATGAATCGCCCTTAGGGCGTGAAACATGTTGACCATTTCTTGCACTTTAAGGGTCGAGTAAGGGTTGGTTCCATTACTTACCACCCCTTAGTACCCCTGTACCTTTTATTGAAGCAGGAAGCCTGACTATTAAAATATTCACCAACAGGACTTCCCTGACTTCTTTTAACTTCACTACCACGCTCACGATTACACTCCCTTAGGCCCCTCACACACACACACCCGCTGGCCCAGAATAAAAGATCTCCATCAAAAGTGCAGCTTCCACCGCTGCCCGACGGGCATTGCACCGCCAGCCTGCCGAAGGAGCAGGGTACCGATGATGAGGCTGGACGACTATCGACTGGGGCTACAGCTGTAGTCCTGTCGGTAGCCTGTGTGAGGTACCTTTACATTCTGGAATATGGGTCTACACCGCACACTTGAGACCCTCACTTCACCCTTTGTCTAGATTGAGTGAGAGAGAATCACTGGTTGAGCTAAATTCCTTGAGCTCTCCTGGGGGAACTCTGTACACCTCTTATTGTTTATTGTTGTCAGGACAAGTACATTGGACCCCCTTAAAAATTGTCCAACCCTCTTTCCCCTTGTTTGATATCACTCTTATTTTTTTCACAACCATAGATTGAAATCAACATTTTAAAAGCAAGCAAAAATGCCGTCAAGGCAAAGGAGTAGAAAAAATACCATACGTAAAAGAACAAAATCATCAAAGGAATTAAAGGAATCCTCTACAACAAGTACTTCAAAAAACACCAGAAAAGCTCCTGGTAAAGACAATTAAGTCTTTTCTTCGCAATTTATGTAGATCAAAAAGAAATGTTAACGGTAATGTGAAGATCCAGAAGCAGAGAGCAAATCTAAAAAGGAAGGAGAGGCCTTCAAAAAATTTCTCTATTGGAGCAGGAGAGAAGAGTATGGATAGCAATAGAAGGTTAAATCAATTTAGGGACATTCGTAGACGAATGTTTTGCAATAGGGTAGTTTTAAATTTGCAAAAAAATGAAAAGAAAGGTAAACAGAGAGCTGCTTTTTACAAGAAAAAGAAAAGTGTAGAGAAGATTGTTGATCAGGCTTTTGAACTTAAGAACAAATTATTTATTAAAGTAATCAATAGAATTAGGATACTTAATAAGGCAATTGATGTTTTCAAATCGAACAGTAGATGGAAAAGAATTATTAATCGGACTAATTTTTGTGAAGTATTTTCTGGAGAATGGATGCATAGTTCAAGTTCTGAGCCATTTTTTAATGAGGAGAGTTACTTTCAGGAAAATGATTTGGTGCATGCAGTTGATACCAGTGGTCGAGCATATGAGGTGAAAGATGGTTGGGTGATGGAAAAAGAGAAACTTATGTCTAGCGATGCAGAAGAGGTGCTAAGTGATGAAGTTTTAGGGAGACGTACTAAGGGTCCAGTGTACACATGGAAGTGCAGTAGTATTTGTAGTGTGCGACAGGATTCAATCGATTTGCTTCGAAATTTCTTACGAACATATAGTAAGAAAAGTCTAAAACAAAAAATGAAGATCTTACAAGAGTTAGATCCTTGCAGAGTGAGAGAAAACACAGGTTTGCATGGGCATTCACTGGCTTGTCTTTCTAGAAAAGTATGTCAGAGTGTTTTTCATCATTTTAGGATGTTAGCAGTGCATCATAATAAGGTGAAGAAATTAGTGAGAAGGTTGTATTATGCAAAAAGTCCAGCACTTAAGCTTAAACAGTTAAACAGTGCTCTTTTGCATGGATCTGAAGTAGATGTAAAGACTATTTGTGAAGAAATTGAGTTTTGTTATTTTGGGAACAAAGAGGACAGTGTAGAAATGGATATAGTAATGGATGGTAATGTGGAAGACATTGTACAGATTTCAAGTACAGAAAAGTTTGACGAGGAAATTAACAAGTTTAAGGTAAAATCAAGTGAAAGGCCTAATTTAACTTGTGTGTGTTGTCGACGGACTCATTATAAGATTCAGACTAGGTTAGTTGATTTATATGCAAAATTTGAATTGGAAAAAATTAGTGAATGGAAGGATTTTGTAAGTTATTTGTTGGTGGAGAATTCTTTTGATTTGAGTTTTGATCAGCGTATTTGTAATTATTTATTTATTTATTTATTTATTTATTTATTTTAAACATTTCTAAAGCGCAACATATACCCGTGGGTGTCTTGGCGCTGTGACTTAGGCTAGCGATCTCTGGTTAATCATGGTATCTACCTTAGGGAAAGTTTGTATTGGACAGTTATTGGTCAAATAGCCATGTTTTTACAAGTTTTCTGAATTGAAGTAAAGAGGGTGCCGATTTTAGTTCCATTGGAAGCGTGTTCCAAAGTTTGGCTGCGGAGTTAATGAAGCAACGGTCGCCCCATTTAACAGTCCTAGTTCGTGGCACAGCCAGAAGAAGTCTCTGTTCCGATCGAAGAGATCTTTTCGGGAGGTAGTGGCATAGTTTCTGTTTAAGAAACGCTGGGCCCTGACCCTTGAGAGCTTTGAAGGTGAGACACAAGGTCTTGATTCTGATGCGGTTTCTCACCGTTAACCAGTGGAGGTTTCTTATTGCTTGTTTAGTGGACTGAAATCTGGGGATGCCTGCTAGCAGCCTTGCAGCAGCATTTTGAATAAGCTGCAGTTTGGCCACCACCCTTGCCTGCGCGTTTACAAAGAGTCCGTTACAATAGTCAAGTGATGAGAGTACTAAGGAGCTCACCACTGTTTTCCTTGTACTTTCGGGTAAATATGGCAGGATTTTTCTAATGATCTTGAGCTTGTAGAAGGCAGAAGACGCTACCTGGTTGGCATGGTTAGCGAAACTGAGGTTGTCATCAAAGACAATTCCCAGATTCCTAACTTTGTGCACCGGTTCTGGGGGTGCTCCAAGCGAAGTTGGCCACCATGTATTGGACCAATGTGGGGATAATTTTCCGAAGATCATTACCTCCGTTTTATCTGAATTGAGGCGCAAGCAGTTCTCGGCCATCCAATCCTTAATAGCCACCATACCTTCCTGTAAGCTGGCAGCTACTTCTTCACC
The DNA here is from genome assembly GCF_964263255.1 of Lissotriton vulgaris. Taxonomy (NCBI): domain Eukaryota; kingdom Metazoa; phylum Chordata; class Amphibia; order Caudata; family Salamandridae; genus Lissotriton; species Lissotriton vulgaris. The sequence continues at coordinate 1,293,323,268 of NC_141689.1, read as the reverse complement.
GTCGTTCTTAATCGCGATCACCAATTGGGTGTCGTCGGCGTATGAGGTAAGGCTCATCCGGTAGTTCTTAATTACCCTAGCTAAGTCCGACAGATAGATGTTAAAGAGTGTCGGACTTAGGGATGAGCCTTGCGGAACGCCACATGGGAGGGCGAGCTCGATGGATTGAAATTCGCCCAAGGTCACTGCCTGCGTCCTGTTCGACAGAAACGAGGCTAAAAGCTCTTTGGCCAGTGAGCAAATGCCCATCTCTTCGACACGGTCAATCAGGACCGCATGATTGACCGTGTCGAAGGCTGCCGAGAGGTCCAGCAGGACCAATATCGCTGTTCCTCCTTGGTCTCTGATGGTTCTTATATCATCGGCAGCCTTTATAAGAGCGGTCTCAGTTCCATGAAGTTTGCGAAATCCAAACTGGGACTCGTCCAGGAGATTGTTCTGTTCAATATACTCGGCTAATTGGCTGTTCATAACTTTTTCCACTATTTTGGCCAGAAAAGGCAGGCTAGCGATAGGTCTGTAGTTTTTAAGGATTGTTTTCTCTAAACCGCTCTTTTTGAGGAGGGGTTTCAGTAATGTATTTTTTAACTTGTCTGGGAAGATGCCAGAATGAAACATAGCGTTGCAGATTGGAGTGATGACTTCACTAACCAAGTCATTTACTGGAGAGAGAATTTTGGGGGGGCAAGGATCTAAGGATGAGCCGGTTTTTACCTGTCTCATGATGTCTATTATCTCTTCCTTCGTCACGTCCCTGAATTTAGCAAATGAGCAATCCGGGATCTTTTTTAGTTGTTTTGGTTGCTTGTTGGTATTAGATGTAGTCACCGAAAATTCGGAATAGATGTCATTGACTTTTGAGTAGAAGAAGCTTGCCAAATTGTTGCAAAATTCCTGTGTTTGGGGGGGACTCAGGTCTAGCACTTTTCCTGACAAAGTCTTGACTACTTCAAACAGTTGTCGGCTTGAGTTTTTCGACTTTTCAATTTGCTGCTCAAAATATTTCTTTTTTTCCTCCTGAATCATGTTTTTATAAGTGGCTAATTCGTTTTTATACTTGGCTTTACTCATGTTATCATAAGTTTTTCGCCATATTCTTTCCTCGTGTCTACAGATCTGTTTTTGCTTTCTGAGGGTCTCTGAATACCACGGTGCAGAAGGCACTTGTCTATTTTTCGAGATAGTTTTTAATGGAGCATGCTTTTCCACCGCGTTGCCTACCCAGTTGAGAAACTGACCTACTGCTTCAGTAGGATTAGGCTGAATTTCCGGGCAAGTATTGGTCAGAGACGTCCTGAAGGTATCGTAATCGATGTCCTTCCATACTCTAAATTTGTTCTGAGAGGAGGTCTGTTTAACAGGGTTGTTCCGTTTACTCGGTAGGCGACACCCTATGGCATGATGATCTGTCCATGTCAGTGGCAATATGTTGGAAACCTCCAACTCTTTGATGTTAGAGAAGATGGCATCCAGGGTATGTCCAGCTTCGTGAGTGGGTGCCTTTATGTGTTGGTTTAGACCCAATGTGTGACATTCAGCTAGAAGGGCTTGTAATAGCCAAAATTTAGCTTAGTCCATATAAAAAGACATCCAAAGAATTTTCCATGAAGATTATCTTCTTTTATTTCTTTTTTGTTCAGATCCAATCCCAACCAACGCGTTTCGCCGAGGTTATTAAATACCTCCCGGCTTCGTCAGGGCTGGAAATAATACAAAATGATATGCTCTTACCATTATGTACATTTTCATAAACTTGAAAAAAGATAGAGCCCCACATGGCCCATAAGAAAACCTGTGTCCGTATTTACAAAAAGGGTGAATACATGCATCTTAAAACATTAGCAGCTTATTACATCAACACAAAATTCATCTCCACAGATTCCAGTGTAGAAACAACACCTGCCTACACCACTCTGGTGAACTTGTTCATGCACATTGCAAGTGAAAAAGACATCATGTGAAATTGCTCCCATAATTCCTTATAATCATTTATCTATCAGATTTTTATTCCAATATTTTACCTTATCTTCAATTTAACCTGCCTAAAAGGAGAAACAGATCCTTACTCTCAAGTTATGGCAAGAAGACGGACTCAGATCAATTTCAATTCTATTTTATGCATTGTTGATTATAAATAATTTATGTTCCATACCTCTAGTCTTTCACGAGGGTGCTTGTACGTATTATTTGTTGCACTTTAACTTGGCGGAGGGAATATTATCCTTATGTTTGCAATTTCTAAAAGAAAATATGTATCCATGTAAAAAACCAACTCTCAGCATCTCTAATGGCCTTTTTACCTCTAAGTCCTAACATCACTCAAAGTTTTAACAATTTGATGTCTCACCTTCACTTCTATCTATAGTCTCCAAAATGAACTCCACTCATTTATGTCACCTTCTATCACAATTTCCACAATCCACTCTTCCTAAAAGTAAAGAACCATCATCATATTTCCAACTCTTATACCCTGATTGCATTAGTAGTAAGCGTCTTTACGTCTGTTCATTCATTACAAATCTCCATACCTGCCGTGTTCTTCTTAGTGCCAATTTAACACCCTTTCCACTCCGCTGCCCTCGTCAATCCGCACCCATTCTCTGTTAATTAAAAGCGCGTCATTATTATTTCAAAGTTATAACCGCTAGCTGTTTTACACTATATCTTGCATCGTTAGCGCCCTTACCTTTCTTATCGACCCGGCGTCCCATGTACAGGCAGCGCCATCAGCTTGTCTCACGCCCGTTATGTGGCGTCCCTAAACATTAAAAACGGACTACCCCCGTAAAATCTTGAGCGCCATTTTAGAGTGGGGAAAACTAACTCGGCATCTCTCTTCTGTTCTATTAACAAATTAAAACTCCATTCGTGCTCTTTAGTGTTTTTGAAAACGCAACTTATGATGTCCTTCATGACTTTAGGAATTTATCTACCCTATATACTTATTTAGCTCGAAATAATTATCTTTTCTAACTTTAGAGAATGATCTGTACATTGTACATATTTAACCCGAACATTTCTAGAGTTTCTCTCAAATGTCTGGTGACAGTTTATTCTACAGCATCTAACACTCTTCAAATAATACTAATATTAATGCAATCCCACTCTAATTTGGATACATAGTATCTTCCTCATTAAAGTATTAGTTTTATGAGTCTACAGATGCACTCCATGTCATGGATCTAATATTAGCCACATAGTGCTAGTACTATTCTCAGCTCTCATCTTTCATAGCTACTATGATGTGATAACAAAATTCAGACTAATATCATTTTATCCATGTAAGTTCTTATAGTTTGCTAATCACCTAGGAAAAATTCCAGCTCCCGATCAAAATTTAGGCCTTCCTCCACGGCCCGCAGTTTCATAATCCATCTTGCCTCCTGCCTCCTTAATTTCAGTTCTCTGTTACCTCCTCTAGGGTCTATACACACATGATCAATTCCATAAAAGTTTTTACTCTGATCTTGCTTTTTACATGTATGTACATATTCTGCTATTGGATACCTCATGTCATTGTTTTTTACCGCTCTCAAGTGTTCACTCACCCTGTCTTTCAGCATGCGAATTGTGCTGCCCACATATATTTTTGAACATTTGCACTCTATGACATAAATCACAAATTTTGTGCTACAGGTTATGTTAGTCCTTATTTCATATTTTTTACTATTTGGCACTTGAAAAACCTTTGTCTTGTCCTTGGCATGCCTGCACATCCCGCAATGTCCACATTTATAGAAACCCTTTGAATGCTCATCTAGCCAAGTTACCCTTTGTTCCTCTATCGGATAGCTGGGGCTTAATACTGTCCCTAGGGTCTTCCCTCTTCTGTAGGTGATCTGAGGTCTCCCTCCCGCAATATCACAGAGCATCCTATCCATTCTAAAGACATTCCAATGTTTTATCATACTCTCCAATAGTACCTTGCTCAATGGCCAAAATTTAGCTTAGTTCATAAAAAAAGACATCCAAAGAATTTTCCATGAAGATTATCTTCTTTTATTTCTTTTTTGTTCAGATCCAATCCCAACCAATGCGTTTCGCCGAGGTTATTAAATACCTCCCGGCTTCGTCAGGGCTGGAAATAATACAAAATGATATGCTCTTACCATTATGTACATTTTCATAAACTTGAAAAAAGATATCATTTTGTATTATTTCCAGCCCTGACGAAGCCGGGAGGTATTTAATAACCTCGGCGAAACGCGTTGGTTGGGATTGGATCTGAACAAAAAAGAAATAAAAGAAGATAATCTTCATGGAAAATTCTTTGGATGTCTTTTTATATGGACTAAGCTAGATTTTGGCTATTACAAGTGGAGTGCTTCAATCTATGTAAATTTTGATTGTGCCTAATCGTTTGATTACGCAGTGAGGAGTTGGGTGTTTTCCTCCCCTAATCTTTGAAGCACCCTTTTTGCATTTGTGGTCGAATAATAGAATACAAGGTGTAATACTTCTAGAGCGCTGGTAAACTCCAATAGCACCCAAAGTTTAATGTATTTGTAATTATTGTTTGAAAAAATTAAATGAAAATAGAATGCCTGCTAGAGCTGCTCATAATAATTGATAGATATTCCTTTTGAATTGATGGATTTAAATACTTATGAATCAATTTTAATTCAATGTGTCCATCCTTTTCAAGCTATTGTTCGCATGGAGCCTAAGATAGGGAAATTACCTCCTACAGATTTACAAAGAGGATTAAAGGGAAGAGTTGTTTATTTGCCTCTAGATGTCAAGAAAAATATTGAATTGGTGTAGAAAGAGAAGAAGAGGATCCTCTGGTTATTCTAGTTAACGGGGTTCCGACAAAGAGTAAGAAAATCTGGCAAGAATTAGTGGATGTTAGGAAAGTCAAAAAGGCAACGTTGTATTTGGTCAAAAACAATGAGTACTATAAAGATGTAAGTGTTGGAGCAGAGGAAACAGCTACAGAAGAAGACAGTGATTGTTCAGTTGGCCAAATTGAAAACGTTGATGTGTCTAGAAGTGAAGAAATATATGAACATTATACTGTTCATCCTTTGCATTCCAAAGAAGTAATGGGGAATGCAATTGACTTGTTTCAAATGAAAGCAGCAAAAGGAAGTCATATTAGTGTATGGGAAGAAAGTTTGGAAGCTCGTTGTTTTCCACAGTTATTTCCAACAGGTCGAGGTGGACGATATGACGATCGACCAGTTCAAATTCCTGCAGCTGAATACCGGACTTTAAGATTATATGCTGAAGATCCAAGGTTTCGTCAATGCATTCCGTATTTGTTTCATCTACTGTATGAAAGTGATTTGTCTGGGCTTTCTTATGCAGTTAATCATATATTGAAAAGTGAAGCTTATCTGCAAAATGTTTCAGCAAGGGACTTTATGGAGAAAGTAAATCTGCAAGACAGTATTTTGGAATCTCAGCTAATCAATCTCATGGCATGTCAGCGTGGAACAAACGAGTATTGGTTCCATCGTCATGGGGAATTGAAATGTATGCTAAGAAACTTAGGAACTCCTACATGGTTCCTCACACTTAGTGGTGCTGAGTATGCATGGGACGACTTACTTCAATTTCTACGAGAGGCAAATGGAAACATACAAAATATAGAATTGAAAACACCTGGAGAACTGTGTTCTTTGGATTCAGTGAATGTTTGCAGATATTTTAATCATAGATTTGAAGCTATGATGTATTTTATTACCAACAAAATAAATCCTCCCCTTGGAGAGGTTTTGGATTTCTTTTGGAGGAAGGAATATCAAGCGAGAGGTGCTCCTCATATACATATGTTGTTATGGATTAAAGATGCACCCAAATTTGGATCAGATTCGGATGAAACAGTGATGAGTTCATTGAAGAGTATTCAACATGTGCTGTTCCGAAAACTACTGAAGGAAACAGTTTAAGGCAACAAGTTTTACGTTTTCAATCTCATCGCTGTGGAAAGTACTGTCGTCAAAAATTCAAAAACAAAGAAAAGTACTACACAAAATGTCGTTTTGCATTTCCATGACCAGTGATTTCTAAGGGAAGAGTAAATAATTTGATGTCATCTCTACGACATACTGTGATGAGGAAATCACCCAAAAATACATATAATTTAAAAAGAAACGAAGAGTCCAAGTACATCAACGACTACAACCCAGTGATTTTGTCCATGTGGAATGCTAACATGGATATTCAGTTCGTTGCTGACAACTCTATTGCTGTGGCTCTATATGTGACATCTTACATCACAAAAAAAGAAAAGACAGAACTGAAGGAAATGTGGGAGGATATTTCACATGAAAAGAGTCTAAGCAAGTTAATATACAATTTCAGTCTAAAGATGTTGTCGCATCGAGAAATTGGAGCATATGAATGTTCTGATCGGTTATCATCAGCAAATCTCTATGCCAAATCAAGAACAATCATTTGGGTGAGTCAAGGCCTTGCTGCAACACGAAACCGAGTTTTGAAATCTGTACAAGAAATTGAATATTTGGCGGAGAAAGAACCAAACAGTACAGATATTTTGAAGACAAATATGTTGGATACATACTATCCAAATAGAAGTACTCACCTTGAGAACACTTGTTTGTATGAAGTTCTGCAAAACTACAGTTATAAGAGGAACATCACAGAAGATATCAATAATGGAAAATATGCTGTCATTGGGTATGAAGGATGTCTAGTGAAGCAGAGAAAAGGCCATTTGATTAATCATCGAAAATTGAGTTGCGAAGCTCCAGACAAAAGAGAATTTTACTATTTAGCTCTTTTGCAACTCTTTAAGCCATGGCGTACAGAAGAGGAACTACTTGGAGATTTTCTCTGTTATGAAGACTCTTTTAATGCAACTAAGGATACCATAGAATGTCCTGTTTTCCCAAATTATCTGCAAATGTTGAACGAAGAAATAGAGCCAGAAAACACAATTGCTGAAGAGATTGCTAGAGACAGTTCTCAAGACAGTCAGAGTTCTACTTCATTGAGTCAGGATCCACTAGGAGGACCAATTATCCAAAATGAAGCTGCAACTGCCATGGATGAGGTGGAAAGAGCTATGGAACAAGCTCAAGAGGATGGAGTTAACTTACAAGATTTGGTAAAGCAACTAAACGTTGAGCAGAGAAAGATATATGATGTCACTGACGATGTCATGAGTGATGTAATATGTGACGTCAGCAACAGTGCATTGCAGGCGCGCTTGTTATAGTGAGTCCAAATAACTATAACGTTGGAATTTCTATGGTTTTATGTCAGTAAAATTTCCAGCTAACTATAACTGGTGTGAAACCTAGGTTTTTTCAGTGAATTTAATAGGTTTTTTAAATACTAATTCCTAACTATAACTGGTGTGAAACCTATGTTTTTTTAGTGAATAGATATATATATATATATATATTACCTACTGGCGGTCGCCAGTAGGTATATATAGTTAGGATTTTTTTCCTATGGGATTTTTGAAAATTCTATGTCTAATAACTTTGGCGTTTGTGAACGGAATTGGCTGAAATTTTCAGGAAAATGGCACATTTTGTTTCTGAGCAGCCCCTGAAAATTTGGGGGGGTTTCGTCAAGGGGGGGGCGAGAAAAAAGGGGGGTCCCAAAACGCGTTTTTAACATTGAGTTTTCCATAGGGCGGTTGGCCTCACTTTTAGCTCGAACGGCTGAATGGATTTGCACGAAACTTGGCAAAATTGTAGGGACTGTTAGCCCGATGTGCCTTTGCTAGGTCTCAATATATGTGCTCCAGTGGATTTTGAGAAATTAACATTTTAAAAAACAGATATATCTGTGATAGCGTCCCTGGTAGCGCTCCAGTTCGCGTACTTTTCGCGTAACGGAACTTTGCGAAGCAAAGCTGATTGGCTCTCCGGTGTCTGTCAACATTCTAAACAGTCCGGAATGGCCGCCATCTTGTCTCTCGGTAGGATCGAGAGACAAGAGGAGAAAAACAAAGGGGGAATTTAATGAAAGGGGGCAAGGTACCCCTCTTGACCCCCTAGGAATGATGTTGGGGTTATTAAAGGGTCCCGTGGGGCAAATAAAAAAAATGATTTTTCGTGGTAGAAGCGCCTACCGGTACGCGAACTGGGTCGCAAACCTGTAGCATAACCGGAATTCGCCATTTTGTGTTTCGTTTTAATTAAATCACAAGATGGAGGGAAAACAATGTGGGAAATGGGTATAAGGGGGCATGGGAGACGTATCCTGACCCCATATGTTTTCTGAGGGTGGCTGAGGATGCTCATAAATGTTGATACATGTCTTCCAGTGGCTGCGCGTGAGCGGAATTTTTTTTTTGCTGCGTGACGTCTGTTAACGTTCGATTCAAAGGAAATCAGGAAGTGTTGACCGCCATTTTGTCACTGCGAGTAAATATATTGTTCATTTCAAAGCGTTGGAACATGGAAAAGGGAGAAGGTAGAGATTGTCTTGCTGCGTAGTTTTTCTCAGGGTGTGCAGTAAGGCCCCGGTTGTGCTTATACTCACGGTGGGGTCTTTGAACACTTTAGCAAATGATGATCCAAGCTGAGGCATAGGAGGGTGTCAGTCGGGGAGGGGGCAATGGTGCAGTTTTCACTTTCATGTCTAAGTGTTAAAATCTGGTTTGCGATGTCAACATAATCGGTGCCACCTTGTTCCCACTCAGGCACGTACGCTCTAGCAAGCAGCAGCCATTTTGAAAGCGCTATGGCCCCTCTGCCCCTCGTCGGTCCCCAGAGCGCCTGCCTGGCGCTACAAACACCCCCCCTCTCTGACCTCCCCCGTTCTCTCTGTGGAAAATTAATCCGTATTGATAAACATTGTATGCGCCATCTTGCTTTTTTTCCAATGCCACACTTTTTTCGTGCACAGCAGCCATTTTAGATGCCTGACCAGATCCACTCTCTGCACGCCGCCGATCCTCAGCATGGCTCCCTACCCTCGCAAGCATCTCCCCCACGCACTGGTCACCCCCGCTCTCTCTCTCATGCATGGGCCATAAACCTGCCCCCATCTGCGCTGCTCTTCCCTGAAAATCACACCCCGTGCCCGCCCAACACCTCCTTTTCACCCTATTCACTACCGCACCCTCTGACACTCCTCTTCCTCTGTGTCCGATTGTCCAGGCCGGTCCCAGGCTATTACGTAGCCCTGCGGAAGTAGTTTATGGCCCCATCTGTAAAGATTCACCTCTCTTCAAAGGAGTTACAGTAGATCAAGGCCCCCACCTCATGAGATCCGTCACACCACACGCATTCCGGGAATCAGCGGAATATCCTGCTGTTTCTACTATCTGATAATGATCCTGTATTGTGATTGGGGAGGGGATTCTCACTGTAAGGGTGTGTGGGACCGAGCCTGAAGCGGAAGATTCCAGGGATGCCTTTCTGTACATCACAGTCTTCACAAGAATGTGTCACATTACAAATATATAGCACTCCAACAAAGTAGTAGGATTATAACACTTTAATAACTTATAAATACATACAACGCTCCAACAAATTAAACACGTTAAAAAAAAACATTTTAAACAATTATTTACATGGCAGCCTGCTGCAACATCCATATCAAAGCATTCACCGTCCGTTTGACACTGTCCTTGCTCCTCCCTCCCCGGAGTAGCAACAATGGGCTGCTTTGGCCTGTCTTTTAGTCGGCTTTGGGTTATAAAAAGCCTACAAAATCCGTCGGCCTGTGAGGCTGCGTCAGTAGCGGACCGTTGTGCGAATAGTCCGAAGGAAGCACAACGCGCTGTGATCCGGACGGCACCGAGGTGGTGTCCAGCAAGTTGCCGCACTGGTCTGGCCATCCTACAATGCTGCACCGAAAAACAGCGTGGGGTGCCCCGGGGGAGGAGGCAGTGCGAATGGGCCTCCCCCGCCTCCCCAGGTGGAGGCTCCTCAGCTGCAGTGGGGCGCCCCTTGGCGTTCCAGTCGCCATCCAGTTGAGTTGCGCCTGCTCTTGCGGCACAGTGCCTCATCCGCCATCCAGCTGAGTTGCACCCGCTCTTGCGGCTACAGCGTCTCGCCCACCATCCAGTTTAATTGCGCCCACTCTTGCGGTGCAGCGATAACCGGCTGCCACAGGACTCTCAAAATGGTGGCCGGCTCTTCGGATTTGGGCCTGGTCCACTAAAATGGCCCTGGGACACCTTGGAACTCGGACGTTTGCCTGCTAGGGCATGGGCCCCATTCCCGAAAGCGTCCCCTCAGCCTTGAAGATTCTACAAAAGTCACCGGGGCCCCCGACTCCCGCAGGCTTCCGGTGGGGAGCGGCTGCCATGATTGCTCGCGGAATGGTCACGACAGAGCCACGAGATGGTGGTGCTCTCATGCTGACACCAGCTTCAGTCTGAAACATCCAGAAACACTGTAGACAACCAATTCGATCAGTTCCGGTGGAGCCCGAACGTGACCCGGTAGGGAAGAACTTGCCCTCCCCTCTTTTGACAGATGGTTCTTGTTGCCTATCTCTTCTGTTGTCATTTAACGGAACCTTTTTTGACTGCCGAAAGGGGTTCTGGTCCGACCGCTGGTTGGTGGAGACATTTTGACTATATCCTGGACCTGCCCGGCCTCGCCCAAAATGGCGCTGGTATAAATGGGACTCACAACTCCTTGTTGTGTACTGGTTGCCCAGCCTTGATATCACGAGATACGTATGCAGTTTTGAAGCACATGGCGGGCGGGGACGGGTACTGAATGAACATTTGGACATCCCTATTGATATTAAGTTCTGATGTGTTATTGATTACTGTACTATTGAAAGTTCGAATTAACGTCACCCATGGTACTTGCCCGCAAATGTATATCTAGATAATTTTATTGTAACTGGCCCTGTCATACTTTAATTATAAAATTTACGTCCCCCGATTCCGCAACTGTTAGACACCTTAGTTCTTGCAACCTAATGGCCCGCCCATTACGTTCTTCTACAGTGTAAATGTCCCCTCATCATATACGATTCCAGTTTGCTCCGTGGCCGGCCCACGTGGTTATAGGCCTGTATTTGTATACTGACATTTTCACAATAAATGTTTTTAAAACAAAACATGGTAGTAGTACCTAGATTGGTAAAGTTTTGAATAATAGTCACTGTTTTCGAATCAGTAAAAGGCAAGTGATATAAAGCAGCCCGATTACATGACGGTTAAAAGGTATAATACGCAGGAATGCTGTAAAGATAAATAGTCAAGGGCTGTTGTGTTTTCCACTCCTACAACATAAAGTGATCGATAAGAATCCGATATTCAGGCCTATCAGCGACTAAGACAGCAGGCCGAGCCTCTTTTGCTTAACGGCTCCCTCATGGGACGAAGAAACGCCCTTTTTCTCGAAATAGGAATATTTTACTTGCAGAACAGTTGTAAATTTCCCGGGAAAATACATTAGCCTGGAACATTGTTAGTGATAAACTGTAAATGTATCTGAGTCCTTTGCTTTACAAGTCAGAGTGAGAGAAAAAAAGGTGGGGCTTTCATCATTTGGGGAAAAAAAAATGTTCTAAACCAATTAAAAGTGTTATTTTTAGGTCATATGACCAAGCCTTCCATCATTAGGAAACCAAAAGTAAAATGAACCAATGAAAAGTGTTATAAACAAGTCACATGACCTGTTATGCGGCTTTGGGCTATAAAAAGCCTACAAAATCTGTTGGCCTGTGAGGCAGCGTCAGTAGTGGACCGATGTGCGAATAGGCCGAAGGCAGCACAACGCGCCGAGATCCGGATGGCACAGAGGTGGTGTCCAGCAAGTTGCCGCACTGGTGTGGCCATCCTACAATGCTGCGCCGAAAGATGGCGTGGGGCGCCCCGGGGTGGGGGAGGCGGCACGAATGGGCCTCTCCCGCCTCCCCAGGTGGAGGCTCCTCAGCTGCAGTGGGGCGCCCCTTGGCGTTTCACTCGCTATCTAGCTGAGATTCGCCTGCTCTTGCGGCACAGTTCTTCACCCGCCATCCAGCTGAGTTTCGCCCACTCTTGCGGCACAGTGCCTCACCCGCCATCCAGCTGAGTTGCGCCCGCTCTTGCGGATACAGCATCTCGTCCACCATCCAGCTGAATTGCGCCCACTCTTGCGGTGCAGCGATAACCGGCTGCCACAGGACTCTCAAAATGGTGGCCGGCTCTTCGGATTTGGGCCTGGTCCACTAAAATGGCCCTGGGACACCTTGGAACTCGGACGTTTGCCTGCTAGGGCATGGGCCCCATTCCCGAAAGCGTCCCCCCAGCCTTGAAGATTCTACAAAAGTCACCGGGGCCCCCGACTCCCGCAGGCTTCCGGTGGGGAGCGGCTGCCATGATTGCTCGCGGAATGGTCACGACAGAGCCACGAGATGGTGGTGCTCTCATGCTGACACCAGCTTCAGTCTGAAACATCCAGAAACACTGTAGACAACCAATTCGATCAGTTCCGGTGGAGCCCGAACGTGACCCGGTAGGGAAGAACTTGCCCTCCCCTCTTTTGACAGATGGTTCTTGTTGCCTATCTCTTCTGTTGTCATTTAACGGAACCTTTTTTGACTGCCGAAAGGGGTTCTGGTCCGACCGCTGGTTGGTGGAGACATTTTGACTATATCCTGGACCTGCCCGGCCTCGCCCAAAATGGCGCTGGTATAAATGGGACTCACAACTCCTTGTTGTGTACTGGTTGCCCAGCCTTGATATCACGAGATACGTATGCAGTTTTGAAGCACATGGCGGGCGGGGACGGGTACTGAATGAACATTTGGACATCCCTATTGATATTAAGTTCTGATGTGTTATTGATTACTGTACTATTGAAAGTTCGAATTAACGTCACCCATGGTACTTGCCCGCAAATGTATATCTAGATAATTTTATTGTAACTGGCCCTGTCATACTTTAATTATAAAATTTACGTCCCCCGATTCCGCAACTGTTAGACACCTTAGTTCTTGCAACCTAATGGCCCGCCCATTACGTTCTTCTACAGTGTAAATGTCCCCTCATCATATACGATTCCAGTTTGCTCCGTGGCCGGCCCACGTGGTTATAGGCCTGTATTTGTATACTGACATTTTCACAATAAATGTTTTTAAAACAAAACATGGTAGTAGTACCTAGATTGGTAAAGTTTTGAATAATAGTCACTGTTTTCGAATCAGTAAAAGGCAAGTGATATAAAGCAGCCCGATTACATGACGGTTAAAAGGTATAATACGCAGGAATGCTGTAAAGATAAATAGTCAAGGGCTGTTGTGTTTTCCACTCCTGCAACATAAAGTGATCGATAAGAATCCGATATTCAGGCCTATCAGCGACTAAGACAGCAGGCCGAGCCTCTTTTGCTTAACGGCTCCCTCATGGGATGAAGAAACGCCCTTTTTCTCGAAATAGCAATATTTTACTTGCAGAACAGTTGTAAATTTCCCGGGAAAATACATTAGCCTGGAACATTGTTAGTGATAAACTGTAAATGTATCTGAGTCCTTTGCTTTACAAGTCAGAGTGAGAGAAAAAAAGGTGGGGCTTTCATCATTTGGGGAAAAAAAAATGTTCTAAACCAATTAAAAGTGTTATTTTTAGGTCATATGACCAAGCCTTCCATCATTAGGAAACCAAAAGTAAAATGAACCAATGAAAAGTGTTATAAACAAGTCACATGACCTGTTATGCGGCTTTGGGCTATAAAAAGCCTACAAAATCTGTTGGCCTGTGAGGCAGCGTCAGTAGTGGACCGATGTGCGAATAGGCCGAAGGCAGCACAACGCGCCGAGATCCGGATGGCACAGAGGTGGTGTCCAGCAAGTTGCCGCACTGGTGTGGCCATCCTACAATGCTGCGCCGAAAGATGGCGTGGGGCGCCCCGGGGTGGGGGAGGCGGCACGAATGGGCCTCTCCCGCCTCCCCAGGTGGAGGCTCCTCAGCTGCAGTGGGGCGCCCCTTGGCGTTTCACTCGCTATCTAGCTGAGATTCGCCTGCTCTTGCGGCACAGTTCTTCACCCGCCATCCAGCTGAGTTTCGCCCACTCTTGCGGCACAGTGCCTCACCCGCCATCCAGCTGAGTTCCGCCCGCTCTTGCGGCACAGTGCCTCACCCACCATCCAGCTGAATTGCGCCCGCTCTTGCGGCACAGTGCCTCACCTGCCATCCAGCTGAATTGCGCCCGCTCTTGCGGGACAGTGCCTCACCCTCCATCCAGCTGAGTTGCGCCCGCTCTTGCGGCACAGCGTCTTGCCCTCCATCCAGCTGAATTGCGCCCACTCTTGCGGTGCAGCGATAGGCGGCTGCAACAGGACTCTCAAAATGGCGGCTGGCTCTTTGGATTTGGGCCTGGTCCACTAAATTGGCCCTGGGACACCTTGGAACTCGGACGCTTGCCTGTTAGGGCATGGGCCCCATTCCTGAAAGCGTCCCCTCAGCCGTGAAGATTCTACAAAAGTCACTGGGGCCCCCGACTCCCGCAGGCTTCCGATGAGGAGCGGCTGCCATGATTGCTTGCGGAATGGGCATGACGGAGCCACGAGATGGTGGTGTTCTCATGCTGACGCCAGCTTCAGTCTGAAACATCCAGAAACACTGTAGACTACCAATTCGATCAGTTCCGATGGAGCCCCAACGTGACCCGGTAGGGAAGAACTTGCCCTCCCCTCTTTTGACTGATGGTTCTTGTTAGCTATCTTTTCTGTTGTCATTTAACGGAACCTTTTTTGACTGCCGAAAGGTGTTCTGGTCCGACCGCTGGTTGGTGGAGACATTTTGACTATATCCTGGACCTGCCCTGCCTCGTCCAAAATGGCGCCGGTATAAATGGGACTCGTAACTCCTTGTTGTGTACTGGTTGCCCAGCTTTGATATCACGAGATACGTATGCCGTTTTGAAGCACATGGCGGGCGGGAACTAGTACTGATTGAACATTTGGACATCCCTATTGATATTAAGTTCTGATGTGTTATTGATTACTGTACTATTGAAAGTTCGAATGAATGTCACCCATGGTACTTGCCCGCAAATGTATATCTAGATAATTTTATTGTAACTGGCCCTGTCGTACTTTAATTATAAAATGTACGTCCACCGATTCCGCAACTGTTAGACACCTTAGTTCTTGCAACCTAATGGCCCGCCCGTTACGTTCTTCTACAGTGTAAATGTCCCCTCATCATATACGATTACAGTTTGCTCTGTGGCCGGCCCACGTGGTTATAGGCCCGTATTTGTATACTGAAATTTTCACAATAAAGGTTTTTAAAACAAAACATGGTAGTAGTACCTAGATTGGTAAAGTTTTGAATAATAGCCACTGTTTTTGAATCAATAAAAGGCAAGTGAAATAAAGCAGCCCGATTACATGGCGGTTAAAAGGTATAATACGCAGGTAAGCAGTAAAGATAAATGGTCAAGGGATGTTGTGTTTTCCACTCCTGCAACATAAAGTGATCGATAAGAATCCGATATTCAGGCCTATCAGCGACTAAGACAGCAGGCCGAGCCTCTTTTGCTCAACGGCTCCCTCATGGGACGAAGAAACGCCCTTTTTCTCGAAATAGGAATATTTTACTTGCAGGACAGTTGTAATTTTCCCGGGAAAATACAGTAGCCTGGAACATTGTTAGTGATAAACTGTAAAAGCATCTGGGTCCTTTGCTTTACAAGTCAGAGTGAGAAAAAAAAAGTGGGGCTTTCATCATTTGGGAAAAAAGAAATTTCTAAACCAATGAAAAGTGTTAATTTTTAGGTCATATGACCAAGCCTTCCATCATTAGGAAACCAAAAGTAAAATGAAGCAATGAAAAGTTTTATTACCAAGTCACATGACCTGTTATGCTTACGTTACGCGCTCCGCGCCACGCTTCTGGGAAGCTGCGATTCGCGCCTCGCGCACCGGAGCACTTCCGGGTGCGCTAACGCGGCGCGTCATATGACGCATTACACGACAATGCAGGTCCAGAATATAGTCAAAATGTCTCCACCAACCAGCGGTCGGAACAGAACCCCTTTCAGCAGTCCAAAAAGTTCTGTTAAATGACAACAGAAGGGACAGGCAACAAGAACCATCAGTCAAAGAGGGGAAGGCTAGTTCTTCTCTACCGGGTCACATTGGGGCTCCACCGGAACTGATCAAATTGGTAGTCTACAGTGTTTCTGGTTGTTTCAGACTGAAGCTGGCATCAGCATGAGAACACCACCATCTCGTGGCTCCGTCGTGGCCATTCCGCGAGCAATCATGGCAGTCGCTCCCCACCGGAAGTCTACGGGAGTTGTAGAATCTTCAAGGCTGAGGGGACGCTTTTGGGAATGGGGCCCATGCCCTAGCAGTCAAGCGTCCGAGTTCCAGGGTTGCCCTGAGCCATCCTTGCAGGCCAGGCCCGAAGTCGGTGGAGCCGACCGCCATTTTGTGAGCTCCGTGGCAGCCGCCTGTCGCTGTACCGCAAGATTGGGTGCAATTCGGTTGGATGGCGAGTGAGACGCTGTAATAGCAAGAGCAGGCGCAATTCAGCTGGCCGAGCGAGGCACTGTGTCGCAAGAGCGGGCGCAAGTCAGCTGGTCGAGTGAAGCCCTGGGGTGTAGCTGAGAAACCTCCACCTGGGGAGGTGGGGGAGGCTCGTTTGCGCCGCCTCTCCCTTCTAGTGCACCCCACGCCGTCTCCTGGCACAGGTATATGTGATGGTCGGATAAGGGCACCGCAGGACGTGTCTTCAGGTCAAACGGATTGTGGGACAAGGTGTGGAGCAGGCGCAATTCAGCTGGCCGAGCGAGGCACTGTGCCGCAAGAGCGGGCGCAAGTCAGCTGGCCGAGTGAAGCGCTGGGGTGTAGCTGAGAAACCGCCACCTGGGGAGGTGGGGGAGGCTCGTTCATGCCGCCTCTCCCTTCTAGTGCACCCCACGCCATCTCCTGGCGCAGGTATATGTGATGGTCGGACTAGGGCACCGCAGGACGTGTCTTCAGGTCAAACGGATTGTGGGACAAGGTCCAGAATGGAAGAGTCACCAAAAGGCAAAAAGTTCCGCCTGACCCCGGGAGCCGGCCGCCTATGTCGGGGGCGATCTCAGGCCACACCAGGGCAACAAGACTTGGGGAGGGGGCAGGAGCCATGCGCCCCCTCCGAGTCCGCGCCACCACACCGCCCCTCGGGGGCCTCCGTCAAGTGGTTCAGGGAGGCACCGCATCACAATGCTTTACAATGCAGTCAGGTCATCAAACAGCCCCCATTTACTTTGAGAATAGTGAAGCTGCAGCAGGTGCAAATGAGCTTCAGACAGTGTTACAAGCGCTGCTCGGAACACTCAACTATGGCACCCAACATCCAGGACTTATGCCATTTGTGCAAGGCAGTGACATCGAAGCATCTCAGGGACCAAGCAACATACCATATCCAGAGTCCTTCCTACAGCCTCTGCCTTCCTTCTTACCTAGTTATGGTTCTTTCAGTCCCACTCCAGGCTTTTAGTCTGTGGATGGAAAACTATGAACCTACACTCACCTATGAAAATCTTACTATTGATGTTTGACTGAGGCCAAGGAGATCAGAGTGCATGTCTGTGTAAGGTGATGAACCTCTGGGGAGATGATGTTACGTTTAAACGTAGCCCCTGAGTGCTTAGTTCGCTTCTGTTCTCTGTCACTGTTGTTGATTTTGAACCCCAACTACAAAGGCTTGTTGTTGCTTGTGAATCCCCAAGTGTATATTTGCCCATACTGATCCATCTCCTAGGCCACAGAGTAGTCAGGGAGAAATCCCGGGAATGGTGGCATGCATTTGGATCGATGTTGCAGCAGGCTGCCTGGTAAATAGTTATTTAATAAAATGTTTTACCCTGTTACTTTGCTGGTGTGTTGTATATATTTATAATATTTGCATAGGGTTTGTCGTTATTTTGGGCGGGGTGGGCGGCGGAGCCGAGCTGTCTTGCAGCCATCATGGTGTCGAGCTGAGTTCCTCTCACTAGTTTCGTATTTCTCATGAGGGGTTGTTCCTAATGTTTCTATTTTAGCGAGGTCAAAAAGAGATCCCATTAGTGGCCTACTGATTTTGCTTGATTCCTTTTGTTTTTTTAACGATTTTCACTATCTGCAAAGACTAAACAGAGTATTGCGACTCTGTGCTTGTTTGTAAATAGAGAATGAACCAAAGAGAACCAATTCTAAAACAGTAAATGCTTGGATAACAATCAATCAAATGGAGAGGGAAGCAGGCACGACGCATTACAACGGGGGCAAAGGCCTGCGTTCCCTACCCTTCACTATCTGCAAAGAGAGAATACTCCTAAAAGAAAAGAGGGGGGGCAGCGTTCAAAGCACATCAGCGTGTATAAACACAAAAATGTTTTTACCTACCACGTACTTCACATTTTAAAGCTTTTGATATTTGCTATTAAAAAACCATTGAAATTCACTGAAAAAACCATAGGTTATAGGCCATATATAGTTAGGAATTAGCATTTACAAAACCTTGAAAATTCACTGAAAAAACCATGGGTTATAGACCATATATAGTTAGGAATTAGCATTTACAAAACCTTATTTTACTCACACAAAACCATTGAAATTTCATATATAGTTAGTTGCACTAACTATATATCGCGCACCCACAATCCACTGCTGATGATGTCACATATTACATCATTCATGACATGGTCAGTGACATCACTGATGACATCACTGATGACATCTCAAATGACATCACTGATGACATCTCAAATGACATTACTGATGACATCACTGATGACAACATCCAGTGACTGTCTGTTTCTGTAAAGTTAAAATATGTCTTACTTATTGAAAAATGAGTGGATGTATAAGTGTCTGGATGAAGGATTTAGTAGGTGCATGACTGACTGTATGAGTGAGTGAGTGATTAAATGTGTCTCACTGAGTGCATGGGTTAGTGACTAAACTGTCTTAATTTGTGCATCATTATGTCTGTTGTTCTGTAAACTGCTGCATGTGTTGATCAGTAGCTATATGAGTAACTATATGGGTTATTGATTGATTGTCCGAGTATTTGTATGGGAGACTGAGTGTGTGTGTGGCTGGCTGGGAGATGTGTGACTCTGTGCAGATTAATGTGTTCTTGTATCAATGATTGTATAAGAGAGTAAGTATGTGTTAGTATATGTTTGAAAATGTAAGGTACTCTATGTTTAACTGTATTGATTAGAAAATGGAAGTGTGATTGATTCTTTACAGGACTGACTAGGTGTGTGAGTAATTCCATGGATGAGTGGCAGAGTGTGAGTTTCTGTATAGGTGTATGAGTGCATATGATAGTGTTGTAAAGATGAGTGATTGTATGTATGAATGATTGTATGGGTGAATGAGTGAATGTGTGTGTAGACATAGAAATCAGTGAGTGCGTATGTAGTAACTAGTATTGGTGTGTCAATGGTTTAAAAAATTATATTCTGTATTTTACACTGGATGTAACAGAAGTAATATTAAAGTGTGAGGAGATGCATTGTATTGTCACATGAATGATATCATCAGTGAAGTGACCATTGATATCAAATGAGATGTCATCAGTGATGTCATTTGTCATGTCATCAGTGATGTCATTTGAGATGTCATCAGTGATGTCATCAGTGATGTCATTTGAGATGTCATCAGTGATGTCATCAGTGATGTCACTGACCATGGCATGAATGATGTAATATGTGACATCATCAGCAGTGGATTGCGGGTGCGCGATATATAGTTAGTGCAACTAACTATATATGAAATTCCAAATGTTTTGTGTGAGTAAAATAAGGTTTTGTAAATGCTAATTCCTAACTATATATGGTCTATAACCCATGGTTTTTACACTGAATTTTCAAGGTTTTGTAAATGCTAATTCCTAACTATATAAGGTCTATAACCTATGGTTTTTCAGTGAATATATATATATATATATATATATATATATATATATATATATATATATATATTCACTGAAAAAACCATAGGTTTCACACCAGTTATAGTTAGCTGGAAATTTTACTGATATAAAACCATTGAAATTCCCACGTTATAGTTAGTCGGACTCACTATAACTTGCGCGTGCAATGCACTGCTGATGACGTCACATATTACATCACTCATGACATGGTCAGTGACATCACTCATGACATCACTGATGACACCATCCAGTGAATATGTGTCTTTCTGAAAAATAAATATTAGTGAGTTATGTTTAAATATTTAAATACATATATTAGTGTTTCACTTTGTGTATAAGTGGCTACATGTGTTGATAAGTAGCTACATGCGTATGTATATGGGTTATTTGATATTTTTATTAGTATTAGTATGAGTGTCTATATGGTTAGGTGGAGGTATTACTTAGCACATAGATGCATGAGTGACTGACTCTTTGTTTGTATGTGTTTTGAAGACAGCATATGTACAGGACTGTATGGGTGGATGAGTGTCTATATGTGTTTGTTAGTGAGTGAATGACTGTCTCACTAGTGTCTTTATCAGTAACTACATATGTTTTAATCTAGTATATATGAATATTGATGTATATAACTGAGTATATGTGAGAGTAAGAGATTGTAAGATTTCCTGTTTAAATAAGTATGTGTTTCTATAAGTGATTGTTTAAGAGAATAAATATGTGTAATTTTCAATAGAAGTAAGGTGGAAGTGTGTGTATAACTCTATTTTCAAATAAATGGTTGTTCAATAGTTTATTTGCACGTGTGAATATGTGTGTGAGTAACTTTTGGATGAATGTCGGTGTGTAACAGAATGTATAGGTGTATCTCTTCATATGATGAGTGAGTATATGTATGAGTGACTATATAGAACTGTTGGTGAATGAGTGGATGAGTATATAGATAGTGGAAGTACAGAATTGCTTGTTGTAACTGATATAGGTATGTCCATTTTTTAAAAATTTCAGTTTCTATTTTTGAATATGTGTCTCAAGGGTTACTTTACACTGAGAGGAGGTCTGTCACTATGTCACAAGGATGGTGTCATCAGTGATGTCATGAGTGATGTCACTGACCATGTCATGAGTGATGTAATATGTGACGTCATCAGCAGTGCATTGCACGCGCAAGTTATAGTGAGTCCGACTAACTATAACGTGGGAATTTCAATGGTTTTATATCAGTAAAATTTCCAGCTAACTATAACTGGTGTGAAACCTATGGTTTTTTCAGTGAATTTAATAGGTTTTTTAAATGCTAATTCCTAACTATAACTGGTGTGAAACCTATGGTTTTTTCAGTGAATTTCAAAGGTTTTTTAAATGCTAATTCCTAACTATAACTGGTGTGAAACCTATGGTTTTTTCAGTGTATTTCATAGGTTTTTTAAATGCTAATTCCTTTGTATATCGAGTTTCTAACCTTTTTTTTTTTTACAATTTGCTGTTTTTTTTAAGTATTCATTTTTTTTATAATTTTTTTTTTTTGCGCTCTGGGTGCGCGCACGGGGAAGCTTTCAGCTAAGCTCTCCTGTAAGCTTCTCCGTGCGCTCATCTGAAAGCGCACCCAGAGCGCAACTGTCGTTCGTGAAAAAAAAATATGAATGAAAAGTTAATAATAATGCAAAACATTTCGTACCATACAAATAAAATTTGTTTTTTTTAATATGGAAAATGATTATGCATTTCTATTAAAGATTGATGACGTCACTTCGGCGCGCAACGTACGTGCCCTCGGAAGCGCATACGTGCGCGGCGCCTAAACGCACGCAAAAGCGCCTACGGTCGCGCCACGTGTGCGCCCCGGAAGCGCCTACGATCGCGCTGCGTAAACGCACCCGGAAGTGCACCCGAGCGCGCATCGTAAGCGCGTCAGGTCATGTGACCCTAAAATAACACTTTTCATTGGTTGCTAACAGTTTTTTGTTACAATGAATGAAATCCCCACCCATTTCCTTCACTTCTTCTTTCACTTTTGTGACTGAAAGACCTGCCTTTTTTGCTGCTCCATATTCCTGGATTCATCATGGCTGCCAGATCATCCAGCAGTGAAGATGACTTCATTGATGAAGAGCCACCTACCCCAAAGAAGAAGGGACATTTCATCTGGAAATTCTTTAAATTTCCAGCAGACCAGAAAAAGGTGAATGCACCAAAAGTAGAGTGCAGGATCTGCAAAAAGGTCCTGTCACGGGGTAACCCCCAAAAAAAGTACTCTTTTGGGAACTTTACGATGATCAGACATGTGGAGACCAGGCACCCCCAGAATTTTGCCCGGGAAAGTGTCAGGGCTCTGGCACAGGAGGTTCCTAGAGATGGGGCCTCTACATCTACAGGAGGAGCAACTTCTTCCGGAAGAGATCAATCTCAGGGGCAGGTGGCAAACATCCAACCTGCATTCAACCATGGGGTCGTCAGATGCAGATACTGCAATCAACTCCTCACCTATGGGGAGCAAAGTGTCCTGCTCATGGTTCGGGCATTAGAGAACCATCACTGCCCTTCCCACCCCTAATTTTTTTCTTTTCTTTTTGCTCCTGTTGAGCAGTTTCTATTCCCTGTTTTTGTTCCTCTTCAGTTAAAAGAAGAAAACCAAAAGTTCTTTTCAGAACTACCTCCAATTCTCATCAAAGAGCTATAATCTTAAAAAATGAAGAGTAAGTGAAATATAGTGCATTGATAATTGAAAGGAGAATGAGTAAGAAAGAACAGAAAGGTATGAGAGGTGAAAGGAAGTGAAGTAGGAGGACTGAAAGAAGGTGAGTGTTAGAAAAGAAATTTATGACACAGTGAATAAACTGGAGGCCTCATTTCTGAAAAGTGACGCATCGCTACGTGAAAATAGCGATGCGTCACTTATCTGGACGCACTCCTTATGACATTCCACATATGTCATATTTAATATATGACTAATCAATTCGCAAGGAGTTACAGATATGTCAGTATTTCTGACATATCTCTAAACACAAAAGTAACGCATTGCAGGAGTGCGTCACAAAAGTGACGCAACTCCAGTAATGTGTCCTTTCACATGGAAAAAGCACCATGTGAAAGGTTTGCTGTGAAGCAGGCGCAAGATTTTGGCGCAACTGCATCCTAAAAGTGACGCACTGCGTCATTATTACCAAGCTTTTTGCAAGGAACACCCCCTCTGCATGCATTATACCTGACACTATTTTTTAAAAAGTGACGCATGTAGGTACATGGGTCACTTTTTAAAACTCTGCGCCATATTGTATCTGCATCAGGTATAATGTATGCAGAGGGGGCAATCCCTCGCAAAAAGCTTGGTAATAACAACGTACTGATATCTATGAGATTTCCCTGCGTCACTTTTAGGATGCTATTGCGTCAAAATTTTGCGCCGGCCTCGCATCACTTTTATGTTTACACATATGTCAGAAATACTGACGTATCTGTAACTCCTTGCAATATGATTCGTCATACATTAAATATGACACATCTGGAATGTCATAAGGACTGTGTACAGAAAAGTGACGCATCACACCAGCAGTGTAATAAAATGTGCCTCGTTGCACTATATTTAAAGGATGCAACAGCATCCTAAAAGTGACGCAGTGAAATCTCAAACATTTCACTGCGTCGCTATTACAAAGCTTTTTGTGGGGGAACACCCCCTCTGCATGCATTATACCTCACGCAGATATAATGTGGCGCTTGATTTTAAAAAGTGACCCATCTACCTAGATACCTCACTTTTTAAATATAACGCAACGCAACACATTTTTTTACACTACTGGTGCAATGCGTCACTTTTCTGTGCGCACTCCTTATGACATTCCAAGTAACGCATTGCTGGAGTGCGTCACAAAAGTGACGCAACTCCAGTAATGTGTCCTTTCACATGGAAAAAGCACCATGTGAAAGGTTTGCTGTGAAGCAGGCGCAAGATTTTGGCGCAACTGCATCCTAAAAGTGACGCACTGCGTCATTATTACCAAGCTTTTTGCAAGGAACACCCCCTCTGCATGCATTATACCTGACACTATTTTTAAAAAAGTGACGCATGTAGGTACATGGGTCACTTTTTAAAACTCTGCGCCATATTGTATCTGCATCAGGTATAATGTATGCAGAGGGGGCAATCCCTCGCAAAAAGCTTGGTAATAACAACGTACTGAAATCTATGAGATTTCCCTGCGTCACTTTTAGGATGCTATTGCGTCAAAATTTTGCGCCGGCCTTTCACTGCGTCGCTATTACAAAGCTTTTTGCGGGAGAACACCCCCTCTGCATACATTATACCTGACGCTATTTTTAAAAAGTGACGCATCTAGGTACATGGGTCACTTTTTAAAACTCTGCGCCATATTGTATCTGCAACATGATTCGTCATACATTAAATATGACACATCTGGAACGTCATAAGGAGTGCGCACAGAAAAGTGACGCATAACACCAGCAGTGTAATAAAATGTACCTCGTTGCACTATATTTAAAAAGTGACGCATCTAGATAGATGCGTCACTTTTTAAATATTGCATAACAATGCGCATTTTTTTACACCGCTGGTGCGTCACAAAAATTGACGCACAGGAAGCGCAAAACTAACAGCGCAAGGCCTTCATAAATATAGTCCTGGATTTAGGGGGTCAGAGGGGGTCTACTCTTCCCCCTTATGATCCAATCAGCTTCCTGCGCGCATCACACCAGCAGTGTAATAAAATGTGCCTCGTTGCACTATATTTAAAGGATGCAACAGCATCCTAAAAGTGACGCAGTGAAATCTCAAACATTTCACTGCGTCGCTATTACAAAGCTTTTTGTGGGGGAACACCCCCTCTGCATGCATTATACCTCACGCAGATATAATGTGGCGCTTGATTTTAAAAAGTGACCCATCTACCTAGATACCTCACTTTTTAAATATAACGCAACGCAACACATTTTTTTACACTACTGGTGCAATGCGTCACTTTTCTGTGCGCACTCCTTATGACATTCCAAGTAACGCATTGCTGGAGTGCGTCACAAAAGTGACGCAACTCCAGTAATGTGTCCTTTCACATGGAAAAAGCACCATGTGAAAGGTTTGCTGTGAAGCAGGCGCAAGATTTTGGCGCAACTGCATCCTAAAAGTGACGCACTGCGTCATTATTACCAAGCTTTTTGAAAGGAACACCCCCTCTGCATGCATTATACCTGACACTATTTTTAAAAAAGTGACGCATGTAGGTACATGGGTCACTTTTTAAAACTCTGCGCCATATTGTATCTGCATCAGGTATAATGTATGCAGAGGGGGCAATCCCTCGCAAAAAGCTTGGTAATAACAACGTACTGAAATCTATGAGATTTCCCTGCGTCACTTTTAGGATGCTATTGCGTCAAAATTTTTTCGCCGGCCTTTCACTGCGTCGCTATTACAAAGCTTTTTGCAGGAGAACACCCCCTCTGCATACATTATACCTGACGCTATTTTTAAAAAGTGACGCATCTAGGTACATGGGTCACTTTTTAAAACTCTGCGCCATATTGTATCTGCAACATGATTCGTCATACATTAAATATGACACATCTGGAACGTCATAAGGAGTGCGCACAGAAAAGTGACGCATAACACCAGCAGTGTAATAAAATGTACCTCGTTGCACTATATTTAAAAAGTGACGCATCTAGATAGATGCGTCACTTTTTAAATATTGCATAACAATGCGCATTTTTTTACACCGCTGGTGCGTCACAAAAATTGACGCACAGGAAGCGCAAAACTAACAGCGCAAGGCCTTCATAAATATAGTCCTGGATTTAGGGGGTCAGAGGGGGTCTACTCTTCCCCCTTATGATCCAATCAGCTTCCTGCGCGCAAGTCGCGTGTCGCGCCTGGAGCGCACTCCCGTGCGCGCACGGGAGCGCGGCTATCCCCGCGCAAAACGAAAAAAAATTTTAATGCCCTGCAGGACCCTATTTTAGTCCCTACATCAAACCTAGGGGGTCAGAGGGGGTCTACTCTTCCCCCTTATGGTCATTTGCCCCTTTTTTTTTCAAACTCCTTGTGTCTCGATTTTACCGAGACACAAGATGGCGGCCGCTCCGCACTGTTTAGAATGTTTACAGACAACTGAGATCCAATCAGCTTCCTGCGCGCAAGTCGCGTGTCGCGCCTGGAGCGCACTCCCGTGCGCGCACGGGAGCGCGGCTATAGATATATATATTTTTTTGAACCTAAATTACTCAAAATCCACTGGAGCACATATCTTGAGACATAGCAAAGGCACATCGGGCTACCAGTCCCTACAATTTTGCCAAGTTTGGTGGAAATCCATTCAGCCGTTCGGGCTAAAAGTGAAATCGACCGCCCTATGGAAATTAACATGGGGAAAACGCGTTTTGGGACCCCCCTTTTATCTCGGCCCCCGCTTGACGAATCCCCCCCAAACTTTCAGGGAAGGACCGGACCGCCATGAGACCATTTTCCTGAAAATTTCAGGCAGATTCGTCAACCGGCGCCAAAGTTATTCAAAATAGAATGTTGAGATTTAACATTGAAAATTATCCTAACTATAACTACCTACTGGCGACCGCCAGTAGGTAATATATATATATATATATATATATATATATATATATATATATATATATATATATATATATTCACTGAAAAAACCATAGGTTTCACACCAGTTATAGTTAGCTGAGGGCTGCACCACTTATTGTGCCACCCTCAGGGGCCCTGTACCCTGACACCCACACACTGCCTTTGCAGGCTGAGTGGCTAAGTACAGAACTAAACAAAGGGTTGACATGACACACATCCCTCTGTGCCATGCCCACAGAACCCACTGCCCTGGCATTCTTCAGTCACCCATCCAGCTGGGTGCACTATGCCAGAGGTGTGGGCACAGGTGCATGAGCCCTGTGCCCCTACAGTGCCCAGGGCCATTCCTGGGCACTGTAAGTGCAGTGATGCCATTAAGAGTATATGGTGCTGGAGGTCATCATTACGAAGTCCGCAACACCATAATGGCTACACTGAAGGCTAGCAAGTTTGGTAACAAACTTCTCAGCAGATTAAACCTGCACTGATGCCAGTGGGGTATTTAATGAAAAATTCACCAGAGGGCATCTTAGAGATGCCCCCTGAAAACCTAACCTACAATCCACATCTGGGATGAGTGGCTGCAGAGGCTGCCACACAGCAGACATGTTACTGGACCCCTGGGAGGAGAGCCACTGCTCTCTTGGGCCTGAAACAATGCACATCCTGGGCCAGGCGCTAGGTCTTCTCCTCCAGGATGAACAAGGGGAAGCTTCAAAGGCATGCCGCCTCTGAGAGCTTCCCCAGACCATTTGCAGTACCCACCTGTCCTGCCCCCCACTCTGGTAGGAAAAAGTACGTCAGTAAGGAGGGTGTGCCAGCCTGTGCCAACCCCACCCCTCAGGTGGGAGAGGCGAGGTGAAGCATGACCCCAGGCTCTGGCCATCTTGAAGATGGGGAGACCTGCCCAATCTCAGCTAGGCCCATGCCCCCCTCCCACAGGAGAGGAGAAAGTTAGGGGGTGTACCCAACCCCAGGCTAGGGACCTATTGGTCCCTGTCCTAGCCCTACCTGAAGCACCCCCTAATTCAGTTTTTAGGGGCTCCCTGAACCTTCCTTCCTCAGATCCTGATAAGAAAAGAAGATCAAAAAGAAGAAGACCCGCCATGCAGCTGCTAACAACAGGATGACAACAACTGACTTGGCCCCAGCCCTACTGGCCTGTTGATCCTGGAACCTGCTCATTCCTTCCTTCCTTCCCAGTGACTCCTGCGGACAGCTACCTTGGGAGACCCAGAGGACCTGCCTGCCTTTACCCTCTCGACCATTGGGACTCCCATCAGCAGAGACTCTGCTGCAACAAACCCCCTGGTGCCAGCCAGGAAGCTCTGGACCAGCCCGTGTCCAAGTGAACCAAGACCACAAGGATGTCCCCTCAGTGTCTGGGACCCGAAGTCCAGTGCCCAAAGACCCTCCTCGACGAACCAGACAACGCCTGCAGACTCAGAACCAGGGGCCACCCCAACCGCGATCATCTGAGGGTAAGCTTTCCGACACCCAAAGACACCCCTGCACCCGGCGCCCCTCAGCTCCCTGTGCCTCCCTTTGGTGTACCTACCTGTGCTGCAAGATCCCAACTTACCTCTCGAAGTGCTGGTCGCCCCTGGAGAGAATCCGTCCCGGAGCCTGCAGCCTTTTTTCCCTTTTGACCTGTCCCATTGGATAACATTGAGCGCCTGACGGCTTAAGAGCACCCTGCACACAGCCGCCCGAGCGCTGCCTGCTGTGCCACCTTTGTCCTATTCTACTTCCCCCTTTGCCCTGAGAAAGTGACCCCAAGCTCAGCTCCAACAGCCGTGTGACCTGCTAGCCAGCAGCCACCAACCGGAGGCCTCCTTTGCCTCATTGGATAACATTGGGCCTAACAACCTCTGCACCCGGCTGCCCCTATGCCAATGGGGGTGAACTAACTGTACTTACCTGACACTGGGGGACCCCTGAGTCTATGCCCCGAACACTAACTTCACCAGCCAAGTACTTACCTGGAAACCGATAAATAACTTACCTGCAATTGGATAACATTGACTGGTTTGACTCAAAAAATCTTCTAAGTGTGAAGTTTTGGAAATTGAAAATATTCATATAAAATCACCCGAATTCTGAAGTACTCACCTGTGATCAGGGGAGAAGCCAGTGCTGTACCTTGTAGCCCAGTACTGAACCGCAAAATGAATCTTTACCGGGTTTACTCGTAATCTGTATTTTCTCCATGGGAATCCATTGTCTGCTTTTCTCTGAAATTTCTTCTCAGTGTCTACTTTTGAAAACTTGAAATATTCTTTAAAAATCATACGAAATACTGAAACGCAATTACTTACCTGTTTTAAGTTGAGACCCCAGTACTGGACCCAGGGACATAGTACTGGATTACAAAAGTAACAAGATCATACTTTACATGCAACATGAATTTTCTCCCATTGGATAACATTGCCAGATTTTGATTGAAAAGTTTTTAAGTGTGAACTTTTAAAACAGCTTTATATTTCTGAAAAATCACTACTGTAACTAAAACGATTTTACTAAATTGGTTTCAGCTTAGACCCCAGGACGGATGTATGACATCACAATACATGCTTTTACCACGCATGCTTTTACATCGCAAGTTTTACAAAGCATGCATAGTGTTGAGGGGTGCTGGATAGTGAATAGTTTAATTTACTATTCCAACTCCAGTCCCCGTGGATAGTAGGGAAGGTGTTGGATAGTAAATTAAATCTATTCCCTATCCTAGAGCGACCCCCAGCACAATGCGTTGTAATGGTTTGCGTTGTAAAAGTTGCGATGTAAAGGCACTGCGTGGTAAAAGTTGGGTTCTAAAGGATGTTTCCCCCCAGGACTGAATCTAGGATCTAGTCCTGGACCTACTCAAGTAATCTACCAAGTAATCAACTGTACTTATATGATGAAAACCCATTGAATTCAATGCTATAGTTTGTTTAGAACTGTGTTGCTTACTGCAAACCCTAGATCTATTGTATTCACGTTTATTACCTCTTTGCAAAGTAACTACATAAGAATACTCATACCAAGAAAAGTATATTTTTATGCCTGTTGGGTCTAAAAATAAAACAACAATATCTCTTGATATAACAACAATTGGCCTGGAGTTCAGTCCTTGAGTGTGTGAAATCTTTTTCTGACTAGGTGTGTACAACAAATGCTTTACACTGTCCACTGGTACTGCCTTACTGCTCGACCAAGCTACCACTTTGGAGCGTAAGGTCAGTCCTGACTTTAACCTCTGTTATACCTCTGGGGTTTGTGGACTCCATACACATGGTACCTTATTCTAGTCCAGTATATTTAGAACCACTTTCTCACAACAGTAAATTAGTACAATATATGTTTAGTCCTAGGGGCGTCACAAACCATATACTAAGAAAGTGGTATAAGAACCACGACTGACATAGATACAGGGCCTAGAGCCTTTAGAACCACTGGGTCCACCAGGAACCACCTAAGCTAGTGACTAAGCATGGGCGGAAAATCCGTTACGCTCGCGGATTTTGCGGATTTTCGGTAAATTCGCAATCCGCGAACGTTCGCGAATTTACTGAAAATCCGCAAATTCGCACGCAGCGGATTTTTTTTTCTTGGTGATACAATTTTGCGGCGCGCGGCGTTTACTTACCGTCATTCAGCGTTTGCCGAGTTGTTTTTCTTGATATTTTGCAAGTGCTGTGCCATTTTGGATCTTGCTGCGGAATCCCGCGGGAATTTGGCGAGCACGATTACGTAATCGCGGCTTGCCAACTTGCACAGCGAGAGTTTGTCAACGCGAGTACGCCGTGATCACGTATCCCGGTACTTCGCAATTGCGATCTTGTAGATGCGGCGAGCAGCAACAATCTCGCACTCGCGAAAATACAAAATTTGCAATTCTGCACAAGAAATCCACCAGCAAGCAGCATAAACCTTCTGGAAATGATGATTTTTATCTGAATAACTCCTCAGGTTGACATTTGCCTGCACTTTTTTTGCGAGGAGTCCATTTTGGGGAGGGGGGGGTGGGAGGAAGGAAGTGCCCCACAGGCTTCAACTTCCTGTTCCTGTCCAGCAGGCTCCTCCCAGTGCTTTGTCCATCTCCTGGTCACTTTTCATTTGGATCTGGAGCTGGAAGGATTACTTTTTGTGGATGCTGCTGGATATTTGGATTTGAGGCCTTTTTGACTTTCTTTGGATCACTTTTGGATTAGAAATTTCACAAGTAAGTTTGTTTGGGGCATTACAGTTGCTGCAACTACAATTTTGGAATTTTCGATTTTTGGGCTGTTTTGGGGCCTTTTGCCCAGGGGTACTCAGTGGTGGTGTTTTGAATTTAAACATCATGGAGGGGCTGGATGGCTTGGGATTGTGCTGATTTTTCTGTGATTTTCGTTTTTTTGGCCTGTTGTGGCCTTTTCACCAGGGGTAGTGATGGTGCATGGGCCTAGTCTTTCTGTGGGTTGTCTTGAATTTAAACATCATGGAGGGGCTGGATGGCCTGGGATTGTGCTGATTTTTCTGTGTTTTTCGATTTTCTGGGGAGTTCATGGGGACAGGCCTTGTGGGTGGGGGCCATTTTGAGTGCTGCTACAGGCCCTGGCCATGTGCTGGGAGGGAGGGGGCCATTTTGAATGCAGGCAGTGTTCTCAGGCCTGCACCCATTTTGCCTAGCTTTCATCCATTATGCCCAGGGGTAGTGAGTGGTGCATGGGCCTAGTCTTTCTGTGGGTTGTCTTGAATTTAAACATCATGGAGGGGCTGGATGGCTTGGGATTGTGCTGATTTTTCTGAGATTTTATTTTTTTTGGCCTGTTGTGGCCTTTTCACCAGGGGTAGTGAGTGGTGCATGGGCCTAGTCTTTCTGTGGGTTGTCTTGAATTTAAATATCATGGAGGGGCTGGATGGCTTGGGATTGTGCTGATTTTTCTGTGTTTTTTGATTTTTTGGGGTGTTCATGGGGACAGGCCTTGTGGGTGGGGGCCATTTTGAGTGCTGCTACAGGCCCTGGCCATGTGCTGGGAGGGAGGGGGCCATTTTGAATGCAGGCAGTGTTGTTAGGCCTGCAACCATTTTGCCTAGTTTTCAACCTTTATGCCCAGGGGTAGTGAGTGGTGCATGGGCCTAGTCTTTCTGTGGGTTGTCTTGAATTTAAACATCATGGAGGGGATGGATGGCTTGGGATTGTGCTGATTTTTCTGTGATTTTCGTTTTTTTGGGGTGTTGTTGTGGCCTTTTCACCAGGGGTAGTGACTAGTGAGTGTTGCATGGGCCTAGTCTTTCTGTGGGGTTTCTTGAATTTAAACATCATGGAGGGCATGGGATTGTGCTGATTTGTCTGTTTTTTTCCGATTTTTTGGGGGTGTATAACTGAACTGATGTTCCTCTGTCTTCCATTGCTTTTAGGTGCACAAGACTCAAGAGAACCACCAGTGCCAGGAAGAAGTCCTGCAGCGGTGTGTGTGTGCAGCATAACGTCACGCGACGTCACGTCTGGCCACAGACAACTCTGCAACTCGTGCAACTGCGGCCCGCTGTTCTGACCTGCTCTGAAGAAGATGGCCCCAAAAAAAGTTCTCCGTAGCTCCTCTACCAAGAAAGTTGCCAGTAAGGAGCAGAAGAAGCAAGTTACCAAGGAGGCTGGTGTGCCGGCCGCCGCGTTTTTAGGGAGTAAAAAAAAACAGTACGCCTGCAGCAGCAGCGGGATCTGCTGGGGGCCAAGCTGGGAGCAGCACCCCCGCCCCATTGGGCTCAGTGCCTCCACCACCACCACCACGCCAACTTAAGTCCAAGCCCTTGAGTGCTGCAGAGGCAGTCATTGTACTTCTTCAATCACCATCGACCAGTGATGTTGGTTCATCGCAAGAAAGTAGCAGCAATGTCCCTGAATCAACACAGGTTGTTGTAACTCATCTGACAAGTGTTGAACAACCACAGCCACAACAACAACCACATGTGCAAGTACAAGCCCAAGTACATGTGGAAGGAGAGGCAGCGCAAGGAGATGTGCAAGCAGAGGTGCATGGAGGGTCACAAGTGCCCACAATAGTTGTTCCTCCCGAAGTAGGGGCACATCAGGAAATCGACAATCACGCTGAGGTATCATTTGAGGAAGCCACTCCTCCTGATGATCATTCATTGTCTTCCACATCCCTAGCAAGGAAAAGAATAAGGGGGGGGTCTACATCTTCTTTAAGCCCACCTCCTTCTGATGATCTGGATGAAGATTGGGAACCATCACGGCCGTCTGAGAGTGAGGCACACCATGATCTGACAAAGGTACTGAAGCGTAAAAAGAAGGTCGTCGAAAAACTCATAGTAATGGAGTGTGATGAGGCTCAACAAGAAGTGGCGGATACTGCTGCTGATGAAGCCTCTCACGACGACGAGCCAGTCATCATAAAGGTCACTGCAGCCCCAGCGGGCATGCAGCAAAGAGACATTTTGACCCTAGCCCGAGAAGCTGCTGAACGTGATGATGATGTCAACGAGGAGCAATGGAAACACAACAATCATTGGAGTTAAAAAGTACACCAACACCTACCGCTTCCATATTTCTTCCTCGCAAGAAGGGACCTCCATCCACCTCAACCTCAATTAGTGGTGGTGAAAGTGCACAACATACTAAAGTTCGGCAATCCACATCCTCCACTTCATCTGGCATTAGCAGCAAAACCACCACCACCAGTATCGCCGCCTCCTCCGGCCCCCAAAGAAAATTCAAGTCCCCAGCTTGGGACTTCTTTAGTGTTTGCCCAAAAAGGGAAAACTTCACCATTTGTAGCATTTGTAAGGTTGCAGTTAGTCGTGGTAAGTTTGGTACCAACTATGGTACCGGAGGCCAGAGAGGTCATCTTAAGAGACAGCACCCTGTCCAATGGTTTGCGCACCTACAGGCGATCAAGGAAGCCCTAATTGCACGTAATGAAAACGTGGATTTTTCATCTGATGATGACGAGGAGGAAGAAGACGTGTCAAACACTTCACTTACACCCAGTACCCCTGTCAGCAGCACACCCCATGTGAGCCACACTAAGAGTGTGGGAGAGAGTGAGACACCAATGCGAAAAAGTTCATCAGCGAGCGTAACTGGGTCGAAGATATCATCATCATCATTATCCCGTAAATGCTTGGTCCAGGGCAACATTAAAAAGATGTTGTTTACAGAAGCGCAACATGAACGCAACCACCCACTGACGCGTCTGTATAACACTAAGCTGGCTAAAATGGTAGCTCTGGACCTTCTCCCTTTTTCTTTTGTAGAAGGGGTTGGTTTTCTAGAATTAGTGGCAGCGCTCTGCCCTAAATGGAAGGTTCCTAGTCGGTTCTATTTTGCCCGAGTTGCGGTTCCAGCACTACATGAAGATGTTCTGGATGTGATTGGGGCAGCTTTGCAGAAGAGTGCTGTTCACACTTTACATCTGACAAAAGACATGTGGACCAGTGGCGCAGGCGCTGATTCCATGTGCATCACTCCACACTGGGTCTCTTTTTCAGGGGTTAAAGCAAAGCTAAACGCAGGTGTTAACCCGGACCAAGTTTTTAAAGCTGCTCGGAAACATGCAACACTAGCCATGTTTGGTTTGGAGAAACGTCACACAGCACAAAACATTTTGGATGAGTTTAACACAAAGGTCCTTGACTGGCTGTCCCCAAAAAAACACCAGATTGGGTATGTTTCCACGGATAATGGCGCCAATGTAGTTAAGGCCATGGAGCTGGGTCAGTATTTCAGAGTGCCGTGTTTGGCGCACTGTATAAACCTGGTTGTCAAAAAATTCTTGAGTGATAAAGACAGTCCAGCGTACAAGGTAGTGGAGACCTGCCGAAAAACGTGCAACCCTTTCAGCCATTCTTTTAAGGCCCGGAAGCATCTGAGGAGCCTGCTACATCAACGTCGAATGCCAGTGAAAGCACTCATCCAGGGGGTGGCAACACGTTGGAACTCAACCTTCTACATGCTTGAGCGTCTGTATGAGCAGTATACGGTACTCGATCACTATTTCTTAACACAGGGTACAGCTCAGAAGGACCTGAGGATGGGTGCGGCGCAATGGGACATAGTTAGAAGCCTGACACGCATGCTTCGTCCTTTTGAGGTCTTCACGCGTGCAGTCAGCAAGGAGGACTGTAATTTGGGAAAAGCTATCCAATTGTTGTACATGCTGGAGCACCAACTGAAGGAGGTGTGTTCTGTGTTTCAAAAAGATGAAAAAAACAAAGACCTTATTGTTTTAGCGGAGAAATTATTAGAGCGCCTACAAGGTGATGAACGTCTTAAAATGATCCACTCAAACCAGCATTACATTTGTGCTACTATTCTGGATCCACGCTACAAAAAGGCGCTGGCAGGCCGAGCATTCTTTACTTTTGATGATGAACATGTTCCAAAGTACAAACGTTGGCTAGCCTTGTCAGCCAAGAGGTTTGAAAGAGAACGGCAGAAAATTGGAGGAAAAGGCAGTACATCAGCATCAGCAGGCCATCCCCAGTCAAAACAATCCACTTCTGCACCTGTGGCTGTGGCACAAGTGACCTCTCAGCCGTTAAAGACACCGGAAACCGGATCATCTGCACCAGACACAACAGAAACATTGGAGGCTGAAGAGGATTGCCTAGCTCGGCTTGGGTTTGGTTCTCAAAAGGTCACAGCAACAGCTAAGCAAAGTGGAGGAACCTTGGAGGAGGACCTTGAGTCGATGGTGAAGGACTAGCTGAATGACTGAACAGAGGTCTATGTTAATGCTAACCCATTGGCGTATTGGCATGGGAAAAAAGAATTGTGGCCACAGCTCTCCAACTTGGCTTTAAACTACTTGTCTTGCCCACTCGCAAGCGTGTCTTCTGAACGTGTTTTCAGTGCTGCTGGTGCCATTGTAACTCCCAAACGGAGCCGCCTCTCGCCCAAAAATGTGGAGAGGTTAACAATGATCAAGATGAATCAGCACCTCATACCACCAGATTACAGAGTACGTGAAAGCGCGCCGGATGAAGACGAGGTGGACAGCAACGTAGATGAGGGAATTTCTACTCTGTCAGGTGACACTGAGCTCACCCTGCCTGAATTCGCAGAGTATGATGACGAAGCCTTATTCTTATTCCTGGACCTTAACACCGAGGCCTGAAAATGAGACAATGAATCAATAACTTTCTTTTTCGTCCTCATTCACTTTAATTCCTGTGTGTCTGTCTTTCTTTGTTGTGCACAGTTAATATAATTTAAACTTTAATCACCTAATCACAAAAACAAGCCCATCAGCAGAACTGTCTTCACTTGTTTGCTTATTGATTTGAAGGTGCCGCAGTCTGCATTCCTCAGGTTCACAAGTTCAGAAGAACATGCTCCTCTATCCTCCTCCTCCAGACTCCTATTTCCATCAAAGCAGAGGGCTGGATTATGCCCAATGAAGAAAGACTCAGCACTTGTGGGGGTGTTCTACTTCTTTGGGGGTGAGTTGACAGCTCTGGGGCCATTGCTGGGAAGCTCCAATACCGGATAAAAGTGGTTTGGACCAAATCGGAGGCGGAAATTTTGTTGTGTTTTTGCTGACTTGCTTGCCTTTGAGGTGCTCTTTGGGGGGGTTTCGGCTGTTTGTGGGTGAGTTTTGGGGTCTGGGAGCACTGCTGGGACACTCTAATCTTGATTGCATTTGCTTTTCAGGAAATACGTGGTGGTAAACCGGAGTTATGGCCTAGCTACACAGCACGTTTGGACCGAAGGCCGAGAAATATTGTAAGTATGAGATTTTGCTTTTGGGCTGTTTGGGGGTGTTGTGCTTTTTGGCGGGTGGGTTGGCGGGTCTTGGGGCATTCCTGGGAAGGTCTAATAACGGATAGAAGTGGCTGGGACAAAATCCACGCTGATTTTTTTTGCTACTTCTGACATTTTGCTCAATGTAGAGTTTTCGGGGGCCTGTTTGGGGGGCTTCATGGTGTTTGTGGGTGGGTTTCGGGGTCTGGGAGCACTGCTGGGACACTCTAATCTTGATTGCATTTGCTTTTCAGGAAATCTGTGGTGGTAAACTGGAGTTATGGCCTTACTACACAGCGCGTTTGGACCGAAGGCCGAGAAATATTGTAAGTATGAGATTTTGCTTTTGGGCTGTTTGGGGGTGTTGTTCTTTTTGGCGGGTCTTGGGGCATTCCTGGGAAGGTCTAATACCGGATAGAAGTGGTTGGGACAAAATCCACGCTGATTTTTTTTTTGCTATTTCTGAAATTTTGCTCAATGTAGCGTTTTCGGGGGCCGGTTTGGGGGCTTCCTGGTGTTTGTGGGTGGGGTTCGGGGTCTGGGAGCACTGCTGGCTATGGATACTTTACTTTGCAAGAGGTTTGAAGCAAATCCATGGTGGCAGAGGGGAGTTAGGGCCTAGCTGCAGAGCGCGCGCTGAGTGATTTGGGAAATTGGCAAAAAAAATGACTAAATCCCCATTTTTGTACTTTTGCTCTTTGGCTGTTTGGGGGTCTTCTACTCATTTTCTCCTGGGTTGACGGCTCTGGGGCCATTGCTGGGAAGCTCTAATACCGGATAAAAGTGGTTTGGACCAAATCGGAGGCGGAATTTTTTTTGTGTTTTTGCTGACTTGCTTGCCTTTGAGGAGCTCTTTGGGGGGTTCCGGCTGTTTGTGGATGAGTTTTGGGGTCTGGGAGCACTGCTGGGACACTCTAATCTTGATTGCATTTGCTTTTCAGGAAATCCGTGGTGGTAAACTGGAGTTATGGCCTAGCTACACAGCGCGTTTGGACTGAAGGCCGAGAAATATTGTAAGTATGAGATTTTGCTTTTGGGCTGTTTGGGGGTGTTGTGCTTTTTGGCGGGTGGGTTGGTGGGTCTTGGGGCATTCCTGGGAAGGTCTAATACCAGATAGAAGTGGTTGGGACAAAATCTATAAGGACAAGCCTTTTGGCACTTTTTGTAACTTAGGGTTCGTTAGGGTTAGCCCTAGCAGCAGGATTGCATGTGTTTTGGGGTGTTCTAGTTTTTTGAAACTGAGTTCTGGGGTCTTAGAGCACTCGTGAGAATGTGTAATTTTGGTTGCAAGTCATTTGAAGAAAATCCATGGTAGGAAAGGGGGGATTTGGCATAGTTAAAGAAAGCCTCTGCCACTATTCTTAACTTAGGGCTCGTTAGGGTTAGCAGTATTTCTATTGGATGTGTTTGAGTGGGGGGGGTTTCGAGTCTTGGAGCGATGCTGGCTATGGATACTTTTGCTTGCTTGCAAGTGGTTTGAATACAATCCACGGTGGGTAAGGGGGTATTTGGGCCTACTTTTACTTTCGAAGTACGTTTTGTCACCAGTTTTCTGCTAGGCCTCGTTTTTTGAGATCTGATTGGGGGTCTTCTACATTTTTGCAACTGGCTTTAGTAAGGGTCTGGGTGGAAGCACTGCTGGGAAGGTCTAACTTTGTTCAAAAACACAGTTTACAGTACACCTAGCTTGAGGGGAAAGATCCGCTAAATTAATTTGCCCATACTTATTTATCCTTGAAAAGGTGACTCAGACAGAGTACGCACTTTAAAAAATGTTGTACTGTCTATTAGGAAAATCAAAGTGTGACTTTTTGCACTACACAGCGTACATACCTTATATTTATTTATCCGTGCTGTTTTTCATTCAATAATTACAGGCCGGGTTTCAGTCTGCAATGGGGAAAAAAGGATGGAGTCAGGCTTCACATTAGCGAGCCGCAATTCAGCATCCGCCAGGCAGGCAGTGGACAGGGTGTCTTCTGGTCACCAACATTGATGGACGAAGCGTCAGTTGGAATGGAGGAGTGCGGCTAATAAGAGGAATTGTTTGCTGCATGCAACATACTTACCAAATTCAACAGGACAACTACAACAATACAGATACAGTATCCATTCTTTTATTCAATGAGTGTGTGTGACTGCATTTCTTGGATCTCTCTATGCTTCTTAATTGATCCCTACAGCCATTCTATAGGTTTTACTTCGGCTATTTTTTAAACCTAATTTAACCCCTTGCATGCTGATGACGAACCCCAGCCGTCATGCACTACGGTGCTCGTGTGCTGATGACGGCTGGGGTTCGTCATGGCCCGCCCCTGTTCATTTGTTTACCGCACAGGGGCGGAAACGGGCCAGCAGTGAAGGGGTTAATGTAGCCCTGTACTGTCGCATTCTGTCATTCACAGTTGTCGAAAGTACTATTTACTTTTCTGTAACAATGCATTCAGTAGTGCATGCACTTCCTTTATGTCACGTAAAAGATTTATGGTTAGCATTGTATCCAAAAATGTCTTTATGTTCAATTATTGTTTGTCCATGCTGTGCTTTTTTTTCTCTCAAAAAACCTACCCAAAAAGAAACCCCCATTCCTATCCATTTTACAAACCCTAACCCTCTTCCCCCGGGTTGTGTGGTTTTGCTTGATGTGTGACTAAATGACATCAATAATTCCACACACTTGCTGGGGAGGATAAGGTCATAGCAACAGGCTGGTGAAGGAATTCGAGGATATATTCTAGACTTACTCAGCTTCAGTACTATTTCTTGTAGTATTAGCCAATGTCAAGGAAATCCTACACAAGTACAAGTTATACTATAAATACTTTACCATTTGTTAGGCTACATTGTGGCACGGTTGTAGTCTAGTGTACTGTCACCTGCTATATTCTCTATCGTACCTTTGTAATGCTACAGTAAGGACAAACCAGGTTTCATTTTCTTTTTTTCCATAGCCATGCAACTGCCACTGTGTCACACCACAATTACCATCGCAATGAGGAGGAAATTTCAGCCGCCCTGGATTGCAACCTTAATCGCCATTTCCCGTGGAGCCAGCCCTGGGCCTAGCCCTACTTTCAAACAGAAATTACAGGTAAGATAAGCGTTTGGTTGGAGGTAGTATAATGGAGTATTAGGAGAGATGAGAGATTGACGGTAGTACTACTAAAGTCCTAGGACTATTCAGGAAAACAAACTTACTGTTACACCCCCACCCACCAGACTCAAAAGCAGTAAAAAACAGGTATGGCCAGATAAAGTTTCAAAAAGTATATTTTTTTATAGCCCTAAAAAAATAATCTCCCGCAAGACCCTCCCTAACCCCAACGATTGTCCTTCAAAAGTCCCCAAAAAACCCAACTCCCAATTCCCACCCCCAAAAGTCTCTAAAAAAGGGGCAAGGGACACTATGGCAAGGTGCTGTTGACTTTAGCAGCCAGGGCATCATGCTCCTTGTGGCATGTTCGAAGCGGAGGCCCTCCACCAAGTTCTTATAGTTCAGGACCTCCTGCTCCAGGTAGGACAGTCTGAGGGATAAGCGGCGCCGGCGTGCCTTGCAAATCCTGTGGGGGGCAGCTGCTGTCTTTGCTGCTCGGCGGTGGTGTTTGGCTTTGGTAGCCCGGCTTCGTACCGCTGGAGCACTGCGCTGGCTGGCAGCCCGTACGGAGGAGGATGCAGCTGTCCCAGTGGATGTTGTTGTAGTACCAGACTGCATCTCCTCCTCCTCCAGGGCCACCAACCGCCGATATTCAGCGACAGTGGCATCCAGCCTCTGTTGCCGGGCCATTCGAGCCAGCTCCTTCCTCCTTGATGGTCTCTTGGATTTGGAAGGAGCAACTACATGAAGAAAGAAAGACATAGTCTGTAACCAATGCTCCTTAAGATTAACACAAAATGATTGAGCAGAAAGTTGTCACAGTACAAGTAGCAAATTGAAAGCACAGTACATAACTATTGAGGACAGTATCTATGTAACCTCCGACTTCTTCATCCTTGCTCTAACATTAGTGGGAGTTTAAGGATCAAATTCTACGAGCACTATGGACTTCCATTACAGTCGACTATGACAGTACACCAGCCTTATTCTTCTTCTTCTCTCTTGTTTAGGAAAATTGGTACGTTATCTTATGCAAGCCGGCATAATGCCAGCGCAGTGAACTTGCACCCGAGAAAAACAGACGCACACCATGGTGAGTGAGACAGACTTGTGTTACTGTACCGGTATAGTACATGCAGGTGGCGAAGTTCTTACTTTTCTATTACGGGTGGCACTGAGAATACTCTGTTAAAAGGGCTACTGCTTAATTAATTTAGCTTTTACCCTACAGTGCAAATGAGTATTAGAAAAGGAAAATGAAGAAGCTACATAATCTGATTATCTATCACTTCACATGGGATGTATTTGATGACATATGGGATGACTTTAGGTGCTTTGCTTATTATTGAGTGAACAGTGATACACCCACACATGAATGACGTACTACTACTAAACTAAAGTTATTAAGAGAGGTAGGGAGTGTCCACGGTAATAACCGGATATATGCTGTGCTTGCAGTTGCAATACAAACTACTGCTACTATTCATGGTAGTATTTGGACAAAATTACAACTTCTTTTCCTTGCCTTTCCTACACTGGAACGGACGTGCGGGTGCGGTGTTACATGCTCTTCAAAGTAACACTTAGTTCATCCAGTGACCGTCTACTCTCTCTAGATACACATATGCTATCTAAGAGTCAGATAGTACCATGAATGATCCAGGCATCCATCCATTCAAAGTATATGCACACATACAGTTTCTATTTCACCCACCCAGGCTGTTCTCCTTCCACCCATCCTTGCTTCATCATTCACCCAGCCATGCACCATACCATATTCTTTCCTTCCCAGCCACCTCGGGGACCAAGCAAACACATATCATTCTTCTTAGCCAGTCATCATTACATTTCTCGTCCTTCCACACTTACTTACACCCTTCTTTCGCTTTTCGTTCATCCCATCCATCAAGTTCATCTCAGATCTGATTGGGATTCTTCTCGCCAAACACTTCACAGCTAAGTCGAAGTACATTTAGAGGAGGCTACTACCTGGTTTATTTATAATACACCCGTGCAGAAAGCACACTCTGCAGTCTTCAATCTCAATAAGTAAGGTATATATAGCTTACCTCTGCCCGCCACCACCGTGTCATCCCCCACAGAATTGTCCGGCCCTTCCACCGCCTCCTCCCCAGAGTTGTCCTCGTCCAATGCCACCACCACCACCGCGCTGGCCCCGCCTCCAGATGTTCCACCTACAAAGTACATTTAATAATGTTAGAATACACCACTCACTACTATATAATATTTGGTCTAGGAGGAAGAAAGAAATGTGAAAAAAACAGTATACAATGTAATAATTTGTGACTGTCTACTCTAAAGTAAAAATGTCCCTTTTTCCAGGGAAGGCTGTTGTCTTGCTGCACTTTTTGGCACAACTGATGAATGCTTGCTTTTTATTTTTAACACGCACCACTTTTTCTCCTAACAGACAGAAGCTTGACTTCTAAGAACACGAGCAGGATCAAGTTCAAACCAGGTGAGAGATCGGCTCGACCACAAGAAATGTGTCCAATTAATCGTCAGCACTAAGCACTTTTCCATTTTCAGTTAAACGTTTACTTTTATGACAAACTTGATTTTAATAAATGTGTTTACTTTTAATAAAGCTTTTAAACTTAAATAGACTCTGTGGTTTTTGGTCCTCCAGACTAGAGTGGATGAGCTAAAGGTTTTGCAATTTTTGCAAGCATGAGTCCGTGCCTCTGACATCATTGGGGAATAATCATAATCATCGGTGACTTTGGGAGCTAAATGACTCTGCCACACTATCTAGTCAGTAAGGAGATTGGGGGTTCAACTACAAAATCTGTTATCACTGAGGTATGTGGAAAGTCTAACAGCACCTATTATAATTGATAAGCTAAGCAATGCATTATTTAGTGTCCATAGTTCTGTTTGTGCAGATTTGTCCCTGCAACAGTAGTAGAATGGATTGTCCTCCTATCCAAACCAAAAGTAAAGTAGTATCTTATTCTTTCTTGGTGGCCATTCACCTTTTTATTGTTGGCAATTGTCAAAGCATAAACATTTAGAAGACTTGAAAAGACATTATGGACAATCCCAGAGGACTGCACTCTGTGCATAGAGCTATTGCTGACTAGAATGGGAGTCCAATGGAATTGCCAAATATGCAATCTTAGTTAGCTACACAGACAGACTAATAAGAATAATCTAGTAATACCACACGGAGTCATAGTCGAGGCAGGATAAGAATTTAGATCCAGTCTACAAGAATATCAAAGACGATTTAGAAAAAATCGAATGAGGAACGCTGGGAAAAAATAAGTACTCTATAATAAAATTAAAACTTATTGGGGCCAGCAAAGGAGCCCTCGCCTGCCCGATCCTGGCCTGCATCCTCAACAGCACCCTCCTCCTCCTCCTCCTCCTCCTCCTCCTCCTCCTCCTGTGTCCTCCTCTTGCCCCTGGGGGAAGCTGATGTACAACATGAAAGAAAGAAAAACAGAAAACATGGATGGTATTTGTCAACCAAATCAAACATTTCAAAAGAACTAACAAAATATTTTGGCAAAATAGCAAATCGACAACTATTCAACAGGATATATTATTGACCAATCTCATGTGGTCTACTACGTTATTAGTATTGCTTGATTTGCGGACCATCGAATTGGAAACTTCTTATGTAACTCACTACACAATGTACTAAAAAGGTTTGCCTAGGATTGGCAGGCAGCAGTCCACAGCACGCGAAGTGACAGCCAAAGTCCATCGTGATTGCAGATCAGCGACAACACTAAAGTTTCCTACTACATTAACCACTCATTAAAATACTCAAACTATCAATCCACCACCACTATTTCTTCTTATCGCCATGTGTACAAAGGAAGGACTGGACTTGAGTCTGTAGGGGCTGATTTAGAAGCCCCTTGCGGCTCTTTTGCTCCATTGTTGCGTGACTTTTGTGACGCAGCGGCAGCACAAAAGAGGCGCAATGGTGCAGCGTATATTAACAACGTGACGCATATGGGAGATGCATCACGTTGTAAAGCCCTGCACCATCAGGGGGCGTTCCGGCTCAAGGGAGGTTGTTCCTGCGCAGGAACGCATCCTAAAAGTGGCTGAGGGAAATCTACAAGATTTCAATCACTCACTTTAACGACAATGATGCGTGAC
Organism: Lissotriton vulgaris; assembly: GCF_964263255.1. Taxonomy (NCBI): domain Eukaryota; kingdom Metazoa; phylum Chordata; class Amphibia; order Caudata; family Salamandridae; genus Lissotriton; species Lissotriton vulgaris. Next base: position 1,293,279,908 of record NC_141689.1, on the reverse strand, counting down.
TCAAACCCTGCGCCTGCTTGAAGCAGACGTACGGTTTGACGCAGCATTGGGGAGATAGGGCACGCCAGAGCATTGATGGAGCTGCGCCATCGTTGTGAGGAAATAGAAATTTTTAGGTAGTCAATGTGTCCCCCACTCGCAACCTAGCCATGCACCCGTGTTCCATGTATGTCGTGTAATTCCCTTTCCGTGCCTGCCATGAAGACGCATATGCATTTCCGTCCAATGTTAGCATGTTAGTTAGTGAACCCCCCATGTATAAAGTACTGATTCCACATTAAGGCCTACGTTTCCAATGCATTTACATGGTGCACTTTTAAATATCGCAAAGCAAACGTTCTCCACGTTTTTCTGGCTCAGTCGAGCCAGGCCCTTAATTGAGGCTCCGAGTCTCTTCTGTCTCTGAAAACTGCAGTTTAGGTATGCATCCCTGACCTCTACCTTACATCCTGCCCAGGCGAGCGGTGCCCGGCTCGGCCTGGCCTGCCTGCCAAGACGGTATTTTGCCTACAGTTATCTGCTCAGCCTCCGCAAGAACACATTCAAGTCTAGTGAAATAGGTAAACATATTCCCGGCTGCAGAGCAAAGGGCCCTGCCTTCCTGTCTCCATGCAAGTAATTTACTGAACCCGTTACCATGGTAGGCCCATGGCCCCCGTACATTGCATGAAGAACCATATGCACGCACTAGCATTCAGCATTGAACGGCCCCTGGCCGAGAGACCTTTTACTTCAGATAATACATCCTCTAAACACAAGATACCAGATATGCCATAGGTGCAGGTCGTTCTGACATCCCAGACACCAGTCTCCTCTACTAGTGCTAAAGTCAAGCCCCCAGCTTTCCCCAGCTACACGTCTATACCACGTCATGCTCAGTTGCGCGCGCATCCGTGGCAAAGGTTTCTGCTGACCCTGCAAACTTTCTCTAAGCATCCACCCACTTGTGACACTTCTCTGACTCATCAGGTGCACGCCTACGTGTACGCCTCCTTACACGCCCTCTTTTATGCCAATGTGTTCTTATCTCTCTCTTTTCACCTGTTACGCCTACTGTATTCATTTCAATTGTACAGTTTAACTATATATAATGAGTGATGTTAATAAAATGTTGAATATCCCTTCCTGAACCTTAGTGGTGATGGAACCCGATGTCGAGTGTCTCGAGCCACTTAATTAAAGCCCGTATGACTCTCATACCACGGACTCTGCCTCTCATTGTATTGAGCTATCCTTATTGTCATTTAATGTATAGAAAAATAGTCCCGGTAATTTTATTTACCACAGTTGCGACGCAACTCCAGCAATGCGCCGCCCTTACGGCACAGATGCGTAACGCTTTGGTGACGTTTTGGGCCCATGGTGCGCCGCATTGTAAATACGGCGCACCATGGGAGATAGTGGCGTGGCGCACAATTACTGGTGCATCCCTGCTACTTTGCAGGGATGCACCGGTAATTAAACATCTGAACCTTAGTGTGTAGCATTACGCAGTTCTTTAAACTACACTCATACATAATTTCACAGGCCAATGAAATGAACACAAAATCGAAAACAAATAGGCATAGTAGCAACACTACTGAGAAGGAGAGCAGTGCACCTGAAATGCACAGTAGATTTTGAAATATAATATACCTACAATGTAATGAGCAGCATTATTGCTCTTGGTAAAAAAAAAAGATTGCAATATAATAACACAGCAGGAGAAAACAGAGTCGTAAAGAAATAGCTACTACTACTACTCACCAAGCCCGGGGATCTCAAGGCAAAGCAGGTCGAGCAGATCTCGTTCACGGGTCAGGACATCCGTCCAGCGGTGGGTGGCCTGGTTGTAGGTGCGCCGGACCTGAGAGTGGTGGTACATGGCCGGGCACACCTTATCCCACCGCTTCCGGCGATCCCGCATCCCGTACCCGCCTCCGATCTTGCCGCCTGCCATTATGGTCCTGGGGAGGTGGCGCTGTACATAGAACACTAGTGTGCCCACCTCCTCCGGGCTGAAAATCTCCCGGGGTGCGACTGTCTCCCCCCTCAAACGCCCGCACGGGAGCCGGGCACGGGGTGCAGGACCCTTCCCCTTCTCGGGATGCTTCCCGGCTCCCTTCACCATGGTCTGGGCGGAAAGGAACAAAGAAAATAGAATAGGGAAGAGAAGAAAAAAAAAAGAGTTTAAAAAAGTAGTTTAAAATTAACAAAAAGTAGCAGTAAACACAAAAATATAGGGCTAGAAAAATAGAGGGATAGATAATAAGTAAAATAGATTAAAAAAACTTCAAACAAGCAAAGGATGGCACAGATTTAGAGAGGATACAAGAAGCATGCCCAGAACCATAGCAATGAATGAGAAACAAGATGGCCGCGGCCGTTCACGACTGCGCGGGTAAGTTCGCGCGAGATGTTCCTCGCGAACACTCGCAAAATTGTACTTGCAAGCCGCACACTTTGCGAGATTACACTTCGCGCCCGGAAACGGAAATACGTCATGCAAACAAGATTGCCGCGGCCTTGAATGACCACGAGGGTAAAACGCACAAAACCTTGCGAACTAACACGCCGCAAAAAAAGAAATCGCATATTTGCACGAATTCGGGGCTTCTGAATACGATCTCGCGTGTGTTCGCGCCATGTGAATCCCGCAAAATTGCAGAAAAATGAGTTTTGCAAAACTGAAAGCACTCGGCAGGTGCAAGAGTTCAAACTTATCATTAGTAACAATTCACTGTAGTGCTTCCTGACTGGGGCCCCTCCAGAGTTCAGTTGCTAGTTGCAACAATTGTATGACCCTGCTCTGACCCTCACAGCAGGCTCATAGAATAGCTAGAAGTAGGCCACAAAGGTCCTGGAAAAAAAATTGCACTGCAACAGAAAGCAAATTACTGATAAGGAAGCAGGTGCCAGACCTTGAATTTTAAACCAGTGACACATTAATAAACTAACCCCAAATTAATTCATGTCAGTTGAAGCAGGGCAGGTGTGCTTGCTTTTCCCCCCCAAAAATAATCTACAGTGATGATGAACCAGAGGGTGGTATTGATGTAACAGAGGGTGGCATGGGTGGAAGAGAGGGTGGCAGTGGTGAAACAGAGGGTGCTGGGAGGCTGTGATGATGAACCAGACGTAGAAACAACATAGTCGCGACCGTTGCGAGCCGACAAGTAAGTTCACAATTGCGAACTAGTACCAAACCCTCGCGAAATGGCAGAAACCCTTGCGAACACAAAAAAAAAATCTGCAAATTCGCGAGAATCCGGGGGCATAGGTGTCTTTTGGTGTCGGCTTTCGTTGTCGTTTCCTTTGGCGAGCAGCGAAGAAGTGCTGCAGGCGACCAAAGTGTCCGGATGGATCTGAGGGTGGATTGAAGATCTGAAGAACCTGAAAGCAGAGGGGACAGAGGGGACAGAGTCTGGGTCACTGGCCAGTGATCAAAAAGGCAAGGAGATTATGCCAACCAATTTCGGGTGATTTCAGCTGAAGAAGGTGAAGCTTGACTCTTCAGCCATGAGGAACAGGAGGTGTCGATAATGACCAGGAGCTGGATTTGACCTTTCACACAAAGAATATCGAGTGCTGCATCATCGGTATCCAGATTGGACCCAACAAGCCTGGGCAACAGCAACCGACACAGAAAGCAAAGATTGGCTTCGGTGCAGACCAGCAAGGTCTAAGAGACTCACCCTTTGGAGGGGAGTCAGGGCATGTCTGGAGCAACCAGAAAATCCCAAGAAACAGAAGAGTTACCTTTGTGGGGACCCACACGTTGATGGACCAAGGATCACAAAGGGGCCTCAAGCAGAAATGGTAGAAGCAGGCCCACAGAACACTCGTGGAGTGTAGGCCCAAAATCTTAGGTGCAGATGGTGCTCAGGGCTTGGACTACAAGTACCCCAATGCACAACTTCAGGAAAGCTCGGAAAGTAGGTGCACTAGCAAATATGCAGGGTTTCCAGGGGTTCTGGCCCACGTCTCTCGTGATGGCTACAGGTCTCGGCTTTGCTGGGATCTCGTGTCAGCCTCGAAGATGTCTGGAAATCCATGTCCTGTGTCACAGAATCTTCAGGTTCCAGTGGGATGCTTGGAAATGCAGACTGGAAAGATGCTTTGTTGGTGCCTGTTTGAACAGGGGAGTCACTCCTTGGCCCCAAGGGAGATTCTTCCATCTTCTAGTCGAAATAGAATGTCGAATTTCCAGGAGATATGTTGCAGAGTGTCGTTCAGGGTAATCCAAAGTCCTAAGGACTGGGTTCCTATACTTATACTAAGTTTAGGGGTTTGACTTACTCGAGATTCCCACCTATGGTAGGACCCAGGGTGGTGGTGGTTACATCCCTTTCCCTTTGTCCAGTTTCACACCAGAGCAGGGGCCGAGTCCCCCTGCAACTGGTTTGAACTGGGGTATGCACAAGGACACCAAGTGTGCCCCCAGCACTGCCTGAAAAAGCATTCTATGAATGCACCCACTCAGCCTGAATACACTAAAGCCTGTCTGGGAGGTGGTTACACCTCCCTGTGACAGGAAACCTATTGTCCAAGCCTCCCCTGCTGAAGTTTTGTTAACCAGCAGGAGGTCAGACCCATGTCTGTGACATCCATTTTGTGATGCCAGGTCTCATTAAAACTATTACAGTTTAAGTAAGTGTGCACATGTCTTTTCCCTCTAGAAGGGTGGAATTCTAACCCTGCCGCCCTGACTGGTGGGGGTGGTAGGATTCCAAAGTGTTTGACACCAAACACGACATGTTTTGATGCAGCCATCCCAAAGTTAGCATAGATAATGCACTTAAGAGTATATGGTATGGCTGTATCACAGAACAGATACAGAGAAGTGATTCTGAAAGCTGCAGAGGGGCTCAGCTCACCAACTTCATTGGTACCATAGGCTCTTCCCCTACTGTTGCGTCCACCACACTGTCTACCTTTGCAGGCTCTGAAGCCTTTCTCTGGGCATCAAGGATCAACACTTCTGTGAGATGTTGGGTGGTTATATTTTTTTGGTGTGTTCAATTTCCTCTTAGTACACAAAGCCCTTAACTCTTGAAAAGGGAAGGTGTCATACTTGGATGTCTGTAATCTACTGACATCTGGGGAGCGGAGCTTGCCAGCGTCGATGGGGTACGCTTGAGCACCGAGCTCTGCAAAATCACCCACAATATCCGACAATTATCTCCTACAACAGTGCCCGTGAACCCTAAACAACGGCACACGACCCCTGGGAACTGCTGGCACCATCAGCGGTTGGTGCAGGAAAGTTCTGAATGCCTGAGCCTGAGCTGCGGGAGGTTAAACATTCGGCAGCATAGGCCACAAAGCCCCATACTGGCGTGGTGGGTTGCCTGGCTTGTGTCACCCGACGTGCGGCGTGAGTCACGATATATGACCCCGAGTTGCCGCGAGCATGCGAGGGCACTGTGACCACTGCTGACCGGAGTGCAGAAGAAGGTAGCGGTGAGTGGAGGACAACCCTGGGGGCTGCAAACATCGAGGGGGGTACCCTGCTTGTACCCCGACGGTCCGAAATAAGGGGGAGCTTGCGGCAAACCTGGCAAACAGGGAGACTTTGTCCAACATTCAGAGCTGCCTGGGGAGGCCCTCTCGAAGCTGGTCCGAAGCAGTGTTAACACCCTTGGAGGCGCAGGAGCGCTGGTGAGGGCACTGAGGGAGAAAAATTGTCTCGGAGACAGGTTTGCGTGCCCCGACGACAGAAGTGAGTCTTGGTCTCGCTTGGGCCTACTCGCCCCCCTCCTGGCGCATGGTAGCAGCAGATAGAGCTCACCGCTTGTGTACAATAGGGGAGCCCCACAGCCATTGCCGAGAACGCTCCTACAGAGAACGCAAGATGCTATCCGGGGAGGTTGTGAGGAGACGGTAACGAACTGGACAGCTGCCCCCCTCCCACCCCAGGCATCGTACTACAGCCGCAGTGGAATTGTGCACACGAGACCAGGCACAGCAGAGGAGGATGTGGTGGTGGACCGGGGCCTGCTCTCTAAAACAATAATCCGGGCAGGGTCGGTGAAGTGCCCTGCGGGAGAGACTGAGCTGCCACTCTAGGACGGCTGAGGCGGGCCTCCTACCTGAGGCATGAGCGTTGTAAGCCCTTGCGGGGAAAACACCTCGGGCGGCCCCCGGTCCCCACACCCCTTGATTGCTGGGCAGTGGGGTGGAGAAACAACCTCTGACTATTGAGGTGAGCACCCCACTGGACATTCAGACACGTCTTGCTACCTCCCGTCTTGGCCTGGCTGGTGCGGATCTGCTTGCAGGAGGGGGGCAGCCCCTGGTGAGCCAACCGAATAGACCGGGCGGGACTCTGGTGGCGGGAACACTGCGACGAACAGAGCCACCCCCTGCGGCTGACTATGAGGAGTGGGACCACTGTGCGCTGCCCCAGAACAATGGGGAAAGGGGACAAGACGCTAACCAAAGTCCAGTTCGAACAGCGTTGTGCGTAGGCCCCAGATCCACAGGAGCCGGAAACGGTGCAACAAACCAGAAATCAGGAGAACTCGATATATTCAGACATCAAGGAATTGCTGGTCACCATGGAGAAGGGCTTGCAGGATAGTATGGCGTCGATAGGGATGAAGATTGACGCCCTTACTTACCGCATGGAAAGGATGTCGGAAAGAGTGGATAAACATGCGTAACGACTGGATCTGTCGGAAAGACTTCTGACTGAAGTTGAGGAAGGGCAAATGGAACTAGATAAAGACCACAAACAAATAGGAAAGATCCTCCAGGTAATACAGGACAGGTCGGAAGATTTGGAAGCCCGCTCTAGACGCTCTAATATACGCATCACGGGAGTCTCGGAAACTACACCCACAGGTAAAATGGAGCTATTTGTGGAGAAGCTGCTGACCACCTTGCTGGTAGGGGACGTCTTCCCGCCCATGTTTATAGTGGGGAGGGCACATTGCACGCTGGGCCCCCGCCAGCGCCCGGGCCCCCCCCCCGAGGCAACATATTGCAAAACTCCTAAAGTATAGAGACAAAGATACTGTGCTGAGGGTGGCCAGGGAGAAGGGTCAGCTGCTATCTCCTATACCCAGACTTTACTGCGAAGGTGCAGGAGGAGCGGAGGCACTTTGCTCCGTACAAAAAACAACTCAGATCTCGGCGAAGCTAAGAATTAACCGAAAGGGGCATTCACACCAAAAGACCTACAAAAGGCCCTAAAGACTTGGACTAAGGAGCAAAGGAACAGCCCCAGAGGCCGGCTGGAGGAACAGGAACCCAAAAGCCGCTTGGATGAGCGAGAATAACAAGGCAGTACCATTCGTGTACCCTAGACGCGTGACAAACTGAGGAAAAGCCGTGGTGAGACATTGGTGTTGAGACTTGCATATCTGTTCACTCGGTCTCACAGACAGCGGGGAGCGAGGAGGACACAAGGTGCCCGTGTGAGCTCTGGAGTCCTGGGACATGGTGAGACTTTTCCGTGTTATGTTTGCCTATATAGATACTGGGGTCTGCATGCTCCGGACGGACATACGCTCCCTCCCATACACGGCTGGCGCGTGAAAAGCCTGATAAACAGCGGGGGGATGTAGACACTATTGTGAGAGACTATTGGTCGAACGCAGGATACCCCAATATGGGCTACCATTAAGGGACATGTACGGGGTGATGATGCTAGAGCAGGATTGTGAGCACTGTTAAATTATAATTGTTCTAATTCTGGCGACCTCTGCCCTAGCGCTGTATGCACAGTGGGTTCCTGCGGGGACCAGCATGGGTCAATTGGGAAGCTCTGGCAGGGGAAGTATTTTCAGGCTAGGCCGAGTTGGGGATGGTCTGCTGTGGGAGGGGGGATAATCTAAGGGGAAGGGAGGTGGGGTGGAGATTTACTGTTCTGGGGTAGACACATTGAATTCTGTGCAACCAAATACACACAGCCCACAACACAGCGTAATGCACAATAGGGGCACATGCAACACACTAAATGATCAGGCGACCAACCTAGACTCTGGGAGACTTCACGAAGCGACTCCAATGCGATGGCAGTTGACATAGACAACACGCGCGTTAACAGACTTAGGGCGCTCACGTGGAATGTGCGCGGTCTTAATGATCACAGGAAAGTGCGGAATGTGCTAAGCTACTTGCAGCGACACAATATAGATCTGGCCCTGATCCAGGAGACACACCTCCCTATGGCTAGTAGGATCCTACACTGTAAGGGACTAGATGGCAATGTAGCAGCTGCTGGCTCCACTACACACGCCAGAAGCGTCATGACATGGGTAAACCCCAAATCCAAACTCACACAGAAAACCCTAGAAGCAGACTCGGAGGGCCTATATGTAATCTCTAGATGCACTGGACTGGAACTGCCCTAGTCGTGGTTAACACCTACGGTCCAAACTTCGACTCCCCCGAGTTTTACAAAGAGATGGCGAGTAAACTCACACTGGACCCCACCCTTGATAGGTCTGCTGGCGCGCACCGTAAGCCGGCAGCAGCGGCGGTGGAACTACAAGGCATTATGACGCGACTAGGCCTGGGGGACGCCTGGCGATCACGCAATCCACAACAGGGAGGCTACACCCACTACTCTGCGTATCACGATATGCACCCCAGGATTGACTATTGGTTGATCCCGGATTCCAGATTAGGTTTGATTGCCAGATGTAGTGTTCTTTCTAGAACACTCTCAGACCACTCGCCTGTGCTCTTGGAGATGGAAGCCCAGGGCTCGGATGTCCCGCCTTTCACTTGGCGATTCCCACCATACTCGCTGCTGGACACAGTGTTTAGGGGTGAGCTAGCTGCGGCCATAGACCTATTCTTCAACACTAATATAGACTCAGTGGAAAGATTTCAGACTGTCTGGGAGATATTTAAAGTATACATCCGAGGGGTGACGATGTCCAAGCACTCGGGAGTACTGAAGGCGATTCGCACGCAATTAGCAGACCTCGAGAAGCAGCTAGAAGTTCTGGAAAGGAAACAGAGAGAAAGGGCTGACAGTGTAATGAGCGACAAAATTAAAATGTTACTTGAAGAATACCACGATGAAGCAGACAGGGAAGTCAAACACATGGGGAAATATGCCACAGCTAGAGTATATGGAGAACGCGACAGACCTGGCGCACTGTTGGCCAGGATTATTGGTGGTGGGAGAAAATGCCAGCAAATCACAGAGGTAAAATCGGCCGCGTGCGAGGCCCTGACAGACCCAGCAGAAATAGCTCACAAATTTAAAACTTACTATACGGACCTCTACACAGCCAGGGGGGGAACCTAGAAGAGGACATTGAGTATTACCTTGGACACATAGATCTCCCCACTCTGCCAAACTCGGATAGGGAATTCCTCATGCACCCTATAGAAAAAGACGAAATATCCGAAGCCCTGAAGAGCATGAAGCCTGGCAGCGCTCCGGGAACGGATGGCCTGACGGCTGGTTTTTACAATGCCTTTAAAGAACAGCTCATTCCACATCTGTCGGCTCTCTTTGATAACATCTGTGTAGAAGGCAAAATGCCTGAATCAATGAGAGAGGCGCTTCTAGTTACTATTCCGAAACCTGGCATGCCAAGGGAGGACTGTAGTTCATACCGACCCCTGTCCCTACTAAATGTAGACGCAAAACTGTTCGCTAAGGTCCTGGCCAACTGGCTAGCTTTGCTGGCGCCCCAGTTGGTGGCCCCAGAACAGGCAGCCTTCATTCCAAGCAGGAATCTAACTTATAACATCCGCACTTTAATAGACACAATGCAACATACACGACAAGACAAGAAAGCGCTAGCAGTCTTCCTTGACATGGAGAAAGCCTTTGACTCTGTGGAATGGAATTTCATGAGATGGGTGCTGCAGCACATGGGTCTAGGACAACCTTTCCTACAAATTATAGGAGATTTGTATCATCAGCCACGCACTTGAATCAGAATTAAAGATTTGGTGACAGACTCATTTCCGATCACTAGAGGCACTAGACAGGGGTGCCCACTCTTGCCCCTGCTGTATGCGCTAGTGGCTGAGCCCCTGGCTTGCACCCTCCGGGGAATACCATGGTAATGAAGGCATATGTTTTCCAAACTACAAGATAGTAGTCTCGATGTATGCGGACGACACTCACATTATTATATGTCAGAGACCCAGACAACAACTTGTCATCAGTACTGAGGAAAGTGGTCCGCTTCGGCGCACTGTCAGGTCTGCGAGTCAACTGGTTGAAATCACTAGCTTTTCCCCTGACCCCTGTCACACTACCTATGACCATGGAATACCCGCTCACCTGGACCACGGACACGGTTAGATACTTGGGGGTTCAACTGCATACAGACCCTGAGACCTTATTTAGAGCCAACTATGGCACCGCCTTCAGTAGGCTGGAGGATGACGTGACCACCTGGTGCAAACTTCTGCTCTCCCTAATGGGGCGGATCGCCATCATGAAAATGGTAGTGCTTACCAGATTCTTATTCTTATTCACATCCATCCCGATGGTGCTCCCCAAGACGTTCTTCCAAAGACTCCAACAGGAACTGACTAGGCTTGCGTGGGCGGGCCGACAGCCCAGGGAGAAATGGTCGCTTCTTACACTACCATACAATATGGGAGGTCTAAATGCGCCGGACCTAGAACTATACTTCTCGACGAAACGCAGTTTGGCTTCAGGAAAGGGCATGGGACAGAGACCGCCCTGATTAAGGCCTCTGACGAGATCAGGGCAATCATGGATCAGGGGGGGGCGGCTGTCCTCATCCTTTTGGACTTGTCAGCGGCCTTTGACACGGTCGACCATGCCACCTTAGTCGACCGTGTCACAGCTCTGGGCATAAACGGTCCGGCCAAGGATCTCATTTCATCTTTCCTGGCAGACCGTACCCAGACTGTAAGGCTGGGAGATTTCTACTCACCCATCTCTGCACTTCCTTGTGGAGTCCCACAAGGTTCCTCGCTAAGTCCCATGTTATTTAACATTTATGTAGCGGACTTAGCGAGGGTAATAAAGGAATATGGAATACGGTTAACATCTTATGCAGATGATACCCAGCTGGTCCTGGGCATCCATAAGGACGGCTGCACAGTGGCAGCCAACTTTCAGAAAGCTATGCTTGAGATCAGTACCTGGATGGCCTCCAATTTTCTTAGACTCAACTCGGACAAGACTGAGGTTATGACCTTTGGAAAACTCTCTCCAGAATGGTCGACTAACTGGTGGCCGGAAAAGCTCGGCCATCCACCTGTCCCAGTGGAAAAAGCCAGAAACCTGGGAGTCATTTTTGACAGCAAGTTGGTCTTCGACCTGCATACAAACAAGGTTGTGTCGTCTTCATTCTTTATCCTGAAAAAGATTAAGAAGCTGCTGCCTTATCTCCCTCCCTCAGCTGGGAAGACTTTGGTTTCTACCTTAGTCTTCTCCAAAATGGATTATGGAAACGCTCTCTTTCTCCACACCCAGAAGCGTGTCATAACAAAGCTGCAATCCATTCAGAATGCGGCAGCCAGGATTCTCCTGAGCATTCCCCGCCGCAATTCTACCACTCTTGGCATTCGTCATCTCCACTGGCTGAGAGTTGAGAGCCGCATCAAATTCAAGGCCCTCTGTATTGCATATAAGGCAGTACACAACATAGGACCCAGGTTCCTGACGGAAGCCTTTCAGCCATATACTCCTAGACGGCAATTAAGATCGGCCAATACCAACCTCCTCACTGTGCCACGTACAAGAACCGCCACCTGGGGAGATAGACGTTTCTTGGTGGCCACCCCAAAACTCTGGAATCTTTTGCCACAGTCCATCAAATCTGCCCCTAACCTGATGAGCTTCCGCAGGCTCCTAAAAACTTGGTTATTTAACCAGTAAAAGGATGACTGACCCCAGTAGCTCCACAGCGCCGAGACACCCCAGGGTATTTGTTGCGCTATAAAAATTACGTAAATAAAATAAATACAGAGTGGCGCAGGCTGCTCACCTTCACACTTGGGTACACGGGCACAAAGCCAAAGACATACCACACATTAAAATGGAAACATTGTTTGCCCGTCCGCTCTCGCTCCCGCATACGTTTTTTTAACCTACTGATTGCCGCACGGGAATCCTAGATCCGCTGGCGGCTACGAACCATGCATGGAGCACCCTCCTACAGAGGCAAAACGGTGCATTGATGTACTCCCCTAGTATGGCCATTGACTGGACCCGGTGGCTGCCCCCACTGCGTGAGAAGGGGGTACTAGACGCTATGCGGAAACTTGGGATCGAGACTGGAGGAGATCTGTTTGGGGACAAACAAGGGGTCAAAACTTGGGAACAAGCAAGGGTTGGTCTGGAGGTCCTGTCGCCGCTGACGAGATTCCATTACTTTAGGGTACGTCACGCTCTTTCGGAACTTCTCGGGGGGGGATATGGCGGAATCGCCTGAGGTGACGGAACTCACACACGTCATTAAGGTCACAACCTCGCAGAAATTGATCCCTCATCTATACACCCTGTCACAATCCCATAGGGAAAACACATACACTAAAGCAAGATTGGCTTGGCAAGTAGACTTGCAAATGGCACTGGATGATGACGCATGGACATACTGCTGCACTAACACTAAGAGAATCTCCCTGAACGGACGACACAGGCTGGTCCACTTCAAATTCCTCAACCGGACATATTATACGCCAGCTAGACTCTTCAGGTATGGTCTTAGAGCCACAGCGGAGTGTGAGAGGTGTCATTCGCCTAACGTTGATTTCCTCCACCTAGCGTGGCATTGCCCGGGGATATATGACTTTTGGGTCAAGATTTTCACTGAACTCAGCACCATTACTAAGATTGTCATTCTCCCTGACCCTGCGATAGCTCTGATATGGTACACCAAGAAGTTGCCGAGTGCAGTCCGTAGACTGGCTGACATGGGGTTCTTAATTGCACGTAGGGTAGTAGCATGCTGCTGGATGAGGGACCGAAGCCAACACCTAAAAGATGGGTGCACAACATGCTGTATTGCTGCACACAGTCAGAGATCTATAGCGAACTCCTTTCCCCTACCAACAGACCCAAGGACTTTTGGGGGCTTTACCAAACCTACTTAGCGACTAGCGCAGACAACAACCTGGGCGCTGAGCCACAGGAGTCCTGGGTGGAGGGGGAGTAGCACTTGGGGCACATTGGAAGTTGAGTGATTATCAGATTCCTGGACTTGGGTCGCGAGTCATGATACCGCTGCCTCCTTGCGTTCTCAGATCTGAGTGTGTAAATGTATTTGTGTACCTTTAAACGCTGCCTACCCCATTGATAGGGTTGTTGGCTAAATGGCTGTGTAACTCTTGGAAAATGCGCAGAAAAGTGGTTGATGCTATACTGATGTGTTAGTCCACTGGTGGGTGGAAGGTGGGGGTGGCATGTTCGATTTGTTTGTAACTTGCTTCAAAAAGCTCTAAAAAAATAAATAAATAAATAATCTACTGACATCTGGCAGGGATCCACTGATTCTTGGCCTTGAAGACATAACTAGTTAGGTGTGGTGTAAGCCCTACCTACTCTAGTTGGGTACCTACTGGACTCTTTGAGTTGTAGAAAGGGTGTACTTTAGCCCTTAACACACAACTCTAAGTTCAGTAGAATTTACGGTATTTAAGCTTGTATTATATGTACCTCTGGTACCTTTAGTGGTTTTCAAATGATCACACACTTGAGATTATCTGGTAAAACAATGCCAAGCTGGAATCCCACACGCTGCACACCAATGTGAGAAGTTGGCCTGGCATATGCTGTCCACTATTCTAGTGGGCACCTTGCACCAGTCCAAACGACCCCTTAAAATTAAAAATATCCAGCTTTCTTTTGATGTCCCCAATATGATCCATACTTCCTCTCCCGATTTTCTGGTTCCGTCATCTCCCACATCAGAACCTTCCCTCCGTTAATTCCCGGATATGTCTTTGCAGACTTCTCTGGACCTTCTAATTAAGCTGAAATCAGGTTCTCGCCGGGACCCTTGCCCCGCCAAAACCCTTGCCCAACTAGCCCCCACCCTTAACCATCTCATCAACCCGATACTCAATGTCTCACTGAGCACAGGGGAAGTCCCGCAGCCTTGGAAACATGTTCTGATCTTACCACTATTAAAGAAATCCAATTTGAATCCGGACTTGCACGCTAATTACCGACCCATCTCCCTTTTGCCTGCCCTCGCGAAAGTGGTTGAAAAACATGTCCACACCTCTTTGTCCCACTTTCTTGAGGCTAATGATATTCTCCACACATCCCAGTCAGGCTTTCGCTCTAACCTGAGCACTGAAACCGCTCTTCTCGAGGTCACCAAAGTGATTAAGTCCACCTTGGACAAGGGAGGAAAAGTCATGTTGTTGATGCTCGATCTCTCTGCGGCATTTGACACCGTCCCCCACAACCTCCTCCTTGCAAGACTCTGGGAGGTGGGTTTGAGGGGGACGGTGTTCAACTGGTTCCGTTCCTTCCTCTCTAACCGACAACAAACTATCTGGGCCCCACCTTTTTCCGCCGCGATGCCACCTCTGGAGGTCGGAGTTCCGCAGGGCTCAATCTTGAGCCCTTCGATCCTTAACATTTACATGACCCCTTTGGCCGCACTCATGGAGGGTTTTGGGGCCCAGATCGTATCGTACACTGACGATACACAGCTCCTGTTCACCTGTGATAAGGACCACGACTTTGACGGATCTTCCATACGGCACTGCCTCGGTGCGGTGTTTGACTGGTTCAACCGACACTGCCTTAAGTGCAATTCCAAAAAGTCGGAGGTCCTCTTCTTCGGCTGCCCGGCCGATCCCAGATGGAAGGAGTGGTGGCCGGCCGCAATGTTCCCTCCTGAAAGTGACTCAGGGTCGTCGAAGAATCTAGGAATCCAGGTCGACAACTGCCTCTCTGTTAGGGGACAAGTGTCGGGCCTGGCCGGTAGATGCTGCACAATTTTAAAGATGCTGAGAAAGTTCCTGCCCCTCCTATCCATCGAACACAGAAGGACCACAGTGCAGGCCCTGATTGGCTCTCGCCTGGCCTATGCCAACATTCTGTACCTTGGCCTCCTGGACTATCTTATATCACGCCTACAGATAGTACAGAACTCGGCAGCCCGAGCCATCTTAGGCCTTAACAGAAGGGCCAGGGTGACAGAGCTCCTCAGTACCCTCCACTGGCTGCCTATTAAGAAGCGGATTGCTTTCAAGACCCTGATCATCGCCTTTAAAGCCCTGCATGGTCTAGGCGCCCGTTACCTTTGAAAGTGGATCACGTTTTACCTTCCACCGAGATCCCTTCGCTCGTCGTCACAAGCTAGGGCAGTCACCCCTAGGATTCATCGAGTTCGCATCGGCGGCCGCGCCTTTCAACATCTGGCGCCCCAACTGTGCAATAATCTTCCTCTCGCGCTCAGGTCCTGTTCCAATCTCCTGACATTCAGGAAGAACTTGAAAACCTGGTTGTTTCAGCAATAAGTCTCTTCCATCCCTGCTCTGTTTCTCAGGACCTATACTGCCTGATTTTTCCTCTGCTCTTCTCCTCGTCTTGTGAGGCTCCAACAGCACCGGGACACTCCTCAGAGTAGCCGTGCGCTATAGAAGCACCCTTTTAACATAACATAACATAACATGGTAGGGGAAAGACAACCTTAAAGAAAGCTATCCTAGTGGTAGCTGTGGAGAGCAGCCTTCAGGCTAAGTCTTCAAGGACTGTAAAGCAGCGGGTTTTACCAGTCTATAATCTCATGTAATGACCAAATGAAAGCAGAACCACACCAGGTATATGTATTTATCCTAAACGCATCCCCCTAGTCTCTTTATGAGGCTAATGTTAAAAGTACACAAGTAAACTTATTTAGCACACAGTAAATTAGCACAATATATGATTAGCCCTAGAGGCATCACAAACCATATACTAAGAAAGCGGTATAAGAACCACGACTGACATAGATTCAAGGCCTAGAGCTTTAGAACCGCTGAGACCACCAGGAGCCACCCAAGGTAGTGACACAGGGGACCCACGAGGAATGCGTGCACTGTCTAAACACAGCCACAAATCGCCATTAACTTCTATGGGGAAAGTTGCAGTTGGAAAGTTACAGATTAAGGACACTTAGGAGTGGACTTAGAGCAAACCCCTTTAGAACTAGGCAGTTCTAAAGCCAATACGCATGGGAGCACAGGAGTACTCGAGTTACCTCACCCAGGAAAGCCGGATGCATAGGTGTCTTTTGATATCGGGTTTCGCCGTCATTTCCAATAGCGAGCTGCTGAAGAGTGCTACAGGCGACCAAGTGGAAAGTGTATTCATTGATTCAAGGGGGCATCGACAATCTGAAGAACCTGAAAACAGAGGGGACAGAGTCTGGGTCACTAGCCAGTGACAAGGAAGGCAAAGAGAAAATGCCAACCAATGTTAGGTGATTTCAGGTGAAGAAGGTGAAAGTTGACTCCTCAGCCATGGGGACCAGGAGGCATCAACGACAACCAGGGGCTGTATTTGAGCTGCCTATGAAGGATGTCAAGTGCTGCAGCGTTGGTATCCAGATTAGACACAACAAGCCTTGGCAACAGCACCCTACACAGAAAGCAGAGATTGGCTTTGGTGCAGACCAGCAAAGTCTGATGGACTCAACCTATGGAGGGGAGTCAGGGCACATCTGGAGCAACCAGGAAATCCCAAGAAATAGAAGAGTTATCTTTGTGTGGACCCACCAGACGATGGACAAGGGATCGTGAAGGAGCCTCAAGCTGAAATGCTAGAAGCAGGCCCACGAAACACTTGTGGAGTGTATGCCCACAATCTTCAGTGCAAATGGTGCTCGGGGCTTGGACTACAAGTAGCTCAGTGCACAACTTCAGGGAATCTTGGGAAGTCAATGAACTAGCAGATGTGCAGGGTGTCTAGGGGTTCCAGTTCAAAATCTCTCGTGATGGCTGCGGGTCTCAGCTTTGCTGCGATCTCGGTTCGGCCTCAAAGATATCTGGAAGTCTGGGTCCTGTATCACAAATCCTTCAGGATCCAGCGGGAGCCTTGGAAATACAGAACGGCAAGATGCTTCTTTGGCGCATATTTGAACAGGGGAGTTACTCCTTGAGCCCAAGGGAGATGCTTCCATCTTCTAGTCAAAATAGAATGTTGAAGTTCTAGGTGATATGTTGCAGAGTTTGGTCCAGGGTAATCTAAAGTCCTAAGGACTGGGTTCCAATGCTTATATTAAGTTTAGGGGATGTACTTACTCTAGGGTCCGTGGGGGTGGTTACAGCACTGTCTGAAAAGCATTCTGTGAATGCACCCACCCAGCCCCAATACACTAAAGCCAGTCTTGGAGGTGGTTACACCTCCCTGTAACAGGAAACCTATTGTCCAGGCCTCCCCTGTCGAAGTTCCCTCCAGTAGCAGGAGGTCAGACTTGTGTCTCTGGCATCGATTTTGTGATGCCAGGGCTCTTTTAAACTATTACCATTTAAGTAAGTGTGCACATGTCGTCTCCCTCTGGAAGGGTGGAATTCTACCCCCGCTGCC
Organism: Lissotriton vulgaris; assembly: GCF_964263255.1. Taxonomy (NCBI): domain Eukaryota; kingdom Metazoa; phylum Chordata; class Amphibia; order Caudata; family Salamandridae; genus Lissotriton; species Lissotriton vulgaris. Next base: position 1,293,262,444 of record NC_141689.1, on the reverse strand, counting down.
AGAACTGTTGGGGGGGTAGGATTCTACAGTGTTGACACCAAACACAGCATGTTTCCATGCAGCCATTCCAAAGTTAGCATTAACAGCGAGGTTATAATGCACTTAAGAGTATATGGTCTGGGTGCATCACAGAACAGCTGCAGAGAAGTGATTCCGAAACCTGCAGAGGGGCGTAGCTCATGCTTGGGCACCCTCTCACACAGCCTATATCTTAGTAAGGGGTGCAAGCACCACCTTACCCAGGCTGCAGTAGCAGACCTGTGGTGCCATTTTGGAAGGCTTCCCAGGGGTGGCATAATACATGCTTCAGCCCCTGGAAGGGCTCAGGCCATTAGTACCCAAGGTACCATATACTGGGAACTCACAAGGGTAACCCAGTTACCAATCTGGAGTGTACCTAATGTACATGCAATCGATTTAGAGCGGAAGCAGCTAGGCTGGGGTCCTTGTTAGCAGGGCCCCAGCCAGACTAAATAAAACAAACTGTGAAACATCAGCAAAAAGTGGGGGTAACCATAGTAAGCAGATCCTACTCTCCTACACTGAGTACTTCGCAGGTCTTTAAAAGACCATTTACTTGTTATTGAAGCATTTTAGTTTTTCACCTCTTCTTAGCACCCCTGCATCTCCACTCTGACTATCGCAGGAATCGCCCAGCCCCCATAGACCTGAGTCTCTTTGAGTCCACGCTGCGGCAACCGGCGCTGTTTGCTGTCACTCTTAAAATAAACCAAAAAAAACAGGTACAATTTCTGCAAGGTCCGCGGGCCCCCAAGGATGGCTTGCCGGCCCGCTGGCGCCCAACGGGCCGTACTATAAGTACCTGTGGGATAGGGTATCATATGATGTATATAGCCCCACTGAACTGCTATGAATTCCATATTTGTTCAAAATTTCCTTAAGTGATGTCACTACCCGTAGTGCTGCTTAGGGTGTTTAGGACAGTAATACAGTGCATGTAATGCTAGAAGATCTAGAACATTCAACTGAGTTTTCCTCTGATTAATTGCATGATGGTACATCTAATTATGATGACATTTTGTTTTCAACATTATGGTCATCATTTGCTGCAAAATGCCAGTGTTCCACGTGCTGTTTATAATTTTACTCAATGGGAACATTGCCTTTCACCACCATGGGGTAGTTCAAAAACATTTGCACAGATGTTTGCCTATTTTTCTGGTTATGATACATCTGACACAGCCTCAAATAATTATAGGCGTGCTATGTGAGAGAAGCTTGACTAGTGCTAGTTGTGTGCGAGCAGATCTTCTACTCATGCTACAGGTAATATAATTATTTTGTTTATATGATGGAAGCTTCCATTTCTACTACCTATTATTTTTTCCTAACCTCTGTCTCAGAGGGAAACATGCCCTTCTGTTTATGCTGAGATACACGGGCAGAGGTTTTGCTTAGGCTATTCACCAAAAAGTGTCATGTTTCACAGTTATATGCTTGTCTATTTCGCACTTCCAAGGTAATTTGTTTGAATCCTTGTGCTGGTAGTCGGGAATAATAAATACAGTAAACAAAAGTGCCAGAACGCAAAGAAAATTCCTTGACTGGATGAGCTAATCAGACATGGTTCGCAAAATGTGAGATCTTTCACTGTTCTGTTCATGAAAAGATGTCTGCACTGCTGCCTGTACAGTAGCTATTCTGTATGTAGAGTGTGTGTGCATTCCTGCAACATAAACTATATCTATTGAATGTGTATTTAAGGACAAACATGCAATACTTGTGTACAATGTGTATGAGTAAGTCTTGGCTTGCTGCTGTCCTTTTTAGGTCTCAGCTAACGCATGGGTCTTAGAAGCCACCTTTTGCTTACCACTGGTTAACTTAAATGTTGCTCTTATTTGCTGGCTTCTTATTGGTCAGCTTACTTCCTGTGGTGGCCCTCTCCATTTTCATTACTTATGTCCTTCCACTGTCTGCTTTTTCAGGCACTACTTTATTCTTTTTATTTAAGCATTCCATGAGAGTGCATGTGTTTCTTTACTGAGTCCCTAGTTGACTTCTCCCTCCTCTGTGTTTTACTCCAAGTCCATGTCCTTGCCTGTTTGCTTGCCCCACCCCCTTGCCCAACCCACCTTTGTATGTGTGCTTGCCCCAGCGTCTCCCAACCACACTCCTTTTTCCTATGATTGCCCTTAGCCACTCCAAAACACCCTTTTTTCTGTCTGCTTGCCCTAACCCATACTTCAGACCCTCCGCTGTTTGTCTCTTTCTCCCCATTCCACATTCCCAATCCTCCCTTTTCAATCTGCTTGCCCATGCCTCCATTGATTGTGTGCTTGCCCGCAGCCTCTACCACCCACCCTCAGTTGTGCATGTGCTCCCTGATCCCCTCATGCATGTCCTGTCCTCACCCTCTCTACCTCTGTGTTGCCTTGGGGAAGCAACACTGATGCAATTGTTAAAAAAAGAAGTGCATTAATGCTGGTGGTGTCATAAGGCTTTTTTATTCGATTTTTTCTATGCTTAACAGCAGTCATGCTCTACACTATAACTACAAACCACTGACAAAATCAATAGCTCTTATATGCAAGACTTATTGGCTTTGGCAAAGCCTATTAGTTATTGTGAATGTGATGGTTTTGGTGCTACCACATCATTCACGTTATGGGTATGAGGGAATATTGCCATTTGCATTTAATGAGCATTATTTTCCTTTATTGTGTGAAATTGTATTTCTTTATTCTGAACTGAATTTGTATTGTGATGTAGAAGCCATTGATTGCCCCAACCGATGCTTACATGGAAGGCCATTTATTTTGCCTATTTTTAAGATGTTTTCGTACATACAGTGGATACAATTTTTGCTTGGGTAGTGGATTTTAACTACTGAAAATGTAAGCACTTATCAATCTAATGGAGGAGAGTGTGAGTTTCTGAATTAATAACTTAATTGTGTCATAAACTAAAAGATTTGTTTACAACCTGGGATGCTTGTGAAGTTTAAAAGAAAAAATTGAGCAGTTTTAGCAGAACTTCTCAAAAGGCGGAAACTACTCCTGCTCGGAGATTCAAAGTAGGCAGGTTCTAAAATGTCTTGTCTTGCCTGGTGCTGCAAGGGGCCACTCAGGATAATAAGGGGTGTGTGTCTCTTGCCGGAGGCCCAAAGACCATTGTACTTAGGGGCATATGTACAAAAAAATGGCGTGGCAGCAAATTTTGCAGCACCACAATGAGTTATTTCCAAAACACAGGGATGTGCCGTATCTCCAAGAAAATGTCTTGCCCCTGTGTTTACCCTAGCACTGGTGCTAAAAATAGCTGTCTAACGGCACCTCGAACACCCTTGTGCCATAGTGTAAGGGTACATGAGTTGCAGGGATAATTTCTATGTGCAGGAAGTTACCCCTTTCCTGCACATAAACAACAAATTATGATGTTTTGCTACTTCTATGTGGGCTGCCTTCTACAGCACACATAGAAGTAGCAAATAGCCATTATTTTCTGATTGTTTTTGAGCATGAGGGGACACCTTCATGCAGAAAAACGATAATTAATGGTGTTTTGCTCTTTCTATATGTACTGCAGAATGCATAACACATAGAAGTAGCAAATTACCATTATTGATTGTTGTAAATCCTTGTAAATCTGGGGCAGTGTTAAAGAGCAATGGGTGTTGTGATAAAATGCCCACAGCAACACCCACTGCATGCCCCAAGCATGCAGCTATCTGCATGAAAGGGTACCATATTTACAAAGTGGCGGTAAGCCACAATAAGTAGCTTGACGCCACTTAGTAAATATGGAGCAGGGCATTACGCCACTGAAACTTTGGTAAAATCGACTTTCTGGTAGTGAAATCCAATATATATCTGCCCCTTAGTACCATGCCTCGCTGAAGCCTAAAATGGCTCATTTCAGACCCCAGCCAAACAAGCAAGCATACCAGTCGCTCATCTGGTGGGCGTCCTTCTCTGAGGACACTGCCACAGTTCCATTTCAAGCCCTCTCCATGGCAGTGGCATCACAAAACCTTAGCAGGCCGCCACTGCAAGGTATGGTGAGTGGGGCCCTCCCACAATGTCTATTCCCAACCACCTTGTTGAAGTGCTTCACCTTTGCCTCCTGCATCCACCTGACATCAGCAGGAGTATTCCATGATATTTTTAGCGACAAAAAGACAAAGGTTATCCTTGTCAGATGAGCATGCAATAGAAACATGCACACTAACAATCAAGTTGTGCATATTTTTTATTACATTCTTATTTTTATTTAAAAAAAAATTACTTTAGGGGCTGAGTGAATATTTCTTTTCACCTTAAAAGAGGGGGTACGGTTGTGAGGGATGTGCAGCTACTAAAAGGTGTAAATTAAACAGGTTATTTGCATTTTAGCAGACCAAGTTGATCTAACACAGATTTTCTGAGCTTTCATTCTAAGACACTTTCTATTTCTATTCAATGCCTTATTCTAAGTGCCCAGATGTAGTGCCAATTTATCTGTGACTTAATGTGTGCCCCCTAAAGTTTACTTCTCGCGACACTAATGATAGTCTGTCTATTGGCCTTATAAACATTGTATATATTAAAAAAGCATTGAGAAAATAATGCAGATGCATGTTATAGGCCCACACGGGCATGGGAAATACGGGAAATTGCTGTTTTGGGTAATAGATAGGGCCACTGTAAATATGCGATTCTGTGGTGGTGTCTCTTGGCAGGTTATTATGGATTGTTAACGTTTGCCACAACTCATAATTTGCTGCATAGGCTACTGATTTTAGCAAAAAATAAATAGTTCCTAACCTTCACTGATGAAAGGACCTAACATCTTGGTGAAAAGTGTTGCCATGCAGTGGAAGGCTCTATGTAAAAGGGAGCCAGTTACCTCTTTTTTACTGTTGGACCAGGTCATTTTTGCAAGTTTATCCCCTGACTTTTTTGCCTTTTGCTCTTATTTTTCCAACCTGTTTTTGTAGGTTGTAGGACTCTGTGCCCTATTACCACTGCTAATTAGTGTTAAAGTGCATATGCCTTCTGTGTAAAATATAATTCTCATTTTTTATCCATGATTGGCATATTTGATTTACTGGTAAGTCCCTAGTAAAGTGCACTATGTATGCCCAGGGCCAGTAAATTCAATGCTAATAGTGGGCCTACAGCATTGGTTGTGCCACCCACATGAGTAGTCCTGTGAACATGTCTCAATCCTGCTATTGTAGTGTCTGCAGGTGCAGCTTTAAACTGCCATGTCGACCTGGCAAGTGCACCCAATTGCCAGGCCCTAACCTCCCCTTTTACTACATGAAAGGCACCCCTGAGGTAGGGCCAAGATGCCCCATGGGTAGGTTGTAGCGTATTTGAAAAGTAGGACATGTACCGGTGTGTTTCAAGGACTAGCTCTGTGATAAGCTATCAACGGAGCTGCCCTGTGACATTTTTCATATGTACCCTTCAATTTGGAAAAGCTAGAAGTTCGGAGTTTGGGGTCTCTGAGCTCAGGATTTAAAAAACATCTTTAAGGAAAGGTGTTTTTTAAATTCTGAGTTTGAAAATACTACTTTTAGAAAGTGGGCATTTTTTTCTGTACCATCTTGTGTCTTTACCTGCTTGTGGAATCAACGTCTGTTTTAGACTAACAGGTGGGTTGTTTGTGAATTCATCTAGGCAGTCAGGTAAAGGGAGTTGAGATTTGCCCTGCATATCCTGATGGTCCATTACCAGGTTTATGGGCCTCCCTGAACTAGAGTGATGGGAGGAGTTGTCCCATTCTCCTTAATATTGCTGTGCCTGACCTCTCAAAAAGCTTTCTCCACTCCCTGGAGTGGGTTTGTAGCCACGGCAAGGCAGGACAATAACTGGTGCACCACCAAGACAATCCTATGAAGAATGCCCCCTTCAAAGGCCAAAAGGGGTATAAATATTAGACATAAACTCCCGTACTTCTGGATTGAGGGCTCTGCCAAGAAGAAGAGCTGCCAGGAGGAGTACTGCCCCTTTGCTGTCTGTTGCTTAGCTGGGTTGGCCTGCAGTTGCTGATTCTTTCTGTAGGCAGTGAAGGAACTGGACTTTGCTGTTTTTAACCAGCTTCCCAAGTTTCTCTAAAGGCTTCTCTGTGCTGCCTCCTGCTGCAAGTTGCAGGGCCATCAAAGTCTTCTGCTATAGCACCTGGGCTCCATTGCTGGGAGTCTTGAACCTGCCAAGTGGTGCCAATCCCAGTTATGGGCTACTGGGTGTATTTGCTGGTCTGCGACTTCAAGAAAAGGATTCTCGACGCCAGGGTTACTGCTCACTGGGTGAGCCCAGCACATTCCTCAACAACACTGCAGCCTTATTCTCACCAAATATGTCACTTTTCACTGACATCAATGCCGCTGCCTGCACCATGGCAGTGGACACTAAATTTGACAACAGCGCATCCCTGGTCTCACCGAAGACGACTTTTTGCAACGTCACTGACTCCACTGCCTGCACCATAGCTTTGCTCACCCTCCACGACAACACCGCAGCCCTTGGTCCTTGAGGCCTCTTTAACCCCAAGGCTCTGTTTGTGGTCCTTCCCTGATGCCATAGCCAGCCCTTGATTTTATTGAGGTCAGACTGAACTATTTAATTTAATGACCATGACTCTGCAATAGCCCCAGTTGGTGCAATGGACTTCAAGGAACTTTATTATTGCTTTATTCTTTAAAAAAATCTTGTCTTTGCTTGTGTATGTTCGATTTTTGTCTTTTTGATCTTTTTTTGATTTGCAATTTTTCTAAACTGGTCTGGTGTCCATTTTCTTGTGTTTTCACTGTGCTACTGTGTGAGTTTTGTACACATACTTTACACATTGCCTCTGAGATAAGAATGAGTGCTCGTCCCAAGAAATCAAGAGGGTGAGCAGGAGTTATTTTAGCTGTTTAATCCCCTTACCCTGACTAGAAGAAAGCTACCTAATTTGACAGGGTGTAAGCCACTGCCATCTAGGCACCCCCATTTCTAACCGTTGCTTTTCACTGTTTTTGCATGTTAAACTAATACATATAGTATGCTTTCCCCAGAATCATTAACGTGTTAAAAAAATGACAATATTATGAAGTAATACTATCACAAAATGTGCCATGTTATGTCGCCTAATTTGCCTTTTCTTGCTGTGTAATTAGTCAACCCTGAAGCATAATTTGGTCTTTTTATACTTCATAATTCCAATGGTCATGGTAATACATTTAATTTACTTGTTGAGGTATTCACGTTCAGTGTAAGAGATACTCTTACCTTTTCATTGCACCTGCTTGCATTAAAAAATCGCATGTCCCTACAGTACTCTCCCCTTAGTTTATTTTCTATACAGTGGCATGGAACGATGAAAGAAATGCTCTAACCCAATCCTTAAACAACCTCTTACTCAGTAACGACTTCTCCCAGCACTGCAAGAGTCAAACACACAACAAATGCTCAATCCTGAATGTTATCATAGCTCAGGAAGAAACACTAACAATCAATGACATCATTCCTGTTGACTGGTCAGACCACGAAATCCTTCCGTTTCATATCAAGAAAACCAACTTGCACGCATAAAACCCTCCAATGGGTGAGAAATATTAGACAAATTCCCCCAACGGCCTTGAATGAAGAATGGGATCACTCATTCCCCCTCTTCAGATAACCTCTAAACAAACAAACTCACCACCCACAACTCAACAATGTCTTTCATACTAGACCAAGTAGCCCCTATGAAACTGAAAAGGGTGAGAAACACACTCTTGAGAGCCTGGTTCATTAAAAACCTAAACACTGAGAGAAGACAAGTTAGAGAGGCAGAAAGACTCTGGCGAACAAATCCCCCCATACCCCAACTTGACCAACTAAGGAGAGAATTCAGAAACTACAAAAAGCAACTCACAGAAGAAAAAGCCACCTTCTTCTGCAATGCTCTAGATGAGGCCAAAAACTCTGCCCAAAGTCCTTTTCAATATAATGAAACATTCAAACCACCCTTAAAAATCCCTCAGACCTCCAAAGAACGGTGTGACCACTTTATAAACTTCTTAATGATGAAATCAGAAAAATTGAGCTCTCTATGAAGCTCTTAACCAGTCAAACAATGAGAAACCTCCTCCCTCTAAGGAAGATAACAATTTCCCATCCCTCTCCATGGCCTCCCTATCAACGATCCTTTTATAAGACAACAACGGGTGCAGTCAGATCCAAGGGCCTCTCACACCTGATAGAAGTTGGAAGGTAATCAACCCACTCTCGGAGGCACACATTTTACCACCTGGCAAACCCCCTCCCAGCCTCCTTAGCAAAAAAAACTCAACCATGCCCTTAACACTGTAGTGTAGTTCCGATATTCCCAATAGGCTCTGCGTATTGGAATAATATACCCTGCAGCTTAGACATAGGACTGAAGTCGACTAGGTCTCTGCCGAATATATTAGAATTAATTGTGTATGCCAGCTAGCTCAGAGGTCACTAGAAACTTTCTCGAATATACAAGAAGAGATTAGTTTCTGACAACCATATAACATGACAACTTTATTTCCCCAGAATGAAACGTGTCTCTAGAGTCGCGGAAACAATAGACGGCTATTTCACTCAGTCAGATGTGCATGCTTCGTTTCACCAGAGTTGCTTAGAAATAGAGAGACGGGCGTTTTCAATAAAAGTATTTATTGAACAGTCTTATTTCTTAAGCATAAGAATTGCACTGCTTCAATTGAAATGCTAGTTAAGAAGTACACTGCATATAATACAAATAGTATTATAAAATAGTACTGTAAAAGCATTATATGGTTTCTGAGCCATATACATAAAATACATAGAATGCATAAAATACATACAATGATAAAATAGTGACTAAAAGTACTCTACTGGTGCTTCTAACATACGCCTACCCCGGTGTACCTAACCTAAGCCTAGTACGGGGGAGGAGTAAGTGAGGAGTAGTGTTAGGTTTTAGTATTTCTCTGCTAAGAATCTGTTCAAAAATTCTCTAGGGATCTAATCAGCTCTGCACCTTGGTTTTAGGATGATAGAGGGCTGATATCTCTCTCTTGGGACTAGATCTTCCAGCAACCCGCAAAGGTAGCCTGGAAACACTGGAGCTGGATTTCTCGGCAAGAGAAAAGACAGCGTATTCTCAGTGTGTTGGTTGGAGGGTAAGTATGGGCGGAAAATCCGTTCCGCTCGCGGATTTTGCGGATTTTCGGTAAATTCGCAATCCGCGAGATTCGTGAATTTCCCGCAAAATCCGCAAAGCCGCGAGCAGCGGATTTTATGGCTTGCTCGCACTGTTCGTGTGAGTTTGCGGCTTCCCAGTTCAACTTCGCGCCCCGCGAATAAGCGCTAAATTGCAGAAATACGATCTTAGCAAAACTGAAACTACTTACCAGGTTCAAAAGTTCAAGCTCATCATTAGTAGCCATTTCCTGTAGTGCTTCCTGAGGGGCCCCTCCAGAGTTCAGTTGCCTACTTGCAACTATTATGTGACCCTGCTCTGACCCTCAGAATAGTTACACATATGCCACAAAGGTCCTGAATTACAGCTAAGGGAGACAAGCAGGAGCCAGGCTGGAAGTTCAAATCCAGTGACACATTAATCAGCCCCTAATTCATTATTGTCAGTTGGGGCAGGGCAGGTGTTGTAACTAATTTTGCAACAATGAAAGCACTTAGCAAGTGCAAAAGATCACTAATCAGGAAGCACTAAGGAAGCTGGTGCCAGCTAAAAAAATATTCTGTGACACATTAATCAGCCCCAAATTAATTCAGGTCACTTGAGGCAGGGAAGGTGTGCTTTGCTTTGCCACAATAATGTACACTGGACAACCAGAGGGTGCTGTGATGAAACAGAGGGTGGCATGGGTGGGCCAGAGGGTGGCATGAGTAGTCAGAGAGTGACAGTAGTGACAGAGGGTGGCAGTGATGAAGAAGAGTGTCCCAAACAGGCTGGACACATAGAAACAACAAGTTCGCAAAACTTGCGACCCGACAGGTAAGTTCGCGTTTGCGAAATTGTACAAAACCCTCGCGAACTGGCAGAAACCCGCGCGAACACACAAAAAAAATCCGCAAATTCGCGAGAATTCGCGGATTTTGCGGATTGCGAGTTCGCAAATCCGCAAAATTCGCGAACGCGAGATTCGCAAAATTCGCCCATGCTTATTGGAGGGTCGGCTTCCTTCAGCACTTGCAGCAGCAGGGCGTCGGGCAAGTAGTTAGTCGATATGCTCCTGAACCACTGTGTGTTTGATTGAGCAAATATAGGCATATTTATTCCCCTGAAGGTGCCGAGTCTGACATAAGATTGGACATTATATCGTCACTAGTGCCTCAGTTCCTTGAAAACTCCAGGATTTCTTGGATAAATCAGTTTTCAAGCAGGGGGAGGTTCCTGGCTGCTGAAGGCTGTTTTTACAACGAAATCAATGTGGATTCTCGGAGTTTAGTGGAAGTAGCCATGCCGTATTAGGGCTGCACAGGCTATAACTATATAAGGCAATGATTCTTTATGCCTATATAAGGGCTGGGTGATCTATACCAATATATGGCCAAGAATCGGGAAAGAAATTTCACTAGGGTCCTGGATTCCCACATAACTACACCATCGGGACTAAGCTCAATACAGCTCCCTGACAACTGGATTGATGCAAGATTATCTCAAGCTCAGTCAAATCACGCCACTGCTTAACAAAACAAGGAGCAGACACAAGCGACCTTAGTAACTTCTGACCTGTCTCCAATCTCCCCTTCCTAGTCAAAACTCTAGAGAGATGTTTTCTCTCTCATAGACTACAACAATCTCCTGGACCCTCTTCAATCTGGCTGTAGAAAAAGATTTGGAATAGAAACAGCTATTCTAAATATTGTAGACGAGCTTCATAAATAGATGGAGACCGATGCTGCCTGCTCATTCTTCTAGACAGATTGTGGACCTTCGAAACAGTTGACTGCAAGCTTCTCCTGGATTCCCTCCCAAAAAGATTTGCCCTGGACAAGGTGGTCCTACGTTGGATACACATCTTTTTTACCAAACCGCTTTCAAATAAAAATAGACAATCTGACGTCTGACACAACAGCTGTTTCCTGTGGTGTCCCCCAAACCTCTGTCCTCTTGCATACACTGTTCAATATTTACATGGAGCCCCTCCCAATCATTCTCAACCAAGTTAAAATCCCTTTCCATCTATATGCAGAGGACACCCAGCTCTAGATCGAAATCTCCTCACTAGAAGATGTACAACGACTAAATGCCACCCTCAAAGAAGTATAACAATGGCTATCCTGCCACCACCTAAAACTCAATCAAGATAAGACCGAAATCCTTCTCGTATCAAAGACAGACCAGTCACCCCAGATGCAAGAATGAAGAAAATCCATAGATGCTCGAAATCGCAATCTGGCCCTAGCTGATTCAGTCAAATATCTAGGAATCACAGTGGACCCCAAACTGATCATGAAAGATTATATGCAGAATAATGTGAGGAATGCCTTCTACAAGCTGAAACTTTGAAAAAGAAAGAAGCTCTATATACCGCCAAATGATCTTAAAAATGCCACACTAGCACTGGTGCTGTCCAGATTACACTACAGGAATGCTACCCTCACCGGCCAGGCAAAAGTCCACCTTACACCCCTAAGATTCTCTCTCAAGGCAGCAGCCAAAATGGTCAAAGGAAGCAATAAATATCTCCACATCACCCCTGCACTGAAACAGCTGAATTGGCTCCCAATGGGAGCTCACTATAGCTTCAGAACTGCTTGTCAAACTCACAAAACCCTTCACACTGGGAAACCTGCCTACCTCACCTCTAACTCAAAAAGCAGGTCAGACGAGAAATCCAAGAAGCTCTAACAACCTACTCCTCATTCCGCCTTGAGCCCACACTTAAAAACAAACAGTAAAACTCATTTTCGAGCAACACACCTATAATATGGAATTCCATTCCAGTACATATCAGGATGAACCCCTCCTTTCTGAGCTACAGGAAACAGCTAAATAATCTCCTCCTCAACCAACATCTTAACTAGGGGAACATCCACTGCACAAGTCCTATCCCTTCGACTGCTATTTTCTTCCTAACTTGTGCCTATACTTTGATATGTTTTTGATTCAATTCAGCTGTACTACTTATATGAGTGAACTGTTATGAACATGCATTGATGTAAAGCGCTCCGATACTCTCAGGTCTTAACAGCGCTACACAAAACTCTTAAATAAATTAAATAAATGTAACTATGTCAAACAGGTCTACCAAGTTGTAAGTCTACACATGCGTGACATTTCATTGTTTGTAGCAGCTAATGTATGACATTTTCAGGCCTCTAGTATGATGCTTTGAGTGACACCTAAAGGAAAACTTTGTTTTTGACCCAAGCAGATACATTTTATGCGCATGCAGTAGGAATTTTCCCTGAGACAAGTTCAAGGAACCTTTGCGGTAAGCTTACCCTAACTGTGTCAGGAATTTTACCTAGTCCTACAAATTGATTACATTCTGACTTCTCACGATATCATGACTCTCCTTTCAGCAGTAATTGCCTGACAGCCGTCTCTCACTATAATCACCTGCACAATAAATTATGTGCTTGGTCCCCTTCTCCGCGGACTCCTAGAGCCTCCTTTGGTATTACTGACTGCCTTCTTATACACAAGGGAAGGGCTTTATTTGGAATCCTTACAAAACTTAAATTGCCAATGCAAATCTCATAGTCATAGTCATATCATACATTATTCGATTAATTAAAATCAAAAAAACAATTACAGTACATTATTCCAAAATTAAAAGCAGTTTGAACCAATTCATCATCATAAAGGTACATTTAAGAATGGATAAATAACACCATACACAGGAGAATAAAATAGTAGCTAAAATAGGATCACACCTCAGAGACATTCACCATCGATCTTTTGGCCTTAATGCGCATAGCTGCAACCAAGAAGCAGGCAACCCCAAATATTACCCGGGTGCTGCCCAACAGTTGTAAATACATGAGTGCAGGCCGCACTTGTGTAAAACCCGCCTCTCTCAGCAGAGGTACCAGAAACTGTTTTCTGATATCAGCATAATGGTCACAGAACATGTTGAAGTGCATTAAGGATTGATCAGAAAAATTATCACTACTGCAGGGAATGGACTGATCTGATGTTCCCCATACTGGAAAATGACCCAGGGAGAACTGATTAATATTAAATCTAAATCTGACAAGAAGGTGTCGATGGAACGGGAGAGTAACGATCTTTAGGTAAGGTTCAATGAGTGGAGTGGTCAGAAGCATATATTTCGCCCTGACACAAGGTTTTAACTCCTCCACTGCCTCCGGTTCTTGCACAGCTAATCCCAGAAAGTTGTCCTTAATCCAGTTTACGCCACCCTTCTGCAGCAAGTTTGGTGATGCGTATAATTCTGGCCGTCCCAATTTAGTGTCTTTAATATATACTAGCCAAGGAATTTTGTTTGCCAAATCTAGTGCCATACAATCTTTTAAAAATAGTGTGGTTCAATGTAATCTCATTGTTGAGCCAAGTTTTGGCCCAGCAAATCAATGAGGCCAAGTGTAACTGATCGGTGATAACACCGAGTCCTAGCTCAGAATGCACCAAAAATACTGGAGTGGATTGGGGGACCGCTAATAGGGATCTGAGAAATTTGTTCTCTATAATCTGCTATTTACCTTGGGGTAAAAAAAAACACAATTAGGCACCATACAATGCTATAGACAAACATTTGGACTTATACACTGTTAGCAAAGCTTCAATGGGACGTGACCCCAAACGTTTTGCAAAGCCCATAAGGGCTGAGGTTGATCTAGTAACAGCAGTGCCTTTAGCTTTTAGTTGGGGTCCCTAGGTGCCCCTTTCGTCAACAATGACGCCCAGATATGTGAATACCGGAACCCTGGATACATCCGCCCCATTGCAGGTAAAGCGTTTTATTTTAAGGGTCTTTGGTCGTTTACCTGCGACCATGACATGCAATTTTTTAGTTATTTACCTGAAGGTCTAAAGTACGCATAAATTCCCCAAATGCATCCAGGAGTCTCTGCAGCCCCAGTCCTGTGCGGGCCAAAAGCACTGCGTCATCCACGTAAAGAAGTACTAGCACCACAGAGACCCCAGCTCGCGGTACATCTAATGTAGCCCCCTCCAAAGATTTTTCCAGTGAGTTTATATATAAGGTGAACAGGAGGGGCACCAAGATGCAGCCCTGCCTGATGCCTCAATTGGACCTAAAAAAGCTGGTGCATCACCCCTTCTTGTTGACTCTGATAGAAGCTAAAAGTTCTTGGTGGAGGACAGCCAGAAAATGTACTAGCGACGGGTCAATCCCTAAATTATATGAAATGGACCACAGCTTCGCTCGGTTGACCAGATCGAAGGCCGAAAAAAGGTCCATGAAGGCCATATATAACAGGCCATCCTTGGCCTGGGTGTATTTACTGATTAGCATGTAAAGATTTTGACATTGGTCAAGGGTGCCTCCTTTGGCCCTAAACCCATATTGTAGGTTGGAATGGACCCCCCTCTCCTTCAGGCAGTCTTCCAGTCTATGCAGGATGACTCTGACCAGGATCTTAACCGAGGAGTCAATCAGGGAAATCGGCCTGTAGCAGGCAGGGTCACTCCTTAATCCTTTTTTAAATATGGGTATTATTATGGATGTTGCCCAGGACAAGGGGAACCCTGAAGTGCTAGTGGAATTGAAGACATTTGTTATTGTCTTCGTCCAGAATTTAAGTGGGGTCCTGTATAAGTCTGCAGGGATGCCATTAGGTCCGGGTGCTTTATTTTTTGTCATCTCCTCTATAGCCCTTTGGACCTCCACCTCGGTAAAGCATAACGTGGGGGCTGGGTGCATATGTACAAGACCCATCTCATCTGTGGCGCCCTCCGCCATGTCATAAATCTTACTAAAGTGGGCAACCCATTTCTCATCTGGAATCACAAAATCCAAAACAGAATTGTCTGCTCCAGATAAATAGGGGTGATTAATAATTGCCCAAAATGTGCTGCTGTCTCTAAAAACATCAGTAGACATAAGGTTATCCCAGGCCTCCCTTTTAATATCCCTTTTGCGATTAGCTATGGCCAATTTATAGTTATTCCTTCACCCAGCAACAAGCTCACGATTTCTGGGCTTTTGTTTTAGAGCATGCAATAATTCTTTATGAGCTTCCGAGCAGTTAGCATTGAACCACCTAGGTTGGTTTGATGCTCTCCGCTTGCTGTTAGACTTCAGGTCCTGGTTAATTTGTGTACAGATGGCGACATAGGCACCAATAATGGCTTTACCATCTGCCGTGCTATCTAAGCAGACTACCATGTCTGCGTGTGCCTTGGGCGCAAGATCCTTCATAAAAGTATCTGGAACCACCTTGGTCCAGTTTAGTCTCTTGCCCTGGTCCTTGGGAATTAAGTTGTTAGTATCTGTCAGACTCTCCTCCCGTCTGGTCATAACATCACCAAAGGTCAGCGACAGTACCAGGGGATTGTGATCACTGAAAACTGATACTACAACTTCATAAGAAGAGACCACATTTACTATTCCTGGTGAGACAAAAATAAAATCGATCACTGTGTCAGCATCTCTACCTTTAAATGTCAGGACCCTATCCTCCCCCTGGCCACATCTACCTCGATACAATAACAAGGGGAGCTCAGAGGGAAAAACGGGTACCACAGGGAAAGCCCTCCACTTAATGCAATACACACACAAGAAATCAGTGTACCCGGGACCTTAGTTAGCAATCATCTAACAGGCATGAGAACATCCTATGTTAGAATCCTCTATCGTAAGATTCAAGATTAAGCCCCCTCTCAATTCTATGGTTGGGTATATATTCTCTAATGCCCTACTATCCATGACAAATCACTGTTTGTGACTACTAATAGGAAGTTCCAGTGTGTATTCAACTCGACATAACCTATGATGTCTGACCTACTGGGACAATACATCCATCCACACAAAAACAGTCAAACCAAACAAAAAGATGTGTGGCGGAGAGGAAGGCACCTCACGGGCGAACACCCTCGGGAAATTTGGTAGATGTTACCAATACTTTGCCCCTATCTCATCATTGGTTGCCATTCCTTTTCCAAAAGACAATGGTGTCACAACACAAAACAAATTGTGAAACAAATATTGTGAGACAAAAGGTGCTGAACATGGAGCTCAGAGCATAGCTCCCTGACGTGACAAGAGTGAGGATAAAATCAACAGTCACACTAACCATACCACTTTATTATTGAATAAGGTATGCACTACTGAGTTAAAAAGGCTGGTAGTTTACTACCTGTAACCAACATGTTTCACTGCCCGATACATTTTATGGCAGATTCATCAGGGTTATCACTCTGTCACTGCACCAGCGTTGGACATCTTTTAATCAGGAAACTGTCGAGTTGAAAGCACACATTTAAAATAAATTAGGACCAATTCTGAACCAGGCATCTCTCCACATATTTTACATAAACTACAAAGAAAATTTAAGGGGAACATTACCCTCAACCAGCCATGTCCACTCGTACCAGCTGGTCAGGTAATTCTCCACCCTACTGTAGATTGTGGTATCAATCTGCAAATAATTCAAATGTAGTTAGTCAGGGAATGCCCCACCCAGGCACTACCACTATCATGATGTATATTTTACCCTCATAGATTTCATCCAGTTTATACCCCCAAGAAAAATGCAAATTCATTTCAACGCAGGTTTTTTTACACACTTCAAGTTCTGTTAAAAGCTATGGATTTTGTACTGCTAGGCAAGAGAAGCAGTTATGCACACATCAAGTACTGTTAAAAGCTATGGATTTTGTACTGCTGGGTAGGAGAAACAGGTATGCCAAGAGTATTCACAGAGCGATTTCCGACATACCCTTTCTCCGCCAGTGTTCGGTTACATACCATACCCCTTTGTATCACGTTGCATAGGGAAGTTAAGTAAACATAATTGAGTGCGCTTTTAATAAACACATCACTCACCAAAGAAGTAAAAGCCAAAAGTCCTTCCCCATGAAGTAGAAATCTTTTTATATATTTTCTCAGCACGTAGGGAGCCTAGCGCATCCATACTCTCACCCACTCCTTACCGTACAGATTTCGTAACGGAACCTTACATCATCCCAGGAACGCCTTCATACCACTATTTGCACCTTTTAAAGTCTGCACGCAGTATACAGACTCACGGACCTGGCTGGGCACGTGATCGGGAGAGCGGCCACTTGATCCTGTGCTAGGAAAGGCGAGTAACCATGGCGACGCACCGATGCTATTCTAATGCCGTATGAACTGTTAGACTTCAGCTCCTGGTTAATTTGTGTACAGATGGCGACATAAGCACCAATAATGGCTTTACCATCTGCTGTGCTATCTAAGCAAACTACCATGTCTGCGTGTGCCTTGGTCGCAAGATCCTTCATAAAAATATCTGGAACCACCTTGTCCAGTTTAGTCTCTTGCCCTGGTCCTTGGGAATTAAGTTGTTAGTATCTGTCAGACTCTCCTCCCGTCTGGTCATAACATCACTAAAGGTCAGCGACAGTACCAGGGGATTGTGATCACTGAAAACTGATACTACAACTTCATAAGAAGAGACCACATATACTATTCCTGGTGAGACAAAAAAAAATGTATCACTCTGTCAGCATCTCTACCTTTAAATGTCAGGACCCTATCCTTCCCCCTGGCCACATCTACCTCGAACAAATTCATATTAGCTTGTAATTCTTCCAGAGCTTCCCCTTGTGAGGTGTGTTCAAAATGGGTGGTAATGGATCCGGGGGGCCCCAATTGATGTTCTGCCAAACAATCCCAACCACACGGATGAATGTTAAAATCTCCCATTAATAATATTTCGAATAAAGCATTAT
The DNA here is from genome assembly GCF_964263255.1 of Lissotriton vulgaris. NCBI lineage: Eukaryota > Metazoa > Chordata > Amphibia > Caudata > Salamandridae > Lissotriton > Lissotriton vulgaris. The sequence goes on along the minus strand of NC_141689.1, from coordinate 1,293,244,627 downwards.
ATTTTGACTTGTATTCATCTATAAAACTCACCAAGGAACTTAGGTGAGTGTTCCGCAAATCCTTCTCAGGAGCGTTATAAAAGTTTATCAACAAAACGGTTGAATAATTGTGACTAACCCACTCTAAACACAAAATATTATCTGAGGCCGTCTCCAGCTTTCTAAAAGAGCCAACTAGTTCCAGTGATGTAAGCATGAGCAATCCTCCTTTTGGTCTACCACCAAGTCCAGAGACCGCCTTCACAAAGAAACTACAGTACCCATCCAGGCAGTAATTATTTCCTATGTCCTATGTCCCAGGTCTCCTGTAGTGCGATAATATCGTGTTGTGTCACGAAGTGTGTCCACCTCTCATCTGCAGCTTTGTTTCTCAACCCTGCCACATTCCAGCTAAGTAATTTGTGGGTGGGATATCGTTCAACCTGCCTATTCCGCCCTATGCCACCCTGCTGTGTATGTAATGGTCAGTCATTGGTTTCTAAACTGGAAAAGGGAGAGAACCTATTTGATAGATTTAATTTAGGGTGCATTCCTGCACAATGTAAGCCTGGCGAACCTGAGGAGGCTGGGACCCGGCCCTCTTCCCTCAATAGGGCCTGTCGTGTTTGATAAGAATTATTCTTCATGTCAGGTGCTCTGGAGTGGGGATGCGGAACCAGTTGCAATTTCGTGTATAAGATCTGATCTGTAGGTGGGAAGGAGGAGGATAAAAGTAGCCCAAAGGAAGCGGCCTAATGCCAAAACGATCAATCTCTGAACCGTCCCACAGCAGACTATCAACAACGTTTGGCCTCTTAAAATTAACCACCACATAGTCACCCACTATACATTTGTCTCTCTTCCCTACCCACCCAACCCGTCTAGCCATAATGATATTTGATGCTACATCAACACTCCCACTGCTAAACTGGTAACACCACCTTTTTGTCCTGTTGATGAGATCACCCTCAGTTTCCACAGAACCATTGGTTAGGCACGGTACCCCAGTTAAAATTTCCACTAAGGGTGCAGCCTCAGGGGGGAGGTTTAATGGGTGTAACTTTGTGTGGCCAGGCACAGCGACAGGGCGCTCATGACCAATGGGCAGTAATGGCCTAGGCTCCTTAGATTTGGTCGGCTGCCCCCCAGGGTTTGAGTCGGCCCTGATCCCTTGGGTTTTTTGGGTCGTTGACTGGGTATGGGGAGATTGAAAAGGCCGGGGTTCTGGGGCTACCTGCTGACTACCTAACGGCTTTTAACTTTCTCGCTCCTCCTTTCTGTACAAAGGGTCAAAACGTTGTGCCCTGAACTCCCTCATAAACTCATCAATATGTTCACATTTCTTTAGAATATTTGCCACACAAGAGTTCAAGGAGTCCACTATGTCGTTTCCAAAGCTCACAAGTGTCGGCTCTACACGTGATTCAAATAAATCTGCCACCAAATCGACAAAATTGGCAAAAAGGCTAGGATTAGGTATACTATCTGATCTTGCTTTAGGCTGTTTAAGGGAACTTTTACCACTGTTACGTTTTCCTTTACGAGTGGTGGATTCATGACCCTCAGACTGCACCACTTTGTCACTCCCTGGGGCTTCTGTAAGATCTCGAGCAAAAGGATAAACCTGCGGGGAATTCCCTAGTACAACATCTGGTTCTAGTGGGATAGGGGGAGCACTGTCCAGTATATCCGGACGTTCCGTGTCAGTTTGTGTGATAGCCGGTATATCTAGTCCCAGTTCCTTTTCCACATTAGCGATTTCTACGTTAAAAGCCCCAACTGCTGATGTAAGGTATGAAATTATTGTCTCAGACTTCCTGGGCACTTTGGCCTTCTTACCTTCGCCCTCTTTAATGTGCAATTTGCGCTTCCCCATCTTTGAGGCCAAGGGTAGATTCTCGTCCCGGCCTCTTCTGGCCCTTGATGGCCACAGATGGCCCCGCCCTTGTCCCGGGCTTCTCCCAGCGCGCTCCCGTGTGTGACTCGCGGGGCGAGAGGCGTTCCGGTGTTTTCAAGCACCTCCAGGCGCGTCAGCGGTGACCCTATTGCGCCGGGGCAGCTGGGAGCTGTAGTTCTCCCTCAGCTGCTGATGGATTGAGTGTGAGCAGAAAGATGCAGTTGCCGCCCGTGCCATTGCCCTCACGGTGGAGTTAGGTGAGCGGAATGGCCGTTGCCCTCACGGCGTGCAGGAAGTTGCGTGCATTAGTTCCCCAGTGAGGGCTCAGTGCTCCGGTGTTTTCAAACGCCTCCAGGCACGTCAGCGGTGACCCTGTTGCGCCGGGGCAGCTGGGATCTGTAGTTCTCCCTCAGCTGCTGATGGATCCGGCGTGAGCAGAAAGATGCAGTTGCCGCCCGTGCCGTTGCCCTCATGGCGGAGTTACGTGAGCGGCATGGCCGTCGCCCTCACAGCGTGCAGGAAGTCACGTGGATTAGTCCCCAAGTGAGCGCTCGGCGCTCCGGTGTTTTCCCGCGCCTCCGGGCACGTCAGCGATGACCCTGTTGCACCGGGGCAGCTGGGAGCTGTAGTTCTCCCTCAGCTGCTGATGGATCCGGCGTGAGCAGAAAGATGCAGTTGCCGCCCGTGCCGTTGCCCTCACGGCGGAGGTAGGTGAGCAGTATGGCCATTGCCCTCACGGCGTGCAGGAAGTTGCGTGGATTAGTCTCACGATATCATGACTCCCCTTTCAGCAGTAATTCCCTGACAGCCGCCTCTCACTATCATCACCTGCACAATAAATTATGTGCTTGGTCCCCTTCCCCGCGGACTCCTAGAGCCTGCTTTGGTATTACTGACTGCCTTCTTATACACAAGGGAAGGGCTTTATTTGGAAACCTTACAAAACATAAATTGCCAATGCTGTACAAATCTGTTATGGAAGCTACCAGTATAAAAACACAATAATTTTTTATGGAAGCAATAAAGGAAATGCTCCATAAACCTACAAGAAATCATTCATTAGACCTTACACAATGATCTCACATTTTTCCATTTCAGGTGTGAGTAGTTGATACATTGCATTCTGGTACTTGTTCTTCTGTCTATAATGGAAGAATCAAAATAACAAGAACCTGGTTTATAAAAAAAAAACATTTGACGTGAGAGACTGAGATCTCTGCTCCATAATCCTACAACTTAATGTGCTTATTTAAATACTGGATTAAACAATTGCTTGACGCACTTACATATTTCAGTAAAGTTGGCCAGTTTCGTTTTTCATTGCTGTGAATTTATTGGTAAATAATTGTCAATTATCTTTAAATAATATATCCATTGCATATTGCTTTTTAGTTGGTCCTGACAGCACATATTGCTTTTTAAGTTCTGCAATTGTCACTCCGCGTGGGACAGGTAAGCCAGATGTGGGTCCTGTGGTCTCCATGCCACTGGAGTCAAGATATCCTGGATGATGGAGGCTGAAAGTCCGAAATCAGTCCTAGGATGCTTGTTTTCAGTCCAGGGAGGACCTGGCCTGGCAGTTCGGGCGAGACTGTTCCCATTGGGCGCAGGGTCAAGACTGAATTGCATATGGCTGTGTCTACACTGGAATGGCATGGTGAGCAAAAAAACGATGGATTTAGGCCCAGATCTCTGTGCTTGGGTGAATGTATGACATTGTTCGGCATTCTTTCCCTCGTTGTTTTTGCATTTGTCACCCAGAGTGGGATGGGTTTGCCGAGATGTAGGTCCTGCGCTCTCCATGCCACTGGAGTCAAGCTATCCTGGCTGATGAGGGCTGAAAGCCCGAAAATCGGTCCTATGATGCTTGTTTCCAGTCCAGGGAGGGCCTGACCTGGCAGTTCGGGCTGGACTGTTCCCATTGTGCTCAGGATCACGACTGATTTGCAAATGGCTGGGTCCAAACTGGAATGGCTTGGTGAGCAAAAAAACGATGGGTTTAGTCCCAGATCTCTGTACTGGGGTGAATGTATGACATTGTTCTGCATTCTGTCCATCAATTGATGATTTTGCATTTGCTTTTTAAGTTTGGCCTGACCAGTTCATCAAGGAATCCCAAAGGAAACAAGGACTCTGGGGTTCCATCCAGATCCATTAATGGGAACATTGTGAAATCACTTGCAATGAATAACGTTTAATGTCTTGGCAGGTATGTTTTTTTCCTTCCCAGTATACATTTTAAACAGTTAATGTGAGAAGAAAACAGTTTAAAATGTGATCTACAGAAGTCTGCTTTGTCTCCGGAGCCCCCACCCACTCCTGAAGGTGGTGCCTTGCAGGGTCAGACTGAAAAGAACAAGTTATTTTGCTACTTTTCAGGACTGGGTGCAGAGCAGATAATACACTACAGCTGCTTCATAGAAACAGGCTGCACGGACATGCTGATGGGGTCCCCTTCATGCGGAGAAGATTGTGGGTTCCATATCACGGTGGCTACAGGGGTGTCCATTACGCGCTGCTCCATGGTACCGGTAACTTGACAAACAACTAACATATGCAGGACACGCCGGGTGTTGCAAGTTTCCCCTCACAATGTGCTATTTTCTGCGAAAAGCTCAATAGCATGCATGTTTCCACTCACAGCAATTTCGTACTTAGGAATGTCCCATCCATAAGCCATTTGGCAGTAGGAAGTAGCCATGGTGAGGCCAGTCAGTAGTTTTTTACTACACCTGGAGAAATCAGGAAGCTTCTTGAACTTTACTCAAGAGGCCTGAAAAATCCAGTTTTTACCTGCCGATATGAGTGTAATATAATGTCACATCCCCATATTCAGAACAGTGAGGGGGAAGTTGCTTCTTAAGATCTGACCCCCATCCATTTCTGGAGACGGTTAAACCTGGACCCCAATATCACTCCGTTAGTCAGTCAAATAACGTTTTTCGATTTGTTTGTACAAAACCATCAAAGTATACAAAGGATAAAAACATTGTCAAATCACAATTTAAAAAATATAAAAACAAATAGATTTTCAAACAGCTTATTGAAAGGGGCGATAGAAATGGACAGTCAAACATACATCAAAATACATTAAGAGATAGATGTGGGTACATAAGGTGCATATTCTACAACACAATTCATAATACAGTACAATAAATGATAGAAGCTTCTGTTGGATTATCCAGAAAGCAAAGAAAATGCGACTGACAGAAAAAAACTACCAGTTCAGATACATCTGTTTTTAAAATTCTGTACGCTATCTGATGCTGCCTAGCTCCTAAATTGAGGCAGATTGGTCTTATCCACCTCCTGCTTATCTGCTGGTATCTAGGACAGAAAAACAAAACGCGTTCTTCAGTTTCTCTAAATGTAATGCAGGCAGGGCATAAATCCAATAATAGGTCCACCGCCTCCTTGCCAGGAAATTTTAGGAGCAGATTGCCGTATCTGAATCTCAAGTATAAGCTTTTTGAAGAGCGGGAGAGATTCGGTCCAGAAAGGGTTTGAATTGTATGCATGACTTTACAGCAAGGAATTTGGATGTTAAATGGCCACTGGTCAGAATATTGATAGAGTTATTGCCCACCACCTGACAATATCTGGCTTTTAATTTCAATAAATCATCTCTTGTTGCCCTGTCCGGATTTTCACACAGGTCCCTCATACTTAGGGGCCCATTAGGATGGCGGGCGGATCGCCCCCCCCAGGCTGGCAGTAGCCACCGCCGGCCTGGCAGGGGCAATCCGCCCGCCATCCTACGCGGAATCACCCCCGCCATATTAGTATGGCGGGATGAATGCGGCGGACGGAAAGACCGACCGCCGCTTTTCCGCCCCGGTCGCCTTGCGGCCGGGGCGGAAAAGGTTTGATATGGTGGTGGTGTCTATCAGCCACCAGCCATATTTGCATGGCAGCAATGCTGCCATGGAAAGGGATGAGTAGGCACCCTGTGGGGGCCCGTTGTGGGCCCCCAGGGACTCCGGAGGGGTGAGGGGTGCACATGGGGGGTACCTATGGTACCCCCCAGCATTGCAAAGTACAACGTGGCAGGCACTGCACGGCGCCTGTCACACTGTGCTTTGTGATGCACTACACATATCTTTAGAATTGCGGTGGGCTGTGCATTCAGCACTGCCCGCCACAATGCTAAAGATACAGGATGGCCCCCGCCACTGTGGCGGGCCCAACCTAATGCCCCCAACAGGACCCCCGCCCTTATGGCGGGCGGTCCCTCCACACGACAGAATGACGGGCGGACAAAGTCCGCCTGTCATCCTAATGGGCCCGTAAATGTCTTGCACAAGTCTGCGATATGTTTAAACCACTGTAAGCTTTTTGCACCATTAATCATCATAACTTCCCGTAAAGAATTCCTATAATCAATAAGTTGGGGGGTTATCCATAGGCACAGCGAGTAGGTTAAGGGTTTCAGAGCAGCCAAGTCCCCAATTATCTTCAACTCAATATCACAGAAAAGGGGAATGAGAGGGGTTGTTATCTGTACTGAAGTGAGAAATCTAACAAAAGTATTTCGCAAGTTGTAAATTTATTAACTGAGGTGTAGCCGCAAATCTCAGCTCTGTACAGGGCTCCACTTTGGGCTTTTGCACTGTAGATTTCCTGTCCTGGGGATAGGGGTTGAGTTTAAGATTTTTTATAGAATCTTAGTGTAGATTTGGACTTTTGGCATAGGATTAAGTAACTCTTGTTTAGTTGGTATTCCCAATTAAGTGACTCACTCAAACCTATGCCTAGACAATCAAAGTTTTTAACCCGCTCCAGGCGCTCATGTGCGATCCTGATCTTCCGAAGGCCACCCCGTACTTTCCCAAACACGATATATTTTGTCTTGGAGGTGTTGAGTTTCAATCTCCGATCTTTACAAAATTCTTAAAATCTATCCAATAATACTTGCCGGCCCATTGGCGTCTTGGATAGTAATAAGGAGTCATCTGCAAAGTGCAGGATAGGGACTTTTTCCCTGCTCAGGGAAGGAGCATTGTTCTTGCTAACTATTAAATTACTTGCCACATCATTGATGAACAGGGAAAACAGCGTGGGGGCAAGAACACAACCTTGTTCCACCCCACGCCGTATCGGTATCTTCTCAGTTAGTTCACAGTTTTCCCCCCATCTGACTTGGGCATAATTATCCATATGGAGTCGTGCTATCACTCTTACCAGATCTACAGGGGCACCTAGATCTAGCATAATCGTCCATAACAAGTCACGCGGTACTAAATCAAACGCACTTGCAGATCCAGGAAAGCTACATAAAGCTTCTGCTTTCTGAGTAGTACGTATTTCCATGTTAATGGAGTGAATCTGAAAGCTTGATCACACATGCTTATTTAGGAGCGAAGGCCTGCATGGTATGTTGACAGTATCGTATGTTCGTCCATCCAGCATTGTAATTTATCCAGGACTTGCCTGGAAAAAATCTATTGTGAATTCTCTATCAGGTTGATGGGTCGGGAGTTGGAGGGGATAGCTGCAAAGCCCTTTTTATAGATGGTAATTATCTTTGCTCCCCTCCATGTTTCTGGAATATCCCCACCAGCTAATATACAACTAGACAAAAGATTTATATATGGGCCCATATCATTGGTTCAAGTTTATACAGGTCACCCGGGATCAGATCAGGGCCAGGGGCTGTTCCTGCCTTTAGTCAATTAATTGCTAGCAGAGTGTCCTCTAGGCTGAAGGTCAATGCTGAGTTATTAGCAATCGCCGCTAAAATAGTGGTACCTGGGAGGTGGTCAGCTCTATAAAAGTTAGAACTACCCTGCATCTCTGTTTCCAAACATAATTTTGTAAAGTGATCCACCCAGGTCTCCGGTTGAATGTGAAAGCTAAGGGTGAGAGCATTCTCCTTACTCCCCTTTGAGACAATGTGCCAAAAAAGGCGACTGTCCCTACATTGGGCGGTCAGAAAAAGATCTTGCCAATTTTTGTCAGCATCTCGCTTTAATTAGCGTTACTTTCTAGCTGTTGCAAGCTCAGATTACTTCGGTTCTGGAGTGCACTCTAACGGCCTTCTTGGCTTTCTTACAGTCATTGTTGAACCACTGCTTTACTCCAATACTAGGAGGCCTTCTTCTAGTGCTATTTTTTAGTAAAGACAGTCTGTAAAGCTTCAAAAAATGTATGATGCACCGATACAATATGGTTTAGTTCCAGCCGTTGTGTACTTCCCACACTGCTGCACAGATTGGTTAAAAACAGTAAAAAAAGCTTATAAATTCTAGTATATAAGCCCTGATCAACTTGGACTTTAGACCACGCAACTCTTCTTCGGGTACAGGTTACGCGCGGCTCCTCATTTTTAGAAATATGACTTTAAAAGTTCCTATTCAAATCAGTACCCCTCAATTTTAATAATAATGAATTGTGATCACTATCGTCCCTTTGTTCAATGCTCATATCTTCAACTAGCAACCACACTCGTACCAGGTGAAGCTGAGAGAAGGCCGAATGCCTGCTTGGGACAACTTCGTAGGCAAATTTGAATTTTACCCACCCTTTATCTGCTGTTTTTAAATAAGGGTGCAAAAACCCCACATCAGTGAATATTTTCGCCAAAAATCCTAACACACTGTTTTACACTGAGGTAAACTCAGTTGCTTTATGAGAGCAACTGAGCGCTTTGTGGCAGGCAGAACAGAAGCTGTGTAATATATTTGTTGCAGTGGTCGAATAAAATTATGTAAAAAAAATCAACACCAAAAAAACATGGTCATCTAACCTTAAACACTAGTCTTAATTTGATTCAAATGCGAACACACAACAACGCAATGTAAGCAAGGCAAACATTAGTAGAGTAGACAGTGAAAGGTGGGTTTGCAATGTGCTGTCTACCCGTTGGTGAAATTACGGTGTTCAATGTTACCTCCTGCTGCATACCAAGACGTACCTCAAGGCTCACAGCTTCATTCATTATTTCTGCCCCTTGTGCCTCACAGTCATCAAGTTGAGCTGTAAGATGTTCAGCCTCACTTTTCCAGTGTTCCACTTCACTTTCCAACAACTTTAGCTGCAAGATAGGACAAATATAAATTATTACTTTCTAAATTAAGCTCATTAAGTACATGAAAGTCAACATCGCGCCAGACAGTATTTTCAGTTTAATTCGTTTGCGTATTGGCCATTATCTCAGCAACTGGAGGTTCCATCTGCTTGGCAGTATGAGGGGGGTTCTGCCCTTTACCAAATGGGCAGCTGTGGCAGGCTCAGACATATGCTCATGGAAACCCACCACCACAACTGTGTGAGCAAACACCTGTCACCACTGCACAATTTGCGAGGGCGCCATATTCATGCTAATCAGGTCCTGTTCCCTTTTACCGCTGGTGATAAAACTCACGAAAGCAGTACACAATCTGCTTTTGAAAATAAGACAATTTTAATGATCTTCGTTCTCAGGTGATTGGGGCCCAGGGGGACTTGGCACGGGCCAGTGTCCCCCTGGGATTATATGCACAATGCGAGCTCCCACAGGATGGGATTGGTAGGTTGGCTTGTGGGAGGGGCGTAGACGCGCTCGGGGTGGGAGCGGGAATACGTCGTCACCCGCTGTGAGGGAGGAGGGTGGCGTTGTCGTTTTTGGGGCGCAGCTTTGTTTTGACGGATCCCCCCCCCGTTTTTTCCTGTCAAAAGGGAATGTGCTTCATGGAGCTGAGCGACGACGAGATGTTTTTTCTTTCGGCGGAGGCAGGTTGTCATGACTGAAGCTGCTAGTGTGAGGGGGCTGAAGAGAGTATCACAGGACTGACGCTGACACCGCGAGGGAAGCTGTGGAAGCTGTTCTGGCGGTAGGGAGAAGGTTTTTTACAGCGTCTTGGAGCTGCTGTGGACCCGAAGGCGGCGAAGCGTTTTACAATAGGAACAGCAGTATAAATGAACTAATTACATCAGCAGGATAAATTACATGAGGTAGCAGTGCTAATTGTGAGCAAACGAACTACATGAGATGACAAACAGTACAATTCAAGGGGATGAGTGTCAAGTTTGCAGGTTTCAAGAGATGTCAATGTACAATTAGAGTTCTGATTCTGTATTATTGCTAGACACAGAGGCACAAGAACAATCGTTACCTAGGCAATGGTGGTACTTGTGCAGGTACCAGCAGCGGACAAGATGTGAGAGGTAGTCAAAAGGTGTATTACAAGAAAATTGATGCGTACACGTTATAGAAGGGTACCATACACGGGTGCATGGATGATCCTGCAATTTATGGTAACACTTGAACTATCAACAAACTGGAAGGCACTTCCATAGTCATGGAGAACAGTTTTTGAGGGAACGCACTGGTTTATTTTGCATGCGTCAGGAAGAGGACTGGGAGAAGAGGCGGACACAGCAGCGTCATGTTTTGTACATTGCCCCCAGCAGTTTTATGACGGAAGCCCATTGGTTATGGACTTTGCAGCAGGGGACAGGAATTCTAGCAAGTCTACAGCTGGGCCAGTAGTGGTGGGTTGAGCGCTCACATATGTCCACTAATGAGGCATCTGGTCTACATAATGGCTCAGATAAATGGTAAGTTGGTGGCGGTTCCTGGCTGGAGAGGCAAGGAATTTGTTAGCGGACTCTGGGAGCAATTCTGGGTCTCATATATTTTTCTTTCAGCTAAGGCAAAGCAAGTGCGGCTTTTGGTAAGTCAGATTATACCCGTGGCGGATCTTTGCGGATCTGCCGGTTTCGGCCGGGTACTCTTCAAAAGTCCTGTGACCTCATGAGTAAATTTGGATGGGGGTATTTGGAGATGGCGAAAAGCCAAGTACAAAAGCACTTTCGCTTGGGGCATAATACATGTCATGGTTCTGATAACGAGAATGGGATATTAATGTTGAAAATTTGGTCCAAGAAGCGGATCCTGTTTTGGTTAAGTCAGGAGTTTTTTTGGGTAGCTGGGGCAGGGGTAATTTCACGTTTGCTAGTTTCTTTAAGAGATCTGGAGCGGATTTCTCAACATTTTCATCATGGGCGTGATGTTCTTAAAGAATGGCAAAAAGGTCACATATTGGTCCCGATAATGAGTATGGAGATACTAATGTTGAATATTTGGAACAAGAAGTGGCTCCTGTTTTGGTTAGTCAGGAGTTGGGTAATGGGGAAGGGGTTTTTTCACGTCTTTTACTTTTTACAGAGATCTGGAGCGGAGTTCTCAACATTTTTTCTAGGCATCGTGACGGACATCACTGGGCGTGATGGTCCTAAAGATAATTAAAAAAAAAAAAGGGGGGGGCTACGTAGTTACTTCAGATAGGAACAAAGGGAGGGCGGAGTGGTCTTGTTTTTGCTGGGCGTAAATATTGGGTTCGTGGGAATTGGTTTGCGGGGGGGTTTTCGGGTTCTTTTGGTAGCAGAGAATTTTCGTCAATTCCCTGCACAGTTACGTGCAGTGCCATAAACCACTGGGGTGCCATTCTTTAATTGCAGTCCGGTTGGGCATGTGGCCATTAAACGACAGAGTGTGGTTCTGGGTCTGGTCGGGCGAAAATACCTTATGGGATTGGCTATGTCATCGAATACACATCTCTACGGCAGGACTGGTTACAAAATTTGGAACCATGAATTTGCGGATGTTGGTAGATTGTTGCACAGAGATCTGCAGATCACAGAGGGTTCGAGAGAGAAGGGATTTAGGATTTTTTCCGCTACCCTAAGGTCCCCAGCAACGTCGGAAAAGGACGGTTGCCTTTCTCATTTACGCTAGTGTACTTGAGAGGCATATGGAGAGGGTGGTGGCTTTATGTAAATGCATTGACATTCTTAGGAAGGCGCAATTGCAGGGATTAGATCGGACTGGCTCAATTATGCTGAGGAGTTAGGGCCAGGGTATGTATTTACAATGACACGACATTGGGGGGAAGTAGGCCAAGAGATTTGACTGCATGGGTTGTCTGTTCATCAGACATTGACGTTTATCCATATAGTACGTGTCTTCGCCATAATTTTTCGGCCTTTTATACAATGTCCTGCTCCAATGGGGGCGGGTGGGGTTGGCAGAGCATAGTTGCCGGCAACAGGAGCAGGTTTGGATTTTTAACTGCGTGTCCAGTAGCCAATAATATTGCATATTCCAGCACAAGGGTCCGCAGTGGTGAAAGACACCCAATTTCACAGTGTTTTTTCCAGTCAGCAATTTTGGGTCCATGGGAGAGGTCAGAACGGCAGTGGGGCTGGCACATCGTGTTTTCCCAGAGGCGGCCTCCCCATTTAGAATATAGGCTATGTTACAATAATTGGTTGAGTTCCCGGATGGGTAGCCGCCTTGGAGTTGTTAATAATTTTTTCTGCGTTGGTTACCAAGGCACTAGTGCTCAGTGTTGGACGGTCAACTTGAAATAAGCAAAAGTTATCGGGTGGTTCGTGTGAACATTGTTGAAGGTAGTGCACTTCGGTAGTATGGCAGGTCTTTTAAGCGGTGGGAGATGTCCTGGTAATTTGGCTGCAGTCTTTGGAAGATTTCAAGGGTGTCTCCATCAAATTTTTAGAAGATGTTATGGTGTGGCATTTAAAAAAAAAAAAAAAGAGTTTGAGATGGCTTTGGGGGATCACGGCTTCGGGCTCTTTTGGGAAGGACGTGGTGATGAGTGCTGGCCGGATTTTTGGTTCCATCAAGGTAGTAACATTGCTTTCATACAGTTTTTCCTATCTTGGTGGTTTACGGGCGTGGGGCGAGGTTTGCAGGGATTCGCTGTGTCCTTTTCACAGTAACAATATGTTTGTTGTGAACCGGGTCAACTGGCGGAGTGCTAGAGAGGTAAGTATTATGCATTTATGCGGTTTTTTAGGTGGCAAACTATTTCAATGGAACATTGTGTTATGGTAATGCACATACCAGGGATTAATTAACTTAATTACAGATGCTCTGTCTCGTGGTCATTGGTTGTCAGGTGCGTTTGGGGATTGTTGGAGTGGTGGAACACCTTATGGCTGAGTCATCAAGACGCAGTTACCGCTAGGTGTGGTCCGAATTTTATAATATGCTTCCTCACAGGGCCTGGGTGATGCAGCAGTTGGGTAAGGAGGATTTTGTCATGTTACGTTTTGGGCGGTATCTGATGGCGGGGTTAATAACTCAATCTCCGATGCTCTGTCTCGTTGCACTTGGCAGAAGTTCCGGTATTTGGCGCTAGCAGCGACAAGAAGCAAGATGGTGATTCCACCGTCCATCTGGGTTCTGGGGGAGTAAGGATTGTGGCAATGGTGGAGCAGTCTATTGCTAAGTCCACGTGCAGGAGTTGCCAGCAACAGTGGTCTGAATTTTTTAATTATGCTTTGTCATAGCCTCAGGATGGAGCAGCAGTGGAACAGGAACTAGATAAGGGTTTGTCGCTTACAACGATTTCCGGCAAGTGGGCGGGCATTTCCTTTTATAGTCAGTTAATTTGTGGGTATGGTAGTGCGGGTTGGGTTTTGTTGAGGATGATGCTGAAGGGGTTTGGGCGTTGCAAAGTTTCTGTTAAGTTTGAGGGAACATGCTATTTTTGATTTGTTATGAAGGATTTTGCGTGGTTGTATAATTGCTGCTATAGTGAATGGGAATGAGTTAGGTGCAAGTGTGCATGGTCTGGATGTTCTTAGGGGCGTTCTGGGTTCTGAACTTTTGGGTTTCAGAAATCAACTGGGGATTCAGACATTCGGATATTTGGGTTGGGACTGGGGGAAGTTTTTACGGATCAGGTGGAGACAGTCAAAGACAGACCAAACAGAGGTTGGAACTTGGATTCAGTAGAAAGCAAGTGGGGTTGTGGGTTGTGGACCGTTGGGTGAGTGGGATTCCTTTTTAATTCGGGTGTTTTCCGTTCTGGGGTGATTTTGCCAGGAGCAAAGGGGGCAGTTGTCTGGTTCTCAGTTTTTATCAGTACTGCGAAAAAGGCGTTCATTGGTGTGGAAAATACTCAATGCGTTGAAACACATTCTTTTCAGTTAGGTGCGGCTATGGAGGCTGCCAGTTGGGTCGGGGGAGGGTTGAGATACGGGGCATTGAGGGGTGGATGTCCAACTGTTGTTACTGATATGTGCGGTTATGACATACATTTCTTTTCTAGTAGGTTAATTAATTATGGTTTTTTCCTCGTAGGTCTATTTTTGGATTTCCCCGAAGCAAAAAAAAAAAAAAACGGTCATGGATTGTGGGCTATTCCTTGTTTAAATAGTCATCAATTTTTGCAGAACAGCAAAGCTGTGGAAAGGGTTTGTTTTTTGTGTGGAAAAGATCACAGAGTTTGTGGAAGGGTATGGGTGGTATGAGGTGGCAAGACCTTCCCCTTTTTTCTTGTCAAAATTGGCTGGGGAATGGGGTATTTCGGATCTTCTCTTTATACACCTGGGAGAGAACGATTTGGTGGAGTTGTCGGGCCTCACTTTGATAAATCAAACGAAGTTGGATCGGGCAGTGATGAAACAAAAATTGGGTTTTGTACAAGGGTTGAGTGGACTGGTTTGGTTTCATAGGCATCAATGGAGAGGGGCGAGGCTACACTCCACGGTGGAAAAAGCCAGCCGAAAATTGCACAGAGCAAGGCAGTTTTTTGCAAAACAATGGGTATCACGGTATTGGTGCATGAGCATTTTCGAGCGAGATGCTCCATTTATTCAGGTGTACACCTGTAGCAGATGGGTCGAGTGATTCCCTAATGGAACTGCGGGATGTGCTGGCAAACCTGTGGGGTTGATCTGTGGTGTTCTCCAAAGAAGTTTATAAAAAAAAAAAAAAAGCAACATTGTGGTTTATGATTGCGTTTTTTTGGGTGGGGCAGGAAAACACTGGAGGTTTTCCTGGGTGGCGTGTTTTGGGGGATAGGATAGTCTAGAGCGGACATATCCTTTCTCTCTGGGGGGTGGGGGGAGGGTAGGTGGATAAGGAAAAGAAAAGTTGGAAGAAAAACTTTGGTTGGAATATAAACGGTTTTGGAGTTTTTGGAAAAATGAGGAAATCATTGGGGAATGGTGATTAAAAAAACAGGTGGGAAAAAGGTTTTGGAAAAAGGTAAAAAGGTTGGTGTTTTAATAAATAAATGTAAGGTGCGGAGGCTGTCTTTGGCTGTCCTAGTAATAAAGTGACCTTTTATGCTATGAACAGAATGTGTGGAGTGTCGTTATTGTGCGATTATACAGGGTGCATCTGCAGGTCTACAAGAATAGACTTGGATACATTTCAATTACACTGACATAACTGGCATCATTTCTGGAATTTCACACTACACTAGTTATACGAAGTTCCAAAAAGGAAGCTATTATGTCACATCATGTAAATGTTTATCGCAAGCACACGGGAACAACGTAACGACTCAAAGCACAAACAATTGCTCTTTGCAAACGCAATCTTGTGTCAAAAATAGACGTGAAGACGCAGCTCATGTTCAAATATAGCAGCAAGTGTCATTTATGCGTTGCACGCAATTACGTGTAAATTTGTACACTCTTCCAGAAATTATGTATAATTACACAAAACAAATAATGCACATTTTGTACACCCCTACTTAAGAACCATGTGTTTGTAGAAAGGGTGCAGTGTGAGCAATTAACCGTTGGGCAAAATGGTTTTAAAGACAGATGGCAACAAAACTGGTTTGACTCGGCATAGCCATTTTTAAAAAAAAAACATATAATTTACACTGTAGTCAGTCAGTCAAAGGTTAGGTTTTTGGGGACTACGGTCCATTAAGTTGTTCCAATCATTTTAAAACAAAAGCATATAAAACATTGTTATAAAATTCCAAATCATCATAATTCCTTAAAAATCAGCAGTTGTATCAGTACATAAAATACATACTGCCAGATAAATTATTACCCTCATTTTTTCTTTTCAATCATTTGTATAACATTTCCTACTGTACTTACTACCTCCAGGAAGTGCATAAAAACATAGCAGCAGATTTACAAGCCCCTTGCGCCACTTTTGCGTCATTTTTAACATGGGGAAAATGACGCAAAAGTGGCACAAGGGGCTTGTAAATAAGCCCCATAGTACTCTCAGGCGGATTCTTAAATAACATTTCAGTAACATTGTTTTTTTTTAAAATCTTCACCTTTCACCTATAACAAAACTTACAGTCTAATAAGGTGCACACTTGTACATTTAAAGTTCATACCACAGTTGTATTACCCAACAGCTTTCCAGATACCATTGGATACATTTATACCAGACAATATTGGGTTAATTCCACGTCTAAAATGTAAAATTCTATATTACAAATCTTGGTACGGCAGACCAGAAATATAAGGAAACACATCTTCATTACACTGGGAATCAATTTTATGCAAGATAGATTTTTAACATTGTAACCATTTAAATCACGATCTCTAGATAATACTTCAGTTTTCCTATTCAAATCAAACCAAGAGATTTTAATGTGTCATACTTAAGTAGAGGAGTATAAAGAGGGCAAATCAATTGTTTTCATTATATGCCATATTACACCCCCTGCCAATCCCTATTAAAAAGCCCCTTTTTACAAAAATGAGGCCATTGTATCCTCTCTCTCCAACGACAGCCTATTCAAAAATACCCGCATCAATTTTATTGAGGTTAAATGTCAGGAGAACAATTTTAATTGTCTTCTTTGTGTTTGCCCAATCGATGATTAAGAAGGGCTTAAAAGTAATTTCAGACACTGCACTTCCAGATTAATCCAGTCTTGTTATCCACTCTGTTCTGAAGAGATATTTTGTTTGCACCATTGCTTTAAACGCTTGTAACAATGGAAACATATCGGGTTCATCATAATTCCTGTAAAACTGACATAGCCCTATTGCACTTGGGAGTGGCTATGATTTAACAATATTAATGCGCAATTTCAAGTATATGTTTGAAGCACAGTTCATTGAAGGTACCTATTGGATATAACGTCTTCCAAGCCTATTTTATTAATAACCCATTGATACCTTTTCATTTTCTGCCCAAATATCACGAATTTAGAAGTTCCGAATTTATAATCCCTTGTTTCTTCTCACAATATTTAATGAAATCATCCTATTTCTTTTGCAACCCTGGCTGTGATACCTTTATGATCACCAAATCCTCTGCATATAGCAGACACGGTGTATGTCATCCTCTCAGTTTGTCTGGGCACTCAACAAAATTGAAGCAGCTCTATTAAATACAGTGCGAATAAAGTTGGGGCAAATACATATCCCTGTCGTAAACTGTTCTTGATGGGTAATTTTTTTTAAACAACAGTCCTTCTTGCTTTAATTCAAGTCTTTCCCAATTTACCCCTGTGCGTTTCCTTCAGTATATTTATTACCCCTTCGGGATTTTTATGTTCTTTAGCTGTTCTCACAGTACCTCACGATTTACCAAATGGAGAGCTGCCCTAAAATCTAAACAAAACAGCAGGGTAAATTATCCACAGTATCTATGGACTTCTTGGCTACCAACCATAGACTAAAACAATGGTCTTTAGTCAAATGGCCTTACTTAAACCGTCTTGCTCCATTTGTATTGGATCTTTTTTTTAAAAAAAAATGTTTTTGTTGCAAAATACAAATAGTATCAACATCATCATCAGTCATATAAAAGCGTACATTCGTAGGGCCTATTCTTAACACAAGGCATAGGTGAAACGGTAAGCATTGTGATAGTTCCCACTGGTCGTGTAACGAAGACATTATTCAAGGTGATCTGATGAGTAGGAAGTATAAGTACACCGTAAAAATTACAATTTGCGTTTTATGTTTTTTAAAGAACAGCGAACATAAACCAGAAAAACTGCACACGTAAATCGGCATGTCATTGAGGTAGCTTCGATAGGTTCCAGCATCGCAGTCGTCATAAAAGGGACCAATCAGACATTCCTATACCCCAAGCCCCACTCCATCCCCCCCCAGCAAACTCCCAGCACAAAACCATCCCACTCCCATATGCGTTGCCCATCAACCAATCCCACACCCAATCAGTGTTCTTCTTCACTCTCAGAACCCTCAAGATCTTCCTCGTCCAGTGGCTCACATATGTCCCCCCTATAGGAGTTCCAAGGCTGTCGAACCCCATTCCATTTACGCGGATTATCCCGTAATTTGTATACTGCTCTTTCAGTCAGCATGAGCATGTCCATGTTTCGGATCCATTGAGCCAGTGTGGGGAGATCAGCCGACCCCCATTTCTGTGCTATATCTCGTTTGGCCGTGACCAGCCCTATTGGGGTCCATGCTCTTGCATAAAAGGTAAGGTCAGTAGGCCCCCAGACATTCAGCAGGCACATCCGCGGGTCCAAAGTGAGTGAGGTGTTTAGTGCCTGGGCTATGGTACGTAGAACCCGTTGCCAATAGCTAACAACCAACGGGCATTCCCATAACGTGTGTATAAACGTGCCCTCTACCCCGCAACCCCTGAGACAATAGGGATGATCCGCCCTGTGCAGTCTATGTAGTGTCGTGCGAGTGTAGTAAATCCTATGCAGAATCTTTAACTGTACCAGGCGGAATTTGGAAGATATGCCTGCCTCACGAGGGGACGCCATGGCTGCGTTCCAGTCGGTTTCATCTAAATCTCCGACATCCGTCGTCCACCTGTCTTTCAGCTTCTCTAGTGGGCCAGGCATGTTATTAATCAACTTACGGTAAGTCATCGAGGTCGCCCCTTCCTGTAGGAAGTCTGTGAGTAGGCGGTCCTCTAGCGGGGAGGATTCTGGTGGGGATGTGTCTGGTGGAATTGCCGCTTGTAGGGCGTGTCTAACCTGTATATATCTGTACAGCTCATTATCCCCCAGCTCATACTGCTCCTGTAAAGTTGCAAAAGGAATCACCCCCTCCTTCGTCCATAGGTCCCCCACAGTTGAGATCCCGATGTTATCCCACTGAGTGAAGCCCTTAGTGCGTCGTAAATGTCCCAATGCTTTCGTGTCCCATAGAGGTGTAAGTTTTGTGATGGTCCCATCCCATTTCAGTTTTGCTTGCGCCTTATACCATAGACGAACAGTGTGGTTCGTGGGCCCAATGAGTTTCGCCACAATACCGCGGTGGTACAGTGGGGCCAACAAACTGTTTGTACCCAGTTGTGCCCTATCTGCTTTGAACGCTGGATCCTCTTGCGGGGCGTGTATCCACTGATTAAGGATCTTAATCTGTGCCACCCAGTAGTGCAGCCGTATGTTGGGCAACGCGATGCCTCCGTCGTACCAACTCCTATTCAACTTTATGTGCGAGATCCGGGCTGGCCGGTTCCCCCAGAGCAGGCCCGTGATCTGTGCCGTTATCTTTTGGAGGAAGCTATCCGGTATCAAACGTGGAGCATTTTCAAGAACATACAAGAAACGCGGCAGGGCCATCATTTTAAAGAGCGCTGCCCTTCCCAGTAGTGTCAATGGGAGTTGTTTCCAATGTTGCACATCATTACGGAGTCGGAGCATGGGAGGCTGCAAGTTAAGCCGTGTGAACTCTGCCTCGTCTCGGGTAATATGGATCCCCAAATATTTAAAAGAGGGGGACGCTATCTCTAGCGGACAGGAGTCCGGGAGTGGCGGGAGTGGTCCCTGAAGCTCGAAAATTGTCGATTTCGCCCAGTTGATGGTGTAGCCCGAGACTCGCCCATGTGCATTACAGAGAGCCAGGAGGTTAGGAAGGCTGTCCTCTAGGTCAGTGAGGTATATCAACATGTCGTCCGCGTATAGGGACACTCTATCCTCCCATTGCGGAGTCCATTGGATCCCCTTCAGGAGCTGCGTGGTGCGAATGGTAACCGCCAACAGTTCCAGAACCAGAGCAAAAAGGAGGGGTGAAAGCAGACATCCCTGTCACGTGCCACGACCTAGATGTATGGTTCTAGAAATATGGCCATTAGCTACCACTCTGGCTACGGGGTCTTTGTAGAGCATACGTATCCAGGAGATAAACACCGGACCAAAGCCCATACGTGCGAGCACTGCAAAGAGATAGTTCCACTCCACCATGTCGAATGCCATCTTGGCGTCTAGTGAGAGTATCGCAGCTGGTTCTCGCAGTAGTGAGAGTCTCGCCACAACCCCATGCACCCTGCGGAGGTTTAAGGCCGTACTTCGATGTGGCATGAAGCCGGATTGGTCTGGGTGGATCAATTGAGTTAAGCACGGCAAGAGCCTATTCGCCAACACTTTAGCTATAATTTTGGCCTCTGGGTTCAAAAGGGAGATGGGTCTATATGACGAGCATTTATGGGGGGTTTACCCGGTTTCGGGAAGGCTACAATAGTCGCCATCCGTTGGTCCGGCAGCAACATCCCCTTCAACCTACATTCCTCATACATTTGAATAAGGGGTGTACCCAAGGATTCTGACATGGTTTTAAACCAATCGATGGGTATTCTATTGGGGCCCAGGGCCTTACCCGAATGAAGGGAGCCAATGGCTAGTTGAATCTCATCCACTGTCAAGGGCGCGTCGATGTCCTTCGACGCCTCGTCCGTCAATTTTGGCAGGGGCACATGTTCGAGGGCAACACGGGCCTCATCCTCCGCAACCACTGTCGTAGGGGTGTATACTTCACTAAAATAATCAACTAGGACCTCCACTATCTCGCCAGGGCGGGTGTGGACGACGCCACACGAGTCAGTGAGCTGTAGGATATTTCTCCCTCCCCCTGCTTCTTGTCTAGCCACGCCAAGAGTTTGCTAGCTTTGTCCCCGATGTCGTAGACCCTGTGTTGTGTCGCAGCAATATCCGCCACCGTGACCCTCCTTAAGTGATCGGTGAGGCGACGTTGGTGGACCTGTAGGTCGTGGAGTGTATCGTCCGAAGGATTTGCCATATGGGCGGTGTTAGCCCTCTCGAGGCCCAATTCTAAGTCTAATGCCTCCCTCCTGTGTGCTTTTTTGTGGTTCGCAACAATGGCAATGGCTTGGCCCCTAAACACGGTCTTATACGCTTCCCATAACGTGGAGGGGGAGTCCACCGATGACCGATTCTCCTCAAAGTAAAGGCGGGTAGCTTTCTTCAGGTCTTTACTTATCTGTGGGACTTTAAGATATCCCGGGAAGATCGGGAACAACCGCTGTCGTTTAGAGTCTGTGGTAGTGATCGTCAGAGTGAGCGGAGAGTGGTCCGAGATGCCCCTCGGCTGTATACTTGTCTCGGCCACGGTAAGATGCCCGTTGCCCAATACGAGAAAGTAGTCTATCCTGGAGAGACTATTATGGGTGGCCGAATAATATGAATATTGTTGCTGGCCAGGGTGTAGTGTGCGCCATATATCCACCAATCCCTGTGCGTCTAGAAAGGTCTGGAGCCTGCTGGGACCGTCTGTGTGTGCGTGGGAGGGAAACCAGTTGAGGGTGTCCGTGAGTGTCATATTGAAGTCCCCACCTATGAGTAGGTCCCCATCAGGGAGGTCCAACAAGAATCTGCCAAGGTCCGGCAGGGCTACAGAGTTTAGCGCTGGCGGTATGTATACGGAAACTACATTTAACAATTTCCCCTCCCACTGACCATGAACTGCGCAAAGCGGCCATGAGCGTCGACTGCTGTTGACTTCACAATAAATTGGGAGGATTTCTTCTGCAAAATACCCGTACCACGGGACCCTGAAGTGAATTCCGCATGCACTATCATTTGATAGCCTCTCCTGTCGAGGGCCTTCGTGTCTGCCCCCGTCAAGTGTGTTTCCTGTAAGAGAACAAGATCAGGCCCCTGTCTTCTAATTCCCTGTAGCACCAGTCCCCTCTTAATCTTGTCCCCCAGACCTCTAACGTTCCATGACATGACGAGCAAAGGGCTCGGTGTGGTGTGGTTATCTGTTCCAGCCATGAGAAAGATGGTGAACCATTATGAGGCCCCCTCGCCGTATGCGAGGTGGCATGTGGACACAGGTGTAGGGCAGATGTGACTCTTTCCAACATTCCAGTCCCTCATCGTCCCAAATAGACCAGACGCTCTCAGTAGAATGAAACATACCAGTAAACATATGTGTGCGTAGAACAAAAACTTGCAGGACCAAAGGGTCCCGTAGTGCAACTCCCCCAAATCCCTCTCCCCCCCTCCCTGGCCCCCTGCTGCTGCACGGACTCAGAACTGCCCGCCCCCCCAACTGAGCAGAGTGCATACCCCATCCCCTAAACAGTGTACTTGCGCGTTGGGGTGAGGGACTCTCCGCTGCCGGCAGTCTCTCATTCACACCCTCGGATGCCCTTCACCCAGTGTCTAATGGCGGGAAGCGCTTACGCAGCATTAAATGTCTATAATAAAAATAGAGTCTGACGCTCATTGTTCCTCGAACTCTTCTTGGCCGCCTTCTGCCCCCAAAGAGCCGTTGTTTTCTAGTCCCCCTCCCGAAGCCTGGGAGTCCTGGCGGTGCCCTCCATTTCGATCCTTCTTGGGTCGATTCGTCCGTCTCTGATTCTGACCTAGCCTCCAGCCCTCCAACCATTCCTGCACGTTTTCCGGGTTATCGAAGAACCACGTTTTGTTCTCTGCTACCACCCTCAATCTTGCAGGAAAGAGCATGGAGTACGGTAGTTCTCTTGACCTCAGTTCCTTTTTCACATCAAAGAACGTTCGTCGCCGACGGGCGACCTCCGCTGTGTAGTCGGGGAAAATGGCGATGGTAGCGTTCTGGATCTTAAGGGGAGGAGAGGTTCTGGCCGCCTGAAAATTGGCGTCCCGGTCACGGAAATTAAACAAACGGGCTACTATGGGCCGCGGAGCTGCCCCCGGCTTTGGCTGGCCTCCTGGTACCCGATGGGCCCTTTCAACTGAGAAAAAGTTTGACAGCCCTTTTGGCTTAAGTTAATCCGTGATCAGGCTCTCCACGAAGAGGTCCATGGCTTTAACTCCTTCCGACTCCGGTACTCCAATAATACGGATGTTGTTCCGCCTCGAACGTCCCTCCTGTTCATCCAGTTTCTCCCGGAGCATTTTATTGTCCTGCGCTAACTTCCCCATCTCCCGTTGGAGTTCGAAGACGTCCTCCACCAGAGATTTCGTGACCACCTCCATGTTCTTAACTTTCTCCGACATTTTGTGGAGGTCCGCCCTGAGCAAGGTGACATCCGTGGAAATCGTACCCACGGTCAGTTGTAGCTGGGCCAGAGCATGCATGACATCGTCCAGCGTCGCCTTCTTACCCCCTGGGGTTTCGGCCGTCTTGCCTCCCTGATCTTTCCCCGCCGGGGAGGCGGTTGGCTTGTTGGAGGTATACCGTTCGATGCGGGTCTGTGTGGCGCTGCCCTTGGGACCTTTCCCCACCATACCGCTGAATGTCGTGCTCCTCGTGCCCCTACGCTCCAGGATGTGCAGAGCGGCGTGGACGCACCACCCAAACCAAGTATATAGTATTCAAGCCTTAGTAGGGTGAGCCGTAGGGTGAGGAGCGCCGGTAATAGCCAAGTGCGCAGCACCTTCCTCGATCTAGAAAATGGCGGACGTCTCCTTTGTCACCGGTTCCATGACACTCAAAGTCGACCTCTGGGACGGTCGGAACACCGGCGACCGTGCTATTGTCCACTGCGTGTTTCGCTGCTTCTGACTGTCCGGGAGGCACTCGTTCTGCCGTCTCCCGCGCCCCGCGGGCACTTCCGGTCCAGATTCCCAGGTCTGCCTGTACTTCCTGCTGGGTCACTCGACCAGGGGAGGCCCCGGCTTAAGAGATCGGGGTAGGCCAAATCGCAGCTTCGACGTATCTCGGTCTCCAGACGTCAGAACTTGTCGCCGCTTGTCGCTGCTTACTCCACCCGGTCCTGGGCTCTGGTACCCTCCTGTAGGGCTTAGAAAGTGTGTCACATTATATATCGGATTGACGAAGAGGCCGCTTCAGCTGCGGAGCTCGTCCCTTATGCTGCCGCCATGATCGGCTGCTAGCCACGCCCCTTGTATTGGATCTTTAATTCCTATCCACTTCTCAAGATGGCAAATTTAGAGTTCTAAAAATTTTATATCCACATCAGTGAGATTATTGAGTCTATAAATTGTGGGGTCACAAAAATGTCCTTCTTAAAAATGGGTTTTATTATTGCCCCTTTCCAACTTTTGGGCATAATACCTGAGGTCACAAATGCTTTAATAAATGGGTGCATGGCCAACGCCCGATCAATATGGCAGCTTCGTTACGGAGCTCAACCTGCCCCCTTTCATAATCTCCTAAATATCTGTTCAAATCTCTGTATGCTGTTGGAAATAAAGCACAGAGGAGATGCGAAACAATTTGGTGAAACCAGATGAGCCGCATAATCTACATTTTGGTGCCCTGTGGCGGAGCTAGCAGTCAGGGTCTATGAAGTGAGGCACGGCTCTGGCATGGCGTGCTGCTGCACCTGAAAGAGGACGGTAGACTGAAGCGTTATAGATGTGGCAAGCGGAGTGGAGTTGTGTTGCTGTGCTGGACAGCGGTGAGGTGTTCACGTAGCTCAATTGCAGCCAGTTGAAGAGGAGCCGAGCCTGTGGTCGACATTGAATGCCGCAGGCCTAAGTATCCGATGCCCATGAGGGCCCTAAATGGCCTGATGGGTGCACAAGAGGCAAGGGGTGGGGTGCTGAGAGAGTGCCACTCAAACAAGGGACGACCTGTAACAGCGCGACGGGTCCCATGCTTCAACAACGAAACCTTGCTGCTGAGAGACCCAGCCGAGTGCCCGAGAACACCTGTTGGACACTTCCCTTGCTCCTGGGCCCTGGTGGCTAGGCTCTATCTGGGCAAATGTGGGGCTGAGGAGTGCCTGGACTGTGTAGGCAGCCCCCTGGGTCCCAGGTGGGGGGCCACACATCTGCATCATCATTCATAAGCTGCTGCTGCTGGCTACTGCCCTCAATTATTCACCCCTGTTGAAGTCAGGAATCACTATTTTAGGCCTCGTTGACCAAAACTATCCCTACAGCACCTGATGAGGAGTACAGTTGGACACCATCATTTAGTCATCTGTGACGTGGCAAACGGAAACCCGTCAGGTCACAGAGGCATCTTTACATGTTCTCTGTTGGGCAGCAGCGAGTACCGGGTGCTCCCCCGACTATGATACCACACATACACAGTAAAGCTCAAAAAGTGGTATGTTTAGGTATTGAAAACATCGATGTTTTGGGGCAGGGAATCTCGCACAACCCACCAGACCAAAATGGATAAATATGCGCTCCACTCCAGCCTTAACGATGGACGGTCAGCATTCTTTGACTAAAACTTCCTCAGTGGCTGAGGAGACTCCAACTCTACAATATATTATGACAGTGATCCAGGACATTAGAACAGCCCTAACGGGCAAAATAGACTCAGTAACGATTAAAGTTGAGCTAATGAGCTGCAAAATATGGGCTCCCGGATCAAGGAGACAGAGGATCACATTACCACACTGAAGACTGACACTCCCGCCCTCACCATATATGCGAAGTAACACTCCCAGGCATATACTTAAAGCAATTACACAATAGATTAAACAAACAAACTAGTTCAGTTTAGAAAAAATATAAATTTTTAATTTGGTTAAAAAGAGATAATAAAAATCAGTGCATTGATCAGACTTAATAAAATGACAATATAATGATACATGTGTATTCACAAAAGAATTAAAAAGAGGTTAGATGGCATCCGGATGCCAGGATATTGATCCATATCAGGGGGTCCTTGTTGTTAACACAGTACTCCTGCCCTCACCGCCATAAAATGGCTATAACCTGACGAGCGGGCAGCGAACGAGCGCAGCGGGTGCGCCGACGGCGCGGGCGCGCTAAAGACAAGCCCGTCTGTGCCCGTCCACGCCCAGGCGGGGCCAGGGGCCAGCCACGATGCCCATTGGATTATCTACTCCTCTGACGACCTCATTAAATACAACACAGGTCAAGCTTGCCCTCCCCAGGCCACCTGCAGCTGGGCCAATAAGCAGGAAATCTTTGTGGACCGACCTTACTTTCTGTGCTGTCCCACTCCTCCAGACCAAATACACCCAAGCCAGCCGAGTCCAGACCTCAACCCTTAGCCATTTCCTATCTTAATACTTGCTTCCTTGTGAAACATCAGCTAGACATCTTCCTCCTGTTGGCTACAGACAGACCCAACATTCTTTTATTGACTGAAACTTGGCTGACACCCGACTCTGCCCCTGACATACTGTCAGCACTCCCCACGCCGATCGCCCACCCGGCAAACCTGGAGGGAGGGTTGCCGCTATCACCCGCTCTAATCTTAAAGTAAATGTCCTGACCTGCCTTAACCTCCCGGACTCAGGGAACTTGGTGATAAAACTCGATTTCCTCTATGGCACCATTGCCTGTGTGCTCGTATACAGACAACCAAATTATATGCAGTCTTTTCTCCTTACTTTAAGTGAACAGATTGAAAACGTGGTCATTGACCATGCCAGGGTCCTCCTCATAGGCGACCTCAATTATTGGTTCAATGACCCCCTCGAAGGCCCTCACTCTAGTGAACTCACTGACCTCCTCACCAACCTAAGCTTCACTCAGCAGGTCGCCCTACCCACTCACCAGAAACTACATATTTTAGATCAAGTCTGGACTAACTCTCTGCTGGTCACGACCCCCACCACATTTCCTTGCCTATGGTCCGACCACTACCTACTTAAATTCACAATTGCCCACTCAACCACCAAGAAAGCCACCATAGTTGTAGGCGGCTTGGCTAGGAAATGGAACGCCTTAGATAAAATGGAATTTCTTCAGAAAATGACTAATTCTATCTGGTCCCCTCACCCTGATATCAACACACATGAAGCCAACCTCTGGATGCGTGCAGCAAGCGACATACACGCCCCTCTCAAGAAAGTCAAAGTGGCGCGTCGTGCAGATGCCCAGAGATGGTTCTCGACTGAGCTGAAATCTAAGAAACTGGCCCTACGCCAAATTGAGCGACAATGGCGCCGGAACTACGCTCCAGACATAAAGATCAGATTTACCACTGACCAGAACGATTACATGAAGGCTATCCTCTCTGTCAAAGCTGCCCATTTCTCCTCACGTATTCTTAACTCTAATAACAGATCGAAAGACATATTCTCCATATTGAATGAACTGACTAACTTAGACAGTGTATGGCCCAGGACTACCCCCACCCAAACCCTCTGTGACTCACTCAATGACTACTTAATTGAGAAAATCTCATCCATTAAAGCCAGTATTCCGAAACTCCACAACACGGCTGCCATCGCTACGCTCAATAATAATCGCACTATCAGCAGCTTCCCCCCCATCACCTTAGAGACATTTTAAGTGTTCCTTGCTAAAGGAAGATGCCAAGCGCCAAGATGCTCCTTCCGGAGCGAACGCCGCGCTTTACAAATACCCCCACAAATACAAATACAAATACAAAGTCAAATCTGGTGCCCCCTCAGACAGCTCTCCCCCTCACATACTAAAATACTGCTTCTCCACTCTCCCAGATCCTGCCTGTACCCTCCTGAATTACTCCTTATCATCTGGCCAAGTCCCCTCAGCGTTCAAGACAGTTGTGCCGCTTCTGAAAAAACCTGGGGCTGACCCCACATGCATGTCAAACTACCGCCCCATCTCCCTATTTCCCTATCTAGCAAAGGTGATGGAGGCACATGTAGCCTGATGTCTATCTAACTTTTTGGAGGAGTCCAACTATCTCGAGCCCCATCATGCAGGCTTCCGGCCTGCGCACTCGGCGGAAGCTGTCGTACTTACCGTACTGAACACACTTTGCAACTGCGCAGACAATAATTCCCCCCAGGCCCTGGTGCTCCTGGACCTCTCAGCCGCGTTTGACACAGTCGATCATACCATCTTTATCGACCGTGTAGGCCAGGCCGACATCCAGGGCACAGCGGCCAGCTGGCTAAGATCCTTCCTTGAGAACAGACCCCAGGCCTTCCGCCGTGGCAATCTGATTGCCATCTTTCCCTTAATTCAGTCCCTCAGAGACAGGAAGGTGACGGTCTTCAACTATGCAGATGACCTACAACTGCTCTTCACGATCAATAACACTGAGAGCTCAATTACCAGCTTTCAGTCTAGCATGAGGTTCATCCAATCTTGGATGAACCAAAACCATCTTAAACTAAACCCTGGCAAGACTGAGCTGGTACTCACAGGGGACAGTCCTAAGCACTGGGGCCCACATTATTGGCCTTCAGAGATGGGCTCACCACCTTCTCCCTCACCATCTGCAAAAACACTCGGAGTCACACTAAATAGCGACCTCTCATTGAAATCACAAGTGGGTCTTGTGGTCTCCAAATGTTTTTTCCAACTCAGAAAAATAAGAAAGGTACGTCTCTATACCTTGGCATGCCTCTCTACCTACTGAAGCGACTGCAGATGGTCCAGAACTGCGTCTGATCCTAAGCCAACCCAGATGGCAACCTGCCACCCCACTACTTAGGAAATTACACTGACTCCCCATGCTCCAACGCTGCACCTTCAAAACAGGTGATACATTACTTGGTATAGCCGCCTGACGCTAGATTTAAACTATCAAACACGGAGGGTGTATAATATCTAAATATTAAAACTACGAGTATATATCTGATCGCAGTAGCAGTAGAGATAGAGAGAAAAGCATTATTACTAGCACACCATTACAAGATGGCGACTGCAGTAGACCCTATAACTAGATATTCCAAGATGGCGCTTACAGCAAACGCCGGAGTACAGCGAGGACACTTGCCGCTGCACGACGGGTGAGAGGCTCCGTGTTCAGCGCCCGTTTTTTGTTTTTTTTGGATTTTTGATTTAAGATAATATGATAATTGTTCAAGAAGCCAGTCTCTAATGGTTTCCTTCGTGTTTTTAGGTGGGGACTTAGATGATGTTCCGCCTGCATTAACGACCCTCGGTAAGATATATACGTGGGGGTGTAGGTTTTGAGAGTATCTGCAAATGATACTTAGAACACCATCACTGACAACTGTTTTGTGTTTACTTCCTTTCTCAAAGGTCCTTTAATACTTAGAGTTGATTAGCTCAACAGATATATTGAATTATATGGACTTGTCTGGGGACCTGGCGATATTTTTGTATGATATAGGTGAGCACAAGCGCGCAGTTTATAATTGACACGACTTAAAAGTTATCTTTACGTGTATAGTGAATGTGTACGTTTTTAATTTCCAGCGCCCCAGCATAAAGAGATTTACATTGCTGGAACCGGTGAGTGTAGTTCTTACGCTGATTTTTAGTTTATAGCATGACATTTGCACTTTTTCTTATGTTCGTTCTGTTGTATGGATATTTTATTCCAGAACGATTGTGACAGAGATGATAAGGTATTTGATGTGAAGTGATCACCACGAGACATTGGGTGAGTCACTAGTTTATACCGGAGTGTGGTATCACACACGCAGACCTAAGACGGGTCCATCATTGGTTATTTTGTATCACTGAGATTAAGGTTAGAATGATTTAGTTTCCTTTTCGTGAATATACTATTTAAACTTGTGGAGTAACTCTCAACATGTAGACCTCTGCTAGGAACGTAGGGAGAAGTTTAACAAGTATTTTGAGTATAATTTAGTGATGTCTGTCTCTTATATTATTCAGACATCCGGAATTTTGTTGGATAGAAGAACGAAAGTCGTGAGAGAATTATATATTTATAATTTGAAGGTGAATATGAGACCTCACTCTCTCTTGTGTTATTGGCTCTAGGGTACGCACCTTATGTTGGTGATCTTTTATGGTGTATTTCTTCTTTCCTATCTTTCTCCGATCTTGAGCCCACACATCTGTTGCACGAAATAATTTCGGTGGTGATGGGGACTATACCTTTATTTCCAGAAAGCTATCAATATGTATGATTTTAATACAGGGCTTCTGTATATTGTGTTTTCAGCCCTGAGGAAGTCTATGTGTGAAATGCACACACGACGAAACACGTGTTGGCATCTTGACCGTCACCATATGAATTGATGTACTGAAGATTTTGCATTGGATTCTGATCAAAATTGGAATATTTGGAATTAAAATCTGAAGGACAATCTAAGGACTTTTCTTTACTTAATTTTTGTGGTTTGCTGACTAATTTGAAGCATAAGGATATCTGGACTTATATATTAATAATTGTGTGCTCAGGGGTAATTGGTACTGTTCAAAACAGGTTGCATGATCTTCAAATCTTTGCACTGCAAAAGCCCCAAATTCATAGACAACTTGATATTCAGGCACACCCCTACACGCAACTTACGCTCAGCTCACCTCTGACTTCTCTATACCCCCTCCTCCAGACGGAGGCGCACAGGAGGCTGCAGATTTTCCACACTCACTCCTCGTCTCTGGAACTCCTTGCCCCTCGATATCCGAGCCTGCCTGGACCTCATGAAATTCAGAAGAGCACTTAAAACCTGGCTCTATAAGCAAGCGTACAACTAAGTTCCTCTCGAGCTTCGCACTCTGCCTTTTTCTACAGCGCCATGAAACTAATCAGTGTAAGTGCGCTCTACAAATTATTTTTAACATTAAAATTAACAAGACACTAAGAGTCCAAGTCAGGGAACTGCGGGCCAGTACAGAGGTCCTGGAGGCTTAACAATGTTTGCATAATTGGAGTTCCGTAATGAGCAGAGGGCCCGACAATGGACTTATTTGTGGAAGATCTAATACTTTAACACCTGCAGCCTTGTGGCCTATCGGAATACTTCTCAGTAGATCAGGCAAACCGTCTGCCAGGTGCTTTGCCGAGATGAGGTGCATGCCCCGCACCCCATTGTGGCACGTATTTATAACTACAGAGATCCTGATGTCATCCTGCAGATGGCGAGGAGTGCGCCATCGCTCATATGGGAAAACAATACTATCACCTTTTTTCTGGATTTCAACCTCTGTGTGCAGAAGTTGCTGTGTTCCTTTCTTGAAGTAAAAAAAAAATCCTGCTGGAACATGAACTGAAATATGCAATGCTTTTATCTGCAAAACTGCAGGTTTTGGCAGAGGATAAGACATTCCAGTAAAGGTCTGGAACTGGCTCGAGAACTGGCGAATGATCAGAGGCAAGAGATCCCACCCAAAGCAGACTAAATACGGAATGGGCCGGAGAGCTCACTGAGTGCAACAAAACCTGGCTGCTAAGAGAAACGTTGATGAAGTACCAATAACTGGGACACCCTAAGGATCCTTAACAAAGGACATTAGCTGAAGCTTTAATGAAGTAGGCAACAACTGGTTCTATACAAAACTTTATGTGCTGGTGCTGTAATAAAGATGGTGGGATACGCTCCCTCCCTTACCCAGTGTGGGGGTACTTCTGTATGAACACTAAGAACTCTGCTGTAAGACTGAGTGGCAACTAAATGGTAACAGATGATGCTTGTTATTTTCAGGGTAGTGGTGGAGTGGCATTATAATGGGTCCATGCTTCCCCTACGATAAGTTACATTTGTTGGGGTAAAAGGCACTCTGCATAGTTGGGGCAATGGCCATTTTTAAATCCATCATGCAGGGAGGCGGAGGGGTGGTTTGAAACATGGTTTTGTGTTATTTGTAGGTTCATGTTTGTTAGTAGTAGTGTGGTAGCAAGCCTCAGCCAAGCCTACTAGTGCAAGGGATTCGCCCTTCTCTGCTTGAGGACCTTAGACCAATAATAAGAAGTTGGCACAGAAACTGGAATAGAAAAAGACAGAGTTTATTAAACCTCATGAGACGGAACTACATTAACACAACACCCTTGGGTAGAGTATGAGGTAGCACACTGACTGGAAGGAGCTTGGTCCTTTTATACCCACACAGGGGCTGAAATAAAGGTGGTACAAGGCACAGAGTGTTGGTTTCAAATACATATAAGGTCATACAGAGAGTGTGCTAGCAACAGGTGGGTAGGGCTGACAGTTAGCTAATTCTGGTGGACACATCTTGACCGTTACAAGTTGGAGTTGCATGCTCAACTTAGCATGTGCAAAGCCGAAGAGGATAAATATATCTTGTCTCTAGGCAGATTTCAAGAGCACTTAACAGGAAGGTAGGACAGAGCACATGGCAAACAAAATGGCCGACAGAAATACAAAATGGATTCCGTAAAACAGACAAGATAGTCTCTAAATACAAGATGTCTTCTGCTAATGCTTAACCTAATCATTGCTAAATTACCACAGTCGGCCCTTTCAGCCTTTGCTGAAGACATTCATCTATCTGGGGTAATCTAAATCTGCATCCTGTACATTAATGTTCATCATTTCATTAAATTCACTATTTAATATTTGTTAATAATAATCTTTATTGCATGATTAATTAAAATCTTTGCAATTATGCAATAAAAACAAGAAAGAGAAAAGTACATGAATAAAGCCTTTAAGAAAGCAATTTAAAAAAAACATTTAGAAAAGTTAAAAAGGTGAAAGAAGAACCATGCGGGTAGTACAGTACTATGCATTAGAGAAAAAGGTCTTTCACAATCAATTGTGACTTTGGTTATCAAAGGAAAATAGTCTTAAAGAGCAGAAGCCATTCACAATAAGACAAATTTAATTACTTACCACTGGGTTTAATATTTGTTGTTCTTTTGCAATATTTCTTTTGGCCAGTATACAAGCAGTGAGGCACATGGAACAAATCATGGGACCACATTGTATGCAAGTACAGCATGTGAATAGTATCACCAGTAGAATACATAGAATAGTCAGTATTTTCCAGCACCAAGTAACAAAGAGTGTCCATATCCAGTTTGAAAATGTCCATCTACCAGTCTCTGGGTGAATGTCTGCAGCAATCTTATGCAGCTTAGAGATTGCGGCATAAACTGAAGGTGAGTGGTCAGGTATAAAGATGCAGCAACTGCTACAGATGATGCGGTATACACCACCTCAATCAGCCAAAACCACGTCAAGCACCATCTGGTTTTGGAGTGCTACAATTTTTGCAATTTTCAATTCTTCTGTAATCTTCACAAGTGCCTTGGCTGCCTGATTGGTGACTGCTCCACAACAAGAGTCAATCGTCTGATTTTTCTGCTATTCAATGCAGCACCCACAAAGAAGAACAAACCCAAATTGAAATCGACATATTGTTGCAAAGCGGTATCTGTCTGGTCAATCTCATCTGTACTTGTTGTTCGTTTGTATCTATTCTTTGAAATATCATTGTAGAACTTCAGGTCAAGATGATATGTTGCAGGTGCTAAAAACACAGGGGGTAACAAAAATGACAGGTAGCATATCCCTGACCATCCAACAAGTAATTGATGATATCCTTTATTACTGCACACAAAGTACGTGTTGTGCGATGAGGTAAAACTACTATTATTCATGTCCTCAATGTTCAGTAGAGAAATACATTCACTTCGTCTTACTAGAATTCTCCCAACACTGCCAATACATAAATCTGCTTTTGCTCTGGTTACAGAAATCACAAAGGCACCAATGTTCTTCATATTCCTCACATTTGTGAAGACATATGGTGTCGAAATATTGTCCGGTTGGTATTCATCCCATTCCTATTTAGTCCCTTTAGTTTGAGGATAACCATTTTTATCTTGGTAACATTCTTTATTTAATTGAAAAATGATTCCACCTACTGAAGGCTTTCCATAAGCAAACAAAAGGTCATACCGAGCTTGACATGAACCATTATGGGAAAACGGTAGAGGAATAAAAGGTGTTCTCCTTTCTTCTTGTGTGCAGGTATCATCCCAATTACCCAATAATTGGTAGTATTTGTAGGGTTATGGGTATGATGCAACATCTGGATGAATGTGTTATTCAGATAGGATTGTCAATGATCCTGCTCATGATAAGGAAGAGTGTAATAGTAGTGTTCCAGTGGAGCTGGAGTAGTTGCAACAAAAAGCTGTTGAGCAGGAACTGCTTTCTCAATGAACCAAGTGGTTATTGTCAAAACCACCAGGGCAACAACAAGCCCTACAGCACAAATAAACCTCTTGTTATTCATTTCAACGACAGCGATGATCAATCTTTCTAAGAACCTATTGAAAGCAATCGTTGGAGCTCTTCTCCCTTGCGTAGCCGTTGACTTCTTCATCACGGGCCAAGATGGGTATCACTACACACTAATGCAAAGCTGATCCTCCCCTTGCTTCATTGGCTCTCTGTTTCATAAACCCAGGGCTGTAGCTCAACCAGTCTCATTCAAAACTGCAGATTCTTGTCTCGGTCTCAAATTGTATCGCGATGCTCCAGAAATCATGTGGTCTGGGAAGACTTCCGTAGATTCGTCAGATGAGATAGCTTGAACTTTCTCCGTCTCCAGAATTTCTCGATGGTCGGTCAGCACAGCAGGTTCCACCAAGGCGGGCGAAACACGCTTGCAATGCCTGGTGTGGAGCCAATTCTTTTTGTTTGTCACTTGAACTGCTGTCCTTGTAGCCAACAGCACCTGCTCTGGGCCTCGCCACCTCGGCTCCAAGCTGTACGATCTGTCGAAGACCTTGACCATCACGTGGTCACTGGGACAGAGATCATTGGCCTCACCTGATCTATCAGGAAGTCCTTCTCGAACCTGTTGATGAATAGAGGTCAAACTGTCGGTTAACTGTGCCAAATAATCATTCAACAGAACACAAGGTACATCATGTATGGGACGTGGCTTAGGAATTCCCCAAATGTTCATCGGTCTCCCAAATACCACCTCATACGGTGTAAGACCTGATCGTGAGTGTGGCACAGATCTTATGGATAACAGTGCCAAAGGCAGTACATCTGGCCACTTTAGGGACGTGGATGCCAGTATTTTCGCCAGCTTCAATTTTAAGGTAGCATTATACCTCTCCACCAATCCCGCTGTAGTGGGTGGAAGACTGTATGGATTTTCTATTTGATCCCTTACCTTTCAGGACATACTCAACAACTTGCTGAATAAAATGAGGTCCGTTGTCACTCCACAACATTTTACAAACACCATACCTAGGAAAGAACTCCTTCAGAAGCACCTTTGCTGTGGTAAGAGCAGTATTATCCTTTGTAGGATATGCCTCGATCCGTTAAATGAAGGCACATACCACCACTAGAAAATATTTTAGATTATTGCAGCGTTCAGGTGGATGTAATCCATCTGCAAAACTTCAAAAGGTGTGGTTGGTATAGCAAACCCTCCTGTGGGAGTTTGTGTCCCTTTTCCGGGATTGTACTGCTAACAGATCAAACAGGACTGTACTATTCTTTTATCTATACTGGAAATTTCAGGATGCTCCCAGACTTGTGTAAGCAATTTGGTTATTGCTAGAGCTCCAACATGTGCCAGCCCATGTGCCATTTGAACCATAGGTTGTAAATAGGCTGCAGGCAATTTCCATTTATTCATTTCTTTGTTACGCCATCAACCCTCATCATCTAACATGCCTTCTTTGGACCACTACTCAAGTTCTTCCACAGAGGCAGATCTATGTATATCCAATACTTCCTCTATAGCATCATGCCAACGTTCAGCTTGTGATTTTACTACGTACGTAGATGTAGTGCTTTGCTATATTGCAGTTTCACGAGCTACACGATCTGCAAAGGCATTTCCTTGTACTATTTTGTCAGTGATCTTCTTGTGTGCGCTACACTTCATAATGGCAACTTTATTCGGATATGTAAGTGCAGTCAAAAGATTATGTAATAATTTTCCGTGCATTATCTGCATCCCGTGGGATGTAAGAAAGCCTTTTTCCTTCCAGAGTAGACCAAAATCATGAACCACTCCAAAAGCATAGCAGCTATCCGTGTAAATGTTCACACATAAATCAGTACTAAGCTCACACGCTCGTGTCAAAGCTATTAGTTCAGCTGCTTGAGCTGACTTCTGTGGTATGAGAGCTGTTTCCACTACTGTCTCAAATGTGGTGATTGCATATGCAGCTGAGGTTGTGCCATCTGGTAACTTCAAATAGGACCCACAATCCTCAGCTCCCCATCGACATCTGGAAGGGGCGTATCTTGCAAATCGATGCAACCCTTTGTCTGTTCCTCAGTAAGGAATATACAATCGTGAGGCTCATTTGATTGAGACTGAGTCTCAGGATATGGCAACAGTGGCTGGGTTTAGCGTTGCACACATCTTCAATGTAAAATGAAATGCTAACAGTGTCAATTTGTATCCTTTCCGGCGAGCACTAGTTAAATGCAGTGACTTGGTCTGATTCAAAAGGACATCTACTGCATGGGGTACTAGCACCAACAGTTTGTGTGACAAACTATCCCTTCGCTCAGACGTATAGACACAGCTGTCGCTGCAACTGAACGAAAACATCCAGGCACACACGAGCAACAGGATCAAGAACTGCAGAAAAATATGCACAGGGACGCTGCTTGTCACCATGTGTCTGTACTAAAACTGACAATGCACATCCATCTTTCTTGTGTACATAGAGTGTAAAGTCCTTCGTATAATCTGGTGTGATTAACACTGGTGCTTAGCAAAGAGCTTGTCTTAACTGACGAAAAGTATTTTGGCATTCATCTGTCCAAGGAAGAGGAATCGGAGTGTTCTTAGTCAAGAGTGCTAGCAAAGGTTAAACAATGTGTGAAAAACCCAATATCCATTGCCTACAAAAAGAAGTCAAACCAATGAATGCACGAACATCTTTCTGGGTGGAAGGTACTGGAGTGAGTAAAATTTCTTGAATGTGATCTGGTGTCAGTGCACGTCCCTCCTTAGACAGAAGATGACCTAAATAGGTTACCTTCGGTCTACAATATTGCAATTTCTTCTGTGAAACTTTATGGTTGTGTGTAGCAAGAAAAGAAAGTAAGGACAAAGTACATTTATCACACTGCTCAGGTGTATCAGATATCATCAACATATTGTATGAGGGCCACTCCTTCAGAAAAAATAAAGGAATCGAGTTGTCTTTTTAAGGCTTGACTATAAATACTCGGACTCTCGGTGTACCCTTAAGGAACTCTACAAAATCTGTATGTTCTGTTATTCAAAGTGAAACCGAACAAATATCGGCTATCAGGATGAATAGGAATCGAGAAGAAAGCGTTCTTCAAATCCACTACTGAAAATGTAGTTGCTGTTGGAGGGACAAGGGTAAGCAATGTTGTTATGTCAGATTTGTTATGAAAACCAGAGAGGGAGGAATCCTACTATTTCAAAATAGGGACAGGGTAAATACAGTTGGCAAACACAAAAAA
Source organism: Lissotriton vulgaris (assembly GCF_964263255.1). Lineage (NCBI taxonomy): Eukaryota > Metazoa > Chordata > Amphibia > Caudata > Salamandridae > Lissotriton > Lissotriton vulgaris. The sequence continues at coordinate 1,293,207,803 of NC_141689.1, read as the reverse complement.
AGCGTCCCTAGTAGCTTATAGCTAATGTACGTAAATTCTGGGCAAGCATAAAACAGAATAATCTAAATACTTAAGATTACATTATTCAAGTGCAAGGATGTATATTTGAAAGGTCACTCAAACAACAATAATTCAAAGAAATACAAAAAAGTGTAGTTTATAAAAATAATTGTAAGCAATTTATTACACAAGGTTTTTTAAAAACACATAGTACAATAAAACATTTCATTAGCAATCATATATACAGTACATCATTCAAGAAAACAAAGTCGACGCTGCGTTTTGGTGATTTTACACAGATATTCACCTTCTTAAGGACAGTTTTCTAAATGGTAAAAACAATTCATACTGTTATTCTTTAAGCATCTTGTTGGTGACACCTTCTTTTGAATGCACAAACAAAATTCTTGCTCTGTGTCCTCTCACGGGCACTTACATCTTAGTTACATCATTGTTTAACTCTGTTCTTTAAAAAAACCTCTCCTAAAGCAACAACAATTTATCCATATCTCATTGATTGTCCCATCCAGCACTATGTATAAGTGACATTAAATTACAACCAGATATCTTTAGGTTGACAAACATCATCTATCCTAATAGGAATGTAATACCCTTTCGGACACTTCAAAATAGACATACGTCTTTTAATCACAAGGACAGCTCTAACATCGGTTGTCACTTCCAATATACGTGAACTCGATTCTATGTAGCTAGACTTTCAGAAATTTCATAAAAATTACGCCAAGGGTAAATACCTATTCGGAATAAAATTTGAAGTTATCTTTCATGAAGGGTCAATTACTGTGTTTCAATCTTTACCTTTAGTATAAAAGATTAATACATACCAATGTGTAATGGACTCAAATTTTGGGGGACCTTCGTTCGATTGTTCCATATTCATAAATTAAAAACTGTGAAGGTAAATACAAAATAGAGGGTCTCAGCTTGATTTTGTTCATAGTGTCGCTGTACTAAAATTTAATCCGAGGCCGGAACCCGTAGTAACTTGCCTGGTAGATGCCTGACAAGAGACCATGTATTTGGTCTATTTGCAAATCGCGACTGGATAGCGACTGAGCCTAGCACATCCCCGTGCTTTTATTCTTCTGGTTCTGAAATATTTATACAACAAAAGATGGTTCAATTCATTTGTGATTGCCTTAATCGCCAAAGTAATGTGATGGTGGTACAATGAATTACCTGAGAATACTTCTTGCCGCAATTATTCAGCAGGCTATTAGGTTCTTCAACAACCTGTTTGATAAAGGATATGTATCAGTCTATAAAATGTGGACACTCTCAAATAGTGTCCTACTCTGTCTGATGACTGATGGGACTTATTAATGTTCCCTCAGACATCTATAAGGCCAATATATCTTCAATAAGAATTTTTTAAAAAGTTTTTTATATATATATTTTATATATGTAGTCGTGGGGGAACAAATGTCATTTCTGTTCTGTATACCGCCTAACATGGAAGATAAGCATATGTAGTCTTTCCTTTGAAGTTAAGTATAGTATCACCCATTCAGTGAATTTATACCCATGCCTCTTTCAACTCAATGTTTAAGGTATATAACATTTGTGATGAAAATTACCGGTTGTTGATTTGATTACGACGCATTAATAAATCGCCTCCGTATGCAGAAGATACTGCTCGGTAGCTGGTGTGGTGACACAGCGGCCCAGACTATACCAAGTCACCTATGTACACCCGCCACTCTAACGGGGCTTCTAGTCAGCTATACTTAATGAGTTCCCAAAATTACCTGCTGGCCTAATGTTCTGCTCCCAAGCTGAATACTATCTTACTGCGTGCCACGCTGTTACCTACTACTGAAAATAGTGCGGAACAAAAATTGTCTCAGTTTCAATGGAATCCCAATTACCTAAGAGCCTACTGATAAAGCTCTAATTCTACAATGTTCCAGCCGATCTGCTTACCTTTAAAGCGCGGAACGGTCTCCCTGTCTCTTTCCAATATGGATATGGCGCACAGGTCACTGTGGTGTTTTTAAAGCATGCCGGCATAGGTTAAAGTTAACGCTATCATATTTTAAATTAAAACATTGTGTGACTTCAGATCTGCTGTATCCGGTTTTACAGAGATCACATATTAATTTTATGGTCTCAAAACATTGTCCATGTCTACTCGACAAAATAATTTATTGCCGATAACTCGTCTTTTTTACCGTGTAAGTGGCAGCCATTTTCAGTTGGGAGGAAGTAACTGCATGGCATTCCTCAGTTACCACCATCCGCACTCATGCTACTAAAGGTGTGAATAATTATAATACTCTGTTGTATAAACAAATATCTTATGGATAATACACAAAGAGTTGCTAAAAGAGCATATTTGTTATCGTCACTATGTCTCTACCCAATGGGCAACGTCATGGTTTGTGTCCATGGGGGCCATATTTAAACAGAAAAACGATGACTGTATGTCACCCTACTGTCAAGGCTATAGTCACAATCAGTGTTATCATAAGAGATTATTATGCCGCTAATGAAGCGGTGAATGTTTTTTCATAAAGAATATTATCTCACACACAAATTTTCAGTGACAGGCCCTAATATTTCGACTCCCAAGATGTTATGACTCATATCTGGGCGTCTAAACAATTGCTGTGTCCTAAAGCTATGCGTAGTATTATATATAATGAAGGAGTTAAATTAAAAATTGTAAAAAAAAAATTAAAAAGAGGGTCTCAGTCACAAGCGTGCAGTGTTGAAAAGGCAAAAACCTAATGTAGTTGGCACTTAACCAGGTTAAGGAATTCTACTATTGTAGTTGATATCAGCCTCTCCGAGTCCTATCTACTATTAAGTAAACATGGGCGGAAAATCCGTTTCGCTCGCGGATTTTGCGGATTTTCGGTAAATTCGCAATCCGCGAGATTCGCGAATTTCCCGCAAAATCCGCAAATCCGCGAGCAGCGGATTTGCTCGCACTGTTCGCTTGAGTTCGCGGCTTCCCAGTTCAACCTCGCGCCCCGCGAATAAGCGCTAAATTGCAGAAATACGATCTTAGCAAAACTGAAACTACTTACCAGGTTCAAAAGTTCAGGCTCATCATTAGTAGCCATTTCCTGTAGTGCTTCCTGAGGGGCCCCTCCAGAGTTCAGTTGCCTACTTGCAACTATTATGTGACCCTGCTCTGACCCTCAGAATAGTTACACAAAGGTCCTGAATTACAGCTAAGGCAGACAAGCAGGAGCCAGGCTGGAAGTTCAAATCCAGTGACACATTAATCAGCCCCTAATTCATTATTGTCAGTTGGGGCAGGGCAGGTGTTGTAACTAATTTTGCAACAATGAAAGCACTTAGCAAGTGCAAAAGATCACTAATCAGGAAGCACTAAGGAAGCAGGTGCCAGCTAAAAAAATATTCTGTGACACATTAATCAGCCCCAAATTAATTCAGGTCACTTGAGGCAGGGAAGGTGTGCTTTGCTTTGCCGAAAATAATGTACACTGGACAACCAGAGGGTGCGGTGATGAAACAGAGGGTGGCATGGGTGGGCCAGAGGGTGGCATGAGTAGTCAGAGAGTGGCAGTGGTGACAGAGAGTGGCAGTGATGAAGAAGAGTGTCCCAAGCAGGCTGGACACGTAAAAATAACAAGTTTGCAAAACTTGCGACCCGACAGGTAAGTTCGCGTTTGCGAAATTGTACAAAACCCTCGCGAACTGGCAGAAACCCGCGCGAACACAAAAAAAAAAAATCCGCAAATTCACGAGAATTCGTGGATTTTGCGGATTGCGAGTTCGCAAATCCGCAAAATTCGCGAACGCGAGATTCGCAAAATTCGCCCATGCTTACTATTAAGTCCACTCCTGACTGTGTTAAAAAGACACATGAAATATTGTTCACGTTTTTTTCTTTTTATTAGGTCATTTCCACCACGAAAACTGGTAGACATGATTTCAATCCCACACCATTTTAATTTGTCTAAATTTTGTCTTTCTTTTATCCAATGTTCAACAAGTGGTGCACTTTTCTTATTGGTCCTAATAGCAGATTTATGTTCTAGAATTCTGGTTTTGACCTCCCTAGATATTTCGCCTATATATGCTAAATTGCATGTGCATTTGATAAGACATATCAGGTTTTTTGAGTGGCAATTAATAAAACTGCCTATGTACTTTTTGCCTTCATTAATTATAATCTGGGGGTCTTTCATGATATGAGGACATATGCTGCAACCCTGGCATGGAAACATGCCCATTGGTAAGTTGGCATTCATTAGTCTAGATTGTGTATTCATCTTTTTTTCTCTGTAAGTATGGACCAGACAGTTCCTAATTGTCTTATTCCTCCTAAACTAGAACATAGGTCTTGGTAGCATCAATCTATTCCGATTTGTGATAAGGTGCCAGTTTCTGTTAATTACTTTCTTATTTTTATTACTGACACTCGAGAAGTTGGTCACAAATATTAACTCTCCATTACACATTGGTATGTATTAATCTTTTTTTCCAATGGTTAAGATTGAAACACAGTAATTGGCCCTTCATGAAAGATAACTTCTAATTTTGTTTCGAATAGGTATTTACCCTTGGCGTAATTTTTATGACATTTCTGAAAGTCTAGCTACATAGAATTGAGTTCACGTATATTGGAAGTGGCTGATAGGGGACTTCCTTCCCCTATCAGCCAGGAAAACTGTAGCGGTGGCATTAATTACATCTAGGCTAGATTATTGTAATGGTTTATATGTAGGTGCCAATAAAGCCTTCCTACATAAACTGCAAATAGTGCAAAACACCGCAGCAAGACTGGTGCTAAAATTGCCAAGAAGGACATCAGCATCTGCAGCACTAAACACCCTCCACTGGCTTCCCATCCAAAAGAGGATACTATTCAAATTACTGATCATCTCCTTCAGGGCATTCCACAAAATAGGCCCTACTTACTTGTCTAGTAAATTCAATCGCTAACATCCAGGACGTCACCTGAGATCTGCAACGGCCAACCTCATGATCATTCCCAAGTTCCGATTGACCACTAGAGGTGGCAAATCCCTAGTGGTAAGAGGTTCTAGAGCTTGGAACAAACTCCCCCCTCATATCCGAGAAATCTCATGTGAGAGTAAATTCAGGAAAGCCATCAAAACCTGGATCTACAACCAAACAGCCACCTTCTGCAAAACCCTGGTCTAAATTCCTGAATCATCTCTAGGGGCTATTCATCTTCTGCCCCTCCGTTTTTAGGCTTACACAATTCACATCTAGCGCCAAGATACTCCTCGGAGTGATAGAGCGCTATACAAAACCCATATCAAATCAAATCAAATCAACCGATGATAGATCTGTTCTTGTGATTAAAAGAGGTATGTCCATTTTGAAGTGTCCGAAAGGGTATTAATTTTCTATTAGTATAGATGATGTTTGTCCACCTAAAGATATCTGGTTGTAATTTAATGTCACTTATAAATAGTGCTGGATGAGACAATCAATGAGATATGCTTAAATTGTTGTTGCTTTAGGAGAGGTTTTTTTAAAGAACACAGTTAAACAATGTTGTAACTAAGATGTAAGTGCCCGTGAGAGGACACAGGGCAAGAATTTCATTTGTGCATTCAAAAGAAGGTGTCACCAACAACATGCTTAAATAATAACAGTATGAATTGTTTTTTACCATTTAGAAAACTGTCCTGAAGAAGGTGAACATCTGTGTGAAATCACTGAAACGCAGAGTCGACTTTGTTTTCTTGAATGATGTACTGTATATTTAATTAATAAAGAAATGTTTTAATGTACTATTTGTTTTAAAAAAACCTTGTGTAATAAATTGCTTATAATTATTTTTATAAACTACACTTTTTTGTATTTCTTTGAATTATTGTTGTTTGAGTGACCCTTCAAATTTACATCCTTGCACATGAATATCGAAATCTTAAGTATTTAGATTTTTCCATTTTATGCTTGCCCAGAACTTACGTACATTAGCTATAAGCTACTAGGGACGCTTTTTTTGTGTTTGCCAACGGTATGTCAGATACTACAGGGTACTGTGGTACTCCCATCTTGCTGACTTCTCTCAAATCGATGATAAATCTATAAATCTTAGTGTCAGTATCTTTTTTCAAAATGGGAAGAATCGGACTATTGCAAACATTATAAGGATTTTCTTCCACAACCCCCACCTTAATCAAATCCGTACAATACATGTAAGTGCTTCTTCTCCTTCTCGAGAAATGTTATACTGAGGCAATCTCGGCAGTACAGCACCTTCCATGACACTAATATGTACTTGTGGAACAACCATTTGTCCTACATCAGTGTCTGAATTAGCCCACAAAGTACTAGGGAGTAAAACTAGTGCAATATCCCCTTTAACAATATAGGATCTCTAAATCATGGGGTATTTGTCATTTAAAATAACCCGTACTCCTTCCGGTGAACATCGTATTGTAGCCATGAAATATTTGAGCATGTCAAGACCCACAATTTTGTCTGGTGTATTTGGAGAAAGCAAAAACGGACATGGAGCAGTGAACTTATCATCATGGAGTGCAAGTGGTTGTGACTATACGCTATGGGAAGATATTCCATCGAAACCTATTGAAGTAATTGTTAAGCCAGACAGGGGAGCCCTTGAAATCAACTGTTTAGAGAAGGCACTACAACTACCTCCTGTATCAACCAGAAACTGATCAGTAGAACCCAAAACATGTGCTGTAACATAAGGACCCCTCTGATCTACTGGAACTTCAACTGATTCCTTACCCCATCCTAGGCAATCCTATGCATGAGCAGAATCTTGCAAATCAGACGCTCATAGTCGGACATTCAATATTGGTTCCATCTCTCAAAAGTATTAGACCCCTCTTGTCCACGTGTCTTAACATCAAACCTAGCACGATCATTTGTGTTTCCTTTAGGCCCTGAATATCCTGAACGATTTCTCATTTGTCCCCGACCTCGTGAACCCTGCTGAGCACGCAGTACTGGACAGTCAAAAATCCAATGGCCAAATTTCTTGCAATATGCACACTGATCAACAGACAAATTCAGCCGAGTATAGGGAGGAAAGGACAAACCATGAGATCCACGTCCACCTCTATTATTACTTCTAAAAGGTGGGCCATAAGCCTGAGCCATCATAACCTTTGTTTTTAACTCTTTAGATTTTTTATCCTCCTTACTTTTAGCTTCTAATTCTTGTCGTTCATAATACTGAGCTATAGTTAAGAGAGAAACCGGATTGGAGGTAGTCCATTAACTTTTACTCGCCTTTAGGCGACCAGCTATTTCTGGCAAAAGGTTTGTGACATATTTATCGACAAACAGATGCCTACCCATGTCATCTGTCAATGACTGACCACTAAAATCGTGGAATGCTTCTTCAAAGCATGTGAAGAAGTCTGAAACTGATTTATTTATCTTTTGCTTACAAGACGCTAACACGGTCCAATCTATCTTTTTAGGTGGAATAATCTTCTTTAATTTAACCAAGATATCTGCTGGAAGATCTAAAATTAGCTGACACAGTTTTTGTGCAGGTTCTCTATCTTTATCTAATTGTTCTATATTTGATTTGAATAAAATTTATATTGCGCAGACAATAACCCGAAGGTATCAAGTTGCCTAACAGCTAATATCATAAGCAAGGGCTTATCACCATTACATGTAGGCCTGCACAAAAAGATGGGTCTTCAAAGCTCTTCTGAAAGCCTGAAGAGTGGAAAGGGATCTTAGTTCCAAAGGGAGGGAGTTCCACCACTTGGGCGCCAGGGTGGAGAATGCCCTGCCCCCCCATTTAGTTCTCCTTAAACGGGGGGCTGACAGAAGAAGTCTACTCGAAGAGCGTAGGTTCCTAGCAGGAGTGTAGCGGAACAGAATAGATCCTATACCTGTAGGACTGTTTTTAGCTAGTGCCCTATAGGTCATGCACAGGGTCTTAAAGCGGATACGATCCTCCACAGGAAGCCAATGTAATAGCTTTCTAGCCGCTGTGGCTGAGGCCCGTTTGGGAAGGTCCAGGACAAACCTGGCAGCAGCGTTCTGGACTACCTGCAAGCGCTGCAGTAGACTTTTATTCAGCCCCACATACAGCGCATTGCAGTAGTCCAGTCTGGAGCCAGTCAGGGCAACGGTAAGCTGTTTCCTTGCCTGCAATGATAGATAGTGTCTAATCCTCCTGAGGATGTGGATTATGCCCCAACAGGTAGAGATAGTTCTGTTGACCTGTTTATCCAGGTTGAGGGCGAGATCAATCATGACCCCTAGATTTTTAGCAGAGGAGGTAGGGGTGGGACAGACTCCTAATGAGTCTGGCCACCAACTAGATGACCAAACATCCTCTTTCCCTCCAAACACCATCACCTCCGTCTTCTCTCCATTCAGTTTTAATGAATTGTAAATCATCCATTGCCCGACTGCCTCCATACAAGATCTAAAATTGGAGGCAGTCGGGCTGCTGATTGGGAGAGAGGGACGAGGATTTGGGTGTCATCCGCATAGGATACTATCTCCATCCCATTAGAACTAATTAGCCTGGCAAGTGGGGTCACATAGATGTTAAATAGGGTCGGACTCAAAGCCGACCCCTGAGGGACCCCACATTGCACAGGCAGGGATGGAGATAGGTACTCCCCCAACTTCACTCTTTGCGCTCGATGGTTGAGGAAATCCAGGGCTGCCCCCTGAACCCCAACCTCCCTCAGCCTAGATGTTAATACTGAGGGAGAAAGGGTATCAAAGGCCGCCGTCAGATCTAGGAGGATCCGGAGGGTGGTCTGGCCTCCATCAACCCGCGTGCGGATATTATCTAGCACGATGGTGAGGGCAGACTCCGTGCTATGTTCCCTCCTGAATCCATGTTGGGAGGAGTCAAGACAACCCGAGTTCTCTATATATTCAGCAAGATGCTTGTTAAGATGTGTTTCAAGCATCTTTGCAGGGGCCGGGAGGAGAGAAATGGGCCGAAATTTTCTCAGGACCGCAGGGTCCAAAGAGGCTTTCTTTAGTAGGGGTTTTACCAGCGCATTTTTCCATTGGGTGGGAAAATGATCATCTGTCATTGCTTTATTCATAATGTCAACCAGCGGGGGCAGAATAACATCCATGCACTGTTTGAGAATCCTAGGTGGACATACATCCAGGGGGGAGCCGGATTTGGTTTTATTAAGGAGGTTGTCCAGATCCTCTAGGGAGAGAGGAGGAAAAGAGTCCAGGGTTCCAACAGGAGATGTTTCTGCAGGGGTTAGGTCCAAAACTCCCAGGGCAGGGGCCTCAGTAATAAGGGATCTCTGCAGCTCGAATGCAGAGTAAATATCTAAAATTTTTGCCTGGAAAAAAGAAGCAATATTGTTGCAAAGCTCTTGGGAGGCCACTACGGGATCTGGGGTTTGGAGAGTTATGAGGGAGTCCACTACCCTAAAAAGCTCTCTAGGAGAGGACATAGAGGTTGTCAAGGCCGTAAAGTGTTCTTGTTTGGCCTTTATAATTTCTCTTTTATAATTCCTCAGCAAAGTCTTATGGGCTTCCCTATCCTTTAGGTCCCAACCGGAATGCCACAACCGCTCCTGCCTCCTTACTTCTTGTCTAAGGAGTCTAAGATGTTCGGAAAACCAAGGGGCTGAAGGCCTTTTCCTGGCTCGAATTGGATAGGGGCAAGTTCATCCAGTGCCTCAGTCACAGTCCTTTCAAACTGTGTAACTGCCATAAAGACGCTTTCCCCTTGGGATATGGAGAAGTTGGGTACCCATGGGGTAAGAGAGCTACTAGTAACATTTTTTAAATTCCTGCCCAATTCCTTATTACTTAAAGTATTTTTGAGCGTATGGGAGGTGGGACAGGATAGCTCAAATGGGACAGCCAGATGGTCAGACCATGATAATAGAATGGAATCTTTGATTTTCAACCTCTCATCATTGGAAAAAAATCCATCGAGCGTGTGACCTGCTCTGTGAGTAAGTAAGTAAGTAAAGTATCTTTATTCAATTGTTTACATATAACAATCATAAAAGTACATTTCATGAACATTAAACACAAATATATAATTATAAAAAGGAGTATTTCCACATGGGCACAGACACAAGCGGGGTTAATACTTTAAAAAGATAAAAATACAATTTAGATTAAAAAGAAGACATTCCTATCAGTAGCAAAATTGATTAGCCTTCCATGCTTTTTCTGAATTTAAGTGCTAGTTTTAAAAAACTACATACAAACATGGTGCAATCACTATTTAACATTTGTAGATGATAAAGTGCTGGTCTGAATTGTGCAAAATACAGCTGTTTGAGAAGAGGTTTTAAAAACAGATTTCGAGGAACAGTATAATACGAGCAAAAGAATAAAAAGTGTGCCAAGTCTTGCGGAGACTTATTGTCGCAGCCGCAAGTTGGCAGCACTTGTCCTCTATGTGCTCCACTTGGTACAGCTAACAGTAAATGAAACATATCAAATCTAAACCTTGTTAGCAAAAAGCGTTCATATCCCGACAAGGGCCAAGCTAGGTAAGGTTCCATATATAGACAGATTTTGGTGAGAGCATGCAATCTCACACTATTTTTCTTAAACTCTCTCTCCTCCCTCGCTAGGTACCTGGATGACGTAAAAGTATTCTTGACTTAAGTTACGTCAGTTTTAGATGTTTTCTCAGGGGCTAGAAAAAGGCCCAACCTGCCTAATTCAAGGAAGCAACTCCTAACGTATTTTATCCACAGAATCTTGTCCCTCCCTTCCCACTCTAGTGCCTCTTGCAGGATATTTCTGATGAGGGGTATGTCTGGGTTTAACCAACTATTTAGCCAGCACAGCAAGGGGTTTACAGCTATCCTATCACTTAGATAGGGCACACCAAGTTCTTCGTGGACTGAAAAGTTTTCCACACCCCTGGGGAGCCTTAGAATTTGCTTTAAAAAATTATTTTCAGTGATCTCAAGATCATCTAAGGATACAAAGCCCCATATTTCGCTCCCGTAACACGTGACTGCTGTACTTTTGGCTTGGTATAGCTTCAAGACAGCAGCCACCGGGCTGTTACCCATTTTCCTGGCAAAGTCAATTATTGCTGCGTTAGCTCACACTACCTCACCCTTTTTCTTTTGTATCGCTGGTGCCCACGTTAATTTGTGGTCAAAAAGGACACCGAGGTACGAAAAAGTTTTAGTTGTCGGTATTTTTTCGCCATTTACTGAGTGAGGGTATGTTTTTTTTGTTCGTAGACCTGTCGTCATTGCGTAGGATTTCGAAATATTGATACTCAGGCCTCGGGAGTTCATAAAATCAAAAAAAGAATCTAACAGGGTTTGAAGACCGATTGCGGTTCTGGAGATTAGGACGGCGTCGTCCGCGTATAGCAGGACAGGCACGCCCTTCCTTCCTATATATGGGTAATCTGTACCGGTTTTTAATAAATGCTCTTCCAGCTCATTGATATAAAGGTTAAAAAGAAAAGGGGCTAAAATGCACTCCTGCCTGACACCACGATTTATCCTAAAGTCCCTGGTTACTTTCATGTCTTGGGTGTAACGGACATTTGCACTTGTGTCCGAGTGGAGATCGGCCAAAAAATTAATAAGATTTTGCTCCACTCCCATTGTTTGGAGGACCTCCCAGAGCCTACCTCTGTCAACGCAGTCAAATGCGGATGATAAGTCCATAAAAGCCATGTAAATGGTCCCTTTTCTGGCCATAGTATATTTGCCGTTTATTAAATACAGGTTCAGGCATTGAGTTATTGTTGAGTGTCCTGGTCTGAACCCGTATTGTGTTGGTGACATTATATTGTTTTCATTTGCCCATGCTACCAGCCTATTTAAAATGATACCCCCCACCACCTTGGCAACTGAATTAATCAGCGAAATAGGTCTGTAACATGTTACACTACTTCGGTCGCCCTTCTTAAAAACAGGCACTATAGTCGAGGACCCCCAGGACTTTGGGCAACCAGTTAAGACTCCAGCATTTATTACTGCAGTAAGGACAGGGGCCCATAAATGGATATTTGATTTGAATAAATCGGGAGGAAGGCTGTCAGGGCCAGGAGCTTTATTACAGGTTAGACCCCGAATCCCCTTTTCTACCTCCCCCACTGTAGAGCAAAACATGTGCTCCTCGGAGTTTGTAAAAATGGATTCCGCTTGTGTCTCGTCACTTTTAAAAATTGTACTATAATGTGATACCCACTCTTCCTCAGGTATGTTAGTTACAAGCGTAGGATTACTGGGATCATCAAACAGAGGTTTGTTTATGATGTTCCAAAACTTAGAACTGTTACTCAGGATTGCGGGGTCACACAAGGATTCCCAAATGTCTGCTTTCACTTCTTTTTTCCGTGCTACCAAGGCTGCCTTGTATTTAGTTCTCAGAGTCTTTATAAGGACGGAGTCTCTTGGAGTGATCTTTAGTGTTTTTTTGAGATTTCGTCCAGCCTTTGAGCATGCTTGATTGAACCATCTTGGTTGGTGTTCATATTGACCCTTCGTTGGTATGGTTAGCAGTTGACCAACTCTATGAACCACAGCAGAGAAGGCGTTTAAAGTCATTTCAGGCGAGGTGGTAGGAGAGACACAAAGACCAAGTTCTTGGCCGCAACTGATATTAATTGAGCTATACAAAGTGTCGCTGTTAACCTTTGACCATTTCAAGCGTCGGTTTCCATTTATAGGTATTAAAGAGCCGCAGTCGTTCCGCGACTTCCGATGTTCAAAAAAACCTCCTCCGATTGCAATAGAAATGGGATTGTGGTCGCTAAAAATGCTTGGGTGGATTTCAAAGTCAGTGGCTAGGTCAACAAGATCCCTGGAAAGTAAAATATGATCTATGAAGGATCCATGGCCAGGGCCTTTATACGTAGGAACAACAAAGCTATGGGAGTCCTCCGACATGGACATTGCAGCAGTTAAGTTCGTATCATCAATTAAGTTGTTTGCATGAATGCCACACGTCGAATGGTCGAAGTGAAAACCAGACCTACTGTTACATCCCAAAAGGCCAATAGATGTAGTTGCAGGATTGCCACAAGGATGCGCATTAAAGTCTCCGGCGATGAGGGTGTATCGTGGCAGAAATGCTGCTTTGGTTTTTAGGAAATTGTGTAAGTGGGGGAGATTACACTCCCTGGTTGACAGTACAGCATTATAGAAATTAATAAGGATGAGTGCCCTTTTACCTCTCCTAAGCACCAGGGCCTGGATGTGTCTGTTTTCAGGTTCTCTATTTGAAACCTGACAGATAAGTGCAAGGCTGATATAAATTGCCAAACCCCCCTTTGGTCTACCACTATTCGACGGGACTGCCGGTTTAAAAAAACTTTGAAATCCCTCAATGTGTACGTTTACGTCTTCCAGCCATGTTTCTTGGAAACACAGAACAATATATTTCTTTATATATACCACCCATATTGGATCCTTTACCTTGGCGGCCACCCCGGCTACATTCCATGATAAGAATTTCATAGTACAAGGTGATATATGGCCTACATCTGCTACCTGAGTTATGTTAGTGGGTAGAGATGTAACTTGAACACCTCCGGCTGTCATTTTGTCTGCTTGCACTTCAGTAGTAGTGAATAGAGTGTTTGTGTCACTAGGGACTGAGCCAAGAGCTTGGAAAGAAGAATGTAATGGGGTAAGCCCATTTAGTGTCGACATAGTCTCTAGATGATTTACTGACAAAACAGACTTGCGTATTTCGGCTGGCCCTTGGATAAGGATTTGTGTATATTCTACAATATTGCTCTCAGTTTTGTTGGAAGATACAGCCCTATTAGGGGACGCAGGAGGGATGAGAGGGGGCAGGGGTGCGATTTGTCAGTCTATCTCGTCCAGGTAATCCGGAGCGTAAAAGGCGTCAAATCTGTTTGAGATGGGAACCCCATATTGCATATTTAGGTGATATGGATGTGAGTAGTGCTGCTGTTGTGAGCGAGAAAGGAGCTCCCTTCTCTCTTGTTGTTTTAAGGGATGGTTATTTGGCCTGCTCATCCATGGAGGATCCTGCCTTTAGTTTGTAAATTCCATTGGGATGGCCTGGCTGTAAGACCATGGGGTTTCCCTAGGTTGGTGATGAGCTGCTGGCTCGAGCAACCCCCCCCGACCATAAAAAGACTGTGATTGTGTTGTGTTTAGGCCATGATTATTAGAGGGATAGAAGTTTCGCGGGTGCCGCTCGTAGCATTACCTGCATTTCGAATTTGGTGAGTCTGTGCTCTTTGCTGCCTTGCCTGCTGTCCCTTGTGGCGAGGGAGTTGGAACGCTCTCTGACTGCGTGTGAGGCTGTAGTTACAGGGGCCGGGACTGCGAGACCCAGGAAGCAGCGCAGGATCACCGGAGCGCACCTGGAGTCTCTTCCCGCCCCTGCTTCGCTCTGATTGGCCGCCTGCCTAGCCTTGCCTCGCTCTGATTGGCCGCCTGCCTAGCCTTGCCTCGCTCTGATTGGCTGCCCACACCAACAACTGCTTGCGGCCCCCGCTTCGCGGGAGCCGCTCGTAGCATTACCTGCATTTCGAATTTGGTGAGTCTGTGCTCTTTGCTGCCTTGCCTGCTGTCCCTTGTGGCGAGGGAGTTGGAACGCTCTCTGACTGCGTGTGAGGCTGTAGTTACAGGGGCCGGGACTGCGAGACCCAGGAAGCAGCGCAGGATCACCGGAGCGCACCTGGAGTCTCTTCCCGCTTCGCTCTGATTGGCCGCCTGCCTTGCCTCGCTCTGATTGGCCGCCTGCCTAGCCTTGCCTCGCTCTGATTGGCTGCCTACACCAACAACTGCTCGCGGCCCCCGCTTCGCGGGAGCCGCTCGTAGCATTACCTGCATTTCGAATTTGGTGAGTCTGTGCTCTTTGCTGCCTTGCCTGCTGTCCCTTGTGGCGAGGGAGTTGGAACGCTCTCTGACTGCGTGTGAGGCTGTAGTTACAGGGGCCGGGACTGCGAGACCCAGGAAGCAGCGCAGGATCACCGGAGCGCACCTGGAGTCTCTTCCCGCCCCCTGCTCCGCCTATAAATACGATCCCCCGACGCTTAGCGGGACGCGTGCGGGACGCCGGGCTTAGCCCGGGCAAAGGGCGGGCCGTCTGTGGCCATCCGGGGACGCCCGAGGACGGGACGGGCCACCCTACTAACAACAACGCCCAAAATCATTGCGGAAACGACTTGTCAAAAAATAGGTAAAAATTTCCTTTTATCGGCAACTATTTCTACTTCCAGTAAGGGGGAGCTGTTTAGAGTATTGTGCTGACGTATATTCCTCATAGGAACCACAGTCTTCGAGATATACTACCAAAGTGACTATAGAAGCAGTATTAGGAAATACCAATGGGTCTAAGGAAATTACGTTCACGCACAATTTTATGTAACGCATGGGAACTGAGGAAGCAGTTAGGAAATCCACAGATACAGCGATTAAACCTGGCCGCACTACGCTAACCCCAGCAATTTATGAATATTTTTCTACCATACCATCAAAAAAGTCATCTGATAACAAAAATTACACCACTGAAAGTAAACCATATGGGAGTCCAGGGGATTTAACTAGATTATCTGAATCCCCACAACTGGTTCACAACGCAAGTGACACGGTGCCTACCAACAAGTCTATGCTAAAAGATTGTAACTCTATCCTCCTGAAATCATCCACTCCTATAAAAGACTATGAGAGCTTACACAAATTAGAGGACCTAAGTATACTCAATTGCAAGTTAGAACAAAATACTTCGAATTTAATAGCATCCCATATAAAGGGTAATGTGAGCCTACAAAAATTAGATGACACAGGTATAGTCCAGCACAAAGTAGAAGAAAATAGCGCCGAAATTAAGCAATCAATTATTGAAACAAAAAAAACAACTACACATGAACAAGATTCTTTTCTGGACCCATTTCTAACTGATAATAAAAATCTCGATGCATCAACAATACCTATATCTAAGGCTTTATTCTCATTACAAGCAATATTAGAATCGGTTCTCTCCTTTCTAGGAAACATCCTTGAAAATTCAGATCAAACCCTGGATGTCCAAATTGGCATTCTAAAATTCCTAGTAGAAGAGAAAAGAAAGAAGGAGTCCTTAAAAATAATAGAAAATCAAACAAAGGACACTATTGATCAAAAGGAAAACGACTATAAACAAAGTAATCGACACTCCTCTATTCAGACATCAGAAGAAGATCTCATAGAAACTCATAAAAGGATAAAAACGGAATCTACTACCAATTCAATAATTTATTCTCTAAAAAGATTATTCAGAGAAAGATCGCAAAAGAATCAAAAGCAATTCCCAATTTTTAACAAACAAATGAAAAAGGATTCATATGATAAAGACTTAGTAAAGGAAGATGAAGATTCTAGTACAAAAACTAAGTCAGAACCCCCAGTAGTAGAAATTACAATTGATCAAACCAAGGAAACAGAAGAAAAGGGAAAAAATAAAAGGAAGAAAAAACCTCTCAGAAGGATCCAAAAAAAGAAAAACCGCAAACTTAAATTCCAAAAAATCAATATACCCCAAAGAGATCTACAGGAGAAAAATGACGAGAAAAGTATACCATATATGAATAAAAAAGGAGAATCTCCCAAAGGATTATGCACAGATATAAAGCCAGAACTGAACCCAAGGGCGGACGAATATCTCCCAACTAAGATAGTCAATAAGACAAGACACAAAAGTATTGATGTCAATAGAACTAACATGAAGGACAACGCAAGCAGTGCAAATATACAGTCAAATGCACTTCAATTTGAAGAACTATTCCCCACAGATAATACACCACTTAATAGAGGCAGGATACTCAATCTCCTGCAAAATATAAAGCCTCTTCAACTTTTGACTAGCCAGGAAATTAATCTAGTGACTCTCCCCAAAAGTGGTCAAAATAAAATTGCAATAGTTTCCTTTTGGTCTCCCGTAATACCTGGGATTATACTTAGGGAAAAAGAAACAATACACAGATTTGGATATGACGTAATTGAGAAGGTTGAGTCCAAAGGAAATACAAACTATAAAACCGTAAACAACAATAGGCAGCGAATCCCTAATTCTTATCCAAACAATGGTCCCAGATCTTCATTGATGCCTGAAAACTTGGGGGCTAGCAATTTTAGAGATTTGAGACAGGGAGAAGCGATCCTGAAAATTCGTTTAAACAAAGGAGAAAGGGAAATTTGGTACCTGGATACAAACGAGAACAAAGTTACCGATATTGAATCCGAGAAGTCGTGGACATGGCTGCCGGGGATGCTGAACTGCAGCAAAAGTGCTAACCAACTGAAGATTTCTGTTTAACCAAGGTCTAAAGCTTATATCGTGGAATGTTGCAGGGAGAACAACTAATAAAATGAAGGAAGTTCTAAAAAACCAACCTGAAATCTTAACCTTACAAGAAACTTGGGCAACAGAACCCTTTTCACAAAAAGGGTACTACGTCTACAACATACCTGCAAAAGCTTCTAATCGGGGCCATGCCAAAGGAGGTTTGGCTATTCTAATGAGAGAGGATTGTACTTGGGAACAAGAGATAGTTGAGACCAACAGCGATAATTTGCAATGCATCAAATTTTTTCTAAAAACCGATGACATGAGTCCCCAAAGAGCAATGTTGCTTTTCAACATATATGCCCCTCCAGGAAAAAAGTATGACATGCTATGTGAAGACATCTTGGAAATCATTAAACAAACAATAGAAGCCCATATGTTTCCTCTTTTTATGATTATGGGCGATTTCAATGGGAAAATTTCTAATTCAGAAATAAAAAAGTGGGGAAGAATTTTCGAAGAGGAAAGCCTGGAACCTCATACTCCCCAATTCCCCAGAGACATCCGCTCAAATAAAAGAGGGAAAATAATGTTATCTGCACTACTTAATATAAATGGGGTAATTTTGAATGGGAACATTGAAGGAGACATCCCGGCATCATAAACAAGACAGGGAAACGGGAGTCCATCGATAATAGATTATATCATCTGTGACAAAGATCTATATAAAACCATTTCCCATCTTCACTCCAACTTCTCATCAGACAGCGATCACGCCATGATGCAATTACGAACCAATTGGTCGGCTCAGTCTGCAGCAAAAGGACAGATGATTCTTTGTAGAAATGAAACTCTGGTAAACAGCAACCAGAGACGTATCTTCTGGAATTCATCTTTTATGGGCAAAATAGCAACACTGGTTCAGCAAAAACACTTCTTAAAGAAACAGCACTCAGAAGACCCTATAGAAAATTTTGAGAGTATGCTTACCGAATTAAAAGAGGCACTAATAAAAATGAATCTCCAAGGAAATGCTGGTAATAAGATGAAGAAAAACTCCAAAAAAATCTGGAACTCTCAGATAAGGAAAAAACTAAATAAACTGATACGTGCTCAATATTTACATTCTTCTCCTACTAAAAAGAAAGAAATAAACAAACTGAAAAACCAGCTGAGAAGAGAAAAAATAAGTAAGAAAAAAACTATTCAAGATCGAAACTGGGTCGATTTACAAATTGCTGCAAAAGAACCAAACCAGAGAACTTATTGGTCACTAATAGCTAAACTAACAGGAACAAAAAAGAAATTACTAGCAGTACCGGTTCCTCCAAAAGAGTGGGAAATCTATCTGACAGATCTCCATAAATCAAATATGGTCAAATTTGAAGAAAACTATACAGATAATGCAAAGGAGAAACAAAAACCATTAATTCCTAAAACAACAAATATAATGGTAGAAACTCACATTCGAAGGGCAAGAAGCACAGGTGCCTTTGGCCCGACCAAATTCCTATCAAGGTCTTGCAGATGAACCCAAAGGAATGGAGTCTTTTGTTAGCCCCACTATTCAATTATGTCTTGACCACTGGAACAGTACCAAAATCGTGGCAGGGGAGCATTATTATCCCCATTCATAAAAAAGGTTGTAAAACGGTAGCAGGAAATTACCGTCAAATAGCTCTGATGGATGCGTCCGGAAAATTTTTTGCAGCTGAAGTTTTATTGCAATTAAAAAACTGGGCTTTTTCGCTGGGACTGATACCAATGTTCCAGGCTGGATTCAGGCCGAAGCACTCTGTTACGGACAACATTGCAATTATTCAGGTTATTCTCGATAAATATGTGACACGAAGAAAACAGACGGTCTATATGGCTTTTATAGATTATTCGACCGCATTCGATCGTGTCAATCGACCTACTTTATGGAGTAAACTGAGGGGTTTTGGAATCAATGAACATCTGCTACAGGTAATAATAAGCCTCCACACAACAACGTGGTGTCAAGTCCAAATGGGGGGCGAAAAAGGTTTAACGAAAGTAATAAATACAGAGAACGGTCTTAAACAGGGATGTTTACTAGCCCCTATGTTATATTCGCTTTACCTCAGTGACCTGCCAAAGCAGCTACAGCAGGGCTCAAACCTGCCTCCAAAAATAAACAATCAAAGTATCCATTTGTTGCTCTATGCAGACGACATAGTTATGTTCGATCTCACACCATTCGGTTTGCAAAATTCTCTTGACACTTTGTATCTATATTCAAATAAAAATGTCTTACTTCCTAATGTAAAGAAAACAAAAATTGTAGCATTTTCTGGAAGGAAAAAAAACGTCAAATACAATTGGAGGCTGGGAGATGAAAAGATCGATGAAGAAACAGAATATACATATCTCGGCAGGATTCTTTCAAAGAATCTAACAAACACAAAGCATATAGATAAATTAACAAAGAAATCTGATCTACACGCCGGAGCACTCTCACGACTCTATAGTGCCACGGGGAGCAGGCACTTTTCCTCATTACTGAAAATATATAAAGTGAAAATCCCTGCGGTCCTCTCTTATGCTACAGAATATATACCTTTAAAGCAATGGGGCTTCATGGATCGACAAGAGGGGAAAATACTGAAAAGAATGATGAAGGTCCCAGCTGCTACACCAGTACAGGTTCTAAGGTTAGAATTTGGAATAACAAGTGCTTACGCCACGGCTGTGGCCAACATTATTAGGTGGGCCTACAATCTCCTCCATGCAAAGGAGGGGACACTCAGGTTTTTACTACAAAAGGAGACCTTTGATACAGAAGCAACTAAACAAACTTTCTCAGGGAATATGTCAGCTGCATTTCAAATGGCTGAAATTACTACAGAAATATTACTTACCTGGTCTGTATCACAACTAAAACTTTTTCTTAAATGTTTTACACCAAGGTTGAGTTTTGACCTGGACTACGCGCATATCAGAAAACTAAAAACTTTTAAACCATATACTGAACTCATAGAATATAAACATATCCAGCCTTATATTTTGTTTTCCCTAACTCATAGTGTAAGGAGGGTGATCTTGATGTTACGATTAGGGATCCTACCTGTCCAATCTCATACATCTAAATGGTCGGCTGGGGAAACTAACCATCTTTGCTCGTTATGTCAAGGAGGCGAGCAGACTGTGGAGCATTTATTATTTGTCTGCCCAAACTCTAAAGTTGTAGTAGCTCGTGCTTCATATATTGACCCTATTTACCGAACCTGCAGGCTAACAAAGGAAAAAGAACTATTAGCAGTGGGCAAAATGCCTCCGAACGAATTTGTCTGTTATAATTTGTATACATTTTTTAAAACTATGTTGCTTTTATATTAATTTGTGATGTATACTTTTGTGGTCCTCTGTTGAGTACCAAAACAAATAAAAACTTTTGACTTTGACTTTGAGGGATAGAAGTAGCTCAGGTCCATGGTGCGGATCAGGCTGTTTGTCACACCGCTTTGCCAGCTACTAATAAAACTAGCTGCACGACTATCACCAAAGTTTACCACGATACAGTCATCCTCAGTCGATTTGAATCTGGTTCCCACCCAGTCTACCCTTCTCACTTGAGAGATATGGCCATTTATATGTTGGGGGATTGGTCTGTGTATGAACAGCCTATGGCTCACCTTATTTTTTAGTTCCACTTGAGTTTCTGTTCTTTCGCTAACTAATTTAGGTACACCAATCATAACGATGGTATAAGGGCTGGATTCAGGGGGGAGATTTATATGAAGTGGTCTTTTGATTACCCCCGATTTTAGCGATTTAGCCCCTGCTAAGTTTGTGGATGTATTCGGATTTGGGGTTTTGATTTGACTCGAGGGCTCTGTGTGAGTTGTAGCTAGTTTGGCCAGGGAACTCTCGGCGGCCCATTCGCTTTCCTCATTTTCATTGTCAACTAGAATTTGGTTGTTACTCGAAATTGCGGCCACTATGTGAGGTGAATTAACATCTGTGTCTGAGTTTGTTGCAGGTTTGCTGGGGACTTTTTTCTCCTGATGTTTTGGCAAAATGTGTTTGATGACAGTAGTTTGTGTGGCGTTCTTTGCCCGTGTGTTTTTATTGCTAGTTGGGGCAAGGGAGCTACTTGCTGGTACAAAGGAAGAAGTTGATTTAGGTGATTTTAGTATTTTGAGCAAAGTGGAAGATGCATCATTTTGGGCCCTTTCAAATTTCCCTAAAGCCTTCTCGATATTAATAACTCTCTCACTGATAGGCAACAAGAGAGACCTGACTAGGATTTCTAGTTCACCCAGGAGTGATTTATTATTTATCAGTATGTGATCTGTCTGATTTGTTTGATATATAGGCGTGTTTTTCACTCGAGAGTTGACCTGGATCCTGGCTGGTTGTAGCTGGACATGGGATTACTAGTTAGGGAGCATGATTAGCCAGTCTAAAGGTGGACCAGATATTCTTGACTGATTGAGTTCTTTTAGCCTTAGGACGAGACATTTTTCTGGCTAAAGATGTTTTTTTGCTTTTTGATCCGCGACGTCGAGTTGTATTTTTTATAACTTGACTTATTCCAGGGTCAGATTGTGTTATAGGCATTTGACCACCCACAGGTATAGCCCCAAGTTCTAAAGGGGCTATGGGCGAAGGGCATGTACTAATGACGTTTCCACTGAGCAGCGTCAGACTGTTGTCTCTGCTGTTACTTGTAGAAGATATAAACAAGTCTGTAGGAGTGTTATCTCTGGTATGAGGACTAGGGAGTCCCGTAAAAGACAGCATTAAAATGGACTCTTGAGAATTCATTGTGTTATCCACAATGTTGATGTTTTCCGTAGTGTGTAAAGAGAGATCCGGGAAACACAGGTCTGGGGTTAGTGAAAGGCGTCTTTCTGTGTCTTGTATAGCGTCCGCCACTACACTGATCGTTTTCTTGAGCATTAGATCAATAGCAGTTATTGTGGGGAGAGGGGTGTTGGACACACTTTTAGTTCTTGTCGTGGATCTCGTAGCCACAGGAGTCTTTCTAGTTTTAGACATCTTTGGCTTGGTGTTTATATTGTTGTATATAGGTTAGTTAGTATAACAGTAAAATAAACAAGTATCACCTTAGTAGATTTAAGCGAGACGAAGTGTAAAGGGGGCGGCCCGCCCCGGCCTCCTCGGTCCCCTGAGGGCCACAGAGGGCCCGCCCTTTGCCCAGGCTTCGCCCGGCGTCCCGCGAGACGGGGATGATGCAGAATTTATGCGCCTCCTGGTGCGCAAAGCTCGCGGTGTGTGCCGCAAAGACTGCTGGGAGTTGTGGTCCTGTGCCTCACCCGCACTCCCCTTGGCGGCCCGACCCCAAGATGGCTGGAGGAGTCAGGCGGCGGGAGGTGGGCGGCCGGTATCCCGAGCAGTATCCCAATCCCTGGACAAAATGAGGCAGCGTCTGTTGAGGGGTAAGGGTCGCAGTATTACTTTTGGACCAAAGGTTTCACCTTTCACTCTGTGAGTAGCCCCTCTAACCAACTGGGAAAATCCAAATGCTGACATGGCTTTAAGCAAGGAGAGAGTATCCTTAGTATCATACATCTCCAGATGAAAATTAAAATCACCCAAGATCGTGAATTCCTTCCGACCAAAGTAGGGTCTAGAACATGAAGGAGCCGTTGTTCAAAGTTGGTATGAGAACCGGGAGGGCGATAAACCAAGATTCCATTAAATATGACATTGTGGCCACTTTTTATGGAGAAAAATAGAGCTTGAAAGCTGTCTGTGGGGTCAGAGATGAGGACAGTGTGACAATGGAAATGGTCCTTATACAGAATTGCTAACCCTCCTCCCACCCGGCTCAGTCTATCTTGACGAGCTAAGCAGTATCCCTCAGGAACAGCCTCAATGAGATCGGGCCCAGATGAGTCCTTTGCCCACGTTTCCGTGATGAAAACCAGGGAGGGTTTCCTATCTAAAACAAGATCCCTGAACATGATGTTGTTTTTAATGAGCGATCGGGCGTTTAGGAGAAGACACTCTTCCTTCGGAGTGTCAAAGCTGGGGGAGGAGGGATGTTTGTACAGATGACTAGGTGAAGGGAGAGTGGGGCTAGCCATATCCCTAGTCCGGCATCCACACGATAAATTGTCAAAAATTGCATCAGGCGAATGGGAATAGAAACATGGGAGCCTGGGTAGTTTAAGCGCAAGCAGAGTCCGAATAGAATATCTAAAATGCGGGGGATCAGGGGCATGTAAGCCATAGTTCCAGCCGTCCAGCCCGTCCTTAACGCGGACGGGGCAGACGGGCTGGACTCTGGCGTGACTCCGGCGTCACTGCGGCGAACTCGCAGCGCGCACACGCTGCGCGCCATGATAGTCGGTTTAAGTAGGGCTCTAGCTAGTCCTCCTGACTGCTAGAGCGCGGGAGAATCCAGCGTTTCCCTACACCCACCCAAGATGGCGCTCACCCAAATCCTAAGCGCGAGGGACCGGCCCGCCCAAGTAGCGGTGAGGACACTATTAGAGTGCAAGAATGCGAGCGGGGATTTAAAAACAGGGGAAACAGTGTTAAAATGAAATAAATTAAAAAGACAAAAAACGGGATGATTAAAACACTGAGGGCGTCCTGAAACGAGCCTAGCTGTAATAGTAAAAGCGAAGCAAGGAGAGCCTACCTCCTGCCCTGCTTATGTAGAGCTCCTGGCATCAGCCTCTAGCCAGTCCTCCTGACTGCTAGAGCGCGGGAGAATCCTGCGTTTCCCTACACACACCCAAGATGGCGCTCACCCAAATCCTAAGCGCGAGGGACCGGCCCGCCCAAGTAGCTGTGAGGACACTATTAGAGTGCAAGAATGCGAGCGGGGATTTAAAAGCAGGGGAAACAGTGTTAAAATAAAATAAATTAAAAAGACAAAAAACGGGATGATTAAAACACTGAGGGCGTCCTGAAACGAGCCTAGCTGTAATAGTAAAAGCGAAGCAAGGAGAGCCTACCTCCTGCCCTGCTTATGTAAATCTCCTGGCATCAGCCTCTAGCCAGTCCTCCTGACTGCTAGAGCGCGGGAGATCTATCTGTCCACAATGCCCCAAATAACACACAATCATCAACTTCAGGCACAGTTCTCCACATATCAGGCAGTAATATTAATCCCAAAAACAAATCAATGTCAGACAAAGTCATAGTACAAGAGCTAATGGCACCCTCACTTTCTTCATAAAAGGCTGTCGGATTCTTTCGCGGATCAGGCAATGCATTTTTAAGAGCCATGACATCTGCTACTTCCAAGGAGTGTAAACCCAATTATAAAAAAAGTATTGTTTCGCGTCAGTAGAAGTCTTATCATCACTTGTGCTTGTTCCTTTAGGTGGAATATATAAAGGCACGGCTTCCCGCATAGGTTTCACATTTACAACATTCTAATCTGTTTCGAGCGTCGGAGCTCCTGCCATGTTGATTTGAGGTGTTTGTGCACCTGTGTCTGCTGCCTTTTTCTCCTACCGCAAATGAACTTCTTCATCACATAGTTTAACCAAGCATCTGATCGTGTCAGCCACCTGGGAGAAGACAAAAGAACCTTCACATAATTGCTTACAATCAGCTGCTATATCATCTGGCTCTACTTTCACCGAATATTTCCTAAATCGCTCAAGAAACTCCGCCGCAAATATCTCGGTGAAATATTTTGTTCCATTTTCGACCAATTCTTAATAGTATCTAGAATTTCAGAAGTAGTAGCTTTACGCACCGCAGATTTAATCTGAGAGGAACGTTCGGTATTTAACATTGAGCGAGTATCTCAGATTTTATCCTGCTCTGTAGGACAGTCCTCATCTGACTCATCAGGAGCAGAGGAAAGAGTATACGGAGGTGGACAACGATCTAATAAGAGAGTCATCTTGGGGTTTATTAAGAATAGGGTAAAGAGGCCTACGAATAGCGTATTGGCCATTTACCTGTAGCTGACGCTCCCTATCTTCCCTTTCTTTAATTACTTTATTCTCTTTATTTTTCATTTCTAATGCTTTTGCATGCACACTTTTACGCTGTTCTTTTTCAATCAAGGCCTGTTCATGCTTCATTTCATTTCATAACATCTTTATTCCGATATGTATATCATAAAAGACAATCATAATAAAAATGGGAAGCATAACATTCTGTTCATCCCATTCTATTCCATCGAAATACAACATGGGATATGATAGTTAACTTATCTTGTCCATTATTGATATAATTTAAAAACCATTTATAAATACCATTAATACAAAAGGATAAAAAGGTAAGAAACCAGGGTCAAAGTACAATTAGTATCAAAGAATAGATTTAGAGCTAAAACATCTAAAATATTACTAAAAACGCAGAATCTTATTATAAACCTAATTTGCGTGCACAGATTATCCACATCCAGTGCAAATATTTGGCGACTGCAATAGCCACGGGCTCTGGGCTATTAGTTTTCAAAATTCCTAAAGCCCCACAGCCAGTGGTGATGCCCCTCTGCAAACAGATTGGCTTCAACCACGTATGCCTTGGGAATTTGTATTCTAGGCAAATAAACAAGATGTGGGCTAAACTTTCCCATTGGGAAGGGCAAAAAGGACAGCTGGGATTGTTATTACCATTCCATTTGGCAGTAAAGGAATTTACAGGAAGCGTTCCCACTCTAAATTGATGGTACTGCTTCCTGTCCCCGGGAAGCGTAATAAAATCCCAGTATCCCTCATAAGCAACTTCGTGTTTGACCTCCAGAAAGTCGGTTGTAAAGTGACAGAACAGTACAATTTCCAAACCTTCTCAATGAAACCATGCTCCAATATAGCTCTCTGAAAGCCTTCCTCGGCGGGAAAAAAACTTGCGGTTGGGTTTTCTCACAAAAAACCCAAGCCCGTGGCATCATACACCGCCCTTGCCTCCCGCATCCATGGGATTTTGCAGGCACAATCAGCGTTTCTGACTTCGAGGAATGCCCGAGCATACTGTGAGAGCTCTGGGGTAACCCAGAGTTTCCTCCAGTATGCCACTGATCTATATCGAGCTAGATCCTCTAGTCGATGGCAACCCAAATCATAAAAAAGAGGCACTAAAGGAGTGGAAGCTGGGAGGCCGGTTATACACCTTAAGAACCTATTTTGAGCTCTTATTAATAGGGCGAGATTACTGAACTGACATAATTCTGTCCCATAGAGGACTGCCGCGCTGATTTTGGCATCGTAAATTTTTAGCGCTGGGGCAATTGGATGAGTTTGGGAAAGGTGGAGCTGCTTGTTAAGAGCACCAGCTAGTTGAGCATGTTTAGTAACTAGCTGGTTAATGTGGGGTTTCCAGTCAAGTTTCGAGCCCAAAGTTATGCCAAGATAAGAGAAGACTTGGGTCTGTTCTAACAAAGCACCATTCATAACCACCCTCCCTCTTACATGCTTATGTTTGTGGAGGACCATGAACTTGGTCTTGTTTACATTAATAGAGAGGACATAGTCCCTGCAGAATACCTCGAACCGTTCAATGGCCTTCTGGAGGCCTTGCTGTGTTTTTGAGATTAACAAAGTATGATCTGCAAACATTGGCAGAGGGATCAGTTTGCCATCCAACTTTGGGGCATCAGTGGGGTGGTTCTCGAAATACTGGATCACTCTGTTATTGTAAAGCGAGAAGAGAGTTGAGCTAATACGCATCCTTGGCGTACCCCCCTTGAGATCGGAAACCTGTCTGTTACCTTACTTTCCTGATTCCACTGGACTTGGGCAAAGTTATTGTTATGTAATTTAATTAAAATAGCCAATATATCTATTGGCATACCCTGAGCTGCGAAAATGTTCTGCATTTTGGCCCGGGGCACCAGATCAAAGGCCGACTTAAGGTTGACAAATGCCGCGAAAAGCGTGCCTCCACCCAATACTACCACCCGCCAGTATATTAAGACAAATCTAAAAACTTGATCTATTGTGCTTGTGTGAGTACGGAACCCCACCTGGAGAGGTGACAATATTCCTTCCTCCTCGATCCACCCTTGGATTCTCTGCAGAACAAGCCTAACTACCACCTTCTGAATGCAGTCTATTAAGCTTATCGGCCAATAATTTCCTGGACCAGAGCGCTCACCCTTCTTAAAGATCGGAATGATCTCAGCGCCCTTCCATGTATCAGGTATGGGAGAGCAGTTGGCAATACCATTGGCAAGGTACTGGATATACGGCGCCCATACCTCCTTATCATGCAAAAACAAATCGGCTGGTACTTGATTCAACCCCGGCGCTCTTCCCTTTGGGATAGTATTTAGTACTCTATCAACCTCGTTTTTGCTAAAGTATAATGGAGTAGTATTATTTGGGATGATCACAGGGTCTACATTTGTCTCAATGTCCAAATCCGGGAGGGAAAACTGTGTCTCAAAATGAGAGACCCAGAGATTGGGTGAAACGTGGTTACGGGGTTCTCCCCTTGGTGTCCCCCGACCCCCTTTACCAGATCATAGAATATACCCATGGTCCTTTCTCTACTGGCACAATACAACTCCCTCCAGTACTCTTCATCCCAGGGCCGTTTGGCGTCCTGTTGGACTTTCTTATAAGACGAGCTGGCATTCCTAATTACTTCCCTGTCTTTTCGTTTTATAGCCTTTGCCAAGGCTTTATACGCATCCCTACATGATTTACCATACCATTTTTCGTGCCTATTTTCCGGCCTTTTCTGCAAATAAGATACTTTCTTAGTTAAATAACCCCCGAGTTGGTTGAAAAGTTTAGTATGGATTGGAATAAGATTGGCTACCACATCCTCCTGTAAAGTACATTTCTGGAGATCGATTGTTGCCTCTATAGTCAACCCCCTCATTGCCGCTAAGTTATCCTCATTCAAGAGACAGTTTGCCCATTTTATTCTCCTTGTATCATTGGAGAGAAAGGTATCGGCCCCTTCTGTACAGGCCTCTGGATGTTTACATGCAAAGTGCTCAAAAGATAATACCAGCGGATCATGATCACTTTCCACTCTTTCGACCACTACCATGTCCTTAATAGAAGACCAATTATCTTAATTAATAAGAATGTAATCTATGCCGCTCCTACGTAGTCGATTATTAAAGGTAGGAGCACCCTGTTTATCCAATACCATTTTACCATTCAGCGCCCTAATGCCTTGTTCAAGGCATAGCACTTTGAGCTGAAGTGCAGCTTCTGTCCACTTTTTAATTGGCAGGAAGGACAGCTGTGGGATATTCCAGGAATGGTCTTCTTCCATGGTAAGATCTATATCATAATTATCAAGGGGTTCAAAGCAACAATTTAAATCTCCCGCTACTAAGATGTTCCCCTTCCCATTGTAAATAGCAAGGAGTGATTCTAGCTGAGCAATAGTATCAGAGGCTTTATCCCCGGCATGCCCCTAGCGTAAATGTTAAAAATAAAAAGGTCCTTGGACTCGGCACTCTCAATTCGTATTATTAAAATATATTTATTTTTGGAGTCCAGCTGCTTAACTATATATCTATTGTCCTATCTAACCCATATTGTTAGACCCCCCTTAGCTCTGCCCCGCAGACTGGGAATAGCTGGTATAAAAAAGTTTAAATAGCCTAGTCTATACTCCAAATCAGTCAGCCACGTCTCCTGGAACAATACAAAGTTGTTACTGTCTATAAATGTGAGCCATTCTTGAGATGTTAGCTTACTTTTTAGCCCAGCAATGTTCCATGAGATGAGGGATGTTACACTAGAACCGGTGCTAAGATTAGTACATCCCTGATACCCACTGTCACCTGGCCCCATATTTGAAGCAATTCTCCCTTTTTTTGGGGTTGCTGCGGTAGAACTTGCAGCTACGTTTAGGTTTTCTTCTACCACTGGGCAAATAGCCATGTTAATGAAATTAATACTAGTTAATGGGGCATCCTTTATCAACGTAGAAAACTCCTCTCAATTAGTATTGCGTCGTAGAGCAATGGTTTCCCTGTGCACTTGTATTGAACTTGCCCATAGGAATTTCCGGTCTGTTGTAGGTGGGTAGTCAATCATTAGCATCTAACGTGCTCAGGGCCTCGTATCTTTTGCACAATAGAGTTGGATAATTTGTAAGTCCTTCCTGACTTGTGTGGTGTCTTCCTACATTACCCCTATGAAGCATACATGGTCGATAAAAGTAACCCAGCGGTAGAACATTAATACCCTCAGTACTAGTCCTGAGCGCACCAGCCTGATCCAGAATACAACCCACCAATTCCGGGGTACTAAAGCTTAGCACAACACATTCTCCTTCCATACCCTTTCGAGATTGACCAACCCAAACAACCCTTCTCACCATTTTAAACTCCTTGAACAGATGGTCCCCAAGCCTTGTTTTCTCGTTCAAGAAGTGAAGTGCCTTATTTTTAAGGAAAGACCAGTGCTCCTCTTCACGATCTGGGAGTTTCGGGACATTTGCTAGAATGGTAGTATAGGGACTTGCCTCCAGAGGGAGATGAAGAAACACTCCCGAAGGCATGTGATTTCCCACTCCCTCTAATGTCCCTGTCGGGCCCTGTGGCCCTATCCTGGCTCTAGGGTCTGTGCATATTTGGGTTGCCTTTGAAATCAATAGTGGGCTTTTAGGACCTATAGTAGATGATCTGGGGACGCTAGCACTCTGCTTACTGATAGCTTGTTCATTGGCTGGGCAAATTCCGGAAGAGATGGGGTGCTCTTTAGCTAAGTGCTTTTCTAATTTACTTAGCCTGAGGTCGATTGTTTCTAGTTTCACCAAAACTGCATTAATAAGTACTAAAAGCCTTTCCTCCATCAGTTTTATAAATTCAAGATTGTCACTAGGGGAGCTATGACCTGATATAAATTCAGGATGATTTTTACCTCCATTGACCCTGTTATCATTTACAGGGTCCTCCGCTGTTTCCGTTTGTGCCCCCAAACCATAAGTGGAATTCTTTTTCCTAGCCTGTTTAGAAATCTGGTGGCTTGCTTTGGGTGCACTACGTGCTTTCCTTTTCATGGGCTGGTCTTTCCCTCTAGAAGCTTGTGGGGCCCTTGACTGTTTAGTGCGTGTGAAAGGAGGAGAGGTAGATGGAGATGAACATGGGGTATTGGCCGTCTGTATAGGTTGTAGAGAGCCCAGCTGCGGGGTGGATATTATCACGCATGCAGTTTGAGGGCATGCTTGCACCACTGCAGTTAGCTCTTGCGCAGATACAGGGTTTTCAAGCGGGCTAAGTGGGTCTAATGAGAGCCTCCTCTCTGTGAGTTGGATCTCCTTCATTAGCACTGATTTGGCCCGTGTGAGAAAGGCATCTAGGGTCCCCAATACTCCTGCCCCACCCCAGTACCCCCCTTGCGTGATGTTTTACTCATGGTACGTTGTGTAATCAAAACAGGAAACAAGATAACAAACAAATCCGTCCAGTGAAAACCACTAAACTGTAGAGTTTAGGCTATAATGTGCCTACAGCACAAAAACAATTACAGACCAGCTAGTGAACTTATCCCCCCAATGTCAAGAGGTAATAATTATCGCCGGCTTACTTTTGAAATGCTTTTAGTCCCAGTCAGTTTGTAAGATGTTAGAGGGCTGGCCCAGCCTCTGCCAGCCGCTGACGGGCGCGGACGGGCCCGCCCTTGGTCCTGGCTTTGCCTGGGTATGCCCATGCGCGTCCCGTGCTGCGTTGAAGGTTTTTAAGCGCCAGCTTGTGCTGATCCCTGACACATTGTCCCCGGGATTCCGGGGATTCTACGTAATGTAGTTCCCAGTCCAGCTTCTCCGGTAATGGATTCCCGTAGCAGTGGGTGAAGAGCAACAGCCCTCACAGCGCAGCAGGTGGTAAGGGGCCCAAGAAAGGAAGAATCAGGCAGCAACAAGGACTCTGGCCGTAGATCAAGAGCGCGTCCCGCGCTTCGTGGGGCGTTAAAGGTTTTTAAACGCCTCCTGGCGCTGATCCCTAATGCGTTGTCCCCGCGACGCCAGGGATTCTGGGTAATGTTGTTCCCAGTCCAGAGTCTCCGGTAATGGTGTCCCGTAGCAGTGTGTGAAGACCAACAGCCATCACAGGGCAGCAGGAGGTAAGGGGCCCAAGAAAGGAAGAATCAGGCAGCAACTAGGACTGTGGCCGTAGATCAAGAGTGCTTTATTCGCTCACGCACTTCCTTCTCCCACATTCGCACACAGTCAAACATATCTTGCCAAGCCTTTTGCTTAAACATCCGTTGCTCCACATACTGAAACTTTCGCAAATCAAATGACCCATGCATAGGCCAACGCAACTCAAGATCATTACGGGTGTATTTATTCCACAATGTGCTGTACATTATGGACGAAATACCATACTTAATATACATGTCCCTATTAGGCGTCCCCTCCGGGGGGGGCGGTTGTGCTTTGTCGAGTTTCAACAATGTGGTACCACTACAAAAGCATCACATCCTACGAAGTGTGCAGGAAACAGGCATGTCAAAAATAATGCAAAATATGCAGTATTATAATAAAAAAGTAGCGCTTAAGGTACTCTTTGTACGTTGCGCCGTTCAAATAATCTTAAATAGAGAAAAATCTCCTCATTACCTGCCTATATGTGTTGCAGCACATATATATATACATATATAGAACACAATTCACTATTTGTCCAATTACATAAACAAATACCTCAGTAAGTGTTTCTAAACTATCTTACCAGTCAAAGATGTCAAAACCTACAGCAAGTGCTGTAAAACGTCTCTTACCTATCAAATGGTGTCCAGGTTCCTACTGCCAAGTTCTCAAATCCACCAAACGGTCACTCTCCAGCGAATCAACAGAAGGGACCTCGGTTGAGGACCGGCGCCACCTGGATGGTCAGATCAGAAAGAAAGGGAAAACGCCGTGGATGCCGAGACTCGGGTCTCCTCCGGCAGTGATCACGTCCAAAACAGGGTGTCAGAACCGTAAAGGATACACTGGTTCGGCCCCCTCAGGAACAGACGCTAATTCCTCAGTCCCCTTCTAGCCAAGACCCAAGACCGCTTAGATATACAATCTTCAGTCCTCACCAGCAAGGGAAAGGGGAAGTGGACAGACAAAACAAGAGAGACTTCTTCCTCGTCAGGTTTGCTTCGATAGCCCTCAGGTTGGACTCGCTGCAAAGGAAAAGACAATTCTTTAGCCCTCTCTACTTAACATATTTTAGTTACTCTGTCTTATTATTATTATTATGCCCTCTATGTCTTACCTAAGCAAACTAGGAAGATAGCCACTCTCTATAAGTGATGTCTGGAGATTTACTACTGGTTCACTGGAAGAATAAACTCTGGTCTTTGGAATTTTCGTGACTAGAACAATGCTTCGAATACACGCTGTGATCTGTGAAACTCAAGTCTATAACTCTGAATATAAAGTCTTTCAACTCTGAGACTAATCCGGAAACTCCACAGGTAGTAGTCTTTCATCACATGTTTTTACTCTCTGGACACGTTTTTGGAAATTCACTTTCTTAATCAAAGTTTTTCTCCTCAAGATGTCTCAGTAAGGCTCTTAACGCAACGCTCATCAGCTTCTTTGCCAAAGTGAGTCCAAAAGCGTCTTTAGTTCATTGCCTTGAGACTTCTCTCAGATAACTCAAGAATAATACTCTTACTTGAAGGTCTTTGAGGGAACTTCTCTTGACTGAAGCTTTTCCCCAGCTCTGACTCCTCCACACAACTTCTCTCCTGAACTCCTGAACTCTGACAACGGGAATCTTCCAGCTTTGACAATACTGAAGGGAAAAAGGCCAATTAGGAAAAGTCTTTTTCTATAATACAAAGCGTAACTTGTTACTTTCCTTAAGGTTTCAGTTCAGCCGCCTTGTACACAAAAAACTCTGGTCAAAAGAACTTTCTCTGAAGAGAGCGTGAGGTAAGCACGCGTCTCCGGTATTTTCCTCAGTTGAAGTGCGCAGCGCGAATTGCGCGCGTGCGCGATATGCAGACACTCTCGAATCAACTGCAAAGTAAACCGCCACGCAGGAAACAGAATGACTTCCGCACTCCCAAGATGGCGGACCTCCGCAGCGCTGTCACTAGGAATCTCAATGAAGTTTTCCAACAAGGGTTTTTTAGCTTGCACCTTCTGCTCGATCCACCCTTCTGGCGAGGGGGTGGATGGATCCTGACAGTACCTCCCACCAAGGATGCTCTCCCCAGCCGGGGTTTAGAAGGATGAAGTTTATGGAAGTCTCTGAGCAACCTGGGGGCATGTATATTGTCACTTGGCTCCCAAGATCTTTCCTCTGGACCAAAATTCTTCCAGTCAACCAGATAGTATAGTGTGCCTCTTCTGAACTTTGAGTCTAGGATTTTGTGTACTTCAAACTCTTCCTCACCATCTACCTGCACTGACTTAGGAGTTAAGCCTACTCTCAAATGCTCTGGACTTTTCTTAATTAAAGAGACATGAAAGGTGGGGTGAATTTTCAGAGAAGAGGGCAGGTGTAGCCTAACCGTT
The DNA here is from genome assembly GCF_964263255.1 of Lissotriton vulgaris. NCBI lineage: Eukaryota > Metazoa > Chordata > Amphibia > Caudata > Salamandridae > Lissotriton > Lissotriton vulgaris. The sequence goes on along the minus strand of NC_141689.1, from coordinate 1,293,174,209 downwards.
ACAGGTCCTAACATTTTCTCCACTGTAAAGGGCCCTAAAAAACGGGGTTGGAATTTTCGATTAGCTTTTAACCTCAAATTTTTTGTGGACAACCACACCTTTTCTCCTGGGCAAAAAACCGGATCTTCTCTCCTCCCTTTATCTGCATGTTTTTTATAAGATTCCTTGGCCTTGGACAGGTTTTCTTTAACTTGGGCAAGGGACCTCTGCACTCTAGAGACTATATCATCCACTGCAGGGACTGAACTCTCTTCTTTTTCTACAATCAAAGTAGGGTGTCTACCATAATTTATGTAGAAGGGCGAATAACCAGTGGAAGAGTGAACGGAGTTATTATAAGCAAACTCTGCTGCCCACACCATCTCAGACCATTCCATCTTTTGATCCAATAGGTATAGTCGCAAGTACTGCTCCAGTTCCTGATTCACTCTTTCCGTTTGGCCATCTGTTTCTGGATGGTAGCTTGTAGAAAACCGAGTGTCTATTCCTAATCTGTGGGTAAAGGCCTTCCAGAAATGCGAAACAAACTGAGTTCCCCTATCCGAAACCAGGACCTTGGGAATTCCATGCAACCGCACAACATGCTGGGAAAAAAGCTGTGCCAAAGTGGGTGCATTAGGAACCTTCTTCAAAGGGATAAAATGTGCCATTTTAGAGAATACATCGACAAACACTAAAACTACGGTGTAGCCAAAACTAGAGGGTAATTCCACTATCAAATCCATTGACACCGTATGCCAGGGGTGAGGTGGCACCGGTAGTGGTCTTAACTTCCCCTGAGGTGATCTCCTATCAGCTTTTCCTCGCAAACACCTCTCACAAGAAGTTACATATTGCCGGATCTGCGGTCTCATGTCAGGCCACCAAAAGTTCCTCTCCACCAATTCTGTGGTCTTGAGAATGCCTTTATGTCCTGCCAATAGATGATCATGACAAGATTCTAACGCCTTTTCTCGGAGCTCTGATGTCGGTAGAAACAAACGCTGGTCCTGATATGGCAACCCATCTCTGATTTCTCGACCCTGCTCTTCCTGAGACCAATCTTGCATTTCTTGAATGGACATACTTTCCTGCACCTTGTCCCGCAGATCACTTGCCGTGGTTACCATAACAATCTTTTCCTCTGGAATGATGCTCTGTTCCACTCTTCCAGTTTTCTCTGAGGTGGTTGAATCTATTCTTGACAACGCATCCGCCTTGGCATTACTCTTTCCAGGGCGAAAGGTAATGAGGAAATCAAAGTCCGCAAAAAACAATGACCATCGTAATTGTCTGGCGGTTAAGGTTCGTGCTGACTTGAGGAACTGTAAATTTCTGTGATCCGTAAAAACAGTTACTTTATGTCTCGCTCCCATCAAATAATGGCGCCATTCCACAAAGGCACTCTTTACCGCCAAAAGCTCCTTGTCAGCGATTGAATAATTACACTCAGGAGGATTGAGCTTGCGAGAGTAATACGCCACCGGATGTAACTGACCAGTATCAGGATGCCGCTGTGACAAAATTCCTCCAATGGCAAGATCAGAAGCGTCTGCTTCTACATAGAAGGGGTCTTCGGTTCGTGGATGCAACAGTATAGGAGCTTGAGTAAATGAATTCTTCAGAAATTGAGCCTCCTCTGCTTCTTCCTTCCATTCAAACTTGACTCCCTTTTTTAAGAGTCGAGTAATGGGGGTCACCTTCTGTGAAAAATCTGAGATAAATCTCCTGTAAAAGTTCGAGAATCCCAAGAAACTCTGCACTTCTTTTACCGACTTGGGAGAGGGCCAGTCCTGAACTGCTTTGATCTTCGTGACATCCATGCTCACTCCTTTAGGGGATAACACAAAACCCCAAAACTCTACTCTGGTGACATGGAAGGCACACTTTTCCAGCTTGACGTAAAGGTGATTCTCCAATAACTTACTCAAGATTGCTCTTACATGAGGAATGTGCTCTTCCATACTGTTGGAGAAGATCAAAATATCATCAATGTAAACCACTGCCACTCGATCCAAAAACTCCCCCAACACGTCATTCACGAAATGTTGGAAGGCGGCAGGAGCATTACAAAGGCCATATGGCATCACCTGATATTCGAATAATCCATATCGAGTCCGAAACGCTGTCTTCCACTCATCTCCTGAAGCCACTCTAATGAGATGGTATGCCCCCCTAAGGTCCAACTTGGTATAGACTTTAGCATTCTTGACCTGGTCCAACAGCACTGAGATTAAGGGGAGCGGGTATCGATTCTTGACAGTTACTTGATTTAAGGCTCGGTAATCAATACAAGCCCGCAGATCTCCATCCCGTTTCGGAATAAAAAAAAGAGGCGAGGAGACCGGGGACTGTGAGGGTCGAATAAATCCATTGGCCAAGTATTTGTCTAGATATTCCTTCAGGAAACGATTCTCCGTTTCTGTGAGCGCATAGATTCGACTGCAGGGCAAAATTGCTCCAGGCTCGATGTCAATCTTGCAGTCGTAGGGTCGATGCGGAGGAAGGGTTTCTGCTTTCTTTTTATCGAACACCGTTGCTAAGTCTTGATACTCAGCTGGAATTGACTTAACTTCCACTGCACAGATTTGGGCCGGATGAACAGAAGCTAAAATCTTGACCTGTGACTCCTCTTCTGGAACCTTCTCCTTACCAAAGCAATGTTCGACACAATAAGGTGAAGTCAATTCAATTGTTCTTCGACTCCAATCGATTCTTGGATTGTGTTCTGTTAGCCAAGGAAGTCCCAATATCAACTGGAACTGCGGAGCGTCAATCAAATTAAAGGTGATATACTCTGAATGCCCTTGTAAACCTGTTAATCGAAGTAGCTCTGTTTCATGAGTGATAGGCCCGAGGACAAGTTGGTGCCATCCACTGCTCGCACAGGTTCTGGAGTAACCTTCTTCACAAACTGAATGCCATGCCGTCTGGCATACTTTAAATCACAAAAATTGCCTGTTGCTCCTGAGTCAATCATGACCGACACCTCTTTGATTTCTTGATCTCGAAATTTCACCACAAAAGTCGCGATTAAATGTGGAGCAGCCGACTGGAGGGTATTCATAATATACCCGTGCAACTCTCTCTACGGGCGAAGCCGATCTTTTACTGGCTGCGATGTCTTTAATCTTTTCGGACACTCTCTGACAAAATGCCCAGAACCTCCACAATAAATACACAACAGGGAGTTCCTCCGTCTCTCCTTTTCTTCCTTTGACAATGGACCTCGAACGGAGCCAATTTGCATGGGCTCTTCTACGGACGTTGTCTCAGAACTCTTTTGAGAATCACTTCTCATTCGATCGAATCGAGGAGGTATGGGCCGAAAATCCTTTCTTTTTTCATGTTTCCGCTCATTTAATCTGTGATCCAATTGTAGCACCAAGTCTATGAGAGCGGAAACCTCTGTGGGACGCTGTGGTATTTGAGCAAGAGCATCTTTCAACTCGTCCCGAAGGCCTCTGTAAAAAATTGCCGCTCTTTTCTCCTCTGGCCAATTAGTTTCCACTACCAACTTATTAAAGTTAGCCAAATATCCCACCAAATCTCGATTTCCTTGCTTAAGGTCCAACAGCTCATTATCAGTGGATTGAGCACAAGATCGTCGGTCGAACATTTGAGCAAACTCCACCTTGAAGTTTTCGTAATTGGTTAGGATCGGATCCTTTTTGGTGACCAATGACATTGACCAAGCAGCCGCATCTCCCGTCAGATAAGACAATATGAATGCTACCTTAGCCTGATCGTCTGTGAATATTACAGGACGACACAAAAAGTGTAGGGAACACTGCGTCAGAAAAATTTGGGCCTTCATTGGATCCACCCCATATCTCTCTGGGGCTGCCAAAGGAATGACTGGGGAAATAGAGTAAATTACTTGAGTCGAAACCCCCGACGGGGATGACTGCTGTGGTGTAGCGGTTCTAGGTAACGGTCCTGTCGTTGCTAGACCTTCTAACCTCTGACGAATTTGCATGGTTTCTAAACTAGATCTTTTAACTTCCTCTCTTAAAGATTTATTCTCCTCTAAGGCACTATTTAACTGCACCTGCATACTTCCTAGAACTTCACTCAAGGTTTTTAAATCGAAGCCTTCTGCCATTCTGTCCGGGATGGGACCTGATTCCTCAATAGAGGCAGGCACTTCAATCTGTCAGAACCGTAAAGGATACACTGGTTCGGCCCCCTCAGGAACAGACGCTAATTCCTCAGTCCCCTTCTAGCCAAGACCCAAGACCGCTTAGATATACAATCTTCAGTCCTCACCAGCAAGGGAAAGGGGAAGTGGACAGACAAAACAAGAGAGACTTCTTCCTCGTCAGGTTTGCTTCGATAGCCCTCAGGTTGGACTCGCTGCAAAGGAAAAGACAATTCTTTAGCCCTCTCTACTTAACATATTTTAGTTACTCTGTCTTATTATTATTATTATGCCCTCTATGTCTTACCTAAGCAAACTAGGAAGATAGCCACTCTCTATAAGTGATGTCTGGAGATTTACTACTGGTTCACTGGAAGAATAAACTCTGGTCTTTGGAATTTTCGTGACTAGAACAATGCTTCGAATACACGCTGTGATCTGTGAAACTCAAGTCTATAACTCTGAATATAAAGTCTTTCAACTCTGAGACTAATCCGGAAACTCCACAGGTAGTAGTCTTTCATCACATGTTTTTACTCTCTGGACACGTTTTTGGAAATTCACTTTCTTAATCAAAGTTTTTCTCCTCAAGATGTCTCAGTAAGGCTCTTAACGCAACGCTCATCAGCTTCTTTGCCAAAGTGAGTCCAAAAGCGTCTTTAGTTCATTGCCTTGAGACTTCTCTCAGATAACTCAAGAATAATACTCTTACTTGAAGGTCTTTGAGGGAACTTCTCTTGACTGAAGCTTTTCCCCAGCTCTGACTCCTCCACACAACTTCTCTCCTGAACTCCTGAACTCTGACGACGGGAATCTTCCAGCTTTGACAATACTGAAGGGAAAAAGGCGAATTAGGAAAAGTCTTTTTCTATAATACAAAGCGTAACTTGTTACTTTCCTTAAGGTTTCAGTTCAGCCGCCTTGTACACAAAAAACTCTGGTCAAAAGAACTTTCTCTGAAGAGAGCGTGAGGTAAGCACGCGTCTCCGGTATTTTCCTCAGTTGAAGTGCGCAGCGCGAATTGCGCGCGTGCGCGATATGCAGCCACTCTCGAATCAACTGCAAAGTAAACCGCCACGCAGGAAACGGAATGACTTCCGCACTCCCAAGATGGCGGACCTCCGCAGCGCTGTCACTAGGAATCTCAATGAAGTTTTCCAACAAGGGTTTTTTAGCTTGCACCTTCTGCTCGATCCACCCTTCTGGCGAGGGGGTGGACGGATCCTGACACAGGGATTCCAATCTTTTGTCTCGACCAGTCCTTCGGGCATCCGAGTCGCCGATGAGCCCTGCATTGGAAGCGCCAATTTGTGGTAGCAAGCCTCAGCCAGGCCTACTAGTGCAAGGGATTGGCCCTTCTCTGCTTAGAGTCCTTAGACCAATAATAAGAAGTTGGCACAGAAACTGGAATAGAAAAAGACAGAGTTTATTAAACCTCATGAGGTGGAACTACATTCACACAACACCCTTCGTTAGAGTATGAGGTAGCACACTGACTGGAAGGAGCTTGGTCCTTTTATACCCACACAGGGGCTGAAATGAAGGCGGTACAAGGCACAGAGTGTTGGTTTCAAATGCTAGCAACAAGTGGGAAGGGCTGACAGTTAGTGAAGTAGTGTGGCTCACTGGTTAGAGGCGGCAGACCCGAGAGCAGAGGACGGCCCGGGACCAGGGTTCGATTCCCGGCGCGGCAGGTTTCTGGACCAGGGTCAGCGGACTCGATAATTCTCTCTCCTCGGTGCCCACTCTGATCAGCGATCACACTCGGCAACTCTGGGCATTAGCTTGCCTCATCTTCACTAACGGCCCCACCAGACCGCCGGGGATGCCTGGTCTCACCCTGGAGATACCCATTAAGGGACCATCTCTCAGGGAAGCCAGGAAGGGTTTCGCAGCGGTCGAAGCGCCTTGGGACCCTACGGGTAAGTAGTGCGCTATATAAATGCCTCTACATTTACATTTACATTAGCTAATTCTGGTGGACACATCTTGACAGTTATAAGTTGGAGACAGGTGCATACTGAACTGAGCATGTGCAAAGCAGAAGAGGATAAATATATCTTGTCTCTAGGCAGATTTCAAGAGCAGTTAACAGGAAGGTAGGACAGAGCACATGGCAAACAAAATGGCTGACATAAATACAAAATGAATTCCGTAAAACGGACAAGATAGTCTCTAAATACAAGGTGTCTTCTCCTAATGTTAACCTAAACATTGCTAAATTACCACCGAAGCAATGGCAATTTCTTGAAGACGCAGTGTCCACTTGAGCTACCCTTTTTACCTCTCCCCAATTAAAGTTAGTCATGACATTACGAGCTTCCCCCGTTGATCCTGCACACCAAGTGCCTGGGAAGCTTACACAGCAATATGGCTCCTGGGGCGAGATGACGACTAACGTTCCCACTGTCACCAGGGTGTGCCCATTTAGCATGTCTGATGACTGCTACACTGCCGGCACTAAGCTTTAAAATCCTCTCCTGGAATGTGAATGGCCTAGGAGACAAAATTAAAGCAGGCCTTCAGGAGGCTACTGACTATTACTTTGCAGAGAATGAGGGAATGGTAGACTCAAAACGTGGGCTATGGGAGGCTTTTAAACGGGTCATAAGAGTCCAAGGTATATCCCTGATCTGAGGACACAAAACAAACAAAAATCAATCTGGAGTTCCTAGAATGGTTAATTCAAGAGTTGGAGACTCACCTGATCTCAGACGACCACACTGTGGTGTGGCATCTGATAGAGCGAGATACTGAAGATTTTGTGTGTACCCCTTTCAGATCAATCACTCCTATAACAAAGTAAATATATTAATTTTGATTGCTGTGTATTAACTAAAAACACACACATTACTTGTGAGAAATACTTTGCACTAACAGGTTTGATGAACATATTAATTAATGATGTAAAACGCATGTTTAATCTATTTTGTGCATTTAAGTGGTATAATAGTGCATGTTTATGTTTTAATGTACATTGTGCATTGCATGCTGCTTTTCTGCTTCATTTTTTAATGGCTAGCAGTGTGATGCTTTTCTGCTAGGTAACAGTTTTAAAGGATAAATATTAGCACTGGTGGGTGGGGGGGACAGAAAACACTTATATTATGTGTATTTACATTTTCTTTTTGTGTTTATCGTAGTTTTCGTTGGTTGCCAATTCAAAAATGGCTTTGCTTTTTCCCAGTTCTGTGCAGTAGAAAAAGCTTACATTATTTTGCTGAGAGAAGCTTGTCCATGCTCTGTGCGTCACTTAAAACTTTGCAACTTCAGCTGACTATATTCGAGGCCATTTGATATGAACGCTGGTGAGTGGCTGTGGGCCAAAATGATAACCACGAGAACAACTGAATGTCTGCCAAGGATAAAAGTCAAATGCCTTCCAAAAATGACCACGTGGAAACAGCTTAATCACTGAAAATGAACATTTAAAGGCCATAATGATTAACCAGAACACTCAAACTTGTATTTATCAGTTTGTCAAATAAAGTTTTTCACTGACATCCTGGAAGTTAAGAAATGCACTGTCAATTAATGGACATCCTGAGGGCTAAGAACTGCAATGTCATGACCAATCAGAGAAAGAGAAATGACAAGAGTTGAAACATTTGAGGGTAGAGAGCCAGCAAATACAGTATAAATATCAGACCAAAATTGGGTTTTAATGTCACAGAAGCTGATCGCAGAGAGAAGCTGATTGCACTGCAGCTGTTTGAAGAGATGCTGGGAGCCTGAAACTATGCCAGAATGCTCACTGATAACCCCTGTAAGTTGGAGATTGTTGCGGTACACTAGGCCTGGGAAAGAGTTGCGCCCAAGGAGGCCTGGGTTAGTATGTATATTTTGGGGTTTAGTGCGGGGTAGAAAGGTTTTAGTAAAGAAATCTTTAGAATGAAATGCATGTTTTTAACTATGGTTCTCTGATCTTTTCATAAATAATTCTCTTTCAGGTACATGACCAAGGATTGATTCATGTTTTATGTTAGAGAATAATGGAATTATTGTGAACCTGAATTTTCTCTTCATGACTTTTATTAACAGTTTTAGTTGATTTATTTCCTGAATATATACCAATGTTCAGTGAGAATTACCAATGACCGAATAAATGCTAATTTTCTTTTATGCAAATTAATTATATAAAATCTTTTAAATGATTTCAGGTGTTCTTGATTTTCTGAGTCAATTAATTATGCAAATCAATGTATTGTTGTAGTGAGGTTAAGCTGGTCTTGACAATCACCATCAACTTACTCAAATAATTGGTCCATTGACCTAATTGGCGGGGTACATTGATGCATAGATTAGTTTAGTAGAATTATTGATAAACACAAATGTTGGTGTTAAAATCTGTGCTTAAAGGTATCCTGTCATATGAGGGAATTCACTCAACCCATGTTGTTTATATATATTTGCAAGGGTATGGGGTAAAGTGTGTGTGTGTGTGACAGAGGTGTGTTGTACTTCGGTGTTATGGGCCCCACCGGAGTGACCTAGTTCCTGGGTTGGTGATATTTCTGGATGAGCGCTGCATCACAATGCTTAGATCTCAAGCGCAGGGAGTACAAGGAATGTCACTGAAGAGGTTACCAAGGCTAGACACTGAGCAACCCAACACCATCTTTATGAGATAGGGGATAGAGGGGGTAAACGTCTGGCATGGCTAGACATAAGAGAGGCATCATCAAGGTGGGTGTTTGAGGTGATCGTAGATAAGGGAGGCTGGATCAGGGATTTACAGGTGATAGCTGATGCCTGCTCAGCTTACTATACACAAATGTACACCTCATCCCCCATTGAACTGTACCAACTTCTGGCAACCAAGACTGCCCCCTTCCTTTTGAGAATGTTTCAGGAGAGCTGAGAAATATGTTAAACCACCTGATAGCTGTGCCTCTTACAGACTGATTTCACAGCTGAATACAAAATTCAAAATCTTAGCAAATCTACTGTTGACCTGGCGGACACAGGTTATACAGACACTGGCCATCTGGACCAATTTGGCTTTAGGCCAGGTAGAACTACAGCACTTAAATTGTGATGCTTAAATGGGGTGCTGGATGTGCTACTGACATCTGTGAGAATGCCCCAGTGGTATCTTTGGATGCAAGGATGGCCTTTGAGATGGTGGAGTGGCTCTTCATGCATGCAGTTTTAGAAAAACAGGATTCTGACCATTATTCTTGGCCTGGATTTAACTTTTGTATTCTGACCCACTGGCCCAAGTAACGGTAAATGGGGGCACATTGACAATTTTTCAGCTATGGCGAGGCATGAGACAAGGCTGTCCACTTTCTCCATTGATTTTTGTCTTAGTGCTGGAGCTGTTGCTGGTCTGGATAAGGAGTGACCTGTTAATAAGGGGGCTAAAATGGTCAGTGGAGTTAGAAGACAGAAACTCCCTCAGTGCGACAATATCATACTATGCATAGCGGACCCAAACACCACCATACATGGAATACTACATATATTTGTCCTGTATCGTACATACTCCTGGTACACCATCATTTGGGAGAAGACACTAATTTATGTACTCATGTAGATCCCACATCTCACCCCAGAGACTGCACATCAAGGGTATCAAGGGTATCAACAAAGGTGGTTACAGAAGGGTTCCGTTATCTGAGGTTTTATATTACCAGAGACACTGAAGTTTTTCGCAAATGTAAACTTAAGCTCCCACTTGCGCATTTGCAAAGTGATGTCCAACACTGGAGGGACCTGCTGCTGTCCCTTTTGGTGAAGCAATCACTTTTTTAAATGATGGCCCTTCTTTGCATTCTTTATATTCTCTACAACACACCATACCCAGGACCACCCTCATACTTTTATGCAGTGAACGTCGCAGTTTGTACACTTCTCTGGTATGGTGGTGTCCACAGAGTACCACTCCCAAACTGATCTTGGATAGTATGACAGCAGAATGGCACCCCCGGCCCTTCAAAAATACTACTGGGCAGCCCAGTTCATGGCGGTCAATCGTTGGGTGCTCTTACCTGATGATGAGCCAGTGTATATGCTCGACAAATATGCAAATGGGAGGTTACCTCAGAGCAATCTATGGAGGGAGGAACTACAAATCATTTCCTTCCTTGACTTAAGTCACAATCTGACTTAAGTCACAATTCAAATATGACATGCTACACTGGCAACATTGGGATGGTGGAGTAGAATCACCGAGGCGACCCCGCTATGGGACTCAGCAAAACTGGGGCTATTTGCTAGGCAGTGGGGCTTTGATAAGTGGGACCTAATAGCCCGCTCAAGAGTGCAAGATCTCTGGACCAGAGGGGGCGTGATAGACCATGCGGACTTGCATAGAGACTACCATCCAGCATATACGGAGGCATGTCGCTACCTCCAGATCAGTCATGCTCTACATAGGGCATAACTAAGGGGAGAGGAGCTTTTGGAATCCTCCCCACTGGAACACAGACTACTTAATGAATATATGGAGAAAAGACTATTTCCCTAACTTATCATAAAATCTCAAATGCTCCTCTGACCTCTTGCCATGTCTTTGAAAAAGGTGGGAGGATGATGTGGGGCAGTCGGAGGATGATGAATGGAGACGCCGCTCTTTGGGCTGTTGTTGCTGCCGCCTGGTTCGCCTGGATCGCCTGCAGTGGAGACTCCATTCCCCAAAAGACATCCCTCTCCCAGGAGGGAGGATGCTGTTAACGTGCATAAAAGCACCTCAATCTTCCCGTGGAGTGGCACGCCGCTCTTTGGGCCGTTGTTGCTGCCGCCTGGTTCAACTGGGTCACCTGCAGTGGGGACTCCTTCCCCCAAAATACATCACTCTCCCAGGAGGGAGGAGCTGGTAACGAGCATAAACATTTCACTTTTGTCTCACTACTTGAGCGCCTGATCTTTTTACACTTGGACTATCTGCTATCTGGGGTCTGTTATATTTTGTTTACAAACTTTCCAGGTTGATGTGCTGGCAGCTGTTTGTGAACAGCTTGTTTGCTACTTTTGACCCACGTCTTGTCTATTTTCGTATTATATATCCCTGATTTTATACTGTGTGCGTTAAATATTATGTGATCAGTTTCATAGCTTTTGGCTTTTGTTGATTACTGTAGCTGTAATTTGTGAACACTCTGCGTTGCGTGCTGGGCAGACTAGCAGATTATCACCTCCTCTGGCTAGAGCCAAATAAGGATCTAGGGGGAGCGATACTGGACAAACAATTAGACTTGCAAGGCATTATAAATCACATCCTATCATGGGTAAAAGGAAGTCCAGAGAGTTCGAAAATGGGGATGGTTGCTCACCATTAAAATTAAAAGCAATCACAACCAGCAAAGTATGTAAGTCGGCTGGAGTCAATTGTGCCCTTGATCGCATAGATGACCGGTTATTGAATGCGAGTATATTCTATCTCAAACAGGGGATCTTCCATTGACCCCTTGTCCCTAATGTTCTCCAACATGAGGGACATGTTCTCCAACCTACACAGTTCAAAACCTAGCAAGCCCAAACAAATCCCTTCTATGTTTAGAAAACTCAAAGCTCGTAGTACAAACAAATTGCTCGTTGGACCACTCTTCTTTTTCTAATATCTCTAACATTGTTGTAGAAGAGGCAGTTGTAGTAGAGGGGCACAAATTACCGAACTCCCCGGTAGGATCCTGGACAGTGCCCTTACTCTCTTCAATAGGTTCCTCACACTTCAGGTCACCCATGAGCCCTCAATGACAGTTGCAACAGGGCAAAATGAGTCCTACAGGATATATGAAGGGAGACAGGAACAGAGAGTAGCTCAAGGGGCCCGTGTCACACTTTCTTGGCCATTAAGTGAGACTGCCATTAATGACCAGGTCGGTAGGGGCCAGAATCCATCCAAGACCTTACTTGATCTTAGGACAAAGGTAGAGAGTTTGAAAAGGGCACTTCAAAAGTTAACGGACCAAATCAAATTGCTAACTTAAAAAAGGTGACATCAAAGACCAACTACCCGAGCCGCTTCCTATGAAAACCTTGTTTCGTACAATTACCCTGGATAGTCCCAAGGTATTAACTTTAGGTTCTGTTGCAAATCCAGATTCCAAGAACGCCTCTGACCCCATACCTAGGTACCTAGCACCCCATGCTGAAAGAGCTTATATTCAAATTCCAGCCCAGTTGTCGCCTTGTGGTCCACCAAAGCCTCCCTTTAACCACATTTGTCCTTGTCGAGATTTATCTAGCAGGAGAGACCTACCACAAAGATCCCCCAAAAGTATTTTTTGATCAATGTTCCCAGATTGCCGTCTAATACAAGATACGAAAACGAAGACACCCTTATCAATAGAGGTATACACTGGATAATCCAAGTGAGGGGGTGCTGATCAATAACCTAACCTGCCATGTTGTCCCAACCGTACAACTAGGTGGTATGTCAGTCCCTTCTACCTCTGCCCTATTTACTCCTATCTCATTCAGCTGATGACATAACCCTATGTCTAACAACAGCCCTGGTGGCTCTAACTGGTGACAAAGGCTCAATTGCAGCTGGTGGTCGCCATGAGGGGGGTAGCCCGAAGAAATACGGGTTGGGATTTGAGGGAGGCGGTATGGGAGAGGGGGACAATATGGTACTCTTAGTCAACACAGATCATGCAACTAAACTCTCTCTACTATTATGGAACTTTGCTGGGGTGAGATCTGAAATCACACTTGCCCACTGGATCCAATACATAAAAAGGCATATCTGTACTCTACAAGAAACATGGTGGACTTTCCCATCTTCTTCCTGGGTTTCTTAGATTCCATCTCACTGCCAACAAATCTGGAACACCAAGCGGTGGTTTATTAATCTTAATTAAAAATGATCTCCACTGCTCCATCAAAGAACTTAAGATGATCAGCCCGAATATACTATGGAGGCGAGCACAAAACTTATGCACAGTGTATTAGAAACCACAGGTGATCTAAGCAAGATTGCAAATTGCCACACTATTTTTTTTTAACTTACTTGCCACTTATCTAAAAATCCGACATATAAAAACAAACAAATGCAGTGAATCGCAATTTGCCTGGTTTACGCGTGTGTGCGGAGACCTAGGATCTCAGCTGACCGTGGCAATCTGTGCAAATAATGTCAATCAAGTGAGGGAAATTAGACATGCATACAAGAAAGCAACTCTCAAAGCCAAAAAGGAATGGGAAGAGGAGGGTTGGGCACAGATTATCGAGGCATGTGCTAAAAAAGACCCACAGTGGTTCTATCTTCTAGTAACTAGGGGAGAGGAGAACTGGTCTCAGTCACCCGATTACAATATTGCTGCTAAAGAATGGCATTGCCACTTCTCGATTTTATACACTGGAGAGCTTATTGAGGTTAACGTAGACCTAACAGCTGTCTATGATATTTGTACAACTTGACTGATGGGTTCTTTACCTAAGCGGTGGTAAAATCTAGCATAAATGCAATCATAAGCTCAAAAGCCCCTGGGCCGGATGCTATTCTGAGCAACCTATTTCCCAGTAACATTGAGAATTGGTCATTGTATATTCTGGCCCTGGCTAAAGGAATAGCCACCAGCTCAGTAATTTAACACTCATGGAAAGGGGCTGAGGTAATTCCAGTGTTTAAGAAGTGTGATTGCTCGCTGCCCTCGAATTACAGACCTATCAGCCAGATCGACAGTGCCCAAAAGGTCTTTGGCCTGTCACTTTTGATGAAACTACAAACATGGATAGAAGATAACAACATTCTGACTCCCTTTCAAGCCCGGTTCAGACAGAAAATGAGCACTGTCAATCAGGTCTTCCGCTTCCTATTACTAACATGGAAGACAGTGACAATATTTAAGGGAAGCCTATATGTACCTTTTATTGATCTACGGTCGACTTTTGACCTTATTCCCAGACACAAACTTTGGTGTGTCTTGAAAGAAATGGGCATCCCACCCGCAATTCTATCATTGACCATCTGCCTGCATTAGAACAACTATGCAAGGGTATGATAGAGTAACCAAGGCCAATTGACAGACCCGATTAGGGTAGATAGAGGGGTCAGCCAAGGGTGCGTAATGGTGCCCACATTTCTTTCTCTCTTTATCAATGATGTCGTCCAGTATTTTGCTGAGAACCCAGCTGCTGCACCGACCCGGTGGGGGGGTTAAACAGACAACTTTACTTTTTGCAGACAATACCCTGCTAGTTTCCAAGACACCTAGTGACCTACAATCCCTTCTTAAATGCTTTGAGCCCTTTTGCATACTGAGAGGGCTTGAGATAAATACCACAAAAGAGCAAGCTCCTAATGATCAACCCTCATCGATCTTTCAAGGGGAAGCTTTTTCTGGAGGGGTAACCACTAGAGAGAGTGAATACCTTTGATTACTTAGGCATCACCCTCTCTGATGACCTTTCTATGAGATATCATGTTAAGGAGCAGAATCTCCAACTAAGGCATATCACAGGGGTTTGGTTAAGGAACAGACGATCTCAGTGAGCAAGCCAATAGCTGACCCATCTGTATTTACGATCACAAAGTCGTGGGAGCAGCTCTATATGGGGTGGAACTCTGGTGGTATGAAAACTTGGATGCACTATTAGTGACTGAAAACAAACTTTTGAGATCACTCTGCTTCCTTCCACAGAGTACCCCCTGCAACCACTGAGATTAGACTAGGGTAGATGTACGATTGTGCAAATGGCCCGGATATGTCCCCTGGTCTTTCTGCTACATCTAAAAACAACCGCAAGCTATATCCATATGCTGCTGCTCTGGACAAAGTCCATGTGTTAGACTGCCACAAGAAAATTAGCTGGATAACTAGGGTGAAATCACTGCTGTTCACTCCAGGTATGGAAGCCATATGGGGCACTGTTACTCCAGAATCTCTCCCAACCAAAGCCCAACTTAAGAAACATTATTAGAATTGGATGGCACAGTCCCTCATCTCCCATCCATCTGGGGGCCGTTTGACTCTCAACTTTATGGAAGTCGAAATGGAAGGCGCCTTTGAGCAATATCTAGAAATTATCACTAAAGTCCAGGAAAGGAAACTATTCATGCAATTCAGATTTGGTTCTAACCCTCTCAACACTTTTGTTGCCTCCTGGTCACAGTACCTTTCTGCTTCTGTGATTTGCCCTGGCTGCTCTTGTGCAGCTGAGACCATCAGTCACATATTCTTTGCCTGCCCTTGGTACCACCAAATGAGATCCCGGTGGATAGCCCCTATCTGCAAACAGTTAGGCACCCACTGCCATAGCGAGGCATTACGTATCTTAAAGTCTGACTCCGGTATGCTAATTGCTTGTGCCGTTGCAAAATTTTTCGGCAAAATGTGGATTAGCAGAAGGCAAGCATTGATCACGTAACTGACTCAATTCTCTTGTATTTATTACTTTTTAACTGATTTTATCTAAGTATTTATTCCATAATTAAGTATTGTATCAAACATGGAACTGTTGGTTCTGATTTCAATTGCTTTTATTGCTCATTTATTCTATTTTATCAATGTACTAGTAAATCCGATTGAACCTGCTCCTGAATGTTTTTTATATATATTTTTTGTCCTGTTTGTACTCTAGGCACTAGCACTTTAAAAGTGTCTATCCATTAACAGGGGATAGGGTAGTCTCCACCAAGCCCATGTTTCTGTTTTTGAAATATGGTTATCATTTTACAAAGAAAGCAGTTCCCAAACAAATTTATGAAAATTTGAGTAAAGTGGAATGAATAATATAGAGAACTGCTATGCACACCTGCCTCTCAAATTGTTTCTGTAGAGCTGTCTTAAGAAAATTTGTTTGAAGGGGTGGGAAACTGTTGAAATGTTGGGGAGATGGAGGTACATTGAATGTGCAGAAATTAGGGATGTTCGCCCATTATTGAACTATATCTCAATACACTGTACTATGATAGTTGCTGTAATCACGCTATGTTTGATTATTAAAATAAAAAGATTTGTAGAAAAAAACACATAAAATTGCTTTATACACTTGACAGAAAAGAGATGCCCACTAATCACTATTTACCATAATAATCACAAAAGACAAATTATCCAGGCCTGCTGCTCAGGTGAGTCTTGATGCCATAATTACTTCTTTAATCTTGACTGATATACCCTTCCAGAAGCAATACTCGTATTTGTACTACTCAATGGGTAAATCTCTAAACCCCGTACTGTATGTCCGTTCATTGAACCCTATCCACTTCTGTTTCAGTACAAGGCAATTTACCTTTTTCTATTCAATTCGTATGTAATTTTTCTCTAATTTCCCAAAGTTCCTGGGGTGTTTAGATCGGATCACCTCTAGCATATTTTCCCAATTTTTGGGGATTTTCTTTTTTGACTGATTAATGGTCTATAGTCCTGATTTACTTTTGTTAATTCTTCTTTGTGATTTCCATATAAAGGTTGCTTCCTCCCAGACCTCATTTTGCTCAGTTTCCTCTTGAACGTCTGACACTGAAAGTCAAACTATTGAGTCTGGTTTGATTTTTTATCAAAGATATTTTTATTGATTTTCAACAATTATTCTGAAACAATACCCACACAACTTCCCTCACAGGGGAGCAGCATTCTTGGGAAGAAAAACAAATGATTTGACATGATGTGTTGTCCAGCTTAAATCTAACCCCTGTTACAAAGAGTTGCTTAACTGGAGGATACAGCTTCTGATACTAATGGGGCTTGGAGTTCAGTCTTTCAAGCAAAGAGTTTGAACAATAACTCTAGATGTGATTAATTTTCTTTCTGCCGTGTTAACTTCTCTAAGCCTCCCCATTGGAAGGCACTACCCACAGTGGATATATTCTCATAACCTAACCTTCCCCCATCGAGAGTGAACTTAATTAAAACTACAAAAGTATAAACCCTCCCTGGTTCCCACCCCCCGCCCCTACCGTGGTGGCGGCAACATGCAGACAGTTGAATTAACCTATGATATTAGAGTCTACTCAAAATTGAAACAGGTGAAGGGCCAAAATGGTGGAAGGTCAGGCATCCGATGGGAGGCTTCATGAGAGAAAGAAGACTACGGGACCCTACTTGAACTCAAATTTCTTATAGTTATCTCTGAAAATTTCTGACATACGTTCCAGGCTAAGTAAGTTCCATAGGCGGGAGTGCCAGAGGGAGATGGCTGGCTCTTCTCTCCTTTTCCAGGCGGCTTCCAAAGTAATCTTAGCTGCTCCAATACAAAGCCACGTTATCATTTTATCCGGTCTGTTCTAATGTTCTAGAGAGGAGTCCCGGAGTCCCTAAAGGGTACTCTATAATAGAGTTAATGACTGGGCTGAGGAAATGGGGGTACTCGACCGTTGCCAAATGGGTTTTAGACGCAAGGTGGGAACCATCGAACAATGCCTAAATTTAAATCTCTTAATTAGCAAATATAATATTGCTAAGGCGTCACCCATTTATTTGGCGTTTATGGACTTATCGTCCGCATTTGACCTGGTGAACAGGTCAAAATTGTGGTCGATTTTATTGTCTTATGGCCTGGATCCCCCTCTGGTACATTTCCTTGCCTATGTCCATAAAGACACAAAGGCACAAGTACGGATTGACATGGAGGGTACACTCTCTGGCCCAATTAATGTAGAAAGGGGGGTGAGACAGGGGTGCGTTCTAGCACCCCTGTTATTCATCATCTACATAAATGGCTTAAGAGACTCCCTAAAAAAGGTTACCCAAGATGTCCCTAAAATTAAAGGTTGCCAACTACCGTGTCTTCTATACGCGGATGACGCTGTGCTTATGGGATTAACACCTAATGCCCTACGGGCACTAGTCAGGGATTTTGCATCATATATGGGGAATCTGGATTTAAAGGTAAATTTTAAAAAATCATTTATCATGTCCTGCGGTCCGGGTGCTAAGCAATTAAACTCCATTACGATAGGAGCTGATAAGTTACTCCTAACTAAAACTTTCCCATATTTAGGTATGGTCTTTGCTGCGAACGGCCTGTGGAGTGGGCACATCGCCCACGCCACAGGCAAGTTCTCAAAGGCCATAAACTCAATTTTATCTCTTCCCAAACCGAGGAAAGTGGGAGCAACTAAAGCAATTTTAAAGATTTATAGGCTCCAATGCATCCCAGTGGCAACCTACGGTGCCGAAATTTGGGGGTCGGTAAAAACTCCCTCAATACAAAGAGAAGAAAATCGGCTCTGTAGGAAGCTACTGGGTGCTCCCATCTCATCATCAGGGTTTATCTGTCACTCAGAGCTGAATGCACCATATATTAGTGACTTTATCGCAGCCAGGCCTGCACTATTTTGGTTAGCCATCTGGGTAAATGAATATGCTAGCCTAACACATGATATTTTGAGGGAATGTTTAGCTTGTGATAAATGGAATAAGATCCCATGGTTCCGTGGCGTACAAGAGAGTCTGTCTAGTATAGACAGGGGCAACCTCTTTGAGAATCCATCTCAAATACAGAGGACTGACAAAAAAGTAGTCCAACTTGAACTGTATGCCAATTACAGGGAAAAAAGATTGTCAGAAGAGATGAAGAAACAAACTGTTGTGTCCTATATTAACAATGGCTTATTAACCCAGCAATTTCCGTTGTATTTGACACTACCAATGTGCTACTGGGAAAGATCTCTATTGTTTAGAATGAAAGCAGGAACGGTAAAATTTTTACTTTGTTTTCCTCTGGGACACACCGTAGATGACAAGATTCTGTGTCCTTGTGACGGAACAAGCAAACAAAATGATCTACATTTCTTCTTCATGTGCAAGTTTTATAAGAAATACATTAAATGGTTCCTAGCACCATATTTTAAAAAACGCAGACCCATTTCCCTGAATCAGTCTTATTTGATGCTTTTAAAATTGGAGGATGCTGAACTTAATTTAGGACAAGTTGTTTTTTAAAAGTCATTTTTAATGTACGTAGAAGTATGGAAAACCCTTGAATTATTAATGATTATTGTTCCTCTCTTGCATTTTTGAAATGCGTGACTTAGTAAATGCCCTAATAATGTATTTTATAGTATCTATTGTACCTTTGTAGTTGTAATTGTGAATGTCAAATTGTTTTTTTTAAAGTGTGCTTTTATGGATTTTTGAAATCCGAATAAAGATTTTTGAATTGAAATTGAATTGAATACAAAGCCACGTTATCATTTTATCCGGTCTGTTCTAATGTTCTAGAGAGGAGTCCCGGAGTCCCTAAAGGACACCCACCATAGTTGTGGGGATGAGGTATCCTAACATGTCCTTTATAGGTGCCAACATTTCTTCCCAGAAGGGGAGAATAGCGGGCAATTCCACCATATATGCTGAAAGTCCCCAAGCTGTCCGCATCCCCACCAGCATCAATCTGAGATGTTGGGAAAGATCTGCCTAAGCTTGGACGGGTGTAAGTACCAGTCCATCATAGTCTTTAGGTGGGCTTCATGATGTGTTGTCCAGCTTAAATCTAACCCCTGTTACAAAGAGTTGCTTAACTGGAGGATACAGCTTCTGATACTAATGGGGCTTGGAGTTCAGTCTTTTAAGCAAAGAGTTTGAACAATAACTCTAGATGTGATTAATCTTCTTTCTGCCGTGTTAACTTCTCTAAGCCTCCCCATTGGAAGGCACTACCCACAGTGGATATATTCTCATAACCTAACCTTCCCCCATCGAGAGTGAACTTAATTAAAACTACAAAAGTATAAACCCTCCCTGGTTCCCACGCCCCGCCCCTACCGTGGTGGCGGCAACATGCATACAGTTGAATTAACCTATGACATTAGAGTCTACTCAAAATTGAAACAGGTGAAGGGCCAAAATGGTGGAAGGTCAGGCATCCGATGGGAGGCTTCATGAGAGAAAGAAGACTACGGGACCCTACTTGAACTCAAATTTCTTATAGTTATCTCTGAAAATTTCTGACATACGTTCCAGGCTAAGTAAGTTCCATAGGCGGGAGTGCCAGAGGGAGATGGCTGGCTCTTTTCTCCTTTTCCAGGCGGCTTCCAAAGTAATCTTAGCTGCTCCAATACAAAGCCACGTTATCATTTTATCCGGTCTGTTCTAATGTTCTAGAGAGGAGTCCCGGAGTCCCTAAAGGACACCCACCATAGTTGTGGGGATGAGGTATCCTAACATGTCCTTTATAGGTGCCAACATTTCTTCCCAGAAGGGGAGAATAGCGGGCAATTCCACCATATATGCTGAAAGTCCCCAAGCTGTCCGCATCCCCACCAGCATCCATCTGAGATGTTGGAAAAGATCTGCCTAAGCTTGGACGGGTGTAAGTACCAGTCCATCATAGTCTTTAGGTGGGCTTCATGATGTGTTGTCCAGCTTAAATCTAACCCCTGTTACAAAGAGTTGCTTAACTGGAGGATACAGCTTCTGATACTAATGGGGCTTGGAGTTCAGTCTTTCAAGCAAAGAGTTTGAACAATAACTCTAGATGTGATTAATCTTCTTTCTGCCGTGTTAACTTCTCTAAGCCTCCCCATTGGAAGGCACTACCCACAGTGGATATATTCTCATAACCTAACCTTCCCCCATCGAGAGTGAACTTAATTAAAACTACAAAAGTATAAACCCTCCCTGGTTCCCACGCCCCACCCCTACCGTGGTGGCGGCAACATGCATACAGTTGAATTAACCTATGACATTAGAGTCTACTCAAAATTGAAACAGGTGAAGGGCCAAAATGGTGGAAGGTCAGGCATCCGATGGGAGGCTTCATGAGAGAAAGAAGACTACGGGACCCTACTTGAACTCAAATTTCTTATAGTTATCTCTGAAAATTTCTGACATACGTTCCAGGCTAAGTAAGTTCCATAGGCGGGAGTGCCAGAGGGAGATGGCTGGCTCTTCTCTCCTTTTCCAGGCGGCTTCCAAAGTAATCTTAGCTGCTCCAATACAAAGCCACGTTATCATTTTATCCGGTCTGTTCTAATGTTCTAGAGAGGAGTCCCGGAGTCCCTAAAGGACACCCACCATAGTTGTGGGGATGAGGTATCCTAACATGTCCTTTATAGGTGCCAACATTTCTTCCCAGAAGGGGAGAATAGCGGGCAATTCCACCATATATGCTGAAAGTCCCCAAGCTGTCCGCATCCCCACCAGCATCCATCTGAGATGTTGGAAAAGATCTGCCTAAGCTTGGACGGGTGTAAGTACCAGTCCATCATAGTCTTTAGGTGGGCTTCATGATGTGTTGTCCAGCTTAAATCTAACCCCTGTTACAAAGAGTTGCTTAACTGGAGGATACAGCTTCTGATACTAATGGGGCTTGGAGTTCAGTCTTTCAAGCAAAGAGTTTGAACAATAACTCTAGATGTGATTAATCTTCTTTCTGCCGTGTTAACTTCTCTAAGCCTCCCCATTGGAAGGCACTACCCACAGTGGATATATTCTCATAACCTAACCTTCCCCCATCGAGAGTGAACTTAATTAAAACTACAAAAGTATAAACCCTCCCTGGTTCCCACGCCCCACCCCTACCGTGGTGGCGGCAACATGCATACAGTTGAATTAACCTATGACATTAGAGTCTACTCAAAATTGAAACAGGTGAAGGGCCAAAATGGTGGAAGGTCAGGCATCCGATGGGAGGCTTCATGAGAGAAAGAAGACTACGGGACCCTACTTGAACTCAAATTTCTTATAGTTATCTCTGAAAATTTCTGACATACGTTCCAGGCTAAGTAAGTTCCATAGGCGGGAGTGCCAGAGGGAGATGGCTGGCTCTTCTCTCCTTTTCCAGGCGGCTTCCAAAGTAATCTTAGCTGCTCCAATACAAAGCCACGTTATCATTTTATCCGGTCTGTTCTAATGTTCTAGAGAGGAGTCCCGGAGTCCCTAAAGGACACCCACCATAGTTGTGGGGATGAGGTATCCTAACATGTCCTTTATAGGTGCCAACATTTCTTCCCAGAAGGGGAGAATAGCGGGCAATTCCACCATATATGCTGAAAGTCCCCAAGCTGTCCGCATCCCCACCAGCATCCATCTGAGATGTTGGGAAAGATCTGCCTAAGCTTGGACGGGTGTAAGTACCAGTCCATCATAGTCTTTAGGTGGGCTTCATGGAGTCCGTGGAATGATTAAATCTAAATATCTCAGACCACAAATGAGTCCATTCCTCGTCAGTTATAGCTCGCTGAAGTAAATCTTCCCACATGGACATATACCATGGGCAGGGGGAAAGCGTGGAAGTGAGTAGGAAGTTAAATATGAATGAGATAACTCCCTTCATAGAGGAAGTCCTGGTGTGAAAGGCCTTGAATTTTGTGAGGGGGTGAGTGGCTGCCTCACTTACCTGAGGAGTAAGAGCCCAATGTAGTAGTTGAGTGCAGTGGTACCTTACTATGTTTCCTAGTCCGTAGTCACGCTTACAGTTATCGAAAGTAAGGGGGTCAAAGTTATGGATTAGGTGTGTCAGCGTGAGGCATCCTCCCTCCCTCCATGCGTCAAAGAGCCACTCGTGCAGGGGTGGAGAAATTCCGGGTTGAAATGGAGCAGTGTAAATGGAGAGGGGAACGTAGTCCACCTGTCGTCACCTTCAACTGAGTCCCATACTTTTAAAGTGGTGCGCTTGGGGGTGCTGATGCACGTGTTCTTAGGTCTATCGCTTTTGGGTCACCAAATTAAGTCCCATACAGTCCTCCCAGTCACACTACGGTCCATATGTAAGCAGTGTTTTTCAGATTCCTGCTGTGACCATTCTACCAAGACTCGTAACTGCGCCACTTTATAATATAAGTCGATGTCTGTGAGACCTACTCCCCCCTCCTCATGGGAGCGGTGCAGTAGGGAGAAGGAGAAGCGGTCCGACCCCCCCTGCCAGATAAAGCGTAAGATATTGACCTTCACTCGCCTAAAGAAGTCCCCCTCTAATTCTATAGGTAAGGCCTGAAATAAATATAGGAGCTTAGGAAGAAGAGTCATTTTCACAGCGTGTATCCGGCCCAGCCAAGACAAAAAAAGAGGTTTCCATCTCGTGAGATATGATTGGATTCGAGTTAATAGGGGGTTAAATTGGCAGCATATAACTTCTCTACCGTTGGTGTCAGCTTTATTCCCAAGTATTGAATAGAGAAAGCAGCCCACGGCAAAGGTGTAAAGGACTGGAGCCTGTGAACTTCCGTCTGCGGGAGGGTGAGGGTGAGAATATATGATTTGTCTAAATGTATTTTAAAGCGCGCTACAGCTTCAAAAAGTTCCAATTCCGATTGCAAATGTGGGAGGGAATTCGCCAGTTCGGAGAGAGACAAAAGGACATCGTCCGTGAATAAGGAGATTTTATGGGACTCTCCCTTAAATGGCAATCAATGCATTCCAGGATTAGCCCTAACCGCTAGTGCTAATGGTTCAATACTAAGAGCGAAGAGCAGGGTTGATAGGGGGCATCCCTGCCTAGTGCCTCTAGAGTGAATGAAGGCGGAGGAATATACCCCATTGACTGCCACCTTAGAGCGGGGATGCAGATAATTGGCTCAGATTATGTTAAAAAATGTCAGTGAAAAGCTTAATGCTGTAAGTGTGTGAAATAGAAATACCCAATCAACCCTGTTGAATGCCTTCTCAGCGTCCAGGCAGGGGCAATGCCTGGAGATACTCTCGCTGTTTATCAGAGTCAAGAGTTTCCCCAGAGTACAGAGTTTTGTAAAAGGATCCAAAGATTTCTGCCTTGTCCTCGTCTTTATGTGTAATATCCCAGAGGGCTCCTAAATGCCCCCTATATACTCTCTTTCTTGTTTATCTTTTAGTTGTCTGGCAAGGTGTTTACCAATTTTGTTGCCCTGAGTATAAGATAGAGGTCATAATTTAAGAAGGGTGAACTCTGCCCTATTGTTATAAATAGCCCGGAGATTACCTCTGATGGCCGTCAGATTGCGTTAGGTTTGTCTAGTGGGATTTAGTTTATGAGTGTTTTCAAGAGAAGACAAGGTGTGTCCAAGGTGAAAGAGCCCATATCAGAGCGTTTTGAGTGTGCACTGTCCAGCTCTTGCTGCCATTGGAGATTGAAATCACCCATAAGAAACATTGGCCCTTCCACAAACTCCATTAGTTTTCCCAGGATTGTGTGAAGGAAGCCTGTCTGACCAGTATTGGGGGCATATAACGCCATGAAGTCACACAAATTCCCTCTCAAAATTCCCTTAACCATGACCCAGCGGCCATCTTTATCACTCTGGACCCCATTGGTTGGAATTGTAAAGAAGAACGAAACATGAGTGCCACCCCCCTGTTTTTCGTGTGCGCCAAGTGCCTGTAGATGAGCGGAAATTATTTATGTTTAAGGCATGTGTCATCAGCCCTGGCTAAGTAGGTCTCTTGCAAGGCCACTATATCAAGGTGATGGTCGATAATATACTTCCATATTTTTTTACGCTTTTGGGGGGAGTTAAGACCTTTAATGTTCCATATTCCAATAGTAATCAGCATTATTTTATAAGAACAATCTACTCCTCTCTAAGGACTCCGACAACCCCATCCTACCCCTGATCTTTGCCTGTCTTACAAGGGCCATGCTGTGCCATTGTGCGTCGATTTTGACATGACATATATCAGAAAACCCCCATCTATAATTGTTAAAAAGCTGCCACCACGTCCCTTCCTCTCCCCCCCAAAACCCCTAAAAGAAAAAACCAACATGAACAAATATACAGTACAAAAACTATTGCTAGGACGCCTTGCGGGGCCAAAACGCACCCACATGGACCAGGGGTACAACAGGTCAGAGGACCAAGTTCATGCCCATCCCAGCAAGTTTCTCAAATGTGAATCATCTTTACATTACTAAACCTCAGGCCATTCTAAAGGACAATATCTATGAGAGCAAATAGAGCAAGTCCTCTGTATTAAAGATTGAGACAGTTAGCCATAAACTGTATAACAATATAGAACTTGAGTCAAACATACTATTGGGCGGCCGACCCGACATTTTAGAAAAAAAGATATGGCATAGTTCTAACACATGGAGCCTCCTTAGTCCATGATGTGCCCGCATTTCCTATAGAGGGCCTGGGCCCCCCGAAATAGGGGCCAGGGAAAGTTCGAGGGTGGGTATCTGCAGTCATAAAGAGGTTGTAGCCTCACTACTGCTGACTCAAGAGATATCCCGAGACATCAACTCCATTGGCAAGTGATCTTAGAATCCTGCATTACACTGCTGGGGAATTCGAAAGGTCTGGTCTCTGTCGAGGTGTTTCCTGTTAGCTATCAACGGCGTCCTCTACGTGTACTCGTCGCCCAAGTGGAAGTGGATCTTGCGCCCTGAGAAGGGGCTCCAGTTCTGCCTTGAATGGGGCCATCTTCCTCGGGGGGAGGCCCGGAAGCTCCAAACCTTCATTTGGTTCAATGATGTGGCGTCCCTTGTTCTGGGACTGAAAACTGAGCCCAAATGGGTATGTCCAGCAGTATCTGATGTTGTCAGCATGGAATTTGGCGGTGACAGGCCTAAACGTTTGTCTTCATGCCAATGTAGATGGCGCGACATCTTGATATATGGTACAGGAATGATCCTGAAAGGAGATAGTGTATTTCAATCTAGCCGCCTGTAGAACCACCTCCTTGACCTTATAGGAGAGGAACTTTGCTAGAAAGTCGCAGGGTCTCCTCTTATCGCCATTCTTTAAGGGACCTACCCAATGGACTCTGTCGAGCTTTATCTTGAGGGTCTGGGGGCTCAGGACCTCCGCAAAGAGTCCCTCTATAAAGGTTCGACCCTTCCGCACCCTCCTTCAGGTCCCTGACCCATATGTCTCCCTCCTCACTCGGTTTTCAAGATCCTCCGCTTTGAGTTGCGTCTGTTGTAACTGCTCCTTAAGAACACGGACCTCTTCGTGTAGCTCGGTGGTGCGCTGCTCTTGCTCCTGGTGTTGCGCCTCCAAGTCCATCACTCTAGTGCCCACAGAGTCCACATCATGCTCGTGAGAGGTCAGACGGTCCGTCAGGTCAGATCGCAGTTGGTCAATGGAGAATTTGATGTCCTGGCAGAGCTCAATACGTAGCTCAGTTTTAAAGTCTTTAAGCATGGTCAGTAGATCAGTCTTCATGACAGCCATGGTTGCCCCTTCTGTTTCTCCTCTCAGCGTCGGGCTCTTGTCAATGGTAAAAAAGAAGTCTGATAATTTGCTGGTCGTCTTGCTCGTTCTCTTCTCTGGTGGCATAGGGATGAGGCCCCACCAGTCTTCGCAGCTCTGTCTATGGTATTATAGAAACTCCGGGTCTGGCCTCAACTAGGTCACAGAGGGAGGCTTGAGAGAGGTCTACCCTGCTTCCAGGCCTCCCCTCAGTATGTTAGTGAGTCCACTCCGGGCCCTCTGCAGGTTCTTGTGGTCAGTGTCAGGGCGCCGCCATGAATGCCATGTTAGGAGGTGGGTGCCATGTGAGAAAGAGATACTTTGGGTATGAAGAAGACAGCGTGTGGCATCTAACTCAGATCGGAGTATCAAGGTAAGAGAGGCCTCCAGGAGGATTCGGGGCACCTCAGTACAGAATGTGAAGCCATGAATCAGGAAGGCAGATGCAAAAGAGACAGTAGTTCGGGAGCCCCTTGCAGGAGTATCCATGGTCGTGCAAACTGGGAGACCATGCGTGCTGGCAAGTGCACATGGGAGTGGAATCTAGTCACTCATTCCTGGGTAATGTCGCTGACAGGCTTGCGGTGGTCACAGAGTGAAAATCACCACTCTTCCCCTCAGGCACTCTCTCCAGAATTACTCAGTCACGCATCCGCACGGATAGGGAGACATTTGACAAAGTTCGCCGCCATTTGAGGGAATTGCGGCCACCATGTTAGAATCAGGCATTTAGGATGTAACGCACTGCAGTCTCCACCGCCTCCACAGACCCCCAGCGCACTTTGCGGGGATCACTGCTACAATCTTCAAGGCGCCGGCGTATACATAGAGAGTGCGCAGTCGCTGCGTTGTTCCGAGGGGTCGGGCCATCCCTCGTCACGGGCGAGCTCTAACCGCTATCTTGGTCCTCGCTGGTTTCCCCTCCAGGAGAAGTCGCAGCCTAATAAAGCCTGTGCAAGTACTCCGGAGACAGCAAAATAGTAAACCCTCGACCTGTGCCTCACATCGCTTGACGCTGGCAGGTTCTTTTCTGAATGATTCATCCTCTGGGAGCCGCAAAAAATTGCCCAGAGAAAGTACGTGGACCGGGAGCCGAGGCAGTCTACATCCGCTTGGCCATCTTGCCCGGCCACGCCCCCCATCTGGTTTGATTTTAGCTTACTCACACCTTTTGCATTCTTATATCCTGCCTTTAAGCATAATACCACTGTTGAATATAGTAGCTTTTACCAATTCCAAAAATTGATAGTAGTTACCCATTGGCTCCCAAGATCTATTTGTATAAGTAGTAATTAAGGAAGAAGGTCAATTTGCTTCCCCCCAAAGAACTGTAACTCTTCTGGAGAATTCAACCCAAAGTGAAAATCAAGATCTTATGGCCATAGTTATTTCCATAGTTACAACAAGGGGTGGTGAGGGACAGAGTCTCTGAATTAAGCAGAAAGCTCTCACCCAGTCAAGAGATCAGGGCTAGATCCAACACCGTTTTTTAGCTCACTGCACCATCCCAGTTTCAGAACCTGACTGTATGCAAATTAGTCTGTTCCTGTCCCAGTGCATGATGGGAACAGGGCAAACCAAACTACAAAAGCCAATTCTTACACTGGGAAGGAAACAAGCTCCCGGGGACCGGTTTCTGGCATTACAGCCGTCTTCGGCCCGGTTTGCTTGAATCCTGATGGTGCAATGAGCAAGGGTCTCACATCTGAGAATACCCTTCCACGCTTAGGGTGGACAAAAATAGTTACAACAAGGGGTGGTGAGGGACAGAGTCTCTGAATTAAGCAGAAAGCTCTCACCCAGTCAAGAGATCAGGGCTAGATCCAACACCGTTTTTTAGCTCACTGCACCATCCCAGTTTCAGAACCTGACTGTATGCAAATTAGTCTGTTCCTGTCCCAGTGCATGATGGGAACAGGGCAAACCAAACTACAAAAGCCAATTCTTACACTGGGAAGGAAACAAGCTCCCGGGGACCGGTTTCTGGCATTACAGCCGTCTTCGGCCCGGTTTGCTTGAATCCTGATGGTGCAATGAGCAAGGGTCTCACATCTGAGAATACCCTTCCACGCTTAGGGTGGACAAAAATAGTTACAACAAGGGGTGGTGAGGGACAGAGTCTCTGAATTAAGCAGAAAGCTCTCACCCAGTCAAGAGATCAGGGCTAGATCCAACACCGTTTTTTAGCTCACTGCACCATCCCAGTTTCAGAACCTGACTGTATGCAAATTAGTCTGTTCCTGTCCCAGTGCATGATGGGAACAGGGCAAACCAAACTACAAAAGCCAATTCTTACACTGGGAAGGAAACAAGCTCCCGGGGACCGGTTTCTGGCATTACAGCCGTCTTCGGCCCGGTTTGCTTGAATCCTGATGGTGCAATGAGCAAGGGTCTCACATCTGAGAATACCCTTCCACGCTTAGCTTGGCTCCTTTCTGGTAAAGAATTGGCTTGGTAGTTTAGTCTGCCCTGTTCCCATGATGCACTGGGCCAGGGACAGACTGATTTGCATATAGCCAGGTTCTGAGCTGGGATGGGGCAGTGAGATAAATAACGGTGATGGATCAAGCCCTGATCTTTGGACTGGGTAAGAGTGGTCTGCTCAATTCAGACACTCTGTTCATCACCACCCCCTTTTGTAAATCGATTTTGGCCACTATAGGTGTGGCAGGGTATACTCAGACATGAGTCCCTTTCTCACTGCTCCATCAGGATTCAAGCAAGCCGGGCCGAAGAGGCTGAAATGCCAGAAACCGGTCCCCGGTAGCTTGGCTCCTTTCTGGTAAAGAATTGGCTTGGTAGTTTAGTCTGCCCTGTTCCCATGATGCACTGGGCCAGGGACAGACTGATTTGCATATAGCCAGGTTCTGAGCTGGGATGGGGCAGTGAGATAAATAACGGTGATGGATCAAGCCCTGATCTTTGGACTGGGTAAGAGTGGTCTGCTCAATTCAGACACTCTGTTCATCACCACCCCCTTTTGTAAATCGATTTTGGCCACTATAGGTGTGGCAGGGTATACTCAGACATGAGTCCCTTTCTCACTGCTCCATCAGGATTCAAGCAAGCCGGGCCGAAGAGGCTGAAATGCCAGAAACCGGTCCCCGGTAGCTTGGCTCCTTTCTGGTAAAGAATTGGCTTGGTAGTTTAGTCTGCCCTGTTCCCATGATGCACTGGGCCAGGGACAGACTGATTTGCATATAGCCAGGTTCTGAGCTGGGATGGGGCAGTGAGATAAATAACGGTGATGGATCAAGCCCTGATCTTTGGACTGGGTAAGAGTGGTCTGCTCAATTCAGACACTCTGTTCATCACCACCCCCTTTTGTAAATCGATTTTGGCCACTATAGGTGTGGCAGGGTATACTCAGACATGAGTCCCTTTCTCACTGCTCCATCAGGATTCAAGCAAGCCGGGCCGAAGAGGCTGAAATGCCAGAAACCGGTCCCCGGTAGCTTGGCTCCTTTCTGGTAAAGAATTGGCTTGGTAGTTTAGTCTGCCCTGTTCCCATGATGCACTGGGCCAGGGACAGACTGATTTGCATATAGCCAGGTTCTGAGCTGGGATGGGGCAGTGAGATAAATAACGGTGATGGATCAAGCCCTGATCTTTGGACTGGGTAAGAGTGGTCTGCTCAATTCAGACACTCTGTTCATCACCACCCCCTTTTGTAAATCGATTTTGGCCACTATAGGTGTGGCAGGGTATACTCAGACATGAGTCCCTTTCTCACTGCTCCATCAGGATTCAAGCAAGCCGGGCCGAAGAGGCTGAAATGCCAGAAACCGGTCCCCGGTAGCTTGGCTCCTTTCTGGTAAAGAATTGGCTTGGTAGTTTAGTCTGCCCTGTTCCCATGATGCACTGGGCCAGGGACAGACTGATTTGCATATAGCCAGGTTCTGAGCTGGGATGGGGCAGTGAGATAAATAACGGTGATGGATCAAGCCCTGATCTTTGGACTGGGTAAGAGTGGTCTGCTCAATTCAGACACTCTGTTCATCACCACCCCCTTTTGTAAATCGATTTTGGCCACTATAGGTGTGGCAGGGTATACTCAGACATGAGTCCCTTTCTCACTGCTCCATCAGGATTCAAGCAAGCCGGGCCGAAGAGGCTGAAATGCCAGAAACCGGTCCCCGGTAGCTTGGCTCCTTTCTGGTAAAGAATTGGCTTGGTAGTTTAGTCTGCCCTGTTCCCATGATGCACTGGGCCAGGGACAGACTGATTTGCATATAGTCAGGTTCTGAGCTGGGATGGGGCAGTGAGATAAATAACGGTGATGGATCAAGCCCTGATCTTTGGACTGGGTAAGAGTGGTCTGCTCAATTCAGACACTCTGTTCATCACCACCCCCTTTTGTAAATCGATTTTGGCCACTATAGGTGTGGCAGGGTATACTCAGACATGAGTCCCTTTCTCACTGCTCCATCAGGATTCAAGCAAGCCGGGCCGAAGAGGCTGAAATGCCAGAAACCGGTCCCCGGTAGCTTGGCTCCTTTCTGGTAAAGAATTGGCTTGGTAGTTTAGTCTGCCCTGTTCCCATGATGCACTGGGCCAGGGACAGACTGATTTGCATATAGCCAGGTTCTGAGCTGGGATGGGGCAGTGAGATAAATAACGGTGATGGATCAAGCCCTGATCTTTGGACTGGGTAAGAGTGGTCTGCTCAATTCAGACACTCTGTTCATCACCACCCCCTTTTGTAAATCCATAGTTATTTCCAGCCATAGGTCCATGCTTAGTGATAAATTATCAATATCACTCTCTTGCAATATGCTAAATCCTAAAACTGACAACAAATGGCAGATAGCCCCTCTGCGTGGTACAGTAATAGAGAGGGACCAGAGATGTGTGAGCCTGACGTTAAATTGCCATTAAATACTGATGGGGTTCTCCCAAAGAAGGTTGACAGGACCTGGGAGTCTATACAGTATAAAGAACAATTGGTCCCATCCTATCTTACCAGCCCACCTCAAGTGTTCAGCACTGTGGAAATCAATTTAAACGATCAAGCAAGTTATTCTATACACTGATTACCATCACAGAGAGAAAAGACCAGAAATAACTTTGTGTCCATATGAAGATATCTTTCTTTATAGAGTTTTCATAAAAGTCAATATTTATTTATTTAATATCTAAATAGACAGTTGTTGCAAGATAAAGTGATAAAGTGCTCATGTGCAATGTGAACATGTAAAAGACGGAGAGACAGTCATAATAAATGAAGAGCAAAGATACGATATTTTACCTATGCAACACTGATTGGATTAAAGTGATTCAGTCAAGTGAACCAATGTTAAGCCTGTATACAACATCAATCCATTATCTTGTTCTTTAAGTGACCTCTGAACATGGTCAAAAGGTAGTAATACAGGCCAAAGGAGGAGAATGTCAACATTTCAACATGTCTTTCATAATAAGGTTATTTTCTACTTCCGTATGTGGGTCTTCGTCAGGACAAAAGGACAACCTAAATGTAATAAGATGTAATTACGGTCTATCTCCCTGTTATATTGATGTGGTGTGCACAATGAAATTTCAAGGGTACTGACCGTTATGTAAGACAGAACATTTCCATAATGTATATGTTGTCATATTAAGATATCAATCATATTAGTAGAAACTGTAAATGGCGGTCTGAATAAATAATCTTACCCTAATTAGCTGACCTTCTTAGGACGTTTCGTTTTGCTATTAGAATAGAACTACATCCCCTCAGTAGCAAGCAGTGCCTGAACAGCTCAACAGGAGGGGCACACAGACTTTGCACTCTTAAGTGCTCTGCTAGATCCACAACATAGAATGATTTGCATTTCTGTTGGGGTGGGACTGTGTCCCCCAGTAGCACCTGCTCATCCCAGGAGGAGGGGTGCATAGACTTTGCGCCTTTAAGTGCTCTCTCACAATAGCAGATCAGGACATTTTGCTTTGCTCTTGAGGTGGGACTACATCCCCCGGAAGTGAGCAGATTCTGCACAGCCCAGGAGGAAGAGCACACAGAGTTTGCACATTTAAGCGATCTACCACACCCAGCGTGGGATATTTCGCTTTGCTTTTGGAGTGGGACTATGTCCCCTAGCAGCCTCTGCACAGCCCAGGAGGAGGGAAATACTGACTTTGAACGTTAAAGCAGTTTGCCACAGCGTGGGATATTGTGCACCTCTTTTGGGGGTAGGACTCCGTTTCCCACCAGCCAGTAGCCCCTGCACAGCCCAGAAGTAGGGGCACACAGACTTCGAGTCTTTCAGCACTCTGCCACACCCACAGCGTGCAATGTTTTGCTTTGCTGTTGGGGTGGGACTATATCTCCCAGTATCTAGTAGCCCCCACACAGCCCGGGAGAAGGTACACCCAGATGTCGCACTTTTAAGTGCTGTGCCACACCTTTTGCGTGGGGCTTTTTGCATCACTGTTGGGGTGGACTGCGTTACCCCATCAGCCGGTAGCCCCTGCACAGTCCAAGAGGAGGGGCAGACTCTGAGCTTTTAGATCATTTTCAACACCTGCAGTGCTGGACTTTTTGGTTTGCTGTTGGGGTGGGACAATGTCCCCCAGCAACCTGTAGCGCTGCACAGCCCAGCAGGAGGGGCTCACAGACTTTACACTTTTAAGATCTCTGCCACATCAGCATCGCATGAGTTTTGCTTTGCTGTTTGGGTGGGGCTATGTCCCCCAGTAGCAAGTAGCCCCTGCACAGCTCAGGAGGAGGGGCACACAGGCTTTACACTTTTTTTTTGTTTAAGAAGTTTTTATTGAGTTTTCAAGTACAAAATATACAAAGCAAATAACATAATGGTGTAATATAAATCTAATATTGGAGAGAAAAAGGAAGAACAAGAAGAGAAGAAATAAGAGAGAAAGAAAAGAATGAAAAAGAAAAAGAAGAGAAAGAAAGGTCTACAATTGTATATGAGAAGAATATAGAGAAAAGAAGAAAATAACTAGTGCACGGGAGTATGAGAAGAGAGATATGTTGTAAAAGGTAGCCACAGAAGATCAGATTTAATTTTTTGAGAAAGGGAAAGGGAGGAAACATTGGGAATTCCTTGCTCATCACAAATAAAATTCCACCAAGTTATAGGAGAAATTTTAGAGTCGTCTTTCCAGGATGATAAGATACCTTTAAAGGCTAATGCAATAAAAAGGTCAAATAACATGGAAACAGAAGATGAGTCAGCAACATCAGGTGAAGAAGAACCTAAAAAACATTTCTGAATGATAATGTAAGATCACACCTAAATATTGTCATGCAAACATATTTCCAAAAAGATAAAACATTTGAACACTAATAAAGTAGATTTTCAATGTGCCCATATCATTAGAACATGACCAGCATAATGGAGAAGAGAGTGGCGAAAATTTTGAGATACAAACAGGAGTAATAACAGCTCTATTGTAAATAAAATACAAATATTGGGTTATTCAAGCAGCAGCAGAAATTTTGAATAGCTTTGACCACAATTTATCCCTAGTCGTAACAGAAAAAGAAACTGACAAATCAGTTTCCCAAGTAATTTCAATAGGGGATTTGGGTCTTTCAGTAACATTTGATAACAATAACTTATATACAAGAGCAGCTTTAGGTCTATGTGTTGAAAATAAAAGATATAAAGGAGTGGTAGGGGAAGGAGATGGTAAATCAACAGGAAGGTCAAAAGTGGTTAATTGTGATTGTAAGGCATCACAAACTGTGGAATATTCATTGATGCAAGAATCAGGTAATTGGTATTGAACTTGTAGGTTATGAAAGAGAATAACAGAATTTTGGTGTAATAATTGGTGCACAAAAATAATTCCCTTCTCCTTCCAGTATTTGTAATAAAATGATTTACCTTTATATTTAAGAAATATTTTATACCTTATTGTGGAGGATAAACAACATTGAAATGGAGTGAAACCATTAGAAAATGAGTTATATACTAGACTCTGGGAATATTTTAAAATTGGGTTATTAGACATGAAAGTGCTGTTGGACATAAAAATTACATTTTGAAAAGAAAAGTGTTTTAGTAAGGATCGTTCAGAAATAATCAATTTGAGAATAGGGATATCAACAAAATCATAGAATAAAGCAAAGGCTCGCTTAATCAAAAAAGCCGAGTGATAGGCTTTAAAGTTTGGAAAACGGACACCACCCTTATCCTTGGGACGAATAAGTTTGTTAAGAGCAATTTGTGGATGTTTCTTGTTCCACAAAAATGTTATACAAGTGGAGTTAATTCGGGAAAAATAGGAAATGGGAATCTGAATAGGCAACATAGATAGTGTGTAAAGAACGTGAGGAACAATCATCATTTTAATGGTATCTAATCTACCCCACCAGGAAAGGTACAAGGGGGACCAAGTGAGAAGGAGTGACTGGATTTTAGTAAATAACACATGAAATATGTATCTAATTGGGACCAGGTAGAGATGAAGAGTATCAAATACCAAGGTATTTAATTTTGGAAGGACACCAGGCAAAATTAGTATCATTAAACATAAATTGGTAGCATATGGAATTTAGAGGTAAAACTTCTGTTTTTGAAAGGTTTAATTTATAACCAGAAATACTGGAGTATAATCGGACTTAATCCACAAAATTTGGGAGGGAGTCAATGGGATTTGACATATAAATCAATACATTGTTTGCATATGCAGATATTTTAGTTTCTATAGAATTATAATTAAAGCCAGCTATCTGCAAATTAACATGGATACGCTCTAGGAAAGGTTCAAGGCATAAGACAAATAATAAAGGGATTGCGGACATCCCTGCCTTGTACCTCTGGGTAGAGAAAAAAAATCGGAAAAGTGATTATTAACAAAAATACTAGCTCGGGGATATGAATACAATAGTTTAATATAAGAAAAAAAATAAGGCCCAAAACCAAACCATTTGAGAGTTGTAAACATAAATTGCCAATTAATACGGTCAAAGGCCTTTTTGGCATCCAAAAAAAGGGCAGCAAGAGGAGATTTATATTTTTTGCCATATGAAATAATATTGGCAAACATTCGAGCATTATCTGATGTCAACCTACCCTTCACAAACCTAACTTGGTCAGTTTTAACTAATAAGGGAATAATAGTTTTTAAGTCGAGATGCAACAATTTTGGCAAAAATTTTGCAATCATTATTTATTAAAGATTTAGGGCCAGATGTAGGTAAATCTGATTTACCGACTCTTAAATACCGACTCATACCGATTTGGTGTTTAAGAGTTGGTAAATTGGAAGGAGGCAGATGTAGGTAAAAAATTACCGAATCTGTAAGAGTCGGTATTTACCGATTCTGTAAATACCGAATCTGTATTTCCCATTGATTCCTATGGGCCTTGAAGCCCATAGGAATCAATGGGAAATACAGATTCGGTATTTACAGAATCGGTAAATACCGAACCCTGTAAGGGTGCAGAGGGTGTCACTTTGACACCCTCTAGCACCCCAATTCCGGACTTGTGTGCCATGTGGCACACAGACATGCCTCAAGGGCATGTCTGTGTGTCCCATTGCACAGGTGTGCATGCACAGATGTGCATGCACACCTGAATTTGGTATTTTACCACCCAATAGGATTGGGTGGTAAAATACCGATTTTTAAGGGCCTGTGGCACTCTTAGGAGTGCCACCTACATGTGTTTTTTCCGAATCGGTAAATATACCGATTCGGTATTTTACCTATTCGGTAACTTTACAGAATCAGTAAAATATAGGCCCCCTACATCTGGAAACCCTAATACCGGTCGGTAACGGCCGAATTTGGCCGTTACCGTCCGGTATTAGGGCTCCTACATCTGGCCCATAGGGCGGTAATTTTTACAATAGGAGTGGTCTTTATCTGGTTTAGGAATTATAATGATTAGGGCATCCACAAAAGAGCCGGACACTTTGCCTTCCGCAATAAAAGAATTAAAAAGTGCCAGAAGTTTGGGAACAAAAATGGAGGTTAAGGTAGTATAAAATTCAACAGATAGACCATCAGGTCCTGGAGCTTTTGACTTTTTTAAAGATTTAATAGCATTAGTTACCTCTTGAGATGGGATCTCTTTCTTTAATGCATTAAATTCATCAGGCAAATAAGGTGGTGAAGGAAGAACCGAGAAAAAGGTATCTAAATTTTGATTAGTGGGAAACATGTCATCAGAATAAAGAGATCTATAGTATTCATGAAAAACTTTGGCAATATCTTCATCTGATGAGACCAGTTTTTTGGGAGATTCATTGAGAATGGGACCAATATTTTTACATTCAGATTTCATTTTCAAATAATTGGCTAACATTTGACCCGCTTTATTTTGACAGCCATGATATTAAGATTTAATTTTAAGCAGAATTTTACAGGCTTCAATTGTTGCCAATTTGTTGAGATCAGATTTTGCCTTAATCAATGCATGGAGGGTGGCAGGCGATTTAGATGTAAAATACGTATGTTCTAATTCTTTAAGATGTTGTAATTGATCTTTATATTTTTTCCTCAAGATTTTCTTTTTTTTTCGAGACATATGAAATGGTAAAAGCATGAAAAGAGGACTTGAAGGCATCCCAAGTGTTAGGAACAGAGGTGTCCAATGGGTTATTTAAGCTAAAAAATTCATTAATAAAAATGGTAGCTTCTTTGATAAAACCAGTATCTGATAATAAAAAAGTATTATGTTTCCAGCGACTAAATTGAGGGGAGGTAAGTGAAAGGTCTACTTTAGCATGAATGGGTGCGTGGTCAGAAATAAAAATGGAGCCAATTTCTGAAGTTTGAATAGAAGAGAGCAGGGATTTACTGACTAGAACATAATCAATTCTAGAGCGAGTGTGATGCACATTAGAGAAAAAACTATATTCAAGCAAATCAGGGTTACAAGTTTTCCAAACATCATAAAATTAACGAGAGACAATGGAGGATTGAAATGTTTTGTGAGATCTATCTGGGTTAAATTTGCATTTAGACAATCTGTCAGAAAAGGGGTCCAAACATTGGTTAAAATCACCAGCAACAATAATATTAGGACAATCTACTGAAGAAAGTAGAATTTCAATGTCATTCCAGAATTTATGGTCTGGTTTAACAGGACCATAAATATTTAGCAAAGCTAGAGTTTTATTTTGGACAACAATCTTAGCCATTACCCAACGTCCTTCATCATCATTTTGTGTGGATAAAATTTGTACTGATAATGATTTATGAAACAATATAGCAACACCCCCTTTTTGTTGGATGCAGGGGAATAAACAACTTGACCCACCCATTGTCTTTTCAACTTAAGTGACTCTGCCTCAGTACAATGGGTTTCCTGAAGAAAAGAGATCTGAGAGTCAAGTTTGGATAAATGAGACAATACCTTTTATCTGGATTCCGAAGACCACGAACATTCCACTTGACAAACTTACACATAATGGAGGAATGGGAGGGTAATACACGGACGGAGTTGATACACGTCAGGAATACTGCTACAAATAAAACACACCACATAAGAAATTTATGAACGGAAAATGTTACAGAAAGACTTGAAATACTAATACACACAAGCATGTGATGATACAAATACAGGTAAACATAAAAGATAAGAGGCAGAAAAAAAGAAAAGTAAAGAATAGAAGAAAAAGAAGATAGATCAAGGAAAAAAATCCAGATCTAAGAGGAAACAAGCAAAGACTGAAGCATGAGGCACAAATGCACCAATTGAAGATGGAGCGCCAGAGAGGGAGATAAAGAGAACAGATTACAGAACAGCCATATCAGATGAGAAATAAACAGAAAGTTCAGAGGTGTTAAGAAGAACCAGATGCTGAATTAGAAGAGAAGTTATGGAGAAAAGATCTCAATTTAGAAGGATCATCAAAAGAATGCGTGGAGCCCTCATGAGTGATTTTAGAAAGGCAAATGTATTTGAGCTTATATATTTGAGCTTATATAGCGCACAGCTACCCACAAAGGGTTTCCCGGCGCTTGCTTAGGGAACCCGTCCTGGTATTCCCCTGTGAGATAACCCCGGCAGGGTATCCACAAGGTGAAAGAATACCATAATGAATATTTAACTGTCTCATTTGAGGATGAAGAGCCAAAAATTCCTTTCTCCTTGCATTAGTAGCGTTAGAGAGATCTTGTGATAAGTAAATGGTGTGACCAGACCATATAAGATGACGTTTCGCTTTAGCTGCTGAGAGGACACGCATGAGATCCTTAAATTCCAAAAATAACATAATGATTCTTCTGGGTCTGGAAGCCATAGATTGAAAACTTCCAAGTCGATGAGCACGTTGAATATTTAATGAAGGCTCTGGAGAAAGATCTAAAAGTTCTGACAAAAATTTCTTCAGGAAAATAAGTATATCAGATCCCTCGAGATTTTCTGGTAGACCATAAAGACGTAGGTTATTGTGTCTATTACGATTTTCAAGTCCAGCGGAATGTAGTTTAAGACAATGCATTTCCTGTTCCAGAACTGGAATTTTAGTTGATATGTCGTGAAGATCACTAATTCGTTGCTCCATATCAAGAACCTTAGCTTCCATGTTAATCCATCTGTCCTCGATTTGATGAAGCTTCTCATTAGTCATGGACATAAAGGATTTTAACCCCCTCACCTCATCCAAAATTATATCGAGAACAGGGTTCTGAGATGATAGGACGGGGGAAGGAGGATCATTTTTAGCTCTCTTGGGCTTAGCACCTGAAGACGAGGCTCTGACCGAGATTGGAGCTTTGCTAGCCATCCTGGAATGTCGTGAATGCTGAGAGGAAACTTTCAATGAGGTTTTTAATCTGCCCATAAGCTCAATGACTGTACATCCAGAAGCAATGAGGACCAGCGAAAGCAGAGAAAAGACAAATGTTGTCACCCTCCATCCGCACTCCGGCACATGCCACAAAAGGAGCAAAGAGAACCTACTGTGGTGCCCATATTAGTAGGAAAAATGCCAAAAAATAAAATACATCAGAGGCTGGAAGGTGTGACATGCATTCATAATAAAGTATAAGAGGAAAAATCCAGAAGAGTAAAAGATAATGCAGAATAATTCTGAAATTGATACTTTTGTTAGAGAATGACAAAAGAATGTAGTACAATAAAGTTCTGCAAAAGTCTATATGTATTATTACATATTAATGGATGAAGTACCATAAACTCGTAGCAGAAGCATAATACCAAAAACAGCTGAAGCTGGAGAAGATGCTGAGAAAGGAGAACACGTTGCCAAGCATTTATAAGACAGAAAACGCCGGATTACCTGAGGAGATGTGAGCGGCGGCTGATACAAAATGGCGGTGATATGAGTAGAAATTATCGCCGCCGGCCCGCCAGAAATCAGAAATGTGGTCAAAGCGGCTCCATATGCCGCACTGGCCTTCTAGACGGCAGAGTTCAGCATCCGTCCATGGAAAAGATGCAAAATGAAGGCTTTATTTGGCAAAAGAGCCCCGCGTCCGAACGAAGCTTAGAACCAAAAAGCAAAACCCGCCCCCCCCCCCCCAGGCTTTGGACTTTTAAGCACTCTGCCAATCCCACAGCATGGCATATTATTCTTTGCTATTGGAATGGGACCATGTCCCCCAGCAGCCAGTAGCGCCTGCAGAGGCCAGGAGGAGGGGCACATAGACTATGCGCTTTTGGGCACATAGACTTTACGCTTTTAAGCGCTGTGCCACATCAGCAGTGCAGGACGCTTTGCTTTGCTGCTGAGGTGGAGCTATGTCCTCCCACAGACAGTGGCCCCTGCAAACCCAGGACGAGGGGCACACAGACTTCATGCTTTTTAAGCTCTCCAGCACATCCACAGCATGGGCAATGTTGCTTTGCTGTTGGGGGAGGGACTACATCCCTCAGCAGCCAGTAGCCCATGCACAACTCAAAAGGGAGGATATACTGACTTCATGCTTTTAAGCGTTCTGCCACGCCCATATCGCAAGACGTTTTGCTTTGCTGTTGGGGTGGGACTGCGTACCCCAGTAGCCCCAGTACTGCCTCAGATGAGGGACACAGAGACATTTTGCTTTGAAGCACTTTGCCACAACTGCAGTACTGTACATTTTCCTCTGCTGTTGGGGTGGAAATAGGTCCCCCAGAGCGGGTAGCCTTTGCACAGCCCAAGAGGGACACAGACTTAGCACTTTTTAGCACTCTGCCACACCTGCAGCGTGGGACATTTGGATTTGCTGTTGGTTTTGGGCTATACGTCCCACAGCAGCCAGTGGCCCCTGCACAGCCTAGAAGGAGGAGTACACATACTTCTAGTTTTTAAGCACTCTGCCACCCTCACACCGTGAGACATTCTCGGGACATGCCAGTTTGCACTCATCTGCAGCTAGGCCCTGTCTCTTGGTTTCTTTACGCTTTTCATGTTTGGACCGTCCAGGACTTTTCAGGTACTCATTTTGTTCAAATGTTTGCAGCACGCATGCAAAGTCAGAAAAGGAAGGAGACATTAAATTAAAGTATTTCTTCTTCCTTGTACCTAGTTTAAAAGGGTGCAGTTTTCTCACTCTAAACCAAATATACCGTAATTAGTAAATTGCGGTTAGTGTGAGAAACCTTGGGTGGCTGCATAGTAAAGCCCATGCACCACCCTTGGCATGCCCCCAAGGAGAAAAGCAATGCAAAGTAGTGCTATGAGCTGCTTTGCATTACTTTTATGTTATTTGGAAAGTAAATTAGGAATAAAAAAGTTTGCGCCATATTGGATCATGTTTGTGATGCAAACAAAGCGCAAAATGGTAGTAAGTCTCCCCCTAACTTCGTTAGTAAAAATGTAGCCCCAACATTTATTGGCGCAGGCTCCTGTAGCACACTTGATTATTTGCTGTTTTCATTAGACCTAGTACCTTTTTTTTGGAAGTATGTGGTATTGACAAGCTGTATTAGTGACCACAACCTACATACTCTGCAGTTGTCAATAGATCTCGCAAACAAAGACACTCACTTTGCAAATAATGCTATAAAATACACTAAGAATAAGAGAATTCGTATTAAGCGGGACCTGGTGGACAGGGATCAATTCATGATGCATCAATGAATTCTACTTTCCAGCAGAAGGGCACAGTTAAAACATCATTCAGGCTTTTACTTTCTTAAGCGTTTAAGTTCATAAAAGTTTAAAGACAGCTCTTGTGCAAAGCCCACGGAATAAGCCTGACAACGTTCTGCCTAGGAAAGCCTATGAAGCAGATATCTCAGTTAGGAAGGCTGCAATCAGGAATAAAGCATGGAAAGACTTAAAGGTTGCAAGTAACCTAAATGAACTCAGTGCCTTTTGGAAAGTGGTAAACCACCCCTTCTTTTAAAGCTATGAAAGACTGCACATTGATACAGTTGTTTCTGCAAATGCTTGGGTAGCAAATTTTTCGAAGATCTTTGATTCAAGTAATTCGAAAAAAAAGGTTCCCTGGTGGAAGACATTTATTATGAATTTAAAGCTGCTGTTAGTCTAAGTTATTCAAATGAATTGACAGACGTCATTCTAGCTCCGAAAAGTTGTCCTGCAGGAAAAGCTTTCGGACAAGACGGAATTCCTTCGGGCTTATTTACAAAGCACTCTAAATATTGGGCCCCATAATTACAAATGTTTTGAGAGCAGCTATTATAGACTCACTGGTCCCAACCTTGCATGACACAATAATTTCACCTCTATTCAAAAAAGGGGAAACAAGCCAACCTTGCTGTTATCATCCTATCTCGTTATTAGATAGCACAGTAAGAATATTGGACTTGGTCATCTTGTCTGAACTTAAAGACTGGGTTTCTGAAAATCGGGTATTATCCAATGTACAGTTTGGGTTTTGTCTTAGGATGCTGACAGTGGGCCAGAGCCTCAACCTTTATTTGATTGTTCAAACATATGTTATGGTTAAGAAGGGATCCATATACCTGGGCATTATGGACCTAATGTGTGCCTTTGACACAGGTAAATGGTCTAAACTTTGGGGCATCATGGAAGATATGGGGAAAGACCGGGCACTGGTCGATTTACTCAGCTGTCTCCATGATCAAACCTCAGCCAAGATCAGTAATAATAGGGAGGGCGATATTTATCCCAAAATTAATTCTATAGTAGGGGTACTCTAAGTCTGCGTGTTGGTTCCCTTTATTTTTTTTATTATATATCAATGGCCTAGAAGGGTTCTTAAGATTAAAAGGTAAAGACTTGCCCAAAATTGGCTTCAGCCTGGTAACAATATTATTGTTTGTGGATGATGTTGTACTCATAGCCAGAACCTCTGACATACTGCAGACTCTTTTGGAGGCCTTTAACACCTTTATGGATGAATTTAGGCTAAAGATAAATTTAACAAAGTCATTTATAATGAAGTGTGGACCCAGCTTTCTGAAATCCTGAATATTCAGCCTCTCTGGTTCAGAGATTTTAAAAGTCCCAAATGTATTACACTTGGGAATTCCATTTGATTCAGCTTTTAACTAGAAGTTGGTGTTAAAAATTAGAGTCATACGATGTCAGAGATCTGCTGACTCAACTGTTTTTTTGCTAAAAAAAACGGGGCCATAAACCAGTTAAAGAACTAGACCAAATTGTTTTAAAGTAAAGGCCTATCCATGGTAGGTCTGGAACAGGAGTGTGGGATTATATTAATATTGGCTCTTTGCAGAAAGTTGAAAAGAAAATTTACACGTAGACTCCTAGCTGCACCACAATCAGAACTTACAACCTTCTGTCACACCGAGGTGGGTCTCAGCTTCATGGAAGATTACATTAAATTACAACCTTTGGTTTTATGGTTAAGAATATGGTGGAAACTTGAAGCGCATTTCTCTAGAGCCATACTGTTGGATTGTCTTACTTTAGATAATGCAACAGATATCCCATGGTTGCCTCATGTTCAAAACCATTTTCATGAACTAGGGACACCAGATGTTTTTCAGACCCAGAAAATTCCTTGCACTTGACCTTCTCTGCAGTCAAAGAACTGTTTTAAATGGAATGTTTTTTTGTGTGCATATGACAAATTTGTATGCTAGGGATTCTGGCATGAATTCCTGGGATCTGACTGTGAACCCCATGCAAGCACTTTACCTCCAGCTTATTTTTAATGTGTGACGTAGATTTCTACTTACAGGGTTACATTTCAATTTACTTCACTTTTTGCTGGCTTTCCCCACCCAAGGGCAGTGGTTTACATCACTTTCCCCATGCCCTCACAATGGTAACTCCACACAAAGCACAATGCACTATTTATTATGTCCCGCAAGGAAATGTTTTTTTGCTCCCAATTTTACGTAAATTTAAAATGAGATCTCACAGATGGCCTTCGCCTTTCTACAGCACTTAGGGAGCACCGAGATATGTCATGCTACAATTCATTTTATGAAAAATTATTTACAGGTCAAAATGATATACTGAATTTGATTGGTCATGCTAGTTCTTCTTGTACATTCTATTGCAATTTTATTGCGTATATTAATTAATTAATTTTTTATGACCATTTTGATATTAATGTTTTTTGTCTTTACTATGTTCTTTAATGACTTATTGTAACCAAATAAAGTAGAACTTGACTTGACTCGACTTGTATGTAGTTAGAAAAATAAATCTAGACGTGGGTCCACTCCTAGTTTCATCTATGTATTAACTGTTCAAAAACCTGTGAAATGTTTAGGGCCAGATGCATGACCCTTATATTTTGCAACTCACAAATTGCGTTGCTTTGCGACTCGCAATTTGCGAGTCGCAAAATGCAGTGTACAACTGTGTCACAGACACTGTTAGCGATTCCCAATGGGGTTGCAAATTGCATGCCTCATCAATATTCATAAGGGAAGTGCAATATGCAACCTCATTGGGAATGGTTAGCTCTCCCAGGGATTGTGGCCTGCTGGGGTCAGCAGGCCACCATATCTGGGACCCAATGGAATTCCACCTGTGCTTTACAAACTAGATACAGAATATTGGGTGAAAGCACTCAGTCCTCTGTTTATGGAAATAATAACAACAGACCTACTCCCTCCCTCCTGGTGGATTTTGATAATTTCACCAATCTTTAAATCAGGTGACAAGACTCAGCCTAAGAACTATCGGTTAGTTGCCCTCTTGGACATTGAGCAAACACACCAAAAGAGTGCCTCGCCACCAACATTAGAATCCACACTTGAGGAGAGTTAACCACGCAAATTGTCATAATAAACTGGGTATTTT
Source organism: Lissotriton vulgaris (assembly GCF_964263255.1). NCBI lineage: Eukaryota > Metazoa > Chordata > Amphibia > Caudata > Salamandridae > Lissotriton > Lissotriton vulgaris. Next base: position 1,293,129,972 of record NC_141689.1, on the reverse strand, counting down.
TATTTATACCACCACTTTTTATCAATTGATCAAAGTTTGTCATAAAAATCATGAATGAAACGGCACACAAAGACAATTATCAACAACACATATTTGCAACAAAATTGATGGACTGATCATCATACAAATAAATTATAATCTAATAAGAAAACATTCAAGCATAAATGACAAAATAATTTTGAAAAAAACAGAACAGTTAGAGCATGTGCAGTATAAAACAGTGAATTTACAAAAAATTAGAGTGATGTGTTTAGTACCCAGAAAAGTTGAGAAAGAGGGAAAGGAATTAGCAATAAAGCGAATACAATTTTGTAACGCTTTTTACAACCAACAAGAGCTGGTACAAAGGAACAGATCACAGTAATTCTTTGTTAACTGGCCGACGTGTTTCGATTCCAGGGAGTGGTTTCCTGGAATCTCATCAGGGCGCAATGAATCTGTCTGTGGGGCAAAAGAAGGGTAGCCAGATTTAATTTATGGGGTGGTAGACACTAGACCCTGATTATGTGACACTTCGTTGTTTGTAATGAATCTACCAGAGTAGGGGTTGAAGCGAATTCAAAAAGAGCACGTAGAGTCTGTGAGTGCAGAATTGGACTTGTCGTTATGTAGTCACATTAAGGGCGGGGGCCACCTGAAAAACGAAAGAGCCATTAGCATGCTGGCTCCAAATAGTTATGATCAGTCAATAGATAGAAGAGAGAAGTTTTTGAGCCTACCGTCAGCTGAGAAGCTTAAGGAAAGCTGGCGACTGGCACTGTGTGCAAATAGTCTTCCATGACAGAATTTGGAAAAAGCCGTGCAGGGCGGGCACTGTAAGAGCAAGAGGGCATTTGTATCAGGAAAACGCTTGGGAGTGACTCGATTGTGTTCAGCAACTCTCCATTGGAAACGTACCTGAGGAAATCAGTCCCGGTACCGAGGGGCTTCGTATTTTTCTATTCATTCTTTTCTTCGTGAATTCAGGAAATTATACGGCATCCGCTGCAAAAATTAGCAGAGTGGGTTGGTAAAAAGCTAAGCCAAGCCGTGAGTTTAAATGACACGAAAGGAGAATGGAGGAGCGCGGCGTACCTGTGTCTGCCTCGGTCCTGGTAAACGGCGTTCTGCGCTAGTTCCAGAGTGAAAGTGGGTGTGTTTACCTGGGTGTGTTTACCTGATACGTCTTCAGGTAAGTGGTTCCTGCTGTTGCAGGAACATGGGTTCTTGGTGGTGGTCCTGCGCTAGCGGACTCTGGGGCTTTTGGACCTCTCCCCTTCCTTCCCCCGGTCTCTTTTGGGGCTGGTTAGGCTCTGCCTTAGCGAGCCAAGGGTCAATAGGAGGGCAGGCGGTGTGGTCTGGGACTCTGTTGTTCTGCTCCCATTTGCCCCGCGCCTCGCACTGTCTCTGTTATGGCTTTGTCTTAACTCTGCGGTGCTGTGGCTCATGTACCTGGTTGGCTCAGTTGAGCATCGGGTTTTTGTACTGGGGGCCCAGGGTTCATGTCCCTGTTCAGGTGGCTTGGTTTGGGTTGGGGTATGTCTGTTGCATGCTCTTTATTTTTCCAAGCCCTGTCTGCCCCTCTGCTGCGCGTGGTCCCGGCGTGTGTTTCAGACCTTGCTTTTTTGGCCCCCCCGGTACTACTTCATGTATGCAAGGCTGTGATGCTTCTCTTGTCCTCGCCACGGGTAGACGCATATTGGCTTGCTAACTGTCTGACCCTGTGCGCGTGGCCTGCCGCGCTCAGGCTTCTTGATTAAGGAGCATTGATTTTGTCGAGTCCGCTTTCCTACAGGCAACCCACGAGTCTGTTAAAAGGCTGAATCCCGCTCTAAGGAGCTTATGGCTTCGGATCCATACGGACCGTCAAACATGTTTTTAAATGGGTCAGAGGCTTTATTGGAAAGCCCGGCGGTTTGCCCTGATTGCCGCGGCTGCGCCCCCATTACATTTGCGGGCCCCTGGTGCACTTACCGGTTCTGTGTGCGCTTCCTTCGGGTTGTGTTCTTTTTTTGGGCGGTGCTCCCTGCACACTCGGTCCGTTGGGGCTGGCAGGCGGCTGCGGGGCTGTTCCCTGTACTTGCCGTTTGCCTTTTCGGTGCGGCTCTTCTTCCTGTGAATTTCCCGCGCTGAGCGGTCCGGGCTTCTAGGGGGCGGGGTGCAGCTTGTCCTCGCGTTTTCTGGCTCTGCCTCCGAGGGGGCGTGGCCACCTCCGTGGCTGTGTGTGCTCCCTCTCGCTTCGTTGTGCACTGTCTCTGCTGTATGCCTCGGGGAACTGTGTGTGCCGTGGCATCCCTCTTTAATGGCCTTCACTGTTCCGCTGCTGTCCTTGTAGACTGGGGAATTTTGGGCTCGCCACTTTGTTCTCTGTAATGGCCCGCTGGGTTTGCGCTCTGCTGTCGCTTTTTTGGGGCTCCATTTGCTGCTTGTGGCACTACTCCTGGGGTTCTGGTTGGGTGGCCGCCTCGCTTCTTCCTGTGGCCTGCTTTGTGTCACGTTGTGTGTGGCCTTGTGTGTTTTTTTACTCTGGTTTCACGTGTGCTGGGTATTCGCCTCCTGCTTGTACTCCGCTTTGTGGGTGCTCTGTCTTGGAGGGACCTCTGCTTCCTCCTTTGGTTGCTTGGTTCCCCTGTTTGGACTGTGTCCTGGCGATTGTGGCGGCTGCTCTTCCTCATGTTGTTGTATTTTTTTTTTTTGCCGATCCTGCTGTCTCGCTGTTCGTGGCGCGACATTGGGCTTTTCCAGTGTTTGTTCTCTCTTCTTTTTCTGCCTGCTGGGGCTCCTTTGGGGGGTGCTTCTCGCATTCCGTTGGGGCTGCGTGCTGGTGGCTCAATGGTTTACTGCTTCCACTGTGGGGGCCTGTGTTTCGGCCTCGTGGTCACGGGCTCTGCTCCTGGCGGGTTCTCTCTGCCTTTCTTCCTTCTGGGGTCATTGTTGTGTGTCCCTTTGGATTTGGTTGCGCTGTTCGTCTGTTTTTGAGAGCTTTGCACTGGCCTGGGTTCGGGTCCCGCTTCTGCTATGCCCTTGTCCCCCGGCGTTTGGTTTTCGGACAGTGTTTTTCACCTGCTCCTTTGCCGGGCTCCCCTTACGCTCTCTTCCTCGTGTGTGGTTTGCATACTCGGCGGGTGCTCTTGGGGCGTGTTCGCTTCGGCTGCCCCCTGGGTGCTCTGGGGTTGCCAGTTTGCCAGTGGTTGACACGCGTATTCGTTGTGCGTTCCATGTTTCCTCAGTGCTCGCTTCAAGCGACACATTTCCTGGTACTGGATATATGCAGTGAGGATTTGCCTGGTTCCTGCGCTGGGTTGACACGATTTTCGTGTGGCGTTCCATGTTTGGCGTCTCCCGTTGGGTTGCTCTCTCTGCCTTTTTCGCAGGGTTCCTTGGTTTGGCTTGGGTCCATGGTGCTTTGGCTCGGTAGTGTGTCTTTTGCCTTGAGTGGTACCCGCCTTTCTCAGGCTGGGGTTCGGTCCCTGCAGTTGTTCTGAGTGTGTCATTGTGTGGTGCATTTATGGATTGCTTGTTTTCCGGCGCCTGTGGCATTGGGTTGTGGGGCCTCTGCTTCGTGCTTGCTGTATTGCCTTCTGGGCTTTGGGCATGTGGTCCTTTTGTCCTGTGGACTCCTGTCCCCGCTGTTTTTGTGTGGGGTCGGTCCCGGTTGGTTCCTTGTTGTCCGTCCTCCGGGGTTTTCCCGGGGCTGTGGGCTACGGCTTGTCTGTTGTGGGCTCCCTGCTGTTGGGGTCTGTCCGTACGTCTCTGGGCTGCATCAGTGTTTTCTTGCTGACTGTTTCTGCTCCTGGAGGGCTCTCCTTGTCTTGTCGGGGTCCGCTGCTTTGCCGCTCCCCCCCTGTCTCGAGGGCGGCTCTTGCGCCCTTTTCCTGTCGGCTTCCTGCTGTCTCCATGCTTCTCCCTGCCCCCTGGGGGTTAGGTGTTTGTTGCGATCCTTCTCTTCCGGTCTTTCGGTGCCCTTGGAGCTTTGGCCCTTTTGTGACTCTGCTTCCTTTGTGTGGTGCCTGCCTGGTCGGTCCGGGGTTTTGGCGCCTGCCTCTTTGTTGTTGGGTCGCTTTGGCAGTTTTACTGATGCTTTCTCTCCGGGTCCTGTTCGTGGGTTTTCCGGTTGGGGTTGTCTTCCCTGGTGGGGCCTTCCTCTGGTCGTGGTTTGGGTCTTGTGGTTTGGCGGTGTTTCTCGCCCCTGTCTGTCCTTGCGATGATCCTCCCCTTCCTGTTGGTCTCGGTGCCTCTGGCCTTTTTCTTGGTTCTTTTTCCCCCGACTCGTCCCGCTCTGGCTCCTGGGTGTGCTGGGTTCCTCCTGCCCGTGTGTTGGTGGTGCCTTCCTCTGGCCATGCTTGGGTTCCCGGTCTGTGTTGGGTCGGTGGTTTCCCTGTCGTCATTTTTCCCGTCTGGCTTCTATTTTGCCGTTCCTTGGCTTCTCTGGGGTTTTCCCCTGCCTTGCTGGGGCTTGTTGGTCCCCGTGGTGAGTTTGTCCCCTGCCTCGTGCTCCGCGGTGTGTGCGGGGTTCGCCCCTATTGTTTCTTTGGTGCATTGGTACTGTCCTTGCCTGGGTCATTTTTGGCTGCGGCTTTTCTGGCCCTGGGTGCTCATGTTCTCATTGCCTCTCCTCCGGTGGTTTGTGGGTCGGGCCTCTCTTTGTGCCTGGTTCGGGAGTCTCCTGGGTCCGTCTGGCCCTGTCTGCTTCCTTTGGATTCCAGATTTTTGGCTCTTCGGCCTTCTCGTTTGGGCTCCTGGCTTTGCGCTTCCTGGGGTCCCTTTACCTGCTGGCTGTTTTTGTTTCCGGCGGTGCTATGGGATTCCCTGGCGGGGTCCTGCGCTTCCGGTGTGGGTGTGTCCTCATTTCTTTACCCTGGTTTTGGGGTCCCGGGTCCTGTTGGCTCTGGTGGCTCCCTGGGTATTTTGTCATGGCTCAGGCTCGTATTTGCCCTGCCCTTCTGTCCTTCACGCCTTCTTCTGTTGCTGCCGTGCTCCTGTGCCTGTCGGTTCTTCTTTTTTTTGCTGGGCTGGGCCTGGTTGTGGGCTGGCTGTCTGTTTGCCCACCTGGGTGCTCTCTTCGGCGGCTCGCTCACTTCTTGTGTTTCTTCCTGGGCCGGTTGCTTGGTCCCTGTGCGGGGTGTTCCCGTGCCTGGCCGATTGGCTTCTTTCTGCCTCTTCTTCTCCCTTCTGGCCTTGGGCGGGCCTGTGGGTTTTCAGTTTTTTCGCCTTTACCTGGTTGGTTCTCCTCCGGGTCCCCTCGGTGTCGTTTCCGGCTCCTTTCCTGGGTGCCTGCCTGGTTCTCTCCTTGGAGTCGCGGTCCTTTCCGGGGGTCCTTTGTTTGACAGGGGTTTCTCCCCCTCTGTCTCTTTTCGGCTCCCTTTTCCATTCTTCTGGCTCTTGCCTGTCTGTTGGATGGCTCTGGTGCCGCTTCCCAGTTTTTCTGGTCACCCTTGCGGTGTTGCTGTGTTGGGCTGCCTGGTTGTCTCTTTCCACTGGTGATTTTTTGTTGTTAGGTCGCTGTGGTGGGGATGTCCTCTGTTCTTTCGGTTCCTCTCTTTGGCCACGACATTCCAGGATGCTAGCAATCCTGGAATGTCGTGAATGCTGAGAGGAAACTTTCAATGAGGTTTTTAATCTGCCCATAAGCTCAATGACTGTACATCCAGAAGCAATGAGGACCAGCGAAAGCAGAGAAAAGACAAATGTTGTCACCTTCCATCCGCACCCTGGCACATGCCACAAAAGGAGCAAAGAGAACCTACTGTGGTGCCCATATTAGTAGGAAAAATGCCAAAAAATAAAATACATCAGAGGCTGGAAGGTGTGACATGCATTCATAATAAAGTATGAGAGGAAAAATCCAGAAGAGTAAAAGATAATGCAGAATAATTCTAAAATTGATACTTTTGTTAGAGAATGACAAAAGAATGTAGTACAATAAAGTTCTGCAAAAGTCTATATGTATTATTACATATTAATGGATGAAGTACCATAAACTCGTAGCAGAAGCATAATACCAAAAACAGCTGAAGCTGGTGAAGATGCTGAGAAAGGAGAACACGTTGCCAAGCGTTTATAAGACAGAAAACGCCGGATTACCTGAGGAGATGTGAGCGGCGGCTGATACAAAATGGCGGTGATATGAGTAGAAATTATCGCCGCCGGCCCGCCAGAAATCAGAAATGCGGTCAGAGCGGCTCCATATGTCGCACTGGCCTTCTAGACGGCAGAGTTCAGCATCCGTCCATGGAAAAGATGCAAAATGAAGGCTTTATTTGGAAAAAGAGCCCCACGTCCGAACGGAGCTTAGAATGGCGCTGCCATCTTGTCACAGTGCAAAAACCGCCCCCCCCCCCAGGCTTTGGACTTTTAAGCACTCTGCCAACCCCACAGCATGGCATATTATTCTTTGCTATTGGAATGGGACCATGTCCCCCAGCAGCCAGCAGCGCCTGCAGAGGCCAGGAGGAGGGGCACATAGACTATGCGCTTTTGGGCACATAGACTTTACGCTTTTAAGCGCTGTGCCACATCAGCAGTGCAGGACGCTTTGCTTTGCTGCTGAGGTGGAGCTATGTCCTCCCACAGACAGTGGCCCCTGCAAACCCAGGACGAGGGGCACACAGACTTCATGCTTTTTAAGCTCTCCAGCACATCCACAGCATGGGCAATGTTGCTTTGCTGTTGGGGGAGGGACTACATCCCTCAGCAGCCAGTAGCCCATGCACAACTCAAAAGGGAGGATATACTGACTTCATGCATTTAAGCGTTCTGCCACGCCCATATCGCAAGACGTTTTGCTTTGCTGTTGGGGTGGGACTGCGTACCCCAGTAGCCCCAGAACTGCCTCAGATGAGGGACACAGAGCCATTTTGCTTTGAAGCACTTTGCCACAACTGCAGTACTGTACATTTTCCTCTGCTGTTGGGGTGGAAATAGGTCCCCCAGAGCCGGTAGCCTTTGCACAGCCCAAGAGGGACACAGACTTAGCACTTTTTAGCACTCTGCCACACCTGCAGCGTGGGACGTTTTGATTTGCTGTTGGTTTTGGGCTATACGTCCCACAGCAGCCAGTGGCCCCTGCACAGCCTAGAAGGAGGAATACACATACTTCTAGTTTTTAAGCACTCTGCCACCCTCACACCGTGAGACATTCTCGGGACATGCCAGTTTGCACTCATCTGCAGCTAGGCCCTGTCTCTTGGTTTCTTTATGCTTTTCATGTTTGGACCGTCCAGGACTTTTCAGGTACTCATTTTGTTCAAATGTTTGCAGCACGCATGCAAAGTCAGAAAAGGAAGGAGACATTAAATTAAAGTATTTCTTCTTCCTTGTACCTAGTTTAAAAGGGTGCAGTTTTCTCACTCTAAACCAAATATACCGTATTTAGTAAATTGCGGTTAGTGTGAGAAACCTTGGGTGGCTGCATAGTAGAGCCCATGCACCACCCTTGGCATGCCCCCAAGGAGCAAAGCAATGCAAAGTAGTGCTATGAGCTGCTTTGCATTACTTTTATGTTATTTGGAAAGTAAATTAGGAATAAAAAAGTTTGCGCCATATTGGATCATGTTTGTGATGCAAACAAAGCGCAAAATGGTAGTAAGTCTCCCCCTAACTTAGTTAGTAAAAATGTAACCCCAACATTTATTGGCGCAGGCTCCTGTAGCACACTTGATTATTTGCTGTTTTCATTAGACCTAGTACCTTTTTTTTGGAAGTATGTGGTATTGACAAGCTGTATTATTTTTTTTATTTTTATTTATTTATAAAACATTTGTAAAGCGCGAAACGAAGGCCCGTGGGCATCTCGGCGCTAAGTAGCTGCAATGCTTAACCAACAAGGGGACTGAGAGTTCACTGATTAAACAGCCAGGTTTTCAGGCTACATACTCTGCAGTTGTCAATAGATCTCGCTAACAAAGACACTCACTTTGCAAATAATGCCATAAAATACACTAAGAATAAGAGAATTCGTATTAAGCGGGACCTGGTGGACAGGGATCAATTCATGATGCATCAATGAATTCTACTTTCCAGCAGAAGGGCACAGTTAAAACATCATTCAGGCTTTTACTTTCTTAAGCGTTTAAGTTCATAAAAGTTTAAAGACAGCTCTTGTGCAAAGCCCACGGAATAAGCCTGACAACGTTCTGCCTAGGAAAGCCTATGAAGCAGATATCTCAGTTAGGAAGGCTGCAATCAGGAATAAAGCATGGAAAGACTTAAAGGTTGCAAGTAACCTAAATGAACTCAGTGCCTTTTGGAAAGTGGTAAACCACCCCTTCTTTTAAAGCTATGAAAGACTGCACATTGATACAGTTGTTTCTGCAAATGCTTGGGTAGCAAATTTTTCGAAGATCTTTGATTCAAGTAATTCGAAAAAAAAAGGTTCCCTGGTGGAAGAAATTTATTATGACTTTAAAGCTGCTGTTAGTCTAAGTTATTCAAATGAATTGACAGACGTCATTCTAGCTCCGAAAAGTTGTCCTGCAGGAAAAGCTTTCGGACAAGACGGAATTCCTTCGGGCTTATTTACAAAGCACTCTAAATATTGGGCCCCATAATTACAAATGTTTTGAGAGCAGCTATTATAGACTCACTGGTCCCAACCTTGCATGACACAATAATTTCACCTCTAATCAAAAAAGGGGAAACAAGCCAACCTTGCTGTTATCATCCTATCTCGTTATTAGATAGCACAGTAAGAATATTGGACTTGGTCATCTTGTCTGAACTTAAAGACTGGGTTTCTGAAAATCGGGTATTATCAAATGTACAGTTTGGGTTTTGTCTTAGGATGCTGACAGTGGACCAGAGCCTCAATCTTTATTTGATTGTTCAAAAATATGTTATGGTTAAGAAGGGATCCATATACCTGGGCATTATGGACCTAATGTGTGCCTTTGACACAGGTAAATGGTCTAAACTTTGGGGCATCATGGAAGATATGGGGAAAGACCGGGCACTGGTCCATTTACTCAGCTGTCTCCATGATCAAACCTCAGCCAAGATCAGTAATAATAGGGAGGGCGATATTTATCCCAAAATTAATTCTATAGTAGGGGTACTCTAAGTCTGCGTGTTGGTTCCCTTTATTTTTTTTATTATATATCAATGGCCTAGAAGGGTTCTTAAGATGTAAAGGTAAAGACTTGCCCAAAATTGGCTTCAGCCTGGTAACAATATTATTGTTTGTGGATGATGTTGTACTCATAGCCAGAACCTCTGACATACTGCAGACTCTTTTGGAGGCCTTTAACACCTTTATGGATGAATTTAGGCTAAAGATAAATTTAACAAAGTCATTTATAATGAAGTGTGGACCCAGCTTTCTGAAATCCTGAAAATTCAGCCTCTCTGGTTCAGAGATTTTAAAAGTCCCAAATGTATTACACTTGGGAATTCCATTTGATTCTGCTTTTAACTAGAAGTTGGTGTTAAAAATTAGAGTCATACGATGTCAGAGATCTGCTGACTCGATAGTTTTTTTGCTAAAAAACTGGGCCATAAACCAGTTAAAGAACTAGACCAAATTTTTTTAAAGTAAGGGCCTATCCATGGTAGGTCTGGAACAGGAGTGTTGGATATTATTAATATTGGCTCTTTGCAGAAAGTTGAAAAGAAAATGTACACGTAGACTCCTATCTGCACCACAATCAGAACTTACAACCTTCTGTCACACCGAGGTGGGTCTCAGCTTCATGGAAGATTACATTAAATTACAACCTTTGGTTTTATGGTTAAGAATATGGGGGAAACTTGAAGCGCATTTCTCTAGAGCCATACTGTTGGATTGTCTTACTTTAGATAATGCGACAGATATCCCATGGTTGCCTCATGTTCAAAACCATTTTCATGAACTAGGGACACCAGATGTTTTTCAGACCCAGCTAATTCCTTGCACTTGACCTTCTCTGCAGTCAAAGAACTGTTTTAAATGGAATGTTTTTTTGTGTGCATATGACAAATTTGTATGCTAGGGATTCTGGCATGAATTCCCGGGATCTGACTGTGAACCCCATGCAAGCACTTTACCTCCAGCTTATTTTTAATGTGTGACGTAGATTTCTACTTACAGGGTTACATTTCAATTTACTTCACTTTTTGCTGGCTTTCCCCACCCAAGGGCAGTGGTTTACATCACTTTCCCCATGCCCTCACAATGGTAACTCCACACAAAGCACAATGCACTATTTATTATGTCCCGCAAGGAAATGGTTTTTTGCTCCCAATTTTACGTAAATTTAAAATGAGTTCTCACAGATGGCCTTCGCCTTTCTACAGCACATAGGCAGCACCGAGATATGTCATGCTACAATTCATTTTATGAAAAATTATTTACAGGTCAGAATGATATACTGAGTTTGATTGGTCATGCTAGTTCTTCTTGTACATTCTATTGCAATTTTATTGCGTATATTAATTAATTAATTTTTTATGACCTTTTTGATATTAATGTTTTTTGTCTTTACTATGTTCTTTAATGACTTATTGTAACCAAATAAAGTAGAACTTGACTTGACTCGACTTGTATGTAGTTAGAAAAATAAATCTTGACGTGGGTCCACTCCTAGTTTCATCTATGTATTAACTGTTCAAAAACCTGTGAAATGTTTAGGGCCAGATGCATGACCCTTACATTTTGCAACTCACAAATTGCGTTGCTTTGCGACTCGCAATTTGCGAGTCGCAAAATGCAGTGTACAACTGTGTCACAGACACTGTTAGCGATTCCCAATGGGGTTGCAAATTGCATGCCTCATCAATATTCATAAGGGAAGTGCAATATGCAACCTCATTGGGAATGGTTAGCTCTCCCAGGGATTGTGGCCTGCTGGGGTCAGCAGACCACCATATCTGGGACCCAATGGAATTCCACCTGTGCTTTACAAACTAGATACAGAATATTGGGTGAAAGCACTCAGTTCTCTGTTTATGGAAATAATAACAACAGACCTACTCCCTCCCTCCTGGCGGATTTTGATAATTTCACCAATCTTTAAATCAGGTGACAAGACTCAGCCTAAGAACTATCGGTTAGCTGCCCTCTTGGACATTGAACAAACACACCAAAAGAGTGCCTCGCCACCTACATTAGAATCCACACTTGAGGAGAGTTAACCACGCAAATTGTCGTAATAAACTGGGTATTTTTATTTATACCACCACTTTTTATCAATTGATCAAAGTTTGTCATAAAAATCATGAATGAAACGGCACACAAAGACAATTATCAACAACACATATTTGCAACAAAATTGATGGACTGATCATCATACAAATACATTATAATCTAAGAAGAAAACATTCAAGCATAAATGACAAAATAATTTTGAAAAAAACAGAACAGTTAGAGCATGTGCAGTATAAAACAGTGAATTTACAAAAAATTAGAGGAATGCGTTTAGTACCCAGAAAAGTTGAGAAAGAGGGAAAGGAATTAGCAATAAAGCGAATACAATTTTGTAACTCTTTTTACAACCAACAAGAGCTGGTACAAAGGAACAGATCACAGTAATTCTTTGTTAACTGGCCGACGCATTTCGATTCCAGGGAGTGGTTTCCTGGAATCTCATCAGGGCGCAATGAATCTGTCTGTGGGGCAAAAGAAGGGTAGCCAGATTTAATTTGTGGGGTGGTAGACACTAGACCCTGATTATGCGACACTTCGTTGTTTGTAATGAACCTACCAGAGTAGGGGTTGAAGCGAATTCAAAAAGACCACGTAGAGTCTGTGAGTGCAGAATTGGACTTGTCGTTATGTAGTCACATTAAGGGCGGGGGCCACCTGAAAAACGAAAGAGCCATTAGCATGCTGGCTCCAAATAGTTATGATCAGTCAATAGATGGAAGAGAGAAGTTTTTGAGCCTACCGTCAGCTGAGAAGCTTAAGGAAAGCTGGCGACTGGCACTGTGTGCAAATAGTCTTCCATGACAGAATTTGGAAAAAGCCGTGCAGGGCGGGCACTGTAAGAGCAAGAGGGCATTTGTATCAGGGAAATGCTTGGGAGTGACTCGATTGTGTTCAGCAACTCTCCATTGGAAACGTACCTGAGGAAATCAGTCCCGGTACCGAGTGGCTTCGTATTTTTCTATTTATTCTTTTCTTCGTGAATTCAGGAAATTATACGGCATCCGCTGCAAAAATTAGCAGAGTGGGTTGGTAAAAAGCTAAGCCAAGCCGTGAGTTTAAATGACACGAAAGGAGAATGGAGGAGCGCGGCGTACCTGTGTCTGCCTCGGTCCTGGTAAACGGCGTTCTGCTCTGGTTCCAGAGTGAAAGTGGGTGTGTTTACCTGATACGTCTTCAGGTAAGTGGTTCCTGCTGTTGCAGGAACATGGGTTCTTGGTGCTGGTCCTGCGCTAGCGGACACTGGGGCTTTTTGACCTCTCCCCTTACTTCCCCCGGTCTCTTTTAGGGCTGGTTAGGCTCTGCCTTAGCGAGCCAAGGGTCAATAGGAGGGCAGGCGGTGTGGTCTGGGACTCTATTGTTCTGCTCCCATTTGCCCCGCGCCTCGCACTGTCTCTGTTATGGCTTTGTCTTAACTCCGCAGTGCTGTGGTACCTGGTTGGCTCAGTTGAGCATCGGGTTTTTGTACTGGGGCCCAGGGTTCATGTCCCTGGTCAGGTGGCTTGGTTTGGGTTTGGGTATGTCTGTTGCATGCTCTTTATTTTTCCAAGCCCTGTCTGCCCCTCTGCTGCGCGTGGGTCCGGCGTGTGTTTCAGTCCTTGCTTTTTTGGCCCCTCCGGTACTACTTCATGTATGCAAGGCATGAGAGCTGTGATGATTCTCTTGTCCTCGCCACGGGTAGACGCATATTGGCTTGCTAACTGTCTGACCCTGTGCGCGTGGCCTCCGGCGCTCTGGCTTCTTGATTAAGGAGCATTGATTTTGTCGAGTCCGCTTTCCTACAGGCACCCCACGAGTCTGTTAAAAGGCTGAATCCCGCTCTAAGGAGCTTATGGCTTCGGATCCATACGGACCGTCAAACATGTTTTTAAATGGGTCAAAGGCTTTATTGGATTGCCCTGATTGCCGTGGCTGCGCCCCCCATTACATTTGCGGGCCCCTGGTGCACTCACCGTTTCTGTGTGCGCTTCCTTCGGGTTGTGTTCTTTTTTTGGGCGGTGCTCCCTGCGCTCTCGGTCCGTTGGGGCTGGCGGGCGGCTGCGGGGCTGTTCCCTGTACTTGCCGTTTGCAATTTCGGTGCGGCTCTTCTTCCTGTGAATTTCCCGCGCTGGGCGGTCCGGGCTTCTAGGGGGCGGGGTGCAGCTTGTCCTCGCGTTTTCTGGCTATGCCTCCGAGGGGGCATGGCTACCTCCGTGGCTGTGTGTGCTCACTCTCGCTTCGTTGTGCACTGTCTCTGCTGTATGCCTCGGGGAACTGTGTGTGCCGTGGCATCCCTCTTTAATGGCCTTCACTGTTCTGCGGCTGTCCTTGCAGACTGGGGAATTTTGGGCTCGCCACTTCGTTCTCTGTAATGGCCCGCTGGGTTTGCGCTCTGCTGTCGCTTTTTTGGGGCTCCATTTGCTGCTTGTGGAACTACTCCTGGGGTTCTGGTTGGGTGGCTGCCTCGCTTCTTCCTGTGGCCTGCTTCGTGTCACGTTGTGTGTGGCCTTGTGGGTTTTTTTACTCTGGTTTCACGTGTGCTGGGTATTCGCCTCCTGCTTGTGCTCCGCTTTGTGGGTGCTCTGTCTTGGAGGGACCTCTGCTTCCTCCTTTGGTTGCTTGGTTCCCTGGTTTGGCGATGTGTCCTGGCGATTGTGGTGGCTGCTCTTCCTCATGTTGTTGTATTTTTTTTTTTTTGCCGCTCCTGCTGTCTCGCTGTTCGTGGCGCGACATTGGGCTTTTCCGGTGTTTGTTCTCTCTTCTTTTTCCGCCTGCTGGGGCTCCTTTGGGGGGTGCTTCTCGCATTCCGTTGGGGCTGTGTGCTGGTGGCTCAGTGGTTTACTGCTTCCACTGTGGGGGCCTGTGTTTCGGCCTCGTGGTCACGGGCTCTGCTCCTGGCGGGTTCTCTCTGCCTTTCTTCCTTCTGGAGTCGTTGTTGTGTGTCCCTTTGGATTTGGTTGCGTTGTTCGTCTGTTTTTCAGCACTTTGCACTGGCCTGGGTTCGGGTCCCGCTTCTGCTGTGCCCTTGTCCCCCAGCGTTTGGTTTTCGGACAGTGTTTTTCACCTGCTCCTTTGCCAGGCTCCCCTTACGCTCTCTTCCTCGTGTGTGATTTGCATACTCGGCGGGTGCTCTTGGGGCGGGTTCGCTTCGGCTGCCCCCTGGGTGCTCTGGGGTTGCCAGTTTGCCAGTGGTTGACACGCGTATTCGTTGTGCGTTCCATGTTTCCTCAGTGCTCGCTTCAGCGACACATTTCCTGGTACTGGATATATGCAGTGAGGATTTGCCTGGTCCCTGCGCTGGGTTGACACGATTTTCGTGTGGCGTTCCATGTTTGGCGTCTCCCGTAGGGTTGCTCTCTCTGCCTTTTTCGCAGGGTTCCTTGGTTTGGCTTGGGTCCATTGTGCTTTGGCTCGGTAGTGTGTCTTTTGCCTTGAGTGGTACCCGCCTTTCTCAGGCTGGGGTTCGGTCCCTGCCATTGTTCTGAGTGTGTCCTTGTGTGGTGCATTTATGGATTGCTTATTTTTCGGCGCCTGTGGCATTGGGTTGTGGGGCCTCTGCTTCGTGCTTGCTGCATTGCCTTCTGGGCTTTGGGCCTGTGGTCCTTTTGTCCTGTGGACTCCTGTCCCCGCTGTTTTTGTGTGGGGTCGGTCCCGGTTGGTTCCTTGTTGTCCGTCCTCCGGGGTTTTCCGGAGGCTGTGGGCTACGACTTGTCTGTTGTGGGCTTCCTGCTGTTGGGGTCTGTCCGTACGTCTCTGGGCTGCATCAGTGTTTTCTTGCTAACTGTTTCTGCTCCTGGAGGGCTCTCCTTGTTTTGTCGGGGTCCGCTGCTTTGCCGCTCCCCCCCTGTCTTGAGGGCGGCTCTTGCGCCCTTTTCCTGTCGGCTTCCTGCTGTCTCCATGCTTTTCCTTGCCCCCTGGGCGTTTGGTGACTCTGCTTCCTTTGTGTGGTGCCTGCCTGGTCGGTCCGGGGTTTTGGCGCCTGCCTCTTTGTTGTGGGGTTGCTTTGGCGGTTTTGCTGATGCTTTCTCTCCGGGTCCTGTTCGTGGGTTTTCCGGTTGGGGTTGTCTGCCTTGGTGGGGCCTTCCTCTGGTCGTGGTTTGGGTCTTGTGGTTTGGCTATGTTTCTCGCCCCTGTCTGTCCTTGCGATGATCCTCCCCTTTCGGTTGGTCTCGGTGCCTCTGGCCTTTTCCTTGGTTCTTTTTCCCCCGACTCTTCCCGCTCTGTCTCCTGGGTGTGCTGGGTTCCTCCTGCCCGTGTGTTGGTGGTGCCTTCCTCTGGCCATGCTTGGGTTCCCGGTCTGTGTTGGGTCGGTGGTTTCCCTGTCATCATTTTTCCCGTCTGGCTTCTATTTTGCCGTTCCTTGGCTTCTCTGGGGTTTTCCCCTGCCTTGCTGGGGCTTGTTGGTCCCTGTGGTGAGTTTGTCCCCTGCCTCGTGCTCCGCGGTGTGCGGGGTTCGCCCCTATTGTTTCTTTGGCGCATTGGCACTGTCCTTGCCCGGGTCATTTTTGGCTGCGGCTTTTCTGGCCCTGGGTGCTCATGTTCTCATTGCCTCTCCTCCGGTGGTTTGTGGGTCGGGCCTCTCTTTGTGCCTGGTTCGGGAGTCTCTTGGGTCCGTCTGGCCCTGTCTGCTTCCTTTGGATCTCCAGTTTTTTGGCTCTTCGGCCTTCTCGTTTGGGCTCCTGGCTTTGCGCTTCCTGGGGTCCCTTTACCTGCTGGCTGTTTTTGTTTCCGGCGCTGCTATGGGATTCCCTGGCGGGGTCCTGCGCTTCCGGTGTGGGTGTGTCCTCGTTTCTTTACCCTGGTTTTGGGGTCCCGGGTCCTGTTGGCTCTGG
This sequence comes from Lissotriton vulgaris, assembly GCF_964263255.1. NCBI lineage: Eukaryota > Metazoa > Chordata > Amphibia > Caudata > Salamandridae > Lissotriton > Lissotriton vulgaris. Next base: position 1,293,114,066 of record NC_141689.1, on the reverse strand, counting down.
TGGCTCCCTGGGTATTTTGTCATGGCTCGGGCTCGTCTTTGCCCTGCCCTTCTGTCCTTCACGCCTTTGGTGTGTTGCTGCCGCGCTCCTGTGCCTGTCGGTTCTTCTTTTTCTTGCTGGGCTGGGCCTGGTTGTGGGCTGGCTGTCTGTTTGCCCACCTGGGTGCTCTCTTCGGCGGCTCGCTCACTTCTTGTGTTTCTTCCTGGGCCGGTTGCTTGGTCCCTGAGCGGGGTGTTCCCGTGCCTGGCCGATTGGCTTCTTTCTGCCTCTTCTTCTCCCTTCTGGCCATGGGCGGGCCTGTGGGTTTTCAGTTTTTTCGCCTTTACCTGGTTGGTTCTCCTCCGGGTCCCCTCTGTGTCGTTTCCGGATCCTTTCCTGGGTGCCTGCCTGGGTTCTCTCCTTTGAGTCGCGGTCCTTTCCGGGGGTCCTTTGTTTGACGGGGGTTTCTCCCCCTCTGTCTCTTTTCGGCTCCCTTTTCCATTCTTCTGGCTCTTGCCTGTCTGTTGGATGGCTCTGGTGCCGCTTCCCAGTTTTTCTGGTCACCCTTGCGGTGTTGCTGTGTTGGGAGGCCTGGTTGTCTCTTTCCACTGGTGATTTTTTGTTGTTAGGTCGCTGTGGTGGGGATGTCCTCTGTTCTTTCGGTTCCTCTCTTTGGCCTTTTGCTCCCCTCTCACTTTGTGCTGCCTGTTGGGCTGCCCTGATGTGTCGGTCAGGCCTGCTCGTTTCTGTTCTGGCCCTGATTGCTGTTGCCTTTTTGGTTCCGTGCGGTCCAGTCCCGTGCCTTTCTCTGCCTTACTTCGGTTGGGGCGGTTTTCCTGGCGACTCTTGGTGTCTCTGGGGTCCGGTTTGTTTTTCGGCCTTCTCTGTGTCTTCGGTCCCGGGTTGGTTCTCCTACTCGTGGTTGCCTCTCTCCTGGGTGGTCCTTCCACTCGTACTGGTCTGTTGGGTTTGCCCTCTTTCGTGGTCATCCCCTTCTGGTTTGTTGATTCTTGTGTGTTCCATGAAGCCGCTTGGCTTTGGTATGTGCTCACTATGTAAGTCATGTGGCGAGGAAGACTAATGAGGAGGTAATGCCCCGGTTACTTACCGGTAATCTTCATTACTCCGAGTATAGTCTTCCTCGCCACATGAGTTCCCATCCCTCCCTCTCTGTCTGGCTATCGGCTTCACGTTTGTGCTTGGTGGTTTCAGGCTGATGGTTGGGCCGGCCCGCCTCTTATAGAGGTCAGGTGGTAAAGGGTCGGCCATCTTGGGAAGAGATGGGAGGCATGGGAGGCTAACTTTTGCTTTGGAGGGTTCTGGTGTGGAGCTGAAGCTCACTATGTAAGTCATGTGGTGAGGAAGACTATACTGAAGATTACCGGTAAGTAACCAGGGCATCACCTACATTTATGAGTGTTTCTACATTAATTAAGGACCATATGCTTATTCAGCCTCGCAGCTAAGAAAAGACTGCCATTTCGAACTACAAATCCCATGCAAAATGCAGGAAAACTACATTTCCCAAAAGGCTTGCGCACAATTGAAGACGCACAGAGAACGCGACCGGAAATACAGAGGTAACACTCCGACTTGGAAAATAACAAAGAAGCCTGCGATCGGGTTTTACTGCAAAGTAAAAGGTAAATGATCAAACTGCATGCGATCCCTATGAAAAGAGAGAGAACTTGATAAATGGAGTAAGCGCGGCTCCTCGGATCATAAAACGCGATCTGCTAACAATTGGACTTCATAACATTGTTTATTTTTTCCAGTTAACCAAAGAAATGACAGTGTGAAAAAAGTAGCACGGCATTGTTTTTAAAGCGCGATTTTAGAATAACGGACTGCATGATAGCATTGTTGATTCTTTTAAGCTAATCAAGCAAATGGCAGCACGCAGGAAGTAACACTGGCAAATCCTCGGTATTTGCAACCGGGAAAGAGATATACTGTTGAATAACCATAAATCGATCTTCACATTGAAAATGACAAACTGCTGAGATTAAGCAGCTGATGATAGCGTTTTTCTGTTATGCAGGCAGTGGAACAAAAAAGAAAAAAGCCCTTCCCCCCTCCAGTTTGGACATTGATGTGAACGAGGGAAAAAGAAGAGCAAGGTAAAGAACGAAGCGATTGCACCATATAGTTATGGGTTATGGCGTAGTTAGGTAGTGATAAAGGTGCTCCTTCTCTCACACCTACAGGGATAATAGTGACATTTCCCATTTTGCGGAGTTTTGCTGATAGAGAAGGACTGAGCCTTCACCCGGATACACACGTAATTTAGAGCGCTTTAGCAGTGCACATAAGTTGAAGGTTACCCATTATAGACAACATAGTAAGAGAAGATTGTTTGTCTTTTGCAGGACTGGCGTCCAATGGTCCTGAGGAGAACCCCCATAATCAAGGGGTTTGAAACGCGTTGACCCTTTTGTTGGGCCAATCTTCCTTTTTGTTGAATACTTGTTTTCAAATGCTCAATCATTCAGATTTTGATTAGATGGCTCTGTTTTTGAAGTAAAATATTCTGTTCAAAAATACATGATATTTGTTAGTACCCCACTGTAAATAGGACAGGTATATATGTATTAAGAGAGATTTTGGTGAGGTACACAACAAAACCCCTTCTTCATTCCTATTTTTTCTAATGTATGAGTGTTAATAGCGTGGTATGAGAGTTTCACGTTATGACTGTAGTAGGATGTCTGCATGGATAATTTCTCAAAGTTGATTCATTTCCTTGTCTTCTTCTCTCTTTTTTTCACTGTACTTAACATACACCACTAGAGTTAAGATAGTTCCTCTATTCAATTGTAAATAATTGCACATGTCTGATTGTTACTCCAATGTAAAGAAAACAATACTTTTCCAAAAAAGTTCCAAAAATGATAAAATGAATAAATAGATTTATACTGACTAAACTAAAGGTCTGTATTGGTACAATTGTTTGATGTCATTGTGCTTTGAATATAGAGAATAGATACGTAGTACTGGCTACTTGTTTTGTTCAAAACTTCACAACACGAAGCGCCTCACATCACCGGAGAAACCGGAGAAGAGGATTGATGTTGCAGCAGATGCCGCAGCATCACCGGGAAGCATGTCGCAGAAGAATCGTTGAGTCATCGCAGGAACGCCAAAGTGCCTCGCATCGCCAGGAGAGAGGATTGATGTCACAGCAGACAGCACCGCATCACCAGGAAGCGTGTCGCAGGGCTTGTCATGGCTCAACGGCTGAGAAGAGTATCAATATCAAAGCAGATGCTGTCACATCACCAGGAAGAGTGTTGCAGGGCCTGTCGAAGCTCACATCATGTGAAGCATCTTGCATCGCCAGAGAAGAGGATTGACGTTGCAGTAGATGCTGTCGCATCACCGGGATGCGTGGTGCATCATGAAAAAAGCGCCATCTTTGTTTCTTTGCACCAGATCTTCAATGCGTCACTGTCCGTGCAACAATTTCATTGTCTTGTGTTACGCATATTAAGGTACATTGAACTCAGGGTGTCGCATTTACCATCTTAAGAGAACTAAGCTAATTCTTCCATTTTAGGTACAGTATTGTGGATTTTATTCGTTTACGGTCTTGTGTTAAATCTATATAAAAGATTCTTATTTTTATTATACAACTTGTGTGTTGTCCATCTGTAGTGTTGTCACTTGATTACTGCATGTGTTCACAAATGCTTTACACAATGCCTCTGATATAAGCCTGTCTGCTCGTGCCAAGCTACCAAGGAGGTGAGCAGGGGTTATTTTAGGCGTGTACCCCCTTACCCTGGAAAGGGGCGACCACTCGGTCCCCCCGAACGTATGGTTGGGGGCCCAGATCCTCCCGGGAAACCATTTTGGGCGGGGGGCGTGTCACGACTGGTATGCCCACAGCGGCAGAGTCGGGGCGCGCCTTTTTCGCGCCCAAGAGGGGTTGTCCTAGACACCTACACCGATGGCCACGCCCAGTAGGCGTTCCGGCGGAGGGTACATGCCCTCCCGGAGAAGAATAAAGAGAGCGGGAATCCGAAGAAGCATCCTCTTGTTCCTGTGCTTGGAAGCTGCACCCACTCGTTGCACGTCAGCCCTCGACAGAACAAGGAGCAATTTTGACCCACCCACCAGCCCCTTATGGCAATGTTTTTCTGCAATAAAAGTCTTTTTCTTTTTGACAAACATCTTCTTCCCTCAGGTGTTGCGAAGTATGAAGGTCTAGTTTTATGATATGATTTCTGTTTGAAGGTACTGTTTTCTTGTGGCATAGACAAACATGCGAGTAGATAAGTGATAGTTTTTCTCTTTTTAGGTAATCAATGTCGTATTTATGATTTTTTGGTCGGGCGGTAAGGTCATGATCGGTGAGCAGTAATTTCAAGGTCCCTAGAGGGGGTCGCCACCCACTATGGATGGGAGCGCCTGGGGGGAGGCGGCCATTGGCCCCTCCCACGGGGAGGCGGCACCCACTAAGTATGGGTCGCCTAGGGGAAGACGGCCATGGACCCCTTCCAGGGGAGGAGGCGGATATATGCCCCTCCTAAGAATTTCCCGGGGCCCAGGATATCCGCGACGGCGGATGTGATAGACAGTGTGGGGTGGGAGGGGGAGTCCACGCTGCCTTCTTACAGACACCTCACACGGGTCCTCGGACGACCTTTAAGATGGCGCCGAGTTTAGATGGGGGCCCCCAACAAGACAAGGGAAATTGGAGTTGGCACAGAGGGTGGAGTCCTCTGCGCATGCGCCACTCACACCGTGAGGGCGAGAGTTTGGTAGTAGGGATCTGACACCGGTTGCGACCTTGCCGTTGGCCCGTAATGCTAGGGATGTACAATTTTAATTTAGAAAGTATGCATTTGCAGGATGTTAGACTCGGCTAGGAAACCTTTGTTTCCTAGCCGACTAGACGCAAGGATCCCTATTTGTCAAAGGTACCTACCTGTGCCAACTAGAGACCCCCAAATCTAACATTGGTGGTCAGCGGTGAGGATTCTGAACTTGCATTTGTTACTCATATAAAGTGATTGGTGAACACTACTAGTGAGGGCAGACCAAAACTCGACCACATACTTTTTGGTAGATTGTTTTCCTGGGATTTTCTATTTTTGCAAACTGCCACGTTTAACCACCATGAATAAAGCAGCATCCATAGCATCTGTTGATTGTGATTGGGAAGAGGAGAGACTAGAATACTACAACGTATCACAGCATAAGAGTTTCTGCAGAAGATTCAAAGTTTCAATGACCGCTCTCTCTGAAAAGGATGAGTTCCAAAAGGCACTGAGGGCCTGGGTCGAAGCAAGGAATACCCCCGAGGAAGGGGCTGAAAATGCAGATGAGCAGCTGGAGGGAGCGTTGGGTCCAGAGGGGAGGAGAGTAGCCTCCCCAGCAGATATCAGTGTCTCTGCCAAAGGCCTGCCCCCAGAGGAGCTGGCTGACACGAAAGAAAACAGGAGGCATGAATTGGAGCTGGCCACTCTCAAGTTAAATTGGCAGTTAGAATTTGAGTTGCAAACTAGGAAATCGGCCCTAGAGGAAAAGAGGATGCAGTTTGAGCATGAGTTGAGAATGAGGGAGCTTGATTTAGAGCTCCAGAGGGTTGAGGCCATAAGTGTCTCTGCCCAGCAACAAGAATTGTGTCAAGTTCAGGAAATCAGCTTTGCTGAGTTGGAAGTGGAATCTAGCTCAGATGGAGGCAGCAATATTGAGTTATCTAATGCTGAGGGAGTAGTACACACACCCGGAGATGTGGCGCCTGACTTGAAGGAGGGGGTTAACATACAGCAGGAGGTTCAAGTACATGAGGTAGCTCCAGTAGTGCGCAGCATCACTGAGAAGAATGGGTAACTGGTGCAGGGAATCATGATCCTAGTGGTGGGAGGGACACTCTACTGACTCTAGATGAGAGGTGAAGGGAGAGGGGTTCCCCCAAAGTTGAAGTCCTGGTATGTGAGTGTTAAGACCACCCAGAAGAGTGTAAGTTGCGTGTCAGAGACAGTCATATACTGTCTTGCCAATCTCAGGAGAGTGGTGTGGAGTATGTGTGCGAGGCACTGGATGGTGAGGTGAAGGATAGTTTGGTTAACCCCTGTGGGGAGCTGTGTGATCCAATTGTGGAAGAGCATATTGTAAGTCCCTGTTTTTCAGAGCTATGCCAACACCTGTTGGAGAGTGAAGTCTCTGACCCCTGGGAGCTCACTTGGGAGGCAAACCTTTTTGTGGATTCCAGAGGATCTGGAAAGGCATGGGGAAGTGACCCTGTGGGGAGTGGCTCAGGTGTCTTCCGACCCAGAGTGGTGTAAGGGGTGCAGAATAGCCCAGCTAGGTCCTGTTGTAGTGGGAGGGGTTTAGGGGCACACGCCCTGTCTCAGTGGAGAAGAAGGGAGTGTGGGGCAGAATGTCCCCAGGTGCCCGAAACCCAGTCTCAGAGCATGGATGGTTCTTTAAGGAAACACCAAGTGGGGAACCTAGACTGTCCTGATGGGCCGCCCGTTGAAGGAGATCCCCTAGTGGCCGGTGAACTGGGAGTGTCTGTAAGCAGACCTCCAACAGTTCTAGTATCTGGCAGTGTTGCTCCTAAGTGGAGGGTGCAGAACTCCAGACTGAGGGGTGAGAGGGGGAAAGAGACCCCAGTGGAAGAACCAGTGGGTCAGGGGCCAGCCAGAATGGCTGAGTCACCAGTGAATGACCAGGGTGATACCACTTCTGTCCTGGGGGATCTTCGTGCACTGTCAGATGGACAGGGGCCGGAAGATCTGCGCCAGGCAGACTATCACACAACACTTGAGTTGTGTGTTACTCTCTGGGGGGCATGCATGCTCCCAATGAAGTCCTGGTGTACCAGGCAAGTGTTCAACTACCAGGCACAGACCCTGGGTTGGAAAGCCAGGTTCAGGTGTTTACTTACCTGGAGGGAGGGACAACTGTAAACAGTGGCCTGACCGGTTGGTCTTATCGATGTACTACTCCAGGTGGCAAGGTACAGCACCCCGGAAGGCGGTGCAGAGGGAGGATGGTCTGACCCCAGTTCAACTGGAGGGTTTAGACCCAAGGTGGGAGGGCCAGGTTCAGGGTGTCCCCCCTGACCTGGAAGCCCAGTTGCAGGGTGGAAGCCCTGAACTGGTGGCAAATTGTGCAGGACACCTGCTACAGGCACCCTGATAATTCTGGAAAGGGGTACCGCTCCAGATGGGAGGGGACAGAGCCTCAAGGATGAGGACTGGGTGTGGGAGAGCCCACCCCAGTCTGTTGTCCAGCCGCCGGGTACAGGCCTGGGGCTGATGGGTCAGTGTCAGGATGTCATACCTGATCTGACAGCAGGGAGAGTGGACAAAGGGTGCCAAGCACCTGGGGCTACTGCCCCCGCTCTCTGATTCAAGAGAGGTGTGAGAGGCATAAGGTCTGGCTCTCATCCCTGACTACTGTTAGTGGCCACTGTGGCTTGCTGTCTGTCTGTTGAGACACACCTGTGAGCAAGTTAAGGTTAGATGCTGCACAGGTGGTGTCCACAGATGAGGAGAAGGGTTCCCCATGGATTAGCTTGGTGGGCCCTGAGAGTATGGACAGAGGGATTCGAATAGTTTCAGATTGGCATAGAACTGGAGTATTCCCCTGCAGTTGTGGGCCAGGTCAAGGTTCTATCGCCCAAAGCAGGGAAGCCCTTCAAGGTAGTGATTGGTCTACCCTGTGTTTTGGCAGGAAGGGGGTTGTGTTGGACTTGGCCCTTTTTGCAGGGTCGTCCCTGAACGTTTTGCCTTCCTCCCGTATTTTGTCTGACCTGTTTTTTTGGTTTTATGACTCTGGGCACTTTACCACTGCTGATCAGTGCTAAAGTGCATATGCTCTCCCTATGGTAAATTGATGTAAGGATTAGTGACTCCATGATTGGCTGATTTGGTTTACTTGTCAGTGCACCAGAGGTGGCCAGGGCTGGTAAATCCAAATGCTGCTGATGGGCTTGCAGCACTGGTTGTGCCACCCACAGATGCAGCCTGTTAAGGTGTGTCTAAGGCTTGCCATTGCAGAGCCTGTGTGCAATCTGGTACTGACATGTTGAGTAGGCAAGGGCACCCACTTGCCAGTCCCTAACCCTTCCATTTTCTTCATATCAAACACCCCTGCGGTAGGCCCAAGGGCAGGGTGCATTGTAAGTATAAGGTAGGACAAGCCCTGATGTGTGTGGCATGTCCTAATAGTGAATTACAGCAATTTTCGTTTTTCACTATTGCAAGGCTACCTATTCCCATAGGCCAGAATGGGCAGTTTGATTATTACATCTTATAATCCTAACTGACTCAGGGAACTTGGTAGAAATTTGAGTTTAGCATGCCTGAACTCAGAATGATGAAAAACATCTTTTAACAAAGTTGGTTTTAAAATTCTGTGTTTGAAAATACCACTTTTAGGAAGTAGGTATTTTCTTGTCTAACTATTCAAGCCTGCCTCCGCTAGGATGTGTAGTCCTTGTCTGGAGTTCGAGTGACAGGGGCTGGGGATTCCAGGAGACAGGGTGAGTCAGGCCAGTGCTGAATAGAGAGATCTGCATCTAGATGGGAGGGAGGAGTTGCACCTGGGACCTGATTAGGGCTGTGCCTTCCCTCCACAATGCTGGCTCCACCTCCTGTGGTGCGTCTGATGTTTCTGCCCTGCACTGTGAAAGGAAAGAAGGAGTCATGTAAATAGAATGCTCCAGGACTGACCAGAACTGATTTGGACTAGGCAAAGGCCTCTCTGCCTTCAGAGAACAAAGACAAACTGTGTATAAAAGAGGGGACCCAAATCCCAGAACTTTAGATCACTTTTGAGAAACAAGAAGACCTGGCCTGCAGTGGTTGCCTGACTGCTAAAGAAAGGGGAGAGGAACTTTGTGTACTTTATTTCAACTTGTAAGGATCTCCAAGGGCTTGAGAAAAGAGCGTACCTCCTGCTGAAGTCTCAGGGACAACAGACTTCACCCACCAGCTCCCCAAGAGTTCTTTGGAAGTGCCTGCAGTTGTGCTGGACTTTTTGAGGAACTGCGTGTCACAAGGAGCTGGAAGCGCAACTCAAGAACAGGAAGCATGTCGCCAAACTACAGCTTCCTCTTCACAACATGAGGCGCCTTGCATCGCCGGAGAAGAGGATTGACGTCATAGCACATGCCACCGCACCACCGGTAAGCGTGTTGCAGAAGAATCATTGAGTGATTGCAGGGCCACCAAAGTGCCTCGCATCACCAGGGGAGAGGATCTACGTCACAGCAGATGCCGCTGCATCACTGAGAAGCGTGTCGCAGGGCCTGTCGCGGCTAATTGCTGGAGATGAGGATCGACGTTGCATCAGACGCAGCCGCATCTCCCGGAAGCGTGTCGCAGGGCCGGTTGCAGCTCATCGTTGGAGAACGTCACAGCAGACGCTGCTGCATCACCGAGAAGGGTGTTGCAGGGCCTGTCGCGGCTCACATCGTTATGGAAGCAACTCGCATCACCAGGGGATAGGATCGACGTCACCGCAGACGCTGCCGCATCACTGGGAAGTGTGTCGCAGGGCCTGATGCGGCTCGCATCTTGTGATGCATTTCGGATCGCCGGGTAGCGTGTTGCATCAAGAAGAAAGTGCCATCTTTGGTTCTTTGCACCAGATCTTCAACGCATCACCACCCTTGCAGAACGTTTGTTGTCTTGCGTTACGCATCTTAAGGTACATTAAACTCAGAGTGTCACATTTACCATCTTAAGAGAACTAGTTTAATTCTACCATTTTAAGTACAGTATTATGGATTTTTGTTGTTTATGGTCTTGTGTTAAATCTATATAAAAGATACTAATTTTTAATATACAACTTGTTTGGTGGTGTCTATCTGTAGTTTTGTCACTTGATTACTGTATACGTTTACAAATGCTTTTCCCACTGCCTCTGAGATAAGCCTGTCTGCTCGTGCCAAGCTACCAAGGGGGTGACCAGGGGTTATTTTAGGAGTGTACCCCCTTACACTGACTAGACACAAGGGTCCCTATTTGTGACAGGTATCTACCTGTGCCAACTAGAGACCCCCAAATCTAACACATCTTATAATCATAATTGACTCAGGGAATAAGATAGGAAAATAAAGTTTAGTATGCCTGAACTCAGAATGTTAAAATACATCTTTTAGTGTGGGTGATGTTTACATTCTGTGTTTGAAAATACCATTGATAGAAAGTAGGTATTTTCTTGCCTAACCATCAGCATGCCTCTGCTAGGTTCTGTATTCCATGTCTGGTTTGTGAGTGACAGGGGGCAGGAGATGGCCTTAGCTCCAGCAGTCTGCTGGTTCAGGGCTGGGCTGAATAGGACCTGCATTGAACAGAGAGTAGGGGGAGGAAATTTCCTGTCACTGACCTGAGCACTCATATAATAGAGAGTAGGGGGAGGAGTTTTCCTTTTAGCTACCTTGGCCAGGTCTGCTTTCAACAATGCTGTCTCCACCTCCTGCCAGGAAGCTACACAAGGAGGACAAAACTGGTTTTTGGTTGGGCACAGACACCCTCTGCTTTCAAAGGGCAAAGGATGATTTTACTGTATAAATATTGGGGCCCAGACCCCGGAACTTTAAATCACTACTGGGAATCAAGACTGACCTTTGTCCAGAAGAGAAACAAAGGAAGCCGAAGGAGGAGACTGCCCCAGTGCTGGTTGCTGTCTGGGGTTGGCCTGCAGTGGTTACTCATTTCTAAGAAAATGGAAAATGAACATCTTGAGGAAGATCTCCAAGGGCTTGAAGCTGAGATTGCCTCCTGTTCAGACGTCTTAGGGACACAAAGACTTCACCTCCAGCTCCCCCTGAATTTCATTGCTGGGAATACTGCCTGCAGAGAGCAGCCTGCTTTTGTTTTGGGCCCTCTGAAAACCGTATGTTGCTGGGAGCACAACGCATCGAGGAGAAGTGTGTCGCCGCCACAGCAGGTGCCGTCGCATTGCCAAAGAAGCGTGTCACCACTGCAGCTGTTTGCCGTCGCATCACCGGAGAAGTATGTCACCACCGCAGAGGTCACCATCACATTGCCAGAGAAGCGTGTCGCAGGGCCTGTCATGTTGTCATATGGTCACCGGTCTGCACTAAGCAATGACCCATCACCTCCCCAAGTGGTAATGAACTGAAGCATTACCTCCCCTGCACTGCAGTAAGGAATCGACGCATCCACTTCCTTGAGTGTAAGGAACGGCGCATCAACTTCCCTGCGACCAGTTTCTTTGTATTGCGTGACACAACCCAGGTACTTTGAGAGAAAAGAGTCGCATTTGCCAACTACATTGAACTAAGCTATGTTCCACGATTTTAAAGTCATATTTTTGATAACTGTATTGTGGATTTTTGTTGTTTGGTCTAGTAAAGATTAATTCTTCTTCTAAACTGGTATAGTGTCCATTTGTAGTGTTTTCACTGTATTACTGTATGCGTTAACAAATGCTTTACACACTGCCTCTGAGATAAGCCTGTCTGCTCATGCCAAGCTACCAAGGGGATGAGCAGGGGTCATCCAGGAGTGTACCCCCATTCCTTGACTAGAAGCTAGGGCCCCTACTTGGTCTAAGGTTCCTACCTTTGCCAACTAGAGACCCCCATTTCTAACACGGGGGAGTAGTCTCCTGCTAAGGAAGACCACAGACTGGCCTAGGCCCTCTTTGTTCAGTTGTGAGAGCACCGCTCCCACACCATGCTCTGAAACGTCAGTCTGCATGACAAATTCCTTGGAGAAGTCGGGTGCCTTGACCACTGCGGACGTGCGCATGGTTGCCTTCAGGACATCAAAAGCCTTCTGGCAGGACTCAGTCCACATCACCTTCTTGGGCTGTTTCCTGGAAGTCAGCTCTGCCAATGGGGCACCAATGGTGCCATAGCCCTTAGCAAACCTCCTGTAGTACCTGGTGAGACCTAAGAAAGCTCTCCCCTCTGTCTGGGTCTTAGGGGGCTCCCAAGCCAGAATGGTATCAATCTTGGGCTGTAGGGGCCCCACCTGGCCGCTTGCTACCTTGTGTCCCAAGTACACCACAGAACCCTGCCCGATCTGGCATTTACTGGCCTTGATCGTGAGGCCTGCCCTCTGCAGTGCCTTCAACACTTCCCTGAGGTCATGCAAGTGTTCTTTACAGCTAGAACTGAGCGTTGCAATGTCATCTAGGTATACAGCACTGAAATCCTCCAGTCTAGCCAACACTTGGTTGACCAACCTCCTAAAGGTGGCAGGGGCATTCTTCAAACCAAAGGCCATCACCCGGAACTAGTAATGTCCTTCTTAGGTTGAAAATGCTGACCTCCCCATGGCCCCATTGGATAAGGCAATCTGCCAGTACCCAGACGTTAAATAAAATGTGCTGAGAAACTTGGCAGCTCCCAACCGATCAATGAGCTCATCAGCTGTGGGGATGAGATGTGCGTCAGTCCTGGTGATGGCATTGAGCCCACGGTGGTCCACACAAAATGGCAGTTCTGGAGTGTCACCGGGTGCAGCAGCCATTGGGACCAAGACCACTGGGCTGTCCCAAGGACTTTGGAAGGCTCAGTCACCCCTTACCCCAAAATCTTAGAGACCTCCTCTTTAGGCCACTTGTCCTGCATGCCGCAAGGTTCCACTGGGGCCATGATCAACACATTCTGCCCAGGTTGAAATTCAACCAGAGTGGCATTCTGGTCGTACACACTTCTTCATTTCTTCCTGGCTTGCTTCCAGGTTCATACACTCACAAAAGAGGGGCGAGGGTCAAATAAGTTTAAACTCTGCCACCCCGAACCCCCGGAGACCTATAGTTGTACACACAAAAGGGGTGGGTAGAGTAAATAATAAAACCATATATACTAATACAGTGAGGAATAGAGCAAGCCCCAATAGGGCAAATCACTCTATTTGAAAAAACTGCCCTCACTCACATACTGAGGTATGTGACATGCTTCATCATTGGGCCTGCTTACAATACGCCCTGGTGTACCCCACACAGGACGGAGCATAAGGGAGGGGGAAAAAATAATAAATTTCTCTTAACACAACCTATAGTCAAACAGACTGAACAAACACAACACTTAACACATCCAATGAGGTGAGAATAGTGCAAACACCAAGTGTTTCCAACCGAAAAGTGTGACAAAGGAATAGTGCAGTATGAGGAGTGATTTAACCCCTTCCATGCGGCCGCGATTCCCCTGGTGTGCTGTAAACAGCACGAACAGGGGCGGGCCGTGACGAACCCCAGCCGTCATCAGCACACGAGCACCGTAGTACATGACGGCTGGGGTTCGTCATCAGCATGGAAGGGGTAAAACTGATTAAAGGTGTCAACCAGAATACAAACTTTATTAGACTTTTCTTGGCACCTCTACCAGGATTAAAAATAAGTGAACAAAGGATGGGATAGTGCCTTCAGGAGATAATTAGGAACCTCAAGGCTTCCCTCCTACCACTGCCAGAGTCAACATGTTTCGACCGCTCTTGATGCGCCTGTATGGTCACTCCGGTCTTCTTCAGGACCGTCGCATTCGGTTTCACTCAGGGTTCCCCCGTATTCCAGAGAAAAATTATTACCCCAACAGGGATGTAGGTCCAATTAATCCGTACCACTCCTGTGTAATATATGGAGAGTGTCCCCTTAAATGCGGGAAAACAATCACTGTGACAAAGAGAGAGGAACAAGACGGGCGGATAAGGAACCCTTGTATGTATCCACCTATTCAATCTTTCAATTATATACATTGTCTATAGCCACTAAATAGTGTGTCTAGTGTTGTTTAAGAGGCCCCAAATGCAGATTAATGCATGGGCTTCTTTCACAAATATTAATAGTCCCTATGTAGTGTTATGTATATAAGGCATGCATACCTTCTACTAGACCATTTCTCTGCCTTTGTACAGACACCTGTACTAAGTACCTAGTAACACTTCGAATAGCTCAAGGGCCGTTCTAAACCAACAATATCAAACTGTAACTGTTGCAAGTACCCCGCTGTAGTTGTTATAACCAGACGTTTCACTTACCGAGCTTATGTAATTAATATACTCGTACTGGTGTCCGGTGTACAGGACGCCAAAGAACACAATCTGGAAAGTAAATGGTGAGGGAAATGTAAGCTGAAAGGCTCAACCCCTCGTATACGTCCGAACACTCTAGTGTTCTAGTCCGCTCTAATAACCCTCGTTTTCAAGTGTAAAAATGCTTATGCTAGAACCGTTCCCCCCTCGTAGCAGGGCCCCCACAATACCGTTCCGAAGGCTTGTCCTGGATGTATCTAGCACGACTCGTGGCACCGCGTAGATCAAGTACGCCATGTTGACCCGGGTTCTTAATGTTGTGAAACAGCATTAGCGTCCCACGTGACCACGTCAGAGGACGTCATCGAGTACCCCGCGCACGTCCCAAGGTCTATGGGAAATGTAGTTTTAAGAGCCAATACCACTCCGTGTAGAGGGTTCGAGACTTCTATGAACGTTGTCACGTTCCCAATGGTGTAACATAATATGTCGAATATTGAGGTGTTATTTACTAATACTCCCTCTTTTGCCCCAGAACCAAAAACGTTAATGGAATGGGAGAGCTGTATCAGGAAATTAAGATCGCTGTTAGGAGATCGTAGAAAATAAGATTGTAACCGAGAGTGTACCTAATGACAGGGGTTCGATATCCCTATGGCAACTTCCCTTTGTTGGCAATTGTTATGTGCATATTTTGTTAACAAAACACACCCTATATCCCATATTCCATCCTAAGTCTTAAAATAAGATTTGGTAGGTAAAGCTTAGCGATCGGCTAACTACGTAGACGTAGGTTCCCGATCAACCAAAAATAGGAGGCAAATAATGCTCATTATTAAACTTAGATCCCCGATCTAGTAATATAAGTCAGACCCTGAAAGGTGTGTGATGCTTAAGAGTCGCATACAATAACAACAACGAGAGAGAGAGGGAAGGGGCACTCTCGGTCCCCCGGGGAGTAATTACAAACAACAAAAGAGTGCCCCCACAGGGGTAGTAGTGTCCAGCACAGAGACAGAAAAGTCAAATCAACCTGAATAGGAATTTCCCAGGGATTTCTTGTAAGCCCTCACTCACCACCCTGGGTGGTGACATGCTTCATCATTGGGCCCACCAGGAGAAACCGAATGCCTCCCTGGTGTGCTGCGACGCCAGATTACTGCGCAGCGGGTTTTTTTTGTGGCAAAGTGTGCAAAAAAGAGAGTCTAAAAAATACCAAACAGCTTTACCAAACAAAAAACTTTATTCCGTGGTTAGCTGGGTATTGGTTAAAAGTGTGTGTAGGGAAATATACCAACTAATGTGTTGGGTGTTTTCCCATTTAAAATTACAACGGGGTCAACATTTTTCTGCCCTTTAGGTGTATGGATATTACTGGGCATTCGTCAGGACCATGTAATTGTGTACCTCGGTGGTATAGGCGCGCTAAGGCCTACCCTAGCCAGAGGACGTGAAAGTTAAAAGACAGGATTATGTGTCAAAAAAAGTTCAAAAAGAACAAACCAGAAAAAAGGGTGTTCAAACAAAATTTGTGAACCTGTGGTTTGTGTATTAAAAGATCCACACTTCATGGGTCTAGGCACCTAACGCTCTCCTCGAACCGGACCCCGTGGATCCACGGGGTCCGGTTCGAGGAGAGCGTTAGGTGCCTAGCGGGTGTTTGGCGTTGCGGGCGGTGTGCCATTGACGCCACCACCCCCCTCCCGAGACCCATGAAGTGTGGATCTTTTAATACACAAACCACAGGTTCACAAATTTTGTTTGAACCCCCTTTTTTCTGGTTTGTTCTTTTTGCACTTTCTTTGACACATAATCCTGTCTTTTAACTTTCACGTCCTCTGGCTAGGGTAGGCCTTAGCGCGCCTATACCACCGAGGTACACAATTACATGGTCCTGACGAATGCCCAGTAATATCCATACACCTAAAGGGCAGAAACATGTTGACCCCGTTGTAATTTAAAAGGGGAAAACACCCAACACATTAGTTGGCATATTTCCCTACACATACTTTTAACCAATACCCAGCTAACCACGGAATAAAGTTTTTTGTTTGGTAAAGCTGTTTGGTATTTTTTAGACTCACTTTTTTGCACACTTTGTCACAAAAAAACCCCGCTCCGCAGTAACCTGGCGTCGCAGCACACCAGGGAGGCATTCGGTTTCTACTGGTGGGCCCAATGATGAAGGATGTCACCACCCAGGGTGATGAGTGAGGGCTTACAAGAAATCCCTGGGAAATTCCTATTCAGGTTGATTTGACTTTTCTGTCTCTGTGCTGGACACTACTACCCCTGTGTGGGCACTCTTTTGTTGTTTGTAAGAGTCTCATACGTCAGCTCTTTTTCATAGGAGTCCACATGTACACGAATTCCAAAAGGGAAAACGCTCATAGTAGATCAACAATTCCCCCTCAATGGAGTCTCATACATCAGTTCTTCTTCACAAGAGTAAACCTGTACAGGAATGCCAAAAGGGGAAGCGCTCATAGTAGATAAGCCATTCCCCCTCCATAGAGTTAGAACAGGACATCCCTCACATTCATTCATGGCTCAACATTGGCCACTAGGCAGATGCTGGTATAAGTTATACTAAGCGCTTGAATGTATTCTAAAATCCTGAAAGGGTTTTGTATGACAGCTAGCCCCATTTGATTCTAAAGCCAGGCCCTCATGCTGGAACTGGCTAATTAGTGTGTCGGAAAGCAGTAGCTTCATCACTGAATAGGGAACTATTGTCTACTCAGCGCCTGCCAGGGGATGTCATCATTCAATCCTACCAGATGGCTCTTCAGTCGATACACCCATCTTTGCTCCCTCCGGAGCAACAGATTCTGATCGTCTGCTTGATATCTCCCTAGTTGAATTTTTTCTATAACAGTCCACTCCAGATCATCTATACCATGTCTTTTTTCCTGGAAGTGGTCTGTGAGTCGAGTATTGGTCCTCCCGCATCTGATGGTGCTGCGATGTTCAGTTATTCTCACACGAACCTTCCTACTTGTCACCCCCACACACCTTAATTGGCAAGGGCATGTGATCAAGTATATAACCCCCTGGGAATTGCAGTTGGTATGAGATCTCAGTTCCCAGGGGGTGCGAAGGCCAAGGTCAATGGTTTTGGAATTATGTGTGAGGTGGCAGACACTACATGAACCACACCTCGTGTGGCCAATCAATCTAGGTAGGCCTGGTAGTGTGTTGATCTCCCTCACTCCCCCCAGATCCCGGGGTCTGGTGTGTACCAGTAAATCTTTTAGATTTTGGCTACGTCTGAATGAATAAAGTGGTGGTGGAATGTTCATTCCCCCGGTGTTCAGGATTTTCCAGTTATGCATGACCAAGCGTTTTGTATGGTGTGAAGCCATATTAAAAGTTGACACAAAAACTGGCTTATTCATTTCAGGTTTAACAGTTTTCACAAGTAATGACTCTCGATTGGTATTGAGGGCCCTTTTCTTAGCCTTTTTGATTATTCTAGGTGGGTACCCTCTTTGCTGGAGTTTATTTGTCAGTACCTCTGATTCAGCTTGGAAATCTTCTGTTTCTGAACAATTTCGCCGGATCCAGAAGAATTGTCCCACAGGTAAATTCTCCCGCAGGGAGCGAGGGTGGAAGCTCTCAAATTCCAATAAGGATTTCTTATCCGTAGATTTGTGAAAAACCTTTGTCTTTAGGGTACCATTAGAGGGTTCAATCACCAGGTCCAGGAAAGGTAATTGTGTTTTGGTGACAGTGGAGGTGAAATGCAAGAAGGGATTTTGGGTGTTGAGCCATTCCAAGAAGTGATCTACTGATGGTTTATCACCCCTCCAGATTATTAGGACGTCATCATTGTAGTGACGCCATAATCGCAGGTTGTTGGTCCACGGTCCATTGACATCCAGGATAGTCATTTTCTCAAGGTTCGCCTGAACAAGTTTCCTGAAGCGGGCAATTTGGTTTCTGCAGGCCAGCAGCTAACTAAACACATCCCAAGGAGTTTTCCCGGGAGCGGCCTCCCAACCTTCCTTTACCAAACTCAAAGGTCCTCACACAGGGTGACCATACAGAAGCTCAAAGGGACTGAGCCCAAGAGACTTCTGAGGCACCTCCATGTATGCAAAGAGAAGGCATAGCAAGAGGACGTCCAACTTAAGCCTCACAGGTTCTTTTAGACCCTTAATCATGCGCTTCAAGGTCTGGTTGAATATCTCCACCAGACCGTTCCCTTGTGGGTGGTTAAGGGTGGTGAACTTGTTGGTTACACCACACTCCTTCCACAGGGTCATCATATACTTGGATGTGAAGTTGGTCCCCCTGTCAGGAACCACCTCTCTGGAAAACCCCAAGCGGGAAAACATTCCCATTAAAGCCCTGCCCACCACTGGTGATGCTGTTGTCCTGAAAGGGATTGCCTCTGGGTACCGGGTTGCATGGTACACCAAGACTAGGATGTACCTGTTGCCCATGGCTGTCTTGGGATCCTGCGGTCCCACAATGTCCATACCTACCTTTTCAAAGGGTGTTTCAACAAAAGGTTGGAGAGGAGCTTTTTACCTTCCTCCCACTCTTACCACATGCCTGGCAAGTTTGGCAAGACCTGAGTTGTCCATCTGACTTGCCTTTGTGTTTGGGGCCAGAAGAAGTGGGTTACAAGCCTTTCAAAGGTCTTGTCCTGCCCCAAATGTCCTCCCAAAGTCGAGTCCTAAGCCAGACCCAATAGGAAGTTCCTGAAGCACTGGGGTACCACCAGCATACAGGTTGACTCAGGCTCAGTAACATTGGGCTCACTGTACAGGAGGCCATTCTTCCAGTAGATCCAATGTGATCCGGACTGCTCACCAGCTGCTTGGTCTGCAGCCTGCCACGGCAGAGCTTCCAGAGAAGGGCACTCTTTATGCCCCTTGCAGAATTCCTCCCTGGTGGGACCCCCATCTTGCTGCCAATGGGTCAGCTCAGAGATGTCCCCCAGTTCAGCTACCTGCTCCACAGTAGGCACCGGCGTGTCCCCCTCCAGGTCCGCCTCCTTCTGGTCCGTGGGAACTTCAGGGGCCGGTTTCCTGCGCTTTTTGCCCTTTCTCTTGGCAGGGACTTGGGCCACTGTTTTAGGCTCCAAGCCCTTTTGCTCACCCTCTCTGGCCGCTATTGACCAAGTAGACACACATATCCACTCTGGCAACCCAAGCATCTCCAAGTGAGAACTGAGATCAACATCTTTCCATAAGTACTTCTCCATATCGTTACCTAGCAGACAATCTACAGGCATGGAAGGGCTCACAAACCCCGTCAAGTGACCTGAGACCCCCCCACTCAAAGGGAACCTGCACCGCCAGACACTAGCGCTCTGTATTGTCTACAATAATTACTTGGTGGAATGCCCCTGGGTCTTCCTGCTTCTCAGAGACCAAGTGACACCGGACTGATGTCACACTGGCTCCAGTATCTCTGCTGAGAGCCTCTACCATTTTCCCATTGATGGTCACCCAGATGCTGTATTTCTTTGTGTTAAGGTGCACCTGGTTTCCTGGGACCATCTCAGTGCCCCCTAGTGAGACAGGGGTCATTTCTGCGGGATCCCCACCCTCCTGTGAGTACTCTTCCTCCCCAAGCGCTACACTAGCCTATACCTTGGACTGCCCACCAGTGGGTAGCTGTGCCTCCTTAGGGCACTTGGGGCCCCCTTTCATGTGGCCCACCTGGTTACATGAAAAACACTTGCGGGGACCGGTCTCAGCAGGCTTTCCTGAAGAGACCCCTTGCTTCTACTCTTTGGGGGGAAGGGAACCTTTACCCTGGGTGTTAGTTTGGGGCCCTTTACACAACTTCTGTGTTTTACCCCTGTCCCCCCACTTTTTTCCGGGGGACCCGGCCTACCTTTGGCTGAGTGTCCCTTAAACGATTTCTTGTGGACCTGTGTACTCACCCAGCGGTCCATCTCCATAGCAAGCTTCCCGGGGTAAGTCAGCTTACTATCGACTAGGTGCTGGCGCAGATCTGCAAAACATAGACAAGATAACTGCTCCCATGCAATCAAATTGTAGAGCCCCTGCAAATCTGTCACATTACTGCCCTTCACCCAGCCATCCAGTGACCTGCAAAACATATCTATACATTCCAACCAAGTGTTGGCATCAGACTTCTTACTGGACCTGAACTGATCTCTGTATTTTTCAGGTGTTAGACCATATCTAGTGAGATGGGCCTCCTTCATGTCAGCATAGGTGAGATTATACCCCTTACCCAAATCTACTAAAGTATCTCTTGCTTTATCTGGAAACAGAGGCCATAATCCTGCTGCCCAATTCTCCTCAGGGACACCATTCATGTGTATATCTGCCTCGTAACCCTGAAATAACCTTTGTATGTCGTCCCCCTTCTTGAATTCCTTGCCTACATTTTTAGGGATGTGCACAATTCTGTCTGCCTGTCTTGACAAGTTGCTGCCACCATCTGAACTGGCTCTATTCCTTAGCTCCAGCTCCTTAAGACTTTGCTCATGGTCTTGTTGTAATTTGGCAGCGATCGGAGTTAGCATCTAGCTAAAGCCATCTTGTTTTCAGCAGCCATCTTGCCTGCCCTGTGCTACCAAGTGCTCACCATGTGCTCTGTCCTTCCTTACTGTTCTTTGCTCTTGTATTCTGCCTCTGAACAAACTATATTTAGCCTCTTCTACTTTGCACATGCTCAGTTGAGCTTGCGGCTGTTCATGCAGCTGTCCTAGTTTGTAACTGTCAGGATGTGTTTGCTAGAATTAGCAACTGTTATCTCCTCCCTCTTGTTGACCGTACATTTTCTGTATGACCGTATATGTACATAAAACCTTCTTTTTGTACTTGTACCGCCTTCTTTTGAGCCCCTGTGTGGGTATAAAAGGTCCATGTTCCTTCTGATCAGTGTGCTACTTCATACATTACCGAAGGGTGTTGTGTGAATGTAGTTCCACCTCATGAGGTTTAATAAAGCTTTTGTTTATATTCCAGTTTCCGTGCCAACTTCTATCCTATTGGTCTGAGGACTTGTGCAGAGAAGGGCGAACCCCTAGCACTGGTAGGCCTTGCTGAGGCCCACCACAACAATCTAAGATCATCTTTCTTTCCTCCATGGCTTTTCTTTTTTTTTCCCTTTCATTTTCTATACAGGTTTTCTCCAACTCGAACTTCCTTGCTTCCAACCTGTCCTCCAGCTCCACTGGGGAGAGGCCACTGCTGCCTGGCCTGGAGGGTACCCCTCCTCCCAAAAGCAAATTCACCCTTGGAATAGGCTCCTCCGCCTCTCAACTGAGATCACCAGACTGCTCGCTGGCATGTCTGGCTGCTACCCATGCCCTTAGCGCCTTTTGTAGCTCCTCCTTCCTAATGAAGCCTCTGATCTGGACTTTTAGGTTTTTACAAATTGATTTCAATTCCGTAACATTGTAGGATTCCAAAAAACCCTCCTCAAAGGTAATTTCCAGGGATGCAACAGATGGTGCTCTTGAAATAGGCCAAAAAGAAAAAGAACCAGTATGTGGCAGGTAATGGTTTACTCTATGGTAGTAGTGCACACCAATCACTGTAAGTCAAGTGCAAACGCAAGTCCTATCCTCACCGCTGACAACCAATGTTAGAAATGTTTTTTTTGTGTAGGCTAGGGCATGTGCCAAAGCCAGGCAGAAACCACCACTCTAGTTGGGATAAGGGAGTTACACTGCTAAAATAACCCCTGCTCACCCACTTGCTAGCTTGGCATGGCAGTCAGGCTTAACTTAGAGGCAGTGCGTTAATCATTTGCACATAACCAACAGTAATATAGTGTAAGCACTACAA
Source organism: Lissotriton vulgaris (assembly GCF_964263255.1). NCBI lineage: Eukaryota > Metazoa > Chordata > Amphibia > Caudata > Salamandridae > Lissotriton > Lissotriton vulgaris. Next base: position 1,293,092,333 of record NC_141689.1, on the reverse strand, counting down.
AAGGACACTACACCCGTTTAGAAAAATATCCAATATTTTTATATACTTAAGATAAGGCCAAAAAGGATAAAAATCCACAATACAGTACTTAAAAATCTTCAGTTATCAAAATATGCTTGAAAAATAGTTCCTTGATATCGATTGCTCTGTCTGGGGCTATCAAGGCATTGAGAGCAAACAAATCCAAACAGTTCTGGCTGACTGTGACATTGCGGGCCTGCTACGGTGTCGGGAAGACCCACAAACAGTATCTTTTAGAAATGTAGGGCACCAGCGACCTCTTGTTGAGCTTCTGAAAGCAGGGCGTCCACAGGCGTCAGTTCCGGAGGTCGGTGCAGGAGTCGTCGGGCTCCCCTCTTTTGAAGCCAGGAGCACTGGCATCGGCAGGCATCGAGTGCTGCAGTGCAAAGTGCAGCGGTGCGGCGCGCAGTGCCCTCAGCTCACGGTGCGAGCAGCGGCTCGGTGGCGGCATCAGACACAGTCATCGGTGAGACCAGGGTCACAGTGCGAACTGAATGCGGTGCTCATCGTGGTGCTGACAGGTTGCGGTGCAAGCAGTGGTGCCGTCATTGCTGAAACGCTGTGGTCGGCTGATGAACTGGAGTTGATGGTCCAGGCGTTGGTAGACCAAGGTGCGATGAGGGCAGTGCGTCGTGTAACTTTATGAGCGGTGCCCTCGAACCATTTTGGCGTGGAGCATCATTGTTGGGTATACCACGGCGTCGTCATGAAGTGAGGTGGTGCGGAGTGTGGGGCTCACAGGTCGCAGTGCGAGCAGCAGCTCATTTGTGGCATCAGCAGTCGTTGGCAGTGATAGCAGGGTCACAGTGCAGTGTTGCGGCGTTGCCCTCTGTGGTGCTTTCAGGACATGGAATCGGCAGCGGAGTCATAGACGTCATTGGGTTGCTTTTCTTCTGTTACAGTACAAACCACACAATTCTTAGTGTAGAGGGCAGAAAGTTTGAAGTCTTTGTTATTCCTGAGACTTCTTGAACAAGGGGCTAGCTCTACCTCGAGCCCTTAGAGAAACTCACAAAAGTAGATTGCAGAAAGTTCAGTCCAGTCATTTCGCTGCCCAAGACAGAAGCATTCACCTCATGCCGACACAGCAAGGCTCACAGCAAACTGGTAGTTCCTCCTCTCAGCTTCTCCAGCTCTTCTTCTTGGCAGTCTTCTTGGTCCAAAAGAGTTCTAAAATTCAGGGGTCTGGGCCCCAATATTGATATCCCAAAATCCTTTGATAAGTTAGGCAAAGAGTATCTGTGCCCAGCCAGTACCAGTTCTGCCTTCCCTGGTGTGACTTCCTGGCAGGAGGTGGAGACCACATTGTCAGAGGCAGACCAGGCCCTTTGAGGTGCAAGGAAATCTCCTCCCCCTTCCCCAATTGCAGCCCAGGTCTATTCAGCCCTTTCCTGACCGACATAGACTATCAGGAGCCACTCCAGCTCCCAAGCCAACTGTCACCCAAAACTTAGACAGGCAATCCACATTTCAACAGAGGCACACGGGATGACTGATTAAGAAAATACCTACTTTCTAATAGTAGTATTTTCAAACACAGAATGTAAAAATCACCTTCACTAAAGTTTCTGAGTTCAGGCATGCTAAACTTTATTTTCCTACCTTGTTCCCATTGCCAGTTATGTTTATAAGATGTTATAAACAAACTTCCAATTTTGTCCTATGGGGAACAGGTAGCCTTACAATAGTGAAAAACAAAATTGGCAGTAATTCACTATCAGGACATGCCACACACACCAGGGTATGTCCTACTTTTCAAATACACTGCAAACTGCCCACAGGGGTACCTTGGGCCTGCCTTAAGGTTGGCTGACATCTAACAGAGGAAAGGTTAGGGCCTGGCAAGTGGGTGTACTTGCAAAATTGACATAGCCGTACCAGACTGCGCATAGGCTCTGCAATGGCAGGCCAGAGTCACATTTACGGGCTGTTTGTGTGGGTGGCACAGCCAAGTGCTGCAGCCCACCAACAGCATTTGGTTTACAGGCCCTGGCACACACAGTGAACTTTACTAGGGAGTGACACATAAATCAAATAGGCCAAGAATGAAAACACTAATCCATAACACATTTTACAACAGGAGCACTTGCACTTTACCACTGATTAGCAGTGAGAAACTAAGCCAGCACAAACAGAGTCAAAAAGGGGAGGTCAGAAAGCAAAAACTCAGGGGAAACACGCAAGTTCAAAAGGAGGCTGATAGTAGTAATTTTTGGATTAACTTTAGAGAAATAAGGCGTGCAGAACCACCCCATTCATGTTTAAATAATTTTGCCCTTTGTTGGTTCTTGCACCCGGAAGACAAAAAGAGAAAGAAAGACATTTTGGCACGAAGATGGTTGCAGATGAAAATTTCCTACATTGGGCAAGTTCTTGGCAGCAATTGTGTACACGATGGGAGAGCAAACACACAGAACATTATGTTGGAAATTCAGGATATTTGAATTAAGAGCTATTGATTTGCAGCTGTTTATTGCATGTACTAGTGTACGTTGGGATTTGTAGTTTTTATCAAAGGATTGAAATATTTAGGTGTTTTTCTTAAGTGCACAGAAGGGGGCAAAATAGATACGTTTTATAAATTGATGGAAATGCAGGGCCCGACATGCGGAAACTCTATGGCTGCTATGGCGCACGCCGAGCGGCTTGAAGAAAATGAAACGAGCAGGTACGCGTGAAAGTGCAATTATCACGAATGTAAGGGCGCGGGTTCAAACGGTGATGAATGTCATGCTGTATGTAGAAGAATGGGGGTGTCCCAGTCTTGATTGGAAGGGAGGGGTGAGTATAGGAGAAGAGAAGCATAACGAGGGCTTGTCCTCTCACATGTTTAAAGTTTGGATTAGGTTTGTTTAACAGATGACGGGTTAAGAAAGACATCCAACTGAACGGCGAAAGAGGAGTTTAATAAAGCGTACTATGTGCAAGGAGGGTGATAACACTGGAACGAAAGGAGCATAGTTGTTTTTCTGGGGGGATAATCACGTGGTGTAAAGTTTCCCAATGGATTTTAAATGATGTTTTCAGTACAAGAGTGAATCTTATGAAGACTAAATATAGATGATAATGAGTATTGTTAATAACGCTGTTATCAGGTACTGATGGTTTTTTCTGAATTTATTAATTTGCATTGACCCCTGACGAAGGGCTGATGCTACAGCCCGAAATGCATTGGGTTTATAATAAAAGGAATGCTGCTTCGAACTATCTGTTGTACTTGGATCTTATTTTGGAAGAGGCCTCGATGGGCACACTAAAATACGAGAAGTTCCCAAAGTACATTTTGTTACGTATGTGGATTTGAAAATGCAAACAATTTCTGATAAAACGCGGATGAAAAGGACGAACTTTTGAATGATGTGAAACAATGACAAGTTGGTTGGATTCAATATCCTATTATGCAGTGCATCTGGGAGTGGAGCGTGGATTCTGCGCTCCCCATATTCAAGTGTAACAGCTGGCCTAACTGGGTCCCTCTAACTGGCCGGCACAACATCACAGTCAGTCTGAACTTATGAGTTTGACCTGATCTCTCTCTACCAGATCTCTATTGTTGACATTTTGTGCTTTTTGGTGCTATTTTCAATTACATGTTTTTGATTTGCATATCTACGGCTGTACTGATTGGATGTTTGTTGTTTTGGTTTTCAATTAGTTATTGCATTTTTTTCTATTCGCTACATTTGTGTGGGGTGTTTCTTGTGATATGTTTTCAGTTAATTACAGTTTAAAGTGCTGCAGAAATACTTTACTTTATACCTATGATTTAAGCCTGACAGCTTTTGTGCAAAGCTACTAGATGGTTTGACACAGCTTAATCAAGGGGTTTCTTGGTGGCTTCACCCTGACAAGATTGTGGTCGGTGCTTGAGTAGGGTTTTATCCCCCTCCTCCCCCACCAATAAGTCAATTTCTTATAGGAAGTGTGGTTTAAAGCAGAATCATTTGCAGTCCGACAGGTGCCTGAGCAGGCAGAACATGGATTGTGTATATGCGACCCTCCCAAAGATGACGACTTGGAGATAAAGAAGCCCCTTAGGGAATTTAAATATAGCCAGACTTGCCCTATTAATGGAAAAATAGAATCCCTAATGCTATGACTTAATTGCATGAAATGGACACTTGATAAGCACTCTGGACACTTGGATGAGCAGGAATAGAGGGTGTGCATATTTGAACATGATGGTACCACAACGTCCAATAAAATACACCAATTGGAGAATGTCTTGGATGCAATATGCAAGGATTTTGAAGAGAGGTCTCTCCATAATATAATCATGGGGGACCCTGAAAACAATGAGGGGCATATTCTCAAGAATGTGTGATAACCATTGCAAAAGTAACGTAACGCAACTGTCCATTTTGCGGTCTATTGCTGGAAAATAACACTGTCTTAATGTCCAATTCCCAACCTGGAGGCACCATGCAATAGAAGCTTGACAACAGGCCAAATGACTGTGCAAAATCCAACGCGACCAACAAAAAATGCAAAACACAAACGCCCAAAAAGTTGCGATGCTCCACAGCGCAAAACCAAAATCAACGATAACCAGCGACAGCCTTGCAAAACCCACGCATAATGCTGGAAATGCATTATAAAAACCAAAACAAAAAAAAGAAAGCCAAAATCAATTCAAACTGCATAGCACCATGGATGCACCCAGACCAAGGTCAGAGGAGACGCCCAACCCCACAAGCCACAGCCAGGAACTCTATGTTCGGGGATGGGCAAGGAGAAGAGGAAGAGGAATTCAGGGTTCAGTCCGCAGGAAGACCGTATCATCGTCACAGAGGTGATAGAACACTACCAACAACTGTTCATCACCTCCTTTGCAGCCCTGGAAACCCAAACTGAAATATGGCAGCCCATCGTCACCAACGTCAATGCAGTCAGAGTGGTGAGAAGGTCCATGGAGGAGGTCAAGAGGCGCTGGCATGATGTGAAAAGGCAGACTAAACAGAAACCTGCTGCCAACAGGAAGGCAGCAACTCCGACTGGAGGTGGGAGGCCTGCGCCACAGGAGGAGCTGGATGAGCTGGAGGAAATGGTGGCCACTGTCACCAGTGTGGAGATGGTGGCAGGAGTTGGGGCCTGGACACAATTCAATATGACCTGACCCATCAGCAACAGGGTGAATGACTACCAGGGACTGTGGGGACGGGGGGAGATGGGCACAATGGCACACAGGCACAATCATGTGAAGCGCACTGCACACCCACAATGACAGTGGCACATGTCCCTGATACCCTTGATACAGTGCAGCACAAACACCAAGTAGGTCCCCGTCCACCATGTGCACATATGGGCCCCCTCTGAATAACCATTGACACTACCAATCCATGCACATGTGAAGAACCCAGAACAGCAGTGGCTGTGTGAGCCACACTGACTAAGAAGTGACACTGCCTGACCAATAGCATGGCAGCAGCCCAAATAAATGAACTTATGCACAAATCGACATGGAGTTGGCCCAGTGTGGATCACATCCGTAAAGGAGCAGGTCACACTCTTACACATCCACGTGCACCTACAACCCATGCCGTCAAATACACGCAGCAGACATACAATGCATCAGGCCACAAAATCGGTGCATGAGCCCCAATGACTCAAGTTGCAAACAACCCTGCCCCAGAAAAGCACACAATTCAAAGACATACCACCTCAAAGGGACATGGGTCCACGAAATCAGAGCTGCAGGGCCGACTCCCCCACAATTCAGTACACTCACAAAGTGTTAGAAATGGTGATTTCCAGTTGGCTAAGGCTTGCGCCAAAGCCAGGCAGAAACCACCACTCTAGTCAGGGCAAGGGAGTTACACGCCAAAGATAACACCTGCTCACCCTCTAGCTAACGTGACACAAGCAGTATGGCTAATCATGGAGGCAATGTAGGTTAAGTCTTTGCGCACGCACCCCCAGCAACAACATCCCAGGCCCCCCACAAAAGGAACTCCACACAAGGTTATATATAAAAAAGCCTTTGTATTACACCAAACACATTAGATAGGAAACAAACACTTTACAATGTGCCATAGGCACGGTCAGAATTTACAGGTGATTATATACATGAGACAGGGCCACATTGTGAGAAGTTGGCCTGGTATATGATGCTCACTAGTTCTAGTGATCACCTTGTACCATGCCAAGCAACCCTTATGATGATTGGTTGTAAGTCAACCTTATAGACCAGTTATCCTAGAGGTAGCGTGGACAAAGCAGTCTTAGGCTAAACTCTGTAAAGGCATGTGAAGAAAGCTGTTTTACCATATACAATCCCCTTGAATACCAAATGAAAGGACACCACACAGATATATATTGAATATATCTATATTTATTTACTACAAGTATCTCCTATACTCTTTATGAGCTCAGAAGCAAATACGTTAAAACAAAACACTGTTTTTATATACAAAAGTTGCACAATATGGATAGGCCCTGGTGGCCACTCAAACCATATACTAAAATAGTGGTATAAGTATCACTAATCGAAAAGGAAGAAGGCCTAGGGCCTTGGGAATCACTGGGGCAATTCGGGACCAGCAGTGATGAAGTCAGGAAAGGCCTGCGGGACTCGGGTGCAGCGCTTAAAGCACACGCATGCACCAATGCAAAGTCAATGGTGCGTAAAAAGTACAAAGTTACTGAAAAGGGAACCTTCCGGATGACCTAGAACCTAGCAACTTGGAACATAGACACTAGAGGTGTATTGCTACACAGGAGCACCGGAGTGCCAGGGTTACCTCACCCACAGGAAGCGGGTGCATATGTCTCAAAGTGTGTTGGGTTTCGTCGTGCTGGTCTATGGAGCCTGTAGATGAAGTTGCTGCAGACGGGTCGTCGAAGAGAGTTCCGGTGGATCCAAGGGTGGATCTGAAGAGGCGAAGACCTGATAGCAGAGGAGACAATGTTCAAAGCCACTAGCCAGTGACTGCCATGGACCCAGGAGGGAACCAGGCGATGTAGGGTGCAAATAGGTGAAGAAGTGAAGATTTTCAAGGACGTCCAGGAGTCGATCACGAGCTGTCCCACGAAGGCTCTAGCTGATGGCGGTGTCTGCTTCTTGATTGGAGCAAACAGGCCTTGGCTAATACAAACCACGCAGGAAATGATGCAAGCTTCTCACTCGGACCTGCAAGGTCAGAGGGGCTGCTCCGTTTTACAGGAGCGAGGGCCAGTCTGCAGCAACCAGACCAGCGGTGTTGATTTTGGATTTCGTCGAAGATGGCCACTAGCCAACGGGCCAGTAACCAGGATGACGCGTCGAGTGGCAAAATGCAAAAGGGCATTAGCTTATATCTCTGTGCGCTCCTGTTATTATAATTGGATGATAGTCTCCTCGTGTTAGCGCAGTCCTTGTAACACTGTGTCTGTCAGTGCCTTAATATTATGGTTGTAGAGTGTGGTCGCTTGATCACAAAGGGCGCGCTCTTTCAACATAAACCAAAATGGTTTTACTTAAAGTTCAACAATTTGAGACCTTATTCATATAGAAAGGTTTTCGCAGATCGTTTCGTTCAAGTAACCGCGAGGATTATAATGCACTTAAGAGTATATGGTATGGCAATATCCTGGAACAGCTAAGGGAGTTGTTCCGGACAGCTGCAGACAGGCTCAGCTCATGCCAGAGTACCATCCTACATGAAACCAAGCACTCTGCCTCCAGGATTGTCGAGGCCTTCGATAGGAGTGACTTATAGGTTAACATGTGTCTAGATATGTTAGATATGGATATTCTATACCTAAGTAAGAGGTGATTACACCAACTTACTGCAGATGATTGATAAGCCAGTTGTGTCAAATATGGAGGCCAGGCCAGGGGTGGCATAATACATGCTGCAGCCCCTGGTAGGCCTTGGATACACCTATGCCCTGGGTACCTGGGGTACACTGTTACAGGGGCCTATAAGGTGAACCAGATCCAATTGTGTATGTACCTAAGGTACATGGAGTCCATTTTAAGGAGAGAGCAATTAGCCTGGGGCCCTGAATAGCAGGATCCCAGGCCAACTAAGTCAAAAACCAGCTAAACACCAGGCCAAAGGTTTGGGGGTAACCATAGTCAGATATCAACCTTCCTACACACATGGACCACTGTCAGGAATAAGCACTTTTAGAACTAGCACTTGGTAGAACATAGGATACTTGTAGGAATAGCGCTTAGAACAGACAACAATAATCAACCAGTAACCACTGGTAACATGTAAGTACCACCTACGCAACCCTAACCACCTTAGGACAATATCAAGTAGGGAACCATGTACTCACTAGTGTAACCTATACTAGGAAAAACAACCACCTAAGCATAAAAATACATATAGGGGTATAGGCCAGAAACTTCACACATGATGCATAAAAACACATTCAGAGGTGTCAGAACACGGGGTGCGCAAAACATATTACACACAGTGCATTTCCTAACACCCAAAGCGTTAGCGCATGAATCATAATATCACATAAATCACATTTAGCGCAGAAATCACATGTAGCACATAACTCACATCAAAGTCCAGATTGCGCCACTGCGCCATAACCTAAACGTAGCAGCTTCCCACTACTTGCTGGGCATCTGAGGACAGGGACAGAATAGGGCCTAAACGCTGCAGCTGGCACTAAGTGCTGCACAGCTGGGGAAGGCCAAGGTAGGGATGAAGGAGTGCGACTCACTCCTGAGTCCAAAGTGGGTTTGAATGACTCAGTTCCATGGGCCTCCCTGAATATGTAACTAAAATGCTCCTGTCACTAAGCCTGAGGTTGAATAAACTCAGTTCCAGGGACCCCCCTGGGCATGTAACTATATTGACCTTGTCATTAAATCTTGTTTTCTCCCTGGGATCATACACTATTTGAAAAATCCCCACTATACCTTATCAGCCATTACATACACTGTGCAAATACATCCTGTCAGCACACATGATTTGTATGTTTACTTTTAATCTTGCCGGGGGTTGGGTCCTCCACTTCCCCCTCGATTATTCCTCTGCTGTATGAATCCCCGTTGCACCCATTCTGTATCCATACCAAACACTCTCTTTCTTTGGACAGCCAACTACATGGGGATTAACGTACACCCTCGTAGAGATTCTAATTTCCATTGAAATCCCCACTCGGGAACCACCCTAAGCGACCGAACGCTCCCTTCCAATATGGCCACCGCAATAACCAGTTGATTCAATACTGAGAATGCAGACTCATTGCGCATGCGCGAGTGTGACCACGGGGGCGGTACACAGGCGGCAGGACTCGATTACGTATGCGGAAGCTGGATACTTAATCCACGGTCTCCTAACACTGACCGTTACCAGCTGCTCCGCATCTTGTCCTAGACGCCGATCGTGGGGTAGGTGCACTGGCCAGGACCGGATGCGACTCGGTTGCTGCGGGCGCCTGGCGCGGCGCGTACTCAACCGCATTGGCCACTTTGCCGGACCTGCTCATACTATGCCGGGGAGCATGGGTTATTTACGAGGGTACCTTGCCGGCTTGAGTGAGAGGCAACTTGTCAAACCTCCCTCTCCATGCCCATGTTGGTGGGGAGCCACACAATCCCAATAACCGATGACCCATTGTTCTACATTAACAACTCCCTGACAATGTACAATGATTCCCCTCCTACTAGGTACCTTACCTATCAGCCGGTCCCACGGGAGCAGACTGTGAGGTACCTCAGGGAATATTCCAGGGTAAGCCTGTTCCCTACTACAATCCTGTCCTGCATTTCAGCATTTTTTACCTATATATCTTCATCGTAATTACCGTTGCATGGTGTGTCACATATAAGTTGATCCTGTAAATCCAACAACAACTTGTTTTGATATATGCACGGTTTTTATCTTTCACAATAGGTTTGTGTGTGTGCCTGCACTACAGTTGGGTAAATCTTTCACTTTGAAAGACTTCACTGACGCTGATAATTTTGTGAATTGTTTTCATCTTTACCCTTACAGGTTTTAATACTACAGCAGGACCAATCGGCCTGCCAACTCAGTATTATCAACAACATAAGATTGTATAAATCACCACAAAATTGTTCACTCACCATTAGCTTTCACTGTGTGGTACTGTTTTATTAAGGTCCTGAAGAATTGCCATCAGGCATTAAACATGTTGACCATACTTTAGGGTAGTAGCTAAGCCAGCTCTGACAGTCTCAGGGCATCTTACCTCCCCTTACACCCCTTTTAACTAAGGAAGCCAACCACAGGAATAAAATAGGTTGTGGACTGACTTACCTTTTTTATCCTCACTCTCCTATCACGACCACACTCACCCTGCCCTCTCACACACATGCACCATATGGCCGGAACAAAAGATCTCCGATAAAGAGCCCCGGTTTCGGGAGCCTGTCAGACATTACAGCGCCAGTCTGACGAGGAGCAGAACCCATATGATGAAGCATGACACCTAGCTTGCTGGGTGTGTGAGGGTTTTAGTTCCAACTAGGGGATTCCCCCCTCTTACTGGCACACACACCTTCTTTCCTCACCACTCTTCCCGGGGAACTTTGTACCCTCTTCTTGTTACTAGTGTCTGGACCAGTACACTGGACCCCGTAAAATATTGTCCTATCTCCGTCCCTCTTTTGTTAAAATATTCTGCGCAAGTGTATTCTTGCGGGACTTTTGAGGTTACCTACAGTACTTATCTATTACTGCGAGGACCATAAGTTGCCCACTGACACAGTTCTGGTACAGTTGGGTCCCTCTCTTTCTTTTTTTCTGAGATTTCTACTCTCATCTCACCACTAGTCATTACTTGGATAGGTACATATATTCTCTCACCATGGAGGATATACCAGGTCTAAGTTTCGATGAAGAGACCATAGAAGAGGCACTCAGATCGGCTCCCTCACTCTTTGGAATGTGTGGGGCCTCTGCCTCAAGTTCTGCTAATGAGAATTGGACTACGGTTACCTCGCTTAAAAAAGAATGGCTAAGAATTACTGTACACGGGGCAATGATGACAGAGTACCTCAGGGCCAAGATTGCCCCCAGGGACTAATAGTAAACATCATGCCAAGGTTGTTCCTTGAAGATGGTCAATTTAAAATTGACTGGTGTCATATCTCTTGGAAGTGTACTAAAGACCTTCTGTTCCTGATTGACAAAACGGCCAAAAGATTAGCTGACGCTCTTCTCGTCAAGATCGCAGCAATCGAAACATCGCTTCAAAGCACAATGAAGAAAACTCTGTTCACAGCTAAACTGGCGGAGATTAACCAGGAAATCACTGATAACCAAGATTTTCTGATACAACAAAAAATTACAAAACTGCAAAAGGACATAGCCAAGTTCGACAAGGAGAAGGTTTATCCTTATCTCAAGGAGGGTTACACCAATAATAAGACCAGCTACTCTGCTGATGAGAGCTCGGGTAATGACAGTCGGAGGGGTTCCTCTGGAAGTGATTCCAGTGATAGCTATCCGTCCAACAATAGAGGCAATCAACGCCGCCCCAGATGGAACCAATTGCCGAACAATGGCCAAATGTACCAAGGGCATCCACAGATGCCACCTCCTTGGCAATACCCCTTCTATCCTCAGGGCCCTCCACAATTCTATCCAGTTAACCCACCTTTTTTAGGCAGAGGTTGGGGCAGAGGAAGAGGGCGCAAGCGAGGAGGACAAAAGACTGTCCAATGGCAAGACCAACCGACTGCACAGACAGCGGTAGAAACCAGGAGCACAACCAGAGGCAGGAAAGTCTAATAGTGAACCTATCCAATAGAACATTGAACAGACTGGAGACAGAAATCCTTGAGAAGGGATTAGGTTTTGTTCCCACTCCTTCACCCGATAGCTTCACAGAAATGTGCGAAGTGAAACAACTCTTTAGGAAGGTTCGCCGGGATTATGTAAACCTTCTACCTTCACCCCTTCTGACTCAATGGTACCCCCTGAAATACTAGCCTTTGAGAAGGCAGTACTCAGAAGCCTCGAGAACAAACCCACCACCAACTTGTACCAAAACCTTAGCAACGCTCAGAAATTGGCTGTCCAAACACTGGGTAATGACACCAGCATAGTGATTAAACAGGTCAATAAAGGTGGGGCTACTGTTATCCAGAACAGTATCGACTATGATATTGAATGCAAACGCCAACTGTCCAATACCACCTACTACAGACCACTCATGTCAGACCCCACTAAACGACTTAGCGGTACAATTGCAAGCCTTGTTTTGGAAGGCGAGACAAATGAGTGGATCTCAAAGAATGAGGCAGCATTCCTAGTCACCACAGACCCTGTCGTTCCATATTTCTACACCCTCCCGAAAATTCACAAAGGGACATCACCAGTACCCGGGAGGCCTATTGTCTCTGGCATTGGCTCAGTGCTTGAGCCACTGTCAAAATTTTGTGACTATTTTCTCCAACCAGTGGTAAGAAAAATACCATCCTACTTACAAGACACCAGGGATGTCCTCCGCCTCATCGAATCCATTGAGGGGAGGGAAAACGTGGATCTCCTCCTAACCATGGATGTTGAGGCTTTATATACAAACATTCCTCAGCAGGCCACATTGGAGGCTGTTGAATCCACTTTGCTATTAGAAGAATGGTCATCCCCCACTCCAGTTTCGTTCATAATGGCATGCGCTTCCCTGGCATTGACTGAAAATTTCTTTCAATATGGGTCCCAACTATACCACCAGATCCAGGGGACATCTATGGGTTCAACTTTTGCCCCTAGCCTGGCTTGTATCTATATGTTTACTTTTGAGGAAAACAATATAAGGTCTGAAACCAACCCCTACCTCACCAATATCACCCTGTGGCATAGGTATATTGATGACATCCTCATCCTCTGGAAAGGGGACCGGATCCCTTGTGAGGCGTTTTGTGCCTGGATTAATCTTCAAAACCCCTACCTCAAGTTTACGGGTACCATCTCTGAAACCACCAACCCTTTTCTTGACCTCTGTGTCAATCTCAATCCTACTGGACTGAGTACAACCCTCTATTGCAAAAACACCGATAGAAATAGGCTGTTACTGTACAAAAGCCATCACCCCAAAGCCCTGAGGGACAATCTCCCATTTGGGCAATTCCTCAGGGTCAGGAGGAACTGCACAGAAAGATCAGAGTTCCAAAGGGAAGCGACCCTACTCCAACATAAATTGCAGGACAGAGGTTACCCCACCAGATTGCTAAACCAGTCACGAAAAAGAGCACTCAACAACCCACGTGAGAACCTTTTGGAACAACAAATTAAACCTCCAGATAATCAGATAACATGTGTTACCTGTTTCACTCCAAATTCGTCCTTCCTGAAAAAAACTATAAATAAACACTGGCCCATAGTGAACTCTAGTGGACTTGAAATTCCTAGTCCCAGATTTGCCTTTAAAAGAACAGCTAACCTTAAGGATGCCTTAATACACACACGTCCTAAGAAAAACACGACTGGTAATCAGAGAACACTGTGGGACCTACCTCCAGTGGTGGGACACTACCCCTGTGGTGGCTGTGCCGTTTGTCCACAGACAGTTCAGTGTAAAGAAGTGCGAGTCTCAGAAACCTTCTTGTGGCAACTACGTAAACAAACGAACTGCAATAGCACAAGGTGTATCTATATGATCACTTGCCCATGTGGAAAGAACTACATAGGGATGACCATGCGGCAGATCAAAGTGAGAATAATGGAGCACAAAAGTAACATCAGGTGCTCCAAAACACATACTAGACTGTATGAACATTACTGCTTAAACAATCATTCCGCAGACAGTCTCACATGGCTGGTTTTGGAGTCCCATCCTACTATTTCCAAACTAGCTCTATTTAGGATAGAGCAAAGATGGGTCCACCGTCTCCAATTGGACTCCCTGGGTTTGAATGACTCAGTTCCATGGGCCTCCCTGAATATGTAACTAAAATGCTCCTGTCACTAAGCCTGAGGTTGAATAAACTCAGTTCCAGGGACCCCCCCGGGCATGTAACTATATTGACCTTGTCATTAAATCTTGTTTTCTCCCTGGGATCATACACTATTTGAAAAATCCCCACTATACCTTATCAGCCATTACATACACTGTGCAAATACATCCTGTCAGCACACATGATTTGTATGTTTACTTTTAATCTTGCCGGGGGTTGGGTCCTCCACTTCCCCCTCGATTATTCCTCTGCTGTATGAATCCCCGTTGCACCCATTCTGTATCCATACCAAACACTCTCTTTCTTTGGACAGCCAACTACATGGGGATTAACGTACACCCTCGTAGAGATTCTAATTTCCATTGAAATCCCCACTCGGGAACCACCCTAAGCGACCGAACGCTCCCTTCCAATATGGCCACCGCAATAACCAGTTGATTCAATACTGAGAATGCAGACTCATTGCGCATGCGCGAGTGTGACCACGGGGGCGGTACACAGGCGGCAGGACTCGATTACGTATGCGGAAGCTGGATACTTAATCCACAGTCTCCTAACACTGACCGTTACCAGCTGCTCCGCGTCTTGTCCTAGACGCCGATCGTGGGGTAGGTGCACCGGCCAGGACCGGATGCGTACTTAGGTAAGAATTAACCCTTGTCCTCTACGAAATTCTGGACCTAGACAGGCGGTGAGTCTTGGCGACTTGCTCTCTCGGTTCGGCGGGGCGCAGGGTCTCCTGTGTAGCCCGTCGCGACCATGTAGCGGTGTTTCTATGTGGACCTGTACGGTGGCGGTGTGGGTTTGCGCGCTGTCCGGGGCTGCTTTGTGGCTCCTTGTTGTGCTCCCTTTTCCTGTTTCTGGGGACGCGACTCGGTTGCTGCGGGCGCCTGGCGCGGCGCGTACTCAACCGCATTGGCCACTTTGCCGGACCTGCTCATTATATGCCGGGGAGCATGGGCTATTTACGGGGGTACCTCGCCGGCTTAAGTGAGAGGCAACTTTGTCAAACCTCCCTCTCCATGCCCATGTTGGTGGGGAGCCACACGATCCCAATAACCGATGACCCATTGTTCTACATTAACAACTCCCTGACAATGTACAATGATTCCCCTCCTACTAGGTACCTTACCTATCAGCCGGTCCCACGGGAGCAGACTGTGAGGTACCTCAGAGAATCTTCCAGGGTAAGCCTGTTCCCTACTACAATCCTGTCCTGCATTTCAGCATTTTTTACCTATATATCTTCATCGTAATTACCGTTGCATGGTGTGTCACATATAAGTTGATCCTGTAAATCGAACAACAACTTGTTTTGATATTTGCACGGTTTTTATCTTTCACAATAGGTTTGTGTGTGTGCCTGCACTACAGTTGGGTAAATCTTTCACTTTGAAAGACTTCACGGACGCTGATAATTTTGTGAATTGTTTTCATCTTTACCCTTACAGGTTTTAATACTACAGCAGGACCAATCGGCCTGCCAACCCAGTATTATCAACAACATAAGGTTGTATACCTCACCACAAAATTGTTCACTCACCATTAGCTTTCACTGTGTGGTACTGTTTTATTAAGGTCCTGAAGAATTGCCATCAGGCATGAAACATGTTGACCATACTTTAGGGTAGTAGCTAAGCCTGCTCTGACAGTCTCAGGGCATCTTACCTCCCCTTACACCCCTTTTAACTAAGGAAGCCAACCACAGGAATAAAATAGGTTGTGGACTGACTTACCTTTTTTATCCTCACTCTCCTATCACGACCACACTCACCCTGCCCTCTCACACACATGCACCATATGGCCGGAACAAAAGATCTCCGATAAAGAGCCCCGGTTTCGGAAGCCCGTCCGACATTGCAGCGCCAGTCTGACGAGGAGCAGAACCCATATGATGAAGCATGACACCTAGCTTGCTGGGTGTGTGAGGGTTTTAGTTCCAACTAGGGGATTCCCCCCTCTTACTGGCACACACACCTTCTTTCCTCACCACTCTTCCCGGGGAACTTTGTACCCTCTTTTTGTTTCCAAAGTACATGTCCCTAGGAAGGAACACTTAAATGGTGCAGCTGCCCACTACTTGCTGGGCAGCTCGGATAAACTGCGACAGGGGCTCTCGCTATCCCTCCAGGACAGAACTGCCCCAAACATGGGAGCCTTCTAGGCTCTCCGCTGCCAGCCGGGGCCCTCTACCTCCCGTAATGCCCCCTTCGTTGGAGTCCCCCCTCTGGTGACTCGGAAATTGACACTGGCCCTCGGACATTGGAGCCATGGGGCTCTCAATACACAAATTGCCCAGGGGCCTCTCGTGGGCTCTAAAGAAATGCAGCCAACGTGGGGGAGCGGCCCACTGCCCACCGGGGCCACTCTACCTCGTGAAATGCCCCCTGTGTATGTAGGAGCCACTCTGGCTCTCAACCAATTCCCCTGGGATCGTTGGAGTCCCCCCTCGGGGGACTCGAAAGGCACCCGAGTCACGCAGGAGCCTCAGAGGCTCTGAAACCAAATGCCCCCAAACTGTAGCAGCACCACTATTTAGCCGCCCGGATACCCCCCCCCCCCAGCTCCTTCTCACTCACCGGGCTTCTTCCCCTGGAAGCCCCGCACTACCGTTGGCGGCCTCGGCCGCAACCTTCAATGCACCCGGGCCCCCTCATGGGACCCGGGGCTTTGCGGTGCACCGGCAGGGCTCTCTCCAGCACACGGGAGCCCTGCTGGACCCAGTGACGCCATCACTGCTGCTCCTCTTCCTTTCTCACGGCGGGCAGCCAATCGCGGTGCGGCGGCGGGTGGGACTTCCTGGAGCAAGCGGATGTCCTGCCCTGCTCCAGATGCCCAGCCGCCTGACTTCCTGTTTGTGGCCCGGCCGCAGCGGTTATCCAATCTTGGGGGCAAGAGGAGTAGGCACCCTCATAATAAAAAAGTAAATAGCGGGGTGAGTACCCGCTTTGGGGCACATCAAAACGGGGTGGGCACCCGTAATAATAAAAAAATGCAAATAAAGATGCAGGGTGGGCACCTGCACACTTGGGGCACACAAAGGGCAGGAGCGCTTCCCTCCGATGGAAAACGACAGCGCTCTGCCCAAGGACGAAAAGATAAAGCGCTCTCAAGGCGCTGGGGGCACAGGCATCACAAAAGGCCCCAGAAAGGACCCCCACACCAAGGAGTGTCCTAGCAGCAAGCAGGGCATTACAGGACAAGGCTTCTAGGGCAAGGAACGTTTCCCAGCACAAAGTCCATCAGCAATACAGGGGCTGGGCAGAGCCCAGGGAGGCAAGCCTTCCCCTGGGCCCCAGCAGCAGCACGCCCCTGGTAGATTCTAGTCAGGAAAACAAGAACATTTTACAAGAGGTCACAGCCTCTTTTTATACACACAATTCCTTTGTCTAAAGGTGCAGGCAAGTGGCGAACCAGATACAACTGGTTCCTGAGCACTTTGTTTTGCTCAGCCCCTCTGCCTATTCACAGGATGGGTCAGGGTCATCAGACACACCACAGGGATGGAGGCAGCATTGTGAGGGGAAAGCCCAGCCCTTTTCAGGTCCCAGGTGCACTCCTTCCCAGCCATCAACATGCAGATCTCTCATTCACCACCGGGGCTGCCCCATCCTGACTCCAGGAGCCTGGCACACCAGCCAGCCCCAGCCAATCACAAGCCTGCACATTCACTGCACAGACAGGCCAACTTCTAGAAGTGGCACTTCCACACTAGACACAATAACACTGCACACATCATCGTGCAGCATTTAATTACACGCATCCGCACATACCAAACTCGCACCTGCACTCCCAACACATCAGGAATTACAGTGGACACACACATTCCCCATGCATTCCTATGGGAGGGCAGGCCAATTTCACACACACACTCAGAGAGTGCACGCACTTTACACTGCGCCACAGTGCTAAAGTGCGCAAAGACCAGAAATCATCATAATTATGTAACACTAAATGGCAAAAAAGTTCAGGGGTAAACCTGCCAGAAGGGCCAAGTCCAACACATAGCAACCACAGAGCATTACCAATGATGGCAATGTGGGACAAAGTGCAACACCTACACCACAGGACAGAGGACACAACTGGTTCCACCTGTGTGTAGTAACTGGCCACTCACATTTGGCATTGCCTGACACTGTGTGATAACAATGTATTGGTACCACCACACATTCGTCATGTACTCGGAATTCCTACTGTCTGCCATAAAATAGCTATCTCCACCAAAACAGTCACAATATGCATTGTCATGCAGTCTTCATGTAAACATCTGCAGAGCAGCAACATACATGGGAACCTCTGTTAACATGAATCTCCCCTTAACATTGCAGGGGGACAAACACCAGTTACTGCAGTGCAAACCACTAATCCCATCAGTGACGATGGAGAGGACAACCTGTACATCTGTTCAGACACCATCCAATGGATAATGGACAGCCTCCGCACACCACCCCCAGGAGCAGGGCAGTCCAGCTGCCTCGAGGTGACCCCACCACCTGCACAGACCATACAGCAGGAAACACACACCACCATGGCTGTCTCCCAGGACCCCCACGAACAACACATGAAATTGTAACGACGTGGGTTCAGTTGCCAGGTGGAGTTGCCTGATCAGCTGAGGGTGGCCATTGAGCTCATGGCAGCCAAACTCGATTCCATACGTGGGTGTCTGAGTCCCATCAGGGACCACTTGCAGTCCAAAATGGACACACATTGTCTGCACCATGCTCCAAGACAATTCTTGGCTGACATTGCTGGGGCCATCTCTCGGATACAAGAACTGTCAAGTCAGACAGGCACCAGCAATGACAGCACAGAGTTGGCACAGATGCACAGGACAATTGAGACCATGGAGCAGATACAGGCTGGAAGTATGGCTGCAATGGCTGAACACCAGATAGATGTAGCTGGGATCTTCCATGCCTTGCGGTTTATCATCCTGCCATTGCTGCCACTGAGATCGGCCCAGAAGTCTGCAGCGGGAACTACGACACACGCCTCTCCAACCCCTGATCTGTCAGTGCCACACAGTGATGCAGCCCTATCACCATCACGCCCTGATGTGTCAGTGGCTCACAGTGATGCAGCCATTACCCCACCACACACAACGAACACACCGAACACTGAGGAGGTATCAGAGGACTAAAATGGAGATATCAATTAGTCTGTGAGTAAGGAGGTTGTAGCCTCCATCACCGCCATATGACCTGTCCCTGCCTGGTTGTGCGCTATACATCATGCCCTGGGAGAACACCTTCCACTGACCCCAGAACATTCAGCGACATACACCTGGACCCCGACATGGACTGTCATATCTTCACTGGTGGACAATAACACAGCACTCCTGCAGCGGACAGCAATTTCCCACTCCCAAATCACTTTTCAATCCCCAAAGGACTCTGGTTGGCCCACCACTGGTCTCCAATGAGGGCTTGGCTGGGCCATGTACAGCTCCATCTCCGGAATGCACCAGAATGTGAATAAAACATTTGAAATCACACAGATATGTCATGGCTATTTTTACTCAAGTGTGAAAGTATGTATGTATGTATTCATGGACAATGATTGCACAAGAAGGTTCACCCATGTAAATGACATCAATGCGCATGTTGAACCCAGAGCCACATGGCTAGTTGGATGTCTGGGAAGAGGAGTACTGGCTGTGACCTCATTGCACATTAATGAAAATCTCCCAACCCCCAATGTAGGCACACGTCCATGTATTGTATAAGGCTGTGGGTAGGAATGTCCAATTCTGAAGCAGGCCAGAAGTGGTGTGCTACATCACGTGTCACCAGAACTGCATGCTGCATACCTACTCACACACATCTGTATGGAAACAATCTGTTTTGATTCATAGCATTGCTCCGCATGATCAGAGGTTGGACACCATACTCACATTGCTGGAGACACGTAAGTGCACAGGCCTGCCAGCAACAATCCCGAACACAGTGTTTGGCTCACAGAGGTGGAGTAGGCAAAAGGGACCCACCCCCATTGTACAGGCATCACTCAGTCCCTCCCTATGTAAGGACGATGCTCATTGTGGCACACGATTCATACATCTAATCAACACTCATCACATTTGGACAGTCGTGAAGTTGCGTGGACTTTATAGGCATGTGCGTGCCAGTACAGACAAGGCAAGGGCCACAACATGCATGGACATGCTTTAGACACTTACACCCATCATAGGGGCATGTCAAGGTGCAAGACATGGCGGTGCAAAAATGTACACCAATTGTTACGGATGGCCGCGGTCTTAGCCCACCTTGCCTTGCTTGACTAGTCATGTGATGTTTGGCGTCTGCCCATTGCCCCGTGTCAAGGGACACGACTCACAGCCAATGGGGTCTGCATAGTGCTGTGCCACCGGACTGCACCAACTGTCTGCTCTGCTGACAGTGATCAGGTGGGAGGGTCTGGCAAGATCACGTCGTGCTACATTGCCATGTGTGTACTACCGTCAGCAGTACGTCCGATTTGTGAACGCAGCCAAACAATTCTGTTCTGCTCTGACCATGGAAATGCCTCACCTTACACAGGTGTGTGTACACTTGCATAGTTCCTTGCACATGCATTCTGAGCCCAGACGAATGCAAACATGTCCACTGTTGTGGTGGGACAGGTAAGCATTCCCCACAAAGCAAGAGCGTGTTGGGACCTGTGCTGTGGGTAGCAATCCAATGTGGCTTCAGGATCGTCTTTACTCGTCCATGAATGCCAGTGCAGCTTCATGGGCAATGTGTTCCGATAGTACGCCGTTGTTGTGTTCAAGGAACACCAGAGTGACCCAATCCATTAACTGTTCCGGGCATATGTGCTCAGTCCACGCCGTTTTCCCTATCTGCAGCACAGTCCAATAGGGTAGCGCCTCAATGTGGTCACTGCACACGAGGAGTTGTGCAATCTCCCATGCACAACTGCTGGCACATACGCCAAAGATCAGTTCATCAAATGCTCGGGTATCCCAATGACACTCCTGTTCGTGGGCCAACAGGGGGCGCACTGTCAGGTCATAACCCAATTTAGCTCCCGTTGCATTGGATAGGCGACCTCCATGGGCCACTCGAATGTGCACGATTGACAGTTCAACCAGGGCTGGACGCAGGTGACGTAGGAAAGACGGAAACTCATATGGTAACTGATACGCAACACTGCCATTGGCAGAGCTCTCAACAGATGCAGAATTTGTACACAGTACAATTCCACGTGACTGGGGTTGTGCATGTGCCCAGGAATACCTGCCATTGTGTTTGTTTATCTTGTAGCACCGGCACTCCTCAGACCGGCAGCAGTTCTGTGGACGATATGCCACAGCTCAGGGAAATGAGTCATATGTGTGGGCAACTTTTGGACATATGAGTAGTTATTGACCCATGTGACAAGGGCATCCCTTGCAGGTGTACGTCGTGCAGGGACAAGTGTGTGTGGTGTGTAGGTATGTTGGTTTTTCATTAGCGCTGTTTGTGGTGTGGGAGTCATCGGAGGCTGGCTTGGTATCTCATGCAGGGTGTGCCAGCCGCGTTCAGGACCAAGGTCGGAGAGTCGGTTGGCATTCCGTCTTGTGTATGTGAACAATGGAGCTTTCGTTTCTGGTTTTAGTCTGACTACTGTTTGCATTTCGGAGATGTGATGTGTCCTTCGAGCTGACTTTGATGCCAGGCCTCTGATTTGGGGTGCACGAATTTTGAGACACACACAGCTGTTTGCATGTTAGCATCGGCCAAGGGAACGTTTGGCATTGTGCTCCTTGTTCAGTCTCTCCCTTACTTTCTCTTTCTCTCTCTCCCTGTCCTTTGCTGAGTGCCTGGCACACCTTCTCATCTTGGATATTGTTTTGCACGCTGTG
This sequence comes from Lissotriton vulgaris, assembly GCF_964263255.1. Lineage (NCBI taxonomy): Eukaryota > Metazoa > Chordata > Amphibia > Caudata > Salamandridae > Lissotriton > Lissotriton vulgaris. The sequence goes on along the minus strand of NC_141689.1, from coordinate 1,293,070,590 downwards.
ACTCACAGATTGTCCAGGGATGCCCCGCCATGACTCTTCACAATAGTTGTTTTGAGACGTATCAGTATGTGGCATTTTGTTTTGTTTTTTAATGATGCATGAGTGACTCAGGATTTCTGTACTTACATGTGTGTTGAATGCTGCATTTGTGCAACATCAGGCAGGTGTTTTTTTGCATGTTTTCGGGCCGTTGATCTGCAGTGTCTTGGTCCAGTGGAGGTGGGGTGTGCCCGGGGTGAGTGCCCGGCGGGGGTGTGGTCTTGGGTAGGTAGCGGTGGGTGTTATGGCCCTCTTGGGTGTCCGTCCCGCATGTTCAGTGTCTCCATGGCATCTGACGTTGTTCAGGTGTGGCTTTGGGTTGGGTTCCCTTTTGTGGTGCAGGCTGTGGTCTGACTTTTCACCAGGTCAGGTTACGCCTTATAGCATGTTTTGTGTTCTTATCGCTAATATGGCTGGTCATTGAGAATGTTGGGGAGTGGTGTTGTTGCGGCTTTTGGCACGGGAGCTCCTACTCCGCATCTCAGTAGCGATAATTGCCTGAGTCATCAGTGGCGATTTTTTTTGCAGCTGCTTTCACACGTAAACTAGTGCTATGGGCTGTTATCACCAGCTTGTGAATGGGGTGATAAATTTACCTCAACATTGGCTGCGATAACGTGCCGTTAACTCAGTGATAGCTCCTTGAGAATATGTCCTGCCTGTGGTGAAATGAAGCTGTTTGTTGAAATGCTACTGATGACGGTGTTCAACAGAGATATATTCTTGCAAATGTTTATTCTTGAAAAAGCCAATAGAGCATTGACCCCTAATGCAAACCCAGACAATATCACAGGCCAATCATTGTTGATCTCCTAATCTATTGAGATCATGATGCAGCACTTTGGCAAAGTTGAGTGAAATCATATAATTTGAAGGCTTGAAGATCGCTATCTTCACAGACTATATGCAGGCACTGCAGGATAGGATGGGCAACAGGTTTATAATGGGTCAAAAAGCAAATTAGAAACTTGGGGCTTAAGAATGCTATACTGTATCCCACCAAATTCTGAGTTTGATGGAAAACAAAGCTGTTTTTCTTCAAAATAACAGAGGTTACAATGCACAGTAACATCAGACTAGGAACTTGAAATTCAAGTCAACTCCCTGCTCGATTGGGTTTTTAAAATCAAAGCTCGAAAAGTTATTAAGGAGTCTTTTTGTATGGTATGAGCACTCTGTTAAGTGGATTGCAAAACTGTGGGAATATTTACAGGGTATGTCATAGAAAAAGTTATTTCCAAGAAATTGGGGTACCTAAAGGCCAACTGTGGATGCCTGGCCATGCAGGTGACCAAGTGGGTATATAAGTGGTTGAATATGAGAAAATGTCTAACCTCAGCCCTCTACCTTAGTTGCATGATACATCACAGGAATTTAAAGACACTGCATGCAGGGCAATGGGAATACTGCACCTTGGGAAGCATACCTAGGCCAGGTATCAATAGGAGAAGGATAGTTGAGGAAAGACACTATTGTGATTTACATAAACACAATCCCCAAATGAAATTAGAGCATTTACATGTTTTTATAGCCAATTACACTCTACAACCCATGCCCTCATATAAGGAATGTCCACAGCCCTGATGGACTGTCAGTTGCATTATATTTCTTTATTTCTTTATGTATTTACTTACATTCTTTGAAGAGCATTCCCATCATCCCCAGAAGGATATTCCAGCACTAGGATCGAAGATCTAAGATTGTCTGACACCTGCGTAAACCATTATTGGGGGGAATATCCAGGTTCAGCCTATTTAAAAAACTAAAGAGGTCAGGAATAAATAAGATGGAGGTTGAAAGACAAAGAGTTTCAATGAATTGCTGCTAAATGGCTGGAAGAGCGTCAGCCCATTCTCGCTTTTCTGATACGCTTGAACTTTACTGTAGCTCAATTAGCAGATCGGAGAGACTGTGCAGGTTGCTTTAGAAAGATTGGCCCAATTTCATAAGGCGCTCAATGAACATGACTAAGTAGTTTAAATGTGGCCTTCTTATTTACAGGGAGCCACTGCAGTGTGTTCAAACAGGCAGCAGCAATTTTTTTTTTCCTGTTACAAATCAATCTAGCAGCTGTGTTCCAGGGCCATGACCCGAGCGAACCCCGCGGCCCCCGCAGCAGGCCAGAAAGGGCCGTCAGTGTTCCCCAGCAACCCGGACTGCGGCCGGAGGCAGAAGCAGATGCCCAACAACAGGCCCCGGTGGGGGCAGGAAGTCAAAGCAGCCACCACACTTGCCCTAGCCCCAAACATCTCCACTCTCCTCACCGCAGACCAGGGTACAAGGCTCAGGTCCTGGCTGCACCTAGTCAGGGATCAGATCAGGACTGGGCCTGCGTCTTCAGGCCCAGTCCGCACGGCGCTCAGCACAGCCCTGGCGTCTTCCTCAATCTTGCAACGGGGAACAGGTTTCGGCACCGTGCCGGGTGCACCAGTTAGATTAGCTTTCCATAGGGCTATGGATGGGCTGCACCAAGTAGATTTTAGGAGGATTCATGGTGGATTAAAGAGGTAGGCGTGCAGAGCTTGTTCAAGCTGCGTCTGCCATGTTGGCTGACAAAGCCACGCCCCCCATTAATTGTATATTTTAATTACAAATAATAATGAATAAAAATGTAATATTTACTTAATTAACTTCATGCCCTATTCCCCTTCAAACCCACCAACTCACACCTAAAATACAACTTTAAAAAATAATGCTTACACAATTTACATAATTATCAAGTAAATATTTAAATAATTTATCATTAATTATCAATCAAGTATTACTTAACTACCCACCCTATAAGCCTAGTAACCCAACAACTCACGCCTAAAATATAACTTAAAAAATATTTACAGTTTTCATAGCTATCAAATAAATATTTACTAATTATGTATTAATTATACCTAACTAACTTCACAACCCACTATGACACTATAAATTACTTTTAACAATTATATTAAAATTATAAATAATTTAAAATTACAAATTATATTTAAAAACATTAACAACGATTATAAAACAATATATACATTTACAATATAATTTAAACACATAAAGGTAATTAAAACACAATCTTTTTTACAACGATATTTATGTAAACGATATTGACAACAATATTCTCGAGAACGATATTACTTACCTCAAAAAATTTATATTTTTGTCAACAATATTCCTGGATCACAGTATTTGTGTGACACAATATTAAAAACTCAATATTAGTGTCACTCAACATTTAAAACATTATATATTGTCCAAATACCTTCTACATTTTGTGCATTTCCTCTAAACAGCCACAACCCAGGATGGAAAGGTTTGTCTGAATACCCATCTGCATTCTAATGGCCTTGCCTGGTCAGGAAGGAAGGGAGGGGCTAACACTTCACTTGAATAGGTAGTGCCCTGTCCCAAAAAAGGACTGATTACCCCCCACAGATAGCCTAGGAGACAGACTGGGCTGAAAAGGGATACTAGAGAACTTCAGAGAGCTGCTTGAAGTCACCCCCACATCAAAGGCAATTTTGGATATAAGTACTGGGTCTCTGACCCCATGAAATCAGACACTACTGGACTTGTAACTGAAGCTCTGCTAGAAGAATTGCTGTGCTGATTAAATAACTCAACTGAACTGACTCTGCTGAAGGGGAGCTGAACTCTGCCTTCATTATAAGTGATCTCAATGGGCATATTGGCTTGCCTTCTGTTGCCTGAGACTCCGTGATATCAAAGTCTCTACCCCCAATCCTGTGTCTGGCTCACTGGAAGTGGCACAGATACTTCCAACACAAATTTAAATGCATCTCCTGTCTGCATGTAGCAGAACTGGCACATCAACACAGTTCTGTGAGTAAAATCCACACATCAGAACCAGCACATTGCTTCCAGAGATCAGCGCATTGGACAGTGTACTGCCACTACTGCAGCTTGGTGAGATCGATGCATCTCCGCTACTGAGTGGTAAAATCTGGTTCATCGCTACTTGACTCTTGACTCTTGCACCCATCTTCGGAATAGACGCATCGTTTTCACTGCATGGAGAAGACCATACATCCTGCACTTATGGGCTTCGACATCAATGCATCTTGCTGTTTGCCGCCAGGAAAGGCTTTGTTACTGGGGCTGCATGGGTCCAGTAGGCTGCCTGTGTCCATCATGGTCAACTCAAACTTTGACTTTGCCACAGTCCAGTGCAACCTAAAGTAACCTTTTTGGCCCTACTTATTTCTGAGCGCTTTACTGCATTTATTCCTTTAAAATTCAAAATCTCAATTGTTATACAATAGATTGTTGTTGTTTTGATCACGTTTTGTTCAAAAAGTTATCATCTATCTTCATAAACCGGTGTGGAGTCTGCATGTGGTGTATTCATTATGTTACTGTGTGAGTGTGTACACAAAAAATTAACAGATTGCCTCTTTAGATAAGCCTGACTGCTCTGCGCCAAGCTACCATAGGGTAAGCACAGGTTATCTTTGAGCGTGTATCTTGCTTGCCCTGACTAGAGTGGTGATTCCTGCCTGGCCTGGTGCAAACCTAAGCCAACCAAGAGTCCCATTTTTAGCAGACTCTACATTTTAGCACAACATACATCCTTGTATCCATTTTGGTCACAAAGAATCATTTCATGTTAACAACAAGAAGGTGTAACACAAAAAGCATTAACTCGCATTCTGGTTATTTGTGTTGTTCCTGTGCACAAACCCTACATTTATGCCATGAACGGTGCATATTTATTCAATGTTGCTAAGTAGACTATTGTTTGGAATTGTACGTAACAAGGATAATGTGAAATTGAAGAAATTATCGGAGAACAAACCAGCATAAGGGAAATTTAGCCCATACATGCATATCTTGGGTTAATGGGGTGGTAGTCTTTCTGACTTGAAATGTGGGTACTCTTACCTGGGAGCCTAGGAGAACAGATCATTGAATTAGCCCATGAAGGACATCGTTGCATTGGTGATACCAAAAGAGCCCTGAGAAACTGACTGTGGTTCTCGTGCATAGACAAACAAGTTGAGAGGGAACTAAAGAGTGTCATCTTTACAACTGCTTTTCAACCAAAGTGATGCAAAAGTAACTGACCATATCTGACCTTCCCACAAGGATTGGAAAGGATTGAAATGTATTTATTTGGAACTATAGGAATCAGACATCATCTCATGGTAATCATCAATGAGTATTCACTTTTTCCTTTGGTAGAGGAGTTATCATCAACAGCCCAAGACAAGGTTATTGTGCGGCAGAATAACATCTTTCCAGCGTGGGGTGTTCCCACCATTCTCAAACCTGGCAGAGAATTTAGAGACTTCCTAATCAGAATGAACATCAAGCATCAAAAGAGTACAACTCTGTTCCCCAAGTCAGTGGTGTTGTGGAGTGATTTATGGGTATGCTCAAAAGAGCATCAATTGAGGATATCGAATTAAAGATATGTGTCAAGCCGTCCGTGATTATCGGCCAACTCCCCACTCCACAACTTGTGAAAGGCCAGCCACCTTGCTCTTTGGGAGATCCTTCGAAACCAAGTTGATTCAATGGACAGTTGACATGTCCTTGAGTGCTGACAAGTTTTATGTCACCAACACTTCTAGAAAGTGCACAATGAAGCCCTATGACAATCTGTGTTGGAGAGCCCAAGACTTATATTTAGACCTATTCAAGCAGAGTGACAGAGGAAAACAGACACTCTGTTTGCAGTCGTTCCTCTGAGGGTTGTGACGTGGAAAGGATACATGATGACTGCACATCATCCTGGACAGCCTATCATATGGGATACATCCCATTTCCCTAAGAATGAGGCTCCCCCACCTGACATTCCAGATCAAGCATCAGAACCTGTACCATTAGAAACAAAGAGAAACTCAACCGATTCATGCTACTCAATTTGCCCGACTAATTTGAGTGCCTCAACGAGTCATCAAAGAAATAAATTATAACTGTTGTTTGGACTTTTTATTTTACAAAGGGGGAGATGTAGTGTTGTGAGATTATGGGGCATATTCACAAGGAAGTTAGCCTCCTTGGCTTAACGCCACGCTCTGCCACTTCTGAAACACAGGGCTACACCAATACAGTGCAGCCCTGCACTTTCTCGTGCACTGGCAGAAATTGAGCAGCCTTTCACTAACAGAGGCACCCTTACACCATAGTGAAAGGGTGCCTGTGTTGAGGGGAATGATTGTTTATGTGCAGGAAGTTGTCCCTTCCTGCACATAAACAATCTGAAATGGCGTTTTGAAACTAGGTCACTGCTTTTTAATGATTCAGTAATATTTTGATTTGTATTTGTGTGCTGCAAAACCTAGCACACATGGAAAAAGGAAAAGTGAGGAGAAATATAGAATCTTACCTCTTTTTCACTGGGGTAAAACAAGGTTTACTCTGCTTTTAATTTTGACTCTGCCTTTTATTTACGCCATCCTTGTGAATAGGGTGCAGCGTCAAAATCAATAGGTGTTGCAGTGGAACACACACCATAACACCCTTTGCCTGCCCCTTTCACTTCAAGTATAGCCTGAAAGGGGGCCTTATTCACAAGGCGGTGTGAAAGCCACATTAAGTGGCTTAACGCCGCCTTGTAAATAAGGTGAAGCTCCCATCGCCACCACAATGACTGAAAAAGTGACATGCGTGGTTATTAACCCCATGGCTGCTAGGCGTTTTCCCGTCCTGCGCTGCAAATTATTCTTTTTCATTGTTTTATGACGAGCTGGCCTTGTCATCCGCGCACGGCAGGTAAGCGCCATGACGAGGCCAGCTCGTCATTAGCCTCGAAGGGGTTAATGGTTATGTCGTAATCAGAGAGCAGATTGTGATTGTATGTGGAGGAATACAGACTTACAATCCAGGGCTCTGTGTGTGGCATATTCATTTGCATGCTTTGAGGGTGGGGAGGATGCTGCAGGTAGTACAGTTTTATTATGCAAAATCCTCTGCTTCTGTTCCCACCCCGACCTTAGCAAAAAACATTTTGCAGTTTAATCGTGCTCAGCTCCAGGCCAGCACACATGCCGTACTATGCGTCTCTACAAGCAGAGCAGCAGTTCACGCCCCTGAACTGTGCAATCCTGTTCTTCTTCGACTACTAGAAATGGTCACCAGCCTCTAGCTTCATCAAGTAATGCGCAGCAACTAGTTGGCTCAAGAGTATTTAACCGACCTGAAGGATTTGTCTGTTGGGTGACAAATTGTGCTAAAAGATGCAGGGACCGGTGCATAAATGTAGATTCCCTCTTGTTATACCTCAAATCCCATAATGCAGACTATTAACATGACTCGAAATGCTCATCCTGTCTTGTTTTTCTTCTTAAACTTGGGGTTCCTCCCACAGCATAAAAGTACCAGAATACAAAGATATAATAATAGTACCAGATATTCACAATGTGGTATGGTCTACCTTCAGAGCTAACTCATAGATTGGGTCTTGAGTCTATTCAATTCTATTTCCTGAAGGACAACATAAGATTGTTCATTAACAGAACATCCCTGTGTGATAATAAATACAACAGCTATTTTCTGAACTAATTTGGCATATCCACGCTAATTTTTTGATGAAGTGCCATTTTCCTTTTACTGCGACTGTGCAACCTCCCCTATTTAACTGGTTTACCGCAATCAGTATAAAATGGGCATATGTACTACATTGACTACAAACATGTCTTGAATTTACAGTTGATTTGGATTTGAATGCATGCCCAGTGTTTTATTGATGTTTTGTCATGTAAACCATATAGCAAAAAACGCACAAATTAGACACATTTTTCGTGCCATACTCCAATTGTTAGGAACTGCAGAAGCTGTTTTGCTAATTTGTTTAGGAACATATTAGAAATTACAAGAAAGCTTATTGAGATCATATTAAATTCAACATGTACTGAGATAATAAAATATATATTATTATTAATTTAAAACGGGCCTGGGCATTTTCAGTAGCATATGCTAGAATTTGGACAGTGATACCATTTTATGTTAATTACTCAAGTATCCCCAATAGTAGTACTGCGTACAATTCTGAGCTTAAGACAATGAGTGTGGGAGGTATCCCATTGCAAGATCTTGCGATGATCCATAGTTACACAATTTGGACTTCCTTAAATTCTGCACGAAGATCTAATGTTGTTTTTTTTAATCAAGCGAAAGGAAATTATTTCCCAAGTTGTTATATGCATGTAGATAGATGGTTGACCCTATCCATTAACCTAGAAGTGTAATGTGTGACTGTCACACAAAGCATTGTATCGCGATTGACTTTCCTAACTCTAGGTTATGCATTTACTGTATACCTTGACAAGGGGTCTCCAACCTTTTCTATGATGGAGCTACTTCTGATCAGTGAATATCACCCTGAGCTACTCATGAATATTATCACTGTTACAAGGCCACCCTCGAGGATCCGGAGGCCAGGGCATAGGCATAACGGCCACATCAACTATCCGATCGCAATAGGCTCGGAAGTACCAGCCCGTCCTCGTTTTCATTGAGGCATAACCCACTCGATTTTCGAGTTTTTATATTTCCTGACTCCAGAATCTGGATGTTATTTCGCCTGACTGTGAGTAACAGCTAGGTCCTAAGGTCCGAGGGTTGGGTGCACCTTAGCGTGTGTCTACCACCCAGGTTTTTTTTTTTTTCACTTGGTCCTGACGAAAACCTGGCAATTTCCTCTACAGGTTGAAACATGTAGACCCTAACACTTTCACATAGATAAAGTCGGTCAATTTAACCTACTTTAATATCTTTATCTGATTTTAATATTGTCCAGTACCTTCCGAATAAAGTTTTATTCAAGGAATACTGTGCCAATTTTTAACTCACTTTTTGCACTACACTCACAAAAGACTACCCGCTCCACTGTAATCAGGTGTCGCAGCACACCTGTATGGCACTCGGCTGTCCGGGTGGGACCCCGATGATGAAGCATGTCACCAACCAGGTTGGTGAGTGAGGGGTCTTCTATAAAAGGAACAACTTCCTTTTGACTACATCTCTTTCCCCACACTCTATTAGGACTGTCTTGGTCCAATGGTGATACTCCTCGTTTTGTTTATACACAATGTGACCAGACACATTAATAGTCCAAGGGCCTATATACGAGTGGCCTGCGCTGCTAGAGAGTCGCTTTTTAGAGGATCCAGTGTCACAGACCTCTTGATCATGTCTTACATTGCTTTTCACGGTCTGTTAGATATGGAGTAAGGTAAGTCAATGCAAAGTGCTGCGTTGCCTTATTATGCATCAAGGATGTGTTCCGTGGGCGTTTTCGGTGGGTGTTACCAACCAACGCCCATGGATTTTGACACAAGGAGATGATGGACTGAGAGCTGACAATTTTCAGACACTCACACCAGTCAGAGATCTAGGTTGAATCCATCATCCTTCTTTAGCTCATTTCACCACCCCAGATCAAACCCAGCAATATGAAAATCAGTCTGACCCTGTTCTATATGGGAAAAGTCCAGCCCAAACTACCATGCCAGGTCTTCCCTGGACTGGAAACAAGCATCCTGGGACCAGTTTCAGGGTAACACCCCTCATCAGCCAGGCTAAAGAATAGAGATCATAATCTATTCGTGGCTACTCCTTTCAACTATTGGAGGTAATTAAATATCGTGCATCCTTGGTCTGAACAGCCGCCTTGACTTCCAGAAATTCTGGAGTTTGAATCCGGCATCAAACTAATCCCTTATTATGACTTCGGAATCCCCTTGTGGAAAAAGATCAAAAAAATCATTTGGAGTTCCTTTTTTAATAAACCTGATACAAGAGACCCTACTTACTATTTCTATTTAATTCACCATGTAATGCATTGGTTCTAATTACTTAACGAATCAAAAAAACTTTCAAACTGCCCGCGTTCGACCATTCCACTGCCCCAACCAATTGGAACGTAATCCCCATGTCAACAAACACTGAGATTCCGTAAGAGACAAATGAGTAGGTAACTCAGAAGGTGGCTGATCTTGATGAAGTGAGTAATAAAAGATAAATACCGCTTGCTCAAGAAGCCACATGCCCGGTACTACCTGTGCTGATACCATTTTCCCCTTTTCTTTACCCTGATTATCACATACAGAGTGTGACAACATGCACCGCCTCCCACCGGGATCTATGTTACAAAAAATGTTCGTACTTTCAGTACGTGGTATCATTTATTGCTCACACTTTGAAAAGTATATACTGAAATCTACTGTGATATCATTATGCACCTTCCTTGGTTTGTCCTGCCTAACTACCTGACGTGCCAGCATAATGTGATGTTTACTTGATTACAGAAGCAACTGGCTAATTGGCCGCCCAAAGGCACATTGGGCCAGATGTGGGTATCCAAATACCAGTCGGTAACAGCCAAAAATACCGATTTTCAGCCGTTACCGACCGGTATTTGGATACTGAGATGTAGGGCATTAAAAAATACAGATTCGGTAATTTTACCGAATCGGTAATTTTACCGAATCTGTAAATTTACAGATTCGGTAAATTTACCGAATTCATTTTGAAATGTAGGTAGCATTGTAAACAGTGCTAGAGGGCTTTAAGGATTAGGTATTTACCACCAGCTATTAGTTGGTGGTAAATAACAAATTCCTATGTAAATGCAAATATGTGCATTTACACCTGTGCCATGTGGCACACATACATGCCCTAAGGGCATGTATGTTAGCCACATGGCACACAAGCAGTTATCAGGGGTGCAACAGGGTGTCAAAGTGACACCCTGCCACCCTTGACTTTTTCGGAATTGTACCGACCGGTTTGGTAATTGACATTCATTCCTATGGGCCTCAAGGTCCATAGGAATCAATGGCAAATACCGAATCGGTAAATACCGATTCGGTAAATACCGAATCTTACCAATTCGGTATGTTTTACTAAATTTTTATCTACATTGCAATTGCCGATTCTAAAATAACGAATCAGTAAAATTCGGTATTTTAGAATCAGTAATTTGCAATTACCTACATCTAGCCCATTATGTGTTATTTAGATTTTCTTTAATCTTACATCTAGGTGCCCTTTTAAAACAAACTGGAAGCTCCAACTTAATATGCAAGAGGTTCATCTTGCATTTAATGCTGCATGCTAGAAGATGCAACCATTACCCTCACGGTCGCACCAGTCAGTAGAGGAATCAACACTGGCTTGGGGTATATGCATTGATGACAGGTCTCCACGGTGTGGACCTTTGAATATTTCTAATCATGTAATGTCTCCTTTTCTCTTGCAGAAGTTTTTTAATCTTATGGCGAAACTCGTAAGTTATGCATTTTACACACCTATGCACACCTTAGTGCGTGTGCATAGTTCACGCAATTTCAGGGCTATTCAACCATGAATCACAGGTCCTGAAGAAAGCCAATCTTTTGGGAACATATTAACTGAAACATGTTGATCACATCATTTGGAATATTTTAATAATCTTTTTGAGGCTTGCAAGACCATACTCTCTCATTCACATCCAAACAACTTATTTTTAACCCTAACTCAGGGTCCACATAATAAAAACATTGGTAATATGGAGATAGCTTTCAATTTCTCACTCTCACTGTATCCACTTCTTAACCAAAGACACCACAAAAACCAACTCCGCTGTAAATAGACGTAAAAGCACACCCAGGAGGCATTTGGCCCCCTAGGTGGAACCCCATGATGAATAATGCGACCAACAAGGTTGGTGGATGAGAGTTCTTTTATAATGCAAATGGGTTCCCTGCAAGGGAATTTTCTGATGACCTTGACTATGGTGTTGATAAAAGCAACGTTCTGAGCTTGTTCTCTTTGTTTGTTGATTCATAGCTAGGGGTGACGAATTAGCCCCTCTGTTCCTCTCTCTCACTCAATTGTTAAGATGTTGCTATACAGTATCCAAATTGACAAAAGATGAAGAGTGACTTACTACAGGTCCTAAAAACTGTATTTTATATACACCAATTGGTCAGTGTGGAGTACTTGCTGAGATCTAGACGGTGAAGGATTGGTGGCTAGCATGTGTTTTTCTGCTCACAGCAGAGAACGGTGTGTGTACCAGTTATACCAATGTTGTCTATGAAGCTCAAACAAGATTTCTATAGAGCTGTCAGAGAAATCCACCCAGATTGCACTTAATTTTTCGTACAAAGATTCTAGCACAACGTATGACATCCTTTCACACACAGGGCCTCATTTATGAGGTTGGGCGTCTCTTTTACGCCACTGGTGCGTCACTTTTTGTGACGCACCAGTGTCGTAAAAAATGTGCCTTGTTGCGCCATATTTACAAAGTGACGCATCTAGGTAGATGCGTCACTTTGTAAACCCCTGAGCCACATTATACCTACTCGAGGTATAATGTATGCAAGGGGGGCGTATTGACGCAAGAAAGGGTCGTAGAAGTGATTTCACTGCGCCACTTCTAGGACACAAATGCGTCAATTTCTTACGCCTGCCTCACAGCAGACGTAAGACTGACGCAGTCCCTTTCACATGGGGCTTGCCCCATGTGAAAGGATACTTTTTTTTTTTAAACCTTTATTCATAATCACACAGTTAACATCGCTCTGAAGCCAACAACCCGGAGGCAGGCAGCAATGTATTGTTCATATAATTCCACATCGCATATTCAAGGTGTTAGCGTTTCAACTATCCTGCTGCAGCATATTATATCAAAGTAACTCCAAGTGTAACGATCATACATGTCATTCATATACAGTTGAACAGTAAGAATCCAGAGCACTATACACAGTCATAGTAATCCTTATGGTAAGTTCTTTACCTCCTAATCTACCCATATCTACTCTCAACTAAAGCCTGGTAGTAGTTCCCTGTTTCAGCAAGGTGCAATCTATACAGCACATTACATACAGTCCCACCCTCCCTCACACATGTATCTTACATGTCTTATTCCTCCAACAGCTAGCATCGCTCCCACAACCCCCAGTTCCGCTGCGACCCATCCCCACACTCACAATCTTCCTGCACAAATCTGATCCCTCACTGCCTAGCCAGCTCACGAAAGGTTCCCATATATCCACAGGTCTGGATCGCTGTGGCATTAGCTTCCAATATGACTTTAATTGATCCTTACAATAAACTGCCGATTTTATCCATCCCGCGATTTTTGGCGGATCCGCCCTCTTCCAGTGTAGGGCAATTTGTCGTTTAGCCAGTAATAATAAGATGGCCACTAGTTTCCGCGAACCACAGGGGATTTCCATGACACATCCCAAGAGTGCCAATAGCGGGTGCACCTGCAGCTCCAGGTCCACAATGCAGCCTATATGTTTTAAACCTCAAGCCAATATCTGCCTCTTTGAGCGCATTCCCATGTCAGATGGAAAAAAGTTGCCTCCTGTTCTCCACAGCGCCAACACTTTGCATCACTTTGAAGTCCCATACAAAAGAGTTGTTTCGGGGTGCCAAAAGTTCTATGTAAATAATTGAAATATATGAGCCTTAACTTTTAGTTAGGGGATAGATTTTCCAGTTGTGTGCAACTGAAGAGCCATTGTTTATCAGTTATGACTATTTGCGCCTTCCTCTCCCATTCTGTTTTCGAGGAGCATGCTAGCACAGGAGCAGTATCTTGGGTAATACTATAAATACGTGTGACTAGTTAACGTGGTGAGCTATTGGCCAAAAGGTTTTCCAGTGCAAATAAAGTGGGTGGTGCTTTTGGAAATTCCGGGTACCTAGCTTTACACGCCGCTCTTAGCTGATAGCCCTACAGCATCAGAGTTGCTACTATACTATGTGGTTCGCACATCTTTTGGAGCGTTACAAAGGAATCATCCAGGTATAAGTCACCTGCCGTGTCAAGTCCACATCTGTGTGCCCTGTTCGTCACTGCTCTATCTGTCAACGGCCCCAACAGCGGATTCCCTCCTAATGGCATCGATGGCGTATATAGTTCTGTAATACCATCCAATTTAGCTATTTTTTGCCATGCACATCGTACAGTCTCAACAGTATTTATGTCTACTGGAGACCTCTTGTATGGAAGATATGCAGTCACATTAAGTGGAGTGGGTGCTGCTACGTCAATTTCAATCGCCACGTGTGGCTGATAAGGAATAGGATGATACCAGTAATGTAAGTATTGAGCTTGCGCGCTATAAGCGTACAGTTCAAAATCCGGTGCGGCCAAACCCCTTTGTCTGAACGGAAACATCAGAAGACTCCATGCTACTCTGGGCTGTCTACCCGCCCATACCAACTTCAGTTTCACAGTCCTCAGCCACTTAAAAAAGTGCCCCGTGAGAGGCAAGGGGATGTTGACAAATAAATATAGCAGTTTTGGCAGTATAACAATCTTAGTTATTGCTATACGTCCCGTCAGGGAGAGTGGCAATGTTTTCCACCTTTGCACTTTAACTTCCAGCCAGTCCATTGCTGTACCATAATTGGCCAACCATATTTCTTAAATTGACCTACTTATTCGAATACCTAAGTATTTGACCTCGTCCGTCACCCATTCTACGGGAAATTCAGTGTGGCATCGTTTAGTGTCGTCCGTCAGAGGCAGTATCGTTGATTTTGACCAGTTGATGTTAATTCCCGTAAGGCCACCATACCGTACAAATTCTGGCATCAGTGGGTCGAAGTTGTCTAAGGGGTTCATCATATAGATAGTCATGTCGTCAGCGTACATAGATATGAGCAGTCCCCTTGAAGTGAAACCAATACTACGTTGTGTGTGGTGTTGCCTCAAACGAGCCGCAAGTTGCTCAGTCGCAATAGCAAATAGCAGCGGCGACAAAGGACAGCCCAGTCTTGTGCCCCTCGTGATGCTTATCGGTCCTGAAATCTATCCATTAACCTTTACACGAGCCGTAGGTTTCGTGTACAGCAATGTTATGTGTTGTATAAACAGTGGGCTGAACCCCATGTGGGTGAACAGGGCAAATAAGAACCTCCATTCCAAAGAATTGAATACCTTTGTAGCATCTAATAGTGCAGCTGCCTCCTGCACCCTGGGGTCCAGATAGTGCAGCAATCCAAATAGTACCCGTAAATTGTGGGAAGTCGATCTGCCTGGAACAAACCTTGATTGATCAGATAAAGCAATCGGAGGCAGCATAGGTTTGAGTCTGTCCGCCATTAATGTAGCATATATTTTAGCCTCTAAATTAATGAGTGATAGAGGGCGATACGAGTCAGGGCATGACGGATCTTTATTTGGCTTCAAAAGGGTAATTATCATGGCCTCTCGTAATGTTGGTGGCAGTATACCTGTTTACATCGCCTCTTGATATACCCTTTGTAATCTGGGTGCTACAATATCTACGTACTCTTTATAAAAGGCCGCAGTCATGCCATCTGGCCCCGGTGCCTTGGCAGCGGGCATACCCGCTATTACTTCACCCACATTGTCTGCTGTGAATGGTTGATCCATGTATTTTCTAGCACCGTCATTAAACCATGCCAGGGCTACTGTATCTAAATAGTCCAAAATCAACTTATCATCCGGTGTTATTGTAGATGTATAGAGTGTCCTATAGAAGTCAGTCATCGTGTTTAGTATGCCTATAGGTGTCCTAATTGTTCCACCCTCCGTGTCTCGTAATTCAGTAATGTATTCCAACCTCCTGGGTGCACGCAGCAAAGATGCCAGCGTTTTACCTGCACGATCTACCTCTACATTTCGTCTAGCCTAGGCATATTTATTGAGAAATGTAGCTTCTCTCTCAGCCTCCTCCTGATATTGCGTGAGAGTGGTTCTGAACACAGCCCATAATGCTGGAGAGGAGTCCCTCGCAATGTCAGATTCCAATCTCGCTAGTTTTTTTTCTAATCCTTCTAAGGTGTCCCTTATGGACTTGAGCACTCCTGTCTTTAGGGCCATGCAGTTACCTCTCGTCACCACCTGCGTAGCTCTTCGCAGAATACTTGATCCAGTAGTGCCCTAGAAGGGAACCGCCAGCTAAACGGCTGTATATACGCCGGAGGTATAGCAATCGCCACCAACACAGGCACATGATCCGATAATGATCTGGGCAGATGAGTGGATTCCACCACCGCGGAGTGCAATTCTCTGGATATCAGCCAATAGTCAAGTCTAGACCAGGCATGTCTATGCACCGTTACACATGTACCCTCTCGGGTGTCCGGATGTAGGAACCTCCACGTATCAGTCAAACCACCCTCAGTCATAATGTCTCCCATAACCTCCGACACCCTGGGATGATGCTCTCTAGGTATACAATGCCTGTCCATAGAGGGGGATAGCACAAGATTAAAATCACCGCCCCAGAGCACCGCAGCTGGGCCACAAATTTGTATTTGGTGCCACATTTTCTGAAAACAATACGGGCAGTCTGTATTGGGTCCATATACATTTACTATTACCACCTGCATGCCATAGAGTGTGCCCAACATCAGTATGTATCGACCTTCCGAGTCGAATATTGTAGAGGTAGTCTTCCACTGCAAACCTCTACGGATTAATATGGCCACCCCTCTGGCATAATTAGAGAATGGTGCTTCCACTATCTCTCCCCATCTCCCATGTTTGAGCATAGTCAGATTAGCAGTTGCCAAATGTGTTTCCTGTAATAGGCAGATATCTATGTCCTTCCTAAGCAAATAAGAGTGCACCAATCTTGCTTTTCTGCGATCATTTAACCCCCTTATGTTCCAGGAAATACATTTGATATTTCTCATAGCTGTTCAGGGTCAATCATATTGTTGTCAGCATGCACTCTTAATTCTGTAACTAAGGAGTGTCTAACATACATGTATTTATCTATCAACACAGTAATAAGACTCGCAATCACATTGTCTATGCCTATATGTGCACCCTGCGGTTCACTGGCTGAAGGAACAACAAGCGTACACTGGGATAGAATAGGCATGTGCTCAGCAATAGGAAGAATAACATTTTCGTTTACAATATCCATCAGTATTTGTATATCTTTCCAACCATAACATGTGTAGATGTCAAGATTCCTCTTTTGCATTTGTGCAGCCTGTACGTTCAACTGTTTAGTTCGACCGCACAGTCTAACTCCCCCATCCCCCTACCCACATCACCGCCACAATTAGGTTGTGTATTAACCCCACCCTCATCCCAAACATTCGATCCAACCCAAACCAACAACAGGAAAACAATACTTGATATGGGAATCATCCCGGAGTATGCGCAGGATGGCCACCATACTACCCCGCTTGCATTAAAGGGTGACCAAGCGCCAGTTCCACAGCCGCCTCTCAAGGACCCATCCGGCACTGGATGATTCATTAATCTTATAGGGACGGACGATAACTCAAACTGTTTGGAATCAATTGTCTAGCAGGCAATCAGGTAGTCATTACAAACCTACATTTGTGTAGAACAAGTTCTACGCCCCCACCCTAAGAAATAGCATATTTATCCTAGTCTGGCAATGTATACGTATTAGTCAATGTCACTTAGCCTGTCCAGCGAGCCGTTCGTCCCCGTCGCTGACTGCTGTTTCTGCTCCTTGGCCAGTTGTTTGGCATATTGAAATGCCGCTTTGGCATCCACGAAATAGGTAGGTCTACCAGGGCCCTGCACCTTCAATTTCTCTGGATAAATGTATGCATGTTTAGTGCCTGTTTGTTGAAAGACTTTTTTTGCTGGTATAAATTCCCTGCAGGCAGCCTGTACCTGCAAGGTAAAGTCTGGATACAGTGCAATGTCATTTCCTTGATACTGGATCTTCCCCTTGTCCCTTGCCAGACGCATAATTGCATCCCGTTCTCTGTAGTTCAGGACTCTGGCCAGGATAGGCCTGGGAGGTGCACCAGGTTTTGGCCTGGGGCCCAAAGATCTATGTGCCCTTTCGATCAAGAACATCGGGGAAAGGCCATCTCCAAACAGGTCTCTCATCAGGTCCTCAACATAGCATTCCATGTTCGAAATGTCTGTAGATTCTGCGTTATGCGTACATTATTCCGCCGTGATCTTGCTTCCAAATCTTCATTCTTTTGCTGTATGAGGGCTAGTACTTTGTCCATTCCTCTCACCTTCTTCTCTATCTCCGTTTGACCCTCCTCCGTTTCTGTGACCCGCGTCTCCAACACACTCACTCTGCCTTCTTGCTTGTCCATCCGGCTCGTGATTCCATCCATGCGGGCAACCAGTGTGTCCATTTTAGAGTCGATTCCCTTCAGGCTAGTCTTCAAGTCTTGGAACATGGACCTAATATCCTCAGTCGGAGGCTGACTAGCACCCTCATCTGCAGCGTCTTGGTCTAATTGCTCCGGCCCCTGTGGTTTTGGCGTTTTTCTATCGAATGCAATCTTGGGCTGTCGAGTGTCCGGTTTACCCATTTCGACCTCAGCGATCACCCTCCTACAGTCGCCTGATTTTCTGGTACACTGAGTGGCCCGTAATGCACAGCACTGAGCTCCACAGAATGTGCCCACATTCACATATATGTCACATTGCCTGCAAACACGGAGCCACACACCGTTCAGGTATCTGTCCTCGCAGGCACCTAGACACGGCACCCGCGAGCACCGTAATTGTGCACTTTTCAGTTAAGTAGCGTGGCTCAGTATGAGGCAGTGTTTACTATCTTCAGATTTGTTATATCGCCTATAAGGCACACGGTACAACGTCACAACTATTAGTAGCACACAATTGCGTAGGCGAAACGATCTCTCAATGCCGTTTCCAAACCAAGCCTCCAGCCATCATGCCCATACGGTAGGCCAAGGGAGTAAAGGAAGGGCGCTGCGGAACAATATGCTTGCCTCAATCGTAGTCACCTTGACCTCCAGTTTCTAAGCAATGCTTATCCGCATTCTGCCAGTCAGGCGTATTCTACAGACATCTCACTCCCAGAGGTATCAGCGCCAACACACACCAGCCGTCCATAGCACTGCTCCATCCAAGTATGTCTGTGCACTGTTACACTAACACTCAAGCCATGCGTACCAGGTTCAGTCTAACCATCGATCCATCCTCAGTTTCATGTCTTTACAGGCCGCAGTTAAGACCAAGCCATTTTATAGGTATATCGATAAAGTTAACTCCCAGGCAGTCCCTTGTGGCTTCAGAGGCGAGTCCGCTAAATTCGGCGAGCTTTAGTGGTGAATCGTAGGTATCAGGAAGCAAGGCCACGTCTCTAACCGTGCTTCAAATTGTCACTATTGCGGCATCTGCAGTAGGGGCTACGTGACAGCAATTTAATGCATGCGCCGTCACTGCCGTATTCCCTGCCCGACAGCTCCCGCAGTTGCCGGTCATGAAGTTGTACAACGGCAGTTCTCACATGGGTCAATTATCCCAACAGTATGTAGTCCAGTGCCGCTGTCCGCAAGGCCCTAGATCTCCGCTTACAGAAGCCAGTCTTTACGGCAGGTCCCAATCACTCTGGTCGCACTAGGCCTCACGTTCACCTTGTTCCCAGCACTGCGCACAGACACGCTTTCAGTTCTCCAGCGGCCTCGCTTGTCTCATTAATACAGTGCGGAATTCCTCAGAAATCACCGGTAGAAGGTAGGTCCAATATGTAGTAGGCCGCACGAGCAATGATTGCCCTCTCTTTGCTCAGTACAGCAATGTTCTCCGTTCGGCCCAAGGTCGTTCGCCACGGCAGCCAGCTACAACTTTAGTCCCCGGTCTCACTTGGCGCATTGGGCCGCGTCTCTGCCCCTCTCCCGACTTAGTTCGCAGCCACATTATTTTACACACCGTGGTTTTGTTTCTTCGGGAAATCTAGAGAGGAGGGCAGTTGCAGTTCTCGTTGCAAGGCAGGTCCGAGATTCGGTGTGTATATGCACAGATTATTGTCGGATTTCGTGCTCGGTCGGCGGAGCTGCGCAGTTAGGCAGCCATTCCGCTCTGCAGCCAACCCACGCCCCCTATGTGAAAGGATACATTGCTGGAGTTGCGTCACTTTTGTGACACACTCCAGCAATGCGTCACTTTTGCGCCATAGCTCCTTGCGCAGTGATGCGTCATACTGTAAATATGAAGCATCATTGGTGTCGCAAGGAGGGTGCATTGAAAAGTGACGCATCGCTGTTTTCACGCAGCGATGCGTCACTTTTCATAAATGAGGCCCACAGTTTTTAAAGGTGAATGCTAAATCCCCATCCAAATAGTAGAATTCCTATCGAGTTTTTAAACAATGTTACTAAGCATTTTCTCCTAGAGCAATTTATTTTTAAAAACTTTGTAGAAGGAAAATCCCCGCCTCTCTTGTACTTTTGGCAACTGTTCTTAGTTCATTGTGCTTGGTGATGCACCATTTGCCACACAGTTTGACAAAATGCACTGAGGGTAGAATGTATAGGTCCTCTATAATGTTGTCCTTAATTCTATGTGTTTGGCGTATGGTCCATTGGCTTCATGTGTCCCATTGTAGACACATCTTTCTGAAATGTCCTTGTGTAACCCCAGGATACTTAAGACCCAATAAAGATATTTTTAATTGTGTTCACTTTTGACTTACATTGGTTTAAAATACAGTATTTATTATGTACACTTCCTTAAAACTTGTAGACTAAAATAGTCAAAGGAAATGCATTGGGTGTTTTAAAATGTAACTGATATTTTAGGATTATTATTTTTTTACTACGGTGTAGAAGACCTACCCTTTGCCACCGCTTGCACATTCTCTTGTCCTTACTGAAGGTCAATGACCCCCCTCCCCCCCCCATGAAATAACCCTCCAGATGTCTCTTTGTATCCTGCTTCTAACTTCAAATATGTTCTACTTGTCTGTTTCTTTTGGAATCTTATTTGTAAAAGACTTATTATCAAAAAACCAAACGTCGCCTTTTTCATTCACTACATTTGCAACAACTGGCGGCCACTTATTGGTTCAGGACATGTTCTTTTCCTTCGTGTCATGGTACCAACATTTTATCGCTCGCTAAGAGTTCATTTAAGATGTCTAACACTACATCAGGTATGTTAGCAATAATTATTATTTTCTTCAGCCCCTGTCCACACTGCTCTCCGGCGAAGGCATGTTACTCACATCAGCAACCTTGGTTTTCAGGTAATAGTTTTTGTGCTGAAGGTCGGTTATCACACGCTGAAGTTCATCGAGTTGTCTCTCTTTTTCGGCTCCTTTCATGGGCGTATCAGCGGATTGTTGCTGTGCACTCTTCGACCATTTCCTAAGTTTCGGACGAACTATCAGAGAATACAGAACAGTGTATGAATTACTCACATTGTTAGGGATTAGTGTGCAAGCAAACATCAACAGACATAATCAAAATAGGAACCAGTCACCAGCTTAATAGCACGGGTACTTTTAATCAGGGCTTTAAGTGGGATGAAAAAACTGTTTAGGGTGGGGGGTTCTCACACGGGGCATGGAGTAGGCAGTTAAGGGCGTGGCTTAAAACGCATAAGCAAAGAAATCTGTGATTAGCATAGTGTGCCGCCTAACTTGCATTTTGCTGCTTCTGTGATTGAATCCAGATAGATAAAACAATTAGTAAGATTACCTACAAGAAGTTGGGCGAGTCTCTTTGAGGTTATCTTAAAGTCAGTGAAGGGTGGTACTTAACTGATTTAAGATGTTTTTTCCACCCCGAGGGTGAGGGCAAGAATGGAGGGCCCGATAGAGACTCGTTTCGACACCTGCTTTTTAGAACTGCCAGTGCTGAGCACCAGCAAGACACCGCCCACTTAAAGCCCTGCTCTTAATCTGCAAAGGAATACCAGGATGCCAGCCACCCAAATGAATATCATCATTAAAACGACCAACTGTTATAGGCTCACTCACGAACAGTACTGGCTCCCCTGGAAACCTGTACCTCTAAAAATAAACATACAAAGCATGAGAACAGCCCCTATTCCTAACTGCCCTCTTAAACGGCATAAATAAAAGTATAGGGTGGGCCGGGTGGGCCAGGCCCCGCCCCCAAACATGAGCCTGGCCCACTCAACTATAAGCTTTGGCCCTCGCAGTGAATCTGCCACGATGCACAACAAAAATTTTTTTCCAGATAACTCCGGTGATTTATGATCCTGCTGGAGAGCAATCATTTGTCTGTTGCTAGTTTTTAAAAGCAGATAAACTGAATTTTATGTGGATAGCTCAGTGGGTTACTGCCTTTGTTACAGAGATCCTTGTGTTATTTGCAGTTCAGATGTTATAATCCTAAAATAGAACAGTAATCTATAAACTGTCATCAAAGAGCTGCATGCAAAAGTCGCTTTTTGTGTTGTAATATAGTTAGAAATTCCTCTGTCTTTCTAATGTTGCTAAAAACAGTTTTGTCGCAGGGATTCTGCTCCTACACAGAACTGTGCATAGAAACTTGGAACCTCAGTGAATTAGGGTGTGCCAAAACTCACCTTAGTACCCAAAATCCCCTACCAGACTAGCAATCAGTGTCTCATTGGTTCTTACAAACTCCCAATGTTTAGACAACCCAGAACATGGACTTAGAACACCTCAGGCAAGGTGGAACACATGAACACTCTTTTGTTATACAATCATATCAATCCAAAACAAGGAGTAAATGAGGACACGTGCACATGTTAAATGTTTATTTTCTAATGCAGTGTTCTCAAGCGCAGTATCTTAGCTAATACAAGCAAACATATTATAAGAAACAAAGTAATCAGCATAGTTACTAGTCCATAGAATAAAAAGGGAGAAAGCACGTTAAAATGCTAGAGGGAAGAAGGTTAAATAGCACCTAAATCTCACCCTCCCTTGCTAGTATATTATATTATATCTAAGAAGGTCTCTTTGGGTTTTAGTAGGGCGGCCCCATACCTCTTATCCTAGTGGAAAGGGATCACATCATCTTCCACCAGCTCTCTGCATGCAAAGCATCATCAAGTTTGTGTGTATGCTCTGTGCAGTACAATATAAAACGTGCCTAAAGCCAAAGTTGGCCACAGCTGCATGTATGTTATATCTAGAACGTGCGAAGATCAAACCTTACAACAACCACTGTGTTGAACTAACCTTGAAGGCCTCTGCACTCACTGTACAGACCTAGCTTACCAAGCACAGCTGATACTAATAGCAAAACATATTATTCTTGTGTGAAGCAAAATATTCTACTGGGCTAAAAGCTCTAATAACAATATGTGTTGTGTGCAGAAGCAGCAGAAAGGTAAAATGACGTTTAAACCCCTAATAAGCTCATTCTAACTTAACACAGTGCGAAGGCAAAGCATATCAATATGACAGTTTGATAAGGATGTTATACATTTTTATCAGTAAAACAAACCCCCACCCACTGGAATACTCATTAAATCCTGAGTTTGTGCTTCTCCAGATCAAACCCTTTTAAAATATTTTGCCCACCAGTATGGATGACATGTGATTTCTACACCTTATAATCCTCATTGCATTATGTGACATCCCCTGTAGACTGATTTATTGTCTCTGTATAATATGTGCATGATGTAAAGTACTATGACACCCTATACTGATATGAGTAGCCCAATATAACAAATGAAATGCATATAAGAGAGGTGCTACAGAGAGATGGAGAGCACTGGTGGAGGGTGGCAGTGAGGAAATCTAAGGAGAATGTCAATAGGTAAAGGAGCTATGAAGCAATGAGGGGCAGTTAGATTATGGCAGTGAGGGAATCAAAGGGGGATGGAGGGGGCTGCTACGGAGAGATGAGGGGAACTGGTGGAGGGTGATAGTGAGCGAGTCTGAGGAGGAGGTCATGAGGGGGAGGGGCTATGAAGAGATGACATTGTTGTTGGTGGGTGATAGTAAAGGCAATTATGGAGAAAGGTCATTCGTGGGGCGCCAAAAAAGACTTGTGGACCATCGCTAAAGCCGGCCCTGTCATCGACTTTGTCTTCTTTTAATGTAATTAGCAGTCAGGTCAATAGGGCAACTGTCGAACATACATTAAAGTGCATGCTATTTACATTTACTGCTATATTCAATGTTTAAAGTTTGAAGGTGATTTTACTAATGTTTTTTACCGGGAATAATGAAAGTAGAGTTTTGCTGCGATCATGGGCTGGCGGTGAATGTAGAGAAGACCAAATTTATAGTACTTCATGGGACTAGGCCTGTCAAAGCAAGAGTCTTCATGAGCGGAAAACTCTTGGAGCAGACCGATGTCTTCACTTACCTAGGCGTCACCGTTGGGGATAAAACGAGCTGGAAACCCCAAATTAACATCCTCGCTGTGAAACACTCACAACCGGCAGGAGCTCTAACTAAGGAACATAGGGTTTCATTAACTAAACCCGTAGCCCCAGTCATTACAATTTATAATACTAAAATCATCCCCGCCATCCTATATCGCGCTGAAATTTGGGGTTTTGGTAATTTAGCCCAACTATTGGTAGCCCAGAATAAATTCATGAGAATGGTTGTGGGTCTGCCCCAATCCTCCCCCGTATCCCACTCCTCCTGGACCTTGGCTGTCATTCAATTGAGGATACCGCAAGGTATAGGCCATTGGCCTTTTGGAGGAGGCTCTGGACCACCCCAGAATTACATCTATTTGCTAGGGCTTTGATCGAAGTAAGGGGATTGGACCATTCGCATAGGATCTCCTGGTTTACTGGTATCAAAGCCTTGCTTATTGATATGGGGATGAGAGACTTGTGGGACAGTCCAGAATCTGTGGAATTTCCTTCCAAAGAAATATATAGAGCTGCATATTGGATTCTTATTAGAACTAGGAGGTATTCCACTCTGACTAGTGCTTCATTGACTAGAGATTTTTGTGAGTTAAAAAATGAACCCTGTTTGGAAAGCTATTGGGATTTAATAACAAAACCCCGAGATGGTAAACTCTATCACCAGTTCAGAGTTGAGACGTCCTGCTTAGAAAGTTCACATGCAAATGGTTACCAGGAACTACTGATAAATGCCCATTTTGCCCGGATTGTGTAGAAGATATCGACCATTTTCTATATATTTGTCCGGAGTACCAGCAACCCAGAAGTACGTGGCTTAAACAAACATGCTGAAATCTGGGGACGCATTCTGCGCTGTCTGCCAAAAGGCTACTGAAAACCGGTTGTAATGACATCGCAATAATAGGGGTATTTAAGTTCTTGAGTTGGAATTGGGCTTTGCGGGATAGAAATGGGGGGTTGCAAAAGCTGAACATTAATTTCTGCAGGGTTCGGTATTTAGTAAAGACTTGCGCGTGTGATATATTTAATCCTGTTGTAATACATTGATTCTTAAAATTATAAATGGGTATTTATATTCTTGACAAATTTGTCGGACAGTTGTTATGGTGTTTTAACGGTTGAATTTTGTTGTAACATGTCATTATTTAACTGTCCTGTCTTTTAAGATGAGAAATCGCAATAAAGACATTTTTAATTGAATTGAAAGTGGAACCAGATAGTGGCTGATATGGGGCTGGGGCCCAAGGTCAGTTGTGAGATAAGGTGCACTGGAGAAAGGTAGTTGAAAAGTGGATAATCAAGCCTCTAAGGGAGTGCGCTGCCGAGTCTAGGGTCAGGTGGTGGTAGTAAAGAAGAGGGATTCTCCCTGAAGGCTGGCACAAAGGTAACCTGAGTAGTGTCATTTGACTGTAACTCCCACATCAGAAACCTCTTCCAGTCAAAGGGACATTACATGGAAAACATTTTTTTGGGGAGAGTGATAACATTTAGTAAGAGATTTGGAAAAGAGTTTGTTTTACTAGGCCTTGTAAGACTAAGATGAAATGAAGAAGGGCCCAGAAGCAGGCCTTGCTAGATATATTAGCGACAAATCAGGCCCGCAGTGGCCCACCCAAATGCACCCTTGGCCTACCCTGAAAAAAAACCTGGAGCTGGGTCTGGTCCTAACTGCCTTCTTAAACGCATAAATAAAAGTATGTAGGCCCAAAATCACCACAGACAAAATATGTGACAATTATAAGACAATCCTTAGGCAGTGGACAGAAATGGATTAATTGATGGTAGATTGACATGATGTAGATAGCGAGCAGCAGCGGCTCGTGCAAGTAAGAGCGGTGGGGTCAGATGGGGGGATTTACAAGGCCAATGATGAGGGAAAATTAAGGGCCTTATTTATGAAGGCCTGCATCACATTTGCGCCATAGTGACATCACTTTTAGTGACGCATCAACGACATAAATAATGAGCTATGTTGCGCCATATTTATAAAGAGAAGCTTCTAGGCAGATGCGACACTTCGTAAACCCCTGCGCTACATAGTACATGCGTCAGATATAATGTGTGCAGGGTGGGCGTTTCCCACAAGAAATGGTCATAGGAGTGGAGCCGTGAAATCTATGAGATTTTGCTGCACCACTTCTAGGAAACCAATGCGTCAAAACATTATGACGCAGGCCTTTCCCCTTGTGAAATAAACATTGCTGGAGTTGCGTCATGCTTCTGACACAACTCCAGCAATGCGCCACTTTGCACTGACAGATGCGTCAGTAGTACTGACGTATCTATCATTCCTTGCGACATGATGTGCCATAATGTAAATATGACGCATCATTGGTGTCGCGAGCAGGGCACACTGAGAAGTGTTGCATTGCTGCTTTCACTCAGCGATGTGCTACTTCTCATAATTTTCCCTCGTAATTGTCTGTTGAAATCCCCCCAGACGGTCCCACTTCCCCATCTCTGTTACCTGCACTGGCTGCAGCTGATAGAAAGACACGCCCCAGGCATTGGGTCTTATTTATTAGTTCTTTCTCAATTGCTTTTAGTGTAACAAATTGCTATTGAACACATGAGCAGCTGAGTGAATTCAAATCGGACCTCGAGGCGCTGATGTAGCTGCCTTACGTTCCTCACAGGAACACCCAACTTAATCTGAGATGGTTTCTCTGTAGCACACAAACAATCGGAAAATGTAAAATACTGCGCTCAAGTGTTTATTTATTTCACAATATTAAATAGTGTGTCTCTACGATATTAGATGTAAGTGTGTGCACTTTATGAATGAAAACCGTGGAGACCATGCATCACCTAAAAGAGAATGAAAGTACTTTAACACCTTGGCTGCAGTGCTAGACATCACATTAGTGTGCCAGGTTTGGACGCCCCCGGGGCCGTCGTGTTCACACGCCCACCGTAACTCATGACGGCCAGGGGCCGTCATGTGCACGGAAGGGGCTAAAACAACATGAAAGTCAAACTAAATAACAGTTACTTTTCCGTGGAAGAGAGGGGCGATGAGAGGGATTGCTGTGTAGGAAAGGGTAGCAGAGTTTTTCGTCCAGCAGAGTGACCGGTACTAATGATCTTGCTGTACACCATTTAAAAAAAAAATACATATTAAAGCCAATGAAAGCCAGGAAAATTAATTGATGGGATTGTTGTAATTTAGCAGTGATTAGATTAAGCATTAGCAGAAGACATCCTGTATTTAGAGATTATCTTGTCCATTTTGCTGAAATAAATGTTGTATTTCTGTGAGTCATTTGGTTAGCCATGTGCTCATCATGTGCTCTGTCCTACCTCCCTGTTAGCTGGTCTTGAAATCTGCCTAGAGACGAGATATATTTAGCCTCTTCTGCTTTGCACATGCTCAGTTGAGCTTACAGATGTCCTCAACTTGTAACTGTCAGGATGTGTCCATCAGAATTAGCTAACTGTCAGCCCCTCCCACTTGTTGCTAGCACACTCTCTGTATGACCTTGTATGTATTTGAAACCAGCATTTTGTACTGGTACCACCTTCTTTTGATCCCCTGAATGGGTATAAAAGGACCAAGCTCCTTCCAGTCTGTGTGCTACCTCATACACTACCAAAGTGTGTTGTGTGAATGTAGTTCCACCTCATGAGGTTTAATAAACTCTGTGCAGAGAAGGGAGAACCCCTATCACTGGTAGGCCTTGCTGAGGCTCACCACCACAAATTGGCGCTTCCAACGCAGGGCTCATCGGTGACTCGGATGCCCGAAGACCTGGTCGCGACAAAGGATTGGAATCTCGCTTTGGACGCGATCGGTGCCTGAGGAGACCCGCGTCTTGTCACCCACGCCGTTTTTCCTTTCTTTCTGATCTGACCATCCAGGTGGGCGGTCCTCGACTGAGATCTCTTTTGTTGATTTGCCGTGCAGTGTTCAGTTCAGTTCAATAGACTTTATTCGGTTAAAAGCAAGTAACCATAAAAGTAACAAACATATGAACAAAATACAATGATTACAGGAAATACAATAATTACTTCTCATAAATAGTAGTGCAGTGAGGTAGGTCGATAGGGAGTCTAGGATGTTTCAGTTTGAATTTGTTTCCTAAATTTAAAAACAGTTTTTAAATAATTTAAAATCACAGTAACGGTTAAAATCGTGTCCATTTTCTCTACTTCTAAAAAAGCTGGGCGGCATCTGGTTAAATTCATGTTTTTTAAAAAAGGGACTATGGTTTTCCTACGCATAGCAGTATAAAATTTGCAGAAAAAAAGGATATGCATATCAGATTGTTGTGACATGCCATCACACGGACAAGCGGGCAAAGTGTGATTCCAAGAGTTCATGGATGGAAAAGACACTAATCTAAAATATATACAAAATCTAAAACGGGTTAAAAGAAAATGATCATAATTAGTCATGGACAGGGATAAATATGGCTGTACAGTATTAGTCTCACAGAGGGTAGAAAGGTGAGAGTGTACTGTGGGTTTCAAGATTTCGACTCTCTTCCTCTTATCCAGCAAGTGGTTCAGACAGATGGTTTTTAATGTCTTCCTGGGAATAGTGTCCATTGTGGATGGGTCCGAGAAATATGAATGTAAACCAATCTCGGTCAAGAAGTGCTTAACATATCCCAGCCATTCCATTCTGTCCGCATGGTCCAAACTGAGGGTGTCACGTAGCAGGGCCCGATTCATAACGCATTCGTTAGTAGTCCATACCCTGTGCCACAATAGGATAGGTTGAATTCTGATAATATCCGTTATGTAGGATTGGCCAAGTTCAGCGTGACAATTAAATGTGGCAGCACACTGTGGAACTGCTAGAACTCCCCTCAGGAATTTATTCTCTACCAGCTGGATTTGGTCAACATTTGCGTATCCCCACAGACCTGAGCCATACATAGCCACGGACAAGCATGTAGCCTTATAGATGGTTAGCATTTCCTTTATCGGTTTCCTGCCCAATTTTCTAACAAAATTCTGTAGAGCCATGATCGTTTTCATAAATAAAAGAGTTCTAGCCTTAATGGCGCTTGTCCAAGAACCTGACTCATGGAATAGGATGCCCAGATAAGAGAAGGTTGGGGTGTTATCCAGCGGCACATTATTTAAGAAGATACGCTTCATTAGTTTACCTGGTTTTAGGCCACAGTTCATTGTGAAGGTCTTACTACAGTTTACTAGTAGGTCCAGGTTCAACATAAATTTCTCGAAGCTGACCACTAGTTTCTGCAGGGCACGTGGAGTACGTGCCATGAGTACTGCGTCATCCGCATACATGAGCGCAGGGATTTCCCTCCTCCCCACCCTGGGCATATCCCTACACTCCTGCAGCAGATGACGCTCGAGCCCATTAATATATAAGAGGAACAAAAAAGGTGCCAATACGCAACCTTGCCGCACTCCACGGCCTACACTAAATTGTCTGGAGCATTCACCTCCCCTGCCATAGCGAACAGAGGCTGTGGCTCCACTGTAGAGTTCCCTCAAAAAACAAATGATGTTATTGTCCACCCCCAAACCTTTCATTATGTCCCACAGTTTTGAGTGTGATACACAGTCGAACGCTGAAGAAAGGTCGACAAAAGTAAAATACAAGCGTTCAGATTTGATCCTTATATATTTATGCTGCAAAAGCATTAGGTTTAACCCTTGCTCAATTGTACCAATCCCTTTTTGGAAACCAAATTGCAAATCACTAATAATATCATTTTCCTCTGCCCAGCTTTGGAGTCTTGCCAACACAACACGTCCTAAGATCTTTACTGAAGAATCAAGAAGGGAGATTGGTCTGTAACAAGCACAGCTATTCCTATCCCCCTTCTTGTAGATGGGAACTATGACTGAGGTGAACCAAGATTCTTTCAGACCCAGTGAGAGAGCTGCATTAAAAAGTTGTACTAACATTGGCCCCCAGATTTCAGTATTAGCTTTAAATAGGTCTGCCGGAATCCCATCGGGTCCGGCAGCCTTACCGCATTTTGTAGATCCCAAGGCTAAAAGCACTTCATCAATTGTTATAACCAGGTTGTAACTCTGTTGAGCATCCAGGCTAGAGTTAAGACCCCCACCATGGATGTCTTCCTGTGCTTTGTAAAGGTTTGAAAAATGGTCTACCCATTTGTCCTCGTCTATTGCAATCTCGATTCGCGCCGTGTGAGTTTCATAAGGGAAAGGGGTATTTATTGCTTTCCAAAATGCAGCGGAATCTTTAGAATGCGCGGCCTCACAAAGGGAATCTAAGGCATCTCTATTCAACGCGGTTTTCCTTGCTCTCAGGGCCTGAGTATATTTGTTCCTTCACTCTCTTATTTCATTTTTATCCCTAGGGGATCTGTGTACTGCATGTTTTAGGTTTTTCAAAGCCCTTGTACATGCAGTATTAAACCAGGTTCTGGGCCCCTTGGCTCTGCCGTGCAGTGACCATTTGGTTGATTTGATAACTTGGCAGTTGGAACCTGGACACCATTTGATTGGTAAGAGACGTTCTGCGGCACTTGCTATTGTTTTGACGCCTTTAATTGGTAAGGTAGTTTAGTAAAACTTACTTCGGCTTTGTTTGTATGATTGGCCAATATTGAATTTCGTTTGATAAATATATATATATGTGTTGCTATACATTTAGGCAGGTAATGAGGAGATTTTTCTCTATTTAACATTGTTTGAACAGCGCAACGTACGGAGTACCTTAAGCGCTACTTTTGAATATAATACTGCATATTTTGCACTATTTTTGTCATCCCTGTTTCCAGCACACTTCGTAGGATGTGTTGCTTTTGTAGTGGTACCAGTTTGAAACTCGACGAAACACAGCCAGCCCCCCTGGAGGGGACGCCTAATATGGACATGTATATTAAGTATGGTATTTCTTCCATAATGTACAGCACGTTATGGAATAAATACACTTGTAAAGATCCTCAGTTGCATTGGCCTATGCATTGGTCATTTGATTTATGAAAGATTCAGTATCTGGAGCAATGTATGTTTGGGCGAAAGACAAGGCAAGATATGTTTGACTGTGTACAAATGTGGGAGAAAGAAGTGCGTGAACGAATGAAGAGTGAGCAACCCTTGATTGAAAAGGAACAGTGAAAGAATATCTATGCAAAAGCATTAGAATGAAAAAATAAGGAAACAAAGGAACTAAAGAAGAGAGAGGATAGGGAGCGCCACTTACAGGAAACTGGCCAATGCACTGTTAGGCAGCCCCTTTATCCTATCCTTAATAAACCGCAAGATGAATTCTTGTTATTAGATCATTCTCCAACTCTGTATATTTTCCCTTCTGCTTCTCATGATTCGGATGAGGACTCTTCTTCAGACAAGGATAAAGCGCGAGAAACTCGCTCAAAGTTACCTGCTGAGAGTGCCTCTCAGATTAGATCTGCTGCGCATAAAGCCGTTCATAGTACTGCCACTGCTTCTGAACTTTTATATAGTATAAAAGATTGTCAGGAAAGGGAGCAAATATATTTTACTGATACATTTGCCGCAGAGGTTATCGAGCAGTTTAGAAAACATTCAGTAGAAATAGAGCCCGATGATGTAGCAGCTGATTGTAAAAAAGTACGCGAAGGTGTTTTTGTCTTCTCTCAGGTGGCTGACACGATCAGATGCTTGGTTAAACTGCGTGTTGAAGCAGCCCGTTTGCGAGAGGAGAAAAAGGCAGCAGACGCAGCTGCACAAACATCCCGAATCAGCATGGCACGAACTTCTACTCCTGAAACAGATAAGAATGTTGTAATTAATCTGAAACCCATGCGGGAAGCCACGCCTTTATGTGTTCCTCCTAAGGAAACGGGTACAATTGATGATAAGACTTCTACAGATTCTAAAGGGTATTTTATTTATAATTGAGTTTACACTCCTTGGAATAGAGCAGATCTTATGGCCCTTAAAATGCATTCCCTGATCCGCAAAAGAATCCAGCAGCCTTTTATGAGTAAGTTGAGGGTGCAATTAGTTCTTATACTATGACTTTGCCCGATATTGATTTGTTTTTTGGATTAATATTACTGTCTGATATGTGGAGAACTGTGTGTAAAGTTGATGATCGTGCGACATTTGGAGCATTATGGAAAGATTTAGAGCAGTTAGATGAAGATAGAGAACCTGCACAGAAACCATGTCAGTTAACTTTAAATCTTCGGGCAGCTATATTAGTTCAACTAAAGACGATTATTCCCCCCAAAAAGATAGATTGGACTGTATTAGCGTTGTGTAAGCAAAAGGTAGATGAATTGGTTTCAGATTTCTTTACACGCTTTGAAGAGGCATTCCACGATTTTAGTGGCCAGTCATTAACAGATGACATGGGTAGGCATCTGTTTCTAGATAAATATGTCGCAAACCTTTTGCCAGGAATAGCTAGTCGCATAAAATGCCAGTGAGAGTTCATGGACTACCTCTTCTCCGGTTTCTCTCCTAACCATGGCTCAGTATTATGAGTGACAAGAATTAGAAGCTAAAGGTAATGAGGATGAAAATTCTAAAGAGTTGAAAACAAAGGTCAGAGGTAATGATAGAGGTGGACATGGATCTTAAGGTTTGTCTTTTCCTTCTTATACTTGTTCGAATTTATCTGTTGACCAGTGTGCGTACTGCAAGAAATATGGACATTGGCTTTCTGATTGTCCAGTACTGCGTGCTCAGCAGTGTCCACGTGGTCAGGGACAAATTCGAAATCGTTCAGGATATTCAGGGCCTAGAGGAATCACAAATGATCGCGCTGTTTGATGCAAATACACGTGGGCAGGATAGGTTTAACTCTTTTGATAGAAGGAACCAATATCAAATGTCAGACTATGTGACCTCTGATTTTCAAAAGTCTACCTATGCTTAGGATTGACTAGGATGGGGTAAGGAATCAGTTGAATTTCCTGTAGATCAGAGGGGTCCCTATTTTATAGCATATGTTTTGGGTTCTATTGATCAGTTTCTGGTTGATACAGGAGCTACTCGCTGTGCCTTGCCTAAACAATTGGTTCCAAGGGCTCCCCTGTCTGGCTTAACCATTACATCAATAGGTTTCGATGGAACACCTTCCCTTAACCTATTGTCACAACCACCCGCATTCCATGTTGATAAGTTTACTGCTCCATGTCCGTTTTTTCTTTCTCCAAACACAATTGAGGGTCTTGATATGCTTAAATATTTCAGGGCTACGATACGATGTTCTCTGGAAGGGGTACGGGTTATTTTGAATGACAACTACCCTGTGATTGAGAGATCTTGTATTGTTAAAGAAGACATTTCACTAGACTCACTCCCTAGTACTTTGTGGGCTACTTCAGACACCGATGTAGGGCAAATTGTTATCCCACTAGTGCATATTAGTGTCAAGGAGGATGCTTCTTTGCCAAGACTGCCTCAGTATAAAATTTCTAAAGAAGGAGAAGAAGTACTTACACGCATTGTTCATGATTTGATTAAAGTGGGGGTTGTGGAAGAAGTTCCTTACAATGTTTGCAATAGTCTGATTCCTCCCATTTTGAAAAAAGATACTGACACTAAGATTTATAGATTTATCATTGACTTTATAGAAGTAGTTTTTTACATAACGACACTACTTATTTTGGTTCCTCCGACAGCAACTACATTCTCTGTTAAAGTCTTGAAGAACACTTTCTTTTCGATCCCTATTCATCCTGATAGCCGATATTTATTCGGGTTCACTTTGAATAATCGATCGTATAGATTTTGTAGAGCTCCTCAAGGCTATACTGAGAGTCCTAGTATTTACAGTCAAGCATTGAAGAGACAGCTTGATTCTTTTACTTTACCTGAGGAGTGGCTCTTATACAATATGTCGATGACATCTTGTTGGCAGCTGATATGCCTGAGCAGTGTGAAAATTTTACTTTGTCTTTGCTTTCTTTTCTTGCTACACACCACCATAAAGTATCACGAAAGAAATTGCAATATTGCAGACCGAAGGTAACCTACTTAGGTCACCTTCTGTCTAAGGAGGGCCATTCATTGACACCAGATCGCATTCAAGCAATTTTAAACACCCCAGTACCTTCAACACAGAAAGATGTCCGTGCATTCATTGGTTTGACTTCGTTTTGTAGGCAATCGATATTGGGCTTTTCACACATTATCAAAATCCTGCTTGTGCTTCTGACTAAAAACACTCCGATCCACCTTCAATGGACAGATGAATGCCAAAACGCTTTTCGACAGTTGAGACAAGCTCTTTGCTCTGCACCAGTGTTAGGCACACCAAATTACACAAAAGCTTTTATACTCTATGTACATGAGAAAGATAGATGTGCATTGTCTGTTTTAGTACAGACACACGGGGACAAACAGTGTCCTTGAGCATACTTTTCTGCAGTTCTTGATCCTGTTGCTCGTGCGTTGCCTGGGTGCTTTCGTTCAGTTGCAGCAACAGCTGTGTCCATACGATTGAGTGAAGGGATAGTTTTGTCACCCAAAATGTTGTTGCCAGTACCCCATGCAGTAGATGCCTTTTTGAATCAGACTAAGACACAACACTTAACTAGTGCCTACCTGACAAGATATGAATTGACACTGGTAGCACCTCATATTACCTTGAAGAGGTGTGCAACACTGAACTCAGCCACTTTGTTGCCATATCCTGCGACTCAGTCTCAGTCAAAGGAACCTCACGATGGTATATTCCTTACTGAGGAACAGACAAAGGATAGCATCGATTTGCAAGATACGCCCCTTCCAGATGTAGATGGGGCACTGTGAGTTAATGGGTCCTGTCTGAAGTTACCAGGTGGCACGACTTCAGCTGCTTATGCAATCACCACGCTTGAGACAGTAGTGGAAACATCTCACATACCTCAGAAGTCGGCTCAAGCAGCTGAACTAATAGCTTTGACACAAGCGTGTGAACTTAGCACTGACTTATGTGTGAACATTTACACGGATAGCCACTATGCTTTTGGAGTGGTTTATGATTTTGACCTACTCAGGAAGAAAAGAGGTCTCTTACATCCCACGGGATGCAGATAATGCACGGAGACTCAGTGCATAATCTCTTGACTGCACTTACGTACCTGAAGAAAGTTGCCATTATGAAGTATAGCGCACACAAGAAAATCATTGACAAAATAGGACAAGGTGATGCCTTCGCAGACCGTGTAGCCCGTGAAACTGCAATGCAGCAAAGCACTACATCCATGTACGTAGTAAAATCACAAGCTGAACATTGGCATGATGTTTTGAAAAGGGTGGAATGCTATCCCCGTAGCCAGGACTGGCGAGGGGATAGTATTCCAAATCGTATGACACCTTACACGACATGTTTTGATAAAGCCAAACCAAAGTTATCATATAACCGCAATGGATTATAATGCACTTAAGAGTATATGGTATGGCACTATCCCGTAACAGCTTAGGGAATTGGTCCCGACAGCTGCAGACAGGCTCAGCTCATGCTAGAGCACCATCTCACATAAAACCATGCACTCTATCTCCAGGATTGTTAAGGCCTGCCATAAGTGTGACGTATAGGTGTATATGTGTCCAGATATAGGTTTAGATATTGGTATACTATACCTAAGCAGGGGGTGATTACACAACCTTGCCCCAGCTAAGTGATCGGCCAGTTGTGTCAGTTTGGATAGCCAGCCAGGGGTGGCAAAAGATATGCTTCAGCCCCTGGTAGGCCTTGGATGCACCTATGCCCTGGGCACCTCCAGTGCACTGTACAGGGGCTGATAAGGTGAACCCATGTCCAATTGGGTATGTACCTAGAGTACATGGTTATGAATTTAGAGAGAGAACAGCAGGATGTGAGTCTGATTAGCAGGCCCACAGCCACATTATGTCAAAAACCAGTGAAGCAAAAGCAAAAATCTGGAGTGACCATAGGAAAGCAGACCCCACTCTCCTACAATCTTCAAGGAAGCGTAAGGTCTAGTCTTATCAAAGACGAAAAGCTAACCAAAATGCTTGCTGGCAAAAAACGTTTCTGCATGCAAGGCTTTAAGTGGAATGAAAAATCTAGGGGGTCGCCCAAAGGGGGGCGGCAATGTAATTAAGGGCATGGCTTAAATATACGTAAGCTAAAAGTCTGTGCTTAGCATGGTGTTCCCTGACCGGTCTTTTGCTGCTTCTGTCATTGCATATTGATATATAATATTGATGCAACAAGTAACATTACACCTACAACAGGCCAGGGCTATTGGCTTTAACAATGGTTGTTGTTTGTATGAGATAAATCAGCAAAAACTATGGCTTCTTTGTATAGAATATTGAAAATGCTTCAATTTTGAAATGGACGGTGAAAGTACTATAGCGAATCTCTGAAGGTTCCTCAAAACACAAACAACAACCATTGGCAAAACCAATAGCCCTGGCTTGTTGTATTACCTCTGCAGCAGTACCAACCATTACTGCTTTTGAGTCAAAATCAGAAAAGGGTGGTACTGCTGCAGAGTTAAGATTTTTTTCCACCCTTTGGGCAAAAATGTAGAGCCCGATAGAGACCTGGTCCAGCACTTGCTTTAAAGACCCGGTCCGCTTAAAGCCCCGACAGCAGATGAGAAAAAACACACCAAGAAAAGACAGTGACCATGGTATACAATTGTACTGAGAACCCCAAAAAAAGAACATGAACCAACGAACCTTCACTGCTCAGTGAAGATCAAAGGAAAGTTGGTGTTGTGAGATGATGTAAGGTGATTTATATTAAGGTGCAGATTTATGAAAAACTCACACTGTGTAGCCCACAAAGCAGTGCTTAACTTGTAAAATATTAAGTCCAGGTGCTCAAAATGTTGTAAGAGGCCACACCTACTCTCCTGCCCCACCCACTCCCTTCACTGGCTTCACCCATTAACCTATTGGCTCCACTTACATCTTCAACTGGCATGGCTGAAAGCCAGATGTGATACCCAATCTAAATTACTACCTTGGAAATATGAAGGTTGACTTGAAACACATGTTGGCTTTCCTGCTCCTTGGAAAGGATATCGTAATTAAATCATGGCAGAACTGCAAATAGGCTGGATGTCATGACTTTGGGAAACAATGATAATTAACTTTTTCTGAACATGAAAGGCCTGACTCTAAAGTAATGCTGGAATGACTATCTACTTCTGTTCTATTTTGTACCATCCCAGGCTTGACACTCTAAGCTACCCTCGACCAGTCTATTATTAAAAGACAGTACCATACCTAACACACTTGTCAATTCCTTTGCTCTGAGAATTTGGGGTTTTCACGCTTTATAAATGTACATTTAGTTTCCAAAGGATATGTGGCATTATAGAGCTCAGAGGTAAAAGCCCACGATAAAAGCATCTAACACATGAAGTTTATATTGGACTCTGTGGGATGCACAATATGCACCTCTCTGGCATATGCATGACCTGTAAGTGATTTATGCACATTATTCAGTCCTGTAATATGCCCAATATTTTAACTGTATTTATATAGTGCTTCCATGGGTGGTGTGTGGCTTGGTGACCAACATTGGCGGACGTGTGACTCGCTGGTCCGCGCCAGTCTGACTACAATCCTGTGCTACCTAGCAGTAGAGCAGGCTGTGAGTTCTGGACAAGCTGCATACTTCTAAAGAGAGCGCTCTACCTCAAGAGTATTGGGTCGGAACCAAGAAATTGGAACAACAGCTAATATTGATCTGTGATCGGTTGTGAGTCACAACTAACAAAATGGCGACCTAGGATGATGGAGGCCTACCTGCCTAAATTGTGCATGGACATGACACTCTTATTTTATTTATTTATTTATTTATTTATAAAGTTTTATATAGCGCAAAAATGACCCTCGAGGGTTTCAGAGCGCTGACACATTAGATGGTTGAGGGAGTAATATACCTACATTCAATATTCAACATTCATTACAAAAAGAGTTAGACATATGTTGCTAACAGTAACTCATGATTATAAGTTTTAGGATGTGAATTTGGTTATTTGAAGCATTTCACTTCTTTTTTGAAGGAGGATGAGGAGGAAGGGTACCTGTGTACATCTGGAGGTAAGGAGTTCCAAATCTTCGGTGCAATACCAGAGAAGGCTCTGCAGCATGTTTTTTTTGTGGAAGGAGTGTGGTTTCAGTAGTAGTGAGCTCACGCTTTGCGAATGTCTGCAACTGCCTGAGAGCTCTAGCTTTTGTGCTAAGTAACTGGGGATTTTGAAATGAAGGACTTTATGGGTCTTGCAGGCAATCTGTATTTGTATTCTTGCCTCATGTGGTAGCCAATTCAGTTCTTTTAAGGTCAGAGAAATGTGGTTACTTATTTTTGTTCCTGAGACCAGCCTGGCCGCAGCGTTATGAGATGTCCTCAGTGGGGCCAGCTTGCTTTTGGGAAGTCCGTATAGAGTGGTGCTTCTGTAGTCCAATCTTGGCAGCACTAGGGCTTGTACGGCCATTTTTAAATCGGCCTGTGGGAGGAAGAGTTTAATCTTCCTTAGGATGCTCTTCTGATGATTATCTGCTTTGGTGGAATTACTCATATGTACCTGCATATTCAAGTGTTTGTCTAAAAAGATTCCCAAGGATTTAGTGGAGTCAATGATGTGGGTAGAGCAGTGAAAGGTGGTTATATGCGTCAGACAGAGGTCTATCTTGGGTGTGTAGTTGGGGGGGAGATGAGGAGAAATTCTGTTTTTTGGCGTTGAGCATGAGGTGGTTGTCAGTGAGCCAACTTTGAGTACTATGCACAATACCATTGAGGGATATGAAGTCTTCTGAGGAGGAGATTTTCAAATACAATTGTGTCTTCTGCATATAGGTGGTACAGAATGTTTGCAGAGTTCAGCACATTTGCCAGGGGTTCCATGAGTAGATTGAAAAGGCTGGGTGATAATGCTGAGCCCTGTCGGACCCCTAGTTTTACCATGGATGGTTGACAGAGTGATTGCTTCACCTTAATTATTTGTGTTTGGTTGTTTAGGAAAGAGGTAAACCATTATAGCACAGGACCAGACAGGCCCATCCTTTGTTCCAGAAATGGCAGTAGGTTGTCATGTTTAACCGTGTCGAAAGAGGAGGATAAATTAAGAAGTATCAAAAGATATGATTCTTTATGGTTTGGCATTTTTAATATGTCATCCATGATGTGGGTAAGAGCTGATTCAGTGATGTGTCCTTGACAGAATTCGGATTGGTGTTGGTCTAGGAGGTTGAAATTCTCAAGGTGGTTGCATAATTGAATTTGTACACATTTTTCTATTAGTTTCACCAGAGTGGGGTTGTTGGATATAGGACAATAGTTGTTCAGATCTGATGAGAGGTAATTCACTTTCTTTGGTATAGGTGTTCCCTGCCCTACTTTAAGCCAGTCAGGGATGGTGCCTTGCCTAAGAGGCGTTTACAATCTTTGAACATAAGGGTAGAGTAGAAATTTTTATCATTTGGATAAGGAAGCAGGAAGTGGACAGTGAAGTGGTTGGAGGGATTATTCACAAGAAGAGTGTTATAAATGTCATTTTAAATATCGGCGTGAAGGTGTGCCAAGAGGGATTGTTTTTTGGATTTCCAGTCGGTGTACTAAATTGGTCCTTGACCTGAGAGTATAATGTAGACTCATGGTCGGTAGATGGTGAAAGGGCATTCTTAGACTGTATGTTGTATTCAATGGTTTTTGTTTTTTCTAGGAAGAAGTTGACAAGCTCCTCGCAGCAAGGGGTAGCCGACTATCTAAGATCTGTAGCATTTGGTGTGTTAAGCGATTGTTGTTTGACAATTTCAAATCATTTTTTGGACAAAAAATGGCTTGGTTCAGCTAGGTTTTAAAGAAGTCCAACTTATCCTTTAAGATTTTCCTTTTGTGTGTATTCCTCAGTGCTCTCAGGTGATTTAGGTGTTCTAAAGAGTGTATCGATCTCCATATCCGTTCAGCTAATCTTAGCTTGTGCTGGTCAGAGTTCAGAATGCCGTTGAACCATGGTTTGGAGATTTTGGTGGAAATTATTTTTTGTATGAGGGGAGCTGTTGAATCAATAATTTCAAGAATAATGAAATTGTAAAAGTCTGTGAGGTCATGACCATCTACCACGCCTGTCTGGGGGATCAAGTCGGTGTTGCATTGGTTTGCTAGGTCGATAGGGTTAATATTTCGGAGATTCCTTTTCCATTGTTTTGTTTTTTTAGGTTGGCATCTTTTCAGACTTACCTCAGTATTGATAGAGAAGAAGATGCTGTAATGGTCAGACCAATCACAGGGGATAATGGAATCTAATGAGGCATTCTTCATTTCAGCTATGATGAGTTCTAGGTCCTCTCCCTGGTTGTGGGTTGGGTCAGATCCTGATCTGAGATGAAGGATTTAAGACAGCTTATAGCGGATGTATGACGTTACAACGCATACCATTACAACTACCTACCATTACAACGCGACCATTACAACGCATACCATTACAACGCATAGCGCTTTGAGGTGCTGGATAGTGGTAAGTATAATTTACTATTCTAACTCCAGTCCCCGTGGACCCTAGGGAAGGTGTTGGATAGTAAATTATACTTATTCCCTATCCTAGAGCGCCCCCCAGCGCAATGCGTTGTAATGGTATGCGTTGTAAAAGTCACGTTGTAATGGTAGTGCGGAGTAAAAAATGCGTTGTAACAGGTGTATACCGCTTATAGCATGACCATTCATATTCTTCCAATGGAGATTGAAATCTCCCAGAAAAATCTGCGCCACCTTTGATTTGTCATTGGGTGTAATGATTTCCGTTATCTGTTTAATGAATGGCAGATTGTCACCAGGGGGTCATAAATTATATGAAGTTTGCTACTGAGGCAGTTGTTCGTGATGTTGATGCAAAGATATTCACAGATGGATATAGAGATGGAGTCTATTTGATTGACTGAGATTGTGTTTAGGGAAATGCAGGCTAACCCACTGCCAGGTTTTGCGGTTCTGTCCAGGAGGATTATGTCATGAGTAGGAGGGACCAGTAGGTTTAGGATAGGAGGAGGAGCAGCTATTTAGTCATGTTTCAGTAAGGATAAAAATGTCAAGCTCATTTGAAAAGATGAGATCATAGATGTCGGACGCATGTTTGCTGCTGATCTGCAGTTGATGAGTACGTACTTGAGTTTGCTAGAGGAATGGTTGAGGGCTGACTGCACTATGTTGATTTTTTTAAGGTTTTCACTTCTTATAGATCTGTTGTTGTGAGTAGGTTCCCTGTAAGGGTCAGCTTGAATGGTTTGAATACTACCATGTAGAGGCTTTCTTTTGTCTATTGGACTGCCATATGATAGGAGTAGGTCACATATGTCAATGTCAGATAACACAGTAATTAGTCCCTTGGTACGAGAAGAGTGGTTGGGGGCGGTATATTATTCTGAATAGTATACTCCTGGTGTGGATTTTGGGTGATATATCTGCTAGTTTGGTAATTGACTCACTTCACAGTAGCATTAGTGGCTCTTTGAGAATTTAGTTCTTTTGTGATGGTTGATAGATTTAGCATTTCATCCTTGAGATGAGATAGGCCGAGGAATAGCTTGTTGAAGCGTACAAGCCAATCAAAGTTAATATAGCTAGTTATGTGTTGAGTGTTCGATCTATTAGAGGGGGAGTCCACATGTTCAGTCTGGGTGAGTGGGGATAGCATTATTAGGTTCCAATGGGGTTAGTTGATCAGGGCAGATTGGGGGAGGGTCCGTATGTGAACGGGTGATGGCCTGGATAGGTGACAGCATACAAGAGGGGTATGTTCGAAGGGTGGTGAATCAGGTTGAGGGGTAAAAGTGTAGAGAGTGGGAAAAGCCGATCATAGACCAGAGTTGTTGGCAGGTCATTGGGAGCCTATTGGGCCGGTTCATTTGTAGGTGATATGAGTGGGTTATTGGGAGTGGGTTCAGAGTTGAAGGATTCTCCATTGGACATCAATGGTGTATGCACTAGGTTGGCCTGTAGCTAAATGGTTCTTTGTCCATTCAGAGCCTGGGGACTCTGGGGTGGTTTGGTCCACTGTGAGGGTATGGTGAGATTTAGTTGCAGTTGATGCAGTCATGGGATATTGTGGTAGAGTTGGAATACTGTCTGGGCAATTAGGATGTTTAATGATGAGGAGCAGGTCTTTCTTGTTCAATGCTTTCTTGAGAATAGGGAAGATCTTGTCTATAATAGCGAGATTGACATTTGAAGCTTGTATAAGGACCATTGTTGTACAGGGATATAGTGGCATTCGCATTACAGAAGTCTTAGGCAGATATCGTCAATTTGAAGGCATGTTTGGTTTTCTGGAATTGGAGATTTGAAGCATGAAGTAGACGATATTTCTCCATTGTGCACATTTTTTGGTGTGGAAGATGAGGTTGTAAGTCAGTACGCGTTTGTTGATGCAGAAATGAGGACATACGTGTCTCTGAGTGAGCTTTAAATAGCCTGTATTTGAACTTTCTTGCTGCATTTTTGGATAGATTGGGTGGATAGTTAATGGTGAAGGCATGTAGTCTTGAGGGTTCTCGGTATTGATCCATGTTTTGTCTTTCTATATTCTCTTCTTTCTTTCCTTATTTTTCTAGGACTCCCTTTCTACTTCCTTTCTGCCCAACAACTTCCTTCTCCTAATTACTGGAGTCTTCTCTTCAATTAATTTACTGTCTGGTGAAGGCCCTGGTGGAACATGATACCATTAAGTGGCTGACCGACTGCGCCGACGAACTCGCGCCACTAAAGAACCCTACCAGCAGGCCCAGAAGCAAGAAAGCCTCCTGGTTCACCGACGAACTCAAGGACTCCAAGAAAAACTGCTGCACACTCAAGAAAGCCTGGTTCCTCGACCAGACCACGGACAACATGACCGCCCTCAAACACACCACCCGCAAGCACCACCAGCTTATCCGCACTACCAAGAAGAAATCACTGAAGGAACGACTGGACAACAACACCCATGACAGCAAGAAACTCTTCAGCATTGTCAATGAGTTCTCCAACCCCAGCACCGGCAACAACGACATCACTCCCTCACAAGACCTCTGCGACTCTCTCGCCGCGTTCTTCCACCGCAAGATCGCCGACATCCACAACGGCTTCCGCGCACCATCAACGCACCCAACCGCCGAACCAACGACCTCCATCACCACCCTCCGCTCCTGGACCCCAGTGACCACCGAAGACACAGCCCGCACGATGAACACCATCCACTCCGGATCTCCGACCGGCCCCTGCCCCCACCACGTCTTCAACAAACTCGACTCCATCATTGCACCCCAACTGCGGGACATCATCAACGCCTCCTTCAACACCGCCACCTTCCCAGAAAGCTGGAAGCACGCCAAGCTCAGCGCCCTACTGAAGAAACCAACAGCGGACCCCACCGACCTCAAGAACGTTCACCCCATCTCGCTCCTCCCCTTCCCTGCCAAAGTCATCGAGAAGCCCGTCAACAGACAGCTTGCAGCCTTCCTCGAGACGAACGGATCCTTCGACCCCTCGCAGTCTGGTTTTCGAGCCAACCACAGCACCGAGACCGCCCTCATCGCAGCCACCGACAACATCAGAACCCTGCTCGACAACGGGGAAACAGCGGCCCTCATCCTCCTGGACCTCTCTGCAGCGTTCAACACCGTCTGCCACCGCACCCTAGTTCAACGCCTCAGCAACATCGGTATCCAAGAGAAGGGACTGGAGTGGATCATCTCATTCCTCACCGGAAGAACAAAGAGAGTCCGCCTCCCCCCGTTTCGATCCGAGGCAACCGAAGTCATCTGCGGCGTTCCGCAAGGATCATCACCCAGCCCCACCCTCTTCAACATCTACATGAGACCTCTTGCAGCCATCGCACGCCAGCACAACCTCAACATCATCTCCTACGCCGACAACACCCAACTGATCCTCTCCCTCACCAGAGACCCCGCCACCGCCAGAACAAACCTACACGAAGGGATAAAAGACGTCGCCGAATGGATGAAGAACAGCCGCCTGAAACTGAACTCAGACAAGATGGAAGTCCCCGTCCTGGGACCATCGCCCTCCACCTGGGACGACTCCTGGTGCCCCCCCACACTGGGCGCCACCCCCAAGCCAACAGACCACACACGGAACCTGGGCTTCATCCTGGACTCCTCCCTCTCGATGACCAGACAAGTCAACGCCGTCTCCTCATCATGCTTCAACACCCTACGCATGCTCCGCAAGATCTTCCGATGGATCCCGACCGAAACCAGGAAGACGGACACCCAGGCACTCATCACCAGCCGACTGGACTATGGAAACGCCCTCTATG
The DNA here is from genome assembly GCF_964263255.1 of Lissotriton vulgaris. Classification (NCBI taxonomy): domain Eukaryota; kingdom Metazoa; phylum Chordata; class Amphibia; order Caudata; family Salamandridae; genus Lissotriton; species Lissotriton vulgaris. The sequence continues at coordinate 1,293,026,361 of NC_141689.1, read as the reverse complement.
CTGGAACCACAGCCAACTACAGAAAAGACTCCAACGCATCCAGAACGCCTCCGCCCGACTCATCCTGAACATCCCCCGATGCAGCCACATCTCCGGCCACCTGATGTCGTAATTTGACGATGACCGGGTTAGCGCTTAGCTTTGCTACACGTTATTCCCCTTAACTTGTCCATATCAGAAAACGCCATTTTGTATGTTGCGGCGGCCATTTTAGGGAATGAGCGGCCTCGTGGTCAGCATGCCCTTTAGTCCGTTGTCCGTACCACTGACCACTCGACTTTGCCCAGCAACAGGCTATCTTTAGTAACGGTCAAGCCTGTACATGCGCAGTCCCAACTGACCAGTCACTCCTCAGGAATGTTCCGCCAAACTGACCAGTGGAGTTGTAACCCCTCCCATGAGTTGGCTGTGTTCCAAAAATGACCATATATGTACATAAAGCTCTGTAACCTTGTACCGCCTACCTTTTTATTACCTGTAAATTGTATAAAAGAACGAATCACACCAACGTTCGGTGTGATACTTCTTGCATTGCCGAAGGGTGCTGTAGGAATGTACCACCACCCCATGGGGTCTTAATAAACTTGTTCTTTGTACTTTTCAGTTTCCGTGCCAACAGTTCTTTCGGTGTAAGTGGGTTATCTACGGATCATGTAGGCCTTGGGAACCCAATACCACACTGAGGGACCTGCACTGGCTTCCCATCAGCAAGAGGATCACGTTCAGGCTCCTCACCCACGCACACAAATCTCTCCACGACCTGGGCCCCAAGTACCTCAACGACCGCCTGACCTTCTACACGCCTACCCGCCAGCTAATTTCGACAAGCCTCACCCTTTCTGCCCAACAACTTCCTTCTCATAATTACTGGAGTCTTCTCTTCAATTAATTTACTGTCTGGTGAAGGCCCTGGTGGAAGATGATACCATTAAGTGGCTGACCGACTGCGCCGACGACCTCGCGCCACTAAAGAACCCTACCAGCAGGCCCAGAAGCAAGAAAGCCTCCTGGTTCACCGACGAACTCAAGGACTCCAAGAAAAACTGCTGCACACTCAAGAAAGCCTGGTTCCTCGACCAGACCACGGACAACATGACCGCCCTCAAACACACCACCCGCAAGCACCACCAGCTTATCTGCACTACCAAGAAGAAATCACTGAAGGAACGACTGGACAACAACACCCATGACAGCAAGAAACTCTTCAGCATTGTCAAGGAGTTCTCCAACCCCAGCACCGGCAACAACGACATCACTCCCTCACAAGACCTCTGCGACTCTCTTGCCTCGTTCTTCCACCGCAAGATCGCCGACATCCACAACGGCTTCGGCGCACCATCAACGCACCCAACCGCCGAACCAACGACCTCCATCACCACCCTCCGCTCCTGGACCCCAGTGACCACCGAAGACACAGCCCGCACGATGAACACCATCCACTCCGGATCTCCGACCGGCCCCTGCCCCCACCACGTCTTCAACAAACTCGACTCCATCATTGCACCCCAACCTCGGGACATCATCAACGCCTCCTTCAACACCGCCACCTTCCCAGAAAGCTGGAAGCACGCCAAGCTCAGCGCCCTACTGAAGAAACCAACAGCGGACCCCACCGACCTCAAGAACGTTCACACCATCTCGCTCCTCCCCTTCCCTGCCAAAGTCATCGAGAAGCCCGTCAACAGACAGCTTGCAGCCTTCCTCGAGACGAACGGATCCCTCGACCCCTCGCAGTCTGGTTTTCGAGCCAACCACAGCACCGAGACCGCCCTCATCGCAGCCACCGACAACATCAGAACCCTGCTCGACAACGGGGAAACAGCGGCCCTCATCCTCCTGGACCTCTCTGCAGCGTTCAACACCGTCTGCCACCGCACCCTAGTTCAACGCCTCAGCAACATCGGTATCCAAGAGAAGGGACTGGAGTGGATCATCTCATTCCTCACCGGAAGAACAAAGAGAGTCCGCCTCCCCCCGTTTCGATCCGAGGCCACCGAAGTCATCTGCGGCGTTCCGCAAGGATCATCACCCAGCCCCACCCTCTTCAACATCTAGATGAGACCTCTTGCAGCCATTGCACGCCAGCACAACCTCAACGTCATCTCCTACGCCGACGACACCCAACTGATCCTCTCCCTCACCAGAGACCCCGCCACCGCCAGAACAAACCTACACGAAGGGATAAAAGACGTCGCCGAATGGATGAAGAACAGCCGCCTGAAACTGAACTCAGACAAGATGGAAGTCCCCGTCCTGGGACCATCGCCCTCCACCTGGGACGACTCCTGGTGCCCCCCCACACTGGGCGCCACCCCCAAGCCAACAGACCACACACGGAACCTGGGCTTCATCCTGGACTCCTCCCTCTCGATGACCAGACAAGTCAACGCCGTCTCCTCATCATGCTTCAACACCCTACGCATGCTCCGCAAGATCTTCCGATGGATCCCGACCGAAACCAGGAAGACGGACACCCAGGCACTCATCACCAGCCGACTGGACTATGGAAACGCCCTCTATGCCGGAACCACAGCCAACTACAGAAAAGACTCCAACGCATCCAGAACGCCTCCGCCCGACTCATCCTGAACATCCCCCGATGCAGCCACATCTCCGGCCACCTGATGTCGTAATTTGACGATGACTGGGTTAGCGCTTAGCTTTGCTACACGTTATTCCCCTTAACTTGTCCATATCAGAAAACGCCATTTTGTATGTTGCGGCGGCCATTTTAGGGAATGAGCGACCTCGTGGTCAGCATGCCCTTTAGTCCGTTGTCCGTACCACTGACCACTCGACTTTGCCCAGCAACAGGCTATTTTTAGTAACGGTCAAGCCTGTACATGCGCAGTCCCAACTGACCAGTCACTCCTCAGGAATGTTCCGCCAAACTGACCAGTGGAGTTGTAACCCCTCCCATGAGTTGGCTGTGTTCCAAAAATGACCATATATGTACATAAAGCTCTGTAACCTTGTACCGCCTACCTTTTTATTACCTGTAAATTGTATAATAGAACGAATCACACCAACGTTCGGTGTGATACTTCTTGCATTGCCGAAGGGTGCTGTAGGAATGTACCACCACCCCATGGGGTCTTAATAAACTTGTTCTTTGTACTTTTCAGTTTCCGTGCCAACAGTTCTTTCGATGTATGGGGTTATCTACGGATCATGTAGGCCTTGGGAACCCGATACCACACTGAGGGACCTGCACTTGCTCCCCATCAGCAAGAGGATCACGATCAGGCTCCTCACCCACGCACACAAATCTCTCCACGACCTGGGCCCCAAGTACCTCAACGACCGCCTGACCTTCTACACGCCTACCCGCCAGCTAATTTCGACAAGCCTCACCCTCGCCGCCGTACCACGCATCCGAAGAGCCACCACTGGTGGCAGATCCTTCTCCTACCTGGCGGCCAAGACATGGAACTCCCTCCCTATCCGTCTTCGTCTGACCCAGGATCATCTCGCCTTCAGGAGACAACTCAAGACCTGGCTGTTCGAGCAATAGCAGACCCCTTCCCCCAAGCGCCTTGAGACCCTGCCGGGTGAGTAGCGCTATACAAGTGTTATGATTGATTGATTAATTGAAAAAATGGTTGCCGCTTTTACAGGCTTAGTTTGTTGGTCCTATTTTGATATCCATTCTGAGTAGGGAGCGGTGAGCCATCTTTGGAGAGGGAGCTGGTAGAGGGGATTATCTAAACTAAATGGAGGTCTGAGACTCAAGGCACTGGGGGGACAGCATCTCTGCACATAAAAAACGATGACACTGAGCATAGGCTCCCACAAAGATCACCCCTTTGCAGGCCAGAAGGGGAGAGCATGGCTCCCTCATGATCTCCTTGCTCATGCTCTGACTGGCTATGCGGCAGTTAATGAATAAATGTCGCCCTCCACCATGGTCCACACTACCCATACCGAGGGGCAATTCAAGATACCCAGGCAGGCATCATCTAGGGGGACAAGGAATCCGTAAGGGTCCCACCAAGCATCCTAATGGGGACAGTCAGTTGGATGACAGCCAATTCACTAAAAATGAACCCTGACAAAACAGAGGTGCTTGTCATGTCCTCCAAAAACAACCCCTGGAGTGACCTCTTCTGGCTACAAGAGCTGGGCACTGCTGCTTTGTGGGTCCCGGTTGTAAAGATTGATGCCAACCTCTCCATGGCTAATGAAGTCTCTGCTGTGGTCGGTACTTACGTTGGCTTACTGAGACAGCTGTGGAAACTTACCCCACTCCTCTCCACAGCCACAATACAGATGGTGGTGTTGGCTATGATCATGTCCAGGCTAGACTAATGCAATGCCACATATATTATTCTCACAGAGAAACTAATTAAGAAACTACAGGTGACCATGAATGACTCAGCAAGGCTCATTTTCAGGCTCCACAGATGAGGCCACGCTACTCCCCTGCTGCATCAACTTTACTGGCTCCCCATAAAACAGAGAGGTAAGTTCAAAGGCCTCTGCATTGCTCACAAAGCTGTTCACGGTTAGGCTCCGGTCTACATCAAGGAAAGCCCAGGGCACTATTTGCCAGGATGTATTCTTTGATCGTCCGAGGCAGGTCCCTGGTCCATCCTCAGTTCAAATCCACTTCCAAAGGTGGTAGAACCTTTTCTGTTTTAATTACCCAGCTATGGAACCGCTTGCCCGAAAAGCTCTGCAAGGAACTCGCACTCCTCCCTTTCAGGAAACAACACAAAACTCTGCTGTTTAGGGAGGCTCTGGACACAGCATAAAAATCCCTCTAAGCATTGCATCTGTAACTGCTGGTGTGTTTGGCTACCTTCCCAAAGCGATATGACACCTGCCGGTGATTATGCACTATACAAATTCAAGTCAACATAACATACCATAACATAACATAGCAGTCAAGGACCCATGGTTGGCACTTAGCTCAGCAGGTGCGATGCTGCTCGACCTTAGTGAAGCCCAGAAGTCCAAAACAGGTCATAATTGACTGGGCAGCAAAATGCTGTGCACCCACCTGGACAACCTGGTCTGCCCCAGCTCTTTGCCAGGTTCTGCTAGGCGCCAGCCGCTCTCCGGACCCTCCTGCCCAGTGCCGGCTGCTCGACTTCAGCAGGGCCCAGAAGTTTGAAATGGGACGTCGGCGACTGTGCTGTAGACTGCTTGGCACTCACCTGGAAGATCTGTGTCAACTCGTCACCAAGTCTTCAAGGAGCCAGACCAGCTCTGGCCCTCCTGCCTAGCGCCGGCTCAACTCCAAGTCCTCTCCATGACCCGTTCTCAGCGGGTCCCATGCGGCATCAGGTCGACACCACCATGGAATGCGATGTCTGCTCTCACACAGGCGATGTGGCTCCAGTATGTGGAAGTGCAAGTAAGGGCCACTCTATAAGATGGGGAATAGGGTTAAGCTGAGGATTATTACCAAATAGTAATCCAAACTCCAGGATCTCCCTTGCAGAGCTCCTACACAGTGGCCATGTTGTTCCATTTCTCTGGAAGGTAACTGCAATTATTGAGCAGCAGAGGATTGGTGGACACTAAGAGAGCCAGAGGACAGCACACCCTGTTTGCAACGTAGCGAACCCTAAGACAAAAACCAAAGCCAGCCTAAAACAGATGGCTTCTGGGGAAATGCGACACTCCGGTGGCTGCTGCGGCTCACAAGAGCAGTGATCTGCCACTGGAACCCAGTCTGGACAGGTGACAACCCCTGCGAATGCTGTCGAGGTCAGAGGCAGGGACAGAGCCCCAACCAATACCAGGACTGACCGGGGAGCACACTCCAGAATCTGCAGTATTCTTTCCCCACCAGGATTGCCCGGATCACCTAGCCGCTAAATAACTAGGAAGAGCTGTGAGTACTTTGTGGGACACAGAGGCCTGGATTAAGCATGGCAGAGGGGGGGCCCTCTCCCCTCCCATGATGATTGGGAAGCGTGGGCCTGCGCTTTGACCAAACCAAACAAGAGACCTCCCCACAACCTAGTACTACCCCAAGACAGCTGCTCCCTTAGAGTTGGACTCCCCGCAGCATCCTTGTGACTTACCGGGCCTGCAAAGTTTCTCACAAGACTACCAGTCATGGGAGTATGAAGCTACTGTTTTGTGACAGAGGACCTTAGAGACTTCCGAATGGCAAGATATGCACACCCATTTAAGTGGGCGCATTAGGAGGTGATACGGGTTTCCAGTACCATGGGGCCGGGCCTGGTTCTGGTCCCAGCGGTGACCCAGTGATCACTCTGTGAGAGGGAGTGACATGAGTTGTCCCTCTCTTGCACTCACCCTCTCTCTTTGGAACACTGACAACTGCTGAGAGGGACAGGGGGCCTGTGGCCTGGTCTGGAGCCCTACATAGGCCTGCAGACTGCCGCAACTAACGCAGGGAGACGCTAGTGGGCAATGCCACACCATTGCGGACTTTAGCCTGTCCATACAGAAGTGTTGCACTATTCCTACACTCCTTGAATAGTTACCCATACATATTTGGGGCAACTGGGTGATGGTATGGGTCCTGGACCTGGACTCTCCCCGCATTTCACAGCAGGAATTTCAGACTGTGAGGGGACTGGCCTCCTGGAACTACAAGTGCACTGTCTCCCTCTGGCCTGCCTATTATTAGGATGAGAGTTCCTTACCCCCAGCGAGTGGCGTATTACTTATTGCATAAAAACAAGATAATGGTAATTACTGGGAATGCTATGGAACTGGCGACTTTCTACTTATAAAATCAACACTGATGTCACCTCTGGTCGATATCATGCAGAAGCACCTGGAAAACTATTTTGGTGGAGATGAGAAAACCCAGAGTAAAGGCAACCAGAGAGACAACAGATCGAGGAGACAACACCACTGACCAACAACCAGAGTCTCCAGCAGGGTAGACCTGGTACAGCAGCAACTGGCTAAGATACTAGAAGCCATAGCAGACACTAAGTCCAACCTCCACAGGACATTAGCACAGTATTGGTTGGCCTGGTACTACTTCGTACGGAACATAGTAAGCTAGCGGAGAGGGTGGGGATTGCAGAAACCTCCATTGGAAATCTCCAACCAGTGCAACAATTGCTGGCACATAAAGTTGAGGAGCTCACTGACCAGGTTGACACCGTAGAGAGCTCAGGGCAGAAGATGCTGAAAGGTGTAACAGGAGGAACAATATTCAAGTGGTTGGGCTACCAGAGGGTACAGAAGACAAAGATATGTTAACCTTCCTTGAAACCTGTCTTCCTATATTGGTGGCCCCAGAAGTTCTGTCCACTTTCTATATGCTCGAAAGAGAGCACCGGTTCCCTGCCCGCCCCCCCCATGCCAGGTCACCCACTGTGCCTGGTAGTGGCGAGGCTTCTGCATTTTACAGAAAGGGAAGCCCTGCCGAAAACAAGAACTGATGAGCCATTCATAATCAATAACAGCAAGGTATCAATGATTACCTGATTATACCCCTGAGGTGAATTAGTGACGGGTCTCATTCAATGAAGTAAAGAAGAAGCTATGTGAAGAAGGCTTGTAATTTGTCCTTATGTTCCTGCTAGGCTCTGCATAATACTGGAAGGAAAAACTAATTCCTGCGATGACCCTGGGTGGGTTTGCAAGTGCATTGAAGCCTATTAATCAGGAGAACCACCTCCAAAGACCAAAAGAGACCCAAATGAAGACCATCTAAGAAACTGAGCCCATCCAAAACAGAAAAAGAAAGAGCTGCGGCACTCCAGGCAGTAGCCGAAATCATGAAACCTAGGAAGTCTGCTTCGGAGGCTGGTTTGCCCTCGGTGAAGGGAACTGGAGACTCTGAATCGGAATTGTCTCGAACTGACAGTGTCCTGATGACAATGGTTACCCCTGAACTACAGGTGAGCTGTGAGTTAACAGTCTAGTTTGATCGTGTAACACATAGAAGTGAAATTGAATGCTCTGCAGATGTGAGTAAAAACTTCTCGATTTATTATTACCTAAGCTGGAGCGGGCTGGCATGACTACTACTGCTTGTGAGCAGTAGCCTAGCCTCATCCAAAAGTCCACATCCTTGCCTGGTTTGGGTCTTCTGCTGCGACTGACTCACTATTTGCAGTTTGGGTGGCTGGTCATTGCCATACTGCTCTAAGGAAAGCGAGTTTGGCTGTGCCAGGATTTTTTCTTTCATTGTTTTGTTATTTTCTGTTGCAGGGGAGGTGCAACATCATTTTTTGTAGGTGGGGGACTAGGAGAGCAGTGGGGGGTTAGGATTGGTGTTGAATTCCTCCGAACACATCCCACACTGAAAAGTGTGACATGGAATATCAGTAGGATGGGTACAGCTTCAAAATGGCATATAAGGTATATTCCATATAGGTACCATAATATAGGCCTCAGTAACTTTAATACCCTTCACCTATATTCTCCCCTACATTACACTTATAACAGTTTACAGGGACTGACCTTTTATAGATACAACTCTGCATTCAGAACACAGGTTTTCCCTAGTTTGAGATGTCATACATTATGCATGAAGATTCTTAGAAGCACAGCAGGGCGACTATCTCCTGTATAATATCTATGCATGAAGTTCATGCCCGACCTCACCCCTAGGCTGACACAGTAATGCAGCGAGGTAGGACCCCAAGGAAGACCTATTGGTATATAAAAATACATCACATCTTGCTAAGATAAGGAAGAGGAGAGCGAAAATTCCCAGCCGACACACTGACCAGACACACCAGCTCGCAGTGGTCTAACATCCTTCGCGGGGTGTCCAATTCGAGAACAGGACAGGGTCTTAAAGTCTATCACTTCAGGTAATGGAGTTGGCTAAATCCTAGAGTGATTCTTGGTTTAATACCCATACACATGCTAGATACATGTAGGTACATCTAGTTAGGAAAGATCGTAGGAGTACGCATCTTTTTATCATGTGTTTTATATATTCATATGTATTCATGATTATTGTAAGATGGTAGAGCTATACTATCCATTTACCTTTATGGTACTGCTAATCATTTATATCTTATACTAGCTCAAGGTTGTTGCAACTGTTCAATAAATACTTATTAAAAATGCCCAGCCTGGTATTCTGTGTAGCTCTCTGAGAGGAAACTAAGTAGGCACGGGTGACTGAGCGAAAAGTGGTGTATTGTTTCCACTGTCCTGAGAGATCAATGTTGTCATGTTCAATGGTTGGCAAGAACTATTCTCTCCTTGGTAAGAGGAGATTCTAGTGGCACTGTGAGCTAGTTGGTACAAGAGGCCAACATACCCGGAGGTGTCCAGAATCAGTCTGGCACCAATCCTACAATGTATGTTGTCTGAACGCGCAGATCCTGTATGATTACTATACACAACAAATATATATAGATACTTACAGAGAAGAGGGGTGCAGATTGCTTTACAATGAAAGACACTTCTTGTATAAAGTGAGGTAGATAAATTACGCAGATGATCGAGAGGGAAGATCTTGGCAAATTCTTATTCTGCATTTATTTTTTAGAGTTTTACATAGCGCGTACTTGAGCCGAAGATATCAGGTATCAGAGTGCCTTACATGACCACTAGTTTTATTACAGATGGACACATTCATTTTTGTTAGGCAAGAGGAGATTAAGTGACTTGCCCAGAATCACAGGATGTTCAGCATCCCTGCCGAGACTTAAACCCGGTTCCCCAGCTTCGAGGTCGACCGGTCTAGCGATAAGGCTACATCCTCTCCCCATATGTCAGGGGGTGTTCATATGGATAAGAGAGGAAGTACCCTTTGAACGCTCACATACTTTGGTGGATAGATAGGGCAGATACATATTCTTCAAAGGGTGTCTGCTTGGACACAAGATCACACTGGGCAGTATATATGCCCAAAATCAAGGACAGGTACTAATTCATAAAGGTCTGTCGGCCCATATTGCTGAAAGAACAGCGACTGACATGATCATTGGGGGCGAATTTGATAGTGTAGCTAACACCACATTAGACAGGTTACATTCCCAACTGCCAGGGGCCCAGGTCCATCGCACAATGGAAGGATTCAGGGACTGTATGGGACATTGTGGGTTGGAGGATATTTGGAGGACACAACACTTGAACGAGAGAGATTACTCATATTACTCCTGTATACATCAGTTACATACAAGGATAGATGTTTTTCTTTTCTCCCCTGGCTTAAGGCACTGTATCACACACACAGGACACTTGGGGTGCACCTTTTCTGATCACAGTCCCTTACTGTTGTCCTTTCAACCTGTAGGGAAGTGCCCACTGATCCCAATGTGTTGCCTCAACCCACAGATGTTAGAACACCCTTGTTTCAATGAGTTTCGGCATACTGTCATAGATGCTTACTTTACCACCAATACACACAGCATCCACAGCGCTGATGATGTGGTGACAAGGGGGTTTTGCTTGGGAAAGTCAATTGGGGTACAGCGAGAACTGCACCAGGAACTAAGGGAGCTGGAGGACACACTACACAGGTAAGGCAATGCACAGGGACAGGACACCTCAAAACAAGGACTACCGAAAGAAACGCGAACATTGTACCATCAAGCTCTTGAAAGGCTGAGGTGTTATGGCTCCTAGGGGTGCCTTACCAAGGTGCAGGAGGAGGAGGGGAGACATGGTAGCCTTTTGGCATGGTTGATTCAACATGAAACACAAGGCTCCCAATCATTCTTGTTCCAACAAAAACAAACCAATCTGTCCATGACCCAGTGGCTATTAATACCCTGTTTCTTGATTATTATGAATATCTGTATAGATCGCCCGCCACCCTTCCGCAGTCTCAAAAGAAGACCGGAGAGCTTTTCTGTCCCAGTTACCACTTGGCGCACTAGACCAGCAAGTGAAGGCAACACTTGGTGGCCCGTTGAATCCCAGGAAATACTGGTGGCAATTAGGAGCATGGCCACAGGTAAGACCCCAGGCCCACACAGTCTTCCTGCAGAATTTTACTCTGTATACCCTTCTAAACTAATTCCCTGCCTGGAGACCATATATGCAGAATCTGTGTGGCTCGCCGACACCCTACATCTGTCAGGGATGCATTGGTAGTCCCGCTCCCTAAAGCAACCTCGAAGGGGGCTCAGGTCCCTGATGTTTGACCAGTCTCCATGCTCAACACGGATTTTAAAATCCTGAGCAAGATACTGGTGCTCTGTTTGATACCACATACGTCCATGCTAATTCATACAGACGTGAATGGCTTTATCCCAACACAAAGCACTTCCTTTAACTTGTGCAGACTGTACTAAGTGCTGTAAAATCCTGAAGTGAAGCTTATTCCTAGAATGGCCCTCCTGTCGGTAGACCTGGAAAAAGCCTTTGATGCTGTAAGATGGGACTTTCTGTTCAAAAGCATGAAGCTCATGGGTTTTGGTGATGACTGGGAAAAATGGGTAAAGGTATTTCACGAACATCCCATGGCCAGGGTCAAGACAGGTAGAGTAGTATCCACACAGTATTGAATCTTTGCAGTACCCGACAGAGTTGCCCACTTTCACCCCTCTTATTTGCACCAGTGATAGAACTGCTGGCAGCGTTATTTAATCAGGAAGGCGAAGGAGCAGGTTTGACAGTTGGGGGCCATGTACACACCATTTCACTTTTTGCCAATGACTTCCTTTTAGTGACGCTGTATTGGGCACTGAAGTGTCACTAGACCTATTAGCTAGATTTGAACGCATGTCTTGCTTAAGGGTTAACAAAAGCAAGACTTATCTATTCTCAGTGTTACTGACCATCCCCTGGCCCGCTCTACCTTTAGATACTTAGCATAACACATTTTCCATCGACTAGAAGATCTGAGAGAGGGGTACCTCGGGCGAGCTCTTCCAATCATGGCCCGAGTTTCTCTATCAAAGATGGTCATGTTACTGCGCTTATTATATTTCTTTGTCAATCTCCCGACTGTGGTGCCTACAGGATGTTTCTGACAACTGGATGCCCTACTGCAGGTCTGATTTGAGAAAAGGGGCATAGGAGGGTGTCCTTGGCAACACTGCATCGTCCCATGCCGCAGGGTGGCCTCGGAGTGCCCTTCTCAATTACAATGACTGGCTCAATGGCTGGAAGATATAGTTTCTGAGGGGACAAACCTGGCAGATTCTGGAGACCTCACAACACTATTGTTGACCAAAATGCTTGACCCAGTGGAAGTTATTCTCCACTAATCCCTGCTACAGACCACAGTTTTACAGTGTTGGAAACGCTGCATGGCTAAACGGACAGAGATTTCCCTATAAGCCCAAGCTCTGCCAATGGTAGGCATACCACAAGGCAACTGCAGTATGATATTCACCTGGAACAACTGTCACCCGGGACTGATGTAGGAGTAGAGACGGTTGAAGATTGTTACCAACAATACTTTCTGGCTCCCTTGGAGGACCTGGTTGAATGCAGTGGGCTACAATCGGGGCAGTTCCTGCAATATGAGGCCCTGACACATACATTCAGGATGCTGTGGGGTAGAGGACAGGAGGAGCCCGAGACACATGTGGTATTACAGTCCATGCTCACGCTAGGTGGGATGAGGCACTAAGTAAAATGGTTTTATGCTGCACTGTTGAAATGTCCCCTACACCTCTACAAAAAATGTGTGGTAAATGGGAGATGGTAGTGAACAGGGAACTTTCAGACACAGAGTAGGACAGAATCATAGCATAACTCAAAAAGGTCTATACCAGGATGAAATACATACAATTTAACTACACCCATATTACATGTAGAACACACCATAGAATACGATTTGCCTACGGTGGTGAGATACGTAACTGCCAGACTTGCAACTACAATGATGCTGATTTTATTCACATGCCTTTGGACTGTACCATAGTAAACAGGTTCTAGGACGACGTCCTGAAGACTACAGGTGCGGCAGTGAGGCGGACACTCGAACCCACAATTGAAACCAGTCAACTGGGACTTTTCTCCTGACCACCCAAGCGGAAAGCAGACACTATTTTTGTGGACCTGGCCTTGGTCCTGGCTAGGAGGAGTGCAGCTTTAGCATGGAAATCGACCTGGGGACTCGACTGGAAACTGGACATAACTCACCGGGCAGGGGCAAAGGTGAGAGTCTTGACCAGAGAGGAAGCACAGGGCTGCAGCGCCACCTCATGGCGGACCTCTGGAGCGAAGTCAGGGAGAACTGGGAATACCCTGAGATATACCAAAGCGAAACGGAAGAGAACACAGTCAGTTCTCACCCAAATATAGAGCGTAGCTAGACAATCTGAATTGTGGGACCGTTGAATAGAATAAAAGCAATAGAAGAAGCCCCTTCCACCGCATTGCCCCCTCGACTTGACTATACCTGGAAAAGACTGGCATACAAGCCGGTTGGTAGGCCGCTGTGTACTCACGAAGGACAATAACCCCCTTGCACGGCGGGCCTACACCGGCCTTCACCCTTTCAATACCCCTGACAAAATCCTATGCTGATGCACCACCCTGCATAGTTAATTAGTTCATGGTTACCTTTTCTTTGAGTTGCATAATCTTGGTTTCATTTTCCAGCATCCCCCTTTCTCATAACAGGCTGCATACAATAGTAGATAGCAATCTACACACAAACCTAACAAATGTACTGGATCACTGCACTTAAACAGGAATGCCCACGGAATCCTGCTCTTAGGACTGTACTATAAGCTAGGTTGTTTAGGGTAGTGACGTGTAAACTGCTGGGAATAGCAGACTAGCCATGTTGGGATACTGCACAGTTGAACAACTTTTTAAACTGTATTGCATGTAATATTATGAGCTGATATATGAGACAATACTAACTCAAATGCTAATAAAAATATGTTTGGGTAAAAAAAAGAACATTGTGCTTCTAACCCAGACAAGGTTTCAAAGCACTTTTTGGTGAGTAGCACGCTACTCTGGAACTCAAAAAGGATTAGTAGTAGGTTAATAATGGAAAATATATGTTCATTTGAGCGATGGGCATGTGCGTCTGTTAGTTTGATTGATAAATAGATCATTAAATAAGAGATTGATAAAATGCATATCATTAATTGATGGAATATAACTAGATTAAATATAAAAATGAGACTATGACCAAACGTTAACGCCTTATAATAATAGTAGAAAAATATAATATCATAAAAAATGCTCATCTAACAAAGGTTTAAGGCACAATAAATTAAAACACAGATCAAAATAACATAAAACGGAAAATGGGGGAAAGAAAAAAAGAGAGAAGAAAAAGAGCTTGAAAAATCATTTGAAAAAGGATGTGGGGCCAGAGCACATAGAAGAAGGGCGCAGTTCGAAGCCATTCTGAGAACAGGGTTGACATTGTAATGCCAACCGCGACCCTCTGTCGAAGATTAGTAGAATTGCCGTCTTTAGTCTGAAGGAAATCTAGGTAGGGTGGATATGGTAAATCCACCCTACCTATAATACATTGCATGCAAGACTGTGCCACAATTACATTCAAATGGTTATGTTCAAATGTGCAATTAGTCTCTTTCCCTATTCAGTTGCACTGTGTGTGGAACTGGTGAAATGTTATCTCATTGAAATGTGACAAGAGAATGATTATTTTATGTACGGATTAAGTTGTACTCTCTGCGGCGCTGATGAAGGGATATTTATGGATGGTCTCATATAGAAATGAGATGTGATCAAAAATATGGCACCAAAGCAATAGTTACTGGGTGTTCTACTGTGCCGGACACAAGGGAGCCTTGGACTCCCGGTTACTAGGTGTTTCTCTGGATTTCTAAAGTGAACTCTATCAGTCACATAAGGTACTGCATCCTCCAATCCAGAAGTATCCTATAGGAAGAACACTGTCATGTGGTCACTAGGGGCACTCTTGACATCTTTAAGTTAGCATGAACCTGGGAGCCAAGGTGCAGCTATTGCGCATGTTACTACATGCCTTGATTTTTGCACAACTCTGTTTACGACTTTCACCTAAGAACTGTCTGCTGAGATTGTTCTCTGCTTATTCGTATATATTTCAGTCTGAACATTGAGTGTGAGGTCAATAAACTATGCCCGTTGTTTTTTTGTTCTGGTCAAGCCCTAGCACCTAAACAAATAATACCAATGCAGCTGCTGTTGCTGAAAACTCATACTTTGATATTACAGGAATGCATGCTTTACACACACACTTGGAGAGGGACCTTTCCCGGGAGAAAAGCAATACGCAACTGTGATGTATAAAGGCTCTCTATGTCCTAAGGTATAGGGTCTGCTGACTAAGTCCAGAGAACTTTAATTATATAATAATACTTATTGTGTCCAAGGGGAGGAAGCTTAGGCACTATAGTCCTGTCGCCATTGTCTTTCTATAATGAGTTCTCCCTTTATAATGTATGGACTTGCTGCGATGCTGACAAGAATTGTGTTATGCATTCTTATGCTTGTTGTGGCACTTATACTGCATTTTAGAGCATGTTAATTAAAATAAATATTTTAAACTATCTCAGTGACTCTGTCAGATATTATTGTGGACAGGTACTAGAGTGTGAGCGAAAGGGAGTGTCTTGTTACCACGATTACTGAGCAATCCAGGAGTGTTTTGTTCTGTGTTATCTAATCATCTGTTTCTCTATTTATGAGTAGGGGAGTAAGCGAGACACTACAGCTAGTCGGTCCTGGGCTCGTGGGTACTAAGGCGGTGGGAAGGCTTAGCCCCTATACACGAGGTCCCATAATCCTGCACATAGTTCTGTGAATGTGCAGAATCCCTGCAACATAGTGCCACCAACGTTTGGTCTGGTACTTATTCACGAAACCCCTGAGTAGCACTTGTGCTTGTCCACGCACGATACTCTCTCACCAGTTTCTGAGACGTATGTGGTGCGAGGGAGTTGTTAGCCTTCTATATTTGAGATTTATAGGTTTTTCAAGCTTGAATTCTAAAAAGTTATCAGTTCGTACTCAATATTGCACTGCTATTCCGTTTACTGAATCTACAAAGGCAATTCATCTGGTTTAATGGCGCCCATCTTAACCCTGTTACGTTGGTCCGTCTCAGCCCATTGTCGGGCTATGGTGCCATCTGGCCTGTTTTGGCGGGCTATACTCCAAATCCCAATATTTTGGGTCTTACACATGCAGAGCTGCAGCTCTTATACATGGCTTTAATTCATAAACACAGAAAGTGTCATTCAATGTTTATCACGCAATGTAACTGCAGCTCCGGCTGAGGCTGCACAGCCACCAGGACAAGGTGGCTTGGTCATTAGTCCTATCATGATTAATTCTATGATGGGGTAGCACAGGAGAGTAGGGATGTTTTCCCGTTTTGGTTGGCCGAAAAGTTTGACCAACTCAAGGCTGTTTATCTACACATGTCTCCTTTGGATAAACACAAGATACTGACAATGAGTTTACCAAAAGACCTTATTCCCAATTTGGCAGATTGCACCACCTGGGGGAGAGTGTTTTTCTGCGGTATATTCCATGTGCTTTGGCACCCCCTCTATGACTGTGCTTCCGACGGTTATTAAGAAAGTTCAAGATGAACACATAGCGGAGGCCACATTGGAGTTAGGGAGGAGACTGGTGGGGGCATTGCTATAGTTTCTGATATGATCCTGACAAATATAAAAGGAGAAGCAGTAAGCTTACAGGTGAGTCAGCGCCTAAAGGCAGTAGCTGACACAGATAAGCAATGTGAATTGCCAAAGATTATAGCTATTATATATTAATCCTTAGTCTGTAATAATATGGGGATTAAGCTTTCTACTAAGACACAAAATAAGCCCCCGCCAGAGAAGGATTGGTGTCCAGACTTCCCTAAAAAGATTTGGAAGAAAAATAAGCTGCAGCAACAACAGAGCAAGGTTTGCATGCAGGTTCACTGACAACTGATACTTCTGAGTGTAGATATGATTTGTGTGAACATGCTAAACTTAAGACCCCGGAACAATTTCAAATTCCTGATTCACACTCTGCTCATTCCTGGCAGGAATCATCAGACCCACAGTTCGATGGAGAGAGTGACTGGATCGCAGACAAGGAGAGTCCAGTCCACAACAACGGGATCAGCCACGACAGTTTGACGTCAAACCGAAGACGGAGGAACAACCTCCGTTCCGGCCCCGTTTCAAAAGAAAAAAGTTGCTGCTTTAACAGCGAAGTATGCCCCAGACGGTGAGAACCCTGTTCTTCGATTGAAGATGGGCAGTGACACTCCTCAACAGTGTGGCGGAAGTTACTATAGTGTGGGAGACACTCTGTCCTTGTCTGGAGGCGAGAGCAACTAATACTTTTGCAACAGTAGAAACAGTAGCTAGATGAGTTGCACCCACTTAATAGACTTTATGAGATAATCCTCCAAAATGAGGGTGATATCAGATGGACAATTAAGGCCATCTTTTGGGAAAACCTTACATCCTCAAATAAAATTTTGTTGGTGGAGAAGACTGGCCTCCCTCATTTGCCTTGCCTTCTTCACGAGCAGAAGCCTTAAAACTTCAAAGATTTTTCTGAAATGTCTCTGAGGAGGCATAGCAAGCTTACCCATCGGAATGGGCTATAAGTAAGTAAGTAATATTTTATAGTTTGGTTAATTAAAACCTTTACAATTTCATGTAAAATACATAATAGCAGCAAAATTAATATTCTAAAACCATTTAAATAAAAAATACAGGGCTTTCATGAGTTATGTTAACATTCACAGAGAAGCAGCAGCAGAATTCATATTCTAAAACCATTTAGATAAAACATACAAAACTTTCTTGAATTATATTAACAAGCAAAGAGCAGTTGTCAGTGAATGTTTCCGCAGTCCGTAAGTTAAGAAAAGCAGGACTCAATTCTAAAAGAGAGGAAGAGGGACTGTTCCACCCTATAGCCTTTGCACCGGCGGTGTATCATGATCAAGTGGACTGGGACAAATTTTCACTGGCGCATGAGATACCTTTATGTTCTATGCCAAAGCCAAAAGCCCAATACCCGATCAAATAAGACGCCAAGGCTTCTGTGAACGAAATCCTAACACAATTGGAAGATCAGGGTGTAATTCAGCCCTGTGTTCCATCAATGAATAATCCTCAGTTTCCGATAGTAAAATCAGACATTTCCTATCGTATTGTTTTGGATTAGAGAAATTTGAATAGTCATGTTTGCACATTTGCCATAGAAAACACACACAGCTCTGCTTTGATCAATAACATAGTACGTAAAAAATATAAAACAACACTGGATATTTCCAATGGTTTTTACAGTCACAATCTGGCTCCAGACATCCGTGACTTGAACACATTTACAGGGGTCGGCAGTCAAAAAAGATTTACACGTTTGCCGGTGGGGTATAAGAACAGTCCAGGGGGGTTTGCAGCATGAGTGGTCTCTCTTTTACATTACATGGACCCATATGCTTTCTCATATGTTGATGACATTTATTTGCTGGATGACGAGTTAATACCACATCTTGTCAGCGTTGATCACATCATAATGTCTTTTGCTGACCTGGGGTATAAATCTAATTTTGCTAAATCACACATCGCCTGCTTGGCAATTATCGTTTTGGGTTATGGGTCATGCTATTTGATGTCCTGAACAAAAAATATATAAACTGAATAAGAATAAGGAGAAAAAAATGAAATAAAATCTTTTTTATCGATATGTGTTATTCTTCTCTCTCTGTGACCTTTCTGTCACCCCTTGGTGAACTCCTAGTTGTACCTTAAAGTGAGTGGACTCTCTTTGAGCCATCGTTTAATTCATTTGGGTGGACTTCTTTCTGTACAGTAGTGTCATTTCCCCTGACGTCTGCCCACATTTGTTGCAGGGGGCCCTTTTGTCTATTGGATCATTTTGGGTTATGAACTCAACAATGCAGTTAGAGGCTTAGCCCCTCACTTCTTGGAGAAATGTGCACAGTTGCAACGTCCATCAACTTCAAAGAAATTAAAATATTTGCTTGGATTTTAAAATTTTGGACATACATATATTCCTGAATATGCCCAGCATATCAAACTGGTTTTGCTTTGATACAACCCTCCTTTTCATCTTCCAGCTGGCTTCTGGAACACAGCACAATTTTGAGGTCTTTGCAAGCAGATATGCTTGTGACCAATTTCCTGTTAACACGTGACAATGCTACAAATGTAGTCATATGAATCGTTCCAGGTACAGTGAGTTTCTTGTACTTGACGTTCAATGAAGAGTATGCAGTCCACATTGCATACAAATCGCACTTGTACACTTCGACAGAGATACTTTTTTCTTCCATTGAAAAATTTGTACTGCAGTTCAGATGGCGATTCCTAAAGAATGCTCTCTGCCACAAGGTAAACACGTTCTTATGGTCTCACCTGTGCTGGCTCTTGAAGCTTTAACAAAGGCAAGTGTTCCTAACTCAAAAGCTTTACATCCTCATTGATTTTAATGGGCAAGTTCTTTGATGTCTGCTGATGTCACTTTCATATTTGACAAATCTTTGCAGAAGCAAGAATTTTTACAGTACTAACAGGTTCATCATCCTCCATTGTCTTTGCTTCCTCTTGATAGGTACAAGTGTATTATTTACACTGACGGGTCTGCTCCGCCAGCCGTGGGCCCTAAACATGCTTACTCGGTGGCCTGCATGATTGTGGCTGGTTCCATGGTTGACAGTGAGTTTAAATCCTTTTTTGTGCACACACAGACTATTGGAGACTGTACTGCTCAATTGGCTTAGCTGCATGCTTTGGTGTTGGCTCAAGAATTTGCTAGTCCATCGATTCCTACTCTTATTGTGTGCAATTCTTTTTACTGTGTGCAATCCTATAATAACAATGTGTTCTTTTGGTCATGCAATGATTATCGAGATTCTAAAGGCAGCGCAATAAAGCATAAAACACTTTGGGTTCGGGTGGCAGCTCTCAAGGAGTCTGTCACTCACATATGTTATACATACTCTTGGCCATCAGCGTGTGGGAGCACAGGCAGTGAATAATTCCTTTGTTGATGAAGCAGCCAAGTCTGCAGTAGCCACATGTTCAGTAGCAGCAGTTAGAAGGTCCATGACAAAAATTGATAATGACATTCTTGCGGCTATTGCTTTAACAAAGGATGGGATGAAGTTCCCACAAGGGTTTCCTTCCAAATATTCTTATCATTTGTCTCCAGAGCAGGTTCCAATGAGGACCACAGACTTTCTTTGATAATCGCAGCCCATTAGGGCATGGCATCAGCTCATGGTAAAGTTTAAGCAACAGTGTCCCTCTTGCAGCAGCATTATTGGTGGCGTAGATTATATAGACAGACTCGCAGTTATGTTCTGTCTTGTCACATTTGTCAACAAATTAAGCCGTCAACAGTTACACGCCCACCACATACGCAGCTTCACATATCAAATCATCCGTTTGGTTGTATTTATCTTGATCACTAAGGTCCTTTGGTAGCTGACATTGCATATGAATATATTTTGGTTGCAGTAGATTTATGTACGAGATCCCTTTGGCTTTGGCAGCAACGTTGTGCTGATGCTCACAATGTCATAAGAGACTTGTGTGTCGTTGTCAGGAGCATTTGCCTGCGGCACATTCCATTCTGACCAAGGTCCAGCGTATGCCTCAATGGCTTACAAGGCCTCAGTGAGGTTGTTGGGAGTGCTGCTGCAATTTTCGTCTCCATACAGGCCTGAGGGCAATTCTGTAGTGGAGCGCATGAACTGTGACTTAAAGCAGTGTTTGACAGCTAGAGTTTTAGGTACTGGTTGGAGTTGTCTGACTCATTTGTATGGTGTCCAACATGCACTAAATAATCTCCCTAGAAGTTCTCTTGGTGGACGGGCCTCATACGAAATGATCTTTGGCATTAAAATGTTTGTTCCAGACCTTGATGGTCAAGACGTTGCAGCGGCAGCTGCAACATTTGACACAGATAACCATTGTACTATGTTGCAGGATCTACAAAAACACAAGATACTCAGTTCAGTTGCGTTCATCCAATGATACTGCAGTACGGATTCCTGTCACAGGCTGGCGTTCTAAAGTGGGTGACCTGGCCCAGGAGAAGATAGAGAACAAGAAAGAATTTGGCCCCTCCTACCGTGCACCAGTCCCACTACTTGGATTGAAGGTTACTTGTACTGTAATTTTACCTCCACTGCCTGGTATCAAGGAGAATTGTTACATTTTGATTGAATATGTCAAACAGCACCAGTTGGCCGACGCTGAATAATATGTCTAGGAATATTCTGTTGAGAGATGTTTCCCTTGCTGCAATGTCATCCACAGAGAGTCCTTTGCAACAAGTTCGGGAAATGGAGACCTCGATTGATATGTTGCCAGTTATTGACAACTTCAACTGCTGCCCAACATGAATATGCCTCCCCGCCACTGGAGCTTTCTTTGGATGTACCAGATGCTACAGTCCAGTCATCCTTTAATCCTGACCAGCCCCGCTTGTTGTGGCTGGGTACTAGTGGGTATTACTTCGACAGAGATATCTTTTCTTTTGCTTTTTCATCTTCCTCTTCTCCGAATTCCATTGTGGAGAAGCCCCCAAGTCATATTTCCATTTTCTTTTATTGGTTCCGGAAAGTTTATCTGCTGCCTCCTTGGACCTATGTTTGGATGGCGCTTACAATGGTGTTTCTCTTCATGTGTATTGGCATTGTGACTGTCTTTTTACTTTTGATAAATAGCTATTTCTTTCCTGAACGCTCTGCTGTCCATTTAGATGACGGAATCCTGGCGCTTCACACATTGTTTCATAAAATGAAAAGAGATGGAACCCACCTTAAGACTTCAGCATTTCCAATTGTTGATGGCATTGTTTGGGACAAAGTATCATAAGAAAGTATCATCCAAAATTTACAGCCTGGCGGAGACTATTAGGATGCCATACATCTTTCGAGTTTCTTTGGGTGATGTCCACATGATGGTCAGAAGCAGAGTAACAAAACAGTTGAAAAGTCCGCCTAACCACTCTAAACATATAACAAATGTCAAATGTCATATAGTCACTTCTTGAATTAGTAAACAAATCAAAATGGTTCACGCTTCAATGTCCATGAATTTATTCAATTTCCTTCAAAATATTCTCTTCTTGGCACAGCTAGTAATCCACAGCCAAAAATTCAAATAAACAGTTCTTCAGTTCACGCAAAGCAAAGCAGCCAACACGTGCTTCTTCATGCAACGTGATGCATCATTGACTTCTTCAGGGCTGAAATGACGCCGATATAATATTAATATTACTAGCAGGGAGGCTAGGTAAATCCCTCCTCTTCCGAACCCCAAACTTGGCACGTGTTATCTCTCGTGATTAAACATAGTCTCGAATGGTCCTGTCCCACTATCCAGTATACATAGGGGTATTATTTGGATCAGGCACTTTCTCTTTGTCACACAAGTCCATATAAAGCAAGTTTCTCTCAGGAATCCTTTTCCGCGAGTACCACTTCTGCCACAGGAGCCGTAGCGGGTAGTTGCAGTATAAAGTGTCACGTGTAGGTGATCGAGCATCTTCAATGTCCCAGTATCTCTCAACAAGTACGCAGTGTTCTACTTCCTGAGAAAATTTCGTACCAAAATGCGGTATGTGGGAAGACTGGGCCCTGGGCCCCCACAACGAATACTCAAACAATTCCCTCAACAGCAGCAAATGCAGCCACAGCCAATTCTGCCCCAAGTAATATACTCTTATCTGCCGCCAGGGCAACAGCAGCCTATGCAGCAACAATCACAACTTCAGGCATCCACAGTAGCCCAATTACAAGTACCAATTCAGCAGGTACAGACACCAGGGCAGCAGCAACAAGCACCCATATATCAGATGAAATCCACAAGCACAAACTTTTGTACCTCAGGGAGGCACATTGATGCCGCCCAGCAACACATTTGCCCAGGGCACCATCCAGCAACATCAAGTAGGAGGGTATAATGGTTAGCACAGCCCGCAGACAACACTGTTTGTCCAGTTTTGTTGTGTACAATGAAAGTTGAAGAGGACCCCATTGTCTTTGTCACAATAAACAATAAGACTTTCAGCTTTCTCATTGACACAGGTGCCACCTACTCCTGTATTACAGGAAGAACACTGCCCATTATAGATCAGATAGCGGACACACAGGGATTCTCTGGGGGCAATAGCTAGGGTTCCTTTGACTGAGCCAGTATCCATAGAGATAGGAAGCCTTTTGTTGGACCAAAGTAAATGTAAATGTAAATTGATACTTGTATAGCGCACTACTCACCCGCAAGGGTCTCAAGGCGCTTGTACGAATACCGCTGTGGAACCCATCCTGGCTTTCCCTGTGAGGCGTCCAATCCTGGGCACCTGCAGGGTGGAGGCCAGGCATCCTTAGCGTTGTGGGGGCCATTGTGGAGATTAAGCAAGCTATTGCCCAGAGTTGCAGAGTGGGACTCCATGATTGGAATAGTCACCGAGAATTATCAGGTCCATGGAATTTTGAGCCCAAGCCCCGCCGAGGCGGGGAATTGAACCCTGGTCCTGGGCTAGACCTCTGCATCAGGGTCTGCCGTTCTAATCATAGTCTGCTCTACTCACCGCGGTCTCCGGTAAATCTCCTGGGGTGTGACCTCATGGCAAAATGAAACATGCCAATTCACTTTAATAAAGACAGTGCTATGATGTGCTCCATGCCAGACACACCGTAGGCTAGGATGATGGTTGTGAGAGTTTTTACGACATGACCCAACCCAAGATGGCCGCTGGACGGGTCTACGCAGGAAGCAAGGTTGGCGTACCAGGAGTACAAGCAACAACAACCACGACTCCATCCGGCCGGGGGATTCAAATGGGGAAGGAGGTGTGTCTGCCGGAGTCCCGAAACGAAGACCCGGAAGCTGAGAATGAGGACAGAGAGGAGGACGTGACAAAGACCGAGATTCGCCCGGAGGAGGAGGACAGCGCCCAAGAGAATCCCAACAATGTGAGCGAGACCGGCCTCCTGAGGTAACCAGAGGAGGCAGGATCTCACTGAGCAACGGTCACCAGGGACCGTGGCAACAGGCAAGTGACGAGGGAGACTGGGTTTTCCATCAAGAGGTGGTGGGTAAGCCGCCTGAGCACTTCACGTCGTTAATACCACTTCCCCCCCCTCACTTAGGTACCTCACTGTTAGGGACCGGTGTGGGAAAGGCACATATACCCTACCCTCCGAGGAGGAAGCCAGCTGTAGGCACCCTTAATGCTACTACTTACTGAGCTATTCCCTAAAGAAGCATAATTCTCTGATCCCCCTTTAAGTTTTGGTTATTATTTCCAACCGTTATCCTGACAACCTAAGACTCAAATCTTCCGGTCTGTAACTGGGATGCTGCCCAGTATATGGATAAAACCGAGCATTTAACCCTGAAGAGAGTGAATAAAGCATTCAAATCATACCCTACGACTCGCTCTTACCTTCATACCACTAGGGAGCGGGGCGGAGTTTCCCACACTCCTCTTTGAGCATTCAGATAAGGGCCCGTCCAGTGGATGAGCAAGCATTCTTCACTGCTGTACACACCATTGTTGTCACCACCTCTGAACTGAGAGGCTGCACTCTCGAACTACCGAAAGAGTTCAGTTTTAGTCCACAAGTGTCAGCCTCACAAATATCTAACAAACAAATTATCATAGACATACACTGTCTTGAAATAACCCATACATACAGGGCCTTCCAAGCATTTGAGAACAGCATCCACACCTGGGCCTGCATTATTTTCATTCAACCTGGAGGGCTAGCAAGGGATATTCTAGATGACCAACTGTTTGAACCCCCTGAGCATTACTCAAAAACTGTCTATGAAACTGCAGTCCCCCACTCAGCAACATTAGAAATAAGAACACCAAGTATTGCCAAACAATTTGACTCTACACGTGATGCTGCCCTAGATAAAGTACCCCATAACATTTGGACCACTGGCCCAAATGCTGTAGGCCTCATTGACTCTGCTGCCCCGTTCAGAATAACACTAAAAAAAGGTGCCATGCTACCAAGAGTACAGGAGTATCCCTTGTATAACGAAGCAGAGGAGAGTTTTGCTCCCACAATACAAGCATTACTAGATCAGGGAGTAATATACCCCTGTACATCTCCATGCAACACCTGTCTGTTTCCTGTGCGCAGAACCAAGACTAATCAATGGCATTTGGTTCATGACCTCCGTCCCCTTAACAACATTGTGATACCAGAATTCCTGATTCTCACAGATTCATTAGTGATTCTCACAAATATTCTTTCCGACAGCCAGTACTTTTCCGTCATTGACCAGAAAAATGCCCCTTTCTGGGTCCCACTCCACCCAGATAGCCATTATCTGACTTTGTTTACATTTAGAAATACTCATATGCAATACACGTACTTACCCCAAGGCTATTGTGAGTCCCCCAACATTTTTAACAGAGTTGTGAAAGTGGAGTTATCCAACTTCCAATGCGACAGCATCTTGCTGCAATATGTTGACAACATATGCTCTGCAGTCCTACAGAACAACAATGCAGTAACAATACAATAGCCCTGCTCACAACATTAGCACAAAGAGGATATAAGGTAGACAAACAGAAGCTTCACAACTGCCAGAAAGAAGTACACTACCATGGCAAATTGCTCTCAGGGTTAAGAAGGAGAGCTACCCAGATAGAATTGAGGCAATAAAATGCACCCCTGAGCCACAAACAGTCAAGAACATGCAGAAAATCCTCGGTTTAGTACACTATGTCCACCATCACTGCCCCACTGCTGAAAGCTGTTAAACTGGCCAAAGATAGACATATTACGCAAGATTAGACACCTGGAATGAGGACAGCCTTCACACAAATAAAAGATGAAATTACAAATGCACCAGTGTTAGGGTCCCCTTACTACACTAAAGAGTTCAACCATTTCACTCACTGCGACAGACAAGTCATGACAGCAGTTCTCACCCAGAAATATCCTAGGGGCCACCAACCCATTGCCTACTTCAGTGGCATGCTAGATTCTGTAAGGAAAGGCCACTACCCATGCAAACAAGCCATAGCAGCAGCAGTTTTGCTGTTGAGGAAAGCACCCCCATAGTTATGGATTCCCCGTTAACACGGTACACTGAACATATTGTCTTTGCAATATTACAGAAAGCTAAGACAACTCTCACTACACAAAGACTATCTGTCTACAAAGTCATACTATCATTGCCCTCCTTTAAAGTTGTTAAGTGCCACACAGTAAACCCTGTAACCTTATTTGCCCACCCTATTGCCACTGCAGACGATGACTTTCATGATTTTGCCACATACTCACCAGACGAGTCAGGAGCAGCAAAAGAAGACCCTTTACCAGACAGCACAATATATTTTGTTGATGGCTCTTCTACCATTGATCAAGAAACAGGAATCCAATATACAAGGTCTGCAGTAGTTAGAGCACAAACACATGACTCCTCTGATTCCCTAGATATTGTACAGCAAATTACATTATCTTCACACTACTCACCCTAGCAGCGGAACTAGTAGCTTTGATTGCGAATGTATTGTTTTTGTATTAACATCTAAATTATTGACTGGATCTACATATCACTTCGACTGATTTTTTAATTGTTTTAACTATATGAATTACACGATATGTAAAATAACCTTTTAATAATTTTTTATAAATTGTACTGTATTGTTGCTTTTATGATTTTAATTAATCAAATAAAGCTGGCTTTTGACTTTGACTTTGATTGCGACCTTGAAAATTGGGGAGGACAAACGCATCACTGTGTATTCAGATACTGCATATATCACAACAACAACACATTCCAGAATCCTATGCTGAAGAAGGTGTGGTTTTCTCAAATCAGACGACACACCTGTTATGCACATACCTTTACTTGAAGAACTAAAAGACGCGCTGGCACTGCCAGCTGAGGTAGCTGTAGTTAAATGTGCAACCCACACAAATGGGCAAGACTTTGTCTCCAGAGGTAATGCTCTGGCTGAATTGGCAGCTAAAGCTGCTGCCAGGGGATCCCCACCTGCAGTGCTACCAGAATGCCAGCACTCCCCCATCATGCTTGCCCAGAACGTACGTACCAAAGAAGAACAGGGCAAAGAAGGTGCAGAGAAAGACACTCCTGATATAACACTTCCAAACACTATTGACAATGCACAGCCATATGATCACATTGCACGATTACATCTCAGAGAAATACAGGGAAGTGCACCAGATCAAGAGAAAGAGCTTGGAGTAAGAGGGGAGCACAACAAGATCCCCCAGATTTTATCTACAAACAATGACAGGAAAACCTGTCATACCACAGGCTCTATTGCAGGTAGCACTCAGTCAGTTACACCTTCCCACCCATGCTTCATGAGACAATATGTCCACGACCATACAAACTGGCTTGTTTGCCCCCAATGCCCACAAACTAATACAGCTTTTTGGTAAAATATGCCTCACCTGTCAACAGTACTCACTAAACCCAACTATGAAAACTGTTGCCTCCACAATTATAAGACCGAAAGGCTCCTGTTGTCAGGCTCAGTCGTTCTTGTCTTCGGGAGGGTGCTGAAGATATATGGGTTCCACCTCCCGATGTCCCCGGTGTGTAGCTGAAAGCATACAGATCACCAAGGCAGTCGAGCGAGGGAGGGAAAGGAAGGGGACTGCGGGGAGGGAGAACTGTAACGACAATGCAAATGCACTAAGTATACACACTATGGAGCAAGCATATAACATAAAAGTACTTTCCTTTACCTCTATCCTAAAGTACGTCTAGATTCCTACCTGGAAAGGGAAAAGATGAGGGCCTCAATACCAGAAGAGATAAGGGAATACCAAAGCCCGGACCTATCATATGAAACAAAGAACAATCTAAGAATACTGAATAGTAAACACAACAATATGCAATAAGTTCTTCGTATCATACCATTATCAACAGGCACATGTCTTGGTCCAAGGTTCCCTGTATCCCCCTGTGAATCTCTCTTCTGAGTTTGAGACAAAATAAACAAGAAAAAAGGTTGCGAAGAAAAAATAAAGATGAAGGTCAGGCGATCCAATTAATAAGCCTTAATAAGATCAATACCTTCTTATCTGTGTAATGTTCATGTCAATAGACAATGTTACTATAAATGAGTGACAATTCAGAAACCAGCGGAACCCGCTAATATCACTCCTTTTGGCAACAACAAATGTCTGATACTAAATGAAGTCTTTTAGGCAGTTCAAGGATTTGTATGTACATTGGCAATGTTCTTGTTTAGCCCACAACAAATGTCTGAGACTCAATGAAGTCTTTTAGGCAGTTCAAGGATTTGTATGACTTTGGCAATGTTCGTGCTCCAAGATACGTTCTGTTTAAATAAACCCAAAAACAGAACCCTATAACCTCGTTTCCTAGCTACAGACGGATAGGAAAAAAGGTTACGTCAAAAAGGACAAGAAGCGTCCCGATCTCACACAGCGGCCACAAGTGATCGGATCAAGTACCCAACCCAGCACGGGGTACTGCTCACGCTCCACAAATGAATTGGCACTTACTTCACCAGAAGCAAACAGCTCACCACCAACTCCGGAACCAGCATAGAATAATCGGCAGCGTCTATCATCCGCGATGCGCATTTATTCCGGGTTTGCGCGCGCAGACGCACGTCACGTCCCTGGCGTCCTAGGCATGCTGGGAAATGTAGTTTCCTGTCCCAAAATGACGCGAAGGTTGCTGAAAGGTAAACAAAGTCAGCGGCACACATCCAGATCTTGACAGTACATCCCCCCTTCACGAGGGACGCTGACTGGCACCGGGCTTACCCGGAAACAACCGATGGAATCTGGCCACCAATCGGGGAGCATGCATCTCACGGGCCGAAACCCAGGAATTCTCTTCGGGGCCATACCCCTTCCACGAAATGAGATATTGCACACCACCCCGCAGCATCTTAGAATCCAGCACCCTCTGAACCTCATATTCACAGTCCTGTTGCACCCATACAGGCGAAGGGGCACGCCTCACTGGAAAATGCGAAGGTTTCAAGAGAGACACTTGGAATACAGGATGTATCCTGAGCTGCGCTGGTAAGCGTAGCTTCACAGCCACAGGGTTGATGTGTCGCAAGACACGATATGGGCCAATTAACCTGGGGTTGAACACACTGTGTTTCTTAAACCGTATATTCCTGGTGGACAACCACACCCAATCCCCTGGACTGTAGACAGGGCCCGGCCTCCGCCGCTTGTCTGCCTGAACCTAATACCTACTCTTGGCTCTGATGAGGTTCGCACGTGTAGCAAGGAGTATACGGTGAACCTTCAGTATCCTCTCCCTGACGTCAGGCAGCCTGGCATTGGTAGTAGGAATCAACATCAGATTAAACTGGGGATGATGTCCCTAAGAGCTAAAGAAAGGGGTGTGAAGTGTTGATGAATGTTGTGTGCTGTTGTACGCTACTTCGGCCACCCACAAACAATCCACCAAGGCATCAGTGTTATCTAGGACATAACAATGTAAGAATTGCTTAAGAGTTTGATTCAGACGTTTGGTTTGCCCGTCAGTTTGGGGGTGAAAGCTAGTGGAAAGTGACGGAGTAATCTGTAGGGCGGTGCACCTGGTTTTCCAAAAGCGAGCTGTAAATTGTGTACCCCTATCTGATACTATGACCCTTGGAAGTCCATGTAAACGGACCACATGCACCAAATGTATTTGTGCCAACTGACCAGCTGTGGGGACTTGGTTACAGGCTATAAAATGACCCATTTTAGTCAGGTAATCTATCACTACCACTATGGCTGTTTTGCCCTGGTCTTTGGGTAGTCCCACTATGAAATCAACAGAAAATTGTTCCCAAGGCAGATCAGGAGTGGGCATAGGAATCAATAATCCTTGAGGTTGTTGTCTGTTGGATTTCATCTGGGCACATCTAGTACACTCTCTCACCCATCTTTGTAGATCAGGTCGTATGGAAGGCCACCAAAATTGTCTCAAAGCTTTTTCCAATGTTTTGACATATCCGACATGTCCAGCACATGGCGAATCGTGGCACCATGAAAACACTGTTTTATGTAAGACACTGGTAGGGATTAGCACCTGTGTTCCTCTCATAGGTATTCCCTTTCTCATCTTCCATTCCTTATGGTGTCGAAGCCACGTTCTCCACACGCAGGTTTGCATTCCTTGTCTGACTTTCGTCAGGAAGTCGTCAGTGTGTGTTGTTCAAATCACTTGGAAGGTTCGATAATGGCTCTTTTAGGTGTGATGGCATGTAGTGCCGGATTCTCCTGACGGGTTAAGGCATCCGCCTTTTTATTGTTCACCCCGGGTCCGTACGTCAGCATAAAATGGTATTCCTCAAAAACCAGCATCCAGCGTAATTGCCGTGGAGTGAGATTACGTGTATCGCACATGAACTGCAGGTTTCGGTGATCGGTGTAAACGGTGATTTGGTGACGTGCTCCCATAAGCCAATGTCTCTATTCCAAAAAGGGGTCTCTTATGGCCAAGAGTTCCTTTTCCGCGATCGTGTAATTCTTCTCCGCTGAGTTGAGCTTCCTAGACATAAAAGCTATGGGATGCAACTGTCCGTTGTTCACGTTTCGTTGGGATAACACTGCTCCCAACGCGACCTCTGATGCGTCTGCCTCTACCATAAAGGGCAAGTCTGGGTTGGCATGTACGAGGACAGGGGCCGAGGAAAACGCGTTCTTCACCTGGATAAATGTGTTTTGAGTGTCTTCAGTCCACTCAAACGGAACGTTTTTCCTGGTAAGGCGGGTCAATGGAGTTACCATCTCGGAGAATCCTCGTATAAACCTACGGTAAAAAGTAGCGAAACCCAGGAGGCTTTGAATGTCTTTCACTGTTTCAGGCCTGGGCCATTCTTTCACCGCTTGAACCTTTCGGGTGGCCATCAGTTGCCCCGATGGTGTAAGCATAACACCCAGAAACTCCACCTGGGTGGTAACATGGAATTCGCACTTCGTGATCTTGCAGTATAACTTGTTGTTTTGCAGAGCCTGTAAGGTGTTCTTCACATGTTCCACGTGTTCTTCAGTGGACTCAGAGTATATAAGAATGTCATCAATGTAGACTACTACATATCGATCCAAATGTTCTCGCAAAACCTCATTCAAAAAGAATTGAAATGCGGCGGGGGCGTTGCACAGCCCAAAGGGCATCACTAGATACTCATAGAGCCCATACCGCGTCTTGAAAGCTGTTTTCTACTCCTCTCCCCTTCTTATATGAACCAGGTGGTAGGCTCCCTTTAGATCCAGCTTGGTATATATTTTTGCCTGTCTTACTTGTTCTAGTAACACCAGGATCAATGGCAACGGATATTGATTCCTTATCGTTATGGCATTGAGTGCTCTGTAGTCAATGCAGCATCTCTTCTCTCCGTTCGTCTTCGGGATAAAAAAAAGAGAAGCGGCAGGGGATCTGGACGGCCGGATGAAGCCTGCCGCTAAATATTTATCCAGGTAACTTCGAAGATGCTCGTTTTCAGGGAGAGTGAGAGCGTATATTCTACCACTAGGTATCACAGCCCCCGGAATAAGGTCAATACGACAGTCGTATTCCCTGTGAGGCGGGAGGATCTCCGCCTGTGCATCACTAAATACGTCTCTGTAGTTGTGGTACACATCGGGTAATACCACTTCCTTCTCAGCTGCTGAGGCAATGTGCTGCAAAGAGGCGAGTTCTCTGGAGGGTTTGCTCGGAGGCAAAAGACAATTGTTAATGCAATATTCCGATTCAAACACCACTGTACCGGATGTCCAGTGTATTGATGGTTCATGCTTTTGCAGCCATGGAAGACCCAAAATCACCCCGTATTGTGGGGCTCTGATGATGTTGAACGAAATGGTTTCCTGATGGTATCCATCGTAAATAAGTACATAATCAAGGGTATGTTGTTTTATGGGACTGGCTTCCAACTCCTGGCCGTCCACCGCGTATACCATTCCAGGCACGTCTTTAGTCACAAGGCTGGGCCCCAACCGTATGGCTACGTCATGATCCATAAAACACCCCGTGGCTCCGGAATCCACCATGGCTCTTATGTCCTTCACCACAGTGTCAATCACCAGAGACAGTGCCAGGAACACATGGTGTTTCTCGTATGCAGTATTAGGAGTTAAAGAAGGTATTATATTCACACTTGAGGGTTCCCCTTCTTCCACCCTCAAGCTTTGGAGTTTTCCGAAACTCCAGCAACCGATTGTCCAGATATAAATCTCCCGGTCTTTGGTTTCACAGGGCAGTCACAGAGATAATGCCCTTTTTTCCCACAATAAAGGCATAACCCCTGTTTTCTTCTGGGGTCCCTCTCACTCAGTGTTAAGGAGGCTCTCACCGCCCCGATCTCCATGGGTTCGGTTGACGTGGATGTTTTATCACCCTGGCTCACCCGATCAAAAGGCTGTAATGGACGATCTTTCATTCTGGGAACTCCTTTACGGTCTCTCAGTCTATGATCCAACCGAAGAGTCAACTCAATGAGCGCCTTACACGTGCGTGGCTGAGGATCGATGTGGGCTAAAGAATCTTTAAGCTCATCATTGAGTCCCTAATAAAACATCGCTGACTGTTTAGACTCGGGCCATTCTGTTTCAGCTACCAACCGACGATAGTGATTAAGGTACGTCACCAAGTCTGACGTGCCTTGTTTCAATTGAAAAAGATCTCTGTCGGCAGAAAACGTTTCTGCTCTTCTATCAAATGTTTTCTCGAATTCACGACAGAATTCATCCCAGTCATATAGTAACGGATCCTCTCGCTTCACTATGGGAACTGCCCACTGTGCTGCGTCTCCTCCTAGATAGGAGATCACGAATGCCACCCGGGCTTGATTGGTGGCAAACATTTCGGGCTTACACATAAAGTGCAACAGGACTTGAGTCATGAAGACTTGCACCTTCTTGTTGTCGCCTAAAAAACGCTCAGGAGGAGCCAATGGAATTTGGGCAGGCATCTCCTCTACCACGGATGTTTGAGGCGCTTGAGTCCCACTGGCATTAAAGGGGTTTCCTTGTAGTCTGTCTACTCTAGCCTGTAATTGGGCGGTTTCCGCCCTTGAATCAGCCACTTCTTGTCTAGATGCAGCGAGTTCCGATTGTACCAATGCCAAAGCTGCCATAACATCATCAAGGGAAGCCATTCTATCCCCCAGCACAACCAAGAAGACGATACAACTTGGGCCGATTATTCTGTCAGGCTCAGTCGTTTTTGTCTTCGGGATGGCGCTGAAGATATATTGGTTCCACCTCCCGACGTCCCCGGTGTCTAGCTGAAAGCATAAAGATCACCAAGGCAGTCGAGCGAGGGAGGGAAAGGAAGGGGACTGCGGGGAGGGAGAACTGTAACAACAATGCAAATGCACTAAGTATACACACTATGGAGCAAGCATATAACATAGAAGTACTTTCCTTTAACTCTATCCTAAAGTACGTCTAGATTCCTACCTGGAAAGGGAAAAGATGAGGGCCTCAATACCAGAAGAGATAAGGGAATACCAAAGACCAGACCTATCATATGAAACAAAGAACAATCTAAGAATACTGAATAGTAAACACAACAATATGCAATAGTTCTTCGTATCATACCATTATCAACAGGCACATGTCTCGGTCCAAGGTTCCCTGTATCCCCCTGTGAAACTCTCCTCTGAGTTTGAGACAAAATAAACAAGAAAAAAGGTTGCAAAGAAAAAATAAAGATGAAGGCCAGGCGATCCAATTAATAAGCCTTAATCAGATCAATACCTTCTTATTAGTGTAATGTTCATGTCAATACACAATGTTACTATAAATGAGTGACAATTCAGAAACCAGCGGAACCCGCTAATATCACTCCTTTTGGCAACAACAAATGTCTGATACTAAATGAAATCTTTTAGGCAGTTCAAGGATTTGTATGTACATTGGCAATGTTCTTGTTTAGCCCACAACAAATATCTGAGACTCAATGAAGTCTTTTAGGCAGTTCAAGGATTTGTATGACTTTGGCAATGTTCGTGCTCCAAGATACGTTCTGTTTAAATAAACCCAAAAACAGAACCCCATAACCTTGTTTCCTAGCTACAGACGGATAGGAAAATAGGATAGGTCAAAAAGGACAAGAAGCGTCCCGATCTCACACAGCGGCCACAAGTGATCGGATCAAGTACCCAACCCAGCACGGGGTACTGCTCACGCTCCACAGATGAATTGGCACTTACTTCACCAGAAGCAAACAGCTCACCACCAACTCCGGAACCAGCATAGAATAATCAGCAGCGTTCATTATCCGCGATGCGCATTTATTCTGGGTTTGCGCGCGCAGACGCACGTCACGTCCCCGGCGTCCTAGGCATGCTGGGAAATGTAGTTTCCTGTCCCGAAATGACGCGAAGGTTGCTGAAAGGTAAACAAAGTCAGCGGCACACATCCAGATCGTGACACCTGTAAAGAACTCCACATTGACTATGTTGAAATGAGTGACAAATCTCAAAACTATTGATACCTTATTGTAGTTGTCTGTCTATTCTCATGATGGATCGAAGCTAGACCATGCGTCCACTGCAATGCCAAAGCGGCAGCCAATTTCCTGCTCCGAGAGGTCATCTCATGCTGGGGTTTGCCATACGCAATCCAGTTCGCCAACGGCGGCCAATTTTCAAACGCTATTTTTTCCTTTTTAACTCCTGTGCTAGGCATTAAACATAAATTAACATCGGCATATCACCCACACAGTAATAGCATTTGTGAACGTCCTAATGGCCTGCTCAAAATTAAAATAAGCAAGATAAGTGCCACAATTGGAAAGAAATGGCTCTGTTGCCTAGCAATTGCTCTGTGTGCACTGTAAATATAAAAATGTACTCAGGTCACCACCTAACACCTCACCAGCTTGTCACTGGCTTATCAATAAATATGTCAGTTTCCTCCACCAGACCAAAAACTGATACTGAAAGTTCTTCTGAAATTGTGAAAGCTGAAATGTACAAGTATCTGTGTGTGTGAGAAGGTGGCCTTATATGCAGTGCTCACTATTCTAGTGAACACTATGTATCAGTCCAGCAACCCTTATTGATGATTGGTTGTAAGTCAACCTTATAGACCAGCTATCCTAGTAGCGTGGATACGAGCAGTCTAAGGCTAAAGACTCGAGAGGGCGTGTTAAGCCAGCTGTTATACCACATATACCCCTTGAACACCAAGTGAAAGGACACCACACAAGTGTTATGAAAATAAACAGTTATTTATTAAAGATCACAACAGCCCTGTACTCTTTATGAGGACAGGGTACTAAGCACAAACCAAAACTCTTACAAAAATACTTAAGTTAGCACAGTATATACAAATGCCCGAGGGGCACGGAAAACCATATACTTGAAAAGTGGAATGCGAAATTACTAGCAGGTAAGTACAGTACTAATAGGCTTTGGAATCGCTAGATCTTGACTATAGAATCGTTAGATTACTTCTAGGAGACCCAGGGGACTTGGGTGCAGTGTGTGCACTCTCACGCGAGATGCGGGACAAAGTCTATGGTAGCTAGAAATTGCAAAGTTAGTGTTCTCGGGCGAACCCGACCTGGTAGGGAGAAAACGAAAGTAGATTCTGACCCTTGGATAGTGAGGCTATGCTGGGGCACCGAAATGCCGAAGTTACCTAGCCCAGGGGCTGCAGCTGCATAGGACTCAAAAGACGTCGGGAATCCTCGTTGACGGACCAGGAGCCTGGAAGAAA
The DNA here is from genome assembly GCF_964263255.1 of Lissotriton vulgaris. Taxonomy (NCBI): domain Eukaryota; kingdom Metazoa; phylum Chordata; class Amphibia; order Caudata; family Salamandridae; genus Lissotriton; species Lissotriton vulgaris. The sequence goes on along the minus strand of NC_141689.1, from coordinate 1,292,990,819 downwards.
GAAGTTGCTGGCAGGCGACCAGTGAAGAAAGTTCAGTGGATCCAAGCCTGGATCGATGGAAGATGACACCTGAAAGCAGAGGGGACCAAGTTTGAGACTACTAGCCAGTAGTCAGTGGGCACCAGGAGGGCACCGGATGGTAGCCACCTCGACAAGGTGAGTGGGTGACGCTGTGCTCGGAGATCTCACGAACCAGGAGGCGTTGTCGGCGACCAGGAAGGAGGATCGAGCTGTCCCACGAAGATAGAAGCTGTCGGCGTCGCTGGACCCAGGATTGGGCAACAAAGCCTTGGCAAATTCAAGCCCACGCGGTGGACCTAAAATGGCGTCTGGAGTGGACCAGGAGGGTCCGGGGTGCCTCTCTTCAAGAAGGAAGCAAGGGCCAGTCTGGAGCAACCAGACCAGCAGCAGTGATGTCGTCGGGCGTCGTTCAGAAGGCCACAAGCCAGCCGGCTAGTAGCCAAACAACGCGGTGCACAGCAAACAGCAGAAGGGCCCCACGCAGATCGTGGAGATGCAGGGAGGCTGATCTTGGGTGCTGGAGCTGCGCAGGGTTGTGGCTTCTCGGACCCCAAAGCACTCACCCGTGGAGGACACGGTGGGCTTGCAGTAAAGATGTCGTTCAGTCTTGGCGATCGTCGGTCCCTCGAGCTCTCGTCGCACTCACGGTTCTCAGCTTTGCTGTAGAGGTGAGTAGAGGTCAGAGGTGCCAGGGAAGCCGGGTCTCGTCGAGCTGGGTCGTCGGATTCGTGATGAAGGACTTGCAGCAGACCGCAGTGTTCTTTAGGATGGTGCCCGCTTGATGCAGGGTGACTACTCCTTAGCCACAAGGGAGAATCTTGATGAAGAAATCGTGAAGTCCTTTCGAAGAAAGTCGTGTCTTGATTCCAAAGATGATCTAATTTGAACAGGGGGCCCGCTCCTATCTTTATACTAAAAAAGGGGGCTGACCCGGTGACTAGGTCCTGCCTATGGGTGGGACCAGGAGGGGGGTGGTTACACCCCTCTGCCATGCCGGACTTCCCCAGGCCAGGGGCTGGTGTGCCCCTGGAACTGGTTCAGACCGGCCTATGCGTAGTGAGCACCGGGGTGCCACTCAGCAGTCACCTTCCTGAAAAGCCCTGCCTACCCAGGATACACAAAACCATGTCTGGGACGGTGCTAGCACCACCCCGGACAGGAAACCCTTTGTCCAGGCCTCCCTCGCTGGAAGGACTCCCAGCAGCAGGAGGTCAGACTCGTGTCTGTGGTGGCAGCATCCATTTTGTGGAGCTGAGGCTTCAGTTAACTTTAACCGGGGTTCACAGTTACATACATGTCGTGTCCCTCTAGAAGGGTGGAATGCTAACCCCGTCGCCAGAATTGGCGAGGGGTTAGTATTCCAATTCGTATGACACCTTACTCGACATGTTTTGATAAAGCAATACCAAAGTTAGCATTTAACCGCGAGGATTATAATGCACTTAAGAGTTTATGGTATGCGATATCCTGGAACAGCTATTAGGACTTGGTTCCGCAAGCTGCAGACAGGCTCAGCTCATGCCAGAGCACCATCTCACACGATTCCAAGCACTCTGCCTTCAGGATTGTCAAGGCCTGCCATAGGAGTGACTGATAGGAATCTGTGTGTCCATTTTAGGGTTAGGTATAGGTATACTACACCTACAGCAAAGAGTGATTACACGACTTTGCCCCAGCTGTCGTGCAGCCAGTTGTGTCAAATTTAGGAGGCCAGCCAGGGGTGGCATAATACATGCTGCAGCCCCTGGCAGCCCTGGGTACACCCATGCCCTGAGTTACAGGGTCTGATAGGGTGGCCCAGTACCAATTGGAAATGCACCTAGGGTACATGGAATCCATTTTACAGAGAGAGCAGTAGGCCTGGGGTCCTGATTGGCAGGGCCCCAGGTCGACTATGTCAAAACCAGCTAAAACACAGGGCAAAAAGTTGGGGGCAACCATAGTCAGGATGTACCTTCCTACACAACCCCCCCCCCCCAAACGAAAGGAGATAAGGCTATCCTTGTCCAGGTAAGCCTCTATTACCTAAGTAGCCATATAAGGAAGGACCAGCTCTGGCTTGGTTTCCCCCTGTGTCATGGTCCACTAGGCAACCCCTCACCCTAAGGGTATCTGAGGGTCTCCACCATAGGGAATCTCTGTCTCTGGTGTGTCTTGGGAAAGAAGAAGGCTGATGCTGGGATGGAGTACTGAAGTGAGGCTCCTCTACCTTTGGGCTCAACTTCCTCCAATCACCATCCATCATGTGTGCCTTTCTTTCTTTAGCTGAGATGCACTGAGCTCTCAGGGTCAGCCTCTGGCTACCTAAAGCTGGAGGCTGAGTCCCTCTGTTTGGCTTACTGGAGGGACAGGTCAGGTCTGGGGTTTTTAGGCCCCATGTTTGGCTGTGCCCAACAGTGTCCAGCTGTGGGAGTTCCCTAACTAGTTTTAAGGGGGATCCCTCAGGAGTCTGTTCTATTTTCACTTGGCTAGGTTTACCAGCTTCCGTGATCCTAATCTGCTGATTAAGGGGTTCTTTTGGACAGGGGGCCCTTTTGGGTCCACCACTGGCCTCCCTGATCTCTTCAGCCCTGGGCTGACTGAGGCAGGGTAGAAAGGTGCAGGTTACCTGCTCCAGACTGGGTCCCACCTGGGAAGGGTCCACTGCCATCAGGGGCTCTGCCAGGCTAGGCCTGACTACCTCTGGGGCAGTTCCTTCAACAGGGGTAGAGTCAGTTCCCTGAGGAGGCTGGCTCTCACCTAGTGTCTGGGAGGGGGAAGACTCTTCTTCCTCCTCAATGCTCTCTGTTTGAGTGGAGTGATCCATTGTTTCAGGCTTCACAACCTCACTATCTGTTTGAGTAGAGGCTGAGACCATTTCAACCTTGCCAACCTTTTCAGGAGGGCACTCAGTCTGTGTTTGGGCTGTGACTGTCACAGCCCTCCTATCCTGCTCTGGAAAGTCTGTCTGAGCCTGGGCAGTGGCTACCACTGCCCTTCCAACCTTTTCAGGGAGGAATGGTGCTTGGACTGGGGCTGTAGCTATTACTGCCCCACTAACCTGTCTGGATAGGCCTATCATTCTGGAATGAGTTTCTTGTTCCACCTCAGCCCATGCTGAGAGTTCCAGGTCATTCCCCAGTAAGCAATCTACAGGTACGTTATCTGTCACTGCCACTCTCATGGGCCCTGTGACATTACCCCAGCTGAGCTTGACTACTGCCATGGGATGCCTTCTCTTCATTCCATGAATGTCTGTCACCTGATAAGTAAAACCAGGGGTCAGTTGAGCAGAGGGGACCAGATGGTCACTCACCATGGTGAGGCTGGCCCCTGTGTCTCTGAATGCCTCAACTTTCTGACCATTCACTAAAACCTCTTCTCTATACTTTCCCAAAATGTGGGGTCCAGTAGTGAAGTTGGCAGACCCCATGCCAGTCTCACAGACAAGAGTGTGGTCAGGGAACCTGGCTAAGCCATAGTCCTCCTGATTGCCCAAAGTAATGCCCACCACATTCTTGGGGGCACTCCCACCACCTGGGGGATTACCACTAGTGGTAACAGGAGGATTAGGAGTATTACCTGGGTGTATTTCCCTTATTACCATGTTTAGGGCAACTGGCATCACTTTTGTAATGACCTACCTGTTTACAGGTATGGCAATAAGGTTTCTTCTGTTCTGAAGGAGTGTTCTGGGACCCACCACCCTTGTTGGAGTTTTGGGGCCCTTGGGAAGTCTTCTCTGTGGATTTATCCCCACCCTTCTCTTGAGGCTTGGTTGATTCCTTTTTCTGGTCACCACCCTGGTTTTTAGGCCTAACCCTGATTCTGACCCATTTGTCTGCCCTCTTACCCAATTCCTGTAGAGAGGTCAGATCAGAGTCTACCAGGTGCTGATGTAATAACTAGTTCTGACAATTATTTAAGATTTGCTCCCTCATAATTAGATTATACAATCCTTTAAAATCAGTAACCTTACTACCCAGTAGCCAGCCTTCAAAAGCCTTAGTGGCACAATCAACAAAGTCAGTCCAATCTTGAGACTGAGTTTTCTGGGTGTCTCTGAGCAGCATCCTGTATTGTTCAGTGGTTAAACCAAACCCATCAACCAGTGTATTCTTCAAGATTTTGTAATTGTTAGCATCCTCCACCCTTGTGGTGAGGAGCTTATCTCTACCTTTACCATCAAAGGAGAGCCACAAGATAGCTGCCCACTGACTTTGGGGAACACCCTGCACAGTGCAGGCTCTCTCCAAAGCAGTAATCCATTTGTGGATGTCATCCCCTTCTTTAAAGGGGGGCACTATCTTATTCAGGTGCTTTGTATCAAAACTCCTTTCCCTATTGCTAAGTTTATTGCTGCCACCAGTGGGCTGTAGCCCACATAATTCTTGCTCTCTAGCAAGGGCAAGTCTCTCTTTGGCCAGGGCAAGTTCTTCCCTTTCAATCCTCAGTTTGATTGCCCTTTCTTCAGCTTCATACACTCTCCTCTTAGGGGAAGACATCCCTCTGTGAGAAGAGTTGAGAGAGCCATTGGTTCGAAGGGATCTGTTAGAGCCTCTTGATAGAGACCTAACTCGTCCATTCCCAATGTTAAGCTGACCTGAGAGTGGGCCCAGGAGTCCCCTAGTACCAAGCTCATGTCTGCTTAAGTTGGACCTGGTTAGTCTATTGACTTCTACCTGTCCCTTATCTGCCTCATCCCCTGACAACTGGTCCTCATCCTCATCCTCAGCATCATCTGCTTCCTGGAGGGGATGGTCCTGGCTATCAAAGGGTCCCTGTAAGGAGGGCAAACTTCCTTCTGGATTAGAAGGGTCTGGGTTACCAGCCCTACTGGCATCATAAGCCTCTAAGAGACCGATCAGAAAGGAAGTGGTGGGGTTGGACCCCTGTTTTAGTTTCCTGAGAGTACACACTTGTCTCATCTCATGGAAGCTAAGAGCAGCATATTTTGAAGTAAGGACCTGTGGAGGGTCCACTGACACAAGGGGATACTCAGAGTTTCCTCCTTTGTCTGACATGCTGATTCTAGTGTGGTGTAAGTGATGCACCTACCTACACTATGTGTTTACCTACTGATCCCTTGCTAAGAGTTGCAGCCAAGGTGTGCTAAGCCTTGAGGAGCTGCAACAGCTGGTTCAGTAGAACTCAGAGTATTCTAAGCTTGGTTATATGTACTAACAGTACTTATGTGATCTTTCAACAAGATATTCTTAGGATACGTGTGGTAAAACAACAGCAAGCTCAAATCCCAACCGCTGCTCACCAATGTGAGAAGGTGGCCTGATATGCAGTGCTCACTATTCTAGTGAACACTATGTATCAGTCCAGCAACCCTTATTGATGATTGGTTGTAAGTCAACCTTATAGACCAGCTATCCTAGTAGCGTGGATACGAGCAGTCTAAGGCTAAAGACTCGAGAGGGCGTGTTAAGCCAGCTGTTATACCACATATACCCCTTGAACACCAAGTGAAAGGACACCACACAAGTGTTATGAAAATAAACAGTTATTTATTAAAGATCACAACAGCCCTGTACTCTTTATGAGGACAGGGTACTAAGCACAAACCAAAACTCTTACAAAAATACTTAAGTTAGCACAGTATATACAGATGCCCGAGGGGCACGGAAAACCATATACTTGAAAAGTGGAATGCGAAATTACTAGCAGGTAAGTACAGTACTAATAGGCTTTGGAATCGCTAGATCTTGACTATAGAATCGTTAGATTACTTCTAGGAGACCCAGGGGACTCGGGTGCAGTGTGTGCACTCTCACGCGAGATGCGGGACAAAGTCTATGGTAGCTAGAAATTGCAAAGTTAGTGTTCTCGGGCGAACCCGACCTGGTAGGGAGAAAACGAAAGTAGATTCTGACCCTTGGATAGTGAGGCTATGCTGGGGCACCGAAATGCCGAAGTTACCTAGCCCAGGGGCTGCAGCTGCATAGGACTCAAAAGACGTCGGGAATCCTCGTTGACGGACCAGGAGCCTGGAAGAAAGAAGTTGCTGGCAGGCGACCAGTGAAGAAAGTTCGGTGGATCCAAGCCTGGATCGATGGAAGATGACACCTGAAAGCAGAGGGGACCAAGTTCGAGACTACTAGCCAGTAGTCAGTGGGCACCAGGAGGGCACCGGATGGTAGCCACCTCGACAAGGTGAGTGGGTGATGCTGTGCTCGGAGATCTCACGAACCAGGAGGCGTTGTCGGTGACCAGGAAGGAGGATCGAGCTGTCCCACGAAGATAGAAGCTGTCGGCGTCGCTGGACCCAGGATTGGGCAACAAAGCCTTGGCAAATTCAAGCCCACACGGTGGACCTAAAATGGCGTCTGGAGTGGACCAGGAGGGTCCGGGGTGCCTCTCTTCAAGAAGGAAGCAAGGGCCAGTCTGGAGCAACCAGACCAGCAGCAGTGATGTCGTCGGGCATCGTTCAGAAGGCCACAAGCCAGCCGGCTAGTAGCCAAACAACGCGGTGCATAGCAAACAGCAGAAGGGCCCCAAGCAGATCGTGGAGATGCAGGGAGGCTGATCTTGGGTGCTGGAGCTGTGCAGGGTTGGGGCTTCTCGGACCCCAAAGCACTCACCCGTGGAGGACACGGTGGGCTTGCAGTAAAGATGTTGTGCAGTCTTGGCGATCGTCGGTCCCTCGAGGTCTCGTTGCACTCACGGTTCTCAGCTTTGCTGTAGAGGTGAGTAGAGGTCAGAGGTGCCAGGGAAGCCGGGTCTCGTCGAGCTGGGTCATCGGATTCGTGATGAAGGACTTGCAGCAGACCGCAGTGTTCTTTAGGATGGTGCCCGCTTGATGCAGGGTGACTACTCCTTAGCCACAAGGGAGAATCTTGATGAAGAAATCGTGAAGTCCTTTCGAAGAAAGTCGTGTCTTGATTCCAAAGATGATCTAATTTGAACAGGGGGCCCGCTCCTATCTTTATACTAAAAAAGGGGGCTGACCCGGTGACTAGGTCCTGCCTATGGGTGGGACCAGGAGGGGGGTGGTTACACCCCTCTGCCATGCCGGACTTCCCCAGGCCAGGGGCTGGTGTGCCCCTGGAACTGGTTCAGACCGGCCTATGCGTAGTGAGCACCGGGGTGCCACTCAGCAGTCACCTTCCTGAAAAGCCCTGCCTACCCAGGATACACAAAACCATGTCTAGGACGGTGCTAGCACCGCCCCGGACAGGAAACCCTTTGTCCAGGCCTCCCTCGCTGGAAGGACTCCCAGCAGCAGGAGGTCAGACTCGTGTCTGTGGTGGCAGCATCCATTTTGTGGAGCTGAGGCTTCAGTTAACTTTAACCGGGGTTCACAGTTACATACATGTCGTGTCCCTCTAGAAGGGTGGAATGCTAACCCCGTCGCCAGAATTGGCGAGGGGTTAGTATTCCAATTCGTATGACACCTTACTCGACATGTTTTGATAAAGCAATACCAAAGTTAGCATTTAACCGCGAGGATTATAATGCACTTAAGAGTATATGGTATGCGATATCCTGGAACAGCTATTAGGACTTGGTTCCGCAAGCTGCAGACAGGCTCAGCTCATGCCAGAGCACCATTTCACACGATTCCAAGCACTCTGCCTTCAGGATTGTCAAGGCCTGCCATAGGAGTGACTGATAGGAATCTGTGTGTCCATTTTAGGGTTAGGTATAGGTATACTACACCTACAGCAAAGAGTGATTACACGACTTTGCCCCAGCTGTCGTGCAGCCAGTTGTGTCAAATTTAGGAGGCCAGCCAGGGGTGGCATAATACATGCTGCAGCCCCTGGCAGCCCTGGGTACACCCATGCCCTGAGTTACAGGGTCTGATAGGGTGGCCCAGTACCAATTGGAAATGCACCTAGGGTACATGGAATCCATTTTACAGAGAGAGCAGTAGGCCTGGGGTCCTGATTGGCAGGGCCCCAGGTCGACTATGTCAAAAACCAGCTAAAACACAGGGCAAAAAGTTGGGGGCAACCATAGTCAGGATGTACCTTTCTACAGTGTGCACTAACACGGGCTGGGCAGTTCCTTTCTACCCAGATATTGAAGCGGAAGGAGAAGGGCCCCATCACTCCTGAGCTCCCAACAATCCATCCTAGAACACAGATCTTTTTCCGAAAAGCGACTCTGACGGAGCTCTCCCTTAACTCGAGTTACTGAATAAAGACCCTTGAATTCTACCACTGCTCTTCATGCTTGACCTTATTGATATTATAGAAATTCCGATCAAGGTAAATTACTAAAATATTTACCACATTAAATTGGCGCCCATAATGTACCCTTTTAAAATTCTTCTTCTTTTTAGTCTACTTCTATACTCATTAGGCCGTCTATTTGTTCCTGTAACATGATTCTTTCCATTACTTTCTTTCTGGATTGGGGTTTGGGAATGCAGGTAGTGATACAGAAACTGCAGAGAGCTGGTCCACACTGAATACAGAGGCAACAGGTGAACAGAATGGCTAGAGCAAGACCTATTATCGTAAGGATCTTCAATCCCCATGAGGACAGGAGGCCCCAGAGCCATCCCGTCAGGGACCAGGCAGCAGTGTCTGCATCTAGCTTTCTGGAAAGCACATGAAGGCGGGAAATAGCAGAGTACACCGAGGGTGCATTATCTGGAATGTATATACAGCAGCTGGACCCGATCAGTTCACATACGCCACCACGGTCAGCCAATATAATATCTAGAACCATACGATTCTGCAACATCATGAGTCTGTCGGAAGCCATCTCAGCCGTGATGTTGCTTAACGCACCAGCGGTCTCGTTTATGGCTCCCTGAACTACACGAGTTAGTTGTCTTATGTGGCGGCTGTTGATCATAGGCCCCCAGAAAGGGATGATTCCTCTAAAGAAATTGCCAGCCTCTTGGTCCGCTGTGTCTTCAGCATCTATGACCCCCCTTCGCCGTCTATTAATTACGGGCGGAGGATCACTTAGATGGTAATCTGCCGGGGCGGTGTAGGTAGGGGGAAGGAGGAATGCAAGGTAGCACTTTCCGGACGAGCCTTGAGGTAGCCAAGTACGGGCGTGGGGTCCACAGATAAAATAGGTGTTGGGGCAGTGGCCATTGTTGGGAAATTAAAGTCAGGTAGGGTGTATGTCTTATTACCCTCGCTGTCTCCCATTTTCTGACCCTTGCCCTTTCCTCTTACACAAAATAGGCCCTTATGGGGCACAGCCCATCCTCCCTGCTCTGTCTGTCTCTTCTGAACCGAGAATGTTTCTCTAAAGGAGGTAGTGTTGTTAAAGAGGGAATAACTGGTATTCTCATTATTATCTACTCGTCCCGACATCGAAGTGAAATTTACCATCTTTTCAACGGCTCGTACTGCCTTGGTTTTGATCTCGTTCCAGGTACTAGTGTCCTTGATCTGGATCTTAGGAATGTTTCTAACAGAAGCTAAGAATATCATAGAGAATGCGTAGGTAGATCCAGCATAGCCGAAAGGGAGAGGAATACAAGGCATTCCTCCGTGTACGGATTGTGGCATTAAACCACAGACTCCACAGTTGGTTTTGTTAATAACCATTTGATGTTGTTGGAGGGTGGAGATGAACGTGTTATTGAAAAATTATTTTCTTCTGTTCTCGAGATGTGGAGGGAGATCTACATGTGAATGCATAGCAGTGTTATTAAAGCATAGGGGAAGAAAGCGGAAAAGCTAGATGAAGGAACCAACCTAGACAAACCATGATGCAGAAAATAAGAATCATGATAGAAAGGAAAATGGAAACTTTGTTCTGTAACAATTTCACACAATGAGTCTTTGTCTTCATGATTTCGGCTGCTTATTCTGAGTAAAGTATGCGCCAGTGACCGGACACTTCCCAGCAACCGCTTCACCAAGCGTCCGTCTTGGGCTTAAATAGCCACTGGTAGGCCGAGGTCAGGCGCAATGTCTCAAGTCTGTTTTTGATAAGATCGCAGCCGCGATTTGTACTCTTCTTTGGGCAAATGTTCTGGAAGGGGTGAAATAAAGTCTGTCGCTTCAGTATCTTTAAAGTCTGATGTTTTAGTGTCTCTGGTCTCGGGATCAGCAACAGCGTCCGAATGAGTTGGTCCATAGAAGGGCTTGCAGTGGCTCACGTGGAGCCACCCTTTTCGTCCTTCGACTTTGACGGCGGTCCTTGTCGTGAGCAGCACCAGCTTGGGAGACGTCTACCTTCTTTCCAGAGGGCTGGTTCGGTCAACATTTCTGGTGAGCACCCATTGGCCAGGCTGAAGGGAGTGCTCGTCGGGCGTGGGCTTGCCTGGAAAGGCTGCAGCCACCTGTGAACGGCAAGAACGTAGTGCAGACATCAAGGAAGCTAGGTAATCTGTCAGTACATTTGCATCAATATCAGTTAGCTTTTTAGGGGATGGGACACCCCAGATATTTGGAGGTCTCCCATATGTGACCTCATAGGGTGACAGGCCCGTCCGAGAATGTGCCACCATTCGCATGTAGAACAGGGCAACTGGAAGGGCTGTCACCCAGTCTATTTGCTTGTCAGCCCATATTTTTGCCAACTTGGTTTTTAGGGTCTGATTATGTCGTTTGACCAAGCCTGCTGCTTGGGGGTGTCGAACACAGTGAAATTTCCAGGTGTATCCTAACAGTAAGGAAACAGCTTCCATTAGCTTAGAGGAAAATGGTTGTCCGTTGTCAGAGTATATGACTCTTGGCAACCCATATCGGGGAATAAATTCTCTAACTAGTTGTTTAGCAGTCGTTTGGGCACCGTAGTCTGGGACGGGGTATGCTTCAGTCCATCAGGTCAAGGTACAGACTACTACAAGGACATATTTATGTCCCCGACATCTTTCCATTTGGATATAATCTATTTGGAAGACTTCAAAAGGGTGATCTGAAGGATGGAACCCTCCTTGTTCAACTGATACACTTTTCCCGGGATTAAACTGACAGCAAATCATACAGGTTCGTACTTTTTGTTTGGCTGCTGCGCGTAGATGCTTGTTGTGCCATATCAATTTCAGACTGTCTAACATTCCTTTTTCTCCGAGATGGGCGGGACCATGGGCAGTTTCTATCATTACGGGAACCATTATGTCAGGGAGAAACCATTTGGACTTATCTTTGTTACCCAGCCCTGATCTGTGTGATAATCTCCCTCTTCTTCCCATTTCCTCTTTTCGGTTTCTGTAGCTTGGTTTTGGTTGTCTACTACATCTTTGGTGGGGTCGATAACTGGATAAACAGTCTTAATGGTAGTTTCAGTGTTCAGTGTTCCTGTCTGAGCAGCATGTTTAGCTGTGGCATCCCCCAGAGCATTGCCTCGGGTGATGGAATCCATGACTTTTGTGTGTGCCTTGCATTTCAGTATAGCTATTTCTATGGGTCTGTGTATTGATCGTAGTAGCTGAATAATGAGGTCTCCATGTTGTATTTTGGTTCCATGAGAGGTCAGGAAACCTCTCTCTTTCTAAAGGGTCCCAAAATTATGGACAACCCCAAACGCATATTGTGAATCGGTGTAAATGTTGACCCGTATTCCTTTGGACCATTCACATGCTTGGCTAAGAGCTATGAGTTCTGCTGCTTGGGCTGAATGTACGGGTATTCTGGCTGCTAGGAGGACCGTGTTCTCTGTAGTGACAGCATAAGCTGCCGAAAGCTCGCCTGTTTGGAGGCGCATGCAGGAACCATCTACGAACAGTGTGTGTTCGGGTATACTTAGAGGTACGTCTACAAGATCAGATCGGGGTTTTGTGACTAGTTCGACTATCTGTAGGCAGTCGTGAGTTTGGTTGTCTTCTGGAACAGTGGGTAGCAGCGTAGCTGGGTTGAGGATATTGCATTGTTTGATGATAATGTGGGGTTGGAATAACGTGACTTCATAACCTGTGAGATGAGCTATGGTCAAGTGTTGTGTTTGTGTCCTGTTCAGAAATAATTCTACTGCATGTGGGACTAGTACTTCAAGAGGATGTCCTAGCACTATGGAATCACTTTGTCGAATTGCCAGAGCTGTAGCTGCAACGGATTTTAAACAGGCAGGCAGACCTTGTGCAACAGGATCAAGAGAACTGGAAAATAAGCACAGGGACAATGTTTATTGGCCTGCATTTGTGTGAGTACTGACAAGGCTGTACCTTCCCGTTCCATGACAAAAAGGACACAAGGTTTGGTATAAGCAGGTGTAGCTAGGACAGATGCAGAGCATAATGCTTGTTTGAGAGTGTCAAAAGCATAAGTATGATCAAGTGTCCATGGCAATGGAGAAGAGGTGGCAAAATCGGAGGTTGTTAATTGTATCAGAGGTTTGGCTAGATAGGCGAACTGGGGAATGCACTACCTACAATAGGAAGTGAGGCCAATAAAAGCACAGACTTCTTTCTGTGTCTTCAGGGACAGGAATGTTAAAAATGAGTTAGATTCTTTCAGGTGTGAGTGCTCTACCCTCCTTTGACAGCAGGTGTCCTAAGTATGCCACCTGCTGTAAATACAATTGTAATTTAGAGGGTAATACTTTGTGGCTATGCCGTGCAAGAAACATTAGAACAGTTCATGAGGCTTGTTCGCATTCTGGTTTGGAGTGTGCAGTGATCAGTAAGTCATCGACATATTGTAACAATGTCATATTGGGGGGAAGAACAATGTAATCTAGTTGTCTTTTAAGTGCCTGACTGTAGATACTGGGACTTTCTGTGTACCCTTGAGGAGCTCTTGTGAAACAGAAACTACAACTTTGCAGTGAGAATCCAAATAGATACTGACTGTCTGGGTGAATGGGTACACTGAAGAAGGCATTTTTAAGGTCTATAACTGTAAAATGTGTTGCATCAGGATCTATTGCTGTTAGCAGAGTGCTGATGTCTGAGACCACAGGGTACTGTGGTACCACACATTTGTTGAGTTCTCGTAATTCTACCACAAGTCTGTAGACTGGTGGTGCACCGTCATCCGTCTTCTTTGGCACTGGTAGAACTGGTGAATTACATATGTTGGTTGGTACTTCTCTAACTACTCCTTTTTGTATCAAGTCATCGATAATCTGAATAAGGGCTTGTTCTGCATCTGGAGGTAACTTGAATTGACGAACACGAGGTAAGACAACACCTTCCTTCAACGTGACTAAGTGTGGTGTGATATCCATGAACCCTACGCCAGTTAGATCTGTAGCCCATAATGTAGTAGGAATGTCCCTTAATCTGACATCTAACTCTCGTGAAGTGACCTTTGAAATCTCAGAGGAATAGTCGTATCCCTTTCGGGGAACAGCATATCACAGCACCCAGCACCTTTAGTGTCTGGATGCCTAGTAAATTTTCAGGACATAATTTAGTAAGTACCAGATCGGTGGAAGTTGTAAGAGGTCCAACCTGAATTGATACTGGTTCAGAAACTTTATTAATGACTGGTGTACCTGAGAAACCCAAGGAAATACTATTTGAGCAGGAGAGGGGTACCTTGGGAACTTTGTTGTGTTGCACTGTCGTCCTACCGGCCCCGGTGTCAATCAGAAATTTTGTTTCTTTACCCAAGAGTTTAGCATGTACATAGGGACCCTTTTGGTCAACCGGGAACGGGATTAGAGGACGACTGTTGTGTTCCTCCCAGCTGTCTCATGAAATTGTAGGGAATTCAGGATAGGATGCCACGGGATACTGATAGAGTTGGGTGGCTAATTTAGTATAAGCTGGGGGAGTTGATGTTGGGGCAGAGGGACGAGTGATATAGGGGCGAGGCTGTGTCTTTCCGGTAGCAATATTATGCTGTAAGACTGGACAGTCACGTACAAAATGTCCAGGCTTTTTGCAATAGTTACAAGTAACCTTTTCTTGTGTTTCTGGAGGTTGCTTATGGGTCTGAGGAATTGTATTGGTCTGTGCTACCAGTACTTTCATTTTAGTATCTTTTGTCCTCTTTTTCTCCTGTTCATGTTCGTCTCTAATTCTATTCTGATGATACTGGAGCATCTGAAGTGCTTGTGAAGGGGAACTTGCTTGCCAAGTACTCTCAACCTTTAATACTCTGTCTTTTATTTGTTGTAAGGCATTCTCTACAAGCTTCGAAACAAACAATCGACTGTAGGTGTCTCCACCTGAGGAGAGTCTGCTATTAATAAGATAACATGTTTCCAGTCTGGTATAATAGTCCCCTACATCCTCATCTGGTTTTTGTTTGCATGCAGAGATAGCATCCCAATCTTCTTTTTTAGTGGTCAACAACTGGGAGAGTATTTTCGGGAGAAGGCGAGGGAGTTCTAGGTCTAGAGGTCCCAAGCCTTGTCCAGCAGCACGAGTATTTTCTTCTATCTCTAAAGCTGTCCATGCTACCTTTTTCCCTTCTACCTCCAAATCTTTCCCTTTTAGTTTGTCATATGTTCCTTGAGGCAGTAAGACTTTGAGGAGAATATTGAGATCCTTATAAGTAAAGTAACCCATTTGAAGGATGTCTTTGAGTTCCCTACGGAAACCTGAAGGATCTTTTTCATGAGAAGGGACCATTTTCTTCATTTCTAATATTTCTATTTTTGTCAGGGGTGTGTAGACAAATGTTTGTTGTAGTTTTCCACCAGAATCTGCAACGGGATATACTTCTCGGAGAGGAAATTGACCTTGGTCATACTGAGGAGTATTTGAGTCATAAACATTAGAATGGTATTGGACATAGCGTTGTCGTTGGTCTAAGAAAATGTTTAGGAATTCTTGTCTCCTTGTCACCCACCTCCCCTCTAGACAGTCTCGTAAAAGAGGATGTAACATTTTGGCTGGGTGGCTAGTGGATTCGTACAATGTAATGAGGTGTTGAACCATATAGATACTGGCTAGTTTTTGAGATGTCATGGGGAGCGATAAGAACATTTGGGCGACTATGTCAGGGCCATATATAGAGTATTAGGACACCCAATGGGTGCTTGATCGGGCGAGTTCTTTTTCTCGTGCAGTGAGTGGAGGTTCGTCATCCATCCAGTCATCTAAAGCTTCTTGTGTTAATTGAAATGATTGGTCTGAAGAAGCTGATAATTTTTTAGACTTTTTCCTAAGTTGTCTGCTACTTCTGGAACGAGGGGTACGAGAACGTACTGATCCCTGAAAAGCAGCTCCTTCTTCCCTATCTTCGTCTGTACCCCCATTCTCTGTCTCTTGGGTAGGGGCATTTTTCTGGTGAGAGTCGGAGACTTTGCTGGTAAAGAGAGGGACGAAGAAGTCTATTTCCTTTATTTTATTATAATTCCCCGCTACCACTGCTTGATCTAGCTGAAGTAAGTCGTCAGGAACCTTTTTCCGTGCACTTGATATCATTCAGATAAAACAGGTAATCATAAATCGTGAGAGGCACTTTTTATGAGCGATAGGTCTATTTTTAATAGCCTCTTGTTGGACTTCTAAGTTTTCTCCTGTTCGGAGAGCTTTGTAAATTTTATTTAGGCAGTTTGTGATATTTGGTACCTCCCGTAAGCTTTCTAAAGCTTCGCGTAAGCGATAGGAGACATCTGCTTGTGGACCCTCTCCTGGAGTCGGGTCGAATTCACATTCTAACATAGGCGGAACACCATCTGAAGTATCAGGGATGGTTTCCGTCTGAGTAATTACTCGTCTGACTGTCTGATTAGTATAAGCAGGAGGTGGTTCCATTAAATAGGTGGTAATGAAGTCTTTGGGAGCGGAAGGAACTCTAGGACATGGAGGTGCTGTGGGAATACTAGGGTTTTCGTCGGACTCTGTCTTATGTGAGAGGACGGGATACATCCCCATCAAGGAGGCCGAGGCCTCCCTCTTTATTTGTTCAAAATTAATATCCGCATTCTGTTCTCGTAACTTTCTCATCTTACTTTCTTCTGACATTCTATTTGCTTTCTCTACTTTCCTTTGCTCTTTCTGTTCCCTTTGATGTGCTTCCTTTCCCCATAATTCAATACTCTCTAACATCGAGGGTCTTGCTTTCTTTTCCCAACATTTCTTTTCAACTGCCATGATACAATTCAAATCCCATATGCCACTCTTTGGCCATCTAATCGCAATTTCTAGATCTTGAGTGTACTCTTTCCAAAGATCTAAGTACAAAACAGAACCAATTCCGTATTTTGTATACATAAGGAAACCAGGAGTATCCTTTGGGGGGACTGGTACATCTTGTTCCAGTAACCCCCTCCGGGTACCCAGTTTACACAACTTTGAAAACAAAGGCATTGTGACAACAAAGATCAAAAACTTACACTTAATAACTTGATATATCCTGAGTATCAGAATACAAGCATACCGTTTTCTAGAATCTTAGAACCCGTCTTGACCGTGCTCTGAAAAATCAGAACCCGTCTTGACCGTGCTCTGAATAAATCAGAACCCGTCTTGATACACCCCCAGCAGTACTCACCGAGGTGCAGAGAACTTGAATATCTTGGAGATCTGGACACTGGACTAGTTGCACTGCGCTCTTGATCGGGGGACTTGTCGGGGTTCTGAAGACCTCGGACTCGGCAACTTCACAAGATTCGGGCTCTGGGTTGAGACTTCCGCTGTCGTCCTCACTTCCACGTATGGATGGCTAGGCCACGGCTAGGTCCCTCTCCGACACAAAGGAGTTCATGCAGGAACACCCTGCAGTGTGCACTTTGAAGTCCGTCGGTATCTGGAGAGACAGGTTCGGATCGCATCACCGGCGTGTGGGGAGAAAGGGAAGTCTCTGTTCGGGAGCCAATTTACTGTGGTAAATATTTTAGTAATTTACCTTGATCGGAATTTCTATAATATCAATAAGGTCAAGCATGAAGAGCAGAGTCCATGGTGGTAGAATTCAAGGGTCTTTATTCAGTACCTCGAGTTAAGGGAGAGCTCCGTCACCTAAGGACGCTCGGGAATGGTCTCTACTTTGATCAAAGAAGACATGGTATTTATACACTTTAGACACAGAAAAGAGGAAGGAGCTTCCCTTGAGCAAAACTCGGATAGCTGTGTCGTAATTTTACAGAAGTCATGGCAGCGTTACTGTGTCAAAATCATACAGAAGTCATGACAGGAAGAAGCGTGACTGTGTCTTTAATCATGAGGAAGTCACGGCAGAAGCAGAGCATTGAGAAATAACCCTAGGCTGATTCCTTAGATAAGAGAGAGAAATAGGGAGAAAGGAGAACTGGTCATTGACAGGATGTCTGGTGTCGTGTCTTTCAGCAAACGGGGGCTCTTCTCGGAATTGGTTGTCATGGTTTAGCAAAACGGGGCCTATTTCTCGGAATCAGCCCGATTATAGGGAAATGGTTACAAATGGGGGGGGGGTCTTATTCTCGGAATCGGCTTAACCATAGGAATGTACAGTTTGAGTGAGGAAGCTGTTTCTCTGAATCGCCCTAACCATAAGAATGTACCTTTGAATTTTAGAGAAAGGAGAGTTTGTGTGCAACTTTGTGTGCGCGTGATCAGGTTTGTTTGTGTGCTCGTTTGCTCGTTTCCGACATGATGGGCTCTGGGATGTGACTGAGAGGGTGTATGCTGGGACATAAACTACAAAAAATAATCATTTTCCACAAGACGATGGAAGGATCCCAAATTTAAAGGACCTTTTAAAGTCATAGACTCTTCACCAACAGCTGTCAGCATTGCCGATAGGTAAGCATGGATCCATCGAACAGACATTAGGGTTGACCCTGCACAGCCCAGAACTAAGAGATGAACAAGAGAAAGGCACTGTGTTAACCATTGACTGTCCAAGAAGAAGAAGGCAGTTATCGCTTGATCGTTTATGGATTCAGACGCAGCCGCAACACCCGCCACACAGAAGTGTCCTATGCAAAGTTATGTACATATATTTTAATATTTTACATTATTGTTGGAGTGGCACTAGGAATTTTTAACTGGTTCACTGTTATTTCTCATTGTATTGATAAAAAGGCTTGTATATCTCAAAATGTTGAAGTTGCCAACACCACTGTGCTCCACATGTCACCTCCCCATATACCTGCTAGCACATGTACTGAAAACTGCCACCGTAGTAGTACCACATGCAAAAATTCCTCAGCCCGTACTATCAGCACCACAAATACCTATGTATAAGAACAACAGGAGAGAACCCATAAACCTCGTTGGGATGGGTGTGTCTTGTAAGCAAAAACAATTCCCAACAGGTATCATGAAAAGAAAGTTTCAATAATGTATGCAATATGCATTACACAAAGGAAGAAACCAAGGAGTCATTTGAGTTTTTTGAAAAAAGGCAGTATTATTCACCAAGAGACAGAAGGGAATGGTCTTTCACATGGCAATACAGTTAAAACAGCACTGTATAGAGCAGATCATGTGACAACCCAGTGGCACTTGGTGCAAGGTGCTAAATACAATTAGTGATGGTGAAGGTGCAAGTGCTAAAGTGAACAGCGTGATTGATGCATGGAATGAAATATTTACATCAAACAATAGCTCCACAAAACAAGTTGTAACCACTTTAAAATAAGATTTGTCAAAATTTGAACAGGAGCACAAAACGTGAAATGCGTCATATAATTCCAGCTGTGAAGTCGACGGCGTTTCGATCCCCTTTAGTCGGGATCGTCATCAGGACAGGGTTGTCGATGGAACCAGTGAGTGGTACCCAGGTCGAAAAGCGTGGGTAGCCGGAGTCCAAGCGGTCGCTCAAAAGTCGAGAACTGATCGTTGATGTTATCTTGATCAGCGGGCAGGATTTTCAGCGCCTGAGTCAATCAGGGTTGTGGAAGGCAATTGGGGCTCTTCTGGGGGGTGGCTGCGAGCAGTGAATGCTGGAGCTGAAAGACCATTCCCTTCTGTCTCTTGGTGAATAATACTGCCTTTTTTAAAAAAACTCAAATGACTCCTTGGTTTCTTCCTTTGTGTAATGCATATTGCATACATTATTGAAACTGGCTTTTCATGATACCTGTTGGGAATTGTTTTTGCTTACACAAAAACCGATGAGCACCCTGCATCCCCATCTCATTCCCATATTGAAGTTTATACAGAATGGGATGGTACCCTTGATATCACATTGCACCCCCCACTATTATCCCGCCTACGCAGAAGGGCCTCAGCAGCCTGGCATCGTGACTTCCATATGCCCATTGTTAAATACCTCCAGTCACTTGCCCTGGCAGCCTGGCATCGTGACTTCCATATTTCCACTGTTAAGTTCCTCCAGCCACACCAGAGTAATGACGAGTCAACAGTGGAGCATGGAGTCCATAACTCCCTACTAGAAAACATGTGATATAGAGATATGACAATAGCTGGAAGGTAGAGAACAAACAAATCCTGTTATGAGTGCTCATACATTCCCCATGAGGTAGGAGCAGATAGACTCATTTTTTCTAAAATTGTGCCCCCTCGCTTTGCAAAGTGCCTCCTACACTTGTTTCTCTGCCACATTTGGGGCCAAATTCAGGTTGGTAGGTTCAACAGAATGGCCCTATATGCTCATACTCCCACCTGGGACAAAGGACCCATAGTGTTCAAGGTTCTTGCTGATAAAGTCCAGCTTGAGATAAAAACAGAAACCTACAAAAGCATTCAAACTAAAGTCACCTCTTCTCTGTTTTCTAGGAAATGGCACCGTACCTATGGGCCATAACTCTGAATGCAACAGCACCATTTTAAATTTGGACATGCAATATGGCACCTCTAGTGTAACGGACAAATACTAGGCTTGCGGGGAATGCCTCTATTTCCAATTGCCTCCTCGATGGAATGCACTGTGTACCCTGGTGACCATGTACGAAGTTCACCTGGTCGTACCAGCAGCTAATATCTCCCACATCCATACCCATCCAATGACGGACTCTGTCACTCTGTTCCACCTTCATAGACGGTATGTGCAGTACTTTGCCAACACAGCCTTTGATGACATACTGCAGGAATTCTGGCTATTTAACAATGCTCAAATCTTTTTCGGCAGCCTCATCCTAATGTTCCATATCAAAGCAAATGCATGCTGGCTTAAGGTGACCCGCTACAAAGTCATGAGGGCCCTCAACAGTACCAGGGATGGGATAAACGCTATTAAGGAAGAACTCACCCCCTGCGGCATATGGCTCTACAACACCGTTATGTCTTGGGCATGTTAACAGCAATGGAAGGTGGAGTGTGATGCAAGATAGGGATCTCCTGCTGCACGTTCATGCCTGCAAATGATGCAGACAATAGATCGCTCATGAATGCCATCAAGGACTTAAACAATATAGGGAAGAAAATGGTTGATAAAGGAGGTGCCAGGGCAGATATAGCCAAGTACTGGTTCAACTTTAGCTGGATAACTTCATGGCTGTCTGCCCTCCTAAAAATTGTAGTACCAGTTTGCAGTGTGCTGTTGCTTCATTGTTGTGTTGTACAGATAATATGTCATTGTGTGAAAAAGTTCGGTAAATAAAGTAATAGGTATGAGTTATGCAGGAACTGGAACATACAGAAAGACCCTGTATAAGGACAGTGGAGCAGGGAATGGGGATAACATAGCACTCTTAGAAGTTGTCGAGCTAACAATGTCAGGGCTGTATTCAGTGCAGCCTGTCACTATTACCTAGAACTAAATATCTAGCCCTCAACTTTCCCCTGGTAGATTCAAAACAAGAGAAGTTCCCAATGTAGGTATGCCATCACTGACGCCAATGCCTTAAACATTCCTTACCGACATGCCCGACAGAGAATATGTAGAGTTGAGAATACAGCAGGACAGACAATGCTCCTACGTTAATGATACGCCTTTGATGCCCCAACAAGAAGGGCCTTCCAAGTATGCTGTGAGAGTTTTGTTCAAAAATGGAACACGGGGAATGAAATGAAGCAGAGTCTAGTTTTACCATACAATGCCTTGGCCATTTCTGTCCCACATCTGAAACATGAGGGTCTTAAGTGGCGCTACCAGCTAACATTTAGGGGTTTGCTAAATTGCCCAAAAAGCCCCCAAACATTCACTGAAGATGGTAGGCCTTCTACCTCTCTAATCAGACTACAGATATTTCTCTTGCAAGGCTGTGAACTCAGCCACTGTCTTTTTGGTAAACTAGCCCCCACTGTTCCCGATGTGGACTTCTGCTCTACACATCACGATGATATAGCACAAATATGATACATCCGTTAGTTAGAGGAACACAATGGGGTAAGAATCAGGTGAAGGCTAGCTGGAACATTTCATTGATTCATTGATTCACATCTGATGTTTTTTCTGCTAGATTTTGAAATTAAGACGGCAACTTGGCCTAAGAAAATGACCTATAATCTTTTGTAAAGTTCTACTTCCTTAAAAAGTTTCCGAGAAGTGACGCAAATAATTTTCGATAAATGTTTCATTTCATTATGATTTACGGTCAAACATCAGTTGACCATATGGTAAACTTTTGCACCATAGAGTAACTTCTGACTTCTTAATTTCTACAAGAAGTTGCCAAAAGGTCCGCGGTCAAAAGCACCTGCTACTGTTTTGTTTCTGTGGTCAATAGTTCTTCATTAATAATGTGTAAAAGATCTGCTCTTCAGTCCATTCGTTGACCACCTTCTAGAGTTTCTAGCACATCATTGGTGCTCCCTGTTAACCGTTTTATTTTAAGCATTTCCCATTGAGTTTGTAATGCTTATTATACTTTGAAACTCTCTCTCTCTTCCTCTCCCTTTCCTTGCACTGCAGTGATTTTAAACTTACAAAATTGCATGGTTTAGTTCATCATCTAAGGTGTGTATTTGACAATTGTTATCCACTAGATTGCACAATGCTATTTTTGATTAATAATCTTCTTTTGACATTTATTGTTTAGATTGTTCTTTAAATAAATAGTGACAGTGACTCAGTTCCTGCATTTCACATGTGTGTCTTATTATTTTTAGATAGATAGCACATTGTGCTGTAAGTTGGGTGGTAAAACCCACTCTCCAACAGTCATCATTTTTTTGCATAAATCCAACACAGTTAGAAATAAGGTTAATTATACACAAAGAAAACATTGTCCGGGTCCATTTCAAGGCAGTTCCCAGACACAGGAGAATACGTTGTCTATGTTTCCGGCTATAATCTTTCAGATCCCACATCCTCCTACTTTAAATTAAGTGTACAGACAAACATGAAATTCACGCTGTCTAACACTAAACTGATATATTCTTCCTCTATCATAACCAACCGATTTTGCTTTAAAAGGTTATGACTTTTTGAAAGAACAGGTAGATTTAAAATCTATTTGGGGAAACAAAGAGTGGCATATGCAAGGCACTCAATCCTTACATTGTGCATGTTTAATACCATTACAGTTAATATTTTCTTTATCCAAATGTTCAGCAGACGACCTGTTTTGGTGTGGTGACAACTAAATATTTGAATTCTCCCTCTATTCTGTCATTGGCTGCTTATCAGTCTTGGCAGCAATATACAAATTGTACTCTTGATGAGTTGAATTCGATGGTCCGTAATGGTACCCTTAACGCATCCACTATTGAGCCATTAGACTGATTAATATGGCCTCTACAAACTAACACCTTGAATGACTCTAGTGGATTTACATTCAGCAGACCTGACCCTCACTTCACTCAATCACATTCAGTGACTACTTATTCTGGGGGTAAATTGTGTCAACAATGGTTAAAGCATTCTACGCTATCATCTTTGAAACAACATCTTGCTCTTTTGGCTAGTGATATCAATCTGTCTGTATTTCTTTTGGGTCCTAAAACCCTAAGCCCTAATCATTTTATATATGAAGCATATAACGAATTGTGGAAGCTATCCCAGATGGAAGCGGTTTTCCGTTTGCGACAAATTGACCCAGATAATTGATCCTTGATGTGGTAGATAATAGTATTAATATGTTATCTTCACAAATTTACACTTTGGATAATATTGTTTAATCTGTCATTGACATTATACAATCTGATGTTTCTGTTTTATATCATGGTAAAAATCAGCTACGGTCTGTAATGCGGTTTGGTTGGACTTAACAAATGTTTGAAAAGTGATAAAGTTTCATGGGATTATTTAAACACTACTGCCCAGAAACTTATGTCAATGAAAGATTCTACATATACTATGTTACACATTGAGAATAGCTACTGATTTTATTAGCGGAGACTGACTCCTCCGTGTGGCTAATACACAGATTTATTTTTGCCTATCTCCCTATTTCAATTTAATGCATGTATGAAACATTACCCTATCAGTAGGTTTGTACCCCTCAGTAGTAATTTCCTTCACAAAGTGTGGTCATTACCCTTTACTTTCTGTGTGAGGATAAGGAGGTTTTCCTAACATGGGAAGACTGTGATTCCACCGTAGGGCATGCTTTAGTTTGTCAACAAGTTAGGTTGCACAGCGGTTGCAACGTCTCCGCACCTAATTTGGCCTGTTTTCTAAAATGTACACCAGTCACTACAAAAATTCCCACGCTTTCTAACAGAAGTGATCTTATCCTTAATAACCACAACTGCTGTGGCTTACGGGCAGACACACCGTCTATAGTAACCGTTTCCGAACGTGTTACTTGTTGCAGCAGTATTCTTTTTCCACCCACACATGGTATTGTAGAAAGTTCACTGTGGCCTTCCATTCCTACTTTGAAAATAGATTTCAATAAATTAAGCAGAATCAAAGATCTATTGTTCCAGCTTGAAGTAGTTCTCACTTCGGCTCAAGTTACTTTCGAATTGCAGGTGCCTACTACTTCTAGTGAAATCTAGTCGCTGTTAAATACGAATCCCCCACTACATTATACTGAACTGATTTATCAAATATTCAGTGCGTGTAAGGCTGAAGGCCTTGCACATTTTTTAAAACTTGTGTGATCCGGCCTTTTTTAATCATTTCAGAGGATTTTTAGAGTAATACCCACTTTTATCCATTCTATATTTTCCAGCACCTTTGGAGGCTTGCCGCTGATCTTCTTGCTGGCTGGTGGCATGCTGGTGCTTCTACTACTACTCCTTAATGGCTGCCATCCTGTGGTACTCGACCATCCGGTCCAATTGCAACTGTACCATAAACGAAAGCAAGAACTTTTTGGGTGCTTCCCTCTGGCGATGCTAAGTGTCAGCTATTGGCTCACCTTCCGTAATGCCTATCTCACTTGCCTGCAAACCTATTTTCTGGTGCTGACTGTGCCCGTTCGACTGAGCCTTGGATCTCTGCCTCTCCAATGCATCACGGCCTGACCTAGATCATGAACTGTTGGTGGGTCCCTTGTTGGCTCATGACCAGGGCTGTTCTGGGGACGACCGGATGAGGCATGCAGCTGCAAATGGAGCAATTGCATGCTGGAATACCAGTGAGGCTGCAGAGCTCCTCTAAGAGCAAAGTTTCATAGATTATCACACAAGTTGCCCAGGTATGCTCCCAGACGCAATGTATTATGAAGAGCATGAATGCTCCTTCGATCTGCTCAACTGGATGGCGTCCCCATTTGCTCTGAATGACAGGGATGTTATTTTGGAACATCTTGTATCCTCTGTTCTTATGAATTGGTGCTTTTCTCAGACACACCTTGAACATCTATTAATTTTGAAAATTGTTATATATGTATATATATATATATATATATATATATATATATATATATATATATATATATATATATATATATATATATATTTTCTCTTCTGCACCCTTCCATAGCGCTTCGGTTATGCTTACCCGTGAAATATGTTTTTGCTCTCTGTTGCTACCGGGCCAGGGGGAAGGTGTCACGTGGTCGCTAGGGACACTGTCGACATCTTTAAGTAACCATGAGCCCGGGAGCCATGATGCAGCTTTTGCGCACATTGCTACATGCCTCCATTTTTGCACGGCTCTGTTTATGCCTTTCACATGAGAACTGTCTGCTGTGATCATTCTCTGCTTATTCCTGGAGTTTAGTCTGAATATTCTCTTCTGGTTGGGCCGTAGCACCTGACAAAACATACTAATGCAGCTGCTGTTGCTGAAAACTCATACTTTGTTATTACGGGAATGCATGCTTCACACACACACTTTGCGAGGGACCGTTTCAGGGAGGAGAGCAATACACCCCTGCGATGTAGTAATACGATCTATGTCCTAAGGTATGGGGTCTGCTGACAAAGCCCAGAGATCTTCTATTATATAATAATACTTATTTTGTCAACAGGGAGGGAGCCTAGGCATTATAGTCCTGTCTCCATTGTCTTTGTATAATGACTTCTCCCCCTCGATTATCTATGAACTTGCTGCGATGCTGACTACATTTATGTTATGCATCCTTATGCTTGTTGTGGCACATTTACTGCATTTTAGAGTACGTTAGTTAAACTACATATTTTAAACTATTTCAGGGACTCTGTCAGATCTTATTGGGTACAGGTACGAGAGTGTGAGCAAAAGGGAGTGTCTTGTTACAGCGATTCCTGAGAGATCAGGGAGTGTTGTGTTCTGGGTTGTCTAATTATTTGTTTCTCCATTTGTGAGTAGGAGAGCGAGTGAGACACTATAGCTAGTTGGTCCTGGGCACGTGGGTACTAATGAGGTTGGAAGGCTTAGCCACTATACACCGAGGTCCTATAATCCTGCGCATTGTTTTGTGTATGTTCAGAATCCCTGCAACAGCACAGATGAGTAAAAAGCCATGCAGTATAAAAATAAATGCTGGTACTCTTTGGTGAGCATTGTGTCAGGAAAAAAGAAATGCTTACTGCAGCAGTTCCCGTCAGGAGTCAATATTAGTCCATTTCTTGTGATCCATGGTGGACTATATTCCAATGGTAGCAGGCAAGCAGCGTTAAAGTTATACTCTCATGTTAAGCACCAAACCACATGCCCCTGGAGACTAACATAGCAATGACACATGCAGGACAGTGCACACAACACCACTCACGTCCCTCCTTCCACAGGAAACTGCTCAACACAGAGCAGCCCACGTCTCTTAAAGAAGATCCTTCACACCCCTCCTGTCGTCTAATACTGCACTCTCCAGTAAAGAGAACATGGAGATCAGCATTAGGTACTAGGTAATGTCACAGTGTCCAGCCTTGGCCCCTGGTACTCTTTATTAACTGCACTGTACACAATAGTGAGTAAGTTCTTCTTTTTCATGCCAAAGCTAAATAAAGACTGGATAAGAAAAATAAACAATAACAGGAAGGAGTGCGTGGACAGTGACAATGACTTTTAACAGTCCATGAAACATGATGAGCTACAGCAACCATCTGGGCAAGGGGGTAGCATTGCAGTCTGGGGGCAGCAGCACAGCACATGACTACATGAGCAGGAAAGGTTTGAGTTAAAGCAGCACTCATGAAAATTGTTCCTAAAGGAATAATACAAAATAAAAGAAGCAGTGACAGAGAAAAAGCAATGGGCGTAAAGAAACAATTAAAAAAAGGAATTCTCACAAAACAACAGAAAAGCATTGCAAGGTAAAGGAAACTGTACTTGGCCAGTGCTCCTCTGCAAAAATTTGAAGTGCGTGAACCAGTTAGGTTCCATCTAAAAAGCGTTTTTTAGCTGGAACAAAATAATCAGCTAACTTGTAACTGGCCCCTATGTAGGGCTTTACATCAATTTATATAATTACATTTTAGTGTATAGTACCAAAATAAGGAAATCTACCTCATGGAATGATAGTGTTCTAAACTCTATTTAGATCCAACTGTTTATATTAGACAATATTTTTGTAATTAATAATCTAAAATACAATAACATTTTATATATGCACAGTCCCATTTTTTCACTCATTTACATTTTTTAGCATAGAGTGGATAAGAGAATTGCAAAAAATCTCGTGATTTTTAGTCAAGTGTTGGTACGAACCCAGGTCTATCGGTTCCGAAGTGAGCAGCCCAAGTCTATCCTCTGACACTCTCTGTAACTCGGGAGAGGAAACTCTGAGAGCCTACCACATGTACCCAGAA
Organism: Lissotriton vulgaris; assembly: GCF_964263255.1. Classification (NCBI taxonomy): domain Eukaryota; kingdom Metazoa; phylum Chordata; class Amphibia; order Caudata; family Salamandridae; genus Lissotriton; species Lissotriton vulgaris. Next base: position 1,292,964,040 of record NC_141689.1, on the reverse strand, counting down.
AAAACCTTCAGAAAAGAGTAGTTACATTGGAATCAGCAATTCCTCCAGGAGGCGAAGGCTGGAAAGTGTAATATATCCCCTGACGATCCCCTCAGAAATGAGTACATACCAGATAACCTGTAATTCTGCATTGATTCCCCTCTGTAATGCATTATTTTCTGACAGAGATTTCTCCTGCTTGGAGAAACTGAAGTCCTTGGGTGAAACCCAAAACAAATGCCTAATACATAAATGAATAGACTCCTGCTAACACATGCAAACTCCAACGCAACACAAGTATCAAGAAAACATGTCAAAAACAAGCATTATGGGGGTGTTACATTGCTGTGTCTCAAGTCTGCCTACATAAAGCATCCAACACTTCCACCACATCAAGGAAAACTATTCTGACTTCCTAGTCCCTTCCAATTACACTGAAGTACATCCAACTTACAATCTATTAATGCACCATGCCAGCTGGGATGGAAAAGTCCCTTTCATGGTGATGGATCTGCACCCCTGCCCTGGGTGCCCCAACTGTAATGATGTCTAGATCCCTAATGCTGATTGTTGTTGTCATAAACCAACATGGATCATGTGTGGGTTCGTGACATTTGCGTGCTGCATGGATCACGGTATTTTTGGACCATTTGGGCTCCCAAAGCATACCCTCATCGTGGTGAAACCTAGAGCCTTTGCCAAGAGTTAAGCAGCACGAAAGAGGTGATATCAGTATGTTGTCTATTGATCAGTAAGAGTGAAAAGGTATTTTTACCTGTGTCACCGGAGTGAGGCCTACAGACTCACTTATTTAAAGGTCTGCTGTTCTGTGCTTAACTCACTGTCAGGGGGTCCCTGCCTGCAACGAGTCGGGTACCGACATTAATCCCTATTCCTTTCCACCCCGGCGTACACAGGACGGATACGCTCCCTTTAAGGCAGCCTGGGCTTACCCGGAGGAGGGAGCGCCACCGATGACGTCATCCTCGTTCCTCCAATCGGGAGCGACGAAGGCACTGATAACGCAACGTCCTGAGGAGAATGGCGCGACCGGCACAGGAGAGGACAAAGCGTCCAGCGAGCCTCGGGAGGACTTCGGCGTACAGCGGGAGAATACGGAAGCTGCGTCGCCGCCGGAGGAGAGGAGAGAGGACACAGAAGCCACGTCGCCGCAGGAGAAGGAAAAGCCTGGAGGCCAATGGGACCACGCTCCGCCCCCACTCTTCAGGAGGAGAAGTGTGGCTCCACAAGGTACGGGTGAAGCTAAGGGGAGTGTTCTTCACAGAGGGAGGGAACGGGTAGAGGTGCTTGAGGGTGGTCACGGGACATGCGTGAGTGTGTGCGAGCCTAAACACGTTCACGAGTCTGCATTGCACAAATCGGTTGCGGTCCCTGGTGATCTCCTTCACTCCCCCGTCCCCCTTCCTGTCATTACCGGACTATCGGTCACGCCAGTAACCTAAGGTATTCTTTCTTTTCCTTCTTTTTGAGTACCTTCAAAGCCTGAAGACCTTCTGTTGGACTACATCCTGGGAGCCTGCAGTGAAGGACCTAAAGCTGGCCGTATATAGACCTAAGATTTTGTTTGTTATCTCAAGCTACAAGACTCCTAGGGCCCGATGTAGGAGCCTTAATACCGGTCGGAAACGGCCAATTTCGGCAGTTTCCGACCGGTATTAGGCTTTTGAGATGTAGGGGACCTTTTTTGTAAGAATCAGTCATTTTACCGATTCGGTAAATTTACCGATTCGGTAAAATACCGAATCGGTAATTTTACCGAATCAGTAAATTCCACATGTAGGTGGCACTGAAAACAGTGCCACAGGCCTTTAGGAGTCGGTATTTTACCACCCAATCCAATTGGGTGGTAAAATACTGAATCCAGGTGTGCATGCACATCTGTGCATGCACACCTGTGCCATGTGACACACAGACATGCCCTTAGGGCATGTATGTGTGCCACATGGCACACATGCCTGTAATTTGGGTGCCAGAGGGTGTCAAAGTGACACCCCCTGCACCCTTGCAAAATTCGGTATTTACCGATTTGGTAAATACCAATTCGGTAATGCCCGTTGATTCCTATGGGCTTCAATGCCCATAGGAATCAATGGGCATTACCGATTCGGTATTTACCGAATCGGTAAATACCGATTCCTTCCGATTCGGTAATTATTACAATATTATTACCTACATCTGCCCTCCTCTTTTTTACCACTTCTTAAATACCGATTCGGTATGAATCGGTATTTAAGAAGTGGTAAAAAAGTTTAACCTACATCGGGCCCTTAATGTTTACCTTGAAGTACAGCCCAATAAAACCAAATGTTTACCCCACAAAAGCTCTCTCTGGGTGAACCTTCTTTCACTCTACGGGTTATTCCCCCCCCCACCCGAGTACATCCTTCACAAGTGGTGCCGAAACCTGGGATCCAAAAGAACCATCCTCTGATACAAGATGGAAGCCCTCATACAACAAATGAAGGAGGGCCAGGATAAACTTGAGTGGGCAATTGGACAAACTTCTACTCAGGCTGAAGCGGACCGCACAGCATTCACCAGTGCCATACAGGCTCAGTCAGATAGTCTTTTGAAGTTGGCCGAAGGTCAAACCTTAACTCATGGCGGAATTGGGACAAGGAAGAACGAATGCCTCACCCCCAGGAACGGTAGTCCCTCCACAAAACTTCACGCCAGGAGACGATCCTTTGGCCTTCCTTCTGAATTACGAGAGGGCTGCTAGGGCCAGTGCTTGGTCTGGTGATCGGTGGCCTTTTTTCCTCGCCCCTCTGTTAACGGGAGAGGCCCAAGCCGCCTATCAGATGGTCATTAAGGACGGCACCTCTGTTTATGCTGTGGTTAAACAATATATCCTCGACCGTCTGGGTGTGGCTGAAGACACCCACAGACTTAAATTCTGACAGGAACGTGGAACCCCAGGAGGCCTTCCTAAGACACTTTTTTATAAAATAAAAGCTTCTGCTGACCTTTGGCTTAAGCCACAGGAAGGGAATATGGAAGAGGTGATGAATAAAATCTATCTTCAACAGTTTTTGGAGGCATTACCCTATGGCACGCAGCGTTGGCTGAAGCAACATGCAGGCCTGACTCTTGAACACACCATTGAAATGGCTACTTCCTATGCCCGTGCCCAAGGATGCCCCCCTGTAAGAGAACCAGAGAAACCTAGCAAAACTATGCCCGGAAAGCTTGAGAAGAAATACCCAAAACCACCACTAGAACTTCCACGACCACGTTTACCCAAACCAGACTTTCAGCCCAACCCGGGTCCTCAATGTTATGACTGTGGTGAGTGGGGCCATATAGCAAGGTATTGCAGAAAAAAACAGAAGGAGAAAGAAGAAGGACCTATGGACGTTAGTTATGCCCCACATTCTCTTCTATTCGCCTAGGAGACAGGACCAGTGTTCTATGTGAGTGTGAACATTCATGGGAAGGTGGTTAATGCTTTACTAGATTCTGGATGTAGGCATTCGGTAGTAAGACAAGAACTGGTTCCTTCCTCCTGCCTAATGCCAGGGAAAAGTGTTCACATAAGGTGCGTCCATGGGGACGTTAGAGAGTATCCACTAGCTACCATTAACCTATGTACCGCTGCAGGAACTAGAACAGAAGTAATGGTTGGGGTTCTGGGGTCACTTCCGGAACCAGCTATAATAGGAACTGACAACCCGGGCTTCATCGCCCTTATGTCTGATGCCTTACAATGCGCTCCACGTAACAGTCTGCTTGTTCCTGAACCGTGGGCTAGGGATACCCATTTCAGGACTGCACAGCTGAACGATGCCTCTCTCACCACCGCTTGGCACATAGCCCGTTCAGCTCAGGACCCTGTACATAGAACCTATCCCACTTTCATTGAAAAAAATGGGTTGTTGTATAGGCTGGCTAAACCTGATGCAGTTCCCCGCTGTTGGTACCTGTTGCCTTTAGGGACTAAATACTCTTTTTTGTACACACACATTTACTTGCAGGACATTCAGGCGCTGAAAAGACAGGGCAGGCCATTTTACAGCACTTCTTCTGGCCGGGAGTATATGCACAAATACAACGCTATTGTCAGGAATGTCAGATCTGTCAACGGCGAAATCCCTATATTCCCCCTGCGGTTCCCCTGAATCCGATACCCATCATAGGGAAACCGTTTGATAGAGTAGAAATAGACCTTATAGGCCCATTACCTAAATCTGCGAGAGGTCACCTATATGCCTTGGTTTTAGTTGACTATGCCACTCGCTACCCCGAGGCATATCCCCTCCGGGCAGCTACTTCTTTAGCCATTGCTCAAAAACTCGTCGAGGTTTTCTCTAGAATGGCATTTCCTCACAAAATCATTACAGACCAAGGAACACCTTTAGTGTCGCGCTTAATGGCCCAGGATTGTAAACAACTAAGAATCACACACATTCAAACGGCTGTCTACCATCCCCAGCCAGATGGGTTGGTCGAGCGGTATAACGGTAGTCTAAAGCTCACCTTGAAAAAACTTTTGTCTGGGGATGGCAAAAACTGGGATCAGTTACCACCCTTGGCTCTTTTTGTACTACGGAGCCAAAAACAAGCCAGTCTAGGCACCTCTCCTTTTGAGTTGCTGTTTGGTCAGACCCCAGGAACCCTTTTAGAAATCACCAAAGACAGTTAGGTGACCGCCCGGACTCGTTCCTGACCGGTTGCTCCCTCCTCGCTCCTCTCCCATTGCTGCTGCCTGCCCTTGGTGTACATCGCACCCCTAACTGGACACTACGGTATCGCCTGCGCTTTGCAATATTAGCGTAGTGATAATTTTGAAGCTGATAAACATAACGTAGGCTCCGCATTGTAATTATATTGTTATCTCAGCGCATGGAAATGTAGCGCCGCCCACCCTGCTTTGTGCACAGTGCATTGTGTACGCGACTTTGTGTGCTTACTTTTACCAGCAACTGCAAGTAGTTCGATTGCACTCTCGGTGCCACAGGCGATTTGCTGCCCCTGCCTCGCCTACCCTTTGACCTCCATTTTGTTCTGTGTTGTTGTTCCCAGGCACGCCCCTCCTCCCCGCTACCGCCTCCCAGCTGCTGACCCTCCCACCCACGTTCAGAGAGCTCGCCACCTCCTCTCTCCCCTTGTGACCGCCCGGACTCGTTCCTGACCGGTTGCTCCCTCCTCGCTCCTCTCCCATTGCTGCTGCCTGCCCTTGGTGTACATCGCACCCCTTACTGGACACTACGGTATCGCCTGCGCTTTGCAATATTAGCGTAGTGATAATTTTGAAGCTGATAAACATAACGTAGGCTCCGCATTGTAATTATATTGTTATCTCAGCGCATGGAATTGTAGCGCCGCCCGCCCTGCTTTTTGCACAGTGCATTGTGTACGCGACTTTGTGTGCTTACTTTTACCAGCAACTGCAAGTAGTTCGATTGCACTCTCGGTGCCACAGGCGATTTGCTGCCCCTGCCTCGCCTCCCCTTTGACCTCCATTTTGTTCTGTGTTGTTGTTCCCAGGCACGCCCCTCCTCCCCGCTACCGCCTCCCAGCTGCTGACCCTCCCACGATCTGCCCCCTCCACCATCCATTTATGGCCAATGCCCCCACGCGCAGCGTCCACGCGCTACGGCCGCGCCGAAGGTGCGCCAAAGGTAAGCCCGTCTACGCCCGTCCGCGCCTGGACCGCGCCCAGCGCCAGACCCCCTGGTTCCTGTAATGCCCAGCCCACTCGCATCACCTACGATGCCACCACCCTCCTAGCTCTTAACCCTGGCCGATCCCCCAACTGCGCCCAAGCCACTCCTGGACGCACCCATGGACCCTTCTCTTGCAACTCCTGCAAATTTGACGGCACCAAAACCAACTCCACATCCACCAACGCCATACAGAGACCTGACACCAACCACCTTAAATGCATCCTGCTCAACACCCGCTCGGTCCACAGACACGCCATCGACCTCTGGAATCTACTAGACACCATCTCACCAGACGTCGCCTTCCTAACAGAAACATGGATGAATGCCTCTTCAGCCCCAGACATCACCATTGCCATCCCGGAAGGATACAAGATCATCCGTAAGGACCGCATCAAGCAAACAGGAGGAGGCATCGCTATCGTCCATAAGTATTCCATTCGCATCTCAACCAGCTCTGACGCCAACCTTGCCAGCGCCGAACACCTCCACTTCCAGATCCACACCGACCCCAAGACCACACTCAGAGGCACCCTCCTCTACCGGCCTCCAGGACCCCGTGCACAATTCAGGGACGACATCACTGACTTTATCACCCCACACGCCCTCCCCTCCGAGGACTACATTCTATTGGGAGACCTCAATTTTCACCTGGAAAAGAGCAACGACAGCAGCACCACCACCCTTCTGGACAATCTCGCCAACCTCGGACTCAAACAACTTGTCACTACCCCCACCCACAATGCAGGTCACACACTCGACCCTATCTTCACCTCCAGCAAACATGTCTCCTTCTGTCACACCACAGCTCTCCATTGGACGGACCACAGCTGCGTTCACTTTATCTACAAGAAGACCACAACCCAAAACCATCCTCAACCTACTATGCAAAGAAACTGGAACAAAATCACCATCGATCAGATCTCCTCATCGCTTCTTCAAAACCCCCCTGCCCACTCCCCAAACCCCGACCAAGCAGCCATTAACCTCACCCAATGGCTATCCAACAGCGCCGACATCCTAGCACCGTTGAAAAAACGTCAAATCAAACCAGGCAGCAAAAACACCTCCTGGTTCAACGATGATCTTAAGAAATCGAAGAAATTCTGTCGCTTCCTTGAGAAGGTCTGGAAAAAAGACCCAAACACCAGCACCAAGGACGCCTTCAAAAACGCCACCTGCATACACCACCAACTAATCCGGTCTGCCAAGAAAGCCGCATTCAAAGACCGACTAGATAACAATGCCCACAACAGCAAGGAATTATTCAACATCGTCAAAGAATTTACCAACCCAACAGCCAACTCCAACGACATCACCCCCTCCCAAGCCCTCTGCGACTCCCTAGCTTCCTTCTTCCACAACAAAATCGCAGACATCCACAACAGCTTCGACAACCGACCCGGAGACCAACCCACCCAACCTTCTGCAGGACCTTCACCCCCCTTGAACACCCTCAACGACTGGAACCCAATCTCCACTGAGGACACCATCCGCCTGATGAACTCCATCCACTAAGGATCCCCAACTGACCCATGCCCTCACCACATCTTCAACAAAGCAGACTCCATCATAGCACCACACCTTCGAGATGTCATCAACTGCTCCCTCAACTCCGCCACCTTCCCGGAAAGCTGGAAACACGCAGAACTCAGCGCCCTTCTGAAAAAACCCACAGCTGACCCCACCGAACTCAAAAACTACCGCCCCATCTCGCTTCTTCCATTCCCGGCCAAAGTCATCGAGAAAGCTGTCAACAACCAGCTCGCCACCTTCCTCTAAGCCAACAAATCCCTCGACTCCTCACAGTCCGGCTTCCGAGCCAAACACAGCACCGAGACCGCACTTATCGCAGCAACAGACGACATTCGAACTCTACTGGACAATGGAGACACAGTCGCCCTCATCCTCCTTGACCTCTCCGCTGCCTCGACTCCTCACAGTCCGGCTTCCGAGCCAAACACAGCACCGAGACCGCACTTATCGCAGCAACAGACGACATTCGAACTCTACTGGACAATGGAGACACAGTCGCCCTCATCCTCCTTGACCTCTCCGCTGCCTTCGACACAGTCTGTCATAGCGCCCTGTTACAACGCCTCAGAAACGTCAGAATCCAAGGAAAAGCACTGGAATGGATCACCTCGTTCCTCACCGGAAGAACCCAGACAGTCCGCCTCCCACCATTCAAGTCAGAGTCTTCCGAAGTCATCTGCGGCGTGCCACAAGGATCGTCACTCAGCCCCACCCTCTTCAACGTATACATGAGCCCCCTTGTGGCCATCGCTTGCCAACACAATCTCAACATCATCTCCTACGCTGACGACACTCAACTGATCCTCTCACTCACCAAAGACCCTAACACCGCCAAAACAAACTTACACGAAGGAATGAAAGAAGTAGCCGAGTGGATGAAGCACAGCCGTCTGAAACTGAACTCAGACAAAACAGAAGTCCTCATCTTAGGCACCTCCCCCTCCGCCTGGGATGACTCTTGGTGGCCAGAGGCCCTTGGAAAAGCACCCATCCCGATGGACCACGCACGGAACCTGGGCGTCATCCTGGACTCCTCACTCTCGATGACCAGACAAGTCAACGCCGTTTCATCATCTTGCTACAACATCCTTCGCATGCTCAAAAAAACATTTCGCTGGATCCCCACCGAAACTAGAAAAACGGTCACCCACGCACTGGTCACGAGCCGCCTGGACTACGGAAACACCCTATATGCCGGTACCACCGCAAAACTCCAGAAAAAACTTCAACGCATCCAGAACGCTTCAGCCAGGCTCATACTAGACATCCCGCGTAAAGATCACATCTCTGGTCACCTGAAAAACCTCCACTGGCTCCCCGTAAATAAGAGGATTACTTTCCGCCTCCTAACCCACGCACACAAAGCACTTTACGAACTTGGACCCGAATGCCTCAACACACGACTGTCCTTCTACACCCCCTCCCGTCAGCTACGATCCTCCAACCAAGCCCTTGCCACTGTACCTCGCATCAACAAAACCACCATGGGAGGTAGATCCTTCTCCTACCTGGCAGCTAAAACCTGGAACTCACTTCCCACTCACCTTCGCGTTACTCAGAACCGCCTAGCATTCAGAAAGCAACTTAAAACTTGGATATTCGACAAGTAATTCCCCACCCTGCCTCAAGCGCCTTGAGACCCTATGGGTATGTAGCGCGCTTTATAAATCTCTTGACTTGACTTGGGAAAAGGAAGGAGCACACGAGGCAGAGGCCTTACTAGACTACACACGACAACTCCAGACTAGACTTCATAAACTTAGGACTTTGGCCCATGATCATCTCGCCATAGCCCAGAACAAACAAAAGACGTTTTATGACAAAGGAAAAAAATGAAGGGTACTTGATGTTGGTGACTGGGCTTTGGTGTTATTACCTTCCTCTACACACAAACTCAGAAAAGAATGGCAAGGACCTTTTGAGGTTCTCCGGAAAATCGGTAAAACCACTTACATCCTGTGAGTTAAGGGAAATAAGACACAAATGTACCACATAAATTTGTTAAAGTGGCTGGGGAAACCCCCTCAAGCGGTCCATACCCTCACGACTGTCCCTCATACTGTTCATGACACTCCTATAAATCCAGACATAACATAAGGACAGCGAGAAGAAGTTTTATATCTTCTCCTCTGTTACTCAGACGTCTTCTCAGACCAACCAGGAAAAACAAACATAGCGATGCATTCCATACCTACTCCTCCCGGGACTGTAGTTAAACAAAAGCCCTATCGTGAAGCTAGAAGAAGTGCCTTCCAAGACGAGATCAACCAGATGTTGCGATCAGGGGTGATTGTACCCTCACACAGCAACTGGTGTTTTCCAGTAGTAGACGTTCCCAAACCGGACGGCAGTATTCGTTTTTGTATAGACTTCAGAGCAGTAAATAGGGTCTCCAAACAAGATGCTTATCCACTGCCTCGCGTGGACGAACTGCTAGAACGCCTTGGTGAAGCTCGGTATATCACAACCATAGACCTCACCAAGGGGCATTGGCAGATTCCGCTAAACCCTGCAGACCAAGATTAAACAGCTTTCTCTACCCCCTCAGGTCACTATCATTTCACAGTTCTTCCGTTTGGTCTGCACGGCGCTCCGGCAACGTTCCAAAGGGCAATGGACACAGTCTTGTCTTCCCACCAACAATACTCCTCTGCTTACTTGGACGATATTGTTGTCTACAGTAAAACCTGGGACGACCATACAAAACATCTTGAAAAGATTCTCGCTAGTCTAAGGGCAACAGGGTTTCATATAAATGCCAAAAAGACCAGAGTAGCCTTCAGAACGGTGAAATATCTAGGTTATGTCCTAGGTAATTGAATGATAGAACCACAAACAGAGAAAGTGAAGGCTATCCTAGAAGTCCCCAATCCCAAGACCAAAAGAGATCTGAGAGCATTACTGGGCCTGGTGGGATACTATAGGAGGTTTATTACACAGTTCGCGGACATGGCTGGACCTCTTACAGACTTGTTAAAAAAATCTGAGTCATCTCCTAGGTTACCAGCCCCTACTCCCAAAGAAACCAATGCTTTCCAAACACTGCAAACCGTCCTTATCACGTCACCTGTCTTGATTTCTCCGGACTTTTCAAAACCCTTCATCCTCCAGACTGATGCCTCAGGGGTTGGTATTGGGGCAGTCCTTTTCCAGGAAGACTCAGACGGGCTGGAAAGACCAGTTCTTTTTATCAGCCGTAAATTGTTCCCCATAGAACTGGCCTACTCTACTAAATAGAAGGAGTGTTTGGCGGTCCGCTGGAGTGTGGACAAACTCAGGTACTATCTGGAGGGAAGGCCCTTTGTTTTGTATACGGACCATGCCCCACTGACGTGGCTTCAACGGAACCGTGGTCACAACGCCCGTATCCTCAGGTGGTTTTTGGCCCTACAACCCTTCCAAATTGAGGTCCGTCATCGCAAGGGTCTGGAACAGGGGAACGCTGACTTTCTGTCCCGATTTCCTCTTTCCCCCGATCGGGGAAATCCTGGGGGAGGGATGTGTCAGAGGTCCCTGCCTGCCACGAGTCGTGTACCGACATTAATCCCTATTCCTTTCCACCCCAGCGTACACAGGAAGGATACGCTCCCTTTAAGGCAGCCTGGGCTTACCCGGAGGTGGGAGCTCCACCGATGACGTCATCCTCGTTCCTCCAATCGGGAGCGACGAAGGCACTGATAACGCAACGTCCTGAGGAGAACCGCGCGACCGGCACAGGAGAGGAGGAAGTGTCCAGCGAGCCTCTGGAGGACTTCGGCGTACAGCGGGAAAATACGGAAGCTGTGTCGCCGCCGCAAGAGAGGAGAGAGGACACAGAAGCCACGTCGCCGCAGGAGAAGGAAAAGCCGGGAGGCCAACGGGACCACGCTACACCCCGCCACACTTCAGGAGGAGAAGTGTGGCTCCACAAGGTACGGGTGAAGCTAAGGGGAGTGTTCTTCACAGAGGGAGGGAACGGGTAGGGGTGGTTGAGGGTGGTCACGGGATATGCGTGAGTGTGTGCGAGCCTAAACACGTTCACGAGTCTGCATTGCACAAATCGGTTGCGGTCCCTGGTGATCCCCTTCACTCCCCCGTCCCCCTTCCTGTCATTATCGGACTATCGGTCACGCCAGTAACCTAGGGTATTCTTTCTTTTCCTTCTTTTTGAGTACCTTTGAAGCCTAAAGACCTTCTGTTGGACTACACCCTGGGAGCCTACAGTGAAGGACGTAAAGCTGGCCGGATATAGACCTAAGATTTTATTTGTTATCTCAAGCTACAAGACTTTTATTGTTTACCTTGAAGTACAGCCCAATAAAAACAAATGTTTACCCCACAAAAGCTCTCTCTGGGTGAAGCTCATTTCGCTCTACGGGTTATTCCCCCCCTACCCCGAGTACATCCTTTAAACTCACCCAAGCCCATCTTTTTGGTATGTACTGCTCAGAAGTGCTAGTGTGTTCTATATGTGCTGGGGGTATGTGTTCTTGTGAATGGTACAGTACAAAGATAGTGCAGTGCGTGTGCAGTGCGTGTGTGTTATACATGTATGGATGTATAAGTACCTGTGAATGGTATAATACAGGGAAGATGGAGAGCTATGCAGTGCATATATGCTTTATGCATGTTCTGGCTGTAGGTGTGCCTGTCAATGGTAAAATACATGGTTGATTCTGGATAACATTTTGGTAGACCCAGCACTCTGTGGAGGGACATGAGGATATTGAGGAATCCTCCTAGAGAGGTTGGTGGATTGCTGCATTCCTGTGAGCGGAGTCAGCACAAAGGAGGAAAGTCATTGATGTTGATTCACCAAAATGTCATGGGTAGCGTAAGTGACATCATACTCTATTGGACCCTTGATGATCTCACAGGAAGTGACATCACATACTTGGGCCCTGGCGGCAGAGAAGTGGTCACATGAACTATGGCCCTTGATGATATCACTGAAGATGAAAACATAAACACTGTAAAATAACTAAAATGTTGCAAAAGCTCCTTTATCAGAAAATTTGAATTATCATGGATACCCAAGTCACTTGGACTCACCCTTGACAACAATCTCACCTCAAACTAACAAATTGCCAAAACACAAGTGCCGCCTGGTGCCAGCTCTTGCTTCTAAAGAAAGTAATTTTAGAGAAAGAAACTTCAGAATTGCTGTTCAATCCCTTGTAACATTGCATCTGGATGGTGGTCACACCCTGCTCCACAGACCCCCAGGTTCCACACTACTCTCAGATAGGTGAACCTGCTCAAGTGCTTCTCCCTGGCTATTACTTGAAGAACTTCAATAGAACCAGTGGCAGAAGAGCTGGCACTGCTGTGATTTATAAAGACATAGATACCTGTAGCTTGACCCTCTAAGTATTCCAGACAGCAAAAGTGCCCTTTTAAAAATCGATTTGATTAGAAACTTTACTTTATCTGGGATCCTAATTTATTATATCCTGTGTCTTCTTAAAGACTTTGAGTAGACATTGATTGATCTTACTGCTTCACTAATCAATAAATCAGCTAACTTTAAAAACTTGGGAGATCTCAATCATCATCTGAATGCTCATTTCAATAGTGATAATGTTCATTTTATTGATGACTTTGCTATGCGTTGCAGCTCATGCAGGACGTTATTGGTGCCACACATACAGCTGGTCACCTATTAGATCAAGTTTTCTCAAAATGATGTTCTATTAGGGTCGCAACTCCACTTCCCTTGCCTTGAACTAATCTGCCTTCCCTGTCAAATGCAGACACCTATCTCTGCTCTTATCATCAAACATATGTGGCACTTGCTCAACCTACAAATATTTAGGGACTTTATTCAGTTCTGGCCTGTCATGTAGAGTCAGTGACTAAAATCTTGCAGTCTTAGCTTAACTCATCCTTAGAGGCCTCAGTAAGCCAGTGCTTTCAGTGAACTTATTTGAAGCCTCCAATGCACACTGTGATAAGTTAGAAGGATTTCTAACTGGCAAGATAGAGGATATCTATCTGCATTTTACCTTTGACTCTCCCTCTGGCAAGGCCTGATAGCTTTACCAGTATTGCTTTGCCTAAGTTTGATTGCCTATCTCCTTTGGGGCTGCCAGAGTTACTGAACTTATGCAGACAAGTTAAACAAGGTTCTCCTGTCATCCACTTAAATGAGATCTGTTCCTGAAACTTCAGGATTCTCTCATCCAAGCGTGGATGGAACTGGTTAATCGCTCTGTCTTCTGCTTCTTTACCTGGTACCAGGAAGCAAGCCAACATTATCCCCTATTAAAGAAACCTTCTGTGGATGCCTCCAAACCTAAACATTTTCACCCCATCTGGCTCCTGCCCTTTCTTGCTAAGGTAACAGAGAGAGATGGAAACGCTATTCTAACTCAGTTCTTGGAAGATAACCAGATTCTGGACATCTTGCAAAATATCTTTAGGCTAGCGCGTAGTATGGAATCTGCACTTCTACAAGTGACTGAGCAACTCCATAGCACTCTGGACGAAGATAGATTCTTACCTTTGAGTCTGATTGACCTAAGCCCAGCATTTTGATTCAGTGTCTGATAAAATCATGTTTCATTGCTTACAGGATAGCAGCTTTGCTGGGTCTGCATTGTTGTGGTTCACCTCTTTTTTTCTCTGAGAGATCTTTCCAGATCATTTTACCCCCTACTGCTTCCAATCTCATGCTCCGTGACTGGCGCCCCCCAGGGCTCAGCTCTGAGCTCTACTGTGTTTAACATTTATAGCCAACCTCTGGCTCAAGTCGTCAAATCCTCTGGGCTCGAGCTGATGTTGTATCCTGACAACACTCAGCTGGTGCTTTCTTTTTCGGGCAATCATATATCTGACCTGGCCTATTTCCCAAAAGGAAAACTCGCCATTTCAGAGTGGATGAATGCTAATTGCTTGTGTGTGAGCGCAAGCAAAATAAAAACTCTTCAACTAGGAAAAGATACAAACTCTTGGTACCATTACTGGTGCCTTCCCTCTGGCCCACCTTCAATAGGTCTCATTTAAATGCGAGTCCTATTGCATTGCAAATGCTGGTTTCTCTATTTAGGGTCCCTTTCTCTCTTTACTCCTTTGAGCCACTTGCTGTAGTATGTTTCGTGTAATGGCCTAGCACTGGGAAGCCCTGTTGCATGGGCAGCTATGCTCCTAATATATTTTATAATATAACATAACATTGGCATTCATTAGGGCTCCTACATGCTGCATCGTGTCTCATCTTAGGCCTAAAAAAGTATGATCATATGACCCCCATCCTGATGCAACACCACATGCTCTCCAAGCCAGCCCACATCATCTTCTAAACCTGCAGAACTTACAAAACATCATGACTAGCCAGCCCTCCTATCTTGAAGGCAAGTGCACCATCGCTGGTGGTTCTCACCACAGATATCGCAAGGGCACCATTAGACTGCAGACTAAGAATGTAAGAAAATACCAAATCTCCATGGCATTGCGGGATACTGGGAACTGACAAGTCTGAAGCCCGGTTATTTCCTGACCATGCGCATCAGGTAGATGCCTCTTGACCAAACAAAGTGGGTGATGAAGACGAGCCAGTATGTCATCCAATCATAAAATGACTTATTGGTGTTCCTCGTACTTTTTAATAATTTCACCAGTTGATGTTGATTGTCTGCATGGTCAAATTGGCCCGGCATGTGCATAGACACCGTCTTCATTGGATCCATTAGGCAGAAACATGTTGACCACTTTTATGGGTTTAATTAATCTCCATTTGTGTTTAAGGCCTCTGCCCTCTGGATGCAAGAATTAATCATTAAAGTACATTGAGAGGTACTTTTATCCTTTATTTTCTTCTGTGCTCTTTCGCACATGCACAATTATAGTAGGCCCCCATTCTGTATTAAATCCAAAGAGCTCCTCTACACTGGAGGTAGTAGCCCACACCTCCATTTTCCACAGTAGAAGTGTGAAGAGGGGCACTGTAATGCAGTATGGAGCTCTAGGGAGGGTGGGAGCCTACTTCCTTAAAAAGTAGAGGACTTGTTATCTATAGGTTTATCTCCTTTTCCATATATCTGAGACCAGAGCTTTGAAGTCTGTATTCAGAGTTCAAAGCACTAGATCTCATGAAGTCAGTGACACATTTTAGGCCACCCGGGTCACTAAGACCACCTCTCAGCCTTCTGTACTAAATGAAGAGTTGGTCAGACAGTAGAGAATACAAACCTATTATTGTTTATTCAGATACACTCAGAGTGGAGCCCTATCTGCCCGGTCACAAGGAGTGCTACAGAGGGAACTGAATCATCAAGCATAAAGATACAGTATGTAAGTTTCATAAGCAAGTGGAGGCACGCCCACAGAGGAATTTTCCAGGCAGGTACAGTTAGACAGTGAAACATAAGGAAGGCAATTCAGAACTCAAATCTTTTCACACAGTTGCACAACTCAAGGGCGTTCAATTTGGAGCCTGCCACCAGACAAGTGGGAGAGGGCCTCTATCTAGTGAGAAAGCGATTTGCTGTCATGAACGATGTGCTCATTACTAAAACAAAACCTTTCTGGAGAAATGAAACCTAATAGGGAACGTTTCTCGGAATCACACAAGATTAGTTTCGAACAGCCTAAAATGGCGCCTGCATAGAAAATGGTGCAGCGAATGCTAACTTATATAAAGTATCATGTAAGCCTAAACAATTTCTATTTAATCAGACCCTCCTTTTAGTAAGAGCTAAATACATTTTCTAGTAAGCAAAAGCTATAAATGATAATAAAAATGCATGATTAAAAATGTATGACCAGTCCATATTATCAGCATCAGGAAGTGAAATAGTGAAAAGAGAGGAATTATTGAAAATCCCCTCTTCAATGGCCATCGTATTATAAATATCCTTCTGTATAATTATGGCAGCATTTTCTTTACTTTTTATTTATTTAGTGTTTTATATAGCAAGAACATGACCCGGAGTGGAGTATCAGAACGCTTTACATTTTCAAATCTATAAACAGTTTTTTTTACCGAATCAACAGTAATTGTACAAATGATTTTGCGAAAAACATTAAAGCTGAAAAAACATAGATACAAAACCCCAAAGAGGTTATTGTTCAATGAGAGGTAGCATGCTTATGATCATGTTAGATCAGTGATAATGTCAAGTCTGCTGGCTTATGGCAGATATTTATTCATTTAACAGGATTTGGCTTCATTTTTGAAAGCAGAGATTGATAACATGTTTCTAATGTTAGGGGCAAGAGAGTTCCAAATTCTAGGCGCTGCACCAACAAAAGCTTGGTCATAAGTTATTGTCTTCCGGAATCGGGCCGGTTTCAGTAGTTGGTGCCGCATTGGTGTTGTGAATTGATATTTTTCTTTTGGGAGTGAGAGGACAGGTACAATAAGAACAACACATAAGCAGGTATTGAACAAGAACACAACAAAACACCAATAAGGCAAAGAGATAATATCCAGCCCCAGCTGCCAAGGAGAGACCAACACCAATTTCCACTTTCTATTCTCTTGACATTCTCAAGAATATCTAAAATATGCTTGGTAATTTTCTTTTCCATATTTTTTATCTCGACTACACACTGATTGCCAACTACTGCACACAAACCACCACTCTTAGCCAAGATAAAATCCACTGCATATCTGGTCTGTTCGGAATATACCTGCATATTCTCCAACTGGGTGGGGATGTCACGCAAAGCTGCCACAGTCGTGTTGGATGAGATTTGCCTCTTACACCCAAAATACTCTCAAGCCTTTTCACCTCTCACCATGGCATTTCACCCAGTGTAAAAATAGATGACATGATGTATCTAAAAGTAATACCATTGCTGTAATTGTTTATCTCCATATCTGTAACACCCTCACAGAACTCTTTCATCAGTGTCCTTTTTACACATTTTACTTTAGGTTTTGCATGTTTACAGGGCATAACTCCCAAGGGCCACATCATTTGTCCCGTTATGAACATTAGAGTAAGTCCCATTAGGCAGAACGAAAAAACCTGGATGTGCATAAATTGGCATATCATAATTATCATAATCCACAGAATATAGGGTATTCATTAGAAAGTGCTTGGATCATCTGCTTTCACCAGGGGGATTGTCTTAGTATTATTGATAATAGGACAGCAAGCGGGATAATAACCAGCTTGCCGGGGAACCGTAAATTCTTTGTAATGCCAACCCACCAATGTAATGTTCTGTTCTTCCATATAGAAATTATCACATTATGTATTATTGTCACAGCCGGGGTAACCCTCCCCCAATGGTTTTCAATGGTACAAGCATGGTCCTGAGTATCCATATCCAAACACTCATTTTACCTCTACAGAATCTGGTGGTTCAGTATATGTATAATTTACCGGTGACAATGGATATGCAGACCACAAACAAGTGACAGAATCAGCGGGGTAGCAAGCTGTCCCATTACCTACCAATTCTTTTATGTGTCTCCAAGAATATATTACTTGAGGCTGCTCTCTTATTTATTTTCAGGGGAACACCTTTACCTTTACTGTGTGAAGGTACACTGTAAGCATTCTCCAAACCCCACAATACCCCATATAAGATTATCATCAGCAAGACTACAAAAACAACACAAATCAATTTTTGTTTTCTGGTCTACAACACAATATGTTGGGCAACAAAACCATCGGCTGACCTTCCTCTGCACCCTTTCTACCAAAGGGATGAATAATAACTTCAAACAGGCAAAATCGCAAAGTAAATACACATGTTCCCAGGGTCCGTCAGAGCCTCGCTGGTACAGGCTCCTATCAAAGTTTGCGCTCTTCAGCGCCAACGGTGGAGCTTGCTCTGTCCTAAGCTCTTTCAATCTATCCCACGTCGATAAAGGTGGTATACCTGGAGGGTATATGTCTATTGTCCCAAGCTAATGTTCCATCAAAATGATAAAACAAATGCAAATTTCTATGCTGATTTCTGTTAATCTCGTTGGTACTGAAATCAGTACTACCAATCTTGTGCAGTCCGTCCCTAATCTTCTTTCTCCTTGGGCACAGTATCCCTCAGCTGTGGGCGCAAATTGTACCTGGTAGCTCGGTGCACCGTATGATCACTGAACAAAGGCTCCAGAACAGCATGACTTTTTGGGGGTACAGTCTTGTTTAAAACCTCATTATTTTCCCGATTGGTCTTTGTCCATATTAGCTGGGCATCGCTAAAGGGGATAAACCTGGGGATCTGCTCAGACTCCGTGTCAGTAGCTCCTTCTTTTACCCACTGGTCGTACTGTAGGGGCAGGGGGATCCTTATACAATGGGTGGTATGCACCTAGTTCTGTTGACCAGCAACTTTCACAGCCATCTGTTTCACCAGCAGGACTTGTTCCGGTCCCTTCCAGCGCAGCTCCAAACTTTTCATGTGCTAGAAGTTCCTTAGAAGCACATAGTCACCAGACTGAATATCATGGCCGGATCCCTCTGGTATAGACTCCTGCAACTGTTGGTGAATAGAACGTAAACTTTTGGTTAGCTGACCAAGATAGTCAATTAATACAGGGTATTCAATATCAGAAAACCTATGAGGACGCGGAATGCCCCAAACATTCGCAGGCATCCAAACACAACCACATAGGGTGATAATCCTGTCCAAGAATGAGCTGTGGGGCTTGTGAACAAAAGAGCTAGTGGCAAAATATCAAGACCCTTCAGACCTGTCCTCTCCAGAATTCTTTCTAGCTTCAGTTTGAGAGTACCATTTTACTTCTCAACGGAACCAGCTGACTGTGGATGATTGCAGCATGAAATTTCTGTTGAACGCGCAACCCTTCACAAATCAATTTAATCACTTTTGCATTGGAATGACTTCCATTGTCACTCCAAATAGCTTAGGGCAAACCGATCTGGGGAAATACTCCATAAGGAGTACCTTTGCCGTCATAATAGCCGTATTGTAGGGCAGACCTCAACCCATATACTGAATGCACATACAACAACCAAAACATTTTTCAGATTATTGCATATATCTAACTCAATGTAAGCCATTTGAAGGATCCCAAAGGGGAAAGTCATAGGTGCAAAATTACTGGGCATTGTATGGGTACCCTTCCCTGGATTATGCATCATGCAGACCATGCAATATTTTACCAAATGCTGAGCTGTTTTTGCAATGTTATCACTATGCCACACATGGGCTAAAAATGTACAAATGCTTTTTGCACTAATGTGAGCTGGACCATGTGCTATAGTAACTACAGAAAGAAAATATGCATCAGGCAACATCTTTTCTGTTTCCAAGATTTGTCAATCCAACACTAATTCTTATCCAACTGTGCTGTACTCTCCTGCCATTTCACTAATTCCTCGATTGTGGCTTCACTCTGCATCTCCTTTACACTCTTGAGGGTCTTCTCAAACATGACAACCTCAGGAAACTATCTGTTGGAGCTGCAACAAACAAGAGTTACATTTTACTTGTGGCTGTTTCTTTAAGTACTTGATCTACAAAGGCATGTCCTCTACCCACATTATCCTTAACTTTCCTATGGGCACTACACTTGATGATAGCCAATTTCTTGGGGAGCGTTAAAGAGGATAAAAGTTATGATATAAGGGCCCATGCCGAATCTTGGCACCATGGGAAGTAAGGCACCTTCTTTCAGCCCATAGCCCCTGAAAATTATGTGTGACCCCAAACGCGTACTGGCTGTCAGTATTAATATCGACAGTCAGTCCTCCACTCAAGGTTCAGCATTATCTCCTCTGTTTTTCAATGCCTATCTGCAGTCATTGATTGCAGCACTGAACCAGATGGATTGTAGGGTTTATAACTATGCCAACAACACTCAAATTCTGATCCAGATTGACCATTCACCTAGGGCTCACCTGAGAATGCAAGATATTCTCAAGTTCACCATCAACTGGATGTCGGCCAACTCACTAAAAATAAACCCTGATAAAACTGAGGTTTTAGCGGTCACCACAGTCTTAAACCCCTGGAATGATCTGTACTGGCCTTCAGAACTGGGGCCCTTTCCCGAATCTGCCGTGGCCGTAAAAAGCCTTGGTATCAAAATTGATGCCTTGCTATCCATGAAACAACAAGTGTTGGCTGTGGTCAGAACCACTGTGGGCCTAATGCGTCAGCTTCGGAAACTGTCTCCATTGTTGTCCTTTACCACCCTTAGACTGGCAGTTTCAGCCCTGATTCTGTCACGTCTCGATTATGGTAACTCTTTATATCATGGTCTACCAAAAAATATTCTGGCTAGGCTTCAGGTGGTGATGAACGACGCAGCCAGATTAATCTTCAAAAAATCCAGACATGCACATCCCACTCCCTTACTGCAGGACCTACATTGGCTGCCGATCATACAGAGAACTAAATTTAAAAGTCTCTGTATTGCGCATAAGGCCGTTCATGGCTTAGCCCCCAGCTACATTAAGGACCGACTGACTAACTAACTACACCCAAACCAGGCTCCCCGGTCTGCTGACGCCTGCTACCTGGCCTGCCCCCAGTTTATTCGCTCGTCCTTGGGTGGTAGAGCCTTCTCGACCATAGTCCCTCAGGCATGGAACAGCCTCCCTGTCAAACTACTTAAGAAAACTAATCTTCTTTGACTCAGGAAGAGTTTGAAAACTGTACTGTTCTTAGAGGCATGGGGGTAGCTCTGAGCAGGTCACTTCGTTCTCAAATGGTACTAGACGTTCGCTGATAGCGCTTAGAGACCCCTGGGTGATAATGCGCTTTATAAATTCATATTAACATACATAAAATACCAATTTATAAACTCAGATTAGGGCAACAAGTTTGGCAGCTTGATCTGACTGATAGGGAACCTGTGATGTCTCTACCACTGTTCGCACTGTTGTAATAGAATAAGCTGCAGTGGTTGTGCCATCTGGTAGCTTACTACAAGAGCCATCGACTTATAATTCTTCTTGTGGGTCATATAAGGGAACATCAGTCAGGTCTACCTGTCCCTTCATCTCCCCTTGCGTCCAGAAAATACAGTCATGTGTATCAACTGCATCATCCTCAGAAGGGAGGGATAGTAACATGGCTGGATTCAGAAAAGAAATTGAATGAAAAAAAGCATTTATTAAGCGCATAGCTACCCAGGAGCATCCCAGCGTTAACAGAGGTAAAAACAGTCGACAACACAACCGCACTATGAGAAGAGCCAAGTTTTCAGAGGTTTATGAAAGGCCAGATGATTGGATTCCCTGCGTAATGAAAGTAGAAAAGTATTTCACATCCTGGCAGCATTGTAGGAAAATAGGAGGCCACCACTTCTAGCCTTGTTGATCATGGGAACTGTGGCAAGCTGCAGGTCATCTAAATGCAATCGTCTATTCTCAAGGCAAGGTAGGACATTGGAGCTGTTGATGGATGGTCCCTTCCCAGTTCTCAAATTGTGGACAATACACATGGCCTTAAGATTAACTCTCTCCTGCATAGGGAGCCAGTGAAGAGATTTCAGGGCTGGTTTCACAGATTGACGGTTCGGAATCCCAAGAAGCATCCGCCTGCACAATTTTGCACCGTCTGGAGTTTTGAGATGGAAGCACACAGGGCTACTAAATAAAGAGCATTCCCATAGTCCAGGCAAGAAACAATGAGCACCTGGACCATAAGCCTTCTTGCAATGAAGGGAAGAAACGGGAAGACTTTCCGTAGCATCCTTAGGATGGCATAGCAGGAGACCACCACATTCCATGCCTGTACAGGAAAATTCCAGTCTCAATCAAGCCAGATACCTAGCATTTTCATCTGGATCTTGTGAGCAGGAATGGAGCCCAGGCAGGCTGGTCACATTACTTCTGCTTTAAAGAAAGAAGAATTTTCTAGAAGCCCCATCTCTTTCTTTTCTCAATTATGTTTCAAATATGAATGATTCATCCACTTAGCTACCTCCTCCAAACAAGGATGAAAGCTAAGAGAGGACTAGTCAGAATGTTTCAGTGCCATGACAAGTTGAGTGTTGTCTGCATAGGTCACTAAATGAACCCCAAAAGAAAGCACAAACTACGCTAGCAGGCTCATATAAACATTGAATAGGGTTGGACTCAAGGACGATCCCTCAGAACCCCGCAGTGGAGGGGCATCTATTTTGAGGTGACATCACCTTCAAAAACCTGGAAGGATCGACCTTCCAAAACTGGTTGCAGTCATACTAAGGCTTTCAAAGTCACCCCAAAATTTCTGAGTCTATGAATCAAGATTTGGTGATTAACGGTGTATAAGGCTGCACAGGGGCATTAGCTGCCAAAGAAATTCTTTCTTCTTAGTATAAGGCCTGGGACAGTTGTATTTAGGCTTTATACATTTTAAAGGCCTCCCTATATTCCAGTTTCTTGCTTAAGTAAGGGAAAATCCTCTCTACAAATTCTTTCGAGTTTCTTATCTCACGGAGCTTGGGAGAATACCATGCCATTCTATTGGTCCCAACTTTAGTCTGGATCAATTTTTCAGGCGAACCTGGTCTAGTGAACTCTCCATCCAATTATTAAAATTCTCATTAGCAGTAGTAGGATCTGGGTCAGGGATAGGCTTAGTATTTAATAAGGCCAAGATCCACTGTTCTAAAGGGAGATTGGGCCCATGACTTGACAGGATTCTAACCGGCCTGGTAGATGGAGTGGAACAAGTGGGGGGTCCAGATATATGGAATAAGAAAATGAGCAGACCAGGGTACTGGATTAGGGTCCCTTCCTATTAATTCATCCATGTTGGTGAAAATAGGATCTAGTAGGTGGCCTTTCACATGGGTTGGACTAATAACCTTTTGTTTAAAGTGATAGGCTGTAGGGGGGCGTGGTCTGGCAGCGACCAAGATGGCAGCCTAGTCCTAGGGCTCTCCGGAGGCGACTCTTTCAACCCCCAGTATCTGCAACTGATCCGGTGACCACTCGGCGTCTGACGCTGGAATCGGGGAGCCCTTATCTTCCGACTCCCGCTGTCCCCTCCCCGGCGCTGAACTGAGCCCAGGTGGTGAAGATCCGGCAGCTGGAGTTTTGAGGCTGACTGCGGCCTTTGCCTCACGGAGCCGGCAGCCTCGAGAGAAAGGAGGCGTGGGGCGGAAACACCAGCAGGCGACTGGGAGTGGCACCTGACACCGGGGACCCTAACATTGCGGATCGCAGTGCCTTCTGCCTCCCGGCTCTGAGTGTGGCCTGGGCCCGGGCGGCGACAGCTGCGGGACCATGCAGCGACCTGCCTGAGCCCCCCGGTGAGAGGGCCGGATAGCAGACGACCCCATTGGCGGCCTGTAGCCGGCGTCCCCCGAGGAGACACCTGCAGGATTCTCAGCGCAACCCGCTCTGATCTGTGTTGCGCTCCGCTGCGGTGGGGGCGGCTGGCGCGTGTAAGGTCCGCCAGGGCTACCTTGAGGCCTGGACACATTGGAAGCCCATGGAGAGTGAGGACTGGGCCCTCGAGTGGCGCCAAAAATCAGCGGCCCTGAGCGGACATCGGCGGGTGGCCCCCTGCCCTGCTGGCCCCGGGTTGCGAGGAGCTGCAACAGTAGGGAGGGCCCGGCTGGCCCTTGCGCACCTGTGCACCAGTGACGCACGACTGCTGGGCACCGGTGAGGAGCGGGCGACAATCCTGATTGCAGCGTTTTGTATTTGTGAGCGGTGGGTCCCGTGGCGCGGAGGGCTGGGCCCCTATGTGTGCGGTTGGCCGCGTGCAGAAGGACTGGGCAGAGTCTTGAGATCCTCTCAGGCTGCAGGTAGGGCTCGCTGGATGACGGGGCTCCCTCTGCTGGGGGTCACTGCACCAACCGGACCTCCTGATCTGTGGCCTCGTCTTGATTGGCTGGGGGGCCTGCTCCGCGGGCAGAGGGCCCATACCGGCTGCAGAGACTGACCGTTTTCGCCCTGCCTGGGTTCCGGCCTGGTGGGGTGTCTTGAGGGTGGCCACCTACCGTCCTCGGTGACCATGCGGGGCAAGAGGAACACGACGGACAGTCCAACACGATGGATAACTGCACAGCGGGCCCGACCGGCCACGATCTGCCCCACCCTGGACCATCTGAGGAGCCCCGGGAGCCATCCCTCTCTTCCATTATGCAGGCCATTCAATCCCTGGGAACCACGCTGGAGTCCAAAATAGACAAAATGTCCATTGAGTTGACGCTTCAGAGGGCTGATCTGAATAAGACGTCAGAGAAGGCTACACATAACGCGGCTGCTATCACAGACTTACAGGGGACCGTAAAGTCACTGCAACAACAGGTCGAGTGGCTCACACACCAGCACCAACAGTTGGCGGTTCGGCTGGAGGACCAGGAAGGGAGGGCCCGGAGGAACAACCTTCGCGTGGTAGGCGTACCGGAAAAAATGAAAGGGGCCAGTGCAGAGCTGTTCCTAGAGGACCTTATCCTGAACACTCTAAAACCCAAGAGACTATCTAAATTCTTTGTCATAGAACAGGCGCCGGTCCCGCCTTCGCGCCCGGGGCTCCCGCCGCGGACCAATATTGCACGAGTGCTCAACTACCGCGACCGAGACACAATCCTGCAGGCGGCACGGCGGCACGGGGACTTGCGGGTGGAGGACGCTACGATACATTTCTTCCCGGACTTTACGCTCAAGGTCCAGCAGGAGCGCGATCCTTTGACGCAGTCAAGAGAAAACTGAGAGAGTGCGACCTTCGCTACATGATGTTCTTCCCGGCGCACCTCAAAGTGCTGGCGGGGGGCAAATCCTTCTTTTTCACCACCCCGGAGGAGGCACATGCCTGGCTGGAGGAGCACGGGCGATGCCGGAGGGGCCCGGAGGGGGAGGGCAGTTGGAGGAGTTCGGCCCCCCGTCCCTGGCCTCCTCCGTGGAGATGCCGGGGAGCCTCTGGCAGCATTGGGAGGATCCGTCGCCGGGGGCGAGGAGGCGGACCCGCAGCCTCTCAGCATCTCCGGATCTGGAGTGAGGAGTCGGACTATCTCAACTATGGTTGGCGAGTTTCTATGGACATGTAATGTATGACGACTGTAAATGCTTGCCGTGACTGTGAACATTCCTCGTTTTGCTCCCTTATGCGGGGATGGTGGTGAGCCTGTTTTGAGCGGGGGTCATGTATGTATCGGGCTTGCATGGACCAAAAGTGTACTGGTGATGGCTGTTTGCCCTTGCCCTGATAGATGGGCACTATTTTTCAGTCGGGGAGGTTCCTTATTCCTCGTGGGCATCTGGTTCTGGCTGGGATGTTTGTGGTTTTACTATTGGTACTTCATATGGGGTTTAGGGGGGAGAGCCCCGGAGGGTGGGATTGGCTGCACCACTCACCCCAAAGGTTATCGTTTTTAAGGGCTACAGGCGCTCTGCTGATTGGGGATGTCTGGCGCGGTTGGCCGGAGTGGCAGAGTAGCAGGGTGAAGGGCTGTTATGGGGGTAACGGGGGGCTTGGTTCAGTTGCTTACTTGTGGTTCCTGCAGGTCATCATGGTTCTGATTCCATCGACACATCTATGGGGCGGGGAGGGGCGGATGGAGGGAAGGGATGGTTCTTCCTCGTTCAGCACTGGCAGGGGACATGGCAGGCACGCACGCATATAAGACGCAACACATAAGCATTTTATCCTGGAATGTGAATGGCCTGCAGAATAAAATTAAACGAACGGTCGTTCTGCAATACCTTCGTAGGCACGCTCCTGATGTCGTCCTCCTACAGGAGACACATCTGTTGGGGAATCACTGTAGGTCCCTGGACAGATTCGGGTACACCCTCCTTGCACATTCAGGTTTCATGACTGGTTCGAGGGGTGTGGGTATACTTGTTAAAAATACTCTGCCTTTGGTTCTGGAACGAAGCTGGTTTGATCCCCTGGGTCGCTATGTGGCGCTACCTGCGCAATGGGAGGGCCGCCCTCTGAACTTCTGCTCACTATACATACCACCAAGGTTTCACACGTCCACTCTGCCAGATGTAGGGAGGTTGCTGCTGGAGTTTCTCCAGGGGACGTTAGTACTGGGAGGGGACATGAACGATGTGATGGCCAGAGACCTGGATAGGTCGTCGCTGGCGCTGGGTGGAGGGGAACCTCGCCACCTCAGGGACTTCGCACAAGCACTGGGTCTCCTTGATCTATGGAGAACGCACAATCTGCACCTCAGACAATACACACATCTGTCGGCTGCTCATGGGTCCTCCTCTAGGATCGACTATATCTTCCCGCGCGCAGACAGCATGAACCTGTTTCGAGATGGACACCTGTATGCTCAAGGAATTTCAGATCATGCACCGGTGGGGGTTCAATTATTAGGTCCCGCCAGAGACTGGAGGGTCCCCCCTCGGCTTGAATCTATGCTCTTTAAAGATGAGGACTTTCAGGAGCGCTTCAGGGAGAGGGTGGATCAATATTTTGCGGATAATGTAGGCTCCGTGGAATCCTCCGGGATAGTGTGGGACGCATATAAAACAGTGGCAAGAGACTTTGTACAGGCGGAAGTAGGGCGGAGGCGTAAAGATAAATATGCACAGGTGGAACGTCTGGAGGAGGAGATTATGGCTCTGAACAATGAGATGGGGCTCACCCCGGAGCGAGACCAAGGCAGGTTTCATAGGGTGTGCCTACTTAGCAAGGAGGTGAGAGATCTCCAGACGGAACAGGCGTGGGCGCACGCGCTAGCCACCCATCGCAGAGTATATGACATGGGTGACAAGGCGAACCGAATGATCGCCTGGTTGGAAAGGAGAGACCAGGATCGTAGTTGGGTACCACATATAGAACACCCGGATGGATCGATAAGCACCACAAGTAGGGCCATAGCGGAGGACTTTGCGAGCAATTATGAGGAAGTCTACCGCTCCCATACGTCTCGTGATGGCAAGGACTGTCGCGACTTCCTTGCCCCCTTGCAACTGCCGGTCCTGGAGGCGGCGGATAGAGAAGTGCTGGAGGCTGAAATCACAGTCAAGGAAGTAGAAGAGGCCATGGGGATTTACAGACTGGGAAGGCCCCGGACCCAACGGGTTTCTGGCGGAGGCTTTCGGCTGTGTGGCCAGCCACGTTGCATCACATTTATGCAGTATGCTCCTTGAGGCACGAGATGTGGGTCACCTCCCAAAGGATGTGCGATTGGCCACAATCGTAATGATCCACAAAGCTGGGAAACCACGAGGCGTCTGTGGCTCCTACAGGCCTATCTCCCTTCTCAACTACGAGACGAAGGTTCTCTAAAAGATCCTTGCTACGCGTTTGGGGGCGGTGATCCAATTGTTGGTCCACCCGGACCAGTCGGGGTTCATGCCCCATCGGAGCACGAGACTTAATCTGCGCCGGCTGTTCGGGGTCTTACAGACAGGTGCTGCGCCTGCGGGAGCTCTGGCGTCCTTGCTCTCCCTTGACTCCCATATGGCCTTTGACAGTGTTGAATGGTGCTATATCTACGCTGTACTGGAGAAATTGGGTTTTGAAACTAACTTCTGCACATGGGTGAAGCTGCTGTATGCGGAACCAATGGCGTGAGTCCGAGTGAATGGGGCCACGTCTCGGGAGTTCCGATTGGGGCGTAGCACGAGACAGGGGTGCCCTCAGTCCCCGACCCTCTTTACCCTGGCACTTGAGCCGTTGGCGCAATGGGTGAGGTCGGACCCGGGGGTGTAGGGGATAGCAATGGATGGTGGTTGGGAAGAGCGCATTTCGCTCTACGCCGACGATACAAGATCAACTGGAGTAAATCCCTTGACTATGTTTTGGCGGGAACCCAACCGCCCGTGGTAGTGGGATGTGAAGGTCTGGTGTGGCAGGAGGCGTTCCAATACCTGGGGATATGGATTATGTCTACGGCCTCGGAGTTCTTTCGGCTTAATATACAGCCACAAATTGACCGTCTGCACGGCGACCTGCAACACTGGCGCACCCTCCCGGTCTCCCTTATGGGGAGAGCGGTACTCTTCAAAATGATGGCCCTGCGGCGACTGTTGTACGTGCTGCAGAGCTCCCCCTTTCCGGTCCCGGACCAGGCTTTCAAAATGGTGGAGGCGGAACAATGCTCCCTTCTGTGGAGCGGTGGATGCCCGCGTATTGCCCTTGGTAAGCTACAGTCCGGTATCTATGAGGGAGGACTGGGGGTTCCTGACATTCGTCTCTACTACTGGGCGACCCAGCTCGCTATCGTTAACGGTTGGGTCTTTGCCCCGCAAGAGGAACCGGCATACAGGGTGGATCGTGCGGCCATGGGTGTGGGTACCTATCTGGCGGCCCTTTACTCTGGGAAACAGCTGACTCTGCCCTTGCCCCCCAGACCGCGGTGGTGGTTCAGATATGGAAGCGAGCGACGAAGTTGCTCGGCTGGGAGAGGAAGCTCACGGCTCAGACGCCCCTATGGAAGGGGGACTTCCTGAGGGAGGTAGTTAAACTCTGCGACCTGCATGCATGGAGCCTCATCGGTATACATCTCTTGGGTGATGTCTGGAAGAGGGGGAAAGTAGTGGAGTTCACGACTTGCATTCTGAATTCCAGATGGGAAATGGCGAATTCCTCCACTACCAACAATTCACACATGCCATAAATTCACATTTGACACAGGGGGACCAGCTACCTGAATACGCCCGCTCGAAGACAGGCTGCTTCTGGACCCAATGATTGACAAGGCCATATCACTCACCTACAAGAAAATGATCAATAATCTCCCAGATATACTCGGGCCACTGCGGGAAAAATGGGAATCCGATCTGGGCTTACTAGAGGATGATGATTGGAGCGAGGCCTTACAGTGCCCCAGGGAGGTGGCGATTCGGGCGAGATTCCATTTAGTACAGCTCCGTATACTACATAGGTCTTACACCCCACGCACGGTGAAATTTAAAATGGGGTATGCAACATCACACTTCTGCCTGAGAGGGTGCGGGTACGAGGGAACATTCTTCCACATCCTCTGGGACTGCACCAAAATTCGTTCCTACTGTGTAAGGTTAAAGGACATAATGGAGGAGGTGGTTGGGGCGGAGGTACCGCTGGAGGCCAAGTGGCACCTATTGGGAGTCACGGGTGAGATAACATGGCCCAGGGGAGACAAGGTGTGGTTTGCCTTAGCGAGCATGGTGGCCAAGAGAAATATTGCACGTCTTTGGGGGAGTGACCTGCTTCCAACAATAGAGGAATGGGAGCGGGACTTGGATTGGTTCCAGAGGGCAGAAAAGGTCATCTATAACAGTAGGGGCTTCCCCAGAAAATGGGACAAGATCTGGCAGGCCTGGAGAAGGTATAGGGGAAAGTGGATGGATGCCTTGGAGGATGAGTAGCGGGGTCCTCCCTGGTCGGACATCGCCCGGGACAAGTCTGTGTGCCCTCCTTCTGGGGAGACTATGGTTTTGGGTTCAGCTGCGGTCTGAAATTCATAAGGGGGGTAGGGGGTGGAGGGGGGGTCCGGAGGGAGGATGGTAAGTGTGCCCTCTAGCCGAAGTTGGGCTAGAGGGCACACTGGACTGGAGGTGGATCATCCCAATAACCGTCAATGTTTGGAATGCTGTGCTTTTGACATTGTAAGCTAATTCTGCTCTTTCACTGCTCTAAGGATGTGTATTATGGTGGAATTGTTTTTCTTTCAATAAAAAGATGTTTAAAAAAAAAAGTGATAGGCTGCAAGTTCATTAATTATCTTCGATGCAGCCACATGTGAGGGGGTCATCAAAGTGGAGGTTAAAATTGCCTAACAAAGTAAAAATTAGAGAGGCACTGGCTAGATTATCAGCCATATCAGGCAGTAGTTTACAAAATTGACCCAATGCCCCAGGGGGACGATAGATTAGAATGTCTGATAAAGTGAGCACGGGTACGAATCCTATCGTAAATGAGAGGTTCTCACAGTCTGGTAACAGAACTTTAGAAATGCGGCAGCTAACTTGATTTTTATAAATGATGATGATCCTGCCTCCTTTACATGAAACACGGTCTAGCCTCTGGATAAGGTATACCAGAGGTAGGACTTGAACAAGATAGGGATCAGATCCCGTATTAGTTCAAGTTTCTATTAAAAACAAGACTTCTGGACAATCCTCCTCTAACAAAATGGAGTTTTCCACAGCATCTTTAGGCAGAGACCTACAATTTAAAGGGGCAGTGGGAGCAGCCGGTATGCATACTACACAGATCAATGGAATGTGAACAGTTGTCCTTAATTGACCCCTTTAGCTGTCGGAGCTGATCTGAGTTATTTACTTCAGTAAGTGGCACATCTCTTAGTCAAGTCAAGTCGGTTACAGAAAAGTATAACCATAAATGCTCATAAAAATAATCATACATTTTAAAAATAGAATATCTCTATTAAAAAACAGTCAAACACAAAGTTAAAAAAGGGGACATCATACACCTGGATCCGATAATAATTGATTTTCGTATTCTAAAACTATTTTTTTTAAAAGACCACAACTGAGAATACCACAAAAACTGTCTCCAATTGCTGAAGTGCCACAAATGCAGGATGACAGAGCCTCAGACCTAATTCTTTTAAAAGCGGGAACATCCATTTTTTTCCTTTGTGGTATGTAAAATTTACAAAAAAACAGAACATGTATACTAGATTGCTCTGAAACATCATCACAAGGACATTTACATACATTTTTGTCCAATCTTTAACTACAGGGAAAGTTAATAATCTATGAAGGGAACCCAGGCGGAATCGTGTTAACAGGAAATGATCATAATCTTTCATTGGAAGGCGTAAATATGGCTGAAGGGAAAATGTTGTTATTGTAAGGTTATGTGCCTGGACCGAGGTTTTACTTAGTTTGGCACATAATCTACGATCTGCTAAATAATTTAGACAACTGGTCTTGAGAGATTTTCTGCTCATTTTAGCCATAGTTGATGGATTATCATAAAGCCGTGCAGTCCTACATCATACAGGAACTTCTTTACATAGGATAAGCATCCAATCCTTCTTACCCCTTCCAGGATCTTGCTATCATCTATTATTCCCATATTAAATTGTGTCTCCTCAGTGATCCATATCCTGTGCCATAAAAGGACTGGTTCAATCTTTATTATGTCTTCTATTTAGGTCAGTCCTAGTTCAGTAAGGCAAACAAAAGAGGAGGTACTCTTGGGGACCATCAATAAAAACTTTAAAAACATTTTCTGCTGCCTGGATTGAACCTACTTCCGCATATCCCCATATTCCCGCTCCTTATGTAGCTACACTAACGCATTTACACTTGTAAATTTCTAGGAGTTCCACAGCGGGTCGCCTACCCAATCTCCTACTAAAATTTGAAAGTGCAGATAAAGTTTTATTATAGAGTAACCTCCTTGATCTGACGGCTTGCGCCCATGACCCTGTATTATCAAACAATATACCTAAATAAAAGAAGGTCTCTGTGGAATCTATCCGTTTTTGGTCAATAAAAATTGACTTTTTCTTAGAGCGCCCTGCTCCACAGGTCATTACAAATGTTTTTGTGGGATTAATAGTAAGACCTCTCATATAATTTGAAAAAGTAGTAACCACCCTTTGTAGACCCAGCTGAGTATGTGCCATTATAACTGCGTCATCCGCATATAGTTAAGCGGGGATGGGCCACTTACCGACATCGGGGAGATATTAGCATCCTTGAACCAGTACATTCTCAATATCATTTATATATAAAGTAAAGAGGAAGGGTGCGAGAATGCACCCTTGCCTAACCCCTCGTTTCACTTCAAAATGTCTGGTGCATTCACTCCCTTTCCTGTAACGAACCTGTGCTCTAGCCCCTAAATAAAACTCCAAAATAAAACAAATCATTGAGGTGTCTATGCCCATTTTCTCGAGAGTAGACCACAATTTATTGTGGCCTACACAGTTGAATGCCGCGGTTAAATCGATGAAGGCCAAAATATATGGGCACTTTTTTAGCCTTTATGTAACTATTTAGTAGAATGTTCAAATTTAGGCCCTGCTCAATGGTACCAAGCTTTTTCCTAAAGCCAAATTGTATGTCACTGAATACTGTCCCTGCTTCAGCCCAGTCTTGCAGCCTATTCAATAAAGCACGGCCTAGGATATTTACTGTTGAATCTAATAAAGATATAGTCCGGTAACAGGCCGGGTCATTTCTATCCCCTTTTTTATATATGGGTACGAGAATAGACTCGTACCAAGTTGTGATGAAACCAGCTGTGACTGAGGCATTGAATAATTGGGTAAGTAGGGGCCCCCATAAGGCAGTATTAGTTTTAAATACATCGACCGGAACACCATCTGACCCGGCAGCCTTCCCTCCCGAAACTAGAGGCAATTGCTATATTAACATCTTCCAGCATAAAAGCATTTCATGATTGCATAACAGGTAAACCCTCTTCTTCACTAGCGTATACATGTAACGGTTCTAACACACCCACTGTATGTGTTAACTCTAGTGATTGTCTGTTTGGTTTATCACATAAAAGGGTAAAATGTTCGACCCATCTATTCTCAGCGATTGCTAATTTGATAGCTGGGGCAGACTTATCATTAAGAAAAGGGGCATTTACTGCCTTAAAAAAACCACAGGGATCTTTGGCGGTTGATGCGTCATGAAGTGCTGTCCAGGCCTCTGCTTTTAGGTCTTCCTTTCTATCCCTAATGGCCCGTTTATACTCTCTCCGTGCTGAGCATATTTTCTCTCTGTTCTTAACTTCATGATGCAAAACATATTTTAGTTTTCTATATGCTTTGGTACAGTTTGGATCAAACCAGCCCTTTCTACTTTGTCGATTATTCTTATTCTTGAAAGTAACAGTTAATGCAGTTTAATGTGGTTTGTAATTATGACAAAATTTTCTATGACATCCTCTGGCTTAGCCTTTTCCTGCAGGCATACCATAATCGCGTCATAACAGTTAATTACTACCCCTGCTAAAAAATCTGAAGGTATTACCTTTTCCCAACTCAGACTACAGCCGTTTTGTCTAGATAGTACAATATTTTCTAAAATATCATCAGGGCTATTAGTTTTGCCTGCAGTTTGTCCAAATAACATTAATCCTACACTCTGGGGGCGCTAGAGGGCGCACTGCGGAATGGCTGGCTGCTGAGTCGGCTCCGCCGGACGGGCGCGCTTACTCAGACCCCTTGGCCCCCAACCTGCCCCAATTTCCACGCAAACTAGCGGAATGGACTCCTGACGGTCCAGGCTCCGCACTGTGGAAGTTTCAGTAAGCAGGAAAACGGAGCCCCGGAGAAATCGGCAAATGTCCGCGCGACACGGTGTAGCTGGCCAAAATGGCGGATAGCGGTAGTGGCGTCCGCCGCTAGAAAACGACCGATGCCGCCTCCAGGCACACCTGTGGCTGACCCCGACCAGATACGCTAGAGGCAGGGGCTGACGAAGTGCGAAATTCAAGTGTCCTGTGCCTGTGCTACATGTGGAACTCGCAGCGGACTGTGTGCGTTCCAGGACGGCCAACATGGCGGCGGCGGTGGAACGCACGATCGGCGACACTACACCAGACACTGCCGGCTCCCTGCTGCAGTGCACCGGGATGTGACCTGGTGTCGAGACGCAACGGTGAGCGGCTGGAAAAGAGGCACAGGCGGTAAGGCGGCCGTAGGCATGCCGGCGAGTGGGAGGAGGAGAGAGGCTACCCGGCGCTGCTGAACGCTACGCCTGAAGGCGCGAAACGGACCCGCCATCTGCCGCGGGGCCATCTCTAACGGGCAGGGAGCTACCCAGATAACAGTACAACTCCATAACGACTGACCTATCACGGATCTCGCCTACAAAGAGCGCCGTGCTGAAGTGAACGGATGCGTGGCTGAGAAACACGTCTGATGAATAGATCCCCCGCACAGTGGGCTTCTGGTGCACAATCACGGCGCACGAGGGCGAAGACCAAGCCACTATCCCCACCGAGCCCGCCACTTATTGATCCTGCTGTATCACCGGGAGGTATGGGGAAGCCTGACAAGCAGCAGTCAAAGCTGCCCTTCGAGGCAAGAAAGCAAACGGCGAAAACAGGAGCGGCGCAGGAAGCGGACGGCGATCAATCTCTGGGGGATGGCGCCGGCATGGAATCTGTGCTGAGGGCTATCCGGCAGAGTCTGCAAGATATGAACAGCAAGATGGACAGTGTCGTGGCACGAGTGGACTCTCTGTCGACGAAGCTAGAAAACCACGAGGAGAGATTAGTAGAGGCGGAACAGAGGATCTCCTCGGTGGAAGACCACTCCAAAGACCTCACGAAAACCCACAGCGCCATTGAGAAGACCCCGGAAACCCTGAAAGCGAAGGTGGAGGACCAGGAAGCGAGGTCCCGCCGCAATAACGTACGCATCTCGGGCCTGCCGAATCCACCAACACTGGCAGGATGGAGACGTACGTGGAAAACATGCTAAAAGACATATTTGGTGCTGGAAGCTTTTCTGACGTCTTCCTGGTTGAACGAGCGCATCGTTCCCTGGCCCCCACTCCGAAGCCAGGGGCCCCACCTCGAATAATCATTGCCCGGGTGCTCAACTACAGAGACAGGGATACTATACTTCGCTTGGCGAGGGAAAAAGGCGCCATTACGCACCAGGGCAATTACCTGGAGTTCTATCCAGACCACACCATGGCGGTGCAGCAGGCCAGAAAGGAGTTCGCTCCATTGAAGAAGAAGCTTCGTGAGCTGGAGATTGGATATGCGATGCTGTATCCAGCAAAACTTAAAATCCTAACAGATGGCAGGCCGATGGTCCTCACGACGGTACAAGCTGCGCAGGACTACGTCAAGACCCTCATCAAACGTAGGAAAGATCGGGAAAATGCGGGCAGAATGAGCGACAACGACTGACGACGGGATGGCTGACCTATGGACATCAATGGCTTGCTTCGTTGGAATCGGCGGCAGACGGCGGACGCTACATTGGGAGCGAGACTGTAAATTGCACGCCGAGAAGGTGTGATCGCAGCCGCTGGGGAACCTTAACGAGGGGCTATGCATGGCAGAAACGCAGTGAGTACACTTGGGGAGTGTTGATGTAGTACCCGCACCTGGAATCAGTGGGTCACCTGCCTACAGACATGCGGCTGGCAGACTGTACTAACTGCACTGTCATTGTGAAAACCTGTGACTCTGACTTTGAGGGTGAGCAGAACTGCATATACATGTACTGGTACAACTGGGGGAGGCGGGGGGTGCACGATTGGCGAGACTGCTAGCGGGGGGATGGAAGGGGGAGAGGAAGGGGAAGGAAGATTTTGAGGATACCATTATGCAACATCGCGCCCGTCCACGTCCACCATGTGGATGGCGATGTGTGCTTCGGGCGACACCCCCAAGAGGGTGTACCCCACACCAAGTTTGATTACAGTTCTGAAGTTCGGGGGGGAATGGCTTTGGCACAGTTTGGGCGCTGAAGTGGGTGGTGGGGGGGAAGGGACACTGAGTATGGTTCATATGTTAGCACTGTG
Source organism: Lissotriton vulgaris (assembly GCF_964263255.1). Taxonomy (NCBI): domain Eukaryota; kingdom Metazoa; phylum Chordata; class Amphibia; order Caudata; family Salamandridae; genus Lissotriton; species Lissotriton vulgaris. Next base: position 1,292,928,573 of record NC_141689.1, on the reverse strand, counting down.
TCTGAGAAACATTGCAACCTCTTTTGTTGCTGTACTATTAATGTCAAAATTGCGCTATTTCACAGGTGGCCACACACCGCACACGAGGCACGACTACACCAACCCAAGTGTTAATGGCACGCCTTGACACACTCAACTTTCTCACATGGAATGTCCGGGGGTTGGGGAACCCAAAAAAGAAGCGGCAACTATTTGCATACCTTGATAGACTTAAGGTGGATGTGGCATTACTACAAGAAACGCACATGGCGCCAACTTCCACATCCCGACTGGGGAGCAAATGGGCAGAATCCGCCACTGGTTCATACTACTCGACGTACTTCCGAGGCGTCAGTATTCTGATCAAGAAAGGGACTCATTTCAAAATCAGGGACACGTACACTGACACAGGGGGGCGTTATGTCATAGTTGTGGGCGAGGTGAGACAGCAGAAACTAGCTCTGGTGAATGTCTACGGCCCGAATGTGGATGATGCAGGGTTTTTCGAAAGGCTATGGCACACGGTAGCGGATATACAAGCAGATAATGTGATCTGGGGAGGGGACTTTAACGTCACACTAAGCGATGGGCTCGACAGAGCATCACACACACTTGAGCAACATACCAAGGCGAGGGACGTGCTGCTAGACGCAATATCTGACATGCACCTGCGCGACCTGTGGCGGACACTGCACCCTGGGGAACGGGTAGCCACGCACGTTAATGCGGCAAATAGGAGCTGGTCCAGGTTAGACTACTGGCTAGCTACACAGGACGTCCTCACATGGGTAGAGCAGATAAAGCATCTCCCGAGGACACTGTCGGACCACAGTCCGGTACTTTTAAAGTTGTGAATCCCTCACTATGCCCCACCGCCCTACACCTGGCGATTCAACGCGCAGGCTCTGCGAGATCCACTGTACGTTGACACAGTCCTGAAAGCAATCACCGACTATTTTGAGCTGAATGCCCCCACCACGGAGGACCCGTGCCTCCTGTGGGAAGCATTTAAAGCAACGATACGGGGCGTTTGTATTACCACGTCCGCAGGTATACTAAAGGATATCCGTCACCAGCTTCAAAGAAGGGAGGAGTTGATCCAAGACCTAGAACAGCGGTACACTAACACTGGGGACACGACACTGTTGAGCGACATACAGGTACTACTGCAGGAATACAACACATTTGCTGATGATGAACTTAAGTACATCTTTAAGAGGACCACGGCCAGGAGATATGGGGAAGGGGGCAGACCGGGCAGAGCACTAGCGGAAAGGATCTGCTCAGGTAGGGCACCGCAACACATTGCGACTATACGCACCAGCAACGGCACGCGTGCACACGATATCCCGACCATCATGGGCGAATTCAGGGAAACCTATGGGGCAGTGTACGAGGCCAGGGATCCAATACCGAGGGAGGAGATATTAGACTACATGGCTGACGTGGAGATCGCCTGGCTGGCAGACGGACATAGGGAATACTTAGCGAGACCTATCACAGCACAAGAAGTCGTAGATACTATCAAAAGACTCCCTAATGGCAAAGCGCCAGGCCCGGATGGCTTCGTCATAGAATTTTATAAAACATACGCAGACACACTAGCCCCACATCTGGTAAATCTATACGAGACCGCGCACGAAGCCCAAACACTCCCGCCATCCATGAGAGAGGCGCTGATTATCGCCCTTCTCAAACCAGGCAAGGACGAGGAACAATGTGACTCGTACCGCCCCCTCTCATTAATCAACGTAGATACTAAGATCTTGGCTAGCTTACTAGCGGACCGGCTAAAGCCGCTCATGCCGCTATTAATACGACCGGACCAGGCAGGTTTCATTCCGGATCGGTCGACCACGCACAATACTCGAACCCTGTTTGCTCTGGCACATTACTTGGCTCCAAATATTAAAGCGGTAGCTGTCCTACTGGATGCGGCCAAGGCGTTCGATACGATCGACTGGCCGTTCCTACACGCGGTCCTAATCAGGATGGGCTTCCCCCCATTATTCATCGGATGGATCACAATGCTGTACTCAGGCCTGTCTGCCCGCATACGGGTGAACAAACATCTATCGCCCCCGATAGACATCAGGCGAGGCACTAGACAGGGGTGCCCTCTGTCGCCAATGCTGTTCGCCCTTATCCTAGAGCCCCTAGCGTGCAAAATACGACAACATCACCACTACTCAGCAATCCAGCTACCAACGCGGCCTATACACATAGCCATGTACGCAGATGACATGGTCCTCTACGTAAAAAACCCGGAGACGAATCTCAACCCACTGCTGAGGGAATACATTAAATTCGGCCAATATTCGGGTCTCCGTATCAATTGGAGCAAATCCCTCATACTCCCACTGACGGACAGTACCCAACCCACAGCGCTAGATTATCCCCTGGAATGGCAGGAGGAGCCGACGAAATACCTAGGCATCTGGTTCCACAGAGACCCGGAACTAGTCATCCACACCAACTACGGGAGAACCGTCTCAGCTCTGGAAGACAAAGTTAAGAGATGGATTGGGCTACCGCTCTCGCTGGCAGACAGGCTCGCCATAGTAAAAATGGTGCTCTTGCCAAAATTCTTATATCTTTTCAATAACATACCTATCAAACCCCCGGCGGAGGTTTTTCGCAACATAAAATCCCTCATGCTTTCCTTGATCTGGGCGGGAAAACAGGCCAGATTGGACCTGCAAACCCTGATGCTGCCGTACGCTAAAGGGGGTTTCAGGGTGCCAGACATTTACCTATACTATCAGTGTGCGCAGGCACAATTCGCACATTATTGGTTTCATGAGATCCCGTTTCTAACACATGTTGCTGTAGAGCAGGGAGATGCTGATCCCATCCCACTGACAAGTATATTGCCGCATAAACGTCCCAGATTACACGCTCATGACATTAACCCAGTGAACGCCACGATAGACGCATGGAGAACACTGAGTAGGATTGCACATTGTACTCCACTCTATGCACCATGACTCCCTTTGGCTCACCATCCGGCAATGTCTGTCACACAGGAACAGGTGGGGATGGATCTCCTTAAACGAGCGGGCATGGATACCCTAGGTTATTAATATAGGGACGGGCAGTTCATAACATTGGACCAATTGACATACATCAAGAACCCAACGCTGTTATTTAGCTTCACTTATTACCGATTGCAGAGGGCGGTGAAAGAGCTCTTTGGCACATTCCCGGAGGAACCGCAAACACTTGCACCACTGACGCTCGTGCTCACCACCCCTTCAGCATCCCATATGGTGTCACGACTGTACCGCAGCGCACAATCTAGCAATGGGGGAAACACCACAAAAGCCAGAGAGAGGTGGGGTGCGGCACTGGGGGATGTACTCACAGAGGAGGAATGGGAGTCCTCCTGCATGCTAACTGGGATGTTAACACCAAACGGGAATCTGAGACTGATTCACTATAAATATTTGCACCACACGTATCACACGCCTGAAAGGCTGCATAGATATGGATTGAGGGATAACTCCAACTGCACCAGGTGCGGGCAGGAACACGCAGACTTCATACACTTGGCGTGGTGTTGCGCAGCGGTGGCACAGTACTGGGTCCAGGTGATACAGACACTCAACACTATGCTGGGGGCCACATTGCCATGTACTGCTAAAGTCTGTCTCCTGGGATTGGTGCCGCACTTGAGGGCGAGACGTTGTAAACTGTGTGTAATTGCACTCTTGATGGCGAAGAGGAGAATATCTTTACACTGGAACAGTAAGCGGAAACCAAAGGTAAAAAACTGGCTAGAGGATTTGACCTATTGTAGAGATACCCTAGTCACATATGAGGAGAAGCTACCCATGGGGTCCCGCCCCAGAGACTTTTGGGAACCTTTCAGACAATACCTGCTATCAATGGCGTCTGATGACGAAACATGCTGAACGCTTGATCACCACAGATCACTTGCTACTCTGTGCATAACGTAACAGAGCAATGAGGGGGGGAGAATGTTGTGACACGGTGCTTTGAGTTTTAAGGGGAGTTACTGTTTTGTTGCTATGTCCTCCCACTAAGGTTTTGGGGGGATTTGTTTTGACTGAAAATACTGAAAATGTGAGACTGATCAGGCATTTACACCATTTTGATGCATTGTTGAACAACGAACTTCCACTGCAACTGCCAACGCGCCGCCGGACCTAAGGTTGTCGGCTGATGGGCTGTGTAAGGATGTATTTCTGATTTGCTTGTAAGTAACGTGGACGGCCGGCCTTATCAGGATGTAGGCGCTATCGAATGTACTATTTCTATGACAATGTGCAATAAATGTCTTTCACAAAAAAAAAAAAAAAAAAAAATCCTACACTCTGTGGGAAATGGTCACTCAACACAAGATCATGTTGAGAAAAATCTACAACAATGGTCCCATGGCAATTAGAAACTAAGATAAAATCTATTGTGGAAAAACAACCTTTTCCATTAAATGTAGGGCCAAGGGGGACTGCAGGGCAATTTATAGTATTAACAAAACCTATGTCCAACTCGAACATTAAATCATTTAGACATTCACCATATAATGTATGGGGGAAGTGGGGGATTAAAAGTTCCATATCATAAGTAAGACCACAATTAGCATTATCCGAGTGTTGACACAATGCAATATTAAAATCTCCCCCCCCCCTATAACACAAGCACATCTTTATTCCCCTTGTCCCGCAATTTATACATATGATTTCGGATATCCCTCAATACTCCTTCTCGCAAGTGACAGGGGATATTATTATAATAATTCAGAAGTATTACAGAGCAAGTGGTATTCACCATCATACTAATAATTTGATAGAAAATATCCTCTCCTACCATATCTATTTTCACAAATGAGATTAAGTTAGATACATATATAAACAGGCCCGCTTAGCTCTGCCATATACAGATGCTATAGTGTCAGTATGAATGGGTCTATAGCCATTAGGATGGATAGGTTCAATAGCCCATGTTTCCTGGAGGCTAAACACATCCAATTTACAAATAAAGTCAAACCATAATACATTATTAAGTTTTGATTTTAGGCCGGCAACATTCCAGAACATAAAATGACATATACCCTTCTCAGCACATCCTCTTTTTGACGTCACACTTTCAACAGTTTCCGGACTAAATAGACTTTCTCCTGGTACCGAGTGGGTGATTTTGGCCATAGTACTGCCTCCTGGTTCAGAACAACTTAATGTTTCGGCTACTGTGAAGCTTACAGGTGCTCTATCATCACAATTTACCACAGTATCACCATCCCTTAAACCAATTTCAATTTCAACCATAAAATCAATAGATGTACTATCTAGACAAGCTAGATCGCTTAGTTTAGAAATAGCCCTTGTGGTGGCACTTTTAGATGGGCTCTGTCAATCCACATCTTCCAGGGTCTGCAGCATATTAAAACGGTTGAAAATCGGTATTCCATAATTTGTGCATGGTGGTGACCAGGGCATGTCTTTTCTCTGCGGACGGCCACCCAATTGTCTGGGTTTATAAAAGTAACCTTATGAGACTATGTTAATCTGATAGTTTCTAGGTGGTCCATTATATGCCCTTTCTTAAAATTCTTTCTGTTAAAAGACGAGTTTTGAAGGTTAAGATAACACAATCTCTCCCATGTACCTCATATCCCCTCCCTATCCATCCCACCCTCCTGGCCATTTTAAACTCATTAAACAGATTATTGGTCAGTCCTGTTCTTTGTCCTAGCCATGAGAGTGATTTATTTCTAAGGCTTTCCCATGTCTCCTCTGTCCCTTTATGTAACTTCGGCACGTTAGTAAGTATCACGACATAGGGAGAAATGGCCTGTGGGAGATCTAGAAATGACACTATATGCTCAGGGTCAGGGCTTTTATATCCACTGTACTGACCAAGCCCTCATGCTGACTTAATTCACACCGATTCTGAGCCACAACACCTGCTCCTCCTATATTGTCCGCAACCCTCCTTCTAAAACTACCGTGATTGATTGGGTTCAAATCTGCCGTATTTATACTAGGCTTTGAAATTACGTCCGCAAGTGGATTTTATTTAGCCTTAACTTGCGGTCGCTGTACACAATTCTTACTAAATTTAGTCAGCGTTTCTTCTATTGAGACCAATCTATCACTTAATTTTTCTAGAAAGTCCCTAAGGAAAGAGTCATGCCTCCAATTTATTTTTAACTTTTACAACTTCGGACTGCAGCCGAACATCAGTGGTAACAATCGCTTTCTCCCTTGCGGATATCTTATTACATGTCAATATCCTACCCTTATTAGTCACCGTATTCTGATTATTTTGATTTACAGGATTTCTTGATCTTTTTGTGGGCGGTTGTGGATCACAATCTGAGTCAAAGCACTCAATGTAGTCAGAGATGTTAACCACACAATTATTTCCGGCTTTACCACTGACTATGCCGTCTGTATCGACCACTTTAGGAATAATTGAGTCAGTAGTTATGCTAGAACTGGTTGGTGCTGTAGAGGCTTCAATACTATTTGATTTATCAGAAATCATAGCCTCCTCCACATTTAAAATTTGCTTTTCGATAGCACCATTGCGCCAGTGAGGTAGTTCATAAGTGATAAAGAAGCCTTTTACTCTGTTTTCCCTTGCTTCTTTTTAGATGATGCAGTGACAGTTTTCCTTTTCCCCATAATGACTTATCTATACAGTGAAAAGTTATATCAATATTACAACCCACAACTAGCTGTTAGTCCTGTTGGAAGACCACATTTTTATCCTGCGAGCCTTCAACAAGTTCCCCCTATCAAGCAGCAAGCACAGTACCTTTGTGATAATGCCCCATGTGTACAACCAAGAGCTGTGGCCTAGCTCAGCCTCTACTGGCCGCAAGAAGGGTGCAGGACGGGCCCGCCCTTGGCCTAGCCTTTGCCCGGGCGAGCTCGTGCGCGTCCCGCGCCGTGGGGGCTCACCGGTGCATTTGAAGATGCGCTGTTCCTCTTGCGGCAAATCCCGCGCGGCCGCACTGCCTTATGTGGGTTGTAGTTACCCGGCAGTCCGCGGTCCTCGGGAGAGGAGGTAGTGGTGATTTTGGGACTGAGAGAGCTTCGCCACAAGATCCCTTGGCTGCACAGAGGTGAGGAAGCAATATGGGTGGCAGGAAGGAAATCAGGAATCTGAGTGAAAACAGGTAGCGCGTCCCAATAACAAGACTTCTGGACATTCCTCATCTAACAAAATGGAGATTTCCACAGCATCTTTAGGCAGAGACCTACAATTTAAAGGGTCAGTGGGAGCAGCCAGTATCCATACTGTACAGATCAATGGAATGTGAACAGTTGTCTTTAATTGCCCCCATTAGCTGTCGGAGCTGATCTGAGTTATTTGCTTCAGTAAGTGGCACATCTCTTAATCATAATGTGTTTAGCAAACAATGTCTATTCATAACAAGTAAGACGCGCACTGGTAAGGTGATGTGTCTTTGTCTTATTCAAAAGTGCTTCCACAGCATGGGGTACCATGACTGTGAGGTCAGTATCAAGTACAAGTCCAGTCGATTGCCTGATCAAAGTAGTCACGCCCGCTACAGCTCTCAGGCAATTCGGGAGAACCCTAGTGACTGGGTCAAGCAGAGCAGAAAAATAAGCACAAGGCCCTTGTTTATCACCAAATTTTTGTATTAAAAAAGAAAGTGCGCAGCAAGCCATCTCATGGACATAGAGCACAAACGGTTTATATGTGTGCCAAGTACCAAAGCCAAACAAAGCGCAGTTTTCAATTGCTCAACAGACTGCTGACATTCGGGCATCCAAGTCAAAGGCTCATGCACTGCTTTCGTTGTTATTGCTAGCAAAGGTTTTATTAGTAATGAATTTGGGATCCTCTGTCGACAGTAGGAAGGAATATCTAATAAAGCATGAACATCTTTTTGAGTTTGTGGAATGGGCATCTTTTCAATAATACTGATACGCTCAGGGGTCAATATCCTACCCTCCTTCAACATTAGGAGACCTAGATAGATAACTTCCTGTCAATAATACTGACATATGGAAAGGGATACTTTGCGTCCATGATGAGCCAGATGTAACAACAGTTTGACTGTACAATCCCAACAACCCTGCTCTGTATCAGAAGTAGGCATGAGCGGATTTTGCGGATTCGCAATCCGCGGATTTGCGAATTTGCGGATTTGCGAATTCACAAAATCCACGGATTTTGCGAATCCGCGGATTTGTGGATTTTGTGGTGGGGAGGGGTCTTCTGTGCGAGTTTATGTGCCTCTTGTGTGTATAAAAGGTCAGAGAAAGATCAGTTCAGCAGATGAAGAGAAAGAAGCTCCTGGTCACAGGAACAGCACGGGTATTGCGCTCGTGAAAGTCAAGGATGCAAAGGCCTCTATTCAGCATCACAGCTGATTTTCCACGGTAGATTTGGGAAGAAGGCACACCTGCCCAACCTCGACGACGCTCACGATTGTTTTTGGGCTAATGAATGAGTCACTGAATTTGACCATCAACTAGTTCGAGCGACCATGTGTGAGTTACTATGCAATCGCCCCGAACAGCGCAGGGGTCCCTTGAGTGAGCTGTCCATCATAGTGGGTGGATGGCGGGAAGACAAGTGCGAGTTCACATGCCTCTTGTGTGTATAAAAGGTCAGAGAAAGATCAGTTCAGCAGATGAAGAGAAAGAAGCTCCTGGACGGGTATTGCACTCGTGAAAGTCAAGGATGCAAAGGCCTCCATCCAGCATCACAGCTGATTTTCCACAGTAGATTTGGGAAGAAAGCAGACCTGTGCCCAGCCTACTCATGTAACTATTTTACAATGGTGCCAGCAAGCTGCCAGCGCCGTTGTAAAATAGTTACAAAGTTAGCTTGCACAGGAAGCACTTAGATAAAATAAAGCAGCACCTGCTTCGTTTTATCTAGTGGTTTCTGTGCAAGCTACCTTTGTAACTATTTTACAACGGCGCTGGCAGCTTGCTGGCGCCATTGTAAAATAGTTACATGAGTGGGGGTTCAACTTTTGAACCCGTTACGTCCGCGGATTTTTTTTTGCGGATTTTGCGGGAAATCCGCAAAATTCGCGGATTGCGGATTTCCCAAAAATCCGCAAAATCCGCGGGCGTAACGGATTTCCCGCTCATGCTTAATCAGAAGCAATGAGCAGGTTGTCGACCAATTGAACCAATACTTTACCAGGAGGAATCGATAAAGAATCCAATTGTCTTTTAAATGCTTGACTAAAAATACTAGGACTCTCAGTATAGTCCTGAGGAGCTCGACAGAATCTAAAGCTTCTGCCGGCCAGGTTAAATCCGAACAAATACCTACTGTTTGGATGAATGGGAATACTAAAAAATGCACTGTTCAAATCAATAACAGAAAAGAACTTAGCAGTAGATGGAATAATCGCTAAGAGCGTAGTGATGTCAGGAACCAGTGGAAACTGAGGAACCACAATTTTATTAACCTCTCGCAAATCAATCACAAAGCGATAAACATCATCTATAACATTAGAAGAATACAAAGGTGCCCTCTTAAGGAATGGAAGAATAGGACTATTAAAAATATTGGCAGACGTCTCCTCAACTACTCCCTTTTGTATCGACTCTTGAATAATTTGAAGAAGGTCCAGTTCACCTGCCTTTGGTATCTTATACTGAGGAAAATGGGGTAGTACAGCATTCTCTTTATCTCATATAGAAACTGGTAGTATATGCAGCAAACCGAGATCCATATCACCTGTTGCGCACATTGTGGGTGGCACCTGAGCAAATTCAGCGAGAAGGGGCGCACTCTCAGACAAACACTGCCGAACACTCACATCCGGACCATATGAAAATAAACACCAGCAGGAGTACAATAAATAGTAGCATGCAATTTCTTCAATAAATCAAAACCCATCAAGTTTTCACCACATTCAGAAGTCAGAAGAAACAGAGAATCCACAGTCAAAGGACCAACTGTAAGGGCAAGGGGGCGTGAAATGGGGCTTGCAACCGGTATTCCTGAAAAACCTACTGAAACTTTATTCTGGCCAGAAAGAGCCGCCCCAGGACCATATGATGGGCAACAGAACTTTTTGTAGCACCTGTATCCAACAAAATTTCTTTATTCGATTCCTGCCAATCTGCCTTAACATTCGAGTTACACTGATCTACAGGTATATATACAAGTCCCGCACCCTGTCTCTGACTTTCCTAGCTGTGGGATATCCCAGTCACATCATCAAAATCATAATCATTATGATAATACTGACCATCCTTGGAATTGTTAAAATGATTATCGGAGAAACCCGCAGGAGCTGTATTCATTTGCTGTCTGCCTGCACCACGCCCTCTACCACCAGAACCCTGTCCCCGTGGGGAATATACCTTTTGCAAAAGTACGGGGCACTCGCTACGCCAATCGTCCTCCTCCTTGCAATACGCACACTTGTTTGGCCCCAACAAGGTTGCAGAAGGCTGTCGAGTACGTGAAAGCTGTCAAGAAGGACCACATCATCCTCTAGTATTCCATCAAAATACTTGCTGCAACAACACCTTTGTTTTTAAATCCTTATGTTTCTTATCTGTTCTATCCTTTTCCTCCTGATCGAGATGTTCACAATATTGAGCCATGTTCAAAATAGCAGAAGGAGAAGACGTAGAGCAAGTACTCTCAGATGTCTGCAAAGGAGTCATTATTTCAGGAAGAAGACCAAAAAAAAATCTGTCAACGAACAACCAAACTCCTCCCTCAATAGACATATCCTGCCCACTATGGTCCAAAAACATGTCTTCAAACCGAGTAAGGAAATCAGACACTCTCATCCTTCTTCTGTCGACAAGCTGTCTATTTGTCTCAGTCTACCTTTTTAGGCGGAATAAGTGAATGCATATATTTAATAATACGACCTGGCGAAGCAAGTAGCTCAGTTCAAGAATTATCACCTGGTTTTCTCTCCTGATCCCAGCTTCCGATTACATCCCATATACCACCCAATTCCAGGACATGGTCTTGAGTATGAACCTGTCTCCAAACATCAACTTGAACAAGAAGACCAAAAAACATTTCAATATCAGCAAGAGTCATTACAGTAGAAGAGGCAGCCTCCATCAACTCTTTATAATGAGCTGTAGGGTTTTTTCTAGGGTCAGGTAGGTGAACCTTAAGGGCCAAAACCTCACTTCTTTTTCACAGAGGTTAGACCCATTTCTCCAGGAAACAAGCCAACACAGCCGTTCTCATGACAACACCATGCTGGTCCATTGTAACATGTGTCTCTGGTTAAATAAATAGGGTGAACCTCTTGGTTAGGTAATTGGAGAGTTGGGGCAGGGCTATTCTCATATAGTCTACCCCTATAGGCAACTATAGTCGGGATATTCCCAAACACTTGGCATGGCTGCAAATTAGTAGCATAAACTCAATCTTTAAGGTCAAATACAATTTGGGGCACATCTGTCCTAATATGTGTTTGCCAAAGATTAATCAGAGTAAAAGACATATGCCTAAGGGCATGTAGCAGAATAAAAGATTCAAAATCTTGCATAAACCCCCAAATAGCTTTAACACTATAAGTCGCTTTACGAGCCCACTGCGAAGCCTGAAGCTACTGCCTGTGTCTCATCCTCTCCTACCTCAGAATGCACCAACTCACCCAGTTGTTCCTGAGTTTCCTCCAATCTCTGTCCCCAAACCCTCGCGCTGGTGTAGCAGTGTCCAAAGATGATGAGGGATGAAGATTTGTGGAAGGAGAAACAACAGACCCAACAGGTACAACTGTAGCCGGTGGTTGCACAGACAGACAAAGGACAAAAGACACAGGTGTCAAGACAGTAGGAGGACTAAAATTCACAATCATAGGAGATGACGAGGGCAAGGATGGAGTGGGGGGCACCGTGGCTGAAGCTGTAAGGGTAATAACAGTAGTCACAGGACCAACCAAAACAGATAAAGCAGGCTGCTGTGACTGTGTAGGAACAGTGGGATATATCCTCTGCGGGGCATAAGGAGGCAGGGTTCGAGTATCTAACAATTCCTTTATAAAAGTATTATTCTCTTCTTTGGCCAAATAAGACTTATCAATACACAACCGATTTCTCCTATCTTCACAATGAGTTCCTGACTCCTGGTTTTCCCTATCATATGCCACAGCTCTCTGTGTTAGAGTTTGCATTCTCCCTTTCCATGAGTCCCTCTCCAACTTTAACTGCCTCTGCTTGGCTTCCTTCTGCCAAGTCCTAAGAGAGTAAAACATGGACCGCCTACTTCTTCTCTTAAATAACTGTTCGTACACAAACCCAATTTTCTGTTCATCAAAAGTGCCCGACAAAGGTGACTGCAATTTGGCATTGTTCCTTGTATATTTGTGCCATAATGCAATAAACATAATAGGGCCAAGACCGTGTTTCAAATTGATATTATAATGAGGAGTGCATTCCGGAGGTGCAGGCTGAGCTTCTTCCAAAAGGGCATCTGCACAACAACAGCGACAACACAAACTCAAAATCTTACGAAAACCAGGCATCTTGAAAAAGAAACAATGAGCCAGATGTACGACATGTCAAATAACGGCTTGCAAATTGCGTCACTTTTGTGACTCGCAATTTTCGACTCGCTATTTGGCATGTACAACAGTGTCTTGGTCCCTTGGATAACTGCCTGCGCATAAAATATTTTTTTGCATGCATTTGCAAAGGGGAAGGGGTCTCCTGAGGACCCCTTCCCATTTGTGAATGTATTACCTCCTATTTGAAATAGGTTGCAATTTGCGAGTGTTTTGCGACCGCAAATGCGGTTGCAAAACATTAGTACATAGTCATGGAGTCGCTATTTGGAAGGGCATACCCCTTCCAAATACAGAGTTTCAAAATAGTAATTTGCGAGTCAAAATTTAATTGTGACTCACAAAATACTATTTGTACTTGGGCCCATAGTTTTTAGCATGGGCAAATGTGTCTAAGACCTGTTAAAAACCGTCGCACATCTGGCACTAAATCAATAGTTCTACCTGACAAAATATTTGCAAATATTTTTCATCAAAAAAGACTGTGCCAAACTCAAACTCAAATTTTACCATATCCACAAAGAACCAAAAATAAACTCAACTGATATCAGCAGTACAAACAAACTGGATCTCCACTGCCGATTCTTCAGACTAAACGGTCAGATCCAAGTGTTTGGATGTTCAGAACGCCAGTTGGGATGACCACCCCCCCCCCGGTGGGACAGAGGCAGCCACTGCAAGTACCGAGCTCTTCTTGCGGGGATCCATGAGCCTTCAGTCCGACCTGATGGTGCTCCCATCCTCCCTTCCGATTATGGATGAGGGATGAGGCATAACCCAAAAGAGTTCCCGTCCGGGCGCCAACTGAAGCGCGTGGCCCAATTCGGGCAACCCGGATGTTCTTCTGTACTAAATGAAGAGTCGGTCAGACAGTAGAGAATACAAACCAATAATAGTTTATTCAGATACACTCAGAATGGAGCCCCATCTGCCCAGTCGCAAGGAGTGCTGCAGAGGGAATCGAAATCGACAATCATAAATATACATTTTGTACATATCATAATCAAGTGAAGGCATGCCCACAGTGGAATTTTCCAGGCAGATACAGTTAATCAGTGAAACACAAGGAAGGCAATTCAGAACTCATATCTTTACACACAGTTGCACAACTCAAGGTTGTTCCATTCGGAGTCTGCCACTAGACAAGTGGGAGAGGGCCTCTATCTAGTGAGAAAGCTATATGCTGATATGAACAATGTGCTCATTACTAAAACAAAACCTATCTGGAGAAATGAAACCTAATAAGGAACATTTCTCGGAATTACACAAGATTAGTTTCCAACAGCCTAAAATGGCACCTGCATAAAAAATGTTGCAGCAAAGCTAACTTACATGAAGCCTAAACAATTTCTATTTCATCACTCATCAGGTCTGAACCCTTCTGATCTACTGACCTTCAGCGCCCTCTGTAGACAGAGGGTGTCAGAGTCTATAGAAAGTGCTTGTAAGTTCTTTGTACTGTCTGAAACTAGGTTCAGACAGAGGCTAAAAACCCATCTCTTCCCCAAGACATAATCAGTATAGTTTCCCCTGACCCTAGTGCTCATCCTCTGTGAGCTAAGCTGAAGAGATGTTTAGTGGGATTGTCAGCGCGGGGACGCACTGTTCTTTGTGCAACCAGGCGCTTAACAAATGTCATTAAGTAAGTAAGTACCCTGAGAGAAGCTCCTGCTTGAAGGCAACGCTGAACACTCTGTTTCTGGGAGGATACCAGAGGGAGGGCTCTGCTGAGTGAGGCCGGGCCAGGAAGGTAGGTATATCCTGAAATCTAGTGCCCAGTTGCTTCAAAGCAAGCACACCAGAACTACAACACCCAGAGTGCACCAAGACAACACATCTATGGGACAACACGGCAGACCTTGATCTAACGACTTTATTTCATCTGATGTTCACCATGCCCCCCTATTGTATGGAACGAAGTACAAATTCAACTTATATCCATCCGCAGCCTGGAGACAAGCCACAAACAAGTGAAGTAGACAACTCTTAACACACCCTGTGAAACTGACCCAGAGTTCACAGGGAGCTGGACTGGGAAGGGAGATCTTGTAAGCCATTCAGTGAGACTACTGCAGGAAAACATTGAATTTGTGAACATATGGGTACATTATTAAGTTTGTTTTTAATTTCCAAACAAAAATATGCAAAAGCTACTCTACATACAAAATAAGGTAAGTCTAAATGTTATTTAAATTGATGCAAAGTAATGCATTACATGACAAAACATATGGGAATATCGTGTCAATATATGTGACAATGTTAAACTGTATAAGCTGTATTAATTACAATTTCAACTCACTTCTGGTAGCAGTAAACGCAACCAGCATCATTCTATCATGAATTCATTATTCACGTTCACCGAGTCAAAGCACAGATATTTTTTGTGGCTGCTGGAATGATGGGAGGGAAACACAAGGTGTTGCTGATCATTAGATACTTCCTGTCCTGTGCATTACAAACAGTTTATGATCAATAACAATTATTGGGCTTGTAAAGTCAACAAGGAGACCGAAAAATATCCACTCTAGAAGAGTAAATCCATTTTTAAATCAGTGTAAAATGTCATGTACCTCAAACGTCAAAAAGAGAAGTTGACTGTAAAGGGGCAGATTGGTCAGTTTGGACATCAGTAGGTTTCTGGACAGGGTGGAGTTTGTTAAAGCCCAGCAGGACTAGAAAGGTTGGTCCCAGAGCTTTCATTTTTTTAACTCTGCACCAGTTATATTGCAATTAAGGGGTATTACCGTTCCAGCTGGCTGGCTTGTGCCTGTTCCACCAGTCTTTGATAACCACTGTCCTGTCCATAGGATTGATGGAGCCCAACCCTTAGTGATAGAGTTACTGGTCTGTACATGTGACTGAATTTCTCCATCCCTAAAATCAACACAGTAGCGTCAGACGTGTGCAGCCATCTGGCTTTTCCCCATTTTAAACTGCACCATTGTTATCTTAAGCGCCTGTAAAAAAAATTGTAATTTGGTTTATAAGGCTGGCTAGTTTTTTGAATGCTGCATACCCTACTATAAACACTGAAAAAAAAAATAAACAGGGGCATATGTACAAGCGATATTTTTATCACCATATGTACAAGCTGTCGCTAACCCCTGTTAGCTGCAGTTTTCTGGCGAAAACGTCCATTCGAAAGATTGCCAGTTCTGTTAGCGATAATGACATGCAAGGTAGGCATTCCATGCGAAAACGGTCCCTAGCGCCATGCAATATTTACAAGGGGATTCCGGAGCTTTGGAGGACCTAAAAAACTTCCTCTAACTGCAGTTAGAGGCTGTTTTATAAGACTAGAAAATTGCTGGTCTTAAAAATGGAGATACCACTTGGGGCCTCTTTCCAGCACGTTTTGGTGCTGGACAACGCTGCAAACAATGTTGCCGTGCTGCTGTGTGACAAAACTACAATGCAGGAATGCCCATCATCAATAAGTGCGCATTCCTGGGCCTCAGTCATGAAAAGTGTTGCAGCACTGCGACAACACAGCGTTACAACACTTTTCACTATGCTCGTCTTACTTTTCACTGCACCACGATGCGCAGTAGTCACTGGACAGCGCTCCATGATGCAAGTAATGACAGAAGAGTCTGGAATCCTGATGTATCTGTCTGTGCTAAAGTCACGCATTGCGGCAGTCATGTCACAAGCATGACGCAAATCCAGCAATGCATGGGGCCAGCCTATACCTGTGGTACTGTGTCACCCATAGACCTGCCATCAGGCAGGCATAAGGCACTGACGCTGTGCCATCCTACAATTATCACAGTGAAATCTGTGGAATTTTACAGTGCCACTCCCATGAGGCGTTGTCTTGTAGGAACGCACACCCTGGGTATATCATACCTGATGCAGTTATGCTGTGGCACGGGGCTTCACAAGGTGACGCATATGCATACATGCGTCACTTTGCAAATACGGCGCAACGTGGTGCTAGCTTTGCCTTGTCCATTCTTGAGGGGTGCCATGGTGTCGGCGCAGTTGGAGATCCATTGGGGGCAGTTGCCCGCTGTGATGTACTTTTCTGTAAGCGTTTGTGGAGTGAAGGTGCTGAGGGAGTTTACGAAAAGTTTTTCGGTGGCCTTGATCCAGCTGTGTGGGGAGGCGATGATGGCGGTCTTGTACGGTGGGCATGGTGAAAATGTGATGTGTACAATGATAGTTGGTCCTTGAAAGTCTGGTGGCGTGGCTGTAGCTAAAGTTCCCGCTGGCGGACAAGTGCTTGACCTTGTGTCGTGCTATGTGGCTTGCTGCGGTGACTAGCTAGTAGAGTCTGATGTTGGGGAGCTTCCCCAGGAGGGGCTGGTATTCTGGTCAATGGGGTTGTCCAGGTGGAACTTAAGTTCGCCAAGTAGGAACGTCGTCGGTGGATGGGGGAGCCTGTTGTGAAATGAGGTCTACAATGGTATCCGAGAATGGGTGTCCATGGCCAGGGGGGCCTGCAGATGAGGGTGCCGCGGAGAATGGGGTTGGGGTTGGTCCGAATTTGGAAGTTGAGGTGTTCCATAGTCACTGTTGGGTCATTAGAGTGCATGGTCCGGAGCAGATGTTGGTCGTGGCAGGCAATGTGGGGTCCAGGGTTTATGGGTAAGAGGGTTCTGGCGCCGGATTGGTGGAGTGCCCGAGAGGAAGGGTCCTTAGTGCTGAACGCTGTTCAGGGGCAGACAGATGCAGACGGGCCTGCCCATGGCTTGCCTTTGGCACGGGAAATGTCCATCACAATGCAGTTACCACGTAACTCCAACAACACAGGTGCATTTACATCGCATTCTATTACAACACATTGTGAGGTTAGTAGTGGGGTACTGTACGTTTTAGGGTGGGTATGGGTTTCGGGTGTCGGAGATGAAAATTGAGATATCTTATGGGGTAAAATATGAAAATTGGGATGTGCATTTGGGTCAAATATGAAAATTGGCGTGTGCATTTGGGTCAAATATTATTATTTGGATGTGTTTTGAGGGCTCAAAGATGCATTTTAGGGTTCAGGGTTTGCTTTGGGGTGCAAGGGTTAGTTTTAGGGATGCACTCACTGAAGTGGGAATAGTAATGTTTACATCTCCGCAATCCAATACCTTCCCTACTGTTGCAATATGCCTAGTATTAGTATGCATTGTAATGGAATGCGATGTAATGGTATGCATCATAACTCCATATCTAACTTTGCCAATGTGCATGGCCGCACGGCGACCGCAATGTAGAAGTGTGCGGGGGGGACTGGACAACTGGGAGGTGGGAAACACTGGAAAGAACACTGGATGGGGCGTGGACGCGGTGGGGTGTGTGTGAGAGGGTATTGTAAATATTTAAATGAGAGAAATTCTAGCTCGAGGCCGGGTCCTGTGTCTTCGTTGCTCTTGCTCTCCTGAGTCTACTTCCAAGACCATCCTCCCTCCCCTAAGGCAATCACAACCCCGCAATGCAGTGTTGGGATTGGTCATTGGCGCCAGGACGAGGTGATCAGCCAGGGGCTGGAGGGGTT
Source organism: Lissotriton vulgaris (assembly GCF_964263255.1). Classification (NCBI taxonomy): domain Eukaryota; kingdom Metazoa; phylum Chordata; class Amphibia; order Caudata; family Salamandridae; genus Lissotriton; species Lissotriton vulgaris. The sequence continues at coordinate 1,292,910,598 of NC_141689.1, read as the reverse complement.
GGCATGTTCTCCATGAAGGCTGCAATGCAGCCTGCATTTTAAACAGGACAGTGCGCATGACTGCTTTGGACAGCCTGAGTTGGCAGACCAAACAGTCACTGCACACTTGAGTGGGCATGCCACTCCGCCCCTGCTCTGCTCCATGAGTGGAATAACCCTACCCACCCTCCCGCCCACAAAGGAAACATGGCACAATTACATCAGGAAGTTATCTTCATGTGATGATTGTTCCTCTTTTTGCACTGCTTGAGAGCAGTGGGATGATGCCTTTCTGCCATAGCGAATGAGCCTGACCCCCTGGCCTCCTCTGCTATGTATCCCACCTTCTTCTTACCTGGACATTGACACCATGGTACAATCTGCTGCACTCTCTCCAAATCTGTGACTCAGCCAGCAGGAGCCTCAGCCAGGTGAGATTTCACAAGCCTGGGTGCAGCAGTTGCCACCAATTCCACTGGTGAACCACCCGATGCAGTTGATGCAGCAGGGACCCCTTAGGCCTGAAGTTGCAGTGCTCCTGCCACACATGTTCGGCTCAGCCCAGGGGTCTCACCCTCCACAGCATCCGGCCAGCACAACATCATCCAACCAGTGATGCAGAGAGGCGCTGTCCACCGTTGGTAGTCTCCTACGTGCACCCCGGTGTATGCGATGCAGACCTCCCTACATTGGTGTGCAGGAGTGTCTCTACCATTCACAGCTCCAAGGGGCGCAAGGCACTCTTCTCACACAGGTCAGCTATGTGTCTCCATGCCACCGGCCAGACTTCACCACCAGGTATAGGCAATCACTGTGCCTCAATGTTTACTGCCACGGCTCATCAACTCGCAGCTCTTCCGCATCCCACTCCGGGGGCAGGTCCAGCAAGGCATCCAAGATCCAGACGCACGTCAAGCAAGGCATCCAGACTCCAGGCGCAGGTCCAGTTAGCCATCCAGGCTCTCATCCTGGTCATCCTGGATATTGGGTGGCTTGAGGGGGTTGTTGATTTGTGCTGCACTTGGCCCTGGCTGCTCCATTCTGCATTTCATTTTTTTTTTGCCTATTTTCTTTTGGAGGTTGACTGAGAGGCTATTTTTTCCAATAGAGGCAAAAAAACTCAGTTGGGCTGACTAACATGCGTTTTTTTGCCGCTAATGGGCCTTTCGTTGGTTTTTGCCCGCTAACGCCGGAATTTCTATTGCTATCACGCTAATGTTAGCAGCAGTTTTTACTGCTGATACCTGAAGCTATCACCATGTTGCGACGTCTTGTACATACGTCGCTAACAAGGCATTCATTTTCAGCGGCACACAGCATAAGAAAAATGCCGCTAACTAGCGTTCGCAGTAGGTTTCAGCAGTCCTTGTACGTATGGCCCACAGTTCCTAATCAGCGTGTTCTGACAATCTTGCATCATGTTCTTCTTAAAATAAAGCAGTCTAGCCACTTTCAGACACTGATTTACAATTAAACAATGTCCTTCAAAATAACACACGATTATGAGAATATTATGTATTTTACTCAACACTTGGTATCCCACATTTGTGAGCCGATCTGCTCATTTCACTTTTACTCATTCGGTGCGAGTGGGAACATCTCAGCCCCCGAGTACCGAAACACACAGGAGAGGTATCATTGGAAATAGGATATACTCCAGTTTCCAATGGTACTCTTCCCAGGTAGATCCATGCTTGGCGATAGCTGCAGGAGGGCGATTCTCAAACAGGGATCCACCACTAGACACCAGGGAGGGGAGAACGGCCCCTTGGGCAAAGGTATTTGCTGTTCAAATTCTTTATTGGTATATTCAGTCTTTCTACTCCCCCTTGGGGTTGCCTGAGGGCAACACCCCCCGATCTGCTCTCCAAGGAGGCACAAAGCAATCTAGGCACCAGGGATTTTTTTCTTTTTTAATACGTAGGGGTTGCCCAAAATGGTCATGCCAGCCCGCCCTGGGGGAGATGATGGGGGGTTATTACCACTGATCTGTCTCCAGAAGGGGCAGATAGCCCTGAAGTCACAGCACATTTTTCCTTTTTATAAATGAGGGGTGGGGGCTGCCCACAATGGGCAAGACCATGTCCCCATTCAAAATAACTTGTACCAACTTATCTTTCCGCCCCCCATGGGCTGCAAATGGGGGCACTTGCGTCCAATTTGCCCCCGCTGGTGGGGCACAAATCCCAAAGGGGCCAGGGATATATATATATCTTTAATATGTAGGGTGGGTGCCGCTCCAAATGGGCATGCAAGTGCTACCCCCACACACCTCAAACACAAGTGGGACAGTCTATCTGCCCCCGTGTGAGGTCGGATAAGTATTATTACCTCTTATCTGACCCGTGGGGAGCAGAATACCAACTAGATAACAGGGATTTTTATTTTATAAGAGTGGGTTAGGTGCTTCCCACATTGGGCATGACCATGCCCATGACCCCTCATCACATAAATAGGTATTAAAGTCTTTCTGCCTCTCTTAGGGGGCAGGTGAGGCAAAAGCCCCCGATTGGACATCCTGGGAGGGGGGCAGAAATTCTACTAGGTACCAGTATTTTCATTTTTTTATTGTTGAGGTGGGGGCTACCCCTACCCCCTCAAAAATGGGCACAGTCTTGCTGCCCCCTCGGGGGCATAAGGGGGCAGAAAGACCACTTGGTATCAGGGACTATTAGGTTTTTACAGATTAGGGGTGGGTGCTTCCCAGAATGGGCATGTCAATGCCCCCAGCTGCCCCCCAAAAATGGACACAGTGTTTCTGCACCCCTTTGAGCGGCAAATCAGGGAAATATCCCCTGATTTTCCCCCTGGAAACAGAAAGCGCACTGTGCTTTAGAGACTATTTTTTGCTTTATGCAGGGATAGGGGCACAGTCAAGGTCACTCCCCTTTTTTAGGCACATACTTTTGCCATTTTTGCCCCATTGTGGGGCACATCAACAATATTTTAGGCTCATTTGTCACTAAAGGGGGAGGAAAACCATTAGATACCAGGTAAAGTTTCTGTGTGTGTAAACTGGAACTCGGCTTACGGTGTGCATGTGCTAGTGTTTGGCTGGCTGTGTGTGTACTCGCATTTTGCTGACAGTGTGTGTGAACTTGTGCATGGCTGGCTCTGTATGTGGGGTAGCAATTGGTAGCTGTGTATGTAGAACTGGTGCTTGTCTGGCAGTGTGTGTGGACTGACGCATGCCTGGCAGTGTGTATGGACTGGTGCTCGGCTGGCAGTATGCATGGATGGCAATTGGCTGGCAGTGTGCATTGGTTGGTGCTTGGCTGGCGGTGTGCAGGTATGGTACTTGGCTAGCGGTGTTTGTGGATATCCCTTGTGTGCGTATACTGGCACTTGGCTGGCGGTGTGTGTGTGGACTGTCGCTTCTCTGGTGCTGTGGCCTGCATGGATCCCCAGGATATTCTTACTCAGAACCTTCTGCAAACCTCACATTTATCTAAAAAGTCACATTTTGCTCACGTCTGTGTGAAAAAGTTGAAGGATCAGTGCCCCGGCACAAATTACCTACCACCCAAAGTCATCCTCATGTTCTGATAAAAATAATACTTCACTTGTGTGGATGCCAAAAGCAGAGTAAGCCTAAAACATATTTTAAAAAACTGCCTTCTTGGACCTGCGCTGTTTCTCCTTTAAATCTCGACATGTTTTTGACCCTTCCCTGTCGCAGGCACTTGGACCACCCACACAAGTGAATGCTGGGTGGTAGGAAATGTGTGCCAGCATGATGATCCCACACAGAAATGTGAGGAAAATGGGATTTTTTGTAGCTAAATTTGAGGTTAGCAGGGGATTCTGGGTAAGGGGTAAGAAAATGCAAGCCACAAAATCCTAGATGTCCATTAAGAATGGGAACAAACATTCAGGTGCCCCCATCTATCACAAAACAACCTGATGTTGCGTTTTGGTCCTGGGCTTGGAGCTATCTAGGGAAACATACTACAAAACTCAGACATTTATGAAAAGTAAACACCCGGAGAAGTCTTCTAGGAAGGTGTAGCTTGTGTGGATTCCCCAACATTTTACCAGAATGCCCTGCAAACATAGCTAAATAATCACATTTTCTGCACATATCTGTCTGGGAAAGATGTAAGATCAATGTGCTGAGACAAATTTCCTAACCCCAGTGTTCTTTCATGTCTCCCAATAAAATTGCTACCTCACTTTTGTGGGTGGACTAATTACCTGCAACAGGGATGGGCCCAAAACATATTGTGGAGGCATCAAAACTATCAATTACAAAAATACCTGGTTTTGCAAGGAGGTCTTCTGCGTTTTTGGTCACATGGCTTGGCGGTCACGTAGGTAAACCTATCAAACCCAGAAACTTCTGAAAACTAGACAGCTGGGGAACTTTAGGGAGGTGTAGGCTTGTGTGGATCCCCCAACATACGCTTACCCCAAATCCCATGTAAACCTCAAATGTAGCCACAAAATTTACATTTTCCTCTCATTTCTGTGTTGGAAAGCTGAGGGACCACTGGTTTGGCATACATTTTATTCCACCAAGTGTTTACCCAGGTCTCCCGATAAAAATGCTACCTCACTTGTGTGAATGGGCCAAATGCTGGCGACAGGGAATGACTCAAAACATATTGTGGAGGCATCAAAATCATAGATCACAAAATAACCTGGTTTTGCACGGCAAATTGAAACAGTTAGGCATTAATGCATGCCTTGCACTGTATACAAATACCATGCATCAATACTAAGGCACGCTTCTTTTTCCTTCCCCTGGCAACCTCAGAAAGCCCAATCACTGAAGGAAGAAAGACCCCCCCAAAAATACTCAACTGACGAGCCTGGGTGATCAACAGCTGCACCCATGCCAGTTTTGGCACACCAAGAAACTCATACTTGGTATGTAAGGAACAAATTCAAAGCTATAATCGAGTGTCATACAAAATAAGAGAAAACAGATTCAACATACTATTATTTCCCTCGATTTAGGTCACACACATCCTACTCGAACACTGCGCAGCCAAGATGAAGACCTTCTTGTAATACATCGGTCTGGTCCGAAAAGGAAGGTCGAAACGCGTTGGCTTTTATTTTCATGAGGCCAAGAGCAACCAAGAAGAATAACATTTCATACAAAAGATGTTCTGAGCTTGATTGAACAAGCTCGGAAATAGAGTTTCAAAATAGGACTCTGACCTCTTCAGGACCCTTGAAATAGAAAGTATTGAGGACACAAGTACAAAAGGTCCCGAAACTAGACACAAGTTTGTAGGACAATAAGCTTCAATGGAAATACTGTTCTGTTGAAAATGGAACTAAATGTACAGTAATGTTTGATTTTGTCTTTATGTTTGTAAAAAAATTCGTAGTTAGTGACTAATGTATGTGCGTCATGTAAATATTGTTTTCCTGACACCGTTTTTGTGAAATATTGCGAAAAGCGTAGAGGTGTATGTTTAGATTTATAATGTGAAAATAACCTTTGCTTAAAAAACAAAAAATAATTCAAATAATTGAAGGCCAAAGTTAATAAAAATTACCACTGGGGCATCAGTAACATTTAATTTATGGTTTCAGAGGTACTTCCTGTTTTGTCACTGGTTTTGCAAGGGGTCACCTGTATTTTTAGTCCGGGGCTCAGTGGCCATCTAGGGAAACCTACCAAACCTAGACAACTCTGAAAAGAAAGTAGACACGCAAGGGAGTTCAGGGAGGTGTTGCTCATGTGAATCATCTAACTTATTTTTTACCCAGAATCCACTGCAAACCTCAAATTTAGCTAAAACAAAGTCACATTTCTCCGTGGGATCACTGCTCCGGGACAAATGTCCTACCACCTAGCATTCCAATTAGTCTCCAGAGTAAAATGATACCTCACTTGTCTGGGTGAACCAAGTGCCTGCAACAGGGAAGGGCTAAAAATATGTAGAGATCGAGGGGGGAACCAAAGCGGGTCTAAGAGGGCTGTTCCTCTTATACGCATTTAGACTGACTCTGCTTTGGGCACCCACACAAGTGAGGTATCCTTTTACTCAATAGACCAAGGGGAATGCTGGATGGTAGAAAATTTGTGCAGGTGCAGTGATCCTACACAGACATGTGAGGGAAAATTTAATTTTTTAACTAACTGTAAGGATTGCAAGATATTCTTAGTAAGAACATTTTGGGGGATCCATTCAAGACACACTTCCCTCGACTCCCTTGAGTGTCTAGTTTTCAGAAATGTCTGGGTTCGGTAGGTTTCTCTATATGCTCGCTGAGCCTGGAACCAAAAAATGTAGGGAACGCCTTTGCAAAACCAGCTCATTTTGCGAACGATAATTTTGATGCTTCCATAATATGTTGTGGATGGTAGGTAATTGGCAAACCCACACAAGTGGCTCAGCATTTTTATTGGGAGACTTATGGGAATGCTGGCAGGGTGGAAGTTTGTGGCTCCTAGTAGATTCCATAACTTCCTATCACAGAAATATGAGGAAAATGTTTTTTTGTTGTTACAAATTTTGAGGTTTGCAAGAGATTCTGGGCAGCAGAACTTGATGATAGTCACACAAGTCATGCGTGCTGGATTCCGCATGGTATTAAGTTTTGAAAAATTTGCATTGACAAGTTTGCTATGTTTATATAGATGCCCGCTAAGCTAGGACCCAACAATCCTCAGCTAGGAACATTGCAAAAAAGGTTACGTTTTCACTGAAAAACTGTGATGTGTTCGCGTTGCATTTTGGGCCATTTACTGTTGCTGGCACTAGGCATACCCTCACAAGAGAGGTACCATTTTCATCAAGAGATTTGGGGAAATGCTGGGTGGGTAGACGTTTGTGGCTCCACGCAGAGTCCAGAACTTTCCATCACAGAAATATGAGAAAGGTGTTTTGTTTGACAAAGTTTGATTTCTAAAAGGGATTCTGGGTAACAGATCCTGGAGAAATTTACACAAGCCACTCCATCCCTAATTTCCCTTGGTGTATAGTTTTAAAAATGTACAGGCTTTCTAGGTTTCCCCAGGTGCCCTCTGAGCTAGGGTCGAAAATCCACAGCTCAGAACATTGCAAAAAACGCAAACGGTCAGTCTTCAGTGGAAACATGTGCTGTGTCTGTGTTGCATTTGGGTCCTTTCCTGTAACAGGCACTACACCTACCCACACAAGTTGAGGACCATTTTTATTGGGGGACTTGGGAGGATGCTGGGTGGAAGGAAGTTTGTGGCTACCCTTAGATTCCAGAGCTTTCCATCACATAAATGTGAGAAAAATGTGTTTTGTGAGACACAGTTTGAGGTTTGCAGGGGATTATGTGTACCTAGTGAGAGCCCACAAGTCATTCCAGCCTGAATTTCCCTGGTGTCTATTTCTAAAAAATGAGCAGTTCTGATAGGTTTCCTAAGGTGCTGGCTGAGCTAAGGCCAAAAATCCAAAGCAAGGCACATTGCAATTGAAGGGTTAAATCTTTTTGTGGAAAAATACGATTTGTCCACGTTGTGTTCTGGGCTGTTTCCTGTCACGGGTGGTAGGCCTACCCACACAAGTGGGGTACCTTTTTCAGGAGACTTAGGGGAACTCGCAATAGTAGAACAAGTGTTATTGCTTATTGTCTTTCTACGCATTTCTGCCTTCGCAATGTAAGACACTGTGTAAAAAAGTAGTCATTATTAAAAATGTATTCTAATTCAAATACCAAAATGGGTACCCACAAATTTGGAGATGTGCAAATAACCACTACTTCTAAACTCCATATATTGTTTCCAGTTCAGAAATACATAGGTTTATTTGATACCTATTTTTCACTCTTTATATTTTACCAAATGAATTGCAGTATACATGGTACACAATAAAAACCCTTTGCAAGGTGTTGCATAGTTGTTGTCTCTGGGTACCTCTAGTCCTTGGTGAACCTCCAAGCCCTTTATATCTCCGTAACCAGAAGGGTTCATCGGACGTATTTGAATATTGCTTTGAAAAATTTGCCATAGTAAGAAGAAGTGAAAGCGTAGGCACAAATGGCTGTTTTGTTTTACTCAATCTCAATATGTTTTTATTTCAACTGTTACTTTATTTTGAAAAAACCTTGAAGGATCTACACAAATGACCTCTTGTTGAATTCAGAATTGTGTCTAGTTTTCAGAAATGTTTAGCTTTGCGGATCCATTTTTGTTTTTAAAACCGTTTCTACCATTAACTTGAAGGAGGTTGAAAGCACAAAAATAGGCTATGTCCCATTAAAATGCAAAACATTTGCAGAAAAATGTGGTTTTCTGACAAACATCTTCCTGCACCTGAAAGTTGGGAAGATGATTTTAGCACCACATACTGTTCATTGATGCCAGTTGCAGGAAAAAAAATATTCTTCTGCAGCACGTTTTTTGGAAAAAGAACAGCATTTTGCTGTATTTTGTCTAATTTCTAGGTTACCTTTAGGGGATCCACAAACCCTGGGTACCTTTGAAATCCACAGTATGGTGGGAAAAAAGGCCACTAAGTTGGTGTGGTTACTTTATTAGGACAAAAAGTTATGGAGGCCTAAGTACAAACTACATCAAATAGCCCCCCAAAATAGACTTAACACAGGGTGGGAGGCCTAGCAGTGAAGGGGTTAAAATCCTTGCTTGCCAGTAGTCAATCTTTCCTATTGTCCCTCCTTTTTAATCCACAGAGCAATGTCCCAGTACTTGTACCCTTGCACTTGTCTCATTGTAGCATCTGTTTAGGCACTACTTCTCCCTTTTTCTAGCAGGATTTGACCAGATCGATGTTTCCCTGCGTGTGTTACTGTTTGCCTGTGCTCCAACTTCTGTTTATGTAAACAGGGCTGTAGTTCATGTTATCTCTAGGCCTGGCCAGTGAACTTCACTTTGTACGCAGAATTTGCAGTTTTCTGCACTCGGATCTCGCGGAGTGCAGAAAACTCTACATCGCAATGTGCAGGGGAGTTTTTTCCCCGCTTGCGATCGTGAATGGTAATTTGGCAAGGGCAAACTGCTGCTCGGGTAGAATTTCCACCCGAGCTGCAGGAATACCAGCACATATTGCCGTTTGCACTGCACTCTGCCACTCGCGGAACTTCGCAGAGTTTTTTTGTAACTTTGCAAAGTTCAGCATAGCAAAACTCCGCAAAGTACGCCCAGGCCTAGTTATCTCCTTACATTTGCTATGCATACCACACGTAAGGTAATTATCTTTCTTTGACATTAAAGTGAGAGGATTTCTCTGTCTCCCAAATCCCCCCTCTTTTCTGCTTGCTTTTGTTTCCTACCGATATTTGTCAGACTCCTCCAAATGACTGGTGGCTGCCCCTTTACCGATACTCATGCTCTGCTTTGCCTTTAACCCTGCCCCCTTTCATTTCCTCATCGCACAAGACCCGCTGTTGTGCTTCAATTTGTGATGTTGCAACAGGGGTGCTCTGCAGTTTGGTGAGAATTTACATGAGCATTGGTTACATTACACATGTTCATTTGTTTTGGCATGGGACATTAACCCCTTCACTGCAGCGGCTATTCTGCCGCAGTGCTAAGGGGGTGGGGCGGCCGCGCGGTGGCCGCATGCTGGTGACGGAACCGCTCTGTCACCAGCGTCGGTTGCGCTGTGCTTATGACGGAGCGGTTCCGTCATGGCCCGCCCCGCTCAATAGAACGTCCAGCGCAGGCGCGAAATTCGCGCCGCGCAGACGCGCCGAGCAGGCCATGACGGAACCACTCCGAAGCCAGCACAGCGCACCCGCAGCTGACGACGGAGCGGTTCCGTCATCAGCATCCAAGGGGTTAAAGTAATTTGCACAGAATCGCACAATGTTAAGCCGCACCAACAGTAATATTGACTAGAGCCATTTCATATATATCTCACGCTGACTCTCTCATTCAGGCTGTAAATTTTTGCTGTAGATTTTTCTTTCACGCTGGTATCCAACCACTTCTGTAAATTTTTGCTGTAGATTTTTCTTTCATGCTGGTATCCAACCACTTAATTATAATATTTTGAATAGCCCGTCTTTATGGTCGGCAAAATGTTACACCACACCGACATCTTGTGGTGAAAGGAAGAAAGCACATGATGTGGCTAAATTGCATGCAATTGAACGTCAGGTCTTCAAACCGGGGGTGACCCCCCACCCCCAGGGGATTCTGGGTGAAAGTATTATGCTGATAAGAGTGCTGTGTTTTCAGAGGAAAACAATTAGCAGCAGAAACTGCTCTGTAACAGGTCATCAAAAATCTCTTTTATCATTTATATCCTGGCTGGGACAAGGTGTCAACAGGAAAGGGACTTCAAATATTCTTCAAAACCCTCACCACATTTCTAATAATCACACTTTGGATCCTTTTCATGTAAGTAAGGCCTGCATAACCAGAATAGTATGTTTGGCAATTATGTATTTGAATTTGAATTTAAAATTATTTGTTCAGCGCACTTTTACCTAGCGTTTTCATGGCGCTATGTGTGATGCAATGGATGGTAGCAGCTGGGAGAGGTTTAGGCAGTATAGGCTTGAGAAAATAAGAAGGTTTTAAGATCCTTCCGGAACTGAGGGTAGGAGGGAGATGTTCGGAGGGCAACAGGGAGGGAGTTCCAAAAAGCTGGAGCAAGGACAGCAAACTTTGCTCCACCCGCCCTCTGTTTTTTAAATCGAGGAGTGGCTAAGAGGGCCAAGTGGGAGGAGCGGAGTTCTCTGCCTGGGAGATAAGGCTTAATAGCAGAGCATATGAACTCGGGGCGGTGCCCGACCTTGCCTGGAAGGTAAGGCAGCCAAGTTTAAAAAGGGCGCGCTCTTTCACCGGCAGCCAGTGCAGTGCTTTAAGTAATGGAGTGGCCCGGTGAAATTTAGGTAGGCCATAAATCAGGCAAGCTGCCTGGTTCTGCACCAGCTGCAGGTGGTGGATTGCATAGGCGGGGGCCCGGTTGTAGATTATGTTGCCATAATCGATCCGCGATAGCACCATGGCCAGCATAATAATTTTTAGAGCAGGATGGAGAAAAAAACAAGAGACTTTCCTGATTACTCTGAGGGAGAAAAGACAAGAGGAAACCACTGAACCAACTTGTGAATGGACAGAGAGTTGGGCAGATGAAGGTGAGCGGGAAAGGTTAAAGATTAGCTGAAGGTCATCGGCGTAATTCAACACCGTGACCTCCAGCTGCTGTAACATAAAAATGAGGGGGTATATGTATAAATTAAACAAAAGAGGGGAAAGCGACGATCCTTGGGGGACCTCGCACTCTACCTTGTGGGAGGCTGCGGCGAAGCCAGCCAGATGGACCGCTTGAGCTCTCTCAGCTAGAAAGGACTCGAGCCATGAGAAGGCCAAGCCCTCTATGCCCGCCGCCCTGACACGGTTGAGGAGGATGGAGTGGTCCACTGTGTCAAAAGCGGCGGACAAGTCCAGGAGTATCAGAGCTTTTGGAAGGTTGATGTCAATACCTTCTCGCAGTGTGTCCATTACCAAAATCACCACCTTCTCCGTAGAGTGCATGGGGCGGAAGCCAGCTTGACAGGGAGAGAGGCAATGATTTGCCTCTACGTGAGTGCTAAGGGTGGACGTGATATGGGTTTCAAGGATTTTTGCTAGATAGGGCAGAAGGGAAATGGGACGGTAGTTGGAAGGGGCAGATGGGTCGGCGTCAGGTTTTTTTATGATGGGAATGACAACCGCCGATTTATGAAAGCTGGGGACTGTGCCGTGTTTGAGTGAATCATTAAGCAAGGTCAAAGGTGGGATAGGGCAAGCCAGATAGATTTCCCTAAGGATATGAGCTGGGGCAAAATCCAGGGGGGAGCCTGATTGTACCCGACAGAGCAGTGGAGGGAATGTATCGTTGGTTAACAGCGGAAAGGTGGTCAGTTTAGTGGCTGTTGGGGGTGGGGAGGGATTGACAAATGTAGGGGAAGGCAGGGCAATGTTAAGTTTGATTTTAGCAACTTTATCAATGAAAAACTCATTGAGCGAGTTGCAAAGGGTCTGGGAAGAGGGGATGGTGGCCGTGGTTCTGCTGGATGATGCCAGTTCATGGACGGTGGAAAAAATTTCCTTCGAGTGAAACTCTGCTGCCAATATCCTGTTCGTGTAGAACTCAGTTTTAGCCTCGAGGATGCCTTTTTTATAAGTTTGTAAAACAGACAAGTAGGTAGTCTTAAGCTCGAGGCTGTATGATCTTCTCCAGGCTCGTTCGGCTCTCCTTGCAGATAGTTTCTTTACTTTTAAGTCTGGGGTGAACCAGCGATTGGCCGCATGAGCCCGCTTGACTGTAATTCGCCTTAGGGGGGTGAATTTGTCACCTGCCAGGGTCAGCCAGTTGTTAATGGCCGTCAGCTGGGAAGTAGCTGCAAGGCCTGAAAGGTCAGGACTGGTTTTGGCCAGGGTCGAGCAGAGAGAAGGCAAGTCGGTTTTGCCCCATTTTCTAACCCAGATGTTCTTGGGGAGCTGTGGTTTGGCCGTAGGAGCTAAGGCGAGAGAAAAGGTGATAATGGAATGGTCTGACCAGGAACAGGGAGATATAGTAGGGGATGTGGACGGGACGTTCAGAGCCCAAATTTGATCTAGCGTATGACCATGTGTATGAGTGGAACTGTGAACAAGTGAAGAAAAGTTCAGGCTAGTCATGAGGTTAGTAAACTCTTTGGATTGGGGAGTCTCGGCAGGGTCATTGGGCCAAAAGTTAAGGTCCCCTAGGACTAGTACTGAAGAATTATTAATCACCAAGGTGGCCAGGAGAGTCTGGATGATAGGGAGAAAGGAAGGAGTTGGTTGGGGGGGCGGTAAATTAGAACAAAAGTGAACGGAGCCTGGTGAGAAGTTGAACAAGCTACAAGGCATTCTACGTCTGGAATAGGGGGGAAAGGAAGAATTTGAAAACTGAAGTCGGTACGAGCTATTAGGGCCACTCCTCCGCCCCGTTTATCTTCTAGGCGATCCGCCCGAATGGCGGAATATGCAGTTGGTAAAGCGGCTAGCACGTTGGGCAGGGAGTTGGCCTTGAACCAGGTCTCTGTCAGAAATAAGAGATCTGGTTCATGAGAGTCGATGTAATCGAATAGTTCGTATTGGTGGTTGACCGCAGACCTAGTATTTAGAAGTGTGGCCGAGGTGTTAAATACTGGAGCAAGGGCGGTAGGAAATAACGGAGGGGAAAAGGGGGGCATGATTGGTGACGTAGTAAGGTGAGATACAATCCTAGGGGGTAACGAAAGAGGGGGGTGTACAAACCAAGATGCATCAGATGGGTAGTTGTTGAGGGATCAATAGTGCCTGGTGACCAATATGAGCAAAGCAGAGAGGGTGAATACCTGGTAAATCGGGCAGCGTCTCGTGCCCCTGGCCCCGGCCGCCCGCGGACGCGCGCAGATGGGCTTAACTCAGGCGCAAATCCTGCGTGCCTCCATCGCGCCCGCTGCGCTCGTCCGCTGCGCTGCCTCATACCGCCCGTTTAAATAGGGGCGGAGCGGCGGGGGAGTGGCAGGGCTGGGATAGAGAATTGAGCCCAAGCAAAGATGGCGCCCGCTGCCGCTGGGAGCCCGCGAAACACGATCAGCCCCAGCCGGCAGCTCACCCCTAAGAGCAGAAATCACATTAGCACCTGCATAATTTTAAAAAGGTTAGTGACAGTGATTAAAAAACAATGAGCAATGAAATAGCGCCTCCGCTCGCAATCAGCGGGGCGAAATGCGTAGAGTGATGACAGGCTCTCCTAAGCGCTGACCAGTCTGCCCACTGCCACCGGGCCACTGGCAAACAAGAGGGAGAGGGGAAACGCGCTCCTAAATAGGGGCGGAGTGGCGGGGGAGTGGCAGGGCTGGGATAGAGAATTGAGCCCAAGCAAAGATGGCGCCCGCTGCCGCTGGGAGCCCGCGAAACACGATCAGCCCCAGCCGGCAGCTCACCCACTGCCACCGGGCCACTGATATTTGATTGCATTTTTAAAATGGGATCAGAACTTACCTGCAATGTTTAAATATGGCTCGACATATTTAAAAATTGGCAGTTTACTAGAATAAATTTGAAAACATTTGAGGGGTGCCCGATGATTTTTTTTCACTGGCAGGGGGCATCATTAAAACGTTTGTTGAAGACCACTGAATTGGACAGTCTGAGAAAGCAAACTCTCGGCGTACACCAAACAGGGGCTTTAAAGATGCAATAAAATCTACAATGAAGACGATACGGAGCTTCTAGCACACCTCACTAGTGAGAAAAAGGCAAAGAAAAGAGGCTGCACCCCAGAAATTAAAAGTCAACACTAAAGGAGAATTTATTTTATACACCCTACCATCGTGGCTGTTATTGTGCGACATTTCTGCTCAAACGATCTCTACTGAGAGACAATGTATGCAGTCGGCATAACCGTGAGGAAAGCATGCAATTAAATAAGACACTAGTAGCTCATTGCTTAAAAAAAATATAAAAATAGTTAGGTGAATATGTCTTTCATGGCGTCTTGTGTCACATAATTAGCTTAATTTAAGCGTTTTGTGCCTCACAAGTGGCACAAAAGAACTATAAAGATTATACAATACAGTATATCAGTAAACACTGCAACATAATTTGATCCTCTATTACTCCATTGGCCCAGATTATTAATACTTCACTGGTTGCATGTTTTATTATAGGACACAACAGTCAGAATAATGTGGGAAATGTCACAGATTTCTGCAGTGGTTACAGAACCCACTGGGCCATATTCATGTCTGTGAGCCCAAACCCACTCTGTGGACTTCCCTCTGCACTATTCGTCATGAAACCTATCACATCTCATCAATTGCATGGTGTAAGTACTTTACTGGAAGTATCAACATCAATGACATTGATGCTGATGATAATAATACTAGGTGGTATTATTCCCATTAGTGTTGTTGTTATTATTAAAATAAGAAGGTTCAGCATATGAGATTGTAAAACAGTATTTCTGTGACCATAAGGAAGTCTCCTTTATGTTACTTTAACTTTGCCGAAACTTGTAGTATTATCATCCACTCGAATTACGAGATTCTGTGGCTTTGGAGTTTTCCGCAAAGATTTGGATTTGCCACATAATCCATTATCTACTTCGTAATTTGCGGATTTTAACAAAATACAATTATTTCTTTTAGCTCTAGCTAGGATCAACCTTTAATAAAAAATGACAATTTGTGTTGTTACGCAGTGGAAGGATCTTGGTAAGGATTGACTAGCCAGTCACCTTTTTAGTTGCTTATTGCTGTATTTGGGTGCTAAACTGGTACAAATGGGGGCAGGACTTGTAATGTGTAAAAATAACAAAATATATCATTCTATGGCAAAATGTGTATTATACCACATAATTTGCCTTTTTTTCTTGCCACATAATTTTACCCTCCATTGTTACATAATTACTAAGACCCTGTGCACCAAAAGCATATCTGTTGTTCTCTAACCTCTTGTATCATGTTTTAAGCCAGCTCCAATGTAAACCTTTTCTCAATAATGTATTCAAATGTTTCGTGCAATTTTTCTGATTTCATTTTCACTCTAGAGTAAAGAGATGATAGATATCTTCGATACAAAATTCAACCTGTCAAAGTAGCAATGATTGTGTTCAGACATTAGAATGCTGATCACATTTTGTTTCCACTGAAATGTATTGGACTGAACATTTAGTCAATCAATCAATCAATCAGGAGTTTGTTAAAGCGCAACTACTCACCCGTAAGGGTCTCAAGGCGCTAGGGGTGGGGGGGTGCAGGTTCCATTCCATCAAGGAGGGGGTCTGTCGAAGAGCCAGGTTTTGAGGTTTCTTGCGAAGATGGGGAGCGATGTTGTCTGTCTGAGGTGGAGCGGAAGGGCGTTCCATGCTTTGGCCGCGAGGAAGGAGAAGGAGCGGCCTCCCGATCTGGTCTTTCTGGTGCGGGGGACCACAGTGTAGGAGAGCTGGGCTGATCGTAGGGTCCTTTGGGGTGTGTGGAATTTGAGCCGGCTGTTCAGGTATGCTGGTCCGGTGCCGTGGAGGGCCTTGTGTGCGTGGGTGAGCATCCTAAAGGTGATTCTCGCCTCGACGGGGAGCCAGGGGAGGGTGCGCAAGTGCTGGGAGATGTGGCAGTGTTTTGGCAGGTTGAGGACCAGTCTTGCGGCGGCGTTCTGGATGTTCTGTAGCTTGCGGATGAGGTTTTTGTTTATTCTGGCGTAGAGTGCGTTGCTGTAGTCGAGTCTGCTGGTGACCAGGGCGTGAGTGACTGTCTTTTGGTGTTTGAGGGGGATCCATTTGAAGGTCTTGCGAAGGAGGTGGAGGGTGTGGAAGCAGGAAGATGAGACAGAGTTGATCTGGCGGTCCATTTTGAGCTCGGAGTCCAGGATGATTCCCAGGTTGCGTACGTGGTCTGTGGGGGTTGGCTAGTTTCCGAGAGCGGTGGGCCACCAGGTGTCGCTCCACCAGGTGTCGCTCCAGGCATCGGGGTTTGGGCCCATGATGAGTACTTCTGTTTTGTTGGTGTTTAGTTGTAGGCAGCTGTTTTTCATCCATTTGGCGACGGCTTCCATGCCTTCTTGAAAGTCACAATAGGAAAATAGCTGTTATGGATAAAATAAATGTGTGAAATTCGTGACCTTTTAACAGAAGGTCTCTCTATAGAGTTATAGGTGTGTACATACTTTTGACTGGTAATACATTATTTTAAGCTGTGCTATTATTTCAGAAGTAGATGAGGAACGTCTTCACAAGGTGAGGTAAGCAAGCAGCACAAAGTCTCAAAAATAAAGGTTTCTCAGTGCCCCTGATGCTACTTCTTCAGACTGTTCAATACACTAATGATGCAGTTCACACAGAATGTTATAGTGATGTTGACTTGCATCAAGGAACTAATCTTTCTGTCTGTGCCCTTGAAAAAGCCTTGGAATGTGCCCATAAATGTTTTCTGTTCCTGAGGCAAGCATGTATTTCTGAATCAGACTACATGTGTGTAGTAATTGTATAGCTCTTCAAACCCTGGCGGCACATCACCCAGGATCATGTGCTGCATGCCTAATACTCATAAGACCCAAAAGGTAAGACCTATTGGCAATGCCAATGCTTGTTATTTCTAGCGAGAGTTTGTTGCTGTTCTCTGAATACTTATAATGTAGCCAGCTCCTGTTTGTATTGTGATGAGACAATATTAGGTGCTCTTTAGCCCTGATACAAATTATAGAAGAAATGTAAAACGTTGTCAAGTCTCATTGTAAATTACAAGTACTAAGATCACCACACTTTCTTTTAACCATCTGTCTGTAAATTAAAACAATGAACAGAAATGGTAGCTCAAGCATTGAGCTAA
This sequence comes from Lissotriton vulgaris, assembly GCF_964263255.1. Taxonomy (NCBI): domain Eukaryota; kingdom Metazoa; phylum Chordata; class Amphibia; order Caudata; family Salamandridae; genus Lissotriton; species Lissotriton vulgaris. Next base: position 1,292,893,396 of record NC_141689.1, on the reverse strand, counting down.
AGCACATTCAGTGAATGACGTGTGTCAAGTATATAAACAACCCGTGCATACAATAGTGTTCGCAAACAACTTAACAGCATGAGTGTCTCATGCGATCTAGTTATTTCTCAGTTTGACGGCATGCACAAACTTTTTTCTTAATAGAAATTGATATTCGAGTTGACAAAAATAGCAGCTCATTCTGATTTTTGGATGAAATAGGCACTACAAACTGTAACTGAGTGAATTCAATGCCTCTCCATGCAGCTATAAGACTGGGAGCAAACAAAGGAAATTAGCAACAGCACTGGAGGGGGAAGGACGGGGGTAACAAGCAATGGAGCAGAAGGGGGGAGTGATGAAGAAAAAACTATCACCTCAGCCGAGCACGACTATCCAGAGGCCACATAAATAAATGTACCAATTCAGTAAGTGATTGATGCTCTCTACCAAAGTGCAAGAGCCGCCCGCTTCAAACGAAGTACAGGGGCATATTATCTCTTTATACAAATGTGGAGAGAAAATCAAAGCAGTCCTCCTGATCAGAAACAGACAAACTTGTGAGGAAAGAAGGCTTAGGCAGAAAAGCAGGGAACAAAGAGCCCTGGGGCTGGCTTACTTGCCTCACAGCTGCCAGCTGAGTCCAGCCACACAGTCAGCAGCATTCCCAGCTGTCACTCACAGGAGACTGGTGACAGGAAAAAAGATTAGAGCAAGATTTCGAAGCCTATTTACAGAAACACAGCAGCATGCAGCAAGTAAAAAACAAGACCGAATGATCATATCAACTGCTTTTCAAGTTAGAAATGAGGAGCTCCTGAACAGAAGTTAAAATGGTGATCCGTGTGTTTATATCATACCGGTTCCTGCTCTTGGAGAGTGCTAAACACAGCAAGAGGTATGACAAATGCATGCCATTGACAAATGGGTAAAGGAATAGGGGAGGGATGCTGGAGCAAGCAAATTGGAAACCTATGGGCGGGCTGAAGCCCACAAAGTAGATCCAGCATGTCTTGAAGAGACAGCACAAGCCCTGTCTAGCTTAGACCTAAAAATATTTTTACTCTGGATGAGTGATGTGTGACAGTTAAGATTAATGTTTTACTTTACAACATCAGATAAAACACAAGCAGCAAGTGTCATGCTGATGAAAGGAAAGGGAACCCAGTCTGGAAGGAATTTGGAGCTCAGGGAAAAAGAGGGGAAACAACGTTAAATACAATGAACAATAAAGCTCCCTAGTGACCTATATCTCTTTGTAAAGTAGAATACATCTAGCATGGGTTATAAAAAACACACAATCAAAGCAAATCCATTACAACCTCGTTATTTATTTTTTCATTTACTTATTATTCATGATTTCCTCATGCATAACATTTATATCAAAATTACTTACTTGTCTTTTAAGAGAATTACAGTTGTATTTTTTTTACAATTTTTTTTTATAAACATTATTATTCTTAAGACAAAATATTATAAACATATATCTTTTAAATACAATACAATACACTGAATTCCTACGAAAACCTAAATATGCAACAATATTCAATTATCAGTCTCACTCACTTATATCAAAACAAACACAAACAACGCAAACACCTTCCTCAGGACCTTTCCCAAATAGTATAGACTCTCAAACCAGCATGATTGAAGGGGTATAGATGGTACTGATCCACTAATTGCTCTCCAATGGATGTCACATTAAAAAAATAGGTAGGACATTTGTAGGTAGGGAATAGGATGACTGTGCTGTTTTCACATACAGCACTGATCCACTTGACAAGCCTGCCCCCTTGTGTATATTTCTATTTTAAATGTTCTTTTCATGTGTTCAAAAAGAGAACACACAGCTGTTAACATGAATTTCCTATGCTGTATGCGTATGGGCGTAGCTATTGATGTGCTTGTTCCAGGGAGAAGGAGTCAGTCCCACATAGTAACAAAGTTTCCCGTGTACATATGGTTGCATGTACCTGCACTTACTGATATGTTGTCCCTATTCTGAAATGTCTTAGTTCCTTCAACTGTGACAGCAGTGTTCGGCAAGTGTCATGCTGGCTACAGATGCACCCTTGTAGTTTGTTTATTACCACCCCTGGTATTATGTGCACATCCATGTGAGAGAGGAAATGCACAATAAGCAACTTAAGCCACTCCTTCAACCCCATGCCAATGAATGCTTTCATTTGAATTGTCTGTGTGTTTTAAGGAGATTCAAACATTATACTATATAACACAACTTGCAGACATAGACACTTGAGTGTACTGAGCACAGTAATCGTTGAGACACGGATTAGCTGCTGGGGGACTCAATGTCCCTCTCCTAGTATATAAAACTCGTATGCTCTGTAGTGTAGTTCCTATTTTCCCTATAGGCCCTGCGCATTGGAATACCAGAAACAGCAGTTTAGACGTAGGACTGCGGTCTTCTAGGTCTCTACTGACTATGTTAGACTTAATTTAGGTTTGCGCCAGCTAGCTCTGAGGTCACTGGAAACTTTCTTGACTGAATAGGAAGTGATCAGCTTCCCTGGCTCAGACAAGAAGGGATTCAGCTTCCGACAACCGCATAAACATGACAACTTTGCTCCCTCAGAATAAGAGTCAATCTCTAGAATTGTGTGAAACAATAGACAGCTATTTCACTCAGTCAGTTGTGCAGATTTAATTTCACCAGGGTGCAGAGAATAGAGAGATGGGCGTTTTCAATAAAAGATATTATTTATTGAGCAGTCTTCCTTCTCATGCAAGAGAAATGAATTGCCACAATTGCATGACTTGTAATAACGAAAAGTGCATACAGTAAAAGGAGTATTACTAAATAATACTGTAAAAGCATTGATATGGTTTCTTAGCCATAAGACACTTTAAAATGGATAAAATATATTTACATATATACATAAGCTAACGTGCTCAACTGGTGCTTCTAAAATACGCCTACCCTGGTGTACCTGACCTAAGCCTAATACGTGGGAAGGAGTAAGTAAGTAGCAGTTTAAGTTAAGTAGGTTTTTGTTGCCAAGGATCTGTGTAAGAATTCTCTTCAAGGGTTTAGTCAGCAGTGTACCTTGGGAATAGAATGTAGGAGGTCTGGTATCTCCCTCTCAGGACTCGATATTCCAGTCACCCGCAAGGGTAGGCTGGAAATGCCGGAGCTGGATTTTCTCGGCAGGAGAAAAGACCCGAGCTGCAGGAATACCAGCACATATTGCAGTTTGCACTGCACTCTGCCACTCGCGGAACTTCGCAGAGTTTTTTTGTAACTTTGCAAAGTTCAGCATAGCAAAACTCTGCAAAGTACGCCCAGGCCTAGTTATCTCCTTACATTTGCTATGCATACCACGCGTAAGGTAATTATCTTTCTTTGACATTAAAGTGAGAGGATTTCTCTGTCTCCCAATCCCCCCCGCTTTGCTGCTTGCTTTTGTTTCCTACTGATATTTGTCAGACTCCACCGCATGACTGGTGGCTGCCCCTTTACCGATACTCATGCTCTGCTTTGCCTTTAACCCTGCCCCCTTTCATTTCCTCATCGCACAAGACCCGCTGTTGTGCTTCAATTTGTGCTGTTGCAACAGGGGTTCTCTGCTGTTTGGTGAGAATTTACATGAGCATTGGTTACATTACACATGTTCATTTGTTTTGGCATGGGACATTAAAATAATTTGCACAGAATCGCACAATGTTAAGCCGCACCAACAGTAATACCGACTAGAGCCATTTCATATATAACTCACGCTGACTCTCTCATTCAGGCTGTAGATTTTTGCTGTAGATTTTTCTTTCACGCTGGTATCCAACCACTTAAATATAATATTTTGAATAGCCCGTCTTTACGGTCGGCAAAATGTTACACCACGCCGACATCTTGTGGCGAAAGGAAGAAAGCACATGATGTAGCTACTTTGCATGCAATTGAACGACAGGTCTTCAAACTGGGGGTGACCCCCCTCCCCCAGGGGATTCTGGGTGAAAGTATTATGCTGATAACAGTGCTGTGTTTTCAGCGGAAAAAAATGAGCAGCAGAAACTGCCCTGTAACGGGCCATCACTAAACTCTTTTATCATTTATATCTTGGCTGGGACAAGGTGTCAACAGGAAAGGGACTTCAAATATTCTTCAAAACCCTCACCACATTTCTAATCACACTTTAGATCCTTTTCATGTAAGTAAGGCCTGCATAACCAGAATAGTATGTTTGGCAATTACGTATTTGATTGCATTTTTAAAATGGTATCAGAACTTACCTGCAATGTTTAAATATGGCTGTACATATTTAAAAATTGGCAGTTTACTAGAATAAATGTGAAAACATTTGAGCGGTGCCCGATGATTTTTTTTCCGTGGCGGGGGGCATCATTAAAATGTTTGTTTGAAGACCACTGAATTGGACAGACTGAGAAAGCAAACTCTCGGCGTACACCAAACAGGGGCTTTGAAGATGCAATAAAATATACAATGAAGACGATACGGAGCTTCTAGCACACCTCACTAGTGAGAAAAAGGCAAAGAAAAGAGGCTACACCCCAGAAATTAAAAGTCAACACTATAGGAGAATTTATTTTATACACCCTACCATCGTGGCTGTTATTGTGTGACATTTCTGCTCAAACCATCTCTACTGAGAGACAATGTATGCAGTCGACATAAACGCGAGGAAATCATGCAATTAAATAAGACACTAGTAGCTCATTGCTTAAAAGAAATTATAAAAATAGTTATGGTGAATTTGTCTTTCATGGCGTCATGTGTCACATAATTAGCTTAATATAAGCGTTTTGTGCCTCACAAGGGGCACAAGAGAACTATAAAGATTATACAATACAGTATATCAGTAAACACTGCAACATAATTTGGTCCTCTATTACTCCATTGACCCAGATTATTAATACTTCACTGATTGCAAGTTTTAATATAGGACACAACAGCCAGAATAATATGGGAAATGTCACAGATTTCTGCTGTGCGTACTGGACCCACTGGGCCATATTCATGTCTGTGAGCCCAAACTCACTTTGTGGACTTCCCTCTGCACTATTCATCATGAAACCTATCACATCTCATCAATTGCATGGTGTAAGTACTTTACTGGAAGTATCAACATCAATGACATTGATGCTGATGATAATAATACTAGGTGGTATTATTCCCATTAGTGTTGTTGTTATTATTAAAATAAGAAGGTTCAGAATATGAGATTGTAAAACAGTATTACTGTGACCATAAGGAAGTCTCCTTTATGTCACTTTAACTTTGCCGTAACTTGTAGTATTATCATCCACTCGAATTACGAGATTCTGTGGCTTTGGTGTTTTCCGCAAAGATTTGGATTTGCCACATAATCCATTATCTGCTTCGTAATTTGTGGATTTTAACAAAATACAATTATTTCTTTTTGCTCTAGCTAGGATCAACCTTTAATAAAATATGACAATTTGTGTTGTTACGCAGTGGAAGGATCTTGGTAAGGATTGACTAGTCAGTCACCTTTTAGTTGCTTATTGCTGTATTTGGGTGCTAAACTGGTACAAATGGGGGAAGGACTTGTAATGTGTAAAAATAACAAAATATATCATTCTATTGCAAAATGTGTATTATACCCCATAATTTTCCTTTTTTCTTGCCACATAATTTTACCCTCCATTGTTACATAATTACTAAGACCCTGTGCACCCAAAGCATATCTGTTGTTCTCTAACCTCTGGTATCATGTTTTAAGCCAGCTCCAATGTAAACCTTTTCTCAAAAATGTATTCAAATGTTTCGTGCAACTTTTCTGATTTCAGTTTCACTCTAGAGTAAAGAGATGATAGATATATTCAATACAAAATTCAAAACCTGTCAAAGTAGCAATGATTGTGTTCAGACATTAGAATGCTGATCACAGTTTGTTTCCACTGAAATGTATTGGACTGAACATTTAGTCACATTAGGAAAATAGCTGTTATGGATAAAATAAATGTGTGAAATTCGTGACCTTTTAACAGAGGGTCTCTCTATAGAGTTATAGGTGTGTACACACTTTTCATTGGTAATACATTATTTTGAGCTGTGCTATTATTCCAGAAGTAGATAAGGAACGCCTCCACAAGGAGAGGTAAGCAAGCAGCACAAAGTCTATAGTAATAAAGGTTTCTCAAGTCAGCAGCTCTGGTCACATCCTTTCACTTTCCTTGAGATATATTACTACACCATCTATATGTTTATAAGTGCCCCTGATGCTACTTCTTCAGACTGTTCAATACACTAATGATGCAGTTCACACAGAATGTTATCATGATGTTGACTTGTATCAAGGAACTAATCTTTCTGTCTGTGCCCTTGAAAAAGCCTTGGAATGTGCCCATAAATGTTTTCTGTTCCTGAGGAAAGCATGTATTTCTGAATCAGACTGCACGTGTGTAGTAATTGTATAGCTCTTCAAACCCTGGTGGCACATCACCCAGGATAATGTGCTGCATGCCTAATACTAATAAGGTCCAAATGGTAAGACCTATTGGCAATGCCAATGCTTGTTATTTCTAGCGAGAGTTTGTTGCTGTTCTCCAAATACGTATAATGTAGCCAGCTCCTGTTTGTATTGTGATTGGACAATATTAGGTGCTCTTTAGCCCTGATACAAATTATAGAAGAAATGTCACACTTTGTCAAGTCTCATTGTAAATTACAAGTACAAAGATCACCACACTTTCTTTTAACCGTCTGTCTGTAAATTAAAACAATGATCAGAAATGGTAGATCAAGCATTGAGCTAAAGCACATTCAGTGAATGACGTGTGTCAAGTATATAAACACCCCGTGCATACAATAGTGTTCGCAAACAACTTAACAGCATGAGTGTCTCATGCGATCTAGTTATTTCTCAGTTCGACGGCATGCACAAACTTTTTTTCTTATCAGAAATTGATATTCGAGTTGACATAAATAGCAGCTCATTCTGATTTTTGGATGAAATAGGGACTACAAACTGTAAATGAGTGAATTCAATGCCTCTCCATGCAGCTATAAGAGTGGGAGCAAACAAATGAAATTAGCAGCGGCACTGAGGGGGAAGGATGGGGGTAACAAGCAATGGAGCAGAAGGGGGGAGTGATGAAGAAAAAACTATCACCTCAAGCCGAGCATAACTATCCAGAGGCCACATGAATAAATGTACCAATTCAGTTTGTGATTGATGCTCTCTATCAAAGTACAAGAGCCGCCCGCTTCAAACGAAGTACAGGGGCATATTATCTCTTTACACAAATGTGGAGAGAAAATCCAAGCAGTCCTCCTGATTAGGAACAGACAAACTTGTGAGGAAAGAAGGCTTAGGCAGAAAAGCGGAACAAAGAGCCCTGGGGCTGGCTTAGTTGCCTCACAGCTGCCAGCTCAGGCCAGCCACACAGTCAGCAGCATTCCCAGCTTTCATTCACAGGAGACCGGTGACAGGAAAAAAGATTACAGCAAGATTTAGAAGCCTATTTACAGAAACACAGCAGCATGCAGCAAGTAAAAACCAAGACCGAATGATCATATCAACTGATTTTCAAGTTAGAAATGAGGAGCTCCTGAACAGAAGTTAAAATGGTGATCCGTGTATTTATATCATACTAGATTCCTGCTCTTGGAGAGTGTTAAACACAGCAAGAGGTATGACAAATGCAAGCCATTGACAAATGGGGAGAAGGAATTGGAGAGGGATGCTGGAGCAAGCAAATTGGAAACCTATGGGTGGGCTGAAGCCCACAAAGTAGATCCAGCATGTCTTGAAGAGACAGCACAAGCGCTGTCTAGTTTAGACCTAAAATATTTTTACTTTGGATGAGTGATGTGTGACGGTTAGGATTAATGTTTTACTTTACAACATCAGATAAAGCACAAGCAGCAAGTGTCATGCTGATGCAAGGAAAGGGAACCCCCTCTGGAAGGAATTTTGAGCTCAGGGAAGAAGAGGGGAAACAACGCTAAATACAATGAACAATAAAGCTCCCTAGTGACCTATATCTTCTTGTAAAGTAGAATACATCTAGTATGGGTTATAAAAAACACACAATCAAAGCAAATCCATTACAACCTCGTTATTTATTTTTTCATTTACTTATTATTCATGATTTCCTCATGCATAACATTTATATAAACATTACTTACTTGTCTTTTAAGAGAATTACAGTTGTATTTTTTTTACAATTTTTTTTATAAACATTATTATTCTTAAGACAAAATATTATAAACATATATCTTTTAAATACAATACAATACACTGAATTCCTACGAAAACCTAAATATGCAACAATATTCAATTATCAGCCTCACTCACTTATATCAAAACAAACAACGCAAACACCTTCCTCTGGACCTTTCCCAAATAATATGGACTCTCACACAAGCATGAAAGAAGGGGTCTAGATGGTACTGATCCACTAATTGCTCTCCAATGGATGTCACATTAAAAAAATAGGTAGGACATTTGTAGGTAGGGAATAGGGTGACTGTGCTGTTTTCACATACAGCACTGATCCACTTGACAAGCCTGCCCCCTTGTGTATATTTCTATTTTAAATGTTCTTTTCATGTGTTCAAAAAGAGAACACACAGCTGTTAACACTAATTTCCTATGCTGTATGCGTATGGGCGTAGCTATCGATGTGCTTGTTCCAGGGAGAGGGAGTCAGTCCCACATAGTAACAAAGTATCCCGTGTACATATGGTTGCATGTACCTGCACTTGCTGATATGTTGTCCCTATTCTGAAATTTCTTAGTTCCTTTAACTGTGACAGCAGTGTTCGGCAAGTGTCATGCTGGCTACAGATGCACCCTTGTAGTTTGTTTATCACCACCCCTGGTATTACTGTGCACATCCATGTCAGAGAGGAAATGCACAATAAGCAACTTAAGCCACTCCTTCAACTCCATGCCAATGAATGCTTTCATTTGAATTGTCTGTGTGTTTTAAGGAGATTCAAAAGTTACACTATATAACACAACTTAAAGACATAGACACTTGAGTGTACTGAGCACAGTAATCGTTGAGACACGGATTAGCTGCTGGGGGACTCAATGTATCTCTCTTAGTATATTTGAAACTCGCATGCTCTGTAGTGTAGTTCCTATTTTCCCTATAGGCCCTGCGCATTGGAATAACATAAACAGCAGTTTAGACGTAGGACTGCGGTCTTCTAGGTCTCTACTGACTATGTTAGACTTAATTTAGGTTTGCGCCAGCTAGCTCAGAGGTCACTGGAAACTTTCTTGACTGAATAGGAAGTGATCAGCTTCCCTGGCTCAGACAAGAAGGGATTCAGCTTCCGACAACCGCATAAACATGACAACTTTGCTCCCTCAGAATAAGAGTCAATCTCTAGAGTCGTCTGAAACAATAGACAGCTATTTCACTCAGTCAGTTGTGCAGATTTAATTTCACCAGGGTGCAGCGAATAGAGACACGGGCGTTTTCAATAAAAGATATTATTTATTGAGCAGTCTTCCTTCTCATGCAAGAGAAATGAATTGCCACAATTGCATGACTTGTTATAACGAAAAGTGCATACAGTTAAAGGAGTATTACGAAATAATACTGTAAAAGCATTGATATGGTTTCTTAGCCATAAGACACTTTAAAATGGATAAAATATATATACATATATACATAAACTAACGTGCTCAACTGGTGCTTCTAAAATATGCCTACCTCGGTGTACCTGACCTAAGCCTAATACGTGGGAAGGAGTAAGTAAGTAGCATTTTAAGTTAAGTAGGTTTTTGTTGCCAAGGATCTGTTTAAGAATTCTCTCTAAGGGTTTAGTCAGCACTGTACCTTGGGAATAGAATGTAGGAGGTCTGGTATCTCCCTCTCAGGACTCGATATACCAGTCACCCGCAAGGGTAGGCTGGAAACGAGGAGCTGGATTTTCTCGGCAGGAGAAAAGACAGCGTCTTTCTCAGCGCGTCAAAGAGGAGGGGCAGAGTCCGTGGGCTCTCGGAAAGTAGATTTGCTGTTCTGCTCCAGAATCACCACCGCGTGTTTGCTTAAGGCAGCGTTGGTATATTTATACCTGAAAGGTGCCGAGTTTGACGTAAGGTTTGGACATAAGACATCAATAAAGATGTCACTAAGAACTGGTCGTACTTACAGTGCTCGCAGGAGTTCTATTACAAATCAAAACAAAGCAAGCAGGGCTTTCCCAGGTTGCTGGGGGTTTGGTGTGTCGAAAGATTTCGGTGTGGTCTCTAGGAATCTAAGGAAGTAGCTTCTGCTTTGTCATGGACTGCAGAGGCGATTTACTGAAAATATGGCTCTGAATATTATGCCATTATAGGGATATGTATTGTTTATAGCCGTATAGGGGCATAAGGTCACAATATTGAATCAGGTTCCTAGATAAAACACATCACCCACTCCACAGTTTTATGTCCATCAATTACTAAAAACTAAGCAAAAAGTTGCATGTGTATTACAACCCATCCCAAAAAACATTTTTGCATTTGAAATGGTGTATGCGAAATACACGGAAAGTTAAAGGTACTGTACGTTTTTAAGCAGTGTAATCATTCAAAAGTTCATCTATAATCAGTTGAACGATTTGCGAAAATTACACATGAAAAAGTCTCTTAATTTCTCGAAAAGAAGGTCGAGACTATTTCATCACATATAAATTAAATTGCTTGTGAGTATGCTAGAGGCTGTGGTAACATATTGTCTCTAGATAATCTAAAAATAGAAGCTCTGTTCTTTATGAATAGTTCTACTCTAAGCAGAGTACAAGTGCAAAAAAAAAGTAAATATTTTGGAATTTTGTAAAAAATAATTTTGTTTCAGGGAAAAATATAGTTCCAAATGTTTTCAGTCGTTTTTGTTTTTCAAATCTGAAGGCCGAATTCAGAGTTCTAGGGAACGCTGTGTGCCGGTTGTTTTAAAGTTATTCTTTTGGTTCAGGAGAGAAGATGACTTCAGATAGATGTGCAAAAAAATAGTCTACAGCTTCAGGTAAAAGTTCAACCAATGATGATAGTGCTGTGACCAGGCAGTCGTGAGATTGATTGCTATCATCGATTTCAGGATCAGCAATGCTCACAGAAGGTCGTACCTGGGTGATTTTGCTCTCATTCCTTGCTTCACTGCCACCACCTAATCGTAGTGCAGAAGTCTCAACGAATGCCGTCATCAGGATTGGTAACCGCTGGGGACAACAAGATGCATGAGCCGTTACAGGACTTAGCAAAGTTTCGATATCCATTGGTACTGCTGTTTGTAGTGTAGGACAGGTGTCTAACACACATTTTTCTCCGCATAGCATACATCGAAGCACAGGTAAGATGCAGGTCTGCCATATAGTTCTGAACAAAAGAAACCAGGTCATATTCAGATCTCTTAGCCGGGCTAATCCAAGGACTTTAGTTATGCGGTCCCGGTAGCGTATTGCTAGGATCGTTTCTTCCATCCTTGCCGGAGTCATGTCTGCGTTTTGGTTTGCCATATCGGGGCAGAAGAGTCAGAAATAAGATTCCTGCTACGAGTCCCAAAAGTAGTGGTAGGCCACCAAAAACCGAATGGACGAAATTGGGAAAGATGCCCAGGACTGCTTCGAAGGGTGTTAACAGTCCCGAAAATCTTTTCTTAAATACATTCGAGATACCACAGGCATCCGACATAATTAGGATTTGGCTTAGCATTTCTGCGAAATGCACAGGGCAATTAGTTGATGAAAGTGTATGTATCTCTGCTGTTGTCCTTGCAACTTGAAGATCATAGGTCTCTTTTGATGACGTGATGGGCAGTGTAGTCTGTAAAAGCACAGACTTCATTCTGTTTAAAGTATCAATTCGTATAGGAGAGATTTTCAACTGAGGCCAAATCGCCGCCTCTGAGTCTCCAGGGCCGGTAGGATACAATGCTTGCATACAGCAAGTGACCATGGAACTGACGCTTAAGAGATATGCTTTCCCTGGCACCATGCCACAACAGCTGTGGTCCGTTATTAGAACGTAACTCCTGTTAGAAAGTTGTCTAAAGAATGGCTCTATCTGTGTTGCAGGTGTGCCATGCTGGTGGCATGAAAGGTTATTTAAAGTCCCCTCACAGGCCCCATGTAAATTAATACCCTGACACAGAAGTATACCGCTTAGTGAATGTTTACAATTATTACCACTAAGAAGTACATTCTGGTTTTTGTCATTATAACGTGTGTATAATGTAATTTCCATGTTGACTTAATGTACGCTTTACCCAACTTTTCTTACTGGCCTGCTGGTATATACTCTTGGCATTTTTTGAATTGGAAAGTTGTTATCGGAATTGTGATAATCCCGTGTATTATCCATTCAATGACAGGTCTTTCTGACATTGTCAATGGTAATCTCTCAAGTTTTTCAATGCTCAGAATCGTATAGTCTGCTCCTTTCTGTGCCAAACTGATTTGTTTATCAGTAAGGTTAAAGATAGAGAACAATGACGTTGTGTTGATTAAACGCCAAGGCACATAGCCTGACCGCAGGTTTTGCAACGTCCAGGCTAGCTGTACAATAGAACGCAATTGGGACTGACCATGCTGTAACATTAGCAAGTCCTGATCTATTATATCTATAGCAGATGATACAATACTGTCCAGTGAATATATTCTGGAGGACAGAGTCATTAACACGTTGTCCACAACAGAAAGTGATTTTTTCAAATTAATACGATCAATTTCTCATATTTTCTCTGCTGTCTCAATTTGAGTCACTTCCCATGCCTCGTTGTAAGCAGCGTATATACTGGCAGCTATGAAATGTTTTTGATGCTGTTTGTGTGGTCCCATTATGAAATCGCACAAGTCAGCACCATCTTTAGGTAAAGACAAGTGTTGCTTAATTTGTGCCAGTGTGGATGTTTGTAGTTATTCAAGGCATCATTTCCCTACACTGTATGTTGTTACAATCCCTGGATGTTGTCTCTTGGAGTATCTAGGGTCTAGTCTGATCATTTTTAACCCCTGCATTTTGTTCAGGAATCTAGCTTGACATTTATTTGTGTCTGTTGGCCAGATTAACTACTTTTTCCATTCAGGATGTGTTATATTTTGATGTAGAATTTGTGATACGTCTATCTCAATATCTGTGGTTGTGTTATCAGGTGTTGGCTTTGGAATAGACGGTTTGTTTAAATCTTTGATTTTGGCTAGGCCAAAACAGGAAGTTTGTTGAAGGGTGTCATTCAAGAACATTATTTGTTCTGGGATCATGCAGGCTCAAAATAATGCTTCTAGGCCTTGTACCTGCCATTCTTTTGTACCCCAGATGGTTTTTGTTTCAATGTTGTTTCTCCAGAAATCAAAACCAAATGTAATCATATTTTTCATAAAATGCTTCTGAATATATCAATTTAGTATTTGTCAGCATAGTTTTTGTCCCTGTTTTATCTAACAGTTTATAATAAAATGTTTCTGTATCACTTGTGTTAAACCCTAAGAAGTATTGTAATTTCTCATAGAATGTTTTTGAACTGCTTTTAGGTGGAGTTGCACAATGTTACCATTGATTATATTTAAAAACATTTCCAGGTTGAGCAGATTTATGTAAATAGTGGTCTGCATAATGGGTATAGCAATACAACTGTTCATAATTCGGTGAACCTTGCAAATAATCATATTCTGTAAATTTTGCTGACATAACTAAATCTGACATCATAATACTTATGCTTTCAAAGTCCCAATCATCAGAGAATGTACTTGGTTTTACAAAGTCACTTAATGGGACCTTAAACTGATGAGGATATTTCAAGAGTTCGACCGGTCCATATATTTCGTAATCTGTTTTGTCCCAAACTACCCCGCCGGGTATTGGAATGGCTGTGACATTCACTGATGATAGTTCTCTTTTCTTGATGTGAGATGACTTGTGTGGCTTCAGAACTAAGTTGATGTTCTGACTTGCTGTGTCCATTGTACTGTATTTTCCTTCAATGAATCTTCCCAAACAAAGTACCATGATGAGCCAAAGCAGGAGGAAAAATACCCCTAGCACAATCCAAAATACTAACCATGGAGAAATAAGATAGGTTTCTTTGAGTTGATGAAAGAGTTCTGTTGCTTTGTCTTTAAAAGTCTTTGTTGCTGGCGTTACTTCAGGCTCGCTTTGATCTTCAGAAAAGTTATCGAAATTGATGAAGTAGCCAGATGCAGTTCTGTCAATTGGTGGAATTGTTTTTTCAATTTTCCTTTCATTAGCATATTCTGATGCTACATCATTGTAGGCTGGTGTTTCTTGACGAACTGTTTCAATTTGGGTTTCCAGAGGCACAAGTTCCATGACATTGTTATTGCATAGACCTTTTCTATTCACTGTAGGTTTTTCAAATGTGATTAGTCTTTCAGTCTGAACCTCTTGGATTGTAGCAAATTTTGGTATTCTGCTATTTCTTGGGAGTTCACCGGGCCTACAACTTATTATTGGCCACATGATTGTGGTTTTACCAGGTCGATGGATACAACTTGGTTCTCCTTTTTACCAGCAAGGGGCAGTAGTACAACTGATCTTGTTCCGTTGATTGCTAAGACAGGTACTGCTTTTCTGTAAGAAGGCCCAAATTCCTTCTTCACCGCTATTTTCTCTCTGACCAGATCCCCAATCTTTGGAATCCAGACAGGTCTTGCTGGGACAGGTGGTGTGTCGTCAGCGGTTGTTGGCTGCTGTTTTAACTTTATGTTGCTCAGAGCTTTTCTTGTTTCATTTAAGTCCTGTAAAACAGCCAAACGATCTTTGATGTCAAAGCATGTTTTCTTATCTTTTACCACTGAAGCATGACTATCTAAGTACTGAACATACATTCTAGTTCCGAACAATAGTTCGTACGGGCTGAAACCTTTTCGAGAATTTCTTGGCAAGTTATTTAGACTACGTTGGACACTTGTTAAATGATGGACCCACCCATCACCCGAACCTAATACCTTTGCCGTTATAGATTGCTTTCTGTCTCGTTTTTTTCTTTCCACAACCCCGTTTCCCTCAGGATGGAAGGGACAAGAGAACCGCAACCCAATTCCCATGCTGGTCATGGCCTCCTTATAAGCTTGAGAGCTAAAAGCAGGACCCTGGTCAGAATGAAGCATGGCAATTGGGTATGTGCCGATAAAGACTCGCAAATCTTTTATAACAGTTCTGGCATCAGCCGAGCGCTGGAGCCACATTTTTAAGTGAACATAGTCTTAAAAGTAATTAATAGGACGCTGGATTACATATATAGATAGCCTTCTGCTACCTACAGAAATGGCCATGGCATTACCCCGGTTGGCTCGGTACTGCGGTCTCTGTTGCAGTCTGGACAGCTCTTTGCAAATTTATAATGTTGCAGGCTCATCCCCGGCCACCAGTATTCTGATTGTAATTCTGTCAGAGATTCCTTCATCTGTTTGTGCCTTGGACCTTCACCCATGTGTGCGTCTGCTATTAATAAGATTCTCCGGTTCGTGTTTGGAATTACCCTATCCCCCACTCCAGGGATTCGAGCAAAAGGAACGGAGTTTGCATCAATTATGTATGTATAATAGAGTGGATAGTTCACAGGTAGTGCTGCACAGTTGCCTTTTGAAGATGTTTTTACCACCAGCATGGTTTCCCCGTCTATGTATTTTTCTGAACGCTTTTTTGTGGCTACGGAAGCCGGTTTAGCTGCTTCTGCTGTGGCTGCATTAGCCAATGAATTCCCTGCAACGTGATCGCCATCACCTGTTTCCAAATAATTTTATGCTTGATTGTGGCACCTGTGTCATCTTTGTAATCATTTTGAACCCAGTTCTGCAAATCCTTATTGTAAGATTTGACACAGAAATGCGAATCGCACACTATTAGTGTCGGGAATTCACGTTCTGCCTTTTCAAGCGCCATCTTTAAAGATCTGATTTCAGCTCACTGACCAGAACGGTTTCTCAGTGATTACGTTTTTGTAATTTTTGGGCTGAATTTAGCGCAGAGCCAGCGACCTTTAACAATTGCGCAGGCTGCATTGTAGGATTTATCATCTACATTGTAGTGCTGTACAAATCTGTCTGTATAGATTATGCAAGAGTATTGTTGGAGTGGCAGAATTTCGATTGGCAGAGGATATTCTTCATATTTTAAATCATTCAGTTTTTTCATGTTCGGGACAAAATAGTATGTCACGTCTTCTGCAGCAAGAGAATTTTCCCACTGTATCCATTTCGGATCTAGTGCCACTGTTTTTAGATTTACTGGGCTGAATAGCGCCTCGAAGGCTGATTCTGCTGTGAAAACAGTTATTCTTTTGCCTTGGGCTAGGGCTCGTTCTCTTGCTACAGCAGTTTGAACTGCCTTTACAGTATTTTCTGTATGACTGAATGTTTTTTCCACTTGTGTGTACAAGTGTGATTTGTAAGCTATTGGTACCGTTTCTCCCTCATTAGAGGTCAGGTACGTGAATCCGCATCTTCCTGGGATGACCCGGATTACAAGGTTGCGTGTATTGTCACGTGTTTCTAATTTTGTTTTAGCTAACATGTCTGTTTGTAGTGATCTCAAAATTTCTGTGTGTTTTTGAGTCCAGTTGATTGGTTTAAAACCAGGTTTTATTAATTCGTAGAGAGGTTTAACTCTCTCTGCATAATTCAGAATGTAAGTTCTTCTGAAATTCAGGAAGCCTAGAATCGATTGTAAGTTCTTCAGCGTTTTTGGCGCTTGGAGTACAGCGCACTTCTCTACGAAGTTGTCTGCTAGGCTTTACCCTTCACTTGATAATTTGTATCCTAAAAATAAGACAGTTAGATGGACAATTTGTGACTTTTTAAAGTTGAATTTGTAACCCTCTGCTGCGAACCCAAGTATTATGGTGTTCACTCATTTCAAGTGAGTATCTAAGTCGTCGTCTGTGAGATAAATGTCATCGACATAAGATAATGCCTCATCATCATACATTTGTAGTAACTCTGTTACTCTGGCTGAGAATAATCCTGGGCTGTTCTTGAATCCCTGTGGGAGCCTACAGAAATTTTTCTGTGACCCCATTATTGAGAAAGCGGTCAAGTACCTGCTTTCTGGTGCAATATTTTGACAAAAGAACCCATTAGAAATGTCTAATGTTATTTTGTATTTTTTGCGAACTATGTTATTCATTAGTGCCGCACTGTGCGAATTTTGTACAGCAAATGTTTTACAAAATGAGTTAAGGTGTCTGTAGTCCAAGACTAGACGATATGAATCATCTGGTTTGGAGACAGAAAACAAAGGATTGTTCATTTGAGAGGTGCATGTTTCGATCACCCCTTGGTATTCAAGTTGATCTAAGATCTCCCTGACCTGTTTTTTAGCTTCTTGCTTAATTGGGTACTGCCTTTGTGCAGTAGGTTGACATTTTAACTGGATTTTGTGAGGAGGAGAGTCCTCATCCCATCCTACATGATTCTTATGTAATGCAGGAGCTTGAGCTACTGCCCATTTTCTTGCACATATATATATTTAGTTTGAATTGGAATATGATTTGAGAAGGCAGGCATAATCATTTCTTCGCCATGGAAGCACTCCCTGACAAACTCTGGGGGCCAATCTTTCTCAGCTAACAGGATGTCATAGCCTTTTGAGAGGTTATCCCAAAACAGACCCCTTATTTTCCTAGTCTTATCTCCCTCTGTACGCAATGTTATTTTGTATATTTTATGAGGTTCGCTAACTCTGGTATCTGCAGTATCCACTTGAATGTATTCATTTGTGTCCACTGTCTCAAGATGATTCATCAGGATCTTGCGAGCTATGCTGATTTCTGCTGCGCTGTCTAGCATCATCTGTGCCAACTCTCCGTTTTTCAGCTGTGTTCTCAGTATCCTCGGCATGTTTGATTACTTTAATACTGGCTACCTTCTTTCTTGGAAATTGTAATTTTTTACTTTGAGCAGGTTCCTTGTCTTTGGACTTGGCGTGCTCTTTCCTGTGTTCTGACCGTCCTCTTCTTTCCGATTTCTGCGAAAAAGATCGAGAGGGACGTGTATCATTATCTTGATATCTATCAGGCTTTTTCAAATTATCCCTATTTCTAAGGTTGTATCTTTTTTAAGAGGGCTCCCTTTGGGGAGGCTGGTGTTCTCGATTCGGAGTTCTTTCCGCCGAGGAGACCTTCCTCTGGACTGGAAACCTTTTTCTTTGGGAATGGATTGTTTATTTCCATCCCAGCTCTTTTTAGGAGTGTTTAGATTATTTTTAATAAATACTTTTTCAGGATTTTCAAGTAGTTGGGGTTTTACCTGTTTCCCACCCAAACTATCTCTACCTAGTTCTTCAAAGCATTTCTCTATGATTCTGGCAAGCTCAATAGGTTGATCTGTTATATCTGTTTCTTTCAATTTTTGGCGGATTGCCACAGATGCTGCTTCTCCTTTTATGTTGGCTAGTAATATAGCCGAGATCTGCTTGAAGTCTTTCAGTAATTTCATACCAAGAGTTAAAGCAGGTTCTGGACCGTATTCATTCTGAATTTGTTTTAGCACATCTGGCATTACCGCCATGGACGGAACACCATGTGTTTTTGTGTAAATGGAAGCAAAGACTGTGCCCCAAGTGTCACAGTCCTCCACATGTGGTGCGACCCCCATTGGAAGGCATATAGTCAGAATTCTGTGTTTCTCAATAGGGGTAGTGTTCAGGAATACTGCCTCTATTTGAGTTATTTTCTGTACCAGCCAGAATGGAATTTGTTCCTGTTTTGCGGGTGTTTTCCCCAGACATGAATGTATGTTCTGTGGTGTAATTTTATTTGTGTTCCCCTGATGAGGGGTCAGTTGTGGAATATTAACAGCTAGTTAGACTGTTGCAGTCCGCATTACATATTGGACTAATCGTCTGTGAATTTTAATCAGTAATTTTAGCTGTGCTAAAAGTTCTTCGTGTGACATTTTATCAATGTCTGGATGTGGTGTGTAGCTGGCTAGAACCGGGCATGTTGCTCCTGGTCTACCTAATGGACCGAGCCTGGTGATGTGATCATTATGTTTTAGGGCGCCTTTAAACCAGAGCAGGTGCTCTTGGTAATTTAGTGGTATTTCAATATCCTCGAAAGGAAGTACATTCATCTGGTGGTTCCTCTATTTTGTAATAGTGGAATTCATGTGTTGTAGCGTTTGCCGCTGGAAAGTATATCCATGAATAGAATACCTCTGTCTGCCGATTTTCGTGTGCCTCTATCATGAAAATTACTGTACCACCTTGTGATGTCAGTCCGTTTTCTATACGTTTTAAAGTTATAGTTTTTCTTATGTTTGCCGGGATGATAATTGCACCCGGTTCATTAAACCCTGTAACATCAAAACCCCGTTGAATCGCATCTACTGCGGTTTCATCGGTTTCTTTGTTGTCGCCATGTTCTGACATTTAATGAAAGTTTGCAGAGCAGGTTTCAAGGAGACAAAGATTAGGTGCACAATATTTCGGAACACTGTATCCTTCAACGTTGACTAAACCAAAAACTCTACATAGGAATCTCTTCCTACTAAGTTCCGGCGGATTTTAACCTTTCACCCACTCCAGACATCTATTGGAGTATTTACGGGAGAAAGGGTCTGTGTGAAAAAGCATGACTGAGTTACTCTAACGTCTTGCGTTAGTTTTATCGCCTTTCCAAACGTTGGGCGCCATGTAGTGTAGTTCATATTTTCCCTATAGGCCTGCACATTGGAATAACATAAACAGCAGTTTAGATGTAGGACTGCGGTCTTCTAGGTGTCTACTGACTATGTTAGACTTAATTTAGGTTTGCGCCAGCTAGCTCAGAGGTCACTGGAAACTTTCTTGACTGAATAGGAAGTGATCAGCTTCCCTGGCTCAGACAAGAATGGATTCAGCTTCCGACAACCGCATAAACATGACAACTTTGCTCCCTCAGAATAAGAGTCAATCTCTAGAGACGTGTGAAACAATAGACAGCTATTTCACTCAGTCAGTTGTGCAGATTTAATTTCACCATGGTGCAGAGAATAGAGAGACGGGCGTTTTCAATAAAAGATATTATTTATTGAGCAGTCTTCCTTCTCATGCAAGAGAAATGAATTGCCACAATTGCAAGACTTGTTATAACGAAAAGTGCGTACAGTAAAAGGAGTATTACGAAATAATACTGTAAAAGCATTGATATGGTTTCTTAGCCATAAGACACTTTAAAATGGATAAAATATTTATACATATATACATAAGCTAACGTGCTCAACTGGTGCTTCTAAAATACGCCTACCCCGGTGTACCTGACCTAAGCCTAATACGTGGGAAGGAGTAAGTAAGTAGCAGTTTAAGTTAAGTAGGTTTTTGTTGCCAAGGATCTGTTTAAGAATTCTCTCTAAGGGTTTAGTCAGCACTGTACCTTGGGAATAGAATGTAGGAGGTCTGGTATCTCCCTCTTAGGACTCGATTTTCCAGTCACCCGCAAGGGTAGGCTGGAAACGCCAGAGCTGTTTTTTCTCGGCAGGAGAAAAGACAGCGTCTTTCTCAGCGCGTCAAAGAGGAGGGGCAGCGTCTGTGGGCTTCTCGCTTCTGCTGGGCTCTCGGAAAGTAGATTAGCTGCTCTGCTCCAGAATCACCACTATGTGTTTGCTTAAGGCAGCGTTGGTATATTTATACCTGAAAGGTGCCAAGTGTGACGTAAGGTTTGGACATAAGACGTCAATAAAGATGTCACTAAGAACTGGTCATTCTTACAGTGCTCGCAGGAGTTCTATTACAAATCAAAACAAAGTAAGCGGGGCATTCCCAGGTTGCTGGGGGTTTGGTTTGTTGAAAGAACTCAGTGTGCTCTCTAGGAATCTAAGGAAGTAGCTTCTGCTGTGTCATGGACTGCAGAGGCGATTTACTGAAAATATGGCTCTGAATATTATGCCATTATAGGGGTATGTATTGATTATAGCCGGATAGGGGCATAAGATCACAATATTGAATCTAGTTCTTAGATAAAACACATCAGCTCAATGGGAGGCAAATGCCATTTGCAGTCTTTTTTTTCTCTTTAGTGCATGCCCCGTTGATGTGTAGAGGAAATACACTACTATCCTCTATTTCCATGAACCAAAAGCAGGTCAATGGATCAGGAAGTTTTCTAGCCTCTTCTCCCAACTTGGTCCTGCGTAAGCCTAAAGGGCTATGTGAGAAACAAGAATGGGAACTGCAGAATGTAAACCCGCTTACCCGCATTTCTTTTCTGATTTTATCACAGCCTGACTATTGCACAGGGGTTGCAGGGCCAAAGCCAGGGTTCCCAAATGGCAAGCCAGGGGTCATAGCTGCAACCCTAAATTGACGTCCATGAGGAAGGGAGAGCCAGGCTCTGCAGTAGATTTCAAATGATGTTCTTTGATTCAGAGAAGTTACTGGAAAGGGACCTGGGCACATGCCACGAAGCAGACAGGGCTGTTAGCTACTAAATAAAGAATCGGGTAACATTTTGATAGACGTACTTTGTGCTTGAATATAAATATTCCTTTTTTAGTAAAAGCAAGTATTTGGCTAAAAAATCATTTATTGCTGCAGCTGAACATATTTTGAGGTGTGGGCTAATGTTCACACCCCTATGTATCCTCCGCCTTGAGAAGCGTGTTTGACCCACACTACCACTGAGAGTCAAGCGCTGAAGGGATACTTGGCTTAGTTGCTCAGGATCTATACTTAACTGGTATAGAAAAGTAGGATCTGCTTCTAAGTTAACCCACACTTTTTGCCTGTTGCTAAGCTGTTATCAACTAGCCTGACTGGGATCTTGCTAATTAAGTCCCCAGGTATGGTATGATTCAAAGCACTGGAAGAGCCCTCCGTTAGACTCTCAGTGTTCCTGGTGCCAACCTTCTAGATCCGGACAGCACAAAATGGTTGCTGCTGACCATAAACACAAATCTGCCAAGCTCGAGCAGGGGAAGGAAGAACAAAAGTCATCCTTGCCAGCGCCACTGAGTCTGCAAGGGGCGGCACATTTGGCGCCTCCTTGCATAGTCCAGTTTAAACCAGCTCTGGGAGCCATTGGCTTATGCTCTGGTTTGATACTGGACAAAGGACATGGAAGTAACCTCCCCTCTGTCCAGACCCTCCCCCTGGAGGGTCCCCTGAATTGTCCCAACCCTTTCTTTAGGGTACTTAAGGGCTTACCTGTGGGTGGAATCTTTGATTTGTTGTGGGACAAGAATCAGATCAAACACCACTTCTTCTTCTATTGTCTGGGCACTCAGGAGTTCGCTGGACTTTCTTTGGGCTTCACTTTGTCTCTCTTCCAGTCTGCTGCATTGTCTGTGCCCGTGCACCATACAGGAACCTTCCAAGGCCTGTGGGCATCAAAGACACCTGAAGGAATCTCCCTTGAAGTGAAGGAGTCCCTTCCCTGCATTCACAGGCACCGCAACTAAGTTGACCGGTCTGCTGATCCTGAGCTCCTCCAGACTCTGAAAGGTTCTGCAACACAGGTGGTGGTTTTCCACAGCTTCCAAAGCCTGCTGTGAACTCTTAAAAAGTCTGAAGCCAGTATTCTTCATGGGGGGCTGCAATAACAGCCTCCCAAGACGGCGCAGAAGTACGCCGGGAGACACCGATGGACAGAGCGGTGCTCCTCTAACCTGAGCTGTAGCCATGCGCTATCACCACAACGAGTAGATTAAGTAAACTGGAATCTACAGGTGATACAACTTTTAATTTCTCACTATTAAGCAGTAGCAACCATCTGGTCCTGATGAAAGCAGTGGCATAATTGCACTTATGCTGAAACATGTTGACCCCTATTGCCAACAGATATTATGTTAAATCTATTTTTTCCTCACACACTTTTTAGATTTGGGCGAACTGAGAGAAATTATTAAAATGTGTCTTCTATTCAGTTCTATCCAATTTTAATACTATTTTCACGTTTATTTTGCACTGCTATTCAGTTACCACCCACATTTATAATTTTCTGTACTACCCATTTTTCTCATACACAACTCAATGGTTTAGGTCCAGCCTCAACAATACCTGTAGGCTGTGGACATTCTCTTCTGGGTAAGAGAACCCATATGATGTAAAAGGGTGGTACAGAGTGGCAACTGATGGGAACATTTCACCCATACCCTTGAGTTTTGCCCACTTATTCATGTTACACATATATACACAATTGGGCTTTTCTCTTTTTCTTTCTTTTTCTCTACTGCTAAAAATTAGTTGTGCTTTGGATGGTTTTCTTAGTTGAGTCTCAGTTTTGCTCTTTGACCCCTAGATATTGTTTGTTGTTAGTGCAATAACAGAACCCCTGTGCACCACATCAACTTGCAGTTACAAAGGCTTGTTGGCTTCCTTCCACCAAGATATTTGGGCTCCAAGTAACCCAACCCGCAAGCTCCTCCAGTGTCCAAAGTCTTTGTCCACATCGCATTGCTTGCACTGTGGCCTGCTTCGTTTGGTGAGCTGTTTGAGGTCCTCTTGCAACTCCAGTGTCTCCAGCCTGTGGGTCCTGTTGAGGGACATCTTTGTTTCTTTTGAGCTCCCCTAGTTGCTTGGGGCCTGCCCTGACTCCCCTGGACCCTGCTGGTGCCGACATTGCACCTTCTTCGACTTCTGTGGTGGTTGTCTTTGACAAGGATTGTTGATTCTCCCGCCGGATACCGACCCCTCAGCAGTCGACATCCTCCATGAGATGGCTCTTGCATGGCTCCTGGTCTGCCTTAGCATCGCCTGGTCCTCACAGCTGCAGAGTCAAGGTCTTTGTCAATTCTCCTGCAACATCTGACATCGGAAGGCATTCGTCTTCTAAGTCTCCTAGTCACTCCAGAGTGATATAGACTCTGTCCCCTCAGCTTTAGGTACCTCTCATCTAGAATCCACCTTCGGATTACGCGGAAACATTCTCCTTCTTTAGCAGAGGCACTTTCCTGAAGACCTCCATTGGGTTTGATGGTGGTTTCCGATACCACTTCACACGTGTACACCCAGCTTCCCTGGTGTAAGTAACATGGGTACCTGGGTATCAACAGGTGGGGTGTCTCTCCAATATTCAGTCTTCTGTGGGGTTTCTTCAAGTTCCACAGGAAAGGGTCCTTAATCTTTAAAACTCCAACTGCGATTTACACGGTGATTTGTACAGTGCCAGCGGTCGTATTCGCAAACTGCACACGCTCTCTGTGGGGTTCCTAGTCACTCTCCTTGGGTGGTTTCTTTGGTCCCCAGCACTTCTACGTCCAATTGGCATTGTCTTGACCTGAGTCTTGGTTCTTATACCACTTACTTAGATCATGGTTTAGTCCCCCCCACACCCCACGTGTCCAAAGTGTATTCTATGCTATTCACTGTATTTCTTTGCAAAGAATTGTGTGCATTGTGCATATCTCCGAGTTGGAGATATTTGTATGTGATAGAGAGAATTTTATAATAAATACATATTTTTATAAATAACTTGTGAGGTTCTTTTCACTTAATCTATACATATAGGATTGCATTCTGGTAAAACAATCTGCTTTACACTCCTTCTGGACTAAGCCTGGAGGATGCTCTCAACAGCTACATCTTAGAGAGCTTTCTAGAGTTGTCTAAGACCTCTTAAATCACCATAAGGGTTGTCTTGACTAGTGCAGATTGCCCACATACGTAAGTGGACATCATATACCATGCCAGCTTCTCACAACTGAGCCCTGGTACATCAGAATTAAAAGGCCTCAATCCCTACTGTTGGGCCCAATAGCTCCTGCTTGCCCCGTGGCACTTTGAACGGGGCTCTGGAAATATCTACAAAAGCAATCCATTGAAGTCAACATGAGCGGGGGAAAGATGGCGGCCGGCTGTTGAAACCGGTCGGGAGCTCTGTGCCTGAGCTCTATGTGCGGCACTGTGCGGAGAGGATGCTCTTGAAGAATGGTGACTTGCGATATTTACGGCATAGTCACGGCTTAATAAGAGTATGATTTAACTGCTGATGTGGCCGAATTTGCTCTTAGCTCAACGGGAAGTCTCTGCCTTCAATTAAACTTCGGAGTTAAGAACCCTCGGCTTTTTCTGAACGGAGCGCCGCAGTGCTCTAAAAAAGACTGTCTCCTACCTGCAGCGTTATCATTTTTGTTGGAAGAGGTCTTCGATCTCTCCATGCTGACCCCATTCAGCGCCCAAGTTCCCGATCCAGCCCCCGCTGTTGTAGCAGAGGCATTGAGTTCTTCGAAACCGAGCCATCTTATCGGTGATTCGGCGCTCCACACAAGCGCAGACGCCGGAAAGTGGGAGGCAGCGCTGCAAGCTCGGCGAAACTGCAGGAGAGCAGTGAGTCGGTGTTCATTTTGTGTAAGAGGTAAGGCGAGGGGGGTTGAAGTGTTTAGAAGTCGGGCGTGGCTCCTTGGGGGGTCCGTTAGTTTTGAGGCTAGGCAAAGTAACTGGAGAAAAACGCAATTGCCTTTCTCAGAGTCACTGATTGAGAAATACTGGCCTCAGTTTAAAAGCACATTGCATGTAGCTGACACGCCAATTTTGAGAACCTTGTATAAACTAAGCGACCCTGACAATCTGTTCTTGGTGAATTATCTTTTGGGAGCTAGGGAGGACAAAATACTGCTTCACTACTCACAGCTACAATTTCAATACACCAGTATAAGGAGGCTGGGTGTAGCAAAAGTGGAGGGGGAGAAAGAAAGCTCAGATTGCGTTTCCTCACTTCCCGTAATATATGAACTGTTAGAGAAGACCCAGGTTTTAGCTAGCTTCCGTGCTATAGGTAAAATTGATACCAAAGTAGATAAAGTAGATAAACCAGAACCGGTTTCTGAACCTGATCAGCAGGAAAAGTCCACTTACTGTTTAAGGAACAGGCAATTTCTTTAAAAAACAGCTCCTCCGGTTCTTAAACAACCTGTAATTCCGTGAATCACAAAGAGAGTTTCGCGTAAAGCCCTGAAAATAGATAAAGGGATACCACTAAATAAGAAAGGAGCGTCAGAAGTGAGGTTGGAAGTAGCTGAAAGGAGAAGAAACTCTGTAATAAAAATCACACCCTCTTTGAGGTCCTATTTCAAAGTGCAGGACAAACCCCAATCGAAACCTGTTATGGAAAAATCTGCCTCACCAGTGTTATCTCAGCCTCTATCGGGGGACCTAAGCGACCCGAGTAATTTTTTGGCAGAGGTCTCAATGAGGGAGTTAAGGAATCAGGAACATGAGGTGCCACAGACGTTGGACCTAACTCAGGACCTAATTTCGAAGTCTCCTGCCAGCCAGAGCTCGAGTCAAACAATAAACACACCTCAAGACTCGTCTGGAAATGTATCTACCCCTAGTTGTTCAGCTATGCCTTCTGCTTCAGCTTTGGAGAATGCTATAAATACCTCAATTTTTGACGCTAACACCACGGCTAAAACTAATATTAACTCTAAATCTGACAAACCTCATAGTGAGGCTAGTAACAGTATGGAGGTCCTAATGGAAAAAATGTTTGCAGAGATGAAATCCAGATTTAAGATATCAGAGGAAAACCAAATCAAACTTCACGACAGATTCAAATCTTTGGAATCAAAGCTATTGGCGTTAAATGAGAGAGTCTCCACAGTGGAAGCTGTAGCTGTGGGCCTGACAAATCTAGTGGAAGTATCAGAACGAAATATTAGAGACTTAAAAGCAAAGGACAAAAGCATAGAGGAAAAGCCGGAAGCCTTGGAAAATCAGTCTAGAAGGTCCAATCTGAGAATTCTTAATGTGCCGGAAGGACGAGAAGGGCCAGATATAAAGAAATTTATAATATCGCTAATAGAAGAGTATTTTCCATGGAGTAAAACCTTAGACCTGGAAAATGACATTCAGCGGGTACATCGTGATCCTTTTGGGAAACCTAAAGAGAGAAAGAATCCAAGGAAGATCCTGGTGAATTTTAGATCTTACAATATTAAAGAGAGGATCCTGAGTGAAGCTCAAAAATGTGGAGCATACAACAGGGATGACTGGTCCTTTAGGATTCGATCTGACATTGCGAAAGTGACACAAGACAGGCAATGGGATTTGGGTCAAAAAATGCCCGAACTAAAATCACTCGGGGCTACAGTCCAAATGAAGTTCCCGGCCTCACTCAGGATTATGTGGAGGAATAAGATGTATAACATCAAAGATCCTCTAGAAGTTGATACTCTTTTAGTACAGATGCGTGATCAAATTCAAATTCAATCCCATTCCTAGTCTGAATATACTTGTTCTGGACTGTATATACCTAAAATGTAGCAGTAAAAATATGTATTAAGGCATACTTATAGCAATAGCATCCTTAAATACCTTTTTATGAATGCAGGCACGAGGCTCAAAGTGGGCTATAATTAAGGCCCAAAGGAAAGGGAGGCTTTCCCAGGGAGGGATTGTGTCTCCCCATGCATTCTTCTTTCTTTTTCTTTCGTTTATCTTATATAACCACAACCACAATTGGTTTTCAGCACATTTAAGAAGGGAGGGGGGGGGGGGAGCACATGGGGGTTGGGAGAAAATTAGAAAAAAATTAAAAAAAAGTCCTCATCTTAAAGGAAAGGAGACAATCAGGACCCAAATGGTTAATAATGGATTCCACATACTTTACAGAGGGAGATGGGAAAGAACCTTAAGAATATAAAAATAACTACTTGGAACGTTAATGGGTTAAGAACTAAGAGCAGGAGAAGGAAAATCTTTGAATATCTAAAATCCACCGATAGCAAAATCTTAATTTTACAAGAGACACACCTACTTAAAAAAGAATGGGAAGAGATCATTAAAACTCTCCACTGGGTCGAGGATTATGTATGTACTGACCAACAGTGTGTTATAAAAGGGGTTGTTATTCTCATAAAAAAATCTTTGAAGGCAAGAATCTTATCATCTGAGACAGACCCTAAGGAGAGATAGGCGTAAGCTAAGATTAGCGTACTCAATAATACCTTTAATTTTAGCTGGGTATTGTGGCCCTAACATAGATAATCCTACCCCATTACAATCACTATACTCCCAATTGATTTGGGTAAATTTTCCTGTGATTTTAGGCGGAGACTTTAATTTAATTTTAGATCCAAAAACAGATCGGCATCCAAAAGGAAAACAGGATAGCCTGCCAAAAATGAGGGAATGGTTGGGAATATACAAAAGAGTTCTAAACCTAACTGATGTATAGAAAGAGAAGGGCATCAAACAGGACAGGTTTACCTTTAATAACACAAAGCTTGGTACACAATCAAGAATCGATTATTTTTTAATAGATCAGGGGCTAGTAGAAAATACTCATAAACTGATTCACCTTCCCGCTCACCTCTCAGACCACTCCGCTGTCCAAATGATGCTAAAAATAAATAACAATATAACAACACTGAGATGGACACTGGATCGTTCAGTCCTCCTAGACCCCATAATAATTGACCAACTTATACAGGAGACAGAACTATATTTCCAGGACAATAATGGGAGTGCCTCACCCCAAGTGGTCTGGGAGGCATATAAGGCAGTAATAAGGGGCAAGATCTGTGGCCTAACCATATATAAAACAAGAAACGAAAAAAAAGAGATCCTGAGAATAGAAGAGAATATAAAAACACTGGACCGACAGATCTTGATAGACACATCATCTCCGAGATGTCAAGACTTAATCAAGGAAAGGCTTAAACTGAAGGAAAATTTATCGACATTACTAGAAGGTAAAACCAGGGAAAGATGTGAAAGCAGTAAACTTGCCCATTATGAATATGGAGAGGGCTGCGGGAAAATGCTTGCGTGCAAGCTTAAAACAGACCAAGCTAGAAACAAAATAAGCAGTATAGATCCAACAGATAGCTCTCAAAATGGGTCTGAAGAAAAAGTAATAAAGGAAGAATTTTCGGTCTTCTTTGCCAACCTCTTCACTGAGGACTGTAATCCAAAAACTGAGGAAATAACCAAATTTCTACAAGCACAGAACACTCCAGTCCTAACCCCTGAGAAAAAAGAAACTTTAAATAGTGAAATAAAAACAGAAGAGGTAGACCAAGCGATAAAAAAACTAAAGAGAGGAAAAGCAGCAGGTCCTGATGCCCTTCCAAATGAATTCTATATAAAGCTAAAAGACACTTTGGCTCCCCAATTAACAGCGCTATTTAATAAGATTTTTATAAATAATGTTAAAATCCCGGAGCAACCATTTCCATTATTTTGAAACCAGGCAAAAACCCCAAAAAATGTGAATCCTATCGCCCAATATCCATCCTAAATTGCGACTACAAGATCTTCACCCAAATTCTGGCAAAAAGACTAGGGAAAATAGCGGGGTCACTAATAAACACTAATTAGAAGGGCTTCATGGCAGGAAGGCACCTTCAGGATCTCACACATGAGTTGATCGGGGCAATTGATATCGCTATTGTAGAGAAAATCCCACTATCAATAATTACGATCGACGCTGCCAAAGCGTTTGATAGGGTAAACTGGTGCTACTTAAGTGAGGTATTAAAGAAGTTCAAGCTGGGGGATAACATCGTAAAAGTTGTAGAAAATATTTACAACTCTCCCAGAGCCAAAATACTAATTAATGGTTACCTAACTAATAACATCCGAATAGGTAGAGGAACACGCCAGGGCTGTCCCCTCTCCCCCTTGCTTTTTAATTTCTATATTGAGCCGATTGCAGAATGTCTTAGGAATCTCCCTTCAATCTCCCCATTCTGCTATCAAGGGTGGCATAAGAAAGTTGCTCTATATGCAGACGATCTCATGATCTTTACTTCAGACCTAGAAGAGGCTCCTAAAACAACAGAAGAGACCTTAATAAACTTTGGGAGGATATCTGCTTATCAGATAAATCAAACTAAAACTGAAACTATAAGCTGGAATGAAAATTTTGTATTCTCCTTCTGTAAAGAAAAAATAAGATACCTGGGTATCGATCTGGTAAAGGAGATTGATAGAATAACCCAAATAAACTTCCATAGGGTAGAGATTGAGGTAAAAAAGCTATTGAAAGTTTGGAGAGCTATGCCTTTAACACTCCTGGGTAAATCTAACATCATAAAAATGGCAATCTTACCAAAATGTACCTTTATCTTTAACGCTATCCCGCTCGAGTTTAATAAAGAAAAGATAAAAAAGATGCAGGGAGACTTATCCAGTTTCATATGGTCTTCTAAAAAACCAAGAATCGCATGGCGTAAATTAAGGAGAACTAAAGAGCAGGGAGGTATAGCTAGTCCAGACCTTCTAGAATACTGCAGGGCCTTCCAATTTAAAAGTAGTAGAGTGTTGTTGGGCCCTTATGAAAACTACCCACTATTCCTACAAAATTTAAAAAATAACACCAGCCACTTCTTATACAAATTCGGTCATCCGAAGTTCTTTAAAAAAATTAAATTGAAGGTCCTGAAATCAGCCGCTAGACTGTGGTACTGTATTAGATCTACAGTGGATATCCCCTTTTATAGTGATAAGGCCCCGATCTGGGATTCTCAGATCACACCAGACTGCCTTAAAGACAGTTTAGGGATACCGCTAAGATCAGCAGGAATAACGGAATGGGAACAGCTCCTGTTTCAAAATAAACTTTTTGAATGGGAAATATTATCACAATGTACGAACTCCACTCTTTCGAAATTTAAATATTACCAACTATTGAGTTGGAGTAAGTCCCTCAAAGAAACTAGGAAAGGTAATACCGCCCTGGAGATAAAGATGCAGACGACTAAACCATTTTTGAAAGAAATATCCTTCTGGTACTGGGCCCTAATCTCGGCTGGGGAGGACGACTTCCGAATTCCAGAGAGTATCTGGGGAAAAGACCTGCTGACGCTGGATACAAGCAATGCATGGCAAGTATCTATGAGCATATGCTGGTGAATTGTAACGTCTGCTGCTCTCAAAAGAAATCATTTGCTCACTGTACACAGAGCCTACTGGACAACGAAAAGACTATCCAAACTGAACGGGCCATAGTGAAGAGCTACCCAAAATGTGGTTTACTGATGGCTGATGACTTACATATGTTCTGGCGATGTCCCAGCCTTGACGGCTTCTGGAAAGATGTGGGTATTACCTTAGAAGGGGTATTTGGAAGACAACTTTTTGTAAGTATGGACTTAGTTATCTTTGGGGTCACAAGTATGAATGTAGGAAGACCTTTTACTAAAGCTCAAGAGAATTTAATTTTCATACTGATTCTTTTGGCAAGGAGGGAGATTTGTGTAAAATGGATAAATTCTGTCCCCCCCACTCATAACGAATGGCTGGTTTCAGTTTTGAAAGTGTTTAACCTAGATAAAAATAAGAAATATGCCTCTAAAAAATATACATTCTGGGATTTGTGGGAAGAATTCCATAAGAGGTGAATTAAATGGAGTTGTATACATATAACGTTTATGTAACATGGTGGTAATATATCTGGATTTCCCCTTACACTCCTCTGTAATGTCCAATGATTACGCTATCGCAACAATGTCGAGGAAGGCTTGTAAGAGTAGCAAAAATGGCTAGCTCACCCCACTACGAAACAACAATCCTCCTCCTTATAAGTATACGGATGTAAGGGGTCTCCTTTCTCAGAGATGCCACGAAGTTGAGAAGGGTCCCTGAAAACTCCTTACTTTTAACTGTTGCGTAATTAGGACAATAAAAAAAAAAAAGCAATCCATTGAAGTCAACATGCATGAATGTGCTGGCCATATCTGGTACGCCATATCCTCATAGTACTTGAGCAAATCCTGCTGCAGCCAAATGAGGAGTGTGATCTGCTGAAACCAATGAGTACAAGCACTGCTTAGCAGTAGTAGAAGGTTCAAGATCACCCATACTGGTTAAATCCAGTGATGTGTTATCACACATGGTTAGACAAACCTTCAGAATATATACTTCAACAATCATTAACAATTAGCATCATATATTTGAAAGTAAAAAGATGCTGTATAAATTATTTGTGGATGGAATGAGGTGTCATTGTTACTTGTTGCATCAATGCAGATTGTACTAGCCAAATGTTTAAGCTGGTTGTAGCATGATGTAAATGGTCGTATGGATTTTGGAGACATAGGAGAGCTATACTAGGATGACCTGTGCACTCCATTTCTGTATGGCACAATATTAGCAATTAATATTTATGATTCTTTTTTACTTATAGTTATCTGTTTCATTCTTTGTAATACATCTGAATAAATATCTCCAAAAGCACTTTCCTAAAACACTCTTGGTCCTAGTCACAATGACACATTTAAATGTGCATATTTACTCCTATGTATACTTACTATCGTACCTCATTGGATCTTTAAACATTTTTGCCATTTACTATTTCAGAGTGTAAATTTACTGCTAATCGTCGTTATATGTCTCCATCCCCTGAAAACAGCAGGTAGAGCCCACTGGAACAGAATTTTCAATTGAAAAAGTGCTACTAGTAACTTTTCAGACATTGTCCGAGATATCCAACACCAGGACATAGATTACATTACTGTAAATTTTAGGGGCAATACTTAAGTTTATTATTTTATCTAAAAAAAAAAAGAAAAAATATTGCTACATCTTAAAATAATTATCATTAGTCTAGAACTAAAAAAGATGTTACTGCATTTTAAACTCAAAATAAATACTTGATGAATAATTAGATACATGAAACATATCAGTTAAATTTTCAATTGATATTGAAACTATTTAAAACAAAATTCTAACATCACTGTTATTTTCATATTTAATTATTATTCAGTAATTCAATTGAAACATTTGCAACATTATTTTTACTTTTTATTTTAAGTTTATATTTAGCCATTTCTAAACAAATATTAATTTAAATTGAATATAACTGTTAGCACAAACATATATTATGCATTTTAAAAATCAAAATAATTTATTTTATTTAACATTTTTCCCTATGGGGTGTTATTTCAAGTTGCTGCCTTCAATATTTTCTATGCGAAGATGTTGCAGTTCTTGTGAATGACCATGGGTTGTTTTCAACTGGACAGGAATGCACTTCCAACTGTTTAAGACCTTTTTTGGCTGTAGAATCCTCAGAAGTGCAGTCTATAAATAGCAAGAGGGCTTACTCTTTTTTGAGTGGGCTTTTGTATTTGCATGTCCCTCCCAAAACCCCTCCTTACCCGTCTCTCTTAATTTAGTAGTAAGTATTAGCCATTTTTAGACATTCGCCCAGATTCCTCATACATCTAGTAATAGAACACATTCATAAATATGTGGGTAACTACACA
The DNA here is from genome assembly GCF_964263255.1 of Lissotriton vulgaris. NCBI lineage: Eukaryota > Metazoa > Chordata > Amphibia > Caudata > Salamandridae > Lissotriton > Lissotriton vulgaris. Next base: position 1,292,860,332 of record NC_141689.1, on the reverse strand, counting down.
ACTGGGGCAGAGACTTCTGCATTGAAGTGATAGGAGAGGTGGAGGTCTTCGTATTATATAGCAAGTGGGAAGTTATTTTGAAGCACAACTAAATGCACCACAAAGTGCAGTTTATGAGTAGGCATTCCTAATTTTCTTCTTGTTTGCAAGAATTACTATTCTTAACTTCATACATCAGAAAACTAGTATTTTTAGATGCTTTCTATGAATCACTTATTACTTAGTCCCATTGCAGCGAGACTGGTAAACACCCAGCAGACTGCCTTCATTGAAGGAAACTCCATCCTAGACGCCTCCCAGTCCGGAGTTCGCAGCAACTCCAGCACTGAGACGATCCTCCTTGCTGCCACCGATGACATCTGCATGCTACTAGACCAGGGACACATCACGGCCCTCATCCTACTTGACCTCTCCCCAGCCTTCGACACCGTCTCACATTGCACCCTTGCAGGCAGACTCCACGACCCAGGGATTCGAGGAACCACCCTCTCCTGGATCCGATCCTTCCTCTCAGGAGGATCAGACTCCCTCCTTTCCTCTTGAGACCCACAGAGATCAACTGCGGTGTCCCCCAAGGATCATCACTCAGCCCCACGCTCTTCAACTTCCACATGACCCCCCTCGCCACCATCGTCAGACAACACCAACTCAGCATAGTATCAGGCACCGACGAAACCCAGCTCATCCTCTCCCTCGTAAAGAACCCCGAAGACCAAGAAGGAATGAGAGACGTAGCCATCTGGATGTAAAGCAGCTGCCTGAAGCTCAACTCAGAGAAGACCGAGGTCCTCATCCTCGGCCCCCCACCACCGACTGGGACAAAACCTGGTGGCCCTCCGGCCTCGGAAGTCCCCCCACCCCGACAGACCATGCACAGAACCTTGATTTCATCCTTAAATCCTCCCTCACTATGACCCGCCAGATCAACTCTATCACCTCCACCAGCTTCAACTGCCTTCGGATCCTCCACAATACCTTCAAATGGATACCTCGAGAATGCAGAAAAACCATCACCCATGCATTCTTAACCAGCAGATTGAACTACGACAACACCCTCTACACCAGAATCAACAGAACCCGCCTACACAGGCTACAGACCATTCAGAACGCCGCAGCAGGCTCGTCCTTGGAATCCCATGGCACAAACACATGACCTAACACCTACGCAACCTCCACTGGCTCTCCGTTGAGAAGAGAGTGACTTTCAAAATGCTCACCCACACCTACAAATCCCTCCACAACATCAGACCCAAATACCTCAACGAGGGAGTCTCTTTCCACCTACCCAAGAGGAACCTCTGATCCACAGACCTTGCCCTTGCAGAGAACCCCTACATCCACAGAACCAGAGCAGGAGGAAGAGCTTCCTCCTACGTCGCAGCCAAAACCTGGAACGAACGCCCAGTGAACATCAGATGCTCCCCCACCATTCACACCTTCAGGAAAAATCTCAAGAACTGGCTCTTCGACTGAACCGGAGCTGCTCCTCCCTTCCCCGCACCTTGAGACCCTCTTGGGTGAGTAGAGCGCTTTACAAACCCCTGATGATTGTTTTGAGATTCAACAGGGGAACCTCAAAGAGGTTGATCCTGAGCCAGGCTGAGAAGAATTACCTGATGGAATTCTGCTCCACTAAGTATAAGTGTGTTGGTTTTCGATGCCCAGTTATACTAGGGGTGGGGGAGACATACCCGATTTTTCAGTATTTTTTTTGGCTGCAAAAGCAGTCAATCCTCGTTTTGTGGTTCTAATTTGGTGAGTAAAAATGACTTCCACTATGGCCCCCTATGCCCCCACACCTCCTCACTTATCACTCCACACCAGGGCCCAAGCATACACTTAACACCTACTCAGAGCAGGTGGTAAGTCAATGCGAGAAAACTACACAGAACTTGGCATTCTGTTTGGTTTTATGACTGTGAAAACTGATTCCATGCAGTAATTCCGATTCCATGGGGTTTTAATCGTAATTGCACAAAACGTTCGAAAAGCAAAACTTCCTGACGGTAATGGTAAAAGTGAATTGTCGGCGTTGGTTCACCAAAATGCCTGGGGTAGTGGAATTGACATCACACGCCTTTTGACCTCAAAGATATCAGAATAAGTGACATCATATAACCCTTGATGCATATTTTTTCTAGAAAGGCATGTCACATGACCCCATCCTCACACTCTTCTTACACCCATACTCTCTTAAACCCCCTTACTCTCAATCCTATTCATTCTCACTCACTCACTTGCATTCACTCTCAATCTCACTCATACTTACTCATAGTCACTGACACACAGGCCCAGGTTTACTAATGCCTTGCACTGAGTTTCCATCACTTGTGTGACACAAATCCGATATAATGAATTAGGGGGAGATTTACTATCTAAAGTAAATCCTGATTTGTGTTGGATAAAATCCCAAAGTAATCCAAAATTGTGCTGTGCACCACTTTGTGTTAGCTTGCATGAAGTGGGTGATAAATAGGTGGTGCATGGATGGTGCATGGGTGTTCCAATTCAGCCACCCATGGGTTTTAACACGAATCCCAGTCTACAAACTTAATAGAGACAAATTTGCACCAAAATCTTATGACTCCTCGAGGCAGACATAATGAAGAGAAATGTTCTAATTTCTCCTCATTTTTCCAACTTTGTATGTGTGCTGCATTGTGCGGCACACATTCACAGTGAGAGAAAAAAATTAATGTATAGGAATTAGAAGTACCTTCCAGTACAAAAAATATGTTTCAGAGAACGCACACATCCTTGCATTGTAGGGCAAGGGTGTGTACGTTGGCATGTGGCTGCCAAAAGTGCACCAGGAGAGAAACAATGCAACATATTCTTGCAGATATTGTGCATTTTTTCTCTCTACCTTTGATGAAAGAAAGCACAGAATCGTATGTGCAGCATTGGCTTGCATTATAGAATAGTAAATATTAAATATAACAGTGAATTTGGGCCTCATCTCACACAATCTCAGTCAAAACCTGTAATTGACTTTCACTCATATACACGCTTAAACATACAGACATATGCTCACAAATACACCTTCTCTTATCTCATGCACACAACATGCATTCAAAATTACTTTTTCACGCCACTGCTACGACCAACAGTCCAGTTCTAACTAAGCGTGCTCCATTATGAAATGAAACAATTTTATTTGATTCAGTTCTCTTACGAGAACAACAAATTTATAGACAATTACTATTACATTTTTTTTTCTGATAAAATTATCGCACTAATAACATTTTAAAAGTGTTTTTAAAAAGTTATACATGTTAATACACACAAATTCATTTGGTTGAGCTTGGGAGAGTGAAATCAAATTCTGGACCGAATTTATTTTACATTTCATTTTGATCGGGGTGATGTATCTGTTCCTGGCTGCTACCACAGTCTCATTTGGACAAATAAACAGAATGTGTTCTAGATCTTGCACCCCACCTTTACATAGGTCACAGAAATTAGTCCCTCCTTCTTTTGATGACCACTTGAAAGTGTGTGATTTTAGGAGTAATATTCCGAGCCGTAGTTGTATGATGCTTCTCCTTATTCCATGATTTAAATTGAAGAAGATATATGGTTGTTTTTTTTTTAACTATTGTATCCGTGTACTGGTTGTACGCTGAGAGCCTGGAGCAGTGTTGAATGTCCAATTCCATACTTATTCTGGAGTTAGATGCTTCAAGCAAAGCTTCAGTTGAGCTGGTGACCAAGATTGTAACATTTCTAGGGAAACTGATATCAGTTTAAAAGCAGTGCTTAGGTTTTTACAAAAAACATACTTTGGAGAGTCTGGCTCGAGTGACTCTATTTTCAACAGTGCTCTTAGGGATCCTCGGTCTGCATGAACCAGGTTGTACACCCATCTATTTATGTTTGACATCCCTCTGGCGTAGGAACTAACTAGTGATAGTTCTAACCTGAGAGCATGAACCAGGACTGCTTGCGACATCCTGGTTTATTTCCGCAGGATTTTCCCTTCTTTGTTGTCAATTTGCTTCTATTCTGTTATATTCTGTTATTCTATATGTTCTATAGCATAAGACAAAACGGCTGGAATTTTTGAACTATATACCTGGAGCAAGGAAGAGAAGTGCCTTTGACCGGTAAAAGAATACAGCCTTTGAAGAGCCCCTGAATGAATATCTGCGTTTCGGCCCATCTTTTGGAGGTGAGGCTGATTGTACAAAGACTGCGTGAAAGTTCTCCCAAGATATATGTATTCTTTTACGATTTCCAATGGTTTTTACCCCAATAACAAGTTGTATTTGTGATGAGTCTTCTTTCTTGTAAATGGTAACATTTTTGTTTTGGTGACATTTGGAATTAGATCATTTTCTTTGGTGTATCTGGTAAGTGTCAACAGATTTCTTTGGAGGCCAAATGGGGTCAGGTCGAGGATTAATACATCGTCAGCATACATCAAACAATATATTTTAGTAGAAGAAATCTTTGGTGGAAAGTTGTCGACCTGGTTAAGATTTTCTGGTAGGTCACTCAAGTATAAAGAAAAAAATAAGGGGACTAGGAGACAACCTTGACGCAGGCCGTTTGCACTTGATATTGGGAAAGTAAGACCCTTCTCCCTCCCCATTTCGACTTGGCACCAGGTCCCTGAATAAAGTAATGTCATTAGATGGAGAAGGACTTGTGGGATTCACATTTTTTTGAGTTTGAGCCAAAGCTTAACTTGGTCAACCCTATTGAAAGCAGTGGTAAAATCAACGAACACTGCATATACTACTTGCGATTTTTTAACCACATATTTTTCAAATAATGTTTGGAGTATGCAATATTGTCTGTGACCGAGTGTTTGGATCTGAATCCAGCTTGACAGAATGGGATTGAGCCGGTTGTAAATGCCCAGTCTTTTAGATGGTCTAAGACAGCAGCTGCAAAAATCTTCCCGGTTGCGGCCAGGAGAGCAATCTGGTCGTAATTACCGGGAAACAGTCTGGAGCCTTTCTTGTGAATTGGAATTACAATACTCCCCTTCCACGACTTTGGTATTTCCCCTGTTCTGATTATATAATTGAACAGGGATGCTAAAAGCATACTCCATTCCTTTGAGTTTTTCTTTAGAACCATTATAGGAATTTGGTCTGGACCCATTGCGGCCAATGATCTTGCCCTTTTTATATAATACTCTATTAGGGATGGTGATGGAGCCTCGTTGTGTATGCCTTTATCCTGTCCAGTAATGGGTTGCGTTGCTGCGTCGTATAAATTGGTTATATATATTTCCCATTCTTAGGGTGGTACAGGGTTCGATTTTAGCGTTTTTTTTGTTCCTGTGTCTCGCGCTATTATAATCCAATAGGCACGTTTGTCCTGACTTTTAACTGCTGTCTGCAAGTCCGTCCATTTTTTGTCATGTAAATTTTGTTTTTCTTTGAATTGTTGTCTTCTGTGATAGTTTTTTAATTTGCTAATTTCCAGTTTTCTTGTAACAGAAAAATGCTGAAACTGTGCCCTGATTAATTTGTTTAATTCTATTGCCTTGGGTTGCATGTTCCATTTTTTATTGATTTGTGTTTTTATCTTTTTTCATTTTACACTTTCCTGCAATAGTTGGACAAGACTCTTGACCACAACCTCAACGTTTGTTATTGTATTTATATTGTGGATAGTTACTAATAGATTTGAATTCTCAATTATATTGCTGATTTTTCCAAGGGATCTAGAATTCCACACAACCCGGCCTTGGGCTGGATTTATCAAAGCTGTTCTGTGAAATTCCACTATGTGCACTGGAGATGTTCCTTTCAATATTAGACCGGTTGTTAATTGAAGAATAGCGGGATCGCTTCCTTTCTCAAACTTTATTTTGAGTTGATGGGCTAATCCCAAGAGACCTAGGCTAAAGATCATGTAATCGAGAATTGAAGCGTTGCTGCCTCCACTTCTAGTAAAGGAAGCTGGAATATCCCCTTCAATGTTGCCATTTAATAGTACTCCATTTAGTGTGGTGAGTGATGATAAGATAATTTTCTTATTTTAATACTCCCTGAGGGGAATTGTGGAATGGGTATTTCCTGGGCCTCCTCTTTTTCTCCCGACATTTTTGTAATAGATCATTAGAGATTTGCCCATTTAGGTCTCCTGTCAGGAACGTTAGTGGGAAATTCTGTTGTTCCACCACCTTTTCAATGTCCTCAAATATGTTTAAGGAGAGTGCATCCATTTTTGTTCCCGGGGGGATGTACACATTAAAGATAAGCATTTTATTCAAGGTTCTAGTCCCATCATCCCTATTTTGATCTGTAGACATTGGAAATTCTTGGAATGTGTAGGTATAATTTCATGATCCCAATGATAATCTTCGGCTAGAAGAATAGCAATCCCTCCTTTTGCATGCCCATGCATGACTGGTTCTGCTGGAGTATCGTACACAAAATTATCGGGAAAATCAAAATTTGCAGTGGCCCAGGTTTCTTGTAAGGCCACTATCCCTGGACGATTTTGGGTAATTATTGCTAGTTTTTCCTGAGTTTTCCTGGCGATGTTCCAGGAGTAGATGGTTAGACCGTGGCTAGAAAGGGCGCTTGATTTCTGGTCCCAGTGTTCTGTTGTTGAGGTTTTTTGCAATCCATGCCCATGAGTTATCAATAGGTACTTTTCCCTGGGTTGAATTATTGTTGGTCCAGCTTCTCCTTATTCCGTTGGAAATTGAGACTGAAATGTTTTCTTTGTAAGGAGTTGACTAGTTATTGTTGCTGTGTTGAGTTGCTACTAAGTGAAGTTGTTTTGTTATATGTGAGTCTAATATCGAACCTGTTACTGCTTTTGCTGGGGCCACGTCAAAATCGCATTTATGAAGAATCTATTTTTCTTTGAGTATGATTGCTGGAATGATTGGCGACATGAATTCTGCAACAGCTGATGTAGTTTTGTTTTTGTCTGGGAAGGATACTAATTTGATGTCATTTCTTGCTAGCGCCTGTAATGGCTGTATCCTTTGCAGCAAGTTTGTTATCTTTTCCCTATTTAAAGGATCTTTGCCTGAGGGAAAGAGATCTATAATTTCTATTCTGCAAATAAGGTTTATCTGTGATTGAATAGACATTTTCCTTTTCAATGGAGTTTGGTGCTGGGTTTCCTTTTGTGTCCTTAATTCGCTATCTACATTCCTAAGGACAAAACTTGGGATGATGGGATTTAAAGGTAATGTAATTGCCCCTTGCGTTTTTGAGGTCGAGGACTGATAGCTTTGTTCCACCACGTTTTTACATGTTTGATCTTCCTTTTTTTCTGCCATCAGTTGGTTAGATGATAGCCTTTCTGGTAATTTAGTTTTTCGTGCCTTCTGCTTTGCAAACCTTTAATTTTTTCTTTTTGTTACCCGCTTACGAGACTTGGTGTTTGTTCTCCTTGTTTTTACTGTTATTTGGTGTGGAGCGGGATCTGGTGAGATATTTATTGAGGTTTCTATTATTGTTTGTTTTGTAGTATTTAACCCTTTTGATGGGTGCTTTGTCATTACTTTATTAAGGATTGGATAAGATATTATGGGCTGAGCTATTGTTTAGGACTCTTTTGGATCCTTAAAAAGATTTCGTAGAGAATAGGTTTGGTTATATTTATTCTTTTCTTTTTTTTCTTTTTGTTTACATCGTCCAGTTTGAGAAGCCTTGTCCACCTTTGATGAAGAGTTTGCTATTGTTAACGTTAGGGCTTGTGAAGTGGCCAATTTGACCCCTGTTGGTCGTATATCACCTTCACCATCTTGTAGTTGTTTTGCTTGTTGTTTGTTCCTTTTTTTTTCTACCAGATATTTTAACATTCCTATTTGGGTATCTAGCATCTGGTCTGTATTTTCCAAGATGTTCCCCAAATGAGAGAGAAATGATTCTAAGATTCTATCCAGTATAACCAGGGCTTGGATACTGAAGTTTGATCGCTGTTAGGATCGATAGATTTTAGCCTTAGGAAATCCGGAGTTTGCGAAAGAGAATTATCAAAATTTAGCTGTTTTAGGGGAGTACTATTCTGAATTTTGGATTTTTCCTTTTAGTGTGTCATATTGAAAACCAGATCTTTTAGGCTTATGTCGGGGCAAGTAATGTCAAATTCCAAATGATCCAGGTTATGTTGATCAACAGCTTTTTCTAGTTTTGTAATCGAAATTTTGGAATCTGATTGAACCAAGTTTAGATTGTTTGATGATTCTTCTTGCCATGTACTATTAATACCCTCCGGTTTTTCATTTCTTTCTTTTTCTTTTATTTGGATAATTTGAGTTGGCTCTGGTACTTCATGTTCTATGATGCTACTAGTGGCCTCCGGGTTTACCTTCTTTTCTTCTTCAGTTGTTTGGTCAGTTGGAGAATGCTCCGGGTCCTTAATAATCTGCTTTGAAAAGTATTTGATTATTCCAGTAAGGTGTTTGGAGTTAAGGGGGCGGGACATTTTTCCAACACTCCTTCTTATTGCTTGATCCGTTCCTAGTATTTTCATAAATATTGTACGTGATCTCAACTTTTTGTATGCCATACTATAATGGATGGACTGAGTGTGTTTTTATCACTTGGCAATAGATTTTCTGGCCAATAAAAGAGGGAAGGGTGTCGGACGACTTTACACAAAGCTCTGACTCCTAGCCTTAAACCTCTCACCACCTCCAGTTATGGATAAATAAAATTGCTGTGGGTTATGCTGTTGTACTAAGAACCCACTACTTCCCCTGGAAATTTCTGGCAGTGCCTGCTGCTCCCAACGCTGCTAGAAGGTCTCACGGTGCAGTAAATGCCTTTCAGGGACCGCCACAGTGTGGGGATGCCCAACGGCTCCTCGCCACCACAGAGGAAACTCTGCAGCTCTAATTATTATTAAAGATGAAATTATTTTTTACAATACTTCTGAAGGCTAAGAGTAATTGTTTGCTGCTCCTCATCTTGCCAAATAGTGCTTTGGCTGCTCCTGCCACAGAGTGTGGCTTACTGGATAAAAATCTTCAGGACTCCATCAAAAATCTGGCAGCTCCGGCGTTGCTCCGGCTGCATCCTGCTCCACCTAGCGGCTCCTGCCGCAAAAGAGAATGCACACCCACGATGGAGGCTCCCCCGCTTTGCCCAGGGATGTCCAATTGTCCCCTAGCCAGGCCGGGGTTATGCGCACTGCTCCAGCCTCTAAAAATGCCCCCAACGTGTACTGGCTCCGGAAAAACACCTAGCCCACGGCTCTCTCACTGTTCCTCGGAGCTAGTAGCGGCCCTAGCCGCAGTCGCCTTGGCCCAGCAGCTCCCGACCAGACCCAAGGCTTCCCACCTTCCCGTGGGCCGGAGCTGCCCCAAAGTTCGACCCCCTGCGGGTCAGTGGCCGTGCCCGTCGGCCGCTTTAGTAGGCGGGTCGTGGGACTCGGTGTTTGGCGTTTGGCGCTTCACTGATCAGGCTCGCTCTCAGCTCGCGCTCAGCTGCACGCTCAGATGCTCAGGTGCTCTCACTCAGGCGTGCTCCATTATATATTATTCTAATAGAGAATAATTGATTACTGTTAGCTGATATTATAAAGAAAAATGGGCTGAAAATATGAAATGTGGAGCAACCTGTGTGATCTTGGCAATGATTTTGATACTTTTGATGCCAGGTGCAAAGGCAGAGCCAGGGGTCACAAGCAGCAACGCCAAAATGATGATCACGAAGCGCATACAATTTTACCCTAACTCCAGTTTTGTGACACTTGAAATCAGGTTCAGTTTCTGCAAACAAATATGAGACTCATTTTAAGTAGTGCAATACTGATGTATATTAGTGAAATATATGTGATGTAACCCCTTATATATGGAAAATATTAAGTTGTTCAAGAAAAAACACATAGCTCTTGTGTTAAAGAGGACTGTGGCCACCGATTACCTTTTCAAGACACAGTCTCATCATACTACATGAAGAACCTTCATCTTTGCTATAATCCACATCAAGAAGGTCATCTAACATTTTGAACTGCAAATTATAGTGCCAAACAGCCCAAAACCACCAAAAAAGCATTGACAAAGCCAATAGATTTCGCCTTTGCGGGCGCTATTGGCTTTGCCAATGTCTTTTAACCATGATGTACAGCAGAGTGGAGTTGAGTAGATTGGAGTGGCAAGGTGTAGTGTGATGAGGAGTAGTGTAGAGTAGAGTGGCATTGAGTGGAGTGGTGTAAAGTGAAGTGGTGTAGAGTAGAGTGGTGTAGAGTAGAGTGGTGTAGAGTGGAGTAGCTTGGAGTGGCATAGAATGATGTGTCATAGAGATGAGGTGCGCAGAGTGGAGCTGTTTAGAGTGGAGCGGAGTGGCACAGAGAGGAATATCATAGAGTGGAGTGGTGCAGAGTGGAGTACTGAAGAGCAGAGTGGCTTAGAGTGGTGTAGCATGGAGTAGAGGGGTGCAGAGCTGAGTGGCATAATGTGGAGTGGCATAAAGTGAAGTGGTATAGAGTGATGTAAAGTATAGTGGAGTGGCATAGAGTGGCCTAGTGTGGAGTGGTGTAGAGTACAGTGGACTGGAGTAAAATAGAGTGGCATAGAGTAGAGTGGCAAAGAGTGGAGTAGCATGGAGTGGCGTAAAGTGGGGTAGCATGGAGTAAAGTGGTGCAAAGTGGAGTGGCATTGATGCGAGTGGCATAGAGTGGAGTGACATAGTGATGTGAAGTGGCATAGAGTAGAGTGTAGTGGTGTAGAGTGGACCAGAGTAGAGTAGAATGGCGCAGAGTAAAGTGGCATAGAGTGGAGTGGGGTAGACTGGAGTGGGGTTGAATTGAGTGCCATGGAGTGGATTAGAGTGGAGTGGAGTGGAGTGGAGTAGAGTGACATTGGGTGGAATCGAGTAGAGTGACTTAGAGTGCTGTAGAATAAAGTGGCATAGAGTACAGTGGCGATGTATGGAGTAGAGTGGGGTAACTTGGCATAGAGTAGCATTGTGTGGCGTGGAATAGCCTAGAGTGGAGTGGCTTAGATTGGAGATCATGGAGTTGAGTGAAGTCATGTAGAGAGTGGACTGGTGTAGAGTGAAGTGGTGTGGCATGCAGTGGGTTAGACCAGAGTGGGGCAGAGTGCAGTTTTATAGAGTGCAGTGGCATAGATTGCAGTGGTACAGAGTAGAATAGAGTGGTGCAGAGTGCAGTGGTGGTGAGTGCAGCAGTCTAGAGTTGAGTAGTGCAGAGTAAAGTACAGTACCAAAGAGTGCAGTAGTCTAAAGTGCTGTCTAGTGACATAGAGTAGACTAGAGTAGCATAGAGTGCAATTCAGTAGACTGAACTGGTGTAAGGTACAGTGATGCATTAGAGTAGCATTGGATTTAGTGTTCTAGAGTGCACTTCTGCCTAGTTGAGTGTTGTGAAATATAGTGGCATAGAGTACATGACATAGAGTAGAGTGGTGTAAAGTGCAGTGGCACTGATTAGAGTGGTGCAGAATACAGTATAGTGGCATAGACTGCAGAGGCATAGACTAGAGTGGCGTTCAGTGGAGTAGAGTGGGGTGGAGTAGAGTCGAGTGGACTGGCATAGAGTGCAGTGGTATGGAGTTCAGTGGCTCTCAGTATAGTGAGTGCAGTGATGTAAATGGCAGTGATGCGGAGTAGATGGCATAGAATGTAGTGGAATAGAAAGCTGTTGTGCAGAGTGCAGTGGTGTAGAATGCAGTAGCATAGAGAACAGTGGTGCAGAGTAGAGGGCAGTGGTACAGAGTGCAGTGATGTAGAGTGCACTGGCATAGTGTAGTGTCATGTGAAGTAGAGTAAAGTGCAGAGGCAAAGACTGGAGTTGAGCAGATTATCGACGAGTGGTAGCAAGTGCAGTGGCCAGAGTACATTGGTGTAGATGGCAGTGGCACAGAGTGCAGTGATGCTTAGTAGAGTGGCCTAGGGTGCAGTTGCATGGAGTGCACCAGCCAATCATAGAGTAGAGTGTCATAAAGTACACTGGCATAGAATGAGCAGTGCAGAGTAGAGAAGAGTGTCATAGAGTGCTGAGGTGCTGAGTAGAGTGGTGCAGAGTCTAGTTGCATAGGGTAGAGTGGTGCAGAGTAGAGTAGAGTGGCACAGAGTGCTGTGGTGTAGAGTTCACTTGTGTAAAATACAGTGGTGCAGAGTAGAGTGGCATAGAGGTTTCAGGTTTAGAATGCAGTACTGCAGAGAGGAGTAGTGTACAGTGCAGTGGCGTAGAGGGCAATTGCATTGAGTAGGATGGTGTAGAGTAGAGTTGTGTTGAGGGCAGCGGCATAGAGTAGAGTGGTGCAAAGTACAGCAGAGTGGCATAAAGTGCAGAGGTATCGACTAGAGTAAGATTCAGTGGTGTGGAGTGGCGTAGAGTGCAGTAGAGTCGGCTGGTGTAGTGTCACACAGCTTATACTTTCTCAGTAACAGTTGTGCAATTGTTAGACCACATAATCAGAATTGTGTTCGTCTGATTCCATGCACACCCTCAGGATACGTTGGCCTGTGGTCCTACTAGCTCACAGTGTACCATCTACACCCCTAAACCTGGCAAGGTAATAAATGGATTGTGCAGCTTCAGAACATGACAGACCTGGCTCCCCTAGGAAATTGTGTTAATAAACCTGGAAACCTTTTCCTTAGCAGCTCATACATATCCAAAGAGATAAGCAATAGGGCACTTCAAAATGTGTTTAAGCATTGTGATTCTTGAATAATATACATGCACTGTGATAATCAATAGAAGGAAACAGAATAGGGTGATGAGGATTACGAGAATGGTAAAGGAGAATGGTGAAGAAGATAAAGAATTCAACTATTGTACAATAACATTGAATATATGCTGGCATATGAGTACTGTATGTGTAGTGCACTCCTACCTAGCACTATCTATCATTGTATTTCTATGGTGGGTGAATCTGCCAAATCCCTGTAGGGTGATCTATTTGCCCATTATCTGTGGGTAAGTGTCATCAGAGTGGCTTTCTTGGTGGAGAAATAGACAGCATCCCTCGCTAAGGTAAACAGGAATCAGCTGAGCTGCAATTCCTGCATGGGGTCAACCTCTCTGTGCCAGCAAAATGATTCTCTAAATAAAATCGGAAGTGATACTGTTTATATATTAAACATCACCCCAGTTACCATCCAGGAGTACCAGGCAGTCCTCTTTTGTTTATTCTATTGTGATAGCTATTTTGCCTGGTAGACATATTAGGTGCTGGCATTTTGTGTAGAGACTTTTGCCCTTGTGCAGAACTTTCAAGGTAGTTAGTAATATACCTATGAATTGGAAATGTAAGCAAAAGCTATTTTGAAGAATATTATCCTGCACAGCCACACTTTGAAATATGTGTCAAATGTCAATATACAGTGTTCAAGAAAAGATATCAAGTTAACGTGAACACCCAAAAATGGTGATGGTCTCACTTAATCTGAATGTGCCCACGTGGCAGTAGACTGCAGTGGTGTGGAGTTCAGTGGTTCTCAGTATAGTTATCGTAGTGATGTAGAGTGCAGTGATGCAGAGTGGCTTAGCGTTTATTGGTAAAGAAAGCAATGGTGTAGAATGCAGTGGTACATAGTGGAGGCTCATTTCCAGGGATTACCAGGGCCTCAGGGAGTCGATGTGGGGCTCTTGCTGACCTCCGCCCTCGATTCCTCTTGGCACAAACGGCGGGCACCATCTTAGGTGAGCACCAGGACAGCGCTCTAGTGGTCGGCCGATTGGGGGACCACTCACGATAAAAGAGCGTCTGATTCCTCGCCCCTCATCAGATCACGGACTCCTGAGGCGGAAAGCCGGGAGTTAGGGCTAAGATTTTAACTAAAGCAATCAGACTACTTGTTCCACCATTTTAATCACTGTTGCATTCTGCACATTCGATATTTTATTTTACTTGGTATTTTGCACATCTTATAGCTCATTCTGTCCCCCCTCCTTGCCGCATCTCCCTACCTGTGGGGGGTCATTTCCAGGGATTACCGGGGCCTCAGGGAGCCGATTTGGGGCTCTTGCTGACCTCCGCCCTCGATCCCTCTCGGCACAAATGGCGGGCGCCATCTTGGGTGAGCACCAGGACAGCGCTCTAGTGGTCGGCCGATTGGAGGCCCACTCATGATAAAAGAGCGTCTGATCCCTCGCCCCTCATCAGATCACGGACTCCAGAGGCAGAAAGCCGGGAGTTAGGGCTAAGATTTTAACTAAAGCAATCAGACTACTTGTTGCACTATTTTAATCACTGTTGCATTCAGCACATTCGATATTTTATTTTACTTGGCATTGTGCACATCTTATAGCTCATTCTGTCCCCCCTCCTTGCCGCATCTCCCTACCTGTGAGGGCTCATTTCCAGGGATTACCGGGGCCTCAGGGAGCGGATTTGTGGCTCTTGCTGACCTCCGCCCTCGATCCCTCTCGCACAAACAGCGGGCGCCATCTTAGGTGAGCACCAGGACAGCGCTCTAGTGGTCGGCCGATTGAGGGCCCACTCACGATAAAATGATTCCCTTGTCCAGTCCACGCAGCAGGCGCGCCGGAGGCAAGCCTGTCTGTGCCCGTCCGTGCCTGTATCGGGACCAGGGCCACTCCCCCTGGCCCGGGGCTCATCGATATTCACAGTACCCCCCTGCGCTATTCTTCATCTCAGTTGCGGGAACTTAATACTGCCATCACTAATACGCGGTGTCGACACTTGCCCCCTCCTAGTTGCCTTGTATCCTGCCCCATGTCCAGGCTGTAATTACACTCTCCCATGTCCTATGCCCTCTGCTTATAGTATCAGCCCACACCTAAGCGCTATTTTCGCGCGGCACTTCTCAAAGTCCGCTCCCTCCCGAAACATAGTTTGGAAATCAGGGAATTCATTATAAATCAGGAACTGGACATCTTGTTTGTAACTGAATCTTGGGGAGATGCTGCCCCCAGCCCGGATTTATGTTCGGCCACACCAGAGGGCTTTTGTGTGGTAAGACAGGACAGACCTATGGGGAGAGGAGGAGGCAGGAGGAGGCTTAGCCATCATCCATAAAGGGGTCTTCCACTCCAAGATGGAACCTATTCATCGACTGGATTGTGAAGCCTGTACCTTTTCCATTACACTTAATTACAATCAAGTTTTTAAGGGAATCCTTTTAGACCACTCCCCGGGCCCAAATACTCATTTTCTGTCGGCTCTTGATGATTTCACAGAACTCTCCTTAGGCCACTCCGACTATACCATCTTGGGGGACTTCAACTTTCCTCTGGAAGTCGTAGGGGACAAAGACACCATTCAACTCATCGCCGACCTAGGCACGGTAGGACTACAGCAGTCAGTGGCAACCCCTACTCATCAAGCAGGTCATACGCTTGACGGCCTGTTTACCAACAACCCCAAAATGTCACTGTCCACAGTTCTTCCTGTAGTATGGTCGGACCACCTTGCAGTCATTTTTTCCATCTTGGCTCATACCCCAACCCCTCTCAGTCTTCATCTCGTACCCTCATTAGTACCAGAGCTTGGAAAAACCTAGACTACCCTTTACTGTCTAATATCTTGGCTGGTTCGCCTTATGAGGGATCATCGCACCCCAGTCTACTGTCCAGCAGATACCAGGAATGGATTCTCGATGCAATCAATCAAGTAGCCCCGTCCAAATCCATTATTTCCAACCGGGCCACGCCTTCTGCCCAATGGTTCACAGAGGATCTTCGACTACAACAGCAGTATTGTAGGAATTTAGAAAGGCGCTGGCGCAAGCACTGCAATACTACGGAAAGGCAAACCTACAAAGATGTGCTAGCGCTATATAAGAGATCTATTATTAAACAGAAAAGCGCTTTTTTTCTTGCCCAGATCGAGTCTGCTCAGAATTCCTAAAGAAAGCTATTTCAAGTAGTCGATTCTCTTTCTAACCCTCTGACAGGACCACCCATTGAGCCATCTCAAGATCTCTGTAATGCGGTAGCAACTTTCTTCTCCACCAAGGTCACGGATATCTGTTCATCTTTTTCCTCCCCAAAGGCGCGGATTGTCCTGACCCTCTTTCTCTGTCCCCTTCATGTACACCTACCTTTCCCTAGTTTCATATGGTCTCACCAGACCAGATCAGCAAGCTCATCACCTCTATCAAATTGGGGTCTCCGTTAGACCCTTGCCCCCCTTCCATCCTGAGCACTCTCACTGAGGTTATTGCTTCCCCGCTCACTGACTTATGTAATTCCATCTTCCAGACAGACATTTATCCTGAAATCTGGAAGAAGGCAGTCATCAAGCCCCTGTTAAAAAAAAAGTCCCTGAACCCCGCTGACTCAGCTAATTACAACCTATTGCCTGCCTCCCATTCCCGGCCAAAATATTTGAAGCTACCATGAACAAACAGCTCTCTGAGTTTATCAATGCTCACCAACTCTTAGATGATACCCAGTTCGGGTTTAGGAAGGGCCATAGCACAGAAACCGCTTTGATAAAGGCCTCTGACGAGATTAGGACTATAATGGACCAGGGTGGGGTAGCGGTCCTTGTACTCCTAGATCTGTCCGCTGCCTTTGACACGGTCGATCATTCCATCTTGATCGACCGTGTCACATCCTTGGGGGTGACCCATCTTGCCAGGGACCTCATTGCTTCGTTTCTGGCCAACCGCACGCAGGCGGTAAAATTGGGCACTTTCTATTCGCCCACCTTCACCCTTCCGTGCGGGGTACCCCAGGGCTCCTCGCTAAGCCCCACATTATTTAATATATATGTGGTGGATTTGGCGAGGGTTATAAAAGCACACGGGCTGCGCTTAACCACCTATGCGAATGACACCCAATTGGTGTTGGCGTGACATAAGGATGGTCCAGCCGTTGCTGCAAGATTTCAGGAGGGGATGGCGGCCATTAGCTCGTGGATGTCGAGCAACTGCTTGAAATTAAATTCGGACAAGACCGAGGTGATGACCGTTGGCAACCTTTCACCAGAATGGTCTTCCATCTGGTGGCCCAGTGAAATGGGCTCACCTCCCATTCCGGTTGCCAAGGTCAGAAACCTCGGTGTCATGTTCGATGACAACCTGTTTTTCAAGCACCATGTGAATGCAGTGGTCGCATCCTCCTTTTATATGCTGAGGAAGATTAAGAAGCTGCTGCCATACCTCCCTTCAGCAGCAGGAAAAACATTAATCACCACACTCGTTTTTTCTAAGATGGATTATGGCAACGCTCTCTTCCTCAGGGCGCAAGAACAGGTTTTAACCAAACTACAATCAGTGCAAAATGCTGCAGCTAGAATCCTGCTTGGCATCCCCGGTCGCTGCCCCACCTCTTTGGCCATACGTCACCTGCATTGGCTAAGAGTCAAGATTTGGATAAAATTTATAGCACTTTGTATCGCCTACAAGGCCATCCATGATACAGGGCCCAGGTTCCTTAAGGATGCTTTTCGGATTTACGCTCCCAAAAGATCACTTCACTCATCCTCCACCTTCCTCCTCTCTGTTCCTCATACCAGAACCACTTGCTGGGGAGACAGATGTTTCTTAGTAGCAACCCCCAGGCTGTGGAACTCTCTGCCTTTGTCCATCAAAACCAGTCCCACTCTCATCATCTTCCGTAAACTTCTGAAAACCTGGTTATTTAATCAATAATTCACTTGGCCATTTTCTGTCCCAGGAAGTCCGATATGCGCCGAGACATCCCTGAGTATTTGTGCGCAATAAAAATTCCAAAAACATAAACATAAACAAACATAAACATAGTTGAGTGGTGCCAAGCAGAGTGCAGTGGCATTCTTTGCAGTGCTTTGGAGTGCAGTGTCATGGAGATGAGTGGTGCAGAGTAGAGTGCAGTGGCAGAGTGTGCAGTGGTGTAGAGTGCATATACATAGTGTGGAGTTGTGCAGAGTAGATTTGATTGTGGTGGCATAGAATGCAATTGCATAGAGTGGAGTGTTGAAGATTATAGAAGAGTGGCAGAGAGTGAAGTGGCCTAGCGCACAGTGGCATAAAGTGCAGTGGCAAAGAGCCCAGTAAAGTGGTGTAAAGTGCTTTGGTATGGAGAGTGCAGAGGAGAGTGGCATAGATTGCCTAGGTGCAGAGTACAGCGGTGTCGGTTTCAGTTGCAAAGAGTAGAGTGGTGCAGAATAGAGTGGCAAAGAGTACAGTGATGCTGACTGATGTATAGTAGAGTGCATTGGCATAGAGTGCAGTGGTATAAAGTGCTGCAGAATACAGTAGAGTGGTGCAGAGTGCAGTGGCACAGAGTATAGCAGAATGCAGTGGCCTAGTGTGGAGAGGTGCAGAGTAGAGAAGAGTGGGATAGAGTGCAGTGGTATAGAGTGTGGTGCCGCAGAGTAAAGTAAAGTGGCAAAGAGCACAGTGGCGTTGAGTGCACTTGTGTAGAGAAGAGTGGCATTGAAGTCAGTGACGTAGATCATAGTTCTGCAGAGTAGAGTGGTGGAGAGTGCAGTGGCATAGAGTAGAGTGGCATAGAGTAGAGGGTGAAGAGTAAAGTGAGGTAGATTGAAGTTGCATGGGTTAGAGTGGAGCAGAGTGTGGTAGAGTGGCAAGGATTGCAGAGGCATAGCCTAGACTGTCATTCAGTGGAGTGGAGTGGCCTTGACAAGAGTGCACTGGTGAAGAATGCAGTGGTGTGAACTGCAGTGACTCTCTTTATAGTGATGCAGAGTTGAGAGCTGTGATGTTGATTGCATTGGTGCAGGCAGAGTAACATGGTGTAGAATGTAATGGCACAGAAAGCAGTGGTGTAGAGTGCAGTGGAGTAGAGAAGAGTGGTGTTAAGTAAAGCCCAGTGGCATAGAGTGCAGTGCTGTGGAGTGCAGTGGTGCAGGTAATAGAAAAGTGGCATAGAGTTCAGTGGCATAGAGTACAGTGGCATAGAGTGCAGCAATGCTGAGCAGAGCAGTTTGCCATAGAGTGCAGTGGCACAGAGTTGAGTAGAGTGACATAAAGTGCACTGGCATAGAGTTGAGTGGTGCAGAGTAAAGTAGAGTGGCATAGAGAGCAGTGGTGCACAATGGAGTGGCAGAGTGTGCAGTGGCACAGATTAGAGAGGTGTAGAATGCAATGGTATAGATTGGTGCATAGTAGAGTAAAGTGATGCAGAGCGCTTTGGCATACTGTAGACAGATGTAGAGTAGAGTGGCAAAGAGCACAGTTGTGTAGAGTGAAGTGGAGCTAGTTGAAGTGGTGCAGAGTAAAGTGGAGTGGTTTAGAATGGAGCGGCTAAAGTGGATTGGCATATGGTGTAGTGGTTCAGAGTGGAGTAGAGTGGTTTAGAGTGCTGTGGCATACAGAAGAGCGGTGTAGAGTAGATAGGCAAAGAGTGGGGTAGCGTGGAGTGCAGTGACATAGAGTAGAGTGGTATAAGAACAGTAGAGTTGTGTAGTGTGGAGTGTTGTAGAGTGGAGTGGTGTAGAGTTCAGTGATCTAGAGGAAAGTGGCACAGAGTGCAGTGTCCTAGAGTGAAGAGGTATAGAGTAGAGTGGTGAGAGTGTAGAGGCATTAGAGTGGAGTGGCAAAGAGTGTAGTGGTGAAGAGTAGAGTGCAGTGGTGTAGGGAGAAGTGGCATAATGTTTGCTTGCTTAGAGTGCTGTGGTACAGACTAGAGTACAGTGGCATGGTAGAGTGCACTGGTGTAGAAAACAGTGGTGCGCAGTGGTGTAAAGTTCAGTGGAATAGAGTGCAGTGCTGCAGAGTAAAGTGTCATAGAGTGCAGTGACATAGAGTAGAGTTGTGCAGAGTAGAGTGATGTAGAGTGCAGTGGCATGGAGTAGAATGGAGCAGAGTACTGTAGAGCGGCATTGAGTGCAGAGGCATAGACTACAGGGGCATTCAGTTGAGTGGCCTAGAGTTGAGTAGAGTGGACTGGTGAATAGTGCATTGGTTTGGAGTTCAATGACTCTCAGTATAGTGATGCAGAGTAGAGGTCAATGATGTACATTGCAGTGGAGCAGAGAAGAGTAGTGTAGAATGTAGTGGCATAGAAAGCAGTGGTGTAGAATGCAGTGGCATAGAGTGCAGTGGAGTAGAGAAGAGTGGTGCTAAGTAAAGCCCAGTGGCAAAGAGGGCAGTGCTGTGGTGTGCAGGGGTGCAGATACTAGAGAAGTGGCATAGAGTTCAGTGGTGTAGAGTACAGTGGCATAGAGTACAGTGGCATAGAGTGCAGCAATGCTGAGGAGAGTAGTGTGCCATAGAGTGCAGTGGCACGGAGTTGAGTAGAGTGGTATAAAGTGCACTGGCATGGAGTTGAGTGGTGCAAAGTAGAGTAGAGTTGCATAGAGAGCAGTGGTGCAGAATGGAGTGGCAGAGTGTGCCGGAGCACAGATTAGAGAGGTGTACAGTGCAGTGGTATCGAGTGGTGCATAGTAGAGTAAAGTAATACAGAGGGCATTGGCATACTGTAGACAAATTTAGAGTAGAGTGGCATAGAGCGCAGTTGTGTAGAGTGAAGTGGCGTTAGTTGAAGTGGTACAGAGTAGAGTGGAGTGGCGTAGAATGGAGCAGCTAAAATGGAGTGGCCTATGGTGTAGTGATGCAGAGTGGAGTAGAGGGGTTTAGAGTATTGTGCCATACAGTAGAGCGGTGTAGAGTAGACGGGCAAAGAGTGGAGTAGGGTGGAGTGCAGTGACATAGAGTGGAGCGGCGTAGAGTACAGTAGAATGCAGTGGCATAGAGTGGAGTGGTGGCAGAACAATAGCGATCTGTAGAGTGGAGAGTCGTAGAGTGGAGTGGTGTAGAGTTCAGTGATCTAGAGGAAAGTGGCATACAGTGCAGTGTCATAGAGTGAAGAGGTGTACAGTAGAGTGGGGAGAGTGCAGAGGCATTAGAGTGGAGTGGCATAAAGTGTAGTGGTGAAGAGTACAGTGCAGTGGTGTAAAGAGAAGTGGCATAAAGTTTACTTGCATAGAGTGCAGTGGTGCAGACTAATACAGTGGCATGGAGTGCAGTGGAGTAAAGTATAGCAGTGTAGAGTGCGATGGTGTAGAAAACAGTGGTGCACTGTGCTGTAAACTTCAGTGGAATAGAGTGCAGTCTGCAGAGTGGAGTGGCATAGAGTGCAGTGACATAGAGTAGAGTTGTGCCGAGTAGAGTGATGTAGAGTGCAGTGGCATGGAGTCGAATGGAGCAGAGTACTGCAGAGTGGCATTGAGTGCAGGGGCATAGACCACAGTGGCATTCAGTTTAGTGAAGTGGCCTAGTGAAGAGTGCATTGGGGTGGAGTTCTATGACTCTCAGTATAGTGATGCAGAGTAGAGGTCAATGATGTACATTGCAGTGATGCAGAGTAGAGTAGTGTAGAATGTAGTGGCATAGAAAGCAGTGGAGTAGGATGCAGTGACATCAAGTGCAGTGGCATAGAGTGCAGTGGTGCAGAGAAGAATGAAGCAGGGTCTCATTTTACCTTATAGTCCTCCATTCTCATTCAGTCCACATCTGCAGCATGTGAGTCTGAAATGTTCCCGCCAGCCCATAGACAAGGTTGTGCTAATGTTTTCTACACTGCCTTGAGCGTCAACAGAGGCACTAGGCCTCATGCCCTCCTGTAACTTCAGATGTATCTCTCCTGTAAAGGCCAATAACCTCAGGTCACTGTCTCTGAAGAACAAGTCTCCGAGCCCCCGTCGTCTGGGTGTACATCTTTCTGCGTGTATCAAGAGAGAGAGAGAGAGAGAACTAGAAAGCTGGTCCAAGTCCCCGTAGTTTATATGTGTTATCAAAAGAGACTAGCTTAAATATGACCAATATTGTTAGGACTCTGATTAGATTTGTCATGGGCATCTCGTTGGTGAGTTCATGAAGCCCTCACCCACCAACCTGGTTGGTGGCATGCTTCATCATCGGGCCCACCCAGTGACACCTAATGTGTCCCGGGTGTGCTGTGACGCCTGATTACAGCGGAGCTGGTATTTTACTGAGAGTGAAGTGTGAGCTGTAAAATTAAGTGTAAGTTAAAATGGCTTGGCGAGGGTCCCAGTACCCGAGAGTAAATTAAATTTTAATAACTGGGCCCCCGTCAGCGGTTAAAATAAGGCTTGGGGATGTTTAAGGGAGGCGAGTTACTACCTCCTACATCCATCAGTTGGTCGACATGTTTCAGCCAGTGCCTTAAACTAAATCTGGCTTTCCTCAGGACCTTTTTAAAATAGAGTGTAGTGCAGGTTAAAAAGGAGTGTAATCCTGGCTATGTGTTACACTCACTAAGGTGTTTCTCTAAGTGTGAGAGCGGATTCCCTTCTCATATATGCCTGTACCGACAACATTGAAGACATAGACAAAACATGTAAGAAGAGGAGAGTCAAATAGGCGTCTTCGCCGGTACACAGACAAAATATCGATTTTTAAATATCGATATACAAAAATATCGAAGTTTAAATATCGATATACAAAAATATCGAAGGAAAGTAATATCGACAGTCTAAATATCGATATTGGTATGGTATCAGTAATATCGAAGTTGTAAATATCGATGTCAATAATATCAAAATTAATAACTTTGATGTTACTAATATCAATATTTAAATAAATTTAGTGTATATTATATTGTATTTATTATGTTTTATTATTTATTTTTAATGTAATTTAATTAAATATTGTCTTTTACTACTGTAGCGGGTTGTGGGTTTATAGGGGAATAGGGTGGGAAGTAATTTAATTATGTTAAATTAATTATTAATTAGTAGGAATTATTAATTAATTAATTGAGAATTAATTTTTAATTATTTTTAATTAATTGATTAATTGATAAATATGTTCTGTAGCGGGTTATGGGTTTATAGGGGAATAGGGTGGGAAGTAATTTAATAATAATTAATTAATTGATATATGTTTGTACATATTTTAATTAATGATTAATTGGTAATTAATTGTTATTAATTAGTTAATTAATTATTATAATAAGAGAACCATTAACTTGAAGGACCAACTAGTTAACACCCGTCCCAAACCGCATAACACACAAGAACCGAACACCATTCTGAATGCATGAGGCCTACCAAAAGTAACTGGACACTACCCCTGCAATGATTGCAGTGTGTGTCACTTAACCACCCACAACAAAACTCTAACCCTAGAACCTAACAAGGTGTGGACACAACGCAGCCACACCAACTGTAATTCACGTAATGTGATTTACCTTCTCAGCTGCTCCTGTGGTCTCCGTTATATCGGCATGACCACCCGCAAAGTACGCACTAGGGTCACTGAGCACAGAAGCACCATTAGGTGTAAGAAAATCATCAGTAAATTAACCAACCACTTCATCACCCATGGCCATACCCCCAATGGCCTCACATGGACAGTCATCGAACAAATCCCTGAGCAGGCATTAAACAATGAAAGAAGACTGATGAGCAAAGAACAGCGTTGGATCTATCGCCTCTCCTCACACATCAATGGCCTGAATGATGTGATCCCTTGGAACTCAGTCACATGATGACGTAAACCTCTATACAGAGGTCTTTACTAGTACCCATTCAACCCAGTTGACCTATGAACTCCCACTCAACTGAGGCTAGCACCCCTAATCTTGCCCAACCCATAACGGGGTGTCACTAGTTGCCATACCCAGCCATAGTCTCCCGCTCCTACAGCAACCTGTGATGATTCATTACACTATGCCCGAGCTAAATGCACCTCCTTAAAATTCAAAGCCCGCACTATTGATAGTGGCAGATTGCATAATTCAACACAACACATACTCTACCGCGCACCTGCACTAATAACTAGTGTCTCACCCCCGCTCAAGCGCAATAGACACAAGCAGCACCGCGCATGTGCTAGAGACTAGTGTCTTTCCACCGCCCATGAGGAACACGCCCGTGGTAGTCTTTCTACACTTACTCCAGCTACAGGTGCCGATAGTTAATCTAATTAGCAAGCGTATAAAAATGAACCAGAAACTCCAGCTCTTTCTACCGGAGTACGAGGACGGTGCAACAGGTACAAGGCAGGCTCTGACTAGAAAAGCTGTGAGTATGACAACCTCCAAGCAACAATCTCTGGGTAAGCGCGTTTCCCTCCTTACAGGTCTCTAACTCCCAGTGGCCAACATTATTTCCCTACAGGGTCAACCCCTTACCGCTTCACTCCTGGAAGCATTGGCTGCAAAATCTAAGCGTAAGAGTGTTACTTACGCCCCATCAAACTTTGTATCTCATGCATATGTGTGATACCCGTGTTTTAGCAAAACCACCCCCAATTATTTGGGATAATCACAATAATGGTACCACCAGTGCCATTACACTTTTGCCGACTGTAGTCTACCCACTGAGCACTGTAGATTCGGCATTCTATGTATATGACTATGTGGCAAAGACGCCTATTTGACTCTCCTCTTCTTACATGTTTTGTCTATGTCGTCAATGTTGTCGGTACAGGCACATATGAGAAGGGAATCCCCTCTCACACTTAGAGAAACACCTTAGCGAGTGTAACACATAGCCTGGATTACACTCCTTTTTAACCTGCACTACACTCTATTTTAAAAAGGTCCTGAGGAAAGCCAGATTTAGTTTAAGGCACTGGCTGAAACATGTCGACCAACTGATGGATGTAGGAGGTAGTAACTCGCCTCCCTTAAACATCCCCAAGCCTTATTTTAACCGCTGACAGGGGCCCAGTTATTAAAATTTAATTTACCCTGGGGTACTGGGACCCTCGCCAAGCTGTTTTAACTCACACATCATTTTACATCTCACACTGCACTCTCAGTAAAATACCAGCTCCGCTGTAATCAGGCGTCGCAGCACACCCGGGACACATTAGGTGTCACTGGGTGGGCCCGATGATGAAGCATGCCACCAACCAGGTTGGTGGGTGAGGGTTTTATGAACTCACCAACGAGGTGCCCATGACAAATCTATCAGAGTCCTAACAATATTGGTCATATTTAAGCTAGTCTCTTTTGATAACACATGTACATCTTTCTGAACATCAAGAAGACGTAGCAATAACAGAATGCATCTGTCATCTAGAAGATCAAAATGTGCTAATAGAAAGAGTGGGGGCCAACTGGAACTTTCCACAGCTTCTCACCTGATGTTTTGCTAGCATTGGGAACTACAACAACTACATGGTTTAAAATAAACATTAGACTTATAAGGAGCTTCCACTTTAAAGCTCCCAAGAAGGGACGCAAATTGTTTCCAATAAAATATTCAGCTTTTGTTATGTTCTGCGGTCAAACACCTGCTAAATTTAGACTTTGCTGATAATAGTTCCTCATTAAAACTGTATAAAAGAACAGCTTACTGCCCAACTCGTTGACCACCACTCACAGTGCATTTCCCGACTTGATTTGGTCCCGGATAGCTGATTTATTTAACATTAGATAAGGCCTTATTGTGCTTTGATTTTCAATTTCTCTCTCTCTCACTCTCTCTCTTTGAATTGCTGTGACTCTAAACTTGCCAGACTGCATGTGTTGCTCTTGATCTGTGATGTGCCTTCGAAACGTGTTACTTGCTAGATTACATGGTGTTATTTTTTATTAATGATGTGTCTTTGACGACTGATAACACATTCAGTGTGAGTTTCTGTGTGGCTAAAACGACCCTCTAACAGTTGGCGACCACAGAGGGACGTCCATATAGCTTTTCAGACTGTAGAGAACGGGACTGTGGTCACGGCCGGTGTTTGCCTTTGGCCGCTCTTCCTGACTGAACCATCGGACACACACGGGTAAGTCAAAGAGCTTTTAGTTTTTTCTCCATGCCTTGCCTTAGAGTAGTCTTTGGATCCGATTGCTTGGGGGCTTGCAGGTGATGTACTACTACCCCAAGCTACTCCATTCTTCTGCAGACTGGTACCTTGCCACATCAAAAAACGCTTTAAAAAATAAATAAAGCACGCAGGCAGGCACTGAACCAGGAGTTATTGTAGAACCTCAATGTTTGAGCCTTGTGGTTTTTGGGTTTCCCGTGCAACATTGCACTTGACGTTTTAATATTTTGTATTTTCTTCATATTGCCTGTCCAGAACAGACATGGATTGCCTATTCATGGCTGTCCATGGTAGGGCAAGCGAGTAGCCAGCCAGGACAGGAAATGTGGTCAGGTCACTCATGCACCAGGATTTCTTGGGTAAGCACTGTTGTGACAAAGTCATGCGCCTATCTAATTAGTTACAGATAGGAAATAGAGAGTTGCGTCTGGCATCTCTCAGCTTTTGCAGGTTTTCAGGGTTAGAGTCCCTGAGGTTTTCAACTGCCTATATATGGTGACGGGTAAGGGAGGCACATAGTACTGAGTATTATCGTCTTCAGCTTTTGTAGACATAAAGGGTTAAAGGTTTAAAACGCTAATAGGATCAAGGGTGGGCCCCGTTAGCTTGTCACATTTCCACAACAATATTTAAATGTTCCTGTCATAATAATGTCCTCGTAATGAAATATGAGGAAGTGCTTTGGTCAGGCAACATGTTTTTTTTGTGGTCTCCTGTTCTCTTAAAAGTTCAGGAGTAAGTTATTTTGGTGTTAATTTTTTTTTACTCTTCAGAAAGTATAAATTCTTTCCTTCATTCTGTCCCTGAAAAATAACGACTTGTGCGCCGATTGAAAATACTTTCCTTTTAAGAAGTCGTAAATAAGCTGTCACATTTTAAATAAGTTGTTACGATTTCTCTATCAGCACGTTTTCAAGTGACTCTATTGTGCTTCCTACTGGGATCGGTGTCTTGTGCAACGACTCAGTGTTGTATTTTCTGCATTTGAATTTCATGGCTATCACTAGCGAGAAATAATATAGCTATGTAAAAAAATAGTATAAATGTATACACATATGTTGTATGAATTGTGGAGTGCTCCATCGTGTTAGTATATGTAAATGTACCCTATTGTTTTGAGCTTAAAATTCCCTCTGTCCCCATGCCCACTACACCTTGATGAAAAAAGCCTAAATATTTAAGGAGCATTGCAGCTTTTAACCTAAATAACAGCTAACTTTCTTTTTAATGAAGCCTTAGAAAAAGATTAAAATAGGCTCACCAATTGACATGTTAGACTGCCTTTAAAATAAAGGCTTTTTTTAAATAAATGGGCAACAATAAAAGTCTTTCTTAAATACAGCCAACCCTAGCTTCCGTGTAAGAATCCACTTCAAATGAATGCAGGTAAACTGAGCTAAAAAAGTTCATATGAATAATGCAGTTGGAGAGAGGACGTAGTAAATCAGCACTTATTGCACAACAGACTAGTAGCCCTCCTTAGCAGACAAAAAGACTCAAAATCACCAACTACTGCACACCAAAGTGACATTTTGTCAACTGCCCTAATACGTTCCACTATTCAAAGGATTTTTTTTACAGAAATATGATAGTCAGTAATCAAATTGTATTTCAGAGCAATGATATAACACCCAATAAAATACAAGAATGTGATTGATTTTGTAGTCCACAAACACAACTGCAACACCAGTAGTGCAAAAGATCCTTATAACAAGATATGTTGCTTTGTTTTATGTATTTATCTTATTGTCTGAGTGGCACTAGCAATATTTAATTGGTTTGCTTTTCTTTCTTATTGCCTGGATAGGAAGATGCATTCCTCAAAAGGTTGGAGTTGTCCACACTACTGTGCATCCCATATCTTTTTTCCCCTTCACCTGCTGACACTTGTAGTAGTAGTGGTGGCACCTTTAATAATGCATCACATTCCAATACCTTCATTGCCGGTGATGCTACTACTAATGTTACAATGGGTCCTTCTAAGTCGTCCCATAATCGTAGGGATGACTCATTGGCCTGGCAGCATAGTGCCCATGATTCTCTCCAAGATATTATGTAGTAAAGCCAGGTGTCAATAGTAGGGAGACAGAAGACTAATGAATACTCTTATATGTGTCCATATATTCCCCATGCAGTAAGTGCAGATAGACTGGTTTGCCCTCTGAAAGTACCGCCACACTGCAAAATGTCTCCTACACTTGATCCTCTTCAGAATTGAGGGGGTGGTATCAAAGATGCTCAAGACAGAAGTTCCTGCTATAGACCTTAGGGCAGCCTTTGTTAGGAAGAATGGGTTTATAATAATAAGATCGCCCTCAGACTGTAATGGATCTTTAACATACACCCTACCTTGCCCATGCCAAAATAGAACTGCCCTACATCTATTTGCACAAATTTGGATGGGATAGACTGGGAGGTATACTTGAGGTGGGGAGAAAATGTCCAAACCTAAAAAAAAAGCTCTCAAACTAAAGTCATCTCTTCTCTGTTTTCTAGGAAATGTCACTGTCCCTGTTGGGCACAACTCTAGATGCAACAGTACCATTTTCAATTTGGACATGCAATATGGCACCTCCAGCCAAATGGATTTATACTGGGCTTGCGGAGAACATATCTATCTCCAACGGCTTACTCGATGAAGCAGCCTGTACTCACTAGAGCAATGCATGAAGACTCCCTGGTAATTCCTGCAGCCAGTATCTCTTACATCCATGTCCATCCAATGACTTGCTCTGTTACCTTGTTCCATAGACATCAGCGGTATGTTGAATACTTTGGGTGGACAGCCTTCAAAGACATACCCCAGGAGTTCCACCTATTCAATAAGGTCCAGCTCTTTTGTCAACACCATCATTATGATGTTCGAGCTGAATGCAAACGCACGCTGGCTTCGGGATACTCTGAGGAGGGTATGCCTGTGAATCAGGAGTTAGTGTTGCACCTTAAATACCTGCCAACAATTAAGAAAATGGCTCCGTCCCCCAGCTCATCAGGGATTTGAACAACATGGAAAATAAAATGATTGCTGAAGCAGGTGCCATAGCAGGCACAGCCACTGATTAGTTGAACTTTGACTGGATGCCTTTCTGGCCATCTGGAAATCTAAAAATGGTGTTACCGGTTTTCAGTGTGCTGTTGCTCCTCTGTTCTGCCATACAGGTGTTCTGTCATTATGTTAAAAGTGCTGATAGTACATTAGTAGTTATGAATTATGTAGGAATAGGGAACTTTTAGAAAGCATGTACACAAGAAGAAGGACAGAACAGAGAATGGGGATAATTTAGTGCTTTTATAAGTAGTAGAGCTCACAAAGCCAGGACCACACTCACTACAGCCCACTACCATTACCCAGTTCTAAGTCAATAGCCTCTAAATCACCTCTAGCAGATACCAACTGAGATAGGTTTAAAATATAGATACACCATCACCTACACTGACACCCTTTACAACCCTCTTGACATACCTTAAGGAGAGTATATAGATTTAAGGAAGTTGCAGGAGAGTCAATGTTCCTATGTGAATGATACCCCTTGGATACCCCAACTAGGAGGAGGACCTGCAAAGTATGCTGTAAGAGTTTTGTTCAAGACCAACCAAGAGGAGGGAATTAAACAAGGTCTAGTTTTACCATATAGTACACCAGCCCATTTTCCACGCATGTTAAGTATGGGAGTCTCAAATGTCACTGCCAGCCCATAGACAGGGTGTGCTAAAATTGTCCACACTGCCTTGAGCGTCTACCAAGGGAGCAGGCCTCCTAGCCCCTGTAACCTCAGATGTATCTCTCCTATAAAGGCCAATAACCTCAGGTCACTGTCTTTCTGATGAACAAGTCTCTGAACCCCTGTCCTCTGCTTGTACATCTTTCTGAACATCAAGAAAATGTAGCAATCACAGGATGCATCTGCCATCTAGAAGAACATGATGGACTAAGAGTAGGAGTGGGGGCCAACTGGGACTTTCGGCAGCTTCTCAACTCATGTTTTGATAGCTTCGGAAACTAAGACAGCAAAATGTCTTAAAATAAACAATAGCTGTATAAGGAGCTTCTGCCTTAACACTTCAGGAAAGTGACGTAAATTGTTTTCAATAAGTTGTCCAGCTTTTGTTATGTTCTGGGGTAAAACACCTGCTAAATATAGACTTTGCGGTCAATAGTTCCTCATTTAAACTATATGAAAGAAGTGCTTTCTGTCCAACTCGTTGACCACCTCTCACAGTGTATTGCAAGCCTTGAGGTGGTCCCGGCTAGCCGAATTATTTGACATTAGATAAGGTCTTTGATATTCAATTTCTCACTCTCTTGCACTCTCTTTGACTTGCCGTGATTCTAAACTTGCCAACCTGCATGTTTTACTCTTGATGTGGTGAAAACCACTCTCCAACAAGAGTGGCATAGAGTGCAGTGGCACAGAGTAGAGTGGTGCAGAGTAGAATGTCATAGAGTGCAATATAATTGAGTGCAGTGGCATAGAGTGCAATGGTGTGAAGAATTGGTACAAAGAAAAGTGCAGTGGCATAGAGTGCAGCGATGTAGAGTGTACTGTAACACTCTAAAGTCATGCAGAGTAGATTTGAGTGCAGTAGAATAGAGTACCGTGTTGTAGAGTGTAGTGGTGCAGATTGTTGAAGAGAGGTCTAGAGTCTAGTGGCATTGAGTTCAGTGGCATAGAGTACAGTGGTGTGGAGTGCAGTGACGTAGAGTGCAGGGGCACAGAATAGAGTGGCATATAATGCACTGGCATAGAGTAGAAAGGGGAAAGAAAGAAAATCCCTTGCGGTAAATCCTATTTAAGATAAACCTCAGTGTTCACACATGACATACACATATATACTTCATATCCACACCTACTTCCATTGGACCAAATGTAATAGGGAAAGCAACATATACACAAAAGATATAAAAAAATATCACATATATTTATTGTTTATTTGTATACAAAATATTATAATTAAAAAACACAATAATTCATAAAGTTCACAACACCAAATTAATTTTTCTAAAATGTATAAACACATTAAAACTACGATCTCTATAGGTATGAAAACAACAAGAGTGAACCCCTAATAGCTAGACAGAAAAATTGGTCTTAACACTATACACCTCCGTCAAACCACAGTATTACAAGCCTGGGGATATGCCATCTACAGTTAGCCTTCTTGCCACAGTGCTAGGAGACAGGATTGTGTATCAAAATGTAGCGTTGATGCGTTTCGATGGTTTTTTATCTTATTAGTCCATCTTTTTCAAGACCTCTATTTTATGCACTCTTTCTTATGTTGACGGTTTTCATGCAATCACTTATAATGAGATACGGTCAATGTTATATTTATTCTCTAACACCACATGGTATAATACATCTGAGGCCCCATTGCCACCCCCGGTGTATCTATAGAAAACAGAAAAGATGTTTTTGCTTTTACCATACTTGCAGAACAGGTAAACCCAGCACATAAGCCGCGGCCCTGGGGGTTTGTTTGCACCGTCGCATTAGCCGCGTTCAGCTAATGCCAATCAGCGCCAGGTGGGTGCTCCTTGAGACCATGCACACTACTGCAGCTCGGATAAAGCCAGCAGAGAAGCCACAGCCCCAGGGGTTTTGTTTGCACAGTGACAGGAGGCACGTTCAGCCAAACACCACCAGGTGAGTGCCTCTTGACACCATGCTAACTCCCATAGCATGGGTAAAGTCAGCAGAAAAGCCTTTGCCCTGGGGATTTTGTCTGCACAGTGCCAGGAGCCACATTCAGCCAATCTGTGCCAGGCAGGCACCCCTTTACACCATGCTCACTCCTCTATATGTGTAAAGCCAGCAGGGAAGCCATGTCACAGGGGGATGTGTTTGCAAAGTGACAGGAGCCCTGTTTAGCCAATCAGTGCCAGACTGGCAACTTTTGACACTGGGCTCACTTCCACAGCATGGGTAAAGCTAGCAGAGAAGCTACAGCACCATGGGATTTGTTTGCTCAGTGGCAGGAGCAATGTTAAGCCAATAAACCAAAGGTAGGCAACTCTTGACCCAACACCTACTTTTTGTGCACAGCAGCAGCAGCAACATTCAGCCAAACAGGGGGAAAATGTTTTGATTTGTTCTGCATCTAGTCCATCAAGTGTGTGTCTTTTGCTTTCTCGCCCTAAGTGTGCCGGGTATGCCCAGATGTTAGTCCCCGACACACTGTGCCACGGGATTCAAGCTATCAGGGCTGATGAGGGGTGAAACCACGAAATCAGTCGTATTATGCTTGTTTCTGGTCTAGAAAGGACCTGGCTTGGCAGTTTGGGCTGGACTGTTCCCATGAGGCACACGGTCATGACTGATTTGCATATAGCCAAGTCTAAACTGGGGTGGCATTGTGAGCAAGAGAATGATGGATTTAACCCAGATTTCTTGACGGGGGAAAATGTTTTGATTTGTTCTGCATTCCTTCCATCAATTGTGTGTCTTCTTGGTTTCTCGCCCTAAGTGCTCCAGGTATGCCCAGACATTGGTCCCAGGCTCCCTGTGCCACTGTATTCAAGCTGTCCTGGCGAAAGAGGGGTGACACCCAGAAACCCGTCCTAGGATGCTTGTTTCCGGGCCAGCAAGGACCTGGCTTGACAGTTCAGGTTGGTCTGTTCCCATGAGACACAGGGTCATGACTGATTTGCATATGGCCAGGTTTAAACTGGGGTGGCATGGTGAGCATAGGAATGATGGATTTAACCCAGATCTCTTGACTGGGGGTGAATGTTTTGATTTGTTCTGCATTCCGTCCATCAATTGTGTCTTTTGCTCTCTTGCCCTAAATGCGCTGGGTATACCGAGACGTTGGTCCCGGGCTCCCTCTGCCACTGGATTCAAGCTGTCCTGGCGGATGAGGGGTGAAACCCCGAGACCCGTCCTAGGATGCTTGTTTCTGGTCAATGGACGACCTGGCTTGGCATTTCGGGCTGGCCTGTTCCCTTGAGGCACAGGGTCAAGACTGATTTGCATATGGCCAGGTCTAAACTAAGGTGGCATGGTGAGAAAAAGTATGATGGATTTAATCCAGATCTCTTGACTGGGGGGTGAATGTTTTGATTTGTTCTATATTCCATCCATCAATTGTATGTCTTTTGCTTTCTCGGCCTAAGTGCGCCGGGTATGCCCAGATGTGGGTCTGGGCTCACTGTGCCAGTGGATTCACGCTGTCCTGGCGGATGAGGGGTGAAACTTTGAAACTGGTCCAATAATGTTTGTTTCTGGTCCAGCAAGGACCTGGCTTGGCAATTCGGGCTGGACTGTTCCCATTAGGCACAGGGTCAAGACTAATTAGCATATGGCCAAGTCTAAACAGGGGTGGCATGGTGGGCAAAAGAATAATAGATTTAATCCAGATTTTTTTAATGTTGGCAAATGTTTTGATTTGTTCTGCAATCCGTCAATTATTTGTGTGTCCTTTCCTTTCTTGCGCTAAGTGCGCCAGGTATGCCCAGGCGTGAGTCTGGGCTCGCTGTGCCACTGGATTCAAGCTATCCTTGCTGATGTGGGGTTGACACCCTGAAACCCGTCATAGGATTGTTTCTGGTCCATGGACGACCTAGCTTGGCATTTCGAGCTGGAGTTCCCTTGAGGCACAGAATCAAAACTGATTTGCATATGGCAAGGTCTAAACTGGGGTGGCATGGTGAGCAATATAATGATGGATTTAACCCAGATCTCTTGATTGGGGCAAATGTTTTGATTTTTTCTTCATTCCGTCCATCAATTGTGTGTCTTTTGCTTATTTGCACAGAGGCAGGAGCATGTTCAGCCAATCAGTGAGATCGGAAGCCTCTTTACACCGGGCTCACTCTGGCAGCGTGTGTAAAGACAACAGAGAAGCTGGGGCTCCAGTAGGTTTGTTTGCGCAGTAGCAGGTGCAACATTCAGCCAGGTTGGTTCCTCTTGACACCACACTCACTGCTACAGCACAGGATGCACCATGGTGTATGCCCGGATGAAGATCAGTCCAAAAGCCTGCACTTCTGCTCCCATCAGAGTCTAGATGAGGCTTGGCTGGGCCAAATGTTTGGTTTTGTAGATCAAGGTACTGTTAACTTTGCTATTGACTCCAATGCCTGATGTGACCCAAGTCACTCCCTAGCAAGCATTTATATATCCGCTAGGCCTGGGTGGAGCATGCAAAGTTTGACTCCATGGAATTCCATGGAGTAACCAATAAACGTTGCCAAATTTCACAGAGTTCCCTGAGCTGGTGGAGTTACTGGATCCATGTACGCAAGTTTGTTATGGACCAAGGAGGGCTTACCTGGTGTTTCCCTTGTACTGGCAATGTGTTTCCTATTTAAATACTATCATGGTTACCTCTTAATTTAGCTTATTCTGCCCCACATCGCCTCCTCTTGCACCTGTGTCTCTTCTTTCTATTCATTGTTGTAGGGGTCCAGCTTGGGCATAGTCCAAGGGTCTCAGGGCTATTCCAGTGATGCGGAGGATGGGCAGACCCTGCACCACAGGTTGGAGGGGCCTGTCATGTAGTCACATTGGGAGTGAGCACAAATGCCATTATTTTACATATTCACGATAAATTGACATAATTTTCCTGAACACTGTACACTGACATTTGACACCCATTTAATAGTGTGCCTGTAAAGCATAATATTCTCTGCAAGGTCTTTGCTTACATTTCCGCTTCGTAATCATATTATCAAAACACCTTGAACATTCTAGACAATGACTACGTTCATCAAGCAAAATGTTGTCTCTTATTTTGTGAGCTCTGTGACAGAGCTATCACCATGCTGTAAGCAATGATGGCCACTACAACATACGTTACACTGATTGACAAAAGTGAGGTATCAATTAGAAATGCGATCAGGCAAAGAAAGATCTGTGGGTAGCCCAAAGAAACGTATCCGGAAAAACCAAGCGCCGAAGGTACTCAAGAAATCTAGAGCTAAAGCAGACCTAAGGGGGACGACTCAGACGCTAATCTCACCTATAGCGAGGATGTTCGAAAAGTCTACAAAAATCCCACAGAAATTTGACTTTATGAAGGACCCAGCAATGGCACTTATGTCAATACAATTAGATCCAGAACCAAATATGCTACAGTCCCCTATCAAACCATCAAATATATCTAAAGAGAACTTGGACCCATTTGACAAAGTTGGGGCCAGTGACTATATCTCAAACCAACTACTAAGTACTGGGAGTGGGCAAAGCGAAGGACAATTCTCTATATATAATGAATACACAGAGGAAAGATCAAAGAATCCTAACAACCTTGACACCACCAAGAATGTTGTTAACGAAGGGGCACCTATCCCAATAGAGGCCAAAGTGATCATTAGAAAACAACAGGATAATATATTAGAGGAACACCTTCTAGCTTTACCACCGGGACACCTAGAGAACTGCGAGAAGGATAAAATTGAGTATGAACAAGGTAAACAACAAGTAGGCATTGAACTAATGAAACCGGAACACGGTCTTACCTCACAAATAAAAGCTGGCAGAGAAAATAATATAATACAAAACTTGGGATCTAAAGACCAGTTACAAGAGTCGAATCTTAATCAACTACAAATACCTCCCAACGCTAACAACATAATAGGTAGTAACGACTTACTAGTACCTACAGATGACTTTGTATCCATAACCAAAAATCCCATTGACAATATCAGGGTCTCACCGTCAAAATATGTACCAGCATGTGCAGACAAAGAACTTCCAGGGAGACAAAATAATCATGAAAATATTAATAATACGTCGGATCTCAAAGACACAGATGGGATCAAGAAAACAAAAAAACAAGAAAAACTGGATGCAGGAACAATATGGGATATACACTACCAAACCTCAGTATTGACTCTTGAGGCACTATCAGCACAATCAAACAAAATGGATATACAAATAGATATTTTGGGATTTATGGCCAACGCAGTTGCCGGAATTGAGACCAAACTAGCAGAACTAAATAATCTAATAATAAAAGTTCAAAAGACATCAGCACCAAATTACATCGAGTGCTCATGTTCCCCAATAATCAATAAGCTGGTAACTATACCGGAGGTCATGAAAACAATCCTGGAGGACATTAAAGAAAGTGTCTGCGTTAAAAAAAAGGACACATGTAAGGAGGACGGTCTTCAAACTAAGATTAGTGAAATTATACCTGTAGATAAACAAGAACAAGTGCGACAAAAACTGTGTACTGCTAACACATCAAATGGGATCATAAATCCGAATAAAAATCAAGAAATAAATACTATGGGAGATGAAAAAAAACTGCTGAACTCACTATATGAATTGAATAGAGAAGGAGAAAAGGAAGAGGATATGGTAGCCTTTGAACCAACGAAAAGACAGAGAAAAAAGCTGCATAAAGCGAGAAACAAGGCACTAAAGGAAAACACTTTTCAATTGAATACTGAATTGGTCACATCTAACAAAGAAATAGGAACAACAATAGACACTAAATCGGACTCAGTGCCAACTAGGAATGAAGCAGGAATAAAACATACACAAACAAAACTAACAGATGGTAATACTAATGGAACAAATAAAAAAATAAAATATAACACCAACGGGAACAACCCAACAAAAGGCTCAAAAACTACTGAGGGAGATAATAAATACTATGACATATTCTTAAAACCAACAGTTTCCAGTAATAATCATAATCCGGTACAAGTTAGCAACAGTACACTAGCTGATAACTCCGAGGAAAATAATCAAAACATAGCTCATGAAGATGGAGTAAAGCGAATAAATAATGGAAACGGATGTATAATAAAGGAGCCTATTTATTCCAATATCCGAAGTGACCCAGCAAAAGATGTGATCAAAGAAAAGTTGTCAGGGACTGCATCGGAATCCGGAAGATCCTCACAAAACAAGAAGGACCAACACAATCATATAACTCCACTAACGCAAAGAGAAGGAGATAAAATACATCTGGTAAGCATCCTGAGGAACTGTAACCAAAACGCTGATCTGGAGGCAATGAACGAAACAGGGAAAAAGGGATTACAACCAAAACCTTGGAAGGAAAAAGAACCAACAGAGGATTTAATATACCCAAATATCCAAAATAATTTGGTAATTGAAAGAAGAGGTCAGAACAGGCAGATCACTTATATGGATTACAGTAGAAATGGAGCCACCAATGGTGAAAAAGACAGGTCCACACAACTCGTCCTCACGCCACTTTATGAATCAAAAGGTCCACACGACATACTAAATAGAGGAAATATCCTCCGACTGCTGAAATCGATAACATCGCTTGAAATGATAACCACAAAAGATATTACATGTGTGGGCTTTCAGCCAAACCCTGAAGGAAGCCTTCCGCTAACGCTACTAACAGTCACCACAGGATCGTTAGCGGACCTAATCTTAAAAGAGCATGATACCTTTCTTGAATGGGGTATACAAATCAGTCATCCACTTCCAAAGGTCTATCCAATCCCACTTCTACATGAAGAACGTCAAACAAAAAAATTACAGTCTGAAAGAATCGAGAGTGTATTTTCTATTCTAAAAAATCCTCTTGGCAAAACAATCATCGAAGATAAAAAACGTCTGATTAGTCCAAAGAAAGACAATACTAATGAGGTAAACGAAAAATGGATTACAGCAGCCTTGCATGGTAACAAGGTACATTGACAAGACTCGCCACTAATACCATTACAAGAACAGAGCACAGCAACCTCTATAATGAAAATATGCTCATGGAACATCAACGGGATTAATAGTAAGTTAAAAAACGCCAAAATAGAAGGTCTCTCGGATCAAAACCAACTTATATTATTGCAGGAAACATGGGCAATAGATTCACCTATGTTAAAAAATTACAAGGGGTATTTTGTACCAGCAATTAAATACAAGAAGTTTGGCCGCCCGTGCGGAGGCCTAGCAATATACGTTCCATTGGTAATAGACGCAAAACACGAGCAAATACAGACAAATAATCCAAATCTACTAGCAGTAAAATTACGATACAAAACTCGCAGAAGGGGGTTGTATAAAATCTTGATATTAGTCAATATCTACATACCACCGAAACAGAAATTAAAGAAAGAGATGACTGCCGCCATAAACAATTTACTTCTGGAACTAATCTTGGAAGAGCCGTTAGCGGACTACATCGTATCAGGTGATTACAATACAAACTTGCTGACATCCTTTGTGCGGGATGACTTCGTCCAAACTCAAAACCAACAGTGGGAAATCCCGGATCCAATAATGGAACCTAGAACATCTAATAAACAAAATAGAATAGGGATAAACTTGGTAAAGAACTTGGAAGCACTCGGTTTTAGGGTACTAAATGGGAGATTCACAACCGACTCTCCACCGGCTAGCTCTTTTCATTCAACTAACAGTAAATCATGTATTGATTACACTTTTACATCATTGTGTACTTTCAGCAGAGTGACTTCCTACTATCTAAAAAAAGTTTTGAACAGCGATCACAGCCAGCAAATCGTTAAGATAAAGTTATTTTGCGCAGAATCTGAAAAGTACTCGATATTACAAGGCCAGATCAGTACCATAAATTACAAGAAACTTACTTGGAAACCTGAAAATATGGAGGAGACTATTGCAATGGCAAAAAATCTAGCTGTGGAATGCTTTGATGAACAAACAAAGTGCACTGCCCTAGATAGATGGGCTGAATTTACACAGAAAGTGGTGTCCAACAATTCAAAAATAATAGGTAAACAAAGGAAAAAGAATACATTTATGAAGATAAAAGAAACTAAGATCTATCTCCCATATGCGGTAAGGAAAACTAGAACTATGAGAAACAGGCTGAGGAAACAGCTAACCAAGACCCCACTTAACGAGGAAATACAGTCATCATTAAAAACTACAAATAGCACCTTAAGGAAACTAATCTGGAACGAAAAAAATAAAGACAAACAAGAGCTTTTAACAAAAATCTATTACGCAAGTACTTTAACAAACTCGCGGGAATTCTGGAGATTAATTAATGGACTAGCTAGACCAAATAAGGTTGCTATAGGATCCAGCTTATCTGAAGAAGAATGGGTGACGTTCCTTAAAAAACATCTAGATTCCAAATCCACAGCACCAAAACAACCTGCAATCAATCCGATGTACATAAAGGCTGATCAAGAAGGCGATTGTGATATTATAATAACTGAAACTCAAGTGGCTGGGCTAATTAAAAGACAGAAGGATGGGGCCCCCGGCCCCAATGGTATCCCATTTGCACTATATAAGGAAGCACCTGATTTCTGGTCCACATATCTTACAGATGTTTTTAGAGAAGTAGTGGAGAGCGGCCAAATCCCTAAATCATGGAAAGGATCATTAATAACACCAATCCTAAAGAAAGGAAATTGGCAACTATTGGAAAACTATCGCCTAATTACATTGCAGGACACCGATGCAAAGTTGTTTGCCGGACTCCTACTGAAGATCTTAACGGAATGGGCAAAAGAGAAACAGGTACTGCCTGCGAATCAAACAGGCTTTATTAAGGGACTTGGTACATCCACAAATATTTTAATACTATCACTACTAATAGATAAAGCAATCACATCTAAAGAACTGTTATATCTGTGTTTCGTAGACTTTAAGTCTGCTTTTGACTGTGTTGACAGAGAACTCCTTTGGGAAAAGCTTAACAAACAAGGAATTCCGCATAATCTCTTACAATTGATCCGGCTCCTGCACACAGAAACTTGGGTAAAGGTAAGGTTAGGTGAGGGAAATACACTAACCAGAAAAATCTCTACATCGAGTGGCCTAAAACAAGGGTGCGTTCTGGCCCCCTTACTTTTCAACTTATTCTTAGCAGATCTTTCTACAGACCTAAATGAAATCAATGCACATTCCCCAAGGCTAGCAAACAAACTGATATCTAACCTATTATATGCTGACGATGTTGTGCTTTTAAGCCAAACCAAAGTCGGCATGCAACGATTAATCAATGGGATTTTTAGGTATTCACAGGAAAATGGCATGCAAATAAATGAAGCTAAGACCAAAGTAATGGTCATTTAAAAAAATGCTCATCTTAAATCCAAGCATAAATGGTTATTAAACGGAAAAAAATTGGAGCAAGTAGCAGAGTATAAATACTTGGGAGTTACTTTTAATGACAAAGGCAACTTTCAGACACAAAAATCGGACATTATAAGAAAGGCAAACTCCCTAGTAGGGGCCTTTAAAATTATTCAGAAATCAACGGGAGATTTGTCTTATCACCCTTTATTAAAAATAATTGCCGCAAAATTATTGCCTGCTCTAACCTATGGTAGTGAGGCACTCAATGGTCAAGATGCTGAAATTATTAATATAGCTGTAGCTAAAACGTACAGATCCTTATTCTCTCTCCCGAAGAATGCCTCACAAGCTCAGGTGAGACTTGAGTTTGGGCTAAACAATCAATGCTACGCAAGGAAAGGGCACATACTAAAAGTATGGAACAGAATAAAAAACGACAAGGATAATGAAATCTCCCGCTTATTGTGGCAGGAAGTGAACAACAAAACAAACACAAACGTCAGCTCCTGCTTAAACAGCGCTATTGCAGAATTTGGTATAACACCAATCTGGGAAACCACAATTACGT
Organism: Lissotriton vulgaris; assembly: GCF_964263255.1. NCBI lineage: Eukaryota > Metazoa > Chordata > Amphibia > Caudata > Salamandridae > Lissotriton > Lissotriton vulgaris. The sequence continues at coordinate 1,292,820,145 of NC_141689.1, read as the reverse complement.
CGGAGAGCTTCAAAAAAACAATAAACAAACTCACTAACCACCTCTCCATGATTGTGGATAAAGATATTCTGGTCAAGCGTAGCCACGCATGGTCAATTGTCTCTGGATATAAGAAAAAAAAGGTTCAAACCTATCTAGAAACTGCATGGTCTAAGAAAAATAAACACATTTTTATTAATGCCAGATTTGGCTTCTATCCAGGCACATGCCACTTACCACCATGGAAGAGACCACAAGGAAATAACATATGCAGGCTTTGTAACCTAGGAGAAGAAAACATCTTACACCTATTGTGTCTTTGCCCGGATCTGGAAATTGAAAGAAAAACTACAATTAAAAGAATGTTTAACATGCGTAGTGTAAGGACATGTAGACAGGCACTGATCGCAAGTCTTAACCCAGAAGATTTGCCGATGAGTTCTGCGTTTGTTAAATTCCTTTGTGCGGTACAGAAGAAATTGGATGCTTTTGATTGACCAAACAATAATCTACGTGAATATGGACTTTATACAATGCAGCTTTTTTTTTCCTTTTTATGTGTATAATATATATCTAACTTTTGAAAACTGATTGAAAATCCAATTGTTTTATAATTTTAAATTTGGTAAAGTTTTATCTGCTTTTTTGTAAGATTTTAATTAATCAAACAAATAAATAAAATACAAATACAATGATGGCATGGGGCTTTCGCATGGCAGAATGGGTGATCTTTATTGTATAAAGAGAATCACTTGTTTTAATTATAGGAGCATTTCCTTGGTACTGAGAGGTGAGCCCCATACCGGAAATGAAGCACAACTGATTCCTGACACCAGGATGGGCATCCTGATGACACTTACCCACAGGCAATGAGGAGTTAGACCACCCTACAGGGATTTGACAGGTATACTCACCCTAGACATATTAGGCTAGGTAGCACTAGGTAGGAGTACAATATAACACAATACTTATATACAAGCATATTTTCTCTGTTATAGCATGAATGATGATTTAATTACTATTTTTCTTCACTTTTTTTGTAATGCTAATGAATTTGTTCTGTTTCCTTCTATTGATTATCGCAGCGCATGTCTTTTAAACAAGAATCACATTGCTTCAATAAATATTGGAACGCCTTGGTGAGAATTTCTTGTGTATCTCTTTGGGTATGCATGAAAGACTAAACAAAAAGGTTGTAGATATTTTAGCCCATTGTGAGCTTGCCGACTGCTGCGTGGGGACCGCTGTTTTTCCTGCGGCTGACTCCTTCAGACAGCTGCTCTGGTCCTTGTTGCAGACCCAACAAACCTGCTGACAGGCATGAGGCGCCTGAGTTCTGCCATTGTTGCTGCCCGCCCGCCTGCCCGATAAACTACAATTCCCAGGGTTCTGTGCGGCGTGCATGCGGCGTGCATGCCGCGCACCGCACTATGAGTGCCAGGAGGTGCTCTAAAGGGGGCTAGGGTTCCCGTGGGGCAGGAGCCCATTGTGAACTTACCAACTGCTGCTTGGGGACCGCTGTTTTTCCTGCTGCGAGGCGCCTGAGCTCCACCATTGTTGCTGCTTGCCCGCCCGCCTGCCCGATAACTACAATTCCCAGGCTTCTGCGCGGCGCGTGACGCGCACCACATCGTGAACACCTGGAGGTGCTCTAAAAGGGGGCTAGGGCTACCGCAGGGCGGGAGCCCATTATGAACTTACCGGCTGCTGCATGGCGACCACTGTTTTTCCTGCTGCTGACTCCTTGGGAAATCTACCCTGGTCCTTGTTGCAGACCCAACAAACCTGCTGACAGGTGCGAGGCACCTGAGTTCCGCCATTGTTGCTGCCCGCCCTCTTGCCCGATAAACTACAATTCCCAGGGTTTGTGTGGTGCGCACGCCGCGCACCTCACCATGAGCGCCAGTAGGTGCTTTAAAGGGGGCTAGGGCTCCCGCAGCATGGGATGCACGTGGGCATGCCCGAGCAAAGCCCGGGCCAAGGGCGGGCCCGTTTGCAACTTTCGAAGCCAGGAGGAGGCAGGACAGGGCCAGCCCTCTTTCTTTGGTCGTCCAGTGTCTCCAAGGACTTGGTCAGTGGTTTTTGAACTTTAACATTAACAGTTGCCTTCTAGATACTCTTATTTTTAGTAGTTGTATTTTATTGATAGCAACTAGTCATGAACAAGGGCAATCGTAAGGGGGTAAGGGGCCCAAGGGTCGTAGGAACACTTGATGCATTTCTCAGGCGGGCTGAGTCAGTTCTTATTCACGAAATTGAGCTCACCCAAAGGAGACTCTCTTTAGAACCCCATCGAGCCTCCACTGAGGTTCCCCTAGCTGGTCCCCTGTTAACCCCGGACCCACCTATCGATTGCATGTTGCAAGTGGCTCCTACGTACCCAGTATATTTAGCTAATGACCCACCCATCTCAGTTAGTGTCCCTATCCCTACTCCTTCCCCTCCGGCTAAGATTCTCACACACCAGCAACGATCATTCCAGGTAAAGGAAAGGGAGCACGATATTACAGCAAAGAAAAGGAAAGCGGGTGCAATGCCCTTAACTATACATCAGGCCAGTAAATTGGCAAAAACTAGAGGGGTAGCTCGCGGCAATAAAAGCTGCTCCCATGCGGCCGTAGATAAAAGTATTTCCAGTCAACTTAACATTGGAGCACAGGCCCATTCTTGACTGGTGGCTAGTGACTTTGAAGACCGCATCCTAGACAAACTCGCAGAAAAACTTGCAGCAATGCTTGACCCATTACTAATCAAGCTGTCAGACATTGACTCAAGATTGAATAAAATCGAGCAACATCTTTTTCTTCCAAAACCCATTTTATGTAATGGAACCACCAGCGGCTCTAATGAACCTGAATTGGTAACAGTGCTTGCAACATAGTTGCCCACCATTGACGTTGGTGCTAGTATAAAATATAGTTGCGCACGCTCCCTTTGTAAATCCCCATAGCTCGCTTGCCACTACAGTAAAGGCTGGCCCCACGAGGGAACTAACCGAGGGTAAAGATAAAGGGACGACCCATCGTGGTTTGGCTAGCCCCTACGATTCCCCTAACTTACCACCTAAAGCTACGCCATACACTATAATACTCTCCAACATGCCTCTTCTACAACCTGGCCCCGGAATACACTGGTTATCACTTAGGAATACAGCCCTCCACTTGTTAAACAACAGAACAGGGCTGGGTAGCTATATATTCCAGGAATTAAAAATGATTTGTAGAATTCCATGGATAGGGAAATTTCCAAAATCTAGTAGAGGTTATTGTGTGGTGTTGAACTTTGGTTCCCCCCCTGATTGTGAAAATTATCCTAGATAGGGCTTGGGCAAGGCATTTGAGACAGTATTAATATCCTACCATTGGGTTTTTTGTATCGAAACGCCCCTACTCAAATAACTGGAAGGGGTGATCAAACGTATATCTCTCATGATTAGGGTTCATTTGACTATAATGTACCTATTCATAACAGATTTGAGTTTCTTTCAAATCTGGAAGAAATAGATTGACTGAGTCATTTAGCCACTTCTGAAAAGACCCTTCTTTCAGTGGCAGACCTAGGAGAGGGCGATCAAGTACAAGGCCCTACCCCAAGCGATGTTTTACTCTCCCACGCACTAAATGGGTTAACAATTGGAATAAATCTGGGTTCGCCTGGAAGTAGTAGGGAATCCGACTGTGGCATGGTGCACATAGATAATTTGATTGTAAAAGATGTTGACTCCCATGTGTCAAGGTTTAGCCTATGCCCCCAGATAAGAAACAGAGATCCCAAAAACAATATTGTCGGCCCAAAACTAGCTTCCTGGAACATGTGTGGTTTGTAAATAAATCAGCCTCCCTTAAACCTACTTGTGGGACACCCCCGCGCTGCACGGCCACCAGCTGCTGCGTGTGCCCCCTTGCCTCGACTGCCTCGCTGCCGCTGACCACGCCCCCTCCTTCGAGCGGCGTGGTCCGTGAGCGCCTGCCGGTTTCTCTTGACTTTTTTTGCATTGTTTTGTCTTTTCCTTCCTTTGTGCCTGTTTTTTTTTATTCTGTGCCCGTAATTGTGGTTTTCCTTCCTGTTTGGCCGCTGTCTCGCCGCCCTCCGCTCTCCCTCCCCGCTTCCCGCCACCGCCGCTAACCCCGCCCCTTTTTTCCCTTCTGTACCCTCCCCGCTCCCGCCTCCCAGCTGCTCCGCCCACCCACGCACTTGGCCTTATATGGCAACCGTGCGACGCAGGTGAGTGTGACCTACTTGTGGGACACACACGCGCCGCACAGCCACCAGCTGCTGCGTGTGCCCCCTTGCCTCGACTGCCTCGCTGCCTGCCTCGCTGCCGCTGACCACGCCCCCTCCTTCGAGCGGCGTGGTCCGTGAGCGCCTGCCGGTTTCTCTTGACTGTTTTTGCATTGTTTTGTCTTTTCCTTCCTTTGTGCCTGTTTTTTTTTGATTCTGTGCCCATAATTGTGGTTTTCCTTCCTGTTTGGCCGCTGTCTCGCCGCCCTCCGCTCTCCCTCCCCGCTTTTCGCCACCGCCGCTAACCCCGCCCCTTTTTTCCCTTCTGTACCCTCCCCGCTCCCGCCTCCCAGCTGCTCCGCCCACCCGCGCACTTCGCCTTATATGGCGACCGTGCGAACGCGCAGCGTTCACGCGCAGTGGGCGCGCCGATTGTGCGCCGAAGGCGCACCAATGGTAAGCCCGTCTACGCCCGTCCGCGCCTGGACCGCGCCCAGTCCCAGGACCCCTGGCCCACGAGGACCCCGAGCGACCCGCCTGACGTACACAGCCGCCACCCTCACCGCACTCAACACCGGACGATTCCCAGGATGCTACCGAGCCACCCCACGACGCTCCCACGGACCCTTCAGCTGCCACGCCTGCAAGTTCACCTGCATCCAGACCTGCCCGGCACCAGCACCCGCAAAGCCGAACACCAGCAGCAGCCACCTCAAGTGCATCCTGCTCAACACCCACTCCGTCCACAGACACGCCACCGAACTCTGGAACCTCCTAGACACCGCAGACCCGGACGTCGCCTTCCTCACGGAGACCTGGATGAATGCCTCCTCAGCGCCCGACATCGCCATCGCCATCCCAGAGGGCTACAAAATCACCCGGAGGGACCGCACCGCCAACCAGACGGGAGGAGGCATCGCCATCATCCACAAGAGCACCATCCGCATCACGACTAGCACCAAAGACACCCTAACCACCGCCGAACACCTGCATTTCCAGATCCACATCAGCCCCAAGACCACCCTCAGAGGCACCCTGATCTACCGACCCCCGGGACCACGCACTCAATTCAGCGAGGACATCGCTGACGTCATCAGCCCGCACGCCCTCCGCTCCGCTGACTACATCCTCCTGGGAGACCTCAACTTCCACCTGGAGAACAACAATGACCGCAACACCAGCACCCTGCTCGACAACCTCGCCAACCTTGGACTCAAGCAACTGGTGTCCACCCCCACCCACCTCGCCGGACACACACTCGACGCCATCTTCTCATCCAGCACAGACATCGCTTTCAGCCACGCCACAGGACTCCAATGGACGGATCACAGCTGCGTCCACTTTACCTTCAAAAGAACGACGATCCACCACCACCAGCAACAGGTTGCTCGAAGAAGCTGGAACAAGATCACAGCCGACCAACTCGCCGCCTCCCTGAGCCAGCACCCACCTGCCAGCTCAGCGAACACCAGCCAGGCCGCCGACAACCTCACGAAGTGGATCAGCAGCTGCGCGGACGAACTCGCCCCTATGAGGATCCCGCCCAGCAGACACGGCAGCAAGAAAGCACCATGGTTCACCGACGAACTCAAGAGCTCCAAGAAAAACTGCCGAGCCCTCGAGAAAGTCTGGAGAAGGGAACCTACACCGAACAACATGACCACCCTCAAGCTCGCCACCCGGAAGCACCACCAGCTGATCCGCACCACCAAGAAAACTGCATTCAAGGACCGGCTGGACAACAATGCACACAACTGCAAGGAACTCTTCAACATCGTGAAAGAGCTCTCCAACCCCAGCGCAGAAAACAACGACATCACCCCATCGCAATCTCTGCAACTCCCTCGCCTCCTACTGCCACAACAAGATCGCGGACATACACAACAGCTTCAGCAGTCAACTGACGCACGCCACGACCGCAGCTAGGCCACCCACCACCACCCTCCGCGCCTGGACCCCGGTCAGCACCGAAGACACGGTCCGCATGATGAACTCCGTCCACTCCGGATCTCCGACCGACCCCTGCCCTCACCACGTCTTCAACAAAGCCGACGCTATCATCGCACCCCACCTACGGGACATCATCAACACCTCCTTCGACTCCGCCACCTTCCCTGAGAGCTGGAAGCACGCCGAACTCAGCGCTCTACTCAAGAAACCCACAGCGGACCCCACCGAACTCAAAAACTACTGCCCCATCTCGCTCCTCCCGTTTCCTGCAAAAGTCATCGAGAAGACCGTCAACAAACAGCTGGCCGCCTTCCTCGAGACAAATGGATCCCTCGACCCCTCACAGTCTGGCTTCCGAGCCAACCACAGCACCGAGACCGCCCTCATCGCTGCCACCGACGACATCCGAGCCCTGATGGACAACGGAGACACAGCGGCCCTCATCCTCCTAGACCTCTCCGCGGCATTCGACACGGTCTGTCACCGCACCCTAGTGCATCGCCTCAGCAACATCGGAATCCAGGAGAAGGCACTGGATTGGATCATCTCCTTCCTCAACGGAAGAACGCAGAGAGTCCGCCTACCACCGTACAAGTCAGAGGCCACCGAAGTCATCTGCGGCGTCCCCCAAGGATCCTCTCTGAGCCCCACCCTCTTCAACGTCTACATGAGCCCCCTCGCGGCCATCGCACGCCAACACAACCTCAACATAATCTCCTACGCCGACGACACCCAGCTGATCCTGTCCCTGACCAACGACCCCGCCGCCGCCAGAGCCAACCTGCACGAAGGGATGAAAGAGGTAGCCGAGTGGATGACGACCAGCCGCCTGAAACTGAACTCAGACAAGACGGAGGTCCTCATACTGGGCTCCTCGCCCTCCGCCTGGGACGACTCCTGATGGCCCCCCGCCCTGGGCACCGCACCCAAACCGACAGACCACGCACGCAACCTGGGCTTTATCCTGGACTCCTCGCTCTCCATGACCAGACAAGTCAACGCAGTCTCCTCGTCGTGCTTCAACATCCTGCGCATGCTACGGAAGATCTTCTGGTGGATCCCCACCGAGACCAGGAAGACCGTCACCCAGGCCCTCGTCACCAGCCGACTGGACTACGGCAACTCCCTCTACGCCGGAACCACCGCCAAGCTCCAGAAGAGACTCCAGCGGATCCAGAACGCCTCAGCCAGACTCATCCTCGACATCCCACGCAACAGCCACATCTCCGGACATCTGAGAGACCTGCACTGGCTCCCCGTCAACAAAAGAATCACCTTCCGTCTCCTCACCCACGCACACAAAGCCTTACACGATCAAGGCCCGAGCTACCTCAACAACCAAATCAACTTCTACGCTCCGAAACGCCACCTCCGATCAGCCAGCCACGCCCTCGCCGCCGTCCCCCGCATCCGAAGAGCGACAACAGGAGGAAGGTCCTTCTCCTACCTGGCCGCCAAGACCTGGAACTCCCTCCCGTCCGACCTGCGCCTGACCCAAGACCACCTCTCCTTCAGGAAGAAGCTGAAGACCTGGCTATTCGAGCAGTAACGCCCCCCCCCCAAGCGCCTTGAGACCCTACGGGTAAGTAGTGTGCTCTATAAATGTCTTGATTGATTGATTGATTAAATTGTCTACATTCATTAAGGAAGAAAACATCTTATTTTTTCAAGAGACATGGGCTGTGGATCAGGTATTTCGCCCAGGTTATTTACATTTTTCGAAAGATGCTGAACAGGGTCAGCGGGGCAGACCCAAAGGGGATTGACAACCTGGGTCAGGCAGTGTCACCAACATAAGTTCGAGGAGTTCCACATTGACTGTAGGGACATTCTTATTATCATGTTATACCAGGGAAATTTTCCTGATCTGCTACTCATCAACGTTTATTCTAGGGGCCTGCAAGGGGGGAAAACCTCAAATACAGTAGCATTTCTAGATGCCTTTACTTTAGGACCCCTGGATTTCCAGGATATGAATTTTAGTATAGAGGAGGATGAACAGTGGTTGATTCCTCCGTTGGATCTTCCTGCAATAAAAAGGTGGTCTAGAGCAGCACTCTAGCTAAAAGTATTTTGCCTGGAACATGGGGGGAGAGCAGCCAATGGGAGAAAAAGATCAGACAAAAATGGGATGCCAACATACAATAGTGGGCAATGTACTAGTCGCATAGACTTTTTTATGCTCAACAAGGAGTTTTGGCCCAACATACTAGACATGGCAGTGTGCCAGACCAGAAAGTGATCATAACCCTTTGTTACTTTCTTACGATACTTGCATCCAAACTGTGGAGAAGGGTCGGTATCATGTGCAGACTTTGTAGAGGCCCAATTGACTAATGACACACGACTTCTTAAATGGCAAGTGTGGCTAACCAAGTAGAGCACGTAAACCAAGTGAGTAGGTTGGTAGCTAACGCCATAGACACTTTGCAGGCGGATGCTGCGCAGGAAGAACCCATCAATAGAGCTGTTCAGGTCCATGAGCACCTTTTTACTGAGCTTAAAAGCTTTTTTATTACCAAAAACAGAAAACTGACTAAACCCCCATGCCATAAGGCTGCTGTCTGGTACAATTCCTCTTGCCGTACTGCCTATAGAATACTAGCGGCAGCAATTAAGACTAAAGACAGGGAATCCATAAGAAAGAAAAGGTCTGCATACAAGGCAGCACAATCCTAGGCCAAAAGGGACTGGGATGAAGAACACTGGGCTGATCTTCTCAATGCATGCTCTGGGAGAGACATGACGGCCTTTTGGCACATGGTGAATTGGAGGAGTGGGTCGTATAGTAAAATACCCACAAACCATGTGGAGCCAGAACAGTGGGTCTTACACTATAAAGGCCAGTTCGCACGTGATTTAGATGCTCACGATATCTTTGTAATGCCATCCCCCATCTCAACTTTACACATAACAAAAAAAGAAGTAGAAAACCCCCTTCTCCTGGTCTCTAAAGGTAGGGCTCCCTGGCCTGATTGCATCCCTGCTGACCTGTTCCTCCAAGACATAGATACCTGGGCATTGTATATTCATCTCCTAGTGAACGCCATCGCCAAGGGAGCATTGATGCCCAGCAATTGGCCAGGAGCAGTAATACTTCCCATTTTCAAGAAAGGAGAACGCTCAATTCCGGGAAATTACAGGCCCATAAGCCTTATTGACTGCATTCAAAAGGTGTTGGCAAGGGTGGTGCTCGGCAGAATCCAGGCATGGATGGAGGAATGTGATATCCTCTCCATCCTTCAGGCGGAGTTTCGGCCAAGTACCAGCACAGTGGACCAGGTCCTAAGGTTTATTCTTATTTATTGGCGCACTGTAATTCTAGGGAGAGGCACCATTTACACAGCCTTCGAGGACCTCAAGTCAGCATTTGACTTGGTCCCACCCTCCAAGATGTGGTGTACTCTCTTAAAGTTAGGTATGCCACTGTATATCCTGGCCTTTGTAGTTAAATTACATACTGACAACTATGCTCAGGCTAGATGTGATGCGGGGGCAGCTCTACAGAAAGGTTTTTGTTTGAGAAGGGGGTGAGGCAGGGGTGCGTTCTAGCACCCACACTCTTCTCAGCATACATTTACGGGGTAGTGAAATATTTTGAGGATTTCTTTAGCAGGGACCAACATCCCGCTACTAACGTTCGCCGGTGACACTCTCATTCTCTCCAAGACAAGACAGGGCCTCCAACGTGCCTTCACAAGGTTTGAGGAGTTTGGTGTGGACCACGATCTTATTGTCAACGTTGATAAAACAAAGTATATGGTCCTACGCAACTCCAAAAACGTCATAGGGGATGTTAGAATGAAGGAAGGCGCCTTGGAACAAACTGAGATTTTTTCCAATTTGGGGGTAACAATAGATAGAAAACAAAGTTGGAAGCCACAAATAGACTGCCTTACTGTTAGGCACGCACAACTTAGGGGCGCTTTACTCAAGAAGCATAGTCTTGCATACACCAAACCCATAGCTCCTGTGTTACAGATTTATAACACCAAAATTGGTGCCTCAATTCTGTATGGGGCAGAGCTGTGGGGATATGCCAATTTGGATTCCCTAGTGGTGGCCCAGAGCAAATTCCTAAGGTCCATAATTTGCCTCCCCCAGTCCACCCCACTAGCACCCCTCTATTTGGACTTGGGATGTCATTCAATCACGGTTGTGACACACTATAGGCCAGTAGCATATTGGAGGAGACTTTGGGTGACTCCTGAGCTCTCACAATATGCCCTCGCTCTTTTAGAAGTCAGGGATCTAGATGTAAATAGGAAAATTGTGTGGTTCAGATGTGTAAAAAATATACTCTTTGAGATGGGGATGAGCCGTCTGTGGATCTTCCCAGCCGGAAGTTTATTTCAAACCAAAATTGAGCTAAAGGCAGCCTACTGGAACCTGATCAATACGAAGCGCGTTGCAGCTTCTTCTAGTCCAACTCTGTCTAAAGACTTTCTTGACCGCAAGCATGAACCCAAATATGAGGGGTACTGGGACTTAATTTCATCAACTCGAGACAGGAATCTATTCCACCAGTTTAGGGTGGGAACACTACCTACTAATGCTTTCACCTCTAAATGGTGTAACACAAACACTCGCAATTGCTCCTTCTGTCCGGACATGACTGAAACACTGGGTCATATTTTCTTTGTTTGTCCAGTTTACTGTAAACCTAGATTCAGTTGGTTGAAACCCATATGTTCTAACATGGGTACTCGGTCCAGCAGCGAGGCTTTTAGAATCCTCAAAACAACAGTGATTAGACCTACTGTGATTGCTACAGCAAAGTTCCTGGGTCGGGTGTGGGTGATCCGATGGAATGAAAGGAGGCATAGGTAATTGTCTATGTTATGTCCTGTACCTCTGCTTTCCCAAATCAGCACTATGGACTTTATTGCACTCCTACGATGCTTCCACTGTAAACATAAAGCCGAAGGCTGATTCCCTATGTAGGCTGCATAGCATGGAAGTGTTTTAGAGTTTTTTTTAACTTATTTGTTGTTTTATCAAGAATATCCAGGGTGCTCATTCTTAACCATGTTAATTTACAAGTTTCTTGTTTTAGAAACATGTTGGATTGTTCTATTTTATTTGACCTCTATGTCTATGTTGTTTTAACTTTTGTGATTTTTAAAAAAATCTAAATAAAGTTTATGAACTGAACTGAACTGATATTTTACCACGATTCCTTGGGGATTCAGGATTGTTATGTTCTGAGGTTGCAAAATCCATTGATTACCTAGACAGGTTTAGGACACAGATGGTGCACTGTGAGCTAGCAGGACTATTGGCCAACATATCCTGAGGGGGTGCATGGAATCCAACTTGTACCATTCAGACATTTTTGTTGTCCAACAAACACAGCTTTTACTGAGAAAGTATAAGCTACACGACAGGCCTTCACTCACTCAGTTTGTGCCGGCTCTCTGACCCTTTTCCCTACTGTCCTTGCACTGCTCTACCAGTGGGGTTCGCGCTGTCCCTTTTTTGCTTGCACCTTCACTCTGCCCCCCCGGTGTTCCAGCTGTTTCAATTGCCCATTAAGAACTTAGGGCTGAGTATCTGGTGGATAGTATCAAACTGACTCCTCTTTCCGTGTGGTGTACAATGTGGACAAATCTGTATGCCTCATTTATTAGGGAGATTATCCAAGATTGCCCTGCATGTGACAGAGGAATGAATATCCCTTGGTTAAAATATTTTTATTCGTTTATTCTGAATTAGTAACGGTGGGTAGGGCCGCATGTTTTTTCCAGCCCTGCTTCCATGACTAAAACCGATGTGGGCTGGGTTAAGAAAACCTTTAAGGCCTTGAGGCAATTGCAAAAGGTAGAAGTCAAAATAATAAAACCTTTTGTTAGGGAGTATTTGATGCCCCAAACCATTCCAGCCCTGTTGCCCTATCTTGAAAGGGTGAATAACACATGAGACAGATTGCTCTTAACAAGATTTAGGCTGGGTTTTGTTAGATGGCGTCTCGGTTTGTCCCTTGGCCAGTTGGATTTATTTAGGGTCTCAATATGGCCATGCAACATCTCTTCTCCCCAAAATGTGTTGCACTTTACTTATTGTTGCAGTAATACTTGGCATTCACAAACAGGTTCCTAATACCATGTTTAAGGTAGAGTGGCACTAGAAGATGTTCTGTTGCCTTGCTCATTTTGCAACAGCTGAATTTTTCATTTTTTATGTTTAAATATCTTTTCCTTTGAATGGACCGCCAGATCAACTCCGTCTCATCCTCCTGCTTTCACACTACTTCAAATGGATCCCCCTCAAACACAGAAAGACCATCACTCACGCCCTGGTCACCAGCAGACTCGACTACGGCAACGCACTCTACACTGGAATAAACAAAAACCTCACCCGCAAGCTACAAAACATCCAGAATGCAGCTGCAAGACTGGTCCTCAACCTGCCATGACACTGTCACATCTCCCAGCACCTGCACACACTCCACGGGTTCCCCATCAACGCTAGAAACACCTTCAAGACCCTCACCCACACCGACAAGGCCCTCCATGACATCGGACCAGCATACCTGAACAGCCAACTCAAATTCCACCTACCCCAGTTGACCCTACGATCTGCCCAGCTCTCCTACACTGTGGTCCCCCGCACCAGAAAGACCAGAACAGTAGGCCGCTCCTTCTCCTTCCTCTGGGCTCGAGCGTGGAATGCCCTGCCGCTCCACCTCAGACAGACAACATGGCTCTCCATCTTTGCAAGAAATCTCAAAACCTGTCTCTTTGACAGACGCCCCTCTTGGTGGACTGGAGCCTGATTATTCCCCCCCCCCAGCGCCTTGAGACCCCTATGGGTGAGTAGTCACGCTTAACAAACACCTGATTGATTGATTGATTTTTAAAATGTGCTATTGCTAAAAGGATAACCATGGGTCCGAATCACAAATGTAATCTGAGACAAAATCCTAAGTTTACGACTTTCGTTATTCACAAAAGCCATTTGGGAGTAGTGAAAACTTTACTACTCCTAAATTAGAATTAGAATGTGGTAACTTGACCTAGACTGTGGAACTCAATGAATTCCTGGCACTACAAAGCAATTGCCAAGTAAAACGCACTGCCACTGGGGAAGTGAATGCTCTTCCGGCAAGACCTGCCTGGGTCCCGAAGATTGGGGACCCAGTCAGAGAAAAATTAGTGGATAAAAAAGAATTTGGGCCATCTTACAGAGACCCTGTACCTGTCCTGGCTGTCAAAGGAACAAGAACAGTAATTTCATTACAAAACCGGAGGCTACATTATGCATAATCTTTTAATGCAGTCATAAGCAGCCGCACTACATCATAAATAAAACAGTTCTAGAATGGAATGAACAGATGGTATGAAAGGCATGTGCACCAAACAGACAGCCTCTTTTAAATGCGGCTCTCAAGCAGATAAGTTCCTTGCTACATTCTCTTTCTGTATTAATTGTACTGTTAAATCCATATTGCTTTTAGCTACCTTCTCTTTTCTGTACTAATTGTGCTGTTTAATCCTTATTACTTTTAAATTCCAGCTATTTCTTTAGCGTAACCTTAAATAATGTAATTACTCAAGGCCGTTTGTCCTCCTCCCTCCCTCCCTTGATTTCCAATGTTTGGACATCAATCAATCCCTCCCGCCCTTTCCCTTAGTATTCCTCTTAATTGCCTCGGGCGGGTCCGCACTCCATAACATGGGCCCATTTTCATGAGGAAACCTTGTGACCCTCACCTCCATAAATTCATGGAGTCTGCGTAGATTGTGCCTCTCCATTGCCTATGGCACTCCGTTTTCAAGAGATTTTACTTTTGGGGCTGCGAGTGAAGGAGTGAAGGACCACGTCTCAACCCTAACTCTTCTATAACTGACCATAACTTATCCTTTATAATCCACCTATATTTGACCAAATCTTCCATAATGTCAGATATTGACTCAGACGATGCTGTAACTAGCTCGCCTAATTATAACAATGAGTCATTTAAAAAGTGTATTCATAAAGAAACGAGGTCTTGTATTTTAGACACATTTAAAAGGCTATGTCCTCAAAAAGTCTCCTCCCCTTCCAGGACGAGCTGCCTGAAGGCCCCACTAGAAATAATGTCACAGTTTTTAACCAGGGAAAAAGAACAAAAAAGTCTATTTATACTGATCTTGTTTTAAGAGCACTATGGGAGGTCTTGGCACCTCAACTGACTTAGGAGGACGTAGCACCTCAAACCGTGTGGGAGGTCCTCGCACCTCGAATTCGAAAGGTGTCCATAGCGGGACAAATTACTCAGGTGTCCCTAGCAGCTCAAATTAAGCAGGTGTCCCTGATGGCACTACTTACATGGGTGTCCCTAGCGGCACAAATGATCTGTGTGCTCATAATATTGCAGATTCTGATTCTGAAATTGACAAAAGTTTCACTAATCCTTCTGATGAGGTTGTCCTTCCTTTGGACAATGAGAATCTTGATTTCAATAACCAAGTTAATGATGATTCACCATCCTCATCTAAGAATGTCATCCTGAATCATTTGGGCGAGGAAATGTTTTCGCATCTTAATATTTCCCATACTAGAAGCTCAGAATGGTTCCCGCAAGACCATGTGGTGAAATTTATTAAAACATGGATCCGGAATACCCTGGAAAAAGAGACTCGTAGTACCCTTAGATCCGAGTGCCCGGGAACGTCAATTGAACACAAGGTCTGTCAGACCCCTAACCTTGAGTCCAACTTAATTAAATTTATGTCCAAACTGGGCAAGGACCCCCGAAAGGGTATTGAGAAATGCCTCCAGGGCTGCCAGGATCCCCTTCCCGACATCCTGGGGCTACCAACCAAAATCTTAGACGCAGCAGAAGAATGCCACATCAACAATACTCTGCACTTGACACTGACCTCTTCGGAGGCTGGAGCCAAAGGGCCCTAGTGCTCCAAGGTAATGCTAACACTATCCTTAATATTGAAAGAACGAGAGCCCTCTTCACAAAAATGAATCCCAAATTGGGTGACATGGCCGAAAAAGAACCTTCATTGAACCCTAAGGGACTCCTTTTTGGCGAACATATGATCAAGTCCATTGGTAAATATGTCTCCTCCTTCACCGCCCTCGATAAAGCCCAAGCTAATATGAGGCGCGTTTTTAATTCAAAACTTTTTTGACAGGCTGGAAGAAGGGGCCTTTCTTACGGTAGAGGCATCCGAAGACCCTTTTCAAGATTCAGGGGCTCTGGAAGAGGGTTCTTTCAAGCCAACCCTCAATTTAACCCCCAGAGAGGGAGAGACTTTCGATATAGAGGATCCAGGTCCGGCGGCATGCCTACAACTCCAATACTCAAAGTAAATACTCCTCTACCTCCTTCTTCTTCTTTCCTTATGAAGGTAGGGGCAGGCTACAATTCTTTTAACATGGGAAAATCTAATTCAAGACCCCTGGGTTTTGGAGACTGTTCAGGGTTTCAGGATAGATTGTGTCAACACTCCGACACAAACTTCTCTCCAGAGACTTCTATCTCTTTCAGAGGATCAACAAAAAAGTGTAGAAGAAGAGATTTCCCCCATGCTTCAAAAGGGCACAATCTTAGAAGTTCCTTGGAGTTTGAAGAGGTTTGTAACCACGCTCTTTCTCGTTCAAAAAAAGGAAAAAGGTTGGAGACCAGTCAGAAATCCACAAGACTTAAACAAGTATCTGGTCTACAGGCATTTTTAAATGGAGAGCATCCACCTCCTGAGAGATCTACTTCTAGAGGGAAACTGGTTGGTCAAACTAGATCTAAATGACACCTAATTTACCATTCTAATGGCCAAGGAACATCAGACCTTCCTTCAGTTCGCTTGGAACAATTTTCTTTTCCAATTTCAAGCCCTACCATTCGGACTTTCTTCTGCCCCCTGGTGTTTCACCAAGATTGTGAGAACTATTGTCTCTCTTTTGAGAGAAAGAGGTATTTGCTTAATTATTTATTTGGACGACATTCTCATTAAGTCTCAACACCACTCACAGACCCTCAAAGATTTGAGGAATGCAATGGAACTCACAGAGAGTCTAGGCTTTATTATAAACCGGGCAACAATCTCATCTTTCATTCATCTTCCCGGTGTCAGGAAACACTGTGTCGCCTCAATCTGTGCTCCCAAGTTACAGTCCAGGACACGGACATTTGCGAAACCCAGCCGGGTTAACATTTGGTATCCTTTGTATTAGTAACCCTTCCCTCCCAAGATGGCCGCCGCAGTGGCTGTCACGCTATCCTTAGTAATCAGTGGCAGTCTAGTGGAGGAGGGAAGAGCGCGGCTTTAGAACTGCGCACTGCAACGACTTTCATGAGGAAGGAGCACTCGAGTCCTGCTGCTCCGCGTCTATTATCACGACGGGAGTGAGCGTTTTCCTGTAAAATTAGGAATTTAGTCACAAAGTTACCAACGGTCACTCTGCCTTTCCTCCATAGACAGAGTGACCGTTTTTGATATCGTTCACCTGATTAGTGGGCTCTTTCAGCTGGTAGGACAAGTGCAGCGGAGAGCTAAGTCCTGGTGAGAAGCAGAGAGGAGAATCTTCGCGCTAAGACTGCATTGCGGCATACGACTTTTGGAAGCTGAATCCAGAACTGAGACAGTAAGACTGCGTGTTCGCCAAGCATTAAGCAGCGTTAGAGGGCCAAGACGACCTACCCTTCTTGCGCTTGCCCTATCTTTTCCTTTCCCCCTTTGCCTTACCCTGTACCTTTTTGCGCGCTACCAGGAGGATTTACACTGGCCATAAGCTGCAAACTATTTAGCCTTTGGAATTCAATTGGACTATCACATAACCCAGTTACAAGGTCACAACAAAAAGTCTTTCAGGTATTAATAAGTGAGAATAGAGAGAGGATTAAATTAGTACCGTATTTGGGAATAATAGGAACTAATCAAAGTTCTTTCTCTCCTCAGCAAGAAGGCTTCCTGTAAACAACAATATCAAATATAGAAGAGTAGCAATTACTTTGGAAGCAGCTGGTAGGATAAGCTTAAATTAAGTTCATAGAGTCAAATAGAGAAGTGGGTTTGTTGTCTTATTCCTTCCCTCTCCACTTCTGTGTATTAGGCACCTTGAAAAAGTACGGGAGAGTCCTGCAGAAGAATCCAACCGTCCCGTGGGTGGCAGCATACAGAGTGTCTCTTCTCTTATCCACTTCCCATTTTCCCCCTTACTGGTGACTTCGCTCTTGAAGCGTGGGCACTGGAGGGGTGGCGATTTGGACTAGCATCATTCTACCTCTGCGAAGGGACTGGAGCCTTCTGACACCCGGGACCTCTCAACTACCGGGCTCTTCAGAGAATAAAAGGGAAGGCTCTCATATCTGGCCTATGGTACGGAGATCTTGTAACCTTAGACCTGGAAGCCAAGTCTGAACTGTCTTGGTGGCTGGAGAATTTGGATGCCTGGAATGGCAAAGCAATCTTTGGCTCGACTACAGAGTTCATCCTGAAATAAGATGTGAGTCTCCATGGTTGGGATGCTCGCCTCCTCAACTAAAACACCGGTGGTGTCACATCACATAAACTATTTAGAGCTTACTGCAGGCTTATACACTCTAATGAGCTTCAGACACTTGCTTCAAGGGAGATCTGTTATCCTGAAGATGGATCATATATCTACCACCTAGGTGGGACCAGATCAGCAAACCTCTCCCACTTAGCCAAGAGACCCTGGATGTTTTGACTAGAGCACAAGATTACTCTGAGGGCTGGGTATTTTCCGGGAAAATCAAATATTTCCGTGGATTAGAACTTGAGATTCCTCTTGAGGTTTAGCGATTGGAAACTCAACACAAATATCTTCAACGCTCTAAATAAAATTTGGGGCACACTGGATGTGGACCTATTTGCGAGCAGGTTAACTTTCCGGTTAGAGAAATACTTCAGCTGGATGCCGGATCTGGGCGCTCTTGCAGTGAACGCCTTTCTCCAAATCTGGTCATACCTTCGGGGTTACGACTTTTCCCCCTTCGCTAAGATTCAGAGAGTTCTTCAGAAGGTCAGACAAGACCAATGTTCCCTAGTCCTGATAATCCCATTTTGGCCTTCTCAGGCGTGGTTCCCAACAACTCTGGAATTGGCCTCCAGCATTCCTTTCTTCATTCCTGCGGTCAAGGGTCTAGTTACAAACGCAGACGGACAAGATCACCACCTGATTCTTTCCGGGAATTTGAACCTTCTTGCCTAGAAGGTGTCAGGAAATCCAATGAACTGTCTCGCCTTTCGACGTCAGCTGCAACTCTCCTCAGAGAATCATGGGCCCCAGGAACACAATATAGGTACAACAACATTTGGAGAAAATGGTTTCTTTGTTGCCTGGAGAGAGACTTGGATCCAGTGGAGGCCTCTGTTGTATACGTAGTTAATTTTCTTGTTGAACAATTCGATTTTGGACTCTCCTTCAGAGCTAATATTTGTTATAGATCAGCTATCTCTGATGGTCATTCTCTCATCAATGGTAAGACGGTAGGTACAAATGTTATTGTTTGTAGAGTCCTGAAGAGTATTAGACTGAAGAGGCCTCCTAGACCTAATTATCAATCCATGTGGGATGTTAAGGCTATTTTAGATCTTTTTTAATCTTGGCCTGATAATTCTTTTCTTAATAGGAAATGTATTTCTATCAAACTTGCAACACTCTTGTACTTAATTTCCTGCCGCAGAGTCTCTGATATTAAATGTCTTTATATATCTTATAGATCTTATGATATGTTTGGTGTTAAATTTTAGAAGAACAAAAACAATGTCAGATTCTATTTTTTATTCTTGTTTCGACCTGTGTAAGAAACGTTTGTAGACTGTATGAAGGAATATGATAGTAGAATGAATGATGTTCGCCCTCATGATGCTAATCACTGCTTATTTCTTTTGTCAAACCATTCAACCCCATTTCTTCTGACTCCATAGCCAGATGGGTCAAGTCCGCTATGAACCTAGCTGGCATTGATTTATCTAAATTGCAAGCACACTCTATGAGAGGTACTATGGCCTTTAAGTCCTTCTGGTCTGGTGGTAGTTGGATGATATTCTCAAAGCAGGAGACTGGTCCAACACATCCACATTTGCTCGACATTACTGCAAACCTATCGAGCACATGTCTGATGTTGTCCTACATGGCTACCAACATGCATAATGTAACTTCCAGTTTTGTAATGAAATTGCGATTCTCCTATTAACATGACCAGAGAATCTGGATTTCATTAAAGACACGGAGGCTGACATTATCCCACCCGTCCCTTCCTTGGACGGTCTCCTCTTTGCATAGTTTGTTATTTAATGTTTTATATGATTATTGCTTGTTCTACCATGCTCTGATATTTCTATACTCTTCTACTTCCAATCCTTAACATGTTCTTCCTTCCTTTCAGACAATTCGTCTTAATGGATTATTCTCGTCATCCCTGATTCCTCCTCACCTCGCTTCTGGATTCTTTGGATTCATCATTGTCAAGATCAAGTTGTTCCTGAACCTTTTGGAACTTTTGTTATTGTCCACATTTAAAAGAGGCTGTCTATTTGGTGCACATGCCTTTCATACCATCTGTTCATTCCATTCTAGAACTGTTTTATTTATGATGGAGTGCAGCTGCATGTGACTGCATTAAACGGTTATGGATAATGTCAGCCAGAATCGCAATTCTTCCGCCTCTTGCTGGTAAGAAAGAAATTAGATTTGTCTCAATTGATCTAATCAAACCACACTATGTGACCGATACTCAATACTAAGCCACATGGTCTCCTAGGTAGCACCAGGTCTCCTCTTGCTACCATTCAGACAGAAAAATTAATAACCTTTGAAGATTCTACTCTATGAAGTGAAGGAGTTACCAACAATGGAATGAAACGTGTACCTGTTGAAATTGAACAGCAACAAACTACAAATGAAACACAGATCTCAATTTGACCTAATACTGACATCTGTGTGTACATGTCTTGAAACAACTCATCTGGCGGTTTCACAAAATGTGCTGAGCTACCAAAGATAGATCAAACTGCGTCTGGATACTTCATTGATTTTGATACTTTCTCATTGGAACCAAGTGAACTCAAGTCAATGCCAGTGCCTCTTCCCTATAAACAACACATTTGTCACTTCAATCTTTGGCTGAAAAAGACTGACTTTGTTTCTTTCTGGCAACAAATCTGGATTGCAGTAGGTCTATTTTTTTATTTTGAAGGTTTTATATAGCGCTAGCTCCACCTGAGGGTATCCTACATCAGCAATGGAAGTACACAATAAAAACAATCATGGTAGTTGACGGGTTATACAGGTGATAAAAACAATAAAAAATACTGGGAATAATATAGGGAAACAATAGTGATTAAAGGCACATATAGGAAGAGATAGAGAAGCAAGTTGCAGGATCCAGAATGTTATTGTAAATAGTAAATGTAATAGTACGTCAAGGAGGATTCAAAGGTCATAGTAGGTAGTGGGTGGATAAGAGAGTGGGAGGGGAAAAGGGAGGCGACAAGAGAAAAATGGGTGGGTGAATGGGGGAAGGGGGAGTAGTCTAAGGAGGGAGGAGGAGAGGTAGTCAGAAAGGAGGTCTGGGTTGTAGTTTCCCCAAAATGTAGAGAGCAAATGAATTTTAAGGTCTCTTTTGAATCTGGAGTAGGAGGGGGTGCATTGAAGGTCTATTGTAGGGCATTCCATATGGTTGGGGCCTTACCAGAGAAGGAGCGGGATTTTGAAGCAGCTTTTTTGAGTAGGGGGGAATGAGAAGGAGAGTGTTGGAGCTTCTCAGTGTTTGGGCACAGCCAGCTTTTTTAACTTTAGTAGAAAGGTAGGATGGGGTCTTCTGGTAAAGGGCTTTGTTAGTAATACAGGCAATTTTATAGGAGGATCTGCCTTCAATGGGGAGCCACTTAAGGGACTTGAGGGCAGGGGAGATACGGTCCAAGCATTTACAGTTTGTTGTTAGCCTGGCGGCGAGGTTGGGAACAGATTTGATGGGGGCCAGGTGGATTTTGGGGGTGCCAGAGAGAAGGGCATTACCATAGTCTATTTTGGATAGAACAAAGGACTGGATAATTAATTTGAAGTCTTCAGCTGTGATAAAAGGTTTGTTTTTTTTGAGATGCCGGAGTGTAGAGTGCACTTTTGCAGAGTTCTTGACATGGGAATTTAGTGTGAATTTATTGTTGATGGTGATGCCTAGTGATTTAACCGAATCAGCGAGGGAGAGATCAGTTTAGCACCTTAAGGTAGGCGATCCATGTTTGGATGGGGAAAGGGTTGTTTTTGGGAGAAAAGAGGATGATCACAGTTTTGTTAGGGATGAGTGTCAGATGATTGGTTTGGAACCAGGTTTGGATTTTGGTTAAGGCCATGTTAAGGTGCAGGATATAAGCATGGGATTTTATTTTATAGTACAATTGGGTGTTGTCGGCATATAGGTAAGTATGGGTGAAATTAGCAAATTCGCACGTAATCGTAATCGAATTCGCGATACGCAAAATTCACAAATTCGTGCGAATTTGCAGATTTTTTTTGCATGTTCGTGGGTTTTTTGCGTATTCGCGGGCCGCTTGCAGCTCACCGACCGCAAAGTTACTCATGCGGTTGTACATGGACGCGGCCATCTTTTGCGCATTGCATATTTCCGTTTCCGGGCGCTATTGGCAATCTCGCGTTGTGTGCAGTGCGCTATTACAAGTTTGCGTGTGTTTTTGTGTACTCGCGGGGGAAATATCTCGCAAACTTACCCACGCAGTCCTCAATGGGCGCAGCCATCTTGTTTTTAATTCATTGCTATGATTCTGGGCATGCTTTTTCTATCCAGCTTCAATCTTTGCCATCCTTGGTTTGTTTGAAGTTTTTTAAATCTTTTTTACTTATTATCTATCCCTCTATTTTTCTAGATCTATATTTTGTGTTTTCTTCTACTTTTGGTAACTTTAAAACTACTGTATTTTCTTCTTCCCTATTCTCCTTCCTATTTATTATTTCTATTCCTGTCCAGGACCATGGCAAAGGGAGCCGGGAAGGAGAAGGGGAAGGGTCCCGCACCCCGTACCCGGCTCCCATGCGGGCGATTGAGGGGGAGCAAGTCATAGCCCGGGAGATCTTTAGCACGGAGGAGGTGGCCGCACTGATTTTTTTATGTCCAGCGCCGCCTCCCCAAGACCATCGCAGCAGGTGGCAGGATCGCTGGCGGGTACGGGCTCCGGGAACATCAGCAGCTGTGTGGGAAGGTGTGCCGGGCCATGTATCAGCAGTTTTGGGTCCGGCGCACCTACAGCCAGGCCACACAGCGGTGGTCCAATATCCTGGACCGTGAACACGACCTGCTTGACCTGCTAGGCATCGAGATCCCTGGGCTTGGTGAGTAGTAGTAGCTATTTAATCAATACTCTGTTTTCTCCTGCTCTATATTATCATATTGCAAATGTTTGTTTTTTCCGAAGAGCAATAATGCTGCCGATTACATTGTAGGTAAGTGATGTTTCAAAATCTTCTGTGATTGCATTGTAGGTGCCCGCCTGCTCAGTGGCTGTGCTACTATCCTTACTTGTTTTCGATTTTGTGCTCATTTCATTGGCCTGAGTGATTATGTATGAGTGTACTTTACAGAACTGCGTAATGCTAGACACTAAGGGGCAGATTTACAATTACTGGCGCATTCCTGCAAATTAGCAGGGATGCGCCTGTAATCGTGCGCTACGTCTCCTTCACCCATGGTGCGCCGCATTTACAATACGAAGCACCCTGGGGCAAAGATTACACAGATGCGTCATGTATCTGTGGCATAAAAGCGGCGCATTGCTGGAGTTGCGTCGCAAGCACGACGCAGCTCCAGCAATGCTCTGGGGTGCCCTATCTCCCCAATGCTGCGTCAAGCAGTACTTCTGCTTCAAGCAGGCGCAGGGTTTTGACGCAGCATTGGCCTAAAAGTGACTGAGTGAAATCTTGTAGATTTCACTCAGCCACTTTTAGGAAGCGTTCCTGCACAGTAACGCCCTTCCTTGTGCCAGAACGCCCCCCTGATGGCGCAGGGCTTTACAACGTGCTGCATCTCCCAGATGCGTCACATTGTTAATATACCCCCACCATGGCGCCTCTTTTGCGCTGCCGCTGCGTCACAAAAGTCACGCAATGACGGAGCAAAAGAGCCGCAAGGGGCTTGTAAATCTGCCCTTAGTGACTCAAGTCCAGTCCTTCCTTTGTACTCCTGCCACTAAGAAGAGATAGTGGTGGTGGATATGACTGGTTATTCAGTAGGAAACTTTTTAGTGTTCATCTTCTCACTGGTCTGCAATCACGATGGACTGTGTCTGTCACTTCGCATGCTGCGGAGTTCTGCCTGCCAGTCCTAGTCGAACCTTTTTGTAGTTGGTCTAGTGAGTTACATAACTTTCCAAGTAGACAGTCCGCGAATCCAGAAATACTAATATTCTAGTAGACCACATCAGATAGGTCACAAAATTTAGTGCAATTGTTGTCTATTTCCCCTAAATAATTTGTTATTATTTTTTTTAAATGTTTGATTTGGTTGACAACAATCGTCCATGGTTGTGTCTTTCTTTCATGGTGTACATCAGCACCCACCAGGGACAAGGGGACACAGAAGGAGGTAGCGGCGCCGGCGGAGAAGGGACAAGATCAGGAAGACCAGGATCAGTCCGGCGAGGGCTCCTCTGCTGGCCCCAGTAAGTTTTCCTGTTAATATTAATAATTATACTTCCCTATCTTTTACAGCACCTATTTTTTCCTAACGTTCCTCATTCAAATTTTTCGAAATCGTCTTTGATCTTCTTGTAGACTGTTTCTTAATTTTTATCCTGCCTCTACTATGACTCCCTGTGGTACTACTAGATTATTATTAATCTGTATGTGTAGCTAACTAAGCTTGCACAGTTGGCAAATGGTGTTAAACAAAACTCCCATTCTATTCAGCAATAGCTCTATGCACTGAGTGCAGTCCTCTGAGTTGTCCATAATGTCTTTGGAAGTCTTCTAAATGTTTATGCTTTGACTATTCCCAACAATAAAATGTCAATGGCCACCAAAAAAAATAAGATACTAGTTTACTTTTTGATTGGATAGGAGGACAATCCATACTACTACTGTTGCAGGGACTATTCTGCACAAACAGAACTATGGACACAAAATAGTGCATTGTTTATCAATTATAATAGGCGCAGTTAGACTTTCCACATACCTCCGTCATAACAGAAATTAAAACCCCAATCTCCTTACTGACTAGCTAGTGTGTCAGAGTCATTTAGCTCCCGAATTCATCGATGATTGATCCCCAATGATTATACAACCCAGGACATAAGACTAACCAGTCAGAGTCCCGACCTCTCAGAGCCATGGACTCATGCTTGCAAATTGCAAACCCTTTCGCTCACTCACTCACGACCTAATACCACAGAGTCTATGTAAGTTTTAAAGCTTTATTAAAAGTAAAAACATTTATTAAAATCAAGTTCAGCATACAACATAAACGGTGGATTGAAAATTGAAAAGTGCTTAGTGATTTCACACATTAATTGTGGGTGAGCCCTCACCAGGTTGGAACGGTGGTGAATCGTTGCTGACTCCGTCCAAGTGATGATGATCTGAACTTGCTCTTGTTCTTAGAAGGGAAGCTTCTGTCTGTTATGAGAAAAATGGTGCGTGTTAAAAAGCAAGCATTCATCAGTTGTGCCAAAACGTGTAGCAATGAGAACGTTCACCAGACACTGACCTGGACAGCCTAATGCACTGCTCTAATCACTCTGAGGAGTTTTCAAATTTGGATTCATTGTACTACTTTCTCCTATTATTTCTATATCTTGAGTGGATCAAGGTTGCTACTGATTTTGAAAACGTATAGCAAGACATCTTACGGCTAAGCATAACTAAAAAACACCCTTCCCTGAAAGAAGGGTGTTAGAACCGGGGGTCTCTAGTTGGCAGAGGTAGGTACCACTGTCCAAATAGGGACCCTTGCTTCTAGTCAGGGCAAGGAGATAACCCTCTTAGATAACCCCTGCTCACCCTCTAGGTAGCTTGGTCTGAGCAGTCTAGGCTAACCAGAGGCAATGCATAAAGTATTTGTACCAACACTCACAGTAACACAGTGAAAACACCACAAACTGATTCCACAACAGTTTAGGAAAATAAAGATATTTATTCTAAACTACACAAGACCAAAACAACAAAAATCCAACATACACAGTTCAAGAATATGGTTTCAAAAGAGTTCTTCAGGTTGTAATCAAAGTTCTTTAAGTTGCGTTAAAATAATCCACAGATGCGTGAAAAGTTCACAGTTGCGTCACGTTTACTCACAGTACCTTTTAGATGCGACAAAGTTCCACAAGCAGGAAGCTGGTGCGGTGGAAAACAAGCGATGCTGCTCTCCTGAGACCCTGGGGAGGCGATGCGACAGCCCCGCTGCAGCAGCGGGCGTGTTGCGACGAATCCGGTCTGTATGGGGAGGAAGGCCGCTTGCGTAGATTCCGGTGCGTAGGTTCCGTAGGAAGTCTGTTCTCGCAAAGGCACGATGCGACGATCTCGTAGGGGCTGCGACGATCTCCGGGGCGACGATGTGCGGTCCAGCGGTGATCCTCTCTCTCGCAGCTCCTCGATGCAATGGTTCTGCGACGATGTTCGCAGCGACGTGATGCGGTCCGCAAGCAAGCGGTGCGGTGATCTCACCCAGCGACGACAGGCTCTGCGATGACACTTGCAGCGATGTTCGATTCTCCCGCACCGGTCTGGTGCGTCCCGCAAACGAAGGATGCGACTGCTCCGGCAGCGGTGTCAGGCGCTGCGCCGATCTCGACCTTCGTAGCGGCGGGAAACTTCTCGCACTGTCGGGGATGCGCTCCGCAAGCGAGCGATGCAACACTTTTCAGCTTCAAAAGTCTCTCAAGCTTAGTCTCAAGCTTCCCAGCTCAGGTTCAACTTCCAGAGGCCCCCCAACTGGATCAGGCACTCTAGGAAGGACAGAACTCTCTCAGCAGAGTTCAGGGAGACTGGGGGTGAAGTCCTTTTGTTCCTGGGACTTCAAAAACAGGGAGACAGCTCTTCTCAGGCCCTTGGAGATTCCTTCAAGACAGGGGACACAGCTCACAGCAAAGTCTTTCCCCTCTCCTTGGCAGCAAAGCAACAGCAGGTCAGTCCAGCAGAGCAACAGCAGGACAGTCTTCCTTCTTCAGAGTCAGCTTTCTCCTTGGCAGAGATTCCTTCTTGATTTCAAGGATGATCTAATTTTCTGTTGTCAGGGGTCCTGTACTTATACCCCTAAAGTCTTTGTTCTCTCTGTGCATGTGGGCCCTGAGCCCGGTCTGAACCAGTTCTGGGTGGATCCTGAGCACTTTGTTTTGCTGGCTGCATCTTTCCTTTCAGAGTGAGGGGCAGGGTCCTCAGCCGCCCAGCAGGAGCCAGCATTGTGGCAGGCAGGCACAGCCCTATTCAGCCCAGGTGCTAACTCCTCCCACCACTCAGGTTGCAATTGCTTCATTCAGCCTAGTGCTGACTCATCCATCCTCTGGGGGAATTCCCCAGCCCCTGTCACTCACAAACCAGACAGTCAATACACAAACAGGCCCAGGCACACAGAAGGGTCAGACAATAGAACAGCAACTTTCTAAAAATGCTGTTCTCAAACACAGGATTTAAAAACCACCTTTCCTAAAAGATGTGTTATTAAATTCTGAGTTCAGGGATACTAGATACTTATGTCCTATCTTGTTCCTATGGGAAGAAATGCTGTTAACCACTGTAGCCAGTATCCCCCATGTTAACCTATGGAGCAAGATAGCCTTACAATAGTGAAAAACGAAAATGGCTGTAATTCACTACCAGAGCATGTCACCTGCACTAGTACATGCTCTACCTTTCACATACACTGCACCCTGCCCAGGGGGCTACCTTGGGCCTTCCATAGGGGTGACTGATGTGCACAAACAGGGAAGGGTTAGGCCTGGTCAGTGGGGACACTGGCCAGGCGGACATGGCAGTTCTAAACTGCCCATAGGCACTGCAGTGGCAGGCCTGCGACACCATTTTAGAGCTACTCCTGTGGGTGGCACAATCAGTGCTGCAGGCCCACTAGTAGCATTTGTCATCACCAGCCCTGGCACACCCAGTGCACTTTACTAGGGACTTCATGGTGATACAAATATGCCAAACATGTATATCCAATCAGAATAACAATTTACATAGGGAGCACTTACACTCTGGCACTGATCAGCAGTGGCAGAGTGTCCAAAGCATCTAAACCAGCAAAAACGAATCCAGCACAGCATCAAAAAATACAGGAGGCAGAGGCAAAAAGAAAGGGGTAATCACGCCAAAGATGCCAGGTCTAACACGTGTCCCCTCCAGCTGAAAGTGGGGAGAACTACCCACCCTCTTGGGAGTTCTCTTCACTAAGGCGGAAAAACCTGGACAGACCATCAGCGTTGGCGTGTTCTGTACCAGGGCGGTGTTCCACCGTAAAGTCCATTCCCTGTAGGGAGATGGACCACCTCAACAGTTTTGGATTCTCGCCCCTCATGTGCATTAACCACCTGAGGGGCCTGTGGTCGGTCTGAACACGGAAGTGAGTCCCAAACAGGTAGGGCCTCAACTTTTTCAGATACCAGACCACAGCAAAAGCCTCCCATTCAATCACACTCCACTTCTGTTCCCTGGGGAGTAGCCTCCTACTAATGAAAGCTACTGGCTGGTCTCCATTCTCCTCAGTGGCTTGTGAGAGTACTGCTCCCACACCATGCTCTGAAGCGTCAATCTGAACTATGAACTCACTGGAAAAGTCAGGTGCCTTGAGCACCGGTGCTGTGCACATCGCAGTTTTCAGGGCATCAAAAGCAGTTTGGCAGGCGCCAGTCCAGTCAACTCTTTTGGGCAACTTCTTGGAAGTGAGTTCTGTCAAGGGGGCAACAATGGTGCCATATCCCTTGACAAACCGTCTGTAATACCCGGTGAGTCCTAAAAAGGCTCTCACCTCTGTCTGGGTCTTGGGGGGCTCCCAAGCCAGAATGGTATCAATCTCCGCCTGTAGGGGCGCCACCTGGCCGCTCCCCACCTGGTGTCCCAAGTACACCACAGATCCCTCCCCTATCTGGCACTTGTTGGCCTTGATAGTGAGGCCTGCCTTTTGCAGAGCCTTCAACACTTCGCAGGGGTGTTGCAAGTGTTCCTCCCACGTGGAGCTGAACACCGCAATGTCATCCAGGTGTGCGGCGCTGAATTCTTCCAGCCCGGACAGTACCTGGTTAACAAGTCTCTGGAATGTGACAGGAGCATTCTTCAACCCAAAGGGCATGACACGGAACTGGAAGTGCCCCTCTGGCGTTGAAAATGCTGACCTCTCTTTGGCCCCATCAGTTAAGGCAATCTGCCAGTACCCCAAAGTCAAATCAAATGTACTGAGGTACTTGGCAGCTCCCAACCGATCCACGAGCTCATCAGCTCTGGGGATAGGGTGTGCGTCAGTCTTCGTGACCGCATTGAGCCCACGGTAGTCCACGCAAAACCGGAGTTCTGGAGGGCCACCGGGGGTAGCAGCTTTCTTGGGAACCAAGACCACTGGGCTAGCCCAGGGGCTGCTGGAGGGCTCAATCACCCCTACCGCCAACATCTTGGAAACCTCTTCCTTGATGCTGGCCCTGACCTTGTCAGCTACCCTGTAAAATGTTTGCTTTACAGGCAGACTGTCTCCAGTGTCCACATCATGGACGCACCAGTTGGTGACTCCTGGGGTCAGGGAGAACAGAGAGGAGAACTGACCCAACACTTGGCGACAGTCACTCTGCTGTTCTGGGGTCAGGGTGGGCGAGAGGACCACACCATCCACTGACCCATCTTGCTCCTTAACTGCCAGGAGGTCAGGGAGAGGATCACTATCCTCTTCCATTCCTGCATCTGTAGCCATGAGCATGGTTACTTCAGACCTCTCAAAGTGTGGTTGAGGCGGTTCACATGCAAGACTCTCAGGGGCTGCCTGGGAGTCTTCAGGTTAACCAGGTAGGTTACCTCACTCTTCCTTTCCACCACCTCGTAGGGCCCAGACAACTTGTCTTGGAGCGTGCAAGGCTCCACTGGTGCCATCACCCACACTTTCTGCCCAGGTTGAAACTCGACCAGAGTGGTATTCTGGTCGTACCATCTTTTCATTTCTTCCTGGCTTGCTTCCAGGTTCACCTGAGCGAGTTTCCTGAAGCGTTGTGTCTGGTTGCGGATGGCCAGCACATAGCTGAACACATCCTGGGGGGTTTTCCCATTGGACTTTTCCCAACCCTCATTCACCAGTGAGAGAGGTCCTCTAACAGGGTGGCCATACAGGAGTTCAAAGGGACTGAACCCTAAGGACTTCTGAGGCACCTCCCTGTAGGCAAACAACAGGCATGGTAACAAGACGTCCCATTTCCGTCTCATGGGCTCCGCTAGGCCCATAATCATACCTTTCAGGGTCCGGTTGAACCTTTCAACCAGCCCATTTCCTTGAGGGTGGTGAGGAGTGGTGAACTTATAAGTTATATATAAATCAATGTGGGCTAGCTAGTTTAAGGGAAGGAGTATTTAAGTGACTCAGGTACGTCAGCAAAATAGATAAGGAAAAGGCACTGTTTTCCTTAGAAAGCCCTCACCCACCGACCTAGTCGGTGGCATGCTTCATCATCGGGCCCACCACAGTGGCACCGAATGTGCCCCGGGTGTGCTACAACGCCAGGTGACTGCGGAGCTGGTATATTGCTGAGTGTGCAGTGAAGGGGTGTGATAGGTGAAGTTTAAAATGCTATACAAGAGGTCCCAGCACCCGAGGGTTAGCAATATTTAATAAACTGGGCCTCTGTTAGCAGGTTAAAAAGGCAAAAGGACGTTTAAAGGAGTGTTACAATGACCTCCGGCGTCCAGTGTGGTCTACATGTTTCAGCCAGTGCCTTTTAATTCTAAGCTGGCTTTCCTCAGGACCAAAGAGAAATGTGAAAAAGTGCAAAATTATAATAAACTTAATTTTAAGTGTGTGTTTGGTTTTTACTATGTGTTGCGCACGCTAAGGCGCTATAACTGTTAGAGGGGGATTCCCTCAAGCTTTTCTACACAGAACACATAGGACAAGGACAAGACGTACAGGGGAGAGTCATATTAGGGCTGCATAAATTAAAGAACCACTGTTTGCCGACTTTTAAGGTGGTGTACGACCTATATGCGGCTATAGTGAGCTCATGGAGACTCCATGGAGCTGGTGAGGGTATAATGAACCGTTAGTGAGGGGTGGTGGGCTAAAAAAACGAAATCACAAGGTGAGGTACAGGAAAGTATTGGTACTTGGTCCTCACTCTGTTATTTCTTAGTAAAAAGCCTCATGGGTCGCCTGGCAGAGAAAGAGACCCTGTGAAGATAAATGAGATATGCAAGGCTATCTAACCTGTAAGGAGAGAAGTTGCTTACCCCAATGGCAGGATTAGGAGGTTACTCACGAGTAGTTCGGTCTGGTTCCTCCTGGGACCTAGTAGTCCATCCGCGGCGCCCGATATGCAGTGAATGGGCCGCCTAGTTTGTTTTTTTATACTCGTCTCATAATCTGTTTCACCTGTTCGGGATAGAAAGAGAGGGAGGGATGCGCGCAGACCGCCATGTCATGCTGGTGCTGTCTGCGCATGTGCACGAAAGCAGCGTGTGTGATCGCGCATGCGCAAAACTATAATGCGCGTATACACGCATGCGCGAAGACGAGCTGTCTACACGCATGCGCTGTGCCTTGCCGTGTCTGTTGACAACGCGAGCGCAGATCATGGTCAAGTATGCGCTTGCTTGCAGGGCATGATAAACAGTACTTGAACTGTCAAGTGCGATTGGGGGTAATTTAGCCAATGTAGATGAAGGTCAAGTATGCGCTTCCTTGCAGGGCATGATAAACAGTACTTGGACTGTCAAGTGCGCCTGGGGGTATTTGGCCAATGTAGTACTATATGGAGATTGAGGAATACTCATATGTGCATAATATGCACTGGGCGAAAAGGGAAGGTCACTGTGGGAGAGGGAGGGTCAGAGAAGCGGGCGCTCATGCAGGGGTGCACTGGCAATGGTTATCTACCTTATGAAGGTGATATGAGGACAAAGGTCCACGCTAGTACTAGGTACAGCTAGGTTGGTTTGGACAGGCAAACCAGGGGATTGTATGGAGTGCACGCAGTGCTGTCAAGCAGCGCTGTCAAGACTTGTTATTACAGGCATGCTGTGGTTATACAGTTAAGCTATTCCATGGAATAGTGTCGTTCAGGCCATGGACGTGAGTGGCTAGACGGTATATCCAGCGCTGTTCTTTTTGTAGAAGAAATCTCTCATCTCTGGCATTGTCAAATTTCTCAATGACAGTCCAGGAGAAGTCATTTGGTGTGTGATTGTGGGTCAGGAAGTGATCTGTGAGTTTGCTGATGTTTTGCCCACATCTTATTGTGCTTCTGTGTTCAGTCATTCTAGTGCGTACTTTGCGGGTTGTCATGCCGATGTATCTCAGGCCGCATCTGCAGGTTATCAAGTATACCAAGTTGGTAGAGTTGCAGTTCGTAAACTGTCGCTGCGTCCAGGTTTTCCCTGGTTCCAAACTAAGTGTTTTGGACGGGGATGTTAGGTGGCATACGCTGCAGTTGTTACAGGGTTGGTGTCCGGTGATTTTGGGCAGACCCCATGCGTTGACAATGGTGTTGTCTTTGCTCTGGTTTGTCGTTCGTGGCCTGGTGTTTACCAGTTGGTCCCTTAGATTGGTGGCCCTTTTGTAGGCAAAACGCGGTTTTTCCCATTGTCTGGTGCCGGAGTTGATGATTCTCCAGTTTCGTTGTATGATGTTTGATACTTGGTTCGATACTGTGTTGTACGTTGTTACACAGGTAAGGACTGGTTCTTCCTCAGGTTTGTCGAAGTTTTCTAGGAGTGCCTCCCTGTTTTGATTCCTAGCTCTTTTGCGGGTTTGGTTTATTATCCTGGTGGGGTAGCCACGGTCCCTGAGTTTGTGTACCAGGTCATTAGACTGTTGTTTATAGTCCTTGATATTGCTGCAATTACGCCTGATGCGTAGAAACTGCCCATAGGGCAAGTTTTCCCTTAGGTGTCGGGGGTGGAAGCTGTCAAACCTTAACAATGAGTTTCTTGCTGTTGGTTTGTAGAAGGTGGTGGTAGTGAGTTTCCCATTCTCAGGTTTGATGTTCAAGTCCAGGAAGGGTAGTTCAGTGGCACTGCTGGTGCACGTGAAGCGTAAATAGGGGTCTAGTTGGTTAACCCAAAGCATGAAGTTGTCCAATGATTCTTGGTTTCCTTTCCATATTAAAAGTATATCGTCGATATACTGACGCCACATTCTTATGTTGGCGGAGAAAGGGTTGGTGGGTTGTTGTACGTGTGTGTCTTCAAAGTGGGCCACATACAATCCTGCCACACTTGGGGCAAAAACACTGCCCATAGACGTTCCATTCGTCTGCAAGTAGTACGTGCCTTCATATTCAAAATAGTTCTCTTTGAGAGCCAGGGCAGCGCAGTCTAAGACGAAGCTTCGGGGGGTGTTATGTTCCCAGGGGTTTGTCATTAGGACATCATGTAACACTTGTAGTGTTGCGTCCTGTGGTAGGCTAGTGTACAGACTTTCTATGTCTAGTCCTGCCATTAGTTCTGCGGTGGGGTCAAAGTCAAGTTCCTGAATCACACCTAGTAGATGTTTGGTGTCTTTTATGTAGGAAGGGGTCTTTTGGACCAGGGGATTTAAAAAGAAATCACAGAACCGGGACAAGGGCTCTAAGAGTGACTTGATCCCGGATACGATGGGTCTCCCTGGTGGTGGAGTGATGCCCTTATGTATTTTGGGAACCGTATAGAAATATGGGGTCTTTATTTCTTTGGGGCAAAGATAGTCCGCCTCTTGTTTAGAGATATGTTCATTGTCTCTGGCATTGGTGACCAGTTGGTTGATGGTGACTTGTAGTTGTTCAGTGGGGTCTTTTGTGAGGCGTCTGTAGTTCCTGGTGTCACTGAGGAGCCTCTTACACTCATGGTCGTAGTCCGTTTTGTTCATAAGGACTATTCCTCCGCCTTTATCAGCTGGTTTGATAACCAGAGTGGGGTCACTTTGTAGGCGTTGGATGGTACATCTATCTTTGTTGGATAGGTTATTGAAAGTGTCTTTTTGTTGGAGTTTTTGTATATCCGTGTAGACTGCCTGTTCGAACGTCAGGATTTCGACCGGAATGCTGCCTGGTGGGGGGGTGAAGGTGGATTTCACTCTCAGGCCTGTCTCATTCGGCGTACCTGTTACTTCTGTGATGGTATTGTCCTTTTTCTCAAAGAAAGCCTTTAATTTAAGTTTTCTGAAAAACTCGGCGAGTTCTACATGTAGTTTGAACATGTCCAATCTGGGTGTAGGGACAAATGAGAGGCCTTTATTTAGTACTTCCATTTCTTCTGGAGTTAGCTGTGTGTCTGATAGGTTGAACACCAGTGGACGTGGGGGTGTTATTTGCTGGTTCCCGGTTGTTCCCTGGTTTTGTTTCTTGTGTTGGAGCTCACAGGTTCTTCCTCGGGAGCCCATTGGACGTGTCCCGGGTTCCGTCTCTTGCCCCGACCTTTTCTGCCCTGGGATAAAAAAGGATACAGCTGGTTTTGGTTCCCTTGAAAGAATGGCATGTTGCCTTGGGGGTACATATGTGGGTACCCAAAGTAGGGAGGTGGGAAATGGCCTAAGAGGGGTGGTGGAGGGCCAAAATTTTGGTTTTGGGGACCTTGCCATGGTTGTTGCCAGTGTTGTCCCCGTCTGCCTCTCCCTCTCGATGTGTTGGATCCTGAGCTAGAGTTGCTTGAGGTGCTTGAGACGGAACTGTTGTCCGAATTATCAGATGATTTTTTAGGGGGGGTGTAATCATCCTTCGAATACGGGTAAGTTTTAGAATAGCTGAATCTCTTCAGATCTTTTTCAAATTTCTTTATTTTAGTCTGAGTTAAGTAGTCTTTATATTCCGCTATTTCACGGTTTTGGTCCTCGAGTTTCTTCTTGAAACCTGTCAAGGTGGTTTTGAAGTGGGACTCCGTCGCTTGAATCTCTATCATAATTGCGTCTGATAGGCGTTTGGCAGTCTTGATAATGAGGACTAGCCAGTCCCTGGTGCAGTGCCAGGCGATCTGGGCCCAGTCCTTGCGAAATGCTGCGTCGTCCAGGAAAATCCTGGGGGCATTGGTGACTAGAAGGCCAGTTGGAGCTGTATTAGTGCGTAGGTATTGTGCCAGGATGACCCCATGCAGAACAGTCCGGATCCTGTTCCTCTTTTTCTCCTTGAGTGAATCCCAGTCCGTAGATTGTGCTACAGTGGCGGAAATATTGAAGTCTGCCAGGAGTGAGGGATCAGCTAGGATCTCGCTGATGTCCTCAGCAGTGTAAGTCAGGCCCATATTTTCGGCCATATTGGAGGGTAGAGGGCTCTCACAGCTGCGCGCTGCTTAATGTTATACAGATCAACAAGAGAGAGAGGACTAGGTAAGCTAGCCCGTATCCCCAGTATTATATATATAAATCAATGTGGGCTAGCTAGTTTAAGGGAAGGAGTATTTAAGTGACTCAGGTACGTCAGCAAAATAGATAAGGAAAAGGCACTGTTTTCCTTAGAAAGCCCCCACCCACCGACCTAGTCGGTGGCATGCTTCATCATCGGGCCCACCACAGTGGCACCGAATGTGCCCCGGGTGTGCTACAACGCCAGGTGACTGCGGAGCTGGTATATTGCTGAGTGTGCAGTGAAGGGGTGTGATAGGTGAAGTTTAAAATGCTATACCAGAGGTCCCAGCACCCGAGGGTTAGCAATATTTAATAAACTGGGCCTCTGTTAGCAGGTTAAAAAGGCAAAAGGACGTTTAAAGGAGTGTTACAATGACCTCCGGCGTCCAGTGTGGTCTACATGTTTCAGCCAGTGCCTTTTAATTCTAAGCTGGCTTTCCTCAGGACCAAAGAGAAATGTGAAAAAGTGCAAAATTATAATAAACTTAATTTTAAGTGTGTGTTTGGTTTTTACTATGTGTTGCGCACGCTAAGGCGCTATAACTGTTAGAGGGGGATTCCCTCAAGCTTTTCTACACAGAACACATAGGACAAGGAAAAGACGTACAGGGGAGAGTCATATTAGGGCTGCATAAATTAAAGAACCACTGTTTGCCGACTTTTAAGGTGGTGTACGACCTATATGCGGCTATAGTGAGCTCATGGAGACTCCATGGAGCTGGTGAGGGTATAATGAACCGTTAATGAGGGGTGGTGGGCTAAAAAAACGAAATCACAAGGTGAGGTACAGGAAAGTATTGGTACTTGGTCCTCACTCTGTTATTTCTTAGTAAAAAGCCTCATCGGTCGCCTGGCAGAGAAAGAGACCCTGTGAAGATAAATGAGATATGCAAGGCTATCTAACCTGTAAGGAGAGAAGTTGCTTACCCCAATGGCAGGATTAGGAGGTTACTCACAAGTAGTTCGGTCTGGTTCCTCCTGGGACCTAGTAGTCCATCCGCGGCGCCCGATATGCAGTGAATGGGCCGCCTAGTTTGTTTTTTATACTCGTCTCATAATCTGTTTCACCTGTTCGGGATAGAAAGAGAGGGAGGGATGCGCGCAGACCGCCATGTCATGCTGGTGCTGTCTGCGCATGTGCACGAAAGCAGCGTGTGTGATCGCGCATGCGCAAAACTATAATGCGCGTCTACACGCATGCGCGAAGACGAGCTGTCTACACGCATGCGCTGTGCCTCGCCGTGTCTGTTGACAACGCGAGCGCAGATCATGGTCAAGTATGCGCTTGCTTGCAGGGCATGATAAACAGTACTTGAACTGTCAAGTGCGGTTGGGGGTAATTTAGCCAATGTAGATGAAGGTCAAGTATGTTCTTCCTTGCAGGGCATGATAAACAGTACTTAGACTGTCAAGTGCGCCTGGGGGTATTTGGCCAATGTAGTACTATATGGAGATTGAGGCATACTCATATGTGCATAATATGCACTGGGTGAAAAGGGAAGGTCACTGTGGGAGAGGGAGGGTCACGATGCGACGATCTCGTAGGGGCTGCGGCGATCTCCGGGGCGACGATGCGCGGTCCAGCGGTGATCCTCTCTCTCGCAGCTCCTCGATGCGATGGTTCTGCGACGATGTTCGCAGCGACGTGATGCGGTCCGCAAGCAAGCGGTGCGGTGATCTCACCCAGCGACGACAGGCTCTGCGACGACACTCGCAGCGATGTTCGATTCTCCCGCACTGGTCTGGAGCGTCCCGCAAACGAAGGATGCGATGGCTCCGGCAGTGGCGTCAGGCGCTGCGCCGATCTTGACCTTCGTAGCGGCGGGAAACTTCTCGCACTGTCGGGGATGCGCTCCGCAAGCGAGCGATGCGACACTTTTCAGCTTCAGTCTCTCAAGCTTAGTCCCAAGCTTCCCAGCTCAGGTTCAACTTCCAGAGGCCCCACAACTGGATCAAGCACTCTACGAAGGACAGAACTCTCTCAGCAGAGTTCAGGGAGACTGGGGGTGAAGTCTTTTTGTTCCTGGGACTTCAAAAACAGGGAGCCAGCTCTTCTCAGGCCCTTGGAGATTCCTTCAAGGCAGGGGACACAGCTCACAGCAAAGTCCTTCCCCTCTCCTTGGCAGCAAAGCAACGGCAGGTCAGTCCAGCAGAGCAACAGCAGGACAGTCTTCCTTCTTCAGAGTCAGCTTTCTCCTTGGCAGAGGTTCCTTCTTGATTTCCAGGATGATCTAATTTTCTGTTGTCAGGGGTCCTGTACTTATACCCCTAAAGTCTTTGTTCTCTCTGTGCATGTGGGCCCTGAGCCCGGTCTGAACCAGTTCTGGGTGGATCCTGAGCACTTTGTTTTGCTGGCTGCATCTTTCCTTTCAGAGTGAGGGGCAGGGTCCTCAGCCGCCCAGCAGGAGGTGGAGCCAGCATTGTGGCAGGCAGGCACAGCCCTATTCAGCCCAGGTGCTAACTCCTCCCACCACTCAGGTTGAAATTGCTTCATTCAGCCTAGTGCTGACTCATCCAGCCTCTGGGGGAATTCCCCAGCCCCTATCACTCACAAACCAGACAGTCAATACACAAACAGGCCCAGGCACACAGAAGGGTCAGACAAGAGAACAGCAACTTTCTAAAAGTGCTGTTCTCAAACACAGGATTTAAAAACCACCTTTCCTAAAAGATGTGTTATTAAATTCTGAGTTCAGGGATACTAGATACTTATGTCCTATCTTGTTCCTATGGGAAGAAATGCTGTTAACCACTGTAGCCAGCATCCCCCATGTTAACCTATGGAGCAAGATAGCCTTACAATAGTGAAAAACGAAAATGGCTGTAATTCACTACCAGAGCATGTCACCTGCACTAGTACATGCTCTACCTTTCACATACACTGCACCCTGCCCAGGGGGGTACCTTGGGCCTTCCATAGGGGTGACTGATGTGCACAAAAAGGGAAGGGTTAGGCCTGGTCAGAGGGGACACTGGCCAGGCGGACATGGCAGTTCTAAACTGCCCATAGGCACTGCAGTGGCAGGCCTGAGACACCATTTTAGAGCTACTCCTGTGGGTGGCACAATCAGTGCTGCAGGCCCACTAGTAGCATTTGTCATCACAAGCCCTGGCACACCCAGTGCACTTTACTAGGGACTTCATGGTGATACAAATATGCCAAACATGTATATCCAATCAGAATAACAATTTACATAGGGAGCACTTACACTCTGGCACTGATCAGCAGTGGCAGAGTGTCCAAAGCATCTAAACCGGCAAAAACAAATCCAGCACAGCATCAAAAAATACAGGAGGCAGAGGCAAAAAGATAGGGGTAATCACGCCAAAGATGCCAGGGGCCCTTATTTATGAGGCCTTGCGTCAGTTTTGCGCCGCCGGTGCGTCACTTTTTATGATGCACCAGCGGTGTAAAATATGCGCCTTGTTGCGCCATATTTAAAAAGTGACGCATCTAGGTAGATGCGTCACTTTTTAAACCCCTGAGCCACATTATACCTGCGTCAGGTATAATGTATGCAGAGGGGGCGTTCCCCCGCAAAAAGCCTCGTAATAGTGACGCAGCGAAATCTGTGAGATTTCACTGCGTCACTTTTAGGATGCTGTTGCGTCAAAATCTTGCGCCTGCCTCACAGCAGGCGTAAGACTGACGCAAGCCCTTTCACATGGGGCTTTCCCCATGTGAAAGGACGCATTGCTGGAGTTGCGTCACTTTTGTGACACACTCCAGCAATGCGTCACTTTTGCGCTTACAGATACATCAGAAATACTGACGTATCTGTAAGTCCTTGCGACATGATGCGTCATACATTAAATATGATGCATCATTGGTGTCGCAAGGAGTGCGCAGTGAAAAGTGACGCATCGCTGTTTTCACGCAGCGATGCGTCACTTTTCATAAATGAGGCCCCAGGTCTAACAAAGGGCAATTTTTTGGTGAGACTAGAGAGTCACACATTATTAATTTGTGTAGTCGTAGTAAAAATGTTTCATTCCTAGACAAAATACTAGGGAGTGGTGTATATGGCATCTAAGAATCTGAAATGTATTTTCTAGGCGGAACATCAGCACAGCCATCCACCGGTGCCGGGGCCAGAGCGGAGTTGGGCACTCCTGGGGGAAGGAGGTGCAACAGCCAGCGGGAACTGCTGTGGGGGATGCCATGGGAGTTGTGGACAGTGGTAAGCTATTATATTCCTTACGTATTTAGATTGCAGACTGCAGAGTGTGCTCTCTACACGGGTGTATATGTTGTACAGTACAAGTATACTTTACTGTTAAGAAGACATACAAATTTAGAACTAAGTTTTTATCAACCAGGTAGTAGCCTCCTCTAAATTGACTTCAACTCAGCTGTGAAAGTTTTATCGAGAAGCCAAGTCAGAACAGAGATGAATTTGATGGATGGAATGAACGAAAAGGGAAAGAAGGGTGAAAGTAAGTGTGGAAGGACGAGCAAGTTAAAAAGTAATGATGACTGGCAAAGAATGATATGTGTTTTTGAATGCTGCCCGAGGTGGCTGGGAATATGATGCATGGCTGGTTTAAGGATAAAGCAAGGATGGGTGGGAGGAGAAAGGGAAGAGGACTGCCTGGGTGGGTGAAACAGAAACTGTATGTGTGCGCAATATATCCTTTGGTTCAAATTCAAATGCAAGTCAAGCACGGATGAATGGCTTGCGGTTTCCAAAATAAAATGAAAATGTTGTTTTTCCATCAGAAAAACTAAGGTTTGTCCAGTTGAGACATTAAGAAGAATGATTGACATTTACTTTGAATGGATGGATGCCTGGATCATGGTACTATCTGACTCATAGATAGCATATGTGTATGTAGGCAGAGTAGACGGTCACTGGATGAAGTAAGTGTTACTTTGAAGAGCATATAACACCGCACCCGCACGTCCGTTCCAGTGTAGCAAAGGCAAGGAAAAGAATACTACCATGAATAGTAGCAGTAGTTTGAATTGCAAGCACAGCATATATCTGGCGTTTACGGGGGCTACTCACTACCTCTGTTAATAATTTTAGTACAACTCTGTCATTCATGTGTGGCCTATCAGTGTTCACTCAATAAAAAACAAAGCACCTAAAGTCATCCCATATGTAAGCAAATATCCTGTGAAAGGATAGATAATCATATTACTTATCTTCTTCATTTTCCTTTTCTAGTAGTCATTGGCACTGTAGGGTGAAAGTTAAATTAATTAAGCAATAGCCACCCGTAAAAGAAAAGAAAGAGATTCACCACCTGCATGTACTGGACTGGTACAGTAACGCAAGTCTGAGTCATCATGGCTTGCGTCTGTTTTTCTCGGGAGCAAGTTGGCTGTGTTGGCATTATGCCGGCTTCCAGAAGTTTACATACCAATCTGCTAAACAAGAGAGAAGAAGAGGAATAAGACTGGTGTGCTGTCATAGTCGACTCTAATGTAATGAGTCCATATAGTGCTCGTAGAATTGATTCCTGAAACTCCCACTAATGTTAGAGCAGAGGCTGACGAAGAGGGAGGTTAGATAGATACAGGTCACAAATGTTATGTACTGTGCTTGCAAGTTGCTAGTTCTACTGTGACACAACTTTCTGCTGAATTATGTTGTGGTAATCTAGAAGAGCATTGGTTACAGTATGTCTTTCTTCATATAGATGCTCCTTCCAAACTGATACGGAAGGAGCTGGCTAGAAGGGCCCGGCAAAGGAAGCTGGAGGCGATTGACGCCGAATATCGACGGCTGGTGGCCCAGGAGGAGGAGAACACGCAGTCACAGTCCACCAAAATACCCACCACGACAGCTGCATCCTCCTCTGTGCTCCCTGGGTCAGCTAGTCAGCACAAGCCTCCAGCGGTACGGAGCCGTGGTACCGCAGCCACCCGCCACCGTCAAGCAGCCAAAAAATCAGCTGCCCCCCACAGCAGGTGCAAGGCCCACATTCAATGCCTAACCCTCAGGGTGTCCAACCTTGAGTAGGAGATGGAGAGAATGAAGAGCCTGCTTAAGAAGAACCTCCATGGGGAGCAACGGGCCCACCTGGCCAAAGGACACCGCCGGCGGCAGTAGAGGAGGAGAGACTGTCCCTTGCCCCTTTTTTAAAGACTTTTGGGGGGGTGGGAATTGGGAGTTGGGGTTTTTCTTGGACTTTGGGGACTTTTTCACAGACATTCTTTGGGGTTAAGGTGCGGGGTGGGTCGGGTCTTGCGGGATATTTTATTTTTGTTATGGATTTAAATAATTATTTACTTTCAACTTAAACATTGCATACACGTTTTTACTGTTTTGCGGGGGAGGCGGGGGGGTTAACTATTTGTTTGTTTTCCTGAAACTTAACTGGCTGCTTGATTCAAATTGTCTAAGTAATCGCCCAAATGTTTACAAAAGTAAGTGCCACTCACAGAGTTAGTGAATTCAATTGTCCTTCTACTTTAATAGTACTACCGTCAGTCTCTCCTCTCTCCTCCTACTCCATTATTCTTCCTCCCCCCAAAACGCTTATCTTATCTGTGATTCGTGTTTGAGAATAGGCCTAGGGCTAGGCACAGGACTGGCTGCATGGCAACTGGAGATGAAGTTTGGCAATCCTGGGCGGATGAAATGGCATTGTTGTGGTGGTAGTGGTGGTACACAGTGGCAGTAGCAGCATATGAAAAAAAAAGAAAATTAAACCTTGAGTAGCCTGAGCGGATCATTACAACAGTACGATAGATAGCATAGTATACAGTATGTGAAGTAGTGTGGCTCACTGGTTAGAGGCGGCAGACCCGAGAGCAGAGGACGGCCCGGGACCAGGGTTCGATTCCCGACGCGGCAGGTTTCTGGACCAGGGTCAGCGGACTCGATAATTCTCTCGCCTCGGTGCCCACTCTGATCAGCGATCACACTCGGCAACTCTGGGCATTAGCTTGCCTCATCTTCACTAACGACCCCACCAGACCGCCGGGGATGCCTGGTCTCACCCTGGAGATACCCACTAAGGGACCATCTCTCAGGGAAGCCAGGAAGGGTTTCGCAGCGGTCGAAGCGCGGAGATACTCCTCCGGGAGTCGATCCTAGCGCTATATAAACTTGCAATTAATTAATTAATTAATACAAGAACAGTGCCATAATTTAGCCTAACAAATGCTAAAGTTTCCAAAGTATACTAGTTGCGTGGAGTTTGGCTTTGGCTACTACAAGAAATAGTACTGAAGGTGAAGGGCACAACAGCATAATCATTCGCCACCTGTAGGAGGAGGATGTTTTCTGTTGCTTTGACCTATCCTCCCCCGCAAGTGTGTGGAATTATTGTTGTAATTTACTCACACCACAATGAAAACCACACAGCCCGGGGAAGGAGGGTTAGGGTTTGAAACTTTGATGTGAATGGGGTTTGTGGGGAAAGTTTTGAGGAGAGAGGAAAAAAACACAGCATGGACAAACAACAAATGAAGATAAACAAATCTTTGGATACAAAACTATCCATAAATCTTTTAAGGGACATAAAGGAAGTGCATGCACTACTGCATGAATGAAGTTGTTTGCTAAATGGATAGGTTACTGTAAAGTAAGTAGTACTAGTCTATAATGTACTAACTATGAAGAAACAATGTGACAGTACAGGGCTGCAGTAATTAAGCAATTTCACTTGCCTCTTTGCCCTCAGAGAGAAGAACCACTTAGTACATTAAATCAGTTTAAAAATAGCAGAGAAAAAAGTATACAGTGGCTGGAGGGATGAATTGAAGCAGAGAGCAAACAAATACACAGAGTCACACTCACAGAAGTTCACATCAATAACATTACTTAAACGATAAGTAGAAATGAAGATGGATACAGTAACTGTATGTTGTTGTAGTTGTCCTGTTGAATTTGGGAAGTTGCATGCATCCAGCCATTCCTCTTTTTCACGGTACTCCTCCATTCCATCTGACGCTCTGCCGATCAATGTTGGGGACCAGAAGACACCTTGTCCACTGCCTGCCTGGTGGATGCTGAATTGCGGGTCGCTAAGCCTGAGGTCATCCTTTTTGCAATTGCACAGGGTAAAAGCCGGCCTGTAATTGTTGATGGAAAAACAGGAAGTGTTATTAAAACACCATGGAGAAAAAAATATAAGGTACGCTGTGTAGTGCAAAAATAACACTTTCAGTTTCAGAGTCAACAGTATTACAAAACATACAAGCATCATTTCGAAAGTGGGGAAGTGTGGCTCAATGGTTAGAGCAGCAGACCCTGATGCAGAAGTCTGGCCCGGGACCAGGGTTCAATTCCCGCCTCGGCGGGTTTTGGGCTCAATTTACTCGGACCTGATAATTCTCGCCTCGGTGCCTATTCTAATCATGAGTCCCACTCTGCAACTCTGGGCAATAGCTTGTTTAATCTCCACAATGGCCCCAACAAGGCTAGGATGCCTGGCTTCACCTTGGGGGTGCCCAGGAGTGGGCACTTCACAGGGAAAGGCCAGGAAGGGTTCCTCAGCTGTATTCGCACAAGCGCCGAGATGCCTCCGGGTAGTTGTGCGCTATACAAGTACCTCTACACATTAAGTGCGTACTCTGAGTCTCCTTTTAAAGGATAAATTAGTGTGGGCGAAATTTGCGGATCTTTCCCCTCAAGCTAGGTGTAAAGTGTAAACTGCGATTTTATAACCCTAACCCTAACCCTAGGCCCTGACCCCCCATTTTCGCCATGGAGTTTCTCCAAACCACTTGCACCCGATATTAGACCTTCCCAGCAATGCCCCTAGAGCCGTCAACCCACCCGCAAAAAAGTAGAACACCC
Organism: Lissotriton vulgaris; assembly: GCF_964263255.1. Classification (NCBI taxonomy): domain Eukaryota; kingdom Metazoa; phylum Chordata; class Amphibia; order Caudata; family Salamandridae; genus Lissotriton; species Lissotriton vulgaris. The sequence continues at coordinate 1,292,776,774 of NC_141689.1, read as the reverse complement.
CCAAACAGGCCAAAAGCAAAAATGTAAAATGTGACACTTAGAACATTTTCGGGCTACCTTCAATTTAGTCCAAACACGCTCTGCAGCTAGGCCCTAACTCCCCTTTCCCACCATAGATTTTCTTCAAACCAATTGCAATCAAAATTAGACTGTCCCAGCAGTGCTCCCAGGCCACAAAACCCACCCCACAAATCTAGAACACCTTCAAACAGCCCCAAAAACATGCAATACTGCTAGGCCTCAGTTTAAATTGTCCCAAAACGCTTTCTGCAACTAGGCCCAAACCCCCCTTTTCCACCATGGATTTTCTTCAAACCACTTGCAATCCAAATCCAAATCTAAACAAGGTTTATTCGATTTAAAATGTCAACTCATAAAAGCACATAATATTTAAAACATTTGACAACAATCGGGCACAAAGCCCGTCCACAACACATAATTATGGCTAATAGTCTTAGGTTATTAAGGTAAAAATATAGCAAATCTACAATGAAGCTAAAAAGACAATCTTACTTTAAAACAATAAATATTGAAAAAAAGGATGTTACATTGTGTTCCGAAATTTAATCACAAGTTTAAAAAAACTAGTAACTGCAAAAATGACATAATCTTCATCTAGTTTTGGGAGCTTGATGAAAGCTGCAGAACATGATCTAATCCCCCAGGATTTAAGAACCAGTAATAAGAAGGTCCTTCGTGGTGCATGGTAAAATTTACAAAACAAAATGCCATGCATGTTTGTTTGGTAGGAAATATCGTCACAGGGACAGAGGAGTTTGTCCATTGACCAATTATTACATAGGGGAAAAGTAATTAAACGAAAAAAGGTTCCTAGCCTTAACCGGGTCAGCAGTGTGCGAGAGTACGGACTAGGTTCAACCACAAGATACTTTTGAGGCCCCTCATGAGCAGTAATATGCTGATATCTAAGGGTGGTATTTTTCCTTTTTTCAAGGTTCCACCTAACACCAACTAAGTGGTCTAAGGCCATCTTTTTCAAGGAACCTCTTGACACCATCTCCAAACTAGCAGGGTTATCGAAGAATTCTGGATGTCCTATCTCATTCCACATACGTCTAAGATAGGAGAGCCATGGAATGTTAGAGACCCTATCCAGAGATAAACAGTCCTTTATTAGGTCTCTGTTTAAGGCGGTCTCGCTGGTAACCCAGAACTTGTGCCAAAGGAGTATAGGGGCAATCCTGATGGTATCCAATATATAGGGGAGACCCACTTCTATGTGTGTCATGTATGTAGAAGACATTTTAGGGAGGCCCAAACGATGACAGATAAAATGATTTTCACCGGTTTGTAGGACCTGAACTTTTTCCCCTCCCCACACACCCGCTCCATATATTGCTACAGGGACACATTTGGCTTTATATATATAAATCAGCTCTTTTGCTGGTTTCCCTCCTAGTTTTGAAGCAAAGTTTCTTAAGGCGCCCATGAAACTCATGAAGATGCCTGACATGTATGGCTGCATTCCAAGTTCCCCTCCTATCAAAATGTACCCCTAGGTAAGAGAACTCATCTGTGCATTCAATTCTCTTACCATCGATGTAAATCGGGCACGGCACCCTCTTTGACCCCTTCCCAAAGGACATTGTATAGGTTTTTGATATATACATTTTTGGGCCTCTTGCCCTCATAAAACCTGAGACTTTATCCACGGTCTTCTGCAATCCTAATCTGGTGCGCGACATTAATGCTGCGTCATCCGCGTCCAACAATATTGGTGTAGGGGTCCTACCAATAGTTAGGTAATCATACTGCGACTCTCTGAGGGGATCTCAGACTGAGTTTATGTATAGGGTGAATAACAGGTGTGCCAAAATGCACCCCTGTTTTACCCCCTCTTTATAGGAAATTTGTCGGAACACTCCCCTTTCAATCCGTACCTTACCCTAGCACCAGCTCCCCTATACAGTTCCGTTATAAACAAAATGAGGTAGATGTGAACCCCAAATCACTCAATGTGTCCCACATAAAATCATGATCTACACATTCAAAAACGGAACTAAAGTCAATAAAAGTAATAAAAAGGTTCCCGCTCTTTGCATGAGTGTACTTTGAATTCAGTAGGGCTAGGTTTAAACATTGTTCAGCAGTCCCCTTGCCAGGTCTAAACCCATACTGGAGGTTTGAGATGATGTTATTCTCCTCCCCCCAGGTTTGAATCCTGTTGAGGACCTGCCACCTTCATCAAGGCATCCAACAAAGAAATTGGGCGGTAGCATACAGGGTCGTTCCTGTCGCCCTTTTTAAAGACGGGAACCACAGTAGCATCCGCCCAGGAGGGTATAAAGCCACCGTGGTTGGTCTTGTTTAAAACATTTGTTAACATCGGTGCCCAGAGGTCAGGTTCAGCCTTAAAAACATCAATCAGTACCCCATCGGGCCCAGGGTCTTTCCCGAGGAGCTATCCTTTCTCGCTTTAGTGACCTCCTGGCAACTAAAGAATATAGGTAGTGGAAATGGGCACTGATAATTACTGACCAGACGGCTAGCAGTCTTGTTGTTATTATGCTGCTTTCCTTCATGTGAGGTATCTTTTGCATAAAGATGCGTGAAATAGGTCACCCAGGTGTCCCCTGTTAAAGCGATGTCTATCATATCGGCCTCTTTATTTTGAAAATAAGGCGCGTTTATCACCTTCCAGAAGGCTGTGCTATCTCTTTTATTGGATGCTTCTTTTAAGGCTGACCATGCCTCTTTCTTCAAAGTGTCTTTCCTCTCCTTTATTGTACTTTGAACAACTTTTCTGGCTTGCCTAATTAGCCCCGGTTTTCTTGGTTTAACATGTAAGAACTTTTTAAGTACTGAAAGTGACTTTGTACACTTAGAATCAAACCACCCTTGAGCCCTTCTTGCCTCATCCCGGTGTTCTCTTGTTAGGAGTGATTTTATGGCAGCTTGTATCTTTAAAAAAGAGGCCAGTACCTTTTCAGGTTCTTCGTCATGTGCAAGACAAATGGAGATATCTACAGCGCAGGTCATAACAAATTTTTCAAGGAAGTCTAGAGGCTCCACCTTATTCCATTTGATAATGTAACCATTTTTAGATGCCAGCCTAATTTCTGTTGGATATAGGGTAGTGACTCCTATGCTACGTGTACGATTTTTGATTTTTAACCTAAATGATATGGGGTAGTGGTCGCTAAGCGGGGAGTCACCCATTACCCAGGATACGACCAGCCCTGCATGTGCAGCAGAAATTAATGTAAAATCAATTGTAGAATTGAATCCCCTTGGAATGCTCTGGCTGCATGCCTCATTTACAAAAGACAAATTAAAAATCCGTTCCGCCCAAGAATTTGCAATTTTTTGGTCATTTTGCGAGATTCGTGAAAAATCGGAAAACAGCAAATTTCGCAAACATAACAGATGTTTGGCCCAAGCTTGAGGCAGTGCCATGCAGACGGTCAAATCAGGCACCACTGAGTGAAGCAACCTGATGTAGCATACCTAGGCTCTTTGTCTGACAGACAAAGCATATCTAATTGTATGCAGCAAGCCACATAGCCCTAATTTTACATGAAATGCTGTCTGGAGTGGACTCTGCCTGGCATAACAACAACAGTACACTGCCTCGCCCTCGACCACTACATACCACCAATAGACAGACATATAGTTCTGCTGTAGTAGTTGTTGTAGACTGGTTTACCTCTTTGCCACTCACAAATTGGCCATAGTTCTTCCGTAAACCGACGCTGATGATCCATCCATCTCAGTGAGTGACTGTAAAGAAAAAAGATATATTACTTAATCAATTATCATGGTATATTGGGAAGTGAGTCCACTCCAAGGAAATTTTGCATATTGTAAAATGCAACATAGTGGCCCCTGAATTTGAAGTACAATTTCAATTAAACAAGGTAAAAAAAAAACGGAGTAGTTGACATGAGTTACAATTACTGTGTAAAAATATTAAATAATAACTAAGACAAGACATATGATTCATTTCATGCACAAAAAACAAACAGCAATTGGTTTCATCAGAGCCAAACAGCCATTGCTGTCCACTGCATGCCATTTTCTCAATTATTCATTACCTGTTCTCCTTTTTGTCCCCATCTTCTTCGGAAAATGAGGGCCCACAGGCAGCCTCTCCTGTCAATTTCAGAAGTAACTCTGTCAGCAATCAGCAAGCATGTAGTCAGTCAGTAATTTCTGTCCCACTTGAGGGGACGCGTATATGAAAAGAAAGTTTATTTCTTCGCAATCCATCTGCCTTGAGGGAAATGGATAGGTGGAGTCTGGAGGAGGAGGATAGAGGAGCATGATTAAGTTGTGAACTTGTCAACCTCAGGAATGCGGACTGCGGCACCTTCAAATCAATAAGGAAAATAAGATGAAGACAGTGCTGCTGATGGACTTGTTGTGAGAGTTTTGTTGTGGTAAAAGTTGCAAAACAAAGAAAGAAACACAGGAATAAAAGTGAATAAGGACAAAAAAAGGAAGTCATTTTCAGGCCTGGGTGTCAGGGAAGTAGAGCTTGTCCTCAAACTCTGTGAATTGAGACAGGAGTAGGTCAGCTAATAGAGAAGAACTTCCGTCACCTAAGTCGATGTCCTCTTCTTCCTGCGTGCATTCACGTATTTTGTAATCTGGTGGTATGAAGTGCTGATTCATCTTGATCAGTGTTAACCTCTCCACATTTTTGGGCGAGAGGCGGGTCCTTTTTGAAGTTACAATGGCACCAGCAGCACTGAAAACATGTTTAGAAGACACACTTGCGAGTGGGCAAGACAAATAATTTAGAGCCAGTTTGGTGATCAGTGGCCATAGAGGCCTTTTCCTATACCAATAAAGCAATGGGTTCTGATTAACAAAGACCTCTGTTGGGTCATCCAGATAGGCCTGCACCATCGACTCAAGGTTCTCCACGGTTGCTCCACTTTGCGTACCATCTGTGGCCTTTGCAGCACTGGAACGAGCAAACCCTTGATGAGTTAGCCAATCCGCGGCTCGACAATATTATGGATTGGCATGGTGCAGGTGAGGATGATGATACGGTTGCTGCTGGTGTCGTTAACGGCTGTGAGGGAAAGTGACCATAGATTCAGAAGTGGAACTTGACGCCGGATGGCCTGCTGATTCAGTTGGACTTCTGCCGGCTCCTTGAATTTTCTGGCGATCTTTTTTGAACCGAGTGGCTGACACAGCTAGCCAATGTTTGTACTTTGAAACATCTGCTTCATCAAAAGAAATGAATGCTTTGCTGGCCACTGCCTTTTTGTACTGTGGATCCAGAATAGTGGCACACATGTAATGTTGTTCTGTATGTATGTTTTTAAGCCTTTCATTGTCAACTAGGCGGCTTAATAACCTCTCCGCCAACTGATATGCGTCTTGCTTTTCAACATCATCAATGAACATTGAAGACACCACCTTCAGTTGGTGCTCTAGCATGACCAACAACGGGATAGCTTTGCCCAAAGAACAGTCCTCCCTGCTGACATCACGAGTGAAGACCTCAAAAGGACAAAGCATGTCTGTCAGGCTTGCAACTAGCTTCCATTCCTTCAACTCTAGCCTCATGTCTTTCATAGAAGAACCCTGCACTGCTCAGACAGACTCTCAAGCATGTAAAAGGTTGAGTTCCAACGTGTTGCCACCTCCTGGATGAGTCCTTTGACTGGCAGTCTACGTTCATGTTGAATGCTATTCAGCTGCTTCCGGCCCCTAAAAGAATGGCTGAAATGTGTGCAGATTTTTCGGCAGGTGGTCAGTAACTTGCTGACTGTGTTTTCATTTTTCAAGAAATCTTGCACCACAATGTTAATACTGTGCGCCAAACATGGCACTCTGAAATAGCTACCTTGCTGCATGGCCTTAACTATATTACTGCCATTATCCGTGGAAACATAACCAACTATGCGAATTCTTGGATGCAGCCATTCAGAGGCCTTCCTATCAAACTTCTCCAAAATGTTAGGTGCAGTATGAGTTTTCTCCATGGCAAACATGGCTAATGTTGCATGTTTCCGAGTAGCTTGAAAAAGTGTGTCCGGGTCAACACCTGCATTTGTCTTGTCTCTAACCCCTGCAAAAGAGACCCAGTGTGCAGTGATGCACATGTAAACATGGGTTGCCAGTAGTTAGACTCACCGGACGCTGCAGACCTTTTTGCCTCACACCTCGCTAGACGAGCCCCCTGCCTTGCTGCTCTTCCTGTCGGGCTCGGTCCTGAAGCCACGCTGCTCTGCTGCCCTGTTGCCGTTCCCCCCCGCCGCAAGCGCCACAGGTCATCAGGCGCAGCCGCAGAGCAGGGGGAATGCTGCACTACAACACCCAGGAGCCTCAGCTGGCCACGCCCCTAAACGCACCCGGAGGTGCTTGAAAAGGGCGTGGCTCCTACCGCCTCGCGGGACGCGCGCGGGCGGTCGCCGGGCTAAGCCCGGGTAAAGGGCGGGCCGTTTTGTGGCCATTCGGAGGCCGAAGGAGGCTGAGCTGGGCCACCCCCCTTTTGGCCCATTCACAAGAACATTCCTGGATCAACAAGTATTTCTAAATAAGACGGATTGCTTGATATCTTTAGTCTCTTTGACCGGGGGATTAGGACATTGTGGTTTCTACATAGGGATTTGCTTTGTTTGTTAAAATGCCTGCTCCACCTAACAAAAGGCTGAAAGAAACTATGACTTCTTTACCCAGTTTAACAGCGATAGACCGCATGCTCCAGAAGACCATAGTGGTGGTGGCAAACGCCATTGAGCACACTGAGCGGCGACTTTCACTGCCTGTCGGATCTCTACCCCTTTTGTCAACAGTTGACACTTGGATAATTACGAACAATATGATGGATAATTCTACTATGGATTCTCTTTGTGTTCCATCTTTTGTATCTCTTCCAGTTGTACATCAGGTAATTAGTACTAGTGCATCAGCTGCGACCTCCCCTGTGCACTCCAAACGCTCTTCTATGGGAATGATCAAACACGCCAGTAGTCCACAAGAAGTAGATAAAGGGGGTGATATTAGTATTCCGCATCAGCTGAGGGATCTAGACAAGTCAACTGACCATCACACTAATGTTTTAAACGCAGACTCATTATTAGAAATCTCATCTGCTGAGGAGAATTCTCCTTTGACTCCATAGTTGATAATTCTACAAATACGAATTTGGCATCTATAAATCGGCCAAAAAAGAGGAAACGTGGGGGTGGCACTCGACAAGGTTGAACTACAAAATCATTAGGAGTAGCCCATAACCCATTAAGGACCAAGGGAGCGGCTCGTTCCGCATCAGATAGTAACAAGAGTGACCCCCAGGAAGATGGTGGCTGGCTAACACGCTCGGTCGGGAGCTCCGACCCACCAGCTTAATAAAAGGCAGAAATTAATCTTTCACAAACGTTTCTACGGTCCTCTCAAGGAAGCAATTTAAAACAATTTGAAGCTACCTGATACAACTCGAAACTAGAAAAAAACGCTCGAAAAGGCTTTCAACGGCTTTCAACGATAAGGTACGGAAAACATGGTAAACGGGACCCAGCTGTCTCAAAAACTAAGATTAAACGTACCGTTGGATCTTGGACTCCCGCAGCAGTTTTCCTCGTGCACCGGAGCCTGGGTGAGTGCGCAGAGAGCAACGTGGAGCTGCCGGAGGGCGTTCCAAAGGGTTGCCTTCCAGTTTCGGGGCACGAGCGGCAGGGTCAGCGGGGAGGTTGCTGGCGGACTGGGGGATGCATTGAGAGGTGTATCGAGCGGACAGATTCAGAGTCGAATGGTAGGAGAGTTGCAGGAGAAAATCGAGGAGCATAATTTAGATTTTGACATTAACTTTGACTTTGAAACTGCGAAATTAAGACATCCTCGATTAATGAACTCTGAAAGGGAGATAAGTGAGGGAAAAGTGCTGCCCTATGATCAACAGACTAAGAGTGAGCAGAGAGATCCAGTAACATTGAAAAAATCAGAGAATACTGCTGACTCAAAAAGCTTAACTAGTGGTAAAGTAAGCAGTTTGGAGAGGACAGCGCCAGATTTAATCGCAAGCTGCTTTGAACAAGAGGACACTAGAAGTAGCAAAGAAGAGAGATCCACTCAAGCACAACTCAATGTGAGTGTATATAATACAAGATCCAGGAAAATAGAAAGAGAACTTGAAACAAGCACAACAACAGAGGCAACCTGGGAAAAATCCAAAACTATGTGAGTCATACAGACCAATATCGCTACTTAACTGCTTAAGAAATCGTAAGTTAGTGCAACAATTCGAACCACCAAAAAAGGGTGTGTCCCCAAGTATTACTAAACGAAAACAGAGTGTTACCCAAATTAGCAGATCTATCTGAAAATGTTAAACTAAGATCTATGTAACCAAAGGTCACCTCGATTAAAAAAATTAAAGTCACTCCTTCCCTTCGGTCTTACTTTAAGGTTCAACAATCAGTACAAGTAAGAGGTGGCCATTTCTCTGTGCAGAACGAGCCCATTGAACTATCCTCAGGTGCCGGAGATCACTCAAGCAGGACTCCCACACATAAGGAGGACTTAGGTAATCTAAAAGGCGGAGAGACATTGAGGACTTTCAGAAACGAAATGTCAACTGAATCCACTACCCTGCTAAACACAAACTCGAAAAGTGCTCATTTAACGGAGGTAACATCACCACAAACTAAATCTCCAGAGAGAGCTATAGAATAAGAAACAATGGCAACAGAGCAAGAATTAATCACAACTGAAAAAGTCATGGAAATGTTTGCGGGGAAAATAATGGCAGTAATGACAGAAACATTTTCAGTCTCTACGGAGAACCAAAATAAGATACGCGAGGTTTGTGAAGGTTTGGACCAAAAATTAAATGCATTGGGAGAGAGAGTTACTGCAGTAGAAGCAGCAGTGAAAACCCTCAGCAAAAAGGTTAGCACGAATCAAAAAGAAATCCGAAATTTAAAAGACAGTGAACAAACAATTAAAGAAAAATTGAAATCACTGGAAAACCAAGGGAGAAAAAATAACCTTAGAATTTTAAATGTACCGGAAAATTTGGAAGGATCTGATATAAAATCATTTATCGTCTCTCTCCTTGAAGAATTTTTCCCGTGGGCAAAAAGCTGCAACTTGATGGAGGATATTCAGAAGGTTCATAGGGATCCCTTCAGAAAAAGTAAAGAAAAGAAAAACCCAAGGAAAATCTTGGTTAACTTTATGACCTACACCTTAAAAGAAAAAATACTGAGTGAGGGCCTGAAAAATGGAATACAAAACAAAGACAACTGGACTTTCAAAATCCGTTCGGACATATGTAAAGCCACACAAGACAGACAGTGGGAACTGGGGCAATATATGCCAGAGCTGAAAACATTTGGGGCAACCGTCCAGATTAAATTCCCAGCAGCACTAAGAATTATGTGGCGAAACAAAATGCACAATATGAGGGAGCCTCAAGAGGTAGAAAATCTTATAAATCAGATAAAAGACCAGATTCAAAGGGAGAAGTCAAATTAGTTTGAACATGAGAGTCCAATCTCTAAAACTCTTTAAGAAGAAATGACGAGAGAAAAAATAGTAAATGTCCTCTCATGGAACGTTAACAGACTAAGAACTCCCAACAGAAGGAGAAAAATCTTGGAATATATAAAGGAAATGGAGAGTGAGATTATTATACTTCAAGAAACTCACCTTGTTAGCGCTGAGTGGGAACAGATAATAAAAAGATTAAACTTGGTAGAGACCTGTATATATACCACTCAAGACTGTAATGTGAAGGGGGTAGCAATTATCCTAAAAAAATCCTTAAAGGCAAAAGTCGAAAGTAAGACAGTGGACAACAAAGGAAGATGGGCCGTAGCGAAAATAAGAATAGAAGGAAACATACTCGATATAGAAGGATACTATGGCCCAAATCTAGATGATCCTATACCTCTCCAAGATCTATACTCGGAACTTCTATCAACATCTGACCCCATAATAATAGGAGGAGATTACAATATAATACTTGATCCAAAAACAGATAGATCACCCCCTACCAATCAACTCAACCTACCCAAGATGAGGGAATGGCTAAGCATTTATAGAAAAGACTTAGACCTAGAAGATATGTGGCTACAAAAAGGAGAAAAAATATATCCTTTTACCTTCCATAATAAGAAACTAGGACACAAATCAAGGATATACTTTTTCCTTTAAAATAGATCCTTACAAAATACAGTTAATCGCATTGAACACCTTCCTGCACACTTTTCTGATCACTCAGCAGTAAAATTAAATTTAGCTTTACCCAAAGATATAACTCCTTCTAGATGGACAGTAGATCGATCTTTACTTAACAACCAACAATATGTCAACCAGCTAGAAATTGCCTCATTACATTATTTTGAAGATAACGCTATAGGTACCTCAAAACAAACAACTTGGGACGCTTACAAAGCTGTGATAAGGGGTAAGTTACTCAGTTTAGGGGCACACAAAATAAAAACTAAAAAACTAGAAATCAAAAAGATGGAATTAGACATGAAATACGCGAAGCTACAACTAGAGAACGAAACCTCCCCAGAAACAAAAGAAGAAATAGAAAAAAAAGATCGAAGTTTAAAAGAAAAGCTAACAAATTATTTGGAAAACATCGGGAGAAAAAAATGGGAAAACAGTAAATTAGCAAATTATGAATATGGGGAAGGGTGCAAAAATTATTGGCATGGAAAACAAAATGTGAACAATCTAGGAATAATATAACATGCATTCAGATATTAGAACAATTATTACAAACATCCGAAGATAATATAATAAGACAAGAGTTCTCAAAATTTTACTCCGGTATATATAAAGAAGATATACATACAACTAAAGAACAAATTGGTAAATATTTAGAAGCTACTTCTCTTCCAAAATTAACAAATGAAGAAAATACAGAATTAAATCAAAATATTAAGCCTGAGGAAGTTAGAGAAGGGATAAGCAACCTAAAAAGAGGAAAAGCTGCTGGGCCAGATGCTCTCCCAAATGAATTTTATATAACACTAAAAGAGCCCCTAGTCGATAAACTAACAGACCTAATGAATAACATATACTTAGATCATGAAAAAATCCCAGATACCTGGAACAATGCGATAATTAGTATTATTTTAAAACCTGGGAAAAATCCAAAACTATGTGAGTCATACAGACCAATATCGCTACTTAACTGCGATTATAAAATCTTTACGCAAGTTATAGCTAAAAGACTCGCTAAGGTAATGCCAGGATTGATTAATTTAGATCAGAAGGGGTTTATAAAAGGGTGACAAATCCATGAAATTACTCATGAGTTATTTGCAGCAATTGATATTGCCACTACCAAAAAACTCCCCCTCACTATAATCACCTATGACGCCGCTACAGCATTCGATAGGGTAAATTGGTCTTTTCTAAACGAAATTATAGGAAAATATAGTTTGGGGGAAAGTGTTGCTCACACGATAAAAGAAATATACAAGAATCCAAGGGCTAAAATAATAGTTAACAGCAGTTTAACTCAGAACATAAAAATAGAACGTGGCACAAGGCAAGGTTGCCCGTTGTCGCCGTTACTTTTTAATCTTTACATTGAACCACTGGCCACTCTGATTAGGGACCATCCACAAATCTCTCCTTTTAAATATTGAAACTGGTCAAAGAAGGTAGCACTATATGCTGATTACTTAATGGTATTTACCACAAACTATTAAAGTGCCTACCAAGCATTGGATGACATGATGAATGATTTTGGTAAAGTCTCCGGGTATTCAACAAACCAAGAAAAAACTGAAGCAATGAGCTGGAACTGTCACACAACTACTCCATATAGTAGGGACAAACTAAAATATCTAGGAATTACCCTGGTAAAAGAAATGGAGAAAGTCCTGCAACTAAATTTAACGATAATCACTAAAGAAATGAGAAGACTACTTAAAACATGGTCAGGCCTACCTTTAACCTTTCTAGGAAGATCCAATGTAATATAAATGTCTATTATTCCAAAATTCACATACCTTTTCAATACCATTCCATCGGATTTCAAAAAAGAACCCATAAAGAAGATCCAAGGCGAAATTGCAAGTTTTATCTGGGCTTCAAAAGGAACGAGAATAGCTTGGGGTAAACTCAGGAGGAAGAAATATCAAGGAGGAATAGCTAGCCCCGATTTATTTGAATATTAAAGGTCCTTCCAATTTAAGAACTTCAGACCTTTATTGAGGAAGTAACAAGATTACCCAAGTTTCCTGCAAAACATGACAGAAAAAACAGACCATTTCCTCTTTAAATTCGGACATCCGAAATTCTTCAAAAAAATAAAACTAAAGATTTTATATAACGCTGCTAGAATTTGGTTTCAAATTAGAAGTTCAGCAACTATACCATATTACAGTATAAAAGCGCCAATATGGGATTCCCCAGGGTTACCGGAATGCTTAAAAGACTCTTTAGCAGTGCCACTTAAAGTAGCAGGAATAGAACTATGGGGGAAAATACTAAAAGGAAATGAGATAATCCCTTGGAATTTGCTATATGAACTCACAGACGGTAAGATATCGAAATTTAAATATTATCAGCTATCAAACTCGGCCAAATCAATACAAGAGAAAAATACCGGAAATGAGACTCTTGAAAGCGAAATGATAAAAACCACATTAATAAGAAAAGAAATATCAAAGTGGTATTGGACACTCATTGAAACAGGAGAGGAAGGTCTCTTAATCCCGGAAAAAATCTGGAGGCAAGACATACCTGATCAAGAGATGGATTTACAACTGGTATGGCAAAACTCTATGGAAAAATGTTGGTCCTGTATAAAATCAGCACCATTAAGGAGGAATCACCTGTTTACAGTTCACCGTGCCTATTGGACCCCAAAAAAATTATCTAAATTCAAAGGTACTAATATTAAGACCTGACCCAAGTGCGGAGAAGCAAGAGCGGATGACATCCACATGTTTCAAAAATGTCCTGCAATAACAAACTATTGGGAGGAGATTGGTAAGACACTGAAAAACGGTACTGGGAACCAACATAACTGTAAGTACTTCTCTTATAATTTTTGGGATACACAACAATACAGGTACTGATAGGAATAAATTAAATAAAAAACAGGAAAACGTACTCTTTGTTTTAATGCTATTAGTGCGGAGAGAAATCTGCATCAACTGGGTTAAACCAGTCTCTCCAAGTCACACAAACTGGTTAAACTACACTATTAAAATAAATAACCTCAATAGAAACAGGAAAAACACGAAGAGAACAAACTTTTGGGAAATTTGGGAACAGCACTTTCAAATCAATTAAAATGTTCTACTGGGTCTTAGACAAACAAATCCAATGATTAACGCGATAAACCATAATACCAGGCCGAAATGATTTCTGCCGAGTAGTCAAACTGGCTAGCTCTCCCCCACTAACCAATGGTATTATTGGAAACGATAAAGGGTAAGTGGAGAGAAACTGATGGATCATGACAGCGAAAGGGATACTCCCCAAAACAACTCCGAAAAGTGAGGGGGCTGTGAAGGCAAAGGCAACTAAAAAGATCATCAGACCCCCGAAACCTCCTTATCTATACAATCGCAAAATGAGGATAAAAAAAAAGAAAAAAAAACAGTGACCCCCAGCCAACTGTTCGTGAAGTTGCAAAAGATTTACTGGGAAACATAGAGCACCTAGTTAGGTCACTACTTCTCCCGTTAATCCATAGGGTAAAAATTATATCAGAAAAAATGGGGGAGATAGAAACATCAATACAGAGGAATGCTGATCAGTCCAGGGAACTTTGTACAAGTACTTATACAAGCCATAAAGGTGTGTTAGCTCCACCAGTGCCCCCAAAGGGTGACAAAAAAAATAGTAAGGAAGCACAACTAGCGTCAGCAAAGGGGTCAAAGGCTGTTAATAATTCAACAAAGGTACAAACAAATGTTGTAAGTGAAAAAGGGGGAGGACAGGCAGAGGTACAAAAAACAAACAGTAACCAAATCGATACAATTAGACCAAAAGAATATAAGAGTAATTCAAACTATAATCTACCCAGAGTATCCAAGAGGAATGTAGATCTTCCACCTCAGGCAGCACCTTTTGTAGTAATTATGACAGGGGTACCTGAACTAGAAGATGGTAAACGAGAAAACTTCCATACATTGAAGAATAAGGTGATACATTGGTTGTCAAATAATAGACTATTGCCACCTAATTTAAATGGGGAAATATTGAATGTGAGAAGAGTTCGATGGTTGGGTCGTAGACCAAAGGATCAAAAAGGGGCGTGATCATCATAAATTTTAGAGACCATAGAGTCTCTAAATATATTGGAGAATGGTATGATGGGAGAGATAGGGAGGGAATCACAACTCGAGACCTGACCTACTTTTACCCACAATCATTGCTAAAAAGACCAATATATCCCCCACCAACCCGAGGCTGCGACTTTCCCACCTATGGTTTTAATGTCCCCACATTTAACTGCTATTCCATGTTCGAAGGGATGGAAGGAATCGACTGACAGTGTGGTAGGGGTTTGAGTGATTCCCCAGCCAAACTAGTTGGCTATAAAATCAAATGTCCGGGAAAAGACGACAGGGAGGATAATGTTGAGGTAACTCCCTTACCTAGGGAGGATAGCCCTGGGATCACGCCAACAATTATAAAATACCAGTCTAAGGATAAAGGAGAAATGGTCCCAGAAGTAAACATAAACAAGGTAAACCCCAATTCAGGCATAATCAAGCTAATTTCCTGGAACATAGCAGGGCTATTGAAAAACATGTACAAACCGGAATGGTACAAATTCATAGATGGATTCGACATCTGTATGTTCCTAGAAACATGGAGTATATGCCCCCAGCATAAATGTGGGAACACAACTCATTTTATACCAGCTATCAGTGCTGGGCGGGGCTGGCCATCTGGGGGTTTACATATTTGGACTAATATTTCGCTTAATTTGGCTATTACCCACCACTCGTGGCCATCAAATAATATCCTGCATCTTTCTGTTAAGGGTCATAAAAACTTTGAGCTGTTCAATGTGTATGCACGTGGGACTCCTGGAGGCCAAACGTCACCCATTATAGCACTCCTTGAGGGGGCAATGGCAGGTATCGGCCCACTGTCTAGTATTGTCATTGGAGGAAATGTTAATTGTACTTATGAACCTTTGGACACAGAGGATATCATGTGTATGATTGAGGATGACTGTACAATGTCTATCCCATTGTTAACCCTAGCATCGATATAAAAGTGGACCCCGAGAGTGATAAAACTGAATGCCCTAACAGTAGAATATAATCTACGTGCATTGAATGGGAGAACACACTATCTGACCCAAATGGGCCAATGACTTATAACAAACTCAGTTGTCCCTCCCGTATTGATTATATCTTGCTCGATACCAACTCCTGGAGCAGTTTAGTGGATATGGAAGTTGTACAATCACAAGACAGCGAACATAACCCATTATGTATGGGAATGAAATGGGGGATTGAGAGGGATTCAGTAGATATACCAATACTGATCACAAAAGAATTAATCCCGTCTGATGGTAACCGCAAACTTAAGTGGAATAGATTATTAGGCCAAGAAGACAGTCTGCTCTCTATTAGAGGAATGGTTGAATTACAGACTAGGGAACTTGTTCTTGTGAACATGGCTGCCAATAAGGATAGCATTAATTTTAGCCTTGAAGATTCCTATAACACCCTAGTAAGGAATATTGGATCCCTCTTTTCTGTAAAGAGTGGTGGAGGTTCTATAAGGAAATGCACCCAACAAGCTAGCAACCCCTGGTACACGGCGCAATGTAGGGAGAAAAGAAAGGAAATAGGAACTGCGATTAAGGGGAAGGACAATGTAGCTGCGCGGCTGGCCAGAAAAGAATACACAAGCTGCATACAAAAGGCCAAGAGGGATTGGGAGGAGGAGTACTGGCAGGAACTAAAGGTGGCAGCAATCTCCAAAAATACAATACTATTTTGGAAAATGATAAACAAGCTAGACAAAAAAGGTGTTGACCCCCTTGCTAACCACATAACGGAACAACAATGGTATACACACTTTTCTAATTTGTATTATAGTGAGAAAGAAGTGACTCCCACTAAGTTGGGACCAAGAATATCCTAGTAACAATAGGTTTACATCCACTGACCCTTTTACAGTGCAGGAAGTAGCGGCAGCCATAAGGAAAATAACTCCTGTGAAAGCGGCTGATCAGGATGGGATACCAGGTGATCTGTTCTTATATGATCCCAAGCTGTGGTCTAATTTTATTGCACCCCTGATAAATCTAATGCTGGCCGGTCACCCAGTTCCCGACTCCTGGAAGACAGCAGAAGTGGTCACAATCCACAAGAAAGGTGATAAGGAGGACCCTGCCAACTACAGGCTGATTAGTCTAATAGATGCTATGCAGAAAGTAGTTGGACGGGTGATTGTGAATGGAATAGACAGTTGAATTGAGGAGGGGAGTATACTATCCGAATTCCAGGCAGGCTTTCGCAAAAATTAGGGTACTATGGATCAGGTCTTCAGGTTTTGGGCAATCTATTAGAAAACAGTCACCGTTAGGAGGGGAAAACTCTACCTGGCCTTTGTAGATTTAAAAAGCGCCTTTGACCTGGTACCTCGTGACAAACTCTGGAGGGTTCTATTGGACATGGGCTTCCCACGCTATCTTCTGGAACTGATAGTTAAGCTCCATGAGGATAGCTATGCCAGGATCAGATGGGGGAGCCAGGGGCAGCTAACGGGGAGGGTGTCCGTGAACAGAGGGGTACGCCAGGGCTGTGTGATGGCCCAGACACTGTTCTCTCTCTTTGTTAATGGGGTTATGGAGCAATCGAGGGAGGACAGTGCCGATGCCCCGGTCTTGGCGGGAGAGAAAACACCTACCCTCCTGTTCGCGGACGACACCCTTTTGTTGGCCAAAACCCCTATGGGCTTGCAAAAACATTTGGACAAATTTAGTCTATTTTGTGATGAACGGGGACTTACCATTAACATGACCAAAACTAAGTTGATGGTAGTACCCCCCCCCCAAAAAAAAAGGGAAGGAATCCTCAGATCACCCTTAATGGAACTCGACTTGAGGTGGTGGAGGAATTTGACTATCTGGGAATATGAATAAACAGTAAAATGAGGTGGGATTCCCATATAGCCAAGATGCCCCTAAACCTCAGGAGAGTTTCGGGTGCTATTTTAAGGAGCCAGCGATTATCAGTCAGCAGACCTATTGCCCCTGCCCTTGCTGTGTATGAAGGAAGGGTGCTGCCTTCAGCGACATACGGGGCAGAATTATGGGGGGGGGAAATGTTGAGGTATTGGTTAAGGCAGAGAATAAATTCATTAGGGAGTTAGTTGCCTTACTGGTATCAACCCCACTGAAACCATTGTACCTGGATATGGGCAAACGCACCATCTCAGATGTAGTTCACTTGCGTCCACTGCTGTTCTGGGCACATTTAAGGAGGGCCCCAGAGCTAGCACATTATGCCCTAGTGTGGGATGAATTGATTGCACTGAATACCAGTGGTAAAACACACTGGGTAAACAAACTTAAAGAGATGGTTTTGGATTTGGGTTTGACTGAAACCTGCTCCACCCAGGCACCAGCCCCAAAGCAAGTAATAAAGATAATTTATTGGGAGTGGGTGGAGGCACAAGAACAGAGGAATCCAAGCTGGGGCATCTTAACTACACAGTTCATAGAACATAAACCAATCAGAAAGCTGGAACCCTTTTTAGACCTGATCACAACACTTAGAGATAGAGTAATCTTTTTAAAGATGAGATATGGTACTCTACCTCTTAATCATTTTACTAAAGGATGGAAAGCCTCAAGGGCACTAAACGGTGCATGCCCTTGCTGTCCCTGCAAAACAGAATCCCTTGCACATTTTCTGTTCGGCTGCAAAACCTATAAGAGGGCAAGACAGAGATGGCTTAGACCAGTCTGCAGGGAGCTTGGGACTAGAGACTTTCGGGTTGCCCTCCGTATTATTACAACCAATACGTTCCCACTTTTCATTGTTTGTGGTGTGGCTAAGTACTTATCAAGGGCCTGGCTCATTCGCACAAGGATATGTAATGTTATTAGTACTTAGGCCGTATGGATACGATTACCAACTTCCTTTTTAAACATTGTGATACCTAGTATTGTCATGTAACTTTGGTTTGCATGATGTTTTAAATGTAAATAGTAATTTTTAAACAATTTTATATGAAATGTACTTTTTAATCCCAATGTTTTTATGATCAATGAACTTTTATGATATGACAATATCAAATAAAGTATCAATCAATCAATCAACATGTAAACATGTCTGTTGTCAAGTGGATAGTGTGAACAGCACTCTTCTGCAAAGCTGCCCCAATCACCTCCAACACATCTTGATGTAGTGCTGGAACCGCAACTCTGGCAAAATAGAACCGGCAAGGAACCTTCCATTTAGGGCAAACTGTTGCCACAAATTCTAGAAAACCCACCCCTTCCACAAAAGAAAAAGGGAGATGGTCCAGCGCTAGCATTTTAGCCAGCTTTGCGTTATACTGACGTACCGTTGGGTGGTTGCGTTCAAATGGCGCCTCCGACCAAAACATTCCGCTAATGGTGGGCTGGACGATTTTACGTGATGATGATGATGATGACTTCTTCAAACCAGTTAGGCCAAGTGATGTACTTTTTCGCATTGGTGTCTCTCCCAGGCTCCTAGTGTGCCTCAAACATGTTGCAGTGGTAGAGGGTGTGGGCAATACCACTGCAGTGCTGCTACCAGGGGTACTGGGTGTACCAGAAAAATGTCTGTCGCGTATTCACCTCCCCCCTGCACAATCAGCCCCTCGTCATCATCAGATGCAATATCAATGGATACATTTGGATTTGTTTTTCTTTCGGCTTCCTCGATCTTACTTAGGTGCGCCTCCCACTGGATAATGTGGTGTTTTTTTAGATGACCTCTCTGGCCTCCGGTACCATAGTTGGTACCAAGCTTACCCCGACTAACTAATGTTTTACAAATCAAACAAACAACCATGTTTTCCGCACTTTGGCTAACAGTAAAGAAGTCCCAAACTGGGGACTGGAAATGTCTGCTGGTGGTGGAGGTGCTAATTTGACTTTCAATGCCAGATGAAGTGGAGGATGGGCGTGGCTGAATTCATTTCTGTTGTTCACTTACAGCACCACTACTTGAGGTCGAGCTGGATGGCGGTCCCTGCCGGCCCTTCTGACTAAAAAATATGGAAGCTGTAGGTCGTGTTTGTGTTGTAGTTAATTGCATTGGTGATGGCACCAGTGCCACGCCTCCCACATCCCGCTCAGCATCCATTCAGGATAGGATGAAAATGTGTGTCTGCTGCATGCCCGCTGGGGCTGGAGTAACAACTGTGATGACTGGGTCATCGTCAGACTGTTCATCAGCAGCAGGAGACACCAGTTCTTGTTCGTCGTCATCACCTATAACTCGAAGCCTTGCGGGAACCTTCCTATTAGGCTCAGCTACCTTTGTCGGCTCATGGCGTGACTCACTCTCAGGCTGCATTGCTGGGTTCCAATCATGATCAAGGTCATCAGAATGAAGGGGGCTTGAAGAAGAACTTGTAGTAGTAGTGGTAGCCCTCCTTGTCCTTTTTCTTGCTGGGGATCTGGAAGACAATGGATCATCATCAGGAGGAGAGGCTTCCTCGGATGATGATACCCCCGCTTGAATATCAATTTCCTCATGTGCCCCTACTTCTGGAGGAACAAGCATTGTAGGCAGTTGTGCTGCTCCATGAACATCTAGTTGCACCTCTCCATGCACCTGTCCATGCGCCTCTCCTTGCGGCTCTACTTGCGCCTCTCCTTGTGCCTCTCCTTGCGCCTCTACTTGCGCCTCTCCTTTTGCCTCTACTTGCGCCTCTCCTTGCGCCTCTCCTTGCCCATGTACTTGCGCTTGTACTATTTGTACCTGTGGTTGTCGTTGCCGGTGTGGTTGTTGAACACTCATCAGCTGAGTTACACACGGCATTGATTGGATGGTACTTTCTTGTGGTGAGCCAACATCACTTGTCAATGGTGATTGAGAAAGTAAAATGACTGCCTCAGCAGCACTCATGGTCTTGGACCTAACTTGGCGTGGTGGCACTGAGCCCAATGAAGCGGAGGTGCTGCTTCCTGCTTGGTCCCCGGCGGACACCGCTGTGGCTGCAGGCGTAGTTGTTTTTTTTTTTTAAAAAAAAGGTGTTGGTGGACACACCAGTCTCCTTGGTAGGTTCTGCCACTTGCTTCTTCTGCTCCTTCTTACTGGCAGTGGCACTGGCAACTTTTTTCTCTGAGGCGCTACAGCCACCTTTCTTTGGGCCCATCTTCTTCAGATGTCAGAACAGCAGGCCGCAGTTGCACGAGGTGCAGAGTTGTCTTGCCTGTGGCCACATTTGACGTCACGTGACGTTGTGCTGCACACACCGCTGCAGGACTTCTTCCTGGCACTGGTGGTTCTCTTGTGCACCTAAAAGCAATTGAAGCCAGAGGAACATCAGTTAAACACACCAAAAAGTCAAAAAACACGTAAAAATCACCACAATCCAATTCCATCCATGCCCTCAATGATGTTTACATTCAAGACACCCCACAGAAAGACTTGGTCCATGCACCACTGAGTACCCCAGGGCATAATGGATGAAAGCAAGGCAAACTGGGTTCAGGCCTGAGCACACTGCCTGGATTCAAAATGGGCCCTTGACCCCCACCACATTGGCAGGCCTTGCCTGGACCAGGCCTCAAAATGGTCCCCACCCACATGGCCAGGCCCCAACAACATCCCAAAAAGTCAAAAAACACCTAACAATCACCACAATCCAATGCCATCCATGCCCTCAATGATGTTTTAATATTCAAGACACCCCACAGAAAGACTTGGTCCATGCACCACTGAGTACCCCTGGGCATAATGGATGAAAGCAAGGCAACATGGGTGCTGGCCTGAACACACTGCCTGGCTTCAAAATGGGCCCTTGACCCCCAGCCACATGGCCAGGCCCTGCCTGGATCAGCCCTCAAAATAGCCCCCACCCACATGGCCAGGCCTCAACAGCACCCAAAAAGTAAAAAAAACACAAAAAAATCACCACAATCCAATGCCATCCATGCCCTCAATGATGTTTAAATTCAAGACACCCCATAGAAAGACTAGGTCCATGCACCACAGAGTACCCCTGGCCATATTGGTTGAAAGCAAGGCAAACTGGGTGCCGGCCTGAGCACACTGCCTCCCTTCAAAATGGCTTCTTGACCCCCACCACATGGCCAGGCCCTGCCTGGACCAGGCCTCAAAATGGCCCCCACCCACATGGCCAGGCCCCAACAACACCCCAAAAATTAAAAAAACACATAAAAATCACCAAAATCCAATGTCATCCATGCCCTCATTGATGTTTAAATTTTAAACACCCCACAGAAAGACTTGGTCCATGCACCACTGAGTACCCCTGGGCATAATGGATGAAAGCAAGGCAAAATGGGTGCAGGCCTGAGCACACTGCCTGGCTTCAAAATGGCCCCTTGACCCCCACCACATGGCCAGGCCCTGCCTGGACCAGGCCTCAAAATGGCTCCCACCCACATGGCCAGGCCCCAACAACACCCTAAAAAGTCAAAAAACAAACAGAAATCACCACAATCCAATGCCATCCATGCCCTCAATGAAGTTTAAATTCAAGACATCCCACAGAAAGACTTGGTCCATGCACCACTGAGTACCCCTGGGCATAATGGATGAAAGCAAGGCAAAATGGGTGCAGGCCTGAACACACTTCCTGGCTTCAAAATGAGCCCTTGACCCCCAGCCACATGGCCAGGCCCTGCCTGGACCAGCCCTCAAAATGGCCCCCACCCACATGGTCAGGCTTCAACAGCACCCAAAAAGTAAAAAAAACCACACACAAATCACCAGAATCCAATGCCATCCATGCCCTCAATGATGTTTAAATTCAAGACACCCCACAAAGAGACTAGGTCCATGCACCACTGAGTACTCCTGGGCATAATGGTTGAAAGCAAGGCAAACTGGGTGCCGGCCTGAGCACACTGCCTGGCTTCAAAATGGCCCATTGACCCCACCACATGGCCAGGCCATGCCTGGATCAGGCTTCAAAATGGCCCCTACCCACATGGCCAGGCCTCAAAAACACATACAAATCACCACAATCCAATGCCATCCATGCCCTCAATGATGTTTAAATTCAAGACACCCCTCAGAAAGACTTGGGCCATGCACCACTCACTACCTCTGGCCCTACTGGCTAGTGAGGCTTTACAGGCACCCCAAAATTACAAAAAATCATCATATAATAATGAGCTAAAATTCCATGACATAAATGAGAATTAAGTTAAAAAAAATCACAGAAACAGTTGTATCATGCACCCATGACTAATCCTGGGCCTACTGAATACTGTGGCTACCCACAATATATATATTTTTAAGTTGTTTAAAAACTGTAGTTGCAGCAACTGCAATGCCCCAAACAAACAGAACCAACTTACTTGTAAAATCTCAAGTCCAAAAGTGATCCAAAGTCCAAAAAGTCATCAAATACAAATCTCCAGCAGCAGCCACAAAAAGTAATCCTTCCAGCTCCAGATCCAAATTAAAAATAACAAGGACACGGACAAAGCACTGGGCGGAGCCTGCTGGACAGGAACAGGAAGTTGGAGACTCTGGGGCATTTCCTTCCTCCCACCCCCCTCCAAAAATGGACTCAATACACCAAAACGTGCAGCCAAATATCAATCTCAGGAGTTATTCTGATCAAAATCATCATTTTCAGAAGGTTTATGCTTCCTGCGGTGGATTTCTTGTGGAGAATTGCAATTTTTGCAATTTCGGGAAAGTGAGCTGTTCAAATCTCCTTCTGGAAGTCAGCTGCGCACCACATCTACGTGTTCGGCATTGTTTACTCCCGCAATACGTAATCGCGGGGCCTTATGACGTACTCGCATTGTCAAACTCTCGCTGTGCAAGGTGGCGGGCTGCGATGACGAGCATGCAGGTCAGGGGGTTTGGGTTTGGCGATAGGGGGGAGTAATAAAATACTAGTGAGTTGGGGGTCTCGGGGAACTAGGAGGCTCAGGGATTCTGCTGGTCCCCAAAATAACAGGGATTTTGGAGTGAGAGGGGGGAGATTCTTTAGGTGGGGTCGTTAAGGTAGGTGAGGCAGAGAGCAGAGAGGTCAGGGGCAGAGTAGGTGTTAGAGGTTCTAAGGTGTCTGTGGGAGCGGGAGAGGAGTGGCGTTGTTAACCCATGTTTGGGATCCAAGTGTTTTCGAGGGTTAGCATAAAGGGTGGGGCAGGAGGGGCGGGCAGTGGGTTTGTAGGATTTGAATCTATTGAAATCTTTTCTGAGTAGGGTAAGTTCGGTAGCTAGGGTAACGAGATTATCGTCCAAGTTACAAAGTGTCTTGCTGAGGTTAGGAAGGAGGGATGTGGAGGTGGTTAGAGTGGAGGGGGTGTTAGGGGCAGAGTGACTGGAGAGATGAGGTTGGCCTCTTGGTATGAGCGGATCATCCGGGGAGAGTAGTGTGGGTAGGTCTGTGTTTAAATGAGGGGCATGGGAGACCAGGGGAGAGGAGGGTAGTACGGCCTGGTGTTGGGAGGGAGGGATGGGAAGGACATGCAATGGCTTGGGGGGTGATGGGGAAGGGGGAAGGTGAGGGGAACATGTGAGATGTGAAAGGGGATGTGGTATCAGCATAGTGGGTGGGTATGAGGTTAGAGGAGGGGGTCATGACCTTGGGGGAAACGGTCATAAGGGGATGGTTTAAAAGGGGAGGGGGGTGTTAGGGGGTTGATAGGGTGTTAGAAGTGGCTGTTCATTTGGGGATATGGGAATTTGAAGGAGTGGGTTAGCAGAGAAGGGGGGATGTTTCCAGAGAAGTGGGTATAACCGGTGCTGCGGAGGGGGATGTGTCATTACGGGGGGAGAGTTGTGTGGGAGTGGTGTTAGTCTCTGGGAGGTGGAGGAGAGTTCCTAGTCCTCTGGGTAGGTGGAGTGACTGTCTTTTTCTTACTCCTGAATGGACATTCCCTCCCAGAATGCTCTGCAGTACAACATGTAAATATGGTCCTGAAACAGCATTCCCATTCCTGAAGGAAGAGTTTGGGACAGAGTTTCCTATGATGTATATAGTCCTAATGAACTTTTAAAAATACCTAATTTATTTCAAATTTCTCTAAGTGATATCATCACCTTCAGGACTTTCTCTGATGATTGGGACTTCAAAACTGTAAATACTATGCTGTCTGATTTAGAACAATCCGCTACATTTTCAAATGTTCAATTGTATGATGACACATCTAATTTTGATATCATGTTTTGTTACCAACACTATGGTTATCAGTTCTTGCACAAAGCATGTATCCCACATAATGTTTTCAGTTACCATCAATTGGAACATTGCCAAATACTGCCAAAAGTTAGTTCAACAACATTTGCACAATAGTTTGCTTATTTGTGTGGGTTTAACACTTCAGACTCACTATCTTATTATTATAAGGTTGATCTACACTTGCAAAGAAAAGAAGCATTTGCAATGCAATAGTTCTCGCATTACTGAAAGTTTGAGCTACTGGCGTTGCATAATTATTTGCAACGCAAATAGCTCAAAATGTTAGTAATGAAAGCCCTATTGCATTGCAAATGCATGTTTTTTTTGGGTTTACTTTTGATTTTTCTGACAGCACATCCCCCTGTTTCAGGTTAAAGCTAAAAAGGATCTCAGCTGTGCCCCTGGTTGCCATCTTATGTCATACTGTAGCTAATGTTGAGCCACTGCACTTCAAATCGGGTCGCTGTATGTGCACTGTATTTACGCAGAAGGGTGTTTAATGGCCCGCGCGCCGCCTCATGTAAAATTAAGATTGGAAGGAATGGTTGAATTAACTAGCAGGCAACGTTTTATGGATTGAGCACGTTGGGCAGCAGTGTGATTAATTGTCTAATTTAGCAACAAGAAAGCCCCTGCAATGGAAGTTTACATGGTTTATATTGTAACTGATGATCAGGTCCCCGCAGTGCAGCCTCGGAGGTAATCAGATTTCCCAGGGGGTCTGCGGCATCTCTGCAACCAAACACAAATCCTGCAGGAAGAAAGATTTATTGGAATCCCTGTTCTGCAAAGCATCCACTTCCATAAAGCAACAGGGAGCTAAGTGAAATCTCCTGAACCCCATTTTGAAACCCTCATGAAAGGCGGTTGATTGTTTAAGTCCTCGTGCTCTGCTGGCGGAAGACCAGCAACGCCAGCATCGGGCCCCTTCACGAGGGCTGCGATGGCGCAATCTGCCCTGTCGCTTACACTAGCTGACTGCAGCAGCAATCACATTAGCTCTGAAACACTAGCGCGAAGCGAGATTTCGCACCCGTGGTTTGATGGTAATGAAGGAGCAAAATTGCCTCACCCGAAGCAATATATTTCATTTGCCTCCGGTGATCCATTTAAATATGTCAGAGTGGGGGAAGCTATATTTACAATGTTTGCTAAAAACTTTCAAGTCAGAAAGCTGGCACGCACCCACGACCATCATAAATTAACTTATTCATTCTCGTCTCAAATTCGGGAGGATTTTGCTCTGTGCAGGTTCTTTGCCGATTTGCAATGCAATGCAATAGGTCTCCCATTTACACAAGTTTAAGCTATTGACATTGTAAATGACAATGCTTTTTATTTATGTTTTATAAAAGAAAACAAAAAAAAAGGCATTGTCATTTGCAATGTCAATAGCTCAAACCTGCGTAAATACGAGACCTATTGCATTGCAAATAATTTTTATTTTTTTTGCTTTGTCTCAGAGAAAGATGATCAATTGTTTCATTGAACGTGGATGCTGCTAATCAGAAGACAGTCTTCTTTTGTAGGAAATTATAAAAAGTTTTTGAGCTAATTTTGTCTAAAACGGATGATCGGGTTGTATTTTGCAAAATTAAAAACATTGTGTGAGAGGGTTTAGTCCTTGGAATGGCAGTAATTCAAAATGTTTGCAATGTAAAAGGAGTAAACAACAACTCCCTCTATGGGCACACACGAAAGAGATAAGCTACATGAATGTGTGGGTGTCAAGACACTTCCCACAAATACCTTTACTGGTTGTATAGTTTTAACACAGCTGACTGTGCTGAAAACATAGCTCACTTTGTTAATGCATGTAATGCAGAGACCTATGTGTTACCTGCAAGTTACATGCTAGAAGTGGAATGCCAGTGAACGTGATAAAGGCAAACAATACTCGGGTTACAATAAACACAGAATGTCTGTATTTGCCGCAGCAGGATTGCAGCATTGAAAACAGGTTATTCTATAAAAAAATGACTCATTTGCTGCATAAGGAACGCTCTTACCAAAAGGTGACAGACCCCTGCTTTGCTTATCGCTACATTTAGGTGTTAATCTGGTGCTAAAGATGCAGAACATGCTCAGACAGGGTTAACACGCAAGTGGCATTTCACTGACCAGTTACCGCTTATTATGTTATGTAATTCAACCAATGGATACACATGATTATTTAACGATTAATATGAGCTATCGACATTAGAAACATATTCCACTTTGTGAATTTATTTTACTCACAGAATGTCCCAAAAATGATTAAGAGTGGAAGCACGAGCCATTTGTTTCTGAACCATGGAGTTTCTGTTGTCAGCAATATACACATAGACAATCAATTTTACGTGTGTAAATTACTTTATAGGAAATGTTACATAAGACAAAGGACTACAAGGTGTAGGAGTCACATGATAACCATACTAGTAGACAGTATAGTTTAATAGTGATTGGCCTGGAGAAACCCAAACTCAGAATTTAAAACTTAATACCATGATTGGGGGTCGTCTTTAAAAATCATTATTGATTTGTATGAAAAATAACACTTTTTGCAACATTAGGATAATTAAAGGCTTAGGGAAAAAAACATAACGCTCTAGTTTATACCTTGCAGTTTGTATGCAGCTCTTAGATGAAAGTTAATAGCTCACTGTTCTTTGTTAGGATTTTAACGTATAAACTGCAAGTAGCTAAAGGATCTCACTGACAAAAGCAGTAACCCACTGACCTATTTACAATATGTGCACTTTGTGATGGGCCTGGTACATTTTCTTTGCAGCAGGAACATTAACCCTCTGCGCTATCTTTCCATGAGTCAAAACTTCCACTAGACAAATCTCCGATCTTGCTCTAGGAAGAAGTTTATTCATCAGAGTCATCATGACATTTTTATTATTGCCGAAAATAGCTTGTGGCCAGGAAGGAGGCAGCAAGTGCTTTTAAAACCATAATATATAACGCCCCCACTCAAATTCAGCGCCCGTTGTGGTCACACCAGTCGCACCGCCCTAGAGCCAGCTCTTCTCAGGGGTCCTGTGACCTCAGTGACAGAGTCACTGTTGCTCTAGGGTCTGCTACTTCGTAGGCCTGCCCGCAAGGCTGGAGGTGAACTTCAGTATGGATTGTGGTGGGCAAGCCTTCAAGGTGAACCCACACTTGCCACTGCTAGGTCCACCTGCTGGTGCTAACACACCAGGGCCTTTCTGGTGCCTTCTAAGGTCTGGCATGGGAATGTGCTCCCTCAGGAGAGTGGTCTGGGGGACTGTTCATGAAGGCTGAACCTGGTTCCCCAGTTCTAAATTTAGCAGCTCTGCCCCCAGTGCTACATCTGCTCCCTCACTGAACACCATACTGCCCCACTGAGAGAAACTCATACTGCCTCAGCTACAATCCAATTTGACCTGCTATAAATAATTGGATGTGACTCAATTCCAATTACACACTAGGCAAAATCAATATTCACTTTGCTAACTTTATTTCGGTCAAAGACCATACAAGTGCAATAAAATATATACAAGCACAGAATTAAAATATAAATGCATCAAATTAAAAAGTTATTAAACATTAGATATCAAAGCAGTAGTTAAAAATAAAAGCAATGGTCCCTTAGTCCTTATGGATTATTGCGGATCTTCTCCTCTACATACCGACAAGAAACCGGGAAACAGCAAAGACAATGAGAGGGGTAGTGTCATAGGTTAAGACTCTACGGGCAAGAGCACAGTGTCTAAAGCCCAAGTTTTTACAAAGTGGGATGATCCAGCACTTCCGAATTTCACCATATGCTGGACAGAAGAAGAGGATATGTATAATATCTTCCCTGGCATGATTGCAGGCAGGGCAGTTAGCCTTCGTCGCTTTTGTCCATCTTGAAGTGAATTCCCCGACTGGTAGAGAGCTGTGTCTCAGTTGAATGTATAGCTTTCTTGCCAGTGGAGGTTGCACCTGATCCAGGAACGCCTCCATCCTGAATTCAACTTTGATTGTGAGGAACTCATTGGACAGTCTGCCCAGGGAATTTGAACAATGTAGCAATTTGAGGTGGTACGCTTTTACAGCTACCACCAGGACAGTCCTTTGGATCCTCAAACAGCTATCCTCCGGTGTATCCCAAAGTTGGGGAAGGCCGATTTGGTAAAAAAGGGACTTAACATGTGCCTGCCATGGTATGTTCTTGGTCTTTAACTGCCCCAAATGGTTTAGAATTCTGCTCTAAACAGTTCCAGCTCCGGGACAGACCAGAGCCTTCTCCAATAGAGCAGAGGTCGGGCTGCCGCCAACTCAGTAATAGGTTCCAGGCCCAGGTCCAAGCGTAGTGGGAGCAGAGGCGTACTTTGCGGGAGATCGAACAGATGCCGCATAAAGGAATGTTCCACTTTCGATAGGTTTCATATGTTGGTGTGTCCCCAGAGTTCTGCAGCATATAAGGCTGCAGACCTAACCTGTATTTTATATATCTCTAGGGCTGGAGTAACCAGTTTGAAGGGTAAGGCACAGCAAAATCTGCCTATGCCACCCATTATCTGTGCAAGTCTCAAGGAGGATTTAGAGACTTGCTGGTCCCATGTGAATTGTTCTGTCAAAGTCACTCCCAAATATGTAAATGTCTTGACTCTCCCAAGGGGGGTTCCGTTCAATGTGGGGTTAGGGCGGGTGTGCCTCGGGGGGTTGAAGATCATGAACTTGGTTTTCTCCAAGTTGCTCTCCAAACCCCGCAAGGCGCAAAAAGAAACAAACCCGTCCAAAACCCGCTGAATGCCCGATGATGTCCGCGACAACAGCAAGGTGTCGTCCGCGAACATCAGAGCGGGCACCCTGCCAGTGGCCAGGCGTGGTGCATCATTGTCCTTGACACAATTAAGTCTGTCTATCAGGCCATTAACATATAAGCTAAAGAGGGTAGGGGCTAATACGCAGCCCTGGCGTACTCCTCGTGTGACAGGGAAACGATCAGATAATTCCCCTTTCTTCCCACATCTCACCTGGGCAAAATTCCAAGTGGGGAGCCGGGTTATGGAGTCTAATAAGTAAGGAGGGAGACCAAGTTCCTCCAACACCGTCCAGAGCCTCTCCCTCGGGACCAGATCAAATGCGGCCCGCAGGTCCACAAAAACAAGGTAGAGGCTGCCACCCTCTACTCTTGCAGTTTTCCAGTATAGGACCTGGAGTCGAAAGATCTGGTCCAAGGTCGAGACCCCTGATCTAAAACCGGCTTGAAGGGTGGTCAAAGTTTTGTTTTCCTCCATCCACCCCAGTAGCCTCTCGAGCAGAATTCGGCCCATCAGCTTCTGAGTACTGTCAAGTAGACTAATTGGTCTATAATTTGATGGGGCAAGCGGACAACCCTTTTTAAAGATTGGAACAATCTCAGCCCCCAGCCAGGTCTCAGGGACTGGGGAGCCCCGTAGAACAGCATTAAACAGAACCAACAAGTATGGGGCCCAGATCTTTGGCTGAGATCTAAAAAGATCTCCGGGGAGCTTATCCAGGTCCGGGGCCTTATTTGGGTGCAATTTCTCGATTGCCAGTTCAACTTCCCTGAGTGTGATGTTATCTGGGCAGTAAGTGGGGGCGCCAATAGGGGTGCCTATTTCCACTATTGTAGGACAGGGTCCAAGTCCAGGGTCCAAGACCTCCAGCAGTCTGCACTCATGCGGGGGGTCTGGGACCATGGGGGGCTCGGAAGCTCGATTAGAGCCATGGGTTCTACAAGGGGAAGTCCCTAAGCCCGGAGCCCCCTGCAGTCGACACTCGTGCAGGGGGTCCCGGGGTGTGCAGGTACTGGTGTTTGAAATCCCGGTTCCCAAGGCCCCCAGCAGTCGACTCTCATGCGGGGGGTCTGGGGCAGACGAGGTCTCGGAGACCCGGCCAGAGCTGAAATTCTGACAAGGAGAAAACCCAGTGACCGGGGCCGCCAGCAATCGATACTCATGCAAGGGGTCCCAAGCCACACGGGTACGAATGGCCGAACTCCCAGTCTCCGAGGCCCCCGGCAGTCTACTCTCATGCCGGAGGTCCCGAGGCACATCATCCCGTGTAGCCAGAGCCAGTTCTGGAATCTTCCTCTGGGGCAGCCACCCAATATCCTTCGACTCAGGGCTTGTGTGGAGTGACCTAAAGTGAGCCTCCCACACTATAGGAGCGATGTTTGAGACCCCAGTGTCTCTCTCACCTATTACTGAGGAAGTGACAATTAGCCAAAAGGTCTTGGAATCTTTTAGAAGTAGTGCCAGTCTCAACTCTTCCCACCTAGATTCCTCCCACTCACTCTTTGCTCTAGTGAGCGCCTTCTTGTACAACAGTCTGGTTGTTCTAATTTTAGGGACATCCTTAGATTTAATAGCCTTAAGTAGATCTTTCTTAAGGTATTTACATGTATGGTTGTGCCAGGGGTGTGTTTTATTCCGGTGCAACTTAGTCCCACTAACCGGATAAAATACTTCCCTAAGACTCTCAATTAACTTTCTGTGGGTTTCTATAATCTGCCCATGGGAGATGGAATTTCCCATATCACTTATTAATGGGACAGCTAACTGATAGATTTGTGCAAGTCTGGTAGGAGGCTCTAGGCAAGAAGGCCATTTAACTCTTCTCCTATTATTGGATATATATGGTGGGGGTACCAGGGTGGAATTAAAGGCAGGGTTAGTCAATCCAAACGCTCCAGGTTTGAGCGATAATATCAAGGCATTGTGGTCACTATCATGCCTTGGGACAACTTCAAAATCTTTGAACTTGCCCCAGTCTTTAGCCTCCATCATAAGATAATCAATAGTGGAAGTTCGATTTGTCTTGTTATATGTGGGCAGGCCGGAGTTTTTATTGTTGCCCCTTCGATTGCATGCCCGCAGAGACATTGCAAGGGTCAAGGCGTTAATTTGAAAAACTAACGGGGTCCAGGCCTT
Organism: Lissotriton vulgaris; assembly: GCF_964263255.1. Lineage (NCBI taxonomy): Eukaryota > Metazoa > Chordata > Amphibia > Caudata > Salamandridae > Lissotriton > Lissotriton vulgaris. The sequence continues at coordinate 1,292,745,566 of NC_141689.1, read as the reverse complement.
TACTGGGGCTATTTTTGAGGCGGGAATTTGCCAAAGCGAGTCAACCTCATCCTCCTCACACAACTCAGATCGGCCCAGTGGCTCAAACTGGCAATTCAGGTCACCACCTAGAATGATCGAGGTGGCAGGGTCAAGTGACTGGAGGAAATGGTTGAGCGCTTGAATAGTGCTCGATTCTTTTCCATTCATGGTGGGCCTTGAATAGATGTTGATAATAGCCAGTGTGGATCCACCAACAGATGTTAGCAAAACACATTGGATATCAGGCGAGTTGGTGTCCATCTGTGTGCCCTGCATACCTAAGTGTAGTCCTACCCATATGGCAAGGCCTCCCGAGGGGCGGCCTTTCCCTCCTGTAACTGCTGGGATGTCATAGGTTGCAAAACCAGGGTTTTCACTAGTCTCAAGGGTCCAGGTTTCTTGCATTAGGCAGATATCATAAGTGGACATGAAGGCGGACCAATCAGGTATAAGTAGCTTACTTTTTAGACCTGCAACGTTCCATGAGAGTATTTTTATACTGCCTTCCCCGACCTTTGCTTTATCCTTTTCTCCCCCTCTTTCACTTGGTAGTGCCTGATTCAGTCTCTGGTCAACCTTTGCCTCCTCCATCATTGAGGCTTGAGGGGAGAGAGTCACAAAACTATCAGGGGGTAATGGCTTTTCCTGAGTTGCAACACCTTCCTCTGGGTTGCCTTCTTTATGTTCTCTTGGAGGTGTGCATGGCTGCATGAGTCAATCCACCTCCTCGAGGACGCTAAACCTATTCCAATGGGGTTGTATCAGATAGAACGGGGCGTGTGGTAGGAAACCCTCCCCAAAAAGGCTGCCAGAAGTGATTCCCGTTCGGATGGAAAATAGGTTTCCTGGTGTTCTGTGGTCTCCTATTTTGGGGCAGTTTGTGGTTCAGGATAGGATAGAAGTAGGACAAATGCATAGGAAATATTTGCGAATGTGGTCAACAGCTGAGGGGTCCCTAAAATTGATTGTGATAACGTCCCCTGCCACTGTTTTAGGGCCCCTCCCAACCCATTCTACCCTTCTCACTGCCAGAATATGGCCTGATATATTGGGGGGTAAGGGTCTATTCAAGTTTAACCACTGTATACACTTATTATGTAACTCAACCTCCTGCTCTCTCTTTCCCTTACTAAGGGGTGGAACTCCCACTAGGGCCACTACAAATGGTTGGGCTTCTGGTGGCAGATTTATTGTTGGCAAAAGTTTGAGGGTTTGCTTAGATGGGAGAGATCTTAGTGTTGGTGTTACTTTTTTGTGCCATGTTTTTACCCCCCTTGGGATGCTGACTGGGTTTAATGGTCTGGCCCACAGTGAGAGAAGTATTAGGACCTGATGGTTTGGCTACAGCTATAGGAAGTGGTGCGAGATTAGGAGATTTAGGAACAGTATTTGCTGGACCTGGTTTTCTGTTTAGAACTGCTGGGGCAGTGGGTTTAGTTACCTCAGGACAAGGTACCTTTACAGAGACGCCATCTGGAGCAGTGGATAACGGGTTGCCTTGGGAGTTATGTGATTTAATTGTCCCCTTAGACTTGTTGTTTAGCATGGATGATAGCCTATCAAGTTTAGAGACCAGCGGTTTAATATGGGATGCAATTATTTGCTCTAAGCTGTTCTAGAGATCAGTCACCATATTGGTAACCCAACATGGTATCCCTGTAGGTGGATGCCGGGGATGGTCAAATGGGGTTACCAAATTATGATTAGACTGTTTCTTCGTAGGTACATTCTTAGTGGGGCTATCCTTTTTTTTCTTAGAAGTCGCTCTGCCGGTTTTTGATTTAGCCGCAGGGGGGGAAGATGGCAAAATGCAGGGTTGATCGTCATTGTTGGTGAAAGACTCAACTAGAGCTAAAGATGAGTCATCCACTGCTGGAGACTCAATCGGAACCTGTGCACAGGGGAGCTCAGCAAAGGTAGATGTTAGGTAAGAATCCAGGATCGTAGGGTCCATGGGATTGGCTGAGCATTCAATGCCTTGGTCTGTGGGATTTATTGTTGGTGGAAGGGATAATCTTCTTTCAGTGTCTTCAATAACATTGGCAACCACCCCTATAGTCTGCTTCAACATTTTATGAATTGCCGTCAGTGGTGGAAGAGACTGTGGCATTGTAGCCTGGAGTCTTGTGTTTGAAGGTGAAGCAGATGATTTAGCTTTCTTACCCTGGATACTCATATTTGCTGCAGATTGCCTTGTTAATTAACAGCAAAAGAAGAGGGGTGCGAAGGGAACAATTAGGTCAGCATAAAAGTAGAATATCACTCGCACTCTAAAGGAGGGCACCCTGCTTAACAGCTAGCAACAACAAAAGGCACAAGTGGGGGAAAAGGCAGATGACAGTACCTTGTGGGTGGAAGCTGGGTCCTTAATGAGCAATATCTTGCTGGCAAGGGGGGTGGCCCGTCCCGTCCACAGTCGACCACGGACGGCCACAGATGGCCCGCCATCTGCCTGTGCTCAGCCCGGCGATGCCCGCGCACGTCCCGCGCGCGTCCCGCGACGCGGGAGGAGGGTCTCTGTCAAATACGCCTCCCGGCGGAAGCCCCAGCTGACAGGCGGCGTCCTCGCGAAGCAGGGGACGCTGGGAATTGTAGTTCTCCTGCCCTGCCCCTCTCGGCGGCCGCGAGTGGTCTGCGGCGGCGGGGGCAAGCAGGGAAAGCAGGAAATGCGGCGTGGAGGTGATGGTATCCCCAAAGCTGGTAGGAAGGTTCCCCGCTCCACCGGAGGAAGGGCTCTGTCAAATACGCCTCCCGGTGGAAGCCCCAGCTGACAGGTGGCGTCCCCGTGAAGCAGGGGACGCTGGGAATTGTAGTTCTCCTGCCCTGCCCCTCTCGGTGGCCGCGATTGGTCTGCGGCGGCGGGGGCAAGCAGGGAAAGCAGGAAATGTGCCGTGGAGGTGATGGTATCCCCAAAGCTGGTAGGAAGGTTCCCCGCTCCACAGGAGGAAGGGCTCTGTCAAATACACCTCCCGGCAGAAGCCCCAGCTGACAGGCGGCATCCCCGCGAAGCAGGGGACGCTGGGAAATGTAGTTCTCCTGCCCTGCCCCTCTCGGCGGCCGCGATTGGTCTGCGGCGGCGGGGGCAAGCAGGGAAAGCAGGAAATGCGGCGTGGAGGTGATGGTATCCCCAAAGCTGGTAGGAAGGTTTCCGAGAAGTGGTTGACCACAAAGGACCAGCAGATTTTTTGCCCTGGTTAAGGGTGTACCAAGCACACTAACTCAGATGTAAATAGGGTGTGCCTAATGAGGAACTGAATAGCAGTGCTCAAAAAGAAAAGGTGTTGAAGTGATAAAAGAAAGAGAGAAAAAGCTCTAAAATTAGCTAGTGATAGGGGAAAACAACTTTTAATATGCACTCTTTCACTCCCAACTCAATAAAAACAGTGCAAATAGTAGTGTAACAAATAACTACCAACAAGAATGTTAGGTCATAACATTCTTGTTGGTAGCTTTTTCTCTCTTAATTTTATCACTTCAACACCTTTTCTTTTTGAGCACTGCAATTCTGCCGGTCCTTTGTGGTCAACCACTTCTCTAAAGGAATAAGAGATCCCAGATGATGAAGGGCGGTCTCGATGGTGGACTGATGGGAACTCGCTTACACTGATAGCTTCTCCCTTTTCTAAATTTTTTGTTTTTTGTTGGATACATAATTCTATTTACCCTTCCGACTCACTGCTAATTTTTGTTGGTGTCAAAAGCAATATGCTGCCTAAAAGAAAAGGTAACAACATCCTGCAAAAAGCAAACACTCATAAGGAATGAAAGATTTAATAAAGCATGTAAAATGTAAGCAGGAACATGGTGAACTTAACGCTTTTACAGTCATTATTCAGAAATCAACAAGTATTTTTGCCAGAAAAGTTAAGGACATAACTACAGGAAAGTACCCATTTCAATGTCCACTGCTTATATGCTTACAAAATGTAAGCAGTATGGTTTCAAAACACCACATTTGTGAACACAAAGCCGCCGTACACATTTCGTTTTCCAATCGACCCATCAACCAGGTATTGCAGTACCTCCAGGCAGGGCCGGTCCTAGGATTTTCGGGGCCCTGGGCGAGAGGGAATGTGGGAGGGCCCTGAAATCGATGGAAACCCGGAGCACGACCGGGGGAAGGAGAGTTTAATTGTCAACCTCTCTGTCAGGACATTATCTTCCATTGAAACCAAGGTCCTTGAAAAGGGATTGGGCTTTGTTCCTACACCGACCCCTGATAACTTCAATGAGATGTGCGAGATTAAACAACTGTTTAGAAAGGTACGGTTGCGTTCCTTCTTTCATGACAAACCTGAAACCGAGAAAACGACACAGTGCTACGTAAACCATCAACCTTCACCCCCACAGAAAACATGGTCCCACCTGAGGTGTTAGCCTTCGAGAGGGCAGTCCTTAGGAGTTTGGAAAACAAACCCAACACTAGCAGCTTTAACAACTTGAGCAGAGCTGAAAGTCTCTAGCCAATGATAGAACCATTGTAATCAAGCAGGCGGACAAAGGGGGCGCTACTGTGATCCAAAATAGCCATGACTATGACACAGAGTGTAAACGCTAACTAGCCAACACAACTCATTACAGACCTTTGACTGTGGACCCCACCAGAAGGCTCACCACAACCATCATGAGCCTTATTCTGGAGGGTGAAACTGACGAGTGGATGACCAAGAATGAGGCCGCATTCTTCCTCACTACAGACCCGGTGATACCATACTTTTACACTCTCCCAAAGATTCACAAGGGGCAGACACAAGTTGTCAATGGGATTGGCTCATTACTTGAGCCACTCTCCAAATTTTGTGATTCCTTCCTACAACCTGTGGTTTGGAAAATACCATCTTTCTTACAAAATACAATGGACGTGCCCCGCCTTATTGGTAACATCGAGGGGAGGGAGGGTGTTGACCTCCTCCTCACACTAGACGTTGAAGCACTGTATACCAACATCCCAAAACAGGCCACCCTGGAAGCCGTTGAATCAACTCTCCTACAGGAAGAGTGGTCTTCACCTACACCAGTTTCCTTCATAATAACCTGTGCAACTATAGCCTTGACTGAAATTGTTTTCCAATATGGGACACAACTCTACCACCAAATTCGGGGGACCGCTATGGGTTTGACCTTTGCCTCCAGCTTGGCCTGTATTTATATAGCTACATTTGAAGAAAGTGTGATCCGGGCCACACACAACCCCTTCTGCGACAACATAACACTCTGGCGCAGATACATAGACAACATCCTCGTGCTATGGAAAGGGGACCGGGTGACCTGTGAGGCCTTCTGCACATGGATTAATCTGCAAAATCCATTCCTTAAATTCACCGGCACCATCTCTGAGACTGCTATCCCCTTTCTAAACTTGAGCATCAGTCTTAACCCTGTTGGGCTCAGCACTACCCTATACCGCAAGAACACTGACAGGAACAGCCTCCTGCTTTATGAGAGCTACCATCCGAGAGCCCTGAGGGACAATCTCCCCTTTGGACAGTTCCTCAGGGTTCGCAGGAATTGCACTAACAGGGCGGATTTCAAACAAGAAGCTAGCCTTCTTCAACACAAACTACAGGACAGAGGGTACCCAACTAGGCTCATTCACAATTCCTGTAAACGAGCCCTGAATAATTCCAGGGTAGCACTACTAGAGACACACCCCAAAGAGTCCGAAGAAGTGATAACCTGTGTCACTTGTTTCACTAAGAACTCAGCTTTCATCAAAAGCACAATAAACAAACATTGGAATATTATCAATTCGAGTGGTTTAGATATCCCACGCCCTCGATTTGCGTTCAAACAGACATCTAAACTAAAGGATGCACTGATTCATACATGACCCAAAAAACACAAAAACAGCAGCCAGAGCAACTTGTGGAGCCTCCCCCCTGTGATGGGTCACTTCCCATGTGGAGGTTGTGCTGTATGCCCCCAAACAGTTCAATGTAAAGAAATCAGGCTTACAGACACGTTCTTGTGGAGCCTCCAGAGGCATATCAACTGCAACAGCACAAGATGCATATACTTGCCTACTTGACCCTGTGATAAACATTACATTGGGATGACGATGAGGTAATGGAAACTGGGAATTATGGAGCAAAAAAGCAATATCAGATGCTTGAAGACACATACTAGACTATACGAACATTATACACAACAAGGCCATCCAGCAGACAGTGTACGTTGGTTGGTTCTAGAATCCCACCCTGCCATTACCCAGCAGGCACTGTTCAGGATTGAACAAAGATGGGTCCACCGGTTGAAACTGGATTCAAAGGGTCTCACTGATTCTGTTCCTTGGTCGTCATTGGCACGCTAGATCGTACCTGGGACTACCTGACAATGATACTGACCCTATGTCCTGTACTTATACGCTGCCCAGTATGACTCCTGAGTGAAGGTATTGTGTGTCCCCTTACCTCAATGCCCCCCCCCCCTTTTGACAACTTGGTGCCATCTTATGGAACCTGATTACATCTTGACTACTACCTCCGTTTGACAAGGGTTTTATATCCAACTCCTAACTAATACCCAGGAACACTCCCTTAACACACGTATGTACTATATTAATTGGTCCTGACATGGAGGACCCAATTACATACCTTCAAAGACATTGAAGTGAATCACTAAGGGTAACCGCTACATAACTTTACCCCGTATTTTTACAACCTCCTCTGCCTATGGGAGGTGTTCATGACCGGGGTGCCTATGAGCATCAATCTACGGCATTACACTCCTCCCTTGTCAACCCTGGAAACGTACTTGTTGCCACTACACCGTTAGGGCCTCTACCCTCCGATTGAACTTTTCCATCAGGTGGTTACTCTAAGTGGTAACCAGTTAACCCACTAACAAGTGATTCATTCCCTGCCAACTCATACAGGGAATCGAGTCCCGTGTTTCACTTACTACATCCAAGATGGCCGCCACTTCTTGACGCAAGATTCCATGGTTTGACTTAGTGGTGCATTGCATCCTCTCACTAGTAATGAGCATGCGTAGTACCAACCCGCTACTGCCACGCCCGTCCACGGAATTGGCAAGACGGGAGGACGACGGCTACAAGTACTACGGGAGTTCCCGTGGTTGCCTCCTGTCATTCCTCGTCCTGACCAGACGTTGCTGGGGATAGGTTTGACGGCGAGGACCGCAGGCCGCTTGGGTAAGTGTTTTGCAAGTCTGTCACGGGTTATAGCCCGTTATCACGCCGGTGACGCTACTGGCAGTGTGTGCTTTACCTCTCACGATAGCACCGTCCAACCGACGTGGTCGAGTTTGCGGGGCCTGACTCCACCACATGGTCCTCGTTGTGTGTAGTTATTATGCTTAGTGGGACTGTTGGTACATGGGTTTGATCCCGTAATATCCCCACCTCCACTGTCTCTGACGTGTGGGGTGGCGGGGATTGATCGGGGGCTGCTCGTTATGCTGGTGGTTCTATGAGTGATGTACTGCCTCAACGGCCCCCGTTTGGCTGACAGGCAATTACACTTGCCACACCGATTAGGTGCGGGGCAATATATGGGGTGCTCACCTCCATGAGCAACGCCTGGTGGACCCCTTGTGATGTACACACTCAAAGCATTTCTCCCTATGTTTCTAAGGTAGCCCTTCTGTTGTGCGTCTTCTCTCTCCCCCATGTACCTTACTCATTGTTGCAGGTCCCACGGGAGCAGACTGCGGGGCACCTTAGGGAACTGCTTAGGGTAAGCATCAACCTGCCTCACCCTCACTTCATTAGCCCTCATGTCTTTGTCTGTGAATCCCAGTTGTGATTATACCCACTACTGCAGTTTTTTCTGTTGTTTTAATTAATTTTCACTAGTGTGTTTGAATAGCGTAGAATTCATGTGACCTAGGAAACAATGGAGCCTTACATTGATCACACTCTTCTGCTGTGTATATTTCCTCTAGGTCACATCGCATAAGCAGGACCAATTGCCTGCCTACTTATTGACCGCAAGGAATAAGGTTGTAATTTACATTTATTTACTTTTTTCACTGTGTATTGCTGAGCACTTAGGTCCTGAAGAATTGCCATGATGGCAAGAAACATGTTGACCTGACCTGAAGGTGGAAGATATTTTGTTGTGAATCTGTCTCAACATATATCTCCCCTCCCACCCCTTTTTAATCAAGGGAGTTAGCCACGCCAATAAAGTTTTCTGTGGACTGACCCACCTTTTTTATTCAACACCACTTCACGACTACACTTTCACTTGCCCTCTCACACGCATGCAGCATATGGCTGGAACAAAAGATCTCCGATAAAGAGCCCCTTCATGGGTGCCCGTCAGACATTGCAGCGCCAGTCTTACGAGGAGCAGAACCCATATGATGAAGCATGACACCTAGCTTGCTGGGTGCGTGAGGGTTTTAGTTCCAAAATTGGAATTCCCCCTCCCTTTTCACCATCTTCTACGCTACTCACGCATTTACACTCACTTGTATTTCACACTCTCATCAGAGAACTTTGTACTCTTCTTGTGTTACTAGGCCCCTGAAATCTACATAAGTGACACCTTCTGATCTCGGGGAAGCTGCTTTGTGCAGACTCCACTTGGGCCGCAGTTCTTTCTCAGCCACCCCAAGCAACTCTTGCACAGCCCATTTTGAACTGAAGGTGTGAGAATTGCTTGGGGGCTGAGTTCAGCCTGTGTGGGATAAATGCTGACAATGGGCACTCTGTTGAGTCTCTGAACTGGCTGCCTGAGAGGTGTACCCTCCTCTAGGCCTTCCCACACCATCCCTTAGAGGCCCCAGGAGGGAGGGCCCCTCCCATGAGCCCGTTTGTAAGCATTTTTTCACTCTGATCGGCAGACATACACGAGGACTAGTGGGGTGTTAATTGCCATTGTGGGGGGCTCTATCCTGGCAGGCAGAGTGCCAGGCCCTGGGCAGCTGCCCACACTGCCCATGCCTAGCGCTGGCCCTGCCTCCAGGAAGGAGGTACTGGAGGAAAACAATGCTGTTCAAAGAAAAACAAGAAAACAAAAGTACTGGCAAAGTACTGGCAAACTGTGTAAAGTGGCACTAATGTGTTGCTGTTTGAAAAAAAATATCTGGCCACTTTACGAACACTCCATCTTGCTTTATTTAATTATTTTTCAGAGTTTTAACATTTTATTTCCGAGGCTGCACTTTGGAATAGAAAAATGTAAAAAGGCATTTCCAGCAAAATTGGTTTTCTTTTTTGCATCCATTTCACAGGGGTACAAATGGACGACAGGAAGGATGGTGAGAACTGTGAGAAGTTGGCCTGATATTTGATGTGTCCAATTCTGGGGGCACCTTGTATCAGTCCAAATAATCCCTTATGGTGTCTGGGTGTAAGTCAACCTTATAGACAAGCTATCCTAAGGGTAGCATGGACTAAGCAGCCTTAAAGGCTTAACTCAAGAGGTCGTGTTAAGCAAGCTGTTTTACCAATCACAAACCTGTAATATCAAATGAAAGGACACCACACAAGTTATATATTATAAAAATATATGTATTTATTACTAGAATAATCCTTTGTACTCTTTATGAGTGCAGAGGCACTGTCGTAATTTGACAATGGCCGGGTTAGCGCTTAGCTGTGCTACACGTTTTCTCGCTTAAATTGACTATACATGGAAACGCCATCTTGTATGTCACGGCGGCCATCTTAGATCATGAGCGGCCTCGTGGCCAGCGTGCCCTTTAGTCCGTTGTCCGTGCCACTGACCATTCGAGTTTGCCCAGCAACAGGCTATTTTTAGTAACGGTTAAGCCTGTGCATGCGCAGTCCCAACTGACCAGTCACCCCTCAGGAATGTGCCGCCAAACTGACCAGCGGGGTTGTAACCCCTCCAATGAGCTGGCTGTGTTCCAAAAATGACCATATATGTACATAACGCGCTGTAACTTTGTACCGCCTATCTTTTTATTACCTGCAAATTGAATAAAAGAACGGGTCACACCGATGTTCGGTGTGATACTTCTTGCATTACCGAAGGGTGCTGTAGGAATGTACCACCACCCCATGGGGTCTTAATAAACTTGTTCTTTGAATTTTTCAGTTTCCGTGCCAACAGTTCTTTCAATGTAAGTGGGTTATCTTCGGAACATGTAGGCCTTGGGAACCCGATACAACAGCACAAGCGTTTAAACAAAAGCACAGTTAAACATATAAAAGTTGCACAATTATGGATGAGGCCGGTGGGCCACGCAAACCATATATTAAAAAAGTGGTATAAGTATCACTAATGGAACAGTGGTCAGGCCTAGGGCCTGCAGAATCGCTGGGAGCAGTCGGGACCAGCAATGCTGAAGTCGGGAAAAGCCAGCGGGAATCGGGTGCAGCGCATAAAGCACACACATGCACCAATGCAAAGTCAATGGTGCATAAAAGTTATCGAGTTACTGTTTTAAGAGTCTTCCGACTGACCTAGAAGGACAAAACTTTAGACTAAGGCACTAGAGGTGTATACCAGTACAGGAGCACCAGCGTTCATGAGATAACTCACCCACAAGAAGCGGGTGCACAGGTGCAAAGTAGTGTCAGCTTTAGTCGTGTAGATCTATAGAGCCTGGAGATGAAGATGCTGAAGGTGGCCAGAAGAGAAGTGTCCGGTGCCATCCAAGGGTGGATCAAAGATGTAGATGACCTGAAAGCAGAGGGGACAGAGTCTGAGTCACTCAGCAGTGACCAGGGTGGAACCAGGAAGAAACCAGGCAATGTCGGGCGCAATCAGGTTGATGTCGTGAAGCTTGTCTCCGCTGCCACGTGGACTCTGGGGTACTGAGGATGTCCAGGAGTGGATCGTGAGTTGTCCCACAAAGGCTCTCACTGTTGGCGGTGTTGGCGTCCGGATTGGAGCAAACAAACCTTGGTAAATGCAACCCACGCAGGATTCAAAGATCGCTTCTTACTCGGACCAGGAAAGTGAGAGCGGGTGCTCCTTTTCAGAGAAATGAGGGCAAGTCTAGAGCAACCAGACTCACAAGTTAGATTCAAAGGTTCATTGGTACTGGGGCCGCTATCCAACGGGCAAGCGGCCGGACCAATGCATTGAGCCAAAAAATGCAGAAGGGCCCCACGCAGCACTCGGTGAGTAAAGAGGGGTGAGCTTTGGTGCAAGAGTGGCTCAGGGCTGGGGCTTCTCAAACCCCAATGCACAGCTTCAAGGGAGCCTCGGAAGCTGCACGGTCAGCGCCTCATGGTCTTTCCAAGATGGCCGGCCCCACGCTTCAGGTCGCCTCCATGGGTCTCAGCTCTGCAGGGACTGTGGATCGGGCTGATAGAAGGCAGGCACGCTGGGTCTTGTCTATCTCTGTCGCTTGAGTTCCGGTGGGAACTGCAACACAGCAAACGTTGAGCTGCTGGATGGTGCCTGTTTGCACAGGGTGGTCACTCCTTGACCACAAGGGAGATTCTTCAGTCTTCTACGTTGAGTAGGATGTCGAAGGGTCCGGAGTTTCATTTCATAAGTTTCAGTCAGGATAATCTGATGTGCGTTGGCACTGCTCCCAGTCTTATACCAATCTAGTGGGCTGGATTACCTGCTAGGTCACTCCTATGGGTGGGACCCAGGAAGGGGGTGGTTACACCCCTTTCCCTTTGTCCAGGGTCGCGCTGGGACTGGGGCTGGTGTGCTCCAGAACCGGTTTGACCGGATTATGCAAGGGGAAGCCTTGTGCTCCCCAGGTAGTGTCTGGTTTCTTTCAAACCTCCCTGCTACAATCCACTATCTCCTGTCTGGGGTGGTGTGACACCTCCCTGTGACAGGAAACCCTTTGTCCAGTCCTCCTCTGCCAAGTTTCGGTCAGCAGCAGGAGGCCAGACTCGTGTCTGTGGCAGAAGCGTCCATTTTGTGATGCTGAGGCTCTTTTAAAATCAACCGCGTTTTAGTAAAGTAACATGCCTTCTCCCTCTAGAAGGGTGGAATGCTATCCCTGTCACCAGGAATGGTGAGGGGATAGTATTCCAAATCGTATGACACCTTACACGACATGTTTTGATACAGCCAAACCAAAGTTATCATATAACCGCGATGGATTATAGCGCACTTAAGAGTATATAGTATGGCATTATCCCGGAACAGCTAAGGGAGTTGGTCCAGACAGCTGCAGACAGGCTCAGCTCATGCTAGAGCACCATCTCACATAAAACCAAGCACTCTGCCTCCAGGATTGTTAAGGCCTGCCATAGGAGGGACTTATAGGTATATATGTGTCCAGATAAAGGTTTAGATCTAGGTATACTATATCTAAGCAAGGGGTGATTACACCACCTTGCCCCAGCTGAGTGATCAGCCAGTTGTGTCGATTTAAGTACCAGCTAGGGGTGGCAAAAGATATGCTGCAGCCCCTGGTAGGCCTTGTTGGCACCTATGCCCTGAGCACCTAAAGTGCATGGTACAGGGGCTGACAAGGTGTCCAGTTCCAATTGGGTTATGTACCTATAGTACATGTATGTGAATTTAGAGAGAGAACAGCAGGCTGTGGGTCTGATTAGCAGGCCCACAGCCACATTAAGTCGAACACCAGTGAAGCAAAAAGCAAAAATTTGGGGTGACCATAGGATAGCAGACCCTACTCTCCTACAAGAACCATTTCTTGATTCATGATTTTCGGAAAAGTGAGAAGTAGTTAGACAGAACGAGAGGGAATAGGAGTAAGAAAGAGGGGGCAGCTGCCAGCGGCAGAGCAGAAGCGGACACCTTCCTTGTCTTGTCTGGGCAGGAAGTGGAGACAGAGGTGCATATTATCAAGGCTGGGCGATAAAATTATTGCCGCTTTATCGGCAGAAAACTGCTGATAAAGCAACGATAATGGGCTTGATAATATGCTCTATGGAATTCCAATCGAAGCCCATGTTAGATGTGAAGACATCTAACATGGGCTTCGATTGGAATTTCATAGAGAATATTATCAAGCCCATTATCGCCGCTTTATCAGCAGTTTTCTGCCGATAATGCAGCGATAATTTTATCGGCCAGGCTTGATAATATGCCCCAGAGACCTTTTCCTTCTCTGCTCCTTGCCCGTCCACGAACAGAATATTTATGACATCCAGGGACGCATGTTCTTAATAAAAAAGTAGGGGAACGGAATCTACATAATTAAAGAAGTAGGGGCATGCCATGCCCTGCCGTTCCCGCCCACTTCGACCACTGCATTTACCCCATTTCTGAGGTGAATGACCGATGAACATGCGGCCGGGTTTGGGGCATAATCGCTTTGCGGTCTATCAGGTTGAAATCTTAAGCAAGGAAACAGCACTTTTGTTTTGGGGAAAAGCTATTCTAGAATGAGCTTTAATTAAATCTTTAACAAAATCACAATTTGGAAGCAAGAGTTACACCCTACAATTTTTTTTACATGTTTGCAATAGTGTCACAATTGGTTTCCTCTATTCGCTGGTTCAAATTCAAATTGTTTTATGTAACATGGACTACAACAAACAATGTTTTTTGTTTCTTGTCTCCAGAAGCAAACTGCACCCCCTTTGTGATCACTACAAAATGCCGCTTTCACGCTACGCTAGCCCCTCCTCGTCTTCAGAGCCCTGTTACCCAGTTTTTATGGGGACCACCGATTCACACGTGTCACCCCAGGCTGGAAAGCTGCAATCATTTCCCGTCTCCGTTTTGGAGCCCATCCTTGCTCCCTGGTTGATACCGTGCAGGTCCGGCCCATAAATCCCACATGTGCGCCCATAACCCTACAGCCCACCTCATTATTTTTAACAAGGATAAAGCGGCCAGTCTGCATGCAGCCGGTTGGACCATTGTGTGTTAGGCATCAAGGGAACTCAGTGGGTTAAAAACGGTCTTAAGGACGCAGGTGCAAAGTCTGCAGGGCTGGAAAGCGTTCCATCCTTCCGAGGTCAAGGAGACGTGTTTGATAAGAACAGTATATAATTCCGGAAGCACAGCGGTGGCAAAACAGGCACAGAGGCCGCTGCAATGAGCACTTCATTGCTGTGTTTTTAAGTGCTTTGCTCTGCATAGACAACCTCTTCCATTTAAATTTCAAAGGTCGATAAGGTCGGGGCAGAGCAGTCACGGTGCGTGGGAAGTCTGCAGCAGAACTGAAACACAAAGGGAAGCTCGGGAGGGAGCCAAGAAGAAGGCCTGTTACTGTACCGAAATACTATGGGCCCTGCACTCAGGCAGTACACAGAGGGCCCTACCGAACAGTTGATGCCCTTGCCTACCTTTACATCTGTAACAGACAAGCACCTCCAATTACAGCATTGTTGCTGTGCGCAGAATACAAGCGCTACAAGGCCTTACCATGGGCAGAATAAACACTATATAAATCGCTGAAACATAAGAAACATGTACAGTATTTTACTCAACTGCCTGTGGCCATATGGAGTGATCTCTGCAAACCTTGACGGGATAAAGACCTGTGGGTTGTGCAGGCCCACCTGAGGCTTTAATCACTGACTACTTACTCCATGCCCAAGCTGTACTTAACTCTCTCTTATCCACTGGAGCAATTTTTAATCAGAATTAATATTATTAACACTAAATATAAACATCTGAGTTTACAATCCAAGGCAAGGGTCCCCATAATTTGGCCGCCGCACAGATGAAAGGCGGAGTGTGCCTCAGACACGTGAAACAGAGGTCTCCATGGCGGGGGTGCAACCTTCTTATGCACCTTCCCGTGTTTCCACCTTACAGTCTGCTCTCACCAAGATGAAGCCAGACAGAAGGCTCTGATTTGTAAGATTGAGCTAATGGCTGCTAGGCGAAATTAGTTTTTCATTGCGCATACTAGAATTTGAGTTGTGAGTTGGCTCTTTGATGGATTTATACTGTGGATCAGGCTAAAGGTTAGGGAGGTTCAAGCAGCCTCAGAAAGCAATCTGCCCCACAGCTAGACACAGGGCTGAAGCATAGGAGATCAGAGCGTCAATCCTGCTTGTTCCTGTCTGCCTTATGCATGAAGGGGGTTACCCTAGGAGAAGGCCTTCTGCCTTCAGAAGGGCTCTGGTTTGAAGTGCCAGAGGAAGGAATTAAACACCAAAGCTGCATAAATCTCTTCCAGTTGAGAAATGTTTGATGGCTTCTTTGTTTTAGGCAGTGTTCATGTTCGGCAGAGCTGGGATCAGTCACCTCTCTTCCAGGCTCTCTCCTCTTGTCTGCCGAGGCACGATTGAACGTGTCAGCTGTTAACCTAGATACAAGAATTTGGATATAAAAATAGGCAAAAAATTGTAGATTAATAAAAGGCCAACACTCTACCTCTGATTGCCCATCTTTGGAGCTTCTTCGGACATTCTTGTCGTTTTTGCCCTAATTTGACATAGTTTTATTACTTATAATAAAAAGGCGAGGACAGAGAGGAAGGGCGCCACCCCCCCAACCACGACCGGCGCTTACACTTGTCTGCAGAGTTTGACACGTCCGTCAGGGAGGGGTAAAAAACAGATGGCACACTGCACGCAATTAAGTGCGAGTGAAGCGGAGGAAAACTGTAGTTAGGCACCACTGCTTCAGGACTTCACAGAAGTTACCATAGTATCAACAGCCAACAGAAATCAAGAAAACAACAGTAATGCCAGACTTGAACAAATCGCAGGGGGCAGGAGAAAGCCAATATACAGATTACTTTGAGTCTCGCTGAGACAGTGCATGCAGTGCATGCACTGCCAAGGCGAGACCTAAATATATACTAACACTAGGCTGATATACTCTGCTTCCTTTATTGCCCAGCTGTTGTACATGGGTTTGACTTTTGAAAAGACATTATAGACACAAAATCTGTCTGGGGGACTAAAGATTGGCAAGTTTGGGGAACTGAGGCCTTATTTAGAGCATGCCTCATACCACATCAGATTACGATACAGTGCAACAGACTTTTGTCTTGGGCTAGCCAAGATCAATAATTTGAACACACCTCTGATTCCCTCACTTACACACTTTGAGAGTTGGCAAAATATACATCAGACAGTGGAGATACATTGAATGCCATACTACAAAATAGTTCCTACAACTCATCAGACCCCCAATTGGAAGGAAGGGATGTTTGGTTTGGCCTATCAACACAAATAGGTGTGAGTCAAGGCTCAGGGGTACCACCAAAGGGTTTAGTATCCATAGACCTGATCAGCACAATCAGAGCACTCAGGTTGGGGAGCTCTTACAGTTTTGGGAAGTTATGCCTAGAGTGGCTAAAGACCTTGACACTGTCCCAGTTGAAACAACACTTATCTCTTCTCTCAGAGACCATGGGCTTTATGGATTTTTTGTTAGGTCTTCAGAAGCCATGTCAAAACTGCTACTTGTACGCTATTTACAACAAAGTATTGAAACTCTCTTAACAGGAGGCTACTAAGAGATTGTGTGAGATTGGTTGGGATAAACTAGAAAAGGCTTTGGCTGTGGTTGACAATGGTATGACCACACTATCATCCAGAATGTATTCACTGGGCAACATAGTATATTCTGCGATAGATATAATGTAACAGGCTTTGTCTATTTTACAACATGGACATTTGCAATTGCGATCCTTTCTATTACTGAACTGGACGCTACAATAACTGTGATCTGGCCACGTTCCCTGGCGTAACATCAACAGTATGACTCATTTTCTGCATACAATCTAATGGAAAGACATATGGTTATGGAAGGCAGAAATGCAAAATATATCATTTTGTTTAAATATCTTTATTGGTATTTTCTGTTTTTTTACATGACTGTCATCATGGTTATGTATAAAATGTCCAAATGTATATAACATACATACAGAACACATATATAAAAGTATATTACACATTGCTTCAGTTTGTTGTTGTTACTGACGTTCTATTCTCAAGTGTGGTGATTTACATCTTATGTGAGTATGTGTTCTGGGGTCCCTGTGTGCCATTGCTCACATTTTTACAACATCATGGTTTAGAAATTATTATCATTTCTATTCACATCCTACTTATGATGACACATCTGGCTGGAGTTGTAATGACTGGATCTTATGCATATATGTCATGAACATACAAAATTTGCCTTTCAGGTCCAATCATCACTTCATTGCGGGAGAAAAGGAATTATATGATGACAGAATGGAGAAAGAAGTCACTGAATATTACCAATAAGACTTATTTTCTAAAACCATACAAACTAAACTGAAACATATAATATAAAATGAAAATTTGCCATCTACGGAATACAGACAAAATCTGTCTTACTTGAACGGGTACAAGGGTGCATTATCGGTTCATTTCCACATAATACATTGAAGCAGTGCACATAACTAAGTGTAGTCACCAACCAGCAAAGGAGACCTCTATGTCTAGAGAAGCAAGTGGGGTATGTGTACCTACCCACAGCAGAGCAGAGGGTGCGATAAATGTCAAATTGTATTAGTTCCGAAGCATGTCTCCTCTTCTTGGCTAAGCAATGAAGCACTAGCGTACCTGTCACGGATCAGTAGTTATGGTATCATCAATCAATCAATCAATCAATCATAGGCATTTATAGAGCGCTCTACTTACCCGGAGGGTCTCAAGGTGCTAGGGTGGGGGTGCTGCTGCTACCCGAAAAGCCAGGTCTTGAGCTTCTTCCTGAAGGCGAGGTGGTCTTGGGTCAGGCGCAGGTCGGTCGGGAGGGAGTTCCAGGTCTTGGCGGCCAGGTAGGAGAAGGACCTTCCTCCTGTTGTCGCTCTTCAGATGCGGGGGACGGCGGCGCGGGCGTGACTGGCTGATCGGAGGTGTCGTTTGGGAGCGTAGAAGTTGATGCGGTTGTTGAGGTAGCTCGGGCCTTGGTCGTGGAGATCTTTGTGTGCGTGGGTAAGGAGACGGAAGGTGATTCTCTTGTTGACCGGGAGCCAGTGCAGGTCTCTTAGGTGTCCGGAAATGTGGCTGTGTCGTGGGATGTCGAGGATGAGTCTGGCTGAGGCGTTCTGGATCCGTTGGAGTCTCTTCTGGAGCTTGGCGGTGGTTCCGGCGTAGAGGGCGTTGCCGTAGTCCAGTCGGCTGGTGACGAGTGCCTGGGTGACAGTCTTCCTGGTCTCGATGGGGATCCACCGGAAGACCTTCCGTAGCATGCGCAGGATGTTGAAGCACGACGAGGAGACGGCGTTGACCTGTCTGGTCATGGAGAGGGAGGAGTCCAGGATGAAGCCCAGGTTGCGTGCGTGGTCTGTCGGTTTGGGTGCGGTGCCCAGGGCGGGGGGCCACCAGGAGTCGTCCCAGGCGGAGGGCGAGGATCCCAGAATGAGGACTTCCGTCTTGTCCGAGTTCAGCTTCAGGCGGCTGGTCGACATCCACTCGGCTACCTCTTTCATTCCTTCGAGAAGGTTGGCTCTGGCGGCGGAGGGGTTGTTGGTCAGGGAGAGGATCAGCTGGGTATTGTCGGCGTAGGAGATGATGTTGAGGTTGTGTTGGAGTGCGATGGCCGCGAGGGGGCTCATGTAGACGTTGAAGAGGGTTGGGCTCAGCGAGGATCCTTGAGGGACGCCGCAGATGACTTCGGTGGCCTCTGACTTGTATGGTGGTAGACGGACTCTCTGTGTTCTTCCGTCGAGGAAGGAGATGATCCATTCCAGCACCTTCTCCTGGATTCTGACGTTGCTGAGGCACTGCACTAGGGTGCGGTGGCAGATGTGTCGAAGGCCGCGGAGAGGTCTAGTAGGATGAGGGCCGCTGTTTCTCCGTTGTTCATCAGGGTTCAGATGTCATCGTGGCAGCGATGAGGGCAGTCTCGGTGCTGTGGTTGGCTCGGAAGCCAGACTGTGAGGGGTCGAGGGATCCGTTCGTCTCGAGGAAGACGGCCAGCTACTTGTTGATGGTCTTCTCGATGACTTTGGCTGGGAACGGGAGCAGCGAGATGGGGCGGTAATTCTTGAGTTCGGTGGGGTCCGCTGTTGGTTTCTTGAGTAGAGCGCTGAGTTCGGCATGCTTCCAGCTCTCAGGGAAGGTGGCGGTGGTGAAGGAGGTGTTGATGATGTCCCGCAGGTGGGGTGCGATGACGGCGTCAGCCTTGTTGAAGACGTGGTGAGGGCAGGGGTCGGTCGGAGATCCGGAGTGGATGGAGTTCATGATGCGGACCGTTTCTTCGGTGCAGATCGGAGTCCAGGCGCGGAGGGTGGTGGTGGGGGGCGGTGGTTCGGTCGAGTTGGACGTGGCGTTCGTTGGTTGGGTGTTGAAGCTGTTGTGTATGTCCGCGATCTTGTTGTGGAAGTAGGAGGCGAGGGAGTTGGAGAGTTCTTGCGATGGGGTGATGTCGTTGTTTCCGGCGTTGGGGTTGGAGAGCTCTTTTGTGTCATCTGTGTCTATTGTGTTGTCTGTCTGTAGTGCAGTGAGTAGTGTGTCCCAGACTTGATCAATAGGATATTTGCGGAGCCCTGTTGTCTCCTCTCTGTGTAGTGCCGTACTTTCCGCTTGAGCGCATATTAGAAATGAACGCTCCAGCTAATTATTTCTGTAGGATCTGTGCTTTTCCATTTCTTGATTATGAGATGTTTTGCAGTAACTAGACCTAAATCACGGAATCACGAGGTGACCTTGTCTTTTAAATCTGGCATAGAGCCCTAGAAGGCAGACTTCCCATGACAATTGCAGTGTCGTGTCTGCATTATGCTTGGGCCATGACTATCTCTTGCCAGCATTGTTGAAGGGATGCGCAAGCCCACAGCATATGAAGCAGATCTGCATTTGGATGTTGATAACACGGACACGCAGAGGTGGCGGTACGGAAATATCTGTTTATCATGTCAGGTGAGAGGTATGTCCTCTGTATGATGTAAGTTTGTATGAGCTTGAACCTAGAGTTTCTTGGTATGTTCCTAGCACCTGCTAGTCGGCGTTCCATTCCTTATCATTCCAGGGTTGGCCTCTATAAGTCTCCCATCTAACTTGGAGGCGTTGCATCGGCTTCAACATATGCGCAAGCAGCGCCTCTACCAGCCAATGCACCACGTGCGATCCCGCCCCAATGACATGCAGGTATTGGAATACTAAATGTGTTGGTGGCTTAGTTGTTAGATCCTCCCAGGCAGCTGACAAAGCCTTCAGAAGGGAAGTGTGTAGAAGGAATTGACCAACTGGTACTTGAGTTTCTTCGACCAGTGTCTCAAATGTTAGTAATGCACCGTCTCTATATAGGTCGCCCAAAGTGTTTAATTCCGCCACATGCCAGGTAGTCAATGCTGTCTCTGATGTACCCAGTCTGCCCCTTTGTGACTCCAGCAGTGGTAAACTCCGGGTGCATGGAAGTGTTGGGCGAGTAAGATATAAACACCTTTTGTAACATTTATGAGCCAGTCCTAAATGTAGTTGCGGTGTTCGCTGGAGTTTGGCAACGGGATGGAACCGATGGCAGATTTGAGAATGGGTCCAAGGCTTTAGCATGCTTGCTGTGTCCTCTAGCAGACACATACCATCAAGCCATTATGTCTCCCAGTGGAGCGTGGAAGCTAAATAATACAGTTCCATGTTAGGGATGGCTAGTCCACCTTTGCTAGCGAGAGCATACATCTTCCACAGAGCAACTCGGACTCTCCCCTTGTTCCAAATGAAGTCCTGGAATAACAGTTCCAACTCTCGGAGGATCGTAGGTTTGACATAGAGAAGGAGGTTTCAGAAATAATAGAGCAATTTGGGATGTACGATCATTTTCATCAGGGTGATACGGCTCATGACGTTCAGTGGAAGCGTTTTCGAAAATTGCGCTTGAGGTCGTACGGCCAAAAATGCTCTCAACAGATTGCCCTCTAGTAAGTGGTAAGGTGATTGATACACAAAAAATTTTTAATATCTGAAGGTCGTTGGATACCACGTGAGGAGCGAGCCAATCAGGAATACATCTTCCTGTTTTTTGTCGGCGTTAACTGAATAGATCCCTGACTTGGCCCAATTGACCCGGAGTCCGGATTTCTCCTCAACTGGTTTGAGTATATGTGCAATGGACTTCGGGATTACAGTAAAATCCCGGAGATATAACAACAAATCATCTGTATATAGGGAAACGGCATGCAGCCCATCTCCCAGCCGTATACTCCACTCTTCGCCATCTCTCCGGAGCAGCATTGCCAAAGGCTCCATAGCAAGGGAGAACAGCAACGGAGACAATGAGCAGCCCTGACGTGTCCCATGCCTCACTCTAATGCAGTCTGAGACAAAATTACCGCTGCAAACCGGGACAGTGGGTCATTGATACAATAAACAAATCAAATTTAAATAATGTTCCCCTAGTTTGTATTTGCCCAACACAGCTGCCAGATAAGGCCATTCCAATGAGTTGAAGTCTTTTTCTAAGTCCAGTACCAGGCAGCCCGATTGAGGCCAACTGTGCACTATGTACTGTTGAACTCTAAAAAACCTCTGTATATGAAGAGAATTGCACCGTGCTGGAACAAAACCATTCTGATAGGGGTATACTAGCGTTTTCACTAAGGGTGAAAGGCGCCTGGCTAATAGCGATGCAAAGATCTTGTAATCTGTGTTGAGGAGAGCAAGCGGACCATAAGAGCCCAGGAGGTCGGGATTTTTATCAGGTTTAAGGAGGGACACCAGCAGGGCTTCATTCTTTGTGGTGGTGAGTGTGGAGTCATCAAGTGCAGTTTCGTACTCTTTCAACAACTGCAGTACTAAGATGTGGACATATGCCTTGTAGAATTCAGTTAGTAGATCATCCGGTCCCGGTGACTTCACATTGGACAATGAGAAAATACTGTCTCTGACTTCCTCTGAGTGAAGTGGGGTATTAAATTCTTCACTGTGGGTGCTTGTAGGCCCTGGCAGATCTAAATCCTCCAGATAAATCTGTAACTCTAAGGGTGTAACTCGCACGCGCGATTTATACAAGTCTCGATAATGCATTACAAATGCACCATGAATATTCTGTTGTATATATGCAATATCCTTGTTCGCCATTTTCACCGATGCTATCGACGTTGATGACTCATTCTGCCGGATGAGCCATGTAAGTAGTTTGCACTCTTTGTCACCCATCTGATGTGTTTTCGCCGAGTGAGTGGCGTAGTTGAGGCATCTCACCCGCTCTACCAATTGTGTATGTTCCTCCCTGTGCTGGTCAAGCCGTCCCTGAATGCCATCTATGGCTGTCTGTTTACTAGTTGCCAGTCTACGTTCTAAGATAGTGAGTCTTTTTCCAGTTGCGTGCGCATCCCTGCCTGTGTCCCAAAGCAATGCTCCCTAACAACCACCTTGAGAGCGTTCCACTCCTCCAGTTGTGACGTGGCCGTACCCGCATTTTCTTCAAAATATTGTGCCCCCGTAGTGGCCAGTGAGTCCCGAAATGGCACATCAAGGAAAACATCAGTTTGGAGGCGCCATATCGGGATCAGTGGCAGTTCAACCTCCCACTGAGCTCCATGACATGCAGGTTATGATCAGAGTGTATGCATCCCATGTATGAGGATTAGGAGATGCATGGTAAAAGATCATCTGACACCATGAAGCGGTCTAGGCGTACATGGAGCTTTTGAGGCCCGGAGTAACAGGAGTACACCCTGTCTAGTGGATTTCTGTGCCGCCACACATCACATGAGGCGCCAGAGCACTACCCAATTTGCCAATGCCTTTGAAGCTGTGTATGTGGCAGTGCCTGGCAAGGGAGGAAAGGATCAGTCCAGAGAAGCATCCAGCACACATTTGTAATAACCACCTACGATCATAGGTGTGTCATGCCTCATGGACAGTTTTGCTACATCTGATCTAAAAAAGCTGCCTGCTCACTGTTGGGTGCGTAGAGTGATGCTAATATTACCAGCTTACTATCAAGTACCCTATTACCACTGTGTCAACCACTCGAAATGGAGTACCCAGTTTTATCCACACTAGGACCCCCCGTGAGTATGCAGAATAGCCGGTCACAGATAGTTGTCCTCTCCAGCGCCTGAGGAGGCATGTGACTTCTGCTTGAGTCAAATGTGTCTCCTGGAAGAGTGCTATTTGTATGCGATGGCGTTTGAGATAGGAATATATAAGATAATGGCATGCCGGGCTATGGATACCTCACACTTTCCATGTACCTATCCTAATGGGCGCCATAGCCAATGTGTGTAAGGGGTGCAAGTGGTCCCGTCCGGCCAGAGGGTGTAGGAGGAGGGCCTCAGGCATATAGAGGTCATCCTAAAGTGTGTGTCTCTGCGCACATCAACTATGCAACAATCGTACCCTTGTTGAGAAAAGATGGCATTGTAAACATTTAAACAAATCACAATCAAAAATACCATGAGAGCAATTTTGCAACAAGCAGTCGCCTAAACTTGTAATGCAATGGCACACAACTAACGTCTGGGAGAGACTAATGTGTACAGCAATCTAAATGCTAGTTAAAGAAAAGGAGGGAACCGTCATTTGCGGTTAAGCCTGTCTCTGGCCTAACGCCAGTAAGACAGGGCCACTGCCTGTTTGTTATGTATAAAATTCCCATACATTGAAGAGCTAAAAGGGAGAGCATGACGGTGGTTATAGGACTAGCCCTGCAAAACCAATATCGGCATGACTACTATGCATAATTGTTACAGTTCAGAGACAGCATACAGAGTCATTTATACTTGCATATCCTGTGAAGACATGTGGTGTTCTTGCCATAAAGGAAAGGAGAGTTGGACACAAGACATACGTATGTTAAAGCGACAATGTTAGAAGTCTGCGGGGTGACATGTGGTAGCAAGCAGGAGCCTTGGGAAACAGGGAGATTATCTGAAAGTTCCTCAGCACTTTGCGGCCCCTGTCGATCATAGTCTGAATCGAATTCCCCTTCCGGCGATCCGCCAATTTTCACCACTGCTTGTACAGCCTCAAGTTGACCGCTCAATATAAACTCTGGTGTGAGGCCCGAGGCTTGAGAGGTCGAGGATTGCGATTTTCTTCGTCTTTTTCGGCGATGCCATGAAGCAGCCTCTGGAAGCATCTCTCTTTGCCCTGTTTATGCTGAACTATCTGGGGTGTTGAAGAAGTGGGTCTTACCATTTGCAATGACCCTCAGTATTGTAGGAAACAGAAAAGAGTATTTAAGATCACATTTTTGCAGGCACCTCTTCACCGCTAGATATGAGTGCCTCTATTTCTGGACTTGGAACGTGTAGTCCGGGAAGATCATCGCTGTCTCTATAGTTTAATAAGCGATTAAAAGCAGCCTCGGGTTCGAGCCCGGAGGTGGGGGGTTGGCAGGCACCCTGTGTGCTCTTTCAACAACAAATTGTGGAGCAAGGATCTCCCCTGGCAGCAGCGCTCAGATCCAGTCTTCTGCGTAATTTACGGCATTTCTTCCTTCCACTCCCTCCGTTAGTCCCACAACGCTTACATTGTTGCTGTGGGGCCTGACTTCGGCATTCTCAGCCCTGTCTTATAAGAATTCCACTCGGTTAAATAAATCATAAATGTTTTTCTCAGCCGTGGACACCTGCGGCGAAACCTCTGCGATGTCCCCTTCAGTGGCAGCAGTGCGGTCTGCGAGTTTCCGATGGTCTGCGTGCAGCAGTGTGAGATAGACTGCCTTCTTATCTTCTAGAGAAGTGCAAATTTGATTCATCGTCTCTCCAAGTTTCTCAACTGCCACCAACACTGCGTCAAGTTTATGCGCCATGGGGTCCACTGTCTCTGCCCCGCCATCTTGTCTGTGTATGCCCAAGTTTGCGGGTGACGGGCTGCTGCACCCCTGGTGCCAACCTTGGTTCGGCCCCCTCGTGACATGCTATAGTGGTCAGCGATCTTCAGGCACCTCTGGAGCAATCCTTGGAGATCACACTCACCTTTCGCGCAATCAAATCTGAAGATTAACTGGGGTGGGCAGGTGGGACTCACCAGTATCATTCGTAACTGTACCTCAACAATTGTGATGTGAAAGGCATCAGGTGGGTCCCACTGCCTCTGAACTTGGTGTTGTGACCTCAGGAAACAGAGTGTGCCGTGCGTGGTGGACCTCTATGAATGGCCAGTATCAGGTCCTCAGCATCCCAATTGAAGAAGACTTCGGAGGAAAACCAAGCATCGCGGCAGATCGCGCCAGAGCAGGGTGTGCAACAACAGGGTGTCATCAGCGTGACATACCCCGAGCCTCTATGGGTATCCCCGCACTCCCCTTTGTTCAAAAGGGCAATGTCAGGTTGTCTGCCCTAGTAGATCTGACTCTCACTGGGTGGTAAGGTCCCGGGTAGGCGTCTGGTTTGCAGCGCCTCAGGCCGCGTGCACCAGCGTGAGTGAGTCGTGTGTAGCCGCCGCGCAGGTCTTCATAGATGTATCCTCACGTCCTCGATCTGGGCATAACGGTCACAGTGGGTGGCTTCCATGCCACTGCCCAATTCCAGGGGTGGGACAGTTTTGTGACCGGGTTTTTTGTTCTGTTTCTGAGTGATGGTGACTTTAAGCTTGCTACCATCCTAGATCCCTATTCTTAGCTTGTTTTGGTCCTTTTCAGGCCTTTTTTCAGACTTAGAAGCATAAACTAGAGGATAGCCGCTTTATATGATGATAGATCCCTTATTCCTGACTCTCATCCATCTATTGCCTATTGGCTTTGACATAATTATGTGTCCTTTCATCATTCTACCTATAGTAGAGGGTGGATCCTGTAGTTCTGACTTTATATTACCTATTGGTAGGGTTTGTGTATAGAGCTAAGTGTGTATTTCATCCTTTTCGGGCCTACAGTGCCCAGAACTAGAGAGACTCAATTTTGCTTTCTGCCTCTGCTGACTGAGGAGCTTGCAAGGTAAAGGTGATGTTTTAGTTGGATGTATGACGTTACAACGCATACTTTTACCACGCATATCATTACAACACGGTTTTTACAATGCATTCCATTACAACGCATAGCGCTTTGGGGTGCTGGATAGTGAATAGTTTAATTTACTATTCCAACTCCAGTCCCCGTGGACACTAGGGAAGGTGTTGGATAGTAAATTAAACGTATTCCCTATCCTAGAGCGCCCCCCAGCGCAATGCGTTGTAATGGTTTGCGTTGTAATGACTGCGTTGTAATGGTAGTGCGTGGTTAAAGATTCGTTGTAAAGGTTGTATACCGTTTTAGCTATGAGGTGTTGTTCGCTCTTTGCAAACTAGTGAGAACCGGCCGGAGCTGAATCTTATCAGGAAATGTCCCTGGGCTCAAGTCTCTAGACGAAACAAGCAATTGATCACTGTGGGGGCGTCTGGAGCAGGGAGCCTAGTGCATGGATTTGGTCGGAGGAGGCTACTGGCTGGAACTTTCCAGTAGGAGAGAGCATTCCATATTAGCGAAGTGCAGAAGAGGCGGAGTGTTCAGTCGGTTTTTGGAATGGTTCAGTTCAGTCGGTTTTTGGAATGGTTCAGTTCAGTTGGTTTTTGGAATGGTAAAGTGCACATGGTGTTTGGAGCTGGAGAGAGAAGTCAGATGGTGTTTTGGGCTGAAGAGAGAAGTCAGATGATTTTTGAAGCTGAAGAAAGCAGTCAGAAGCAGTTACTTATCAGAAGGAGTTGTGATCAGTTGGAGCAAGCAGTTAACAGCTGGAGTTTGGAGTGATGCCTTTTGGAAGAGACTGAAGTTATATTGTGGATTAGTCTGTGGGAGCAGCTGGAGTGAGTTGTACATTGGAGCTGGAACAATCAGACAGAGTGAAGAAGCTAGTGGAGCGAACGGTTATCAGAGCGGCAGAAATTATAGCATTAGACTGAAGTTGGAAGGTGAAGACAGTTCGTGGGGGTGTGGTTCTGAAAATTCTGAACCTGTGTTTTAAATATCATGATTCTGTTATGAATTTGGTATCAGCGAACCGCAAATGACTAATGCGGTATGCATGAGTGTTTTCATCATGTTACACCAATGGATTCACTGTGTATTTGAAGGTTCTGTTTTAACCCTTGGGTTCCATTTTACGCTTGGCAGCCATTTTGTGAGTTGCCCTTCACATAGGCTTGTAACTACAGCTGAATTCGATATCAAGGACACGTACACCTCTGCTGACTCCTCTGTGACCTGGGCAAGCTGACTCCATTGCCTCAAGCCAAAACCTGTTTGGTCAGTTTCTCTCCCAGTGGCCGAATAAGATAGCATCAAAGCACAACAGGCCATAAACTGTTTCCATCGCACACACCCCCGCCTAAATCTTGCTCACACCTGTCCCTGCTTTTTTCTCTTCTTTTGCTTTATGATGAGGAGGAGCCCGGTTTTATTGAGGGTACACCGATATCTGATGAAAATGTTGGGCCTTGCCGGGTATTTGATCACGAAATGGACACACTAGATGTGTACTTGTCATCATGACTCTGCTTTTTATTTTGTAATGAAAATATGTGAATAGCTTACTGTAAATCCAAGAATGTTTGCACTGTAAATCTAAGAATGTTTGCCTAGGGCATAATAAACAGTATAAAAGGTCTGTGCAGAGACCATTCAGCAGACTACCTCATTCAGTTGCTTTAGGTGTGACTGGGCGACGCAGCCTCACAATTAATTGTAATAAAGATGTATTTTCATATTTCAGATTCTCTGTTGATTTCCTTGCTGCTTTTGAATGGACTACTTATTGGTAAGACCCCTGAGAAGGAGTATGAGGATTTTTTAGGTTTCTCAGGGGAGAGGAATCCAGTGCAGAGTGATCGGCGCAGATGTGTGTCCAAGAGTGCAGGGGAGAATCTGAGCTGAGCCAAGGCACAGACAAGAGAGGAACCCAGATGACAGCTAGAACAAGACTTCATACTAATCAGGTGATATCTGTCCTGTTATATTAGTGCCTATATATATACATACATTAATCTTGTCCTTTATTTCCTAAGCTATATTCCCTACTGTATTGTTGCACTGATTAATCCTTTTTCTTTCAGCGGTGTGCAGTCTGTTATAATCCATTTCCCTTTTTAGCTGTCTACAGTTCCTGTCAGCTATATGTGAATGTGTTAGTAATAAAGCTTTATTCCTTGGATGTGTCTATTTCCCTTTACTTTTCAGGCTATGTCCAGATTGCTAGTTATTATGTTGTTATAATTTGCTATTGTTTAATAAAGGAACCCCAGTTCTTAGTGAACCATTGTGTAACTGTTGTTTTCTTATAATAAAGTTAACCTTTCTTCAAGTCAGATGCTGTTATGTGGACGGATGCATCTCCCGTCCGTGTAAATGGTACCTGAGCAAGGGAGCAGAGGAGCACTTGAATTAGGGAATAACCTTTGCATATTGTAATTTGGCTATTCTTGTGTGAAAGGATCGACCTATCTATCTATCACATAACATATAATATTACATTCTCAGTAGATATTGGATAGAGAAACTTCCCAACATAGAAAGAGAGAAAGAGCTGAAAGTATTCATAGGACAGTGATCGTCGTTGTGTAGCGGCGTTAATGAGAGCATTGATTGTCATCAATGTGTATACCCACAAGATTGTGGCTTGAGAGAGCACCGGAGGGACACGGTGTGTAATGAGATCGCCGCTAGGGAAAGTGGCGTTAGTGAGAGCATTGACCGTGGTCAATGTGTATACCCACAGGATTGTGGCTTGTGCGAGCACTGATTGTGGTCAGTGTGTAATGAGATCGCCGCTAGGGAAAGTGGCGTTAGTGAGAGCATTGACCGTGGTCAATGTGTATACCCACAGGATTGTGGCTTGTGCGAGCACTGATTGTGATCAGTGCGTAATGGTAAGTTATCGGAACAGCCCCCTTCATTATGAGTAGGAGGGTAGCATAGTCTGGGTCTGAGTTGCCGCGACATTATAAGGTATGAGTGTGGTGTAGAGCATGGAAGTCCTTAGTAATCAGTGAGTATTCCTAGTAATCTTATAGATTTAGTGGTGTTTTTGATGATATCAGCTTGTATATTGCTAATTCCCCATCCTCAGGTAGGTACCCAGGTGCCTTGGTAAGTAGGTCCTGAGGAGGGAGGTGGTTATGTTTCGGCTGGATTGGTGGTGTCTTGGTGAGCTGATTCTATCTGGTCCAAAATCCGGTCATTACAGACAGTCACCGGTCTCGAGCAATCAACGGGGCCCAGCGCCTCTCCTCACCTCATGCGGTATCCGGACAGGGAAATGGGCCAGCTCCCAAGCACAAGCATCCTCATCCCGCGTCTCCACTGCAGGGTCTCACCAGCAGGCTCGGGGTCTCAACAGCTGACCGCAGTCTTCATGCCCGGCCAGCTACGCGCCTCTCAGTCAGGCCTAGTGGGCGGGGTCAATCCTCAACCTTGCGTAAAATTTTGCAGCCGGAGTCACCACCCTTCACCGGTCGTCTTATGGGCAGCTTGGTTTATCACGGGGTATTGACTGTATTCTTCCGAGCACTCAGATGTTATCAAGAAAAGTCTTTATATAGTTTTCACTATTCCTTTTTATTTTCCAATCTTCATTCAGATCAAGTCCAATTTCCAACCAATAGTTGCTCGCAGCCAACGCGCGTTTCGTCAAATCCGTATAGGAAAATTTGACTTCTTCAGGGCTGCAACCCAAATAGTAACAATCAATCTTAATTCGCGCAGTTAAAGTTACAAAAATTATAAACACTTCACAAATTCTCAACATATCAGATTAAAAATATCACATTGGTTTCCGCATCTCAAAACACAATCTAATAAACAATCGATATCGTCACATTGATTTCTCCAAGAAGGAACATATCTGCCAAAGACATGAAATTCAACGTAAAACAAAGCAAATCAATGTGTCACAAATATTCTCAAGTCCACTGAATACGAGTCTTGTATATATAGTTAATAAGTCTAAGGTTTGTGGTTCCCGATAACACCCATAGCTGACAGATCACAAGTATATAGCTCACCTAGTTGGTGGTGGATGTCTACATTCAACTCATCTTCATGTAGCAATCTATGAATTCATCTTCATTCAATATATTCTCTGTTATGTCCTCACCTATAATTTAGATTAGTATTTCAAGTTTTATAACCAATCTCTTGTGTACTAGGTGCACAGTTTGGTCATGACTTTTAAATTCAATTAAAATACGATCAATGATTCCACTCACCAAATAGTATTCGGTTATATAGTATTGATACTCAAAAGTATATGGATCTATCCAAACTTGTAAATTCCAATGCCAATGTCCGTAATTCGTTTCCGTTTATACCTAAAGTAAATTGATAACTGTTTTAATCTTATTATTAATAGAGGCATAGGACGGTTTCAACAAGTTCCCACTTCAGTTTTAAGTCAACTTATATATGTCTCACCTTAGGGATCAATTTCTGACACGTAGTATATATCACGTTATATCTATTCTTAGTAACTTTGCATCTCCATATGTGTCACACACGAGTCCGTGTCTATCAAAAGAAAAGTGGGTACATTCATAAGTATCGAGTCTACCCTACTTTCTAACCTAGTTGTACAATTAAGAGGCTTCGTGCTCACCGTTAGTATGTCAAGTGTACTCCGACTTTGGCGTTCAGCACGGCCGCCATCTTGTAGTGTCTATATATAGTCTCTTAGTGCGGGCGCCATCTTTGAATGTCCTCATATCATTACAGACTGGCAAAACTACTAAACAAGTTATGGTCCCGCCATCATTACGTAAGTATCTATAAGGGTTCTTGTTCATCAGATCAAGTAGTGATCTTCAGTTTAAATTTGAAACCGTCATACACATTGTCTATATTATGTGCATATTTAACACTCGATCCTATATTCATATTGTTACAACCTCCACTACTTGGTTTAGAGAAACCATTTCCTTATCTCATGATCTGCAAACCAATGGGGTCTTCAGTTAAATCACAATCCTTACCTTTTGTGTATTTAACATTAGCCATTGTCAATCATTGTCACGTATTGGTAGCATAAGACAATACAGAGAGGTAGGAGGTTTAACCATCCTAATACAGTCAAGTTCGTTACCTGTCATCTGTATAGCAATACATAAATCCACGATCTCTTTACATATCTATCATCACTCTTGTTCAGTGGGGTATACAGTTTCGAGAGACATTAAATATCAAGTGGAACAAATTGTATGGCGCCCGCAATGTATTTCATGAGTTACCCTCTACTATCAATATTGTTCAGTTACCTAGATAGAATTCATACTCATGATCTACATTAAGACCACATTCTACCGCTTTCAGTCTAATCAACCAGATTACTTCCCGCTTTCTCAATGCTAACACCCTGTTACCACCCCGTGGGTCTGGCTTGATGTGGTCAATTCCATGATAAGTAAAAACATGTTGATCCTTGTTCTCAAAGTTCTGTATCAAGTGTGAGGCAATGGGAAGAGTTTTTGGAGTACTTCAGCTGGTGATGCTACTGGTAGTGGGCATACTGTTTTTAATTTTCCTGCTTCACAATGGACGTCCCAGTTCCTCGAGAGATGGAAAAGGCACTGCTAGTGCAAAGTTGCTGTGAATGCATAGTGCTTCATCGGGGCACACCTCATCTTCAGGAGCTAAGCAAGGATTGGCTCCTATTAGTCAGACCAGTGTGGGTTGACTGCATCTTGCCTGTGCTCCACTACCTATTCTGTGGATACGATTCCTTGTCGGACATTTGTCTGACTCTTCCATGTGTTGCTCCACCAGACATAGACATACTACTGGACCCCTTAAAAATCAATGTGTTACAGTGTTCACAGCATTTTCCCATATTGATGAAAGCATTCTTAGACCCTCCAGGGGATGCTTCACTTCCTGTTGTAACGGACAGCAGCTCTACAACAGACACACATGTATTGAGTATTTCCACGATGGCTGCTGTGGGGACTGAAGAGAATCTCCTTTGCTCCATTGACCCCATACAAGAGGTATTACAGGACCGCCATCTGTGAATGTGAGCGAGAGTGATGTTACGTCTCTCAAACAGACAAATAAACATTTAGCTCTCTGAGTGATGAGAACAATTCAGCCCTTTTTCCAAAACAAGCCACATTGGAATGTGAAACATTGCTTTCTTTAAGTTTTTTCTTCTCTCACTGCGCACCATGGCTTTCAGCGTGCTCAGTCAGTCTGATGACAGTCATATATTGACTCTCTTTAGTGGACTAATAGAGCTTTTAGACTTTTAGTGTCATTGTTTTTACGTATGCCATATTTTTATATGTTTTTAGACACTGCTTTTAGAAAAAGAAATTATGCACTTTATCAGGCATATTTTAGCACTAGTTGACCTCATCAACCTCTGGATGAGGAGTGGGTGTTATTTACCCCAATATAGGCCTAAATATCTAAATGACCTTCCACCTATATGTGTCCTACCTTGGTCTGCATAACGGTTCTAGCACTGACCTTTTGCCCAATTATGTGCTAGATAAATGTCGATCGGTTTCTTTGAAAGTAGCCTCATATATTGTGCATGAGGATTCTTAGAAAAGTCCCCTGCACATAACGTACATAACAGGTTTAAAAAAATATGTATACAATCCATGGTCATCACTTACATAATCCTACTCAGCATATCAAGTGTGCTAGGAACCCTGACTTGAATTGAGGGAAGTGGCAAATAGTAGAACAGTAAATAGTAGAGTACGTCGGTGTAGATTTCAGTGGCGTAGAGCACACTGCCATAGACTACAGTGGTGCAGACTGAAGTAGGGTGGCATAGAGTTAATTGGCATGGAGTGGAGTAGTGCTTAATAGAGTGGAGTGGTACAAAAGGGGGTGGTGATGGACGGAGTATCTGAATCAATCACACACTCACACCCAGTGAAAAGATCTGGGTTTAATCCATCACCGTTCTTTAGCCCACTCTGCCACCCCAGTTCAGACATGGCTATATGCAAATCAGTCTGACCATGTGCCTCATGGGAACAGTCCTGCCCGAACTGCCAGGCCATGTCTTCCCTGGACCGGAAACAAGCTTCCGAGGACCGGTTTCTGGCATTCCAGCCGTCTTCCGCCCAGCTTGCGTGAATCCAGTGGCAAAGTGAGCAAGGGACTCATGTCTGAGCATACCCTGCCACACTTATGGCGGCCAAACGCGGTACAAAAGGGGGTAGTGATGAACGGAGCATTTGAATCAATCAAGCACTCAAACCCAGTCAAAAGATCTGGGTTCAATCCATCAGCATTCTTTAGCCCACTCTGCCACCCCAGTTCAAACATGGCTATATGCAAATCAGTCTGACCCTGTGCCTCATGGGAACAGTCCAGCCCGAACTGCCAAGCCATTTCTTCCCTGGACCGTAAACACGCTTCTGAGGACCGGTTTCCGGCATTCCAGCCGTCTTCAGTCTGGCTTGCTTGAATCCAGTGGCAAAGTGAGCAAGGGACTCACGTCTGAGCATACCCTGCCACACTTATGGTGGCCAAAAGCAGTACAAAAGGGGGTGGTAATGGACGAAGCATCTGAATCAATCAAACACTCACACCCAGTCAAAAGATCTGGGTTCAATCCATCACCGTTCTTTAGCCCACTCTGCCACCCCAGTTCAGACATGGCAATCTGCAAATCAGTCGGACCCTGTGCCTCATGGGAACAGTACAGCCCGAACTGCCAAGCCATGTCTTCTCTGGACTGGAAACAAGCTTCCGAGGACCGGTTTCTGGCATTCCTGCCGTCTTCAGCCCAGCTTGCTTGAATCCAGTGGCAAAGTGAGCAAGGGACTCCCGTCTGAGCATACCCTGCCACACTTATGGCGGCCAAAAGTGGTACAAAAGGGGGTGGTGATGGACGGAGCATCTGAATCAATCAAACACTCACACCCAGTCAAAAAATCTGGGTTCAATCCATCACCGTTCTTTAGCCCACTCTGCCACCCCAGTTTAGACATGGCTATATGCAAATCAGTATGACCATGAGCCTCAAGGGAACAGTCCAGTCCGAAATGCCAAGCCATGTCTTCCCTGGACCAGAAACAAGCTTCCGAGGACTGGTTTCAAAATGCAGCCACAATTAATACAACACCCATTTCTGTTACGCTGAGGTAACATACCTACATTTCTCTACAATTGTGTCCCCTGGAGAGAATATGTTCCTAAATTATATGCTGTTACTTAGCCCTGTAAAAGCATTTGCTGACCACCTGTTACTAAGCAGCGCTCACCATTATTGAGATTTCCTGTTATTTTTTATCATCACGAATACCTTAGAATTGGCCAGCATTCAACTCTTCTGACGTCAAGACTTCACCAAATGCCGTTTCTTCAATGCTAAGGATACGCACCTCAGCCTCCTCATTGCTCCCTTCTTAAGTGTAGTTATTCAACCTTCAACAACAGGTTGGGATGTGCGCTCCTCTTAATTTGAGTGTTCTCTGATTCTATTGTTAGTGAACAATTTTGCATCTATATCATTTTGATATCCTTGCCATGGAAGAAACCTAACCACCTGTGATCCAAGGCCTCGGCATCTTCGAAAAGTGAAAAGAGTTGCTCAGTCACCTACATCTTTCTGTGGATGGTCTACATAAATAATTAGCAGTGTGTTTAACCTCTCCCTTATTCTGACCTTCTTCCCCTCTCTCATCCAAAAAAACTATCTAGATAATAGAAGGATCTCAACCTTGTATAGTTTTTGGGGAGACTAAGATGGCTAAACTCTTCTGGTTCATCTATGACACGCAGAATCATCAAAAACTCTACAATCTTCTAAAAACTTGCTGAAATTGAATCTGCTTCCCTCTCTCACACAAAGGCTGGTGCACCTTCAATTATGACATCAACGGTTTCCAATCAATCCCACTAAGGTCAATCCCAAACGCTGCAAGAAAAGATCCTTCATCGCCTATAAAGTCTCCACCCCCTGCTTCATTGGATCTACTGTTAGAAGAATTATGTGTCTTAAAACCTTTTATGGAGGAAAAAAATGCCAAACTTCAGTTATTCTCTCACAGATGGTCCCAAATGGACGAAAGACTCCTTGCAGTGGAACATAGTGTTTCTTCCTACAATGCAACTGAAAGCAAAGTCTTTTTCCTTCAATCACACTTATCTTCTTTACAGACATGTTGAGAATTTGGAAAACAGAAATTGAAGAAACAATCTGTGCATATATGGTTTACCTGAAAATACGTAGGGTGCGGACCCTCTCACTTTCTTCCAAAGTTTCATACTTAAAGTATTGGGTCTACCAGTGGACAATAATTTGAACATTCAGCGTGCTCACAGACTGAGATGTTTTCCTGTACACACCTCTGATTCTAAGTGGTGTTACTCTATATTTTCTGGAGTATACACATATCCTCAATGTTCTTTTTGTCCTCTAAAAAGTCAACACACATCTCATGGTTAGGTCATACGCTGTTCTTTTTGCAGGACTATGCCAAAAGCACTGCAGATAGAAGCAGAGAGTTTCCAGATCTTCGGGCCCTTGGTGCCAGATACGGCCTGGTTAATCCTTGCCTCTTTAAGGTCACGTACAGAAATAAAACAACCTCCTATGATGATCCAATTCAGCTTAAAAGTGTTCTCAATGCCTGTAGAGTTGAAACCATGGACGCTTCTTGTGTCTTAACTTCTCATCCTGGTTGAAAATATGTTTTTGGACATATATATTCGATTCAACAGTGATTAGTATATTTTTATACTCGCCTTCTCATGCTTAATATTTCGCTCCTAAGTTATTCTTGTTTCTTGTTGTTCTGAATTTACCATCAAGGTTTTGTCATCATTTCACAATTTAATAATCTTATATATTTCCTCATATAGGTATACCTGTTGTATGTCTTCCCGTTGTCTAGCACTTTGTCATTTCAATTCACCTTTGTGCCCTCCTCCGTGAGTCTTGAATGCACCACTCTTCCATGTGGTTCCCCCGCTGTTCACATTTTGGGAATTTCATAGGTATGTGTTTTTCCCTTTGTGCTTATCTACCTTTCTCATCTTCTCTTGTTTTCCATCTCACTCTATCTCTTGTCTTTTTTCTTTCAGTTACTTCTTTTTTTATCTTCCTATTCTCTACCCATTCACCTTTGATATTCTTCTCTGGTTTTTTTCTTCATGGATTGTTACATCTTTCTTCACTCATATGATGTTGTGATTTTTCATGTGCCATTACAAAAATGGGGTGACCCAATAATCTTTGTGGACCTGGGTTCAATGTGGTACAAAAGACAATGGTCCTAGACCTTTCTTTTCATAGCTATGAATCAAACCTACAATAGTTATTGAAGAACAATTTCTTGAGCATGCACACTGTTAGCTCACAGTAGTTAATAAAATCGATATACTAAATGCAACAACCAAGACTTGTCCAAAATAACAAGAGTTTATTGTAACATGATTAAATTCAACAGTAGCTTTCCTACTGCATTGGACAAAAATGAGAAAACGTGGAAGGGAGGTTGCTCCAGTGGAATGTGCTGAAAGAATTGGTCTAATTGTACTTTAAATGTACAAGTTCTGGATTTGCTTTATGGAGTCTCTTTTTGGCAGATTACCAAGCATTGGAAGAATATAACTGATCTCTCTTTTCAGGCCTGGTGGTATGCTGTATGTCACAACCATAGATTGGATACTACGTATGTATATCCTATATCTTGGCTGTAAAACGTTTAAATAAATGGTCACCTGTTGTGATATTTATTGATTGTCATGCTAAACTTTCACATGCACGCATTGCTTTGGAACAAGAAGTTTTAAAACCTCCTTGACATTCTGTTTTTTTCTATTTTTAACCACATGGCTGCTAGGCGTTTTCCCGTCCTGCGCTGAAATATGCAGGATGCCAGTGTTTCATGACGAGCTGGCCTTGTCATCCGCCCACGGCAGGTAAGCGCCATGATGAGCCCAGCTCGTCATTAGCTTCGAAGGGGTTAAAATTATATAGATAGATTTAATAGAGAATTGTTGTTATGCTTCTGATAAATGACCAGACTTGTTTTATGTTTTTGTATCCTCCTCAACCTCCTCTTTTCATTTTACTGCAAATGTAAACACTCTTTCATATACCCTCATATCATATTGTATATGTATCCTTATTGTATTTCCTATTTTCTTTTTTTCCCATTTACTTTAACAAACTTTACTTTTTTGAAACTGAAAAGATGTTATTGGAATTCAGGTAGGCTGTAAGTTCTTTGTTTAAGACTTTTTCCAGATTTTTTGCAGGGAAAGGCAACTGAGAGAAAGGATGGTAGTTCTTAGTAACCATTGGGTCCGAGGACAGATTTTTCGAAATAGGGTAAATTGAGGCCATTTTCCAGGCCTTCTAATATTGCCCTGTCACCAATATGTAATTCAGTAAACTGGTCAGGTGAATTGTGATCAGGCCGAGGACCAACTGTAGAACAAAAAGGGGAAAAGGATCTGACGCCGACCCAGATCTAGTGGTCTCTATCAACTTTACTACTTTATCCTCCATTAAGGAGGTAAAGTTACTCAGACCAGAGTGAATATATGTACTGCTACGTAAGCTTGTTTTTTTTTTGCCAATGATGAGCCAACCATGTGCCCTGTGGAAATCCTATTTTGGTTAGCCGCCAAATCAGAACAGTAGAGTGGCGTAGAGTGAAGTAGCATAGAGTAGAGTGCTACAGAGTAGAGTAAAGTGGCATATAGTGCAGTGGTGTTGAGTAGAGTGGTGCATAGTAGAGTAGAGTGGTGTAAAGTACAGTGGCATAGAGTGGAGTGGCATACAGTGCAGTGGTATAGAGTGAAGTGGCTCAGTGTGGAGTGGTGGGGAGTATAGTGCAGTGGCATTGAGTGTAGTAGCACAGAGTGTAGTGACTTGGAGTGCAATGTTGCAGAGTAGAGGAGAGTGGCATATAGTGAAGTAGCCTTGGGGAGTGCATGGGCGTAGAGTACAGTGGCACAGAGTAGAGGGAGGCAGAGTAGAGGGGCATAGAGTACAGTGGTGTACAATGAAGTGGGTCAGAATAGAGTGCAGCAGCATAGAGCACAATGGCATAGAGTAACGTGGTGCAGAGTAGAGCGGGGTAGTTTACAGTGGAATAGAGTGGAGTAGAGTGGCGTTAAGTGCAGTGATGCAGAATACAGTAGAGTTATAAATAATTGAGTGGCATTGAGTGGAGTGGTGTTTCATAGAGTACACTGGCATAGAGGCAAGTGGCATAGACTAGAGTGGAGGGGCGTAAAATGGCATGGCATAAAGTGGAGTGGAGTTGTGCAGAGTATAGTAGAGAGGCACAAAGTGCATTGGCATAGAGTGCAGTAGTATATAATAGAGTGATGTTGAGTCTAGTAGTGCAGAGAAAAATGGAGTGGGATAGAATAGAGGAGCATAGAGTGGGGCGGCATAGAGTTTGGCCTACAGTGCAGTGGTACAAAGTAGAATAAAGTGGCATAGAGTGCTGTGGTGTACAACAGAATGGGTTAGCATGCTGTAGCAATGAGTAGAGTGGTGCAGAGCAGAGAAGCAAAGAGTGGAGTGGCATAGAGTGCACTGGAGTGGATTGAAGAGATTCACAGTAGAATACAGTGGTGTAGAGAGGAGTGACTTAGAGTGAAGTGGCATACATTGCAGTAGCATAGAGTAAAGTGGTTCAGAGTTGAGTTGAGTGGCATAAAGTGGAGTGGTGCAGAATAGAATGCATTGGCATAGAAGGAAGGGGCATATAGGGCAGTTACATATGGATTAGTGTGTAGAGTGCAGTGGCATAGATTGCAGTGGCATAAATTTCAGTGATGCAGAATAGAGTGGAGTTGTGTGGAGTGCAGTGGTGGGGAGTGGGTTGGCACACTTTATCCTCTGTGAAAGGGTAAAGTTAATCGCACCATACTGAATATTTGTGCTGCCCTTGTAAGCTTGGGATTCTGCCTATGATGAGCCAACCATGTGCCCTGGTGGAATCTTATTTTGGTTAGCTGCAAAATCAGCACAGTGGAGTGTCGTGGAGGGAAGCAGCAGAATAAACTGGTCCCGAGTAGAGTAAAGTGGCATAGACTGCAGTGGTGTTGAGTAGAGTGGTGCATAGTTGAGTAGAGTGCCGTAAAGTGCAGTGGCATAGAGTAGTGCAAAATAGATTAGAGTGGCATAGAATAGCAAATACTGGAGTGGCGGAGAGTCGAGTGCATAGAGTGCAGTGGTGCAGTGTGGAGTGGTGGAGAGTAGATTATAGTGGCATTGAGGGTAGTGGCACCAAGTGTAGTGGCATAGAGTCCAATGGTGCAGAGTAGAGTAGAGTGGAATATAGTGCAGTCCCCTTGAGTGCATGAGTGTAGAGTACAGTGACATAGAGTGTCATACAGTGGAGTGGCATAGAATACAGTGGTGTACAATGGAGTGGAGCAGTGTAGAGTGTAGTGGCATAGAGTACCCTGGAATTAAGTGAAGTGGTGCAGAATAGAGTGGGGTAGTTTACAGTGGAGTAGAGTGGTGTAGAGTGCAGTGAAGCAGGATACAGTAGAGTGATGTAGATTTGAGTAATGTAGAGTGAAGTGGTGTTTAGTAGAGTACATCGGCATACAGTGCAGTTGCAAAGTTGGCAGGGACATAAAGTAGAGTGATATGGCATACAGGGCAGTGGCACAGAGTGGAGTGCAGTGGCATAGAGTGCAGTAGTGTAGACTGGAATGATGTAGAGTGCAGTAGAGCAGAGTAAGTTGGAGTGGTGTAGAGTGGAGGGGCATAGAGTGGTGTTGCATTGAGTTGACTGGCATGCAGAGCAGTAGTGCAGAGTGGAAGAGTGGCATAAAGTGCAGTGGTGTATAATAGAGTGGTGTAGAGTGAAGGGGCAATGAGTAGAGTGATGCAGACTAGAGAGGCAAAGAGTGGACTGGCATAGAGTGCACTGGAGTAGAGTGGAGAGATGTACAGTACAATACAGTGGCATAGAGACAGTGACATAGAGTGGAGTGGCATACAGTGCAGTGGCATAGAGTGAAGTATTTCAGAGCTAAGTGGAGAGGTATATAGTAGAGGGTTGCAGAGTAGATTGCATTGACTTCAAAGGAAGGGGTTGCGGCGCCTATGGGCATTCGTGGAGCACCCCCCAGGGCCGTCGGAGGCTGTGGAGCCTTGCACCACTGAGAGGGCCCTCAGCAGTTAGAAGGCAAGTGTAGGCCCCCACCTGGGACATTGGACGCCATTTTGAGAAGCCTGTGTCTCCTGGGTCCAGAGCGCAACAGGTGGGCCTCCAATAGCGCAGCTGGTGTGAGGTGAAAGGTGGGGGGATCAGGGGGTAGATCGGGCCAAGGTCACCCTCCCTGGTGGCACAGTGGAAAGGTGGTGGGAGTGTGCCGTGGTGACACAGGGCAGCCATCACACATCTGAGGCCAGTGTGGGGGCTGATTCAGGTCTCCGGAGACTCCCAGTTCTTTTTTGACACATTTGAGGCCTTGACTGCTGTGGGTGCAGCTGTTTGGGGTGGGGAGGGGTCCGGGGGCCGGTCGGGCCTAGTCCCCCACACACAATCTTCTCCATGATGGTCCTGAGATATAGTGGTGATGCTGGGGACTGAGCAGGGTTGGTCCTTCTGGACACTTCTCGCTGAGGTAGTGGGGTGGCGAGCTTAAACATACTGCCCTCTCCAGATACTCCTCTTTGCACACTGGACGACGTTTGTTTTTTAAATCAATTCTTAACATCAAGAGGATAAGAACCTGCAGACAAGCAGTGGAGGCTTGCTTTGGAGGAGGAGACCTACATCTGGCATGTCTGTTCGTACAATTCATGGGGGCGGTAGAGGAGAAAATAAAGAGATCCGGTGTACCATAAACAGCTTTGAACACGGACTCACCATCCCCCGGAATTGGCACTCTTTTACTGGGAAAACACCTGACACAAAAAGCTTTCCTTTTAATACATCGAAAATAATCTTTTGTTAACTTCAGGGCACTTGACATGCTACGGACCTGTCGGATCCCCATTATAAAATCTGACTATAAGGCCGCTATACGATGCTACCAATCTTGTTATTTTTAGATATACATGTAACCCGTAGGCTCTATTTTTTTCATGATTCAATGCTACATGTTTGGGACCAAGGAGCGCCCACAGCTCATCAGATAAATAGATACTCCATCGGAGCACGGCACAAGCCTGCTGAACAGGAAATGCTGATTTAATCTAAACTGTCATAGCTCTTTTTATTGTTGGACTGCATAAATGATGAAATTGTAGTTTTATTTTGATGAACTTTCACCTTGAGCAATATCTTTTTGTAAAGGTTTTATTAACTTATACAATACAATTTACTTACTCCTCTTCACACACTGACGAAGAGAGTGGTGCTGGCTGGTCCAGCCCCAGAGGATTGTGGAGGGAATTTGTCCCCCCTGTCTAGTTGGACACTGTGGCAGTGCACAGATTATAAGCGACTGGATGGTGCAGTCAGCATGGCATGTTCTCGAAGTAGTTGAAGCGCAGCAGTGGCCATAGACAAGCACCGTTTACATCCCACCTCCTATGCCAAGCTCACAGCAGTTAGCCGTGGGCCACCTCCACTCCAACGCCCACCAGGATGCTCCTTCCTGGGGTCTGACCGAGGGAATGCCCCAAAACACTGGACCATCCACAGAGGTGAACCACCCTGACCTCTCAGCCAAATTGGACTCAGTGCTAGCAGCCCTGGAGAAAATAGATACCACAATGGAGCAGAGATGCATCTCCCTGGAGGTTAGGATGGACACCATTACTTCCTTTTGTACCGCTTTTGGCATTACCACTCCCTTTTGTACTGCTTTTGTCATTACCACCCCCTTTTGTACCGCTTTTGACATTACCGCCCCCTTTTGTACAGCTTTTGGCATCACCACCCCCTTTTGTACTGCATTTGTCCGCCATAAGTGTGGCAGGGTATGCTCAGACGTGAGTCCCTTGCTCACTTTGCCACTGGATTCAAGCAAGCTGGGCTGAAGACGGCTGGGATGCCAGAAACCGGTCCTCGAAAGCTTGTCTCCGGTCCAGGGAAGGCATGGCTTGGCAGTTCGGGCTGGACTGTTCCCATGAGGCACAGGGTCAGACTGATTTGCATATAGCCTTGTCTGCACTGGGGTGGCTGAGTGGGCTAAAGAACGGTGATGGATTAAACCCAGATCTTTTGACTGGGTGTGAGAGTTTGATTGGTTCAGATGCACCGTCCATTACCACCCCCTTTTGTACCGCTTTTGGCCGCCATAAGTGTGGCAGGGTATGCTCAGACGTGAGTTCCTTGCTCACTTTGCCACTGTATTCAAGCAAGCCGGGCTGAAGACGGCTGGAATGCCAGAAACCGGTCCTCGGAAGCTTGTTTTCGGTACAGGGAAGGCATGGCTTGGCAGTTCGGGGTGGACTGTTCCCATGAGACACAGGGTCAGACTGATTTGCATATAGCCATGTCTGAACTGGGGTGGCAGAGTGGGCTAACGAACGGTGATGGATTAAACCCAGATACTGTAAATGAAAAGAGGGGGAGACCTGTGTTAGTTGTTGGGTTTTAACCATATCGGACACTGCTAGTTGGCTCAACAAACACCTCTATACATCTTACCTCTCAAATTGAGGGAAATTCAATTTCACTGGTCAGCAGAACCGCGGCACGGGACCACCCAAATAATATTAAACATAAGGCTCAACCGAGCTCTACCTTCACTTCAATCTCATACCACAACGCTTTAATGTAACAAAACAATAACTCACTGCTCTTGTGTTGCTTTGATTCACAATCTGCCCTGCAAGAAAACATAATATATATTGTGATGGAGTAGTTTCTAAAAGACAATGGCACCTAGGCCCCCAAAGAACCTCCAGATACAGAGGAGACCCCGCTGTGGTCGGTGCAGGAAGAGGGGCAAAGACAGATGGCAACCCGTGGCAGGCCAGGACCTAGACAAGTTAAGATCAAAGCGCCAGGAAACACTACAGGTAGCGGCAGCCCTCCAGCCTGCAAGATCGCCATCGCTGACAAGTTCCACTGTGTCCCCGTCGAGGTACCGGTGAGGTGCTAACTCCATGCCAGAATTGTCAACAAATACTGGTTTGCCTTGGGTGTCTAATGTAACCCTTCAAACATTGGATAGTCTCATTTGAGAACAAGTCATACATTGCCCCCATGGTGCCTAGAATTCACGAAACAAAGGAGACTATGGGCTCTAGACATTGTACCTGTTCCCATTGTTCCAAGCTCTTTTCCTGTGCATCAACATACACACATACGACCCCAGTGTTTGTCACCTAACACAGATTAGTAAAAAGGGGGATTGAACATGCAAGCTAAGACCTCTCCTTTTCCATGCTCACACCCCCAAAGTCAAACAACAACATTAAACTAACCGCCATGTTTAGGCGTAAATGTTTGGGTTGATCTCCATGTTGGGGGTCCGCTCTTAGGCTGTTAGATTACCAATTGATTTAAATTTTGTTTTTTCCCCTTGAAAACAGTGCCATGCTTAGAGACCTGTTGCCGCTACATAGACTCATCTAGTTGTTATTGGTCACTGACAGACATCTGGTGCGAGCCCCATCCTAACATGAACATTTACTCCTTCTACTCATCGGTCCACAACCTACACATGTGTCTAGAACACATATTATCTTCGGCGGCCTTGACCACACTGATTCAGACCACAGAATATCTAGGTCGAACACACTTGGTCCATAACACACAAATAATGCACCTTGCTTGGGAAACGAGAGTGCCGCCAACTTCAGGTTGGCGCTTATAGAAGGCAGCACTGGAAGATCCGGTGTTCCAGAGCTCACTGGAGTCAGCAGTGATCAGA
Organism: Lissotriton vulgaris; assembly: GCF_964263255.1. Lineage (NCBI taxonomy): Eukaryota > Metazoa > Chordata > Amphibia > Caudata > Salamandridae > Lissotriton > Lissotriton vulgaris. The sequence continues at coordinate 1,292,702,091 of NC_141689.1, read as the reverse complement.
TACTTTACACTCAATACGGGCACTGCTGAATCAGTATTGACGTAGTGGGAGACCTTTAATGTGGTGATCAGAAGGCATAGTTTGGGCCATACGTGAAGCATCCGTGAGCAGCTTGACATATCCCTGTCCGCCATCGAGCGACAATTACGCCGACAAGAAACACTGGCCATTGACTAACCTGATAAGCAAAAGCAACTTGATGGCGCCCATGCTGAGAGAGAAGCCTTACTAGAAAGGTTACATTGTCACAATTATTTGGCAAACTCGGCACGCTCACACTCTACAGCAGACAAAGTGGGCAAACTATTGGCTCATTTAATAAGACAAGGACACCCTCAATGCCCTATAGAGCTGCTAGTGCATGAGCTGGGACATAGGAAATGTGCACATAGAGACATTCATGCAGTAATGACAGAACCTTACACCAGGTTGTATGCGTCCCAACTGACTGGGAATGACCTCCATATTGAGTCATGTCTCTCCACAGTGGACCTGCCCACACTGACAATTGACCAATTCCTCACACAGGACTTTGACAGTGGGTGAAATCCGAGAAGCACTGCAGTCCCTAGGCAGGCTCACCACTGAATATTTCAAGACATACGCGGAAACACTAGTGCCCCAACAGCACTCCTGTTACACCTCTGCAATGACTGACATGACCCCACCACCCTCACTGTGTAGGGATAATGCAGTCTCTCTGTTAGCAAAGATCTTAGCTAACTGACTAGTACCACTTGTTCCTCACCTGTTGCACCTGAACCAAAATGGGGTTGTCCCTAACTGTAATACTGTACTGAACATCCATTGCTACTTTACGGTAGCTGAGTACGCCCCTATCGATTTGCCTCAATCGGGTTGCATGGTGCGGTTCTCAAGAAGGCCTTTGATTCGCTCAATTTGGAATTTTTTTTCTCTGCCCTGGCCCGGTATGGTATAGGGCCTCATTTCCTTAGTATTTTTAAGTTGCTATATAAACTTCTAATTGTCTGAGTTTGGAAAGGCCCTATTATATCGGACCCCATATAGGTAAGACGAGGAACACGGCAAGGGTGCCCATTGTCCCCCCTCCTCTTTGCGCTGGCGGTTGAACCACAAGCAGCGTCTATCCGGGAGCACATGGACATGGGAGTCACCTTGGCACACACATTATCTCCCTATATGCCAACAACTTTCTGCTGTATGTGCGAGACCTTCATGCCATTCCACCCTGCACAGATCTTGCTCTAAAACGCTTCGCCATGGCTTCAGGACTGAGGGTCAACACCACAAAATCTATTCTCTCCCCATTTCTGCAGGCGACCCTGAATCCAGGATACTCAATGGGGGAAGTCTTGGTGACATGGTGTACTGATCTTTTTAGATACCTAGGGGTGCGCATATACCATACTATGGAGAACATGTTCTAAGGGCACATAATCAGAGCCACTACAGCCATCCTGTTGTGTTCTAATCTAGGACCCTGATCAATACTGTGACCCTATGCCCCTATACAGCTATATAATCCATTTATTCCCCTATAATGGCATAAACGATCAAGAGTAATATTTCAGAAACTCGTCTCTGGCCCAACACGAACAAGAGCCACATTTCAGAATCACTTCCTCTGCAGCTCATTAGAGCAAATGACACAGCAGAAGCCACTATCTAAGATTCCTAGATTACACTCCGAGTTCTTCAACAAGATAAAACTCAGCAACCTGGGAAAACCCTGCTTGCTATGTTTTGATTAGTAATAGAACTCTAATGAGCACTGAGAGACGATCACTTCCTAGTGACATCTTTATTGACTTCTTATGTCCAAAAACGTACGTCAAACCAGGCACCTTTCAGGTATAAATATTACCAACGTTGCCTTAAGCAAACGCTGCCTCGCTGATACTGATGCTATTGCTGCCTCAACGACATCAGCGAACGATGGTGTGGTGCACATAGGAGCAGAACAGCTGTCCCCTTCAGAGCCCAGCAGATGCAAGCTGCCCACGGACGCTGCCCTTCCTCTTCCTCGACGCGATGAGAGAGACGCTGTCTTTTCTCCTGCCGAGAAATCCAGCTCCGGCGTTTCCAGCCTACTCTTGCGAGTGACTGGGATATCGAGTCCCTGGAAGGATATACCAGACCTCCAACATTCTATTTCAGAGGTATGGTGTTGACTAAAACCCTTAGAGAGAATTCTTGAAGCAAACCTTGGCAAAACCAACTTAACTAAAACTGCTACTTACTTACTCCCTCCCAAGTATTAGGCTTAGGTCAGCTTCACTGGGGTAGGCGTAGTTAGAAGCACCAGTTGAGTACGTTAGCTAAATGTATATATGAATGTATATATGTTTTATTCATTTTAAACCATTGTATGGCTAAGAAACCATATCAATGCTTTTACAGTATTATTTCGCAATCCTCATTTTACTGTACGCACTTTTTATAATAACTAGTCTTGCAATTGTGGCAATTCATTTCTCTTGTACGAGAAGAAAGACTGTTCAATAAATAATACTTTTATTGAAAACGCCCATCTCTCTATTCTCTGCACTTTGGTGAAAGTGATCTGCACAAAACTGACTGAGTAAAATAACTGTCTATTGTTTCACACAACTCTAGAGATTTACTCTTATTCTAAGGAGCAAAGTTGTCATGTTTATGCGGTTGTTGGAAAACTGAATCCCTTCTTGTCTGTACCAGGGAAGCTGATCACTTCCTATTCAGTCAAGAAAGTTTCCAGTGACCTCTGAGCTAGTTGGTAACACACCCAATTAAGTTTAGCATAGTCAGTGGAGACCTGGAAGATCCGCACTTCTACATCCATACTACTGTTTATGTTATTCCAATGCGCAGGGCCTATTGGGAAAATAGGAACTATACTACATGACGCCCAACCGTTTGGTAAGGCGATAAACTAACGCAAGACGTTAGAGTAACTCAGTCGTGCATTTTTCACACAGACCCCTTTCTCCCGTAAATACTCCAATAGACGTCTGGAGTGGGTGAAAGGTTAAAATCCGCCCGACCTTAGTAGGAAGAGATTCCTATGTAAAGCTCTGGTTTATTCAACGTTGAAGGATACAGTGTTCCAAAATATTGTGCACCTAATCTTTGTCTCCTTGGAGACCTGTTCTGCAAAACCTGCATTTATAAAATGTCAGTAGAAAACAACGGAACTGATGCCGCAGTAAATGCGACTCAGCAGGGTCCCGACGGGACTACTGAACCGGGTGCAATAATCATCCCGGCACATTTAAGAAAATCTATAACGTCAAAACTTATAGAAAATGGACTGACCACACAAGGTGGCACAGTCATCTTCGTGATAGAGGCACACGAATATCGGCAGACAGAGGTATTCTATTCATGGATAAAATTTCTAGCGGCAAACGCCGCAACACACGAGTTCCACTACTATATAGTAGGGGATCCACCAGAAGAGTACGCTCCTTTTGAGGGGACTGAATCCCATTAAAATTCCAAGAGCATTTGCTCTGGTTTAAAGGCGCCCTAAAACACAATGATCATATTACCAGGCTCGGTCCACTAGGTAGACCAGGAGCAACGTGGCCGGTTCTAGCCAGCTACACACCACATCCGGACATTGAAAAAATGTCAAGTGAAGAACTCTTAGTTAACATAAGAGAATTACCAAAGGCATATAGAGAGTTAGTAAAATTATTTATTAGAAGTAATTCAAACACTCCTAAAAAGAGCTGGGATGGAAATAAACAATCCACTCCCAAAGAAAAAGTTTTCCAGTCCAGAGGAAGGTCTCCGAGACGGATGGAAAGAACTCCGACTCGAGAACACCAGTCTCCCCAGAGAGAGCCCTCTGAGAAAAGATATAACCTTAGAAATAGGGATAATTTGAAGAAGCCTGATAGATATCAAAGTATTGATACACATCCCTTTCGATCTTTTTCGCAGAAATCGGAAAGAAGAGGACGGTCAGACCCAGGAGAGCACACCAAGTCCAAAGACAAGGAACCTGCTCAGAGTAAAAAATCTCAATTTCCGAAAAAGAAGGTAGCCAGTATTAAAGTAATCGAACATGCCGAGAATACTGAGGACACAGTTGAAAAACGGGGAGTGGGCAGAGACAATGCTAGACAGTGCAGCAGAAATCAGTATAGCACGCAAGATCCTGATGAGTAATCTGGAGACAGTGGACACGAATGAATACATTCAGGTTGAAACTGCCGACACCAGAGTTATCGAGCCCCATAAGATATATGAAATAACATTGCGTATAGAGGGTGATAAGACTAGGAAAATAAGGGGTCTATTTTGGGATAAACTCTCAAAAGGCTATGATATTCTGTTAGCTGAAAAAGATTGGCCCCCAGAGTTTGTAAGGGAGTGCCCTCGTGGCGAAGAAATGATTATGCCTGCCTTCTCGAATCATATTCCGATTCACAAAAAATATACTTATGCAAGGAAATGGGCAGTGGCCCAGGCACCGGCATTATATAAAAATCATGTAGGATGGAATGAGAACTCTCCTCCTCACAAAATCCAGTTAAAAAGTCAAACGACTGCACAAAGGCAGTATCCAATTAAGCAAGAAGCTAAAAAACAAGTCAGGGAGATTTTAGATCAACTTGAATACCAGGGGGTGATTGAAACATGCACCTCTCAAATGAACAATCCTTTGTTTCCTGTCTCCAAACCAGACAATTCATATCATCTAGTTTTGGACTACAGACACCTTAATTCATGTTGCAAAACATTTGCAGTACAAAATTCGCATAGTGCTGCACTAATGAATAACATAGATAGGAAAAAATATAAAACGACATTAGACATATCTAATGGTTTCTTTTGTCAAAACATTGCACTAGAAAGCAGATACTTGACAGCTTTCTCAGTAATGGGGTCTCAGAAAAATTTCTGTAGGCTCCCACAGGGATTCAAGAACAGCCCAGGACTATTCTCAGCCAGAGTAACAGAGTTACTACAAATGTATGATGATGAGGCATTATCTTATGTAGATGATATCTATCTCACAGACGACGACTTGGAGACTCACTTGAAAAGAGTGAACACCATAATACTTGGGTTCGCAGCAGAGGGTTACAAATTCAACTTTAAAAAGTCCCGAATTGCCCATCTGACAGTATTATTTTTAGGATACGAATTATCAAGTGAAGGAAAAAGCCTAGCCGACAACTTCTTTGAGAAGTGCGCTGTACTCCAAGCTCCAAAAATGCTGAAGAATTTACAATCGATTCTAGGTTTCCTGAATTTCGGTAGAACTTACATTCTAAATTACGCGGAGAGGGTTAAACCTCTCTACAAACTAATAAAACCTGATTTTAAACTAATCACCCGTACTCAAAAACACACAGAAATTTTGAGATCACTGCAAACAGACATGTTAGCAAAACCAAAATTAGATACACGTGACAACACAAGCAATCTCGTAATCCGAGTCATCCCAGGAAGATGCGGATTCACGTACCTGACCTCTAATGAGGGTGAAAAGGTACCAATTTCAATTAAATCTCACTTGTACACACAAGCGGAAAAAACATTCAGTCCCACAGAAAATACTGTGAAAGCAGTAGAAACTGCATTAGTGAATGAACGAGAACTAGCACATGGCAAAAGGATTAATATCCTCACAGCGGAATCCGCCTTCGAGGCGCTATTCAGCCCAGTAAACCTGCCTACAGTGTCACTGGATCCGAAATGGATACAGTGTGTAGATTCTCTAGGAGCGGAAGATGTGAAATACTATTTCGCCCCGCGATTCGAAAAACTGAATGATTTGACTTATGAAGAAGAATATCCTCTGCCAATCGAACTTCTGCCTCTCCCAAAATACGCCTGTATAATCTATACAGATAGATTTTTACAGCATTTCAACGTAGAGAACAAATCCTATGATGCAGCCTATGCGATTGTTAAAGGTCGTTGGCTGTGCGGTAAATTCAGACCGAAAATAACAAAAACTGAATCAGTGAGGTAATGTTCGGCTCAGAGAGCTGAAATCAGATCTTTAAAGATGGCGCTTGAAAATGCAGAACGTGAATTCCCGACACTAATCGTGTGCGATTCGCATTTATGCGTCAACTCTTACAATAATAAGTTGCAGAGCTGGATTCAAAATGATTACAAAGATGACACAGGTGCCACAATAAAGTATAAAATGCTCTGGAAACAGGTAGCTCTTTTACAGAAAGAACTACAAAAGACTCACGTGATACACACTCTGAGTCATCAACGTGATGGCGTTCATGTTGCAGGGAATTCATTGGCTAATACAGCCACAGCGGAAGCAACTAAACCGGCTTCCGTAGCCACAAAAAAGCGTTCAGAAAAATACATAGATGGGGAAACCATGCTGGCATTAAAAACGTCCGTAAAAGGCGACTGTGCAGCACTACCCGTGAACTATCCACTCAATTATGCATACGTAATTGATGCAAACTCCGTTCCTTTTGCTCGAATCCCTGGAGTGGGCGATAGGGTAATTCCAAACAGGAACCGAAGAGGCTTCCTATTACAGGAAGCACATATGGGGTTGGGTCTGAGACACCAAACAATCAGGGACTCTCTGAGAGAATTGGAATCAGAGTACTGGTGGCCGGAAATGAGTGAAGGTATTCATGAATTTGCAAAAAACTGTGAAGACTGCAACAGAGATCGCAGTGGAGAACGGCCAGTGTAGTGTCAGAAGCCCTAATAGAAAGCATTAGGTGATCTATCCGCGCTATCAAACAAGAGGAACGCATCCCATTGTATATTATCAAGGCTAAATCCACTTAAAAAATGTGGCCCCCAGCGCTCGGCTGACGCCAGAACGGTTATAAAAGATCTGCGAGTCTTTATCAGTACATACGCAATTTCCATGTTCCATTCTGACCAGGGTCCTGCTTTTAGCTCTCGAGCTTATAAGGAGGCCATGGCCAGCATGGGCATTGGCTTGCGGTATTCTTGTCCGTCACACTCCGAAGGGAACAGAGTGGTAGAAAGAAAAAACCGGGACATAAAGCAATCTATACCAGCGAAGGTATTAGGTGCAGGTGCTGGATGGGTCAAACATTTAATAAGTGTCCAGTTAAGCCTAAACAACTTGCCAAGAAATTCTCTAAAAGGTTTCAGCCCATACAAACTATTGTTCGGAACTAGAATGCGAATTCAGGACTTAGATAGTCAGATATCAGTGGTAGAAGATAAGAAAACAGACTGTGACATCAAAGATCGTTTGGCTGTTTTACAGGACTTGAACGAAAAAAGAAAATCGTTAAGCAACATAAAGTTAAAGCAACAGCCAACTACCACTGACGAGGAACCACCAGCCCCAGCATGGCCTGTCTGGATTCCAAAGATTGGGGATCTAGTCAGAGAAAAATAGCGGTGAAGAAGGAATTTGGACCTTCTTACAGAAAAGCAGTACCTGTCTTAGCAGTCAACGGAACAAGATCAGTAGTACTACCGCCCCTTGCTGGTAAAAAGGAGAACAGAGTTGTATCAATCGACCTGGTAAAACCACAATCATGTGGCCTATAATCAACAGTAGGCCCAGTGGACTCCCGAGAAACAACAGAATACCCAAACTTGCAACAATCCAAGAGGTTCAAACTACGACTAATCACATTCGATAAACCTGCAGTGCACAGAGAGGGACTATGCAATAATGCCATGGAACTCGTGCCTCTTAAGACACAGATTGAAACAGTTCGTCAAGAAACACCAGTATACAATGATGTGGCATCAGAATGTGCTACCGAAAGACAAATTGAAAGAACAATTCCAACAATTTACAGAACTGCCTCTGGCTACTTCATCAACTTCGATAACTTTTCTGAGGATCAAAGCAACCCCGAAGTGATGCCAGAAACAAAAAAGACTTTAAAAGAAAAAGCAACAGAACTCTTTCATCAACTCAAGGAAATGTACCTTATTTCTCCATGGTTAGAGTTCTGGTTTGGTCTAGGTATATTTTTCCTCCTGCTTTGGCTCATCATGGTACTTTGTTTGGGAAAATTCATTGAGGTAAAATATAGTACAATGGACACAGCAAGTCAGAACATCAACTTAGTCCTCAAACCACACAGATCATCCCACCTGAAGAAAAGAGAACTGTCAACAGTAAATGTCACAGCCATTCCATTACCCGGTGGGGTTGTATGGGAAAAAACTGACTATGAAATCTATGGTCCGGTCGAAATCCTGAAGTATCCTCATCAATTCAAGGTTTCCTTAAGTGACTTTGTAAAACCTAGTACATTCTCTGATGATTGGGACTTTAAAAGTATTAATAATATGATGTCTGATTTAGTAATGTCAGCTAGATTCACAGATCATGATTATTTACAAGGTTTGTCTAATTATGAACAGATGTTCTGCTACACACACTAAGGTGATCATTACTTGCATAAATATGCACAACCTAGAAATGTTTTTAAGTATAACCAATGGGAACATTGTGCTACACCACCTAAAAGCAGTTCTAAAACATTCTATGAGAAATTTCAGTACTTCTCAGGGTTTAACACCAGTGATGCAGAAACGTTTTATTGTAAACTGTTAGATAAAACAGGATTGAAAACAATGCTGACAAATACTAAATTGATATATTCAGAAGCATTTTATGAAAAAATGATGACATTTGGTTTTGATTATTGGAAAAATAACATTGAAACAAAAACAATGTGGGGTACAAAAGATTGGCAGGTACAAGGCCTAGAAGCACTATTTCGAGCCTGCATGATCCCAGAGCAAGTAATGTTTTTAAATGAAACAATTCAACAAACAACCTGTCTTGGCCTAGCTAGGATTGAAGACCTTAACAAACCGTCTATTCCAAAGCCAATACCTGATAATGCAACAACAGATATTGAGATAGACATATCTAAAATTTTACATTTAAACAGAACACATCCTGATTGGAAAAAGTGGTTAACCTGGACTACTGACACAAACAACTGTCAAGATAGATTCCTGAACAAAACCCAGGGGTTAACAATGTCCAGAAAAGACCCTAGATACTCCCAGAGACAACATCCAGGGATAGTAACAACATACAGTGTAGGAAAGCTGTGCCTTGAATAGCTAGAATCATCCACACTGGCTGAAATTAAGCAACACTTATCTTTACTTAAAGATGGTGCTGATTTGCGCGATTTTATTATGGGACCACGCAAACAGCGTCAGAAACGCTTCATAACGGCCAGCATCTATGCTGTATACAACGAGGCTTGGAAAGTCATGCAAATTGAAACAGCTGAAAAAATACGAGAAATTGATCGTATTAATTTGGAAAAATCACTTTCTGTTGTGGACAATGGGTTAATGACTCTGTCTTCCAGAATATATTCACTGGACAGTATTGTATCATCTGCCATAGATATAATAGACAAAGACTTGCTAATGTTACAGCATGGCCAGTCGCAATTGCGTTCTATTGTACAGTTAGGCTGGACGCTGCAAAATCTTCGTTCAGGCTATGTGCCTTGGCGTTTATTCAATACAACGTCATTGTTTTCCATCTTTAACCTTACTGATAAACAAATCAGCTTGGCACAGAAAGGAGCAGACTATACAATCCTGAGCATCGAAAAACTTGAGAGATTACCTTTGACAATGTCAGAAAGTCCTGGCATTGAATGGATAATACACGGGATTATCACAATTCCGATAACAACTTTCCAATTTAATAATTGCCTTGAATACATACCTACTGGCCAGTATGAACAATTGGGTAAAGGATACATTAAGTCCACATGGAAATTACCATACACACACATGCTATAGTGACAGCAACAAAAATGTATTTCTTAGTGGTGAAAACTGTAAACATTCACTAAGCGGTAAACTTTTGTGCCAGGGTATTAATTTACACGGAGCCTGTGAAGGTAATTCGAACAACCTTTCATGCCAACAACTTGTCACACCTGCAACACAGATAGCGCCTTTCTTTATGCAACTCGCAAATGGGAGTTACATTCTAATAACGGATCACAGATGTTGTGGCCTTTTGCCAGAAAAATCAAACAAGGGAGGGAAACCTGACCTATATGGTTTAGTACGAGGCCTCAAAGAGGTCAACTATATTATGTAAAGTGCCCTGAACCCACAAGGAACATTTCACAAATACATTAGCTCAGATTTATCAAAATGTCTTTTTATTTTAAAGTGCATTTTTGTCATAGATAAATTGGAATAATTCAATGAATAAATATGAGCAAAAATTTAAAAAAAAAGGACAGAATTAACAGTGGTTGCCCGTCACAGGACAGGGGCCCGTGATAGAGCTCTGGATTAAGGTATCCGATCATCGCATTTTACCTCTAACCAAGTGGTTCTTAAGGTTTTTGTTTCGTTTGAATGCGAAGATCGGTTTGGGTAGGGCACTTTGATCCTGATTTAGATTGAGCAGGAACCAGCTCGAGTTGATTGCCTGTCTTAATTTGTTGTTGATAGTCGAATGTCTGGTGATACATACAATTACACCGAAATGCGCGTTGGCGTCTGTTCCTATTCTGGAACTTACAGGACCAACCCGGATACCCAACCATCGGTCCCTATTCCATCAAAGACCATCCGTGCATAGTGTTGTGTGATGTATGAATGCTTATGTATGTGTGTAGATGGTATGTAAGTGTGGCGTAAGAACCACTGTTAATTCTGTTCTGTTTCTTTTTTATTCTTGCTCATATTTATTCATTGAATTATTCCAATTTATCTATGACAAAAATGCACTTCAAAATAAAAACAAATGTTGATAAATCTGAGCTAATGTATTTGTTAAATGTTCCTTGTTGGTTCAGGGCACTTTATATAATATAGTGGACCTCTTTGAGGCCTCGTACTAAACCATATAGGGCAGGTTTCCCTCCCTTGTTTGATCTTTATTGTCCCCGTCTGCCTGCCTTTAATTGATGTGGGGTCCCCCTCTGGTTTGAAGAAACTTTTGCCAGGAAAAGCCTATCTCGTAAGCGTAACAGCCATGGTCAAATGCTGTATGCAAGCATTGTTTCCAAACGGCCCTGGAGCCACTGAGACTCCCTTATGCCTCATCTGAATTTCTCTTCTATACGAATTGATACTTTAAGCAGAATGAAGTCTGTGCTTTTTCAGACAACAGTGCCCATCACGTCATCAAAAGAGACGTATGAACTCCAAGTTGCAAGGACAACATCTGAGATTCATGACCTTTTTTCAACAAATTGCCCCGTGCATTTCACAGAAATGCTTAGCCAACTCCTTAACATGTCTAGTGCCACAGGCATCCCAGGCATATTTAAGATGATTTTTTCGGAACTGCTAACACCATTTCAAGCAATTTTGGGAATCATTCCTAATTTTGTACATTCAGTCTTTGGCGGCATACCCCTATTTTTGGGACTTGTAGCAGGCATTTTATTTTTGACCCTCCTGCTCTGATATGGCAAGCCAAAACTCAGACATGACTCCTATAAGGATGGAAGAAACGATCCTAGCAATACGCTACTGGGACAGAATAACTAGAGTCCTTGGATTGGCCAGGCTGAGAGATCTGAACACGACCTGGATTCTTTCATTCAGACCGATATAGCAGACCTGCATCTTACCTGTGCTTCGATGTATGCTATGCGGAGATGAGTGCGTGTTGGACATCTGTCTTGCACTTCCATCAGCAGTACCAATGGATATCGATACTTTGCTAAGTCCTGTAACGGCTCACGCATTGTGTTGTCCCCAGCGGCTACCAATCCTGATGACGGCATTTGTTGAGACTCCTGTACTACGACTAGGTGGTAACAGTGGAGCAAGAAATAAAAGCAACATCACCCAGATACGACCTTCTGTGAGCATTGCCGATCCAGACTTTGATGACAGCAATCATTCTCACACCTGCCAAGTTACAGCGTTATCGATCTTGGTCGAACTGTCACCTGATTTTGTAGACCAATTCTTTGAGAGCCTGTCTGATATGATGTTCTCACCCGAACAGAAACAATAATTTTGAAAAGCATTCCGACACACAGCATTCCCATGAACTCTGAATTCGGCCTTCAGTTTTGATCAACAAAAACTGCTGAAAAGCGTTGGAACTCTATTCCCCCGTTCAAGAATTTTTTTGAATTGAACACTTTAAAAAAATATTTACCTATTTCTGGCACAAAATTCTTTGCTTAAAGTAGACCTATTCATAAAGAACAGAAGCTTCTATTTTTAGGTAAATCTAGAGACATAATAACTTTACACCAGCCTCAAGCACATTTTATAACAAATGCATTTATATGTGATGAAATTATCTCGCACTTCTTTTCTGTATTAAGAGATATTTCATGTGTAAATTTTTTGCAAAATCGTTCATTAATTACATATGCTATAATTTTGAATGATTTCTATGCTTAAAGACGTACAGTACATTCCATGTATTTCATATGCAAATATGTATTTTGGGGTGGGTAATGTTACACATGCATCTTATTGCTATAGTTTTTAGTAATTTGATGGACATAAATTCGTGTAGTGGGTGTCGTATTCTAATCTAAGACCCTGATCAATACTGTGACCTTATGCCCCTATACGGCTATAATCCATTTATTCCTCTATAATGGCATAAACGATCAAGAGTAATATTTCAGAAAATCGTCTCTGGCCTAACACAAACAAGAGCCACATTTCAGAATCACTTCCTCAGCAGCTCATTAGAGCAAATGACACAGCAGAAGCCACTATCTAAGATTCCTAGATTACACTCCGAGTTCTTCAACAAGATAACACTCAGCAACCTGGGAAAACCCCGCTTGCTATGTTTTGATTAGTAATAGAACTCTAATGAGCACTGAGAGACGATCACTTCCTAGTGACATCTTTATTGAAGTCCTGTGTCCAAAAACTTACGTCAAACCAGGCACCTTTCAGGTATAAATATTACCAATGTTGCCTTAAGCAAACGCTGCCTCGCTGATACTGATGCTATTGCTGCCTCAACGACATCAGCGAACGATGGTGTGGTCCACATAGGAGCAGAACAGCTGTCCCCTTCAGAGCCCAGCAGATGCAAGCAGCCCACGGACGCTGCCCTTCCTCTTCCTCGACGCGCTGAGAGAGACGCTGTCTTTTCTCCTGCCGAGAAATACAGCTCCGGCGTTTCCAGCCTACTCTTGCGAGTGACTGGGATATTGAGTCCCTGGAAGGAGATACCAGACCTCCAACATTCTATTTAAGAGGTATGGTGTTGACTAAAACCCTTAGAGAGAATTCTTGAAGCAAACCTTGGCAAAACCAACTTAACTAAAACTGCTACTTACTTACTCCCTCCCAAGTATTAGGCTTAGGTCAGGTACACTGGGGTAGGCGTAGTTAGAAGCACCAGTTGAGTACGTTAGCTAAATGTATATATGAATGTATATATGTTTTATTCATTTTAAAACATTGTATGGCTAAGAAACCATATCAATGCTTTTACAGTATTATTTCGCAATCATCATTTTACTGTACTCACTTTTTATAATAACTAGTCATGCAATTGTGGCAATTCATTTCTCTTGTACGAGAAGAAAGACTGTTCAATAAATAATACTTTTATTGAAAATGCCCGTCTCTCTATTCTCTGCACTTTGGTGAAAGTAATCTGCACAAAACTGACTGAGTAAAATAACTGTCTATTGTTTCACACGACTCTAGAGATTGACTCCTATTCTAAGGAGCAAAGTTGTCATGTTTATGCGGTTGTTGGAAAACTGAATCCCTTCTTGTCTGTACCAGGGAAGCTGATCACTTCCTATTCAGTCAAGAAAGTTTCCAGTGACCTCTGAGCTAGTTGGTAACACACCCAATTAAGTTTAGCATAGTCAGTGGAGACCTGGAAGATCCGCACTTCTACGTCCACACTACTGTTTATGTTATTCCAATGCGCAGGTCCTATTGGGAAAATAGGCACTACACTACAATCCAGTTGCAAATGTGTTTCTGTTTCTGTTTATGTTTATGTTTGTGGCATTTTTAGAGCGCGCAAGTTCCCGGGGGTGTCTCGGCGTTAGTGCAGAACCGTCACTGAGGAGGTGGAATTATACTGGGAAGAGCCATGTTTTTAATTTTTTCCTGAACCTGAGGAGAGTCGGAGCAGTTTTGATGTGGAGGGACAGTGTGTTTTCAAAGTTTAGAAGATGAAATGGTGAAACATCTGTCACCCCAGTTGACCTTTTTTGTTCGAGGGACTTTCAGCAAATGAGCAGGAGAAGAGCGGAGTTTTCTTGGGTGCTCAAGCGGGTGGAAAGCTGTTCTGAGGAACTGAGAACCCACATTGTTGACAGCCTTGTAGGTGATACACAGGGCCTTAAATATTATCCGGCTCCTGACAGGGAGCCAATGTAGTTGGCGGATGTAGGAGGAAATGGAAGTGAATTTGGGGATGTTTAAGAGTACTCTAGCCGAGGCGTTCTGGACTAGTTGAAGATTGTTAAGGACTTTTTTCTGGGCGTTGAGGAAAAGGGCATTACAGTAATCAGTTTTTGAAAAAACCAATGTACTAATCAAAGTTCTACCGGCTGAAGCTGGAAGGTAAGGGAGTAGTTTTTTAATTCTTTTTAGGATATAAAAAGATGAAGAGACCACTGAATTGACATGATGCTGAAATGTCAATTTGTCATCAAAGATGACTCCAAGGTTGCGGACCTTGGTGACAGGTAGGGGGGGGTCTCCCAACTCCGCTGGCCACCAGCAAGGGGACCAGATGGGGTCCAGCCTCCGAATGTCATCACCTCTGTTTTGTCAGAGTTAAGTTTAAGACAATTAGATGACATCCAGGAGCTGATAGCCCTTATTCCCATTTGGAAGTTTGCTGCCACTGATGTACCGTTATTATGTACAGAGAGCACAAGTTGGGTATCATCAGCGTAAGTAGTAAGGGCGATTCCGTAAGATTTTATTACTCTCGTTAAGTCCGAAACATAAATGTTTAATAGTGTCGGACTTAGCGAGGAGCCCTGAGGGACGCCACAAGGGAGGGTAAAAGTCTGGGAAGTGAAGTGGGCCATTTTGACAGTTTGGGGACGATCAGCCAGGAAGGATGCAAGGAGGTCTTTCGCTTTGTTTTTAACTCCTATAGCTGAGACACGGTCGATCAGGGTGGCATGATCGACCGTGTTGAAGGCCGCAGAAAGATCCAAAAGTATCAAGTTCCCCCATTGTCGAGGGTCATTCTGATTTTGTCTGCTGCTTTTAGTAACGCGGTCTCAGTTCCGTGAACCCGTCTGAAGCCAAATTGGGTGTCGTCTAGTATGTTGTTCTTGTCTATAAAGTTGGATAGTTGCAAGTTCATCGCTTTTTCAAAAATCTTAGCAGGAAAGGGGAGACAGGCGATGGGTCGGTAACTGGCAGGAAGGAGGGATCGAGAGTGTTTTTTTTAGGAGTGGCCTAATAATGACCTCCTTCCAAACTGAGGGGTAAATGCCCGTGTCAAACATGGCATTGCAGATAGACATCAAGGCTGGGGAAATGGCTTCCGGGATTCTGTTCAGAATGGAAGGAGGACAAGGATCAAGAGGTGATCCTGATTTAGTGCCCAGGATGAGTCGATAGATTTGTTCTTTCGTAACAGCTTCGAATGATGAAAAACAGGGTGTGTCGTTGTTGAAAGGAGGATTGGAAGAAGTGGCTGAGGGGACGAGAGTGAAGGCTGAGAAAATATCAGTGACTTTCTCTTTAAAGAAGTTTGCGAGGGAGTCGCAGAGGAATTGGGACCCACTGTGGCAGGGGGGGGTGGGTTGGAGAGGTGAGTAACCACCTGAAACAGTTATTTTGCTGAGTTTTTTGCCTGGGTGATTTGAGAGGTGTAGTAGGCTGATTTTTCTGTGATAATAAGGTCTTTGTATATCAAGAGGGCACTTTTGTAGATAGTTTTATCAGATTCGTTGTAGTGGCGGCACCAACGTCTTTCAAGATTTCCACACTGTTGACGCTGCAGTCAAAGGGATTCTGTAAACCAAGGAGGTGACGGGGAAAGTCTGGTGCGAAAACAGGTTTTAGAGGGAGCTAGTGTGTGACAGGCCTTATTTAGGCTGGTAGGGTGTTAAAATATCGATTACAAAAATATAGCTGACATAAATATCGTTGTAAAAATATCGTTTACAAAAATATCGACACCCTATACTTAAACAGGTAAGTACATAAATATCGACTCCAAAATATCGTTGTAATTAATATAGATGTCAAAAATATCGACTTTTTAAAATAATTAAAATTACATTAAATAATAAATAAATATAAGTACTATTAACAAAATACATTACATTACTTTTATTTTTTAACTATTTCAAAAAAAATTACTACACTTTTTAATTATAAACTTAATAAATGTGGACATATAAATTGATTTTACACATTACTTTATATAACAACAATAATACATACATATAATTAAAATACCCCTTTACCCAAAAACCCAAAACTGACCCTGAACCCTAAAAATACCCCTTTACCCAAAAACTGAAAACTGACCCTGAACCCTAAAAATACCCCTTTACCCAAAAACATTTTCACTAAAAAAATCTTGTACACACACCTAAAATTAATTAAGAAATTAACATAATTAATTACATAATTATTATTCAATTAACTAATTGAAATTAATTAACTATTATTTATTACACTATTTATATTCATTTAAAACATTAATTAATCTACTATTTCATTATATTTAAATACCCCTTTACCCAAAAACTGAAAACTGACCCTGAACCCAAAAAATACCCCTTTACCCAAGAACTGAAAACTGACCCTGAACCCTAAAAATACCCTTTTACCCAAAAACTGAAAACTGACCCTGAACCCTAAAAATACCCCTTTTCCCAAAAACTGAAAACTGACCCTGAACCCTAAAAATACCCCTTTACCCAAAAACTGAAAACTGACCCTGAACCCTAAAAATACCCCTTTACCCAAAAACTGAAAACTGACCCTGAACCCTAAAAATACCCCTTTACCCAAAAACATTTTCACAAAAAAAATCCTGTACACACACCTAAAATTAATTTAAAAATTAACATAATTAATTACATAATTATTATTCAATTAACTAATTGAAATTAATTAACTATTATTTATTACACTGTTTATATTCATTTAAAACATTAATTAATGTATTATTTCATTATATTTAAATTACTTCCCACCCTACTCCCCTATAAACCCACAACCCGCTACGGAACTTTTAATACTAAATTCAACTGAAAATACATTATTAAATAATAATATACTACTAAAAATACTACTTTGACTACAAATATTCATTAAAAACACTACATTACTTATAATTATTTAAAAAACGATATTATTGTAAACTATGTTTTTGTAAACGATATTTATTACAACTATATTAATGTTAACGATATTACTTACCTGTCTGTCGATATTCTGGTCAGACGATATTTTTGTCATCGATATTTCTTCCTGTAGATATTTTTGCAGCGATATTTAGGTTAGTCGATATTTTTACGACGATGTTCCTGCTCTGTACCATTTAGGCTATGAAGGTAATTAGCAGAAGCTAGAGAAGGATCGTGTTCGGTGGTAATAATACTCTCAGACAGCAGGGCAGAAAGATGCAGAAGGTCAATATTTTTCCAGTTTGTGATGGTGATGGGGAGTGGGATGGTGGGTGGGAAGGCAAGGTTGACAGTTTTAGGGCAAAACAGACTGCCGAATGGTCCGTCCAGATGAGGGGGGTTACATTTGACACCATGATGTTTGGGTTGCTGGTAAAAAGTCCGTCAAGAGTGTGACCTGCTTTGTGGGTGGGCTGAGTGACAATTTGCTGCAAGCCAGCAGCTGCTAAATCATTAGTTAGCGCCATGGTGTCACGGTCAGATAAGGCCTCGAGATGAAAGTTAAAGTCGCCCAGTATGGTGAAATGAGGTGCGCCTGCGGAGAGCTCAATTATATTATTGAGATTATTGAGAAATTTCGATCTGGTCCCTGGAGGACGGTAGAGTAGAATACCTGTGAATGTTTGGGAATCGGAGATGCTAATTGAAAAAGAAGAAGCCTCGCACTCGCTGTGGGTAAAGTCAGTAAACTTGACTTTGAAGCGGTTTTTGTGTATAATGGTGCTTCTGGAAGACCCTCCCATTGGCGATTTCGGGGAGGATAGCCCTTGTAAACATGGTGGTCCTCTTCTACTATTTCAGTACCTTACCTATTGGCGATTTCGGGGAGGATAGCCCTTGTAAACATGGTGGTCCTCTTCTACTATTTCAGTACCTTACCTATTATCATCTCCCCTCCCTCTTTCGCAAATGGGAAAGGGCAATATGGGACTTTATATGGGAAATGTCAAAACCCACAGTGGCTATGGGGAAACTATATCTGCCAGCAGAAGGGGGGGGGGGGGTTGGCGGTGACCAACTTCGAACACTAAGATGTAGCCTTCCAGCTGGACAGCTAGCAGACATGGATTAATTGCAACCACCAATACCACGTCATACCTTACTGCATATCTTTCACCCTTACACAAAACTGAGCTCCCTGGGAATGCTTCTACTCACAATGTTTTGTTTGTTTTTTATAGTGCGAACTACACCCGAGAAATCGGGTCTCAGAGCGCTTTACATGAGAGCCAGTTTTGTTACAGAAGAACACATTCATTTTTGCTAGGCGTGGGGAGATTCAGTGATTTGCCCAGAATCACAGGATGCTTTAGGTCATTACCGAGACTCGAACCCGGTTCCCCAGCTTCAAGGTCGACCACTCTAGCCTTAAGGCTGCATCCTCTCCCTATAGCTTACACAGCTTACAAGTGCTTCTGTTGATGCCTCTTCCTCACCAGGACGCTCACCATATATACCCCCGCCCAGCCGCGGCCGGTAGTGGAAGTACCGACCGGGCAGTGATGTGGGGAGGGGGAGGGGGAGGGTAGGGGGTAGTAATTGATGGATTACGGACTTTAAAAGTTAAGTAAACATAAAAAAAATAAAACAAATTATGTTTACTTACCTTTTAAAGTCCTTAATCTATACATTACTACCCCCCACCCTGCCCCACCCCCTCCCCACATCACCGCCCAGCCGGTACTCCCACTACCGGTCGTGGCTGCCCCACCATTCCATTATTAGGAACACCACGAGTTGACATATGCACCACAGGATCCGAACTGCGGCACTGCGACACAGAAGGCATTTAGGATATGGGGGACCTTTGTCAGGATAGTTCACTCATTCCATACCAGGAGCTCATGTCTGAAGAGAATACGCACTCTGGGCAGTTTTTATTACACCGGGCGTTTATAGCCTCGCTGTACTCTAAGTGGGCAAGCTCGCCCAAGAACTACCCACCCACCATACAATACAGTACCTTCATGTGATGGAAAAATGGGGGGCACTTGACCCACTGGTTCGCATTTGCACTCCGCCAACACACAGAGATTGACCTGAACCCCCTGAAGCAACATTGGGATGAGGCTTTGGAGAGGATTTTCACAGACAAAGAGTGGGTGGCCACCTGGGAAGGTCCGACGTAAATTCCACGCAATCAGCGTTTTAAACAAATGCCTTTTTTATATTGCCTCAGGCATACCTCGCCCCAGCCAAAATCAATTAGTACTTTCTAAGATTTGATGCAGCCTGCCCTATATGAGGCCTTTTAGACGCAGCATGCTTCACATGCTATGGCATTGCCCTGCCTTTAGCGAATATTGGGCTAATGTGACGACTACGCTGGCAGCCTGTACAGCTCGCAACATCCTCTTTCATTGGGAGGTACACATACTGCACCTGTTCAGTAGGAATAAGAAAAAATAGTGCAACCACCTGATTTCTTGACCTGGGGCTAATTCAGCAAAACACCTAATCACCAAGAGGTGGGAATCCCTTATGGCACCTCACAAAATAGCCTGGCGCCATTTTCTACTCAACTGGGCTAGGGTGGAGGGGGTGGCGCTGCGCCGAGAGGACCTGCTTGGGATCCGTAAGTTTCCTCCTGTGAATAACTGGGATACTATGGTAACGGGCTTGCAGAGCATGGACATTACCACAGAAGAGCCTCAGGAAGGGGAACTAGACCAGTAACCTAGCGCTTAGCACCTGGAAGTACATATAGAACATATAGAGACTGTCCTGAAGAAGGAAGCCATTATCAACTTAAGCTTCCGAAACGCGTCGACACACTTACATCAAGTCATATTCGGTGTTGTCAACAAATAACCTGGTTTAAAGGAATAATTATTCCCCCCATTGTTGTCAAACGAGTGCCCGAAATGACATAACTAAGACAGATAGCAGTGTCTTTTCCGAAAAACTTTCTCCATACCCACATTAGGTGGTTTTATTTGTGTATTTCATGTTTTTAACCTGCCATACATAGGAATTCATATTATTTAAAATAAATTGTATATTTTTACAAATAGACTGTTTTTGTTCCCTTCTGGTGAGTGTTTTCCTAGCCAACAAAATGCAAGATGAATGAGTGTTGTGGACTGAGTATGCCGTTTTGAGTCCTGGTTTAGGATCAGGAAATAATACTTCCCATAGGGAAAACATTTTGCCTTACTTTACTGCATTTTGTTGTACCCTACGTCCACAGTTTGATTATGTAATGCACCATGTCTAGAATGGCTAATAAGTGACATACAATAATGTCTTATAGCATTTCCACGGTTATTGTAATAACACTCTTACAGTACCTAATACAAGATATCTGCTCGCTAGCTAACCTGGTAATATGATGGTTTGCATTCTGAACTGCATTGTTTTGATGTGGTCAAAAACATGGTGTCAATACACTCTTCATGTTGTATGGAATTAAGAAAATGTCAATAAAAATTATTTAAACAAAAAAAAGAAGAGGACATGATACCTGCATGTCTGACAAAAGAGAACAAACTAAGTGAGAGCAACTGTGACGGTAACAAATGGTAAACTATGGACGGCTGTAATCCCACTTTATGCAAGCAAGATGTCTCGCAAAGATAGTGTATGCGTTGTCTAGACAAAACCTAAAAATAAACGTCATTAAAAATGTGCAAATGGTCCTCCATGATTAGCATACATGATGTTCCAAATACATAGCAATTATGAAAAGCAGTGTCTGTTTTCACAGAAACATGCTCGGTACCCAAATATAGCTAATGTCTAGCATACCCTTAACAGCGGGGAATTGAAGGAAAAACAGATTTCCAGATGAATACACGTTTGTGACGTTCTGGTGGTGAACAAGGCTTAGCCATATCTACAAGCCCACGTAAAGCCACCCTGCATGGATTTTCATCGCCTTATACATAAAAGGCCCGATTTGCAGAGGTAAAGTTAGACGAAAGTCTAACTTTACGACTTTCAGTGTTCCAAAAGGGCATTTCCTACTCGTAAATGCCCATGGTGAATACCAAAAGTTGGAACTTTATGGCTTTTAGCATTCACAGAGGGCATTTCCGAGTAGTAAATGGCCTTTGTGAATATCAAAAGTCATAAAGTTAGACTTACGTCTAACTTTACCTTTGTGAATCGGGCCCATAGAGTGTGGCAACACAGCGTCAAGCCACTGGGTTGCCTGACACCGCAATGGAAAGGTATATCATGGGCATTAGGATGATTTTCCCATGTAGCACCCATTGCATTTGAAACATTCCCATATTTACAACAACCTGTAAATCTGGAACTGCGTCAAAAACCTACACCTCTCCAGTTGAGTCGTAGGGGAGGCGCAATGAGAAGAAATACCATTATTTTTCCTCGTTTTTTCCTCTTTCTATGTGTGCTGCATTTAGCAGCACAAATAAAAAAAGAAAATCGCCACCATTGATTGTTTTTTTCCAAGAAGGTGCCCTTCCTGCACATAAACAATCATTTATACAACGCATACCCTTGCACCGTGGGGCAAGGGTGCCTGTTTTGGCGCAAGGCAGACATTTGAGCACCAGCACAGCAAAAGAGGGTAGGACAGACACAGCACATTTCTACACTTTTCTTTTGACGTAAGACAGTACAGCATGAAGGCTTGGGGCGCTGCCCTACGCAAAAAGTTGTAAATGAGCCCCCAAGTATCTAAGGGCACAAAAAAGCTTTGTTACCACAAAAGAGGGTATACAAAACAGATCTGTTCGTAGCCACTTTTACTACTGGTTTCTGATTACTGTACTAAAGTGTATTGGTATCTGGACTCCAATGGGAATGATGTCAATGTCACTTTTAATATGGGGAAAGGGACTTACGATGGCGCAAGGGGCTTTTAAATAACCCCCCACGCCAGGGTGTGCAGATGAAAAAGCAAAACAATTACCGCCGTTAGACCAACTTCCCACCATGAACGCAGAAGAACATGCTTTACTTGTGAGTCTCACAACATGGGAATCAGTCTCTTGACTGCGAGTCTAAGGAACCCCTCTCACAGAGATCTTTTTTTTCTCGGGAAATCATCCAAAGAATCAGGCAGATGAACACAAAATAACTCTAGAGCGTCATTACGGTTTCGAGAGGGCTGAATAGGATGTCCAGTATTTATAATTAATAAAAACTGCAGTTCATCAGGCACATTATCTGTGATTCCTTCTCCCTGCCTACTATGTTCTCTTTCATGTCAATTATTTTTATTGTCACCTGCACGACCTCTCGAAGTCAGACATGCGGGATCAGTTTCTTCATCCGTCAAATCCAGTGTTTGTGATTGTGGCGGTGGCAGACTTTTTGCCAAGTCCATTCGTAAAGGCTGCGGCTTACAAATCACACCTGGGTGAGAAAAAGAGATCAGTGTAATATATTCGCGTCCCACACTAAAAAAACAATTGCAAGACATAATTGCTATGCTTTAGAAACAACGAGACTAAAATGCATTCTACGAAAACAAATATATTTTTAAAAAGTAGAAAAATAGGAGTAAAATGCACCAAACTTTCTTCAAAGAAGACTAGGACATGTAGGGAGGAAAGCGATAAAGCAAAAGTGAAACGCACCCGTATTAGAGCTCAAATAGTTACCAAAATGCACGCTTAGAAAATGATTAATGTACCTTGGAAAACGTTATAATGCGGAGCAATTTTAGCATCCAAAGCAATTTTGCAAATCCAAAGCAACTGGAAAAGTGTGGTTATGCAGTCTCAAAGGTGCATAATATTCAGCTTATACCGGGTGTGCCTCAGCTTTACAAATGTCGAAATGGTGAGGAACAACATGATTATAGTGCATGGTTTTATCCAGTGCTTTAAATGGGCAGGTTCTGTCCAGTACACAGTATCTGCACTTCAGTAGTTTGAAAGGGAGATTACCAGCACTTTTCAGCACTCCTGGGGCCTCATTTATGAAAAGTGACGCATCGCTGCGTGAAAACAGTGATGCGTCACTTTTCCCTGCGCACTCCTTGCGACACCAATGATGCGTCATATTTAATGTATGACGCATCATGTCACAAGGAGTTACAGATACGTCAGTATTTCTGACGCATCTGTAAGCGCAAAAGTGACGCATTGCTGGAGTGTGTCACAAAAGTGACGCAACTCCAGCAATGCGTCCTTTCACATGGGGAAAGCCCCATGTGAAAGGGCTTGCGTCAGTCTTACGCCTGCTGTGAGGCAGGCGCAAGATTTTGACGCAACAGCATCCTAAAAGTGACGCAGTGAAATCTCATAGATTTCACTGCGTCACTATTACGAGGCTTTTTGCGGGGGAACGCCCCCTCTGCATACATTATACCTGATGCAGGTATAATGTGACGCATGGGTTTAAAAAGTGACGCATCTACCTAGATGCGTCACTTTTTAAATATGGTGCAACAAGGCGCATTTTGTACGCCGCTGGTGCGTCACAAAAAGTGACGCACCGGCGGCGCAAAACTGACGCAAGGCCTCATAAATAAGGGCCCTGATACTTTTCAAGGCCGATTCTGATTTCGGTCGGTAGGGCTCCGAACAATGGTCGTAGCCCTTCTGACCAAACCAGAATGTGTCGCCCGGATTCCTTTCCGACCTAGCCATTCTGAAGGGCTCGGTTGGAAACGAATATGACTCGGATTTCTGGATTGTGGACGACAGGCTCAGAGAGCCCGTCCGCCATCCGGAAATCCCTCAGTACTCCTCCGGCCGCCTCTTTGCAACCGAGGGAGTACAATGGCAGTTTTTCGCTGCCTTTTCGTGACGGGTTTTCGGTACAAAAAGGCAGTCGGAAACTGTCTTTGGAGGCCCCCAGTAGGGTCCCAATGGGTGCGAGGCCACTCAGTGGCGGCCTGGATCCCTGCACCCGTTGGCATGCACCTTGGGGTACTGGCCGCAGGGTGCAGGGATAAAGTGCACCCTACTTTTCACAATGCAAGCATGCATTCTGCTCGGAATGCATGCTTGCATTGTGAAGTATACAAGTGCAACCGAACCCTGTTCGGTCGCATCGTACTAGCAGGGCCGTAACCGAGGACAGCAGGTCGGCCGGTTACGGCTCCTGACCGATGTCGAATGGACCTGAGTCCCTCCGACATCGGAATCTGGCCCTTAATGGGAGAGTACCAGCACTTCACAGTACTCCTGATACCTTTAATGGAAGAGTACAGGGTCGGATTGGTAAAGTGGGCACTTGGGCAATGGACGATGGAATGGTATCTCAGTTGCAGCTGTAGGCTGTGTTATTGGCCAACTTGGTGGCTAATTTGAGATGTGTATGTGCTGTTCAGGTGCCACCAGTGGCCCAGTGGGGGCCTGGGAGGTCTTTCTGGAAGCAGCTGGGCCTCTGATAAGTCCCTTTTACCAACTAGTCCTGGCCCCTTGTTATAGCTCCATAAAAGGCCTGCCGGATATGCCACATACAATTTAAGAATTGTGATACAGCAAAGGCTATTGGTGGGTCGGTGTCATACTTTAAAACTCTGTAGACATCTAGGCAGCGCAGAATGCCCACATTCTTACATAGTTGGATTAACCAACGGTTGCGCGACAGCCGGTAGGCAGGATAGAGGAGCAGAACATGTCATTCAGACTTCTCCTTATATTTACATGCAGGACATTCACCCGTTTGCTCTTTCACCCATTTGCTAGTATACACTGATAGTGGAAGGGTCCCTAGTCCGAACTGCACATACAATTTTTCTGGCCAATGGGGGTTGAATAAAATCCAGAAAATGTTCCTTGCAGTATACATCCTTTTCTAGCAAAAACTCTGCTGTCAAACGACCCGATGTGGCACTTTCTTGTGTGGACATTATTTTAACTAGTCTATAGCATATGACTAATTACAACCTGGAAATAATAGCACATGAAGTCTTGGGTGTTCTCCAGAGGTCCAGCATGCCTAACTTAAAGGCAAGATCCCTTATGTGGCAAAGCCAGGGATTTTTCTTAGTGAAACAGATGGTCAAGAGCACATTTAGCTCAGCCCTGAAAACATACAACTCTGAGGTCACCCATAAGCTCCACCAGAATGTTAAAGGTCTCAGGGCAATCTCCTCATCAAGGGGCCTAATACCCAGTTTCATGCGAAGGGGTGTAAGGGGGGGTACTACGGGGTAGGCCTAAAATCTGTTGCATGAAGTTGTTTTCCACCTTCGTCAACTTAATGGTAGAGAAATGCCCCCACAACTCCACCCCGTATTGTGTAGCATTCCTTGCTTGTGCTTTGTAGAATTCCACCACAGGGGCGGATGGTTTCAAAACTGATGTTCTATGCAATTTCATTATACCGCCCACTGTCTGTGTATTGCTTTGTCCAGTTGTGGCCCCATTCAAAGTACTCTGACAGGGTAACTCCCAGACAATCAAATATCTTCACTCTTTCCAAAGAAATATTGTGTAGAGAAGGATTTGGACGAGTCATGTTGGGGGGATTGAAGACCATTTATTTGGTCTTTGTTAAATTGATCTCCAGACCTCTCAACTTGCAAAAATTGTCGAAGCCATCAAGAATGCGTTGGATACCTATTGGTTTTTTTGAAAGCAGCAAGGCATCATCGGCAAACATCAGTGCGGGCGCATTCCCGGAGACTAACTTGGAGGCATCATTGTCCTTTATTTTTTAAAATGGTCAATAAGATCGTTGATAAAAAGGCAAAATAGAGTAGGAGCTAAAACACATCCCTGCCTTACTCCCTTTTGGACAGAAAAACGGGAAGTGAGTTCCCCATATTTTCTGCATCGTACTTGGACAAAGTTTTCCAAGTGGAACCTCTCTATAACAATAATAAGGTAGGGAGGAATCCCAAGGTCACTCAGCACCTTCCAGAGTTTCTCCCGGGGTACAAGGTCAAAAGCCGACTTCAGATCAACAAATATTAGATAGAGGCTGTCACCCTCTATAGTCACCATTTTCCAGAAGAGTAGTTGTAATCTGAATATCTGGTCTACAGTTGACATATTTGTTCTGAAGCCGGTCTGGTAGGGACTTAATATTTGAGCTTCTTCCAGCCAACCCTGAAGGCGTTCCAGAAGCACCCGACCGAGGATTTTTTGGGTGATATCAATTAAACTGATTGAGCTATAGTTGGAGGGTGCAAGGAGACAGCCTTTTTTGAATATGGGAACTATCTCAGCCCCGCGCCATGTATCGGGGGATCCATGCCCTTCAAGACGGTGTTAAATAGGGCACACAAATATGGACCCCATATTTTGGATTCTTCCCGGAAGAGGTCCCCGGTAGTTTGTCTAGACCTGGTGCCTTGTTACGGTGAAGCTTGTTAATAGCTTTTCTCACTTCAGTCATAGTGATCTCCCTGTCCACCAGCTGGTGGAGCTCCGTTGCCATTCTGGAAGTAACGGAGTTATCGGGCCCACCATCCCTAGTGGAGTACAATGAACCAAAGTGGATATCCCAGTCTTCAGGCGCTATTTTGGGCTTTATGGCCGATCTCCCTTCCCTATCGCTCGAGTTCACTATTGCCCAAAAGGTTTTCAGATCTTTAATGTTCAGGGCAACCCTGAGAGTTTCCCATCTCTCTGGTTCCCAGTTCTTTTTTCCTGCTGGGTGGACCATTTATACCTGGCCCTAGAAAGTTTCATTTGTGGCCTATCCTTCGCCTTCACCACTTCCAGAAGGTCCTGTTTGGCCTTGCGACACTTGTCACTGAACTATAAGCATTTGTTTTGGTTACTTTCCCTCCTACACACAACCGGGAAGAATAGATCTGCCAGTTTTGTGGTTAGCTCTGCGTGAATTTTCCCTACCTTGTCTGGATCCACAATGGGACCATCCACCTGTGCTATCTCCCACATTTTGGTCATCATTGGAATTGCTAGCTGATAGAATTTGGCCAGCTTGAGGGGAGACTGTTGTATGTGGTCCTATCTGACGTTTCTTCTATTATTTGTTACTGTTATTGCACTGATCACATTTGTAGGGGTGGGAGGAGGTTTAGAAATGCTAAGGTCTCATGGTTTTAAAATCAAAATCAGGGCACTATGGTCACTATCCTGCCTCTGCATGACATAAAAGTTGATGACCTTTTCCCAAAGTCTTGTTTCCAACATAATGTAGTTGATTAGGGAGGCTTGACCTGCTCTGTTAAATGTGAGCTGTCTTAGCTAATCAGATTTAGTCTGACCATTGCATGCCCTTAGTGACAGAGCTAGAGTGAGTGAGTTGAGCTGCATTACCAATGGGGACCATACTTTAATGGGAATGGTCAGGGGGTCAGGTATAGACCAATAAAGATCTTCTTCCGTGGTAATGGAGTGAGTTGGATCGGTAAGGGGTTTAAAGTGGCAATTAAAATCATCCACTACAACCAGCCATATCCCCAGCTCCAGAGTTGGAATAAAATGTCCCAGATGGTCAATAGTTGGCTGTTATTAACAGGATGAGAATAGACATTGATTAGGGCGATTTACGTCTTTGTGGGAAAGGAGAGCAGAACACATTGAAAGTCATTTGTGGGTGTTCATCGGCTCCACTCTACAGTCGAAGTGGGTGCCACCCAGATGGATAGACTCCCCCTCCCCCTCCCCCTGCATGGTTGCCAAGTTGTTGAATGAGGCAAAACCCACCCGCTGAAAATCTTCCCAAGCCCAGGTCTCCTGGAAGACACAGATATCGTATTTATCGACAAAGCCACCCCATTCAAGACAAGGCAGTTTGTTTTTAATACCTGCCAGTTTCCACGATAGTATCCTCACCCAATGCCTTTCCCTCTTTCCCTACTCAGAACCTCAGAAACACCAGCTGTGTGGGATAGAGAGTCACCTGGGTAGACAACACAATACCTATCTAGTACCCTCCTCTGTTCACCTTCTCTGCTTACGTCACCCAGTAAAATGGGAGATATAGCATCAGGAACCCCACTTGATTTTTTTCTACCTCCTGCTGAAGCAGTCCGCTGGGGGGGCGTAAACTGCTACCCCTAGTTGCTCGTTTTGAGCTGCACCCCACTATGCCTGTGGTGTCGTATCCTACCGTTTCTGAGTCTCCACCCTTAGATGGTCCCTCCCCTGTCAATCTACCTTCTCCAAAATGTTGTATCTGTTATTCACTGGGATATTAAATGGGGGGAACCTATTATGGGCAGCCCAGCTTCCCTCACGTAAGGGCCCTGGGTCCTTTGCTGGAATTAAAGGTGGTACACAGCTTCTTGGGTGTGTTTGCTGCTGTGGATAGAAAAAGACCAAGGAGCACATGTTCATGCCTGTTGGAATGTTGTGGCAGATCAGGGGGATTTTAAACAAATTAGTAACAGTGTTAGCGTTTTTGAAATTAGTAACTACACACTCACCTGATTCACTTATTCTATGATTTCCTACCCACCCTACCTTTCGAACCATTATATTCTCCCCTGCTCTGGCGTAGTTAAAGTGCTTGTATCTTGCAAGCCAAAAGAGGCATTTATTCCTCAGCTTGAGTTGAGTTTCCTTTATATTGGGTTCAATTGGCGGGACACCTGTCATATTAGCTACATACGGGGATCAAGCAAGATGAAGGTTAATATTGGGAAGGTTTAAAATTAAACAGGCATGCCTCCCCGCACTATATTCTTGTGCTGGATGCCTACTCACTTTTCTATTGGTGACTTGGACTTGGGTGCTAGGTTTGTCTCGATGCCTAGGAGGAGATGGACGGTTTTTAGCTCTAGGCTCGAGGCTAGCACTCCTGTCTATCTGGTGCATATAGACACTCTGGTCCCTTATCTCATGGCTAATAGAGGGACCCTCGTGAGCATTCATCTCCAACCCGGGTAGGGGTGTTAGACCCACACTATCCACCTGACAGCCTATGTCGATCCCTCTTCTAGACTTACTTGTGGAGTGATTTTGTGAGTCAGATAGTCCAGCTTCCCCTGCTGCTAAAGCTTTCTCAAGTTTATCTAGACGGCTGATAAGGAGGGATAATTCTTCTATAATGGTAGCCCTTAGGTTATTCTCTAGATCTGTAATCAGATTCAGAGTCCACACAGGTAGGTTGTGTCCGTGCTAGCTGATGGCGGTCTACCTGGGGTCTATTCCTGCTCTTCACCTCCCTCTGGGATGACTATTTTGCCCTTGCAAAATCTCTTCTTTTTGGGTCCAACCTCCGATGCTTGTTTGCGCTTTCCGTTCTTGGGGAGACTAATGGTGTTTCTATTTTTGTGTACTGCTTTCTTATGAGGAACAACCAAAGAAGATGGCAGGGGTTGAACGTCTAGCTGGGTTTGGGGTGTATTTGGCATAAATAGATCGGGGTTGAGTGATAACCGCCTTTCCGTTAACTCAATTTCAGAATCCCCCACCCCTATGACCCTCTTTAGCATCGTATCTATTGATGTTGGAGGCAGTGAGGATGCACTTGTGGTTTTGGCTCTAACTGGGCCTGCCCTCCTCCACATTTTGCTGCCTACTGCCAATCTACCACCCCAACTCACTCCACACTGATTCTAATTGTCACTCGTCTAGCGTGTAGCACCTATGATCAGTTTAACAACGTGATAGAAAACCAAATGTCAAGAGCTAATACAAGATGCTAGTAACCCCGGGACCACCCACATTTTGACATAACCAGCCCGATTTCAAATTAATTAGAATGTCAATGCAGTGTTCTGTTCCTTTGGACACCACAGTTCACAGTTCGGGCGACTTGTTGGGGCATTATGTCCTCAATAGGGAGGCTAGGTGCTATGACAGTGAGAAGAGGCACAAGAAAAGTCTTACCCGCAGATACTACTAACAAGTGGGTCACAACAGCCAAGGGGAATAGCCCTGCCCTGCCTTTTCGTGTCAATAACGGGCGCAGGATGGGCCCGCCCTTGGCCCGTGCACGCCTGTGCACGTCCCAAGCTGCAGGAGGCGGGCAGGCTTTTGTAGCACCTCAGGGCGCGGGTACAGCGAGGCCACTGGGAGATGTAGTTCTTAGGCCATTGCCTTCATGTCAGGTAGATTAAACTGATGGCTGTTCCCCTCAGCACAAGTAACAGCAGGTAGGAGCCGTTCCTCTCATGGCGATGCTTCCCGCTTGTCAGGCAGCAAAAAAACTACTTTTAGTGTTTAATATTGGTGCTACTACTTTCTCCAATAGCAATAGTACTGCCAAATCAAAACTTCTAAAGTTAGTGCCAAAACACCACCATTACCACTGCATGTAAGTCACTTCCGACAGACTCTTTCGTGCACCTTGGGCTATCCAACAAAACTTGTTCACAGGAGACTGGGACCCAACAATGTTTGTCCTCAGCTTTATAATAACTGACGCTCTTGTGCTCAACTCTCCAACTAATAATGGATGAAAGAAACTAGATCTGCAAGATCTGGTCTTAGAACGTTGACCCTAGAAATGTAGTCAAAAGATACGATGAACTTTCCTCCACTCTTTAAACAAAAAAATAATGATTGTCAAATTATTGATTTTAGTTTCTTCCATGAGAAAGTAATAATAAAAGTTCTCAATACTAACACATTTGGTAGTTTTATGTTAAGGCCACAAATCAAGAGAACTATTCAAGTACAAAACTAATATCACTTTCATAAAGGCCATTTCTACTTAGCTCTTACTATCTATATAATAGACTGATACTTAGTGGGAGAGGGGTGGTCCTGTTAGCCATTTCATATTGAATTCCATTTTTTTTTGCCCACACAGCCTATAAGAACGTAACTTTGAAAAAGCAACCCAGTGGATAAGCCATTAATGAAACGGACTTAAAGTAAGATGTACTCAGTGAGTTGACTGAAAAAAAAGCAGTGGGCCTCGAGGTCTTCATCTGCTGCTAATAAATATTTTATTTATCTAAGCCTGATGGACAACAAGAGGCAGATACAACTGTGTACATTAGGCAAGAGTTCTGCAATATTTGCATCAATGTTTCTTTTTCACCATGCAGGACTACATAAAACGTTTTTTGCACAGTAACACTACTTTTGTTAAGTTGGTGGAGGTCTCTGGGTTGAAGGTCAGCAATTCAGCTTAATCAACCTAAGAAAACTGTCTATTTTTGCTAAATTATTTCAAAGGCAAATGGTGTTAGAAGGCAGCTAGCTCAACGTGCTCTTTCGACATTCTGTTACCAAAATGCCTTTCATAAAGCTGTTTTTCAGCCATGCCCAAATATTCTAGGGTCGAATTCCATGAAAATAAGGGAATTCGTCTGATAAGCCTGCTGTTCAAATATTGATTTGGTTACCATTTTTAGCTCTCGCTTAGGCAGCGCGCATGCGCTGCTTAGGCAAAAATACCTTTTTCCATCGCTTTGGTTTTTCAGCCAAACACGTACACACACGTTCCATTGCCTTCAGTGGCAGCGCGTGCACTTGTGGCGATTTACTTGCGGGAGTGAGCGGCATCATATGGTAGCAATTTTCGCTCACACAAGTGAATCCCGCAGGCCCCCCTCCTCCCACCTGCTGCCGTGCGAGGCACGCGCACGCCTCCTCCTCCTGCCGGGAGACCTGCCATGCTTGTGCTTTGTTTTTAAGATGTAATGGCAGTAGGTCATACTTATTCTCTACATGAGTATTAAAACCTGCATGTTATACCACAGAGATGCAGTGGAATCCTGGACCTGTCGAGAGTTTCATTAGAAGTACTTATTGAAGAACACATCCGCGCTCACCCAAACAACCAATGCGCCCGCTGCAGTTGTTCTACAGGTCTGAAGAGCAGACATCCCCTCATCGCTGCTTTGAAGATGTAATCTGTCAGCTTCAGACTGCCCCCCTTGGTTCAAAGGATGGCAGCCGAGCTTCGCGAGTGAGTGATGATGGACGCGCGGGTGAAGAAGGCCTCAGATCAGCTGATAGAGGTGGCGCGTGCATTCCTCCTAAGCTGATGAGGTCATCTTCGCTTAAAAGAGAAATGCTCAATCACAGATTTTTTGAACCTTTATAAACCTAGGTTTCAAATAAAAAACATTAAGATCCTAGATTTCAGACCACCTCTCAAGGGAACCTGAGAGTGTTTCCCAAACACCCCTCAGGTGACTTCTCTGCAGCCTCCTCCCCCCCTTAATATTCACTGGGTTGAAATGGAGTGAACCCCCTTCCCCACATTACTTCCCCAAGGATCCTTACCTAGCTGGTGTTGGTCGTTTCTTGCAGCATTCGCCGGGTCCTGGCCCACTAGCAGCAACAGGAGGAGGCGGAGGGACCCCCAGAGCCCCTGCGCCGCCAACATTACCGCCCGCACACCAGCCCTCGACTCAGGCTCTCATGGAATTCATCTGGCAATCAATCTATCCTGCACTGCAAGCAACATGAGAAGCCTCGCGCTAGCTCCACGCAACCCTCATTAGTTTGGTGTGGGGCACACACAGGGAGAGTGCGCAGGAGGGGGGTAGGCCACGGCACGCTATGGATGCAGACAGGAGCAACACTTAAAAGTATTGGCTGAGAGGGTGCAGGGGGATTTGAACCTATACTAGACCAACAGTCTGTTGTACGAGAAGAACCTCCATGCATGCGCAGAATGGAGGACGAACAACATGAGAGGATCCAGGGTGAAGGGCAGGGGACACCCTGAACACGAGTCCCGAATGTATTTTAGGAAGCCGGGGTAGTTCTTGTGTTGTGTGTCAATGAGCCCTGTAGGCAAACAAGCTAGATGTCTGCTTATAGATACTGATTATTACCCGGTCATTCGTCTAACCTTACGGGGCTGCTGCCCTGGACACAACCTGTCATCCGCGGTAGTAAGAGATTCTTAATTTGTCCTCAGCCGAAAGGGCAACCCAAGCTCCTCCGCTCCTGCAACCGACCTGCATTCCAGATGAAGTCTGCAAAGGTAAAGCAACGAAGCAGGCTCGTTGTTGTGCTCACACAACCACTGTGGGGTTAATGGTCCTGGCTGGTATCGGCGAAATAACATTTTTTGGACTTTCAGACTGAAAACATGTGAATCGAGGAGCGGAAACAGTTTCTGAAACACAAGATTGGAAACAGGACGGAAATAAAAATGCTGGAACTGGAACGTATTGTGCTAAACGTTCTATTTTATTGTTTTGCTTAATGTAATTTTTATACTGTATGTTGAGAATGTTATCAATATGATAAGGTGAATTGCTATAGTTTACAGTTGTGATTTTTAGAATATCTGGTGACTCCACTATGGAAAGGGTGACCAGATGTTGAAAAGCATTGGCATAGCCAATAGGTCTCGCCTTTGGGACCTTAGAAGTACTTAGCTATGCAGCACAATATCCTTGGTGCAAAAACATCAACTGTTGCATGCTAAACACTTATAAGGTCCCACAGCGAGACCTCTTGGCTATGCCAATGCTTGTTTATATTGGAAAACAAATAAATTACATCGAAGTAACACACATGCCCGGCCAGCCCACACTTTCCAATAAACTAGCAAAAAAGATTATACCATGGCTGACGCTATGTGAGATCTTGCTCGCCTGGCAGTTTAAGGCTCAAATGTTGATTCACGCATGTTAACACGTACAATATTATCCATCCTTGAGCATACTGAGAATAGAACTGGAATAGTAAATGATACTATTCCAACTTCCAGCGCCCCCCTCCGCAAGTCATTCTTCCGACTTGCGGGGTAATGGTATGCGTAATCACAACGCGGTCGTTGTAACGACCACGTTGTGATTCCCTGCGAGGAGATATACCGCAGCATTACGTCACACATTTATTACTAATACTGCTAGCTCTGAGCAGTGAACACACAACTATTAAGATTTGCCCTAAGAAATAAAAAACAATGCTAATACTTCTATCCCTGATCAGTAAATGCACTGTTAACACTATGAGCAAAGTGCAGAGGACTGCTATTAATGTAAAGCGCTGAGAAGTAAGCACACTGTTAATACTGGCAGAAAACAGACTCTCAACTCTGTCAGCGGCAAGCATATATTTATTGTACTGTTAAGTCTGTTCAGTAAACACCCCAACGAGCAATATATACACTTCTAATACTGCCTACATCGAGCAATATCCACACTGCTAGTACTGCCTGCACTGAAAGTAAAAACATATTGGAAATGCTGACAGAAAAGAGCAGTAAACATACTGTGGATACAGCAACAAGCAGTAAACATACTACTAATACTGCCTGCGCCGAGGAGCAGGCACTCCACCTCAGAGGCGCAACTAGAGTCAAATTTGGGGGGGTAAGAAAAAATTTCGGGGGGTCTGAATCTTTAGGCAAGCGGCAGCGTCAAGCTGCAGGGGCTCTTAGAGGGGGTGAAACAACAACAAACCCCCATTCACATGCACAAGTTCTTTTAAAGACCTGTGAAGTGCTCGGGTGAGGCTGTGAGCGGGCCTGGGAGGTGTCTCATCCCGGGCTGCCACACACGACGAGGGGGGGCTGAGTCCCTCTGAGCCCAATGGGTGTTGCACGCCTGCTCTACCTGTACTGAGACTAAACATGCTTCTAATACTGCCAGCCCTGAGCAGCAAACATAATATGAATATTGATGGAACCTAGCAGTAAACATGCTGCTAATTCTGTCACCAATGAGTAGTAAACATACATTGATAATACTGTCAGCACTGAGCAGTAAACATACTGCTGATACTGTCAGCCCAGCATGGTAAACATACAACAAATGCTGACGAAACTGAGCAGTAAACACACACTGGTCATAACGTCAGCAATAAGCAGTAAAGGTCTGCCAGCACCAAGCAGCAAAAACTCTGCTAATACTGACTGCACTGACAGCATGCATATCGTGCCTGTGAAGCCCACGTTCCGAGCCACTATATGAGTCACTAGAGGGAAAGGGCTTGCCCGTCTCACAGAGCGCCCCTGGTGTCATCTCGCTACCCCCGCACAAAGACCCTGCCCCCCGGGAACCTGCCACACAATACCCGACATAGCTTTATGTCCACAGCGTTACAGAATAAGGTGCAGTAATGTAGACTCCAGTATCCCTTCAAATCTGAGGATGTAACACCTACTCCACCATCCAGCACCAAAGCATGGCATCTGCTCGGTACTAAGGTAGCATATGTGAGTTGCTAAATGCACTCCAACCCCCTAAACACAATATCCATTCTTGCACACGGGCCTAAGACACAACACAGACTACCACTGAATGGCACTTTCCAAGTGGGCAAACTCACCCTGTCACATGCACACTTCCTTCCTCCTCAAGGCATGTCTAATTCCGCGAACAGTGCAAGCGAGCACCCTGACTCTTATCTTGAGGGACCTTTGAGCTCATCTGACGCCAGGGGCAGATATGAGGGGGGGTGTCCTAAGACCCCATGGCCCTACCTAGACATGGTACAAACTGTGAGGTCACAGGAGCCATAGGGTGTTTCCTTCACACACAATATCCTACCTATCATAAATTGCTTCACTGTTGTTGGCAGACTCAGCTGTGAGGCCAGCCACTGAATGGGTGCATGCGAGGAATCGGCCTGCCTCCACTTCCGCCACGCACTTCTGTTTCTAACAGAGTCTAAGCTCCTCTTCCACAATCGCCGGTAAAGATGAAGATGACACTTGTGGGCAAAGTTAGAAGCAGACGCCCACGAGGGTGGATGATTTAAAAGGCAGACGCTATGTACAGTGTAAGAAACTGACTTTTGGACACTAGTGTGTGTAAGAAGAGGTAAACGGTGGGCTGGGAGATCTAGGCAGTGTGATGGCAGTGTGAGAAGCAGCCACTAGAGAGCAGTGGGATAAATGGGCAGCTATAGGCAGTTGTGGGGCCTGGCAGAGAAGATTGGCGTAGCGTGACATTAGAGGAGACAGTGGTGAGCGATGTGTGGGACAGTGAGTGGGAAGAACAGATGTTGGTGCGAGCGAGAGAACCCTGCACGGTGTGTTAGACGTGCAAGACAGTCTGAAGTGGGCTGTGAGAGGAGACGTAGGAGGAAAAAGTGAGAAGCAAATGTTGATGAGTAGAATGAAATTGGTCAAGTAGAGCTCCCCTTTGCCCCTACGTTTAATGGCAGGGGTGTTTTGTCTATAATAGATTTCATAATAACTTCTGTTAGGCACAGACATATGGTCAAAAGGTGCTGGACCCTCGATACCCCACTTAGCGATCACTACCCGATAATCATGGAGATCATAAACCCCTTTCAGGCAGTGGCTACAGAAGGGAGATCTGTGCAGAACATCTCTGATATTAGTATGGCAAAACAAAATGGCTACGCATTAAAATGGGACAGGGTGGTTCCAAGTGATTTTCTACGTAACTTGGTAACCGAATGTTTGCCTAGCTTCTTGACCATTCTGGATGAAAGTGTGACCAGTCAGGAGATTCTTAAGCAGTTTGAGGTTATTGCTTCTCAAATTAAGGGTAACCTTTGGGTGGCTTCTAAATTAAGTAAGGAAAAGATGGGAAAATGGTTTGATCTCACGTGTACAAAGGCCCACTCTGAGAAAGCTTTACATGCTGTTCCCCGTAATCCCTTAAGGATCAGGGAGGCGCGGAAATTTTACCAGAATGCATTGAAAAGAAGGAAGTTGGCAATTAAAACTGAAGCCTGGGAGAAGCTCTGTGAGGCTTCATTGAGCAAGGATGTTTGTGCTTTTTGGAAAGCAGTAAATGCCCCTTTCTTTGACTCAGGAAAAGCACGTATTGAAATTGCCATTACCGAGGACTCTTAGGTGGGCCATTATTCTAATCTGTATAGTACCTCAACTGACGAGCAGATTCCTCCGTTGCAATTACCAATGCTTAACCAGGGGGAAATGAGAGTGAATGGCTTGGAATTAAAATTTACCCTAAAAGAAATAACTGAGAGCCTCAAAGCAACACGGGGCGGTAAAGCCCCAAGTCCAGATGGCATACGCCCAGACATGTTTAAAAAAAATATAGACTTATGGGGCCCACTCTTAGTGCAACTATTCAATGCATCCCTAAAGACGAGCCTACTTTCATCATGGTTTATGTCTGTTATTGCTCCAATTTTTAAAAAAGGGGACAGGCAAAACCCTACCTGCTATCGCCCCATCTCCCTATTGGATAGCACTGTAAAGATATTAGGAAGAGTAATCCTAGGTAGGCTACAAAAATGGTCGGAAGATAACTCTATAATCAGTGACCTTCAATACGGGTTTCAAAAGGGGCAGGGGACAGTAGATCAGGGCCTAAACTTATTTATCCTCCAGTAGAAATATATCAAAGCACGACGTGAACCCATTTATTTCACCTTCGTTGACTTGACGTCAGCGTTTGACTGTGTTTCACACAGCAAATTATGGGTCATTATGGAATCTCTTGGCGTAGAAGGAAATATAATCTCCTCTCTTAAGGACTTGTATTCGGGTGCCATCGCAACAGTGCGTTATGGTAAAAAAGGTGAATGCACTAGATCTTTTGATAAAGGGCGTGGGGTACGCCAGGGCTGCGTTTTAGCACCATTCCTATTCCTGGTATATATAAATGGAATAGAGAACGCCCTAGTGGAATCAACTTGTGATATGCCTAGGGTAGCTAAAAGACTAATCCCTGCGTTACTATACGCAGACGATGCGGTCCTAAAGGCTCGCACGCCGGTGGCTCTACAATGCCTTGTAACATCTTTCAATGCATTCATGATTAATTTGGATTTGCAAATCAACTGCTCCAAGACATTCTCCATCAATTGTGGCCCTGGTGCTAGCAGAAGAAGGAGGCGGATGTTTATTAATGCAAGACCTATAGACTATACTGCCACCTTTTCTTACCTTGGTATTTTATTTCATGAAGCAGGGAACTGGACAGAAGCAATAAAAGTAAGGAAAGCCCTGTTCTGCAAATCTATTACTGCCCTTAAAAATTTCGCAAAAAAGATGGGGAAAAAACCCACTGTAGAACTTTTGAAAATGTATAATGCCACCTGTGTTTCTATTGCGGTCTATGGTGCGGGACTGTGGGGGTATGAAAATGTCAAATCTATACAAGTGGCCGAAAACAAATTCCTGAGACACATCTTAGCTGAACCTGAGAGTGCCTCAAGCTACATCTGCCATACTGAACTGGGCCAATGCTATATTGAAGACATAATTAGAATTCAACCAATACTGCTGTGGCATAGGGCTTGGACTAGGCATGGATGTGTACTGAACCGTGCTATTCAAACTGATGGACTAAGTTTGGATTATGTTGGGAGGATAAGGGGGTTTACATACATTAGGGACTTTTTTGGAGACGTTGGCTGTATGGGCTACTATGACAATCCCTTGTCTATGTGTAACATTACGAGAAAGGCACTAAAAACTAAGTGTATGAAACACCTGGAAGAATGTAGAATGACAGTGGAACATGAGAAGAAAACTGTCTTAGCCCATCTACCTGTATCAATTCAAGGGAAAATCCAACCATACTTAACCCTTTCTTTGACTGAATTTTCGCGGTTCACTCTGACCCGATTCAGGTTAGGCATCCTCTTTAGTGCCCTAAGCTTCCCCGCAATGAATTGCTGGTCCTGTAATCTCACTAAATGCCTGTTGGACCCGGCCCGTTGGGCAGGTTCACCCCTAGACTTTTTGCTTTTTCCTAGCCTGTTTATGGAACCTGGTGTTGGTAATTGTAGGCCTCTGCGCACTTTTTCACTGCGGTACAGTGTAAAGTGCTTGAACTCTCTGTATGTGTGGTGAGTGACCTGCCCTCCCATAGGAATGAATGGGGAATATGTATGCCCATGGTAGTTCCTGATGTGCCACAGGTGGTGTCCTATTTAAGTTATGCGCAATGTGATTCCTATGTTTTTAATACTGATTGCCTACTGTGTGTTTTTGCGCTATTGTGTTGTTCTGGCACCGCTAAATGTTTAGTCATCATGTGTCTTCTTGCGCTGCACCTCTGAATGTTTATTCATCATGTGTCTTCTTGCGCTGCACCCGTGAATGTAATTTTATTGCATCATGTGCTTTATTCTTAACACCTCTGAATGTTTTAGGCATCATGTGTTTCTCTTTATTACTCCTCTGAATGTGGTTTATGCATCATGGGTAAGGTGTTCTGGTTTATACCCCTAAATATGTTTATACTAAGGTGGTTGTCTTTTCTACTCCTCTGAATGTAGGTTTATTGCATCATGAGTAATGTATTCTTTCTTAGATCCCTAAATGCTGTGTGATACTTAGGTGGTTCTTCTTTTTTTAGTACAGGTGGTCCTAGTAAGGTCCTGGTTCCTGTTACCAGTGGATACTGGTTGTGATCTTTGTGATTACCATTTTATGTTTATTATTTCTTATTCTAGAAGTACTAGATCTGATCTGACAGTGGCCCATGTGGCCCTGTCTTGTAAATAATCCCATGTGAATATTACCCGTGCCAGTTGGCACAATGTATATGTGTGATTTTATCTGATGTGTTTTTACAATACAAAAGTTATTTTTATAATAACCTTGTGTGGAGTCTCTTTTGTGGTGTGCCTAGTATGTTGTTGCTGTTGTGCGCTGGCGCAAATGCTTTACACATTGCCTCCGAGTTTAGCCTTACTGCTCGTGCCAAGCTACCAAGGGGGTGAGCAGGTGTTATATTGGCGTGTGACTTCCTTGCCCTGACTAGAATGGTGGTTTCTGCCTGGCTTTGGCGTCTGCCTTAGCCTACCAGAAATAGCCAGTTCTAACATTGTTGGTCAGCGGTGCGGATTTGGACTTGTGTTTGCGCAGTGCCATAGCGACAACTGGCTACATTACAAAACTCTGCAATTGTTTTTTTTTCAGATAGTCACATGTTTGGGATTATTGTTTTTGATTTTTTTCCTCAAGAGTGTCATTTTCAAATGTGTTTCTGTGCTTTATGTTTAGTGGCAGATGAGAGAAAGTGACTGGGCAGGACCCCAGTAGAGGGGGAGGTTCCCATAGATTAGGAATCCCTTGCTAGGTCCAGTGTCCAATCCCAAATCCTGTCCCTGTGTGGGTAGATGGAAGAGAGGGAGTGTGAGGAGAAAAGACAAGCTCAGGAGGGTGGTTGTTCCCTGAGAGTAGTGTGTGTGTCTGGATTCCCCAGTGAGGTAGGATCCAGTGGTGGCAGCTTAAATGTGTCCAGTGTTAATTCCCATTCCCGCTCCCAGAGTTTGGTACCTGTGTCAGGTGTGGTCAGGTTGAGTGATCAGGGGTGGTAGAAACTGCCTTACCAGTCCGAGGGGGGGGGGGGGGTGCGAATGAGTGATGTGCTGAACTGGAGGGGTTGGTGTGAGTTTTCTTTTTGCTAAAGAGCTTGCATGAGACGTGTACCTCTGGTGGTGTGCAGGAGGTCCTGCAGAGGAACTGGACAAGAAGGTGGATGTCTGGCAGTGTGCTAGATGTCTTGCAGAGGCATTAGGAGGTGATTCTAAAAGGAGTGGCTTGTGTATCTGATGATCCTGTGAAGGGAAAGAGGTTCATGTGTAACCCAGCTAGGTCCCAGTAGTATGGTAGGGGTGTAGGGGCTCAAGCCCTGTCTCAGTGGAGGCGGAGCGAGTGTGGGACGGTGTGTCCCACGTTGGCCTGAAACCCTATCTCAGGGCCTGGAGGGTTCCCTAAGGTAGTG
Source organism: Lissotriton vulgaris (assembly GCF_964263255.1). NCBI lineage: Eukaryota > Metazoa > Chordata > Amphibia > Caudata > Salamandridae > Lissotriton > Lissotriton vulgaris. The sequence goes on along the minus strand of NC_141689.1, from coordinate 1,292,661,378 downwards.
CCAGGTCAGGGGCCTAAGCTGTACATAGGTCATTTGAGGAGGATCTTCCTGTGTCTAGAGGACGGGGAGTGTCTGTAACCAGAACTCTGGTGGTCCTGGTGTTGGGCAGCACCACTCCTAAGTGGAGGGTGCAGAAGTCCTGGCTCGCTGAGCATTTGACCGTCTAGAGTGCTTGACCATTTGTGGGGCCTCTGGAGGTCGTTCCCCGAGGAGGGGGGAAAGCCGGGTTGGGGTTGTGGCCTGACCTGGAAGGAGTACTGAAGGAAAGTGTGTCACTGATACGCCGCTGGCGTGTGCTCTGTCTAGCCTGGGACATACTGAGAATTACCCTGTGATAGGGAGTACTGGAGGAGAGTGTGTCGCTGATACGCCGCTGGCGTGTGCTCTGTCTAGCCTGAGATATACTGGAACTGGAAGGGGGTGCAGAGGGACGGTGTCCTTACTTCTGACCCCGGTGCAACCTGAGGGTTTAGACCTTAGGTTGGGAGATTAGGAAACTTCTAGGTCAAGAGGAATCTCTATCAAAGTGGATCAGCTGAAGAGACTGAGGGGGCTGCCCTTGCTGTGTGTTTTGGGGCTCACCTGCAGTTTGTTGTTTTCACTAAGGTAGAGGAAAGGGGACTTTGCTGTGTGCTGTGTCCCCCCACCTGCTTGAAGAGGAACTATGCTGTGTGCTTTGTACCTCAGAAGTGAAATAGTTTCCAGGTGGTAGACCAGTGATGGAATGAGGTCCTGATCTGGTGGGAGAATTGTGTTCTGGTGAAGTGCTTTTCTGTGAGGGTGCAGAAACCCAGAAGTAGAGGTAGGGAGGGGCATTCTTGCCCGTGACCTCTGGTCAGCTTGAGGGTGTGGTCCCTAGATTGAAGGATCAGTGGTAGTTGTAGCTACACTGAGAGAGAGAGTAGAGAATGGCTATTGTGTGCCAGGGGTTACTACCCCCCACTCTGTGGATTAGTTAGGACCTGTGATTTGGATGGCCTATGGCCTGGTATTGGCTGTGGATGACTAGGGAGTACCAGTGTGGTATCCTAGTTGTGTCAGAGAGTTATTGTTTGGAGGTAACCAGGTGGGTTCAGAGTGGCGTAAAACCAGAAGGTGTCCCTGCTGTGCGGGTCCGTGTCCGTGTTTTGTCGCCCAAAGCAAGGAAGCCCATAAGTGGAGGGATTGGTCTACCCTGCGTTTTGGCTGGAAGGGGGTTGTGTTGGACCTGGCCCGTTGGGCAGGTTCACCCCTAGACTTTTTGCTTTTTCCTAGCCTGTTTATGGAACCTGGTGTTGGTAATTGTAGGCCTCTGCGCACTTTTTCACTGTGGTACAGTGTAAAGTGCTTGAGCTCTCTGTATGTGTGGTGAGTGACCTGCCCTCCCATAGGAATGAATGGGGAATATGTATGCCCATGGTAGTTCCTGATGTGTGGGGAGTGCAGGGGCGAGTTTGGTATGTATAAACTCGTGAGAACAAATGCTGCAAAATGATATATGCGGCATGACTGTGTCTAGTCTAGAAGTACTAATTTTGGAAGTTGGCATATTTGTGTAAGTTGGTGCTGGCGTGTGATTGGCTGGTGAGCCTGGCCCAGAGTGCCTGGGCCTGCTTGTGGATTGACTGTCTGGTTTGAGGATGACAGGGGCTGGAGAGCCCAGGAGGTTGTCTGAAGTCAGCCCATGGATGAAAGGCAGCATCTGCTGCCAGGGACGTGGGAGGAGATGGCACCTGATAGTGAAGGGCTGTGCCTGCCTAACTACAAAGCTGGCTCCACCTCCCGCTGGGCGACTGTCACCTCTGTCCCTGATACTGACAGGACTTCCCTATAACCAGTTCTAGCTGGTTCTCACACTGCCTGCACAAAGACTTCAAAGACTTTTCTGTGTATAAGAAGGGGCTGTGTCCCCTTCCAAAAGTTTATTGTTTCTAACTTGAATCTGCCAGAGGCATGCTGCTGCTGGGGCTCAGGGGAATCCCTGGGCCCTGCCCAGCTCCTGGACATTTGATGGACTGCTGGGGGATTCTTCCAGACTGTCCCCCCTGCCTGCTGCATTTCTTGGAGGACTTTTCTTGCTGGGGGCTATGCTGCTCCCTCTGTATGATTTCAGGACTGCCTGGAAGGACCTCGTTGCTGGACTGTGTGTCCTGCTTTGCTGGGGACCTTTTGGCGCTGTTTTCCCCCTGAAGAACTGTGCTGGACCTTTCTTTAAACTTACCGTGCCTGGGAGCACTGCATTTCATTGCTAGCGCTGGGAGCGCTTTATTTTTCCCTTCTAGCGCTGGAGAGTGCTGCTCTGGTCCATTAGCGCTGTGGAGCGCTGTAGTTTGCCTCTAGCGCTTTGGGGCACTTCATTGTCCTCGTAGCGCTTGGGAGCGCTTTTTGATGCCAATCCACGAGAGCCCACCTCGCTTTATTATTTATGTTGATCGAGAGCCCACCTCGATTTCATCCCAAGTGATCGCCGCCCGCCTGCCTGTCTGAATCGGGCCGCCGCGCTGCCCGCGGCGACCCGGAAGTGATTGACCGGCCGGCCAATTCTGTCGTGGCCGGCCGGAAGTCCCGCCCCCGCAGCTTGGGGGAAGGAAGAAGATGCGAAGCTGGTGCGGGGCTCCCGTGGCCTGGATGGAGCTCCGAGGAGAGCGAGACGTCCGGCGAGGGAAAGAGGAGTGAGGCCCGCCCCACAGCCCGGAGGAAAGGAAGCTGGCTGCAGGGTTCCCCGGGGCTCCAGAGTGAAGGGAGAGCCCCGGGGAGAGAAAGAAGTCCGGCACTGGAGTAGCGAGACTCCCATGTGGCCGAGAGAGCCCCGCCTTCCCCCACAGAGAAGCGCTGACGCCGCTGGAGAAGAAGAGCCTCCCCCGCCAGAGCCGGTGAGTAGGGCTCCAGGGGGAGGCGACGGATGTGGTGCCAGGGAGGGCACCAAGCCAAGAGCGGCCCCGTGTGCTGAGTGGGCCACTCCTACCATTGGGGGCATGTGGTGATTTCGAGTCCTCCGTGAAGGACTCCAACGACGGAGCATAATTGACTTTGGTGCATCTAGGGCGGCTCCGGATGGCAGTGGGTCGCCCCACCGTTGGCTCGAGCCCACGAGGCTCCCCAGGGGCATTTGCAGTTTAGGGCCCTGACAGGCTCAAACGTGGGGGCATCATTGTGCAGAGAGCCTGTGTGGCTTGGAGGGGGGCGTCGGGGCATATTGCCGTTGCCCGCCCACTCCTGCCTGCGTGTAGATTGTTTTTTAGAGCCTGAGAGCTCCAACGTCTGGGACATGTGTGATATGCCCAGAGCCTGTGTGGCTCCAGCAGTGGCGCAGTTGGCGCCTAAGGGCCAGTAAGGGCTCTGGCGCAGTTTTGTTGTTCCCCAGCTGCCCAGCACTTTGTGGGCAGCTGCCACGTTTAGGCTTTTTGTACTCTGTGACTGGCGCTGCATGACAGCGCGCTCTGACATTGGACTCAGGGCATCCTTGCCCCACAAGGCCAGTTGGCCTAGGGACTGCCACAGGTGGTGGCCTATGTAAGTTATGCGCAATGTGATTCCTATGTTTTTAATAGTGATTGCCTACTGTGTGTTTTTGCGCTATTGTGTTGTTCTGGCACCGCTGAATGTTTAGTCATCATGTGTCTTCTTGCGCTGCACCTCTGAATGTTTAGTCATCATGTGTCTTCTTGCGCTGCACCCGTGAATGTAATTTTATTGCATCATGTGCTTTATTCTTAACACCTCTGAATGTTTTAGGCATCATATGTTTCTCTTTATTACTCCTCTGAATGTGGTTTATGCATCATGGGTAAGGTGTTCTGGTTTATACCCCTAAATATGTTTATACTAAGGTGGTTGTCTTTTCTACTCCTCTGAATGTAGGTTTATTGCATCATGAGTAATGTATTCTTTCTTAGATACCTAAATGCTGTGTGATACTTAGGTGGTTCTTCTTTTTTTAGTACAGGTGGTCCTAGTAAGGTCCTGGTTCCTGTTACCAGTGAATACTGGTTGTGATCTTTGTGATTACCATTTTATGTTTATTATTTCTTATTCTAGAAGTACTAGATCTGATCTGACAGTGGCCCATGTGGCCCTGTCTTGTAAATAATCCCATGTGAATATTACCCGTGCCAGTTGGCACAATGTATATGTGTGATGTTATCTGATGTGTTTTTACAATACAAAAGTTATTTTTATAATAACCTTGTGTGGAGTCTCTTTTGTGTTGTGCCTAGTATGTTGTTGCTGTTGTGCGCTGGCGCAAATGCTTTACACATTGCCTCCGAGTTTAGCCTTACTGCTTGTGCCAAGCTACCAAGGGGGTGAGCAGGGGTTATCTTGGCGTGTGACTTCCTTGCCCTGACTAGAATGGTGGTTTCTGCCTGGCTTTGGCGTCAGTCTTAGCCTACCAGAAATAGCCAGTTCTAACATTGTTGGTCAGCGGTGCGGATTTGGACTTGTGTTTGCGCAGTGCCATAGAGACAACTGGCTACATTACAAAACTCTGCAATTGTTTTTTTTCAGATAGTCACATGTTTGGGATTATTGTTTTTGATTTTTTTCCTCAAGAGTGTCATTTTCAAATGTGTTTCTGCGCTTTATGTTTAGTGGCAGATGAGAGAAAGTGACAGGGCAGGACGCCAGTAGAGGGGGAGGTTCCCATAGAATAGGAATCCCTTGCTGGGTCCAGTGTCCAATCCCATATCCTGTCCCTGTGTGGGCAGATGGAAGAGAGGGAGTGTGAGGAGAAAAGACTAGCTCAGGAGGGTGGTTGTTCCCTGAGTGTAGTGTGTGTGTCTGGATTCCCCAGTGTGGTAGGATCCAGTGGTGGCAGCTTAAATGTGTCCAGTATGTTAATTCCCATTCCCCGCTCCCAGAGTTTGGTACCTGTGTCACATGTGGTCAGGTTGAGTGATCAGGGGTGGTAGAAACTGCCTTACCAGTCCGAGGGGGGGGGGGTGCGAATGAGTGATGTGCTGAACTGGAGGAGTTGGTGTGAGTTTTTTTTTTGTTAAAGAGCTTGCATGAGAGGTGTACCTCTGGTGGTGTGCAGGAGGTCCTGCAGAGGAACTGGACAAGAAGGTGGATGTCTGGCAGTGTGCTAGATGTCTTGCAGATATGTTATAGATAATAGGGTTGGACCAATGTAGTCAGTGGGACCTGGGTAAATAGTCGATATATATGTAAGGGGTCCCAGACCAAACACAAAATGATTTATAAATGATCACAATATTTTAGTTAAATTAATCCAAAAACAAATCAGGGTGCATGGTGTTTTTATTTTCACCGCACCGTTATAACCATTCAATGATCCAGAAATCAATAAAAATATACACAAGTTCAATGCGCCCACAGGGAAAGGGGAGAAAGTGCAGGGGAAAGGATACACATTTTTTGATAGTTATACATCACTAGTCAAAGTTTCTCATGTGCATAAATCTACAGATCAAAATCATGAAAGTCATAGATCCCCATACGAGGGGTCAAATGCAGTGTACAAACATCAAAAACGTTTCAGATAGCAGCTCCTAATCGGCTGTATACATCAGGCTATCCTTAGGAGTTCAAGTTTGTAGATAAAAGTCTACGTTTCGACCCAGAAAATGTAGGACAGTAGATCCTTACTACGCAGGAACTGTAATTCCACCAACGTGGTCTATTGCATAATATGCCCCTGTGATTTGATATATGTTGGACCGACACAACAACGAGCAAAAGTGCGCTTTCTGCAACATTGCAGCCGCATAAGGTGTAAGGTTGAAGGAGCCCCCTTAGTGGACCATTGTAATGACCTAAATCACCCCCCGGAAAGCCTTAAGTGGACTATATTGGAACAGGTGAGACTAGGTCCTAGGGGTGGCAGTATAGAACCCATCCTCAATGTCAGGGAGATCAAATGGATCCGATTATTTGATTCAGTACGTATGGGTCTGAATGAGTCCGAGAGTAGTTTTGCTCAAATGGCTACCCTCTAAATTCAATGTGCGTTTAACCACCATGTGGTAGGTTCACGCAAATTTGGCGATACTATCAGTATGTTATATTATTTAGAGAGTTTATGGGCCATTTCACATGTCATTTGAATCTTTTGTTGATGTATCTTGCGCAGGACTACCATGCTTGGCATTTTCGTGATTCATTATGAATGTATGTTATTTGAGGACTAATCAAATGCTTGATTACCAATTAGCATTGTTGCATCTTAACGATATACCAATGGGGTATTCCAAATGATATGTTTTGAAATCCTAATCTCGTTGACGCATCGTGCGCCCGACCACCATGCTTGGTAGGTCCGCGCTTGTTCAAATGATGTACTTTATCTCATTTTAATGTTTTAATGAGTTACTGAATGATGGGAAACTCGCTAGTCCCACTAAGATCTGGCGGTCCAAGAAGGTATCTCATGATTAAATGTGCGCCTAGACCGCTCTGTGTTTTGGCAGGTCCGCGCAACCCATGATGTTCTCATCTTGGTTTTTCAAAAAAATGGATATACCGCGTTTTTCAATACGTTTAGATAATGCTGGTTTTATCTGGTCAGAGAAATTAATTTCCCAAAAAATATAACAAATTTCCCGATTCCACAAAGCTTCCTTGCTAACCATGACAACGGAAGTCTTTTCTCCCCTCATTGAGTGAAAGTAACTGCGTTCCCTGTAACCATAGCAACGCTAGTCTTTCTTCACCGAGGTTTGTAAACCCCTCTAGTTACCTGGGCAGCACTTCCTGGTTCTAGCTGACGGGGAGAGACGCTGGCTCGCACGCTCCTCGACCCACATAATCCCTTCGGGTGAGTCCTGAGTAGGCGGTACCTGCAGGCGCTTTTTCGCCTCTTTGATTTTTTGATGTTTTGATTTAGCCGCTAGTGCATGCAAATATTGACTCGGTCTTTACCGCTTGAATTTGCAGATATGTTGAAGTGATACTCTCACTTTAAGAATCAAATAAAACCCCGTTACGACGGAGGAGCTACAAAAAGATCGACTCTTCGAATCCGACCATGCTTTAATGCAGAGGTAGGCCATATAATAAGTAAATACTATGCATATGGTTTTAGTGACAATTTTATGGCAATCATAACAATGATTGGCGTCATTATTATTTCTATCATGGTCCTCTAGACACGGACAGCAATCGCTACAAAAAAAGCCACAGCAATGTCACGGACCACGCTTTTTCAGGCCGCCTTTTGACTTCTCACCAGGTAACTTCATGTAACCTATTGCTCTATCCTCAGTATAACCTCCCATTTTTCAGTTAATTTAATTTTATCTTGAACGTAACGGTTTCTTCCGTTATTTAATATCTCGGGACTCTTTATGAGACCGTTTTAAATTCGTTTCTCACTTCTATTTTGTCTAGGAAACAGCCCCACCATACCCTCCACCCTCCCCTCACGTCCTGACGAAGACCCGCGTAGTAAGGATCTACTGTCCTACATTTTCTGGGTCGAAACGTAGACTTTTATCTACAAACTTGAACTCCTAAGGATAGCCTGATGTATACAGCTGATTAGGAGCTTCTATCTGAAACGTTTTTGATGTTTGTACACTGCATTTGACCCCTCGTATAGGGATCTATGACTTTCATGATTTTGATCTGTAGATTTATGCACATGAGAAACTTTGACTAGTGATGTATAACTATCAAAAAATGTGTATCCTTTCCCCTGCACTTTCTCCCCTTTCCCTGTGGGCGCATTGAACTTGTCTATATTTTTATTGATTTCTGGATTATTGAATGGTTATAAAGGTGCGGTGAAAATAAAAACACCATGCACCCTGATTTGTTTTTGGATTAATTTAACTAAAATATTGTGATCATTTATAAATCATTTTGTGTTTGGTCTGGGACCCCTTACATATATATCGAGATGTCTTGCAGAGGCATTAGGAGGTGATTCTAAAAGGAGTGGCTTGTGTATCTGATGATCCTGTGAAGGGAAAGAGGTTCATGTGTAACCCAGCTAGGTCCCAGTAGTATGGTAGGGGTGTAGGGGCTCACGCCCTGTCTCAGTGGAGGCGGAGTGAGTGTGGGACGGTGTGTCCCACGTTGGCCTGAAACCCTATCTCAGGGCCTGGAGGGTTCCCTAAGGGAGCGCCAGGTCAGGGGCCTAAGCTGTACATAGGTCATTTGAGGAGGATCTTCCTGTGTCTAGAGGACGGGGAGTGTCTGTAACCAGAACTCTGGCGGTCCTGGTGTTGGGCAGCACCACTCCTAAGTGGAGGGTGCAGAAGTCCTGGCTCGCTGAGCATTTGACCGTCTAGAGTGCTTGACCATTTGTGGGGCCTCTGGAGGTCGTTCCCCGAGGAGGGGGGAAAGCCGGGTTGGGGTTGTGGCCTGACCTGGAAGGAGTACTGAAGGAAAGTGTGTCACTGATACGCCGCTGGCGTGTGCTCTGTCTAGCCTGGGACATACTGAGAATTACCCTGTGATAGGGAGTACTGGAGGAGAGTGTGTCGCTGATACGCCGCTGGCGTGTGCTCTGTCTAGCCTGAGACATACTGGAACTGGAAGGGGGTGCAGAGGGACGGTGTCCTTACTTCTGACCACAGTGCAACCTGAGGGTTTAGACCTTAGGTTGGGAGATTAGGAAACTTCTAGGTCAAGAGGAATCTCTACCAAAGTTGATCAGCTGAAGAGACTGAGGGGGCTGCCCTTGCTGTGTGTTCTGGGGCTCACCTGCAGTTTGTTGTTTTCACTAAGGTAGAGGAAAGGGGACTTTGCTGTGTGCTGTGTCCCCCCGCCTGCTTGAAGAGGAACTATGCTGTGTGCTTTGTACCTCAGAAGTGAAATAGTTTCCAGGTGGTAGACCAGTGATGGAGTGAGGTCCTGATCTGGTGGGAGAATTGTGTTCTGGTGAAGTGCTTTTCTGTGAGGGTGCGGAAACCCAGAAGTAGAGGTTGGGTGGGGCATTCTTGCCCGTGACCTCTGGTCAGCTTGATGGTGTGGTCCCTAGGTTGAAGGATCAGTGGTAGTTGTAGCTACACTGAGAGCGAGAGTAGAGAATGGCTATTGTGTGCCAGGGGTTACTACCCCCCACTCTGTGGATTAGTTAGGACCTGTGATTTAGATGGCCTATGGCCTGGTATTGGCTGTGGATGACTAGGGAGTACCAGTGTGGTATCCTAGTTGTGTCAGAGAGTTATTGTTTGGAGGTAACCAGGTGGGTTCAGAGTGGCGTAAAACCGGAAGGTGTCCCTGCTGTGCGGGTCCGGGTCCGTGTTTTGTCACCCAAAGCAAGGAAGCCCATCAGTGGAGGGATTGGTCTACCCTGCGTTTTGGCTGGAAGGGGGTTGTGTTGGACCTGGCCCGTTGGGCAGGTTCACCCCTAGACTTTTTGCTTTTTCCTAGCCTGTTTATGGAACCTGGTGTTGGTAATTGTAGGCCTCTGCGCACTTTTTCACTGTGGTACAGTGTAAAGTGCTTGAGCTCTCTGTATGTGTGGTGAGTGACCTGCCCTCCCATAGGAATGAATGGGGAATATGTATGCCCATGGTAGTTCCTGATGTGTGGGGAGTGCAGGGGCGAGTTTGGTATGTATGAACTCGTGAGAACGAATGCTGCAAAATGATATATGCAGCATGACTGTGTCTAGTCTAGAAGTACTACTTTTGGAAGTTGGCATATTTGTGTAAGTTGGTGCTGGCGTGGATTGGCTGGTGAGCCTGGCCCAGAGTGCCTGGGCCTGCTTGTGGATTGACTGTCTGGTTTGAGGATGACAGGGACTGGAGAGCCCAGGAGGTTGTCTGAAGTCAGCCCATGGATGAAAGGCAGCATCTGCTGCCAGGGACGTGGGAGGATATGGCACCTGATAGTGAAGGGCTGTGCCTGCCTAACTACAAAGCTTGCTCCACCTCCCGCTGGGCGACTGTCACCTCTGTCCCTGATACTGACAGGACTTCCCTATAACCAGTTCTAGCTGGTTCTCACACTGCCTGCACAAAGACTTCAAAGACTTTTCTGTGTATAAGAAGGGGCTGTGTCCCCTTCCAAAAGTTTCTTGTTTCTAACTTGAATCTGCCAGAGGCATGCTGCTGCTGGGGCTCAGGGGAATCCCTGGGCCCTGCCCAGCTCCTGGACATTTGATAGACTGCTGGGGGACTCTTCCAGACTGTCCCCCCTGCCTGCTGCATTTCTTGGAGGACTTTTCTTGCTGGGGGCTATGCTGCTCCCTCTGTATGATTTCAGGACTGCCTGGAAGGACCTCGTTGCTGGACTGTGTGTCCTACTTTGCTGGGCACCTTTTGGCGCTGTTTTCCCCCTGAAGAACTGTGCTGGACCTTTCTTTAAACTTACAGTGCCTGGGAGCACTGCATTTCATTGCTAGCGCTGGGAGCGCTTTATTTTTCCCTTCTAGCGCTGGAGAGTGCTGCTCTGGTCCATTAGCGCTGTGGAGCGCTGTAGTTCGCCTCTAGCGCTTTGGGGCACTTCATTGTCCTCGTAGCGCTTTTTGATGCCAATCCACGAGAGCCCACCTCGCTTTATTATTTATGTTGATCGAGAGCCCACCTCGATTTCATCCCCGTGATCGCCGCCCGCCTGCCTGTCTGAATCGGGCCGCCGCGCTGATTGACCGGCCGGCCAATTCTGTCGCGGCCGGCTGGAAGTCCCGCCCCCGCAGCTTGGGGGAAGGAAGAAGATGCCGAGCTGGTGTGGGGCTCCCGTGGCCTGGATGGAGCCCCGAGGAGAGCGAGACGTCCGGCGAGGGAAAGAGGAGTGAGGCCTGCCCCGCAGCCCGGAGGAAAGGAATCTGGCTGCAGGGTTCCCCGGGGCTCCAGAGTGAAGGGAGAGCCCCGGGGAGAGAAAGAAGTCCTGCGCAGGAGTAGCGAGGCTCCCATGTGGCCGGGAGAGCCCCGCCTTCCCCCACGAGAGAAGTGCTGACGCCGCTGGAGAAGAAGAGCCTCCCCCGCCAGAGCCGGTGAGTAGGGCTCCGGGGGGAGGCAACGGATGTGGTGCCAGTGAGGGCACCAAGCCAAGTGCTGAGTGGGCCGCTCCTACCATTGGGGGCATGTGGTGATTTTGAGTCCTCCGTGAAGGACTCCAACGACGGGGCATAATTGACTTTGGTGCATCTAGGGTCGCCCCACCGTTGGCTCGAGCCCACGAGGCTCCCCAGGGGCATTTGCAGTTTAGAGACCTGACAGGCTCAAACGTGGGGGCATCATTGTGCAGAGAGCCTGTGTGGCTTGGAGGGGGGCGTCGGGGCATATTGCCGGTGCCCGCCCACTCCTGCCTGCGTGTAGATTGTTTTTTAGAGCCTGAGAGCTCCAACGTCTGGGGCATGTGTGATATGCCTAGAGCCTGTGTGGCTCCAGCAGTGGCGCAGTTGGCGCCTAAGGGCCAGTGAGGGCCCTGGCGCAGTTTTGTTGTTCCCCAGCTGCCCAGCACTTTGTGGGCAGCTGCCACGTTTAGGCTTTTTGCATGGCAGCGCGCTCTGACATTGGACTCAGGGCATCCTTGCCCCACAAGGCCAGTTGGCCTAGGGACTGCCACAGGTAGTGGCCTATGTAAGTTATGCGCAATGTGATTCCTATGTTTTTAATAGTGATTGCCTACTGTGTGTTTTTGCGCTATTGTGTTGTTCTGGCACTGCTGAATGTTTAGTCATCTTGTGTCTTCTTGCGCTGCACCTCTGAACGTTTAGTCATCATGTGTCTTCTTGTGCTGCACCCCTGAATGTAATTTTATTGCATCATGTGCTTTATTCTTAACACCTCTGAATGTTTTAGGCATCATGTGTTTCTCTTTATTACTCCTCTGAATGTGGTTTATGCATCATGGGTAAGGTGTTCTGGTTTATACCCCTAAATATGTTTATACTAAGGTGGTTGTCTTTTCTACTCCTCTGAATGTAGGTTTATTGCATCATGAGTAATGTATTCTTTCTTAGATCCCTAAATGCTGTGTGATACTTAGGTGGTTCTTCTTTTTTTAGTAAGGTGGTCCTAGTAAGGTCCTGGTTCCTGTTACCAGTGGATACTGGTTGTGATCTTTGTGATTACCATTTTATGTTTATTATTTCTTATTCTAGAAGTACTAGATCTGATCTGACAGTGGCCCACGTGGCCCTGTCTTGTAAATAATCCCATGTGAATATTACCCGTGCCAGTTGGCACAATGTATATGTGTGATTTTATCTGATGTGTTTTACAATACAAAAGTTATTTTTATAATAACCTTGTGTGGAGTCTCTTTTGTGGTGTGCCTAGTATGTTGTTGCTGTTGTGCGCTGGCGCAAATGCTTTACACATTGCCTCCGAGTTTAGCCTTACTGCTTGTGCCAAGCTACCAAGGGGGTGAGCAGGGGTTATCTTGGCGTGTGACTTCCTTGCCCTGACTAGAATGGTGGTTTCTGCCTGGCTTTGGCGTCAGCCTTAGCCTACCAGAAATAGCCAGTTCTAACAATGCCCATGTGATGACCAATCGGAACAGTCTGACATCCATATCTTATTTTTCTGTAAATACTATACTTTACCCAGGAAAAGATTGATTATTCCAATTTTAAGGGAAATGGGTGTGAGATGTTGTAGGGTTGCCTTCCTGGAACTTCAGAAATTAGATGTTATCTTTAATGTTGCCTGCATCTCGGAATTTTTTAGCAATGTTTTTAGATTACGTAAATAAATTTGTACTTAAATCTAATTTAGGTTTTACCTGAATTCTTCTTTTTGTTTGTACTGTGTATTGATTTTGATACTGTATTATTATGAATTGTTTTTTTATGTACTTTTATGGTTATTATTCTTTTAACCGAATAAAGTCAAATTGAATTGAATTGAATTGAATTGAGTAGAATGTGTTGTTAAGACACCGTGGGCAGTGTGAGGGGCAGACCGAGGTGAGCAGTGTGAGGAGATGCTGGACAGGGTGGAGGCCCTTGTGGGCAGTGTGACATGCATTGAGGTGACCAGAGTGGTGAGGAGACACAGTGACAGCAGTCTAAAGAGACAAAGTCTACCTACCCGATATGGACACCGGGCTGATAGAGGAGGGTATAGGTCTTCTTGCCTCTTTCCATCCCTGTTTTATAGTTTAGTAAGCAGGTTTCCACTGCTATGTTCCAAAGACCTCCTTGCACATTTACAATGGTCACAGACTTGCCGACGTGTAAGAAATGTCACGCCCTGTAGCCTGTAATTACTCACGTGTAAGGATTATGTAAAAATATCCATTATTATTTAAAACAATGCAACACATTTACTAAGAGGTTCAGTACCTTACATTCACACACACATTCCACACATGACAAAACATGCAAAACCGAAAACGGCCGCATGTGGTAAACTTCAAAGTTATAAAATCTGTTCAAACACACGTCTTTGAAGTCGTGTGAGGCATGTAGCACCAGCAGGTAGCGCCCAGCTTTTACGAAGCTATCTCCTGAGAGGAGTACAAACAGGAAGAGGCCTGAGGCAAATGGGGAGAGAAAGACTGCAATAAAACAAAGCGCACACATGCTGATTAAAACCATATGGTCCATGTGCGCCGCTGCTGGATCCTGAGAGCAAAATTATCTGGGAGTGAACATTTTGCGGTGGGACAGAAGAGAGTTTGATATGCTACAGAAATATAGCAAAACAAAGTGTACAAAAGATTTTATAAGTGTAACAACAAGTAGATCAAGTTGTATACAATGGACAAATGGTCGGAAAAAAATTGTCAAAAATACCAAAACCAGTGAATGAGAACAAAAATCCAAGTCTTCTGAGTGATGACAATCAAATCCAATGCCCATCCACTTAGACAATCTATCTGTGGCTACCCCTCATCCACCTTCAACAACTGATCAAAAAGCAGAGAATTTTCAATGTGTTATCTGTGATTTAGCCAGAACAAGGGCCAAAGGGATTGACGAAAGAACAAAGTATGGAGTAGTTGCGTCTCAAAGGGCAAACATGTTTTTATCTGCAGCTAGTTCACATTCAGTAAGATTAGAGAAATAATGGTCAACATTTGTTGAAACTGCATTGCTCCTTTTTATAAACATATGTTATTGCTTTTTTTCCAGTTAAATATACTTTACATTTTCATTCTGTCTCATTTTGCATTCCATCTTAGTATCGAGAACCCACACTGCTCTCTCCTATGTTTACAGGTTAGGTATTATCCATTGCTTCCGCTACTCCTTCCTGTGTACTTCTGCATCGTCCTGTCGCTCCTTTCTGATACTGGTCTCCCCCTGTCTTATGCCCCTAAGGATTCTCATCTCCTTGTGCCTGCTCTATTACTCCTTCCTGATTCTGCCTCTGAGAACTCCCCTGCTGAGATGGCCCCTCAGGGGTGGTGGCGTCAGACCCTGGGCCATTACTCCTCATTTCAGCCATCAGCATTTCCCACGCTTGAGCCGTCTCCACCATACCCAGGCCCTTTCTCGCATTACTGAACAAGATTCTGCCCTAACACCCCACCCACTTCTCTAGCTGTAATTTCTACCTGTGGATCCTGGGGATTCAGCGCTTTCCATTTACTAGTAATTTCTCTCTTAGCTAGTATGAAAGCGAGGTCCTGAAACTTATCAGTGACTTTAGTCTTAGCTGTGTGTAGGAACAGATAGAGTAGGACGTGTGCTGGTGCACACGGAACTACCCGTTCTGTTATCCCGGGCATCTCCTTGTTACTTCCTGCCAATATTGCATTAGGGACTGACAATTTCAGATCATGTGTATAAAATCTGCCCCTCATTCCTTACACCTGGGGCATTCGGCATCCTCTCTGTGACAAAAAAACAGTTAATGCGTTCCAGTGTTATGTACGCTCGGTGCAACATGTAGAAGCTGATTAGACTGAAACGTTTACTTCTAGATACCTTATGTGTCCGCAGTAATATGTTCTTCCAGTCCTTATCTTCCAGCAGTCTGCCTATGCCTTCTACTCACCTAAGCCTCAACTGGTCTAGGGGTTGGGTGGAATCCCACCCTATGGCCCTGTACAGATATGTGACAGCTTTTATGGTCCCCTGATAGGTCTATATATTCACAGGTGTTATTTTGCGGTGGCTCTGTTGTACCCATGCGTCAGTAGCAGAGTAACTGATTCATATAGTATGAAGTGTCCCTGTGGGAATCCTCAACCAGTACTAAACTCTCCAAAGGGGAGTAGTTCCCCATCCCAGTACAGTTCTCCCACTTTCGTGGCTCTGGCTTGTTCCCAATCTTCTATCCCTCTCCATTGTAGCCCATGTGGGAGTGCCTCTAGCAGTGTCAATGGTAGTCCCAGTAAGTATGGGAGTCTTGTTCTAGTCTTCTGCAGACACCTACCACAGCATTAGCGTATAGCTTCATGCTTGTTGCTTTGGACCTGCTGTGGTTTCACAGTTCCTAACAGCGTGCAGAAGACCTGCAGACTATCCGGGGTGAAGAGAGGCATTCCCCTGTCCAGTGTCAGGCTCCCTGCCACCCGCTGCATGAATCTCTGCAGTTGCCCAGCCAAGTAATAGGCCTCCATGTTAGGTACGGTGAGGCCACCTGTCCTTTTAAACGTAGTTAGGGCTATCCTTCTTCTTCCTGCCCCCCATATAAATGCAGAGATGAATGAGTCCAGCTCTTGGATCCATGCTCCTGGTAGCCACACCGGCAATTTGGTAAAAAAGTATAGTAACCTGGGGAGTGCACCATTTTTAGTAGGAAAATGCGTCCTGCCACTGTGAGGGGAAGTTCCCCAGACCGTCATTTTGTCCTTGAGCGACCATAGAACGCCCCCTACATTCCTTTTCTGCACATCCACCATAGAGTGAAACACCTTCACTCCCAGGTACCGAAAGAATCAGGGTTCCTGACGCAGCTCTCCCAGAGCCCCCGGCGATGGGGTTTCCGCCTCTAGTGGAAACAACTGGGACTTCTGCCAGTTAACCCGCAGCCCCGACAGTCACTAAACTTTTCCATCATACTCCTTGCTTCTTGCATATCCCCCTCTGCATGTTTCAGGAAGAGCAGAAGATCATAGGCATATACCGCTATGTGATGCATTTGCTCTCGCAGCTGGAGACCCCTGAATTCTCCCTTGGATCGTGCCCTACATGCTAGGGGCTCTATGGCCAGTGCAAATTGTAATGGATAGAGGGAACTCCCCTGGCGTGTACCCTTCTCCAACGGATACTACTTGGATATCGTGCGTCCCGTACAGACCCTTGCCACTGGGCCGGCCTATAAGAATCACACCCATTTTATAAAGCCCTACCCAACCCCAATTGGAGACAGAGCGACATAGACGAACTCCCATTTAAGGCTATCAAAAGCCTGCTCTATGTAGATTATGAATATCTCACCCTCCTGTTCTATTGTTGAGCCTAATTCTATAATGGAATACAGACGGCGTATATTCAGGGTCGTATTTCTGCTTGGGATAATGCCCATGATCCCGGTGCCAAAGGAATATCATATGTGGGAGTAACCTTGTTGCCAGGATTTTGCTTAGGATTTTAAATTCAAGATTTAGCATTGACAGGGGTCTATAAGCAGTGTATTCAATGGGGGACTTATCAGACTTAAGCAGCTGGATTATCACTGCTTCTCGGGTGGTGTTTGTAGCTTCTGCACAAAAATATCTACAAATAACAGGGCTAACTCCTCTACGTACGCTGTGTAGAACTCCTTAGGGAGCCCATCTGTGCCTGGGGTTTTCTCTCTCACCAGCTCCTTTATAGCCACTCTAACTTCTCGTTCCGATATTTCTACCCCCAGTTGGTCTGTATCCTCCTATTGCAGAGTATGGAGAGGAGGCTCCGATAAGTATTCCTCGATTTCTCTGTCCCCACTAGGCCTGAGATCTTGTACAGCTGTGCATAGTAACTATAAAATCTGTTGTTTATAGCATCCTGCCTGTATAGTGGCCACCCTGCTGGTCCGCTATTTCAATTATGTTGACCCCTATACGAGAGGGGTTGGTGAGCCATGTTAATAGCCAACCCGTCTTGTTCTTCTTGGCATGGCTTCTATCTAAGTTTGACTTAAGACAGACTTAAGACAGACTTAAGACAGTCTTAAGACAAACTTAGGACAGACTTAAGATAGACTTAACACAGACTCAACACAGACTTAGGACAAACTTAGGACAGACTTAAGACAAAATCCTAACGTTACTACTACTAAATGCCTTCTGTGAATAACAAAAGTAGTACGTTTAGGATTTTGTTCTAAATTAGTTCTGTGAATTGAGCCCCAAGTTTTTGATGGTCCGCCCTCAGCATGCCCAGGTCCTCGCCTGTATTGATTTTGGATTCTACAGCCGTTCTAGATGTTTCTATGGCTTGCAATATGTTGTAGAGAGATGGGTCTTCATGGGCTTTTTTCGGTTCACTGTGAGCTCCGGTCCACAGTCGTCATTTACCAGGATCTTCCCCAGTCGACTCCCGTTGCACCGTCTCCCGTCTTTTAGAGACTCTCCCCATGGTGAAGGCTAATCACTGAGAGGGGCATTCTGCCCCCTGGCATCTCCTTTGAGGCCTCAACCAGGGGTTCACACACCTTCAAAATCTCAATGTCCAGTGCAATATCTCTTGCCCCTGGTACTGTGGCTATTTGCCGCTGAACTCAGAGTGTTTTCAAGCAGGGTCTCTCCCAGCAGGGTCTCTCCCAGTATTCTATGTGTCCTGCTTATTCTGGGCTGCTCCATCTCCCCTCCGTTCACTCTCCAGAAGCAGGCACCCTGCCCTCCTTCTACCCCTCCCTCCGCTGCCTATGGGTTGTCGGGGTACCACTCGGTTCTGCATTCCTCAGCTCACCTTGTCAGGGCCTCCATTGTTTGTTCTGCCAATCGCCCGTCTCTCCTTTCTGAGTATTCTCCTCACCTCTGCAGGGGCAGGCTCCTTATATCTGGTGCTCTGTATGGGGCTTCCTGTCACCCACGTGTAATTTTACCTTAGTGTTCAGGCCGGCCCCAATGCTCTTCCTCCTCATTATGTGCAGGAAGACGCAGAATCCAATCTCCCTGTTCATAGGTGCCCTGCTGAGAGTGGGTCTCTGTGGACATCAAAAGGACCAACAGGATCCCTGCTCTGCCTCTAGGGGCCCTGGAGAACTGTTGTGTTGCTCTCTCCTTTTTCCACAAGGCCTCCTGACAGGATTCTTCGCCACATGTTTTCCAGGCACTCGCCCTCGCGGTCTAGCAATTGCACAAGCCTAGTGTCCATAGGGTCTCCCAGGTGCTGCACTCCGCCGCTGATCAAGCCACCATCTTGCTTGGCCCTGCAGTTACGTCCTAGGGTTTTTTGCCCTATCCCAGACTATCTCTCGTGATCCGGTCCACTGCCCACCACGAGTAGGAGCAGAGCTCAGTTCCCAGTGTGCTGGTGCCCTTGGTGTGTCCGCGGGGGTGTTCCTGACGCCCCCCTCCGTCGCCTGACTTACGCAGCAGCCCCACTTTGCTGGTACTCTGGTGTGCCCTCCGCCTTAGCGCCTCCTTACTGTTTTTAGTTAGCAAGGGTTCCAGATCTCAGCCATCCTTCATCTGCGAACTGCTGCACCCGATGCACGCCGAGTCTCTGGGCTTCTGCTAGGCGCCGCTTCTCAGAGCACGGCCGCGGTTGCCATTTTGCCTGGTCTTGTGGTCTCTCCACCAAGTTCGGGGTTTCTGCCGCTTTCCGCCCCGGTCAGCCCCTTTTCTGCTGAGACCACTCAACTTGCTATACTTCAGGAGCCAGGGAGCGCATTCGCTGTTGTAGGGGCCCCCCCATATCAGGCAGAATGGTATGGGGGGATCACTGGCAGGAGCTCTGGTTCAGGCTCCCTGCTCCATCCACGTCCAGCCACACCCTCCTCAAAACTGTATTGATCCATAATGATGAAATGAAGATTTTTCTGGTGAGAATGGACAGTGACCGAATTCGTATATGTCAGTCTAACAAAAAGAATAAGCAATATATGGTGTTCTCATGTGATCTGACTTTTGAATTTCTTGATGCCAAAATAAGATCACAGGATGCAGTAAAATCAGGCTCAACCACTTTAAGAACTGTCCTGAAAGATTTTGATTGTGGACTTAATGATACATTTTCTGATGCAAGTCATGAGAATGTCTGATGTTGTCTTAATATTTTTTACATCATTGTATAATTTCAGCAAAGCAAAATTGTTGCAAACTAAGGGGCATATGTACAATGATGTGATGGATGTGGCATTAGCCTTGTTGGCTTACCGCCGCACTCCGCCACTTCAGAAATGCAGGGCTGCATTGTATTTTCAAGACTACGGTGCAGCCCTGCATTTCACTCTGCACTGGCGCTAATTGCACCTGCTTAGCTCCAACGCAGGCACTCCTGCACTATTGTGCATGGGTGCGTGCGTGGCAGTGAAAGATTGTTTATGTGCCGGAAGGTGTCTGAAATGGCGTTTTGAAACTTCTATGCGTGCTTTTTAATGCAGTACACATAGAAGTAGCAACGCATCATTTTTATAAATGATTGTTTATGTGCAAGAAGGGAAACCTTCCTGCACATAAACAATCAATGGCGTTTTGCTGTTTATATGTGTGCTGCACAATGCAGCACAGATAGAAACAACAAAAACTAGGAGAAAGAACACATTCCTCCTTGTTTTTCCAGAGTGCCCCATATTTACAAGTGTGGCGTAAATATGGGTCAGCGACAAAGTTAAGACCAAAAAACACCTGGGGCCTTATTTATGAAAGCCTTGTTTTTTGGTCTTAACTTTGTCGCTGACCCATATTTACGCCACACTTGTAAATATGGGGCAGTGTCAAAATCAATGGGTGTTGCAGTGGAACGCCCACCGCAACATCCATTGCCCTCCGTCATTTTTATTTTGAAGACAGTTATTGTTTGTTTTCAACACTGTACCAGTGAAGTAACTGCTGGAAATGTGGCAGCTGTAGGCATAAAAAAACAGAGCTCCAAACTTATAACCCAAATGCTAACATGCTCAAAATCACTACAAGCTATCAACACCTCCCAGTCTAGCAGACAGTTTCAAAGCGGCAGAGGACATGGCTCTTCTTCTGCCTGATGTTGAGCTATGCAAAGCTGATTTAACTGGATTCGTCATATCCCTTATTCGGTACAGACTATAGTATGAAGAAAGAACAGTTTGTCCATGGCTGGAATTCATGCTCTTATCTCCCAGAACTCAATAGGAAAGATATGGTAGCTAGGTACGAAACAGACAAAATGGGCGCACTGCACTCTTATTAGAGGAAAACTTATTTAACGTATACACAAATTACATGGTGCTCCTAGGAAAGGTTTGGTTACCATCCACAATCCTACACTGGCCCCTGAGAGGAAGAGCACAAATAAGTCAATCTGTAGATACAAGCACTCCAATAATCATTAATACTATATAGTATGTAGGTTATAGTCCGCTTTAATTCACATCAGGCCCATAAAGTGTAGTCCAAATCTTCACATTGATTTTATAACAAATGTCATTACAGTTGTATCCGAAAGGAAAGCAGTCCAAAACGACAGTTCACAACTTCGAACAGTTGAAATGTCAATTTAGGAAGAAACAAGCCAACACGAGTTTCGCCCATAGGTCGTAAGCACCTCGACTTCTTCCGGGCATATCCCTTATTCGGTACAGACTATAGGATGAAGAAAAAACTGTTTGTCCATGGCTGGCTTTCATGCTCTGATCTCCTAGAATACCGTTCCACTAAAGAATGTTCGGTTTGTACCACTAATGCCATCTCCAGTCACAAAGTACACAACAGTATATACAGCTCTAAAAAAATTCCAAAATGTGTGTGGTCAGCTTGAAGACAAGTCTATCCTGCCAATTGTCGTGGGGAAGATGTTTTCCATATTGTAGCTGACATTTTTATGAGCACGCCATTAGAATTTGATAATCTTTGTCCAATGATGGACATTTTCTACATGACAAAAGTTGCATTGTGGTGTGCAGGAAGTTATATTAGTGGATGTGGCATAGACAATGCACTTACTGCAGCTGAAATATTTAGAAACAAAACTGTCCAGTCTGTATTGAGCAAAACTCATTATGTTAGCCTATTGCAAGGTATGCTCATTCTATCTGAGGTATTGCATTGGAATGCTTTTGTGAACAAGAAGGACGCATTTGGTTTTGCATATATTGTCTCAGAAGTGAACAAAGTACAGGGTGCACTCAATTCAAAAGACATAATGCAAAGCTAGGCAATGTTCAGGGTCGTTTCTATTTTACTTAAGGTTAATAAGTACTTGACTAGGCAACCAGAACAGACAACCATGGTCCCGGAGGGAAAACAAAAACAGATGTTATCTTCTACATCACAGTCAATGAGTGGGCAGAACAAGGAAAGGAAGGTTTTCAAAATGTCTGACTCCAAAATCTCTACACAGGAACCAGGAAGACATAAAATACACCAAAGGGGAGAGAATGACAGACACATATGGCATACCCCAACTGTGGCTGCTATCAAGGAATATTAATGGGCCTGGGGGAATGTTAAAAAGAGGATTAGTACTGTAATTCATAAAGCAATGCTTGCTGGACATGGCCCTATTATAGGAATCACACTTAGTGGGTAACCCCTGCAAGGCTCTAGACAGATGGGGATAAGCTAGCTGTATACTCCCGGTTCTCCTCCGGATCAAGGAGGGGTGGGGATCCTGGTAAGGAAACCATTGCCACCCATAATAGTCGGACTTGGATGGACAATCAGGGTATATTGGCAGCTCTTACAGACCAGTGGGGAGGAAAAACAATCAATATAGCCTCAATATACATACCACCAGACAGACCTTCACAGCATTGCCTTTCCTGACTTGAACTCATTCCTCTTGAGGTTACCGGATGGAGAGCTCATTATTGGAGGTGATTTTAATATGACACCTAATGCCATTCAAGACTGATTCTCCGCTAGACCACAGCTCCGCTACTCCTCTACACTCTCAGATTTTTTGGCAGCATTGGGTCTAGCTGATGTCTGGCGCATGCAAAATACACAAACACAGCAACTCCCCTATTACTCAGGGGCTCATAATAGCCACTCATGCATAGATTCTCTGGTCACACATGCAATGTGCAAGCTACCAAGCTGAGACTTGGGGTACCCAATAAAAATGTTTGCTGCAGCCATGGTGTCTCAAGGTGCTGCAGCTACGAAAGGGCCTAGTTAAGGTGACAAAACCTTATTTCAAGAAAAAGAACAACTCAGTAGCATCAGCACAGATCTTATGGGAAGCTTATAAGACTGTTATTAAAGAGGAAGGTCTCTCGCTAATGGTGGGACACAAAAGAGGCTGATTAGCCAGAAACCGGTCCCAGGATGTTTGTTTCTAGTCCAGAGAAGACATGGTTTGGCAGTTTGGGCTGGACTGTTCCCATGAGGCACAGGGTCAGACTGATTTGCACATAGCCATGTCTGAACTAGGATGGCAGAGTGAGCTAAAGAATGATGATTGATTAAACCCAGATCAGTTGACTGGGGGTGAGTGCTTGCAATGTTCAACATTCCGTCCATCATCCCCTTTGGTTTTGCTTTGTTTGCCCTAAGTTGGCAGGGTATGCCCAGACATGGGTCCCTTGCTCACTTTGCAACTGTATACAAGCTAGCCTGGCTGATGACGGCTGATTAGCCAGAAACCGGTCCCAGGATGCTTGTTTCCGGTCAGACTGATTTGCATATGGCCATTTCTGAACTGGGGTGGCAGAGTGGGCTAAAGAACGGTGATGGAGTAAACCCAGATCAGTTGACTGGGGGTGAGTGCTTTCAATGTTCAACTCTCCATCCATCATCCCCTTTGGTTTGGCTTTGTTCGCCAAAAGAGAAAAGAGCACGCCTCTGGAGTAACTAGAGTGAGATATTACTAACCCAGAGATTCAACCGCCAGAGCACTACACAAAAGATCTGCAAATAACAGACAGGAGTGTCGGGAATTAGCCTTGGAGGCGACAAGAGTCAAACTTACAGCTATTAGGGATTGTGGTCTATGAACTCAGAGATACAGCTGGGAGGCTACTGGCCAGGCTGGAATGGCGAGAAAAAGCAAATAGGTGGGTGAGCACAATCACAACACAAGATGGGATTATGATAATAGACCCTCAAGAGATAGCGGATACATTCACACAATATTTTTCTAAGGTATATTTCGAAAGCCTCACAGCCACAGCTTAGGCCTCAAAGGTCATCTTGGCTGACTAACCCATTCTAAAGCCAGCCCCTGAGGAAGTAGCATATATGGAGAATGATATAACAGTGGCAGAATTAGCCTCTGCAACACACAGTTTACAGTCCTAAAAAGCAATCGGAACAAAGGGCCTCCAGATCGAATTATACAAAGCCGTACCCTCTCAGGGTACACCATACTTACTCCAAATGATTCATAAACCTGATAACCTGGCAGATCAATGCGCCTCATACTGCCCTATCTCACTCCTAAACGCAGAAATCAAGATTTTGGCTAAAATTCTTGTTGCTACGCTTGTACACCAGGTTTCACACTTGATACACCTGGACCAATCAGGATTGATGCCAGGAAGGAATACGGCATCAAATCTAAGGCGCCTTTACTCAGTAATAGGCAGGAAAGACAGAATTAGAGTAGAAGCAGTAATAATGTCCTTAGATACAAGCACGGCATATGGTACAGTGGAGTGGCCATACATGTTTGCTGTCATGGGGAATATGGGGTTTGGCCCAAAATTCAAGTTCTGGATAAAGCTACTCTATACAGGTCGAGGGCACAGGTGGTGGTGAACAGGAGGGCCTCTGCAACCTTAAGTTTGAGGAGAGGGACTTATCAAGTGTGCCCCCTATCTTCACTTCTATTTGCATTAGTCTTTGAACCGCTGGCAGTGTGAATCAGGGGAGATCACCTAATCAGAGGATTTTGATGCTCAGGACAATGGGAAGACCGAATATAATTACACACCAACGCCATCCTGTAATATCTAGCCTTCCCACACCCCTCAATAGCTAGAATTATGAATATCCTCTCGAACCTGGGAGAGCAATCAGGGTACTCCATCAATTGGTCCAAATCTACAACTCCCCTTAGCCTGTAAAGTGGGTGCGAGGCGACTGTGGTAACCAAGAGTTTCCTATAACTTGGAATATTAAAAAATGATGGTGTTACCTCCATTTCTTTACACCCAACAAAATACCCCATATGTAATTCCATCAACAATCTTTCAGGTGGTAGAGAGAGCGAGGTACGAGGCTTAATATGTGACGGAAAGCCCCAGAGGATAGCTACTGAGAAGGTAATACAAGGGTTGTATGATGAGGGAATAGCAATTCCACAGTCAGAGAGTTATTATTGGGCAGCACAGCTGATGGTAGTCAACCATTGGGCACATGGACCCCAGGATGAACTGGCTTATAGGATGGACAGGCTCTTGTTGGGAGAAGCGGGATATCTAGGAGCCATATACACAAAGCCGAGAGGGAGCAAGTTGACTGGACCCACAGCGCATACAATTACCCTCTGGCATAAAGTGAACAAAAGGTTGGGGTGGAACGATAAACTGACACAAAGTACACAATGTTTGGTAAGCTAGAAGCTAGAGGGACTTCATACAAGCCAGACGTTCAATAAATGGGGCCTTATTAGCATCACGACTGTGGGAGACCTATGGAAGGGGGCGGTGATTTCATATACAGAACTTCAATCAAAGTTTGACCTGGCACCGACTGATACATTTAGATACCTCCAAGTGAGGCACGCTCTAAGGGCATCCATCCCACTGGGGGGTAGCCACCCGGAATCCTCTCCTCTTGAGGACAGACTGCTCACAAAATAAATAGATAAGAAGGCAATTTCCCTGACAGTGCTCCCCTTGGGAGTTTACCATATCAGCTAAACTAAGACTCATCCAACTGAAATTCCTCCACAGAACATATCTATCTAGAATCATACTAGCTAAAATGTGCGGAGTGATAAAGAAATGCTGTCAGTGAGCTTGTGGACAGGAAGGCACATTCTACCATCTCATTTTGGACTGCCCAGTGATAAATAACTACTGGAAGGAGGTGGTGAACACAGTGGAAAGGGTCTTTCGGGGGGAAGTAGAAACAGAGCTTAAGCTGTCTCCTCAATTTTTGGGAAGGGACAGAATTGAACCGGAAGGATCAGATGTGGGCGACATTAGGAATGATGATAGCCAAACACAAAATAGCTAGGTATGTGGGGGGGGGGGGCCCAAGAAGCACCGTTACTGGGACTAGGTGAAAGACATGGATTCATGTATGACCACAGAGAGGGCAGTGTATAGTGCTACAGATAGCTCAAAAAAGTGGGATTTGATCTGTGGAAAACTGAACTAATTCAGAGGGGGTATTTGATCCAGCCCCAGAGTGATAACAAATAGTTAAGAGAGATGAAGGGTAGATCCAGGCTCAGTAAGTGCTGAAGAATCAATATCGGACTAGCATGGAGGAATAATGTTATCTGGCTAGTGAAGGAATGGTGAAATATAAGTAGACTAAATTGTAACAGGTTGTCTATAATGGTATATGTAATGCATAAATAAAAAGATGTTAATAAAAGAGGCCAGACAACTAGCCCTTGGAGTCACTCTGGCTTCTGAGTTCAAAAGATGCAGGTTTAGTCCTTCTCACCCAGGCAAGAGGGCAGCAGGCTAGCACAGTAGGATAGCAGTTTCATCAGAGAAGCAGTCATGCAGAAAGGCAGCCCCTCAGCAGCACCACAGTCCTTCTTCCTGGCAGCTAGCAAAGTATCTACTGGTGCAGGAGTTTTATGAAGAGTTGGTATCTGAGGTCCCGCTTTTAATCCTGGTCCCCTGGTTCTGGAATGTGGGAGAAGCTTCTTGACAGTTTCTTTTAAGTGCTTGGGACTCTCTACCCTTCATGCCCAGGCTCAAAGCTGGCTGTAGTGACAATGCAGGGTCGTTAGGCCCTTTGTGTGGAGACAGGACGCAAACTATTCAGATATCAGTGAGGCTAGGTCCAACTCCTCCCTCCAATCATGCATGTGATGGCCCACATAGTTACACCTAAGCCCCCATTGTGTGTGGCTACCTAGGAAGATTACAAAAAGCCCAGCTGTCAACTGCACCCAGTCATATGACCAGAGACAGTCTACAAGCTTCAAATGGGTAAGGAAAGAAAATGCCAATTTTCAAAAAGTGGCATATTCAGAATGGCAATTAAAATTCAACTTCATCATGTTAGGATTTTAATTTGTGATTCCAGAGACTTTAAACTTGTACTGGTTATTGCTTCCCAATATTAAATTACACTTATAAAATGGAAGGTATCTTCAATGTTCTCCTATGGGAGAGAGACTATGCAATGGTGAAAAACAATGTTTCACTACCAGGACATGCAAAACTTTAAGGTACATGTCCTACTTTTTAAATGCATTGCACTCTGCCCTTCGGGCTGTCTAGGGCCGACCATAGGGGTGACTAATATTATTAAAAAAGAAAAGTTGGGCCTGACACACAATGTATTTTATCAAGCCAAAATGACAAACTACATACACATTCTCTGCCATGGCAGTCCTGAGATCTGTATAAAGGGCTCCTTATATGGGTGGTGCAATCAGTGTTGAAGGCCCACCAGCAGAATTTATTTTACTAGGAACTTATAAGTAAATTAAATATTCCAATTGGGTATAAGCTAATATTACCATGTTTAGTAAAGAGAGCCCAAGCACTTTAGGACCGATTAGCAGTGTTGAAATGCATAGAGTTTAAAGGCCAGCAAAAACGAATTCAGTAAAATTAAGAGGAGTGAAGGCAAACAGTGTAGGGGTGACCCTGCATATAGGGTCAGTTCCAACAGTGGTTTTAGTTGTATTTTTCATTTGTGTAAGGTGGCTGTGCTTGTGCACTACACACATAGATTCTGACCCAATACCTTAAATTAAGAACAAGAAGTGAATTTTTAATTTTACATTGACCAAAAGCGGTCGAAGGCAGTTATAGAGTGTACTTCTGACCTGCTTAAGGCCAGGTTTTCCTGCCTTTTTTAGAGTGACGGAACCTCCAGTGGGATTCAAGAGTGTGGCAGTATGCGCTGTGCTTCATAATATAGGTATACGTAAGGGTCTTCTAATGTATCCAGAGCTAGACAGCTCAGATGAAGAGAAAGACCTCCCATCCCGAAATTAAGATGCCACCGCAGCAGTTGATGGAAGAGTTAGATGCGTGTATTCGTTAAAGTCGCAGGAAAAATGCAGAAAAAATATTTTTATTTCATTGCTAATTCACAGCAAATGTGAATACTCACAACAGTGACTTGGAAATTTTTGTTTTCAACATGATTTTGTACAACAAAGTAATGTAAAAAATCAATGTTAGTTTTCGATATCAGAATATATATATTCAATGCCTCTTTGTTTGCTAGGAGTGGGCCTATCTAGATTGTTTTGCTACATATGAACTTCTAAATCAACAGCCGAGCTGCATGAATGCCAGGGCCCTTATTTATGAGGCCATGCGTCAGTTTTGCGACGCCGGTGCGTCACCTTTTGTGACGCACCAGCGGCGTACAAAATGCGCCTTGTTTCGCCATATTTAAAAAGTGACGCATCTAGGTAGATGCGTCACTTTTTACACCCCTGCGCCACATTATACCTGAGTCAGGTATAATGTATGCAGAGGGGGCGTTCCCCTGCAAAAAGCCTCGTAATAGTGATGCATTGAAATCTATGAGATTTCACTGCGTCACTTTTAGGATGCTGTTGCGTCAAAATCTTGCGCCTGCCTCACAGCAGGGGTAAGACTGACGCAAGCCCTTTCACATGGGGCTTTTCCCATGTGAAAGGACGCATTGCTAGAGTTGCGTCACTTTTGTGACACACTCCAGCAATGCGTCACTTTTGCGCTTACAGATGCGACAGTAATACTGACGTATCTGTAAGTCCTTGCGACATGATGCGTCATACATTAAATATGACGCATCATTGGTGTCGCAAGGAGTGCGCACTGAAAAGTGACGCATCGCTGTTTTCACGCAGCGATGTGTCACTTTTCATAAATGAGGCCCCAGGATCTTATTGCATCAGACTATCACCAGAAGCCTACTTCCTTTATTAGAGCAGGGATAGCCCGTCCACAAGAACATGCTCATAAACTGCTTGCAGCATCTTTGTTACATTGTGACATTTCTTGCTGGATATATATAGTGCAATGATTGAGAATCCCTGTTGGAGTTGTTAGTTTTTATGTTTCTCCTGAGACCGTGCATGCGCTGTTGCTGTGAATTCTCTAGTAAATTAAAATGTTTAAAGGGGCTTGGAGCACACCCATTACTTACCATTGGGTAACTTCGGCATCGCTCTTGCTGTCTTGATTCTCATACGTCAGTGCCTCCTGCTTCCCTTAGGCTTTGAGTGTTTGTCCGTGCCATGGGTTTGGATGAACCACAGATTCCTATCTGTGGAAATTGTCTCTTTCCACTGACTGAGCAAAAGTTACACTCTATAAGAGTGCAAGTGTTTGCAGTCTGCCCAGCTCCTCCCTTTACGTAGTTTGTCTTGCTCCCTTCCTCTCTCCCATCTACCATCCACCCTCCTCCTGTTGTTGCTTGCACCCTCATTCCTCCCACTGTCTGTGCCTTGACCTCTCTACGGACCCTCTTTCATGTTACTTGCCTGTCCCGCCCCCCCCTCTGTTTTGCAGGCATACTCTCCCACACTTCTCCAGGAGTCTATTGTGTTTGCATGCCCATCCCACCCTCCCACCCTCCACAAGCTGTCAGTTGTCTTTTTGCTTCTTCCTGCGCTTAACCAGCTAGCTGACTGTTGTCTTTGTGCCCCTCCGAATCCTCCTCCTGCTGTCCATTGTCTTGGTTCCTCTTCCAACCCCAGTTCCCCTTGCCACATTTAACAGTCCCATCTGCCACAAAAAAAATGAACAAGGCCGAATAGCTGTCACATACGAAAGAGCTATTTCACCTTGTCAATACATAGCAGCACAGGCTGCTGTGCAACATAGCTTAAAGATAAAAAAAGCACTATGACAGTGGTTCCCAAACTTTTTTGACCCGTGGCTCCCTTGACCTAATTGGCAGTTGGACGTGGCTCCCCACCATGTTTTTTACCCGCGCACCTGGGTGCCACGGTGCACCCTTTGGGAACCACTGGTCTACATGAAGATCAAAGCCTAGACGTGATGAACGAATCAGAGAGTAGCCATCACTGTCATAAAACTTTATTTGCAACCACTCTGCCTTGCACCCTTCTCCCCTATGCCTTGCACCCTTCTCTGTCTTGCACCCTTCTCTCCTCTGCCTTGCACCCTTCTCCCCTCCGCCTTGCACCCTTCTCCTCTCTGCCTTGCACCCTTCTCCCCTCTGACTTGCACCCTTCTCCCCTCCGCCTTGCACCCTTCTCCCCTACGCCTTGCACCCTTCTCCTCTCTGCCTTGCACCCTTCTCCCCTCAGCCTTGCACCCTTCTCCTCTCTGCCTTGCACCCTTCTCCCCTCTGCCTTGCACCCTTCTCCCCTCCGCCTTGCACCCTTCTCCTCTCTGCCTTGCAACCTTCTCCTCTCCGCCTTGTACCCTTCTCCCCTCTGCCTTGCACCCTTCTCCCCTCTGCCTTGCAACCTTCTCCTCTCTGCCTTGCACCCTTCTCCCCTCTGCCTTGCACCCTTCTCCCCTCCGCCTTGCACCCTTCTCCTCTCTGCTTTGCACCCTTCTCCCCTCCGCCTTGCACCCTTCTCCCCTTCGCCTTGCACCCTTCTCCTCTCTGCCTTGCACCCTTCTTCCCTACGCCTTGCACCCTTCTCCTCTCTGTCTTGCACCCTTCTTCCCTCTGCCTTGCACCCTTCTCAGCTACCCCCTTTCACCCTTCCCACCCAATGGAGGGGGCTGCCACCTGGAACAATGGCACCATTTCAAAAACATGATGGACTCCCCCTGCCTAAAAATGAATGTGTCCGTCTGTAACGCAACTGGCGCTAATGTAAAGCGCTCGGATGCCTTCCGGTGGAGTTTGCGCTATATAAAACTGCAAAAAAATACTTGGTAGGGGGACTTGTGCTGCTTTTGGGGAGCACCTAATCGGATGACGTAGTAAAATTACAAAGAGCACGGCGCAAGAGGCTTTTCACATCAGCATAAATTCGTAAACAGCCTCTGACCCCGCACCCACCCACCAAACGCTCTCCACCAGGCATCTGACCCACTACCCACCCAACGCTCTCCACCAGGCCCCTGACCCCACACCCACCCACCTAACACTCTCCACCAGGCCTCTGACCCTGCCTGCTTCTACGTGGGATAAAGGCGATCCTATGGAGTCCCCAGACAACCCCTTGTGGAAAACCAACATTAACTGCTAAATTACAACAAAAATGAAGTAACAATTTATTCTTAACAAAATGCTCTCTCTCTGTGAACATGGGAAAATGTGTAGTCCCTACTTGTGAGATGTCTTTTCACTACATGCATTCCCCCACTGAGGCAGTAAAAATAAAATAAAAAGTGTGAAATATCGAATAGGCAGAGTGGGGACACATGGGATACTGGAATCAGTCAACAAAACAACAAACCCTCAAACCCTCCTTAACCAGTTCCAAAGGAACGTAAATGCGCTTTTGAAGACCTGTGAAAAACGGATGTGTTAAGACGCCAGAAACAGCAGCTCGAGCTGCAGCAGCCCGGGCTCAGACACAGGCCGGAGGACAGAGGAGAGATGGGAGAGGCAGGGGTGTTAAATTCCTTTTAGCCCCTACAAGCGTGCAGTCTGATCAAAGGTATCAGGAGGCAGTTACAGAGTCATCATTATGCATAGCGCTTTCGCACGCTAATGGCCCTGTTAATCACAGAGGAGAATTTCCTTTGTCCCTTTTTCCCCCCCCACTCTTGTCCCCCGTGTGCACACCAAACTCTGGGGGGATATATCCCCCTCGTCCCCCACACTTCCTACGCCCATGTCTTGGGGTCTGTGATTACACCCCAGGCGTCCCGGTCGCTTCGGTGTAATTTAAGATTTCCTTCGGGAAGTCCTGTGCGCACAGCTCAGTGATTAACCCTGAATGAATTGCAGCTCCAGAGTTGTATTTCCACCAGCCAGCTATCGGCCTCCGACCCCCACTAAACCCTGGTGCTTCCCAGGGCTGTCCAGCCACAGCCCCATTCACAGACCTCTCTGCCCTCCCAAGACTGCGTGGCAATGTCTGGCATGTGTGAGGCTTTCTCCGTCATTCACACATTGAATCCACATCCTGCGCCGCGGCGCCCCTGGCTTCTAATCACGGCGCACTGGGGCGCCGCGGCGCACACTTTGGGAACCACTGCACTATGACATAGTCAACGCCGGCCATTTCGTAGCAGTTTTTTTCTTTACGTTAACTGATGCTGCAAGCAGTTTGAGCTGCTGTGCAACATGCCTGAAAAACATTGACAAAGCCAATAGATTTAACACGGTCAAAACGTTTTTCCTTTAAATACTTCTCCCAAAATGCAGCAAATAAAATACATCGCAACAATGTCTTTTATATTTTTGATGTGTCTCCGGAACTATAGAATTATATATTTAATTCACTGTTTTATCCGAATTATTAATACCATTACTCATAGCAGACATATCTTCATCCATGTTTTATACTAGAATATAATATTGCACTCAACTGTTGTGTCTGAATGTCTAATATTGATTTCTCAATTTGTACAGATTCTAATCTAGATAGAGTTTCACCTGTGTCACCAGTTATTGTTAGAAGCTGTGGTCATAGTGATAAGAATATTTGCCTCATGAGTCTTTAGATAAAAAAGTCTGTTGTAGGTCATGTCATTGACCCCACATTTCTAAAATATTTAAGTGTGTTTCTTCTTGTTGGCAGTCATTTTTCAGGCAAAGCTGGTACTGTTATAATTACTGATGCCAGTTCATTATTGTTATTCCCCTGATAATCTACATTACCCATACTGTGATCATCATGCTCCTCTCTAATGCCATTTACCTCTGTATCTAAAATGTAATATAAATTACATTTGAATGCAGTAGTTTCATTATGTCACATAATGAGATATGGATTAGTGAAAACATTTTACACGTATGATGTACTCATTTCTTTTCTTGCCTATTCAGGATCATGTTACTAACAACCAAATAACTGATATTTTAGTAATCGGGACCTTACAATCAGTGGTCAAGGAGGGCAGTATCTAAGAAGAACAACATGCTCATACTTTTTTATTTTAGAAAAAAACAGCTCCCCTCTTTTTGTGAAAAGAGAACCTTCCCAGGATGATTAATCCAAAGAGTTGACATGCTTCACCTGATTTGTGTTATAATTTTTTATTGACAATTTGTGAAATTTGAATGATATGAATAAATATACGGAATATATGGAAAAGAAGAAAAAGAAAATGCATATATGATAAATAGTAAGGTCTACAGTTAAATAAATATGGTGTGAGAAACGTGAACATTTAAATAATGCAAGCAACATATATAAGAGATATAAAAGTCGTAAAGTATCAATCAGGTTCACTCAATAGATATATAAGTTGAGTATATAGATAAAACATTATATATAACTACAATTATAAAAAATAGTAACATGACAAATCTCCTCAGCCCTCGAGGAGTAATTCATTTGTGAAATCAACATTTTTAAAATATATAGAGAAAGGAGCATTGAATAGAATATAGAGAAAACGTTTATATAAGAACTAACAAAGCATATCAACAGAAGTTATATGAAGAGAAATGAGATATCAATAAGATGTAGTAAGAATAAAAGAATAGAAGAAAATTTGAAAAAAGAGAATAATAAGATAATAGAATAATAAAATAATAATACAACATAACTATATGTTAATATGTTAATATAATAATAGGAACGCATGAAAACCAGGGATGGAAGAAGGGAGGTTGTGAGAAAGTGCCATCTTTCTTGCATTGGTATGCCCCCACATTTTGCTGAACTGCTGATGTGCTTTGACTGAGTGTGCCCTGGGCTCCTGCCAACCATGTGCCCAGGGCCTGTGTTCCTTCCCTTAAACTGCATTGAAACCAAAACCCAATTGAGATCTCTGCCCACCTGTCAGCCCCTAGTAAATGGTGCCCTAGGTACCCAGGGCATGGTGACCAAAGAAGACCCCTAAGGGCTGCAACACTTGTTGTGCCACCCATAGGGGCCCTGTACCCTGACACCCACACTCTGCCTTTGCAGGCTGAGTGTCTAAGTACAGAACCAAACAGAGAGTCGACATGACACACATCCCTGCGTGCCATGCCCACAATCCCACAGCCCTGGCATACATCAGTCACCCCTCTAGCTGGGAGCCCTATGCCAGTGGTGTGTGCACACAGATGCATGAGCCCTGTGCACCTACAGTACCCAGGGACATTCCTGGGCACTGTAAGTGCAGTGATGCCATTAAGAGTATATGATGCTGGGAGATCGTCATTACGAACTCCACAGCATCATGAAGACTACACTGAAGCCTGACACATTTGATATCAAACTTCTCAGCACATTAAACCCACAATGATGCCAGTGTGGGATTTCATGTAAAATGCACCACAGAGGGCATCTTAGCAATGCCCCCTGAAACCTAACCTACAATCCATGTCTGGTCTGAGAAGTTGCCTAGGCTGCTACACAGCAGACATGTTGCTGGACCCCTGGGTTGAGAGCCCCCTGCTCTCCTGGGCCTGTAACAATGCACATCCTGGGTGAGGTGCTAGGTCATCTCCCCCAGGATGGGCATGGGGAAGCTTCAAAGGCATGATGCCTTTGGATATTACTTGCTGTACTCAGCAACTGGCCCCCACCAGTTCTGACCCCCACTCTGGTGTTTCACGTGGCGGAAAACCCTATATCAGGAAGGGGGGTGTGCCCGCCTGTGCCAACTCCACCCCTCAGGTGGGAGAGGCGAGTTGAAGCAAGACCCCGGGCCCTGGCCATCTTGAAGATGGGGAGCCCTGCCCAATCACAGTTAGGCTCCTGCCCCCCTCCCACAGGAGAGAAGCAGGCTAGGGGGTGTACCCACCCCAGGACAGGGACTTATTGGTCCCTGCCCTTGCTCTACCTGTAACACCCCTAAAATTAGTATTTTCGGGCACAGTGAACCTTCCTTCCTCAGATCCCGATTGCAACAAAAAGAAGTACAGGAAACAAGAAGTAGCATGGGTAACAGGGGTACTCCCAACTGTACTTTCAGGTCTAGAGGAGAGAGTGGCAAACCATCAACAAGAATAAGGGGAAACCTCTATTCTGACCTATATATCTTTACACCTGAGCATTAAAGTCTCTTCTAAATTTCATACAGGATGCAACAAAAAACATGAAATCATTCACTTAGACTTAGTATTTATATTTTATTTCTTTCATTTATTTTCTATCATTTTTATAACAGTTTTATTTTTCTCATTTTTTAGTATTTATTTTATCAAAATTACGATACAGTGACATGGTGACATATGTACAATGAGTTTAAAATACAGGGTTAAATCATGTCTTGACAGGAACCCCTAAGCAATACATGTGTGAATACTCTCACTCATACCATCATTCATACATACTCAATCGTTCATACTGACTGTCCTAACAATACTAACACAACATACACAGTGAAAAAAGTGAAAAACATATAATGTGTCCTATAGTAGACTCCTCAGGGTATAACTGAACTCGTGGTTTAAGTCTTCCTTTTTATTGTAAGGATTAGTAGTCTTTTGTAATCCTTTCCTTTCTTTCTTCAGGGTTTGATTTTATTTTGTGTGAGGGTCTCTGGTGCGTAAGGCCTATGTACGTTTCGCTGGTGTCAAAACTTTACTTCACCTTCTTCAGGGCCAACATGAAACTGGACAACAAACAGGTACATACATACTATTAAAACCAGGGGGTTCTCATTATCTGAAATAAGAACATATGTACCATCATTAATTTCTGAGCATCCATAAATCAATACAATACTTAAATGTTTAAATGAACATGTCATGCCATGGGCTAACTTGTGATAAAGTCAAAAGATAGTCGAGTGATAAGGTGCACTGGGCAATTAGTACCTTAGTTCCTAGAATTAGGGAGAAGCTTTTAGTAAAGAAGAATATATAGAAAAGTCCTGTGACCCCAAAGTATTTTGAAAGGTTGGTAGGAAGAGAGTAGTTTGTCTCCATGCTCACCTATTGACGTGTGTGAACATGCATAACATGCGAAGTGCTCTAGTGTGTACCATCTATAGGTGGGTTTAAACGAGTTAAATCTACCTGTGTCTTTGATATTTCTTTTCAGACACTTTTAGCGGTATTGCTCTGCTGGGCGCCTATGTTCTGACTCTATGAGCAGATTTTTGATCCTACAGAAGGGATGCAAGTAAAGCCTAATGAGTTACTCTACACATTGTTAAATAAGTTGAAAATAGAGCTGTGCACAACTGAGTTTTACCCAAGAACTGTTGGTCCACGGTGTGCCTCTATACTTTAATGATTGATTATAATGCTTTCTGAGGCCCGCACCAGATCGGTCGGTGCTACATTGTAGACCTGAAAGGAAAAAGTGGCAAGATATATCTCGGGTATCAGGTTTTGTCCACTGTTTTAAGATCTAAAAATAGCAAGGTAAGTTGGAGCCTGTGTGTCTGACTATGGGAGTGTATATCTAAAAACGTTTTAGTAGTGATAGCAGCGAGAGGTGTTAGTATTATTAATCTCACTCTGGTAACATGTAAAAACATAGGGACCCCGCCTCAGATATACAAAGCTCTAACTATAAAGCGTAGCCTTACGTGAAGAGAAATATGCCAGACAGAGAAAGTAGACAGGAAAGAAAAGGTTTTACCCCCAGCTACATGCAGTTTTACACACAGCACTATCACATACGAGCAGCAAGATGCCTCACAGCTAAGTAAGGCAGAAAGGGACATTGCCCCAGCAACATCCAGCCTGTCACACACAGCATTATAACTAGTGTATAGGAAACATGTTTCTACATGTTACCAGAGTGAGATTAATAATACTAACGAGAACGTACTTTACCTGTGACCTGAAATTCCTCCTATTGGATAACATTGCTGGGTTTTTCACTGAAAAGTTTTTTTAAGTGTGAACTTTTAAAATACAGTTATATTCCTTAAAAATCACTGGAATAACTAAAACGCTTGCACTTAACTGTTTTCAGCTTATGTCCCGGGACTGAATCTAGGATCCAGTCCAATGGTTAAAAAAGTAATCCTTAAAGTAATCAACTGCAACCACCGTAGCAACTGTACTTACAAAGTCTATTGACTATTTGCAAAGTAATTACCTAAAGTCACTCATATTGAGAAAAGTATATTTTGATACCTGTTGGTTCTAAAATAAAGCAACTATATCTTTTGATATAAAAACAATTGGCCTAGAGTTCAGTTCGTGGGTATGTGAGACCATTTGCTGACTGAGTGTGTACAACATATGCTTTAGACTGTTATCTGGTACTGCCTTACTGCTCGACCAAGTTACCACTTTGGAGAGTAAGGTTATATCTAACTTTAACCTCTGTTATACCTATGGAGACTGGGGACTTTAACCTCATAGCTGCTTCTGACGGCCAACGGCCATCAGGTGCACTATCTTTGTAGTGCTGCGCATGTCCCTTGGCCGTCGCGGCCCCGCCAGCTCAATAGAACATTCCGCACTAGCGCGGAGCGTTCGGCGCAGCTAAGGGCTATACACCCTGTACCTGTTTATAGAGCCACTTTCTTACAGAGGGAAGGGAGGAAGAATGAAAGTATATTGACATGTGTCAGATCCAGGGGTATTAGTATCCACTCCTGGAGTGTTATCATCAATATCCATGCCACTCTTCAGGTTCAGGAAAGGTAATCAAACATGAAGAAATACGTCAGTTTGATTTTGAAGATTATAAATTATTCTCTCATGTGATGCTGTTGTCAACCATTTTTCCTGCGAAGGAGGAGATGGAGCTTTCCAATGGCGTAGAATACATATATTTTTGCTGTGGCCATTGCTGTTTGAAAAAGACAACAGTGGGGTTTGGTGAGCTTTGGAGATAACTGAAGTTCATGAAGGATAATAACAGCAGGAGTGAAGGGAATATCTAAAGGCATAGTAGAAAATAAGATTTTCCCACATATGCCCAGAAAGGTTAAATCAATGGGCCATCACATATAATGTGTGCCGATTCACCTTTGGTTTTATCACATCTCCAGCAATTGGCATGGGTAATTAAATCAGCTTTCTATAATCTTGCAGGAGGCCAAAGCCAATCATGAAGAATCTTAAAGAGACAACATTTAAGTCAAGCTTCACAGGTTCCTTTATCTAGATTCTCCATTATTGACTCCCATGGATCAGTAGTGTAAGAAATCGAAAGTCGTGACTGCCTTTTAAATTGTAGTGGCTGTGTTAGAGGATGAGAAAAAAGATGTTTGTAAAAACTCTGTATAAACCAGATCTCACTCCTTTATGTTTTCCCCAGGTATTTAGGTATGATACTATCTGTGAATTTGACAGCACCGGAGAATGTGAACCTAATTGTTTTTCCAAACATTGCTTGAGTTGGGTATATTTTAGGGATTGATGCGATAGACGACCAAATTCCTCTTGTATTTGTGTGAATGTTTTAAAGTCAACATTATAAAAACTGTGATATAATGCTTGAATACCTGCTGCTTCCCATAATGACCATGATAATACCTTCTTATTAATACGAACACCGGAATTGTTCCATATGGGGGCCTTTTCATGTATATGGGCTTTTAAAGCTAATAAACGATGTGCTCTTTGCCACGATTTGGACATGGCTGATAGGATTGGGTTTGTGGGTTATGGACGTGCAATTGTAGTGCCTTAAAGTGCAGAAATATCAGAGCCCGAATATAAAAGATGGCGTTCTAAATGGACCCTTTGCAGAACATCAGGGGCTCCCAGTAACATATATGATAATTGAGAAATCTGCAAGGCTGAGTAATAATGTTCAATGGATGGAATGTTCATACCTCCCGAAGAAAAGTGAGCCTTTAATTTCGTCACGGCCAAACGAGGTTTAATTGATACCCATATAAAAGCTTTTATTTTGGAATCAGTGAGTCTCAAAGTAGACAAGGGAATATGGAGAGGGAGCATACCTAAGGTATATAGAAAACGAGGAAGTGTAACCATTTTAACAGCTTGAACTCTACCCCACATGGAAAGATTAAAAAATGTCCATTTATCAAAGTCACGTTGCATTTAAACAATCAGTGTGTTCAGGTTATTTGTAATCGTACCTTCCATATCCTTATTCACTAAGATTCCCAAATATTTAAGGCCTGAGGTTTTCCAATGAAAGGGGAATTTGTGTATAGCAGGTTTAGTGGTTACATCAGAAATAGGTTAGGCTTCACTCTGAGAATGATGAAAAATTGTCTATAATTTGAAGCAAAGATGGCAATGAATTAGGGAGGTCTGTTAAGGTGAGTAATATGTCATCTGCGTGTAGATACAGTTTTGATTCACTTATAGGGAGGGTTATGCCTGTAACTAATTCTTATTGACGAATAATGGCTGCTAAAGGCTCCATTGCTAAAAGAAAAAAAAAAGGGTATAAAGGACATGCCTGACGTGTTCCTCTTTGGATCAGAAATTATTCTGATATGAAGCCTCCACAATTAACTTGTGCAGAAGGATTATCATATAGTAGTCCTAATTTCTGAATAAACCGGTTTCCAAGTCCAAAACGTTCAAGCACTTTAAAAAGATAGTCCTATTCTATGTGGTCAAAGGCCTTAACAGCATCTAGTGATAAAGCTAATGCGTCTTGTGGGAGGTTTTTAGCATAACATAGGGTATGTGCCAGTGTACATAAGTGATTCCTAGGGGAACATCTTGGAACGAGTCCTACTTGAGTTGGGTGAATTAAGGAAGGTAATACCTTTTTAAGGCGAGAAGCCAAACTGCTAGCAAATATTTTGATATCGCAATTCAATTAGCAATTTAGTTTTTATTTGTTAAGGAACTCCTACGGAGGTCCACAAAAATGCACCAATACAGTAAATAAGACATTTTAAATACAAGACAAAAGACATTTCCTTTTTTTCATAAAATACAACGACAAATTAAAAAGTGGGAGACAATAGTGAATATACTTTTTATACGGTGCAAACTTCAATATCAGACCATTAGACATTACAAACTGATAGCAACAATTTAAATATTTTCTAATAAATAGCCAAAAAAGTTTAAAAAAATTGGTATATCCTATAATAGACCATTCCATTTGGTGGGGATAAAACAAATATTTAGGCCTTCTGGGCTGAATGAACATTACATTTAATAAATGATGGTCTTAAAAACCTATGCCTTGCCCTTTGTAATTCCGGACACACGAATACAACATGATTAAGATCCTGGATTTGAATATATGGCACAATTCACAAACTCTCTCCTCTCGCTGGATTTTATCCTAAATGCCAGGAACATCTCTTAAGGGCAACGGAGTGGTTTTCAAAAGAAGCATCAGTTATCTAATCCCATGTGGATGATTCCAAATTAAATAGGGTTGTGGCCTTTTCCCAAAGGCACTCCCAAAGACAAACTCATTTAGAGACTCAGATTTACTTTAAGCTATATAGACTTTGGCGTAGGTTAGT
Organism: Lissotriton vulgaris; assembly: GCF_964263255.1. NCBI lineage: Eukaryota > Metazoa > Chordata > Amphibia > Caudata > Salamandridae > Lissotriton > Lissotriton vulgaris. The sequence continues at coordinate 1,292,621,959 of NC_141689.1, read as the reverse complement.
TACTAATTAAACTGAGCCCAAATAGTTCATTTGTGTGAGCAAATGATATAAGAAATGCTAATTGATCCTTTAGCTTGTCAAATATTTCCATACTCAAGGCAGCCCTAAGATAACCCTCATCCCCCCAAAGGACAGTGTTCCCCCACCTCAAGATCACAGAGACAGCTACAATTTAGGAAGAGAACTATTCCAAGCATAGAACATGTGGGGCAGCCAGAGAATTAATATTACAAATTTGGTGGAAGAACCGGCCTTCAGCCTTGTCAAAAGTGAGCCAGTATTTATTCTCCAATACCTCTACAGCATACGTTAATGGGGGCGTAATTTTAACCTTGAAAACTGAAAGGACATGATTAAAATGGTGTCTCCCGCAAAGTTTATAAAATCTGTTCAAAGCTCCAGCCTGGGATGCAGCCTTACCAACACATAGTTTAATATGTTCAGAATTACGCCTGTTTTTTGAAAAAAAAACGTTCCCAGATACAAAGATGAGTTGTACAGTTCCAGTTCTTTATTCCCTAACAACTACTTATACCCATTCTTTATTCTGTGACCTGTCTTGTGGAAGATTAAGATTTTACTTTTGGAAAGATTAATTTTCAGAAGATGGTCCGCCGCATATTTAGTTAGGGCATCCAGTCTATGTTGCAAGCCAATAGGACTTAAATCAAAAATTGCAACATCATCTGCATAAAGTAGAGAACCTATGGACAAAGTACCAATTCTAGGTGCACCCCCCCTCACTGAATTTAACGTGCCTGGGAGATCATATATATAAAAGGAAAACAGAAGAGGGGCCAACAGGCAACCCTGCTTCAGCCAATTATCAGTCTTGATCCTACAAGGTATACCTTGCGAGCCTCTCATCACCTGACACCAAGGGCCCCATTAGGATCGGGTGGATCGCCACCGCCATGCGGGCAGTGGCGATCTGCCTGACATCCATCCCCGCCCGCAACCAATTTCCCCCCGCCATATTACTATGGCGGGGGGACTGCGGTGGACGGAAAGACCATCCGCCGCTTTTCCGCCCGGTCAAGGAGTTGACCGAGCAGAAAAGGGCTTCATATGGTGGTGGTGTCTGTTAGACACCGCCATCCATATTAGGGTGTAGGCGGGGACATGCTTTACCGTGGTGGCAATGCCGCCACAGAAAGGCATGTGGGAATGTCTTGTGGGGGCCCATTGCGGGTCCCCAGGGACTCCGGAGGGGTGGGGGATGCACATGGGGTACCCCCTGCACTTCACTGTACAACGTGACAGGCACCGCACTGTGCTTGTCACGTTGTGCATTGAAATGCACATTGTGCATTTTTAGCATTGCGGCAGGTAGTGCTTTCAGCACTGCCCGCAGCAATGTTAAAAATGCAGGATGCGCCTGCCAGTGTGGCGGGTGCATCCTAATGGTCCCCACGGGACCACCGTCCTCATGGCGGGTGGTCCCGTTTTACGTCGGGATGGTGGGCAGACAAACCTAAACCGGACATATTCCAGGACAGAAGTACCCCCCCCCCCACCGGCTACCTCAAAGAACCACTTCTTTCCACCACCGGACAGTTGGTGTTCAAGGTTTTTGCAACCCATCTCCACTGAGCTAAATCGTCATCTATGTCTGTGTCCTGATAGGTTCCTATGACGTCTGACACAAAATGTATTGAGCGACCCCTTTTATTTATTGAGACCATAATCTTTTTTTGCATTACACGATGGGAACTCTGAGTCAGGGCCTAAAGCGTCTATCACTACAGGAGTAGCGGCCCTCTGTACTTACGGGTACTGAAATATAGGGCACAAAGTTGAATATTCCTTAGAATCTAATACAGGCATTAAATCCAGCCCTCATTTTAAAAAATGCTCGCAGTTCTGTATGACCAAATTTGCCACTATCAAAGAGCTAAAAATGACCTTCGAATAAAAGAAACTCTCATCCAGGTTAATCTTCACGGACAAGATATACCTACTTTCCACCAACTTTAGTGCCTCTATTTCAGAGAAAAGCTTAAGAATTAATCCTCTGTGTACGGGACAGTATTCACAATCAAATAGCCAGATAAAATCCACGATGGACGTTCTGCACCACATTATCTTTCTTTACAGCGTCTCTTGGAGATATCCTTAGAGGCCCTCTATCACCAAGACTGACTGCTTGTGCCTCCTCATTAAACTGCAGAAAAAACTATTGATGGGCAGAATGCAGAACAATGTTATACATTCACCCCAGTACTGAGATCTGGGCCTAAATCCATAGTTTTTTTGCTCACCATGCCATTCCAGTTTGGACCCAGCCATATGTAAATCAGTCTTGACCTACGCCCAATGGAAACAGTCCAGCCCGAACTGCCAGCCCAGGTCTTCCCTGGACTGGAAACAAACATTCTAGGACCGGTTTCGGGGTTTCACCCCTCTTCAGCCAGGATAGCTTGACTTCCATGGCATGGAGAGAACCCTTTGGTATCACTTTGTTTGCCCTTTGTTGGCAGGGTATGCCCAGACGTGGGGCCCTGCTCACTTTGCCCTGGATTCCAGATAGCCTGGCTGATGAGGGTTATGAACCTGAAACCGGTCCCAGGATGCTTGTTTCCGGCCCGGGGAAGACATGGCTTGGCAGTTCAGGCTGGACTGTTCCTCAGGGTCACACTGATTTGCATATGGCCAGGTCTTAACTGTGGTGGTGGAGTAGGCTAAAGAATGAGGATTGATTAAACCCAGATCAGTTGAATGGGGGTGAGTGTTTGATTTGCTCAAGCGCTCCGTCCATCATCCCCTTTGGTATCGCTTTGTTCGCCCTAAATTGGCAGGGTATCCCCAGATGTGGGTCCCTTGCTCACTGTGCCACTGGATTCAAGATAGCCTGGCTAGTGAGGGTTATGAACCCGAAACCTGTCCCAGGATGCTTGTTTCCAGTCTAGGGAAGACATGGCTTGGCAGTTCAGGCTGGACTTTCCCAATGAGGTACACAGTCAGACTGATTTGCATATGGAAATGTCTGAACTGGGGTGGTGGAGTGAGCTAACAAATGGTGATTGATTAAACCCAGATCAGTTGATTGGGGGTGAGTTTTTGATTTGCTCAAGCTCTCCATCCATCATTCCCTTTGGTATCGCTTTGTTCGCCCTAATTTGGCAGAGTATGCCCAGACGTGGGTCTTGCACACTTTTCCACTGGATTCAAGCTAGCCTACCTGTTTAGGGAAATGAACCCAAAACCAGTCCCAGGATGCTTGTTTCCGGTACGGGGAAGACATGGCTTGGCAATTCAGGTTGGATTGTTCCCATGAGGCATAGGGTCAGACTGGTTTGTGTATGACCATGTATGAACTGGGGTGGTGGAGTGAGCTTAAGAATGATGATGGATTAAACCCAGATCAGTTGACTGGGGGTGAGTTTTCGATTTGCTCATGCGCTCCTTCCATCATACTCATTGGTATTGCTTTGTTCGCCCTAAGTTGGCTGGGTATGCCCAGACGTGGGTCCCTTGCTCACTTTGCCACTGGATTCAAGATAGCCTGGATGATGAAGGTTATGAACCCGAAACCTGTCCCAGGATGCTTATTTCCGGTCCAAGGGAGACATGGCTTGGCAATTTGGGCTGGACTGTTCCCATGAGGCACATGGTCGAACGGATTAGCCTATGGCCATGTCTGAACTGGGGTGATGGAGTGAGCTAAAGAATAATGATGGATAAAACCCAGATCAATTGACTGGGAGAGAGCATTTGATTTGCTCAAGCGCTCTGTCCATCATACTCGTTGGTATCACTTTGTTCGCCCTAAGTTGGCAGCGTATGCCCAGACATGGGTCCTTTATTCACTTTGCCACTGGATTCAAGATAGCCTGGCTGATGAGGGTTATAAACCCAAAACCGGTCCCGGGTGCTTGTTTCCGGTCCAGGGAAAAATAGCTTGGCAGTTCGGGCTGAACGGTTCCAATGAGGCACAGGGTCAGACTGATTTGCATATGGCCGTGCCTGAATTGGGGTGGTGGACTGAGCTAAAGAATGATGATGGATTAAACCCAGATCAGTTGACTGGGGTGTTGTAAATAAAACAGCGATAGTGTTAAGTATTAGCTAAAGACATGATAGCGTAAGTCACTTGTTGCGTTGCCCCGCCAATCTCTTCTACGGGCAGACTCCATTTTGTTTTCTGTCCTCCATTTTGTTTGCTACATATTGCCATGTGCTCGCCATGTGATGAGTCCTACCTCTTTACTAGTTACCCTTGGAGTCTGCCCAGCAACAGTCTATACATAACCTTTTATGCGTCTAGCGCATGCTCAGTAGAAGTCACATCTGTCTTTGATTAGCGTAGATAGGAATGTGCATTTCCGCGGGCTCCAAGAACCGTTAACTCCACCCATGTAATGATCATGTTCAGAAATGTCCATATATGGTTGTAAATCATGTTTTGAGTTGTACCCGCCTACTTATGAGCCCCTTTCTTCTGTATAAAAGGGGACTGTGTACTCGAGTTCTTTGTGCTACCTTGTACAATACTGAAGAGTGTTGTGTGGGCTGTAGTACCACCTTTAAAGGTTTAATAAACTATGTTTTGGATTTTCAGTTTCCGTGCTAAATTCTTTGTGTAGTCTGAGGACTTTGTGCAGAGAAGGGCGAACCCTGTGCACTCACAGGCCTTGCTGAGGCCTGTACTCATCAATAGGCGCCCGACACGTGGGGCTCATCGGTGACTCGGATGCTCGAAGGATTGGTCATGACGAAGGATTGGAACCTTTCCGGGGATGTGATCACTGCAAGCGGCGTCTTTAGTCCTGGCATCACGAGGTATTCTTCCTCCCTTCCGATCTGACCATCTGGGTGGCGCCGGTCCTCGACTGAGATCTCTTCTGCCGTGCAGTGGGCGTTTGGGCGAATTTGGAACACGCTCTAGGTTGGTAAGAGCCGTTACGGTACTTGCTGCGAGCTTTTGGAAGCCTGGGTGGGCAGGGCAGTTTTAGAATACGCTTGCTGTGGCTATTTGGTTTTGTGGGACTAGTCATATTTGGTTTTGGATTTGGGATATATGCGTTGTAACACATATAGGCAGGCAATGTGGAGATATTTCTCCTGATCTTTGGATTTGAGCGGCGCAACGTGTTAAGTGCCATTTTTTTAAATTATAATATTGCATATTTTGCACTATTTTTGACATGCCTGTTTTTAGCGCACTCCGTAAGTGGTGCTGCTGTTTTGGAAGTGACCGGTTAAGACTTGAGGAATCACTGCCGGCTCCCGGAGGGGACACCGATTAGGGATATGTATGTGAAATTTGGTCTTTCTCCTATAATGTACAGCACATTATGGAGAAAATATACTAAAAAGGATCCTGAGTTACGTTGGCCTCTGTATGGATCGATTGCTTTGCGCAAAATTGAGTATGTGGAACAGTGTATGTGTAAGCGACGAGTGAGACAAGATATGTTTGAATGTGTGCGTATTTGGGTGAAAGAAGTGCGTGAGCGCGAGAAACGTGAGAAAGCGCTGCTTGTGAAGGAACAACAAAAGAGTGAACGTGAGAAAGCGCAAGAGTTGAAAAGGCGTGAAACAAAGGAATAAGAAGAAAGACAGGAAAAGGAACGTAGATTGCAGATATCTGGCCAGTATGCTGTTCGGCAGCCTCTTTATCCTGTCCTTAATAAACCTGATGATGATTTTTCGTTATTAGATCACTCTCCGCCTCTGTACGCTGGTCCATCCGCTCCGAGAAGGGATCCTGGTTTACCCAAAGACAAGGTAGACACGCGGTCTATGTTATTGAACGACCGTATGGCTGACCTTCGGAAGATTGCTTACCAAATTGTCAAGGCTACTGTTTCTCTTCCTGAGTTAATTCAGTCTCTTGAAGGATGACAGGATAGGGAGAAATTATATTTTACTGAGACTCGTTCTGATGAAGTGATTGCATCTTTTTGGAAATATTCTGATGTTTTTGAACCTGATGATGTGGTACATGATTCTAAAGAATTGTGTAAAGGTCTTCTTCCTCTTTCTCAGGTGCCCAATGCGATTCAACGGCTGTTTGCGTTGTGGGACGAGATGTTGCGGCTACGGCACGAAGCGCGGAAAAAGAAAGCGGATGAGGAGCAAAAGAATCCGAGTGGCGACGGGAAACAGTCATCTATCTTTCATTCAGATAAGATTGAGCCAGTGCATGTTAGGCCTATGCGAGAGGCAGCACCTTTGTATGTTCCTCCTAAAGGAGCGGGTACTAGTTCGGATAAATCTTCTCCTGATGCTAGAGGGTATTTTATTTATAATTGGGTTTATACTCCTTGGAAGAGAGCGGATGTTATGGCATTAAAAGCTGCATTACCCGATCCACGAAAGAATCCTGCCGCCTTTTATGAGGAAGTTGAGGGGGCTCTGAACTCTTGCACTAGGACATTTGCTGATATTGATTTATTTTTTGGGCTTATATTACCCCCTGACATGTGGCGATCTGTGCGGAAAGTAGATGATCTTGTTGCTTTTAAGGCAAAGTGAGAGGATCTCGAGGATAAGGACAGAAACAGGAAACCTGCGCAACAACCACCCCAGTCGTTTTTAGATCTTCCTGCTGCTCTTTTGGCTAAATTAAAAACGATTATTCCCCCTAAAAAGATTGATTGGACTATGTTAGCGTTGTGTAAGCAGAAAGTAGATGAATCAGTCTCAGATTTCTTTACGCGATTTGAGGAAACTTTTCATGATTTTAGCAGCCAGTCGCTTACGGATGACACAGGCCGACATCTTTTTGTTGACAAGTATGTTTTGAATGTATTGCCAGGAGTGGCAGCTCAGTAAAAAGCGAGTGAAAGGTCTTGGACGACTTCGTCTCCGGCATCCCTCCTGACGGTGGCTCAGTATTATGAGCGTCAGGAATTTGAAGCGAAGGGTAATGAAGAGAAGAAGTCTAAGGATTTGAAAACGAAAGTTTTGTTAGCACAAGTGTATGGACCGCCCCATAGGGGTACCGATAGGGGTGGTCGAGGATCTTATGGTTCTTCCTTTGCTCGTACAGATTTAGCTAGGGATCAATGAGCTTATTGCAAGCAGATGGGCCATTGGTCTAGGGAGTGTCCACTGTTGCGCGTGCAGCGGGAAGGGTGTGGTCAAGGATCGATAAGAAATAGAGGGGGCTTTTCAGGCCCCAGGGGCAATACGAATGATCGTGCTAGGTTCGATTCCAATATGCGAACGCAAGCTGGGTCTAATGTTTTTGATCGTCGGAATCAATGCCAAATATCTGAGTATGACCGCCCTGAATGTCATGACTCACAGTTTGCATAGGATTACGTAGGATGGGGTAAGGAATCAGTTGAAGTGCCAGTAGTTCAGAGGGGTCCTTATGTTACAGCACATGTTTTGGGTTCTACTGATCGGTTTCTGGTTGATACAGGAGCTACTCGTAGCGCTTTGCCTGAACAATTGGTTCCAAGGGCTCCCCTGTCTGGCTTAACAATTACATCCATAGGGTTCGATGGAACGCCTTCTCTTAGCCCACTATCACAACCTCTTGCACTTCACGTAGATAAGTTTGTGGCACCATGTCCATTCTTGCTCTCCCCAAACACGCCTGATAACATTGTGGGTCTGGATATGCTCAAGCACTTTAGAGCTACAATACGTTGCTCCCCTGAAGGAGTGCGTGTTATTTTGAATGATAACTATCCGACAATAGAGAGGGTGTCTATGATTAAAGAAGAAACTGCATTGGCCTCTTTACCTCGTACCTTGTGGGCTACTTCAGATACTGATGTGGGCCAGATGGTCATTCCCCCGGTGCACATCAGTGTAAAGGAGGGAGCTGTGTTGCCACGCCTACCTCAATATCGTATTTCACAGGAGGGGGAGGAGGCGCTTACACAGATTGTGCAGGATCTTATTAAAGTGGGGGTAGTGGAAGAGGTTCCATACAATGTGTGTAACAGTCCTATCCTACCGGTTTTGAAGAAAGACACTGATACTAGGGTCTATCGATTTATTATTGATCTCCGGGAAGTGAATAAGATAGTGATACCTCAATACCCAGTGGTTTCTGACATTACAACACTTCTTACTCTGGTTCCACCAACTGCAACTACGTTCTCTGTTATAGACTTGAAGAACGCTGTCTTTTTGATTCCGGTTCATCCTGATAGCCGATATCTTTTCGGCTTCACTTTGAATAATCGATCGTATAGATTTAGCAGAGTTCCTCAAGGCTATACTGAGAGTCCTAGCATTTATAGCCAAGCGTTGAAACGACAATTGTATTCTTTTGTTCTGCTTGAAGGTGTGGCTCTTATACAATATGTCGATGACATCTTGTTGGCGGCCGATACCCCTGAACAATGTAAACAGTGTACACTGTCTTTGCTTGCTTTTCTGGCATCGCATAATCACAAAGTATCAAAGAAGAAATTGCAATATTGTAGACCAAAGGTAACCTACTTAGGTCACCTTTTGTCTAAGGAGGGACGCGCACTTACACCAGACCGTATTCAAGCAATTTTGGATGCACCAGTACCTTCTACACAGAAGGATGTCCGAGCATTCTTGGGTCTCACTTCTTTTTGCAGACAGTGGATACTGGGTTTTTCACACATAGTTAAACCACTGTTAGCGCTTTTGACAAAGGACACACCAGTTCCCCTTCCCTGGATAAATGAGTGTGAGAATGCTTTCCAACAATTACGGCAGGCCCTTTGTTCAGCACCAGTGTTAGGTACCCCTGATTACATGAAGCCTTTTACATTGTACGTACATGAGAGAGATGGATGCACATTATCAGTGTTAGTACAGATGCACGGTGATAAACAACGCTCTTGCGCATACTTCTCGGCAGTGCTTGACCCTGTTGCTCGAGCGTTACCTGGTTGTTTTCGCTCGGTTGCAGCGACAGCTGTGTCAATATGCCAGAGTGAGGGGATTGTGTTATCTCTTAAGTTGTTGGTGTTGGTCCCCCATGCTGTTGATGCTCTTTTGAATCAGACAGAGACGCAGCATTTAACTAGTGCTCATCTAACAGGATATGAGCTAACACTGTTGTCTCCTCATATTACACTAAAGACAGACCCTCCAGGATATCGCGATTTCGCGATTTGCCGCGAAATCGGCACTTTTTAAAAAATGCAGCGATTTTTACAAAAAAGCCTGCGAAATCGGCATTTTTGTAGAAATTGCGGCATTTTTCGCTATATCCTAGGGGGTCTGCTTTATGTGGCTATCGCCTGTGAATTGGGCTAGCAGCCAAAGACATCCAGTGCTGAGTTTTACGCCACGCCCAGCCTTCACTGCCACGCTTGTCTGCCCACACCATTCATGGAGCATTCGAACAAGGAAGTGTTTGCTAACGGACGCCATTTGTCCGTCATTTTAACAGGGCACCGGTTACCCCACCCTAAAGCCGGCACAGTTTGCACCCACCTCCCTTCTTCACTCCGATGCTGCACCAAAGCTCCTCAGATACTCAGCAGCATTGAAGCGTCACAGCGGGATGGCAAACCTCACACCTCCAGCCCTTGATGACCGGTTAAGAGGTGCTTTGAAGGTGACTGAGAGGGAGGGGCTGCAGGTTCAGGAGCTGCGACATCTATTCACATGCAAACAGCATGTGTCATGTCTCTGCTATTTAGAGGGGGGCTCACACGTTCCATTTCTACCCAGGGCCCCAAACATCCGAGACTCGGCCAGATTACACCCCTGATTACACCGAGGCATCACGTGGTTCTCTTCACAGAGCGTAATTACTGTCACTAAATTGTAAGCAAACCTCGGTTCTTCGAACATGCAGTCTATAATTTAAGAAAATACAGAAATGGCACAATTGCACCCACACTGATTAACAGAGTATGGAGGACAATCAGTTCAATCAGTTCTCTTAGAGTATCTCCTGTAAGTACTGTACATCACAGTGGGGGATGGCATTTTGGACAGAGAGCCTGTCTTCTCGTTGTCTTGTGCAGGAGGGGGCGAGGAGCCCAAGATGATACTAGAATACTGCATGCCCACCCCTGTGCCCACCCTGGTGGATTCTGTTCCCTCTCCTGTGATGGCTCCTGCCCCCCCCTCAGTGATGGCTCCTGTCCCCCCAAGTGGTGGCTCCAGTCCACCCCCGCCTGTGATGGCTCCTGTCCCCCCATGTTGTGGCTCCAGTCCACCTACACCTGTGATGGCTCTTGTCCCCCCCTATGGTGGATCCTTTCTCCGCCCTGGGTGGCTTCTGTCCCAGTCCTGGAACGGCCCCTGCAGCGAGGGTGAAGTTCTTGATGGGCCTCTTCTCAAAAGGGCTCAGCTCAAAATTAATATGGAAAGGTCGGCGAGTAAGTAAGTGAAGGGATGGGTGAATGGCTGGATGAATTAGTGAAAGGGTGAATGGATGAATGAAAGATTGAATACATGGATAATGAGAGAGGATGGATGGATTGATGAGAGGGGAAGGATGGAGAGAAAATGTAAATAGCTAGATGTATGGGTGGAACGGTAGCTGGATGATGGATGAGGGGAAGGATGATGGATGAGGAGATGGATGGATGGATGGAGGGGAAGGATGGATGGATGAGGGGAAGGATGGATGGATGGATGGAGGGGAAGGATGGATGGATGAGGAGAAGGATGGATAGAAGGATGGATGGGTGAGGGGAAGGATGGATGATCGATGAAAGGAAGGATGGATGAGGGAAAGGATGGATAGATGAGGGGAAGGATGGATGAGAGGAAGGATGGAAGGATGGATGGATGAGGGGATGGATAGAGGGGAAGGATGGATGGATGGGGGGGTGAAAGGATGGATGGATGATGAGGGGATGGATGGATGGATGGTTGATGAGGGGGTGGGTGAAAGGATGGATGATGAGGGGAAGGGTGGATGGATGGATGATGAGGGAATGAATTTTTACACTCACCGTCCTGAATTTGCACCAATGCCAGTTGGTCACCCTATTCGCTGGCTTGGAGACGGAGCACCGTGCAGAGATGTCTGTCCCTCAAGATAAACAGACAGAACCACTCAGCCGAGAGAGCTGAGGCGCACACGGGACGGGGTATCTGCAGAGGCGCTCTGGACAAGGGATGAAGTCAGAGGGTTGAGCTCACCTTTTGCAGACAATTTCCCCCTGGGAGTGAGCCATGGGAAAAATCCTAGAGGCGAGAAATTTAACACGGGCGTCAAGTGGCCCCATGTCATGGGTGTCAACTTCAACCAGTCCCCGCTTTTAAATTGGAGACGATTTGCAGGCTGACATTTTGCAACGAAACTACAAGTACCAACATGCAGTTCACTACTGTTTAACAAGTGACCACTTGGCGGTTTTGACTGCTCTTTCTCTAGTGGTTAGGTCTGTCGAATGGGCATCCGGTGGGATATCAGGTCGTGTTCAAAATACACTGTACTATTTAACGTGCTTACTAATAAAAGGGGCGATAGGTATAGCCATCAATAGTGCAGCAGGTACAGTGGCACCAAGCTCTAAGGCTATTGCAAGACACAAACTGACCTGCAATGGTACGCCTCTTCTGGGGCAGGGCTTTGCAACGTGACGCATCTGGGAGATGCGTCACGTAGTAAATACCCCGCACCATGGTGCATCTTTTGCGCCGCCGCTGCGTCACAAAAGTGACTCAACGGCGGCGTAAAAGCAGCGCAAGGGGCTTGTAAATCTGCCCCAAAGTGTCTACATTGTAAAGAAACCAAATATACATAGCTTCATGTTGTTAAATAACTAAAAAAACTAAGATATCTGTGTATGTTGTAGGAAAAATGGCCACATAAAATGCCGCAAAATTGCAGCTAAATTTCCATATTTGTGCCGCTAAATTTCCATTTTTGTGCCGCTAAATTTGCTAATCCATGCCGCTATATCCTGGGGGGTCTGTATCTTCCTGAAACTAAAGTGTTGTCAGAACTCCTCCCCCTAGGCAGCCGTTGTTTTCTTCACCAGCGGGCCAAGACGGGTGTCGCTACACTAATGCAGGGATGATCCCCCCCCCCCCCCACCCTGCCTCATTGGCTCTCCGTTTCACTGACCTAGGGACCGTTCTGACAACTTATCACACAATTGCAGGTTCTTTTCTTGGTCGTAGATTGTATCTCTTCGCTCCAGGGACGGTTGGGTCCGGAAAGAACTCCTCAGATTCGTCAGGTACCACAGCACAGCCGCTCTCCGCAGTCAGGATTTCTCGATGGTCGATCAATACAGCAGGCTCCACCAGTCCGGGTTGCACCTTCTGGCAGTGCACGGAATGTATCCAGTTCTTCTGGTTGGTGACTCGGACAGCTGTTCTCGTGGCAAGAAGAACTTGCTTAGGACTGCACTGCCTCGGTTCCAGACTGCTCGACCTCTCAAATGACTTCACGAGGATCTCTTTGCACTGACCAGACTGTTGCTGTTGTCGCCGATAGAACTTTAACCCTTGCTTTGCTCTTACCCGGCCTCCCTGTGTCCCAGCTGGGATTGACCGCCCTCCTGCAACGCTACAACTTACAGCACCCGCTTCGCGGGCGCTGCTGCGCGGTGAGTGGCGTGGGGTCGAGGCTGGGGGAGTACTAGCGCTGTGGGTCCTGTCCCAGGAGGAGGGAGCACCGTGAAAACATCGAGGGAGCGCGCCGCAGGGACTCGTAAGACCAGGAGTCCCTGCGCTGCACAGGTGTGCACGGGCGCGCCCCCAGGAAGACACGCCCCCTGCTTGTCCAGATTATTAAAGCGGGATATTGCCTAAGCTCCAGCGGGATCTCTTTGCACTGACCAGACTGTTGCTGTTGTCGCCGATAGAACTTTAACCCTTGCTTTGCTCTTACCCGGCCTCCCTGTGTCCCAGCTGGGATTGACCGCCCTCCTGCAACGATACAACTTGCAGCACCCGCTTCGCGGGCGCTGCTGCGCGGTGAGTGGCGTGGGGTCGAGGCTGGGGGAGTACTAGCGCTGTGGGTCCTGTCCCAGGAGGAGGGAGCACCGCGAAAACATCGAGGGAGCGCGCCGCAGGGACTCGTAAGACCAGGAGTCCCTGCGCTGCACAGGTGTGCATGGGCGCGCCCCCAGGAAGACACGCCCCCTGCTTGTCCAGATTATTAAAGCGGGATATTGCCTAAGCTCCAGCGGGATCTCTTTGCACTGACCAGACTGTTGCTATTGTCGCCGATAGAACTTTAACCCTTGCTTTGCTCTTACCCGGCCTCCCTGTGTCCCAGCTGGGATTGACCGCCCTCCTGCAACGCTACAACTTGCAGCACCCGCTTCGCGGGCGCTGCTGCGCGGTGAGTGGCGTGGGGTCGAGGCTGAGGCAGTACTAGCGCTGTGGGTCCTGTCCCAGGAGGAGGGAGCACTGTGAAAACATCGAGGGAGCGCGCCGCAGGGACTCGTAAGACCAGGAGTCCCTGCGCTGCACAGGTGTGCACGGGCGCACCCCCAGGAAGACACGCCCCCTGCTTGTCCAGATTATTAAAGCGGGATATTGCCTAAGCTCCAGCGGGATCTCTTTGCACTGACCAGACTGTTGCTGTTGTCGCCGATAGAACTTTAACCCTTGCTTTGCTCTTACCCGGCCTCCCTGTGTCCCAGCTGGGATTGACCGCCCTCCTGCAACGCTACAACTTGCAGCACCCGCTTCGCGGGCGCTGCTGCGCGGTGAGTGGCGTGGAGTCGAGGCTGGGGGAGTACTAGCGCTGTGGGTCCTGTCCCAGGAGGAGGGAGCACCGCGAAAACATCGAGGGAGCGCGCCGCAGGGACTCGTAAGACCAGGAGTCCCTGCACTGCACAGGTGAGCACGGGCGCGCCCCCAGGAAGACACGCCCCTGCTTGCAAAACCTCTTAATCTTGAACAAGCTTACAGCTCAGCGGGACGCGAGCGGGACGCCGAGCGAAGCCCGGGCAAAGGGCGGGCCCTCTGAGGCCCTCAGAGGCCAGAAGAGGCCGGGCTGGGCTAGCCCCCTAAAACCGCCACCCAAGTGTAGCTTTCTCACTCTGCACCTAGCTTGACTCATCGATATTAGTCACAACTACCAGCCATCTCTTAAATCCCGCATCCCGGGCAATGAGGAAAATTACCAAGAAGACCAGGATGCCCACTGTAAGATCAAGCACTAAAACCAAAACGGATCATCCCCCGCCAATACCAACCCTTACAGCCATTGACAAAATGCTTAAACAGACCATAGGGGCGGTATCCGACGCCATAGCAAACACAGAGAGAAGAATGTCCTTACCTCCCGTGACTATCATCCAGGAAACGCAGGAATCCCTAATTAATCTATCTGAAGCCTCCGGAGACCCGGCAGAGGAGATTGACATTAGCCCGCCCCTAACTCCCTCCTCTTTCGTCGACCTCCCTTGTGCCCAGGCGCCCGCTGAAATTAGCAGGGATAGACCTGGTGCACAAACAAATAATCATGATAAAAACCTACACACCGCGGAGAAAACGCCGCACAAAGAAGGCCACAAACAAGGGAGGAAAAAAGGATCCTTAAAATCCAGTAACCACAATCTGATCACGCCTATAAATCCACCCACACCGGGAATACCCTGCTGGATAACCAACATGGTGTCGGACCTTAAACTCGACCTCGAGCACGGTGCTGTTAAAACCCCTTATAGCAAAAATAGATAGATTGACATCACTTGTAAATAACAAGGGGATCGGCCCGAAAAACCATCGAGTGCAGGAATGTGTTTCAACAAAACCAAAAGATCCCACACCAACAAGCTTATCTAAAGACAAGGACCCTTTAATAACTGAAGGGGTGGCAAAGTCAAACAATAGCGTCACACAGAAAGGAACAAAGGATAAGCAAAAGGCTGCTACCATCCCGACCATAGGCAAAAATAACAACCAATCTTCCACTGGCAACAAAAAATCGCCACCTGGATCCTCCCAAACGTTGGAAGGAAATAATGCCCCAACGCCTAAAGTGGACCCTAAGTCAACCCAGACCCTCCCTGCGACAACCACTAAAGAAAAGAAAATGGCAACCCGCTTCAGGTCAATTAATCTTCCGCCTGAAGCACTACCTTTTGTGGTTGTCTTAACAGGAGTTCCACCCCTAAGGGAGGGACAAAGGGAAACACAAATAGAGCTGAAAAATAAATGTGCACAGTGGCTGCAAATACATAGACCTTTACCCCATAACATTCATGGGGAAATCCTCTCAGTAAGAAGGGGCGAGTGGATTGGTAAAGGTACCAAGACCATAGCAGGGGATATCATCACGGTGAACTTTAGAGATATGGCAGCAGTTAATTTTATCTGCAATGCCCCCCCGAGCTATACTCGATCACAAATTCACCCGGTACACCTATCCTACTTCTACCCCTTCGCACCACAAGGGATTAGGCAGAATAATGGCCCGAATAGAACACCGCACTTGGGCTTCCAATATGGCCCACCCCAATGGCAAAGGCCAAACCCTGTATTCCCTGTACTCCCAACATATGACTCTTCTCTAATGCAGTATGCACATTGGAACAGGTTCAGCACACTGGAAGGGGTTGACTGACAGAAACTGGGCCATCAACCCTCCAAGACCATAAGTAGGAAGGAGGCAAGTCTTTCACTAACAGGCATAAGAATGGGGGCAGACTATGGTCAAGGAAACGAATTAGAACTCGAGCCTAGCAAAGGAGGCTGCACTACATCGTTGAGCACCATCTGGGGAAGAGGAGATGGTAAAAATCCAGCAACAGATAAAACCCACACCACACAGAGTAGAATGGCTATACCCAGCAGTACACAACCCAGTCTCGGCACCTCATCCGAAATGGGAAAACAAGCAAAGCCCTCACCTGGCGAGGCAAAAAGGACACTAAAGGACACGACTCATGAAAACCTATTAATAGCATCATGGAATATTGCAGGGCTAGCGGCCGAATTCGATTCTCAGGAATGGCGCAGCTACATAAACAAATTCCATATTATATGTCTGCAAGAAACCTGGGCTACTGACTTAAACGACTATAGCCTGGAAGGCTATAAAAGCTTTTTTGTCCCTGCAAAAAAAGCAACTTCTGGGAGAGCGAGTGGGGGGCTTGCGATTTATGTCGATTTAGACATCAAGGGCACCTGGTCCAACACTAAATGGGTCACACACAACCTGAAAGTTTTGAGGTTCACTTCACTGTTGCGTGTTTATCTAGGTTCCTGATCGATACTGTGACCTTATGCCCCTATTCGGCTATAAATCCATTTATTCCCTATATTGGCATAACCGTTCAAGTGCGATTTTCTGAAAAGTCATCTCTGGCCTCACACGAACAGAGCCACATTCCAGCATAGTTCCCTCTGCCACTTCCTTTGCGACCAATTAGTGCAATGACAGAGCAGTAGTCACTATCTGATATTCCTAGATAACACTCCGAGTTCTTCAACAAGATAAAAACTCAGCAAACCTGGAAATCCCCGCTTGCTATGTTTTGATTAGTAATAGAACTCTAATGAGCAACTGATAACTAACACTTCCTAGTGACATCTTTAATTGACGTCTTATGTCCAGCAAACTTGCGTCAAACCCGGCACCTGTCAGGTATAAATATTACCAACGTTGCCTTAAGCAATGCCTGTTGTATGAGCTACTGAAGCCAGCTGCCTGCACGACCCCGTGTTGGTAAATCTAGCACTCTGTCGCTGCAGCCTGCTATCCTGTGGTGGTGAAGCTGCTGATACCATTATCGCTGCTAAAGCGCGAACTATGGTGCAGTACGCTTAAGGAGCTGAACAGCCGTCCCTCTGCGAAGACATCCAGCAGATTCCAGCTGCCCGCGGACGCTGTCCCCCCTCCTTCCGCGACGCACTGAAGAGAAGCCGCTGCCTTTCTCGTGCAGAGAAATCCAGCCACGGCGTTTCCGGTTTACCCTCGCGGGTTACTGGGATATCGAGAGAGACCCCTGAAGGAGATACCAATCCTCCATCATTCTATTCAGAGGTATGGTGTTGACTAAACCCTTAGACGAGAATTCTTGAAACAAACCTTGGCAAAACCAACTTAACTTAAAGCTACTTACTTACTCCCCTTCCACGTGTTAGGCTTAGGTCAGGCACACTGGGGTAGGCTTAGTTAGAAGCACCAGTTGAGTATGTTAGCCTAATGTATATATGACTGTATATATGTTTTATTACTTTTAAACCATTGTATGGCTAAGAAACCATATCAATGCTTTTACAGTTCTATTTCGCAATCCTTATCTTACTGTACGTACTTTTTATAATAACAATTATTGCAATTGTGGCAATACATTTCTCTTGTACGAGAAGAAAGACTGCTCAATAAATGTTAACCCTTTATTGACAAACGCCCGTCTCTCTATTCTCTACATCTCGTGAAAGTAAACTGCACTAGACTGACTGAGTGAAATACATGTCTATTGTTTCACACGACCCTAGAGATTGACTCTTGATCTGAGGAGCAAAGTTGTCATGTTGCACGGTTGTTGGAAAACTGAATCCCTTCTTGTCTGTGCCAAGGAAGCTGATCACTTCCTATGCAGAGAAGAAAGTTTCCAGTGATCTCTGAGCTAGTTGGTAACACAACCCAATTAAGTTTAGCATAGTCAGTGGAGGCCTGGAATATCTGCAGTTCCAGGTCGATACTACTGTTTATGTTATTCCAATGCGCAGGGCCTAGTGGGAAACTAGGAACTACACTACATGGCGCCCTAACGTTTGGTAAGGCGATAAACTAACGCAAGACTTGTAGAGTAACTCAGTCGTGCATATTTCACACCCCTTTCTCCCGTAAATACTCCAATAGACGTCTGGAGTGGGTGAAAGGTTAAAATCCGCCCGACCTTAGTAGGAAGAGATTCCTATGTAAAGCTCTGGTTTATTCAACGTTGAAGGATACAGTGTTCCAAAATATTGTGCACCTAATCTTTGTCTCCTTGGAGACCTACTCTGCAAAGCCTGCATTTTTTAAATGTCAGTAGAAAATAACGGAACCACTGGGGCCGCAGCAGATGCGACTCAGCAAGGTCCTGAATACACAGACCCGGATGTTATTATCATCCCGGTCCAATTAAGAAAATCTATAACTTCAAAACTTATAGATAACGGACTGACACCTCAAGGTGGTACAGTAATTTTTGTGATAGAGGCTCACGAGTATCGGCAGACAGAGGTATTCTATTCATGGATAAACTTTCCAGCGGTAAACGCTATAACAAAAGAGTTTCACTATTACAAAATTAGAGAAACCTCTGGAAGAGTACGCTCCTTTCGAGGAGATTGAAATTCCACTTAAATTTCAAGAGCACCTGCTCTGGTTTAATGGCGCCCTAAAACACAATGATCACATTACTAGGCTCGGTCCACTAGGTAGACCAGGAGCAACGTGGCCGGTTCTAGCCAGCTACACACCACATCCGGACATTGCAAAAATGTCTAAGGAAGAGCTGTTAGTACAGCTAAACACATTAATAAAAATACATAGGCAAGTAGTCCAATATGTAATGCGGACTGCAACAGTCCAGCCAGCTGTTAATGTACCACAGCTGACCCCTCATCAAGGGAACACAAATAAAATGACACCACAGAACATACAGTCATGTCTTGGTAAAACACCCGTAAAACGGGAACAAATTCCTTTCTGGTTAGCCCAGAAAATCACTCAAATAGAGGCAGTATTTCCTGATACTACCCCTATTGAGAAACACAGAATCTTGACCATCTGCCTTCCTATGGGAATCGCACCACACGTGGAGGACTGCGACACTTGGGGTACAGTCTTTGCTTCCATTTACACAAAAACACACGGTGTTCCGTCTATGGCGGTAATACCAGAAGTGCTAAAACAGATTCAAAATGAATTCGGTCCAGAGCCCGCTTTAAATCTAGGTATGAAATTACTGAAAGACTTCAAGCAGGTCACGGCTATATTATTAGCCAACATTAGAGGAGAAGCAGCATCTGTGGCGATCCGCCAGAAGTTGAGGGAAACAGATATAAAAGATCCTGTTGAGCTTGCAAAAATCATAGAAAAATGCTATGAAGAATTAGGTAGAGACAGCTTGGGTGGAAAACCAGTTAAGCCCCAACTGCTCGAAAATCCTGAAAAATTATTTATTAAAAATAATTCAAACACTCCTAAAAAGAGCTGGGATGGAAATAAACAATCCACTCCCAAGGAAAAAGTTTTCCAGTCCAGAGGAAGGTCTCCTCGACGGAGGGAAAGAACTCAGACTCGAGAACACCAGTCTCCCCAGAGGGAGCCCTCTAAGAAAAGATATAACCTTAGAAATAGGGATAATCTGAAAAAACCTGATAGATATCAAAGTATTGATACACGTCCCTCTCGATCTCTTCCACAGAATTCGGAAAGAAGAGGACGGTCAGACCCAGGAGAGCACACCAAGTCCAAAGACAAGGAACCTGCTCAAAATAAGAAATCTCAATTTCAGAAAAAGAAGGTAGCCAGTATTAGGGTAATCGAACATGCCGAGAATACTGAGGACACAGTTGAAAAACGGGGAGTGGGCATTGACAATGTTGGACAGTGCAGCAGAAATCAGTATAGCGCGCAAGATCTTGAAGAGTCATCTGGAGACAGTGGACACGAATGAATACATTCAGGTTGAAACTGCCGACGCCAGACTTAGCGAGCCCCATAAAATATACGAAATAACATTGCGTATAGAGGGTGATAAGACTAGGAAAATTAAGGGTCTATTTTGGGACAAGCTCTCAAAAGGCTATGATATTCTGTTAGCTGAAAAAGATTGGCCCCCAGAGTTTGTCAGGGAGTGCCCTCGTGGCGAAGAAGTGATTATGCCTGCCTTCTCGAATCACATACCGATTCACAAAAAATATACATATGCAAGGAAATGGGCAGTAGCCCAGGCACCTGCATTATATAAAAATCATGTAGGATGGGATGAGGACTCAACTCCTCACAAAATCCAATTAAAAAGTGAACCAACTGCCCAACGGCAGTATCCCATTAAGCAAGATGCTAAAAAACAAGTCAGGGAGATCTTAGATCAACGTGAGTACCAGGGGGTGATTGAAACATGCACCTCTCAAATGAACAATCCTTTGTTTCTTGTCTCCAAGCCAGACAATTCATATCGTCTAGTTTTGGACTACAGACATCTTAATACATGTTGCAAAACATTTGCAGTACAAAACTCGCATAGTGCAGCCCTAATGAATAATATAGTTAGGAAAAAATATAAAACGACATTAGACATTTCTAATGGCTTCTTTTGTCAAAACATTGCACCAGAAAGCAGATATTTGACCGCTTTCTCCGCATTTGGGTCGCAGAAAAAATTCTGTCGACTCCCACAGGGGTTCAAGAACAGCCCAGGACTATTCTCAGCTAGGGTAACAGAGTTACTACAAATCTATGATGATGAAGCATTATCTTACGTAGATGATATTTATCTCACAGACGACGACTTGGATACTCACTTGAAAAGAGTGAACACCATTATACTTGGGTTCGCAGCAGAGGGTTACAAATTCAACTTTAAAAAGTCCCGAATTGCCCATCTGACAGTACTGTTCTTAGGGTACGAATTATCAAGTGAAGGGAAAAGCCTAGCGGACAACTTCTTAGAGAAGTGCGCTGTACTCCAAGCTCCAAAAACGCTGAAGAATTTACAATCCATTCTAGGTTTTCTGAATTTCGGAAGAACTTACATACTAAATTACGCAGAGAGGGTTAAACCTCTCTACGAACTAATAAAACCTGATTTTAAACAAATCAATTGGACTCAAAAACACACAGAAATTTTGAGATCACTGCAAACAGACATGTTAGCAAAAACTAAATTAGATACACGTGACAACACACGTGATCTTGTAATCCGAGTCATCCCAGGAAGATGCGGATTCACATACCTAACCTCTAATGAGGGAGAAAAGGTACCAATAGCTTACAAATCACATTTGTACACAAAGGCTGAAATAAAATTCAGTTCAACGGAGAAAATTCTAACTGCGGTTCAGACTGCTGTAGCGAAAGAAAGGCCCCTAGCACAAGGTAAACGAATAATAATCGTAACTCCTATACCGGCTTTAGAAGCGGTAACTAAAGCAAGCATTCCTAATGCTAAAGCTTTGCATCCGAGATGGATTCAGTGGGTTAATTCTCTTGCTGCAACAGACGTAGTTTACGAATTTGATCCTAACTTAAAAACACAGGAATTTTTACAATATGAATATGAATGTCCTCTGCCAATTGAAATCCTGCCTCTCGAAGAATACGGAAGTATTATATATACTGACGGATCAGCACAACCCGCAGTTGGGGGTAAGCAAGCTTACAGTGCTGCGTGCACGATTGTTAAAGGTCGCTGGCACAAAGGAAAATTTAGACCACTGGTCACTAAAACTCAATCTCTAGGAGATTGCTCGGCTCAACGAGCTGAATTAGTAGCATTTAAGATGGCGCTAGAAAATACCGATTGCGAATTCCCCACACTAATAGTGTGCGATTCTTTTTATTGCGTACAATCTTATAATGAATACTTGCAGAATTGGGTGGAAAATGGTTTCAAAGATGCAAAAGGTGGCACAATAAAGCATAAAATGCTTTGGGAACAGGTAGTTCTTTTACAGAAAGAACTACAAAAGACTCACGTGATACATACACTGAGTCATCAACGTGATGGCGTTCACGTTGCAGGGAATTCATTGGCTGATGAAGCCGCGAAGGCAGCTGTGCAATCGGCTTCCGTAGCTGCGATAACTCGGTCACAAACAAAAATAGACAGCGATATTCTACAAGCTGTCAGTGCGTCAGTAAAAAATGATAAGAAAACACTCCCTAAAGGCTTTCCTGAAAAGTACTTGTACTTAACGGATACAAATAATGTTCCTTTTGCTCGAATCCCTGGAGTGGGGGATAGAGTAATTCCAAACAGGGAACACAGACTAGGACTAATCAAAGCGGCACACGAAGGGCTTGCTTCTGCACACGCTGGCGTTTCCGCAACAATATCACTATTAAAACAGAGATATTGGTGGCCTCGCTTGAGAATACAAACTAAAAAGTATGTATTAGAATGCAACATATGCCAAAGGATAAAAGTATCAACAGTAAAACGACCAGCGCAGATACCCCTTCTCATCTCGGATAAACCATTTGCATGCGTTTACCTGGACCACTGTGGTCCCCTACAAAGGGACGGCAACTATAGATATATCATGGTAGCAGTGGATTCCTGTACGAGGTTCATATGGATGTGGCCCCAGCGCTCGGCTGACGCTAGAACGGTTATAAAAGATTTGCGAGTCTTTATCGGCACATACGCAATTACCACGTTCCATTCTGATCAGGGTCCTGCTTTCAGCTCTCGAGCTTATAAGGAGGCCATGGCTAGCATGGGAATTGGGTTGCGGTATTCTTGTCCGTCGCACCCCGAAGGGAATAGTGTGGTAGAAAGAAAAAACCGTGACATAAAGCAATCTATAACAGCGAAGGTATTAGGTTCAGGCTCTGGGTGGGTCAAACATTTAATAAGAGTCCAGACTAGTCTTAACAACATGCCAAGAAATTCTCTAAAAGGTTTCAGCCCATACGAACTATTGTTCGGAATTAGAATGCGAGTTCAGGACCTCGATAGTCAGATGTCAGTGGTACAAGAAGAAACAACGCACTTTGATGTAAAAGATCGTTTGGCTGTTTTACAGGAACTGAATGAAACAAGAAAATCATTAAGCAACATAAAGTTAAAGCAACAGCCAAGTACCACTGACGAGGCACCACCCGCAACAGCCCCAGCAAGGCCTGTCTGGATTCCAAAGATTGGGGATCTAGTCAGAGAAAAGATCGCGGTTAAGAAGGAATTTGGGCCTTCTTACAGAAAAGCAGTACCTGTCTTGGCAGTCACCGGAACAAGATCAGTTGTGCTACCGCCCCTTGCTGGTAAAAAGGAGAACAGAGTCGTGTCTATCGATCTGGTAAAACCACAAGCATGTGGCCTATAATCAACAATAGGCCCGGTGGACTCCCAAGAAAAAACAGAATACCCAAACTTGCAACAAACCAAGAGGTTCAAACTGAAAGACTAATCACATTCGATCAGCCTGCAGTGCACAATGAAGGACTATGCAATAATGCCATGGAACTCGTGCCTCTTGAAACACAGATTGAAACAGTTCGTCAAGAAACGACACCAGTCTACAATGATGTGGCATCAGAAAGTGCTACCGAGAGACAGATTGAAAGAACAATCCCATCAATTGACAGAACTGCCTCTGGTTATTTCATCAACTTCGACAACTTCTCTGAAGATCAAAATGAGCCCGAAGTGATGCCAGAAACAAAAAAGTATTCTAAAGAAAATACAACAGGACTCCTTCAACAAATCAAAGAACTATATCTGGATTCACCGTTGATTGAGCATTGGATTATCTCAGGAGTCTTCATACTCCTACTATGCCTAATTTTAGTTTTAATTTTAGGGAAGTTCATTACAATTGAATGGACACAGCAAGTCAGAACATCAACCTAGTCCTGAAACCACACAGATCATCCCACGTGAAGAAAAGAGAACTGTCAACAGTAAATGTCACAGCAATTCCAATACCTGGTGGGGTAGTATGGGATAAAACAGACCATGAGATATATGGTCCGGTCGAAATCCTGAAGTATCCTCATCAACTAAAGGTTTCCTTAAGTGACTTTGTGACACCTAGTACATTCTCTGATGATTGGGACTTTAACAGTATTAATGACATGATGTCTGATTTAGTAATGTCAGCTAGATTCACAGATCATGATTATTTACAAGGTTCATCTAGTTATGAGCAGTTATTCTGTTATACCCACTATGGGGATCACTACTTGCATAAATCTGCACAGCCTAGAAATGTTTTTATGTATAATCAATGGGAACATTGTGCTACACCACCTAAAAGCAGTTCTAAAGCATTTTTTGAGAAATTCAAATACTTCTCAGGGTTTAACACCAGTGATGCAGAAACGTTTTATTACAAACTGTTAGATAAAACAGGAATGAAAACAATGCTGACAAATTCTAAATTGATATATTCAGAAGCATTTTATGACAAAATGATGACATTTGGTTTTGATTATTGGAAAAATAATATTGAAACGAAAACAATTTGGGGTACAAAAGATTGGCAGGTGCAAGGCATTGAAGCACTATTTAGAACCTGCATGATACCTGAACAAATGTTATTTTTAAATGACACAATACACCAAACATCTTGTCTTGGCCTAGCTAAGATCAAAGACCTTAAAACACCGTCTATTCCGAAGCCAATACCTGAGAATACAAACACAGATATTGAGTTAGACGTGTCACAAATTTTACATTTCAACAGAACACATCCTGATTGGAAAAAGTGGTTAATCTGGCCTACAGACACAAATAGCTGTCAAGATAGGGTCCTGAATAAAACACAGGGGTTAAAAATGACCAGATTAGACTCTAGATACTCCCAGAGACAACATCCAGGGATTATAACAACATACAGTGTGGGGAAACTCTGCCTTGAATGGCTAACTACGTCCACACTGGCTGAAATTAAGCAACACTTATCTTTATTAAAAGATGGTGCTGATTTGCGCGATTTCATTCTTGGACCACGCAAACAGCGTCATAAGCGTTTCATAGCGACCAGTATCTATGCTGCTTACAACGAGGCTTGGAAAGTAAAGCAAATTGAAACTGCTGAAAAAATACGAGAAATTGATCGTATTAATTTGGAGAAATCACTTTCTGTGGTAGACAATGGGTTAACGACTCTGTCTTCCAGAATATATTCTTTGGACAATATTGTATCCTCTGCCTTTGATGTGATAGACAGAGATTTGCTAATGTTACAACATGGCCAATCTCAATTACGCTCTATTATAGAATTAGGCTGGACGCTGCAAAATCTTCGTTCAGGCTATGTGCCTTGGCGTTTAATCAACACAACGTCATTATTTTCCAGTTTTAACCTTACTGATAAACAGATCAGTTTGGCACAGAAAGGAGCAGACTATACAATCCTGAGCATCGAAAAACTCGAGAGATTACCTTTGACAATGTCAGAGAGTCCTGTCATTGAATGGATAATACACGGAATTATCACAATTCCGATAACAACTTTCCGATTTAAAAAGTGCCTTGAGTACATACCTGCTGGCCAGTATGAACAATTGGGTAAAGGATATGTAAAATCCGAATGGAAATTACCATACACTCATTCTTGTTATAGTGACAGTGACAAAAATGTATTTCTTAGTGGTGAGAACTGTAAACATTCACTAAGCGGTATACTTTTGTGTCAGGGTATTAATTTACACGGAGCATGTGATGGAAATTCAAAAAACCTTTCATGCCACCAGCTAGTCACACCTGCAACTCAGATAGAGCCCTTCTTTATGCAACTCGCGAACGGGAGTTACATTCTTAGAACGGATCACAGATGTTGTGGCCTCACGCCAGGGAAAAGTTATCTAATAGAAGTAACGTCCATGGTCAAATGTTGTATGCAAGCATTGTTCCCGAGTGGGCCTCCAGACATAGTGACTCCAATCTGGCCTCGTCTGAATCTCTATTCTATACGAATTGATACATTAAGCAAAATGAAATCTGTACTTTTACAGACAACAGTGCCTATAACGTCATCTAAAGAGACGTATGATCTTCTAGTTGCAAGGACGGCTACTGAAGTTCATGACCTTTTATCAACAAATTGCCCCGTGCATTTCGTAGAAATGTTCAGCCAACTCCTTAACATGTCTAGTGCTACAAGCATCCCAGGCATATTTAAGACAGTCTTTACGGGACTGCTAACACCCTTCCAGGCAATTTTGGGAATCTTTCCTAATTTTGTGCACTCCATTTTTGGCGGCATACCATTATTTTTGGGACTCGTCGCAGGGATTCTATTTTTGACCCTCCTGCTTCGTTTTGGCAAGCCTCGGCTCAGACATAGCTCCCATGGGAATGGAAGAGACAATCCTAGCAATGCGCTACCGGGACAGGATAACTAACGTCCTTGGATTGGCCAGGCTGAGAGATCTAAACATGACCTGGTTCCTTTCATTCAGACCGATATGGCAAAATTGCATTTTACCTGTGCTACGGTGTATGCTTTGCGGCGATGAATGCGTGTTGGACATCTGTCTTTCACTTCCATCAGCAGTACCAATGGACGTCGATACTCTGCTCAGTCCAATAACGGCTCACGCATTGTGTTGTCTCCAGCGGCTACCAATCCTGATGACGGAATTCGTGGAGACTCCTGTGATACAACCAAGTGGTAACAGTGGAGCGAGTGACAAAAGCAACATCATCCAGGTACAACGTTCTGTGAGCATTGCTGGTCCTGCCTTCGATGACAGCAATCATTCTCACACCTGCCAAGTTACAGCGCTATCTAATTTGGTTGAACTATCACCTGAATTTGTAGACCAATTCTTTGAGAGCCTGTCTGATACGATGTTCTCACCCGTACAGAGAAACAATAACTTTTGAGAAGCTTTCCGACACACAGCGTTCCCATGAACTCTGAATTCGGCCTTTAGTTTTGATCAACAAAAACTGCCAAGTGCTTTGGAAATCTATTTTTCTTTGAATTGGACAATTTTTCTAATATTGACCTTTTTTGGCACGAACAATTCTTTGCTTAACGTAAAAACTATTCTTAGAGAACAGAAGCTTCACACTTCTATTTCTAAACACATCTAGAGACATAACAACATTACACCAGCCTCTAGCACACATGTTATTACAATGCATTTTTATGTGATGATTTATCTCGCCTTTCTTCTGTCAGAGATACTTCATGTGTAATTCCTTTTGCATAATCGTTCATTGATTTCATATGCAATAATTTTTTGAATGATTTCTATGCTTTAAAAAACGTACAGTACCTAAATTCATGTATTACAAGTACGCCTATTTCGAATGCATTTATGTATTTTGGGGTGGGCAATGTTACACATGCATCTAATTGCTTTAGTTTTAGTAATTTTGATGGACATTAACCCGTGGAGTGGGTGTTGCGTGTTTATCTAGGTTCCTGATCGATACTGTGACCTTATGCCCCTATTCGGCTATAAATCCATTTATTCCCTATATTGGCATAACCGTTCAAGTGCGATTTTCTGAAAAGTCATCTCTGGCCTCACACGAACAGAGCCACATTCCAGCATAGTTCCCTCTGCCACTTCCTTTGCGACCAATTAGTGCAATGACAGAGCAGTAGTCACTATCTGATATTCCTAGATAACACTCCGAGTTCTTCAACAAGATAAAAACTCAGCAAACCTGGAAATCCCCGCTTGCTATGTTTTTATTAGTAATAGAACTCTAATGAGCAACTGATAACTAACACTTCCTAGTGACATCTTTAATTGACGTCTTATGTCCAGCAAACTTGCTTCAAACCCGGCACCTGTCAGGTATAAATATTACCAACGTTGCCTTAAGCAATGCCTGTTGTATGAGCTACTGAAGCCAGCTGCCTGCACGACCCCGTGTTGGTAAATCTAGCACTCTGTCGCTGCAGCCTGCTATCCTGTGGTGGTGAAGCTGCTGATACCATTATCGCCGCTAAAGCGCGAACTATGGTGCAGTACGCTTAAGGAGCTGAACAGCCGTCCCTCTGAGAAGACATCCAGCAGATTCCAGCTGCCCGCGGACGCTGTCCCCCCTCCTTCCTCGACGCGCTGAAGAGAAGCCGCTGCCTTTCTCGTGCAGAGAAATCCAGCCACGGCGTTTCCGGTTTACCCTCGCCGGTGACTGGGATATCGAGAGAGACCCCTGAAGGAGATACCAATCCTCCATCATTCTATTCAGAGGTATGGTGTTGACTAAACCCTTAGACGAGAATTCTTGAAACAAACCTTGGCAAAACCAACTTAACTTAAAGCTACTTACTTACTCCCCTTCCACGTGTTAGGCTTAGGTCAGGCACACTGGGGTAGGCTTAGTTAGAAGCACCAGTTGAGTATGTTAGCCTAATGTATATATGACTGTATATATGTTTTATTACTTTTAAACCATTGTATGGCTAAGAAACCATATCAATGCTTTTACAGTTCTATTTCGCAATCCTTATCTTACTGTACGTACTTTTTATAATAACAATTATTGCAATTGTGGCAATACATTTCTCTTGTACGAGAAGAAAGACTGCTCAATAAATGTTAACCCTTTATTGACAAACGCCTGTCTCTCTATTCTCTACATCTCGTGAAAGTAAACTGCACTAGACTGACTGAGTGAAATACATGTCTATTGTTTCACACGACCCTAGAGATTGACTCTTGATCTGAGGAGCAAAGTTGTCATGTTGCACGGTTGTTGGAAAACTGAATCCCTTCTTGTCTGTGCCAAGGAAGCTGATCACTTCCTATGCAGAGAAGAAAGTTTCCAGTGACCTCTGAGCTAGTTGGTAACACAACCCAATTAAGTTTATCATAGTCAGTGGAGGCCTGGAATATCTGCAGTTCCACGTCGATACTACTGTTTATGTTATTCCAATGCGCAGGGCCTAGTGGGAAACTAGGAACTACACTACACCAAGCCTAACCTTTCTTCTTATGAACTGGTACAATGCACCGGCAACAACGGAGAAAGGAATAGCCATAAATGAACTAGAAAATTGTCTAAAAAATGTGAATCTTTTAACCAAGACACCAAATCCCACGAGCTTAATTCTAATGGGAGATTTTAACTGCCATCTTTGCGAGAAACTAATACCTTTTAATAATGACTGGTCAAGGTGCACGATTATGAAAGGCCCACACTTCACTCACTCAAAAGAGGGCTGGGACTTAGAGAGACTAATGAAAAGACACAACCTAACTCAAACCCTAGACCTTGTTGTACTAAGTGAGAATGGAGAATTAACTCCAACATACAAAGGCAGAGGTTGCCACTCCTACATTGATTTTGTACTAGTCTCCCCTAATCTAAAAAGGAGCATCAACAAAACTATCATAGAGGCCAGTGGCTTTAGTGATCACAACCCGGTGATCATTATAATGGAAGATTTTGTTTCCTCACGCTTAAAGAGATCTGGCATCATGGAAAGAGCAGTGGACCAGGGAAGAAGAATCAAATGGGCCAAAATTGATGGGGTCATTTTTTACAAAAAACTATTACTTGAAGCCTCAGCAGCAATTGACAAATGTCTGGACCCCTGTGTGACTGGCACTGGGGTGGTGAAGGCATTTGAAGAAATTGCGCATTTTGTAAATAACTCCTTACAGACTACTGGGTCCAACAAAACGTCCTCAAACCCGCTCTGGTTTGATTCGAACTGCACAAAGGCGCTCAAAAAACTAAAGGATAGCCTTCATTCCCAACCGAGGGACAAAACAAAGGTTGCACAGATTAGAGCCGAATATAAAAAAGCTCTAAAGGCGCGCAAACAAAGCATACAAAACCAAGCCTGGGAAGACTTAAGAGACGCTGAAGAAAGAAAAGATTCCATTACATTTTGGAAAGTAATTAATTCTCCATGCTTCCAGGATCAAGGGGCACCAAAAATCATGAACAACAACCTGCCGGAGCAGTGGCAGAATCATTTCCAGAGCCTATATAATCACTCAACCCAGGCAACTATGGAGGAGGCACCCGGGGCCCATCAGCCAGTTAAGCTGATCTTCACCCTGAAAGAAGTCGAACTGGGAATAGCCGGTCTCAGCAAAAACAAAGCGCCGGGACCGGACGGAATTCCACCAGACCTATTCCTAAGCAGACCCGAACTATGGGCACCGTTACTTACTAGGGTGCTAAACGAGGCAGTGGAGGCAGGACTCCCCCAGTCCTGGTCAACGGCGACCATAGTCCCCATCTACAAGAAAGGCAACCGAGATGACCCCCAATGTTACAGACCAATTTCTCTCATTGATGTGACGGCTAACGTTCTGGGGCGAGTCATTTTACTCCGACTGCAAGATTGGGCCGAGGAACACCAAGTCCTTTCGGATATCCAATATGGCTTCAGGAAGGGAAGATCAACCACCGATCAATGCCTAAATTTATATCTCCTGATAGCCAAATATACCATCGCCGGGAAGGGGTCCATCCACATGGGGTTTATGGAACTCTCAGCGGCCTTTGACCGCGTAAATAGGAGAAAGCTCTGGGCGATGCTAAAGGAATTAGGAGCGGACCAATTGCTAGTTGACACCCTGCAAAATCTCCACCGGAACACCTCAGCAAGTGTAAGGTACAGCCAGGAGGGTAAAAAGACCGACCCCTTCACTTGCAATAGCGGAGTAAGGCAGGGATGTATCCTTGCGCCCTTCCTCTTTTCTATTTACATTAATGCATTGGAAAAGGACCTCCTCAAACTCAAGGTAGATTCACCCCAAATTGGTCATCGTGCAGTGCCCGTACTACTCTACGCCGATGACGCGGTTTTGCTCGCTAGAACACCTCTGGGACTGCAAAAATTAATTGACAGGTTTGTCAAGTTCATGGACAATTTGGACTTGGCAACAAACCTGGAAAAGTCCTATATCATGTCATCTGGAAAACCCACAAAAGGAACTTTCACTTATCACATTGGGTCACACAAATTAGACCAGGTCAAGTCCTTCACGTATTTGGGGGTATTATACGATCACGACCTCACGTTCAAACCTCTGATCGAAAAGCAGTCTACAAAACTGGAAGCCTCAGCAGGAGCCATTATGGGGTACGGGCAAAGATTAGGGAAATGGTCCCCGGAACAAATATTGAATTTATATAGATCAATCTGCTGTGCGAAGGCATGCTATGGGGCAGAAGTGTGGGGCTTCTTGGATAAAAAAGCACAGCCGCTTCAAATTGAAGAGAACAAATTCTTGAGAAGAATATTAAAAGTTCCGCAGAGCGTATCAGCCCACATCATACACGAAGAAGTAGGAGAAACCTTTATAGAGGATAAGATCAAAACTAAACCTCTCCTGGCATGGGTCAAAGCATGGACCAACCCAGAGGCGGCCCTCACAAGACAAATCATCGAGGACTGTCTTAAAAGAGACAAAGGTCATGCCATCCCCTGGCTGAAATATGTTAATACATCGCTAACAGAGATCGATTGCAGTAACTTCTTTTTATCCCCTGACTTGCTAAGCCCGGAGAGCAAGGTCCTGGTGAAAAAACTTTTCCTCACACACCTGAAGACATCAAGGGCAGAAAAAGAGAAGTACAAACCCACCAATCTCGCCTATAATGAACTCACTGTGAAGCAAGGCATGGAACCCTATTTGAGGGTTATGTACAATGCGCAGGATCGCTACCTCATGACCCGCTTCAGGCTTAACATGTTACATCACCTCCTCGCGGTGCCCTCTGGGTTTACTCACACAGTAGAGGAGAAGGGTACCTGCGGCTGCGATTCTAAATCTCCGCAGGATACTCTTCATTTTGTTTTATTGTGCCCATTTTACACTATGCCAAGACGCAAGTTCCTGGTGGGGATTCTGAAAGAGCTAAAATTTAAACATGCAAGACGAGCCTTGAGATTCCTACAGGAAGCGGAGGACGCTTATACCCTGTTCTGTACGATAAATTTTATCCGAATAGCAACAAGACTGAGGAATACCAGAGAAATTGGCCCTAATTTGACTCGAACATTTAAAAATCTTTTCCCCTGGCCCATTCCTCGACGACAGACATTCTTAACATTTATACTTTTGATACTGAAAATTATTGCTGTTTTAAAATTATTTTGCTTGTGTATTTTTGTATCTGTGCTTTTATGGTGTCTTTTTAAGAACCGAATAAAGATTATAAATTGATTGAAATTGACTTCACGAGGATGAAATCCCCGGCCCGGAGATTATGACCCTCGCCTGTGGACCGGTCATGAAGTGCTTCTTGAACTTGTTGATGAATGGAAACCAAACTGTCAGTTAATTGTGCCAAATAGTTATTCATTAAAACACAAGGTACATCATACACTGAGCTTGGCTTGGGCACTCCCCATATATTCATGGTACGCCCAAACACTATCTCATAGGGCGTAAGGCCGGTACGAGAATGTGGTACTGATCTGAAAGACAATGATGCCAAAGGCAGCGCATCTGGCCAAGTCAAAGAAGTGGAAGCCTGTATCTTTGTGATTTTAAGCTTCAGCGTACCATTGTACTTTTCCACTAATCCTGCTGACTGCGGGTGAAACACTGCATGAAATTTTTGTGTGATTCCCAATCCTTTCAGGACATACTTAACAACGTCCGCTATAAAACGAGGCCCATTGTCACGCCACAACAATCTACAAACACCGTATCGAGGAAAGAATTCCTTCAATAACACCTTTGCCGTAGTAATTGCAGTATTGTCTTTCGTAGGGTATGCTTCAATCCATTTACTGAATGCACAAACCACAACTAAGACGTATTTCAGATTATTACAGTGTTCCAGCTGAATATAATCCATTTGCAATACTTCAAAAGGTGCGGTAGGTGTTGCAAATCCTCCTGCTGGAGTTCGTGTCCCTTTTCCTGGATTGTACTTTAGACAAATCATGCAGGTCTGTACTACTCTTTTAGCCGTGCTAGCAATCTCTGGATGCTCCCAAACTTGCTTAAGCAATTTCACAATTGCTGAAGCTCCAACATGTGCTAGCCCATGTGCCATCTGAACCATAGGTCGTACAAAGGCTGTGGGTAAGTTCCACTTATCCATTTGTTTACTTCTCCAACAACCTTCATCATCCAACTCTCCATCCTTAGGCCATTGCTCCCGCTCTTTATCAGAAGCGGTCCTCTGTATCTCTAGCACCTCCTTCCTAGCAATTTGCCACCGCTCAGCTTGTAACTTCACAACGTACATAGGAGTGAAGCCAGGCTGCATCGCAGTTTCACGTGCTACTCGATCTACAAAAGCATTTCCTTCTCCCACTTTATCTGTCACTTTCTTGTGTGCACTGCATTTCACTATAGCTATCTTCTTTGGATAGGTCAATGCAGTCAAGAGGTTATGTACTAACTCTCCGTACATTATCTGTGCTCCATGTGATGTCAGGAAGCCCCTTTCCTTCCAGAGCAGGCCAAAATCATGCGCTACTCCGAAAGCATAGTAGCTGTCTGTATTCACGCATAATCCTCCACTAAGCTCACATGCTCATGTCAACGCTATCAGTTCTGCTGCTTGAGCTGATTTCTTCGGTATGCGTGCTGTCTCCACTATTGTGTGTAGCATATTAATTGCATATGCTGCTGAGGTAGTACCATCTGATAGCTTTAGACAAGACCCATCCACCCACAGTTCTCCATCCACATCTGTAACGGGTGTGTCCTGCAAATCAATAAGACCCTTTGTCTATTCCTCAGTCACAAAGACACAGTCATGCGGTTCTTGAGCCTCAGGCTGAGTCGCCGGAAATGGCAACAACGTGGCTGGGTTTAGTGTTGCACATCTCTACATTTGTTCGGATGGAGAAAAAGAAGATTTTCTGTGCTGTAGGGTTCATTGCTGCTGTAGCAGTTGTTGCTACAATCCCGTGGTTTGTCGAGGATGAAATTCCTGCCCGTGAGCTGTATGTTGTTTCCACTCCACTCCCTGATGAGCATTTCTTTTATACACTTCCATATCAAGAGTTGAAGCATCGACAGTCGTATTTGAATAACACTTTCATTCAGATGCTGCACCATACCCATGTAGCTACTAATGCCACCAATTGCTGTATATGTGGGATGATGCCAGCTGTGGTTCTGAAAACTATGGACCCTGCTATGATGTGGTATCGAGGCCCAACACTCGTGTCACAAAATATCATCATACCATGACGAATTTGGTATCGGCAGACCGGTAATGATCAAGACATTATGCCTGTGCATTTGCGTCACGATTGAGTGACGGGAACACTCCTAAATCGCACTTCCTGTGTTGAACCCTCAGGTTCCATTTTGTGAGCGGCATCCATCTTGTGGATTGCCCTTACATAGTCAATTGACCCAGGCCGAATTCGAGCTGAAAGGACACGTCCACCTTTGCTGACTCCTCTCTGACCTGGGCGAGCTGCCTCCACTGCCTCCAGCCAAACCTGTTCGGGCAGTCCCCAACCCACTGGCCGAGCGAGATTAACATCAAGGCACAACATGTCATAAACCATTCACTGCATACAAACCACGCTTATCATACACACACCTGTCCCTGTTTCTTCTTCATGGCTAGTTTTACAAGGAGGAGGTGCCCGATTTTATTGGGGTTTCATCGATATCTGATGGTAGTTCTGGGTTTGGCCGGGTAATCCATCACGAACTGGACATACGAAAATGTAGGCTAGCCATCATGACTTTGCTTTTCCTTTGTTGCAAAAATATGTATATGGTTGCATCATAAAACAAAGAATTCTTGCCTGAAGTGTAATATTGTGTATAAAAAGAGAAGGCTGGCTCTGTAAAAATGAACAGTCTCCTGAGAATATACAAACTGTGCTGTTGTACTTCTAGGACGCTTGTTACTTGGTTGCAGCCAATAAAACTCGATCTTTGACATCACCTAGAAGACTCTGTGTTTCTGTGGTCAAGAACAGGAAGAACCAAGAGGTCTCTGGGTGTTGTTCCCCTGGCACCACCGGGTTCCTAAAAACCCGGTACCTCAGTTTGGCACCCATCGTGGGGCGGTATCAAGCGGTGTTGGTCCAAGCCAGATGTTCGTGAGGAGCTTCGTGTGAAAATTCCAGAGGACGGCCTGCCACTTCAGCGACCCCTGTATGTCAACGTGGTTCCGAAGGTCTTTGCTGCGAGGTACCCCGCGTCCCGACGGCTACGAAGGACTGCTGCCCTGACTATCGCCCTGTTTTGGACCCATCGATACTTGGTAGAGCGAAACGATAGACGAGTCTTCTAGTGACGTCATCGATCATCGATACTTCAGTTAAGTATAAGTGGAGCGTCTCCCAGTCTTTAGTTTTTGTTCTTAGTTTTGGTATCCTCGAGATACACTTTGTTTGGAACTTGCAAGCGCCAAAACCAAGGGATTTGTGTATGCACGAGAATATCGTATTCGATAATCCTTTGAAGTTTGAAGCTAGACTAGTGAGCGAAGATGCCTGGTTTTAGCAGACTTGGAAACTTGTTTTGTCTTGGTTGTAGTAGGGACTCCCGATTAGAGGATTCGTGTCCGGTTCCTCCGATTGGAACTCCAACATATGAGCTCTATATCAAGCACGGAGTAGGCCCCATCACATACAATGACGTGTGGATAAAATACACCAGAAAAGATGGTGTTTTGAATGGCCCCAATATGGTAGCTTTGATTCAGAAATCTTAGATAATTTAGAGGTGAAACTGTTCAAGAAGAAAGCACGGCCGGCAATGTTTGACTCTTTTCGCATATGGCGCAAGGAAGCCAAACAGAAAGAAATGAAATTAGCAAAGAAGAATAAAAGAGGTATGTCAATGGTACAAGCTGCCGCTGCATACAGGAATAATGAGGAAGAGCAAGAGAGTGAAAAAATGCTTAGAAGTAAGAAGCTAGCAGTAGATAAATGCTACCCAGTGTTGCCACGTAGAGGACAAGGATCAACGGAGAAAATTGATAGCGCTCCACTAATGTCCCACTTGTTGAGTTCACCACCCCCCTATGCACAAGATGCTACTGCACCCCCGCAACGCTTTGTTATTCAGCACCCCGGCGCACGAACACCAGTTCTTACTCAAGCACCAGCTCCTCTTCAGCTGGTTTCTACTCCTCCGGCACAGCCCTCTCAAGGGCCGCCGCCTTCGCTACATACTCCATTTACTTTTTCTGCGACTTCGCCTACTGCTCCAATTGCTTATCCTGATCCTCTTTCTGCGACTGCCTCGACTTCTACTTTACACCAGCCTGTCTTTTCTGGCACATTTGCCGTTCCGCAAACTTCTCCTTCTGTTCGACAGAGAGTGGCAAGTACTGTCACTGGTCTTTTCTCACCTTTCTTTGGGTCGCCTAAGACGACCCCTAATACAGAATGCAGACAGTTGCGGAGTCAACTGCCTGACTATCAAGAGAGAGAAGTACTGAATGAGTTAGCACGTAATTGGGTTACCAATACTGCAAAGTATGACACTCAGTCCGTTATGGAAGTCTTCAGTCAGTGGGAAGCATCTACACAGAGATATGTATTTGAACAGATGTGTGTATATCTCTGTGAAGATTTGAAGGGAAATGATCCAGAGTACAACATGAATAAATTATTCCGTATGCGATTCAAGTTTGGGGAAGGCATGATTGTGGGTGCCGATGTCGAACCAGCAATAGACATGTTGTTATCATATAGGAGTAAGGGAAGCAATTCCTGATTACTGTCTGAGCATGACATGCCAGGTAGGAAAAAGGCGCAACAGTATCCCATGAGAGAAGTTCCTCCAGTTTGGAGGGAAGGTGATGCGAATGCGAATCCAGCAATTCCGCTGTATTTCCAGCGTGTATGGGTACATGTTCCCTGGAAAAGATCTGAAGTTTTAGCCCTAAAGCAGACATTGCCTGATCCTCGCAAGAATCCTGCAGGGTATTATAAGGAGTTATCACAGACTGCCAGTTCATGTATCATGAATTTAGCAGATGTAGACATGTTGTTTGGAAATGTTGTTCCACAGCCTTTATGGGGAAAAATTTGTCATGCAGATCATGACCAGGAATTAGGTGATACTTGGGCTAATATTGCTACTGCTGATGCCGGACAAGTTGGTGGCTCCAAGCCCGAGCCTTTAGTTGCAGAACTTCCTGGTAGAATTATCACGTATATGAAGACTTTAATGCCTGAATTGCGTGTGAATTGGGACAAGTTATCTGCGTGCAAGCAGAAGAAAGATGAGAATGTGTCTGACTTTTTCACAAGGTTTGAAGAGACTTTCGTCGATCATGGTGGTCAGGATATGGCTACCGAGGGTGGCCAAAGATTGTTTGTAGACAAATTTGTACATAATTTGCTTCCTGAATTATGTAATAAATTGAAAGATTCAGAGAGTGCTTGGGCTGTTTCCACGTCAGCGCAGATTCTAGCCACATCCCAGTACTATGAAAATAGGCGCAAAGACCAGCTAGAGAAGGCAGACAAAAAGACTAAAGATTTGAAAACTAAAGTCCTTCTCCAGCAAGCCTATCCGCCTCGTACTGCTAATCAGCACGATTATCAGCAACCTCAGCAGTATTCGAGAAACTCGCAAAAGAATGAGTTTTCTCAACAGCGTTTACCCTATGGTCCGAATCAGTGTGCGTATTGCAAAGAAGAGGGCCATTTCAAGAATAGTTGTCCAGCTTTATTGCGACGTTTGAATGGTGTTTCTGGTGCAAGAGGTAGAGGTGTTCAACAGGCTCTCAGAGGTAGGGGTCGTGGAAATGTCCCCCAGAATGCCCGTTCTTTTCAGCCTCAGAGTTGCATGAACAGCTTTGATCAGCAAAATAATGCGTCTTCTAGGACAGCTAAGTACTATGCTGACGACTACTATGCAGAGAATGAGAATGAGGGCAATGATTGCTAGGACAGCCATGGACAAAGAGAGGGAGTTGTTTCAGTTCCAGTAGATCAGAATGGACCTTATGTTGAGGTGATTACATCAGGTGTGTCAGAGCCTTTTCTGCTGGATACTGGCGCTACAAAGAGTTCTATTATGCACTCAAAACTTCCTGGCGCACCTTTGTCTGGCGAAATGAATGTTTCAGTAGGTTTTTCTGGCGCCCTGGTTAGGAACCCGATCTCTAGTCCTATGCCCCTTTCTGTTGGGCCATGTGAATTGGAAGCACCCCTCATTCTTACAACAGGTTGTGGGGAAAACTTGTTAGGATTGGATCTGTTAAAGAGATTAAATGCGACTTTGTACTGTTCTCCTTCGGGAGTACAACTTACGCTAGGTAAGAAAGTGGTTTCACCAATGTATTTGTCAAGGGAAAATATTCCAACAGAACTGTCTTGTCTTCCGGATGTACTTTGGGCTACTGGTTCTAATGATGTGGGTTTTTTGGAAATAGCGCCATATGTCATAACATTGAAAGCCAATGTTAGGTTGCCACGTATTCCCCAATACAAGATCTCTAGCGAAGGTGAAAAGGTGCTGTTAGAGATCATTTATGATCTGATTGAGAAAGATGTCATTGAAGAGACAACAGGTAACGTTTGTAACAGTCCTTTTCTGCCGGTTTTAAAGCGTACTGATCCGTCTCAGCCACCTGTGTACAGATTTGTGATCGATCTTAGAGAAGTGAACAAGATTGTTGTGCCACATTTTCCAGTTGTTTCTGATATCACTGCCTTATTGACTATGGTTCCAGCTTCAGCCACTTGGTTCTCGGTGATTGACTTGACGAATGCTTTCTTTAGCATCCCGATTGCCGAGGAGAGCAGAGATATTTTTGGCTTCAATTTAGGAGGACGAAGCTTCCGCTTCAAGCGCGCTCCCCAGGGCTACTGTGAAAGTCCATCTATATTCAGTCAAGCTCTGAAATCACAACTTGACACGATTGTTCTACCGGATAGTGCGACACTTTTTCAGTATGTAGACGATTTGCTACTCGCTGCAGATACTGAGGAGATTTGCAAACAAGCCACTTTGTTATTGTTGCATCATTTATGTGACATGAAGCACAAAGTCTCTCTTTCGAAATTGCAATTTTGTCGACAAGAAGTGACCTACTTAGGTCACATCTTATCGAAGGAGGGAA
Source organism: Lissotriton vulgaris (assembly GCF_964263255.1). Classification (NCBI taxonomy): domain Eukaryota; kingdom Metazoa; phylum Chordata; class Amphibia; order Caudata; family Salamandridae; genus Lissotriton; species Lissotriton vulgaris. The sequence goes on along the minus strand of NC_141689.1, from coordinate 1,292,583,461 downwards.
GGAAGGTGACCTCAGAGAGAATACAGGCAATTGCAAATTTGGGTGTCCCAAGGACACAGCGAGAAGTGCGTGCTTTCTTGGGCATTACATCATATTGCAGACAATGGATACCAAATTTCTCATTATTGGCCAAACCTTTGGTGGCATTAACTTGCAAGGATACACCGAAACCCATTCCATGGTCTGAAGATTGTCAGAAAAGCTTTCACGAATTGCGTGATGCATTGTGTTCGGCTCCTGTGTTGGGTACCCCCGACTACAGTAAGCCTTTTACATTATATGTCCACGAGAAGGACGGTTGTGCATTATCAGTCCTGACACAATGTTTTGGGGACAAACAGCGTCTATGCGCCTACTTCTCAGCCACTCTAGATCCCGTAGCTAAGGCATTGCCAAGTTGCTTGAGGGCCACTGCTGCAGCAGCTGTCTGTATTCGACAGTCTGCTGGGTTAGTAATAAATATTACACTGATAGTTATGGTCCCACATGCAGTAGACATTTTGCTAAACAGAACAAGGACACAGCACTTAACTAGTGCTCGACTGTCAAGTTATGAGCTGACACTGTTAGCGAGTCACATACACATAAAGAGGTGTGATACACTCAACCCAGCCAGGTTATTGCCCATTCCAGCAGAGACAGATGAGGTCGAACGAGATGACTGTTGTTTTAGGAAAGAAGAATAGACAAAAGGGAGAGTAGACTTACAGGACACTCCTCTTACTAAATGTAATGATGCTTTATGGGTTGATGGTTCATGTTTCAAATTGCCGAATGGTGATACGACTGCAGCATATGCTGTGACGACTTTACACATGATTGTAGAAACTGCACGTATCCCACACAATTCTGCGCAAGCAGCAGAGTTAATTGCACTTACAAGAGCATGTGTGTTGGCAAAAGGAAAACAAGTGAATGTGTACACAGACAGCCAGTATGCCTTTGGCGTGGCTCACAGTTTTGGACGATCGTGGACTGAACGTGGGTTCCTGACATCGCATGGCACAAAAATTCAACATGGTTAGCTAGTTAACGGGCTTCTCGAGTCACTGACCTTGCCACTACAAGTTGCGATTGTGAAATGCAGTGCACACAAAAAGATTCAAGATGATGTTGGTCGTGGGAACGCATTTGCAGATGAAGTTGCAAAAGAGACTGCAAGGAATGTGATGAGTCGAATGTATGTTGCAGGTCCCATGAGATGGATTTGTGATGTGGGTATGTGTGAAGACACAATTGAGAGTGTGAAGTCTATACAATCCGAGGCCACTGAGAAAGAGGTGAATGAATGGAGAGAAAGCAAGGGTAGATTGGATGCGAATGGTTGTTGGGTCGAATTATCAGAGCATCAGAGATGGCTTTTACCCGACGCGTATGTGCTTGCAGTGGTGACAATGGGTCATGGAATGGGTCACATCAGCGTGAAAGGGATCTGTAAGTTGTTGGCCCCAGTATGGCAGAATAGTGGCATCCCAAAATGTGCAGAGAATGTGGTTAAAAACTGTATGGTGTGTCTGAAGTACAATTCTGGTAGGGGAACCCCAACTCCAGCTGGTCATTTCGCGCCTCCAACGTATCCATTCGAGGTTTTGCAGCTATATTTCATCCACATGGAGAGGTGCAACAACCTGAAATACGTACTCGTTGTTGTCTGTGCCTTTTCCAGGTGGGTGGAAGCGTATCCCCTTAAGGACAATACTGACTTGTCCACAGCTAAAGCCCTTATCAAGGAATTCTTCCCTAGGTTTGGAATGCCTCGAATGGTCTGGAGTGATAATGGGAGTGAATTCGTGGGACGAGTGATGAAGAGAGTGTGTGAGAGCCTAGGCATACACCAGAAGTTTCACACTGCAAATCACCCCCAATCAGCTGGATTAGTAGAGTGCTATAACGGCACCCTCAAGTTGAAATTAGCCAAGATCCAAGCCACCACAGACCTTAAATGGCCTGACGCCCTGCCTTTGGCACTCCTATCTACCAGAATGACTGTCCATTCTAGAATGGGTCTTAGTCCCCACGAGATTGTGTTCAGCCGCCCGGCCAACATATGGGGAGTGCCAAGGCCCAAAAAGCTCAGTGAGATAGAGCACCCTGTACTGCTTGACTATTTTGCATGAATTGACAACTAAATTGCGTGTTTTACACCAACAGGTCCACAGTTCCTCTCCGCCAGCGTCTGATGATCCAGGCCACGCAATTGAACCTGGCGCCTGGGTCCTGGTGCGAAACTTCCAGCGAACCAAGAACGAGCAGCCTCGCTGGTCTGGACCCTTCCAAGTTCTGTTGGCTACCCGCTCTGCAGTACGTGTCCACTGCAAGAAGAACTGGGTGCACGGCACCCATTGTAAAAGGGTCCCGTTACCCCTCCCTTATGACCGGTGGGTCCAGAAGGGAATCGCCGACTCAGAGGCCGAGACTGTGCCTTGCTTCTTACCCTTCAGTGATGCACGTTTGAAAGGAACTGCTACAGAAAAGGAGAGTGATAACATTCTGCTAGGATTTGTGCCACCGTCAAAGCAGTTGGGCACTACAGAACCTGAAACATTGTTTGAAGACCACACCGTGCCAGGAAAACAACGGTATAATCTGAGGCCAAGAAAAACGAACTCATAAAAATAAACTAATAAAGTTTTCTTTCCCCCCAAGAACTATTTTTGATTGTGCAGCTCTCTCATCCAGGAAACTTGCTCATTTTTGATTTTCGAACCGCCATCCAGTTTTGCTGCTAGGGTCGCGGTTGCCACAGTCTTTGGAGTGCAGCTGGAGACGGTTAGGTCGACAGTTCTGGTTGGTCTAAGGGAATTACCCTCGACTGAACAGAAGCACTCCTTAGCAGAATCAATCTCCCACCGCGGGCAGCAACTTAGAGGATGGAGTTTCCAAAGATGGAGAGACCTGCCAGATCTACGAATTTTGAAAAGACAATATGCACTGTGATGGCAAGAAAACAATTTTTAGTAATATGCATTTTTATGTTGTGTAGCATAATGATGTTTTTGGTGAGCTATGCTCTGTTCACCTTTCGAGTTACATTTGTACACAACACTCAGCCCACACCTCCTCCTACTGTTCCCCACACTCCTTTCACCCTCTACCTGAACACGAGTCTGCCAGAAGATTAGAATTTGTAAATAACTCATTCGTCCAGCTCTTACACCAGCACCAGTCTGTAATGAACACCACGAATTGCTGGGTATGTGGCCTCATGCCACACACGACAGACAAGGGTATACCGTATTTTGTCCTGCCATTTGGCTACCATGGTTCTCTGTGGGCATTTCGAGCAATGTTCCTGTTTGCCCTCGAACCATATGTCCCAGGGAAAAACTCAAGCAACAAGGCACTAGTGGCGGGAATTAGAAATATGAGTAGGGATGTCGACACATATAAAACGATTCCCAGAGATGAATTGACGCCTTACAGAAGATGGAATATAACCCAATATGGAATTTCCTTGACTGAGAGTCAGAAATCATAGAAATCCTCCCCGATCTGGATAGTACCCCACCAAGGTCACCTATGTCTGCAGGGAAATGGCAAAAACACTAGAGCTCAGTTAGGGAAGAGTGTCTGTACTGAGACTGACGTTTTCTTGTCTCAGACCTCTCCTTCATTCCTAGCAGCTAAGGGTACCTACTTCGTCTGCCACGATAGAGCGTATACATGGTTGCCCCCTGACTTCTCGGGCACATGTTTTATCCCGTTTCTGCTGCCACCCACCTACACGGCCGAGGCAGATTACCATCGGACAAGGACAGTTAGGGGTGTCGTGAGTAAAGACGACACTGCGGAACAGTAGTTTGGAGATTTCACAAAAGGTTTTCTGCCATTTTGGGGGCCTATGGTGAACAGCAGGAACATTCGCCAGTTGACGAGGGTAGTTGAATCCGCCGTGATTGAAACGGCTGGTGCCCTTAGTAATTTGACTGCGGAGCTCCTGTCGGACCGCCTTATGACTCTTCAGAACAGGGTTGCCCTAGATGTCATACTTGCAGACTGTGGTGGGGTATGTAAAGTGATCCAATCCAGTTGCTACATTTTAATCCCTGATAATGCTCCGACAGTATACCAGGCCATCTCCAAACTGCACAAGATCTCTGAGTCCATTCATGTGGATAAAGGGGACTGGTCCTTGCTGGGGTGGTTCTGAGAACTGATATCTGCCTGGGATGGAAAATTCTGATATTCATTTAAATGATCTTAGCCATTCTGTTTATGTTCTGCCTGTGTGTACAGTGCGCTCCTGCAATATGTGGCCTCTGTGCTACATCATGTGTAAAGAAGCCTGTGTCCAGGGACGAACTGAGCAACAGGATGATGCTACAGCAGCATCTCCATGACTTCATGAATACAGATTTGGACTCAGATTAGCATGAGTTATTGCCTATATAAGGGCAAAAGGAGGGTCTGTGGTTCTGCAAACTATGGACCCTGCTATGATGTGGTATCGAGGCACAACACTCGTGTCACAAAATATCATCATACCATGACGAATTTGGTATCGGCAGACCGGTAATGATCAGGACATTATGCCTGTGCGTCACGATTGAGTGACAGGAACACCCCTAAATCGCACTTCCTTTGTTGAACCCTCGGGTTCCATTTTGTGAGCGGCATCCATCTTGTGGATTGCCCTTACATAGTCAATTGACCCAGGCCGAATTCGAGCTGAAAGGACACGTCCACCTTTGCTGATTCCTCTCTGACCAGGGCGAGCTGCCTCCACTGCCTTCAGCCAAACCTGTTCGGGCAGTCCCCAACCCACTGGCCGAGCGAGATTAACATCAAGGCACAACATGTCATAAACCATTCACTGCATACAAACCACGCTTATCATACACACACCTGTCCCTGTTTCTTCTTCATGGCTAGTTTTACAAGGAGGAGGTGCCCGATTTTATTGGGGTTTCATCTATATCTGATGGTAGTTCTGGGTTTGGCCGGGTAATCCATCACGAACTGGACATACGAAAATGTAGGCTGGCCATCATGACTTTGCTTTTCCTTTGTTGTAAAAATATGTATATGGTTGCATCATAAAACAAAGAATTCTTGCCTGAAGTGTAATATTGTGTATAAAAAGGGAAGGCTGGTTCTGTAAAAACGAACAGTCTCCTGAGAATATACAAACCGTGCTGTTGTACTTCTAGGACGCTTGTTACTTGGTTGCAGCCAATAAAATCGATCTTTGACATCACCTAGAAGACTCTGTGTTTCTGTGGTCCCGAACAGGAAGAACCAAGAGGTCTCTGGGTGTTGTTCCCCTGGCACCACCGGGTTCATAAAAACCTGGTACCTCACAGCACATCAGAAGAAGGGGGGAACACCGTTTATACCTCTCCCTTTCTCTCATAATGGCTCTTGTAGAGCGTGGTACACTTTGCTTTTTGCTACAAGGAAACCTACAGTGGGCAGACAGCTTTTCAGACTAAATAAAGAATGTCATCAGGACAAAGATGGCTATCCACATACCAATGGAACTATATGGGAGTGGGAAGAATATCGACCGGACATTGATTCAACACCCTATATTTTTACTAACACTAGAGACATTGTTGGTAGTGAGAAATTTGTAATTTCAGTGGCCCAATCACAAGCAGATTTATGTGTACAGAGTGTAGGTTATATCCCTGTAGGTGTTAGTGATTGTATTATCGTGTTGAATATTGATGGTCTGAATAATGGCTCATTTCTTGCTTCTCATAACACTTACTTTGTATATGGAAAAAGAGGCTATTACCGATTACCAGCTGGATGCTCTGGAGTATGTTATGTATCATTTTTACTACCACCTGAATTCCTGGCACCTGCATCGTATCATAAAGATTTGAAATTATAGAACAATGTGACTGTAAACAGATACAAACGGACTTTGTCTATTGATGATATAGACCAGACTGACACTAGTCTGCAACAGTATATAGATTTCAATTTAGGATTATTTTTCTTTGTTAGAGCTGCTCTGAACAGTAGAAAGATACGAAGACTGACAAGAGTAGTAGAAGCCGTAATGAATCAAACTGCAGCAACTCTTGGCAATCTCACTGAAGAGTTAAAAATTACTAGAATTGTTGTGTTACAGAACCGAATGGTTCTGGATGTGATGTTAGCAGATAGAGGTGGTGCTTGTAAAATTATCGGAAGTAGCTGTTGCGTGTTCATTCCTGACCATACTCCTTCTGTGTACAAAGCAATGAAAGCAATGAAAAAATTACATAAGATCGCAGCTGATATACATGTCGAAAATGGAACATGGACCTTTTCGAGTTGGTTCTGGACACTGACCTCCACATGGGGTTGGAAAGTTTTCACTATTCTCTGTATAATTATTGCTATTATTTTTACATGTTGTGTATGCATTCAATGTAGTCCAATGATATGTTCCTTATCTGTTTCATTTTGTGTACCTAATAAAAGAGCTGTCGCTTAGGCTACCTACCAGAAAAGTATAACTTGAGAGGCAGTGGAAATGATGAGCGTTGACATTAACGATGAGTATTTAGATAATCCCAGAAAACCGAATGTCTTCAGCTAATGCTGAAAGGGTCATGTGTTGTAAGTAAAACAGTGATAGTGTTAAGCATTAGCTAAAGACATGATAGCGTGAGTCACTTGTTGTGTTTCCCCACCAATCTCTACTACGGGCAGACTCCATTTTGTTTTCTGTCCTCCATTTTGTTTGCTACATATTGCCATGTGCTCGCCATGTGATGAGTCCTACCTCTTTACTAGTTACCCTTGGAGTCTGCCCAACAACAGTCTATAAATAACCGTTTGTGCGTCTAGCGCATGCTCAGTAGAAGTCACATCTGTCTTTGATTAGCATAGATAGGAACGTGCATTTCCGCGGGCTCCAAGAACCGTTAACTCCACCCATGTATTGATCATGTTCAGAAATGTCCATATATGGTTGTAAATCATGATTTGAGTTGTACCCGCCTACTTATGAGCCCCTTTCTTCTGTATAAAAGGGGACTGTGTACTCGAGTTATTTGTGCTACCTTGTACAATACTGTAGAGTGTTGTGTGGGCTGCAGTACAACCTTTCAAGGTTTATTAAACTATGTTTTTGTATTTTCAGTTTCCGTGCCAAATTCTTTGTGTAGTCTAAGGACTTCGTGCACAGAAGGGCGAACCCTTTGCACTCGCAGGCCTTGCTGAGGCCTGTACTCATCAGGGGGTGAGTTTTTTATTTGCTCATGCGCTCTGTCCATCATCCCCTTTAGTATTGCTTTGTTCACCTTAAGTTGTCAGGGTATGACCAGACGTGGGTCACTTGCTCACTTTGCCACTGGATTCAAGATAGCTTGGCTGATGAGGGTAATGAACCCAAAACCGGTCCCAGGATGATAGTTTCCGGTCCAGGGAAACATGGCTTGGCAGTTCGGGCTGAACTGTCCCCATGAGGCACAGGGTCAGACTGATTTGCATATGGCCGTGTCTGAATTGGGGTGGTGGACTGAGCTAAAGAATGATGATGCACTAAACCCAGATCAGTTGACTGGGGGTGAGTGTTTGATTTGCTCATGATGGTATCGCTTTGTTAACCCTAAGTTGGCAGGGTATGACAAGACGTGGGTCCCTTGCTCACATTGCCACTGTATTCAAGATAGCTTGGCTGATGAGGGTAATGAACCCGAAACCGGTCCCAGGATGCGTGTTTCTGGTCCAGGGAATACATGGCTTTGTAGTTTGGGCTGGACTGTACCCATGAGGCACAGGGTCAGACTGATTTGCATACGGCCATGTCTTAATTGGGGTGGTGGACTGAGCTAAAGAATGATGATGGATTAAAACCAGATCAGTTGACTGGGGATGAGTGTTTGATTTGCTCAAGTGCTCCGTCCATCATCCCCTTTGGTATCGCTTTGTTCGCCCTAAGTTGGCAGGGTATGCCCAGACATGGGTCCCTTGCTCATTTTGCCACTGATTCAAGATAGCCTGGCTGGTGAGGGGTATGATCCCAAAACCGGTCCCATGATGCTTGCTTCCGGTCAAGGGAAGACATGGCTTGGCAGTTCGGGATGGACTGTTCCCAGGAGGCACAGGGGCAGACTAATTTGCATATGGCCATGTCTGAACTGGGGTGGTGGAGTGAGCTAAAGAAGGATGATGGATTAAACCCTGATTAGTTGACTGAGGGTGAGTGTTTGATTTGCTCAAGCGCTCAATTCACCATCCACTTTGGTAATGCTTTGTTCGCCCTAAGTTGGCAGAGTATGCCCATACGTGGGTCTTGCACACTTTGCCACTGGATTCAAGCTATCCTACCTGTTTAGGGTTATGAACCCAAAACCAGTCCCGGGATGCTTGTTTCCAGTCCAGGGAATATATGGCTTGGCAGTTCAGGCTGAATATTTCCCATGAGGCACAGGGTCAGACTGATTTGCATATGGCCATGTCTGAACTGGGGTGGTGGAGTGAGATAAAGAATGATGATGGATTAAACCCAGTTCAGTTGACTGGGTGTGAGTGTTTGATTTGCTCAAGCGCTCCGTCCATCATACTCATTGGTATCGCTTTGTTCGCCCTAAGTTGGCAGGGTATGCCCAGACGTGGGTCCCTTGCTCACTTTTCCACTTGTTTCAAGATAGCCTGGCTGATGAGGGTTATGAACCCAAAACCTGTCCCAGGATGCTTATTTCCGGTCCAAGGGAAACATGGCTTGGCAATTTGGGCTGGACTGTTCCCATGAGGCATATGGTCGGATGGATTTGCCTATGGCCATGCCTGAACTGGGGTGATGGAATGAGCTAAAGAATGATGATGGATAAAACCCAGATCAGTTGACTGGGAAAGAGCATTTGATTTGCTCAAGCGCTCCGTCCATCATACTCATTGGTATCGCTTTGTTCGCCCTAAATTGGCAGGGTGTGCCCAGACGTCGGTCCTTTACTCACTTTGCCACTGGATTCATGATAGCCTGGCTGATGAGAGTTATGAACCCAAAACCGGTCCCTTATGCTTGTTCCCATTCCATGGAAACATAGCTTGGCAGTTCGGGCTGAACTGTTCCCATGAGGCACAGGGTCAGACTTATTTGCATATGGCTGTGTCTGAACTGGGATGGTGGACTGAGCTTAAGAATGATGATGGATTAAACCCAGATCAGTTGACTGTGGGAGAGTTTTTGATTTGCTCATGCGCTCTCTCCATCATCCCCTTTGGTATCACTTTGTTCACCCTAAGTTGGCAGGGTATGACCAGACGTGGGTCCCTTGCATACTTTGCCACTGGATTCAAGATAGCTTGGCTGATGAGGCTAATGAACCCGAAACCTGTCCCAGGATGCTTGTTTCTGGTCCAGGGAATTTATGGCTTTGTAGTTTGGGCTGGACTGTTCCCATGAGGCACAGGGTCAGACTGATTTGCATATGGCCATGTCTGAATTGGGGTAATGGACTGAGCTAAAGAATGATGATGGATTAAACCCATATCAGTTGACTGGGGATGAGTTTTTGATTTGCTCGAATGCTCCGTCCATCCTCCCCTTTGGTATTGCTTTGTTCGCCCTAAGTTGGCAGGGTATGCCCAGACATGGGTCCCTTGCTCATTTTGCCACTGATTCAAGATAGCCTGGCTGGTGAGGGGTATGAACCCAAAACCAGTCCCAGGATGCTTGCTTCCGGTCAAGGGAAGACATGGCTTGGCAGTTCGGGATGGACTGTTCCCAGGAGGCACAGGGGCAGACTAATTTGCATATGGCCATGTCTGAACTGGGGTGGTGGAGTGAGCTAAAGAAGGATGATGGATTAAACCCAGTTCAGTTGACTGGGTTTGAGTGTTTGATTTGCTCAAGCGCTCCGTCCATCATACTCATTGGTATCGCTTTGTTCGCCCTAAGTTGGCAGGGTATGCCCAGACGTGGGTCCCTTGCTCACTTTGCCACTGGTTTCAAGATAGCCTGGCTGATGAGGGTAATGAACCCGAAACCGGTCCCAGGATGCTTGTTTATGGTCCAGGGAATACATGGCTTTGTAGTTTGGGCTGGACTGTACCCATGAGGCACAGGGTCAGACTGATTTGCATACGGCCATGTCTTAATTGGGGTGGTGGACTGAGCTAAAGAATGATGATGGATTAAAACCAGATCAGTTGACTGGGGATGAGTGTTTGATTTGCTCAAGTGCTCCGTCCATCATCCCCTTTGGTATCGCTTTGTTCGCCCTAAGTTGGCAGGGTATGCCCAGACATGGGTCCCTTGCTCATTTTGCCACTGATTCAAGATAGCCTAGCTGGTGAGGGGTATGAACCCAAAACCGGTCCCATGATGCTTGCTTCCGGTCAAGGGAAGACATGGCTTGGCAGTTCGGGATGGACTGTTCCCAGGAGGCACAGGGGCAGACTAATTTGCATATGGCCATGTCTGATCTGGGGTGGTGGAGTGAGCTAAAGAAGGATGATGGATTAAACCCTGATTAGTTGACTGAGGGTGAGTGTTTGATTTGCTCAAGCGCTCAATTCACCATCCCCTTTGGTAACGCTTTGTTCGCCCTAAGTTGGCAGAGTATGCCCATACGTGGGTCTTTCACACTTTGCCACTGGATTCAAGCTAGCCTACCTGTTTAGGGTTATGAACCCAAAACCAGTCCCGGGATGCTTGTTTCCAGTCCAGGGAATATATGGCTTGGCAGTTCAGGCTGAATATTTCCCATGAGGCACAGGGTCAGACTGATTTGCATATGGCCATGTCTGAACTGGGGTGGTGGAGTGAGCTAAAGAATGATGATGGATTAAACCCAGTTCAGTTGACTGGGTGTGAGTGTTTGATTTGCTCAAGCGCTCCGTCCATCATACTCTTTGGTATCGCTTTGTTCGCCCTAAGTTGGCAGGGTATGCCCAGACGTGGGTCCCTTGCTCACTTTGCCACTGGTTTCAAGATAGCCTGGCTGATGAGGGTTATGAACCCAAAACCTGTCCCAGGATGCTTATTTCATGTCCAAGGGAAACATGGCTTGGCAATTTGGGCTGGACTGTTCCCATGAGGCATATGGTCGGATGGATTTGCCTATGGCCATGCCTGAACTGGGGTGATGGAATGAGCTAAAGAATGATGATGGATAAAACCCAGATCAGTTGACTGGGAAAGAGCATTTGATTTGCTCAAGCGCTCCGTCCATCATACTCATTGGTATCGCTTTGTTCGCCCTAAATTGGTAGGGTGTGCCCAGACGTCGGTCCTTTACTCACTTTGCCACTGGATTCATGATAGCCTGGCTGATGAGGGTTATGAACCCAAAACCGGTCCCTTATGCTTGTTCCCATTCCATGGAAACATAGCTTGGCAGTTCGGGCTGAACTGTTCCCATGAGGCACAGGGTCAGACTGATTTGCATATGGCTGTGTCTGAACTGGGATGGTGGACTGAGCTTAAGAATGATGATGGATTAAACCCAGATCAGTTGACTGTGGGAGAGTTTTTGATTTGCTCATGCGCTCTCTCCATCATCCCCTTTGGTATCACTTTGTTCACCCTAAGTTGGCAGGGTATGACCAGACGTGGGTCCCTTGCTCACTTTGCCACTGGATTCAAGATAGCTTGGCTGATGAGGGTAATGAACCCGAAACCGGTCCCAGGATGCTTGTTTCTGGTCCAGGGAATTCATGGCTTTGTAGTTTGGGCTGGACTGTTCCCATGAGGCACAGGGTCAGACTGATTTGCATATGGCCGTGTCTGAATTGGGGTAATGGACTGAGCTAAAGAATGATGATGGATTAAACCCATATCAGTTGACTGGGGATGAGTTTTTGATTTGCTCAAGTGCTCCGTCCATCCTCCCCTTTGGTATTGCTTTGTTCGCCCTAAGTTGGCAGGGTATGCCCAGACATGGGTCCCTTGCTCATTTTGCCACTGATTCAAGATAGCCTGGCTGGTGAGGGGTATGAACCCAAAACCAGTCCCAGGATGCTTGCTTCCGGTCAAGGGAAGACATGGCTTGGCAGTTCGGGATGGACTGTTCCCAGGAGGCACAGGGGCAGACTAATTTGCATATGGCCATGTCTGAACTGGGGTGGTGGAGTGAGCTAAAGAAGGATGATGGATTAAACCCTGATCAGTTGACTGAGGGTAAGTGTTTAATTTGCTCAAGCGCTCAATTCATCATCTCTTTTGGTATCGGTTTGTTCGCCATAAGTTGGCAGGGTATGCCCAGACGTGGGTACCTTGCTCACTTTGCCACAGGATTCAAGATGCCTGGCTGATGAGGGTTATGAGCCCAAAACCGGTCCCAGGATGCTTGTTCCCGGTCAGGGAAACATGGCTTGGCAGTTCGGGATGAACTGTTTCCATGAGGCACATGGTCAGACTGATTTGCATATGGCCATGTCTGAACTGGGGTGGTTGAGTGATCTAAAAAATGATGATGGATTAAACCCAGAACAGTTGACTGGGGGTGAGTGTTTGATTTGCTCAAGTGCTCCATCCATCATCCCCTTTGGTATCTCTTTACTCATTAAACTGAGCCATTAGGTGCGACACTGTAGTGGTAATTGGAATATCTGACTTTCTGTTATGCAATGTTGTTGTCCCTGTGAAAGTTCTATTAGATCCCATATGTAAGTTGCCCAGTGCATGCGACCCCACCAATATGCTTGCATCCACTCTTGGCCCCCAGTGCTCTGGGCTGTGTCTGATTTATAGCAGCCCCACCTCCCTTTAAAATCCCCCTACAGAAGGGAGCGCACATCTCACTGGCCAGGAGGGAATGAGGTACTTGTGGAGACTGCAACACTGGACTTGATAGAATATCTGCCATTCCTGTCACCCCCATACTCCCATCTGATGTAAAATGTACTATACCGGGTCCCTAGGAGCAACCTCCTAAACGGACAATTAAAGACCTCCCTCCTCCATTATAATTTCTGGGTCCCTCTGAAAATCAGGCTTTCATGGGAAATGTAATTTTGCCATTTTCCATTTTGGGAATCGTATTTTTCGTTTTCATATTATCCCCTTAAGGATTCATTGTGAGACCGCCCCTTCATTCTAGCTTTTGACCTCCCTTTCCACGATGACGTAGGAGGTTGATCCTGTGAGGTGGAAGGGGATGGGGTTTCCCCCTCTCTCTCTAGTTGGCACAGGTAGGTATAGCATGTGGTTACGTTTGGCCTGCACTCACTAGTAGTGTTCACCAATCACTGTACATGAATCACAAATGCAAGTCCAGAATCCCACCGCTGCAACCAATGTTAGATTTGGGGGTCTCTACTTGGCACAGGTAGGTACTTATGACAAATAGGGACCCTTGCCTCTAGTTAGGGTAAAGGGGTACACTCCTAAATAAAACCTGCTCACCCCCTTGCTAGCTTGGCATGAGCAGACAGGCTTATCTCAGAGGCAGTGAGTAAAGCATTTGTGACCACATACAGTAACCCAGTGACAACACTACATTATGACACCACACAAGGTTCATATAAAAAATAAGTATTATTTTATATAGACTTAACAAAAGACCATAAATGACAAAAATACACTATAATGTTACTTTGAAAATGGTAGTTTTAGCTTAGTTCAGTACAATTCTTAATATACAACACTTTGCGTCAATGTACCTTACACTGCGTTGCGCTTCCATGACAAGCAATGTCGCAACGGTGGAAATGCGGCAAAGTTCCGAAAAGACATGAAGATTTCCAGATGCGGCACGCTTCTCCGATGATGCGAGAAGCCTCGATTCAATGCGTCATCTGCAGCGGCGACACCATTGTTCATTGATGCAACAGCTTCAGCTGCGACACTCTTCTTTGACATTGCAACAAGTTTCCAGACGATGTAACAACTACAGCCCTGACATTCAAGATGCAACGGCAGCAGCTCCGACGGAGTCGCACTTCTCCGGGGGATGCATGGTGCTTTTCTTGATGCGGTGCAATTCGACAGCTACAGCGCCAACATCCACAATGCGACGAAAGTAACAGCGACGGTGACACGCTTCTCCTTCGTTGCAAGACTCTTCTCCTGATGCAGTGCAATAAGACAGCTACAGCACCGAAATCCACAATGCGACGGCAGCAGCAGCGAAGGCGACACGCTTCCTCTACGATGCGAGACGCTTATCTTGATGCAATGTAATACAGCAACTACAGCGTCGACATTCAAGATGCGACAGCAACAGTAGCGACGGCGACACGCTTCATCCTCGTTGAGTCGTGCTTCCAGCTCCCTGTGACACACAGTCCCTCCGATGGCCCCAAAACAGCAGCAGGTACTTCCAAAGAACTCTGGGGAACTGGGGGTTGACGTCTGTTGTCCCTGAGACTTCAGCAGGAGGCTAGCTCTTGGAGATCATTCACAAGTTTAAAATAAAGCACACAAAGTTCTTTCTCCTTTCTTTGGCAGTCAGGAAACCACTGCAGGTCAATCCCCCAAGCAGCACTTTAGCTTAGGGATAGTTTCTTCATGTTCCTCTCCTCAGCGAAGGTTTCTTCTTGTAGTTAAAAAGTGGTCTAATTTCTTGGGATCAGGGTCCCAATATTTATACCCCAAATCTTTTGTCCTCTGAGGGCAGAGGGACCTTTGCCCAGTCCAAACCAGTTCTGCAGCACTCTTTTTACATGACTCCTCCTTTCCTTTCACACAGCAGAGCAGAAACATCAGACACCCCACAGGAGGTGAGCCAGCATTGTGGAGGGAAAGAACAGCCCTGGAGCACTTTGTTCCTTCTCTCCTTTCACAGTGCAGGGCAGAGACATCAGACGTACCACAGGGGGTGGAGCCAGCACTGTGGGGGGCAGGCACAGTCCCCGGTGCAACTCCAACCCTCCCATCTAGAGGCAGATCTCTCTATTCACCACTGGGCAGATTCACCCTGTCTCTTGGAATCCCCAGCCCTGTTACTCAAACTCCAGACAAGGAATACACAACCTAGCAGAGGCAGGCTTGGCTAGTTAGACAAGAACATACCTACTTTCTAAAAGTGGTATTTTCAAAAACAGAATGTTAAAATCCACTTCACTAAAAGATGTATTTTATCATTCTGAGTTCAGGCATATTAAACTTGAATTTCTACCATGTTTCCTGAGTCAGTTAGGATTATAATATGTAATAATCTACCTGCCCATTCTGGCCTATGGAGAACAGATAGCCTTGCAATAGTGAAAAACGAAAATGGCTGTAATTCACTATTAGGACTTGCCACACACACCAGGGCATGTCATACCTTATACTTACAATGCACCCTGCCCCTGGACCTACCTTAGGGGTGAATGATATGAGGAAAAGATAAGCTTTAGGGATTGGCAAGTGGGTGCACTTGCACAGTCAGCATGGCAGTACCAGACTGCACACAGGCTCTGCAATGACAGGCCTTAGACACACTTTTACATACTGCTTGTGTGGATGGCACACCCAGTGCTGCTAGCCCACTAGCAGTATTTGGTTCACAGGACCTGGGCACACTCATTGCACTGTACTAGAGTCTGACAAGTAATCCAAACCAGCCAATTATGGAATCACTATTCATACAGCAATTTACAATAGGGAGAGCATATGCACTTTAGCACTGATCAGCAGTGGTAAAGTGCCCAAAGTCATCAAACCAACAAAAACAGGTCAGTCAAAATACAGGAGGATGGCAAAAAGTTCAGGGATGACGCTGTAAAAAGGACCAAGTCCAACACAACACCCTTCCAGCCAAAACTCAGGGTAGACCAATCACTACCTTGATGAGCTTCCCTACTTTAGGCGATAGAACGTGGACCTGGCCCGCAACAGTAGGGGCATATTTCAGTTCTACACCAATCTGAACCCATTTCAAATCCTCTGTCTATACTCTTAGGGTCCACCAAGCTAATCCATGGGGAACCTTTCTCTTCACCTGTGGACGCCACCTGTGCAGCATCTAACTTTAACTTGCTCACAGGTGTGTCCCAGGAGACAGACAGCAAGTCACCGTGCCCACTGACAGAAGTCAGGGATGAGACCCAGGCCTTATGCCTTCCAGGGCTCTCAAACCTCTGTGGCACCAGAGAGCAGGGGGCAGTAGTCCCAGGGTCTTGGCACCTTTTATCCACTCTCCCTCCTGTCAGGTCAGGTATGACATACTGGCACTGACCCACCAGCCCTAGGCCTGTACCCGGTGGCTGGACCAGAGAATGGGATGGGCTCTCCCACACCCGGTCCTCCTCCTTGGGGCTCTGTACCCTCACACCTGGAGCGGTACCCCTTCCAGAATTGTCAAGGTGCCTGTAGTAAGTGTCCTGCACAATTCTCCCACCAGTTCAGGGGTTCTATCCTGCAACTGGGCTTCCAGGTCAGGGGGACACCCTGAACCTGGCCCTCCAACCTAGGGTCTAAACCCTCTAGTTGAACAGGGGTCAGAAGCGAGGAATCCCTCCCTCTGCATCCCCTTCCAGAGCACTGCATTCTCCCAACTGGAGTGGTACCCCTAGAAGCTACCTCGGTCAGGACACTGTTTACAATTGCCCCTTCCTCCAGGTCAGACAACACCTGAACCTGGCTTCCCAACTCAGCACCCAAACCCTGCGGTTGAACACTTGCTTGTCAAACCAGGACTATCTAGGCAGCACTCATGTTCCCCCCGAGGGTAACACATAACTCATGTGCCGTGTGACAGTCTGTCTGGCGCAGATCTCCCGACCCCTGTCCATCTGACAGTGCACGAAGATCCCACTGGCAGAAGTGGTGTCACCATGGTCATTCACTGGTGATGCAGCCCTTCCAGATGGCTCCTGACCCGCTGGTTCCTCCACTAGGGACTCTTCCCCCTCTCACCTCTCAATCTGGACCTCTGTACCCTCCCAACAGGAGCAGCACTGCCAGACAATAGAACTGATGGAGGCCTGCTGACAGACAATCCCAGTTCACCAGACACTAGGGGATCCCCCTCAACGGGCGGCCCATCAGGACAGTCTAGGCTTGTTATGAAGAAATTGAGGCCTTAACATAGGTACTGTCCCAGAGGCACAAATCCTTTGTGTCACAGAGACAAGCAGGCCCTTTCACAGAGACAGGCAGGCCCTTTGACCTACATTAGCCCTCATTTCACAATAACGTGCAACAAAGAGGCTGTCCCCTTATCTGATCACTGTGTGCTCTGTGCACAGAAGACGGTCCATCCTAAATAACCCTGGGCGTAGTGGGCGTAGTGGGGCTTCGCGGAGCTACGTGAAGTGGGCGAGAAACTACGCCCACCTCCGCACTCCACGGAGCCCCACTACGCACCGCAGGCCTCCCTCCCGCCCTCCCTAAATACTTTAAATTAAACATGTAAAAGAATTAAAAGGCACTTACCTTGCCCGCCGCTGCCCACCGAGTCCCCGGGGCTCGCTCTCTTCATTGCTGCCGTCTTGTGTACTAATGCGCATGCACGGGCGGCCGCGCATGCGCATTTCTCACGAGAAATGCGCATGCGCGGCCGCCCGCGCATGCGCATTAGTACACAAGACGGCAGCAATGAAGAGAGCGAGCCCCGGGGACGCGGCGGGCAGCGGTGGGCAAGGTAAGTTCCTTTTAATTCTTTTACATGTTTAATTTAAAGTATTTAGGGAGGGCGGGAGGGAGGCGGGTGGCGGCCAGCTACGCTCCGTCTGCGGAGCGTGCGTAGTGCCGAATTCTACGCCTGCTACGCAAAATGCGTGGAAGCCGGCACTACGCACACTCCGTGCACGGAGCGTAGCTGCCCGCCCACCCTTAATCCTAAATACGTAATCTCCATGTCCAACAGTGACTAACCTAGGTCACAAAAAATTCTTGGAAACAGACCAAGAACACATCTTCCTCTAACCAACATTACATCAATCAAAGACACCTATCCAGTATAAGTATACCTCCCTTTGCGCAAGCAAACCAGAGGATACAGAAACTTCCAGGGCGTCACTCTGCCCGATGCGCTGCAACCTGCATCATGCCACCGCCCTATCTGGCAGAGGTCCATCACCCATCTGTGGGTGTCCAGCTCAAGATCAGGATGAAGTCCCACTAAGGTTATGGGGTTAGACTTATTCCTAGGGGGATTCTTGGCTCTCTAAAGACCTACACACATGCTAGGTACACTTAGGTACATCTAGTTAGGCATCATAGGAGTATATGCTTTATCTTAATGCATTCTGTATTTCATGTATTTGTTCATTACTATTGCAAAATGGTATAACTATACAAAGCCTTTTTATTTAACTGCACTGCTGGCCGTAATTCTCTGCTACTGTCCAACAGTTGTCGCAGCACATATAACCAGTACTACAAGAGCAATTGTGCAGGAAATTGTATTGTAAACATACCCAACTGTTTCTTCTATGTACTTCTCTGAGATGAGTGACTGAATGAAAAGTAGTATATTGTTTCCATGATCCTGAGGGATGTGGGTTTTATGTTATTTGGTTGCCAGAAGGTATTCCCTTCTTGTCTTCAAGAAGTTTCTAGTGGCCTCTGAGCTAGCTGGTACACAGTAATTAAGTTTAATATACATAATAGGGGCATACAGACCTCAGTCCTATGCCAAGCCTATTGTGTATGTTATTCCAATGCGCAGAACCTATAAGGGAAATAGGAACTACGCTACATGGCGCCCAACCGTGATTGCCGCACTTATTTAACAGTAGAATCTGAGTAATTCAGTCATGCTTATTCTCAGAGACCCTACTCAGAAAACGCCAGAGATGTCTGGAGTGGGTAGGCACAAAATTCCGCCACAGCTGAGTAGGCAAACTTCCTATGTATTGGCTGTTGGTTAAATCAAGCTTGAAGGAAAAAGTTACCGAACAATTGTTCCTTTTTAAAACCTTATCTGAAAACCCTTTTTTAGGACATTTTGTTTTCACAACACAATGTCTGCCGAGGCAGCTGCTTCTGTCACTGGGACACAGGTCTCAGCCGACGAAGAGGAAGCAAATGCAATAGATTTTGCTCCCAAAATCAGGCATGGACTCACACAAAAACACCTCAGACATGATTTAACAGACCGAGGAGTTACAGTGATAATTATAGAGGCACACAAAGATTATCAAACAGATGTGTTATATTCTTGGGTTATATTCCCAGCAGTAAATGCAATAACTCAGACTTTTCATTCTCACATACATGAAAAAGTCCCAGTGGTCTACACTCCTTTTGAGGAGATTAAGATTCCGCTCACTAACCAGAATCATAATTACTTGTTTAATGGCGCCCTACAAACAAATAAATAAAACCAGGCTCCGTCCACTAGGTAGACTAGGAGCTACATGGCCGACATTCGCCTGCTACACACAACATCCTGACATTGATATAATGCCACAAGATGCACTACTCTTACAACACAAAGAGTTAGTAAAACTCTTACAGAGCCATGACACAACTCGTCATGAGGACACTTGGTGTCCAGCCCTCAGTAGCTACAAATAATACAGCTCCTACACAGAGCACCGCTACTAAAATCACTCCACAAACACACACACAGAGTAATGGGTAAACTGCCCATGAAACGTGAACAGATTCCTTTCTGGGTAGCTCAGAAAAGCACCCAATTAGAAGAAGTATTTCTAAATAACACACCATTTGAAAGCATATAATGCTAACACTCTGCTTGCACATAGGGATAACACCACAGTTAGAGGACTGCACCAATTGGGTACAGTCTTTGCTGCTATATATAGCAGAACTCATGGTATTCCTTCCTTAGCAGTAATTCCAGATGTCTTACGACAGCTCTGAGCTTAGGTATGAAATTACTAGGTAATTATGACCAGATATCAACAATAATACTAGCTCACATTAAAGGAGAAGCAGCTTGAGTGGCGATCCGCCAACACCTAAGAGAGGTCAGTCTTATAGACCAACTACAAGAACATCCCAAAATAATTAAAACTGCATATGCAGAACTGTGAAGGGTCAGTTTGGGTGGAAAAGCTTTTAAAAATCACAGCTAATTGGCAGTCCTGAGAAAGACACTGCTAAGCAGACACATACTTCTTCTCAAGAAGAAGTGGGAACATAATTAAAAAACAACATTTTTCAGAAAAGATTCTCAGTCCCAAGGTAGGTCTCCTCAACAGGAGCCCTCTGCAAAGAGGTATAACCTTTGGAATAGGGATAATATTAGGAAAACTGCAGTGCTTAATTTGTAAAAAATAAATAATAATACCAGGGCTTTCAGCAGGAGGACACTAGAGCTTGCACCATCAGTTGCCCCTGACAGCACTGCCAATGACAGCACCTACACACTACTAATCATCACACTCTTAAAAGTGTGACAATTCATACTATTACAGGCCCCCCAAAGCTATAAGAATGGCTTTGGAGGCAAATACTACTAATTGTAAATTTAAATTTAAATAATGATCAGAAGTTGGTGTGCTAGTACCTAAATTGGCAGACATCACTACCATGTGGCAGACAGTCATAGGCCCTGGCACAAATTAAGCACTGGAAACCTGACAGGTATCAGGATACTGATACGAATTCCTCCAGATATACAACACAGGGAGTGAAGGAAAGTCAGCACACAAAGAAGAGTGCAAGCAGTCCAGGGACAAGCACGCTCAGGACTCTTCTAAAACAGAAGACAAGTCACACCTCAATAAAAAAATTAAAACAACACTTATCTTTACTTTAAGAAGGCAATGATTTGCGATATTTCTTAATGGGACCTCCAAACCACGTCAAAAACGTTTTATATACGCCGGTATATGTACTGCATACAAGGAGGCATGGAAACTGACGCAAATAGAGACTGCGGAAAGAATACGAGAGATTGATTGTATTAATTTAGAGAAAACACTCTCTGTAGTAGACAATGGTTTAACAACTCTGTCCTCCAGAATATATTCATTGGACACCATTGTATCATATGCAATTGATATAATAGAACAAGACTTGCTAATGTTACAACATGGCCTGTCTCAAATACGATTTTCCAGTTTCAGTATTGTCTGCAACATATACCGGAAGGCCTATATGAAAGGTTGGGTAAAGAATACATTAAGTCAACATGGACTTTACCTTACATTACATTACATAAAGGGAAAGAAGTAGTCCTTAGGGGCAAGGACTGCACAAATTCACTAATTGGTACACTTTTGTGCAAAGGTATTTACACAGAGCTTGTGATGGTTCTGCGAATAACCTTTCATGCCAGCTGCACGGGACTCCCTCCACAGTGATAGAACCAATTTTCAGGCAACTATGTCAGGGAGCGCCCAAAGGGAAAAAGTATATTTTTCCTGAATTTTGCAACCATGTTCCCTGTTGACCTTAGACATGAATAATGCACAGGAGTGGGCCGTAGCCCGAGCTCCAGCAATGTATAAAAATCACGCTGGATGGGATGAAGGCTCAACCCACCAAGTGATCCTGTTAATAGTTTCACCACTTGCACAAAGACACATGCTGTCCAACATGCAGATAGTGCTGCATTAATGAATAACATTATGCGGCACAAAATACAAATAAACACTTGTTATCTCAAATGGATGTTTCTGTCAAACTATAGCACCTGAAAACAGGTACCTACCAGAATTTAGTATATTAGAGTCCCAGAGACAATGTTTTGTCATCTCCCCCGTGAGTATCAGAACAGCTCAGGGGTATTTTCTGAAAGAATTACTGAATTGCTAAAGCACTTTGATGAAGAAGTGTTGTCCTATATTGTGTGATATTTGTCTAAACTGACAACCTTTTGGGGAAACACTTGACCAGGGTGAGAACCATTATTATGGGATTGGCCTCTGGGGGCTACAAATTTAATTTCGAGAAATCAGAAATTGCCCACCTCAGTATTCTATTGTTGGGATATGAGCTTTCAAGTAAAGGGAAAAGCCTGGCAGCTAACTTTTTTAAAAAAGTGTGCACTGCTCAAGCCTCCAAATACATTAAACAACTTCCTATAAGTACTGAGATTTCTAGATTTTGGCAGAACATACATTTTTGATTTCACAAAGTGAGAAAAATCTTTCTACGACATTTTTCAAACCTGACTTTTCAGTCAAACACTGGACATAAGAACACACCAATATTCTTTGTTCACACCAGGAAGATATTATTGCTTCCAAATACATACACAGACGTGTAAACTAGCACCACTTGGTACTCAGTATCATTTTGAGTCAATTTGGGTACACTTATTTTAACTTTTAATAAAGGTGAAACTGTACCATTCAAATATGATTCTCATCTGTACACAAACACACAAATTAGTTTTAATTTAACAGAAAAATAAATACATTCTGACAACCATTCAGGCTGTAGCAAAAGAAAGAGCACTGCTTAAGGGGAAGTGGCATGATTGTCGTTACCCCAGTACATGGGCTAGCATTCCTAATGCCAAAGCCTTACATTCAGAATGGATACAAAGAGCTATCTCTTTTGCTGCATCGGACTTTGAATGCAGACTTGATCCAAGTTTAAAAACACAGGCATTCCTGCAATATGAAAAAGAACGCCATCTACCAAATGAAATCTTGCTTCTAGATCAGTATGAATTTAAAAAAATCTACACTGATGGGTCTGCCCCAACGGCCGCTTTTGTTAAATATCAGATGCTGGATGGCAAGTTCCGTCTTCATTGCACCAAAAAACTACCTCTAGGTAATAGCACAGCTTGGTTGGCAGCTTTAAAAGCCATGATACTTGCACTTGTAAACACGGATCGAGAATTCCCAACACTCATTGTGTTTGATTCCTTTTACTGTGTGCAATGATATAATAAATATTTACACCATTGGGAACAAAATGGGGTTATGGATGAAACAAGGTGGCACAATTAAACACAAAAATTATGGGAACAGGTAGTGGAGTTGAGAAATGACCTACCAAAAACTCATGTGATTAACACACTGAGTCATCAACGTGATGGCGTGCACGTTGAAGGGAATTCATTGACTGTTGAAGTCACATGGGGGGCTGTTCACACAGCTTCCATAGCTGCGCACACTCGTCCAACAATGAGAATAGACGGTTAGAATATGGTGGCTGTAATTGTTTCACGTAAAAGCAGCACAGCATGTTAGATGCAAACAACATTCCATATGCTCAGATTCCTGGAGTGGGAGATAGAGTATTTTCAAAATATGGATAGTAGGCAGGAATTAATCATTTAAAGCACACAATGGCTTGGGCCCTGCGCATTCAGGGGTAATAGCTACTTTTTCTTCATTGCAACAATGATATTGGTGGCCTGGGATCAGAAGACAGACTATTGGCTTTGTCTTGAACTGCAACATCAGTAAACAAATGCCAGGCTACACCATCACAAGACCCGCGCAGGTCCCATTGCTAGACAGCCTCAGACTGTCCACTTGATCGTGTCGTGTAAAGGACCACTGCGGCCCCTCACATTTTAAGGTGGCTTAAAAATATATCTTAGTGGCAGTGGGTTCTTGCTCAAGTTTCCTATAAGTATGGCCTCAATACTTGGCTGACGCTCAAAACTGTTATAGAAATATTTGCGAGTCCACAACAGGAGATACGCAATGAACGTTACACCCTGACTGTGGCCCGACACTTGGCTCTCGAGCCTGCTGAGAGGACATGGAAGGGATGGACGCAGTATTGCGGTACTCCTCTCCAACGCCATCCTGAGGGAATTAAGGTAGAGGAGAGGAAGGACTGGGGCATAGAGCAATCATTAACAGCTAGGGTATTAGGCGGGGTATTAGTGGGGTCAAACACTTATATGGATTCAGGGGGAAATACACACTCAGCCAAGAAGCTCTCTAGGAGGTGTCACCCCATTAACAAATATGGGAACTTGATCGTACATGTGAAGGCACAGTGGCAGATGCAAACCATTCTGTATGTATGATCATTTGGCTGTTTTACATGAACTAAAGGAAACAAAGAAACAAACAAAGATTCTGTTAAAGTGAAACAGGCCGCCACTGGGAAGTCGAGATGATCACGGCAAGTCCTGTCTTAATCCCAAAAGTGGTGGATCTGGGCAGAGAGAGAAAAAGATCGCGGAGACAAAGGCATTTGGGACCTCATACAGTAATACATGTGCCACTCCTTAAAGTGAAAAGAACAAGAACTGAACTTTTGCCGCCTCCTGTCGTGATAAAAACACCAGATTAATTTCAAATGAAAGAATCAACCAAAACCTATGTGGCCAATACTGAGCAGTAGGCCTTGAATTCCACAATAGTAGACATCCCTCTCACTACTATTCAAGAAATTCAAACTGAAAGGCTCATCAGGTTTGAGCAATCAAATCCATGGAGTGGGGGACTATGCAACAATGCAATGGAACCAGTTCTCCTTGAACCAACCTTTCAAATTCAAAATAAAAGTCAAAACAACACTCAAGTTGCAATTTGGCCAAAAACAAATGTGTACACCAACGTTTTTTCAACAAAAGCATCAATTAATAAAAGCTTCTACGTTTTTTCAACAAAAGCATCAATAATAAAAGCTTCAAAGTTTTTCAACAAAACATCAAATAATAACTTCAACATCTGAACGTTTTTTCAGCAAAGACATCAACTATTAACTTCAACATTTCAACGTTTTTCAACAAAAACAGCAGAAATAAATTCAACTAAATATGATGCAATTTCAACAATTGATCTTACAGCTACTGGCTATTTCATTAACTGTGATACGTTTTCCATAGCTCCACGTGAACAGGAAGCGACAGCCAGCCCAAAAAACAAACAAACATGCAAGTACAAACTTTTGAACCTTTTCCTTTCCAAAAGATACAGACCTGGCTTCACCATGAGTAGAACTATGGGGTATTTCTGGGTTCATCTTTTTCTGTTCTGGCTTTGCTTAGAGCTAGCTTTTAGTATGACTCTTAGTGGACACTTTCTACAACACAGGATGAACATAAAACTGAAGCCACGTCCATTTTCCATTCAAATGCAAAAGAGACTTATAAATGTATTCGACCTGCACAAACCTTTATATTCTAAATGATGTACTATATCCTCCAGTTTTTAATTATGATTAATATATTTTGAACTTTCATTCATTTTCATTTATTTTTATCATGCATTCAGTGATGCAAATGCAAAAGAGACTTATAAATGTATTCGACCTGAACAAACCATTATGTTCTAAATGATGTACTATATCCTCCAGTTTTTAATTCTGATTAATTTATTTTGAACTTTCATTCATTTACATTTATTTTTATCATGTATTCAGTGATGTCATTACCTTCAGTACATTTTTCTGAAAATTGGGTTACTGATACAGTGTATTATATGCTGTCTCTTTTAGGAATAATTGCTACATTTTCAGATCATGAAATGTTAGAGATTTATTCATATTGCAATGCTTTATACATGTTACCTTCATTAAGGTTATCAACTCCTACAGAATTGAAATGCATCTAGAAATATGGTTGTTTAAACACCAGTAGGAACGTTGCCAAACACCACCATACATTCATCAGCAGGGGCAACATTAGATGCTATTTACAACACAACAGGACAGACCCAGTTAGGAAAGTATGGGTGGTGTGGCCTTTTGACACAAATACCTGTCACAGAAATGATTCCTGAACATCACCAAGGGACCCATTATACATACATAGGCCAGACCTACTACGTTATGTACAGATAACATCCAGAGGTAGTGAAATTCTACAGTGTAGGGAAGCTATGCCTTTTAAAAAAAAAAAAAAAAAGCTCCAACACTGACAATAATAAAAACAAAAGTTTCCTTTATAAAATTCAATGCTTAAAGCAATCTGAAAACCATGCTTGTCCAGCACCTTTATTTTTTCATTTTACATTAGCTAAAGAAATATTTTTTTCTTTTTTGCAAAATAGCAGTCTTAAATACAGCTGCCCCTTTTTCCTTTTTGATAAATTTGGTCTTTCACATACAAGCAGTGTAATACACCTTGGGAATACCTCAAACAGGAACTATGCTTCTCATGGTTTCTAATATTTAAAAGAACAGTCTGAAAAGACTGCAACGTACCTCTTCCGAAGGAAAATGCCAGTGGCAATTACCACCATGCAGGGTCTGCTTAAGTCCTATGATTGGCTGTGTCCCAAGCGTATTCCCATCAAACCAAAGCATTCCTTGCAAATCCAGTGAATGCCTTGTGCTTCATTTAGCAACACCAAGCTATGGATTACAGCACCGGCTGCCTTAAAACCAGCAACTGGCAGCACTGCCTTTCTGTGCTTCCACAACGACTATGCAAGGTATTAAAAAGGTCTGTTCACTGCAGCAAATGGCTACGAGAAATGTTGTGACTACCAGCACTTTTTATCTCTAGTTCTTCAAAACATGTCCTGAAACACATTTTTTCTGTCATTGTTTCAACTTTCACCAAGTGCTTGGAGCTTTCCCTCTAAATTGACTTTTTAAAAGAAAGCATGGTCTTCTGAAAAAAGCATGAAAGAGTTTTCAATTTTATAAACAGAAACTTTTATAAGTAGCTACTTACTCTAAAGAGTATATATATATTTTTTAATGACACTATAGATTTTTCCTGTCTCCACAGAGTCTATAGTAATTTTACACATTTTAACAGCTGCTATTTTTTTCAGCTCATACACCTCTCATGCAACTACCTGCCAATTATTTGCAAATGCCTATTTTAGTCACGTAGTTTGCTTTGAATGGATTATTAACTCTTGTCCATAGATTGGAGTGGGTGTTATGAAAGAAATTGAGGCCTTAACATAGGTA
Organism: Lissotriton vulgaris; assembly: GCF_964263255.1. Taxonomy (NCBI): domain Eukaryota; kingdom Metazoa; phylum Chordata; class Amphibia; order Caudata; family Salamandridae; genus Lissotriton; species Lissotriton vulgaris. The sequence goes on along the minus strand of NC_141689.1, from coordinate 1,292,556,880 downwards.
CTGTCTCAGAGGCCCAAATCCTTTGTGTTACAGAGACAAGCAGGCCCTTTCACAGAGACAGGAAGGACCTTTGACCTAGATTAGCCCTCATTTCACAATAACGAGCAACAGAGAGGCTGTCCCCTCATCTGATCACTGTGTACTCTGTGCACAGAAGATGGTCCATCCTAAATACGTAATCTCCATGTCCAACAGTGACTAATCTACGTCACAACAAATTCTTGGAAACAGACCAAGAACACATCTTCCTCTGACCAACATTACTTCAATCCAAGACACCTATCCAGTATAAGCATACCTCCCTTTGCCCAAGCAAACCAGAGGAGACAGAGACTTCCAGGGCGACACTCTGCCCGAGGCGCTGCAACCTGCATCATGCCACCGCCCCATCTGGCAGAAGTCCATCACCCATCTGTGGGTGTCCAGCTCAAGATCAGGATGAAGTCCCACTAAGGTAATGGGGTTAGACTAATTCTAAGAGGGATTCTTGGCTCTCTAAAGACCTACACACATGCTAGGTACACTTAGGTACATCTAGTTAGGCATCATAGGAGTATATGCTTCATCTTAATGCATTCTGTATTTCATGTATTTGTTCATCACTATTGCAAAATGGTATAACTATACAAAGCCTTTTTATTTAACTGCACTGCTGGCCATAATTCTCTGCTACTGTCCAACAGTTGTCGCAGCACATATAACCAGTACTAGAAGAACAACTGTGCAATACATTTTATTGTAAACACACCAGACTGTTTCTTCTATGTACTTCTCTGAGATGAGTGACTGAATGAAAAGTAGTATATTGTTTCAATGATCCTGAGGGATGTGGGTTTTATGTTATGTGGTTGCCAGAAGCTATTCCCTTCTTGTCTTCAAGAAGTTTCTAGTGGCCTCTGAGCTAGCTGGTACACAGTAATTACATTTAATATACATAATAGGGTCATACAGACCTCAGTCCTATGTCAAGCCTATTGTGTATGTTGTTCCAATGCGCAGAACCTATAAGGGAAATGGAAACTACACTACAGGCTCCCCACCTGGTGTTCCTCAAAAGAACCATTCAGGCCCTGAAACTAGGTTTCGGGAACCTGGGGACATGCAGCCTGACACTCACTCCTTCTCCACTGGGACAGGATGTGAGCCCCTACACCCCTCCCACTACAACGGACCTAGCTGGGCTACTCTGAACCACTTCCACCACTCTGGGTTGGAATATATATGAGCCACTCCTCTTAGGATCACCCCCAAATTCCTCTCCAGACCGCCTGGAATCCACCAAAAGGTCTGCTTCCAATGTGAGCTCCCTGGGGTCAGAGAACTCACTCTCTAACAGGAGTTGACATAGCTCTGGACAATAGGTACTTACAATATGCTCTCCCACAATTGGATCACACAGCCCCCTACAAGGGTTAACCAAACTATCCTTCACCTCACCATCCAGTGCCTCGCACACGTACTCCACACCAATCTACTGAGATTAGCAAGACAGTATCTGACTGTCTCTGTCATTCAACCCACACTCTTCTGGGTGGTCTTCGCACTCACATACCAGGACTTCAATCTTGGGAGATTCCCTCTCCCTGTACCTCTCATCCAGAGTCAGTAGAGTGCCCCTCCCACCACTAGGACCATGAACCCTTGTGCCAGTTACCTTATTCTCTTCAGGGACGCTGCACACTACTGGAGCTACCTCATGTCCTTGAACCTCCTGGTGTATGTTAACCCCCTCCTTCAAGTCAGGTGCCACATCTCTGGGTATATGTACTGTTCACTCAGTACTAGATAACTACATTTTGCTGCCACCATCTGAGCTGGACTTCACCTCCAACTCAGCCAAGCTCACTTTCTGAGCTGCCCAAATTTCTTCTTCTTGGTCAAAGGCCCTCTGAGCCTTATCAATCTCTCTCAGCTCTTTGTCAATTTTGCTCACCCTCTGCTCATGAGCCAGAAGCCAGCTATCTTTTTCTGTTTCTCCCTTACTTTCAGGGAATGCCTCCTTCTCAGACTCAACTTGTAGTGTTGCCTTCCAGCTGGGTCACTCATACTGAAATAGGGATGTCTCTAGGTCCTCCCTGGACCTTCTCTTCACAGGCAGCCCCTTTCCTTGCAAAACACACGTAGCTCCTCCATTGTGTAGGCACAGATGTGCCAGAAGTCAAGATCAATTTTGCAACAATTACCAGAGCCATAGAATCAAAAATACCTTCAGGAGGGCACATAAAACAGAAAAAACAGCATGTGGTTACATTTGATCTGCACTCAACTAGTAGTGTTCACCAATCACTGTACATGAAACCCAAATGCAATTCCAGAATCCCACCGCTGCCACCAATGGTAGATTTGGGGGTCTCTAGTTGGCACAGGCAGGCACTTATGACAAATAGGGACCCTTGCCTCTAGTCAGGGTAAGGGTGTACACTCCTAAAATAACCCCTGCTCACCCCATTGGTAGCTTGGCACGAGCAGACAGGCTTATCTCAAAGGCAGTGTGTAAAGCATTTTTTACCACATGCAGTAACCCAGTGACAACACTACAAACGGACACCATACAAGGTTTATATAAAAAATAAGTATTATTTCATATAGAGTTAACACAAGACCATAAACGACATAAATACACAATACTGTTACTTTAAGAATGATAGTTATAGCTTAGTTCAGTTCAGTTCTTAAAATGCGACACTTTGTGTCAATATACCTTATGATGCGTTGAGCTTCCACGGCAAGCAATGTCGCAGTGATGGAAATGCGGCAAAGTTGCGGTGCAAAGAAATAAAGACGTGAAGATCTTCCAGATCTGGCACGCTTCTCCAATGATGCGAGAAGTCTCGATTCGATGGGTCAGCTGCAGCGTCGACACCCTTGTTCTGCGATGCAATGGCAACAGCTTCAGCTGCAATACTCTTCTCTGATGGTGCGAGAAGCTTCCGCACGATGCGACAACTACAGTGCTGACATTGAAGATGCGACGGCAGCAGCTCCGATGGAGCGTGCTTCTCCGGGGGGATGCGAGGCGCTTTTCTCAATGCAGTGCAATACGACAACTACACAGCGGCGACATCCACGATGCGACGGCAGCAACAGCGATTGTGACACGCTTCTCCTTCGTTGCGAGACTCTTCTCCTGATGCGGGGCAATACGACTGCTACAGCGCCATCATCCATGATGCAACAGCAGCAGCGATGGCTACATGCTTCCTCTTCGATGCAAGATGCTTCTTTTGATGCGGTGCAATACGGCAACTACAGCGCCGACATTTAAGAAGCGACTGCAGCAGCAGCGAGGGCGACATGCTTCTTCCTCGTTGAGTCGTGCTTCCAGCTCCTTGCGATGCGAAGTACCTCAGAAGGCTCCAAAACAGCAGCAGATACTTCCAAAGAACTCTGCGGAGCTGGGGGCTGAAGTCTGTTGTCCCTGAGACTTCAGCAGGAGGCAAGATCTTTTCCATGCCCTTGGAGATCCTTCACAAGTTGAAAATAAAGCACACAACGTTCTTTCTCCTTTCTTTGGCAGTCAGGCAACCACTGCAGGCCAATCCCCCAAGCAGCACTTCAGCTTAGGGATAGTCTCTCCTCAGTTTTTTCAGGTTCCTCTCCTCAGCAAAGATTTCTTCTTGTAGTCCAACAGTGATCTAATTTCTTGGGATCAGGGTCCCAATATTTATAACCCAAAATCATTTGTCCTCTAAGGGCAGAGGAGCCTTTGCCCAGTCCAAACCAGTTCTGGAGCACTCTGTTTACATGACTCCTCTTTACTTTCACAGAGCAGAGCAGAAACATCAGACGCCCCAAAGGAGGTGGAGCCAGAATTGCATAGGGAAAGCACATTCCTGAAGCAATTTGTTGACATGATTCCTTCTCTCCTTTCAAAGTGCAGGTCAGAGACATCAGACGCACCACAGGGGGTGGAGCCAGCACTGTGGGGGGCAGGTCCTAGGTGCAACTCCTCCCTCCCATCGGAATGCAGATCTCTCAATTCACCACTGGGGGTCACCCTATTCCTTGGAATCCACCAACCCTGTCACTCAAACTCCAGACAAGGAATGCACACCCTAGCAGAGGCAGGCTTGGCTAGTTAGACAAGAACATACCTACTTTCTAAAAGTGGTATTTTCAAACACAAAATGTTGAAATCAACTGCACTAAAAGATGTATTTTATCATTCTGAGTTCAGGCATACTAAATTTGAATTTCTTCCATGTTCCCTGAGTCAGTTAGGATTATAAAATGTAATAATCTGCCCATTCTGGCCTATAGATAACAGGTAGCCTTGCAATAGTGAAAAACGAAAATGGCTGTAATTCACTATTAGGACATCCACACACACCAGGGCATGTCCTACCTTATACTTACAATGCACCCTGCCATTGGGCCTACCATAGGGGTGTCTGATATGAAGGAAAGAGAAGGTTTAGGGACTGGCAAATGGGTGCACTTGCCCAGTCAGCATGGCCGCACCGGACTACACACAGGCTCTGCAATGGCAGGACTTAGACACACTTTTACAGGCTGCTTCTGTGGGTGGCACAACCAGTGCTGCAAGCCCACTAGCAGTATTTGGTTCACAAGCCCTGGGCACACTCAGAGCACTGTACAAGTAAACCAAGCCATCCAACTATAGTATCTCTAATTCATACAACAATTTACAAATGTGGGAGCATATGCACTTTAGCACTGCTCAGCAGTGGTAAAGTACCCGAAGTCATAAAACCAACAAGATTAGGTCAGACGAAATACAGGAGGATGGCAAAAAGTTCAGGGATGACCCTGCAAAAAGGACAAAGTCCAAAATCATCTTTTTTTGTTACTTTTTCATATAATCCCCTTTAGGATTCATTGCGAGGCCCCCTTCTCCCTAGCTTTTGCTCCCCCTTTCTTCGATGATGTAGGGGGTAGACCCTGTGAAGGGCCTCCCCCTCCTTCTCTCCCCCTACCTTTTTGCCCCACATATCTCCTGATTTACACATCTTTCTCATTATCCATGCTGCCCCCCTTTTTACCCCTGATAAACAAAGGTTAAGGTTGCAGTGTGACATTTCCCAGAGGGGTCTCACAATGGGCTCCCCGAAGAGTGAGTTTAAACACAGCTCTTCCATGTCAAGATTACACAAAGGTTCAATGGGGGATATATTCCTGCTTGAACAGACACATCTCTCAGCTCTACCCGGGGAACTGGAGAAAGAGTCCTAGCATCAGTCTGTTCTCCCGTTTGCATATATATCTTAGGCAAAGGGTTAATGATGTCAGATTCTGTTACCTTTTGCACTTCGAACAACATTACGGAAATCATTTCAAGCATGTTGTTTGAACTTAATACAGATTTCTCCAGTAAAGACAAGATGGAACCTAGTATTCTTTCGATACAGATCAAATATTCAGAGGGCACATCATGCTTCTCATTTTCATTTCCCAGCTTCACTTGTGAACAAGGCAAGAAAACATCATGTACATCAAGTGCATCGTGATCACACTCCAGGGTGGTACTAATCAAATGGCTTGTGCTACAAAAAAATGATAATGAGAGTCCTCTGGGGAAGAGCTTACAATTGGCTTGTTCTTCTCCCTAAATCTACTCTTAGAATAGCCATCTTTGTCAACTTGATCATATGGGACTTCCCAACCCCTTGGTTGTACTTCAATATCAATATCTGGAAGTGTAAAATCTTCCCTTGGGTAAAGTTTTCCACATGCTGTTGCCTTCTCATCCATACCCAGAACGTCCCCCCTGAAACCTTCCAAAGCCTCTGTTAAACCCAGGCACACAAACATTGCTTGCTCTCTTGTCAGTGCCCCCCTGCTCTGGTGAGTCAACAGATGCGGCCACAGTCATACTATTCGATTTTTCCCTATCCACTGTAGTGTTTTGATGACTCTGCTGGTTAAAGAGATGTTCTGAGTCCAGTTTTGCATAAAAGTCAACGACTGATGCGGAAAATTAACCAGCAGTAAGGCGCTCTAAGCTTGATTGGTTTGGAGTGATGCGTTTACTCTACTGGCTCTGTTGGGTTGAATGGCAGACGCAAGAACCGGGGCCCATATTTATATATAGAGGGGGATCCGATAGCTGCCCACTTGAGCCATCCTCCACTCGTAAATTTGTCTGAGTCGTGGCCCCTTCGCAGTACTTTGCCTGACCTCCCCCCCGCAAGGCCACAAGGGATCCTCTGTGCTTTCCCCAGGATAAATGAGGTGATGATAATAGGATGGGCTTAAGGAGCAAGCCTTCTTGACCCAGTAGTGCCTCCACAGGAGCAGACGAACAGTTTTGCGGAGGAAGCCAGTATTAGCTGGTCGCACTTTACAACAGAGATGCTGTAAATGTCTGGACCCGCTATAGGATCTCATTAATCTGCTTATGTAACTTGGGAACGACAAGAGTACGTGCCGCGAGCATAATTTTTTTGAGGACATCTTGTACCAGCGTACTTAAATGTCAAAAGGAGCAAACTCTCTCCTCCACTTGAATTGCTTGTTGGGAAATAATCCAGTGGTTCTTTAGTCAACCTATTCCAATGAGACTTGCTGCTTACTGTCACTTGCAGCCTTCCCTTTATTTCTGCAGCTGAGAGCCGACGCCCCCCCTCAGGCGGGACACTGGTGAAACGTGGCAGCGCCTAAAGTCGTTGCATCAGTGTTTAGTCAGATTGGACGGATCCTGGGAGGTTTTCAGTCTTCAGCTCAATCAGTCAGATCAGTACAATCTGGTATGCCTGTCTGTCCACACTGAAAAGGACCGGGACAAGGTGGAGGACAGAGCAGAGGGTGGTCAGTCCTGGCATCGGACCAGTTGTTTTGCCAGTGTTTAGGTGTTTAAGCAAGTAGAGACCTTTTCTATTCACTTCTTCACAGATGGTGCACTGCAGGTGTTTTGAAAGGATTTTCAAGGGAAATGAGACTCACTACACCACCGGTCTTCCCCTCTTGTGCCTCTCACATCTCACCTCCTTTTTCACCTCCTTCAGTGTCCTCCGGTGTCCTCCATCCTCTGCCCCCCACCATCAGCAAGCCGTGCGGCACCTCTGGCTGTTCAATCCAGGCTGAGGTACCAGCAGACAGCAATGGAGCTAAAAGCCTTAGCGGCAGGAATTGGCGGGAATCAGCAATGGGACAGACCAGGAGATCGGGTGACTTTCAGACTCTCGGACTGAGGCTGATTCCAGTGGGTCAAAGCAGACAAGGCAGCAGCCAAAGATGTAAGCGGCCATGGCCTCAGCTGCAGTTGAAAATGACCTACGGTTGACCAATGGTAACGAGCAGGCAGCAAGCGGCGGAGAGCTGAGCCGGGAGCCGAGCGCAGCAGCAGGCAGCGCGGTGGCACTACGGCACAGCAGTGATACCACCAGCGGCACAAGTAGCATGACTCCTCCATCGCCTCTCAGAACAGGAACAGGAACAGGCTGCCTATCACAATTCAGGAATGAAATGAGACAGTAACTGGTGCAAAGCAAAGGGCCTTTTCCAGGTTTTGGGAGTACTGCGATTATTGCCTTGTAAGAAAGAGGATTTAATGAGTTATCTCCCTCTATTTCTTGAAAAGCAACATAAAAGGAATCAATTATATTATGTCCTGTCCAACAATAGAATTCAGCTGAAAAACCTTCTTCCCCTGGTGCTTTATGGTATGGCAATTTCGATATTGCTTGCGCAGTTTCATCCCTATTAATTTCTCCCTCAAGAAAAACCCTTCAATCATCAGAAAGGTATGGAAGATCTACTTTTGAAAGAAAGTTGTTTAGTCTATCTGTGTTTACTTGTGTGTCTGGTGTGTAGAGGGACATATAAAAGGAAGCTAATTCATTCACAATGTCCTGTGGTCCAGTAAGAATTGGACTGTGAGATGATTTAGTAGCTGGGATAACCATGGCTGCTTCTCTTTGCCTTAGTTGTGCCGCTAATAATCTACCTGCCTTTTCACCTTGTTCATAACGTCTTGTTTTTATTTTTTGAAGGGCAAACTCCGCCTTAGATGTGAAAAGCCCATTCAACGGCATTCAAGCTTGCTCTAGGGATTTACAATTTTGCATTGTTGGTGCTATGGTATATTAAAGGGTATACGACTGAATGTTCTATTCTAATTCTTGTTGACGTGCAGCATTTAGTTTGCTGGCTGTTTGCTGGCTAATGCCGCCTCGTGCATCAATTGACCTCTGATAGTAGCTTTAGCCGCAGCCCATATCACTTTATTTGAGGTTACCAAATCCTGATTCATTGAAATATAGTCTTGAAAAAATGTTTGTAATTGATGTTTACCCTCTGGAGACTTGTGTCACTGTATGTTCATGCGCCAGGATTTACGCCGCGATCTGGGTATGCCAACTTCAATGGCTAAGAGGACCGGGGAATGGTCAGAAAATGCTGCTTCCAAAATACAAGACTCTTGAATGGATTGAACTATTCTTTGTGATACTAAAACATAATCCAAATTAGGGAGGGTACCATGTGTTGGAGATGAAAATGTGTACTCAGTATCTGACAGATGTGAAAGACGCCAGTGATCAATTACTCCATTATCCGATAAGATGGCATCCATTAATGTCCTGTCAGCATTATTATTTTTACCTAAGGGTCCTGTTCTATCTAAAATTGGTTCCCTTACAGTGTTCCAGTTGCTACCTATGAGATATTGTGATGCACCTATCTCAACTAACAAACGATTTAGATGAAGAAAAAATATATTTTTTTATCCTGTTGGAGATTAAACAGAGCCAACACAAATGTAGGTATCTCTAAGCCGTAGCTTGGCAAATACATAACAACCTTCAGGATCTGTCCATGTTTTTGATATTGTAACCTGGAGAGATTTACGGATTAGAATTGCTACTCCACATTTGTGTGGGGGGCCTTTGGTTGCATGTTAATCCCTTTGTATACTACTGTGAATTACTTTGCCTACCCAATCTCTACAGTGTTTCTCTGACTCCAATGTATCCAAATGTGACTCTTGAAGTAATGCCACATCTGTCCTCTTGGATTGAAGATATGACAGTAGTTTCTTTCTTTTGATGTAGTGAGTAAGTCCATGCACATTCAATGTAATCACAGAAAGAGGGCGTGTGTTGGGGGTGATCGATATATTTATGAGGTGCCAATGAGTTTAAGTAGAAAAGAAGAAGAAAAAAGGGTGTGGAGGATTAGAAAGGAGGGGAGAGGGTAGAAAATAGGAAGAGTAACTCCTGGTTTAACAGTGATATATATAATCAGAGACACACAGGGCCCGATCCGGAACTAACTTAAGACAAAATCCTAAACTTACTACCATTTTGGTATTCACAGAAGGCACTTACTCATTTTGGTATTCACAGAAGGCACGTACTCATTTCGGTACTCACAGAAGTAAGAGTCCTAACTTTAGGACTCCTAAATGCCTTCTGTGAATACGGAAAGTCTTAAAGTTAGGATTTTTCTCCGTTTAGGAGAAGTAAAGTTAGGAGTCCTAACTTTACTACTCCTAAACTGATAAAAATCATAACTTTAAGACTTTTGTTATTCACAGAAGGCATTTGTATCTGGACCTCTGTAATATCTTTCAAAAATGACGCTTCTGTGTACAGTGTTATCAAATATATCTTAGTGACAGTAATTATCAACAAGAGTCAAGACTGAATATCAATTCCAACCACTTCAGAATGTCGTATATCTTTTCCTATGACTTAATTGCTTAATATCTGGTGAGGTTTGATGTGTGAGCGAACGCTATATTAGGCAGTAAAACATATACTGAAAGGGTCACATTTCTTTAGGTATATGTTGTCAACTCATTTCATGCATGATGCATTGAATTGGGATTGCATCATAGCGATCATAACCTCCGCTACTGTATATGTACAGTCATAGATGCTGACTTCAGCCTTGCACTTAAAAGTATTCAGTGGTAGAGCTTAAAACATGTGGCTTGACAATATGTAATAGCGTTGAAATTAAAGTTGTTTAGCGCTGAAATTAAAGTAGAATGCTGCTTACCATGGTGTTGTTGGTCACGTTGGTTATAAGGTACGAGTCTAAACAGTTGCCTCTTGTCAACATTTGAATTATAACAAAGAACAAGGAAAACTGCTTTGTCCCCTTTGCCAGCTCAAATGTAGGAGACACTTAATTCAGTCAAAAGAGGCACACATTCAGCTGCCATGAATATATACCTTTAATAGTGGGGCATTGATACACCAAGCATTCAGGACAGACAGGTGTATATTAAGTAGCAGATTTCCGTCTGAGGAAACAAAGGGCCATTTACCACATTTCATAAGGCGCACTTCATTAAACAGTTCTATTCTGTTCCATGCATGTCCAAGGCACTCCAATTGTACTTTGCTTCCCAAAACTGCCAGAACATCATAACTAGCTGTCTGTCCATAAAAGATACCAGACAACACCACGTTCTGCCAATCATTCAAATGAAGCTGGGCTTGGGCACAATAATTATAACTTTGTAGTGCAACACTGTACCTGTATTTCAAGAGACACAAATCCAGACAGCTGCCTTCTGTCAAGATTTGAAGTGTTGTAGTTGAAAAAGAAAAGCCACTTTGTCTTCTCTGTTAGCGAAAATGCCAATGCTACCTACACAGTACATTTACAAGAGGTGCAAACTCAGCTGTTCCTAACAAGTGTGAAAGCGTCACATTTAATCTCAGAAATGTGACATACTAGGTGCTCAAAGCAGCAGGCAATTGTTTTTAAAGAGTGAATTTCCATCTGAGGAAGTCAACACTCATAGACATAAAGTCCCCCCAGGCGTCTGTAAGAGAAAGGAGCTGCCCACCACATACCACAAGGCACGAGGACTGACAGCTGGCTCCTGTCAGAAGTTGAAGTGCTTGCGCTGAAAACAGAAAAAGTCATTTATCTTCCAAGGAGAGTGATGTATTGAGCTGTAAATCTCACATCAGTGAGCACAGCTATTTAGATGGCACTTTCTGTTGAAATAAGTTTCAGGTCATGAGTATAAATGCTTCTTAGGGCCACCCAGGACTCCCCTCAGCTCGGAGCTCTGTGCCAAGCAGCCATCTTGCATCGTGGCCAGACTACGCTCTCATCCGCTTCACCGAATTTGGAAGACAGGGCCTATTCTGTGCTGTGAAACCAAGTGACAGGCAGACAGCTAAACCAGCCTTCTTGCCAGGCTACCTGCTGCCTGAAACATGTGTAATTTTGCATTACTGGTTTAACTACAAATGGAAAGAATGCTTGGAAGCCGCTGATGAATTTAATTAATGGAATACCTTGAAGCGTCCTGATGACACAGATGTATTCTTTATTAGTGGCATTGCAATGGTGTTACCCACTGTGGTGTGAAGCGTTTGGTTTTAGAGTACAGTTATAAAAAAAAATGCCCTATGTACAGTCTGGGTATTTCCAAGTGGAAACACTTTTTTATCTTAAAACTTTTTGCCCATTTTTTGTAGCCTAACTCAATCGATGTATAATACAAATGCAAAATAATGGCTTAAGGACTTATTCACAGTGCTTTCTGTCACAGACTGGGACCCCGCAGTACTAAACATACATAAGTCACTATTCCCCACTGCACCAACCAGGTTTCAATTCTGGTGACTTTCTGGTAAACACAAGGATATGACGGACGGAGAACTGAAACTTTTCACTCACCTCTAATCACAGATCTGGGTTGAATCCATCATCGTTCTTTAGCTCACTTAGCCACACAAGTTCAGACCCAGTGGTATGCAAATCAGTCTTGACCCTGTGCCTCATGAGAACAGTCCAGCCCGAACTGCCATGCCAGGTCTTCCCTGGACCAGAAACAAGCACCCTAGGACCAGTTTCAGGGTAACACAAAGTGAGCAGGGGACCCGCGTCTGGGCATACCCTTCCAACTTAGGGCAAACAAAGCAAATAAGAGGAGGTGATGGATGGAACGCTGAAACTTTTCAGACACTCACCTGCTTTCTGGTTGCACACACAGACCTCTGCAGTGCATTTACTAATAGAGGCTTCATATTATGTGATAGTGAATTTCCCAGTGATTAACCTAACTCACATTTATTTTTCATTTAAGCTGAGCCTTATTTTACATGTAGTTACCTAAAGGTGAAAGGCCGAAAAAATTTAAAGAATATTTTAATTTTGTTAGCCATGCCTTTGTCCCCACCACTACCCTAACTCCCGCCTTCTTTACTCACAGCATCACAGTTCCCATACTTTTTTTTGATGCTCTTCAACCACCTCAAACAATACAAAAACGGTGCATTCATTAAAAAAAATAGAAGTCTTTGATGGGACTTCATATCCCATAATGCATTTTGATAAACTTAGTAAGAGTTAATACAGGAATCTATTAAATGAGCCCACCTCAATTCTAATTTGTTTGGACACAATTAAATTAATTTGATAACTTTGTTTAAATAAAATTATTGTCTTATTTTAAAGTAATATTGTGAATACTACCCTGGGTGTTGTTTAGAAAGTTTGAGTAGTCAATATTTGAAGGCCAAATACAACATCATAAGTGAGGACGCTCTGGATGAACTCATACCTTGCTATAGCTTTGGGTTTTCCAATGTCAGCCCTGGGGGGCTGAATCCGTTGCAAATTTTTTAGTATAGTTTAGATGAATGTAATTATCTTTAAAATCTTGCATGGATCCAGCCCTCCAGTGCCGCCATTGGAGAACCATACTCTAGCTGGTGGGTGGGTAAATTTCCCCCTTCAGTACCAGCCACTTCTTCCACCTGCTGGCCAGCTTTTCTTCATGCATAAGCGAAGGTAATACATTCAGCTTTTGAATTTCTGGAATACAGCTTGCTGTTACACTCACAGTATTTATCCTTTCTAGAGTACGGGTTTGTGCTCTTTTCTTGGAGGCTTTACGGACAACATGGGAGGCTTTACTGAAGAGCTGGTCTTTGTTTGCTTCAGACTCCTCCCTTAGGATAGCAATTTCATCATCGAAGAATGTTTTTGTGCCGTGAAAAATTGTTTTGTTGGTTGAGGGGGTGTGAGCTCTTCTCCAGTAACAGCCACAATCATTTTCAGAGTAAACCATTAAAGTCACAAATTAAGCTGTGCTTAACCTTCTTGTAGCTTGACCCAAAAGCAGTCAGGCTTAACTTAGAAGCTATGTATAAAGTATTTCTGCAGCACACAAACAGTAATAAAGTGAAAACAGAAGAAAAGAAAAACCCCATACAATTTAGAAAAATAAAGTACATTTTAATACATTATTTGATACTAAAACAACAAAATCAAATCAGCAGAACTAGTGTTATGCAATTTCAAAGATTTAAGGTAAGTACAGAACCTAAAAGCTCAAAGTGCCATTCGCAGTTTTCTGGTTGTGCAATCCTGGGTGAAAGCCACAAGTTCAGGGCAACCACAATAGAGTGCAGGCCGGAGACAAGAAACCAGGGGGCATATTTACTAGGACGGCGATAAATAAACGCAAAGCACACTTAGCGCTTGTTTATTTATCGCCGTCCATCGCAGGAATTTATTGCCCTGGTAATGCGTTATTAACAACGCGTTACTCCAGGGCGATAATATTCCAGAGAAATGGACCAACATCGCTGGAAAACCAGCGATGTTGCACCCAAAACAGAGATTGCCTTGGTGATACGACCCTGTATTATCACCATAATCCCCCTCCCATGTTAGCTATGCCTTAGTGTGGAATTTAACAGAAGTTAAATTCCTGTGTTAAGGCATAGTTAACAGGATTTAAAATATCTCTACCCCTCGTTGATGATATCACGAAGCTGGGGTAGCGATATTTTCCCATGGTGTTTTGTTAGGCACGCCTCCTTTGCATTTCATTAGAGATGCAAAGCAAGGTGTGAACAAAATGGGAGCTGAAGTAAGGAAACACGGGCTAGCGTGTCCTTGTAAATAATGCGATATAATTATTGCCGCTTTGCGCCCAAAAAAGAACGCTAAAACGGCGATAATTATATCTTCAGGCCCTTGATGATATGCCCCCAGGTTAGTCTCACTGAAAATGTTACCCTCTAAAGTATAGTGCAAAGAGTTTCATTGGCAGTGGAGGAAGCCACCAGGAGCAGGGAGAGCATTGCTGATGATCATCGCTTTCACACAAAGAGCAAGCTGAGTGTTGCAGATGATCTTCCCTGTAGAACGAAGGTCCTGTCCGGCATTGCTGATAGTCATTGTTGGAGATTCTCGTTGCTGGTTACCACGGACAGTCGACTCTGGAGTAGGAAATGCAGGTCTTGCATTGCCAGTTATTGGCAGCATACGCTGAATTGCAAATAATCGGTTCACCAAAGCTTCACATTGGCAGTCAGCGCTTAATGCAGTCGTTAAAAAACCTCAAACTTTAAGATTTCTCCTGTTCTTCAAAGAGGAGCTTAACTGATGTAACACCAAGGATCAAGGACCTCAGAGACACCTCTGGGGAATCAGGAACTCACTCCACTAGAAGACAGCTGGGCTCAGTTAGGACAAGGCAGGTCCAGGCTGGTTCAGTTGCAGCAGGTCAGCTGGACAGTGCAAAGAGGCCTCAGGAGCTTTTTGATTCCCTTTACCTCAGAACAGGAGGTCATTATGCTTAGTCTTGGAGTCACTTCAGTCTGATATGAATGGTGCAGGTCCAGTCTTCCTTCTCAGTACAGATAGGCAGAACGTGTAAAAATTCCCTCCGCAGAATTCCATGGAGTTACATAGCAACTCTGCGGTATGCAGTGGAGCTCCTTCTAGAGGTGGAAAAAATGCACACCACACTGCTCGCACTGCAATTCAGCACCAGTATCGTGTTTTGTGCTGTAAAATCAGTGCAAACTGCAACACACGGTGCACAAGAGCATGCAGCCATTTGAGTTGATGTTGCTGCCCTCGAGTCGAAAATCTACTCAAGAAGCAGCTTTCTGACCACTACTGCTCCCTCGACTGCTCAGGTTAGAAAATTACACCAGAAGGCTTCTTAGAAACTGGCATTGTCTTAAGAGATACCAAATATTTCTTACCAGCTCACTTGGTGGATCTTTGCGTTGTTCCTGTTGTCATGGCAATGCTCGAATGGGAAAACTATTCTTCCATGCTGTGATTTGTGGAGTTTGGCCGAAACACCATGTTAAGAGCAACACAATGTTGCCAAATTCATTCAATTCTGCCCAGGCCAAATTCTCAGCAAGTAGGTCAGGCATCAAGCAGAAGAGTAAATAGGGCGTCCTTTTTCTGTACTATCCACAGGGCAGGAGTGTACTCGAGTTGGATATGAAGATCTAATATTTATATCTGATGTCCACTTTAAAGTGTGAGAAGCTTCTGGCGTTGATCCTAACACAGGTGTCTGGCATTTCCTGCCTTTCTGCCCTTGCCCAAGTCTTTTTTAGGGCACAATGGGCTAGTTTAAAACCCTTTGTGTGTGATCTGAGCCAGTGCCGTTGTAGTTCAAGTGTGGTAGGTGACAGCTCCACCCCCCCATTCTGCCAAAAATGGGCCATCCCGCCAACACCGAAACCCTCTAATGTGATACTGTATGGCAGACATACACAAAGGCCAACTACATCTAGTCAAGTGACCACGGATACAGGCTGCGAGCATCAAATGGTTAGGACAGGAACATGTTGAGTACGTAAAAGTGGCATTTTCAGAATAGTGACTTAAGATCCAACTTCACCTTTAAAGAGGGTTTTAAATTACAATACCTCTAACATCAAACATGCCTTTCCTGCCTGCTCCCAATCAAAGGTTATTGCATATTAAATGTCATAGGGTACCCAATGTTATCCTATGGCAGTGGTAGGCCTTGCAATAGTGAAAAAACAAATTTGAGAGTTTTTTACCATCAGTAAATGTAAAACTGAAAAGTACATGTCCAACCTTTTAAATGCAATGCACCTTGCCCTATTAGCTGTTAAGTGCCTATCCTAGGGTTGACAAATATACATTAAAAATAAATGGTTAGGGCTGACAACATTTGTATTTCTGCATGTCAAAATGGAATTTAAAACTTCGCACACAGGCTATTATGAATGGCCTGAGGCATGTTTAATATGCTACTTAAGTGGGTGGCACAATAAGTGCTGAAGGTCTACTAGTAGTATTTAATTTACAGGCCATGGGTACCAGTCATATTACTTTATTTGAAATCAAAAGGTAAATTAAATGTGCCAATTGGATGGAAGATAAGTTTAACATTTAAAGGAGAGAGCACCAGCCCATGTTAGTAGTGGTAAAGTGTGCAGAGTCCTAAAAGCCAACTGAAACAGGTTTAGAAAACAGGAAGGGTAAGGTAAAATTTTGGGAGTGATCTTGCAGAGTCGGCCATGTCCAATGCATGCACTTTCATGATGAGTCCTCTGCCTGCCCTTCCCAAGTTGAGATTTTGCTAATAAAAGATAGCTCTGAATCCAAATGTGTCCTCAATGGAAAAACTCATGCTTCAGAATGGCAGATCAACAATGTATTTCCCAAATGTGATATCATCAGTGTATGTCCCCATGCTGTTAACATTTTGCGAACATGAATGATGAATGTGATGATGAAGTAATAATGAAGTTGTCATATGTTGCTAGAACAGCTTACCACTGGATTCCAACTGATGGCCGGCTAAATGCTGGACCCTCACCCACATCCAGAACCCACACCAGAAACCTCAGAATAATCATCAACAGCTAACTGGACATAACTGCACAAGTCAACGTTGTCACTACTTCCTGTTTCACACCCTGAAGATGCTGATAAAGATCCTCACATGTCTCCCAAAGAACACAAAAGAAATGATCACTCCTGCCCTTTACCAGCAAGTTGGACTGTTGGAACATCCTCTACCCTGGGATCGCCAATCATCTCAGTAGAAGACTACAGACTATCCAGTACTCCGCAGGTAGACTCATCCTCAACCTCTCAAGTAGAACTCACATTACACCTCCAGTACACAAACACACTCAATTCAAAATCCTCACACACACATTCAAAGCACTCCACAACTCAGGCCCCACTGCCTGGACATTTGCATCTTCTTCCACAAACCATCCAGGCACGTCCGCTCCATAGGACTCCTACTTGAAAACATTCCATAAATACTCAGAACCAGATCAGAAGGGTAAGCATCTCTTACACTGTTCCTAAATCATGGACACCCTTTCTTTTCATATCAGAACCTCCTCTCTTCTTCGATTCTGCAAGAAGCTGAAGACCTGTCTTTTCAATTAACCAACCTACTGTAGGTATAGGTAGGCACACGCACCTGCTCAGCCCCAGGATATCCTCATTAGTAATATGAGCTTTTCAAATACATAAAACATACTAAAAGAATAATTCCTTTTTTGAAATTCAGTATTTAAGTAAAGTGAATCCTAAGAAATCACTATTAGAAACATGTACTTGCTCATGCATTTCAAATATGGAATTGCAAAAGGTGATTTTTGATCAATCACAAATCATGATCCTGTCAAAACAAACCATAGTACAACTGTCCAAAAATTCCTATGGGTAGACCTGGAGCAACATTTTCAGTGTGCTAAATATTCCATTAAATATAAATACATTTATTGACGTAGGACGGCTCATTGCATCTCCAAACCATTTTAGCTCTTTAAAAAACATATCTAGTAAAAGGTGCTCCAAATGCCCGGCCCTGGCAAGTGTTGGCTCATGTTTCTTCTGAAGTCAGTGGTACCCAGGGGCAGTGCTGACTAGGGGCCAAATGGTAAATAGAACCAAAAAAGCCCCATAAATTGATAAATTCACGTTTCAGCATTACCTGGTACACCTTACTAGCAGGGCCGGACTGGGAACCCTGGCTGATTGCTGCGCAACCAGACCTGAGAGCACAGGGATTGCTCCTGCTTTTGTTACAGGGAGCTAATATTGCAGCCCTGCTGGAAAATCGTCTCCCAGTGACAAAGCTGGCCCCCAAGGCTAGAAAAACGACCTCCACCCCTCCAGCCCAACAGGGAAATGCCCGGTGCCTGCTACGCGAGTCCAGTCCTTCCACTAGGTCAAGACCATGTCCTGATTTGCCTACCAGAAGGAGCGCAGTAATCTTCAGAACGACTACTGCAGCCTCCTCACTCTCCACCGTAAGATGAGGTAGGCTAGGCAGACTATGGAACTGAGCAAACTGTGGTGGTGCTCTGTGAAAATGTAGTTCAAAGCCAGGTGCAAAGTATCCACCACTCTGATAGGGGAGAGAGAGTGAAGATTAGCCTGTTCTCGATTCTCTATCAGCCCACGCAAGATGTATCCTTACCTCCTTTTTAACGAGCTGTAGAATGAACAGGTAGGGACACATGGGCTGTTAATAGATAGATAGATAGGTAGCGTAATTTACAAAATATTAGCATAATAGGTATAATAATGAACATAATCATTATTCGGACGACCAGTGAAAGCAAGAACTTACTCGAATGGCCCATGGTGCCTGACAGTTTAATCACTTCTGCTTTTTAATGTGGCCTTTCACCCCCAGATAGCACGCGCTGCGGGAACTCCAAGTGACCATGCCGAGGGACAGCAGTCATCGGAAATATTTTTCTCCAATTAATAAAAAGCCGAAAATACACATGTTTACCTCATCCTCTGAGGAAGGGGGTAATGTCAGGGTCTTTAATATACGATAAAATATCATCTGTTTAAGACAAGATCATTAATCGTCTCCCAGTATATCTGATAGACCCATTGAGTGACGCTCTTCAGGACCGCAGCCAGTAGCTCTCAGGCCAGAGTATACAGCAAATATGAGTTAATGTGCATCCCTGGAGTACATCACATCTAATGCACTGTTCATCCCGACTCTGACAGCTGGATTGGTGTGTAGAAATGATATCCATGTCATAAGCACATACTCGAGTTCTCACTTCCTATAGACAGTTGTCATGTAATCACACTCAAATCAGTAAAATTAAATATTTATGTAAAAAACAAAGTAGCAGCATTCACCTCTGGGTGTAGCTACACCATTGTCATCCAGGTGTACTTAATTTGGTTGTAGTTGAGCTGACAGGAACCAGTTCTGCCTGTACTGGTAGCACCAAACCTGCATATAAGAAGGGATCATATTATCCATAATTTTTACCAGTATTTTGGTGTCCTTTTTCAGGCCAGATAAGAGTGTGTAGGAAGCGCTCAATAGGCGTTAGAAGAGGACCAATAATTACTTCTCTAAGAGTAGGCTAGAGACAGCCACGTACATTGGACTCTTTGACCTCCTCAAACATTGCTTGAAATACTAGGGCCAGCACATCAATATTCTCGTTTAAAATCTAATGTGAGACCATCTGTCCCAGGCAAGCACCCAATCAATATATATTTTAATGGAGTTTTTTTGTATCTCCTCTACGAAGATTAGATATCCTAATATCTCTCTATATATATTTACCAGCCATGCAGTGGTAATATTATAACTAATCAAGCATGTGAACCTCTTAGTTAGATATTCTAGAGGACTATACGTGTTCATAGTTCTCTAAACCAAGTCAAGATGCCCAGGAGGCTGTTTAGCATGCGACCATTAGTGGTTTCAATTCCAGTAATATCCTCAGCAGGCCATCTGGCCAGTGTCCTATCAGGAAACTTCCTCTCATTGTAAGCCCTGGCCATTGTCCATTTTCCTAAAAGTTTAACTTCATTGTCAGTCAGCTAAGTTATTACATTCACTCAATTTAGAGTGAAGTCTCCTGCCCTCTCCTAATGAGGAGTTCCTTGTGAAGTCGTCTGTGTGGGGATGCCAGTCCCGAAGTGAGTGTGGGTGGCACAACGGGAATTGCAGGACAGGCCTGGGAACATATACTCAGCACACAGCTCAATAACAGGACAACCATACAATATAACAGTCATGTGGGCCGGAAGTCCCGAGCGACCCCGGCCCAAATTAAAGCTCTCTGGACACACCTGGCCAGAGAGTGATACAATGTTGGGGAGTGCTTCCTGGCTGGGCCGGGAGTGAGAGCAACTAGAGCGCTACATCCCATCCCAAATTAGTTCCTTATTCATAAGTGTCACCTGAATAGATCCTCAGCACACAAAATCAGCAAGTCTCTGACTAGGTATAGGGTTCGGCCTGAGGTGGCGTGGCCGTTGGCGGATCTCAGTCCCCTGTCGGGGACCTGCATCTCCAGTGGGAGGTTCAGGTTTGGATACTCCACTTGTCGGGGACTCACAGCTGCTGATATCCAGGGTGTTTTGTTCGGACTCTCCTCCCTCAGGCCGGTCTCCCGGGGGGGGTGGCGCGGGCTGGAGGTGAAATGTGCTTGAACCACAATATGTTGCGTGTCACTTCTTCTCCATTTCTTTCAGCGGTGATGGTGGTGCCTTTGGTAGATTTTACTGTCCAAGGCTCTGTCTCGTATGGGGTTCGGAACTTATCCCCTCGGCGTCTGGTGCGTATCAGCACATGGTCCCCTGGATTCAGAACCCCGGGGGAGGCCTTTATCCGCCTGCTGGCCTGGTCGTTGTTGGGCGTCGTCTGTCTTGGGTTGCTTGCGGATCATACGGTTCGGCGGTCCACGTGTCCGCCATGGGCAACATGTCTCGCCGCGGTCCGGCCAGCATGAGCGACCATGGAGACCTTTGTGTGGTACAGTGTGGAGTGCTCCGATACTCTCTCAGGAACATTTGTAGGGCTGTCTCCGGATCCGTCCCCTCTATCATTGCAATCTGCAGCACTTTATTAATGGTTCGCATGAATCACTCGACTTCTCCGTTTGCTTGGGGCCATTGTAGCGTGATCCGGCAGTGCTTGATCCCCAGGTTCTCCATAAAGTCTTTGAAATCTCTTCCCTGAAATGGCGGCCCATTGTCGGTCTTTAATACCTGAGGTATTCCAAACAATGCAAATGCTTTGGCGAGGATTGGCTGGACATTGTTGAAACTTGTGGAAGGAGCAACCTGGACTACTGGGTACTTGGTGTAACTGTCGACTAGTACAACGTTGATCCTTCCATCCGGGTAGCTGCCAAAATCCAGACTCACCTACGACCACGGGGACGGTGCAGGATCTTCTGTGATCACCGGGGCCAGTTGCTCCGAACTGCTGGTAAGTTGGCAGGCTCGGCAGTTAAGGACTATTGTGTCGACGCTCTCCTCCAGGTTGGGAAACCAGACTTTCTCTCGCATCCGGGACTTCATGCGCTTCGTGCCTTGGTGCCCTTCGTGGGCATGGATCGTGGCCTGCTCTTGCAGGCTTTTGGGAATCACGATTCTCACTCCTCTCAAGACTAATCCATTATCGTCGACACTGAGTTCGCTATGTACCCTCCAGAATTGGTTTAGTTGGTTTCTATCTGCCTCACTCCATTCATGCACATTTTTCAGAAATCCTTCCCAGTATCCATTCGTCAAAGCCTGAGCTACTCTTGCGAGGACTGGGTCAGCGCTCGTCTGAGCCTTGATTTCATCAATCGACATGGATCGAGGACATGCCCAGTGTGATATCATGCTGACAAATTCTTCTGTCAGAGAGTCCTGTCCTGTGTTGGAGGCTTCCGCCGACGCAGGGTGGCGGGACAGAAAATCTGCAGTGTTTTTCGCTCCTGGGCGATATACCAGGTCCATTTGTTATTGTTGAATTTGGATTGCCCATCGTTCTATCCATAGGGGAGGGTGAGGTGCGGTTCCCTTAAACAGAGGAAGAAGTGGTTGGTGGTCTGTCACCACTCAGAATGGGTGTTCACTCACATAAAGGTGGAAATGATTGCATGCCCACTTCATGGCGAGAGCTTCCCTTTCGATCTGTGAGTAACAAGATTCAGTTGCGGTGAGGGCTTTGCTTGCGAAAGCCAATGGGGCCCACATCCCCGGCTCCGTCTCTTGCGTGACGAGTGCCCCTAGTCCCACGGGGCTGGCGTCAACTAGTATTTCTGTCGGTCTTGAGGTGTCGAAGTATGCCATTGTGGTGCTGTCTAGTAGTGCTGTCTTTACCTGTTCAAACGCGTTGTTTTCAGTAGCAGTCCACTTCCATGGGGTCTATTTCTTTGTTAGACTGCGAAGTGGTTCTACGATGGTGGCTAGATTTGAGATGAATCTTGAACAATACGTTGCCATCCCCAGGAAGCTTCTCATTTCGGATGCGGTGTTGGGCGCAGGGGCTCCTTGAATTGCTTTTGATTTCCTAGGATCTACCTTCACTCCGTCGGAACTGAAAACATAGCCAAAGAACTCAATCGTTTTCTGAAGGAACTGACACTTATCCTTGTGGGGTGTTACCCCATAATCCGCTAGCCATTGTAGCGTGGCTCTGAGCCGTCGATGGTGCTCTTCGACGGTCTTTGAGTGTATTAAAATGTCATCGCTCACGTTGAGCACTTCTTGGAGGCCAGAGAGGAGCCAGATGTAGTTGGTGATAGCGGCATTGAGGTCCAACTTGTAAAACCATTGTGATCCATTCAGATCTGTTATGATATAATCAACCGTCGGCGTGAGGTGTCGTTCTCGTTTGATGGCCCTGTTTGGCATTTGCATGTCAATGCAGATTCTGATTTTACCTGGTTGACGGGGCTTGTCAGCGATCACCAAGGGCGAGACCCATGGGGTGGGTCCGGACACTTTCTCAATTACACTTTCTTGCTCCAATTTTTGCAATTCTTGTTCAACTAATGGTCTCAGATGAAAAGGGACTCGCCTGTGCCGTAGAGCAATGGGTTGTACCTCCTTGTCAATGTGGAGCTTCACAAAGGCCTTCTTGATGGTGCCTAACCCCTTGAAGAGCTGGGTGAATGATTCCAGGAGGTCTTCCATTTGTAGTAGCTTGACAGCATTTGCAAAAGCTATTAGTTTAAGGTCTTCCGCAGTGTGACTTCCCACTAGCAAGTCCGCTTCTCTGTCTATCATGTGGAATGTCGTTGTGACTTCCTTGTCTTCTGCCTTCACATGTATCAGCATTTTTCCCCTGAGAGGGAGCGATGTTTGGCTTCCATATGTTAAGATTCTGACTTTGGACGGAGTGAGTTGTGGTCTTGGGACAAGGCGCTTGTAATGTTGTATGCCCATGACGTTGATGGTGGCCCCTGTGTCAATTAGGCCGTTTGCTGGTGAGCCGTCTAGCTCAATATTACACTTTGGTTGCGGTCTCCGCATTTTTTTTAGATAGCTTGCGAATGAGACGAAGTAGCACTCTTCATCTTCGTCAGTCGAGGAGTCATCTAAACGCTGGCGAACCTGTGTCCTTACTGAGCGTGAGGTCGTTGGTTCTTCCAGGGTTAAGTGTCTTACTGCCCCTATCACTGATTTTCTTCCTGTCGAGTTCTTGTTCCTGAATCGTCCCCGGCAAATGCTCTGAAAATGGTTCGGGATCCCGCATTTTGAGCATGTCTTCCCTCGTGCTGGGCATCCATCAGGGTTGTGTTCTTTCTTCCCACAATACCTGCACGGGTTGCGTCGCACCGTCTTGCTGGGCCATTGACCTCGTCCGCTTCGGGCTGGTGTGCAGACGGCATCCACTCGCTCCGTCTTCACTTGGGTGCCCTTGTCTGATTGATGATTGAGGGCGGCCTCCATCGCTGTTGCCCTCACATCGGACAGTTTGTGCGACAGTTCCAATAACAGGATCTCATCAAGTGTGATTCGCGGTTGCCGGAGGATTAGTGTTCTTAAGGTCTTGTTGCGACACCCTTGTATTAGCTGAGCTGTGACCTCTTTGGTTTGGTCGTCCTCGGTGCACATGCTCACCAGCTCCCTGAGTCGGGAATGGAACGCATCCATAGTTCCCCCTTCACGTTGTCGTAACGGCCTGAATTTGAACCATTCGTATTGGGGGTTGATCTGTGGTTCAAAGTGCGCATTCAGCGCAGCCACTGCTGCATCATAGTTATCTGACGCGCCTGTGTTTGGTAGGTGTCTAAACAACTTGTAAATCTCATCACCTCCAAAATGTAGTAGGAGTGACCTTTTAACAGCGCCGTCAGTCTCTCTGATAGCAATGAAGTGGTTGTTGAGTCTTCCTATCCACACTGCCCACCGTGGTGCTGCAGACAATGGTTCGATCAACTCACTGAATGGCGGCAATGCTTGTATCTGTGAGTGCGCAGGCGGAGGTGGCGGGTTAACAGGCACAACAAGTGGTGGCTGCGCGGCATTTTGGTTGGGTTGATTTGACATTTCTGTGGCCTTTGCTTATCAGAGCTCCCCCGGCGTTGTTCTGTGATGCCTCTAGTGCCCATTGCTTGGGACTTGCCAGTGACTGCTGGGTGTGATTGGCGCGATAAAGGGAATCTGCCAATGCTTGTTGGCTGCTGCAGTGGGCCTTGACTCGAACCCTGACTGTTGCAGGTCACCGTTACTATTGCTGTGGCCATTGCTTGTTGGCTATTTGATGGACTTGTGGCTTGGTTCGGCCAGTGCTTGTTTGGTGGTGCTTACAGATGGTGCCCTCCTTTGCTAGACTGGTTGCGTTGTCCCTGCTAGCTGTCCTGGCCACCTGGAGCTACCGGCGCGTCTCTGCTCCTTGCCTCGTGTCTGCCGATGCGTATCTGCTATTGTGCATGCGTGCGCTCTGGAGCAGGTCGCAGAGCATCTGGGCCTCAGCCGGGTCCTTCCGGCGATGCGGTGTCGCTGTTACTGCTTTGCGGCTTCAGGTGAGAGTGAGGGGGGAGTCCGCAGCATGTGCTGGCTCTGCTCACCAGTTTATCTTCTTTAGTGGGCTCGAACGCTCGCCTTCCTCTCTCAGCCGCAGCTTGAGCGGGCGGGTGCTGTGCGCTCCAGGTGTCAGCAAGCTCGACCTCCATCTGGGCAAGAAGGCATGCGGTGGGTCCAATCAGCATCCCATCCTCGTCGCCAGTGTGGGTATGCCAGTCCCGCGGTGAGTGCGGGTGGCACAACGGAAATTGCAGGACAGGCCTGGACACATATACTCAGCACACAGCTCAATAACAGGATAACCACACAGTATAACAGTCATGTGGGCCGGAAGTCCCGAGCGAACCCGGCCCGTTTATTTAAGCTCTCTGTCCACGCCTGGCCAGAGAGTGATACAATGTTGGGGAGTGCTTCCTGGCTGGGTCGGGAGTAAGAACTACTAGAGCGCTACATTCTGCACGAAAATGTGTCACACCGCTTTACATGTGTTTCCTGCACCTTAGTTTTTAACACCTTATCATTATCGATCTGGGAGGAGTTCTGCGGCGTTTTAAATCGCGTTACATGTTTTTTCGCACCAATCCGGCACACTAGATCGCGGCAGCACTGGTTCCTCTGCACACACGCTACAGTATTTGGACGCTTCAGGTATATATTCGATTTTTGTTAATGCATGCATGCGCTCCCCTGAGTAGCACATACGATTGGCTAGGATGCAAAACATTGAGGGCCACAATGTGATACTGGAGTAATCCACTGTAATCTGCTGATGTATTCCCATGCATATTATAATATTATTCATGAAAAACCTGCATGCCCACATGCCCCATGGTTTCTGGCTTTGCCCAGTGTTGCCTCAATATGCTTGCCCATAGAAAACAACAATTTGAGTTACTAGTTTGAGTTACACATGTTGTGCCATTTTACATTTTTTACTTAAATGATCATCACATGGGTTTTAATCATTTAGTTTTACATGTGATTCCTGTGTTATATTGTAATTTACATGACCTTTTCTAAATGATTTTAGGTTATCCTACAATAAAGATTTTACTAACTTACTTACTTACTCCATATGAGGAGTGAAGCACTTCCAGCCTCTTGATCTCTGTATCCAGTTTATCCAGGCTGGCTCGGATGGATGTGAGAATGTCTGTTTGCCTGGCGATGAATACACCTAGGAGATATAACTAGGCATGGAAGCTGCCCCACACTAGTCCATAATCATCTGTTGAACCTAAATTGGTCTGAAAATACTGTAGGATTACCTCTCTCACTTACATTTCTAATACTGGGTTCTTTAAGGCCTATGAAGTTTAAGTTTCTTCTCAAGAAGGACTGTTACATGGTAGAAGTATAGGGATCACTGATAGAATATCGACAACAGGAATATCAAGGAACAAAACTATTGTGTACAGAAAATCAATGTAAAAAATATCGACATCCTAACTCTACAAAGGTAAGTACATAAATATCGAAACAAAATATCGTGTTTAAAATATCGTTGTTCAAGATATAATTTTTTTAAATGTCTAAAAAATAATATAAAATAAATGACATAATAAATATAATTAATAAAAACATAGTTAGAATTATTTAAAATGTGAACACTTATAAATAATACATGTAATATAAAAACAATTAAACATAGATATATAACATTATATATATCTATATCTATCTATATATGTATATATATATATTCACAGAAAAAAACCATAGGTTATAGTGGATATATAGTTAGGAATTTGCATTTACAAAACCTTGAAAATTCAATGAAAAAACCATTGGTTTTAGGCCATATATAGTTAGGGATTTGCATTTACAAAACCTTATTTTACTCGCATAAAACCATTGAAATTCCATATATAGTTATAAGCGCTAACTATATATCGCGCACCCGCAATCCACTGCTGATGATGTCACATATTACATCATTCATGACATGGTTAGTGACATCACTGATGACATCACTGATGACATCTCAAATGACATCACTGATGACATCACTGATTACAACATCCAGTGACTGTATGTTTCTGTAAAGTTAAAATATGTTTTACATATTGAAGAATGAGTGGATATATAAGTGTCTGGATGAAGGATTTACTAGGTGCATGACTGACTGATTGAGTGAGTGATTAAATGTGTCTCACTGAGTGCATGGGTTAGTGACTAAACTGTTTTAATTTGTGCATCATTATATCTGTTGTTCTACAAACTGCTGCATATGTTGATCAGTAGCTATATGAGTAACTGTATGGGTTATTGATTGGTTGTCCAAGTATTTGTATGGGAAACTGAGTGTGTGTGTATGGGTGGCTGGGAGGTGTGTGACTCTGTACATAGATGTGTGAGTAGTTGATTCACTATATGTATAGATTCAAAAGTGCATGTGCAAACAGCTGTATGGGCGGTTGACTGTGTGCATGAGTGTATTAGTGAGTGAATGGATATCTCAGTGCTACATGTCAAATTAAGTACATATGTAAAACACAGTACATGTGAGAGTTGACATCTATAAATAACTGTGCATAAGAGCCAGTGAATGTGTGAGTGGCTGTATGGATCATTGTGAACATGTATCAGAGATTGTATAAGAGAGTAAAGTAAATATGTGTTAGTATATGTTTGAATAAGTAAGGTGTGTATAACTGTATAGTTGAGAAAATGGAGGTGTGATTGATTTTTGGCATAACTGACTAGGTGTGTGAGTAACTCCATGGATGAGTGACAGTCTGTGACTGTCTGTTTACACTGATTGTATCTAAGGTTATATTAGAGTCTGAAGAGGTTCATGGTATTATCACATGAATGATATCATCAGTGATGTTATCAGTCATGTCAAATGAGATGTTTTCAGTGATGTCATCAGTGATGTCATTTGAGATGTCATCAGTGATGTCATCAGTGATGTCACTAACCATGTCATGAATGATGTAATATGTGACATCATCAGCAGTGGATTGCGGGTGCGCGATATATAGTTAGCGCTTATAACTATATATGGAATTTCAATGGTTTTATGCGAGTAAAATAAGGTTTTGTAAATGCAAATCCCTAACTATATATGGCCTAAAACCAATGGTTTTTTCATTGAATTTTCAAGGTTTTGTAAAAGCAAATTCCTAACTATATATCCACTATAACCTATGGTTTTTTCTGTGAATTTCATTGGTTTTTTAATAGCAAATATGAAAAGCTTTAAAATGTCAAGTACGTGATAGATAAAAACATTTTCGTATTTATGCACGCTGATGTGCTTTAAACGCTGCCCCCCCCCTCCCCTCTTTTCTCTTAGTAGTACTCTCTCTTTGCAGATAGTGAACGGTAGTTAACGCAGGCCTTTGCCCCCGTTGTAATCCGTCGTGCCTGCTTGTCTCTCCATTTGATTGATTGTTATCCAAGCATTTACTGTTTTAGAATTGGTTCTCTTTGGATCATTCTCTATTTACAAACAAGCACAAAGTCGCAATACTCTGTTTAGTCTTTGCAGATAGTGAAAAATTGTGTAAAAAAATAAAAGTAATCGAGCAAAATCAGTAGGCCACTAATTGGATCTCTTTTTGACCTCGCTAAAATAGAAATATTAGGAACAACCCTTCATGAGAAATACTAAAATAGTGAGATGAACTGAGCTCCACACCATGAGGGCTGCAAGACAGCTCGACTCCGTCACCCACCCCGCCCAAAATAACGACAAACCCTATGCAAATATTAAAAATATAGACAACACACCAGCAAAGAAACAGGGTAAAACATTTTATTAAATAACTATTTACATAACTATTTTATACTTTTTATTGCCCGATCCGGCTAGCTCAATCGATCGAGCATGAAACTCATGCACTCTGATAGCAAGCGTTGCTACTGATGCTATGCAGACCAAAACTGGTTTTCAGTTTGTACATTTTTCTAGATTTTTCAATCCAAGGTTGGTTCACTTTGTAGAACGATGGCTTCAGATTTTCAACATACGGTGTGGTGGCGCGGACTGGGAGGGGGCGCTTCGCTCCTGCCCCCTCCCCAAGTAAGATTTTCATACGTGAAAGTACGTTAATGGTTTTGGTCCCTGAGTTGCTTCAATGTCACTGCCATTCTCAAATGGCATAAGTTCTGGATGTTGGGTGCCATAGTTAAGAGTTCTGAGCAGTGCTTGTAACACTGTCTGAAGCTTATTTCCACCTACTGCAGCTTCACTATTCTCAAAGTAAGTGAGTGTCGTTTGTGGACCTGACTGCATTAGAAAACAATGTGATATGTTACCTTCCTAAACAGCTTGACGGAGGCCCCTGAGGGGCGGTGTGATGGCCATGGACTCGGAGAAGACGCTTGGCTCCGACACCCTCCCCAAGTCTTATAGCACTGGTGTAGCCTGAGATCGCCCCCGACATAGGCGGCCGGCTCCCGGGGTCCGGCGGAACTTTTTGCCTTTTGATGACTCTTCAATTCTGGACCTTGTCCCACAATCCGTTTGACCTGAAGACACGCTGTAGTGGGGCGCCCCTTTACCGTTTCAGTTGCCATTCCGCCCGCTTTTGCTACACTGTGCCTCTTCCGCCATTCAGCTGTTTACCGCCCGCTCTTGCGACTACAGCGTCTCGCTCATCATGTAGTTGAGTTGCTCCCGCTCTTGCGGTGCAGCGATAGGCGGCTGCCACAGGACTCTCAAAATGGCGGCCGGCTCTTCGGTTTTGGGCCTGGTCCACTAAAATGGCCCTGGGACACCTTTGAACTCGGACGCTTCCCTGATAGGGCTTGGGTCCCATTCTCGAAAGCGTCCCCTCAGCCGTGAAGATTCTACAAAAGTCTTGGGGGCCTCCGACTCCCGCAGGCTTCTGGTGGGGAGCGGCTGCCATGATTGCTCGTGGAATGGCCACGACGGAGCTACGAGATGGTAGTGCTCTCATGCTGTCGCCAGCTTTAGTCTGAAACATCCAGAAACACTGTAGACTACCAATTCGATCAGTTCCGGTAGCGCCCCAACATGACCCGGAAGAGAAGAACTTGCCCTCCCCTCTTTGACTGATGGTTCTTGTTGCCTGTCCCCTCTGTTGTCATTTAGCAGAACTTTTTGGACTGCTGAAAGGGGTTGTGTTCCGAACGCTGGTTGGTGGAGACATTTTGACTATATTCTTGACCTACGTTGTCGCGTAATGCGTTATATGACACGCCGCGTTAGCGCACCCGGAAGTGATCCGAGGCGCGGCGCGCAGCGCGTAACGTAAGCATAACAGGTCATGTGACTTGTTAATAAAACTTTTCATTGGTTCATTTTACTTTTGTTATTTTAATGATGAAAAGCTTGGTCATATGACCTAAAAATTACGCTTTTTATTGTTTTCGAACATTATTTTTTTTTAAACATATGTTATAATATTCCAGGCTAATGTACTTTCCCGGAAAATTTACAACTGTCCTGCAAGTAAAATATATTCCTTTTTCGAGAAAAAGGGCGTTTCTTCCTTCCATGACGGAGCCGTTGAGTAAAAGAGATTCGGCCTGCTGTCTTAGTCGCCGATACGCCTGATTATCAGATTCTTATCGATCACTTTATGTTGCAGAAATGAAAAACACAACTGCCCTTGACCATTTATCTTTACTGCGTTCCTACATATTATACCTTTTATCCGTCATGTAATTGGACTGCTTTATTTCACTTGCCTTTTACTGATTCGAAAACAGTGACTAAAAGTAAAAACTTTACCAATGTAAATACTACTACCATGTTTTGTTTTAAAAACCTTTATTGTGAAAATGTCAGTATACAAATACGGGCCTATAACCACGTGGGCCGGCCACGGAGCAAACTGAAATCGTATATGATGAGGAGACATTTACACTGTAGAGGAACGTAACGAGCGGGCCATTACGTTGCAAGAACAAAGGTGTCTAACAGTTGCGGAATCGGTGGACGTACATTTTGTAATTAAAATACGACAGGGCCACTTACAATAACATTTTCTAGATATACATTTGCGGGCAAGGAGTTACGAGTCCCATTTATACCGGCGCCATTTTGGGCGAGGCCGGGCAGGTCCAAGATATAGTCAAAATGTCTCCACCAACCATCGGCCAGACCAGAACCCCTTTCGGCCCTTTATGCTACAAGATGGTGTCTTCCATTCAGAAAATATTGTTGGCAGCATTTTGAAAGGAAACAGAAACAGCCGTTCTCCTAGTGAGTTTCACATTGTTACATTTAGGAAGAATGTTGAAGAGTAGTATGTGGAAAATCTGAAGCCATTTTTCTACAAACTCTCAATCAGACTTGGATGGAAAAAAAAATCCTGAAGAATGTACAAACTGAAAACCAATTTTTGTCTGTATAGCATCAACAGCAACGCTTGAGTCAGCTTTGTGTCAAGCCGCCATTTTCATTCAATCAATAGCATCCCCCTGCACACATTCAGGGACCTGGTCGTGTCTTCAGATGAAACGGATTGTAGGAAAAGAAGCAGAAAGGAAAAGGAAAAAAGTTCCGCCGGACCTCGGGAGCCGGCCGCCTATGTCATGTGCGACCTTTGGCCACACCAGGGCAATAGTGAAGCTGCAGCAGGTGCAAATAAGCTTCAGACAGTCTTACAAGCACTGCTCAGAACTCTCAACTGAGGCATTCAACATCCAGGACTTGCCATTCGGATCTTGGCGCCTTGTGCTGGTTCCGACCTATTCACACATCGGTCCACTACTGACATCACCTCATAAGCCAACGGGGCACCCCACGCCGACTTTCGGCGCAGCATTGTAGGATGGCCACACCAGTGCGGCAACTTGCTGGACACAACCTCGGTGCCATCCGGATCTCGGCGCGTTCGACTCACTGTACCGCAAGAGTGACCGCAACTCAGCTGGACACGCCGTCTTTCGGCGCAGCATTGTAGGATGGCCACACCAGTGCGGCAATTTGCTGGACACCACCTCGGTGCCATCCGGATCTCGGCGCGTTCGAGTCACTGTACCGCAACAGTGACCGCAACTCAGCTGGACACGCCGTCTTTCGGCGCAGCATTGTAGGATGGCCACACCAGTGCGGCAATTTGCTGGACACCACCTCGGTGCCATCCGGATCTCGGCGCGTTCGAGTCACTGTACCGCAAGAGTGTCCGCAACTCAGCTGGACACGCCGTCTTTCGGCGCAGCATTGTAGGATAGCCACACCAGTGCAGCAACTTGCTGGACACTAACTCGGTGCCATCCGGATCTCGGCGCGTTGTGCTGCCTTCGGCCTATTCGCACATCGGTCCGCTACTGACGCCGCCTCACGTGCCAACGGATTTTCTACGCTTTTTGTAGCCCTATGCCGCATAACAGGTCATGTGACTTGTTTATAAAACTTTTCATTGGATCATTTTACTTTTGGTTTCCAAAAGATAGAAGGCTTGGCCATATGACCTAAAAATAACACTTTTCATTGGTTTAGAACATTTTTTTTTCCCAAACGATGAAAGCCCCACCTTGTTTCTGGATCATTCAGACTGAAGCTGGCGTCAGCATGAGAGCACCACCATCTCGTGGCTCCGTCGTGGTCATTCCGCGAGCAATCATGGCAGCCGCTCCCCACCGGAAGCCTGCGGGAGTCGGGGGCCCCCAAGACTTTTGTAGAATCTTCACGGCTGAGGGGACGCTTTTCGAGAATGGAGCCCAAGCCCTAGCAGGCAAGCGTCCGAGTTCCAAGGTGTCCCAGGGCCATTTCAGTGGACCAGGCCCAAAACCGAAGAGCCGTCCGCCATTTTAAGAGTCATGTGGCAGGCGCCTATCGCTGCACTGCAAGAGTGGGAGCAACTCAACAACATGGTGAGCGAGACGCTGTAGCCGCAAGAGCGGGCGCAACTCATCTGGATGGCCGCCACCTGGGGAGGCCGGTTCACGCCGCCTCCCCCACGCCCAATACCCCCCCCCCCCCCCCCCCGGGCCGCCGCACGCAAATTTTCGGAGCAGCATTGTAGGATACCAAAACCAGTGCGGCAGTTTACTGGACATCACCTGGGTGCCATCCACATCTCAGCGCGTTCTGCTGCCTTGGGACTATTCGCACAACAGACCGCTACTGACGAGGCCATCCCCCGCCCCACCCGGGACGCCCCACGCCAATTTTCGGAGCAGCATTGTAGGATCCCAAAACCAGTGCGGCACCCAGGCGACATCACCTGGGTGCCGTCCAGAACTCTGCACGTTGTGCTGCTTTGGGACTATTCGCACAAAAGACAGCTTCTGACCATTGTTGCTTTTTTGG
Organism: Lissotriton vulgaris; assembly: GCF_964263255.1. Classification (NCBI taxonomy): domain Eukaryota; kingdom Metazoa; phylum Chordata; class Amphibia; order Caudata; family Salamandridae; genus Lissotriton; species Lissotriton vulgaris. Next base: position 1,292,524,155 of record NC_141689.1, on the reverse strand, counting down.
GTGAAAAATGTTTAAATGTTTTTACAGTTTTTGTTCCGTTCATTATAGTTAAATGTTAATAAAGTTTTAAAATCTAACTTTGTTGGAGTGCTATATATGTTTAAAAAATCGGGTGAATGGGGCCTTGAATCGGGTTATGTGTGGGCTTTGCAAGTGTACTGCTACAAGATCGGACATTTCAAACTCAAATGCACGTTCTTTTTCTTACCTTTCCGAAGCATGGAGCGCAATAGCAGGCAGAGAAAGGGTGATGCACGTGTTGAACACTGCCTGGCCTGGCAAGTTGCTGGCAGTGCCCCCCCCGCCCGCTCCTGAAAGAGGGCACACACACACCGCCGCCCCGAGTACTTCACAAATCTTTAAAAGACCATGCGCTTGTTCATGAGGCTTAAATGGTTTATAACCCCTGCATCGACCCTCTGACGTTTCCTGGAAGAATTAGCACGTAACACAATACCAAGCCCTGTCAGCTGAAACCCCCGAGAAATCATGGGGCATATTATCAAGGGGGTTTATTTCCGCTTTTTGGGCTTTAAAAGCCAAAAAAAAAAGAGATAAAATTATCTCCCTATTACCAAGCTGTCGCTAACACCAGTTAGTGACAGCTAAAAGGAGATAGCGACCATCTTGGGCCCCGCTTTGCATATCAGTGATATTTATCACTAATGACATGCAAAGTGGGCGTGCCAAGATTTTAGCGACTGGAAACAGTCCCTAACCATCGCTATCTCCTATTACCAACTTTTGGAGATATTCGCGCTAAGCGCGAATATCTCCAAAACCTAACACCTGCCCTAAGCAGTTTTAGCCATGTTATCCAATGGGAAGTGGATAACATGGCTAAGAGCATTTGCTGGATAATGCATGAATATCGCTGACTTTTCAACGATATTCATGCATTGCGGCCGTTTTTTATTGCATTTGCGATAAACCTTGCAAATAGCAAGGTTTATGTGCGATAAAATTCGCCGATGTGCGGCGATAATTTTTGTCTCTAAACAAGTTAGAGACAAAAATTATCGCTAGTTGTTGGTAATATGCCCCCGGGTTTTTCCTTGCAGAAATCGGGAAGCGAAAGACTAGCACTGAAATCAGTAGTCTCACGCCTGAATCGGGAGGGTTGGCATGTCTGGATACTCTACAGCTGGGGCCATAAACTACATCCGCAGGGCTAGGTGATAGCCTAGGTCCGGCCTGGACAATCGGACACAGAGGAAGAGGAGTGTCAGAGGGTGCGGTAGTGAATAGGGTGAAAGGGAGGTGTCGGGCGGGCACAGGGTGTGATTCTCAGAGAAGAGCAGCGCAGATGGGGGGAAGTATATGGCCCATGCATGAGAGAAAGAGCGGGGGTGACCAGTGCGTGGGGGAGATGCTTGCGAGGGTGGGGAGCCATGCTGAGGATCGGCGGCGTGCAGAGAGTGGGTCTGGTCAAGGCATCTAAAATGGCTGCCGTGCACGACAAAATTGTGGCATTGGACAAAAACGCAAGATGGCGCAGACAATGTTTATCAATAAGGATTCATTTATAACAAAATATTTACTCGCAGTGACAAAATGGTGGTCAACACTTCCTGATTTCCATCGAATCGAACGTTAACAAACGTCACGCAGCAAAAAAAAAAAAAAAAGCTCACGCACAGAGCAGTTTTTAGCCATGTTATCCAATGGAAGGTGGATAACATGGCTAAGAGCATTTGCTGGATAATGCATGAATATCGCTGACTTTTCAGCGATATTCATGCATTGTGGCCGATGTGCGGCGATAAATTTTGTCTCTAAACAATTAAAACGAAGCACAAAATGGCGAATTCCCGTTTCGCTACCAGTTTGCGGCCCAGTTCGCGGCCCGTGAAGCGCTTCTACCGTGAAAAATCATTTTTTTTTTATTTTCCCCACGGGACCCTTTAATAACCCCAACAACATTCCTAGGGGGTCAAGAGGGGTATACCTTGCCCCCTTTCAATAAATTCCCCCTTCGTTTTTCACCTCAATCTTCTCTCTCGATCCTACCGAGAGATAAGATGGCGGCCGCTCCGGACTGTTTAGAATGTTGACAGACACCGGAGAGCCAATCAGCTTTCTGCGCGCAAAGTTCCGTTTCGCGAAAAGTAAGCGGACCGGATCGCTGCCCGGAGCGCTGTTACAGATATATATCTTGTTTTGAACGTTAATTTCTCAAAAACTACTGGAGCACATATATTGAGACCTAGCAAAGGCACATCGGGCTAACAGTCCCTACAATTTTGCCAAGTTTCGTGCAAATCCATTCAGCCGTTCGAGCTAAAAGTGAGTCCAACCGCCCTATGGAAATTAACATGGGAAAAACGCGTTTTGGGACCCCCCTTTTTTCTCGGCCCCCCCTCGACAAAACCCCCCCAAATTTTCAAGGGCTGCTCAGAAACAAAATGTGCCATTTTTCTGAAAATTTCAGCCGATTCCGTCCACAAACGCCAAAGTTATTAGACATAGAATTTTCAAAAATCCCATAGGGAAAAAATCCTAACTATATATACCTACTGGCGATAGCCAGTAGGTAATATATATCCTTAATAATATTGATAAATAATTATTTTTATTACATTATAAAATGTTAGACAATTATAAAAATGATACATTTATCTATTCATACACCTGTAACATAAATATAAATATATATATATATATATATATTACCTACTGGCGGTCGCCAGTAGGTAGTTATAGTTAGGATTTTTTTGCAATGTTAAATCTCAAAATTCTATTTGGAATAACTTTGGCACCGGTTGCCGAATCTGCCTGAAAATTTCCTGTAAATGGCCTCGTCGAGCTCCGGTCCTTCCTTGAAAGTTTGGGGGGGATACGTCAAGCGGGGGCCGAGATAAAAGGGGGGTCCCAAAACGCGTTTTCCCCATGTTAATTTCCATAGGGCGGTCGATTTCACTTTTAGCCCGAACGGCTGAATGGAGTTCCACCAAACTTGGCAAAATTGTAGGGACTGGTAGCCCGATGTACCTTTGCTATGTCTCAAGATATGTGCTGCAGTGGATTTTGAGTAATTTAGGTTCCAAAATATATATATATCTATAGGCGCTTTCCGGTGCGCGCACTGGAGTGCGCTCCCGGCGCGACACGCGACTTGCGCGCAGAAAGCTGATTGGCTTTCGGGGGTCTGTAAACATTCGAAACAGTCTGGAGCGGCCGCCATCTTGTGTCTCGGTAGGATCGAGACACGAGAGGTGGCCAAAACAAAGAGGGAAATTACCATAAGGGGGCAGAGTAGACCCCCCCTTGACCCCCTAGGTTTGATGTGGGGGCTATAAAAGGGCCCCGCGGGGCATTTAAAATATTTTTTTTTTTTCGTTTTGCGCGGGGGAAGCGCCCGGTACGCGCACCAGGTAGCGCACCGGAGAGCGTAAAATGAGGGAAAAAGATGACAGAGTTTTTAAAAAATGAAGTTTTTATTTAGAAATTGGAGGTAGTTCTAAAAAGAACTTTTTTTTTCTTCTTTTTGTTGTTTTATATTTTTTTTGTGTTTTTTGAACTTTTTGAACTTTTTTTGGCTTTTCAAAACAGTTTTATATTTTTTTTGAATTTTTTTAGGGGGAGAAACAAAAAAAGGGAATTGAAACTGGCTCAACTGGAGAAAAAAAACAAAAAACCCAAAAAATTACTTCTTTTTGGGGCACTTGTGATTATCACCTGCAAGGACGATGAGCTTAACGCTTTTTTCACCATAGGCGATAAGCTTGCCACATGCAGAACAAGTGATTTTAAAATCAGCAAATCTTGGCTGAATGCAAGGCATCATCTCTGATGTTTCTGGTGTTGATGAAGTGGGTTGGGTTCTTTGGGAGGTGGTCCTTGACGACTGGGGGAGGTTACTGGCCAGTTCCCTGAACTCTGCACGAGAGTAGTTGTTTGGGTGCTTTCGGGTCATATGACGAATCATGGTATGGTTACCAAATGAATATTTTTTGTTTGGGTTGCCCCGTGAAAGTTCTTCATTGCAGATTAGGCAAGTTACCTTGGCCGCATTCACTTTTTTTTGCCCTCTGGGATTGAAAAAAACTCCCATACAATGTGTGGCTTGGGTTTGTATGGGGTATTTTCTTCAGGCAGCCATCTTCTCCTCCCCTCCTCCTCTTCCTCTTCCTCCTCCTCCTGTTCTTGACCACCAATATAATTTGGAGCTGGTCCTCTTGGTGGTTGTGGTGGTGGTGGTGGGGCAGATGCACCAGCTGCTGCTGCTACTGAAGCCATTATTAAGATCAAAAAGGTACAGAGATGTACAAACAGGTCTTCCTCAGTCAAAGGACAAAGTCAGAATAAGGAAAAAAGGTGGGGTCTTTCATCATTTTGAAAAAAAACTGTCCTGAACCAATGAGAAGTGTTATTTTCAGGTCACAAGACCAGGGGCTTCATCATTATGAAACTAAAACTGTTATGAACCAATGAAAAGTGTTATTTTCAGGTCACATGACCCGACGCGCTTACGCTACGCGCCCCCGGGCGCGCCGGGGGCACTTCGGGTCACGTAGCGTAAGCGCGTCAGATGTTTACGTTGCGCGATCGTATTCGCTCGAGTACTTCCGGGTGCGCTTACGCCGTGCGTATCACGCGGACGCGGCTACGCGATACGTCATGATCATGTTTTCGTTCGCGATATCGGCGCTTACGAGACGCTCCCCGGAGCGCGCCCGGGGGCGCTTTATAAAAGTACGCTTTTTGGGGCGCTCCCCGGAAAGCGCACCGGAAGCACTCCAAAGCAAAAAATAAAAAAAAATTTGGGAAAAATTGTAGGGAGTGGTAGCCCTATTCTAAAGTGGTTTTTACGAAAATTAACTTTGATAAAATATATATTGTGCTACATTGGGCTATATATATGCCAAAATGTAGCCCAAATGTAGCCCAATGTAGCCCAATGTAGCCCAAAGATGGCCACCAGAGACCAAAAAATCCAAATGTAGCCCAAATATCAGCTAGATGTAGCCCAACTGTAGCCCAATGACAGAATGTACCAGAGTGTTCTAAAGAACAACTAGAGTGCTAACAGTCTTACATATAAACTGAGACTTATAGTTAGGAATTAGCATTTAAAAAACCTATGAAATTCACTGAAAAAACCATAGGTTTCACACCAGTTATAGTTAGGAATTAGCATTTAAAAAACCTATTAAATTCACTGAAAAAACCATAGGTTTCACACCAGTTATAGTTAGCTGGAAATTTTACTGATATAAAACCATTGAAATTCCCACGTTATAGTTAGTCGGACTCACTATAACTTGCGCGTGCAATGCACTGCTGATGACATCACATATTACATCACTCATGACATGGTCAGTGACATCACTCATGTTTTCAGTGAATATATATATATATATATATATATATATATATATATATATATATATATATATATATATATATATATATATATATATATATATATAAAATACATTAAAATATTACAATCATTATTTAATTTTAAAACAACATTTTACACTACATTAACTAAAACAGTAGGGAAAATGTTGGAGAGCATAGACGTAGAGGATAACATGACTATTCCCACTCCTGGGAATGCAAAAGTAGGGAAAATGTAGGAAAGCGGAGGGGATAAAATTACTATTAACACTCCAGCGAGTGCAACAGTAGGGAAATAGTTGGATAGCGGATGGGAATTATTTACTATTCCCACTCCAGGCAGTGCAACAGTAGGGAAGAATTGGATAGCGGAGGGGAATAATTTACTATTCCCACTCCAGCAAGTGCATCATTAGGGAATGTGTTCAATAGCGGAGGGGAAAAATGTACTATTCCCACCCCACGGAGTGCAACAGTAGGGAAAGTATTGGATAGCAGAGGGGATAAAATTACTATTTCCACTTCAGCAAGTGCAGCATTAGGGAAGTTGTTGGATAGTGGGGGGGATACAATTACTATTCCCACCACAGGGGGTGCAAGAGTAGGAAAAGTGTTGAATAGCTGAGGGGATAAACTTACTATTCCCACTCCTAAGAGTACACAAGTAGGGAAAGTGTTGGATAGCGTAGGGCAATTATTTACTATTCCCCTTCCAACAAGTGCAACAGTAGGGAAAGTGCTGGATAGCGGAGGGGAATAATTTACTATTCCCACTCCATGGAATGGAACAGTGGGGAAAGTGTTGGATAGCGTAGGGAATATAATTACTATTTCCACTCCAACAAGTGCAACAGTAGAGAAAGTGTTGGATAGCGGAGGGGATACAATTACTATTCCCACTCCAGCAAGTGCAACTATACAAAAGTGTTGGATAGCGGAGGGGAATAATTTACTATTTGCACTTCAGCAAGTGCAACACTAGGGAAAGTGTTGGACAACAGAGGGGATAAAATTACTAGTCCCACTCCAGGGAGTGCAAGCGTAGGAAAAGTGTTGGATAGCGGAGGGGATAAAAATACTATTCTCACTTCAGGGAGTGCAGCAGTGTGGAAAGTGTTGGATAGTGCTCGGGAATAATTTGCTATTCCCACTCCAGCAAGTACAACAGTAGTGAAGGTGATGGATAGCAGAGGGGATAAAATTACTATTCCCAATCCAACAAGTGCAACAGTAGGGAAAGTGTTGGATAGCGGAGGGGATAAAATGACTATTCCAATCCAACAATTGCAACAGTAGGGAAAGTGTTGGATAGCGGAGTCGAATAATTTACAATTCCCACTCCAGCAAAATAATAAACAATAATTCACAAATACTTAAATATTAAAAAATAATTTACCTCCCACCAAATCCCCCTATAAATGACACCACCACTATTATAAAATATAACTTAATTAAAATAATTGATTAACACTTAATTAATTAATTAATAACAATGAGTTATACATTATTTCACACTTTTAAGACTATAAAGTAGCAATAAATAAATATATTATTAAAAAAATTACTTTTATTTACTTCTCACATTACTCCCCTATAAATCCACAACCCGCTCCTAAAAAAATGAGACAATTTACATTTTTATCAATTAATGATTAATCTTTATTTACCAAAATAATAATTTTTGAATAATAAAGTGTTTAAAACAATTAACAATATAATTTACACACATATTAATGAATACCAACTAATAATAATTATTTAGAATTAAATTACTTCCCACCCAACTCCCTAATAAACCCACAACGCGCTCCTAAAAAATAAGAAAGTTAACGTATTTAGCAATTAATAATTAATAATTAATATCCAATTAACAACAAATGAAAAACACATTATTTAACACAATTAAATAAAATAGCAAACACATACATATTCATTAATAACATTATTAATAAACTAATTATAATTAACAAATTTATCAATTAATAATTAATAACCAATTAAGAACTAATTAATGAGAAACAAATAGCATATTTAACAATATAAATTAATAAATGCATACATATTGAATAATACAATTATTAATTAGTTATAATTAAATTGTTATGTTATGTTATGTTATGTTATGTTACAGCGTTCTTTTATAGCGCACGGCTACTCGAAAAGAGTGTCCCGGCGCTTTCCACCTGCATCTCAGAATAAAAATAACACAACACAGCAAAAGAATGAGAAAAAGAACTGAAACTGAAGCAATAAGAACAGCCTAAAGATTAAAAAGCCAGGTCTTCAGGCTCTTCCTGAACTGGAACAAATTGACAGTGCTGCGCAGCGAAAGAGGAAGCGAGTTCCACAGCTGTGGGGCTTTGCAGCTGAAAGAGCGCCCTCCCGTGCGGGCCTTCCTCACCCGAGGGACCACCGCTTTGTAAAGGGATTCCGAGCGCAAGGAGCGGACTGGTCGATAGAAGGCTAGTCTCCTCCACAGGTATCCAGCCCCTGATCCAAACAGGGCTTTGTGCATCAGAGTCAGGGATTTAAACTGGATCCGCTTCCGGACAGGCAGCCAATGTAGCGCCTGAAGCAGCCCGGAAGCTCGGGCTCGTCTACGCAGGCCAAAGATAGCCCGGGCGGCAGAGTTCTGTACCACCAAATTACTTCCTACCCTACTCCCCTATAAACCCACAACCCGCTATGGAACTAAAACGCAAAGTTTTATTTTTATAAAATTAATAACTTCTAAAAATTGTTAATAAATATATTATAATTAAATTACTTCCCACCCTATTCCCCTATAAACTCACAACCCACTACGGAACTAAAATACGCAAAAATTACTTAACATAAAATTAATTTCTTCTAAAAATTTCAAACATAAATTAGAAAAATAAACTATACTTTTAACACATATACTAAAATTCACAACACTAAAATAAATGTCGATATTATTAACAACTATATTTTGACTAAAGATGTGACTAACTTCGATATTAACAAACATGATATTTTTTAACTGCCTGTCGAAATTCTGGTGGACAATATTTTTGCAGGTCGATATTGTGTTACATCGATATTTAAACATTGATATTATGGCATATCAATATTATGACTCTATAGTGAAATATACAGTTGTGCTCCCATGCTATAATTTTATGCATGGTCAATGAGAAATCAATGTAAGAATGTACATCATGCACTAAGAAAAATTATATAAAATTTGCAGACTTTGGTGCCTATATTTCCAAAGTGGATCAATTGTTTATGGTCCATACTTCGGAGATCTCTGGCAAAATAGATTCCTGGGGGTCGCCAAGGGCTGTCTAAGTTTGAATTTAGAATAGAATTAAATCTCCTCCCCACATTACCGTCCATCACTTGAGTCCTCTATACTTTTAATGGAGAGCGCTGTAAAACTGTGATAGTCGATGTTTGAGAATTACGCATTGACGTAATTAATAGTTTGCCTTTCACTTTCGTATAACTTCCTTAGGTATCAGAAATTGTTGTTGGTAAATTGTGTAGCACAAAGCACATTTTAATGGACACAAGATACATATTGCATGAGAACAATAAAAGGTTTATAGGCAATTTTCTAGTGTGCATGTCCTATCCTGTCCTATCCTTCTCCTTATAGGGATCTAAATAAAGTTCCTGAATGAAAGTAATATTTATATTATACCTAAGTTGGTATGTTGAGACCTTTCTTACCTTAGACCTTTTACTTTCTGGGTTAATCATAATGAAAACTTGTGCAGCACTTTAGCCATGTCATACAGGAGAGTGTAACAAAATTATGTCCATGTAATGTGTGACAATTATACCTAGCCATATTTTGGAAAAACTATGTGGCACCTCTATGATTCCAAAAATACTTTACTCTCCCTCCCACACTGTCCACCCAACTGACAGTAAATTCTCCTCTCCCACTTCTTCCCAATTAACAAGCAATTGCAGGAAAAATGAAGGAGCTATACAGGAAAATCTAATTTCCCATGGCTAGTACACGGTGGTTGCCTCAAATTTAATCATAGAGGCAGGCCTCACCATACCACCTCTCTCAGTAATTTAAAGGAACATGTCACATTTGCTTTGTTCACAATAATTTCCTCATTGTTGTTCTTGCCATTTTCGAGTCTTTCAGAGTCCCCTGTGGGGAAGCACCTGATGTCTCATTTGCATGCTTCTGAAGAAAGAGCTGTAGATCGCCAAACGTATGAGTTTTACTTTTCACAGTGAACCAGAGTTAAGGCAGACACATTACAGCATGAGTATTGTTCTGGGATTGCAGCTTTTTCTTGATAGTAATGAATGACAAGTGAGCTTCCTACACAGGAGCTGTGAAGTCTACTGTTATAAATGGGGTTTCTGGTTGGCAAAGGTATGCACACTGTCCAAACAGGAACCACCACTCTAATTAGGGTAACCTAGATACACACTAAAAAATAAACTGTGCTCACCCTCTAGTAACTTGGCACAGAGCTGTCAGGCTTATCGGAAGAGACAATGTGTAAAGTATTTGTGCAACACACACACATTTGCAAAATGAATGCACCACAAAAGACTCTGCACTGGTTTAAAATGACATATTTTTTTATTCTGAACAAAACAAGACCAAAAAACCAAAATTCAATAAGTGCAAGTCGATTTATGAATTTTAAGTGTAAAAATAGCGCATGGAAGCAACTAGCATTTTAAGGCTTCTTGAGGTCGTGCTTGACTGATGCAAAGTCAACATTTCAAGCTGACTTTGATGGAGCGCGTGCCGAATACAGGAGACACGCAGGCCTGTGGGACAGAATACCTTGATCCTGATTGCAAACATGACATGTGGGATCTATGCAATAATATCACTCCCGGAGTCAAAGGGATCCATTCATGTCACTCACGCATTGATGGTACTGCGTTGGTTTCTGAAGATGAGTGCCTGAGCCATGATGCTTTGGTACTGTAGCTGATGCACTGGGTATCTCCATGCTTGTAGAATGGATAGGCCGATCATCCTTCTGTGGGGGCAGCGATGGGTCGGTCAATGCAACTGTTCTGATGACACTGTTCAGGCCTCAAAGGCGATGCGCCGATTTCTCCTTCCGCAACAGGATTGATGCACCGATTCTGCTTCCAACAGACAGGAGGTGTGTCAATTTCACTTGTGCAAGTGTCTAGGTCCACTTCCAATGAACCAGGCCCAGCAGCTGGGGTAGAAACTTTGATTTCCCTGAGTCTCAATAACAGGAGGTATGCCAACAAGCCCTTGGAGCACCCATGGATGGGAAGACCGAGCCCAGCTCTTCTTCAGCAGAGTCAGAGAGCAGAAGGCTGCAAGGCAGCAAAGGAAATTGCCTACCACTTCAGCATTCCAGCAAGGAGTACTTTAAGCAGCACAGAAGTTCTTCTGACAGAGTTACAGTTGCAGATCAAGAAGCGTCTGATTTTAGGGGGTCAAAAACCCAGTACTTATGGCCAGTTGTGCCTTTGAAGTGTGGGTGGGATTAAAGAAGGCTCTTAAAGTGCACAGGTTCTCCTTTCTTCGCCGCCCTGGCTCCAGGTTAGTTATGGGGGTAAATGAGCCCTTTGTGTGGGGATAGGACATTACCTATTCAATGAAGTATTTGCCCCTCCCTTCCTTCCTGCCAAGAAAGGGCCATCAGAATAAAGATGTATGTAGATGGGTACTCAGACACACCAAGCCTTCCTATGTTTGTGGCTATCTAGAGGAAATGCTCAAAGTATAACTGTCCCAGACGTGTATTGGAGAAAGGCAACGCACACAGAGCGATAAGTGCAGAGAAATGCTCACTTTCAAAAAGAGACATTTTCTAAAACAGTATTGTTAATCCCACTTCATCAGATAAGAGGATTGAACAATACAATCCCAAAGATATAAAACATAAATCAGAACTCTTTTCTAATCAAGCATTAAACCTTAAAGTGTATTAAGTGCATTAAGGTATTCCCAAAGTTAATCTATGAGAGGAGCAGACCTCACAATTGTGTAAAAATGAATTTATTGGTTTGTAAAACATAAAAGTAAATGCCCTACCTTTTACTTACACAGCACCTGACCTTAGGGCTACATAAGGCCTAGCTTAGGGGTAATGTATGTGCAATAAAAGGGGAGTTTAAGGTTTGGCAAGTAGTATTAAATGCCAAGTCTAAGTGTCAGTGAACTGCACACACAGGCCTTGCAATGGCAGTTCTGAGACAGGTTTGACAGGATACTTATGTGGGTGGCACAATAAGTGCTACAGGCCCACTAGTTGAACACAAAAGAGATTGCCAACCTCACATTTCTTTTCTCCTCGCAATTGAGGAAAACAAACCAAAATGACTCTGTAGTCTGTTTGATATATTCCCTTAATACCTTTTTACTTTTTATTTCATTATTTTTAAATATTTCTTGTTTGAAAAAAACACATAAACACATTTAACACTTTCAACATAAATTCACTGTACGAACAATTACTAACACTTTCAACATAAATTCACTGTACAAACAATTACATTCCACATTACATATATATATACACTGTGCATATCATATCGATTTTTATCAACTATAAATTCATATTCACAAAATGATCTCTGATTCTGATTTAAAACCAAAGGACAAAGTAAACATTTGAGTACTTGTTGTTCAATAGACAGCAACTTGATGCGTTTCAGTTTTAAATGTTATTTGATATACTGCAATTTAATGCATTCCTGCTTTAAATGCCGACGCGTTTCAAACCTAGTTCATCACTTTGTGGGTTCTCATCAGGGCTCTGTCTCTTTTGTTTATCTACAGAGTATATGTAAAACAAAAAAATAATTCTATTTTAGTGTTTAGTTATGTTTCTCTACTGTTTCCCCTATTCACTCCTCCATTCGCATATGCACTGCTTGCACCTGAATTCCAGCTTTTCGCCGGTCGTCTGCTCTACGATTCACTCACTACCTCATCTGTTTCTTTATCTACAATATAAGTTGTATATATATGGACTTTTGTTCACATTTTGTTTGTAAGCTCAGGAACTCGTTTGCAAAAGCATTGCGAAAGCCTACCTTCTCAGATCCTTATCTTCGTGTAGGCACCCTTATCAATTATTTATCTCTTTCGTGGTATATTCAATAGCTGTAATCAATAAAAATGCTATGATTTAATATTTGTTCCCCTCCGATTTATTCATCAAATTCTACTGTTCTTCTAACAGTTTCAGAGACATACCTGCTCTCAAATGGGCGCATTCATGCGCGGGGTGCTGCACGTCTCGACTTGTGGGAGTTTAACTGTTTTGCCTGCAAGTTATAAAAAATTTCGTCACTCAAGTGCCAATCTCCTTGCTTATATTGCTCGCATTTGTTAACCTGCGAGAGGGCATACCTGCTATCTTTCTTGCGCGGTCCCGCGCTGAGCGCATCGCTAGTCTATGGGATGCTTGTTCTGCTTCCTCACTTTCTATTCATTGTCTCTAGCAGTATCCTGTGTAAACACGGAAGCCAAATTTAGTTTAACAATCTATTGAGTTGATCGCAAGTTGCCTAATGCTATCGCACGTGTTGCCTGTCTCTCTTGTGTGCCGGTTCTTGATCTGCTTGATCCTTTGACACCGCGGCCATCTTTCAGTGTGTTATTTATATATTTGACATTGTTTGGTAAATGGCGGCCATCTTTTAACGTGCAATTTTTGTTTTCAAACCTATAAGTCAGCTAGTCCAATAGCCATAATTTAACATGAAAGTCTGCTTGTATTTGAATTATCTATTTTACAAACTTTACTGTTAAAAAAACGCTCGTTTAGGTTTTTGATGTTATGACTGCCATTTTTAATTATATGTCATGACTGCATTATTAGTTCAGACAGAACTTTGTTCAAATTAAAGTCGTGAAACTTCAGACATTGTATTTAATCCAGTTAGAGCACTGTTGAATTTTAGGATCAAATATGCTTCTTTATGCAAAAGCAACTTCTCTGTGTCAATGGGACATTTTAATTGATTGACATTGTACAAGACCGACCATCTAAAGTCATTTTCCCCATGTTGTTTTGTGGTGTTGGGTTCCCAAGGCCTACATGCTCCGCAGAAATACCCACTTACACCAAAGAACTGTTGGCACGGAAACTGAAAAGTACAAAAGACAAGTTTATTAAGACCCCATGGGGTGGTGGTACATTCCTACAGCACCCTTCGGCAATGCAAGAAGTATCACCCCGAACGTTGGTGCAAATCCTTCTTTTATACATTTTTACAGGTAATAAAAGGTAGGCGGTACAAGGTTACAGAGCTTTATGTACATATATGGTCATTTTTGGAGCACAGCCAACTCATGGGAGGGGTTACAACTCCACTGGTCAGTTTGGCGGAACATTCCTGAGGGGTGACTGGTCAATTGGGACTGCGCATGTACAGGCTTGACCGTTACTAAAAATAGCCTGTTGCTGGGCAAACTCGGATGGTCAACGGCACGGACAAAGGACTAAAGGGCATGCTGACCACGAGGCCGCTCATTCCCTAAAATGGCCGCCGTAACATACAAAATGGCGTATTCTAATATGGCCAAGTTAAGAGAAAAACGTGTAGCAAAGCTAAGCGCTAACCCGGCCATTGTCAAATTACGACAGACGACCCTTTTAGCGTTTAGCTGAAGCTACCTCATAGTGGACGTAGTCGGGATACCCATCTTCGATATCAATTAACATTATTTGAGCAACTTCTTTATGAAGCATCATTTCATTTTGAGCAAGAGTTCGTCGGGATGGAATGCAAGCCGATAAGCACATAGAACATAAGGCAGGGCCACATTGTATACATAAACAGGCAAAGAACAGTATCCCAAAAATGATACATAAAATCGTCAGCAGTTTCCAACCCCAAGTGGTAAGCATCGACCAGAACCACCCCGAAAGAGTCCAAGTACCATTGTCCGGGTGTATTTCAGCTGCGATCTTGTGGAGCTTTGAGATCGCATCATAAACAGAAGGCGAATTATCAGGCACGTACACGCAGCAGCTACTTCCGATGATTCTACATGCCCCCCCTCGGTCAGCTAGAACCACATCTAGAACCATGCGATTCTGGAGCGTAAAGATTCTAGAAATCTGAAGTTCTTCCGTTATGTTTCCCAATGCAATAGCAGTGTCATTAGCTACGGCCTCAACAACACGAGTCAGTTGTCGTATTTTCCGACTATTCAAAGCAGCCCCCACAAAGGAAAATAGTCCCAAATTAAAGTCCACATATTGTTGTAGGGCGGTATCGGTCTGGTCAATGTCATCCAGAACTACAGTTCGTTTAACTCGATTTAACACGAAATCGTGATAAAGCACGTAGTCATTGTGATACATTGGTGGGGCAATGAATACAGCAGGCAATACAAAAGATACATAGCACGTACCTAACCACCCTAAAGGGAGCTGATGATAACCTTTAGTTCCGCAAATAAAGTAGGTATTACGGGATGCCACAAACGAGATGCCATTCGGACTGTCAAATGTTAGTGTGGTGTTACATTCATCACTTTTTCCAACCGGGAGGGTACCTTTATTACGTATGCACAGATCAGCCTTAGTATTTATAACATTTATTACATGTGTGCTGGACATATTAATATTATTTTGATTACTGTAAATTCGGGGTGCAGACATATTATCGGGGCGGTATTCTTCCCATTCAAATCGAGTACCTTCAGCTCGTGGATAACCATCCCTGTCATGGTAACATATTTTATTCAAACGGAAAAGCACCCCCCTTTTGTTGGCCATCGTAAATGTGAATAGGAGAGTATACCAGGCATTACAGGAACCATTATGAGAAAATGGGAGTGGGATGAGCGGGGTGCCCCCTTTTTTCTGATGACCAGGCAACATCCCACACACCCAGCAATTAGAAGTGTTCGTCATATTATGAGTATGATGCAAGATTTGAATGAAGCTATTGTTCAGGTAAGTCTGTCGGTGCCGTTCTTCATGGTAGGGCAAGGTGAAGTGAAAATGTTCAGATGGAGCCGGGGTAGTCGGCAGCAAGTGTTCTCGTACAGGCACCACAAGTTCTACTACCCAGGCTATTACTGCTATCACCACGATTGTCAATATGAACAAAATGGCACCGAGAATTCTCTTGTCTCGTGATGCAGAAGACGCCATAGTTCAAGAGTTCACAATGTCTCAAATGTTCAACTACAAAAATTAAAAAACAATGGTGCTGAGCTCCGAGGTAGCCGTTGTTTTCTTCTCCGGGGTCAAGACGGGTGTCGCTACTCTTGGCAGAACTGATCCCCCCCCCTTGAGATTCCCGAATTCCGTTTCACAAACCCCAGAGCGGTAACCAACCAGTCTCGCACAAAAAGGAAATCTTCCTCCTATCTTTGCCGCAGATCGTAGCGCTGTCGTCCAGAAACAGTGTGGTCCGGGAAGGCTCCCTCAGATTCGGCCGACGTCACAGCTGGGCTCTTTTCGTTATCCAAGATCTCTTTGTAGTCGGACAGCACAGTAGGATTCACCAGGTCAGGAGAGACGCGGCGGCAGTGAGTTGAATGCACCCACCGCTTTTTGTTGGTCACTCGTACAGCCGTTCGAGTTGCTAGGAGGACTTGCTCGGGGCCACGCCACCTCGGTTCCAAGCTGTTCGTCCTCTCAAACGACTTGATCATCACATAGTCTCCAGGACGGAGACTATGTGCCTCTCCGATAGAGTTGTCAGGGAGCGCTTCTCGAACCTGTTGATGAATGGAAAGCAAATCATTTGTTAATCGTGCCAAATAATCGTTCATCATTATACAAGGCACATCATGTAACAATCGCGGCTTAGGAACTCCCCATATATTCATAGGCCTTCCAAACACCACTTCATACGGTGTGAGGCCAGTTCGAGAGTGGGGCACTGATCTAAGAGAGAGCAATGCTAGCGGTAAGGCATCCGGCCACTTCAATGACGTGGACGCCACAATCTTAGCCAGTTTCAGCTTCAACGTAGCATTGTACCGCTCAACAAGACCTGCTGACTGAGGATGGAACACAGCATGAAACTTCTGCTGAATCCCCAGTCCTTTTAGCACATATTCCACTATTTTTCCAACAAAATGAGGCCCATTATCGCTCCACAAAAAATTGCAAACTCCAAATCGAGGGAAGTACTCCTTGATCAAAACCTTAGCTGTTGTCAAAGCTGTATTATCTTTCGTGGGGAAGGCCTCAACCCATTTGCTAAAGGCACACACCACCACTAAGACATACTTAAGGTTATTACAGCGCTCAAGCTGGATGTAATCCATTTGGAGTACCTCGAATGGTGCAGAAGGTGGAACGAACCCTCCTTTCGGAGTATGGGTCCCTTTTGCAGGATTGTGCTGTAAACATATCAAGCAGGTCTGCACTACTCTCTTAGCAGTATTGGCAATCTCGGGATGTTCCCAAACTCGTGTTAACAATCGAGTAATTGCAAGAGCTCCCACATGCGCTAATCCGTGTGTCATCTGAACCATCGCCTGCAAGTAAGCTGCAGGCAATTTCCATCTTTCCATATCCTTGCTTCTCCAACAACCCTCGTTATCTAGTACCCCTTCTGCTGCCCATGCTGCAAGTTCTGATTCAGTCGCTGATTTTTGGATGTCTAGTATCTCCGCTCTAGCATCATACCATCGCTCGGCCTGTGATTTTGTTACATACATGGGAGAGTCAGTTCGGGACATAGCTGTTTGTCTTGCTATGCTGTCTGCAAAAGCATTGCCTTGACCCACGTTATCAGTGATCTTTTTATGTGCACTGCATTTAATTATCGCTACTTTCTTTGGACAAAGCAACGCATTTAGGAGATCACGCACCAGTTCTCCGTGCATAATGTGTACTCCATGAGAAGTCAAAAACCCACGCTCTTTCCAGAGTAAGCCAAAATCATGCGCTACTCCGAAAGCGTACCGGCTCTCTGTGTAGATGTTCACACATAGGCCAGCACTCAATTCACAGGCTCTTGTTAAAGCTATCAGCTCTGCTGCCTGAGCCGATTTCTGTGGTATTCGTGCTGTTTCTACCACCGTCTTAAGTGTCGTGATCGCATATGCTGCAGAAGTCGTGCCATCTGGCAGCCTTAAACATGATCCATCAACCCACAGTTCCCCATCCACATCTGGAAGTGGCATATCCTGTAAGTTGACACAACCCTTTGTTTGTTCCTCGGTCAGGAAAACACAATCATGATGTTTTTCTTCCTGACCTTCCTCAACCGGATAAGGCAATAAAGTGGCAGGGTTCAGGGTAGCGCATCTTTTCAATGTGATGTGTGGCGCCAGAAGTGTGAGCTCATATCCTGTCAAACGTGCGCTCGTGAGATACTGTGTTTTCGTTTGATTCAACAGGGCATCTACTGCATGGGGAACTAACACCAACAATTTGTGCGATAAAACTATTCCCTCACTCTGCCGTATAGCTACCGCTGTTGCTGCAACTGCTCGGAAACACCCAGGTAACCCTCGTGCTACAGGATCAAGAATGGCTGAAAAATATGCACATGGCCTTTGTTTATCCCCGTGTGCTTGCACTAACACTGATAACGCGCACCCATCTTTCTCGTGCACGAACAATGTGAAAATCTTTGTATAATCTGGTATACCTAGAACGGGTGCAGTGCAAAGGGCTTGCCTCAATTGTTCAAACGCATTCTGACATTCATCTGTCCATTCAAGGGGCATTGGTGTAGTTTTGGACAGTAACGCTAACAAAGGTTTAATAATGTGCGAAAACCCCATGATCCACTGTCTACAAAAGGACGTTAAACCTATAAAGGCAAGTACATCTCTCTGAGTGCGGGGAACTGGTGTGTCTAGAATTGCCTGAATTCGATCTGATGTTAATGCACGCCCCTCCTTAGACAAAAGATGACCGAGGTAGGTCACCTTGGATCTACAGTATTGAAGCTTTTTCTTCAAAACTTTGTGGTTATTCTGAGCCAAGAAGGAAAGCAAAGCGAGAGTGCTCTCCTCACATTGTACATAGGTGTCTGCAGCCAACAAGAGGTCGTCAACATACTGTATAAGGGCAACTCCAGATTGCAATTCAAAAGAATCAAGCTGTCTTTTTAAAGCCTGGCTGTAGATGCTAGGACTCTCAGTGTACCCTTGAGGAACACGACAAAATCTATACGATTTATTATTTAACGTAAAGCCAAATAAATATCTGCTATCAGGATGGATGGGGATGGAAAAGAACGCATTTTTGAGATCAATGACACTAAAGGTCGTCGCCGTTGGGGGAACCAATGTGAGCAATGTTGTGATGTCGGACACCACCGGATATTGGGGAATGACAATTTTGTTAATTTCTCTCAAATCAATAATAAATCGATAGACCTTGTCGTCAGTATCTTTCTTAAGAATCGGAAGAATAGGGCTGTTGCAAACATTGTAAGGAACCTCCTCCACTACTTCTGCAATGATCAAATCTTGAACAATGTGCGTCAGGGCAATTTCACCTTCCCTGGAAATCTTATACTGTGGCACACGTGGCAAAAGTACTCCCTCCTTTACAGTGATTCGAATGGGTGGAATAAGCATCTGTCCCACATCCGTGTCTGAGGTCGCCCATAACGTGTGCGGGAGAGAGGCTAATGCTTCAATTTCTTGTATAGTGCAAAATCTGTCTGAATCTGGATAATTATTGTTCAAAATAACTCGCACTCCCTCGGGAGCGCAACGTATCGTTGCTCGAAAATATTTGAGCAAGTCAATGCCCAGAATGTTATCTGGGGTGTGAGGTGACAACAAAAATGGACCAAAACTAAATAATTTGTCAATACAAAGTGCAAGAGGTTGTGATAATGGGCTAGGAGAGGGTGTGCCATCAAACCCTATACATGTTATCGTTTCGCCAGACAGGGGAGCCCTCGGAACCAAGTTTTTGGACAAAGTGCTACGAGTAGCTCCTGTGTCGACTAAAAAACGATCAGTAGAACCCAAAATGCCCGCTGATACATATGGACCTCTCTGATCTACTGGCACTTCAACTGATTCCGTACCCCATCCTACGCAGTCCTATGCATGCACATAATCCTGATGCTCCACATTTTCACCCTCTGATATCTGATACTGGTTCCGTCTATCAAAGGTATTACGTTCATCCTGGCCACGGCCCCTCTCTTCAACCCTACCACGATCACCTCCGCCACCTCTCGCCCCCGAATAACTGTTCCTCGACCTTCCACCTCCTCGACCACGCTGACTACGTTGCTCACGAAGTACCGGACAATCTTCAGCCCAATGCCCAAACTCCTTACAATAGGCACATTGGTCCTCCGCTATATCCGTACGACCATACGACGCATTGCTCCCTCCTCGTCTACCTCTATCATTCCCTCTAGATTGCGTTCCACGAACCTGTGCCAACATCACCTTCGTTTTCAATTCCTTCGCTTTCTTATCAACACTTTCTTTAGCCTCCAATTCCTGCCGCTCATAATACTGAGCCATGGTTAACAAAGACGCAGGGGTCGCCGTGGCCCAGGAACTTTCACTCGTCTTTAATCGTTTTGCAATCTCCGGTAGGAGATTAGCCACATACTTATCTACAAACAAATGCCTACCCGTATCATCGGTTAACGATTGACCACTGTAATCGTGAAACGCCTCTTCGAAGCGTGTAAAGAAATCTGATACCGTTTCATCTAACTTTTGTTTGCACGAAGCTAGCATGGTCCAATCAATCTTTTTAGAAGGAACAAGCGTTTTTAGTTTAGTTAAGATAGCTGCTGGGAGGCCTAGAATCAAATCACATGGCTTACATGCAGGTTCCCTGTCTAAATCAGCCTGGTTTATTTCTTTCCACGTTCCCCCAAGCATTGTTTCATCATTATTTTTACGAATCAATCTCCACATATCAGGCGGAAGAATTAACCCAAAAAAGAGATCTATATCAACAAGAGTCATAACACAGGAGGAAATGGCCCCCTCCACCCCTTCTTAGAATGCGGCTGGATTTTTACGAAGGTAGGGTAAAGAATTTTTTAACGCCATAACATCTGCTCTATTCCAGGGCGTATACACCCAATTATATATAAAATACCCCTTCGCATCCTTCGATGTTTTATCCTCATCTGTACCATCCCCTTTTGGTGGAACATACAAAGGTGCAGCTTCACGCATAGGCATAACATACACGTTAGAATTCTTATCTGGACCCCGGAGAGAACACTGCTTAGTCTGCCCTGTTGGCCCCGGCGCGGACTCCTTTTTCTTTTCTTCCCGCAACTTAGACGTCTCATCCCGTAGCGTGATCAGTTGTTTGAAAAATGTATCGACATCTGCAAGAACAAATAGACCTTTATCCAAATTCTCACGATGAACCGACACAGCCTTAGGTTCTAAAGTCTCTGAATATTTACGAAATGTAGTAACAACTTCGTCAGCAAGAGTATTCAAAAAACACATCAGTTCTCGTTCTGTCCATTTACCCCTCTCAGCCACAACGTCAGACACAGTTACGTAATTTAAATTCAATTTACGGGCCCAACTACGCAAGTCCGCGGCTTTCTCCGCAGATAACCTGACACCGGACTTATCCCCTTTTCACGACTTATCCTGTCCTTCATCATCAGAATCTGCAGTCGGAGCCGTAGGAGGAACGTACGGAGGCGGTGATCGATCTAATAACGAAAAATCATCAATTTAATTAGTAAGGACAGGATAAAGTGATCTGTCAAGAATCGTACCTGAACTCCAGTGATTCCGTGGGAGTGGATGACGTGAAGCTGAAAACCCAGATGCTGATTTCCCAACTCCCCCACACCCCTGGACCCGAATCTCTCCAAGACCAGGAATGACGGGGAAAGGGGAAGTGGATATTGAGAGGCTGTCACACTGGTGTCTTCTTACAACTCAGCTAGGCTGGTCTGCGATCACCTGGAATGATAATGAGCACACTTAATTCTGATCCTAATTAGCTCTCCTACCTAAGAATTCCCTCTCAGACGTTATGTACCTGTACATGTGTGAAGCTTGGCCCCTCTCAGAAGATCTAACAGCGTGGATAAGACGTCAGCATAGTAGGATTTTGGGATAGTCCTCACAGTAGATATCGCTGGTAGATGTAGACACTAGTCGGTAAACAAACGTATCTATTATATGCATATAAGAATACCCCTGTATACTAAACAGCTGGCTGTCACTATCCTCGAATTGGCTGTAGAAAGGAGTTGACACAGGCTACGCTGAAGTAAGTCTCTCAGTAGATGAGTTTAGTCCGACTCTCTCTCAGGTGCCAAAACAGTCCAAGCACACCTGTCAGTAATGTCTCTGGAACTTCGGAATTACCTTGAACTCGAATTTTTAAACAAAGTTCTGGGAGTTCGTAAGGCACAAGGAAAATATCTCTTACCGCTTCACAGGCGAACGGTAAAGTTCAAACCAGTCCCAATGTGCGCTGAACAGCTGTCAGAAGGTGCGCTGAACTGCTGACGGGAGACGCGCTGAACAGCTGACTGGAAAATATCTCCTCAGCGCCGACTTCAGGGACTCTGACAGGCAAAGCGTCTCTGGCGTTGGGAGGGAAACGGGACCCTAAATGCTGAGCGGGGAAGTACCAGGGTTAACTATGAAGGAGGACGACAATGTCCTCTCAGAACAAGAATTAACTAGGAAAAAACTAACGCGTAACGGGAAGACACCTCCGTACGCTGGAATACATCAGTTGAAGTGCGCCGCGTATAGAACGCGAGCGCACGAAATGGCCGATCTAAAATTAAACTAGAGCGCTAACCCGACTGCAAGAATGGCGCAACCAGGAAATGCATCAATTCGACCAGGTTGATGCCAAACGCTGTCTCCAACTCCATAAAGGGAGTGAAAGCGTTCGCAATGCTCTGACCTTGAAGGACGGACCTGGAGCCTGACGTTCAGAATTGTGTTGGGTTCTGACAGTACCCCCCACCAAAGTCCCCTCTCTAGGCTTTTGTGGGTGCGTCTTGTGAAACTCGGAAACCAATCTGGGAGCATGAACATTTTTACTTGGCTCCCAAGACCGGTCCTCAGGTCCGAAACCCTTCCAATCCACCAAATAGAATAAACTGCCTTTTCTCCATTTAGAATCTAGAATTCTCTTTACCTCAAACTCTTCTGCAGATTGAACCTGTACTGGGGCTGGTGGGAGATCTCTCCTAAGATTTGGTGGACTTCGTTTTATCAAAGATACATGAAAGGTAGGATGAATCTTCATGGACTTGGGAAGAGCCAACCTGACACTGACTGGATTAACCATCTTAACCACTGGATAAGGACCCACAAATCTAGGCTGAAATTTTCTATTTCCTACCAGTCGCATATGACGGGTGGATACCCAAACCAAATCCCCTGCCAGATATGTAGGAGCCTCCCTGCGTTTCTTATCAGCATGCCTTTTATAACTTGCTTTTGCCTTGGAGAGATTTAGTGAAGCGGACTGATAGGCTTTCTGTAAATCTTGAATCACCTCCTCAGCTGCGGGGACCTCTACCTCCGATTTACCCACTAGCATATTTGGATGTCTACCTGAATTGAGGAAGAAAGGAGAATATCCAGTGGCCGAATGAACTGCATTGTTGTAGGCGAACTCCGCAGTACTCAATAGAGAAGGCCACTCTCCTGCCTGTTCCATTAAGTACATGCGGAGATACTGCTCTAGATCCTGGTTTACTCTTTCCGTCTGTCCATCCGTTTCCGGATGAAAACTGGTCGACAGACGGGAATCCACTCCTAGCCCCTTTAAAAAGGACCTCCAAAAACGAGAAACAAACTGTGAACCTCGATCAGAGATTACAATCTTTGGAACCCCATGCAACCTGACTATGTGTTGGAAGAAAAGTGTAGCTAATTGAGGAGCAGTGGGCAACCCTTTCAATGGAATGAAATGGCTCATCTTAGAGAACTGATCCACCACCACCCAAATGACTGAGAATCCCTCACTCGAAGGTAAATCCACTATAAAATCCATTGAGATAGTATGCCAAGGGGATGGGGCTACGGGCAATGGCTGAAGCAAACCCTGCGGGGACTGTCTGGAACTCTTGCCCTTAAGACACTGCTCACAAGTGGCGACGTGCTGTCTCACCTGCGCTTCCATCCCAGGCCAGAAAAAGGTCCTCTTCACCAGTTCTAAAGTCTTCACTGCACCTTTATGACCTGCCAACGGGTGTTCATGAAACTGCTGGAGGATCTTGTTCTGTAACTCTTCACTTGGAATAAACAACTTCCCTTGACAATATGGTTTCCCATCCTTGACTTCACGATCTTTGTCTTCTTTTTCCCAATTAGAGAATTCTCTTCCTTGAAATACTTTTCTGACCTGATTCTCCAAGTCATCCTCCACAACAGTGGCAACGATTTTCTCCTGTGGGATGATGAAGCTTTCTTCTACCTTTACTGAATCATCTCCGAGACTGAGACGAGAGAGGGCATCTGCTTTCCCATTGGCGGATCCAGGCTTGTAAGTCAAGACAAAATCAAAATCTGCAAAGAAAAGGGACCACCTTAATTGACGTGGAGTCAAAGTTCTAGCCGACTTAAGAAACTGCAAGTTGCGATGATCAGTGAACACAGTGATCACATGTCTTGCTCCCAGCAGGTAATGCCTCCAGACTTTAAAAGCTTCCTTTACCGCCAATAGTTCCTTATCTGCAATGGAGTAATTGATTTCCGCAGGGGATAGCTTGCGAGAATGATATGCCACAGGGTGCAACTGACCAGTCTGTTTCTGCCGCTGGGACAAAATTCCTCCAATTGCCAAATTGGAAGCATCCGCTTCCACAAAGAATGGTTCACTCAAGTCTGGATGCTGCAAAACTGGTGCCGAAACAAACGCATTCTTCAACAATTGGAAGGCTTCTTCTGACTCTTTGCTCCAAATGAATCGCTCATTCTTTTTCAACAAGCGGGTGATTGGACTTACTTTCTCTGAGAAGTTCTGGATGAACCGCCGATAAAAATTGGCAAATCCCAAAAAACTTTGTATCTCTTTGACTGATCTTGGAGCTGGCCAAGATTTTATTGCCTGTAATTTGGTATCATCCATAAAGACACCCTTTGGGGAGAGGATGAACCTCAAAAATTCCACTTCAGAAGTGTGAAAAACACATTTTTCCAATTTAACGTACAATTGATACTTTAGCAAACGCTCCAGAATGGTTCGCACATGATGAACATGTTCCTCGAGATTCTCAGAAAAAATGAGGATGTCGTCGATATAAACAACTGCAAAACGATCTAAACATTCACGAAGTACATCGTTGACAAAATGTTGAAAAGCGGCTGGGGCGTTACAGAGGCCAAAGGGCATTACTTGATATTCAAACAGCCCCAGCCTAGTTCGGAAAGCCGTCTTCCATTCCTCTCCTTCTGCCATCCGCACCAGATGATAAGCCCCCCTCAAATCCAATTTTGTATATATATTTGCATTCTTGACTTGATCAAGTAGCTCTGAAATGAGGGGTAATGGATAGCGGTTCTTCTTGGTGACCTGATTTAAGGCCCTGTAGTCAATACAAGTTCTCAAAGACCCATCCTTCTTTGGAATAAAGAAGAGAGGGGAAGACACTGGAGACTGAGAAGGTCGGATGAAACCTCTAGCCAAATTTTCCTCGATATATTCCTTCAGATGTAGATTTTCTGGTTCTGAGAGAGCGTAAATGCGACTACAGGGTAGAGAGGCTCCAGGTTCAAGCTCTATCCGACAATCATAATCTCTATGAGGGGGTAATTTACTAGCTTCCTTTTCGTCGAAGACCTCTTTCAAATCCAAATGTTCCTCTGGAATTTCAGGAACTTCTATGGTACAAATCATCTGCACTTGTTCGGCTAAGCTTGCAGAGACCGTTGGTTGAGGAAGGTCCAAACGATCATGAAAACAGTGTGCAGAACAAAACGAGGAATTCATCTCCACAGATCGCTTGGCCCAATCTATCTGTGGGTTATGTTCCGTGAGCCACGGCAATCCTAATATCATTTGAAACTGTGGAGCATCAATTAAATTGAAACTCAGATGACTCCGATGCTCTCCAGGGCCCACAACGGTCATCACTTCTGTGTCAAAGACAATAGGACCAGATGATAGTTCTGTGCCATCAACTGCGCGCACAGGTTCAGGCTTCAATTTCTTCTCAAACTTAATCTGCAACTTCTTGGCAAATTGTAGGTCACAAAAATTTCCTGTTGCCCCGGAATCTAACATTACTGATACCCTTTCCTCACGACTTCCTCCAAATCTGATGACACAAGACAAAATCAAATGCGGGGCCTCCAATTGCAGCGTATTTGCCAACTGTTGAGATTTGGGAGTTGACTCATGTATCGCTTCCACCAGAGCAACTCCGTCTACTGGTGGAGCCTGTCTTTTACCGAAGGATTGGATTTGGGTCTTCTTGGGCATTCCTTCACAAAGTGACCGGACTGGCCACAGTACATACAAAGTTTGCCTTGACGTCTCTTCTCCCTCTCTTCTTGAGAGAGAGGACCTCTTACTGTTCCGATCTGCATTGGCTCCTCACTGGAATTTCCCTCACTGTTTTTTGGAGGATCAGAGCGAACCCGATCAAATCGAGGCGGAATTGGTTTTATGTCCCGGCGCCTCTCACTCCGACGTTCAGACTGTCTTTGATCAATTTGCAGGACTAGATCAATCAAGGCGGAGACTTCGGTTGGTCTCTTCGGGATTTGAGCCAAACCATCCTTGAGCTCATCCTTGAGTCCACGATAAAAAATTGCTGCCCTTTTTTCTGCTGGCCAGTTGGTTTCAACAATTAACTTGTTAAATTGAGCCAGATATGCCACTAAATCCCTGTTTCCTTGCTTCAAATCCAGCAGCTCATTATCTGTGGTCTGCGAAACAGTACGACGGTCAAAGATGCGCAGGAATTCGGCCTTGAAATCTTCAAACTTATACAAGACGGGATCATTAGAGGACACCAAAGGCAGGGACCAAGCTGCAGCGTCTCCACTAAGATAAGACAGCACAAACGCCACCTTGGACTGATCTTCTTTAAACAGAATTGGCTTGCAAAGGAAATGCAAAGAACATTGCGTCAAAAAGATCTGAGCCTTATGTGGATCCCCATGAAATCTTTCTGGTGGGGCCAAAGGAATGGTTGGGGACATAGCATGCACTACCTGCGTAGTAAGGGCAGAAGAAGAGGACGAGGAGGGGGATTTAAGCCCCCCAAAGTTTGGACTAGGACTGGCAGAGAGCTCATCTATTCTTTGTCTTAAAAAACTAGCCTCCTGATTGGACTTACGAACCTCCTCCCTGGTTTCACTAAGTTGTTTCTGCAACCCTTCCAAAACGGACGCCAACGCCTTGACGTCCAAACCTTCAGCCATCCTACTCAGACGGAAGGAAGATCTGGCACTTCAATCTGTCAAGAATCGTACCTGAACTCCAGTGATTCCGTGGGAGTGGATGACGTGAAGCTGAAAACCCAGATGCTGATTTCCCAACTCCCCCACACCCCTGGACCCGAATCTCTCCAAGACCAGGAATGACGGGGAAAGGGGAAGTGGATATTGAGAGGCTGTCACACTGGTGTCTTCTTACAACTCAGCTAGGCTGGTCTGCGATCACCTGGAATGATAATGAGCACACTTAATTCTGATCCTATGTAGCTCTCCTACCTAAGAATTCCCTCTCAGACGTTATGTACCTGTACATGTGTGAAGCTTGGCCCCTCTCAGAAGATCTAACAGCGTGGATAAGACGTCAGCATAGTAGGATTTTGGGATAGTCCTCACAGTAGATATCGCTGGTAGATGTAGACACTAGTCGGTAAACAAACGTATCTATTATATGCATATAACAATACCCCTGTATACTAAACAGCTGGCTGTCACTATCCTCGAACTGGCTGTAGAAAGGAGTTGACACAGGCTACGCTGAAGTAAGTCTCTCAGTAGATGAGTTTAGTCCGACTCTCTCTCAGGTGCCAAAACAGTCCAAGCACACCTGTCAGTAATGTCTCTGGAACTTCGGAATTACCTTGAACTCGAATTTTTAAACAAAGTTCTGGGAGTTCGTAAGGCACAAGGAAAATATCTCTTACCGCTTCACAGGCGAACGGTAAAGTTCAAACCAGTCCCAATGCGCGCTGAACAGCTGTCAGAAGGCGCGCTGAACTGCTGACGGGAGACGCGCTGAACAGCTGACTGGAAAATATCTCCTCAGCGCCGACTTCAGGGACTCTGACAGGCAAAGCGTCTCTGGCGTTGGGAGGGAAACGGGACCCTAAATGCTGAGCGGGGAAGTACCAGGGTTAACTATGAAGGAGGACGACAATGTCCTCTCAGAACAAGAATTAACTAGGAAAAAACTAACGCGTAACGGGAAGACACCTCCGTACGCTGGAATACATCAGTTGAAGTGCGCCGCGTATAGAACGCGAGCGCACGAAATGGCCGATCTAAAATTAAACTAGAGCGCTAACCCGACTGCAAGAATGGCGCAACCAGGAAATGCATCAATTCGACCAGGTTGATGCCAAACGCTGTCTCCAACTCCATAAAGGGAGTGAAAGCGTTCGCAATGCTCTGACCTTGAAGGACGGACCTGGAGCCTGACGTTCAGAATTGTGTTGGGTTCTGACATGGTCGTCGAATAGGAAATTGACCGGTCGTTTGCAAATTACGTTCCCGTTCCTCCCTCTCTTTCTTTTCCTGCACCTCCTTTTCCTCAAGCTGTAAAGCCTTATCTCAAGCAGCCTTGCGCTGCTCTTTGTCCGCCAAGGCAACTTCACGTTTCATACGTTCACGCACCGCTTTCTCCCACATTCGTACACAATCAAACATATTCTGTCTAGACCTGCGCTGAAACAAACATTGTTCCACAAACTGAACCTTTCGTAAATCAAACGACCCATGTAGTGGCCATTGCAACTCGGGATCATTTCTAGTATATTTATGCCATAATTTACTGTACAGTATAGGGGGAAGGCCGAATTTCACGTACATCTCACGGTTTGGAGTTCCTTCTGTGATTCCGCTAACCTAATTGAGGTACCATTTCCAAAACCGCACATCCCTCGGAGCGTGCTTAAAACAGGCATGTTCAAAAAGTACCACGAAAGCGCGATACCATAAAAATGGCACTTACAGTACATCACACAATGTGCCGCTCAGAACACAACAAAGTTAGAGAAACATCTCTACATGCCTGCCTATGTGAAGTGCACTACACATATAGGTTCAAAGTTCACAAAATCAAAATGTTAGCTAACTCAAATCATAGTCACAATCACAGAACTTCAGTAAGCGTCCGTAGACTACCTTACCGATCACAAATCTTACCCAAATCTCAAAGTCCAGGTTCCAACTGCCAAGGTCTTTAATCGAATCAGCCAAACGGCATTATCCAGCAACGCAGACGATCAAGAACTCAGTCGGAGACCGGCACCACCTGGAAGGTCAGATCAGAAGGAAAGGAAGAAAACACCGTGGGTGCCAAGACTCGGGTCACTCGGTGGCAGCGTACGCGTCCATGGTGAGTTTCCAATCCTTTGTCACGACCTCTCCTTCGGGCATCCGAGTCGCCGATGAGTCCCTTCGTGGTCGCCAATTTGTGGTGTTGGGTTCCCAAGGCCTACATGCTCCGCAGAAATACCCACTTACAACATAGAACTGTTGGCACGGAAACTGAAAAGTACAAAAGACAAGTTTATTAAGACCCCATGGGGTGGTGGTACATTCCTACAGCACCCTTCGGCAATGCAAGAAGTATCACCCCGAACGTTGGTGCAAATCCTTCTTTTATACATTTTTACAGGTAATAAAAGGTAGGCGGTATAAGGTTACAGAGCTTTATGTACATATATGGTCATTTTTGGAGCACAGCCAACTCATGGGAGGGATTACAACTTCACTGGTCAGTTTGGCGGAACATTCCTGAGGGGTGACTGGTCAATTGGGACTGCGCATGTACAGGCTTGACCGTTACTAAAAATAGCCTGTTGCTGGGCAAACTCGGATGGTCAACGGCACGGACAAAGGACTAAAGGGCATGCTGACCACGAGGCCGCTCATTCCCTAAAATGGCCGCCGTAACATACAAAATGGCGTATTCTAATATGGCCAAGTTAAGAGAAAAACGTGTAGCAAAGCTAAGCGCTAACTCGGCCATTGTCAAATTACGACAGATTGTCAACAAAGTGTTCAACCATTGGGGCTGATGTCACTTTATTTTTAATACGAGACCTATGCTGTGGTATTCGTATATTTACTTGCTGGTTAGTCTTACCGATGTAAATTTTTGAGCATGGGCACATTACAACATACACGACATTGTGTGTCCGACAATTTGAGAATACCACATGTTTCCATTTAATGTTGGCATGTTGGAATTCTTTTCCCTCAATCGTGTTGGCACAGGACACACAATTGCCACACTTGTGGTGTCCTTCAATGGGTTTAAACCCCCATTGCAATAGTAAATCGCTCTTCGGTTTGGGCAAAGCTCTTTCTGCACGTACTATGTTTTGGCCAATGCTTTGGTTTTTCTTGTAGGCAAACAGTGGGCGGGGAAATGGGCATTTTAGGTTCTCAAGAAGGTGCCAATGTTTTAGGACCATTTGTCTGATCTTGTGAGTGTCGGGGCCATATGTAATCACACAGACTAATCTGTTGGGTTCTTGTTTTTCTTTTACTTCCAGTAAAGACTCCCGTGGGGTAAAACGGGCCCTCTTGTAAGAATGCTTTAACATTTTCCATGGATAGCCTCTATCCTTCATTTCCCCACAGAATGTTTCTGCGTAGCGGTCATAGTCTCCTATCTGCGTACAATTCCACCTAATTCAGAGTAGCTGGCCATATGGAAAATTAGCCTTTAGGCTCCTGGGGTGAGCACTACGATGGTGTAGTATTGTGTTTTTGTTGGTTTTCTTTTTATGTAGTGATGATTGCAAGAAGCCCTCAAAGCATGTAATTTGTACATCTAGAAATGTCATTCTCGTACTGCTCGACTCGATGGAAAATGTTATATCCGGATGTTTTGAATTGAGCCACTCATGAAACTGCATCAACTCTGTGCGGCTACCCTGCCACTGGACCCACACGTCGTCGATGTAGCGTAGCCACTGAATTATATGCCCCTTATGTGGATTATTATTGTCCACAAATTTTCTCTCATATTCGGCCATGAACAGTACGCCCATCTCTGGGGCATAAGGACATCCCATGGCTGTCCCTTTTGTCTGCATAAAGAACTGGTCATTGAATCTGAAGTAATTCTTTCTCAAAGCAACTTCTGCTAGTTTGAGGATGAATTGAGTGGGGACTCTATGCGGTCTTTCTTGGGCTTCAAGGTAGAGCTCCATTATTTCTAATGCCTCCTCCTGGAGAATCTGGGTATATAAAGACCCAACGTCCATAGTAACCATCAAATAATCTATATGACTTCACTTTGCTCACAAAGGGTTTTAGAAAGAAGTCCACATATTTTGCTATTGGTTCTAAACACGAGTCACACCCGGAGACGATTGGTCGTCCCAGGGGCTCGTTCAGATTTGTATGGATCTTAGGGAGGAAATAAAGGAGGGGGGTCCTCGGGAATTTCTTTACCAAGAACTCACCCTCCTTTGGTCCTACAAAGCCACTTTCTCTGCCTTGTTTAATGATTGAAGCTATAATGCCTTGTATCTCCTTTGTGGGATCTTCTTGTAGCTGTCTATACCACATTTTGTTATTGACTTGTGATAAAGCCTCGGCTAGATATTTGTCCCTAGGCCAAATGACAACTGCTCTGCCTTTATCGGCCTGTTTGAGCACAATAGAGGTATCATCTTTAAGATTTTTTAATGCAGCTCTTTGGCCTTTAGTAATGTTTTGTTGGACATATTTCTTGCTTTTTTCAAATTTGTTTATTGAGGACAGCATGATTTGCTCAAAGGCAAACACCTGCTTTGGTACGTTTTGGTTTGGTACAAAGGCTGACCGGTTCCTTAGTCCGGTTGTTTCAGTCTCTAAACTTGGTGGTTGGTTGGCAAAAAAGACCTTCAGTCTTATCTTGCGACAAAACGCTATAGTTTCGAGTTTTATTTTAGTAAAATCTGTCTGTTGGCTTGGAACAAATTTTAATTCAAGATTTAGGACAGACTCCTCCTCTCTTGTCAATTCTATAGATGAAAGGTTAACTATGGTAGAGGGAGTTTCTACGATTTGTAAAAGTTTTTCCTTGTTCTCATCTCCCAAGGTGTCTTGAACCTTGCTTTTTGTTGCTGTCCTTTCTCTAAAAAAGAGACCTGTTTCTTATTAGAATTACCCCGTGTGTCTGATCCTGATCCTGATGAACCAGACGACGAGGTCTCAGAAAATGTCTTAAATCTATTTCGGGATCTACCTTGGTAGTTGTATAGAGCGCCTCGTGAGTCAGCTTGTGTGTAAAATTCCTCCTTTAAAAAAGGGTATGCCCTCTCAAGGGAAAACAACTTGGGATCTCTCTCGTATTGTGCAGTTTTGCTTGTGATAGTGATATCTTTAAAGGGAAGAATCTCTTTTTCTATCTTCTCTAGCAATGCTTTTGCATCCAGTATCACCTCGCTGTCCTTAATTGATTGGGTTAGATCTTCTATTTCTTGTAGTTGTTTTGCACAGAGTCTTTGAGCTGTCACTATTGTATGGACCATTAGGTCTCTGCTGCATTTGGTATTTATACAGCTAAATCCTTTTCTGTACTCGGCATCCTCCATGAATATGACTGGGATGTTTTTGACCTAGAGTCCCCAGGGGATTGTTCCTCCCGTTAGATGTTTCAACAGGAAGTGTCCATGGAGCTCAGTGTGAATATGTTTTTTTGCTCAGTCTAATCAGTTTATCTGATTCATTTTGCTGTTGTGCAGTAGTACTTAGTGTGACATTAGCGAATGGGGCAGAAGCAATTAGGTTCTGTATATGGCTTTCTGTGAATGTCAGAGTGTCTTTTTCAGACATCACTTTGAAGGGACAGGTTGCCCCTTCCTTCGCTTCTTTCTATCTAAATATGGAGCTAGACTTAATTGTGTCTCCCTCGCACTCTCGCGTGTATTCGCCCGCTCTATACTTTCTTACAATAAGGAGTTAGTCTGGACCAAACTCCTTATTGAACGAAAGGCAGGCCCACTAGTAGCATCTACATTAAAGGCCCTGGGTATATGATATACCACTTTACAAGGTTCTTATATGTAAACTAGATATGCCAATTGTGTATACACCAATGTCACCATGTTTAGAGGAGAAGCACATGCACTCTAGCACGGGTTAGCAGTGGTAAAGGACTCAGAGTCCTAGGGCCAACAAAAAGAATCAGCAAAAAGAGGAGGAAACTAGGCTAAAAGTCTGGGGAAAGAACACCATAAGGCTACCAGGTCTAATATCTGGCATGAGTGCAGTGCAATGGAGGATCCAGCATGGTTTAAGTCACATTTCTTCATTTCATCTTTCACATCTGTGTTGTGGTCCCTGTAATTGAGGATGAAAGCATTGATCGGCCACAATGTGCTATATGGCACCAGCCATTCACCTATGTGCATCCTATACAAGGGAGACCACAGAAAAGCCATACCTGCGAAACAGGAGATTCCTTACAAATGTTTCCACATTTTCAGTGTTAGTAGACTCTGGCAGGCTGACAATTCTGATATTATTGTGTCTAGACATTGATTTAACATACTCTTTCTTGAAGCATAGAACCTCCTGTACCTTTTCTATGTTCTTTCTTTGCAAGTAGGTCTTCCATGACGTCGGATATGCGGCACTCAGCGACATTTATTCTAGAAGCCCGTTTGTTGAGGCGTTCAGATATGCAGTCCATGTATTAGAACTAAATGTTTATTCTACCATGTATTGTTCGGAAATTATGGGCCTTAGAGTTTGATAGACGGGTATTCCTCACAATCGTGATGGCTTTCTTATTTGTTTGTTACAAGTGCATTAGGATGGTGCATAAAACTGAATTAGTGTATCAAAAAAGTCAAGTGCAACTAGTCCAATCCTCAGCTGCTTGTGAGCTGCCTCCAGAATCAGATTAGCTTTCTTATAAATTTGCCTGAGCCTGGGGAGTATAGCAGTGTGCCTTGGTCGCTCCCTCAGTAACTCTTTTCTGACACTGCAATGGCCAGGAAAAGCTAGAAAACTCAGCCTACCTCACGTCATCAGGCAGTCCTCCACTGTGCCAAACTGAGTCCATGTTCTCAGGTCTGGAACCACCCACTGTGATTTGCTTGGGACTCCACTGATTCTTGTTCATTGGGCCCAGACCAGATCACCCTAAAAAATATTAGTGCTGAGAACATCACTACTACATGGCCCTTCAGAGGCCTGCACTACAACACAAAAATTGGCCCAGATTTACAATGCCCTTGCCCTGCTTTGAATTTTGCAAGGTGACGCAAAGCATTGCAAGGCTTCAGTGAGATTTAGAAAGCAGTGCAAAGCCAACTTGTGTGGCTCTGCATGGCTTAGGAAATCAAAGTAATACAAATCAGCAAAAATTGCTGCCTTGCAGTAGTCTGCATTGGGAAGGCGCTTGATGGGTTTGCGTATGCATGTTCTGACACAACTACTAATGGATTTTGGCACAATACCAGATTTACTCTTTATTTATTTTGTATTTATTTATTTAAAAGGTTTTATATAGCGCTGGCTGGACCCGGAGGTATCAGAGCCCTTTACATGGGTATCAGACAATAAATTGCAGGTTGCAGCTTTACAAAGGTTACAAACTTATAAGAGCATGGCAATTTTATTTACAAGTAAGGTTGAGACAAACAAAAAGGAACATATAGGTAGATGAAAAAGCTGGCAAGTCGAGATATTCCGGGAGTGGGGGTAGGAGCAGGGAAAGTAGACAGAGAGTGGAGGAGGGAAAGAGGAGGGAAGGATTAGAGGCAAGGCAAGAGGAGGGGGAGGGTGACGGGACACAAACGGTAGGTGAGTCAAAGCTGCGCCCAAAGTCCAGTAAGCTGTGAGCCCAGAGGGAGTGGTATCATTTCCCCATCTCAGTTGCGCGAGGCTCCCTAAGCGCAATAGACTCTCTCAGAGGGATCTCTGCAACTCCAAGGCCTACTTTACTGGATCCTTCCCCAAAAAGGGGAGAGGGAGTGCTTTGGCAAGGGGTGCCAGCCCATAACTTAATTGTGAGTGGCTCGCTTAGCGCTGAGGACTCTCTCAGCGGGTATGCTGAGTCTCCAGCGTATATATCTTGGATCTTTCCTCAAAAAGGGAAGAAGGAGTGCTTAGTAAAAGGGCACAAATGGACAGCGGGCCAGGAGGTGAAGGGGGCAAGGGAAAAGATTCAGGTGAGAGGGGATAGGAGCAAGGAAGTAGACAAAGAATGAAAGAATGTTGAATAGGAACAGATAGATAGGAGACAAAGAAAAAGCAGAGTCACAGAAATATGATGGGTGGGTGGGAAAGACAGGGAGATGGGGAGAAAAACTGTGCCCAAAGTCTGGCTGGGTAGGTGAAGGTCAAGGGATGAACCAAGGCCAATCTCCTCAATAGCTGAACAGAGCAGCTCCACCGGGCATTATACATAGTGCTCGGACTCCGCTGTCAGAATGGGGATCAGGAGTATACTCAGAGATTGTCATTGTGTGTTGATTAGTTAGTGGTCACTACCACCCCTCGTTCACATTAGCTCCATTGCTGCCTCTTTGGTCATTTTACTCTGCCCCAGGGTCCCAACAGGCGCTCTAGTCCCAGGCACATTCTCTACCTAGAGACGGTA
The DNA here is from genome assembly GCF_964263255.1 of Lissotriton vulgaris. NCBI lineage: Eukaryota > Metazoa > Chordata > Amphibia > Caudata > Salamandridae > Lissotriton > Lissotriton vulgaris. The sequence goes on along the minus strand of NC_141689.1, from coordinate 1,292,489,146 downwards.
GCAGCGAAGAATTGCAAGACCACTGCTTCCCCCTTTTGGTATTTGCGAGGGCGTTCTGTATATTGGGCATGGGCGTGGATCAGGCATGACTACCTCAATTTCTGGGGTGCATCTCCCGCGATCTGGGCAACGCTCCGTGGATGGTCACTGTCAGTAGAACTTCACTGGAGGGTCCCTAGTTACAGCATGACATTATGGGGTCTGCTCCGGTATTCCTCCAGTGAAGCATCATTCCCTCTATAGGTTACTTAGCGTTTTGGTAAGGGGAAGAATTCCCCACCAGCCACGGCCGATAAAAGGCAGCGTCGGCTCTGAGTATTTTACTAACAATTATGAAACTCCGACAATCGCCGACCGATGGGCTCCATTTTGAAAGAGCGTCAGTGCTCCTTTGCAGGGTGTGCAAGTGACCGATAGAATAAGGTTTGTGGGGTGCCCCTCAGAATCCGGCTCCTGCAGCTTAGAGTCTCTGGGGGCATCTGCAGGCACAGGGGGCAGCATAGCTTCTCACCCTGCCATGCTGGCATGCCTGTGATGGAGGCTGCTTTCCCTAGCACATGTAGAGAGAGGAAAATGCCTCTGAGGATTGTTCTTGTGCAGCGCAGTGAGAAAGCAGAAATGCTCAATATCTTAGCAAATATGATACATTTCTGCTCTCTCCATCTGAGTCAAGTTGTCTTGCTGCGTTGTGTCAAATATGAGTAAATTTGGTCCAAGGGCTTTACAGCTGCACATGATTAGTTATCTCACTGTGCAGTTTGGGCAGTTGACCAGGCAGGCATTGATTTCAGGAGAGATGAGTTGCTAATTAAGCCTCATATATTTGAAAGATTGTCAGTGCTGCTGAAGGAGATGCATTAAAATGCAGCTATTTTTTGAGCATTTGGAATTTAAAGTACTAAGAACATGAAGTGATTTTTTTTGTTTAGTTTTCCTGATATTTTTACCTTTTCATGGTAGTAATGAACATTTTAGTTCCTAATGATTTAAGCCTGTGTGCAACTGGAACATACTTTCTATATGTTTTAAATATATTTTAGAGAGGTGGTAATTTGCTAGTTTGGTGGACAACCATTACATGCTTGAATTTGTTTCTTGCCATTCATCAGAACAATTTGCCTCATCTATGAGTCCTTCCTGCTGCGCTGTCCTATGGCAAAAGAAAAGGGCAGGAATGCACCATATCCATCAGATATGGTGCATTTGTGTCCTTTTTCCCTTACACTGGCACACTATGGGCTGCTGTGCCATAGTGCAAGGGTGCCTGTGTGGAGGGGATGATTACTATTGTGCAGGAAGGAAACCTTCCTGTATAAAAATTATCCCAAGAATGGAGCACATATAGAAATAGAAAAAAACAGGAGAAATAAAGATATTTCTCCTTGTTGTGCCTCCTTTACACTTCCCCTGGGGAGGCATACATTTTTGGCGCTGCCTCAGATTTTTATTATATCGGTTTTGTACAGCGCACGGTTACCCTAGAGCATCCCAGTGCCTTGCCAAACAGAGTATTACTACAAACAGAACAGAGGCAAGAAGATTAGCGAAAAAGGAAAGTTTTCAATTGTGTCCAAAAACGCAACAGACTTGGTTCAGAGCGTAGACCTAGGGGGAGGGCGTTCCAAAGGGTAGCAACATTAACGGAGAATCTCCTTCCTCCTGATCGGGCCTTTTTGACCCTGGGGACAGCTATCAGATGTTGTTGGTCCGAACGTAAAGTTCTACTGGCTTTATACGGGGTCACCATCTTTTGAAGGATGGGAGGGCCTTTGCCTTGCAAGATTTTGTGCGCAAGGCAGAGGGATTTGAATTTCACCCTTTCCCGTATTGACAACCAGTGTAATGCCCTCAGTGCTGGTTTGGCCGATCGAGACATGGGGATGTTGTATAGCATTCGTGCTGCCGCACTCTGAACTTGTTGAAGTTTGTTCAGGGTGATCTCAGGGGCACCCAGGTAGATCGCATTACTGAAGTCTAACCTGGACATGATCAAGCCCTGGATTAGGAGCTTCCGAGACAAAAAAGGAATCAGAGGCAGTACTTTGCGTACCGATCGGAGGAGACCAAAACAGACACCAGCTAATTTGGAGGCCTGGGTCCTAAAGGAAAGGTCTTGTTCCAACCAAATGCCCAGGCTCTTGATTTCAGCCTTGGGTTCGGGAGGGGATCCTAGGCAGCTGGGCCATGCCAAGCAGGGGAGGGAGGGAGTTTTTAGTCCCATCAGCATTATCTCCGTTTTAGACCCATTCAGTTTTAATGCTGAGTCCCCCATCCAAGAGTAAACTTTTGAAAGGCAGGAGTGGAGCATCTGAGAGTTGTCCATGGATTAGGAGAGGGCGAACACCAGTTGGGTGTCGTCGGCGTAGCTCACGATCTTGATGTTAAATGGAGCCACCAAATCCTCCAAGGTGGCCATGTACACATTAAATAATGTGGGACTCAAGGAGGAGCCCTGGGGCACACCGCAGTGGAGGTGGGTGGATGCCGATCATGCGCCCCCTTCCCAAACCTCGAAGGATCTTTCGCTGAGGAATGACCTAAGCCAGTTCAGCGCTGTCCCCCTCACTCCGGCATCTGACAGTCGCTGGAGTAACACTCAATGGTTGACAGTTTTGAACGCTGCACTAAGGTCCAGGAGGATCACTGCCACTGATCCTCCTCAATCCAAAATGCAGCGCGCCTCCTCCGCGACTGCCAACAAGGCGGTGTCAGTGCCTTGGCCCGGGCGAAAGCCTGTTTGGGAGCTTCTTAGCGCACCGTTGGACTCAAGGAAATTGGATAGCTGGGAATTAACCAATTTTTCCGTGATTTTACTGAGTCCCGGAAGGAGTGAGATGGGCCTGTAATTAGCCATATCTAGGGGGTCTAGGCTAGGTATTTTTAAGAGAGCTTTTACTATGGCACTCTTCCAATTGGGAGGGACTATACCCGTGCCTAATGAGGCATTGATAACCTCGGTGATGGGCTCCACAATGGAAGGGGCAACCTGTTTAAGAATCCTCATGGGGGCAACATCCCGGGGAGAGCCACTCTTAATGGAGATTATGACTTTGAGGGATTCATCCGTGGTGACTGGCCCAAAGGATTCCAGGGTCCTCTGAAATGAGCCCTCATCCTCCAGGGGTTCAGGACCTGTCTCGGATTGGGGTAGGGAGATCAGGATTTTTTCAATTTTAGTATGGAAGTATTCTGCCAGTTTATTGCATTTGTCTTCCAAATTCTCCGTGGGGGCAGAAGGTGTGGGAACCCTCAAAAGTTCTATAACCACCAAGAAAGTTTCTCTTGAGGAGTTGGAGGTATTGCTAATTTTCTCCTCAAAGAACTGAGTTTTAGCTAGCCGGATGGCGAGCTTATAGCTCCTCATTGCCGTTTGATATTCCAAATTACTAGCTACTTCCTAGTTTTTCCTCCAGGCACGCTCTAATTTTTTGCATGCCCTCCGCATAAACCTCAGCTCAGGTGTGTACCAAGGGGCGGTGTGTAGTCTTTTCTCCTTTCTTCCTGCCGATCTTATAGGGAGAACGGCGTCTAGTGTGTTCGACATCCACCTACAAAGGTCTGCTTCTGCTAGGACAGGGTCCTGCGAAAGTGGTGTACGTGAGGCTTCCAGGCTTAGTGAAAAATTTTCCACTGATAGCCTGGCCCAAGGTCATTCTGGTGCACCAACACTAGTGGGGGGAATGCTCTCAGATTTAATTTGCCAGGTGAAAGGGATCATGAAGTGATCCGTCCATGGCAGAGGGGTCGGGGGGGGCTGCTTTCATGGTGGAAATGTTTGCAAAGATGGGATCTAACAAATGGCCCTTGTTGTGGGTAGGCTTCAAATTTATGAGGTCAACCCCACAGGTTTTAAGGTCATGTAGGAGGGCTGTTGCTGACCGGTCTTCCTGGTCGTCAAAATGGAGATTGAGGTCTCCCAGGGTAATGAAATTTGTGGCAGAAGCTGCGCAGACCATTACCGTTTCCATAAGAGAGCTGGTGAAGTTTCCGGTATTTCCTGGGGGACGATAAACTAGCAGCCCCGACATCGCCACCGTGAGTGAGATTTGGAATGAGAACTTACAACTCTCACAATCTTCCACATCCCCTTTCTGGGTTCTGCAGGTCAGTGAGTTCTTATACAGAATAGCGACGCCTCCTCCTCGACCCAGCGGTCTATCCTGGGTGAGGATTAGATAGCCCGGAGGAAGGGCGTTCACGATATCTGCTTCGGAACCTTGCGTGAGCCATGTTTCTGTTAGAAACAAGATATCCAACTCATGTTCCAAAATGAGGAGGTTGATCTCCATCGAATGCCTGGGGAGAGATCTACAATTCAATAGACCTAGGCGTAGTGAGTGTTTAACTGCTGCTTGGTTAGGAGGGTGGCATAATGCACAATGAGAAAAAGGAGCGGAATCCGTATGAAAAGGGGTACAATATGAGGGTGTCAATAAACGGGAGCGAAGTAAAGCAGCACGAGAATAAGTGCGTGAGGTACCTGGTAAATTCGGCAGAGTGACTGGCCCTAGGCTCGTCTGGGCTCGGACGGGCGCAGACGGGCATGACTCTGGCACGACTCCGGCGCAGGTCCGGCGCGTCCGAATATATTGACAATATATTGTAAATCTGGGGTAGTGTCAAAAAGCCATGGATGTTGTTGGAAACGCCCCCAGCAACACCCATTGCACTCCCCTTTACCAAAGAAAACTGTGTTAAAGGGAACAATATTTCCGATGCAGCATTAAAACAAAAAAAGTGGCTTATTGCTGCCGCGTAAATATGGAGCATACTCCTGTGCCAGAGAGCGTCACAAAAAGTGACGTTCTGGTGGTGCATGGGGCCTCATAAATTAGGCCTACCATCTTAAAAGAAAAGCCAGTAAGGCAGACCTCTGGTGTTAGCATCCAGCTGAACCGGAAATGACATCACCAGATTTAGCAATGCCTGTTGTCTCACTGGTCTAATTATCTACTCCAGCAGTCTATGTGATACATTAGGTTTACAGATTCGAATATTGTTTCGCTCACTAGCTTTTCTCCTTTCTAAGGTTGCTAAAATGAGTATCATTAAGTTGCGTACAGTAAACATTTTTTATTCTGATCACCAATACAATGCAAAGGGTGAACGTGCACTGTACAAGTACACAGTAATGATAATTTAAACACTGGTATTGGTGTGGGTTGGAACATTCAACTTTATTCTTCTGATTATAACCTCCTCAATTGGCTTTCACTATTCATTATGTACAATGTTCCTCTAAATAATAATTAGCCCCGATTATAAGAGGGTCAGAGGAGTAGGTGCTATTTATCACGCCTCATGAAATTTGACTCTCTGGGGTTTCAAATTTATTTTGTATGGTATATAGCACCTACTCTGAGTTTCTGTGAACAATATGGGGAATTTGGTGATTACTGTACCAAACTGATCATGTTGCAGTGAAAACTGTACTGTTTATTTTTGTTAAATTGTCTGGTTACAGTAAATGCTACATAACTCAGAGGCATATTTACAAGAATTGCTGCTAAGCAGTTTTGAAATTGCTTAGAAGCAATTTTTCTAGAGCTGCTGATCGACAAATCCTAACGCTATGCTTGCAACGTATTTGCAAGACGTCGCTACATGCTGTTAGGATTAGCTAGCGGCTAGGAAAAGTGTTGCTATTACTAGCATCAATGCGATAGAAAAATACACGTTAGTGTTAAAAAAGTGATGGGTGGCTAACTAGTGAAAATCACGTCAGTCAGCCCATCATCACTTTTGCACCTCTAAAGGCAAAAAGAGCTTGCAAATACACCTCTAATGAAAGAAAGCACCAGAATGCAGAATGGAGCAGCCAGGACCAAGTTCCGCACAGGTCAGCAACCCCCGAATTCCCCCAACAGCCAGAGTCCCAGTGGAAGCGGAAATGAAGAGTTAGGGCCTCATTCATGAACAATGGCGTGTCACTGGGGAAAACAGTGATGCAGCACTTTTCATTGTACCATCCTTACAACACCATAATGTCCGATGCCTGGTAGTGCGGACTGTCCCTAGGGCCTGGAGACCTCAATGGTTTGGGTCCGAGACCCGGAGTGGGAGACGCTGGTGCTGTAGAGTTACTGCGGCCTGATGGTGGAGGGCCCTAACCTATGAGTCGAGATGGTAACATTGAGGTGTCAGCAATTGCCTTTACTTGGTAGAGAAGTCTGTCAGGTTGTATGGAGAGACATTGCTGACCTGTGTGAGAGGACTGCCTGGTGCCCCTTGGAGCTGTGCTCAGTAGAGTTGCTTCACCTCCCTGACGTAGGGAGGTCTGCATTGCATAACACATGCCAACAATACATCAGGGTGAACAGAGGAGATTGACGCAAGAGGGCTGTGCCTCTCAGCAACAAAGGACTTAGGAGGTGGTGCTGCCCAAAACAGTGAGGCCCCTGAGCTGCACCAAACATGTGTGGTGGGAGTGCTGTGACTTTGTGCCTAAGAAGTCCCTGTTGCACCACCTACATCGGGAGGTTCCCTAGCCGGATTTGTGGTTGCCTGATGAACCCAGGCTTGTGAAATCCGGCCTGGCTGAGGCTCCTGCTGGCAGAATTACAGATTCGTAAAAAGTGCGGTGGCGTGATCCCTGGTAGTCGATGTCAAGGTGAGGAGAATGTTGGACAGGGAGCGGAGGAGGCTGTCATGTCAAGCCCAGACCTTGCGCCTAGGGGTGGTGCACACTGTGCCCTTAGCAATTCTGGCTCAAGTCACTGATATTAGCTGTTGGTAGCTGTGGGTGCAGGGGGCACAGGGTCATGTCCGGCCCATGTCCTTGGTTATGCACCTTGATCTGCCAGTACTCGCTGGGGCACTGTGGAACATGAAATCTGCTTGCCACCGAGATCAGAGGAGGTGACCGGTGGTGCTGCCTTTCTGCCCCCGTTAGTCCACTTTCGGGTTTACAGGGGATTTCCCTTGGCACCTCCAGGCCCGGACTGGCAATTCCGGGCACCGGGCAATCCCCCGGTAGGCTGGATGGGGTGGGGGCCTGTTTCGTGACAGGGGGCCGTTTTTTTGAGAGGGGGCCGGTTTGGACCCTGGCGTGACCGAGCAGCAAACAAGCATACCTGCAACTATTGCATAAAATGCAGCTGCTGCCTTGTGGTGCTGCACGCACTTTTCCATCCGTGTCCAGCACTGCAGAATATTATTTATTTAAAAATCCACTGGGTGGTCTGACCATCGGCACCATGCACGGCGTAGCATCCGCCTTCAGATCTGCGTGGGCGTGGCGCATCATTAACTCTTATGGTGGGGGCGTGGGTCTGGAGTCAGTGGTCAGAGGTTATCATGCGCAAGCGCATTGGGGTCGCGCAATCGAAAGTGCGCGTGACTGCGACGTAGAGGAGGCCAGAGAGTGAGCGAGAGGCCCCACAATTAAATTATTTGTAGCCTGCCTTGGCCCCCGGCCCCGGGCCGTGTCTGCCGGCTGCCACCCAGCGCCCACAGGTATATGATTCCCCTTATCATTTGCAGGCACTGTGACTGTCTAGGGGCGTCGTGTCGTGACCGGGCCGGAATTAAAAGCAATTAAAGCCTGGTTAGCTTAGGCCCCGGCCCGGTTCTGCAACCGCAGCGTGGTTTTTATTCAACGTGACAAGCAGAATCTTCCCTCTGTTACCTTAAGTCAGAATGGGTGAGTGAGCAAAGGTCTGACAATGCGATGTATATTTTACTGTCTTTGTATGTGAAGAGCAATTGTGCCGTGTGGCCTCCACTCTATGTTCTCTAGGCTAGCGTGTTTTTGTGGTGGATGGCAGGCAATAATTAGCAATGGTGAATTTAGAGTCCAGTGCCACAAAAGCGAAGCAACGGTCTCACACGTATCGAGGGAGCACCGTAGGAGTATTTACAGGCCCATGTCACTCTGCCCAGTTGAGTGCAAAATGCTTTTCATGCTGCAGCAATGATGGGGCTCAGTGTCCTGCTCAGGTACGGTCGCACCATATTGGCAACAATGTTCAGATTGCCAAAGGAGAGTTATCTGATAATCAGCAGTCCAGATCCCGGGTGCCTTGCTGCTGCAACCTCCACATGCGAGATAGGATAGGTGTACTTATCAATGAAAGTTTCCATGGGCCGGTTAGTCGAGTTCTGCCACATCTAAGTAAAGTTCTAATGTCGGTCACAGACACACACACAGTAAGAGACTTTTCAGGACATGGATTTGTAGCGATGAGCTGCCCAGCGCTTTTTGAAATAATTACAGCGCCTGCTGTAGTGCCTCACTCAGTCTGAGGCTTGCCTAATCAATGTCCGGAAGTGCTGCTCTCGAGGCAGCGAGTTTAGTACCTACTGTTGGGTGTTGATTCTGTACTATAAATTAAGCAGCTGGGAGCTAAACTGTGTGCCCCTGGCTGCAGTGCCTGTGGGGCAGGGAAGGTAGCGGCGCACCGTTTGTGACAGCTTCGGGTCATGATTTGATTTGGCCTGAGAGTAGTAATAGTTTCTAAATAACTACTCTACAGCGCCCGACCCACCTATCTCACTATGTGTGCCTCTGCCTTGCCCAGTGCCAGACCACGGAAGTGTGTGGAGTCAGCTGACTGTTGACTCCTAATTTTAATTACGCAATGCAGCTGAGAAGGCTCTCCATCTTCTCAGCTGCTGTGCGTAATTAAAATTACGAATTTTGCGTTGTTGAGGGCCTCACATCACCAATCCTTTTTTTTTCTCTCCATTCCTTGTATTTTAGTTCTATATTTTACCTTGTGTAAATTCAGAACTAGAAGAACCAAAAAACAAACCTCGACTGGGTGAGCTATGCACAAATTAATGGAATTGAAAGCCCTCTTTCAAATAGAAGAGGTGCAACATCTTTAGGTGCCATTCAAGCTTCCTTGCATAAAATAGCGGTATTATGAGCAGGAGGCGCACCAGCTTCCTTGAGGGAAGTATCACAATTTTGTAGCATGCACTAATAATCCTTGTGCACACAAATAATCTATAGCATGGGGGCAGCTCCATGTTGTCTCACCTGAGTGCTTCTCTTCCTCTCTCCCACGCTCCGTGTTGTTCTCATTCGTTTGTATGCTCCTTTGAATCCCACAGTATTCCTCTTCCTTGTGTGCTGCTTTTCCCCTCCCCTCTCATTCCTCCCAGAACTGCACCGCCAATTCCCCTACCACTCAGTCCTATGTTTTTTAATTATTTGTTTTTTTATGTTATACTTTACCGATTCCTTTTCTTGAAAAAAAAAAAGAGGCACTTGCTTCAATTTGGAAGCGTGCATGCATGGTCATGCACAAGGCGCTTGCATAATGACACATATATTACATCACATATGCGCTATCGCACCTTTTATTTTCTCTTTGTTGCTGTAAAGAGTACAGCATAATGGATTGGAAGAGCCAATAGTCCTCAAAGACAAGATCTATTGAATTTGATTGAACCCTAGACGGGGATCCTGGGGGCCCAGCGGGCAAAGCTGGCTGAGGTAGGAATAAAGTTGTTTTTCTGCCGCCCATCCTGCAATACTACTAAAGGTTGAGATGAGAATGTTGTTGGGGCCTCACATCCTGTTTGGGCCGGGTCCCACGTTGGACAGAGAGGCACTGGAGTCCACACTGTGAAGGTCTGCATCTGCGCATCATTAATAGCCAGGGACCTGGGAGGAGTATGAGGGCTCACTCAAAAGCCTGACTAGGGCAATCGGTTGTTAATTGGCTTTTCTGTTGATCCGTCAGGCAACACATCAATAAGTCCAACCAGGCTCAGGTAGCGCAGTCCTATGTCTTCCTGCCTCAGCCTGTGCTCCTGTCGAACCCAAGTGCATGTCTATTTTATGTGCACAGAACTTAATAAAGTACCGCCTCTGAAAAACGTGTATAATATCATGGTCAGGGGCGGCTGGTCCATAGGGGCGCCGGGGCAGCCCCCCACAAAAGAAACTGCTCACTGCAGTTTGGGCAACAGGAATGTAAGCAGACAAATTGACAGCTTTCACAATTCGTCTGTTTACATTTCCGGCTGGCCGGTGCTTCAGGGGTTAAAGTGTGCATGTCTCCTGCTCTCGCCTGCACACGCAGGTGAGAGCAGGCTTCCAGAAGATGGTCTAACTGTGCATGTGATTGAGGAGCGTTGCCCCTCACTCACATTCACACACCATTAGGATGCTGCTCCCAGTATAGTGCATGCGTCTGTAGATAGGTTCCTGCCCGGGCGGTGATGGGTTTTGCGCAAAGTCGCCCCATGCCCTATCAAATGCCAGGATACTAGGAAACAAGGGTCCACCGCCCGCCCTTCCCGCCCCACCCCCGTCGCATTCGGTCTCCTAATTTGGCGTCGTTAGTATTTCCTGTTGAGCGTTGCAAAGGAGACGTGGGATCGAAGAAGATGCCTCATGCCTGGTAAGTTTAATTCATTGCATTAAAATGTAACCCACCCCTCTCCGCGCGGTTACCCCCTTTCCCACCAGCCCCCTGATTCATGCCGGCCATGACTGGAGTCGTTCCACCGGCCGTGACTGCTCCATATAACAATTGTGGCCTTATATTACTGTGTAGAAAACTCGCCCGCACTTCCCAGAACACAGAGATAAGAAGCCCCAGGCAGATGACAAAAAGATTTCACTTAGAACAGAGGAAGACAGTCTGTAAAAGTATGAAAACCGAAATAAACATACATTTTCCTGTGCAGAAAACGTTTTTCACTAAACTCTTAAACACACTGAATGAAGTAACAATGCAGTCATTTGACAGGTGTAATGATAACATAAGATCCCCTCTACTAATTCTAATTCCAATATTGTCGTTTATTAAGCAATTTTATACCCACAACATATCGGTTTGCCCTCATGCATGAATGAATGATGGATGCAGGATGGATGCAGGATGGATGAGTGGATGGATGGATGGGTGGATGCGTGAATGAATGATGGATGCAGGATGGATGCAGAATTGGTGGATGTATGGGTGGATGGTTGGATGGATGGATGGATGGGTGGATGCATGAATGAATGATGGATGCAGGATGGATGCAGGATGGATGGGTGGGTGGATGCATGAATGATATATGGATGGATGCAAGGTGGTTCGGGCTCGCTCGCTCGCTGCGGTGCAATATGCAAATTAGTTTACGCCCACCACTTTCAAATGTCACCAGCCGCCCCTGATCATGGTTACACATTCGTTGAACAGTATGATCTGGTTACAAGGGCTCAAGTGCTCTTCAATTTCTGGTGCTTTGCAGTAGTTTTAAAACCTTGTATGGGTTTCTTGTTGCTCAAATGGTTGTAATTTCTGATATTTATGATTCCCCTGGCGTCTTTGCTTAATTGTGCTCACAATAAAGTGTCACAAATGTCACACATAGCAATCTGAAACCTTGGCAGCTATGCATCTTCCCAGCCCCCATGATCCTCTATTTTCCGTCCAAGTAGTGATCATTACCATGTCGTCTACTTCATGGCCTGCAGCATGTGTTCGCTGGTCCAAAGGCCAGCAGATCCACTCTTCATCAAATCCCAGGGGCTTCATTACTCTGCCATTCAAAGGCGAGCTGGCTAGATTTTATGGTAAGTGCGAGCCGGGGGAGTCTGAGACTCCCTCGGATCAGGGATGTGCACTGTGATTTTTGCAGCACTTGTCTTTATCCAACATATACCCACAAATTTTATATCCACAAACCAACTATCATACTCCAACACGCAAAACCAAATAAACCCAAATGCAACAAAATTGTCTAATACTTGGAAAGCAGCAATGCCACAAACCTTTAAATACATGAAACTTAAAAGTTAAGGCATTCCCTCATTGTGATATTTAAACAGTGGCCCTATCACGTAGCCTTCCCCCCTGTGCACCCGTTACTGGTCGAGTTATTTTTAAGACCTAATTAGCAGCAACAAAGGAGGAATAATATAAATGTTGTGGAAGCCTCATCCAGTGGTAAAAATATGAAAAAGAAAAAATACTTCTCTTTCTGTGAAAATTGGAGCCAGGCCTATAGCTGGAGCGCGCTGACAGGCCGCCGCCTGCCCTGTAGGAGCCCGCCTCTGCCGACTGCCTTCTTGTCCTGTAGGAGGCCGCCTCTGCCTGTAACTTGTACCCTGTAGGAGGTCACCTCTACCTGTAACATGCCTGTGTAACGTGCACTGGCAATGCCTGGGAAATCTTGGCTCTATATGAAAATAGACATAGATTTGAGTGAGTCACGCGCATGCGGGAAACTGAAGGGATGGGTTGATATTTATTTCACATTTTATTCTTTATTTTAGGTTTTGTTTTTAAATAAAGGATCTGACCCAAGGGGCACGGACACTGAATATAGCAAGGGGAGGCCAAGAGGAATGGGTTATTATGGCACACAATTGGCGTTTCAACTGCACGGGCCTGTGACCTACTTTTTCAAGTCCCTGCCAGCCTTTTTAAAGTCCAGCCTCTACCACAACAAGCCTGACAGTCAGAAGAACTAGCCTAGCTGACTTCATTTTTATCCCACTGGGTAATATAGTTCCGCATTTAGCGTGTCCCTTTAAAGTTAAAGCATTTAAGTAGTGAGTCCGCCTTTCATCTGTATGAAGTCAACTGACTAACAGTGAGTTCAGAAATATTAACTCCATATGTTGAAATGTGTTAAAATGATGCCATATTATGTTACCTAGGATTCCAATAGAACATAGTTATCACCAGTGGGGTATCATGGCACTTAAACTCTCTGGATGTGGTAATTGTGTTTCAGAATCGGTTTCTTCGATGGTTTTGCTTGAACAGTGTTTTCTGTGTTGTAAACTGGAGACAATTTTGTTTATATTCTGTTTGGACCAGCATCAAAATGTGTGCAAATTTATTTGACCCGTGTTTTTTTTTCTTTGTGCAACTTCCTAGATTTTCTGTAATACTGCCTTATGGTGTTTGTTGATTTATCAGAGATTATTTTGCACCCACAGTCACTGTCTATCATAACCATTTTAAAAGTCCTCTAGAACTGAAATGTCATTAACTGCCCGTGTTCTGTCTCAACGGGCACTCCCAGCTATGGAAGTGCAGTGTAATCCAGCTCCTACCTCCCCTCTCAAAACAACTCGAACGGAAATGTATTTAACTGCTTGTAATACTTGGCCTATATCTATGTCTATTCTACCAGGACTGAGATGCAACTAAACTGCAAGTAACCTGCCAGAACGGCCCATGTTCTCTGGTCACACTCGCCCCCTCTCTCTCCATTTCTCTCTCTCCCTCTCTTGCTCCCTCCCTCTCTCTCTCTCTCTCTCTCTCTCTCTCTCTCCCTTTCTATTCCTCTATTCCTCGCTCACTCCATTACACACTCTTTTTATCCCTCTCAATCTCTCTATTCCTATCCCCCTCTCAGTCTCTCTCCCCTCTCTCTCCCTCTATTCCCATATCTCTGTCAGTTCTTCTCTCACTCTCTATCCCTTTCTCTATATCCTTTTCTCTCTCTATCCCTCTCTTTTTTATCCCTGCATTTCTCTCCCCCTTCTCTCTCCCTCTCTCTCCCCTACCTCCCCTCTCTATCTCTATTCTCTCCTGTCTCCCTCTGTCCCTCCCACTCTTTCTTTCTCTCGCTCCCCCTCTCCCACTTTCTTGCTCCCTCCCTCTCTCTACTTCTCTATCCCTCTCTCTTGCTCCCTCACACGCTGTCTATTTATCCCTCTCACTCTCTCTATACCTATCCCTCTCTCACTCTCTCCTCCTCTCTCTCCCTCCCTCTATCCCCCTCTCTCCCTCTCTATCCCCACATCTCTCTTTGTTCTTCTCTCACTCTCTATCCCTTTCTCTCTATCCTTTTCTCTCTCTATCCCTCTTTCTATCCCTCCCTCTCTCTTTTCTATCTCTGTATTTGTCACCACCTCTCTCTCCCTCACCTCCCTTTCTCCACTCTCTCTATCTCTATCTCTATTGTAGGAGAGTAGGGTCTGCTTCCTATTGTCACCCCCACTTTTTGCTCCACTGGTTTTCGACTTTAGTGTGGCTGTGGGCCTGCAAATCAGACCCGCAGCCCAGCTGTGCTCTCTCTAAATTGATACCATGGACTTTAGGTACATGCCACATTGGATATTGGGTCAACCTTGTCAGTCCCTGTACAGTGTACCCTAGGTACCCAGGGCATAGGTGCACCAGGGCTACCAGGGGCTGCAGCATGTATTATGCCACCCCTGGCTGGCCTTCCTAAATTGACAGAACTGGCTGATCACTCAGCTGGGGCAAGGTGGTGTAATCACCCTTTGCTTAGATATAGTATACCTATATCTGACTTATATATAGACACATAGTAACCTGTAAGTCACTCCTATGGCAGGCCTTAACAATCCTGGAGGCAGAGTGCTTGGTTTTGTGTGAGAGGGTGCCCTAGCATGAGCTGAGGCCCTCTGCAGCTTGTGGAACCATGTCCTTATAGCTGTTCTATGATATCGCCATACCATATACTCTTAAGTGCATTATAATCCTCGCTGTTTTGCTAACTTTGGTTTGGCTTTATCGAAACATGTTGTGTAAGGTGTCATACGCTTTGGAATACTACCTCCTTGCCAGTTCTTGCGAAGGGGGTAGCATTCCACCCTTTTAGAGGGAGAAGACATGTTGTAACTACTGTACCTGGTTAAAGTTAACCAGAGCCTCAGCATCACAAAATGGATGCTGCTGCCACAGACACGAGTCTGACCTCCTGCAGCTGGGAGCCCTTCCAGCAAGGGAGGCCTGGGCAATAGGTTTCTGGTCAGGGGCCCAGACAGCCATTAGTGTATTGGGGCAGGGTGGGTTGAATGAAATGAGACATGCATAGCCCGGTTCAAACCAGTTGCTGGGGCACGTTCATGCTCAACATTTCATTTTTAGTGTTCTCTGTAGGAATGTCTGTGATTTATGACTGGGTATCCTGGTGCTCAACAAGGTAATCCTTTACTACGCTTTAAAAGTTAATACAATCAAATATGTAATGAGAAATGTGTTGAAAAATGCTTTGTTTTGGCCTGTCTCCCAAATTTTCTTGGGGGGAGAAGTTCAACTCCCCAAACTCCCCCTAGCAGTGGTTGCTTACTGCGCTTGCTCGCTACCCACTGTGTGGGGGCTGGTCTCACTTTGTTCTCTCTGATTCACTACTTGTGTCTATTTTTGGTGCTTTCTGAAAGAATGTCCTATGGGTACATATGACTGGGTGGGTAACCTGATGTTCTTTAAGGTCATCATCTACTATTTTCTGTGCTTTGAAAGTTGATACAATTTGAATATGTAATCAAAAATGTGCTGTAAAATTCATCATTTTGGTCTGTCGTTTTCCAAAATTTTCTTGGGGGGAGAACTCCCCCAAACCCCCCTTGTGCCGGTCGGCTCGCTCGCTCGCTGCGCGCCGGACGGGGGCTGGTCTCGGAAAATTTGCCAGGGCTGCTTTCAGTTCCCAGTCCGGCCCTGGGCGCCTCCCAAATGAAGATTCCTGGCTATCATACACCTGATGGGAGGAGAGAGGCCTGCTGGCCACACTGCACTGCATCACATGTCACAGATAGTGCCTGGGTATTTGGCGCAACAAGGGACTGCCTGCACTTGGGCGGCGTCGACATCTGCCGGCTCCTCCATGTTGGTGGGCCGAGCGGCTGGGGGTTAATGGCAGGTGACAGTGGACACCCTGGACTCCAAAGTAGCTTCTGTACTTGTGAGTGGAGAAAATAGGTACCTCCCTTGTACAAACATGCACTTTCCTTGAGGGCAGCATTGCCAAACTCACAGTCGACTTCTCCCTGGAGCACATAGATCACTACAAGCTGACTAACAAGGTACAGGACATTCATATATTTTATTTTTATTTTTTAAAGTTTTATATAGCGCTAGCTTAACCCGTAGGTATCAGAGCGCTTTACATACATCCTGTAACCAGAACAGACGGAAATTGCATTACATAGTTGGCATGCAGTAAGGTAGCAAACAAAGGATCACAAAATACAGTATGAATAATTAGGTGGTTAACACAGTTCGGTCACCAACTATCCTTGTATGTCAAACTTGGATATTGAAGACTAGGTTAGTTGACGTTGGTCAGGAAAGTATTTGTTAAGGAGATGGAGTTTCATGACCCTTTTGAAACAGGAGAAGGAGGGGTTGCATCTGAGGGCTTGAGGGAGAGTATTCCACATCCTGAGAGCGTTGCCAGAAAAAGATCGGTATTGTGCGGTTTTCTTTTTTTCAGTTTTGGAGGAATAGGAAGGAGTGAGTTGGAGCTTCTCAGAGTTATGGATTGACCTGCCCTTAACAGTTTATTGTTCAGGTAGTCGGGGTCCAGAGAGTGAAGGGCTTTTTGTGTGATGCAGGCCAGCTTGTAGATACACCTCCCTTCCATGGGAAGCCAGTTGAGGGAGTTGAGAGCTGGAGTGATGTGTTCAAATCTTTTTACTTCAGATACGAGTTGAGCGGCCATGTTCAACACTGCCCTTAGAGGGGCAAGGTGAGCTTCAGGTGTCCCAGTTAGGATGGCATTCCAGTCGTTGATTTTAGTGAGAACTAGGTATTGGACTACTGTATTGAAGTCATCATGGGGAAGAAAAGGTTTCAATTTATTGAGGTGTTTTAGAGAGAAAAGAGCACTTTGTGCCGTGTTTTTGATGTGGGCCTCCATAGATAAGTTCTTGTCAAGGGTGATGCCTAGAGACTTAGCTTAGTCGGATAGGATGATGGGCAGTTCAGGGCAACCAGATTCTTGAGCCACTCTTCAATTGGTTGATGGTTGCTTTTTTGAGAGAATAGGATTAGTTCAGTTTTATCTGGGTTGAGCTTTAAGTGATTAGCGTTGAACCAAGATTGGATTTCGGTTAGAGTGGTGTTGAGGTGTCAGATGTCGCTGGGAGCCTTGATTTTGAAATAGATTTGGGTATTGTCAGCGTATAGGTGGTAATTAATTCCACCTTTTTTCAAGATGATTGTGAGGGGCTCCATGAAGAGATTGAAGACGGACGAGGAGAGGATCGAGCCTTGTGGGACCCCAAGTGTGACTTTTGTTGGTTTCGAGAGACAGGAGTTCATTTTAATTTGTTGCGAGCGGTGTTGAAGGAAGGAGGTAAACAATTTTAGTACTGTGCAATTGATGCAGGAGCGCTTTGACAAGGTCTACAGAAGCGCTGGATGATTTACTGTGTTGAATGCTGCAGAAAGGTCAATAAGGATGAGAAGGCAAACATCACCTTCATCTAAAGCCTTGTGAATATCGTCAGCAACGTTGAGCCTAGAGGTTTCCTGAATCCTGAATGAAAGGTGTCGAGGAGGTTGAACTCATCAATGTGTTTTTTGAGTTGTTGGAGAACGCATTTCTCCAATACTTTTGGGTGGAATGGGAGATTATAGATAGGTCTGAGGTTTTTAAGATCATTAGGGTAGGTCCCCGGTTTCTTGAGAATGGGTGTGATTTGTCCTAGGGAGGGGAGTCTGGGACACAGCCTGAGGAGAGGCGTTGATGATTTTAGTCCAGAAAGCGGCAATGGTGTGGTTGAGTTCCTTTATAATAGTGGATGGGATGGGGTGCTTAGTGTGGGAGGAAGGTTTTTGGTTAGAAATTATACTGAAGACCTCAATTTCCGACATTAGCTCAAAGTCGGACCAATGTGCATTGTTTTTTAGCTGGAGGCAGGTCTGATTGTCATTGTTAAGAACTCTTTCTGAGTGGTCAATGGTGGTTAAAGGGGGGCAGGTTAAGAGGGAAGGGGGGTTATCGGTTTGGAAACAAGGATCGATCAGTTTTAGAGACTTTATTAGTTAAGAAGGTGGCGATTTCTTCACATCGCTCATTGGTGGCCTTGATTTCTTGAGAGGGAGTGCAATTTGTTTGGCTTTTGACAATGTAGAAGAATTCTCTCGGTCTGTTTTTCGCCAGATCGAGTTGGCTGCGGAAGAAAAATGCCTTTTCAGTGAAAATGTGTTTTTTGTATGCCTCTCTAGCAGATCTAAGTTGCGTTAGGTGTATGCTCGAGGGGTTTAGTCTCCAAGCCCTTTCAGTTTTTCTGAGTTCACACCTTTCCTCATTCAGATCCACATTAAACCATGGTTTAGATTTGGTTCACCTCGATTGTTCGAGTTTGAGTGGAGCTACTAGGTGTAAAACCTCTGTCATTTTTGAGTTAAAGTGTGAAGTGAGGTCATCGGCCGTCCATGATGAGGGTTGGAGTTGAAGATGGGCATGAATCCTGGATTCAAGTTTGGATAGAGGGACTTCTTTGATGTTTCTGGTCCAGTGCTTAGTTTTGTCATCAAGAATAGGTTGGTGGCTCACAAGTGCATCAATCTTGAACAGAATGAGGTGGTGGTCGAACCAGTCAATGGGGGAAATCACACTCAGAGAGACCAGTTCATTGTTGGTAATGATCGCATCCAGTGTTGCACCTTTGATGTGAGTTGGTTTATTGCAGAGTTGTTTGAGGTTATATAGTTCAAGTAGGTTGGATAGGTTTTGGATAGTGGAGTCTCCTGTGTCATTCCAGTGGATATTGAGGTCACCCAGAAACTCTACTTCAGTGTCTTTCATGGAGAATCGTGATATTAGGTCTGTTAGTTCTTCAGAGCAAAGGGTGCACTCTACAGGAGGATGGTAGATGGTGTGGAATTTGATGGGTGAGGTGCCCTTGGCAGTGAGTTCAACACCCAGGTATTCAAACGATAGGTATTCTGCAGGTTTAAGTTTGGTAATCTGTATTCCAATTTGTGAATGATGGGTAGTCCTCCCCCAGTTTTGATCGGTCGGTCTTGTCTTATGATGGCGTACCCTGGAGGGGTGAGAATGTCAAGAATGGGGGTGGAGTGGACATTGAGCCAGGATTTGGTGAGGAAAGCGATGTCAGTTTCTTCAGCGAGTGTCTGTGGTGTGTTGTACTGCTGATCTGCAGTTGAGGAGCATGCAAGAGAGAGGACGGGGAGCCTCAATGATGGGGGGAGTTAGGTGGATAGAGGAGTACTGAGCAGGCGGTCTAGGTGTGTGGACAGTTTTAGGGATTCTTTTAGTGCCGATAATCACAGGGATGTGGAAAGGGGCTGATTCATCAGGATTTGTTACCGAAAAGGGTTGGCGATCCCAGTTGGGTCGAATCGCCTCACTCGTTGATGGTCTCTAGGTTTGAGGGGTGCTCCGTGGTGCCATGGGAGAGGTATTGAGGCGGGTAGGAGTACAACTACCCCAAGGGAGAGGGCACGGAGGCTTGGACCTGTTGAGAAGGTCTTGTTGTAAGTATAGGAAATCAGCAGCAAGGGAGATCATTTTCAGCTCCATTCTGTTCAATTGCTGTGTGATTGAGTTGAAAAAGTTTAAGGTTTTAGGCAGGGGCCGAGGATGACTTGGGTCTCTGGAGGGAGGTTGAACAGGGGTCAGGGATTGGAGGTAGTCTGTGGGATTAGGAGAGGGGAGAGATTGGACACAGGGAGCCGGATTAGAGAAGTTCCCATTCGAGGAGTTGAGAGGAGGAGAGGTGGGACTAGTGACCAAGTGAGGAGGGAGAGAAATTCTAGCAAGGACGTCAGAGTTCCGGGCAATGTCAGAGAGATTTGCCGTGGAGGCAGGTTGTGTATGTGGGAATGTGATAGTGGAAGGGGAGTGAGCAGTGGTAGAAGGGTGGGAGTGACCACTGGATTGGAGATGGCGTGGGACAAGGGGGACGTGAGGGTCAGGGGAACGTCCGAGAGATTAGCCGTGCAGGCAGGTTGTGTATGTGGGAGTGCGACAGTGGAAGGGGAGTGAACAGTGTTAGAAGGGGGGAAGTGACCACTGGATAGGAGATGGTGTTGGACAAGGGGGGAGTGAGGGTCAGGGGAACAGGGACTGTGTAGGTGGTAGGGGGAGATTGTGAGGGAGGGTTGAGATTATCAGGGGTAGAAAGGGGAGTGCTTGTGGAAGTTTCCATCACAGGGAAAATGTCCAAGATGGCCACCTGGAAGGTGCCCGGCCTTGGAGCTCCCGGGTTATGGATCACCATACGGTAAATATCCGTTGCTAACCCTGCCATCCACCCCGTATTGTCTTTAACCTGTACCTCTTACCACTCCTGGACCTCAAATCTACAACTTGGAGTCACCGACCTGTACGTGGGGAGCTGAACTTCCCGGACCCGACCCAACTGCCCGTCGCTGCCTCTGCGCTCACTGCACCCTATCCTCTCTGGACCGCCCTATGCACTCTCCGTGGGTTATGACCCATGCTCCCTGCACCTGGGTCCGCCGCAGGGCCTGCAGTCCCGGCACCAGTGCCTTCGAGACTCACGCGTTGAGGTGCCCCCATCTAGGTGAACCCATTTGAGGTCCTGACCCGCTCTACGACCATCTTTACGCCGTGGCGCCCACAGCACCCACCCTCCCCAAACATTTCCTTTTCACCGACCACCCGATGCGTTCTCCGTTGGTGTGACCCTCGCTTCCAGGTCCTGTGCTTGTCTGCTGAGACTGTGGTGCCTTTGGGTGCACAGTAGCTGTGGATCTGGTGAACTAAGTCGGAGCTCTTAATCCGCCCTGCAGTTTACCTGGGGAGCTCTGACTTCTATGCTGTTCACTCCAATGGAGCCCATCGCCTGCTCTTGGCCTGCCCTGAATTCCGCAGCCGCCCTCGACAAGAAGATCCTCTCGTCTGCCACTTTTCGGCTATAAGGTACGTCCGGTGCTTAGCCCCCGCCTGGGTCATCAGGATCTTCATCAATCCAGATGTCTGCTCTAATTCTGCAGAGAGGGCAGTATTATGAGCTGCATGTATTGAATCGACTTTGCCCCATGCCTGTGCACTCTCTGCACTTAGAAACTGCTAAGTCAGCCCTGATTGCGACTGTGGTTTGCTGGGTGAACTTCCCTTGCCGACTTGTCCCCTCTGTTGACTGGAGGGCTGGCAGCCGGGCCCAAAGTGATCTTTAGCCTGAAACCCCGGTGCACACTGTTTTTTATTGTTGTTTAGCACTTTTGGAGGCAACTAACCTAGATTGGTGCACCTTGTGAAAACTCACGGTTGGTCTCTTTTCCTATTTTTTATGTTCCTGTTCTGCATTTTGAGGCCTCTAGGACGAGGTAAACCATTAAGACTGAAGAGGTCCTCACCTCTACCTCTTCTTAAATATAGAAAGAGGAATGATCGAACACAAGCAGTGGCCATCTTGGCACAGACTGCACCCACCCAAAGTGTATGCTAGTGACAGACCACTCCCAGTACCATCCACCTCTCAACAAAAACATCATGAACAACTGAAGCAACATTTTCACTGAGCAACTCGCAAAGGTCTATCAATCTGTGAGGCTCACCCTTCATTAACTCATTCAGTGTACCCAACAATTAAACAATTAAACTTCTGGCCCCCAGGCTTCGAAAGCATTGCTAACTGCTGAAATTGCAAAGCAAGGTTAATAATGTGACATTAGCGGTATCTTGTGGCACCAGTCGAACAATCCTAAACCAAGTTAACCGTGATTAAGCCTCCCTCTTGCTCCATGCCCTTAACTTTGCCAGGATTCTACTCCCAGTTAAGCTGCATATAGGCATTTATGACAGAGAGAATGTATTTTTTACTTTAAACTGCTCCTGTGAATCACTATTTTAACATAACTTGCGTGCTTTTTCATGGCCCTCTACTATGTATGCTGATACTCTCTAGTCTGTGAGAGTTTAATACCCAGTTGTGTGCTCTCCTCCACCCTGCCTTTGTAGCTCCACATGATAGTGTCTTGAAATCAGTATGGTCTAATCAATCTCACCAATCTCTGCCTTCCATCTCAACTGAGCATAGTCTACCACCCCAGCCCACTGCTTGATTGCTGATATGCCTTGTCAAATCAACCATTCAATCATGTGTCCACCAAACCCCTCCCGGAACTCTAATCTCGTGCGCTACGGTCCCAACTCCTGGTCCTCAAATACCATAAAAAAATTACCAATAATGCAAAAAAGAACTTCAAGCACAGTACTCTAAACCAACACCCGGAAACACTCATTGTAGATAACTACCACTCAGCGATCAATGGCAGCATGATAACTAACTTAATTTTTTACATGAGTCGCCCGGCTAAATGGAAAAACACCTTCTCTCTTCACCTTTAAGTCGCCAAGGCAGTAATCATTCCCTATGGCAAAAAATCTCCACTACCATATCCCCGACTTCCAAAGGGGAACTTATTATTTCCATCTACAGAAATGGAACCATTCTCATTCAGGCCACTGACCCACACCTCACCACCACCAACTGAGCCATCATACCCTACCTACCCTATCCCCCCCATCCGCACTAATAATGTGGAACTGATCCAATCTCCCTGCCCTGAAAACCCACTCCTCAACTCATGGACATCCTCCATCACACTACCCCTATCATTACTCTCA
This sequence comes from Lissotriton vulgaris, assembly GCF_964263255.1. Taxonomy (NCBI): domain Eukaryota; kingdom Metazoa; phylum Chordata; class Amphibia; order Caudata; family Salamandridae; genus Lissotriton; species Lissotriton vulgaris. Next base: position 1,292,466,865 of record NC_141689.1, on the reverse strand, counting down.
GTCGCCAAACACCCACCATTATCACATTAACTGTTCACACCAGGAGCAACAAACTCACAACTAACAAACCCCACAAGGCGAATCTTGATAGCTTGGTCTCTGACCCTAGCCCTCCTGCGACGGAAACCTCCACAAGCACTCCCCTATTGAGACATTGAGTAACAACCGCCCGAAGTCCACCCTATTACCCTGACCACAGCTTTGTAGGTACAGCACCTAATAGCACATGTGAAGTCACTAGAAGGAAGAGTGGAGGATTGAGAAGGCCGCTCCTGTTCGAACAACGTGCAGGTGGTGGGTCTGCCTGAGGAAGCAGAAGTAGCTGATGCAGTGGCATACACTATGACATGGTTGCTTGACCTACTGCTAGCAGGTGCATCTCCCCATTTGTTGTTGTGAAGCTGGCCCATTGAGTGCCAGTGAGCTATCCGCTGCCAGGGATAGGTCCTAGACACTTTCTCTTCCACCTTCTACAGGGAAGGTGACACTGTCCTGAGGGAGGTACGGAAGCTGGGGGAAGTGACAGTGGATAACATAACACCCTAGTAGTTTTCTTACCCGACTACGCCACAGGTGCAGAGGCAGAGGGGGTCATTTCTAGTGGTCAAGAGCCACCTTAGAGAGTTGGGCAACAAATACTCCCCCTTCTTCCCGGCAAAGCTGCGAGTGGTCTAAGAGGGTAACACGCAATTATTGGACATTGCTGAACAGGTCTTGACCTGGCTTGAATATACTGGTCACCAGGTGCCTGAGAAAGGGCGTGAAGGGTCTGGACAACAAGCTGCCATTCACAGAGCCAGTCATAGTGGGAGGTGTAGGAGAATCATACCCTGCCACAAGTACAGGCCACACCCAATGTAGAGCAGTTTATACAAGAGAGGCAGAAGGATCTGTATACGGCAGCAACAATGCACAATTGCACTCAGAGACAGGATCCCAACACTTCCCCTGAATGCTCCTCCAGCAACGATAGCTCCACGGTGACATGACCATCTGATGCGGAGTATGGGCGGCACCCGGATCTGACTCCTCAGATGGTAGATTACCTAAGTAAAGGTTGACTGGTTGTGCGGCTCTCATTCTTCCATGGTTCTAGATGGCTCAGGAGAGTCTCTAGCTTTATGCAGTTTCTGAGTTCCAGCTTTCTGTTGCTGATGTTCTGGTCTACTAAGGTCTGCATTTAAAGGGGATCATGTCCATTCATCACCAAAATTGAAAGGAGTAGTTGTTCAGATGAGTGATACATGACAGGATGGGATGTGGTAGTCTCCTTGGTACTCTCAGATGCAATGGCAGGAGATCCATGGCGTTGATGACCTTGCCAAGCAAAGGATAGTTTGCAGGAGTTTTTCTATTATCCAAGGGCCTTCATAAGGCCCTAGCGGCACTTTTGCTTCGTTGAAATGTCACTTTTTTTACCTTCCGGTGGTGCAATGTGCCACAGCATATCTACAAGGCCACATAAAGCCACTTTATGAGGCTTTTCAGGGCCTTGTATATATGTTCCCCTTCATGCATAAAACTGCGTGACATGGGCGTTCCATGGATGTTGCTGTGGGCGTTCTCATGCAAAACCTATGGATTTCGGAAGCATTCCCAGATTTACGAGAAACCATTAACCTGAAAGTGTGTCAGAATCTAACACCACCCCAAGGGGGATGTTTGGGAGGTGCAACAAGGATACATGTTTTCATTTCTCCTCTTATTTTTCCTTTTTCTAAGTGTGTACCATTCTGCAGCACACATAAAAAGAGGAAATTGCCTGGATCGATTAATTTTGTGCAGGAAGGTGTCCCCTCCTGCACAACATCAATCAGCTCTGCAATGCAGACACCCTTGCACAATGGGGCAACGGTGCCTACGTTGGCCCATGGCAGCCATTGTGCACAAGCATAGAGGAAAAAGGCTGGAATGAGCCTATATTATTGATAGGGCACATTCCTGCCCTTTTGTTTTGTCACAGGGCCAGCACTGCAACATTCCTTGCAGTGCTGTTCTGCACCAAAACCTCTTAAATGAGTCCCCAAGTGTTTGCACCATTTTTAGGAGCAGCGAATTTCTGATGTTAAAAAATGGCCCCTGATGGGACTTAGCAGCAGTTTTTCTTTTTTTAGCAACGTACAAGAAAATCCTTGGAAATATTGTGTTGCGTGTTTTGCTGGAGTTTTTACGCTGGAATGCCTATCTTGCATCTCATTCTCAGTAAGGCACACTAACAGAAGGGTTGCTAAGGAAAAATCACGTTAATGCTGAACAAATTGTAAATATGGCGATTGAAAAAAAGCAGTTTTAAGGTAAAAAATGAATGCTATGGCAGCGTTAATTTCTTGTAAATATGCTCCTCAGAATTCCTACACCTGCGCGAACTACATGGAACCATTTACAAGCGGGCCATTGTCCTTTAATTTGTATGTATGTTTTTCATTCGATCCCAAGCAAGGAATTTGGTTCATCTTTAAATTAATTTGGTTCATTGTACTTTGCCTGAGGAAGGATCAACTACAATGTGCACATGTTAAAATGTCCCAATCGTACCTGGACTCCTTATTATCATAGACAAATATACTTTATGCTTTACGTTTATGTTTTGTGATAAGCAATATGTCAGAAAATCTTGAGAACCAGTACCTTTTCTTTAGGGGTGCGTGATATTTGCATACTATGTTTTGGTGTAATTATTACATTCGCACCATACTTTAGTACAAATGTGTCCTCACAACAAAGTCTAGTGCAAGGACACATTTAAACAAAAGCACTGGACACAACAGCTATTTGGTTTCTTCTCTTTGCACGAGTTTGCAGTAACTTTTTACAGTAAGGGAGCGATTCTGATTTCGGTCAGAAGGGCTCTGAACGATGGTTGGAGCCCTTCGAACCGAAACGGAATGTGTCGCCTGGATTCCTTTCTGACCGAGCCATTCTGATGGGCTCGGTCGGAGAGGAATCTGAAACAGAATGTCGGATTGCGGACGACAAGCTCGGAGAGCCTGTCCGCCATCCGGAAATCCCTCAGTACTCCCCCAACGCTTCTTTGTGACCAAGGGAGCACGATGGCAGTCTTTCACTGCCTTTTCGTGCCGGTTTTTCCAGCACAAAAAGGCAGTCAGAAACTGTCTTTTGGGGCTCCCAGTAGGGCAAAACGAGAGCCTAATCTGATCTTTACTGAGCACACCTACTTTTCTATCAGCATAGGTCTATGCGCGGTGTAGCATTTTCTCGCGCTCTACTGGGACCTGTGCTGCTCTCATTTTGACAGATTGCTTCATTACCATATAGTAATATTTACTATTGACAACGATTTATCTGGGGCCTTGCTGGTTCCCTTGACTTCAAAGTAGCACAGGCAGCGTCAAGGGGGATTCTACGCTGGCCGAGCTCACCTAGCTCTGCTGAGGCATTTAAACAGCTTCCTGCTCCTGTGTGGGGGGTGGCTTAGCATCGCTGAGCTTTCTGCTCCTACTGCCTCCTGATTGGCCAGGCTTGGCTCAGCCGGTCAGGACTATATCACCCAGCAGCGTCGAACTTAGGATGCCGCCCCCCTCATCATCCAGCGCTAGGAGGTGCATAAAGCTCTTTTGTTACCTCGTCCCGCAAGAACGTGTGCGGGACGCGCGCGGGATGCACCGGGCGAAGCCTGGGCAAAGGGCGGGCCGCCTGTGGCCGTCCGGGGCAGGAGGAGGCTGGGCTGGGCCACCACTCTTGGCTCCATCATTTGGGACCTTCTGCATCAGGTAAACTGTGCCGGAAAATACACCAATTGTACCTAGTTGACAGCACTACATGTATATCAATGGCGACAAAGTCTAAAATGGGCTTAAACACTCCTATGTCAACACGCTCAACCTCAAGGAAAAAAGAACTAGCTATCACTCCACTACCAAGCCTGACGGCGATAGATAGATAGCTACAAAAAACCATTGGGGTTGTTGTCTCTGCAATAGAAAATACTGAGAGACGAATGTCATTACCGCCAAGCTTGTGTCTACCAAATCTATCCACCGAAAATAGTAATATTCATGTAAATACATCTGCAACTACAGTGTATTCTCAGGACTCCATCCTTATGGAATCATTTGCTGATTTTGCAAGGAAAGATCACATCTGTGTTCGCATACCGCAACAATCACCCCCCATTGACTTTCCACATAGAGAAAGCAGATTGTCAGTAACTCCCAATATGTGAACAGATGAGGAGTCCCCTATTTTAATTAATGTATCTGATGACCTGGAGAAGTTGAATGAATGCAGTAATGTCAACACTAACTCAACAGATAAGATAGATAATGTGAAAATCCCTCAAAATGTAGGTGGTTGTAGTTCTAAAGGTAAATCAGCACCCAGTAGAAAATAGCTGATTGCACATAAATTTCGGGGAAAACTAAAGGGTAGACAGAAGAAACTAGTATCCCTCTATCTGAAACAACAGGGTGATAGGAGCAAGACACAAAATAGTTCTGACTTGCAGCCCAATGAAGATAGGTGCAACACCCAACAGGAACCACCATCCCTAATTGTAGCAGACCTTATGACCCAAATTGAGCAGTTAGTAAAGTCACTTACTTTACAGATAGTGGAAAGATTAAAGGTTCTAATAGACAAGGTAGGAAATCTAGAACGGCTAGGCATAGCCCACTCAGACATGCTTGAAAACATGAATATACCTGTTAAACCAGCTCAGAAAATTGTCCCTCAAGTAAAACCCCTGAATGAACTGGCTAATGGTGGACTGAGAGTAAATATTTGTACCACACCAACTGGTCCAGTCAATACCCCGGAAAATGCTGCATCTAATGGCCGTACTGTAAATACAGGGCAAATAGTCACTGCAGAAAAGCCTAAGAAAGTTAGCCCGGAACTTACTAATTTAAGCAAGGCAGTCCCTATGCAAAAAACATATAATATAATTCCTGCAGTTCTAAATCTACCTCCTGAAAGCAGTGCATACGTAGCGATTCTTGCTAATGTTCCAAAATTAAAGCCCACCCAATTTGAAAATCAAGCAACGCTCAAAAACAAGACATTACACTGGCTCTCTAGAAATTGTGGTTTCCCTATGTACGGGGGGGAACAGATAATAATGGTTCAGAGAGTGGGCTGGTTGGGTCCCAGCAAAAAGGAAATTGACAGCAATTGTATCGTTATCAATTTCAGAACACCAGAATGGGCAAGGGACTCAATTTTGAATGCGCCAATACCCTCTAACTGGGAATATAATACTACTCTACTCCCGCTAGATTATTTTTATAGGGGCCAGTTAGGCAAGCAACTCAAAACACGAATGATTGATCATCCCAGAGATACCTACCATAACATAGCCCATAACTCTACTACCACACCTAAGTTCAGAGACAACTTTCTAATTCCCACCTATAACAGATTTCAGGTATTCGACCCGATAGATGAGATAGATTGACTTAGCGATCAACCTGAATTCTTGCTTATAGATATTGAAAAAACTGATGGTATGGGAAAGGCCCTTCAGGGACACACAGACCCCTCTAAGGAGATTCTGTTTAGACCTGAAACTGACCTAGAGGTGGCTGGATTAAATAAAGAGGACGTGGATATTGATGAAGGAGTAGTGAGAGGTGGCATGCATACATCTGTAATGATAGCCCAACGTGACACAACTCCAGCTACAGATGTCAGTTCAATAGATAGCCTAGCAATAGTCCAACCCCACATTATTCCATATAATGCTAACGATGAAGGTCTTAACATCACCCCATGGAATATTGCGGGAATTACTGGAAAACTTACTACGCCGTTCTGGAAGAGCTTCATTAATCAAGGGTACGATATAATTTGTCTCCAGGAGACATGGATTAGAGACCAAATTCATGTGGAGGGGTATACATCATATCATGTAGCTACAGTAACATCCGTAGCTAGCTGGTCAAAGGGTGGGCTTTTAACCTTAGTATCAACCAAGCTCACTGAGTTGAAATTTGGGAGTTGCTCTGAGGTTGTCCCGTACGCACAGATATTGCGTCTAGAACATGTAAAAAGGTAGGGACCTGGTTATAACAAATTTTTATAAAAACATTTTGGGAGTTAACCAGATACCGATAATACAAGACATAGGGAGGGAAATAGAAAGAACTTTATCACAATCCAGAGACCCACCAGTTATCGTGTGGGCAGGTGATTTTAACATACAAGCCTGTGAACATGCACTAAAAGGGATTTGCGGTCATCTAGGTGAGCAGGATAGTAGAGACGGCACTCCTTACAATCATTTTCCGCATACCGTTTTTGGAAATGCATTAAACAATCTAGTTGCAAAAATGGATTTGGAGTTGCTGGATTGCACAAAAAATAGTGATAACAGGGAATGTCCATCATTTAAAGGAAGGGATGCCCACTCTAACATTGATCATGTCCTCGAGTCCTGTGGCTCGGTCTACTCTAATTTAATGGTGATTGAGCAAACTGTGAGTGACCATCTCACTCACACTACACGGTTGGGGGTGTAAAACCTATACCGATGGGAGACATATTCAAGGGATCTCAGCTGAAAGACCGAATGGCATGAGAATTAAATGGGCCAACACTAACCCCAACCAACTTATGATGAATGTTCATTATAAATATGCTGCAGAAATAAGCTACTGTTTAGGCATTGAGGTGAATTCGGCTAGTCTCCTTGATAACTTTGTAAAAATAAATGTGGTAATCGAGTGCCTATTGACCGCTAGGATCCGGAGGCCAAGAAAAACCAAGGAGGTCTGGTTTGACAAAAACTGCGCCTTGGCTTTAACTAAACTAAAAACCGCCCTAGATGTCAAGCCCAGAGATATAGGAAAAATTAGGGAAGAGCGCTAAAACTAGAAGACCTCGTTAGACAGGCGGAAAAAAGAGCTACAAGACGAGGCATGGCCAAATCTGGATATGGTGTAAACAAGAATATCCCTTGGCTCAGTTCAATAGCTATTGAAGCCCAAATACTCGTCTTGGACGCAAGCAACTAGAGGTTAAATCATAAACATGGCAACATTCTTTGTATGAAAATATATAAAATATTTTGTTAAAACAATTAACAATACCGGACCATATGGACACAACACTTGATAAAAATAGAGTTAAACGACTCTATGCAGAAATTATAAAAACATCATCACATAAATGTATTAAAAAACATGAATGAAACATGTATATACAATATTGATAAACAATTAATCAAAAGGAAGACCTACTCAAGTTGAATAAAGACATAAAGGAAAGATGTTTGGTGGGAGAGAAATTAAACAAACACAGACAGTCACAATTTGTCATTGAATTTTGCACATTAAATATCCAATCTAACTCAAACCAAAACCCGACTTCTTCTCGATGTTCTTGGGGCGAGTTTGGTAGTTTAATTGTGCACTAGTATGCGTCGACGCGTTTCGATGGCCTTTTTAGATGAATGCCATCTTTATCAAGACTTGTAATCTTGTTTATGACTCTCCTACAATGGCACTGGATGGTTGCCTTTGTGCATAGATCCTTAAATCATCTTTCTTGTGAGGTATACAGCTTTAAGCATTTTATATTGATGGATAGTACTCAGGGACGGTCTTGGCCTGGAGATTGTATCCCCTTCGAAAATTGTTAGTCCTGATCAAACATTCTTGCTCTTGAATTAGGAGATATGGGGGCATGGATACAATCACACCTTAAAAATTATTGTCCTCAGCTTGGTACTTCCGTTCCTTTCTGCTTCCTGTTTGCTGTTTGACAGGAGTCACCCTCTATTTACTTCATGTCCTATTGATAACAAGTGAAGGGTCTTGGGATCGGGTGGTTAGAGCAGGGTGCCTTGTTCCCTCTTCAGGAAAGCCTGGGGTGCCTGTCTCTCTGTTTCTATTCTCGTCCTGCCCGTCCGTATCGCATCTGACTTGTTCTCCGTCTTCCGAGAAAGTGCCAAATCTGGATATGGCTGCATCTACTAAAAATCACAAGTTATTTTGGGAAACAATCAATTGTCCTTTATTAAAGAATGGAAATATTCCCGAAATAACCTCCCATGTAAGCTGTAGAGCCTGGGTAGCTCATATTTCTAGGATTTTTTATTCAGATGGGTTAATTTTAGATACAACCAAAGAAAATAAATCGAATTGGCAGAAAATGCAGTTAAATATTAGCTTGAATGAGGTATACGAGGGACTTAGAAAAAGGAAGGGCAGTAAAGCCCCGGGCCCTGATGGGGTACCAGTGGACCTCTATAAGCATGAAATGGTTCTATGGGCACCCATACTGACACGTTTGTTCAATGCTGCTGCTGAAAACGGGTTACCACAGACATGGGGTCAGTCGATCATTGTTCCCCTATTTAAGAAAGGCTCGAGGTCAGAGGCATTCAATTACCGTCCCATCTCCCTTCTGGACTCATCAATTAAGGTTCTCAGTAGAGTTCTCTTAGAGAGATTAGAAACTTGGGTTGAAGAAAACGCTATCTTATCCCCAGTGCAATACGGATTCAGAAGGGGGTTGGGAACGATGGAGCAGTGCATAAACCTCGAGCTTATTGTTAGCAAATATACCAAATCTAAAGAAGGAAACCTATTTTTATGTTTTGCAGATTTGAGTTCTGCTTTTGATTTAGTTGAACATTCTCTTTTATGGCCAGTTTTATTAGATATGGGGGCACCATCCGAGATCATCCACTTCTTGGCGAGACTCTACAAAAATGTCTAGTAAAGTCAGATTTGGTCCAGCTGGTGAATGTACCCCACTTTTTAAGATTAATAGAGGCATTCGGCAAGGATGTGTTTTGGCACCCCTTTTATTTTCCCTATCTATAAACCAAATTGACCAAACCCTCAGATTAATTCCAGCCGATGCCCCTACTATTAATGGCAACCTCATCCCAATATTACTGTACGCGGATGACGCAGTCCTCCTGTCCTGTACCCAAAATGGCCTGCAATGTCTTATCAATAAATTTCAGACCTTTATAAATAACAGGAAATCGATAATAAATAAAGGTAAAACATTTATAATGTCATGTGGGAAGAAAACCAGGAAAACCAGAACTTTTAATTTAGATGGGGATAAGTTAGAAACTGTTAAAAAGTTCTGTTACCTCGACATTTCATTTTCCGGGGATGGAAGGTGAGCCAGCGAACAAGAAAGGGTACGTTTTAAAGTCGTTAGGAATACCAGTAGTGTTTTTAGATTTTCTGCAAAATTAGGGGGTCAGAGAATAAAGGAGATGGTGTTGATCTATAAATCAAGGTGTCTGTCATCAGCCTTATATGGGGCTGGAGTCTGGGGCTATAATACTCAAAGTGGCAAGCTAATCCAGAATGAGGAGAACTCATTTCTGAAACGCTTGCTATGTGCCCCGGCCTCGGCTTCTACTGTGATAATCCATAGGGAAGTGGGCTTAAGACATGTCAAGGATCTAACAGCTTTGCGCCCATTGGCCCTATGGTGATCAATTTGGTCAAAGACCGAAACCAAATTTACTCAGGACGTGATAACTGACTGTTTAAGGCTCGATCACTGCTCACGCATACCATGGCTTGGCCTGTATGAAATCGATGCCTTTCATGAACCTGAGTTGGTGGCCTGTGTATCAAAAAAAGAGCTTGCAGTATCCTTTGTAAAACATATGGAAAATATTAGATCTATTGAATGCGTGAAACAAAAAACGTTTATCCTTTACCAGGAGTATAGCGTTAGCGAAGGCTTTTAACCATACTTAACATCAGTTACAAAAAGCTCACACCGTTTTGTATTAACTCGCTTTCGCCTAGGCATTGTACATCATTTAGTGGCATTCCCCCTGATTAACCAGCACAGCACTTCTCCTTGCCCTTATGACGGGGTATCTATACAGAGTAGCTGTCACATTTTGTTGTTTTGCAAATTTTATACTTCCATGAGGAAATATTATTTAAAACCCATCTTTTTATCCAATAAATTACGATGCACTAAGACAGCTATGCAGGTATTGTTTAATCTGCAGAGTCCAGATATATGTTTCTGCACAGCAACATATATTTTAAAATGTATATCTGTACGGAAATCAATGATTTTATGAACAAACTGAACTAAATGTCTTATAGTATCATAACAGTGAAAAACAATAACCTTCCGTGCCACATTATGTGGCTAGTGCATTAGCGATACCATGAATTCTAGATCTGTGTTTTAAGTTTACTTATTCTGGGCGTATTACTGTAATAGTGACTCTGTATTTTAATCTTTTTAACTTGAGTTTCAATCCCTATGCATTTTATCATTGTCAGTTTTTGCATATAAACTAAAAGATGGCTATTGCACTTTCCGAATGCTAACTTTGCACATATTTTTTATTTATCGGTAGCATGTGCCACTTTATTGCAAATTTTGCACATGCTTTATAAAAAACTGCACTTTATTATGTACTAACACTAGTGACACTATGAATTTTAGATTTGTGCTTTAAGTTTATTTTCATTCTGGGCGCATTATTGCAACAGTGATTTTGCATCTTAATCCTTTTTAACATGTGTTTCAATTCCTATGTATTTTATCATTGCTAGTTTTTGCATATAAACTAAAAGCTGACTATTGCACCTTCCGAATGCTAATTTTGCACAAATTCTATTAATTGTTAGTATGTTTCACTTTATTGCAAATTTTGCACATGCTTTATAAAAATAAAATTGTATTTTATCATGTATTTGCATTCAAAGATTTATGAATTGCTGTTGATATTCATATTCATGGGCTGAATATATTTCGTATATGTACTATTTTAAGCTTTGATGTTTTTGTTGCTATATGGTCATATACTTATATATACCGAATAAAGCATTTTGAATCTGAATCTACTAAGTACAACTGCTTATCTTTACTGCGCAGACCTACTTTTCTATCAAATTAAGAGACCCTTACATCTCTGCCTTAGTTGACTAAGATTTTTACTGTTCCCATAGACTTTCGCTTCCACTGAAGCGATACAGGCTGCTTAACTCTGCTAAGTGGATATAACTAGACCTGACCAACTAGGACACACAGGTGGTCCTTCAAGCTTGAGGTATGCTTCACCACATACTTTGACACTGATCTACCAAAAACCTACTAGTGGCTACCACTACTTCCATTTACACCACCTCTCTCCATACTAGGCCTCTTCAGTTTCAACCTACATCCAAAAACGGACCTACCACGCTGACCATGCTCTAGGGTGTCTATTACCCTGGCAAGACATTTAACACATCAGCAATTGATAAGCTGTTCTAATATGAGACTTTGATTTTTCGTCTCACACACTGACTCCTGGGTGCTTAAACTAAACTGTGGATCCTAACCGTTTTTTGGCTACTTTACTTTTTCTCTTCATGTTTTCATTCTTACCACCATTCTCGCTTTCTCCTTTCACCATGCTTTCTCCATTCGGAAACTCCTTCACGCTTCACCACATCTGCTAATTCACAACCTCTCCTTTTCCTTTTCTGCTGTCGCTTTCACTCTCTCTTTCTTGTCACACAACAATTATTGTGGTCTTTTGTCCGGCATAACTTTAAAATACATATACATTGTATGACACTGCAGCCCTGTGGAAGACATTGCTTTGGCGAAACGCATTGGCTGTTTCCAACAAACGCAAACCTGGCGTATTTGAAATCAAGATACACGGAGACCGCAACCAATGACTACCGATTGTTTTTCTACTTGTACATGTTACTTCACTTTACTTGTTATTAATTCATTTTCCCTTGTATCCACTTTCTGTGCAAGGCTGAAATGCAGACCAGATTTTTAGGGTCATGAATGGTTCTTTGATGGTGGTGAGGGAAAAATCAGTGGAGCATCACAATCAAAGCATCATCCATGTGCCTGAAAGCCTGACATATGGTCAAGCCTTATACCTCATGCATCATAAGGAACATATTCAGTCATGTATACCAAACATCATCATTAAAGCACCAGCCATGTACATGTTAATTTGATTGTTCACGTTAGCACACTGAATAAATTAACTTTGGTGTACTGCATTTTTCAAAAGGTGGAAGAAACCTTTTTGAAGATTTGTGAATCCCTAAAAAACATTAAATGCAACATCAAGTCCAACAGGACCCATTAGATTCATGACACCAAAGCAGAAGTTTGTGAATACCTTAAACCCTTGTGAAATGTGTTCCCTGGTTTGAAACCATTTCTAAGAGTTTTCTGGAGAGGTTTTCAAATCCCTTAAACACTAAGCCATTCCTGCATATGTGTCAAACGAGGCCCATGAGTTTCCTTATACCTTTGAGGTGAAAAATCCATTGTACCTAGAGATGTTTAAGCCAGGGTGTGAAGGTTGGTCCCAAGAGTTTTACAAAAATGATTTACAGGTTTAACAAAACTCTTGAATCCTGAGCAGTTTGCCATGGGCACACCCAAATGTGGTCCAAGTCGCTCACAAAACCCAAAACACAAATTTCCATACTGTCACTAAACCTGATGTGTCTTTGTGAATCTGGCATTGGTTTTGCAAGCCCATTGTGAAAACATTTCTTGTTTGATTTTAACTTCTGGCAAGGTCCTGATACAACCCCCAAAAATTAGACCTGAGGAAGTAGCCAACCTACTCTCTTATGTGCCCTTTTCATTTTCGTTCCAGGATGAAAGGACTGTGCTCCTGGAATGGCAGTTATCAAAGAAAATGTTAACTTCGGCAAGCCAGTCAGAATGCTTGTGGCCAGATTCACAAAGTTAAAGTTAGACCAACCGTCTAGCTTAGACCTTTTGGTATTCACAAAGGTATGTTATTACTAGTAATTTAACTACACGTACTACTAGTGATATTACTACTTGTAAAATTCCAAGTAGCAAAGTTACTAGTAGTAACTTACCTTTGTCAATACCGAAAAGTAGTAAAGTTAGATTTTTGGTCTAAGTTATGCTTGTGGTCTGACTTTAACTTTGTGAAATGGACCCTAGGGTTCGCAGAATGCTCATCCTCAAACACAACATGCAATGCAGAAGAAAATCCTCCTGCACCCAACCAGATTTTTTTGTTTTCAAAATTTAGACCATAAATAGACAGAAAACTGGGTTTGCGGGTCACCCACGGGCAAATGGTCCAGAAATAATTAACATTTGAACTTGTTCTAGCCATTTCTAACATTTTGGTGATGCTTATTTTTAGACAACTACTGAATGGATTTACACCAAAACAAGACCAGGCACTTCTTGAGTACAGTTATATTTTCATGACAATTCCCCAGACTTTTCATCAATAGTGCCTGTGAACCCGTTTCATGAATTTTCACAAAACTTTCCCGATGATTTTTCTACATCTATTTTGATACCTAAAATAATATGCCTGTGAATGTTTAAATGTGTGTCTGTTTTGTTTGTTCTGTTTTTTTACCAGAGCGGTGCTCCACACACCTGAGCTGCAGCCAGGTGGGGTCAGGTATCTTCCTTCTACCAAATAGGTAAGTGAGGGCTTGTCTGACTAATGAAATTATTTTCCATATTCACTCTGAATCAATGTGCTTAAGGTACTATATGGTTGAATAGCACACTAATGTTTCTTTCTTTATATCTTTGTGGTTCTACGTGCGTCCTCCTTCATTTGGCGCACACTTGCTCTTCAGCTTTTGGAGAGGATTGAGCAAGACCTGCATACCATACAGGTGATATCTTGATTATTTATTGCAGTAGCTGTTTAATATCTGGTCCTGAAGAAGGCAGTGGCATAATTTGAGCCACATCTGCTGAAACATGTCGACCCTGCTTGCAGACAGCTATTTTGTTAAATCTGTCAGTTATTGATATTTTAATATTGGGAGAATGAAGAGATTTCAATACAATTGTTCTTACCTTCTCTATTCTACCTAATTGCATAACACACTTTTCTTTTCACATTTATACACTGCAATTCAGTTACCCTATTGTTTTTAACTTTCGGTTCCACCCTTCATTCACAATTTTGTCTGTCACATAAAACATCTTGTGACAGACTTTTTCCTCCTGGGTAAGGAGAGCCCAGATGATGAATAGGGCGGTACAGGATGGGAACTGATGGGCACTTTTTTCCAAATTAAGGATTTTAGTGTGTTCTGTCACAATTTTGTATGAGTCACTTGTAAGTCTACTCTAGTTGCGTCACACACATGTGTGTACAGTAGAACCACAGTTTTCTTTTTCTTGACCTACAGACATGTTCTGTTGTGTATTTGCATTATTACTGTTTTGGGTCGTTAATCTAGCCCTTGTACCCCCCCCCCAAGTTTTCTTTTTTGTGAAAAGACACTAACAGCCACAACAGTGAAAGAAATTGTCATTTCACAAGTGAAAAAGTTTTCAAGTGTATAAATGAATCACTACTATTACATGATAATCATATTAGATGTGGTGCCACTGGTAATCACGAGAGGACAATGAGAACAAGTCACTTATTGTGGGTCTTTGTCACCAGAAGAAGTGTACACTTCGCAATGAGGGTCTTATTTAGCATCCCCTTACAGCACAACTAGAACTATTGTGGAGACATTATAACTATTGTTCTTTTGCTTTTTTTTAATTTCAGACTAATTACATCAGGATTACCAGGTGGTGTTAGTTTTGTACTGCACCTGTGTATAATCGTGTGATTGAGGCACTGTATATGGTAAACATCACTTACAACGCATTTTTTACAACGCACTACCATTACATCGCAACCATTACAACGCAAACCATTACAACGCATTGCGCTGGGGGGCGCTCTAGGATAGGGAATATATTTAATTTACTATCCAACACCTTCCCTGCTATCCACGGGGACTGGAGTTGGAATAGTAAATTAAATAATTCACTATCCAGCGCCTAAAAGCATTATGCGTTGTAATGGACTGCGTGGTAAAAACCGCGTTGTAAAGGCATGCGATGCAAAAGCATGCGTTGTAGTGACACCAATCCCTGTATATGAGTTGGGTTCAGCAGACCAACAGTAGGAGTAGAACTAGGTCTCACTAATATAATATACTAGGTCCTGAAGAATAGCCGTTGGGGTAGGCTATAAACATGTTGACGATTAGTATTTGGGCACAATAATCCCATGAGTCCTAAATTGTTCCCCTGTTTTTAATCATACCGATTAGGGGTTAGAATAAAAGTAGCGTCACCCATTTGCCAAGTATTTTTACACACACAACTTCCTTTACCTCACTCCTCCCTTGCAGAATCACCTGCCTCACATAGTGATGACATTCAGTGCTCACACTTAGTTTGTCTGGTCGCAGCACGCCCCATTCCATAGCAGAACAGGAAGGACCCTCTGATGAAGCATGCCACCAAGGGGTAACCCTGGTGGGCGAAGGTTTTACTGAAAACTTTATGGTTTTCCCCCAAAGCGAAGGAACAAGGAAATTAACTCCACACAGCAAGAGGCTGGGTCCTTTGTTTTGTTTAAATAGGTAGGGAACAACAATAAAGCCGTATATAAGGCACCTAACACAGAACGCAGGAAAGTGTTCTTAAAACTACATGGCTGCTCTTTGCGTTTTGTAAAGACAGCCATTAGCCAAACAGATATGGCCTTGTTTTTAGCATGTACTGTGGTATACTGCAGAATTACCGTGATATACTTTGGCACAATATATTAATAAGTATTTTAACAATAGTAACTTTAACACCACCTACACTATTTCGACCTACAAACAGAAGTTAGCATTTACACCTCATAATCTATATTCCTGGAACATTACATCTACATATGTTTACCCACTTTTATGCTACTTCGGTTTCAAGTGTCATTCTTCAATCTATGCCACACCACTCTATGTCACTACACGATACACCAGTTTCCTCATTGCTAATTCCTCTATGCTACTTCATTCCACCACACATCTCTCTATACATGTACACTTTAAACCACTCTAATGCACGATATTACACTCTATACCACTCCATACTACTACACTGCAGCATATGACACTTCACTGTATACCACCCCATATACACTACTCCACTCTACGCTATGCCAGTCTACACAACTCCACTGGTCAACACTACACTCTATGCTCTTCCACTCTATGCCACTTCACTCTATGCCACTTCAGTTTACACCACTGTGATGTATGCTATTCCCCTATACGCCACTCCACTTGACTATATGCCACTTCAATATGTGCCACTCCACTCTATGACACTCTACTGTAAGGTGTTACACTCTAAGCCACTTCACTCTATAGCATTCAACTCCATGCCACTCCAATATAAGGCACTCCACTATACACTACTGAAGTATGCTATTCCACTTCGATTTTTAACAAATCATAAAAGACACATTAAAATACATTAAAAAAAAAAATTCAAACAAACAATAAAATTTAAAAAGACTTTTTGAAAAGAAAGAAAGAAAGAAGTGCAAAACCTAAATAGACAAGGACTATATACATTACAAGCAAACTAACTAAACCACTCAGTAGTAACCTTAAGTAAATTGAATTTAAGTTAAAAGAGATATTAAGCATCGGTGGAAGGAAACCTGAGTTTAAAAAAAACAACAACATGGTATTTTAGTGGTACATTTCGAATCATGTCAATCAATGGGAAACCATTTCTTGCTTAATGTGCAAAAGATGCAGAGGGAAAGATCTAAAAACGGATCATTTAAGCAATATACAGAGTTTGTCACTTTGTGGGGCAGTATGTGCGGGCACTGGCAACTATGATGTATGTTTTAACCTTAAAAGCCAAGCCCAACCCAAATATTTAGCCAGACTTACAACAAAGACCTCAGAGGTGTTAGACTTTAGCGCCCAAATGGCTTCAGCGGAAGTTTTAAATGGTAATCGCTGAAACAGTGGTTTTAACCATTTCTTTCGAGGCACTGTATATCTAGGGCAAACAAAAAGAAAATGTCCCTCTGATTCTTTCTGTCCCGGGCAGCCTTTACAGAAAATCGATGTCCCTGTAGACCATTTGTTTGTAAAAGAGTTCAAAGGCAAAGTCCCCACTCTGAACTGATGATACAATTTCTTATCCCGCGGTTTGGTTATAACATCCCAATAGGGCTCTCGGGATAGATCTAGCTTAGATGTTAGAAACCTGCCTGTGAGGCTGACATTGCTGGAGAGTGAGACTCTTTTTAGACGGATCGAGGCCCAATACAGGGATTTGAACTCTTGTTTAGAGGGGAAAACGTTGGATAAGGGGGATGTCCAGAGTTGTTCTAGACCCATATCAATGAGTGTGGTTTTTACAGCAAGGAACCATGGGATTTTTCCGGATCCACTAATTGACCTGACTTCAGCTAGTTCTTTTGCGAAGAGAGACAGGTCAGGTGAGGTCCACATTCTTCTCCACAGGGCCACCAACCTCAATCTAGCCATCTTGTTGATTGGAGGGCACCCTTGGTCCAGACAAAGGGGGATTGAGGGGAACGACTGTGGGAGACCTACTAGGTTCCGAAGGAACTTACATTGGGTTTTAAAGAGGTTAAACAAATCCATATGGCCCCAAAGATCTGCGCCATATAAAATAGCAGTGGTCATTTTGGCGTCATAGATCTTAAGGGCTGGGAGGACCCTCTTAGTGGTGGATCCTTTTTGCTCTTTCAAGAGACAGCCCGTTAATCGTGCAAGCTTGAGATGTTGGGTGTTAATTTGATCTTTCCATCTCAAGCGGCTATCAAGGGTAACCCCAGGTAGGTCATAGTCTCGACTTGCTCGAGATTGACTCCGTTCAACCTCACGGAACTCTGGACTGGATGGTTTCTGGTAAAAACCATAAACTTTGTTTTCCCCACATTTACCGCCAGATTATTAATGGCACAAAACTCCTCAAAGCGGTCCAAGGCCCGCTGCAGCCCGCTGCGTGTTCTTGAAAGGAGTAGGGTGTCATCGGCGAAGATAAGTAGCGGGAATCTTGTCCCAGCCAACATTGGGGCGTCGGTGGGGGTTTCCATAAAGAATTTCACCACTTGGTCGATGAATAAAAGGAAAAGTGTAGGTGCCACGACGCACCCCTGACGGACACCTCTAGTTACGGGAAATGTTTCCGTCACTTGTCCTTGGCCTCCCCACCTTACCCTCGCGTAATTATCCTCATGGAATTTAATTATAAGGTCCAGTAGTTCTGGTGGACATCCTAAGTTCTCCAACACACCCCACAGTTTGTCCATTGGCACCAGATCGAAGGCGGACTTTAGGTCAATGAATGCAGCAAAGATGGTACCGCCGCCAAGCCAGACCACCTTCCAATAGATCAGGCAGAGTCTAAACACCTGATCTATGGTGCTTATTCCTGATCTAAAGCCCGCCTGCATGGGGGATAATATGTCCTCTGTTTCAATCCAGCCCTGGACCCGTCCCAAGACCATACGTGCGATGATTTTCTGTATGGAATCGATGAGACTAATAGGGTGGTAATTCCCTGGCTTGGACCTATCGCCCTTTTTATATATTGGAATTATCTCTGCTCCCTTCCATGTTTTTGGGATCGTGGCTCCTTTGGCTAATGAGTTAGCAATCATAGTTATATAAGGAAGCCACAAGGCTGGATTGGATTTAAATAAATCCGCCGGTATCAGATCCATGCCCAGAGCTTTCCCTCACAGGGTCAAGCCCAAGGCCAGCTCGGCCTCTGAAACTGAGAAGATTAGTTTCTCCCCGTGGGTGTGTAACGGGGGTGACCTGCCCGAGGATTTTATAGTTTTGGGGTCATCGGCTCTGAATTGGGCGGAATAGAATGTTACCCATTCGTCAAGGGGTACATGGTTAGCCGGGGAGCATGAGTCCGGGTCCTTCCCCCACTTGACCAGATCCCAAAACTTTTTTTGGTTGTTTGAGGTGGAAGCCTCCAGAAGATCTAACCAAAACCTATCCTCCCACTCCCGTTTGGATTCCCGCTGGGTTTTTCTGTAATGGAGCCTAGCCGCCTTGACTGCGACCATGTCCTGAGATTTAATAGTTGTAGTAAGATCAGAGTGTGCCTCCCTACATTTTATGTTGTACCATTTCTGGGGGAGGGGATTTACTTTGGTGGTAGTACTTCGGCAAGGGAGGGAAAGTAGGGACTTTAACTGGTCAAAGCAGCTAATGTGAAGATTAAGAACATTATTTGCCAAACCCGGGTTTACCCCCAACAGATCAATTTTCAACATCTCGTTATACACATTATCGGCCACTGTGTTAACATTGTCCCATAACGATTTGTCCTCCATGACCCGAGACCATTTCAACCTCCTCCTGTCATTGGTCAACAAAACGTCCCCTGTATATGAAGTGGAAGGCTCCTCTTGTCTCTTTAAATCTGGTAGTTTCAATGATAGTGACAACGGATTGTGGTCACTTTCCGGGCGCTGTATTACTACCATGTCTACTAGTAATGACCAATGCTCCAATTTTAACAAGACATAGTCAATACGGCTCCGCCTTAGACCATTATCGAAAGTACAATTGGCTTCTTTATCCGAGATTGTACGGCCATTACAAGCTCGGAATCCCCTGTTTAGGCAGAGTGCCATCCAGTTCACTGCCGCCTCGGTTGCTTTAGCCCTTTTATCAACTGTTAGATCAGGGATGTCCCAAGCAACATCCTCAGCCGTGCTCCAACTATCCCCCATGTCAAACAATGGCTCTATGGTACAATTTAGGTCTCCAGCTATGATGGTGACATTCCCACTGCCCATTTCAGCGATTTTGTGGTCGATAATGTTCAGCAGTGGCGGGCTTCGGCCACCAGGCAAGCCTCTGGCATAAATGTTGAAGATGTAGAGATCCCGATGGTTAGCCTTGCTTAGTTTAACCAAAAGGAGGTACGGATGCTGAATAAGGAGCTCAGTCGAATAGAGACCCAATGACTGCTTCACCCAAATTGTCAGACCACCTGAGGCGCGCCCTTTGCCCCCTTTGATGGCAGGTTTAAAGAAATTGATAAATCCCAGCTTAAAGACTGGATCAGTTGCCCAGGTTTCTTGGAGCAAGATGATGTCATAATTATCCACAAAGTCCAGCCAGTCTGCAGAGGAAAAGCGGGCCTTGATTCCTGCTTATTCCAAGATAAGATTTTCAAATTATCATGGGATGGGACCACAGGGGGAAATTTCAAAGGTGAAGCTAGGGTGGCTGCCTGTTTATGCCCTATACATCTTGTTCTCCAAGAGCTTAGCATTATCCATGCAATCGACATTGATCATAGCCTCTTGAACATCTTTTAATGCCGGTAGGTTAGGTGCCCTAGTCTCTAGGCCTCCCCCAACTGCAACTAAGTTGTCTGTTGAATACGGGCTTACCCTACTATACCCAATGGGCTCATGGTCAACTACTTCGGCAGGGAAAGACTCACTAGGTGTTGCGTGGAGTCAATCTATGGCCTCAAGGTCAGATAAGGGGGCCAAAGTGATTAAAGAGGAATGGGCGTTGGCGGTCAAGAGGAGTTAGTGCTTTAGCCCTTTTATCAACTGTTAGATCAGGGATGTCCCAAGCAACATCCTCAGCCGTGCTCCAACTATCCCCCATGTCAAACAATGGCTCTATGGTACAATTTAGGTCTCCAGCTATGATGGTGACATTCCCACTGCCCATTTCAGCGATTTTGTGGTCGATAATGTTCAGCAGTGGCGGGCTTCGGCCACCAGGCAAGCCTCTGGCATAAATGTTGAAGATGTAGAGATCCCGATGGTTAGCCTTGCTTAGTTTAACCAAAAGGAGGTCCGGATGCTGAATAAGGAGCTCAGTCGGATAGAGACCCAATGACTGCTTCACCCAAATTGTTAGACCACCTGAGGCGCGCCCTTTGCCCCCTTTGATGGCAGGTTTAAAGAAATTGATAAATCCCAGCTTGAAGACTGGATCAGTTGCCCAGGTTTCTTGGAGCAAGATGATGTCATAATTATCCACAAAGTCCAGCCAGTCTGCAGAGGAAAAGCGGGCCTTGATTCCTGCGATATTCCAAAATAAGATTTTCAAATTATCATGGGATGGGACCACAGGGGGAAATTTCAAAGGTGAAGCTAGGGTGGCTGCCTGTTTGTACCCTATACATCTTGTTCTCCAAGAGCTTAGCATTATCCATGCAATCGACATTGATCATAGCCTCTTGAACATCTTTTAATGCCGGTAGGTTAGGTGCCCTAGTCTCTAGGCCTCCCCCAACTGCAACTAAGTTGTCTGTTGAATACGGGCTCACCCTACTATACCCAATGGGCTCATGGTCAACTACTTCGGCAGGGAAAGACTCACTAGGTGTTGCGTGGAGTCAATCTATGGCCTCAAGGTCAGAGTGGGGGCCAAAGTGATTAAAGAGGAATGGGCGTTGGCGGTCAAGAGGAGTTAGTGCCAAGGGGTGTCTTATGGCTGGGGCCTGACGGAAGATGGAGAAAGGTTGGATGGGTCTTTGCCTATGAGGGTAAAAATAGGATAGGCCTAGGGTTTGTACATCCCCCTGTCTAGCAAATCTAGGTTCTCTTCGGATGGAGTCTACCACCCATGGATCCTTAAACGAGATCAAGATGCAGTCTCCCTCCAGATCCTTGGTCCCATGACCCACCCAGTCTACTCTTCTTACAAATAATATCTCAGTAGGAGAGGAGGGGGGTAGAGGACGATTTTTATTTAACCAGAAGATTACTTTATTACGGAGATCCCCATATGACTCCTTACTGCCTGGTTTTAACGGGGCTACACCTGTCAGGACTATTGTGTGTTGGGCTGCTTCGATCGGTAGGTCAACTCGAGGGGTGGTAAATCTTCTGCGACTCCCCTCCCTGTGATTGGTATTGGAGCGTTGACCCGCAGGGTCTCTATGTGTACTGGGGGGGGGCAGGTTTTGTTTTAGTTTGTAAAGGTAGACCCGTACTTTGTTGCCCACAGGGATTGTGTTTGTCCATGCGCTTTGTCTTTGATATCTGTGTAAGAGTACTCGTGGGTGGTTTAGAGGATGTAGCTTTTTGCCTCTCCCCCCCTGTGAGCGTATTGGTGTTTGGCCCTATAGTTTTGATACGGGATGGATTACTCTTTGCCAAATTATTACTAACGAGGTTTTTTGTGGCTATTTGTGTTTTGTTAACACCCGTATGACTAGGGCCAAGTAGGTTTTGTAGTATAGCATGGTTAGAGTTAATTATAGCCTCCATGCTGTCAATTTTAGAGGTCGTTAGCCTTGTACGCTCCAAAACAGGTAGTAGTAAAGTTTTTAACATGGCCTCCATTTTAACTAACAATATTTCGTCGCTGTTGAGACACAAAGGGCAAGTACTAGAGGAACCCAAGGACATGAGGGAAGGGCACAGCATATTAGAAAGTACAGAGGGATTTTGATTGTCAAGGGGTTGCTCAGAAACCTGGCTCCCTTTGTCCGGGACATCATTTGTTTTTGGAATCTTTCGTTCTCTCCCCCCCGACAGTCTGGAATCCAGCTTTCTCTTTTTGATGTTGAGATCAGTATTTAAAACTAGAGAGTCGGTGGTTTCGGCAGTGTTAGAGATATTAAGGGGAAGGTATCCAGATAACTGGCTAAGTTCGGGCCCCCTGCTAGTCTGTGAATCGCCTCCCTGGCTAGCTTGTGAATCGTCTAGACTATGCCCTTCTTCCTTCAAAATGGGGGCGGTTGGGCTCACCCCCACACTTTCTAGATGGACGATAGCGTCTGTGGAAGAAGTTTGGACGCAATTAAAGGCGGCATGAGGTACAGGGGAGGTAATAGTGGCTAGTCCCCCCAGCGATGAGCGCTTGCCGCTGATAAGGTCAAGTGAAAGTCTTTTTTCGACCATAGCAATTTCCTTCTCCAGAATCCCCGTAGCCCGTGAGATGAAGGCGTCAAGGGGGCCTGATACGACTCCCTTGGTAGTGTGAATTTGCACTGTTCGTTCTTTGCATGACCTTAAGGGCATTGTAAGGGGTAGGTGGAATGGAAAGACTCACAGTAATTTCCAGTGGTAGGTAAGATGAGGGCCACCGCCTACCTTAAGGCCCTCCAATCGGCCAGGGGGGGTGGGCCTAGGCCGGACTCTGCCGTACTCGAACGGCCTAAAACGGCCCGCTCTTTGCCCGGTCTTCGCCCCGGTCGCTCCCGCGCGCTCCCGCGCAGCGGGTGCTCCACCCTCTGGAAATAGGGGAGGGCAGGGGGTGGTGCCGGCAGGGAGAGCGGCCACAGGTGTTGCACGCAGGGACTCCTGGTCACCCCTCAATTTAATGTCACTCCACTCAGTGCCATTCCACTATATGGCAATCCAGTCTACGTCACTACGTCACTCCACTATACACCACTAAGCTCAATGCTATTCTACTCCATACCATTCCACTGTATGTTACTTCTCGTGAGAAATGCGCATGCGCGGCCGCCCGCGCATGCGCATTAGTAAACAAGACGGAAGACTGCAGATAGCGAGCCCCGGGGACGCGGCGGGCAGCGGCGGGCAAGGTAAGTGCGTTGTAATTATTTTACTCTTTTCATTGAAAGTATTTAGGGAGGGCGGGAGGGAGGCGGGTGGTGGCCAGTGGTGTTTGCGTAGTGGGGCTACGCGGAGTGCGGAGGTGGGCGTAGTTTCTCGCCCACTTCACGTAGCTCCGCGAAGCCCCACTACGCCCACTACGCCCAGGGCTAATTATCATTATAATTTTTTATCCGATTCCAGGTTTTAATAAAATGTCCCTTTCTCGCATAGTATTGGTTGGTTAAAACCAAACTCCAGTCGAATTTGTGCAGGCGAGGCATTAGTTGGGAGGTGAAATAATGCCTTGTATGTTTTAGATAGGGCCTTATTTATTATTTCAGTATCCTTTCCCATTAATGCTTCACTGCCATAGGTGATGGTTGGTAGCAGTCTTACCCCTATAATCTTCAGAAGTGGCCCATATGTGAGGTTGCTAAGTGACTTCTGTAAGATTCTAAACGCTGCAGTCAAGGCGTCTGTCTTCCGTTGAATATCCCTTTTTTGTGGCTGGTAATTACCCTTCTCATCAAAAAGCACACCCAAATACTTGTATACTTCAACTTGTTCCAGTTGGGTTTTCTCCATGTACCATTTGCATTTATGTCTTACGTTTATATTCTTGGTGACTACCATGATCTTGGTTTTTGTTTCATTTATCACCATCCCGTTTTACTTTGCGTACATGAATGTTCGATTGATTAGACGTTGTAATCCAACTTTAGTGTGGCTTAAACGGATGGCACTGTCTGCATGCAACAAAATAGAGATATGCTTATCAGCTCATTTTGGAGGGTGAGCGTTTAATTCATCCAAGTTCCCAGTTAGATCTGCCAGGAACAAATTAAAAAGGAGTGGGGCCAATACACAACCTTGTTTTAGGCCTTCAGTTGCTTGGATTTCCTTTGATAACGTTTGGCCATCCCCCATCCTCACCCTAACCCAGGTTTTACTGTACAAGAGCTGAATCAGTTTCAATAGGACCACTGGAATGTCTATTTTCTTGGAGCTTTTTCCATAATAAATTTCTTTGGACACAGTCAAAGGCAGATTTAAAATCTACAAAACATAGATACTGGGGTCGTTTGACTCTGATTGACTTATCCATTAGAAGTGATAATGCCAAAATATTTGTTGTTGTCCACACGCCTTTGATAAAGCCAGTTTGATTCAGTGGCAATATCTTATTTTTTATTGCCCATTTATTTAGATTAGTAAGCAAAACCTAGCACACAGCTTGGCATCTATGTCTTGTAGTGTAATGAGCCTATAATTTTCCGGAAGTGCCCAGTTTCCTTTTTCAAAAAATGGCGTATTTAAAGACCCTCGCCAGGACTCAGGAATAACTCCTTTATGTATAATTTCTTTAAATAGCTTTTCTAAATATACTGGCCACAAATCTGGATTTTCTTTATAGAGTGTAAACGGGATACCATTCGGTCCTGGTGCCCCATCTTTCTGTTTTTTAATTAATTTTATTAGTTGCACTTTTGTTATTAAAATAGGTACTTCCATATCACTGTCATAACTGACTATGGATTGCATTTCAATTTTCCTCATTACTGTGCTATTCTGGTTTAGATGTTTTCTCAGAAATGTGACCCATTCTTGTTCAGTTAGTGAAGATGAAACCACCAGTTTGTTTGGTCGTACCAGTCCGTTTATGATTTTCCAGAACTCTCTTGCATTTTTTTGTTTGCTTGCGTTGAATACTTTTGCCCATAATACCTGTTTTGCTTGATTTTTCTCATTCCATATTACTTTATTAAAATTTTGATTTAGTGATTTCAGTTTGCCAGATATTTCATTGTTAGCGACAGATTTCTTAATTTGCCTTCTCATATTATTTCGAGCTCTTTTTATTTTTGTAATTGTATATGGAAGGTTTATATATGTTTCCTTTTCATTTTGGTCGCCCTTATGATTCCTTTTATTCAATCGCATTTGAGGTTGAGATTGGGGTTTAACCAGCTTCTTGGTAAAATGTTCCCACTGTTCTATCGATGTTTCCAATGTTCTATCAATGAAGCAAATCTCTATTAGTCTCTCAACTTGTTCATTCATCGTTTCCTTGTTCCCGACAGTCCAAAACAATTTTTTATAGTTTAAAGTTTCAATGCACCCCTGGATAGTTTGGTACGCTTGGTTTGTATGACTTCTAATATTAATTAATTGTTATTGTCTGCTGACAGTGATAACTTTCTCTAGCTGATATGAGATAATGTTCTGAAAAATATTTAGTAATGTCATTGTATAGTCAATCCTTGACTTTGCATTGTGCGTGAAATATGTATATGCTGGTGGCATATCTGCTTTAAATCGACCATTAAGATTTTGCAGACCGATCGCTTCCATGTCTTTAACAAATTGTGTGCCGATTTTATTACTGATGGAATCAATCTCTTTTCCTAGCTCCTGCTGGAGGATTGACCATTGTTGATCTTGTTATTGCGTAATATTGTGTCTTTTAAAAGGTGACATTAAATTTAGATTAAAGTCCCCAGTCATCACATAGTCTGCTAGAGGGTCTTCCAACATTTGTTTCAATAAAAAATTATTAAGAGTTGCACAAGTTGATTCCCTACTAGTATGTGTTGGCTGTATATATACATTAATCAGATATAAGAGCTTAGATTTCTGATTAATTGTTTTATATTTCAGTTTGAGTATTAGAATGTTCGTACTACTTGAGTCCAGTCGCTCATGCTCAACCTATAGGTCACTCGAAATAAATGTTGCGAGACCCCCCACTTGGACGTCCGAATTTGTGGGTTTTATTTGCATATTCAAAATGACCTGTGTATCCGTGTAACATAAATGGTTTGATTTCCCACATTTCCTGTAAAAAAATATAATCTGATATGGGTGTAATAGAGAATCTATATGTGCATTGTGAATCTTTGTTCCCAATCCATTTATGTTCCATGAACACATTCTCACTTGTCCCATCTCTTTTATATTAACAGAAGGGAACTTAGTCCTATCCGCTCATTGTTTCCTATTACTGTGTAATGCCATGGTGATCCATGTTTCATTTATTTCTGAATTTTTTTCTAATTTCCTTTGCGGTGTTGTCACTCCTGCTGTCTTAGGGGATCTACCCCGTGCATTTTTTAGTACCGGAACTATTTGTCTGTCTATTTTTGAATGATGTAACTGATTTTCATCAATAATAAGCGGAGTCGGATAAACCTTTGGGACTAGTTTAGTAATTAGTATGCCCCAGGATTCAAATGTCATTTGCTCGGTCAGAATCTGTTCTGCTATTTTCAAAAATGTTAATGTTAATAATGTGGGAGCCTGGAGACTATGTTTTCCTGTCATACCTTCAATAGAGATGATATCCTCAATTACAATGTAAGATAAGGATGGAATTTACTTAAATAATCTGAGTATATTCCCTCGATTTAGTGTATCTTGCCTATCTGAAGACTCAAATTCTGGAGTAAAAATAAGTTTTACTTTGTCATTTGGTAGGTGGTGATTATCAACATCTGTTTTCTTGGGTTGCTTTGATTTATACGTAATTCTCTTTACCCCTTCCCTGTTTTTGATAAACAGATGATCTCAATCTGGCAATTTTGTAATCATTTTAACTTCCTCACTCGCATTTGGTTTGGAATGTATTACTGTTTTTTCATCAGCATATTGATTTTGATGATAACTAGTTGTTGGAGTTATTTTAATAGGGGTCATATCCTTCCTTGTTTGAGAACTGAAGGTGATGGGACAATTTCTTCTTCTTCGTCTCCTTTTGGTAGCTCATCCACAGCTTGCGGTGGGCTAACTAAGGTCCGAATGACCACCTGCTCTTCTAATCTTCTACTTTCCTCCATCGGTGGTTGCCCTATTTGATTTATTTTAGCACATTTTACTGGTATATTTTCACTTGCTTGTTTTTGGTCAAATATAGGAAAATACTTGTTTCTGCCATTCTGAATGAGTGATGAAAACGTATTTTCCCCATTTAGTACATCTTCTCCTATGTCATGTCTACTCACATCTATAGTTGTTATCTGGTCTTCGTCCCATTGCATTGCTGCACAGTGTTTGGTTTTTACGTTTTTCCTTGCTTTACGTACTTTTTTCCTTTGGCGTTTTGACATCATAGTGAAGCCATCAATATCCTGATCCTTACATTCCTGTTCTACTCTTGTTTCATTACAAGTAGTTTCATCCCTTATTTGATTCAATAATTGGGCATCTAGTGATTGTATTTTTCCGCCTTGTACGTTGAGTTTTGTCTGCAGCTTTATTATTGATGTTACTTCTGGGCCCTCAAATCTTTCCGTCCCAGTCATGTATTCATTCTCAATCTTATCCATTGTACTAGTATATTGCGTATTGACTTTGAGGTTTTCATAGACATTCTCATTTTTCTTTTGAATATCCCTTTTAGTATCTTCTATTATGCTAGTCAAAACCTCTGGTATTGTTGCTAGTTTGTCAATAATGGGTAAATAGATGCATTCCGTGGTCATTTTTTCATTGTCTTTCTGAGCTCTAACTATAAGCTCTAACTATAAGACCATTAAGCAGAGCAAGGTTATTATCAATCCCCGCAACAGTGTTTGCAGTCATTTTTCGAAAATCAATTTGAATATCCATTTTACTGGATTGATATTGTAATGTTTCCAATGTGAGAGTCGAAGTTTGTTTGTAAATATCCCAACTTAATCCTGTGTCTTTTTGTTTTATTCCCATTTGGTTGTTTTGTGCTGTGTTGCCATTTTGATATTTATTATCCGAGTAGTTTGCATGTTCCACCATGAGGATATCATTTGTTTTTTAAATCAGAATCATTAATTTCTTTATTTCCTCACTCTTCGCCCCATTTGGATTGTCTTGTTTTATTCTGTGATGGTCATTGTCTTTTTGGATGTCGCTTCCGGTTTTAGCACTGTGGCTGCTCGATTGTTTATCCAATATTTCCTCAGGAGCTATATACAACCTTTTCTTGATTTCTACATTTACTTCTATAGGAATCAATAAGTGATTTTGTTCCATCCTGCCTCCATGATATGGTTGATTGACTTCAAGGGAGTTAGAATCTGAGTTATTTATAAAGCAATTTGTGTCCTTGTTGAATCGGATATATACATTTCTTTTGATTTTTCTTGATGAGTTGTCCCTGGAGATATAGTTCTGTTTAATATATCTTGGTCTGTAATTTGGAATTCATTGTCCTTTTGTTCATTTATCTTGCTTTAAGAGTTACACATTCCGTTTGTATGCTATTTTGTGTGACTTGCATGTTGATTTTTTCACTGCTTGTCGGTTTGATGGGGGTCTGTAATTTATTATTTTCCACATCTGTTTGCATTGTCATCAAGACTCCAGTTCAATCCTTCATAAAATGAAATCTATCTGGTATTTTACCTGATTTCTCAAGCATCCATGCTATTGGAGAAATTAAAGTCTGATTCAGCCCAACAGTATTTGATTTAACCTTTTTTGACACCCTAGATTGTTGTATTTTCTTAGTACGTTTTGTTGTTGGTCCTGATGTCCTCTCCTTACCAGAACGCGTAATTCCCCTTTATGATCACCTTTATGACTAATATTTTTTCCACGCATTCACACACCCAGCCACCCTAATCTGTCGTTATTATCCAGTACCAAGTACCCAGTACCCAGTTCACCCGATTATTCTGTTAGTGAGGGTAATCAGGTCACTTTACAGGCAGTCAGTTAGCACCTGGTTACCACCTGGTTTATTCCGGCTTACCTCTGATTCCGCCTGATGTGCACCGGAGGAAAAGAAAGATAGCTAACCGGTACTGATGGACCGCTTACTCCGTTCACTCCAAAACCCGTGACAGACTCGTAATATGTCGTCTCCACCTCCCCAGCCTGTGCGCACTTTTTCCCTGCAGACCCAGTCACAAGATTATATATGACCGCCAACGCCTACTCCAACACCAATATGCTGGTATTGCAGAACCACCCAACACCAAACAAAGGCAGCACAGCACAACGCGATGTAATAACGGCGTGATATTCAAATGTCAAGAACCCGGGCACTGAAGGTACCGGGAGCACCAGCCGTCGGGGACAAGCGGTGGAGATCGGTGGGGGTCATGCGGGTGGGTGTAGGGCAGCCCCAATCCTGTAAATATAAACCAAAATCAGCAATGCAATGCTATGCAGCAATGCGGTAGAATCGCTCCAGGTCCCCTTCCAACTTCTGTTCTCCTTCTTGAGTGAGTACCCCCCCAGCACCAAAGTCTGCTTTACTATGTGGCCGTTCTTTGGCCCATACAATTCCCCCACAACACCAGAGACCGATTGCTCACCTCTGCTAGGGTCAGGGGGCTTTGTTTTACTGTCTTCTGCTTTCTGTAGGCCCCAGGTCACTGGTAAATATTCTGCCGGGTGATCCCTCTGCTGGTCGCTAACTGTCCAGGCTCCGGTCTGGTACCGCGGCTCCTGCCACCTCTGGGGTGGTCCTGCCTGCTACTGTTGCCTCTGCCTGGTCGCCAGAATGCTCCCGCCAGAATGCTCCCACTGCAGGGAGCCTCGCAGTTGTACACGCCTCTACCGGGCTGTTCCCGGCTGCCGGAACGCTCCTGCAGCTCCTGCCGCTGCAGTGAGCCTCGCTGTGGCTCCCACCGCTACTGGGCCGTTCCCGCGTTTATCCGCAGCTGCGGATTGTTCCCCTGCTGGGGGGAGTCCGCACAGAGACCTACGCGGCTACTAGCGGCCTGGCCCTGCCCTACCCTGCCTTACTCACGCTCCACACTCCTCGAGGGAGCAGTGAGCGGGGGAGCGGGCAAGACACTAGTCAGGAATTCGCTCGCACCCAAGTGCACCAAGCGCAAAAAAAGAGGGATATGCGAAGTGGTCAAAGCCGTGACCGTATCAACTGCTCCCAGCGCGTCCCAGCGTGTCCTCTCACTGACGTCCCCCGGAAGCAATGGACTGAACTCTGCAATCTACTGCTTCAGGCTGCTTCAATCGAGAAACTCAATCCGCTCTATGATATTCTACTGTATGCCACTCTACTCTGCAATATTCCACTGTATGTCATTTTCACTGAATCGCACTCCACTGTATGCTACTGCTCTGTACACCACAACAGTTTGCAAAACTCCACTCCACATCACTCCACTCCACACCATGACAGTCAATGCTATTCCACTCAACATCACTCAACCCTATCCTACTCTACTGTGTGCCACTACACTCTGCACCACTCGACCCTACACCAATGACCTTTATGCTATTCCACTCTGACACTGTAGACTATGCCATTACACTTTACTCATAACCCATTCTTCACTATTATATAGCACTTTATATAGCACTCTGCTACACTCTGCCACTCCACTCTTTGCTACTCAAGTCTGCACCATCCAACTGTGTGACATTTCACTCTATGCTACTTCATTGTACGCTATTCCACTGGATGTCACTCCACTCTGTGCCACTCGACTCTACTCTATTCTACTGCATGACACTCCACTCTACGTCCCTCTACTCTGAATGCAATTCCACTCTACCCCACTCCCCTCTATGCTACACCACTCTATGCCGTTCTACTCTTTGGCACTCCACTCTAAGCCATTAAAACGCTACTCTATTCCACTCCATGCTGCTCTACACTCTACATTTTTAGACTGTATGAAACTGCACTATACCCAACTCCACTCTACCTCATTTACCTCTATACCATTCCAGTCTATCCTATTCCACTGTCTGACAATGCACTCTAAGCCACTCCAGTCTACACTACAACACTGTGCTACACTCCACCATACTCCACTCCATGGTACACTATTAGACTGTGAACAACTGTACTACACACTACTCCACTATACACTATGCTACTCCAGTTTACCGCATTTCACAATGCACCGCTCCACTCTATGCCAGTCCAGCGTACACCACTCCACTTTACACCAATGCATTCTACACTATTCAGCTCTACACCACCCCATTCTAAACCACTTCAGTCTACACACCTTCACTTTAAGCCACTACAATCTATGCTATTTCACGGTCTGCTATTACAATGTCCAGTACGCCAGTGTAAGACACTTCACTCCAAGTTATTACACTGTATGCCACTCTACAATGCGCCTACTCACTCTATGACATTCCACGACGATCCGTGAATCTCGCAAAATCGCGGCGAAATCCGCTAATCAGTGGGGATGAATTTTCAGCCAAGCACTTACAGGGTTACAGCAGCAGGTGCAAAAGTTGAAGCTTATTTTTTGTAACCTTTTACAAAAGGGTTACAAAGAAATTAACTTCAACTTGGGCACCTGCTGCTGTAACCCTGTAAGTGCTTCCTGGCGCCTCGTTGCCTACTTGCAACTATTCTCTAACCCTGCTCTGACCCTTGAAGCAGGGTCAGTGAATAGTTACAAGTAGGCAATGAGGCGCCTGTCACGAAAATTAAACCTCACCAGGAAGCACTGACAGATATAAAAACAAGCATTTGCAATGCAATAGGTCTCGCATTAGGAAAGTTTGAGCTATTGGTCCTGTAAATGACAATTTTTTTTATTTATGTGTTGGTTTTGAAAATAGCTAAATTAATAGCTTTGTCATTTACAATGCCAATAGTTATAACTTTGTGACACCTATAGCATTTGTAATGCAACATGTTGTGTATTTAAGTGACTTAGATGTATTGATATTACAAATTACAATGGCTTTTAATTTTTTTAAATAATTAATACTTAAATAAAAGTGATTTCCATTTATAATGGCAATAGCTTAAACTTTTGTAAATAACTTTTGTGAAGATTATGTTCAGTGTATTTTATTGTGACGAAAATCCAAGAACAGAAGTGAAATATCAACATCTTTTTGTGACATTTGTAATAAAGCTTGAAACATTGAGAGAACATATTGGAACCAGTTGTTTTTGAATGGTTGCGCAGATTGATGCCGGGTGGCGCTGAGTGGTGCTGTGGTGGTGCTGAGGGGTGCTGTGGTGATGCTGAGTGGTGCTGTGGTGGTGCTGAGTGATACTGCGATGGTGCTGAGTGATGCTGGGGTGGTGCTGAGTGGTGCTGTGGTGGTGCTGAGTGATGCTGTGGTGGTGCTGAGTGATGCTGTGGTGGTGCTGAGTGGTGCTGAGTGGTGCTGTGGTGGTGCTGAGTGATAATGTAGTGGTGCTGAGTGATGCTGTGGTGGTGCTGAGTGATGCTGTGGTGGCGCTAAGTGGTGCTGTAGTGGTGATGATTGGTGCTGTGGTAGTGCTGAGTGATGCTGTGGTAGTGCTGAGTGATGCTGTGGTGGTGCTGAGTGGTGCTGTGGTGGTCCTGAGTGATGCTGTGATGGTGCTGAGTGATGCTGTGGTGGTGCTGAGTGATGCTGTGGTGGCACTGAGTGGTGCTGTGGTGGTGCTGAGCGCTGCTGTGGTGGTGCTGAGTGATGCTGTTGTGGTGCTGAGTGGTGCTGTGGTGGTGCTGAGTGATGCTGTGGTGGTGCTGAGTGATGCTGTGGTGGTGCTGAGTGATGCTGTGGTGGTGATGAGTGGTGCTGTGGTGATGCTGAGTGATAATAAGGTGGTGCTGAGTGATAATGTGGTGGTGCTGAGTGATGCTGTTGTGGTGCTGAGTGATAATGTGGTGGTGCTGAGTGATGCTGTGGTGCTGCTGAGTGATGCTGTGGTGGCACTGAGTGGTGCTGTGGTGGTGCTGAGCGCTGCTGTGGTGGTGCTGAGTAATGCTGTTGTGGTGCTGAGTGGTGCTGTGGTGGTGCTGAGTGATGCTGTGATGGTGATGAGTGGTGCTGTGGTGGTGCTGAGTGATAATAAGGTGGTGCTGAGTGATAATGTGGTGGTGCTGAGTGATGCTGGGGTAGCGCCGAGTGATGATGTGGTGATGCAGGGAGCAGAAAGGCACAAAAAGCAGTCTAACAAAGGGCAGAAGGGCAGAAAACAAGGGAAAATGAGTCTAACAGAGGGCAGAAGGGCACAAAAAAACAGTCTAAGAGAGGACAGAAGGGCAAAAAACAAGGTAAAAATGAGTCTAACAGAGGGCAGTAGGACACAAAAAACAAGTCTAACAGGGGGCAGAAAGGCACAAAAACGAGTCTAACAGAAGGCAGAAGGGTACAAAAAACGAGTCTAACAGAGGGCAGAAGGGCACAAAAACAAGGGAATAACAGAGGGCAGAATGGCACAAAAAACGAGTCTAACAGAGGGCAGAAGGGCATAAAACCAAGGGAATGACAGAGGGCAGAAGGGCACAAAAAACGAGTCTAACAGAGGGCAGAAGGGCAGAAAAACAAGGGGAAAATGAGTCTAACAGAGGGCAGAAGGGCAGAAAAACAAGGAGAAAACGAGTCTAACAGAGGTCAGAAGGGCACAAAAAACGAGTCTAACAGGGGGCAGAATGAATACCGCCCTGCGTGTTTGTCCACGAAGATGCCACCTTTTTGTGCAATACCTCTACTCAACTGGAGTACTTTCTACTGTCTAATCAGTAAGTGCTCCCTCGTTGGCTAAATATATAGGGGCAGATTAACAATAACTGGCGCATCCTCAGGGATGCGCCAGTTATTGTGCGCCGCAGCTCCGCCACCCATGGTGCGCCGCATTTACAATGCAAAAAACATTTGCATATAGCCAGTGTCTAACCCAGGGTGGTGTGGAGTGCAAAACAACGATGGATTTAGGCCCAGATCCTTGTACTGGGGTGAATGTATGACATTGTTCTACATTCTGTCCATCAACTGTGTTTTTTGCATTTACAATGTGGCGCACCATGTGGCAAAAAACGGCACAGATGCGTCACGCATCCGTGCCGTAAAAGCAGCGCATTGCTGGAGCTGCGTCGCAAGCGTGACGCAGCTCCAGTAATGTTCTGGGGGGCCCTATCTCCCAAATGCTACATCAAGCCTTGCGCCTGCTTCAAGCAGGCGCAGGGTTTTGACGCAGAATTGGCCTAAAAGTGACTGAGTGAAATCTTGTAGATTTCACTCAGCCACTTTTAGGAGGCGTTCCTGCACAGGAACGCCCTCCCCTGCGCCAGAACGCCTCCTGATGGCGCAGGGCTTTACAGCGTGACGCATCTCTCAGATGCGTCACGTTGTTAATACCCAGCACCATGGTGCATCTTTTGTGCTGCCACTGCGTCACTAAAGTGACGCAACTGCGGCGCAATAGAGGCGCAAGCGGCTTGTAAATCTGCCCCATAGTGCTTTTACTACACTGTAGCTGCGTAAAGGGCCAGAAGATGTGTCTCCAGTGACCATGTGTGCCTGTGCCTGTGTTACAGGCACACATGGTCACTGGAGGCACATCTTCTGGCCCTTTACGCAGCTGCAGTGTAGTAAAAGCACTATACATTTACCCAATGAGGGAGCACTTACTGGATTAGCCAGTAGAAAGTACTCCAGGGCAAATCGCAAATAAATCTGCGATTTTGCAGGAAAATTCGCGAATTCGCAGATTGTTTTGCGATTTCATGGGGAAATCAGCAAATTCGCGGAACGCAAATTCACAAATTTCGCCCATGTTTAATCCTAATCCACAGTACACTTTACACCACTGCAGTGTATGCCTCTACACTCAACTCTATTCCACTGTAGACCACTTCACTTTGCCTCACTCCACTCCATGCCACTCCTTTCTTCACTTGACTGTGCTATTCGACTGTATGCCACACCACTGTACCAGACTGTACCCTACAGCACGCAAAGTCTACACAGCACAACTGTATGCTATTCCTCTGCACCTCACTCCACTTTACTGCACTCTACTAAACTCCACTCCACTATTCTCCACTATACAACACTATACTGTATGGAAGTGTGCTCTGCTTTACTGTAGGACACTACGCCACTTTAACACAGCCAAAATCTGATCATTTACCCCACTATTCACAAGCTGGTGCTATCAGCCCACAGCACCTGGTTTCCCGCGATAGGGGCTGCAAAAAGCATGGCCACAGAGGACCTCCACAACTATCTCTAATGAGATGCAGACTAGGGGTACCAGTGCAAAAAGCCACAACAACACGACACGTCAACATTCACAATGACCAGTCAGATGGGCGAAAAGAACACAAAACACGCAATATAGCGTGTTATCAGCAGGAAATTAACACCTCCTCTGACCTGGTGTAAAGTTGAACCACAGCCTGCACCACAAAAGGGAGCCCAGCCCAGAGCGTCATCGGAAGGGCAACAGATGCCAGGGAGCCACTCATCATGCAGCCTGGATACCCAAGATGGCCACAACAGCCACCCGTAATCCCCCCCGGGCCCACCACAGAGGCAGTGCAGACAAAGACAGTGGCCCCCCAGGAAATGCACCTGCCTCACAGGCCCGACATCTGACACTGTCCACTACATGCTGAAAGGGGCAACCATCCTACACATCCTGGCCATCATCGCCTAACAGGCCTACGGCACCAACACAACGGACAACCAACATCCTACCCCACACCAAGTTCGGGCTGTGCTGCACCTGTTGGTCCCTGGCACACCCCAAACAACAACCTCCAGAGTTGAAGGAGTCTCACAACCTGCCACATCCAAGTACCCCACACCTGTCCTGGAAATCACCATCACCCTGGCACCCCAGTCCCCATACGTATAACACAATGAGCAGGAACCACTGGAGACCAAGCAAGGACCATACACCATAGCCAGATGCACGCACAAATTGGGGGCAATCCACTGCACACATGTCCCACCTGTGCCCCCTTGTGACACAGCACACAATCAGCACAACAGGAAGCACATGTCACACATCAATGTGCAGTTAACATCCGAACACTGTGAGACCTTCACCAATGTCACCTCCAAATAAACAACCAGTGTGCATGATTCCTTCTCCCCCGGACATTCCATCAGCAACCAGTGTTCCCAGGATGGCACCAAGGAAAATGCACAGCCCCTTGATACGTGCCAAATGAACACCCCACGCACCTCAACTCCACAACCATGCAATCCACAATTCTGGCAATGCACGCATCAGAAAATCACAACCAACATGCCCAACAACATGCCCACCCACCAGGCATGACAGAACAACTTACAATGGTAACCTGGGCAAGCTGTGAACATGACCAATCAATGGCATGGCACCTCAGCCACACAACAGAAGAGTGTGGTGAGAGGTGGCAACCAGGCATGTATGAAGGATGCAGTAGAAACATGATTGGGAAAGTAGACAATCCCAAGAGTGGCGGCGATGTGCTGGACAGACCGCAGTATGCAGAACACACCCATATCCACTGCGACATACACCTCTGGTGTATGGAGTGTAGTGGACAGTGGATGCAACTATGTCACCCCAACCAGTGAAGGTCCTTGTGGAAATGTTGCCTGTTATGCCTCCGCATAAGCGTGAAATAGTGGTATGGCCCGGCGTACGCCAGGCCAGCGTAGGGGTGTGAATAACAAGCACGTAGCCCTGGACGTGGTCCTCTTTCGGAAAGCCCAATGTCTCTGCCAGGGCAGCGCCTACCACCCCGCCACGAGGCCGACACCGTCTTCATTAGCGGAGTTGTCTGCGATCCTGTGTGCCTGCCGTACCCCGGCCGGCTGGACCACGAACCCAGCAGGCCTGACCCTGCACAGCCAGGCCACACTGATCACCAGCCGACATCAGCGTGTGTCAAGGATGGCCCACCATGTGCCTGTGTAAGCTCCAAGCCCGAGGACCGCGAGCCAGCCAGCCTCTCAGACCATCGCTGGCCCCCTGACATTGGCCCACATTACTCCTTCGTCATTAGTAGGTCCGGTATGTGAAACTGTGTCCTGGCTTCTGAATGGCAGTGACCACAAATACGGGCCAGCAGCCACAGCACCAGCCCCCCAATCAGTGAGGCATAGTTCCATATGGCCATCTTGCGACACGTAGTGCCACTTACCCTGTCCCTCGCCAGCAGGCGACACGTGCTGCCACAAGCCCTGTTCAACGCAAGCCGGTGACACATGCTGCCACAAACCCTGTTTAACACCAGCCGAAGACAGGTGCTGCCACAAACCCTGTGCAACGCCAGCCGGCGACACATGCTGCCTCAAACCCTGTTCAACGCCAGCCGGCGACACGTGGATGAGGGACCAGGACTACCCTGCGGCACAGTAGGTCGCACAGAGAGAAGTAAGAGGAAGATGCGGCTCAGTCCGGAAGAAAGCCGGGTCAGAGTCATGGAGGAGACTGAGCATGTGGTGCCATTGAACCTGAATTACACAGGCCAGTGGGGCCACCAACCTATGCCGGCAACACTCGATGAATGGCCCAAGTTGACCGCTGCCTCCGGCATACACTCCTCTCGGCCGAGGCTGCACTTGAATAGGTCACAGATTTGGAACTGAACATTGAGTATGCAAAGGCTGATTGCATAGCATTGCACGCAAGGAGAGGTGAAAAAGGGTGATGCCTTGCATCTTGGAGGAGTGAAAATGATCATCGTTACGGAGGTGTTCGTACACTACCGATAACTGCCCTGGTGTCACTAGCGCTGTGCATTGCGAGCCAGCGACACATGGCTGTGGGCCACTCCTGACCACTGCCTCTGGCCTACACTGCGGTCCAGTAGGTCACAGAGTCATGATTTAGCAATGGCGGAGTTCAAATCAGTGTACCGACATCATCACCGACTGCATTCCCTCGCAGCCCTGGTGCCACTAAATCTGTTCCCTGACATTCATGGACACTCTCTGGTCGAACTTTGGTGGCGTCTGAGTCTATCGACTACGGGGCAGTTTTCATCCTCATGTATCTGATTCCGTATTGGTAGTGGCAACGAGGCTGTCGCTTTCCACTCCTCCATTTGCTGATTTCGGAGAAAATCAAACATTTCGGGGTCATGGCCAGGAGGACACTTTCCACTGTCACCCACAACCCTCTGCAACCTACTCCTTGGACATTGATGGTGACCCGCTAAGGTCGCATGGCCCATCAGACTGCTCGGCAAGTCACCGTCCCGTGGTTGGGTGCCTGTACTGGCCACAGTGCATCCTAGATAGGTCCGGGACTCCTTCTGTAGAGAAATCAGATGGCCCCTGAAGCGTAGGCCTTGGGGTCATCAACGCCATTTCTCTGTAGCCTTGCGCTGTGTGCAGCCTCCGGGCCCAAATGCGTCCCACCAGGCTCACACACCAAAGCGAGTCCAGAACGTCCGGACGTTGAATCACCGCAGGAGGCACATGCCACCATAGCAATGACCTCCTCCAACCGCCATCTGCCAGAGTTGAAAAGGTGGTCCTGAAAGACTTACAGAGTTGCTCAGACCTGTCGTGGATGCCATCATTGGCCTGATAGCTTGCTCTGCACTCCAGGTGCCAGTGACTCAGTGCATCGCAGGCCATTGTCCATTGTGGATTGTGTTTTGTGCTGTGGAGCGGTTGCAGAGCTATATCACCTCAAACAGTGTGGGAGCCTTGAGATGTTGATGGGGAAGATGATGCAGGTCTAACACACCACACTGCATCTGCATCAGGGTTGTATCGAAGGGACACAATCCTAGAATTTTTCTTCACATGAGAGCGCTCAGCTCTAGTGCCTCTACCTCAGTGCACTGCAACTCACGGACACTTCTGTGTGAATGTTGGGTGGTGGGTGACCTCTGTACTTCATGTTGCTCAGCAGTTGACTCTGTTATGCATGTGTTTTCTCTTTCCGTTGCACTGGTGTCCAATGTTCAAGTTGTTGCCAGCACCAGACATTCTGTGCAAAATGGCTTACACTCACCCCACACACATCCAGCACAGGCATAACTGTACATGTGGCCCAGCCAATAAAGGGCCCGGGTGCATGTGCCCATAGCCTGTTAAACATGATATCTGCATGTGTCCCTGTGGTCTTGTTGTATGTATGAGGGCCCTGGGCTGTACGATTTGAAATTGTGCTGTGTACATCAGATGCAGACATGTCACTGCAGACCGTTGGAGCTTGGACATGTAGCTTTGTCGTCACCTACTCAATTGGTAAGGGGAGTGGCCAGGGCCATCGTATGCGGAGCCAACATGGGTGTACGCTATTTGAGCACCTCTGGGTGTGGTTCTTCCTTGTGAATGTGCATCTGCATGTTTCTCTTTGGCAGTGTGGGTCTCCTTAGTGGGGTGTGGGTGGGCCCTGAAGGGTGATAGACACCTATGTATGTGTCCTGGTTAGCATTCCATGGGTTCGGCCTCCAACAACACCTGTTGGGACACCCCCTTGTGGTGTGCAGACATAGGGCATTGAGGTGCCATGTGTGGGTGGGTGAAGTGTTGTGTGCCAGCTGTGCTTGCGGGTGCTTCCTGCTGTGTGGTCTGTTGCAGGCTCGGTGTTCTCCTTCTCCAGTTTGTCAGTACGAGCAGCGCTCAGAAACCAGGAAGTCACAAAGGGGCTGGTTCTATATGACACTGCGTTGGGAAACTCACTTTGGAGTTTTGGCGACTTATTAAACAAAAGCGCTGTCATGAATGCAGTGTAACTCTTTGTAGTCTCACTTGGCTTCTAAAACGCTCTGAGTGGATAACAGAAGCCAGCCAAAGACTACAGCAATTTAGGATGCACAGATGTGCTGCCTCAAGAAAAATTGACACCAAAACATTTTTAACAAAGCGATTTCTGCCTGCAACAGCATATGCGGTATATGGTGCTGGTTAAACAAATATTTAAAAAACAATTCCTTCCTATAACACCAGATACTTGCAATAGCAGCCAGGAAAAAAGCAATTTTTTGTGCCAACCGATATTAGAAGAGCACAAGTGATGCGCGTGCACTGCAAATAATGTACATGCCACTGCTCGCTCCCGAGATCCAAAGGCCATGTGAGGGAACATTTCAACAAATGTGGGACAAACACACGCCTTCGGCCTTTTGCGTGCTTTCTTTTTAGAAAGACACACCCAATGGCCAATGAAATCTGTGGGAGTTGACTAAATCCCACGGAAAAGTCTGAGGGAAGATTGGAGTATTTACAAAAAGCCTCCCCATAGTGCAGAGCATGCACGCTGCGCTAGGCTCGACCTAAAAAATGGAACCTGCCATCAGATGCTATTGACACCTGCCATGCCCCAGCCCTTCTGCGCCTTGCTTCAACCATTCAGTGTGTGGCACAGTAAACAATGACAAGAGGGAAGTACATGAGAAAATAAAGGTGTTTGCATAGGAGGTAAATAGAATATGAAGATAATAGTACTGAGCAAGCGAGCAGAAACAAATTAATAAGATATATTTAGCTCACTCTCCCCCTCCCACACCCTCTAGGGACCTGACATGGGAGGTCGCCACAATTTTTCCACAAAAAATGGACACATGTCCATTTGGACATGTGTCCAAATGGACCCATACACGTCTAGTACTGCTAATAAGTAATAAGACTGGAAGAGTGAGGAATCAAGTATAAAACAGTTGATCAAATTGTTTTGAGGTTTAGAAAGAGCAAACATTTATGGACTTTAATTGGACATTTAATACAGTTTTTAAAGCCCAAATTACTTAGTGAAATGAGTTTGAGTTGCAACAGGAGCAAATCGCATATCAACCCAGCATGCATGCAGCAGCCTACATAAAGAAAAAGGGAGAGTGCGCATGGCAGAGTTGGTCGGCACTGGGGCCCACAACAGCCACTCCCCCTGCCCTCCAGCAGGACTCCCCACCCACAACCAGGCACTCCAGGCACTTCTGATTTCTTACAGCGCACTGCGAGAAAGCAGTGGGGTGACGCCCCCCAAGCCTCTATGGAGGAGCCACCACTGATCAAGAACAAATGAATAACGAATGTGCAAACTGTTTGTTGATCAGTAACAAAACGTTTGAAC
The DNA here is from genome assembly GCF_964263255.1 of Lissotriton vulgaris. Lineage (NCBI taxonomy): Eukaryota > Metazoa > Chordata > Amphibia > Caudata > Salamandridae > Lissotriton > Lissotriton vulgaris. The sequence continues at coordinate 1,292,425,805 of NC_141689.1, read as the reverse complement.
TTTCTTCATTTATGGTTTGTACTATTTCCCATACACCCTGGATGCAGGGGTGAATAAATGCATATATTAATGATTAAAATAATTGGCTGGTGCAAGTTTACTTTTTCCTTCCATGTTTTTCATAGGTTTCTGAGCATGGATACTGGGATGTGTTTTTCTGTCTCACATATTCCCTATTTCCTTGTTCCCTAGAACACAAAATGCCATAGATGCAGTGGCGGCTCCTCCATAGAGCATTGGCGCATCGCCTCACTACTTTCTCGCAGTGCGAGAAGCAGAAATATAAAATGGTAAACCTACCATTTTAACTTTCTGCTTCTTGTACTGCGCGAATGCCGAAGTACCTAGAGTGCCTGGTTGTGGCGGGTCGGTGGGCAGTCCTGCTCGATGTCAGGGTGGAGTGGCTTGCCCACTGTTGTGTGAGCTGGCTGCTTGGTCGGTCCCAGGGCTGACCAACTCAGTCATGCGCATTCTCCCTTTTTCTCTTTGTAGGCTGCTGCATGCAGCCTACATAGAGAAACAGGCCTGACTGGGGTGCTCTCCGCTGTGTCTCACCAATCACAACACTGCCATTGCAGTATATTGATTAGCTTAGGGGAGAGGAGGGAGGCTTCCTGCAGCTGCAAGGCATTTGTAGGTGCGCCTATGGCTCTGTGTAGGTAGTGTTTAGCATCGATTATTTCTAGGAGCTTTCTGTTTTTTAGCTTCAGAAGCACCATGCTACCTAGCCGTCAATTTTCCTTTTTACGGCACTGTTAATAGCAGCTGTTCTTACTATCTTAATAGTGCTCAATGTATCGATCCGGTGAAGAAGAATGGCCAAGGAGCACTTCAGGGACTCAGACCTGTGCAACCCGCAGCAGTGAGCAATTTACTCGCAGAGCTGTGATATAGGTTTAAAGGTGCGCTCCTCTCGGCCCAGATTTACAAAGATGGGTCAAGTGAGTTGAGTTTAAATTACAGAACTTCGGTTTCTTTCAGCGCAAGAAGGCTTGAAGAGGTATGTGAAAATCCTCTTAAATGTGTAAATTATCCACTGCAACTATAGAGGGGGATATTACCAACAATAGGCGAAAAATATCGCTAACGATTTTTAGCGCAAATTTTTTTATCGCCAAACATCGCCAGTAAATATTGCCGCTGTAGCGACGTATTATCAATACGCCACTAACCGGCGATATTTCACAAACAATGCGATATAATCGGATGATAGATCTAGCGTAACGCCGCTAACTCGTCGCATGTTAGCGTGAAAAAAAGCACATTGGGCCTATCAGCGATTAATATCGCTAAACCAATGGGCCCCAGGCTACCATTTAACGCGTTAGCGACACGAAAAATGCCTGCTAAGCCGAAATTCACAGATAACAACATGCAGAACATCGCAAATGATGGTGAGCAACCAGGGACTAGTGCAGAGGGCAGAAACAACACCCAGGAAGGCCAGGCTGAGACCCAAGGAAAGGCCAAGAGGAAGAGGAACCCAAAGTTCAGTCCGATGGAGAACCAGGTACTGGTTGAAGAGGTGACTCAACACCAGCAGGAACTCTTTGTGAGTTCACCGTCACCATGGCAAGGAAAAGGGAAATAGGTCAGGACATCATGACAAAAGTCAATGCAATGGGGGAGAGAAGGAGGACAGTGGACGAGTGCAGGAAGCGGTGGCACAACACCAAGAGCAAGACCAAAAAGAAACTGGGAGCCAAACTAAGGGCAGCAAGGGAGACGGGAGGCGGTGGACCAGCTCCACTGGAGGAGCTGAATGAGCTGGAGGAGCAAGCGTCCCACATTATCAGTGAGGAGACTGTCGTAGGAGTCGCAGGCCAGGATACTGCTGATTTGGAACGCACACAACAACACCAGGGTGAGCGTCAAACAGGGATGGGGGAAGTGGGTGGCTGGGTACTGTGGCACTCATGTACCATGAAAGTCATTATATTGTATACCCTCATGTACTGTAGAACAAGTCCTGTAGAGCCCTCTGCATGCTGGCATAGGGACACATCACCAGGAGGATGAGGGCAGACGTTTCGCCGTTGCACAGTTGGCTCATGATGTTGTCAGTGGCGGACATGAGGGCTGGCACGGTGCTGTGGACTTGTTGGAATCTGGCCTGGGATGGGTACAGGATGTTGTTGTCTACCAGGTGGTGGGCCAGTTGCATGTTGATAAATTTCCCAGTGATCCGCCCTGGGAACAGGAGCAGGGAGAAGTGCTGGAAGTACTTGTGGTCCTTGTGGTCTGCCTTGGGCTTCTTGAGGAGGGTGTTGATTTTGTCGTGTTCCAAGCTCCATGGGAATGTTGCTGTTCTGTAGTCGGGTCTGATGGAAGCATCTGCTATGTTACATACATAGTGTGGGCATGGGTGTGACGGGGAGCCTGAGTGGATGGAGTTCATGACCTTGTGTATCTCGTTGTTGTTGACATTGGACCCGGAGTCATGTGGTATGCGCTGCTGGTGTTCACAGGGGAGGTGGACCCTGGCATAGTTTGGGTGGGTGTCGTGTTGAAGCTGTCATGGATAACAGAGATCTTGCGGTGGAAGAAGATGGCTAGTGAGTTGCACAGTTCTTCTGAGGGAGTCATGTTGTTGGTGTTGGCGCTGGGGTTGGAGAGTTCCTTTACGATGCAGAAGAGCTCCTTGCTCCCGTGTGCGTTGTCATCCAGCTAGGCTTTGAAGGAATACCCCTCGGCCAATTAGATGAGGTGGTGGTGTATGTGTATGGCGTCCTTGTGGTCTGCATGGTTGTCCGGAGTGCGCTTGTTGAGCAATATCTTCTCTAGTTTCCAGCATGCACCTCTGGAGGGCTGGAGCACATTGGTGAACCAGGTGGCTCCCTTGCTGGTGTGGTTTTTTGAGGGTTCCTTGAGTGGCGCAAGTGTGTTGCCACAGTCGTTCATACACTGTCTGAGGTGGTGGCCTGCAGCGTTGAAGTTGGTGGAGTTGGTGTGTGGCTTGTGGGTAAGGGTGGTGATCAGCTGGTCTTTGGTGACTTTCCTCCAGCAGTGGTGAAGTACCTGTTGTGCGGGGTGGTGTGTGGTCTGTTCATTTAAGGGGAAATGGATGCAGCAGGGTACAGTCCAGTGGAGAAGGTGGGGTCCAGCGTGTGACCAGCGGCGTGGGTGGGTGGGGTGACGAGTTGGCTGAGGCTGAGGTTGGCCAGTTTGGCCATCAGGGTGGTGGAGTTGGTGTTGTTGTTCCTGAGCTGGAATGTCAGCACCATGAGGAGGATGTAGTCTGTGGAGGTGAGTGCATGGTTGCAGGCGAGGTTGGTGAGGGAGTTGCTGAATTGAGCTTGTGGTCCGGGTGGGCTGTAGATGAGTGTTCCTCTGAGGGTGGTGTTGGGGTCGGTGTGGATCCGGAAGTGGAGGTGTTTGGCAGTGTTGAGGATTTAGTCTGCGTGGGTGGTGAGCTTGTGGGTGAACATGTGGATAATGGCAAATCCTCCTCTGGTACCAGGTCTGTGATACATGCGGGTGAACTTGTAGCCATTCGGGATGACAATGTTGATGTTGGTTGCAAGGGACATGTTCCACCAGGTGTTGGTCAGGAATGCCACGTCTGGGGCGGAGGTATTGAGCATATCCCTGAGCTCTACAGCGTGTATGTGTGTGGAGTGGGTGTTCAGGAGCATGCAGCGGAGTTTGTTGGGACAAGTCCTTTGAGGTATGATGGTACAGTTGCAGGTGAAGCTGCAGGTGTGGCAGGAGAAAGGTCCGTCATTCTGTCATGGGGTGGTTTGTAAGCAGTGTTATTGTAAATGGGGTTGAGTGTGTGGAGGGTGCTGGCATCGTAGTGGACTCTAGTTTAGTGATGTTAGTGTGGTCCAGGGGTGCAGTGCTGTGTGTGGTCCATACGCAGATGGACTTGCCTTTGTTGCGCCTTCCGCACAACAGCTGCCCACCCGCTGTGTGGCCTACATAAGAGGGGGATAGGGAGGGAGTAGCAGCTGGGAGGCTGGAGTGGGGTGTCCAATGGGGAGCAGGGTGTGGATGTGCTGGGACTTAGTGGCATGAAGGACTTGAAAATGGAAGCCACATAGGCGTGCGGCAGGGAGCAGGCCCCAGGCAACATGTGGCCATGTGGAGGTGGGTGTAGCAACCTGCCTGCAAGCAGGCTCAGAGTGCATCTGCAAAACACACAGTGGCACAACAACATTACATCTTGAACAGCTATAAAATGTACCCTTTGCAACATCAACATGCACATACAGATAGAAGGTATAACTACACATGTCACTTTGAAATGTCAATGCCACTGCCCACAATCAGGCATGCCTTCACCAACGTCTGACCCCCTACAGCATTACACACATGTGTTTGAGTAGTCTCCAAGGTAGTGCACCCATTGCCATCCTGACACATACACACTTGCATGCACACAACTCAAGCACTTGTACCCAATGTCACCTGTGTGCCAATGTCCAACGCAACATGCCCAATTGTGCACATGAACATCAACATACACAGTGCATCCACAATGTTCTGTCACAGTTGCATGTGTCTGTGTGCACACAAATCAAATGAGTGTTGTGATTTAAACAAATGTAGATCTATACAACGCCAGCAATTCCATGCAATGTGCATCTGGCCCGTTCTATGAGATGTGTGGCCACATACTCAAGATTGCTGACAAAATCATCCCTACCCTGTTGTACAAAAATGCAAATACAGTGTTCACAGGAGGCGCGATGCATTCACCCATAGATTAGCATCCAATATTCAGTGTATGTGGCGACCCTAGCCTGATTTGTGTGCCTATCAACGAAAAATTGCAGACAGTCATGTACAAAGCCCGGTCTCGTCTCAGTAGTCTGTTTAACCTCATACCATTGAAGACCTCATTCCATTGTCCTGCAACATCCACAAACACTGACCTGGGACACATGCATGGATATTCCGCAAATATATCAGTCATTGACTATCGCACACAAAACTCATCCATTTACCCTGGTTTTGAGAATCACAAGTCCATGTTCCCATGTACAGTTCAAATGTGAAACATTGTGGTGTGCACCTCTGTGCATCACACATCATATGTTGTGCTTCAAAATGTAACTGTCAATAGACTAGGGGGAATATCATCAAGCCTGGGCGATCAAATCATCGCCACTTTCTCGGCAGAAAAATGCTGCTACAGTGGCAATAATGGGCTTGATAATGTGCACTATGGAATTCCAATCGAATCTCATGTTAGATGTCCTTCACATCTAACATGAGCTTCGATTGGAAATTCATAGGGCATATTATCAAGCCCATTATCGCCACTTTAGCGGCAGTGTCCTGTCGGGAAAGCGGTGATAATTTAATCACACAGGCTTCATAATATGCCCCTAGGACCATCCTATGTAATATGTCAACCATGCAAGTCAACAGATACCACTGCTAAAGTTTACTTAACACTATACATGCATCCGAGTAACAGGTCGCATCCATAGTCACACATACAGGTATTACTCCACAGATGGCCTGAGAAGCATTCAATGTATCAAGACCCACACTCTGCATCCTACCTGACACCATTGCAAGTAGTAATAAATTCAACTGTATTTATTTTATAAAATATTACTTATTTAAAACTACACTAATCACTACTACTAACACTCTATCTAAAATACCTACACACACATTAAACTAAACCACACATGTAAAACTAACTATACATTACTACACAAACTAAAAAAGGACATCAACCCACCCAAAGATAAAAGAAAATTAGCCCCAACACTATCTTAACCTATCCTATACATATATCACTATACTAAACTAACTATACCTAATCTAAAACTAATCTACATCTAATTACAAAAAACAACTATTACACATCTAATAAAAATGAACTATGAGGGAAGGCAGAAGAGGGATGTTGGGCATAACAAGTCAAGGTTCAGGGAAGACCCAGTTTAACACGGATCTCAGTCATCTGTCTCTTCAGGGTCACTAATTCATTTTTGACATCCAGGAGCAAGTTGTTATTCCGTTGCTGTTCCTTTAAAATCTGCATCAGTGTATCAGCAATTTCAGGCTGAGTAGTGGGTGTGCCAAGATCCTGGCGGGTTTGGGTTTGGCCTGTTCTCTGGCTCGGTGCAACTGGCAGTGGGACCTGACTGCTCGCAGCTGGAACTGGCCCCTGGCTACTTGTACCTGGAATGGCTGCAGCACTGCTTATTGTCGGAATGGGATCCTGACTGGTTTGCACATCAACAGGCCTAATAACGGGTGATACCAGTGTCTCACCAAAAGTAAGTGGGCCAGCCCTGCCAGCAGCCCTGGAGGTGGTGTGTTTTTGCCTCTGGCATAGAGTGCCAACTCCCAGCCTTACTGTCACACATGTACTTCCTGGCCATATTTCGGTAACCCTTCTTCACACGGCGTATATGCAGCCACCTGTCCCTTGTCACATGGAAAGAATGGATCTCTTCAGGAGTCATGTTGTCTGAAAAAAATTGGTAATGTCAATTTACAACCAAGGACACTGGGTCATTTGCCAATCATCAATTTTTGGCACAAATCACATACCACATGTAAGGCAACACACATGTGACATCCTGTAACGTTTCTAAGTGACCTGAACACAGAATTGACAAGCCCTTTTTTGCGCAATACAGGCCATGGATAGTGACATGACAGTGCATGGCAGGTGTGATGTAATGACAAATTAGACGCTAAATGAGACTGTGATAACATGTCACCATTGTGCATTCTGAGTGTGTGCAAATAGTCCAATTAACATTAGTAGTGTGGCATTACCCCTCCATGGCCAGCACCACCATCATCTGAACTTGTGACACACTGCTGCTACTTCTGTACGATGCACATGTGCAGACATGTGTCTACCTGAAAATGTGTACAGTTCCTGTAGTCACTGACAAGACTGGCACTCTTTTACAAGGGTGCCACTGTGGCTGGGTGTATGTGTCAATGGCAACAGATTGTAAGCGTAGCCTACATGCACAGGAACAAGACCGGGACACCCTTACCAACAACTGGTGGCTATAATATCAAGAAAGTGCAACACAATATTGCCGCTTACATCGGCAGGAAACTGCTGCTAAACCCGCAATAAAGGGATTGACAATATGCACTTGAGAATTTCCATAGCAGTCCCGGTCATGGGGTTAAGGATCTATCCTAAGTCCTATACTGTTCAATCTATACTTGACCCTGCTGGACAACGTCAGGAAATTGTACGGCTTTTAAAGCGTATTGTACGCTGACAATAACCAGTTACTGAGTACATGTGGCCTAGACTACTTTGACAAACGTTTCCGTTTTACAAACAGCATGATTGACATGAGTAGCTGGAAGAGCAGCAACAAACTCAAACTAAACAGAAGTAAAATGAACATCATTCTGTTTGGCAGGCCTAAGGATTCTTGGTCACATGAAATGTGTCAGCTGGAACTGCGCTCCTGTCCCCCTCGCAAACCTGCAATCTGCAACCTAGGACTAACAATAGATCATGCTCTGCTATTAAAGCAAGGAAGCCTTTGGTGCAGGGATTTCCCATCAGCCAGCCCAATTACGGTAATGCTTTGATTTTATTACTATACGGAAAATAGCTTTTCAAACTGCAGACCCTGCAGAATACGGCAGCAACACTGACTCACGACCTTCCGCCTAAAACCTCTTCCACATCTACATTGAAAATACCCCACTGGTTTACCATCCGCCAGAAAAGCAAGTCTAAGAATCCGAGTCACATGCATGACATCCTGTCTAACTCTGGTCCTAAATACCTCATAAAGGAGAAGAACTGGTATGGACCAAACAGATCACTAAGATCCAGCTAAAAAGCATTCCTGATCCAGCCTTGTGTTCGTCCCTCTCGAAATTCCACGCTCTTTTACTTATCTTGCCCCTTGGCTGTGTAATGAACTGCCCCCTCACCTATTAGCCATCTCTCAACACAAAAACTTCAGTGAAAGTTGGTAAACTTGCCTGTTCCCAATATGATGCTCACCATTGCCTGGAACCTCTTTGGCACTGTTTCATCTGATTTTCTCTGGACACGGTCCTTGAGACCTTGCGTTGATGATATGCGGGAGTTCTTATGAATCTTATATGATGGGAATCATGTGCAAATCACAAAGGCTAATGACATTGTCACAGTATCACAGTAATGAGTCAGCATGTAGATGTCATACACACATGTCACACACGTAACTCACTTACGTTATATTTGTTCATTGAAGTAAAATAATGGGTTTTATACTTACCACCCTGTAGGCCTGTCATCACTCCGGTGTAATCACGCAGGTCTGCCTCCCGCGCAAGCATGTCCTGCCAGCGGTGCTTCGACTGGCGCACATCTCTAGATATTTTAAAGTACCGCTCCAACTGGACGTTCCCCCGCTCCCAGCGCACCTTACGTACACCCACAGCATACCTCTCCAGGATCCGCCCCCCAGCCTCCAACATTGATGGTAGGTAAAACTTAACAAACCACAAAAAAAAACAAATGCCTCCTCACTCATCTCCCTGACCTTCCAACAGCAGGCATCTCCCTGACCCCCGTAACCCACTTAAAACTAATAAATTATAACCCACTTAACTTGCTATATATTAAAGACCAACTAACCTCAAACAAAACTCAACAAAACAGAGGACAGTAGACACATAAACAGTTTAAAATTCAACAAAGACACCAAACAGACACTTCAGACAGGACACAGCACGCAGCACCACTCTCCAAATCCTAATCCAACCACAGCAACCACCATACACCTCCTACTCTCAGCACATACACCAGCAATGTGCTGAAAAGAGAAAGTGAAAGTAAAAACAACACCCATGTGACAGGAAGCAGTAATACATCACTTCCTGTGTGTTAGCTGCAAAAAATTGAGCGTTAGCGTGAAAATTTTGCGTTAGCGACGAAAATAGGTACAGAAAAACATCGCTAAGGTTTACATATACAAATGTGATGGGAATGCGGCCAGTTTTTCAGAATTGCGATGAAAAAATACTCGCTAATAGGTCGCAAAGGGACCAATATTTAAACTGAATGCTAAAATGCTGAATCATCATGGTAATGTTGAAAAGTATGCCTCGACGTTCAAGGAATCACTTCAGAAACCATTTTATTTGATGTTACTGGTCAATATTTATGTTTTCCCTCTACATTTGATGCATTGTAGGTTACGTGAAACAGCAGCATGCAGACGTTGAAAGGCAACAGACATTAGGGGAGATCAGAACACTACAAACCATACATCATGGTGCTGATTTTAAGTTCTTTGCGCCTCTTAAAGTCTGCGTCTGCGTCACGTTTTGTGCGGCAGATGTGGTGCAAAGGATGCCCAATGCTGCAGCCTATCCTCAAGGTCTTGCCTCATTAAGATATGTAATATCACAAAGGGCTGCCACCGGGGCGGCAGTCATGCACAGGAGCTAGTGTTCTGGTGGTGCTATGCACCATTCCGTTGGCTGATTTAATTTTGATAGATACCAGCCACTCACTCTTGGGCCAATGCTGAGTCCTAGCCCTGCACTTGCTTTGAGCAGGCGTGAGGCTTCATGCAGCATTGGAAGGAAAGGGCACCCAAGATCAAGTCCTGCGTTCATCCGCAAGTAGCACCGGTAGTACCTTCAGGGCAGAGACGGGTGGAGGGGGAGGGGTTAGCTGGGGGGGTAAGCAATGTATGGCTTACGGGCCTCCCAGATATGAACACATGTAAATGAATGACTCAAATGTGTTTTGAGTGCACTGCATCCACAAATGCGATGCTGTGCACCCTACAAAAATAGTATTTACAATTTTATAATGTTCACTTACCTGCACTACTCCTTAATCCATACATTACCTCCTCGTCAGGCCCCAACATCACAGTCCTTACTAATGAGCATAGCTCCTCCCACCAGTTACTCCCAATCAACTCATAAGCCATCCCTTCCCTCCAGACCACACACACCCGGAGGCATATAACCCTGCAACACTTCCATCCACATTCAGAATGTCATTTCTGCATAAAACATTCCTGGGAACTTTGTATTGGAGGGGTGCTGGACCAGTGTTTCTATTTGGGTGAGTGTGAAATGTTCTGCTAGGCGTCCGTATGATCCCCTGATGTACCTGTTGTCACATGTGCATTAGAATCCCTACTTTAGCGGGACCAAGGGGTTGGGGTTCCTGGATTGCCTGGTGTGGGGTGGTGACTCCCTGCTGCAGCCTCCCCTCAACTGTGTTCATTCCCTGCTCTAGCGGGAACAGCCGGGGAGGTAGGGGTGGTGTTATGGCGCAGCTAATATTCACGCCGTTGGTGTGGCAGTTTGCCTCCTCCGTGGAGGTGTTTGTGAGGGGATCGGTGCTCAACTCATTTTCAGGCATTTCAAAATGTAATCATGCTGTTTCTTCTTGGTCTGCGCCTGGTGTCCCATGCTGGGGGTCATTGCTTTGGGATGGCGGGGCACTGTATACCAAAGCTGAGTAGCCCTGGTTTCATCTGGGCCTCTTTACTCTGCCACGGGACGCACACTGTCCCATATATCAGAGATCCCCAGTTGGGGGAGCGTTTGACTGGTGATCTGATTGGTCCCTGGTTCCTAATGTGGCTTTAGGGTCAGTTTGAACACATGTTTTCATATTCAATGTCCCTGTCATTTATCTAGTGCTGTGTGTGCGCACGTTTGTAAGTGGTCTGCCTTTGCTTTTGGTAGCACGTTTTACTTTTCCATTATATAGGGGGCGCCCTGGTGGGGGCTTTTCCAGTGGTTTGAATCAGTTTTCTCTCATGTGTAATTCCTGCACGAGGTGACTCAGTGGCCTTGTGGTTGATGTCTCTGACTCCATCCAAATTATATGGATTCCAATTCATGGGCTGGTTCCTGTGGCTGGTACTTCTGGGATCCTTCTGGGTCATTCGGATTGGGGCCTTTAAATGTATTATTTTTATGGTGTTTTTGTCCCTGGTGGGCCAGCCTGCTGTTCATTTGTGGTTAGGCGTTCCCTGGTTACACTTATGGTCTTGCATTGTTTGGTCTGGGGTGCTTTGTGGGGCACTGGTCTCTCTGTTCTCCTCACAGCATGGACATGAGTGTTTTGGGTGTGAGTGTGCTCCTTTGGTATGGAGGTGGTGGAGCTTTCCAGGTCTGTCTCTGCTCCTTCACTAGTGTCATGTACAGGATACCGTTGCTGACATGGCTCAGGACACGATTTAGGAAGAGACCTGGGGGCAGGCTTTCAAATGTTTCAGCTGTGTGTTTGAGCCGGTTTGGGGTTCCCTAGGCCCTTGTGAGGTGGGGAAGTCTGCAGACGTTTTCGGCATATTCAAGTAGATGGTGTTTGTAGGCCTGCACGTTCCTTTAACTCTGTGGTGATATGCTACTGGGGGAGCGGAAGAATGTTGTCAAACCTGTATTTCCCCGGGCACTGGTGGTGGGGTTTCCATTAGGGTGGTTCTATTCTGGCTGTGGTGATGGTTGATCCCTGCTGGCTGGTGTGTCATCTCAGTGCCTGGTGGTGTCCTTGGGTGCTGTTCACTCTTATTCTGTGGTCCTGCTTCTGGTGGTTGTACACATGTCTCTCCCTCATCATTCCTTCATGATAGTGTATCTTTGGTTGTTTCTTCCCTTCATGTTGTTGGGGTATTCCTGGCTTCTCTGGTTCTTTGGGACACCTGCTTCCATATGCCGGTTCCCAAGACTTGATGGTGGTTCCTATGTTTGGTATGTAAGTCATTCATAACCGGTTCTTGGTGTTGCCTTTTGGATGATCTAAGTCTCCTGGCGAGTTTGGTGACGTGTTAGCTCCCTTGTTGGTTTTGTTGCCTGCTTGGAGGTTCCTGGTGTTCCCTCCCTTGAATGGTTGGTTGATTCTTCATCTTCTTTCTGTCCAGCTCTGACACTTTCACTGGGTGTTTGCTGCCACCTGCATGGGTTTTGGTGGATTCTAAACTTGAAGACTTCCATTCTTGACATCACTCAGTTGATACTGTTTGTTGTGGGGTTTTGGCACATCGTTCGGCGAGGCATTCCCGTTATTTTACCACAGACTGGCTCTGTTGCGATGACGACAGTGGTGGTTGGGAGCTCAGTCTGACTCTACTCCCCGGCGCCTCCACGTTCAGCAGCTGTTGTCTGCGGCAGTGGTGTTTTTTCATTGGACCTGTTGGCTCTTGTTTCCCCTGGCGTGTCTTGCATTGGGGCTTTGGGTTCAAGTTTCTTTGGGCTGGCCATTGGAGGTGGGTTTGTCCTGATAGCTGTTATTTTGATCATCATGTGGGCGGTCCTTTTGGTTCCCAAGAGCGGTTGGTTCTGTGATGGTCTTTGATTTTTTGTGTGTTGATTTACCTAGGAGCTATTGCTCTATGGGGTGTCTTTTGCCTCTGCTGGCGAAGGCTCACACAGGACAAAGGTTCATGTCCTGCCCATGCTTTCGTAGTATCCTAGGGCGGTTTTGGGGTCATGCGGTGCTTTCATTTTTACCAGGGTACTATTGCTCATGTCGTGTGCCTCTGGTGGCACTGGCTCACACTGGTCTAGTGTTTGATTGCTGCCTATGACTTCTCTATATCCCATGGTTGCTTTGTTTGGCCTGGCCTCTTCCTGCCTTTGGTCCTCCTGAGGTTCTTGATTTTCCGGTCATACTGTGTGATGGTTGTGTGTAATGCCATCTGTGTGTTTTCCCCCCAATTGCGCTGGATTTGCGGATCCTGCTGCGGGTTGGACTGGGTCGAGCGTCCTTTCTGGGGAGGCCTCCAGTTTGGTCTGGATGGTTTTGGTTCCCACTATTGTGGTTGGCAGTGGGGCCTTTTGCTTCTGATTGCCTGAGGTCCCTTGTTGTTTCACATCTGTCTCGGGGTGCCTGGTCTATTTGTGGGGTGGCTGTGGTGTGTCTGGACCTCCTTGCTTTGGGCTGTTCTCCTTCTGTGGCTGAGTTTGTATCTTGGTTCGGTAGCCCTTCGCCTCTCTGGTCCTATGCCAGTCATGTGGTATTCTTTCCTGGATTGCTGTCCAACACGGGGTGTGTCTGCATTAGAATCTAGAATTTTGATTTCTTGGTGTTTGGCTTCAACTAGGGTCGGGCTGTGTCCTCCCTGCGAGCTCTGTATGTGGCCGTATGGGCCTTTTGTGGTTTGTGCATTGAGCAGGTGAGCCCCTTGGTGTCCAGATGGTCCTGGAGTTATTTCCTCCTGGGGCTGTTCTTTTCTTCCTTTGCTCCTTGTTTGAGTTTCAGGTTCTACTATTTGTCTGTCGTGTTCCTCTTTCGGAGGTATATGTGCAGCTGCTCTGTTTGGCGGGTGTGCAGCCCCTGGAGGTGTGCCTCCTTCCTGCTGTGTCTTTTTTGTAGGGTGGTTATCCCTTTTTGTTTCCTTTGGGATGGCTGGTCATTATCTGTGGTCTTCTGTGGCTACTCTCCATCAGTGGCTGTGTTGGCTGTGGGACCTGCTTTTGGGCTTGTGGTGTGTTGGCACATGGGTCGCTATGAGGTTGCTTGCGTTGGGTGTGGCTGCTCATTGGGCTTGCTTCTGGGGGGATTCCCTGGCCATGTTCTGCATGGATGCTGCTGGGTGTTCTCCACACTCTTTTATGCCATGTGGTCATAGGGTGATGTGTAGGACTGTGCCTCCTGGGTTTGGGTACGCAGTGTTGTTTTATGCTCGGGGTGTGTAACTTGCTACTTTAGTCTGTTTTACTACTGTGTGAAGCCAAATCTTGATTTGCTATCTGCACATTAGTAAGGACTGGGATGGGGAGGGCTATGACTGGGAGTGATGACTATTAACATTGAGTAACCAGTGATTACTACCCCCCAACCTGCCCATGTCAACACCCTGTAGGTACTCCCACTTGCAGCAGCAGCTGGCTGCATTGCACTTGCAAACACACTCGAGCAATGCTACACATTTACGGCATAGATGGCCCACACATAATTTTCGTTTCTGGGCCAGATTGCACGACATTGTATATGCATCACATCCATGCTGGCTGCAGCATTGTGCACAATAACTGTGGCATCCCTGCAGATATCAGGGAGGCAACTGTTATCTGTATTCTGCACCTTATTGTCGGACAGTGTGGGCCATAGGAGACGTGTAGTACGCCATTACGTTATGCAGGCGACCATGGCATAGGCGTTGCAAATAGCTGGACACATAGCAACTCCCCTAGTGGAATACTGAAGTTATAATGGTTGGTAGGCTTGCAGTAAGGCCCCATTACACCAGGACATGTATCAGCCTTCCATTACTCAGTCCACACTAAGGATGTTTCTTGTGCGTCGAGATAGGTGTCTGTAATCCATTTGCCATACAGCATGAACCTAATGCGGAACTAAGAAGAGCCACCCACTAAGAGGGAGGTGAGGTTAGTGACAGTATTGTGTGGAAGGATGAGCATATGAGACAATGTATCACAAGGGCTGCCAGATTGCCACTGACAATTTACCTCACATGGCAAATGATCAAGCATGGTGTTAACATACTCTCCACTCAAAAGGCAATTTCCTTGTGCTAAAGCAGAGCCATTTTGGTATGTCTTATTGCAAATAGGACACTGTAAGACCACCATGTACCACTACTACTTCTCATGTGCAATCTCCTCAGATCTTTCACCATTTGACAACCACAAGTGTTTTCCTCAATACCAGTATGATCTGACATTGTCCTGCAGTATCAAAGTGTAATGAACAAATGCATGATTGTTGCTGACAAACAGTGATGTAATTCATCTCCCATATCACATTGCAGAGGGCGAGACAGCACTTCCTGAAGTGCATCCTGGCCTGGCACCCACTGATGACACAGACATGTATGCTACCATCAATATTGACAGCCTGCAAATCCGGCTCAATGACATTGCCTACCCTGCCTCCGGTGCAGGGCAACCCAGCAGCCCTCGGCATACCCCACCCCCTGCTCACAACAACGAGCAGCAGGCACCTACCACGCCAGCTAGTTCCCAGGGGCCAGATCCCACCACCCGTGCATTCCAACAGAGGATCATTGAGCTCCAGGAACGGATGGGGGATAGGGTACAGGTGGGGTTTCAGCAAATGACAGCCAAAATTGCGGGCCTACGTGGGTGTCTCAGTCCCATTAGGGACTGCATGAAGACACTTACAGACACCCACAGCCCCTTCCATGCTCTCCAGCAGTCCATGGCTGACATTGCTGGAGTCATGATCCAGAGGCAACAGACATTGTCTGCTCAGGGTGGCTCCAGCAATGTCAGCAAGGATCTGGACAACATCCGAAAGATCATGGAGGGCATGGAGAAGATGCAGGCCCAAGATTTGGCTGCCAGGCCTGAACACATGCACCAGGTTGCTGGGATTTACAATGCCCTGCACCTTCTTGTTGGCTCCTTGCTGCCACAGGGTTTGGTGCAGATGGATGCTGCAGCGGCCTCCACATCCTCAGCTCCAACACCAGGGGTGTCAGTGCCACACATGGCTGCAGCCACAACACCTACTGACACCTGTGAGGCACATGACACCGGAGATGATGGAGATGAGGATGACAGCGCATTGCTCCTGAGGAGGAAGCGGTAGTATCCCTCTGTGCCAAAGCCCCAGTTTCTTGTGTCTTGCCACACATGAACTTCTTGCACTCACTCTCACTGTCCCCTGGAACATCCTTGGACCCCCCCATGGACTGCCATATCACCCCATTCCTTGCCACTTCAACCAGCCTGTGGACTGAACTATGCCTCTTCCCTTGGACCTGATGAAATCAATAGTCTCTGTCTGGCCCTCCAACGGGCACCCTCTGCACTAGATCTGTATGCTCACCACATGTATATACATTGTAAATAAAAAAAAAATGTTTGCATATATGTGTTTTGGTCAAATGTTGCAAAGGTGCAAACTTGCACATTAGGGTCTGGAGACTGATACTTTAAGAATGTACACCAATGTAAATACTAGCAGTGTACATGTTGAGACAGATCCAGAGATGGTGACAAATAATGTAGATATGTGTAAACATGTGGTGCCACCATTGCACCAATGCAATGCTATAGCATTGTCACAATTTCAACGGCCCATCAGGTGAGGTCATCTACTGAGACATGCCAGTGAGCATGTATTTGCTAAATGTGATAGGAGAACGCCCCCTGTTCCATGTTTGGATGCAGCGAGGCAAGTACTACTATCCTCATGACTTGTATGCCATGCACTGCTACATACCAGCGGTTGACCTCTATATTGACATCCACAATTTGAAAAATGTGACTAAATCATTACAGTTCTGTAAGGAGAGTGTGTGATTAAATGTATAAGTGCTTCAGTGTTAGTGCAGTAAAAGGATTATCACAGACTGCTAAATGGGTCACTACAGTACTGCAAGAACAGTCACAGAAGGATACAGATGCAGGTAGATAAAAGAAAGCATATATACTGGATATGGGTTTGAAGCAGTTCATTACCTAAGGCCTACTTCACTACATCAGTACTTGGGTACTGACTAAATCATTACAGTTCTGTAAGGAGAGTGCATGATTGAACATATAAGTGTTTTATTGTTAGTACAGTGAAAGGATTATCACAGACTCCTAAATGGGTCACTATATTTCTGCAAGAACAGTCACAGAGGGTTTGGTGGAAGTATAAGGATACAGAGTGGAGAATTGAAGATGTGAAACACAAGTGTGCAAGTGGATAGAAGAATTCATATATACTGGATAGGGGTCTGAAACAGATCATGTGCTAAGCCCTACTTCACTGCATCAGTACTTGCGTACTGACTAAATAATTACAGTTTTGTAAGGAGAGTGCGTGATTTAATTCATAAGTGCTTCAGTGTTAGTGCAGTAAAAGGATTATCACAGACTGCTAAATGGGTCACTACAGTACTGCAAGAACAGTCACAGAGTGTTTGGTGGAAGTATAAGGATACAGAATGGAGAATTGAAGATGTGAAACACAAGTGTGAAGGTAGATAAAAAACGCATATATACTGGATAGGAGTTTGAAACAGTTTATATCCTAAGGCCTGAGTGGTAGTGTAGTGAATGGATAATCACAGACTGCTAAATGGGTCACTACAGTATCTCAAGAACAGTCACAGAGTGCTTGCTGGAAGTATAAAAATAGGGATTGGAGAATTGAAGATATGAAACACAAGTGTGCAGGTAGATAGAAGAATGTATGCATACTTGATAGGGGTTTGAAGCAGTTCATGTGCTGATGCCTACTTCACTAAATCAGGACTTGGGTACTGACTAAATGATAACAGTGCTGGTAAGAGAGTGTGTGAATGAATTTATAAGTGCTTGAGTGTTAGTGCAGTGAAAAGATTGTCACAGACTGGTAATGGGTCACTATTGTAGTGCAAGAACAGTCACAGAGTGTTTCGTGGAAGTACAAGGATACTGAATGGAGAATTGAAGATTTGAAACACAAGTGTTTAGGTGGATAGAAGCATGCATATATACTGGATAGGGGTTTGAAGCAGTTCATTACCTAAGGCCTACTTTGCTACATCAGTACTTGAGTACTGACTAAATAATTACAGTTCTGTAAGGAAAGTGCCTGACTGAATTTATAAATGCTTCAGTGTTAGTGCAATAAAAGGGTCACTACAGTAGTGTAAGAACAGTCACAAGTGTTTGGTGGAAGTATAAAATTACGGAGTGGAGAATTGAAGATGTAAACACAAGTGTGCAGATGGATAGAAGAATGCATATAAACTGGATAGGGGTTTGAAGCAGTTCATGTCCTAAAGCCTGAGTATTAGTGAAGTGAATGGATTATCACAGATTGCTAAATGGGTCACTACAGTAGTGCAAGAATAGTCACAGAGTATTTGGTGGAAGTATACAGATACAGAGTGGAGAATTGAAAATGTGAAACACAAGTGTGCAGGTGGATAGAGCAATGCATATATATTGGATTGTGGTTGAAGCAGTCAATGGCCTAAGGCCTACTGCACTGCATCAGTACTTGGGTACTGAATAAATGATTACGGTTCTGTAAGGAGAGTGCCTGACTGCATGTATAAGTGCAAGATTGTTAGTGCAGTGAAAGGATTATCACAGACTTCTAAATGGGTCACTACAGTACTGCAAGAACAGTAACAGAGTGTTTGGTGGAAGTATAAGGATAGAGAATGGAGAATTGACCATGTGAAACACAAGTGTGCAGGTGGATAGAAGAATGCATATATACTGAATAGGTGTTTGAAGCAGTTAATGTGCTGAGGCCTACTTCACTGCATCAGTACTTGGGTACTGACTAAATGATTACAGTGCTGTAAGGAGAGTGTGAATGAATGTATAAGTGCAAGAATGTTAGTGCAGTGAAAGGATTATCACAGACTTCGAAATGGGTCACTACAGTACTGCAAGAACAGTCACATAGTGTTTGGTGGAAGTATAAGGATAGAGAATGGAGAATTGAACATGTGAAACACAAGTATACAGGTACATAGAAGAATGCATATACACAGGATAGGGATTGAAGCAGTTTATATGCTGAGGCCTACTTCACTGTATCAGTACTTGGGTACTGACTAAATCATTACAGTTTTGTAAGGGGAGTGCGTGATTGAATTTATAAGTGCTTCAGTGTTAGTGCAGGAAAAGGATTGTCACAGACTGCTAAATGGGTCACTATAGTACTGCAAGAACAGTCACAGAGTGTTTGGTGGAAGTATAAGGATACCGAGTGGATAATTGAAGATATGAAACACAAGTGTGCAGATGGATAGAAGAATGCATATATACTGGATAGGGGTTTGAAGCAGTTCATGTCCTAAAGCCTGAGTATTAGTGAAGTGAATGGATTATCACAGACTGCTGAATGGGTCACTACGGTAGTGCAAGAATAGTCAGAGAGTATTTGGTGGAAGTATAAGGATACAGAGTGGAGAATTGAAAATGTGAAACACAAGTGTGCTGGTGGATAGAACAATGCATATATCCTGGATAGTGGTTTCAAGCAGTCCATGGCCTAGGGCCTACTGCACCGCATCAGTTCCTGGGTACTGTCTAAATTATTACAGTTCTGTAAGGAGAGTGCCTTACTGAATTTATAAGTGCATGAGTGTAGAGCAGTGAAAGGATTATTACAGACTTCTAAATTGGTCACTGCAGTACTGCAAGAACAGTCACAGAGTGTTTGGTGGAAGTATAAGAATACAGAATGGAGAATGGAAGATGTGAAACACAAGTGTGCAGGTGGATCGAAGAATGCATATATACTGAATAGGTGTTTGAATCAGTTCATGTGCTGAGGCCTACTTCACTGCATCAATACTTGGGTACTGACTAAATCATTACAGTTCTGTAAGGAGAGTGCGTGAATGAATGTATAAGTGCTTCAGTGTTAGTACAGTAAATGGATTATCACAAGGCTCCTAAATGGGTCACTATAGTACTGCAAGAACAGTCACAGAGTGTTTACTGGAAGTATAAGGATACAGAGTGGAGAATTGAAGATATGAAACACAAGTGTGCAATTAGATAAAAGAATGCATAAATGCTGGATAGGAGTTTGAAGCAGTTTATGTGATAAGGCTTACTTTACTGCATCAGTACTTGGGTACTGACTAAATGATTACAGTTCTGTAAGGAGAGTGTGTGGCTGAATGTATAAGTTCTTCAGTGTTAGTGAAGTGAAAGGATTATCACAGACTTCTAAATGGGTCACTATAGTACTGCAAGAACAGTCACAGAGTGTTTGGTGGAAGTATAAGGATACAGAATGGAGAATTGAAGATGTGAAACACAAGTGTGCAGGTACATAGAAGAATGCATATATACAGGATAGGTGTTTAAAGCAGTTCCTGTGCTAAGGCCTACTTCACTGCATCAGTACTTGGGTACTGACTAAATCATTACAGTTCTGTAAGGAAAGTGAGTGATTGAATATATATGTGCTATAGTGTTAGTACAGTGAAAGGATTATCACAGACTCCTAAATGGGTCACTATAATACTGCAAGAACAGTCAAAGAGTTTTTGGTGGGAGTATAAGGATACAGAGTGGAGAATTGGAGATATGAAATACAAGTGTGCAAGTGGATATAAGAATGCATATATACTGGATAGGGGTCTGAAACAGTTAATGTGCTAAGCTCTATTTCACTGCATCAGTACTTGCGTACTGACTAAATAATTACAGTTCTTTAAGGAGGGTGCGTGATTGGATTTATACGTGCTCCAGTGGTAGTGCAGTAAAAGGATCATTACAGACTGCTAAATGGGTCACTACAGTACTGCAAGAACAGTCACAGAGTGCTTGGTGGAAGTATAAGGATACAGAATGGAGAATTGAAGATGTGAAACACTGCAGGTAGATAAGAGAATGCATATATACTGGATAGGAGTTTGAAGCACTTTATATCCTAAGGCCTGAGTGTTAGTGTAGTGAATGGATTATCACAGACTGCTATATGGGTCACTCCAGTACAGCAGGAACAGTCACAGAGTGCTTGATGGAAGTATAAGGATACAGCATGGAGAATTGAAGATGTGAAACACCAGTGTGCAGGTAGATAGAAGAATGCATGTATACTGGATAGGGGTTTGAAGCAGTTCATGTCCTAAGGCCTACTTCGCTGCATCAGTACTTGGGTACTGACTTAATATTTACAGTTCTGTAAAGAGAGTGCCTGACTGAATCTATACGTGTTTGGGTTTTAGTGCAGTGAAAGAATTATCACAGACAGGTCACTATAGTACTGCAAGAACAGTCACAGAGTGCTTGGTGGAAGTATAAGCATATGGAATGGAGAATTGAAAATGTGAAACACAAGTGTGCAGGTGGATAGAAGAATGCATATATACTGGAAAGGGGTTTGAAGCAGTTTGTGTGCTGATGCCAACTTCACTGCATCAGTACTTGGGTTCTGACTAAATGATGACAGTGCTGTAAGGGGAGTGTGTGAATGAATTTATAAGTGCTTGAGTGTTAGTGCAGTGAAAGGTTTATCACAGATTGCTAAATGGGTCACTTCAGTATTGCAAGACCAGTCACAGAGTGTTTGGTGGAAGTATAAGAATACAGAGTGGAGAATTGTAGATGTGAAACACAAGTGTGCAGGTGGATAGAAGAATGCATATATACTGAATAGGTGTTTGAAGCAGTTCATGTGCTGAGGTCTACTTCTCTGCATCAGTACTTGGGTACAGCCTAAATGATTACAGTTCTGTAAGGAGAGTGTGTGAATGAATATATAAGTGCTTGAGCGCTATTGCAGTGAAAGGATTATCACAGACTGCTAAATGTGTCACTACAGCAAGGCAAGAACGGCCACAGAGTTTTTGGCGGAAGTATAAGGATACAGAATGGAGAATTGAAGATGTGAAACACAAGTGTGCAGGTACATAGAAGAATGCATATATACAGGATAGGGGTTTGAAGCAGTTCATGTGCTAATGCCTACTTCACTGTATCAGTACTTCGGTACTGACTAAATGATTACAGTTCTGTAAGGAGAGTGAGTGACTGAATTTATAAGTGCTTCAGTGTTAGTACAGTGAAAGGATTATCACAGACTCCTAAATGGGTCACTATAGTACTGCAAAGAACAGTCACAGAGGGTTTGGTGGCAGTATAAGGATACAGAATGGAGAATTGAAGATGTGAAACACAAGTGTGTAGGTAGATAAAAGAATGCATATAAACTGGATAGGAGTTTGAAGGAGTTTATATCCTAAGGCCTGAGTGTTAGTGCAGTGAATAGATTATCACAGACTGCTAAATGGGTCACTACAGTAGTGCAAGAGCAGTCACAGAGTGTTTTGTGAAAGTACAGAATACGGAATGGAGAATTGAAGATGTGAAACACAAGTGTGCAGGTAGATAGAAGAATGCTAAGGCCTACTGCACTGCATCAGTACTTTAGTACTGACTATATGATTACAGTTCTGTAAAGAGAGTGCCTGACTGAATTTATAAGTGCTAGAGTTTTAGTGCAGTGAAAGAATTATCACAGACTGGTAAATGGGTCACTATAGTACTGCAAGAACAGTCACAGAATGTTTGGTGAAAGTATAAGGGTACAGAATGGAGAATAGAAGATGTGAAGAATAGAAGATGTGAAACACAAGTGTGCAGGTGGATAGAAGACTGCATGTATACTGGATAGGGACTTGAAGCAGTTCAAGTGCTAAGGCCTACTTCCCTGCATCAGTACTTGGGTACTGACTAAATGATTACAGTTCTCTAAGGAGAGTGTCTGACTACATTTATAAGTGCTTGCGTGTATGAGGAGAGATGAGGAGTATGAGGAGAGAGGGGGGAATATGAGGAGAGAGGAGGGAGTATGAGGAGAGAGAGGGTTGTATAAGGAGAGAGGGTTGTGTATGAGGAGAGAGGGGGAGTATAAGGAGAGAGGGGTGTGTATGAGTCAAAAGGGGGAAGTATTAGGAGCGAGGGGGAGAATGTGAAGAGAGGGACAGTATAAGGAGAGACGGGGTGTATTAGGAGAGAGGGGATAGTAGGAGGAGAGAGGGAAGAGTATGAGGAGATGGGAGAGTATGAGGAGAGGGGGAAGCATGAGTAGAGAGAGGGGATTATGAGGAGAGAGAGAAGGGGAGTATGAGGAGAGAGGGGGTATGAGAGAGGGGGCATATGGGGAGATAGTTTGGGAGTATAAGGAAAGAGAGGGGGAGAATGAGAAGAGAGGGTGAGTATGAGGAGAGAGGGGAAAGTATGAGGAGATGGGGTATGAGGAGAGAGGGGGGAGTATGAGGACAGACAGAGGAGTATGAAGAGAGGGGGAGTATAAGGAGAGAGGGGGGAGTAAAAGGACAGAGGGGGGTATGAGGAGAGGGGGAGTATAAGGAGAGTGGGGGGAGATTGAGGAGAGATGGGGGAGTATGAAGAGAGAGAGGGGGAGTGTGAGGAGAGAGGTGGGAATATGAGCAGAGAGAGGGGGAGATTGAAGAGAGTGGGGGGTATATGTGGAAAGAGGGGAGTATAAGGAGAGAGGGGGACTATAAGGAGAGAGGGATGTGTAAGAGGAGAAAGAGGGTGAAATGAGGAGAAGGGGAGTATGAGGAGAGAGGGAGGCGTAAGAGGAGGGATGAGGGAGTATGATGAGAGCGGGGAGTATGATGAGAGAAGGGGGAGAATGAGGAGAGAAGGGGGAGAATGAGGAGAGAGGGGGAATATGAGGAGAGAGGGGGGAGTATGAGGAGAGATAGGGGGCGTGTGAGGAGGAAGGGGGGAGTATGAGGAGAGAGAGGGGGAGGATGAGGAGAGAGGGGTAGTATGTTAAAAGAGGGTCGAATATGAGGAGAGACGGGGAGTATAAGGAGAGAGGGGTGTGTGTATGAGGAGAGAAGGGGAGTATGAGGAGAGAGGGGGAAAATGTGGAGAAAAGGGGAGTATAAGGAGAGAGGGGGTGTATGAGGAGAGAGGGGGTACTATGAGGAGACAGGGAGGAGTATGAGAGAGAGGGGGGAGTACGAGGAAAGGGGGGAGTATGAGGAAAGGGAGGAGTATGAGGAGAGAAGGAGGAGTAAGAGGAGAGAGGGGGGAGTATGAGGAGAGGGGGGAGTATGAGGAGAGAGGGGGAGAATGAGGATAGAGGGGGAAAATCAGGAAAGAGAGGGGGGTATAAGGAGAGAAAGAGGGAATCTGAGGAAATAGGGGGGAGTATGAGGAGAAAAAGGAGGAGTATGAGGAGAGAGGAGAAGTATGTGAAAAGAGGGGTGAGTATGAGGAAAAAGGGGAGTATAAGGAGAGAGAGATGTGTATGAGGAAAGAGGAGGTGTATTAGGAGAGAGGGGGGAGAATGTGGTGAAAAGGGGAGTATAAGGAGAGAGGGGGTGTATGAGGATAGGGTTTAGTATGAGGAGACAGGGAAAAGTATGAGGAGATGGGGAGTATGAAGGGTGAGGGGGTATGAAGAGAGAGGGGGGGTATGAGGTGAGGGGGAATATGAGGAGAGAGGAGGAGTATAAGGAGAGAGGGGTGTGTATGACGAGAGAGAGGGCAGTATGAGGAGAGAGGGAGGAGAATGTGGAAAGAGGGGCGAGTGTAATTCCTAACTGCACACAGACACACAATGTGATTCTAGACAAAAAATATAAGACCTTCCATTTTACCAAAACACATTTATAGTTAGGACCTAATTTCCATAGGAAATACATTTTTTAATTTGCTAATAACTTCAGCGTTGTTTAACGAATCTTCACAAAATTCCCCCAAAAAAGGTCTATCCAGGTCAGCTTCAAAGTTTAGGGATGATTTGTCAAGCGGGGGCTGAGAAAAAGGGGGGTCCCAAAAAGTGTTTTCTCAATGTTAATTTGCATAGGAAACTTTAGCCAAGGCTACAGCCGGAACTGCTGAACGGAATAACACCAAATTTGGCAAAAAGGTAGCGCTTGGTGGGCTCCCACGCTTCATTTAAACAAGGCACCCGGATGGTGAAGGTCCCGGGGGCATTGCCCAATTCATAATTTATAAATGCGGGGACCCACTTGGGCCTCTGCAGCCCCAGGAACCACCACTTTCCAGGGGCTTCATAATTATTATTATTTGGAGGGCCTCAAAGGCCCCCCCAAGCCCCACGGACTGCACCCCCAGGCTTTTCTAAAATATTAATGGGGCACAAGGCCATCTTGCTGCTAACGGTACCGCCACACCTAGGGCTTGATTTTTAAAAATAATTAAACCTGTGTGGGTGGCTTGAGTCCCCCACATGCCCAGGGGACAGCCACCACCCCGGGGCACTAATAATGTTAATGGGGGGTCTATTACAGATATTTAAATAAAGGGAGGGGGACGTGTTGTAGTGTAGTTCCTATAT
This sequence comes from Lissotriton vulgaris, assembly GCF_964263255.1. Taxonomy (NCBI): domain Eukaryota; kingdom Metazoa; phylum Chordata; class Amphibia; order Caudata; family Salamandridae; genus Lissotriton; species Lissotriton vulgaris. The sequence goes on along the minus strand of NC_141689.1, from coordinate 1,292,401,102 downwards.
TCCCAATAGGCTCCGCGCTTTGGAATAACATAAACAGCAGTGTAGACGTAGGACTGAGGTCATCTAGGTCTCTACTGACTATGTTAGACTTAATTAGTTTTGCCAGCTAGCTCAGAGGTCACTAGAAACTTTCTTGAATGAATAGGGAGGGGTTTAATTCCCTTATTCAGACAAGAAGGGATTAGCTTCTGACAACCATATAACATGACAACTTTGCTCCCTCAGAATAAAGAGTGTATCTCTAGAGTCGTGTGAAAACAATAGACAGCTATTTCACTCAGTCAATCGTGCATGCTTAATTTCACCAGAGTGCAGAGAAATAGAGAGACGGGCGTTTTTAATAAAAGGTGTTATTTTATTGAGCAGTCTTCTTTCTCATGCAACAGAAATGAATTGCCACAATTGCAATACTTATCATAAAGTAAATTGCGTACAGTAAAAGGAGTATTATGAAATAATACTGTAAAAGGATTGATATGGTTTCTTAGCCATATGATACTTTAAAAATAGATAAAATATTTACTTACATAAAAACATTGACTAACGAACTCAACTGGTGCTTCTAAGATACGCCTACCCCAGTGTACCTGACCTAAGCCTAATACGTGGGAAGAGTAAGTAAGTTGCAGTTTTAAGTTAAGTTAGGTTTTTGCCAAGAATCTGAATCAAGAATTCTCTCTAAGGTTTTATTCAGCTCCGTACCTTGGTTATAGAATGAAGGAGGTCTGGTATCTCGTTTCTCAGGACTCGGTCTCCCAGCAACCTGCAAGGGTGACTTGGGAACACCGGAGCTGGATTGTATCGGCTGGAGAAAAAGACATCGTCTCTCTCAGTGCGTCAAAGGGAGGGGCGGTTTCCTTCGGCTCTCGCAACAGCTGGCCTCCCGGGCAAGTAGAACATCGCTCTGCTCCCAACCACCGTGTGTTTGCTTAAGGCAACGTTGGTATATTTATACCTCAAAAGTGCCGGGTTTGACGTAAGGTTGGACATAAGACATCACTAAGAACTAACAGTTCTTTCTGTACTCCAGGACTACTTGTGTGTTGGACAGGCCACATGAAGGGCTCGCTCCCTCCCCGCACGACCAGGCCCGAGCCCGGCTCCTCAAGTGTTACACGCCACCACTACCCGTTTTCCGTCCCCTCTGGGACCCCTGCCTCTGAACATCTCGACCTCATGGGCCCGATCCCCTACTGGCCCTCTCGCCTGACCTGGGCGCCATCTTGGACACAGCACCACGAGGCCGCGTGGCCTCCGATCGACCCTAACCCTGGGCCTGGCCAGGCCCCGACATCCCGGCACCACCATCCACCCAGGAGGTGAGCGGACTACTTGGCAGGTCAATGGGAGAAAGAGGTGTCGATGGCTCTCCCCCGCCAAGTGCCGATCACCCCCAGCTCCCCCAGGCGCTGGCTCCACCCCCCTGCTGGGTGTCTGGACTCCCTCATCCCGGACCTCCCAACCTCCAAGTGCGAGGGTCCGGACATCAAAGGGCGCCAGACCTATAACTGGGGCAGCTCCAGAGCAGGAAGGCAGTTGTATCCTGGAGTCGAGAGACGCAGTGAAGAACTCATGCTTGACGGACTACTGGCGCTGCCGTAGCCCTGCCTTGCGAACTATCGTCCTGCCTGCTGGCGCTGCCGCAACCTTCTGAAACCTTCATCGTCGTCGGGACCTGCTGGCGTGGCCGCGGACCGTTTGTAACCACCACCTTCATCGGGACCTGCTGGCTTCGCCGCGGACCGTCGCTACCTTCAACCATCTCGGGACCTGCTGGCTCCGCCGCGGCCCGATCATCTAGAACGCCGAGCTCGAGGATTGAGAGCTATTTCATCTAACCGATTGGTAACAAGACTGTCCCGCTACCCCTTTCCCAATCCAGAGACCAGAACCGAGGGGACCCCTGAGTCCAGACCTCCTTGTACCATTTTACCGTACTTAAAGAACTGCTTATAAAGTATCGTTGAACCTTATCCTTGTGTGGTGTACGTCTGTGGGGGGGGGAAGTTACTTGTCTGTACGATCGCTGGAGACGGTTCTCCCCGGAGACCTCTCCCCCTATACTCGGCCGACCCTCCCGGTCCGTCTAACATTGGTGGCCAGCGGCGCGATCCGAATCACCGCATAATCGTACAGAGAGTAGCTCACCCCACGACGAAATCACAATGACAACCAAAGAAAGCGGAGCCACCGAGAAATTCCAGATGGAGAAATTGGAAGAATACAGCCATCGTGAGTTGAAACAATTCTGCATTGAACTAGGTATCGCTACCACCGGTCTAAGTACTAAAGACGATTTCAAGCACGCCCTTGAGTCCTGGGCAGAAACCGGGGCCGTCAGACCCCCGGACCAAAATGTCGCAGCAGCAGAAAAAGACACCACGGCTCCCGAGGAGCGAAGAACGGGTCTCTCGCAAGACGAGATCCAAGAACGAGAAAGAACCCAACTACATGAACTAGAAATGGCCCGGCTCAAAATGGATGGTGAACTCTAGTTAGCCGAACAGAAACTGAACCTAGAACATCTGCGGCTCCGAGAAGAACGGGAAGAGAAACAGAGACAAAGAGAGCTCGAGGAAAAGAGACTGGCATATGAACATGAGCGCAAATTAGCTGAGATAGATTTACGCAAGCAGAACAAAGAATTAGGGGTGCCCGAGCAACCTCGCACCCCAGGGGCAACAGAGAAAAAGGTACACATCCCCAAGGATGTCGTTCGAGAATATTTCAGAGAGGACGACATCCAGCAATGGTTCAAGGCCTACGAGATCGCTATGACCTCCCACCGGATCGATCGAAGCGACTGGGGAGCCGGTCTATGGGGGAGGTTCCTCAATGAGGGCCGCGATGCCCTGCTACAGCTCCCAGACCATCTGATGACCTCCTATGACCACATGAAAGCTGCCCTCCTCACCCGCTATGGGCTCACACCCGAAATGTACCGCCAGAGGTTCCGAGACTGCACCCGAATCCCGGGTACGACTTGGGTGGAATACGTGAACTATTTCAGCCGGGCCTTCGAGGGTTGGATCAAAGGAAGCAACGTCACAACTTACGAACAACTCTTCAATCTCATGGTATGGGAGCATCTATCAAACAACTGCTTCATCGAGCTCAGGCAGCACCTCCTCGACAGCAAATTGACTGATCCACGGCAGCTCGCCGCCGAGGCTGACCGGTGGGAAATCACCCGAGTGGGCCGAAATGGGTCCTATGAACAGAACCGGAACCACCACGGTCAGCACCGTCCCCGAGGAGGAGGAGGGGGCCAAGGACGAGGAAAGGACAACGCTCCGGCCGCCCCCGCTACCAGCACCCCACCCCCGGCCAACCGGGGCAACACCCCGGCGCGGCCGGGATACGGAGCCAATGTCACGTGTCACCGATGCCAGCGAGTCGGCCACTACGCAAACGACCCAAATTGTCCACAGAGCCAGACTCCGAGACCCCGCCAGATGGCTGCCGCCGCCCTGGGGGAAGAACAAATCTCCGAGGAACATGAAGAATATGAGCAAGAACACCAAGAATGGGAGCCAGCCGCCATGGCTCTAGCATGCTTAGGGGGAAGAGACATGGTCCTGCGGGTCCCCCTACCCGCCAACACCCGGAAGTACAGTCAATGGGTGAGCATTAATGGACGCCGGGCCGAAGCCCTACGTGACACCGGGGCCAGTGTAACAGCCGTCCGCTGTCACCTGGTGACCCCAGAACAGATCCTGCCGAACATTCTCTGCCCTGTCCGTTCAGCCGACAATTCGGAGAGTCTATGTCGGATGGCTTGCGTCCCCTTCGAGTGGGGAGGAGTCTCCGGCATGTTGAAAGTGACGGTCCGAGATGACGCCCCCGTAGACTGTCTCCTGGGGAATGACCTTGAAAGCTCCCCGTGGGCCGCCGTAGAAAGGAGAGAGCACCTGGGGATGTTGGGCATCCCGGACTGGGCGTGCGTCACCACCCGGTCCATGGCCGCCCGTGCCATCCCCCGACCCGAAGAACCTGAATGGCCGGCACCTCCTCCCCCGGTCGCTCCAGTAGAAGACGCCGACCGTGCCGTCCCCCCAGAACAAACTCCCGAGAGGCCCGTTCAGCCTCAGGACCTTTCCGGCCTGGATCAGTGGCATCAAGAGGGGGGGCCCACCCAGGACCAGTTTCGCCAAGAACAGAAGACCTGTCCCTCCCTCGAGGGACTCCGCCAACAAGCCCTCGCTCAGAGCGCAGGGGATACTTCCGGAACACATTGGGTCTATTGGGACAATGACCTGTTGTACAGCGAACAGAGAATCGCGGAGTTAGGGGCCAGTTGAGTGCTAGTAGTGCCCCTCCGCTTTAGAGACTTCTTGCTAAACCTGGCCCACGATGTCCCCCTGGCTGGCCACCTGGGTCAGGATAAAACCTACAGTCGTCTGGTGACCCACTTTTTCTGGCCTAAGATGAGGAACGATGTACTCCAGCACTGCCGGTCTTGCCCCACGTGCCAAGCCAGTGGGAAGAGCGGCCGCAAGCTGAAAGCCCCCCTGCAACCATTTCCAGTGGTCACCACCCCGTTCGAGAGGGTGGGGATAGACATTGTGGGGCCCCTCGACCCCCGTACAGCACAAGGACATCGGTTCATCCTGGTACTGGTGGACCACGCCACCCGCTACCCTGAGGCTGTTCCCCTGCGAACTGTGACAGCCCCGGTAGTCGGCCGGGCCCTGATGGGGATCTTCTCCCGTGTGGGCTTCCCCCGAGAAGTCGTCAGTGACCGGGGCACAAACTTTATTTCAAAATACATGAAGTCCCTCTGGCAACAGTGTGGGGTCAACTACCGATTCACGACCCCCTATCACCCTCAAGGAAACGGACTCGTTGAGCGGTTCAACCGCACGCTCAAAGGGATGATTGGGGGGTTGGAAGAGCCCCTCCGTCGCCAGTGGGATGTGCTACTACCGTGCCTTCTCTTTGCCTACCGAGAAGTCCCCCAGAAGTCCCTCGGTTTCAGCCCGTTTGAACTCTTGTATGGACACCCGGTACGAGGGCCGCTCAGCCTAGTCAAAGAAGGCTGGGAAATGCCCCCTCTAAAGAACCCTCCAGATGTTTTCAAGTACCTCCTAACCCTCCGCAACCAGACCCGACGATTCAGAGAGATGGCAAAAGCAAACTTGGAGGCCAGTCAGGAGGACATGAAAAGGTGGTACGACCAAAATGCCTCCTCTATCGTATTTGAACCCGGCCAACAAGTATGGGTAATGTCCCCCACCGAACCATGCGCCCTGCAAGACAAATGGACGGGGCCCTTCAAAGTAATCGAGCGCAAGGGCCCTGTCACCTATCTCATCGATATGGAATCTTCACGGAACCCTCTCCGGGTTCTCCACGCTAATAGACTGAAACCCCATTTTGTGCGTTCAGAACTCAGCCTCCTGATGGCAACAGACAATGGAGCCGAGGAGGACTCCGAACCCCTCCCTGACCTCCTACGGACTCGGGAGAAGGACGGCTCCGTGGACGGGGTCCGACTCTCGGAGGCCCTCACCCTGGAACAACGCCAAGGATGCCGAGACCTCCTGCTGCAGTTCGCCAGCCTGTTCTCCCTCACCCCAGGGGTCACCCCCTGGTGCGTACACGACGTGGACACTGGGGACAGTCCCCCTATCCGCCACCGGGCCTACCGCGTACCAGATCGGGTACGGGCCTGCATCCAAGAGGAGGTGGCCAGGATGCTCACGCTCGGGGTCATCGAGCCCTCCGACAGCCCCTGAGCCAGCCCAGTAGGACTGGTCCCCAAAGCAGCCGCCCCCGGCGCCACACCAGAACTCCGGTTCTGCGTCAACTACCGGGGCTTGAATGCGGTCACCAGAACAGACGCACATCCCATTCCCCGGGCAGATGAACTAATCGACCGCATGGGAGCTGCCCGCTACCTCAGTATCTTCGACCTGACGGCGGGCTACTGGCAGATCGGCCTCACACCCCGGGCCCAAGAACGATCTGCATTTTCCACTCCTGATGGACACTATCACTTCAAGGTCATGCCATTCGGCATGAAGAATGCCCCAGCAACGTTTCAGCGGCTAGTTAATCAGGTCCTGGCGGGGCTTGAAGAATTCAGCGCCGCCTACCTGGACGATATCGCTGTATACAGCCACCACTGGTCCGACCACCTCCACCACCTCCGAGAGGTGCTACAGGCCCTTCAACGAGCTGGCCTCACGATCAAGGCCAGCAAATGCCAAATTGGCCAGGGGTCCGTGACCTATCTCGGACACCAGGTGGGAAGCGGTCTGGTGGCCCCTCTGCAACTCAAGATCGCTGCCATCCAGTCTTGGCAGCCCCCCATCACCCAGACCGAGGTACGCGCCTTTTGGGACTCACAGGCTACTACCGGCGGTTCGTGAGAGACTATGGCAGTATTGTGGGGCCCCTCACGGAACTCACATCCAAAAACCAACCAAAGAAGGTCAACTGGACCCCAGACTGTCAAGCGGCCTTCGAGAAGCTGAAGGCCGCCATGTGCTCCGCCCCGGTGCTCCAGGCCCCCGACTACAGTCGGGAATTTATCGTCCAGACGGATGCCTCCGACCATGGCATTGGGGCAGTCCTTTCCCAGTTGAACACCGAAGGACTTGACCAGCCAGTGGCTTTCATTAGCAGGCGACTCCTGGCCCGAGAACAACGCTGGAGCACCATCGAGAGGGAGGCCTTCGCCGTGGTATGGGCCCTCAAAAAGCTCCGGCCCTACCTCTTCGGCACCCACTTCCGGGTACAGACCGATCATCGGACCCTGCAGTGGCTAATGCAGATGCGGGGGGAAAACCCGAAACTACTACGTTGGTCCATCTCCCTGCAGGGGATGGACTTCACTGTGGAACATCGACCTGGGCAAGACCACGCCAACGCAGATGGCCTGTCACGCCTTTTCCGCCTCGACGAGGAGAGTCCCCAAGAGGATGGGTGACTCTCCCCGCCTTCAGCTGGGGGGGACGCATGTTGGACAGGCCACATGAAGGGCTCGCTCCCTCCCCGCACGACCAGGCCCGAGCCCGGCTCCTCAAGTGTTACACGCCACCACTACCCGTTTTCTGTCCCCTCTGGGACCCCTGCCTCTGAACATCTCGACCTCATGGGCCCGATCCCCTACTGGCCCTCTCGCCCGACCTGGGCGCCATCTTGGACACAGCACCACGAGGCCGCGTGGCCTCCGATCGACCCTAACCCTGGGCCTGGCCAGGCCCCGACATCCCGGCACCACCATCCACCCAGGAGGTGAGCGGACTACTTGGCAGGTCAATGGGAGAAAGAGGTGTCGATGGCTCTCCCCCGCCAAGTGCCGATCACCCCCAGCTCCCCCAGGCGCTGGCTCCACCCCCCTGCTGGGTGTCTGGACTCCCTCATCCCGGACCTCCCGACCTCCAAGTGCGAGGGTCCGGACATCAAAGGGCGCCAGACCTATAACTGGTCAATATTACGACAATTGGTTCCTTCGGGTGTGCCACATTTCTTTTACTCACTCATAGTTATATGTAGTGTATCAGGTACAATACAAAAAGATCAGAATCCCACACCAATCTTGTATTTATGCACTATTTTATGAATTATAGTCATTCATAAATACTCTTTGTAATTTTCAAGAGAAGGCTGTACAAAATGTGAAAAAGTGCAATTTTGTGACATTTAGTGCTCAGTGCTGGCGGCGCAAGAGTGAACAAAAATATACAATATTTATATACAGGGAAAATATACAATGATTCAACTTTTGGTCTGTACAATCACACATATACCACTGTATACTACATAGGTTAATTCTCATCACAGGGTATTGAAAATACAGATCCAGCCATTCGTCGACGTTTCGACCCTCTAAGCGCGTACATATGACATCAAACACGGGTCTTCATCAGGACTGGGAGGGGACAGAACAGCCTAAGTAATTAAAAAGGGAGGTGTTTTAATACGGATATTCTGAAAGGCATCTACTTATAAGTGCCTGTGAAAGACCTGATTGCACTCACCTTCAAAAGAAATCAACTGTCAGGGTGGTGTATCTTGAATAGCTTGAACTGCGTGTGTCTGTTCAAATAGATAGAGGACCTAATTAATACCTTGGTTATATAGGGTTAGGACCACACGAATTAGCCCATTTCCTCTTTTTCTTACCCATCAGTGGTGCGTAGAATGCTCCCACGGTGGTTGTTCTTATGGAACCGCTGTGCGGACTTTATTTTCTGACTAGGAAAACGATGGGTATGTATTTAGCATATCATATTAATAGGGCAAACAATGGGCAAGAGTCATACAGTCTGCCTATGCTTAAACTCACCTGGGTATTTGGATTACTCTTGTACCCAGTCGTGCTTCCACATATGTTTTAGAGAGCCAAGGGATAGCACTGAAAATCAGATTAAAAAACTGGTATTAGCGCACTGTCACGGCGATGTCCCAACTGTTAGTGCATTAGCATGGGCAGTAATACGGGGACTAGGCTTACCTTTAATTCAATTCAAAATGCTGGAAAAGAAACCTCTTCCTTCCTAGCGTGGTCACGACTGCATCTTCCTTCCTAGCGTGGTCAAGACTGAATCAGATCTACCGGCGTCTTTGCAATCACCGGCGCTCGCCGCTCTATTTAGAAATGCCGCCGGGTTGATCAGAGCGACGTCATGACGTAGTGCGCGTGGTTACCCTGGTAACCAGTAAGTGTATATGTTCCAATTGGACATCAGCCGACTAAGTCATCACGCTAGCGTATGACACGGCCAGCGCTGCGTGGTTGCCATAGTGAATCGGGTTTTTTTGGAAATGGGGAGGGAATCTTTAACCCGACCAGGCACGTATTGCTAGTGCTTCTATCAACTACTCGGTTGCGTGGGCAAACCGAAGAGATGTTTGTCTCTTTAAGTGTTGACACAAGACCCATGACTTCAATAATTATGCTGACACATCTCATATGTAACTCCTGAGGGGACAAGGGGGTCACATATCTTAGTGATCTATCGTGACATCCCTTGGATAAGTTCAGAATGGCATGAACTAGTGCCAAGGTGTTCATTATTTTGTTAATTAAAACAGCATCGCGCTTATAAAATTTCCGTTTTACAATATATACAACATTATTACAAATGCAATTATACTTATTCAGGGAAATTTACAAAGGTATACAAGTATATCAATGAAGCATCTGATCATATATTCAATGTGAACCAGCTTTTATAAAGCAGGTACCCTCATCTCAAATGCAAACAACAGGAAACATTTCACAAGGTTCTTAATCATAGTTGTCCCATTTGTCTATTGGTTTCCTCAGTCTCATTCAATCCATTTCTTACTGAGTCTAAGGAATGTATCCAACGGCATTCCTTATATTTTAGTGCATTTGAGATTGAGCCTCCCCTTGGGTTGATATGTATCTTTTCCAAAACCCACCATTTTATATCTTGAGGAGTATGTTTATGAGTATTGAAATGCTCCACCAACGGAGCTCCCTGTGTTTTACATTTTACTCTACTCATGTGTTGTAGGATGCGTGTTTTTATTTTTTGCGTTGTTTGTCCTACATATATTTTCGTACATGGGCACATTATTGCATAAATCAGATGGGAGCTGTTGCAATTGCTAAAGTCATGGAGTTTGTATGTCCTGCCTACGTGTGTGAATTGGTTCCCCTCCTGACAGAGGTCACAGGCCTTGCAAGAACCGCACTTAAAATGACCAATGATGGGTGGCAGACTCAACATACTCCGGAGGTCCGGTTGTTTTTCTGGTTCTAGGTAGGCATGTACGACTTCATCCCTCACATTCCTTCCTCTCTTGAAGGCAAAAATGGGTTTTTCCTCAGTCTTCAATTCTCCAGCAACCAGGTTCCAGTACTTTGATACAATCTTTTTTACATCATTACTTTTTGTGTTATAGGTCGTAACACACACGATGTTATTCAAGTTTTCTTTTTTCTCCTTGACCTCAAGTAATTCATCCCTTGGGCTATACCAGGCCCTCTTCTTCGCACGCTTTAGCAGATTTCCTGGATGTCACGATAGATCACTAAGATATGTGACCCCCTTGTCCCCTCAGGAGTTACATATGAGATGTGTCAGCATAATTATTGAAGTCATGGGTCTTGTGTCAACACTTAAAGAGACAAACATCTCTTCGGTTTGCCCACGCAACCGAGTAGTTGATAGAAGCACTAGCAATACGTGCCTGGTCGGGTTAAAGATTCCCTCCCCATTTCCAAAAAAACCCGAATCACTATGGCAACCACGCAGCGCTGGCCGTGTCATACGCTAGCGTGATGACTTAGTCGGCTGATGTCCAATTGGAACATATACACTTACTGGTTACCAGGGTAACCACGCGCACTACGTCATGACGTCGCTCTGATCAACCCGGCGGCATTTCTAAATAGAGCGGCGAGCGCCGGTGATTGCAAAGACGCCGGTAGATCTGATTCAGTCTTGACCACGCTAGGAAGAAAGATGCAGTCGTGACCACGCTAGGAAGGAAGAGGTTTCTTTTCCAGCATTTTGAATTGAATTAAAGGTAAGCCTAGTCCCCGTATTACTGCCCATGCTAATGCACTAACAGTTGGGACATCGCCGTGACAGTGCGCTAATACCAGTTTTTTAATCTGATTTTCAGTGCTATCCCTTGGCTCTCTAAAACATATGTGGAAGCACGACTGGGTACAAGAGTAATCCAAATACCCAGGTGAGTTTAAGCATAGGCAGACTGTATGACTCTTGCCCATTGTTTGCCCTATTAATATGATATGCTAAATACATACCCATCGTTTTCCTAGTCAGAAAATAAAGTCCGCACAGCGGTTCCATAAGAACAACCACCGTGGGAGCATTCTACGCACCACTGATGGGTAAGAAAAAGAGGAAATGGGCTAATTCGTGTGGTCCTAACCCTATATAACCAAGGTATTAATTAGGTCCTCTATCTATTTGAACAGACACACGCAGTTCAAGCTATTCAAGATACACCACCCTGACAGTTGATTTCTTTTGAAGGTGAGTGCAATCAGGTCTTTCACAGGCACTTATAAGTAGATGCCTTTCAGAATATCCGTATTAAAACACCTCCCTTTTTAATTACTTAGGCTGTTCTGTCCCCTCCCAGTCCTGATGAAGACCCGTGTTTGATGTCATATGTACGCGCTTAGAGGGTCGAAACGTCGACGAATGGCTGGATCTGTATTTTCAATACCCTGTGATGAGAATTAACCTATGTAGTATACAGTGGTATATGTGTGATTGTACAGACCAAAAGTTGAATCATTGTATATTTTCCCTGTATATAAATATTGTATATTTTTGTTCACTCTTGCGCCGCCAGCACTGAGCACTAAATGTCACAAAATTGCACTTTTTCACATTTTGTACAGCCTTCTCTTGAAAATTACAAAGAGTATTTATGAATGACTATAATTCATAAAATAGTGCATAAATACAAGATTGGTGTGGGATTCTGATCTTTTTGTATTGTACCTGATACACTACATATAACTATGAGTGAGTAAAAGAAATGTGGCACACCCGAAGGAACCAATTGTCGTAATATTGATTAACTGCCCAGGTTCTTAGGGATACTGGGTTAACCCCATTGGAGATTTCACGAGACCTATAACTGGGGCAGCTCCAGAGCAGGAAGGCAGTTGTATCCTGGAGTCGAGAGACGCAGTGAAGAACTCATGCTTGACGGACTACTGGCGCTGCCGTAGCCCTGCCTTGCGAACTATCGTCCTGCCTGCTGGCGCTGCCGCAACCTTCTGAAACCTTCATCGTCGTCGGGACCTGCTGGCGTGGCCGCGGACCGTTTGTAACCACCACCTTCATCGGGACCTGCTGGCTTCGCCGTGGACCGTCGCTACCTTCAACCATCTCGGGACCTGCTGGCTCCGCCGCGGCCCGATCATCTAGAACGCCGAGCTCGAGGATTGAGAGCTATTTCATCTAACCGATTGGTAACTAGACTGTCCCGCTACCCCTTTCCCAATCCAGAGACCAGAACCGAGGGGACCCCTGAGTCCAGACCTCCTTGTACCATTTTACCGTACTTAAAGAATTGCTTATAAAGTATCGTTGAACCTTATCCTTGTGTGGTGTACGTCTGTGGGGGGGGAAGTTACTTGTCTGTACGATCGCTGGAGACGGTTCTCCCCGGAGACCTCTCCCCCTATACTCGGCCGACCCTCCCGGTCCGTCTAACATTGTGCAAATCAAAACAAAATCAGGGGGTTTTCCCGGGCTGCTGGAGGCTTGGTTTGTTTAAAGAAGGCGTTGTGCTTTCTAGGAGTCTATGGGAGTAGCCTTGCCGTATTTGGACTGCATGGGCTATTACTAAATATAGATATGATTCCTATGCCTTTATAAGGATATTATTTATTATACCCACATAAGGGCATGAATCGGGAATATTGAATTAGGGTCCTAGATAGAAACATAACAGTGTGGCTCCATTCCTGGAGCCCTCCATGGCCATGGGGCCGGCTCCTGCAGTGTCCCAGGATGCCCACCCTGGGACACTTCTGTTTGCTATGTCAGGGCGGGAGCCGTGCAGTCCCGCCCTGTCATAGCCAACACTGCTTTGGCTTTTGGAAGCAAGAGCATGTTACCTGTTCTCAATCCAAAATCCAAAGCAGATTGCTTTTCCACAAGGGGAGCTACATGTCAGCAGCTCCTCGTGTGGAAAAGCAATGCTGGCTCCCGCAGCCAACTGGGGGCCGACTAGCCCACCAGGTACATCCAGTAAGCACCACATAGTTGTGTTGTAGGTATGTGTAAAAAGGGGTGTGGCCTCGGACCACCTCTTTGCAACCCAGCTCTTGGCACGTACTGGAGATACCTGATGGGCTATTGGGCCCTCAGGGACCCTCAGGATTCAAGGAGAATTAATCCCCCAACTCAAAACCCACCAGGGGGTACATTTGCACAGTGGTGAATGGAGGGGCGGGGCCTGATGTGACATGTGTGTACTTATCCAATCACTCTGCCAAAAACCAAGCACTTATAAATTCACCATGCACTCTCCTTGCAGCACTCTAATCATACAGTCACTACCATGCACTCATGCAATGACCCATGCACTAACTCATGCACTGCTAAAATACCCTGAGCACTACCCATGCAGTCCAGCCATCGCCCTGTCACTACCCATGCACTTCTCCAATCACTCTCCGAGCACCATGAACTTATCCAATCATTCTGCGAAAACCCAAGCACTTATAAATTCACCATGCACTCTCCTTGCAGTAATCTAATCATCCAATCAGTACCCACGTACTCATGTAATGACCCAGGCACTAACACATGCACTGCTACAATCCCCTGAGCACTACTCATGCAGTTGAGCCATCGCCCTGTCAGTACCCATGCATCCTTCAATCACCCAGCCAGCACCATGTACTTATCCCTTCACTCCACCAAAACCCAAGCACTTATAAATTCACCATGCACTCTCCTGGCATTACTCTAATTGGCCGGTCACTACCCATGTAGTCATGCAATGATCCATACACAAACACATGCACTGCTACAATTCCTGTGTACTACCCATGCAGTCCTATAACCACCTACACACTTCACATTCACTCCTTCAATTCTAGCAATCACCCTGTCACTCCCCAAGCACTCCTCCAGTCACTCAGCCACTTCTATGTACTAATTCAAACACTCTGCCGATACCCACGCACTTATACATTCACACCGGCACTCTCTGTGCAGTTTTCTAATGTTTCATTCAGTAGCTACCGACTCATGCAATGATCAGGCACTAACTGATCACTGCTACAATCCCCTATGCACTACCCATACAGTCATTTCATTTTCATTTCAAAACTTTATTTCGATTTCATATAGAAACCATAAAAGTATACATAAACAATTTTTAAAAACATTTGAGTTAATCAACCATAAGATCACAGTACATAGTTACATAATTATTAAAAAACAAGATCCATCAATATCTTTTTCTGATCACCAGAGCAGATCTAATAAAGTTTAAAACGGCATTACAGGTATGTGCAGTTGACAGGGATAACAAATGGTCTTATGCTTCTTTATAATAACGCGTTTCGAATGTTTCCAACAATGGTTTAAGGAAAGTGTTTCTTGGTGCTTTATACAAAGTACAGAAAAACATGAGGTGGAGAGCATTTTGTGAAACCCTATTGTTACAAGGACTGTAGGGTAACTTCTCCCACCAACCCCCCTGCTTTGGGAAAGCAAACAAAAAGTGTAAGGTGCCAAGGCGAAATCTCGTAAGATAAAAACGCCATTGTGTGTTTGTAATAATGACAAATAGAACTGGGGGACTAATTTTCCCCTTACACTTATCACATGGTCATTTGTCTTTAAAGAACCTGAACAATTACTGAAAGCAATTTTAATAGTCTCCTTGGCATCCCTACCAAGCAGTTCAGGATTGGTAAACCTCTTACCTAAACCTATGTTATTAAAAGTCTCTCCAACATATCGCAGCCACGGGATTTGGATGTAGTAATCAAGCTTAAGGCAATCTTGAATAATGTCTTTGGTTAATTTCAAGTCTTCAGATTGCCAAACCTTAGCCCATAATGTTAAAGGGGCAATGTGAATAACATCACTTATAAACTCGATTCCAATTTCTCCGTGGCAAAATGTATTAGATGTACCCATTGGGACAGATAATAAGCGTTTAATAAACTTATTTTCAACAGTTTGTATTTTTTCACAATTATACGAGCCCCAAACTCCTGAACCATAGGTCAAAGCAGAAACACACTTAGCTTTGTATAATGATGTGATTTCTGCTACACATCGCTGGCCTAATTTGCTGGCAAAGCGGAAGAGAGCTTCAATTAGCTGTGCAACCTTCTGAACCCGTGCTGTCAGCAGGGGCTCCCAGCTCAATTTTTTGTTAAAGAGGTTACCCAGATAACAAAAGTTATCCACCTTCTCAATAGTGGCATTCTTCACCACATATTTACGTGTTTTAACATTTTTTGGACCACAGGTCATGGCAAATGATTTAATAAAATTAACACCTAATTCTAATTTGCCCATGAATAAATCAAAGGCATCCAGAGAGATCTGCATACTATTGGGGGTAAGTGCCATTAAAACAGTGTCATCTGCGTAGGACAACATTGGGATTCTTCTTCCATTTATCTTTGGGAAGTCAGCAGATGTTTCTAACAAGAAACCCTCTAAGCCGTTTGTATAGATCAGAAATAAAAAGGGCGCTAAAATACATCCTTGTCGGACACCTTCAGTGGATAATATAGGTTTTGATTTCTCAACACCACGGCCATATCTGACCCTAACCGTTGTAGCAGTGTGTAACCTGCGAAGCAGGGTAACCAGTGGTTCTTCAAAACCCATAGAGTCCATCATACGCCATAGTTTGTCCCTACATACTGTATCAAAGGCGCTGGACAAGTCCATGAATGCCAAGTGTATAGAACCGTTCTTGGCACCCATGTACTTGCCCATAATCAAAGCAAGGTTCAGGCACTGCTCGTTTGTTCCTTTGCCTTTCCTAAAACCATATTGTGAGTCCACAATTACCCCTGAAGACTCAGCCCAGGTTTCCAGCCTTGCCAATATCACCCTACCCATCAATTTACATGTTGAGTCTATTAGTGATATTGGCCTGTAGCATCTAGGATCATGTTTGTTACCCTTTTTAAAAATTGGACCCAAAACGGCCTCTTTCCAAGAGGTCGGAATAGGACCAAGTATTAGTGCCTTAAAAACATTCATAAGTAAAGGAGACCAAAACTCTCGGTTACATTTAAAGAGATCTAGTGGTACTGAATCAGGACCTGGGGCCTTTGCAGATGCCCCCTTAGTCAGGGCAAGCTCTACTTCAGCAAGCGTTATTGATTCACTCAACTTCTTTGCTGATTCCACGTTAACATAGAGGTAATCGTCCTCCTCCGGGGTAGCAGTATATGATATCTCTTTGGGATTAAAGATTTTGTTATAATGAGTTACCCAGGTTTCCTCTGGTAAGTGAACTCGGATAGTGTTTTCGTCCCCTGATTTCAGAAAGGGTCTATTTATTACTTCCCAAAGAGTCTGTTGTCCCTTAGATCTACTGCCTTATCTAAATCTTCCCATGCTTTGGATTTCAGTTCATTTTTCCTTTTACTAATTGCCTGTCTATATTGTTTCCTAGCTATTGTAACCATATTTCTATCTCTAGGGTTTTGGCGCAAAGCTTTAGTTAAGGTGGTTTGAGCTGCAGAGCACTCAGCATTGAACCATTTAGGCCCCTGATCTAGGTTCTTCCCCCCTACCTTTACTAGTAAATGTGTGGCTACATTTTCCATTAGTTTCTCAAAACTGGTGATTATATGGGCTGGGTCAGGATTAGTCGAAAGGCAGATGTCAATCTGAGCCATATTTTCCTTAAAAATATCCATCTCCAGTTGTCCAACCACTACTTTGTTCCATTTCACCGTAATACCCTGATTCTTAGTATGTACTATCGGTTGTTCCTGGAACGATTTTGGATCAGTAGAAATGGAAAAGCTCAAGGTTAAGGGGTTATGATCACTAGCCGGGTTTATCTCAATTTTAAAACCTTTTAAATGATTAAAAAGTCCCATGGAAATGATTGCAAAATCAATTGTGCTTGTTCTACCCCTTGTGCCCTGAAAAGTGGGTATATCCACATTACTCGAGAAACTATTCATATCAAGGATACATAGGTTATTATTTATTAGAATGCTATTTATGGCTTCACCTTGTACCCATAAAGTCCTATTACCACTTACACACTTTTATCTGCTCCTTCAATCCCCCCGGTAATACCCATGAAGTCCCGCAATCCCACTGTCACTCCCTGTGCACTCCTCCAGTCACCCAGCCACTACCATGTACTGATCCATACAACTATAACACCAATAGTGGTCAAAGACTGAGAGGGGGAATGCTGGAGTGCATAGGTAGTCCTCAGGGGATTGTAGCACTACATCTGTTAGTGCCTGGGTCATTCCATAAGTACATGGTTAGTGACTGGATGAATAGAGTACTACAAAGAGAGTACATGCCAATACCCATCCCACCAGTACCCATCAGCAAAACGTTGGGGACAGAGGAGGACTTTCTGCTCCTCTACTGGTTGTTCTGCACATCTCTTCTTCTTCCTGCACTTTTATTCATCTTTCTGGACTTCTGTTGCCTCTGCATTTTTCTGGCTTCTTTCTGTGTTTTTCTTCCTCTTTCTTCACATTTCCTACCTTTGTAGGCATAGTTAGAATTTAGCATTTAAAAAAGCTTTGAAATTCACTGAAAAAACATAGGTTTCAGGGAGGCTATAGTTAGAAGTTTTCATTTAAAAAACCTTTGAAATTCTCTGAAAAAAACATAGGTTTCAGGGATTGTTATAGTTAGAAATTAGCATTTAAAAAACCTTAGAAATTCACTGAAAAAATAGGTTTGAGGGACGTTATAGTTAGAAATTAGCATTTAAAAAACCTTAGAAAATCACTGAAAAAAACGCAGGTGTCTGGGACGTTATTGTTAGTTGGCTATTTCACTTGTACAAAACCATGGAAATTCAGCAGTTATAGTTAGTTGAGCAAATTATAACTCGTGCCCCTGCAATGCACTGCTGATGATGTCACATATTAGATAAGTCATGACATGGTCAGTGACATCACTGATGACATCACTGATGACAACAATTACGTGATAATCCGATGCATCTCCTCATACCCTAATATAACCTTTGATACACGTACTCTAAAATACAGACTACCATTTTGGAAACCATAGACACACCAATACCAGTTAGTACATACCCACTCACTATTTCCAAGGTCTATATACACATCCACTCATTCACCCATACAGTCACTCATACAAGTAGTCAACCATCAATACGGCATTATCATATTAACTCACATAGCTATACAAACACTCACACACCACCACTCATCCATAGAGTTACACACACCTAGTCAGACATGCAAACAACCAATCACACTCCCATGTACTCACCTATACAGTTATGTACACACCACCTCACTTGTTCAAACCTATACTAACACTCCATACAGCCACTCTCACAATCACTCACTCTCACATATACTCATGTATACACTCCAACACTCATATATACTGCCTTTCAAATATGCAGTTACTCACACATGTACCACTGAGGCATCCATTCACTTACCAACACACCAATTCACACACACACTCACCCATACAGTCCTTCACAGATGCACTCTTGAATCCATATACCCAGTGAATCCTACACTCACATACCTATGCAGAGAGTCACCCCAACCCACCCACACAGGCACTCAGGTACACACACAGATACTCAGACAACCAATCAATAACACATTTATGTCCTCATTCAGCTACTCACCAAAACATGCAACTGCTTACAAATCAACTGACAAACTAAAATGTGTGAATATCTGTATCAGTCACTAACCCATGCATTTAGTAAGACACATTTAATTACTCACTTATACAGTCAGTCACGCAGCTACTAAATCATCCATCCAGACACTTATACACCACCCATCCAGACACTTATACACCACTCATTCTTCAATGCTCCTCGGCATATATATAAAACATATTTAAACTTTATAGAAACACATAGTCACTAGATGATATCATCAGTGATGTCATTTAAGATGTCATCAGTGATGTCATTGACCATATCATGAATGATGTAATATGTGACGTCATCAGCATTGCATTGCGGGGGTATAATGTCCCTGAAACCTGTGTTTTTTCAGTGAAAAAAAATAAAGAAATATATATTTATAGGTTAGAATCGTGACACATGATTGAGAACCAAAACCAAAAGACCAGAAGGTTTAAATAGCGGAGAGGAGTTAGCTGTCCATTTATGAATCTCCCGATAATTGAATATACTACTGTGCGTAACTGACATATTCTGGGTTAGCAATATGTGAAAAACAAGGACCCCCTGATGAGGATAAAGTTCCTGGGTCAGGGCAATTAACTTGTGGAAAACAAAACACCCAGGCAACATATAGATACAGGCATAGTTCAGGTAACATATTAATAATAAATAATAAATAAAGCACTAAATTAGCACAGAAATTTCAATTTAATGAATTTTATAAAAGTGTCACGAAATAATTCATTGACATAATGATTAAAAAACAGTAAAAAGATTTCTTTCATTGAGTATATAACAGATACATGTTATTTGTTTATATAATTTAATAACACAGTAGGGAGATGGTTTCCGTCTACGCGTTTCCACACGTTTAAAGTGTCTTCCTCAGGACACTACCATCTTGTTACTGAAAATAGATAAACAAGGTATTTTAAAAGTGTGTCTCTGTGCTAGGCAGTGCACAAATGTCAATGCATTTTACTTGAACAATAAAGCCAGTGATTTGATAAAACATCATGATATACCACATTACATCAGTTCATTCTATTTTCTTTATCGTAGAGAAACTATTGGCAGGACATGGTCCAGTTATGACAAACATTTATCATTTCATCACATAAAAACATAATTGGAAACAAGAGAGTCACAAAGGTTAAAAGACAAGATAGAAATAGTGCATAGATACTTAACAAAAAAAAGACTAGTGCATCCTTTACAGAGAGAATACTAATACTTAACAGAAAGAAAGCTGGTATGAATCCTTTACAGAGAGAAAACTGGTGTGTCTCAAGTTGATGATTTAGATATAGATCTATTAAGATGGTCAGGAATTATTTTTATCTATTTAGCTGTACTTCAATCAACTACCCTAAGGAGACTAAGGGACAATACGGATGGTGGATGATTAGATATGTGAAATGCCATAGTGGTTGGGAATATTATTTAGTCAGGCAAGATATGAAATGTCAGTGCTTACCATGTATAAGCCAGTGGGGTGGTGTGGCACTCTGTTTAATTCTAATTTAATCCAATTCTAGGGTAGCTTGGGTGCTGATCGGTTAGCTACCTCTGACCAGTGGGGAGTTGTCAAATGAATCAAAATGGATGCTGTCAGGCTTGACAGGATAGCCTATCGCACTCCTTAGGGAGATATGTTGCTCTCTCCGATGTTTAGACCAAAGTTTAAAGAAAACGTATTCAAAAGTATACCAAAGGAAAATGACTTTTCACTCAAATTTATTCTTGTGTTCAAAGTTATTCTCGATGTATGCTATTACATCACAGCTATATAAAGATTCAAAAACGTTCCAAGGTATTCAAACAATCCATTCAATCGGTATTATAATCCTCCAAATACCCAATGCATTTCGTGCAGTCCGCACTTCATCAGGAGAAATACATTGTTATCTATAAAGTAAAGTCAAATGAAGTTCTGTCAAAGATAGTGGAGAAGACCACAGTCTATCATAGAAGAAACAATAAAAGATTTTTTTTCCACAAAACATTGTCAACCGATCTATTTACATGCAAGGTGAGGGAAAATGAGATGGTGCGTGAAAAGAATAATAAAGCATAGTCAGGGTGAGAATATTAAAACAACTGATGGTTTTGCCTGTGATTTCTAAAGCTGATGGATTCGCCTGTGTGGTAAAGAACTCCCATCATGAATTACGAATAAACTTTCCGTGTGGGTTGAACTAAGATAGTGAAAAAAAAAATGATAGTGCACATAGCTGTTCACACAATTGCCAATAAAACGCTATGGACATCGTGACCGTGACGGGAATTGCACCGGGGTGGTATCGGGTGTTTAAATTAACGAGACTACGACGGGGTTACTTTCTAAAGTATAGATTGTTTGACACTTACCAGGTGGGTAATCGGGTGGTAAACGTAACCTGTCTTCTGGCCCAGGCGGGATCGAGCTTAGGCGTACTGCGCATGCGCTTAAACACGATGTAAATAATCAGTTCCCTCGTAACCCGGAAGTGTGTTGTATCTCACTTAAAATGTAAATGTGCATTTAATTTACAATGGTGAGTTTCAAATCGTGACGATATTGTTAGTAACAAATATAACAAATAGAGCTGAATAAAATCAACCATGATTAGGTCCTTGCTGTTGGTTGTGCCGGAGAGTGTGTGAAAATGGGGGCCATGTTGGTGAAGTGTGGTTCACATTAAAAAGGTGCTGTTGACTAAGAGAAGAGTCAAAGGGGTATGAAAAAAGGAGTCTGCTGAGTTAAAGAGTATGGTGTAAAACAATACATCAATATTGTAAACGGAAAATAAATCAACAAAAATCAGGATAAATGACAGTATTCACATAGTGTAATTCTGTGCATAACAAAGTGATGGAAAGTTAAGTTGAAGTCTGAAGGTTATTCAATAAGTTTTGTGAACATATTAGAAAGGTGTATCTGTGGGAAATTATAGAAAGCAGCTATATTCAAGCCGTTCATTTAACCCTGTTGGGTTACAGGAATTCAGTTTTTTAATCCAAAATATTTCGCGTTGAAGCAGTCTTTTTTTATTGTCACAGCCTTGCTTCACAGGAACACACTCCAAAACCATGAATCGAATCTGGCTGATGTTGTGGCTGTTAGAAATGAAGTGTGCGGCTACAGGAGCCTTGGTAGACTTGTTTCTTATAGTACTCTTATGTTTAGTCATTCGAGTTTTTATTTTCCTCTCTGTTTTTCCCACATATGGGAATCCGCATGGGAATTTTAGTAAATAAACCACATTTTTAGAGTCACAAGTGGCATTGATAAAGAGTTCAATGGGTCTTCCTGTGGTAGGATGGTTGATAATGTTACCACGAATTATGTTATTACAGTGTCCGCAGTTAGCACATGGACTCGTCCCTGTGTACCTTATGTTTTTATTATGTACATCCTTTTCAATCATATCCTTAAGATTCTTTGATCTTTGATAGGCGTACAAAGGTTTTGTGAAGAGTCCTTTAAAGTCAGGTTCCTTTTAAACCATTTGCCAATTTTTCAAAATGATCCTCTTTATCTGTTCACTTCGGTTTGAGAATTTAGAAACAAAAACTGGTCTGTTCTGATTTGTATCCTTTGGGTGTGTCTTGAGTTACTCTGATCTGGAAATGGTTTGTGTTCTCACTTTCACTTCTTCAAGAACATTTTCCGGATATTTCCGTTCACAAAATTTTGTGATCATCTGATTTTCATTTAATTCATAAATTTGAACATTCAGTGATATTTTTTTCATTCTTAGCAGCTGGGAGTAGGGTAATTGACGTTTCAATGACATGGGATGACAACTGAGATACAACACACTTCCGGGTTATGAGGGAACTGATTATTTACATTGTGTTTAAGCGCATGCGCAGTACGCCTAAGCTTGATCCCGCCTGGGCCAGAAGACAGGTTACGTTTCCCACCCGATTACCCACCTGGTAAGTGTCAAACAATGTATACTTTAGAAAGTAACCCCGTCGTAGTCTCGTTATTTAAACACCCGATACCACCCCGGTGCTAATCCCGTCACGGTGACGATGTCCATAGCGTTTTATATACACGGGGCAATTGTGTGAACAGCTATGTGCACTATCATTTTTGTTTTCGATATCTTAGTTCAACCCACACGTAAAGTTTATTTGTAATTCACGATGGGAGTTCTTTACCACACAGGCGAATCCATCAGCTTTAGAAATCACAGGCAAAACCATCAGTTGTATTAATATTCTCACCCTGACTATGCTTTATTATTCTTTTCACGCACCATCTCATTTTCCCTCACCTTGCATGTAAATAGATCGGTTGACAATGTTTTGTGGAAAAAAAATCTTTTATTGTTTCTTCTATTATAGACTGTGGTCTGCTCCACTATCAATGACAGAACTTCATTTGACTTTACTTTATAGATAACAATGTATTTCCCCTGATGAAGTGCGGACTGCATGAAATGCATTGGGTATTTGGAGGATTATAATACCGATTGAATGGATTGTTTGAATACCTTGGAACTTTTTGAATCTTTATATAGCTGTGATGTAACAGCATACATGGAGAATAACTTTGAACACAAGAATACATTTGAGTGAAAATTAATTTTCCTTTGGTATACTTTTGAATAAGTTTTCTTTAAACTTTGGTCTAAACATTGGAGAGATCAACATATCTCCCTAAGGAGTGTGATTGGCTATCCTGTCAAGCCTGACAGCATCCAATTTGAGTGCTTACCATGTATCATATCTTCGGATAATGTAAAGAAGATTAGTCAGAGTAAGTCCGGTTGGGGTCTAGACACAGGACTTCTTTATCTATTTATGGCCACCAAAACGAGAAAACCAGAAGAACCAGCTGTTACAATAAAGACACGGTTATGTTGGGCAAAATAAAATAAAAGGTTAACCATGACTAATCCTTCTAAAATTATTATGGTTCAAAAGTCTCTGGTTGCCGTAACTAATAGACGAAATTATCACTTGCATAGATGTATGCGTAACTGTTTCAACTTATTTAGAAGAGATAAGCCGATAAGGATGGCCTTTACGTTCCGCTAGATGGGGTAAGTGGGCTTTCATATTATAGAAATAGTAATATATGTATTGACGATGGGTCACTGTTTTAGTACAAATACCTGAGGTACGACTGGTCCGTGGTGTTAAAACTCCTTATGCTGAAAAGAGGCGTCAGCGATTCCCATGGTGGGTCAAATAAGCATAAAAAACGTCTTCAAATACTGGAAAATTAGATGCATGCATTATATGGTTAATTCCTCTAATAATTTCAAATAGATGGAAGTTAATATCCTAGCTGCAGGATGGATAATTGCGTCCTCATTAGTATAGATGCATAAACCGAAAACCTTCTTTACCTGGGGGTACGTTTTGGTACAGCTGTGCTATTGGTTGAGCACTAATAAGATGAGGGTGTTCAGACTCGTAATAATCCAGACAAAATGGAGGGAGTCAGTTTACCAGCTATCTGAGAATGAAAAACAAAACAAATAAAATGTCGGACAGTATTGCAGGTTCGTATTTTGAGTTTCATTAAAAGCTGCATTGTTAACCAATCCAACGTGGCCTGACGTTCAAGGAGGGGTCAGATTACCTGCTATCTAAAGATATAAGCAGAACAGATATCGGACCGTGTCGCAGGCTCGTATTTTGAGTTTCTACAGTTTTGTTATATAAATGGAAGGGTGAGCGGCTATTACCTGTATTAAAAGCCGCGTTGTTACCCGGAGCAGCGTAGCCTGACATCTGATACCTCATAAGATCAGTCAGGTCTGGTAAAGCCAAGCCAATTTGTTTACATATTCTGCATTGCGATAGATGGTAGGCTTAACTCGAATACTGTTGGCAAATACATATATTGTATAGGTATTAGCAGACTTTTCTTTAGAGAAGTTAGATGTGTCCTAGCTAATATAAGAGAAACATTCTAGCTTGTGAAGGGGTAAAGGCTTCCACATTAATATGGGCGCACAAAGGAGAAAATAGTCCTTTACCTGAAAAGTGTGCGTGGCACAGCTCTGCTGTCGGTTGAGCACAGATCGATTAGTGATGTAAAAATCTGTGATTTTCCAATCACAGTAAGAGGGGTTAAATTACAGGTTATCTAAAAATAAAAATATAACAGATGTGGGATAGTGCTTCAGGCTCGTGCTACGAGTTACTACAGTTGTGACAGGAAGGTGAAACTGATTGAACGGCCGTTACCTGTATTAAGAACCGCGTGGCTGACTGGAGCAGCATGAACTGGTGTCTATTACCTCATAGGAAAAGTCAAGTCTGATACGGCCTTACTTATTCGCTTATATGCTCCGCATTGTGATAGGCAGCAGGGTGCACCGGACACGTCTCTTAAAGATATATACTTTGATTACTCGTAATGCATGGAGGCAGTGTGTCGATGTAACTCAAGTAGTAATATATCGCTAAAAAATGCGTAATGGATGGAACTACTGTGTTGTATTGATTAATTTACTAATATTCTGGGGGGCAATATTACAGATGGCTGATTTGTTTTAGTATGGCTAATGTTGTTCACGAGTCTCATTTAGGCAGAACAACAAAGGCGAATGTAAAGCTACAGTGCAGGATGGTGCCTGAAGAAGGGGGGGGAGCGATGCAGAAGACACGTAAGAAATATGGCTATAGTGTCCATGAAGGGAGGATGTCTGTGAGGGGCTATACTGTTGCGCAATGTGTCCATTAATTACTGCTCTATATGATGGCGTTCTCCCAGGGTAATTTGTTGTTTAGTCCCTGGGTTAAAGTACCCAAGGAAAAAATCCAGAATACTTCCTTTTTCTTCCTGATTTTGTGTCCGAAGGAGAGTGTTTAAAGTCAGAAAAATGGCTGACAAGTGGGGCTGTGTGTTTACATGTCTTGATGGCAGACCTGTGCTCTGTAAGTCGCGTTTTCATTGTTTGTGAGGTCTCTCCTACATAGCCCAAAGTGCATGGACATATAATCAAATATACTATGTTGCGTGTATTACACGTCCATAGTTCTTTGGCTATAATGTTAAATTGATTAAAAACAAATGATTCTCCTGTGAGAATGCCGTCACAAGACTGGCATGAGCCACATCGGGAAGTACCTCTCACGTGATTGGTTCCATCAATTGATTTCTGTATGAATGGGAGGTTGTTATTTGATCCAGTATAGCGTGATCAAACTATTAGATCTTTTAAGTTCTTATTGCGGCGGTGTGCAAACATAGGTTTTCCTAGCTTTTTTTGTGTTGGGTCCACATTTAAATGGTGCCAATTGGCATTGCTGATTTGTCTAACAGTTGCATCTAATGTGGAGTGCTTAGTTATACATACCAACTTTGGTTCTTGCTTTTCTTTTTGGGACTTAAGTAGGGCATCCCTGTCATAAAACTGGGCTCTCTTGTATGCCTCTCTAACGAGGCGATGGGGATAGCCCCGTTCAAGGAATTTCTTTTTCATTACAGCTGATTGGGTATCATAGTACTTCAAGTTAGTGCAATTTCATCTCACCCTCAGGAACTGGGAGAACGGAATGCTGTCCTTCTGGTTCCTCGGGTGGTAGCTGGTAAAATGGAGGAGAGTATTTCTCGCCATCGGCTTGGTGTATAGATCCACCTCAAGCATGTTAGAGTCATGTCTGAAATAAATATCCAAAAACTCAACTTGTGCTGAGTTGATATGGGCAGTAAAGCGAAGATTGGCATCAGCAAGATTGAGCCAGGTTAAAAATTCTTGTAGGGTCTGTTCCCCATTGGTCCAGACAAAAAAAAAATTGTCAATATAGCGATACCAATGGAAATCAGACTCAAAGAATTGGGCCATTTCATTATGGATATGTTTTGATTCAAACAAAGCCATATATATATTTGCTATTGACGGAGCCATGGCTGCCCCCATGCTCACGCCCTTTGTTTGCTGATACATGTACTCACCAAACTGAAGGACATTCTCCTTGAGGACTAGAGGGAGGCATTCATTAATGAACGGTTTGGAACATGGTATGTGTTACTCATCTATGAACCACATAGTCGCATCTATGGCTTCTGATTGGGGAACGTTGCTGTATAAAGATTCAACATCTAGAGTGACCAAAAGGTCACTTTGTTGGTTGAGGGCAGATGTTCAACTATTGTTATTATAGCCCCTGTGTCCTTGATGTCCGATGGTGTAAGGGGAATATAGGGTCTCAGGATGTTATCAAGGTACTTGGAAATGGCTTCATTGGGAGTACCTATTGAGGAGACAATAGGGCGGTAGGGAGGGTCCTCTTGGTTTTTATGTATTTTAGGTACCCCGTAAATACAGGATACCTTTTTGTCTGACTTATTAAAAAAGTCATATTCTTTTTTATTGATTACTCCTGTGTCTAACTCTCTGGTGGTGATTTTGTGAATAGCTTGAATTACTCTCTCTGTAGGGTTTATGGTAATTTTTTTGTAAGTAACTGGATCATTAAGCATTTTTAGCATATTAGTCTCATAGTTTGTAGAGTCCATGAGGACTATGCCTCCTCCTTTATCACTACTTTTGATAACAATTGATTTATTGTTATTGAAATGATTGAGGGATGTATGTTCTTCTTTAGAGATGTTGTACCTGGGTTTAGGGACAAACCTGAAGGGCATGTTCTAGTTTATTTAAAACCACTTTTTCAAATATGGCCATTTCGGGGCCAACCTGATCAAGTGAAGGGGTAAAAGTAGATGGCACGGCTACTATGTTATCTACTCTATCGTCTTGATTAATTTCTTCCTTATCCATAAAGAACTTTTTTAGTCTTATCTTTCTAAAAAAAGAATGAATCTCCTGATGTAATTCAAATAGGTCAACTTTAGAGTGGGGGACAAATGTCAAGCATTTGGTTAAAAGTGACACATCAGCAGCATCTAAGTTGTGTGTTGATAAGTTGAAAATGGGTATTACATCCATTGTCTCTGGTATTGTTTGCTGCGAGTCTCTAGGTAGTGTTGAGGTTCCTGGGGATACTGGTGATTCTGATAATGGCCTCTGGGTTGGGGCTCGAACCTTACCCTTTGCCGTCCTCGCCTGGCACTGCGGTGTCCTAAAAAAGGCTGGCGTGTATTTCTACGTCCATTCTGAGGATTGAATGGACCATCATCATGATTATTTAAGTTACTTTCTCCATCAGACTCAGGGTCTGAAGAATCCGAGAAAGTGTTGATCTTTTGAAAGTTATAATTGGGTTCTCCCTGGTAATGATCTGTTTTATAGAAGGTTTCTCCAAGATAAGGATATGTGGGCTCTAGGGTATAGAATCTTTTGTCCTTCGTGAATTTTTCATTTTTCCTTTTGGTCAAATATTCCATGAAGGACAATATATCCTTCTTTACCATTTCTAATTGTTTATCAACCTCTTCTATTGTGGATGATCTCTTTATTTTCTCTTCTAGTTTCTCTATTTCTTTTTTTATTTCTAAGGCTAGTTCTTTGGATGTGGCTATGATTAAAATCATGAGGTCAAGGGAACACCTACATGCTATCATACTCCATTTGTGTAGAAATGCTTTAACATCGACAAAAAGAATGTTCCTAACTCTCAATCCTAATGGGATGATACCAGCTTTCAAATAGTTCAGCATAAATTCCCTGTGAGCCTCTATTCTGGTTAGTTTTTTCTGGAGGTTCGAAAGTTTACCTATATCACTACTATTTTGGGGGTTTGATGTTAGGTTATTGCTAGAGGGTACATTAGTACCCACTAATGTGACAAAGTCTTCGTCAGAGAACCCAAATGTTTATATTTGCGTCATTATGTAATGATATCAACGGAGCACCAGTATCTAGATGGAAACAACATGAAAAAAAGTAAGAAAAGAAATTACATAGAATATTATATAATGAACAGTGTACATATATAGTATCAACTTATATAAGGCGGTACAGTAAATAAAAAGAAGAACAACAGGTCCCACACGGATGCACCGTGGGTATCAATATGTGAAAAACAAGGACCCCCTGATGAGGATGAAGTTCCTGGGTCAGGGCAATTAACTTGTGGAAAATAAAACACCCAGGCAACACATAGACACTGGCATAGTTCAGGTAACAAATTAATAATAAATAATAAATAAAGCACGTAATTAGCACAGTAATTTCAATTTAATGAACTGTATAAAAGTGTCACAAAATAATTCATTGACATAATGATTAAAAAACGTAAAAAGATTTCTTTCAGTGAGTATATAGTTGTTTTATTAGTAAACTGTGCGATTACTTAAAATCATTACAGTATAAAATACAATGAACTTCAATAAAATACAGTAAAAGTACCCCCCCCCCCCTCTCGGCCAAAACCAGGTAAAACCATTTGTACAGCTATATTGTCCCAAGACTAACTGTGTTCACTACTATTATACATTATTAAAAGAGTAAGGGTTTTGAATTCACCATGAGACCACGCTTACTAGAGTCTGAGAGACGTATAAAAGTTCGACATCATCAGTCGCACTGCAAACTTCGTCAGACCCTTAGTCGACCCGGGTTGAATACCTCAGTCCGATGATACCAGTTTCTTTACGGCGTCCCCTGAGTTACCTATGGGCTGCCAACTTTGGGGCGAAGGGGGAAAGCGCTAAGCCCACAATCGTGACCCATTGGAGTAGTAGCCTTTAGTTTGGGGTCTAGTGCCATTTTAACTTGATGGATGAACTTGCCTACCCTGGCTAATAAGCAGGTCGTGGATTCAGAGAAACACCAGTCCAAGGCCTCTCTGCATGTTCTATGGCCCAGAATCCGTAATGCCGGATGCAGCAATCGCTGTCAGTCACTGGCCAACTTTGTGGAGCAACATAGCAGATGTAGCCAGGATTCTCTGCGATAGTTGTAAAGTCGGCAGGCAGTGGCTCCGTCCGTGCGTGCCCAACTTGGGTTGAAGTCCGCAATCCTGAGGGCCAAAAGGCGCATAAACAGAATTTTATGTCTTGCTTCGATTGTTAGTGAATCTTGCAGATATGGTTGAGGTTTATCGAGGATGTAGGACTTGTCCAGGGCCAGCGTTAGCGGATTATGCCGGAGCTAGGAAAGGTCAAACTCAAAGGAAATGGACTGGACTTGGCGCTTAATGGCTAGGGCCCAAGCAGAATATGGAATTTCATGAAGATGCAGGCTCCTTCCCTCGATCTTCAGAACTTCAATGGCTAATTCCACCTTGGAGTGCCATGGGGAGCCTGCTTTGCTAAAGATGGATTTTAGCGAGTGCTTTAAGGTGTTTTGGACGCTTTCAGGACTCTAATGTAATATTTTAGCAAGTCCCCCAGTAATGCCAACTCAGGACGTTTCAGGCCTATTTCTAGTCTGAGCCTGATGATCCGTGCCTGTCTAGGGGCCCGTAGCACCATCTTATATGCTTTCACCTGGGCCGCTTGGACCACTTTCTCAAAAGCCCCTGGGTAGGCTATATGGCCGTACGTGATGGCGGGGATCAATTTAGCCCTGAGTACTGACAGCATCGGATCTGCAGAGGGACTGGCCAAGCTGTGGCTTAAACGTCTTAAAGATTAAATTATTTCGTCAATTTTTGGTCTAAGCTCCTTCAGGTGTTTAACTGAAGTGGCCCTCTCTGATACCCATGTACCCAGATAGTTATAGGATGGGGCCGTGGTGATTCGGTGCTCCCCCAGGGACCATGAAGCTTTTGTTTTGTGATGGTATTTGCCAAAGATTACTATCTTGGTCTTGCTCACATTGATACGTAGGTTGTTCTCCTTGTTGTAGGTGGCAAGACTATTTAAGGCTGTTTGAAGGCCTACCCTGGTGTGGTCCATAATTACTGTATCATCTGCGTACTGGAGTGTACCCAGTATCAGCTTCCCCATTCTGGGGGGTGCTAGGTTGGCATCTTTCAGGGCATGCCCCATGTCCGCAGTGTACAGATTAAAAAGTAGGGGGGCCAAAACACACCCCTGCTTTAAACCAGAGTTAGTGGCAATTCTTGTGGTTGCAATTGTGGAGCTTAGTTTCACCTGGACCCAGGTCCCCTCATAAAGTGCTTTTATGGCTATTAGAAGATCTTCGGGGATCCCCCAGGTCTCTAGTTTTGCCCAGAGCCGGCTTTTGTTCACTCGGTCGAAGGCCATTGAATAGTCTATAAAGCAACAGCACAGGGGCAGCTTATTCCTTGTGTTAGCCTTCTTAGCGAGGTACGAAAGCGCTATGATGTTGTCCAGCGTGGAACAGTTATCCCTGAAGCCGGTCTGTGAGGGCGGAAGAATACCGTTCTTATCCACCCAGGTCTCCAGATCCTTTAGAAGAAGGCGGGTGTAAACCTTAGCTTCAATATCAAGGAGGGCTATCAGTCTGTAATTAGCCGGGTTCGAGTGGTCGCCTTTTGTATGAATGGGGAAAATGATTGAGCCTTTCCAGGAAAATGGCAAGATTGCGGTTGCGAATAAGTGGTTAAATAAAGGAGTATGTTTGGATGCGAAGAAGGCTGGATCGGTCTTGAAAACCTGGGCGGGAATCCCATTTGGGCCAGGGGCGCCGTCGGTTCTGATGGCCTTGATGTGCTTTGCTATCTCCGCCTCCAAGAATTTTCCAGGTCGGGTCGGTCTTAGTTCTTCGTTCAAGGCGCTTTCAGTTTTGATGGTGCTAACTGCCGTCTTGGACCACCCGGTGTTGCAGTGAGACGGCCGATTTGGCTCACAGGTATTCAGCCCCTTTGCATACTGTTCCCACACTTTTCCTGCAACACTGTTAACCTTGTTTGCGCCTCCTGATGACAAGCTGTTGATGTAGCGCCAGAGCTTGCTATTGTCTTTTCCTTTAATTAAGGAAAACACTGTCTGCCAGTTCTGTTCGGTCCTGGCAGGTGGATACCTTTCTTTTTTGCCCTCACGGCCTTGGTGAGTATATAACAGATACATGTTACTTGTTTATATAATTTAATAACACAGTAGGGAGATGGTTTCTGTCTACTCGTTTCGACACGTTGAAAGTGTCTTCCTCAGGACACTACCATCTTGTTATTGAAAATAGATAAACAATGGTTAGCCCTTCCAGGGCTGAATTATCTTTGTTGTTTTGTATATATTTTTAAGACGCTTGCATTGGTATTTGTGTTTGCCCATCCAGGGCGTAATATCAGACAGTGAATTTCAACTGGATTCACCCCACTTAGTAATGGTGGTCTTCTCTGATGCAAGATATATGTCCTTTCTTTATGTTTCTGAATGAATGTATTTAAACTCTGCCTAATGGTGGCGCCGGCCTCTAATTGATGAAGGCGGTTGCCGAAACGCGTCTTTACTAGTGTGTTAGCCCAATAAAGAATATTGAACTCGTTCCTGTGAGTGCTGCGTACTTTTTGTACATTTAGCTTTGGTCTGCGAGGTTCCAGCATGGTGTCCGTCACCCCGCCCAAGCAGCACCCAGTCGCGAGTGAGGGGGAGCTAACGGAGAACAGGCCTGTAATATATATATATATATATATATATATATATATATATATATATATATATATATATATATATATATATATATATATATATATATATATATATATATATATATATATATATATATAACCTACTGGCGGTCGCCAATAGGTAGTTTTAGTTAGTACCTAGTTTCCATAGGAAATCCGCAACATTCTATTTGGAATAACTTTGGCGCCGTTGGATGAATCTTCGCAAATTTCTCCAAGAAAATGGCCTGCTCTGCTCTGCTGCTTCCCTGAAAGTTTGGGGGTGATTCATAAAGCAGGGGGCGAGAGAAAAGGGGGTCCCAAAAAGTGTTTTCCGCATGCAATTTTCCATAGGACCTTTAGCCAGGGCTACAGCCCGAACGGCTGAACGGAATTACACCAAATTTGGCAAAAAGGTAGAGTTTGTTTCGCAGATCACACTTTTTGTTAAATGGTGTAAATCCGTTCAGTAGTTCCTTAGAAAATCATAAGTAAAATAATAAGCATATCTATAGGCGCTTACCGTACGCGTACGGTGAAGAGTACCATTACGAGCATGAGGTGCATGCTCATTGGCTGTCAACTGTCTGTCAACACTCCAAATCAGGAAGTGT
Organism: Lissotriton vulgaris; assembly: GCF_964263255.1. Taxonomy (NCBI): domain Eukaryota; kingdom Metazoa; phylum Chordata; class Amphibia; order Caudata; family Salamandridae; genus Lissotriton; species Lissotriton vulgaris. The sequence goes on along the minus strand of NC_141689.1, from coordinate 1,292,368,736 downwards.
TGGCGCCATCTTGTGCCTCGGTAGATCCGAGGCACAAGAAAGCAGTGAAGCAAAGGTGGAAAATAAGCAAGGGTGGCAGGTTAGAAACACCCTGACCCCCTAGGCCTGCTCAGGGGGTTCCACAGAGACCCCAAGGGCAATTTTTTATTTATTTTTTGTAAAATCACAGGGTACTCGTAGGTACGCATACGCCATGAACAAAAAAAAAATGTTTTTTTTTATTTAGCCCCCGGAGGGACTCAATCCCAGGGGATTATGGAAAATGTGTGGGGGGTCCAATCCCACACACACTGCCCCGGGGGCCGCCACCCCCAGGGCAAAGTAATTGTGCTTGCGGGGGGCACACAGCCCCCCCCGCAGCCCCAGTAACCGCCACACCCCGGGGCTTCGTTTTTAAAATAAAATAAAAAATCCTGTTTGGGGCAGCTCTTTGCCCCCCACTAGCCCCTGGGACCGCCACCTACCTGGGGCTGTAATATTGCATATAGGGGGGTCCGTGACGGACCCCCCAGCCCCGGGGACCACCATCCTCCAGGGCTTTTCAATGTTGGGAAGGGGGCCGCGTGGTCCCCCTCCTGGAGCCCTGTGGTGGCCCTGGGGACCGCCACCTCCCCAGGGCCGGCTCCTGCAGTGTCCCAGGGTGCCTACCCCCGAGACACTGCTGTTTGCTATGGTAGGGCGGGTGCCTCGCAGCTCCCGCCCTACCATAGCAAACTGCTTTTCGTCAGAGAGAACAGCATGTTAGCTACTCTCTCTGACGTAAAGCAATGCTGGTTCCCTAAGGATGTGGGGAGCCGGCTGGGACCGTGGGGGCATTAGGGCTCCCCCCACGGTCCCCAATGTTGTATTTTAGCCCGGGGGAATGGGGTCCTCGGGGATTATAAAAAATTAGTAATAGACGCAATTTTTTTTTACCATAGATTTACCGCACACGTACCATGCTCGTACGTACGATGTACGGTGCGAATTCTGTAAGTCGTTCCGTAAGCGTACCTAAGCTAAAAAAAGGAAAATATTTTTAGATATTTATGAAGTGTATATGTTTATATGTTGGGTGGCTCTAAAAAGAGCCCTTGTGTTTATTGGGAGATTTTAGTAGCTAGTTAAGTAAGTACCGATGCAGAGTCGAAAGTTCATGAGGAAGACTCTGTTCCCTTCATCTGTAAAATGTACACCATCTCTCCTATACATGCCTTGCATATTGAAACACAAATTGTTGTTGTAAATGGACCCAATTCTATAGTCTTGGAGAAACGCAGAAACAGATTTATTCACATGTTTCCTAGCTTTCTCAATTTGCTGACAAAATTGATTGGACCAGTTCCATTTTTGCCTTTGACATACATACGAATAGACAAAGGCAGTTTGGGGGAAAAGTGACATCAGTTCTGTAAAGGTGTCCTTCATAAACATTTCCAGTCCTACCCCAGTCAAAGTGCCTAGGTCATTGCCACCACAGTGCACAATTATGAGGTTAAGGTGTTGGAGATGCATAAAGGATTTCACCAATGGCATCAATTGGTGCCATTTTAACCCTCTCTGTCCAATCCATTTGATGTCTACATTTGGTAAACCTAGATCTTTGTGAATTTCTTTCTGTTGTGCGTACCTTTCACTCCAGAAAATATAGCTGTGTCCCACAATCCACACTGTAAGCATCTTGAAGAGAGGTCTTGATGCACTCAGATGGTCTCTGTAAATGAAAGGGCAGTTTGAAGAATTTTTTTTTCTAAATGGTGGATAAGTGTAGTTTTGAAAAAAAGCAAAGAAGTGATTGGTTGTTTGAAATGTTACTAGCTACAAAAGTAGGGTGCCATTTTCTGTTTTTTAAAAGCCTGTCATTTATTGGTTAAGAAAAAGTGATAGAAAAGAAAATTAGTTAAGATAAGCTGGTATATTGACAAGTCAAGCACACTTGCTGTTTTGATTTGCAACAATGTATGATGAACTTTTCACCTGTGTTGTCAGTTAGGTGTTCCCTGAACTGTTTCTATGGCAACTGGCAGAATGTGGTTGGGGGAAGGGTTGACAGTTTTGTCAGTTGGAAAGAGTTCAAAAGTTCAAACAATAGAAAAGTGTGTTTCATTTTGATTTAATGTGAGAATAAATGTGATTTGTTATTTATTTGTATATGTATGTGGATTGAATGTGTAGATTGACAGGAAATGTTTGCTATTTGCTACAGGACCTCCTGACTCCCTTGGGTTAGTTAGGGTGTTTTACAATGATCCCCAATGTCCATTTATTTTTCTTGCTGAGGTACGCTCACAGAACGACTTACAGACTTCGCAAAAAAAACAATAGTCTCAATTACTAATTTTTTTATAATCCCTGGGGACCCCATTCCCTGGGGCTTAAGGTATATGTTTACGGGGGGCTCTTTGCCCCCCCCCCTAGCCCCGGGGACTGCCACCCCCGGGCTGTAATATTGAATATAGGGGGATCCACCAGGGACCCCACAGCCCCAGGGACCACCATCCCCATATTCGGAGGGGGTCCACGTGGCCCCCCTCCTGGAGCATTGTGGTGGCCCTGGGGACTGCCACCTCCCCAGGGCCGGCTCCTGCAGTGTCCCGGGATGCCTACCACCGGGACACTGCTGTTTGCTATGGTAGGGCGGGAGCCTCGTGGCTCCCGCCCTACCATAGCAAACTGCTTTTTGTCAGGGAGAGCAGCATGTTAGCTGCTCTCTCTGATGAAAAGCAATGCCGGATCCCAAAGGACGTGGGGGGCATGCTGGGACCATGGTGGCATTGGGGCTCCCCCCACGGTCCCCAATATTGTATTTTAGCCCCGGAGGATGGGGTCCCCAGGATAATAAAAAAATTGTAATAGACGCAATTTTGTTCACGATAGATTTACCATACGGGTACCACGCTCATACGTACGATATATGGTACGAATCTGTAGGTCGTTCCGTGAGCGTACCTCAGCAAGAAAAACATAATAAAAATATATATTTTACAAATATCTATCAAGTTTATGTTTTTATGTGTTGGTTGGTTCTAATTCTGCCTTTTCTATTTTTTGATACTTATATGTAAGTACTTATGCATAGTCTAAACTTGTTGAGCAGCAGTGTTTTATAGAGTGCTGAACATTTGACCTCTGTTGACAGTTAACTTTTGCCTGATCTGCTGTGGGTAGGGTGGAAAGTTATATCAGTTGTAAAGGTTTGAAATGTTGAACCAATGGAAATGTGGCTTTGGTGTTGAAGTATTGTGTGAAGGAATTTGATTTGTTATTAATGTTATTAATGTGTATATATGTGTACATTGAGAGGGAAAATGTGCCATTTGTTTGGTTCTGCTGCACACACTGAAGCAGTGAGATTCTGTGTAAGGCTATCTGCTGTAGGAGTGGCACTCTTATTCATCTTCCAATCAGTTTGAAAGGTGAGTTGATTACTTGTGAGGGACTGTATGTGTTGCGTTTTATTTTTAGTAAGAGTAATGTGTTTATTCCTGTAAAGTTTGTAGAACCATATTCTGAGTTTCTCTGCATTTGGATAACTATTGTGATAAATTCATTTGGCAAGTTACCTTTGTGCAATAAAGTGCAGTACTAAAAAAAGTAAAATGAGTGCAGTCACTTTTTTAGTTGTAGAATATTTAAAAGTGGTGCTACTGTAGAATTCTGTGTTCTAAATCTACAATTTTGTAGTCACTATACATAGACTACTGCATACACTCTTGGGCACATTTACAAGACCCTTGGTCCTCTTTCTTGTTCTATTTTGTTTCATTTTTAGAAGTAATGTTGGCAAAATAATGCAGCAAATTGGAAATGTATTTGCAAAATGAGTCAGGATTGTCCAGTGAAATGTAGTGGTCATATACATGGAATGTGTTTAGTCACTTAAATATTTTACTGTGGTAAATGTGTTTTGGGGAAATGTATAGTTTAAATTTTTTTGTCTAGAATCACACTGAGTGTCTGTGTAAATTAAAGAATTACACTTGCACCTTTTTGCATAATCTCAGCTGTCTCTCTCACAATCTACCTCTCTCTGCTTATAGTGTTCCCTCTGTTCTGGTATTTTCCTTTATTTCCTTATTTTAATTTGTCTTTCTTCACAGCGCCACTTCTTCTCATAGTCCCTCCTGTCTGTTTAGTCCCCCTCTGTCCTTATTGTCTCCTTCTGTCTCCTAATAGTCCCCTTCTTTTTATAGTCTATCCTCCAACCTCTTATTTCTCTCTCATCATATGTGTCTCTTAATAATTTTCCAGTCAGTATACATAGACTGCTGCATTCATTCTTGGTTACACTTACAAGGGCCTTGGGCCTCTTTCTTGTTCTATTGTGTTTTATTTTTGGATGTAATGTTGGCAAGAAAATATTGGAGACATTTGTAAATGTATTTGCAAAATGAGTCAGGATTGTCTACTGAAATGTAGTGGTCATATACATGGAATGTGTTTAGTCACTAAAATGTTTTACTGTGGTAAATGTGTTTTGGTGAAATGTATGGTTTAACATTTTTTGTCTAGAATCACACTGAGCATCTGTGTAAATTAAAGAATTACACTTGCGCCTTTTTGCATAATCTCTGCTGTCTCTCTCACAGTCCACCTCTCTCTGGTTATAGTGTTCCCTCTGTTCTGATATTTTCCTTTATTTCCTTATTTTAATTTCTCTTTCTTCACAGTGCCACTTCTTCTCATACTCCCTCCTTTGCTTTCAGTCCCCCTTTGTACTTATTGTCTCCTTCTGTCTCCTAGTAGCCCCCCTTCTGTTTATAGTCTATACTCTGACCTCTTATTTAGCTCTCTCACATCATATGTCTCTCCTAATATTTCTTGAGTCAGTATATATAGACTGCTGCATATATACTTGGGCAGATTTACAAACCCCTTGGGCATCTTTCTTTGTGTGTTTCATTTTTCGATGTAATGTTGCTCAAAAAAATAATGATGCAAATTTTGAATGTATTTGAAAAATGAGTCAGGATTGTCTACTGAAATGTAGTGGTCATATATATGGAATGTGTTCAGTTACTAAAATGTTTTAGTGTGGTAAATGTGTTTTGGTGAAATGTATGGTTTAATTTTTTTGTCTAGAATCACACTGAGCATCAATGTAAATTAAAGAATTACACTTGCACCTTTTTGCATAATCTCCGCTGTCTCTCTCACAGTCTATCTCTCTCTGTTTATAGTCTTCCCTCTGTTCTGATATCTTCCTTTATTTCTGTATTGTAATTTGTCTTTTTTCACGGTGCCACTTCTTCTCATACCCCCTCCTGTCCTTTTAGTCCCCCTCTGTCCTTATTGTCTCCTTCTGTCTCCTAATAGTGCCCCTTCTTTTTATAGTCTCTTCTCTGACCTCTTATTCCTCGCTCTCTCATCATATGTCTGTCTTAATAATTCTCCATTCAGTATACATAGACTGCTGCATACATTTTTGGGCAGATTTGCAAGCTTCTTGGGCCTCTTTCTTGTTCTATTGTGTTTCATTTGTGGATGTAATGTTGCCAAAAAAATAATGGTGCAAATTGGAAATGTAATTGCAAAATGAGTCAGGATTGTCTACTGAAATGTAGTGTTCATATACATGGAATGTGTTTAGTCACTAAAATGTTTTAATGTGGTAAATGTTTTTTGGTGAAATGTATGGTTTAAATTTTTTTGTCTAGAATCACACTGAGCGTCTGTGTAAACTAAAGAATTACACTTGCACCTTTTTGCATAATCTCCGCTGTCTCTCTCACAGTCTACCTCTCTATGCTTATAGTGTTCCCTCTGTTCTGATATTTTACTTTTATTTCCTTATTTTAATTTGTCTTTCTTCATAGTGCCACTTCTTCTCATACTCCCTCCTGTGCTTTCAGTCCCCTCTGTACTTATTGTCTCCTTCTGTCTCCTAATAGTCCCCCTTCTTTTTATAGTCTATACTCTGACCTCTTATTTAGCTCTCTCTCATCATATGTCTCTCTTAATAATTCTTGAGTCAGTATATATAGACTGCTGCATATATTCTTGGGCAGATTTACAAGCCCATTGGGCCTCTTTCTTGTTCTATTGTGTTTTATATTTTGATGTAATGCTGCCCAAAAAAACAATGGTGCAAATTGGAAATGTATTTGCAAAATGAGTCAGGATTGTCTACTGAAATGTAGTGGTCATATATATGGAATGTGTTTAGTTACTAAAATGTTTTAGTGTGGTAAATGTGTTTTTGTGAAATGTATGGTTTAATCTTTTTTATCTAGAATCACACTGAGTGTCGGTGTAAATTAAAGAATTACACTTGCACCTTTTTGCATAATCTCCACTGTCTCTCTCACAGTCTACCTCTCTCTGCATATATTCTTCCCTCTGTTCTGATATTTTCCTTTATTCCCTTATTTTAGTTTGTCTTTCTTCACAGTGCCAATTCTTCTCAAACTCCCTCCTGTCCTTTTAGTCCCCTTCTGTCCTTATTGTCTCCTTCTGTCTCCTAATAGTGCCCCTTCTTTTTATAGTCTATACTCTGACCTCTTATTTCTATCTCTCTCATCATATGTCTCTCTTAATAATTCTTGAGTCAGTATATATAGACTGGTGTATACATTCTTGGGCAGATTTATAAGCCCCTTGAGCCTCTTTCTTATTCTATTGTGTTTCATTTTTCGATGTAATGTTGCCCCCCCCAAAAAAAATGGTGCAAATTGGAAATGTATTTGCAAAATGAGTCAGGATTGCCTACTGAAATGTAGTGGTCATATATATGGAATGTGTTTAGTTACTAAAATGTTTTACTGTGGTAAATGTGTTTTGGTGAAATGTATGGCTTAAAAGTTTTTGTCTAGAATCACACTGAGTGTCTGTGTAAATTAAAGAATTACACTTGCGCCTTTTTGCATAATCTCTATTGTTTCTCTCAAAGTCTACCTCTGCTTATATTCTTCCCTCTGTTCTGATATTTTACTTTATTTATTTATTTCAATTTGTCTTTCTTCACAGTGCCACTTCTTCTCATACTCCCTCCTGTCCTTTTACTCCCCCTCTGTCCTTATTATCTCCTTCTGTATCCTAATAGTGCTCCTTCTTTTTATAGTCTCTTCTCTGACCTCTTATTCCTCTCTCTTTCATGATATGTCTGTCTTAATATTTCTCCAGTCAGTATTCATAGACTGCTGCATACATTCTTGGGCAGATTTACAAGCTTCTTGGGCCTCTTTCTTGTTCTATTGTGTTTCATTTTTGGATGGAATGTTGCCAGAAAAATATAATGGTGCCAATTGGAAATGTATTTGGAAAATGAATCAGGATTGTATACTGAAAAGTAGTGGTCAAATACATGGAATGTGTTTAGTCACTGAAATGTTTTACTGTGGTAAATTTGTTTTGGTGAAATGTATGGTTTACATCTTTTTTTTCTAGAATCACACTGAGCGTCGGTGTAAATTAAAGAATTACACTTGCACATTTTTGCATGATCTCCGCTGTCTCTCTCACGGTCTCCCTCTCTCTGCTTATAGTCTTCCTTCTGTTCTGATATTTTCCTTTATTCCCTTATTTTCGTTTGTCTTTCATCACAGTGCCACTTCTTCTCATACTCCCTCCTGTCCTTTTAGTCCCCTTCTGTCCTTATGTCTCCTTCTGCCTCCTAATAGTCCCCCTTCTTTTCATAGTCTGTCCGCTGACCTCTTATTTCTTTCCATCTCATCATGTCTCTTTTAATAATTCTTGAGTCAGTATATATAGACTGCTGCATACATTCTTGGTTACATTTACAAGCCTCTTGGGCCTCTTTCTTGTTCTGTTATGTTTCATTTTTGGATGTAATGTTGTCAAACAAATAGTGGTGCAAATTGGAAATGTATTTGCAAAATGAGTCAGGATAGTCTACTGAAATGTGTGGTCATATACATGGAATATGTTTAGTCACTAAAATGTTTTACTGTGGTAAATGTGTTTTAGTGAAATGTATGGTTTTACATTTTTTCTCTAGAATCACAGTGAGCGTCTGTGAAAATTAAAGATTTACACTTGCACCCTTTTCTATAATCTCCGCTGTCTCTTTCACAGTCTACCTCTTTCTGCTTATAGTGTTCCCTCTCTTCTGATATTTTTCTTTATTTCCTTATTTTAATTTGTCTTTCGCCACAGTGCCACTTCTTCTCATACTCCTTCCTGTGATTTCAGTCCCCCTCAGTACTTGTTGTCTCTTTCTGTCTCCTAATAGTCCCCCTTCTTTTTATAGTCTATTCTCTGACCTCTTATTTCTCTCTCATCATATGTCTCTCTTAATAATTCTTGAGTCAGTATATATAGACTGGTGCATACATTCTTGGGTAGATTTACAAGCCCCTCGGGCCTCTTTCTTGTTCTATTGTGTTTAATTTTTCGATGTAATGTTGCCCAAAAAAATAATGGGGGGCAGAAACTCTAATTTCGGCCATACCTGGGACTATTGGGAATCGCCACACGCCACACGCCGCTGCTGGGGCCCATACGTGCCTGTTCCCCCTGCCGCCGGTGACTTCCAACTACACAGCCGCCGGGGAACTACAGCTCCCAGCAGGCCGAGCGGGTCACTTCCTAGCCCAGCGCGCCCGGAGGCGCAGATAAAGAGGAGGCTCCCTCGACGTCGCGGGACGCGCGCGGGACCGCTCCGGGCTAAGCCCGGGCAAAGGGCGGGCCCTCTACGGCCCTCAGCGGCACGAGAAGGACGGGGACGGGCTACTCCCCTTGGCATTCCTACAAGAGAAGGTATAGTGCCTATTCTCATTTGTAGACGACTTATGGATTTTCCGTTTCACCAACAAAGTCATTTTACATAAATCATGAATCATGACATCTAAGGGGGCCTATCCAATTTTCACTCAAAAACGTTGCCTGGGCCTGAACATGGACACTAACATCCAGAACCATAATACCCTTATCACCATCAGCGAAACAGATACCCATGATTGTTGTCAACCCCTAGATCCAACTCAAACCCTGCCACTAATCCCCGTCAGTTCGGAAAAAATGTCCTATTGGGAGGAACTAAATGCTTTGGGCGGGACTAATTTTCTTCCTATTATAGCTCCTTTCCCTGTGAAAGGCTTTACTATCGACCCTCACTCAGTTGGACCTCGCGATCCACCCCAATCACCCAAGGAGGATAGCAGCCAAGCTATTGGACCGTCACAGGGCCAAGCTAGTGGTCTGTCACAACGACAAAGTGCGAAAAGGAAGCACGACGGGGTTAATGATCACGAAACATAAGCTAAAATACAAAAACTCTGTACTGATCCCTCATTGCTTGCCATAAATCCAATTTCACCTAAGATGCACACCAAAACTCTGGATGACGAAGTAGCATCCACCCATTTGCAACTATTACTGCAGTTTGAAAAGATGCTAAGATCTGTAATAGCACCCCTGCTCGACCACATCAATATCCTAGGGGATAGGTTGACAAGACTAGAGACTATTATCAAAGCCAATTCTGGCCCTTCGGCAAAGACTGTGAGATCTAACTGTTCTACTCTCCCTACTGTTCCCAAAGTGCCTCACATTACAAAAACTGTTCCAATTGTAAATCAATCTCTCAATTGCCTACCTCACACTGTTACCAAAATCATTCATTCACCTGTGATCAATACCACTAAAAATGTCCCTATCGTTAGACAACCTCCCAAGAGACAACCGCCAACTGCCATCAAAACTGCCCGTAAATCTGAGTTATCTAAATACTCTGCGATTAGAGCAGAACCTAACAGAGTAGCTTGCATAGATTTGCCTCCCGAAGCCGCCCCCTTTGTGCTTGTTCTTGCTGGAGTACCTGCACCCATCCACGGGAAACTTGAAAGACATGAGGACCTATTGTCCAAGGTCCTGTTTTGGTTATCAAAGAATAGACCCCTCCCACCCAACAAAGACGGTGGCATTCTGTGCGTTAGAAGGGTGGGTTGGTTAGGGTCATCACCTAAAGAAATTCCCGGGGACCTAGTTCTAGTAAAATTTAGGGACAGGCACACAGTCCCCTACCTACGATCCTCCCAGCCCCATGAAAATGATGGCCCCATCTCAGTTTGGGATCTGTATGACATCTATCCGAGTACCCCACATATCCCCCCCACCAAGACTAACAGCCATACACAAACATTTGCTAGGTAGGGGTACCATCAATTTCCCTACCCCCATTAGATCAGCTCTTGTTATTAGACACTGACACTGAAACTTTATGAAATTCAGCATTATGTAAATATGTACCGTGGATTTATTATAGTTTGTGTTTTTATATTTATGTATACTTTTATGATTTCTCTAAGGAATCGAAATAAAGTTATTTGAATGAATAATGGTGTAAATTGGAAATGTATTTCCAAAATGAGTCAGGATTGTCTACTGAAATGTAGCGGTCATATATATGGGAATGTGTTTAGTTACTAAAATGTTTTACCGCCACATGCATCATTGGTACATTTTGCGATTTTTTATTTGCGAAATTTAGGGAATCGCAAGTAAGGAATCGCAAAATGGAATGCATCATTATTTTCGCAATTTTTATGCTATTCGGTAAAAATCGCAATTTTTACTGAATCGCATAAAAATGCGAATACTTATTTGCGAATTTGCATTTTTGCGAATTCACAAATAGCGAGATATCACACATGATGCATCTCAATACAATTACTGCCAGGAAGTTTGTGAAGCAATCAAATGCACCTGATTCCGCATTTGAACTGCAGGAGAGACTTCTGGCAGTTGGAGCTGTGCCTGTTGGTAGTGGAGGAGCCTGTGTTTTCTTCTGAAGTAATGGATCCAGAAAATTTGTCTGAAGAGCAGCATGCAAGGAAAAGAAAAGTGAAATTTAGTGACCAGGAGATAGAGATTCTTATAGAAGAGGTCACAGCAAGACAGGATCAGTTGTTTGGCAAACAGTCCCTTAAGGTGCCTGAAGGGGTCAAAAGGAAACTTTGGCTGGCAATACAAGCCAAAGTTAATGCAGTAGGCGTAGCACACAGAGACATCACCAACCTGCAGAAAAGATGGTATGATCTGCGCAGTTGCGCAAAAGAAAAAATTGCGACCCACATTCAGACTGCCAGTAGGACTGGTGGAGGACCTCCCAAAGACAAGCCAAATACACCCCTTGAGGACCTTGTTGAAGGAACCCTTTCCACAGAAGCGGTGATTGGATTAATAGACATTGACACATCAGAGCTACCAGGAACTTCTCAAGGTAAAGATGCTTTCTGTGTTTTTAGATGTAATATTTGTCTCTGCTGGCTATTCCAAACTACATCATAAGTGATGTTGGTTTGTTTCACCATCTGCTTCAATGTTTTACCTATGGATGTGTGTGCAATACTAATGTTCATAGTAGCTGCAATACATCATGGTACTTGTAGTTTCTTCTTGAAATATGCAGAAAACATTTGTTAATTGTGTTTTTCAAAAACAGAAAGAAATAAATGTAGTAATGGGCAACCATGTATTGAATATACAAATTAAGTACTTTATTTAATGCAACATAAAGTACATTTCACACATAGTAATCACATTTTTGCACTCTTTTAACCATAGATGCAGACCTGGACACACATTTCATAGACTTTGCTGAGTCTTTCACTGAGTATTTGCTTAATTCTGTTGAAAATCATTCTGAAGCATCCTCACCAACAGCCCAGAGAATTAATCCATGTCACTGAGTACGTCAACTTGCAGAGTCAGACAGCAATGTACCACAAAATGATATTGTTCAAGTCCAAAATACTCCACAATACCCTGCTCCTCCGCAAAGACAGCTTGGCAGACGTCGTAGACTGCAGCAATTTGTTAGGCGCAGGACACGTCATGGGCAGCGCAGATCAAAATATGATGATGACACCAGTGCAAGTGTGGTAGAATTGAAGCTTTTAAAAATTCACCGTCTGCAAGGAAAAGACATTCGGGTCATTAAAAGAACAAGCATTTGCAATGCAATAGGTCTCGCCTTAGGAAAGTTGGAGCTATTGGTATGGTAAATAACAAATTTTTTATTTATGTGTTTATTTTTTTAACTAACGTAATTAATAGCTTTGTCATTTACAATGCCAATAGTTATAACTTTCACAAATGTGACACCTATAGCATTGGTAATGCAACATGTTTTGTATTTACGTGACTTGCTCTTCACCAGCCGACCATCCAGCGTGGCCTTGAACTGGGCGGGCTCGGGCCTGCTGGCTTCCGCAGTCACAGGGCTGGCCTACGCAGTCACAGGGCTGGCCTCCGAAGTCACGGGGCGGCCCTCCTGCACCCAGTTCCGGAAGCCGCCGTTGAGCACCGATACCTGAAGGCCCGGAACATCCACGAGGCCTGCAGGGCATAGAAGGAGCCCAAATGGTCGCCGTCGTAGACCACCACGTGCGTGCTGTTGCCCCCGCCCAGGCTGCCCACGTAGTTGCCGAACAGCTGCTCGCCGGGCAGCATCACCTCGTAGATGTACTATACACACTTAATATGCAGCACTCCAGCCTGACCCTCGAGTTTCTTCAAGTTCCCGCCGGGCCGCCGCGCTGCCTGCGACGACCCGGAAGCGGTTGGGCAGCCGGCCAATCGCAGCGCGGCCCCAACCGGAAGTCCCGCCCCCATCGCAGCGCGAGAGAAAAGCCACTGTCCGAGGAGCCCCGAGGGCTCCTGATCGAGTCCCGGTCCCGAGATGGGGGACCGGGTGAAGAGCGGCCGGGCGCATGGGGAAGGCGGGGCTCTCATGTGGTGAGAGAGCCCCGCAAAGCGCTACCGCCGCCCGAGAGCCAGAACCGCCACCGAGCACCGCCAGAACAGGTGAGTGTGTTGAGGGAGAGGAGGGGTGAGTGGGGGGTGAGTGGGGGTGGGGTGTGCGTGTGTGTCTGTTGTAGTGTGTCTGTGCATTCGTGTGTCTGTGCGTGCGTGTGTCTGTCTGCGCGTGTGTCTGTTTAAGGGGGGTGCGTGTGTGTGTGTATGCAGTGTGTGTATGTGCGCATGCGTGCGTGAGCCTTTCTTTAAGGGGGTGCGTGTGTGTGTATGCAGTGTGTGTATGTGCGCATGCGTGCGGGAGCCTTTCTGTGCATGGGAATATCAGGCACGGTGACGCGACGTGCGCGCTCATGGGCTACAATCTCCAGATGGACAAGCTCGTCACAGTCTGCAGTCCACATTCCCCGGAAAGTGACAACATTAGTTGTCTCGTCTAGGGGAGACCTAAAAATTAGTAACATGAGTGTTGATTTTAGTGCCATTAGTAGAAGTTCATCACAAATATCTGCACTCATGGAAAATGCACATATGGTGTCCTCTGAAAAACTGGACAGAATAGCAGCTTCCATGGATTCCATGTGTGCACAAATGCAGGCACAATATTTATTACAGTCAAAAAGGTCAAACCGGTCATTCATCTCTATGCAATCATGTAGTAGGGCAATGAATAGACTGTGCATGAGCACAGCACAGCTTATCAAGAATGCAGTTGCCATGCAGAAGGGCCTGACAAAGTGATGTGATGATGTTTCCAGAGGAATGTTCTCACTCATGACTTTAACAAATAACATGCAAGTTGTGAGAAATAGTGAAATGCCTGTGAAAGGGGAGGTCAGTTATGGTGGGGCAGATGTAGCAGAGCAAGGGAGTAGTAGTCAAGTTGTGGAACGCCGCAGCAATAGAAAAAGTGGCAAAGGAACCAGCATGACCAAGGGCACTGACAATGTCACAAGTAAAGCCTTAGGGGTGAGAGGTAGAAGGAAATAGCATGTTTCCAAAAGTGACATGATACATTTGTCATCATAAGATTTATGCTTTTCAAAAATTTACAATAAATCAATACATGTAACTTTACTTTATCCAAGAGCCATTATGATGTCTAAATTTTCTTTTTCAATTCATTTCAAATAAAACTTAATAAACAGAACATGTCACCAAAATATCAGCATTGTAAGTGTCATACCTGTGTTAAAAGTAATGTTGTGTGATCTCTCCCCTCCTTCTCTTTCCCTCTGCAGCGTCTGGTCCATGTATTCTGGCTTGGGGTTGTTGGGGTTGGTTGTCATTGTTTTGCAAGACATCCTCAAAATCCAATTCAAGTCCTCTCTTAGTTGCTACGTTGTGCAGCATGGCACATGTTGCTATAATCTTACAGCAAACTTCAGGGCGATATTGTAAGGCACCTCCTGTTTTATGTAGTATGCGAAATCTAGATTTCATTACTCCAAAAGTTCTTTCAATGACATTGCGTGTTGAAATATGGGCATGGTTGTACTGTTGCTCTTTGCGAGTAGTAGGAGTCAGATAGGGTGTGAGTATGAATGATCTGACACCATAAGCACTATCACCTACAGTACATGAAAAGGTGGAATACAAGCTATTAGTGTTAATGCAAAGTATTATTTCACTACTTAATTATATTTCCATAAAAATCACTTACCAAGCAAATAACCATCACCAAATTCTCCAGCCAGTAGTCTACCATGAATAGCACTGTGTCTAAAAATGTAAGAATCATTTGCACTCCCAGGGAAGCTAGCAACTAGATCAGTGGTAATAGTTTTGGAGTTACATACAGCTTGAATGTTGAGAGAATGGTAACATTTCCGATTGCGGAAAATGTACTCATTGTCAGAAGGAGGACAAATAGGAATATGTGTGCCATCTATGCAGCCTATGACATGAGGGAAATGTGCCAAGTTGTAGAAGTCTAACTTGGTTTGAACCAATTCCTGCGCAGTTGTAGGGAAACTAATGTAATGCCTTATCCTTTGCAACATAGCATCTAGAAAATTATTTAAAAACCTAGACAGTGAACTCTGGGAGACCCCACCAGCAATGGCTATGACACCCTGGAAAGACCCCGAGGCAAGAAGGTGGAGCGAACAAAGTACCTGAACATGTGTAGGAATGGCTTGGTTCCTACGTGTCTGCTTCTGCAAAATTGGTTCCAAATCTGCAATCAACTCTAAAATAGAATCACCATTGAGCCTATACTTATCATATATCTCTGGCTCTGTCTGCCCTAATAAAGTTATGGCAATCTAAAAATTCTTTCACTAATCATCCTTCTCCTCCTAGCAGCTGCTCTCAACCTCATCCTACGTGCAACTACAATGACTGCAGCCATAGTGAATGTATGTAAGATGCATTGGTGTTCCCCTTATATGCCTTTCTAATCACTTTCACTTGATTCACTGTTAGAAAAAAAATACCACCAGCTCAGACCTCTTCTAAAAATAAGAATTGCAATTTGCGATTTCTAGGAAAATCGCAAATTGCGATTTTTCATGCATGCACTTTCTGGTATTGAAATTGCGATTCCTTATTTTTTGTGATTTCATTTAGAAATCGCAAACACTATTGCAATTCCTAATTTTGCGCTTTGGACTTTAACATTGATGCATCGCAAAATTCAATTTTGCATTCGCAAAAACGTCCGATTTCTGCAAATCACACCGTTTCCGAATGCAAAAACGAATGATGCATGTGCCCATTAGTGTGGTAAATGTGTTTTGGTGAAATGTATGGTTTAACATTTTTTGTCTAGAATCACACTGAGCGTACGTGAAAATTAAAGATTAACACTTGCACCTTTTTCTATAATCTCCACTTTCTCTTTCACAGTCTACATCTTTCTGTTTATAGTGTTCCCTCTGTTCTGATATTTTCCTTTATTTCCTTATTTTAATTTGTCTTTCTTCACAGTGCCACTTCTTCTCATACTCCCTTCTGTGCTTTCAGTCCCCCTCTTTACTTATTGTCTCCTGTCTCCTAATAGTCCCCCTTCTTTTTATAGTCTATCCTCTGACCTCTTATTTCTCTCTCTCTCATCATATGTCTCTCTTAATAATTCTCCAGTCAGTATATATAGACTGTTGCATACATTTTTGGGCAGATTTACAAGCTTCTTGGGCCTCTTTCTTGTTCTTTTGCGTTTCATATTTGGATGTAATGTTGCCAAAAGCAAAATGGTGCAAATTGGAAATGTGTCTGCTAAATGAGTCAGGATTGTCTACTGAAATGTAGTGCTCATATACATGGATTGTGTTTAGTCACTAAAATGTTTTACTGTGGTAAATGTGTTTTGGTGAAATGTATGGTTTACATTTTTTTGTCTAGAATCACCTTGAGCGTCTGTGTAAATTAAAGAATTACACTTGCACCTTTTTCCATAATCTCCGCTGTCTCTCTCACAGTCTACCTATCTCTGCTGATAGTGTTCCCTCTGTTCTGATATTTTCCTTTATTTCCTTATGTTAAATTCTCTTTCTCACAGTGCCACTTCTTCTCATACTCCCTCCTGTACTTTCAGTCCCCCTATGTACTTATTGTCTCCCTCTGTCTCCTAATAGTCCCCCTTCTTTTTATAGTCTATCCTCTGACCTCCTATTTCTCTCTCTCTCATCATATGTCTATCTAAATATTTCTCCAGTCAGTATATATAGACTGCTGCATACATTTTTGGGCAGATATACAAGCTTCTTGGGCCTCTTTTTGTTCTATTGTGTTTCTAATTTGGATGTAATGTTGCCCCAAAAAGTAATGGTGCAAATTGGAAATGTATTTGCAAAATGAGTCCGGATTTTCTACTGAAATGTAGTGGTCATATACATTGAATGTGTTTAATGACTAAAATGTTTTAGGTGTGGTAAATGTGTTTTGGTGAAATGTATGATTTAATTTGTTTGTCTAGAATCACACTGAGTGTCTGTGTAAATTAAAGAATTACACTTGCACCTTTTGCATAATCTCCGCTGTCGCTCTCACAGTCTACCTCTCTCTGCTTATAGTGTTCCCTCTGTTCTGATATTTTCCTTTATTTCCTTATTTTAATTTGTCGTTCGTCACAGTGCCACTTCTTCTCATACTCCCTCCTGTCCTTTTAGTCCCCCTCTGTCATTATTGTCTCCTTCTGTCTCCTAATAGTTCCCCTTCTTTTTATAGTCTATCCTCTGACCTCCTATTTCTCTCTCTCTCATCATATGTGTCTCTAAAATGTTTTACTGTGGAAAATGTGTTTTTGTGATATGTATCGTTTACAATTTTTTGTCTAGAATCACACTGAGCGTCTGTGTAAATTAAAGAATTACACTTTTTCCATAATCTCTGCTGTCTCTTTCACAGTCTACCTCTCTCTGCTTATAGTGTCCCCTCTCTTCTGATGTTTCCCTTCTTTCCTTATTTTAATTTGTCTTTGTTGACAGTTCCACATCTTCTCATACTGTCTCCTAATAGTCCCCCTTCTTTTTATAGTCTATCCTCTGACCTCCTATTTCTCTCTCTCTCTTTATATGTTTCTCTTAATAATTCTTCAGTCAGTATACATAGACTGATGCTTACATTCTTGGGCAGATTTACAAGCCCCTTGGGCCTCTTTCTTGTTCTATTGTGCCTCATTTTTTTCGATGTAATGTTGGCAAAAATATAATGCAGCAAATTGGAAATGTATTTGTAAAATGAGTCAGGATTGTCTACTGAAATGTAGTGGTTATATATAATGGTTTCAGCAGTCCCTTAAACATTTTAGTGTGGTAAATGTGTTTTGGTAAAATGCATGGTTTTAAATAATTTGTCTAGAATCACACTGAGCATCTGTGTAAATTAAAGAATTATACTTGTACCATTTTCCATAATCTCCGCAGTCTTTCCTTATAATCTACCTCTCTCTGCTTATACTGTCTTCACTCTTGTGATATTTTCTCTCTTTCTTTATTTTCACTTGTTATTCCTCATAGTGTTGCTTGTTGTCATAGTTCCTTCTGTACTCTTAGGGGGTCATTAGGATCACGGTTTTTGGGACTGCCCGCCATAAGGGCGGGGGTCCCATGGGGGGGTATTAGGATGGGTTGGTATTAGGATGCGCCCACCACAGTGGCGGTTGCATCCTGCATTTTTAACATTGTGGCGGGCGTTGCTCTCTGGACCGCCCGCCACAATGCTAAAAATGCATGTATGCTTTTGCATACACAAAGCGGCAGGCACCGCAGGCTATACAATATCATTAAGGTTATCTTAATGCTGCAACGTTGTGGAGCTGATGGAAGGAAATTGGAAACTTTAATTAAGCATTTTGTAGCTGCTCAAGTTTCAATATCAGGAAGAACTTTTGTAGCTTTTGCAATTATTTTTCATGATGGACCTTCTACAACATCTGGACATTACACTGTTTATTTAAAATGTTTGAAAGGTTGGATACATTGTAATGATACTCAATTAGTTTTTTAAGCAACGTTTGCCTAAAGAGTTACCAAATTCTTATCTAATATTTTTAAAGCCAAAATGTTAAGATATAAATTTGGCCTTTCAGGATTACTGCTGGTAAGGTAGATTTTTCTGGTGTTGTAGAGTATTTTGTAACTGAGGGTGAGGAGCTTGAAGGTAATCCTCTTGTTGATGTTGAGGAAGAATAGGTGTATCATGTAGTGGGTGATGTGGCTGTAGCAGGGGATATTGTAGATCAATCTGGTGGAGGTGCATTGGATTGGTTGAAGTCGTTATAGGTGTTTGGCTGGAATTCTTGTGTAGAGTGTGCTGCTACAGTGTAGTCTGTTTCTTCTTGTTTTCTTTAGGATATTCTTGTAAATGTTGTAGAGAATGTGATGGGTGTTATAGTAGTATGAGGAAATGCTGTATACTTGTTTACACTTGTAGAGGGAAGAGTTCAATATGAATCATAGAATGTGTACATGGTCTGTAGGTGTTGGTAATGTTCACAGTGTAGTTGACCAGCAGGAGTTATCTGAAGTTAAGGGGGTGAGTTTGAGGATGAGTATCTTCATGTTGTATGAATTCATGTTTACAGAGCTGCTCCTTATCCACTTGGTGACTTCCTTAATTGTGTCATGGAAGTTGTTTTTTGTGGTATGTGACTCCTTGGTGAGGAAGAGGATGAGCTGGGTGCCGTCGATGTAGAAGATAATGTTGTGGTTGAGTTGGTGGGCCATTTGTGTAAGGGTGGCCATGGAGATGTTGAATAGCGTAGGACTGAAGAATGAGCAGTGGAAGATGGTGCAAATGATGTCAGTTGTTTTGGATCTGAAGGCTGGGAGGCAGACGCTCTATTCTATTCTATTCTATTCTATTGAACAACTTTTAAACTAAGAATTTCACACATACTATTTGGCCTTCGGGAAAAGTATGTGAAACTCTTAATGACTTTTTGTTGTAAATTTTGACTGCATATATTTGTTAGTAATATTATTTATAATGGAAGAAAATTATTGATAGTGTTTTGTTTTTTCAAGATTGTTTGCCATACCTCATAGTTACGTAAGAAATTGGTCTTAGAAAAAAATATTTAAGATTATTTTTTTTTTTAGATAATCTTCTTGATTGTCTTTTTTGGTCCACTGTTATGTGATGAGTACTATTGAACTCACTGTTTCTAGTGAATTTCAATATATTCTGAGAACAGCAAAAAAGGCATCTGAAATCCTTTACAAATGATTTTGTGTTGTAAAAGATAAATTGTAACTGTATTTTTTTGTCTTCTACAGATGCTAAATTTATAATTATTATTTTTTTAATTTATTATTTTGAAAGTAAGTATAACTAACTGTTAAAAATGATCGATGGGATGTACTTCTACAGAGCTGAAGTAAGAGAACGTCCATGGTGTACAAAAGTGTGTAAAGACGGTTTCTATCTTTTAAAGATTTTTGAATACATTTAATAAAATATATACTAAGTGTACCTGTATACTTTGCATTTAACTACAACACATCAACTACTTTGGAACTAGTAAGGTGAATAGATATTTTGTACTTTTTTTAGTACAGCATTTCATTATAATAGCCTTAGTCTTTTCTTATAGTGATAAGGAGTGACTGGTTTGAAAATATAATAAGATTATATAACTAAAAAAATAATATAAGCAATTTTATTAATATGGTCTTTTAGAGTAGTTGACAATAGTATTTGTAAATTATTTTTTAAAGGGAAAATTAGTTGATAAAGCTAGTTGTGTATTAAGTATTAGGAAAAACGATAAAATTAAGGGTTTATGCTTTTCTACAAGGAACAACAACCTTTAAAAATCACTATGGAAGAAGAGCAGAAGTATGTAGAAGAAAGTATTGAAATTTCTAACGGTTTAATAGAGGAGTTAAATGTACCTTTTATTGATTGTGAAAATGAAGATGAAATATTGCTGGAGATATAAGCTGCGATTCTTTCGATAAAACAATGGATGAGGATTTTATTGAAGCTTTAGAGGACCATCAAGTTACTTGAAAAGACTTTTAAAAGTTATAATGAAGACATTGAAATTTGAGACAAAACAATGTTAGAAGCTCTATTAAATTATGAAATGTTATAGGAATACATTTATGATTTAAGATTAAAAATGGTTTGAGAGACTCTTCTTGTAGAATTGTAATTATTCTGGTAGTATCCAAGTACTCATGGTGCAAAGTGGGCCTTAGGACATGGACTGCTTCAAAGCTCTATAGATTATGTATGCACTCTTCTATGCACTAGCAAAGTTGTGTTTACAGCTTTTATTTCCAGGTCTATATTCCTTTGTCTCCCTCCCTCTATCTCCCCCACTCTCCCTTTCTGTTTGTCTCCCATGGTTCCCCTCTTTCTCTGTCTCCCTCTCTCTGTCTGTTACCCTTCCTTTGTCTCTCCCCATCTATCTTTGTCTGTGTCTGTATTCCTCCCTCTGTCTCCCTCTCTGTCTCTCCATCTCTGTCTGTCTCTGCCTCTATCTCTCTGCCCCTGTCTTTTTCTCTGTCTCTATCTGTCTGTCTCTGTCTTTATCTCTGTCTCTCTCCCTCTCTCTCTGTCTCTCTCGCTCTCTCTGCCTCCCTCTCTCCCTGTTTTTTTCTGTCTCCCTTCGTCTCTCTCTCTGTTCACCTTACTCTCGCTTGCTCTCTACCTCTCTCTTGCTCTATCTCAGTCTGTGTCACTCACTCTCTATGTCTCCCTCTCTCTCTGTTGCTACAAGGTCGCAGAGGGGGAAGCCAGCATGTTTTGCAATTTTCTTCCAGCAAGAAACCCTCCATTAAACCCCAGTGAAGTTGAGTTCTATACTGGTTTCTACCCTGAAAGGGGTTTCCTAGAGCCCTTTGCAAGAGCAGATATCTGCAGTGTAGAGACCACTAACGCAAGAAAAGCCAAGCCTTGATCCATACGCAGAGAACTGTTTCAATAGGGTTTACTCTTGTTAAATTGTGCACAGTTTTAACTTACAACACATCATGAATATTCTTCCATCAATAAATAAGAGAGCAAGCTGAGAGAACGTGCCTTGAATTTTCAGAGAGCAGCCATAGAACGTGTCTCAAATGGTTCTATGCAGAATAGCTCTGGTGTGCACTAAAAGTGAAGATAAACTATGAACGCATGGACACACATTTTTACCGTGGCATGCACACTGTACATCCAGCTTCTCTGCAAGAGGCTTCCCTGGCTTCTCTGAGCACAGGCCGCCGAGGCCAAGGTTAAGGCTTTGTTCTGCAACTTCAAGACTCCGAAAAAATGTCCACAAAAGGAATTGCAGAACCCCGATTAACACTGAAAGCCTTTAGTGTGCTTTTTTTGTAGCTGATAGACAGAAGACATTTCCCTTCGTCTAGCCTGGACATGAGAGCTGTTAGCACTGCTGCACTTCACAGGTGTTTCAAAGATCATAGAGCAGAGTGTCAAGGAATGCCTCCTAATTAGCAGCCATTATGAGCTAAGTTGTTGCGACACACCCACTATTTGTAGGTGACACAGTACTGTGTTGGGACACACAGTTTGGAAAGCTCTTCCTTAGGCCATGGACTGCTTTAAACCTGTATAGACCATGCATGCAGTCTTCTATGTACGTACAAACTAGTCGTTTATACTTTGAATTCCCCAGTCTGTATCATTAGATGTTCAGCAATCAGTCTCATTCTACTGTTTCATGAGGCTATTTGTGCCATCAGAAAGTCACTCTTTGTGATGTTCCGTGTCACAGCTTTCTACGTGATATTTATCAGGCACATATAACTCAATTTGTTTTGCATACAGCTACATGATGAATATCAGACCCTTTAACATAGTGTTCTGTGTTAAAGGGAAATGCATAGGTGTTGCTGGGAGCATTCACAGCAACACATATAGCATTTTGACACTGCCCCAGATTTATGAGAAATTGTAAATTTGAGGCAGTGTCAAACGCTTACACCTTCCAGGGGAAGTGTGAGGGAGGCACAACAATGAAAAATAGTTTTATTTCTGTTTGTTTCTCATTTTTCAATGTTTACTGCATTCTTCAGCACAAATAGAAAAAAGACAAGTCTTGTGTGTGTTTCCCTTGATTAATAAAAATAATTATCCCTGCAACACAGGTACCCTTGCACTATTGTACAAAGGTTCCTGCGTTGGCACAGGCACACCATTGAGTTAAGGTGCAGGGGAAAAGGAGAGGCATGTGCCGTATCTTATACATACGGCACATTCAACTCTTTTTCATTTTACTTAGGGAAGTGCAGCAGGAACGCCTGCTGTACTTCCCTACGACAGAATCTCATAAATGAGGTGCTATGTCAGTAGCCAAGTATTCATAGTGCAAAGTGGGCCAAAGAGCAAGGAGTTCCTCAAACCCCTATGGACTATGCACACACTGTTCTATGCACCTGCAAATTTGCCTTTTATGTGTTGAATTCCACAGTCTCTATCCTTACACTTTTACCAAACACTTTGTCAATCTTTGTATACTTTTATAGTAACTAATTCATCATTGTGTAGTGAGGTATTCAATACATTAAAACACTAATCAGTAGATGTACATTAAGTGGTATATCCCCATAGATATGCCAGTTATTGTGCAGTATAGCATCACCACCATTGATGCACTGTATTTACAATGTGTTGCACTATGGGGCAAAAACGGTTCAGATATGTGATGTATCTGTGCTGTGAAGATGGCACATTGTTTGACTTGTATTGCAAGTGCAATGCCGCTCCAGCAATGATGGTGGGGCCCTATGCTCATAATGCTGTGTGAATCCTTACACCTGCTTCAAGCAGGTGCAGGGTTTTGATGCAGCAGAAGTCCAAAACTGTCTATGAAAGTGTTTATGAGGTAAAGTGGGCTTAGGGTAAGGGCTGTTTCAAACCCCATTTGTCTATGCATGTACTGTTCTACGTACCAGCAAATTAGTGTTTTATACCTCAAATTCCCTAGTCTCTCTCCTTACACTTGCAGCAAACACTCTGTCATTGCTGATTTAGTATTGTATTGAGGTATTCATTGCAATATCCTTATGTATGCACTGTGTTAACAAGGAAGCTGTTATGGATTCAATCATGCAGTCTCTTTGCAGAAAGGTAATTATACAGTCAGTACCCAAGTAATTATAGAGCAAAGTAGGCCTTAGGCCATGGAGTGCTTTAAAACTCCTATGGACTATGCATGCAGACTTCTATGCACCTGCACATTTTTTTTTTATACCTTCAATTCCACACTCTATATCAATATACTTATAGCAAACACTCTGACATTGCTGTACTTATCTATACAGTGTTGTAAAAGTGAAGCAGTTACACATTCAGGTTTACACTGTTTGCAGAAGTCGTATCATCCAGTTAGTACTGAAATATTTGTCTAGTAAAGTAGGCTTTAGTATATGGACTGGTTCAAACTCCGGTTTTCTATGCATGTACTCTTCTATGCAACTGAAAACGTGTCTTTTAAACTTTTCATTACCCAGTCTCTAAACTTATACTGTTTCCAAACATTTTGCTACTGCTGTTTCATTATTGTACTGAGCCATATAGAATATATGCTTGTTTGTACACTGTATGAAAAGTTAAGCAGTTATATATTCAGCTCTACAGTCTCCTTCAAGAAGTGTAATCATTCTGCCACTTTCGAAGTAGTCATGCAGCAAAGTTGGCCTAAGGGTATGGACTGCTTTAAACACCTATATATAACAAATGCACTTTTCTAAACATCTGCAAACTTGGCTTTTAAAGTTTGAATTGCCTAGCTTCTATTGTGAGACTTCCTGCAAACATTCTGCTACTGCTATTTCAGTATTGTAATGGGTCATACAGCAGTATGTTCTGATGTATGCACTGTTCTAAAGGTGAAGGTGCTATATATTTAGCTAGACAATTTCCTTGTAGAGGTGTAAGCATTCAGTCGGTTCCCAAAAAGTTATGCACCAAAGTACGCCTTAGGTAATGGACTGCTTCAAATCTGGATAGACTATGTATCCTCTGTTCTATACACCGGCTGACTTGCCTTTTATACCTTCAATTCCCCAGTCTGTTTTCTTAGACTTTCAGCAAATAGTCTCATACAAGTGTTTCAGTATTATTGTGAACCATACAGCACTATGTGCTTATCTATACACTGTTACACTGTTCTAAAAGTAAACCTGCTATACATTCATCTAGACAGTCTCCTTGCAGAATTGTAATCATTCATGGCCTCATTTATGAGACTTTTTGCACCATTGGAACGTCACTTTTTGTGATGTTCAGTGGCACAGCGGTCAGCATGATATTTATCAGGCAGCACTAAGGCATTTTTTTTTGGTGTACTGTTGCCTGATAAATATCAGCCACTTTAATGCAATATTCTGCGTTAAAGGGGTGTGCAATGGGTGTTGCAGGGGGTGTTCCCAGCAACATCCATGGCCTTTTGACACTGACCCACATTTATGAAAAATCGTAAATCTGAGACATTTCCAAAAACGTATGCCTCTCCAGCGGAGGCGTAAGGAAGGTGCAACTGGGAAAAATAGTTTTATTTCTCTTCATTTTTTCTTTTTCTATGTGTGCTGCTTTCTGCAGCACACGTAGAAAAATGAAAGGTTTCTTGTGATTATTTTTCTACAGAAAGGTTTCCCTACCTGTACAAAAATAATCATCCTTGCAACGCAGGCACCCTTGCACCATTGTGCAAAAGTTCGTACTTTGGTGCAGGCAGACAATTGTGCGCTGGCGCAAGGGAAAAGGATAGGAATGCACTGTATCTTGTGGATATGGCACATTCCTGCCTTTTTATTTTGCCATAGGGAAGCGTCGTATAAAGGCCTGCTGCACTTTTCTACAGCAACATTTCATAAATGAAGCCTATGTCAGTAGTCAAGTATTCATGGTGCAAAGTGGTCCTTAGGGCATAGAGTGTTTTCAAACCCGTACAGACTGTGCATACAGTGTTCTAACTACCTGCATATTTGCCTTATTTATATTGAATTTCGCAGTTTCTATCTTTTCACTTCCACCAAACCCTCTGTTACTCTTGGTATAGTTTTCTAGTGACTCATTGATCAGTGTGTAGAAAGGCATTCACTACATTAAAACAGTAATTAGTAGTTGTACAATAAGAGGTATATCTCCAGAGATATGACAATTATTGTGCACTGTGACATCACCACCATGGAAGCATCGTATTTACAATGTGGTGCACTATGATATGTGATGTATCTGTGCTGTGAAGATGGTGCATTGCTTGACTTGCATTGGAAGCGCAATGCAGCTCCAGGAATACTCTTTGGGCCATATGCTCATAATGCTGTGTCAATCCTTACACCTGCTTTGAACAGGTGCAGGGTTTTGACGCAGTACAAGCCCAAAAGTGACTGAATCACTTCTTTTAAATTTCACTTAGTCACTTTTAGGAGGCATTCCTGCACCAGAACACCCCCCACCTGTGCAGGAAAGCCTCCTTCTGGCGCAGGGCTTTACAATGTGACGCACCTTCCAATTATGTCACATTGCAAATACCATACATTATGCCACATCCTTTACACCACCGGTGCATCACACATGTGATGCAACGGTTGTGTAAAAGAGGCATAAGGGGGTTGTAGAACCACCCCTAATACAGGCAGTTTCACCAATAGTGGAAATTGAAGCATAGAGTTGTAACATTTATATGCATATGTTATATTCAAGTGTTTCGGAGGTACTACAGTATACTATAGGTAAACACCTTATAGGTTCATGCTGTAGCACATCCTTATAGTTCTGCACTTTCACATTCACCATACACTACTAACGTATTGATTCATTCATTTATGAACTACACATTCATTCTGACAAACTTTTATAGACTAACATAGAAATATAGTTCTTTTTTTAGACCAGTAGAGGTAGTTCTGAAAATAACCTTTTTTTGTCTTTGTTGTTTTATATTTTTTTTGTAGTTTTTTCAACAAGTTTTTTTTCTTTAACTAGAAAAGTGGAACTTTTGAAACCAAAAAACTGTGCACCAGGAACAAAAAAGTTTTTAAAAATGTATTTCTAAGGGCAACGGTGCTGCTCTTGCCTCTTCACAATCAGGTCCACAGATTGCTCACCATAGCAAAGCATTTCTATGCAACGTTTACAGTTGAACATTATTTCAGAACACTGAGGAACAATAATAGGATGTGGAAACCATAGGTTTCACACACGTTATAGTTAGGAATAAGCATTTAAAAGACCTTAGAAATTCACTGAAAAAAATATAGGTTTCACACATGTTATAGTTAGCTGGACATTTCACTCATACAAAACCATTGAAATTCCTCTGTTATAGCTAGTTTGGCTAACTATAACTCGCGCGCCCGCAATGCACTGCTGATGACGTCACATATTACATCACTCATGACATGGTGGTGACATCACTCATGACGTCACTGATGACATCATCCTTGTGAAAGAGTGGCAGATCTCCTCTCACCCTAATATAAACTTTGATACACACATTCAAAAATAGAAACTACATTTTTTTTTAAAATGGAGATACCAATACCAGTTACAACAACCTATTAGGTAATTCCAACATCTACATAAATATCCACTCATTCACCAACAGTTCTATATAGTCACTCATACATGTACTCAATCATTATATGTACTCATACACCTATATATCCTGTTACGCACTGATACTCATCCATAGAGTTACTCACACACATACTCACACATGCAAATAAACTATCAAACATCCATTTACTTGCATATACAGCTATACACTCATCACAACACTTACTTCTACAGAAACGTACACACACTTACTCTCTTGTACAATCACTTAAAGAAACACATACTTTTTTATACAGGAACTCTTCCAATCTCTCACTCTCACATATACTCACTTATATACATCAATACTCACATATCCTAGTGTAAAACATATTTAGTTACTCATAAAGATACTATTGAGACAGTCATTCACTCACTAACACACCCATAGACACACTCATCCACCCATACATCCTGCACACATGCTGTTTCCAAAACACATACAAACAGTGAGTCAGTCAGTCATGCATCTGTGCGCTAAGTAATACCCCCATCAAACCATACAGACACTCATTCTGATACTCAAAAAACAACTAATAACCCATTTAGACAGTCATGTAGCTACTCACCAACCCATGCAGCCACTTATACACAAAGTGAGACACTGATACAGATATTTACATATTTAAACATTACTCGCTAATACATGTATTCCCAAAGATACACTTAATAAGTCAGTTATACAATCAACTTTACAAATAAAACATCCATTCAGACACTTATTTACCCATGTATTCTTCTATCGAACTTTAGATATACATATATAAAAAATATCGATTTTTCAGGAAGACACACATTCACTGGATGATGTCATCATTGATGTCATCAGTTATGTCATTTGAGATGTCATCAGTGATTTCATAAGTTATGTCACTGACCATGTCATGAGTAATGTAATATGTGACGTCATCAGCAGTTCATTACGGGTGTGCAAGTTATAATTAGCTGAACTAACTATAACGGGGGAATTTCAATGGTTTTGTGAGAGTGAAATGTCCAGCTAACTTTAACATGTGTGAAACATGTGTTTTTTTCAGTGAATTTCTAAGTTTTTTTTTATTCTAATTCCTAACTATAACCTGTGTGAAACCTATGGTTTTGTCAGTGAATATATATATATATATATTCAATGGAAAAACCATAGGTTATAGTCCATATATAGTTAGGAATTTGCATTTACAAAACCTTGAAAATTCAATGAAAAAAACATTAGTTATAGAACATATATAGTTAGGAATTTGCATTTACAAAACCTTATTTTACTCGCATAAAACCATTGAAATTCCATATATAGTTAGATGCGCTAACTATATATCGCGCACCCGCAATCCACTGCTGATGATGTCACATATTACATCATTCATGACATGGTCAGTGACATCACTGATGACATCACTGATGACATCTCAAATGACATCACTGATGACAACATCCAGTGACTGTATGTTTCTGTAAAGTTAAAATATGTCTTACATATTGAAGAATGAGTGGATGTATAAGTGTCTGGATGAAGGATTTAGTAGGTGCATGACTGACTGTATGAGTGAGTGATTAAATGTGTCTCACTGAGTGCATGGGTTAGTGACTAAACTGTCTTAATTTGTGCATCATTATGTCTGTTGTTCTGTAAACTGTTGCATGTGTTGATAAGTAGCTATATGAGTAACTATATGGGTTATTGATTGGTTGCCCAAGTATTTGTATGGGAGACTGAGTGTGTGTGTGGGTGGCTGGGAGGTGTGTGACTCTGTGCATAGATGTGTGAGCAGTTGATTCACTAGATGTATGGTTTCAAAAGTGCATGTGGAAACAGCTGTATGGGCGGTTGACTGTGTGCATGAGTGTATTGGTGAGTGAATGGATATCTCAGTGCTACATGTCAAAGTAAGTACATATGTAAAACACAGTACATGTGAGAGTTGACATATATAAATAATTGTGCAGAAGAGCCAGTGAATGTGTGAGTGGCTGTATGGATCATTGTGAACTTGTATCAGGGATTGTATAAGAGAATAAATATGTGTTAGTATATGTTTGAATAAGTAAAGTTTGTATAACTGTATAGTTGAGGAAATGGAGGTGTGATTGATTCTTTGCATGACTGACTAGGTGTGTGAGTAACTCCATGGATGAGTGACAGTCTGTGGGTGTCTGTTTACACTGATTGTATCTAAGGTTATATTAGAGTCTGAAGAGGTTCATCGTATTATCACATGAATGATATCATCAGTGATGTGATCAGTAATGTCAAATGAGATGTTATCAGTCATTTTATCAGTGATGTCATTTGATATGTCATCAGTGTTGTCATCAGTGATGTCATTTGAGATGTCATCAGTGATGTCATCAGTGATGTCACTGACCATGTCATGAATGATGTAATATGTGACATCATCAGCAGTGGATTGCGGGTGCGCGATATATAGTTAGCGCATCTAACTATATATGGAATTTCAATGGTTTTATGCGAGTAAAATAAGGTTTTGTAAATGCAAATTCCTAACTATATATGTTCTATAACTAATGGTTTTTTCATTGAATTCTCAAGGTTTTGTAAATGCAAATTCCTAACTATATATGGACTATAACCTATGGTTTTTTCATTGAATTTCAATGGTTTTTTGAAAGCTAATATCTGTATCTGTAAAATGTATTCTTCTTTAAATCTTAAAATATATTTTACATGTTTTTTATACATTTTTTTTATTAAAGAAATTTTGTTGCGCTCCTAGTCCGCGAACCGGTCAGCTTCCTGTTAGCTCAATTTAAAGCCGCGACTTGTTGCGCGAACCGGTAATCGTTCCTTTAGCGTAACTGTTACGTTATCATGACGTTTTGCGTTGTCGCGTAATATGTTATCCGACGCGCCAATTTAGCGGACCCGGAAGCGGTCCGGAAAGCGGCGCAAAGCGCGAAACGTAAAGACAGCACGTCATGTGACTTTTCATTGGTTCATTTCACTTTTGGTTTCCTAATGATGTAATACTAGGTCATGTGATCTAAAATTAACACTTTTCATTGGTTTAGAACTTTTGCTTTTCCCAAATGATGAAAACCCCTCCTTCTTTCCTCACTCTGACTTTCATCTTGGTGAGAGAAAGACCCTTTTACATTCTAGAGAAATGGCTTCAGTTGTTGCTTCTGGTAGTGTTCCCCCACCACCACCTCCACCTCCTCATGGAAAGAAAGGACCACCTACTCAACCAATCTTTGAAGAAGAGGAAGATCAGGAAGAGGAGGAAGAGCCTGAATTTTTGCCTGAGGAGCCCAGGAGGTACAACAGAAAGGAAAATTTAATCTGGCAATTTTTTAAATTTCCACCAGGGCAAAAGAAAGTCAACGCAAGATATGTCTTTTGCCGTATCTGTGATGAACGCCTTTCAAGGGGGACGGACAAAAAATATAGTTTTGGAAATTTTACAATGCACAGGCACATGAGTAGGTGGCACCCAAATAATTATAGTGCTGCTCAGCTTCGCAACGAACAACAAAATCCCCGGCAATAGCAAGAAGATCTGTCGTGCCGGAAATATCGGGACCAGAGGCAAGGGAGTTGATCCCGAATATTCAAATGGACATGGGGGAAGTGAAACAAATGTGCATGTGGTGCAATCAAATATTATGCTACCGAGAAAGTAGCATTACTCTTATAATAAGAGCAATCAAAAATCATGTATGTCCAAAACGCCCCAAAAAATTAATTCTTCTTTTTTTTGTTGCTCCTGTTGAGCCCTTTTCAATGAATCATTTTTGTTTCCCCCCTCCCCCCAAAAAATAAAAAAAATTACAAAATGTTCAGAAAAAAACAAAAAAATATAAAAAATGTTCAGAAAAATAATTAAAAAAAATTAAAACAACAAAAACCAAAAAAAAAGTTCTTTTCAGAACTACCTCCCCATTATAAAAAAAAATTGGTAGAATTTTTGGAACTCTGCCAAGCTCTATTTCTTTTAGTTCGCTCCCAGTTCGCACTCCGGTACGCGAACCAGGAGCGAACCAAAAAAATTTAAAAAAAAACAAAACAGTAAGTATAAGGAAAGGAAACAGACAGTTATGTTACAAGAAAGACAGCTATAGGGAGTAAAGAAAAGATACTGTTACCCGCAATTCACTTCTGATCATGTCATATATTACATCATTTTTTACATGGTCAGTGACATCATCAGCAGTGGATTGCGAGTAACAGTATCTTTTGTTTACTTCCTATAGCTGTCTTTCTTGTAACATAAATGTCTGTTTCCTATCCTTATACTTACTGTTCTTGTTTTAAACATTTTTTGAGATCATTCACAAACAGTAACATTAATAGAGACAGAATGAGTGAATAATAATGAAGAAGTATGAGAAGAGAGGGAGTGAGAAAAATACTGGAAGGAGTAGAATAATTAAGTAATAGAGAAAGGAATGAGAGAAGAAGCAAACACAGGAAAGTAAAGATTAAAGAAATGAAGCAGTAGAACTAATAGATGTTAAATGTGATAGAGTAAATGATTGATTGAGGGTGACGATAAGGTGTGTCCTCTGTAAAAGTTTGTTTAAGATGAAGCGTACTCAGGGTTGCATATCAAATTTATGCTTGTTGAAGAATACAGAGGAGATAATACATGTGAAGACCTACCATTGTAGTAAAACATGCCCACTTATTACATCATTCATAACATAGTCAGTGACATCATCAGCAGTGGAATGCGGGTTAAAAAAGTAGAAAACATTTACCTTATAATTCTTGTTAACTTTTAAAGAAAATTTTTCATACTTTCAATCTGTAAAAGAGAGAACAAACATTTCCAAAAATATTAAAACATGTATTTAAAAATTAGAAAAAAGAAGGGAAAAGGTTCAAGAAGAAACAGTTTTTAAACAACTTTGACACTTACAGAAGCCTCTGCTTCTCTACGACCCCTACACAATCCTAAAGATATTTATTTTAAACAAACAGTATCTTCATGCTGATGAAATGAGGCCTATTTTGCAACATGGTGCTTCTTTTGCATTGCTGATGTCTCACAATAGTGATGCAATAGCAGCGCAAAAGAGATGTAAAGCCATCATAAAATTGTGTCTAACATTTTAAATGATTGTTTCAGGATGCAAATAAGATGTGTGCTTTCAAGAGCTTTCTTTGAGGTGAGGCCTATTACTTTTTTTTAAAAAAAACAGTACCCAGAAGTACAGCACTGTAAGCATTAAAATTGACACTTACAGAAGACTCAGTTTCTCCATATCTACCTCACATTTCTAAATGTATATCATAAGTACAAAAAGCAGAACATTAATTATACATGTTAAATGGTTTATTTTTGCTGTTCTCAGAATGTATCAAATTTCACTTAAATCAGTGACTTGAAGGTATTCATCATGTAACAGCGGGGGAAAAAAACACAATCAAAATGATTGTGGTTAAAAAACCCATACAACCTAAGAAATCTGAATTCAAAACTCCTTAAAATTAACTTACTTTCAATGACGTCGAAGGATCACCTATGAACAGCGTCCACTCTGTTGTGCTATAAATATTTTCAGTCCGCCACTTTCTGAAAGAAAACCTCCATCGTTTTGAAAAATATGTTACATACAAGAAAAGACTTCTCACATTCTATCACATGTTTCCACTAGGCCAAATCATGTTGCAGCGATTCGCAACTCTTGTAATTCTTCCAATCAAATCCCATCATTTTCTATTTTCGCAACTTTCAAAAAGAAAACATTTGAGATTATTTTCACAATCCTGGACTACTAATATCTTACTCTTCTTTGTCACTCATGTTCTCCTTTTCCTATGACACTGATACTGCTTACTATGAAGCAGACTTACTTGCATCAGGTTTATATAGTTGGATTTTTAAATTGACATTATAATTAAAAGTTTTGGAGCAATAATCTAGACAGCATTGCAGACTTACATTCCCTCTACTTGATGAACCTTTTGCAATTCCTCACAGGAAATCCCAAAATTCTTTCTTTAAAATTTTGGTTTTAAAAACACCAGGTAACAATTTTTAAGGTCAAACGGCAATTTTGTTTTGAAAGTTACAACGGAATCATTGCAGAATGACCAGCCGTTTCGAGACTTTAAATAAGCTGTATAATGTCCTGATGTTGTTGAAGGACCATCGTGATAGATAATTGCTACAGTTACAAAAGTCCTTCCTGATATTGACAGTAGCCCTGGGCGAAGAACTACGCTCCGTTCGCGGAGTTTGCGGAGTTTCGGCAACTCCGCGCTCCGCGGAGAACGCGAAGTTGTCGAATACTCCGCGAACTGCTGCGTAGCGTAGTTCTCGCGCGCTCAATAGCATTTTCGCGTGCGCGAGGATGCTTGTCGGGAAGATCGAGTTGCCGAACACGCAGAAACTGCAATCTGGCACAGAATAACTCGCGAATACGTTAGTAGTGACCGGAAATAAGAGAACGCAAGCGGGCGGGACAAACCTCATGGGTAACTTCGCGCGCTACACATCCCAAGCATGCAGGCAATCAATCAATCAATCAATCAGGATATTTGTATAGCGCGCTACTCACCCAGAGGGTCTCAAGGCGCTTGGGGGAGGGGGGTCCACTACTGCTCGAACAGCCATGTCTTGAGTTGCTTCCTGAAGCAGAGGTGGTCTTGGGTCAGGCGGAGGTGGATGGGGAGGGAGTTCCAAGTCTTGGCTGCCAGGTAGGAGAAGGATCTTCCTCCCATGGTGGATCTTCGGATGCGTGGCACGGCGGCGAGGGCGTGGCTGTTCGATCGTAGCTGGCGGGTGGGAGTGTAGAAGGTCAGGCGGTTGTTGAGGTACCTGGGGCCCAGGTCGTAGAGGGCCTTGCGTGCGTGGGTGAGGAGTTGGAACGTGATTCTATTGCTGACGGGGAGCCAGTGAAGGTCTCTCAGGTGTCCAGAGATGTGGCTGTATCGGGGGATGTCCAAGATGAGTCGTGCGGAGGCGTTCTGGATGTGTTAGAGTCTTTTCTGGAGTTTGGCTGTGGTTCCGGTATAGAGGGTGTTTCCGTAGTCCAGTTGGCTGGTGACGAGTGCCTGTGTGACCGTCTTCCTGGTTTTGGTGGCGAGCCATCGGAAGATCTTTCGGAGCATGCGTAGGATGTTGAAGCATGATGATGAGACGGCGTTGACTTGTCTGGTCATCGAGAGGGAGGAGTCCAGGATGAAGCCCAGGTTGCGTGCGTGGTCCGTTGGTTTGGGTGCGCTGCCCAGGGCAGGGGGCCACCAGGAGTCATCCCAGGCGGAGGGTGATGATCCAAGGATGAGGACTTCCGTCTTGTCTGAGTTGAGTTTCAGGCGGCTGTTCCTCATCCACTCGACTACGTCTTTCATCCCTTCGTGTAGGTTGGTTCTGGCGGTTCCTGGGTCGTTGATGAGGGAGAGGATCAGCTGGGTGTTGTCAGCGTAGGAGATGATGTTGAGGTTGTGTTGGTGTACGATGGCTGCGAGGGGGCTCATGTAGACGTTGAAGAGGGTGGGGCTGAGTGATGATCCTTGTGGTACGCCGCATTTGACTTCGGTGGCCTTGGATCTGTACGGGGGGAGGCGGACTCTCTGGGTTCTTCCGGTGAGGAATGAGATGATCCACTCCAGTGCCTTCTCTTGGATTCCGATGTTGCTGAGGCGCTGCACTAGGGTGCGGTGGCAGACCGTATCGAATGCTGCGGAGACGTCCAGGAGGATGAGGGCCGCTGTTTCCCAGTTGTCGAGCAGGGCTCGGATGTCGTCAGTGGCTGCGATGAGGGCGGTCTCGGTGCTGTAGTTGGCGCGGAAGCCGGACTGCGAGTGGTTGAGGCTGGTTGGGCGAGCGCAATTGGCGATCCACTGTGTGAGGTTGTTGGCTGCTTGGTTGGGGTCCGTTGAGCTGGCGGGAGGGTTCTGGCTCAGTGAAGTGGTGAGCTGGTCGGTGGTGATCTTGTTCCAGTTCCTGCAGGGAACCTGTTGCGGGTGGTGGTGAGTCGTGGTCTTTCTGAAGCTGAAGTGGACGCAGCTGTAGTCTGTCCAGTGGAGTCCGGTGGAGTGGCTGAAGGAGATGTACTTGCTGGAGGAGAAGACTGGGTCAAGCGTGTGTCCGGCGTAGTGGGTGGGGGTGTTCACCAGTTGCATGAGTCCAAGGTTGGCGAGGTTGTCCAGCAGGGTGGTGGTGGTGTTGTCGTTGTTGTTCTCCAGGTGGAAGTTGAGGTCCCCTAGGAGGATGTAGTCAGCGGAGGCGAGGGCATGCGGGCTTATGAAGTCTGCGATGTCTTCGCTGAATTGTGTGCGAGGTCCTGGGGGTCTGTAGATGAGGGTGCCTCTGAGTGTGGTCTTGGGGTCGGTGTGTATCTGGAAGTGAAGACGTTAAGCGGCTGTGAGGGTGTCGTCTGATTGGTCGTGATGCGGATGGTGTTCTTGTGGACGATGGCGATGCCTCCTCCTGTCTCGTTGACGCGGTCTCTCCGGGTGATCTTGTATCCGTCCGGGATGGCGACTGCGATGTCGGGCGCTGAGGTGGCGTTCATCCATGTTTCCGTGAGGAAGGCGACGTCTGGAGATGTGGTGTCGAGCAGGTTCCAGAGTTCCACGGCGCTCCCGAAGACGAAAAATGGCTCGCGAACGGGTCAAGCAAGCTACTACGCATGCTCGCGGAGCTATGCGTAGTTCGCGGAGTGCAAGTGCATCTTCGCGTAGCTCGCGGAGTGCGGCTACGCGAACTACGCCCAGGCTTAATTGACAGCTGAGAAGCCACAAATTTTTTTATTAAAGTTGACAATTTTGATCCATCAGGCCTACATCGTTGGATCATTAAAATGACATACTGGCCATATCTACGTATAAATAATGTTGACATCATTTCAGATTTACATTGGCTACACTCCATGTTGTGATCCGCTGCATTTACTAGCTTATTAAAGGACACTGATTTACTGTCTGGCAAAGTTAAATATATAAATCTTTCTGAGTCTACACTAGTAGTACTTGATACCATACAGTTCCCGCAGTCATGCTGCCATTGATAAGAAAGCCCGAACAGGTGATCTACATCTACACCCTCATCTTGCAATACATCAAGCATATACATTAAAAACTCCTGACAATCTTGCTGATTATTTTCAGAGAAGTCTGTTTGACCTGAACATTCATCTAACAGATAACGAACTTCAGACACACTTTCTACTTTTGTTCGATCAGTGCTACATTTTTCGAAAACAGAATTCAACAAACAGCATAAAATATGTTCTGAATTCAACAGAATCTGTTCTTTTAAACTCTCTAGTGAAAAGAGAACATTAACCACTACATTTGCATAGCAGTTGACACCAGAACTGTTTTCAAATTGAAAACCGACAACATCTTCAACAGAATCCACTTTCTTTCTGCTAACAATTTTCGGTTCATCGACTTTTGGTCTTTTTGCTACAACCTCCCTACTATTACTGATATTTCTACGTTTCCGGCCTACCACACGTTTCTCAAACAAAGGATATTGAGGCAAATGTGGCGCATACTCTCTTCTTAACCTATTGTATTCCTTAACACAATCTAGATCCGCACAAATGTTTGTGACATCACAGTCAATCAAGTACAATCCCGATAAAGTTCTAACTCGTGACAATGCCACATATGTCATACCCTCCTTGAACACAGGACTGCCAATATTCACCAATGCACTGTCTACACTTAAACCTTGAGATTTATGGATTGTCACCGCATATGCCAAGCAAACAGGAAACTGTTTACGGCAAACATATAAGTCTTTAACAAGCAAAAACCTAGCAGAACAACGACCAATTAGCTGTACTTCCTCAATGCCATCAAATTTAATTTTTAAAAATTCTATTCCATCTCTATTTCTGTATTTCTCAAAATCAACAACATTACCCATTGATCCATTTACCAGACCTCTTTCAACATGTAAATTCCTTCTCAAAATAATTCGGCAATTTAAACACACATTCAAAGTCTTTTCAAAACCCGCTGTTTTAGATATAGTCTTCTCTAATGAATCCAATTTTGATTTCAAATTCTCTGACAAAATAATTGTTGATCCCATATGCTCTATTTTGTCAATAGCTTCAAGTTTCACAATCTCTTGCTTTTCTAAATTCAACATTTTGTTGTTGAAGATGGCACATTCTGCAAGAGTTGGCATCAAACATATTCCGGATTTCTTCTCAGTAATTTTCTGAAAAATATTCTCAGCCACAATCTCTTGTTCGGGATATAAATTTGAAAGTAATCGTGCATTTAAAGCTTCTTTTCCATGCTCGGTCACTTTTCCAATTCTAAAATCTTGTAGAATATTCTTGTAATCTTCATCTTTTGCCTGACGCATATTTTCATGCAGTTCAGCATAATTGAAGTTTAACCATATATTGACGTTGCCAATGCTCCCTAGGCACTTCCTGGTATCTTCATGCGTGAGTATTTTGAACACAGGTTGGCCTTTTACTGGTGTCAGCTGCAGAAGATCTCCGAAAACAATGATGTGTTTGCCACCAAATAACACATCATATTCAGTTTTAAGTACTTCTTGCATTCTCAAATGCACAAAGGCAAGCATGACATTGGAAACCATGCTTACTTCGTCAATGATAAGTAGTTTCATTTTCCTCAAGACTCTTGAAACTTCACAGCAAGCATCCCCAGATAACTTGTGGTATTGTAATTTGTTGTCATGCTCCACCGGCAGCATCAGTAGACGATGCAAAGTAATACCTTTAATGTTATGTGCTGCAAGTCCAGTAGGAGCGGTGACAACACAAGACAGCGATGACTCAGTCCTTTCCTGCAGATAGCATGAAATTGCTTTAATGAGGAAACTTTTTCCAGTTCCCGCTTCTCCACTCACATACAGTCGGACAGGCTTCAACGATGTACATGAGCACTCTTTCTTCTCATGACTTAATCCATGCTCAATTTGCTTGGTAACTTCATCATATATTTTCCTCTGCTCAACATTGAGTTGTTTTTCCAAGTCTTCTAAGTTAACTGAATCCTCCTGAGCATGTGCAATGGCTCTTTCCACTTCATTCATAGCAGTGGCAGCTTCATTTTCGATAATAGGTCCTCCAAGTGGATCTTGACTCAATGAAACAGAACTCTGACTGTCCTGAGAACTGTCTCTGGCAATCTCGGCTGCAATCGTTGCTTCCTGCTCAATTTCCAAAGTTAGCATTTCTTGATATTTGGGAAAAGCAGGACATTCTATGGTCTCCTTAGCAGCAGTGAAAGAGTCTTCGTAACAGAGGAAATCTCCAAGCAGTTCCTCTTCTGCACGCCAAGGCTTGAAAAGTTGCAAAAGTGCTAAATAGAAAAACTCCTTTTTTTCTGGAGATTCGCCACTCAATTTTCGATGGTTTACTAATTGGCATTTTCTTTGCTTGACCAGGCATCCCTCACTTCCAATTACAGCATACACTCCTTTCTCAATATCTTCTTTGATGTTACTCTTGAATATATAATTTTGTAGAACCTCATATAGACAAACATTCTCAAGGTGACTGCTTCGATTTGGATAATATGTATCCAACATGTTGGTCTTCAAAATGTCGGTACTGTTTGGTTCCTTTTCTGCCAAATATTCAATTTCCCGGACAGGTTTTAGAACTCGATTTCGCGTTGCAGCAAGACCAAGACTCGCCCAAACAATACTCCTGGATTTGGCATAGAGACTTGCTGAAGACAATCGATCTGAACATTCGTAAGCTCCGATTTCTCGATGCGACAACATCTTCAGACTGAAACTGTACAACTTCTTGCTGAGGCTCTTTTCATGGGAAATGTCCTCCCACATATCCTTCAGTTCTGTCTTTTCTTTTTTGGTGATGTAAGATGTCACATACCGAGCCACAGCCATACAGTTGTCACCCACAAACTGTATATCCATGTTAGCATTCCACATGGACAAAATCACTGGGTTGTAGTCGTTGATGTACTTGGACTCTTCGTTCCTTTTCAAATTGTATGTATTTTTGGGTGATTTCCTCGTCACATTATGTCGCAGTGAAGACATCAAACTGTTCACTCTTCCTTTAGAAATCACCGGTCGTGGAAAGTTGAAACGACATTTGGTGTAGAACTTGTCCTTGTTTCTGAATTTACGACGACAGTACTTTCCACAACGATGGCTTTGGAAACGTAGAACTTGTTCTCTTAGGCTTTTCTTCTCCGTTGCGTTTGGAACAGCACACGTAGAATACTGTTCTATGAAATTCATCACTAAGTCATCCGGATCTGTTCCAAATTTAGGTGCATCCTTGATCCACAACAACATATGTATATGAGGAGCACCTCTTGCTTGGTACTCCTTTCTCCAGAAGAAATCCAACACCTCTCCAAGAGGTGGATTCTTCTTATTTGTGATGAAAGACATCATAGCTTCAAATCTATGATTGAAGTACCTGCATACATTCACAGGATCCAAAGAACACAGTTCTCCAGGTGTCTTGAATTCAATGTTTTCAATATTTCCATTTGCCTCTCGTAGAAATTCAAGTAAGTCTTCCCAGCCATACTCGGCACAGCTCAGAGTGAGGAACCATGTCGGAGTTCCTAAGTTCCTCAGCATACATTTTAAATCACCATGACGACGGTACCAGTACTCATTAGTACCACGCTGACACGCCATGAGATTAATTAAGTGAGAATCCAAAATACTGTCTTGGACATTGACTTTATGCATAAAGTCCCTTGCCGAGATATTTCGCATCTGTATACCACTTTTTAAGATGTGGTTCACTGCATATGACAGTCCAGACAGATCGCTTTCAAACAGGAGATGAAACAAATAGGGAATGCATTGACGAAACCTAGGATCTTCTGCATACAATCGTAAAGTCCGGTATTCAGACGCAGGAATTTGATGAGATCGCTCATCATATCTTCCTCCTCGACCTGTGGGAAATAGCTGTGGGAAACACC
This sequence comes from Lissotriton vulgaris, assembly GCF_964263255.1. NCBI lineage: Eukaryota > Metazoa > Chordata > Amphibia > Caudata > Salamandridae > Lissotriton > Lissotriton vulgaris. Next base: position 1,292,329,156 of record NC_141689.1, on the reverse strand, counting down.
GAGCTTCCAAACTTTCCTCCCAAACACTAATGGGACTCCCTTTGGCTTGTTTCATTTGAAACAACTCAATAGCATTCCCCATGACTTCCTTGGAATGCAAAGGATGAACACTATAATGTTCATATATTTCTTCACTTTTAGAGGCCTCTACTTTCTCAATTTGGCCAGCACACAAATCGCTATCCTCTTCATCACTTACTTCCTCTTCTGCAACATATACATTCTTATAGTACTTATTATTTTTCTTTAAATACACTGTTGCCTTTTTGACTTTCCTAACATCCACTAAATCTTGCCATATTTTCTTATTCTTTGTCGGAACCCCATTAACCAAGATAACCAGAGGTTCCTCTTCCACTTTTTCTATTCCAATTGTGTTAATGTTTTTGTTCAAATCTAGAGGCAAATAAACAACTCTTCCCTTTAATCCTCTCTGTAAATCTGCTGGAGGCAACTTCCCTGTCTTTGGCTCCATTCTTACAATAGCCTGAAAGGAATGGATACTTTGAATCAAAATAGATTCATAAGTATTTAAATCCTTCAATTCAGAAGGAATCTCAACCAATTCCAGATTATTATGAACTGCCCTAGCAGGCATCTGGTTTTGGTTTAATTTATTACAACAATAAGTACACACACGTTGATCCGATCCCAAATCAAAATAATTTTCTACCATCAAGTATGTGGCAAAATCCTTCCATTCACTATTATTTTCCCTTTCACTTTTTGCATATAAATCCACTACCTTAGTCTGATTCTTATAATAAGTGCGTCAACAACATACACAAATGAAATTAGGCCTCTCACTTGATTTCATCTGAAACGTGGCAATTTCCTTCTGAAAATTATCTGTACTGGAAACCTGTACATTATCTTCAACATTACCCTCTACTTCAGGGTCAATTTGAACATTCTCATCTTTACTACTAAAGTAACAAAACTCAATTTCTTCACAAATATTCTTCACATCTATTTCAGAACCATGCAAAAGTGCAGCACATAATTGTTTAAGCATAATTGCTGGACTCTTAGCATAATACAACATTCTCACTAATTTTCTCACTTTATTATGATGCACTGCTAGCATCCTGCAATGATGAAAAACACTCTGGCATACTCTCCTGGAAAGACAAGCCAGTGAATGACCACGCAAACCTGTCATTTGTCTCACTCTGCAAGGATCTAATTCTTGCAACAACTTCATTTTCTGCTTCAAACTTTTCTTATTAAATGTCCGTATAAAATCACAAAGCAAATTGATGGAAACCTGTCGCACACTGCAAATAGAACTACACTTCCAAATGTACACAGGACCCTTAGGACGTCTTCCTAAAACCTCATCACTTAGCACCTCTTCTGTCTCTGTTGTCACAAGTTTTTCTTTTTCAACTGGACAACCATCCTTCACTTCATAAGCTCGACCACTGGTGTCAACTGCAAACACCAAATCATTATCCTGAAAATAACTCTCCTCATTAAAAAAATGCCTCAGAACTTGAACTATGCATCCATTCTCCGGAAAAAACTTCACAAAAGTTACTACGATTTACTACTCTCTTCCATCTACTGTTTGTTTTGAAATCAGAAATTACCTTGCTTAGTTTCCTAATTCTATTGATTACCAAAATAAACAACTTTCGCTTAATTTCAAAAGCATGATCAATAATTTTCTCTACATTTTTCTTCTTCTTATAAAATGCCGCTTTCTGTTGGCCTTTCTTAATATTTTTTAATAAATTAACTATTATCCTGTTACGGAACATTCGTTTTCGAATGTCCCTAAACTGTTGTTTCCTTCTACTATCATGCACAGAGTTATCTCTTCCTCTACCAGTAACATTTTTGATGGGTCTTTCCTTTCCATTTAAATTGCTCTTCTTTTTGTGAACTGAAACATTTTTGCGATAAATACTTTTTTTACTAAAAATATTTCTTAAGAATGATTTTGTGCTCTTACCCGGAGCTTTCTTGGTGTTTTGATAAGTATTTGGGGAAGAGGACTGCTGCAATAAAAAATCATCCTGCTGTCTTTGACGTTTTCTAGCCTTTCTAATTCTATTTTTCGTAGGCATTTTTCAAAATATGAAAAGATCTGCAGTTGAATCTGTGGAAAAATATAATAAAAAATTTTATTAACCACTATTACCAAACAGTAAATGAATAACAGTCATCAAAAACTTAATGCCCTACTTATTATTTAACATAGCAAATCTTTTGCACCAGCACTGCATCACAAAAATGACACACAGTGGTACAAAACAGGCATACAACAATCATAAATCTCTCCCTAATATTTTAAATGATTAATTCAGGATGACAATAAGGTGTGGCCTATCTAAAGGTTTGTTTAGGCCCAGATCTTTGGACTGGGGTGAATGTATGTCATTGATCCTCATTCAGTCCATCGCCTGTTTTGTTTATTTGAGGTGAGGCCAACACATGGTTGCAGATAAGATTTTCACTGAAGAAAACAAAGGAGATAATACATGTGAAGGCCTACCAATGAAGTAAGTCATTATTTGAAATCAATTACATTTCTGGATATGTACTGCTAAAGCTTCATACGTTGTTTTGGGTCATATTTATAAGGCATATGAGTGTCTATAATGTTATTTTTCCTTTTTAAATGGAAAGCGTTCTTCATGATGCAAGTTTCTTGTAAATACGCTCCCACCTGCGAAACGGAACTTTGCGATGCGAAGATGATTGGCTCCCCGGTGTCTGTCAACATTCTAAACAGTCCGGAGCGGCCGCCATCTTATCTCTCGGTAGGATCGAGAGAGAAGAAGAGGTGAAAAACGAAGGGGGAATTTAATGAAAGAGGGCAAGGTATACCCCTCTTGACCCCCTAGGAATGTTGTTGGGATTTTTAAAGGGTCCCGTGGGGAAAATAAAAAAATATATTTTTTTCACGGTAGAAGCGCTTCCCGAACCGCGAACTGGGCCGCAAACTGGTAGCGAAACGGGAATTCGCCATTTTGTGCATCGTTTTAATTAAATTACTAGGTATAAGGGGGTGCGGGAGACCATTTTCTGCTTCGTTTTAATTAAATTACTAGGTATAAGGGGGTGCGGGAGACGTATCCTAATCCCTTATATTTTCTGAGGGTGGCTGAGGAGGCTCATATATGTTGATACATGTCTTCCAGCGGCTGTGCGTGAGCCTTTTTTTTTTTTTATGCTGCGTCACGTCTGTTAACGTTCGATTCGAAGGAAATCAGGAAGTGTTGACCATCAATTTGTCAGTGCGATAAAGTATTTTGTTATAAATGAATCCTTATTGATAAACATTGTCTGCGCCATCTTGCCTTTTTTACAATGCCACAATTTTGTCGTGCACGGCAGCCATTTTACATGCCAGGCCGGTCCCAGGCTATCACCTAGCCCTGCGGATGTACTTTATGGCCCTAGCTGTAGAGAATCCCGACATGCCAACCCTCCCGATTCAGGCGTCAGACTACTGATTTCAGTGGTACTCTCCCGCCTCCCGATTCCTGCAAGCAAAAACCCGGGGGCATATTACCAACAACTAGCGATAACTTGTTTAGAGACAAAAATTATCGCCGCACATCGGCGATTTTTATCGCAGATAACCTTGCTATTAGCAAGGTTTATCGCAAATGCGATAAAAAACGGCCGCAATGCATGAATATCGCTGAAAAGTCAGCGATATTCATGCAATATCCAGCAAATGCTCTTAGCCATGTTATCCACCTCCCATTGGATAACATGGCTAAGAACTGCTCGCAAATGCGATAAAAAACAGCCGCAATGCATGAATATCGCTGAAAAGTCAGCGATATTCATGCATTATCCAGCAAATGCTCTTAGCCATGTTATCCACCTCCCATTGGATAACATGGCTAAGAACTGCTCAGGGCCATATGAGGAACGCTTTCCATTTAAAAAGGAAAAAATAACATCATAGAAAATAATCGTTTTTAAACACAGCATATAAATAAATTGTATACCTGCATTCAAGAGGAAATGACTGAAAATGTCCTTGAGACACATGAAAGCGTTTTCTGGAATGCCCTAGCACCATTTTTTGGACATTATTAACATGGCTATGTAACTCCCATAATCAAAATCTAAATTTGCCAAGCGCAGGTGGGAGCGTATTTACAAGACACTTGCCCCATGAGGAATGCTTTCCATTTAAAAAGGAAAAAATAACATGAAAGACACTCAAATGCCTTATAAATATGACGCAAAACATCCTATGAAGCTCTAGCAGTACATATCCAGAAATGTAATTGATTTCAAAAATGGTTTTTAAAAACAACATATCTGTTTCAGCTTACATAAGAGACCATGGAATGGGCTTCATATACAACAATACCTTGTGTTACTGCATGCCAGAATGCTACACCGAATATGCAATTACAATTTCTGAAAGTAACAAAATCTATTTCTATATCACTAGAGACAAAGCCACATTTTAAAAACACAGCTTTCTTCATCATTTTCTCCTTAAATCATACTATTCTCTATCTAAAATAAATAAATCTTTTCTCACCTTAGCAAATACTTTTTGAGTTTTGAAAACAGTCTCAGAAATACACCAAATTGTCTTCAGCAGAAGAAAAAGGATGCACTCCAGAGGCTGCAGCTATTGAAAGCACAGAAATACAGATATTCATTTCACATATCTCTCATATTAGCCAATCATAACTCTTCCCTCACTTTATTCAAATCAAAACCCTTCCCCCCTCTGCCCTCTCTGCCTTTTTTCCATAGCAACCACCTCCTGGAAGACCTCTCATGTTTGCAAATTCACACAACAATGTTTCAATTGAACTCTGAACTCTCAGTGCACCTGCATATCCAGTGCAATCTTTCATTAAATGTTTCTTCCTTAACCATTCAAATTACATCTTTCAAAGAACACATCCATGCACCCTAACTTTCTGTTTTCAGAAATGGAAATGCACCAATCACTGCTAATGAATCATTAGCATCGGAAATCCACATTTTTTTTTCTTTACAAACTCCTACTGTTTCAACTGCCCTTTCATTACCACACTTCATCTGACTGCAGCCCAACCTTCTCCCACCATGTTTAAGGTCTGGATTGTTGGACATAGTTACATCCACTGGGCTCAAAGGTATGCTGCGAACAGAAATTTACACAACCTCAATTTACAAGATGTGGAAATTAAGTGGTTGGGCCAAAGAGGATTAAAATGTCACCAATTGATACCATTGGTGAAAACCTTTATGCATTTGCCAAAACCTGACCTGTTAATAGTGCACTGTGGAGGTAATGATTTGGGCACTTTGACTGGGGTAGGTCTGGAAATGCTTTTAAAGGACACCTTTGAGCAATTAATGGCACTTTTTCCTCAAACTGCCTTGGTATATTCCAATATATGCCATAAACAGAAATGGAGGTGGTCCAACCAATTTTGTCCACAAATTGAGAAAGCGAGGAAGCATGTAAACAAATCTGTTTCAGCTTACATGAGAGACCATGGAATGGGCTCCTTGTACAACAATAACTTGCGTTACTACATGCAAGATATCTACAGAGGAGATGGAGTTCACTTCTCAGATGAGGGCAACAGAATTTTCATTCTGAATTTAAGACTGTGCATTGGTACCTACTTATAAGTACCTAAATGTACCATAAACCCAAAAGCTCTTCTCAGAGCTACCCTTCATCTGATCACTCACAATTAATATTTTTCTCTAACTTATTTCTGTAATTTTCAACAAACTACGCTCAAAGAGCGCTACCCGGTACGCGAACTGAAAGCTAACCGCGCAAAATTTTAAAAAAAATGTTTTTTCTCCGCACATATGGTCCTCCTCAGCCACCCTCAGAAAACCTAGGGGGTCAAAATACTTGTACCGTGTCCCCTTCTACCCATTCTGAACATTCTTTACCCTCCATTTTATATCTTAATTCGACCGAAACACAAAATGGTGGACTCTTGTTACGCTCCTAGTTCGCGGACCGGACCGCTTCCCAGGAAACGGTCCAAAAAAAAGGTGGGAAAGTAATTCACAGAAAAAAGACTGGAGACACTCTCACCAAATATAGATTAGCTTATACTACATAACAATCCCTTTCTTTTTCACAAATTTGATTGAAATTCCATTTAGCCATTAAGTCTATAGACCTCTCTAAATACCGTGAGGTAAATTACTTCACAAAACACATCTGAAGTGTTGGAATTGACAACCAATGAAAATGTTACTTTCATTTTCTACTTGTATTACCTGACATTTGATTGGTTAAATACCTGAATATATATAAAGGAAGAGAAGAAAACACAGCCATTTTGACTACTACTTCTTGTTGTACATCACATTTCAATAGCTTCCAAAAACTTCAACTTCTTTGTGAAGGTAAGTTATAATTTTTAAAAATGAAATATATTGTGCACTATAACTTAATATAGTAGACTTTTTCTGATAGATATACACTATCCCTCTGTAGTAGTTATGGATTTAGATAGACTTCTCTGTTATAGTTATGAATGGAGTTAGGCTTCTCTTGGTCAAATCACATACACTTTTTTATAGTCCTATTTCCACTCTGATACTATACACTACCAAAAGAAGAATTCACAGATAAAAACTGCCTATCTAACATTAATCCCAACAGTGCCCTATCTCTACTAATATATATTTTTTTATTCAAAATTTCAGGCAAAATGGAAGGCGAGCAACAAGTTACATTTTCAATTGAACTGAAGGAGAGCAGCCAAGACAAAATTGATGATTTCATGGATCAAAGTAGAGACCACGAACTTCTACAATGTGTTGAAGCAGTGGATAACCTGCTTCAAAATGAAAAAGAGTTACACCCTATATTCAATTTTGACATTTCTGACACTGAAATGTTAGAAAGTTTAATGAAGTATGAAACACAATCATAATAAAAAAAAAATTAAAAATAAAGAAAACAAAAAACAAAAAAAAAAACAAAAACAACAAACAATTAACATTCAGTATTAAAAAAGTCTATCATTCTATTATCCTTATAGTACGCTGTCCAGAACGCTTTCCGGTTCGCGTACTAGGCGCTCACCACGCAAAAAAAAAAAATTTTTTTTTTGCCCTGCTGGAACCTTTTACAACCTCCACATAAAACCTAGGGGGTCAGGGAGGATCTACTATGCCCCCTTATGGAAATTTCCCCCTTTGTTTTGGCCTCCTCTGTCTCTCGATCCTACCGAGAGACAAGATGGCGGCCGCACCGGACTGTTTAGAATGTTGACAGACACCGAAGAGCCAATCAGCTTTCCGTGCGCAAAGTTTCGTAACGCGAAAAGTACGCGAACCGGATCGCTGCCCGGACCGCTGTTACAGATATATATCTTGTTTTAAACGTTAATTTCTCAAAATCCACTGGAGCACATATATTGAGACCTAGCAAAGGCACATCGGGCTAACAGTCCCTACAATTTTGCCAAGTTTCGTGCAAATCCATTCAGCCGTTCGAGCTAAAAGTGAGGCCAAACGCCCTATGGAAATTAACATGGGAAAAACGTGTTTTGGGACCCCCCTTTTTTCTCGGCCCCCCCTTGCCGAACACCCCCCAAATTTTCAGGGGCTGCTCAGAAACAAAATGTGCCATTTTCCTGAAAATTTCAGCCGATTCCATCCACAAACGCCAAAGTTATTAGACATAGAATTTTCAGAAATCCCATAGGGAAAAAATCCTAACTATATATACCTACTGGCGACCGGCAGTAGGTAATATATATATATATATATATATATATATATATATATATTCAATGAAAAAACCATTGGTTTTAGGCCATATATAGTTAGGGATTTGCATTTACAAAACCTTATTTTACTCGCATAAAACCATTGAAATTCCATATATAGTTATAAGCGCTAACTATATATCGCGCACCCGCAATCCACTGCTGATGATGTCACATATTACATCATTCATGACATGGTTAGTGACATCACTGATGACATCACTGATGACATCTCAAATGACATCACTGATGACATCACTGATGACATCATCCAGTGACTGTATGTTTCTGTAAAGTTAAAATATCTCTTACATATTGAAGAATGAGTGGATATATAAGTGTCTGGATGAAGGATTTAGTAGGTGCATGACTGACTGTATGAGTGAGTGATTAAATGTGTCTCACTGAGTGCATGGGTTAGTGACTAAACTGTCTTAATTTGTGCATCATTATGTCTGTTGTTCTGTAAACTGTTGCATGTGTTGATAAGTAGCTATATGAGTAACTATATGGGTTATTGATTGGTTGCCCAAGTATTTGTATGGGATACTGAGTGTGTGTGTGGGTGGCTGGGAGGTGTGTGACTCTGTGCATAGATGTGTGAGCAGTTGATTCACTAGATGTATGGTTTCAAAAGTGCATGTGGAAACAGCTGTATGGGCGGTTGACTGTGTGCATGAGTGTATTGGTGAGTGAACGGATATCTCAGTGCTACATGTCAAAGTAAGTACATATGTAAAACGCAGTACATGTGAGAGTTGACATATATAAATAACTGTGCATAAGAGCCAGTGAATGTGTGAGTGGCTGTATGGATCATTGTGAACTTGTATCAGGGATTGTATAATAGAGTAAATATGTGTTAGTATATGTTTGAATAAGTAAAGTTTGTATAACTGTATAGTTGAGGAAATGGAGGTGTGATTGATTCTTTGCATGACTGACTAGGTGTGTGAGTAACTCCATGGATGAGTGACAGTCTGTGAGTGTCTGTTTACACTGATTGTATCTAAGGTTATATTAGAGTCTGAAGAGGTTCATCGTATTATCACATGAATGATATCATCAGTGATGTTATCAGTCATGTCAAATGAGATGTTTTCAGTGATGTCATCAGTGATGTCACTAACCATGTCATGAATGATGTAATATGTGACATCATCAGCAGTGGATTGCGGGTGCGCGATATATAGTTAGCGCTTATAACTATATATGGAATTTCAATGGTTTTATGCGAGTAAAATAAGGTTTTGTAAATGCAAATCCCTAACTATATATGGCCTAAAACCAATGGTTTTTTCATTGAATTTTCAAGGTTTTGTAAATGCAAATTCCTAACTATATATCCACTATAACCTATGGTTTTTTCTGTGAATTTCATTGGTTTTTTAATAGCAAATATGAAAAGCTTTAAAATGTCAAGTACGTGATAGATAAAAACATTTTCGTATTTATGCACGCTGATGTGCTTTGAACGCTGCACCCCCCCCCTCCCCTCTTTTGTCTTAGTAGTACTCTCTCTTTGCAGATAGTGAACGGTAGTTAACGCAAGCCTTTGCCCCTGTTGTAATCCGTCGTGCCTGCTTGTCTCTCCATTTGATTGATTGTTGTCCAAGCATTTACTGTTTTAGAATTGGTTCTCTTTGGATCATTCTCTATTTACAAACAAGCACAAAGTCGCAATACTCTGTTTAGTCTTTGCAGATAGTGAAAAATCGTGTAAAAAAAATAAAAGTAATCGAGCAAAATCAGTAGGCCACTAATTGGATCTCTTTTTGACCACGCTAAAATACAAATATTAGGAACAACCCTTCATGAGAAATACGAAAATAGTGAGATGAACTGAGCTCCACACCATGAGGGCTGCAAGACAGCTCGGCTCCATCACCCATCCCGCCCAAAATAACGACAAACCCTATGCAAATATTAAAAATATAGACAACACACCAGCAAAGAAACAGGGTAAAACATTTTATTAAAAAACTATTTACATAACGTTGGTTTATAAGATGATGTCAGTAGTGGACCGATGTGTGAATAGATCGAAAGCAGCACAAGGCTCCAAGATCCGGATGGCAAGCTCCTGGATGTTGGGTGCCATAGTTTAGAGTTCTGAATTTGAGCCTTTTTCAATGCCTGTGCTTTGTTTAATCAAAATGGCGGCTTGACACAAAGCTGACTCAAGCGTTGCTACTGATGCTATGCAGACCAAAACTGGTTTTCAGTTTGTACATTTTTCTAGATTTTTCAATCCAAGTTTGGTTGACTTTGTAGAACGATGGCTTCAAATTTTCAACATAAGGTGTGGTGGCGCTGACTGGGAGGGGGCGCTTCGCTCCTGCCCCCTCCCCAAGTAAGATTTTCATACGTGAAAGTACGTTAATGGTTTTGGTCCCTGAGTTGCTTCGATGTCACTGCCATTCTCAAATGGCATAAGTTCTGGATGTTGGGTGCCATAGTTAAGAGTTCTGAGCAGCGCTTGTAACACTGTCTGAAGCTTATTTCCACCTACTGCAGCTTCACTATTCTCAAAGTAAGTGAGTGTCGTTTGTGGACCTGACTGCATTAGAAAACAATGTGATATGTTACCTTCCTAAACAGCTTGACGGAGGCCCCTGAGGGGCGGTGTGATGGCCATGGACTCGGAGAAGACGCTTGGCTCCGACACCCTCCCCAAGTCTTATAGCACTGGTGTAGCCTGAGATCGCCCCCGACATAGGCGGCCGGCTCCCGGGGTCCGGCGGAACTTTTTGCCTTTTGATGACTCTTCAATTCTGGACCTTGTCCCACAATCCGTTTGACCTGAAGACAAGCTGTAGTGGGGCGCCCCTTTACCGTTTTAGTTGCCATTCCGCCCGCTTTTGCTACACTGTGCCTCTTCCGCCATTCAGCTGTTTACCGCCCGCTCTTGCGACTACAGCGTCTCGCTCATCATGTAGTTGAGTTGCTCCCGCTCTTGCGGTGCAGCGATAGGCGGCTGCCACAGGACTCTCAAAATGGCGGCCGGCTCTTCGGTTTTGGGCCTGGTCCACTAAAATGGCCCTGGGACACCTTGGAACTCGGACGCTTCCCTGATAGGGCTTGGGTCCCATTCTCGAAAAGCGTCCCCTCAGCAGTGAAGATTCTACAAAAGTCTTGGGGGCCTCCGACTCCCGCAGGCTTCTGGTGGGGAGCGGCTGCCATGATTGCTCGTGGAATGGCCACGACGGAGCTACGAGATGGTAGTGGTCTCATGCTGACGCCAGCTTTAGTCTGAAACATCCAGAAACACTGTAGACTACCAATTCGATCAGTTCCAGTAGCGCCCCAACATGACCCAGAAGAGAAGAACTTGCCCTCCCCTCTTTGACTGATGGTTCTTGTTGCCTGTCCCCTCTGTTGTCATTTAACAGAACTTTTTGGACTGCTGAAAGGGGTTGTGTTCTGAACGCTGGTTGGTGGAGACATTTTGACTATATTCTTGACCTACGTTGTCGCGTAATGCGTTATATGACACGCCGCGTTAGCGCACCCGGAAGTGATCCGAGGCGCAGCGCGTAACGTAAGCATAACAGGTCATGTGACTTGTTAATAAAACTTTTCATTGGTTCATTTTACTTTTGTTAATTTAATGATGAAAAGCTTGGTCATATGACCTAAAAATTACGCTTTTTATTGTTTTCGAACAATATTTTTTTTTCAAACATATGTTATAATATTCCAGGCTAATGTACTTTCCCGGAAAATTTACAACAGTCTTGCAAGTAAAATATATTCCTTTTTCGAGAAAAAGGGCGTTTCTTCCTTCCATGACGGAGCCGTTGAGTAAAAGAGATTCGGCCTGCTGTCTTAGTCGCCGATACGCCTGATTATCAGATTCTTATCGATCACTTTATGTTGCAGACATGAAAAACACAACTGCCCTTGACCATTTATCTTTACTGCGTTCCTACATATTATACCTTTTATCCGTCATGTAATTGGACTGCTTTATTTCACTTGCCTTTTACTGATTCGAAAACAGTGACTAAAAGTAAAAACTTTACCAATGTAAATACTACTACCGTGTTTTGTTTTAAAAACCTTTATTGTGAAAATGTCAGTATACAAATATGGGCCTATAACCACGTGGGCCGGCCACGGAGCAAACTGAAATCGTATATGATGAGGAGACATTTACACTGTAGAAGAACGTAACGAGCGGGCCATTAGGTTGCAAGAACAAAGGTGTCTAACAGTTGCGGAATCGGTGGACGTACATTTTGTAATTAAAATACGACAGGGCCACTTACAATAACATTTTCTAGATATACATTTGCGGGCAAGGAGTTACGAGTCCCATTTATACCGGCGCCATTTTGGGCGAGGCCGGGCAGGTCCAAGATATAGTCAAAATGTCTCCACCAACCATCGGCCAGACCAGAACCCCTTTCGGCCCTTTATGCTACAAGATGGTGTCTTCCATTCAGAAAATATTGTTGGCAGCATTTTGAAAGGAAACAGAAACAGCCGTTCTCCTAGTGAGTTTCACATTGTTACATTTAGGAAGAATGTTGAAGAGTAGTATGTGGAAAATCTGAAGCCATTTTTCTACAAACTCTCAATCAGACTTGGATGGAAAAAAAAAACCTGAAGAATGTACAAACTGAAAATCAATTTTTGTCTGTATAGCATCAACAGTAACGCTTGAGTCAGCTTTGTGTCAAGCCGCCATTTTCATTCAATCAATAGCGTCCCCCTGCACACATTTAGGGACCTGGTCGTGTCTACAGATGAAACGGATTGTAGGAAAAGAAGCAGAAAGGAAAAGGAAAAAAGTTCCGCCGGACCTCGGGAGCCGGCCGCCCATGTCATGTGCGACCTTTGGCCACACCAGGGCAATAGTGAAGCTGCAGCAGGTGCAAATAAGCTTCAGACAGTCTTACAAGCACTGCTCAGAACTCTCAACTGAGGCACTCAACATCCAGGTCTTGCCATTCGGATCTTGGCGCCTTGTGCTGGTTCCGACCTATTCACACATCGGTCCACTACTGACATCACCTCATAAGCCAACGGGGCACCCCACGCCGACTTTCGGCGCAGCATTGTAGGATGGCCACACCAGTGCGGCAACTTGCTGGACACAACATCGGAGCCATCCAGATCTCAGCGCGTTCGACTCACTGTACCGCAACAGTGACCGCAACTCAGCTGGACACGCCGTCTTTCGGCGCAGCATTGTAGGATGGCCACACCAGTGCGGCAATTTGCTGGACACCACCTCGGTGCCATCCGGATCTCGGCGCGTTCGAGTCACTGTACCGCAACAGTGACCGCAATTCAGCTGGACACGCCGTCTTTCGGCGCAGCATTGTAGGATGGCCACACTAGTGCGGCAATTTGCTGGACACCACCTCGGTGCCATCCGGATCTCGGCGCGTTCGAGTCACTGTACCGCAACATTGACCGCAACTCAGCTGGACACGCCGTCTTTCGGCGCAGCATTGTAGGATGGCCACACCAGTGCGGCAATTTGCTGGACACCACCTCGGTGCCATCCGGATCTCGGCGCGTTCGAGTCACTGTACCGCAACAGTGACCGCAACTCAGCTGGACACGCCGTCTTTCGGCGCAGCATTGTAGGATGGCCACACCAGTGCGGCAATTTGCTGGACACCACCTCGGTACCATCCGGATCTCGGCCCGTTGTGCTGCCTTCGGCCTATTCGCACATCGGTCCGCTACTGACGCCGCCTCACGTGCCAACGTATTTTCTACGCTTTTTGTAGCCCTATGCCGCATAACAGGTCATGTGACTTGTTTATAAAACTTTTCATTGGTTCATTTTACTTTTGGTTTCCTAAAGATGGAAGGCTTGGTCATATGACCTAAAACTAACACTTTTCATTGGTTTAGAACATTTTTTTTTCCCAAACGATGAAAGCCCCACCTTGTTTCTGGATCATTCAGACTGAAGCTGGCGTCAGCATGAGAGCACCACCATCTCGTGGCTCCGTCGTGGTCATTCCGCGAGCAATCATGGCAGCCGCTCCCCACCGGAAGCCTACGGGAGTCGGGGGCCCCCAAGACTTTTGTAGAATCTTCACGGCTGAAGGGACGCTTTTCGAGAATGGAGCCCAAGCCCTAGCAGGCAAGCGTCCGAGTTCCAAGGTGTCCCAGGGCCATTTCAGTGGACCAGGCCCAAAACCGAGGAGCCGTCCGCCATTTTGACAGCCATGTGGCAGCCGCCTATCGCTGCACTGCAAGAGTGGGAGCAACTCAACAACATGGTGAGCGAGACGCTGTAGCCGCAAGAGCGGGCGCAACTCAGCTAGATGGCCGCCACCTGGGGAGGCCCGTTCACGCCGCCTCCCCCACCCCCGGGCCGCCGCACGCCAATTTTCGGAGCAGCATTGTAGGATACCAAAACCAGTGCGGCAGTTTACTGGACATCACCTGGGTGCCTGTCGTACATGTTGTGTCAGCCATGTGACACTGGACACAGTCCCATCAACATCTCAACGCGTTCTGCTGCCTTGGGACTATTCGCACAACAGACCGCTACTGACGAGGCCTCCCCCCGCACCACCCGGGACGCCCCACGCTGTTTTTCTGTGCTGCATTGTAGGATCCCTAAACCAGTGCGGCACCCAGGCGACATCACCTGGGTGCCGCCCAGAACTCTGCACGTTGTGCTGCCTTGGGACTATTCGCACAAAAGACAGCTTCTAACCATTGTTGCTTTTTGTGTTGAAAAATGTTTAAATGTTTTTAGTTTTTGTTCCGTTCGTTAAAGTTAATAGTTAATAAAGTTTTATAATCTTACTTTGTTGGAGTGTTATCTATTTTTTTTAAAACGGGTGAATGGGGCCTTGAATCGGGTTATTGTCATGTGTGGGCTTTGGAAGTGTGCTGCTGCAGGATCGGACATTTCAAACTCAAATGCACGTTCTTTTTCTTACCTTTCCGAAGCATGGAGCGCAATAGCAGGCAGAGAAAGGGTGATGCACGTGTTGAACACTACCTGACCTGGCAAGTTGCTGGCAGTGCCCCCCCGCCCGCTCCTGAAAGAGGGCAAACACACACCGCCGCCCCGAGTACTTCACAAATCTTCAAAAGACCATGCGCTTGTTCATGAGGCTTAAATGGTTTATCATCTCTTCTAGAACCCCTGCATCGACCCTCTGACGTTTCCTGGAAAAATTACCATGTAACACAATACCAAGCCCTGTCAGCTGAAACCCCCAAGGAATTGTGGGGCATATTATCAAGGGGGTTTATCTCCGCTTTTTTGGCTTTAAAAGCCATGAAAGCGGAGATAAAATTATCTCCCTATTACCAAGCTGTCGCTAACACCAGTTAGTGACAGCTAAAAGGAGATAGCGACCATCTTGGGCCCCGCTTTGCATGTCAGTGATACTTATCACTAATGACATGCAAAGTGGCGTGCCAAGATGTTAGCGACTGGAAACAGTCCCTAACATCGCTATCTTCTATTACCAACTTTTGGAGATATTCGCGCTAAGCGCGAATATCTCCAAAATCTAACACCTGCCCTGAGCAGTTCTTAGCCATGTTATCCAATGGGAGGTGGATAACATGGCTAAGAGCATTTGCTCGATAATACATGAATATCGCTGACTTTTCTGCGATAATAGCAAGGTTTATCTGCGATAAAAATCGCCGATGTGCGGCGATAATTTTTGTCTCTAAACAAGTTAGAGACAAAAATTATCGCTAGTTGTTCGTAATATGCCCCCGGGTTTTTGCTTGCAGAAATCGGGAGGCGGGAGACTAGCACTGAAATCAGTAGTCACACGCCTGAATCGGGAGGGTTGGCATGTCTGAATTCTCTACAGCTGGGGCCATAAACTACATCCGCACGGGTAGGTGATAGCCTGGGACCAGCCTGGCATCTAAAATGGCTTCCGTGCACGACAAAATTGTGGCATTGGAAAAAAGGCAAGATGGCGCAGCCGCTGGAAGAGATGTATCAACATATATCAGCCTCCTCAGCCACCCTCAGGAAACATAGGGGATTAGGATACGTCTCCCGCACCCCCTTATACCTAGTAATTTAATTAACGAAGCACAAAATGGCGAATTCCCGTTTCGCTACCAGTTCGCGGCCCGTGAAGCGCTTCTACCGTGAAAAATCATTTTTTTTTTCTTTTCCCCACGGAACCCTTTAATAACCCCAACAACATTCCTAGGGGGTCAAGAGGGGGATACCTTGCCCCCTTTCATTAAATTCCCCCTTAGTTTTTCACCTCTTCTTCTCTCTCGATCCTACCGAGAGACAAGATGGCGGCCGCTCCGGACTGTCACGCAGCAAAAAAAAAAAAAGCTCACGCACAGCCGCTGGAAGAGATGTATCAACATATATCAGCCTCCTCAGCCACCCTCAGGAAACATAGGGGATTAGGATACGTCTCCCGCACCCCCTTATACCTAGTAATTTAATTAACGAAGCACAAAATGGCGAATTCCCGTTTCGCTACCAGTTTGCGGCCCAGTTCGCGGCCCGGGAAGCGCTTCTACCGTGAAAAATCATTTTTTTTTTCTTTTCCCCACGGGACCCTTTAATAACCCCAACAACATTCCTAGGGGGTCAAGAGGGGGATACCTTGCCCCCTTTCATTAAATTCCCCTTTTGTTTTTCACCTCTTCTTCTCTCTCGATCCTACCGAGAGACAAGATGGCGGCCGCTCCGGACTGTTTAGAATTTTGACAGACACCGGAGAGCCAATCAGCTTTCTGCGCGCAAAGTTCCGAAACGCGAAAAGTAAGCGGACCGGATCGCTGCCCGGAGCGCTGTTACAGATATATATCTTGATTTAAACGTTAATTTCTCAAAATCCACTGAAGCACATATATTGAGACCTAGCAAAGGCACATCGGGCTAACAGTCCCTACAATTTTGCCAAGTTTCGTGCAAATCCATTCAGCCGTTCGAGCTAAAAGTGAGTCCAACCGCCCTATGGAAAACTCAATGTAAAAAACGCGTTTTGGGACCCCCCTTTTTTCTCAGCCCCCCCTTGACGAAACCCCACCAGATTTTCAGGAGCTGCTCATAAACAAAATGTGCCATTTTCCTGAAAATTTCAGCCGATTCCGTCCACAAACGCCAAAGTTATTAGACATAGAATTTTCAGAAATCCCATAGGGAATTAATCCTAACTATATATACCTACTGGCGATAGCCAGTAGGTATATATATATATATATATATATATATATATATATATATATATATATATATATATATATATATATATATATATATATATATATATATATATATATATATTACCTACTGGCGGTCGCCAGTAGGTATATATAGTTAGGAGTTTTTTCTCTTTGGGATTTTTGAATATTCTATGTCTAATAACTTTGGCGTTTGTGGACGGAATTGGCTGAAATTTTCAGGAAAATTGAACATTTTGTTTCTGAGCAGCCCCTGACAATTTGGGGGGGTTTCATCAAGGGAGGGCCGAGAAAAAAGGGGGGTCCCAAAACGCGTTTTTCCAATGTTAATTTCCATAGGGCGGTTGGCCTCACTTTTAGCTCGAACGGCTGAATGGATTTGCACGAAACTTGGCAAAATTGTAGGGACTGTTAGCCCGATGTGCCTTTGCTAGGTCTCAATATATGTGCTCCAGTGGATTTTGAGTAATTTAGGTTCAAAAAAAGATATATATCTGGGCGGAGCCTAACCACACACCTGATCTGATTGGCTGTCAGCACTTCATCCAAGAAGTGTTGGCAGCCATCTTGGGACCAATATACATGATAGCACCTCATTAAAAAGCATTGTAGTTAATAGAGGGTTTTAGGACTTTAGTTACATTATAAATCATTTGTTGATGGTACCATACTCGTTTTAGGTATGGTAGTGGGTTCTAAGGTGATTTTACCATGTGAAAAAACCTTCTGCTGTGATATCATGAATATTGTTTGAAAGAAAACTAATATCTCATGATTTTCCCACAGTGGTTTGGAAGGGGATCTATAAGCTAAACTGAAAGCATATTTTCTGTAAATTCACATTATCTTTCTCAGTCATGTGAAAATGAAGTCTGACATTCTCAGTAAAACATGTACATCCAACAAGGACAGAGACTGTCAGTTGATTCCTTTGTGTTCTACTGCAGCCTCCTAGAGTGTTCTAAAGAACAACTAGAGTGCTAACAGTCCTACTTATTACAAAGGTATGGCACACCTGAAGCCATCTTGATTGGAATAAAGTGGTAACTCTTAAAACATTTAGTTTAAAAAGAAACAACATGAGGGGGTATATTTTGCCATTGAAAGTATGATTAGTGCTGCAGAATGAAAAATTAGGGCACATTTTGAGTGACTTCTCAAATCCTTTTCTATTTCATTAAAACATTCTGACATGCAGTCTCCCAAAATGGCCACCAGAGACAAAAGAGCCCAAATGTAGCCCAAATATCACCCAGATGTAGCCCAAGTATAGCCCAATGACAGAATGTCCCAGAGTGTTCTAAAAAACAACTAGAGCGCTAACAGTCCTACTTATTACAAAGGTATAGCACACCTGGAGCCATTGTGATGGGAATAAAGTGGTAACTCTTAAAACATTTAATTTAAAAAGGAACAAACTTTGGGGGTATATTATGCAATAGAAGGTATTATTAGTGCTGCAGAATGAAAAATTAGGGCACATTTTGAGTGACTTTTCAAATCCTCTTCTATTTCATTAAAAAATTCTGACATGCAGTCTCCCAAAATGGCCACCAGAGACAAAAGAGCCCAAATGTAGCCCAAATATCACCCAGATGTAGCCCAAGTATAGCCCAATGACAGAATGTCCCAGGGTGTTCTAAAGAACAACTAGAGCTCTAACAGTCCTACTTATTACAAAGGTATGGCACACCTGAAGCCATCTTGATTGGAATAAAGTGGTAACTCTTAAAACATTTAATTTAAAAAGGAACAAAATGAGGGGGTATATTTTGCCATATGAATTATGATTAGTGCTGCAGAAAGAAAAATTAGGGCACATTTTGAGTGACTTCTCAAACCCTCTTCAATTTCATTAAAAAATTCTGACATACAGTCTCCCAAGATGGCCACCAGAGACAAAAGAGCCTAAATGTAGCCCAAATATCACCCAGATGTACCCCAAGTATAGCCCAATGACAGAATGTCCCAGAGTGTTCTAAAGAACAACTAGAGCGCTAACAGTCTTACTTATGACAAAAGTATGGCACACCAGAAGCCATCTTGATTGGAATGAAGTGGTAAGTCTGAAAACACTTAATTTAAAAAGGAACAACATGAGGGGGTTAATTTTGCCATAGAAAGTATGATTAGTGCTTCAGAAAGAAAAATTAGGGATCATTTTGAGTGACTTCTCAAATCCTCTTCTATTTCATTAAAAAAATTCTGACATGCAGACTGAAACATGCACTTTGAATACCAGCAGCAGACGTCCCTGGTGAGCAGTAGCTTTACTACAGTGATCTAATGTGCAACTAGAGTGCTAACATTCAGAATTTATGGCAAATGTGTGACACATCGAAATGCCTTCTTGATGGAACCAAAGTAAACAAGCATTGAAAATGCAATAGATCTCGCCCTCGTTTAAGTTAAAGCCATTCTGTTTGCAATGAGGTGGCTTTTTAGCTTTGCTTTTATTAGTGTTTTTTCAACTTTCATGTAAATAACATGCATCTGTATGCATATAAGTATATGTATGCATGCATTTATGTGTGTATTTATATAGATATACAGATGATATATATATTATATATGTATGTATATATATATATTCACTGAAAAAACCATAGGCTATAGACCATATATAGTTAGGAATTAGCATTTACAAAACCTTGAAAAATCATTGAAAAAACCATAGGTTATAGACCATATATAGTTAGGAATTAGCATTTACAAAACCTTGAAAATTCACTGAAAAAACCATAGGTTATAGACCATATATAGTTAGGAATTCGCATTTACAAAACCTTATTTTACTCACACAAAACCATTGAAATTCCATATATAGTTAGTTGCACTAACTATATATAGCGCACCCGCAATCCACTGCTGATGATGTCACATATTACATCATTCATGACATGGTCAGTGACATCACTGATGACATCACTGATGACATCTCAAATGACATCACTGATGACATCACTGATGACAACATCCAGTGACTGTATGTTTCTGTAAAGTTAAAATATGTCTTACATATTGAAGAATGAGTGGATGTATAAGTGTCTGGATGAAGGATTTAGTAGGTGCATGACTGACTGTATGAGTGAGTGATTAAATGTGTCTCACTGAGTGCATGGGTTAGTGACTAAACTGTCTTAATTTGTGCATCATTATGTCTGTTGTTCTGTAAACTGTGGCATGTGTTGATAAGTAGCTATATGAGTAACTATATGGGTTATTGATTGGTTGCCCAAGTATTTGTATGGGAGACTGAGTGTGTGTGTGGGTGGCTGGGAGGTGTATGACTCTGTGCATAGATGTGTGAGCAGTTGATTCACTAGATGTATGTTTTCAAAAGTGGATGTGGAAACAGCTGTATGGGCGGTTGACTGTGTGCATGAGTGTATTGGTGAGTGAATGGATATCTCAGTGCTACATGTCAAAGTAAGTACATATGTAAAACACAGTACATGTGAGAGTTGACATATATAAATAACTGTGCATAAGAGCCAGTGAATGTGTGAGTGGCTGTATGGATCATTGTGAACTTGTATCAGGGATTGTATAAGAGAGTAAATATGTGTTAGTATATGTTTGAATAAGTAAAGTTTGTATAACTGTATAGTTGAGGAAATGGAGGTGTGATTGATTCTTTGCATGACTGACTAGGAGTGTGAGTAACTCCATGGATGAGTGACAGTCTGTGAGTGTCTGTTTACACTGATTGTATCTAAGGTTATATTAGAGTCTGAAGAGGTTCATCGTATTATCACATGAATGATATCATCAGTGATGTGATCAGTAATGTCAAATGAGATGTCATCAGTGATGCCATCAGTGATGTCATTTGAGATGTCATCAGTGATGTCATTTGAGATGTCATCAGTGATGTCATCAGTGATGTCACTGACCATGTCATGAATGATGTAATATGTGTCATCATCAGCAGTGGATTGCGGGTGCGCGATATATAGTTAGTGCAACTAACTATATATGGAATTTCAATGGTTTTGTGTGAGTAAAATAAGGTTTTGTAAATGCGAATTCCTAACTATATATGGTCTATAACCTATGATTTTTTCAGTGAATATATATATAGTTAGGATTTTTTCTCTATGGAACTTTTGAAAATTCTATGTCTAATAACTTTGGCGTTTGTAGACGGAATCGGCTGAAATTTTCAGGAAAATGGCACGTTTTGTTTCTGAGCAGCCCCTAAAAATTTGGGGGGGTTTCGTCAAGGGGGGGCCGAGAAAAAAGGGGGGTTCCAAAACGCGTTTTTCCCATTCATTTTTCCATAGAGCGTTTGGCCTCACTTTTAGCTCGAACGGCTGAATGGATTTGCACGAAACTTGGCAAAATTGTAGGGACTGTTAGCCCGATGTGCCTTTGCTGGGTCTCAATATATGTGCTCCAGTGGATTTTGAGAAATTAACGTTTAAAAAAACAGATATATCTGTGACAGCGTACCGGATAGCGCTCCAGTTCGCGTACTTTTCGCGTAACGGAGCTTTGCGAAGCGAAGCTGATTGGCTCTCCGGTGTCTGTCAACATTCTAAACAGTCCGGAGCGGCCGCCATCTTGTCTCTCGGTAGGATCGAGCGACAAGAGGAGGCCAAAACGAAGGGGGAAATGAAGGAAAGGGGGCAAGGTAGACCCCTTCTGACCCCCTAGGATTGATGAGGGGGATATTAAAGTGTCCCGCAGGGCCCAAAAAAAAAAAAATTGCGATTTTTTGTCGTAGATGCGCAAATCGGTACGTGAACCGGGCAGCTAACCGGCAGTGTAACGGGATTCTGAGGAGAAGCTGATTGGCTGTCAACATTGTAAACAGTCGGGAGTGGCCGCCATCTTGTCTCTCGGTAGAATCGAGAGACAAGGGGTGGTGAAAAACGAAGGGGGAAATGAAGGAAAGGGGGCAAGGTAGACCCCTCCTGACCCCCTAGGATTGATGAGGGGGATATTAAAGTGCCCTGCGTGGCAAAAAAAAAAAATTGCGATTTTTGGCCGTAGAGGCGCGTCCCGGTACGCGAACCGGGCAGCTAACTGGGCAGCTAACCGGCAGCGTAACGGGAGTCTGTGGAGAAGCTGATTGGCTGTCAACATTGTAAACAGTCCGGAGCGGCCGCCATCTTGTCTCTCGGTAGGATCGAGAGACAAGAGGTGGTGAAAAACAAAGGGGGAAATGAAGGAAAGGGGGCAAGGTAGACCCCTCCTGACCCCCTAGGATTGATGAGGGGGATATTAAAGTGCCCTGCGGGGCAAAAGAAAAAAAAAGAAAATTGCGATTCTTCGTGGTAGAGGCGCTTCCCGGTACGCCAACCGGGCAGCTAACCGGCAGCGTAACGGGAGTCCGACATCTTGTGTTTTTGGAGCATCCGGTTTGCGTACCGGGTAGCGTTCCGGTAAGCGTAACAAGGGGAAAACCAAGAGAAACAGTAAAATAAAATTTAAAGGAATAGATTTCCACCAAACTTGGCAAAATTGTAGGGACTGTTTGTTTGATGTGCCTTTGCAAGGCCTCAAGATATGTGCACGTGCGGATTTTGTCTAATTAAGGTTAAAAAAAATATATATATCTGTAAGCGTGCTCTGGCGCGCTTACGTTACGGGTTTTGTTTGCGCTGCAGAGACGATGTCACTGACCATGTCATGAATGATGTAATATGTGACATCATCAGCAGTGGATTGCGGGTGCGCGATATATAGTTAGTGCAACTAACTATATATGCGAATTTCAATGGTTTTGTGCGAGTAAAATAAGGTTTTGTGAATGCTAATCCCTAACTATATATGGTCTATAACCTATGGTTTTTTCAGTGAATTTTCAAGGTTTTGTAAATGCTAATTCCTAACTATATATGGTCTATAACCTATGGTTTATTCAGTGAATTTCAATGGTTTTTTAATAGCAAATATCAAAAGCTGTAAAATATATTCTTATTCTAATTCAAAAATATATTTTATATTTTTGTATATTTATTTGTTAGCTTAAGAAGGTTCCACGACCCGGTCCGCGAACCGGAAAACGTTCCATTAGCGCAACCACCGCGTTAGAAAACGACATCGTGACGCGTCGCGTAAGCGCGACGTATTGCGTTACCGCGTTATACGTCTTATGACGCGCCGCGTTAGCGCACCCGGAAGCATTCTGGAACGCGAACCAAGGCGCGAAGCGCAGCTACTCGGAAGCGATCCGGGTCGCGTTACGGGACGCGTAACGTAAGCATAACAGGTCATGTGACTTGAAAATAACACTTTTTATTGGTTGATTTCATTTTTTGTTTCTGAATGATGTAAAGCTAGGTCATGTGACCTAAAAATTACACTTTTCATTGGTTTAGAATTTTTTTTTTCCAAAATGATGAAAGCCCCCTCCTATTTTTCTCACTCTGACTTTCAACTTTGTGAGAGGAAGAACTATTTTCATTATTGGAAGATGGCTTCAATTGTAGCTGCAGCTGGTGGACCCCCACCACCACCACAACCTCCTAGGAAGGATGGACCACCTCCCCAGTTTATTCCCAACCCTGAAGAAGAGGAGGAAGAAGAAGAACAAGATATACATCAAATAGAATTTTTCCCTGAAGAGCCCCGGAAATCACACCGCAAGGCCAATTTTATTTGGCAGTTTTTTTCATTTCCTGCAGGCCAAAAAAAGGTGAATGCACATTATGTTACATGCCTGATATGTAAAGAACCTCTGTCTCGAGGCACGGATAAAAAGTATAGCTTTGGAAACTATACAATGCATCGCCACATGCAAAGGTGGCATCCAATAAATGATAGTATGGCGGAGGTGCGTAACCTACGTGAAAATCCACCAACTCTTGTGGCCACCACCTCATCCCATGAAAGTCTTTCGGGACCAGAGGTGAGGGAGATGGTCCCCGCTATTCAAACTAATTTTCAACATATCAAGCTGGTGTGCATTTATTGTGGGGGTTTGCTTTGTTACGGCGAAATGAGCTTTACATTAATGAACAGAGCATTTGAAAATCACAAGTGCTCAAAACGCCCCAGAAAGTGATTTTTTTTTTGTTGCTCCTGTTGAGCCGTTTCTAATGCCTGTTTTTCGTTCTTCCCCCTGAAAAAACCCCCAAAAATATAAAACCGTTCAAAAAATACAAAAAAGTATAAAAATGTTCAGAAAAATAATGAAAAAAAAAAAACAACAAAAATAATAAAAAAAGTTATTTTCAGAACTACCTTCCCTTTATGAAAAATTGCTAGAATGTTTAGCACTCTAGCAACCTCTATTTCTTTTGATTCGCTTCCCGGTTCGCTCACCGGTACGCGAACCGGAAGCGAACTAAAAAAAAAAGAAATTTTTTAAACAAGAGTAAGTAAACAGAGAGTAATGTTAAAAGAAAGACAAATAGAGGGAGTAACACACAGACACTGTTGAAAGAGGAACTGAGAGAAGGAGTGGAAAGAGTAGTATAAGTAAGTAATAGAAAAAAAATGAGAGTAGTAGCAAAGGCAGGAAACTGAAGGGTAAAGCAATGAAGCAGTGGAACTAATAAAAGTTAAATTTGATAGAGAAGTAACGTAAAGAGTACTAAACACTTACCTTATAATTGAATTTTGAAGGTGGAAAGGCAATTTTTTTTTGAAAGTTACTACAGAATCATTGCAGAATGACCAGCCGTTTCCAGGTTTTAAATAAGCTGTGTAATGTCCTGAAGTAGTTGAAGGACCGTCATGATATATAATTGCTGTAGTTACAAAGGTCCTTCCTGAGATTGACAACTGCGAAGCCACAAAATTATAACTCACCTTAACAAATGCTTTTTGAATTTCAAAACAGTCTCAGAAACACACCAATTAGCAGAATAAAAGGTATGCACTCCAGAGGCTGGAACCAACAAAGGCACTGAAATGCTGATATTCATCACACATATCTCTCATGTCAGCCAATCAAAACTCTTCCCTCACTATTTTCAAATCAACGCCCTTCAACCCTCTGCCCTTTCTGCCCTTTTTCCATAGCAACTACCGCCTGCCAGACCTCTCATGTTTACAAGTTCACACAACAATGTTTCAAATGAACTCTGAACTCTCAGTACACCTGCTAATCCACTGCAATCTTTCATAACATCATTTTTAATTAACCATTCAAATTACATCTTTCAAAGAACATATCCATGCACCCTAACTTTCTGTTTTCAGCAATGGAAATCCACCAATCACTACTAATGAATCATTTGCACTCAAACTCCACAGTTTTTTTTCTTTACAAACTCCTACTGTTTCAACTGCCATTTCATTCCCACACTTCATCTGACTGCAGTAGAACCTCCTCTTGCCATGTTTTCAGTCTGGATTCTTGGACATAGCTACATCCACTGGGCTCACAGGTATGCTGATAACAGAAATTTACTCAACCTCAATTTACAAAATGTGGAAATCAAATGATTTGGCAGAAGAGGATTGAAATGTCACCAATTGATACCATTGGTGAAAACCTTTTTACATTTGCCAAACCCTGACCACATAATAGTGCACTGTGGAGGAAATGATTTGGGCACTTTGACTGGGGTAGGTCTGGAAATGCTCTTAAAAGACACCTTTGAGCAATTGATGACACTTTTCCTCAAACTGCCTTGGTATATTCCAATATATGCCAAAGACAAAAATCGAGGTGGTCAAATCAATTTTGTCCACAAATTGAGAAATCGAGGAAGCATGTAAATAAGTCTGTTTCAGCTTACATGAAAGACCATGGAATGGGTGCTATCTACAACAATAGCTTGTGTTACTACATGCAAGATATCTACAGAGGAGATGGCGTGCACTTCTCAGATGAGGGGAACAGAGTTTTCATACAAAATTTAAGACTGTGTATTGGTACCTACTTATAAGTACCTAGAACTTACACAGAACCCAAAAGCTCTTTTTAGAGCTACCTTAACTTTAATTACTCTTTTTAAATTTCGAATGTACCCTTTTTCACTAATTTTCACTTATGTTCGCTTCCCGGTTCGCTACCCGGTTCGCGTACCGGGCGCACCCCACGAAAAAAAATGATTTTTTTTTTTTTTGGCCCCGCGGGGCCCTTTTAAAACCTCCACATCAAACCTAGGGGGTCAGGGAGGATCTACTATGCCCCCTTATGGTCATTTGTCCCTTCGTTTTGGCCTCCTCTTGTCTCTCGATCCTACCGAGAGACAAGATGGCGGCCGCTCCGGACTGTTTAGAATGTTGACAGACACCGGAGAGCCAATCAGCTTCGCTTCGCAAAGCTCCGTTACGCAAAAAGTTCGCGAACCGGAGCGCTACCCGGGACGCTGTCACAGATATATCTGTTTTTTAAAATGTTAATTTCTCAAAATCCACTGGAGCACATATATTGAGACCCAGCAAAGGCACATCGGGCTAACAGTCCCTACAATTTTGCCAAGTTTCGTGCAAATCTATTCAGCTGTTCGAGCTAAAAGTGAGGCCAAACGCCCTATGGAAAACTCAATGCTAAAAATGTGTTTTGGGACCCCCCTTTTTTCTCGGCCCCCCCTTGACAAAACCCCCCCAAATTTTCAGGTGCTGCTCAGAATCAAAATGTGCCATTTTCTTGAAAATTTCAGCTGATTCCGTCCACAAACGCCAAAGTTATTAGACATAGAATTTTCAAAAGTCCCATAGAGAAAAAATCCTAACTATATATACCTACTGGCGACCAGGATTTTTGAGGGGGGGTTCGTCAAGGGGGGGCTGAGAAAAAAGGGGGGTCCCAAAACACGTTTTTCCCATGTTAATTTCCATAGGGCGGTTGGCCTCACTTTTAGCTCGAACGGCAGAATGGAGTTGCATGAAACTTGGCAAAATTGTAGGGACTGTTAGCCCGATGTGCCTTCGCTAGGTCTCAATATATGTGCTCCAGTGGATTTTGATAAATTAACGTTCAAAAAAATATATATATCTGTGACAGCGCTCCGGGTAGCGCTCCGGTTCGCGTACTTGACGCGTAACGGAACTTCGCAAAGCGAAGTTGATTGGCTCTCCGGTGTCTGTCAACATTCTAAACAGTCCGGAGGGGCCGCCATCTTGTCTCTCGGTAGGATCGAGAGACAATAGGAGGCCAAAATGAAGGGGGAAATGACCATAAGGGGGCATAGTAGATCCTCCCTGACCCCCTAGGTTTGATGTGGAGGCTTTAAAAGGGTCCCGCGGGACAAAAAAAAAATCGTTTTTTTTTTGCGTGGGGAGGGCCCGGTACACTTTTGTGCAATGGGCGGTGGTAATCTAAATGATGAGGAGGGGAGGGGGGCATCGTTCAAAGCACATCAGCGTGCATAAACACTAAAATGTTTTTATCTACCACGTACTTGACTTATCTGTCTGAGATGCATTCCCTTGTGTTTCGGCAATGGTAGTCTGTTCATTACATAGATCGCCCGAGGGCGGTAGTACAGACCGCGCGTAGGAAAGTGTCAAAAGCCAGGGGTATAGGAGTATGTAACAAGCGAGCCATTTAATTGAAAAAACTAAACGTGACAAACGGTTGCAGGATCAGTGAAGGTTGATTTTATAATTGAAAGTATAACAGGATCAGTTACAATAAAATCGTCCATACGCACACCATGGGCGAGTATCATGGGTAACATTATTTTGAAGCTTTATTAATACAATAATCAATAATGAAAAATCGACATCAATAGGGTTGTCTGTATTCACAATCAGTACCCTTCCCCGCCCGCCATGTGCACAAAGACCGCATACATCCCCCATAACGTCAAAGCTAAGTAACTAGAACGTCATAAGGAGTTGCAAGTCGCTCCCATACTGGCGCCATTTTGGTCGAGGCCAGGCAGGTTCAGAGTATAGTTCAATGTCTCCAATAAGTAGCGGCAGGACCAGAATCCCTTTCGGCAGTTCTGGCTTCGTCATTACGAGCACTAGAAAACAAGACATTCTGGGCAATACCACTCTTGACGCAGCCCTTTATTCCTCAAGATGGTGTCTTTCAAAAGCCAGGGGTATAGGAGTATGTAACAAGCGAGCCATTTAATTGAAAAAACTAAACGTGACAAACGGTTGTAGCATCAGTGAAGGTTGATTTTTTAATTTAAAGTATAACAGGATCAGTTACAATAAAATCGTCCATAGGCACACCATGGGTGAGTATCATGGGTTACATTATTTCGAACCTTTATTAATACAATAATCAATAATGAAAAATCAACATCAATAGGGTTGTCCGTATTCCCAGTCAGTACACTTCCCCGCCCGCCATGTGCACAAAGACCGCATACATCCCCCATAACGTCAAGGCTAAGTAACTAGAACGTCATAAGGAGATGCAAGTCGCTCCCATACTGGCGCCATTTTGGTCGAGGCCAGGCAGGTCCAGAGTATAGTTTAATGTCTCCAATAAGTAGCGGCAGGACCAGAATCCCTTTCGGCAGTTCTGGCTTCGTTATTACGAGCACTAGAAAACAAGGCATTCTGGGCAATACCACCCTTGACGCAGCCCTTTATTCTACAAGATGGTGTCTTTCAAAAGCCAGGGGTATAGGAGTATGTAACAAGCGAGTCATTTAATTGAAAAAACTAAACGTGACAAACGGTTGCAGGATCAGTGAAGGTTGATTTTTTAATTGAAAGTATAACAGGATCAGTTACAATAAAATCGTCCATACGCACACCATGGGCGAGTATCATGGGTAACATTACTTCGTAGCTTTATTAATACAATAATCAATAATGAAAAAACTAAACATGATAAACGGTTGTAGGACCAGTGAAGGTTGATTTTTTAATTGAAAGTATAACAGGATCAGTTACAATAAAATCGTCCATATGCACACCATGGGCGAGTATCATGGGTTACATTACTTCGAAGCTTTATTAATACAATAATCAATAATGAAAAATCAACATCAATAGGGTTGTCCATATTCCCAGTCAGTACCCTTCCCCGCCCGCCATGTGCATAAAGACCACATACATCCCCCATAACGTCAAGGCTAAGTAACTAGAACGCCATAAGGAGTTGCAAGTCGCTCCCATACTGGCGCCATTTTGGTCGAGGCCAGGCAGGTCCAGAGTATAGTTTAATGTCTCCAATAAGTAGCGGCAGGACCAGAATTACATTTATGAAGAATGTTGAAGAGTAGTATGTTGAAAATCTGAAGCCATCGTTCTACAAACTCTCAACCAGCCTTGGATGGAAAAATCCTGAAGAATGTACAAACTGAAAACCAGTTTTTGTCTGCATAGCATCAGCAGCAACACTAGAGTCAGCTTTTTGTGAAGCCGCCATCTTGATCCAATCAATACCGTCCCCTTGCACACATTCAGGGACCAGGCCGCAGGACGTGTCTTCAGATCAAACGGATTGTGGGACAAGGTCCAGAATGGAAGAGTCACCAAAAGGCAAAAAGTTCCGCCGGACCCCGGGAGCCGGCCGCCTATGTCGGGGGCGATCTCAGGCCACACCAGGGCAACAAGAATTGGGGAGGGGGCAGGAGCCAAGCGCCCCCTCCAAGTCCGCGCTACCACACCGCCCCTTGGGGGCCTCCGTCAAGCGGTTCAGGGAGGCACCGCAGGCAGCTGTTCTTCAGATCAGTGGCTCTCACCGGCAAGGCTCCCCTCCGTTAGCAGCGAACGTTGGCGCTGTGGTTGTGGCCGGAGGCCCGGCCTAGTCAACGCCCCTGCCTCTCCATGTCGTAGGCCGCAAGAGTGGTCGCAACTCTGCTGGCCGAGTGAGAAATACCGTCCCCCTGCACACATTCAGGGTCCAGGCCGCATTGCGAGGGCACCGCAGGACGTGTCTTCAGGTCAAACGGATTGTGGGACAAGGTCCAGAATGGAAGAGTCGCTGTATCACAAGAGTGGGTGAAATTTAGCCGGATGGCGGGTGAGACGCTGTAATAGCAAGAGCAGGCGCAACTCAGCTGGCTGAGAGAGACTTAGGGAGGGGGCAGGAGCTAAGCGCCCCCTCCCAGTCCGCGCCACCACACCGCCCCTGGGGGGCCTCCGTCAAACGGTTCAGGGAGGCACGGCAGGCAGCCGTTCTTCAGATCAGTGGCTCTCACCGGCAAGGCTCCCCTCCGTCAGCAGCAATCGTTGGCACTGTGGTTGCGGCCGGAGGCCCCGCCTAGTCAACACCCCGGCCTCTCCATGTCGTAGGCTGCAAGAGTGGTCACAACTCAGCTGGCCGAGCGAGACTTGGGGAGGGAGCAGGAGCCAAGCGCCCCCCTCCCAGTCCGCGCCACCACACCGCCCCTCGGGGGCCTCCGTCAAGCGGCTCAGTGAGGCACCGCAGGCAGCGGTTCTTCAGATCACAACAGAGTCTCATGCTCGATCGATTGAGCTGGCCGAATCAGGCAACAAGAAGGTGTGGGGGGGGAACCTCTTGCTCAGCCACCACCTGAGGAGGTGGTACTCTCTTCCTAGGAGGTGGTGGTGGTGGTGGGGATGCACCAGCTGAAGCTACAACACTTGCTATTGCTAAGTGATGAAAAAAGGTCTTCCTCTCACAAAGATGAAGGTCAGAGTGAGGAAACAAGGAGGGGTTTTCATCATTCTGGGACAAAAAATAGTTCTCAACCAATGAAAAGTGTTATTTTTAGGTCACATGACCTAGTCTTACATCATTAGGAACCCAAAAGTGAAATGAACCAAGTTTTATTAACAAGTCACATGACCTGTTATGCTTACGTTACGCGATCAGCGCTGCGCCCCGGATCGCTTCCGGGAAGCTCCGCTTCCCGCCTCGCGCACCGGAGCACTTCCGGGTGCGCTAATGCGGCGCGTCATATGACAGAAGGGACAGGCAACAAGAACCATCAGTCAAAGAGGGGAGGGCAAGTTCTTCTCTACCGGGTCACGTTGGGGCTCCACCGGAACTGATCGAATTGGTAGTCTACAGTGTTTCTGGATGTTTCAGACTGAAGCTGGCGTCAGCATGAGAGCATTCCGTGGCTACGTTGTGGCCATTCCGCGAGCAATCATGGCAGTCGCTCCCCACCGGAAGTCTGCGGGAGTCGGGGGCCCCGGTGACTCTTGTAGAATCTGCAAGGCTGAGGGGACGCTTTTGGGAATGGGGCCCATGCCCTAGCAGTCAAGCGTCCGAGTTCCAGGGTTGTCCAGAGCCATCCTTGCAGGCCAGGCCCAAGTCTGTGGAGCCGACCGCCATTTCCTGAGCTCCGTGGCAGCCGCCTGTCGCTGTACTGCAAGAGTGGGTGCAATTCATCTGGATGGCGGGTGAGACTCTGTAATAACAAGAGCAGGCGCAATTCAGCTGGCCGAGCAAGGCCCTGTGCCGCAGGAGCGGGCGCCACTCAGGTGGCCGAGTGAAGCGCTGGGGTGTAGCTGAGAAACCTCCATCTGGGGAGGTGGGGGAGGCTCGTTCGCGCTGCCTCTCCCTTCCAGTGCACCCCACGCCGTCTCCTGGCGCAGGTATATGCGATGGTTGGACCAGGGCAAAGCAGGACGTGTCTTCAGGTCAAACAGATTGTGGGTCAAGGTCCAGAATGCAAGAGTCACCAAAAGGCAACAAGTTCCGCCTGACCCCGGGAGCCGACCGCCTATGTCGGGGGCGATCTCAGGGCACACCAGGGCAACACGACTTGGGGAGGGGGCAGGAGTCAAGCGCCCCCTCCGAGTCCGCGCCAGCACACCTCCCCTCGGGGGCCTCCGTCAAGCGGCTCAGGGAGGCACCGCAGGCAGCGGTTCTTCAGATCAGTGGCTGTCACCGGCAAGGCTCCCATCCGTCAGCAGCGATTGTTGGCGCTGTGGTTGCGGCCGGAGGCCCCGCCTAGTCAACGCCCCGGCCTCTCCATCTTGTAGGCCGCAGTGTAGTCGGGGAGAAATCCCAGGAACGGCGGCATGCATTTGGATCGATGTTGCAGCAGGCTGCCATGTAAATAGTTATTTAATAAAACGTTTTACCCTGTTACTTTGCTGGTGTGTTGTATATATTTATAATATTTGCATAGGGTTTGTCGTTGTTTTAGGCGGGGTGGGCGGCGGAGCCGATCTGTCTTGCAGCCATCATGGCGTCGAGCTCAGTTCCTCTCACTAGTTTCATATTTCTCATGAGGGGTTGTTCCTAATGTTTCTATTTTAGCGAGGTCAAAAAGAGATCCCATTAGTGGCCTACTGATTTTGCTTGATTCCTTTTGTTTTTTCCAACGATTTTTCACTATCTGCAAAGACTAAACAGAGTATTGCGACTCTGTGCTTGTCTGTGCTTGTTCCAAAACAGTAAATGCTTGGATAACAATCAATCAAATGGAGAGGGAAGCAGGCACAATGGATTACAACGGGGGCAAAGGCCTGCGTTACCTACCCTTCACTATCTGCAAAGAGAGAATACTCCTAAAAGAGAAGAGGGGGGGCAGCGGTCAAAGCACATCAGCGTGCATAGACACGAAAATGTTTTTAGCTACCACGTACTTGACATTTTAAAGCTTTTGATATTTGCTATTAAAAAAACATTGAAATTCACTGAAAAAACCATAGGTAATAGACCATATATAGTTAGGAATTAGCATTTACAAAACCTTGAAAATTCACTGAAAAAACCATGGGTTATAGACCATATATAGTTAGGAATTAGCATTTACAAAACCTTATTTTACTCGCACAAAACCATTGAAATTCCATATATAGTTAGTTGCACTAACTATATATCGCGCACCCGCAATCCACTGCTGATGATGTCACATATTACATCATTCATGACATGGTCAGTGACATCACTGATGACATCACTGATGACAACTCAAATGACATCACTGATGACATCACTGATGACATCTCATTTGACATCACTGATCACATCAATGATGACATCACTCATGTGATAATACGATGAACCTCTTCAGACTCTAATATAACCTTACATACACTCAGTATAAACAGACACTCACAGACTGTCACTCATCCATGGAGTTACTCACACACCTAGTCAGTCATGCAAAGAATCAATCACACCTCCATTTCCTCAACTATACAGTTATACACACCTTACTTATTCAAACATATACTAACACATACAGCTCACAATGATCCATACAGCCACTCACACATTTACTGGCTCTTATGCACAGTTATTTATATATGTCAACTCTCACATGTACTGTGTTTTACATACGTACTTACTTGCACATGTAGCACTGAGATATCCATTCACTCACCAACACACCCATGCACAGTCAACCGCCCATATAGCTGTTTCCACATGCACTCTTGAACTCATACACCTAGTGAATCAACTGCTTACACATCTATGCACAGAGTCGCACACCTCCCAGCCACCCACACACACACTCAGCCTCCCATTCAAATACTTGGGCAACCAATCAATAACCCATATAGCCACCCTTATAGCTACTGATCAACACATGCAGCAGCTTACACAACAACAGACATACTGATGCACAAATTAAGACAGTTTAGTCACTAACCCATGCACTCAGTGAGACACATTTAATCACTCTCTCATACAGTCAGTTATGAACCTACTAAATTCTTCATCCAGACACTTATACATCCACTCATTCTTCAATATGTACAACATATTTAAACTTTACAGAAACATACAGTCAATGGATGTTGTCATCAGTGATGTCACTGATCATGTCATGAATGATGTAATATGTGACATCATCAGCAGTGGATTGCGGGTGCGCGATATATAGTTAGTGCAACTAACTATATATGGAATTTCAATGGTTTTGTGTGAGTAAAATAAGGTTTTGTAAATGCTAATTCCTAACTATATATGGTCTATAACCCATGGTTTTTTCAGTGAATATATATATATATATATATATATATATATATATATATATATATTCAAGCTCTGCAGTCCCCTCAAAGGTCAAAAAGAAGACTTAAGCACTCCGGGTAAGGCGACACGATTTATTTAACGCCTACAACAAAGATGACAAACGCGTTTCAGACAAAGACCTTCCTCAGTGTATTTCTAAGGTTTTTTTTAATTCTAATTCCTAACTATAACCTGTGTGAAACCTATGGTTTTTTCAGTGAATATATATATATATATATATATTACCTACTGGCGGTCGCCAGTAAGTATATATAGTTAGGATTTTTTCTCTATGGAACTTTTGAAAATTCTATTTCTAATAACTTTGGCGTTTGTGGACGGAATCGGCTGAAATTTTCAGGAAAATGGCACATTTTGTTTCTGAGCAGCCCCTGAAAATTTGGGGGGGTTCGTCAAGGGGGGGCCGAGAAAAAAGGGGGGTCCCAAAACGCGTTTTTCCCATTCAATTTTCTATAGGGCGGTTAGCCTCACTTTTAGCTCGAACGGCTGAATGGATTTACACGAAACTTGGCGAAATTGTAGGGACTGTTAGCTAGATGTTCCTTTGCTGGGTCTCAATATATGTGCTCCAGTGGATTCGGAGAAATTAACATTTAAAAAAACAGATATATCTGTGACAGCGTCCCGGATAGCGCTCTAGATCGCGTACTTTTCGCGTAACGGAGCTTTGCGAAGCGAAGCTGATTGGCTCTCCGGTGTCTGTCAACATTCTAAACAGTCCGGTGCGGCCGCCATCTTGTCTCTCGGTAGGATCGAGAGACAAGAGGAGGAGAAAAATGAAGGGGGAATTTAATGAAAGGGGGCAAGGTAGACTCCTCTTGACCCCCTAGGAATGATGTTGGGGTTATTAAAGGGTCCCGTGGGGCAAATAAAAAAAATTGATTTTTCGCGGTAGAAGCGCTTCTCGGTTCGTGAACCGGGTCGCAAACTGGTAGCGAAACGGGAATTCGCCATTTTGTGTTTCGTTTTAATTAAATTACAAGATGGAGGAAAAGCAATGTGAGTATTGGGTATAAGGGGGTATGGGAGACGTATCCTGACCCCCTATGTTTTCTGAGGGTGGTTGAGGAGGCTCATATTTGTTGATACTTGTCTTCCAGCGGTTGCGCGTGAGCGTTTTTTTTTTTTGCTGCGTGATTTCTGTTAACGTTCGATTCGAAGGAAATCAGGAAGTGTTGACCGCCATTTTGACACTGCGAGTAAATATATTGTTAAAAATAATTGTTATAAATTAATCCGTATTGATAAACATTGTCTGCGCCATCTTGTTTTTTTTCCAATGCCACACTTTCGTCGTGCACGGCAGCCATTTTAGATGCCTTGACCAGACCCACTCTCTGCACGCCGCCGATCCTAAGCACGGCTCCCCACCCTCGCAAGCATCTTCCTCATGCACTGGTCACCCACGCTCTCTCTCTCATGTATGGGCCATAAACCTCCTCCCATATGCGCTGCTCCTGCCTGAGAATCACACCCCGTGCTGAGGAAAATTCAGCCCAGATTACAACCGATGTCCAGGCTGCTGGCACAAGACGCCACTTAGTTCCCATCTTGAACGGTTACCAAATAAAGAGACGGGCGCTGGAAGCAGGAATACAAGAACAAAGTTTTATTTTTCATGAGGAGAGCCTGTCATTTCACTCTACATATCATACAAGTACCACTCAGCCCCCTGGCCCCCTAATCCTGAGGCAGAATTGCCACTGCAACAAAGGACTTAAACTCCTGCAAAGAACACCATGTAACATTTAATATCATTTACCACCAATGTTTTCATATATCAGTGTTGCTGAACTCACTCAGTGAAATGTCGCTCATTTCATTAAATCACTTTTAAAGCATGCCTTATAACAATACACCCAATCCTATGTGGAAGTGCTTATATTAAACATGACATTGCTTTAACCAGGATAGGCAAAGAAATGACACAGTGATGTAAAAGTTTCTGAAAGAAATGCCAAGAACGTCCCATGTGAAAGTGAATTTTATCTGGCAATTTTTTTTCTTTTCCTTCTCATGAAAAGAAAGTTAATGCCAGGTTCGTTACCTGCCTCATCTGCAAAAAAAAAACTCTTGAGAGGGACCGAAAAAAAATATAGCTATGGTAATCATACCATGCATCGGCACATGGAGAGGTGGCACCCTCTCAATTATTCTAAAGCACAACTTCGAGATTTGGTGAATAACCCCCGACCGGCAAAAACATCCACCAATGACTTAGCAACAAGTGAGTCAGAGGCAAGGGAAACGGTCCCAAATCTGCAAAAGAACTTTGGGCAGATGAGATTGAATTGTGTAGCATGTGGAAAATTAATTTCATGCGGAGAGATGAGTATTACTTTAATAAATAGATCATATGAAAATCATCAATGTCCAAAACATCCTAGAAAGTAATTTTTGTCATTTTTGAGGAAGAGAGATAACCTACAGTGGTACGGAGTCGTTTTCGTTCGTACTAGGGGGGCCAGGTGACATTCCTTCGGGGTGGCTTAGGGGCATTTAAAACAACTTCCCTGATACAGGTAGCATATAAAGTAGAGGCTAAATACCAGGATCTTTATCGATTGCTTTATGCTGTACAAAAATGAAAAACACATACAACAAACCTGGACCATTCATATTTTTAATGTTTCTGCGTACTATACTTTTTAACCCTTAACTAATTGAGCTGCTTCATTTCACCTGCTTTTTAAAAAAAAAAAAAAAAAAATCGGAAACAGTGGCCATTTCTTCGAAACTTTCCAATCTACGCGTTACAACTACGTTTGCTTTTTCAAAAACCTTTAATAAAAATGTTGGTGCCCAAATACGGGCCTACAACCCTGTGGGCCGGCCACGGAGCAGGCTGGAACTGTAAATGGGGGGGGGGGGGGGTATTTATTTGTGGAAAACAAAATCATATCGATAATTCATTGTGAGCAAGTACCATTAGTGTCGACAATTCCAACCTTCATTAATAAATACAGTAATCAATGATGCATTAGAACTTAATATCAATTCATTGTTCGAACGTGTAATCAGTCTTATCCCATATCAATTCATGTGCTAAAAACTGCATACATATCTCATGATATCAAGGCTGAGCAATCGGGGCACAACAAGGAGTTGAGAGTTTCATTTGTACCGGCGCCATTTTGGGTGAGGTCAGGAATGTCCAAGTATAGTCAAAATATCTCCACCAACTCGTGGTTGGACCGGGACCTCTTTTGGCAGTCCAAAAGTTTTTGTTGAAGGGTAGCAGAGGGGACTGGCAACATGAACCATCAGTGAAAGTGAGGTGGGAGGCAACAATCTCTCCTACCGGGACATACTGGTGTCCCACCGGAACTGATCAAGTTGGTAGTCTTGCAGGATTTTGATCATTTCAAGACTGAGGCCGGCGCCGGCATGAGCGTGCCGACGTCCCTTGGCTACCTCGTGGTCGTTCTGTGGGAGAGCATGGCAGTCATTCCCCATCAGGGGTCGTGGGCCCCCGTGGCTTCTATAGAATCTTCAAAGTTGAGGAGAACGTTTCTGGACGCAGGACTCATTTTCTAGCTGAACTGAAAAGCGTCGTTGTACCGCAAAAGTAACCGAGACCCCCGCTGGGTGAGCGGAGCATCATTGCCTCGCAATAGTGGACGAGACCTTTTGTCGGGTCAGTGGAGCGCCACTGCATCGCAAGAGTGGAGGAACTCTTGTCGGGTGAGTGGAGCGTTGGGGGTGCAGCTGAGGGGCCCCCACCTGGGGGGGTGGGAGAGGCTCGTTCGCGCCGCCTCTCCCTCCCAGCGCACCCCACACCGACGCCTGGCGTTGATATCCGTGATGTCCGGACCAGTCGATAAGAGGGGGGGGTCGGAGGCAGAGGCAAGACATCCCCCCCGTGGCCTGCAGGGCGCCGCTTCAGGACTGAACGGGGAGCTCATACCAAGCCAGGGCCAGACCAGGAGATGCGAGGGGAGGTGGCATGTGCAAGACATCCCCCCCAGTGTTGTCACAGCCATTATTGAAGAAAGAAGAAGATCCCGTCGGCCTTGGCTTCTATCCTGGTGCACCTTACGCGACAACCCTTTTGTTGGGTGAGTGGAGCGTTGGGGGTGCAGCTGAAGGGCCCCCACCTGGGGGGTGGGAGAGGCTCGTTCGCGCCACCTCTCCCTCCCAGTGCACCCCACGCCGACACCTGGCGTTGATATCCCTGATTTCCGGACCAGGCGATAAGAGGGCGGGGGTCGCAGGCAGAGGCAAGACATCCCCCCGTGGCCTGCAGGGCGCGGCTTCAGGGCTGAACGGGGAGCTCATACCAAGCCAGGGCCAGACCAGGAGATGCGAGGGGAGGTGGCATGTGCAAGACATCCCCCCCAGTGTTGTCACAGCCATTATTGAAGAAAGAAGAAGATCCCGTCGGCCTCGGCTTCTATCCTGGTGCACCTTACGCGACAACCCTTTTGTTGGGTGAGTGGAGCGTTGGGGGTGCAGCTGAAGGGCCCCCACCTGGGGGGGTGGGAGAGGCTCGTTCGCGCCACCTCTCCCTCCCAGTGCACCCCACGCCGACACCTGGCGTTGATATCCCTGATTTCCAGACCAGGCGATAAGAGGGGGGGGTCGCAGGCAGAGGCAAGACATCCCCCCCCCGTGGCCTGCAGGGCACCAGAAGAGAACGGGAGGACCAGCACATTCCGGGCCGACCATCCCACGACTTCTCCGGCTGATGGCGGCTAGTCGGGCCCCGCCCTGCATGTGTCGAGGCCTCGTCTTCCGGATGGGCGTAACCGTGGACCTGTTGCTTCCGGAATGGGGGTAGGTATCTGCTGATTTGTATCTATTTCATGTTACCATTATTGGGCGTGGCGGGCGGTGGGACAGACATGCTTGGAGCAGTGGGGGGATGGCGGAGGTTAGCTACCTCGTGGCTGCCGTAACGTCAAGCTTGGCTTCTCTCACCACTTCCATGTTTCTTATTTCTAGCGAAGTCAAAAACTCATCAGTGGCCTACTGATTTTGTTCGATTTCTTTCCCTTCTTTTTCAAGTGTGTTTCATTGTAAAGTTTCTGTTTAACAGGATACAGTGATTACTTCGTATTTTACATATGTCTTCTTTATTAGGGGTACTCTCCGGTTGAGCCAGATGATGTACCTCTAATAAATGGTCCGGGTGGAACTAGTTTCTCAATCAGTGGGGAGTAGATGGGCATGACAGATTACAACGGGGGACAAAGGTCCACATTACCCACCCTTCACTACTTGCAAAGACTAGACAGAATATTTCTATTCCACGTTATTTGCAAACAGAGAATACCTCGAAAGAACTATTCCTTGAACAATAAATGTCCAGCCAATCAGTCAATCAATCAGTGGGGAGAAAAACAGGCATGACGGATTGCAACGGGGGACAAAAGTCTGCATTACCTATCCTTCACTATCTGCAAAGGGAGACAGAATATTCCTATTCTTCTCTGTTTGTAGACAGGGAATATCTCAAAGAGCAATAATCAATAAAAATTTAACAACTTTAAGGTAAATACTCACAATATGACTACTCAACGAAGTTAAAAAGTAACGGTGGCAGATAATCGACAATATACACTTGTACATATGAGTCTGATACAGGGCGGATCTCTGTAAAACTATGGATAATTAGATATTAGGATGGCATACAAAGCTCCCAACTTTCTTACTTTTTCTCTTAAAGGGTTTCAAATTGGGGACAAATATTAGGCTGTGCTCTAGAGGTTGACGGTGTTGCTCCACTGGTACTCGGGCCTTCTCATGAAGCGGAAGGAGCCGCTCTCAATCTCCTTAACTCTTCCCTTGCAAAGTTGACCGGATTCTTAGTCTGCAACTGCTTCAGCATACTTGCAGTTCCACACAAGTCCTTTTTATTGGGGTCTCCTCTTGAAAGCAGTCTTGCATATGCGGCAAGTAACTTTTCTTGCATTCACCTTTTTTAAGACTTGTGAAAATTAATTTCAAAACATTCAATAAATATGGTGTTACTATGCATTGTGTCAAATGCTTTATTAAAAATATGCAGAAAATGTTCCCTTTATTTGTTGTTAAGGTCTTTACAAGAGAATTTGAAAGGAGAAAGTAGGAGATGAATAACACATGTAGGACGTTATATCTCAAACTGCAAAAATTGATAAAAAGGGTGGACCAAAGTCTCCATGTACAATGCCAGTGGAAGCGTTTCAGGCACACTGCGAAGATTTAAAAAAATATAAATATTGTCAAGTTTTACTTTGACTTGTGATGTTTGATCTCATTTAGTCACTTCAATCTATTTTTAAACACTAATTTTCTTTTTGTTTTGCAGATTAACTACAATACTTATTTTGGACTCCATATTATATGTTGTTTATTATATTGTTTTGTTACTTATAGTTCTAGTTATTTATTGTAGTGTTATCTTTTAGTTATAGTTCCAGTTATTGTTTTAATAAAAGTTAATTAAAAAAGTACATACGTCTGTTTTTTGAGGGGGTAGCAGTCATCAATAGAAATTATATTTATAATTTGAAGTATAATGCTGAAGCTCACTCATTAGCAACATATTGTGGTGAAATTTTAACCTATGTGCTGACGTAAGTGTTCCATAAACTACTACTATGGTAACAGGCAAAATACTGTTTGGGGGTAGGGTATAATATGCAGGAATGCTGTAAAAATAAATGGGCAAGGGCTCTTTTGTTTTCCACTGTTGCAACATAAAGTGATCGATAAAAATCCGATAATCAGGCCTATCAGCGACTAAGACAGCAGACCGAGTCTCTTTTGCTCAACGGCTCCCTCATGGGACGAAGAAACGCCCTTTTTCACGAAATAGGAATATTTTACTTGCAGGACAGTTGTTAATTTCCTGTGAAAATACATTAGCCTGGAACATTGTTAGTGATAAACTGTAAATGCATCTGGGTCCTTTGCTTAAAAAATAAAATATAAAATATATTTGTGAATTAGAATAAGAATATATGTTACAGCTATAGATATTTGCTATTAAAAAACCATTGAAATTCACTGAAAAAACCATAGGTTTTAGGCCATATATAGTTAGGGATTAGCATTTACAAAACCTTAATTTACTCGCACAAAACCATTGAAATTTGCATATATAGTTAGATGCAATAACTATATATTGCGCACCCGCAATCCACTGCTGATGATGTCACATATTACATCATTCATGACATGGTCAGTGACATCACTCGACAAGAGTTTTTTTTTTGCAGATGAGGCAGGTAACGAACCTGGCATTGACTTTCTTTTCATGAGAAGGAAAAGAAAAAAATTGCCAGATAAAATTCATTTTCACATGGGACGTTCTTGGCATTTCTTTCAGAAACTTTTACATCACTGTGTCATTTCTTTGTCTATCCTGGTTAAAGCAATGTCATGTAAATAGTTGTTTAAAAAGTTTTTTTTTAACGTGTTTACTTTGTTGGAGCGTTGTATATATTTTTAAGTTATTAAAGTGTTATAATCCTACTACTTTGTTGGAGTGCTATATATTTTTAATGTGACACATAATTGTGAAGACTTTGATGTACAAAAAGGCATCCCTGGAATCTTTCGCTTCAGGCTCGGTCCCACACACTCTTACAGTGAGAATCCCCTCCCCAATCACAATACAGGATCGTTATCAGATAGTAGGAACGCGTGTGGTGTGACGGATCTCATAAGGTGGCAACCTTGATCTACTGTAACTCCTTTGAACAGGGGTGATTCTTTACAGTTGGGGCCATAAACTACATCCGCAGGGCTAGGTGATAGCCTGGGACCGGCCTGGACAATCAGACACAGAGGAAGAGGAGTGTCAGAGGGTGCGGTAGTGAATAGGATGAAAGGGAGGTGTCGGGCGGGCACAGGGTGTGATACTCAGGGAAGAGCAGCGCAGATGGGGGGAGGTTTATGGCCCATGCATGAGAGAGAGAGCAGGGGTGACCAGTGCGTGGGGGAGATGCTTGCGAGGGTGGGGAGCCATGCTGAGGATCGACGGCGTGTAGAGAGTGGGTCTGGTCAAGGCATCTAAAATGGCTGCCGTGCACAACAAAAGTGTGGCATTGGAAAAAAAGCAAGATGGCACAGACAATGTTTATCAATACGGATTAATTTATAGCAATTATTTTTAACAATATATTTACTCGCAGTGTCAAAATGGCGATCAACACTTCCTGATTTCCTTCGAATCGAACGTTAACAGAAGTCAAGCGGCAAAAAAAAAAAAAATGCTCACGCGCAACCGCTGGAAGACAAGTATCAACATATATGAGCCTCCTCAACCACCCTCAGAAAACATAGGGGGTCAGGATACGTCTCCCGTACCCCCTTATACCCAATACTCACATTGCTTTTCCTCCATCTAGTAATTTATTTAAATCGAAACACAAAATGGCGAATTCACGTTTCGCTACCAGTTTGCGACCCGGTTCGCGAACCGAGAAGCGCTTGTACCGCGAAAAATCAATTTTTTTTTATTTGCCACACGGGACTCTTTAATGACCCCAACATCATTCCTAGGGGGTCAAGAGGAGTCTACCTTGCCCCCTTTCATTAAATTCCTCCTTCGTTTTTCTCCTCCTCTTGTCTCTCGATCCTACCGAGAGACAAGATGGCGGCCACACCGGACTGTTTAGAATGTTGACAGACACCGGAGAGCCAATCAGCTTCGCTTCGCAAAGCTCCGTTACGCGAAAAGTACGCGATCTGGAGCGCTATCCAGGACGCTGTCACAGATATATCTGTTTTTTTAAACGTTAATTTCTCAAAATCCACTGGAGCACATATATTGAGACCCAGCAAAGGCACATCGGGCTAACAGTCCCTACAATTTTGCCAAGTTTCGTATAAATCCATTCAGCTGTTCGAGCTAAAAGTGAGGCCAAACGCCCTATGGAAAAATGAATGGGAAAAACGCGTTTTGGGACCCCCCTTTTTTCGAAGCCCCCCCTTGACGAAACCCCCCCAAATTTTCAGGGGCTGCTCAGAAACAAAATGTGCCATTTTCCTGAAAATTTCAGCCGATTCCGTCCACAAACGCCAAAGTTATTAGACATAGAATTTTCAAAAGTTCCATAGAGAAAAAATCCTAACTATATATACCTACTGGCGACCGCCAGTAGGTAATATGTGTATATGTGTGCGTGTAGAGAGAGGTAGAGAGGTAGAGGTGTAGAGGTAGAGAGATAGAGGTAGAGAGGTAGCGGTAGAGAGGTAGAGACTAGTAGAGAGTGAAGTAGAGAGAGGTAGAGAGGTAGAGAGTAGAGAGTGAGTAATAGAGAGTAGAGAGTGAGTAGCAGAGAGTAGTAGAGAGCAGTAGAGAGAGTAGCAGAGAGTGAGTAGTAGAGTAGTATAGTGAATAGTAGAGTGAGTAGTAGAGAGTAGTAGAGAGTGAGTAGTAGAGAGTGAGTAGTAGAGAGTAAGTAGTAGAGTGAGTAGTAGAGAGCAGTAGAGAGTGAGTAGTAAAGAGTGAGTAGTAGAGAGTAGTAGAGAGTGAGTAGTAGAGAGTAGTAGAGAGTGAGTAGCAGAGAGAGAGAATAGTAGAGAATAGTAGAGAGTGAGTAGTAGAGTGAGTATTAGAGACTAGTAGAGAGAGAGTAATAGAGAGTTAGTAGAGAGTAGTAGAGAGTGAGAAGTAGAGAGTGAGTAGTAGAGAGTAGTAGAGAGTGAGTAGTAAAGAGTGAGTAGTAGAGAGAGAGTAGTAGAGAGTGAGTAGTAGAGAGTAGTGGATAGTAAGTTGTAGGGAGTGAGTAGTAGAGAGAGAGTAGTAGAGAGTAGTAGTGTAGTAGAGAATGAGTAGTAGAGAGTGAGTATTTGAGAGTAGTGGAGTAGGAGAGA
Organism: Lissotriton vulgaris; assembly: GCF_964263255.1. Taxonomy (NCBI): domain Eukaryota; kingdom Metazoa; phylum Chordata; class Amphibia; order Caudata; family Salamandridae; genus Lissotriton; species Lissotriton vulgaris. The sequence continues at coordinate 1,292,285,668 of NC_141689.1, read as the reverse complement.
GTAAGTAGTAGAGAGTAGTGGAGAATATTCCAAAGTTTGGCACAGCACCACTTGCACAATAAGTCCAATCAAATTATATCACTTAGAGTCCTTATTGAAGCGCTGAATCTTGGTGTATATTCAAATGCTTTTATTTTCCTTAAGTTTATGTACCACAGCCAGCCGAAACGTTTCGTTCTGTACAACAGAACTTCTTCAGGGCGTTCTTATTTCCTTCAAGTTATGTCGGTATCCTGTTGTCATATAACTAGATATTTCTTCCAAATATTAGACGAGACGTAAGTAAATTCTTATTCAAAGTGACTAGGTATCAATTTTACCCACACAATTCAGGCAGACTTGAGTAATTTATAGCATCTCAAAGTCAGTTTTTCAAAAATTCCAAAGTATAGGACTTGACAATCCAAATCCGAATGTTTCTCAAGAAAAGTCATTTTCAATCGTTCGGAATATCGGTGTTTGGACAGATTTGACCTGGGACCCCCAGTATGCAAGGGGAATTAGTCCCCCATCTGCAAACGCGCCAGTGGCCTGCGTTGCAGAGAGGTGTAAAAAGGGGAATAGCCTCATTATACCTTTGTGCAATACAGCCCCCTGGCGCATACTGGAGGTTCCACGTGGGCTAGTTGGCCCCCAGGGACCCCTAGTATGCAAGGGGAATTAGTTCCCCCTCTTCAAACATGCACTGGGGCTGCGTTGCAGAGAGGTGTAAAAAAGGGTGTGGCCTCATTACACCTCTCTACAATGCAGCCCCCTGGCGCATACTGGAGGCTCCTGGTGGGCTAGTTGGCCCCCAGGGGCCCCCAGTATGCAAGGTGAATTAGATCCCCCTCTTCAAACATGCACGGGGGCTGCGTTGCAGAGAGGTGTAAAAAGGGGCGTGGTTAATCAGTTTAATACTTTGCTCTCCATAGCAAATTGTCCTTCCACAAACTTTGCAAACAATTTTGAAATCTCCAAACTGGGTTTGGATTTTTGGGACCATCTCACTTGTCTCTGGACCCGATGGAGTGGGTTGCTTACTTTGGGAGGTGCTGGGTGAAGATTGGGGAGGGTTTCTGGTCAGTTCTCTGACCTCTGCCGCAGCATAGTTTATGGGTGCCGGCGTTGCATGTGGCGAAACATGGTGATGTTGCCAAAAGAATACTTTTTGGCAGGGTTCCCCCTGGAAAGTACAGTGCCACAGATCAGACAAGTAACCTTTGGCGCATTAACTTTCTTGAGGCCACTTGGGATTTTAAAAAACTCCCAGACAATGTGCTCCTTTGGCTAATAGGTGGTAGTATCTTCAGGCAGGTACCGCCTCTCCTCCTCTGCCTCCTCCTCCTCCTCTTCTTCTTCTCCACCACTGTGGTGTTGTGGTGGTCCTTGTGGTGGTGGTGGTGGTGGTTGAGATGCGAATAAACAAAGTAGAATCCACTCAGAGTGGCGGTGATCCCTAAAGTGATGGGGAACACACAGTGTTGTTTAAATGCCCCTCACACACCAACAGGCCCCTTGGTGCCATGCTTCATCATCGGGGCCTTCGCACCCCTCTACGGGATGTGGCGTGCTACGACTCGCGGATACGCAGGAGCACTAGAAAGTGAACTATGTGAGGGGGTGTGTTGCTAAAGTGTGAGTGAGGTGAGGTGAAAAAGTGAATAGTTAAAAAATACCTGGCACGTGGGTGAAAAATAATTTTATTTAATCCCCGGCTGGTATTATTAAAAGAAGTGCAAAGCGGGGTTGTAAAAAATACGTATTAGGGTATTTACAACCACTATAAAGGTGTCAACATGTTTCGGAGCGCGAGGGCTCCTTCTTCAGGACAATGATAAGCACTTACCCTCCCCTTACTCACATGTAAATGTAAAAGTGTTAAAAATATAATTACAACAATGTGTAATATACCTAACAATGTTATATATGTAGGTGGGTGTTGTTGCGCCCAATTGGCGATAGATGAAAACCTGTGGAAAGAAAGCACAGATAAACACACTGGTCTATAGTGCACAGACCAAGAGAGAAGAAAAAGCTTCTCTGACTACAACAAGGTTGACCCAAAAATAAGGGAACCCTGTAAGGAAAAAAGGAAAAATATGGACAGACACAGCACTCACAAACATATATACATGACCAAGAAATACTCTCTGCTCAGATGGAAAGAGAGGCTTACTTATAGTTCTCAAAAATAAGACCTCATGAGCCTAAGCGTGTTATTGGGGGATCCTTCCTTACTGCTCAGTAAAAAGACCTAAAAGACATTAATATATGGGATACAGTTTGTAACAGGTACCACATAACTAGGGAGACTGAATCCACTGACTCTCTCTCTCCCCCCTTTGTTAAAAAGGTGGTTGAGATGCTCCTGCTGCTGCTGCTACTGTAGCCATTTCTCAGTACAAATAGGTCTGCAAACAGGTCTTCCTCAGTCAAAGTAAAAAGTGAGAATGAGGAAAAAAGGTGGGGGCTTTCATCTTTTGGAAAACAAAACTATCCTGAACGAATGAAAAGTGTTATTTTCAGGTCACATGACACTGGCTTTATCATTTGGAAACCAAAACTGTCCTGAACCAATGAAAAATGTTATTTTCAGGTCACATGACCCGACGCGCTTACGCTACGCGCCCCGGGGCGCTTACCTAGCGCGATCATATGCGCTCAAGTGCTTCTGGGTGCGCTTACGCCGTGCGTATCACGCGGACGCGGCTACGAGATTCGTCACGATGATGTTTTCGTTCGCGTCAATAGCGCTAACGGGACGCTCACCGGTACGCGCACCGGGGCGCGCCACATGACTGCGCTTACCGGTGCGCTCACCGGTACGTGCACCGGGAGCCATCCAGGGCAAAAAAACCAAAAAATAAAAACATGAACAATATACATAAAAAAATAGTATTACATAAATATACAATATAGGATTCATTATAAAAAATATTACATTTCATAGCTATAGAAATTTGCACTTAAAAAACCTTTGAAATTCACTGAAAAAACCATAGGTTTCACACCAGTTATAGTTAGGAATTAGCATTTAAAAAACCTTTGAAATTCACTGATAAAAAACATAGGTTTCATACCAGTTAGAGTTAGGAATTAGCATTTAAAAAGCCTATTAAATTCACTGAAAAAAACATAGGTTTTACACCAGTTATAGTTAGCTGGAAATTTTACTGACATAAAACCATTGAAATTCCCACGGTATAGTTAGTTGGACTTACTATAACTTGCGCGCCTGCAATGCACTGCTGATGACGTCACATATTACATCACTCATGGCATGGTCAGTGACATCACTCATGACATCACTGATGACACCATCCAGTGAATGTGTGTCTTTCTGAAAAATAAATATGTTTTACATATGTATATGTAAAGGTCGATGGAAGAATAAATGTTTAAATAAATGTCTAAAAGGATGTTTTAAAAAAAAAATGATTGGTTAACTGGCTTATTAAGTGTATCTTAGTGAATACATATATTAGCGAGTAATGTTTGTAAAGTTGAGAGTTTGGGAGAAGGTGAGGGGGGCGGGAAGGGGACCGGCAAGGCCAGGTTGAGGGAGGTCTGCTGTGGGAGGGGGGAGGGGAAGGCCACTAGCTTCTTGTTGAGCACAGTTGGGGGGGTGTGAGGGATTTGGGAACCGTACTGCACACACAGCCCACACTCGAACCACACCAAGATAAGTCACACATACTACATTCATCTGGGAGAACTGTCAAATACAAGTGATGTGATTACTAGTGATGCCTCTGCTGCGATTAGGGCTCTCACGTGGAATGTGAGAGGACTCAATGATCACCGAAGGTGTTGAGCTACCTAAAGCGACAGAGGGTGGATTTGGCGCTGCTTCAGGAGACTCATCTACCGCTAGCAAGCAAGATGTTTCTGAGCAAGGGGCTGGCGAGTAACATCACAGTTGCTGGTTTCACGACTCACGCTAGGGGGGTTCTGACCTGGGTCAACCCGAGGGCTAAGATAACTCAGTCACTTCTACAGGCAGACCCGGAGGGGCGATACGTGATATCCAGATGTAAGGGGATGGGCTTAGATTTCATAGTAGTGAAACTTTACGGCCCTAATTTTGACTCCCTAGAGTTCTACAGTACACTGGCACGCACAGCTCGCATTTATACATCTGTGCAGATACTATGGGGCGGCGACTTCAACTTAGTGTTGGACCCAGCACTGGACAGATCAGTGGGACCCCAGCGTAGACCGTCAGCTGCTGCACAAACGCTGAGCTTATAACTTATAACGCTAGACCTTGAGGATGTATGGCGACATAGACATGGTGAGAAGGGAGGCTACACACACTACTCCACATTCCATGATATTCACACTAGAATTGATTATTTGATGGTGTCTCCCGCCATTCTGAGGAGCATCCAGTCCTGGGCTGTGCTACCACACACCCTCTCAGACCCCTACCCTATATTGCTGGTGCTGAACTCGCCTGCCAAAAGGATACCCCCATTTACATGGCGGTTTCCTCCGTACTCTTTAATAGATGAGCAGTTCTGGCGGGAGCTAGTGGGCGAGATTGATACCTTCTTTGAGACTAATGTAGGATCGGTAGATAGCTACCAAACATTGTGGGAGGCCTTTAATTCCTACATAAGGGGCATAGCCATGTCCAAACACTCCAGCGTCCTCAAATCTATTCGGCAACGTCTATCGCTACTAGAGAAGCAGTTGGCAACTCTGGAAAAAAGACACTGGGATAGTCCTAGCGCCGATGTCTCAGAGGAGTTTAAACTATTGATCACCGAATATAATGAAGAAGCGGACAGGGAGGTTCAACATATGGGGAAATATGAGACTGCTCGGTCATACGAAGAGGGGGAGCGTCCTAGCTCACTCCTGGCAAGGCTGCTAAAAGGCACAAGAGGGAAGACACAGATATCAGAACTAGAGACAGCTGACCGAAGTTTGGTCACGGATGAGGTAGAGATTTCTAACAGATTCAAGGATTAATATTCAGAATTGTACTCATCAAAATGTGAGGACCTCACTGGTGATATATCTGATTACCTAGAGCACATTGATTTGCCCATGCTCACGAATGCTCACGAATGCACAGCAAGAATTTCTCGTGCAGCCTATAAGCAAAGATGAGATCGTGGAAGGACTAGCGAGCATGCGCTCTGGAAGCGCCCCTGGTGCTGATGGGCTTACTTTGAGCTTTTATAAAGCATTTCAGGAAAAACTGATCCCGCATCTGTCCACACTGTTTGACGACATTTGTGTTGAGGGCAGCATGCCGCAGTCAATGAGGGAAGCACTAATAGTCACTATACTAAAGCCTAGCAAGCCCCATAACAAGTGCAACTCGTACAGACCTTTGTCCCTCCTTAATGTGGACGCCAAGTTGTATGCCAAACTGCTGGCACCGACGTTAGTGGCACCAGAACAGGCGGGATTCATCCCCTGTCGGAACCTCACATATAATATCAGAACGATTCTGGGCAAAATGCAACATGTGAAGCAGGACGCGAAAGCCATAGCAGTGTTCCTGGGTATGGCAAAAGCTTTTGACTCAGTAGAGTGGCCATTCATGGTTCGGGTGCTGCAGCGCATGGGTCTGAGCGAGCCATTTCTACAAATGATTGGCGCTTTATACCAAAGGCCAACAGCGAGGCTTCGCCTAGGCGATCTGGTGTCGGACTCTGTTCCTATCGGCAGAGGGACTAAACAGGGCTGCCCACTGTCGCCGCTGCTCTACGCCCTGGTGGTGGAGCCTCTGGCTTGCACGCTATGTGAGTATCATGGAAATGAAGGCGTCAGTTTCCCAACGTACAAGATTGTAGTGTCAACATATGCAGATGATACATTGCTCTATATTCGTGACCAGGAGAATAACTTGTCGTCTGTACTAAGAGAGGTAGTACGCTTTGGCGCACTCTCTGGCCTAAGGGTAAACTGGGCGAAGTCTGTGGCCTTTCCACTAACCCCACCACTAGTCAATTTGATATGGAATACCCGCTGCAATGGTCCCTTGAATCGGTCCATTATTTAGGGGTTCAACTTCACAATGACTCAGCAATTTTATTAAGAGAGAACTATGGAGTGGCATACAGCAAGCTAGAAGATGATGTTGAGACATGGTGCAGGTTGCTGCTGACTCTGATGGGGCGCATAGCCATTATGAAAATCGTGATACTGCCCAGGTTTTTATTTTTGTTTAGTGCAATACTGTTCGTTTTCAAGTGAAAGTCAAATGATCTTTATTCGGATTGTAAAAACATCCATAAAAGTACAACATAAAATTCATCAGTAATATAAAACACAGATTTCGTCCCACATATCCGAACGCATATCCACATACAATTTAAACATGTGCAAAAATACAATTCTTAGTGCAAAAATAGCATTGTGCAAATAAGCAGAAGTGCAAAGAATACGCATAGTGCAAATGTTTCAGTCTATTAGCAGAGAAGCACGTGATCGAACAGCTGCTTTAAGAAAGCTGCTTACTCTGAAGATGGCTTTGTCAGTTTTTAACATTAAAATATCAGTAAAAGCTAGATTAAAATCAGTCAGAGCATTTTTTCTACAGTACGGCATTATAAAGTGCAAAGTGTGCAATCTGTAAAAACCACAAAAGAAAAGGAAATGGAGCAAACTTTGTGTGCCATCGTGATTACAAGGACATTTTGTACTTTCCAAATCTTTGTTAAAACCCAGCGGAAAACAAAGTAAATTTATAATGCTTCCATCTCTAAATCGAAATAGCAGGCTCCTGTTCCATCTGCCTAGTTTTAAGCGTAAATAACTCTGAGGCGGGCAGATGGTTTCTCGCATAGCTCCATAAAGGCGGTATATCTAATTATAGAAGGTTTTGTCAGGTCACGCCTTAGCCTTTCCTTGCGGTAACTTTCATAAAGAGCCCTTTTTGTTAAGTTTTTATGTGTCTGATCAATCAGTTGTGGGGATGTGAAAAGGTGACCCAAGCCCACACTTGATAAACTATTTTCTATGGCCCTGAACCAGGGTATACGGTCAGCCTTCTCACATTTTAAACAGTCCTTGATGATATCACGAGACAAGGAAGCGGCAGGGTTGCACCAAATTTTTATCCAAAATAATGCGGGTCTAGATCTTATGAAATCTTCAATATAAGGGAGGTTTAGTTCCCTGTGACAAATATGGGTTGGTGCGCTTATTACCCCCCCTAAAATCTTCCGGCAAAATCTATTTTCTTCGGACTGTAACTGTGTGCTGTTGGATTATCCCCATATCTCGGCACCATAGGTGCCCACAGGCAGGCATTGTGTTCTATAGATTTGTAAAAGTGACACAATTACATCTGCTTGTTTAGGTTGGCGAAGGGAAGTTAATGAATTGATAGCCTTCCTCATTTTATTCCTACCCAGGGCGACATGGGGTTGCCAGGAACAGGTATTAGAAAATAGCAGACCGAGATATGGGAAAGTGCAAGTGCATTTTAAAATATCATCCCCTGATTGAATGTGGCTTATTTTATAACTTTTCGGGCCGCAAGACATTATGAATGATTTTTTAAAATTGGTACAAAGCCCAAGGTCTGCCATGAATTTAACAAAACCAGAAATTAAGATTCGCAAGGCATTGGGGGTGCGGCCCATGAGGACCGCATCGTCCGCATAGAGCAATGCGGGGACTGGATTGCCGTTGACTTGCGGAACATCATTGGTTAATTTGCTCAGACAGGTGCTCAGATCATTAATATACAAAATAAAAAGTAGGGGGGCCAGTACACAACCTTGACTGACCCCCCTACCAATTAAAATATCATTGGAGACTTCGCCATCATTATTTATACGAACACGGGCTTTCAAATCGCTATGGAGGTATGCCAGAAAATAAACTAAAGATTCATCTAAACCATAAGATAACAACACTGACCATAAACGAGAATGATTAACAAAATCAAACGCAGAACTCAAATCCATAAAAGCAAAGTATAAAGGTGATTTTTTAGCAATGGTATATTTGGCCGTCAGTAGGTTAAGGTTCAAACACTGTTCCACCGTGCCCACTTTACTTCTGAACCCTAGCTGGCAGGGATGTAGGATGGTATGTTCATCTGCCCAAGTACTAATTCTATTAAAGAGAACCCTGCCCTGAACTTTTAGAGTGTTATCGTTGGTTTTATCGAAGAACTTTTTTAAGGCCAGCACGCAGCTCATGATTAAGCTGGCGTAGGGAGGCAAGCAACCCAGAGCGAAGTGGTCCACGCTCAAGCTGCCGTATGAGATGGGTGGTTTGGGTGCCCCAGACCTGGAGTTGCGCAGGCTGCTCATCTCCATACGTGGATACATGGAGAGGCAAGTATCCCCCATGTGCGCTTATTTGCAGACCCTCTTCCACTACCGGCCACGGTGTTCAGACCGATGGACCGCAGAACGGGCATATTGGACTCTATAACGGCCACAAATCACGCCTGGCACTAACTATTACAAGCCCAGAACTGTGAAATATCATACTCCCCAGAAATGCCCCTGGAGTGGGCATTATGGCTAGCACCGGCGGCCGAAAAGGGGGTGCTACAAACGTTGCGCGGGCTGGGTATCGCCAGAGCAGGAGACTTGTTCACAGAAGGACGGGTTAAGACGTGGGATCAGGTGTCAACTGGTAGCAGGGACACCCCCTTACTACTCGGCTTCCAATACCAGAGGGTGCGCAGCGCACTATTAGACCTTTTAGGCCCAGACTTTGCGGAGCCACCGGAGATCCCGGAACTCACGCAGGTCATTAAAATGGCGGTGCCCCATAAGTTGATAACTACCTTGTACAGGACGGCTATATCCTACAGGGAGCAGCAACTCATGAAAGCCAGGGTGCCATTGCACCGCAATCTACAAATCACGATAGATGATGCTATGTGGCGCTACTGCTGCGGGAATACTAAAAAGATTTCACTAAATAGAAAACACAGACTGGTGCACTTTACATTTCTCCAAAGAGTATATTACACCCTGGAGAGACTACACCGTTATGGCCTCAGACAAACAGCAGAATGTGAGCGACGTCATGAACCAATAGCGGACTTCATGCACCTTGCATGGTGGTGTCCAGCAATTCAGTCGTATTGGAATAGCCTATTCAAGGAAATTAGTACTATTATAGATACAGAACTGAACCTCGATCTGTCGCTGGCGATGCTGGGCTACTTCAAGGGCCTGCCAGTAGCGGTTAGACGACTTGCAGATATGGGAATGTTAATGGCCCGGCGAGTAGTGTCGTGCTGCTGGATGAGGGGGCCGCCCCCGACAGCTAAGAGATGGGCGCATGACATGCTTTACTGCTGCACACAATCAGAACACTACAGCGAGCTGCTACCCCCCACCAGCCGCCGGAAGAACTTTTGGGGTTTGTATCTAACACACTTGAGGGCGGATGCACAAAGGAAACTACAGAAACGAAGGAGGCGGGCGAGATAGTGTTATCAGACTCTGATATACTCATGGGGGAAAGCCAGTAATGCCTTACTGCTCTCGGCATAGGCGCGGGGTTCAGGGATAGAAAGGCTGCCTTGCTTACCTTGTATAAAGAGTACGGCCACCAGAGTTTACCAATCGACTTGAAGTCTGTTTCTATACATCAAAGTATATTCAATAATTTGGAGAGAATTCCATTGCTGTTGCTCGATAGGCCGTAGTTGCCTTTGAACGATGTTTGGTGAAGGAAACAAAAGGACATTTTGATTAGTGATTGAAACTGAGTTGCGTAACTACTATCAAAAGTGAATTTTAATGTGGGTTCTTAATATTCCGTAGTTAAGACTGTTGCAATGAGCTCCAGCAAACAACGGAAGATCAATAAGTTAATAATGGCCAGGGACGGCCTCGTGACGCAGAAAAAAAAATTCTATCATGGACGCACAATTAATAATATTAGAGGCCTAAGCACGTGGTGTATTACAGAAATACGACACAGAAATTTATGCACGCACAATTATTAAGATTAGAGGTGTATAGGACCTTGTGACTTATAAAGAAATCTTTCAATTATGTAAGTACAATTTAAAACTATTAAGGGGTAGGAAAGCCTTATGAAGGATGGTTGACTAAACCAAGCCCAGGGCCGTTATTGTTAGCGTTTTTGCAGTCTATAAGAATGATGGCCCTGGGGGAGATATCATTGGCTAATGTATTGGTTTCCAGGCTAAATGATAGCAAGCATGCTTGGTGGTGGCATGTGGGTAGTGTGGGGGGTGTGCACCGCGCATGTGCAAGTGTGAGTGTGTGCACCAACAATTAACAGCAGAGAGATGGGGTCGATCTTATTATGTGCGCAGAGGCAGGCCCAGAATCGAATCTGCAATTAGTCAGCACTTCTAATCATTCTTTTTAGCGCGCTCTGAGCTTTGATTTGTCACTGAAAGGTGATCGCACCATAGTTTGTACTGCTTATCATACTCAGCGTGTACCCGCGCATACAGTATGAATATGCTTTGACGTTACGCGTCGCATTGAAGCTTTGTTGTGATGTCATGTACGGCATTCTGTACGCGAAAGGGGGCAATGTTTGTACTTGGTTTAAAACATTTATTTATGTATTTAATGTAGAAACTTTAAAAGTAGAGATTTGTTTGGTTCGTAACTTTGCCTATTGTGAGTGTTGAAAGTTCTGTCCCATTATGATTATTCGACTTTGACTTTCTAAGAAGCATTTGTTGTGAGAATCTTCTCAAATAGAAGGAAGTTCACCCTAATAAGAGCAATGAAGTCATCTTCCAGCAGTTCTTCAGAGGGAGATTTCATTCCTGAAGAAGCTCCATAGAAGAGGAAAGAAGCTCTAATTTGGAAGTTTTTCACTTTTCCAGAATGTCAAAAAAAGGTTAATGCTGCAAAAGTAACCTGTAAAATTTGCCAAACAACTCTTTCAAGGGGTGAAAATACTCCTGGCAAAGCAAATGTGGTGCAACACGTGAAGAACTTGCACCCCAAGAACTTTGCTCGAGCTGAAAGACGGAGGTTGCACGAGACTCCACCTGCTGCTACACCAAGCACATCAACTGCAGCAGCATTTTTTTAGCAATCAGTCCACACCCACATATTGATTCTGACTTTGCTAAAGTTAAATTTCATCGCATTTATTGCGATAAACTTTTGTGTCTATCGACCTGATAAAACGCAGGATACTGGATCATTGCTGTCCTCGACAATAGTTGTTCTTTTTTTCATTCTATTGTTCCGCTTGGAATTTGTTGAGAAAACAGAAAAAAAATACAAAACAAAAAAAAACTGTTCTTTCTAGAACTACCTTCACTGGTCAAAGAAAGAACTATGTTTCTATGTCAGTGTGTAAAAGTTTGTCAGAATGAATGTGTAGTTCATAAATGAATGAATGAATATATTACTGGTGTATTGAGAATGTGAAAGTGTAGAACTATGAGTAAGTGCTACAGCATAAATCTATAAGGTATTTAGCTATAGTATGTGCAAAGCAATTGAATGTAACATATGTACATACATATGTTAGAAGTCTATGCTTCAATTTGCGCTGCTGGTGAAACTGCCTGGGTGAATTTGTATGTGTTAGTGGGGGATTTACAATCCCCTTGTGCCTCTTTTACACAGCTGTTACGTCACTTTTGTGACACAGTGGTGGTGCAAAAGATGTGCCATGGTGTATGCTATTAACAATGTGACGCATCTGGAGGGTGCATTACATTATAAAGCGCTGCACCAGAAGAGGCTTTCTTGTGCCGAAGGGGGTGCAGCAGTGCCTTCTAAAAGTGACTGAGTGAAATGTACAACATTTAATTCAGTCACTTTTGAGCTAATGCTGCATCTAAACCTCGCACATGCTTGAAGCAGGTGTAAGGATTGATACAGCTTTGTGAGCATAGGGCCCCTGAGCATTGCTCGAGTTGTGTTATACTTGCAACCGAAGTCAAGCAATAATTAATCCAAAAAATACTTTGCAATTTAGTTTTCTTAATATTTTATAACAAGAATATGAAACATCATCTAAAAAATTAAATACAAATAAATATTTATATTAAAAATATAAGAAATGAGTGTAAAAAGAAAGACATAATAATTAATACATTTATAACTTATCATTTACAAAACCTTTGAAATTCACTGAAAAAAACATAGGTTTCACAAACTGTGAGAAGTTGGCCTGATATATGATGTTTCTAATTATGGAACCACCTTGTATCAGTCCAAACAATCCCTTATGGTGTCTGGTTGTAAGTCAACCTTATAGACAAGCTATCTTAATGGTTGAATAGACTATGCAGCATTAAAGGCTAAACTCATGAGGTCGTGTTAAGCGAGCTGTTTTACCAATCACAATCCTGTAATATCAAATGAAAGGACACCACACAAGTATATATTATAAAAATATATGTGTTTATTACTAAAATAATCCTCAGTACTCTTTATGAGCAAAGGGGCACAAGCGTTAAATCAAAAGCACAGTATAACATACAAAGTTGCACAATTATGGATGAGACCGGGTGGCCACTCAAACCATATATTAAGAAAGTGGTATAAGAGATACCAATCGAACAGTGGTTAGGACTAGGGCCTAGGGAATCGCTGGGAGCAGTCGGGACAAGCAATGCTGAAGTCGGGAAAAGCCCGTGGGATTGAGGTGCAGCGCTTAAAGCACACGCATGTACCAATGTAAAGTCAATGGTGCGTAAAAGTTACACAAATAGAGTTTAAGGATACTTCCGCTCAACTTAGATGGACAAAACTTTAGACACAGACCCTAGAGGTGTGTACCAGTGTGGGAACACAGGTGTTGCAATGTTACCTCACCCACAGGAAGCGGGTGCATAGGGACGAAGTGACGTCGGGTTTCGTCACGGAGGTTCTTGGTGCTTGAAGCTGAAGATGCTGCAGGCGATGTGAAGGAGAAGTGTCCGGTGCGATACAAGGGTGGATCAGAGTAGAAAAGTACCTGAAAGCAGAGGGGAAAGAGTCTGTGTCACTCAGCAGTGACCAGGGTGGAACCAGGACGGAACCAGGCAATGTCAGGCGCAATCAGGTGGTTGTTGAGGAGGTTCTCTCCGCTGCCACGTGGGCTCTGGGGCATCTGCGATGTCCAGGACGGGTCACAAGCTGTCCCACGCAGGCTCTCACCGTCGGCGCTGTCAGCTTCAAGATCGGAGTCAACAACACTTGGCAAGAGCAATCCATGCAGGACTGAAAGATTGCTTCTCACTCGGACCAGGAGGGTCAGAGCGGGGGATCCTTTTCAGAGGAGCTGGTGCAAGTCTGGAGCAACCAGAATCGCAAGTTGGTTTTAGGTTTTCGTTGGCACAGGGGCCACAAGCCAGCTGGCAAGTGACCGGGCCAACGCGTCGAGCCAAAGAAAGCAGAAGTGCCCCACGCAGCACTCGTCCAGTGTAGAGGGATGAGCTTCGGTGCAAGAGTGGCTCAGGGTTGGGGCTTCTTAAACCCCGGTGTACAGCTTCGAGGGTCACTCGTAGGCGGCACGGTCAGCGTCTCGTGGTCTTTTCAAGATGGCGTGCCCCACGCTTCCGGTCGCGTCCATGGGTCTCAGCTCTGCAGGGACTGTGGATCAGGCTGTAAGAAGGCAGGCAAGCTTAATCTCGTTGATCTCTGTTGCTCGAGTTCCGGCGGGAACTGCAACAAAGCAGACGTTGAGGTGCTGGATGGTGCCTGTTTGCACAGGGTGGTCACTCCTTGACCACAAGGGAGATTCTTCAGTCTTCTACGTCGAGTAGGATGTCGAAGGGTCCAGAGTTTCATTTCTTATGTTTCATCAGGATAATCTGAGTGCGTTGGCACTGCTCCCATTCTTATACCAATCTAGGGGGATGGATTACCTGTTAGGTCCCCTCCTATGGGTGGGACCCAGGAAGGGGGTGGATAAACCCCTTTCCTTTGATCCAGGCCACGCTGGGACAGAGGCTGGTGTGCCCCAGAACCGGTTTGGCCGGATTATGCAAGGGGCAGCCTTGTGCGCCCTAGGCAGTGTCTGGTTTCTTTCAAACCTTCCTGCTACAATCCACTATCTCCTGTCTGGGGAGCTGTAACACCTCTCTGCGACAGGCAAGCCTTTGTCCAGGCCTCCTCTGCTGAGTTTCGGTCAGCAGCAGGAGGTCAGACTCGTGTCTGTGGCAGAAGCATCCATTTTGTGCATCTGAGGCTCTTTTAAAAATCAACCGCGTTTCAGTAAAGTAACATGTCTTCTCCCTCTAGAGGGGTGGAATGCTATCCCCGTCGACAGAACTGTCGAGGGGATAGTATTCCAAATCGTATGACACCTTACACGACATGTTTTGATAAAACCAAACCAAAGTTGCTATATAACCGCGAGGATTATAATGCACTTAATAGTATATGGTATGGCATTTTCCCGGATCAGCTTAGGGAGTTGGTCCCGACAGCTGCAGACAGGCTCAGCTCATGGTAGAGCACCATCTCACATAAAACCAAGCACTCTGCCTCCAGGATTGTTAAGGCCTGCCATAGGAGTGACTGATAGGTATATATGTGTCCAGATAGGTTTAGATATAGGTATACTATAACTAAGCAAGGGGTGATTACACCACCTTGCCCCAGCTGAGTGATAAGCCAGTTGTGTCAATTTTAGATAGCCAGCCAGGGGTGGCAAAAGATATGCTGCAGCCCCTGGTAGGCCTTGGATGCACCGATTCCCTGGGCACCTATAGTGCTCTGTACAGGGGCTGATAAGGTGACTCAAGCCAGTTCAGCTATGCACCTGGGGTACATGGAATCCATTTTACAGAGAGAGCAGATAGCCTGGGGCCCTGATTAGCAGGGAACCAGGCCAACTAAGTCGAAAACCAGCTAAACACAAGGCAAAAAATCTGGGGTAACCATAGTCAGGTAGCCACCTTCCTACACAACCCCCCAAACGAAAGGAGATAAGGCTATCCTTGTCCAGGTAAGCCTATATTGCCTGAGTGGCCATATAAGGAAGTACCTGCACTAGCATGGGTACCCCCTGTCTCATGGTCCACTAAGCAGTCCCTCACCCTTGGGGTATTAGAGGGTCTCCACCATAGGGAATCACTACCTTAGATGTGTTTATGCAAAGTTAAAAGCTGGTTTGGATATGGAGTATTGAAGTGAGGCTCCACTAATTTAGGGCTCAGCTTCCTCCAATTATCTTCCACCATATGTGCCTTTCTTTCTTCAACTGAGTTGCACTGAGCTCTCAGGCTCAACCTCTGGCTACCTAAAGCTGGAGGCTGGGTCCCTCTATTTGGCTTGCTGGAGGGACAGTTCAGGTTTGGGCCCTTTGGGTCCCAGGTTTGGCTGTGCCCAACAGAATCCATCTGTGGGAGGTCCCTAACTACTTTTAAGGGGGCTCCCTCAGGAGTTTTTAAAGATTTCCCATACTAGGCTACTAGTTTTGGTGCCCCTAATCTGTTGATGGGGGTGCTTTATTTGACAGGGGGCTCTCTGGGTCTCACTGTCCTTCTTGTCCTCTGCAGCCCTGGGCTGACTAAGGCAAGGTAGAGAGGGGCAGGTTACCTGCTCCAGACTGGGTCCCACCTGAGAAGGGTCCACTGCCATCGGAGGCTCTGTCAGGCCAGGCCTAGCAACCTCTGGGGCAGTTCCTTCATCAGGGGTAAGATCAGTTCCCTGAGGAGGCTGATCCTGTCCAAATATCTGGTGAGGGGGAGATTTCTCTTCCTCCTCCATGCTCTCAGTTTGGGTGGAGTGATGCATCATTTCAGGCTTCACAACACACATATCTGTTTGAGTTTGGGCTGTTGCCATCACAGCCCCACCAACCTGTTCAGGAGGAAACTCAGTTTGGGTATCTGCTGTTATCATAACAGCATTGCTATTCTGTTTAGGAAGAGCTTCTGCTAAAGATGGGGCTGAATCTTGCACAGCCCTACCAACCTTTTCAGGAAGGACATCTTGGGTTGGGGCTGTAGCCATTACAGCCCCACTAACCTTTCCATTGGCATTTACCATTCTAGAATGGGTTTCCTGTTCAACCTCAGCCCAGGCTGAGATTTCTAAATAATTTCCTACAAGGCAGTCTACAGGCAAGTTTGGTGACACTGCCACTCTCTTTGGGCCAGTGACACCTCTCCAGCTGAGACTTACTACTGCCATGGGATGATTTGTTTGTATTCCATCAATGTTTGTTACCTGGTATGTGGCACCTGGTAAAAGTTGCTTAGAGGGGACTATACAGTCAGCCACCATGGTGATGCTAGCCCCTGTGTCTCTAAAGGCTTCAGCTTTCAAACCATTGATGATGGGTTCTTGTCTATATTAGCTCAAGGTATTTTGGCAATCAGAGAAGTTGGCAAACCCCATGCCAGTCTCATAAACAAGATTATTTGGTGATGGGTCCTGGATAGGCCAGGGTCCACCTGTGCTCCAAAAGTAAACCCACCCAGATTCCTGGGTATGCTCCCACTCCCTGGGGGATTACTGCTGACAGTAACAGGAGGTGTTGGAGCTGGCTTTGGAGGTATATTCTCTTTATTGCCATTTTTGGGACAACAGCTGTCTGTTTCGTAATGCCCCACCTGTTTACAAGCATGACAATAAGGCTTTTTCTGAGTTGAAGAATGTCTTGGGACCCACCCCCATTCTTGGAGTTTTAGGGCCCTGGGGAAGTCTTTTCTTTACTTTTATCTCCACCCTTATCTTGAGGCTTGGTAGACTCCTTCTTCTGGTTACTGTCCCGATTCTTAGGCCTAATCCTGGTTCTGACCCATTTATCTGCCCTCTTTCCCAATTCTTGGGGAGAGGTCAAATCTAAGTCCACCAGGTGCTGGTGTAAGAGCTGGTTCTGACAATTACTCATGATCTGCTCCCTCATAATCAAATTATACAATCCTGTGAAGTCATGCACTTTGCTGCCTTGTAGCCAACCCTCCAGAGCATTAGTAGCACAATCTACAAAATCAGTCCAGTCCTGTGTCTGTGTCTTCTGGGTGTCTCTGAACTTCAACCTGTACTGTTCAGAGGTTAAGCCAAACCCATCTATTAGAGCACTCTTCAGGACTTTGTAGTTTTTAGCATCCTTATGTCTGACAGTGAGGAGCTTATCTCTCCCTTTCTCTGAAAAGGAGTACCATAAGATTGCTGCCCACGGTTCCTCAGGAACCTGCTGTACCATGCAGGCTCTCTCAAGAGCAGTTATCCACTTGTGGATGTCATCCCCTTCTGTGTATGGGGGCACAATCTTTGCCAGGTTTCTAGAATTATAGGACCTGTCTTTCTCACTAGGTATATTGCTGCTGCCACCAGTGGCATCTAAGCCACACATTTTCTGTTCCCTTGCTAAATCAAGTTTAGCTTGGGCCAGGGCTAACTCTTCCCTCTCTATCTGGAATTCTACAGCTCTCATACTGGCCTTATGTTCTCTTCTCTGGGGGAAGTCATTCCCCTTTGAGAGTTTCTGGAGACACTAGAAATGTGAGAGTCCCCTGACAGAGATCTCACCCTTCTGTTGCCTGTGGGAACTAGGTTAAAGGATCTGGGGAGGTGTTGGCCCTCTTCATTCCCATGTAGGTCTAAGTTGGTCTGGTTAAGCCTGCCAACTATAACCTGGTTACCCCTCTGATCCTGATCAGGCTCATCTACTGCTGAGCCATCCTCCTCCTCTTCCTCCTCTTCTTCTTCCTCTTCTGGAGTGTGCTCATTCTCAGGGGTGTTCACTCCATCTCCTAAATCTAAGGGAACTGCACTCGCCTTATCTAAGTCATCCTTTACCAGGATGGCTATCAGGGAAGGAATGGTGGGGTTTCTACCCCTTTTTAGCCCCCGTGCAATGCACAAGGCACCCAAGTCTTTGTGGCTAAGTTTGTCATAGCTGGA
This sequence comes from Lissotriton vulgaris, assembly GCF_964263255.1. NCBI lineage: Eukaryota > Metazoa > Chordata > Amphibia > Caudata > Salamandridae > Lissotriton > Lissotriton vulgaris. The sequence goes on along the minus strand of NC_141689.1, from coordinate 1,292,267,894 downwards.
AGTTCCCTTGGTAAGGTCAACTGTCACAGGGGCGGAGCCTGAAGCTCTTCCTGTGTCAGACATGACTGCTAGTGAGGTGCAAGTGGTGCACTTACCTACACTAAGTGTTTTCCTACTGTACCTTGCTAGTGAGTTGTAGTCAGGGAGTGCTAATCCCTTTAATCTACAACTACTAAGTTCAGTAGAACTTAAATATGCTAAGATTTTGATGTATATGTACCTAAGGTACTTGACGTGATCTTTCAATTTGATAAAAGATTGCAATGTTAAAACAACAGCAAGCTCAAATCCGCACCGCTGCACACCAATGTGAGAAGTTGGCCTGATATATGATGTTTCCAATTCTGGAACCACCTTGTATCAGTCCAAACAATCCCTTATGGTGTCTGGTTGTAAGTCAACCTTATAGACAAGCTATCTTAATGGTAGCATAGACAAAGCAGCCTTGAAGGCTAAACTCAAGAGGTCGTGTTAAGCGAGCTGTTTTACCAATCACAATCCTGTAATATCAAATGAAAGGACACCACACAAGTATATATTATAAAAATATGTGTGTTTATTACTAAAATAATCCCCAGTACTCTTCTTGAGCAAAGGGGCACAAGCGTTAAATCAAAAGCACAGTATAACATACAAAGTTGCACAATTATGGATTTGGGCGGGTGGCCATCAAACCATATATTAACTCCATGGCTGCTAAGGCAATTTCCCTCCTGTGCTGGGAATTGCTATTTTACTTGTTTTATGACGAGCTGGGCTCGTCATCAGTCTACGAGGGGGCTACACCATGACGAGCCCAGCTCGTCATGAGCGTGGAAGGGGTTAAGAAAGTGGTATAAGAGATACCAATCGAACAGTGGTTAGGCCTAGGGCCTAGGGAATCGCTGGGAGCAGTCGGGACAAGCAATGCTAAAGCCGGGAAAAGCCCGCGGGATTCGGGTGCAGCGCTTAAAGCACACGCATGCACCAATGTAAAGTCAATGGTGCGTAAAAGTAACACAAATAGAGTTTAAGGATACTTCCGCTGAACCTAGATGGACAAAACTTTAGACACAGACCCTAGAGGTGTGTACCAGTGTGGGAACACCGGCGTTGCAATGTTACCTCACTCACAGGAAGCGGGTGCATGGGGTCGAAGTGGCGTAGGGTTTCGTCACGCAGGATCTTGATGCTTGAAGCTGAAGATGCTGCAGGCGATGTGAAGAAGTGTCCGGTGTGATCCAAGGGTGGATCAGAGTAGAAAAGTACCTGAAAGCAGAGGGGACAGAGTCTGGGTCACTCAGCAGTGACCAGGGTAGAACCAGGACGGAACCAGTAAGCATGGGCGGAAAATCCGTTACGCTCGCGGATTTTGCGGATTTTCGGTAAATTCGCAATCCACGAGATTTGCGGATTTCCCGCAAAATCCGCAAATTTGCACGCAGCAGATTTCTTTTTTTTTGGTGATACAATGTTTGCGGCGCACGGCGTTTACTTCCCGTCATTCATCGTTTGCCGAGTTATTTTTCTTGATATTTTGCGAGTGCTGCGCCATTTTGGATCTTGCTGCGGGATCCAGTGGGAATTTGGCAAGCGCGATTACGTAATCACAGCTTGCCAACTTTTACAGCGAGAGTTTGTTAACGCGAGTACGCCGTGATCACGTATCGCGGTATTCCGCAATTGCGAGCTTTGAGATGCGGAGAGCAGCAACAATCTCGCACTCGCGAAAATATAAAATTTGCAATTCTGCACAAGAAATCCACCAGCAAGCAGCATAAACCTTCTGGAAATGATGATTTTTATCTGAATAACTCCTCAGGTTGACATTTGCCTGCACTTTTTTTGCGAGGAGTCCATTTTGGGGAGGGGGGGTGGGCGGAAGGAAGTGCCCCAGAGTCTTCAACTTCCTGTTCCTGTCCAGCAGGCTCCTCCCAGTGCTTTGTCCATCTCCTGGTCACTTTTCATTTGGATCTGGAGCTGGAAGGATTACTTTTTGTGGATGCTGCTGGATATTTGGATTTGAGGCCTTTTTGACTTTCTTTGGATCACTTTTGGATTAGAAATTTCACAAGTAAGTTTGTTTGGGGCATTACAGTTGCTGCAACTACAATTTTGGAATTTTCGATTTTTGGGCTGTTTTGGGGCCTTTTGCCCAGGGGTACTCAGTGGTGGGTGAACTGAGTCTTTCTGTGGGATGTTTTGAATTTAAACATCATGGAGGGGCTGGATGGCTTGGGATTGTGCTGATTTTTCTGTGATTTTCGTTTTTTTGGCCTGTTGTGGCCTTTTCACCCGGGGTAGTGAGTGGTGCATGGGCCTAGTCTTTCTGTGGGTTGTCTTGAATTTAAACATCATGGAGGGGCTGGATGGCTTGGGATTGTGCTGATTTTACTGTGATTTTCGTTTTTTTGGCCTGTTGTGGACAGGCCATGTTGTTGGGGGCCATTTTGAGTGCTGCTACAGGCCCTGGCCATGTGCTGTGATGGAGGGGGCCATTTTGAATGCAGGCAGTGTTCTCAGGCCTGCACCCATTTTGCCTAGCTTTAATCCATTATGCCCAGGGGTAGTGAGTGGTGCATGTGCCTAGTCTTTCTGTGGGTTGTCTTGAATTTAAACATCATGGAGGGGCTGGATGGCATGGTATTGTGCCGATTTTTCTGTGATTTTAGTTTTTTTGGCCTGTTGTGGACAGGCCATGTGGTTGGGGGCCATTTTGAGTGCTGCTACAGGCCCTGGCCATGTGCTGGGCTGGAGGGGGCCATTTTGAATGCAGGCAGTGTTCTCAGGCCTGCACCCATTTTGCCTAGCTTTCAGCCATTATGCCCAGGGGTAGTGAGTGGTGCATGTGCCTAGTCTTTCTGTGGGTTGTCTTGAATTTAAACATCATGGAGGGTCTGGATGGCATGGGATTGTGCTGATTTTTCTGTGATTTTCGTTTTTTGGCCTGTTGTGGACAGGCCATGTGGTTGGGGGCCATTTTGATTGCTGCTACAGGCCCTGGCCATGTGCTGTGATGGAGGGGGCCATTTTGAATGCAGGCAGTGTTCTCAGGCCTGCACCCATTTTGCCTAGCTTTCATCCATTATGCCCAGGGGTAGTGAGTGGTGCATGTGCCTAGTCTTTCTGTGGGTTGTCTTGAATTGAAACATCATGGAGGGGCTGGATGGCATGGGATTGTGCTGATTTTTCTGTGATTTTCGTTTTTGGGCCTGTTGTGGACAAGCCATGTGGTTGGGGGCCATTTTGAGTGCTGCTACAGGCCCTGGCCATGTGCTGTGATGGAGGGGGCCATTTTGAATGCAGGCAGTGTTCTCAGGCCTGCACCCATTTTGCCTAGCTTTCATCCATTATGCCCAGGGGTAGTGAGTGGTGCATGGGCCTAGTCTTTCTGTGGGTTGTCTTGAATTTAAACATCACGGAGGGGCTGGATTGCATGGGATTGTGCTGATTTTTTTGTGATTTTTGTTTTTTTGGCCTGTTGTGGACAGGCCATGTGGTTGGGGGCCATTTTGAGTGCTGCTACAGGCCCTGGCCATGTGTTGTGATGGAGGGGGCCATTTTGAATGCAGGCAGTGCTCTCAGGCCTGCACCCATTTTGCCTAGCTTTCATCCATTTTGCCCAGGGGTAGTGAGTGGTGCATGGGCCTAGTCTTTCTGTGGGTTGTCTTGAATTTAAACACCATGGAGGGGCTGGATGGCATGGGATTGTGCTGATATTTCTGTGATTTTCATTTTTTTGGCCTGTTGTGGACAGGCCATGTGGTTGGGGGCCATTTTGAGTGCTGCTACAGGCCCTGGCCATGTGCTGTGATGGAGGGGGCCATTTTGAATGCAGGCAGTGTTCTCAGGCCTGCACCCATTTTGCCTAGCTTTCATCCATTATGCCCAGGGGTAGTGAGTGGTGCATGGGCCTAGTCTTTCTGTGGGTTGTCTTGAATTTAAACATCATGGAGGGGCTGGATGGCATGGGATTGTGCTGATTTTCCAGTGATTTTCGTTTTTTTGGCCTGTTGTGGACAGGCCATGTGGTTGGGGGCCATTTTGAGTGCTGCTACAGGCCCTGGCCATGTGCTCTGATGGAGGGGGCCATTTTGAATGCAGGCAGTGTTCTCCGGCCTGCACCCATTTTGCCTAGCTTTCATCCATTATGCCCAGGGGTAGTGAGTGGTGCATGGGCCTAGTCTTTTTGTGGAGTGTCTTGAATTTTAAACATCATGGAGGGGCTGGATGGCTTGGGATTGTGCTGATTTTTCTGCGATTTTCGTTTTTTTGGCCTGTTGTGGCCTTTTCACCAGGGGGTAGTAAGTGGTGCATGTGCCTAGTCTTTCTGTGGGTTGTCTTGAATTTTAACATCATGGAGGGGCTGGATGGCTTGGGATTGTGCTGATTTTTCTGTGATTTTTGTTTTTTTGGCCTGTTGTTGTGGCCGTTTCACCAGGGGTAGTGACTAGTGAGTGTTGCATGTGCATAGTCTTTCTGTGGGGTGTCTTGAATTTAAGCATCATGGAGGGCATGGGATTGTGCTGATTTTTCTGTTTTTTTTTATTTGTTTGGGGTGTATAACTGAACTGATGTTCCTCTGTCTTCCATTGCTTTTAGGTGCACAAGACTCAAGAGAACCACCAGTGCCAGGAAGAAGTCCTGCAGCGGTGTGTGTGTGCAGCATAACGTCACGCGATGTCACGTCTGGCCTCAGACAACTCTACAATTTGTGCAACTGCGGCCTGCTGTCTGACCTGCTCTGAGGAAGATGGCCCCAAAAAAAGGTCTCTGTAGCTCCTCTAGCAAGAAAGTTGCTAGTAAGGAGCAGAAGAAGCAAGTTACCAAGGAGGCTGGTGTGCCGGCCGCCGCGTTTTTTGGGAGCAAAAAAAAAAGTACGCCTGCAGCAGCAGCAGGATCTGCTGGGGACCAAGCTGGGAGCAGCACCCCCGCTCCATTGGGTTCAGTGCCTCCAACACCACGCCAACTTAAGTCAAAGCCCTTGAGTGCTTCAGAGGCAGTCAGTGTACTTCTTCAATCACCATCGACCAGTGATGTTGGCTCATCGCAAGAAAGTAGCAGCAATGTCCCTGAATCAACACAGGTTGTGCTGATTTTTTTGTGATTTTTGTTTTTTTGGCCTGTTGTGGACAGGCCATGTGGTTGGGGGCCATTTTGAGTGCTGCTACAGGCCCTGGCCATGTGTTGTGATGGAGGGGGCCATTTTGAATGCAGGCAGTGCTCTCAGGCCTGCACCCATTTTGCCTAGCTTTCATCCAATTTGCCCAGGGGTAGTGAGTGGTGCATGGGCCTAGTCTTTCTGTGGGTTGTCTTGAATTTAAACACCATGGAGGGGCTGGATGGCATGGGATTGTGCTGATATTTCTGTGATTTTCATTTTTTTGGCCTGTTGTGGACAGGCCATGTGGTTGGGGGCCATTTTGAGTGCTGCTACAGGCCCTGGCCATGTGCTGTGATGGAGGGGGCCATTTTGAATGCAGGCAGTGTTCTCAGGCCTGCACCCATTTTGCCTAGCTTTCATCCATTATGCCCAGGGGTAGTGAGTGGTGCATGGGCCTAGTCTTTCTGTGGGTTGTCTTGAATTTAAACATCATGGAGGGGCTGGATGGCATGGGATTGTGCTGATTTTCCTGTGATTTTCGTTTTTTTGGCCTGTTGTGGACAGGCCATGTGGTTGGGGGCCATTTTGAGTGCTGCTACAGGCCCTGGCCATGTGCTCTGATGGAGGGGGCCATTTTGAATGCAGGCAGTGTTCTCAGGCCTGCACCCATTTTGCCTAGCTTTCATCCATTATGCCCAGGGGTAGTGAGTGGTGCATGGGCCTAGTCTTTTTGTGGAGTGTCTTGAATTTTAAACATCATGGAGGGGCTGGATGGCTTGGGATTGTGCTGATTTTTCTGCGATTTTCATTTTTTTGGCCTGTTGTGGCCTTTTCACCAGGGGGTAGTAAGTGGTGCATGTGCCTAGTCTTTCTGTGGGTTGTCTTGAATTTTAACATCATGGAGGGGCTGGATGGCTTGGGATTGTGCTGATTTTTCTGTGATTTTTGTTTTTTTGGCCTGTTGTTGTGGCCGTTTCACCAGGGGTAGTGACTAGTGAGTGTTGCATGTGCATAGTCTTTCTGTGGGGTGTCTTGAATTTAAGCATCATGGAGGGCATGGGATTGTGCTGATTTTTCTGTTTTTTTTTATTTGTTTGGGGTGTATAACTGAACTGATGTTCCTCTGTCTTCCATTGCTTTTAGGTGCACAAGACTCAAGAGAACCACCAGTGCCAGGAAGAAGTCCTGCAGCGGTGTGTGTGTGCAGCATAACGTCACGCGATGTCACGTCTGGCCTCAGACATCTCTACAATTTGTGCAACTGCGGCCTGCTGTCTGACCTGCTCTGAGGAAGATGGCCCCAAAAAAAGGTCTCTGTAGCTCCTCTAGCAAGAAAGTTGCTAGTAAGGAGCAGAAGAAGCAAGTTACCAAGGAGGCTGGTGTGCCGGCCGCCGCGTTTTTTGGGAGCAAAAAAAAAAGTACGCCTGCAGCAGCAGCAGGATCTGCTGGGGACCAAGCTGGGAGCAGCACCCCCGCTCCATTGGGTTCAGTGCCTCCAACACCACGCCAACTTAAGTCAAAGCCCTTGAGTGCTTCAGAGGCAGTCAGTGTACTTCTTCAATCACCATCGACCAGTGATGTTGGCTCATCGCAAGAAAGTAGCAGCAATGTCCCTGAATCAACACAGGTTGTTGTAACTCAACTGACAAGTGTTGAACAACCACAGCCGCAACAACAACACCATGTGCAAGTACAAGCCCAACTACTTGTGGAAGGAGAGGCAGCGCAAGGAGATGCTCAAGCAGAGGTGCATGGAGGGTCACAAGTGCCCACAATAGTTGTTCCTCCCGAAGTAGGGGCACATCAGGAAATTGACAATCAAACCAAGGTATCATCTGAGGAAGCCACTCCTCCTGATGATCATTCATTGTCTTCCACATCCCTAGCAAGGAAAAGATCAAGGGGGGTGTCTACAGCTTCTTCAAGCCCACCTCCTTCTGATGATCTTAATCTGGATGAAGATTGGGAACCATCATCACAGCAGTCTGAGAGTGAGGCACACCATGATCTGACAAAGATACCTAAGCGTAAAAGGAAGGTCGTCGAAAAACTCATAGCTATGGAGTGTGATGAGGCTCAACAAGAAGTGACGGATACTGCTGCTGATGAAGCCTCTCACGATGACGACAAGCCAGTCATCATAAAGGTCACTGCAGCCCCAGCGGGCATGCAGCAAAGAGACATTTTGACCCTTTCCCGAGAAGCTGCTGAGCGTGATGATGATGTCGACGAGGAGGCAATGGAAACACAACAATCATTGGATTTGGAGTTAACTAGTACACCAACACCTACCGCTTCCATATTTCTTCCTCGCAAGAAGGGACCTCCACCCACCTCGACCTCAATTAGTGGTGGTGAAAGTGCAAAATGTACTGAAGTTCGGCAATCCACATCCTCCACTTCATCTGGCATTAGCAGCAGGACCACCACCACCAGTATCGCCGCCTCCTCCGGCCCCCAAAGACATTTCAAGTCTCCAGTTTGGGACTTCTTTAGTGTTTGCCCAAAAAAGGAAAACGTAGCCATTTGTAGCATTTGTAAGCTTCGAGTTAGTCGTGGTAAGTTTGGTACCAACTATGGTACCGGAGGCCAGAGAGGTCATCTTAGGAGAACGCACGCTGTCCAATTGTTTGCGCACCTAGACGCGATCAAGGAAGCCCAAATTGCATGTACTGAAAACGTTGATTTTTCATCTGATGATGACGAGGAGGAAGAAGACGATTCAAACACTTCACTTACACCCAGTACCCCTGTCAGCAGCACACCCCATGTGAGCCACACTAAGAGTGTGGGAGAGAGTGAGACACCAATCCGAAAAAGTTCATCAGCGAGCGTAACTGGGTCGAAGATATCATCATCATCATCCAGTAAATCCTTGGTCCAGGGCAACATTAAAAAGATGTTGTTTACAGAAGCGCAATATGAACGCAACCACCCACTGACGCGTCTGTATAACACTAAGCTGGCTAAAATGCTAGCTCTGGACCTTCTCCCTTTTTCTTTTGTAGAAGGGGTTGGTTTTCTAGAATTAGTGGCAGCGCTCTGCCCTAAATGGAAGGTTCCTAGCCGGTTCTATTTTGCCCGAGTTGCGGTTCCAGCACTACATGAAGATGTTCTGGAGGTGATTGGGGCAGCTTTGCAGAAGAGTGCTGTTCACACTATACATCTGACAACAGACATGTGGACCAGTGGCGCAGGCGCTGATTACATGTGCATCACTGCACACTGGGTCTCTTTTTCAGGGGTTAAAGCAAAGCTAAACGCAGGACAATGGCGCCAATATAGTTAAGGCCATGCAGCTGGGTGACTATTTCAGAGTGCCGTGTTTGGCGCACTGTATAAACCTGGTTGTCAAAAAATTCTTGAGTGATAAAGACAGTGAGACAATGAATCAATAACTTTCTTTTTCGTCCTTATTCACATTTATTCCTGTGTGTCTGTCTTTCTTTGCTGTGCACAGATAATATATTTCAAACTTTAATCACATAATCACAAAAACAAGCCCATCAGCAGAACTGTCTTCACTTGTTTGCTAATTGATTTGAAGGTGCCGCAGTCTGCATTACTCAGGTTCACAAGTTCACAAGAACATGTTCCTCTATCCTCCTCCTCCAGACTCCTATTTCCATCAAAGCAGAGGGCTGGTTTACGCCCAATGAAGAAAGACTCAGCACTTGTGGGGGTGTTGTTCTACCTCTTTGCAGGTGAGTTGACGGCCATTGCTGGGAAGCTCTAATACCGGATAAAAGTGATTTGGCCCAAATCCGAGGCGGAAATTTTTTGGTGTTTTTGCTGACTTGCTTGCCTTTGAGGTGCTCTTTGGGGGGGTTCCGGCTGTTTGTGGGTGAGTTTTCGGGGTCTGGGAGCACTGCTGGGACACTCTAATCTTGATTGCATTTGCTTTTCAGGAAATCTGTGGTGGTAAACCGGACTTATGGCCTAGCTACACAGCGCGTTTGGAGCAAAGGCCGAGAAATATTGTAAGTATGGGATTTTGCTTTTGGCCTGTTTGGGGGTGTTATGCTTTTTGGCGGGTGGGTTGGTGGGTCTTGGGGGATTCCTGGGAAGGTCTAATACCGGATAGAAGTGGTTGGGACAAAATCCACGCTGATTTTTTTTTTGCTATTTCTGACATTTTGCTCAATGTAGTGTTTTCGGGGACTTGTTTGGGGGGCTTCCTGGAGTTTGTGGGTGAGTTTCGGGGTCTGTGAGCACGGACACTCTAATCTTGATTGCATTTGCTTTTCAGGAAATCCGTGGTGGTAAACCGGACTTATGGCCTAGCTACACAGCGCGTTTGAACCGAAGGCCGAGAAATATTGTAAGTATGAGATTTTGCTTTTGGCCTGTTTGGGGGTGTTATGCTTTTTGGCGGGTGGGTTGGCGGGTCTTGGGGCATTCCTGGGAAGGTCTAATACCGGATAGAAGTGGTTGGGACAAAATCCACGCCGATTTTTTTGTTGCTATTTCTGACATTTTGCTCAATGTAACGTTTTCGGGGGCCTGTTTGGGGGGCTTCCTGGTGTTTGTGGGTGGGTTTCGGGGTCTGGGAGCACTGCTGGCTATGGATACTTTACTTTGCAAGAGGTTTGAAGCAAATCCATGGTGGCAGAGGGGAGTTAGGGCCTAGCTGCAGAGCGCGCGCGGAGTGATTTGGGAAATTTGCCAAAAAATGACTAAGTCCCCATTTTTGTACTTTTGCTCTTTAGCTGTTTGGGGGTCATCTACTCGTTTTCTCCTGGGTTGACGGCTCTGGGGCTATTGCTGGGAAGCTCTAATACCGGATAAAAGTTGTTTGGACCAAATCTGAGGTGGAAATTTTTTGGTGTTTTTGCTGACTTGCTTGCCTTTGAGGTGCTCTTTGAGGGGGTTCCGGCTGTTTGTGGGTGAGTTTCGGGGTCTGTGAGCACTGCTGGGACACTCTAATCTTGATTGCATTTGCTTTTCAGGAAATCTGTGGTGGTAAACCGGACTTATGGCCTAGCTACACAGGGCGTTTGGACCGAAGGCCGAGAAATATTGTAAGTATGAGATTTTGCTTTTGGCCTGTTTGGGGGTGTTATGCTTTTTGGCGGGTGGGTTGGCGGGTCTTGGGGCATTCCTGGGAAGGTGTAATACCGGATAGAAGTGGTTGGGACAAAATCCACGCCGATTTTTTTTTTGCTATTTCTGACATTTTGCTCAATGTAGCGTTTTCGGGGACCTGTTTGGGGGGCTTCCTGGTGTTTGTGGGTGAGTTTCGGGGTCTGTGAGCACTGCTGGGACACTCTAATCTTGATTGCATTTGCTTTTCAAGAAATACGTGGTGGTAAACTGGACTTATGGCCTAGCTACACAGCGCGTTTGGACCGAAGGCCGAGAAATATTGTAAGTATGAGATTTTGCTTTTGGCCTGTTTGGGGGTGTTATGCTTTTTGGCAGGTGTGTTGGTGGGTCTTGGGGCATTCCTGGAAAGGTCTAATACCGGATAGAAGTGGTTACAACAAAATCCACGCCGATTTTTTTGTTGCTATTTCTGACATTTTGCTCAATGTAGCGTTTTTGGGGGCCTGTTTGGGGGGCTTCCTGGTGTTTGTGGGTGGGTTTCGGGGTCTGGGAGCACTGCTGGCTATGGATACTTTACTTTGCAAGAGGTTTGAAGCAAATCCATGGTGGCAGAGGGGAGTTAGGGCCTAGCTGCAGAGCGCGCGTGGAGTGAGTTGGGAAATTTGCCAAAAAATGACGAAGTCCCCATTTTTGTACTTTTGCTCTTTAGCTGTTTGGGGGTCTTCTACTCGTTTTCTCCTGGGTTGACGGCTCTGGGGCCATTGCTTAGGAAGCTCTAAAACCGGATAAAAGTTGTTTGGACCAAATCCGAGGCGGAAATTTTTTGGTGTTTTTGCTGACTTGCTTGCCTTTGAGGTGCTCTTTGAGGGGGTTCCGGCTGTTTGTGGGTGAGTTTCGGGGTCTGTGAGCACTGCTGGGACACTCTTATCTTGATTGCATTTGCTTTTCAGGAAATCCGTGGTGGTAAACCGGACTTATGGGCTAGTTACACAGCGCGTTTGGACCGAAGGCCGAGAAATATTGTAAGTATGAGATTTGGCGGGTCTTGGGGCATTCCTGGGAAGGTCTAATACCGGATAGAAGTGGTTGGGACAAAATCCACGCGGAAAAGCCTTTTTGGCACTTTTTGTAACTTAGGGTTCGTTAGGGTTAGCCCTAGCAGCAGGATTGCATGTGTTTCGGGGTGTTCTAGATTTTTGCAACTGAGTTCTGGGGTCTTAGCGCACTCGTGAGAATGTGTAATTTTGGTTGCAAGTCATTTGAAGAAAATCAATGGTGGGAAAGGGGGGATTTGGCATAGTTAAAGAAAGCTTTTGCCACTATTCTTAACTTAGGGTTCGTTTTGGTTAGCAGTATTTCTATTGCATGTGTTTGGGTGGGGGGGTTTTCGAGTCTTGGAGCGATGCTGGCTATGGATACTTTTGCTTGGTTGCTTGCAAGTGGTTTGAATACAATCCACAGTGGATAAGGGGGTATTTGGGCCTACTTTTACTTTCAAAGTACGTTTTGTCAACAGTTTTCTGCTAGGCCTCGTTTTTTGAGATTTGATTGGGGGTCTTCTACATTTTTGCGACTGCCTTTAGTAAGGGTCTGGGTGGGAGCACTGCTGGAAAGATCTAAATTTGTTCTAAAACACAGTTTACAGTACACCTAGCTTGAGGGGAAAGATCCGCTACATTTATTTGCCCATACTTAGTTATCCTTCAAAAGGTGACTCAGACAGAGACGCACTTTCAAAAATATTGTACTGTCTACTAGGAAAATCAAAGTGTGACTTTTTGCACTCCACAGCCTACATACCTTATATTTATTTATCAGTGGTGTTGTAATATTATATCCCTTCCTGTTTTTCGTTGAATAATTACAGGCTGGGTTACAGTCTGTGCAATGGGGAAAAAAGGATGGAGTCAGGCTTCACCTTAGCGAGACGCAATTCAGCATCCGCCAGGCAGGCAGCGGACAGGGTGTCTTCTGGTGACCAACATTGATGGACGAAGCGTCAGATGGAATGGAGGAGTGCCGCTAATAAGAGGAAATTTTTTCTGCATGCAACTTACTTACCAATTTCAACAGGACAACTACAACAACATACAGATACAGTATCCATTGTTTCTTTATATGACTGTGACTGCATTTCTTGGATCTCTCTCTGCTTCTAAATTGATCCCTTAACACATCACTTTGTCCACTCCACTATCACATCTGCACCACACATAGTCATTTGTAACTGCTCCTACGTAATTCCCAAGTCGCAGCATGCCCCAGCCCGTAGAGGACTGGGATGGCCCCAATGATGAAGCATGTCACTATGGGGCAACCCTGGTGAGTGAGGGGACACCTAGAAAAAGAGCAATTTCTCCTTTTCTATCTACTATACCTTCCAGACCAACCCCATTGAGTGTTGTGAATGGATTTATAGTGACCAGCAAGGCTCTCAGGTATCTGGCAACAGAGACCTTATGTTGAATATAGTTATCAATATTTCCACACACGCCCTGTACTGTCGCATTCTTTCTTCCACAGTTGTCGAAAGTACTACTTACTTTTCACTGACATGCATGCAGTAGTGCATGCACTTTCAAAGATTGATGGATAGGATTGTACCCAGAGATTTGTTTATGTTCACAATTTTTGTCCATGCTGTGTTTTTTTACAGGCTGTCTTTTGGTGACCAACATTGATGGACGAAGCGTCAGATGGAATGGAGGAGTGCCGCTAATAAGAGGAATTTTTTTCTGCATGCAACTTACTTACCAATTTCAACAGGACAACTACAACAACATACAGATACAGTATCCAATGTTTCTTTCTATGACTGTTACTGCATTTCTTGGATCTCTCTCTGCTTCTAAATTGATCCCTTAACACATCACTTAGTCCACTCCACTATCACATCTGCACCACACATAGTCATTTGTAAGTGTTCCTACGTAATTCGCAAGTCGCAGCACGCCCCAGCCTGTAGAGGACTGGGATGGCCCCAATGATGAAGCATGTCACCAAGGGGCAACCCTGGTGAGTGAGGGGACACCTAGAAAAAGAGCAATTTCTCCTTTTCTATCTACTATACCTTCCAGACCAACCCCATTGAGTGTTGTGAATGGATTTATAGTGACCAGCAAGGCTCTCAGGTATCTGGCAACAGAGACCTTATGTTGAATTTAGTTATCAATATTTCCACACACGCCCTGTACTGTCCCATTCTTTCTTCCACAGTTGTCGAAAGTACTACTTACTTTTCACTGACATGCATGCAGTAGTGCATGCACTTTCAAAGATTGATGGATAGGTTTGTACCCAAAGATTTGTTTATGTTCACAATTGTTTGTCCATGTTGTGCTATTTTTTCTTGTCTCCCAAAACCTTTCCCAAAAACCCCCGTACCCATCCATTTTTCAAACCCTAACCCTCTTCCCCCGGGCTGTGTGGTTTTGATTGATGTGTGACTAAATTACAGCAATAAATCCACACACTTGCTGGGGAGGATAAGGTGATAGCAACAGGCTGGTGAAGAAATCCGAGGATATATTCTTACTCTGCTTGACAAAGACCCATGGCTAATGTCAAAGAACTTCAACCGAATTAGTAGTTATACTTTACCATTTGTTAGGCTACAATGTGGCACTGTTCTAGTGTACTGTCACCTGTTATATTCTCTATTGTACCGTTGTATTGCTCAGGAGGAAAAAACAGATTTAATTTTCTTCTTTTTCATAGGCATGCAACTGCCACTGTGTCACACCACTAGTACCACCACTATGAGGAAATTTTATCCGCCCAGGATTGCCAACCTTATTCGCTGTTTCCCATGGAGCCAGCCCTGGGTCTAGCCCTACTTCCAAACACAAATTACAGGTAAGATAAGCGTTTGGTGAGAGGGAGTATAATGGAGTATTAGGAGAGACGAGAGACTGACGAAAGTACTACTAAAGTCCTAGGACTCTTGAATTCACTTCACTTACTCTGTGAGAGGCACTTAGTGTTGAAAACATTTGGGCATTTACACATAAAGGAAGAAAATGGAACTAAACTTTCAGGAAAACAAAGTTACTGTTAAACCCCCACCCACCAGGCAAGCAGTAAAAACCAGGTATGCTCAGATAAAGTTTGAAAAAGTATATTTATATCCCTAACAAATTAATCTCCCGCAAGACCCTCCCTAACCCCAACGGTTGTCCTTTAAAAGTCCCAAACCCAACTCCCGATTCCCACCCCCCAAAAGTCTCTAAAAAAGGGGCAAGGGACACTATGGGTGGATGCTGTTTACTTTTTGGGCCAGGGCATCATGCTCCTGGCGGAGCAAGGCGTGCTCTACGCGGAGCCCCTCCAACACGTTTGTAAAGTGGTGGAGGTCCTGCTGAAGGCGGGACACCCTCAGGGTACTGCGGCGCAGGCGTGCCTTGCAGTTAGAATGGCTGTGAGGGACAGCTGTTGTCCTTGCTGCTCGGCGTTGGCGTTTGGCTTTGGCAGCCCGGCTCAGTCTGGCTGGAGCACTGTGCTGGGTGGCAGCCCGTGGGGGCACGGAGGCCGATGCAGACAACGTTGTTGTTGTGGTCGACTGCACACTTTCGTTGTCCTCCAGGGCCACCAGCCGCCGATATTCTGCAACAGTGGCAGCGATCGCTGCCGGGCCACTCTAGCCTGCTCCTTCCTCCTTGTTTGTTTGGAAGGAGCATCTATATGAAGAAAGAAAGACATAGTCTGTAACCAATGCTCTTTAAGATTAACTCAATCATTCAGCAGAAATTTGTGTTGCAGTACAACTAGCAACTTGCAAGCGCATTACATAACTATTGAGGCCAGTGTCTATCTAACCTCTCACTCCTTCATCCTTGCACTAACATTAGTGGGAGTTTAAGGAACAAATTCTATGAGCACTATGGACTTCCATTGGGTCGACTATGAAAGTACACCAGTCTTATTCTTCTTCTTGTCTCTTGCTTAGGAAAATTGGTACGTTATCTTCTGCAAGCCGGCATAATGCCTGCGCAGTGAACTTGCACCCGAGAAAAAGAGACGCACGCCATGATGAGTGACCTAGACTTGCGTTACTGTACCGGTCCAGTACATGCAGGTGGTGAAGCTCTTACTTTTCTATTACGGGTGGCACTGAGAATACTCTGTTACAAGGGCTACTGCTTAATTAATTTAACTTTCACCCTACAGTGCAAATTAGTACTAGAAATGGAAAAATGAAGAAGATAAATAATCTGATTATCTATCACTTCACATGGGATGTTTTTGCTTACATATGGGATTTTTATTGAGTGACCAGTGATACATCCACACATGAATGACTGAGTACTACTAAACTTATTAAGAGAGGTAGGGAGTGGCCACCGTAATAACCGGATCTATGCTGTGCTTGCAATACAAACTACTGCTACTATTGATGGTAGTATTTGGACAAAATTACAACTTCTTTTCCTTGCCTTTCCTACACTGGAACGGACGTGTGGGTGCAGTGTTACATGCTCTTCAAAGTTACACTTAGTTCATCCACTGACCGTCTACTCTCTCTAGATCATGGGTACTCACAAACTTTCTCTCAGGGGCTAAATTTACAGTGTAGTTTGTGGCCGAGGGCCGCACTGGTGGGGGCGGAGTCAGAGGGGGCGGGGCTAAAGCAAAACAAAAACTTGTGACCATGAGGTTGCACACAGGTCCCTGCAGCAGATGCCTTCATCCACTGAGCCACCAGACCCAGCATTTACATACATCTCTCTCCCTCCTGCTCTCCCTCCTGCCCTCCCTCTCCATCTCTCTCTCCCTCCTGCCCTCCCTCTCCCTCCCCCTCTGTCATCTCACTGTGTGTGTGTCTGTCTGTGTCAGCCTTCAGCCCGGGCTGAGACAGCTTCCTCAACGCGCACACACAGACAGCCACACCAAAGTACTTAACAGGTCCTTAAAAGTCCATTAACATATTATTGAGGCTTTGTTTGTTGTAGTGCCCCTGCATCTCCACCCTGACAATCACTGCTTGCCCGGCCCCACAGAGCAGAGGCGTTGTTCTATTTCACCTCTTTGTGGCCCTGCATCTCCACTCCGCTCTGTGGGGGCCGGGGGAGCAGTGATTGTCTGCAAGGTCTGCGCACCACCAAGTAAGGCTTGCCGGGCCGCCACCGGCCCGCGGGCCGTACTACGAGTACCCCTGCTCTAGATACACATATGCTATCTAAGAGTCAGATAGTAGCATGATCCAGGTATATGGACACATACAGTTTCTGTGTCACCCACCCAGGCTGTTGTCCTTCCACCAATCATTGCTTCATCATTCACCCAGCCATTCATCTCATATTCTTTCCTTCCCAGCCACGTCTTCAATCTCAATAAGTAAGAAATATATAAGAGCTTACCTCTGCCCGCCACCACCACCGTCTCAACTCTCACAGCCGGCACTGGAACCGCCGCCTCCTCCCCTGAAGAATTGCCCTCCGCCTCTGTGTCGAGCACCACCACCTCCGCGTTGGCCCCACCACCAGATGTTCCACCTACAAAGTACATTTAAGAATGTTAGAATAAACCACTCACTAGTATTTGGTCTAGGAATGAAGACATGTGAAAACAATGTAATTTGTGACTGTGTACTCTGAAGTAAAAAAAAAAGTCCCTTTTTCCAGGGAAGGGTGTTGTCTTGCTGCACTTTTTGGCACAACTGATGAAGGCTGGCTTTTTAACACGCACCATTTTTCTCCACACAGACAGAAGATGGACTTCTAACAACAAGATCAAGTTGAAACAAGGTGAGAGCTCGGCTCGACCACAAGAAATGTCTTCAATTAATCGTCAGCACTAACCACTTTTCCATTCTCTGTTAAACGTTTAGTTTTTTTATTATGACTTCATTTTAATAAATGTGTTTACTTTTTAATAAAGCTTTTAAACTTAAATAGACTCTGTGTTTTTTTGGTCCAGACTAGAGTGACTGAGCGAAAGGTTTTGCAATTTTTGCAAGCATGAGTCCGTGCCTCTGACACTTCTTGACTCTGACTCCGAGTCTGTACTCTTGAGCTACGTTGGATAATGATGATTGGGGATCAATCATCGATGAATTCGGGAGGTAAATGACTGTGCCACACTATGTAGTGAGTCAGTAAGGACATTGGGGGTTCAAAGTCTGTTATCACAGAGGAATGTGGAAACTCTAACAGCGCCTATTATAATTGATAAGCAATGCACTATTTATTGTCCATAGTTCTGTTTCTGCAGAAGAATTGTCCCCTCAACAGTAGTGGTATGGATTGTCCTCCTATCCAAACCAAAAGGTAGTATCTTATTCTTTCTTGGTGGTCATACACATTTTATAGTTGGGAATTTTCAAAGCAGATAGAACACTTCAAAAGACATTATGGACAATCCCAGAGGACTGCACTGCACTAAGTTGATAGAGCTATTGCTGACTAGAATGGGAGTTTCGCCAACCGTGCAATCTTAGTTAGCTACAAAGACAGACTAATAAGAATAATCTAGTAATACCACAGGGAGTCATAGTAGAGGCAGGATAAGAATTTAGATACAGTCTACAAGAAGATCAAAGACGATTTTGAAAAAATCAAATGAGGAACGCTAGGAAAAATAGGTACTAGTCTAAAATTAAAACTTACTGGGGCCAGCAAAGGAGCCCTCGCCTGCCCGATCCTGGCCCTGTTCAACAGCATCCGCCGCCTGCTGCTCCTGTGTCCCCTCACCCCTGGGGGAGCTGACGTACAACATGAAAGAAAGAACAGAAAACATGGATGATTGTTGCTTGTCAATGTCAACCAAATCAAACATTTCAAAACAACAATAACAAAATATTTCCGCGAAATTATATTGATTAGGGTTAGTTTTCATTGATTTGCGGACCTGCGACTTCGAAAGTCACGTAACTCACTAAACAAAGTACTGAAAGGTTCACCTAGGACTGGCAGGCAGCAGTCCGCAGGCAAGGCGCAAAGTGACAGACAAACTCCATTGTGATTTCAGTCAGATCAGTGACAACACTAACAGTTGCCTGCTACATAACCAGTCATTTAAATAGTCAAACTATCAATACACCGCAACTATTTTTCTTATTGTCAGGGGTACAAATGAAGGGGCAGATTTAAGCCACTTGCGGCTCTTTTGCTCCGTTCTTGCGTGACTTTTGTGACGCAGCAGCTAAACAAAAGAGGCGCCATGGTGCGGCGTATAATATTATAACAACGTGACGCATTTGGGAGATGCATCCCATTATAAAGCCCTGCGCCATCATGGGGCGTTCTGGCGCAAGGGCGGGCATTCCTGCTCTGGAACACATCCTAAAAGTGGCTGAGGGAAATCTACAAAATTTCAATCAGTCACCTTTAGGACAATGATGTGTCACACAAACCCTGCACCTGCTTGAAGCAGACGTACGGCTTGACCCAGAATTGGGGAGATAGGGTACCCCAGAGCATTGCTGGAGCTGCACCAGCGTTGCGACGCAACTCCAGCAGTAAAGCTTCGGTGACGTTTTGGGCCCATGGTGCGACGTATTGCAAATACGGCGCACCATGTTTGGTGGTGGTAGCGGGCCGTACAATTACTGGCGCATCCCTGCTACTTTGCAGGGATGCGACGGTAATTGCAATTCTGCCCCTTAGGAGCATACTTACTTACGCGTTCTGGCGCATCTCCAGAGATGCGCCAGATCAAATGCGTCACGCAAAACTACCCTTGCGACACGGCAGATGCGCCTCATTTACAATGCGGCGCGCCCTGGCGCAAGGGTAGGCACTTGCGTGACGCATCTCATCACGTAAGAGCGGCGCATCGCTGGAGTCACGTCGCCAACGCAATGCAACTCCAGTAATGCTCAGGGCCACCCAATACTTAACATGCTGTGTCAGTCCTTACGCCTGCTTCAAGCAGGCATAAGGAATTGAATTGACATAGCAGCGTCGCAGAAGTGCCTGCGTTAAATCTTGTAGATTTCACGCAGGCACTTTTGCGAGGCGCACAGCCGCAGGACCGCCCACCCTGCGTACTAGGAACGCACCCATTGTGGCGCAGGCCCATGGCTTTATAACGTGACGCATCTCCCTAGATGCGTCACGCTGTAAATGACTCGCAGGGATGCGCCACGTTTACGCCGCTGTTGCGTCACGCAAGGCAACGTAAACGTGGCGCAAGGGGCTTGTAAATGTAATCTGCCCCCTAGTGTCTAGCATTACGCAGTTCAGTAAAGTACACTCATACATAATTGGTACTCAGGCCAATGAGACCACAAAATAGAAAACAAATAAGCATAGTAGCAACGCCACTGAGAAGGAGAGCAGTGCACCTGAAATGCACAGAAGATTTTGAAATATAATTTAACTACAATGTAATCGTCAGCAGCATTATTGGCTTGCTCCATGTAAAAAACAAATATTTGCAATACAACAACACAGAGCAGGAGAAAACATAGTAGTGAGTGATGAAATAGCTACTACTACTCACCAAGCCCGGGGATCTCCAAGCCAAGCTGGTCCAGCAGGTCACGCTCCCTGTCCAGGACGTCCGTCCAGCGGTGGGTGGCCTGGCTGTAGGTGCGCTGGGCCCCGGAGAGTTAGGACATGGCCCAGCACACCTTCTGCGACCGCTTCCGGCGCTCCCGGATGTTGTAGCCGCCGGCTGCGATCCTGCCGCCTCCCGCGATGGTCCTTGGCAGGCGGCGCTGGACGAAGTAGATCAGCGCGCCCACTTCCTCCGGGCTGAAGATCTCCCGTTGTGTCACCTGCTCCCCCATCAATCGCCCGCATGCTGTCCTGGCACGGGGTCCACGACTCCTCCTCCCCGCCGCCGCTGCGTCCCTCAAGTGCCTGGGCAGCTTCACGGCGCCTGGCTTCACCATGGTCTGGGCAGGTTAGGTAGGAAGTAGAAAATTAAGAAGGAATAGGATAGGAAAGAAGAAAAGAAAAGAGTTTAAAAAGTAGTTTAAAAGTAAACAAAAATAGCAGAAAAGACAAAAATATACAGCTAGGAAAAGAGAGGGATAGATAAGAAGCAAAATCGTTAGAAAAAAAACTGAAAACAAGCAAAGGATGGCAAAGATAGCAAGAGGATAAACACCATGCCCAGACACAGGAAATGAATGAAAAACAAGATGGCCGCCCGTTCACGAGCGCGAAATTAAGTTTGCACGCAATTTCCCTCACGATCTCGTGCGAACTTGTACTCACAATGCGCTTACCTCGCGGGATTATACATAGCGGGCGGAAACGGAAATACGTCTCGCAAACAAAATGGCCGCGCCCGTACTCGACCTTGGGGTAAATTTGCGTGTTGCGCTGCAAGCGGCTCGCGAATACTGCAAAAAAACTCGCGAAAAAACACGCTGCAAAAAAATATAAAGCTCATTCGCACGAATTGGCGGCTTCCGCTGTCGTTTTCGCACGACGCCGAACCTCGCAAATAGCACGAAATTACCGAAAAACGATTTCTGCAAAAGCAAAACAAATGAGCAGGTGCAAAAGGTCAATCTCTAGATTTGTAACGATTCCCTGTTGTGCTTCCTGAGGGGGCCCTCCAGAATTCGGTTGCCTGCTTGCAACAATTGTGTGACCCTGCTATGACCTTAACTGTATGCCACAAAGGTCCTGATTTACAGCTAAGGGAGCAGACAAGCAGGTGCCAGGCTGGAACTTCAAATTCAGTGACACATTAATTAGCCCCTAATTCATTATTGTCAGTTGAGGCAGGGCAGGTGTTGTTAATAAACTAACCCCAAATTAATTCATGTCAGTTGTAGCAGGGCAGGTGTGCTTGCTTTCCCCCCCATCTTCTACAGTGATGATGAACCAGAGGGTGGCATTGATGTAACAGAGGGTGGCATGGGTCAAAGAGAGGGTGGCAGTGGTGAAACAGAGGGTGCTGGGAGGCTGTGATGATGAACCAGACGTAGAAACAACATAGTCGCGACCGTTGCGAGCCGACAAGTAAGTTCGCAATTGCGAACTACTACCAAATCCTTGCGAACTGGCAGAAACACGTGCGAACACAAAAAAAAACGCAAATTTGCGGGAATTCGCGGATTTTGCAGATTGCGAGTTCGCAAATTTGCTAAATTCGCGAACGCCATATTCGCAAAATTTGCCCATACTTAGGAACCAGGCAATGTAGGGCGCAATCAGGTGGTTGTCAAGGAGCTTCTCTCCGCTGCCACGTAGGCTCTGGGGCATCTGCGACATCCAGGAGTGGGTCACGAGCTGTCCCATGGAGGCTCTCACCGTCGGCGCTGTCGGCTTCAAGATCGGAGTCAACAACACTTGGCAAGAGTAATCCACGCAGGACTAAAAGATTGCTTCTCACTCGGACCAGGAAGGTCATAGCGGGGGCTCCTTTTCAGAGGAGCTGGTGCAAGTCTAAAGCAACTTGAATCGCAAGTTGGTTTTAGGTTTTCATCGGCACAGGGGCCACAAGCCAGCTGGCAAGTGACCGGGCCAACGCGTCGAGCCAAAGAAAGCAGAAGGGCCCCACGCAGCACTCGTCGAGTGTAGAGGGGTGAGGTTCAGTGCAAGAGTGGCTTAGGGTTGGGGTTTCTTAAACCCCGGTGTACAGCTTCGAGGGTCACTCGCGGGCTGCACGGTCAGCGTCTCGTGGTCTTTTCAAGATGGCGTGCTCCACGCTTCCGGTCGCCTCCACGGGTCTCAGCTCTGCAGGGACAGTGGATTGGGTTGTAAGATGGCAGACAAGCTTGATCTCGTTGATCTCTGTCGCTCTAGTTCCGGGTGGGAACTGCAACAGAGCAGACGTCGAGGTGCTGGATGGTGCCTGTTTGTCGCTCCTTGACCACAAGGGAGATTCTTCAGTCTTCTACGTCGAGTAGGATGTCGAAGGGTCCAGAGTTTCATTTCTTATGTTTCATCAGGATAATCTGAGTGTGTTGGCACTGCTCCCATTCTTATACTAATCTAGGGGGCTGGATTACCTGCTAGGTCCCCTCCTATGGGTGGGACCCAGGAAGGGGGTGGATACACCGCTTTCCTTTGATCCAGGCCACGCTGGGACAGGGGCTGGTGTGCCCCAGAACGGGTTTGGCTGGATTATGCAAGGGGCAGCCTTGTGCGCCCCAGGCAGTGTCTGGTTTCTTTCAAACCTTCCTGCTACAATCCACTATCTCCTGTCTGGGGTGCTGTAACACCTCCCTGCGACAGGAAAGCCTTTGTCCAGGCCTCCTCTGCTGAGATTCGGTCAGCAGCAGGAGGTCAGACTCGTGTCTGTGGCAGAAGCATTTATTTTGTGGATCTGAGGCTCTTTTAAAAATCAACCGTGTTTCAGTAAAGTAACATGTCTTCTCCCTCTCGAGGGGTCGAATGCTATCCCCGTCGACAGAACTGTCGAGGGGATAGTATTACAAATCAATTCAATTCAATTCAAATGATCTTTATTCGGATTTTAGCGCAACCATAAAAGTACATACAGAATGAAATACGTTTAAAACACATTAAAAACATATATAAAATGTAAAACTGATTTTCCAGTTGGGTTTAAGCAGCATATATATCGTAAGGTGCGAAGTACATAATATAAAGTGCGAAATTCACAGTAGAGGGAAAAACATTAAGCTATTAGTATATTTAGTCACATAATTCAATTTATATACTCCTGAAATGTTCGTATATATCCAGACAACATATATAATTAAATCTGTAAACAAATTTTAACAGAGTGATAAAGTGCAAAATGCATAAAATAGCATAGCACTGTTGTCCATTATGCAGATTCCATACTTGCCCTCAATCTCACACAAGATTTTATAAAACAGCTTACAGTATATATAACTTCATCTGTTGGCAGCATTTGTAAAAATCTCAGTGCCAGATTGAAATCTCTTAAGTTATATTTGCGAAGAATCGGCCTTAAATATTGACAGGTGTACAATTTATAATGGCCACAGAAGAGGAAATAATGCAGTAGACTTTGCTTCCCGCCTTCAGAGCAGAGACAATCCAACTCTTCTAGTTTTTTGTTATAGCCAAGGGGGAAGCTGAGTAAATTGACTAGGCTTCCATCCCGAAACCTAAACAAAAGGCTCTGATTCCATCTTCCTATTGGAATTGACAGGTATCTGCAAAAATTATTCAGTTTATCGTTGCCAAAGTCAATAAGGGGCAAATATCTGATAACAACAGGTTTGATAGATTCAGATCTCATTCGTTCCTCTTCGTATGAATCAAGCAATGCCCGTTTAACACTGTTCTTATGGGCGGGTATTAGGAGAACTGAACAGACAACCATGTCCCACGCTCAGCAGGCTATTCTTGACTGCGTTTAACCAGGGTATGTGATGGAATCTTTCGCATAATAAACAGTCAGATATTATACTGCGCGTTAAGGATGCCGCTGGATTTAACCATATTTTTATCCAGAAAAGCGCGGGCCTAGACCTGATAAAATCAACAATGTATGGCAACCTCAGTTCATTGTGACAAATAAATGTAGGGGCACAAGGAACTCCCCCCAGCACCCTTCTACAAAATCTATTTTCCTCCATCTGAAGGGACATGCTGTTACAATAACCCCACACTTCTGCTCCATATGTCCCAGTTGGATGGCATTGGGAACGATAAATGTTGAGCAGGGGGGTAATGACATCAGCCAGTTTGGGTTGGCGGAGAGATAAAATTGAGTTGATTGACTTGCCAATTTTATTTCTTGCATAGGCAGCGTGTGGCTGCCATGAGCCTGTGTTGGAGAATAATAACCCTAAATAAGGGAAAGTGCTAGTGCATTTTAAAATGTTGTCGCCAGATTTAATTGAGGTAATATTATACTTTTTAGGTCCACAGTTCATAATAAGGATTTTTTTAAATTGGTATTTAAACCAAGGTCGGACATAAAGGCAACAAACCCAGTTATTAAAGTGCGTAAAGCATTCGGGGTGCGCCCCATTAGTACTTTGTCATTCGCATAGAGTAGTGTAGTAATGGGGAAACCATTTATAGTTGGTACATCCTTGGTAATCTTACTTAAAGTGCTACTTAACCCATTAATATATAAAATAAAAAGCAGTGGGGCGAGTACGCAGCCCTGTCTAATTCCTCTGCTAATAAAAACATCATTGGATAATTCACCATCATTATTAATTCGTACTCTCGCTTTTAAATCCCTATGTAAATAGGAAAGAAAATACACCAGTGAGTCATCCAAACCATAATCAAGCAAAAGTGACCACAACCTAGAACGATTAACAAAATCAAATGCAGAACTCAGATCCATGAAGCCTAAATAAAGAGGGGATTTTTTAACAATGGTATATTTGGCCATAATCAAATTCAAATTTAGACATTGTTCAACAGTGCCTACTTGGCTTCTGAATCCCAGTTGACTGCAATGTAGAACATTTTTATCTTCAGCCCAATTCCTTATCCTTTTAAAGATTACCCTTCCAAGGACCTTTAGCGTGTTATCGATCAGTGAAATCGGACGGTAACAGGCAGGGTCCGACCTGTCACCTTTTTTAAATATCGGTACGATGACGCTGTTCGACCAGGATTCAGGGATTGAGCTGTCAGTCAAGTTATTAAATAGGTTGCATAATAGAGGGGCCCAAAAATTCATTTCAGATTTAATCTGGTCAATAGAAAGACCGTCCGGGCCGGGAGCTTTATTGCTAGCGCTATCAATTATAGCATCCTCGACCTCAAGTAATGAAAAGTTCAGTGGTTCAACAGTATTGAATAGAGGGTCAGTATCTAGAGAAGTGGCAGATATAGCATAAATTGTAGAGAAATGCTCTACCCACGCCTCACCCGTTATGTTACAGTTGATTGGTTTGATGTTAGAACCAAAAGATCTTAGGGACTTAACTTCTCTCCAAAAACCTGTTGTATCCTTTAAAGTGGCAGTGCGCGTGAGAGATTCCCAGTGGTTAGTCACTAAGGCCTCAGATCTAGTACATAGCGCAATTTTATATTTTGATCTTAATTCTCTCACGAGTGGAGCATCCCTTGGTTTCGTTTTTAAGGCAGCCCCCAGGTCCCTATTGGCCTTAGAGCAGGAGGAATCAAACCAGCGGGGACCATGGTCTATATTGTGCCTGGCTGGTTTAGAGGATTCTCTTTTAATAGTCCCACATAAATTACCAAAGGCAGCGACCACGTCACTGCCAGGGCTTGTGTATGACAGGCAAGTCTCTACTGTCTTAGGATGTTTTTTAATTACTCTGGCTAAAATATCTTTGTTGTCCACTCCTTTCCATATTAGTCTTAATCTATCAGTAGATAATGCCAGATTTTGTACCCCAATCTCAAATCTCGCTGCAACCTTCATGATCTGTGGAGTATGTAAATATATTCTAAGCGGATAGTGGTCGCTATATGCGGAACAGATGACTTCTGCTTTTAGGATTATATCACTTATTGTTGGGCAGATAAATATATAATCTATCGTAGAGGCACAGCCCTGACCTATATATGTAGGTGTTGTTATATTATTTGCGCTAGAACCTGCAATTTCCATTACATTTACTAGGTCACGGGAGGCTAGATGATTTTTCAGCTCCTCACCGTTTTTGCATAGTGGGCTATTGCGATACATATGGGCATTAAAATCCCCTCCAATGCAGATGCCATCAAAGGGCCCATACTTCTGCCCCTCCATAATTTCATCAATAAAAATAAACAATGACATAAAATTATCATTGGGACGAGTAACAAAATCATTATTATAAAAGTTGATTATACATAATTTCATCCTGTTAGTGTACCTCATAGCCATAAAACAATTTCCCGGTGTAGGGATCAGTTTGGTTTGCACCCCGGATTTTATTTTGGACCAGATAGATAAACCCTCACTGGGGCGACCCATGGGTGAGGGGGAAGCCTTTAAATTATAGCAACAAAAACCCTCCATTGTCGGTGTAGTTGTGCACCAAGTCTCTTGTAGCATCAATATATCACAGTTGTTATCGACCCAGTCTAGCCATTCTTTAATTTTCAATTTGGAAATAAGACCCGCTATGTTCCAACTAACAAGAGATAATTCGGAATCCTGGGGCAATTGTTTGTGAATCGGGGATATTTGACTCACAACAGTCCGTGGCAAAGGTTGTGGGACTTCCTGGGGTTCAGAAATTGGTGCCAGAGATAGTTCAACTGAATTAGTCAAAGGGGGTCAATCTTGCATATCCAAATCCGACAGAGGTGCAAATCTATTAAACATCTTGAAAGGAAATGGAGCTGGTTGGAATTGCATGGGGGTGGCTGAAAAGGCATTGGTGGTGGTTGAAAGTGCATTGGTGGTGGTTGAAATTGCATAAAGGGTGGCCGAGATTGCATTGCCGGCTGTCTGTAGAAGTAGCTTAGGGGTAACATTGTTGCAACTGTGGAAACGGCAGAGTAGTTGCTGTTTCTGTTGAGAAGGTTTCTTACGGTTCCTGGATTTTTAAAGTTGAGAACTATGCAATCGCCTTCCTTATCTTTGAGTAAGGGCCCAACCCATGACACCCTGCGAGCCGATAAAATCTCTCTTGAGATATCATATCCAACACCTTTGTGCTTAGTCAGCCAGTCTATGCATTTGTTTCGCAGTTGCACCCATGATTCCCCCTGATCCTCCCTCAGCGGCGGTACTCCTGCAAGAACCAGGACAAAAGGACAGGCATCCGGTGGCAAGTGTAACGCAGGCCCTTGGTGTTTAGAAGACTTGCTTGACCCTTGTTGCCCAATACCCTTATTGTTAGCAGCAGTTGATCTTGTTGCTGTAGTAGGTTGGGTGAGACCATTATTGTGGTTTGAGGCAGGGTTGTTGATAATGACGGGAGGGGTGGTTTTTCTAGGTGCAGGCGTGGGAGTCGGTTTAGTAGGTAAATTGGATTTTGTCGGGTTCTTCCCTCCGTTAATGGATCTGGGTTGAACTGTTGGTGGTGCGATAGGCGGGGGTAATGTTCCAGGGTTAACCATACCCCCACCCGATGAGGTGGAAACTTCCTGTTTCTTTAGTGACAATGTGTTGCTTACAGATTCCAGTTCTTTTACGAGGCGGTCAACTCTGATTTGATCCAAGATGGCGGACCCCTTTCTTTTTGTCTCTCCATTTTTGACCAGGTTATCTAATCTATCAAGTCTTTTAAAAACATTATTAAATTGGTTGATCATTTGCTTTTCTAGTCGGTTAAAAATAGTATCTACTATAGTTTCTATAAGGTTCCCATTTTGTTTTGAGAGATTATAGTTATCTCCCATTAGTGATGTTTGGGTCCATATAGTATTAGAGGTCCCACTTGAATGAATGGTGGATTCGGCAGAAGTAATGTCCGTGTCCACTAAGTCTTTATCCACAACAAGAACGGTTTGTGCCCCACTAGATTTTTGTTTATTCCACAAGCTTTGGGGTGTGGGCTGATTCTTGTTGGTTAAAGGTTGTTTCCTTTTGTTGGCACTTTGCTTGGTGATGCCTCTTTTGCGTTTTTCCCCTCCCTGTTTATTACTACTAGATTTCATAGTACCCAAGGTGGTGGCATCGTCCTGGGAAGCTATTGTAATAGTATGAACAGTTTCAGTCAACAGGGGTACTGGGGGTGTTGATATCGGTACCGGCTTTGTAATGACAACAACTGGTGATAGTGGAATAGCAGGGCTATTTGGTAGTGATATCAACTGTGTAGTGTTATTGGTACAACTCATGGACATTCTCCTTTCAGTATCAGCTATTTCATTTGATACCAAAGTAAGTGCGTTTTCAAGTAGGGACTCGAATGTAGGGGGGGAAAGGAAAGTCATCCTGTGTAGCAGCTGTGAGAGCAGACTCCATGATGGTAGTAGTGAGCAAACTTACCACGGGTAGAATGGCAATGTTAGAGGGGTGGCCCGCCCGACCACTGCTGACCACTGACGGCCACAGACGGCCCGCCCTCTACCCGGGCTCCGCCCGACGCCGTCCGCGCGCGTCCGTGACGCGAAGGTAGCTCCGCGATTTTAAGCACCTCCTGGTGCGCGGGACAGGAAGTGGTGGTGTACGGCCGCAAGGGACGCTGGGAACCGTAGTTCCTCCCCTCGGCAGCCGAGATGGTGAATGGCGCCGTCAACGGGGGTTACACATGGCGTCAGCAGCCCAGCGCCCAGCAGCAGCAGTCTCCAGACGGTGAGTGCGTTCCAGCGCAGCACTCGGCAGAGTTTTCAGCAGTCCCCGCTCCACCGAGGGAGCTCCGCGATTTTAAGCACCTCCTGGTGCGCGGGACAGGAAGTGGTGGTGTACGGCCGCAAGGGACGCTGGGAACCGTAGTTCCTCCCCTCGGCAGCCGAGATGGTGAATGGCGCCGTCAACGGGGGTTACACACGGCGTCAGCAGCCCAGCGCCCAGCAGCAGCAGTCTCCAGACGGTGAGTGCGTTCCAGCGCAGCACTCGGCAGAGTTTTCAGCAGTCCCCGCTCCACCGAGGGCCGCGATTTTAAGCACCTCCTGGTGCCCGGGACAGGAAGTGGTGGTGTACGGCCGCAAGGGACGCTGGGAACCGTAGTTCCTCCCCTCGGCAGCCGAGATGGTGAATGGCGCCGTCAACGGGGGTTACACACGGCGTCAGCAGCCCAGCAGCAGCAGTCTCCAGACGGTGAGTGCGTTCCAGCGCAGCACTCGGCAGAGTTTTCAGCAGATATTACAAATCGTATGACACCTTACACAACATGTTTTGATAAAACCAAACCAAAGTTGCTATATAATCGCGAGGATTATAATGCACTAAATAGTATATGGTATGGCATTATCCCGGATCAGCTTAGCGAGTTGGTCCCGACAGCTGCAGACAGGCTCAGCTCATGCTAGAGCACCATCTAACATAAAACCAAGCACTCTGCCTCCAGGATTGTTAAGGCCTGCCATAGGAGTGACTGTACAGCTTCGAGGGTCACTCGTAGGCGGCACGGTCAGCGTCTCGTGGTCTTTTCAAGATGGCGTGCCCCACGCTTCCGGTCGCGTCCATGGGTCTCAGCTCTGCAGGGACTGTGGATCAGGCTGTAAGAAGGCAGGCAAGCTTAATCTCGTTGATCTCTGTTGCTCGAGTTCCGGCGGGAACTGCAACAAAGCAGACGTTGAGGTGCTGGATGGTGCCTGTTTGCACAGGGTGGTCACTCCTTGACCACAAGGGAGATTCTTCAGTCTTCTACGTCGAGTAGGATGTCGAAGGGTCCAGAGTTTCATTTCTTATGTTTCATCAGGATAATCTGAGTGCGTTGGCACTGCTCCCATTCTTATACCAATCTAGGGGGATGGATTACCTGTTAGGTCCCCTCCTATGGGTGGGACCCAGGAAGGGGGTGGATAAACCCCTTTCCTTTGATCCAGGCCACGCTGGGACAGAGGCTGGTGTGCCCCAGAACCGGTTTGGCCGGATTATGCAAGGGGCAGCCTTGTGCGCCCTAGGCAGTGTCTGGTTTCTTTCAAACCTTCCTGCTACAATCCACTATCTCCTGTCTGGGGAGCTGTAACACCTCTCTGCGACAGGAAAGCCTTTGTCCAGGCCTCCTCTGCTGAGTTTCGGTCAGCAGCAGGAGGTCAGACTCGTGTCTGTGGCAGAAGCATCCATTTTGTGCATCTGAGGCTCTTTTAAAAATCAACCGCGTTTCAGTAAAGTAACATGTCTTCTCCCTCTAGAGGGGTGGAAGCTATCCCCGTCGACAGAACTGTCGAGGGGATAGTATTCCAAATCGTATGACACCTTACACGACATGTTTTGATAATACCAAACCAAAGTTGCTATATAACCGCGAGGATTATAATGCACTTAATAGTATATGGTATGGCATTATCCCGGATCAGCTTAGGGAGTTGGTCCCGACAGCTGCAGACAGGCTCAGCTCATGCTAGAGCACCATCTCACATAAAACCAAGCACTCTGCCTCCAGGATTGTTAAGGCCTGCCATAGGAGTGACTGATAGGTATATATGTGTCCAGATAGGTTTAGATGTAGGTATACCATATCTAAGCAAGGGGTGATTACACCACCTTGCCCCAGCTGAGTGATCAGCCAGTTGTGTTAATTTTAGATAGCCAGCCAGGGGTGGCAAAAGATATGCTGCAGCCTCTGGTAGGCCTTGGATGCACCTATGCCCTGGGCACCTATAGTGCTCTGTACAGGGGCTGATAAGGTGACCCAAGCCAATTCAGTTATGCACCTGGGGTACATGGAATCCATTTTACAGAGAGAGCAGATAGCCTGGGGCCCTGATTAGCAGGGAACCAATCCAACTAAGTCGAAAACCAGCTAAACACAAGGCAAAAAATCTGGGGTAACCATAGTGAGGTAGCCACCTTCCTACACAAACGTTATAGTTAGGAATTAGCATTTACAAAACCTTGCAAATTCATTGAAAAAACCATAGGTTTCACACACGTTATAGTTAGAAATTAGAATTTAAAAAACTATGCAAATTCATTGATAAAAACCTAGTTTTCACACGTTATAGTTAGCTGAACATTTCTCTCATACAAAACCTTTGAAATTCCTCCGTTATAGTTAGCTCAGCTATGCACTGCTGATGACGTCACATATAACATCACTCATGACATGGTCAGTGACATCACTGATGACATCACTGATGATATCATCCTTGTGAAAGAATGGCAGACCTCTTTTTGGTGTAATATAACCTTTGATACACACCTTCAGAAATAGAAAGTAAAAATTAAAAAAAATGGAGATAACAATACTACTTACCAACAACCTATTCAGTAATCCCGCAATCTACCTGCCCATGCACTCATTCACCAACAGTTCATCATATATACTCATATACTTATAAATACTGTGACACACGGACACTCATCCATACAGTTACTCACACACATACTCACACATGGAAATAAACAATCAAACATCCATTTATTTGCATATACAGCTATACACACACCACTACACTTACTTTTACAGAAACATACACATACTTAATCTCTCAAAACAATCAGTGATAGAAACACATACTTATTTATACAGGAACTTTTTGAATCTGTCACTGTCATATATCCTTACTTATATACATCGATAGTCACACATGTTTAAAACATATGTACTTACTCATAAAGACACTATTGAGGCAGTCATTCACTCACTAGCACACCCATACACACATTCATCCACCTGTGCAGTCCTAGGCACATGCTGTCTTCAAAACACATACAAACAGTGAGTCAATCATTCATGCATCTGCGCCCTAAGTAATACACACCACCAAACCATACAGACACTCATTCTGGTACACAAAAAACAACTAATAACCCATGTACACACTTGTATAGCTACTCACCAACCCATGCAGCCACTTATACACAAAGTGAGACACTGATACAGATATTTACCTATTTAAACATTGCTTGCTAATACATATATTCACTAAGATACACTTAATAAGTCAGTTATACAACAACATTTACAAAGAAAACATCCATTTAGACACTTATTTACCCATTTATTCTTCCATCGACCTTTAGATATACATATATAAAAATATTTATTTTTCAG
This sequence comes from Lissotriton vulgaris, assembly GCF_964263255.1. Classification (NCBI taxonomy): domain Eukaryota; kingdom Metazoa; phylum Chordata; class Amphibia; order Caudata; family Salamandridae; genus Lissotriton; species Lissotriton vulgaris. The sequence goes on along the minus strand of NC_141689.1, from coordinate 1,292,236,329 downwards.
AAAGACACAAATTCAGTGGATGATTCATCAGTGATGTCATTAGAGATGTCATTAGTGATGTCATGAGTGATGTTATATGTGACGTCATCAGCAATGCATTGCGGGCGCGCAAGTTATAGTTAGCTGAGCTAACTATAACAGAGGAATTTCAAAAGTTTTGTATGAGAGAAATGTTCAGCTACCTATAACGTGTGAAAACAAGGGTTTTTTCAATGAATTTGCATAGTTTTTTAAATGCTAACTCCTAACTATAACGTGTGTGAAACCTATGGTTTTTTCAATGAATATATATGTATATATATATATATATATATATATATATATATATATATATATATATATATATATATATATATATATATATTCAATTAAAAAAACAAGGTTACAGTGCCTTTATAGTTAGAAAGTGGAATAAAAAAACTTAACAATTACCTGATAAAAACAAAAGGTTACAGGGACATTATATTGAGGCTCAGGTTTCCTTTATACAAAACCGAGTGAAATCAGCAGTTATAGTTACCTGACCTAACTATAACTCACGCTGCAGCAAAGCACAGTTTATAAACTCACATATCACATAAATGCGCTGTAAGAGCTAAATAAATCACTTTGTTGCACCATGAACCGGAGTTGGCATTTGTTTTTCCCGTGGAGAAAGGGATGTTGAAAAAAACAATGGTTGACGGAAAATATATATATATAAATTTGGTCCAGAAACTGTGCTCTTTGTAATTTTGGGTAAATCCGTGCATTCGTTTTGGAGATAATAACTGAAAAACAAATGTTTTTATCTAGCGAAACAGACCTTCCACGGATCCTCCAGGCGTGAAGCCACAGCTCCAAGCACAACAGGCCCTAATTTTGCCAGGCTGCAACCTGAGATAACACTTACAGGCGCCGTTTTATATTTTGTGTAACGTTCCCTGGGGCTGAAAAGTTGCATGTATACTAGCGGAAGGGGTCAGGTAATAGCTTTCCTGACTCCTGCATGTTGAATGAGGTGAAAGCATATAATGGAGTTAGGAAAGGTCTATAGCAAAGTGACATTCATTGATTAGATAATACAATTTACGTTTTTTTGTAAATAAAAACCTAGAATGAAACAGTATATTAAGTCCACTTGTGTACAGAAACCAATGAGCAAAATAATTTCTGATAGAGCTTTATTGTTTATTGTTGTTGACTATTTTTCTTTTGTTTTCTACTGTTTTTTGTATATATAGTTTTTATAAGTGATTATGTGTTTACATTTTATATAGTCTTGAATTAAAAAATACAAAAGAGAAAATACAAAATAAATAGACATGAAACATATATACAGTGATGAAGGCAAAGCGGTAGACACCACTACACGCGTTTCGGCTCTTGAGCCTTCTTCAGGTGACTGTCTATTGTTAGAGTTTCAAAGAGTCCAGGACTCACAGTTAGGTGTGGCGTGGATATAAAAAGTCAGTCGGTAAAGGCAGCTTCCTAAGATCTTGAGATGTGGAACGATGTAGTCCTATAGCTTGTCATATGATGTTATGACATCAGAGAAAAGGAGGTGGTAGAACAGTATAGTGGAGGTAGCTTAGATTCAGATCGTATTTGTGTTGACATTTGTAGAACCTCCACGAGGATAACTTCCAGTGAGTAGATGATAAGGTGATGAGAGCAATAGTGAAGGAAGCGAGTATTTATCTCCACAAGTTGATAAAATATCCGGAGGCGAGCAATAATGATCTGTCACTTTGCTATAGACCTTTCCTAACTCTGTTTCTTCCCTATGTATAGCAAGTGCTACTATATTATATAGGGGTCCCCTTTTTCCAAATATTTACTGAAAGCATATAATGAGCAGTAAAATGGTCACTCACAAAATCCATGGAGCCATCATGGGGCTCAGCACACCCCACCTATGTTATTCTACAAATCTCTCTACAAAGTTAAACAGGAACCACAGCAACTTAATGCTAGTATCAGGAATCCGGAAGAACCCAAGTTACACAAGCAACCTCTTAGAAATCAAATATCAGGAAAATTTCCGTATAGCATTAGTTTTTTCAAGGTTTTTACACCAATATCAAACATGGGTTCATCTGGAGTTAAGAAGTTTCAAAGTATGGATCCAAAACAGTTGTTATACTTCAAAATCTTTATTGTAAACACATTAAAAGTTTTCCAGCTTTGCACTGCCGACACTTGTTTCGCCCACTCAGGGGCTTTTTCAAGGCAATCTTGGTCAGAATAGACAGGTCTGGCGGTCGGGAAGTTCTTATGAGTCAAAGGATGTATAATGTGTCAGTAATAGGAATCCTATTGGTAATAGTAATCCCGGCGAGCTATTCAAAGTGTAGGTTCCACCTTTACAGTTGTCAGATGTTAAGTCCCAGGCTGAGTTAGGTTAGTAGTACGGATAGTCAAGAATGTATGTCTTAATGGGGTAACGCGAGTCGCTGCATGGAGATAAGTCTTTTATTTATGTAGTCTAGAGTCCAGCGGACCTTGATAAGTCTTCTAATCGTATGCATAGGGGCCGGATCTCCACTGCTGGGCACTAACAGGTTAGTGCCCAGCAGTGGGGATCCGGCCCCTATGCATACGATAGGGGCCGGATGTACTATTACGTATCCCTATCTAGGTATCTTATTTGATAGTAAAATGTCCTGGAAGCAGGCCATGTGCAGTAGGAAATTAATGTTTCTACGTGCAACAACTGCCCTAACTACTTTCACACGTAAACTTGGTAAGCCTCACCCCGAAGAACTTTTAAAAATATATTATGCCAAATGCCACAGTGTGGCAGTTTATGGTGCGGGTGTGGGGCTATGCTGCCGTAGAAACATTACAGGTGGTGGAGAATGACTTTATTAGGTACACACTGGCAATTCCAAAAAGTGCCCCAACCTTCGGTAGCTACATTGAATAGGGAATGGATTATATTACGGACAACATTAAAATCCAGCCCATTCTCTTTTGGCACCGAGTCTGGACCACGGAGCAGTGTAACTTGACCCGCTCACTCATCTTGGATTGCCTGGGCCTGGCCAATTTGGAAAAAAATCCCCTGGCTGGCCTATGTGAGTAACTTTTTTAAGGATATAAATATGACTATGTATTTCTCTGAGCCCTCAACCTTACTAAGCTTGTCAAAGAAAAATCTAAAAATCTTATGCTTATCACATTTGAGGGAAATGTGTATATCTCAGGAAATCACTAAGATCACTAATATCCAGATTCTAAGTGTTCAATCTTCCTTAGGCATCCAACCCTACCTGAACTACCATCTGAATGCATCCAAAAAATATCTCCTGACACGGTTTTGTTTTAATATATTCTTTCGTATTGTTTCCTTTCCAAAAAAACAAGACTGGTCAAAATCTACTATCAAATGCCCATGTGATGATGCCTCGGAACCATCCACAATCCATGTTACACTTTTTTGCAGATTTTATGAGTTACCCCGAAAGCGCTGGATTGTTCCCCTATTAACATCTATAGGTTTGAGAACATGTTGTCCCGCTTTTCTTGCTCTGCAATATATAGATTCTGAATGTATCTCTAAATGTGTAGCTGGTTTCCTCAAAACGTGTATAAAATATCGGTGTAACTATGATTAATTTGTCTTTTAATGCACTTGCACCAATATTCTGTCTAATAACTCCGTTTTTAATTTGAAAATGTATCCTTTTTATGTAAATTCTGCTTTTAGTATAATTCGTTTTGCCGTCCCATTTTTATATACTGTTTATTGTAATGTACTTTTTATGGTTCCTGAAAAATTATGGAAACCGAATAAAAGATATTTATTTTATTTATTTATTTTATTTATTTATTTTATTATTAATCTTGTAGAGCGCGAACAGCTACCCGTGAGGGTTTTCCGGCGCTGATTGACAGTATAGCATAGTAATCCGGAGGGAGTTATTGAGCAAAAAGCCAGGTCTTAACGGCTTTGCGGAAGCGAAGATGGCAATGCTCCACTCGTAGGTCCAGGGGAAGAGAATTCCAAAGTTTGGGTCCTAGTACAGCAAAGGAACGACCACCCACTCTGGTAAGCCTAAACTTAGGCACACAGAAAAGATGTTGGGAAGAGTAACGGAGAGAGCGTGCAGGTACATAGGGTTTGACAAGAGATTGGAGATAGGTGGGGGCAGCTTCAATTTTTATCTTGTGCATAAAGCATAGTGCCTTGAATTTTACTCGTTTATCAAGGTTGAGCCAATGGAGTTGTTTGATGCGTTTGGTAATTGGATCATATTTCCGGCATCCGCACAGAAGCCGAGCAGCGGCATTCTGGGCTAGTTGGAGACGGTGCATGACCGCCCTGGTCGCCCCCAAATAGAGCACATTACTGTAGTCCAATCTGTAGGTCACCAGCGCCGTCACAACAGATCTCTGGGTGTCAGAAGGCAGGATCCAAAAGATTTTTCGCAGCCATCTAAGAATAGTAAAGCAGGTGGCTGCAACTTTATTAGCCTGGTCCTTCATCGATAGCTCCCTATCGATAATGACCCCGAGATTTCTCGCTCGTTCCGATGGAATGGGTAAGTCTCCCATAGTCGACGGCCAGTGTCTCGAACTCCATAGGTCAGGCTTGTTACCGAAGACAAGCACCTCCGTCTTGTCGCTGTTGAGCTTAAGAAAATTGCAGCTCATCCAGCGGGAGATGTCCCTAAGACCTCATTGTAGAGAAGAAGATGATGAAGGGTCGGCTTGGGATAGGGAAAACACAATCTGTGAATCATCGGCGTAAGTAAAAAGATTAAGACCAGAGTGATGTGCAACATGTGCTAAAGGGACAACATAACGATTGAAGAGAAGAGGACTAAGGATAGAGCCTTGGGGGACACCATGTGGAGAAAGATAAGTGTTGTAAGTGGAAGTGTTGGAAAAAAATTGAAAAGTCCGGTCAGTAAGAAAAGACGAAACCCAATGCAAGGCTTTGTCAGATATACCAAAAGAGGCAAGGCTACTGAGAAGGATACTGTGCGAGACAGTATCGAAGGCTGCACTGAGGTCGAGCAATATCAGTGCAGCCGTTTCACCTCGATCGAGTAGTTGGCGAATATTCTCAGTTACTCCTAAAAGAGTGGATTCAGTGGAGAAGCCTTGACGGAAGCCTGACTGGGAAGGATGAAGGAGATTGTTGGTGACAACAAAGCGAGATAGATGTAAATGAATATGCCGTTCCAAAATTTTCGAAAACGCCGGCAGCAGTGAGATAGGACGGAAGTTGGCAGCAACATTTGGATCTGCAGTGGGTTTCTTAAGAAGCGGGGTCACCATTGCATGCTTCCAGCTCTGGGGGACCGTGGCTGAGTCAAGAGAAGTATTTAACAAAGTACAGATTACATCAAGTTGAGAAAACTCAAGTTGACGTAAAACCGAAATGGGTAGGGGGTCCATGGGTGAGCCAGACTCAATGTTGTTTAAAATTTCCAAGAGGGTAGCGGGTACAAGATTTGGCCAAGTCTTCAATGAGGCCGGGGGAGGGCAAGGAGTAGTGAGGGATGGATAACGTTGGATTTCTCCTGGGCTGCTATGTCTTTATACATTTTATCAATTTTGGATGTGAAGTACTGGGCAAGTTCATCACATTTCGTGTTGGAGAGAGGAGGGGGTATAGCAACTGTCTGTGAACCAGCAAGGTCTTTTACCACCTTAAATAAAAACGTTGGACTTATTCATGGCTTCTGTAATCAGGTTGTTGACATAGGTAGCTCTGGTGTGAGCACAGGCCTTGTGGTAAAGTTTCAGTTCAGCTTTATACGTAAGCCCAGCAGCGATGGAATAATCTTTCCTCCAGGTTCGCTCTAGTCTTTTGCATTGAGATTTGTGAACACGGAGGGTATCATTGTACCATGGGGCAGGAGAATTATGGACAGTATTTTTCTTATTTGTGAAAGGGAGGCAAGTATTTATAGCCTCGGAGAGCCAGGAATTTACCGAGTTGGCAGATGCATTTATGTTGTCTAAGTTGAGTGGGTATTTGGACATGAGATCATACAGATTTTTATTGAAAGCGGCTATGTCCAGATTTTTCCAAACTCTCTTTTTAAAATTCATAGAAGGGTTAGCTGTAGTCTGTGTTTTATTATTTGTTACAGTAAATTTAACAGGATAATGATCAGACCAGGAGACAGGCAAGGCAGGAAAACATGTTATATGTGAGGAATTAGAGAAAATAGGATCTAAGAGATGCCCACCCTTGTGTGTATGATCCTTGTTGAGTAAAATTAAATTCGGCAAGATCAGTAATGCAATTATCTGCAGAATGATCATTAGGGTTATCCAAATGTAAATTTAAGTCACCAATAACAAAGAAATTACTGGAAGAAATAAGCACAGATGAAATATAATCCAAAAACTGGGTATACCAAGAATTTACCGTGCCCGGAGGACAGTACATTAGGAGCCCTGTGAGAGTATTATTGGGATTTAAAGTAAGCTTGAAAAACAGTGCATCACATCCGTTCAAAGTGATAGGATCCGAATGACACTGATATTTTTTATTAAAAATGATCGCCACACCACCCCCCGTCCTTCTAGGACGGTCATTGCGAACAATGGCATAGTCAGTGGGCAACGCTTCGGCGATGTCAGGGCCGGAGCTATCATGACTGCTATATGCTATATACTGCTATATGACTGACTGACACTCATACAGTCACTTAAAACCCATAATGTCAGTCACAGAGCCATTTAGACATGCAAACTGATAAATAGATAGACTCATATACCCATACAACCATTCGCACACATACTTACATACTCATAAATACCTCACACAGCAAGGCACACACTGATACAGTGACTCATACACCAAGTTATACACTGACACACTCACTCTAACTCTCAAACAGAAATACATACACTAATACATCCACTTTCATCCCCAGCCATACACTAATAAAACTATACAGAAACTGATACATTCATGCATGGACCAAAGCAGTCCCTGACACACCCAGGCACTCACTGAACAGCCTCTTACAAATCCAGGCTAACACTGATATAACCTCTGAAAACCTAGGGACACACTGATATAGCCACTGACACATCCAAATATACACCAATACATACACTGACACAGCCAGGCATTTAGCAAAGCAGACATGGACACACTCAGCCAAACATGAATGTATCCAACAATACACACAGTCACACAGTAATGCATACAGTGAAACAGCCAGGCAGACACTCATATTTACACTAAGACACTCAGTCAGACAATAATGCATACCCTAATACACCCAGGCACACACTCATGCATACACTGACACACCCGAGCACACATTAATGCACACACTGACACACCTAGGGATATATTAGTGCAGACACTGACACGCCCAGGCGTACAGCAATGCAGACAGTGGCACACACAGTTAAAAGCTAATGCATCAAAAAGCACAGCTAGGCACAAAGTGGTGGACAGGCTGTCACACACAGTCAAACACTAAAGTACAGACTGACACACCCAGGCATATAGCAATACAGAAACTGACATATCCTGCCAAACACTAATGCATCCAATAACACACCTATGCACACACAGATGCTACCCTCATATACTGATGCATACACTGACACACCTAGGCTTACAGCAAAGCAGAAGCACACACACTCATCCATACACTAATGCATGCAATAACACACCCATGCACACACTGATGCATACACTAACACACCCAAAGACATACCAATGCAGACACTAACACAACTGGCACACACCAAAGCAGACACTGACACATCCAAACACTAATTCATCTACTAATACACCCAGGTGTATACTGGTGCACACACTGACACACCCAGTCTCATACTAATACAGTCACTGAGGGGCTGATTCACAGAACTAATCTGAGACAAAATCCTAATCATAGTACTTTTGGTATTCACAGAAGGCATTTATCAGTAGTATAGTTAGGGCTCCTAACTTCACTACTAAACTGAGGCAAAATCCAGAATTTACGACTTTCGGTATTCCCAAAAGGCATTTAGAAGTAGTAAAGTTAGGATTCCTAACTTTACTACTACTAAATGCCTTTAGTTTTGATCATGTGATCAGGAGTAAAATCCAAAGAGTAGTAGTTAATCTCTGCCTGCACACCTGCAAAGGTACCAAGGTACCCCAAAAATATTATAAAACAAATAAAAAGGGTTTTATTTCATTACAAAAACTTCATTTTCTTACATTACCTACGTATGTGATTTTTATGTTTTTAAATGTATAAAAAGTATATTTACAAAACAAAAAATGTCAACTGGAAAGGGGGGACCACTCGGTTCCCCCGAACGTATGGTTGGGTGCCCCGATCCCCCCGGGAAACCATTTTGGGCAGGGGGCGTGGCTCGGCTGGTATGCCCGAAGCGGCGTAGCCGGGGTGCGCCTTTTCCCGCCCAAGAGGGGTTGTCCTAGACACCTACACCGAAGACCATGCCCAGTAGGCATAGCGGAGGAGGGTACACGCCCTCCTGCAGAAAGAATAAAAAGAGCAGGAATCCGAAGAAGCGTCCTCCTGTGCTCTGAAGGCTGCACCCACTCGTCGCTCGTGAGCCCTCGACGGAACAAGCAGCAATTTTGAGAACTTGTAATCTTGTTGTTTCTCTTTCAGTTATTTGGAGTACGAAGGATCCAGGACCTCATGATCGTCCAAGAGCAGAATACTCGAGACCATGGCTGGCAAGAAAGCAGGAAAGGGCTCCGAGATGGAGAAGGTATTACGCCTGTTGTCGAACCGAATGGCTGGCATGGACCGAAAGCTCGGAAAAGTTGATTCGATCGGTCGAGGTTTGTCGGAGGTTAAGAAACAATTGGCGGCCCCGAGCAATTCAGGTCGCCCTAAGAAGGTAATAGGCCCGGCCTTGCCGGGAGTCGTTCCCGAGGGTACGGGGAAGCGGGTCAAGAGGAGGGCGGTTTCTGGGGAGGTCCCGGTTCCTGAGGTACCCCCAGTCACCCCCGTCACGCCGGCAGACAGCCCGGTACCAAACCCAGATGTGGGTCAGCCGATCCCGGTTGTGATTACTCCCGCTAATGATGAGGAAATACCTCCCGAATTGGCCATCCAGTTGGCAGCATGGCTCAAGAAGAAGGCAGGGGGCGCAGTGGCCCCTGGAGACCCGGCCGAAGAGGCCAGACTACTAATCGAGCCATTGCGGCAGTCGAGAGATGCCGCAAAGGTGAATGTTCCTCTTGTTTCCCCACAGGTGGCACCGGTAGGACCTGCAGTTGGTCACGAGAAGACGGCCGGAACAACGGCCGAACCGGGTAAGCTCGCTTTGCCAATGGCGGGGGAGGGTTCATTACCCTCGAGGCGGGAGAAGGTGGCACAGCACATCCCTATGGCCACAAAAGAGTTAATATGGGGAGACAAATATGTTAACATGTTCTCATTATTAACTGACCATCGCGAGATGGAATATGCTAAAACCCAGAAGGATTTGTGGCACCCGAGCGTCTGGCGCACCAAGATGGCGGAATTCAGGGTGGATGAGACAGTAACGAACTGGGTTAAGGCCTTTTCTATATTTACTGCAGTTATGGGGGAACGTAAACCCGAAGTGTTGACTGAATTGTCTTGCTATCAAAATCGTATTATGGATTTTTATGCAATGTATGAGGGGGAGGAATGGAAAGGTTATGACATGAAATTTCGGAAAGCGAAAGAATATGATGCTACTCTGACGTGGGATTGCCTGGACTCGGTGTCATGGCACAAGCAGCTCCTGCCAGGGGCGGCAGGTACATCCTCGCCAGGCGGGAGTGGGTCAGGGGTCGTCCGCCAGAAGCCCGCGGTGCCCTTTCGAGCGGGCGCCGGTGGGGATTACCAGCCTAAGACCGGCAGGAATGGCGGCAAGCGGGGGGTCTGTTGGGGCTTCAATCGAGGCACCTGTAATAGACCGCAGGGAACATGTAGGTTCAAGCATGTGTGTGCGGGCTGTGGGAATTCCTCACACCCGGAGAGTTCATGTAGATCTAAAAATAGCGGGACGGGAGGAAAAGGAGGGTCCAAGCAGGAGTGAGGTAGAACGTTGTGACCGATTGCCTACACCTGTTGATCTCATGGCTATGACTCCTTGGTTGAACAAATACCCTGATCATGTATCCGCTGGGGTGTTGAGGAAGGGATTCTTACACGGCTTCCGCATCCCGGCGGGGGATTTTTGGGGGGACTCCTTTTGTAAAAAACAGTTATCGGTACAGCACAACCCAAGCGTGGCAGAGAGGAAAATTGCAAAAGAAGTCAGCTTAGGGCGAGTGGCAGGGCCTTTTCATCGCCCGCCGGTGGCGGAGTTCATCTGTTCCCCGTTAGGGGTTGTCCCGTAGAAAGACCCAGGGGAGTTTAGACTTATTCATAACCTGTATGCTCCAAGGGGTTCCTCGGTGAACGAGGCCATTGACCCGGAAGTTTGTTCAGTGCGGTACGCATCGTTCGATGATGCCGTGGCCATGTTAAATCGCCTGGGCCCCGGGGCGCTGATGGCGAAATCAGATATCGAATCGGCGTTCCGGTTGCTCCCAGTACACCCACAGGATCAGCGCTTGCTAGGTTTTGCATTTCAAGGGAGTTATTACATGGATAAATGCATGCCTATGGGTTGCTCCATTTCTTGTGCCTATTTTGAAATGTTCAGCTGTTTTTTAGAGTGGGCATTCACCAAGGCCACAGGGCATAGGCATGTTATGCACTATCTTGATGACTTCCTGTTCTTGGGAGCAGCCGGCGATACGAAATGTGCGCAGGCGCTGCACGACTTCTGCATCCTCATGAGGGAGTTTGGAGTCCCATTGGCACCAGGTAAGACGGCTGGACCATCTACTTCACTGGAGTTTCTGGGAATTGAGCTCGATTCGGTAGAGGGATGTTTCCGTTTACCGATGGAAAAAGTGGCCAAGTTTAGGGCTTCCTTGACGCAATGCCTGGGCAAGGAGAAAGTGACCCTGCACCAGTTACAACAAACAGCGAGTCAGCTTAACTTTGCCTTGAGGGTGATACCAATGGCCCGCCCCTTCTCACGCTCTATTGCACAAGCTATGGTTGGTCTCAAAGAGGAACACCACCGTACGAGGCTGTCGGCAGAGGTTCGCCAGGATATGCGCATTTGGTTGGCATTTCTGGAGGACTTCAACAGTCGAGTCGTGTGGAACAGGCCGCCAGCGTCTTCAGATGAACTAGGTCTGTGGACTGACTCAGCGGGGAGCGTGGGATTTGGTGCCATCTTTGGTAATCGATGGTCGGCGCAAACATGGCCGACGTGGTGGCACTCCAGCGGTCTCACAGGTAACATTGGGTTCTTGGAGTTATTCCCCATTTGGGTTGCTCTGATGGCATGGCCAGACGACTTCAGGGACCGCTCAGTGGTGTTTTGGTCTGATAATATGACTGTTGTCGAATGCATTAACCAACAGGCAGCACGCTGCAAATTGATCTTGAGATTGTTGAAAGAAGTTGTGCTGCTTTGTATGAGACTGAATGTACAGTTCAGGGCGAAACATGTGCCGGGCGTACTGAATCATGCAGCTGATGCACTCTCTCGTTCACATATGCAGGCGCTCAGGGGTTATCTACCTACAGCGGACCTAGTGGCGGCACCATTCCCCGAAGCACTATGGCTAATCGGTGCCCCGGATTACAAGACCTCGTGGCAGCAAGCTTAGCCCCCAGGACAAGGAAGGCATACGAAGGAGCGTTTCGTTCCTATTGCACATTTTTGGGTCTGACAGGGAGTCAGAGCTGGGTTCAGGAGGAATCCTTCCTGGGGTTCCTGGTAGCACTGCACAGAGAAGGCCGATCAGCGGCAACGGCCAATAGGCATAGGGCGGCCATTTCATTCATGGCGCAGGTGCATGGCATAAAAGACCCGACGGGTTCCTTTTTGGTTAAGAAGGCCCTTCGCGGCTGGCAGCGCCTCGAGGGTCGCAAGCAAGATGCGAGGCACCCGATTGGCTTAGACAGGTTGTCTCTACTTGTAGCGAAACTAAACGAGACGTGCTCCTCCCATTTCGAAGCAGTTCTGTTCCGGGCAGCTTTCGCATTAGCGTTCCATGGGGCTATGCGGGTGAGCGAACAGGTCGCAAGGAACAAGAAAGTCATTGAGGGAGGCTTGCGCAGGGATCACGTCCAAATTAGGAGTGATTCGATGGTGGTCTCGATAGCCAGGTCCAAGACTGACCAAGGGGCTATGGGTAATAGTGTTGCCGTGCAGCACGCGCGAGGGTCCCCCACGTGCCCGATAAAGTGTATAGAGGAATACTTGGCACTAAGGGCAACTACATGGGGCGGAGTTTGCTGAGACACAAGGATGGCACCCCACTGACGAGGTTTCAGTTCCAGAGGGTGCTAGCACTGACAATCGCTGCTTCGGGCATGGACCCGTGCGATTTTGGGACCCACTCCTTTAGGATAGGGGCTGCTACTGAAGCTACAGCCAGGGGTCAGAGTGCTGAGGAAGTGAAACAGGTGGGACTATGGTCCTCGAATTGCTTCAAAAGGTATGTGCGATTGCACATGTTGTAAAGATCAATTGACATGCACTCACGCTTCTTGTCTTTTGTTTGAATTACAGTTTCGCGAGCCTGTCACGCAGGGCGGAATTTGCAGTCGAATCAGCACCAGGAGACCAGCGGTCAAGGACCACCGTCTGGAGAGAGAGTGGTATGGGTTGTGGACCACTCATATGTGAGGCGCGCCGGGGACGTATTCAAAGCAGGTGACGCGACTCACGCGGCTGGGGAATACGGGTACAGAGTGGCCTTCCATGGGAAGGGCGGGCTCTGTTTTGACCAATTCGTATCATTTTTTGAGGGTCTCTTAGGGCGGCAAAGGTCACCGCCATCTGTAGTACAAACAAACAACATTACAAATACAAATAAATTGCAGAACACTTAGTTTTAAAACTGAACCCTACAAATTAACTAAAAAGACTAGAGGGACATAATATTTAAGAAATTGAATTTTGAAAACCTTTGAAATTCACTGAAAAACTGAAGGTTACCCTGGTGGTATAGTTAAGAAATAGAATTTTAATAAAAAATATAAAGGAATACACTGAAAAAAACAAAGGTTACATGGACTTTATAGTTAAGCTCACATTTCACTCAATCAATCAATCAATTCCTTAATTCAGTTTTCATATAAGTAAAGAACAAACATAAAAGTACAGTTTTAAAAACATTGGTTAAAAAAATGGTAATTTTCATTTTCTTTAACCTAAGAAGTGCCACGGGCCGATCTAATCGGCCCTGTGTTAAAAGTGAAAGTGCTCAGGCCGATCTGATCGGCCCATGTGCTGACACTCTTTTGGGAGGTGTTTCTTTCCTAATATTCCTCTTAAAAATCCAAACTTAACTGTAATTCCACTTCAGAACACCTCCCTCTTTCATAATGTACTTGTATTTCTCCACATTCTTATCCATTTACAGATATTTATTCTCTTTAAAGTTGCGGTGACATTTTGTTTACAGAACAGAATCGTCTGTTCAAAGCTGCACAGGTCCTTCTAGACCAGCAGAGGGCGCAGAGAACTCAGAGCCATTGCTCTAATCTGCCGTCAGCCCCAGAGACAGTGCAGCAAATGTGGGCGCGTGACTTGAATCGTGGCTTCACAGAACTGTAGACATGAAGAAACCAGCACAGGTACGGCTAATTTACTTTCCAAACTTTACTTTTGAATTTTGACACTTATATTCGCCTTTTCTAATTCCTTTCGTATTCCCATTTGTGTGCAGCTGTCCATTTCCTAATTGATTCTGCCTTCCGGCTGGAGCTTTCGGTGCCTGTAAAATGCAAACTATACAGCCTTTATCCGTGAAAGGGCTGTTAGAGTCAATTTTACCAACTCTATACTGCCTTCCATGCCCGTACTGCGCCATGGTTCTCTCTAGTCACGTTCTTAGCTCACCGTGACTGAAGGAGCATGACTGCCTGTGCCACCCCTCTGAAGAGCTTTGTTCATAGTGCTGGGCCTGCTACCATTTCAGTGTTGCATGCACAGTGATTACGACTGAATATGCAAGACTCGACATTACTACTATGATCTGTGTTTTTCATGTTGGGACCTCACAGTCTTCTGACTTCACTGATTCCCGGCGGGAAGGAGGTTCCCGAGGGGGAGGGGAATGGCAGTGTGGGTGATCTATATAGAACCACTCTGCCATCTCTGTCAAAATAAGATCCCGAGATTATACATAGAACAGAAAAGCAGCTTTCAAAGTCTGAAGAATTTTACAGACATGCGAAAGCTGTACAATATTTGGATACATAAGGTTATTTCACTCAACTGAAAAAAGGCTATCTGTTCTTCTGAGGGCCCTGCAACCCCGAGTTATGTTAGTTGAAAAATTAATGAATCACTTTGCAACTTCTGATTTGGCATTTCAATTACAGAAAGAAAGAAAAAACGTAATTACTTTGAAAGAAATCTTCTGTGGCAATCACGTAGTTAAAAGCAACAAAAAATGGAGTAACTAATAATGTTGAAAATTAAATGAAAAAAGTAGACATGATTTACAAGCACATGCAAGCCCCACACTTGGTATGAGAAGTAGGGGTGCTCCTGATACCAGCAGGTGGCAGAACTATTTTGTTTGGCTGTGTGTAGTGAGGGGTTGCTGCAGGGCATGTACATGAGTCCTGTAATGGTGACCACAATATAGAACTTTGATTATGTGAAACCGAGTTTGGATTCACATACCCAAAATGGACTATAGTATTGTTAGCTTATTCTTTCAATTTAACTTGTGGCGGTCCTCTAACACCTGTTCAGAGACCATATGCTGAATAATGATCCAGATATCTCTATCCGTTACACCTTCTTTGAAGCTTACCCCATTTTTTTTAATGCTCGTTTTTTGAAAATCACTGTGTTGAATGGTATTGAAAATCACTGAATAATGTCATTTGTTGACCGTTTTATTCTGTATTGGAGAGCATAGATTCTATGTGATTTAAAATGTAAAATCACTTTCATGGCACCTCTGTTTTTCTCTCACGCCCACTGGTGGACCATAAACTTGTCATGCCTAATTGAATCCAGATTACTTTTTTTTGTAAAACTTTAGTGCAGATTTGTAGAAAGGAGCCAAAGTTAATAGGTGGGTGCTACGGCAGTTCAGCTAACTTGCTTTGGCTGGCTGAGTAAATAACACAGATGCTTCAGTCATTCTAAGCTGCCTGCACACCCTTACCTGTAGCTCTAAGAACTGTGCAGTCATGCAGTCTGCCTCTGTTGTGTTTTCAGCTGTCTGGGTGTAATCTTTGATGTTATTGGTATGTTTACCTCGTCTAAATTGCTTGATGTTATCGTGAGAAAGAGTCATTCATAGTTGCTGAAATGTCACTCATTATCTGAAACCTTGCCTGTTAAGTAATAAAGTTTTGTCCATTCAGTTCTCTTGTCTCCCAGGAGTGACAGCAGGCCTTGAAAGCATGGCCTCAATGAAAATAGCATGAACAGGCAGGTACCAAGTTCCAGGGTTTTATTCAAGTGTCTTAAATGTGTGGCAGGGGTGGAAGTAGTAATGTGCTTATGGGGCAGCACAAAATAAAGTAATCAGGTGTTGCATACTTTCATTCAGTCCGATATTTTACAAATATGTGTGATAAAATTTGAGCATCATAGTGTACAGTGAATGTATTATAAAATATGAAGGGATCAAGTAATTGCAAAGAAAATGAGGATGATGATGCAGGCATGTGGCACAAGTAGTTTTTCATGCACTAATGGGTAAATTTCAGTAGAACGTGCTTTTGCAATCTGACCGCTTCCAACTGAAGATATACTTGGCTATGATTTAATTTGAATGGTTGTGCAATTACTCCGGCCTGTCTTCCCTGAAAAGCTTATCAGTAAATATAAGAAAAGGAGATGATGGACTGAGTGTTGAAACTTTTCAGACACTCACCCCAGGCAAAGATCTGGGTTGAATCCATCATCGGTCAAGAGCTCACTTCACCAACCCAGATCAGACCCAACCATATGCACATCAGCTTTGAATCTGTTCCTCATGGAAACAGTCCAGTCCAGTCTGAACTGCCAAGACAGGTCTTCCCTGGACCTTAAACAAGCATCCTTGGACCAGTTTCAGGGTAACACCCCTCATCAGCCAGGCTACCTTGAATCCAGTGGCTGAGTGAGTAAGGTATCCATATCAGGGTAAACAGTACGAACAAATTATGTGTGTAAAGATCTCTCCCATGCTCTGGAAAATGTATGGCCTTGAAATGAAAACACAATTTGCTGCTTCCTACCCGGTATTTCCTATGAAGTAGCTTTACAAATGAAAGGCTCTGGGTTGAAAGCTGTGGCTTCACACTTTTCCAAGTTGTGCCATGTACATGTTTTTGCAGCCTTCAACTGTATGCAACTTGAACACACAGGGAGACAACTAGTTTAATCATTTCATGTAGGATGGATGGAAGGACAAATGCCCGTGTTTTCAGTTATGTGGCGGGGTTTGCTGATAGGCTTCAGACTACTTTTGTCATAAAGACCTTAACGTTTTTGGTGAATTCAGGTGGTACGTAAGGAGCAGGCACAGTGGCAAGATGGACGAGGTTTGGGTGAGGGAGGTGGGCTGAGTAATTACGAGCGTCAATGAAATATGCTCCAGACTATCAGAGTCTTGCACTCAGTCATACCAGTTGAGGGATGAAAAAGGAACAGAATGCAAAGCCAGTTTCTGAGATAGCACTGCATGTGCCTATCTCCCTGATGTCACAAGCTGGTATCATTTAGTAACTTGAAGAAATCTGCTTGTACAAAACATACTGACGAGATCAGTGTGGTTACAGACACCTGGCTCCTATTACCTAGTACCTATTATATGAATATGGGCATAGGTAATTGTATGTGAGTTATTTTATACTAGATGTTATTGTTTTATATCAGAATCATGCTATTTATTTTTTTGCGGACTAGACACCTAACGCACACAAAGACTCACTAGTATTTACAAACCGAGGTTCCACTGCAGACCACAAAAGTAATCAGACTCTGTTTACTCATGAGACACTTGCAAAAATAGATGCATGCAACATTTTAATACACTACTACACCCCAAGCCCAATTCAGCGACTCCATCGCCGACCTCGCCAGCACCCACGCCCTCGCCTCCATGGACTTCATCCTCCACGGGGATCTGAACTTCCACCTCGAGAACAACAACAACGTCAATTCCGCCACGCTGATCGACAACCTCGCCAACCTCGGCCTCAGACAACTCGTGACCACACCCACCCACGCCGCCGGCCACATACTGGACGCCGTCTTCTCGACTGCACCCACGTCGCCTTCAACCACACGACTGAACCCCACTGGACAGACCACCGCTGCATCCACTTCACCTTCAGAAAACCCACCACGCACCACCGCACCCAACAGCTACCTCGCCGATACTGGAGCAAAATAACCGAAAACCAGCTGACCTACACCCTCGCCATGAACCCTCCCACTGAGCTCAATAACCCTCACATCGTAGCAAGCAACCTCAGACAGTGGATCGACAACTGTGCCAACACCCTTGCCCCTCTGAAGAAACCCCCCAACAACAACGCCAGCAAGAGAGCCTCCAGGTTCACCAACGAGCTTCTGACCTCCAAGCGCACATGCCGGAAACTGGAGAAGATCTGGCTCCACGCCCGGACACCCAGGCAGCCCACAAGGACGCCACCCGCAGACACCACCACCTCATCAGACAAGCCAAGAGATCCTCCTTCACAGACCGCCTAGAAAACAACGCTCACGACAGCAAAGAGCTCTTCCGCATCGTGAAAGAACTCTCCAACCCCAGTGCCAACGCCAACGACATCCCTCCCTCTCAGGAACTGTGCAATTCCCTCACCAACTTCTTCCATCGCAAGATCGCGGACATCCAGGACAGCTTCAACACCGCGACCGACCAGACCGCACCAAACCCCACCCCTCCTGCGCGCGCCATCAGCACCAACCATCTGACTTCCTGGTCCAACGTCTCTGACGACGAGACTTGCAAAGTCATGAACTCTACCCACTCAGGATCACCGAAAGACCCGTGCCCACACCACATATTTAACCAGGCAGGCGCAACCATCGCACCCCAACTACAGAGGGTCATCATCGTCTCCTTCGAAAATGCAACATTCCCGGAAAGCTGGAAGCATGCCGAAATCAACGCCCTCCTCAAGAAACCCAAGGCGGACCCCAAGGACTTCCGGCCCATCTCCCTGCTCCCGTTCCCGGCGAAGGTCATCTAGAAAATCGTCAACCTGCAGCTGACCCGTCACCTGGAAGAAAACAATATCCCGGACCCATCCCAATCCGGATTCAGACGAAACCACAGCACCGAGACAGCCCTCATCGCAGCCACAGACGACATCAGGCGCCAACTAGACAATGGGGAAACATCTGCCCTCATCCTTCTGGACCTATCGGCCGCCTTCAACACGGTCTGCCATCGCACACTAAAGACCTGCCTCCAGGAAGCCGGAATCCAAGAGAAGGCCCTCGACTGGACCACATCCTTCCTCTCCGGAAGATCCCAGAGCGTCCGCCTCCCGCCCTTCTTATCTGAAGCCACCGACATCATCTGCAGCGTCCCCCAGGGATCCTCCCTCAACCCGACGCTGTTCAACATCTACACGGCCCCCCTCGATCAAGTGGCCCGACACCACAACCTCACCATCATCTCCTACACCGACGACACTCAGCTCATCCTCTCCCTCACCAAGGACCCGCACTCCGCCAAATCCAACATCCACGACAGGATGAAGGCAATCGCCGAATGGATGAGGAGCAGCCGTCTGAAACTGAACTCGACAAGACGAAGGTCCTCATCCTCGGATCCACCCCCTCAGCCTGGGATGCCTCCTGGTGGCCGACCACCTTGGGAACAGCACCAACGCCAACCGACCATGCACGCAACCTAGGATTCATCCTCAACTCCACCCTCTCCATGTCCAAACAGTCCAACGCCGTATCCTCCTCCTGCTACAACACCCTCCGCTCATTCCGCAGAATCTACAAATGGATCCCGACCGAGACAAGAAGAACGGTATCCATTGGGTTCCTACCATGTTTCGGGAGGAACGTGACCAACACCTGTTGCGTAGTGGGGGAAAGGGAACCTGTCTCTAGTGCTACCTGGTATAAATCTGGATTATAGCAACACCATCCTCACTGGAACTCCAAAAACCCACCTTGCACTCCTTACAATAGTTCTCTACATAGCGGCATGGCTACTAACAGGTGTTAAATGATTAGAGCACATATACCCATCCTTCCCATGCTTCAAACAGGACCTTAAACTCCTTCTACGCAACAAATACTTTAATACTCATTCTGACTAAGCTTGCTCCTAAGTCACACAATCCTTCCAGTCCTTATAGGCAGGCGTATGATTCTGATGTTTTTTTCAGATTCTGCTTTGTCCTTCGCTTTACTCCTGTTTTTAATGTCCTGTAAAGTTTCTTGACTGCATAAACTATGTCCTTGACATGTTTAGTTTGATAATTTACCTTTATGTTGTTGAACATTCTATTATGTATGTTTCTTCTATGTAATGACATGGATCGATATGTAAAGCGCTCTGATACCTTTGGGTCTAGCTAGTGCTATATAAAACCTATAAATAATAATAATTACTATCCAACTCTGCGTGGTAAGAGAGTGAGTATAAAAGAAATGAATGGGTGTTATATGGGGATGCGTGACTACTGGTACTTAATCATTAAATTATGTTTTTTCTTCATATGGTGAAAACTGTACTCATGAGAACACTTTGTCTGCGATGAAGGTGAAGAAAATGAACAATCATGTCACGCTGGTAAGACTGATGGAAGTTGGCAAAGAAAAATCATTCAGGTAAGTCGGTGACTAGAAGGTATACCTAATGTGTGGGCCTCCTGGGAATCATCTTGGTATACGCTCTAGGAATCCGGATCTTGTTCTCACTCTTTCAACGAGAGTAGCAGAGGGTCAGTTCATAGATATACTCTTTTTTTCCTCCTAGGTGGACCAGGAATTTCAACAAGCGTCGACTACACATGTTTAGCCTAGGGACAGCTTGTAGCTTTATGGTGGCTTGCCTTGAGCTAATGCCCTCACTGTGGTGTTTTTGGTGGCAGCCGAACCACAACACCACTTTGTGCAGTTAGTTTAATTCAACCTGCCTCTCATTTTGTATCTCCTCGCTCTGACATGAATGTTTAGTGCAGGGGCAGGTTGTAGGCACACTCTCTCTCTCTTTTTCCCCTTCTAGGTGGACCAGGCACTTCGACAACCATCAACAACACATGTTTAGACTAGGGAAAGCTTGTAGGTATATGCTTTGCAGCTTGCCTTGTGCTAATGCCCTCACTGAGGTGCTTTTGGTGTCAGGAGATCCACAGCACCGCTTTGTACAGTTGGTTCAAGGCAACCTGCGTCTCCTTTGGTTTCTCCTGGCTGTACCAACAATGTTTAGTAAAGGGTCAGATTATAGGCACACTCTCTCTCTTTCTTCCCCCTAGGTGGACCGGGTCTTCAAGAACCGTCAAGCACACAGGTTTAGCCTAGGGACAGCGTATAGATTTATGGCAGCTTGCCTTGTGCTAATGCCCTCACTGAGGTGCTTTTGGTGTCAGGAGACCCACAGCACCGATTTGTACAGTTGGTTCAAGGCAACCTCCGTCTCCTTTGGTTTCTCCTGGCTGTACCAACAATGTTTAGTAAAGGGTCAGATTATAGGCACACTCTATCTCTTTCTTCCCTCTAGGTGGACCGGGTCTTCAACAACCGTCAAGCACACATGTTTAGCCTAGGGACAGCTTGTAGGTTTATGGCAGCTTGCCTTGTGCTAATGCCCTTACTGAGGTGCGTTTGCTGCCAGCAGACCCACAGCACCACTTTGTACAGTTGGTTCAAGGCAACCTCCGTCTCCTTTGGTTTCTCCTGGCTGTATAAACAATGTTCAGTAAAGGGTCAGATTATAGGCACACTCTCTCTCTTTCTTCCCTCTAGGTGGAGCGGGTCTTCAACAACCGTCAAGCACACATGTTTAGCCTAGGGACAGCTTGTAGGTTTACGGCAGCTTGCCTTGGGCTAATGCCATCACTGAGGTGTGTTTGCTGCCAGCAGAGCTTCAGCACCACTTTGTACAGTTGGTTCAAGGCAAACTCGCTCCTGTTTTGTCTCTCCTGACTCTGCCAAGAATGTTATTTTTTTATCATATCTTTATAGACTTTTGCAAAATATATTCTAATCATATATTCATAGCACTTCTCAAGGATGTAATCAATATCTTTAACTGTTATCCCAGTATGAGATATGACCCCAAAGCCATCTCCGGCGGGTGGTACCACAGGGTTTCAACATTTGTCTATGGGTTTCTGATTCTGCCTGTCTGACGTATTTATCTAGGTACCTTATGGTCAGTTATTCATTAACACTATGTGTAAAATACCTCTAAGGGATTTTTCAGGATACTAGGAAACTGAATAAGGTGTTTTGACACTTTCCAGTGCTTCCCATGTGTCTAAGATAGCAACTATTGCAGTGGCCATTCAGCAAAACAAAAAAAAGGTTAAACTTATAACAACAAACAATCCTATCAGTGGTAATTCTGGTCCGTATAGTGGGTTCCCAGTTGTTCGTCATATAATTCCTATTCTCACCCTATTCTCACCCTAGTCTGCAACACCATCTTGTGCTCTGGGTCCTACCCGGATTCCTTAAAAAACACTCTGATCAAACCTTTATTAAAAAAAGCCAACCTCGACAGACAAGAGCTGAAAAATTATCGACCTATAGCAAGTCTCCCATTTTTAGCGAAAATTACGGAGAAAGCTATGAACCAACAGCTGTCTGATCACATAGAGAGATATAACCTGCTCGATGACACCCAGTTTGGGTTCCGTAAATACCACGGGACGGAAACCGCTCTTATTAAAGCAGCGGATGATATAAGAGCCATCCGGGACCAAGGAGGGACAGCCCTGCTGGTACTCTTAGATCTCTCCGCAGCATTCGACACGGTTGACCACAAGACCTTAGTCAACCGTGTCGAAAAAATGGGTATCCAGTCTACTGCGAGAAATCTGCTGGCCTCCTTCCTGGCTAACAGAACCCAGGCTGTCACACTAGGCCCATTCCAATCTGCCAGTCGGTCGTTACCTTGCGGGGTTCCTCAAGGCTCATCCCTAAGTCCGACACTTTTCAACATCTATGTGTCGGACCTTGCTAGTGTCATCAAAGCACATGGGATGAGCCTAACCTCTTACGCTGATGACACGCAGCTGGTGCTGGCCATTAAGGGTGACGGTCAGGAGGTGGCCGAACGGTTCCAATCTGGCATGACAGCCATAGGTGAATGGATGGCAGGTAACTGCCTGAAGCTAAACTCCGACAAAACGGAGGTAGTCATCTTCGGCAATCTTTCACCATCCTGGCCGACATCCTGGTGGCCATTAACTTTTGGCACCCCACCTTGTCCTACCTCCAAGGTCAGAAATCTGGGAGTAATGTTTGATGACCAGCTCAACTTTATGGCCCATGCCAACAAGGTAGCTTCCACGGCCCATTTTAAACTCAGGATGATTAGGAAAATCCTGCCTTTTCTACCTGACACGGCCGCTAAGACCCTGGTCACATCATGGACCTTACCTCCCTAGACTATTGCAACGGACTCTTTCTGAACGCTCAAAAAAGAGTCACAAAAAAGCTTCAGACGGTACAAAACGCGGCCGCACGCCTGCTATCCAAAACACCGAAATTTGCCCCCATCTCAGACACTCTGAGAACTTATCACTGGCTTTCTATCCAAAATAGGATAAAGTTTAAAGCCATGTGTATAGTCTACAAGGTAATGCAGGATCAGGGGCCTTGTTTCCTTAAAGAGCAATTAAAACCTTACAAACCAGTCAGAGCACTCCGCTCCTCTGCACTGAATCAACTAATCACTCCACGTAGTAGGACAGTTAACATGGAGTTAACTGACCATCGCGAGATGGAATATGCTAAAACCCAGAAGGATTTGTGGCACCCGAGCGTCTGGCGCGCCAAGATGGCGGAATTCAGGGTGGATGAGACAGTAACGAACTGGGTTAAGGCCTTTTCTATATTTACTGCAGTTATTGGGGAACGTAAACCCGAAGTGTTGACTGAATTGTCTTGCTATCAAAATCGTATTATGGATTTTTATGCAATGTATGAGGGGGAGGAATGGAAAGGTTATGACATGAAATTTCGGAAAGCGAAAGAATATGATGCTACTCTGACGTGGGATTGCCTGGACTCGGTGTCATGGCACAAGCAGCTCCTGCCAGGGGCGGCAGGTACATCCTCGCCAGGCGGGAGTGGGTCAGGGGTCGTCCGCCAGAAGCCCGCGGTGCCCTTTCGAGCGGGCGCCGGTGGGGATTACCAGCCTAAGACCGGCGGGAATGGCGGCAAGCGGGGGGTCTGTTGGGGCTTCAATCGAGGCACCTGTAACAGACCGCAGGGAACATGTAGGTTCAAGCATGTGTGTGCGGGCTGTGGGAATTCCTCACACCCGGAGAGTTCATGTAGATCTAAAAATAGCGGGACGGGAGGAAAAGGAGGGTCCAAGCAGGAGTGAGGTAGAACGTTGTGACCGATTGCCTACACCCGTTGATCTCATGGCTATGACTCCTTGGTTGAACAAATACCCTGATCATGTATCCGCTGGGGTGTTGAGGAAGGGATTCTTACACGGCTTCCGCATCCCGGCGGGGGATTTTTGGGGGGACTCCTTTTGTAAAAAACAGTTATCGGTACAGCACAACCCAAGCGTGGCAGAGAGGAAAATTGCAAAAGAAGTCAGCTTAGGGCGAGTGGCAGGGCCTTTTCATCGCCCGCCGGTGGCGGAGTTCATCTGTTCCCCGTTAGGGGTTGTCCCGTAGAAAGACCCAGGGGAGTTTAGACTTATTCATAACCTGTATGCTCCAAGGGGTTCCTCGGTGAACGAGGCCATTGACCCGGAAGTTTGTTCAGTGCGGTACGCATCGTTCGATGATGCCGTGGCCATGTTAAATCGCCTGGGCCCCGGGGCGCTGATGGCGAAATCAGATATCGAATCGGCGTTCCGGTTGCTCCCAGTACACCCACAGGATCAGCGCTTGCTAGGTTTTGCATTTCAAGGGAGTTATTACATGGATAAATGCATGCCTATGGGTTGCTCCATTTCTTGTGCCTATTTTGAAATGTTCAGCTGTTTTTTAGAGTGGGCATTCACCAAGGCCACAGGGCATAGGCAAGTTATGCACTATCTTGATGACTTCCTGTTCTTGGGAGCAGCCGGCGATACGAAATGTGCGCAGGCGCTGCACGACTTCTGCATCCTCATGAGGGAGTTTGGAGTCCCATTGGCACCAGGTAAGACGGCTGGACCATCTACTTCACTGGAGTTTCTGGGAATTGAGCTCGATTCGGTGGAGGGATGTTTCCGTTTACCGATGGAAAAAGTGGCCAAGTTTAGGGCTTCCTTGACGCAATGCCTGGGCAAGGAGAAAGTGACCCTGCACCAGTTACAACAAACAGTGAGTCAGCTTAACTTTGCCTTGAGGGTGATACCAATGGCCCGCCCCTTCTCACGCTCTATTGCACAAGCTATGGTTGGTCTCAAAGAGGGACACCACCGTACGAGGCTGTCGGCAGAGGTTCGCCAGGATATGCGCATTTGGTTGGCATTTCTGGCGGACTTCAACAGTCGAGTCGTGTGGAACAGGCCGCCAGCGTCTTCAGATGAACTAGGTCTGTGGACTGACTCAGCGGGGAGCGTGGGATTTGGCGCCATCTTTGGTAATCGATGGTCGGCGCAAACATGGCCAACGTGGTGGCACTCCAGCGGTCTCACAGGTAACATTGGGTTCTTGGAGTTATTCCCCATTTGGGTTGCTCTGATGGCATGGCCAGACGACTTCAGGGACCGCTCAGTGGTGTTTTGGTCTGATAATATGACTGTTGTCGAATGCATTAACCAACAGGCAGCACGCTGCAAATTGATCTTGAGATTGTTGAAAGAAGTTGTGCTGCTTTGCATGAGACTGAATGTACAGTTCAGGGCGAAACATGTGCCGGGCGTACTGAATCATGCAGCTGATGCACTCTCTCGTTCACATATGCAGGCGTTCAGGGGTTATCTACCTACAGCGGACCTAGTGGCGGCACCATTCCCCGAAGCACTATGGCTAATCGGTGCCCCGGATTACAAGACCTCGTGGCAGCAAGCTTAGCCCCCAGGACAAGGAAGGCATACGAAGGAGCGTTTTGTTCCTATTGCACATTTTTGGGTCTGACAGGGAGTCAGAGCTGGGGTCAGGAGGAATCCTTCCTGGGGTTCCTGGTAGCGCTGCACAGAGAAGGCCGATCAGCGGCAACGGCCAATAGGCATAGGGCGGCCATTTCATTCATGGCGCAGGTGCATGGCATAAAAGACCCGACGGGTTCCTTTTTGGTTAAGAAGGCCCTTCGCGGCTGGCAGTGCCTCGAGGGTCACAAGCAAGATGCGAGGCACCCGATTGGCTTAGACAGGTTGTCTCTACTTGTAGCGAAACTAAACGAGACGTGCTCCTCCCATTTCGAAGCAGTTCTGTTCCGGGCAGCTTTCGCATTAGCGTTCCATGGGGCTATGCGGGTGAGCGAACAGGTCGCAAGGAACAAGAAAGACATTGAGGGAGGCTTGCGCAGGGATCACGTCCAAATTAGGAGTGATTCGATGGTGGTCTCGATAGCCAGGTCCAAGACCGACCAAGGGGCTATGGGTAATAGTGTTGCTGTGCAGCACGCGCGAGGGTCCCCCACGTGCCCGATAAAGTGTATAGAGGAATACTTGGCAGTAAGGGCGACTACATGGGGGGGAGTTTGCTGAGACACAAGGATGGCACCCCACTGACGAGGTTTCAGTTCCAGAGGGTGCTAGCACTGACAATCGCTGCTGCGGGCATGGACCCGTGCGATTTTGGGACCCACTCCTTTAGGATAGGGGCTGCTACTGAAGCTACAGCCAGGGGTCAGAGTGCTGAGGAAGTGAAACAGGTGGAACGATGGTCCTCGAATTGCTTCAAAAGGTATGTGCGATTGCACATGTTGTAAAGATCAATTGACATGCACTCACGCTTCTTGTCTTTTGTTTGAATTACAGTTTCGCGAGCCTGTCACGTGGGGCGGAATTTGCAGTCGAATCAGCACCAGGAGACCAGCGGTCAAGGACCACCGTCTGGAGAGAGAGTGGTATGGGTTGTGGGCCACTCATATGTGAGGCGCGCCGGGGACGTATTCAAAGCAGGTGACGCGACTCACGCGGCTGGGGAATACGGGTACAGAGTGGCCTTCCATGGGAAGGGCGGGCTCTGTTTTGACCAATTCGTATCATTTTTTGAGGGTCTCTTAGGGCGGCAAAGGTCACCGCCATCTGTAGTACAAACAAACAACATTACAAATACAAATAAATTGCAGAACACTTAGTTTTAAAACTGAACCCTACAAATTAACTAAAAAGACTAGAGGGACATAATATTTAAGAAATTGAATTTTGAAAACCTTTGAAATTCACTGAAAAACTGAAGGTTACCCTGGTGGTATAGTTAAGAAATAGAATTTTAATAAAAAATATAAAGGAATACACTGAAAAAAACAAAGGTTACATGGACTTTATAGTTAAGCTCGCATTTCACTCAATCAATCAATCAATTCCTTAATTCAGTTTTCATATAAGTAAAGAACAAACATAAAAGTACCGTTTTAAAAACATTGGTTAAAAAAATGGTAATTTTCATTTTCTTTAACCTAAGAAGTGCCACGGGCCGATCTAATCGGCCCTGTGTTAAAAGTGAAAGTGCTCAGGCCGATCTGATCGGCCCATGTGCTGACACTCTTTTGGGAGGTGTTTCTTTCCTAATATTCCTCTTAAAAATCCAAACTTAACTGTAATTACACTTCAGAACACCTCCCTCTTTCATAATGTACTTGTATTTCTCCACATTCTTATCCATTTACAGATATTTATTCTCTTTAAAGTTGCGGTGACATTTTGTTTACAGAACAGAATCGTCTGTTCAAAGCTGCACAGGTCCTTCTAGACCAGCAGAGGGCGCAGAGAACTCAGAGCCATTGCTCTAATCTGCCGTCAGCCCCAGAGACAGTGCAGCAAATGTGGGCGCGTGACTTGAATCGTGGCTTCACAGAACTGTAGACATGAAGAAACCAGCACAGGTACGGCTAATTTACTTTCCAAACAATGCATCAACTTTACTTTTGAATTTTGACACTTATATTCGCCTTTTCTCATTCCTTTCGTATTCCCATTTGTGTGCAGCTGTCCATTTCCTAATTGATTCTGCCTTCCGGCTGGAGCTTTCGGTGCCTGTAAAATGCAAACTATACAGCCTTTATCCGTGAAAGGGCTGTTAGAGTCAATTTTACCAACTCTATACTGCCTTCCATGCCCGTACTGCGCCATGGTTCTCTCTAGTCACGTTCTTAGCTCACCGTGACTGAAGGAGCACGACTGCCTGTGCCACCCCTCTGAAGAGCTTTGTTCATAGTGCTGGGCCTGCTACCATTTCAGTGTTGCATGCACAGTGATTACAACTGAATATGCAAGACTCGACATTACTACTATGATCTGTGTTTTTCATGTTGGGACCTCACAGTCTTCTGACTTCACTGATTCCCGGCAGGAAGGAGGTTCCCGAGGGGGAGGGGAATGGCAGTGTGGGTGATCTATATAGAACCACTCTGCCATCTCTGTCAAAATAAGATCCCGAGATTATACATAGAACAGAAAAGCAGCTTTCAAAGTCGGAAGAATTTTACAGACATGCGAAAGCTGTACAATATTTGGATACATAAGGTTATTTCACTCAACTGAAAAAAGGCTATCTGTTCTTCTGAGGGCCCTGCAACCCCGAGTTATGTTAGTTGAAAAATTAATGAATCACTTTGCAACTTCTGATTTGGCATTTCAATTACAGAAAGAAAGAAAAAACGTAATTACTTTGAAAGAAATCTTCTGTGGCAATCACGTAGTTAAAAGCAACAAAAAATGGAGTAACTAATAATGTTGAAAATTAAATGAAAAAAGTAGACATGATTTACAAGCACATGCAAGCCCCACACTTGGTATGAGAAGTAGGGGTGCTCCTGATACCAGCAGGTGGCAGAACTATTTTGTTTGGCTGTGTGTAGTGAGGGGTTGCTGCAGGGCATGTACATGAGTCCTGTAATGGTGACCACAATATAGAACTTTGATTATGTGAAACCGAGTTTGGATTCACATACCCAAAATGGACTATAGTATTGTTAGCTTATTCTTTCAATTTAACTTGTGGCGGTCCTCTAACACCTGTTCAGAGACCATATGCTGAATAATGATCCAGATATCTCTATCCGTTACACCTTCTTTGAAGCTTACCCCATTTTTTTTAAATGCTCGTTTTTTGAAAATCACTGTGTTGAATGGTATTGAAAATCACTGAATAATGTCATTTGTTGACCGTTTTATTCTGTATTGGAGAGCATAGATTCTATGTGATTTAAAATGTAAAATCACTTTCATGGCACCTCTGTTTTTCTCTCACGCCCACTGGTGGACCATAAACTTGTCATGCCTAATTGAATCCAGATTACTTTTTTTTTGTAAAACTTTAGTGCAGATTTGTAGAAAGGAGCCAAAGTTAATAGGTGGGTGCTACGGCAGTTCAGCTAACCTGCTTTGGCTGGCTGAGTAAATAACACAGATGCTTCAGTCATTCTAAGCTGCCTGCACACCCTTACCTGTAGCTCTAAGAACTGTGCAGTCATGCAGTCTGCCTCTGTTGTGTTTTCAGCTGTCTGGGTGTAATCTTTGATGTTATTGGTATGTTTACCTCGTCTAAATTGCTTGATGTTATCGTGAGAAAGAGTCATTCATAGTTGCTGAAATGTCACTCATTATCTGAAACCTTGCCTGTTAAGTAATAAAGTTTTGTCCATTCAGTTCTCTTGTCTCCCAGGAGTGACAGCAGGCCTTGAAAGCATGGCCTCAATGAAAATAGCATGAACAGGCAGGTACCAAGTTCCAGGGTTTTATTCAAGTGTCTTAAATGTGTGGCAGGGGTGGAAGTAGTAATGTGCTTATGGGGCAGCACAAAATAGAGTAATCAGGTGTTGCATACTTTCATTCAGTCCGATATTTTACAAATATGTGTGATAAAATTTGAGCATCATAGTGTACAGTGAATGTATTATAAAATATGAAGGGATCAAGTAATTGCAAAGAAAATGAGGATGATGATGCAGGCATGTGGCACAAGTAGTTTTTCATGCACTAATGGGTAAATTTCAGTAGAACGTGCTTTTGCAATCTGACCGCTTCCAACTGAAGATATACTTGGCTATGATTTAATTTGAATGGTTGTGCAATTACTTCGGCCTGTCTTCCCTGAAAAGCTTATCAGTAAATATAAGAAAAGGAGATGATGGACTGAGTGCTGAAACTTTTCAGACACTCACCCCAGGCAAAGATCTGGGTTTAATCCATCATCGGTCAAGAGCTCACTTCACCAACCCAGATCAGACCCAACCATATGCACATCAGCTTTGAATCTGTTCCTCATGGAAACAGTCCAGTCCAGTCTGAACTGCCAAGACAGGTCTTCCCTGGACCTTAAACAAGCATCCTTGGACCGGTTTCATGGTAACACCCCTCATCAGCCAGGCTACCTTCAATCCAGTGGCTGAGTGAGTAAGGTATCCATATCAGGGTAAACAGTACGAACAAATTATGTGTGTAAAGATCTCTCCCATGTTCTGGAAAATGTATGGCCTTGAAATGAAAACACAATTTGCTGCTTCCTACCCGGTATTTCCTATGAAGTAGCTTTACAAATGAAAGGCTCTGGGTTGAAAGCTGTGGCTTTACACTTTTCCAAGTTGTGCCATGTACATGTTTTTGCAACCTTCAACTGTATGCAACTTGAACACACAGGGAGACAACTAGTTTAATCATTTCATGTAGGATGGATGGAAGGACAAATGCCCGTGTTTTCAGTTATGTGGCGGGGTTTGCTGATAGGCTTCAGACTACTTTTGTCATAAAGACCTTTACGTTTTTGGTGAATTCAGGTGGTACGTAAGGAGCAGGCACATTGGCAAGATGGACGAGGTTTGGGTGAGGGAGGTGGGCTGAGTAATTACGAGCGTCAATGAAATATGCTCCAGACTATCAGAGTCTTGCACTCAGTCATACCAGTTGAGGGATGAAAAAGGAACAGAATGCAAAGCCAGTTTCTAAGATAGCACTGCATGTGCCTATCTCCCTGATGTCACAAGCTGGTATCATTTAGTAACTTGAAGAAATCTGCTTGTACAAAACATACTGACGAGATCAGTGTGGTTACAGACACCTGGCTCCTATTACCTAGTACCTATTATATGAATATGGGCATAGGTAATTGTATGTGAGTTATTTTATACTAGATGTTATTGTTTTATATCACAATCATGCTATTTATTTTTTTGCGGACTAGACACCTAACGCACACAAAGACTCACTAGTATTTACAAACCGAGGTTCCACTGCAGACCACAAAAGTAATCAGACTCTGTTTACTCATGAGACACTTGCAAAAATAGATGCATGCAACATTTTAATACACTACTACACCCCAAGCCCAATTCAGCGACTCCATCGCCGACCTCGCCAGCACCCACGCCCTCGCCTCCATGGACTACATCCTCCACGGGGATCTGAACTTCCACCTCGAGAACAACAACAACGTCAATTCCGCCACGCTGATCGACAACCTCGCCAACCTCGGCCTCAGACAACTCGTGACCACACCCACCCACGCCGCCGGCCACATACTGGACGCCGTCTTCTTGACTGCACCCACGTCGCCTTCAACCACACGACTGAACCCCACTGGACAGACCACCGCTGCATCCACTTCACCTTCAGAAAACCCACCACGCACCACCGCACCCAACAGCTACCTCGCCGATACTGGAGCAAAATAACCGAAAACCAGCTGACCTACACCCTCGCCATGAACCCTCCCACTGAGCTCAATAACCCTCACATCGTAGCAAGCAACCTCAGACAGTGGATCGACAACTGTGCCAACACCCTTGCCCCTCTGAAGAAACCCCCCAACAACAACGCCAGCAAGAGAGCCTCCAGGTTCACCAACGAGCTTCTGACCTCCAAGCGCACATGCCGGAAACTGGAGAAGATCTGGCTCCACGCCCGGACACCCAGGCAGCCCACAAGGACGCCACCCGCAGACACCACCACCTCATCAGACAAGCCAAGAGATCCTCCTTCACAGACCGCCTAGAAAACAACGCTCACGACAGCAAAGAGCTCTTCCGCATCGTGAAAGAACTCTCCAACCCCAGTGCCAACGCCAACGACATCCCTCCCTCTCAGGAACTGTGCAATTCCCTCACCAACTTCTTCCATCGCAAGATCGCGGACATCCAGGACAGCTTCAACACCGCGACCGACCAGACCGCACCAAACCCCACCCCTCCTGCGCGCGCCATCAGCACCAACCATCTGACTTCCTGGTCCAACGTCTCTGACGACGAGACTTGCAAAGTCATGAACTCTACCCACTCAGGATCACCGAAAGACCCGTGCCCACACCACATATTTAACCAGGCAGGCGCAACCATCGCACCCCAACTACAGAGGGTCATCATCGTCTCCTTCGAAAATGCAACATTCCCGGAAAGCTGGAAGCATGCCGAAATCAACGCCCTCCTCAAGAAACCCAAGGCGGATCCCAAGGACTTCCGGCCCATCTCCCTGCTCCCGTTCCCGGCGAAGGTCATCTAGAAAATCGTCAACCTGCAGCTGACCCGTCACCTGGAAGAAAACAATATCCTGGACCCATCCCAATCCGGATTCAGACGAAACCACAGCACCGAGATAGCCCTCATCGCAGCCACAGACGACATCAGGCGCCAACTAGACAATGGGGAAACATCTGCCCTCATCCTTCTGGACCTATCGGCCGCCTTCAACACGGTCTGCCATCGCACACTAAAGACCTGCCTCCAGGAAGCCGGAATCCAAGAGAAGGCCCTCGACTGGACCACATCCTTCCTCTCCGGAAGATCCCAGAGAGTCCGCCTCCCGCCCTTCTGATCTGAAGCCACCGACATCATCTGCAGCGTCCCCCAGGGCTCCTCCCTCAACCCGACGCTGTTCAACATCTACACGGCCCCCCTCGATCAAGTGGCCCGACACCACAACCTCACCATCATCTCCTACACCGACGACACTCAGCTCATCCTCTCCCTCACCAAGGACCCGCACTCCGCCAAATCCAACATCCACGACAGGATGAAGGCAATCGCCGACTGGATGAGGAGCAGCCGTCTGAAACTGAACTCGACAAGACGAAGGTCCTCATCCTCGGATCCACCCCCTCAGCCTGGGATGCCTCCTGGTGGCGGACCACCTTGGGAACAGCACCAACGCCAACCGACCATGCACGCAACCTAGGATTCATCCTCAACTCCACCCTCTCCATGTCCAAACAGTCCAACGCCGTATCCTCCTCCTGCTACAACACCCTCCGCTCATTCCGCAGAATCTACAAATGGATCCCGACCGAGACAAGAAGAACGGTATCCATTGGGTTCCTACCATGTTTCGGGAGGAACGTGACCAACACCTGTTGCGTAGTGGGGGAAAGGGAACCTGTCTCTAGTGCTACCTGGTATAAATCTGGATTATAGCAACACCATCCTCACTGGAACTCCAAAAACCCACCTTGCACTCCTTACAATAGTTCTCTACATAGCGGCATGGCTACTAACAGGTGTTAAATGATTAGAGCACATATACCCATCCTTCTCATGCTTCAAACAGGACCTTAAACTCCTTCTACGCAACAAATACTTTAATACTCATTCTGACTAAGCTTGCTCCTAAGTCACACAATCCTTCCAGTCCTTATAGGCAGGCCTATGATTCTGATGTTTTTTTCAGATTCTGCTTTGTCCTTCGCTTTACTCCTGTTTTTAATGTCCTGTAAAGTTTCTTGACTGCATAAACTATGTCCTTGACATGTTTAGTTTGATAATTTACCTTTATGTTGTTGAACATTCTATTATGTATGTTTCTTCTATGTAATGACATCGATCGATATGTAAAGCGCTCTGATACCTTTGGGTCTAGCTAGTGCTATATAAAACCTATAAATAATAATAATTACTATCCAACTCTGCGTGGTAAGAGAGTGAGTATAAAAGAAATGAATGGGTGTTATATGGGGATGCGTGACTACTGGTACTTAATCATTAAATTATGTTTTTTCTTCATATGGTGAAAACTGTACTCATGAGAACACTTTGTCTGCGATGAAGGTGAAGACTGATGGAAGTTGGCAAAGAAAAATCATTCAGGTAAGTCGGTGACTAGAAGGTATACCAAATGTGTGGGCCTCCTGGGAATCATCTTGGTATACGCTCTAGGAATCCGGATCTTGTTCTCACTCTTTCAACGAGAGTAGCATAGGGTCAGTTCATAGATATACTCTTTTTTTCCTCCTAGGTGGACCAGGAATTTCAACAAGCGTCGACTACACATGTTTAGCCTAGGGACAGCTTGTAGCTTTATGGTGGCTTGCCTTGAGCTAATGCCCTCACTGTGGTGTTTTTGGTGGCAGCCGAACCACAACACCACTTTGTGCAGTTGGTTTAATTCAACCTGCCTCTCATTTTGTATCTCCTCGCTCTGACATGAATGTTTAGTGCAGGGGCAGGTTGTAGGCACACTCTCTCTCTCTTTTTCCCCTTCTAGGTGGACCAGGCACTTCGACAACCATCAACAACACATGTTTAGACTAGGGAAAGCTTGTAGGTATATGCTTGGCAGCTTGCCTTGTGCTAATGCCCTCACTGAGGTGCTTTTGGTGTCAGGAGATCCACAGCACCGCTTTGTACAGTTGGTTCAAGGCAACCTGCGTCTCCTTTGGTTTCTCCTGGCTGTACCAACAATGTTTAGTAAAGGGTCAGATTATAGGCACACTCTCTCTCTTTCTTCCCTCTAGGTGGACCGGGTCTTCAAGAACCGTCAAGCACACATGTTTAGCCTAGGGACAGCGTATAGATTTATGGCAGCTTGCCTTGTGCTAATGCCCTCACTGAGGTGCTTTTGGTGTCAGGAGACCCACAGCACCGATTTGTACAGTTGGTTTAAGGCAACCTCCGTCTCCTTTGGTTTCTCCTGGCTGTACCAACAATGTTTAGTAAAGGGTCAGATTATAGGCACACTCTCTCTCTTTCTTCCCTCTAGGTGGACCGGGTCTTCAACAACCGTCAAGCACACATGTTTAGCCTAGGGACAGCTTGTAGGTTTATGGCAGCTTGCCTTGTGCTAATGCCCTTACTGTGGTGCGTTTGCTGCCAGCAGACCCACAGCACCACTTTGTACAGTTGGTTCAAGGCAACCTCCGTCTCCTTTGGTTTCTCCTGGCTGTATAAACAATGTTCAGTAAAGGGTCAGATTATAGGCACACTCTCTCTCTTTCTTCCCTCTAGGTGGAGCGGGTCTTCAACAACCGTCAAGCACACATGTTTAGCCTAGGGACAGCTTGTAGGTTTACGGCAGCTTGCCTTGGGCTAATGCCATCACTGAGGTGTGTTTGCTGCCAGCAGAGCTTCAGCACCACTTTGTACAGTTGGTTCAAGGCAAACTCGCTCCTGTTTTGTCTCTCCTGACTCTGCCAAGAATGTTATTTTTTTATCATATCTTTATAGACTTTTGCAAAATATATTCTAATCATATATTCATAGCACTTCTCAAGGATGTAATCAATATCTTTAACTGTTATCTCAGTATGAGATATGACCCCAAAGCCATCTCCGGCGGGTGGTACCACAGGGTTTCAACATTTGTCTATGGGTTTCTGATTCTGCCTGTCTGACGTATTTATCTAGGTACCTTATGGTCAGTTATTCATTAACACTATGTGTAAAATACCTCTAAGGGATTTTTCAGGATACTAGGAAACTGAATAAGGTGTTTTGACACTTTCCAGTGCTTCCCATGTGTCTAAGATAGCAACTATTGCAGTGGCCATTCAGCAAAACAAAAAAAAGGTTAAACTTATAACAACAAACAATCCTATCAGTGGTAATTCTGGTCCGTATAGTGGGTTCCCAGTTGTTCGTCATATAATTCCTATTCTCACCCTATTCTCACCCTAGTCTGCAACACCATCTTGTGCTCTGGGTCCTACCCGGATTCCTTAAAAAACACTCTGATCAAACCTTTATTAAAAAAAGCCAACCTCGACAGACAAGAGCTGAAAAATTATCGACCTATAGCAAGTCTCCCATTTTTAGCGAAAATTACGGAGAAAGCTATGAACCAACAGCTGTCTGATCACATAGAGAGATATAATCTGCTCGATGACACCCAGTTTGGGTTCCGTAAATACCACGGGACGGAAACCGCTCTTATTAAAGCAGCGGATGATATAAGAGCCATCCGGGACCAAGGAGGGACAGCCCTGCTGGTACTCTTAGATCTCTCCGCAGCATTCGACACGGTTGACCACAAGACCTTAGTCAACCGTGTCGAAAAAATGGGTATCCAGTCTACTGCGAGAAATCTGCTGGCCTCCTTCCTGGCTAACAGAACCCAGGCTGTCACACTAGGCCCATTCCAATCTGCCAGTCGGTCGTTACCTTGCGGGGTTCCTCAAGGCTCATCCCTAAGTCCGACACTTTTCAACATCTATGTGTCGGACCTTGCTAGTGTCATCAAAGCACATGGGATGAGCCTAACCTCTTACGCTGATGACACGCAGCTGGTGCTGGCCATTAAGGGTGACGGTCAGGAGGTGGCCGAACGGTTCCAATCTGGCATGACAGCCATAGGTGAATGGATGGCAGGTAACTGCCTGAAGCTAAACTCCGACAAAACGGAGGTAGTCATCTTCGGCAATCTTTCACCATCCTGGCCGACATCCTGGTGGCCATCAACTTTTGGCACCCCACCTTGTCCTACCTCCAAGGTCAGAAATCTGGGAGTAATGTTTGATGACCAGCTCAACTTTATGGC
Organism: Lissotriton vulgaris; assembly: GCF_964263255.1. Taxonomy (NCBI): domain Eukaryota; kingdom Metazoa; phylum Chordata; class Amphibia; order Caudata; family Salamandridae; genus Lissotriton; species Lissotriton vulgaris. Next base: position 1,292,200,313 of record NC_141689.1, on the reverse strand, counting down.
CCATGCCAACAAGGTAGCTTCCACGGCCCATTTTAAACTCAGGATGATTAGGAAAATCCTGCCTTTTCTACCTGACACGGCCGCTAAGACCCTGGTCACATCACTGGTCCTTACCTCCCTAGACTATTGCAACGGACTCTTTCTGAACGCTCAAAAAAGAGTCACAAAAAAGCTTCAGACGGTACAAAACGTGGCCGCACGCCTGCTATCCAAAACACCGAAATTCGCCCCCATCTCAGACACTCTGAGAACTTATCACTGGCTTTCTATCCAAAATAGGATAACGTTTAAAGCCATGTGTATAGTCTACAAGGTAATGCAGGATCAGGGGCCTCGTTTCCTTAAAGAGCAATTAAAACCTTACAAACCAGTCAGAGCACTCCGCTCCTCTGCACTGAATCAACTAATCACTCCACGTAGTAGGACAGTTACATGGGGCGACCGTCGCTTCCTTGCCGCAGCTTCCAAGATCTGGAACACTCTACCTCACTACGTTAAATCCAGCCCCTCACTCCTACAGTTTAGGAAAAAACTGAAAACGTGGTTATTCGACCAGTAACACAATCATTCAGCCCACTGTACCTACTTCTAAGGAGAGACATTACTGCAGTCTAGCGCCGAGACACCCAAGGGTATTTGGTTGCGCTCTATAAATGCCAGTAATAAATAAATAAATAAATTGCTTCCAACACTCTAGGCCCACAGGCAACAGAATCCCCAGCCACAGGAGGTCCGCCTTTCAAGCCAGAAGCTTCTCTAGTAATACTTCTTGAGGAGTAAATCTACCCATCAGGCCTGTTTCCTCCCAGCAGGAACCTGCCGGACACTGTGCCATCCACTGTAATTAGGTAGACATATAATAAAACTCAAAGTAAGGGGCTCCCAAGCCCCTGTCAATGGGAGAGCATTGAAGAATCTCCATTGGCACCCTGTTTTGACCACCATTATACACCATCCACAGGAAATGCTGCCAGGTCATGCTGGTCTAAAGAGAGCATACTTTTAATGCCATATTATTTTCACCAGGGGCACAGACTGGGGTATTGTCATAAAAACTAATTTGGGTGATGTGCGTCCCTCAAGACTCAGGACTAATGAGCCATGCCAACAACTACCAGGTCTACCCTCCACGTCATGCGCCCACGCTATGTATTCTTTATAGGCGTGGCACCATAAACACTCCATTGTTTTGTTAGAGTTCCCTGGCCTCCCCGAGTTGGGTTTGTACATGTTTATCTGGTCACATAACATTGTCCATTTTACGCAAACTGGTGTAAAAGCACAGTATGCCCTTTTGTTATTATTGCTCTGGTTAGGCCCCTCCGCGTCCTCTGCGTGTTGTTCCTGGACGTACATTCTCTCTGAGAGGTCCCTTACATTAGGGTTCAATGCCTTCTATTCTAGCTATGACTCACTTAGAGAATTTTCATTGTGTCCATCTGATCTGCTAGTTTGCTGTGTTCTGCCCAGATCAATCCCAACCCCATCGACACAGCACTGATCTCCTGCTGAGTGTTAGCTTGGTATCCATGATGGCAGTAAGCACCTTGTCGAAGTGAAGTTGCATAGAAGGCTCCGGTGTATCATGGATGTCTGTAACCAGCACTGCGAGTGGGACTCCTCAGAACTGGGCTGCATTGTTGGCTGTTTGGCCCTTATCTAACCCATAGTAACTCTGTCACAAGTTATGATTTAGTAGGAGATATCACATCCTCAATTTCATCAAGCATCACAAAGAGGAGATGGACTCTGTTTTGTAAAGTCTGGAGGCCATATGGTCAAAAAGTAGGTTCAGCTAAATCCAGCTCTATCTGCACCATTTATCTCCAGGACATCCATGCTGCAGCATGAGCTACCCAGGCTCCATATGGAGCTGCAGCCTCCAATTTTTCAATTTTGCTAGGCTAAGGTACATTTGGGACTGAAGTAGGGTCAAACTTCATTGTCGGTTGCCTACGCACTCAAAGTGGTGGACCCATCTACACATTTTCTACCGTGTGAAACCCTGTTTCTCTAGCCATGCTGTGAAAAAGAGGACTCATTCCAGTGCCCTACTTTATGCAGCTGAAAGTGCATTGCTTACTAAGAACTAAGTTCTGATGTATTTTGTGTTCGCCTTTTCAGTATTGTAAAGGGGTACAAAAGTGCAGGCCTTCTGTAATGATGGTCTAATTTTCCATTTCCTGATAGTTAATCACTTTGAATCTCTCCATTGTATCCAGCTTTACTTTTCTTTCTCTGACTGCACAGTGAGAGGAGTTTTTAAAGTGGCTGCATTTCTGTGGCTGGACTGGTGCAACCCATACATAGTAGTGATAGAGGCTAAAGACAAGTCTATTCTTAACATTTCAATTGTAAGTGTAATTACAATTGCACTATTTAGCGTTTACTATCCCAGACCAGACGTCAAATTGCTTTAATTTTCCTCCGGAACCCAAAAAAGATTAGTGGTGAATTAGTATTGTGAAATGTGAAAGTAATTTGAGTGGTGGACATGTTAGTCAGTTGTTACATCACCCCTTTGTACAGTTGGTTCAAGGTGCCCTGCCTCTCCTTTTCTGTCTCCTCGCTCTGCCATTAATGTTTTGAACAGGGACAGGTTGAGGGCACACTCCCTCTCTCTTTTTCTGCTTCTCGGTGGAGCTTTCCTTGAGCTAATGCCCTCACTGAGTTGCGTTTACTGCCAGCAGAGCCACAGCACCACTTTTAGAGTTGGTTCAAGGCAACCTCGCTCTTGTTTTGTCTCTCCTGGCTCTGCCAAGAATGTTATTTTTTTAACATATCTTTATTTCACAACATACATTTGAATCATATATTCATAGCACTTAACAAGGATTTAATCAATCACCTTACAGTTATCACCAGTATGAAATATGACCGCACATGCAACCCCGACTTGAGGTACCACAGGGTTTCAACATGTGTCCGTGGGATACTGAGTCTGCCTGTCTGACGTATTCATCCAGATACCTTAATGTTAGTCCTTTTTATCCCTGTGTGCAGAATACCTCAAAGGGAGTTTCCAGGATACCAGGAAACTGTATGAGGTGTCTTGCCATTTTGCAGTGCTTCACATGTGTCTTAGATAGGAACTATTGCAGTGGCCGTTCAACAAAACAAAAGGCAAACTTATAACAACAAACCATCCTAGCAGTGTTTATTCTGGGCTGTATAGTGGGTTCCCATCTGTTTGTCGTATAAATCGCTTACAACACTGCAGGACCACAGACAGCAGATTCCAGTGCCGTGGGACGTCAGCCTTTCAACCCAGAAGCTTCTCTAGTAATGCTTCTTGAGGAGTAAATCTACCCATCAGGCCTGTTTCCTCCTGGCTGGAACCAGCTGAAGACTGTGTCACCCACTGTAGTTTGTCAGATAAATAATAACATGCAAAGTCAGGGGCTCCCAAGTCTCCGTCAATAGGAGAGCATCGAAGAGTCTCCATTCGCAACCTGTGTTGACCACCATCCCACACCGGCTCTCAAGAAATGTGCCAGGCCATACTGGTCTAACTAGTCTGGTCATCTATATAAGGATTCATAGTATATTTGGAAAGGTCAGCTAGGGCAAAGGGTAAGGAGAGTACCAAAACTGGACCACCAGTGGCACCGGGGCGGCTTAGTGCAGAAGTCAAAGTCGGAGGTTGGCCCAATGCTTTCAAATGGAGACTGGGAATGCCTAGAGCTACACTGCTTGCAGAGAAGTAGATTGGTTGCAGGTGCCAAGCTTTGGGGGTACAAAAGGGGGTGGTGATGGATTAAACCCAGATCTTTTGACTGGGTGTGAGTGTTTGATTGACTCAGATGCTCTGTCCATCACCACCCCCTTTTGTACCGCTTTTGGCCGCCATAAGTGTGGCAGGGTATGCTCAGACGTGAGTCCCTTGCTCACTTTGCCACTGGATTCAAGCAAGCCGGGCTGAAGACGGCTGGAATGCCAGAAACCGGTCCTTGGAAGCTTGTTTCCGGTCCAGGGAAGACATGGCTTGGCAGTTCGGGCTGGACTGTTTCCATGAGGCACAGGGTCAGACTGATTTGCATATAGCCATGTCTGAACTGGGGTGGCAGAGTGGGCTAAAGAACGGTGATGGATTAAACCCAGATCTTTTGACTGGGTGTGAGTGTTTGATTGATTCAGATGCTCTGTCCATCACCACCCCCTTTTGTACAAGCGTTGGGAGTTAGCACAAGCACAGGGGGGGCTTCAGAGTAGAACCAAACATACACCACCAGGGGCACAGGGGTGGCCAAGTGCAGGTTGCCAATTAAGTTCCAGGCACCCAATGCTTCTCAATAGAGTTTCTTCTTTTGCCAAAAAGTCTGCAGGCGTGGCACCGGAGGTTGCAGGCCAGAGACCAATGATAGTAGAGGTGTAGAGGGTCATATGGGCAGGAAGGATCCAGCCATAATGCAATAATGACATTGAAAGACTTGGAAAAGTGTAATTAAAGGTCAAAGGTCAACAGACATGATCCCCGACACCAATGAAACCAATGAAAGCACAAGTATTTATCAAGAAAATTACAATAATGCAACACTAGTAACACATTATCCAAGGGTAGTGTGCAATAACGACCTTGATACACCTAAACAAGTATAATTAGAGGTCAAAGGTCAAAAAGCATAACCTCCTCCAACACTATAACTAAAGAGGATGCAGGTACTCATCATTACAATTCCAATAATGCCTCAATTGTAACAAATGATCTAACAGTAATGTATTAAAGGCCATGAAACACTTAGAACAGTGTAAATAGAGGTCAAAGGTCAAACCACATGACCCCCCTCCCACCAATTTAATGAACAAAAATGTAAGTAATTATCATTACAATTCAAACACTGCAACACTTGTAAACAATGGTCTCACTGTAATGGAATAAACTCCGTATACATCTGCAATAAGGGCAAATAGAGGTCAAAGGTCAAATTTTATGACCTCTACAATAATTTGAACAAGGGAAAACATAGTACTTTGAATGCCGAGTCCAATAATGCCACACTTGTTGAAATTGATCCAAGGGTAACAGAATAAACAGAAAAAAGGTTAAAAAAAGTGTATTTAGGGGTCAAAGGTCACGTTTTTTTCACTTCTTATAAAATTTGACTAGTTGACCTGTGAGATCAGACAACGACCTTTACAAAGATACCTCACTTTGCAAAAACAATTTCACTGTTACAAAGATATATTTTTTGCACACTTCCAGTAGCTACCATTTAGGGTCAGAGGTCAAGGACTGTGACCTTCAGGAGTTATATGCATGAAATCATATGCCAACTATTCACAAAATATGCATCACTACTGTGCATAAAAGTCAGAAAAAATATTTTGAGATGTTGAACATATGTCCAATAACAAGATTGAGATCATTATATGAACAACCCCAACAGACGAAACAGCATGTCGGCCATTTTGTAGCATGTAAAGTGCTGTCAAAAGCAGCAAAAATATGTATTTTCATAAATTTACTAACGGTAGTCTCTGAACCATCCATTTTACTTCTGTGAACCAATTCTGCTAGGCTTATAAGTTTAGATTCTGCACAACAATAGAAAAAACATGACAAATGTTTGTGCCTTATATCTATGTCATAGTTTGACAAAGAGCCATAAAAAACACAAAAAACAAAATCAAAATCAAAATCTGCCCTTTTACCATTGAGCAAACAAACTAATAAATATTTCTGAGTATCTGCTTTTGGAAAACACTATTTTTTTTATTACCCTACCAACGCGGTCATTTACACTTATCATTTTCTCAGTCACCTGGCGGCCATCTTGAATTGTGTCATGTGACTTCAGGGTGTTTTATAAATGTAAGTTTTATATGCAAATTAACAGTTCAAGAAGTACTGAAACCAAAAATGTATAGTTTCCCAACATTATAATCATAATTACACAAACTACAGCATGTTAAAACAAAGCACTCCAAAAAGTCATTAAATGGCTTAGCACTGAAGGATTTTCAATGGGCACTAATAGGGATGTACAATAAATAATTTTTAAAAATTCAATTCGGTCAATGAAGTTCATAACAGCAATAATGATTGCCAAAATTGAGAGAACATGTTCGGAAACAGCTAATATATGGTTAAAACAGGAATGCAAAACATCTTATTCACGCACAGGATATACAGCAGAAATCTCTTTTATAGGTTTTTTCTGTGCCTAACACTAAGTTTCAAAAATTGGGCAATGTTTTTTGCGAAACAATCTGCGTCCCAGAATTGCAGAGCGAGGTATGCTGGGCGACATTGTCTCAAGGCCCAAATTTTTAGGATAAGTATTATTCATTTTTTTCCGTAGCTCATTATAGAATTTGCAAAACAAAACCACGTGCATTGATGTTTGAGATGATACCTCATCACAGGGGCAGGTTGACAAAGTTTTGGCCCAATCTTTCATTTTGGGGAAGGTTATAAAATGATGTAATATATTCAGCCTGAACCGCGTCAGGACACACCTATCATATCCACTCAGAATAAATGTTAGATATGGTTGAATTGTTAGGGTAATTTGCATCATTAGGTTGTTTTGTACCGAACATTTATTTGCTTTAACGACAAATCTAACCTCCTCCAAGTGATTCCTGCACTATTTTTTAATCATTTTTCTGGGGATCTGAGCGATCAATGGAGCATTCAAGTTCAAGTTCAAGAATTTGTATAGCGCACTACTCACCCAGAGGGTCTCAAGGCGCTTGATGGAAGGGGGGTGCTTTACTTATCGAATATCCAAGTTTTAGTAGCTTTCTGAAGGAGAGGTGGTTCAGTGTAAGGCGGAGGTGGGTGGGGAGAGAATTCCAGGTTTTGGCCGCTAAGTAGGAGAAGGATCTTTCCCCCATGGTGGATCTATGGAGGCACGGAATTGCGGCGAGGGCTTGATTGGACGATCGTAGTTGGCGGGTGGGGGTGTAGAAGGACAGTCGCGTGTTGAGGCATTCGGGTCTTAGGTCGTAGAGGGCTTTGTGTGCGTGGGTGAGGAGACGGAACATTATTCTCTTGTTGACGGGGAGCCAGTGGAGGTCTTTCAGGTGACCGGAAATGTGAGCTTGACGAGGGATGTCCAATATGAGTCTGGCTGAGGCGTTTTGGATGCATTGGAGTTTTTTCTGTAGTTTGGCTGTGGTTCCGGCGTAAAGGGTGAGTCCGTAATCCAGACGGCTTGTGACCAGAGCGTGGGTTACCGTCTTTCTCGTTTCAGTGGGGATCCAACTGAAGATTTTTTTGAGCATGCGTAGGATGTTGAAGCATGATGATGAGACAGCATTGACTTGTCGGGTCATCGAGAGGGAGGAGTCCAGGATGAAGCCCAGGTTACGTGCGTGATCCGTAGGTATGGGTGCGGTTCCCAGGGCCGGTGGCCACCATGAGTCGTCCCAGGCAGAGGGGGATGACCCTAAGATGAGGACTTCCGTTTTGTCCGAGTTTAGTTTTAAACGGCTGTTCTTCATCCACTCGGCTACTTCTTTCATTCCTTCGTGTAAGTTGGTTTTGGCGGTGTTTGGGTCTTTGGTGAGGGAGAGGATCAGCTGGGTGTCGTCTGCGTAGGAGATAATGTTGAGGTTGTGTTGGCGCACGATGGATGCGAGGGGACTCATGTATACGTTGAAGAGGGTGGGACTGAGTGATGATCCTTGTGGTACGCCGCAGATGACTTCGGTGGCCTCTGATCTAAAAGGGAGGAGGTGGACTCTTTGGGTTCTTCCGGCGAGGAACGAGATGATCCAGTCTAATGCTTTTCCTTGTATTCCGACGTTGCTGAGGCGTTGTATGAGGGTGCTATGACAGACTGTGTCGAAGGCTGCGGAGAGGTCAAGCAGGATGAGGGCGGCTGTTTCTCCATTGTCCAGTAGAGTTCGAAATGTCGTCTGTTGCTGTGATGAGGGCGGTTTTGGTGCTGTGTTTGGATCGGAAGCCGGACTGTGAGGGGTCGAGGGATTTGTTGGATTCAAGGAAGGCAGCGAGCTGACTATTGAGGGTTTTCTCAATGACTTTGGCAGGGAATGGGAGGAGCGAGATGGGGCGGTAGTTCTTAAGTTCAGTAGGGTCTGCTGTGGGTTTCTTCAGAAGGGCGCTGAGTTCGGCATGTTTACAGCTTTCCGGGAAGGTGGCGGAGTCGAAGGAACAGTTGATGACATCGCGGAGGTGGGGTGCGATGATGGAGTCCGCTTTGTTGAAAATGTGGTGGGGACATGGGTCAGTTAGTGATCCTGAGTGCATGGAGTTCATCAGGCGGATGGTGTCTTCGGTGGTGATTGGGTTCCAGGTGCAAAAATTGTTGGAGTGCGGTTTTGGTTCGGAGGTGGGTGGAGTGGAATGGTCTTCGGACTGGTTTTCAAAGCTGTTATGTATGTCGGCGATTTTGTTGTGGAAGAATGAGGATAGAGAGTTGCAGAGGTCTTGGGAGGGAGTGATGTCCTTGGTGCCGGCGGTGGGGTTGGTAAATTCTTTGACAATGTTGAATAGTTCCTTGCTGTTTTGGGCGTTGTTTTCAAGTCGATCCTTGAATGCTGATTTCTTGGTGGATCGGATCAGTTGGTGGTGTTTGTGGGTGGCGTTCTTGAAGGTGGCCAGGTTGTCAGTAGATGGGTTTTTTCTCCAGGCTTTCTCGAGGGTACGACAGAGCTTCTTGGATTTCTTAAGGTCATCGTTGAACCAGGGGGCTTTATTGCTACCTTGCTTGATTTGATGGTTTTTCAAGGGTGCAAGTTCCTCGGCGCTGTGGGTGATCTATTGTGTGAGGTTGGTGGCTGCTTGGTTTGGGTCCGATGATTTGGCAGGAGGGTTTTGGTGAAGCGATGTGAAGAGCTGGTCGGTGGTAATTTTGTTCCAATTTCTTCAGGGAATAGGTTGTGGGGGTTTGTGGGTCGTGGTCTTTTTGTAGTTGAAGTGAACGCAGCTGTGGTCCGTCTAATGGAGAGCTGTGGTGTGATCGAAGGAGATGTGTTTGCTGGAGGTGAAGATTGGGTCAAGCGTGTGCCCGGCAGAGTGGGTGGGGGTGTCAACAAGTTGTTTGAGTCCGAGATTGACCAGGTTGTCCAGAAGAGTGGTGGTGTTGTTGTCGTTTTTCTTTTCCAGGTGGAAGTTGAGGTCTCCCAGTAGAATGTAGTCCTCGGAGGGGAGGGCGTGTGGGCTGATGAAGTCAGTGATGTCTTCGCTGAATTGTGTGCGGGGTCCTGGTGGCCTGTAGATGAGGGTGCCTCTGAGTGTGGTCTTGGGGTAGGTGTGGATCTGGAAGTGAAGGTGTTCCACGGTTTTGAGGTTGTCATCGGAACTGGTCTTGAGCGAATGGTGTTCTTATGGACGATGGCGATGCCTCCTCCTGTTTGGTTGGTGCGATCCTTTCGGATGATCTTGTAGGCGTCCGGGGTGGCTATGGCGATGTCGGGCGCTGATGATGCGTTCATCCAGGTTTCTGTAAGGAAGGCGATGTCCGGCGAAGTAATGTCGAGTAGGTTCCAGAGTTCAATGGAGTGTCTGTGGGCCGAGCGGGTGTTGAGCAGGATGCACTTAAGGTGATTAGTGTCGGAGCTCTGTTTGGAGTTTGTGGATTTGGTGTGGGTCCAGATGCAGTCGAACTTGCAGGAGTGGCAGGTGAAGGGTCCATGGGTATGTCCTGGGGCAGCTTGGTAGCATTGTGGTGTGCGGCCGGGGTTAAGGGCTGAGAGGGTTGCGGCGTCGTACGTTATGCGGGCGGAGTGGGTTTTGCGGGGGCCAGGGGGTCCGGGCCTGGGCACGGTCCAGGCGCAGACGGGCGTAGACGGGCTTACCTTTGGCGCACCTTCGGCGCGCAAAGGGTGCGTCCGCAGCGCGTGAACGCTGCGTGCAGAAGCATCTGTCATATGTGGATAGTGGAGGGGGTGGGGGCGAGGGAGGAGCAGCTGGGAGGCAGGAGCGGGGTGGAGAGCCGGGCGGGGAAGGCACAAACAACAATCAACAAAATGGCAGCAAGCCAAAACTCACACAGGACGAGACCCCAACAATCGTTATTAAAAGGGAAGCGTCACTGGCACAATCAGGCACAAATAAATCAAAGGCAGCAATGTACAATTGATTAATAATAAAAGTGCAGCTCAGCAGGGAGTATAGCGCTACAATACAAATAAAGTCAGGCGCTAATAAGACATAAATACTTGCAGGGGCAATGCGAGCAATGGGCAGCTGATTATAAAGGCAAAGAGCACTCAGGCAGTATAGCGCTACGATACCATACTGGGAGCAGGGAGCAGCGTGAGGAATGACCGCTTCTGAGGGTCTCAGGACAGTCACAGCACTGGGATGAGAGGGAAGAGCCTAATCTATCTGTGGGAGGGAGGAGCAGCTGGGAGGCGGGAGCGGGGTGGAGAGCAGGGCTGGGAAGGCACAAACAACAAACAACAAAATGGCAGCAAGCCAAAACTCACACAGGACGAGACCCCAACAATCGTTATTAAAAGGGAAGCGTCACCGGCATAATCAGGCACAAATAAATCAAAGGCAGCAATGCACAATCGATTAATAATGAAAGCGCAGCTCAGCAGGCAGTATAGCGCTACAATACAAATACAGTCAGGCGCTAATAAGGCATTAATAGTTGCAGGGGCAATGCGAGCAATGGGCAGCTGATTATAAAGGCAAAGAGCAATCAGGCAGTATAGCGCTACGATACCAGACTGGGAGCAGGGAGCAGCGTGAGGAGCGACCGCTTCTGAGGTTCTCAGGACGGTCTAAAAGTAATTTAGCAAGCCCAGATCAGACAATACATTTTTCACAATTTTTCACATATATGAGCTACCCAATCTTGTGTACATTTTCAAGACCAAGACAGTCCTTCAAAACTTCCTGATTAAATATTGTTTTAGGGGATGACCAAATAGGATGCCAAAATAAGACGGGTTGTGCTTTTATTATATTGGTATTATACGGTATTCCTAATTCTGAGTGGCAGATAAATGTCGAGGTACCTTGCGGGACTGCCAACAAATACCTTATAAAGCATTCTCCACTTTCTGGAGTGCATCAACCCCTCCGTAAACCGAAACTCTGTACTAATACATTTGGCTTGGTATATTTGGAGCATCTCCATTGGTGGGCTCTTACCTAACCTCTGAGCAAAGTTAACCAATGCTGTGGTAGTCCTCATAAAAAGCAACTTCCTGGCTTTTATTGCTTGTCACCACAAGCCCTTATCGTCAATCAAAGTACCTAAATAGGGGTACGTTTTAGTAGATTCCAACTTTACGTTTTCAATAAAAATGTCCTTCTGTTTTTTTCTCCCTATCCCAAAACACATTACCAAGGTTTCTTTGATGTTGATTTTTAAATCTAAGTTAGCCATAAATCTATAGTACCTATTAAGGCCACGTTGCAGTCCTATTGATGTTCGAGCCATAATTACGTCAGCATCCGCATAGAGTAGGGCGGGTATTGGACGCTTCTGTAGCAAAGTTAGGTCCTGGCACCCCTCCAACATGGCCTGTTCAAGACCATTTGTATAGAGTGTGAAAAGAAAAGGTGCCAGGACACATCCCTGCCTGACCCGCTCTCCAAATTGAACGATACCGTACGCTCCTCGCCTGTGCCAAACCGCACCCTAGCAGTTGCATTCGCATATAACTCTCTTAAAAAATTAACTATGGGGATCTCTACACCCATCGCTTCTAAAGTCCTCCATAGTTTAAAGTGGCTTATGCAATGGAATGCAGATTTTTAGATCTATATAGGCATATATAGCTTACCCCCTTTGTGTTCATATAATTTCCCATTAAAAGAGTCAGGTTAAGGCCTTGCTCCATGGTACCCAATCCCTCTCTGAACCCGAATTGGAGGTCAGACAGTACTTTATTATCATCTACCCATTGCTGTAATCGGTTAAGGACGATACGACCTGACACTTTGCCCAGTGAATCTAACAGTGAAATAGGGCGGTAGCAGGCCGAATTCTGTTGATCTCCCTTCTTAAATATCGGGACCAGAATTGATTCTGACCATGAGTTAATGAGCCAAGCTGTACAGGTGGCTTCTAATACTCTGGTTAATACGGGGTCCATAACTCCATGTTGCACTTAAAAAGATCCACTGGGACCCTGACTGGTCCTGGAGCCTTTCCCCTTTGCTGGCCTTAAGGGCCAGCTCGACATCTGTTAGGTGATTTCAAGAGCTATGGGAAAGGTTACCAAGTTAGCGTGAGGACTGATGTTATCGATACCTTCTGTCACATGATTCTCCTCAATATTAAGATCAAAAATCTCAGAGAAGTGTTCCACCCAGTGTTTTTCATCTACTGCAATTTCAATTGTCGGCTTAGCCCTGACTACTGAAAGGAAAGGGGATTTAACAACCCGCCAAAAGGTGGTGCTGTCCTTGTTCATGCAGCTTTTATGCAGTTCTTCCCAAGTTTCTTTTTTAATTCGGCTTTTCTTAATTTCACAGCCTCATTATATGCTTTTCTAAGCTGTCTAATTTCCTGTCTATCCTTCTATTTTTTATGTATGGCAAGTTTTAGATCAGCATATTCGTTTGTGTTGCTCTTGCTAAACCATCGTTTACTCTTGCCTTTCCTTTGTTTTTGTTGGACTCTCAATGTTTCCTTTATTTCCTTTGCTATTTCCATGAAGCTACTTAGAACCTCATGGTGTGGGGTAGGGGGTTTAGGCACTTCATCATAGAGTTTAAGGAATTTTTAACCACCACTTTTGTGATCTCATGTGGGTCAACATTATCCCATTTGAGAGAGAACCCATTTATTTGATTGATAATCAAATTTGCCCATACCTTCTCTCAAACTTACTTTTATCGCTTTTATGCGGACAAGATATTAAAACACTGATTGGAAAGTGATCACTAGTGGCATTATCATGTGTGATAAAATTCATCAGGCGGGACGCATTCCTGTTTGTTATAAAAATAAAATCTATAATAATACTTGCTCCTCTGCCATTAAAAGTCTGTGTAAGTGGAATTGGTGTTGAAAGTAGTTTGTTCGCAAAACCCAGTTCCAAAACAATTAGCAACTCGTTTAGACAGTCGCCATATATTGCATGGGGGAAATCAGTCAGGTTACTTATATTCTCATCAGTTAAACCACATGGTATATTACCATTTTGTCCATATGGCATTAAATTGCAATCAACCCCCCCCCCATATAACAAAAACATTTTGGGTGCACTTATTCTGAATTTCCAGCAGGGTATTTCTAATTTCTTTTAAAATAATAATCAACTGCTCCTTGTTTATGTTGGTATAAAAATTAACCAGTACATACTTGTCCTGTTTGTTCATGTTGAGGATTATGATTTGAAAATTAGGTTCTGATTTTGTGAAAATGATTTTCTTGATCTCCAACAAATTAGAAATATAGACTATCAGTCCCCCCTTATCCCTCCCAAAAATAGGTTTGTAACCCCTTAATGTGTGTTTCCGTGGTGGCCCATGTCTCTTGTAGACAGAGGACATTCAATTCCGCAACAAAATCAATCCATATGTCACTGGTCATTTTTGATCGTAGGCCCTCTATATTCCAGAATATGATATTTAAATTAGGTTCATTAGAGGTTCCTGCCCATTCAGACTCAGATACAGTGGACCTAAGTTGGAGTTCAACATTCCTGTATTCCTTGGTGTTCCCTGTTCTTTATCTACGCTTAAATGTGTTACTAACCCACAGCTTACTATCTGTATGAGGAATCTGACATTCGGGCTGGTAGTTAGTTTTTATATTTGAAACCTGTGGACTAGGGTTAAACATAGTGTCTGCACAGTATATTCCAGGGGTGGTATGTTCTGCATTGTTCCTGGGATAAATAGCTTGTGACTGAACCAATCAGTCTATCTCTTCTAGACTTGAGAGCGTGGTGAACCGATTAAAAGTCGGGAGGTTATAACGATAACTTTACATTGCCTCAACTTTTCTAAAATTGTCATCTCTCACAGCCCTTGGGAATGGTGGATAGACAAAAACCCAGCGGTAGTATATTGATCCCTTCTGTTGATGTAGGAATATTACCAGCCTTCCACAGGGTATTCTCCACCAATAATGGTGTTTTGAACGTTAAGACTATACAATCCCCTGATAACGTTTTCCCACGATTGCCAATCCACTGGACCCTTCTCACTATCTTAAACTCGGCGAAGAGTTGTTCAGTGGACCCAACCCTCCTGCATAACCAGCGCAGTGCTTTGTTTCTTAGCACTCCCCAAGTTTCATTTTCAGTTATCCCCAATTTCGGTACATTTGCTAAGATAACTAAATATGGAGTTGCCTCTGGTGGTAGGTCTAGGTGTTGATGTCTTTTGGGATTATCGCAGTTCAATTCTAGAAATGATGCCCCAGGTTGTTGCTTTATCGGTTGAATTCGAGGAGGATAATTAAACCTATTGTCTAGGATTTGATCCATGTTACAGCCCTTACTATCCCTTTTCTCTGCACTATGGTCCAGATGGCCAGTCGTGTTCTGTTGATGGGAATCATTTTTTGAGGATTTAATGTTTGTTAGGGGATTGCTTGTACTGGGGGCTACAACTTCGTTTCCTTGAATGGGGTGAAGATTTATTGTTAGCAGGCCAGGATTCCTGCTTTGAACATTGTTACCACTATTCTCCTTTCTGTGGTCAATAGATGTAAGTTTTTCGCTGCTTCCCTTAGGGGGATGGTTGGTCAGGGAGGCTTCTATATAGGATAATCTTTCACCCATTTTATCTAGTGAGATTCGTAGGTAAAGATCTCATCTTTTGACCAAAGCTATTAAGCTCCTTAGGTCCTTACCATAAGAATCGGTATTTCTGTGGGTTTCGTCCTTACTCTCCCAGGAGCCTTTTCTTGACCCTGCACTTTTTTCCCCTGCTCACACTGTTATGTGGTGGTAGAATCTAAAGTCTTTGATGTTTTTATAAGGACAAGCCCCCCTTCAGACTCGACAATCATATTATCAGTTTAGTTGGATTTTGTACGTTTTTTTGTGGGGGTTGTAGGAAGGAGTCAGAATAACTTAATATAATTAATATAATTTCCTCATAAATGTGTTTAATACAACTATTACGAGATGCATTATCCTTTGACCTTGGCCCTGGAGACTCTAGTGCATCAGGTCTTTTCCCTAATTCAATAGTAGCGCAGGTCAAGCCTGCCTCTAATGATTCTTCTACAGAAGATATTTGTTTATCCAAAGCCCCCATTGCCCCTGTGGAATAACTCAATAATATTTGCTGGGCCTCACTGGGGACTCCCTTTGCTGTCCTATGCTGAATGCTTGGCAACTTTCTTTTGCCCATTGTTGATTTCATATACCAAGATCTAAGGCCTACAATTAGGTCCAATGGGCCCAAACTGTCCTTTTATCCCCTTTCAGTCAACGAGATACTAAAAATACCCAAGTTCTTTTATCATATGTGTACCTGAAAGTCATGTGCAGTAAAGTACAACTAATTTAACCTTTTCCTCTATTATACAATAAAACCAATTACAGAAACCCAAAGTAGTACTTAAAAGAGGGAAAGTTACTTGAGCATGTGCGACAAGTCCATCCTAATAATTGAACATTCGCTTAGTCCGTGAAAAGAAAACCAAGAGATTAAGCCCAGCCCAGCCTCATCTGGGCACAGACTGGCAAGGACGGGCCCACCCTTGGCCCGCACAAGTCCCGCGAGGCGGGACCTTAAAATAGTTTTATGGGCCGGCTGGCTGGCGCTGCTCCTCCCGCGAAAACGCAATGGCCCCTGGGAAATAAAGTCCCAGGCAGTCCCCGCTCCGCGCTCTGGATCAGGAAGGATGGTATGCAGTGGCTGGAATCAGGACCCAGGGGATGTGGCAGCAAAACAGACAGGTAAGGGCGTCCCATGACGTGGGAGCCCCAACAGAGTTTTATGTGCCGGCTGGCTGGCGCTGCCCCTCCTGCGAGAATGCAATGCCCCCTGGGAAATGAAGTCCAGGGCAGTTCACGCTCCGCGCTTGGGAGCAGGAAGGAAAGTATGCAGTGGCCAGTGGTGGGCGATGACTGGAATCAGGACCCAAGCGATGTGACGGCAAAACAGCAAGCCAGACAGGTAAGGGCATCTCACTCATACAAAAACATAGAAAATCAGCAGTTATAGTTACCTGAGATAAATGTAACTTGCGCCTCAAAATGCACTGCTTATGATCTGACATAGCATATCACTCATGACAGGGTCAGCAACATTACTTGTACAGTGGCATTTAGTATAGTACAGTTTTGTGCAGTGGAGTGAAGGGGTATAGACAGGAGTAAATTATCTGAGAGTGGTATGCAGTGTAGTAAAGCGTTGCATAGAATACAGTAGTTGTTGTTTAGTAGCTTAGAGTGAGTAAAGTCTCCAATCCAAAGAGCTTTATTCGACTTATTAGGTCATAAAAGCAAGAAACTTACATATAAAACAAATACACACGGCTTCTATAGGTAATTCATGAAAAGTTATTGCAAAATTAATGTACCTGCTCTAGGACGGGTATACGTACATATCATAAAAACAGTGTATACAATTTAAAAATATTATATCAAAAGTTAGCTAAAAAACATCACATAGTTATGTTTTGTACAAACTATCATATTTAAAAAGAAAAGCAGTTAATTATGCAAACATACATTACAGCAAAGCATATATATTTAGTGGGCTATTATCTCTTTGAGGGTCCTTGCTCTGATTGCCCACACCCACCCTAGGAATTCTGACATGGCTACATCTATCACTTCAGTTGTGTCACTTCTGAGAATTCTTTCCGCCTCCTGTGCCCTTCTTGTTCCCTAAAGCTTGCATATTGGAGACAGCCAGGTGCGACGCAAGGCTTTATAACCATTACATTGAAAGAGTACATGGGCCATTGATTCATTACTGTTCTGGCACACCGGACACAAAAAATCACAAAATGTGGACCATTTGCTAGTAAAAGCTTTTAAAGGAAGTGTGCAAACCCTGAACTGAAAATATATTTTCCACTCAAAGGGCTTGCAATAATGTCTCCGTATTGTTCTAACTCAGGTATAGATTTGCAACACAGGAAACGCCCTATAGGGGAAGATGACTCGCAATACCTCACTAAGTCTATCTGAGCCATTTCCCAATATTTGACCTTCAGGATGCGTTTTGGAGGAAAAATAGAATTTTTGGGATCCTCCCATAGCGAGCTCATACCCATATTTAATAAGGTGGCTCTAAGCTGTCTTAGCCATCTTATTTTGTGTAATGTGTCCACCCTATTATATCTAGGGAGCCAGCCGCATACTCTGCAAGCTCTGAGGTAGACCATATTCTCCGCCAGTACAACAAAGGGCATAATTTTGCAGTTTCTGCAATTGGCTTCCATCAGTGATGCTAGAACGACTTGGTGTGACCATTTTAGCCCCTCCTGAATGTTGACCCCTAGGTATGTGAACTCCTTAATTTGGTCAAGCGTGATGTTATTCAGCCTCATGCCCCCCTTAAGAGTCCTGTGTGGATTAACGGCCATCAGTTTTCCGCAAACATTTGTATGGGTACTTTTTTGCCTGCCAGTGACGGTGCGTCAGTGCTTGTTCATTTCATACAGTTCACTATCCCGTTTACATACAGCGAAAATAGGGTCCGGACCAGGACACATCCCTGACGTACTACTTTCTCTACAGGGAAAAACTCCCCCAACGGATGCTAGAATTGTTGTTCTCATGTATTCTGATGATAATTGTCAGCAGGTCGAGTGGTAACCTAATGCCTTGTAGTGTCTGCCAGATTTTCCATGTGGTACAAGATTAAATGCTGACCTCAGGTCAACAAAAAAACGGCCTATAAACTGCCCTTACCCAGTGTTACTATTTTCCAAAGTGAAAGAGTAAACTGAATTATTGATCTTTTGTGCTTGTAAAAGCACAAAATACTGCTTGGAGGGGCAATAAAATACCGAATCCATCGATCCGATCTTGCATTCTATTAAGCACCATCCTGCCCATTACCTTTTGAAGCAAATCAATAAGGCTGATGGGCCTATAATTCCCTGGGTACGCTTTGTCTCCTTTTTTTAAAAATAGGGATAATCTCTGCGCCTTTCTAGGAATCTGGAATCGGTTAACCCTGGGCTATAGCATTTGATAATAAGAGGATATATGAGCACCATCTTTCTTTATTGGCAAGGAATACATCCCCCGGTATTCCATCTAAACCCAGGGCTTTTTTTGCCATAATGGATTTCAGGGCCACCTCAACGTCTGCCTTGCTAAATGCTTCCTCCTTAAAAAACTGTTTGGCAATACTGCCTTCATTTTCATGCTCACTTGCAGCATATTGTGGTTTGAAGTGGTTTACCCACTCTAATTGTGAGACATGATTACGGGTCTGGGAAGCCTGCCCTCCTCTGTTCCATTTGTGGACATGCCAAAATTGTGTTGAGTTTCTGTTAACACAGGCCTCCTTCAGATCGTCCCACCTTTTGCTATCCTATTCCTTTTTGCCTTTAGTATCGCCCCCGATATGTGGCCCTTGCGGCCACATATGTTACCATTGCAGGATCCCCTTGTTTTATAGCATCTCCTAACACTACACACAACCTTTTGCATTCACCACTATACCGGCCCTTTGCTTTGGATATGGGTAACCTTTTAGGTTTGCTCTTTGTTACAAAGTGCATAAGCAATTATCCAAAGAATTCATTATGTATGCTGATTGGTAGTTTTAGATCGAGCAAATTAGTTACACTAGTCTTTAGTACCCGGTCCAGCTCCTTTCCAATACAAGCGAGTAATAAAGGTAGTTCTTTTAATTGGGTCCATTGATGGGACTACATTGTTAGACATATAGCTTGCTACTATTTTGTTACGGGTCTTAGAACAAAAAGGTCCAAGTCCACGCATAGAGGATTCTGATCATTTTCCAGTCTATCTTGAATTTTCATATCCTTCACTGTATGGAAGATTGATAGGCTGACCAGAACATAATCTATGCTGCTGGTACTGTGACCGTTATTGAATGTGACGGCCCCCACTTTGCCAGACTTTATCCACCCATTATGTGCCCGTAGACCATTGTCCATGCATATTGAGTTCATTTGAATCACCGCATCTGACCATATTTTTATTGGCTTTAACTCTAGCTTTGAGACACCCCACTTTAAATCTTCCTCATCAAATGAGTTACCCTCCTCCTCCCTGGCTCTAAAGTCATGTTAAAATCCCCCGTGATGATCAAAGGTAAGCATGACTAATTACTCTTGAGAAGATCGTCAAGTGCAGCTAATACACCCGACTTTTCCCTCTTTCGCCACGCAGATACATATTATATATTACTGCAATCCCCTTGGAGCCCCTGGACAGTCTAACAGCCTGAATGTCTTGACTGTGGGCTGAGATAGTTTGGATATTCAACCTCATATCTTGCTTCACCCACATTGTCAGGCCCCCGATGGTCTCCCTCTTGGTCCTTTAACGGCCGGGATATACAAATGTAAGTACCCAATGCAAAAGAGGGGGGCTCTGTCCAAGTCTCTTGGAACAGACAAACATCAAACCTCTCGATAAAAGTATGCCTCAATGGGGATCCCAACTTCGAACCTAATCCTGCAATATTCCATGTCAGTAGTGTGTTAATGGCCAATACCCTATTGCCCGCCAATTGGATATTTACTGTGGGTGAGCTTGGACTTTGGTTGCTGTCTTGTCGTATCCCTACTTTTTGGTTACTTAACAAGGAGTCCTCTCTTTCACCTTGATCCCGCTCTGATGATGGACAATCATACCCGAGAGGACTACCTCTGAGGGTCACCTCTGATGACAATTGGACCTGCTGCCACTTATCCAGCACTCTCTCATATCAATCTATGCTTTCCAGCGTAGATACCCCCCGGTGCCTAGAAAGATTATGCTCATGTTGATGAGCACTATCGCCACTCCTAGGTGGGCATCTATACTGGATGGCTGATTGCCCAGGTGCGCTTGTATGGAATTCTAGGGCAAAAAGGTTTACCGCTATGTGTGCCCAGGCCATCGTAAGCTCAATACTGTCCAAGCAATTTGTTGTTGCTACCAACCTACGGGCCCTAACTATGTCTTCCCTAATTACCAACCGGCATCCTCTCACATGCCGTATCCAATGGATTTATTTATTTATTAGGGAATCCTCACTCTCTGGTCTATTATTCACAGCTAGTTTTGGGACATTCACCATGACAATTTTTAATGAACTTTGCGTTTCCCAGAACAACAAGCCAAGTGTCTTTTTTGCTCGTCTGCTCTCAGCTGGCTAAGATGTAACACACTATTACCATTCTGATGCACCTCTGCCCTTGCATAATCTGTTGGGAAAGGATTTTTGCTGGGTCTATTGATGGCATTTGTCCTAATAGGATTCAGGATAGGTCGAGATTTTATTAAAGGTGTCATTCTAATCTCATCCCTAGGCCTGCCCGAACCAAGTATTGTCCTAAAGCCTGCGTTTCGTTGGAATGTGGGGTGATCAGCAGTATGGCCCTAGATGCTATGGATAATTGTCCTAGATCTTTGTCTTCCCTTGTGGCCCTTGATTGTAATCGGTCAGATGTCAATGATTTTACCAACGCTATTATATCTTCAATCGGGCCTCTCATTATACCGATTTCTTGCCTCAAAATAACTTAAGTCTTGATGTTCCTTAGATGAGCTTGGCCCCCTGTCCCTACCCTGGTCAAAAGTAGCCGGGGATAGCTGGGGTGCTTGTGCCCTCCTTCATCTCTTGTGTCATTATTAACAATATCAAGTAACGGGAGGAATCTATTTGTGCACTGCATTATTGTAACGGTATGATCTGTGTTGGCTACACCCTCTTTGGATAATTCTCCCTCCTCGGTGCTTTTATTGGTTTTGCTTCCACGTGTTTTATAAAACATTGCCGGGATGGTTGAAGTGTGCGATTTTTCTGCATGAGCCAGCCTATTTGGAGGTGGGTCTCTAGTTACTTGCGTCATTGGCTCTAACTCTAAGATACCCTCACACTCTTCTATCAGAGCATCTTTCCAGTCTAGGACACAATTGCTACTTGCATGAGTTTGGAGGTTCCTTGCCCTATTACCCCATCGACTCTGATTTAAACTAGTGCTCCAGCCTCCCCCCATCCTCACCCACACCCAACAGCTTCCTTTTGCCCATTGATGTTAATGACTGACTTACAATATGGCTTTACCAATCAGACATGATATAATATTTATCACCTATTCTCAATTTGCTACAATGTGTCACTTGTTGTCTGGGGGTAAACTCTTTGTGTCATCATTGTAATATGGACATTTTTTAGTGGAATTAGTCCAAGTCTTTACAGATAAATGCGAGGAATCGAGGTCAACAAAAAAAACAGTCACATCCAAGATAACTACAATAGTACCTGTGAGGGATATCGGTCACAACTATTTCTCCAGTGTCAGGCTCCAACCTGCGCGGCAGCTGTTAGGAGGGTAGCCCTGCCCTGCCTCTTCCTGCCTCTGACGGGCACAGACAGGTCCGCCCTTGGCCCAGGCTTCGCCCGGCGCACGCCCGCACGTGTCCGGCGGTGCAGTGTGCCTGTGAGCCTCTTAATGTGGCTCCTGGCACTCGGAGTGACGTCCCTAGCAGGCGCCTCCTCAAAGCCTGCTGGGAGATGTAGTTCAAGTGCTTGATGCAAGGAAGCCGTTCCCTCAACGGCTGGTGGTAGAGGCATATTGGTAAAAGGCTTCCTCCACTGGGGTCAAGAGAGAAAGATCCTACCCCTCACGGCAATTCTCTACTGTTAGGCATGTTAGGTAAAGTCTGATGCAGTGGAGGAGATTTGGGAGTGCCACTGTGTGGAATAAAGTTCAATATAGTATATTGGTGTGTCGAGGAGTAGAGTGGCTTGATGTGTAGTGTACTGGGGTAGCGTAGGTTGTAAACTGTTATAAATTGGAGTGGGGTCTTGTACACTAGGGTGGAGTGCTGCGTCATATACAAAATTGTTTTGTGGTAGAATAAAGTGTTAAATTCTTTAATTTGTTTTTTAAATTCTTGTGTATAATATGCTTTTATGAGTAACAACTCGAATAAAGCACTTTTGACTTGACTTGTCATCTCATGCATCTAGCATGGAATGGAGTGGTGTAGATTGGATTGGAGTGGAATAGAGTGTAAAAGCATATAGTTGAGTGGCATACTGTGAAATAGCATAGAATGGTGTGGTGTATAGTAAAGTGGCATAGACTGGAATTGGGTATAGTTGAGTAGTGTACATATAGTGGCGTACTGTGAAGTGGAGTAAACTGGAATATTTTACACTGGATTGGGTTAGAGTGTAATAGCATAGAGTGGAGTGGCATCCAATGGATTGGATGCCACTCCATCCAATCCATTGGATGGAGTGGCATAAACTGTAGTAGCATACAGTGACATGACATACAGTCGAATAACAGAGTGGAGCTTCAAATAGTGCAATAGTGGAGCGTGGACTGGCATAGTGGAGTAGCAAACCATGGAGTGGTGTATAATGGAGTGGTGTAGACTGGAGTGGTGTGCAGTGGTGTGTGGCAGAGTTTAATAGCATGTCACTAATTTTATTAATGACCTCTCTGCCTTGCAGTTAACCCAACTGGTTGTAGGTACCACACATTCTGCAGGTCACCTTCTTTTCCTGCGTTTGTCCAATCTTAGTGTGAGACGTTGGCCTGGTATATGATGTTCACTAGTTCTAGTGATCACCTTGTACCATGCCAAGCAACCCTTATGATGATTGGTTGTAAGTCAACCTTATAGACCAGCTATTCTAGGGGTAGCGTGGACAAAGCAGTCTTAGGCTAAACTCTGTAAAGGCAAGTGAAAGAAGCTGTTTTACCATATACACTCTCCTTGAATACCAAATGAAAGGACACCACACAGATATATATTGAAAATATATATATATATTTATTTACTACAAGTATCCCCTATACTCTTTATGAGCACAGAAGCAAATGCGTTAAAACTAAACAGTGTTTAAATATACAAAAGTTGCACAATATTGATCGGCCCTGGTGGCCACTCAAACCATATACTAAAATAGTGGTATAAGAACCACGTATCTAAAAGGAAGAAGGCCTAGGGCCTTGAGAATCGCTGGGACTGCAAGGAGCTAACAAAAGTTAGTGACCATGAGGCCCACGGAATGCGTGTGCAGTGCTGAAAGTTAGACTCGGGCGCCTATTGATTTCAATGGGTGCGTAAAAGTCACAAAGTAAAAGAAAAGGGAACCTTGCGGATGACCTAGAACTTAGCAACTTGGAACTTAGACACTAGAGGTATATTGCTACACAGGAGCACCAGAGTGCCAGAGTTACCTTACCCACAGGAAGCGGGTGCATATGTCTCAAAGTGTGCCAGGTTTCGTTGTGCTGTTCTATGGAGCCTGAAGATGAAGATGCTGCAGGCTGGTCCTCGAGGAGAGTTCCAGTGGATCCAAGAGTGGATCTGAAGAGGTGAAGACCTGAAAGCAGAGGGGACAATGTTCAAAGTCACTAGCCAGTGACCAGCGAGGAACCAGGAAGGAACCAGGCGTTGTCGGGTGCAAACAGGTGAAGAGGTGCAGCTTGTCTCCGCATCCACGTGGACACGAAAAGGTCGAGCACATCCATGAGTCGATCACAAGCTGTCCCTCACAGGCTCTAGCTGATGGTGGTGTCAGCGACTTGATTGAAGCAAACATGCCTTGGCTAATGCAAGCCACGCAGGAGTTGAAGAAAGCTTGTTACTCGGACCAGCAAGGTCAGAGAAGCTGCTCCTATTTACAGGTGAGGGCCAGTTGGGAGCAACCCGACCAGTGGTGTTGATTGTAGATTTCGTCGCCAAGATGGCCTCTAGCCAACGGGCCAATAACCGGGATGACGCATCAAGTGGCAAAATGCACAAGGGCCCCACGCAGATCGTGGAGATGCTGGAGGGCTGTTTTTCAGTGCAGATGCTGCTCGGTGGTGGGGCTTCTCAAACCCTGAAGCACAGCATTGAGGATGCCTCGGGTGCTTCACAGTCAGCTTCTTGTGGATCTTCCAAGATGGCCAGTCCCACGTCTCTCGGTGCCTCCACAGGTCTCTTCTTTTTAGGGGCTGTGTATTGGGCTCTGGGATGTCTGGGAATCCAGGTCTTGTTGGGCTCTGGGCAAGGGCTCTGGCGGGAGGCGGCAGCAAAGCAGACGTTGAGTTGCTGGGTGGTGCCTGTATTCCCTGTATTCACAGGGTGGTCACTCCTTGGCCACAAGGGAGATGCTCTTCAGTCTTCTGTGCAGCAGAAAGTCAAAGTCCAGTATTCTTCTTATTTTCAAGTTGAGTTCAGGATGATCTGAAGTCGTAGGACACAGCTCCTACTCTTAAACCAAATCTAGGGGCTGGATCACCTACTAGGTCCCTCCTCTGGGTGGGACTAGGAAGGTGGGTGGTTACACCCCCTTTCCTTTGTCCAGTTCTGCGCCAGGACTGGGGACTGGAGAGCCCCAGCAATGGTTTGAACAGGCATATGCACAGGGACAAAATCACAAAAACACACTACTTAGGGGAGGGTCTAAGGGCTGTTTTACGACTCTATACTGGATACATGCCCCACTCATACAATAACAACAACAAAGAGGTATCCAGGAGTCCCGACTCAGTGTTTTACTCGAGACTTACCACTATGTGACTTAGACTGTGTGTAATCAAGTGTTAACCAACATTCAGTATGCAACTTGGGCAGGAATTTTTCCCATCAGTTGCCGCTCTGTACCACCATTATTTCATCATTTGGGTCCTCCATACCCTGGAGTTTGTACACAGAACCGGTCACACTGTGAGTGGTGTGAGGACTATGTGTGTAAGAGGACCGAAGTCATATGTGTTTATTCGGTGGTGTCTTAAAAGTGATGTCGACAAGGTTTACACTTGAGGGAAGCAGTGCAGTGAGGAAAAAGTGAAAGTGAGTAAAATTAGGTGGACCTGAGTAGAAAAATGATTTATTGGTTTCTCTCGGACCCCTAAGACTAAAAACAAGTCACATGAGAAGAAAAGAAAAGAGAGAAACAACATGGAATTATGGAATGCACTACAGACATTGCGCTATTCCTGTGTTCACGTATATGCATTTTGCACGAACATGGTAACACTTACCCAATGCTTGTGGGGAAGGCGCCTCACCTCACCTGGCAGGAGCTCAGGTAATTAAGGAGCACTGCTCTGTTAGCAAAAGAACAATAACAGGGACATTCAACCGTTTTAGTAGGACATAGCAAGAAAAAACTGGGTTTGTTAAAAATATACTCGGTGTCAGACCGAGATCGAGAATTCTACGTGTAACAATAGGGGCCGCAGCAAGGTATAGCCATGTACGCTGCCCGTATTGTTGCTCGAGAAGGACTACCACACACACTCACCTCTCCGTCAGTGTCTCCAAACGTCTCTCTGGGCTCTTCTGGGGAGGCACCGAACGAGGGAAATGGGCGGGTATATCAGTGGAGATTATTGGGCGAGTGTGATGTATGATGGGAATTGTAGTTCCTCGATAGACGGTAAACAGTGGTATTGGTTTTTTTGAGGAAGACTGTGTAGTGTTATAGTGACATCCATGGTATGGGTTCGTTAAGACCATCCTTGTCACTATTCAGTTTGTACACCCATCTTTGCTCAATTCTGAATAGAAATTTACCGACATCTGGACAGTGATCGGGTATTGTGGGCTGCTCTAAAATAGTCCATAGGAAATCGCTCGGCCCATGTCCTTTCTCCAAGAAGTGTGCTGTTAAGCGAGTCGCTTGTTTCCGACAGCGGACTGTACTTTTGTGTTCTCCAATTCTTATTTTGGTTTTGCGGGTTGTCATGCCAACGTACCTCCTAGAACACGGGCACGTGATCATATAGATCATATTTTCGCTGTTACAATTGGTGAACTTGCGCTGTTGCCAAGGGCGCGTTGTTCCGATGTCAACACTGGTGGTTCTCGTGGTTTGAGGGCATGCCGAGCAGTTGCCACAGGGGTGGTGTCCTTGTACAGGTGGCATGTCCCATAAGGTACCGATCTGTCGTGGTGTTTTATTTTTCGGTCTGGTATGGACCAAGTGGTCTCTTATATTTGGTCCTCTCTTGAAGGCAAAAAGAGGTGGAGGTAGAGTATCTCCACTGGTGTTTAGAATAGACCAATGTTTTGTTATGATCTTTCGAACTTCATTCGATCTTGTATGGAATGTGTTAACAAAAGTCATCCTCTGGGTCTTTTCTTTTTGAATGGCAACCTCCAGAAGGGCTTCTCTATTATTACATAAGGTCTTGGTTTCTTGGTTTTGAAGAGTAAGTCAATGTCAGTTTCAACTGCCTCCTACAAACAATCACTCCGGTCTCTTTCATTATGGAATTGGCAGAGTTGGCTATGAAAGAAAACTACTTCAAATTTGAGGATACCATCTACCTCCAGACGTCTGGCACCAGCATGGGCAGCGTTTTCGCGCCGAGCTTGGCGAATTTATACGTCCATGCCCTGGAACAAACTAAAATTCTACATCAAGACAACCCTCACTATATATCGCTCCGACTTTGGAAGCGATACATAGACGATATCCTTGTTGTATGGAGGGGCTCAGAGACCAGCCTTCAGGAATTTCACAGCTGGTTGAACAATTGTAATCAATTTCTGAAATTCACCTTGCAATGCAGCAAGAAGGAATTGCCTTTCCTAGACCTCCTCATTGTAGTCACAGAAGAGGGGCTCAACACAGAACTATATAGGAAACCAATGGCACGCAATGCGCTGCTCAATTTTGAAAGTTGCCATCCGAGATCTTTAAGAGAAAATTTGCCATTTGGACAATTTCTCAGACTTAAAAGAAACTGCTCAACCAAGGAATCATTTGAGAAACATTCTGGGACACTCTCCAAATTTTTGCGAGAAAAGAAATATCCGGCAAAGATTATCCGCCAGTCCAAGAAAAGGGCCTCTAACAATAATAGAGAAGCCCTTCTGGAGGTTGCCATTCAAAAAGAAAAGACCCAGAGGATGACTTTTGTTAACACATTCCATACAAGATCGAATGAAGTTCGAAAGATCATAACAAAACATTGGTCTATTCTAAACACCAGTGGAGATACTCTACCTCCACCTCTTTTTGCCTTCAAGAGAGGACCAAATATAAGAGACCACTTGGTCCATACCAGACCGAAAAATAAAACACCACGACAGATCGGTACCTTATGGGACATGCCACCTGTACAAGGACACCACCCCTGTGGCAACTGCTCGGCATGCCCTCAAACCACGAGAACCACCAGTGTTGACATCGGAACAACGCGCCCTTGGCAACAGCGCAAGTTCACCAATTGTAACAGCGAAAATACGATCTATATGATCACGTGCCCTTGTTCTAGGAGGTACGTTGGCATGACAACCCGCAAAACCAAAATAAGAATTGGAGAACACAAAAGTACAGTCCGCTGTCGGAAACAAGCGACTCGCTTAACAGCACACTTCTTGGAGAAAGGACATGGGCCGAGCGATTTCCAATGGACTATTTTAGAGCAGCCCACAATACCCGATCACTGTCCAGATGTCGGTAAATTTCTATTCAGAATTGAGCAAAGATGGGTGTACAAACTGAATAGTGACAAGGATGGTCTTAACGAACCCATACCATGGATGTCACTATAACACTACACAGTCTTCCTCAAAAAAACCAATACCACTGTTTACCGTCTATCGAGGAACTACAATTCCCATCATACATCACACTCGCCCAATAATCTCCACTGATATACCCGCCCATTTCCCTCGTTCGGTGCCTCCCCAGAAGAGCCCAGAGAGACGTTTGGAGACACTGACGGAGAGGTGAGTGTGTGTGGTAGTCCTTCTCGAGCAACAATACGGGCAGCGTACATGGCTATACCTCGCTGCGGCCCCTATTGTTACACGTAGAATTCTCGATCTCGGTCTGACACCGAGTATATTTTTAACAAACCCAGTTTTTTCTTGCTATGTCCTACTAAAACGGTTGAATGTCCCTGTTATTGTTCTTTTGCTAACAGAGCAGTGCTCCTATTTTACCTGAGCTCCTGCCAGGTGAGGTGAGGCGCCTTCCCCACAAGCATTGGGCGAGTGTTACCATGTTCGTGCAAAATGCATATACGTGAACACAGGAATAGCGCAATGTCTGTAGTGCATTCCATAATTCCATGTTGTTTCTCTCTTTTCTTTTCTTCTCATGTGACTTGTTTTTAGACTGTGGCGGAGATTCTACACCTGATTTTCAGGTGAAATTTTCTATTTTAAATTTTATTTCTCACTTATGAAAGCAAGCAGTAGCAATATCATGGTCCTGAAGAATGCATAGGGAACACTCCTGGTAAATGCAGAAACATGTTGACCACTTGCATGTAGATATATTGTTAAATCTACTTTTTTCACTTGTTTTTAGTCTTAGGGGTCCGAGAGAAACCAATAAATAATTTTTCTACTCAGGTCCACCTAATTTTACTCACTTTCACTTTTTCCTCACTGCACTGCTTCCCTCAAGTGTAAACCTTGTCGACATCACTTTTAAGACACCACCGAATAAACACATATGACTTCGGTCCTCTTACACACATAGTCCTCACACCACTCACAGTGTGACCGGTTCTGTGTACAAACTCCAGGGTATGGAGGACCCAAATGATGAAATAATGGTGGTACAGAGCGGCAACTGATGGGAAAAATTCCTGCCCAAGTTGCATACTGAATGTTGGTTAACACTTGATTACACACAGTCTAAGTCACATAGTGGTAAGTCTCGAGTAAAACACTGAGTCGGGACTCCTGGATACCTCTTTGTTGTTGTTGTTATATGCACAGGGACACCTTGTGTGCCCCAGGCATGTCTCATTCTATTCAGCCCTCCCTAACCCACTACACAAAATCCTGTCTGGGGTGGTGCAAGCACCTCCCTTGACAGGAAACGCTTTGCCCAAGCCTCCCAAGCTAAAAGGACTCCAAGCAGCAGGAGGTCAGACTTGTGTCTGTGGTGGCAGCATCCATTTTGTGATGCTGAAGCTCATGTTTAACTTTACCCGGGTTTCAGGTTAGGTACATGTTGTGTCCCTCTAGAAGGGTGGAATGCTACCCCCTTCGCCAGAACTGATGAGGGGGTAGTATTCCAATTCATATGACACCTTACTCGACATGTTTTGATAAAGCCAAACCAAATATACCATTTAACCCCGAGGTTCATAATGCACTTAAGAGTATATGGTATGGCAATATCATGAAACAGCTAAAGGAGGTTTTTTCCGAAAGCTTCAGAAAGGCTCA
This sequence comes from Lissotriton vulgaris, assembly GCF_964263255.1. Lineage (NCBI taxonomy): Eukaryota > Metazoa > Chordata > Amphibia > Caudata > Salamandridae > Lissotriton > Lissotriton vulgaris. The sequence continues at coordinate 1,292,171,117 of NC_141689.1, read as the reverse complement.
GCTCATGCCAGAGCACCATCTCACATGAAACCAAGCGCACTGCCTCCAGGATTGTTAAGGCCTGCCATAGGAGTGACTTATCGGTTACCATGTGTCCATATATGTTAGATATAGATATACTATATCTAAGTAAGAGGTGATTACACCAACTTACCCCAGCTGATTGATCAGCCAGTTGTGTCAAATATGGAGGCCAGGCCAGGGGTGGCATAATTCATGCTGCAGCCCCTGGTAGGCCTTGTTTACACCTATGCCCTGGGTACCTAGGGTACACCGTTACAGGGTCCTATAAGGTGAACCAGTTCCAATTGTGTATGTACCTAAGGTACATGGAGTCCATTTTAAGGAGAGATTAAATAGCTTGGGGCCCTGAATAGCAGGATCCCAGGCCACCTAAGTCAAAAACCAGCTAAACACTAGGCAAAATGTTTGGGGGGTAACCACAGTCAGATATCCACCTTCATAAACTTAGCACCTTACAGAATGTTCCACCGGTACCCCTGCTTTTGAATGACCATTTTATTATCCCCCCTTTCCATTCGCCTACCTGGCAAGCCGACTACGCTGGTCCCTGAATCCATTCTCAAACGCCCATGGCAAAAGCTAGATCTTCCAAAATGTGGCCAGTTCATCCTGGCCAGTCACCCTCACCTGCCCCCTAATTCTGATCTGCAAATAGCACTTTAAAACTTTGGCTTATCTCTGCCTTGGATGCCTTATTTCCAGTTAGACAGGTCTCTGCGAAGAAGAAACATCCTGCCCCCTTGTTCAACGAGGGGCTTTTTTCAGCCAAAAAGAATTTCGAGGCCTTAGAAGACTCCTTGAGGAAAGCATATGACATTATGCAAAAACATCTACTCCTACTTTCCCACCTGTCAAGCCTGTTGCGAGGCCTGAGGCTGGAACACTGGCAGTGGATAGCTCTTCTGCGGTCCTGCTCAGCTCATGTCCCCTCTATGCGTGCCTTCCTTTCAAACTCTTTGCACTCAAACTGGACATGTTCATTAAACTTGTTAACCTTGCTCTGCCCTTCACTGCTCTGCCTGGCCCATGGAAGCAATCTAAAGTTATTGCCCTCTTTAATAATCTTTCTTTGGATGCCTCCAAGCCCAATGCAAACAACTAAAGTCCATGGATCACTCAGAAGATTAATAGAGATTCAGCAGTTCGGGAGCGAGTTATAACAGCAGAAGTGTGAGTATTAATTGGGTTGCACATTACAATTCCTTATGCTGAGCTTGCAGTGTTTTATGGTGACTATGTGGTATTTTGTGGAGATGTTTCATGTTGTTGTGTGAATGTAGCGCTTAATGCAAAGAAGTTGAAGTTTTTATCGGGTCGGACGTGGCCTAAGATCCAAGGATGATTTTAAAAAGTTTAGAATACACTATATTGTAGTTTTCTACTGTGCTGTGATGCGAGCTATGAGACGACGTCAACTGCACATTTGAGATAGGGAGTTTATCCTTCCATGATTGTAAGGTGCAGTTTATATAGTGATCTTAGTGCACAGGGAGAAGCTGTATGAATCTGAATGAGGCCTTGCTGGTCATGATTTCATTTGAGTATACGTCAGGGTAGGATGGAAAGCACTGTCCTGGACCGTTTCTTGCGTGATTGAATACCTTAATTTCTTTAGAGGAGCAGACAAGTTTAGTTGTTGCAGTTAGTTGCATTTGTTTTTGCTCATAAATTGTTAAGAGAGTGTGTTTGTGTAGATCCGTTTTGGTATTGGTTGGCTAGATCATGGAGAGCTGAGCTGGTATTCTTTGGAAGCCAGACAGAGAACTGTGGGTGAAGAATCATATCCTAGCTTAAACGAAAAGTTATTTGTGAATTCTGCACTCCAAAGTCTAAAAAACATAGATGTGTCTATACGTGTTAGAGGTAGAAGAAGCTCGCCCAAAGGTATGCCAGCTCATTATGTGGCAATCTACTATGGCACCCACCCTTTGTTTGCAAGGCCCTCGGTGATGGGGGCCCAGGGTCGAAAGTGACTCAAGAAGGGGGAGGGGCATGTGCCCCGATTCCTTTAGGTTTAATATATATATATATATATATATATATATATATATATATATATATATATATATATATATATATATATATATATATATATATATATATATATATATATATATATATATATATATATATATATATATATATATATATATATATATATATATATATATATATATATATATATATATATATATATATATATCATTATTTGCTTTACTCAGAATTGACAGACATGGAAAAATAACTGGTTGTGGCCACAGCAGCTAATTTTTATTTGAGCATATTGATGCATTTAGATAAAGAAATCACCAAACCAGCTCTGCTCATATTTTTCAATTGACTGTTGTTTGATTAGCATTTTCGACATCAAATGTTCAAAAATGTGAATATGTTTAATTACAGTATTATGCGATGTTGGCTGAATATTTCAAAAAGCAGCTTCCATATAGCGATAAAGCGAATCATGTTTGAAAAACACCTTCTAAATTACATACTTGAACATTGCTCATTTTTTTTTTACTACAAACAACAAAACTGAATAGCACAAAATGTAACATACTGATTTCAATAGGAATGTTCCTATTGAGGAAACTGTCTTCTTATGCTATCTTCACCAAAATAAACAAGTCATAAACAATACTAACTGCTAATATGTATTTTGGTCTAACAAAGGAGTAAAATCTAAATGCAAATTATGAATTACAAAAGAAAGTAACGAACGAAAAATGATGGAACTAAAGAAATCCACGATATTGTGATAAGTATTTCCTTCTAAGTCTAAACAAAACCTAAATGCCTTTACTAATAAAACTTGGTAAAAATGCGACTATTGGAAACAGCCCCGATTTCATATACCACTGCTGTACGGTTAAAGGTCTCCGGCTTACCCCTACCTGTCGAACTTGTAAGGCCGCCCCTCTTCCGCAAGAAAGATCCTGACTTTCTTTGATCAAGCATCGGCGAATCTTGGCTCCGATCAAAGGACTGAGATAAGTTCCGGTCACTGCGTCTTCCTGAAGCCATTTTCGCCTCGTTCTCGTTTTCCAACTCGTTAGGTCTGCTCTAGGTCTCCCTGAACCGCCTCTGTCTGTCACAGCACACTTGTGAGTTCATATAACAAGCCTCAGTCTTTGGTTTCATCACAATGGCCACTGTGACGACGACGTACGTTCCCTGAAGCTGGCGTGGTTTATGCAGTACGGCTAACGATACAAATGCGGTATATCTACCATATTGCTCATGAAGGAGATAAAATGCCAATTTTTGTTGTCAATAAATTGAGAGATTTTAAGGCAAACAATGTAATTTGATTCGTTGTATTAAGTTGCAGTCCGCAGGCAGTGGATGGAAAATACACACTGACTTTTTGTTATCAGCCCAACATTTTCTGATGTGACAGATATGCTAGTTAATATATCAAACTATTGGTTCCCTCGGCCTAATGTGAGGAAAGAAGGAACAGGATTGGTTAGACAAACTGTATCTATTTAATGCATTACAGGTTGGTTTACCTATCCTGTTCCTCCTTTCCTCCAATTTCCCCAATTAAACAATAGATGATACATTTACCCTGGTTCTTAGGGTTATTGGGTTCACCCTGGTTATTGGTACTGATATGCTAGTAAGTCATATCCCAAAATGAATACGCGCATACGTTTGCAAATGATCTTGTATAATGAATATTAATGAGGAAGAACACAATCTGGGACTCCTATGATTGACAGAAAACGAAGGGCTGAAGACCTATAAGGGATAGTCAACTTTCATTCATGCACTTGCATTTCCTGAACACAAAACTTTGTTTAACTTGTATGTGTCCCTTAAATGAACATGTGTGGCCTAAGAAAGCTTTCCTGAAAAACAGTGCAACAGGTGAGCTTTCAGTCCTCTTCTGGATTACTGCTTGGTCCCCGCACTCATGTCTCAGTATTTGTTCCTGACCAGGAGGATGGGCCCAGAGACATCTGAAAATCAGAAATGGGTACCAAGGTAAGAACTGAGACCCTTGGAAAGCCTGGTGCCTTAACTGTAACAAAACAGGACACCTAGCCAGGAACCCTCTAATTGGTCTCCTGTGTGCGTTTGTTAAATCCACCACTGGCATCAGTGGTGATTTATCAAGACAAGATATTTGGTACCAAACATCTTAGAAACAAATGAAGCCATCATGGAGCTAGGAAACCTGTTATGACAAGTACCCAGCCCATGTACTCTTTATAGCTTTCCTGTTCACTTACAACATCTCAGTTTAGACTATACATTGTAGGGGTGTATCTGCTCATGCTGAGATGCCCACACATAGGATATAGTGCACCCTGTATTATGGCCTAAGGCCTGCAGTAGGGGTGATGTCGCTATATCTTTTGCAGTTTATGGGTGACATGGCACACAGGGCTATCTGTCATGTCGACTCATCGGATTTTTCTGCACCAAGACATGCAGCCTGCAATGGCAGTTTGTATCAGGCGCGCAACACCCATTGGGCTCACCGGGCTTCAGCCCCCCCCCCCCTCGCCTCCTCTGCCCGGGCTAAGATGACACGCACTGAAATGGTGCAAGAAGGCTGCGCATCCGATCCGAGAATTATATTTATTATGCCTTCTGAGAGGCCCAGCAGCCAAAGCCAGACAGCCAGCCTCTAACAGTTTCAGTGAGTGAACCCCCCTGCCCCCACCTCTTGTTTTCCTTTAGAGTGCAGGTGACGCTTTTCCTTTGTAAAGGAATTCCTGCTGGCATCATAGCCCAGGGCGTGCTGTCTGCGCACTTGTATAAATGTGTATTCCATACAAGTGCACAGACAGCAAACCCTGGGCTATGACGCCAGCAGAAATTAATTTACTAAGGAAAAGCATCACCTGCACTGCCATACCTTTGCCCTGCTGTCTGTGCACTTGGATGGAATTCACATCCACGGCCCTGCTCACTAGATAAATGGTGAACAGGGTCATGGATCTTTCTATTTTTGCATCCATGGGCACCCACAAAGAAGCAGAAGAGGCCCAGGCAAGGAGAAACCAGGAAACATTTGACCCACACCTGTCTACTCTGTGAGACCTTCGGGAGGGGCTGGATGCCAGGACGCAGTGCTGCTGATCAGCCAGACTCCACAGTATAGTATCAGAAGAGTAGGCAGCAGTTTTTTATGTAAGTTTCAGTAACTTTAATGAATTCTTCAGCACAGCATTACCTACTGCCTGCATATCTAGGTTACTCTAAGTGAATGTTGTTTTTGACTTATATACATGGAAACGTCAGAGGAGAGTACCCGCCGAATATGCACATGTAGTGTAAGTTTGTAGTGTTCATTTTTTGGGGTGCTAGTGGGTAACTTTAGGGTTCAGGGTGGGTGTGGGTTTTAGTGTGCCAAGGGGCAATTTTAGGGTTCAGGGTGGGTTACGGATCGGGGTGCCAGTGGGTAATTTTAGGGTTCTGAGTGGGTATGGGTTTTGGGGTTCCAGGGGGGTCATTTTAGGGATCAGGGCGGGTATGGGTTTTGGGGTGCCAGGGGGTAATTATAGGGTTCAGCGTGGGTATGTGTTTTGGTGTGCCAGGGGTGATTTTAGGGTTCAAGGCAGGTATGGATTTTGGGGTGTCAGGGGGCAATTTTAGGGTTCAGGGTGGGTATGGGTTATGGGGTGCCAGGGGAGAATTTATGGTTCCGGATGGGTATGGGTTATGGGGTGCCAGGGGGAAATTTATGGTTCAGCATGGGTATGGGTTTTGGGGTGCCAGGGGTCATTTTAAGGTTCAGGGTGGGTATGGGTTTTGGGGTGCCATGGGATTAATTTTAGGGTTCAGCGTGGGTATGGGTTTTGGGGTGCCAGGGGCAATTTTAAGGTTCCAGGGTGGTGATTTTAGGGTTCAGGGTGGTAATGGGTTTTGGGATGCCAGGGAGTAATTTTAGGGTTTGGGGTGGGTATGGGTTTTGGGGTGCCGGTGGATAATTTTAGGGAACAGAATGGGTATGGGTTTTCAGGTGCCAGGGGTAATTTTAGAGTTCAGGGAGGGCATGGTTTTTGGGGTTCCAGGGTTAATTTTAGGGTTCGGAGTCGGTATGGGATTTGGGGTGCTAGGGGGTAACTTTAGGGTTCAGGGAAATAATGGGTTTTGGGGTGCCATGGGGTTAATTTTAGGGTTCAGGGCGGGTATGGGTTTTAGGGTGTGAGGGGGTTAATTTTAGGGTTCAGCGTGGGTATGTGTTTTGGTGTGCCAGGGGTAATTTTTGGGTTCAGGGCAGGTGTGGGTTTTGAGGTGTCTGGGGGTAATTTTAGGGTTTAGGGTGGTAATGGGTTTTGGGGTGCCATGGGGTTAATTTTAGGATTCAGTGCGGGTATGGGGTTTAGGGTGGGAGGGGGAGCATTTTAGGTTTCAGGGTGGGTGTGGGTTTTCAGGTGTCAGGGGGGCAATTTTAGGGTTCAGGTTGGGTATGGGTTTTTGGGTGCCGGGGGGTAATTTTAGGGTTCAGGGTGGTAATGGGTTTTGGGTGCCAGGGGGTAATTTTAGGGTTCAGCGTAGGTATGTGTTTTGGTGTGCCAGGGGTAATTTTAGGGTTCAGGGTGGGTATGGGTTTTGGGGTGCCAGGGGGGAATTTAATGTTCAGTATGTGTATGGGTTTTGGGGTGCCAGGGGTAATTTTAAGGTTCAGGGTGAGTATGGGTTTTGGGGGGCAAGGGTGTAATTTTAGGGATCAGCGCAGGTATGAGTTTTGGGGCTCCAGGGGGGTGATTTTAGGGTTCAGGGTGGGCATGGGTTTTGCGGTGCCAGGGGGGTAATTTTGTGGTTCAGGGTGGTAATGGATTTGAGGGGGCAATATTGTAATTTTAGGGATCAGTACAGGTTATGGGTTTTGGGGTGCCAGAGGTAAATTTAGGGTTCAGAGTGGGTATGGTTTTGGGGGGCAAGGGTGTAATTTCAGGGATCAGCGCGGGTATGGGGGTTGGGGTTCTAGGGGGATGATTTCAGGGTTCAGGGTGGTAATGGGTTTTGGGGTGCGAGGGGGTAGTTTTAGGGTTTGGTGGTTATGGGTTTTGGGGTGCCTAGGGTGTAATTTGGAGGTTTGGGTGGTAATGGATTTTGGGGGGCAAGCGGTAATATGAGGGTTTAGCGTGGGTATGGGTTTTGGGGTGCAGGGGTAATTTTAGCGTTCAGGGTGGGTATGAGTTTTTGGGTACCTGGGGTAATTTTAGGGTTCAGGGCGGGTATGGGTTTTGGTGTGCCAAGGGGGTAACTTTGGGGTTCAGGGTGGGTATGGGTTTTGGACTTGCAATGATAAACATTTCACGACCACATTGTCCTCCTATAGAAGCAATTGTTGACGAACTGGCGAAAAAGGGTCGTCGCCTTGAAATGGCATTGTGAAAATTGGTTATATTGTGTTCCTAAAGTGCTTTGTAGTAAAATATATTAAATTGGTCTTTTAATTCAGTACATTCTGTTCCTTTTTCATAAGACAATAGGACATAAATGCATCAAATGAACAAAAATGTGTGCTCTAATTGTTGTCCAGTTTCAAATGCAGAATTCATCACGTTTTCTCTGATTGACCTGAGCATTAATCGATCCCGATTATCTACCATTTTAGCCCCGCCCCATTTTTTTAACATTAGCCACGCCCCTTCATTTGCCATGTTAGCCCCCCCCGAAATTAAGACCTAGTTGCGCCCCTGGTTTGTATAGTCTTGGTGAGCAGTGGCTGGGGTGGCACAATTGGTGCTGCAGCCCTAAAGGACCATTTTCAGTTCCCATGCTTCATTTATTTATGCCACTGTTGGACCCGGCCCTTTTGGCAGGTTCACCCCAAGACTTTTTGCTTTTTCCTAGCCTGTTTCTGTGACCTGGTGTTGGTGATTTTAGGCCTCTGCACACTTTTTCACTTTGGTACAGTGTAAAGTGCGTGAGCTCTCTGTGTATGTGTGGTGAGTGACCTGCCCTCCCATAGGAATGAATGGGGAATATGTATACCCATGGTAGTTCCTGATGTGTGGGGAGTGCAGGGTCGAGTTTATTATGTGCGAACTCGTGAGATTGAATGCTGCACAATGATATATGCGGCATGATTGTGTCTAGTGTAGAAGTGCCACTTCTAGAAGTTGGCAAATTTGTGTAATTTGTGCCTGGTGTGTGATTGGCTGGAGCCTGGCTCCAGGAGTGAGCCTGGGCCTGCTTGTGGATTGACTGTCTGGTTTGAGGGTTCTGAATTGGGCTGGGTTTTCCCCACACAATGTTGGCTCCACCCCCTGGGGTGCGTCTGATGTCCCTAGCCTGGCCAGTGAAAGGAATTCCCTATAACCAGTTCTAGCTGGTTCTCACACTGCCTGGCCCCTGCTAGACAAAGGATTTTACTATATAAAAAGGGGCTGTGTCCCCTTACAAAATGTTCTTATTTCTGACTTGAATCCTGACAGGGGCGTGCTGCTGCTTGGGCTCAGGGGAAGGCTTGCCTCCCTGGGACCTGCCCAGCCCCTGGATGCCTGATGGACTTGTCCTGGACGCCTGAAGGACTTTTTAATGGACCTTTGTTGCCCTAGCGCTGGGAGCGCTTCGTGGGGGTCTGCCTGATGCCACAGCGCTTGGGAGAGCTTTATTTATGCTTATAGTGCTTGGGAGCGCTTCATGTGCTGCCTGGGTCCCTATAGCGATTTATTTTGCCCCCAAGCGCTTAGTAGCACTTTTATTGTTATTATCGAGGGTGCCCACCCCTCATGATGTGCCCTCGAGTGGAATCACCGCCGCCGGCCCAGAGATCGTGTGAGGGGGCGCTGTGCCCGCCTCCCTGCTCAGGGCCGCGCTGCCATTGGCGGCCCTGTCAGACAGGAAGCCAGGCAGATTCTGTGGTGATGTGGGCGGGCCGGACTGAAGGCACTTCCGCTTCCCCTTGCCCGGGGGAAGCCTTGACTACGTTTCCGGTCTCCCATGCGATGGAGGGAGACCGGAGATGTGCCCGGGGTCTTGCGGCCTGTAGCGGGGCTCCCCTGTGCTGAGGGAGCACCGGAGGAGCTGAGCAGTAGCGGAGGGGGCGCGGGGCACATTGCTGGTGCCCGCCTCTGCCGCACGTCAAAGCCTGGGAAGCAGCTTGAGAGGAGGAGTAGCCCCCGTCCCAGCAGTCAGTGAGTGTTGCCGGGGGTCCGTTCCCTGAGAGGAGGGCATCGGGGCACATTGCCGGTGCCCGCCCCTCCCCTCTAACGCGTGGGGTGCTGGTGGTCGCAGAGGGCCCGGGTAGGCCCGGGCAGAGTTCTTCAGTGGCCCCGAGAGACAGCGGGCCGCTCCCACGGTGTCTCTGCTCCCCCAGTGAGGCCGCATTCTTGTTTGGCCAACGAGGCTCCGGGGCAGTTGTGAGATTTTGAGTTCCCCCAGAGGGGGACTCCAATGAGGGGCAGAATTATTTTAGAGCCCCGAGAGGCTCCTGTGGGTAGTTCTGTTTCTTCTCCACGAGGGAGCCGATGGATTGTTGTGGTGCCGGTGTGAGGCACTACATCAGAGCGGCCCCATGTGTCAGTGGGCCACTCCAACGTGGGGAGTATCATTCCCTGGGCTAGAAGGCCAGTGATTGTCCGGTTAGGGGCATATTTCCTGGTGGCATATTTTAATGTCAGAGCCTGTGTGGCTCCAATGTGTGCAGAGTACTAGAGCCTGTGTGGCTCCAACATGTGGCGCAATTTGCTTGAATGGCTACTGAGAGCCCATGCCGCAAGTTTGTTATTTCTCAGCTGCCCAGAAATTAGTGGGCTGCTGCAACTTTTAGGTTTTGCGCGAGTGGCGCACCCCTGACTATTCTGGACACAGGGTTTTTGAGTCCCCTTGTTAGATGGCCAGTTGGCCAGGGGGCTGGTATGTGATTTCTGCGTAATGTGATTTCTATGTTTTTTATAGTAATTGCTAAGGTGATGTTTGCCACCATTTACTAAGGATTTACAAGGGTACCAACGTCGTGCCAATTGGGAAACAAAAAGTACAGTTTTATGGTAAGAACATGGATACTGGCAACCTGGTCAGCAAGGACCCTGTACTCTTCAGTCATAGTACATGAGACTCAGCCAAACCTGGGAAATTTGCACTAGTCTGTCAGGTGAGGAGGAGTAGAGGAACTGGTTGGAGTGGTCCAGAATCAACTCGGCCTTATATCCTTCCGTCCTTTTGGGGAGCTGACCTGCCTCAACAGTTTCAGGCCCTAACTTACAAAACCTTTTCCTAATTCTTTAGTTTCCTCACCCAATCTTTTTAGCTTGGGATCAGAGGTGTCCACCTCTGCTAATTCTAACTTTGCTAGGGCAACACAGAACCTGCCCAGAAGGTCACCCACAGTTTGAGTAACCCCACCATGACCAACAATGTCAGGAGCCTTATTTGCTATTTGGCATGGGGTCAGACAACCATGACAGGAACAGGGCAGCCATAAAGTCTAACACCCAGCAGAGGCCACTGACAGTTCTCAGTGCTCAGAACCACACCTTTAGCTCTTCCCCGAAAGGAAAGGGGAATGAGCTAATTTTTAGGCTTCTCGGGGTTCAGGTTGCCTGTCTGCTGTTTTAGAGTGGGGGTTACTACCTGCTCTAGTAAGCACCCTTCTTCCATCCTCCTTTCTGCAAGCTGAGAAGCCACCAAGGCAAGCTGGACAGGTGCCTGACTAGTCAGGACTTCTTTTAGGGCAGGTAGGGTTTCACCAGGGCCAAATTTGGATTTCTTCCCTACTAGTGTAGAATCTCCTTGGCTGACCGGAACTGTTGTCAACAGTTGCTGACCTTTCCTATGCTACTTCTTTTACTTTTGGGTCTTACTTGCACTTGTTCTGTCCCCCTCAGAATGTTTGGGTGAGGACCGGCACTGGGTGGTCATTCCCAAGAAGAAAGTAAAGGGGGAAGACTTTATTGACTACCACTCTTCTCCAACTAAGGGACCCAGCTATTTCTAGAGGCACTACAGCCAAGGGCCTAATTGTGACCTCCCCTGGGATAGCCCTTAATCTTTTTGTCTCGCCAGGAATATACTGGTTTAATAGTACCCAATTATCAGGCACACCAGTATGACTGGCACAGGTATCTCTCAGGGCAGTGGCTGGCATTCCATACACCCATTGGAGGTGGAAGTGTCTCCTTCCCTCTGGAATCTCCAACTCGCCTTTTGGGCCCAGTTTACATTTGAAGGTTAGGAGGACATCTTCATTTGCAGAATTACTCTCAAAGGCTAAACTGGCAACCCCTGTAGTTACACCAGGGGTTTGATTTTAGAACAGCAAGGGTCCTTGGCTACGTGCCCTGTTTTGTTGCAGTTAACACACCAGGCTTTCTTAGAACCCCAGTTCTTACCTTGGTACCCATTTTTATTTTGTGAGGTATCTAGGGGCCCACCCTCCTGTTCTTGTTCCTGAGGGCCTAAAGGAAACTCCTTTTACCCTTCTCAGAGTACCCTACTTATTTCTCTGGAGGGATCGTTTTGGTTGCAGTCTTTTGGACACTCCCACCACCCCTAGGTTTTGACATTCTGGTTCTTACCCATCAGCCTTATACTCCAACTCTTGGGGAGAGACTCTTTCCAGGGCTACTAGGTATTGATGCAACTTTTCATGCACAAAATTACTCAACAGATGTTCTTTCATTATTAAATGAAGTACATCATAATCCTGCCCCTGGTTACTAGTTACCTGTTACCTAACTACCTAGTGTTTTCTTTAAAAAGGCAACAAATTTCACTCAGGACTGACTCTGGGCTTTTCAAGTCTCCCTGAATCCTATCTGTATTCTTCAGTGATGAGTCAAAAGTCCTCAATGAGGGTTTCCTTCATGATGTCATAAGACTAAGCATCTTCCTTAAGCAATGTCAGAAGTCTATCCCTTCATTTACCTGTGACTAGTTCTCACAAGAGAGAAGCCCAGTGCTTTCTAGCTACGTTTCTGGCTATGTGGGCTCTCTCAAATGCAGTGAACCATTTGGTTACTTCATCACCTTATGAATATTTAGGGACAATCCCTTTGGTGTGTTCTGAATGATAAGACCCATCACTCCCCCTATATATTACTATGCTGCCACCAGAGATAGGTCCTAGGGCCATCTCTTTCCTTTGCCTTTCCAAGTTCGAGGAACTGAGCTTCTAAGTTCAGACTCCTGGTCAATCTTTCCAGCATGAGGGCCTCATCTGAGGGGGCCTCCCATGGATGTGAGTTGTCTAACTCATGTCCATCCTCAGCATCATTTTCATTAGTAGGCTCATAATTCTCAGATTGAACTACTAGTTCTGGTTTATCTCTCTCAAACTGAGCTATCAATTGTCTGAGATATCCTTTTTTAGGACCTTTGCCTGGTTTGATACCATAACTGTTACAGAGTTCTCTGCACTGAGCATGGATCAAGTCCATGTAAGGGATCAGGTTGAGCTTCTGAGCCTGGATACCAGTATAAAACATTATTTCAATAAAGTTGGCATCTTTTTATGAAGTTAGAAAAGGAAAATGACATACTATGGGCCTGTTTCCTTCTTTGGCAGTCTTATAGCAGATCGTGCAATGCGCCATCCACTTTAGCACCACCAAAGCCTTGGTGTGTCCGTCTGCCAGAATAGGAGTCAAATCCTCAGCTGGTAAGCGGTCCTGCACGTGTTTGACTGCGGAGTTCTGCTAGGCTCATAGAAAAACCATCATGCAGGCCACCTCAGTCTGAGCGCCTACTGCACCTTCCTGCATGGGGTGGAATATATGCACCATGTGCAGTAATGGGGCGACAAATCCAGGGTGGCACTACATGTACCCCCTCGCATGCAACCCTAGTTCCAAATGCCATTCAGCTACCCTTTTCAAGGCAGGTTCACCGCCATGAAAACAGTGGTAAAATTGCAACTCGAAATATGCTTTGCGGTTCTGGCTGCAGCACAACCAGCATATTCCTTCCAGTGAATTACTGCTGCCCCATCGGGATCCTTGATCCTGGCTGTGCCAGCGGTCTCGTGACAGTCCAACCTCCTCTTTCATAATCCTGCGGGGTCCTGCAGTGTGGCGGTGTTTGGACCACCACCACAGGTTCGGCGATGCACATAATTAGGCCTGAAATATTTTGTCCTAACTAAGCTATAGACTTTTAAATGTCTAACGATTTAGTTTAAGTGACTTAGATAGGGCCCTTGCAGTTATATTTAGAGATTTGGAAAAGATAGACCAATCAAGTAAATTCAAGTCAATAAATCTATATTTGGTATTTCCAAAATACCATAAAAATACATGATAAACTGTGAAAATCTATAAAATACAATTCATGTGCAAGTAATTAAACAATAGACAAAAGAGATACATTCAACACCGCCCTCTTGAGTTCCGTAGCCTTATAGAAACCTTAATAAAATTCATATTACAAAACAGAGTGTGAGGGTCATTGGCCCTTTGCAAAAACAATAAAGCAACCTTGGCGTGTTTAAACTTTGCCTGTTTTAAAATTCCTACAAAAAAAACTATGCCTCAGTAAAGTGTAAAATGAGCATAAGAGTACAAAATGAAGGATATCCTGCGTAGACTTATTGTCGCAGCCACAGGAACCCTTCTGCTCAACTGTTGAAGTAAAACCAGGTGGATCAGCCAGTATGTGATGTAAAAGGTTGAGCCTAAAACGGGTCATTAAAAATCTGCCCTGTGCGTTGTGCATGAGGGCAAGATAAGGTTCCAATCCTTCCTCTGTTTTCATTACTCTATAGGCACCAACTGTGGGTTTACGTTCTTCTACAGCGGCCCTGCGTGAAGCTGCCCATTCCCCCCCAATTTTTTTGACTCTCAGTTTGTCATGGGGGGGGGGGTAATTTTTTTGGGGTTAGTAAAAGGTTCTTGCAACCAATTCCCCTCGAATGTGCCCTTCACATATTTTAACCAGGGAATACACATTCCTTTGTCCCTTTTCAGGCAGTCTGTAATAATCTGTCTGCTTAGGTCTGCTTCGTTATTAGTCCAGATCTTCAGCCAGGCTATAAGAGGTCCAACCTTTATTAGGTCCTCTATGTATGCCCCTCCCAGTTCCTCATGAATAGTACAGGCGGGGATACTTTGCGGGGTTTTGAGTACCTTTCTAAAGAATCTATTTTCCTCTGCCTGTAACTGCTGGGTATTTGCAAAACCCCAAACTTCAGACCCATATGCCACTTGAGAGTGACAAATCGATTTATATAGGTTCATGACTTGTTCGGGTGACCACCTTCCCAGCCTACGTCCGTAGTTCATTATCGCCCCGGTCGAGGCCACCAGTTTTGAGCGTCGGTCTCCAACTAGAAGTTTGAAGTTTAAAAACCAATCAAATAACAGGCCTAGATAGGAAAAGGACTGCACCTGCCCTAGTCTGTGGGTGCCTATCCTATAAGAAAACTTCCTGCAGGGTTTGGTCCCTGTCAGCAAAACGTAGGACTTATCCAGATTTGCAGATAAGTCTAATGTATTCATGAAGGTGACAAACCCATCAATCAAACTCTGGAGTCCCTTAGGAGTACGGGCTAGAAGCACCACGTTGTCCGCATATAACAGGACTGGGACAGGGCGGGAACCTACTTGGGGGGAATCTACTCCTAGTTTGTGTAATTCCATCTTTAAGTTATTGATATATATGGAGAACAACAATGGTGCTAGAATGCAACCCTGCCTAACCCCACTGTTACATGAGAAAGGTGATGTGGTGTCCCCTTCTGAATTGAAACCCACTTTAGCAGAGGTATTCCATTTCAGTGCTTTCAATATAGTCCTGTTCAACTCCTAATCTAATCAGTAGGGCCCACAGCTTCTCTCTATTCACATGGTTGAAAGCAGCAGAAAGATCCATAAACCCTAGGTATACTGCCTCATTACTAGCTAGGGTGTATTTAGCGACCAGGAGATATAGATTTAGGCATCGGTCCGTTGTTGACCTCCCCTCCCTAACCCGTATTGCGTGTCAGTAATAATTTGGTTTGCATCAGCCCACTCCGTTAGGCGATTGAGGACTGTACGACCCAACACTTTAGCTGTTACATCGATCAGTGATATCGGTCAGTAACATTGGGCATTGTCCCTATTCCTTTTTTTAAAAATGGGGACTATTATTGCTGTTGACCAGGAGCGCTGGAGGCCAAATGCCACCGCCACGTTTAAAACCCTCGTGAGGATAGGGGCCCACAGCTCCACCTTACTTAAATAAAGGTCAGGGGGTATGCCATCTGGGCCTGGCACTTTATTTTTGGTTAAGCCCTGAGTGGCCTCTACTATTTCCTTCAATGTAAACTCAATCCTGGCTACCCACCTAGGGTCCTGTAGTGTGGCTGTAGTTGGACCGCCACCAGAGGTTCGGCAATGCACATAATTAGGCCTGAAATATTTTGTCCTAAATCAGCTATAGACTTTAAAATGTCTAACGATTTAGTTTAAGTGACTTAGACAGGGCCCTTGCAGTTATATTTAGAGATTTGGAAAAGATAGACCAATCAAAAATATTTTCTGATTTACTCATGTAATTACTACTTGAAAAAGTGGTTCAAGCAAGCAAAGCCTTCTCTTCCACCTCTAAACTACCAATGTAGGAAGCTTGCTCTCTGTATAGTGTAAGAAAATGAAGTACACTGTGTAGAGAGTCCGGTAAATTCCCATTTGGTATACAGCGGTAATACTAATGCTCTTTTTGTGGCAATGTGGGTGAACAGTTAGGCTTATTAGAGTTTAGTGCTAAGCACTTGTACTCACAAAAGGCAATAAATGAGACACACACCTAGGAATAAATCTAAAACCAATTAATTACAATATTATCGATTTTTATGTATTTATAAGACCAAGAACAGAGCTCAAAGTTAAGTACTTTAAGAGTTAGTTAGTTTACAAAATATATCATTTTTTGTCCACAATTATGCATGGTTTAAAGCAATAGGGAAAAGTAGACAATGCATATACATTCAGGCGATGCTTTCAAAAAGTTCACCTTCCCGCTTTAGGTTGATCTAGAGACAAGGTCTAAAGTTCCAGCAGGTGAAGTTCAGAAGTGTCCCAGATTGACCGGGGGCAGAGTGCTTAGGGTCTTGGAAGCTGCTGCACAAAAACAAAGAGGGCCACTTGAAAACAGTCAGCACATGAGGACTTGCAGATAAGTTCAGTCGGTCTCCTTGAAGGGGAGAGGTCACCAGGGCCTGGAGACCACGGGAGCAGAGCCGGTTGGTCTTTACCAGGGCCGGTGGGGTTGGGTGCAGAGCCGATAGGTCAGCCCGGCATTGTACATCTTGAAGCTCTCACGGTCAGGAGCAAGCAACCTGTAGAGGCGATTTCAGGAAAGCTGGGCCACTCAGGAAGTGGGTCTCAGGTGTCTTCCTGTCCCTCAATGGTAGCTTGCTTCTGGTGTTGGTGGAGTCCGAAGTGGACTTTTCTTTAGGTGCTCAGTCTTATACCTGGGTATCAGTATGATTCATCTCTGGTAGGTCCTAGTACCTCCAAGCTTTGTGGAGATGCAGACCTGACCCTCTGGAGCTGGTAAACTTTTTTTGCTTTTGTGATGAGTTGAGGTTATTGGAGAGCTTCAAATAAACAACCGGGCTTCATGAATGTGGTGCCTGGGGTTTTCAGGAGAGTGATATATTCACTCCAAGGGAGGTTCTTGCCACTTTTTCCATGGCTGGAGTAGCTCGGGGGTTCTTGCAGACCTCAGAATCACAGAACGAGACAGCACACCATGATTGACGTGTCTTCCACACAGCAGACATAATTTGGTGCCAGTTTCTTATACAGAAGGGCATCAGTTCTCAGGCAGCAGCACTTATTTGTCCTTTTCTTTCTCTTGTCCATCAAATCTGTTGTTCAGGCCTCTGGGTGCCACCTTAACTCTGAATCTAGGGGTGTAACCAGAGGAGACAGGTAGTAGCAAATGGGATACCTACCTTTAGGGTGTCTACACCCTC
The DNA here is from genome assembly GCF_964263255.1 of Lissotriton vulgaris. Taxonomy (NCBI): domain Eukaryota; kingdom Metazoa; phylum Chordata; class Amphibia; order Caudata; family Salamandridae; genus Lissotriton; species Lissotriton vulgaris. The sequence continues at coordinate 1,292,154,223 of NC_141689.1, read as the reverse complement.
TAGTAACCACTTTCAGTAGGAAGGGGGCACTATCCTAGCCCTAATAGTTTGTTTTTCTTCTGAAATTTCAGGATTTTCAGGAGAGGGGTTAACTTCACCTGCCCCACCCTAGGGGTAAGGGGCTAAGTAGGAACCTTCCTCCTAATAGAACTAATTGCCTCCCTTGCATCTCACTGAAAGTGGAACAGGAAAGGGGGCTGGGCTTCCCCTACTATCTTGAAGTTCCTGGGTTGGATTTCAAAATCGGAATTGCCTTTGGAGCTCCCTGCCTAATTAGGCCATCTTGACAAGGAGGAGGTGTGGAACACTTTTGGCTGGGGCATGCGTTGTCTCTTCCCTATGAGAGCACTGGCTCTGACCCCATTAGTTCAGAAACATGTCTGGTGGTGGCAGACTGGTGAAAATAAGTCAGAGTCTACACAAGCGATTAGTAAGGTTTAAGGGGATCCTCTAAAGGGTCTCCTCTAAAGTGTCTCCTGTGTTCATTTTTTATAAAATCCACCCCTGGCATCAGTGAGGATTTATTAAGATAAGATATTTGGTACCAAACATCTTAGGTCACTGAGAAAATCATCAACAAGCAACTGACCAGCTACCTCGAGGACAACAACATCCTGGACCCATCCCAGTCCAGTTTCCGCAGCAACCACAGCACCGAAACCGCCCTCATCGCTGTCACGGATGACATCAGGACCCTGCTCGAAAATGGAGAAAAAACTGCCCTCATACTCCTGGACTTGTCACTAGCCTTCGACACTGTCTGCCCCAGACACTACGAACACGCATACACAACACCAGTATCCAAGAGAAGGCCCTGTACTGGACCACATCCTTCCTCTCCAGCAGAACGCAGAGCCTCCGGCTTCCCCCTTTTAGCTCCACCACCACCGAGATCATCTGCGGCATACCCCAGGGCTCCTCCCTCAGCCCAACGCTGTTCAACATATACATGGCTACCTTCGCTTATGTCGCCCGTCAGCACGACCTCAACATGATCTCCAACGCCAACTACACCCAGCTGATCATCTTCCTCACCAATGACCCTCACACCACCAAAACCAACCTCCACGAAGGAATGAAGGCCATCACCAAATGGATGAGAAACAGCCGACTGAAGCAGAACTCGGATAAGACGGATGGTCCTCATCTTCGGATCCACCCCTTCATCCTGGGAGGACTCCTGGTGGCCGAAATCACTGGGTACAGCCCCGACACCCACCGACCACGCACTCAACCTGGGGGTAATCCTCGATTCCACCCTCTCCATGACCAAACAGGTCAATGCCGGCTCCTCATCCTGCTTCAACACCCTACGGATGCTCCGCAGGATCTTCAAGTTGATCCCCACCGAAACGAGAAGAACAGTAACCCAGGCCCTCGTCTCCAGTAGGCTGGACTATGGAAATGCCCTGTACGCAGGAACATCAAACAACCTCCTGAGATGGCTGCAACGCATCCAGAACGCCTCAGCACAACTGATCCTTGACATCCCCCGCAGCAGCCACATCACACCCCACTTTGAGAGACCTACACTGGCTCCCCATCAACAAGAGGAAACCCTTCAAGCTCCTCATCCACGCACACAAGGCAGTCCACAACTCCGGCCCAGCATACTTCAACAAATGACTCAGCTTCTACACCCCTACCCGGGAGCACTGCTCCACCAGCCATGCCCTCGCCACAGTGCCGTACATCCGAAGAACAACCACAGGAAGCAGATCCTTCTCCCACCTCGCCGCCAAGACCTGGAATCCCCTCCCCACCAACCTACAGCAAACCCAAGACCTCCTGGCCTTCAGACATCATGGAGATAGGAAACACGTTTTGACAAGAAACCAGCCCCTGTTCACGTACAACATCTATACTGGGCATTGCAGGATATATCTGCTCATACTGATATGCCCATATATAGGATATAGTGCACCCTGCATTAGGGATAAAGGCCTGCAGTAGGGGTCAGTTACATATATCTTATGCAGTGTAAGGGTGAGTGCCATGTTAACTCTTCAAATTTCTCTGCACCAAGACATGCAGCCTGAAATCGCAGTATGTATAGTCTTGATGAGGGGTCCCCAAGGTGGCACACCAGTACTGCAGCCCCAGAGGACCCGCTTCAGTACACATGCCCTAGGTACCATTTACTAGGTACCATTAAGACACTTATTTAAACATTTATTCTTCCATCGACCTTTACATATACATATAAAAAAAATTTTTTTTTTCAGAAAGACACACATTCACTGGATGGTGTCATCAGTGATGTCATGAGTGATGTCACTGACCATGTCATGAGTGATGTAATATGTGACGTCATCAGCAGTGCATTGCAGGCGCGCAAGTTATAGTGAGTCCAACTAACTATAACGTGGAATTTCAATGGTTTTATGTCAGTAAAATTTCCAGGTAACTATAACTGGTGTGAAACCTATGGTTTTTTCAGTGAAATTAATATGTTTTTTAAATGCTAATTCCTAACTATAACTGGTGTGAAACCTATGGTTTTTTCAGTGAATTTCATAGGTTTTTAAATGCTAATTCCTAACTATAAGTCTCACTTCATAAGTAAGACGGTTAACGCTCTAGTTGTTCTTTAGAACACTCTGGTACATTCTATCATTGGGCTATAGTTGGGCTACATATGGCTGATATTTGGGCTACATTAGTTTTCTTTTGTCTCTGGTGGCCATCTTTGGGCTACATTGGGCTACATTGGGCTACATTTGGGCTACATTTGGGCTCTAACATATATATAGCCAATGTAGCACAATATATATTTTTTTGAAAGTTAACTTTTGTAAAAAACACTTGAGTATAGCAAAGGCACATCGGGCTACCAGTCCCTACAATTTTTCCCATTTTTAAAAAAAAATTATTTATTTATTTTTTATTTTTGTGTGCCTTGGTGCGCTTCCGGTGCGCGCCCCGGTGAGCGCCCTGGAGAGCGTACTCGTTTGAAGCGCCCCGGTGCGCGAACCGGGAAGCGTCCCGTTAGCGTCAATGTCGCGAACGAAAACATGATCGTGACGTATGGCGTAGCCGCGTCCCCGTGATACGCATGGCGTAAACGCACCCGGAAGCATTCGACGCACACCTGGGCGCGCCCCGGGACGCGCCCCGGGGCGCGTAGCGTAAGCGCGTCGGGTCATGTGACCTGAAAATAACACTTTTGATTGGTTCACAACAGTTTTGTTTTCTAAATGATGAAAGACCCCACCTTTTTTCCTCATTTTCACTTTGTTGTTTGAGTGAAGAAGACCTGCATTCTGTGAAAAATTGCTTCAGTAGTAGTAGCTGCAGGTGCATCTGCACCACCACCACCTCTACCACCACCACAAGGACCACCACAAGACCACATTGGTGGTCATGAAGAAGAGGAGGACGAAGAGGAGCAGGAGGAGAGGCAATATCTGCCAGAGGACAATTCCCCATACAAACCCAAAGAACATTTTATTTGGGAGTTTTCAAAATGCCAAGGGGCTGAAAAAGTAAATGCCAAGGACAGTGCTGACTTGCCAGTGTCAAGATCAAATGTCAAGAGGGAAACAAAAAATGCAACTCATCGTGAAGGAACACTACAAGAGGAAAGGGATAAGCACAACAGACACAAACATATTCAAGAGGAAGAAGTCAGGCGACTAACCAAGAACCCTCCCCATCCTTCTACTTCAATCCCCTCAACCAACCACTCCTCAGGTGGGTGCAGAGGTAGGGATGGTCCTAATGTCCTATGTCCAAAACAAGTTTTCAAAATTTAGTTTGTTAATGTTTGCATATATTCTACCAAACGATACACTATATCAGATGGAGCATGTACTACATCGAGCTGCAGACAACCACTCACTGCAGCAAGCAACCTTAATTTTTTCTATTTATTTGCTCCAGTTGAGCTGTTTGCAATCCCCTGTCTTTTGTTTCACCCCAGAAAAACTACAAAAAAATATAAAATTGTTATGAAAATCCCCCCCAATTTTTTTTTTCCAAAAAACAACAAAAAAATATAAAACAACAAAAAGAAAAAAAACAATTCTTTTCAGAACTACCTCCAATTTATATGAAAATGCTACATTTTTTAAAAACTGTCTTTCTTTTTTCCCCCATGGTACGCTCCCCGGTCCGCTCCCCGGTGCGCGTACTGGGCGCTCCCCCGCGAAAATCGAAAAAAAAAAAAAAACTTTTTTGCCCCGCGGGGCCCTTTTATGACCCCCACATCAAACCTAGGGGGTCAGGGGGGGTCTACCCCTGTCCCCTTATGGTCATTTCCCCCTTTGTTTTTGCCACCTCTTGTGTCTCGATCCTACCGAGACACAAGATGGCGGCCACTCCGGACTGTTTTGAATGTTTCTAGACACCTGAGAGCCAATCAGCTTTCTGTGCGCAAGTCGGCTGGCACGCCCGGAGGGCTCCCCGGAGCGCGTACCGCGGCGCGCTTATAGATATATATATTTTTTTAAACCTAAATACTCAAAATCCACTGGAGCACATACCTTGAGACATAGCAAAGGCACATCGGGCTACCAGTCCCTACAATTTTGCCAACTTTGGTGTAAATCCATTCAGCCGTTCGGGCTAAAAGTGAGGTCGACCGCCCTATGGAAATTAACATGGGGAAAACGCGTTTTGGGACCCCCCTTTTATTTCAGGCCCCGCTTGACGCATCACCCCAAAATTTCAGGGAAGGACCGGAGCTCGACAAGGCCATTTTGAGGAAATTTTCAGGCAGATTTTTCAACCGGCGCCAAAGTTATTGCAAATAGAATTTTGAGATTCAACATTGAAAAAAATCCTAACTATAACTACCTACTGGCGACCGCCAGTACGTAATATGTATATATATATACATTACCTACTGGCTATCGCCAGTAGGTCTATATAGTTAGGATTTTTTCCCTATGGGATTTCTGAAAATTCTATGTCTAATAACTTTGGCGTTTGTGGTCGGAATCGGCTGAAATTTTCAGGAAAATGGCACACTTTGTTTCTGAGCAGCTCCTGGAAATTTGGGGGGGTTCGTCAAGGGGGGGCCGAGAAAAAAGGGGGGTCCCAAAACGCGTTTTTCCCATGTTAATTTCCATAGGGCGGTTGGACTCACTTTTAGCCCGAACGGCTGAATGGATTTCCACGAAACTTGGCAAAATTGTAGGGACTGTTAGCCCGATGTGCCTTTGCTAGGTCTCAATATATGTGCTTCAGTGGATTTTGAGAAATTAACGTTTAAATCAAGATATATATCTGTAACAGCGCTCCAGGCAGCGATCCGGTTAGCGAACTTTTCGCGTATCGGAACTTTGCGATGCGAAGCTGATTGGCCCTCCGGTGTCTGTCAACATTCTAAACAGTCCGGAGCGGCCGCCATCTTGTCTCTCGGTAGGATCGAGAGACAAGAGGAGGCCAAAACAAAGGGGGAAATGAAGGAAAGGGGGCAAGGTAGACCCCTTCTGACCCCCTAGGATTGATGAGGGGGATATTATAGAGCCACGCGGGGCCCCAAAAAAAAAAAAAAAAATCCGATTTTTTCGCCGTAGAGACGCGTCTTGGTAAGCGAACCGGGCAGCTAACCGGGCAGCTAACCGGGAAGCTAACCGGCAGTGTAACGGGAGTCTGAGGAGTAGCTGATTGGCTGTCAACATTGTAAACAGTCCGGAGCGGCCGCCATCTTGTCTCTCGGTAGGATCAAGAGACAAGAGGAGACCAAAACAAAGGGGGAAATGAAGGAAAGAGGGCAAGGTAGACCCCTTCTGACCCCATAGGATTGATGAGGGGGATATTATAAAACCACGCGGGGCCCAAAAAAAAAAAAAAAATCCCGAGGAGTAGCTGATTGGCTGTCAACATTGTAAACAGTCCAGAGCCACCGCCATCTTGTCTCTCGGTAGGATCGAGAGACAGGAGGTGGAAAAAAAAAAGATGTAAATGAATGAAAGGGGTAAGGCAGACCCCTCCTGAACCCCTAGGATTGATGAGGGGGCTATTAAAGTTCCCTGCGGGGCAAAAGAAAAAAAAAATCGCGATTTTTCGCGGTAAAGGTGCTTCCTGGTACGTTAACCGGGCAGCTAACCGGCAGCGTAACGGGAGTCCGACATATTGTGTTTTTTGAACGTTTGTGATATGTGCACGTGTGGATTTTGTCTAATTAAGGTTAAAAAAATATATATATATCTTTAAGCGTGTTCTGGCGCGCTTACGTTTTGGGTTTGGTTTGCGCTGCAGAGACGATACGTCACGGTTATGCGATGCATCATGAGGCGTCTCACGGGCTACGTGATACGTCACTTAATAAAGAATATATTTTACAGCTATAGATATTAGCTTTTAAAAAACCAATGAAATTCACAGAAAAAACCATAGGTTATAGACCATATATAGTTAGGAATTTGCATTTACAAAACCTTGAAAATTCACTGAAAAAACCATAGGTTATAGACCATATATAGTTAGGGATTAGCATTTAAAAAACCTTATTTTATTTCCACAAAACCATTGAAATTCCATATATAGTTAGTTGCACTAACTATATATCGCGGACCCTCAATCCACTGCTAATGATCTCACATATTACATCATTCATGACATGGTCAGTGACATCACTGATGACATCACTGATGACATCTCAAATGACATCACTGATGACATCACTGATGACATCTCAAATGACATCACTGATAACATCACTGACATCTCATTTGACATTACTGATTACATCACTGATGATATCATTTATGTGATAATACATCTTCAGACTCTAATATAACCTTAGATACACTCAGTGTAAACAGGCACTCACAGACTGTCACACATCCATGGAGTTACTCACACACCTAGTCAGTCATGCAAAGAATCAATCACATCTCCATTTCCTCAACTATACAGTTATACACACCTTACTTATTCAAACATATAGTAACACATATTTACTCTCTTATACAATCCTTGATACAAGTTCACAATGATTCATACAGCCACTCACACATTCACTGGCTCTTATGTTCAGTTATTTATATATGTCAACTCTCACATGGAGTGTGTTTTACATATGTACTTACTTTGACATGTAGCACTGAGATATCCATTCACTCACCAATATACTCATGCACACAGTCAACTGTCCATACAGCTGTTTCTACATGCACTTTTGAACCCATACACCTAGGGAATCAACTGCTCACACATCTATGCACAGAGTTATACACCTCCCAGCCACCCACACACATACTCAGTCTCCCATACAAATACTTGGGCAACCATTCAATAACCCATATAGTTACTGATATAGCTACTGATTTAAACATGCAGCAGTTTACAGAACAACATAAATAATGATTGCCAAATTAAGACACTTTAATCACTAACCCATACACTCAGTGAGACACATTTAATCATTCTCTCATACAGTCAGTCATGCACCTACTAAATCCTTCATCCAGACACTTATACATCCACTCATTCTTCAATATGTAAGACATATTTTAACTTTACAGAAACATACAGTCACTGGGTGTTGTCATCAGTGATGTCATCAGTGATGTCATCAGTGATGTCATTTGAGATGTCATCAGTGATGTCATCAGTGATGTCACTGACCATGTCATGAATGATGTAATATGTGACATCATTAGCAGTGGATTGCGGGTCCGCGATATATAGTTAGTGCAACTAACTATATATGGAATTTCAATGGTTTTGTGCAAATAAAATAAGGTTTTTTAAATGCTAATCCCTAACTATATATGGTCTATAACCTATGGTTTTTTCAGTGAATATATATATATATATATATATATATATGTACCAGTCCCCCGTTGCGGTTGGTCGACCGGTTTGAGCCGACGGAATCCCATTGAAGGACGAACCACTACAACCTAAAGTCCTTCTACCCCACGTTAGGAACCCCTGCCTACAGCTACGCACTCGGCTTACGGAACTGCAACTACTGCACATCGCCTCGGCAGAACAGTCCAAATTTCTCCCCGGAATCCCTGCCGAAAGCTACAAACCTGGCCCATGGAATCTTAAAAGCCATAAATCTCTGTCGGTGAGCAGACTGAAACCTCTCAAGGATTGCAGTATCCGACATAAGTGGAATCAGAAAGTATCATCCCCCCTTGTCCATAGGCCATCTGGCTACGAGTATCTGTTCTCTAAATACTAGGATCTCTATATAGTCCATTCTTGTAAAGTGTCAAATTTCCTACTCATCACACAAATCATGCCAGTAACCCCTATGTTCTGACATACATTATATTTTATGCCTGTCCCCCTCCCAGTAAACAACCCCCAGCCCTGACGAAGGTGCGGCCCCACCGGCCAGTCACCGAAACGCGCGTCGGCTTGCGTTTCCAGGAAAACGGCACACTGACCCATATTCATCAGGACTTCTTTATACGTCATCTGCCCCCTGGAATAACATTCTGACCTATGCAACAAACTGAACATCTTTATGTTGCAAGTACCAGAACTATGTGAGTGAATGAAAGTTGAATGAAAGAACACTAGATTGATTGAAATGGAATGAGTGAGTTTGAGAGTATGAATGCAGTGTGGTATGTTACTGGGTAAACTATGCTATAGGATTAACTCTCCTCCTTTTTATCTTTCCCTCTATCATGTGTTTTTTGATGTTATAAATATAATGTGGATTCAAACAATGTAATTAACTTTTGTACCTTTTGCTACACAAAACCAAAGAAGATAAACAAATAAAAAATATATATATATTCAAAAATATATCTTCTCTGAGTATATCTGGATTGACTTGCCTCTTGTTATGTGCAGTGCTGGCTCCTAGATAAATCACCCCTTTAATACTGATTGGATCCTCTCTGGGACCACTATATCATAGGGCAGGGTTGCTCTCTTGTGTTCTATTCGTAGTTTCTTTCCCCCTACAGCCTGCCCACATCATTAAGACCCACTGGGGAACCCCCCTTCTTTCACTAATTAGCATTAAAAAAACCTATGAAATTCACTGAAAAAACCATAGGTTTCAGACCAGTTATAGTTCTGAATTAGCATTTAAAAAACCTATGAAATTCACTGAAAATACCATAGGTTTCACACCAGTTATAGTTAGGAATTAGCATTTAAAAAACCTATTAAATTCACTAAAAAAAACATAGGTTTCACATCAGTTATAGTTAGCTGGAAATTTTACTGACATAAAACCATTGAAATTCCACGTTATAGTTAGGTGGACTCACTATAACTTGCGCGTGTAATGCACTGCTGATGACGTCACATGTTACATCACTCATGACATGGTCAGTGACATCACTCATGACATCACTCATGACATCATCCTTGTGACAGAGTGACAGACCTCATTTCACTGTAATATAACCCATGAAACACATATTGAAAAATATAAATTAAATTTTTTTTAAAAATGGAGATACCCATACCAGTTACAACAACCAATTCAATAATTCCACCATCTATATACACATTCACTCATTCACAAACAGTTCTATATAGTCACTCATACATATATACACTCATCATATGTAGGGATACACCTATACATCCTGTTACACACCGACAGTCATCCAAAAGTTACTCACACACATACTCACACATGCAAATAAAGTATTGAACATCCATTTATTTGCATATACAGCTATACACACGCTACCACCTTACTTCTAAGGAAACTTACACATGCTTACTCTCTTAAACAATCACTTATAGAAACACATACTTATTTAAACAAGAACTCTTTCAATCTCTCACTCTCACATATACTCACTCATATACATCAATACTCACATATACTATATTAAAACATATGTAGTTACTGATAAAGACACTAATGACACTAACACACACATATACACACTCATCCACCCATACAGTCCTGCACATATGTCATCTTTAAAACACATACAAACAGTGAGTCAGTCATTGATGCATCTATACGCTAAGTATTATCCCCAACCGAACCATACAGACACTCATACTGATACTAAAAAAACATCTAATAATCTATATACACACACATGTAGCTACTCACCAACCCATGCAGCAACTTATACACAAAGTGAAACACTGATACATATATTTAAATATTTAAACATTACTCATTAATATATGTATTCACTAAGATACACTGAATAAGCCAGTTAACCAATCATTTTTTTTTTAAAACATCCATTTACACACTTATTTAAACATTTATTTTTCCATCTACCTTTACATATACATATATAAAACATATTAGTTTTTCAGAAAGGCACACATTCACTGGATGGTGTCATCAGTGATGTCATGAGTGATGTCACTGACCATGTCATGAGTGATGTGATATGTGACATCATCAGCAGTGCATTACACGTGCAAGTTATAGTGAGTCCAACTAACTATAACGTGGAATTTCAATGGCTTTATGTCAGTAAACTTTCCAGCTAACTATAACTGATGTGAAACCTATGGTTTTTTTAGTGAATTTAATAGGTTTTTTAAATGCTAATTCCTAACTATAACTGGTGTGAAACCTATGGTTTTTTCAGTGAATATATATATATATATATATATATATCACTGAAAAAACCATAGGTTATAGACGATATATAGTTAGGAATTCGCATTTACAAAACCTTATTTTACTCACACAAAACCATTGAAATTCCATATATAGTTAGTTGCACTAACTATATATCGCGCACCCGCAATCCACTGCTGATGATGTCACATATTACATCATTCATGACATGGTCAGTGACATCACTGATGACATCACTGATGACATCTCAAATGACATCACTGATGACATCTCAAATGACATCACTGATGACATCACTGATGACATCTCATTTGACATTACTGATCACATCACTGATGATATAATTCATGTGATAATACGATGAACCTCTTCGGACTCTAATGTAACCTTAGATACAATCAGTGTAAACAGACACTCACAGACTGTCACTTATCCATGGAGTTACTCACACACCTAGTCAGTCATGCAAAGAATCAATCACACCTCCATTTCCTCAACTATACAGTTATACAAACTTTACTTATTCAAACATATACTAACACATATTTACTCTCTTATACAATCCCTGATACAAGTTCACAATGATCCATACAGCCACTCACACATTCACTGGCTCTTATGCACAGTTATTTATATATGTCAACTCTCACATGTACTGTGTTTTACATATGTACTTACTTTGACATGTAGCACTGAGATATCCATTCACTCACCAATACACTCATGCACACAGTCAACCGCCCATACAGCTGTTTCCACATGCACTTTTGAAACCATACATCTAGTGAATCAACTGCTCACACATCTATGCCCAGACTCATACACCTCCCAGCCACCCACACACACACACAGTCTCCCATACAAATACTTGGGCAACCAATCAATAACCCATATAGTTACTCATATAGCTACTTATCAACACATGCAACAGTTTACAGAACAACAGACATAATGATGCACAAATTAAGACAGTTTAGTCACTAACCCATGCACTCAGTGAGACACATTTAATCACTCACTCATACAGTCAGTCATGCACCTACTAAATCCTTCATCCAGACACTTATACAAGACATATTTTAACTTTACAGAAACATACAGTCACTGGATGTTGTCATCAGTGATGTCATCAGTGATGTCATTTGAAATGTCATCAGTGATGTCATCAGTGATGTCACTGACCATGTCATGAATGATGTAATATGTTACATCATCAGCAGTGGATTGCGGGTGCGCGATATATAGTTAGTGCAACTAACTATATATGGAATTTCAATGGTTTTGTGTGAGTAAAATAAGGTTTTGTAAATGCGAATTCCTAACTATATATGGTCTATAACCTATGGTTTTTTCAGTGAATTTTCAAGGTTTTGTAAATGCTAATTTCTAACTATATATGGTCTATAACCTATGGTTTTTTCAGTGAATTTTCAAGGTTTTGTAAATGCTAATTCCTAACTATATATGGTCTATAGCCTATGGTTTTTTCAGTGAATATATATATATATATATATATATATATATATATATATATATATATATATATACATACATATATAAACATATATCATCTGTATATCTATATAAATACAAACATAAATGCATGCATACATATGCATACATATACTTATATGCATACAGATGCATGTTATTTACATGAAAGTTGAAAAAACACTAATAAAAGCAAAGCTAAAAAGCCACCTCATTACAAACAGAATGGCTTTAACTTAAACGAGGGCGAGATCTATTGCATTTTCAATGCTTGTTTACTTTGGTTCCATCAAGAAGGCATTCAGATGTGTCACACATTTGCCATTAATTCTGAATGTTAGCACTCTAGTTGCACATTAGATCACTGTAGTAAAGCTACTGCTCACCAGGGACGTCTGCTGCTGGTATTCAAAGTGCATGTTTCAGTCTGCATACAGATGCATGTTATTTACATGAAAGTTGAAAAAACACTAATAAAAGCAAAGCTAAAAAGCCACCTCATTACAAACAGAATGGCTTTAACTTAAACGAGGGCGAGATCTATTGCATTTTCAATGCTTGTTTACTTTGGTTCCATCAAGAAGGCATTCAGATGTGTCACACATTTGCCATAAATTCTGAATGTTAGCACTCTAGTTGCACATTAGATCACTGTAGTAAAGCTACTGCTCACCAGGGACGTCTGCTGCTGGTATTCAAAGTGCATGTTTCAGTCTGCATGTCAGAATTTTTTTAATGAAATAGAAGAGGATTTGAGAAGTCACTCAAAATGATCCCTAATTTTTCTTTCTGAAGCACTAATCATACTTTCTATGGCAAAATTAACCCCCTCATGTTGTTCCTTTTTAAATTGAGTGTTTTCAGACTTACCACTTCATTCCAATCAAGATGGCTTCTGGTGTGCCATACTTTTGTCATAAGTAAAACTGTTAGTGCTCTAGTTGTTCTTTAGAACACTCTGGGACATTCTGTCATTGGGCTATACTTGGGGTACATCTGGGTGATATTTGGGCTACATTTAGGCTCTTTTGTCTCTGGTGGCCATCTTGGGAGACTGTATGTCAGAATTTTTTAATGAAACTGAAGAGGGTTTGAGAAGTCACTCAAAATGTGCCCTAATTTTTCTTTCTGCAGCACTAATCATAATTCATATGGCAAAATATACCCCCTCATTTTGTTCCTTTTTAAATTAAATGTTTTAAGAGTTACCACTTTATTCCAATCAAGATGGCTTCAGGTGTGCCATACCTTTGTAATAAGTAGGACTGTTAGCGCTCTAGTTGTTCTTTAGAACACTCTAGGACATTCTGTCATTGGGCTATACTTGGGGTACATCTGGGTGATATTTGGGCTACATTTGAGCTCTTTTGTCTCTGGTGGCCATTTTGGGAGACTGCATGTCAGAATTTTTTAATGAAATAGAAGAGGATTTGAAAAGTCACTCAAAATGTGCCCTAATTTTTCTTTCTGCAGCACTAATAATACCTTCTATTGCATAATATACCCCCTCATTTTGTTCCTTTTTAAATTAAATGTTTTAAGAGTTACCACTTTATTCCCATCACGATGGCTCCAGGTGTGCTATACCTTTGTAATAAGTAGGACTGTTAGCGCTCTAGTTGTTCTTTAGAACACTCTGGGACATTCTGTCATTGGGCTATACTTGGGCTACATCTGGGTGATATTTGGGCTACATTTGGGCTCTTTTGTCTCTGGTGGCCATTTTGGGAGACTGCATGTCAGAATGTTTTAATGAAATAGAAAAGGATTTGAGAAGTCACTCAAAATGTGCCCTAATTTTTCATTCTGCAGCACTAATCATAGTTTCTATGCCAAAATATACCCCCTCATGTTGTTTCTTTTTAAATTAAATGTTTTAAGAGTTACCACTTTATTCCAATCAAGATGGCTTCAGGTGTGCCATACCTTTGTAATAAGTAGGACTGTTAGCGCTCTAGTTGTTCTTTAGAACACTCTGGGCCATTCTGTCATTGGGCTATACTTGGGCTACATCTGGGTGATATTTGGGATACATTTGGGCTCTTTTGTCTCTGGTGGCCATTTTGGGAGACTGCATGTCAGAATGTTTTAATGAAATAGAAAAGGATTTGAGAAGTCACTCAAAATGTGCCCTAATTTTTCATTCTGCAGCACTAATCATACTTTCTATGGCAAAATATACCCCCTCATGTTGTTTCTTTTTAAATTAAATGTTTTAAGAGTTACCACTTTATTCCAATCAAGATGGCTTCAGGTGTGCCATACCTTTGTAATACGTAGGACTGTTAGCGCTCTAGTTGTTCTTTAGAACACTCTGGGAGGCTGCAGTAGAACACAAAGGAATCAAGTGACAGTCTCTGTCCTTGTTGGATGTACATGTTTTACTGAGAATGTCAGACTTCATTTTCACATGACTGAGAAAGATAATGTGAATTTACAGAAAATATGCTTTCAGTTTAGCTTATAGATCCCCTTCCAAACCACTGTGGGAAAATCATGAGATATTAGTTTTCTTTCAAACAATATTCATGATATCACAGCAGAAGTTTTTTTCACATGGTAAAATCACCTTAGAACCCACCACAATTCCTAAAACGAGTATGGTACCATCAACAAATGATTTATAATGTAACTAAAGTCCTAAAACCCTCTATTAACTACAATGCTTTTTAATGAGGTGCTATCATGTATATTGGTCCCAAGATGGCTACCAACACTTCTTGGATGAAGTGCTGACAGCCAATCAGATCAGATGTGTGGTTAGGCTCCGCCCAGATATATATCTTTTTTTGAACCTAAATTACTCAAAATCCACTGGAGCACATATATTGAGACCTAGCAAAGGCACATCGGGCTAACAGTCCCTACAATTTTGCCAAGTTTCGTGCAAATCCATTCAGCCGTTCGAGCTAAAAGTGAGGCCAACCGCCCTATGGAAATTAACATGGGAAAAGCGCGTTTTGGGACCCCCCTTTTTTCTCGGCCCCCCCTTGATGAAACCCCCCCCAAATTGTCAGGGGCTGCTCAGAAACAAAATGTTCCATTTTCCTGAAAATTTCAGCCAATTCCGTCCACAAACGCCAAAGTTATTAGACATAGAATTTTCAAAAATCCCATAGAGAAAAAATCCTAACTATATATACCTACTGGCGACCGCCAGTAGGTAATTACCTACTGGCGATAGCCAGTAGGTATATATAGTTAGGATTTTTTCTCTATGGAACTTTTGAAAATTCTATGTCTAATAACTTTGGCGTTTGTGGACGGAATTGGCTGAAATTTTCAGGAAAATTGTACATTTTATTTCTGAGCAGCCCCTGAAAATTTGGGGGGGGTCGTCAAGGGGGGGCCGAGAAAAAAGGGGGGTCCCAAAAAGCGTTTTTCCCATTCATTTTTCCATAGGGCGGTTGGCCTCACTTTTAGCTCGAACGGCTGAATGGATTTGCACGAAACTTGGCAAAATTGTAGGGACTGTTAGCCCGATGTGCCTTTGCTAGGTCTCAATATATGTGCTCCAGTGGATTTTGAGAAATTAACGTTCAAAACAAGATATATATCTGTAACAGCGCTCCGGGCTGCGCTCCGGTTCGCGTACTTTTCGCGTAACGGAGCTTTGCGATGCAAAGCTGATTGGCTCTCCGGTGTCTGTCAACATTCTAAACAGTCCGAAGCGGCCGCCATCTTGTCTCTCGGTAGGATCGAGAGACAAGAGGAGGCCAAAACAAACGGGGAAATGAAGGAAAGGGGGCAAGGTAGACCCCTTCTGACTCCCTAGGATTGATGAGGGGGATATTATAGAGCCACGCGGGGCCCAAAAAAAAAGAAAAAAACATTCCGATTTTTTCGCCGTAGAGACGCGTCTTGGTACGCGAACCGGGCAGCTAACCGGGCAGCTAACCGGGAAGCTAACCGGCAGTGTAACGGGAGTCTGAGGAGTAGCTGATTGGCTGTCAACATTGTAAACAGTCCGGAGCGGCCGCCATCTTGTCTCTCGGTAGGATCGAGAGACAAGAGGAGGCCAAAACAAAGGGGGAAATGAAGGAAAGAGGGCAAGGTAGACCCCTTCTGACCCCCTAGGATTGATGAGGGGGATATTATAAAGCCACGCAGGGCCAAACAAAAAAAAAAAAAAATCTGATTCTTTCGCCGTAGAGACGCGTCTTGGTACGCGAACCGGGCAGCTAACCGGGCAGCTAACCGGGAAGCTAACCGGCAGTGTAACGGGAGTCTGAGGAGAAGCTGATTGGCTGGTATCATTGTAAACAGTCTGGAGTGGCCGCCATCTTGTCTCTCTGTGGGATCGAGAGACAAGAGGTGGAAAAAAAATAAGGTGTAAATGAATGAAAGGGGTAAGGCAGACCCCTCCTGAACCCCTAGGATTGATGAGGGGGCTATTAAAGTTCCCTGCGGGGCAAAAGAAAAAAAAATTGTGATTTTTTGCGGTAAAGGTGCTTCCTGGTAAGTTAACCGGGCAGATAACCGGCAGCATAACGGGAGTCCGACATGTTGTGTTTTTTGAACGTTTGTGATATGTGCATGTGTGGATTTTGTATAATTAAGGTTAAAAAAATATATATATATCTTTAAGCGTGTTCTGGCGCGCTTACGTTTTGGGTTTGGTTTGCGCTGCAGGGACGATACGTCACGGTTATGCGATGCATCATGAGGCGTCTCACGGGCTACATCACGTCACTTAATAAAGAATATATTTTACAGCTATAGATATTAGCTTTTAAAAAACCAATGAAATTCACAGAAAAAACCATAGGTTATAGACCATATATAGTTAGGAATTTGCATTTACAAAACCTTGAAAATTCAATGAAAAAACCATAGGTTATAGACCATATATAGTTAGGGATTAGCATTTAAAAAACCTTATTTTATTTGCACAAAACCATTGAAATTCCATATATAGTTAGTTGCACTAACTATATATCGCGGACCCGCAACCCACTGCTAATGATGTCACATATTACATCATTCATGACATGGTCAGTGACATCACTGATGACATCACTGATGACATCGCAAATGACATCACTGATGACATCACTGATGACATCTCAAATGACATCACTGATGACATCACTGATAACATCTCAAATGACATCACTGATGACATCACTGACATCTCATTTGACATTACTGATTACATCACTGATGATATAATTTATGTGATAATACATCTTCAGACTCTAATATAACCTTAGATACACTCAGTGTAAACAGGCACTCACAGACTGTCACACATCCATGGAGTTACTCACACACCTAGTCAGTCATGCAAAGAATCAATCACATCTCCATTTCCTCAACTATACAGTTATACACACCTTACTTATTCAAACATATAGTAACACATATTTACTCTCTTATACAATCCTTGATACAAGTTCACAATAATTCATACAGCCACTCTCACATTCACTGGCTCTTATGTTCAGTTATTTATATATGTCAACTCTCACATGGAGTGTGTTTTACATATGTACTTACTTTGACATGTAGCACTGAGATATCCATTCACTCACCAATATACTCATGCACACAGTCAACTGTCCATACAGCTGTTTCTACATGCACTTTTGAACCCATACACCTAGGGAATCAACTGCTCACACATCTATGCACAGAGTTATACACCTCCCAGCCACCCACTCACATACTCAGTCTCCCATACAAATACTTGGGCAACCATTCAATAACCCATATAGTTTCTGATATAGCTACTGATTTAAACATGCAGCAGTTTACAGAACAACATAAATAATGATTGCCAAATTAAGACACTTTAATCACTAACCCATGCACTCAGTGAGACACATTTAATCATTCTCTCATGCAGTCAGTCATGCACCTACTAAATCCTTCATCCAGACACTTATACATCCACTCATTCTTCAATATGTAAGACATATTTTAACTTTACAGAAACATACAGTCAATGGGTGTTGTCATCAGTGATGTCATCAGTGATGTCATTTGAGATGTCATCAGTGATGTCATCAGTGATGTCACTGACCATGTCATGAATGATGTAATATGTGACATCATCAGCAGTGGATTGCGGGTGCGCGATATATAGTTAGTGCAACTAACTATATATGGAATTTCAATGGTTTTGTGCAAATAAAATAAGGTTTTTTAAATGCTAATCCCTAACTATATATGGTCTATAACCTATGGTTTTTTCATTGAATTTTCAAGGTTTTGTAAATGCAAATTCCTAACTATATATGGTCTATAACCTATGTTTTTTTCTGTGAATATATATATATATATATATATATATATATTACCTACTGGCGTCTCGCCAGTAGGTATATATAGTTAGGATTAATTCTCTATGGAACTTTTGAAAATTCTATGTCTAATAACTTTGGCGTTTGTGGACGGAATCGGCTGAAATTTTCAGGAAAATGGCACATTTTGTTTCTGAGCAGCCCTTGAAAATTTGGGGGGGGTTTGTCAAGGGGGGGCCGAGAAAAAAGGGGGGTCCCAAAACGCGTTTTTCCCATGTTAATTTCCATAGGGCGGTTGGCCTCACTTTTAGCTCGAACGGCTGAATGGATTTCCACGAAACTTGGCAAAATTGTAGGGACTGTTAGCCCGATGTGCCTTTGCTAGGTCTCAATATATGTGCTTCAGTGGATTTTGAGAAATTAACGTTTAAATCAAGATATATATCTGTAACAGCGCTCCGGGCAGCTATCCGGTTAGCGAACTTTTCGCGTATCGGAACTTTGCGATGCGAAGCTGATTGGCCCTCCGGTGTCTGTCAACATTCTAAACAGTCCGGAGCGGCCGCCATCTTATCTCTCGGTAGGATCGAGAGAGAAGAAGAGGTGAAAAACGAAGGGGGAATTTAATGAAAGGGGGCAAGGTATACCTCTCTTGACCCCCTAGGAATGATGTTGGGGTTATTAAAGGGTCTCGTGGGGAAAATAAAAAAATATATATTTTTCACGGTAGAAGCGCTTCCCGAGCCGCGAACTGGGCCGCAAACTGGTAGCGAAACGGGATTTCGCCATTTTGTGTTTCGTTTTAATTAAATTACTAGGTATAAGGGGGTGTGGGAGACGTATCCTGACCCCTTATGTTTTCTGAATATGTTGATACATGTCTTCCAGCGGCTGTGCGTGAGCTTTTTTTTTTTTTTGCTGCATGACGTCTGTTAACGTTCGATTCGATAGAAATCAGGAAGTGTTGACCGCCAATTTGTCACTGCGATAAAATATTTTGTTATAAATGAATCCTTATTGATAAACATTGTCTGCGCCATCTTGCCTTTTTTGTCCAATGCCACAATTTTGTCGTGCACGGCAGCCATTTTAGATGCCTTGACCAGGCCCACTCTCTGCACGCCGTCGATTCTCAGCACGGCTCCGCACCCTCGCAAGCATCTCCCCCACGCACTGGTCACCCCGCTCTCTCTCTCATGCATGGGCCATATACTTTCCCCCATCTGCGCTGCTCTTCTCTGAGAATCACACCCTGTGCCCGCCCGACACCTCCCTTTCACCCTATTCACTACCGCACCCTCTGACACTCCTCTTCCTCTGTGTCCGATTGTCCAGGCCAGACCCAGGCTATCACCTAGCCCTGCGGATGTAGTTTATGGCCCCAGCTGTAGAGAATCCAGACATGCCAACCCTCCCGATTCAGGCGTGAGACTACTGATTTCAGTGCTAGTCTTTCGCCTCCCGATTCCTGCAAGGAAAAATCCGGGGGCATATTACCAACAACTAGCGATAATTTTTGTCTCTAACTTGTTTAGAGACAAAAATTATCGCCGCACATCGGCGAATTTTATCGCACATAAACCTTGCTATTAGCAAGGTTTATCGCAAATGCGATAAAAAACGGCCGCAATGCATGAATATCGCTGAAAAGTCAACGATATTCATGCATTAGCGAGCTAATGCTCTTAGCCATGTTATCCACCTCCCATTGGATAACATGGCTAAGAACTACTCAGGGCAGGTGTTAGCTTTTGGAGATATTCCCGCTTAGCGCGAATATCTCCAAAAGTTGGTAATAGGAGATAGCGATGGTTAGGGACTGTTTCCAGTCGCTAAAATCTTGGCACGCCCACTTTGCATGTCATTAGTGATAAATATCACTGACATGCAAAGCGGGGCCCAAGATGGTCACTATCTCCTTTTAGCTGTCACTAACTGGTGTTAGCGACAGCTTGGTAATAGGGAGATAATTTTATCTCTTTTTTTTTGGCTTTTAAAGCCAAAAAAGCGGAAATAAACCCCCTTGATAATATGCCCCACGATTTCTCGGGGATTTCAGCTGACAGGGCTTGGTATTGTGTTACGTGCTAATTCTTCCAGGAAACGTCAGAGGGTCGATGCAGGGGTTCTAGAAGGGGTGATAAACCATTTAAGCCTCATGAACAAGCGCATGGTCTTTTAAAGATTTGTGAAGTACTCGGGGCGGCGGTGTGTGTGTGCCCTCTTTCAGGACCGGGCGGGGGGGCACTGCCAGCAACTTGCCAGGTCAGGTAGTGTTCAACACGTGCATCACCCTTTCTCTGCCTGCTATTGCGCTCCATGCTTCGGAAAGGTAAGAAAAAGAACGTGCATTTGAGTTTGAAATGTCCGATCCTGTAGCAGTACACTTGCAAAGCCCACACATGACAATAACCCGATTCAAGGCCCCATTCACCCGATTTAAAAAAAATATATAGCACTCCAACAAAGTTTGATTTTTAAACTTTATTAACTTTTAAATATAACGAACGCAACAAAAACTGTAAATATATTTAACCATTTTTTGAAATTAACCAGAACTATAACGATAACAACAACAACAACAATAATATAACTTTTATGCCTAAATTACGCAAACATTTAGCTAATCTGCTAAAGGGGGGAGTCGCCATTTCTTTACAATAATCAATAATGAAAAATCCACATCAATAGGGTTGTCCGTTTTCTCGATGCAGCACTATAGTGCAACATACACAGCACCTGGGGTGTCAAGAGTGAACAGGTCTTTCTTTGTTCCTTAAGATGTTATCTGTGTCAACCTCTTCCGAGAATGCTGATGGGTTAGGATTTCCTTGTGTTTCTTAATAGCATTGGTGCCTGCACACTTCTTTGTCAATTCTGTGAAGATGATAACTGCTTCATAAACAGACGATATCTTTGTTTAGTCATTAGTGTTAAGTGTGTCTGAAACTACAGTGCCCTTCTGTTTTTTTTTCTTCAGGCTCTACAGAGTTTTGTGTGTTGTTCTTTTGAGCAACAATTATTCCAGAGGTTTCAGGTTTACTTGTTTTGTCCTGCAGTGAGTTAACAGCTTTAGAGACTTCATGTTTATTTGCTATGTCCTGCTGTTCGTCAACTGCTTCAGAGACGTCAGCCTCATTTGTTATGTTTGACTAGATCCTGGACCTGCCCGGCCGCGCCCAAAATGGTGCCGGTGTAAATGGGACTCGTAACTGCTTGTTGTGTACTGGTTGCCCAACCTTGATATCACGAGATACATATGCAGTTTTGAAGCACATGGCGGAGGCTTGTCTGCTGTAGTGGGGCGCCCCTTTATCGTTTCAGTCGCCATTCCGCCCGCTTTTGCTACACTGTGCCTTTTCCGCCATTCAGCTGTTTAGCGCCCGCTCTTACGGCTACAGCGTCTCGCTCACCATGTAGTTGAGTTGCTCCCACTCTTGCGGTGCAGCGATAGGCGGCTTCCACAGGACTCTTAAAATGGCGGCCGGCTCTTCGGATTTGGGCCTGGTCCAGTAAAATGGCCCTGGGACACCTTGGAACTCGGACGCTTGTCTGCCAGGGCTTGGGTTCCATTCTCGAAAGCGTCCCCTCAGCCTTGAAGATTGTACAAAAGTCTTGGGGGCCGTCGACTCCCGCAGGCTTCCGGTGGGGAGCGGCTGCCATGATTGCTTGCGGAATGGCCACGACGGAGCTAAGAGATGGTGGTGCTCTCATGGTGACGCCAGCTTCAGTCTGAAACATCCAGAAACAAGGTGGGGCTTTCATCGTTTGGGAAAAAAAATGTTTTAATCCAATGAAAAGTGTTATTTTTAGGTCACATGACCTAGTCTTACATCATTAGGAAAACAAAAGTAAAATGAACCAATGAAAAGTTTTATTAACAAGTCACATGACCTGTTATGCTTACGTTACGCGCTGCGCGGCGCGCTCTGGATCGTTTCCGGGAAGCTGCGCCTTGCGCACCGGAGCACTTCCGGGTGCGCTAACGCGTCGCGTCATATGACGCATTACGCGACAATGCAGGTCCAGAATATAGTCAAAATGTCTCCACCAACCAGCGGTCGGAATACAACCGCTTTCAGCAGTCCAAAAAGTTCGGTTAAATGTTAAGAGCGGGAGCAACTCAACTACATGGTGAGCGAGACGTTGTAGTCGCAAGAGCGGGCGGTAAACAGCTGAATGGCGGAAGAGGCACAGAGTACCAAAAGCGGGCGGAATGGCAACTAAAACGGTAAAGGGGCGCCCAACGACAGCGTGTCTTCAGGTCAAACGGATTGTGGGACAAGGTCCAGAATGGAAGAGTCATCAAAAGGGAAAAAATTCCGCCGGACCCCGGGAGCCGGCCGCCTATGCCGGGGGCGATCTCAGGCCACACCAGGGCAACACGACTTGGGGAGGGGGCAGGAGCCAAGCGCCCCCTCTCAGTCCGCGCCATCTCACCGCCCCTCGGGGGCCTCCGTCAAGCGGTTTAGGGAGGCACCGTATCACATTGTTTTCCAATGCAGTCAAGTCCACAAATGGACCCCACTTACTTTGAATAGTGAAGCTGCAGCCGGTGCAAATAAGGTTTAAACAGTGTTACAAGAGCTGCTTAGAACTCTGAAGTATGGCACTCAACAACCAGGACTTATGCCATTTGTGTAAGGCAGTGACATGGAAGCAACTCAGGGACAAAAAGCATGAACGAACATTCACGTATGAAAATCTTATTTGGGGAAGGGGTAGAATCCAAACGCCCCCTCCAAGTTCGCGCCACTACACCGTATGTGGAAAATCTGAAGCCATCGTTCTACAAACTCTCAACGCTTGCTATCAGTGCATGAGTTTCATGCTCGATCGATTGAGCTAGCCGGATCGGGCAATAAAAAGTATAAAATAGTTATGTAAATAGTTATTTAATAAAATGTTTTACCCTGTTTCTTTGCTGGTGTGTTGTCTATATTTATAATATTTGCATAGGGTTTGTCGTTATTTTGGGCGGGGTGGGTGGCGGAGTCGAGCTGTCTTGCAGCCCTCATGGTGTGGAGCTCAGTTCATTTCACTATTTTCGTATTTCTCATGAAGGGTTGTTCCTAATGTTTGTATTTTACCGAGGTCAAAAAGAGATCGAATTAGTGGTCTACTGATTTTGCTCGATTACTTTTATTTTTTTACACAATTTTTCACTATCTGCAAAGACTAAACAGAGTATTGCGACTTTGTGCTTGTTTGTAAATAGAGAATGATCCAAAGAGAACCAATTCTAAAACAGTAAATGCTTGGATAACAATCAATCAAATGGAGAGACAAGCAGGTACGACGGATTACAACAGGGGTAAAGGTCTGCGTTAACTACCGTTCACTATCTGCAAAGAGAGAGTACTACTAAGAGAAAAGAGGGGAGGGGGGGGCAGCGTTCAAAGCACATCAGCGTGCATTAACACGGAAATGTTCTTACCTATCACGTACTTGACATTTGACAGCTTTTGATATTTGCTATTAAAAAACCATTGAAATTCACAGAAAAAACCATAGGTTATAGTCGATATATAGTTAGGAATTTGCATTTACAAAACCTTGAAAATTCAATGAAAAAACTATTGGTTTTAGGCCACATATAGTTAGGGATTTGCATTTACAAAACCTTATTTTACTCGCATAAAACCATTGAAATTCCATATATAGTTAGATGCGCTAACTATATATCGCGCACCCGCAATCCACTGCTGATGATGTCACATATTACATCATTCATGACATGGTCAGTGACATCACTGATGACATCACTGATGACAACTCAAATGACATCACTGATGACAACATCACAGATGACATCATTCATGTGTTAATACGATAAACCTCTACAGACTCTGATATAACCTTAGATACACTCAGTGAAAACAGACACTCACAGATTGTCACTCATCCATGGAGTTACTCATACACCTAGACAGTCATGCAAAGAATCAATCACACCTCCATTTCCTCAACTATACAGTTATACACACCTTACTTATTGAAACATATTCTAACACATATTTACTCTCTTATACAATCACTGATACAAGTTTTCAATGATCCATGCAGCCACTCACACATTCACTGGCTCTTAAACACAGTAATTTATATATGTCAACTCTCGCATGTACTGTGTTTTACATATGTACTTACTTTGACATGTAGCATTGAGATATCCAATCACTCACCAATACACTCATGCACACAGTCAACCACCCATACAGCTGTTTCCACATGCAGTTTTGAACCCATACATCTAGTGAATCAGCTGTTCACACATCTATGCACAGAGTCACACACCTCCCAGCCACTCACACACATACTCAGTCTCCCATACAAATACTTGGGCAACCAATCAATAATCCATATAGTTACTCATATAGCTACTGATCAACACATGCAGCAGTTTACAGAACAACAGATATAATGATGCACAAATTAATACAGTTTAATCACTAACCCATGCACTCAGTGAGACACATTTAATCACTCCCTCATACAATCAGTCATGTACCTACTAAATCCTTCATCCAGACACTTATACATCCACTCATTCTTCAATATGTAAGACATATTTTAACTTTACAGAAACATACAGTCACTGGATGTTGTCATCAGTGATGTCATTTGAGTTGTCATCAGTGATGTCATCAGTGATGTCACTGACCATGTCATGAATGATGTAATATGTGACATCATCAGCAGTGGATTGCGGGTGCGCGATATATAGTTAGCGCATCTAACTATATATGGAATTTCAATGGTTTTATGCGATTAAAATAAGGTTTTGTAAATGCAAATCCCTAACTATATATGGCCTAAAACCAATGGTTTTTTCATTGAATATATATTATATATATATATATATATATATATATATATATATATATATATATATATATATATATATATATATATATATATATACATATATATATATATATATATATTCACTGAAAAAACCATAGGTTTCACACCAGTTATAGTTAGGAATTAGCATTTAAAAAACCTATTAAATTCACTGACAAAACCAGTTATAGTTAGCTGGAAATTTTACTGACATAAAACCATTGAAATTCCCACGTTATAGTTAGTTGGACTCACTATAACTTGCGCGCCTGCAATGCACTGCTGATGACGTCACATATTACATCACTCATGACATGGTCAGTGACATCACTCATGACATCACTGATGACACCATCCTTGTGACAGAGTGACAGACCTAATTTCAGTGTAATGTAACGCTTGAAACAAATATTCAAAAATAGAAACAAACATTTTCAAAAAAATGGAGATACCCAAACCAGTAACAACAACCAATTCAGTAATTCCACCATCTATATACTCATCCACTCATTCACCAACAGTTCTATATAGTCACTCATATATATACTCACTCATCATATGTAGTGATACACCTATACATCCTGTTACACATCAGCAGTCATCCAAAAGTTACTCACACACATACTCACACATGCACATAAACTATTGAACATCCATTTATTTGCATATACATTTATACACACACTACCACCTTACTTCTAAGGAAACTTACACATACTTACTCTCTTAAACAATCACTTATAGAAACACATACTTATTTAAACAGGAACTCCTACAATCTCTCACTATATATACTATACTCACTTATATACATCAATACTCACATATACTAGATTAAAACATATGTCGTTAGTAATGAAGACACTAGTGAGACAGTCATTCACTCACTAACACACACATATACACACTCGTCCACCCATACAGTCCTGCACATATTCTGTCTTCAAAACACATACAAACAGTGAGTCAGTCACCAACCCCTGCAGCCACTTATACACAAAGAGAAACACTGATACAAACATTTAAATATTTAAACAATACTCGCTAATATATGTATTCACTAAGATACACTTAATAAGCCAGTTAACCAACCAATTTTTGTTAAAAAAAACATCCATTTACACACTTATTTAAACATTTATTCTTCCATCGACCTTTACAAATACATATATAAAACAAATTTATTTTTCAGAAAGACACACATTCACTGGATGGTGTCATCAGTGATGTCATGAGTGATGTCACTGACCATGTCATGAGTGATGTAATATGTGACGTCATCAGCAGTGCATTGCAGGCGCGCAAGTTATAGTGAGTCCAACTAACTATAACGTGGGAATTTCAATGGTTTTATGTCAGTAAAATTTCCAGCTAACTATAACTGGTTTTGTCAGTGAATTTAATAGGTTTTTTAAATGCTAATTCCTAACTATAACTGGTGTGAAACCTATGGTTTTTTCAGTGAATTTCAAAGGTTTTTTAAATGCTAATTCCTAACTATAACTGGTGTGAAACCTTTGGTTTTTTCAGTGAATTTCAAAGGTTTTTTTAATGCTAATTCCTAACTATATAAGACCTGAAAGCCCACCAGGAATCTCCAGTATGCGCCAGGGGACTGCATTGCAGAGAGGTGTAATGAAGCCACAACCCTTTTTACACCTCTCTGCAACGCAGCCCCCGTGCATGTTTGTAGAGGGGGGACTAATTCCCCTTGCATACTGGGGGTCCCTGGATCATATCTGCCCAAACACCGATATTCCGAACGATTGTAAATGACTTTTCTTGAGAAACATTTGGATTTGGATTATCATGTCCTATACTTTGGAATTTTTGAAAGACTGACTTTGAGGATGCTATAAATTACTCAAGTCTGCCCGAATTGTGTGGGTAAAATTGATACCTAGTCACTTTTAATAAGAATATACTTATGTCTCGTCTAACATTTGGAAGAAATATCTAGTTATATGACAACGGGATACCGACATAACTTGAAGGAAATAAGAACGCCCTGAAGAAGTTCTGTTGTACAGAACGAAACGTTTCGGCTGGCGGTGGTACATAAACTTAAGGAAAATAAAAGCATTTGAATATACACCAAGATTCAGCGCTTCAATAAGTACTCTAAGTGATATGATTTGATTGGACTCATTGTGAAAGTGGTGCTGTGCCAAACTTTGGAATATTCTCCACTACTCTCTACTACTTACTCTCTCCTACTCTCTACTACTCACTCTCTACTGCTCTCTACTACTCACTCTACTACTTACTCTCTACTACTCTCTACTACTCACTCTCTACTACTCTCTACTACTCACTCTACTATTCACTCTACTACTCTCTACTACTCACTCTGCTACTCTCTCTACTGCTCTCTACTACTCTCTACTACTCACTCTCTACTCTCTATTACTCACTCTCTACTCTCTACCTCTCTACCTCTCTCTTCTTCTCTCTCTACTAATCTCGACCTCTCTACCGCTACCTCTCTACCTCTCTACCTCTACACCTCTACCTCTCTACCTCTACACGCACACATATAGACATATATGCATATATATATGTGCATATGCATTTATATATATGTATGTGTATGTATAAAAAAAACAACTAAACATTTTTTTTTCTAAACAGCTACTTTTAAAACTGTCATTCTTTTTTCCCATGGTACGCTCCCGGGTACGCGCACCCGTGCGCGTACCGGGCGCTCCCCCCGCGAAAATCAAAAAAAAAAAAATTTTTTTTTTTGCCTTGCGGGGCCCTTTTATGGCCCCCACATCAAACCTAGGGGGTCAGGGGGGGTCTACTCTGCCCCCTTATGTTCATTTCCCTCTTTGTTTTGGCCACCTCTTGTGTCTCGATTTTACCGAGACACAAGATGGCGGCCGCTCCGGACTGTTTAGAATGTTTACAGACACCCGAGAGCCAATCAGCTTTCCTCGCGCAAGTCGCGTGGCGCGCACGGTACGCGCACCCGTGCGCGTACCCGTGCGCTGCTATAGATATATATATTTTTTTGAACCTTAATTACTCAAAATCCACTGGAGCACATATCTTGAGACATAGCAAAGGCACATCGGGCTACCAGTCCCTACAATTTTGCCAAGTTTGGTGGAAATCCATTCAGCCGTTCGGGCTAAAAGTGAAATCGACCGCCCTATGGAAATTAACATGGGGAAAACGCGTTTTGGGACCCCCCTTTTATCTCGGCCCCCGCTTGACGAATCCCCCCCAAACTTTCAGGGAAGGACCGGACCGCCATGAGACCATTTTCCTGAAAATTTCAGGCAGATTCGTCAACCGGCGCCAAAGTTATTCAAAATAGAATGTTGAGATTTAACATTGAAAATTATCCTAACTATAACTACCTACTGGCGACCGCCAGTAGGTAATATATATATATATATATATATATATATATATATATATGTATATATATATATATGTATATATATATATATATATATATATATATATATATATACATATATATATATATATATATATATATATATATATATATATATATATATATATATATATATATATATATATATATATATATATATATATATATATATATATATATATATATATATATATATATTACCTACTGGCGGTCGCCAGTAGGTAGTTATAGTTAGGATTTTTTTCAATGTTAATTCTCAAAATTCTATTTGGAATAGCTTTGGCACCGGTTGACGAATCTGCCTGAAAATTTCCTGAAAATGGCCTCTCGGCGCCCCGGTCCTTCCCTGAAAGTTTGGGGGGGATTCGTAATGCGGGGGCCAAGATAAAAAGGGGGTCCCAAAACGCGTTTTCCCCATGTTAATTTCCATAGGGCGGTCGATTTCACTTTTAGCCCGAACGGCTGAATGGATTTACACCAAACTTGGCAAAATTGTAGGGACTGGTAGCCCGATGTGCCTTTGCTATGTCTCAAGATATGTGCTCCAGTAGATTTTGAGTAATTTAGGTTCCAAAAAATATATATATCTATAGCCGCGCCCCGGTACGCGCACCGGAAAGCGCACCGGGCGCGTCACGCGACTTGCGCGCGGAAAGCTGATTGGCTGTCGGTTGTCTGTAAACATTCTAAACAGTCCGGAGCGGCCGCCATCTTGTGTCTCGGTAGGATCGAGACATGAGAGGTGGCCAAAACAAAGGGGTAAAAGACTATAAGGGGGCAGAGTAGACACCCCCTGTCCCCCTAGGTTTGATGTGGGGGCCATTAAAGGGCCCCGCGGGGTCTCAAATTATTATTTTTTTTCGATTTTCCCGGGGGAAGCGCCCGGTACGCGCAGCTGGGAGCGGACCGGGGAGCGTACTATGGGAAAAAAATAACTTTAAATTTTTTTATGTTTATTAATTGTTTTTTTTTGTTGTTTTTTTAATTTTATTGATTTTTAAAAAATTTTTATTTAAAATTATTAACTAAAAATGTATTCCTCTGATTCTTTTTCATAATTTAATAAAACTTGTAACATAATATTGTCCGGTATTTCCTCATAATTATAATTACATGATTCCATTTGTTCCAAACATTCTATGAACTGTTTATCCAAAGAGTCATCCATGAAATCAACTTCATCTTTTTGCTCTTCTGGTTTTTCCACCTTTACTTCGATTGAAGTAACATTTGCTTGATTTTCACCTTCCATTTTCTTTCTGAAAATTGCATACAAATTAACTATATTAGTAGAGTTAGGGTACTGTATACCAGAGAAGTCTAATTCAATCCATAACTATTACAGAGAAGTCTATCTCAATCTATAACTATTACAGAGGGATAGTATATCACTAAAAGAATATTTTTTCTTAAATTAACTTAAAGTGTACAACATACTTCCAAAATAACAACTTACCTTGGAGAAATCAGTTGAAGTTGTCAGTGTTATTTGTTTTCAAATGTACTTCTGGAAGCAGTAGTCAAAATGGCTGTGTTTCCCTCTCTTCTTTTATATATATTCTTGTACTTAACCAATCAAACGTCAGTAAATAATCGAAGTCAATGAAAGAAACTTTTTAATTGGTTGTAAATTCTCACACTTCATATGTGTTTTTGTCATGTAATTTACCTCAGGATATTTAGACAGGCCTGTAGCTTAAATGTCTCAATGGAATTCCACCAAATTTGGGCAAATGGTAGGGACTGCTATGTAGTAGGACGTATTCTATATTTGATGAAAGTGTCTCTAGTGGTTTTTCTGAAAATTACTTTCCCACCTTTTTTTTTGGAGCGCTTACCGGTGCGCGCTCCGATACGTGCACCGGCAGCGTAACGGAAGTCCTCCATTTTGTGTTTCGGTACAATCGAGACACAAGATGGAGGGCAAACAATGTTCGGTATGGTTAGAAGGGGGCAAAGTAGAGACTTCTTGACCCTCTAGGTTTTCTGAGGGTGGCTTAGGAGGCTCATAAACGTAAAAAAAAAAAAAAAATCTTAATTTTTCGCGGGGGGAGCGCCCGGTACGCGCACCGGTAAGCGTACCGGAAAGCGTACTTTGGTAAAAAATAGTGAAAAAAGTTAGAAAAAGATAAACGTTTTGAATGATCAGAGGTAGGGTAGCTCTGAAAAGAGCTTTTGGGTTCTGTGGCTGATTTAGGTACCTACAAGTAGGTTCCAATGCACAGTCTTAAATTCAGGAGGAATATTCTATTTCCTTCATCTGAGAAGTGCACACCATCTCCTCTGTAGATGTCTTGCATGTTGTAACGCAAGTTGTTATTGCATATTGAACTCATTCCATAGTCTCTCATGTAAGCAGAAACAGATTTGTTCACATGTTTCCGTGCTTTCTCAAATTGTGGACAAAATTGGTTGGACCAGTTCCATTTCTGTCTTTGGCATATATTTGAATATACCAAGGCAGTTTGTGGAAAAAGTATCATCAATTGATGAAAGGTGTCCTTTAAGAGTATTTCCAGACCAACCCCAGTCATAGTGCCCAAATCATTTCCACCACAGTGCACTATTAAAAGGTCTGGGCTTGGCAGATGCAAAAAGGTTTTCACCAATGGTATCAATTGATGACATTTTAATCCTCTCTGGCCAATCCACTTGATTTCCACATTTGATAAATCAAGGTTGTGATTATTTCTGCTTGTTGCATACCTTTGAGCCCAGTGGATGTAGCTATGTCCTATAATCCATACAGAATACATGATGTGAGAAGGTTCTGGTGCAGTCAGATGAAGTGTAGGAATGAAATGGCAGTTGGAACAGTAGGAGTTTACAAAAAAATAATTGTGGATTTTCACTGCTCTTGAATCACAAGCAATGATTGGTGGATTCAGATAGTTGAAAACTGAAAGTTAGGGTGCATGGTTGTGTTGTGTTAAAGAAGCAATTTGAATGGTTAAAAAAAAGTCACTAAAAGCTAAAATACCCTGGATAGGCTGGTGTATTGAGAGGTCAAACATCCTTGCTGAGGTAATTTGCAACATTGTACAATAAACTTTTGAACCTGAGAGTTCAGTTAGGAGGGAGTTGCTATGGTAACAGATAGAAAGATCTGAGAGGGGGAAGGGTGTTGGTTTGAAAATAGTGAGGGAAGACTTTTGATTGGTTTAATTAAGGCATATGTGTACAAAGTTAGAGATTTTCTATGCCAGTCTTGGTTTCAGTGTATTGAGTGCACACTTTTTGCTCTGCTAAAGAGAAATTGGTGTGTGTGTCTGACACTGTTTTCAATCTCCAAAAGCATTTGTAAAGGTAAGCAATTTTTTATTTAATTTAGATAGAGACTTGTTTGCTCTATGGAGAATATTTAGAAGCAGATAGTTATGTTTTAGAAGTCAAATTGTATGCTAGTATATAAGTCCTGTGTTGTGTTTCTTATATGTTATTCAAAAAACGATTTTGGGTGAAAATGAATGGTATTTGCATTTCGCCCTTTTTTATGATTGCCTTGTGCAGCTGATGCATCACTTTAAACATGGGTAATAAGTGATGCACTGGTGGTGCAAGGCCTTCATAAATAAGGCTCTGACTTTGTTTGCTGTTGATTTGTTTTTGGATTTTTGATAATGCTTGATATCAACATTTGAAAGATAGAGGATTTGTCTTTGGGGAAACAGTGACGTTTCAAAAGTGATATTCTGTGCTTGTACATAGGTTCTGCGCAGTGTTTCTTATATGATATTCAAAAAACGATTTTGGGTGCAAATGAATAGTATTTTCATTTGGCCCTTATTTATGATTGCCTTATGCAACTGGTGCATCACTTTATACATGGGAAATAAGTGACACTCTTGTGGCGCAAGACCTTCATAAATAAGGCCCTGACTTTGTTTGCTGATATTGAGTGGTGTACATAGGTTCTGTGCAGTGTTTCTTACATGTTAATCAAAAAACGATTTATGGGTGCAATTGATTGGTATTTGCATTTGGCCCTTTTTTATGATTGCCTTGTGCAGCTGATGCATCACTTTAAACTGGAGTAATAAGTGACGCACTGGTGGCGCAAGGCCTTCATAAATAAGGCTCTGACTTTGTTTGCTGTTGATTTGATTTTGGAATTTTGATAATGCTTGATATCAACATTTGAAAGATAGAGGATTTGTATTTGGGGAAACAGTGACGTTTCAAAAGTGATATTCTGTGCTTGTACAAAGGTTCTGCGCAGTGTTTCTTATATGTTATTCAAAAAACGATTTTGGTGCAAATGAATGGTATTTGGCTCTTATTTATGATTGCCTTATGCAACTGGTGCATCACTTTATACATGGGAAATAAGTGACACTCTTGTGGCGCAAGACCTTCATAAATAAGGCCCTGACTTTGTTTGCTGATATTGAGTGGTGTACATAGGTTCTGTGCAGTGTTTCTTACATGTTAATCAAAAAACGATTTATGGGTGCAATTGATTGGTATTTGCATTTGGCCCTTTTTTATGATTGCCTTGTGCAGCTGATGCATCACTTTAAACTGGAGTAATAAGTGTCGCACTGGTGGCGCAAGGCCTTCATAAATAAGGCTCTGACTTTGTTTGCTGTTGATTTGATTTTGGAATTTTGATAATGCTTGATATCAACTTTTGAAAGATAGAGGATTTGTATTTGGGGAAACAGTGACGTTTCAAAAGTGATATTCTGTGCTTGTACAAAGGTTCTGCGCAGTGTTTCTTATATGTTATTCAAAAAACGATTTTGGTGCAAATGAATGGTATTTGGCTCTTATTTATGATTGCCTTATGCAACTGGTGCATCACTTTATACATGGGAAATAAGTGACACTCTTGTGGCGCAAGACCTTCATAAATAAAGCCCTGACTTCGTTTGCTGATATTGAGTGGTTGTACATAGGTTCTGCGCAGTGTTTCTTACATGTTATTCAAAAAACGATTTTTGGGTGCAATTGATTGGTATTTGCATTTGGCCCTTTTTTATGATTGCCTTGTGCAGCTGATGCATCACTTTAAACATGGGTAATAAGTGACGCACTGGTGGCGCAAGGCCTTCATAAATAAGGTCCTGACTTTGTCTGCTGATATTGATTGGTTTTACATAGGTTCTGCGCAGTGTTTCTTACATGTTATTCAAAAAACAAATTTTGGGTGCAATTGATTGGTATTTGCATTTGGACCTTTTTTATGATAGCCTTGTGCAGCTGATGCATCACTTTAAACATGGGTAATAAGTGATGCACTGGTGGCGCAAGGCCTTTATAAATAAGGCCCTGAGTTGCTATTGTATAAACTTAAATATGTTGCAATTTATTGTTTATATTGTTTGCTTTTTGACAATACTTTGTTGTTTGCTAATAGTGGTCTTTCATGTGTTTTTTTTAACAGAACAACATATTCAAATCAACTTCTGAAAAGCAAGCAAAAATGCCTTCAAGGCAAAGAATTATCAAAAATACCATACGGAAAAGGAGAACATCAACAACAGAGTTTATGGAATCTTCTACAACAACTACTTCAAAAAACACCAGAAAAGCTTCTGGTAAGCCAATTAAGTATTTTCTTCGCAACATATGTCGTAGAAAAAAAAATGATATTGCTAATGTGAATATTCAGAAAAAGTCAACAAGTCTAAAAAGGAAGGAGAGGCCCACAAAAAATGTCTCGATTGGAGCAGGAGAGAAGAGAATGGATAGCAATAGAAGGGTAAATCTTTTTAGGGACATTCGTAGGCGAATGTTTCGCAATAGGGTAGTTTTAAATTTGCTAAAAAATGATAAGAAAAGTAATCTGAGAGCTGCTTTTTACTAGAAAAAGAAAAGTGTAGAAAAGATTGTTGATCAGGCTTTTGAAGTTAAGAAAAAAATATTTATTTTAATAATCAATAGAATTAAGATACTTAATAAGGCTATTGATGTTTTCAAATCGAACAGTAGATGGAAAAGAATTATTATTCGGAGTAATTTTTGTGAAGTATTTTCTGGTGAATGGATGCATAGTTCAAGTTTTGAGCCTTTTTTCAATGAGGAGAGTTACTTTCAGGAAAATGATTTGGTGCATGCAGTTGACACCAGTGGTCGAGCATATGAGGTGAAAGATAGTTGTGTGATAGAAAAAGAGAAACTTGTATCTAGAGATGCAGAAGAGGTGTTAGCTGATGAAGTTTTAGGGAGACGTACTAAGGGTCCAGTGTACACATGGAAATGCAGTAGTATTTGTAGTGTGCGACAGGAATCAATCGATTTGTTTAGAAATTTCTTACGTACATATAGTAAGAAAAGTCTCAAACAAAAAATGAAGATCTTGCAAGAGTTAGATCCTTGCAGAGTGAGAGAAAGCACAGGTTTGCATGGGCATTCACTAGCTTGTCTTTCTAGAAAAGTTTGTTGGAGTGTTTTTCATCATTTTAGGATGTTAGCAGTGCATCATAATAAGGTGAGGAAATTAGTGAGAAAGTTGTAATATGCAAAAAGTCCAGCACTTAAGCTTAAACAGTTAAACAGTGCTCTTTTGCATGGATCTGAAGTGGATGTGAAGACTATTTGTGAAGAAATTGAGTTTTGTTATTTGGGAACAAAGAGGGCAGTGTAGAAATAGATATAGTAATGGATGGTAATGCAGAAGATAATGGACAGATTTCAAGTATAGAAAAGTTTGATGAGGAAATTATCAAGTTTAAGGTGAAATCAAGTGAAAGGCCTAATTTAACTTGTGTGTGTTGTCAACGGACTCATTATAAGATTCAGACTAGGTTAGAGATTTTCTATGCCAGTCTTGGTTTCAGTGTATTGAGTGCACACTTTTTGCTCTGCTAAAGAGAAATTGGTGTGTGTGTCTGACACTGTTTTCAATCTCCAAAAGCATTTGTAAAGGTAAGCAATTTTTTATTTAATTTAGATAGAGACTTGTTTGCTCTATGGAGAATATTTAGAAGCAGATAGTTATGTTTTAGAAGTCAAATTGTATGCTAGTATATAAGTCCTGTGTTGTGTTTCTTATATGTTATTCAAAAAACGATTTTGGGTGAAAATGAATGGTATTTGCATTTCGCCCTTTTTTATGATTGCCTTGTGCAGCTGATGCATCACTTTAAACATGGGTAATAAGTGATGCACTGGTGGCGCAAGGCCTTCATAAATAAGGCTCTGACTTTGTTTGCTGTTGATTTGTTTTTGGATTTTTGATAATGCTTGATATCAACATTTGAAAGATAGAGGATTTGTCTTTGGGGAAACAGTGACGTTTCAAAAGTGATATTCTGTGCTTGTACATAGGTTCTGCGCAGTGTTTCTTATATGTTATTCAAAAAACGATTTTGGGTGCAAATGAATAGTATTTTTATTTGGCCCTTATTTATGATTGCCTTATGCAACTGGTGCATCACTTTATACATGGGAAATAAGTGACACTCTTGTGGCGCAAGACCTTCATAAATAAGGCCCTGACTTTGTTTGCTGATATTGAGTGGTGTACATAGGTTCTGTGCAGTGTTTCTTACATGTTAATCAAAAAACGATTTATGGGTGCAATTGATTGGTATTTGCATTTGGCCCTTTTTTATGATTGCCTTGTGCAGCTGATGCATCACTTTAAACTGGAGTAATAAGTGACGCACTGGTGGCGCAAGGCCTTCATAAATAAGGCTCTGACTTTGTTTGCTGTTGATTTGATTTTAGAATTTTGATAATGCTTGATATCAACTTTTGAAAGATAGAGGATTTGTATTTGGGGAAACAGTGACGTTTCAAAAGTGATATTCTGTGCTTGTACAAAGGTTCTGCGCAGTGTTTCTTATATGTTATTCAAAAAACGATTTTGGTGCAAATGAATGGTATTTGGCTCTTATTTATGATTGCCTTATGCAACTGGTGCATCACTTTATACATGGGAAATAAGTGACACTCTTGTGGCGCAAGACCTTCATAAATAAAGCCCTGACTTCGTTTGCTGATATTGAGTGGTTGTACATAGGTTCTGCGCAGTGTTTCTTACATGTTATTCAAAAAACGATTTTTGGGTGCAATTGATTGGTATTTGCATTTGGCCCTTTTTTATGATTGCCTTGTGCAGCTGATGCATCACTTTAAACATGGGTAATAAGTGACGCACTGGTGGCGCAAGGCCTTCATAAATAAGGTCCTGACTTTGTCTGCTGATATTGATTGGTTGTACATAGGTTCTGCGCAGTGTTTCTTACATGTTATTCAAAAAACGAATTTTGGGTGCAATTGATTGGTATTTGCATTTGGACCTTTTTTATGATAGCCTTGTGCAGCTGATGCATCACTTTAAACATGGGTAATAAGTGATGCACTGGTGGCGCAAGGCCTTTATAAATAAGGCCCTGAGTTGCTATTGTATAAACTTAAATATGTTGCAATTTATTGTTTATATTGTTTGCTTTTTGACAATACTTTGTTGTTTGCTAATAGTGGTCTTTCATGTGTTTTTTTTAACAGAACAACATATTCAAATCAACTTCTGAAAAGCAAGCAAAAATGCCTTCAAGGCAAAGAATTATCAAAAATACCATACGGAAAAGGAGAACATCAACAACAGAGTTTATGGAATCTTCTACAACAACTACTTCAAAAAACACCAGAAAAGCTTCTGGTAAGCCAATTAAGTCTTTTCTTCGCAACATATGTCGTAGAAAAAAAAATGATATTGCTAATGTGAATATTCAGAAAAAGTCAACAAATCTAAAAAGGAAGGAGAGGCCCACAAAAAATGTCTCGATTGGAGCAGGAGAGAAGAGAATGGATAGCAATAGAAGGGTAAATCTTTTTAGGGACATTCGTAGGCGAATGTTTCGCAATAGGGTAGTTTTAAATTTGCTAAAAAATGATAAGAAAAGTAATCTGAGAGCTGCTTTTTACAAGAAAAAGAAAAGTGTAGAAAAGATTGTTGATCAGGCTTTTGAAGTTAAGAAAAAATTATTTATTTTAATAATCAATAGAATTAAGATACTTAATAAGGCTATTGATGTTTTCAAATCGAACAGTAGATGGAAAAGAATTATTATTCGGAGTAATTTTTGTGAAGTATTTTCTGGTGAATGGATGCATAGTTCAAGTTTTGAGCCTTTTTTCAATGAGGAGAGTTACTTTCAGGAAAATGATTTGGTGCATGCAGTTGACACCAGTGGTCGAGCATATGAGGTGAAAGATAGTTGTGTGATAGAAAAAGAGAAACTTGTATCTAGAGATGCAGAAGAG
The DNA here is from genome assembly GCF_964263255.1 of Lissotriton vulgaris. Classification (NCBI taxonomy): domain Eukaryota; kingdom Metazoa; phylum Chordata; class Amphibia; order Caudata; family Salamandridae; genus Lissotriton; species Lissotriton vulgaris. The sequence continues at coordinate 1,292,116,527 of NC_141689.1, read as the reverse complement.
GTGTTAGCTGATGAAGTTTTAGGGAGACGTACTAAGGGTCCAGTGTACACATGGAAATGCAGTAGTATTTGTAGTGTGCGACAGGAATCAATCGATTTGTTTAGAAATTTCTTACGTACATATAGTAAGAAAAGTCTCAAACAAAAAATGAAGATCTTGCAAGAGTTAGATCCTTGCAGAGTGAGAGAAAGCACAGGTTTGCATGGGCATTCACTAGCTTGTCTTTCTAGAAAAGTTTGTTGGAGTGTTTTTCATCATTTTAGGATGTTAGCAGTGCATCATAATAAGGTGAGGAAATTAGTGAGAAAGTTGTAATATGCAAAAAGTCCAGCACTTAAGCTTAAACAGTTAAACAGTGCTCTTTTGCATGGATCTGAAGTGGATGTGAAGACTATTTGTGAAGAAATTGAGTTTTGTTATTTGGGAACAAAGAGGGCAGTGTAGAAATAGATATAGTAATGGATGGTAATGCAGAAGATAATGGACAGATTTCAAGTATAGAAAAGTTTGATGAGGAAATTATCAAGTTTAAGGTGAAATCAAGTGAAAGGCCTAATTTAACTTGTGTGTGTTGTCAACGGACTCATTTTAAGATTCAGACTAGGTTAGAGATTTTCTATGCCAGTCTTGGTTTCAGTGTATTGAGTGCACACTTTTTGCTCTGCTAAAGAGAAATTGGTGTGTGTGTCTGACACTGTTTTCAATCTCCAAAAGCATTTGTAAAGGTAAGCAATTTTTTATTTAATTTAGATAGAGACTTGTTTGCTCTATGGAGAATATTTAGAAGCAGATAGTTATGTTTTAGAAGTCAAATTGTATGCTAGTATATAAGTCCTGTGTTGTGTTTCTTATATGTTATTCAAAAAACGATTTTGGGTGAAAATGAATGGTATTTGCATTTCGCCCTTTTTTATGATTGCCTTGTGCAGCTGATGCATCACTTTAAACATGGGTAATAAGTGATGCACTGGTGGCGCAAGGCCTTCATAAATAAGGCTCTGACTTTGTTTGCTGTTGATTTGTTTTTGGATTTTTGATAATGCTTGATATCAACATTTGAAAGATAGAGGATTTGTCTTTGGGGAAACAGTGACGTTTCAAAAGTGATATTCTGTGCTTGTACATAGGTTCTGCGCAGTGTTTCTTATATGTTATTCAAAAAACGATTTTGGGTGCAAATGAATAGTATTTTCATTTGGCCCTTATTTATGATTGCCTTATGCAACTGGTGCATCACTTTATACATGGGAAATAAGTGACACTCTTGTGGCGCAAGACCTTCATAAATAAGGCCCTGACTTTGTTTGCTGATATTGAGTGGTGTACATAGGTTCTGTGCAGTGTTTCTTACATGTTAATCAAAAAACGATTTATGGGTGCAATTGATTGGTATTTGCATTTAGCCCTTTTTTATGATTGCCTTGTGCAGCTGATGCATCACTTTAAACTGGAGTAATAAGTGACGCACTGGTGGCGCAAGGCCTTCATAAATAAGGCTCTGACTTTGTTTGCTGTTGATTTGATTTTGGAATTTTGATAATGCTTGATATCAACTTTTGAAAGATAGAGGATTTGTATTTGGGGAAACAGTGACGTTTCAAAAGTGATATTCTGTGCTTGTACAAAGGTTCTGCGCAGTGTTTCTTATATGTTATTCAAAAAACGATTTTGGTGCAAATGAATGGTATTTGGCTCTTATTTATGATTGCCTTATGCAACTGGTGCATCACTTTATACATGGGAAATAAGTGACACTCTTGTGGCGCAAGACCTTCATAAATAAAGCCCTGACTTCGTTTGCTGATATTGAGTGGTTGTACATAGGTTCTGCGCAGTGTTTCTTACATGTTATTCAAAAAACGATTTTTGGGTGCAATTGATTGGTATTTGCATTTGGCCCTTTTTTATGATTGCCTTGTGCAGCTGATGCATCACTTTAAACATGGGTAATAAGTGACGCACTGGTGGCGCAAGGCCTTCATAAATAAGGTCCTGACTTTGTCTGCTGATATTGATTGGTTGTACATAGGTTCTGCGCAGTGTTTCTTACATGTTATTCAAAAAACGAATTTTGGGTGCAATTGATTGGTATTTGCATTTGGACCTTTTTTATGATAGCCTTGTGCAGCTGATGCATCACTTTAAACATGGGTAATAAGTGATGCACTGGTGGCGCAAGGCCTTTATAAATAAGGCCCTGAGTTGCTATTGTATAAACTTAAATATGTTGCAATTTATTGTTTATATTGTTTGCTTTTTGACAATACTTTGTTGTTTGCTAATAGTGGTCTTTCATGTGTTTTTTTTAACAGAACAACATATTCAAATCAACTTCTGAAAAGCAAGCAAAAATGCCTTCAAGGCAAAGAATTATCAAAAATACCATACGGAAAAGGAGAACATCAACAACAGAGTTTATGGAATCTTCTACAACAACTACTTCAAAAAACACCAGAAAAGCTTCTGGTAAGCCAATTAAGTCTTTTCTTCGCAACATATGTCGTAGAAAAAAAAATGATATTGCTAATGTGAATATTCAGAAAAAGTCAACAAATCTAAAAAGGAAGGAGAGGCCCACAAAAAATGTCTCGATTGGAGCAGGAGAGAAGAGAATGGATAGCAATAGAAGGGTAAATCTTTTTAGGGACATTCGTAGGCGAATGTTTCGCAATAGGGTAGTTTTAAATTTGCTAAAAAATGATAAGAAAAGTAATCTGAGAGCTGCTTTTTACAAGAAAAAGAAAAGTGTAGAAAAGATTGTTGATCAGGCTTTTGAAGTTAAGAAAAAATTATTTATTTTAATAATCAATAGAATTAAGATACTTAATAAGGCTATTGATGTTTTCAAATCGAACAGTAGATGGAAAAGAATTATTATTCGGAGTAATTTTTGTGAAGTATTTTCTGGTGAATGGATGCATAGTTCAAGTTTTGAGCCTTTTTTCAATGAGGAGAGTTACTTTCAGGAAAATGATTTGGTGCATGCAGTTGACACCAGTGGTCGAGCATATGAGGTGAAAGATAGTTGTGTGATAGAAAAAGAGAAACTTGTATCTAGAGATGCAGAAGAGGTGTTAGCTGATGAAGTTTTAGGGAGACGTACTAAGGGTCCAGTGTACACATGGAAATGCAGTAGTATTTGTAGTGTGCGACAGGAATCAATCGATTTGTTTAGAAATTTCTTACGTACATATAGTAAGAAAAGTCTCAAACAAAAAATGAAGATCTTGCAAGAGTTAGATCCTTGCAGAGTGAGAGAAAGCACAGGTTTGCATGGGCATTCACTAGCTTGTCTTTCTAGAAAAGTTTGTCGGAGTGTTTTTCATCATTTTAGGATGTTAGCAGTGCATCATAATAAGGTGAGGAAATTAGTGAGAAAGTTGTAATATGCAAAAAGTCCAGCACTTAAGCTTAAACAGTTAAACAGTGCTCTTTTGCATGGATCTGAAGTGGATGTGAAGACTATTTGTGAAGAAATTGAGTTTTGTTATTTGGGAACAAAGAGGGCAGTGTAGAAATAGATATAGTAATGGATGGTAATGCAGAAGATAATGGACAGATTTCAAGTATAGAAAAGTTTGATGAGGAAATTATCAAGTTTAAGGTGAAATCAAGTGAAAGGCCTAATTTAACTTGTGTGTGTTGTCAACGGACTCATTATAAGATTCAGACTAGGTTAGTTGATTTATATGCAAAAAGTGAATTGGAAAATAATAGTGAATGGAAGGATTTTGTAAGTTATTTGTTGGTGGAGAATTCTTTTGATTTGAGTTTGGATCAGCGTATTTGTAATTATTGTTTAAATAAATTAAATGAAAATAAAATGCCTGCTAGAGCAGTTTATAATAATCTTCAGTTGATAGATATTCCTTCTGAATTGATGGATCTAAATACTTATGAATCTATTTTGATTCAATGCGTCCATCCTTTTCAGGCTATTGTACGCATGGAGCCTAAGACAGGGAAATTGCCTGCATCAGATTTACTGAGAGGATTAAAGGGAAGAGTTGTTTATTTGCCTCTAGATGTAAAGAAAAATATTGATACAATTGGTGTAGAAAGAGTAGAAGAAGATCCTTTAGTTATTCTAGTTAATGGGGTTCCAACAAAGAGTAAGAAAATCTGGCAAGATTTAGTGGATATTAAAAAAGTCAAAAAGGCAACGTTGTATTTGGTCAAAAACAATGAGTACTACAAAGATGTAAGTGTTGGAGCAGAGGAAACAGCTATAGAAGAAGATAGTGATTCTTCAGTTGGTCAAATTGAACAAGTTGATGTGTCTAGAAGTGAAGAAATATATGAACATTATACTGTTCATCCTTTGCATTCCTAAGAAGTAATGGGAAATGCAATTGCCTTGTTTCAAATGAAAGCAGCAAAAGGAAGTCCCATTAGTGTATGGGAAGAAAGTTTGGAAGCTCGTTGTTTTCCACAATTATTTCCAACAGGTCGTGGTGGACGATATGATGATCGACCAGTTCAAATTCCTGCAGCTGAATACCGGACTCTAAGAATATATGCTGAAGATCCAAGGTTTCGTCAATGCATTCCATATTTGTTTCATCTACTGTTTGAAAGTGATTTGTCTGGGCTTTCTTATGCAGTTAATCATATATTAAAAAGTGGAGCTCATTTGCAAAATATTTGTGCAAGGGACTTTATGGAGAAAGTTAATCTGCAAGACAGTATTTTGGAATCTCAGCTAATCAATCTCATGGCATGTCAACGTGGAACCAACGAGTATTGGTTTCGTCGTCATGGAGAATTGAAATGTATGCTAAGAAACTTAGGAACTCCTACATGGTTCCTCACTCTTAGCTGTGCTGAGTATGCATGGGACGATTTACTTCAATTTCTACGAGAGGCAAATGAAAACATACCAAATATAGAATTGAAAACACCAGGAGAACTGTGTTCTTTGGATCCAGTGAATGTTTGCAGATATTTTAATCATAGATTTGAAGCTATGATGTCTTTTATTACCAACAAAAAAAATCCTCCCCTTGGAGAGGTTTTGGATTTCTTTTGGAGGAAGGAATATCAAGCGAGAGGTGCTCCTCATATACATATGTTGTTGTGGATTAAAGATGCACCCAAATTTGGATCAGATTCAGATGAAACAGTGATGAGTTTCATTGAAGAGTATTCAACATGTGCTGTTCCAAAATCTACTGAAGAAAACAATTTAAGGCAACAAGTTTTACGTTTTCAATCTCATCGTTGTGGAAAGTACTGTCGTCGAAAATTTAAAAACAAGGAAAAGTACTACACGAAATGTCGTTTTGCATTTCCTCGACCAGTGATTTCTAAGGGAAGAGTAAATAATTTTATGTCATCTCTACGACATACTGTGACGAGGAAATCTCCCAAAAATACATACAATTTGAAAAGAAATGAAGAATCTAAGTACATCAACGATTACAACCCAGTGATTTTGTCCATGTGGAATGCTAACATGGATATTCAGTTCATTGCTGACAACTCTATTGCTGTGGCTCGATATGTGACATCTTACATCACAAAAAAAGAAAAGACAGAACTGAAGGAAATGTGGGAGGACATTTCACATGAAAAGAGTCTAAGCAAGAAACTATACAGTTTCAGTCTGAAGATGTTGTTGCATCGAGAAATTGGAGCATATGAATGTTCTGATCAGTTATCATCAGCAAGTCTCTATGCCAAATCAAGAACAATCATTTGGGTGAGTCTAGGTCTTGCTGCAACACGAAACCGAGTTTTGAAATCTGTACAAGAAATTGAATATTTGGCAGAGAAAGAACCAAACAGTACAGATATTTTGAAGACAAATATGTTGGATACATACTATCCAAATAAAAGTACTCACCTTGAGAACACTTGTTTGTATGAAGTTCTGCAAAACTACAGTTATAAGAGGAACATCACAGAAGATATCAATAATGGAAAATATGCACTCATTGGCTATGAAGGATGTCTAGTGAAACAGAAAAAAGGCTATTTGATTAATCATCGAAAATTGAGTTGTGAAGTTCCAGAGAAAAGGGAATTTTACTATTTAGCTCTTTTGCAACTCTTTAAGCCATGGCGTACAGAAGAGGAACTACTTGGAGATTTTCTCTGTTATGAAGACTCTTTTAATGCAACTAAGGATACCATAGAATGTCCTATTTTTCTAAATTATCTCCAAATGTTGAATGAAGAAATGGAGCAAGAAACCACAATTGCTGAAGAGATAGCTAGAGACAGTTCTCAAGATAGTCAGAGTTCTACTTCATTGAGCCAGGATCCACTAGGAGGACCAATTATCCAAAATGAAGCTGCCACTGCCATGGATGAGGTGGAAAGAGCTATGGAACAAGCTCAAGAGAATGGAGTTAACTTAGAAGATTTGGTAAAGCAACTAAACATTGAGCAGAAAAAGATATATGATGAAGTCACAGAGCAGACTGAACATGGATTCAGACATGAGAAAAAAGAGTGCTCATGTACATCATTTGACCCTGTGCGACTATATGTAAGTGGAGAAGCGGGGACAGGAAAAAGTTTTCTAATTAAAGCCATTGCAAGTTATCTGCAGAAAAGGACAGATTCACCACTCTCTTGTGTTGTAACTGCTCCAACTGGTCTGGCAGCACATAACATTAAAGGGATTACTCTACATCGTTTACTGATGCTGCCAGTTGAACATGATAGTAAATTGCATTACAACAAGTTATCTGGAGATGCGTGTTCTGAAGTTTCCAGAGTCCTGAAGAAAATTAACTTCTTATCATTGATGAAGTAGGCATGGTCTCAAATCTAATGCTTGCTTTTGTGCATTTGAGAATGCAAGAAATTCTTAGAACAGAGTATGATGTGTTATTTGGAGGAAAACACATTATTGTTTTTGGAGATCTATTGCAGTTGACTCCAGTAAAAGGACAACCAGTGTTTAAAATGCTCACACATGAAGATACTAGGAAGTCCCTTGGAAGCATTGAAAACGTTAATATATGGTTACATTTTAAATATGCTGAACTGCTTCAAAATATGCGACAGGCAAAGGATGAAGATTATAAAAATATTCTACAAGATGTAAGAATTGGAAAAGTGACTGAGCTTGGGAAAAACGCTTTGCATAGTCGATTAATTTCAAATTTGTTTCCAAATGAAAACATTCTTCCAGAGAATATTTTTTAAAAAATGTCTGAGAAGAAATCTGGGATATGTTTGATGCCAACTCTGCAAGAATGTTCCATCTTCAACAACAAAATGTTAGAGTTAGAAAATGAAGAGATTGTGAAACTGGAAGCAATAGATAAAATAGAGCATATGGTTACAACAATTGTTTTGTCTGAAAATTTGAAAATTAAATTGGATTCATTGGAGAAAAGTATTTCTAAAACAGCTGGTTTTGAAAAGACTCTGAATGTGTGTTTAAATTGTCGTATCATTTTGAGAAGGAATTTAAATGTTGAAAGAGGTCTGGTAAATGGAGCAATGGGTTATGTTGTTGATTTTGTGAATTACAGAAATAGAGATGGAATTGAATTTTTAAAAATAAAATTTGATGGCATTGAACAAGTACAACAAATAAGTTGTGGTTCTGCTAGATTTTTACTTGTAAAAGACTTATATGTTCGCCGAAAACAGTTTCCTGTTTGTTTGGCATATGCAGTAACAATTCATAAATCTCAAGGTTTAAGTGTAGATAATGCTTTGGTGAACATTGGAAGATCTGTGTTTAAAGAGGGTATGGCATATGTGGCATTATCCAGAGTCAGAACTTTATCAGGATTGTATTTGATTGCGTGTGATGAGACAAAGATTTCTGCAGATCTAGATTGTGTAAAAGAATACAATAGGTTAAGAAGAGAGTATGCTCCACATTTGCCTCAATATCCTCTGTTTGAAAAACGTGTGGTAAGCCGTAAACGAAGAAATGAGGATAATTGTAGTGAGGTAGTTGCAAAAAGACAAAAAGTAGAGAAAACTGTAATTGAAAACAGGAAGAAAAAGAATTGTGGAGAAAATGTTGTTGGATTTCAGTTTGAAAATAGTTCTGGTGTCAGCTGCTATGCTAATGTAGTGGTTAATGTTGTTTTTTTTCTTAAAAGTTTACAAGAACAGATTGTTGAAAATCGGGATCAAAGATTGTGTGGTTTATTGAATTCTGTGTTTGAGAACTGTAGCAGTGGTACAGCACAAATAGAAAGTGTAACAGAAATTCGAAATATTTTAGATATGTGTTCTGGTCAAGATAAATTTTCACAGAACATTCAGCAGGATTGTCAGGAATTTTTAATGTATATGTTTGGTGTTTTGGAAGATGAAGGTGTAGACGTAGATAATCTTTTCAGCCTTTCTTATCAATGGCAGCATGACTGCCACAATTGTAGTTTATCAAGTACTACTAGAATAGACACTGAAAAATTTATATATTTGATTTTACCTGACTGTAAATCAGTGTCTTTTAAAAATCTAGTTAAAGCAGCAGATCATAATATGGTGTGTACCCAATGTAAGTGTCCAATGCTATCCACATTATTTATACAAAGTTATGGGTAGTATATCATTTTAGTTTTCCAACGATGTAGACCTGATGGAACTAAATGGAAAGGGGAGACCACTCGGTCCCCCCGAACGTATGGTAGGGGGCCCGGATCCCCCCGGGAAACCATTTTGGGCAGGGGGCGTGTCTCGGCTGGTATGCCCGAAGCGGCGTAGCCGGGGCGCGCCTTTTCCCGCCCAAGAAGGGTTGTCCTAGACACTTACACCGTTGGCCACGCCCCGTAGGCGTACCGGAGGAGGGTACACGCCCTCCCAAAGAGGAATAAAAGGAGCAACAATCCGAAGAAGCATCCTCTTGTTCCTGTGCTAGGAAGCTGCACCCTCTCGTTGCACGTGAGCCCTCGACGGAACAAGGAGCAATTTTGAGAACTTGTAATTTTTGTGTTTCTCTTTCAGCGACTCTGAACCTTCGGATCCAGGACCTCGTCAAGCAGCAAAGGTCGAATATCCGACAACGATGCCTGGCAAGAAGGCTGGAAAGAAGGCAGGGACTGACCAGATGCTCCGCATGTTGATGAAGGAGATGGCGAGCATGAAAAAGCAGATGGCGGCAATGAACAATACGGGTAGACCGAAGAAAGTCATCGGACCAGCATTGCCGGGAGTAGTCCCCGCTGGGAAAGGTAGAAGGGCCAGGAATAGGGCGGCAGGGGGGGAGGCCCCAGTTCCCGAGTCACCCCCGACAAGCCCGGTTAGACCAGTTGAGGCCCCGGTACCGATCCCGGACGCGGGCCAACCGATTCCGGTTGTAGTTACACCAACTAACGAGGAGGATATGCCTCCGGAGTTGGCCGCCCAGTTGGCCGCATGGCTTGGCAAAAATACTGAGGGTTCTACGGCACCAGGAGACATGGCCAAAGAGGCCAGGTTACTAATGAAGCAGTTGCGGCAATCGCGAGATGCCGCGAAGGCGAATCTCCCTCTTGTCCCCCCACAGGCTCCCTCGGAATGACCGGCGGCTGGCGTTGAAAAACAGCGGGACCTGCTAGTGAGTCGGGTAAGCAGCCATTGCCAATGGCAAGGGAGGGGTCTTTACCCTCAAGAAGGGAAAAGGTGGTCCAGCATATTCCGCTGGCCACAAAAGAATTAATTTGGGCTGATAAGTATGTGAATATGTTCTCTCTCCTGACTGACCATCACGAGTTGGAGTATGTTAAAACTCAGAAGGATTTGTGGCACCCGAGTGTTTGGCGTGCAAAAATGGCGGGATTCAGGGTTGATGAGACAATCTCAAATTGGGCCAGGGCATTTGCGATGTTTACTGCAATCATGGGGGAACGTAAGCCTGAGGTTCTGACCGAATTAGCCTGCTATCAGACACGGATAATGGATTTTTATGAAACGTATGAGGGCGATGAATGGTTGGGTTATGATAGTAAGTTTCGTAAAGCCAAGGAGCACGATTCATCTCTGACGTGGGATTGTCTCGACTCCATCTCTTGGCAAAGGCAGCTCCTGCCGGGCGCGACGAAGTCGTCTTCGCTGGGCGGGAATGGGTCGGCGCCCTCCCGCCATCAATCGGCGGCGCCCTTTCGAGCAGGCCCCGCTGGTGACCACCAACCGAGGAGTGGTGGGAACGGGGGTAAAAAAGGGGTCTGCTGGAACTTTAACAGAGGCAAGTGCACAAGGCCACAAGGGACATGTAAGTTCAGGCATGAGTGTGCAGGGTGCGGACGCTCTTCACACCCTGAGAGTTCGTGCAGAGCCAAGAATGGTGATACAAGGGGTAGAGGTGGGGCCAAACAGGTCTAATGTCAACCATAGGGTTCCGTTACCTACCCCCGTAGATATCATGGCAATGATCCCCTGGCTAAACGAATACCCTGATCATATCTCCGCTGGGGTGTTGTGGGACGGCTTCTCTGATGGTTTCCACATCCCGGCGGGGGATTTTCGGGGGGAATCATTGTGTAAAAACCAGCTGTCGGTTCAGCAGAATCCGGCGGTGGTAGAAAGAAAGATTGCAAAGGAGGTTGCCCGTGGCCGGGTCGCTGGCCCATATAGGCACCCGCCAGTAACTAATTTCATTTGTTCCCCGTTGGGAGTAGTCCCCAAGAAGGACCCAAGTGAATTTAGATTAATTCATAACTTGTCGGCCCCTAGGGGTCTTTCGGTGAATGATGCGATTGACCCAGGAGTTTGTTCGGTGCGGTACGCATCCTTTGATGAGGCCGTCGCCATGTTGAATCGCCTGGGGCCCGGAGCGCTGATGGCTAAATCAGATATCGAGTCAGCATTCCGGTTGCTCCCGGTACACCCACAGGATCAGCGTCTGTTAGGTTTTGTGTTTCAAGGACGCTACTACATGGATAGATGTATGCCAATGGGTTGCTCCATCTCTTGTGCTTATTTTGAGAAATTCAGTTGTTTTCTGCAATGGGCGTTCACCAGAGCTACGGGCTATACCCAGGTTATGCACTACCTAGATGATTTTTTGTTCTCGGGGCCAGCCGGCGACACGGAATGTGCGCAGGCGTTACTGGAATTTTGCACTCTCATGAAGCGGTTCGGCGTGCCATTGGCACCAGGAAAGACGGTGGGGCCATCTACTTCACTCGAGTTTCTTGGAATTGAGCTCGATTCGGTGAAGGGATGCTTCCGTTTGCCCAGGGACAAGGTAGCGAAATTTAGGGCCTCTCTAGAACTGTGCATTGGCAAAGAGAAAGTGACTCTCCATCAGTTACAGCAAGCAGTGGGCCAGCTTAACTTTGCCCTTAGAGTGATACCAATGGCCCGCCCCTTTTCCCGCTCTATTGCACAAGCCATGGTTGGTCTCAAGGAAGAGCACCACCGCACAAGACTGTCTGCAGAGGTTCGCCAGGATATGCACATATGGTTGGCATTTCTGGCGGATTTCAACGGTCGAGTGGTGTGGGGCAAGCCACCAGCATCCTCGGACGAGCTGGGTTTGTGGACCGACTCGGCAGGGAGCGTAGGATTTGGCGCCATCTTCGGTAATCGATGGTCGGCGCAAACATGGCCGACGTGGTGGCACACCAGTGGGCTTACAGGTAACATTGGGTTTCTTGAGTTGTTCCCCATTCTTGTGGCTCTGAAGGCATGGCCGGATAAGTTTTGTGATCGCTCAGTGTTGTTTGGTCCGACAACATGACCGTAGTCGAATGTATAAATAATCAGGCAGCACGCTGCAAGTGGATATTGAGATTACTGAAGGAAATTGTATTACTTTGCATGAGATTGAATGTTCAATTTAGGGCGAGGCACGTGCCGGGTGTGCTGAACCAGGCGGCTGATGCACTCTCTCGTTCCCACATGCAGGCCTTCAGGGGTTATCTACCTTCCGCGGACCTAGTGGCGGCACCATTTCCCGAAGCCCTCTGGTTACTCGGTGCCCCGGATTACAGGACCTCGTGGGAGCAAGCCTAGCCCCAGGACAAGGAAGGCATACGAAGGAGCGTTTCGTTCCTATTGTGCATTTTTAGGTCCGGCAGGAAGGGATAATTGGGGGCAGGAGGAGTATGTCCCAAAGTTTTTAGTAGCACTACACAGGGCAGGCCGATCAGCGGCAACGGCCAATAGGCACCGGGCCGCCATTGCATTCATGGTGCAGGCGCACGGCATCAAGGACCCCACATCGTCCTTTTTGGTGAAGAAGGCCCTGCGTGGTTGGCAACGCCTCGAGGGCCGTAGAGTAGACGAAAGGCGCCCGATTGGGTTAGAAAGGGTGTTCCTGCTAATGTCGGTACTTCCCACGACATGTTCCTCCCAGTCCGAGGCAGTGCTGTTCCGGGCCGCTTTCACATTAGCATTCCATGGGGCTATGCGGGTAAGCGAGCTGGTGGCAAAAAATAAGAAGGATATGGAGGGGGGCTGGGTCGGGAACACATTCTGATCAAGGGTGATTCAATGGTAGTCACAATAGCCAGGTCCAAGACCGATCAGGGTGCTATGGGAGACAGTATTGTAGTCCAGCGCATGCGAGGGTCCCCCATGTGCCCGGTGAAATGCGTGAAGGAATATTTAGCGCAAAGGGCGGAAGCATGGGGGGGAAGCTTCCTGAGACACACCGACGCCACCCCACTGACAAGGTTCCAGTTTCGGCGGGTGCTAACAATGGCAATCGCAGCGGCGGGCTTGGACCCAAGCGATTTTGGGACCCATTCCTTTAGGATAGGGGCTGCTACAGAGGCTACAGCCAGGGGTCAGAGTGTTGAGGAGGTGAAACAATTGGGACGATGGTCCTCGAACTGTTATAAAAGGTATGTGCGGTTGCACATGTTGTGAAGCCAATGTCATGCACTCACGCTTCTTGTCTTCTGTTTGGTTTACAGTTTCGCAAGCATGCTATGCGGGGCGGACTGTGCAGTCGACCCGGCACCTGGGGACCAGCGGTCAGAGACCACCGGCTGAGGACAAAGTGGTGTGGGTCGTGGGCCACTCATACGTGAGGCGGGCCGGGGGCGTATTCAAAGCAGGTGACATGATTCACGCAGCTGGGGAATACGGGTGCAGGGTGACCTTCCACGGAAGGGGCGGGCTCTGTATTGACCAGTTTCAATATTTTGTCGAGGGACTGTTAGGGCGGACGTGGTCACCGCCGTCTGTAATCATAGTACACCTGGGAGGCAATGATTTGGTGACACTCGGTCGGCGAGTACTACTCGAGCGAGTTCTATCTACTGTTAGCTGGTTGGCGAGAAGGATCCCGGGGTGCACGATAGCATGGTCCCACATGATTCCCAGGGAGGTGTGGCGGGGGGCCCTCTCTGTATCAGCACTGAATCATTCTGTAAAGAAGGTCAATAACAAGCTTGGTAGGTTGTTTCGCTCGGCACAGTTGCACTGTATTCATGGATGTATTCGGGGGGATCACATGTATCTCGAAGATGGGGTCCATTTGTCCCGGGAGGGGAATGTCTTACTCATAGGAGACTTCATAGCATGGTTAAGAGGTTTGTAAAAGCATGACCTTTAGTAGGAGTGTGGGGGGGCCGGATAGCCGGTCAACTATCCGGCCTGTGGTGGTAAGGTCATGATCGGTGAGCAGTAATTTCAAGGTCCCTAGAGGGGGGGCGCCACCCATTATGGATGGGAGCGCCCGGGGGGAGGCGGCCATTGGCCCCTCACACGGGGAGGCGGCACCCACTAAGTATGGGGTCGCTTAAGGGAAGGCGGTCATAGGCCCCTCCCAGGGGAGGAGGCAGCTAGATGCCCCTCCTACGAAGAATTTCCCGGGGCCAGGATATCCGCGACGGCGGATATGTTAAACAGTGTGGGGTGGGAGGGGGGTCCACGCTACCTTCTAGACACCTCACACGAGTCCTCGGACGACCATTAAGATGGCGACGAGTTAAATAAGGGGCCCCCGCAAAGACAAGGGAAATTACAGTTGGCACAGAGGTACAGTCCTCTGTGCGCCCGCCCCTCACACCGTGAGGGGGGAGTTCTGGTAGTAGGGATCTGACACCGGTAACGACCTTGCCGTTGGCCCGTAATGCTAGGATGTACAATTTTTAGAAAGTATGCATTTGCAGGATGTTTAGACTCGGCTAGGAAAACCTTTGTATTAGAGATTTGTTAAGGTTAGCCAATGAACGTGTCTGCATCGTAATGTAATAAATGAAAAATTGTACATGATATAAAACTGTTATTTTAATGTTTTAATTTTGTTTCATATTTTAATAAATACGGCCGGGAGGGTAACTCCCTCCCGCCTTCCAAAAGTTCAGAACTGCGTCCGTCTTCCCGTCCTTGGGGATTGTATTGGGAGGGGGTGACAGGCATCCCGGCCATATTGACAACTTCTATCAAAAATTTTGTAGCTTCTCAGTTATCAATTTAAGGAAGAACCTTTACAACTGAAGCTATTATTTATCATAACGGTTCTTCGACAACCTCAGGACATTATACATGCTACTTAAAATCTGAAAATGGATGGAGTTACTGCAATGATTCTCATTTAACTTATAAACAACGTTTGCCTTATGACTCTACAAATTCTTATCTAGTGTTTTTAAAACCAAAGTTTTAGTAAAGGGAATTGGCCTTTGAAGTTGGGAATAGATAATAAAAGTTAATTAGTTAGTTAGTTAATCTAATATTTTAAATTATTTATCTCATGTAGATACTTTCAGTGGATCTCAAAGTAAAAAAAAGATATATCTGACACAAATTGGCCGTGAGGAAAGTGTAAGGTATGATGTTCTTAGATCTTTTTTCATAGGAATCGATGAAATGGAAGTTATAGAGCACAGCAGACTTTTTTTCCACCAAAAGGACCTTCACTATCTTCTATTTGGCCTCACGGAAAAGTAAGTGAATCAAACATTAGTGTACATATATGAGATGTATGTTTGAATGGTTTTTTTTAAACACAATCTTTTAGATTGTGGTTTTTTTTCCCGCTGGTATATGATGAAGACTTTGAACTCACTAATTTAAGTGAAATTCAATATATTCTGAGAACAGCAAAAATAAATAATGTAACATACTGTAGAAGTTATTGTGAAGTTTGCATTGTGTAATTTATATTTTGTTCACATTGTCTCACACTCATTTTCCTTTTTCACCCTTATTTACCTCTCTTTACTAATTTACACTCTTTTTTCATCGCTGTTTATTTACTGCACTTCATTCACAACTTCTCAATCTAATAGGAACTGTATGCATTTCCTCTGTTCCTTCCACCACTTTTTATCTTTTTCATATTCTCTCAGTACCACTGCTTTAGTTTCCTAACCCTCTCTTTCTTTTTCTCCATTTTTTTTCTTTTGCACTCATTGTACTGTAGTTCACTTAGTTCTTCCTTTTGTTTTTCTGTGTACTTACTCTGCCACTCCTGTTTTATCCATCGTTCTATAATAACCTCATTCCTTTCATCCCTTTTGAAAATGTTAGTTTCTTTTCTTGAATATGTGTTTCAAGGGTTACATTACACTGAAAGGAGGTTTGTCACTCTGTCACAAGGATGGAGTCATCAGTGATGTCATGAGTGATGTCACTGACCATGTCATAAGTGAAGTAATATGTGACATCATCAGCAGTGCATTGCAGGTGCGCAAGTTATAGTGCGTCCAACTAACTATAACGTGGGAATTTCAATGGTTTTATGTAAAATTTCCAGGTAGCTATAACTGGTGTGAAACCTATGGTTTTTTCAGTGAATTTAATAGGTTTTTTAAATGCTAATTCCTAACTATAACTGGTGTGAAACCTATGTTTTTTTCAGTGAATATATATATATATATATATATATATTACCTACTGGCGGTCGCCAGTAGTTAGTTATAGTTAGGACCTAGTTTCCATAGGAAATCCTCAACATTCTATTTGGAATAACTTTGACCCTGGTGGATGAGTCTTTGCGAATTTCTCAAAGAAGATGGCTCGGTCCGCTGCGCTCCTTTCCTGAAAGTTTGGGGGGGATTGGTCAAGTGGGGGCTGAGATATAAGGGGGGTCCCAAAACGTGTTTTCTCCATGTTATTTTCCATAGGACCTTTAGACTCGGCTACAAGTCGAACGGTTGAATGGATTTATAAGAAATTTGCCAAAACTGTAGAGTTCTGTTCGCAGATTACGCTTTTTTTGGAATGGTGTAAATCCGTTCAGTAGTTGTTGAGAAAATTAAAGTTAAAGTCAATTATATATCTATAGGCGCGCACGCGTGCGCGCACTCATGCGGCTGCGCGTGAGCGGAATTTTTTTTTGCTGCGTGACGTCTGTTAACGTTCGATTCGAAGGAAATCAGGAAGTTTTGTTCACCATTTTGTCACTGCGAGTAAATATATTGTTCATTTCAAAGCGTTGAAACATGGAAAGGGGAGAAGGTAGAGATTGTTTTGCTGCGTAGCTTTTCTCGGGGTGTGCAGTAAGGCCCTTAAACGCAAAAAGATATAATTTTTCCCCGAAAAAAATATGGGGTGCGCGCACCCGGTCGCGCACACCTATTTACAAGAGTGTGAAAATGGAGATAAATCAGAAGTTTGAGTGCTTAGATATAAGGTGGCTCTTAAAAGAGTTAATTGAGTGTTTTCTGCATTTTTAAGTAAGTACCGATGCAGAGCCTGATGTTGCAGAGGAAGATTCTGTTTCCCTCATTCGTGAAATGAACACCGTCTCTCCTATAGACGTCTTGCATGTGGTATCGCAAGTTGTTGTGGTAAATAGAACCCATGCTATAATCTCTGAGGAACACAGAAACAGATTTATTTACATGTCTCCTTGCTTTCTCAAAATGTGCACAATGTTGATTGGACCAATTCCATTTCTGTCTTTGGCATATATTGGTATATACAAAGGCAGATCGAGGAAAAAATGTCATCAATTGTCGAAAGGTGTCTTTTAGAAGCATTTCCAGACCTACCCCAGTGATTGTGCCTAGATCGTTCCCACCACAGTGCACAATTATAAGGTCTGGTTCTGGGAGATGCATAAAAGTTTTCACCAATGGAATCAATTGGTGACATTTCAATCCTCTTTTGGCAATCCATGTTATGTGTACATTTGGTAAGCCGAGGTTGCAAATTCGTCTGCTTACTGCATATTTTTCACTCCAGTGAATATAACTGTGTCCTATTAGCCAGACCTTCATTTTCAAGGGATTTGTAGTCGTCCTCTGATCGGTTCTGGAAGTGGAATGGTAGTTAGAAGTTGAAATTCTAAATAAAGAAAAAGGAAGAGGCTGGGTGTGGTTAAAAAGATAAAAATGATTGGTTGATTGTAATAAGTGGAGATTGAACAGTACGTTGCATGTTAATGTTTATGTTAAACGAAAAGTACTATTGGGTGTGAAAAAACAAGACATGTAACAGAGCTGTGTATTGGCAGGGGTTTCTGGAGGGAAAATAGTCTTCTTAGTTTGTTTTAGAACGTTGAGACATGAACTTTTGACCTGTGTCTTCAGCAAGGTGCAGAATGAGGTGTAACCATGGAAACAGCAGGAGATGGCAGTTGGTGATGGGTTCACTCTTTGGTGCCTCTGCATCTGACTCTGTTCTGTGGTGGCAGTCGGAGAACTGTTTGTTATTGTGGAGATGAAAGGGTGATAAGGAGAGAAATACGACATAGCGTCTGGCCTGTAGAAGCGTGGGAGCAGTGATTAACTCTGAGTGAAGCAGAACTGTGTCGGTGCTTGGAAACAGTAAAAAAAAAATGTTAACAGTGGTATAACTGTCTTTACGGTGCGCGACCTACTAAGAAAGAGTTCACGGGCCGTAATTGGCTTGCAGGTTCTAGTATCAGTAAGTGAGGTTGAGAAAAGAAAACATTCAGGACTTTATTTATGAAGGCCTTGCGCCACCGGTGCGTCACTTTTTCCCATTTTAAAAAATGAGGCACTGGCGGCGGAAGGTCTTTATAAATAAGGTCCTCAGTGTCTACAGTTAAGGTTATGTGGAACCCATGAATAGTTTTTCAATTTGAAATCATTTCAGTTGAGATTATGGATTAAAAGAGAAACCGTGAATATTTGAAATGTTTATTTAGAAATGTACTGTTTTAAAGGCAAATCATTATGTAATATGAGTACAGAAATTGCAAAAAACACAGTAATTGGTATTGTCAGTAGTACATGGAATACAAACGCTATAGTTGAAGAAAAATGAATATAGTTGGAAAAAAACATTGTACACTCTTATAAGGAAGTATATTATATTTTAATAAATGGAAGAAGGTCTCTGGCCTTTCAGTTTAGGAACGTTATATGAAAATGCAAGTGGTTATATACATTACTTTATCAATCAGCTGTCTACATTCGAAGCACTATCAAGTTTGTGTTATGTTACTGTGTACGGGGAAAAAAAGGCAGCAAAAGTGACAAAATGGCGAGAGGTGCATGTATGTAATCTGTTGGATGCTGCGCAAATCAGTATTGAGGAGAACTACTGTATTGAGATATCTTTTGAAGGTTGCAGTATTGCATTTGAAATACAGCACAAGTAACAATGGAAATATTGTTGAAAGAACATATTTTTCTGAAAAGTATTTAAAAAAAATAATTTTATAGAAAATTAAAGGAGCAGAGGCGTGTGAGGCGGAAATGAGCAGTTGAGATGCGAAATGGCGTTTACAGTTATAAAAAACTCGTTCAAAATGTACACATTAATTAGGGTACATGTAGCATATATTAGCGAGTTTTGCATCGAGTACGTTTGAAATAACCTTAGATAAGATATGCAATAGAATTGTTGAGATTAGACTGTAAAAAAATAAAGTTGAAAATCGAGTAGCTGAAGAAACAAATGTAGTCCACATAAAAGACCAAAATTTAAACAACACGAAATCATAATGTCCACTGTTAGTAAAGCCAATAGGTCTGTTCTTCAAAAGAAAATATGGAAAAGAACGTGAAGAATATAGGGAACCAAAAGGAAATGAGGACGTCAATGGCTTGTATAAGAGTTATTGAAGCATTGTTTAGGCAAAATAGGTAGCTTCTGCTTGTAACAGGAAATCAGTTTTATCATTTGAAAGAATGTCAGCTATCCAATGGAAAAGAGTAAAGCAGTACTCATGATCTGTTTAAATCGGAGCCTCTTTTATGATCAGAGGGCAGCTCGGTGGGTTTTCGATGTAGTTCTCTGTTAGGAAAGAGTTAACCGTCCATTGTGTAGGCAAAGTATGCAGCAAGTGCTTCTAACATGAAATCACTGTTATCATCTGAAAACATGTCAGCCATCCAATTGAGAAGATGAAAGGAGCATTCATGATCTGTCATTATTGGAGCGTCTTTTACCATCATAGGGCAGCTCGGTGGGTTTTCGATGTAGCTCTCTGTTAGGAAATCTTGTGCCGCTGCGAATATATTAAAATGACCCAGAACTCCTTGTATCGCTGCAAAGGCCATAAACCCTCCGTTGTAACAAAGCTGTTCATGATCAAGTAACGGATTCATGAGGTGATTGTAATTCGGTTCAGGAGGTACCAAATTGCAGAGACATAAATCCAGGGCCCACGTGAAATCACAGCTCAGGCAATGAAATACAGGCTGCACACAGGTGAAATACGAATATCGAAATGATAATCGATATGAAGTATTCAAAGTTGAGAGTGGTAAGGTGCCGTAGTACAGAAGCATTCTCTGTCGAAATAGTTCTAAGTGGCCCGGCTCGTTTGCGAAGGCAGGAGGGACATCCATTTTGAGTTTCCCAAGATGGTAAAGGAAACGGCACAGCACTGCCGGTTGTATAGCAACTCCACAGAATTAGGTCGCCGGCTATGCAGTGGAGAGGAGCAGAATGACTTGATAAATTTTCTTGGAGTCTAGTCACTTATATATTGCTTAGTAGTTATCAAAAAAGTAGCTTTTCTTGAACAGGAGGATGCGTTGAAAAATAAGGGAGTGATTTGAGGGAGTTGTAAAGCAAGGTCAATTTTTTTTTACATCAATGCTGTTTTCTGTGAATGTTAGCTAAGTGAAAGATATGTGTGTGAGCAGATGCAACGTTCAGTTTTAAATGTGACAATGGCGCTCTTGTTCATGTCTTCCGATTCAAGGTCGGTATTCGCTGCCAAATACAAAGATCAAGAAACGCATGCGTGGGGTAGATAGTCTGCATTCTTAAAGGAAAGCAAATGAAGGGTTATTTTTACCGCGTTAGCAATGTCGTTTAAAAAGTTACAGTGATTTCCATTATATGTTAAGAAAGTGTCACTGATGAAGACTGAAAATAAATCCTTATAAATAACAGGGACTGGTGTATTTTAGAAAAAGTGTGTAACATTACATGAATTGTGAAAAAAAAATAATGTAATTGAAAGTGTATGGTTTGAAAATGAAAAGTAGAGGTTTATAGTTCACGTTTTGAAAGCAGTTCTAGAGGGTCAGATGCATGATAGATTTATACAAAATAGAACATGTTTTTAAATAGTATTATGGAAAAAATATGTGCCTTTATGTACTATTTACATTATCTGCCTGTTGCCTATTCTTTGAGTTTTAGTAATCCTGTGTCTTATAAGTTTTCCAGGGGCGGTTTGAGGTTCATGGTGGGTTTGGGCAGGGAGGGTAGGTTGGGGGTTTGTAATAGGGGGTCCGGGGGGGGTGGAGTGCGGAGTTTAGTGAAGAGTGAGGGGGGCGGGGGGTTAGGGTGTTTGGTAATGGAGCAGAGTCAGAGGACGCCACATTTCTGTTATGAGGTGCCACGGAAATATGTATTTATTCTCAGAGGTTTATTATATTAAGGATATATATCAACATGGTGGCTCTTGTCGTTTTGTGGTTCTGTGCATGTTTATAATGCTGGCCCTGTAGTTTTTGTTTATGGACCTTATTACGACACACAGGGGAGCCACGTTGCACAGTTGGAGATCAGAGACTTAGGAAATAAAACTTTATAATTGTAAGGGCTCTAAGCGATACAAATCGCCCGTTCTCAGTGTAAAAAATATCACCGCTATTGGTGGTATTTTCTACGGTGTTAGTGCTCGAAGGAGAATAGTAACATATATGTGAAAGCAAATTCTGTAACAGGCTCAGCATTTCACATTATCGCGTGAAAACAAAAGTTGCTCTTACATAGCAATAAGTCTCTTATAATTAAGGGACGGAGTGTATATAGTGCTATTTAGTACTCTGCTATGTGAACGATGTCGAATATTTCATAAGAGGAGGCTTTAAAAGTTTTTCGATAAACTGGTTTTCCAGGGAAGTGGGTGGAGTGTTCCGTGTAAATTGCAGAATAGAAACTAGTAAGAACCAATTGGAAGTGTTGTTTTAAAGTCACATGACTGCACATGCGTGTCTCAAGCCTGTACGCGATATGTGGGTGTGCGCACCCGGTCGCGCACTAAATGAAAGCGGCGAAAAAACATCTCATAATATGCTCTTGGAGCTCGTTTTGGTAGAAAGAGTTAGTTCTGAAAAGAACTTTTTTTTTTTTTTTTTTTGGGAAACAAGTGTTATGATGCTTTTGATTTCTTAAAGTTGCTACGACATTTTTCAGTATGTCATACTATCCAAATAAAGTGAAGAAATTTAACTTTTCTTGGAGCATTTATGACTCTTAATTTTGTGTTTAATTAGAGTAAAGCTTTGCTCTCCGTATACAAGAAGTTTTCCACAGTTCGTGCATTTCATGTGCACGTTCGCCAGATATGGTTTCAAGTCCATTTCAGCACTCGATGGAGATACAGGTCGTCCACCGGAAGATGTGCTGATTACTTCTGATGGTAATAGCATGGCCTCCGTTTTTCTTGTCAAAGGTGGTCGCTCATTTCCTTCAGATTCGGAAGATGAATGCGGAACGGTAGTCATTGCAGCGAAGTCTTCGGGAAGATGTTCAACGTTGTTCTCTCTTGAGAGTAGAAAAGAAAGTGATGGAAGTGGGTGGAGTGCTGCGTGTAAATTCCAGAATAGAAACTACCAAGAACCAATTAGAAGTGTTGTTTTGAAATCACATGACTTCACATGCAAGTGTCAGGTCCTGTACGCGATAGGAGGGTGCGCACACCCGGTCTCGCACTAAAATAAAGCGGCGAAAAAACATCTCATAATATGCTCTTGGAGCACGTTTTGGTAGAAAGAGTTAGTTCTGAAAAGAACTTTTTTTTTTTTTTTTTTTTTTGGAAACAAGTGTTATGATGCTTTCGATTTCTTAAAGTTGCTACTACATTTTTCTGTATGTAATACTATGAAAATGAAGTGAAGAAATGTATCTTTTCTTGGGGCATTTGTGACTTTCAATTTTGAGTTTAATAAGAACGAGGCTCTGCTCTCCATACAAAAGAATTTCTCCACACTCGTTGCATTTCATATGCACCTTCGCAAGATATGGTCTCAAGTCCATTTCAGCACTCGATGGAGATACAGGTCGTCCACCAGAAGATGTGCTGGCCACCTCTGATGGTAATAGCGTGGCCAGTGCTCTTGTCGATGCTTTTGCATAATGCTCAGGGTGCCTTTGTTTAACATGCCGCTGCATGGTGTGTATAGAAAAGGAATATTTTCTATCTGGATTTCCCCTTGAGAGCTCCGAATTGCATATCGTGCAGGTTACTTTTGGCGCATTCACTTTCTTTTGATCTTCAGGATAAGTAAAAAATTGCCAAATGAAAGATTCCTTTTTTCTTCTTAACGGTGGGCGCTCATTTCCTTCAGATTCGGAAGATGAATGCGGAAGGGCAGCCATTTCAGCAAAGTTTTCCAGAAGATGCTCGACGTTGTTGTCTCTTGAGAGTAGAAAAGATTGTGAGGAAAGTGGGTGGAGTGCTTCGTGTAAATTCCAGAACAGAAACTACTAAGAACCAATTGCAAGTGTTGTTTTCAAGTCACATGACTTTACATGCGCTTCTTAGGACGTGTAGGCGGTGACACTATCTAGTTACGAACGTGATTTCATACTTAGGAACTAGCATTCAAAAAACCTAAGAAATTCACTGAAAAAACCATAGGTTTTACACACGTTATAGTTAGGAAGTAGCATTTAAAAAAACTATGAAATTCACTGGAAAAACCATAGGTTTGACACCAGTTATAGTTAGCTGGAAATTTTACTGACATAAAACCAATGAAATTCCACGTTATAGTTAGTTGGACTCACTATAACTTGCGCGTGTAATGCACTGCTGATGACGTCACATATTACATCACTCATGACATGGTCAGTGACATCACTCATGACATCACTGATGACTTTTTTTTCACACCCAATAGTACTTTTCGTTTAACATAAACATTAACATGCAACGTACTCTTCAATCTCCACTTATTACAATCAACCAATCATTTTTATCTTTTTAACCACACCCAGCCTCTTCCTTTTTCTTTATTTAGAATTTCAACTTCTAACTACCATTCCACTTCCAGAACCGATCGGAGGACGACTACAAATCCCTTGAAAATGAAGGTCTGGCTAATAGGACAGAGTTATATTCACTGGAGTGAAAAATATGCAGTTAGCAGACGAATTTGCAACCTCGGCTTACCAAATGTACACATAACATGGATTGCCAAAAGAGGATTGAAATGTCACCAATTGATTCCATTGGTGAAAACTTTTATGCATCTCCCAGAACCAGACCTTATAATTGTGCACTGTGGTGGGAACGATCTCGGCACAATCACTGGGGTAGGTCTGGAAATGCTTCTAAAAAGACACCTTTCGACAATTGATGACACTTTTTCCTCGATCTGCCTTGGTATATTCCAATATATGCCAAAGACAGAAATGGAATTGGTCCAATCAACATTGTGCACAATTTGAGAAAGCAAGGAGACATGTAAATAAATCTGTTTCTGCGTTCCTCAGAGATTATAGCATAGGTTCTATTTACCACAACAACTTGCGATACCACATGCAAGACGTCTATAGGAGAGACGGTGTTCATTTCACGAATGAGGGAAACAGAATCTTCCTCTGCAACATCAGGCTCTGCATCGGTACTTACTTATAAATGCAGAAAACACTCAATTAACACAAGGGCTCTTTTCAGAGCCACCTTATATCTAAGCACTCAAACTTCTGATTTATCTCCATTTTCACACTCTTGTAAATAGGTGTGCGAGACCGGGTGCACGCACCCCGTTTTTTTTTTTCGGAAAAAAAAATTATATCTTTTCGCGTTTAAGGGCCTTACTGCACACCCCGAGAAAACCTACGCAGCAAGACAATCTCTACCTTCTCCCCTTTCCATGTTTCAACGCTTTGAAATGAACAATATATTTACTCGCAGTGACAAAATGGCGGACAAAACTTCCTGATTTCCTTCGAATCGAACGTTAACAGACGTCACGCAGCAAAAAAAAATTCCGCTCAGGCGCAGCCGCTTGAGTGCGCGCAAGCATGCGCGCCTATAGATATATAATTGACTTTAACTTTAATTTTCTCAACAACTACTGAACAGATTTACACCATTTCAAAAAAAGCGAATCTGCGAACCGGACTCTACAGTTTTGCCAAATTTCTTATAAATCCATTCAGCCGTTCGACCTGTAGCCGAGTCTAAAGGTCCTATGGAAAATAACATGCAGAAAACACGTTTTGGGACCCCCCTTATATCTCAGCCCCCACTTGACCAATCCCCCCCCAAACTTTCAGGGAAGGAGAGCAGCAAACCGAGCCATCTTCTTACAGAAATTCGCTAAGATTCTTCAACCAGGGCCAGAGTTATTCCAAATAGAATGTTGAGGATTTCCTATGGAAAACAATCCTAACTATAACTACCTACTGGCGACCGCCAGTAGGTAATATATATATATTACCTACTGGCGATAGCCAGTAGGTATATATAGTTAGGATTTTTTCTCTATGGAACTTTTGAAAATTCTATGCCTAATAACTTTGGCGTTTGTGGACGGAATTGGCTGAAATTTTCAGGAAAATGGCACATTTTGTTTCTGAGCAGCTCCTGGAAATTTGGGGGGGGTTCGTCAAGGGGGGGCTGAGAAAAAAGGGGGGTCCCAAAACACGTTTTTCCCATGTTAATTTCCATAGGGCGGTTGGCCTCACTTTTAGCCCGAACGGCTGAATGGATTTCCACGAAACTTGGCAAAATTGTAGGGACTGTTAGCCCGATGTGCCTTTGCTAGGTCTCAATATATGTGCTTCAGTGGATTTTGAGAAATTAACGTTTAAAACAAGATATATATCTGTAACAGCGCTCCGGGCAGCGCTCCGGTTCGCGAACTTTTCGCGTATCGGAACTTTGCGAAGCGAAGCTGATTGGCTCTCCGGTGTCTGTCAACATTCTAAACAGTCCGGAGCGGCCGCCATCTTGTCTCTCGGTAGGATCGAGAGACAAGAGGAGGCCAAAACAAAGGGGGAATGAAGGAAGGGGGCAAGGTAGACCCCTTCTGACCCCCTAGGATTGATGAGGGGGATATTATAGAGCCACGCCGGGCCCCAAAAAAAAAAAAAAAAATTCCGATTTTTTTCGCCGTAGAGACGCGTCTTGGTACGCGAACCGGGCAGCTAACCGGGCAGCTAACCGGGAAGCTAACCGGCAGTGTAACCCAAAAAAAAAAAAATTCCGATTTTTTCGCCGTAGAGACGCGTCTTGGTACGCGAACCGGGCAGCTAACCGGGCAGCTAACCGGGAAGCTAACCGGCAGTGTAACCCAAAAAAAAAAAAAAAAATCCGATTTTTTCGCCGTAGAGACGTGTCTTGGTACGCGAACCGGGCAGCTAACCGGGCAGCTAACCGGGAAGCTAACCGGCAGTGTAACGGGAGTCTGAGGAGTAGCTGATTGGCTGTCAATATTGTAAACAGTCCGGAGCGGCCGCCATCTTGTCTCTCGGTAGGATCGAGAGACAAGAGGAGGCCAAAACAAAGGGGGAAATGAAGGAAAGAGGGCAAGGTAGACCCCTTCTGACCCCCTAGGATTGATGAGGGGGATATTATAGAGCCACGCCGGGCCCAAAAAAAAAAAAAAAAAATCCGATTTTTTCGCCGTAGAGACGCGTCTTGGTACGCGAACCAGGCAGCTAACCGGGCAGCTAACCGGGAAGCTAACCGGCAGTGTAACCCAAAAAAAAAAAAAAATCAGATTTTTTCACCGTAGAGACGCGTCTTTGTACGCGAACCGGGCAGCTAACCGGGCAGCTAACCGGGAAGCTAACCGGCAGTGTAACGGGAGTCTGAGGAGTAGCTGATTGGCTGTCAATATTGTAAACAATCCGGAGCGGCCGCCATCTTGTCTCTCGGTAGGATCGAGAGACAAGAGGAGGCCAAAACAAAGGGGGAAATGAAGGAAAGAGGGCAAGGTAGACTCCTTCTGACCCCCTAGGATTGATGAGGGGGATATTATAAAGCCACGCGGGGCCAAAAAAAAAACAAACAAAAAAATCCGATTTTTTCGCCGTAGAGACGCGTCTTGGTACGCGAACTGGGCAGCTAACCGGGCAGCTAACCGGGAAGCTAACCGGCAGTGTAACGGGAGTCTGAGGAGAAGCTGATTGGCTGTTATCATTGTAAACAGTCTGGAGCGGCCGCCATCTTGTCTCTCTGTGGGATCGAGAGACAAGAGGTGGAAAAAAAAAGGTGTAAATGAATGAAAGGGGTAAGGCAGACCCCTCCTGAACCCCTAGGATTGATGAGGAGGCTATTAAAGTTCCCTGGGGGGTGAAAAAAAAAAAATTTGCGATTTTTCGCGGTAAAGGTGCTTCCTGGTACGTTAACCAGGCAGCTAACCGGCAGCGTAACGGGAGTCCGACATATTGTGTTTTTTGAACGTTTGTGATATGTGCATGTGTGGATTTTGTCTAATTAAGGTTAAAAAAATATATATATATCTTTAAGCGTGTTCTGGCGCGCTTACGTTTTGGGTTTGGTTTGCGCTGCAGAGACGATACGTCACGGTTATGCGATGCATCATGAGGCGTCTCACGGGCTACGTGATACGTCACTTAATAAAGAATATATTTTACAGCTATAGATATTAGCTTTTAAAAAACCAATGAAATTCACAGAAAAAACCATAGGTTATAGACCATATATAGTTAGGAATTTGCATTTACAAAACCTTGAAAATTCACTGAAAAAACCATAGGTTATAGACCATATATAGTTAGGGATTAGCATTTAAAAAACCTTATTTTATTTGCACAAAACCATTGAAATTCCATATATAGTTAGTTGCACTAACTATATATCGCGGACCCGCAATCCACTGCTAATGATGTCACATATTACATCATTCATGACATGGTCAGTGACATCACTGATGACATCACTGATGACATCTCAAATGACATCACTGATGACATCACTGATGACAACACCCAGTGACTGTATGTTTCTGTAAAGTTAAAATATGTCTTACATATTGAAGAATGAGTGGATGTATAAGTGTCTGGATGAAGGATTTAGTAGGTGCATGACTGACTGTATGAGAGAATGATTAAATGTGTCTCACTGAGTGCATGGGTTAGTGATTAAAGTGTCTTAATTTGGCAATCATTATTTATGTTCTTCTGTAAACTGCTGCATGTTTAAATCAGTAGCTATATCAGTAACTATATGGGTTATTAAATGGTTGCCCAAGTATTTGTATGGGAGACTGAGTATGTGTGTGGGTGGCTGGGAGGTGTATAACTCTGTGCATAGATGTGTGAGCAGTTGATTCCCTAGGTGTATGGGTTCAAAAGTGCATGTAGAAACAGCTGTATGGACAGTTGACTGTGTGCATGAGTATATTGGTGAGTGAATGGATATCTCAGTTCTACATGTCAAAGTAAGTACATATGTAAAACACACTCCATGTGAGAGTTGACATATATAAATAACTGAACATAAGAGCCAGTGAATGTGAGAGTGGCTGTATGAATCATTGTGAACTTGTATCAAGGATTGTATACGAGAGTAAATATGTGTTAGTATATGTTTGAATAAGTAAGGTGTGTATAACTGTATAGTTAAGGAAATGGAGATGTGATTGATTCTTTGCATGACTGACTAGGTGTGTGAGTAACTCCATGGATGTGTGACAGTCTGTGAATGCCTGTTTACACTGAGTGTATCTAAGGTTATATTAGAGTCTGAAGATGTATTATCACATAAATGATATCATCAGTGATGTAATCAGTAATGTCAAATGAGATGTCAGTGATGTCATCAGTGATGTCATTTGAGATGTCATCAGTGATGTCATCAGTGATGTCATTTGAGATGTCATCAGTGATGTCATCAGTGATGTCACTGACCATGTCATGAATGATGTAATATGTGACATCATTAGCAGTGGATTGCGGGTCCGCGATATATAGTTAGTGCAACTAACTATATATGGAATTTCAATGGTTTTGTGCAAATAAAATAAGGTTTTTTAAATGCTAATCCCTAACTATATATGGTCTATAACCTATGGTTTTTTCAGTGAATTTTCAAGGTTTTGTAAATGCAAATTCCTAACTATATATGGTCTATAACCTATGGTTTTTTCTGTGAATATATATATATATATATATATATATATATATATATATATATTTACTGAAAAAACCATAGGTTATAGACCATATATAGTTAGGGATTAGCATTTACAAAACCTTGAAAATTCACTGAAAAAACCATAGGTAATAGACCATATATAGTTAGGGATTAGCATTTACAAAACCTTATTTTACTCGCATAAAACCATTGAAATTCGCATATATAGTTAGTTGCGCTAACTATATATCGTGCACCCGCAATCCACTGCTGATGATGTCACATATTACATCATTCATGACATGGTCAGTGACATCACTGATGACATCACTGATGACAACTCAAATGACATCACTGATGACAACTCAAATGACATCACTGACAACATCACTGATGACATCAATCATGTGATAATACGATCAACCTCTTCAGACTCTAATATAACCTTAGATACACTCAGAGTAAACAGATACTCACAGACTGTCACTCATCCATGGAGTTACTCACACACCTAGTCAGTCATGCACTGAATCAATCACACCTCCATTTCATCAACTATACAGTTATACACACCTTACTTATTCAAACATTTACTAACACATATTTACTCTCTTATACAATTCCTGATACAAGTTTTCAATGATCCATTCAGCCACTCACACATTCACTGGTTTTTATACACAGTAATTTATATATGTGAACTCTCACATGTACTGTGTTTTACATATGTACTTACTTTGACATGTAGCACTGAGATATCCATTCCTCACCAATACACTCGTACACAGTCAACCACCCATACAGCTGTTTCCACATGCAGTTTTGAACCCATAGATCTAGTGAATCAACTGTTCACACATGTATGCACAGAGTCACACACCTTCCAGCCACCCCCACACACACATTCACTCTCCCATACAAATACTTGGGCAACCAATCAATAACCTATATAGTTACTCATATAGCTACTGATCAACACATGCAGCAGTTCATAGAACAACAGATATAATGATGCACAAATTAAGACAGTTTAGTCACTAACCCATGCACTCAGTGCGACACATTTAATCACTCTCTCATACAATCAGTCAGGCACCTACTAAATCCTTCATCCAGACACTTATACATCCACTCATTCTTCAATATGTAAGACATATTTTAATTTTACAGAAACATACAGTCACTGGGTGATGTCATCAGTGATGTCACTGACCATGTCATGAATGATGAAATATGTGACATCATCAGCAGTGGATTGCGGGTGCGCGATATATAGTTAGCGCAACTAACTATATATGCGAATTTCAATGGTTTTATGCGAGTAAAATAAGGTTTTGTAAATGCTAATCCCTAACTATATATTGTCTATAACCTATGGTTTTTTCAGTGAATTTTCAAGGTTTTGTAAATGCTAATCCCTTACTATATATGGTCTATAACCTATGGTTTTTTCATTGAATTTCAATGGTTTTTTAATAGCAAATATCAAAAGCTTTAAATGTCGGAGTTCTTAAGTTCCTCAGCATACATTTTAAATCACCATGACGACGGTACCAGTACTCATTAGTACCACGCTGACACGCCATGAGATTAATTAGGTGAGAATCCAAAATACTGTCTTGGACATTGACTTTATCCATAAAGTCCCTTGCCGAGATGTTTCGCATCTGTATACCACTTTTCAAGATGTGGTTCACTGCATATGACAGTCCTGACAGATCGCTTTCAAACAGGAGATGAAACAAATAGGGTATGCATTGTCGAAACCTAGCATCTTCTGCATACAATCGTAAAGTCCGGTATTCTGAAGCAGGAATTTGAACAGGTCGCTCATCATATCGTCCTCCTCAACCTGTGGGAAATAGCTGTGGGAAACACCGAGCTTCCAAACTTTCCTCCCAAACACTAATGGGACTCCCTTTGGCTTGTTTCATTTGAAACAACTCAATAGCATTCCCCATAGCTTCCTTGGAATGCAAAGGATGAACACTATAATGTTCATACATTTCTTCCTTTTTAGAGGCTTCTACTTTCTCAATTTGACCAGGACACAAATCGCTATCCTCTTCCTCACTTACTTCCTCTTCTGCAACATATACATTCTTATAGTACTTATTATTTTTTTTTTAAATACAATGTTGCATTTTTGACTTTCCTAACATCCACTAAATCTTGCCATATTTTCTTACTCTTTGTCGGAACACCATTAACTATGATAACTAGAGGTTCCTCTTCCACTTTCTCTACTCCAATTGTGTTAATGTTTTTGTTCAAATCTAGAGGCAAATAAACAACTCTTCCCTTTAATCCTCTATGTAAATCTGATGGAGGCAACTTCCCTGTCTTTGGCTCCATTCTTACAATAGCTTGAAAGGGATGCACACTTTGAATCAAAATAGATTCATAAGTATTTAAATCCTTCAATTCAGAAGGAATCTCTACCAATTCCAGATTATTATGAACCGCCCTAGCAGGCATCTGGTTTTGGTTTAATTTGTTAAAACAATAAGTACACATACGTTGGTCCGTTCCCAAATCAAAACAATTTTCTACCATCAAGTATGTGGCAAAATCCTTCCATTCACTATTGTTTTCCATATCACTTTTTGCATATATATCCACAAACTTAGTCTGATTCTTATAATAAGTCAGTCGACAACACACACAAGTAAAATTAGGCCTCTCACTTGATTTCACCATAAACGTGGAAATATCCTTATGAAACTTATCTGTACTGAAAATCTGTACACTGTCTTCCACATTACCTTCTTCTAGTGATTCAATATCAACATTGTTCTCTTTACCAGCAAAGTAACAGAACTCAATTTCTTGACAAATATTCTTCACATCTACTTCAGAACCATGCAAAAGAGCACTGCTTAATTGTTTAAGCATAATTGCTGGACTCTTAGCATAATACAACATTCTCACTAATTTCCTCACTTTATTATGATGCACTGCTAGCATCCTGAAATGATGAAATACACTCTGGCATACTCTCCTGGAAAGACAAGCCAGTGAATGACCACGCAAACCTGTCACTTGTCTCACTCTGCAAGGATCTAATTCTTGCAACATCTTTATTTTTTGCTTTACACTTTTCTTATGAAATGTCCGTATAAAATCACAAAGCAAATTGATGGAATCCTGTCGCACACTGCAAATAGAACTACACTTCCAGGTGTACACTGGTCCCTTAGGACGTCTCTCTAAAACCTCATCACTTAACGCCTCTTCTGCATCTGCAGACACAAGTATTTCTTTTTCAACCGGTTGACCGTCTTTCACCTCATAAGCTCGACCACTGGTGTCAACTGCATGCACTAAATCATTGTCCTGAAAATAACTCTCCTCATTAAAAAATGCCTCACTATTTGAACTTTGCATCCATTCTCCTGAGAAAACATCACAAATATTACTTCGATTTACTTCTCTCTTCCATCTACTATTAGATTTGAAAACATAGATTACATTGTTTAGTTTCCTAATTCTATTAATTACCAAAATAAATAACTTTCGCTTAATTTCGAAAGCCTGATCAATAATTTTCTCTACATTTTTCTTTTTCTTATAAAATGCCACTTTCTGTTGGCCTTTCTTGAATTGTTTTAGCAAATTGACAATTACCCTGTTGCGGAACATTCGCCTACGAATGTCCCTGAATACAGTTTCCCTTCTACTGCCATGCACAGAGTTATCTCCAGCTGTAGCAGAAACTTTTTTGACGGGCCTTTCCTTTCCATTTAAATTGGCTCTCTTTTTTGACACTAAAACTTGTTCTGTAGTTATACTTTTGTTTCTACAAATGTTTCTAAGAAATGATTTCGTTCGCTTACCTGAAGTTTTCTTCGTGAGTTGAGGTGATTTAAATGTAGAGGACTGCTGCAAAAATGTAGTAATCTGCTGTCTTTGACGTTTCGTAGACTTTCGGATTCTATCTTTAGATGGCATTGTCTAATTTCTCAATAATCTGCAGTTGAATCTGTGGTAAAATATAATAAAAAATGCTATTAACCACTAATACCAAACAGTAAATCAACAGTAAGAATTTGATTCAGCAACGCTATAAAGATGATTCATTAAAAAAAATTAAATTTTACTGTGATAGTGATAGTATTACAGGGCTTTCATGCAAATGACTACCCACCCTGCAAAAAAAAGCCCACATGAAACTTTACACACATTAAATTGTGTACTTACCTGCAATAATCCATATGCCAGTGTTTACGTCCCTCCACCCTGCCCCTCCCCCTCCCCGCATGCCTGCCCCACCGTAACTCCCTCCTCGACCCGCGGCTGCTGTTTTGCAACATGGTGCTTCTTGTAAATCTCTCCTGCATTACAAAAGTGACGCACCAACAGCACAAAAGAGGCGCATAACCATCATAAATCTGTCTCTAAGACTTTAAGGGCCAGATGTAGGTTGGTCGGTAACGACCGAAAAACTGTATTTTCGGCCGTTACCGACCAGATAACAAAATTTGTCATGTAAGGGGCAATATATTACCGAATCGGTAAAATTACCAAATCGGTAATTTTACCGATTCGGTTAAATAAAACATCGATAAATATACCGATTTAAAGCCACCCATATGTAGGTAGGACTCTTCTGGTCATAATTTGAAAACATAGCACAGCTCCTATGTACATACACACCTTATCAGTACTAATACTTTACATTAACTACAATTACAATTGGTAAAAAAATGCAAAATCGCCTTTCAAAGCATAATGCAAACACTTGACGCAAAACATCATTTAAAATATACATGTGGCCTTGGATTTAGGCCCCTACATACCGATTGGCCGCTTACCGGTCGGAAACGGACGAAATCGTCCATAACCGGTCGGTAAATGGCCTGAAACGACCACCTACATCGGGCCCTAAGTGTGCATGCATTTGATTTCAAACAAAGTTTTTAAACCTTTTATGTAAAACAATTATACACCTACATTCATGGGGAACTGACTTAAAATGCCCTAATACACATCAAAACGTTTTTTTAAGATACTTGCACCTTTTTTTCAATAACTTTTAACATGGCTATGTAACTCAAACAATCAAAATGAAAATTTTACAGGCACACATAGGGGCGTATTTACAAGGGCCTTGCAGCACGGGGAAAGTGACTTCAAATGACCAGACACACAT
Source organism: Lissotriton vulgaris (assembly GCF_964263255.1). Classification (NCBI taxonomy): domain Eukaryota; kingdom Metazoa; phylum Chordata; class Amphibia; order Caudata; family Salamandridae; genus Lissotriton; species Lissotriton vulgaris. The sequence continues at coordinate 1,292,083,021 of NC_141689.1, read as the reverse complement.
GGGGACGTATTTACAAGGCCCTTGAACCCAGGGGAAGTAACTTGAAATTGCTAAGCACACATAGGAGGGTATTTGCAACACTTATGCATCATTTTCTTTTAACATGGCTATGTAACTCAAACAATTAATCATTACTATGGGCTTTGAAGCCCGTAGGAATGATTAGGCATTACCGATTCGGTATTTACCGAATCGGTAATTAAAGAATTCACAAGGGTGCAGGGGGTGTCACTTTGACACCCTCTGGCACCCTCAAAACAGGCACAGGTGCCATGTGGCAGACATACCTGCCCTAAGGACAGGTCTGCCTTTCACATGACATAGGTGTGCATGCACACATGTGCATGCACACCGAAATCGGTATTTTACCATGAAGTTGGATTTCATGCTAAAATACCGATTTGTTAAGGCCTTTGAGACTCAGAAGAGTCCCCCCTACATAGGAAATTTACAGAATCAGTAAAATTACCGATTCGGTATTTTACCGAACCGATAATTTTTCCGATTCTGTAAATGTAGATTTACCTACATGTGGCCCTGGATTTAGGCCCCTACATACCGATTGCCCATTTACCGGTCGGAAACGGCCGAAATCGGCCGTAACCGGTCGGTAAATGGCCTGAAACGACCACCTACATCGGGCCCTAAGTGTGCATGCATTTGATTTCAAACAAAGTTTTTAAACCTTTTATGTAAAACAATTATACACCTACATTCATGGGGAACTGACTTAAAATGGCCTAATACACATCAAAACGTTTTTTTAAGATACTTGCACCTTTTTTTCAATAACTTTTAACATGGCTATGTAACTCAAACAATCAAAATGAAAATTTTTCAGGCACACATGGGGGCGTATTTACAAGGGCCTTGCACTACGGGGAAAGTGACTTCAAATGACCAGACACACATGGGGACGTATTCACAAGGCCCTTGAACCCGGGGGAAGTGACTTGAAATTGCTAAGCACACATAGGAGAGTATTTACAATGCCCGTGCAACACTTATGCATCATTTTTTACATATACACCGTAACAATACCAACACAAAAGCATCATATATCTGTTCCGCAAAAGCAACGCATTGCAGGAGTCACATCACAAGTACATAGTTTCCCATAATTTTTTAAAGCATGCCTTTTCCTTAAAAACGATTTTCCGATCATAATTTGAAAACACAGCACATCTCCTATGTACATACACACCTTGTCAGTACTAATAATTTACATTATCTACAATTACAATTGGTAAAAGAATCCAAAATCACCTTTGAAAGCAGAATGCAAAACACTTGACGCAAAACATCATTTTAAATACACAGCTGACTTTCTTATTTACGCAAAAAAGCATACTAGTCTTTATCTAAAATATATAAACGATAACTCACCTTTACAAATTCTTTTTGAAATTCAAAACAGACTCAGAAACACACCAATTATTCTTTAGCAGAATTAAAGGTATGCACTCCAGAGGCTGGAACCAACAAAGGCACTGAAACGCTGATATTCATCACACATATCTCTCATGTCAGCCAATCAAAACTCTTCCCTCACTATTTTCAAATCAACACCCTTCCCCCCTCTGCCCTTTCTACCACTTTTCCATAGCAACTACCGCCTGCCAGACCTCTCAGGTTTACAAGTTCACACAACAATGTTTCAAATGAACTCTGAACTCTCAGTACACCTGCTAATCCACTGAAATCTTTCATAACATCAGTTTTTATTAACCATTCAAATTACATCTTTCAAAGAACACATCCATGCACCCTAACTTTCTGTTTTCAGCAATGGAAATACACCAATCACTGCTAATGAATCATTTGCACTTAAAGTCCACAGTTTTTTTTCATTACAAACTTCACTATTTCAACTGCCATTTCATTCCCACACTTCATCTGACTGCAGCAAAAACTCCTCGAGCCATGTTTTCAGTCTGGATTCTTGGACATAGCTACATCCACTGGGCTCACAGGTATGCTGATAACAGAAATTTACACAACCTCAATTTACAAAATGTGGAAATTAAATGGATTGGCTGAAGAGGATTGAAATGTCACCAATTGATACCATTGGTGAAAACCTTTTTACATTTGCCAAACCCTGACCTCATAATAGTGCACTGTGGCGGAAACGATTTAGGCACTTTGACTGGGGTAGGTCTGGAAATGCTCCTAAAAGACACCTTTGAGCATTTGATGACACTTTTTCCTCAAACTGCCTTGATATATTCCAATATATGCCAAAGACAAAACTGGAGGTGGTCCAATCAATTTTGTCCACAAATAGAACAATCGAGGAAGCATGTAAATAAGTCTGTTTCAGCTTACATGAGGGACCATGGAATGGGCTGCATCTACAACAATAACTTGCGTTACTACATGCAAGATATCTACAGAGGAGATGGCGTGCATTTCTCAGATGAGGGGAACAAAGTTTTCATACTAAATTTAAGAATGTGTATTGGTTCCTACTTATAAGTTTCTAGAACATACACAAAACCCAAAAGCTCTTTTCAGAGCTACCTTAACTTAGTGTACTCTTTTGAAATTTCGAATGTACCTTTTTTCACTTATTTTCACCTATATTCGCTTCCCGGTACGCTAACTAGTTCGCGTACCGGCAGCTAACCACGCGATAAAAAACAATTTTATTTAACGACATATATGAGCCTCCTGAGCCACCCTCAGAAAACTTAGGGAGACAGGATACGTCTAAACTACCCCAATCTACCCATTCTGAACATTATTTACCCTCCATCTTGTATCTCAATTCTACCGAAACACAAAATGGAGGACTCCCGTAACGCTGCAAGTTCGCGTACCGGGAAACACACTGACAAGCACTCGCTCAAAAAAGGTGGGAAAGTAATTTACAGAAAAACAACTGGAGACACTTTCACCAATTAAACATTAGCTCATACTACATACCAATCCCTACCATTTTCACAAATATTGTTGGAATACCATTTAGCCATTTAGCATGTAGAACTCTCTAAAATCCCTGAGGTAAATTACTTCACAAAACATATCGGAAGTGTTGGAAATGACAACCAATTAAAAGATTACTTTCAATTTCTACTATTATATCATGACATTTCATTGGTTATGTACCAGAATATATATATACAAAGAGAGAGAAACACACCCATTTTGACTACTACTTCGTGAAGTACATAACAACAAAAAATTAACTGATAACTTCAACTTATATCTAAAAGGTAAGATAATATTTATAAAACTGAAGTATGTTCTGTACTGAAAGCTAATTAGAAAAACATTTTCTGTCAGTTATATTCTATCACTCTGTAATACTTATAGAAAAAAATAGACTTCTCTGTTTTAGTTATGGCAGGGCCAGTCCTAGGATTTGTGAGGCGCTGGGCTAAAAAGGAACGTGCGCGACGCCCCCTCCAAATTACATAAGTGGCCCCTTGCAAGGAGAACATTCACAGACACTGAGGGGACCCCATTGTCCAGCATTTTGACGCCCCCACAGTTTTAACTTTTAATCCACGCGCATTTCTCACACCTTCATAGGTGTGAGAATTGATTGTGGTCTAAAAGTTAAAACTGAGGGTGCGCCAAAATGCTGGACAATGGGGCCCCCTCAGTGTCTGTGAATGTTCTCCTTGCAATTGAGGGAGCGTCTCCTTCTCCCTCCCCTATACCTCCTGACACCATCCATGGGAGGCCCAAAAAGGGGGACCCCTCCAATTGACCTTAATTGCAGGCTACACCTTTCTTTGTGATAGATCTCCAGGAAAACAAAAGGACACATCACCAGTGTGTGGCACCATGTTGGTGGGCTGAGTGCGAGACCATGAGCGGCAGCCCACGCTGCCCATGCCTAGCGCCGGCCCTGACTTAAGGATAGAGTTAGACTTCTCTAGTATAATTCAGAATTGACTAGGAGTTTATTTGATAATTTTCTTCATATTTCTACTTTCAATTTGATACCATACACTGCCCAAAGAAAAAACACTTTTTAATTAACCAAACTGCCTATCTGTACTGAAACCCAACAGTGCCCTATCTGTACTGATATATTTTTTAAAAATTCATTTTTCAGAATTGAAAATGGAAGAACAACAAAACAACATGAAAACTGAAACAGAAAAAAAAATGGAGACAGAAGTTGACATGGATTTCTATGACGACACAATAAACAACGAACTTGTGCAATGTGTAGATGCAGTAGATTTTCTACTAAGAAATGAAGAAAAAAATGATCACGATTTTTTAGATTTTCTTTTACAATTTGAAAAACAAACTGAAAAATAAATGTTTATTTCTTAATTCAAAAATTGTTTGACACATTATTTATTTTTATATATATATTGAAAACTAGTAGCAAATGTATTATAACGTGAAGTCAAACTTAAAATATACTGTGCAACTTTTTGGTGTTACATACTAGCTTTGTTCATAGTTACTTCCTTTCTCCCACTATATAATCCCCAATGTGTATTTAACATCTCTTAATATCTCCTGCCACCTTGTTGTTTCGGCTTTCCAGACAGACTATGGTATGAATTCCATATACCACAATAACTTCTATAACAACAGGCAAGATATTTACAAAGGAGACGGCGTTTATGAAATTATAGACTCTGCATTGGTACCTACATGTAGCTACGTAAATAAAAAAAAACACAAAAAAAAACGAACAATCAATAAACATACAATAAGTTAAAAGTCAATCAATCTTGTTTCCTTATACTACGCTCCCCAGACCGCTTTCCGGTACGCGAACCGGGCGCACCCCACGAAAAAAACAATTTTTTAAAATTTGTTTTTGGGACCCGCGGGGTACTTTAATATCCCCCTCATCAATCCTAGGGGGTCAGAAGGGGTCTACCTTGCCCCCTTTCCTTTATTTCCCCCTTCGTTTTGGCCTCCTCTTGTCTCTCGATCCGATCCGAGAGACAAAATGGCGGCCGCTACGGACTGTTTAGAATGTTGACAGACACCAGAGAGCCAATCAGCTTCGCTTCGCAAAGCTCTGTTACGCGAAAAGTACGCGAACTGGTGCGCTATCCAGGACGCTGTCACAGATATATACATTTTTTAAAACGTTAATTTCTCAAAATCCACTAGAGCACATATATTGAGACCCAGCAAAGGCACATCGGGCTAACAGTCCCTACAATTTTGCCAAGTTTCGTGCAAATCCATTCAGCCGTTCAAGCTAAAAGTGAGGCCAAAGGCCCTATGGAAATTAACATGGGAAAAACGCGTTTTGGGACCCCCCTTTTTTCTCGGCCCCCCCTTGACGAAACCCCCCCAAATCTTCAAGGGCTGCTCAGAAACAAAATGTGCCATTTTCCTGAAAATTTCAGCCGATTCCGTCCCCAAACGCCAAAGTTATTAGACATAGAATTTTCAAAAGTTCCATAGAGAAAAAATCCTAACTATATATACCTACTGGCTATCGCCAGTAGGTAATATATATATATATATATATATATATATATATATATATATATATATATATATTACCTACTGGCGGTCGCCAGTAGGTAGTTATAGTTAGGATTTTTTTCAATGTTAAATCTCAAAATTCTATTTGGAATAACTTTGGCACCAGTTGACGAATCTGCCTGAAAATTTCCTGAAAATGGCCTCGTCGAGCTCGGGTCCTTCCTTAAAAGTTTGGGGGGGATACGTCAAGCGGGGGCCGAGATAAAAGGGGGGTCCCAAAACGCGTTTTCCCCATGTTAATTTCCATAGGGCGGTCGATTTCACTTTTAGCCCGAACGGCTGAATGGATTTCCACCAAACTTGGCAAAATTGTAGGGACTGGTAGCCCGATGTGCCTTTGCTATGTCTCAAGATATGTGCTCCAGTGGATTTTGAGTAATTTAGGTTCAAAAAAATATATATATCTATATGCGCTCTCCGGTGCGCGCACCGGAGTGCGCTCCAGGCGCGACACGCGACTTGCGCGCAGGAAGCTGATTGGCTCTTGGGTGTCTGTAAACATTCTAAACAGTCTGGAGCGGCCGCCATCTTGTGTCTCGGTAAAATCGAGACACAAGGGGTTTGAAAAAAAAAGGGGCAAATGACCATAAGGGGGAAGAGTAGACCCCCTCTGACCCCCTAGGTTTGATGTAGGGGCTAAAATAGGGTCCTGCAGGGCATTACATTTTTTTTTTTTTTCGTTTTGCGCGGGGGAAGCGCATGGTACGCGCACCAACGAAGCACGGGGAAAATCCAGGACCATATTTATGAAGGCCTTGCGCTGCTAGTTTTGCGCCTCCTGTGCGTCAATTTTTGTGACGCACCAGCGGTGTAAAAAAATGCGCATTGTTATGCAATATTTAAAAAGAGACGCATCTATCTAGATGCGTCACTTTTTAAATATAGTGCAACGAGGCACATTTTATTACACTGCTGGTGTTATGCGTCACTTTTCTGTGCGCACTCCTTATGACATTCCAGATGTGTCATATTTAATGTATGACGAATCATGTTGCAAGGAGTTACAGATACGTCAGTATTTCTGACATATCTGTAAACATAAAAGTGATGCGAGGCAGGTGCAAGATTTTGACGCAACAGCATCCTAAAAGTGACGCAGAGAAATCTTATAGATTTCAGTACGTCGTTATTACCAAGCTTTTTGCGGGGGAATGCCCCCTTTGCATACATTATACCTGACGCAGATATAATGTGGCGCAGAGTTTTAAAAAGTGACCCATGTACCTAGATGCGTCACTTTTTAAAAATAGCGTCAGGTATAATGCATGCAGAGGGGGTGTTCTCCCGCAAAAAGCTTTGTAATAGCGACGCAGTGAAATCTTTGAGATTTCACTGCGTCACTTTTAGGATGCTGTTGCGTCAAAATCTTGTGCCTGCTTTACAGCAGGTGTTAGACTGAGGCAAGACCTTTCACATGCTGCTTTCCCCATTTGAAAGGACGCATTACTGGAGTTGCGTCACTTTTGTGACGCACTCCAGCAATGCGTTACTTGGAATGTCATAAGGAGTGCGCACAGAAAAGTGACGCATCGCACCAGTGGTGTAAAAAAATGTGCCTCGTTGCGTTATATTTAAAAAGTGACGTATCTAGGTAGATGGGTCACTTTTTAAAATCAAGCGCCACATTATATCTGCGTGAGGTATAATGCATGCAGAGGGGGTGTTCCCCCACAAAAAGCTTTGTAATAGCGACGCAGTGAAATGTTTGAGATTTCACTGCGTCACTTTTAGGATGCTGTTGCATCCTTTAAATATAGTGCAACGAGGCACATTTTATTACACTGCTGGTGTGATGCGTCACTTTTCTGTCCACAGTCCTTATGACATTCCAGATGTGTCATATTTAATGTATGACGAATCATGTTGCAAGGAGTTACAGATACGTCAGTATTTCTCACATATCTGTAAACATGAAAGTGACGCGAGGCAGGCGCAAGATTTTGACGCAACAGCATCCTAAAAGTGACGCAGAGAAATCTCATAGATTTCAGTACGTCGTTATTACCAAGCTTTTTGCGAGGGATTGCCCCCTCTGCATACATTATACCTGATGCAGATATAATGTGGCGCAGAGTTTTAAAAAGTGACCCATGTACCTAGATGCGTCACTTTTTAAAAAATAGTGTCAGGTATAATGCATGCAGAGGGGGTGTTCCCTTGCAAAAAGCTTGGTAATAATGACGCAGTGCGTCACTTTTAGGATGCTGTTGCGCCAAAATCTTGCACCTGCTTCACAGCAAACCTTTCACATGGTGCTTTTTCCATGTGAAAGGACACATTACTGGAGTTGCGTCACTTTTGTGACGCACTCCAGCAATGCGTTACTTTTGTGTTTACAGATACGTCAGAAATACTGACATATCTGTAACTCCTTGCGAATTGATTAGTCATATATTAAATATGACATATCTGGAATGTCATAAGGAGTGCGTCCAGAAAAGTGACGCATCGCTGTTTTCACGTAGCGATGCGTCACTTTTCAGAAATGAGGCCTCCAGTTTATTCACTGTGTCATAACTGTCTTTTCTAACACTCACCTTCTTTCATTCCTCCTACTTCACTTCCTTTCACCTCTCATACCTTTCTGTTCTTTCTTACTCATTCTCCTTTCAATTATCAATGCACTATATTTCACTTACTCTTCATTTTTTTAAGAATATAGCTCTTTGATGAGAATTGGAGGTAGTTCTGAAAAGAACTTTTGGTTTTCTTCTTTTAACTGAACAGGAACAAAAACAGGGAATGGAAACTGCTCAACAGGAGCAAAAAGAAAAGAAAAAAATTAGGGGTGGGAAGGGCAGCAATGGTTCTCCAATGCTCGAACCATGAGCAGGACACTTTGCTCCCCATAGGTGAGGAGTTGATTGCATTATCTGCGTTTGACGACCCCATGGTTAAATGCAGGTTGTATGTTTGCCACCTGCTCCTGCGATTGTTCTCTCCCAGAAGAAGTTGCTCCTCCTGTTGATGTAGAGGCCCCATCTCTGGGAACCTCTTGTGCCAGAGCCCTGACACTTTCCCGGGCAAAATTCTGGGGGTGCCTCCTCTCCACATGGCGAATCATGGTGAAGTTGCCAAAAGAGTATTTTTTTGGGGGGTTACCCCGTGACAGGACCTGTTTGCAGATCCTGCACTCTACTTTTGGTGCATTCACCTTCTTCTGGTCTGCTGGAAACTTAAAAAATTTCCAGATGAAATGTTCTTTGACCTTCGGCTGAGGAGGCTCTTCATCAATGAAATCATTGGAGTCATCTTCACTGCTGGATGGTCTGGCAGCCATGATTAATCAAGAAATATGGAACAGCAAAAAAGGCAGGTCTTTCAGTCACAAAAGTGAAAGAAGAAGTGAAGGAAATGGGTGGGGATTTCATTCATTGTAAAAAAAAACTGTTAGCAACCAATGAAAAGTGTTATTTTAGGGTCACATGACCCGACACGTTTACGCTGCGCGCTCCGGAGCACTTCCGGTGCGTTTACGCAGCGCGATCGTAGGCGCTTCCGGGGCGCAAACGTGGCGCGATCGTAGGCGCTTTTGCGTGCGTTTATGCGCCGCGAACGTAGGCGCTTCCGAGGGCACTTATGTTGCGCGCCGAAGTGACGTCATCAAACTTTTATAGAAATGCATAATCATTTTCCTTATTAAAAAAAACTAATTTTATTTGTATGGTACGAAATGTTTTGCATTATTATTAACTTTTCATTCATATTTTTTTTCACGAACGACAGTTGCGCTCTGGGTGCGCTTTCAGATGAGCTCACGGAAAAGCTTACCGGAGAGCTTAGCTGAAAGCTTCCCGGAGCGCGCACCCAGAGCGCAAAAGAAAAAAATTATATAAAAAAAACATGAATACTTTAAAAAAAACAGCAAATTGTAAAAAAAAAAAAAGGTTAGAAACTCGATATACAAAGGAATTAGCATTTAAAAAACCTATGAAATTCACTGAAAAAACCATAGGTTTCACACCAGTTATAGTTAGGAATTAGCATTTAAAAAACCTATTAAATTCACTGAAAAAACCATAGGTTTCACACCAGTTATAGTTAGCTGGAAATTTTACTGATATAAAACCATTGAAATTCCCACGTTATAGTTAGATGGACTCACTATAACTTGCGCGTGCAATGCACTGCTGATGATGTCTTATTAAGCCAGTTAACCAATCAATTTTTAAAAACCATCCATTTAGACACTTATTTAAACATTTATTCTTCCATCAACTTTTACATATACATATATAAAATATATTTATTTTTCAGAAAGACACACATTCACTGGATAGTGTCATCAGTGATGTCATGAGTGATGTCACTGACCATGTCATGAGTGATGTAATATGTGATGTCATCAGCAGTGCATTGCACGCGCAAGTTATAGTGAGTCCATCTAACTATAACGTGGGAATTTCAATGGTTTTATATCAGTAAAATTTCCAGCTAACTATAACTGGTGTGAAACCTATGGTTTTTTCAGTGAATATATATATATATATATATATATATATATATATATATATATATATATATATATATATATATATATATATATATATTACCTACTGGCAGCCGCCAGTAGGTAGTTACAGTTAGGACCTTGTTTCCATTGGAAATCCACAACATTCTATTTGGAATAACTTTGGCGCCGGTGGACGAATCTTTGTGAATTTCTCCAAGAAAATGGCCTGCTTGGTTCCGCTCCTTCCCTGAAAGTTTGGGGGTGATTTGTCAAGTGGGGGCTGAGAAAAAAGGGGGTGTCCCAAAACATGTTTTCCCCAAGCAATTTTCAATAGGTACCTGTAGCCAGGGCTACAGCCCGAACGTCTGAACGGAATTACACAAAATTTGGCAGAGAGGTAGATTTTTGTTCGCAGGTTGTGCTTTTTGTTAAATGGTGTAAATCGGTTCAGTAGTTTCTGAGAAAATTGCAAGTAAAATCATAGCAATATCTAGAGATGGAGTTCAGCGTGCGTACTGAAATCTGTTCAATTACGAGCGCGAGCTGCATGCTGATTGGCTGTGAACTGTCTGTCAACACTCGAAACCAGGAAGTGTTGGCGGCCATCTTGTGCCTTGCTAGAACCAAGTCCCAAGAAAACAGTAAAACAAAGTTGAGAAATAAGGAAAGGGGTTAGGGTAGAGACATTCTGACCCTCTAGGCTTGCTCAGGGGGTCATACATGGATGTGTAGGCTCACGAAAAATTGTGGCGTACGCGTATGGAAATATGTACAATTACGAGCAGGAGCTGCATGCTGATTGGCTGTCAATACTCCAAACCAGGAAGTGTTGGCAGCCATGTTGTTAGTCGGGAGAGCAGAGTCACAAGAAAACACTAAAACAAAGTTGAGATATAAGGAAACGGGGCAGGGTAGAAACATTCTGAGCCTATAGTCTTGGTCAGGGGGTGGTACATGAATCTTTAGGCTCAATTTTTATTTTTTTTAAAATAAAAAATGGTGGGGTACCCGTGCAGTACTTGTACGCGGTGGAAAAGGTGAAAAAAAAGTAGAAGTCTGTTTTAGGTCCCAGGGGGGTAAATTACGGTGGTAATTTTTCTGCATAATGGGTGCTTGTAACGTGCCCCGAGCACTGGGGAACAGCACTCCTCTGGTTTTATTTTGAAGTATGCGGGGGTTACGGTCCTACTCCCCGCATTCTCGGTGAGCGGCACCCCTCGGTTCTTTTTAAAAAAAAAATATGTTTTGAGCTCTCTCTTTCTCTCCGCCACATTTCTGGGGCAGTGATATGTAAAATGACCTTCCAGCTCCGGGTACCTGCATTGTCTGGAGTTTTTTATTAATGTTGGGAGTTTGGGCTTGATAATACGTCCTTGTAAATTCCCATAGAAGCCTATGTGCTGGTGTTAACATGGGCTTCTATGGGAAATAACAAGGCCGTATTATCATGGTCATTATCGCCGTTTTATCAGCAGTTTCTTGCCAATAAAACAGCAATAATTGGAACACCGGTCCTTAACAATATGCACCTAAGTTTACTGGTCAAAAAAAGAGCAATGAGCCATATTATCAATCTAAGGCGATACATTATCGTCACTTTTATCGGCTGGAAACTACCGATAAAGCGGCGATAATGGGCTTGATATTATGCCCTTGTCAATAACCATAGGAGCCCAGGTTAACACCAGAACCTGGGCTGCTATGGGAAGTTACAAGGGCCTATTATCAAGCACATTATTGCCGCTTTATCGGCAGTTTCCTGTCAATAAAAGCGGCGATAATGTTTTCCCTTTTGTTGATAATATGCTCCTTCATTTCTATGATAGTATGTAAAGCTTTCCTTTTTATTGGTGTGGCAGTTGTACTCTCTTTGCATGCTCAGCGTCGTTTCGAAGCCCACGTTTTCTTTTTCTTCAAGTTCAACAAGCAAACCTTTCTTTATATCAGTTAGTAAATCTGTTGCTTTCTTTTCCCGGTTCGTGTGTGTCATCTGCTGCTGTACTTTTGTACAGTATTAATAGTCATATTTTTTATATATTTATTTGAAAGGTAGTGCTGAGGTGCCAAACGTTGATTACGTACTCCATCCACCGCCATTTTAGTAGTTTCTCACCGTTGTTTTTATCATATCTGTTAGTTAGAACTCAGTAGTTTTCAATCCTAGTCTTGAATATCTTACTATAGTATTTCAACATTATTTATTAAACAATAAATATAAACGAAACTCAATTATAACTATGTTAGAACTTGAAAGAAACTTAAACAATGTTATAAACAAATTGTAAAATGGATTCCAAAAGGTGTCCGATTGGTAATCTGCAAAAGGAAAAAGAAAATTAGAGTTTAGAATTTTGTAGATGTGAGTAAATGAGCTGAAGCATTACGGGGCATATTATCAAGAACGGCGATAAAATTATAGCTGTTTCAGCAGCAGTCCAGGTTCTGGTGTTAACTTGGGCTACTATGGGAATTCACAAGGGCATATTATCAAGCCCATTATCGCCGCTTTAGCAGCAGTTTCCTGCCGCTGAAACAACAAAAATGTTATCACCGTTCTTGATACTGCGTCCCTACAAGTTTTGGTAACTCTACAGTTTTACGTGTGTAGTATGACTCGTACATTCCAGTTCTGTTATAGTGCCATGTTCAAGTGGTGTCTATATGGAATTGCCTACTACGTTACAGACTCCCGTTATGGGGACTTATTTCTAATGCATTCCGATGAAGGCTTTGTAGATTTAGGCCTCTGTGCTTACCGTTGTATAAACCTTGCGGGTAAACATTTCAGGCAGTTGGTGTCACAACTTATTCTGAACAATTCTTCTACACATCTACACATCCAAGACAGTAGTGTCTAAGTTTAAGAGAGAAAGAGAAATTATGTCACAGAGAGTGAGAGAGAGAAATAGAGAGAAAACAACATTAAAACTCTGTCGCAGAGTCCGGAGTTTAGATTTTTTCTTGAAAAGTCAGATGTAGATTTACTAGCTCCTTGCATCACTTTACCCATGTTAAAAGTGACTCAAAATTGGCGTAAATAAGGTTGTGGATCTGTTTGTCAGACTGTTGTAACGTATCTGTTTTCAATGCTCCGAGGTAATTATAGATTTTACAGAGAAGCTGCTGTACACTAAACACTCTGGGCCGTAATATTAAGCCTGGGCGACAAAAGTATCGCCATGTTATCGGCAGGAAAGTCTCGCTAAAGTAGCGATAATGGGTTTGATAATATGCTCTATAGAATTCCAATTGAAGCTCATGTTAGATGTCCTTCACATCTAACATGAGCTTTCATTGGAATTCAGTAGAGCATATTATCAAACATATTATGGCCACTTTAGCGGCAGTTTGCTGCCGATAAAGTGGGGATAATTTTGTAGCCATGGCTTGCTTATATGGCCCTCTCTCGTTTCTCAAATAAAGTAAACACTACAGTTTTACAAGTGCAGTGTACCTGGTACATTTTACTTGTTATAGTGCGCGTTCAGGGGGGGAAGGCTAACCAGCCACGATGGCGGTCGGCTGTCGTTAGAGCTCCGGGTCCACCTGGGGGATGGATCCTGTCTGGATGGAGCTGCGGGAGTTCTACCCGGTATAAAGAGGTCAAGAAACGCTGTTGAAGCAGTACGGCGTTCCTGAGAAGCTGACGATCCGGAATCATCGACCGGCTAAGAGCGGGCCTGTGGGGCTGAAGGGCCTGTGACGCCGGGAGCTCGAGTAGGGGCGGCACCCACGATGACTGAAGCGAGATTCGCCGGAAGGGGTCGGAGACGGCTCCCGTAGGTGCTACTGATGGCGCCCTCCCTGACTGAGGAATCCCTGAGGCGGCATATTCTTCATGTGAGACCTGACTCGAGGTGAGGAGCGAGGGCAACGGAGATCGGGGAAGCCACGGTGAACCGATTGGCACCACTCGTCCTTGAATCTGTGGAGCCTGACCTGCGCCGATATGATTCCCCCAAGGCAGCCGTGGGCCGGGACACTGACTTTGGAGGAGGCGAGATAGATGCCCCGGGGGAGGGCACTGAGACTATGGGGAACCCCCCGCCCTTTGGCCTGAACTGCATTGGGGTAATATCAGCCTTTAATGGTGTATGCGGCTGGCTGCTCAGCCCAGAGAATAATGGCGGCGATGTTCTTAGGACAGGCCAATTGAGGACGGGCACTGCCTGAAATGAACAGAGAGCCAGTGCAGCTGACCTGGTAGTGAACCCCCACTACTGCAGGACATATAACAGCGGAATAGCAGGAGGGGGCTGATAGTCTGAGCCGAGTGTTGATGGTGGCAGTAATACCGATGTGGGATCGGGTGGCTCCAAACTTCGGCCATCGCTGCTTTGTTCCCGGAATATCACCTGCAGGCTCGAGATTGATCCTCATAGGGGGCAGCCTGGTGGCGGTCATTTCTACGGGCTAATCCCGTGACCTGCCATAGCGGCCAGAGGGGCCCCGGGTGCAGTAACATTTACAGGGCGGGCATATCACCCCCGCCTTGCCAACCAAGCAACACACTGACCCTTCTACTCTGGACAGTAAGACTGGGAGCCAACTGAAGCGCTCACCGCCAACAACATACATGAGGGAGCACCCCATATACCTGTGGGAGCACCGTGACACTACCGCGTATTGGCGTGAGGGCGGACCCGCACAAAGGGCACCATGGTACAGAAGGGCACAAAAGTCACGGAGGGGCACGGAGAGCCGGATGGGTCCCATATTGCGGTGGAGGCTGGAGATGGCGGAGCCCGGTCGGGGACCAAAGAGACTGCCCTGATAGGAGCACAACAAGTGGACAAACTAGACCTCATCCTAAAAGAGATTAGAGAATCCAGATCAGCGATGGAGCAGCAGTTGGGGGCTCTTACCACGAACTTTTCTCTCCTAAAGGCTGACCATACTAAGCTGGTGGACAACGTAAAAGACCAGGGACTCGCCATTGCTGACCTTACGCCGACGGTGGCGGGTCACTCCACCTCCATCTAAGAACTACAGCAGCAGGTCACCTCTTTGATGGACCGTGTGGAGGATGCGGAAGGGCGTAACCACCGCAATAACATTAGAGTCATATGTCTGCCAGAAAGATGTGAGGGGACACGTGCTACAGACTTTATGGAACAATGGTTCCGTGATCAGGTCATGATGGAGGGTCTGTCCCCACACTTCTGCGTGGAACCTGCACACAGGATCCCGACTGGTTGGCCCAGGCCGGGCCACCCACCCCGCCCTTTTATAGTTCATTTACTAAACTACCGGGACAGGGATGTCCTCTTGCAGCGGGGCCGGGAGAAGTCCCTCATCCAATATGAGAACCAACAAGTGTCCCTGTTCCCGGACTATACAAACATAGTGCAGAAACAGCGAGCATCATACCTGGAGGTGAAGAAAAAACTTCAGAAGGCTAAGCTGAACTACACACTTCTTTTTCCTGCCCGCTTAAAAGTCATATACGGGAGGAAAACACATTTTTTTGAGAGCCCCTCAGATGTCAAAAAATGGTTGGAGGTGATGGGTATTGATGGAAGTCGAGATGCCACCCAAGAGACTACTGCTAGTGGCTCGAGAGGAGGATCAGACTGCAAGAACAGAAGATCCCCGGAGACAGGGAAAAAGGCGAACCGACAAGTCCCATCGCGCGAGCAGCAGAAGAAGGACCTACTTGCACTGGCAATGATTGGTACATTCCGAGAGGACACAGGGAAAATTGCAACAGACTCTGATGACAGTACACTACACTCAGAACACAATGTGGTCCTGTTCCCCACGGTCACTCCCCGAGCTGCGGATGAGCTGATGGACAACTGACCTGGTGGACGGTTCATCTTGGAAGGGACCTATGCAGATGTTACTCACCATATCCTTTATAATG
Organism: Lissotriton vulgaris; assembly: GCF_964263255.1. NCBI lineage: Eukaryota > Metazoa > Chordata > Amphibia > Caudata > Salamandridae > Lissotriton > Lissotriton vulgaris. The sequence goes on along the minus strand of NC_141689.1, from coordinate 1,292,067,221 downwards.
TGCTGAATATTGATTGATGCTTCCACATTACTATGCTTGTGTATGTATGCGGGGTTGGGGGACTGTTCCTCATTATAGCATGCTCATTTGGATCTCCCTGAGACCCTTTCTACTCACAGGGTCTAGATATAGTGGAAGTTCCCCTGATGTGCACTGGCGGGGGGAGATGGCCCGCCCGTCCAGCAGCGAGAATTTTAGTTAGTATTGATGAATATATCCTTGAGTAATACCCCCGGGCTGGACTACCGTTGAGCCAACAGCACCCGATGAGATTGACAAAATGACCGTACGAGTGCTTGGCCGCCCCCCCAATGGCGTATGCACCAGAGTTTGGACCTATTTGTTACCTGTTCTTATGTTGGGCTCAGCATTGTTGCTTGGCTGTGCCGTTTTTGTTATGTTTCCACAAGGGGTTTTGGGGTATGTACTCTCCTGGTCGCTTGCTTTATGGGGTTCCTGGATACAACTACAGGCACCACTACATTTGACTGAGGACGATCATGGCTGAGATTACACGGACATATAAATTCATTACCTGGAATGTGTGGGGTCTAGGGGCAATACAGAAATGGCACCAAATCCATTTCTTTCTCCTCAGACACCAGGCGCAGGTAGCATTTATGCAGGCACCACACCTCACAACATCAGAGGGGCAGAAGTTGAGGAAGAAATGGAGGGGCACTATTTATTCTACAACATACTCAGCTTTTTATAGGGAGGCGACTATTTGGGTCCGTCATGAGACAGCTTTTGTGGAACTAGAGAAGAGGGTGGATGACCAGGGCAGATACATCCTTGTAAAGGGCACCCTAGATGGTACACTGATAGTCCTGGGCAGTATATATGCCCAGAACTTTGAACAGGACAGGTCTCTGCATGCACTGGGGGTGGCATTCTCGGATTTGGTCGGAATTCTTTGGGTGCTTGGGGGAGACTGGAATGCTGTTCTAGACCTGGGCCTAGATAGATCACAACCCCCCTCCAGGTGACAGGAGCAGCAAAATTGACTGATTTGTTCACAGCATGGGCAGACAGATTGGGGTTGACGGATGCCTGGCGTGTGCTACATCCTGCATTTAAAGAATTCTCCTTTTACTCCCCGGTACATAATTTACATACCTGAATAGATCGGTTCATGTGCTCCCGTACTTTAGTCACGAAAATTGGAGTTTCGGAGTATTTAGCGAAAACCTTTTCCCATCACGGACCCCTGATGATTACTCTTCTCTGGGGCAGGGTGCCGACTCCGGTGCCTACCTGGAGGCTCAACCTGCTCCTCCTGGAGGATGGTCCTTTCAGGAAATCTTTGTCAGACACTCTAACAAAATATCTCAAAGAAAATTGGGATTCCGCCTCCTCCAATTTGGTGGTGTGGGATGCCATGAAGGTGGTGGTGCGGGGAGCGGCGATAGGCAAGCTGTTAGGAGCTAGACAAGAGATACACAAAAAACTTTGCGAGGTGGAAGACCACCTGAGGGTACTCAAACAGGAAGCGAGTGTAGACCCAGAGAAAAAGGGAGAGCTACAGGAAGAATACATTGATCATGCGGAGGTACTGGAGATACTACGGAATATTTACTATAGCACATACCTGCGTTGGCAGCATGCTGAGGCAGACCGGTCTGGCACCCTGTTGGATTGTTTAGTGCCGGACCGACCGGACCCGCCGGCTATCACTCAAATACACAACACGCTGGGCGTCCTTGTGCACACACAATCCGAGATTAATCTGGCATTCCACGACCATCTGAGGGCATTATATGCTCCTACCAGCCTCAAAGACCCAATACAGGTGCTTGAGTTCCTGTGCAACCTTCCTTTCCCGACCCTAACTGCCGACACACAAAAGGCGATTGAGGGCCCCATCACACAGCATGAGATACGTGCTGCCACATCTCAACCGTAAGAAGACGCCGGGTATGGACGGGCTCCACGTGGAGTTTTATTCGACCTATGCGGAGACCCTCGTGCCTGTCCTGGAAAAAATCTATAGGACGGCGTTTGAAGAAGGGCACTTACCAATGTCGACCATGCAGGTCCTGGTAACGTCAATACCTAAACCGGGCAGAGATGCACTAGAGTTGGCAAATTATAGACCCTTGTCCATGCTCTCCACAGAATATAAAATCCTGAGCAAGGCCATAGCCCTGCGCATTCAATCCCACCTTCCCGCTCTTATACATCAGGACCAGTGTGGATTCCTCCCGGGGCGTAGTACATCTCTAAACACAAGACGATTACACGCGCTGATGAAGGCTTCACCAAAGCAACTAACTCGAGCAGGGTGCATTGCGCTGGACCTTAAGCAGGCGTTCGATTCCTTGTCGTGGACCTTCATGTTTGAAGCCCTAAAACGCTTTGGCTTTCCAGAACCTCTGCTGAGGTGGATCTGTTTACTATACACTGACCCCACAGCTCGAGCGCGTACAGGACGATACGTGTCAGCAAGTTACCCAGTGCACAGGGGTACCCAACAAGGCTGCCCCCTGTCCCCGATCTTATTTGTTCTGGCACTGGAACCCCAGGCTATTGCCCTTCGTACCAACCCGGATAGGGTGGTTATCCCAATAAAAGAGACACACCACCTGATATCAGTCTATGCGGACGATATTCTGTTATATCTCCGTCACCTGGAAGCGGATCATACAATGCTTTACGACATTTTTTGACGTTTCGAGGTGGTGTCAGGTCTGACCATAAACCCTGATAAATCGATTGGCTTTAATTTCTGGGAAGCAGCTCACCCCCCTACCATACATTTTGAAGCACACCGGATCCCGGTAGTACAGACCACCTTTCAATATCTAGGGATTCAGTTGTATAGGACGCCGGATGACCAAATAGATGGTAATATAAAAAGAGCTATTACCGGTCTCCGCTGTAGTATTGGATTCTGGACCTCATTGCCTCTGTCTGTCATGGGTTGTATTGCGATCTCCAAGATGGTCATGCTCCCTTGCCTATTGTATTATTTTGTAAACTTGCCTGTGCTCCTCCCTCAATATATTTTTAACACACTAAACACCATGTTGATTAGCCTCATATGGGGGACCGGTCAGAGACACATGAGTCTCCGTAAACTCCAGTTGGGAACCAGAGCCGAGGCCTGGGAGTCCCGGACTTCCGCGGATACTATTACGCCAGCCAGCTTCAGTGGCGTTCCTTCTAGGTCGTGGGCAGAAATCTGCATTAGATCGGTCTCACAACAGACTGGCTGGACCGGGGGGACCTTCATAACCTGCTGCTGCCAAGAAGCCGGCTTCCTCGGAACTGCCACCCACTCCTGCGCACAGCCTTGATCTGCTGGAGAAAGGCTCTGTCATATACTGCATCAGTAATACCGTGTGCAGGGAATATTCCGCTACTGGGTATCCCAATGCCACAGGGTAGGCTCACATGACTAACACTACGCCGTTGGGGGAAACGGGGGTAGAGGAGATAGGGGCTTTCTTTGGGGATGAAGCCCTGCTGGATCACAAAGCCTTTGTACAGAGCATGGGGGCCCCTCCAAGACTGTATTTATTACACGCTACAGTGACCCATCATATCCGGACCACCTGGGCGCCACTACGACTCAAACCTATACAACACAAATTGGTGCATCTGATGTATCACATTGGGACAGGAGGTCACTGGTGCGTTGGTTATACACAGGGAACCGGGAACACGCAGCGATTTCACTAACCACACTTAGGGACACTTGAGCACAGGACTCGGGGCGGAGCTGACTGATAAAACCTGGCAGATGATACTTGAACACCCCAAACAGGTCTCACGTAACGTGAAAATTAAATTTATTCAGGCCATGGTGCTCCATAGGGCATATTTAACTCCAGAGAAAATCCACCGAATGTTTCCAGATTTCCCCCACTGTTGCCCACGCTGTAAAGCAGATGAGGCAGGCTTCATCCACATGCTGTGGTCTTGCCCACAGCTGCGGGGATATTGGGTAGAGATATGCAGGACACTACATAAGTTTACACACATGCAGATACAGGAAGAAGCCCTATATTGTTTAGTGAGATTCCGCAAATGCTCTAAAACAAAGAAGGCTAAACTGAGATTCATAGACCTTGTTCTCCTCTTGGCAGTCACGGTGTTGACAATGAGATGGAAATCCCCCAGGGACCCTAGCACAGCAGTGTGGCAGAGAGATGTAGTGAAATGGGGCCGGGCGAAGGGTGTGGCCATTAGGAAAGAGGAGGAAAAGGGGCAACGGAAACATCCCATAGCAATGGTTTGGGAGGTTATGTTGTTGGAAGTGGACGGGCTAGATCTCTTGCCGTCCCAGGAAGTTAGACCGCAGGGAACACACTGAGTGTAAAACTCAAGAAGTGGAGGATACTAGGGTAAGACTTGCTGTGCATGATCAACCCTCAATTCCGTAGTATTGCAGTCTGTACTGAGTGCTAGGAGAAATGTATTGATGAGTGACCACAGTGACCAGGGGAGGGGAGGGCATAGGGTTGATATGTTGGGGTGGGGGCGGGGGGGGTTGAAATGTTTTTTCAGTCATATAGACAATGGATGATTAATGCAAATTCTTCATGTGGAAATACAACACTTAGTACATCAGGGTGTACGAACTTCTTTTTTATTGGAAAAGGCACCTGACGTAGTGATGATAGAAAAGGCAATGTCATTGTTAACTGTTGGGGTGAAAAAGAAAAACCGTGATTGCTGAATGTACGAGATGCTTCACAAATGCTATGATCCGTATTTACAGTCACGAATAAAGAATTAAAAAAATAAATAAAAATAGTGCTGCGTTCAAGTGGTGTCTATATGGAAGGGCCTACTGCATTACTAACGCCCGTTATACCGAATTATTTCTAATGCATTCCTATGAAGGATTTGTAGATCCAGGCCACTGTGCTTACCGTTGTACAAACCTTGCGGCCAAACACATAAGGAAGTAGACTTCACAACTTCACTTCAACAATTCTTCTACATGTCCAAGCAGACAGCAGTGTCTAAGTTTAAGAGAGAAAGAGAAATGATGTCACAGAGAGTGAGAGAGAGAGAAAACATTAAAACTGTGTCGCAGAGTCTGGAGTTGAGATTTTTCCTTGAAAAGTCAGACGTAGATTTACTAGCTCCTTGCATGACTTTACCCATGTTAAAAGTGACTCAAAAGTGGCGTAATAAGGTTGTGGATCTGTTTGTCAGACTGTTGTAAGCTATCTGTTGTCACTGCTCGGAGATAATTAGAGATTTTACAGAGAAGCTGCTGTACACTACGCACTCTGAGCCATAATATCAAGCCTGGGCGACAAACTTATCGCCACTTTATCGGCAGGAAAGTGTCGCTAAAGTGGCGATAATGGGTTTGATAATATGCTCTATGGAATTCCAATCGAAGCTCATGTAAGATGTCCTTCACATCTTACATGAGCTTCGATTGGAATTCAATAGAGCATATTATCAATCCTATTATGGCCACTTTAGCTGCAGTTTGCTGCCGATAAAGTGGCGATCATTTTGTTGCCAAGGTTTAATAATATGGCCCTCTCTCTTTTCATAAATACAAGTTACACTACAGTTTTACGAGTGCAGTGTACCTGGTATATTTTACTTGTTATAGTGCCGCATTCAAGTGGTGTCTATAAGGAAGTGCCTACTGCGTTACTAACGCCTGTTATGCCGAATTATTTCTAATGCATTCCTAAGAAGGATTTGTAGATCTAGGCCTCTTTGCTTACCGTTGTATAAACCTTGCGGCAAAACACTTCAGTCAGTTGGATTGACAACTTAATTTCAAAAATTCTTCTACACGTTCAAGCAGACAGCAGTGTCTAGGTTTAAGAGAGAAAGAGAAATGATGTCACAGAGAGTGAGAGAGCGAGAAAGAGAAAGAAAACAACATTAAAACTGTTTCGGAGAGTCTGGAGTTGAGATTTTTTTTGGAAAAGTCAGACGTAGATTTACTAGCTCCTTGCATCACTTTACCCATGTTAAAAGTGACACAAAAGTGGCGAAATAAGTTTGTGGATCTCTTTGTCAGACTGTTGTAACCTATCTGTTGTCTCTGCTTGGAGGTAATTATAGATTTTACAGAGAAGCTGCTGTACACTACGCACTCTGGGCCATGTGTAGTGCCTCCATGCGCGGATCTCTCTCTGTTCGACGACCTTGTCATTGAGAATTTCCTTGTGAATTACATATCCTGATGAGCCGATGTTCAATTGTGTGATACGTGTTAGTACGCCTTGAAATATTTTCCGTGGGTATCGCCTGCGGTGCTGTAGTGATTGAGCGACCCAATGCACCCCTCAGCACGGACCTAGTCGTTGAGATTGTGTCTGGTCGCTGCTGGGGCCGCTCAAGCAGGGGCAGCGGGTATCCTGTGTTATAGTGGGCAGTTGTGTTGATCCCTCGTGCTTTAAGGAGACCTTGCTCCTTGAAGATTTTGTTGACTATGTCAGTGGAAGTCCATGTAGCTTTTGTCGCCTCATTCCCATCCAACCTGCCTGTTTTATAAATTCAATGGACAAGAGGTCCGCTGAAGACAAGTCCTTAAGAGCTGGTATGCTGCTAAGTACCCGCAGTAAATTCCCTCTATTCAGAATGTCAAATGGGCCCTTTGATTGATACTCTGGAGTAAAAATAATGCTGGAAGAGAGATCATTTGGATAAGATTGCAGGAGGATTGGCTGGTTGTTTGGGGCTTGCAGACTTAAATTGGTATTATCAGGGTGAGGCTGGATTCCAATAGGATTCTCACCAGAGGTGAGGGTTGTTAGAGCGGGCATGGAAAGGTCCGTGATGGAGCTGGCTGTGGTGGATAAGAATTTAATTTGAGGGCTCAAGAGCCTAGGTACCGCCAACTCTTGAGGACGGAGGCTTTCATTGCTTGAAGCGGTTGGTTCGTTCCGTACAGAATCCGAGTTTTGAGTTGGCTGAACTGTTACAGGTAAAGATATCCGAGGTAGAATAAGAGGACTTACATCAGTCACTTTGCAGATACAGTGTTCCTCAGGCTTATGTTGGAGTCCGTTGCTACCATTGGATAAAACTCTGCCGTCCTCCAACGTGGAAGGGGTAAGACTTGCTTTTGGTGGTACTCCATTGGGAGAGAGTCCGGGGGCGTAGGGGGTAGATCCCTACTGACAGGGCTTGCTGCGAAAGGGATCCTGACCAGCTGTTCAGGTTTTTCCCCTAATTGAAAGAGTGGATAAACTTCTGGTATACTTATTAAGGTCTGTTTGTTCCGGCCTTTCCTTTTCAGACATGAGCTTCGATTGGAATTCCCTAGAGCATAATATCAAACCCATTTTCGCCACTTTAGCGGCACTTTCCTGCTGATAAAGTGGCGATAATTTTGTCGCCTAGGCTTGATAATATGGCCCTCTCTCGTTTCACAAATAAAACTAACAATACAGTTTTACGAGTGCAGTGTACCTGGTATATTTCAGTTGTTATAGTGCCACGTTCAAGTGGTGTCTATATGCAAGTGCCTACTGCGTTACTGACGCCCGTTATGGCGACTTATTTCTAATGTATTGCGATGTAATGTATGTGTTCTTGTAAAGCGCACTGCTGCCCTGAGGCGTCGTGGTGCTGAAGACCGCTGGGGAACCCGTCCTGGCTATCCCTGTGAGATGGTTCCTACTGGGTATCTCCAAAGTGAAACCAGGCATCCTCGGGGAATGTGGGGGGCCGTTGTAGAGATGAGGCAAGCTAATGCCCAGAGTTGCCGAGTTTGATCCCTGGTTAGATTAGGCACTGAGGTGAGAATTATCGAGTCCGCTGACCCTGGTCCACGACCCTGCTGCGTCGGGAATTGAACCCAGGTCCCGGGCTGTTCTCTGCTTCCGGGTCTGCCGCCTCTAACAAGTGAGCCACACCACTCCGCTATGAAGGCTTTGTAGATCTAGACTGCTGTGCTTACCTTGTATAAAGAGGGCGGCCACCGGAGTTCACCATTCGACTTGAACTCTGCTTTTATACGTCAAAGTATATTCAATAAGTTGCAGAGAATTCCATTGCTGTTGCTCGATAGGCTGTGGTTGCTTCTTAATGATGTTTGGTGAAGGAAACAAAAGGACATTTTGAGTAGTCATCGTAAACTGAGTTGCGTAACTACTATAAAAAGAGGATTTTAAAGTGGGTTCTTAATATTCCATAGTTAAGACTGTTGCAGCTCTAGCAAACAAAGGAAGATCAATAAGTTATCAGAGGCCTGGGACGGCCTAATGATGCAAAAAAAAAATACTATCATGGACTCACAATTTATAATAATAGAGGCCTAAGCACGTGGCGTAGTACAGAAATACGACACAGAAATGTATGCTCGGACAATTTTTAAGATTAGAGGTGTATAGGACCTTGTGACTTATAAAGAAATAGTTTGATTATGTGTGTACAATTTAAAACCATTGAGGGGTAGGAAAGCCATATGAAGGATAAAAAATAGCATTATGCATATACAATTTACAGTGAAGGCTGATGTTGTGAAGTCTTCTCTTTCCTTTCCTTCTGTCTTCTTTTGTTGTGTCTTGAAAGGCTGTGGTTTTGCTGAGTCTGGGGTGTTTTTGACAATCTGTCTGTCACCGCAGCAGAAGCAGGCAAAAGAGAGAGTGCTCACGTCAGTGCCCGCATTATATGGGAACCACGGGGGCTGACCAAACCAAACCCAGGGCCGTCATTGGTAGTGTTTTCGCGGCCTGCAAGAATTATGGCCCTGAGGGACATGCCATTGGGTAATGTTTTGGTTTCCAGGCTAAATGATAGCAAGCATGCTAGGTGGTGGCATGTGGGTAGTGTGGGCGGGCGTGCACCGCGCATGTGCAAGTATGAGTGTGTGCACTAACAATAAACAACAGAGAGGGATAGGGGCGGTGTTATAATGTATACAGAGGCAGGCCCAGAATTGGATCTGCAATGAGTCAGCAATTCTAATCATTCTCCTTAGCGTGCCCTGAGCTCTGATTTGTCACTGAGAGGGTGATTCCATCATAGTTTGTACTGCGTATCATACTCAGCGTGTACCCGCGCATATGGTACGAATATGCTTTGACGTTACGCGTCGCATTAAAGCTTCACTGTGACGTCATGTACGATGTTCTGTACGCGAAAGGGGGCAATGTTTCTACTTGGTTTAAAACATTTATTCATGTATTTAATGTACATACTAAGGGCAGACATTTGGGATAACTATGAATTTTTTTAATACTTGTAATAATCATATATTACTTTTAAAAAGAATTAGACAAATCGCGGTAGAACATCATGCGTACTCGTATTGAAAGAGCTGCGCAAGCGCATCACAAGCGTACGCAAAGCCATGTGACTTTAAAAGTAGAGATTTGATTGGTTCAAAACTTTTCCTATTGCGACTGTTGAAAGTTCCGTCCCATTTTAATTATTCGACTTTGACTTTCTAAGCAGCAGCATTTGTTCTGAGAATCTTCTCAAATAGAAGGAAGATCACAATAATAAGAGCAATGGAGTCATCTTCCAGCAGTTTATCAGAGGGAGATTTCATTACTGAAGAACGTCCAAAGAAGAGGAAAGAAGCTCTAATTTGGAAGTTTTTCACATTTTTTCAAGAAGGTCAAAAAAAGGTTAATGCTCCAAAAGTAACATGTAAAATTTGCGAAAGAACTCTTTCAAGGGGTGACCCATGTAAAAAATACTCCTTTGGCACAGCAAATATGGTGCGACACGGGAAGAACTTGCACCCCAAGAACTTTGCTCAAGCTGCAATACGGAGGTTGCACGAGAACCCACCTGCTGCTACACCAAGCACATCAACTCATCAACACAGCAGCACTTTTAGCAAGCAGTCCACGCCCACACATTGATTCTGACTTTGCTAAAGTTAAATTTCTATGCATTTATTGCCATAAACTTTTGTGTTATGGGGAACAGTCTATAGACTTGATGAAACGCAGGATGCAGGATCATTTCTGTCCTCGACATTAGCTGTTCTTTTTTACATTCTTTTGTTCCGCTTGGAATTTGTTGAGAAAACACAAAAAAAATACAAAACAAAAAAACTGTTCATTTTAGAACTACCTTCACTGGCCAAAGAAAGAACTACATTTCTATGCTAGTCTGTAAAAGTTTGTCAGAATGAATGAATAGTTCATAAGTGAATGAATGAATATGGTACTAGTGTATGGCGAATGTGAAAGTGCAGAACTATAAGGAACGGCTACAGCATAATCTATAAGGTGTTTACTATACTATACTGTAGTATGTTCGAAGCACTTGAATGTATCATATGTACATATGTATGTTACAAGTCTTTGCTTCAATTTGCAATGCTGGTGAAAGTGCCTGGGTGAATTTGTATGTGTTAGGGGTGGATTTACAATCCCCTTGTGCCTCTTTTACACAGACATTGCGTCAATTTTGTGACACAGCGGTGGTGCAAAAGATGTGCCATGGTGTGTACTATTAACAATGTGACGCATCTGGAGGGCGTATTACATTGTAAAGCTCTGTGCCAGAAGAGGCTTTCTTGTGCAGAAGGGGGTGCAGCAAGGCCTCCTAAAAGTGACTGAGTGAAATGTATAACATTTTATTCAGTGACTTTTGAGCTTATGCTGCGTCAAAACCTTGCACATGCTTGAAGCAGGTGTAAGGATTGATACAGCATTGTGAGCATAGGGCCCCAAGAGAATTGCTGGATCTGTGTTATACTTTTAACCGACGTCAAGCAAAAATTCATCCAAAAATTACTTTGCAATTTAGTTTTGTTGTTATTTTATAATAATAATATGAAATATAATCTAAAACATAAAATACATATACATATTTATATTAAAAATATAAGAAATTAGTATAAAAAGAAAGACATAAAAATTAATACATTTATAAATAATCATTTACAAAACCTTTGAAATTCACTGAAAAAAACCATAGGTTTCACACACGTTATAGTTAGGAATTAGCATTTAAAAAACCTTGCAAATTCATTGAAAAAAACGTAGGTTTCACACACGTTATAGTTAGCAATTAGCATTCATGACATGGTCAGTGACATCACTGTTGACAACTCAAATGACATCACTGACAACATTACTTATGACATCATTCATGTGATAATACGATTAACCTCTTCAGACTCTAATATAACCTTAGATACACTCAGTGTAAACAGACACTCACAGATTGTCACTCATCCATGGAGTTACTCATACACCTAGTCAGTCATGCAACTAATCAATCACACCTCCATTTCCTCAACTATACAGTTATACACACCTTACCTATTAAAACATATTCTAACATATGTTTACTCTCTTATACAATCACTGATACACGTTTTCAATGATCCATGCAGCCACTCACACATTCACTGGCTCTTATACACAGTAATTTATATATGTCAACTCTCACATGTACTGTGTTTTACATATGTACTTACTTTGAAATATAGCACTGAGATATCCATTCACTCACCAATACACTCATGCACACAGTCAACCACCCATACAGCTGTATCCACATGCAGTTTTTAACCCATACATCTAGTGAATCAACTGTTCACACATGTATGCACAGAGTCACACACCTCCCTGCCACCATCACACACACACTCACTCTCCCATACAAATACTTGGGCAACCAATCAATAACCCATATAGTTACTCATATAGCTACTGATGAACACATGCAGGAGTTAGGACCTAGTTTCCATAGGAAATCTGCAACATTCTATTGGTAATAACTTTGGCTCCGGAGGACGAATCTTCGCGAATGGGGGCTGAGAAAAAAGGGGTGTCTCAAAACGTGTTTTCCCCATGTTATTTTCCATAGGACGATTAGACACGGCTACAGCCTGAACGGCTGAATGGAATTACAAGAAATTTGGCAAAATGGAAGAGTGAAATTACATATCGCAGATCACGCTTTTGCTGAAATGCTGTAAATACCTCCAGTAGTTCTTGAGAAAATCGAAAGAAAAAATATATATATATCTATAAGCGCGCACCCATGCGCGTACCGTTGCGCGCACCATTGCGAGCAAGCGGAATTCTGATTTGCTGTTAGACGTCTCAACATTCCATTCGGTGGAAATCAGGATGTTTTGACTGCCCTTTTGTCAGTGCGAGGCAGAAGAGAGGCCAAAATAAAAGTAAAGACCATGAAAAGGGGATAGGGTAGAGACTCCCTGACCCACTAGGCTTTCTCAAGGGGCCTCTGAAGGACTCCGAAGGCCAAAAAAAACATTAAAAAAAAGAAAGAATTGCGAGGTGCGCGTATGTTGCACGCACCCTCGAGGCAGAAGTAAGTGAAAAATAAAAGTGGAAAACATGAAAAAGGGATAGGGTAGAGACTTCCTGACCCCCTAGGCTTTCTCAAGGGGCCTCTGAAGGACTCCTAAGGCCAAAAAAAACATTAAAAAAAAGAAAAATTTGCGAGGTGCGCGTATGTTGCACGCACCCTTGAGGCAGAAATAAGTGAAAAATAAAAGTGGAAAACATGAAAAGGGGGTAGGGTAGAGACTCCCTGACCCCTTAGGACTTCTCAGGGGTCCCTGTAGGACCCCAAAGGTGCAAAATATTAATAATATTTTATTTTTAAATCGCGGCGTGCGCACACGTTGCACGCACCGCCAGAGGCAAAAGAGAGCTCAAAACAAAATTGGAGAACGTGAAAAGGGGGTAGGGTAGAGACTCCCTGACACCCTAGAACTACTCAGGCGGTCCCTGAGGGACCCGGAAGGGCAAAATTAATATTAAAGGTGGAAGTATGTCAAAAAGAAACGTGGAAAACGTGTAAAGGGGGCAAGGTAGAGACTTCCTGACCCCCTAGGTCTTCTCACGGGGTCCCTGAAGGACCCTGAAGGTCGAAAATATATTTATTTTTTTGGGAAAAATCACGAGGTGCACGCACGTTGCACGCATCCTCAAGGTTAAAAATCGTGAGGTGCGCGCACGCTGCGCGCACGTCAGAAATTAAAAAAATAATTAAAAAACAGTTAAATAAAAGTTTGAGTGTTTAGATGTTGGTTGGCTCTAAAAAGAGCCGTTGTGTTTATTGAGTGTTTGTTGTACCTACAAGTAAGTACCGATGCAGAGTCTAAAATTCAAGAGGAAGACTCTGTTTCCCTCATCTGTGAAATGTACACCGTCTCCTCTATAAATGCCTTGCATGTTGTAACACAAGTTGTTTTGGTATATAGAACCCATACCATAGTCTCTGAGGAAAGCAGAAACAGACTTATTCACATGTTTCCTTGCTGTCTCAATCTGTGGACAATATTAGTTGGACCAGTTCCATTTTTGCCTTTGGCATATATTAGAATATACAAAGGCAGTTTGTGGAAAAAGGGACATCAATTGCCAAAAGGTTTCCTTTAGAAGTATTTCCAGACCTACTCCAGTCATTGCCACCACAGTGCACAATTATGAGGTCAGGGTGTGGGAGATGCAGAAAGAATTTTACCAATGGCATTAATTGGTGACATCTCAATCCTCTCTGGCCAATCCACATAATATCCACATTTGGTAAGTCAAGGTTGAGAAAGCATCTATTTGCTGCATACCTTTCACTCCAGAAAATATAGCTGTGTCCTACAATCCACACTCTAAGCATCTTGCAGGGAGATCTGGTTGTACTCAGATGGGCTCTGGAAATGAAATGGCAGTTTGAAAAGCATGAGTTTAGAAAAAAATGAGGATGAGATTCAGTGCATTTGAAAGAGAATAAATGATTGGTGATTTCTGAAAATTCAACATTAAAAAGTAGGGTGCATGCTACTATTTTTTTAAGGCGAAATGCAAATGGTTGAGAGAAAGTGATTGAAAGGAACATTGCACAGGATACGCTGCTGTATTGAAAAGTGAACAATTTTGCTGGTTTGCTCACCTGTGTGTTCAGTTAAGTGTTCTATGGAGTGTTACCATGGTAACAGGCAGAATAGCAGTGAGGGAAGGTTGAATATTATGTGAGATTGAACGTGTTTCAATGTAGAACCAATTAAAATGTTAGTTTGGTTTTGAATTTGTGTGGGAAGATATTTGATTGGCTATCTACAAGAATATGAGTGTAAAATGAGAGGGAAGTTATGCCATTTTGTGCTTGCAGTGACTGGTGCACTATTCAGAGATTCTGCTCAGGAAAATCTGGTGTGTGATTGACACTGTTCTAAAACTACAAAAGCATTTTTAAAGGTGAGTTGTTAATTTGTATGGGGATATATGTTGTGCAGTTTAAGTTAAATTGAAAAATGTATGGTAATGTGGAAGCAGGAGATTTTTTCTAGAGAGTCTGATTTTGAATTTGTGTGCTTTGGGAAAAACATTGTGAAAGGAGCATTTGGTATATTGATTTGTTTGAGGAGATATTTTGTTGCAGTACAGTGCTGTTGTTAAAAATGTAGAGTTTGTACATGAAGTGGTCTAACCACTTATACACTTGTATATCAGGGTTTGAATTGTCAGATAGTCTCCTTGCAGTCTTGTAAACATTTTGGGTGTGCTGCATAAATGCCATAGAAAATTTTTCAGTAGCAGATAGTAATCATTTTACTGAATTGTAAGGTATACTGTCATGTGTCTAAGATCACAGTGTGAGTTAGAATTCATTTCAGAAAAATGTGGCAGAATAATTTGCTTAGTTGATGTGTTTTTAAATTATGGCAATACATGTAGTTATGGAGTGAGTCAGTCCTTAGGACAGTTAGTGCTATAATGTCCAAAGCAGCATGTGTGCCAGGCCTCTGAATTCCCACATAGTTTCCATTCTGTGTAATAAAGATCCTGGGTGTGCTGTAGAAATTGCATACCAACTTTCTCTGTAGCATGTAGAAATCATTTTAGTGAATTCTCATTTCTACATTCTTAGTCTCACCTTGAGCCTCTGCACTGTCTGTACAGCACTGCACTGTCCTCAAATCTGAAACAGTATTCCCAGCAAGACTCTCTTTCACTGTAGTAATCATTTTATGGAATTGCAAGGCAAACTGTCATGTGTCTAAGATCACAGTATGAGTCAGAATTCATTTCAGAAAAATGTGGCAGAATAATTTGCTTAGTGGATGTGTTTTAAAATTTGGCAAACCATGTAGATATGGAGTGAGTCAGTCCTTAGGACAGTTAGTGCTATAAAATCCAAAGCAGCATGTGTGCTAGGCCTCTGAATTCCCAAATAGTCGCCATTCTGTGTAATAAAGATCCTGGGTGTGTTGTAAAAATTGCATACCAAATCTCTCTGTGGTATGTAAAAATAATTTCAGTGAATTCTAATTTCTACATTCTCCTTCCCACCTTGAGCCCCTATACTGCCTGAACACCACTGCACGGGTAACAACCTTTACAACGCAACTTTTACAATGCACTACCATTACAAAGAAACTTTTAAAATGCAACATCCATTACATAGCATGCTATTACAACGCAACCATTACAACGCATGATACTACAACGCGTACCATTAAAATGCATGTCATTACAACGCAGTCATAACAAAGCATACCATTACAATACATACCATTACCATACAACACTTACCCTACTGTTTCACCCTCTGGAGTTAGAATAGTAATTTTTACCCCTACACTATCCAACACTTACCCTACTGTTGCACCCCCTGGAGTTAGAATAGTAATTTTTACCCCTACACTATCCAATACTTAACATACATGCAATTTAATGTTATGCGTTGTAATGGTATACGTTGTAAAGGTAGTATGCGCTGTAATAAAATGCGTTGTAAAGGTAGTTTTTTTAAATGTGTTGTAATGGTATGCGTTATTATGAAATGAGTTGTAATGGATGTTGCATTGTAAAAAATGTGTTGTAAAGGTGTGTGTTGTAAAAGTATGCATTGTAACATCATAATACCCCACTGCACTGTCCTAAAATCTGAAACAGTACCCCCAGCAAGACTTTCTTTCACTGTAGTAATCATTTTATGGCATTGCAAGGCATACTGGCATGTGTCTAAGATCACAGTGTGAGTCACAATGTATTTCAGAAAATTGTGGCAGAATCATTTTCTAAGTTGATGTGTTTTTATATTATAGCAATACATGTAGTCATGGAGTGAGTCAGGCCTTTCGGACAGTTAGTGCTATAAAGTCCAAAGTAGCATGTGTGCCAGGCCTCTGAATTCCCAAATAGTCTCCATGCTCTGTAATAAAGATCCTGGATGTGCTGTAGAAATTGCATACCAACTCTCTTTAGCATGTAGAAATCATTTCAGTGAATTCTTATTTCTACATTCTTAGTCTCACCTTGAACCTCTACACTGCTTGAACACCACTGCATTGTCCTAAACCCTGAAACACCATCTGTACTAAAATATGCTAAACTCTTTCAACACTACTGCACTGCTCTAAACCCTGAAACAGCACTCCCAGCAAAAACCCCTTCTACTGTAGTAATCACTTTACTGAATTGCAAGGTATGCTGTCATGCATCTAAGATCACAGTGTGAGTCAGTATTCATTTCAGAAAAATGTAGCAGAATAATTTGCTTAGTTGATGTGTGTAAAAATATTGGAATACATATACTCATGAAATTGATAACGCTAGTTTTGTATTATCTATTAGTAAAAATAATAAAATGAAGTGTTTATATTTTTCTGCTAGGTACAGCAACATAATAAAATGTATTATGGATCAAAATCAGGAGAATATTGAAGTCACTTTTTGAAATTTCTAACACTCTAATAGAAGACTTAAATGTACCTTTTGTGAACAGCAGCAATGAAGAACAATCTATTGGTGCAGGAGATATAACCTGTGATTTTTTGGATTAAAGTTTAGATAATGAATTAATCGAAGCTTTGGATGATATTGAGTATAATGTGTCAAGCTCTGAAGTTGATGTAGATGTTAATGAAATTGCTGATAACATCATGCTAGATGTTCTATTACAATATGAAATGTCACAAGAATAACTTTATGATTAAAAATTAAAAATGATTTCAGAGAGTCTTCTTGTACAATTGTAAACTTTGAGCTAGTAGCCAAGTTATTGTGATATAAATTGAGTCTTACAGCATAGTTTTTATTTCTAGGTGTATATTGTTTGACTTTTAGCAAAGTCTCTGTGATTGTTGATTTCCTATTGTACAGAGGTATTCAAGTGAATGTCTGTTTGTATGCACTGTGGTAAAAAATGAGACTATTTGTGATCTTAGACACATAACAGTATGCCTTGCAATTCAGTAAAATGGTTACTACAGTGAAAGAGAGTCTTGCTGGGAGTGCTGTTTACGGGTTTAAGAGCGTGCAGTGGTGTTCAGGTAGTGTAGAGGGTCAAGGTGAGACTGAGAATGTAGACATAAGAATTCACTGAAATGATTACAACATGCTACAGAGACAGTTGATATGCAATTTCCACAGCAAACCCAGGATCTTTATTACACAGCATGGAGACTATTTGGGTATTTAGAGGCCTGGCACACATGTTGCTTTGGACTTTGTAGCACTATATGTGCTAATGCTTGACTCATTCCATGAGTACATGTATTCCCATATTTCTAAACACATCAACTAAGTAAATTATTCTGCCACTTTTTTCTGAAATGAATTCTGACTCACACTGTGATCTTAGACACATGATAGTATCCCTTGTAATTCAGTAGAATGATTGCTACAGTGGAAGAGGGTCTTGCTGGGAGTGCTGTTACAGAGTTTAGAGCAGTGGAGTAGTGTTGAAAGAGTTTAGAAGCTTTTGATAGGGATGGTGTATTAGGGTTTAGGACAGTGCAGTGCTGTTCAGGCAGTGTAGGGGGTCAAGGTGGGACTAAGAATAGAGAAATGAAAATACACTGAAATGATCACTATATGCTATAGAGAGAGTTGCTATGGCATTTCTACAGCACACACAGGATCTCTATTTCACAACATGGAGACTATTTGGGAATTAAGAGGCCTGACACACATGCTGCATAGATTTGTACAGCACTACATGTTCTAAAGTCTGACTCACTCCATAAGTACATGTATTCACATATTTGTAAACACATCAACTAAGAAAACTATTCTGCCACAGTTATCTGAAATGAATTCTAACTCACAGTGTGATCTTAGACACATGACAGTATCCCTTAAAATTCTGTAAAATATTACTACAGTGAAAGGAGTTCTTGCATATAATGCTGTTTCAGGGTTTAGGACAGTGCAGTGGTGTTTCAATATTATAGGGGCATTCACTGTCCATGGTGATTCTGGATTTAAAGCAGTGCAGTAGTGTTGAAAGAGTTTAACAGGTTTTGCTAGGGATGGTGTATCAGGGTTTAAGACAGTGCAGTGCAGTGCAGGCAGTGTAGGGGGTCAAAGTGGGACTGAGAATGGAGAAATGAAAATTTACTGAAATGATTATTACATACTAAAGAGAGAGTTGCTATGGCATTTCTACAGTACACTCAGGATCTTTATTACATGAAGTGCTACTAAGTCCTATGCAGCATGTGTGTCAGGTCTCTTAAGTCCCAAATATTCTTCATGCTGTGTAATAAAGATCCTGTATGTGCTGTAGAAATGCCATTGCAACTCTCTCTGTAGCATGCAGTAATCATTTTAGTGAATTGCAAGGGATATTTTGATTTGTCTAGAATCAGAATGTGAGTCAGTGTATTTTTGGGAATATTGTGACAGAATCACTTGCTCGATGCATGTGTTTGCAGATATGAGAATACATGTACTCATGAAGTGAGCCATGCTTTAGAACGTACAGTGCTTTATACTCCTAGCCCTTACATGATACCATACACTGCCCAAGCACAACTGATTTGTTCTGAACTCCGAATTATCAGTCCCACCTTGAACCTCTACAGTGCCTGAACACCACTGCACTGTCCTAAACCCTGAAATACCATCCCTAGCAAATCCTGCTAAACTCTTTCAACACTACTGCACTGCTGTGAACCCTGAAACATAATTTTCAGCAAATGCCCCTATAATGTTCAAACACCCCTGCACTGTCCTAAACCCTGAAACATCACTCCCTGCATGATCTCCTACACTGCCCGAACACTGCTGCTGTGCCTTAAAATTACTTATGGAGTGAACCAGACTTAACAACATATAGTGCTTCTAATTACTATGTAGTATGCTGGTAGTGGTCTACAATTGTAAAAAAAAACTGATTTTAATTAGCTACCCTTTCAATCAAACAGGATTTGTTGCCAAATCAGGAACAATGACAAACTTACTGGCAACCTCCACCATCATCGACAAAGCCCTCACAAACTCCAGGTCGATTTTTTGCTGCTTTTTCGACTTCAAAGCAGCATTTGACAGGGTGCCTAGGGCAGCGCTGTGGCAAAAACTGAAGCAATGGGGAGTCCCAGACAACATCTTGAACCCCATCATCCTGCTGTACTCTAACACATGGGTCCAAGTGAAGTTAGGGTCTGGCACGCATCTCTCCCGGAAAATCTGGACCTCTCGTGGAGTCAAACAGGGATGCGTGCTGGCTCCCCTTCTCTTCAATCTATTCATTGCAGACCTATCAAGCACCCTTGAGGAAGTAATCAGTCATCCACCAAAAGTAGGAGGCACGGCATTATGCAATCTTTTATATGCCGACGACTTGGCATTGTTCAGTCTCACCAGAGTGGGGCTACAGAGACTTCTGGACGCCTTAACGCAATATACGGCTAACAACCAGTTAGAAATTAACATGAAACAAACTATGGTTGTCCCGTTTGGCAAAAAATGCTACAGAGGTGGAGGCTGGACAATAAACAAAGAAAGTATTTTAATCGGCCAATCGTATAAATACTTAGGGGTCCATTTGGACTCCAGGGGCAGTTTTACTAAACAGAGCACTGTGATTGCAGCCAAGGCAACAGCGTTAATGATATCCCTGGCTAAGCTATCGAGGAGACTCTCAGGCCCCACGGTTTTGCCCTTACTGGAAGTGCTCAGAGCAAAGATCGGGCCAACTCTTTCGTATGGTATAGAGATCTTCAAAGGGAAAATGAACAATTCCCTAAACAAACTGACAATCAAACTCTATAAGAAATTGCTTCACCTGCCAAGGTCCTCCTCGCCAGCACAGGTCAGACTAGAGCTGGGCCTAACAAACTATGAATCCTCTAATGTTGGCTCATATCTTAATCTGATCCACAAACTAAGGAAGGCAGAAGCTGGTACCTTGGAACTCCTGGTCTGGAATGAAATCAGTGTGAGCAATCCGGGAGGAACTTATGGTCGCCTTCTAAACGACTATATCCAACAAACGTCTGCTGCAGATCTCTGGGCTCTCAACCCAAGCCAGACTGTCTTCAAAAATACAATAAAAAAAGTTACAAAACTGAAATCCTTGATCATGGATAAAGCTCTCCTTGCGAAACGCAGCCATGCTTGGGCAGTATTCAACTCCTATAAACGACTTCATCCGGCAAATTATCTGTCAATAACATTCTCCTATCATTTAAAGCATTGCCTGATCGCCCTAAGATTGGGAGACTGGCGCTTCCTACAAAATCTCCCTGCATGGCGTCAAAAAAAGGCTGATCAAACGTCTAGAGGGTGTGGGTCAGCAAACTAAACTTTGTTGCACATGCTTTGTATATATCCCTTCTTCATTTTCCAACGCAGACGCCTACTCAGGCCAGAATGGAACAGGCTGGGAGTTCGGACTTGCAGACACGCCTTCACTGCTGCTCTGTCCTTAGAGAACACTGACTTAAACATAAAACTGGCCAAATTTGTTCAGTATGCCTACAGACTCTTAGAAAATTTGGACCACTGTGCAGAATAATGTGCATCTAACCCCACTTGCATTGTCCGGGAGTGCTAATTTCTAAATTGCCGTAGCAGCAAGCAGTGATAAGAAAGCCACATTGCACTCTGTTTTTATTTCTATTTTTCTCATTTTTTAATTTCTTTTAAGTTGTAAGATTGTATTAATGTGCTGGAAGAATCTTTTAAAGATATGTTTTTATATATCTAAATAAAGAAGTTATGTTGATAACTGATTTTAATTAGCTACAGAAAGAAAAAGAATATGCCGTCTAAGAGGGAGAAAAGAAAAAGATATAAACATGCTTACTTTTCCAAGAAAAAAGAAGTACAAGATTTATCTGAACAGCAATGTCTGGAAAAAACAAAGAAAGCTCCTGGTAAGTCAACAAAGGATTTTATAAGGAAAATAACTCAAAGTAAAAAAGTGTGGAGGATCAGTAACAAACAAAAAGCAGACAAAAAAGAACAATGATGGAAAAATATGTGGTAAACATAGTGTTTATAGTAAAAGGCAAAAAAATCAGTTTGTTGAGATTTGGAAGCGAATGTTTCATAACAGCGTTGTTTTAAATTTATTAAACAATATAAAGAATTGTAAAAGAAAAACTGCTTTTTATAAGAAAACAAACAAATAGAGACAATTGTTGAGAAAGCTTTTCAAATAAAGAAAAAGTTGTTTCTTTTAGTAAAAAGTAGGATTCGATCACTAGAAAAGCCAATAAATGATATGAAGGCCAAAAGTAAGGGAAAAAGACTAATTATTAGAACTAATTTTTGTGATGTTTTTTCTGGAGAATGGAAACATAGTTCAAGTTGTGAGCCGTTTTTTAATAAAGAGAGTTACTTTCAGAGTAATGATTTGCTGCATGCAGTTGACACCAGTGGTCGAGCTTATAAGGTTAAGAATGGTTGTCCGATTGAAAAAGAGAAAATTGTCCCTAGTAATGCAGAAGAGGTGTTAGCTGATGAAGTTTTAGGGAGTCGACCAAAGGCTCCAGTGTACACTTGGAATTGTAGTAGTATTTGTAGTGTACGACAGGATTCAATTGATTTTTTACATACGTTTTTACATAAGTATACTAAGAAAAGTGTTAAACAAAAGATTCAGATATTGTAAGAATTAGACCCCTGCAGAGTGAGAGAAAAAACGTGTTTGCAAAGTCATTCTCTGGCTTGTCTTTCTAAAAAAGTATGTCAGAGTGTTTTTCACCATTTCAGGATGTTAGCAGTCCATCATACTTAAGTGCAGAAATTAGTGAGAAGGATGTATTATGCAAAAAGTCCAGCACTTAAGCTAAAACAGTTAAACAGTGCTCTTTTGCATGGATCTGTATTAGATGTGATCAACATGTGTGACGAAATTGAGGTTAGTTACTTTGGGCCTGAAAAAGACAGTGCAGAAACAGATACATTAATAGAAGGCAATGTGGAAAAAAATGTACAGAATTTTAGTACAGAAAATTTAGAGCTAGCAATTACAAAGTTGAAAGGTCATTTCGGGTGTAAAGCCAAACTTTTCTTGTATTTGTTGTAGACAAATTCATTATAAACATCCGACCAGGTTATTTGATCTATATTTAAAAAGAGAAAAGGAGAATAATAATGAGTGGAAGGAATTTGCAACTTATTTGTTGGTAGAGAATTGTATTGATTTAGGTTCAGATCAACGTATTTGTAAATATTGTTATAATAAATTAAATGAAAACAAAATGCCTGCTAGAGATGTACATAATAATCTTGAGTTGGTAAATATTCCTTCTGAACTGATGGATTTAAATACTTATGAGTCTATTCTTATTCAATGTTTGCATCCATTTCAGGCTATTGCTCATATGGAGCCTAATACAGGGAAATTGCCTCGTTCAGATTAAAAGAGAGGATTAAAGGGAAGAGTTGTTTATTTGCCTCTAGATTTAAAGAAAAATATTGAAACAATTGGTGTAGAAATTGTGGAAGAGGAACGTCTAGTTATTCTAGTTAATGGCGTTCCTACGAAGAGTAAGAAAATCTGGCAAGAATTAGTGGATGTTAGGAAAGTGAAAAAGGCAACGTTGTATTTGGTAAAAAATATTCCATACTATAAAAATGTATATGTTGGAGAAGAGGAAACAACTATAGAAGAGGACAGTGATTTGTCAACTGGACAAATTGAAAAAGTGGATGTGTCCAGAACTGAAGAAATGTATGAACATTATAGTGTTCATCCTCTTCACTCTAAAGAAGTGATGGGGAATACTATTAAGTTATTTCAAATGAAAGAAGCAAAAGGAAGTCCCATTAGTGTATGGGAAGAAAGCTTGGAAGCTCGTTGTTTCCCTCAATTATTTCCAACAGGCAAAGGTGGACGATAAGATGAACGACCTGTGCAGATTCCTGCATCTGAATACTGGACTTCAAGATTATATGCAGAAGATCCAAGGTTTCGCCAATGTATTCCATATTTGTTTCATCTTCTGTTTGAGAGTGACTTGTCTGGACTTTCTTATGCAGTGAACCATATACTAAAAAGTGGAGTACGTTTGCAAGATGTTTCGGCAAAGGACTCTATGGATAAAGTGCAACAGAAAGATACTGTTTTGGAATCTCAGCTAATTAATCTCATGGCAAGTCAGCGTGGTACTAATGAGTATGGGTACCGTCGTCATAGGGAATTGACATATAGGCTAAGAAACTTAGATACTCCTACATGGTTCCTTATTCAAATCTGTGCAGAGTATGCTTGGGAAGATTTACTTCAATTTCTTCGAGAGGCAAATTCTAACATAGAAAATATAGAATACAAGACACCTGGAGAATTGTGCTCTTTGGATCCAGTTAACGTATGCAGGTATTTCAATCATAGATTTGATGCTATGATGTCTTTTATCACAATCAAAAAAATCCTCCTCTTGGAGAGGTTCTGGATTTCTTTTGGAGAAAGGATTATCAAGCACGAGGTGCTCCTCACATACATATGCTGCTATGGATCAAAGATGCTCCAAAATTTGAAACAGATTCAGATGACACAGTGATGAGTTTTATTGAACAATATTCTACATATGCTGTACCCAAAAGTACAGTAGAAAACAATTTAAGACATCAAGTCTTACGGTTTCAAACTCATCATTGTGGAAAATACTGTTGTCGAAAGTACAAATCTAAGGATAAGTTTTACACAAAATGTCGATTTGCATTTCCACGTCCAGTATTCTCAAAAGGACGAGTGAACAATTTTATGTCATCTTTGCGACACACTGTCACAAGAAAATCACCGAAAAATACCTACAACCTAAGAAGAAATGAAGAGTCAAAATACATAAATGACTATAACCCAGTCATTTTGTCTATGTGGAATGCTAACATGGATATTCAATATGTTGCAGACAAGTCCATTGCTGTGGCTCGATATGTAACGTCTTACATTACTAAATCTGAAAATACGGAACTACAGGAAATATGGGACGAAATTTCTCATGAAAAAAGCCTAAGTAAGAAATTGTACAGCTACAGTTTGAAGATCTCATCGAGAAATCGGAGCATATAAATGTTCAGATCGCTTAACATCTGCAAGCCTATACTCCAAATCTAGAACAATCATTTGGGTGAGTTTAGGTCTTGCAATAACACAAAACTGAGATTTGAAATCTGTACAAGAAATTGATTATTTAGCAGAGAGAGAACCAGACAGTACAGATATTTTGAAGACAAATATGTTGGATACATACTATCCATATAGAAGTAATCATCTTGAGAATGTTTGTCTCTATGAAGTACTGCAAAGCTATACTTTTAAGAGGACTTTTACAGAAGATATCAATAAAGGAGTATATGCTGTGATTGGATCTGAAGGATGTTTAGTGAAACAAAGAAAAGGACATTTGATTAATCACCAAAAACTGAGTTGCGAAATTCCGGACAAAAGGGAATTTTACTATTTAGCTCTTTTGCAACTCTTTAAGCCATGGCGAACAGAACTGAAACTACTTGGAGATTTTGACAGTTATGAAGGTTCATTCAACGCAACTAAAAATACTATGAATGTCCTGCTTTTTATCTGAAAATGTTGAACGACGAAATACAGCAAGAAGCTACAATTGCAGAAGAGATTGATAGAGACAGTTCTCAAGACAGTCAAAGTTTTCCTTTGTTGAGTCAGGATCCACTAGGAGAACCAATTATTCAAAATGAAGCAGCAACTGCCACGGATGAGGTGGAAACAGCAATGTAACAAGCTCAAGAGGATGTAATAAACTTAGAAGAATTGGAAAAACAACGAAATGTTGAGCAAAAACAAATATACAATCAAGTGACAGAACAGATTGAGCATGGTTTATATCATGAGAAAAAAGAGTGCTCAAGAACGGCATTTAAACCTGTCCGACTGTACGTGAGTGGAAAAGCAGGAACGGGAAAATGTTTTCTAATTAAAGGAATTGCAACTTATCTACAGAAAAGAACTGATTTGTCACTCTCTTGTGTTGTTACTTCTCCAACTGGGTTGGCAGCACATAACATTAAAGGGATTACTTTACATCGTTTATTGATGCTGCCAGTAGAGCATGAAAATAAAATAGAATATCACAAGCTATCTAGAGTCTTGAAAAAAATGAAACTTCTCATCATTGATGAGGTAAGCATGGTATCAAATTTAATGCTTGCCTTTGTGTATTTAAGAATGCAACAAATCCTTAAAACAAAGTATGATGTGTTATTTGGAGGTAAATACGCCATAGTTTTGGGAGATCTACTACAACTAACTCCTATGAAAGGACAGCCAGTATTTTAAACAGTTACACATGAAGACAGCAGAAAGTGCCTGGGAAGCATTGGAAATGGTAATATTTGGTCATATTTCGAATTTTCTGAACTCATTACAAATATGCGACAGGCAAAGGATGCTGATTATAAAAGTATTCTTGAAGATATAAGAATTGGAAAAGTGAGTGAACACTACAAAGAAGCTTTACAGGCACGATTACTTACAAATTTGTTTCCAAACGAAAATATTCGCCCAGAAAATATATATAGAAAAATTGCAGAAAAGAAATCAGTGACAAGCTTGATGCCAACTCTGCAAGAATGTTCAATATTCAATGAAAAAATGCTGAAGTCAGAAAATTAAGAAATGATAAAACTGGAAGCTATTGATAGAATAGAGCATGAAGGAGCTACTATTATTTTGTCAGAAAAGTTGAAGTCAAAATTGGATTCTTTAGAAAAATCGATATCTAAAACTGCTGGTTAAAAAAGAATTTATATGCATGTATAAATTGTCCGATAATTTTACGACATAATTTACATGTGGAAAGAGGTTTAGTAAATGGAGCAATGGGTAATGTTGTTAATTTTGTGAATTACCCAAATAGAGATAACATTGAATTTTTGAAAATCAATTTTGATGAAATTGAAGAAGTTCAACTACTGAGTCGTTGTTCAGCTCGATTTTTGCTTGTAAAAGATTTATATGTTCGCCGAAAACAGTTTCCTATTTGTTTGGCATATGCAGTGACTATTCATAAATCTCAAGGTTTAAGTGTAGATTGTGCTTTGGTGAATATTGGAAGTACTGTGTTTTAAGAGTGTTTAGCATATGTTGCTTTATCTCGAGTCAGAACTTTATCTGGCTTATAACTGATTGATTTTGATGACACAAAGATTAGTGCAGATGTAAATTGTGTATAATAGGTTAAGAGAAGAATATGCTCCCAATTTACCTCAATATCAAGTACTTGAAAAGCGTGTGGTAAGTCGAAAAAGAAGATATGAGTACAATTGTAGAGAGGTTGCAGAAAAAAGTAAAAAACTAGATGAACCAGTGATAGTAAGCAAAAAGAAAAAGGATTCTATTGAAGAGGTTGATGGTTTTCAGTTTGAAAACAGTTCTGGTGTCAACAGCTATGCTAATGTAGTGGTTAATGTTGTTTTTTTCTTGAAACTTTACTACAACAAATTATTGAAAATAGGGACAAAAGATGTTGTTGTTTGTTGAATTCTGTGTTTTAGAAATGTGGTAGTGATAAAACTAAAATAGAAAGTGTTTCTGATATTCGAAATGTTTTAGACATATTTTCTGGTTTAAATCAATTTTCACTGAATATCCAGCAAGATTGTCAGGAATTTCTAAGGTATGTGCTTGTTGTATTGCAAGATGAAGATATAGATATTGAAAATCTTTTTGGCCTTTCTTATAAATGGCAACATGACTGTGATAATTGTTCGTTTTCAAGTAGTACTGAAATAGACACTGAAAGATTTATATTTTTGACTTTACCAGACTGCAAATCAGTGTCATTTAATAATCTAGTTAGAGAAGCAAATCAAAACATGGTCTGTACCCAATGTCACAAATGTTATCAACATTATTTATACAAAGATATGGACAGTATGTAAAATTAATGCTGCAACGATGCAGACCTGATGGAAGAAAACTGACAACTTTAATAACAAATGTTGTGGCTTCTCAACTATCAATATCAGAATATCAGGAAGAACTTTTGTAAGTGTAGCAATTATTTTCCATGATGGTCCTTCTACAACATCAGGACATTACCCAGCTTATTTAAAATGTACAAAAGGCTGGACTTATTGTAATGATACTCAATTGATTTTTCAACGTTTGCCTTATGACTTTCCAAATTCTCACCTAGTGTTTTTACAACCCAAATTTCAGGGAAAGTAATTGGCCTGGGAACATTACTGCTGTTAAGAAAGGGTACATTAAATAAGGGGGGTTTTACCCAATAGAGTCACTAGGGACCTGGGTGCTATATGATACAGAATAGGGGGTCCCAGTGAAAAGGTATCACAAGTACACAAACAAAACACTTTGAATTACACAATATGAAAAATTCATAGACTAATAATTATGCACACTGTTATTTATTCACAATGTGCTTATTCACATTTCTTATGACAAATTCATAACAGAACTGTTATAGTGCCCCAGGGAGAAGGAGGGTGAGGGACGGTGTTTGTGTGAGGAAGGGATGTGCAAGGTAGGTCATTGTGACAATAATATCAATATATGATTCTTAAACAATCAATACAACTGGCTTCAGACCACTGAGCCAGCACAAAGGACAAGATATTAATGCTCACAATTAAAAAGAAACCATGATAGCGATGCTACTAATTAATAATTGGAAGGATGGTTGCATCGACTGGTGAATGGTAATAGCTGTCGACGTTTCGACCCCAAATTTATACTGGTAGGTATACGTCACACCTTAGAGTGGGGTCTTCATCAGGACAAAAGAGCCCTGGGGAACACTGGTTTCTCTATGAAAAAATGAAATAAAAAAAATGTGTATAATATTTACAGTGATAACAAATTGAGATTAAAAACGGCGCACAAGGGTGCCCCAACACAAACCAATAGAACAGAAATTCATTCACCATGGAAAGTTAATAAGCTCACAACTTGAACAGGAGAACGGGGAACGTCACTTGATCCGAATGGGATTGTCAGGAACAATATGTATAATATCCATTAAATTCTCTTACGAAGAACCCCTTCCAGGGGATATCAGAATGATCATCAGATTGCTATGAAAGAGAAATGGACATGAAGGACGTATCAATATTGTGTCCCTTTGATTCAATACTGAGACTATTAAGAAACTGAACAAACACACTCTTGTAATATTACATAAAATCGTTCACATATGGCTCAGATAGTAACCAAATGGGAGGTAATTACTCCCTCATTGAGATTGTGTCCCTGCAGGGGAATCTTATATAGAACCAAAAAGGGTCCAGGACCGGCTCATCGTAACATAATATGGATAACACCATACTTGAGGCTTTTATGCTAGTACCAAAATGGTCTTGACACCTCGGATTTGACAAAGTACAAGTGTAACAGTCATAAGATCATTAGAAGATGTTTATTACATGGGGGATGCGTACCAGAAATTGCCAACAATGGCGCGTCGCCGCTGTGTTTTCAAACACTCCAAAAGGTTAGAACCTCCGCTTTTTTAAAAAAATGCTTGTTATGACATCAAATTTCTATAAAAATGAACGGATAGTTCTGTTAGAGACACATTTGTGGATATCAAACTCATTGCTACCCAATTTCAATAGTTTCTACATACCTATTAGCGCTGACCACAGCCTTCACTCAATACTGGCGGGGGTATCCATTTTTCAACCAGAGCACACTCACTCTAAAAAAACGAAATGGCGACAGTAAGAGAATTGCTCCACAGTGCACATATTATAACTACAACAGCCAAAAGCAAAGCTACTCCAAAGGTGAGAGATTCTAACCTTTAATACCCAAATGTTATTAATAATCCAACTCCTTCGGTCACCCGATCCTTGTCTCAAACAAACAACAGACATACATTTAATCGGAAGAGGACGTACACACTGAGGTCGGGATGGTAGAATGAAAGGACGGACTCCAGGAAAAACCCGGAAGTGATGATTAAGCTTCGGTTGTCATGACAATCGAACCGGCTTGCCTCTGCGCGAGTATTGGGCAACAGGCTAGAGAACTACGGAAGCAGTTACGTCATAACATCAAATCATAAAATAACCATAGATTATAAGCATGACATCTCGATTAGAGTGTATCATGATTAAATTACATGCATAGCAACATAGTGGTAAGAGTGTTTCGCCTGATTAAAAAACACGCATAGTGGCATGGTTATTAAGCGAAGTAGTGGTGAGGGTGTTTTACCTGAAGTACCAGGGTATGTACTCAGTAATATATAATTTGTTACAAATGGTGTGGTCAGATATCAATCCCACATGCAATGACTGAGAAAGGTGTACCTAACTCTTTTGATGAACCTTATCATAATTATTCCAGTTGGATATTGGTACCACATTATAGCGTCCCTTTTGTACCACACAGAAATCATAAATTAGGATAATATACATAATATCCATGCAACATTACATTGTCTAAAGGCGTCACAAACCACAGAGGGGTATAGGCGACTGCATCCATCCATTATTCTAGGGCATCACGCACCTCCTACGCAGAGGGGTGTACATGAATTGACATGTCTGGTTGCATCCTCTATTTATGGTAAGAACTGCAAATTTTCCTCTCACACAGGAGGGTGAAAACAGGAGTTTGCAGCATGAATTAGTGAATTCTGATGATTCAGATCAAGTAGTTTAGCGCCCTAATCTTGCTAACTGGGCATGGCTACTCTCTGCCTCTTGAGTCCTTTATTGATCGAATCAAGGATAGCCATTCATTTGGATTCTCGTGTATTGAGGATCGTGGATATGTCCCCACCTCTAGGGCCCAAGGTCACCTTTTCCAAAACCAACCATTTCAAAACTTCGGGGCTATGCTCATGTCTCTTGCAATGGTCTACCAAAGGGGCACCCAGGACATTACATCTGATTCTACTCCCATGCTGTTGTATTCCGACCTTCACTTTTTGCTGTGTTTGTCCCACATATATCTGGTCACAAGGACATTTGATCACAATTACATTTACAGTTTTACAGTTGGTATGTGATTTCAATGCATAATTCCGACCTCTGTGTGTAAATACCTTAGTTTGAATGGTAGTAAGGCAGGCAACACATGAGCGGAGTTCCAACTCAAAACTGAACTATACAGGTTCTTTAGAAAAATTTGGTTGCGATACTACTTTAGGAACTCTACCACACAACAGAGACCTTCTGTGACAATCTTAGTAAAGTTGAAAATCAGGCACTAACCTCATTGAAGAATAACAAAGAAGTGGTAATCAAGCCAGCAGATAAGGGGGGAGCCATTGTGGTTCAGGATGTCAGGAAATACAAAGAAGAAATCCGCAGAAAACTTTCGGATGGAATAAGTTATAAGAAAATAAGTAATGACCCATCAAAAGATCTGGCCTCCGAAATCCTGTAAGTCACCCAGAGGGGTTTGGAGGAAGGTTTTCTATCTGATCAAGAATTCAAGTTTCTCAACCAAAGCCACCCACGCTTGGCCACTATTTATACCTTACCCAAGGTACATAAAACATGGCAAACCCACCCGGACGCCCTATCGTTTCCGGTTGCGGGTCAATGCTTGAGCCACTGTGCCAGTATATTGATTTATTTTTAAAACCAATTGCCAGTCAGACTAGAACATATCTTCGAGATACTACCCAAGTAATTAATTTGATATATAAAAGACCTTTTGAGCCTACTAAAGAACTTTTAGTTACATGCGACATTGTGTTGCTGTACACGAGTATTCCTCAGTTGGAGGCCATTAAAGTTATTGAAAAGGTCCTTAACCAAAGAACTGCGCCTGTCCCAGTACCAATGGACTTCATCTTGGAATTACTTAAAAATGCCATGATGAAATAAAAATGTATGTTTCAGGAGGAATTCTTACTCCAAACCAAGGGCGTGGCTATGGGGGCTACATTTGCCCCTAATTTGGCAATATTATTCATGGATGATTTCGAAAATAAGTTCATTTTTAATGATACTAATCCCTTTGGTGCCCATTTGGCACTTTGGGTCCGATACATAGACGACTTTCTAAGCATATGGAATGGGACCCATACAGATCTGATGCTATTCCATACTTGGCTCAATGAACAAAACATTGACATCCAGTTCACTTTACAATCCAGTCCGAAGGAAACTGCAT
Organism: Lissotriton vulgaris; assembly: GCF_964263255.1. Classification (NCBI taxonomy): domain Eukaryota; kingdom Metazoa; phylum Chordata; class Amphibia; order Caudata; family Salamandridae; genus Lissotriton; species Lissotriton vulgaris. The sequence continues at coordinate 1,292,035,976 of NC_141689.1, read as the reverse complement.
GCCTGGACATTATAATATTTGAGGACCAAAACATTTTGCAAATGACTTTATACAGGAAACCAGCAGAGAGGAACTCTCTTTTGGAATATGGGAGCCACCACCCTAGAGGTCTCAAGGATAACTTACCGGTGGGACAGTTCCTGCGTATTCTCAGGAATTGTTCCCAAAAAGATGATTACATCAAAGAATCACAGGAACTGTCCAATCGCCTTTTAGATTGGGGCTATCCTGCGAGGCTTATCAAAAGAGCACGGAAGAGGGCTTGGTATAATCCACGAGAGGTGCTCCTTCAACCAGAGGATAGAACTAACAAAGCCCTTGAACGTCTCATTTGTGTAACCACATTTTCCACCCGGAGTAACGACAATAAAAAGGTCATTAACAAGCACTGGAGTTTAGTGTCTGACGATATTGAGCAGAATGCCCTTCCGTTACATTCATTTAGAAGAGCGAAAAATATCAGAGATTTAGTGGTCAGATCTTTCCTTAATTGCCCAAAACCACCAACAATTTCATCCATGTGGAACCTTGCTGTGGCTCATGTGTTGCCTGCCCCACTACCATTCAAACTAAGGTATTTACACACAGAGGTTGGAATTATGCATTGAAATCACATACCAACTGTAATACTGTAAATGTAATTTACGTGATCAAATGTCCTTGTGACCAGATATATGTGGGACAAACACAGCAAAAAGTGAAAGTCAGAATACTACAGCATGGGAGTAGAATCAGATGTAATGTCCTGGGTGTCCCTTTGGTAGACCACTGCAATCAATCAATCAATCAGAACAATTTGTAAAGCGCGCTACTCACCCAGAAGGGTCTCAAGGTGCTGGGGGGAGGTCCGTTACTGCTCGAAAAGCCAGGTCTTGAGTTGCTTCCTGAAGGAGAAATGGTCCTGGGTCAGCCGTAGGTGTTTGTGGAGGGAGTTCCATGTCTTGGCCGCACACGCTTGAAGTTTTCCGCCACCTCACAGAACAAAGGCAGGTAGCTAAGACTATGACTACTGTAATGACTGAACCCCAAACAGAGAAGATTGACACAATGATGCCTATAAAGGAGGCTGCTCCTTACTGGGTCCCCCCACGAGGTCAGGGAACACACAACAACATTATTCATCAAGATGCAAAGGGAAGGGTAGTATAAAACTGGGTCTACCAACCATGGGATCGACAAGACATCCTGACCTTCCGAAAATCCTTGCCAGATTTATGGAAGAACCCCACTGCCTTTTACACAGAACTAGGTACAGCCTTAGGATCGATAATTATGACCCTAGCAGACATTGACTTGTTTTTCGGGCTATGTCTGCCAGCTGATGTGTGGAAGCAAATCCGGAAAGTCGACCACCTTGAACTGTTCGGACATACCTGGATACAACTTGATGGCATAGATAAACAGCGAGACCTGGGACAGAAACCCTTAAAAGCCATTTTAGAACTCCCGGACAAAATTGTCTAGAAATTGAAGACCCTGATCCCAGAAAAGAAGGTGGACTGGTTGATAGTAACGGCTTGCCACCAGAAACCTTAGTAAGATGTCTCAGAGTACTTCTCCCGGTACGAGACGGTGTTCTCCAATTATAGAGGCCAGGACATGACCACTGCAACCGGACATCATCTGTTCGTCCAAAATTACGTTAAAGGTCTGCTGCAGGAAGTCTCCCAGAAACTGCAGACCAGTGAGAGTAGTTGGGCGGCATCCAAACCCGCGGCTATCCTTCAGATGGCCCAGTACTACGAACATCAAAAGAACGAAAATGATAGGGCATCGGAGAAAAAGAGGAAAGACCTCAAAGAAAGGGTCATGATTGCACAGTTACAAGGGGTGACATAGGAAAGGAACCCTACAAGGGAAATTATCAATCGAATGCCCCTAAAAACCCACCTCCTAGAGACCGCACGTCCGCTCCCTATACTGGACGAAAGGATTTAGATGAGAACCAGTGTGCATTCTGTAAGGGATTCGGACACTGGAAGTCTCAATGCCCAGTCCTTCTAGAGAGGAATAAAAATAAGGAGGCAAGGGATTCCACAAATGGACCGAGGAATAGGGGACAAGGATGAGGGTACACAAATGACACAAACAACAACAGACCCGGTAGACCGAACACATTCGAACATCCCCGACAGAACCAGTGCCAACAGACTGACTACGATAACGCTCAAGACTTCGCATAGGACTGCCAAGGGCAAGGGAGGGATCCAGTCGAGCTCTATGTTGACCAGCTAGGCCCTTACGTCACCGCTAAGGTCCTAGGCACAATGTCTCCATTTCTGGTAGACATCGGAGCAACAGGTAGTGCGTTATCTAAACGACTGATTCCAAGGGCACCCTAGTCTGGCTCACACGTAACATCAATAGGTTTTGATGGAACGCCCTCCACTAATCCCTTATCCACACCGATCTCTTTTGACTTTGAAAATAACACCACTGACACGACATTTCTGCTCTCCTCCAACACCCCCGATGCCATTATGGGTCTTGACTTGTTGAAACATTTCTGAGCCACCATTAGAGGCTCAACGGACGGAGTTCGAGTCATTCTGTACGACAATCCTAATCTGCTCAGACCTTGTCCCACACGGCACATGTTCTCTATGACCGACGCTGACATATCCCTGCTTGACACATTACCCCCGTACTTATGGGCAAAAACCGACTCAGACGTAGGACGCATGATGATTGACCCTGTGCATGTGACTGTACGACAGGACGCTACGCTCCCAAAACTCCCACAGTATCGGATATCACCCAAAGGTGAGAAGGCATTGGTAAAGATCACCCAGTCCCTAGTGGATGCAGGAGTGGTAGAGTAGTCAGTAATGTTTGCAACAGCCCTATCCTACCCATTGTAAAGAAGCAAGGTGAGGGAGATAAGAAAGCGTACCGCTTCATCATCGACCTGCGAGAGGTTAACAAAGTAGTCGTGCCTCAGTACCCCGTAGTCTCTGACATCACCACCATTCTGACCCTGATTCCGTCCACCACCACCACCTTCACTGTAATTGATCTCAAGAATGCTTTCTTTTCTATCCCCATCCACCCAGACAGCCGCTACCTCTTCGGCTTCACCCTAAAATCCCGCTCTTACAGATTCTGTAGAGCACCCCAAGGCTACACTGAAAGTCCCAGCATCTACAGTCAGGCCCTCAAAAGACAGCTAGATGCAGTACAGCTACCGGATGGAGTGGTGTTGATACAGTACGTAGATGATATCCTCCTAGCAGCCGACACCACTCCACTTGCAGTCACAGCTAACATCCAACTCCTACACTTCCTCGCAGTGAATGGTCACAAGGTCTCCAGAAAGAAATTGTAATTCTGCCAACCCCAAGTAACATACCTAGGCAACCTCTTGTCCAAAGACGGGAGGAAGCGTACACCCGACAGAATTCAGACCATTTTGGAAACCCCTGTCCCTAAGAACCAAAAGCAAGTCCGCTCTCTAGTGGGCCTTACCTCATTCTGTCGACAATGGTTGGCAAACTTCAGCCTTATCGTTAAGCCCTTACTTTCCCTTCTGGCCAAAGATGTCCCCTTCCCTCTCCCTTGGACCCCTGAATGCCAATCTTCCTTCAAGGAACTACGAGATGCCCTTTGTTCAGCACCAGTTCTAGGAACCCCAGACTACTCCAAGCCCTTCTCCCTCTACACTCACGAAAGGGAGGGATGCGCTTTATCTGTTCTAACTCAATCCAACGGTTCCAAACAACGCCCTTGTGCTTACTTCTCTGCCACCCTTAATCCCGTAGCCAGAGCTTTGCCTGTCTGCCTTTGAGCTGTAGCCGCTGCTGCTGTCTCTATCCGACAGAGTGAAGGAATCGTGCTTTCGAACCCCCTCACAGTGTTAGTACCCTACTCGGTTCACACCCTCCTGAACCAGAGAAAGACCCAGCATCTAACTAGCGCACGACTGACTGGATACGAATTGACTCTACCGGCTCCCCACATAACATTGAAAAGATGCGCCACCCTGAATCTGGCCACCCTGTTACCAATACCTGAAAACGATCCCAATGTGACTCCAATACACGACTGTGTGACTCTCACGGACGAACAGACTAGGAGTAGAGTTGACCTCTGAGACACTGCCTTCCCAGAACCAGACAGAGAGCTATGGGTAGATGGCTCATGCATCAAACTCCCCAATGGCTCCACCTCAGCTGCCTATGCAGTCACCACAGCCCGAACCGCATTTGAGCCAGCTCGCATTACACAGCGATCCGCACAGGCGGCAGAACTGATTGCCCTCACACGAGCATGTATCTTAGCAGCAGGAACGACAGCCAACATATACACCGACAGCCAGTATGCCTTCGGAGTGGTTCATCATTTTGGGCTCTTATGGAAGGAAAGAGGATTCTTTACCTCACATGGCACACCGATCCTACACGGAGATCTAGTCTCCGCCCTGACTGAAGCAGTCCTCCTCCTCAAATAATTAGCTGTGATCAAGTGCTAGGCACACAAAAAGGTGACTGACATTGTGGGACAGGGGAACGCACTGGCTGACATCACTGCCCAAACCACGGCCGAGAATAGGACGACGACACGCATGCATGTGACCAGGTCACAAGCAGAAAAGTGGAAGGATGCAAGGGAGACTATTAGGGACATTCGAACGGCCAGCACACTACACAAATTGACTGAATGGGCACGGGTGAACCTAAAAGACGATGAAGGCTGCTGGCGGACGAAAGACGCAAACAAATGGTTGTTACCCAATTCCTATCTGATCCCCATACTGACCAAGACACACTCCCCGGCACACATAGGATCTGCCCTCATGACTGAAATTGTTTCCAGAATTTGGCACAACGACAAAATAGCAGAAGCAGCAAAACACTTGGTTCAACAGTGCCTGATATGTCTGCAACACAACCCAGGGAAAGGGACTGTAGTACCTCGGGGAGAGTTTGGGGTCCCTGACGATCCCTTCGAAGTCCTCCAAATGGACTAAATTCAGCTAGAAAGATGCCACAGTCTGGAATATGTACTCGTCATTGTGTGTGCGTTCAGCAAATGGGTAGAAGCTTATCCCACGCGGGACAATACCGACATCACTACTGCAAAGGTGTTATTGAAAGAATTCTTCCCACGCTATGGCCTTTGTCGAATTTTGTGGAGCGACAACGGCCCCCACTTCATAGCCGAAGTTATCCAAATTATCTTGAAAGGGTTGGGTGTAAAACAAAAATTTCACGCAGTCTTCCACCCCCAATCTGCAGGCCTAGTAGAATGACATAACTGTGGTAAATATTTGATTTACCGTCTTAATTTCTATGCAGGTAAGTACTTAATCAATAATAACTCAATCGGAAAGAAAGAGGCAGAGTCCGTGGTGTTAGAGTTCTTAGGGGTTTTATTCCTTAAAAAGGAATGGTCAAGACCGGATATCGGATTCCTGACACCACTGGGGTGCAGGAAGGGATAGAGCAATATTTTATTGACAATACATAGCTTATATACTTAAGTTACATTATAGAAACCAATACAGTAGGCGTAACAGCTGAGAGAAACAAGATAACAGCATCCACGTGGTAGTGATACATAATTAGAAGGCGTGAACTAGGCGTGAACATAGAGGTGTGTGCTAGAAACGTCACAGGTAGGTGTCACAAGTGGGTGGCAACAAGGCAGAATCTTGTAATGTCAGCAGAAATCTGAGGCCTGGATGCGCGCGCAGCTGCATGACGTGTGATTGACGTGGAACTGGAGGGTGCAGGGGACTTGACAGTTACACTGACGGAAAGAGACAGAAGTCTGGCATGTCAGATCAACTCGTACTTCTATCATATCTGATATCTGATGTTTGGGAACCATATTATCTAAACGGAAAAGGTCTCTGGGGTAGAAGCTATTCTATACTGACTGTGAGTGCGTGTATAAGCGCCTAAGTGTCTATATGAGAATGCGAGGGGCATGGGCCTACCATGGTAACAGAGGCTATGAATTACTTGCACGGAGACAGTGAGGCCGGGCCCTTTGCTCTGCAGCTGGGGGGATGTTTACTTAAACTAGTAGGCAGGAATGCATTTTCGAGGAGCGGAACAGATAATTCGAAGGTTGAATACAGTCTTGGCAGGCAGCAGGCTGAGCTAAGCGCCGTGAGCCGCACCGGGAGTAAGGCAGAGGTCACGGGTACAGAGACAGCCTGGGCTGAGGATTTCGGAGTCAAGAAGCAGGAAAAAAGGCTCGATGGCAGAATTCAGGGCCTACTTTGCCAGAGCTGAAAAACGTGTAACGTACACTACAAAAAGACGTTGGCATAGCATACTTAGGGACGGAGCATTCAACCCATTCAGGGTGGGTCTGAAAGAGGACATGTTAACGTTGGACGCAAATGTATTTGCGTCTTCATAGCTGTCACAGGAGGGAAGTTACATGCACTTTAAGCTGGTACATGGAGACGGTGGGGTACACGGTAGGGAACATTACTTGACCATAAAATGTATATTTCCTCATTCCCGTGTATTTAACAAGGACCCCCTGAGGATTCGGATACAAAAGTTCCTAGGCCAGGGACAATGAACCAATTGACAAAAAACAACCTAGGCAACATATACTGACCTATACAATGTATTCAAAGACAAATGGCTACAAAAGGTTAAGAAAATATATGTTTTTTTATTCTGAAGTTATTTTATTAAAAAAATATACACAACATATAGCACAATTAACATTGGACATCAATAAAATTTTATATCACACAAGTGAAAATTAAAAAAGTTCATATACTGATAACAATATACATGAAAATTAAGTTAAAAAAACAGAAAGTGGCAGATAGGATCTCTACGCGCGTTTCGGCGAACCAGCGCCTTCTTCTGGAGTAGCCACACAAAGCTCTAAAACAAAATATATTTAAAAAAACATTGCATTAGTTATATATCCTTGAAGCAATATGTACAACACATATATAAGTCTATGTCTTAACATTGTAGCCAATATGTCTTATATAAAGATCATTTTTCTATATCTTTTCATTTCCCTGTGTATTTCATAAATCTATTCAGACACAGATATTTATTGTGAGCAGTACTAATTAGAACCGACTGATAATACGTTCCGAGATAGATAAGTATTTGGACATTGAGATATTTATGGAGAGTAGTACTTCACAAAACCAACTGATAAAAAGTTTCGAGTTAGCTAGTCATTTGGATATTATTTGTATTTTAATCGATCAACTTTTTTACCGGAGGACACATATTGATGGGGATTCATACTGTTCGTGAACAATTTTAGATAAAACCAGCATCGTTCTGATCTATAACTATATGGTTATCCTGGTATTTTTGTATATCAGGATATAAAACTTTCTATTTGTCATAAATAATTATTTGTCTTGGGAAGGCATTTTTATTGGTAAACACACATATTAGTTGATAGTTAACCATATTTCATCTCTACCTAATTTTTCAGAAGATGCTAGGTGCTAGGTATTCAATAGGTTTACCATAGATAGGTGGTACTCACATGCAATATTCAGGTTTTGCGTCAATGGTCAATAAGACGTTCAGATGATGTTTAGATATTTTCTGGCTAGTTGATATGTTCTCGATGCTTTTATTTGTAAAGAGAAAGATAAAGATAGCATTCTTTTTTACTTTATTTGGCCATTATCAATAGCTTGAGTCTGATAGGAAACTATTACTAAAATTACCTCGTATAAGTTGACCAGAATCTGTAACTCCCGCCTGCCGGATAGGTATTAAGGGTATTTGTGGTTCGATATTGATCAATTTGGTAAAGAAATGTTTTTTGAATTCAAGTAAACTTCAGTTGTCGAGTTATTTAAAAGATCTCCCTGCCTGTTCAATATTATGGAGAGAGAAATTAGATCGGGAATATTAGCCAGGTTATGCAGTTGATCACAATTATTTTAATTCAAATGTAAAGACAAGGTATCACATCTTACCCGAAATATTTCGGCAGAGCTCTTTAAAATTGAAGGTTATGTTTGAACAAGGAAGAGGATCCCCCTGTCAATATAAAGCATTACCTAATATAAATATTAAAGTGATTTAACAGATTCTGATTAGCGCATTCTATTATTTTAGTCCTATAGTGGCTTACCTTGTAATGTAACAGGAACTATTCCTGCATGGTCTGTAGTTTATGAAGCACCCAGGATATAAGGTGGTTCTGTTTTAAAAGATCTCCCTGCCTAAAGCGGGAAATAATTCAAGGAAAATGTATCGGTTTTATGTCCTGTTAGTATTTTAATACACCTCTGTTAAAAAATGATCGGGAAGTCTTACCCGAGTAAATCGGCAAGGCTCTTTGTAGATAGTGGAGGGGAGCGCCCTTTCTATAAGACAAAATAACGTATGGGTACAGGTTAGTGTGGGATAAGTTGGGATTTGTTAAAAATTAGGAATTGCGTGGAAGGGTCCATTTTAGAGGCTTTGCCGATAGGGGCATTCTTTACCTGTGGTTAGCAGCAGGGCAACAACAAGTCCGGCGGCGGGATTGCCGTGAAGGATGTGTATTCGGCCGTGACGGATGGCGTCTTAGTTTCGCAGGATAGCTTGGTGAAGCGGATTGGTTTCCGCTTGGTATATATGGGGGGATTTGATTGGTTGAAAGCCGACTCACCTGTGAGGGCCGCCTCTTTGTGGGAAATAGAAATAGGACTCTTCGTGAAATGGACATAGAAGACCTATTCGACACGGGGCAACCATTTTTGTGATTTCTGCTAATAAATATATATTTGGAATTTGCGTTTTGCCTGAGAACAATTAAGATATATTCATTATTGCGCTTTAAATGAGTTTGCCAAGTTTTTAGAGATAGAATGATTTATTAATAAGGGTTCAATTTGGATTTTAGGGGACTTCGTTTGCAATAAAGATAGGACTAATCAATCAGGAATGGACATAAACAACAGATCCATTAAAGACCGATTGTTTTTCCCCGATGTATTATGATAATTCAGTGAAATAAATCAAGATTAACGTGTTTTAATCGTATTATTATTTTTTATAGGTCAGTTAGGGTTATTGTTGGAATCATTCCCGGTTCCAGTGTAATCTTTTCCTTATTATATTAGTTTATTACTGGATTTTGTGAAAAAGTCATCGTACAGTGTAATGTCCCCTATATTCTATTCGTTATTTATTACTGAGTTTTGTGAAGAAATCTTTATATCAAAGTGAACAGGAATTTTATAAAATTGCATGCTCCCAAGGAATTTCACTGTTCAAGCCTTGGTTAAATGTATTAAAAACGAAAATCCAAAAGACTTCTCTTTTTTTACGAATTGCTGTTCCTCCTTTTGATTCAGGGGTATGGATTTTCTCTAAGATTCTCCATTTAAATTCATTCTCACTGTGACCTTTCTCTATGAAGTGCTTCACCATTGGGGAGGCTGACTTCTTTGTCCTGATTGCCGAGCGATGCTCACTGAGACGTGTCTGTATCATGCGGGATGTTTCTCCCACATAACCTAGCAGACATGGGCATTGTATATAGTAGATCACATTAGATGATCGACAATTCCACATCTCTTTGGCTCTCGTTTTATGCTCATTGTGAGTAAATTCTTCTCCTCCTATGATATTATTGCAGGAAGAGCAAGATGAGCAGGGAAATGTACCTTTAAGTGGCTTGTTTGTCAGGATAGATCTCTGTGATAAACGTTCTGAATTCATGTTTTTAAATCTGGAATGAACTATATACTCCTTAATGTTTTTGTTTCGTTTATGGGCGAACAAGGGTTTGATCAGTTTTTGTTCAGTGGTACAGTTACTGTTTAAGATATGCCAATTAGAGTTGATGATTTGTTTAACTTTATTGTTTAATGTTGAATGTTTTGTAATGCATACTAATTGATTATTAGTCTTGGGAGGTTTTGTTCTTAGTAAGCTGTCACAATCATAATATCTTGCTCGTTTGTAGGAGCTTCTGATTAGTCTATGGGGGTAGCCTCTTTCTATAAATTTGCTTCTCATTATTAGGGCCTGTTTATCAAAGTCTGCTAAATCTGTGCAGTTTCTTCTTACTCTTAAGAATTGAGAAAAAGGAATACTATCCTTTTGTGTTGTTGGGTGGAAGCTATGATAATGTAAAAGGGTATTCCTTGCGGTGGGTTTTACGTGAAGGTCTACTTTCAGGACGCCCTTATCATTCCTTATTTCAATATCAAGGAACTCTACCTTCTCACTGCTAATATTGGAAGTGAAGTATAGATTCGTGTTGGCTTCATTGATCCATTTGATGAACTCATCTAGAGATTCCCTCCCATCGGTCCAGATAAAAAAGATGTCGTCAATGTATCTGGACCAATGGGAGACAGATTCAAAAAAGGGAGCGATCTCATTATGGATAAATTCATCTTCAAAAGCGGCCATGAAGATATTGGCTATAGATGGGGCAACAGAAGCACCCATACTAACGCCTTTAATTTGGCGGTATAGATGGTCACCAAATTCGAAGATGTTTTCTGTTAATACAATCTCCAGGCATTGTAGTAAAAATGTTTTTGGACAGGGGATATTGTGTAGGTCAATAAACCATTCTGTTGCTCGTATTGCATCCATTAAAGGGATGTTGCTATATAGGGACTCTACGTCCATTGTGACTAGCAGGTCTGTGTTACAATTAAAGGCTAATCCTTCTGTTTTACTTATCATATCCCCTGTATCGCGTATATATGATGGAATTTTCGGAACATAGGGGCGTAGATAATTATCCACAAACTTAGATAGTGGTTCTGTTGCAGTGCCGATTGTCGAAACAATGGGCCGGTATGGAGGGTTGTTCGGATTCTTGTGAATCTTAGGGAGTCCGTATATACAAGCAGTCTTTCCATCATTTTGATTCAAAAAATCATATTCTTTATTATTAATGAAGCCATTTTCTAAGGCAACAGTCGTGAGAGAGGAAATTTTTTTGGACAAATTTAGAGTAGAATAAGAATTGATTTGTTTATAGAAGGTTGTGTCGTCTAGCATACTTAGCATATTCTTTTCATATTCAGTTGTGTCAATGATTACTATCCCACCTCCTTTATCGCAACCCTTGAAAGTAAGGTCTTTGTTGGATGAGAGAGATAGTAGAGCTTTATGTTCCTCTCTTTCTAGGTTATATATTGGTTTAGGGATAAATTTGAGGGCTTGGTGCAATTTCTTTAGAACAACAAATTCAAAAGTAGCTACTTCAGGTCCTACCTGATCTAGGGATGGGCTAAAGGTGGATGGTAGACAAAGTGGTTTAACCAAGGACTGTTCTTCCTCTGTGATTATATTGGAGAAGAATCTTTTAAGACGGATTTTACGGAAAAAGGAAATTATATCGCAATAAAGTTCAAACAAGTTGGCATAAGAATGAGGAACATATGATAAACCTTTGGAGAGTAGTTTAATGCTGTGGCTATCCAGATCATGTTTAGAGAGATTGAAAATTGGAATCACATTCCGGGTTTCCAATACTGTCTGCTCCGTGTTTCGCGGATGAATTGTGGTTCTACCAGGTGTTGATGATGCTGGGGCTGGTAATTGCCCCTCGGTTGGCCCTGGAAATGAACTCTGGGGCGTCCCCGATTCCCCCCTCGGTTCCCTAAAAAAGGGGGCTGTCTTCGGTTACCTCTATTCTGTGTTTGATTGTAGCTAGGATCTGGATCGTAATAACCATCAACACTTTCATTCTCTGAGTCAGATGTTTCTGAGAATGTGTTAACACGTTGTTGTTGTGGTTGTTGATCCCTTGTTTCTGTATTATAGTGATTCTGTTGGTAAAAATCAGGTTTGAGGTACGGATACGTATTTTCAATTGTTGCGAAATGTTTATCTTTGAGCAATTTGTCATTTTTTCTCTTATCTAGATAATTTTTAAAGGACTCAAGCTCCTTGTTGCACTCTTCAATCTTTTTGATGGCATCTTCTGTATTGCCCATCTTTTTGATTTTATCTTCTAGGTTTTCTACCTCAGTTCTAACTTCTGCAGCTAGTTCTTTTGCTGTTTCCACTATTAGCATCATTAAGTCTCTTGAACAACGGCTTGCGATTCTGCTCCATTTGTCCAAGAAAGCCTTGGAGTGGACAAAAAGGCCTGGGATATTTCTAACTCTTAAACCCATCGGAATGATGCCAAGCCTTAAATATGCTAGCATAAATTCACCATGGGCCTCAATTCTTTTTAATTTCTTTTTTAATTCTATTAATTTTTTGGTGTCATCATTGTGAAGATTGGAGTTTGTTGCGGCACCACTAAAGGGGGTTGATATTCCGACTAATGTTTCAAACTCCTCATCTGTGAATCCAAATGTCTTTTGAAGCGCCATAATATTGGCTAGCAAAGAGTTATATGAGGATAGAAGAGTGTCTGAATGATGGTCCAATAAAACAAGGAAATGAAAAGTAGATCTAATGATAGATTTATAGTACTTATATGATGAAGGAATAACAGCCCTGCACAGACAAGCTGTGGGAAATTCGTGTGTATTTAACAAGGACCCCCTGAGGATTCGGATACAAAAGTTCCTAGGCCAGGGACAATGAACCAATTGACAAAAAACAACCTAGGCAACATATACTGACCTATACAATGTATTCAAAGACAAATGGCTACAAAAGGTTAAGAAAATATATGTGTTTTTTTTCTGAAGTTATTTTATTAAAAAAATATACACAACATATAGCACAATTAACATTGGACATCAATAACATTTTATATCACACAAGTGAAAATTAAAAAAGTTCATATACTGATAACAATATACATGAAAATTAAGTTAAAAAAACAGAAAGTGGCAGATAGGATCTCTACGCGCGTTTCGGCGAACCAGCGCCTTCTTCTGGAGTAGCCACACAAAGCTCTAAAACAAAATATATTTAAAAAAACATTGCATTAGTTATATATCCTTGAAGCAATATGTACAACACATATATAAGTCCATGTCTTAACATTGTAGCCAATATGTCTTATATAAAGATCATTTTTCTATATCTTTTCATTTCCCTGTGTATTTCATAAATCTATTCAGACACAGATATTTATTGTGAGCAGTACTAATTAGAACCGACTGATAATACGTTCCGAGATAGATAAGTATTTGGACATTGAGATATTTATGGAGAGTAGTACTTCACATTCCCTCCTTGTTCCCTACGGACCCTTCATGATATATCGATCCTCATAAATCGATCAGTCTGTTCTTGTAACATCATTTGTTCTTCTTTCTTTCTTTCACGTTTTGAGAGAAAACTGGAATGTTCAATGCACGATGTGGCACACAGTCCACAAATCGCTGGCCCACACTGTAGGCACAGGCAGCAACTGAATACTATGACAAGGGCAATGCCTAGGAAGGATAGGATCTTCCATCCCCAAGCCGTTAACGTTGTCCAGAACCAACCGGACCAAGTCCAGGTGCCTGGATTCTGATGTATCTGATTTGCAATTTTATGAAGACGTGTAATAGCTTGATATACCGTTGGCGCGTTTTCTGGGATGAAAACACAGCAACTTGACCCGATGACCTTACAAGCTCTGCCTCTGTCTGCCAAGATGACGTCAATAACAAGACGATTCTGAAGAACAACAACCCGCATAGCGGACTGCTCCTCTGTTAAGTTACCTAGGGCGGAGGCAGTTTCATTCACTACTGCTTCAAGTGTTCTAGTTAATCTGCGTATTAGTTTACTATTTTGGACGGGGCCTGTGAAGAAAAAGAATCCTTTATTAAAATCTGTATATTGCTCCCATGCCGTTTCAGTATAGTCGACAATCGGGAGATCTCTTCGTAGTCTATTCTTTACTAGATTTGTATTTCTGTGATAATCAGGAGGAGCTAGGAAAACAGGGGGCAGAAGGAATGCAATGTAACAGGTACCATCCCAATCTGGAGGCAAGCGTATGTATGCGGTATGGCCACAAACAAAGTAGGAATGACGGGTAGCTCTAAAGGAAGATTTGCCTTGGTCACTGAATTCGACCACAGTAGTACATTTGCTATGACCTAAGTGTACTGAACCTTTCTTACTAACACATAAATCACCGGTGACTGGTAATACTGACATAGCAGGGAGAACTGGCGCGGCTTCGGATTCAACAGTAAGAATCATAAGGTTAATTGTATAATTACCTAATCCATATACTTCATTTTCTAGATCAGTTCCTACTCTAGTGGGGAGTCCCTTCTTGTCAGGGTAACAGACATTAAGCAGAACTAAGTTCAAGTTTCCCCAAACCCAGCTCCCTTTAAAAACAGCGACATCAGGATCTAAGGAATTAATTATTCTGAACCATGCACCACAGGAGCCATTGTGAGTGAACGGGTACGGAAAGAGGGACAGAACTCCCTTGTATTTCTGGTAGGGAGGGAGTCGGCCACATATCCAGCAGTTTGTAGCATTGTTAGTCTGATGGGAGTGATGTAACATACTAATGAATGTGTTGTTGCGCAGCGCGAGTCTGTAAGAAAGTTCGTGGGGAGGTAATTCACTAAAAGAATGTTCAGCAGAAACATTGTAAGCAGATTGTTCACGCTTGAAAATAGGGTAGTATATGGGAAGCAATATACTAGCTACAATAATCAGAAGACTTAGAAAAAACATAATCAATAATGTCACTATACAGTGACTACGGAGTGATTTGCAATATGTACGTTTCTTGAGTTGTCTCTCTCTCTCTCTCTCTATCTCGATCTAGGGGATACATGTCAGAAACTATTTAACCGATTCACCTAGGGGAGGACTTAAACAATTAAACTGTCTGACTTGCTAGATCGGAGTTTCATGCGGTACTCCTCTTGGGGAGTTTTCTCTTGTTTCGGAACTTTAAAGTCACTAGGTTCGATACAGTCTTTGGAAGGGGTGGACAAGTCCTTTTCTGGCATCAGTTCGTTACACTTTTTTATATGGCTTGTATGGATCCACCCCTTTCTGCCTTCAACTTTGATAGCGGTCCGCGTTGTAAGAAGGACGGTCTTCGGCTCTTTCCAGCGGGGCTCCAGCGGACTTTTCCTGTCGAAGTTCCTAATTAGGACCGTGTCCCCGGGACGGACATCATGCGGCTTTACATCAGTGTTGTCAGGGAAAGCTGCGGCAACCTGTGAACGACATGATTGGAGTGCAGACATCGAGGAGGCAAGGTAATCTATCAGCATATTACAATCAACATCGGTAATTTTCTTAGGTATGAGCGTCCCCCACATATTCGGTGGTCTGCCAAAGACCACTTCATACGGTGATAGTCCTGATCTCGAGTGGGCGACCATCCTCATATAGAACAATGCAACTGGCAGGGCGACTATCCAGTCGACCCCTTTCTCTTTACAAACTTTAGCAAGGCGGGTCTTTAATGTCTGGTTATGCCTCTCTACAAGGCCAGCGGCTTCGGGATGTCGGACACAATGGAATCTCCACTGATATCCTAGCAGCAAGGAAACTTGTTTCATTAGTTCGGATGAGAATGGCTGTCCGTTATCTGAGTACACGACACGAGGCAAGCCGTATCGTGGGAAAAATTCTCGAACCAGCTGCCTGGCAGTGGTCGGAGCAGTGTAATCTGGGACTGGATATGCTTCGGTCCAACGGGAAAGTGCACAAACAATTACGAGGACATATTTGAATCCTCGACAACGGTCCATCTGGATATAATCCATCTGGAGGACTTCAAAAGGGTGATCGGGAGGATGAAATCCACCTTGCTCTACAGGGACGCTTTTACCTGGATTGAACTGACAACAGATCATGCAAGTACGCACTTTCTGTTTTGCTGCTGCTCGTAAGTGTTTGTTGTACCAGAGATTCTGTAAACTGTCTAACATCGCTTTCTCTCCTAGATGTGCTGGACTATGTGCTGTATTGATTATGACTTGAACCATAGAGTCAGGGAGAAACCATGTAGATTTTCCCTTCGTCATCCAACCTTGATCTGTCTGGATCCCTCCTAGTTCAGTCCATTTCTTTATTTCATCTGCAGTAGCATGTGTCTGAATATCGATTACATCTAGTGTGGGATCCCTGACTGTCATACAATGTGTCGGTACTATTGTCTTTGTCACGTCAGTTGTCTGGGTGTGAGTCAATGCTGTATGTTTTGCTGTCTGGTCTGCCAGGTCGTTACCCTGGGAAACAGAATCTGTAACTTTAGTATGTGCCTTACACTTCATGACGGATATGCCTGAAGGCAGATGTATTGCTTCTAACAGTGCTTGAATGAGGGGACCGTGTTGGATCTTGGCACCGTGAGAGGTCAAGAAACCCCGTTCTTGCCATAACATTCCGAAGTCGTGTACAAGTCCGAACGCATAACGGGAATCAGTGTATATGTTAACATTTCTGTTCTTGGCTAGTATACAGGCTCGGGTCAGAGCAATAAGCTCTGCCGCTTGAGCGGACAGTGTGTCAATACGATATGTTTCTTTAACTTCAGTTTCAGTGGTCACTGCATACGCGGCCACTAATTCTCCTGTACTTGTTCTCATACATGAACCATCCACGTAAAGTGTCAGGTCTGGGTTTGTCAATGGAACATCGGTTAAGTCTCGTCGGGGCTTTGTTACCCTATTAATGATCTCTATACAATCATGCGGAGCTGGATCTGTCATAATTGAAGGTAACAATGTTGCGGGGTTCAGAATGCTGCAGCGTCTGATTTCTATGTGTGGCTGGAATAGCGTTAATTCATAACCTGTCAGTCGTGCTATAGTCAAGTGTTGAGTCTGAGTTCTGTTTAAAAGAACCTCTACAGAATGTGGAACTTGTACTGTTAATTGATGTCCTAAAACAATTGAGTCGCTCTGTCTGATTGCTAATGCTGTTGCTGCTACTGACTTTAAGCAGGCAGGGAGTGCCTGGGCTACTGAGTCCAATGTACTTGAAAAATAAGCGCAAGGCTTATGTGAACCTGCTTGATCTTGAGTGAGGACAGACAACGCTGTACCATCACGTTCTGTAACAAAAAGTGTAAAAGGTTTGCTGTAACATGGTGTCGCTAAAACTGGTGCTTGGCATAAGGCTTTCTTTAATTCTTCAAAAGCTTGTGTGTGTTCCTGAGTCCAAGGAAGGGCAGTCGAAGTCGCTGCCTCCTGTGTTGTCAACTGAATGAGTGGTTTAGCTAGAAATGCATACTGAGGGATCCATTGTCTGCAGTACGAGGTGAGGCCTATAAAGGCCCGCACTTCCTTTTGTGTCTGGGGTTGCGGCATATTTACAATTAACTGGATGCGATCAGGAGTGAGCTGTCTCCCCACTTTGGACAGCAAGTGACCCAAGTACACAACTTGCTGAACACAGAATTGTAGCTTCGAAGGGGACACCTTGTGTCCCTTGTCGGCCAGAAAATGTAAAACTGTCAGTGAAGCTTGTTCACATTCGGGCTCACTTCGTGCGGTGATCAGCAGATCATCGACGTATTGCAGTAAAGCGGTGTTAACTGGCATTTGAATACAATCTAGTTGTCTTTTCAGTGCTTGACTATAGATGCTGGGGCTTTCTGTGAATCCTTGAGGTGCGCGGGAAAATTTGAAACTTCGTCCATTTAAACTGAATCCGAAAAGGTATTGGCTCTCTGGGTCAATAGGCACACTAAAGAAGGCGTTCTTGAGATCTATTACAGTAAAGAACGTTGCTTCAGAATCAATAGCAGTCAATAGGGAGGAGATATCGGGTCCCACAGGGTACTGTGGTACAATGCATTTATTTAGTTCTCGTAAATCAATCACCAGCCGATATACTGGCGGTGCATTGGGATCAGTATGTTTAAGAATCGGAATGATAGGGGAATTACAGATATTGGAGTCGGTCTCCACGACCACTCCTTGGGCAATGAGCTCTTCAATGATTTCCAGTAAAGCCACTACAGCATCGGGTGGTAACTTGTATTGTCTGATTCGAGGTAAAACAACACCTGATTTCAGAGTAACACGGTATGGTGTAATGTGCATGCAGCCTACATCGGTTGGGCCTTGTGCCCACAGGTGATCCGGTACATTTTTCAATCTGACATCAAACTCTCGTAATACATAGTGACCCTTGAAGTCTCGCAAGAACAATCTAACTCCCTCCGGAGAGCAACATATCACAGCTCCTAGAGCCTTCAATGTTTTGATACCTAACAGATTTTCTGGACATGATTTTGTAAGTAACAAGTCTGTAACACGTGATAATGGACCCACAGCCAGAGGAACTGGTTCTGATACCTCATTTACAATAGGCTGTCCTGAAAAACCAAGGGAAACATTCTGTGAGCCTGAGAGGGGTGCCCCTGGGACTTCGTCATGGCTGATTGTTGTGCGGCTTGCCCCTGTGTCAATTAAAAACTTTCTGTCTTTTCCCAATACTTGACTGTGTACATAAGGACCCTCTTGATCTACAGGAATCTCAATAGGAGGCAAGCCCAACTCCCTCTCTAGGCTGTTTCATGTGTATCGTGGATAATCGGGGTAAGCAGATTGGGCATACTGGTACATCTGTTGTGAAACTTGCTGAGTCGCGGCAATGGGCTGTGGCTGTGGTACCGCTACCGTCTGTGCTGTATGGGATGAAGTATGCGTAGGCTGTGAATTCTGCATAGGCTGTATGTTCTTTGAAGTCGGTTGCTGGGCCTGGTCTTGTCTAGGTGGACGCGGTCTTTCTTTAGTTTTACCTGTTGCTATATTATGTTTCAAAACTGGGCATTCATGTACGTAGTGACCTGGCTGCTTGCAATAGTTGCATGTCCCTTTAACGGGAGCTGCTGAATTCTGGGTCTGGGTCGTACCCTTTCTCTGGCCGTCGGCTGGAACCGACTGGGCCACTAACATTTTCATTTTCGTGTCTTTCATACGTTTCTGTTCATGATCCTGTTCTTCTCTAATTCTGTTCTGATGGTATTGTAACATTTGTAACATCTGGGATGGCGTATTCGCTTGCCATGTACTCTCGACCTTGTATACACGACCTTTAACTGCCGGCAGGGAATTCTCGACTAATTTTGATACAAAAAGGTGTGGGTACGATTCACTACTTGGTTTAAGGCCGCTATTAATAAGGAAACATTTCTCGAATCTGGAATAGAAGTCACTAGTATCTTCATCGTGTTTCTGTTTACAGGCTGAGATAGCATCCCAGTCTTCCTTTCTAGTTGTCAGTAATCTTGGCAGAACCTGTACTATCAAACCTGGTAATGCTTTAGTTTTCTCCCCGAGGCCTAGCCCAGGGGTACGAAGTTTCTCCTCGTCTTCTATTTCTGCCCATACAATCTTTTTGTCTCCCACCTCCCATTCTCGTTCCTTAAGTTTCTCGTAGATGCCGGTGGGCAACAATACCTTTAACATTTTCATGATATCTTCATATGTGTAATCTCCCATCAGTAACATGTCTTTAAGTTCTCTGTGAAAACCTGCAGGGTCTTTATCATGACAGGGTACTAGTTTCTTCATTTCCAATAGTTCTAACTTGGTCAAAGGTGTGTGTACATACACACGTTTCAAGTTATTATCGGTACCCATAACTGGATGCACTTCTCGTAATGGATTCTGACTTTCAATGCCATGCAGACGCTCCATATGATACATCTTTCTTTCTGGGGGCGGAGCGGGAACATATTCGGAGCTTAAGAACATGTTGTATCTGTGCCGTTGTTCTAGAATTATTTGTATTAACTTGGACTTAGACCTCTCCATCTATCCATGAGTAGTGCTTCTAATGTATCGTGTAAGGGACCTGGATCAGAACGTTGGTTTCTGTATAACGTGAGGAGGTGCTGAATCATGTATACACCTGCTAATTTCTGTTCGTCTGGGGAGAGGTTCAGAAATGTCTGCGCTACTGTGTCATCATTGTATATGTTCAGGTTGTCAGCCCATAGTACTGCTGACCGGGCTAGTTCTTGTTCATCCATAGAATTGAGTACATGGTACCCCATTCGTTCTCGAAGCATTTTATCAGTCTCTTGGAACTGATGTTCAGGAGAATTCGGTTTTGATATGCCAGAAAGAAAAACTCTCTTGCTTTCTGGACGAATGCCTTTCCTAAGGTAAGTTCCCTTCCCTACATACACAATCGTATCTGTAGTCTTTTCTGGCTCTTCAGGTTCTTCCTCCTCGGAGGAGGAAGCTTTTTCTTTCTCTTTTTCGTGTATTTCTATTACTGCTTTTCGTATTTTCTTGTACATACTGGCTATGCAACCCCCTTTGTCATGTTTTCCTTCGGATATATTTTGACCCCACCTGTTGAGTCCCTCTAGTTCATCCTGTTCTGTCCCAGGCCTGTCTCGTTCTCTTATTAAGCAATTTATGAAAAAGCGTAGTATATATGCTTGGGTATCAACTTTCTGATATTCCATGGCCTCCTTAATACTGTCAGGGTCTTCCCCAGTCTGGACAAAGTGATATATTCTATCTAGGTGCTCTCTCATTCCTGAGAAAAACAGTAGGTAATCTGTAGCTTGTCGTAAGCGTAGTGATGCTAAAAACATCCTATCATCTTTGCCGGGTACTGGATCGTATCTGCAAGCTTGAAGCGGTTCTTTGAGTATGTCGAGACGGGGTGATTGGAGCGAAAAATGCTTCTGCATATCCCTAAGGTGTATTCTGTGCGTTGCTGGCGGGGTCTGGTGACCCCCGGTCGCACCCCCTGAGGCGGAGGCTTGAGCACTATCTCTCTGTGGAGTTTGGATCTGTACTTGAACTTGTCTTTTAGTAGGATCAGGCGTGAACGGATTTGGTATCTTAACCTTAGGTGAGGGAAGTGGTGGAGGTGGAGGAACAGGCTGTCGGACGGGGGAACCTTGTTGCGGTAGTGGCGGAATGCGATCTTGGGGCGGGTTGCCACCTCCGTCACCGTCAGTAGGCGGGACGTGGGCCTGTGGATTGGTGTAAGCGGGTGCTACATCGTTTAGATAGGAATTCAGAAATATGTCTTTAGTAGTTCTGTGATTTACTTTAGTTGGAACCAATGGTGGTGGCAGGTTTTTCGGCATTTCTGAAGTGGCTTCAGGCGAACCCTCGGCCACAAGATACATACCATTTACGAGATTGTTTCGTGCGCGGTCTACTTGTTCCGATTTTACTCGGATCCCTTCAGTAACTAATTCGTTTTCTCGGACTTTATCAGGTGCTTCTCTAAGTCTGTCTTCTCTACGGAGTGCCTTTTCAGCACGTTTATGTGATTCCTTACGCCAAAATTCTATGGCGTCTTTCTGAGATTGTCTAGCTTTCTTTTTCCATAGTGCTTCTTCTACCTTCATGATGCACTCGGCATCCCATGTTCCGGTAACAGGCCATCTGTGTCTTTCGTCTAGATGCTTAGTATAATCGGCCCATAAATCTAGATACAATATGGCGTCTATGCCATGTTTCTGATACATGAAATTTCCAGGAGTGTCCCTAGGGGGGATAGGAATTTCTTCCTCTAGTATCCCTTTCCTAGTTCCTATCTGCTTTAACTTATTGAAAAACGGCATCTTGTTTACTTAGTACTGAATGCTCAATCCTTGCTACTTAATTCTGAACACAACCTAGTTAGAACACGATAATGCACATTAAAAACAGTCACTCATACCACGACATTGATCACATGAAAGACATTTGAAACATATATGACTACCCCCCTATACTGGATGTACTGCTAAACAGCACAGATACACTGTCTAAAAACAGTGCAAGGGCTCGAAATAACTGATATACTGCTAAACAGTACAGATACACTGTCTAAAACAGTGCAGACCAAATTTGTGTACCCAAACCCGTCTAGATACGTCCCAGCAATGGTACTCACCGGGAAGCACGGAAACTGAAGGCCTCTGAAAACTCGACTGGACTGGACCGGACTCGACTCGACTCGACACGTGGATACTTCGGAAACTGGTGGGCCTCTTGACACCTCGGATCTTGCTTCTTTCGGCTAGGCTCTGGTCGGGATCCTCCGCACTCCTCACCGCCTCGTCTGGGTGCTGATCGCAGTCTTCGTCACCTCCGTGGGCCAGAGGGAGATACAGGAAATCCTGCCAGTACGCGTAGTTTCCGTCTAACTGATGGCAGGGGACAGAGCTTGCAACGCACCAACCGGCGCGTGGGGTGGGGGAGGGGTCCCTGTTCGGGCGCCAAAATAATGTGGTAAATATTTGATTTACCGTCTTAATTTCTATGCAGGTAAGTACTTAATCAATAATAACTCAATCGGAAAGAAAGAGGCAGAGTCCGTGGTGTTAGAGTTCTTAGGGGTTTTATTCCTTAAAAAGGAATGGTCAAGACCGGATATCGGATTCCTGACACCACTGGGGTGCAGGAAGGGATAGAGCAATATTTTATTGACAATACATAGCTTATATACTTAAGTTACATTATAGAAACCAATACAGTAGGCGTAACAGCTGAGAGAAACAAGATAACAGCATCCACGTGGTAGTGATACGTAATTAGAAGGCGTGAACTAGGCGTGAACATAGAGGTGTGTGCTAGAAACGTCACAGGTAGGTGTCACAAGTGGGTGGCAACAAGGCAGAATCTTGTAATGTCAGCAGAAATCTGAGGCCTGGATGCGCACGCAGCTGCATGACGTGTGATTGACGTGGAACTGGAGGGTGCAGGGGACTTGACATTTACACTGACGGAAAGAGACAGAAGTCTGGCATGTCAGATCAACTCGTACTTCTATCATATCTGATATCTGATGTTTGGGAGCCATATTATCTAAACGGAAAAGGTCTCTGGGGTAGAAGCTATTCTATACTGACTGTGAGTGCGTGTATAAGCGCCTAAGTGTCTACATGAGAATGCGAGGGGCATGGGCCTACCATGGTAACAGAGGCTATGAATTACTTGCACGGAGACAGTGAGGCCGGGCCCTTTGCTCTGCAGCTGGGGGGATGTTTACTTAAACTAGTAGGCAGGAATGCATTTTCGAGAAGCGGAACAGATAATTCGAAGGTTGAATACAGTCTTGGCAGGCAGCAGGCTGAGCTAAGCGCCGTGAGCCGCACAGGGAGTAAGGCAGAGGTCACGGGTACAGAGACAGCCTGGGCTGAGGATTTCGGAGTCAAGAAGCAGGAAAAAAGGCTCGATGGCAGAATTCAGGGCCTACTTTGCCAGAGCTGAAAAACGTGTAACGTACACTACAAAAAGACGTTGGCATAGCATACTTAGGGACGGAGCATTCAACCCATTCAGGGTGGGTCTGAAAGAGGACATGTTAACGTTGGACGCAAATGTATTTGCGTCTTCATAGCTGTCACAGGAGGGAAGTTACATGCACTTTAAGCTGGTACATGGAGACGGTGGGGTACACGGTAGGGAACATTACTTGACCATAACATTTATATTTCCTCATAACGCCACCCTGAAACTCAAGCTAGCAAAGATAGTCGCCACCACAGGACTGAAATGGCCAGACGCCCTCCCACTGGCATTGCTCTCAATGCGATCCACTCCTACCAAACACCACCTGACTCCCTATGAGGTTGTCTTTGGCCGACCTATGAAAATCTGGGCCGCACCAAAGCCAACATCCATCCATGATGTGCCGGACATCCTAATGTCTGACTATCTACATAATTTGACAAAAACACTAACTGTTATCCACCAACAGGTGCAGCAAGCCATACCAGATGCATCCAGGGGCCCCGTACATGACATCCAGCCCGGAGATTTCGTCTTGATTCGAAATTTACAAAGGAAGAAGAGTCTGGAACCCAGGTGGACGGGCCCCTGGCAAGTCTTGATCACCACCCGAACTGCACTCCAAGTGGAAGGGAAACAAAATCGGCTGCATGCACATCACTGCAAGAAGATATCACCGACCCTGATAACAAAAGAAGACGTGGACACCCAAGAAGAGCTCCTGAAGAAAGACAGACCATCCTTGAGTTGCTACCCTGACACAGAGACACTTGAATTGACAACATTTCCAGATCCCACTGTGCCTTCCAGAGAAGGGTACAACTTACGTCGAAAGGAGAGCGCTTCGGCTAAGCAAACCACTGACTAAGTCAGAAATCTCAGAGCGGTAGCCTAACACTACTAAGGTTATCAGGAGAGAAGCTAGACAAAGTTTGTGGTCTTTCCCGTCACAGAGTCTCTTGAAGATGATGGAATCTCCCAACAAGAAGATGATGGAAGGGCCCGACATGAAGGTGATGGAAGCAACCTGACGTCCAAAGACCCATTACAAAGACCCAAAGACTGACAAACTGCATAGCTCAAAGACAATTGCCCTTTTCATCGCTCTTCTCTTTTGCCTCCTCCTCATGGCCACCGTCTGGATCGTAGAAGAAAGCACACCCGCCCATGAGACTTTGATACCCATTGTGCAACCCACCACCAAGAGAGAACACTATCTCATTTCATTTTCACCTCAGCTCCGAGAACGACGCAAGGAATTCTGGAACAATTCATTCGTGCAGTTGCTGCACCAACATAACTTTGCTACCAATGCCACAAACTGCTGGATCTGTGGGCTGCTACCACATGCAACTGAACATTCTATCCCTTTCATTCCCTCGCCTTTTTCCATTCATGGGTCCTGCCTTGCCTGGCTGATACTCTGGCAAGAGAGTTACTAGGACAATGCAACGCCTGGCGAGACCATTTCGCACTTCTACAATAAGTTCTGGCTGAACAAGACTGGAAAAACTTCTGCTCCCTTTTGCCCTTTGACATCCAACACCACCTTTCAAATGAACATCCCTGCAAAGGAACAAATTGAAATGCATGTGTTCAACAATCCAGCCAGACCCACCTTCTATTATCTCCGGAAGCGAACTGCCGCCACGTTCAATGTGGCCCTATCCGTGGTGATTGTTTCAGGCCTTGTCTGCATTGAAGGTCATGGAACAAAACCAGTGGGTCACAACTCCTGCCACATCACAAAGATCTTGCACACGACTGATCCACCCTCTTTTGTTGCCTCCCCGAATATGTACTTTGTCTGTGGAACCAAAGCCTACACCTGGCTCCCAAAGGGCTGGGAAGGCACCTGCTACATCGCTTTTGTCCTTCCTCCGACATATGTGGCACCAGCAAATCATCACCGACAAAAGCGAGCAAAGGACATTGAACAAGCAGACTCCACTGGAGCGCAGTTTCTAGACGCAGTAAAGGGACTCGTTCCATTTTGGGGCCCTATGGCAAACAGCTGTGCCATCCGACATTTGACCCAGGCAGTTGAAACGACTATGAACATCACAGCTGGCATCCTCACAAACAACATAGCCGATCTTCAGGCGGTCGGCCTGGTGGCTCTTCAGAACCGCCTTGTCATAGATGTGGTTCTAGCAGATCGTGGAGGAGCATGCCGCATCATCGGATCTAGCTGCTGCACCTACGTGCCGGACAATTCACCCTCAGTCTACAAGGCCATTGAACATCTCCACAGATTTTCTTCAGAGGTTCACCAAGAACAAGAAGGATGGTCGTTTGGGAGTTGGTTTTGGAGTACTGTAAAAGACTGGGGGTGGAGGTTGTTTATGATCATATTAATACCAATTATAATAATATGTGGATTCTGCCTGGGTGTTCAATGCTTGCCGCCTCTGTGCTCACTTTTTGCGAAGGGTATCTGCCCTAAGACTCTGGACTTTGAAGCTGAATGAATGAAAGCTTTATACAAAGTTGCAATCAGTATGATAATGGGGATAGATGCAGACTGACAAGCTGGCTAGATAGGTTGAAAAAGGAGGACTGTTAAAATCTAGTTTGCAGCGTAAACATTATTGGCGCCATCTTGTCCCTTTCCCAGGCCCATACGTGTGTGTAAGCAGCAGCCATTTTGACTGCCATGGACTCTCTGCCCATTGCCGATTGCCAGTGCGTCTCCCTGACCTCGCAAGCATCCCCCGTGCACCGACAGCCCCCACACTCACATGCTCGGGCCGTAAACCGCCCCTTCAGCGCGGCCCTGCCTCGGACCCACATGCCGTACCAGGCCAACACCTCCCTCCATCCCTTTCATGACCACGGATCCTTTCATAACCACCTTCCTCTGTGCCCGATTGTCCAAACTGTTCCCTGGCCATCACCTAACCCTGCGGATGTAGTTTATTGCTCCTACTATAAAAACTCACCCCTCTTCAAAGGAGCTAAGAGTAATTAATGCTTCCACCCCATGAGATCCGATCAATCGCACACATTCCGGAAACCGGCGGAATGTCAAGCTGCGTGATAGTCATCACCTACTGAGATTGGTGTGGGGACTTCTACTGTAGATATGTGTGGGAGCGGGCCTGAAGCGGGGATTCCGAGGATGTCTTTTCTTACAAGCATTTGCAAGAATGTACCATATGTAATAAACTGCAATAAAAGCCATAAACCTGTGTATTAGAGGCCAGGCCTCGGAGATGCAGTTAGAGTACCTCGAGACGATACCCTGTTTGTCTGATCTGACGTGTTCTGTTCTGACGGAATTAAACTTTGTTTCCCGCTTCTCCAGTTTCCAGCATCTGCCTCTTTATTTGTTAAATTCTCGAATGGTATGAGAGGCGACTAACGCCAAGCAGCTTCTAAAGGTTATCTATTGAAACTGCTTTTTCCAGAGTGGTGGGCTGTATGTTGATGGTCTTCTCGATGACTTTGGCAGGAAAATGGAGGAGCGAGATGGGGCGGAAGTTCTTGATGTTGGTGGGGTCCGCTGTCAGTTTCTTCAGGAGGGCGCTGAGCTCGGCATGCTTCCAGCTCTACGGGAAGGTGGCGGTGTTGAAGGAGATGTTGATGATGTTCCGGAGTTGGGGTGCGATGATGGAGCCGGCCTTGTTGAAGACGTGGTGGAGGAAGGGGTCAGTAGGGGATCCGGAGTGGATGGTGTTCATCGTGTGGATGGTGTCTTCGGTGCTGACCGGGGTCTAGTTGCAGAGGTTGGTAGTGGGGGGCATTGTTTCCGTGGTTGGGTGCGTGGTTGGTGCGTCGAAGCTGTTGTGTATGTTGGCGATCTTGCGGTGGAAGAAGGAGGCGAGTGTGTCACAGAGATCTTGCGAGGGTGTGATGCTGTTGTTTCCGGCGCCGGGGTTGGAGAGCTCTTTGCAAGAGACATGAACATACCCCCAAAGTTTTGAATGGTTGGTTTTGGAAAATTTGACCTTGGGCCCTAGAGGTGGGGACATATCCATGATCCTCAATACACAAGAATCCAAATGGATGGCTATCCTTGATTCGATCAATAATGGACTCAATGAGGCAGAGAGTAGCCATGCCCAGTTAGCAAGATTAGGGCGCTAAACTCCTTGATCTGAATCATCGGTATACACTAATTCATGATGCAAACTCCCGTTTTCACCCTCCTGTGTGAGAGGTGCATGGGAAATTTGCAGTTCTTACCATAAATAGAGGATACAACCAGACATGTCAAATCATGTACACCCCTCTGCGTAGGAGGTGCGTGATGCCCTAGAATAATGGATGGATGCAGTCGCCTACACCCCTCTGTGTAGGAGGTATGTGACGCCTTTAGACAATGTAATGTTGCATGGATATTATGTAGACTATCCTAATTGATGACTCCTGTGTGGTACAAAAGGGACGCTTTGATGTGGTACCAATATCCAACTGGAATAATTATGATAAGGTTCATCAAAAGAGTTAGGTACACCTTTCTCAGTTATTGCATGTGGGATTGATATCTGACCACAACATTTGTAACAAATTATATATAACTGAGTACATACCCTGGTACTTCAGGTAAAACACCCTCACCACTACTTCGCTTAATAACCATGTCGCTATGCGTGTTTTTTAATCAGGCGAAACACTCTTACCACTATGTTGCTATGCGTGTAATATAATCATGATACACTCTAATCGAGATGTCATGCTGATAATCTTAGGTTATTTTATGATTTGTTGTTATGGCGTAACTGCTTCCGTAGGTCTCTAGCCTGTTGCCCAATACTTGCGCAGCGACAAGCCGGTTCGATTGTCATGACAACCGAAGCTTAATCATCACTTCCGGGTTTTTCCCGGAGTCCGTCCTTTCTTTCTACCATCCCGACGTCGGTGCGTACGTCCTCTTCCGATTAAATGTATGTTGGTTGTTTGTTTGAGACAAGGATCGGGTGACAGAAGAAGTTGGATTATTAACAACGTTTGCAGTATTGAACGTTAGAATCTCTCACCTTTACGGTTGCTTTGCGGCTGGCTGTTGTAGATATAACATGTGCACTGTGGAGCGATTACCTTACTGTCGCCATTTCGGTTTTTTAGAGTGAGTGCGCTCTGGTTGAAAAATGGATACCCCCGCCAGTATTGAGTGAAGGCTGTGGTCAGCGCTAATAGGTATGTAGCGACTATTGAAATTGGGTAGCAATGAGTTTGATATCCACACATGAGTCTCTAACAGAACTATCCGTTAATTTTTAAAGAAATTTGAAGTCAGAACAAGCGTTTTTAAAGAAAAGCTGAGGTTCTTACCTTTTGGAGTGTTTCAAACAAAGCGGCGATGCGCCAGTGTTGGCAATTTTTGGTACGCATCCCCCATGTAATAAACATCTTATAATGATCTTATGACTGTTACACTTGTACTTTGTCGAATCCTTGGTGGGAAGACCGTTTTGGTACTAGCATAAAAGCCTCAAGTATGGTGTTATCCATATAATGTTATGATGAGCCGGTCCTGGATCCTTTTTGGTTCTATATAAGATTCCTCCGTAGGGACACAATCTCAATGAGGGAGTAATTACCTCCCATTTGGTTACTATCTGAGTCATATGTGAACTGTTTTATGTAATAGCGCAAGAGTGCGTTTGTTCAGTTTCTTAATAGTCTCAGTATTGAATCGAAGGCACACAATATTGATACGTCCTTCATGTCCATTTCTCTTTCATAGCAATCTGATGATCATTCTGACATCCCCTGGAAATCGTTCTTCGTAAGAGAATTTATTGGATCTGATACATATCGATCCTGACAATCCCATTCGGATCAAGTGACGCTCCCCGTTCTCCTGTTAAAGTTGTGAGCTTAATAGCCCAACTTTCCATGGTGAATGAATTTCTGTTCTATTGGTTTGTGTTGGGGCGCCCTTGTGCGCCGTTTTTAATCTCAATTTGTTATCACTGTAAATATTATACACACTTTTATTTCATTTATTCATAGAGAAACCAGTGTTCCCCTGGGGTCTTTTGTCCTGATGAAGACCCCACTCTAAGGTGTGACGTATACCTACCAGTATAAATTTGGGGTTGAAATGTCGACAGCTACTACCAATCGCCAGTCGATGCAACCATCATTCCAATTATTAATTAGTAGCATCGCTATCATGGTTTCTTTTTAATTGTAAGCATTAATAGATCGTCCATTGTGCTGGCTCAGTGATCTGAAGCCAGTTGTATTGATTGTTTATGAATCATATATTGATATTATTGTCACAATGACCTACCTTGCACATCCCTTCCCCACACAAACACCGTCCCTCACCCTCCTTCTCCCTGGGGCACTATAGCAGTTCTGTTATGAATTTGTCATAAGAAATGTGAATAGGCACATTGTGAATAAATAGCAGTGTGCAGAATTATTAGTCTTTGAATTTTTAATATTGTGTAATTCAAAGTGTTTTGTTTGGGTACTTGTGATACCTTTTCACTGGGACCCCCTATTCCGTATCGTTAAGAAAGGGTAGTCTGGTGTTGAAAAGTACTTTGTGAGTGAGGGTGATGAGGTTCAAAAAATTCTTGTAGTTGACGTAGAGGGTAGTGTAAGTGTATCAGATAGTGGGTGTTGTGGCTATCACAGGAGATGTTGATCATCAGTGAGGCAGAGGTGTTTTAGATAACCCTGGGCGGAGTTTGCGGAGTGGGGCTTCGCGGAGCTACGCGAAGTGGGCGAGAAACTACGCCCACCTCCGCACTCCGCGTAGCCCCACTCCGCAAACACCACTGGCCGCCAGCCCCGCCACCGGCCTCCCTCCCGCCCTCCCTAAATACTTTCAATTAAAGGAATCAAATAATTAAAATGCACTTACCTTGCCCGCCGCTGCTGGCCGCGTCCCCGGGGCTCGCTATCTTCCGTCTTCCGTCTTCTTTACTAATGCGCATGCGCGGGCGGCCGCGCATGCGCATTTCTCACGAGAAAATGCGCATGCGCGGCCGCCCGCGCATGCGCATTAGTAAAGAAGACGGAAGACGGAAGATAGCGAGCCCCGGGGACGCGGCGGGCAGCGGCGGGCAAGGTAAGTGCATTTTAATTATTTGACTCCTTTAATTGAAAGTATTTAGGGAGGGCGGGAGGGAGGCGGGTGGCGGCCAGCTACGCTCCGTCTGCGGAGCGTGCGTAGTGCCGCCTGGCTACGCCCGCTCCGCAAAATGCGGAGTAGGCGGCACTACGCACACTCTGTGCACGGAGCGTAGCTGGCCGCCCACCCCTAGTTTTAGATTTGTTGGAGATGTTGGAGATGTTGGTGCCATTTTTTATTCCCTTGTAGAGGTTTCTTTTAATGGTATGCAGCTCCTTGGTAAGATAAAGGATGAACAGAGTTTGATCAGCATACCAGATGATGTTGAGGTTCTGATAGCATGCTAGTAGTTTAAGGTTCTATCTACATGATAAATAGCATCGGGTGGAGGTATAACCATTGTTAGATGGTACAAAAGATGTTGGTGCTTTTGATTCAGAAGGTTGGGAAACGGACGCTTAAGAGTACTATTAAGAATCTTCCAAACTGAGGATTTCACACATACTATTTGGCCATGAGGAATTGTATTTCGGGTAAATGTTTGTACATTACTCTATTTAGAGTGTATAAAAAAGAAATAATAATGTTTTGTTACTTTGTGATTGTTGGTAATATCCCTTACTTACGTAAAAAAATGCTGTTCGAAAAAGACATTTAAGATATGCTTTTTTTCAAATTGTTATATTCATAATGAAAATGTTGAATGTTTTTTTTTAAAGATAATCTTATTGATTGTCTTTTTTTTGCCCGCTGTTATATGATGAGTACTATTGAACTCACTGTTTTTAGTGAAATTCAATATATTCTGAGAAATGCAAAATAAAATAAATAACATAGTGTACAAATTATTTTGTATTGTGAAATATATATTATAACTCAATGTTTTCTTCTCTTCCACAGATATTATATTTATTACAAATATATTATTAACTTTGTATTACTTATAAGGTGAGAATGTCAAACAAAAATACTTTCTCATCACTCTCTTACTTCTCTTTCCCTTTTTCACTTTTTTCAGTTTGTCTCTTACTCCACTTTCTTTGCTCATGTTACTCTCCTTCACTCACTCTCTTTACTCCCCTTAATTCACCTTTCCACTCCTTCTCTTACCATCAGTACCCTTCCCTCACCCTCACTTACCTTCTCCTGCTCCCTCTTTCCTCTCTGTGAACCTCACTTCTCTTTTCTTTCTTCCTCCATCACTTCCCTTCTTTTGCTATATCCCTCACTCCTCTTTTCTCTCTCCCCCTCACTCTCCTTTCTTCACACCATCCCTCACTCACTTGCAGTCACTCCCCTTCTCTTATTCCCCCACTTCCTTTTGCTCACTCTCCTTCCTTTATTCCCTCCCTCACTCCCCTTTCCTCCATCGTCTCTAAGTGTCTTCCTCTGTCTCAGTCACTATAATTGCCTCATTCTCTCACAGTCCCTCACTCTCCCTATCTTTCTCTCTCTCACTGTTTCCCTCTCTCTCCACCAATTTTCCTTTTGTTTCCTATCTCTTTCCATGAATTCTTCTCTCTCACTCACTACTTTTTCGTCTATCCTAATATGCTTCTTTTTCCCTCACTGTCACTGCCCTTCACTCTATCTCACTCCTTTTCTCCTACTTCATATTCTCCTCTTTGTGCATCACTCCCATTCCCTTTCACCAGCTCCCATTCCCTCACACCCCCTCACTCTCTTTCCCTCACTCCATCCATCAGTCCTCTTCCTTTACTTCCCTTTCCTCATTCACTTTTGCTAACTCCCATTTCTTTTGTCCCCCACTCTCCTTCACTCCATTTCTCTCTCCCTCTCTTCCTCTAACTCACTCAGTCTAACCGCCTCACTCCTTCTCAGTCACTCGCTCTCCCTCTCTTTCTCTCTCTCTCTCTCTCTCTCTCTCTCTCTCTCTCTCCCACACCCTTCCTGTTTTTCTCTTTTTCTGTTTCCTTCACTCCTACTTTATCCCTCAATCCCCTTTGCTCTCTCTTAATCTCCTTCCTTCTCTCTCATTCCCCTTTCGTCACCCTCATACCCTTTCTCTCACTGTTACTGCCTATAACTCACCCTCAGTACTTTTCCCTCATTCACCTTCCCTCACTCTCCTTCCTTTACTCCTCTTTGTCACTCCCTCACTCCATCTCACTTACTCCCCTTCGTTCACTCCCTCACTCACTTTTTTTCCTCCATGTTTCTCTCCCTGTCTCCCTCTGTCTCACTCACTCTAACTGCCTCACTCCTTCTCAGTTCCTTGCTCTCCCTCTCTCTCCCTCTCCCTCCTTTACCCTTAATCTTCTTTCCTCTCTCTTTCTATCACTCCTCCTCTCTCTCTCACTCACTTCCCCTCTCCCTTAATTGTCTTCCTTTTCCCTCATTCCCCTTCCCTCACCCTCATACCCCTTCCCTAACTGACACTGCCCTTTACTCACTTTCACTCCCCTTCCCCCACTCCACTTCCTCCTGTCTGTATTTTTCACCCTTTCACTTTCCCGCTCCCTTTTCCTCACTCCCCCTTGCTCTCCTTCTCTCACTCCATTCCTTACTCCCCTTCTCTTACTTCCCTTTTCTAACTCCCTCCATCAACTCACTCCACTTCTCTTACCTTCACTCCCTTTACCCTGCTCTACTTCTCCCTCTCCGTATCTTTTTCCCCTTCCTTGTCTCCGTCCCATGCTCCCCTTTTCTCACTCTTCCTCCCTCACTTTCCTTTCCTTAATTCCCTTCCCTTACTCTTTCACTCCCCTTACCTCACTCCCCTACCCTTAGTCCCCTTGTTTCAGTCACTCGTTGACTCCCCTTTCCTCACTCACCATACTACCCTTTCCTCACTCATTCCATCAGTCCCTTCCTCCCCTTCACTCAGTCATTTCATTCATTCATTTATACACTATACATTCATTCAAAAAAATTATGACACAGTATATAAGAGATATAGCTCTTCTTGGAGAAGTGAAGTTCTGAAAAGAACTGTTTTTTTGTCTTTTTTGTTTTGTATTTTTTTTGTAGTTTTTTAACAATTTAAAATTTTGGGGGATTTTTTTGAAACAAAAAAGTAAACAGGTAACGAAAAACTGTTCAACAGGAACAAAAATAATAAATTAAAAAAATTAAGTGCGGGAGAATTTATGCTGCCTAATCCTCAACTCAATTAGGTTGACTCTCTGCTCACCATAATACAGAATTTCATTGTAAATGTTGCAACCGAAATGAACGTTAGCCAAAAGTTGCTGGATATCCAAATTAGAAGAGGAAGGTGATAGTCCTGCAGTAGAGGTGAGGGGGACAGCAGCTGGAGCATTCACTGCAAGGGCTCTAGTTGAGGCCTTAGCAAAGTTATTCAGGTGTACATTCTTCACGTGTCTAATCATCACATGTATGCTGAAGGAATAATGTTTCTTTGGATTCCCTTTTGACAGCACACTTCCACAGATTTTACAGGTGACCTTCGGGGCATTAACTTTCTTCTGCCCCTCTGGAAAGGTGAAAAACTTCCAGATAAAGAACTCCTTGCTCTTCTAAACATGTGGCTGTTCTTCAACAAAGTCCACATCCGAGTCAGATGATGTACCCTGTGGCTGCTGTTGCAATGCCATTTTGCGAAGATGAAAAGATTGAAGAAATCCCCAACGATCCTTTTCCCAGGAAAGTGAAAGAAATAGTAAGGGGTGGGGTTATTAAAGATTCTGGAAAAGCAACTAGTATAAACCAATCAAAAGTGTTATTTTCTAGTCACATGATTTTACGTGCGCGCAAGGGTGCGCGCTCGGGCGCGCGCACCGTTGCATATGAATGACGTTTTACCCGATTTTCATAAATACTTTTAAAAACATGAAAAAGAGGCAGGAAAGAGACTCCCTGACCCCCTAGGCCTTCTAATGGGGTCCCTGAAGGATCCCGAAGGGCAAAAAAACCATTTTTTTTTTAAATTGCGAGGTGCGCGCACGTTGCACGCACCCTCGAGGCAGAAGTGACTCAAAAACAAAAGTGGAGAACGTGAAAAGGGGACGCCTAAATTATCTACCTACCTGCTGTGAGGGCAACGGCTGCTGCTTCTTGCTCCACCAGTGCCAGGGAAACGCTGTGAGGGGAACGGCTGTCCCTCTTACGCCGCAACATCGC
Source organism: Lissotriton vulgaris (assembly GCF_964263255.1). NCBI lineage: Eukaryota > Metazoa > Chordata > Amphibia > Caudata > Salamandridae > Lissotriton > Lissotriton vulgaris. Next base: position 1,292,001,780 of record NC_141689.1, on the reverse strand, counting down.
CTGCAGCCACCGGGGGGCCAAAAACGACACCTCCCAGGTGCCCCGGCGGCCAAGTCGCATCCTTGATGCCACCTTTGCGCCCGGAGGCGCCAGAAAAGAGAGGAACGCCTCTCGCCCCATGAGTCGCGCGCGGGAGCGCCCGAGCTAAGCCCGGGCAAAGGGCGGGCCATCTGTGGCCGTCCGGGGCTGTTGGTGGCTGGGCTGGGCCACACCCCTGAAAACTCTCTTTTGGCTGCAAAGGATCCCTGGAGTCTTGCTACTCCCAAACCGTTCCAGGACTAAGAGTTACATCAAAGGTACTGTGTCCACACCCTGCCAACCCTGCCATGTCAATGGCAACTCGATCGGGCAAAAACTTGAGATGGGGGGGTATGGGTGAAGAGGGGGGATTGGTTGGCACCATGGACAAGTTTATCACCTGTGTGGCTACTGTCATAGAAAAGGAGATCGCTATGACAGAGCAGCGCATTTCTCGAGAACCCCTTGTTGATAATCGGTCATCACTGGGCCCGATAGCTCTGGTACTATCCCCAGTGCGACCTCTTGACCCATTGATCCCTGCCTCTCCTCCACTGGTCCCCCCCCAGGTGGCCGCTCTAAGAGCTAGTATAGATAGGTTGGAGAGTCTGACGGCTGAAGCTTATCTAGCTGAAAGACCCCCCGGGTAGTGAGTCAATTGCCCCTACACCGTCCTTGGTTATAACTCCTACCCTTGTGGACACACCCCTTCGACCTGCATTCGTAGTACAGGCACAAATACATTCAATGTATCTTGAGGATATGTTCGCCTTCAGGCAGGCGATTAAAACTTTCCTCTTTCCAGTTTCTAGCTAATCTCTTTTGTGTGTTATGTTATAGCATCTGTCAAAGCGCCAGGACGCCCCTTTGCTGGGGCAGCTGTGCGCTATAGAAATTTTAATAACATAACATAACATAACAATTCCAATTAAACGGAAAAGAATTGCTAGCCCTCGGAAAGGTAGATTGGTCAAACCATACAAGAGATCCCGGGGGTTTGGCAGTAGGCCAGGTGGTGCCCAAAAGGTAGCGGGACGGGACACCGGCACTAAGATGGGAGCGAAGGGGGGGACCCACCTGGAAGGCCAGTGCCCAATGTCTGTACAGACCAGATTAGTGATCTTGCAGGGACCTCACCCTCACCCTCAGACTCTCTTTCCATTGCAAATATAGAGAAAATTATGAAAGTACTACTTCTCCCTGTGTTAGAGAGACTCCAAGGTCTGTCAGAGCGAATGGATAAATTAGAGCAGACAACCCTAGATAACTTCTTCTCCCTAAAATTGTGCATTAAGTTGCAGCTAAGAATTAGGGAGGAGGGGACTGGGGGGTGCCGGACAGCAGGGAGACCCTGATTGCCCCACAAGGTCCCACTTCTATACCCAATATTATCGCCGGTCCCGCCCCTGTGCCAGTGGTGAATGTTCCTGCTCCCAACCCCGTGGCTCGCCCAGGGGTAGCCAAGAAGCCCGGGCCATTGGCATCTAATGCCGCAGCCAATTTAAAGACCCCAAGGCTAACACTATTCCAGCCAAAAAGACGGCTTGCCTCAGGGCTAATGGCACTCCTGGCCGAGCAAGCACTAACACTCCAGCCACCAGTAAAGCCCCTGACAGCACTACCCCTAAAATAGATAAACTAGTACCAGCCTATGCCTCTCAACCAGGCAGGGGCCCTAAGGGGGGGATAGTTCCAAATGCTAATTTACCTCCAGACTGCCAGCCTTTTGTGGCAGTACTGACTGGGGTGCCCGAACTTAGTCCAGGTAAACAAGAGACTTTTGTGGAATTGCTGAATAAAAACTTATTCTGGCTTGAAGAAAATAGACCCTTGCCCGATACCTGGGATGGGTGGGTAATTCATGTAAGCTGGATTGGTACTAGACCAAAAAACATAAGCGGGGATTGTATCATAGTAAATTTTGAGGGCCCAAGGGTTGCCAGTTATGTCTGTTCTTTTCCTACCAGGGAGCATAGTTCATCAGGTAGTGGTGGAGTAATAGGCACACGTGACCTCAGCTTCTTTAATCCCCCAAATCTATCAGCTAGGCCAGTTGGAACACCTGTGTGGGAGGACCGGGGTGGCAGGCAGGCTCATGGTAATCTCTCCCAATTCAGCCTATTTTTCAATAGCCCGTCCCAGCCGCAGGGTCGGTTGTGGCATATCTATTGACGTGCTAGCTGCCCCTTACGGGAGAAGCATGCCGAGGCATTTGGGGAGAAATCAAGCGACAGTCCAACCTTCAGAGGGGATCTGGCAAGGCCACCTACTTGCACTCTTTTTGCTCCTGCTATGTTTGTGGGTCACCAGTCTGTGGATGGTGATGAAGATCTTGAGCTTGCACGGCCCCCCTTAGAGGTGCCTGGGGGAGAAGCTTTATCCTTGGTCCCAGAGGAGGCCCCTAGCATTGTGCATGACCCCCTTGTGAGCAAATTAGCGCTAGGGCGGGGAGGAGCTGGCGATGTAGCCCTGAAGGTGGTCAGTTGGAATATAGCGGGTCTTGCACTGAATACTGGCATACCTGAATGGAATTCGTTTGTTGAATCTTTCGGGATTTTCTTGTTTCAGGAAACTTGGTGCTTGGAACCACGTCACAAGGTGGGTTATACTACCTACTTTGTTTCCGCAATACAATCGCCTGGTGGGAAGGGCCGCCGCTCTGGCGGTCTATTAATTTTGGCAAGTATTTCCCTGGGATTCTCTATCAGGTGTATAGCCACTAAGTCACCCGATCTGCAGAGAATAACAGTGAGAGGGCCTCGTGGGGGGAGGGTGCTCGAAGTCCTTAATATCTATGTCAGAGGTGCAAGGGGTGGCACATCCACACTGTCCCTTACGGGCATTGATGAGGAACTTAGATCTAGTGGTGCTGACTCCCTTGTCATACTGGCTGGGGACTTCAATTGTACATTTGAACCCCTTGCTATGGAGGATATACTGGGTAACCGAGAGGACAATGCAAGGAGAGGTATCCCCCCCCTCAGATTACCCCCAATTAGAAGCTGGACCCAAAGTGCCATTGATCTTAATGCCCTTTGTCTGGAACATGGTCTTAGGGCAACCAACGGCAGATCAAACTCAGACCCTAACGGGGCCCATACGTTTAACAGAGTAGGCCATTCCTCACGAATTGACTTTATTCTCTTGAATTATAGACTTTGGGCCCACTTGCTAGATATGGTGGTTTTACCATCTACTGACAGCGACCACAACCCTTTACCTCTGTCCCTGTCCCCTTTGTGGGAGGGGGTGACCACAGCTCCACTCCCACATGTCTGGAAAACAACACACGAAGTATGCCCCTCCAACTGTGGTAGGCGCCTGAAATGGAACACCTTTGCTGCCAAAGAGGGGAAGATCATGGAAGTAAAATCTATAATGTCTAACATCATGCTCCGTTTAGAATCCCCCGCCCTCACTGTGCATGATGTTCCCGCTTTGTTTGCCCAAACCACCAACGCCTTAGGTGAACTATTCTCAGTTCGTCCTATAGGCACAAGGGGCAACGTAAGAGGTGGACCCAAGGGCAGTGTGGGCTGGTTCTCCCCTGCCTGACGTGCTGCCAAAAGTGATCTAATTAAGGCGGTGAAAGCCAAGGATGTAGGTCTGATTAGTATTGCAAGGAGTAACTATAGAAGGGCAATATCTAAGGCTAAGGCTGAGCATGAGAGTCAGTTTTGGTATGACCTTAAGGTGGCAAGCACAAGGAAGGACTCAAAGGGATTTTGGGACTTAATAAGAGCTAGGGACAAACCCGTGGACTCACTTATGACATGCAATATAACGGAAGGGGCATGGTTTTGATCACTTCTCCCAGCTCTACACAATGGCTCCGGGTATTGAGGTAACCCCGATTGAACAGTGCCCTATAGATTGCATTGAGCTTAACGAGGAACTCCTGTTTACATCCAAGGAAGTGGTGGAGGCGATCAAGTGTCTTGTCCCCAACACGGCGGTGGGCCCTGACGGTCTCCCGGGGGACTTGCTCCGCATCAATCCAGATGAGTGGGGGAGACTTATTGCTTCCTTACTGAATGCTGGCTTGGCTGGTGCAGCTCTCCCGGACACATGGAAGGGCACAGAGGTCGTCCCGATCTTTAAGAAAGGGAGCCGGGAGGAGCCAGATAACTATCACCCTATAAGCCTTCTGGATTCCACACAGAAGGTAGCAGGTAAAGTGGTTTTCTGAAGGGTCTTACAGTGGGTAGAGGAGAAGCATATTCTTTCTGACTACCAGGCTGGCTTCAGATCAGGTATGGGGACAATAGAGCAATCATTCCGGCTTATGATGCTTTATTGGAAAGTGGTTCTACTGGGCAAAGGCAGTCTGTACCTTGCATTTATAGATCTACGGACTGCCTTTGACCTGGTCCCACGTAGCCAACTTTGGAGTGTGCTCGATGCATTGGGAATTCCCCCATACTTATTAAGCCTGCTGATAAAGCTGCATGCAGACAACTTCGCACAGATCAGGTGGGGTAACCAGGGACAAAAAACATTATGTATTTCTGTAAACAGAGGGGTCCGCCAGGGATGTGTGCTAGCCCCCACTCTGTTTTCTTTATATGTCAACGGAGTGGTGGAGCACCTGCTACAACATCCTGCAGATGTGCCATCCCTGGCTGGCAGGAGAATACCTACCCTCTTATTTGCAGATGATACCCTCCTGATCTCCAAAACCCCAGCAGGCCTGCAGAGTCTTCTAACTAGCTTTAAGTCCTTTTGTGATTAAAGGGGACTAGTTATCAACACAGGGAAGACCAAGTACCTGGTCCTAAACCCCCCGAAGAAGACTGCCAATCCACCTACCCTTGACTCAGTTCCACTCGAGAGGGTCAAGGAGTTCGACTACCTCGGTATTTGTCTCTGCAACTCCATGAGCTGGAAATGTCACCATAAAAAGATGCTTCTGACCCACAAGAGGGTGGTGGGGGCCCTCCTTAACGAACAGCGTGCCTCAACCCTCAAAGTAATTGCACCGGTACTTGACATCTATAGGGCAAGAGGAGTCAGTGCAGCTCTTTATGGGGCAGAACTCTGGGGTGTACAGAATGTGGACCAGTTGTCCCGGTCAGAAAACAAATTTCACAAGAACTTAATGGGGCTCCCCTACAGTACACCAACCCTACCACTCCTCTTAGATATGGGTATTCGGCCTATTAGTGACCAGGCGAGGTTGCGCCCTCTTCTCTTGTGGGCACGTATCTGGAGAGTCCCTGAAATGTCCAGCTATGCAGAAGGTCTAAAAGAAGTTCTATCAATGCCTGGCTGGTCTAAGTTCCACTGGTTAAGGGAACTTAAGCACCTTTTTGCAGACTTGGGCCTTGAAGATGCTTGGAAAGCTAGAACTGCCCCGCTCAAGCCAGGTTTGAAGAAGTTATACTGGAGTTGGGTGATTGATGGCAGAAACAGTAATACTAATTTGTGTAGGTCCACTGTGGATATCCTCTTGGTCAAGGAGGTCACTTTTGCGAGCCGTATCTGGATTTTATTCTAAAACCCTGGGACAGGGCTCTATATTTTAAATTTAGGGTAGGCCTACTTCCAGTTGGGAATCTGACTTCCAGGTGGAAAGTCCTGGCACAGACAATCCCCTTCTGCCGATTTTGTGAGACTAGGATAGAGTCAGTTCCCCACCTGTTGTTTGAATGCCCGGCCTATGCAGTTCCTCGCCGCAGATGGTTGAAACCACTCTGTAGAGAGCTTCAGACTAGATCCCACAAGGAGGCCCTGCAAATTTTGAAAACGGACCAGCGGCCCCTGCTTGCATGTGGATTGGCGAAATTCCTAGGTTGGGCATGCCACATCAGATCTACTAGGCTTTTGTATCTTGTTTAATATGCATTTTAGACTGTTTTGATGTAAATTATTCACTCCATTTGAAATATGAACTGTATGGTTTCTGTTTATGCATTGGCTTTTTATTGTTCTTATGTATATGTATTGCTTTTTAAGATATGTATCATATCGAAATAAATCCTAATTGACTGACTGAAAAGGGGGCAGTGTAGAGACTTTCTGCCCCCCTAGGCCTTCTCAGGGGTTCCCTGAAGGAACCCGAAAGGCAAAAAAACCTTTTTTTATTTTTTTTTAAAACCCACGAGGTGCGCGCACGTTGCATGCTCCCTCGATGCAGAAATGACTCAAAAACAAAAGTGGAGAACATGAAAAGAGGGCAGGGTAGAGACTTCCTGACTCCCTAGGCCTTCTCAGGGGGTCCCTGAAGGACACCGAAGGGCGAAAAAATCTTTTCTTTTTTTTAGATTGCGAGGTGCGCGCAAGTTGCGCGCACTTTTGAAAAAAACACTGAAAAAAGGTAAATAATAAATTTGAGTGTTTATATGTTGATAGAAGATGTAGACTATACTATTCAACTTTATCCAAATCATAAAAACTAGCTGTGCCGTTGCATATTACATAATACAGTCAATGTATTACAATATACAAAGGCAGTTTGTTGAAAAATAAATATATAAAAAATATAAAAAATGATACAGAAATTAGCATTTTAAAAACCTTGGAAATTCACTGAAAAAACCATAGGTTTCACACATGGTATAGTTAGGAATTAGCATTTACAATTTGTTGTAAAATCACTGAAAAGAACATATATTTCACACACATTATAGTTAAGAATTAGCATTAGAAAAACCTTGCAAATTCACTGAAAGAACCATAGGTTTCACACATGTAATAGTTAGAAATTAGCATTTAAAAAACCTTTGAAATTCATTGAAAAAACCATAGGTTTGACACACGTTATAGTTAGGAATTAGCATTTAAAAAACCTTAGAAATTCACTGAAAAAAACATTGGTTTCACACACGTTATAGTTAGGAATTAGCATTTAAAAAACCTTTGAAATTCACTGAAATAAACATAGGTTTTACACCAGTTATAGTTAGCTGGACATTTTACTCATTCAAAACTATTGAAATTCCCTGTTATAGTTAGTTGTACTCACTATAACTCGCGCGTCCGCATCCACTGCTGATGATGTCACATATTACATCATTCATGACATGGTCAGTAACATCACTGATGACATAACTAATGACGTCTCAAATGGCCCGTAGTCAAGACCGCATGGCCCTTGGTTCTTTCAGGGTGGTTCTCCTTCCATGGCATGGGCCACCGCGTAAACATTCCAGCTCCGAGGTACCCAACGTACAAAGGAGCACCCGGACCTCAGCTGCAAGAGACAGCAGCGTATGGATTCTGCACGCATTCCACACAGCGAGGCCCATCTGTGGGCTTTCTTCACAGACCCCCCAGAGAAGTTATAATAGGTCAAGGAGACTGTACCTTGCCTTCTTTTTAATGTTTTGAATTTTTTTCACTAAATCGAACACGGCGCCTTTTTCAACTTTCGTGCGCGACCCGGTGCGCGCACCCCAGGGCAAAAACATAAAAAGTTTGATACTATTACAATTTTGAACTTGCATCTTCTGAGAAGATGTACAAGATCAGGCTGTGTTTACCTTTCCTACTTTTTACGTTTTTAAACTGCAATTAATTAGACCGATACTTCCAAATGACGTACGCAACCAGGGAAATGTCATCGCGTACACGTCCTAATGCGCGCATGTCAAGTCATGTGACTCAAAAAGAACACTTCCAATTGGTTGTTAGTAGTTTCTGTTCTGGAATTTTCACGGATCCCACCAACTTCCCTCACTATCTTCTTTACTCTCAAGAGAGAAGAACGTTTTATATCTTTCCGAAGACTTTGGTGAAATGGCTGCTGCACAGAATTCATCGTCAGAATCTGAAGAAAATTATCGGCTACCTTTAACAAAAAGGAAGGAATCTTTCATCTGGCAATTTTTTACTTTTCCTAAGGAACAAAAAAAAGTGAAGGTGCCCAAAGTCACTTGCACAATTTGTGACGCAGTTCTTTCAAGAGGAAATCCTTCCAAAAAGTATTCATTTTTAATACATACGATGATGAGGCATGTGAGGGAAGTGCATCCTGAGAAATTTGCACAGGCATCGACAAGAGCTCTGGCAACACAACTACCATCAGCTGTGGCCAGCACATCTTCTGGTGGACGGCCTGTATCTCCATTCAGTGCAGAGATGGACTTGAGACCATATTTCTCAAAGGTGCGTATGAAATGCAACTTGTGTGGAGAAATTATTGTGTACGGAGAGCAGAGCCTCACTCTGATTGAGAGAAGAATTAATGAACATCAATGCTCTGACAGAAGATAATTTTTCTCATTTCATTTTGATTCAGTTTCACAGTTTTAAACTTCCAAATTTCGGTTCCAGTTTTAAAAGTCAAAAACAATATAACACTTTTTAACAAAAAAAAACAACAAAAAAAAAAGTTCTTTTCAGAACTAACTCATTGTACCAAAAAGAGCTCTATTCACAACCTGAAGTATCGACGCTTTTTTTTGGGAAAATTATGCAAAAAAAGCGACGATACTTGGGGCATAATATGAAGGAGACGTAATACATTATCATCGGTTTCATCGACAGGACACTGCCGATAAAACGACAATAATAGCCTTCATAGTATGTTCTATGAATTGCAACCGAAACCTACGTTAGTTGTCTTTACATCTAACATTAGATTCGATTGCAATTCATAGAGCATAATATTAAGGCCGTTATCGCTGCTATATCTGCACTTTTCTGCCGATAAAAGCTGCGTTAATGTTTTACCTATCCTTGAAAATATTCTCCAGCACCGTCGTGAAAACGGCATTACATCGCTCGCCGTAAGACCACTTTGCATATGTTGCGCACAGTAAGTTAATGACATGCAAAGTGGGCGTAGGTCAAAGCACATGCAAAATGTGGTTGGAGGAGAAAACACCCTAACACGAAAAGAGGCGTGCGAGAAAAAGAGGTGGAATAAACTTGTTTATCGCAGGACTGTTAAAGCCTGCTCTAATCAAGCATTCGGCAGCGTTAACATGAGGGTGTGGAAAATAAAACAAAATCTACCCCGTCCCCTAATTACAAGGCACACATTGCTGTGTAAAAACAACGTTTGTTTTCACGCGGTAATGTTAAGTACTGCCGGCTGTTACAGGATTTACTATCACATATGTGTTCCCATTGATATTAAAGCACTAACACCGTGGAAAATTCAGCTGATAGCGTCGATATTTAGAATGCCGAGCAGCGACGATTTTTATCACTTACGAGGCTTGCTATTATGAAGGTTTATCTCCTAAGTCTGTGATTCTCAAACTGTGCACGGCGGCTCCCCTGTGCATCGTAATGAGGTGCTAGGGGCGCCGCGCACACTCTAGAGTGACTAACCGTCCATAAATTCCACGGACATCCATACCCTGTTATCTGCAATTGTGGCTATCAGAAGGAGCTGCGCTGCTCCCCTCTGAGAGGCCTCACTCCCACTGCTGGAGCGGCCTCACACTCCTCCAGGAAGACAGGAGCAGCCCCTCCCACCCATTGAAGTTCTGTATCGGTCTCATTGCCACTTACTGAATGAAAATGGGGCACTGAAGGATGTTCAAGTATGTAGCGCTCCTCCTGCTACAGCGTACAGAAGGGATTGTGTTAGGTATTAAAAAGTAAAACGCCCACGCTACAATTATATAGAACACTTCCTTTAAAGAAGCTTGTCAAATAAGTTTAAAAGATCAGGTTAACCTTCTTTTACTTTCTCATCATTCATGAACATAAGTATTTACAATACTATATTCAACAATGCCATGGTTGCTGCTTTTTTATTTTAAGAAATTAGCAACCATTGACAAAGCCAATAGTCATGGCTTCTTTTTCGTGAGAAAATACTTACAATATTATATATCTGCATAGAATGACAGAAACAACATAACACCAGTCAGGTGCAACACTATGCTAAGCGCAGATTTTTAGCCTATGTGTTTTAAACTGCCCTCTGAATTACAACCAACACTTAACACCTCTTAAAGCCCTGGAAACAACACCATTTAACATTTAACATCATTTACCTCCAATGTTTTCATATATCAGCGTTGTTGAACTCACTCAGTTAAATGTCGTTGATTTCATAAAATCATTTTTAAGGCGCTCCTTATGATAGTGCACCCATTCCTGTGTGAAAGTGCTCACATAAAAGATGACACTTGTATGACCAGGATAGACAAAGAAATAACACAGTGATGGAAAAGTTTCTTTATTTTTTATACTTACCTAAGAAATAGTAACAAAGTAAAAGTAAATTTCTTTAAAAAACATAGTATCTGTGGAAGAAAAGTAAAAATAAGGTTATAATGTACATTTCATAAAACAAAAAAAAGTAGGAGTGAATGAAACAGAAATTGAAAGAAAAAAAGACTGAGGGAGTGTAAGAGACAGAGACAGAATGTGTAGTATATAAATCAATGAGTAAGGTAATTAATCGAAAGAGATTATAGCACTGAAGGAATGAGTGTCTAAACGAAAGTAAAGTGAGAGAGAAAATAAGAGTATGATCAGTGATAGTACACGAAATAAACATTCTCTTACAGAAACACAGTAAGAGTACAGGAATATCTTAAGGAGATAGATAAAATAAAGGAAAAACAGTAAGAGAACCAGAGTAAAAAAGGGTGAGAAACAGAAGATGAACGGAGTAGAAATACACAAGGACTGTAAGAGAGAAATAAATAAAAATGAAGTAGGGTAAGGGAAGTAAACTATGGGCCTTATTTATGAAGGCCTTGCGCCGCCCATGCGTCACATTTAACATGGGAAAAAGTGGCGCATCGGTGGCGCAAGGCTTTCATAAATGAGGCCCTTTAGATTTAAGTTTAAGTATTGAGCATAATTAATGAAAGCAGACTAAGGGAATAAAATTAAAGGTACAGAAAGACAAACGAATTAAGATTCTAGAAACAAAGCTGATATAAGGTCAATAAAGGTAAGTCACCATGAGACAACTGAAGAATCAAACTGAAGAGATAGATAGACTGAATAAAATAGTGACAGAAAAGATGTTAGAGAAACAGGAGAGAAAATTAAATAACGCAAAATGTGGATGAATTAAACAGAATAAGCGTGACTGAACAGTACTGACAAAGGAAGATGATGAAAAGAATAAGGATAAGAGAGAGGCAAAGGAAACTCTCGGATGTTATTAGTTGTACTTACCTTTTGAATGTAATATCTGTAGAAGACAATAAAAAAGTGTTATAATACATATTTCTAAATCCAATGTAACAAAATAACTTAAACAACATATTACATGGTTTATTTTTGCTGTCCTCAGAATATATTGATTTTCACTATAAACAGTGATTTCAATAGTAATCATCATGTAACAGCGGGGAAAAAAAAACACAATCCAAATGATTGTGTTTAAAAAACCCGTACAAGATCTCTATATATAATATAAATACCTGAAAAAAACATGTCTTAAATGTTTTTCTCTAATTCGCAATCTCTTGGTAAGCACAGTACTTCTTCCTCAGTTACAAACTAATTAAACCATAGCACTTATTTTAAATACGTCTCAACAAAGGTCCGTGCAAGTATGTTCTTAAAACATTTATCTTAAGTACACACTTTCTTCTCCCATACCTTTCCGCGTGGCCAAGTAGTATGAGTTAACTGGTTATTTTTTAAATACCTCTCAACAAACTTCCGTTGAAATATGTTCTAAAATTGTTTTTCTCAAGTACACATTTTGTTGTCTCATATGTTTCCGCATGGCCAAATAGTATGAGTTAAGTAGTTATTTTCTCAAATTACTTAATCTTAGTGTTATCCATTTTTTTCTCAACCTTTCAAATAAAAATTCTAACGTGTTCTGTACCATCAAACATTAAGTAAACTTGTACCTGATACTATCACTATGCCAAATATAAATTTCATTTCTAGATTTGCACACCCTCAGTCACATGATATTTCTAAACAACAGAGTTTCAAATCTTTACAGTATTAATCTTCCTACACCAAGTAATTTTACTGAAATTTGGGTTGCAAAAATAGCAGATAAGAGTTAGTTAAGTCAAAAGGCAAACGTTTCTTAAAAGTCAAATGACTATCATTGCAGAATGTCAAGCCTGTTGGAGACTTCAAATAAGCTGTGTAATGTCCTGATGAAGTTGATGGCCCTTCATGAAAAATATTGTCTACAGTTACAAATGTTCTTCTAGAAATAGATACTTGAAAAGCCACAACATTTTTAATTAAAGTTGACAATTTACTCCCATCAGCTCTGCATTGTTGAAACATTAAAATTACATATTGTCCATTTCTGTGGATAAATAATGTTGATAACATTTCAGACTTACATTGAGAGCAGACCATGTTCTGATGCACATCTTTAACTAGTTTATTAAAGGACACTTCTTTACAGTCTGGTAATGTTAAACATATAAATCTTTCAGTGTGTATATCAGTAGTACTTGAAAATGAACAATTATCACACTTATGTTCCCATTTATAAGAAAGGCCAAAAAGACTATCAATACCTACACCTTCATCTTCCAAAACTGTAAGCATATACATAATAAACTCCTGACAATCTTGCTGAATATTCTGAGAAAATTGATTTAGTCCTGCACATATGTCTAAAACATTCCTTAGTTCTGAAACACTTGCTACTTCACTATTATCACTGCTACATTTTTCAAATACAGAATTTAACGAACAACAAAATGTTTGCTCCCGATTTTGTACAATCTGTTGCTAAAATTTTTTAGAAAAAAAACAACATTAACTACTGCATTTGCATCGCAGTTAATACCAGACCTGTTTTCAAACTTAAATCCAACAATCTGTTCAATACTAACCTTTTTCTTACTGCTACCACTGACAGCTACATCTTTTTTTCTTCGTTTCTCTACTACTTCGGATATTGAGGTAAATTTGGAGCATATTCTCTTCTTAACCTATTATACTCCTTCACACAATTTAGATCTGCACTAATCTTTGTCTCATCAAAATCAATTAGATAAAGTCCACATAAAGTTCTAACGCGAGATAGAGCAACATACGCCATACCCTCTTTGAATACAGTGCTTCCAATATTTACCAAAGCACAATCTACACTTGAACCTTGAGATTTGTGAATAGTCACTGCATATGCCAAACAAATTGGAAATTGTTTCTGACGGACATATAAGTCTTTCACAAGCAAAAAATGAGTTGAACAGCGACTGAATTGTTGAACTTCCTTAATTCCATCAAATTTGATTCTTAAAAATTCAATCTTATCTCTATTTGAGTAATTGACAAAATCAACAAAATTACCCATTGCTTCATTTACCAAACCTCTTTCTACATGTACATTTCTTTGTAAAATACTCCGTCAATTTAAACATACATACAGATTTTTTTCTAAGCCAGCAGTTTTAGATATAGATTTCTGAAGAGAATCCAATTTTAACTTCAACTTTCAGACAAAACAATAGTACTACCTTCATGCTCTATTCTATCTTTAGCTTCCAGTTTCTTAATTTCTTGATATTCTAACTTCAACATGTTTTCATTGAAAACAGAACATTCTTTGAGAGTTGGCATCAAGCATATGATTTTCTTATCTGCTACCTCTACTATATATTTTCTCAGGTATATTATCTTCATTAGGAAACAGCTTGGAAAGTAATCGTGTTTGTAGAGTTTCTTTCGCATCTTCAGTTAGTTTTCCAATCCTTATATCTTGAAGAATATTTCCATATTTAGTATCCTTTGCCTGTCGCATATTTTGAATCAGTTCAGTATATTTGTAATGTGACCATATATTAACATTTCCAATACTGCCCAGGCACTTTCTGGTCTCTTCATGCGTAACAGTTTCAAATACAGGTTGTTTTTTCACAGGAGTTAGCTGCAGTAGATCTTCAAAACCTATGACATGTTTACCTCCAAATAACACATCATACTCTGTCTTAAGTATCTGTTGCATTCTTAAATGCACAAAAGCAAGCATTAAATTGGATACCATGCTTACCTCATAAATAATGAGAAGTTTCGTTTTTTTAAGGACTCTAGAAACTTCAAAACAAGCTTCTCCAGATAGCTTGTGATATTGTAATTTATTTTCATGTTCTACTGGCAGCATCAGTAAACGGTGTAAAGTAATACCTTTAATATTATGTGCTGCCAATCCAGTTGGAGCAGTAACAACACAAGACAGTGTTGACTGAGTTCTTTGCTGTAGATATGTAGTAATTCCTGTAATTAGGAAACTTTTACCAGTTCCAGCTTCTCCACTTACATATAGTCGAATAGGTTCTAATGACATACATGAGCATTCTTTTTTCTCATGACGAAAGCCATGCTCAATGTGCTCTGTCACTTTATCATATATCTGTCTTTGCTCAATATTAAATTGCTTCTTCAATTCTTCTAAGTTTATTACTTCCTCTTGACCTTGCTGCATTGCTCTTTCCACCTCATCCATGACAGTGGCGGCTTCATTATGGATAATTGGTTGTCCCAGTGGATCTTGACTTCATGAAGCCGAACTTTGACTACCTTGTGAACTGTCTCTAGCAATCTCCGCTGCAATTGTTGCTTCTTGCTCTATTTCGCCATTCAACATTTGGAGATAATTACTGAAAACAGGACATTTGATACTACTTTTAGATGCGTTAAATGAATCTTCATAACTATCAAAGTCACCAAGTAGTTCCTCTTCTGTACGCCGTGGTTTAAAGAGTTGCAAAAGAGCTAAATAGTAAAATTCTCTTTTGTCAGGTGTTTCGCAACTCAGTTTTCGATGATTAATCAAGTGTCCTTTTCTTTGTTTCACCAGACATCCTTCATGTCCAATTACAGCGTGTACACCTTTATCAATATTCTCTGCAATATTCCTTTTAAAACTGTAGTTTTGAAGCATTTCATACAGACAAATATTTTCAAGCAGACTACTTCTATTTGGATAGTATGTATCCAACATATTTGTTTTCAGAATGTCTGTACTTTGGTTCTTTCTGTGCTAAATATTCAATTTCTTGCACAGGTTTCAGAACACGGTTTCGTGTTTCTGCAAGACCCAAACTCACCCACAGGATAGTTCTTGATTTTGCATAAAGACATGCTGATGATAAGCGATCACAACATTCATATGCTCCAATTTCTCGATGAGACAACATCTTCAAACTGTACGTATACAATTTCTTGCTTAAGCTCTTTTCATGAGAAATGTCTTCCCACATCTCCTTCAGTTCCGTCTTTTCAGATTTCGTGATGTAAGACGTTACAAATCGAGCCAAAGCAATAGAGTTGTCTGCAACATATTGTATGTCCATGTGAGAATTCCACATGGACAAAATGACTGGGTTATAGTCATTTATATATTTGGATTCTTCACCTCTTCTTAAATTGTACGTATTTTTAGGTGACCTTCTTGTGATGTTATGTCCGAAAGATGACATCAAATTGTTGACTCTTCCTTTTGAAAGTACCGGTCGTGCAAATCCAAAACGACATTTGGTGTAGAATTTAGTCTTTGATTGAATTTTCGCCGACAATATTTTCCACAACGATGACTTTGAAAGCGTAGCACTTTTCCTCTTAAGTCCTTATCAGTTGTACTATTAGGTATGTCACAAGTGGCATATTGTTCAATAAAAACCAGTACAGTCTCATTCGAGCCTGTTCCAAATTTAGGAGCATCCTTGATCCATAACAGCATATGAATATGAGGAGCACCTCTTGCTTGATATTCTTTTCTCCAAAAGAAATCCAGTACTTCACCAAGAGGTGGATTTTTCTTGTTTGTAATAAAATACATCATAGCTTCGAATCTATGATTAAAATATCTGAAAACATTACCCGGATCCAATGAACACAGTTCTCCAGGTGTCTTGTAGTTTATATTTTCCATGTTTGCATTTGCCTCCCGAAGAAATTCAAGTAAATCTTCCCAAGCATTCTCTGCACAGCTTAGAGTTAAAAACCATGTAGGTGCTCCTAAGTTTCTAAGCATGCACTTCAAATCTCCATGATGATGGTGCCAATACTCATTAGTACCATGCTGACAAGCCATTAAATTAATTAGGTGTGAATCCAAAACACTATCTTTCTTTTGCACTTTATCCATAAATTCCTTTGCTGAAACATTTTGAAGATGCACTCCACTTTTTAAGATATGGTTTACTGCATAAGAAAGACCAGATAAATCACTCTCAAACAGAAAATGAAACAAATATGGAATGCATTGGCGAAACCTCGGATCTTCTGCATATAATCTTGTTGTCCGGTACTCAGATGCAGGAATCTGCATAGGTCGATCATCATATTGTGTACCTTCACCTGTAGGGAATAACTGTGGGAAACAACGACCTTCCAAGCTTTCTTCCCATACACTAATAGGATTTCCTTTTGCTTTTTTCATCTGAAATAATTCAATAGCATTCCCTATTGCTTCTTTGGAATGCAGTGGATGAACACTGTAATGCTCATAAATTTCTTCACTTCTGGATAAGTCAACTTTTTCAATTTGTCCAATAGACAAATCGTTGTCCTCTTCTTCACTTACTTCTTCTTCTACGTATACATCTTTATAGTATTTATTGTTTTTGACTAAATAAAATGTTGCCTTTTTGACTTTTCTAACATCCACTAAATCTTGCCAGATTTTCTTACTCTTTGTAGGTACACCATTAACTAGAATAACTAGAGGTTCCTCTTCTACATTTTCAATACCAATTGTTTCCATTTTTTTTTAAATCAAGTGGCAAATATACAACTCTACCCTTTAATCCTCTTTGTAACTCTGAAGGATTTAATTTGCCAGTCTTAGGCTCCATACGAACAATAGCCTGAAAAGGATGTACACATTGAATCAGAATAGTCTCATAAGTATTTAAATCCATCAGTTCCGATGGAATATTTATCAACTCAAGATTATTATGTACAGCTCTAGCAGGCATTCTATTTTCATTTAATTTATTATAACAATACTTACAAATACTTTGATCAAAACCCAAATCAAAATAGTTTTCTACCAAAAATAAGTTGCAAAATCTTTCCATTGACTATTACTTTCATTTTCACTTTTTAAATATAAATCAACTAACCTAGTTTGACTTTTGTAATGAATGCATCGACAACACACACAAGGAAAATTTGGTTTCTCACCTGCAATGACCTTAAACTTTGTTATTTCCTGTTCAAGATTTTCAATATTAA
This sequence comes from Lissotriton vulgaris, assembly GCF_964263255.1. NCBI lineage: Eukaryota > Metazoa > Chordata > Amphibia > Caudata > Salamandridae > Lissotriton > Lissotriton vulgaris. Next base: position 1,291,984,674 of record NC_141689.1, on the reverse strand, counting down.
AATTTCCAACATTTTCTAACACATTTCCTTCTATATCTATATCAGTTTCTGCATTGTCTTCATCTGGACCAAAATAACTTACCTCAATTTCTGCACAAATATTCTTAACATCTAATTCACATACATGCAAAAGAGCACAATTTAACTGTTTAAGTTTAAGTGCTGGATTTTTTGCACTAATTTTCTCATTTTAGTATGATGTACTGCTAATATCCTGAAGTGATGAAACACACTCTGGCATATTTTTTTAGAAAGACAAGCCAGAGAATGGCCTTGCAGACCTATTTTTTCTCGCACTCTGCAATGATCTAATTCTTGCAACATTACAATTTTTTTTAAGACTTTCCTTAGTGTACTTACGTAAGAAATTGCAAGAGAAATCAATTGAATCATGTCATACACTGCAAATGCTACTACAATTCCAACTGTAATCAGTAACATTAGGACGTCCCTCTAAAACTTCTCCAGCTATCACCTCTTCTGCATTTCTAACCACAATTTTCTCTTTCTCAATAGCAGAACCATCCTTCACCTCATATGCTCGACCACTGGTGTCAACTGCATGCAACAAATCGTTACTTTGAAAGTAACTCTCTTCATTAAAAAATGGCTCAGAAGTTGAAGTATGCATCCACTTACCGGAAAACACTCTACAAAAATTACTTCTATTTATGTGTCTCTACCATTTACTTTTAGCTTTTAAATCTCTGATTGCCTTATTTAGTGTATTTCTTCTATTAATTACTAAAATAAATAATTTTCTTTTTGTCTAAAACGGGCGCTGAACAACATCCTCTATATGTGCTTTCTTCTTATAAAAAGCAGATCTTCTTTTACAAACTTTCTCCTTTTTTAATAAATTCCAAACTACTCTGTTATAAAACATACGCTTCCTGATTTCCGTAAACTGATTCGTACGTGTTTTACCATATATATTTTCTACTCTGCTGATTCGAGAAATATTTTGATTTTTTGTAGCATTTGTCCTTCTAGATACTGATAACTGTTTTTCCTTTTGAAGATTATCGTTTACACTTTTCCTTTGACATAATCTTCCTAAAAAATCTTTGGTTTTCTTACCAGGAGCACTCTTCTTTTTATCCATCCTTTGTTGTTTTCATAATTCTTGTAATTCTTTCCTCTTCAAATGGTATGTCCATTTATACAGCTTACTTTTTTCATTTCTGGTCGGCATACTAATTTATGTTTCTGATGAAAATGACAATCTGTAAAACACAAACATAACACATATTATAGTTGGCAACTAGCATATAACATGCAAATTAAAACCACAGATTCATTTTCTAAGTAGAATAAAGACAAAGAAACAGTCTCTGAACAGAGTAGAACATCCTGTAGTGAATGTTGGTTCTAAATTTATGACAGTCCATAGCTGTGTTAACATTATAGACGTATTTTCTGATTCTAATGTTTAAAGCATACAAACAGTACACTGTTTTTCAAGAACTGTTGGTGATCCTAGTGCTTTAATTTTTTTACTATAATCTCTTATACACTTCATGAGAACATGTATTGTCACTCTCATAAAGCAGATCAACGACACATAGTACAAGAAAACTGTCTTCAAGAATGCTTTACTATCCAAAATAATTTTATTTATTTAAAAGTTCATAATCTAAAATAACTTGAAGCATAATGTCATCGGGTACTTCTTCCAATTCATGACCCTCATCCTCCAAACTCTCCTCTTCCCCTTCCACCATCTCTAGATAAGCACTGTCCAATGATATATCCATAAAGTCCTCATTTTCAAAGTTTTTTTCGTCCTCAAACACTCCTTCTAGTAACTCCTCCAGCAGATCATTTACGATTTCAAAATGTACTTGCTTTTTTCAGAATAATCCTCCATCTTTAAATTTTTTTCGTTTTTCTGCATCCTTTAAAAAAAATATAAAGACTAAATTATATCTTTTTCATAAATATATAACTTAAAAGTACCTTTACTAATTTTTAAACTACATACATTTTTATACTTTCTAACTCATTAACTACATATATTAAGATAGCACCTTCCTCTTGTTTTGAAAACAAATTGACACTATTAGCCTAGACATTAACACTGTTCCTTTTTTTCATTAAATAATTACTGCTGTAAAAAGACATCTTACTGTAAAATTTGTTTTCAGATTTTCTAGATATCACAACTATTGATTAACTACAAACTGCTATTCAAACTATATACAGTCTGAAGGGGAGGCTCACATTGTACAAACATTCACTTAACAGATTACTACTTCCCACAGAGACAGTTGCTTTTATGTTTCAACAGCATACTCAGCATGTGAATTTCATAGCATGTACAAGAATTCATGCTAACCATGAGGAACCACATCATAATAAAGCTCTGCAAATATATGTAAAACAGTGCACACATATAGTACAGTCACAGATATGCAGAAAAGATACCCATCACACCAAGAGCCATATCATAATACGCCTCTGTAAATGAAGAAAAAAGACTGCCAAAGACAATACAGCATGAGTTTGAAATATAATGAACATTTAGCAAGAATTATTCCATGGAAACCGCAAATAATTATAGTCAAATGATAGATGAACCAGAACTGCATCGAAAAGAACACATGCACCAGGCCCATAAAAAGATAAATCAACTGTCAGTGGAAAAATATCTCAACATACATATCTAGTACAAGCATATACAGACATGGCAAAAATAGAAGATAAAATCATGCTCCAAACCGAAACTTTGCAAATATTTTAAAAAATCTTTCTTATTATTTTAATGTGCACCCAAAAGAACTTGCCTTTCAAAAATACCAACTCACCTGAAAAAAAGAATATGATTCCGGAAAACTCTGTAACGTAGAAGGCAGGTTGTTGCTGTTCAGCACCAAACACTATAAAAAAGAGATATAATGAAATTTAATTAACATATTACAGACATATTTATTACACACATAGAGCCATTGTAGCAAACAACAAGCCTAACAGATAAATTACCTAAGAATCTCTACCATTAGATATCCTAATGCCTAACTAAGTTCAATAATTGTTTTTTGAACACATGACATAACTAAACATTAAATAAAATATAAAATATAGAGTAGAAAATAGATACAGGACAGGAGAGATACAGACTACAGGAGAGAGAGAGATAGTAGCAGGAAGAGGAACATACAGAGACAGACCAGCATTCAAATCACAAATGGATAGACAGAAAAATAACAGCAGCACTGAAAAGTCAAGAAAGAAAAGGAAGGTAAAATAAAGAAAAAGATAACCATGCAGAGGGAGTCACAGAGTAGAAATAACAGACAGAGCACAAAGAAGACAAAAGACAGGACGCAGGGGGACAGAGAGGACAGCAGGCAAACACTACAATAGGGTGAGAGAGAGCAGAAGGAACACAGAGATAGACAAACAAAGCAGAAGAGAGAGAAAGATGGAGAGAAGAAGAGTGAATAAGAGGGAAAGAGATATACACCACCATACAGACAATGTAGGAGGAAGACTGAGAACAGGACACAGAGAAAGATACAAAACGAGCACGAGAAAGAGAGAGATATCACAAGGGACAGTGAATGTAAGAATGCTTTCAGGCCAGAAAAGAAAAGAATGACAGAAATGAATAAATATAGTGAAAAGCACAACAAAGACAGAGAGAGCAAGAGAAACAAAAAGAATAGGACACAAAGGGTCTCATTTATGAAAGCCTTGCGCCACAGATGCGTCACTTTTTCCCATGTTAAAAGTGACGCACCACCGGCGCAAGGCCTTCATAAATAAAGCCCTATGTGAGGGAGAACAACAACTGCATAGAGAGAAAATGTATGAGAGACAGGAACGGTAAAAATCAGAGGATAGGCAACATGGAGAAAAACTGCACAGTAGACAGAGATACAGAGAGCGAGCCAGACACACTAAAATATATGAAGTAAGCAGCACAAAAACAGTATGTTGAGAAAACGAAAACAGCAACACCGATATATGTATACTGACTCCACTAACTTAGTGCAAGAACGTATCTGTTACAGGAACTTCTGCATAATCTTAACTCACAACTCTTTGTTTCCCTTTATCCCCAACCCTTTCCCCTCTGAACTCTCACCCACCATTGCAGCTCTCGGCCACAAACCACACTGTAAATTTTGCCCTCCATATTTTTACATGTAGTTATGGTACAACACGTAACATCATACCTATAGCAACTAAGTACTAATACCTTTGACACAGATTAATAGCTGCACAAGTTAACTAAAAAGTCTGCCTACGCCAGGCCTCAAAAGTGCAGCCCGATAGACAGCAAGTCTACCTTTAAGAAACTGCCTGTGCTGAAACCCGAACAGACCCGGCCAACTTAAAGCCCTGAAACTATCTTAATTTTCTCCTCTCTCTTTAAACCTTTACATTTCATTTTCAAACCACGTTTGCTTTCCATGACACACTTTTTTTCCAATGTTCCACATTCAACGCCTAGACACTTTTCCCTTTTTAGTATCTGAAGCCGCAACTGCAACATGGCTAATGCACGAATTAATTAGTCTACCTTTCGCGTTTTTTCAGTGTTCAAATTCCATAAATTTCTTCACATGAATAGATACCAGCGGCTCAGTACCTCCTACAGTCATAAAACCAAGTTGCTCCCTTTCATTTACAAATGCCTTGGAGACTGCAAAAAAATGTCGGGCAGATTTACAATCCCCTTACGCCACTTTAGCGTCACTTGTAACATGGGACAAGTGAAGCAAAAGTGCCGCACGGAGCATGTTAATCTGCCCCTATATCTGTATAGAGATGAGTGTACTGAAACATGTAATTAGTCGTTCACATATAGGCACTTTCAATTACAGGACTTATTTAACTAGAAGCGCTGTAACGTTGAATGTCTTTTCAAAGATACACCAGTGCCTGCTATAATGCCGACTTTTTCCTTATTCTTCAACAGTGGGTATTTTTTTTTCATGTAATGAGAATTATTATGAGTTTTTAAATGGTAAAGCTTACACGGTAGTAGTTACTCTGCATATGCTTCCCTGTAATAACGTAGTTTATCTACCCCCGCATGGGAATCTTGATGTTTCCATCTGGCCGCGAATTCCGGCCTTGAATCACAAGACATGAACAACAGCCTTATTGTCACAAAAACAAGTTACCCTACCATCTGTTCACAAACATATCTCTTTCACTTAGCTAATATTCACCGAGAAGTCCATTCCTTATAAAATAGTGACCTTCCTTTACAATTTGCTGAGGTGACTCCCATAATTTTTAACACATCCTCCATTTCAAGGCAGGCCTATTTTTTTTATAACTACTAAGCAATGGTTTAGTGACTTCTTTACCAGAAATTATTTGAAGTCATTCTGCTACTCTTCACTCCATAGTCGGCGACCTATTTTTCTGGACTTCCTGTTCTTCTACCAGTTGCAGCTGCTTTTCTGTTTCTATTTTGTTTATCACAAAATGGATGTCCGTCCTGTCTTCGCAAATGAGCCGGAGCACTTAGAACTATTTCGCCAGAGGATGCTTGAGTACTATGGCATCCTGCCACTTGCGACTTTGAGTTCGTCATATGCATTATCATTTTGATTTTCCTATTTCACCTGTGTGCAGCCTGTGTTTCATTGCCTGAGCTGTGATTTCATGTGGGCCCTGGACTTATGTCTCTGCAACTTGGTGTCTCCTGAAGTGAATAACAATCATCTCATGAATCCGTTAATTGATCATAAACAGCTTTGTTCCGACGGAGGGATTATGGCCTTTGCAGCGATACATGGAGTTCTGGGTCATTGGAATATATTCGCAGCGGCGCAAGATTTCTTGGCACACAGCTACATAGAAAAGACACCGAGTTGCCCTCTGATGGTACTAGAGGCTCCGGTAATTCAAGACCATGTATGTTCTTTTCCTCTTTTCAATTGGATGGCTGACATGTTTTCGGATGATAACAGTGACTTCCTTTTAGAAGCGGTAGCTGCTTATTTCGCCTACTCAGTTATTGGATGACTCTTATGTAAGCCATTGACGTCTACATTTTTTTTTCCCTCCCTATCTTTTTCACGTTTTCTTGGACTTTTTTTATATCAACAGATCTATTGGCTTTACTAACAGTGGACATTAAAATTTCCTGCTGGTCAGATTTTCGTGTTTTATGTGGACTACATTTTTTTTCCTCAGCTACTTGATTTCGAACTTAACTTTTTATTGAACTCTAATTTCAAAAATTCAGTTGCATATCTTATCTTATCTTATTTCAAACGTACTCGGAGCAAAGCAGGGTAATATATGCTACATGTGCCCTGATTAATGTGTAAAGTTAGCATGAGCTTTTTATAAATTTAAACGCCATTTCCCCTTTCAGCTGCTTATTTGCGCCTCACACACCTCTGCTGCTTTAGTTTTCCATGTACTGAAATATTTTTAATTCTTACGAGAAAAATATGTTCTTACACTAATATTTGCATTACTTTTCATGCTATATTTCAGATGGAGTACTGAAACCTTCAAAAGATATGTCAATACAGTAGTTCTTCTCAACACTGATTTTCGAACGTTCCAACAGATTACATACATGCACCTCCAGCCAACTTGTCGCTTTTGGCGCGTTTTTTTCCCTTACACAATAGCATAACACAAAGTTGATAGTGCTTCGCATGCAGAGAGCTGATTGTTAATGAGCTGATGTCTAACCACTAGATAAGAAACTTGCCTTGAAATCAGTGCATTTCTGAATAAACATTTCAAATATACATATGGGCCGGGATGCCCGCCACCCCCTCCCAACACCAATTCCCCATGGGAGGAGACAGACACAGGTTTGAACTTTTGGAAGGCGGGGGGGAGTTACCCCCCTGGCCGTATTAATTAAAATATGAAACAAAATTTAAAACTTTAAATTAAACGTTTCATGAATCATGTATAATTTTATCTTCCATTACATTTTGATGAAGACAAGTTCTTTGGCTAACCTTAACAAATCTCTAATACAAAGGTTTGATAGCCGAGTCTAGCATCCTGAAAATGCATAACATTCTAAAATAAAATTGTACATCCTAACATTAAGGGCCAACAGCAAGGTCTTAACCAGTGTCAGATCCCTACTACCAAATTCCCGCCCTCACGGTGTGAGTGGCGCATGCGCAGAGGACTTTACCCTTGCTGCCAACTGTAACTTCCCTTGTCGTGGGGGCCCCCTTTCACCCGACGCCATCTTAAAGGTCGGCCGAGTTCTCGTGCGAGGTATCCATAAGAAGGACAGCGTGGACTCTCCCCCTTCCCCACACTCTTTTCCGCCGGAGCAGATATCCGGCCCCCGGGAAATTCGTAGGAGGGGCATATAGCCGTCTCCCCTTGGGAGGGGCCTATGGCCGTCTCCCCGTAGGTGACCCATCCGCAGTGGGTGCCGCCCCCCGTGGGAGGGGCCAATGGCCGCCTCCCCCCGGGCGCTCCCATCCGTACTGGGTGGCGCCCCCCCTAGGGACCTTGAAATCACTGCTCACCGATCATGACCTTACCGCCCGACCAAAATAAATACGACAGTTGTTTTACCTACTAAGGAAAGAAAATACGCCTACTCTGTAACAGCTTGACAATTCACCAACTTTGACATTGCTACAAAGGGAAAAAGTCCTAAAGCACAAGACAATTTTTATTATTTGATCCATTCCTCTACGTTTCTACAAAGGAAAAAGGCCTACAAACATCTATTAAATCAAAGGCATACATCCATGATGCAAAATGACTGTATCTTTTTAATACATTCGAATAATCACCAACAATTACTTTATTCAAAAAACATTGCAAAAAGGGGGCTGGTGGGTGGGTCAAAATTTCCGCTTGTTCCTTCGAAGGCTCACGAGCGACGAGTGGTGCAGCCTTCAGAGCACTGGAACAAGAGGAAGCTTCGTTGGATTCCCTCTCTATTTATCCATCTGCGGGAGGGCGGGGGCCCACCTCAGGTACGCCCATCCGTGCGCGGACTTCCGGGCGGGTGTTTAGGACAACCCCTTCTGGGCGGGAAGGGCGTGCTCTGGCTACGCCGCTTTGGGCATACCAGCCGAGACACGCCCCAGCCCACAAAGGTTTCCCGGGGGGATCGGGGCACCCATCCATACGTTTGGGGGACCGAGTGGTCTTCCCTTTCCATATGGGCCGGGATGCCCGCCACCCCCTCCCAACACCAATTTCCCATGGGAGGAGACAGACACAGGTTTGAACTTTTGGAAGGCGGGGGGGAGTTACCCCCCTGGCCGTATTTATTAAAATATGAAACAAAATTTAAAACTTTAAATTAAACGTTTCATGAATCATGTACAATTTTATCTTCCATTACATTTTGATGAAGACAAGTTCTTTGGCTAACCTTAACAAATCTCTAATACAAAGGTTTCCTAGCCGAGTCTAGCATCCTGAAAATGCATAATATTCTAAAATAAAATTGTACATCCTAGCATTAAGGGCCAACGGCAAGGTCTTAACCGGTGTCAGATCCCTACTACCAAATTCCCGCCCTCACGGTGTGAGTGGCGCATGCGCAGAGGACTTTACCCTTGCTGCCAACTGTAACTTCACTTGTTGTGGGGGCCCCCTTTCACTCGACACCATCTTAAAGGTTGTCCGAGTTCTCGTGCGAGGTATCCGTAAGAAGGACAGCGTGGACTCCCCCCTTCCCCACACTCTCTTCCGCCGGAGCGGATATCCGTCTCCCCCTGGGAGGGGCCTATGGCCGTCTCCCCCTAGGTGACCCATCTGTAGTGGGTGTCACCCCCCCCGTGGGAGGGGCCAATGGCCGCCTCCCCCTGGGCGCTCCCATCCGTACTGGGTGGCGCCCCCCCCTAGGGACCTTGAAATCACTGCTCACCGATCACGACCTTACCGCCACAGGCCGGATAGTTGACCGACTATCCGGCCCCCCCACACCTCCTAAAGGTCATGTCTCCTCAACGCCCTCAGCCACGCTACGAAGTCTCCTATGAGTAATTCATTCCCAGCCCTGGACAGGTGCACCCCATCATTCAAATAATAGTGATCACCCCGGATACACCCATGAGGAATACTTTGTAAGTGAGTAGAGCGAAACAGTTTCTCAATCTTGTTGTTGACCCTCTTTACCGAGTGGTTCAACGCCGACACAGACAGCCCCCCCGCCAAGCTTTTCTGGGAATCATGTGGGACCAAGCAATCGTACACTCCGGAAGCCTCTTGGACAACCAACTGACTGCTGACAATATGTGCTCCAGCAATACCCGTCTTCCCAGCCTTACCAAGTCGTTGCCTCCCAGATGCACTATGATTACAGATGACGGTGACCTTTGCCGCCCTAACAGTTCCTCCATATAGCTCTGAAACTGGTCAAAACAGAGGCCTCCCTTCCCATGGAAGGACACTCTGAACCCATACTCTTCAGATGCGTGGATCGCGTCACCTGCCTTGAATATGTCCCCGGCACGCCTCACGTATGAGTGGCCCACGACCCATACCACTTGATCTCCAGTCGGCGATCCTTTCCCGCTGGTCCTTTGGTGTTGGGCCGATCCCAATTTTCGCCCCGCGTTACAGGCTTGCGAAACTGTAATCCAAAAAAAAGACAACAAGCGTGAGTGCATTTCATCAGTCTTTTACAACATGTGCAGTCGCACATACCTCTTGAAACAGTTCGAGGACCAATGGCCTAACTGTTTCACTTCCTCCGTACCCAGACTCAGTGGCGTCACTAGGGTTGGTGTCACCCGGTGCGGGTAACTCATGGTGTCACCCCCTCACGACTTACCGCATGGGCTCGAGTCTCGGCAATGACGCTGAACATCCTGTGATTCTACGCAAATAACTTAATCTCCCTGTGCCTAACAAAAATGAATGTGTCTTCATGTAATGCAACTGGTGCTATGTAAGCACTCTGATACCCGATTCGGGTCAAGTTTGCGCTATATAAACTTCTGTAGCAATAAAAAAATAAAATGTAATATTACTTAACCCGTAGTCTGTCGGCTTCCACCACCCCGCCCCCCTGCTCATACCTCCGGTACTTGGTCTAACTCGTGAATGCACAGTACGTCCACATCTGGCAAACCGCTGCAGGAGTCCTACTACTCTTGTACGTTGAGCCTGTGAATAATTCTTATTTTGGCCTGAGTTCCCTCTCTTTTGGATTTCCAGGAAAAGTGACATTTTTGCTAGAGCAGTACCGATGGTGTCCTCGACGAGCGGCCTCATCTATCAGACTTTGCTCCTCCATCTTGGAGAAGTATATTTATAAGATGACAGCTGTGGGTGCAGCTCTTCTCGGGGTGTCTCTTGACCCTGCAGCTCCTCGGTCAGTGCTCTGCCTCACCCGGGGCTCCGTCCTCCCGCAGGCAGCGCTCACCTGCTTCATGTACACGGCTTCTAGGCGCTTGTGTATCCTCAGTGCTCCTGTGACCATTCTGTGCTGCTGCCTCCGAGCCTCCCTCCACCCTCCAGTTTTGCCCTGGACCCCCGGGGCCTCTGTGCTCCTCTGCTCTGAGCCCCCCCCCCCTCGCTGTCCTGGACCCCCAGGGCCTCTCTGTGGAGCCCCCGTTGCCTCGGGGGAGCGGAGCTGAACCATGACTCGAGGACTGAAGCCTGGAGATGTGAGAGGCCTGGACTGTGCCCCAGGAGCCCCTGTCTAAGAGAGGGGGTGGGGGGCGTGTTTCTGTGAGTGGGGGGGGGGGTAGAGGAGGGGTGGAGGAGGGGTGGCAGTGCATATATCTGCCAAAGTTTGAAATTGCTTATGTGTTACATTTTCAGAATTTCAGTGAAATTATGAATGGTATTAAACGATTATGAGTGACACTTTACTCACGAGAAAAAACAAACAAGAAGACCAGGACAAACATATAAATAGCAGAAATGTCACCCATTTGAGCAATTACAAACTGTAAGGAGATCTTACAGCTGCTGCAAAGCACCCGAAATTAAAGTGCTCCTGTAACCTGAACGAATTGTAAAACAAATGTGTGACTAGGATATCAAACTTGAACTCTGACTGGCCTCAAGGGTAAAGAAACGCTCCCTATGGAGGGTCCTGGGGGAGTTTCTTCCATATCCCACAGACACCCAGAAATGTAATACAACATCATAAAAATACCAGATTAGTTACAGAAGTACATTAGGAAAGCAATCGAGTACTTTCTGATCTAATATTGCAAACAAAGAAAACTGACGAAAATAAACTTCAAAGTATCTTTTCCAGAAGAACCCTGGGGTGCAATCAATATCACTCCCGATATTATTTTCCACTGTAGTTATAAATATAACTTATTGTGATATGGGATGTTTGAGTGGCTCAGTTATATTTTCCTGCTTTCTCGAACATCATAATTCCCGAACATTATGGGGAATTTTGTTCCTCAGTGCTTCCGAGATAAGCCACGTAAAGCACCCCCAGGGGTAACCACAAGATGCACAGGCTTATTTAGGACTTATTATTCCAACTAAAGAAATTGCACCAATGTTCTAAAATGTTCACCATGGTAACAACCAGTGCTTAAAAACGGCGAGCGCATCTATCACGCTCATTTTTGTCTTAAAAAGTGCACAGTTGTTTTCTCCAACGATTATGAAATCGGGAAGGCAGGTGCAGTTTACTTCACAGCTCTGCCAGTGCTGCGACCTCTCGGCGGGATGAAAGGCCTGGCAGCAACTGACTGCGACCCAATCCCACCCTCTTTTTGTTTTCTCCGCACAGCGGGTGCAGCCGAGCAAAGCAGGGAGCCCGAGGCCAGGGAGCTAACAACAGTAATAACAAAGTAAAAAGAGTGACCGCGGGGTGTGTGCAGCGCTTGCACTATAATAAAGCAGCAGAGCAGATTTCAGGCTGCACTGCAGTGTAGAACTGTGTTTGAGTTACACAGCGAGCCAGCAGCGTAACCAGATTGGTGTCACCCCATGATGGGGTGACACCCGGTGCGGTCCGCACCCCCCGCACCCCCTAGTGACGCCGCTGCCAAGCCGTAGCCTCAGTAGCAGCCCCTTTTCTGAATGAGTGGGTCCCAAAATCGCACGGGTTCAAGCCCGCCGCAGCAATCGTAATTGCCAGCACCCTTCGAAACTGAAATCTCGTCAACGGGGTGCCGTCCTGGTGTCTAAGCAGGGCCCCCCCCATGTTGTCAACCTCTGTGCCAGGTAATCCTCTAAATACCTTATGGGACAACTGGGGCTCCCTTGGGCGCGCCGCAGAACCACACTATTCCCCAAAGCTTCCTGGTCAGTTTTGGACCTAGCTATCGAGATCAACAGAGAATAACCCCGTAATTGAACATGATCCCTGCATAGACCTCCCTCCACATCCTTCTTGTTCCTTGCTACGAGTTCACTTACCCGCATGGCCCCATGGAATGCCAATGCGAACGCCGCTCGGAACAGAATTACCTCGGTGGTCGATGAGCATGTCTCATCCAGTTTAGCTAGTAGTAAGGACAATATGTCTAGCCCAATCGGATGCCTTTTGTCTCGTCTGCGACCTTCCAGGCGCTGCCAACCACGGAGGGCCTTCCTGACCAAGAAGGAACCTCTCGGGTCCCGTATCCCGTGGAGCTGTGCCATGAAAGATATGGCGGCCCTATGTCTGTTGGCGGTTGCCGCCGATCAGCCTTCCTTATGAAGCACCACCAAAAACCCGAGGAAGGATTCCTCCCTCCCCCAGCTATGTCCCCCTACCGGCCCTAAAAAGGCACAGTATGAACGAAACGTTCCTTCATAAGCTTTCCTCGTCTTGGGCGCTAAACTGGCTGCCAAGAGGTCTTGCAATCCGGGGCACCGATCTGCCATAGTGCTTCGGGGAACGGTGCCGCCACTAGTTCTGCTGTGGGTAGATAACCCCTGAAGGCCTGCATGTGTGAACGAGAGAGTGCATCAGCTGCATTATTTAGGACACCCGGCACATGCCTCACCCTGAATTGTACATTCAATCTCATGCATTGCAATACAATTTCTTTCAACAGTCTCAAGATCCACTTGCATCGTGCAGCCTGCTGGTTAATACACTCGACCACCGTCATGTTATCTGACCAAAACACCACTGAGCAGTTCCTAAAGTCTTCCGGCCATGCCATCAGAGCCACCCAAATGGGGAATAGCTCCAGGAACCCTATGCTACCTGTTAGGCCACTTGCATGCCACCACGCCGGCCATGTTTGCGCCAACCATCGGTTACCAAAGATCGCGCCAAATCCCACACTCCCAGCCCCGTTGGTCTACAAGCCCAGTTCGTAAGATGATGCTGGGGGTTTGTTCCACGCTACTCGACCGTTGAAGTCCGCCAGGAATGCTAACCAAATGCACATGTCCTGGCGAACCTCTGCCGACAGTCTAGTGCGGTGGTGTCCCTCTTTGAGGCCCACCATGGCTTGTGCTATGGAACGTGAGAAGGGGCGAGCCATCGGTATCACTTTTAAGGCAAAATTAAGCTGACCTACTGTCTGTTGTAACTGATGTAGGGTCACCTTGTCCTTACGGAGACATTGTATCAATGAAGCCCTGAACTTGGCCACCTTCTCAATTGGCAGACAGAAACACCCCTCCACTGAGTCGAGCTCAATCCCCAGAAACTCCAGTGAGGTAGATGGCCCCACCGTCTTACCTGGCGCCAATGGGACCCCAAACTCTCGCATGCATGTGTAGAAAAAGGAAATCATCCAAATAGTGCATCACCTGTCTATGCCCTGTGGCCTCGGTGAACGCCCATTCCAAAAAGGAGCTGAACATTTCAAAATAGGCACATGAAATTGAACAACCCATGGGCATACATTTATCCATGTAATATTTCCCTTGGAACGTGAACCTTGGAACGTGAATCCCAGCAAGCGCTGGTCCCGAGGGTGTACCGGGAGCAACCTGAATGCCGATTCGATGTCCGATTTTGCCAACAGTGCACCAGGACCCAGGCGATTCAACAGAACGACTGCATCATCGAACGATGCGTATCGAACCGAGCACACCTCAGGGTCAATAGCCTCATTTACCGAGGCCCCCTTAGGGGCCGATAAATTGTGGATGAGTCTAAACTCCCCCGGGTCTCTCTTCGGAACCACTCCAAAAGGTGAACACACAAATTCTGCAACTGGCGGGCAAGCAGATGGCACCGCTACCCGCCCCAAGCTGACTTATTTCGCTATTTTCCTGCTGGCCACCGCCGGGTTATGCTGAATAGACAGTTGGTTCTTACAGAAGGGGCTTCCCTGAAAATTTCCCGCCGGGATTTTGAAGCCATACAGAAAGCCATTCCTCAAAATCCCGGCGGATACATGATCTGGGTATCGGTTCAGCCAGGGGGTCAAAGCCACGATATCAATGGGCGAAGATGTTTGCTTCCAATGCACCACCTCAATCCTGCTTGGATCCCCCCTTTCCTCCCGCACCATTGGACTTGGATCGACAGCTAGTTTCTGGATGTGAGGAATTCCCACAGCCCGAACAAGCATACCGGAACTTACACGTTCCTTGAGGCCTGTTACAGGTTCCTTTGTTGAAATCCCAACAAACCCCTCGCTTGCCTCCACTCCCGCCGGACCTGGGATGCGACTCCCCTCCGGCGTTCGCCCGAAAGGGTTGTGCCGGCTTCTGTTGGAATGTCCCAGAGACGCTCGTGCTTGGCACCGACGTACCCGCCGGTCCCGGCAAAAGCTGGTTATGCCACGACACCGTGTCCAGACAATCCCATGTTAAAGCCTCGTTAAACTCTTTTGCTTTTCTAAAGGTGACGTCATAACCCTTCCATTCATTTCCCCAGTACAGTGCATAGAAATTCATGATCCTGTTCTGGTAACATGACAAGTCGGGCAACACTTCAGGTTTACGCTCACCCATAACTGCCGTAAAAATAGAAAAGGCCCTGACCCAGTTCACCATGGTCTCATCGACCCTGAATTCCGCCATCTTGGCTCGCCTTACGCTGGGGTGCCACAAATCTTTCTGGGTTTTTGCATATTCTACCTCCCGATGGTCAGTCAAAAGTGAAAACATGTTGATGTATTTATCTCCCCATATCATTTCTTTCGTAGCCATGGGAATGTGCTGCGACAAACTTTCCCGCCTTGAAGGTACTGAACTCTCCCCCACCAATGGCAATGCTCTCTTACTGGGTTCAGCCGCCGTGTCCGTTATCTTCGGTCGACCATCCGTCGTGACCCCCGTCACTACCTGCGGGGGAATCAAAGGTACATTCGCTGTCCCGGCATCCCTTGACTGCCGCAACTGCTCAATAATTAGTCTGGCTTCTTCAGCCGGATTGCCCGCAGCCACTGAACCCCCTGCTCCTTTCTTTAGCCAAGGTAATACTGCTGCTAACTGAAGGGCCAGTTCAGGGGGGATTTGGTCATCCCCAACTGGCGTTATCACTACGGGGATTGGTAAACCCCCATCCGGACCTGGTACCGGGCTATTTACCGGCGCGATGGAGGCACTTCTGGGACTGGGACCTCCCTGGAACCTGCCCTCCCCTTATTCCTCTTACCCTTACCCTCTGGGGCGACATTCGGCAAGGCCGGTCCTATGACTTTTTTAGGCCGCCCGAGGGGGTGTTCTGGGCCGCCATCTTCTTCTTGATGGCCGCTAAGCCCCGACCGAGCTCATCCACTTTACCCATCTTCCGGTCCATCACCGCTACTCGGTTCACCAAGGTGCGTAGCATCCTCTCCATCGCGGAGCTCTTTCCCGCTTTCTTGCCAGACATGACTTCGGTTACTCTGTCCGACTTGGTCCACAAGGGTACTCGACCTTCCGCACGCCTGACATTGAAAGAGAAATATCAAAGATTACAAGTTCTCAAAATTGCCGCTTGTTCCTTCGAAGGCTCACGAGCGACGAGTGGTGCAGCCTTCAGAGCACTGGAACAAGAGGAAGCTTTGTTGGATTCCCTCTCTATTTATCCATCTGCAGGAGGGCGGGGGCTTACCTCAGGTACGCCAATCCATGCGCGGACTTCTGGGCGGGTGTTTAGGACAACCCCTTCTGGGCGGGAAGGGCGTGCTCCGGCTACGCCGCTTTGGGCATACCAAGCGAGACACGCCCCCCGCCCACAACGGTTTCCCGGGGGGATCGGGGCAGCCATCCATATGTTCGGGGGGACCGAGTGGTCTTCCCTTTCCATGTTCTCTCTTTTAATCCATATTCTGAACTATAATAATTGTATACTGAAGGAGTATTCATGTGTTCCACGTAACCTCAGCTGTATTAAGTTCATGTTTTCTTTTGTCGACCTGACTTACTCATACTAGAACCCGCAGGCCTATGACGGCCTGTCAAGCCTTTCTTAGCGGGTCACGGACCATGCAAACAGTCGTACCTCTGGTAAGAAAATAATGTATTACTGTTACCAAGCACCGCCGCAGTTGCGCTTCACTCACACTCATAAACACTGCTCCCCCGCTTCTACAGACCAGACGCTATGTCGTATTTCACTCCTTATCACCCTTTCATCTCCACTATAACAAACACTTCTCCGCCAGCCACCAGAGAACAGAGTGTAGATGCAGAGGCACTAAGAAGTCAAATATGACATACCCTCTGCTCTGTGGAACCAACCGAGCGGTAATTGTGAAAGTAGACATTCACTAGCGCTTCAAAAAAGCATCTCAATTATATAAATAGTTTTTTGAAAACCTGCCAAGTACTTTGATGCGACTATCTGTGTGTGCCTGCAGAGCAAACTTCCTCAGCCCGGACTGAAGGCAGACACAGACAGACACACACGCTAAGATAACACAGGGCAACGGAGACGGAAAACAGGAGTGAGATAAAGATGGAGTCAAACGGCAGGAGGGAGAGTGATATTTATATACTTGGTCTGTTACCTCAATGTATGAAGTCATGTCCTGCACAAACCTGTATACAACCTCATAATCACAAGTTTTTATTTTATTTTACTCCGCCCCCTCCCCCTCTCACTCCACCCCCACCAGTGTAGCCCGTGGCCAAAAACCCCACTGTAATTCTGTCGTCTGACAGAAAGTTTATGAATACCTTAAGCATTAGCACTTTTTGACGACGGTTTCACATGTGTACTACACAAACCTGTGTACAACCTCATGGTCACAACTTTTCATTTTATTTTACTCCGCCACCTCCCCGTCTCACCCCACCCCCACCAGTGCAGCCCGTGGCCACAAACCACACTGTAATTTTGTTGTCTGACAGAAAGTTTAGGAACACCTTTGCATTAGCACTTTTTGACGACGGTATCACATGTTATGTACCATTTCTCTCTCTATCTGCATTATCTGTGTCTCTGCTAATACCATTTTTTCATCTCAAAACCAACTTCTCTCATTATATGTAAACGCTTCAAAATCACACAAACAATTACTGTCTATATTAAACATATTTTATATTCCATTTTTTGCTGTTCACCAAAATTATATACAAAACTATAATATACACTTGAAAGAATGTGAAAAAAAGGCGCGCAACCCCCATTAAATTCACAGGACTTCAAGCCCCCACCCCCCTCCCGTCTGGTCTGGCAGCCCAAGGTAACATATATATTCCAGATACATACACAGCCGCACCTGAACGTTTCACATCTCTGTAAACATCCATTTGAATGTTAATTAGGCCTTGCAGTTATTTTACCCCTTCTAAAAGCCCCTGCAGCTTTACTCTGCCTACTAATTAAACATTCATGTACGCCTAACAACATTTTTTTAATTTGCCCCCCAAAATTTCGTTCAAGTTTCGTCTCTGACAGACAGTGAATTAAAAAAACTAACAGTAAAAGATTACATAAGAACATGACTGAACACCATTCAGCTTATTGAAATTTATTATTCAAAATTTTAAACTAATACTTGCAAACAAATAATGTTGTTAAAGAGTGATGAAACGAAATGGAAAAATAGTTTTAAAAATACAAGACATTATCACAGTAAAAAATGAGGTTACTCAGAGACTGAGGAAAATGAACCAATTTTAGTGACTAAACCATAATTTTACGGTACATGACAAAACAAACAGTTACAGACTTACCTTTACCAATGCTTGGTACGATGTAGAACAGTGACAGTCACAAAACAGATATTCGTTTGTGGAGCTCTAAATAATGCTTCTAGCACTGCAACCAAAATTCAATGGCACAGATATCCTGTCAATACAGACTCATATATGTCTCTTCAACCAATCATATTTGTTCCCGCAAAATTTTAAAATCAAATTAACATTTCAGTTGGTTGTCCCTTACAATATTTTCAATGTCACATAAAAGTCACCCATCACCCACTGCCTTCTCTGGCTATTTCCTTGGTAACACCTCATTCTGCACCTGGCTGAAGGCACAGGTCAAAAGTTCATATCTCAACGTTCTACATCAAACCAAGAATGCGGATTTCCCTCCAAAAACACCTGCCTATCCACTGCTCTGTTACATGTCATTTTTATGACACCCAATAGTACTTTTCGTTTTACATAAACATTAACATGCAACGTAGTCTTCAATCTTGAGGTATTACAATCAACCAATCATTTTTATTTTTTCAACCACACCAATCCTCATCCATTTTTTTATCCTGACTTTCAGCTTCTAACTGCCATTCCACTTCCAGAACCCATCGGAGTACGAGTGCATCTGCCTTGAAAATGAAGGTTTGGCTTTTAGGACACAGCTATATTCACTGGAGTGGAAGATATGCAGCAAACAGACGAATTTCCAACCATGATTTACCAAATGTGCAGATAACGTGGATTGGCCAGAGAGGTATAAGATGTCACCAATTGATACCATTGGTGAAAACTTATATGCATCTCCCAGAACCTGACCTTATAATTGTGCACTGTGGTGGGAACTATCTAGGCACATTGACTGGGGTAGGTCTGGAAATGCTTCTAAAAGACACCTTTCTACAATTGATGACACTTTTTCCTCGAACTGCCTTGGTATATTCCAATATATACACAAAAAACAAACTGTAGAAAAAGGGTCTGAGGGGAACCTTTTAAAGACCTGCTTGCATCCTATCCCCCAAATCTCTAATCACAAAACACAAAGGATGCCAAGGGTCTTGAAAAACACTGTCAACGCACTCAATAGGTAGTGTGCAAACATAGGTGTACATATGTATATACAGTGGGAGGCTCGAGGCAACTTCCGGTCAGGCGCGCCATTTGAAAGTCAAATACAGTGGCTATTAGGTGAGCAATAATCATCCGGGAAGCCTCGATGGGCAAAAGTCGCCGGCACCGCCCTTGGAGGTCATATCGTCTCACTCACACTAGTGTGGTTCGTTCTCTTCGGGTCGGGATCACGCGCCTGACCGGAAGATCCTTTGTACCCGGACTGGGTTGGAATTATCACCAGTCGTGGGGGATTATTCTTCCTTTGCCATTTTGGATTTGGCCCTGAAGATTTGGAGTGTATTTCACTCCAATGAAACACATGTTGGCTGGCGCAATAAAACATTATTGCTACACTTACCAACTGTCCTTTGTTGTTGCTGCAAAATCAAGACCAAAGAATTTATTATAATTCTGTATTAATTTGTGGTTGCGCAGGTTTTTATGCACACAGCATTGCAGACTTACATTACCTCTACTCCTTCTTTTGATCTGCTGCTTGAATTAGCTTATTAAAACAAACAATTTTCGCTCTGTGCTACACTTATCCACAAGGCTATATAGTGTAGGAGCCATTAGAACCTCTTGAAATTCCTCAGAACAAATGCCGAGATTCCTTCCCTAAAATGTTGGTTGTAAGAACACCAGGTAAGAATTTTTAAGGTGAAAAGGCAATCTTTTTTTGAAAGTTAAAACAGAATCATTGCAGAATGACCAGCCGTTTCCAGACTTCAAATAAGTTGTGTAATGTCCTGATGTTGTTGAAGGACCCTCATGATATATAATTGCTGCAGTTAGAAAAGTCCTTCCTGATATTGACAACTGAGAAGCCACAATTTTTTTTATTAAAGTTGTCAATTTTGTTCCATCAGGCCTACATCGTTCGAACATTAAAATGACATACTGGCCATATCTTCGTATAAATAATGTGGACAGCATTGCAGACTTTCATTGGCTACACTCCATGTTTTGATCGGCTGATTTTACTAGCTTAATAAAGGATACTGATTTACTGTCTGGCAAAGTTAAATATATAAATCTTTCTGAGTCTACACTAGTTGTACTTGATAACGTACAATTCTCGCAGTCATGCTGCCATTGATAAGAAAGGCCAAACAGATGATCTACATCTACACCTTCATCTTGCAATACATTAAGCATATACATTAAAAACTCCTGACAATCTTGCTGAATATTTTGAGAGAATTGTGTTTGACCTGAACAGATTTCGAATTTCAGACACACTTTCTACTCTTGTTCTATCAGCACTACATTTCTCTAACACAGAATTCAACAAACAGCAACAACTTTGATCCGAATTGATCACAATCTGCTCTTTTAAAGTTTCTAGAGAAAAGACAACATTACCCACTACATTAGCATAGCAGTTCACACCAGAACTATTTTCAAATTGAAAACCAACAACATCTTCAACAGAATTCATTTTCTTTCTGCTTACAATTTTGGGTTCATCGACTTTTGGTCTTTTTGCTACAACCTCCCTACTATTAGTGATATTTCTTCGTTTCCGGCTTACCACACGCTTCTTAAACAAAGGATATTGAGGCAAATGTGGCGCATACTCTCTTCTTAACCTATTGTATTCCATAACACAATCTAGATCCGCACAAATGTTTGTGACATTACACTCAATCAAGTACAAACCCGATAAAGTTCTGACTCGTGACAATGCTACATAAGCCATACCCTCCTTGAACACAGAACTGCCAATATTCACCAAAGCACTGTCTACACTTAAACCTTGTGATTTATGGATTGTCACAGCATATGCCAAGCAAACAGGAAATTGCTGACGGCGAACATATAACTCTTTTACAAGCAAAAACCTAGCTGTGCAATGACCAATTAGCTGTACTTCCTCAATGCCATCAAATTTAATTTTTAAAAATTCAATTCCATCTCTATTTCTGTATTTCTCAAAATCAACAACATTACCCATTGATCCATTTACCAGCCCTCTTTCAACAAGTAAATTCCTTCTCAAAATGATACGGCAATTTAAGCACACATTCAGAGTCTTTTCAAAACCAGCAGTTTTAGATATAGTCTTCTCTAATGAATCAAATTTAGATTGCAAATTCTCAGACAAAACAATCGTTGCACCCATATGCTCTATTCTGTCAATAGCTTCCAGTTTCACAATCTCTTGGTTTTCTAAATTCAACATTTTGTTGTTGAAGATGGAACATTCTGCAAGAGTTGGCATCAAACATATTCCCGATTTCTTCTCAGTAATTTTATGAAAATTATTCTCTGGCAGAACGTCTTCTTCTGGATACAAATTTGACAGTAATCGTGCATGTAAAGCTTCTTTCCCACGCTCAGTCACTTTCCAGATTCTAACATCTTGTAGAATATTCTTGTAATCTTCATCCTTCGCCTGATGCATATTTTCACGCAGCTCAGCATAATTGAAGTTTAACCATATGTTAACGTTGCCAATGCTCCCTAGGCACTTCCTGGTATCTTCATGCATAAGCAGTTTAAACACTGGTTGTCCTTTCACTGGTGTCAGCTGCAGAAGATCACCGAAAACAATGATGTGTTTGCCACCAAATAACACATCATACTCTGTTTTAAGAACTTCCTGCATTCTCAAATGCACAAAGGCAAGCATGACATTGGAAACCATGCTTACTTCGTCAATGATAAGGAGTTTCAGCTTCTTCAGGACTCTAGATACTTCACAACAAGCATCTCCCGATAACTTGTGGTATTGTAATTTGTTATCATGCTCCACTGGCAGCATCAGTAGCTGATGCAAACTAATACCTTTAATATCATGTGCTGCCAGTCCAGTTGGAGTGGTGACAACACAAGACAGTGATAACTCAGTTCTTTTCTGCAGATAACATGAAATTGCTTTAATGAGGAAACTTTTTCCAGTTCCTGCTTCTCCACTCATGTACGGTCAGACAGGCTTCAACGACGTACATGAGTACTCTTTCTTCTCATGACTTAATCCATGATCAATTTGGCTGGTAACTTCGTCATATATTTTCCTCTGCTCAACGTTGAGTTGTCTTTCCAAATCTTCTAAGTTAACCACATCCTCCTGAGCATGTGTCATGGCTCTTTCCACTTCAATCATGGCAGTGTCAGCTTCATTTTCAATAACTGGTCCTCCTAGTGGATCCTGACTCAATGAAACAGAACTCTGACTGTCCTGAGAACTGTCTCTAGCAATCTCGGCTGCTATTGTTGCTTCCTGCTTGATTTCTGCATTCAACATTTCTAGATATTTTGGAAAAACAGGACATTCTATGGACTCCTTGGCTGCATTGAAAGAGTCTTCATAACAGAGGAAATCTCCAAGCAGTTCCTCTTCTGCACGCCAAGGCTTGAAAAGTTGCAAAAGATCTAAATAGAAAAACTCTTTTCTTTCTGGAGATTCGCAATCCAATTTTCGATGATTTACCAATAGACATTTTTTTTGCTTGACCAGACATCCCGCACTTCCAATTACAGCATACACTCCTTTATCAATATCTTCTGTGATGTTCCTCTTGAAAATGTAATTTTGTAGAACCTCATACAGACAAACATTCTCCAGGTGACTGCTTCTATTTGGTTAATAGGTATCCAACATGTTGGTCTTCAAAATATCTGTACTGCTTGGCTCCTTCTCCGCCAAATACTCAATTTCCCGTACAGGTTTGAGAACTCGATTACGCGTTGCAGCAAGACCAAGACTTGCCCAAATGATACTCCTAGAATTGGCATAGAGACTTGCTGAAGATAACCGGTCAGAACATTCGTAAGCTCCGATTTCACGATGCTACAATATCTTCAGACTGAAACTGTACAACTTCTTACTGAGGCTCTTTCCATGGGTGATGTAAGACGTCAAATACCGAGCCACAGCCATACAGTTGTCAGCCACAAACTGTATATACATGTTAGCATTCCACATGGACAAAATCACTGGGTTGTAGTCATTGATGTTCTTGGACCATTCGTTTCTCTTCAAATTGTATGTATTTTTGGGTGATTTCCTCGTCACATTATGTCGCAGCGAAGACATCAAATTGTTCACTCTTCCTTTAGATATCACCGATCATGGAAATCCAAAACGACATTTTGTATAGTACTTGTTCTTGTTTCTGAATTTACGACAACAGTATTTTCCACAACGATGGCTTTGAAACCGTAAAACTTGTTCTCTTAGACTTTTGTATTCCTTTGTCTTTGGAACAGCACATGTAGAATACTGTTCTATGAAATTCATCACTAAGTCATCCGGATCTGTTCCAAATTTGGGTGCATCTTTGATCCATAGCAGCATATGTATATGAGGAGCACCTCGTGCTTGATACTCCTTTCTCCAGAAGAAATCTAACACCTCTCCAAGAGGTGGATTTTTCTTGTTCGTGATGAAAGACATCATATCTTCAAATCTATGATTGAAGTACCTGCATACATTCACTGGATCCAAAGAGCACAGTTCTCCGGGTGTCTTGAATTCAATATTTTCAATGTTTCCATTTGCCTCTCGTAGAAATTCAAGTAAGTCTTCCCAGCCATACTCAGCACAGCTGAGAGTGAGGAACCATGTGGGAGTTCCTAAGTTCCTCAGCATACATTTTAAGTCACCATGACGACGGTACCAATACTCATTAGTACCACACTGACATGCCCTCAGATTAATCAGGTGAGAATCCAAAATACTGTTTTGCACATTGACTTTACCCATAAAGTCCCTTGCTGAGATATTTCGCAGTTGTAGACCACTTTTCAGGATGTGGTTCACTGCATAAGACAGTCCAGACAGAGCACTTTCAAACAATAGATGAAACAAATAGGGAATGCATTGACGAAACCTAGGATCTTCTGCATACAATCGTAAAGTCCGGTATTCAGAAGCAGGAATTTGATCAGGTCGCTCATCATATCGTCCTCCTCGACATGTGGGAAATAACTGTGGAAAACACCGAGCTTCCAAACTTTCCTCCCAAACACTAATGGGACTCCCTTTGGCTTGTTTCATTTGAAACAACTCAATAGCATTCCCCATGACTTCCTTGGAATGCAAAGGATGAACACTTTAATGTTCATATATTTCTTCAATTTTAGAGGCTTCTACTTCCTCAATTTGTCCAGCACACAATTTGCTGTCTTCTTCTTCACTTACTTCCTCTTCTGCAACACATACATTATTGTAGTACTCATTGTTTTTTATCAAATACAATGTTGCCTTTTTGACTTTCCTAACATCCAATAAATCTTGCCAGATTTTCTTACTCTTTGTCGGAACACCATTAACTAGGATAACCAGAGGTTCCTCTTCCACTTTCTCTACTCCAATTGTATTAATGTGTTTCTTCAAACATAAAGGGAAATAAACAACTCTTCCCTTTAAACCTCTATGTAAATCTGATGGAGGCAATTTCCCTGTCTTTGGCTCCATTCATACAATAGCCTGAAAGGGATGCACACTTTGAATCAAAATAGATTCATAAGTATTTAAATCCTTCAATTCAGAAGGAATGTCAACTAATTCCAGATTATTATGTACCGCTCTAGCAGGCATCCGGTTTTGGTTTAATTTGCTAAAACAATAAGTACACATACGTTGGTCCGATCCCAAATCAAAACAATTTTCTACCATCAAGAATGTAGCAAAATCCTTCCATTCACTATTGTTTTCCATTTCACTTTTTGCATATAAATCCTCTAACTTAGTCTGATTCTTATAATAAGTCCGTCGACAACACACACAAGTGAAATTAGGCCTCTCACTTGATTTCACCTGAAAGATGGAAATTTCCTTGTGAAACTTATCTATATTAGAAATCTATACACTCTCTTTCACATTTCCTTCTTCTACTGGGTCAATTTCAACATTGTTCTCTTTACTAGCAAAGTAACAGAACTCAATTTCTTCACAAATATTCTTCACATGTAGTTCTGAACCATGCAAAAGAGCACTGCTCAATTGTTTAAGCATAATTGCTGGACTCTTAGCATAATACAACATTCTCACTGATTTCCTCACTTTATTATGATGCACTGCTAGCATCCTGAAATGATGAAAAACACTCTGGCATACTCTTCTGGAAAGACAAGCCAGTGAATGCCCATGCAAACCTGTTACTTCTCTCACTCTGCAAGGATCTAATTCTTGCAACAACTTCATTTTCTGTTTTAAACTTTTCTTATTAAATGTACAAACAAAATCACATAGCAAATTGATGGAATCCTGTCGCACACTACAAATACTACTACATTTCCAGGTGTAGACTGGTCCCTTAGGACGTCTTCCTAAAACCTCATCACCTAACACCTCTTCTGCATCTGCAGAAACAAGTTTTTCTTTTTAAACCGGACAACCATCATTTACCTCATATGCTCGACCACTGGTGTCAACTGCATGCACCAAATCATTGTCCTGAAAGGAACTCTCCTCATTGAAAAATGCCTCACAACTTGAACTATGCATCCATTCTCCTGAGAAAACTCCACAAAAATTACTACGATTAACTACTCTCTTCCATCTACTATTTGATTTGAAATCAGAAATTACCTTGTTGAGTTTCCTAATTCTATTGATTACCAAAATAAATAACTTTCGCTTAATTTCGAAAGCCTGATCAATAATTTTCTCTACATTTTTCTTTTTCTTATAAAATGTTACTTTCTGTTGGCCTTTCTTAAAATTTTTTAACAAATTGACAATTATCCTTACAATCAGGATGCATGAGGAAAATTTTGCCAGAGTCAGGTGGGGTCGTCAGGGTCAGGTAACGGACTCCTTCCCTGTGACCCGTGGAGTGAGACAGGGCTGTGTCCTGGCCCCTACCCTATTCATACTTTTCATCAACCAGGTGGTCAAGTTCCTCTCAGCTACCCCGACAGATGCACCAACACTGGGTGGGACCAAATTTCCCCTTTTAATCTTCGCTGATGACACCCTAATTCTAGCTAAAACTCAGATGGGTCTTCAGGTGGCTATTAATAAATTTGTGGACTTTTGCAATGAAAATGACCTCGAAAACAATGTTTCTAAAACCAAGTTCATGGTCCTGACAAAAAACAAACCGCTGAGGGGTCATGTAATGATGAATGGGTCTAGCCTAGAACAGGTTGAGGTTATGACATACTTAGGTGTTGCAATAGATTATAGGTTACGCTGGAAAGAACAAATAGCGGCACTTAGTCTAAAATTTGCTCGTTTATCTGGTTGCTTAGTGAAAGAGCAACGTTGTTCTTTGACCAAAAGAGTTTTACCTGCGCTTAAAATATATAGCGCCAAAATTAGTACTGCCATACTTTACGGGGCTGACATATGGGGGAGTGTGGATTTGGCTGTTCTAGATAGGATCCAGAATAAATTCTTTCGCAACTTAGTCAGTCTCCCTCCTTCCACGCCAGCATTACCACTCATGCTGGATATGGGCTTTTATTCCATTAAACATCAAGCCCAATATAGGATAGTGGCGTTATGGAGATGCATATGGTCTACCCCGGAACTTGCCATGTTTGCCCAAGAGATACAGGATGTAAGAGCACAACAAGGGGCAGGGGATATAACCTGGTTTAAATCTATCAAGAATACTCTTACTAGAATGGGTCTTTATTCGCTCTGGTCCGAGCCGGGTACTCACATCTTCCCGTCAAAGAAAGTTTTTAAACTTCTCTTCTGGTCCATGGTTAAAGAAGAACATTTTGTGCTCTCGGAGAAACCTAACCTGACAGGCTTGTTTCTGATTCACAAAGTAGTTCCACATACAGAGACCTATTGGGACATTATCCTAAAAAGTTTAGACAGGAAACTTTATCATCAGTTTCGTATAGGTACTTTGCCACTAAGGGATTTTACTAGTGAATGGCAGAACTCAGAGTCCACATCTTGTCCCTGTTGTTTTGAAGGCAAAGAATCCATAGGTCATTTTCTATTTGTATATACTGCTTACCACGAACCACGCCATAAGTGGCTGAAGCCAATATGTAAAAGATTAAACACCCGGGCGAGTAGGGAAGCACTGATCATCCTGAGATACAACACAGCTGAATGGCTATCCATAGGGCTGGCAAAATTCCTCGGGCGGGCCTGGATAATTAGAACAAGGTATGTTCGTAGCTCTTCAAGCTGAAAAATTAAAATAACCTGCCATAGCCTATCCATCTTACTTGGGCAGTACTAATGTAATGTAATGTTTGTTTTTTATACACTTGTTTTAATCTTTTTATGGACGTCTTCTTATGTACATTTAATTGAGTTTTTTAAACAAATCCTTTGTCTGTTTAAAATTTGTATATTCTTGTTGTATGTCTTCTATTATTATGCTTGTCTTTTATGAAGAAAATTCGAAATAAAGACGTTAAAAACTGAAAACTGAATTTTCCTGTTGCAGAACATTCGCCTACGAATGTCCCTGAATTGATTTTCCCTTCTACTGCCATGCACAGACTTATCTCCTGCTCTAGCAGAAACTTTTTTGACGGGCCTTTCCTTTTCCTTTAAATTGTCTCTATTCTTATGCACTAAAACATGTTCAATACTGGTATTTTGTTGTTTGCAAATTCTTTTTAAAAATGATTTTATTTTCTTGCCCGGAGCTCTTTTGGCGACTTGATACGATTTAATAGTAGAGGACTGCTGCAAATCTTTACCAAGGTGGAGTGTAAGTCGCTTTGCTTCTTTTTGTTTTCTCTTCCTTGAGGGCATTTTTAAAGTTTTCTAAAGATCTTCAGTTAAATCTGTGGATTTTTTTAAAAAAAATTGATATTAACCACTATTACCAAACAGTAAACCAATACCAGTAGGCAAACAATTAACACACTAGTTGTCAATTCTATCTACAGTAATTTAACAACATAGACAAAGGGGGCGTATTTACAAGGCACTTGCACCATGGGGGAAGTGAGTTAAAATTCCAAGAACACATAGGGTCGTATTTACAAGGGCCTTGCACCAGGGGAAAGTGACTTAAAATTGCCAAGCAGACATGAGGGCGTATTTACCACACCCATGCACCAGAGGGAAGTGAGTTAAAATTGCCAAGCACACATGAGAGCGTATTTACAAGGCCATTGCACCAGGAGGAAGTGACTTGAAATGGCCAAGCACACATGAGGGTGTATTTACAAGACCCTTGCACCAGGGGTAAGTGACTTAAAAAAAACAAGCAGACATGAGGGCATATTTACCACACCGATGCACCAGGGGGAAGTGAGTTAAAATTGCCAAGCACACATGAGGGCGTATTTACAAGGCCCTAGCACCAGCAGGAAGTGACTTAAAATTGCAAAGCAGACATGAGGGCTTATTTACCACACCCATGCACCAGGGGGAAGTGACTTAAAATTGCCAAGCAGACATGAGGGCGTATTTACCACACCCATGCACCAGGGGGAAGTGAGTTAAAATTGCCAAGCACACATGAGGGCGTATTTACAAGGCCCTTGCACCAGGAGGAAGTGACTTGAAATGGCCAAGCACACATGAGGGTGTATTTACAAGACCCTTGCACCAGGGGGAAGTGACTTAAAATTACCAAGCACACATGAGGGCGTATTTACAAGGCCCTTGCAGCACCATAAGGTGTGGCCTATCCAGAGGTATGCTGGATTATCTGTCTGCCATGGTAAAACCAAGAAATATCTAGGAGCAAAAAGGCAGGTCTTGCAGTCACAAAAGTTTGTTTGAGGTGAGGCCTACTCAGGGTTGCAGATTAAATTTTGGCTTGTTGAAGAGTACAGAGGACATAATACATGTGCAGGCCAACTGATGAAATGAGTCATGTCCACTGCACACTTCAACAAAGGCCAGACCTCCTCTGTCTCCCTGGACAGGCCTAAACCTCATCTGCACAATGTGATTAGTAATGTTAGGAAACACAGGTGATGTAATTGAAAAACGTGCAAATATTTTTGCTCATTTCACAATCATATCACCTGGGTTTCCTCAGCTTAGGTATCTCATTGAGCAGATATAGTCTAGCATATCCAAGAGTACGCAGAAGGTGAGGACTGTATTCAGCAGTGCAATGTACATAATTCTCCTCCTTTGACAATTACAGAAGCCTCAGCATATCCATGCCTTCTAAACAGTCCTAAATGTATATCATAATTATCATAGTGACTATGAAACTCTAGCAGTACATATTGTGAAACCTAAATGACTTCAAGAAACGAGTTTTTAAACCGTCAAACAAGCAAATTATTCTCCTATATTCATGTTGGGAAATGAAATATGTATTTAAAAAAGAAGACCCCATGTTGTTCTTCTCATAAATGCGAAAAGTATTTCTTTTTTTTAAAAAACGATTTTCTGGTCATAATTTGAAAACACAGCACAGCTCCTATGTACAAGCACACCCTAGCTGGCTTCCTTATTTTCTCCAAAAAGCATACTAATCTCTTTCTAAATTAAATAAATCTTTTCTCACCTTAGCACGATTTTTAAACACATCATGTAAGCAAATTAGTCTCCCAGATCCATGGGAGAAGTACCTTAAAATTGTCTAGCACACATAGGGGCGTATTTACAAGGCACATACACCAGGGGAAAATGATTTAAATTTGCAAAGCACTCATGAGGGTGTATTTACAAGGACCTTGCACCACCTTTAAAGCCACTTTTAAAATGGGGAAAATGATGTGAATGTGTCTCATAAGCCTTGTAAATATGCCCCCATGTTGACTATGTAACTCTTACAGAACATATTGTGAAACCTAAATGACTTCAAGAAACGAGTTTTTAAACCAACAAACAAGCAAATTATTCTCCCATATTCATGTTGGGAAGTGAAATATTTATTTAAAAAAGCACACCCCATGTTATCCTTCTCATAAATGTAAAAAACATGTATTTTTGTTAAAAAACGATTTTCTGGTCATAATTTGAAAACACAGCACACCTCCTATGTACAAGCACACTCTGTCAGTACTAATACTTCACATTATCTATAATTATAATTTGTCAAAGAAGCAAAATCTTTTTGGGAAAAAAAATGAAAACACTTGACACAAAACAACATTTTAAATGCACAGCTGGCTTCCTTATTTTCTCCAAAAACTATACTAGTCTCTATCTAAATTAAATGCATTTTTTTCTCACCTTAGCAAATGCTTTTTGAATTTCAAAACAGTCTCAGACACACACCAATTTTTCTTTAGCAGAGCAAAGGGTATGCACTCCAGAGGCTGCAACCAACAAAGGCACAGAAATGCTGTATTTCATCATACATATCAAAACTCTTCCCTCACTTTTTTCAAGTCAACACCCTTCCCCCCTCTGCCCTTTCTGACATTTTTCCATAGCAACTACCTCCTGAAAGACCTCTCATGTTTACAAGCTCACACAACAATGTTTCAAATGAACTCTGAACTCTCAGTACACCTGCAAATCCACTGCAATGTTTCTAAAATCATTTTTTTCTTAACCATTCAAATTACATCTTTCAAAGAACACATCCATGCACCCTAACTTTCTGTTTTCAGAAATGGAAATCCACCAATCACTGCTAGTGAATCATTAGCACTGAAACTCCACAGTTTTTTTTCTTTACAAACTCCTACTGTTTCAACTGCCATTTCATTCCCACACTTCATCTGACTGCAGCAGAACCTCCTCTCACCATGTTTTCTGTCTGGATTCTTGGACATAGCTACATCCACTGGGCTCACAGGTATGCTGATAACAGAAATTTACACAACCTCAATTTACAAAATGTGGAAATCCAATGGATTGGCCAAAGAGGATTGAGATGTCACCAATTGATACCATTGGTGAAAATCTTTTTACATTTGCAAAACCCTGACCTCATAATAGTGCACTGTGGAGGAAATGATTTGGGCACTTTGACTGGGGTAGGTCTGGAAATGCTCTTAAAGGACACCTTTGAGCAATTGATGGCACTTTCAGCACTCAACCGACGCATGCCACGACCGAACCACCGCCCCCCACCACCACCCTCCGCGCCTGGACTCCGATCAGCACCGAAGACACCGTCCGCATGATGAACTCCATCCACTCCGGATCTCCGACTGACCCCTGCCCTCACCACGTCTTCAACAAGGCCGACTCTGTCATCGCACCCCACCTGCGGGACATCATCAACACCTCCTTCGACACCGCCACCTTCCCGGAGAGCTGGAAGCACGCCGAATTCAGCGCCCTACTCAAGAAACCTACAGCGGACCCCACCGAACTCAAGAATTACCGCCCCATCTCGCTCCTCCCGTTTCCAGCCAAAGTCATCGAGAAGTCCGTCAACAAACAGCTGGCCGCCTTCCTCGAGACAAATGGATCCCTCGACCCCTTACAGTCTGGCTTCCGAGCCAACCACAGCACCGAGACCGCCCTCATCGCTGCCACCGATGACATCCGAGCCCTGATGGACAACGGCAAAACAGCGGCCCTCATCCTCCTAGACCTCTCTGCGGCATTCGACACTGTCTGCCACCGCACCCTAGTGCAGCGCCTCAGCAACGTCGGAATCCAGGAGAAGGCACTGGAATGGATCATCTCCTTCCTCGACGGAAGAACACAGAGAGTCCGCCTACCACCGTACAAGTCAGAGGCCACCAAAGTCATCTGCGGCATCCCTCAAGGATCCTCGCTGAGCCCCACCCTCTTCAACGTCTACATGAGCCCCCTCGCGGCCATCGCACGCCAGCACAACCTCAACATCATCTCCTACGCTGACGACACCCAGCTGATTCTCTCCCTCCCCAACGACCCCGCCACCACCAGAGCCAACCTTCACGAAGGGATGAAAGACGCAGCCGAATGGATGACAACCAGCCGCCTGAAACTGAACTCAGAAAAGACGGAAGTCCTCATCCTGGGCTCCTCGCCCTCCGCCTGGGACGACTCCTGGTGGCCCCCCGCCCTGGGCACCGCACCCAAACCAACAGACCACGCACGCAACCTGGGCTTCATCCTGGACTCCTCCCTCTCCATGACCAGACACGTCAACGCCGTCTCCGCGTCCTGCTTTAACATCCTGCGCATGCTACGGAAGATCTTCCGGTGGATCCCCACTGAGACCAGGAAGACGGTCACCAATGGCCCTCGTCACCAGCCGACTGGACTACGGCAACGCCCTCTACGCCGGAACCACCGCCAAGCTCCAGAAGAGTCTCCAGCGGATCCAGAACGCCTCAGCCAGACTCATCCTCGACATCCCCCGACGCAGCCACATCTCCGGACATCTAAGAGACCTGCACTGGCTCCCCATCAACAAGAGAATCACCTTCCGTCTCCTCACCCACGCACACAAAGCCCTACAAGACCAAGGCCCGGGCTACCTCAACAACCGCCTCAACTTCTACGCTCCCAAACGCCACCTCCGATCGACCAACCACGCCCTCGCCGCCGTCCCACGCATCCGAAGAGCGACAACAGGAGGAAGGTCCTTCTCCTACCTGGCCGCCAAGACCTGGAACTCCCTCCCGTCCGACCTGCGCCTGACCCAAGACCACCTCTCCTTTAGGAAGAAGCTCAAGACCTGGCTGTTCGAGCAGTAGCAGCACCCCCCCCAAGTGCCTTGAGACCCTCCGGGTAAGTAGCGCGCTCTATAAATGTCGGTGATTGATTGATTGATTGACTTTTTCCTCAAACTGCCTTGGTATATTCCAATATATGCCAAAGACAGAAATGGAGGTGGTCCAATCAAATTTGTCCACAAATTGAGAAAGCGAGGAAAAATGTAAATAAGTCTGTTTCAGCTTATATGAGAGACCATGGAATGGGCGCCATCTACAACAATAACTTGCGTTACTACATGCAAGATATCTACAGAGGAGATGGTGTGCACTTCTCGGATGAGGGAAACAGAGTTTTCATACAAAATTTAAGACTGTGTATGGGTACCTACTTATAAGTACCTAGAACTTACACAGAACCCAAAAGCTCTTTTCAGAGCTACCTTAACTATAATTACTCTTTTTAAATTTCGAATGTACCTTTTTTCACTAATTTTCACTTATGTTCGCTTCCCGGTTCGCTACCCGGTTCGCGTACCGGCAGCTAACCGCGCAAAAAAATGTTGTTTTTTTTTCCGACATATATGAGCCTCCTCAGCCACCCTCAGAAAACCTAGGGGACCAGGATACATCTCCAGTGCCCCCTTATACCTATTTCCCGCATTGTTTTCCCTCCATCTTGTGATTTATTTCATCCGAAACACAAAATGGCGAACTCCTGTTACGCTACCGGTGAGCTACCCGGTTCGCGTACCGGGAAGCGCTTCTACTGCGAAAAATTTAATTTTTTTTATTTGCCCCACGGGACCCTTTAATAACCCCCACATCATTCCTAGGGGGTCAGGAGGGGTCTACCTTGCCCCCTTTCATTAAATTCCCATTTCGTTTTTCTCCACCTCTTGTCTCTCGATCCTACTGAGAGACTAGATGGTGGCCGGTCCGTACTGTTTAGAATGTTGACAGACACCGGAGATCCAATCAGCTTCGCTTCGCGAAGTTCCGTTACTTGTCAGGTACGCGAACCGGAGCGCTAACCGGAGCGCTGTCACAGATATATCTTAAAACAATAATTTCTCAAAATCCACTGGAGCACATATATTGAGACATAGCAAAGGCACGTCGGGCAAACCATATCTACAATTTTGCCAAGTTTCGTGTAAATCCATTCAGCCGTTCGAGCTAAAAGTGATTCCAACCGCCCTATGGAAAAATGAATGGGAAAATGTGTTTTGGGACCCCCCTTTTTTCTCGGCCCCCCTTGACGAAACCGCCCCAAATTTTCAGGGGCTGCTCAGAAACAAAATGTGCCATTTTCCTGAAAATTTCAGCCAATTCCGTCCACAAACGCCAAAGTTATTCGACATAGAATTTTCAGAAATCCTGTAGGAAAAAAATCCTAACTATATATATACCTACTGGCGACCGCCAGTAGGTAATATATATATATATATATATATATATATATATATATATATATATATATATATATATATATATATATATATATATATGGTTGTATGTCAGAACAACGAGTTCCCCAAACCACGACTTCCCTTACAACGAGGTCGTAACCACGACTTCGTCTGAACCACCATTTTTTTACCACGCATTTCTTTACCACGTTTTTTCATTGTAAAGGAATGCGTGTTAAACAAAAATGCATTCCAACTAGTACCCCGATCCCCACACCCCTTAAAAATGAATTCCTTACATTCTAAAAATAAACAAGTTCACCCAAACACACTAAACTAATTCTCTCATACCCTAAAATCATTCACGATCACCCACACATCCATCAAACAAATCCCAAAGCCTCCTTACCCCTGTATGTTAACAACCCGCCCTCTAAAAATGAATTCCCCCGCACTATAAATAAACTCGATTACCTTCAAACCCTAATTACTAAAACCCAACCTCTCTTACCTTTTCCTCTGCGATGCTCCTCCGGGCTCGTGATGGGAGGAAAGGTCATTAGACATATTTGTGCAGCAGCTGTCTGGCTCTGCTTTGTACATTATTATGACCAGCCATGGAGGTCGGATGTAGCAGGGTGATCTTTTTCCTACATGGCACAGTGATTAGCTTGAGACCGGCCCGAAGGACACTATGTGGGGTGAGATTCTTTTCTACTGACTACTTTGCACTGTGACATCAGCTTGATGATACAATGGACTGCAGTTGGGCTCAAAGGCGGGCAAAGTATTACGCTTCAAATGAGGCAGTAGTTCTCCAAAAACAGAAGGGAAGGCTCAAACGAGATCAGTGACATTGCATCCTGAACAACAACGCAAGCCGAACTCCATCCTGCCAGAATACTAGACCGAACCAGCCTTAACCACACACATGTTCAGGCAAGCCATTGTTTGGCGGTCGCCAGTAGGTAGTTATAGTTAGGATTATTTTCAAAATTTGCAACATTCTATTGGGAATAACTTTGGCGCCCGTTGAGGAATCTGCCTGATATTTTCCTCAAATTTGCCTCATGAAGCTCCGCTCCTTCCTTTCAAGTTTGGGGGGTATTCGTCAAGCGGGGACCGAGATAAAAGGGGGGTCCCAAAACGTGTTTTTCCCATGTTAATTTCCATAGGGCGATCAAACTCACTTTTAGCCCGAACGGCTGAATGGATTTCCACCAAACTTGGCAAAAATGTAGGGACTGGTAGCCCAATGTGCCTTTGCTATGTCTCAAGATATGTGCTCCAGTGGATTTTGAGTAATTTAGGTTCAAAACAATATATATATCTATAAGTGCTCCCCGGTACGCGCACCGGGACGCGCTCCAGCGCGCTACGCAAGTTCGCGAGCGGAAAGCTGATTGGCTCTCAGGTGTCTGTCAACATTCCAAACAGTCCGGAGCGGCCGCCATCTTGTGTCTCGGTAGGATCGAGATACAAGAGGTGGCAAAAACAAAGTGGGAAATTACCAAAAGGCCCTCCTCCTCCTCCTCCTCCTCCTCCTATTCTTCATCCCCACCACTGTGGTGTTGTGGTGGTCCTCTTGGTGGTGGTGGTGGTGGTGGTGGCTGAAATGCTCCTGCTGCTGCTGCTACTGAAGCCATTTTTCAGTCCATGTCATGAGTGATGTAATATGTGACGTCATCAGCAGTGCATTGCAGGCGCACAAGTTATAGTGAGTCCAACCAACTATAACGTGGGAATTTCAATGATTTTATTTCAATAAAATTTCCAGCTAACTATAACTTGTGTGAAACCTATGTTTTTTTCAGTGAATTTAATAGCTTTTTTAAATGCTAATTCCTAACTATAACTGGTGTGAAACCTATGGTTTTTTCAGTGAATTTCATAGGTTTTTAAAATGCTAATTCCTAGCTATAACTGGTGTGGTGTGAAACCTATGGTTTTTTCAGTGAATTTCACAGGTTTTTTAATAGCAAATTTCTATAGCTATGAAATGTAATATTCTTTAAAATAATGAATCATATATTGTATATTTATGTAATACTATTTTTTTATGTATATTCATATTTTTTGTTTATTTTTATTTTTTTTGCCTTGGAGCGCTCCCGGTGCGCGTACTGGTGAGCGCACCAGTAAGCGCAGTATTCCGGCGCACCCCGGTGTGCGTACCGGGGTGCGTCCCGGTAGCGCATCCAAAAAAAAGAAAACATTTATGAAGGAGTGAGCATGAAGAAAAGGGACAGAGAGAGTGGTGTTAAGAGAAAGAGAGCTTGAGGGAGGAACAAAGAGGGACTGTGTAATAGAAAGTAAGACAGAGAAAAAGTGTTAGAGGAAGTAACTGAGAAAAGGAAAGACATGGGAAGTAACCGAGAGAAAGGACAGAGAGAGTAAAAGAAGGAGTGACAGAAAGAGTGAACCAGAAAAAAAAGGTAAGTGAGGGAGTGTGTGTGAGCAGGGAGACTGAAAGAAGTTGAATGTGGTAGGAAAGTAAGGAAAAGAGAAGTAAACATGGAGGACAAGAATAAGTGAGGGAAGCAGAGTAAGGAAACAGGGGTGAGGTAGTGTGAGAGAAAAGTAGTGAGGTTATAGCAAAGGGTGATGACAAACTACATTTTTTTAGTCACACTTACCATATAATTAATGTAAACTTAATTACATGTTTTTTCTACACTTTGTATCTGTGAAAGAGAGAAGAAAAAATAAGTTATAATTAGTACAATATATATTTTGAAATAGAAGAGACAGGTCAAGAGGTAAACAAATCATAAAAGTGTACTAAGAAATAAAGCAAGAGTGAAGGATACAGAAAGGGAAATAAAGTAATGTAGAAGGACAAAAAGATGGAAAAAGAAATAGAAGGAGAGCAAATTACTGAAGGTAAGTAAGATAATAAAAGAATGTGAGATACCAAAACTAAATCAGGAAAGAGGAGTATGTAAAAGGTGAATGAGTGAAAGGGAAAGAAGTCTGATTGAGGATCCATTTACAAGAAAGAGGAATGGAAGATGACTGAGAGTGAGTGAAGGGGAGTCACAGAGTGAAGGGATGAAGGGAGTGCGGATAATATAGAAGGATTGAGGGAAAAGGAGTGAGGAAGTAAGTACACAGAAGGACTAAGGGAAGGACTGAGTGAAGTGCAGTACAATGAGTGAAGAAAGGAAAAAGAGTAAAGGAGCAAAAGAAGGAAAGAGAGGGGAAGAGGACTAAAGCAGTGGTACTGAGAGAATGTGATTCGGTGATGAAAGTAAAGAGAAGGACATTGAAAGATAGGAAATGCGGGGTAGTAATGGAACCGGAATAAAAGAACTGGGGTGAAGAATGATGAGAGAGGAGCAGTGAAGTTGTTCTAAGAGAAATGATAGAAGGTAGATAAACACAAATGAGCATAACACAAGGAGATTGAGGGACTGAGACATAGAGGTAGAGAACGAAAAAAGAGACAACAGAAAAGAAGCAAAGAAAGATAAGTGAGAGAGAATGGGGGAGTTATAGTGACAGAGTGGGACAAAAGAGGTGAGTGACTAAAGAGGAATTAGTAATAGAGCAAAGGAGAAAAAGACGGAAAAAGGAAGTAAAGTAGACAGTCTGAAAGCTGAAAAGTGGTGCAAGGGAGAGGGGATGCAGACAGTTGAAATGGGATTAAGGGGTTGTGAAAGAAGCAAAGTAAAAGAACAGCGATGAAACAGAGTGAGAGAAAGGCAGTGTGAGTGAGTAAAGAGAGCTGAAAAAATGATGGAAACTGGAAAGTGAGTGTGAGACAATGGGAATACAATATAAATTAGACAATACAAACTATAGAATAACTGGTACAACATGTTAGATTATTTTTGCTGTTCTGAGAATATATTAAATTTCACTAAAAACAGTGAGTTCAAACTATTCATCATATGACAGCGGGAAAAAAAACCACAATCTAAAAGATTGTGTTTTAAAAAACCCATATAAACTTACAAATCATATATGTACACTAATCTTTCCTTCACTTACTTTTCCTTGAGGCCAAATAGTAGATCGTGAAAGGTCCTTTTTGTTGGAAAATACTCTGCTGTTTTTTTAAATTTCCATTTCATCGACTTTCTATAAAAAAAGATCTAAGAACATCTGAAATAATTCTCAACGTTTTCATTTTCCTCCTTGTGTTAAGTTATGACTCTTTGCTCATACCTTCCACTTTCCTCACGGCCAAATAGTGTCAGATATATCAATATGTTTTTAACCCTTTCGATGCTCATGACGAGCTCAGCTCGTCATGATGCACAGTTGAGCTGTGCTGATGACGAGCTGAGCTCGTCATGAAAGAATGGAAATAATCAAAAGTCAGCACCGGAGGGGAAAACGCCTAGCAGCCAAGGTGTTAAATTTCTCAAATAAAACTCTGAAATTACCGTTTACCCGATGTTTTGAAAGAAAAGCTCATATGACATTTTCACAATGTTTAAATATTCATGTTCCCTTTTTGGATCACTTATGTTCAACATTTCCTATAATACTGATATCACTTACTATAGGATCCACTTACAGTACCTATATGAGAACTGGATTTTTTATATTATGTTGATCACTTTTACTCACAATATAACTTTAAATAGTAGACTAACTTTTATTAACTGCTCCCGTCTTCATAGGCCAATTACATTTACTTAAACTTTGGTTCTAAAAAAACACTAGGGAAGAATTTTTTAAGTCAAAAGGCAAACGTTGTTTATAAGTCAAATGAGAATCATTGCAGTAAGTCCAACTTTTTGACATTGAATCAATCAATCAATCACGGCATTTGTAAAGCACGCTACTCACCCGGGAGGGTCTCCAGAAGCTGGGGGAGAGGGGTATGTTACTGCTTGAACAGCCAGGTCTTGAGCTGCTTCCTGAAGGAGAGATGGTCTTGGGCTCGCGGAAGGTGGGTGGGGAGGGAGTTCCAAGTCTTGGCTGCCAGGTAGGAGAAGGATCTTCCTCCCCTGGTGGCTCTGTGGATGCGTGGTACGGTGGCGAGGGCGTGGCTGGTCGATCGTAGCTGGCGGGTGGGCATGTAGAAGGTCAGGCGGTCGTTGAGGTACTTGGGGCCCAGGTCGTGGAGAGCCTTGTGTGCGTGGGTGAGGAGTCTGAACGTGATTCTCTTGCTGACGGGGAGCCAGTGCAGGTCTCTCAGGTGTCCGGTGATGTGGCTGTGTCGGGGGATGTCCAGGATGAGTCGTGCGGAGGCGTTCTGGATGCGTTGGAGTCTTTTTTGAAGTTTGGCTGTGGTTCCAGCATAGAGGGTGTTCCCGTAGTCCAGTCGGCTGGTGACGAGTGCCTGGGTGACGGTCTTCCTGGTTTCAGTGGGGATCCATCTGAAGATCCTGCAGAGCATGCGCAGGGTGTTGAAGCATGAAGATGAGACGGCGTTGACTTGTCTGGTCATCGACAGGGAGGAGTCCAGGATGAAGCCTAGGTTGCGTGCGTGGTCCGTTGGTTTGGAAGCGGTGCCAAGGGCTGGGGGCCACCAGGAGTCGTCCCAGGCAGAGGGTGATGATCCCAGGATAAGGACTTCCGTCTTGTCTGAGTTCAGTTTAAGGAGGCTGTTCCTCATCCAGTCGGTGATATCTTTCATCCCTTTGTGTAGGTTTGCTCTGGCGGTGGTGGGGTCATTGGTGAGGGAGAGGACCAGCTGGGTGTCGTCGGCGTAGGAGATGATGTTGAGGTTGTGTTGGTGTGCGATGCCTGCGAGGGGGCTCTTGTAGACGTTGAAGAGGGTTGGACTGAGTGAAGATCCTTGTGGTACGCCGCAGATGACTTCGGTGGCATCGGATCTGAACGGAGGGAGGCGGACTCTCTGGGTTCTTCCGGCGAGGAACGAGATGATCCACTCCAGTGCTTTCTCTCGGATTCCGATGTTGCTGAGGCACTTCACTAGGGTGCGGTGGCAGACAGTGTTGAACGCCGCAGAGAGGTCCAGGAGGATGAGGGCCACTGTTTCCCCGTTGTCGATCAGGGTTCTGATGTCGTCGGTGGCTGTGATTAGGGCGGTCTCAGTGCTGTGGTTGGCCCGGAACCCGGACTGTGAGGGGTCAAGGGATCCGTTTGTTTTGAGGAAGGCGGCAAGCTGTCTGTTGATGGTCTTCTCGATGACTTTGGCCGGAAAAGGAAGGAGCGAGATGGGATGGTAGTTCTTGAGGTCAGTGGGGTCCGCTGTTAGTTTCTTCAGGAGGGCGGTCAGCTTGGCGGGCTTCCAGCTCTCCGGGAAGGTGGCGGTGTGGAAGGAGGAATTGATGATGTCCTGGAGATGGGGTGGCGATGATGGCATCGGCTTTGTTGAAGACGTGGTGTGGGCATGGGTCGGTTGGTGATCCGGAGTGAATGGAGTTCATCGTGCGGGTGGTGTCTTCGGTGCTGATCGGGGTCCAGTTGCAGAGGGTGGTGGTGGCAGGCGTTAGTTCGGTGGTAGGGTGCGTGGTCTGTGCGTCGAAGCTGTTGTGTATGTCGGCGATCTTGCGGTGGAAGAACGAGGTGAGTGAGTTGCAGAGGTCTTGCGAGGGAGTGATGTAATTGTTTCCAGTGCTGGGGTTGGAGAACTCTTTGATGATGCTGAAGAGTTCCTTGCTGTCGTGGGCGTTGTTGTCCAGTCGTTCTTTGAGCGCTGTCTTCTTGGTGGTGCGGATCAGCTGATGGTGTTTGCGGGTAGCGTGCTTGAGGGCGGTCCTGTTGTCGGTGGTTTGGTCGAGCCGCCAGGCTTTCTCGAGGGTGTGCCAGTTCTTCTTAGATTCCTTGAGTTCGTCGGTGAACCAGGGGGTTTTCTTGCTGCCGGGTCTGCTGGGAGGGTTCTTTAGTGGTGCGAGGTCATCTGCGCAGGTGGTCAGCCACTTGGTGAGGT
The DNA here is from genome assembly GCF_964263255.1 of Lissotriton vulgaris. NCBI lineage: Eukaryota > Metazoa > Chordata > Amphibia > Caudata > Salamandridae > Lissotriton > Lissotriton vulgaris. The sequence goes on along the minus strand of NC_141689.1, from coordinate 1,291,943,913 downwards.
TGCTGGCTGCTTTGTTGGGGTCGGTTTTGCTGGTGGGAGTGTTCTGGTTGAGGGAGGCGGTGAGCTGTTCGGCGGTGACCTTGCTCCAGCTTCGGCGGGGAACATGTTGCGGGTGGTGGTGGGTCGTAGTTCTTATGAAGCTGAAGTGGATGCAGCTGTGGTTGGTCCAGTGGTGTCCGGTGGCGTGGCTGAAGGAGATGTGCTTGCTGGATGAGAAGACAGGGTCAAGCATGTGGCCGGCGTAGTGGGTGGGGGTGTTCACCAGTTGCTTGAGTCCGAGGTTGGCGAGGTTGTCCAGCAGGGCAGTGGTGTTTCTGTCGTTGTTGTTCTCCAGGTGGAAGTTGAGGTCCTCTAGGAGGATGTAGTCGGCGGAGGGAAGGATGTGCGGGCTGATGAAGTCTGTGATGTCTTCGCTGAATTACGTGCGTGGTCCCGGAGTTTTGTAGATGAGGGTGCCTCGGAGGGTGGTCTTGGGGTCAGTGTGTATCTGGAAGTGCAGGTGTTCGGCGGCAGTGAAGGTTTCGTCGGAGTTAGTCGAGATGCGGATGGTGTTCTTGTGTACGATGGCGATGCCTCCTCCCGTCTGGCTGACGTGGTCCTTCCGGGTGATCTTGTATCCGTCCGGGATCGCTATGGATGATGTCGGGCACTGAGGAGCCGGTTATCCAGGTTTCAGTGAGGAAGGCGACGTCCGGTGCTGTCGCGCCGAGCAGGTCCCAGAGTTCCACTGCGGGCCTGTGGACGGAGCGGGTGTTGAGCAGGATGCACTTCAGGTGGTTGCTGCTGGTTCTGGACTTGGCGGGGGTGGTGCAGGTCCGGTAGCAGGTGAATCGGCAGGCTTGGAAGGTGAAGGGTCCGTGGGTGCGTCTCGGGGTTGCTTTTTGTCCACCATAAGCGTGGAAGGGTATACTCAGATGTGAGTCCCTTGCTCATTGCACCATCAGGATTCAAGCAAGCCGGGCCGAACGCGGCTGAAATGCCAGAAACCGGTCCCCGGTAGCTTGTTTCCTTCCCAGTATAAGAATTGGCTTGGTAGTTTGGTCTGCCCTGTTCCCATGATGCACTGGGCCAGGGTCAGATTAATTTGCATGTAGCCAGGTTCTGAGCTGGGATGGTGCAGTGAGCTAAAAAACGGTGATGGATCAAGCCCTGATCTTTGGATTGGGTAAGAGTGGTCTGCTTAATTCAGACACTCTGTTCATCACCACCCCCTTTTCTGAATCATTTTTGTCCACCATAAGCGTGGAAGGGTATACTCAGATGTGAGTCCCTTGCTCATTGCACCATCAGGATTCAAGCAAGCCGGGCCGAAGACGGCTGAAATGCCAGAAACCGGTCCCCGGTAGCTTGTTTCCTTCCCAGTATAAGAATTGGCTTGGTAGTTTGGTCTGCCCTGTTCCCATGATGCACTGGGCCAGGGTCAGACTAATTTGCATGTAGCCAGGTTCTGAGCTGGGATGGTGCAGTGAGCTAAAAAACGGTGATGGATCAAGCCCTGATCTTTGGATTGGGTAAGAGTGGTCTGCCTAATTCAGACACTCTGTTCATCACCACCCCCTTTTCTGAATCATTTTTGTCCACCATAAGCGTGGAAGGGTATACTCAGATGTGAGTCCCTTGCTCATTGCACCATCAGGATTCAAGCAAGCCGGGCCGAAGACGGCTGAAATGCCAGAAACCGGTCCCCGGTAGCTTGTTTCCTTCCCAGTATAAGAATTGGCTTGGTAGTCTGGTCTGCCCTGTTCCCATGATGCACTGGGCCAGGGTCAGACTAATTTGCATGTAGCCAGGTTCTGAGCTGGGATGGTGCAGTGAGCTAAAAAACGGTGATGGATCAAGCCCTGATCTTTGGATTGGGTAAGAGTGGTCTGCTTAATTCAGACACTCTGTTCATCACCACCCCCTTTTCTGAATCATTTTTGTCCACCATAAGCGTGGAAGGGTATACTCAGATGTGAGTCCCTTGCTCATTGCACCATCAGGATTCAAGCAAGCCGGGCCGAAGACGGCTGAAATGCCAGAAACCGGTCCCCGGTAGCTTGTTTCCTTCCCAGTATAAGAATTGGCTTGGTAGTTTGGTCTTCCCTGTTCCCATGATGCACTGGGCCAGGGTCAGATTAATTTGCATGTAGCCAGGTTCTGAGCTGGGATGGTGCAGTGAGCTAAAAAACGGTGATGGATCAAGCCCTGATCTTTGGATTGGGTAAGAGTGGTCTGCTTAATTCAGACACTCTGTTCATCACCACCCCCTTTTCTGAATCATTTTTGTCCACCATAAGCGTGGAAGGGTATACTCAGATGTGAGTCAATTGCTCATTGCACCATCAGGATTCAAGCAAGCCGGGCCGAAGACGGCTGAAATGCCAGAAACCGGTCCCCGGTAGCTTGTTTCCTTCCCAGTATAAGAATTGGCTTGGTAGTTTGGTCTGCCCTGTTCCCATGATGCACTGGGCCAGGGTCAGACTAATTTGTATGTAGCCAGGTTCTGAGCTGGGATGGTGCAGTGAGCTAAAAAACGGTGATGGATCAAGCCCTGATCTTTGGATTGGGTAAGAGTGGTCTGCTTAATTCAGACACTCTGTTCATCACCACCCCCTTTTCTGAATCATTTTTGTCCACCATAAGCGTGGAAGGGTATACTCAGATGTGAGTCCCTTGCTCATTGCACCATCAGGATTCAAGCAAGCCGGGCCGAAGACGGCTGAAATGCCAGAAACCGGTCCCCGGTAGCTTGTTTCCTTCCCAGTATAAGAATTGGCTTGGTAGTCTGGTCTGCCCTGTTCCCATGATGCACTGGGCCAGGGTCAGACTAATTTGCATGTAGCCAGGTTCTGAGCTGGGATGGTGCAGTGAGCTAAAAAACGGTGATGGATCAAGCCCTGATCTTTGGATTGGGTAAGAGTGGTCTGCTTAATTCAGACACTCTGTTCATCACCACCCCCTTTTCTGAATCATTTTTGTCCACCATAAGCGTGGAAGGGTATACTCAGATGTGAGTCCCTTGCTCATTGCACCATCAGGATTCAAGCAAGCCGGGCCGAAGACGGCTGAAATGCCAGAAACCGGTCCCCGGTAGCTTGTTTCCTTCCCAGTATAAGAATTGGCTTGGTAGTTTGGTCTGCCCTGTTCCCATGATGCACTGGGCCAGGGTCAGACTAATTTGCATGTAGCCAGGTTCTGAGCTGGGATGGTGCAGTGAGCTAAAAAACGGTGATGGATCAAGCCCTGATCTTTGGATTGGGTAAGAGTGGTCTGCTTAATTCAGACACTCTGTTCATCACCACCCCCTTTTCTGAATCGATAGCAGGCAGGGTTCCGGCTGGCATTTAGTGCATTGAGAGTGGCGGCGTCGTAGGTCTGTTGGGTAGTCTTGCATCGGCGGCGGGGGCCAGGGGTACTGGCGCTGGGTGCGGTCCAGATGCGGATGGGCGCAGACGGGCTTGCCTTTGGCGCACCTTCGGCGCACAATCAGTGAGCCCGCTGCGCATGAACCCTGCGCGTGGGCGGGGATGACATAAGAGGGCAGTCGGGAGGAGGGTCGGCGGCGGGTCGGCGAATGGGCTGTCGGGGGGCGGGGCCGCAGGGAGGCAGCGGCGGGAAACTCTGATGCTCTGGTGTGGGCGGGCAGGTCAGTGGCGGCTGGGTCACCCGGGCAAGAGGCAGGCAAAGGAGTTGGCGGCAGGAGGAGCGTGGGGGCGACCAGGCCACAGGAGCAGGCACAGTGGTCGCTCCCGAGGAGTGGACACGGCTCCCTTAAGAGGGCAGCTGGGAGGAGGATCGGCGGCGGGTCAGCGAATGGGCTGTCGGGGGTCGGGGCCACAGGGAGGCAGCGGCGGGAAACTCTGGTGCTCTGGTGCGGGCAGGCGGCTCAGCGGCGGCTGGGTCGCCCGGGCAGGAGGCAGGCGAAGGAGATGGCAGCAGTAGGAGCGTGGGGTCGACCAGGCCACAAGAGCAGGCACACTGGTCACTCCCGTGGGGTGGACGCGGCTCCCTTAAGAGGGCAGCCAGGAGGAGGGTCGGCGGCGGGTCGGTGAATGGGCTGTCAGGGGTGGGGCCGCAGGGAGGCAGCGGCGGGAAACTCTGGTGCTCTGGTGCGGGCGGGCGGTTCAGCGGCGGCTGGGTCGCCTGGGCAGGAGGCAGGCAAAGGAGATGGCAGCAGGAGGAGCATGGGGGCGACCAGGCCACAGGAGCAGACACAGTGGTGGCTCCTGTGGCCTAAAATAAGCTGTATAATGCCCTGATGTTGTCGAAGGACCGTCATGATAAATAATAGCTACAGTTGCAAAGGTTCTTTCTGAAATTGAAAACTGAGAAGCCACGAAAGTTTTGATACAAGTTGTCAATTTATCCCATCAGGTCTACATCGTTGGAACACTAAAATGACATACTGACCATAAGTTTGTATAAAGAATGTGGACAGCATTGGACACTTACATTGGGTACACACCATATTATGATGAGCTGCTTTAACTAGATTATTAAATGACACTGATTTGCAATCTGGTAGAGTCAAATATATAAATCTTTCAGTGTCTATTCTAGTAGTACTTGATAAACTACAATTGTCGCAGTCATGCTGCCATTGATAAGAAAGGCTAAAAAGATATTTTACATCTACACCTTCATCTTCCAAAACACCAAAAATATACATAAAAAATTCCTGACAATCCTGCTGAATGTTTTTCTTGACCAGAACATATGTCTAAAATATTTCGAATTTCTGTTACACTTTCTATTTTTGCTCTATCACTGCTACATTTCTCAAACAAAGAATTCAATAAACCGCACAATCTTTGATCCCGATTTTCAACAATCTGTTCTTGTAAAGTTTGAAGAAAAAAAACAACATTAACCACTACATTAGCATAGCTGTTGACACCAGAACTGTTTTCAAACTGAAATCCAACAACATTTTCATCAGAATCCTTTTTCTTTCTGTTTTCAATTACATTTTCATCTACTTTTTGTGTTTTTGCTACTACCTCACTGCAATTATTCTCATTTCTTCTTTTTCGGCCTACCACACATTTTTCAAACAGAGGATATTGAGGCAAATGTGGAGCATACTCTCTTCTTAACCTATTGTATTCTTTAACACAATCTAGATCTGCACAAACATTTGTCTCATCACACTTAATCACGTACAATCCTGATAAAGTTCTGACTCGTGATAATGCCACATACGCCATACCCTCTTTAAACACAGAACTTCCAATATTCACCAAAGCACTATCTACACTTAAACCTTGAGATTTATGAATTGTCACTGCATATGCCATACAAACAGGAAACTGTTTTCGGCGAACATATAAGTCTTTTACAAGCAAAAATCTAGCAGAACAACGACTGATTTGTTGTACTTGCTCATTGCCATCAAATTTAATTTTTAAAAATTCAATTCTATCTCTATTTCTATAATTCACAAATCAACAACATGACCCATTGCTCCATTTACCAGACTTCTTTCAACATTTAAATTCCTTCTCAAAATATTACGACAATAAAACACACATTCAGAGTCTTTTCAAAACTAGCTGTTTTAGATATACTCTTCTCTAATGAATCCAATTTTGATTTCAAATTTTCTGATAAAATAATTGTTTCTCCCATATGCTCAATTTTATCTATTGCTTCCAGTTTCACAATCTCTTCATTTTCTAACTTTAACATTTTGTTGTTGAAGATTGAACATTTTTGGAGAGTTGGCATCACACATATCCCAGATTTGTTCTCAGTAACTTTCTAAAAAATATTCTCTGGAAGACAGTTTTCATTTGGATAAAAATTTGAAATTAATCGTGCATGTAAAGCTTCTTTCCCATGCTCGCTTACTTTTCTGATTCTTATATCTTGTAGAATTTTTGTATAATCTTCATCCTTTGCCTGTCGCATATTTTGAAACAGTTCTGCATATTTGAAATGTAACCATATATTAACGTTTCCAATGCTTCCAAGGGACTTCCTGGTATCTTCATGTGTAAGCATTTTAAACACTGGCTGTCCTTTTACTGGAGTCAACTGCAGTAGATCTCCAAAAACAATAATGTGTTTTCCTCAAAATACCACATCATACTCTGTTCTAAGAATTTCTTGCATTCTCAAATGCACAAAAGCAAGCATTAGATTTGAGAACATGCTTACTTCATCAATGATAAGAAGTTTAATTTCCTTTAGGACTCTGGAAACTTCAGAACACGCATCTCCAGATAACTTGTTGTAATGCAATTTATTATCATGCTCAACTGGCAGCATCAGTAAACGATGTAGAGGAATCCCTTTAATATTATGTGCTGCCAGTCCAGTTGGGGCAGTTACAACACAAGACAGCGGTGATTCAGTCCTTTTATGCAGATAAGTTGAAATTGCTTTAATAAGAAAACTTTTTCCTGTTCCCGCTTCTCCACTTACCTACAGTCAGACAGGTTTAAATGATGTACATGAGCACTCTTTTTTCTCATGTCTGAATCCATGTTCAATCTGTTCTGTGACTTCGTCATATATCTTTTTCTGCTCAACGTTTAGTTGCTGTACCAAATCTTCTAAGTTAACTACATCCTCTTGAGCTTGTTCCATAGCTCTTTCCACCTCATCCATGGCAGTGGCAGCTTCATTTTGGATCGTTGGTCCTCCTAGTGGATCCTGACTCAATTAAGTAGAACCCTGACTGTCTTGAGAACTGTCTCTAGCAATCTCTTCAGCAATTGTGGCTTCTTGCTGTATTTCTTCGTTCAACATTTGCAGATAATTTGGAAAAACTGGACATTCTATGGTATCCTTGGTTGCATTAAAAGAATCTTCGTAACAGAGAAAATCTCCAAGAAGTTCCTCTTCTGTACGCCATGGCTTAAAGAGTTGCAAAAGAGCTAAATAGTAAAATTCTCTTTTGTCTGGAGATTCGCAACTCAATTTTCGATGATTAATTAAATGGCCTTTTCTCTGCTTCACTAGACATCCTTCATACCCAATGACAGCATATTTTCCATTATTGATATCTTCTGTGATGTTCCTCTTATAAGTATAGTTTTGCAGAACTTCATACAAACAAGTGTTCTCAAGGTGAGTACTTCTATTTGGATAGTATGTAGGTATCCAACATGTTTGTTTCTTCTTCGTTCAACATTTGCAGATAATTTGGAAAAACTGGACATTCTATGGTATCCTTGGTTGCATTAAAAGAATCTTCGTAACAGAGAAAATCTCCATGAAGTTCCTCTTCTGTACGCCATGGCTTAAAGAGTTGCAAAAGAGCTAAATAGTAAAATTCTCTTTTGTCTGGAGATTCGCAACTCAATTTTCGATGATTAATCAAATGGCCTTTTCTCTGCTTCACTAGACATCCTTCATACCCAATGACAGCATATTTTCCATTATTGATATCTTCTGTGATGTTCCTCTTATAAGTATAGTTTTGCAGAACTTCATTCAAACAAGTGTTCTCAAGGTGAGTACTTCTATTTGGATAGTATGTATCCAACATGTTTGTCTTCAAAATATCTGTACTGTTTGGTTCTTTCTCCGCCAAATACTCAATTTCTTGTACAGATTTCAAAACTCGGTTTCGTGTTGCAGAAAAACCTAGACTCACCCAAATGATTGTTCTAGATTTGGCATAGAGACTTGCTGATAATAACTGATGAGAACATTCATATTCTCCAATTTCTCGATGCAACAACATCTTCAGACTGAAACTGTATAATTGTTTACTTGCACTCATTTCATGTAAAATGTCCTCCCACATTTCCTTCAGTTCTATCTTTTCTTTTTTTGGGATGTAAGACGCCACATATCGAGCCACAGCAATAGAGTTGTCAGCAAAGAACTAAATATCCATGTTAGCATTCCACATGGACAAAATCACTGGGTTGTAGTCCTTAATATACTTGGACTCTTCATTTCTTTTTAAATTGTAAGTATTTTTTGGTGATTTCCTTGTCACAGTATGTCGCAGAGAAGACATCAAATTATTTACTCTTCCTTTAAAAATCACTGGTCGCGGAAACACGAAACGACATTTTGTGTAGAACTTGTCCTTGTTTCTGAATTTTCAACGACAGTACTTTCCACAACGATGAGATTGAAAGCGTAAAACTTGTTGCCTTAAATTGTTTTCTTCAGTAGTTTTCGGAACAGCACATGTTGAATACTCTTCAATGAAACTCATCACTGTGTCATCCGAATCAGTTCCAAATTTGGGTACATCTTTAATCCATAACAACATATGTATGTGAGGAGCACCTATCGCTTGATACTCCTTCCTCCAAAAGAAATCCAAAACCTCTCCAAGCTTCAAATCTATGATTGAAATATCTGCATACATTCACTGGATCCAAAGAACACAGTTCTCCAGGTGTTTTGAATGATATATTCTGTATGTTTCCATTTGCCTCTCGTAGAAATTGATACTCAGCACAGCTAAGAGTGAGGAACCATGTAGGAGTTAATAAGTTTCTTAGCATACATTTCAATTCCCCATGACAACGGAACCAATACTCGTTTGTACCACGCTGACATGCCATGAGATTGATTAGCTGAGATTCCAAAATACTGTCTTGCAGATTGAATTTCTCCATAAAGTCCCTCGCCGAAACATTTTGCAGATGTGCTCCACTTTTTAGTATATGGTTCACTGCATAAGAAAGTCCAGACAAGTCACTTTCATACAGTAGATGAAACAAATATGGAATGCATTGATGAATCCTTGAATCTTCAGCATATAATCTTAAAGTCCGGTATTCAGCTGCAGGAATTTGAACTGGTCGATCGTCATAACGTCCACCTCGACCTGTTGGAAATAACTGTGGAAAACAACGAGCTTCCAAACTTTCTTCCCATACACTAATGGGACTTCCTTTTGCTGCTTTCATTTGAAACAAGTCAATTGCATTCCCCATTACTTCTTTGGAATGCAAAGGATGAACAGTATAATGTTCATATATTTCTTCACTTCTAGACACATCAACTTTTTCAATTTGGCCGACTGAACAATCACTGTCTTCTTCTGTAGCTGTTTCTTCTGCTCTAACACATACATGTTTGTAGTACTCATTGTTTTTGACCAAATACAACGTTGCCTTTTTGACTTTCCTAACATCCACGAAATCTTGCCAGATTTTCTTACTCTTTGTCTGAACTCCATTAACTAGAATAACCAGAGGATCCTCTTCTACTCTTTCTACACCAATTGTATCAATATTTTTCTTGACATCTAGAGGCAAATAAACAACTCTTCCCTTTAATCCTCTTTGTAAATCTGAAGAAGGCCATTTCCCTATCTTAGGCTCCATGCGAACAATAGCCTGAAAAGGATGGACACATTGAATCAAAATAGATTCATAAGTATTTAAATCCATCAATTCAGAAGGAATATCTACCAACTGAAGATTATTATGAACAGCTCTAGCAGGCATTCTGTTTTCATTTAATTTTTTAAAACAATAATTACAAATACGCTGATCAGAACTCAAATCAAAAGAATTCTCCACCAACAAATAAGTTACAAAATCCTGCCATTCACTATTGTTTTCCATTTAACTTTTTGCATATAAATCAACTAACCTAGTCTGAATCTTATAATGAGTCTGTCGACAACACACACAAGTAAAATTAGGCCTTTCACTTGATTTCACCTTAAACTTGGTAATCTCCTTGTCAAACTTTTCTGTACTTTAAATCTGTACATTGTCTTCCACATTACCATCTATTACTATATTCATTTCTACACTGTCCTCTTTGTCCCCTAAATAACAAAACTCAATTTCTTCACAAATGCTCTTCACATCTAATCCAGATCAATGCACAAGAGCACTGTTTACCTGTTTAAGCTTAAGTGCTGGACTTTTTGCATAATACAACCTTCTCACTAATTTCCTCACTTTATTATGATGCACTGCTAACATCCTAAAATGATGAAAAACACTCTGACGTACTTTTCTAGAAAGACAAGCCAGTGAATGCCCATGCAAACCTGTGTTTTCTCTCACTCTGCAAGGATCTAACTCTTGATCTTCATTTTCTGTTTTACACTTTTCTTACTATATGTACGTAAGAAATTTCGGAGCAAATCGATTGAATCCTGTCGCACACTACAAATACTACTACACTTCAATGTGTACACTGGACCCTTAGTACGTCTCCCTAAAACTTCATCAGCTAACACCTCTTCTGCATCTCTGGAAACAAGTTTCTTTTTTTCCATCAGACAACCGTCTTTCACCTCATATGCTCGACCACTGATGTCAACTGCATGCACCAAATCATTCTCCTGGAAGTAACTCTCCTCATTAAAAAATGGCTCAGAACTTGAACTATGCATCCATTCTCCTGAAAATACTTCATAAAAATTAGTCCAATTAAATATTCTTTTCCATCTACTGTTCGATTTGAAAACATCAATTGCCTTGTTAAGTATCCTAATTCTATTGATTACTAAAATAAATAATTTTTTCTTAACTTCGAAAGCCTGATCAACAATCTTCTCTACACTTTTCTTTTTCTTGTAGAAAGCAGCTCTTTGTTTACCTTTCTTCATATTTTTTAACAAATTTAAAACTACCCTATTATGAAACATTCGTCTACGAATGTCACTAAATTGTTTTTGTCTTCTATTACTATACATACTATTCTCTACTGGTCCAGTAGTAACCCTTTTGGGGGGCCTCTCCTTCCTTTTCAAATTTGCTCTCCTTCTGCGTATTCTCTTTCTCATTAACATTTATTTTTGCTCTACATATGTTCCGAAAAAAAGACTTAGTTGTCTTACCAGGAGCTTTTTTTGTGTTTTTTGAAGTACTTGTTGTAGGGGAGTGCTTTAATTCCGGTGCTGTTCTTGTTTTTTTCCATATGGCATCTTTCCTTCTCCTCTGCCTTGAAGGCATATTACCAAAACATTTCAATTGTTGATGTCCATCTGTGGTAAAGAACATAATAACACATTATAGACCACTATTAGCAAACAACAAAGGAATGACAATATGCAAACAATATAAACACAAGTTTACAACATATCTACATGATTGCACATTTTACCTGTGTTTCCTCAGATTAGGAAGCAGATTGTGCAGATGAGGTGAGGCCGCTCCAGAGCGCAGAGGAGGTGAAGCCTGTCCAGGGGAGCAGAGATGGTGAGGCCTGTGTCTAAGAATGCAGTCGACTGGACTTCATAAAGCCTCTCCCCCACTGCATTCTTAGACACACCCCTGTACAAGCCTCACCTCATCTACACCAAAGTACGCTTCCTGGTACGCTCCCCGGTGCGCTTCCCGATGCGCTCCCCGGTGCGCGTACCGGGCGCTCCCCCCGCAATTTTTTTTTTTTAATTATTTTTTGGGCCTATATAGGCCTCCTAAGCCCCCCTCAGAAAACCTAGGGGGTCAGGAGCTGTCTACCGTGTCCCCTTCTACCCATTCCCAACATTGTTTGTCCTCCATCTTGTGTCTCAATTGTTCCGAAACACAAGATGTCCGACTCCCGTAGCGCTCCCGGTTAGCGTACCGGAGCGCGCACCGGTAAGCGCTCCCTAAAAAAATTTGGGAAGTTAATTTTCATAAAATCCACAGGAGACACTTTCACTAAATATAGAATAGGCCGTACTGCATAGCAGTCCCTACCATTTACCCAAATTTGGTGGTATTCCATTGAGTCATTTAGGCTGTAGCCCTATCTAAATATCCTGAGGTAAATTACATGACAAAAACACTTATGGAAGTGTTGGAATTTACAACCAATTAAAATGTTACTTACATTTTGTACTTTTGTGTGCTGACATTTGATTGGTTAAGTACATGAATATATATGAAAAATGAGAGGGAAACACAGCCATTTTGACTAGTACTACCTGAGGTACATTTTGAAAGAATTTTGACAGAAAACTTCAACTACTTTGAAAAAGGTAAGTTGTTAATTTGGAAGGGGAACTATGTTGTGCACTTTAAGTTAATTTGGGAAAACGTTTTCTGATAGTTATATACTGTACCTCTGTAGGAGTTAGAGATTGAGATAGACTTCTCTGTTCTAATTATGGATTGAATTAGGCTTCTCTGGTATAATTATGAATTTACTTAGGCGTCATCACAAGCACTTTTTAATAGTTCTACTTCCTGCCTGAAACCATACACTGCCCAAAATGTACTTCACTGTTAAAAACTCAGAAGTACCTGTCTGAACTTAAACCCAACAGTACCCTAACTCTACTGATATAGTTATTTTTTTGCAATTTTCAGAAAAAAAATGGAAGGAGAAAAGCAATCAACTGTTATTTCTTTCCAAGTAAAGGTGGAAAATCCAGAAGAACAAAAAGATGAATTTGATTTCATGGATGACTCTTTGGACCAACAGTTAATAGAATGTTTGGAACAAATTGAATCATGTACTAATAATTATGAGGAAATTCCGGACAATATTATGTTAGAAGTTTTATAAAATTTTGAAAAAGAATGAGAAGAATAAATTTATATTTAATAATTTTAAATTGTTTGAGACATTATTCATTTTTATATGTAACTCATGAAGTAGTACCAAAATGATTATATTATAAAGTGAGACTTATAGTATACTGTGCATTTTTTTGTGGTACATAGTAAGTTTACTCATAGTTACTACCTTTCTCCCACTTTATTATCTCCAATGTGTATTTTACATATCTTTTTCATCATAAGGGAGCAGGATAGACTACCAATGATCCCCTAGGACTTCTCAGGGAGTGCTTAAAGGAACTGTTTCTGCTTTCCTGACAGACTATGGTATGGATTCCTTATACCACAATAACTTTTGTAACAACATGCAAGATATCTAAAGAGGAGACGGTCTCTTAAGTCTCTGCATTGGTACCTACATGTAGGTACTTAAATAAAAAAATAAAAAACAACAAAAAGAACATTTTTTTAAAACAGCAATTTTTTTTTTAAACTGTCATTCTTTTTTCCCCATGGTACGCTCCTCAGTACGCTCCCCGGTGCGAAAAAAAAAAAAAAATGTATGCCCGGCGGGGCTCTTTTATGGCCCGCACATCAAACCTAGGGGGTCAGGGGGGGTCTACCCTGCCCCCTTTTGGTCATTTCCCCCATTGTTTTTGCCACCTCTTGTGTCTCGATCCTACCGAGACACAAGATGGCGGCCGCTCCGGACTGTTTGGAATGTTTACAGACACCCGAGAGCCAATCAGCATTCCGCGCGTGAACCTGCGTAGCGCGCTGGTACTCGCCCCGGTGCGCGTACCGGAACGTGCTTATAGATATATATATATTTTTTAACCTAAATTACTCAAAATCCACTGGAGCACATATCTTGAGACATAGCAAAGGCACATCGGGCTACCAGTCCCTACAATTTTGCCAAGTTTGGTGGAAATCCAATCAGCCGTTCGGGCTAAAAGTGAGGTCAACCGCCCTATGGAAATTAACATGGGGAAAACACTTTTTGGGACCCCCTTTTATCTCAGCCCCCGCTTGACGAATCCCCCCCAAACTTTTAGGGAAGGACCGGAGCGCCAGGAGGCAAATTTGAGGAGATTTTCAGGCAGATTCCTCAACCGGCACCAAAGTTATTCAATATATATATAATATATATATGTATATATATATATATATATATATATTCACTGAAAAAACCATAGGTTATAGACCATATATAGTTAGGAATTCGCATTTACAAAACCTTATTTTACTCACACAAAACCATTGAAATTCCATACATAGTTAGTTGCACTAACTATATATCGCGCACCCGCAATCCACTGCTGATGATGTCACATATTACATCATTCATGACATGGTCAGTGACATCACTGATGACATCACTGATGACATCTCAAATGACATCACTGATGACAACATCCAGTGACTGTATGTTTCTGTAAAGTTAAAATATGTCTTACATATTGAAGAATGAGTGGATGTATAAGTGTCTGGATGAAGGATTTAGTAGGTGCATACAAGAACCATCAATCCTGGTGGTGGAAAAAGCACTAGCCACGCCCATTATGGGCGGCACTGTCTAAACCAAATAAAGTTGGACTTTCAAAGGCACAATCACAGCCTGTTTTTCTGCGCCAGCCCCAAGAAGAAGAGGCGTTGGCCTCGAAACGCGTAGGGTGCATGCAAGGATGAATAATTTACAGGAGCAGTGGGGTTTCCAGGGCACGAGGTGACAGAGAGCTGGAAGGCACGGCGCGCTGTGTGTGACTGCTGCAAGCGCAGGTGCGCACTTTGCTCGATTTGTATTATACGGCTGCCCCTGGCCGTGCAGCAGAGCACCATCCCTGGCTGAAGCAGAACTGGATGTACAGCACAGGGAGACCTGAGCACTGCACGCAGCAGCGCTTCTGAAGGTACAGCGCTCCGCTTTTAATGACTGTTCCTGAATCCCTACCTTCTCCCCCTACTTAAGGGATTAACACAGACATCCGAATCTGCTTAAAATCAGGAAACCCACTGAAGGGTCTGTTGTCAATTGTGCCTCGGACTACAAGAACCATCAATCCTGGTGGTGGAACAAGCACTAGCCACGCCCATTATGGGCGGCACTGTCTAAACCAAATAAAGTTGGACTTTCAAAGGCACAATCACAGCCTGTTTTTCTGCGCCAGCCCCAAGAAGAAGAGGCGTTGGCCTCGAAACGCGTAGGGTGCATGCAAGGATGAATAATTTACAGGAGCAGTGGGGTTTCCAGGGCACGAGGTGACAGAGAGCTGGAAGGCACGGCGCGCTGTGTGTGACTGCTGCAAGCGCAGGTGCGCACTTTGCTCGATTTGTATTATACGGCTGCCCCTGGCCGTGCAGCAGAGCACCATCCCTGGCTGAAGCAGAACTGGATGTACAGCACAGGGAAACCTGAGCACTGCACGCAGCAGCGCTTCTGAAGGTACAGCGCTCCGCTTTTAATGACTGTTCCTGAATCCCTACCTTCTCCCCCTACTTAAGGGATTAACACAGACATCCGAATCTGCTTAAAATCAGGAAACCCACTGAAGGGTCTGTTGTCAATTGTGCCTCGGACTACAAGAACCATCAATCCTGGTGGTGGAACAAGCACTAGCCACGCCCATTATGGGCGGCACTGTCTAAACCAAATAAAGTTGGACTTTCAAAGGCACAATCACAGCCTGTTTTTCTGCGCCAGCCCCAAGAAGAAGAGGCGTTGGCCTCGAAACGCGTAGGGTGCATGCAAGGATGAATAATTTACAGGAGCAGTGGGGTTTCCAGGGCACGAGGTGACAGAGAGCTGGAAGGCACGGCGCGCTGTGTGTGACTGCTGCAAGCGCAGGTGCGCACTTTGCTCGATTTGTATTATACGGCTGCCCCTGGCCGTGCAGCAGAGCACCATCCCTGGCTGAAGCAGAACTGGATGTACAGCACAGGGAGACCTGAGCACTGCACGCAGCAGCGCTTCTGAAGGTACAGCGCTCCGCTTTTAATGACTGTTCCTGAATCCCTACCTTCTCCCCCTACTTAAGGGATTAACACAGACATCCGAATCTGCTTAAAATCAGGAAACCCACTGAAGGGTCTGTTGTCAATTGTGCCTCGGACTACAAGAACCATCAATCCTGGTGGTGGAACAAGCACTAGCCACGCCCATTATGGGCGGCACTGTCTAAACCAAATAAAGTTGGACTTTCAAAGGCACAATCACAGCCTGTTTTTCTGCGCCAGCCCCAAGAAGAAGAGGCGTTGGCCTCGAAACGCGTAGGGTGCATGCAAGGATGAATAATTTACAGGAGCAGTGGGGTTTCCAGGGCACGAGGTGACAGAGAGCTGGAAGGCACGGCGCGCTGTGTGTGACTGCTGCAAGCGCAGGTGCGCACTTTGCTCGATTTGTATTATACGGCTGCCCCTGGCCGTGCAGCAGAGCACCATCCCTGGCTGAAGCAGAACTGGATGTACAGCACAGGGAGACCTGAGCACTGCACGCAGCAGCGCTTCTGAAGGTACAGCGCTCCGCTTTTAATGACTGTTCCTGAATCCCTACCTTCTCCCCCTACTTAAGGGATTAACACAGACATCCGAATCTGCTTAAAATCAGGAAACCCACTGAAGGGTCTGTTGTCAATTGTGCCTCGGACTACAAGAACCATCAATCCTGGTGGTGGAACAAGCACTAGCCACGCCCATTATGGGCGGCACTGTCTAAACCAAATAAAGTTGGACTTTCAAAGGCACAATCACAGCCTGTTTTTCTGCGCCAGCCCCAAGAAGAAGAGGCGTTGGCCTCGAAACGCGTAGGGTGCATGCAAGGATGAATAATTTACAGGAGCAGTGGGGTTTCCAGGGCGCGAGGTGACAGAGAGCTGGAAGGCACGGCGCGCTGTGTGTGACTGCTGCAAGCGCAGGTGCGCACTTTGCTCGATTTGTATTATACGGCTGCCCCTGGCCGTGCAGCAGAGCACCATCCCTGGCTGAAGCAGAACTGGATGTACAGCACAGGGAGACCTGAGCACTGCACGCAGCAGCACTTCTGAAGGTACAGCGCTCCGCTTTTAATGACTGTTCCTGAATCCCTACCTTCTCCCCCTACTTAAGGGATTAACACAGACATCCAAATCTGCTTAAAATCAGGAAACCCACTGAAGGGTCTGTTGTCAATTGTGCCTCGGACTACAAGAACCATCAATCCTGGTGGTGGAACAAGCACTAGCCACGCCCATTATGGGCGGCACTGTCTAAACCAAATAAAGTTGGACTTTCAAAGGCACAATCACAGCCTGTTTTTCTGCGCCAGCCCCAAGAAGAAGAGGCGTTGGCCTCGAAACGCGTAGGGTGCATGCAAGGATGAATAATTTACAGGAGCAGTGGGGTTTCCAGGGCACGAGGTGACAGAGAGCTGGAAGGCACGGCGCGCTGTGTGTGACTGCTGCAAGCGCAGGTGCGCACTTTGCTCGATTTGTATTATACGGCTGCCCCTGGCCGTGCAGCAGAGCACCATCCCTGGCTGAAGCAGAACTGGATGTACAGCACAGGGAGACCTGAGCACTGCACGCAGCAGCGCTTCTGAAGGTACAGCGCTCCGCTTTTAATGACTGTTCCTGAATCCCTACCTTCTCCCCCTACTTAAGGGATTAACACAGACATCCGAATCTGCTTAAAATCAGGAAACCCACTGAAGGGTCTGTTGTCAATTGTGCCTCGGACTACAAGAACCATCAATCCTGGTGGTGGAACAAGCACTAGCCACGCCCATTATGGGCGGCACTGTCTAAACCAAATAAAGTTGGACTTTCAAAGGCACAATCACAGCCTGTTTTTCTGCGCCAGCCCCAAGAAGAAGAGGCGTTGGCCTCGAAACGCGTAGGGTGCATGCAAGGATGAATAATTTACAGGAGCAGTGGGGTTTCCAGGGCACGAGGTGACAGAGAGCTGGAAGGCACGGCGCGCTGTGTGTGACTGCAGCAAGCGCAGGTGCGCACTTTGCTCGATTTGTATTATACGGCTGCCCCTGGCCGTGCAGCAGAGCACCATCCCTGGCTGAAGCAGAACTGGATGTACAGCACAGTGAGACCTGAGCACTGCACGCAGCAGCGCTTCTGAAGGTACAGCGCTCCGCTTTTAATGACTGTTCCTGAATCCCTACCTTCTCCCCCTACTTAAGGGATTAACACAGACATCCGAATCTGCTTAAAATCAGGAAACCCACTGAAGGGTCTGTTGTCAATTGTGCCTCGGACTACAAGAACCATCAATCCTGGTGGTGGAACAAGCACTAGCCACGCCCATTATGGGCGGCACTGTCTAAACCAAATAAAGTTGGACTTTCAAAGGCACAATCACAGCCTGTTTTTCTGCGCCAGCCCCAAGAAGAAGAGGCGTTGGCCTCGAAACGCGTAGGGTGCATGCAAGGATGAATAATTTACAGGAGCAGTGGGGTTTCCAGGGCACGAGGTGACAGAGAGCTGGAAGGCACGGCGCGCTGTGTGTGACTGCTGCAAGCGCAGGTGCGCACTTTGGTCGATATGTATATATATATATATATATATATATATATATATTCACTGAAAAAACCATAGGTTATAGACCATATATAGTTAGGAATTCGCATTTACAAAACCTTATTTTACTCACACAAAACCATTGAAATTCCATATATAGTTAGTTGCACTAACTATATATCGCGCACCCGCAATCCACTGCTGATGATGTCACATATTACATCATTCATGACATGGTCAGTGACATCACTGATGACATCACTGATGACATCTCAAATGACATCACTGATGACATCACTGATGACAACATCCAGTGACTGTATGTTTCTGTAAAGTTAAAATATGTCTTACATATTGAAGAATGAGTGGATGTATAAGTGTCTGGATGAAGGATTTAGTAGGTGCATGACTGACTGTATGATTGAGTGATTAAATGTGTCTCACTGAGTGCATGGGTTAGTGACTAAACTGTCTTAATTTGTGCATCATTATGTCTGTTGTTCTGTAAACTGTTGCATGTGTTGATAAGTAGCTATATGAGTAACTATATGGGTTATTGATTGGTTGCCCAAGTATTTGTATGGGAGACTGAGTGTGTGTGTGGGTGGCTGGGAGGTGTATTCCTAACTATATATGGTCTATAACCTATGGTTTTTTCAGTGCATTTTCAAGGTTTTGTAAATGCTAATTCCTAACTATATATGGTCTATAACCTATGGTTTTTTCAGTGAATTTTCAAGGTTTTGTAAATGCTAATTCCTAACTATATATGGTCTATAACCTATGGTTTTTTCAGTGAATATATATATATACATACATATATAAACATATATCATCTGTATATCTATATAAATACAAACATAAATGCATGCATACATATACTTATATGCATACAGATGCATGTTATTTACATGAAAGTTAAAAAAACACTAATAAAAGCAAAGCTAAAAAGCCACCTCATTACAAACAGAATGGCTTTAACTTAAACGAGGGCGAGATCTATTGCATTTTCAATACTTGTTTACTTTGGTTCCATCAAGAAGGCATTCAGATGTGTCACACATTTGCCATAAATTCTGAATGTTAGCACTCTAGTTGCACATTAGATCACTGTAGTAAAGCTACTGCTCACCAGGGACGTCTGCTGCTGGTATTCAAAGTGCATGTTTCAGAATTTTTTTAATGAAATAGAAGAGGATTTGAGAAGTCACTCAAAATGATCCCTAAGTTTTCTTTCTCAAGCACTAATCATACTTTCTATGGCAAAATTAACCCCCTCGTGTTGTTCCTTTTTAAATTGAGTGTTTTCAGACTTACCACTTCATTCCAATCAAGATGGCTTCTGGTGTGCCATACTTTTGTCATAAGTAAGACTGTTAGCGCTCTAGTTATTCTTTAGAACACTCTGGGACATTCTGTCATTGGGCTATACTTGGGGTACATCTGGGTGATATTTGGGCTACATTTAGGCTCTTTTGTCTCTGGTGGCCATCTTGGGAGACTGTATGTCAGAATTTTTTAATGAAATTGAAGAGGGTTTGAGAAGTCACTCAAAATGTGCCCTAATTTTTCTTTTTGCAGCACTAATCATAATTCATATGGCAAAATATACCCCCTCATTTTGTTCCTTTTTAAATTAAATGTTTTAAGAGTTACCACTTTATTCCAATCAAGATGGCTTCAGGTGTGCCATACCTTTGTAATAAGTAGGACTGTTAGCGCTCTAGTTGTTCTTTAGAACACTCTGGGACATTCTGTCATTGGGCTATACTTGGGCTACATCTGGGTGATATTTGGGCTACATTTGGGCTCTTTTGTCTCTGGTGGCCATTTTGGGAGACTGCATGTCAGAATGTTTTAATGAAATAGAAAAGGATTTGAGAAGTCACTCAAAATGTGCCCTAATTTTTCATTCTGCAGCACTAATCATACTTTCTATGGCAAAATATACCCCCTCATGTTGTTTCTTTTTAAATTAAATGTTTTAAGAGTTACCACTTTATTCCAATCAAGATGGCTTCAGGTGTGCCATACCTTTGTAATAAGTAGGACTGTTAGCGCTCTAGTTGTTCTTTAGAACACTCTGGGACATTCTGTCATTGGGCTATACTTGGGCTACATCTGGGTGATATTTGGGCTACATTTTGTCAGAGTCTTGATTATTAGGTTCCCTTGAATTCCCCAGGAACAGTTCCCCAGAACCCTAGGAAAACACTGTGTGCAAAAGGTTTCTATTTCTTCCTTAGTAGTATCACTAAACCACATGAACCCCTTTTCCTGATCCCAAGAAAAGAGCTAGAATAGGCAGATACGAAAGGTCTCCTCAAAGGAAATAATCAGAAACAAATATCTTCCTGTCATTGAAGCCAAACAAAGATTTGGTTTCCAATAAGAAATGTTTATATTCACATAATCATATTTAGATTCATACTCAGATTAACATGATGTTGCAGGCATGAAATAATAGCAAGAGTTACACTTCAGATTCGGTGAGAGATCAAGAGTTAAAACACGCATTCATAATTATTAATTAGAGCACATGAAATATTCTCAGAAAAGGTTACACTGTTGTCATCACAGTTTAGCACTATATTCAAATCGGAATGAACTTGACTATACATTCAAGCGACATGAAATAACATTGCAGGTTTCCAATATTCAAACAAATGAAGCCCCACTAAAGTTTGAAACCAAATCTAGGTCCTTTCGCCTTAAAACACTGTTCGTTTCGAGTTTCTTCAACACGGAGTAAAAAACTAGAAGGCAAGTCAGTTCAAGGTCATTGTTCGGAAATACGAGGATTCAATGTTGCAGAGAAAACGCCCCTCGAGTCTCAAAGAAATCGCCAGCCGGCAGCTCAGAAGAACAAAGGATCAATCCTACCTGCATCTAAGATAAGCGGATATTCGTGGTAGTTTACTACCATTTAGCAGGCAGCGGGAACAGGAGCTGAAGTGAAGACTTCTCAGGAGCGGAGACCGGAGCGAAGACAGGAGACATCCGAACTCGGGAAATCAGGAAGGATAATCCGCACGGTGTCCTGGGCGTGGTCCCTTTTATAGTCCTAGCCGAGATACAGGAGCTGTCGAGGGAAAAAAGACCTCGGCAGCAAATCCAACAACGGAACCAAGGAAACAAGCATTGGCAAAAGTGGCTGGAAAAGCGGTAACACGCAAAAGGCAGCTTGCCAAGTGAATCATCAACAAGCATTGGCGGAAGTTACTCGGAAACACACAACAAGTTGGGCATTAACCAAAGAGGATGCAACAAGCATTGGCAAGAGGCTGAGACTGGCAAATAGAGTCAAGTAAGCATGTGGCAGAAAACAAGGAAGGTGCTAAGAACCCACACCAAACATACAGTACAAGAGTCAAAGACAATAATGTAAGCAGCAGAATACGAGAAAGGCGGAATGTCGTAGCAATAAGCCATGGATCCTGACACATTTGGGCTCTTTTGTCTGTGGTGGCCATTTTGGGAGACTGCATGTCAGAATGTTTTAATGAAATAGAAAAGGATTTGAGAAAACACTCAAAATGTGCCCTAATTTTTCATTCTGCAGCACTAATTATACTTTCTATGGCAAAATATACCCCTTCATGTTGTTTCTTTTTAAATTAAATGTTTTAAGAGTTACCACTTTATTCCAATCAAGATGGCTTCAGGTGTGCCATATCTTTGTAATAAGTAGGACTGTTAGCGCTCTAGTTGTTCTTTTAGAACACTCTGGGACATTCTGTCATTGGGCTATACTTGGGCTACATCTGGGTGATATTTGGGCTATATTTTGTCAGAGTCTTGATTATTAGGTTCCCTTGAATTCCCCAGGAACAGTTCCCCAGAACCCTAGGAAAACACTGTGTGCAAAAGGTTTCTATTTCTTCCTTAGTAGTATCACTAAACCACATGAACCCCTTTTCCTGATCCCAAGAAAAGAGCTAGAATAGGCAGATACGAAAGGTCTCCTCAAATAATAAGTAGGACTGTTAGCGCTCTAGTTGTTCTTTAGAACACTCTAGGAGGCTGCAGTAGAACACAAAGGAATCAACTGACAGTCTCTGTCCTTGTTGGATGTACATGTTTTACTGAGAATGTCAGACTTCATTTTCACATGACTGAGAAAGATAATGTGAATTTACAGAAAATATGCTTTCAGTTTAGCTTATAGATCCCCTTCCAAACCACTGTGGGAAAATCATGAGATATTAGTTTTCTTTCAAACAATATTCATGATATCACAGCAGAAGGTTTTTTCACATGGTAAAATCACCTTAGAACCCACCACAATTCCTAAAACGAGTATGGTACCATCAACAAATGATTTATAATGTAACTAAAGTCCTAAAACCCTCTATTAACTACAATGTTTTTTAATGAGGTGCTATCATGTATATTGGTCCCAAGATGGCTGCCAACACTTCTTGGATGAAGTGCTGACAGCCAATCAGATCAGATGTGTGGTTAGGCTCCGCCCAGATATATATCTTTTTTTGAACATAAATTACTCAAAATCCACTGGAGCACATATATTGAGACCTAGCAAAGGCACATCGGGCTAACAGTCCCTACAATTTTGACAAGTTTCGTGCAAATCCATTCAGCCGTTCGAGCTAAAAGTGAGGCCAACCGCCCTATGGAAATTAAAATGGGAAAAACGCGTTTTGGGACCCCCCTTTTTTCTCGGCCCCCCCTTGATGAACCCCCCCCGAATTGTCAGGGGCTGCTCAGAAAAAAAAATTTCAATTTTCCTGAAGATTTCAGCCAATTCCGTCCACAAACGCCAAAGTTATTAGACATAGAATTTTCAAAAATCCCATAGAGAAAAAATCCTATTTATATATACCTACTGGCGACCGCCAGTAGGTAATATATATATATATTCACTGAAAAAACCATAGGTTATAGACCATATATAGTTAGGGATTTGCATTTACAAAACCTTATTTTACTCGCATAAAACCATTGAAATTCCATATATAGTTAGTTGCGCTAACTATATATCGCGCACCCGCAATCCACTGCTGATGATGTCACATATTACATCATTCATGACATGGTCAGTGACATCACTGATGACATCACTGATGACATCTCAAATGACATCACTGATGACATCTCAAATGACATCACTGACGACATCACTGATGACATCTCATTTGACATTACTGATCACATCACTAATGATATCATACATGTGATAATACGATGAACCTCTTCAGACTCTAATATAACCTTAGATACAATCAGTGTAAACAGACACTCACAGACTGTCACTCATCCATGCAGTTACTCACACACCTAGTCAGTCATGCAAAGAATCAATCACACCTCCATTTCCTCAACTATACAGTTATACAAACTTTACTTATTCAAACATATACTAACACATATTTACTCTCTTATACAATCCCTGATACAAGTTCACAATGATCCATACAGCCACTCACACATTCACTGGCTCTTATGCACAGTTATTTATATATGTCAACTCTCACATGTACTGTGTTTTACATATGTACTTACTTTGACATGTAGCACTGAGATATCCATTCACTCACCAATACACTCATGCACACAGTCAACCGCCCATACAGCTGTTTCCACATGCACTTTTGAAACCATACATCTAGTGAATCAACTGCTCACACATCTATGGACAGAGTCATACACCTCCCAGCCACCCACACACACACTCAGTCTCCCATACAAATACCTGGGCTACCAATCAATAACCCATATAGTTACTCATATAGCTACTTATCAACACATGCAGCAGTTTACAGAACAACAGACATAATAATGCACAAATTAAGACAGTTTAGTCACTAACCCATGCACTCAGTGAGACATATTTAATCACTCACTCATACAGTCAGTCATGCACCTACTAAATCCTTCATCCAGACACTTATACATCCACTCATTCTTCAATATGTAAGACATATTTACACTTTACAGAAACATACAGTCACTGGATGTTGTCATCAGTGATGTCATCAGTGATGTCACTGACCATGTCATGAATGATGTAATATGTGACATCATCAGCAGTGGATTGCGGGTGCGCGATATATAGTTAGCGCAACTAACTATATATGGAATTTCAATGGTTTTATGCGAGTAAAATAAGGTTTTGTAAATGCAAATCCCTAACTATATATGGTCTATAACCTATGGTTTTTTCAGTGAATTTTCAAGGTTTTGTAAATGCAAATTCCTAACTATATATGGTCTATAACCTATGGTTTTTTCTGTGAATTTCATTGGTTTTTTAAAAGCTAACATCTGTAGCTGTAAAATGTATTCTTCTTTAAATCCCAAAATATATTTAGATGTTTATTGATAATTTTTTTTTAAATATTTTTTTTCTTCGCTTTCGGTTCGCGAACCGGGAAGCTTTCCGTTAGCTCATCTAGTCCGCGAACCGGTCAACGTTACGTTAGCGGAACTGTGACGCGTCGCGGAAGCGCGACGTATCACGTTGTCGCGTAATGCGTCTAATGACGCGGCGCGTTAGCGCTCCCGGAAGTGCTCCGGACCGCGAACCGGAAGCGATCCGGGACGCGGCGCGCGCCGCGTAACGTAAGCGGAACAGGTCATGTGACTTGTTTATCAAACTTTTCATTGGTTCATTTCACTTTTGGTTTCCAAATGATGTATGACTAGGTCATGTGACCTAAAAATAACACTTTTCATTGGTTCAGAACTTTTGCTTTTCCCAAATCATGTAAACCCCTCCTTATTTCCTCACTCTGACTTTCATCTTGGTGAGAGAAAGACCATTTACCTACAATTGAGCAATGGCTTCTGTACTTGCTGCAGCTGGTGGACCCCCACCACCACCTCAACCTCCTCATAAGAAGAGAGGACCACCTAGTCAATTTATGTCTAACAGAGAGGAGGAAGAGGAGGAAGATGAAGAAGAAGATAGAGAGCAACCACAATTTATCCAAGAGTTGCCCCGTGTTTCAAAGAGAAAAACAAGTTTCATCTGGCAGTTTTTCTCCATCCCTCCTGGATCAAAGAAGGTGAATGCTAAATATGCCACCTGCCTCATCTGTGATTACAGATTGTCTAGAGGCACAGAGAAGAAATACAGTATGGGCAACTATACGATGCATCGACATATGAGCAGGTGGCATCCCTTAAACTACAGCCGGGCTGAGTTAAGGGACCTAGAAGACAATCCCCCGACAACTCCTGTGGCCAGATCTACCTCTACAATGTCTTTGACAGGAAGAGAGACACAGGAAACTGTGCCAAACATCCAACCAAATTTCCAACATATCAAGTTTACTTGTATATACTGTGGTGCTATGCTGTCGTATGGCAACATGAGCGTCAACCTGATTAATATGGCGTTCAATAACCATAAATGCCCTAATGCACCCAAGAAGTAATTTTTTTTTTGCTCCTGTTGAGCCGTTTTCAATGCCTGTTTTTTGTTGTTTCCCCTCCATAAAAAACACAAAAAAAACATAAAACAGTTCTAAAAATACAAAAAAATCAAAAAATGTTCAGAAAAAAATAAATAAATAAATAAAACAACAAAAACAAAAAAAAACAGTTCTTTTCAGAACTACCTCCCCTTTCAAACAAAATTGCTAGAATGTTTATCACTCTGGCAAGCTCTATTTCTTTTGGTTCGCTTCAAGTTCGCTGACCGGTTCGCGAACTGGAAGCGAACCAAAAAAAATATTTTTTTAAAAAAAAGAAGAGTTAGTATAAGGGAAGTAAACAGAGAATAATGTAAAAAGAAAGACAGCTATAGAGAGTAAATGAGAGATAGTGTCAGTGACATCATCAGCAGTGCATTGCGGGTAAAAAGAGTAGAAAACATTTACCTTATAATTCTTGTTACCTTTTTAAAATATTTTTTCATACTTTCAATCTGTAAAACAGAGAACAAACATTTCCAAAAATATTAAAACATGTATTTAAAAATTAGAAAAGAC
The DNA here is from genome assembly GCF_964263255.1 of Lissotriton vulgaris. Classification (NCBI taxonomy): domain Eukaryota; kingdom Metazoa; phylum Chordata; class Amphibia; order Caudata; family Salamandridae; genus Lissotriton; species Lissotriton vulgaris. The sequence continues at coordinate 1,291,918,041 of NC_141689.1, read as the reverse complement.
AAGGGAAAAGGTTCAAAAACAAACAGTTTTTCAACAACTTTGACATTTACAGAAGTCTCTGCTTCTCTACGTGCCCTACACAATCCTAAAGATATATATTTTAAAGAAACTGTATCTTGATGTTGATGAACTGAGGCCTATTTTGGAACATGGTGTTTTTTTTGCACTGCTAATGTCTCACAATAGTGATGCAATAGCAGCGCAAAAAAGATGTAAAGCCATCATAAAATTGTGTCTAACATTTTAAATGATTGTTTTAGGATGCAAATAAGATGTGTGCTTTCAAGAGCTTTCTTTGAGGTGAGGCCTCTTTTCTTTTTTTAAAAAAAACACTACCCAGAAGTACAGCACTGTAAGCATTAAAACTGATATTTACAGAACTCAGCTTACCCATATGTACCTCACATTTCTAAATGTATATCATAAGGACAAAAAGCATAACATTAATTATACATGTTAAATGGTTTATTTTTGCTGTTCTCAGAATGTATCAAATTTCACTTAAATCAGTGACTTGAAGGTATTCATCATGTAACAGCGGGGAAAAAAAAACACAATCAAAATGACTGTGTTTAAAAAACCCATACAACCTAAGAAATCTGATTTCAAAACTCCTTAAAATTAACTTACTTTCAATGACGTCGAACGATCTCCTATAAACAGCATCCACTCTGTTGTGCTATAAATATTTTCAGCCCGCCACTTTCTGAAAGAAAACCTCCATCGATACGTAAAATATGTTACATAGAAAAAAAACTTCTCTCATTATATCACATGTTTCCACTAGGCCAAATCATGTTGCCGCGATTCGCAAGTCTTGTAATTCTTCCAATCAAATCCCGACATTTTCTATTTTCGCAACTTTCAAAAATAAAATATTTGAGATTATTTTCACAATCCTGGACTACTAATATCTTACTCTTCTTTGTCACTCATGTTCTCCTTTTCCTATGACACTGATACTGCTTACTATGAAGCAGACTTACTTCCATCAGGTTTATATAGTTGGATTTTTAATCTAGACAGCATTGCAGACTTACATTCCCTCTACTTAAAATTTTGGTTTTAAAAACACCAGGTAAGAATTTTTAAGGTCAAACGGCAATTTTTTTGTGAAAGTTACAACGGAATCATTACAGAATGACCAGCCGTTTCCAGACTTTAAGTAAGCTGTATAATGTCCTGATGTTGTTGATGGACCATCGTGATAGATAATTGCTACAGTAACAAAAGTCCTCCCTGATATTGACAGCTGAGAAGCCACAAGATTTTTTATTAAAGTTGACAATTTTGATCCATCAGGCCTACAACGTTGGATCATTAAAATGACATACTGGCTATATCTACGTATAAATAATGTTGACATCATATCACATTTACATTGGCTACACTCCATGTTGTGATCCGCTGCATTTACTAGCTTATTAAAGGACACTGATTTACTGTCTGGCAAAGTTAAATATATAAATCTTTCTGAGTCTACACTAGTAGTACTTGATACCATACAGTTCTCGCAGTCATGCTGCCATTGATAAGAAAGCCCAAACAGGTGATCTACATCTACACCCTCATCTTGCAATACATCAAGCATATACATTAAAAACTCCTGACAATCTTGCTGATTATTTTCAGAGAAGTCTGTTTGACCTGAACATTCATCTAACAGATAACGAACTTCAGACACACTTTCTACTTTTGTTCGATCAGTGCTACATTTCTCTAACACAGAATTCAACAAGCAGCATAAACTTTGTTCTGAATTGAACACAATCTGTTCTTTTAAACTCTCTAGTGAAAAGAGAACATTAACAACTACATTTGCATAGCAGTTGACACCAGAACTGTTTTCAAATTGAAAACCAACAACATCTTCAACAGAATCCACTTTCTTTCTGCTAACAACTTTCGGTTCATTGACTTTTAGTCTTTTTGCAACAACCTCCCTACTATTACTGATATTTCTACGTTTCTGGCCTACCACACGTTTCTCAAACAAAGGATATTGAGGCAAATGTGGCGCATACTCTCTTCTTAACCTATTGTATTCCTTAACACAATCTAGATCCGCACAAATGTTTGTGACATCACAGTCAATCAAGTACAATCCCGATAAAGTTCTAACTCGTGACAATGCCACATATGCCATACCCTCCTTGAACACAGAACTGCCAATATTCACCAATGCACAGTCTACACTTAAACCTTGCGATTTATGGATTGTCACCGCATATGCCAAGCAAACAGGAAACTGTTTACGGCGAACATATAAGTCTTTAACAAGCAAAAACCTAGCAGAACAACGACCAATTTGCTGTACTTCCTCAATGCCATCAAATTTAATTCTTAAAAATTCTATTCCATCTCTATTTTTGTATTTCTCAAAATCAACAACATTACCCATTGATCCATTTACCAGACCTCTTTCTACATGTAAATTCCTTCTCAAAATGATTCGGCAATTTAAACACACATTCAAAGTCTTTTCAAAACCCGCTGTCTTAGATATAGTCTTCTCTAATGAATCCAATTTTGATTTCAAATTGTCTGACAAAATAATTGTTGATCCCATATGCTCTAATTTGTCGATAGCTTCAAGTTTCACAATCTCTTGCTTTTCTAAATTCAACATTTTGTTGTTGAAGATGGCACATTCTGCAAGAGTTGGCATGAGACATATCCCGGATTTCTTCTCAGTAATTTTCTGAAAAATATTCTCAGGCACAATCTCTTGTTTGGGATATAAATTTGACAGTAATCGTGCATTTAAAGCTTCTTTCCCATGCTCGGTCACTTTTCCAATTCTAATATCTTGTAGAATATTCTTGTAATCTTCATCCTTTGCCTGACGCATATTTTGATGCAGTTCTGCATAATTGAAGTTTAACCATATATTGACGTTGCCAATGCTCCCTAGGCACTTCCTGGTATCTTCATGCGTGAGTATTTTGAACACAGGTTGACCTTTTACTGGTGTCAGCTGCAGAAGATCTCCGAAAACAATGATGTGTTTCCCACCAAATAAGACATCATATTCAGTTTTAAGTACTTCTTGCATTCTCAAATGCACAAAGGCAAGCATGACATTGGAAACCATGCTTACTTCGTCAATGATAAGTAGTTTCATTTTCCTCAAGACTCTTGAAACTTCACAGCAAGCATCTCCAGATAACTTGTTGTATTGTAATTTGTTGTCATGCTCCACCGGCAGCATCAGTAGACGATGCAAAGTAATACCTTTAATGTTATGTGCTGCCAGTCCAGTAGGAGCGGTGACAACACAAGACAGCGATGACTCAGTCCTTTCCTGCAAATAACAAGAGATTGCTTTAATGAGGAAACTTTTTCCAGTTCCCGCTTCTCCACTCACGTACAGTCGGACAGGCTTCAACGATGTACATGAGCACTTGTTCTTCTCATGACTTAATCCGTGCTCAATTTCCTTGGTAACTTCATCATATATTTTCCTCTGCTCAACGTTGAGTTGTTTTTCCAAGTCTTCTAAGTTAACTGAATCCTCCTGAGCATGTGCCATGGCTCTTTCTACTTCATTCATAGCAGTGGCAGCTTCATTTTCGATAATAGGTCCTCCAAGTGGATCTTGACTCAATGAAACAGAACTCTGACTGTCCTGAGAACTGTCTCTGGCAATCTCGGCTGCAATCGTTGCTTCCTGCTCAATTTCCAAAGTTAGCATTTCTTGATATTTAGAAAAAGCAGGACATTCTATGGACTCCTTGGCTGCATTGAAAGAGTCTTCGTAACAGAGGAAATCTCCAAGCAGTTCCTCTTCTGCACGCCAAGGCTTGAAAAGTTGCAAAAGTGCTAAATAGAAAAACTCCTTTTTTTCTGGAGATTCACCACTCAATTTTCGATGGTTTACTAATTGGCATTTTCTTTGCTTGACCAGGCATCCCTCACTTCCAATTACAGCATACACTCCTTTCTCAATATCTTCTTTGATGTTCCTCTTGAATATATAATTTTGGAGAACCTCATATAAACAAACATTGTCAAGGTGACTGCTTCGATTTGGATAATATGTATCCAACATGTTGGTCTTCAAAATGTCGGTACTGTTTGGTTCCTTTTCTGCCAAATACTCAATTTCCCGGACAGGTTTTAGAACTCGATTTCGCGTTGCAGCAAGACCAAGACTCGCCCAAACGAGACTCCTGGATTTGGCATAGAGACTTGCTGAAGACAATCGATCAGAACATTCGTAAGCTCCGATTTCTCGATGCGACAACATCTTCAGACTGAAACTGTACAACTTCTTGCTGAGGCTCTTTTCATGGGAAATGTCCTCCCACATATCCTTCAGTTCGGTCTTTTCTTTTTTGGTGATGTAAGATGTCACATACCGAGCCACAGCCATACAGTTGTCAGCCACAAACTGTATATCCATGTTGGCATTCCACATGGACAAAATCACTGGGTTGTAGTCATTGATGTACTTGGACTCTTCATTCCTTTTCAAATTGTATGTATTCTTGGGTGATTTCCTCGTCACATTTTGTCGCAGCGAAGACATCAAACTGTTCACTCTTCCTTTAGAAATCACCGGTCGTGGAAAGTTGAAACGACATTTGGTGTAGAACTTGTCCTTGTTTCTGAATTTACGACGACAGTACTTTCCACAACGATGGCTTTGGAAACGTAGAACTTGTTCTCTTAGACTTTTCTTCTCCGTTGCGTTTGGAACAGCACACGTAGAATACTGTTCGATGAAATTCATCACTAAGTCATCCGGATCTGTTCCAAATTTAGGTGCATCCTTGATCCACAGCAACATATGTATATGAGGGGCACCTCTTGCTTGGTACTCCTTTCTCCAGAAGAAATCCAACACCTCTCCAAGAGGTGGATTCTTTTTATTTGTGATGAAAGACATCATAGCTTCAAATCTATGATTGAAGTACCTGCATACATTCACTGGATCCAAAGAACACAGTTCTCCAGGTGTCTTGAATTCAATGTTTTCAATATTTCCATTTGCCTCTCGTAGAAATTCAAGTAAGTCTTCCCAGCCATACTCGGCACAGCTCAGAGTGAGGAACCATGTTGGAGTTCCTAAGTTCCTCAGCATACATTTTAAATCACCATGACGACGGTACCAGTACTCATTAGTACCACGCTGACACGCCATGAGATTAATTAAGTGAGAATCCAAAATACTGTCTTGGACATTGACTTTATGCATAAAGTCACTTGCCGAGATGTTTCGCATCTGTATACCACTTTTTAAGATGTGGTTCACTGCATATGACAGTCCAGACAGATCGCTTTCAAACAGGAGATGAAACAAATAGGGAATGCATTGCCGAAACCTAGGATCTTCTGCATACAATCGTAAAGTCCGGTATTCAGACGCAGGAATTTGATGAGGTCGCTCATCATATCTTCCTCCTTGACCTGTGGGAAATAGCTGTGGGAAACACCGAGCTTCCAAACTTTCCTCCCAAACACTAATGGGACTCCCTTTGGCTTGTTTCATTTGAAACAACTCAATAGCATTCCCCATGACTTCCTTGGAATGCAAAGGATGAACACTATAATGTTCATATATTTCTTCACTTTTAGAGGTCTCTACTTTCTCAATTTGGCCAGCACACAAATCGCTATCCTCTTCATCACTTACTTCCTCTTCTGCAACATATACATTCTTATAGTACTTATTATTTTTCTTCAAATACACTGTTGCCTTTTTGACTTTCCTAACATCCACTAAATCTTGCCATATTTTCTTATTCTTTGTCGGAACCCCATTAACCAAGATAACCAGAGGTTCCTCTTCCACTTTTTCTATTCCAATTGTGTTAATGTTTTTCTTCAAATCTAGAGGCAAATAAACAACTCTTCCCTTTAATCCTCTCTGTAAATCTGCTGGAGGCAACTTCCCTGTCTTTGGCTCCATTCTTACAATAGCCTGAAAGGGATGGATACTTTGAATCAAAATAGATTCATAAGTATTTAAATCCTTCAATTCAGAAGGAATCTCAACCAATTCCAGATTATTATGAACTGCCCTAGCAGGCATCTGGTTTTGGTTTAATTTATTACAACAATAAGTACACACACGTTGATCCGATCCCAAATCAAAATAATTTTCTACCATCAAGTATGTGGCAAAATCCTTCCATTCACTATTATTTTCCCTTTCACTTTTTGCATATAAATCCACTACCTTAGTCTGATTCTTATAATAAGTGCGTCGACAACATACACAAGTGAAATTAGGCCTCTCACTTGATTTCATCTGAAACGTGGCAATTTCCTTCTGAAAATTATCTGTACTGGAAACCTGTACATTATCTTCCACATTACCCTCTACTTCAGGGTCAATTTGAACATTCTCATCTTTACTACCAAAGTAACAAAACTCAATTTCTTCACAAAGATTCTTCACATCTATTTCAGAACCATGCAAAAGAGCAGCACATAATTGTTTAAGCATAATTGCTGGACTCTTAGCATAATACAACATTCTCACTAATTTTCTCACTTTATTATGATGCACTGCTAGCATCCTGAAATGATGAAAAACACTCTGGCATACTCTCCTGGAAAGACAAGCCAGTGAATGACCACGCAAACCTGTCATTTGTCTCACTCTGCAAGGATCTAAATCTTGCAACAACTTCATTTTCTGCTTCAAACTTTTCTTATTAAATGTCCGTATAAAATCACAAAGCAAATTGATGGAAACCTGTCGCACACTGCAAATAGAACTACACTTCCAAATGTACACAGGACCCTTAGGACGTCTTCCTAAAACCTCATCACTTAGCGCCTCTTCTGTCTCTGTTGTCACAAGTTGTTCTTTTTCAACTGGACAACCATCCTTCACTTCATAAGCTCGACCACTGATGTCAACTGCATGCACCAAATCATTATCCTGAAAATAAGTCTCCTCATTAAAAAATGCCTCAGAACTTGAACTATGCATCCATTCTCCGGAAAAAACTTCACAAAAGTTAGTACGATTTACTACTCTCTTCCATCTACTTTTTGTTTTGAAATCAGAAATTACCTTGCTTAGTTTCCTAATTCTATTGATTACCAAAATAAACAACTTTCGCTTAATTTCAAAAGCATGATCAATAATTTTCTCTACATTTTTCTTCTTCCTATAAAATGCCGCTTTCTGTTGGCCTTTCTTTTTAATATTTTTCAATAAATTAACTAATATCCTATTACGGAACATTCGATTTCGAATGTCCCTAAACTGTTGTTTCCTTCTACTATCATGCACAGAGTTATCTCTTCCTCTACCAGTAACATTTGTGATGGGTCTCTCCTTTCCATTTAAATTACTTTTCTTTTTGTGAACTGAAACATTTTTTTGAGCAAAACTTTTTTTACTACAAATATTTCTTAAGAATGATTTCGTGCTCTTACCCGGACCTTTCTTGGTGTTTTGACAAGTATTTGGGGAAGAGGACTGCTGCAATAAAACATCATCCTGCTGTCTTTGACGTTTTCTAGCCTTTCGTATTCTACTTTTGGAAGGCATTTTCCAAACTATGAAAGAATCTGCAGTTGAATCTGTGGAAAAATATAATATAAAATGTTATTAACCACTATTACCAAACAGTAAATAAATAACAGTCATCTAAAACTTAATGCCGTACTAATTATTTAACATAGCAAATATTTTCCACCAGCACTGCATCACAAAAATGACACTCAATGGTACAAAACAGGCATACAACACTCATAAATCACTCCCTAATATTTTAAATCATTAATTCAGGATGACGATAAGATGTAGCCTATCTAAAGATTTGTTTAGGCCCTGATCTTTAGACTGGGGTGAATGTGTGTCATTGATCCACATTCAGTCCATCACCTGTTTTGTTTATTTGAGGTGAGGCCAACACATGGTTGCAGATAAGATTTTCACTGAAAAAAACCAAGGTAAAAAAACATGTGAAGGCCTACCAATGAAGTAAATCATTAAATGAAAACCAATACATTTCTGGAAATATGCACTACTAGTGCTTCATAAGATGTTTTGGGTCATATTTATAAGGCATTTGAGTATCTAGTATGCTATTTTACGTTCTTCATGGTGCAAATGTATTGTAAATACGCTCCCACCTGCGGTTGGCAAATTTAGATTTTGATTATGGGAGTTAGATAGGCATGTTAATAATTTCCCAAAAATGGTGTATAACCCCAAACAACCTTTGAAGCAAATGCTCTTAGCCATGTTATCCACCTCCCATTGGATAACATGGCTAAGAAGTGCTTGCAAATGTGAAAAAAAACGGCCGCAATGCATGAATATCGCAGAAAAATCAGCGATATTCATGCATTTTCCAGCAAATGCTCTTAGCCATGTTATCCACTTCCTATTAAATAACATGGCTAAGAACTGCTCAGGGCCCCATGAGGAACGCTTTCCATTTAAAAAGGGAAAAATAACATCAAAGACACTAAAATGCCTTCTAAATATGAACCCAAACAACCTATGAAGCAATGTGAAAAAAAACGGCCGCAATGCATGAATATAGCAGAAAAATCAGCGATATTCATGCATTTTCCAGCAAATGCTCTTAGCCATGTTATCCACTTCCTATTAAATAACATGGCTAAGAAATGCTCAGGGCCCCATGAGGAACGCTTTCCATTTAAAAAGGGAAAAATAACATCAAAGACACTAAAATGCCTTCTAAATATGAACCCAAACAACCTATGAAGCAATGTGAAAAAAAACGGCCGCAATGCATGAATATAGCAGAAAAATCAGCGATATTCATGCATTTTCCAGCAAATGCTCTTAGCCATGTTATCCACTTCCTATTAAATAACATGGCTAAGAACTGCTCAGGGCCCCATGAGGAACGCTTTCCATTTAAAAAGGGAAAAATAACATCAAAGACACTAAAATGCCTTCTAAATATGACCCCAAACAACCTATGAAGCTCTAACAGTACATATCCTGAAATTTAATTGATTTCAAAATTCGTTTTTAAACACAACATATAAATCAATTGTATACCTGCATTCATGAAGAAATGACTAAAAATGTCCTTGAGACACATGAAAGTGTTTTCTGGAATGCCCTAGCACCATTTTTGGGACACTATTAACATGGCTAGGTAACTCCCATAATGAAAATCTAAATTTGCCAAGCACAAGTGGGAGCGTATTTACAAGACACTTGCCCCATGAGGAACACTTTACATTTTGAAAGGTAAACATAACATCGCAGAAAAGTCAGCGATATTCATGCATTTTCCAGCAAATGCTCTTAGCCATGTTATCCACTTCCTATTAAATAACATGGCTAAGAACTGCTCAGGGCCCCATGAGGAACGCTTTCCATTTAAAAAGGGAAAAATAACATCAAAGACACTAAAATGCCTTCTAAATATGACCCCAAACAACCTATGAAGCTCTAACAGTACATATCCTGAAATTTAATTCATTTCAAAATTCGTTTTTAAACACAGCATATAAATCAATTGTATACCTGCATTCATGAAGAAATGACTAAAAATGTCCTTGAGACACATGAAAGTGTTTTCTGCAATTCCCTAGCACCATTTTTGGGACACTATTAACATGGCTAGGTAACTCCCATAATCAAAATCTAAATTTGCCAAGCACAAGTGGGAGCGTATTTACAAGACACTTGCCCCATGAGGAACACTTTACATTTTAAAAGGAAAACATAACATCTTAGACACTCAAATACCTTATAAATATGGCTCAAAACAACCTATGAAGCTCTAGCAGTACATATCCAGAAATTTAATTGATTTCTTAAATCGTTTTTAAAAGGAACATATCTGTTTCAGCTTACATAACAGACCATGAAATGGGCTCCATGTATCACAATATCTTGTGTTACTGCATGCCAGAATGTTACACCAAATATGCAATTACAATTTCTCTATGAAACTAATTCTATTAGTATATCACTAGAGACAAAACCACATTTTATAAACACAGCTTTTTTCATCATTTTCTCCTTAAATCATACTATTCTCTATCTAAATTAAATAAATCTTTTCTCACCTTAGCAAATATTTTTTGAGTTTTGAAAACAGTCTCAGAAATACACCAAATTGTCTTCAGCAGAAGAAAAAGGATGCACTCCAAAGGCTGCAGCTATTGAAAGCACAGAAATACAGATATTCATTTCACATATCTCTCATATTAGCCAATCATACCTCTTCCCTCACTTTTTTCAAATCAAAACCCTTCCCCCCTCTGCCCTGTCTGCCTTGTTTCCATAGCAACCACCTCCTGGAAGACCTCTCATGTTTGCAAATTCACACAACAATGTTTCAATTGAACTCTGAACTCTCAGTGCACCTGCGTATCCAGTGCAATCTTTCATTAAATGTTTCTTCCTTGACCATTCAAATGACATGTTTCAAAGAACACATCCATGCACCCTAACTTTCTGTTTTCAGAAATGGAAATGCACCAATCACTGCTAATGAATCATTAGCATTGTAAATCCACAGTTTTTTTTCTTTAGAAACTCCTACTGTTTCAACTGCCCTTTCATTACCACACTTCATCTGACTGCAGAACAACCTTCTCCCACCATGTTTAAGGTCTGGATTGTTGGACATAGTTACATCCACTGGGCTCAAAGGTATGCTGAGAACAGAAATTTACCTAACCTCAATTTACAAGATGTGGAAATTAAGTGGTTGGGCCAAAGAGGATTAAAATGTCACCAATTGATACCATTGGTGAAAACCTTTATGCATTTGCCAAAACCTGACCTGTTAATTGTGCACTGTGGAGGTAATGATTTGGGCACTTTGACAGGGGTAGGTCTGGAAATGCTTTTAAAGGACACCTTTGAGCAATTAATGGCACTTTTTCCTCAAACTGCCTTGGTATATTCCAATATATGCCAAAGACAGAAATGGAAGTGGTCCAACCAATTTTGTCCACAAATTGAGAAAGCGAGGAAGCATGTAGACAAATCTGTTTCAGCTTTCATGAGAGACCATGGAATGGGCTCTCTGTACAACAATAACTTGCGTTACTACATGCAAGATATCTACAGAGGAGATGGAGTTCACTTCTCAGATGAGGGCAACAGAATTTTCATTCTGAATTTAAGACTGTGCATTGGTACCTACTTATAAGTACCTAAATGTACCATAAACCCAAAAGCTCTTCTCAGAGCTACCCTTCATCTGATCACTCACAATTATTATTTTTTTCTAATTTTTTTCATTATTTTTCCACAAAATTCGCTCCCCGGGGCGCTACCCGGTTCGCGAACCGAAAGCTAACCTCGCGGAATTTTTAAAAAAAATGTTTTTTTCCGCACATATAAGCCTCCTCAGCCACCCTCAGAAAACCTAGAGGGTCAAGATAAGTCTACCATGACCCCTTCTACCCATTCTAAACATTATTTGCCCTCCATCTTGTATCTTAATGCGCCCGAAACACAAAATGGTGGACTCCCGTGACGCTTAAGGTTCGCGAACCGGGCCGCTTCCCGGAAAGCGGTCCAAAAAAAAGGTGGGAAAGTAATTTACAGAAAAACGACTAGAGACACTCTCACCAAATATAGATTAGCTCATACTACATAACAATCCCTTCCATTCTCACAAATTTCATTGAAATTTCATTTAGCCATTTAGCCTGTAGACCTCTCCAAGTACCCTGAGGTAAATTACTTCACAAAACACATCTGAAGTGTTGGAATTGACAACCAATGAAAATGTTACTTTCATTTTCTACTTTTATTACCTGACATTTGATTGGTTATATACCTGAATATATATAAAGGAAGAGAAGGAAACACAGCCATTTTGACTACTACTTGTTGTTGTATATATCATTTAGAATATCACTAATAACATCAACTTGTTTCTAAAGGTAAGTTGTTATTTTTAAAACTGAAGTATATTGTGCACTATAAGTAAATATGGTAAACTTTTTCAGATAGTTATATACTATCCCTCTGTAAGAGTTAGACATTGAGAAAGGCTTCTTTATTATAATTATGGACTGTTTTAGGTTTCCGTGGTATAATTATGAATTTACTTAGGCTTCTTCACAGGCACTTTTTAATAGTACTACTTCACGCCTGAAACCATACAGTGCCCATAGATTACTTCTCTGTTATAAACTCACAAGTGCCTGTCTGAACTTAAACCCAACAGTGCCCTATCTCTACTGATATATTTATTTTTTATGCAAATTACAGCAATAAAATGGAAGGTGAGCAGAATGTTTCCTTCGAAATTGTTCTGGAGAACAACACAGAAAAAGTTAATGAGGACAATGATGACTCAGATTTCATGGATGAATCACGGGACCATGAATTAGTTCAATGTGTAGAATCTGTGGATCATTTACTTTATTATGATGACGGTCAAATGTTGGAACTTATGTTCACTGAACAAGAACACATATCAGACAGTGAAATGCTAGACGTTGTATTAAATTTTGAAAAACAATCCGAAAAATAAAATTGTATGTAATATTAAAAAATTGTTTGAGTCTTTAATCATTTTTATATGTAATTCATAAACTAGTTAAATGTTAGAAATGTTATTAAATTTTGAAACACAATCACAATAATAAATAATTGCTTAAAAAATAAAAAAATTAAAAAATAATCAACAAAACCAACAAATAATTAACATACAGTATTAGAAAAGTCTTTCATTCTTTTATCCATAAAGTTCGCTGCCCAGAACGCTTTCTGGTTCGCGAACTTGGTGCTTACCAGGCAAAAAAAATTTTTTTTTTTTTTTTTTGGACCCTCCTAGGCCCTTTTAAAACCTCCACATAAAACCTAGGGGGTCAACGAGGATCTACTATGCCCCCTTATGGTAATTTCCCCCTTTGTTTTGGCCTCCTCTTGTCTCTCGATCCTACCGAGAGACAAGATGGCGGCCGCTCCGGACTGTTTAGAATGTTGACAGACACCGGAGGGCCAATCAGCTTCGCATCGCAAAGTTCCGATACGCGAAAAGTTCGCGAACCGGATCGCTGCCCGGAGCGCTGTTACAGATATATATCTTGATTTAAACGTTAATTTCTCAAAATCCACTGAAGCACATATATTGAGACCTAGCAAAGGCACATCGGGCTAACAGTCCCTACAATTTTGCCAAGTTTCGTGCAAATCCATTCAGCCGTTCGAGCTAAAAGTGAGTCCAACCGCCCTATGGAAATTAACATGGGAAAAAGGCGTTTTGGGACCCCCCTTTTTTCTCGGCCCCCCCTCCACAAAACCCCCCCAAATTTTCAAGGGCTGCTCAGAAACAAAATGTGCCATTTTCCTGAAAATTTCAGCCAATTCCGTCCACAAACGCAAAAGTTATTAGGCATAGAATTTTCAGAAATCCCATAGGGAAAAAATCCTAACTATATATACCTACTGGCGACCGCCAGTAGGTAATATATATATATATATATATATATATATATATATATATTCACTGAAAAAACCATACTTATTCAAACATATACTAACACATATTTACTCTCTCGATCCATACAGCCACTCACAAATTCACTGGCTCTTATGCACAGTTATTTATATATGTCAACTCTCACATGTACTGTGTTTTACATATGTACTTACTTTGACATGTTGCACTGAGATATCCATTCACTCACCAATACACTCATGCACACAGTCAACCACCCATGCAGCTGTTTCCACATGCACTTTTGAACCCATACATCTAGTGAATCAACTGCTCACACATCTATGCACAGAGTCATACACCTCCCAGCCACTCACACACATACTCAGTCTCCCATTCAAATACTTGGGCAACCAATGAATATCCCATATAGTTACCCATATAGCTACTGATTAACACATTCAGCAGTTTACAGAACAACAGACATAATGATGCACAAATTAAGACAGTTTAGTCACTAACCCATGCACTCAGTGAGACACATTTCATCACTCACTCATACAGTCAGTCATGCACCTGCTAAATTCTTCATCCAGACACTTATACATCCACTCATTCTTCAATATGTAAGACATATTTTAACTTTACAGAAACATACAGTCATTGGATAATGTCATCAGTGATGTCATTTGAGTTGTCATCAGTGATATCATCAGTGATGTCACTGACCATGTCATGAATGATGTAATATGCGACATCATCAGCAGTGGATTGCGGGTGCACGATATATAGTTAGTGCAACTAACTATATATGGAATTTCAATGGTTTTGTGTGAGTAAAATAAGGTTTTGTAAATGCTAATTCCTAACTATATATGGTCTGTAACCCATGGTTTTTTCAGTGAATTTTCAAGGTTTTGTAAATGCTAATTCCTAACTATATATGGTCTATAACCTATGGTTTTTTCAGTGAATTTCAATGGTTTTTTAATAGCAAATATCAAAAGCTTTAAAATGTCAAGAACGTGGTAGGTAAAAACATTTTCGTGTCTATGCACGCTGATGTGCTTTGAACGCAGCCCCCCCTCCCTCCCCCCTCTTTTCTTTTAGGAGTATTCTCTCTTTGCAGATAGTGAAGGGTAGGTAACGCAGTCCTTTGCCCCCATTGTAATCCGTCGTGCCTGCTTCCCTCTCCATTTGATTGATTGTTATCCAAGCATTTACTGTTTTAGAATTGGTTCTCTTTGGTTCATTCTCTATTTACAAACAAGCACAGAGTCGCAATACTCTGTTTAGTCTTTGCAGATCGTGTAAAATCGTTAGAAACAACAAAAGGAATCAAGCAAAATAGGTAGGCCACTAATGGGATCTCTTTTTGACCTCGCTAAAATAGAAACATTAGGAACAACCCCTCATGAGAAATATGAAACTAGTGAGAGGAACTGAGCTCGACGCCATGATGGCTGCGAGACAGCTCGGCTCCGCCGCCCACCCCGCCCAAAACAACTACAAACCCTATGCAAATATTATAAATATATACAACACACCAGCAAAGTAACAGGGTAAAACGTTTTATTAAATAACTATTTACATGGCAGCCTGCTGCAACATCGATCCAAATGCATGCCACCGTTCCCAGTATTTCTCCTCGATTACTCTGCGGCCTATGAGATGGAGAGGCCGGGGCGTTGACTAGGCGGGGCCTCCGGCCGCAACCACAGTGCCAACGATCGCTGCTAACAGCCACTGATCTGAAGAACCGCTGCCTGCGATGCTTCCCTGAGCCGCTTGACGGAGGCCCCCGAGGGGCGGTGTGGTGGCGCGGACTTGGAGGGGGCGCTTGACTCCTGCCCCCTCCGCAAGTCTTGTTGCCCTGGTGTGGCCTGAGATCGCCCCCAACATAGGCGTTCAGCTCCCGGGGTCAGGCGGAACTTGTTGCCTTTTGGTGACTCTTCCATTCTGGACCTTGTCCCACACTCCGTTTGACCTGAAGACACGTCCTGCGGTGCCCTGGTCCAACCATCACATATACCTGCGCCAGGAGATGGCGTGGGGTGCACTGGAAGGGAGAGGCGGCGCGAACGAGCCTCCCCCACCTCCCCATGTGGAGGTTTCTCAGCTACACCCCAGCGCTTCACTCGGCACCTGAGTTGCGCCTGCTCCTGCGGCACAGAGCCTCGCTCGGCCAGCTGAATTGCGCCTGCTCTTGTTATTGCAGTGTCTCACCCGCCATCCGGATGAATTACACCCACTCATGCAGTACAGCGACAGGCGGCTGCCACGGAGCTCAGGAAATGGCGGTCGGCTCCACAGACTTGGGCCTGGCCTGCAAGGATGGCTCTGGGCAACCCTGGAACTCGGACGCTTGACGGCGTGGGGTGCACTGGAAGGGAGAGGCGGCGCGAACGAGCCTCCCCCACCTCCCCAGGTGGAGGTTTCTCAGCTACACCCCAGCGCTTCACTCAGCCACCTGAGTTGCACCCGCTCCTGCGGCACAGGGCCTCGCTCGGCCAGCTGAATTGCGCCTGCTCTTGTTAATACAGCGTCTCACCCGCCATCCGGATGAATTGCACCCACTCTTTCAGCGAGAGGCGGCTGCCATGGAGCTCAGGAAATGGCGGTCGGCTCCACAGACTTGGGCCTGGCCTGCAAGGGTGGCTCTGGGCAACCCTGGAACTCGGACGCTTGACTGCTAGGGCATGGGCCCCATTCCCAAAAGCGTCCCCTCAGCCTTGAAGATTCTACAAGAGTCACCGGGGCCCCCGACTCCCGCCACGACATAGCCACGGAATGCTCTCATGCTGGCGCCAGCTTCAGTCTGAAACATCCAGAAACACTGGAGACTACCAATTCGATCAGTTCCGGTGGAGCCCCAACGTGACCCGGTAGCGAACAACTTGCCCTCCCCTCTTTGACTGATGGTTCTTGTTGCCTGTCCATTCTGTCATATGACGGGCCGCGTTAGCGCACCCGGAAGTGCTCCGGTGCGCGAGGCGCGAAAAGCAGCTACCCGGAAGCGATCCGGGGCGCGGCGCGGAGCGCGTAACGTAAGCATAACAGGTCATGTGACTTGTTAATAAAAATTTTCAATGGTTCATTTCACTTTTGGGTTCCTAATGATGTAAGGCAGGGTCATGTGACCTAAAAATAACACTTTTCATTGGTTGAGAACTATTTTTTGTCCCAAATGATGAAAACCCCTCCTTGTTTCCTCACTCTGACTTTCATATTTGTGAGAGGAAGACCTTTTTTCATCACTTAGCAATAGCAAGTGTTGTAGCTTCAGCTGGTTCATCCCCACCACCACCACCACCTCCTAGGAAGAGAGTACCACCTCCTCATGTGGTGGTTGAGCAAAAGGTGCCCCCCCACACCTTCTTGTTGCCTGATTCGGCCAGCTCAATCGATCGAGCATGAGACTCTGTTGTGATCTGAAAAACCGCTGCCTGCGGTGCCTCACTGAGCCGCTTGACGGAGGCCCCCGAGGGTCGGTGTAGTGCCACGGACTGAGAGGGGGCGCTTGGCTCCTGCCCCCTCCCCAAGTCTCCCTCGGCCAGCTGAGTTGCGACCACTCTTGCAGCCTACGACATGGAGAGGCCGGGGCGTTGACTAGGCGGGGCCTCCGGCCGCAACCACAGCGCCAGCGATTGCTGCTGACGGAGGGGAGCCTTGCCGGTGAGAGCGACTGATCTGAAGAACATATTTACAACAAGGGGTGGTGAGGGACAGAGTCTCTGAATTAAGCAGAAAGCTCTCACCCAGTCAAGAGATCAGGGCTAGATCCAACACCGTTTTTTAGCTCACTGCACCATCCCAGTTTCAGAACCTGGCTGTATGCAAATTAGTCTGTTCCTGTCCCAGTGCATGATGGGAACAGGGCAAACCAAACTACAAAAGCCAATTCTTACACTGGGAAGGAAACAAGCTCCCGGGACCGGTTTCTGGCATTACAGCCGTCTTCGGCCCGGTTTGCTTGAATCCTGATGGTGCAATGAGCAAGGGTCTCACATCTGAGAATACCCTTCCACGCTTAGGGTGGACAAAAATATATTTACAACAAGGGGTGGTGAGGGACAGAGTCTCTGAATTAAGCAGAAAGCTCTCACCCAGTCAAGAGATCAGGGCTAGATCCAACACCGTTTTTTAGCTCACTGCACCATCCCAGTTTCAGAACCTGGCTGTATGCAAATTAGTCTGTTCCTGTCCCAGTGCATGATGGGAACAGGGCAAACCAAACTACAAAAGCCAATTCTTACACTGGGAAGGAAACAAGCTCCCGGGGACCGGTTTCTGGCATTACAGCCGTCTTCGGCCCGGTTTGCTTGAATCCTGAAGGTGCAATGAGCAAGGGTCTCACATCTGAGAATACCCTTCCACGCTTAGGGTGGACAAAAATATTTACAACAAGGGGTGGTGAGGGACAGAGTCTCTGAATTAAGCAGAAAGCTCTCACCCAGTCAAGAGATCAGGGCTAGATCCAACACCGTTTTTTAGCTCACTGCACCATCCCAGTTTCAGAACCTGGCTGTATGCAAATTAGTCTGTTCCTGTCCCAGTGCATGATGGGAACAGGGCAAACCAAACTACAAAAGCCAATTCTTACACTGGGAAGGAAACAAGCTCCCGGGGACCGGTTTCTGGCATTACAGCCGTCTTCGGCCCGGTTTGCTTGAATCCTGATGGTGCAATGAGCAAGGGTCTCACATCTGAGAATACCCTTCCACGCTTAGGGTGGACAAAAATATATTTACAACAAGGGGTGGTGAGGGACAGAGTCTCTGAATTAAGCAGAAAGCTCTCACCCAGTCAAGAGATCAGGGCTAGATCCAACACCGTTTTTTAGCTCACTGCACCATCCCAGTTTCAGAACCTGGCTGTAAGCAAATTAGTCTGTTCCTGTCCCAGTGCATGATGGGAACAGGGCAAACCAAACTACAAAAGCCAATTCTTACACTGGGAAGGAAACAAGCTCCCGGGGACCGGTTTCTGGCATTACAGCCGTCTTCGGCCCGGTTTGCTTGAATCCTGATGGTGCAATGAGCAAGGGTCTCACATCTGAGAATACCCTTCCACGCTTAGGGTGGACAAAAATATTTACAACAAGGGGTGGTGAGGGACAGAGTCTCTGAATTAAGCAGAAAGCTCTCACCCAGTCAAGAGATCAGGGCTAGATCCAACACCGTTTTTTAGCTCACTGCACCATCCCAGTTTCAGAACCTGGCTGTATGCAAATTAGTCTGTTCCTGTCCCAGTGCATGATGGGAACAGGGCAAACCAAACTACAAAAGCCAATTCTTACACTGGGAAGGAAACAAGCTCCCGGGGACCGGTTTCTGGCATTACAGCCGTCTTCGGCCCGGTTTGCTTGAATCCTGATGGTGCAATGAGCAAGGGTCTCACATCTGAGAATACCCTTCCACGCTTAGGGTGGACAAAAATATTTACAACAAGGGGTGGTGAGGGACAGAGTCTCTGAATTAAGCAGAAAGCTCTCACCCAGTCAAGAGATCAGGGCTAGATCCAACACCGTTTTTTAGCTCACTGCACCATCCCAGTTTCAGAACCTGGCTGTATGCAAATTAGTCTGTTCCTGTCCCAGTGCATGATGGGAACAGGGCAAACGAAACTACAAAAGCCAATTCTTACACTGGGAAGGAAACAAGCTCCTGGGGACCGGTTTCTGGCATTACAGCCGTCTTCGGCCCGGTTTGCTTGAATCCTGATGGTGCAATGAGCAAGGGTCTCACATCTGAGAATACCCTTCCACGCTTAGGGTGGACAAAAATATTTACAACAAGGGGTGGTGAGGGACAGAGTCTCTGAATTAAGCAGAAAGCTCTCACCCAGTCAAGAGATCAGGGCTAGATCCAACACCGTTTTTTAGCTCACTGCACCATCCCAGTTTCAGAACCTGGCTGTATGCAAATTAGTCTGTTCCTGTCCCAGTGCATGATGGGAACAGGGCAAACCAAACTACAAAAGCCAATTCTTACACTGGGAAGGAAACAAGCTCCCGGGGACCGGTTTCTGGCATTACAGCCGTCTTCGGCCCGGTTTGCTTGAATCCTGATGGTGCAATGAGCAAGGGTCTCACATCTGAGAATACCCTTCCACGCTTAGGGTGGACAAAAATATTTACAACAAGGGGTGGTGAGGGACAGAGTCTCTGAATTAAGCAGAAAGCTCTCACCCAGTCAAGAGATCAGGGCTAGATCCAACACCGTTTTTTAGCTCACTGCACCATCCCAGTTTCAGAACCTGGCTGTATGCAAATTAGTCTGTTCCTGTCCCAGTGCATGATGGGAACAGGGCAAACGAAACTACAAAAGCCAATTCTTACACTGGGAAGGAAACAAGCTCCTGGGGACCGGTTTCTGGCATTACAGCCGTCTTCGGCCCGGTTTGCTTGAATCCTGATGGTGCAATGAGCAAGGGTCTCACATCTGAGAATACCCTTCCACGCTTAGGGTGGACAAAAATATTTACAACAAGGGGTGGTGAGGGACAGAGTCTCTGAATTAAGCAGAAAGCTCTCACCCAGTCAAGAGATCAGGGCTAGATCCAACACCGTTTTTTAGCTCACTGCACCATCCCAGTTTCAGAACCTGGCTGTATGCAAATTAGTCTGTTCCTGTCCCAGTGCATGATGGGAACAGGGCAAACCAAACTACAAAAGCCAATTCTTACACTGGGAAGGAAACAAGCTCCCGGGGACCGGTTTCTGGCATTACAGCCGTCTTCGGCCCGGTTTGCTTGAATCCTGATGGTGCAATGAGCAAGGGTCTCACATCTGAGAATACCCTTCCACGCTTTCGAATCGTTTTTGGCCACTATAGGTGTGGCAGGGTATACTCAGACATGAGTCCCTTTCTCACTGCACCATCAGGATTCAAGCAAGCCGGGCCGAAGACGGCTGAAATGCCAGAAACCGGTCCCCGGTAGCTTGTCTCCTTTCTGGTGAAGAATTGGCTTAGTAGTTTAGTCTGCCCTGTTCCCATGATGCACTGGGCCAGGGACAGACTGATTTGCATATAGCCAGGTTCTGAGCTGGGATGGTGCAGTGAGATAAATAACGGTGATGGATCAAGCCCTGATCTCTGGACTGGGTAAGAGTGGTCTGCTTAATTCAGACATTCTGTTCATCACCACCCCCTTTTCTGAACTGATCTGAAAAACCGCTGCCTGCGGTGCCTCACTGAGCCGCTTGACGGAGGCCCCCGAGGGTCGGTGTAGTGCCACGGACTGGGAGGGGGCGCTTGGCTCCTGCCCCCTCCCCAAGTCTCCCTCGGCCAGCTGAGTTGCGACCACTCTTGCAGCCTACGACATGGAGAGGCCGGGGCGTTGACTAGGCGGGGCCTCCGGCCGCAACCACAGCGCCAACGATTGCTGCTGACGGAGGGGAGCCTTGCCGGTGAGAGCGACTGATCTGAAGAACATATTTACAACAAGGGGTGGTGAGGGACAGAGTCTCTGAATTAAGCAGAAAGCTCTCACCCAGTCAAGAGATCAGGGCTAGATCCAACACCGTTTTTTAGCTCACTGCACCATCCCAGTTTCAGAACCTGGCTGTATGCAAATTAGTCTGTCCCTGTCCCAGTGCATGATGGGAACAGGGCAAACCAAACTACAAAAGCCAATTCTTACACTGGGAAGGAAACAAGCTCCCGGGGACCGGTTTCTGGCATTACAGCCGTCTTCGGCCCGGTTTGCTTGAATCCTGATGGTGCAATGAGCAAGGGTCTCACATCTGAGAATACCCTTCCACGCTTAGGGTGGACAAAAATATATTAACAACAAGGGGTGGTGAGGGACAGAGTCTCTGAATTAAGCAGAAAGCTCTCACCCAGTCAAGAGATCAGGGCTAGATCCAACACCGTTTTTTAGCTCACTGCACCATCCCAGTTTCAGAACCTGGCTGTATGCAAATTAGTCTGTTCCTGTCCCAGTGCATGATGGGAACAGGGCAAACCAAACTACAAAAGCCAATTCTTACACTGGGAAGGAAACAAGCTCCCGGGGACCGGTTTCTGGCATTACAGCCGTCTTCGGCACGGTTTGCTTGAATCCTGATGGTGCAATGAGCAAGGGTCTCACATCTGAGAATTCCCTTCCATGCTTAGGGTGGACAAAAATATTTACAACAAGGGGTGGTGAGGGACAGAGTCTCTGAATTAAGCAGAAAGCTCTCACCCAGTCAAGAGATCAGGGCTAGATCCAACACCGTTTTTTAGCTCACTGCACCATCCCAGTTTCAGAACCTGGCTGTATGCAAATTAGTCTGTTCCTGTCCCAGTGCATGATGGGAACAGGGCAAACCAAACTACAAAAGCCAATTCTTACACTGGGAAGGAAACAAGCTCCCGGGGACCGGTTTCTGGCATTACAGCCGTCTTCGGCCCGGTTTGCTTGAATCCTGATGGTGCAATGAGCAAGGGTCTCACATCTGAGAATACCCTTCCACGCTTAGGGTGGACAAAAATATATTTACAACAAGGGGTGGTGAGGGACAGAGTCTCTGAATTAAGCAGAAAGCTCTCACCCAGTCAAGAGATCAGGGCTAGATCCAACACCGTTTTTTAGCTCACTGCACCATCCCAGTTTCAGAACCTGGCTGCAAGCAAATTAGTCTGTTCCTGTCCCAGTGCATGATGGGAACAGGGCAAACCAAACTACAAAAGCCAATTCTTACACTGGGAAGGAAACAAGCTCCCGGGGACCGGTTTCTGGCATTACAGCCGTCTTCGGCCCGGTTTGCTTGAATCCTGATGGTGCAATGAGCAAGGGTCTCACATCTGAGAATACCCTTCCACGCTTAGGGTGGACAAAAATATTTACAACAAGGGGTGGTGAGGGACAGAGTCTCTGAATTAAGCAGAAAGCTCTCACCCAGTCAAGAGATCAGGGCTAGATCCAACACCGTTTTTTAGCTCACTGCACCATCCCAGTTTCAGAACCTGGCTGTATGCAAATTAGTCTGTTCCTGTCCCAGTGCATGATGGGAACAGGGCAAACCAAACTACAAAAGCCAATTCTTACACTGGGAAGGAAACAAGCTCCCGGGGACCGGTTTCTGGCATTACAGCCGTCTTCGGCCCGGTTTGCTTGAATCCTGATGGTGCAATGAGCAAGGGTCTCACATCTGAGAATACCCTTCCACGTTTAGGGTGGACAAAAATATTTACAACAAGGGGTGGTGAGGGACAGAGTCTCTGAATTAAGCAGAAAGCTCTCACCCAGTCAAGAGATCAGGGCTAGATCCAACACCGTTTTTTAGCTCACTGCACCATCCCAGTTTCAGAACCTGGCTGTATGCAAATTAGTCTGTTCCTGTCCCAGTGCATGATGGGAACAGGGCAAACGAAACTACAAAAGCCAATTCTTACACTGGGAAGGAAACAAGCTCCCGGGGACCGGTTTCTGGCATTACAGCCGTCTTCGGCCCGGTTTGCTTGAATCCTGATGGTGCAATGAGCAAGGGTCTCACATCTGAGAATACCCTTCCACGCTTAGGGTGGACAAAAATATTTACAACAAGGGGTGGTGAGGGACAGAGTCTCTGAATTAAGCAGAAAGCTCTCACCCAGTCAAGAGATCAGGGCTAGATCCAACACCGTTTTTTAGCTCACTGCACCATCCCAGTTTCAGAACCTGGCTGTATGCAAATTAGTCTGTTCCTGTCCCAGTGCATGATGGGAACAGGGCAAACCAAACTACAAAAGCCAATTCTTACACTGGGAAGGAAACAAGCTCCCGGGGACCCGTTTCTGGCATTACAGCCGTCTTCGGCCCGGTTTGCTTGAATCCTGATGGTGCAATGAGCAAGGGTCTCACATCTGAGAATACCCTTCCACGCTTTCGAATCGTTTTTGGCCACTATAGGTGTGGCAGGGTATACTCAGACATGAGTCCCTTTCTCACTGCACCATCAGGATTCAAGCAAGCCGGGCCGAAGGCGGCTGAAATGCCAGAAACCGGTCCCCGGTAGCTTGTCTCCTTTCTGGTGAAGAATTGGCTTAGTAGTTTAGTCTGCCCTGTTCCCATGATGCACTGGGCCAGGGACAGACTGATTTGCATATAGCCAGGTTCTGAGCTGGGATGGTGCAGTGAGATAAATAACGGTGATGGATCTAGCCCTGATCTCTTGACTGGGTGAGAGCTTTCTGCTTAATTCAGAGACTCTGTCCCTCACCACCCCTTGTTGTAAATATTTCTGGACTGGGTAAGAGTGGTCTGCTTAATTCAGACACTCTGTTCATCACCACCCCCTTTTCTGAACTGATCTGAAGAACGGCTGCCTGCGGTTCCTCACTGAACCGCTTGACGGAGGCACCCCAGGGGCGGTGTGGTGGGGCGGACTGGGAGGGGGCGCTTAGCTCCTACCCCCTCCTCAAGTCTCTCTCGGCCAGCTGAGTTGCGCCTGCTCTTGCTATTACAGCGTCTCACCCACCATCTGGCTAAATTTCACCCACTCTTGCGATACAGCGACTCTTCCATTCTGGACCTTGTCCCACAATCCGTTTGACCTGAAGACACGTCCTGCGGTGCCCTCGCAATGCGGCCTGGTCCCTGAATGTGTGCAGGGGGACGATATTTCTCGCTCGGCCAGCAGAGTTGCGCCCACTCTTGCGGCCTACGACATGGAGAGGCCGGGGCGTTGACTAGGCGGGGCCTCCGGCCGCAACCACAGCGCCAACGATCGCTGCTAAAGGAGGGGAGCCTTGCTGGTGAGAGCCACTGATCTGAAGAACGGCTGCCTGCGGTTTCTCCCTGAACCGCCTGACGGAGGCCCCCCAGGGGCGGTGTGGTGGTGCGGACTGGGAGGGGGCGCCTGGCTCCTGCCCCCTCCCCAAGTCTCTCTCGGCCAGCTGAGTTGCGCCTGCTCTTGCTATTACAGTGTTTCACCTGTCATCCGGCAAAATTTCACCCACTCTTGCGATACAGCGACTCTTCCATTCTGGACCTTGTCTCCCCAGAGGTACATCACCTTACACAGACATGCACTCTGATCTCCTTGGCCTCAGTCAAGCATCAATAGTAAGATTTTCATAGGTGAGTGTAAGTGGGGGCTGTTTGAGGACCTGAAACATTGGAAAGCAATGTGATGCGGTGCCTCCCTGAACCGCTTGACGGAGGCCCCCAAGAGGTGGTGTGGTGGCGCGGACTGGGAGGGGGCGCTTGTCTCCTGCTCCCTCCCCAAGTCTTGTTGCCCTGGTGTGGCCTAAGATCGCCCCCGACATAGGCGGCCGGCTCCCGGGGTCCGGCGGAACATTTTACCTTTTGGTGATTCTTCCATTCTGGACCTTGTCCCACAATCCGTTTGACCTGAAGACACGTCCTGCGGCCTGGTCCCCGAATGTTGTCAAGGGGACGGTATTGATTGGATCAAGATGGCGGCTTCACACAAAGCTGACTCAAGTGTTGCTGCTGATGCTATGCAAACAAAAACTGGTTTTCAGTTTGTAAATTTTTCAGGATTTTTCCATCCAAGGCTGGTTGAGAGTTTGTAGAACGATGGCTTCAGATTTTCAACATACTACTCTTCAACATTCTTCATAAATGTAACAATGTGAGACTCACTAGGAGAACAGCCGTTTATCTTTCCTTTCAAAATGCTGCCAACAATATTTTCTGAATGGAAGACACCATCTTGTAGCATAAAAGGCTGCGTCAAGGGTGGTATTGCCCAGAATGTCTTGTTTTCTAGAGCTCGTAATGACGAAGCCAGAACTGCCGAAAAGGATTCTGGTCCTGCCGCTACTTACTGGAGACATTGAACTATACTCTGAACCTGCCTGGCCTCGACCAAAATGGCGCCAGTATGGGAGCGACTTGCAACTCCTTATGATGTTCTAGTTACTTAGCCTTGACGTTATGGGGAATGTATGCAGTCTTTGTGCACATGGCGGGCGGGGAAGGGTACTGACTGGGAATACGAACAACCCTTTTGATGTCGATTTTTCATTATTGATTATTGTATTAATAAAGCTTCAAAGTAATGTTACCCATGATACTCGCCCATGGTGTGCGTATGAAGGATTTTATTGTAACTGATCCTGTTATACTTTCAATTAAAAAATCAACCTTCACTGATCCTACAACTGTTTGTCACGTTTAGTTTTTTCAATTAAATGGCTTGGTTGTTACATACCCCTATACCCCTGGCTTTTGAAAGACACCATCTTGTACAATAAAGGGTTGCGTCAAGGGTGATACTGCCCAAAATGTCTTGTTTTCTAGTGCTCGTAATGATGAAGCCAGAACTGCGGAAAGGGATTCTGGTCCTGCCGCTACTTATTGGAGACATTGAACTATACTCTGAACCTGCCTGA
The DNA here is from genome assembly GCF_964263255.1 of Lissotriton vulgaris. Classification (NCBI taxonomy): domain Eukaryota; kingdom Metazoa; phylum Chordata; class Amphibia; order Caudata; family Salamandridae; genus Lissotriton; species Lissotriton vulgaris. The sequence goes on along the minus strand of NC_141689.1, from coordinate 1,291,892,345 downwards.
CCTCGACCAAAATGGCGCCAGTATGGGAGCGACTTGCAACTCCTTATGACGTTCTAGTTACTTAGCCTTAACGTTATGGGGGATGTATGCGGTCTTTGTGTACATGGTGGGCGGGGAAGGGTACTGACTGGGAATACGGACAACACTATTGATAACGCAAAAAATAAGTTGTTGTTTTTTTTGCCCCGCGGGGCCCTTTGAAAGCCTCCACATCAAACCTAGGGGGTCAGGGAGGATCTACTATGACCCCTTATGGTCATTTCCCCCTTCATTTTGGCCTCCTCTTGTCTCTCGATCCTACCGAGAGACAAGATGGTGGCCGCTCCGGACTGTTTAGAATGTTGACAGACACCGGAGTGCCAATCAGCTTCGCTTCGCAAAGTTCCGTTACGTGAAAAGTACGCGAACCGGAGCGCTACCCGGGATGCTGTCACAGATATATATATTTTTTTAACGTTAATTTATCAAAATCCACTGGAGCACATATATTGAGACCTAGCAAAGGCACATCGGGCTAACAGTCCCTACAATTTTGCCAAGTTTCATGCAAATCCATTCAGCCGTTCGAGCTAAAAGTGAGGCCAACCGCCCTATGGAAATTAACATGGGAAAAATGCGTTTTGGGACCACCCTTTTTTCTCGGCCCCCCTTGACGAACCCCCCCAAATTTTCAGGAGCTGCTCAGAAACAATATGTGCCATTTTCCTGAAAATTTCAGCCAATTCCGTCCACAAACGCCAAAGTTATTAGACATAGAATTTTCAAAAATCCCATAGAGAAAAAATCCTAACTATATATACCTACTGGCGATCGCCAGTAGGTAATACATATATATATATATATATATATATATATATTACCTACTGGCGGTCGCCAGTAGGTATATATAGTTAGGATTTTTTCCCTATGGGATTTCTGAAAATTCTATGCCTAATAACTTTTGCGTTTGTGGACGGAATTGGCTGAAATTTTCAGGAAAATGGCACATTTTGTTTCTGAGCAGCCCTTGAAAATTTGGGGGGGTTTTGTGGAGGGGGGGCCGAGAAAAAAGGGGGGTCCCAAAACGCGTTTTTCCCATGTTAATTTCCATAGGGCGGTTGGACTCACTTTTAGCCCAAACGGCTGAATGGATTTTCACGAAACTTGGCAAAATTGTAGGGACTGTTAGCCCGATGTGCCTTTGCTAGGTCTCAATATATGTGCTTCAGTGGATTTTGAGAAATTAACGTTTAAATCAAGATATATATCTGTAACAGCGCTCCGGGCAGCGATCCGGTTAGCGAACCTTTCGCGTATCAGAACTTTGCGATGCGAAGCTGATTGGCCCTCCGGTGTCTGTCAACATTCTAAACAGTCCGGAGCGGCCGCCATCTTGTCTCTCGGTAGGATCGAGAGACAAGAGGAGGCCAAAACAAAGGGGGAAATTACCATAAGGGGGCATAGTAGATCCTCGTTGACCCCCTAGGTTTTATGTGGAGGTTTTAAAAGGGCCTAGGAGGGTCCAAAAAAAAAAATGAAAAAATTTTTTTTTTGCGTGGTAAGCGCCAAGTTCGCGAACCGGAAAGCGTTCTGGGCAGCGAACTTTATGGATAAAAGAATGAAAGACTTTTCTAATACTGTATGTTAATTGTTTGTTGTTTTTCTTGTTTTTTTTTGTTTTCTTTTTTTAAAGTGTTTTTTTTATTTTGATTCTTTTTCATAATTTATTAAACTTTCTAACATTTCAGTGTCTGAAATGTTATTATTTTCTTGAAATATTGTTTGCAATCGGTGAGGTTGCAAAATGTCCTCATTTGCAAGGAGGACATCTACTGCTTGGACACATTGCAGCAGTTCATTATCCAAGCTTTCATCCATAAATTCCAGGTCAATTTGTTCATTTAATTCCTGGCTGCTCTCTTGCAGGTCCATCTCAAAAGAAACTTGCTGCTCGCCTTCCATTTTGCCTGAAATTTGGATTAAAAAAAATATATATTAGTAGAGATAGGGCACTGTTGGGATTAATTTTAGATAGGCAGTTTTTATCAGTGAATTTATCTTTTGGCAGTGTATAGTATGAGAGTGGAAATAGGACTATAAAAAAGTGTATGTGATTTAACCAAGACAAGCCTTACTCCATTCATAACTATAACAGAGAAGTCTATCTAAATACATTACTACTACAGAGGGATAGTGTATATTTAGCAGAAAAAGCCTACTATATTAAGTTATACTGCACAATATATTAAATTATAACTTACCTTCACAAAGAAGTTGAAGTTTTTTGAAGCTATTGAAATAGGAGGTACAACAAGAAGTAGTAGTCAAAATGGCTGTGTTTCCTTCTCTCCCTTTATATATATACAGGTATATAACCAATCAAATGTCAGGTAATAAAAGTAGAAAATGAAAGTAACATTTTCATTGGTTGTCAATTCCAACAATTCAGATGTGTTTTGTGAAGTAATTTACCTCACGGTACTTGGAGAGGTCTACAGGCTAAATGGCTAAATGAAATTTCAATGAAATTTGTGAGAATGGAAGGGATTGTTATGTAGTATGAGCTAATCTATATTTGGTGAGAGTGTCTCTAGTCGTTTTTCTGTAAATTACTTTCCCACCTTTTTTTTGGACCGCTTTCCGGGAAGCGGCCCGGTTAGCGAACCTTAAGCGTCACGGGAGTCCACCATTTTGTGTTTCGGTCGCATTAAGATACAAGATGGAGGGCAAATAATGTTTAGAATGGGTAGAAGGGGTCATGGTAGACTTATCTTGACCCCCTAGGTTTTCTGAGCGTGGCTGAGGAGGCTTATATGTGCGGAAAAAAAAACTTTTTTTAAAAAAATTCCGCGAGGTTAGCGAACCTTAAGCGTCACGGGAGTCCACCATTTTGTGTTTCGGTCGCATTAAGATACAAGATGGAGGGCAAATAATGTTTAGAATGGGTAGAAGGGGTCATGGTAGACTTATCTTGACCCCCTAGGTTTTCTGAGCGTGGCTGAGGAGGCTTATATGTGCGGAAAAAAAAACTTTTTTTAAAAAAATTCCGCGAGGTTAGCTTTCGGTTAGCGAACCTGGTAGCGCTCCGGGGAGCGAATTTTGTGGAAAATTAGTGAAAAAAGTTAGAGAAAAATAATAATTGTGAGTGATCAGATGTAGGGTAGCTCTGAGAAGAGCTTTTGGGTTTATGGTACATTTAGGTACTTATAAGTAGGTACCAATGCACAGTCTTAAATTCAGAATGAAAATTCTGTTGCCCTCATCTGAGAAGTGAACTCCATCTCCTCTGTAGATATCTTGCATGTAGTAACGCAAGTTATTGTTGTACAGAGAGCCCATTCCATGGTCTCTCATGTAAGCTGAAACAGATTTGTTTACATGCTTCCTCGCTTTCTCAATTTGTGGACAAAATTGGTTGGACCACCTCCATTTCTGTCTTTGGCATATATTGGAATATACCAAGGCAGTTTGAGGAAAAAGTGCCATTAATTGCTCAAAGGTGTCCTTTAAAAGCATTTCCAGACCTACCCCTGTCAAAGTGCCCAAATCATTACCTCCACAGTGCACTATTAACAGGTCAGGTTTTGGCAAATGCATAAAGGTTTTCACCAATGGTATCAATTGGTGACATTTTAATCCTCTTTGGCCCAACCACTTAATTTCCAAAACTTGTAAATTGAGGTTAGGTAAATTTCTGCTCTCAGCATACCTTTGAGCCCAGTGGATGTAACTATGTCCAACAATCCAGACCTTAAACATGGTGGGAGAAGGTTGTTCTGCAGTCAGATGAAGTGTGGTAATGAAAGGGCAGTTGAAACAGTAGGAGTTTCTAAAGAAAAAAAACTGTGGATTTCCAATGCTAATGATTCATTAGCAGTGATTGGTGCATTTCCATTTCTGAAAACAGAAAGTTAGGGTGCATGGATGTGTTCTTTGAAAGATGTAATTTGAATGGTCAAGAAAGAAACATTTAATGAAAGATTGCACTGGATACGCAGGTGCACTGAGAGTTCAGAGTTCAATTGAAACATTGTTGTGTGAATTTGCAAACATGAGAGGTCTTCCAGGAGGTGGTTGCTATGGAAAAAAGGCAGACAGGGCAGAGGGGGGAAGGGTTTAGATTTGAAAAAAGTGAGGGAAGAGGTATGATTGGCTAATATGAGAGATATGTGAAAAGAATATCTGTATTTCTGTGCTTTCAATAGCTGCAGCCTTTGGAGTGCATCCTTTTTCTTCTGCTGAAGACAATTTGGTGTATTTCTTAGACTGTTTTCAAAACTCAAAAAAGATTTGCTAAGGTGAGAAAAGATTTATTTAATTTAGATACAGAATAGTATGATTTAAGGAGAAAATGATGAAGAAAGCTGTGTTTTAAAAACGATTTAAGAAATCAATTTCATTTCTGGATATGTACTGCTAGAGCTTCATAGGTTGTTTTGAGCCATATTTATAAGGTATTTGAGTGTCTAAGATGTTATGTTTTCCTTTTAAAATGTAAAGTGTTCCTCATGGGGCAAGTGTCTTGTAAATATGCTCCCACTTGTGCTTGGCAAATTTAGATTTTGATTATGGGAGTTACCTAGCCATGTTAATAGTGTCCCAAAAATGGTGCTAGGGAATTGCAGAAAACACTTTCATGTGTCTCGAGGACATTTTTAGTCATTTCTTCATGAATGCAGGTATACAATTGATTTATATGCTGTGTTTAAAAATGAATTTTGAAATTAATTACATTTCAGGATATGTAGTGTTAGAGCTTCATAGGTTGTTTAGGGTCATATTTAGAAGGCATTTTAGTGTCTTTGATGTTATTTTTCCCTTTTTAAATGGAAAGCGTTCCTCATGGGGCCCTTAGCAGTTCTTAGCCATGTTATTTAATAGGAAGTGGATAACATGGCTAAGAGCATTTGCTGGAAAGTGCATGAATATTGCTGACTTTTCTGCGATGTTATTTTTCCCTTTTTAAATGGAAAGTGTTCCTCTTGGGGCAAGTGTCTTGTAAATACGCTCCCACTTGCGCTTGGCAAATTAAGATTTTGATTATGGGAGTTACGTAGCCATGTTAATAGTGTCCCAAAAATGGTGCTAGGGCATTCCAGAAAACACTTTCATGTGTCTCAAGGACATTTTCAGTCATTTCTCCATGAATGCTGGTATACAATTGATTTATATGCTGTGTTTAAAAACGAATTTTGAAATCAATTACATTTCAGGATATGTACTGTTAGAGCTTCATAGGTTGTTTGGGGTCATATTTAGAAGGCATTTTAGTGTCTTTGATGTTATGTTTACCTTTTTAAATGGAAAGCGTTCCTCATGGGGCCCTGAGCAGTTCTTAGCCATGTTATCCAATGGGAGGTGGATAACATGGCTAAGAGCATTTGCTTCAAAGGTTGTTTGGGGTCATACACCATTTTTGGGAAATTATTAACATGCCTATGTAACTCCCATAATCAAAATCTAAATTTGCCAACCGCAGGTGGGAGCGTATTTACAATAAATTTGCACCATGAAGAACGTAAAATAGCATACTAGACACTCAAATGCCTTATAAATATGACCCAAAACATCTTATGAAGCACTAGTAGTGCATATTTCCAGAAATGTATTGGTTTTCATTTAATGATTTACTTCATTGGTAGGCCTTCACATGTTTTTTTACCTTGGTTTTTTTCAGTGATAATCTTATCTGCAACCATGTGTTGGCCTCACCTCAAATAAACAAAACAGGTGATGGACTGAATGTGGATGAATGACAAACATTTACCCCAGTCTAAAGATCAGGGCCTAAACAAATCTTTAGATAGGCTACATCTTATCGTCATCCATACTTAATGATTTAAAATATTAGGGAGTGATTTATGAGTGTTGTATGCCTTTTTTGTACCATTGAGTGTCATTTTTGTGATGCAGTGCTGGTGGAAAACATTTGCTATGTTAAATAATTAGTACGGCATTAAGTTTTAGATGACTGTTATTTATTTACTGTTTGCTAATAGTGGTTAATAACATTTTATATTATATTTTTCCACAGATTCAACTGCAGATTCTTTCATAGTTTGGAAAATGCCTTCCAAATGTCGAATACGAAAGGCTAGAAAACGTCAAAGACAGCAGGATGATGTTTTATTGCAGCAGTCCTCTTCCCCAAATACTTCTCAAAACACCAAGAAAGGTCCGGGTAAGAGCACAAAATCATTCTTAAGAAATATTTGTAGTAAAAAAAGTTTTGCTCAAAAAAATGTTTTAGTTCACAAAAAGAAAAGTAATTTAAATGGAAAGGAGAGACCCATCACAAATGTTACTGGTAGAGGAAGAGATAACTCTGTGCATGATAGTAGAAGGAAACAACAGTTTAGGGACATTCGAAGTCGAATGTTCCGTAATAGGATATTAGTTAATTTATTGAAAAGTATTCAAAAGAAAGGCCAACAGAAAGCGGCATTTTATAAGAAGAAGAAAAATGTAGAGAAAATTATTGATCATGCTTTTGAAATTAAGCGAAAGTTGTTTATTTTGGTAATCAATAGAATTAGGAAACTAAGCAAGGTAATTTCTGATTTCAAAACAAAAAGTAGATGGAAGAGAGTAGTAAATCGTACTAACTTTTGTGAAGTTTTTTCCGGAGAATGGATGCATAGTTCAAGTTCTGAGGCATTTTTTAATGAGGAGACTTATTTTCAGGATAATGATTTGGTGCATGCAGTTGACATCAGTGGTCGAGCTTATGAAGTGAAGGATGGTTGTCCAGTTGAAAAAGAACAACTTGTGACAACAGAGACAGAAGAGGCGCTAAGTGATGAGGTTTTAGGAAGACGTCCTAAGGGTCCTGTGTACATTTGGAAGTGTAGTTCTATTTGCAGTGTGCGACAGGTTTCCATCAATTTGCTTTGTGATTTTATACGGACATTTAATAAGAAAAGTTTGAAGCAGAAAATGAAGTTGTTGCAAGATTTAGATCCTTGCAGAGTGAGACAAATGACAGGTTTGCGTGGTCATTCACTGGCTTGTCTTTCCAGGAGAGTATGCCAGAGTGTTTTTCATCATTTCAGGATGCTAGCAGTGCATCATAATAAAGTGAGAAAATTAGTGAGAATGTTGTATTATGCTAAGAGTCCAGCAATTATGCTTAAACAATTATGTGCTGCTCTTTTGCATGGTTCTGAAATAGATGTCAAGAATATTTGTGAAGAAATTGAGTTTTGTTACTTTGGTAGTAAAGATGAGAATGTTCAAATTGACCCAGAAGTAGAAGGTAATGTTGAAGATAATGTACAGGTTTCCAGTACAGATAATTTTCAGAAGGAAATTGCCACGTTTCAGATGAAATCAAGTGAGAGGCCTAATTTCACTTGTGTATGTTGTCGACGCACTTATTATAAGAATCAGACTAAGTTAGTGGATTTATATGCAAAAACTGAAAGGGAAAATAATAGTGAATGGAAGGATTTTGCCACATACTTGATGGTAGAAAATTGTTTTGATTTGGGAGTGGACCAACGTGTGTGTACTTATTGTTGTAACAAATTAAACCAAAACCAGATGCCTGCTAGGGCAGTTCATAATAATCTGGAATTGGTTGAGATTCCTTCTGAATTGAAGGATTTAAATACTTATGAATCTATTTTGATTCAAAGTATCCATCCCTTTCAGGCTATTGTAAGAATGGAGCCTAAGACAGGGAAGTTGCCTCCAGCAGATTTACAGAGAGGATTAAAGGGAAGAGTTGTTTATTTGCCTCTAGATTTGAAGAAAAACATTAACACAATTGGAATAGAAAAAGTGGAAGAGGAACCTCTGGTTATCTTGGTTAACGGGGTTCCGACAAAGAATAAGAAAATATGGCAAGATTTAGTGGATGTTAGGAAAGTCAAAAAGGCAACAGTGTATTTGAAGAAAAATAATAAGTACTATAAGAATGTATATGTTGCAGAAGAGGAAGTAAGTGATGAAGAGGATAGCGATTTGTGTGCTGGCCAAATTGAGAAAGTAGAGGCCTCTAAAAGTGAAGAAATATATGAACATTATAGTGTTCATCCTTTGCATTCCAAGGAAGTCATGGGGAATGCTATTGAGTTGTTTCAAATGAAACAAGCCAAAGGGAGTCCCATTAGTGTTTGGGAGGAAAGTTTGGAAGCTCGGTGTTTCCCACAGCTATTTCCCACAGGTCAAGGAGGAAGATATGATGAGCGACCTCATCAAATCCCTGCGTCTGAATACCGGACTTTACGATTGTATGCAGAAGATGCTAGGTTTCGGCAATGCATTCCCTATTTGTTTCATCTCCTGTTTGAAAGCGATCTGTCTGGACTGTCATATGCAGTGAACCACATCTTAAAAAGTGGTATACAGATGCAAAACATCTCGGCAAGTGACTTTATGCATAAAGTCAATGTCCAAGACAGTATTTTGGATTCTCACTTAATTAATCTCATGGCGTGTCAGCGTGGTACTAATGAGTACTGGTACCGTCGTCATGGTGATTTAAAATGTATGCTGAGGAACTTAGGAACTCCAACATGGTTCCTCACTCTGAGCTGTGCCGAGTATGGCTGGGAAGACTTACTTGAATTTCTACGAGAGGCAAATGGAAATATTGAAAACATTGAATTCAAGACACCTGGAGAACTGTGTTCTTTGGATCCAGTGAATGTATGCAGGTACTTCAATCATAGATTTGAAGCTATGATGTCTTTCATCACAAATAAAAAGAATCCACCTCTTGGAGAGGTGTTGGATTTCTTCTGGAGAAAGGAGTACCAAGCAAGAGGTGCCCCTCATATACATATGTTGTTGTGGATCAAGGATGCACCTAAATTTGGAACAGATCCGGATGACTTAGTGATGAATTTCATAGAACAGTATTCTACGTGTGCTGTTCCAAACGCAACGGAGAAGAAAAGTCTAAGAGAACAAGTTCTACGTTTCCAAAGCCATCGTTGTGGAAAGTACTGTCGTCGTAAATTCAGAAACAAGGACAAGTTCTACACCAAATGTCGTTTCAACTTTCCACGACCGGTGATTTCTAAAGGAAGAGTGAACAGTTTGATGTCTTCTCTGCGACATAATGTGACGAGGAAATCACCCAAGAATACATACAATTTGAAAAGGAATGAAGAGTCCAAGTACATCAATGACTACAACCCAGTGATTTTGTCCATGTGGAATGCCAACATGGATATACAGTTTGTGGCTGACAACTGTATGGCTGTGGCTCGGTATGTGACATCTTACATCACCAAAAAAGAAAAGACCGAACTGAAGGATATGTGGGAGGACATTTCCCATGAAAAGAGCCTCAGCAAGAAGTTGTACAGTTTCAGTCTGAAGATGTTGTCGCATCGAGAAATCGGAGCTTACGAATGTTCTGATCGATTGTCTTCAGCAAGTCTCTATGCCAAATCCAGGAGTCTCGTTGGGCGAGTCTTGGTCTTGCTGCAACGCGAAATCGAGTTCTAAAACCTGTTCAGGAAATTGAGTATTTGGCAGAAAAGGAACCAAACAGTACCGACATTTTGAAGACCAACATGTTGGATACATATTATCCAAATCGAAGCAGTCACCTTGAGAATGTTTGTTTATATGAGGTTCTCCAAAATTATATATTCAAGAGGAACATCAAAGAAGATATTGAGAAAGGAGTGTATGCTGTAATTGGAAGTGAGGGATGCCTGGTCAAGCAAAGAAAATGCCAATTAGTAAACCATCGAAAATTGAGTGGTGAATCTCCAGGAAAAAAGGAGTTTTTCTATTTAGCACTTTTGCAACTTTTCAAGCCTTGGCGTGCAGAAGAAGAACTGCTTGGAGATTTCCTCTGTTACGAAGACTCTTTCAATGCAGCCAAGGAGTCCATAGAATGTCCTGCTTTTTCTAAATATCAAGAAATGCTAACTTTGGAAATTGAGCAGGAAGCAACGATTGCAGCCGAGATTGCCAGAGACAGTTCTCAGGACAGTCAGAGTTCTGTTTCATTGAGTCAAGATCCACTTGGAGGACCTATTATCGAAAATGAAGCTGCCACTGCTATGAATGAAGTAGAAAGAGCCATGGCACATGCTCAGGAGGATTCAGTTAACTTAGAAGACTTGGAAAAACAACTCAACGTTGAGCAGAGGAAAATATATGATGAAGTTACCAAGGAAATTGAGCACGGATTAAGTCATGAGAAGAACAAGTGCTCATGTACATCGTTGAAGCCTGTCCGACTGTACGTGAGTGGAGAAGCGGGAACTGGAAAAAGTTTCCTCATTAAAGCAATCTCTTGTTATTTGCAGGAAAGGACTGAGTCATCGCTGTCTTGTGTTGTCACCGCTCCTACTGGACTGGCAGCACATAACATTAAAGGTATTACTTTGCATCGTCTACTGATGCTGCCGGTGGAGCATGACAACAAATTACAATACAACAAGTTATCTGGAGATGCATGCTGTGAAGTTTCAAGAGTCTTGAGGAAAATGAAACTACTTATCATTGACGAAGTAAGCATGGTTTCCAATGTCATGCTTGCCTTTGTGCATTTGAGAATGCAAGAAGTAGTTAAAACTGAATATGATGTGTTATTTGGTGGGAAACACATCATTGTTTTCGGAGATCTTCTGCAGCTGACACCAGTAAAAGGTCAACCTGTGTTCAAAATACTCACGCATGAAGATACCAGGAAGTGCCTAGGGAGCATTGGCAACGTCAATATATGGTTAAACTTCAATTATGCTGAACTGCATCAAAATATGCGTCAGGCAAAGGATGAAGATTACAAGAATATTCTACAAGATATTAGAATTGGAAAAGTGACCGAGCATGGAAAAGAAGCTTTAAATGCACGTTTACTGTCAAATTTATATCCCAAACAAGAGATTGAGCCTGAGAATATTTTTCAGAAAATTACTGAGAAGAAATCTGGGATATGTCTCATGCCAACTCTTGCAGAATGTGCCATCTTCAACAACAAAATGTTGAATTTAGAAAAGCAAGAGATTGTGAAACTTGAAGCTATCGACAAATTAGAGCATATGGGATCAACAATTATTTTGTCAGACAATTTGAAATCAAAATTGGATTCATTAGAGAAGACTATATCTAAGACAGCGGGTTTTGAAAAGACTTTGAATGTGTGTTTAAATTGCCGAATTATTTTGAGAAGGAATTTACATGTAGAAAGAGGTCTGGTAAATGGATCAATGGGTAATGTTGTTGATTTTGAGAAATACAAAAATAGAGATGAAATAGAATTTTTAAGAATTAAATTTGATGGCATTGAGGAAGTACAGCAAATTGGTCGTTGTTCTGCTAGGTTTTTGCTTGTTAAAGACTTATATGTTTGCCGTAAACAGTTTCCTGTTTGCTTGGCATATGCGGTGACAATCCATAAATCGCAAGGTTTAAGTGTAGACTGTGCATTGGTGAATATTGGCAGTTCTGTGTTCAAGGAGGGTATGGCATATGTGGCATTGTCACGAGTTAGAACTTTATCGGGATTGTACTTGATTGACTGTGATGTCACAAACATTTGTGCGGATCTAGATTGTGTTAAGGAATACAATAGGTTAAGAAGAGAGTATGCGCCACATTTGCCTCAATATCCTTTGTTTGAGAAACGTGTGGTAGGCCGGAAACGTAGAAATATCAGTAACAGTAGGGAGGTTGTTGCAAAAAGACTAAAAGTCAATGAACCGAAAGTTGTTAGCAGAAAGAAAGTGGATACTGTTGAAGAGATTGTTGGTTTTCAATTTGAAAACAGTTCTGGTGTCAACTGCTATGCAAATGTAGTTGTTAATGTTCTCTTTTCACTAGAGAGTTTAAAAGAACAGATTGTGTTCAATTCAGAACAAAGTTTATGCTGCTTGTTGAATTCTGTGTTAGAGAAATGTAGCACTGATGGAACAAAAGTAGAAAGTGTGTCTGAAGTTCGTTATCTGTTAGATGAATGTTCAGGTCAAACAGACTTCTCTGAAAATAATCAGCAAGATTGTCAGGAGTTTTTAATGTATATGCTTGATGTATTGCAAGATGAGGGTGTAGATGTAGATCACCTGTTTGGGCTTTCTTATCAATGGCAGCATGACTGCGAGAACTGTATGGTATCAAGTACTACTAGTGTAGACTCAGAAAGATTTATATATTTAACTTTGCCAGACAGTAAATCAGTGTCCTTTAATAAGCTAGTAAAAGCAGCGGATCACAACATGGAGTGTAGCCAATGTAAATGTCATATGATGTCAACATTATTTATACGTAGATATGGCCAGTATGTCATTTTAATGATTCAACGTTGTAGGCCTGATGGATCAAAATTGTCAACTTTAATAAAAAATTTTGTGGCTTCTCAGCTGTCAATATCAGGGAGGACTTTTGTTACTGTAGCAATTATCTATCACGATGGTCCATCAACAACATCAGGACATTATACAGCTTACTTAAAGTCTGGAAACGGCTGGTCATTCTGTAATGATTCCGTTGTAACTTTCAAAAAAAAATTGCCGTTTGACCTTAAAAATTCTTACCTGGTGTTTTTAAAACCAAAATTTTAAGTAGAGGGAATGTAAGTCTGCAATGCTGTCTAGATTAAAAATCCAACTATATAAACCTGATGCAAGTAAGTCTGCTTCATAGTAAGCAGTATCAGTGTCATAGGAAAAGGAGAACATGAGTGACAAAGAAGAGTAAGATATTAGTAGTCCAGGATTGTGAAAATAATCTCAAATATTTTATTTTTGAAAGTTGCGAAAATAGAAAATGTCGGGATTTGATTGGAAGAATTACAAGACTTGCGAATCGCGGCAACATGATTTGGCCTAGTGGAAACATGTGATATAATGAGAGAAGTTTTTTTTCTATGTAACATATTTTACGTATCGATGGAGGTTTTCTTTCAGAAAGTGGCGGGCTGAAAATATTTGTAGCACAACAGAGTGGATGCTGTTTATAGGAGATCGTTCGACGTCATTGAAAGTAAGTTAATTTTAAGGAGTTTTGAAATCAGATTTCTTAGGTTGTATGGGTTTTTTAAACACAGTCATTTTGATTGTGTTTTTTTTTCCCCGCTGTTACATGATGAATACCTTCAAGTCACTGATTTAAGTGAAATTTGATACATTCTGAGAACAGCAAAAAGAAACCATTTAACATGTATAATTAATGTTATGCTTTTTGTCCTTATGATATACATTTAGAAATGTGAGGTACATATGGGTAAGCTGAGTTTTTTAAATATCAATTTTAATGCTTTCAGTGCTGTACTTCTGGGTAGTGTTTTTTTTAAAAAAAGAAAAGAGGGCTCACCTCAAAGAAAGCTCTTGAAAGCACACATCTTATTTGCATCCTAAATCAAGCATTTAAAATGTTAGACACAATTTTATGATGTCTTTACATCTTTTTTGCGCTGCTATTGCATCACTATTGTGAGACATTAGCAGTGCAAAAAAAGCACCATGTTCCAAAATGGGCCTCAGTTCATCAACATCAAGATACAGTTTCTTTAAAATATATATCTTTAGGATTGTGTAGGGGACGTAGAGAAGCAGAGACTTCTGTAAATGTCAAAGTTGTTGAAAAACTGTTTGTTTTTGAACCTTTTCCCTTGTCTTTTCTAATTTTTAAATACATGTTTTAATATTTTTGAAAATGTTTGTTCTTTGTTTTACAGATTGAAAGTATGAAAAAATATTTAAAAAAGGTAACAAGAATTATAAGGTAAATGTTTTCTACTCTTTTTACCCGCAATGCACTGCTGATGATGTCACTGACAGTATCTCTCATTTACTCTCTATAGCTGTCTTTCTTTTTACATTATTCTCTGTTTACTTCCCTTATACTAACTCTTCTTTTTTTTAAAAAAAAATTTTTTTGGTTCGCTTCCAGTTCGCGAACCGGTCAGCGAACTTGAAGCGAACCAAAAGAAATAGTGCTTGCCAGAGTGATAAACATTCTAGCAATTTTGTTTGAAAGGGGAGGTAGTTCTGAAAAGAACTGTTTTTTTTTGTTTTTGTTGTTTTTTTTTTTTTTTTTTTGTGTTTGAACATTTTTTGATTTTTTTGTATTTTTAGAACTGTTTTATGTTTTTTTGTGTTTTTTATGGAGGGGAAACAACAAAAAACAGGCATTGAAAACGGCTCAACTGGAGCAAAAAAAAAATTACTTCTTGGGTGCATTAGGGCATTTATGATTTTCGAATGCCGTATTCATCAGGTTGATGCTCATGTTGCCATAGGACAGCATAGCACCACAGTGTATACAAGTTAACTTCATATGTTGGAAGTTGGGTTGAATGTTTGGCACAGTTTCATGTGCCTCTCTTCCCGTCAAAGACATTGTGGATGTAGATCTGGCCACAGGAGTTGTCGTGGGATTGTCTTGTAGATCCCTTAACTCAGCCCGGCTGTAGTTTAAGGGATGCCACCTGCTCATGTGTCGATGCATCGTATAGTTGCCCATACTGTATTTCTTCTCTGTGCCTCTCGACAATCTGTCATCACAGATGAGGCAGGTGGCATATTTAGCATTCACCTTCTTTGATCCAGGAGGGATGGAGAAAAACTGCCAGATGAAACTTGTTTTTCGTTTTGAAAACCGGGGCAACTCTTGGACAAATTGTGGTTCCTCTCTGTCCTCTTCTTCTTCTTCCTCCTCTTCCTCCTCTCTGGTAGTGATAAATTGACTAGGTGGTCCTCTCTTCTTATGAGGAGGTGGAGGTGGTGGTGGGGGTCCACCAGCTGCAGCAAGTACAGAAGCCATTGTTCAATTCTAGCTAAATGGTCTTTCTCTCACCAAGATGAAAGTCAGAGTGAGGAAATAAGGAGGGGTTTACATGATTTGGGGAAAGCAAAAGTTCTGAACCAATGAAAAGTGTTATTTTTAGGTCACATGACCTAGTCATACATCATTTGGAAACCAAAAGTGAAATGAACCAATGAAAAGTTTGATAAACAAGTCACATGACCTGTTCCGCTTACGTTACGCGGTGCGCGCCGCGTCCCAGATCGCTTCTGGTTCGCGGTCCGGAGTACTTCCGGGAGCGCTAACGCGGCGCGTCATTAGACGCATTACGCGATAACGTGATACGTCGCGCTTCCGCGACGCGTCACAGTTCCGCTAACGTAACGTTGACCGGTTCGCCGACTAGATCGCGGCATCAAGATGAGCTAACGGAAAGCTTCCCGGTTCGCGAACTAGAACCAAAGAAAAAAAAAATATTAAAAAAAAAAATTATCAATAAACATCTAAAAATATTTTGGGATTTAAAAAAGAATACATTTTATAGCTACAGATGTTAGCTTTTAAAAAACCAATGAAATTCACAGAAAAAACCATAGGTTATAGACTATATATAGTTAGAAATTTGCATTTAAAAAACCATTGAAATTCAATGAAAAAACCATAGGTTATAGACCATATATAGTTAGGGATTTGCATTTACAAAACCTTATTTTACTCGCACAAAACCATTGAAATTCCATATATAGTTAGTTGCGCTAACTATATATCGCGCACCCGCAATCCACTGCTGATGATGTCACATATTACATCATTCATGACATGGTCAGTGACATCACTGATGACATCACTGATGACATCTCAAATGACATCACTGATGACATCACTGATGACAACACCCAGTGACTGTATGTTTCTGTAAAGTTGAAATATGTCTTACATATTGAAGAATGAGTGGATGTATAAGTGTCTGGATGAAGGATTTAGTAGGTGCATGACTGACTGTATGAGTGAGTGATTAAATGTGTCTCACTGAGTGCATGGGTTAGTGACTAAACTGTCTTAATTTGTGCATTATTATGTCTGTTGTTCTGTAAACTGCTGCATGTGTTGATAAGTACCTATATGAGTAACTATATGGGATATTCATTGGTTGCCCAAGTATTTGTATGGGAGACTGAGTGTGTGTGTGGGTGGCTGGGAGGTGTGTGAGTCTGTGCATAGATGTGTAAGCAGTTGATTCACTAGGTGTATGAGTTCAAGAGTGCATGTGGAAACAGCTATATGGGCGGTTGACTGTGCATGGGTGTGTTGGTGAGTGAATGGATATCTCAGTGCTACATGTGCAAGTAAATACGTATGTAAAACACAATACATGTGAGAGATGACATATATAAATAACTGTGGATAAGAGCCAGTGAATGTGTGAGTGGCTGTATGGATCACTGTGAGCTTGTATCAGGGATTGTATAAGAGAGTAAATATGTCTAAGAATATGTTTGAATAAGTAAGGTGTGTATAACTGTATAGTTGAGGAAATGGAGTGTGATTGATTCTTTCCATGACTGACTAGGTGTGTGAGTAACTCCATGGATGAGTGACAGTCTGTGAGTGTCTGTTTATACTGAGTGTATGTAAGGTTATATTAGAGTCTGAAGAGGTTCATTGTATTATCACATGAGTGATGTCATCAGTGATGTGATCAGTGATGTCAAATGAGATGTCATCAGTGATGTCAAATGAGATGTCATCAGTGATGTCATTTGAGATGTCATCAGTGATGTCATCAGTGATGTCACTGACCATGTCATGAATGATGTAATATGTGACATCATCAGCAGTAGATTGCGGGTGCGCGATATATAGTTAGCGCAACTAACTATATATGGAATTTCAATGGTTTTGTGCGAGTAAAATAAGGTTTTGTAAATGCAAATCCCTAACTATATATGGTCTATAACCTATGGTTTTTTCATTGAATATATATATACATATATATATATATATATATATATTCACAGAAAAAAACATAGGTTTTACACACGTTATAGTTAGGAAGTAGCATTTAAAAAACCTATGAAATTCACTGAAAAAACCATAGGTTTGACACATGTTATAGTTAGCTGGAAATGTTACTGACATAAAACCAATGAAATTTCACGTTATAGTTAGTTGGACTCACTATAACTTGCGCGTGCAAAGCACTGCTGATGACGTCACATATTACATCACTCATGACATGGTCAGTGACATCACTCATGACATCACTGATGACACCATCCAGTGAATATGTGTCTTTCTGAAAAATAAATATTAGTGAGTAATGTTTAAATATTTAAATATATATATTAGTGTTTCACTTTGTGTATAAGTGGCTTCATGTGTTGGTAAGTAGCTACATGCGTATGTATATGGGTTATTAGATGTTTCTCTTAGTATCAGTATGAGTGTCTATATGGTTTGGTGGGGGTATTACTTAGCACATAGATGCATGAGTGACTGACTCTCTGTTTGTATGTGTTTTGAAGACAGCATATGTGCAGAACTGTATGGGTGGATGAGTGTGTATATGTGTTTGTTAGTGAGTGAATGACTGTCTCACTAGTGTCTTTATCAGTAACGACATATGTTTTAATCTAGTATATGTGAATATTGATGTATATAAGTGAGTATATGTGAGAGTAAGAGATTGAAAGAGTTCCTGTTTAAATAAGTATGTGTTTCTATAAGTGATTGTTTAAGAGAATAAATATGTGTAATTTTCAATAGAAGTAAGGTGGAAGTGTGTGTATAACTCTATATTCAAATAAATGGATGTTCAATAGTTTATTTGCACGTGTGAGTATGTCTGTGAGTAACTTTTCGATGATTGTCGGTGTGTAACAGGATGTATAGGTGTATCATTTCATATGATGAGTGAGTATATGTATGAGTGGATGTGTATATAGATGGTGGAATTACTGAATTACTTGTTGGAACTGATATGGGTATCTGCATTTTTTTTTAAATTTCAGTTTCTATTTTTGAATATGTGTTTCAAGGGTTACATTACAGTGAAAGGAGGTCTGTCACTATGTCACAAGGATGGTGTCATCAGTGATGTCACTGACCATGTCATGAGTGATGTAATATGTGACGTCATCAGCAGTGCATTGCACGCGCAAGTTATAGTGAGTCCAACTAACTATAACGTGGAATTTCATTGGTTTTATGTCAGTAAAATTTCCAGCTAACTATAACATGTGTCAAACCTATGGTTTTTTCAGTGAATTTCATAGGTTTTTTAAATGCTACTTCCTAACTATAACGTGTGTAAAACCTATGGTTTTTTCTGTGAATTTCATTGGTTTTTAAAATGCTAATTCAGAAAAATGTCGTGTATGCAACCTATACTTTTGGCAATAAAGTTCTGGCAATATTTTTTTCGAAAACAAGCCGTTTTCTTCACTGTTCAAGTTGCATAGAGACTCCTTGTAAAGCAATACAGAATTCGAAAGTCTGTACCTTGCCTTTTTTTAAACACATTAAAATTTGTCTGTAAATAAAAATAGCCTTACTAAACTTTCGTGCGCGACCCGGTGTGCGCACTCTCGGCAACAGTTGTCAATAAAATGGATATCGCATTTCCAGGCTTTCGTGCGCGACCGAGTGCGCGCACAGGCCTATATATTTCGTAAAAACCTTGCGATTTGAACTTATTGAATTTCTTCATACACCCCTCAAAGAACTTATAGTACGTCAAAGAGACTGTACCTAGACTTCTTTTTTATTCTTATGAAACTTTTCAGTAAATGGAGCCGAATGTCGTTTTAAACTTTCGTGCGTTACCGGATGTACACACCTTGGTATTTTTTTTAGAAATATAAAACGTTTTATACTTTAACAATTGTGTGCTTAAATCCAGCTCAGAAGATATACAAAATCAGGATGGTAGTTGGTTCAACCCGGACCGTTTATTAGAGGTAGATCGTCCGACTCCACCGGAAGACACCCCTAATAAAAAAGACATATATATAAAATGCGGACTAGCCGCTGTATCGTGCTAGCAAACTATAACATATAAATTGTTAGAAAAAACAAAAGGAATCGAGCAAAATCAGTAGGCCACTGATGAGATCTTTTTTTGACCTCGCTAAAGTAGAAAAATTAGGAACAACCCCTCATGAGAAATATGAAACTAGTGAGAGAAACCGAGCTCGACGCCATGATGGCTGCAAGACAGCTCGGCTCCGCCGCCCACCCCACCCATAATAACGACAAATATTATAAAGATACACAACACACCAGCAAAGTAACAGGGTAAAACGTTTTATTAAATAACTATTTACATGGCAGCCTACTGCAACATGAAAACAACACTTTCAATTGGTTCTTAATAGTTTCAATTCTGGAATTTACACGCAGCACTCCACCCACTTCCCTCACTATCTTTTCTACTCTCAAGAGACAACAACGTCCTACATCTTTTGGAAGACTTTGGTGAAATGGCTACCGTATCTCATTCATCTTCCGAATCTGACCAAAATGATCGACTACCTTTAATAAGAAAAAATAAATCTTTCATCTGGCAATTTTTCACTTATCCTGAAGATCAAAAGAAAGTGAATGCACCAAAAGTAACCTGCACGATATGGGACTTGGTTCTCTCAAGAAGAAATCCAGCAAAAAAATATTTCTTTTCCATACATACCATGGTGCGGCATGTCAAACAAGTGCACCCTCTGCAATTTGCAGAGGCAACGACAAGAGCCCTGGCCACGCTATTACCATTAGAGGTGGCCAGCACATCTTCTGATCGACGACCTGTATCTCCATGGAGTGCAGAGATGGACTTCAGATATTTAACTATATATGGTCTATAACCTATGGTTTTTCCAGTGATTTTCTTTGGTTTTTTAATAGCAAATATCAAAAGCTTTTTTGTGGAAAATGACTAAAATTAGGTATACATAAGCTGCGTTCATTTATGTTCACCACAGCCATTGTTAAAAGTAAAGTGAAAGTCGCGAAACAGTGGCCACGCCATCTAGTCCCTTTTAGGCCCCATCATGCACGTAAGTAACAGCCATTTTCTGTGTCATGGCCTCTCTGTCCACTGCCAATAGCCTATGATTGTTCGAAATTGGTTCTCTTTGGGTCATTCTCTGTTCACAAATAAGCATAAAGTCGCAATACTCTATTTAGTTTTTGCAGATAGTGAAGGATAGGTAGTGCACACTTTTGTCCCCTTTGTAACCTGTCATGCCTATCTCTGCCCCGTTTGTTGGTAGTTGGTTCAACCCGGACCGTTTATTAGAGGTAGATCGTCCGACTCCACCGGAGGACCCCCCTAATAAAAAGGACATATATATAAAATGCGGACTATCCGCTGTATCGTGCTAGCAAACTATAACATATAAATCGTTAGAAAAAACATGAAACTAGAGAGAGGAACCGAGCTCGACGCCATGATGGCTGCAAGACAGCTCGGCTCCGCCACCCACCCCGCCCAAAATAACGACAAACACTATGCAAATATTATAAATATATACAACACACCAGCAAAGTATTAGGATAAAACGTTTTATTAAATAACTATTTACATGGAACCTACTGCAACATGAAAACAGCACTTCTAATTGCTTCTTAGTAGTTTCAATTCTGAAATTGAACACCCAGTACATCCAGAGGTCATGTCCGACAAGTTGTGTGGGGGGATGCCTTGCTAATGCCGCCACCCCCACCACCTTCTGTAGGAAGGACTCTGGATATCCTTGGTCCCTGAGAGGCTTCGATGTCCCTGCCTTGCACAAATGTCATAAGTTCTGGATGTTGAGAGCCATACTTCAGGGTCCGACAAGTTGTGTGGGGGGATGCCTTGCTAATGCCACCACCCCCACCACCTTCTGTAGGAAGGACTCTCGATATACTTGGTCCCTGAGAGGCTTCGATGTCCCTGCCTTGCACAAATGTCATAAGTTCTGAATGTTGAGTGCCATACTTCAGGGTCCAAGAAACGCGGACTCGGAGGGGGCGCTTGGCTCCTGCCCCCTCCCCAAGTCTTGTTCCCCTGGTATGGCCTAAGATCGCCCCTGACATAGGCGGCCGGCTCCCGGGGTCAGGCGGAACTTCTTGCCTTTTGATGCCTCTTCCATTCTGGACCTTGTCCCACAATCCGTTTGACCTGAAGACACGTCCTGCGGTGCCCTGGTCCAACCATCACATTTACACCGTCTCACCCGCCATCCGGCTGAATTGCACCCACTCTTCCGATACAGCGACAGGCGGCTGCCACGGAGCTCAGGAAATGGCGGTCGGCTCCACAGACTTGGGCCTGGCCTGCAAGGATGGCTCTGGGCAACCCTGGAACTCGGACGCTTGACTGCTAGGGCATGAGCCCCATTCCCAAAAGCGTCCCGTCAGCCTTGAAGATTCTACAAGAGTCACCGAGGCCCCCGACTCCTGCAGACTTCCGGTGGGGAGCGACTGCCATGATTGCTTGCGGAATGGCCACGACGTAGCCACGGGGTGCTCTCATGCTGACGCCAGCTTCAGTCTGAAACATCCAGAAACACTGTAGACTACCAATTCGATCAGTTCCGGTGGAGCCCCAACGACGTATCGCGTTCTTGCGTAATCCATCATATGACGCGCCGCGTTAGCGCACCCGGAAGTGCTCCGGTGCGCGAGGCGCGAAGCGCAGCTTCCCGGAAGCAATGCGGAGCGCGTAACGTAAGCAATTACATTTCAGTTGGTTCTCCCTCACAATATTTTCAATGTCACATAAAAGTCACCCATCACCCACTGCCATCTCTGGCTGTTTCCATGGTAACACCTCATTCTGCACCTGGCTGAAGGCACAGGTCAAAAGTTCATATCTCAACGTTCTACAGCAAAGTAACAACACTGTTTTCCCTCCAGAGACACCTGCCAATCCACAGCTCTGTTACATGTCTTTTTTTTTCACACCCAATAGTACTTTTCGTTTAACATAAACATTAACATGCAACGTACTGTTCAATCTCCACTTCTTACAATCAACCAATCATTTTTATTTTTTAAACCACACCCAGCCTCTTCCTTTTTCTTTATTTAGAATTTCAACTTCTAACTACCATTCCACTTCCAGAACCGATCGGAGGACGACTACAAATCCCTTGAAAATGACGGTCTGGCTAATAGGACACAGTTATATTCACTGGAGTGAAAAATATGTAGTAAGCAGACGAATTTGCAACCTCAGCTTACCAAATGTACACATAACATGGATTTCCAAAAGAGGATTGAAATGTCACCAATTGATTCCATTGGTGAAAACTTTTATGCATCTCCCAGAACCAGACCTTATAATTGTGCACTGTGGTGGGAATGATCTAGGCACAATCACTGGGGTAGGTCTGGAAATGCTTCTAAAAGACACCTTTCGACAATTGATGACACTTTTTCCTCAATCTGCCTTGGTATATTCCAATATATGCCAAAGACAGAAATGGAATTGGTCCAATCACCATTGTGCACAATTTGAGAAAGCAAGGAGACATGTAAATAAATCTGTTTCTGCGTTCCTCAGAGATTATAGCATGGGTTCTATTTACCACAACAACTTGCGTTACCACATGCAAGACGTCTATAGGAGAGACGGTGTTCATTTCACGAATGAGGGAAACAGAATCTTCCTCTGCAACATCAGGCTCTGCATCGGTACTTACTTATAAATGCAGAAAACGCTCAATTAACACAATGGCTCTTTTCAGAGCCACCTTATATCTAAGCACTCAAACTTCTGATTTATCTCCATTTTCACACTCTTGTAAAAAGGTGTGCGCGACCGAGTGCGCGCACCACGCAACTTTAAAAAAAAATATATATATATTTTCGCATTTAAGGGCCTTACTGCACACCCTGAGAAAACCTACGCAGCAAAACAATCTCTACCTTCTCCCCTTTCCATATTCCAATGCTTTGAAATCAACAATATATTTACTCGCAATGACAAAATGGCAGTCAACACTTCCTGATTTCCTTCGAATCGAACGTTAACAGACGTCACGCAACAAAATTCCGCTCGCGCGCGCAGCCGTTTGGGTGCGCGCACATGTGCGCGCGTATATAGATATATAATTGACTTTAACTTTAATTTCCTCAGCAACTACTGAACGGATTTACACCATTCCAAAAAAAGCGTAATCTGCGAGCCGGACTGTACAGTTTTGCCAAATTTCTTATAAATCCATTCACCCGTTCGACCTGTAGCCGAGTCTAAAGGTCCTATGGAAAATAACATGGAGAAAACACGTTTTGGGACCCCCCTTTTATCTCAGCCCCCACTTGACCAATCCTCCCCAAACTTTTAGGGAAGGAGCGCAGAGGACCGAGCCATCTTCTTTGAGAAATTCGCTAAGATTCTTCAACCAGGGCCAAAGTTATTCCAAATAGAATGTTGAGGATTTCCTATTGAAGCTAGGTCCTAACTATAACTACCTACTGGCGACCGCCAGTAGGTAATACATATATATATATATATATATATTACCTACTGGCTATCGCCAGTAGGTATATATAATTAGGATTAATTCCCTATGGGATTTCTGAAAATTCTATGTCTAATAACTTTTGCGTTTGTGGACGGAATCGGCTGAAATTTTCAGGAAAATGGCACATTTTGTTTCTGAGCAGCCCCTGAAAATTTGGTGGGGTTTCGTCAAGGGGGGGCTGAGAAAAAAGGGGGGTCCCAAAACGCGTTTTTTGCATTGAGTTTTCCATAGGGCGGTTGGACTCACTTTTAGCTCGAACGGCTGAATGGATTTGCACGAAACTTGGCAAAATTGTAGGGACTGTTAGCCCGATGTGCCTTTGCTAGGTCTCAATATATGTGCTTCAGTGGATTTTGAGAAATTAACGTTTAAATCAAGATATATATCTGTAACAGCGCTCCGGGCAGCGATCCGGTCCGCTTACTTTTCGCTTATCGGAACTTTGCGCGCAGAAAGCTGATTGGCTCTCCGGTGTCTGTCAACATTCTAAACAGTCCGGAGCGGCCGCCATCTTGTCTCTCGGTAGGATCGAGAGAGAAGAAGAGGTGAAAAACGAAAGGGGAATTTAATGAAAGGGGGCAAGGTATCCCCCTCTTGACCCCCTAGGAATGTTGTTGGGGTTATTAAAGGGTCCCGTGGGGAAAATAAAAAAAAAATGATTTTTCACGGTAGAAGCGCTTCACGGGCCGCGAACTGGGCCGCAAACTGGTAGCGAAACGGGAATTCGCCATTTTGTGCTTCGTTAATTAAATTATTAGGTATAAGGGGGTGCGGGAGACGTATCCTAATCCCCTATGTTTCCTGAGGGTGGCTGAGGAGGCTGATATATGTTGATACATCTCTTCCAGCGGCTGTGCGTGAGCTTTTTTTTTTTTTGCTGCGTGACAGTCCGGAGCGGCCGCCATCTTGTCTCTCGGTAGGATCGAGAGAGAAGAAGAAGTGAAAAACGAAAGGGGAATTTAATGAAAGGGGGCAAGGTATCCCCCTCTTGACCCCCTAGGAATGTTGTTGGGGTTATTAAAGGGTCCCGTGGGGAAAAGAAAAAAAAAATGATTTTTCACGGTAGAAGCGCTTCACGGGCCGCGAACTGGGCCGCAAACTGGTAGCGAAACGGGAATTCGCCATTTTGTGCTTCGTTAATTAAATTACTAGGTATAAGTGGGTGCGGGAGACGTATCCTAATCCCCTATGTTTCCTGAGGGTGGCTGAGGAGGCTGATATATGTTGATACATCTCTTCCAGCGGCTGCGCCATCTTGCCTTTTTTCCAATGCCACAATTTTGTCGTGCACGGCAGCCATTTTAGATGCCAGGCTGGTCCCAGGCTATCACCTACCCCTGCGGATGTAGTTTATGGCCCCAGCTGTAGAGAATTCAGACATGCCAACCCTCCCGATTCAGGCGTGTGACTTCTGATTTCAGTGCTAGTCTCCCGCCTCCCGATTTCTGCAAGCAAAAACACGGGGGCATATTACGAACAACTAGCGATAATTTTTGTCTCTAACTTGTTTAGAGACAAAAATTATCGCCGCACATCGGCGATTTTTATCGCAGATAAACCTTGCTATTATCGCAGAAAAGTCAGCGATATTCATGTATTATCGAGCAAATGCTCTTAGCCATGTTATCCACCTCCCATTGGATAACATGGCTAAGAACTGCTCAGGGCAGGTGTTAGATTTTGGAGATATTCGCGCTTAGCGCGAATATCTCCAAAAGTTGGTAATAGAAGGTAGCGATGTTAGGGACTGTTTCCAGTCGCTAACATCTTGGCACGCCACTTAGCATGTCATTAGTGATAAGTATCACTGACATGCAAAGCGGGGCCCAAGATGGTCGCTATCTCCTTTTAGCTGTCACTAACTGGTGTTAGCGACAGCTTGGTAATAGGGAGATAATTTTATCTCCGCTTTCAAGGCTTTTAAAGCCAAAAAAGCGGAGATAAACCCCCTTGATAATATGCCCCACGATTCCTTGGGGGTTTCAGCTGACAGGGCTTGGTATTGTGTTACATGGTAATTTTTCCAGGAAACGTCAGAGGGTCGATGCAGGGGTTCTAGAAGAGGTGATAAACCATTTAAGCCTCATGAACAAGCGCATGGTCTTTTAAAGATTTGTGAAGTACTCGGAGCGGCGGTGTGTGTGTGTGCCCTCTTTCAGGAGCGGGCGGGGGGGCACTGCCAGCAACTTGCCAGGTCAGGTAGTGTTCAACACGTGCATCACCCTTTCTCTGCTTGCTATTGCGCTCCATGCTTCGGAAAGGTAGGAAAAAGAACGTGCATTTGAGTTTGAAATGTCCGATCCTGCAGCAGCACACTTCCAAAGCCCACACATGACAATAACCCGATTCAAGGCCCCATTCACCCGTTTTAAAAAAAATAGATAACACTCCAACAAAGTAAGGTTATAAAACTTTATTAACTATTAACTTTAACGAACGGAACAAAAACTAAAAACATTTAAACATTTCTCAACACAAAAAGCAACAATGGTTAGAAGCTGTCTTTTGTGCGAATAGTCCCAAGGCAGCACAACGTGCAGAGTTCTGGACGGCACCCAGGTGATGTCGCCTGGGTGCCGCACTGGTTTAGGGATCCTACAATGCAGCACAGAAAAACAGCGTGGGGCGTCCCGGGTGGTGCGAGGGGAGGCCTCGTCAGTAGCGGTCTGTGTCCAGTGTCACATGGCTGACACAACATGTACGACAGGCACCCAGGTGATGTCCAGTAAACTGCCGCACTGGTTTTGGTATCCTACAATGCTGCTCCGAAAATTGGCGTGCGGCGGCCCGGGGGGGGGCGTGGGGGAGGCGGCGTGAACGGGCCTCCCCAGGTGGCGGCCATCTAGCTGAGTTGCGCCCGCTCTTGCGGCTACAGCGTCTCGCTCACCATGTTGTTGAGTTGCTCCCACTCTTGCAGTGCAGCGATAGGCGGCTGCCACATGGCTCTTAAAATGGCGGACGGCTCCTCGGTTTTAGGCCTGGTCCACTGAAATGGCCCTGGGACACTTTGGAACTCGGACGCTTGCCTGCTAGGGCTTGGGCTCCATTCTCGAAAAGCGTCCCCTCAGCCGTGAAGATTGTACAAAAGTCTTGGGGGCCCCCGACTCCCGCAGGCTTCCGGTGGGGAGCGGCTGCCATGATTGCTCGCGGAATGACCACGACGGAGCCACGAGATGGTGGTGCTCTCATGCTGACGCCAGCTTCAGTCTGAATGATCCAGAAACAAGGTGGGGCTTTCATCGTTTGGGAAAAAAAAATGTTCTAAACCAATGAAAAGTGTTATTTTTAGGTCATATGACCAAGCCTTCCATCTTTAGGAAACCAAAAGTAAAATGAACCAATGAAAAGTTTTATAAACAAGTCACATGACCTGTTATGCGGCATAGGGCTACAAAAAGTGTAGAAAATCCGTTGGCACGTGAGGCGGCGTCAGTAGCGGACCGATGTGCGAATAGGCCGAAGGCAGCACAACGGGCCGAGATCCGGATGGTACCGAGGTGGTGTCCAGCAAATTGCCGCACTGGTGTGGCCATCCTACAATGCTGCACCGAAAGACGGCGTGTCCAGCTGAGTTGCGGTCACTGTTGCGGTACAGTGACTCGAACGCGCCGAGATCCGGATGGCACCGAGGTGGTGTCCAGCAAATTGCCGCACTGGTGTGGCCATCCTACAATGCTGCGCCGAAAGACGTCGTGTCCAGCTGAATTGCGGTCACTGTTGCGGTACAGTGACTCGAACGCGCCGAGATCCGGATGGCACCGAGGTGGTGTCCAGCAAATTGCCGCACTGGTGTGGCCATCCTACAATGCTGCGCCGAAAGACGGCGTGTCCAGCTGAGTTGCGGTCACTGTTGCGGTACAGTGAGTCGAACGCGCCGAGATCTGGATGGCCCCGATGTTGTGTCCAGCAAGTTGCCGCACTGGTGTGGCCATCCTACAATGCTGCGCCGAAAGTCGGCGTGGGGTGCCCCGTTGGCTTATGAGGTGATGTCAGTAGTGGACCGATGTGTGAATAGGTCGGAACCAGCACAAGGCGCCAAGATCCGAATGGCAAGTCCTGGATGTTGAGTGCCTCAGTTGAGAGTTCTGAGCAGTGCTTGTAAGACTGTCTGAAGCTTATTTGCACCTGCTGCAGCTTCACTAGGTCCGGCGGAACTTTTTTCCTTTTCCTTTCTGCTTCTTTTCCTACAATCCGTTTCATCTGAAGACACGACCAGGTCCCTGAATGTGTGCAGGGGGACGCTATTGATTGAATGAAAATGGCGGCTTGACACAAAGCTGACTCAAGCGTTACTGTTGGTGCTATACAGACAAAAATTGGTTTTCAGTTTGTACATTCTTCAGGTTTTTTTTTTCCATCCAAGTCTGATTGAGAGTTTGTAGAAAAATGGCTTCAGATTTTCCACATACTACTCTTCAACATTCTTCCTAAATGTAACAATGTGAAACTCACTAGGAGAACGGCTGTTTCTGTTTCCTTTCAAAATGCTGCCAACAATATTTTCTGAATGGAAGACACCATCTTGTAGCATAAAGGGCCGAAAGGGGTTCTGGTCTGGCCGATGGTTGGTGGAGACATTTTGACTATATCTTGGACCTGCCCGGCCTCGCCCAAAATGGCGCCGGTATAAATGGGACTCGTAACTCCTTGCCCGCAAATGTATATCTAGAAAATGTTATTGTAAGTGGCCCTGTTCTATTTTAATTACAAAATGTATGTCCACCGATTCCGCAACTGTTAGACACCTTAGTTCTTGCAACCTAATGGCCCGCTCGTTACGTTCCTCTACAGTGTAAATGTCTCCTCATCATATACGATTTCAGTTTGCTCCGTGGCCGGCCCACGTGGTTATAGGCCCGTATTTGTATACTGACATTTTCACAATAAAGGTTTTTAAAACAAAACACGGTAGTAGTATTTACATTGGTAAAGTTTTTACTTTTAGTCACTGTTTTCGAATCAGTAAAAGGCAAGTGAAATAAAGCAGTCCAATTACATGACGGATAAAAGGTATAATATGTAGGAACGCAGTAAAGATAAATGGTCAAGGGCAGTTGTGTTTTTCATGTCTGCAACATAAAGTGATCAATAAGAATCTGATAATCAGGCGTATCGGCGACTAAGACAGCAGGCCGAATCTCTTTTACTCAACGGCTCCGTCATGGAAGGAAGAAACGCCCTTTTTCTCGAAAAAGGAATATATTTTACTTGCAAGACAGTTGTAAATTTTCCGGGAAAGTACATTAGCCTGGAATATTATAACATATGTTTGAAAAAAAAATATTGTTCGAAAACAATAAAAAGCGTAATTTTTAGGTCATATGACCAAGCTTTTCATCATTAAATTAACAAAAGTAAAATGAACCAATGAAAAGTTTTATTAACAAGTCACATGACCTGTTATGCTTACGTTACGCGCTGCGCGCCGCGCCTCGGATCACTTCCGGGTGCGCTAACGCGGCGTGTCATAAAACGCATTACGCGACAACGTAGGTCAAGAATATAGTCTAAATGTCTCCACCAACCAGCGTTCAGAACACAACCCCTTTCAGCAGTCCAAAAAGTTCTGTTAAATGACAACAGAGGGGACAGGCAACAAGAACCATCAATCAAAGAGGGGAGGGCAAGTTCTTCTCTTCCGGGTCATGTTGGGGCGCTACCGGAACTGATCGAATTGGTAGTCTATAGTGTTTCTGGATGTTTCAGACTAAAGCTGGCGTCAGCATGAGACCACTACCATCTCGTAGCTCCGTCGTGGCCATTCCACGAGCAATCATGGCAGTCGCTCCCCACCAGAAGCCTGCGGGAGTCGGAGGCCCCCAAGACTTTTGTAGAATCTTCACGGCTGAGGGGACGCTTTTCGAGAATGGGACCCAAGCCCTATCAGGGAAGCGTCCGAGTTCCAAGGTGTCCCAGGGCCATTTTAGTGGGCCAGGCCCAAAACCGAAGAGCCGGCCGCCATTTTGAGAGTCCTGTGGCAGCCGCCTATCGCTGCACCGCAAGAGCGGGCGCAACTCAACTACATGGTGAGCGAGACGCTGTAGTCGCAAGAGCGGGCGGTAAACAGCTGAATGGCGGAAGAGGCACAGTGTAGCAAAAGCGGGCGGAATGGCAACTAAAACGATAAAGGGGCGCCCCACTACAGCTTGTCTTCAGGTCAAACGGATTGTGGGACAAGGTCCAGAATTGAAGAGTCATCAAAAGGCAAAAAGTTCCGCCGGCCGCCTATGTCGGGGGCGATCTCAGGCTACACCAGTGCTATAAGACTTGGGGAGGGTGTCGGAGCCAAGCGTCTTCTCCGAGTCCATGGCCATCACACCGCCCCTCAGGGGCCTCCGTCAAGCTGTTTAGGAAGGTAACATATCACATTGTTTTCTAATGCAGTCAGGTCCACAAACGACACTCACTTACTTTGAGAATAGTGAAGCTGCAGTAGGTGGAAATAAGCTTCAGA
This sequence comes from Lissotriton vulgaris, assembly GCF_964263255.1. Taxonomy (NCBI): domain Eukaryota; kingdom Metazoa; phylum Chordata; class Amphibia; order Caudata; family Salamandridae; genus Lissotriton; species Lissotriton vulgaris. The sequence goes on along the minus strand of NC_141689.1, from coordinate 1,291,862,690 downwards.
CAGTGTTACAAGCACTGCTCAGAACTCTTAACTATGGCACCCAACATCCAGAACTTATGCTATTTGAGAATGGCAGTGACATCGAAGCATCTCAGGGACCAAAACCATTAACGTACTTTCACGTATGAAAATCTTACTTGGGGAGGGGGCAGGAGCGAAGCGCCCCCTCCCAGTCAGCGCCACCACAACGTATGTTGAAAATCTGAAGCCATCGTTCTACAAAGTCAACCAAACTTGGATTGAAAAATCTAGAAAAATGTACAAACTGAAAACCAGTTTTGGTCTGCATAGCATCAGTAGCAACGCTTGAGTCAGCTTTGTGTCAAGCCGCCATTTTGATTCAACAAAGCACAGGCATTGAAAAAGGCTGAAATTCAGAACTCTAAACTATGGCACCCAACATCCAGGAGCTTGCCATCCGGATCTTGGAGCCTTGTGCTGTTTTCGATCTATTCACACATCGGTCCACTACTGACATCATCTTATAAACCAACGTTATGTAAATAGTTTTTTAATAAAATGTTTTACCCTGTTTCTTTGCTGGTGTGTTGTCTATATTTTTAATATTTGCATAGGGTTTGTCGTTATTTTGGGAGGGATGGGTGACGGAGCCGAGCTGTCTTGCAGCCCTCATGGTGTGGAGCTCAGTTCATCTCACTATTTTCGTATTTCTCATGAAGGGTTGTTCCTAATATTTCTATTTTAGCGAGGTCAAAAAGAGATCCAATTAGTGGCCTACTGATTTTGCTCGATTACTTTTATTTTTTTTACACGATTTTTCACTATCTGCAAAGACTAAACAGAGTATTGCGACTTTGTGCTTGTTTGTAAATAGAGAATGATCCAAAGAGAACCAATTCTAAAACAGTAAATGCTTGGACAACAATCAATCAAATGGAGAGACAAGCAGGCACGACGGATTACAACGGGGGCAAAGGCTTGCGTTAACTACCGTTCACTATCTGCAAAGAGAGAGTACTACTAAGACAAAAGAGGGGAGGGGGGGGTGCAGCGTTCAAAGCACATCAGCGTGCATAAATACGAAAATGTTTTTATCTATCACGTACTTGACATTTTAAAGCTTTTCATATTTGCTATTAAAAAACCAATGAAATTCACAGAAAAAACCATAGGTTATAGTGGATATATAGTTAGGAATTTGCATTTACAAAACCTTGAAAATTCAATGAAAAAACCATTGGTTTTAGGCCATATATAGTTAGGGATTTGCATTTACAAAACCTTATTTTACTCGCATAAAACCATTGAAATTCCATATATAGTTATAAGCGCTAACTATATATCGCGCACCCGCAATCCACTGCTGATGATGTCACATATTACATCATTCATGAAATGGTTAGTGACATCACTGATGACATCACTGATGACATCTCAAATGACATCACTGATGACATCACTGAAAACATCTCATTTGACATGACTGATAACATCACTGATGATATCATTCATGTGATAATACGATGAACCTCTTCAGACTCTAATATAACCTTAGATACAATCAGTGTAAACAGACACTGACAGACTGTCACTCATCCATGGAGTTACTCACACACCTAGTCAGTCATGCAAAGAATCAATCACACCTCCATTTCCTCAACTATACAGTTATACAAACTTTACTTATTCAAACATATACTAACACATATTTACTCTATTATACAATCCCTGATACAAGTTCACAATGATCCATACAGCCACTCACACATTCACTGGCTCTTATGCACAGTTATTTATATATGTCAACTCTCACATGTACTGTGTTTTACATATGTACTTACTTTGACATGTAGCACTGAGATATCCATTCACTCACCAATACACTCATGCACACAGTCAACCGCCCATACAGCTGTTTGCACATGCACTTTTGAATCTATACATATAGTGAATTAACTACTCACACATCTATGTACAGAGTCACACACCTCCCAGCCACCCATACACACACACTCAGTCTCCCATACAAATACTTGGACAACCAATCAATAACCTATACAGTTACTCATATAGCTACTAATCAACATATGCAGCAGTTTGTAGAACAACAGATATAATGATGCACAAATTAAAACAGTTTAGTCACTAACCCATGCACTCAGTGAGACACATTTAATCACTCACTCAATCAGTCAGTCATGCACCTAGTAAATCCTTCATCCAGACACTTATACATCCACTCATTCTTCAATATGTAAAACATATTTTAACTTTACAGAAACATACAGTCACTGGATGTTGTCATCAATGATGTCATCAGTGATGTCATTTGAGATGTCATCAGTGATGTCATCAGTGATGTCACTAACCATGTCATGAATGATGTAATATGTGACATCATCAGCAGTGGATTGCGGGTGCGCGATATATAGTTAGCGCTTATAACTATATATGGAATTTCAATGGTTTTATGCGAGTAAAATAAGGTTTTGTAAATGCAAATCCCTAACTATATATGGCCTAAAACCAATGGTTTTTTCATTGAATTTTCAAGGTTTTGTAAATGCAAATTCCTAACTATATATCCACTATAACCTATGGTTTTTTCTGTGAATATATATATATATATATATATATATATATATATATATATATATATATATATATTACCTGCTGGCGATAGCCAGTAGGTATATATAGTTAGGATTTTTTCTCTATGGAACTTTTGAAAATTCTATGCCTAATAACTTTGGCGTTTGTGGACGGAATTGGCTGAAATTTTCAGGAAAATGGCACATTTTATTTCTGAGCAGCTCCTGGAAATTTGGGGGGGTTCGTCAAGGGGGGGCTGAGAAAAAAGGGGGGTCCCAAAACGCGTTTTTCCCATGTTAATTTTCATAGGGCGGTTGGACTCACTTTTAGCCCGAACGGCTGAATGGATTTCCACGAAACTTGGCAAAATTGTAGGGACTGTTAGCCCGATGTGCCTTTGCTAGGTCTCAATATATGTGCTTCAGTGAATTTTGAGAAATTAACGTTTAAAACAAGATATATATCTGTAACAGCGCTCCGGGCAGCGCTCCGGTTCGCGTACTTTTCGCGTATCGGAACTTTGCGAAGCGAAGCTGATTGGCTCTCTGGTGTCTGTCAACATTCTAAACAGTCCGGTGCGGCCGCCATCTTGTCTCTCGGTAGGATAGAGAGACAAGAGGAGGCCAAAACAAAGGGGGAAATGAAGGAAAGGGGGCAAGGTAGACCCCTTCTGACCCCCTAGGATGATGAGGGGATATTATAGAGCCACGCTGGGCCCAAAAAAAAAATTCCGATTTTTTCGCCGTAGAGACGCGTCTTGGTACGCGAACCGGGCAGCTAACCGGGCAGCTAACCGGGAAGCTAACCGGCAGTGTAACGGGAGTCTGACGAGTAGCTGATTGGCTGTCAACATTGTAAACAGTCCGGAGCGGCCGCCATCTTGTCTCTCGGTAGGATCGAGAGACAAGAGGAGGCCAAAACAAAGGGGGAAATGAAGGAAAGAGGGCAAGGTAGACCCCTTCTGACCCCCTAGGATTGATGAGGGGATATTATAGAGCCACGCTGGGCCCAAAAAAAAAATAAAAAAATTCCGATTTTTTTCGCCGTAGAGACGCGTCTTGGTACGCGAACCGGGCAGCTAACCGGGCAGCTAACCGGGAAGCTAACCGGCAGTGTAACGGGAGTCTGAGGAGAAGCTGATTGGCTGTTATCATTGTAAACAGTCTGGAGCGGCCGCCATCTTGTCTCTCTGTGGGATCGAGAGACAAGAGGTGGAAAAAAAAAAAGGTGTAAATGAATGAAAGGGGTAAGGCAAACCCCTCCTGAACCCCTAGGATTGATGAGGGGGCTATTAAAGTTCCCTGGGGGCGAAAAAAAAATTGCGATTTTTCGCGGTAAAGGTGCTTCCTGGTACGTTAACCGGGCAGCTAACCGGCAGCGTAACGGGAGTCCGACATATTGTGTTTTTTGAACGTTTGTGATATGTACACGTGTGGATTTTGTCTAATTAAGGTTAAAAAAATATATATATATCTTTAAGCGTGTTCTGGCGCGCTTACGTTTTGGGTTTGGTTTGCGCTGCAGAGACGATACGTCACGGTTATGCAATGCATCATTAGGCGTCTCACGGGCTACGTGATACGTCACTTAATAAAGAATATATTTTACAGCTATAGATATTAGCTTTTAAAAAACCAATGAAATTCACAGAAAAAACCATAGGTTATAGACCATATATAGTTAGGAATTTGCATTTACAAAACCTTGAAAATTCACTGAAAAAACCATAGGTTATAGACCATATATAGTTAGGGATTAGCATTTAAAAAACCTTATTTTATTTGCACAAAACCATTGAAATTCCATATATAGTTAGTTGCACTAACTATATATCGCGGACCCGCAATCCACTGCTAATGATGTCACATATTACATCATTCATGACATGGTCAGTGACATCACTGATGACATCACTGATGACATCTCAAATGACATCACTGATGACATCACTGATGACATCTCAAATGACATCACTGATGACATCACTGACATCTCATTTGACATTACTGATTACATCACTGATGATATCATTTATGTGATAATACATCTTCAGACTCTAATATAACCTTAGATACACTCAGTGTAAACAGGCACTCACAGACTGTCACACATCCATGGAGTTACCCACACACCTAGTCAGTCATGCAAAGAATCAATCACACCTCCATTTCCTCAACTATACAGTTATACACACCTTACTTATTCAAACATATACTAACACATATTTACTCTCTTATACAATCCTTGATACAAGTTCACAATGATTCATACAGCCACTCTCACATTCACTGGCTCTTATGTTCAGTTATTTATATATGTCAACTCTCACATGGAGTGTGTTTTACATATGTACTTACTTTGACATGTAGAACTGAGATATCCATTCACTCACCAATATACTCATGCACACAGACAACTGTCCATACAGCTGTTTCTACATGCACTTTTGAACCCATACACCTAGGGAATCAACTGCTCACAAACTATGCACAGAGTTATACACCTCCCAGCCACCCACACACATACTCAGTCTCCCATACAAATACTTGGGCAACCATTCAATAACCCATATAGTTACTGATATAGCTACTGATTTAAACATGCAGCAGTTTACAGAAGAACATAAATAATGATTGCCAAATTAAGACACTTTAATCACTAACCCATGCACTCAGTGAGACACATTTAATCATTCTCTCATACAGTCAGTCATGCACCTACTAAATCCTTCATCCAGACACTTATACATCCACTCATTCTTCAATATGTAAGACATATTTTAACTTTACAGAAACATACAGTCACTGGGTGTTGTCATCAGTGATGTCATCAGTGATGTCATTTGAGATGTCATCAGTGATGTCATCAGTGATGTCACTGACCATGTCATGAATGATGTAATATGTGACATCATTAGCAGTGGATTGCGGGTCCGCGATATATAGTTAGTGCAACTAACTATATATGGAATTTCAATGGTTTTGTACAAATAAAATAAGGTTTTTTAAATGCTAATCCCTAACTATATATGGTCTATAACCTATGGTTTTTTCAGTGAATTTTCAAGGTTTTGTAAATGCAAATTCCTAACTATATATGGTCTATAACCTATGGTTTTTTCTGTGAATATATATATATATATATATATATATATATATATATATATATATATATATATATATATATATATATATTACCTACTGGCGGTCGCCAGTAGGTAGTTATAGTTAGGATAATTTTCAATGTTAAATCTCAACATTCTATTTTGAATAACTTTGGCGCCGGTTGACGAATCTGCCTGAAATTTTCAGGAAAATGGTCTCATGGCGGTCCGGTCCTTCCCTGAAAGTTTGGGGGGGATTCGTCAAGCGGGGGCCGAGATAAAAGGGGGGTCCCAAAACGCGTTTTCCCCATGTTAATTTCCATAGGGCGGTCGATTTCACTTTTAGCCCGAACGGCTGAATGGATTTCCACCAAACTTGGCAAAATTGTAGGGACTGGTAGCCCGATGTGCCTTTGCTATGTCTCAAGATATGTGCTCCAGTGGATTTTGAGTAATTTAGGTTCAAAAAAATATATATATCTATAGCCGCGCTCCCGTGCGCGCACGGGAGTGCGCTCCAGGCGCGACACGCGACTTGCGCGCAGGAAGCTGATTGGATCTCAGTTGTCTGTAAACATTCTAAACAGTGCGGAGCGGCCGCCATCTTGTGTCTCGGTAAAATCGAGACACAAGGGGTTTGAAAAAAAAAGGGGCAAATGACCATAAGGGGGAAGAGTAGACCCCCTCTGACCCCCTAGGTTTGATGTAGGGACTAAAATAGGGTCCTGCAGGGCATTAAAATTTTTTTTTCGTTTTGCGCGGGGATATGCGCTCTCCCGTGCGCGCACGGGAGTGCGCTCCAGGCGCGACACGCGACTTGCGCGCAGGAAGCTGATTGGATCATAAGGGGGAAGAGTAGACCCCCTCTGACCCCCTAAATCCAGGACTATATTTATGAAGGCCTTGCGCTGTTAGTTTTGCGCTTCCTGTGCGTCAATTTTTGTGACGCATCAGCGGTGTAAAAAAATGCGCATTGTTATGCAATATTTAAAAAGTGACGCATCTATCTAGATGCGTCACTTTTTAAATATAGTGCAACGAGGTACATTTTATTACACTGCTGGTGTTATGCGTCACTTTTCTGTGCGCACTCCTTATGACGTTCCAGATGTGTCATATTTAATGTATGACGAATCATGTTGCAGATACAATATGGCGCAGAGTTTTAAAAAGTGACCCATGTACCTAGATGCGTCACTTTTTAAAAATAGCGTCAGGTATAATATATGCAGAGGGGGTGTTCTCCCGCAAAAAGCTTTGTAATAGCGACGCAGTGAAATCTTTGAGATTTCACTGCGTCAGTTTTAGGATGCTGTTGCGTCAAAATCTTGTGCCTGCTTTACAGCAGGTGTTAGACTGAGGCAAGACCTTTCATATGCTGCTTTCCCCATTTGAAAGGACACATTACTGGAGTTGCGTCACTTTTGTGACGCACTCCAGCAATGCGTTACTTGGAATGTCATAAGGAGTGCGCACAGAAAAGTGACGCATTGCACCAGTAGTGTAAAAAAATGTGTTGCGTTGCGTTATATTTAAAAAGTGAGGTATCTAGGTAGATGGGTCACTTTTTAAAATCAAGCGCCACATTATATCTGCGTGAGGTATAATGCATGCAGAGGGGGTGTTCCCCCACAAAAAGCTTTGTAATAGCGACGCAGTGAAATGTTTGAGATTTCACTGCGTCACTTTTAGGATGCTGTTGCATCCTTTAAATATAGTGCAACGAGGCACATTTTATTACACTGCTGGTGTGATGCGTCACTTTTCTGTACACAGTCCTTATGACATTCCAGATGTGTCATATTTAATGTATGACGAATCATGTTGCAAGGAGTTACAGATACGTCAGTATTTCTGACATATGTGTAAACATAAAAGTGATGCGAGGCCGGCGCAAAATTTTGACGCAATAGCATCCTAAAAGTGACGCAGGGAAATCTCATAGATTTCAGTACGTTGTTATTACCAAGCTTTTTGCGAGGGATTGCCCCCTCTGCATACATTATACCTGATGCAGATACAATATGGCGCAGAGTTTTAAAAAGTGACCCATGTACCTAGATGCGTCACTTTTTAAAAAATAGTGTCAGGTATAATGCATGCAGAGGGGGTGTTCCTTGCAAAAAGCTTGGTAATAATGACGCAGTGCGTCACTTTTAGGATGCAGTTGCGCCAAAATCTTGCGCCTGCTTCACAGCAAACCTTTCACATGGTGCTTTTTCCATGTGAAAGGACACATTACTGGAGTTGCGTCACTTTTGTGACGCACTCCTGCAATGCGTTACTTTTGTGTTTAGAGATATGTCAGAAATACTGACATATCTGTAACTCCTTGCGAATTGATTAGTCATATATTAAATATGACATATGTGGAATGTCATAAGGAGTGCGTCCAGATAAGTGACGCATCGCTATTTTCACGTAGCGATGCGTCACTTTTCAGAAATGAGGCCTCCAGTTTATTCACTGTGTCATAAATTTCTTTTCTAACACTCACCTTCTTTCAGTCCTCCTACTTCACTTCCTTTCACCTCTCATACCTTTCTGTTCTTTCTTACTCATTCTCCTTTCAATTATCAATGCACTATATTTCACTTACTCTTCATTTTTTAAGATTATAGCTCTTTGATGAGAATTGGAGGTAGTTCTGAAAAGAACTTTTGGTTTTCTTCTTTTAACTGAAGAGGAACAAAAACAGGGAATAGAAACTGCTCAACAGGAGCAAAAAGAAAAGAAAAAAATTAGGGGTGGGAAGGGCAGTGATGGTTCTCTAATGCCCGAACCATGAGCAGGACACTTTGCTCCCCATAGGTGAGGAGTTGATTGCAGTATCTGCATCTGACGACCCCATGGTTGAATGCAGGTTGGATGTTTGCTACCTGCCCCTGAGATTGTTCTCTTCCAGAAGAAGTTGCTCCTCCTGTTGATGTAGAGGCCCCACCTCTGGGAACCTCCTGTGCCAGAGCCCTGACACTTTCTCGGGCAAAATTCTGGGGGTGCCTGGTCTCCACATGGCGAATCATAGTGAAGTTGCCAAAAGAGTATTTTTTTTGGGGGTTACCCCGTGACAGGACCTTTTTGCAGATCCTGCACTCTACTTTTGGTGCATTCACCTTCTTCTGGTCTGCTGGAAATTTAAAGAATTTCCAGATGAAATGTCCCTTCACCTTTGGGGTAGGTGGCTCTTCATCAATGAAGTCATCTTCACTGCTGGATGATCTGGCAGCCATGATGAATCCAGGAATATGGAGCAGCAAAAAAGGCAGGTCTTTCAGTCACAAAAGTGAAAGAAGAAGTGAAGGAAATGGGTGGGGATTTCATTCATTGTAAAAAAAAACTGTTAGCAACCAATGAAAAGTGTTATTTTAGGGTCACATGACCTGACGCGCTTACGATGCGCGCTCGGGTGCACTTCCGGGTGCGTTTACGCAGCGCGATCGTAGGCGCTTCCGGGGCGCACACGTGGCGCGATCGTAGGCGCTTTTGCGTGCGTTTAGGCGCCGCGCACGTATGCGCTTCCGAGGGCACGTACGTTGCGCGCCGAAGTGACGTCATCAATCTTTAATAGAAATGCATAATCATTTTCCATATTAAAAAAAACAAATTTTATTTGTATGGTACGAAATGTTTTGCATTATTATTAACTTTTCATTCATATTTTTTTTTCACGAACGACAGTTGCGCTCTGGGTGCGCTTTCAGATGAGCTCTCGGAGAAGCTTACAGGAGAGCTTAGCTGAAAGCTTCCCGGAGCGCGCACCCAGAGCGCAAAAAAAAAAAATTATAAAAAAAATGAATACTTAAAAAAAACAGCAAATTGTAAAAAAAAAAAAGGTTAGAAACTCGATATACAAAGGAATTAGCATTTAAAAAACCTATGAAATACAATGAAAAAACCATAGGTTTCACACCAGTTATAGTTAGGAATTAGCATTTAAAAAACCTTTGAAATTCACTGAAAAAACCATAGGTTTAACACCAGTTATAGTTAGGAATTAGCATTTAAAAAACCTATTAAATTCACTGAAAAAACCATAGGTTTCACACCAGTTATAGTTAGCTGGAAATTTTACTGATATAAAACCATTGAAATTCCCACGTTATAGTTAGTCGGACTCACTATAACTTGCGCGTGCAATGCACTGCTGATGACGTCACATATTACATCACTCATGACATGGTCAGTGACATCACTCATGACATCACTGATGACACCATCCAGTGAATATGTGTCTTTCTGAAAAATAAATATTAGTGAGTTATGTTTAAATATTTAAATACATATATTAGTGTTTCACTTTGTGTATAAGTGGCTACATGTGTTGATAAGTAGCTACATGCGTATGTATATGGGTTATTTGATATTTTTATTAGTATTAGTATGAGTGTCTATATGGTTTGGTGGAGGTATTACTTAGCACATAGATGCATGAGTGACTGACTCTTTGTTTGTATGTGTTTTGAAGACAGCATATGTACAGGACTGTATGGGTGGATGAGTGTCTATATGTGTTTGTTAGTGAGTGAATGACTGTCTCACTAGTGTCTTTATCAGTAACTACATATGTTTTAATCTAGTATATATGAATATTGATGTATATAAGTGAGTATATGTGAGAGTAAGAGATTGTAAGATTTCCTGTTTAAATAAGTATGTGTTTCTATAAGTGATTGTTTAAGAGAATAAATATGTGTAATTTTCAATAGAAGTAAGGTGGAAGTGTGTGTATAACTCTATTTTCAAATAAATGGTTGTTCAATAGTTTATTTGCACGTGTGAATATGTGTGTGAGTAACTTTTGGATGAATGTCGGTGTGTAACAGAATGTATAGGTGTATCTCTTCATATGATGAGTGAGTATATGTATGAGTGACTATATAGAACTGTTGGTGAATGAGTGGATGAGTATATAGATAGTGGAAGTACAGAATTGCTTGTTGTAACTGATATAGGTATGTCCATTTTTTAAAAATTTCAGTTTCTATTTTTGAATATGTGTCTCAAGGGTTACTTTACACTGAGAGGAGGTCTGTCACTGTGTCACAAGGATGGTGTCATCAGTGATGTCATGAGTGATGTCACTGACCATGTCATGAGTGATGTAATATGTGACGTCATCAGCAGTGCATTGCACGCGCAAGTTATAGTGAGTCCGACTAACTATAACGTGGGAATTTCAATGGTTTTATATCAGTAAAATTTCCAGCTAACTATAACTGGTGTGAAACCTATGGTTTTTTCAGTGAATATATATATATATATATATATATATATATATTCACTGAAAAAACCATAGGTTATAGACCATATATAGTTAGGAATTCGCATTTACAAAACCTTATTTTACTCACACAAAGCCATTGAAATTCCATATATAGTTAGTTGCACTAACTATATATCGCGCACCCGCAATCCACTGCTGATGATGTCACATATTACATCATTCATGACATGGTCAGTGACATCACTGATGACATCACTGATGACATCTCAAATGACATCACTGATGACATCTCAAATGACATCACTGATGACATCACTGATGACATCTCATTTGACATTACTGATCACATCACTGATGATATCATTCATGTGATAATACGATGAACCTCTTCAGACTCTAATATAACCTTAGATACAATCAGTGTAAACAGACACTCACAGACTGTCACTCATCCATGGAGTTACTCACACATCTAGTCAGTCATGCAAAGAATCAATCACACCTCCATTTCCTCAACTATACAGTTATACAAACTTTACTTATTCAAACATATACTAACACATATTTACTCTCTTATACAATCCCTGATACAAGTTCACAATGATCCATACAGCCACTCACACATTCACTGGCTCTTATGCACAGTTATTTATATATGTCAACTCTCACATGACTGTGTTTTACATATGTACTTACTTTGACATGTAGCACTGAGATATCCATTCACTCACCAATACACTCATGCACACAGTCAACCGCCCATACAGCTGTTTCCACATGCACTTTTGAAACCATACATCTAGTGAATCAACTGCTCACACATCTATGCACAGAGTCATACACCTCCCAGCCACCCACACACACACTCAGTCTCCCATACAAATACTTGGGCAACCAATCAATAACCCATATAGTTACTCATATAGCTACTTATCAACACATGCAACAGTTTACAGAACAACAGACATAATGAGGCACAAATTAAGACAGTTTAGTCACTAACCCATGCACTCAGTGAGACACATTTAATCACTCACTCATACAGTCAGTCATGCACCTACTAAATCCTTCATCCAGACACTTATACATCCACTCATTCTTCAATATGTAAGACATATTTTAACTTTACAGAAACATACAGTCACTGGATGTTGTCATCAGTGATGTCATCAGTGATGTCATTTGAGATGTCATCAGTGATGTCATCAGTGATGTCACTGACCATGTCATAAATGATGTAATATGTGACATCATCAGCAGTGGATTGCGGGTGCGCGATATATAGTTAGTGCAACTAACTATATATGGAATTTCAATGGCTTTGTGTGAGTAAAATAAGGTTTTGTAAATGCGAATTCCTAACTATATATGGTCTATAACCTATGGTTTTTTCAGTGAATTTTCAAGGTTTTGTAAATGCTAATTCCTAACTATATATGGTCTATAACCTATGTTTTTTTCAGTGAATTTTCAAGGTTTTGTAAATGCTAATTCCTAACTATATGTGGTCTATAGCCTATGGTTTTTTCAGTGAATATATATATATATATACATACATATATAAACATATATCATCTGTATATCTATATAAATACAAACATAAATGCATGCATACATATACTTATATGCATACAGATGCATGTTATTTACATGAAAGTTGAAAAAACACTAATAAAAGCAAAGCTAAAAAGCCACCTCATTACAAACAGAATGGCTTTAACTTAAACGAGGGCGAGATCTATTGCATTTTCAATGCTTGTTTACTTTGGTTCCATCAAGAAGGCATTCAGATGTGTCACACATTTGCCATAAATTCTGAATGTTAGCACTCTAGTTGCACATTAGATCACTGTAGTAAAACTACTGCTCACCAGGGACGTCTGCTGCTGGTATTCAAAGTGCATGTTTCAGTCTGCATGTCAGAATTTTTTTAATGAAATAGAAGAGGATTTGAGAAGTCACTCAAAATGATCCCTAATTTTTCTTTCTGAAGCACTAATCATACTTTCTATGGCAAAATTAACCCCCTCATGTTGTTCCTTTTTAAATTGAGTGTTTTCAGACTTACCACTTCATTCCAATCAAGATGGCTTCTGGTGTGCCATACTTTTGTCATAAGTAAGACTGTTAGCGCTCTAGTTGTTCTTTAGAACACTCTGGGACATTCTGTCATTGGGCTATACTTGGGGTACATCTGGGTGATATTTGGGCTACATTTAGGCTCTTTTGTCTCTGGTGGCCATCTTGGGAGACTGTATGTCAGAATTTTTTAATGAAATTGAAGAGGGTTTGAGAAGTCACTCAAAATGTGCCCTATTTTTTCTTTCTGCACCACTAATCATAATTCATATGGCAAAATATACCCCCTCATTTTGTTCCTTTTTAAATTAAATGTTTTAAGAGTTACCACTTTATTCCAATCAAGATGGCTTCAGGTGTGCCATACCTTTGTAATAAGTAGGACTGTTAGCGCTCTAGTTGTTCTTTAGAACACTCTGGGACATTCTGTCATTGGGCTATACTTGGGCTACATCTGGGTGATATTTGGGCTACATTTGGGCTCTTTTGTCTCTGGTGGCCATTTTGGGAGACTGCATGTCAGAATTTTTTAATGAAATAGAAGAGGATTTGAAAAGTCACTCAAAATGTGCCCTAATTTTTCTTTCTGCAGCACTAATAATACCTTCTATTGCATAATATAACCCCTCATTTTGTTCCTTTTTAAATTAAATGTTTTAAGAGTTACCACTTTATTCCCATCACGATGGCTCCAGGTGTGCTATACCTTTGTAATAAGTAGGACTGTTAGCGCTCTAGTTGTTCTTTAGAACACTCTGGGACATTCTGTCATTGGGCTATACTTGGGCTACATCTGGGTGATATTTGGGCTACATTTGGGCTCTTTTGTCTCTGGTGGCCATTTTGGGAGACTGCATGTCAGAATGTTTTAATGAAATAGAAAAGGATTTGAGAAGTCACTCAAAATGTGCCCTAATTTTTCATTCTGCAGCACTAATCATACTTTCTATGGCAAAATATACCCCCTCATGTTGTTTCTTTTTAAATTAAATGTTTTAAGAGTTACCACTTTATTCCAATCAAGATGGCTTCAGGTGTGCCATACCTTTGTAATAAGTAGGACTGTTAGCGCTCTAGTTGTTCTTTAGAACACGCTAGGAGGCTGCAGTAGAACACAAAGGAATCAACTTACAGTCTCTGTCCTTGTTGGATGTACATGTTTTACTGAGAATGTCAGACTTCATTTTCACATGACTGAGAAAGATAATGTGAATTTACAGAAAATATGCTTTCAGTTTAGCTTATAGATCCCCTTCCAAACCACTGTGGGAAAATCATGAGATATTAGTTTTCTTTCAAACAATATTCATGATATCACAGCAGAAGGTTTTTTCACATGGTAAAATCACCTTAGAACCCACCACAATTCCTAAAACGAGTATGGTACCATCAACAAATGATTTATAATGTAACTAATGTCCTAAAACCCTCTATTAACTACAATGCTTTTTAATGAGGTGCTATCATGTATATTGGTCCCAAGATGGCTGCCAACACTTCTTGGATGAAGTGCTGACAGCCAATCAGATCAGATGTGTGGTTAGGCTCCGCCCAGATATATATCTTTTTTTGAACCTAAATTACTCAAAATCCACTGGAGCACATATATTGAGACCTAGCAAAGGCACATCGGGCTAACAGTCCCTACAATTTTGCCAAGTTTCGTGCAAATCCATTCAGCCGTTCGAGCTAAAAGTGAGGCCAACCGCCCTATGGAAATTAACATGGGAAAAACGCGTTTTGGGACCCCCCTTTTTTCTCGGCCCCCCCTTGATGAAACCCCCCCCAAATTGTCAGGGGCTGCTCAGAAACAAAATGTTCCATTTTCCTGAAAATTTCAGCCAATTCCGTCCACAAACGCCAAAGTTATTAGACATAGAATTTTCAAAAATCCCATAGAGAAAAAATCCTAACTATATATACCTACTGGCGACCGCCAGTAGGTAATATATATATATATATATATATATATATATATATATATTCACTGAAAAAACCATAGGTTTTACACACGTTATAGTTAGGAAGTAGCATTTGAAAAACCTATGAAATTCACTGAAAAAACCATAGGTTTGACACCAGTTATAGTTAGCTGGAAATTTTACTGACATAAAACCAATGAAATTCCACGTTATAGTTAGTTGGACTCACTATAACTTGCGCGTGTAATGCACTGCTGATGACATCACATATTACATCACTCATGACATGGTCAGTGACATCACTCATGACATCACTGATGACACCATCCAATGAATGTGTGTCTTTCTGAAAAATAAATATGTTTTATATATGTATATGTAAAGGTTGATGGAAGAATAAATGTTTAAATTATTGTCTTAATTAATGTTTTTTTTATAAAAATTGATTGGTTAACTGGCTTATTAAGTGTATCTTAGTGAATACATATATTGTCAAGTAATATTTAAATATTTAAATATATGTATCAGTGTTTCACTTTGTGTATAAGTGGCTGCATGGGTTGGTGAGTAACTACATGTGTGTGTATATGGGTTATTATATGTTTTTTAGTATCAGTATGAGTGTGTGTATAGTTTGGTGGGGATGTTACTTAGCACATAGATGTTTCAATGATTGACCCACTGTTTGTATATTTTTTGAAAACTGCATTAGTGCAGGACTGTATGGGTGGATGAGTGTGTATTTGTGTGTGTTAGTGATTGAATGCCTATCTCACTAGTGTGTTTATCAGTAACAAGATACATTTTAATCTAGTATATGTGAGTATTGATTTATATAAGGTCAGTTTATGTGAGAGTAAAAGATTGTAAGAGTTCCTTTTTAAATAAGTATGGGTTTCTATAAGTGATTGTTTAAGAGAGTACATATGTGTAAGTTTCCTTAGAATTAAGGTGGTAGTGTGTGTAAATCTGTATATGCAAATAAATGGATGTTTATTAGTTTATTTGCATGTGTGAGTATATGTGTGAGTAACTTTTTGATGACTGTCAGTGTGTAACAGGATGAGTGAGTATATGTATGAGTGAATATATATAAAACTGTTGGTGAATGTGTACATTTGTATATAGATGGTGAAATTACTGAATTGGTTGTTGTAACTGGTATGGGTATATCCACTTTTTTTAAAATGTTAGTTTCTATTTTTCAATATGTGTTTCAAGGGTTACTTTACACTAAGAGGAGGTCTGTCACTGTGTCACAAGGATGGTGTCATCAGTGATGTCATGAGTGATGTCACTGACCATGCCATGAGTGATGTAATATGTGATGTCATCAGCAGTGCATTACACGCGCAAGTTATAGTGAGTCCAACTAACTATAACGTGGAATTTCATTGGTTTTATGTCAGTAAAATTTCCAGCTAACTATAACTGGTGTCAAACCTATGGTTTTTTCAGTGAATTTCATAGGTTTTTCAAATGCTACTTCCTAACTATAACGTGTGTAGAACCTATGTTTTTTTCAGTGAATTTCATAGTTTTTTTGAATGCTAGTTCCTAAGTATGTAATCACGTTCGTAACTAGATAGTGTCACCGCCTACACGTCCTGAGAAGCGCATGTAAAGTCATGTGACTTGAAAACAAGACTTCCAATTGGTTCTTAGTAGTTTCTGTTCTGAAATTTACACGAAGCACTCCACCCACTTTCCTCACAATCTTTTCTACTCTCAAGAGACAACAACGTCGAGCATCTTCCGGAAAAGTTTGCTGAAATGGCTGCCGTTCTGCATTCATCTTCCGAATCAGAAGGAAATGAGCGACCACCGTTAAGAAGAAAAAAGGAATCTTTCATTTGGCAATTTTTTACTTATCCTGAAGATCAAAAGAAAGTGAATGCGCCAAAAGTAACCTGCACGATATGCAATTCGGAGCTCTCAAGGGGAAATCCAAATAAAAAATATTCCTTTTCTATACATACCATGCAGCGGCATGTTAAACAAAGGCACCCTGAGCATTATGCAAAAGCATCGACAAGAGCCCTGGCCACGCTATTACCATCAGAGGTGGCCAGCACATCTTCTGGTGGAGGACCTGTATCTCCATCGAGTGCTGAGATGGACTTGAGACCATATCTTGCGAAGGTACATATGAAATGCAACCAGTGTGCAGAAATTCTTTTGTATGGAGAGCAGAGCCTTGTTCTTATTAAACTCAAAATTGAAAGTCATAAATGCCCCAAGAAAAAATAAATTTCTTCACTTCATTTTCATACTATTACATACTGAAAAATGTAGTACAAACTTTAAGAAATCAAAAGCATCATACGACTTGTTTCCAAACAAAAAAAAAAAAAAAAAAGTTATTTTCAGAACTAACTATTTCT
Source organism: Lissotriton vulgaris (assembly GCF_964263255.1). NCBI lineage: Eukaryota > Metazoa > Chordata > Amphibia > Caudata > Salamandridae > Lissotriton > Lissotriton vulgaris. The sequence goes on along the minus strand of NC_141689.1, from coordinate 1,291,845,425 downwards.
ACCAAAACATGCTCCGAGAGCATCTTATGACATGTTTTTTCGCCGCTTCATTGTAGTGCGCGACCGGGTGAGCGCACCCTCCTATCGCATACAGGACCTGACACTTGCATGTGAAGTCATGTGACTTCTAAACAACACTTCTAATTGGTTCTTGGTAGTTTCTATTCTGGAATTTACACGCAGCACTCCACCCACTTCCATCACTTTCTTTTCTACTCTCAAGAGAGAACAACGTCGAACATCTTCCCAAAGACTTCGCTACAATGGCTACCGTTCCGCATTTATCTTCCGAATCTGAAGGAAATGAGCGACCACCTTTGACAAGAAAAACGGAGGCCACGCTATTACCATCAGAAGTAATCAGCACATCTTCCGGAGGACGACCTGTATCTCCATCGAGTGCTGAAATGGACTTCAGACCATATCTTGCGAACGTGCACATGAAATGCACGAACTGTGGAGAACTTCTTGTATACGGAGAGCAAAGCTTTACTCTAATTAAACACACAATTGAGAGTCATAAATGCTCCAAGAAAAGTTAAATTTCTTCACTTTATTCCGATAGTATGACATACTGAAAAATGTCGTAGCAACTTTAAGAAATCAAAAGCATCAAAACACTTGTTTCCAAAAAAAAAAAAAGAAAAATAAGTTATTTTCAGAACTAACTCTTTCCACCAAAACATGCTCCAAGAGCATATTATAAGATGTTTTTTCGCCGCTTTATTTTAGTGCGAGACCGGGTGCGCGCACCCTTCTATCGCGTACAGGACCTGACACTTGCATGTGAAGTCATGTGACTTCTAAACAAAACTTCTAATTGGTTCTTGGTAGTTTCTATTCTGGAATTTACACGCAGCACTCCACCCACTTCCATCACTTTCTTTTCTACTCTCAAGAGACAACAACGTCGAACATCTTCCCGAAGACTTCGGTACAATGGCTACCGTTCCGCATTCATCTTCCGAATCTGATGAAAATGAGCGACCACCTTTGACAAGAAAAACGGAGGCCACGCTATTACCATCAGAAGTAATCAGCACATCTTCCGGTGGACGACCTGTATCTCCATCGAGTGCTGAAATGGACTTGAAACCATGTCTGGCGAAGGTGCACATAAAATGCAACAACTGTGGAGAACTTCTTGTATACGGAGAGCAAAGATTTACTCTAATTAAACACAAAATTGAGAGTCATAAATGCTCCAAGAAAAGTTAAATTTCTTCACTTTATTTGGATAGTATAACATACTGAAAAATGTCGTAGCAACTTTAAGAAATCAAAAGCATCATAACACTTGTTTCCAAAAAAAAAAAAAAAAAAAAAAAAAGTTCTTTTCAGAACTAACGCTTTGTACCAAAACAAGCTTCAAGAGCATATTAGCTGATATTTTCTCGCCGCTTTCTTATAGTGCGCGACCGGGTGCGCGCACCAACCTATCGCGTACAGGCGTCGACACACGCATGTGCAGTCATGTGACTTTAAAACAACACTTCCGATTGGTTCTTACTAGTTTCTATTCTGCAATTTACACGGAAACCTCCACCCACTTCCCTAGAAAACCAGTTTATCGAAAAACTTTTAAAGCCTCCTCTTATGAAATATTCGACATCAATCACATAGCAGAGTACTAAATAGCACTATATACACTCCGTCCCTTAATTATAAGAGACTTATTGCTATGTAAAAGCAACTTTTGTTTTCACGCGATAATGTGAAATGCTGAGCCTATTACATAATTTTATTTCACATATATGTTACTATTCTCCTTCGAGCACTAACACCGTAGAAAATACCACCAATAGCGGTGATATTTTTTACACCGAGAACGGGCGATTTCTATCGCTTAGAGCCCTTACAATTATAACGTTTTATTTCCTAAGTCTCTGATCTCCAACTGTGCAACGTAGGTCCCCTGTGTGTCGTAATAAGGTCCATAAACAAAAACTACAGGGCCAGCATTATAAACATGCACAGAACCACAAAACGACAAGAGCCACCATGTTGATATATATCCTTAATATAATAAACCTCTGAGAATAAATACATATTTCCGTGGCACCCCATAACACAAATGTGGCGTCCTCTGACTCTGCTCCATTACCAAACACCGTAACTCCCCGCCCCCCTCACTTTTCACTAAACTCCGCACTCCACCCCACCCGAACGCCCTATTACAAACCCCCAACCTACCCTCCCTGCCCAAACCCACCATGAACCTCAAACCGCCCCTAGAAAGCTTATAAGACACAGGATTACTAAAACTCAAAGAATACGCAACAGGCAGATAATGTAAATAGTACATAAAGGCACATATTTTTTCCAAAATACTATTTAAAAACATGTTCTATTTTTTATAAATCTATCATGCATCTGACCCTCTAGAACTGCTTTCAAAACGTGAACTATAAACCTCTACTTTTGATTTTCAAACCATACACTTTCATCTGACCCTCTAGAACTGCTTTCAAAACGTGAACTATAAACCTCTACTTTTCATTTTCAAACCATACACTTTCAATTACATTATTTTTTTTTCCACAATTCATGTAATGTTACACACCTTTTCTAAAATACACCAGTCCCTATCATTTATAAGGATTTATTTTCAGTCTTCATCAGTGACACTTTCTTCACATATAATAGAAATCACTATAACTTTTTAAACGACAATGCTAACGCGGTAAAAATAATCCTTCATTTGCTTTCCTTTAAGAATGCACACTATGTACCCCACGCATGCGTTTCTTGATCTTTGTATTTGGCAGCGAATACCGACCTTGAATCGGAAGACATGAACAAGACCACCATTGTCACATTTAAAACTGAACGTTGCATCTGCTCACACACATATCTTTCACTAAGCTAACATTCACAGAAAACAGCATTGATGTAAAAAAAAAATGACCTTGCTTTACAACTCCCTCAAATCACTCCCTTATTTTTTAACGCATCCTCCAGTTCAAAAAAAGCTACTTTTTTGATAACCACTAAGCAATATATAAGTGACTAGACTCCTAGAGAATGTATCAAGTCATTCTGCTCCTCTCCACTGCATAGCCGGCGACCTAATTCTGTGGAGTTGCTATACAACCAGCGGTGCTGCGCCGTTTCCTTTACCATCTTGGTAAATTCAAAATGGATGTCCCTCCTGCCTTCGCAAACGAGCCGGGCCACTTAGAACTATTTCGACAGAGAATGCTTCTGTACTACGGCACCTTACCACTCTCAACTTTGAATACTTCATATCGATTATCATTTCGATATTCGTATTTCACCTGTGTGCAGCCTGTATTTCATTGCCTGAGCTGTGATTTCACGTGGGCCCTGGATTTATGTCTCTGCAATTTGGTACCTCCTGAACCGAATTACAATCACCTCATGAATCCGTTACTTGATCATGAACAGCTTTGTTACAACGGAGGGTTTATGGCCTTTGCAGCGATACAAGGAGTTCTGGGTCATTGGAATATATTCGCAGCGGCGCAAGATTTCCTAACAGAGAGCTACATCGAAAACCCACCGAGCTGCCCTATGATGGTAAAAGACGCTCCAATAATGACAGATCATGAATGCTCCTTTCATCTTCTCAATTGGATGGCTGACATGTTTTCAGATGATAACAATGATTTCATGTTAGAGGCACTTGCTGCATACTTTGCCTACACAATGGGCGGTTAACTCTTTCCTAACAGCGAGCTACATCGAAAACCCACCGACCTGCACTCTGATGGTAAAAGAGGCTCCGATTATAACAGATCATGAGTACTGCTTTACTCTTTTCCATTGGATAGCTGAAATACTTTCAAATCATAAAACTGATTTCCTGTTACAAGCACAAGCTACCTATTTTGCCTAAACAATGCTTCAATAACTCTCAAACAAGCCATTGACGTCCTCATTTCCTTTTGGTTTTCTATATTCTTCACGTTCTTTTCCATATTTTCTTTTGAAGAACAGACCTATTTGCTTTACTAGCAGTGGACATTATGATTTCGTGTTGTTTGACAGCTGATTCATAAAGTAATGATGTATAACCACTTGCATTTTCATATATCGTTCCTAAACTGAAAGGCCAGAGACCTTCTTCCATTTATTAAAATATAATATACTTCCTTATAAGAGTGTACAATGTTTTTTTCCAACTATATTCATTTTTCTACAACTATAGCGTTTGTATTCCATGTACTACTGACAATACCAATCACTGTGTTTTTTGCAATTTCTGTACTCATATTACATAATGATTTGCCTTTAAAACAGTACATTTCTAAATAAACATTTCAAATATTCACGGTTTCTCTTTTAATCCATAATCTCAACTGAAATGATTTCATATTGAAAAAATATTCATGGGTTCCACATAACCTTAACTGTAGTCACTGAGGACCTTATTTATGAAGACCTTCCGCCGCCGGTGCCTCATTTTTTAAAATGGGAAAAAGTAACGCACCGGTGGCGCAAGGCCTTCATAAATAAAGTCCTGAATGTTTTCTTTTCTCGACCTCACTTACTGATACTAGAACCTGCAAGCCAATTACGGCCCGTGAACTCTTTCTTAGTAGGTCGCGCACCGTAAAGACAGTTATACCACTGTTAACATTTTTTTTTTACTGTTACTAAGCACCGACACAGTTCCGCTTCACTCAGAGTTAATCACTGCTCCCACGCTTCTACAGGCCAGACGCTATGTCGTATTTCTCTCCTTATCACCCTTTCATCTCTACAATAACAAACAGTTGTCCGCCTGCCACCAGAGAACAGGCTCAGATACAGAGGCACCAAAGAGTGAACCCATCACCAACTGCCATCTCCGGCTGTTTCCATGGTTACACCTCATTCTGCACCTTGCTGAAGGCACAGGTCAAAAGTTCATGTCTTAACATTCTACAACAAACTAATAACACTATTTTCCCTCCAGAAACACCTGCCAATACACAGCTCTGTTACATATCTTGTTTTTTCACACCCAATAGTACTTTTCGTTTAACATAAACATTAACCTGTTCAATCTCCACTTGTTACAATCAACCAATCATTTTTATTTTTTAAACCACACCCAGCCTCTTCCTTTTTCTTTATTTAGAATTTCAACTTCTAACTACCATTCCACTTCCAGAACCGATCGGAGGACGACTACAAATCCCTTGAAAATGAAGGTCTGGCTAATAGGACACAGTTATATTCACTGGAGTGAAAAATATGCAGTAAGCAGACGAATTTGCAACCTCAGCTTGCCAAATGTAGACATAACATGGATTTCCAAAAGAGGATTGAAATGTCACCAATTGATTCCATTGGTGAAAACTTTTATGCATCTCCCAGAACCAGACCTTATAATTGTGCACTGTGGTGGGAACGATCTAGGCACAATCACTGGGGTAGGTCTGGAAATGCTTCTAAAAGACACCTTTCGACAATTGATGACACTTTTTCCTCGATCTGCCTTGGTATATTCCAATATATGCCAAAGACAGAAATGGAATTGGTCCAATCAACATTGTGCACAATTTGAGAAAGCAAGGAGACATGTAAATAAATCTGTTTCTGCGTTCCTCAGAGATTATAGCATGGGTTCTATTTACCACAACAACTTGCGATACCACATGCAAGACGTCTATAGGAGAGACGGTGTTCATTTCACGAATGAGGGAAACAGAATCTTCCTCTGCAACATCAGGCTCTGCATCGGTACTTACTTATAAATGCAGAAAACACTCAATTAACACAAGGGCTCTTTTCAGAGCCACCTTATATCTAAGCACTCAAAATTCTGATTTATCTCCATTTTCACACTCTTGTAAATAGGTGTGCGCGACCGGGTGTGCGCACCCCGTATTTTTTTTCGGGGAAAAATTATATCTTTTCGCGTTTAAGGGCATTACTGCACACCCCGAGAAAAGCTACGCAGCAAAACAATCTCTAACTTCTCCCCTTTCCATGTTTCAACGCTTTGAAATGAACAATATATTTACTCGCAGTGACAAAAAGGCGGACAAAACTTCCTGATTTCCTTCGAATCGAACGTTAACAGACGTCACGCAGCCAAAAAAAATTCCGCTCACGCGCAGCCGCTTGGGTGCGCGCACGTGTGCGCGCCTATAGATATATAATTGACTTTAACTTTAGTTTTCTCAACAACTACTGAGCGGATTTACACCATTCTAAAAAAAGCGTAATCTGCGAACAAGACTCTACAGTTTTGGCAAATTTCTTATAAATCCATTCAGCCGTTCGACCTGTAGCCGAGTCTAAAGGTCCTATGGAAAATAACATGGAGAAAATACGTTTTGGGACCCCCCTTATATCTCAGCCCCCACTTGACCAATCCCCCCTAAACTTTCAGGGAAGGAGCGCAGCGGACCGAGCCATCTTCTTTGAGATATTTGCAAAGACTCATCCACCAGGGCCAAAGTTATTCCAAATAGAATGTTGAGGATTTCCTATGGAAACTAGGTCCTAACTATAACTACCTACTGGCGACCGCCAGTAGGTAATATATATATATATATATATATATATATATATATATATATATATATATATATATATATATTCACTGAAAAAACCATAGGTTATAGGCCATATATAGTTAGGAATTTGCATTTACAAAACCTTGAAAATTCACTGAAAAAACCATTGGTTATAGACCATATATAGTTAGGGATTAGCCTTTTCAAAACCTTATTTTACTCACACAAAACCATTGAAATTTCATATATAGTTAGTTCCACTAACTATATATCGCGCACCCGCAATCCACTGCTGATGATGTCACATATTACATCATTCATGACATGGTTAGTGACATCACTGATGACATCACTGATGACATCTCAAATGACATCACTGATGACATCACTGATGACAACATCCAGTGACTGTATGTTTCTGTAAAGTTAAAATACTTCTTACATATTGAAGAATGAGTGGATGTATAAGTGTCTGGATGAAGGATTTAGTAGGTGCATGACTGACTGTATGAGTGAGTGATTAAATGTGTCTCACTGAGTGCATGGGTTAGTGACTAAACTGTTTTAATTTGTGCATCATTATATCTGTTGTTCTACAAACTGCTGCATATGTTGATCAGTAGCTATATGAGTAACTGTATGGGTTATTCCTTGGTTGTCCAAGTATTTGTATGGGAAACTGAGTGTGTGTGTATGGGTGGCTGGGAGGTGTGTGACTCTGTACATAGATGTGTGAGTAGTTGATTCACTATATGTATGGGTTCAAAAGTGCATGTGGAAACAGCTGTATGGGCGGTTGACTGTGCATGAGTGTATTAGTGAGTGAATGGATATCTCAGTGCTACATGTCAAAGTAAGTACATATGTAAAACACAGTACATGTGAGAGTTGACATATATAAATAACTGTGCATAGGAGCCAGTGAATGTGTGAGTGGCTGTATGGATCATTGTGAACATGTATCAGGGATTGTATAAGAGAGTAAAGTAAATATGTGTTAGTATATGTTTGAATAAGTAAGGTGTGTATAACTGTATAGTTGAGAAAATGGAGGTGTGATTGATTTTTTGCATAACTGACTAGGTGTGTGAGTAACTCCATGGATGAGTGACAGTCTGTGACTGTCTGTTTACACTGATTGTATCTAAGGTTATATTAGAGTCTGAAGAGGTTCATGGTATTATCACATGAATGATATCATCAGTGATGTGATCAGTCATGTCAAATGAGATGTTATCAGTGATTTTATCAGTGATGTCATTTGAGATGTCATCAGTGATGTCATTTGAGATGTCATCAGTCATGTCATTTGAGATGTCATCAGTGATGTCATCAGTGATGTCACTAACCATGTCATGAATGATGTAATATGTGACATCATCAGCAGTGGATTGCGGGTGCGAGATATATAGTTAGTGGAACTAACTATATATGAAATTTCAATGGTTTTGTGTGAGTAAAATAAGGTTTTGAAAAGGCTAATCCCTAACTATATATGGTCTATAACCAATGGTTTTTTCAGTGAATTTTCAACATTTTGTAAATGCAAATTCCTAACTATATATGGTCTATAACCTATGGTTTTTTCAGTGAATTTCATTGGTTTTTTAATAGCAAATATCAAAAGCTGTAAAATGTCAAGTACGTGATAGGTAAAAACTTTTTCGTGTTTATGCACGCTGATGTGCTTTGAACGCTGCCCCCCTCCCCTCTTTTCTCTTAGTAGTACTCTCTCTTTGCAGATAGTGAAGAGTAGTTAACGCAGGCCTTTACCCCTGTTGTAATCCGTCATGCCTGCTTGTCTCTCCATTTGATTGATTGTTATCCAAGTATTTACTGTTTTACAATTGATTCTCTTTGGTTCATTCTCTATTTACAAACAAGCACAAAGTCGCAATACTCTGTTTAGTCTTTGCAGATAGTGAAAAATCGTGAAAAATCGTGTAAAAAAATAAAATTAATCGAGCAAAATCAGTAGGCCACTAATTGGATCTCTTTTTTACCTCGCTAAAATAGAAATATTAGGAACAACCCTTCATGAGAAATACGAAAATAGTGAGATGAACTGAGCTCCACACCGTGAGGGCTGCAAGACAGTTCGGCTCCGTCACCCACCCCGCCCAAAATAACGACAAACCCTATGCAAATATTAAAAATATATACAACACACCAGCAAAGAAACAGGGTAAAACATTTTATTAAATAACTATTTACATAACTATTTTATACTTTTTATTGCCCGATCCGGCTAGCTCAATCGATCGAGCATGAAACTCATGCACTCTGATAGCAAGCGTTGCTACTGATGATATGCAGACCAAAACTGGTTTTCAGTTTGTACATTTTTCTAGATTTTTCCATCCAAGGTTGGTTGAGTTTGTAGAACGATGGCTTCAGATTTTCAACATACGGTGTGGTGGCGCGGACTGGGAGGGGGCGCTTCGCTCCTGCCCCCTCCCCAAGTAAGATTTTCATACGTGAAAGTACGTTAATGGTTTTGGTCCCTGAGTTGCTTCAATGTCACTGCCATTCTCAAATGGCATAAGTTCTGGATGTTGGGTGCCATAGTTCAGAGTTCTGAGCAGCGCTTGTAACACTATCTGAAGCTTATTTCCACCTACTGCAGCTTCACTATTCTCAAAGTAAGTGAGTGTCGTTTGTGGACCTGACTGCATTTGAAAACAATGTGATATGGTACCTCCCTAAACCGCTTGATGGAGGCCCCCGAGGGGCGGTGTGATGGCACGGACTCGGAGAAGACGCTTGGCTCCGACCCCCTCCCCAAGTCTTATAGCACCGGTTTAGCCTGAGATCGCCCCCGACATAGGCAGCCGGCTCCCGGGGTCCGGCGGAACTTTTTGCCTTTTGATGACTCTTCTATTCTGGACCTTGTCCCACAATCCGTTTGACCTGAAGACACGCTGTAGTGGGGCGCCCGTTTACCGTTTTAGTTGCCATTCCGTCCGCTTTTGCTACACTGTGCCTCTTCCGCCATTCAGCTGTTTACCGCCCGCTCTTGCGACTACAGCGTCTCGCTCACCATGTAGTTGAGTTGCTCCCGCTCTTGCGATGCAACGATAAGCGACTGCCACAGGACTCTCAAAATGGCGGCCGGCTCTTCAGATTTGGGCGTTGTCCACTAAAATGGCCCTGGGACACCTTGGAACTCGGACGCTTCCCTGATAGGGCTTGGGTCCCATTCTCGAAAGCGTCCCCTCAGCCGTGAAGATTCTACAAAAGTCTTGGGGGCCCCCGACTCCCGCAGGCTTCTGGTGGGGAGCGGCTGCCATGTTTACTCGTGGAATGGCCACGACGGACCTACGAGATGGTAGTGCTCTCATGCTGATGCCAGCTTTAGTCTGAAACATCCAGAAACACTGTAGACTACCAATTCGATCAGGTCCGGTAGCGCCCCAACATGACCCGGTAGAGAAGAACTTGCCCTCCCCTCTTTGACTGATGGTTCTTGTTGCCTGTCCCCTCTGTTGTCATTTTACAGAACTTTTTGGACTGCTAAAAGAGGTTGTGTTCCGAACGCTGGTTGGTGGAGACATTTTGACTATATTCTTGACCTACGTTGTCGCGTAATGCGTTATATGACACGCCGCGTTAGCGCACCCGGAAGTGATCCGGGGCGCGGCGCGCAGCGCGTACCGTAAGCATAACAGGTCATGTGACTTGTTAATAAAACTTTTTATTGGTTCATTTTACTTTTGTTATTTTAATAATGAAAAGCTTGGTCATATGACCTAAAAAATACGCTTTTTATTGATTTCGAACTTTTTTTTTTAAAACATATATGTTTTAATATTCCAGGCTAATGTACTTTCCCGGAAAATTTACAACTGTCCTGCAAGTAAAATATATTCCTTTTTCGAGAAAAAGGGTGTTTCTTCGTTCCATGACGGAGCCGTTGAGTAAAAGAGACTCGGCCTGCTGTCTTAGTCGCCGATACGCCTGATTATCAGATTCTTATCGATCACTTTATGTTGCAGGAGTGGAAAACACAACTGCCCTTGACCATTTATCTTTACTGCGTTCCTACATATTATACCTTTTATCCGTCATGTAATTGGACTGCTTTATTTCACTTGCCTTTTACTGATTCGAAAACAGTGAATAAAAGTAAAAACTTTACCAATGTAAATACTACTACCATGTTTTGTTTTAAAAACCTTTATTGTGAAAATGTCAGTATACAAATACGGGCCTATAACCACGTGGGCCGGCCACGGAGCAAACTGAAATCGTATATGATGAGGAGACATTTACATTATAGAGGAACGTAACGAGCGAGCCATTAGGTTGCAAGAACTAAGGTGTCTAACAGTTGCGGAATCGGTGGACGTACATTTTGTAATTAAAATACGACAGGGCCACTTACAAAAAAGTTATCTAGATATACATTTGCGTGCAAGTACCATGGGTGACGTTAATTCGAACTTTCAATAGTACAGTAATCAATAACACATCAGAACTTAATATCAATAGGGATGTCGAAATATTCAATCAATTCTCGTCCCCGCCCGCCATGAGCATCAAAACTGCATTCATATCTCGTGATATCAAGGTTGTTCAACCAGTACACAACAAGGAGTTACGAGTCCCATTTATACCGGCGCCATTTTGGGCGAGGCCGGGCAGGTCCAAGATATAGTCAAAATATCTCCACCAACCATCGGCCAGACCAGAACCCCTTTCGGCCCTTTATCCTACAAGATGGTGTCTTCCATTCAGAAAATATTGTTGGCAGCATTTTGAAAGGAAAGATAAACAGCCGTTCTCCTAGTGAGTCTCACATTGTTACATTTAGGAAGAATGTTGAAGAGTAGTATGTGGAAAATCTGAAGCCATTTTTCTACAAACTCTCAATCAGCCATGGATGGGAAAAAAAATCCTGAAGAATGTACAAACTGAAAACCAATTTTTGTCTGTATAGCATCAACAGCAACGCTTGAGTCAGCTTTGTGTCAAGCCGCCATTTTGATTCAATCAATGATGTCCCCCTGCACACATTCAGGGACCTGGTCGTGTCTTCAGATGAAACGGATTGTGGGACAAGAAGTAAAAAGGAAAAGGAAAAAAGTTCAGCCGGACCTCGGGAGCCGGCCGCCTATGTCATGTGCGACCTTTGGCCACACCATGGCAATAGTGAAGCTGCAGCAGGTGCAAATAAGCTTCAGACAGTCTTACAAGCACTGCTCAGAACTCTCAACTATGGCACTCAACATCCAGGACTTGCCATTCGGATCTTGGCGCCTTGTGCTGGTTCCGACCTATTCACACATCGGTCCACTACTGACATCACCTCATAAGCCAACGGGGCACCCCACGCCGACTTTCGGTGAAGCATTGTAGGATGGCCACACCAGTGCGGCAACTTGCTGGACACCACCTCGGTGCCATCCGGATCTCGGCGCGTTCGAGTCACTGTACCGCAAGAGCGGGAGAAACTCAGCTGGACACGCCGTCTTTCGGCGCAGCATTGTAGGATGGCCACACCAGTACGGCAATTTGCTGGACACCACCTCGGTGCCATCCGGATCTCGGCGCGTTGTGCTGCCTTCGGCCTACTGTAGCCGCAAGTGCGGACGCAACTCAGTTGGACGGCGAGTGAAAAGATAAGGGGCGCCCCACTGCAGCCGAGGAGCCTCCATCTTGGGGGAGACGCACAGCCCCCACTGACTGACGCGACCTCACAGGCCAATGGGGCGCCCCACGCCGACTTTCAGCGCAGCATTGTAGGATAGCCACACCAGTGCAGCAACTTGCTGGACACTAACTCGGTGCCATCCGGATCTCGGCGCGTTGTGCTGCCTTCGGCCTATTCGCACATCGGTCCGCTACTGACGCCGCCTCACGTGCCAACGGATTTTCTACGCTTTTTGTAGCCCTATGCCGCATAACAGGTCATGTGACTTGTTTATAAAACTTTTCATTGGTTCATTTTACTTTTGGTTTCCTAAAGATGGAAGGCTTGGTCATATGACCTAAAAATAACACTTTTCATTGGTTTAGAACATTTTTTTTTCCCAAACGATGAAAGCCCCACCTTGTTTCTGGATGATTCAGACTGAAGCTGGCGTCAGCATGAGAGCACCACCATCTTGTGGCTCCGTCGTGGTCATTCCGCGAGCAATCATGGCAGCCGCTCCCCACCGGAAGCCTGCAGGAGTCGAGGGCCCCCAAGACTTTTGTAGAATCTTCACGGCTGAGGGGACGCTTTCGAGAATGGAGCCCAAGCCCTAGCAGGCAAGCGTCCGAGTTCCAAGGTGTCCCAGGGCCATTTTAGTGGACCAGACCCAAAACCGAAGAGCCGTCTGCCATTTTAAGAGTCCTGTGGCAGCCGCCTATCGCTGCACTGCAAGAGTGGGAGCAACTCAACTACATGGTGAGCGAGACGCTGTAGCCTCAAGAGCGGGCGCAACTCAGCTGGATGGCCGCCACCTGGGGAGGCCCGTTCACGCCGCCTCCCCCACGCCCCCCCGGGCCGCCCCACGCCAATTTTCGGAGCAGCATTGTAGGATACCAAAACCAGTGCGGCAGTTTACTGGACATCACCTGGGTGCCATCCACATCTCAGCGCGTTCTGCTGCCTTGGGACTATTCGCACAACAGACCGCTACTGACGAGGCCTCCCCCCGCACCACCCGGGACGCCCCACGCTGTTTTTCTGAGCTGCATTGTAGGATCCCAAAAACCAGTGCGGCACCCAGGTGACATCACCTGGGTGCCGTCCAGAACTCAGCACGTTGTGCTGCCTTGGGACTATTTGCACAAAAGACAGCTTCTGACAATTGTTGCTTTTTTTGTCAAAAATGTTTAAATGTTTTTACAGTTTTTGTTCCGTTCGTTATATTTAAAAGTTAATAAAGTTTTATAATCCTACTTTGTTGGAGTGCTATATATTTTTAAAAAATCGGGTGAATGGGGCCTTGAATCGGGTTATTGTCATGTGTGGGCTTTGCAAGTGTACTGCTACAGGATCGGACATTTCAAACTCAAATGCACGTTCTTTTTCTTACCTTTCCGAAGCATGGAGCGCAATAGCAGGCAGAGAAAGGGTGATGCAAGTGTTGAACACTGCCTGGCCTGGCAAGTTGCTGGCAGTGCCCCCCCCCCCGCCCGCTCCTGAAAGAGGACACACACACACCGCAGCCCCGAGTACTTCACAGATCTTTAAAAGACCATGCGCTTGTTCATGAGACTTAAATGGTTTATCACCCCTTCTAGAACCCCTGAATCGACCCTCTGACGTTTCCTGGAAGAATTACCACGTAACACAATACCAAGCCTTGTCAGCTGAAACCCCCGAGGAATCGTGGGGCATATTATCAAGGGGGTTTATCTCCGCTTTTTTGGCTTTAAAAGCCAAGAAAGCGGAGATAAAATTATCTTCCTATTACCAAGCTGTCGCTAACATCAGTTAGTGACAGCTAAAAGGAGATAGCGACCATCTTGGGCCCCGCTTTGCATGTCAGTGATATTTATCACTAATGACATGCAAAGTGGGCGTGCCAAGATGTTAGCGACTGGAAACAGTCCCTAACATCGCTATCTCCTATTACCAACTTTTGGAGATATTCGCGCTAAGCGCGAATATCTCCAAAAGCTAACGCCTGCCCTGAGCAGTTCTTAGCCATGTTATCCAATGGAAGGTGGATAACATGGCTAAGAGCATTTGCTCGATAATGCATGAATATCGCTGACTTTTCAGCGATATTCATGCATTGCGGCCGTTTTTTATCGCATTTGCGATAAACCTTGCTAATAGCAAGGTTTATCTGCGATAAAAATCGCCGATGTGCAGCGATAATTTTTGTCTCTAAACAAGTTAGAGACAAAAATTATCGCTAGTTGTTGGTAATATGCCCCCGGGTTTTTGCTTGCAGAAATCGGGAGGCGGGAGACTAGCACTGAAATCAGTAGTCTCACGCCTGAATCTGGAGGGTTGGCATGTCTGGATTCTCTACAGCTGGGGCCATAAACTACATCCGCAGGGCTAGGTGATAGCCTGGGACTGGCCTGGCATCTAAAATGGCTGCCGTGCACGACAAAATTGTGGCATTGGAAAAAAGGCAAGATGGCGCAGACAATGTTTATCAATAAGGATTCATTTATAACAAAATATTTTATCGCACTGACAAATTGGCGGTCAACACTTCCTGATTTCCATCAAATCGAACGTTAACAGACGTCACGCAGCAAAAAAAAAAAAAAAGCTCACGCACAGCCGCTGGAAGACATGTATCAACATATATGAGCCTCCTCAGCCACCCTCAGAAAACATACGGGATTAGGATACGTCTCCCGCACCCCCTTATACCTAGTAATTTAATTAAAACGAAGCACAAAATGGCGAATTCCCGTTTCGCTACCAGTTTGCGGCCCAGTTCGCGGCCCGGGAAGCGCTTCTACCGTGAAAAATATTTTTTTTTTATTTTCCCCACGGGACCCTTTAATAACCCCAACAACATTCCTAGGGGGTCAAGAGGGGTATACCTTGCCCCCTTTCATTAAATTCCCCCTTCGTTTTTCACCTCTTCTTCTCTCTCGATCCTACCGAGAGATAAGATGGCGGCCGCTCCTGACTGTTTAGAATGTTGACAGACACCGGGGAGCCAATCAGCTACGCATCCCAAAGTTCTGTTTCGCGAAAAGTAAGCGGACCGGAGCGCAGCCCGGAGCGCTGTTACAGATATATATCTTGTTTTGAACGTTAATTTCTCAAAATCCACTGGAGCACATATATTGAGACCTAGCAAAGGCACATCAGGCTAACAGTCCCTACAATTTTGCCAAGTTTCGTGCAAATCCATTCTGCCGTTCGAGCTAAAAGTGAGGCCAAAGGCCCTATGGAAATTAACATGGGAAAAACGCGTTTTGGGACCCCTCTTTTTTCTCAGCCCCCCCTTGACGAAACCCCCCCAAATTTTTAGGGGCTGCTCAGAAACAAAATGTGCCATTTTCCTGAAAATTTCAGCCGATTCCGTCCACAAACGCCAAAGTTATTAGACATAGAATTTTCAAAAGTTCCATAGACAAAAAATCCTAACTTTATATACCTACTGGCGACACGCCAGTAGGTAATATGTATATATATATATTCACTGAAAAAACCATAGGTTATAGACCATATATAGTTAGGAATTCGCATTTACAAAACCTTATTTTACTCACACAAAACCATTGAAATTCCATATATAGTTAGTTGCACTAACTATATATCGCGCACCCGCAATCCACTGCTGATGATGTCACATATTACATCATTCATGACATGGTCAGTGACATCACTGATGACATCACTGATGACATCTCAAATGACATCACTGATGACATCTCAAATGACATCACTGATGACATCACTGATGACATCTCATTTGACATTACTGATCACATCACTGATGATATCATTCATGTGATAATACGATGAACCTCTTCAGACTCTAATATAACCTTAGATACAATCAGTGTAAACAGACACTCACAGACTGTCACTCATCCATGGAGTTACTCACACACCTAGTCAGTCATGCAAAGAATCAATCACACCTCCATTTCCTCAACTATACAGTTATACAAACTTTACTTATTCAAACATATACTAACACATATTTACTCTCTTATACAATCCCTGATACAAGTTCACAATGATCCATACAGCCACTCACACATTCACTGGCTCTTATGCACAGTTATTTATATATGTCAACTCTCACATGTACTGTGTTTTACATATGTACTTACTTTGACATGTAGCACTGAGAAATCCATTCACTCACCAATACACTCATGCACACAGTCAACCGCCCATACAGCTGTTTCCACATGCACTTTTGAAACCATACATCTAGTGAATCAACTGCTCACACATCTATGCACAGAGTCATACACCTCCCAGCCACCCACACACACACTCAGTCTCCCATACAAATACTTGGGCAACCAATCAATAACCCATATAGTTACTCATATAGCTACTGATCAACACATGCAACAGTTTACAGAACAACAGACATAATGATGCACAAATTAAGACAGTTTAGTCACTAACCCATGCACTCAGTGAGACACATTTAATCACTCACTCATACAGTCAGTCATGCACCTACTAAATCCTTCATCCAGACACTTATACATCCACTCATTCTTCAATATGTAAGACATATTTTAACTTTACAGAAACATACAGTCACTGGATATTGTCATCAGTGATGTCATCAGTGATGTCATTTGAGATGTCATCAGTGATGTCATCAGTGATGTCACTGACCATGTCATGAATGATGTAATATGTGACATCATCAGCAGTGGATTGCGGGTGCGCGATATATAGTTAGTGCAACTAACCATATATGGAATTTCAATGGTTTTGTGTGAGTAAAATAAGGTTTTGTAAATGCGAATTCCTAACTATATATGGTCTATAACCTATGGTTTTTTCAGTGAATTTTCAAGGTTTTGTAAATGCTAATTCCTAACTATATATGGTCTATAACCTATGGTTTTTTCAGTGAATTTTCAAGGTTTTGTAAATGCTAATTCCTAACTATATATGGTCTATAGCCTATGGTTTTTTCAGTGAATATATATATATATACATACATATATAAACATATATCATCTGTATATCTATATAAATACAAACATAAATGCATGCATACATATACTTATATCCATACAGAAACATGTTATTTACATGAAAGTTGAAAAAACACTAATAAAAGCAAAGCTAAAAAGCCACCTCATTACAAACAGAATGGCTTTAACTTAAACGAGGGCGAGATCTATTGCATTTTCAATGCTTGTTTACTTTGGTTCCATCAAGAAGGCATTCAGATGTGTCACACATTTGCCATAAATTCTGAATATTAGCACTCTAGTTGCACATTAGATCACTGTAGTAAAGCTACTGCTCACCAGGGACGTCTGCTGCTGGTATTCAAAGTGCATGTTTCAGTCTGCATGTCAGAATTTTTTTAATGAAATAGAAGAGGATTTGAGAAGTCACTCAAAATGATCCCTAATTTTTCTTTCTGAAGCACTAATCATACTTTCTATGGCAAAATTAACCCCCTCATGTTGTTCCTTTTTACATTGAGTGTTTTCAGACTTACCACTTCATTCCAATCAAGATGGCTTCTGGTGTGCCATACTTTTGTCATAAGTAAGACTGTTAGCGCTCTAGTTGTTCTTTAGAACACTCTGGGACATTCTGTCATTGGGCTATACTTGGGGTACATCTGGGTGATATTTGGGCTACATTTAGGCTCTTTTGTCTCTGGTGGCCATCTTGGGAGACTGTATGTCAGAATTTTTTAATGAAATTGAAGAGGGTTTGAGAAGTCACTCAAAATGTGCCCTAATTTTTCTTTCTGCAGCACTAATCATAATTCATATGGCAAAATATACCCCCTCATTTTGTTCCTTTTTAAATTAAATGTTTTAAGAGTTACCACTTTACCACAATCAAGATGGCTTCAGGTGTGCCATACCTTTGTAATAAGTAGGACTGTTAGCGTTCTAGTTGTTCTTTAGAACACTCTGGGACATTCTGTCATTGGGCTATACTTGGGCTACATCTGGGTGATATTTGGGCTACATTTGGGCTCTTTTGTCTCTGGTGGCCATTTTGGGAGACTGCATGTCAGAATTTTTTAATGAAATAGAAGAGGATTTGAAAAGTCTCTCAAAATGTGCCCTAATTTTTCTTTCTGCAGCACTAATAATACCTTCTATTGCATAATATACCCCCTCATTTTGTTCCTTTTTAAATTAAATGTTTTAAGAGTCACCACTTTATTCCCATCACGATGGCTCCAGGTGTGCTATACCTTTGTAATAAGTAGGACTGTTAGCGCTCTAGTTGTTCTTTAGAACACTCTGGGACATTCTGTCATTGGGCTATACTTGGGCTACATCTGGGTGATATTTGGGCTACATTTGGGCTCTTTTGTCTCTGGTGGCCATTTTGGGAGACTGTATGTCAGAATGTTTTAATGAAATAGAAAAGGATTTGAGAAGTCACTCAAAATGTGCCCTAATTTTTCATTCTGCAGCACTAATCATACTTTCTATGGCAAAATATACCCCCTCATGTTGTTTCTTTTTAAATTAAATGTTTTAAGAGTTACCACTTTATTCCAATCAAGATGGCTTCAGGTGTGCCATACCTTTGTAATAAGTAGGACTGTTAGCGCTCTAGTTGTTCTTTAGAACACTCTAGGAGGCTGCAGTAGAACACAAAGGAATCAACTGACAGTCTCTGTCCTTGTTGGATGTACATGTTTTACTGAGAATGTCAGACTTCATTTTCACATGACTGAGAAAGATAATGTGAATTTACAGAAAATATGCTTTCAGTTTAGCTTATAGATCCCCTTCCAAACCACTGTGGGAAAATCATGAGATATTAGTTTTCTTTCAAACAATATTCATGATATCACAGCAGAAGGTTTTTTCACATGGTAAAATCACCTTAGAACCCACCACAATTCCTAAAACGAGTATGGTACCATCAACAAATGATTTATAATGTAACTAAAGTCCTAAAACCCTCTATTAACTACAATGCTTTTTAATGAGGTGCTATCATGTATATTGGTCCCAAGATGGCTGCCAACACTTCTTGGATGAAGTGCTGACAGCCAATCAGATCAGATGTGTGGTTAGGCTCCGCCCAGATATATATCTTTTTTTGAACCTAAATTACTCAAAATCCACTGGAGCACATATATTGAGACCTAGCAAAGGCACATCGGGCTAACAGTCCCTACAATTTTGCCAAGTTTCGTACAAATCCATTCAGCCGTTCGAGCTAAAAGTGAGGCCAACCGCCCTATGGAAATTAACATGGGAAAAACGTGTTTTGGGACCCCCCTTTTTTCTCGGCCCCCCCTTGATGAAACCCCCCCAAATTGTCAGGGGCTGCTCAGAAACAAAATGTTCCATTTTCCTGAAAATGTCAGCCAATTCCGACCACGAACGCCAAAGTTATTAGACATAGAATTTTCAAAAATCCCATAGAGAAAAAATCCTAACTATATATACCTACTGGCGACCGCCAGTAGGTAATATATATATATATATATATATATATATATATATATATATATATATATATATATATATATATATATATATATATATTACCTACTGGCGGTCGCCAGTAGGTAGTTATAGTTAGGATTTTTTTCAATGTTAAATCTCAAAATTCTATTTGGAATAACTTTGGCACCGGTTGACGAATCTGCCTGAAAATTTCCTGAAAATGGCCTCGTCAAGCTCCGGTCCTTCCTTGAAAGTTTGGGGGGGATACGTCAAGCGGGGGCAGAGATAAAAGGGGGGTCCCAAAACGCGTTTTCCCCATGTTAATTTCCATAGGGCGGTCGATTTCACTTTTAACCCGAACGGCTGAATGGATTTCCACCAAATTTGGCAAAATTGTAGGGATTGGTAGCCTGATGTGCCTTTGCTATGTCTCAAGATATGTGCTGCAGTGGATTTTGAGTAATTTAGGTTTCAAAAAATATATATATCTATAGCAGCGCACCGGTGCGCGCACCAGGGAGCGCTCTGGGCGCGTGACGCGAGGTGCGCATGGAAAGCTGATTGGCTCTCGGGTGTCTGTAAACATTCGAAACAGTCCAGAGCGGCCGCCATCTTGTGTCTCGGTAAAATCGAGACATAAGAGGTGGCTAAAACACAGGGGGAACTGACCATAAGGCGTCAGGGATAGACCCCTTTGACCCCCTAGGTTTGATGTGGGGGCTATAAAAGGGCCCCGCGGGGCATTTAAAATATTTTATTTTTTTTGTTTTGCGCGGGGGAAGCGCCCGGTACGCGCACCAGGTAGCGCACCGGAGAGCGTAAAATGAGGGAAAAAGATGACAGAGTTTTTAAAAAATGAAGTTTTTATTTAGAAATTGGAGGTAGTTCTAAAAAGAACTTTTTTTTTCTTCTTTTTGTTGTTTTATATTTTTTTGTGTTTTTTGAACTTTTTGAACTTTTTTTGGCTTTTCTAAACAGTTTTATATTTTTTTTGTATTTTTTTAGGGGGAGAAACAAAAAAAGGGAATTGAAACTGGCTCAACTGGAGCAAAAAAACAAAAAAAACAAAAAATTACTTCTTTTTGGGGCACTTGTGATTATCACCTGCAAGGACAATGAGCTTAACGCTTTTTTCGCCATAGGCGATAAGCTTGCCACATGCAGAACAAGTGATTTTAAAATCAGCAAATCTCGGCTGAATGCAAGGCATCACCTCGGATGTTTCTGGTTCTGATGAGGTGGGTTGGTTTCTTTGGGAGGGGGTCCTTGATGACTGGGGGAGGTTACTGGCCAGTTCCTTTTAACTCTGCACGAGAGTAGTTGTTTGGGTGCTTTCTGGTCATGTGCCGAATCATGGTATAGTTACCAAAAGAATATTTTTTGTTTGGGTTGCCCCGTGAAAGTTCATCATTGCAGATGAGGCAAGTCACCTTGGGCGCATTCACCTTTTTTTTCCCCTCTGGGATTGAAAAAAACTGCCATACAATGTGTGGTTTGGGTTTGTAAGGTGTATTTTCTTCTGGCAGCCATCTTCTTCTCCCCTCCTCCTCTTCCTCTTCCTCCTCCTCCTGTTCTTGACCACCAATATAATTTGGAGCTGGTCCTCTTGGTGGTTGTGGTGGTGGTGGTGGGGCAGATGCACCAGCTGATGCTACTACTGAAGCCATTATTTGGAGCAAAAAAGTAGAGAGAGCAACAAACAGGTCTTCCTCAGTCAAAGGACAAAGTCAGAATAAGGAAAAAAGGTGGGGTCTTTCATCATTTAGAAAAAAAACTGTCCTGAACCAATGAGAAGTGTTATTTTCAGGTCACAAGACCAGGGGCTTCATCATTATGAAACTAAAACTGTTATGAACCAATGAAAAGTGTTATTTTCTGCTCACATGACCCGACGCGCTTACGCTACGCGCCCGGGGCGCGCAGCGTAAGCGCGTCGGAAGTTTACGTTGTGCGATCGTATTCGCTCGAGTACTTCCGGGTGCGCTTACGCCGTGCGTATCACGCGGTCGCGGCTACGCGATACGTCACGATCATGTTTTCGTTTGCGATATTGGCGCTCACGGGACGCTCCCCGGAGCGCGCCAGGGGGCGCTTTTCAGAAATACGCTTTTCGGGGCGCACTCCGGGGCGCGCTCTGGGAGCGCTCCCCCCAAAAATTTAAAAAAAAAAAAAGGGATAATTGTAGGGACAGGTAGCCCTATTCTGAAGTGGTTTGTAAAAAAATTAACTTTATAAAAATATGTATTGTGCTACATTGGGCTTAATATATGTTAGAGCCAAAATGTAGCCCAAATGTAGCCCAAAGTAGCCCAATGTAGCCCAAAGATGGCCACCAGAGACCAAAAATTGTAAATGTAGCCCAAATTTCAACTAGATGTAGCCCAACTGTAGCCCAATGACAGAATGTACCAGAGTGTTAAAAAGAACAACTAGAGTGCTAACAGTCTTATTTATAAAGTGAAACTTATAGTTAGGAATTAGCATTAACAAAACCTATGAAATTCACTGAAAAAACCATAGGTTTCACACCAGTTATAGTTAGGAATTAGCATTTAAAAAACCTATGAAATTCACTGAAAAAACCATAGGTTTCACACCAGTTATAGTTAGGAATTAGCATTTAAAAAACCTATTAAATTCACTGAAAAAACCATAGGTTTCACACCAGTTATAGTTAGCTGGAAATTTTACTGATATCACATATTACATCACTCATGACATGGTGAGTGACATCACTCATGACATCACTGATGACACCATCCTTGTGACACAGTGACAGACCTCCTCTCAGTGTAAAGTAACCCTTGAGACACATATTCAAAAATAGAAACTGAAATTTTAAAAAAATGGACATACCTATATCAGTTACAACAAGCAATTCTGTACTTCCACTATCTATATACACATCCACTCATTCACCAACAGTTCTATATAGTCACTCATACATATACTCACTCATCATATGAAGAGATACACCTATACATCCTGTTACACACCGACATTCATCCAAAAGTTACTCACACACATATTCACACGTGCAAATAAACTATTGAACAACCATTTATTTGAATATAGAGTTATACACACACTTCCACCTTACTTCTATTGAAAATTACACATATTTATTCTCTTAAACAATCACTTATAGAAACACATACTTATTTAAACAGGAACTCTTACAATCTCTTACTCTCACATATACTCACTTATATACATCAATATTCATATATACTAGATTAAAACATATGTAGTTACTGATAAAGACACTAGTGAGACAGTCATTCACTCACTAACAAACACATATAGACACTCATCCACCCATACAGTCCTGTACATATGCTGTCTTCAAAACACATACAAACAAAGAGTCAGTCACTCATGCATCTATGTGCTAAGTAATACCCCCACCAAACCATATAGACACTCAAACTGATACTAATAAAAATATCAAATAACCCATATACATACGCATGTAGCTACTTATCAACACATGTAGCCACTTATACACAAAGTGAAACACTAATATATGTATTTAAATATTTAAACATAACTCACTAATATTTATTTTTCAGAAAGACACATATTCACTGGATGGTGTCATCAGTGATGTCATGAGTGATGTCACTCACCATGTCATGAGTGATGTAATATGTGATGTCATCAGCAGTTATAGTGAGTCCGACTAACTATAACGTGGGAATTTCAATGGTTTTATATCAGTAAAATTTCCAGCTAACTATAACTGGTGTGAAACCTATGGTTTTTTCAGTGAATTTAATAGGTTTTTTAAATGCTAATTCCTAACTATAACCGGTGTGAAACCTATGGTTTTTTCAGTGAATTTCATAGGTTTTTTAAATGCTAATTCCTAACTATAACTGGTGTGAAACCTATGGTTTTTTCAGTGAATATATATATATATATATATATATATATATATATTACCTACTGGCAGTCGCCAGTAGGTAGTTATAGTTAGGACCTAGTTTCCATAGGAAATCCTCAACATTCTATTTAGATTAACTTTGGCCCCGGTGGATGAATCTTCGCGAATTTCTCAAATAAGATGGCTCGGTCCGCTGCGGTCCTTCCCTGAAAGTTTGGGGGGGATTCGTCAAGTGGGGGCAGAAATAAAAGGGGGGTCCCAAAACGTGTTTTCTCCATGTTATTTTCCATAGGACGTTTAGACACGGCTACAGCTCGAACGGGTGAATGGATTTATAAGAAATTTGGCAAAATGGTAGAGTCCGGCTCGCAGATTACGCTTTTTTTTTAATGGTGTAAATCCGTTCAGTAGTTGCTGAGAAAATTAAAGGTAAAGTCAATTATATATCCATAAGCGCGCACGGGTGCGCGCACTTGTGCGGCTGTGCGCGAGCGGAATTTTTTTTTTGCTGTTTGACGTCTGTGAACGTTCGATTAGGAGGAAATCCGGAAGTGTTGACTGCCATTTTGTTAGTGCGAGTGAATATATTGTACATTTCAAAGCGTTGGAACATGGAAAGGGGACAAGGTAGAGATTGTCTGGCCGTGTAGGTTTTCTCAGGGGGTGCAGTAAGGCTCTTGAACGCGAAAAGAATTTTTAATTATTTTTTTTTAAAGTTGCGGGGTGCGCGCATCCGGTCGTGCACACCTATTTACAAGAGTGTGAAAATGGAGATAAATCAGAAGTTTGAGTGCTTAGATATAAGGTGGCTCTGAAAAGAGCCCTTGTGGTAATTGAGTTTTTTCTGCATTTATAAGTAAGTACCGATGCAGTCTCATGTTACAGAGGAAGAATCTGTTTCCCTCATCCGTGAAATGAACACCATCTCTCCTATAGATGCCTTGCATGTTGTAACGCAAGTTGTTGTGGTAAATAGAACCCAAGCTATAATCTCTGAGGAAAGCAGAAACAGATGTATTTACAAGTTTCCTTGCTTTCTCAATTTGTGCACAATGTTGATTGGACCAATTCCATTTCTGTCTTTGGCATATATTGGAATATACCAAGGCAGTTCGAGGAAAAAGTGTCATCAATTGTCGAAAGGTGTCTTTTAGAAGCATTTCTAGACTACCCCAGTCAATAGGCCTAGATTGTTCCCACCACAGTGCACAATTATAAGGTCTGGTTCTGGGAGATGCATAAAAGTTTTCCTCAAAGGTATCAATTGGTGACATCTCAATCCTCTCTGGCCAATTCACGTTATCTGCACATTTGGTAAATCAAGGCTGGAAATTTGTCTGTTTGCTGCATATTTTCCACTCCAGTGAATATAGCTGTGTCCTAAAAGCCAAACCTTCATTTTCAAGGTAGATGCACTTGTACTCCGATGGGTTCTGGAAGTGGAATGGTAGTTAGAAGCTGAAAGTCAGGATAAAAAAATGGATGAGGCTTGGTGTGGTTGAAAAAATAAAAATGATTGGTTGATTGTAATACCTCAAGATTGAAGACTACGTTGCATGTTAATGTTTATGTAAAACGAAAAGTACTATTGGGTGTCAAAAAAATGACATGTAACAGAGCTGTGGCTAGGCAGGTGTTTCTGGAGGGAAAACAGTCTTCTTAGTTTGATGTAAAACGTTGAGATATGAACTTTTGACCTGTGCCTTCAGCCAGGTGCAGAATGAGGTGTTACTATGGAAACAGCCAGAGAAGGCAGTGGGTGATGGGTGACTTTTATGTGACATTGAAAATATTGTAACTGACAATCAACTGAAATGTTAGTTTGATTTCAAAATTTTGCGGGAAGAAATATAATTGGTTGAAGACACATATATGAGTCTGTATTGACAGGATATCTGTGCCATTGAATTTTGGTTGGAGTGATAGAAGCATTATTCAGAGTTTCGCAAACGAATATCTGTCTTGTGACTGTCACTGTTCTACATCGTACAAAGCATCTGTAACTGTTTGCTTTGTCATGTACTGTAAAATGTGGTTTAGTCACTAAAATTGGTTCATTTTCCTCACAGTCTCTGAGTAACCTCATTTTTGGCTGTCATAATGTCTTGTATTTTTAAAACTATTTTTCCATTTCGTTTCTTCACTCTTTATCGACATTATTTGTTTGCAATTATTAGTTTTACATTTTGCATAATAAATTTCAATAAGCTAAATGGTGTTCAGTCATGTTCTTATGTAATCTTTTACTGTTAGTTTTTTTAACCCTTTCGATGCTGATGACGAGCTGGGCTCGTCATGGTGCACGGTGGTCGTGTGCTGATGACGAGCCCAGCTCGTCATGAGCCCCACCCTCGGGGGAAGCGCTGGCGCTCCCCCCGAGGTTCTCTGATCTTCGTTGTTTTGCTCGGGGCGGCAGCGGAAGAGCTTCCGCTGCCGCCCCCGCCCCCCCCCTGGGAATCCCTGATGACGTCAGCGCGCACAGCGCGTGCTGACATCATCAGGGATTCCCTGCGCTCGGGAAGCCATTTGCTTCCTGCGCGTCTGGACAGAAGGTGAGTTTCTCGTGTCCGGCGGGGGTTTGGGGCCGCAAAGAGGCATCAGGGGAGAGGAAAGAGATTTTCCTTTCCCCTGAAGTCTCTTTGCAGGGCATTTCTGCCTCACGATCGCGCACAGCGTCGCGATCGTGCGGCGGAAATGCCCCCACTAGCACCAGGGATTGTAAATTTAGCTTTTCGGAAGCGACCCCTTGGGCAAGGGTCGCTTCCAGGTGGGCAGACATTTTCTTGACGATTTTCTGCCCCCCCTGGGGGCAAATCGGCCCGTTATTTCGGCCGTTTTGCCCCCAGGGGGGGCAGAAATAAACCACTGGCACCAGGGATTATTTGTTTTGGCAATGTTTGTTTTTGGAAGCGACCCCTTGGGTAAGGGTCGCTTCCTGGGGGCCTTTATTTTGTCGTTTATTTTCTGTCCCCCCTGGGGGCAAATCGGCCTGTTTTTTTTGCCGTTTTGCCCCCGGGGGGGTCTGAAAATGCCCACTAGCACCAGGGATCGTGAAATTAGCTTTTAGGAAGCGACCCCTTGGGCAAGGGTCGCTTCCAGGTGGGCAGCCATTTTATTTTCGATTTTCTGCTGACCCTGGGGGCAAATCGGGCCGTTATTTCGGCCGTTTTGCCCCCGGGGGGGCAGAAATAAACCACTGGCATCAGGGATTTTTTATTAGTGCATGTTTGTTTTGGGAAGCGACCCCTTGGGTAAGGGTCGCTTCCAGGGGGCCTTGATTTTGTTGTTTATTTTCTGTCCCCCCCTTGGGGCAAATAGGGCCTTTTTTTGCCATTTTGCCTCCGGGGGGGGGGCAGAAAATGCCCACTAGCACCAGGGATCTGTTTTGAGGCAATGTATATGTTTTGGAGGCGACCCCTTGGGCAAGGGTCTCTTCCTGGTGGCAAGTAATTGTTTTTGAATTTCTGCCCCCCCCTTGGGGCAAATCGGAGTGGTGTTTGCCTGGCGGTGTGTGTAGTGGTGCTTGGCTGGATGGTGTGCGTGGAGTGATACTCGGCTGTATGTGCACGGAGTGCTGCTTGGCTGGCGGTGTGTGTGGAGTGGCGCATGGCTGGATGGTGTGCGTGGAGCGGTACTTGGCTGTCTGTGCACGGAGTGGTGCTTTGCTTGCGGTGTGCGTGGAGTGGCGCTTTGCTTGCGGTGTGCGTGGAGTGGTGCTTGGCTGGCGGTGTGCGTGGAGTGGTGCTTGCGGTGTGCGTGGAGTGGTGCTTGGCTGGTGGTGTGCGTGGAGTGGTACTTGGCTGTCTGTGCGTGGAGTGGTGCTTGGCTGGCGGTGTGTGTGGACTGGTGCTTGGCTGGCGGTGTGCGTGGAGTGGTGCTTGGCTGGCGGTGTGTGTGGAGTGACCACGTTGCGTTTTGCGCTGTTTCCTGTCGCAGCCACTATGCCTACCCACGCAAGTGAGATACCATTTTTCTCGGGAGACCTGGGGGAACGCTGGGTGCGTAGAAATTTGTTGATCCACGCAGATTCCGGAACTTTCCACCACAGAAATGTGAGGAAAATGCGTTTTCTTTCCCAATTTCTTAGCTTTGCAAGGGATTCTGGGTAAGGGAACCTGGGGGTAGGCAGTCGATTCAACCCATCCTGAATTCCCCTGGGTGTCTACTTTTCAAAAATATATAGGTTTGCTAGGTTTCCCTAGGTGCCGGCAGAGCTAGGGTTCAAAAACAAAAGGTAGTCTCTTTGCCCAAAAAGGCCACAATTTCACAGAAAAATTGAGTTGTGACCACGTTGCGTTTTGCGCTGTTTCCTGTCGCAGCCACTATGCCTACCCACGCAAGTGAGATACCATTTTTCTCGGGAGACCTGGGGGAACGCTGGGTGGGTGGAAATTTGTTGATCCACGCAGATTCCGGAACTTTCCACCACAGAAATGTGAGGAAAATGCGTTTTTTCCCCAATTTCTTAGCTTTGCAAGGGATTCTGGGTAAGGGAACCTGGGGGTAGGCAGTCGAGTCACCCCATCCTGAATTCCCCTGGGTGTCTACTTTTCAAAAAAATATAGGTTTGCTAGGTTTCCCTAGGTGCCAGCAGAGCTAGGGTTAAAAAACAAAAGGTAGTCTCTTTGCCCAAAAAGGCCACAATTTCACAGAAAAATTGAGTTGTGACCACGTTGCGTTTTGCGCTGTTTCCTGTCGCAGCCACTATGCCTACCCCCGCAAGTGAGATACCATTTTTCTCGGGAGACCTGGGGGAACGCTGGGTGGGTGGAAATTTGTTGATCCATGCAGATTCCGGAACTTTCCACCACAGAAATGTGAGGAAAATGCGTTTTTTTCCCAATTTCTTAGCTTTGAAGGGATTCTGGGTAAGAGAACCTGGGGGTAGGCAGTCGAGTCACCCCATCCTGAATTCCCCTGGGTGTCTACTTTTCAAAAGTATATAGGTTTGCTAGGTTTCCCTAGGTGCCGGCAGAGCTAGGGTTCAAAAACAAAAGGTAGTCTCTTTGCCCAAAAAGGCCACAATTTCACAGAAAAATTGAGTTGTGACCACGTTGCGTTTTGCGCTGTTTCCTGTCGCAGCCACTATGCCTACCCACGCAAGTGAGATACCATTTTTCCCGGGAGACCTGGGGGAACGCTGGGTGGGTGGAAATTTGTTGATCCACGCAGATTCCGGAACTTTCCACCACAGAAATGTGAGGAAAATGCGTTTTTTTTCCCAATTTCTTAGCTTTGCAAGGGATTCTGGGTAAGAGAACCTGGGGGTAGGCAGTCGAGTCACCCCATCCTGAATTTCCCTGGGTGTCTACTTTTCAAAAATATATCGGTTTGCTAGGTTTCCCTAGGTGCCGGCAGAGCTAGGGTTCAAAAACAAAAGGTAGTCTCTTTGCCCAAAAAGGCCACAATTTCACAGAAAAATTGAGTTGTGACCACGTTGCGTTTTGCGCTGTTTCCTGTCACAGCCACTATGCCTACCCACGCAAGTGAGATACCATTTTTCTCGGAAGACCTGGGGGAACGCTGGGTGGGTGGAAATTTGTTGATCCATGCAGATTCCGGAACTTTCCACCACAGAAATGTGAGGAAAATGCGTTTTTTTCCCAATTTCTTAGTTTTGCAAGGGATTCTGGGTAAGAGAACCTGGGGGTAGGCAGTCGAGTCACCCCATCCTGAATTCCCCTGGGTGTCTACTTTTCAAAAATATATAGGTTTGCTAGGTTTCCCTAGGTGCCGGCAGAGCTAGGGTTCAAAAACAAAAGGTAATCTCTTTGCCCAAAAAGGCCACAATTTCACAGAAAAATTGAGTTGTGACCACGTTGCGTTTTGCGCTGTTTCCTGTTGCAGCCACTATGCCTACCCACGCAAGTGAGATACCATTTTTCTCGGAAGACCTGGGGGAACGCTGGGTGGGTGGAAATTTGTTGATCCACGCAGATTCCGGAACTTTCCACCACAGAAATGTGAGGAAAATGCGTTTTTTTTCCCAATTTCTTAGCTTTGCAAGGGATTCTGGGTAAGGGAACCTGGGGGTAGGCAGTCGAGTCACCCCATCCTGAATTTCCCTGGGTGTCTACTTTTCAAAAATATATAGGTTTGCTAGGTTTCCCTAGGTGCCGGCAGAGCTAGGGTTTAAAAACAAAAGGTAGTCTCTTTGCCCAAAAAGGCCACAATTTCACAGAAAAATTGAGTTGTGACCACGTTGCGTTTTGCGCTGTTTCCTGTCGCAGCCACTATGCCTACCCACGCAAGTGAGATACCATTTTTCTCGGGAGACCTAGGGGAACGCTGGGTGGGTGGAAATTTGTTGATCTACGCAGATTCCGGAACTTTCCACCACAGAAATGTGAGGAAAATGCGTTTTTTTTCCCAATTTCTAAGATTTGCAAGGGATTCTGGGTAAGGGAACCTGGGGGTAGGCAGTCGAGTCACCCCATCCTGAATTCCCCTGGGTGTCTACTTTTCAAAAATATATAGGTTTGCTAGGTTTCCCTAGGTGCCAGCAGAGCTAGGGTTAAAAAACAAAAGGTAGTCTCTTTGCCCAAAAAGGCCACAATTTCACAGAAAAATTGAGTTGTGACCACGTTGCGTTTTGCGCTGTTTCCTGTCGCAGCCACTATGCCTACCCACCCAAGTGAGATACCATTTTTATCGGGAGACCTGGGGGAACGCTGGGTGGGTGGAAATTTGTGGATCCATGCAGATTCCGGAACTTTCCACCACAGAAATGTGAGGAAAATGCGTTTTTTTCCCAATTTCTTAGCTTTGAAGGGATTCTGGGTAAGAGAACCTGGGGGTAGGCAGTCGAGTCACCCCATCCTGAATTCGCCTGGGTGTCTACTTTTCAAAAATATATAGGTTTGCTAGGTTTCCCTAGGTGCCGGCAGAGCTAGGGTTCAAAAACAAAAGGTAGTCTCTTTGCCCAAAAAGGCCACAATTTCACAGAAAAATTGAGTTGTGACCACGTTGCGTTTTGCGCTGTTTCCTGTCGCAGCCACTATGCCTACCCACGCAAGTGAGATACCATTTTTCTCGGAAGACCTGGGGGAACGCTGGGTGGGTGGAAATTTGTTGATCCATGCAGATT
The DNA here is from genome assembly GCF_964263255.1 of Lissotriton vulgaris. Lineage (NCBI taxonomy): Eukaryota > Metazoa > Chordata > Amphibia > Caudata > Salamandridae > Lissotriton > Lissotriton vulgaris. Next base: position 1,291,814,926 of record NC_141689.1, on the reverse strand, counting down.
CCGGAACTTTCCACCACAGAAATGTGAGGAAAATGCGTTTTTTCCCAATTTCTTAGTTTTGCAAGGGTTTCTGGGTAAGAGAACCTGGGGGTAGGCAGTCGAGTCACCCCATCCTGAATTCCCCTGGGTGTCTACTTTTCAAAAATATATAGGTTTGCTAGGTTTCCCTAGGTGCCGGCAGAGCTAGGGTTCAAAAACAAAAGGTAATCTCTTTGCCCAAAAAGGCCACAATTTCACAGAAAAATTGAGTTGTGACCACGTTGCGTTTTGCGCTGTTTCCTGTCGCAGCCACTATGCCTACCCACGCAAGTGAGATACCATTTTTCTCGGGAGACCTGGAGGAACGCTGGGTGGGTGGAAATTTGTTGATCCACGCAGATTCCGGAACTTTCCACCACAGAAATGTGAGGAAAATGCGTTTTTTTCCCCAATTTCTTAGCTTTGCAAGGGATTCTGGGTAAGGGAACCTGGGGGTAGGCAGTCGAGTCACCCCATCCTGAATTCCCCTGGGTGTCTACTTTTCAAAAAAATATAGGTTTGCTAGGTTTCCCTAGGTGCCAGCAGAGCTAGGGTTAAAAAACAAAAGGTAGTCTCTTTGCCCAAAAAGGCCACAATTTCACAGAAAAATTGAGTTGTGACCACGTTGCGTTTTGCGCTGTTTCCTGTCGCAGCCACTATGCCTACCCACGCAAGTGAGATACCATTTTTCTCGGGAGACCTGGGGGAACGCTGGGAGGGTGGAAATTTGTTGATCCATGCAGATTCCGGAACTTTCCACCACAGAAATGTGAGGAAAATGCGTTTTTTTCCCAATTTCTTAGCTTTGAAGGGATTCTGGGTAAGAGAACCTGGGGGTAGGCAGTCGAGTCACCCCATCCTGAATTCCCCTGGGTGTCTACTTTTCAAAAATATATAGGTTTGCTAGGTTTCCCTAGGTGCCGGCAGAGCTAGGGTTCAAAAACAAAAGGTAGTCTCTTTGCCCAAAAAGGCCACAATTTCACAGAAAAATTGAGTTGTGACCACGTTGCGTTTTGCGCTGTTTCCTGTCGCAGCCACTATGCCTACCCACGCAAGTGATATACCATTTTTCCCGGGAGACCTGGGGGAACGCTGGGTGGGTGGAAATTTGTTGATCCACGCAGATTCCGGAACTTTCCACCACAGAAATGTGAGGAAAATGCGTTTTTCTTTCCCAATTTCTTAGCTTTGCAAGGGATTCTGGGTAAGAGAACCTGGGGGTAGGCAGTCGAGTCACCCCATCCTGAATTTCCCTGGGTGTCTACTTTTCAAAAATATATAGGTTTTCTAGGTTTCCTTAGGTGCCGGCAGAGCTAAGGTTCAAAAACAAAAGGTAGTCTCTTTGCCCAAAAAGGCCACAATTTCACTGAAAAATTGAGCTGTGACCACGTTGCGTTTTGCGCTGTTTCCTTTCGCAGCCACTATGCATACCCACGCAAGTGAGATACCATTTTTCTCGGGAGACCTGGGGGAACGCTGGGTGGGTAGAAATTTGTTGATCCACGCTGATTCCAGAACTTTCCACCACAGAAATGTGAGGAAAATGTGTTTTTTTTGTCATATTTTTAGCTTTGCAAGGGATTCTGGGTAACAGAACCTGGGGGTAGGCAGACGAGTCACCCCATCCTGAATTTCCCTTGGTGTCTAGTTTTCAAAAATGTATAGGTTTGCTAGGTTTCCCTAGGTGCTGGCAGAGCTAGGACTAAAAAACTAAAGGTAATCTCTTTGTCCAAATAGCACAAGATTTCACTGGGAAATTGAAGTGCAACCACATTGCATTTTGAGTTGTTTCGTTTCGCAGCCACTATGCCTACCCACGCAAGTGAGGTACCATTTTTCTTGGGAGACCTGGGGGAACGCTGGGTGGGTGGAAATTTGTTGATCCACGCAGATTCCAGAACTTTACACTACAGAAATGTGAGGAAAATGTGTTTTTTTTGTCAAATTCTAAACTTTGCAAGGGATTCTGGGTATTAAAGCCTGGGGGTAGGCAGTCGAGTCACCCCATCCTGAATTTCCCTGGGTGTCTACTTTTCAAAAATATATCGGTTTGCTAGGTTTCCCTAGGTGCCGGCAGAGCTAGGGTTCAAAAACAAAAGGTAGTCTCTTTGCCCAAAAAGGCCACAATTTCACAGAAAAATTGAGTTGTGACCACGTTGCGTTTTGCGCTGTTTCCTGTCGCAGTCACTATGCCTACCCACGCAAGTGAGATACCATTTTTCTCGGGAGACCTAGGGGAACGCTGGGTGGGTGGAAATTTGTTGATCCACGCAGATTCCGGAACTTTCCACCACAGAAATGTGAGGAAAATGCGTTTTTTTTCCCAATTTCTAAGCTTTGCAAGGGATTCTGGGTAAGGGAACCTGGGGGAAGCAAGTCGAGTCACCCCATCCTGAATTCCCCTGGGTGTCTACTTTTCAAAAATATATAGGTTTGCTAGGTTTCCCTAGGTGCCAGCAGAGCTAGGGTTAAAAAACAAAAGGTAGTCTCTTTGCCCAAAAAGGCCACAATTTCACAGAAAAATTGAGTTGTGACCACGTTGCGTTTTGCGCTGTTTCCTGTCGCAGCCACTATGCCTACCCACGCAAGTGAGATACCATTTTTATCGGGAGACCTGGGGGAACGCTGGGTGGGTGGAAATTTGTTGATCCATGCAGATTCCGGAACTTTCCACCACAGAAATGTGAGGAAAATGCGTTTTTTTTCCCAATTTCTTAGCTTTGAAGGGATTCTGGGTAAGAGAACCTGGGGGTAGGCAGTCGAGTCACCCCATCCTGAATTCGCCTGGGTGTCTACTTTTCAAAAATATATAGGTTTGCTAGGTTTCCCTAGGTGCCGGCAGAGCTAGGGTTCAAAAACAAAAGGTAGTCTCTTTGCCCAAAAAGGCCACAATTTCACAGAAAAATTGAGTTGTGACCACGTTGCGTTTTGCGCTGTTTCCTGTCGCAGCCACTATGCCTACCCACGCAAGTGAGATACCATTTTTCTCGGAAGACCTGGTGGAACGCTGGATGGGTGGAAATTTGTTGATCCATGCAGATTCCGGAACTTTCCACCACAGAAATGTGAGGAAAATGCGTTTTTTTTCCCAATTTCTTAGCTTTGCAAGGGATTCTGGGTAAGAGAACCTGGGGGTAGGCAGTCGAGTCACCCCATCCTGAATTCCCCTGGGTGTCTACTTTTCAAAAATATATAGGTTTGCTAGGTTTCCCTAGGTGCCGGCAGAGCAAGGGTTCAAAAACAAAAGGTAATCTCTTTGCCCAAAAAGGCCACAATTTCACAGAAAAATTGAGTTGTGACCACGTTGCGTTTTGCGCTGTTTCCTGTCGCAGCCACAATGCCTACCCACGCAAGTGAGATACCATTTTTCTCAGGAGACCTGGGGGAACGCTGGGTGGGTAGAAATTTGTTGATCCACGCAGATTCCGGAACTTTCCACCACAGAAATGTGAGGAAAATGCGTTTTCTTTCCCAATTACTTAGCTTTGCAAGGGATTCTGGGTAAGGGAACCTGGGGGTAGGCAGTCGAGTCACCCCATCCTGAATTCCCCTGGGTGTCTACTTTTCAAAAATATATAGGTTTGCTAGGTTTCCCTAGGTGCCGGCAGAGCTAGGGTTCAAAAACAAAAGGTAGTCTCTTTGCCCAAAAAGGCCACAATTTCACTGAAAAATTGAGCTGTGACCACGTTGCGTTTTGCACTGTTTCCTTTCGCAGCCACTATGCATACCCACGCAAGTGAGATACCATTTTTCTCGGGAGACCTGGGGGAACGCTGGGTGGGTAGAAATTTGTTGATCCACGCTGATTCCAGAACTTTCCACCACAGAAATGTGAGGAAAATGTGTTTTTTTTGTCATATTTTTAGCTTTGCAAGGGATTCTGGGTAACAGAACCTGGGGGTAGGCAGACGAGTCACCCCATCCTGAATTTCCCTTGGTGTCTAGTTTTCAAAAATGTATAGGTTTGCTAGGTTTCCCTAGGTGCTGGCAGAGCTAGGACTAAAAAACTAAAGGTAATCTCTTTGTCCAAATAGCACAAGATTTCACTGGGAAATTGAAGTGCAACCACATTGCATTTTGAGTTGTTTCGTTTCGCAGCCACTATGCCTACCCACGCAAGTGAGGTACCATTTTTCTTGGGAGACCTGGGGGAACGCTGGGTGGGTGGAAATTTGTTGATCCACGCAGATTCCAGAACTTTACACTACAGAAATGTGAGGAAAATGTTTTTTTTTTGTCAAATTCTAAACTTTGCAAGGGATTCTGGGTATTAAAGCCTGGGGGTAGGCAGTCGAGTCACCCCATCCTGAATTTCCCTGGGTGTCTACTTTTCAAAAATATATCGGTTTGCTAGGTTTCCCTAGGTGCCGGCAGAGCTAGGGTTCAAAAACAAAAGGTAGTCTCTTTGCCCAAAAAGGCCACAATTTCACAGAAAAATTGAGTTGTGACCACGTTGCGTTTTGCGCTGTTTCCTGTCGCAGCCACTATGCCTACCCACGCAAGTGAGATACCATTTTTCTCGGAAGACCTGGGGGAACGCTGGGTGGGTGGAAATTTGTTGATCCATGCAGATTCCGGAACTTTCCACCACAGAAATGTGAGGAAAATGCGTTTTTTTCCCAATTTCTTAGTTTTGCAAGGGATTCTGGGTAAGAGAACCTGGGGGTAGGCAGTCGAGTCACCCCATCCTGAATTCCCCTGGGTGTCTACTTTTCAAAAATATATAGGTTTGCTAGGTTTCCCTAGGTGCCGGCAGAGCTAGGGTTCAAAAACAAAAGGTAATCTCTTTGCCCAAAAAGGCCACAATTTCACAGAAAAATTGAGTTGTGACCACGTTGCGTTTTGCGCTGTTTCCTGTCGCAGCCACTATGCCTACCCACGCAAGTGAGATACCATTTTTCTCGGGAGACCTAGGGGAACGCTGGGTGGGTGGAAATTTGTTGATCCACGCAGATTCCGGAACTTTCCACCACAGAAATGTGAGGAAAATGCGTTTTTTTTCCCAATTTCTAAGCTTTGCAAGGGATTCTGGGTAAGGGAACCTGGGGGTAGGCAGTCGAGTCACCCCATCCTGAATTCCCCTGGGTGTCTACTTTTCAAAAATATATAGGTTTGCTAGGTTTCCCTAGGTGCCAGCAGAGCTAGGGTTAAAAAACAAAAGGTAGTCTCTTTGCCCAAAAAGGCCACAATTTCACAGAAAAATTGAGTTGTGACCACGTTGTGTTTTGCGCTGTTTCCTGTCGCAGCCACTATGCCTACCCACGCAAGTGAGATACCATTTTTATCGGGAGACCTGGGGGAACGCTGGGTGGGTGGAAATTTGTTGATCCATGCAGATTCCGGAACTTTCCACCACAGAAATGTGAGGAAAATGCGTTTTTTTCCCAATTTCTTAGCTTTGAAGGGATTCTGGGTAAGAGAACCTGGGGGTAGGCAGTCGAGTCACCCCATCCTGAATTCGCCTGGGTGTCTACTTTTCAAAAATATATAGGTTTGCTAGGTTTCCCTAGGTGCCGGCAGAGCTAGGGTTCAAAAACAAAAGGTAGTCTCTTTGCCCAAAAAGGCCACAATTTCACAGAAAAATTGAGTTGTGACCACGTTGCGTTTTGCGCTGTTTCCTGTCGCAGCCACTATGCCTACCCACGCAAGTGAGATACCATTTTTCTCGGGAGACCAGGGGGAACGCTGGGTGGGTGGAAATTTGTTGATCCACGCAGATTCCGGAACTTTCCACCACAGAAATGTGAGGAAAATGCGTTTTTTTCCCCAATTTCTTAGCTTTGCAAGGGATTCTGGGTAAGGGAACCTGGGGGTAGGCAGTCGAGTCACCCCATCCTGAATTCCCCTGGGTGTCTACTTTTCAAAAAAATATAGGTTTGCTAGGTTTCCCTAGGTGCCAGCAGAGCTAGGGTTAAAAAACAAAAGGTAGTCTCTTTGCCCAAAAAGGCCACAATTTCACAGAAAAATTGAGTTGTGACCACGTTGCGTTTTGCGCTGTTTCCTGTCGCAGCCACTATGCCTACCCACGCAAGTGAGATACCATTTTTCTCGGGAGACCTGGGGGAACGCTGGGTGGGTAGAAATTTGTTGATCCATGCAGATTCCGGAACTTTCCACCACAGAAATGTGAGGAAAATGCGTTTTTTTCCCAATTTCTTAGCTTTGAAGGGATTCTGGGTAAGAGAACCTGGGGGTAGGCAGTCGAGTCACCCCATCCTGAATTCCCCTGGGTGTCTACTTTTCAAAAATATATAGGTTTGCTAGGTTTCCCTAGGTGCCGGCAGAGCTAGGGTTCAAAAACAAAAGGTAGTCTCTTTGCCCAAAAAGGCCACAATTTCACAGAAAAATTGAGTTGTGACCACGTTGCGTTTTGCGCTGTTTCCTGTCGCAGCCACTATGCCTACCCACGCAAGTGAGATACCATTTTTCCAGGGAGACCTGGGGGAACGCTGGTTGGGTGGAAATTTGTTGATCCACACAGATTCCGGAACTTTCCACCACAGAAATGTGAGGAAAATGCGTTTTTTTTCCCAATTTCTTAGCTTTGCAAGGGATTCTGGGTAAGAGAACCTGGGGGTAGGCAGTCGAGTCACCCCATCCTGAATTTCCCTGGGTGTCTACTTTTCAAAAATATATAGGTTTGCTAGGTTTCCTTAGGTGCCGGCAGAGCTAAGGTTCAAAAACAAAAGGTAGTCTCTTTGCCCAAAAAGGCCACAATTTCACTGAAAAATTGAGCTGTGACCACGTTGCGTTTTGCGCTGTTTCCTTTCGCAGCCACTATGCATACCCACGCAAGTGAGATACCATTTTTCTCGGGAGACCTGGGGGAACGCTGGGTGGGTAGAAATTTGTTGATCCACGCTGATTCCAGAACTTTCCACCACAGAAATGTGAGGAAAATGTGTTTTTTTTGTCATATTGTTAGCTTTGCAAGGGATTCTGGGTAACAGAACCTGGGGGTAGGCAGACGAGTCACCCCATCCTGAATTTCCCTTGTTGTCTAGTTTTCAAAAATGTATAGGTTTGCTAGGTTTCCCTAGGTGCTGGCAGAGCTAGGACTAAAAAACTAAAGGTAATCTCTTTGTCCAAATAGCACAAGATTTCACTGGGAAATTGAAGTGCAACCACATTGCATTTTGAGTTGTTTCGTTTCGCAGCCACTATGCCTACCCACGCAAGTGAGGTACCATTTTTCTTGGGAGACCTGGGGGAACGCTGGGTGGGTGGAAATTTGTTGATCCACGCAGATTCCAGAACTTTACACTACAGAAATGTGAGGAAAATGTGTTTTTTTTGTCAAATTCTAAACTTTGCAAGGGATTCTGGGTATTAAAGCCTGGTGGTAGGCAGTCGAGTCACCCCATCCTGAATTCCCCAGGGTGTCTACTTTCCAAAAATGTATAGGTTTGCTAGGTTTCCCTAGGTGCCGGCAGAGCTAGGGTGCTTTTTGCCATAAAAGGGTCAATTTGTAACTGCAAAATTGAGGTGTGACCACGTTGCATTTTTCGCCGTTTCCTATCGCAGGCACAAGGCCGACCCACACAAGTGAACGACTAATTACATGTTTGAGTACAGTCATTTCAATAAAGATTTAGGGGCAGATTAACATGCTCCGTGCGGCAGTTTTGCTTCACTTGTCACATGTTAAAAGTGATGCTAAAGTGGCGTAAGGGGATTGTAAATCTGCCCGACATTTTTTTGCCGTCTCAAAGGCATTTGTAAGTGAAAGGGAGCGACTTCGTTTTATGACTGTAGGAGGTACTGAGCCGCTGGTATCTATTTATGTGAAGAAATTTATAGAATTTAAAGACTGAAAAAACGGGAAAGGTGGACTAATTATTTTGTCCATTAGCCATGTTGCAGTTGTGGCTTCGGATACTAAAAAGGGAAAAGTGTTTAGGCGTTGAATGTGGAACATTGAAAAAAAACGTGTGTTATGGAAAGCAAATGTGTTTTGAAAATGAAATGTAAAGGTTTAAAGCAGGGGTCTCCAAAGCGGTCCTGGGGGGCCAGATCCATGCCACATTTTAAAAAATTACTACATGTATTTCAATGGGGATATCCAAACAATATGGCATGGATCTGGCCCTTCAGGACCGGTTTGGAGACTCCTGGTTTAAAGAGAGAGGAGAAAATTAAGATAGTTTCAGGGCTTTAAGTTGGCCGGGTCTGTTCCAGTTTCATGACAGGCAGTTTCTTAAAGGTAGGCTTGCTGTGTATTGGGCTGCACTTTTGAGGCCTGGCGTAGGCAGACTTTTTAGGTAAGTTGTGCAGCTATTAATCTGTGTCAAAGGTATTAGTACTTAGTTGCTGTAGGTATGATGTTATGTGTTGTACCATACCTATATGTAAAAAATTAGAGGGCAAAATTTACAGTGTGGTTTGTGGCCGAGAGCTGCAATGGTGGGTGAGAGTTCAGAGGGGAAAGTGTTGGGGCTAAAGGGAAAAAAAGAGTTGTGAGATAGGATTATGCAGAAGTTCTTGTAACAGATACGTTCTTGCACTAAGTTAGTGGAGTCAGTATACATATATCTGTGTTGCTGTTTTCGTTTTCTCAACATACAGTTTTTGTGCTGTTTACTTTATATATTTTAGTGTGTCTGGCTCATTCTCTGTATCTCTGTCTACTGTGCAGTTTTTCTCCATGTTGCCTATTCTTTGATTTTTACCGTTGCTGTCTCTCATACAATTTCTCTCTATGCAGTTCTTTTTCTCCCTCACATGGGCCTTTAATTATGAAGGCCTTGTGCCGCCGGTGTATCACTTTTAACATTGGAAAAAGTGACGTATCTGTGGCGCAAGGCTTTCATAAATGAGACGCTTTGTGTCCTATTCTTTTTGTTTCTCTTGGTCTCTTTGTTTTGGTTGTGCTTTTCACTATATTTATTCATTTCTGTGATTGTTTTATTTTTGGCCTGAAAGCACTCTTACCTTCACTGTCCCTTGTGATATCTCTCTCCTTCTAATGCTCTTTTTGTATGCTTCTCTGTGTCCTGCTCTCAGTCTTCCTCCTAGATTGTCTGTATGGTGGTGTACATCTCTTTTCCTCTTATTCACTCTTCTTCTCTCAATCTTTCTCTCTCTTCTGCTTTGTTTGTCCATCTCTGTGTTCCTTCTGCTGTCTCTCACCCTATTGTAATGTTTGCCTGCTGTCCTCTCTGTCTCTGTACCTCCTGTGTTTTGTCTTCTTTGTTCTCTGTCTGTTATTTCTACCTTGTGACTCCGTCTGTATGGTCATCTTTTTCTTTATTGTACATTCCCTTTCTTTCTTGACTTGTCAGTGGTGGTGTTATTTTTCTGCCTATCTGTTTGTGCTTTGAATGCTAGTCGGTCTCTTTTTGTTCCTCTTCCTGCTACTGTCTCTCTCTTTCCTGTAGTCTGTATCTCTCCTGTCCTGTATCTATTTTTTACTCTATATTTGATATTTTATTTTATATTTAGTTATGTCATGTGTTGAATAAACAATTATTCAACTTAGTTAGGCATTAGGATATCTAATGGTAGAGAATCTTAGGGAATTTATCTGCTATGCTTGTTCTTTGCTACAATGGCTCTATGTTGTGTAATAAATATATCTGTAATATGTTAATTCAATTTCATTTTTTCTCTTTTTTATAGTGTTTGGTGCTGAACAGCATAACCTGCCTTCCACTTCGCTGAATTTCAGAAATTATATTCTTTTTTTCAGGTGAGTTGGTAGTTTTGAAAGGCAATTTTTTTGTGTGCATATTAAAATAATAAAGAAGATTTTTTAAAATATTTGTAAAGTTTCAGGTTGGACCATGATGTTATCTTCTATTTTTGCCATGTCTGTATCTGCTTGTACTAGATATGTATTTTGAGATATTTTTCCACTGACAGTTGAAATTATCTTTTTATGGGCCTGGTGCATGTGTTCTTTTTGATGGAGTTCTGGTTTACGTATCATTTGAGTATATTTCTTTCCGGTTTCCATGGAATAATTCTTGCGAGTGTTCATTATTTTTGAAATCATGCTGTATTACCTTTGGCAGTCTTTTTTCTTCATTTACAGAGGGGTATTATGATATGGCTCTTGGTGTGATGGGCATCTTTCCTGCATATCTCTGACTGTACTATCTATAGGCACTGTTTTACATATATTTGCAGAGCTTTATTATGATGTGGTTCTTCATGGTTAGCATGAAATTTTGTATATGCTATGTAATTCACATGCTGAGTATGCTGTTCAAACATAAAAGCAACTGTCTCTGTGGGAAGTAGTAATCTGTTAAGTGAATGTTATGGTTTGTACAATGTTAGCCTTCCCTTCAGAGTGTATATAGTTTGAATAGCACTTTGTAGTGGTGAACTCAGAAAATGGATCTCTAAAAATTAATTATAAAGTTTATCAATATTTCTGATATCTAGAAAATCTAAAAACAAATTTTACAGTAAAATGTCTTTTTACAGCAGTAATTATTTAATGCAAAAAAATAGGAACAGTGTTAATGTTTAGGGTTATACTGCCAATTTGTTTTCAAAACAAGAGGAAGGTGCTATCTTAATATATGTAGTTAATAAGTTAGAAATTATAAAAATATATGTAGTTTAAAAATTTGTAAAGGTACTTTTAAGTTATTTATTTATGAAAAAGATATAATTTAGTCTTTATAATTTTTTTAAAGGATACAGAAGATCGAAAAGTAAATAGAGATGGAGAAATGTTCTCAACAAAAAGAAATTCATTTTGAAATTATTAATGAACTGATGGAGGAGTTATTAGAAGCAGTGTTTCAGGAGGAAATAAAAAATGAAGATGATGACTTTATGGACATTTCATTGGACTCTGCTTACTTAGAGATGGTGGAAGGGGATGAGGAGTGTTTTGAAGATGAGGACTATGAATTACAAGAAGTACCTGATGACGTTATGCTTGAACTTCTTTTAAATTATGAACTTTTAAATGAATAAAATTATTTTTGATAGTAAAGCATTCTTGAAGACAGTTTTCTTGTCCTATTCGTCGTTCATCTGCTTTATGAGAGTGACAAGACATGTTCTCATGAAGTGTATAAGAGATTATAGTAAAAAAGATTAAAGCACTAGGATGACCGATAGGTCTTGAAAAAAGTGTACTGTTTGTATGCTTTAAAAAATAGAATTAGAAAATACGTCTATAATGTTAACACAGCTATGGACTGTCATAAATTTAGAACCAACATTCACTACAGGATTTCCTACTCTGTTCAGAGACTGTTTCTTTGTCTTTATTCTAGTTAGAAAATGAATCTGTGGTTTTAATGTGTATGTTATATGCTAGTAGCCAACTATAATATTTGTTATGTTTGTGTTTTGCAGATTGTCATTTTCATCAGAAACGTAAATTAGTATGCCGACCAGAAGTGAAAAAAGAAAGCTCTATAAACGGACATACAATTTGATGAAGAAAGAAATTCAAGAATTATCAAAACAAGAAAGGACGGATAAAAAGAAGAGTGCTCCTGGTAAGAAAACCAAAGCTTTTTTAAGAAGATTATGTCAAAGGAAAAGTGTTATCGATAACGTTCAAAAGGAAAAAAAGTTATCAGTATCTAGAAGGGGAAATGGAACAAAACATAAAAATGTTTCTGGAATCAGCAGAGAGGAAAATGTTTATAGTAAAACTCGGACGAATCAGTTTACGGAAATCAGGAAGCGTATGTTTTATAACAGAGTAGTTCCGAATTTATTAAAAAGGAGAAAGTTTGTAAAAGAAGATCTGCTTTTTATAAGAAGAAAGAACATATAGAGGGTGTTGTTCAGCGCGCGTTTGAGACAAAAAGAAAATTATTTATTTTAGTAATTAATAGAATAAATACACTAAATAAGGCAATCCGAGTTTTAAAAGCTAAAAGGAAATGGAAGAGACACATAAATAGAAGTAATTTTTGTAAAGTGTTTTCTGGGAAGTGGATGCATACTTCAACTTCTGAGCCATTTTTTAATGAAGAGAGTTACTTTCAAAGTAACGAATTGTTGCATGCAGTTGACACCAGTGGTCGAGCATATGAGGTGAAGGATGGTTGTGCAATTGAGAAAGAGAAAATTGTGGTTAGAAATTCAGAAGAGGTGATGGCTGGAGAAGTTTTAGAGGGACGTCCTAATGTTCCTGTTTACAGTTGGAATTGTAGTATCATTTGTAGTGTACGACAGGATTAAATTGATTTATTTCGCAATTTCTTACGTAAGTACACTAAGGAAAGTCTTAAAAAAAATTGTAATGTTGCAAGAATTAGATCATTGCAGAGTGTGAGAAAAAATAGGTCTGCAAGGCCATTCTCTGGCTTGTCTTTCTAAAAAAATATGCCAGAGTGTGTTTCATCACATCAGGATGTTAGCAGTACATCATAGCAAAATGAGAAAATTAGTGAGAAAGTTGTATTATGCAAAAAGTTCAGCACTTAAACTTAAACAGTTAAATATTGCTCTTTTGCATGGATGTGAATTAGATGTTAAGAAGATTTGTGGAGAAATTGAGGTAAGTTATTTTGGTCCAGAGGAAGATAATGCAGAAACTGATAAAATTATAGAAGGAAATGTGTTTGAAAGTGTTGGAAATTTTAATATTGAAAATTTTGAACAGGAAATAACAAAGTTTAAGGTCATCGCAGGTGGGAAACCAGATTTTCCTTGTGTGTGTTATAGACGCATTCATTACAAAAGTCAAACTAGGTTAGTTGATTTATATTTAAAAAGTGAATATGAAAGTAATAGTCAATGGAAAGATTTTGCAAGTTATTTGTTGGTGGAAAACTATTTTGATTTGGGTTTTGAGCAACATATTTGTAAATATTGTTATAATAAATTAAATGAAAATAGAATGCCTGCTAGAGCTGTCCATAATAATCTTGAGTTGATTAATATTCCATCGGAACTGATGGATTTAAATACTTATGAGACTATTCTGATTCAATGTGTACATCCGTTTCAGGCTATTGTTCGTATGGAGCCTAAGACTGGCAAATTAAAAGTAAGAAAATCTGGCAAGATTTAGTGCATGTTAGAAAAGTCATAAAGGCAACGTTGTATTTAGTCCAAAATAATAAGTACTATAAAGATGTATATGTAGAAGAAGAAGAAGTAAGTGAAGAAGAGGACAATTATTTGTCTATTGGACAAATTGAAAAAGTTGACTTATCCAGAAGTGAAGAAATTTATGAGCATTACAGTGTTCATCCACTGCATTCCAAAGAAGCAATAGGGAATGCTATTGAATTATTTCAGATGAAAAAAGCAAAAGGAAATCCTATTAGTGTATGGGAAGAAAGTTTGGAAGGTCGTTGTTTTCCACAGTTATTCCCTACAGGTAAAGGTACACGATATGATGATCGACCTATGCAGGTTCCTGCATCTGAGTACCGGACAACAAGATTACAATCAGAAGATCTGAGGTTTCGCCAATGCATTCCATATTTGTTTCATCTTCTGTTTGAGAGTGACTTATCTGGTCTGTCTTATGCAGAAACCATATCGTAAAAAGTGGAGTTCATCTGCAAAATATTTCAGCAAAGGAATTTATGGATAAAGTGCAACAGAAAGATAGTGTTTTGGATTCACACCTAATTAATTTAATGGCTTGCCAGCGTGGTACTAATGAGTATTGGTACCGTTGTCATGGAGATTTGAAGTGCATGCTTAGAAACTTAGAGGCACCTACATGGTTTTTAACTCTAAGCTGTGCAGAGTATGCTTGGGAAGATTTACTTGAATTTCTTCAGGAGGCGAATGCAAACATAGAAAATATAAACTACAAGACACCTGGAGAACTGTGTTCGTTAGATCCGGTTAATGTTTGCAGATATTTTAATCATAGATTAGAAGCTATGATGTCTTTTATTACAAACAAGAAAAATCTGCCTCTTGGTGAAGTACTGGATTTCTTTTGGAGAAAAGAATATCAAGCAAGAGGTGCTCCTCATATTCATATGCTGTTATGGATCAAGGATGCTCCTAAATTTGGAACAGACTCGGATGAGACTGTACTGTCTTTTATTGAACAGTATGCCACTTGTGACATACCTAATAGTACAACTGATAAGGTCTTAAGAGGAAAAGTGTTGCGCTTTCAAAGTCATCGTTGTGGAAAATATTGTCGGCGAAAATTCAAATCAAACAGTAAATTCTACACCAAATGTCGTTTTGGATTTGCACGACCGGTACTTTCAAAAGGAAGAGTCAACAATTTGATGTCATCTTTGCGACATAACATCAGAAGAAGGTCACCTAAAAATATGTACAATTTAAGAAGAGGTGAAGAATCCAAATATATAAATGACTATAACCCAGTAATTTTGTCCATGTGGAATGCTAACATGGACATACAATATGTTGCAGACAACTCTATTGCTGTGGCTCGATATGTAACGTCTTACATCACGAAATCTGAAAAGAGGGAACTGAAGGAGATGTGGGAAGACATTTCTCATGAAAAGAGCAAAGCAAGAAATTATATATGTACAGTTTGAAGATGTTGTCTCATCGAGAAATTGGAGCATATGAATGTTGTGATCGGTTATCATCAGCAAGTCTTTATGCAAAATCAAGGACAATCCTCTGGGTGAGTTTGGGTCTTGCAGAAACACGAAACCGTGTTCTGAAACCTGTGCAAGAAATTGAATATTTAGGCCAGAAAGAACCAAACAGTACAGACATTCTGAAAACAAATATGTTGGATACATACTATCCAAATAGAAGTACTCTGCTTGAAAACATTTGTCTGTATGAAATACTTCAAAACTACACTTTTAAAAGGAATATTACAGAGAATATTGATAAAGGTGTACACGCTGTAATTGGACATGAAGGATGTCTGGTGAAACAAAGAAAAGGACGCTTGATTAATCATCGAAAACTGAGTTGCGATACACCTGACAAAAGAGAATTTTACTATTTAGCTCTTTTGCAACTCTTTAAACCATGGCGTACAGAAGAGGAACTACTTGGTGACTTTGATAGTTATGAAGATTCATTCAACACATCTAAAAGTAGTATTGAATGTCCTTTTTTTAGTAATTATCTCCAAATGTTGAATGATGCAATAGAGCAAGAAGCAACAATTGCAGTGGAGATTGCTAGAGATAGATCACAAGGTAGTCAAAGTTTGGCTTCATTAAGTCAAGATCCACTGGGACAACCAATTATCCAAAATGAAGCAGCCACTGCCATGGATGAGGTAGAAAGAGCAATGCAGCAAGGTTAAGAGGAAGTAATAAACTTAGAAGAATTAAAGAAACAATTTAATCTTGAGCAAAGACAGATATATGATGAAGTGACGGAGCACATTGAGCATGGCTTTCGTCATGAGAAAAAAGATTGCTCATGTATGTCATTTGAACCTATTCGACTATATGTAAGTGGAGAAGCTGGAACTGGTAAAAGTTTCCTAATTAAAGGAATTACTACATATCTACAGCAAAGAACACAGTCAACACTGTTGTGTGTTGTTACTGCTCCAACTAGATTGGCAGCACATAATATTAAAGGTATCACTTTACATCGTTTACTGATGCTGCCAGTTGAACATGAAAATAAATTACTATATCACAAGCTATCTGGAGAAGCTTGTTTTGTAGTTTCTAGAGTCCTTAAAAAAATGAAACTTCTTATTATTGATGAGGTAAGCATGGTATCCAATTTAATGCTTACTTTTGTGCATTTAAGAATGCAACAGATACTTAAGACAGAGTATGATGTGTTATTTGGAGGTAAACATGTCATAGCTTTTGGAGATCTACTGCAGCTAGCTCCTGTGAAAGGACAACCTATATTTGAAACTGTTACGCATGAGGTGACCAGAAAGTGCCTGGGCAGTATTGGAAATGTTAATATATGGTCACATTTCAAATATACTGAACTGATTAAAAATATGCGACAGGCAAAGGATACTAAATATGGAAATATTCTTCAAGATATAAGGATTGGAAAACTAACTGAAGATGCGAAAGACACTCTACGAACACGATTACTTTCCAAGCTGTTTCCTAATGAAGAGAATGTACCTGAGAAAATATATAGTAAAGAGGTAGCAGATAAGTCAGTCATATGCTTGATGCCAACTCTCAAAGAATGTTCAGTTTTTAATGAGAAAATGTTGAATTTAGAAAATCAAGAAATTAAGAAACTGGAAGCTAAAGATAGAATAGGGCATGAAGGTAGTACTATTGTTTTGACTGAAAAATGAAGTTAAAATTGGATTCTCTTCAGAAATCTATATCTAAAACTGCTGACTTAGAGAAAAATCTGTATGTATGTTTAAATTGTCGGATAATTTTTTACATGTAGAAAGAGGATTGGTAAATGGAGCAATGGGTAATGTTGTTGGTTTTGTCAATTACTCAAATAGAGATGAGATTGAATTTTTAAGAATAAAATTTGATGGAATTGAGGAAGTTCAACAAATTAGTCGCTGTTCAACTAGTTTTTTGCTTGTGAAAGACTTATATGTCCGTCGGAAGCAATTTCCAATTTGTTTGGCATATGCAGTGACTATTCACAAATCTCAAGGTTTAAGTGTAGATTGTGCTTTGGTAAATATTGGAAGCACTGTATTCAAAGAGGGTATGGCGTATGTTGCTTTATCTCGAGTTAGAACTTTATGTGGACTTTATCTAATTGATTTTGATGAGACAAAGATTAGTGCAGATTTAAATTGTGTGAAGGAGTATAATAGGTTAAGAAGAGAATATGCTCCAAGTTTACCTCAATATCCTTTAATTGAAAGGCGTATGATTGGTCAGAAAAGGAGAAATGAGGAAAAATGTACCAAAGTAGTCGAGAAATGAAGAAAAAAAGATGTAGCTGTCGTTGGTAGGCGTAAGACAAAGGTTAGTATTGAAGAGATTGTTGGATTTAAGTTTGAAAACAGGTCTGGTGTCAACTGCTATGCAAATGTAGTAGTTAATGTTGTTTTTTTTCTAAAAAATGTTAAGCAACAGATTGTACAAAATCGGGAGCAAACATTTTGTTGTTCATTAAATTCTGTATTTGAAAAATGTAGCCGTGGTGATAGTGAAGTAGCAAGTGTTTCAGAACTAAGGAATGTTTTAGACATATGTGCAGGACTAAATCAATTTTCTCAGAATATTCAGCAAGATTGTCAGGAATTTATTATGTATATGTTTACAGTTTTGCAAGATGAAGGTATAGATATTGATAGTCTTTTTGGCCTTTCTTATAAATGGGCACATAAGTGTGATAATTGCTCATTTTCAAGTATTACTGATAAACACAGTAAAAGATTTATATATATAACATTACCAGACTGTAAAGAAGTGTCTTTTAATAAACTAGTTGAAGATGCGCATCAGAACAGGTCTGTTCTCAATGTAAGTCTGAAATGTTATCAACTTTATTTATCTACAGAAATGGACAATATGTAATTTTAATGTTTCAACAATGCAGAGCTGATGGGAGTAAATTGTCAACTTTAATAATAAAAATTGTGGCTTCTCAAGTATCTATTTCTAGAAGAACATTTGTAACTGTAGCCATTATTTTTCATGAAGGGCCTTCAACATCATCAGGACATTACACAGCTTATTTGAAGTGTGCAACAGGCTTGACGCTTTGCAATGATAGTCATTTGACTTTTAAGAAACGTTTGCCTTTTGACTTAACTAACTCTTATCTGCTATTTTTGCAACCCAAATTTCAGTAAAATTACTTGGTGTAGGAAGATTAATACTGTAAAGATATGAAACTCTGTTGTTTAGAAATATCATGTGACTGAGGGTGTGCAAATCTAGAAATGAAATTTGTATTTGGCATAGTGATAGCATCAGGTACAAGTTTACTTAATGTTTGATGGTACAGCACACATTACAATTTTTAACTGGAAAGATTCAGAAAAGAATATATAAGACTAAGATTAAGAAATTTCAGAAAATAACTACTTAACTCATACTATTTGGCCACGCGGAAAAATATGAGACAAGAAAATGAATGCTCCAGATAATTATTTTAGGTTTAAAGCATTTTATTGATACAAAGAAAACATAGGGAAAGGGAACAGGAGGTTAGGGTTACAAACAGTGCAATAAAAGAAAGAAGCGCAACTCCGGGGTATTGGCGAGGAACAGTTCTTCAGTCCAAAGGAGAAGCAATGATAAATGGCAAAAGAAAGTGCAACCCGTGCAACCCCTGTGCGCATATCCAACACCCCAATCTGAGCAGTGAAAGCCATTAGCAACCCCACGAAACACAACCCAATCCCCCCTGCCCCCCCTAGAAAAGGAAACAATTCCCCAACTTCCCCCAACCCCCCGTCCAATGGCCCATCGCTAGCAATATTCGCCCCAAGAAAACGCACCCCCCCACCCCCAGGAACCCAACCCCCACTCATCCTACTCCGCCGGGACTACCGGCGGCGTCAACCTTAGAAGCCTGAGGTACTTTGGGCAGGTGATCTCCCTAAATTCGGTGGACAGCAGCGCAAGGAAGGGTTGCCACAGCTCCTCAAATTGATCTCTCTCCCGCGCCACTGTGAGCGACAGTTTCTCCATCCCTAACACATGCCATAGCCTATGCAACCAGCCCGTAATGGAGGGGACAGTGGCGGTGCGCCAGTGGATAAGGATGTTCTGGACCGCAGATCCCTTCGCAATTGCAATCTGCCTACCCCTGCGGGACTTCAGTGGATACATCAGATCATTGGGAAGGCCCAGCAAGACATACGCCGGGAAGCGTGGCAGCTCGATTTCAAAGTGCTTATCCACCTCATCCAAAACCTCCTTCCAATAGGCAGTCAGCACGGGGCAATCCCAGAGAATGTGTGAGAGGGTACCCACCTGCCCGCAGCCCCGCCAGCACCCCTTGTCGGTGTGTCTATGCATCTCGTACAATCTCTCCGGGGTATAGTACCAGTATGTGGACACCTTAGTGAAGGTCTCCGTAAGGCCAGTATGGTACGCTAAGAGCCGTGCCCGGTATGCTATCTTATCCCATTCCTTGTGGCTAAGTGTCCTACCCAATTCCCTGTGCCATCGCTCCCTCCCTGGGTTGTAATAGTGAAACGGCGGGGGCTGCAGATACTTGTATAGATCGGAAATCAGTTTAGCATCGGAGGTCCGAATCACCAGCCACCGCTCATACGGTGTAATTTGACGAGCAGCGGAGTTTCGCACCTGGGGCTGGAGGGCCCAATGCCGAACCTGCATATAGCGCAATCTATCCAGCTCCGTCAGGCCGAAGTCCTGCCGAAGTTGCTGAAAGGGAATCACGCCTTCCGGCCCGTAGAGCTGGAAGAGCACTCTGCAGCCCGCGGTCGTCCAATGGGAAAAAGCCCCCGGCTCCATCCCCGGGGAGAAATCCAGGTTGCCCACAATGGGCGTGAACGGCGAAGGGAAGGTGGTAAGGCCCCGAACCTCGCAGACCGCATCCCACACCCTCAGGGGGACCCGCGTGACAAAAGAAGCGTAGAGGTTAGGGGGACGGTGCACGCGGCGCAAAAACGGAACCTCCTGCAGGGTGCGGCCCACCACCGCCTGATCTTGAAAAAGCCAGTGCTTGTCGGACTCCCACCTGCTCCATTCCACTAAGTATCGTAGCTGCGCCGCTTGAAAGTATTTACGGAGGTCCGGGATACCAAGCCCCCCCGCCTCCGGGGCAAGCGTGGAGAGGACCCTCTTCATCCGCGGTTTGCAGCCTTGCCAGACAAAGCGGGAGATGTCGGCCTGCGTCTGTCGAATCCAGTCCACCGGGGGCTGGAGAGGCAGAGCACGAAAAAGATACAGTATCTGGGGCAGCACCGTCATCTTAACCGCCGCGATTCGTCCAAGCCAGGACAGTAGGCCCTTATTCCAGTGGCCGAGCTCCTCCTTGATCTTCCTACCGAGGGAAGCGTAATTAGTCTCCACCATCTCCGATAACGTAGGTGCTAGGAGAATCCCTAAGTATGGCACCGTGGACGAGGACCATTGCATGGGGAAGAGGCGCTGAAGGTCCCTCCTAGTATCCGCAGACAAAGACACGTCCAGGGCCGCTGACTTGCTCATGTTCATTTTGAAGCCGGCCACTCGTGCAAAGGTGTCCAGCTCCTGCACGCAAGCGGGTAGTGATCTCCTAGGGTCGTCCAAGGTCAGCAGGACATCGTCCGCATAGAGGCTGACTGTGTGGACATACTGGCCCATTTTAACCCCGATAGCATCCGGGTTGTTTCGGATCCTCTGGGCAAACGGCTCCATATAGAGGGCAAACAGGAGCGGCGAGAGGGGGCAACCCTGCCTCGTGCCGCGTTCGATGGCGAAGCCGCGAGAGCTACATCCATTGACTCGCACCGACGCCGAAGGATGTTTATAGCAGTTGAATACCATAGTGCGGAATTTATCACCGATTCCCAGTTTCCTGAGAACCAGTTCGAGATATGGCCAATGAACCCTATCAAAGGCCTTCTCCGCATCAACCGACAGCAGCATTCGCTCCCCCGGGATCCTCGAGGCCTTCTCCAGAACATGCACCGCCCCCTTGGTATTGTCAACCGTCTGCCTTCCGGGTACAAAGCCAGCCTGGTCCGCCTCCACCAGACCGGGGAGATGCCGGGCCAGCCTGGACGCTAGAATCCCCGTATACAGCTTGAGGTCAACATTTAGGAGCGAGATGGGTCTATACGAACCGCATAAGGCCCGGTCCTTCCCAGGTTTCGGAATTACCGAGACTGTCGCATTCAGGAGATCCGGTGGGATGGCTCCCGGGTCGGAGAAGGAATTATACAATCGAGCCAGCACAGGGGCCACAACCGGGCAAAAAGTCTTGTAAAACAGGGACGTGTATCCGTCCGGGCCCGGGGACTTACCATGCTTCAGTCGAGCTATAGCGGAAATCACCTCCTCCACATGAATGTCCCGCTCCAGATACTCCGCTTGAACGGGTTCCAGCACCGGGAGGGTCACCGACTCCAAATAGTCTTCGGCGTCTCGCGGCGAGGAGGGCTCCCCAGCGTATAATGACTCATAGAAGCTGCGGAAGGTTTCCGCCACCTTGGCGTCCCCGGAAACGGCCACCCCGTCTGCACCCATCAGTTCCTTCACTACACTACGCTGCTGCGCAACCCGGAGCCGATGTGCCAAAAGCTTGCCACATCTGTCCCCCCTGTGTAATAGGTATGCCTCAAGCGCAAGGCAGCATATTCCGCTCTATGAAGGTCCAGCGCCGACAGGAGCTTCCTTGCAGCCTTCAGCTGCCTCCACACCCTTGGAGCCCCCGTACGGCGGTGGACCTGCTCAAGCTCCCGAACCTGAACAGTCAGTTCATCCCTCTTCCGCTGCCGTTCCTTATTTTCGGCCGAGGAGATGGAGATGAACTCCCCCGGAGGACTGCCTTCAATGCCGCCCATTGTGTTGCTTGGGAAGTATCGGTGTTGCTATTGTGAGTCTGATAGTCCCGTATGACCTCCTCAATGCGTTTCACTACCGTCTTTTTGTGTAAGAGTGTATCCCTGAGGTGCCACATCCCCCGAGAGGGGGAGGACGCCGGCCACACGAACTCGCCAGCAACCGGTGCATGGTCAGACAGAGTCAGGACCCCAATGTCCGCCGCCGTGGTGGCGGCACGCACTGGACCGCTCACAAGGAGGTAATCCAATCGAGAGTAAGTGCGGTGTGCATGCGAAAAATAAGAGTAGTCCCTATCCGTGGGATGCATGGAGCGCCAAAGGTCGTGTAGGTCCATGTCTGCAATTCGGCCCTTCACAGCCTGGGACAATTCTCCTGTCTGCGGGGAACGCTGCGCCGACCTATCCAGAACAGAGTCAAAAACAATATTAAGGTCCCCCCCTAAGATGACATGTCGGTCGGGAGAGGCAGTGACGTCCACCAGCACAGAATCCAAGAAGCGCTCCTGGTGTTCATTTGGGCTATAAACGGAGCCAACTGTGAACGCTATGCCTCCCAAGCACAGGCGATATGCAAGAAGCCTCCCCTTCTGCTCAGCATACTTATACAATACCTCCCCCTTAAAGGAGCGCGCTATAAGAATGTCCACCCCCGCGGTTTTGGTCGCTGCAGAGGAGAAAAACTGGGTGGGAAATTTCGCAGAGCGCAACCTGTGGCAGTCTCGGGACAGTAAGTGGGTCTCCTGCAAAAGGCAGATGTCAGCCTGCGTCCCCTCTAGCAAGGACAAAATCGCCCTGCGCT
Organism: Lissotriton vulgaris; assembly: GCF_964263255.1. Classification (NCBI taxonomy): domain Eukaryota; kingdom Metazoa; phylum Chordata; class Amphibia; order Caudata; family Salamandridae; genus Lissotriton; species Lissotriton vulgaris. The sequence goes on along the minus strand of NC_141689.1, from coordinate 1,291,792,781 downwards.
TCACGGGATTATTCAGTCCCTTAACATTAAGGGTCACCACCTTCAGGGACGACATGCCTCCCAGGGAACAGGAACGCTATGTTGCGGGTGGGGAACAAGCGGGTGGGGCGCGCGGGGCCGCTGCGCGGGATAGGCCAAAGTAGGCCAAGCATGGGCATGGACAACATCGGACGGGACTTCCCCAACTTTGAAACAACCCCTAACCCCCCCCGAAACACACTCATGGCAACCAGCCAAATACCAACGTAAACACCCCATTGTCCCAGTCAAGCCCCAAAACGGGCAAGTCCGTAGAAAAATAGAAAAGTGGACGTTCAGCCACTCACCTCCGTCCGCTCCCTCCCGACCCCCCCCAGCCCCGAACCAGGCATCGAAGAAGCTAAGAACATCTCCCCCCGGAGTGAGTTTAGGCCATCATTGCCACGCCTTTGGAGTCAGCCAAGTCCCTGGCTGCCGCCCTCAAAGCGTCGGCCATGTCAGCTCTGATAGTAGGGGAATCAGGGCGCCCAGCGCTAGCCGTCGACTGTCTCCTTGCTGACCTTCGCCGGCACCTTCTCTCCGAGCGCCTCCACGACGGAGTGGCTCCCTCCTCCTCCGTGGCCGTAAGCCCTAGGACCCCGCAGATGTCCTGCAAAGAGCGTAGTTGATGCAACACTCCATTCCATCGGAAGATCAGGCGAAAGGGATGTCCCCAGGAATACGGTGTCTCGTTTTCGCGCAAAAAGTCTGTGGCGATCGTGAAGGACCTGCGTTTCTGCAGAGTGATGGCGGACAAATCCTGATAGAGCGCGACAGGCCGCTCTCGGAAAGTCAGGGGCTGCTTCCTACGGGCCTCGGCCATGATGCGTTCCTTAAGCGGAAAGTCGGGCAGGAAAGCCAAGATATCTGAGAGGGGCGCCGATGACTGGCGCTGTCGACCAACCCTGTGCGCTCTGTCAATGCGAATAGGGAAGTCTGCCGCTTCCCCCAGGATCTCTCGAAACAGGTCTTGCAGATAGCCCACCAAATCAGCCCCTTCGTCCGTGTTGTTCCTCCGTGACCTGTTCTCCAGGTCCTCAGAGTGGGCCTGAAGCTCAACACACTGCTCCCGGAGTCGGAGAACGTCCTGCTGGAGGTGGACTATCTCGTCGTCCCGGCGCTGGGCCGCTGTCTCCACCGTCTCCACTCGCTCACCGAGGCCCTCCACTTCCCTGCGCACTTCACGGACCTCGGTGGCCACCTCACGTTTTAGCGTTTGGAAGTCCTCTTTGAGGGAGCTAAACAGTTCTTCCATAAAAGACCTTGTTACCGGGGGTTCTCCCCCAGTCGCATCCGCCGAGGCCCGGGAGGACCCCGGCGACGGCTGCGTCCTGTCCCGCAGCTGCTGGGCCCTGCCAAGCATGTCCGGCAGGGTGCGGTCCCCCTTCCTCGATCGACCTCTTCCAGTCATTTCAGGCGCTGTAGTCGATGAGTGGGCACAGGCCCAGCCGCTTCAGGAATGTCCTGCAGCTAGGAAACACTCGGTGTGGGGAGCTCCCAGCCGATCGGAGTGCTGCGTCACAGGCGACAAAATGGCGGGCAGCCCTGGCACTGCCAGCTGTTGGCGCCTAGTCGAAGCGGCTATAGGGAGCAAAATCAGGGGCCACCCGTCAGTGCGCTTCACCCAGAGGTAGCCTTGCAGCGGCGAAGGGTACAGACACCCGCCAGCAAAGGACCCCGGAGGAGGCCAATGACACCAATCCCTCGGGGACAAAATGGCGGCCGGGTGGGCTCCGGCAGAACGGCCAGGTTCGGCGACACCACCCGGGCACCTCAGGAACCAAGCAATCTGAGAAGTTCCACAGCCGGAACCATACTGTTATGGTGAAAGGCCGGTAGATCCAATCCCGTCCCTCAGCCGAACGTCCCCCGAGCACGGGACCGGGTCCCTCGCAGTTCGGGGCGGCACCGCCTCAGGTCCGGGCGCCAAAGAACACGGCCAAGGTCCTCCGCGTAGTTGGTTCTCAATCTGTAGCTCCCTTTGAATCTCCGGCAAGTGCTGGGACGGACTCCCTCCAGATCGTTAGGTTTCAGCACCAGGCCCAGCCGGGACGCCTGGACAGCACACCAAATCGCTCCGCCTCCCGGGCGCTCCGTCGTTCCTCGATCTTCAATCGATCTTTTGAGGTGCTTTCGCCAGGGCGATTGTGACCAAAGTGACCTCAATGTGCGCGCCAGGTTCTCCGCCACTCTCCTCTCACACGCTGAGCATCAGCGGGGGGAGAAAAGCGTAAGAAAAGGGCTCGAGCCTAGTCGGGTCGGAGGAGCTGCAGGAGGAAGCGTCCGCTCACCCCGCCATCTTGGCCACGCCCCTCCCAGATAATTATTTTAGAACATTTATGGACACAACTTTTTTGAGAGGTATTTAAAAGATAATGAGTTAACTTATACTATTTGGCCACGCGGAAAGGTATGAGAGAAGAAAATGTGTACTTAAGATAGATTTTTAAAGAAGATACTTGCACAGGGCTTTGTTGAGATATATTTAAAAATAGGTGGTATAGTTTAATTAGTTTGTAACTGTGGAAGATGTACTGTGCTTACTCAAGAAATTGCAAATTAGAGAAAAACATTTAAGACATGTTTTTTTCAGGTATTTATATTATGTATGGAGATCTTGTATGGGTTTTTTTCCCCCGCTGTTACATGATGATTAATATTGAAATCACTGTTTATAGTGAAAATCAATGTATTCTGAGGACAGCAAAAATAAACCATGTAATATGTTGTTTAGGTTATTTTGTTACATTGGATTTAGAAATATGTATTATAACAGATTTTTTTACTGTCTTCCACAGATATTACATTTATAAGGTAAGTACAACTAATAACATCCGAGAGTTTTGTCTGCCTCTCTCTTATCCTTATTGTTTTGATCTCCTTCCTTTCTCAGTACTGTTTAGTCACACTTATTCCGTTTAACTCATTCACATTTTGTGTTGTTTAATTTTTTTCCTGTTTCTGTAACATCTTTTCTGTCACTATCTTATTCAGTCTATCTATCTCTTCAGTTTGTTTCTACTGTTGTCTCATGCGGACTCACATTTATTGACCTTGCATCACCTTTGTTTCTAGAATCTTAATTTGTTTGTCTTACTGTATCTAATATTTGTTCCCTTACTTTGCTTTCATTAATTATGCTCAATTCTTACAATTAAAAGTAAAGGGCCTCGCTTATGAAAAGCCTTGCGCCACCGATGCACCCATTTTTGCCATGTTAAAAGTGACGCATGGGCGGCGCAAGGCCTTCATAAATAAGGCCCATACTTTACTTCTCTAACCCTACTTTATTTCTATTTATATGTGTCTTGCAGTGCTTGTCTATTTGTACTCCGTTTACTTTCTGTTACTCACCCTTTTTCACTCTGTTTCTCTTACTGTTTTTCCTTTATTTTATTTATCTCCTTAAGATATTCCTGTACTCTTACTGTGTTTCTTTAAGAGACTGTTTACTTTGTGTACTATCACTGATCATACTTTTATTTTCTCTCTTACTTTACTTTCGTTTAGACACCCATTCCTTCAGTGCTATTATCTCTTTCAATTAACCCCTTCGCTGCCGGGCTAATTTCCCCACAGCGCGGGGGGAGGGGGGCCGCGCACGGCGCCGCTGTGCTTATGACGAGCCCAGGCTCGTCATGCAGCACGGTGCTCGTGTGCTGGTGACGAGCCTGGGCTCGTCATGACCACGCCCGCGCAATGGAAAGCTCAGCACAGCGGGGAAATTAGCCCCGCGTGTGAGCGTTCCACGGCTCATGACGAGCCTAGGCTCGTCACCAGCACACGAGCACCGTGCTGCATGACGAGCCTAGGCTCGTCATCAGCACAGAAGGGGTTAATTATGTTACTTATTGATTTATATACTAGACATTCTGTCTCTGTCTCTTTCTCTCTCCCTTGGTCTTTTTTTCTTTTACTTTCTGTTTTATTCACTCCTACTTTTTTTGATTTATTTAATGTACATTATAATCTTATTTTTACTTTTCTTCCACAGATACTATGTTTTTAAAAGAAATTTACTTTTACTTTGTTACTATTTCTTAGGTAAGTATAAAAAATAAAGAAACTTTTCCATCACTGTGTCATTTCTTTGTCTATCCTCGTTATACCAGTGTCATGTTTAATATAAGCACTTCCACACAGGATTGGGTGCATTGTCATAAGGAGTGCCTTAAAAGTGATTTAATGAAATCAGCGACATTTCACTGATTGAGTTCAGCAACACTGATATATGAAAACATTGGTGGTAAATGATATTAAATATTAAATGGTGTTCTTTCCAGGACTTTAACTCCTTTGCTGCGGTGGCAATTCTGCCTCAGCGTTAGGGGGGCGGGGGGCTGAGTGGCGCTCGCATGCTCATGATTGAGCCACTCCTTCACGAGCCGCGGTTGAGCTGTGCTCATGACAGAGCAGGTCCGTCATGGCCCTGCTCAATCAATAGAACACGCCGCGCAGGCGCAAAATCAGTGCTGCGCAAGTGCAGCAGCAGGGCCATGACAAAACCGCTCCGTCATGAGGACAGCTCAGGCGATGCTCATGACGGAGCGGCTCTGTCTTGAGCATGGGAGGAGTTAAGGGGTGTTAAAAAAACTGGGGGGTCTCTTCAAAGAGAGTGTTGGTTGTAATTTAGAGGGCACTTTAAAACACAAAGGGGCAGATTTATGATGCCCTTGCGTCTCTTTGCGCCACAATTCCGTCACTTTATTTGATGCAATGACGGTGCAAATAATGCGCCATATTTACAACGTGATGCATCTAGGCGATAAGTCTTGTTGTAAAGCCTTGCACCATAAGGAAGTGTTCCTGTGCAGGGGGGGGGGGGCGTTCCAGTGCAGGAACGCCTCTTGAAAGTGGCTGAGTGAAATCTATGAGATTTCACTCAGTCACTTTCAGACCAATGCTGCCTCAAACCCCTGCATGTGCTTCAAGCAGGCCTAGGTCTTGACGCAGCATTGTGAATATGGGGCACCCCCCAGCCTTGCTGGAGCTGCGTCACACTTGCGACGCAACTGTAGCAATGTACCACCTTTCCGGCACAGATGTGTTATGCATCTGTGCTGTTTTTGCACCATGGTGCGCCACATTATAAATGTGGCGCACCATGGGTGGCGGAGCAGTGGCGTACTGTGGCGCAGATTAACTGGTGCATCCCTGGGGATGCGCCAGTTAACATAAATCTGCCCCATAGGTTAAAAATCTGCGCTTAGCAGAGTGTTGGGGCTCTGTAGTGTTATGTTTTTTCTGTCATTCTATGTAGATATGTAATATTGCAAGTTTTTGGTCAGGAAAAAGAAGCCATGACTATTGGCTTTGCGAATGATTGCAAGATTCTAAAAATAAAAAAGCAGCAACCATGGCATTGTTCAATATAGTATTGTAAATACTTATGTTCAAGAATGATGAGAGAGTAAAAGAAGGTTAACCTGATCTTTTAAACTTATTCACAGGCTTCTTTAAAGGAAGTGTTCTATATGATTGTAGCGTGTGTGTTTCACTTTTTTATACCTAACACAATCCATTCTGTATGCTGTAGCAGGAGGAGTACTACATACTTGAATATCCTTCAGTGCTTATTTTCATTTACTAAGTGGTAATGAGACCTACACAGAACTTCAATGGGCGGGAGGGGCTGCTCCTGTGCTCCTGGAGGACTGCGAGGCCGCTGCAGCAGTGGGAGTGAGGCCTCTCAGAGGGGAGCAGCGCAGCTCCTTTTGATGGCCACAATTGCAGATAACAGGGTATGGACGTCAGTGTGCGCGGCACCCCTGGCATCTTATTGCGGCGCACAGGGGAGCCGCGGTGCATAATTTGAGAATCAGAGACTTAGGAGATAAACCTTCATAATAGCAAGACTCCTAAGCGATAAAAAATTGCCGCTGCTCGGCGTTGTAAATATCGACGGTATGGGCGGACTTTTCCACGGTGTTAGTGCTTTAATATCAATGGGAACACATATGTGATAGTAAATGCTGTAACAGCCGCGGTACTTAACATTATCGCGTGAAAACAAACGTTGTTTTCACACAGTAATGTGTGCCTTGTAATTAGGGGACGGGGTAGATTTAGTTTTATTTTCTACACTCTTATGTTAACGATGTCGAATGTTTGATTAGAGCAGGCTTTAACAGTCCTGCGATAAACTAGTTTATTCCACCTCTGTTACTCGCAACGCCTCTTTTTGTGATCGGGTGTTTTGCCCTCCAACCACATTTTGCATGTGCTTTGACCTACGCCCACTTTGCATGTCAGTAACTTACTGTACGCAACATATGCAAAGTGGTCTTACGGCAGGCGATGTAATGCTGTTTTCAAGAAGGTGCAGCAGAATATTTTCAAGGAACATTAACGCCACTTTTATCGGAAGAAAACCGCAGATATAGCGGCGATAACGGGGTTGATAATATGCTCTATGAATTGCAATCGAATCTAATGTTAGATGTAAAGACAACTAACGTAGGTTTCAGTTGCAATTCATAGATCATATTATGAAGGCTATTATCATCGTTTTATCGGCAGTGTCCTATCGATGAAACCGACGATAATGTATTACGTCTCCTGGGGCGTGGCTTGGACGCCGATCGGGATGGTGGCGTGAGCTTGCAGCTCCGCGCAGGGTCCCACTATTTCTCCTGAAAACTGCACCCGGAGCGACCCCTGGTCGGTGTAACTGGCCTACGAAAAGTTGGGGAACCACTGGAGAGCGGCGGAGAGCACTTAGGGGTTTGCTGGCCCTGAGGAGACCTAGTAAGACGACGGCCAAGGTGTTGCTCAGAGTGTGAAGAAAATGGCGACGGCACGGGTCGATGGCCTCTGAAACCGAAACTGAGCGGAATTGGCATCGGCTGGCGGGGTGGCCCGCCTCTGCGAGATCGGAGTAGTAGGAACTGTAGGTGCGGACCTGAGAGTCGGAGAGTTTGGTGACCAACATTGGATTGGGGTACTGGGGGCGAGCACTCGTCTCTACTTCTTCTCCCCCTCCCCCTCCCCCGGATCTGGCGACAGTGGGGTGGACGGCGCTGGACCTTCTGATCCTTAGAGTTGCGGACACTGCGGAGGCACTCTGTCGCGATCATTGCTGAAGCGCACGTCCCCCTGGGCGGAGGTTATTGGAACTTGGCGAGGCCCTATGCCCGTGAAGAGGCGACGGAGACACCTAAGATGGTGGCTGCGGGGGGAGCGACCATCACAGAGCAGGGCCGGGAGGACGCGGCCGCACTATCCCAGGTTGGCGAGGCCTCCCCGCCGATGATGGACCAAGAGCAGAGACTGCATCGGCGCCTGGATGATATACTGGATGCCATCACCTCGACCAAGGAGGCTTTGCAGCAGAACATTGCGCAGGTCGCTACGGGGCTGGGGCTCCTGAGAGCGGATCATGCCAAGTTGGCGGATAAGGTAAAGGACCATGAGCAGCTCTTATTGGGCCTGAAACCAGCGGTGGTGACCGCGGAACATAAGATAACGGACATCCTGACCCGGCTGGGCATGCTGGAACGACGAGCGGAGGATGCCGAAAGCCGCAACAGACGGAACAACGTGCGGGTCGTAGGCCTGCCGGAACGAATTGAAGTGGAGGATGCAGTGGCCTACATGGAGGAATGGTTCCGGACTGTGGTGGCACCGGAGGGACTCACTTCCTTCTTTACATTGGAGCGAGCACACAGGGTGCCGGCTCGCCCACCAGCGCTTGGCCGCCCCCCCAAACCGATGGTGGTGAAGCTCCTTCATTATAAGGACCGGGACCTCCTAATCCAGAAAGCTCGGGCCTCGAGCCCATATGAGGTGGAAAACAGCAGAGTCACGATCTTCCCGGACTACACTCAGGCGGTCCAGAAGAATAGGGCATCCTTTCTGGCAGTGAAAAAGGAGCTGAGGGAGGAGGGCATCCAGTACTCCTTGCTCTTCCCGGCCAAGCTGCGGATAATCCTGGATGGGACCACGCACTTTTTTCAAACTCCGGATGAAGCATGGATGTGGTTGGAATCATATCGAGCTGGCACGGACAGGAATAACAAAAGCCGGCGAGATAAGCCTAAACCGCCTCAGGTCCGGAAGTCTGAAAGGATTCGCTCCCGCACTAGGCTTCAGCGAGAGAAACGGGAGGCCCAAATGGCTGCAGACAAAAGAGAGGCGCTTGCAGCGACGGCGGCCATCACGAGATCGCAGCCGGAGAGTGAACTGGCGGCGACGGACTCTGGCGAAGACGGTGGCAGGACCGGAGAGGAACTTTCGGAAGCGGAGAGCTTGAAGGGGCCGGTGGTCACCCCCAGACGTCTGATGAGATTTTTCATGGCTGACCCTTCAACGGGACTTGGACACTGTTTTTGGTAGGGTGGCATCCTGTTATAACTAGTTGGGTCGCCAGGTAGGGTGCCGCATCGGCATTGAGGGATGGAAGGCGCGGGGCGCGAGCTCCGCTTGCCGGGGTCGGCGATAACTCACCCCCCCAGGGCCCTTAAGGCCTTCTGTGGTGGCGACCACAGGTTAGTCGGATGTGTGTTTGGTTAAAGGTTTGGATTGGGGCTGACACCGGGTTTGTGGGCTCCGTCCTGGGGAGTGGGGTTTGGGGAGTTTCTTTTTCTATAGTTTGTTTCGGGGGGGGCAACTGCTATGGTGTGGGTATTAACTGGCTGCACTTGAACTGGATTGCTCTATGCTGGTATGGGGACGTTACCTAACTTGAAATGCCTAACGTGGAATGTCCGAGGACTGCGAACTAAGGTCAAACGCCACAAAGTGCATGCTTATTTGGTGAGGCGGGGGGTTCAGGTTGGCATGTTACAGGAGACTCATTTAACAAAACAGGAATGCACTGCACTACAGAAGAGATGGCGGGGTCAGGTCTTTGGCACCACTTACTCAGCGTTTGCTAGAGGGGTATTGATATGGGTGAGAGCAGGGATACCGTTTCAGGTGTTGAATCAATTGGTGGATCCTGAGGGCAGATATGTGGCGGTAGAAGGGAGGTTGTATGGTCGGGATGTGGTTCTCAGCTGTGTATATGCTCAGAATGTTGATCAGGCCCGCTTCTTCGATGGTTTATCCGGATCCTTGGCTTCTTTCCTAGCGGGTCCTGTGATACTGGGAGGGGACTTCAATTCGATCACGGATGTGGCCTTAGACAGATCTCATCCTCCCCTTGTTGATTCCCCGGTACGTAAGCTGGCCATGCATAGGAAGGATTGGCAAGAAAGATGGGGACTGTTGGATGTGTGGCGGGAACAACACAGGGATGTTAGGGACTACTCCTTTTTCTCAGCACTCCATGCTCTACATGTTAGAATTGACTCAGTACTGTGCAGCGGTCCCTGGCCCCATTGGTCTCCCACATGGAGTATCTGGCCAGAACCATCTCGGATCACAATCCTCTGCTGGTGCATGTCCAATGGCAGCGGGCGCGTTCCGCGATTCCAACATGGCGGCTCCGGCCCGACACACTGGAGGACTCGGTGTTCAGTGATGCAGTCCAACGGGGCATTGATCAGTATATTAGTGAGAATGAGGGTACAGCTACATGTAGGTCCACTGAATGGGACGCGATGAAAGTGGTGGTGAGAGGTGTATGCTTGGGTAGGTTTTCGAATGCTCGAGTGTCGGTGTTGAATGCGCTTGCCAGTGCGGAGGAGAAACTGAGGGAACTGGAGCGGCGTAGGCCGGATCAACCGGAATTGCAAGCCCAGTTGCTGGAGGCCAAGGAGGTGGTGGCCACCGAAACGGAACAGTTACGGAGCTATGACTACAGACAATACGGCATTAGAGCGCATGCTGAAAGGGATAAGGTGGGTACGCTCCTGGCTAGGCTCGCTAATCCTGAACTTAGAGGCTGCCCGGTCTTGAGCATCAAAAATGTACTAGGGGAGACGGTATATTCCCAAACAGCGGTGCTGGAGTGCTTTCGGGCCTACTATGCGAAGTTGTACGAGAGTCAGTTAGGAGTGGAGGCGTGCGAAATCGCGGCATATCTGGAGTCAATGCAGCTTCCGGTACTTGACGATGACGATGCAAAAGACTTAGGTGGTCCTATCACGCTGGCCGAGATCAGGACGGCCATTAAGCATATGGCGAGGAATAAAACGCCCGGGGTGGATGGCCTACCGATAGAATTCTACCAGAAGTACGTTGATAGTTTGGCACCCAGACTACTGGTGGTGTATACGGAGGCTTACAGGTTGGGGTGTCTGCCCGGATCAATGAGGGAAGCACTGATAGTGCCGTTGCTAAAACCCGGTAGGGAAGCGACTGATGTGAGGTCTTACAGGCCATTGTCCATGCTGACGGTGGACTACAAGATATTAAGCCGGATCTTGGCCACCAGGTTGGCCCCACATATGACCGGCCTGGTGCACAGGGACCAGGCGGGGTTTATCCCCACGAGGAGCACGGCGTTAAATATTCGTCGCCTGGTTGGGATACTGGATGGTGCGGTGGATACGGACGATACCCAGGTGGTGTTGTCTGTAGACATTGAGAAAGCTTTTGATAGTTTGGAATGGGTCTATCTGGATGAAGTACTAGTGAGGTTCGGTATTGGTGAAGGGTTCCGCAGATGGACGAAGGTGCTGTATTCCTCGGCAACGGCCCGAGTACGCCTGGGCAACCTGGTGTCTGCGGCTTATCCAGTTGGTAGGGGGACGAGACAGGGGTGCTCCCTTTCCCCTCTTCTGTTCGCACTGGCGATGGAACCCTTGGTGGTGCGTGCCAGGTCGGGAGAAATGTATGCAGGGATTGCAAGAGGAGGGCAGCGGCACTACATTTCACTGTATGCCGACGATCTGCTACTGTATATGGAGGACACGGAACGGGCTCTGGAAGGGGCGATGGAAATGCTGTCTGAGTTTGGCCAGTTGTCGGGCCTCAGGGTTAACTGGGCGAAGAACTGTGTCTTTCCGCTTAGAGCGGACGCACCCTGTCCCGCCCATGATGTAGGGGTGGTCTGGGAGCCATCTTGCTTTACTTATCTGGGAGTCCGTATCTACCATGAGGCCGCGGACCTATTAGAGGGCAATGTCGGACGGTGCGTACGGGCGCTGAGAGGTTGTATGTCTTTCTGGGCATCCCTCCCCCTGACGGTGTTAGGTAGGATTGCTCTGTTGAAGATGGTGGCACTTCCACGGCTCTTGTACTATTTTCGAACGCTGCCCATTTGGATTCCTCAGAGGATCTTTAGGGACTTGCGGACGATGATCATTGACTTCCTTTGGGGGCATGGCCGCCATAGAGTGGCACTGAACACGTTGCTTCGCCCCAAGCTTGAGGGGGGGATGGCCGTCCCTGACTTTGAGTTGTATTATTTGGCAGCGCAGCTTCAGGTTCTTACGCAGCATGTGGCTAGGGTGTTCAGAGGGCCGGAGTGCGACCGAGAGCAGGGGATACAGCGCCATGTCCTGGCCTATATCATTATGCAGCAGAAACTGGAGTTGCGAGGCCTCACTATGGAGGAGCGGACGCTCAGGTTATGCTGGCAGAGGAGTCTGAGGAGGGCGAAGGCGACCCGACCGTATGCCCCGGAGATACCGATAGGCATGCTGACGGCGCTGCCGCATGGGGGCGATAGGTCCCCATTATTAGAGTGGGAGGAGTTGGGACTGCAAGTGGTAGGGGACCTGTATATTGATGGGACCTTGGTGCCCTTCAGGGCGCTACAGGAACAGTTTAGGCTGCCGGAGGGGAGCTTCCTCTTGCATGCGGCCGTGGTGGCGGCCATTCAAAAGCATTGGAGAGGGGGGCTCATCGAACCGGACACGACTATGGCTTGCCAGTATGTAGTGATGGCCGCCGGCACCTTTAAAGCGGTGACCTGCCTCCATAATAGGATGTTGCATGAGGGGCTGGAACCGCTCCTGGGTCTGAAAGCGAAATGGGAGGTGAGCATAGGCAGGCCCATTCTGGACACGGTGTGGGGCCATATTCTTAAGCGTACGTGGAAGGGCACGAGGAATGCGCGCTTCCAGCAGGTGCATTTTTTTATGTTACATAGGGCCTACTTGACTCCGGAGAAGATCAAATGGTACTTCCAGGCACAGGAGGCACGGTGTCCGAGGTGCTTGGCGTTGGAGGCAGATATGGATCACCTGTTGTGGGGCTGCCCGAAATTAGAGGCTTACTGGGCGGAGGTAGGGGAACTCCTCAATGCAGTGACCGACAGGGAGGTGGAGTTTGATATGGCGGCGTGCTTGTTGCTCTGGTTCCCACACACAAAAAACACTAAGGTGACAAGTAAATTTATTGACCTAGGGACGATACTGGCGCAGAGAGAGATTACCTGGCACTGGAAGTCTAGGGAGGGACCGTCTGTGAGGAGGTGGACGAATGACTTGCTGAGGTGTTTCGAGTGCGAGAGTGTGCTCCGTATGAGGCAGGCTGTCAAGCTTGACAACGAAAAGAGCCTGGACTCAGCGCGTGCATGGGAATTGATAGTGCAGGCTCTGCGTGACTCCTTGGTGGACGATGAGGACTGAATAGATAGGACATGAGGACACTGCGAGGCTTACGAGTACGGAGGTATAAGCGGATCTGTAGCGGGACCCATGCAAGAGTCAGGAACATGGCACACACCATTAGCGGTTGCTGGGGGGGAGGGACCAGGGGTTGTTCTAGGGCTGTTGAGGGGTGGGTTGGGAGCCGGGATCCAGATCGGGTACGGTGGCAATTCCGGAACTGGGACTGTCTAATGGGTCTGTGGAGCGTGGGTAGATAGCGGAGCAGAGGCAGGGGCGCATGGAACGGACACGATAAGGCCCTCGCAGGGACGGGGGGACGGGATTGCAGTATCCCCATGGCACCGGGATGTTAGACTATGATGGCTGGTGTTGAGGACGGGTTAGGGGTTGGGGGGGTAGAATGCAGATACATAAAGAGATTTCGACCATTGTCCCTCAGGGACGCTCACCATGATGTCTTGCTAACAACTGGGACACTGTGCCGCCCAGCCTCCGGGATGCGGGCTGAATGGCTGTGTATGATCTAAGCTCCTCCGATTGATGCGGGGGGACACCATGGGTGTGCTGGTTGAGCTATTGTATGCAATGGTTTCTAATTCTGCAATAAAAACAAATAAAAAAAAAAAAATGTATTACGTCTCCTTCATAATATGTCCCAAGTATCGTCGCTTTTTTGCATAATTGTCCTGAAAAAATGCTTCGAAACTTCAGCTTGTGAATAGAGCTCTTTTTGGTACAATGAGTTAGTTCTGAAAAGACCTTTTTTTTCCGTTTTTTAACAAGTGTTATATTGTTTTTGATTTTTAAAACTTGCACCGAAATTTTTAACTGTAAAACTGTGACACAGGATCAAAATGAAATTAAAAAAAATTATCTTTTGTCGGAGCATTGATGAGTCTCAATTTTTATTTTAATAAGATTGAGGCTCTGCTCTCCGTACAGAAGAATTTCTCCACACTCGTTGCATTTCATATGCACCTTTGAGAAAAATTTTCTCAAGTCCATCTCTGCACTGGATGGAGATACAGGTCGTTGACCAGAAGATGTGCTGGCCACCTCTGATGGTAGTTGCATGGCCAGGGCTCTTGTCCATGCCTGTGCAAATTTCTCAGGATGCACTTGTCTCACATGCCTCATCATGGTATGAATGGAAAAGGAATACTTTTTCGACGGATTTCCTCTTGAAAGAACTGCGTCACATATTGTGCAAATTACTTTTGGCGCATTCACTTTTTTTTGATCCTTAGGATAAGTGAAAAATTGCCAGATGAAAGATTCCTTCTTTTTTCTTAAAGGTAGTCCATAATTTTCTTCAGATTCGGAAGATGAATTCGGTGCGGCAGCCATTTCACTAAAGTTTTCAGAAAGATGTAAAACGTTGTTCTCCCTTGAGCGTACAAAAGATAGTGAGGGAAGTGGGTGGAGTGGTCCGTGAAAATTCCAGAATAGAAACTACTAAGAACCAATTGGAAGTGTTGTTTTCGAGTCACATGACTTCACATACGCGCATTAGGACGTGTACGTGCTGAGGGAGGGAAGTGGATGGGATCTATGAAAATTCCAGAACAGAAACTATTAAGAAGCAATTGGAAATGTTGTTTTCAAGTCACATGACTTCACATGCGCGTATCAGGACGTGTACGCGGTGACAGTATCTGGTCACCTAAGTCATTTGGAAGTAACGGTCTAATTCACTGAAGTTTCAAAACGTGAAAAAGAGTAAACCTAAACACATCCTGATTTTGTACATCTTCTGAGGGGGATTCAAGCACACAATTGTTAAAGTATAAAACCTTTTTATGTTTTTGAAAAAATACCGGGGTGTGTGCATCCGGTCACGCACGAAAGTTTAAAAAGACGTTCGGCTCCATTTACTGAAAAGTTTCATAACAATAAAAAAGAAGGCTAGGTACAGTCTCTTTGATGTACTATAACTTCTTTGAGGGGTCTATGAAGAAACTCAATGAGTTGGAATTGCAATGTTTTCTCGAAATATATAGGAGGGTGCGCGCACCCGGTCGTGCACGAAAGTTTAGAAAGGCGATCTCCATTTACTGACAAATTTCAATACGTTCAAAATAAGGCAAGGTGCAGAGGGTGCGCGCACCCGGTCACGCACAAAAGTTTACAAAGGCGATCTCCATTTACTGACAAATTTAATACGTTCAAAATAAGGCAAGGTAGAGACTTTCTAATCCACTAGCGCTTTACAAGGAGTCTCTATACAACTCTGAAAGTCAAGAAAACTGTTTCTTTCTGAAAAAAATATTTGCAGAAATTCATTGACAAAACTATAGGATTCATTCAGGATATAGTTCAAAATTAGCATTTAAAAAACCTATGAAATTCACTGAAAAAACCATAGGTTTTAAACCTGTTATAGTTAGGAAGTAGCATTCAAAAAACCTATGAAATTCACTGAAAAAACCATAGGTTTCACACATGTTATAGTTAGCAAGTAGCATTTACAAAACCTATGAAATTCACTGAAAAAACCAAAGGTTTGACACATGTTATAGTTAACTGGACATTTTACTCATATAAAACCAATGAAATTCCCCCGTTATAGTTACTTCAGCTGACTATAACTTGCGCGCCCGCAATGCACTGCTGATGATGTTACATATTACATCACTCATCACATGGTCAGTGACATCACTCTTGACATCACTGATAACATATACCATCTCACATATGCTGCCTACAACATATAGGAATAGTATGTCACTGATTCTTGCATGTATGCAATATGTAAAATCTCCTAATGTAGCATATAAACTCTTAGACACTGAGAGACACTCTTGGTAATAATAAAGAAACAATAACCTATATAGACGCCATTAAGAGCCTTGGTGTCTGGCTCGACAGGTCCCTGTCCTTTGACCAACAGGCTACAAAACTATCTGCCACCTGCTTTGGTATCCTGAGAGTCATCAGGAAGATCTTGCCTCTACTCCCCTTTGAAGCAAGAAAAACCGTAGTCCTGGGCCTGATCCAATCGCGGCTGGACTATGGAAACGCATTATATCTCGGAGCTCCCGACTTCACCTTGCGCAAACTTCAATTAATACAGAACTGCGCAGCCAGAACACTTCTACAAATCCCTCGCAGATCCTCAATAAAACCCGGACTGAGGAAACTGCACTGGCTCCCCGTAAAGGAAAGAGTAGACTTCAAATCACTCTGCATCGCACACCAGACTTTCTGGTCGCGAGGCCCGACCATCAATCTCCCTCTCATCACACCCTATCTACCCACTAGACAGCTGCGTTCCACTTCCGCAAATTTAGCCATTGTACCGCAAATAAAGAAATCAAGATCCGGAGGCCGTTCATTCTCCTTCAATGTGGCTAAAAAGTGGAATGCCTTACCCCAGCATCTCAGATCAAACCCCGACATTCTCTCCTTTCGCAAACAGCTGAAAACGCTCCTGTTCACCTCATAACCATGATACTGAATCTGCCTCCCTCCTAACTCAAACTTCAGAGATATACTCAGCGCTTGGACGCCTCAGGGCAGCTACCCGTGCTTTAGAAATCCGAATTCATTCATTCAGATATAATGTATCAGTGATATAGCTACTCATCAACATATTCAGCCACTAAAATAGAAACTGAAAGACTGACACAGATATGTATATATTTAAATATTACTCAGTAACCCATGTACTCATTAAGATATATTTAATCAGTCAGTTATAGAATCTATTTTTCACCAAAAAAGCAACCGTTTCCACACTTATATACTAAATTTTTGTTCAACCAACTTTCAGATCTACATATAAAATATATGTAATTTTCAAAGGTAACCCGTTTAATAGATAATGTCATGAGTGATGTGATGTGTGACATCATCAGCAGTGCATTGAGGGCGCGCGAGTTATAGTTAGCTGAAGTAACTATAACGGGGGAATTTCATTGGTTTTATATGAGTAAAATGTCCAGTTAACTATAACATGTGTCAAACCTATGTTTTTTTCAGTGAATTTCATAGGTTTTTTGAATGCTACTTCCTAACTATAACAGGTTTAAAACCTATGGTTTTTTCAGTGAATATGTATATATATATATATCCAAAACAAAAGTTGCCTGTAAAGGAGTTGCCACTCGACAAGTAAGCATCAGCCAAGGTTTATTTATCGGAGGTTCGAAGAAAGTAATGCCACAAAGCATGCAGGAAATCAATTCAGCGCCTGACACATTTCATGTATTAACACTTTTTGAAAAGGTTCTGCAAAGTTCGCACAGCCGTTCCATTTCTTAGCACCACTAAAAGATGAAATGACAAAAGGCGATATATTATCGTCGCTTTTATCAGCAGGAAACTGCTGATTAAGCGGCGATAATGGGCTTGATAATATGCCCATGTGAATAACCATAGCAGCCCAGGTTAGCATCAGAACCTCGGCTGCTATGGGAATTTACAAGGGCCTATGGTTTTTTATTAATGTTGGGAGGGTGGGCTTGATAATAGGTCCTTATAAATTCCCATAGAAGCCTATGTGCCGCTCGCTGCTGAGGTTTGAAGCAAGAGAACTCTGTCCTTGCTACAGGAGTAGCGTATTTCTGTTTCCAGCCCTTGTCATTGCCACCGTGAGGAGCACAAGACCTGCGAGGCCGCAGAGGAGGTGAGAGGTGCGGTTCCGGGACTGCGAGGAGCAGCAATCAATATCACCAGCTGTCTCCTCTTCCTGTGTGAGCCGCGCCCCCTCCCAGTGCCACGCCCACTCGCACCCAAAAGAGGACTAAAGCAAGTTCAGTAACGTGCAACGCGGGATGCGCGCGGGTCGCAGACCGGGCAAAGCCCGGGCCAAGGGCGGGCCCGTTGTTGCCAGTTAGTGCCCGGTAGAGACCGGGCCGGGCCACCCCCTTTTCATTCCAGCATTCACTCCCAGCAGTCTACAAACATGCCGCCGAAAACCAGGAGCACTACAAAGAACAAATCCAAAAACGCCCAGGAGGTAGCACAAATAACCGGCCCCATTGATTTGTTCATCACCCGTACTCACGAGGTAATAAACCAGAGCATCTCCCTTCTCGAAAAGAGAGTGTCATTGGACCTTATGAACGCGAAGCGATCATCCTTAGGAACTATAGCAACTGCCACGTCCCCGATCCACCTTACTTCCCAAAACTGCTCCTTACCTGTGACTATGTCAGCCTCTGAAACCATTACAGTACCATCCACAGTAGACCTTTCAGTCACTCAGACAGAGTCTGACCTTTCACTAACCTTGGACAATCTCGAGGCAACCCCCGACCTAGCGGCCTGCCAAACCCAAACCCAGACAGAATCCCAGTGCAATTCTATCATACTTTCCCAAGGAGAAAGGGAAGGAGCCATCTCAAAACAAGGCAGCACAAAACCTATCGACAGTGTACCAGAAATGGCTCCAATCCCCGCTCATGCCACAGACCACTTAAATCTTGCAGTACAATCTCTCCAACAAAACACATCACTTCTTCCGGCAGTCAACACCTCCCATCTAACAACCCTGAATGAGGCAACTGCCAACCTCTGCAGAACATGCAATGTCACGTCACAAGTCCTGACTACGGTAAAAGATTTACTGTATCAGTACTTAAAACCCATTCAACTTAGTATTAGAAATCTGGAAGCCCAGATGACCATTCTTTCGGCATAACTACTTGATACTAACACACGTATAGAAATAAAGGGCCAGCGAAAAGCCCCCCAGTCTTTTAAAAATCATCCACACCCATAACCATCTAAAGCAATAAAATGACCAAATTTGACTATTCCACCCCCAAAAAATCAAACTCAAAGTGTCACAAATCATAACTCACAAACTGTAGAGCTCCAACCACAGCAGAGTAAAACCGCGGTGGTACTAGAACGGCCAACGTCCAACACAGGCCTGACTAATCAAGACACTCCAGGACCAGTGACTAGTAAATCCAGCAAACCCCACTCAACAAAAAAGCCAGTACCCCCCCCCCGCCAAAATCTGCGGTCCCCCAGCCTTCTCCTAAAAATAACCCTAACAAAATATCAGCTATTAGACGATCAGTCCACCTGCCCCCAGAAGCCACTCCATATACGTTAGTACTCACCGGTGTACCAGAGCTAACCGATGATACACCTGAAACCGCATGGTCTCTTAAAAACAAGGTCATGCAGTGGTTAAGCATCAATAGGCCCTTAGAACCCCACCACTCGGGAGGGATATCCACAGTCCGCAGGGTAGTATGGGTAGGCAAAACAACAAAAACGACCCGCGGAGACTGCGTAATAGTAACCTGCAGAGACCCCTCCGTAGTGGATCACATTTGTGCCTGGCCCGCACTGGAAAAAAAGGGGGGAATTGACGCTTGTCACCTTTCTTTTTTTTACCCTCCTGCGCTACAACATCGCTATACTCCACCCTGGAACTGGCACCAGACCCCCAGGGAATCCTGGCGCCAGACCCCAAGAGAGCCTTGGTTTCAGCCGGAGTACACCTATGATCAGGGAGGCAGAAACCCTCCGAGAGACTGGCCAAGGCAACACTGGCAAGACAGGCCCTTACAATCTTACGAAGGCTGGCAGGGCTTCCCAACGCAAAACCGCTTTGATTGTCTGGAGATGGTCGACTGACCACCCAGGGTCGATCCCAGGAACATAAACACTTCCACCTTATCACAACAAATAAACCCTATCCAGAATCAAGTTCCCCCGGAGCTAGTCTTCTGTAATTCTGGAAACTCATTTCCAGAAACATCAATTGCTCCCCCTAGCTTCTTCAATATTGTTACCTCTGATAACTCATTCCCGGAAACGCCAACTGTCTCTACAAGCAATTCTAATAAGGTTACCGACAAAACTCCCGCAGCCTCAGATAGAATCAACACTGGCTCGCATCACCAGCATATTACAGCTCCCAAACTTCCTGCTAACTTCCCGCAGGCTGAACTCCGCCAACCTCAGGATACTATAACTGTAAATACCCCGTTAGACTCATCCCATGTCCCTGCACACTCCACAAATCTGACCATCTCTATTGCATATTGGAACATCGCAGGCTTGCTATCGAAAATAACACTAGGGCCATGGCTAGACACGGCTAGAGAACATCAGATATTGTGCCTGCAAGAAACTTGGTGTACAATCCCCCTCCACCTTGCGGGATACAAAACTTTTTTCACCACAGCAGTACAGGGAAATATGGGCAGATCAAAAGGGGGGCTCACGACATACGTAGCCAATACTCTCCCTCTTAGAATAAAACTAATAAAGGAGTCATCAACATTTCAAATTTTTGAAATTACCCAGTTGACAGCAACAACAACTATATACTCATAAACTACTATAACAATTTAGGTACCTTGGACAGCTGGTCAAACTTAGAGGAGATCGCCTCAGCCTTAACAGCGTTCCAAAATGACAATACTAAAACCACAAATCACATCATTTGGGGTGGTGACTTCAATCTCCCTCTGTGTCCAAACCACAAAAACGGAAACTGCGGCCTCCAAAACGAACTTGGGAACCCCATACCTCACTTTGTTCATTCGCTATGCGGTAACAAACTCAATGAAATCCTATTCTCCTTAGATATGGACTATGCGAACGAACTGGTTAACCCGCAGCAGGACTTCCAGCCCACTTTCCACGGGCGAGGCTACTGTACAATCATAGACTATATAATAGCCTCAACCTCACTTAAAGGGCAATTAGCGAACTTCGAAATTGGGTCAAACCCAACAAGTGATCACTACCCGCTCAGTATAAAAATCAACATCAAAAGGAAAAGAGCCCATACCATAAAATTGAGCTCCCTCAAACAACAAACACTTTCCATGAACAAACTGAATGGGTATACAGTAAAATGGGCCAAGATCGACCCCGAAGAGGTGACACAGAGGGTCCTTGAAAAAACAGGTCAATGGTTATCTAAATGCACGTCTCTGAATGCATCACCGCAGACGATTGTC
The DNA here is from genome assembly GCF_964263255.1 of Lissotriton vulgaris. Lineage (NCBI taxonomy): Eukaryota > Metazoa > Chordata > Amphibia > Caudata > Salamandridae > Lissotriton > Lissotriton vulgaris. The sequence continues at coordinate 1,291,772,386 of NC_141689.1, read as the reverse complement.
AGCAGTTTTCAAAGCATTCAGGAAACAATAAGGGATGAGTTATTTGTCAACATAAAAAACAAGATTAAACATCCTACTGCGAGATGGTTTGACACCGCTTGTCGAAAGGCCCTTTCATCACTTAAAGACGCCTTGCATAAGCCTACCAGGGATCCCAAGGAAATTTCCTATCTGAGAAAGATCTACAATTTAGCAGGGCAAGATCGCAAAAAACAAATCAAAAAAGACCTCTGGTTGCGCCTACATGATAGTGCCCAAAGAAAAGATAGTACTGCATTTTGGCAAACCATAAGATCGCCCTTCCTGGCCAACAACACAGACACTGAACACCTTGATGTGGCTATTTCAGAGGAAAACTGGGTTTCCCACTTCGCTAAAATCTTCGGAACAGCCCTAGACCCTGCAACAGAAAACACAACATATGAGGTCCAGTCAACGAGCAACAACATCTACCCAATTAAGATACATTTTCATCTTAATGAAATTATAAAGGCAATCAGGGCCTCCAAACCTGGAAAAGCCCCAGGCCCTGACGGTGTTCCAATGGACCTGTTCCTCCACGATGTGTATTTCTGGTCGCAGCTAATCACCCGGGTCATGTCAGCAGTAACAAAGACCGGCCTTTTCCACTCGTGGTCTACTTCCATCCTTTTGCCCATTTTTATAAAAGGAGACCGCAACGATCCCGCTTGTTACAGACCAATTTCCCTTCTGGACTCAATGGGCAAGATTGCAGGTCGGGTACTCCTGGACCGTTTACAATCTTGGGCCCGGGAGAACAACATCTTAACCGACCTGCAATATGGTTTCCAGAAGGGGCTTGGGACCGTGGAGCAGGCCCTAAATCTCATTTTATTGGCTGGTAAATATGTACACACCAAAGGAGGGAACATCTTCCTCGTCTATGTCGACCTAAGTGCGGCATTTGACTGCGTCCAGCACGCGAAACTCTGGCAAATACTAAGCGACCTGGGTGTGGATCCCCCGATAACAACATTCCTGCGAGAACTTTATTCAAATGCTGAAGGCAGAGTTCGTTATGGTACCAGTGGTGAACTGTCACGTCCATTTCAGATAACGAAGGGAGTAAGACAGGGCTGTGTCCTGGCTCCCTTCCTGTTCAATCTTTATACTAATGGACTCGAACAGGCTATGCTGGAAGGGAGCCAGGATCTCCCCCAGATAAATCATCGCCCGATACCCACGCTGTTGTATGCTGATGATTCAGTGATTCTAGCACGGACCTTAAACCAACTTCAGATCCAAACCAACAAGTACACAGCATTTATGGACTCACTTGGTCTCAAAATAAACATCAAGAAAACCTTCATAATGCACCTCGGCCCTAGGAACAAAACCACAAAACCAATAATGGTAGATAACACCAAACTGGAAAAAACCCCGGTCTACCCATACCTGGGTATCCTAGTGGACGATGCATTGAATTGGCGAAAGGCAATTGAGGCCAGGAATCTTCACTTTCGACGTGCTACTTCAGCTTTAACATCTTTCTCGCGGAAACTGGGGAAACCAGCCCCATCTGAACTCTTGACTATATCTTATGCAAAATGCCATAGCGTGGCCACTTATGGTGCTGGAATCTGGGGCCATGGACGTATTGACCAATTACAGGTCACTGAAAACTCTTTTGTAAAGTACATTTTGTCCCTCCCTCAAAGTTCCCTGACATTAGCCTCACATCAGGAGCTTGGCATGGAATATATCATTGACACCATTCGATGCCAGCCTATTCTTTTGTGGCATCGAATATGGTGCAACCCTGAATGTCATTTAACCCGCTCACTCATTGCTGACTGTTTAGCCCTGGCAAATTGGCAGAAAATCCCATGGTTAACCTATGTATCTAATTTCTTTAAAGACTTGGATCGTGAATCCTACTTTGAAGAACCACCCTCAGTGGAAGATATCTCCAGGAAGCAGTTAAAGGTAATGTGTCTGGACCATTTAAGGGATTTACGGAACCAGACAGAGATTATCAAACCATCAAACGAAAAAATCGTCGCCCAACAAACTGGAAAATGTATACAGCCTTATTTGATGTATTTTTTATCCAATCATGAAAGGTATTTATTAACAAGACTTCGATTTAACCTTTTCTTCCGTTTAGTTACATTCCCTGAAACAAAAAATTGGTCGCCAAATTTGCTGAACTGCCCATGTGACGGAACGTCTCCACAAACTACGATCCATGTAGTCCTTTTTTGTAAATATTATAAAACATCAAGGAAAAAATTGATTATTCCGATTCTCCGAATCAGTGGTCACAGACAAACGCATGCAGCATACCTTCATTTGCAATCTTTAAAGTCAATGCATGAAGCCAAATTCATAGCGACCTTCCTTAAAGAAGTCTTAACAATACGTCGCAGCATTTCTAGTTAAATGAGAACTGAATAGTATTTCAAAAAACGTATTTTTTCTATTTAAAAATGTCTTTTATATCGTGCTTCTTATTCATGTGTTAAAAATTTTATCATGTACTTTTTATGATTATTGAAATGATAATCGAATAAAAGTTAATGAAACTGAAACTGAATGTTCTGGTGTTAACATGGGCTTCTATGGGAAATAACAAGGCCATATTATCAAGCTCATTATCGCCGTTTTATTGGCAGTTTCCTGCCAATAAAACGGCGATAATTTTAAAAACTTTCCTTGATAATATGCACCTAAGTTTACTGGTCAAAAAAGAGCAATGGGCCATATTATCAACAAAAGGCAATACATTATCGTCACTTTTATCGGCAGGAAACTGCCGATAAAGTGGCGATAATGGGCTTGATATTATGCCCTTGTGTATAACCATAGCAGCCCAGGTTAACATCAGAACCTGGGCTGCTAAGGGAATTTACAAAGGCCTATGGTTTTTTATTAATGTTGGGAGGGTGGACTTGATAATACGTCCTTGTTAATTCCCATGGAAGCCTATGTTCTGGTGTTAACATAGGCTTCTTGGGAAATAACAAGGCCGTATTATCAAGCTCATTATTGCTGTTTTATCAGCAGTTTCCTGCCAATAAAACTGCGATAATTTTAACACCGGTCCTTGATAATATGCACCTAAGTTTACTGGTCAAAAAAAGAGCAATGGGCCATATTATCAACAAAAGGCGATACATTATCGTTACTTTTATTGGCAGGAAACTGCCAATAAAGCAGCGATAATGGGCTTTATAATATGCCCTTGTAAATTACCATAGTGCCCAGGTTAACACCAGAACCTGGGCTGCTATGGGAAGTTACAAGAGCCTATTAACAGGCACATTATCGCCACTTTATCAGCAGTTTCCTGTCGATTAAAGCAGCGATAATGTATTGCCTTTTGTTTATAATATGCTCCTTCATTTCTAGGATAGTATGTAAAGCTTTCCTTTTTTTGTGTAGCAGTTGTACTCTACGCATGCACAGCGTCGCTTCGAAGCACAAATTTTCTTTTTCTTCAAGTTCAACAAGCAAACCTTTCTTTATTTCAGGTAGTGAATCTGTTGCTTTCTTTTCCCGGTTCGTGTGTGTCATCCGCTGCTCTACTTTTGAACAGTAATAATAACCCCTCTGACCGGACCCAGTTACCACACACTCCCATATTTCTCGCTACTGCCTGCCCATCTACCACCTTCCCCTTACTTGGACTCTTGGCCCCTTCTTAATTTGGACTTCCTAACTAACATCTTAGGGAAATTAAAATCTTTGCGTGAATCCTCTGTTCCTGCTCTTTGGAAGCACGCCATGGTAACATCTCTTGGAAAGAAGCCTTCAGCGGATCCCAATGACTTGACTAACTATCGCCGCATCTCTCTTTTACCAGCCTTCTCTAAGATCCTTGAGAAACACATCCACTTACACCTTTCCCAGTTTATTGAATCCCATCAAATTCATCATCGCTCTCAGTCTGGCTTTAGAAGTGGATTTTCCACGAAAACTACATTACTAGGAATAACGGAGAACCTGCGTCAACACCTAGACAGAGGAGAAACGGCTGCGCTCATATTGGTCGATCTTAGTGCAGCGTTTGATACTATTTCACATACCATACTCTTAAATGTTGTTAACTCCCCTGGTATTCGTGGTTCAGCACTGAATTGAATTCCTCATTCCTCGCCCACTTTACATTTCAAATCTTCTCTACTAAATCCAACTCCAAAATTCACACCTCACCTTATGGGGTACCCCAGGGCTCAGTACTTTGTCCTTTACTTTTCAATTTGTACATCAGGCCTCTGGCTGACATTGCGGAACACATCGGTCCTACTCTATTCACTTATGCAGACGACTCCCAGATCATCTTTTCCCTTTCTAACAGTGACCCCAGCTCCTCCTCTCTTCTTCATTTTGGTCTTGGGAAAATCGCTACCTGGATGAAAAACAATCTCCTAAAACTTAAGGGTGGCAAAACTAAGGTCTTCATTCTTGGGAAAATGAAGGAACTATGGACTGCGGCTCACTGGCCTGCCGAGATGGGGCCACTCCCACTGCCCTCAAAACACGTCCGGAATTTGGGAATTCTGATTGATGATGCATTGACCATGCACCAACAGGCAGTCAAGGTCTCTGCAGTCTGCTTTACAGTCTTGTGATGGCTCGGAGAAATCATCTGAATGCTACGTAATGACACCCAAAAAACGGTGGTCCATGCCCTTATAACATCCGGGCTAGACTACGGTAACGTCCTTTACTTAGGAGCTAACAAGGCAATGAAGAAACGTTGGCAATTGGTGCAAAACTTGGCCGCAAGACTTCTCTGCAATATTCCCAGATATACTCACATTTCGGGATATCTGCACGAGCTACATTGGCTCAGGGTTGAGAATCGCATCAAATTCAAGACCCTGAACTACATGTTTAAAATCAAAAAGGGCAGAACCCCACAATATCTGGAATCCCTTGTACGTCCCTACACTCCTTCTCTCCCCCTCCGATCTTCATCTTATGGTAACTTCACTGTACCTAGAAGTAAAACTCACTAGGATGGGGGGCAGTTCATTATCCGACCTCGGCCCCACTCTGTGGAATTCTCTCCCCCTTGATATCCGCAAGGAAACCACGTAATCACTTTTCCGCAGAGCCATTAAGACGTGGCTATTCAACCAATAATTCTGTTTATCTGTTGTACTTAGGTTACCAGTTCTCTGACCTTCCAGCACCGGGAAACCCTTTTTGGGTAGCTGTCGCACTCTATAAGCTTAATAGATAAATAAATAAATAATCATATTTTTTTTATATTTATTTGAAAAGTAGTGCCGAGGCGCCAAACGTTGATTACGTACTCTGTCCACCGCCATTTTAGTAGTTTTTCACCGTTGTTTTTTATATATCTGTTAGTTAGAACTCAGAAGTTTTCAATCCTAGTCTTGAATATCTTACTATAGTATTTCAACATTATTTTTATTATGGACCGTCATTTTTTTAAATTAACTTTTATTAAACAATAAATATAAACAAAACTCAATTATAACTATATTTGAACTAGAAAAATACCTTTAACAAACAATGTTATAAACAAATTGTGAAATGGATTCCAAAAGGTGTCCGATTGGTAATCTGCAAAAGAAAAAAGATAATTAGAGTTTAGAATTATGTAGATGTGAGTAAATGAGCTGAGGCATATTATCAAGAACGGCGATAAAATTATCGCCGTTTTAGCGGCAGGAAATTGCAGCTAAAGCGGTGATAATGGGCTTGATAATATGCTCTTGTGAATTCCCATAGCAGCCCAGGTTCTGGTGTTAACCTGGGCTACTACGGGAATTCAGAAGGGCATATTATCAAGACCATTATCACCACTTTAGCGGCAGTTTCCTGCTGCTGAAACGGCAATAATTTTATCGCCGTTCTTGATAATATGCCCATACAAGTTTTGGTAACTCTACGGTTTTACATTTGCAGTGTGACTCGTACATTCCAGTTCTGTTATAGTGCTGCGTTCAAGTGGTGTCTATATGGAAGTGCCTATTGCGTTACTGACGCCCGTTATGCCGACTTATTTCTAATGCATTGCTATGGAGGCTTTGTAGATCTATACCTCTGTGCTTACCGTTGTATAAACCTTGCGGCTAAACATTTCAGGCAGTTGGTGTCACAACTTGTTTTCAACAATTCGTCTACACATCCAAGCAGACAGCAGTGTCTAAGTTTAAGAGAGAAAGAGAAATGTTGTCACAGAGAGTGAGAGAGAGAAAGAGAGAGAAAACAACATTAAAACTGTGTCGCAGAGTCTGGAGTTGAGATATTTTCTTGAAACGTCAGACGTAGATTTACTAGCTCCTTGCATCACTTTACCCACGTTAAAAGGGACTCAAAAGTGGCGTAATAAGGTTCTGGATCTGTTTGTCAGACTGCTGTAACCTATCTGTTGTCACTGCTCTGAGTTAATTATAGATTTTACAGAGAAGCTGCTCTACACTACGCAATCTGGGCCATAATATCCAGCCTGGGTGAAAAAATTATCGCCACTTTATCGGAAGGAAAGTGTTGCTAAAGTGGCGATAATGGGTTTGATAATATGTTCTATGGAATTCCAATCGAAGCTCATGTTAGGTAACCTGTGTCAACATAGTTGATCCCCGGTTTTAGTGGTCTTGGAATTCTTTTCTCGACCATAGCGAGGAATTTGACATATCTGCAGTTCAGTTTGGTGTTTTGAGGATTCAGGCAGGCCAGCACCACTTGCCTTCTGGTGCTGATCCCTTTTTGCTTAAGCAGGTCCTTGCCGAGTAGTTGGTGTGCTTGTTGAGGTTCTTCACAAAGACAAGTGAGATGGAGAATGTCCCCTTTATCCAAGTCGCAAGCGGGCAGACCTTGTTGCCCTCTGTCCTGAGCCATGGCAGAAGATACTCTGTGCTTGGCAGAATCCCTAGTCTGTGTTTAAGGATCCTCATTTTTGTTGCTTTTGGGTAACCCTGGCTAAAAAATGTTTGTGGTGTCAAGACTTTGTACGTGTTGAGGGTCATCCATGCATGCGATCTTTTGGAAAAAAGAACCTTGTCCTCTAATAGGGAAAGTGATTTAACGTTTTCCAAACTAGTTTTTTAAAAGTGCTGTGCCCAAATTGCATTTCTGAAGGCGCCGAGAGTTTTGTAACTTCCAGCATTGCCTGCAAGTAAGTTCTTGCCTGAGAGGCGTCCCTGCCTTGTATGTCCGGCCATAGTAAAGAGTTTAATGTTTCTGTAGTGGTGGATCTGAGTTTGTGACAGCAAATAATGTATGCTCAGTACCTGGCTGAAACTTGTTTTTGCAGACCAAACTCCAATCTTATTTGAGCCGGGGAGTTGTGGAGCGGGAGCAAAAACATTGTTCTGTAGGCTTTGACCTGTATGTAGTCCAGGTTTTTGGAGTCTCTTCCCCGCAAGGCCTCGCTGCCATAGGTGATCGAGGGAAGTAGCTTTGCCTGAATAACTTTCAGATAAGGAGTCATGGTCGGTCCCGTCAGTTGGGTAGCTAGATTTTTCAGCGTCACGGCGATCAATGCTCCTCTCCTTCTTGTTTCCTGCTTCTGCTGCACAAATGAGCCTTCTCTGTCAAAAATGACTCCCAAGTATTTGTACTCACTGGCTGGCTTGATCTTTAGACCACAAAGAGACCAGGTCTTCTGTTGTTTTTTGTTGGTGTTGATCGATAACGTGCAAGTCTTGCTGAGAGTTATTTTTAAGGTGTTTTCTGTTGCATAAATATTCATTTCCCTCAGAAGGTAGTGGAGACCAATATAGGTATGGCTAAGTAGTACAACGTCATCCGCGTACAGAAGGTTGCTCAGAGTTTTCCCTCTCAACCTCGGGGAGTGGGAGTTGCAAGAATCGAATAGTCTTGGTAAATCCGCCATGAAAAGATTGAACAAGCACGCACCCTTGTTTGAGTCCTTTGGTGGTACGAACTTTTGAGGACAGGTGGAGCCGCTTCCTAGCTTTACCTGCACCCACGTGTCAGTGTGCAGAAGCTTCAACATGTTTAGAGTCGGCTGTTGTAGGGCCCATTGATCCAATTTTCCCCATAGTCTACCTCTCTCGGTGATATCAAATGCTGCACTGCAGTCGATATAGCACAAGTGCAGCTGGAGTTTTTTGGTTTTTGCTGCATTGATGATTAAAGAGATGGCAAGGATGTTGGTTGCGGTACCGGTCTTTTTCTGAAAGCCGGTCTGGTTCAGTGGTATAATCAGGTTTGTCTCAGCCCAAAGAGTGATCTCCTCTAGGATGGTGCCCGCAAAGTATTTTGCAAAAACAACAAGTGATGGACTGAATGTGGATCAATGTCACACACTCCCCCAGTCAAAAGATCTGGGCCCAAATCCATCGTTTTTTTGCACTCCACACCACCCTGGGTAAGACAATGGCGATATGCAAATCAGCTCTGACCCTGTTGCCCCATGGGAACAGTCCAGTCCGAACTACAAAAGCCATGTCCTTCCCAGAACGGAATCAAGCATCCGAGGACCGGACCGGTTTCGAGGTAACACCTCTCATCAGCCCGGCTAGCTTGACTCCAAGTGGTGTGGAGTGCCTGGGACCCACGTCTGGGCATCCCCAGCGCACTTAGGGCGGCAATTGCAAAAACAACAAGTGATGGACTGAATGTGGATCAATGTCACACACTCCCCCAGTCAAAAGATCTGGGCCCAAATCCATCGTTTTTTTGCACTCCACACCACCCTGGGTTAGACAATGGCGATATGCAAATCAGCTCTGACCCTGTTGCCCCATGGGAACAGTCCAGTCCGAACTACAAAAGCCATGTCCTTCCCAGAACGGAATCAAGCATCCGAGGACCGGACCGGTTTCGAGGTAACACCTCTCATCAGCCCGGCTAGCTTGACTCCAAGTGGTGTGGAGTGCCTGGGACCCACGTCTGGGCATCCCCAGCGCACTTAGGGCGCAAAGTATTTTGCATCATTGTCAATGAGGGCCACTAGTCGGTAGTTGTTTGGGTCCATCTTTGCAGATAGGGACGATCGTCGAGCCCCTCCAGGATTTTGGGATTCTGTTTAGAAGCGTAACTTCCAAAAATAGGGTTTGCATGATGGCCGCTCACTCTGTATCTTTTGCTTTAAATAAGGCTGGTGGAATACCGTTCGGTCCTGGAGTACCTTCTTTCTTTCCTTTGGTTATCCGCTGTTTGATTAGGGCTATCAGCTGGATTCTAGCTGTGTCTTGGCAATTGATGAGTTGGCCTTGATCGACCTGACCCGATATCTCAGGCATGTGCGTTTCACAATCTGGCTCTGAGCTCCTGTTGGTCATTTTTTGGGCTACTTCATGCACGTTTGGTCGTTGAAATGGCTGGAGAGATAATTAATCCAAGTCTCTTCTATAAAATGTGGGAGAGAGAAAGTTATAGATGGAGTAGTTAATAGTGGAGCAAATTCTCATAACTCACCTTTTGCCTCCGTTGTGTGTCCAAGCATGTGCTGCTTCAGAGTGCACCCTCCGGTTCAGATAGTATAAAAAGTTAGTAATAGTATAGTTCATACAACTACACATTTGTTTTTCTTTATTTGTTTGTACACTCAGGATACTATATTACAACAAGTTCCACTGTAAGTATGTGTCTGTCCGCTGTTTTTCTTCTAATGTAGTATATCCCATGCACTCCCACTGCATAGCGGTGAGTTCTCAATTTTGCGTACCTAGACTGTTGCACCCCATTGACTCGTAGAGTGAATACACAAACGTAGAGCTTTGGAGGTGTTTGGGAGGGATGACGCCAATTTGTGAAACACAACCTGTAAGTAAAAAAAGGAAATTAACATTGTGTGTCATTTCTTTATGAAAGGAGAGAGGAAGTGAGAGAGTGACTGAAAAGAATATTTGCAGCTCACCTTTCTGTTACCAGTGTGTTTTTCACCATATGCCATGGTACTTTGGGCCTACATGAGGCGTCTGAACCACTAGGACGGACCATCACAGCGGTGTGGATGGGAGCAACTCTAAAATGGCGTAGAGCACGTGCGCCCCATCTTTTTTATAGGTGGGTTACCTGTGTTGTGACACATGCCATGGATGGGTGTGGTGTTGGTATATACCAGCCATGAGGGAGTGTGTGTGCCGTTCTGACAACTAGACTGGGAACTAATAAATCACAACAATGGAAATTTGGGCTATGTAGTGTTGTTGTGTTTTCCTGGTAGCATAAGCGGAGTGGGCTGGCCTGACGTACACCAGTGCTGCGGGAGGCTCTAAAGCATGATTCCGGAGCTATAGGCATGGTCACGTTGTGAGCTATATGAAAAATCATGTGATTCGGGTGTACGTTTTGTAGTGTTGAGGTCACCCGGGTCTTAAAAGAAAATGTGTCATTATATGTGTCAAGATCTACAACTTGGCCAACATGGAACGTACGGGGTCTCACTGATTGTATATTTGTTTATAGTAGCACACATAAAATATGGTAGACATGACGTATTTCTGCGATTATGAATGTTTATCGTACATTCAGTGGAGTGTTGTGGTTGTAGTAATATAGGGCTGTGAAAGGTTAAAATTGTAGTTTTTGGCACATGAAGGGCAGCTAATTTATATACGTATTTTCTCATTCAGGTACACTGTACAACTTAGTTGTGGAAATCAGTGTTCGAGTGTCGCAGTTGCATGCACATCCTGTTATTGTAGAGTAATCAAATAATGTATGCGTAACCCGTGAACCCCCCCCCCCAAAAAAACGAAGTCCGCTTTATTGTTAATTAGCCCCCGGGGCCAAATCCCGGGGGCAATGTACTCATTTATAATGGTGGGCCCAGAGGGGCCTCACTGTCCCGGGGACCGCCACCCCGGGGTTTCTTTTTTATAATAATGGGTGGCCTAGAGGGGCTTTGACATTATGTATTGGGGGGCTCACAACCCCACTGCTGCCCCGGGGATCACCACCCCTGGGGCACTACATTTTTAAATTGGGGAGTCTATGACGGACCACCACCCCTCAGGGCTTTCAAATGTTGGGAGGGGGGGCTGGGCGACCCCCCTTCTGGAGGCTTGTGGTGGCCCTGGGGACCTCTGGTGTGCACGCGTTGGGTATGCGTACCTAACCCATATGCTACCTAGTTTAGAAGGCATCCTGTACGCGTATGCAAGCAAGAAATAGAAAAATATCTTTTCAGATATTTATCAAGTTTATGTGTTTAGATGTTGGGTGGCTCTAAAAAGAGCCCTTGTGTTTATTGAGAGATTTTAGTAACCACAAGTAAGTACCGATGCAGAGTCTAAAGTTCAAGAGGAAGACTCTGTTCCCCTCATCTGTAAAATGTACACCATCTCTCCTATAGATACCATGCATATTGAAACGCAGATTGTTGTGGTAAAAGGACCCCATTCTATAGTCTCGAAGAAAAGCAGAAAGAGATCTATTCACAAGTTTCCTAGCTTTCTCAATCTGTGGACAATATTGGTTGGACCAGCTTCATTTCTGCCTTTGGCATATATTAGAATAGACAAAGGCAGTTTGGGGGGAAAAGTGCCATCAAGTCTCCAAAGGTGTCCTTCATAAGCATTTCCAGACCTACACAGTGAAAGTGCCTAGGTCATTGCCCCCACAGTGCACAATTATGAGGTTAGGGTGTTGGAGATGTAAAAAGGTTTTAACAAATGGCATCAATTGCTGCCATTTTAACCCTCTCTGTCCAATCCATTTAATGTCTACTTTTGGTAAACATAGGTCTTTGTGAAATCCTTTCTGTTCTACGTACCTTTGGCTCCAGAAAATATAGCTGTGTCCCACAATCCACACTCTAAGCATGTTGAAGAGAGGTCTGGATGCACTCAGATGGTCTCTGAAAATGCAATGGCAGTTTGAAAACTAGGATTTTTCTAAAATGGTGTATAAGATGCAGTTTTGAAAAAAGATAAGAAAGGATTGGTTGTTTGAGAACATTCTACACTGAAAATTACGGTGCATGTTTCTGTTTTTAAAAGCATGTTTCTTATTAGTTAACAAAAACTGATTGAAAGGTACATTACATAAGTTAAGCCGATATGTTGAAAAGTAAAGCATACTTGCTGTTTTGATTAGTAACATTGTGTGATGAACTTTTGACCTGTGTGCTGAGTTAAGTGTTTCTATGGTAACAGTCAGAAGGCAGAATGGGGGTAAGGTTGAACGTTATGTCAGTTGGATAGGGTTCAAAAGTTCAACCAAAAGAAATGTGTGTTTGCTTTTGAATTAACCTGGGAAGAAATGTGATTTGCTATTTACATGTATATGTGAGTAGATTGAGACGGAAAGTTTGCCATTTTCTGGTTTTGCTAAGAACAGTGAAGTACAGAGATCCTGTATAAGAATATCTGCTGTGTGACTGACATTCTTCTTAATCTACAAATCAATTTGAAAGGTGAGTTGTTAACTTGTAAGGGGATGTATGTGGTGCATTTTGTTTTTAATACGAGTAATGTGTTTATCCTTCTAAATTGCAAGGTGTAGTTTAGTTGTGTAGAATCACATTCTGAGTTTGTCTGCATTTGGATAACCATTGTGATAAAAGCATTTGGAAAGTTAATGTGTTTGGTGAGTTAGCTTTGTACAGTAAAGTGCAGTGCTAAAAAATGTAAAATGTGTGCAGTTACTTTTGCAGTTCAAGGGTCGTTCAGCACCCTGCATCTTCTGGCTGGTCTATACACCCATGTGCTTTGCTGGGCTTAGTGTTTCTAACTTATATGGGTCGTTCAGCACCCTGCATCTTCTGGCTGAATCTGGTTTAAATGCTCTGGTTTGTTTTCTTTGAAGTAAGGTTTTTGTTAGGGGTAGAGGGTTACATTTCTTAAGTATTTTGAACTATGCACCCATGGACTTTGCTGGGTGTAGTGTTTAATTGATGTTGTTACAGATCTGTGGTGTAGTGGCCCGGTTGGCGGCAGTTAATGCACAGCCTAGCTGCTTCTTTTACTCTTCTCAGCAGTGTCTAAAAAATTTTCTTTGGAGACCCATTACAACGTGTGACAGCATACTCTAGAACCACATACACTTATAGATTCACTCAGACACTCTCCTTACAGTACTGCAATTATTCATTCAGTACCCAAGTACTGTTGTAGCGAAGTAGGCCTCAGGATAAGGACTACTTCAAACCCGTATGCTGTATGCATGCTGTCTCCTATCCACGTGCACATTTGTCCTTCATACCTTGAATTCCCCAGTTAAGTACCATGATGTTGCAGAAAATACTCTGTATCTCCCTTTGTACTGCACTAGTGATGCATTGAGTACTATGCACTAACCCATTCACTGTTCCAAAATCCAACCATTTATAAATTCATTCAGGTACTTTTCTTGCAGATGTAGTTCTTGAAACTCATATGCAGTAGATATGCACTTCTGTTATCAGTTACACGCTTGTTTTTCATACTTAGTCATTGTAGATTGTATTTTTTTAGTGATAGAATCGTATATTTTATAGATTTATTTCTATAACATTATATATATATATAGTTAACAGATTCTATTTATCAACACTAAAAGAAATTCATCTTGCCTAGAAAAAAGATGAGAAGAGGAAACAACATAATAAAGTTTATTATTTCAAGAGAAGTCATCCACAAGATTTGCCTGAACAACAGTCTGTGGCGAAAAGAGAAAAAAAGTACTGGTAAGAGACCTAAGGATTTTCTAAAGAAGATATCAAACACTAGGAATAGTGTGGAGAATGTAAAAAATAAAAAGAATGTATGTTCAACAAAAAATAAAAACAAGAAAAAACATACATCATTGGAGATGCTGTTTTTCAAGAAACAATATATAGTAAAAAGAGGAAGAATCAATTTCAGGAAATTAGAAAAAGAATGTTTTATAATAGAGTTATTTTAAACTTATCAAAGGATATGAAGAAATGTAAATGAAAATCAGCATTTTACAAGAAGAAGAAATGTATTGAAAGTATTGTTGAGAAGGCTTTTGAATGAGAAAAGAAGTTATTTATTTTAATAATCAATAGAATTCAATCACTAGATAAACCAATACATTTAATGAAGGCTAAAAGTAAGTGGAGAAGACTAATCAACAGAAGTAATGTTTCAGATTTTTTTTGGGTGAATGGAAACACAGTTCAAGTTCTGAGTCTTTTTTTAATGAAGAGAGTTATCTTCAGAGTAATGATTTGTTGCATGCAATTGGCACAAGTAGGCAAGCTTATGAGGTTAGAAATGGTTGTCCTATTGAGAAAGAGAAAATTGTTCCCAGAAATGCAGAAAAGGTGTTAGCTGATGAAATTTTAGGGAGCGTCCCAAAGGTCCAGTGTACACTTGGAATTGCAGTAGTATTTGTCGTGTACGACAGGAATCTATTGATTTTTTACGCAGTTTCCTATGTGACTATACTAAGAAAAGTGTTAAACCAAAGATTAAGCTGTTGCAAGGACTAGACCTTTGCATAGTGAGAGAAAATACTGGTTTGTAAGGTTATTCTCTGGCTTGTTTTTCTAGAAAAGTATGTTGAAGTGTTTTTTACCATTTCAGGATGTTAGCAGTACATCATACTCGAATGAGGAAATTAGTCAGGACATTGTATTATGCAAAAAGTCCAGCGTTAATGTTAAAAAAGTTGAACAGTGCTCTATTGCGTGGATCAGTATCAGATGTAATAAACGTTTGTGAAGAAATTGAGTTTAGTTACTTTGTTGATGAGCAAGACAGTGCTGAAACTGATACATTAATAGAATAGAAGAAATTACAAAGTTTAAGGTGATTTCAGGTGAAAGGCCAAATTATTCTTGTATTTGTTGTCGACGAACTCATTTTAAAAATCAGACTAGGACTGTTGATCTGTATTTAAAAAGTGAAAATGAAAACAATAATGAGTGGAAGGAATTTGCAACTTATTTGTTGGTAGAGAAGTGTTTTGATTTGGGTTCTGATCAGTGTATTTGTAAATATCGTTATAATAAATTAGACGAGAACAAAATGCCTGCTAGAGCTGTGCATAATAATCTTGAATTGGTAAATATTCCTTCTGAACCGATTGATTTAAATACCTATGAGCCCATTGAGTTATTTTAGTAATGGCGTTCCTACTAAGAGTAAGAAAATCTGGCAAGAATTAGTGGATATTAGGAAAGTGAAAAATGCAACGTTGTATCTGGCAAAAAATAATCAATACTATCAAAATGTGTATGTGGGAGAAGAAGAAATAGCTGTAGAAGAAGATAGTGACTCGCCATCTGGACAAATTGAAAAAAAGGATATCTCCAGAACTGAAGAAATCTGGGAAATACTGTCATCGAAAGTACAAATCTAAGGACAAATTCTACACCAAATGTCGTTTTGGATCTCCACGTCGGCCAAGAGAAAGGAGGGGGGTTCTCCAGGGGAGCACAGGAGGAAGCAGGCCCAGGCAGGGGTGGGGGAGGAAGGGGCACAGGGTAGGGAGCATCTGGGGAGAAAAAACAAAAAAAGGTTCAAAGTTCAGCAAATAGGATATTTAAATGTTTGTATCCAGTAGGGAGAAAATGTCACGGGTTAGGATAGCGTTGTCAGCATATATTAAGTTTTTATCAAGGAATCTGAATGGGTTAAGATTCAATTATAGAAGGGAGAAGATTTTTCAATTTTTGAAAGATGCGCCGGAACATGTCTTCATTTTACAAGAGACACACTCTACTGAAAAGGAGTTGAAGGATATGTGCAGAAATAGGAAATGTACTCAGCATGTGATAACGACTATGCAGAAGACTTCAAATAAAGGAGTTGCTATATTGATCAAGGCTAATCTTGATATAACATTATTGGAGTCATGAGTTGATAAAAAAGGGAGGTGGGTGATAGCTAAGATAAAACATAATACACATAGTTTCACTGTTGTAGGGTATTATGGCCCAAACTTGGATGATACACCCCCCTGAAAGAACTTTTGGCGGAACTCCTTGATTTTGATGATCCCCTAATATTTGCAGGGTATTTTAATTTAGTGCTAGATCCATACCTAGATAAATCCCATAAACATAAGATCTTGCATAATCCTAAAACAAGATCATTACTATTAAACGCAATAAAGCAGTTTGGTTGGAAAGATATATGGAGGAAGAAATCAGGAAGAAATAAAGAGTATACTTTCCATAACAAGAGGTTGAGGCATAAATCTAGATTAGATTTTCTCCTAGTTACACACCAATTCTGTCAGTCTGTAAAAGATGTTAACCACCTCGGTGCTCATATCTCAGATCATTCGGCCGTCTCTCTAATGCTCATGTTACCAGACATACAGAATATTAGAAGGTATACATTGGATAGGAGCATTCTTTTGGAGGAAGGAACAGTAGAGACTTTGCTCCTGGAATCAAATGAGTTCCTTAAAACTAACTTAGAGACAGCTACGCTTCCAATGGTCTGGGGTGCATATAAAGCCTATTTGAATAGACTATTATTGGCTTTACAAACTGCCAAACATAAAACATATAGAGCAAAGATTGCCCAGATTGAGTCTAAAATTAAAGCCTTAGAATGCGGGCTATTGGATCCAATTTCAGCAACTTCAGACATTATGAAGGAAGAGTTGATATCCTGTAAATCGCAACCTGAGCAGGTTCTAGATGAAGGCTTAGGCAATATTGGCAGGCCAGCTCTCTGGCCCACTTTGAGTATGGTGAGGCCAGTGGTAAGCTGCATGCGTGGAAAGCAAAGAAAGAGCAGAAGAGGAACACCATTAGGGAGTTCAGATGGGCGCCAGGGCTGAGGTTTCAGAAAATAGCACAGATATTGAACAGGCTTTTTTTTATTATATTCATTTAGTATATAAGGAGGACTTAATTCTTAGTCATGATAACATCCGGGTATGGCTGGATAAATGTGCTGTTCGTCAGTTAGATGATCAGAGATCGGAGAACCTGAATAGGGGAATCAGCTTAATTGAAATAACCACGGCAATAAATTCTGCTAAAAAAAGTAAGGCTCTGGGTCCGGACAGACTGCCGGCTGAGATATATAAGGTTTTGGCTCCAATAATTACCCCTGTTCTTCAAAAGCTTTTCACACATATTTTTGAGGAAGGAGGCGAAATTCCCCCTTCATGGAATGAGGCTACAATAGTTCTTATCCTTAAGCCAATGAAGGTACCATCGCAGACTGATTCATGTAGACCTATCTCTCTGCTTAATTCAGACTATAAATTGATGGCGAAAATATTGGCAGAGAGATTGAATAGGGTAGCAGGCAGTCTGTTACATGCTGACCAAAAGGGATTTGTCAGAGGGCGGTCCATTCAGGAGTTGACGGAAGCATTTGTGAGCGCAATTGATCTCGCGACTCTCTATAAAATTCCACTGGCGGTCATAACATTAGATGCCACCAAGGCTTTTGATCGTGTGAATTGGACATTTTTGAACAGGGTCTTAGAAAGCTGCAACTTGGGTAGGAATTTTTGTAGATCCATAGCAGCTTTTTATCAAGCACCATCTGCCAGGCTATTAATCAATGGAAATCTGTCCTCACCCATAAAAATCAATAGAGGCACAAGACAGGGCTGTCCTCTCTCACCCCTGATTTTTGTTTTATATATAGAATCACTGGCAGAAAATATAAGACAAGATCAGCGCATTGTACCATTTAAGTATAACAATTGGGAGAAAAAAGTTTCATTATATGCTGATGACATGATGATATATACTGAAGATCCAACTACTGCTATCCCCTTTATTTATAGTGTGGCAGAGCACTTTGGCAAGATCTCAGGATACCAAATTAACCAGGCTAAATCAGAATTTATGATTTGGAACATCACCACGCCAGTAAATATTCCAATTCTAAAGAAGGAAATAAGATATTTGGGTATCCAAATTACGCATGATATAAATCTAATAGCGGAAAAAAATCTTATTAAAGTAGAGCGGGAAAGTGAGGAGGCATTGAAAGGCTGGGCACTGCTCCCTTTGACCTTAATTGGTAGGGTAAATATGATAAAAACGATGTTGTTACCCAAATTAATTTTTATTTTTCAGAATATTCCACTTGCCTTTAGGGAAGCCCGGCTTAATAAGATTCAAGCCAAATGGAATACTTTTATATGGGCTTCAAAAGGCATTAGAATTGCATGGAAGGAGTTGCGCAGACGGAAATGTAAAGGTGGACTGTGTGCCCCGGATCTGAAACTCTATGCCTGGACTTTATTAATTGAGGCAGGAATTACGCTATTTGACTCCCCAACCACGACAGAAACAGACATTATGTTCCAGATTATGCTTTTGGAGCTCCAGGGTGGGCCTCATGGATTATTGTTTAAGTTTGGAGATACTTGCTTCTTCAAAAAGGTTCGGTTAAAGGTTCTTAGGGATATGGAATATGTTTGGGCTAGAATGAGAAGGGTGCTGAATATTTCATATTACTCCGCAACGGCTCCCATCTGGGATTCACCGGGGTCGCCAGAATGGACCAAAGACTCTTTAGCATTGACCCTATGGGTAGCAAACTTGAATACATGGGGTCAGCTAATTTCGGAAGGAGACCTCTTGAGTTGGGAAGAGATTGTTACGCTTACTGACAATAACTTATCTAAGTTCAAATATTTACAAATTAAAAGCTGGGCCCAGGATAAGATTGGACAAATTGGTGTTAGGTCGGCTTTGGAAGAACTTTTATTGAATAAAGCAAGGAAAATAAAAACATCAGTGATTTATTGGACTATCTTAGAAGCAGAGGATGGGGATTTTTCCCTACCGGAACATCTTTGGAGGAAGCTAGTTCCAGATGTCGACTTGAGAATATTTAGACAGTATCTTTTGATTTACTTCACGCGACAGTCTTACCTGCAATTTAAAGCGAAATCATCTCTTTTCCCTCCATAGAGTCTATTGGTCGCCGGCCAGATTGGCCAAGTTTTCTAAAGGCCCTATCCCTGGTTGTCCAAAGTGTAAGGTTGAAAAGGCAGACGACCTTCATATGTTTTTAACTTGCCCGAATCTAAGGATCTTTTGGATTGAGATAGAAGAAGGTATGAAAATGCTTTTCAATTTCGATATACAGGTTAGTATATGTGACGGGGCGGGTCGCCCCTGTAAGGGTAAAGAGTGTGAGGAGGAGTCCATTGCTCGTGACTGGTGGTCAGCTGTTCCCCTCTCGCCCCTTTCTCTTTCCATCCAGCAACCTACTTCTCATTCTGCGGAGGATTGGCCGACCGCTGACTCTGTGCTTCCATGGGGATGGAAGGAGGAAAAAGAACACTACACCTTTAAGACTGATTGCCGCGAAGGCGAGACTCCGCCCATCCAGAGCGTCACCACACCAAAAGAAGGAGGCTCCCGGAAGACGACGGACGGCGATTCCCAGGAGGACGAGTGTGGTGTAGAGTGGAGACGGAGTGCCGAGCAGAGAAGTGCTGTGGAAGCCGAAGCCTCGACTGGCCCAGCTGATTCCAGCAAGCCAGAGGCCAACGTTCCGGCGAAGTGCCCCGCCACGCTCCCGCAGGAGGAGCGTGGCTTACAAAGGTACGGGGCAAAGTTGCGGGTCGGGCTGGTTGGAGTGGCCAGCCCACTGTGTAAATAATCCGCCTACGACTCCCCTGTACCGCTACCTCACGAGCACTACCGACACGGCCGTTTTCGTTGAAATTACACTTGGCACATGGTTTCCCTCACTCCCGGTCCCTAAACAAGAAGTGTTTCCGGGCGTCCCACTGATTGCTCTTTATTTCTTTATTTCTTTTGGTGTCGGCGTACCCCGAACATCATCTGGAGGCTGATTAAATACCATCATTCTGGCAGCAACACCTCCCTGCCAATGCCGCAACACCCTGGAACTCCCTGTTTTTCCAAAGGGTGTCAGAGCGGAGCCTGACGAGTTCGCCCGAATAAGACTTACAAACCGAAGGAAAAAAGCTTACTTAAAGATAAAACCCTCCCTAAAAGCACTATTTACGCCTTCTGACTCAGTTCCTTCCCCTCCAGACCCAACCCCAGTACAGTATATCATTGTTTTTTTTTGGAATGTGTGATAATTATGAGGCACTCTCTCAAGATATCAACAAACTATCTCTTTGCTCGTAGAGAAATATGTGAACTTTGGGTGAGCGATAGTACACCTTTGTATATAGATTGGATCAGAGCAATTAGACACGCACTTAAGTTAGATAAGGTTGTGTGGAAGAGAAAAAAGCATTTCCGGAATCCATGTATTAATTGGTTGGACAAGATGTGAACAACTATGTCAAATGATTATGCCTTTTTGCAGACGGAGTTACCCTAAGATCAGTTCATGGGCCAGGATAATAGGAAGAACTGAATTGAACGGAAACTATGCAGTTCTGTGTGGGATGCACTGGGGTATCTGCAGAATGCGCACAAATAAAGATCGTCAGAGTTTAAGAAGGGGCCCCTCTGCTTTTTTGCAGAGGGGGCAGGAATCGGTGACTCTGAAAATATCCTTATGGCATATGAGGACAAAAAAATAAAAATAAAAAAATGTGTATGTGGAAGAAGAAGAAATAGCTGTAGAAGAAGATAGTGACTCGCCATCTGGACAAATTGAAAAAGTGGATGTCTCCAGAACTGAAGAGATCTGGGAAATACTGTCATCGAAAGTACAAATCTAAGGCCAAATTCTACACCAAATGTCGTTTTGGATTTCCACGTCCTTTAATATCGAAAGGAAGAGTGAACAGTTTTATGTCATCTTTGCGACATACTATCACGAGAAAGTCTCCAAAAAATACCTACAGCTTGAGAAGAAATGAAGAGTCAAAATACATAAATGACTACAACCCAGTCATTTTGTCCATGTGGAATGCTAACATGGATATTCCATACGTTGCTGACAATTCCATTGCTGTTGCTCGGTATGTACCATCCTACAAAACCAAATCAGAAAAGACAGAAATGAAGGAAATGTGGGAAGAGATTTCCCACACAAAGAGTCTCAGTAAGAAAATATATAGTTACAGTTTGAAGATGTTATCTTATCAAGAAATTGGAGCATATGAATGCTCGGATTGCTTATCATCTGCAAGTCTATACTCCAAATCTAGAACAATTATTTGGGTGAGTCTAGGTCTTGCTGCAACACGTAATCGAATACCTAAATCTGTACAAGAAATTAAATATTTCGCTGAAAAAGAGCCAGAAAGTATAGATACTGTGAAAACAAATATGTTGGATACATATTATCTAAATAGAAGTCATCATCTTGAGAACATTTGTCTCTATGAAGTGCTGCAAAACTATATTTTGAAACAGAATTTTACAGAAAACATCAATAATGGTATGTATGGCGTTATTGGTTCTGAAGGATGTATGGTGAATCAAAGAAAATTACATTTGATTAATCACCGTAAACTGAGTTGCGAAACTTCTGACAACAGGGAATTTTACTATTTAGCTCTTTTGCAACTTTTTAGGCCGTGGCGTTCAGAATAGGAATTACTTGGAGATTTTGAGAGCTAGGAAGATCCGTTCAACGCAAGTAAAGATACTATAGAATGTGCTGTTTTTGCTAATTATGTGAAAATGTTGAACAACGAAATTGTTTGAAACACTGACGCATGAAGATACTAGAAAGTCTTTGAGGAGCATTTGAAATGTTAACATTTGGTCATATTTTGATTATAAGGAACTTATTACAAATATGCGACAGGCAAATGATGCTGATTATGGAACTATTCTTCAAGATATAAGAATTGGAACAGTGACTGAACATGGCAAAGAAGCTTTACAGAGATGATTACTTTCCAATTTGTTTCCAAATGAAAATATTGTTCCTAAGAAAATACATATGAGAATTGCAGAAAACAAATCTGTAATCTGCTTAGTGCCAACACTGTGTGAATGTTCTATAATTGATTGATTAATCTTTATTTCGGCCCTGCATGGCCATAAAAGATTTGCATAGAAAACACATTTCATTTACAAAATGCATATCAAACACAATTTTTTGAACAACTAACAATTGTTGCTGATAAAATCAAAACAGTTTAAAACAGTTTAAAAAAGACAAGAATAAAAACATGGTGGCATACCTGGCTAGTGATACATTTAGACAAGGAGCTGAAAAGTGAACCATAAAAATACATACTATCAAACCACTGAACAAATAAAACCAAATGGGGTAAACAACATTGTCCTTATAGCTTTAGGCCTTTTTTCCTGCGCACAAATTGGATGGAGAGCAAGAATCTACTGACACTAAATACTATTGTTCGGGTTGTGTCAGATTTGATCATTCTTAGTGCTGTCTTACATGGCCTTATTCCCAAAATATTGCATAAAGGTTTAATCCACTTTCTTCTGGCCAACGCATAGGCTGGGCAGAAGAGAAGGATATGCTGGTCGTCCTCCTTGAGATTGCCCTCGCACATAGTAGAGGTTTCGCTGGTCGTTGTATCATCAACAATACCCCTTCTAGACAAGCGTGCCAGGGTTGAGTTGGTCAAAAGGTTACCATATCTTAGTTTCATGAATAGGGTTTTGGCTAGCGGGGGCTCAACTTCATCAAGGAAATTCTCAAACAGAGGCTCATCCTTGAAGTTTAGAAAGTTGTTTACTAAAGTCCCACTACTATTTCCATCAGTTATTCGGTTGTTAATAAAACCCCAAAAAGCCATTTTCACCATTTTTTTTTTATTGTACGGTAACCTTTCCGGATTCTCCCAAAATTGAGATAAACCTATTTCGGTAAACCATAATCTAACATGTTTTAGCCATATATTAGAGTTCGATACATCCAAACACATTACCTCTTTTAACCCATTCCTGTAGTCAAGCAGTTCTGGTGTTTGCCAAAGTCTCACCCAAAATATTAGGGGTCGAACAATAGTGTGGTGGTCGGGTCTTTTAACGTTTAGGTCCAACTGAAGTGGTACTAAAGGAGTGCCTTTTGGGGCCCTTACAAGGCTTCTCTTGAATTTATTCTCCAAAATTGTGAAAACATCCTTTGACATCGGCCCCCAGATCTCAGCACCATAGAGAGCTGCCGATTGGACCTTACATTTAAATAGCTCTAATGCTGGTGACAAAGCTTTTTTAAATTTCTTATATCCCGTAAGGGTATCTCCGCGCTTTGCCAGCCAGAAAATTTACAGAGTCAATGAGATAGATTAGTGGGACTGAGATGCTTCCTGGAAGAGGAGAGTTTTTAATGCCTTTCTAAAGGACAGATGGTTGGTGGTCATTCTCACATCTGTTGGAAGTTTATTCCATAAAGCAGGGCCAACTGAGGAGAATGCTCGGTCTCCCTGTCTGGATTTTTTTGTTGCAGGGGGTTTTAGAAGAGCTTGGTTACTTGAGCGGAGTGACCGGCTGGGTTGATACAGCTCAAGTGATTGAGGAAGGTATTTAGGACTATCCCCATATAAGCATTTGTGGACCGTACAGCATATCTAGAAACTGATGCGCTGCCGTATAGGGAGCCAATGCAGCTCATCCAACAAGGGCTTAGAGGGAGTCCTAGCCGGTACACTCATGACCAGTCTAGCCGCAGTATTCTGGACCACCTGCAAGCGGCCTACTGCATCTGTATTTGCTAACGTCAGCAGGCCGTTGCAGTAGTCCAGGCGACTAGTAACCAGGGCCTGTACGAGTGTCTTCCTATAGGTGTCAGGAAGATACGGGAAGACTCGTCTTAGAAGGCCAATGGTGTGGAAGCACAATCCTGCGATGTGGTTGGTGTGTTCCTTAAGGGTCCATTTTTGATCAATTTTTACCCCTAGATTTTTAACGTGTGGCTTTGATGTTGGAACTGGACCCAGATCCAGCGGCCACCAATCTGGAGACCAGAGAAGACTTGCTTTGCCGAAGAGCATAACCGCTGTTTTTGCAATGTTACATTGGAGGCAGTTTGCGGCTATCCAATGTGACACTGCCCTCATACCCTCAGCAAAGTTTTCCTTGACTTTAGGGCCAAGGGAGCTGAAAGGGTAGAGGAGCTGGGTGTCATCAGCGTAGGAAACCGGTGTGAACCCATACTTCCGCAAAATCTCAGCAAGGGGGGCCACATATATATTAAACAATGTAGGGCTAAGGCATGAGCCCTGTGGCATCCCCTTTATGAGCACCTTCGAGGTGGAACGGTAGGGGCCCAGGCTAATAGATTGCGACCTCCCGAAAGGAAGCTCTCCAGCCAGGATAATGCTAAGCCTCCGATCCCCACTCCCTGCAGACGGCTTAGGAGGATGTTATGAGACAAGGTATCAAAGGCCGCAGACAGGTCCAACAGCACTAGAATCATGGAACCCCCTCTATTCTGTGACATTTTGATCTTATCAGTCACCGAGAGGAGGGCCGATTCAGTGCTGTGGTTGGGCCTGAACCCAGATTGTGGTTGGTCAAGGCCCCCTGTCGCCTCGATGAAGCTGGAAATGATGGTGTTGACGTGTTTCTCAGCCAATTTGCTAAAAAAAGGGAGGAGGGAAATAGGGCGGAGGTTGGAGAGCTCTGACCAAGGTAGGTGGTGTTTTTGCGTATGGGGTTCACTACCGCTTCTTTCCAGGGTTGTGGGAGTTGTCCTTCGGCAAAGGAGAGATTCAATCGTTTTTGAATACTGGGGCCTAGAGATTCCGTCAGGGGGGAAATCATTTTAGCAGGAATCAAATCAGTGGGGGAGCCGGTCTTCATTTTGCTAATAAGTGTGGTCAGATCTTTTAGAGTTATTTCTGGGATTACATGAAGGGTATTCCCAAGGGTCACCGTTGGGGAAATTTCAGAGGCCTCAGTCTCTAAGGGACCTGAGACTTTCATGATTTTCTTATATATCCCCTCAATTTTATCTTCGAAAAACTGGGAAATTATTTTGCAGAGATCTTGGGTAAAGATATCCGGGCTCTCACAGATTACTGGGTTAGTGAAGGCCTGTATGATTTTAAATAGCTCTCGGGTAGAATTGCCTGCCTCTGTTATTTGGGAGGTGAGACTGATTTTCCTCGCTTTTTTAATGTTTTTATAGTAAGTGGTCATAGCTACCAAATATCGGTCCTTGTCTTCCCCCTTACGTGTCCGTCTCCAACGTTTCTCCAACTTCCTACACCCCTGCTTTTCTGCTTTGAGGGCCTCAGTGTACCATGTTTCCCTCTTAGCTATGGTTGGCTGTTTAATAGTTTTTGGAGGAGCCAGTGTGTTAATGGCTGTCATCAGTGTGGAGTTAAATTTGGAGAGGGATGTCTCAATGTCATCCGAGTTTAAAAGTACTTTACTAGTGCTTGCACCCTGCTTTCTTAGGATGGGTATAGTATTTTGAGTAAATAATAGCTTACTTTTCTCAATCTGGGGCCTCCACGTGAAATTGGAGTCAAGGGAAACCCCAATTATGAAAAGTATTGAACCAATTCTAATTTTTGGCCGTTTAATGTTAGGCAAACTTTTTGTGGTTTGATAGGGTTTAAGGCCATGCATTTAGTTTTTTTGGCATTAATTTCTAGACCTTTCCTGTTGCAATAGTCACTAAAGGAATGAAGTAGTGCCTGAAGACCCTTCTTAGTTTGAGAGATTAAAATGGTATAATCCGCGAAAAGTAACGCGGGTACCCTTTCCCCATTTAGTTTCGGGAATTCATTTTTACAACCCTCTAAGTGTGCAGGGTTATCATTCGCAAAAAGTGAGAATAAAATGGGGGCCAGGACGCAGCCCTGGCGAAAGCCATGCTCAATAAGTATATTCTGGGTTAGTTCCCCATTGGGGCCCCATCTCACTTTGGCAAAATTCTTAGCATGCAGCCCAACTATCTGAAACAACCGGCAGATGGGTAACCCTGCCATATGGAGGGACCTCCATAGAAGATCTCATGGCGTTCTATAATTGATGAAGACATTTTAAAGTTGGAAATGAAGAAAATATAAAATTGGAAGCTATTGATAAAATAGAACATGAAGGAATTACTATTATTTTGACCGAAAAGTTGAAGAGGAAATTGGATTCTTTAGAGAAATCGATAAGTAAAACTGCTGCTTTAGAAAATAATTTATGTGTATGTGTAAACTGTAGGGTAATTGTACGGCATAACTTGAATGTGGAAAAAAGTTTAGTAAATGGAGCAATGGGTAAAATTGTTGATTTTGTTAATTATGTAAATAGAGATGGTATTGAATTTTTGAAAATCAAATTTGATGAAATTGTAGGAGTACAAAAATGTAGTCATTGTTCAGCTCAGTTTTTGCTTGTAAAAGATTTGTATGTTCGCAGAAAACAGTTTCCTATTTCTTTGGCGTATGCGGTGACCATTCATAAATCTCAAGGTGTAAGTATAGATAGTGCTTTAGGGAATATTGGAAGTAACGTGTTTAAAGAGGGCATGCCATATGTTGCTTTGTCTCAAGTGAGAACTTTGTCTGATTGTACTTTATTGATTTCGATGAGACAAAGATTAGTGCAGATGCAAATTGTGTGAAAGAGTATAATAGGTTAAAAAGAGAATATGCACCCAATTTAGGTCAATTTCCAGTGTTTGAAAGGCAAGTGGTAGGTAGAAAAAGAAGATTTGAGAATAATTTTACTGAAGTTGTAGAGAAAGAAAAAATGCAAGATGAAGTTGTGATTGCAAGCAAAAAGAAAAAGGACAGTCTTGAAGAGAATGTTGGTTATCAGTTTGAAAATAGTTCTGGTGTCAACTGCTATGCTAATGTAGTTGTGAATGTTGTTTTTTTCTTGAAAGTTTGCAACAGCAAATTGTTGAAAATCGGGAAGAAAGATTCTGTTTGTTGAATTCTGTTTATGAGAAATGTAGTAGTGATAAAAGTAAAATACAAAGTGTTTCTGATATTCAAAATGTTTTGGACATATGTTCTGGTTGTACTCAATTTATGCAGAATATTCAGCAAGATTGTCAGGAATTTCTAATGTATATGTTTGTTGAATTGGAAGATGAAGGTATAGATATTGAAAACCTTTTTGGCCTTTCTTATAAATGGCAACATGACTGTGAGAATTGTTTGTTTACATGTAGCACTGACATAGACACTGAAAGATTTATATATTTGACTTTACCAGACTGTGAATCAGTGTCTTTTAACAATCTAGTTAGAGGTGCAAGTCAAAACATGGAGTGTAGCCAATGTAAATAAAAAATGTCATCAACATTATTTATACAAAGATATGGACAGTATGTAATTTTAATGCTGCAACGTTGTAGAGCTGATGGAAGAAAATTGGAAACTTTAATTAAACATTGTGTAGATTCTCAACTATCAATATCTGGAAGAACTTTTGTAGCTGTAGCAATTATTTTTCATGATGGTCCTTCTACCACATCTAAACGATACACTGTTTATTTAAAATGTCTGAAAGGTTGGATACATTGTAATGATAGTAAATTGGCTTTTAAACAACGTTTGCCTAAGGAGTTACCAAATTCTTACCTAATATTTTTAAAGCCCACATTTTTGGAACAAAATGAGGCCTTTCAGGATTACTGCTGTTAAGGTAGGTTGGTCTGGTGTTGTAGAGAACTTTGTAAGTGAGGGTGAGGAGCTTGAAGGTGATCCACTTGTCGACGTGAAGCCAGTGTAGATCTCTCAGGTGTTGGGTGATGTGGCTGCATGATGATCAGTCGGGTGGAAGTGTTTTGGATTCATTGTAGTCATTGTAGGTATTTGTCCGAGTTGAGATTTAGAGAGTTGGTGACGTCTTTCGGTGGTATGTGGCTCCTTGGTGAGGGAGAAGATGAGTTGGGTGTCGTCATCTTAGCAGATAATGTTGAGGTTGTGACGGCGGGCCACTTGTTTGAGGGTGGTCATGTAGATGTTGAATAGTATCAAGTTGAGGGATGAGCCCTGGGGGATGCCGCAAATGATGTCAGTGGTTTTGGATCAGAAAGGTGGGAAACGGATGCTGAGGATTACTATTGAGGAACTTCCAAAATAAGGTTTGAGAAATACTATTTGGCCATGAGGAAAAGTATGTAAAACCATTAAGGATTATTTGTTGCATATTTTTTTCAGCATATATTTGTAAGTAACTTTATTTTCAGTGTATGAAAATTAATGATAGTGTTGTGGTATTTTAAGATTCTTTGAGATATCTCATAGTTACGTAAGAAATTGCTCTTGGAAAAATACATTTAACATATGTTTTATTTTTATTTTTTAGAATGTTGAATGTTTTTTTTAAGATAATCTTATTGATTGTCTTTTTTTTGCCCGCTGTTATGTGATGAGTACTATTGAACTCACTGATTCTAGTGAAATTCAATATATTCTGAGAACAGCAAAAAGTCAAATTAAATCCTTTACCAATTAGTTTGTGTTGTAAAAGATATATTGTAACTGTGTTTATTTTTGTCTTCCACAGTTGCTAATTTTATAATATATAATTGTTTTATTATTTATTATGTTTAAGGTAAGTAGAAGTAACTGTTAAAAATGGTCGAGAGCTGAAGTAACAAGAGATGGATAGAGTACATATGTGTGTAAAGATGGTTTGTATCTTTTAAAGACATTTAAAAACTTAGGGGCCAATTCTGATCTGGTAAAATCCCCCACGAATCGTTGTACAGAGCGTAATTCCTGTATAAATCCTAAACCCTCACCGTATACCTTACGTACGAGCAAGTACGATCCCAAACCAAAGCACATCTCTGTACAAACCATACGAAACACCATACGACAAACAAATACATACGATTCATATCCGGGTCACGCAGTATGCGCCATGCATACGTAAACTTGCATCAGTTTCCAGACCAGCAAGTACAATCTGTGGTGATGACACTTCGTACGACCCTTCTGCTACAGGAGCTTAAAACAGCTGTAAAAGCAGAGTCCAGCCTGAACCGCACTCCGGTACGCGACAGACACGCCATGAACTCCTTCAGCCGTGTCATCCCTGACCTGTACACCTACGACCTGGTACATAGGAACCACCGACGGCGCATATGGTGAGTACAACGTACCTCGACAACGGAAGTATACTTGTACATTGCGTCACACGCTCGCTTATATCACCATTGCAATAGTGATAAGAGCCGCACAGACGTCAATAATTTTGGGGTACGGTGCATCACACACTCGCGTATATCACAATTGCAATAGTGATAAGAGCTGCACAGACATCATTAATGTTGTGGTACTGTGCGTGACATCTGAGTGTGTGGTGTATATGACTTCCAGCAGTGCCCAAACATAGGAGGGGTGGTGCACAGGACTCCCATCTGTGCACAGACTTGAGAGGGGTGGGGGAACAGGACTCCCAAAAGAACCCAGGCATATGAGGAGTGGGTGGATATGACTCCCAGCAGTGCCCAGACATAGGAGGGGTGGGTGTACAGGACTCCCAGCAGTGCCCAGACATGATAGGGCTGGGCGCACAGGACTCCCAGAAGTGCACAGGATTCCCAGCAGTCCCCAGACATAGGAGGGGTGGGTGCACAGGACTACCAGCAGTGCCCAGACATAGGAGGGGTGGGTGGATATAACTCCCAGCAGTGCCCAGACATAGGAGGAGTGGGTGGATGTGACTCCCATCAGTGCCCAGACATAGAAGGAGTGAGTTGATATGACCCCCAGCAGTTCCCAGACATAGGAGGGGTGGGTGCACAGGACTCCAAGCAGTGCCCGGGCATGAGTGGGGTGGGTGCAGAGGACTCCCAGCAGTGCCCAGACATAGGAGGAGTGGGTGGATATGACTCCCAGCAGTGCCCAGACATAGGAGGAGTGGGTGGATATGACTCCCAGCAGTGGCCAGACATTGGAGGGGTGGGTGGGTATGACTCCCAGCAGTGCCCAGACATAGGAGGAGTGGGTGGATATGACTCCCAGCAGTGCCCAGACATAGGAGGGGTGGGTGCACAGGACTCCTAGCAGTGCCCAGAAATGGGAGGGGTGGGTGCACAGGACTCCCAGCAGTGCCCAGACATAGGAGGAGTGGGTGGATATGACTCCCAGCAGTGCCCGGACATAGGAGGGTTGGTGCACAGGATTCCCAGCAGTGCTCAGACATGAGAGGGGTGGGTGGAGGTGACTCCCAGCAGTGCCCAGTAACAAGGGGGGCATTAACAACATCATACCACAACTACATGGGGGGGTGTTTACCGCCATAACTTGTGAGAGTCCAGTAAGTGCCAATGCAACACATCACTTTCAACAGTTTCCCACTACACGGGGGACGTATTTCTGTTACACACTGCATGACACACCACATGTGGGTGTGATGTCACATCCCACATGCATACCCACCCATGGAGTTTACAGGCAACCTACACACCCTACCATCATGACACTATAGTGTATATAAATGTAACAGTCCACCAAACAAAGACAGCAAAAGGGCACACAAACTGTTGTGTACACCCCTGGGCAGATATGAATGTACAGGTGGTAGATAGACCACTAACATGTACTTGCTAATGGAAGGAATAGGGTTGATTGTCCTCAGATCCAATGCCCAAAATTGTGAGGCATGTGCAGAAATACCTTGAATAACAAATCCAAACATAAGGTTCATGCTGTCAATAAACATCTGCATAGTGGGGAAAAGGATGAGTGTGGCAATGAAGGCATTCCTACATACTCAAAGCACA
This sequence comes from Lissotriton vulgaris, assembly GCF_964263255.1. Lineage (NCBI taxonomy): Eukaryota > Metazoa > Chordata > Amphibia > Caudata > Salamandridae > Lissotriton > Lissotriton vulgaris. The sequence goes on along the minus strand of NC_141689.1, from coordinate 1,291,741,979 downwards.
AGTACAGTGAGTAGAATGGATGGCAAAGACTAATGAGCAGTACTCATCTGTGAGCAGGCATGGCCATTGCTGAAGGAAACATGCATAAAAATAGGAAATATGCACACTGGTCAGCACAACAATTGTGCAACTGTCTGAAGTGAAGATCTTATGTGTCACTGAGGAAGGAACACTCCTTGGGACAATGTATGTAGGCAAACTGAAAACACACATCCAAAGATTAATTGCTGCCTCATTGTAATGGTACATAGATACCATGGTCCACCACATTCCCATCATAAAATAGACATCTTTCACAATCCCCAAACATTACCATGACACCAACTCCTAGGCACACAGCACCCAAAGCAACTTCCTGAAATGCAATACTTCAGAATGAAAAATACAATGCTTTATTCAGCTCCAAAAAAATTAGTCCTGGCTCAAACAAGGCCAATGGCCAGTCCATGTTAATGTCTGTTTTGGGGATGTTGTTGAGTTTGTCAACCCCAAACTTCCCTGCACATGATAGAGTCAAAGGGTTGGTGATCCGCGGGAGGCATCATCTGGCTCAGGGTCCAGCACCTCAGGGACAGTAAAGGAAAGGGTAGGAGTAGTAGGTGCAGGGGGGGAGGAATCCTCCTCAGTTGCTTGTAAAGCGTCAAAGTTGGAAATGAATTCAGCGCTGCACACTGCTGCCAGTTCCGCCAGACCACCACCTGAACCCGGGGACACAATGGGAGTGGAGGTAGAGGGCTGTGAGTCTTGTGGACTACGTCTGTGGCTGCATGTCTGCCATCTGACCCCAGACCCTGTGGGTGTGCCTTCCTCCCCCTGAGATGCGTTCCAGGAGATCTGTGCTTACACTTCGGTGGTGGTGTGCTGGTTGTGTCTGTTGGTGTGCATGATCTTGTGTGTCTGCATGTGCTTGGGACAGGTATGGGAGAGGGGGGTGTGCTAGGGTTGAAGGAGGTGGGGCAGACCGCTGCAGGAGTGCAACTGCTGCCATCAGCGATGACTCTATGGACGCTAGAATCCGACGTTGGTCAGACATCATAGCTGACATTCCCTCCATGAATGACAATAGATGTGTCATAATTGTAGCGTGGCCTTGGAGGACAGTCAGCATTGATGTCTGACCAACATGAATCTGCCAGAGTAGGTCCACAGACTCAGCACTAAGGGCAGCAGGGGAGACGGGGTAGGAGCTGCGGTGCCGGGGACGAAGGAGACATGTGGGGCAATATGGAAAGAAGGAACCATAGCAACTGGGAGGGTGGAGATCGGTCTAGAAGAGGTGGAGACAGACACAGTGATGGCAGATGGTGTTGCTGCGTATTCCCCCTCCTCCTGGGAGTCAGAAGCCAAGCCGTCCATGTGGTATGAAGTGTCCGCTTCCAAAGGTCCGGCCGTCTGACTCCCCTCACCCTCCGTGCCACTGTCTTCCTCCAACTCCTCAGCACTGGTAGCACTGTGGCTGGGTCCCTCCTCCTGGTCCGTGCTCATGTCTCCTCCTGTGTCGGTTGATGATGCTGTGGGCAAGGAGAAGAAACACAACTGCATCAGTAAACTGTACACATCTGACACCCAACAAAAAAATCTGTTGGTCACACTGCAAATCATGGCATGCATCATGTGTAACAGCCAGATAGCTCTGCACATATTTGAGACTAGTACTGCTAGGTTGGTATACACACAATTCTACTTGGACGCAAGGATCCAAAGAACACACCAGGCCACAGCTTGAATGAGAGTCACACTGAGGAGCCTCTATATGATTACCGGAGAGCATATCTATACAATGAAGTGTAGGAACCTTAAGTTCACAATAAACAGTTTTGTTGGCCCTCAGGGCAAACTAACATACCTCACTCACCAAGGTGACTACACACTCAGTGACCTGTAAGTACATTTCTGAGAAAACTAATGTCCCGAATTGTTGGCATCTTGGCACTCACAATACTTCACACATTTGACAGGCATTGAATGTGTAAATTTGCTGTCTTGTGAAGATAACACGTATGTGCCTGCATATAATTATCCCACAAGGAAATGCACACCCACAACCTACACAAATTCATTGAAACAGCTCACACACTTCAAGACAAAACACTGTTAGATAAAAATGGCGTAGACCATATACCATATACATGGTCCAACTGAGGTCTTGAATGCTTGACACACATTTGTCTGTTCAATTGACAACAAAGGACTCTCAAGCACTCAAGAAAACTGTGGGGTCATGTGTATGGAGTTCAAGGCACACCATTAATCATTAACACTGGCCTCCTTCAAAAGCTGCCTGCACATTCCAAAACATTGAAAATGTTGTTAGGTGTGCACTACCTTGTGAAACAACTATGATGCAGACACATAGGTGTAACCTATACAATTTGTCATATGAACACATTCAAAACATGTTCAACTCTTAACAAGTGTTGGGAGGCCCAAGGTAAATTCATCAATGTGAGACAACTTCAAATGTGTCAGTCCACACAGGGGCATCTATCACCTGATCATACAGTTGCTAGCACATAACAAACACAGGCTGTCGTATGAAGCGGCCCACATGTCCCAAACCAGGACAATGCTTCAGCAAATGTGCCTGCAATTGTGAAGGAAAAAATCATTGCTGCATCGTGGACACACCCTTATCCACATGCAAAATGTGAATACAGTAGTGTGCACACTAACACAAAACAGTACTGCACCACATGTTGTAAAAATGAAAGAGGCACAATCATCTCTGGAAGCAAATGACATATCCTGTAAAGCCCCTAATAAAAACACTGTTCAGCATCACAGGGGAAGTGCATGGTGAGAATTATAACACCCAATTTACATCAACAGCTCACTACTGCCAAGACAAAACAGGCAGGCCCATTACACCTCTCATGCACCACACCCACATCACTCAGCCAATGTGATTGATACAGCTGAAGAAGTGAAAAGTCAGAATCAGGCTAACAAAACCAGTACCTAAAATTTTCAAAATGTAAATCAAGGTCACCTCGTGTGTCTGGCAAAACACATTAGTCACAAACAAATAAACAACTAAATCTTGTGATTAGGCATACAGGCACTGGCGACTGTGAGTATGAACAAGCCAAATCTTGTATGCATGGCCAGTATACACATGTAACTGACACATGATTAATACAAACTATGCCTGGGACCAATGCCACAGAGGTAGACCCATGCTGAACACACAGAGAATAGGCACAGTGTTGGATGACACACATGTTTAGGAGGCCAGTGTGTTACAGGGGACTGTCGTTGGCACACTCATCCATGGGTCTAGACATTGCTGACTGTCTCATGAGTAACTGTCATGGCACTATGCATTTTTCACAAATGATGTACATCATGTCAGAAGACGCCACATGGGGCATGCATGCTGCAAGGGTGTGCTGTAGAATACTCACAATCCTATGTTAAGACTCATGTTAAGACTCATCATCAGTGCAAACAAATATGTCCAAACACAGTGCACAGGTCATGGCACAGGCAAGGTATCAACACATGTCACAGACCTCCCTCCCACATGATGCGCTAATCAATGTGCAGTTTAATTACCTTGCACCCTAGAAGGACATGTGCAAATGTGAAAACACACAGACCAAGGGGTAAATGTGGAGGAGGGGAAGGGATGAAAAAGAACAGGAGCAAAATATTGGGAATAGAAAATAAAATGCACAAATTGCATGTCTGACCAGACCTCCCAACTGTGGGAGTGTTTCCAGGCTTCAGAGCACCTCAAGTAGCAGGTGACACACAACACTACAAACATCCATGTACCTATCCCCTCCTTTTTGCTGTCTCTCCTGCAACTGCCTATGGAGGTCTGGGAAGACCACTTCCAGGACCCGGTGCATGGGGGGGGTGAGGTGACAGCTTCCACCATGCTGGCGTGGAGGTGACAGCTTCAGCTGGACCCGGACGATACTCCGGGTCCAGCATCGTATATCCTGCCACCTCTTCCTGATGTTTCTCAGCCGCCGGCGATGGCCCCCCGCAGTCCTGACAGCCCTGACAGCCTTCGTCCAGATCTCCCCCTACTCATAGGCAGATACCTGTCTGGAAGACAAAGTAAAACAACATCACTACACCTGCACCATGTCTCAAATGCACACACTAGCACTACATTGATGATGTAAACAGGGCATAGGATGCTGACATGACTTGCATCATAGTCCATGTGTATTAAGCCTGTGTGCAAACCCCAAGGCACTACATGCCTTTTAAAGGCAACACACTCACTGATCATGCCACACACTGTACAACACATGCAACTGCAGGGTGTAGTACAGCACTAGATAAGCTGTCACATATCCTACTCCACTTGAGAACCCTCAGCAGACCACACAGACACACCCTGGCACAGATCACTCGCCGGTCAGTGACAACAATATATACATCCCTCACTTTGCACATGTCCCACTTGACTAAGAGGTGCCTTAGGTATTGTGCTAACTGTGCAAGTCAGGCACACAACACTGCAAACTTGTCACATCAGATGACTACAGCTGGAACATTCACACACTTCAATGTCCATGAGGTAAAATGCAGCATTTGTACAATATCACCACAGGTACCCACAAATCATAAACTTATGTGAGTACATTCACCTGTCACTCCTGGGGGAACTCTGTTACACTTAAGTATATCATGGAATTAAAACCAGCAAAGTGTGGCACAGCAGACTGTGTCATTGACTATGTATTGAATATCACAGTTACCATAATGCAAGTGGGGAGTCAACACACTTGAACTACATCATGCTCTGCATGGGTGACACCACAATGCACACAGCCAGCACTCACCCCTACCACATTGCATGTCTGTCCCACCAATACACAATGCATGTTGTGACACTCACACAACAGGTGCACAGTCCGAGCTAGTGCAGTCAGCACTCACCTGCTCCCCTGGCCTCCCATACAGCGTGCTGTACTCTGGTAGTAGGGCATCCAGCAGTTTTCATCCTCAGTGAAGGCTGGTGCCCTCTCCATAGTATGCAACCTAAAGGTCCAGGGAATGCAGAGACAGCAGCAGTGTGGTCCACTCCAATGTTGTGCAGGCAAGTGCTCTCTCACAGACACATGCAGCCTTAAATATGTGCTGCTTAGGGGCTTTCTGTTTCTGGAGTACAGTATGATAGGCCAGAATACTTTGCATCCTATATTTCATCCAATCACTTCAAACATAAGGCCCTGACTCACATTTGCATGGTTTAAAATGTGTGCTTCAGCTCAAAATACAAATTGCAACATTGTATATTTCTGCCCAACTGAGTTTTGCATGACACCTGTAGAACACACTCAAATCTCAGTATACATGACAACCAGTCTACATTCAGGGCCCATTAGTCGCCCCCTAGGTGTACCCTAGGTATTTTCTGAGATCAACACATGTCTACAGTGCCTTCCATGTCATGTATGGCACCATTGTAGTTGTGAAATGAGGCGCACACGCGCACGTAATGTCGGGGTACGGTTCTCTTGCGTATGGCACCATTGTAATTGTGAGACGTGTCACACACTCGCAGGTAAAGTCGGGGTACGGTTCGCTCACAAATGACACCATTGTAATTGTGAGACGTGGCGCACACAAGCAGGTAATCTCGGGGTACGGTTCACTTGCGTATGGCACCTTTGTAATTGTGAGATGTATCGTGCACATACAGGTAATGTCGGGGTACGTTTCGCTCGCGTATGACACCATTGTAATTGTGAGACGTGGTGCACACACGTAAAGTCTGTGTTGAAGATAGGGGTACGGTGATTTTTCAATGGTGCATTTCACATGCTGTAGTGAAGGCAGGGGTATGGTGCGTTGCACACAATCATGTATCGCAACATTACAATAGTGATACGAGGCGCACACATGGCAGGAATGTTTGGGTACGGTTCAAACCAGGATGTATATCAGGTTCTTGTCATTGCATACTTACATGAGCTGTGCCTAGGTGTGGCAGGCTGTGACATAGCAGAGGGCATTTGATCCGGTTCCACAATCAGTGTGATGACCTGTTGACACAATCATGTGTGATGGGGCAGTATGTGTTACACATCACCTTGACACTTGTCCCATATGTATCATTATGCACATGTAGTCATGCACATCAACACTGGGATGGCACAGTCACCACTACAGGTGCTGTATCATGATGCCAGTGACCGGGGCACCTTCTCACTTGACAATTTGACGCTCAGCATGACCCTATCTGACAATGTCATTTGTGTGTCATGGTAAATGTTGAGATAGTTGCTTGTGTTGCGTTAGCTGCATCTGTCGGCTGTTGGTGCATCTCTCATGCATCTGTGTTGTGATTTACATGGTTGTCCATGTACGCACACATGCCACATTTGCATTTCCACAGATTTTGGGTCTAATGGCATCATACATCATGTATCCCAAGGCATACATGTATACATCGTGACAATGACTGTGGTGTTGCATTCACACATGCACACTTCATTTGCAATTTATCTGATATGATATGTTGGAGTGCCAGCAAGCTGGCATATGTGTCCTGGATGTCTTGCACACGCCAGACCCCATAGTGACTTGATGTGTAGTAGCAGTATTGCATGTGCTATGTACATTGGTATCATTGTTGGCTGACAGTTGTGCTCCATTCTTCCAAAATATGTCCTGCAGGGCACCGCCTCTACCAAGGCCTTTTCCTGACTTGGAGACCATGAGGGAACATGATTGCATCCGACATTACAGATTCACTCGAGAGTTGATTCAGAACTTGACGGTCAGGCTGGAACCACATCTCCAACCGCGACACAGGTATCCGACTGCGCTGACACCCAAGCTAAAGGTGATGGCAGCCCTACATTTCTTTGCTACAGGTACGTTTCAATTTACCATAGCTGATGTGGGGGGGATATCACAAACCATGTTCAGCTGTGTTCTACGTGATGTGTTAGCTGCTATGTTGCAGCACATTGATGAGTTCATAAAATTTCCTACTGCACTTGACAGAAGTCAAGGGTGAGTTCTATGTCCTGGGAGGGATGCCACATGTCATTGGGGCCATTGATGGAACACATGTGGCTTTGGTGTCACCACTGGCTCAGTAGCAGGCCTTCTGCAACAGGAAACATTCCTACTCAATAAATGCCCTGGTGGTGAGTCTTGCTAACATGCTGATTTCCCATGTTTGTGCACGTTTTACAGGATCGTGCCATGATGCATTCATTATGAGGCTCAGCAGGGTACCACTCATGATGCTGCAGCTGCACAACGAGCGGGCATGTCTTGTTGGTGGGTAAACTCTGTTTGTCCTGTATGTCTCATTTTTCAATTTTTGTAGGACGGCATCTCATTACACACTTATTTGCATGATGTTTACTTGTAGGAGACGCAGGACATCCCAACATACCGTGGCTCATGACACCGCTCCACAATCCCATAACAGCTGCAGACAAGCGGTTCAACAATGCACACGGGCAGACCAGGCGAGTGATTGAGCGGATATGTGGACTTCTGAAGAGCCAATTCCGGTGCGTTGATAAGACCAGGGGATCCCTCCCATACACCCCACAAAAGGTGTGTAACATCTTCATCCACTGCTTCATGCTGCACAACACGGCAGTTGAGGAGGCTGTGCCACTCATCCTGGATCCTGATGAGCTGGAACATTCACCCGCTGAGGATTCCCACCTTGGCCACGATGAAAGTGATGAGGAGGAGGAGGATGATATCCGGAGTCAGCTCATATGCAACTTCTTCTCTTAATGGTGAGTCACTGTTAATTATTGTGGCAGCTTGTAGCATAGAGTTGCATGTGTTGCATACTGTGTCTCCAGCCCGACTGTATGGAAAGTCACTTTGATGTATGTTGTGACGTGTCACACAAGTGCTGATGTAATGCCACACACATATGCACAATGAATGATCGTGGAATGTACATGTGTACAACATTGTTGGTGTATTTAACATGCCCCGCCTGTAGGGTAATGATTCTCAATGTAACCCCTTGTGTGCATGTTATTTCCAAATTGCTCTGCCTGTTGTCTGTTCGTATCATCTTAGTCCTCCCAATATTCCCCATGACGATTGCAACGTGTGCCGAATCAGCATTCCATGCACGGACATGTGGAAATGTCAGTTCTGGTAAGAAATCCAAACAGGCTGTATTGGGTTGGTATGGTTTTGTAATGTGTTGGAACTGTTTCTATGCTGGTTGTTGAACCATACCTACATGTCCCATTCCCATGGATCAAATTGCATACGGCACCACTCCAATGACAGAACAGTCACCCTTCTTGACACCCATCTGTTGTGGACTTTTGACTCTGGTGAATGCATCAATGTGTGTATACCTTGCCCCTGACACATTGCGGCTGACACCGGTTGACATTGTGTGGGACATCTCAACCACAGACTTGTGGAATTGCAGCCTCACTGTGTGCAGCAGGATGTGTCTGGCTCATCCCCTTTATCCTGTGTGCCAGTAAAGTTTGATCTGTAAACAACCATGTTGTGAAGTTGTGGGCCAGTGTACGTCCCACATGTTCTGTCAACTGTCCTGTTAGTCTGTTCGTATGGATGCATTGCCCCTTGTGCCCGTATGTAATGTCACAGTCATGTCGCTACCCAAGTGCCGGTGAAGAACACTGCTTTGTTAGCCTTCTCTGTAAGTTGATGTTAACTTTCTATTCCCATGATGCCAGCAATGTAGCACTGATGATGTCACAACGTTGTGCTGTGGCAAATATTAACACTTCTGGGGCACCAGTCAGGTGACGTCAATCCCAGGATTCTTTTGTGCTGTGCTGCATATCCTGGTCACGGTAGGGGTGGTTGATTTGATTTGTAAATAATTTTTCTCTTTGCAGTTTGTTGCGACCTGCTTGTCATGTTCGGTATCGTAAGGCACAGTTGGACGAGCCAATGACAGCGGGGCTACCTTGTGTTTAGATTATTCCCTTCCTCATTAGATGAGCTTCTTACGGCTCTTGTGGGTGATTTGTAATTTGCCTTCATGACCGTCACTGATTCCCAGGGATGACTAGAGATTGTGGGTTTTGTGTGAGTAGCACTGCCACTCATTCTATTCACTATAAGTTTGAGCCTCATTCATACACTTTGAATCAATTGATGACCGCATGGATCTCGTTGCATTGATGCTGTCCTAGTGAGCGTTACACCCCCTTCATTTAGGTGGCAAACTCTGCTACCTTTTATGTGTCCGTGTTCAATCATCAGATCTAGTATAATTTACAAATGTGTAATCCTAATTAGGATACAGTGGCTGTGATCATAATACACATGTGTAAATGTTACAGTCTAGGTCCTGAGGTATTCTGTGAAACTGTGACAAGAAGTGTGGAATGCTTATGCTTCTTTACCTTTGTTTCAGATCTACGTCCCTGCTGTTCCCATCCTCACCTTCCCTCGCCTGATCACCCTTTTGTGTCTATCATTTATACTCAGACCAAGGGGCTATCTGGAGATGGACCTCTTTCAGCATCGCACAACTCTGAGGCTCAAAGGTACCGACAGTCCCTGGCAGTCATGTGGCGATTGAATCTCCAGCATTACAGGTAACATCATTGCATGTCTGTTATTTTCATCAGAGCAATGCCACTGACCATGTACATTGGGCAAAGCAGCATGGCCTCATAGCAAACTTGATATATTTCTGCAGTGAATGTGTTACCCACAGTACATTGTGCATCATTACTGCCACCGCAGATCTTTAGCCAGTTTCCATGCGTCATCTATGTTATTATTTACAATGTTTGTACATATGTGGTTATGAGTAATGTGGCAACATGCATGATGTTTTTTTAAATGGTTAATGGTCCATATGGTGCATGAAATACATTGTTGTGCATGTCTTGTTTAGCTGGCTACTCACAACGGGAAGGCAACACCAGATGACGCTGTGTGTCCTGTGCCCTCCTTGCCCTTTTGGTGCCTGATCCTATGTCCGTCATAATTTGTGAGTGTTCAACAATTTTTGTGCAGTGACCCATGAGTAACCACACACTCCTTCCTTTCCATTCACATGTTACCGGGTGCCTTGCAATAATCCTTCTCTTTGTGTACTAGTTTTGCATGGTGTGTCAACCCTTCTGCTGTCATGTGTTCAGTCATTCATGCTGCTGCCTCACCAGCAACACCACAACACCGACTTCCCTGATTATGCAACATACACGCCTCCATACATTCTTAACACATTCCGCAACTTGTCAATGCCACTGTTGCGCCAACTCCGTGCAAAAGGCAGGACCATCAGCGCATGCAACATGCACAGTACAAGACCCTCTGGGCCCTCCATGATGCAGCTAACACAACAGACTCATGCTCATGCCACCCTCCACACAGTGTAGGCTGGACATTCATCCATCTGTGATAGGGCAACCCCTAGGTGCACACGTGACAGCTTTGCAGACTGTGTGTGTGACTCATACTGCCAACACCATGCTGTACCACAAAACAGTGCATGTCCGTACAACCAGGTCATGTGGCTCATACTGCACACACGCTAATTCCACCACCAGCCCATTGTAATCTGTTAACTCATCAACACAACAGCCCCACACATCGCCTTCATTCATGTGACCTGGTTGTCCACAACCTCAGCACACTACTTCTACATCACCATCACAGACAGATAGTGGATCACCCGCAGGGCCCAGACCAAGATTCCAGGAGTATGATTTGCCAGACTCTATGAGGTATACCCTCTGAGTCACATACAACACCAAGGACATACTCTTCATTGTCAAACTTCTGCACTTTCGCTTTCACACCATCACCCGGACCACCATCAGTGTTTCCGTCCAGGGAAGGCATGGCTTGGCAGTTCGGGCTGGACTGTTCCCATGAGGCACAGGGTCAGACTGATTTGCATATAGCCATGTCTGAACTGAGGTGGCAGAGTGGGCTAAAGAACGGTGATGGATTAAACCCAGATCTTTTAACTGGGTGTGAGTGTTTGATTGATTCAGATGCTCCGTCCATCACCAGCCCCTTTTGTACCGCTTTTGGCAGCCATAAGTGTGGCAGGGTATGCTCAGACATGAGGAGTCCCTTGCTCACTTTGCCACTAGATTCAAGCAAGCCGGGCTGAAGACGGCTGGAATGCCAGAAACCGGTCCTCGGAACCTTTATTCGGTCCAGGGAAGACATGGCTTGGCAGTTCGGGCTGGACTGTTCCCATGAGGCACAGGGTCAGACTGATTTGCATATATCCATGTCTGAACTGGGGTGGCAGAGTGGGCTAAAGAACGGTGATGGATTAAACCCAGATCTTTTGACTGGGTGTGAGTGTTTGATTGATTCAGATGCTCCGTCCATCACCACCCCCTTTTGTACCGCTTTTGTCCGCCATAAGTGTGGCAGGGTATGCTCAGACGTGAGTCCCTTGCTCACTTTGCCACTGGATTCAAGCAAGCCGGGCTGAAGACGGCTGCAATGCCAGAAACCGGTCCTCTGAAGCTTGTTTCCGGTCCAGGGAAGACATGGCTTGGCAGGTCGGGCTGAACTGTTCCCATGAGGCACAGGGTCAGACTGATTTGCATATAGCCATGTCTGAACTGGGGTGGCAGAGTGGGCTAAAGAACGGCGATGGATTAAACCCAGATCTTTTGACTGGGTGTGAGTGTTTGATTGATTCAGATGCTCCGTCCATCACCACCCCCTTGTGTACTGCTTGTCATGTTCAGCATCGTAAGGCACAGTTTGACGAGCCAATGACAGGCTCTTGCGGGGCTACCTTGTGTTTAGATTATTCCCTTCCTCATTGGATGTGCTTCTTATGGCTCTTGTGGGTGATGTGTAATTTGCCTTCATGACCGTCACTGATTCCCAGGGACCGTCACTGATTCCCAGGGATTACTAGAGATTGTGGGCTTTGTGTGAGTAGCACTGCCACTCATTCTATTCACTATAAGTTTGAGCCTCATTCATACACTGTGAATCAATTCATGACCACATGGATCTCATTGCATTGTACCGACAGTCCCTGGCAGCTTTCACACCAACACCCGGACCACCCTCAGTGTAACTATCATCAACAGCTCTCCAAGCCTACGACCAAAAATCTGCAAAGCCATCTACAAATATATTATTAGTCATTAATTTGGTGCACATTTAACCCCACGGGCTGTTCTAGCCCTTACTCAAGATGGGCAGGAGTAACGGGTAACTCCAGGCATCCGGATTAGAAGCCAATCTGAGGTACAGGTTACAAATGGTGTCCAAATGGTGATTGGGAATCTTAGCAAGGATGTTGTATTGCTTGGCGGGCATGGGGTCCATAGGGGAACTGGATTGACTATCTGCTAATCGAGCAGAGAGGCTTCACCATTAATTGCGTCAAAATCTGAGACCACTGAGCTTGGAATCAACATTACTGATTGCTCCTTAGACATTGGAGTACTACATCAGCACGAAGGCCCGCACCTACACAGACTACATGGGTCAGAGGTTGAGCAAGGCCTGGCTGGAACAAATGCACACCACCATCCAGCATTGGTACTCAACATTTGCATCCAGTTCTCTAAGTCAACACCATCACTACCTCATGCATGAAATGATATACAGATAGATCCACTCCTAGTCAAGACAGACAGCCACCCAGGTCCACGACACCAGGCAGCTCTACTATGGCAACAACCTCCATGCAGGAACAAGAGCCATACTCCAGCAGTACTTGTGCACAAACAGGGTGCATGAGCACACATCATCCTCAACTTCCACAGCCACAGCCACATGACCGTCCACTGTAGATACGTACAATAGTCCCACAGTCAACTGCTGGAACACCTTCATACTCCTCTGCCACACTCAGTAGGCACTCCACAACTCAAGCCAATAGAAGCTGAAATATGTACATCTGCCATCCCACACCCCGTTGCCCAAAGTCCATCCAGCCACCCTTGCCCTGGGGACCATTCATCACATCCACAGTACAACTGCATGTGGATGATAGTTCTCCCACTACAACAAACATACCTGATACTCCCTCCCTGGACACCTACACATTACACATAACCTCTACACATTCAGGGGACTCTTCCACTACTGTCTGTCATAGCAGTATGGCAAGCCACCCCCCCTCAGCAGACAGTAACTATCACGGGTGAGTATTGCCCTCCATGTATGTAGTTGATGATACATTGTGACCTATGAGTGTCCTCAACCGGACTCAGACTCCAGTGTATGGATGGCTTTAGTTTGTTATACTATCCCCACACATAGGTTGTTTAGTCTGGGTAAAATAATTTCAACATCAATGCGTATAGTGGTTGTTACATTTATTTCACCATATTGTGCGTGAAATGTGAGTAGGTGGTAGGTGCTGTACAAAAATGTTGGGAATCCAAAGTTCACAAAAGGAGATGTGATGCCTTGCAGTTTCAGGCAACAGAGTCAAAACCACATTGCTTGGCATCATTGGTCACACTGCGACCAGCAAAGCCATGTGGGGGAGTTGGAAAGTCAATAAGGTGATGCTGTTGCACACAAAGGCAAGATGCCAGACCAGGTGACCTGAGAGATGCGCATAGACAACTGCCTCTCAACGTCTTCTCCGTGGATATGCAGGCCTTGACAATGCCTGGGACGCTCCGTCGGACGATTCCACCTCCTCCTCCCTCCCTGTGCCTGTTGTCAGTCTTTGCCTCAATGTTTCTGGCCTGGTGACACAGGGAGGGGGCCTCATGTTGTCAGTGATCCGACGGAGTGAGTGGCTTATGTCCCTCTGCACCCCCAAGAAATCAGCCAGTCTTGCCTCCATCCGTCCTTGGTGTCGTCGTTGACTGGCGTGTTGCTCGGCCTGCTGCTTAGTAAGGTCAATGAGGACCCCCGCTCCCTGGCTGAACTCCCTGGTGTCCCGCCGGTATACCTCCATGATGTTTCTCAGCTCAGATATACCAGGCATTGCAGCTTGCTGGTCAGGTTCTCTCCTCCACCTTGTGCCACTCCCAACAACCCTGCCCACATGAGCCTGGCCTGCTGTAGTGGGCACATCAGATCGCCGGGACCCCTGAGGGTTGACAGTGGTGGTGTTGTCTGCCATCTCCTGGGTGTCCGGCGAATCTTGTCCCTCATTGTCAGACTGGCTCAGTTGTGGATCGTGGGCAGGGCTCAGAGCTGTCTGCTAGGATGTGGCAGGAATGGGTGTGGTGGTTGGTGAAGATGGCCCTTATCTAGTTGCTGCACGGGTTTGGGAACTAGAGGTGCCAGGTTGGTCGGTGTCATCCGTTGAGTGGTGAGAGGCGTCGCTGTTGGTGGGATCAGGATCCTGCGGAGCCTGGGACTGTGATTCATCTCCCCCCTGGTTGGGGGTAGATACCGCACATTGCCCTGTGGGTGTGAGAGACAGCAGATGTTAATGCCATGTCATGCATTCATAAACAAAATAAATCCATCAAATAAAAGAGGAAAGTGTCCCTACGATGGTTGGGAACACCCTGGTTGTTTTTGGTACCCCTCACACACCAACAGGCCCCTTGGTGTCATGCTTCATCATTGGGGTCCTCGCACCCCTCTATGGGATGCGGCGTGCTGATGCGACCTACGGTTACGTGGGACCACTTATGATGGCTATGTGTGGTGTAGGTGAGGGGATTTTATGTGAGTGCTTGGTGGGGTTCTTAGTGGGTGGGTTAAAAAGTGCCTGGCTTGTGGGGTGTCACAAAAAACCTTATTTGGCCCCTGGGCTGGCACTATTAAAATGGTGAGAAAAGAGGTAAATAGCGCAAACAATGTGCGCCACCTCCTATGTGTGTGTCAACATGTTTCGGTGTAAAAACACCTTCTTCAGGACTGGGGCACACAAATCCCCACCTTACTCACATTTTTGTACTTTTTCAGAATGTATTACTAAAAAAGTGAGATTTACAAGTGCAGGTAATACAATGTACCTACTAGATATCCGCTATTTTAGCTGACTGTTTTTTCAGGAGTCTGTTGCCCCATGAGACCGTGAGAACGTAGGGGTTCCTCACGCTTCCTTGCTGCGAGTCTCTGAGGAGAATCCCTCTTGGCTGCCCCTTACGCCGGCTCTGTTGGTTGCAACATCACTGTGCCACCTGCTTTGTTTTTTTCTGAATGTTCACTTGTGGATGTTTATTTTGTGGGGTCAGATTGATCTGTGCTCAGGATTTATTGACATGTGAGGGTCTATTTACAAGGACTGGCACAGCCAGGCATATCAGCAGGGATTTGGCATTCATCATGCACTACAGCTATGCCAGCATGGATTCAACACATTAACACTGTGGATCACCATGGTGGGAAAACAGAACAGCTGCATCACGCATCCATGCCATGGAAGTGGCACATTGCTGTAGTTGTGTAGCTGGCACAAGGCAGATCCTGCTGTGCTCTGTGTGGACCTAGCTGCACAATGCTGTGTCAATCCTTACATCTGCTTCAAGCATGCACAGGGTTTTGAGGCAGCATGTGCATAGAAGTGACTGAGTGAAATCTTTAAGATTACAGTTAGCCACTTTTAGGAGGTGTTGCTTAGCCATGACAGGCAACCACCGGCCACCACACCACAACCAGTACACCGACTTCTGGTGCTGGGCTTTAGAACGTGGCATATCTCCCAGATGCATCACCTTGACATTATCCAGCACCACTGCATCACTGAAGTGAAGCTACGGCGTTGTGATATCAGCGCAAGGGACTTGTGAATCAGCACCGTGCATATTTTGCTTGGATGCTTCATCAGATCTGTATTTGTTGTGTTACATGACAATTGTGACAGTGGGGCACTCAATTGCCTGTCCTAGGTGGCTATGTATATGTAAGGGGTGTGTGTGACAGGCCGTGCTGGTAGTTTGAGTCAAGTTTGCAACTGGACGTCCCTCGTGGTGTGGCTGTTCCCCCATGGAGCATGCTGCCATTACAGTGGTTGTGAGTTCCTGTGCAAGATATCTGACCATGTTGTCCTGGTGTTGGTTTTTACAGTGGTCACAGGAGGGCCTTGTGCTGGCTACTCCAGGGCCCAGTGTCAACTATGTTGTCAGTACGTTCACACTCCCTGTACATTGAGCATGAGGCATTGGTGTGTACCGTGGCCATATGGGATGAGTGCAATTGTGCATGGATGTACACTGTATTATTGATAGGGGTGACCAACTTTTTAGATTATTTACAATCCCCCTTGCACCCTCCTATACTCCCATGTGCACCCTTCTCGGCCTCGCCCTTGCAGCCTTCAGGCCCCATACTGTTGGCCACTGCTGGTAGTCATAACAACCCACCCCCATACTGTTGGCCACTGCTGGTAGTCATATCCACCCACCCCCATACTGTTGGCCACTGCTGGGAGTCATAACCACCCACCCCCATTCTGTTGGCCACTGCTGGTAGTCATATCCACCCACCCCCATACTGTTGGGCACTGCTAGTAGTCATAACCACCCACCCCTATACTGTTGGGCACTGCTGGGTGTCATATCCACCCACCCTCATACTGTCGGGCAATGCTGGGAGTCATATTCACCCACACCCATACTGTTGGGCACTGCTGGGAGTCATATCTACCCACCCCTCATATGTGTGGCCACTGCTGGGAGTCCCCCCATGTTACATAAGTTGTTTGTATACTCACCAGGCTCCACAACTCCTTCAATTCCATGTTCTCCTACTGGTGGTAGCAGGGCCATGACCTTCTCCTCCCAGGGCTGATACTGTACTGGTCTGCGGGAACCACCACCTCCAGTGTGTTGGTTCTGGGCGCAGTCCTTGTCCATCTTGCGCTTCACCATATGCCGCAGATCATACCACCTGGAATGGAATGGAATGGAAATAGATTTATAGAGCGCGATTGCTGCCCGGGGGCGTCCAAGCGCTGGGAGGTAAGAATTGAAGGGACCGGTGAAGTGACACATTATAGCTCGGAGACTTTGGTGAATAGTAAGGTCTTCAGGTTTTTACGGAAAGACAGCAGGTCCGGGTTGGAACGGAGTGAGAGGGGGAGGGTGTTCCAAAGTTTGGCAGTGTTCACCGAGAACATCCTACCGCCGGCTCTGGCTTTCTTTACTCGGGGGACCACTGCCAGAAAGGCCTCAGAGGAGCGGAGGTTCCTGTTTGGGTGGTAGGGGATGACGAGCTTGCTGTTAATAGCAGGTCCTGTTTTCCAGAATGCTCGGTGTGCAATGCACAACGCCTTGAATGACACTCTGTGTTTAACTGGCAGCCAGTGAAGACTTTTTAGTGCGGATCTGGCTGACTGAGCTCGAGGAATTTTTAACAGGGTGCGCGCTGCGCAGTTTTGCACTATCTGGAGTTTCCTGAGGGTCATCTCGGGAGCCCCCACGTATAGAGCATTGTTTGTGTCAAGGCGGGACTGGATCAGGCCTTGGACTGCCACTTTACTGGCTTCTGGAGGCAGAAGTGGAAGGACCTTCCTTAGGGTTTTGAGGATGCCGAAACAGGTGGCGGACAGTTTGGTAGCCTGGGTGGAGAAGGACAGCTTGCTATCCAGCCACACTCCTAGGCTCTTGACGCTTTCCTTGGGGGTGGGGGGAGTGCCCAGGGCTTGGGGCCACAAGGAGATAAAAGGTGTTGGTGAGGCAGGGCCTAGAAGCAGGAGCTCTGTTTTATCTCCATTTAATTTGAGGGAGGAGCTGGTCATCCATTCCTTTATGTCCTCTAGGCAGCTCAGTAGGCCTCCTTGGGGGTGACTGATGTTCTTTTGAGCCAATGATACCACTAGCTGAGTGTCGTCGGCGTACAACACAATTTTGATGCCGTACGGTTCGACAATTCCAGCCAGTGGTCTCATGTAGACATTGAATAACACAGGGCTCAAAGAGGAGCCCTGTGGTACTCCGCAGCTGAGGGGCTTGCTGGCTGATACTGTGTCCCCATCGAAGATCTGGAATGATCTGTCGGACAGGAAGGAGCCGAACCACCTTAGAGCATCGCCAGAGACCCCGATGTCCCGGAGACGGTTCAGCAGGGTGGCATAGCTGACCGTATCGAATGCGGCGCTTAGATCAAGGAGGATCACTGCCACTGATCCTCCCTGATCCAGAGCCCTTCGAGATTCCTCGGCGACCGCTAATAAGGCAGTTTCGGTGCCGTGTTTTGGCCTGAAACCTGTCTGGGATGTATCCAGTAGGGAGTGGTGTTCAATAAACTGGACCAGTTGGACGTTTATATATTTTTCCAGCACCTTGCCAGCCCAAGGGAGGAGGGAGATGGGGCGGTAGTTGGAATAGTCGTCGGGGTTCAAGTTTGGTTTTTTTAGCAGCGCCCGCACCATGGCTTGTTTCCATGCTATAGGAACGACACCTGAGGCTATAGATGTGTTAAGGAGTTCTAGGATAACAGGCAGGGTGGTTTCGTGAGCTTGCATCAGAACTTCTGGTGGGGCTGGGTCGTGTGGGGAACCTGATTTGACTTGCCGTGCCATTTTACCGAGGGTGTCAAGGTCCTGGCCTGGAAAACCATCCTGGTGCACCTTATGGGTGCAACAGCATTGACCCTATTGACGATCCTCTCCCACATTCGTGTTTTCTCAGCTATGCTGGTCTGTATGACCAATGCGCCAAACAGCTGTTGCTCAACTCTGATGACCTCATCTATAACGATCTCCATCTCCTGGTTTGTGAACTTTGGATTATTCTGTGCTACATGTTGTGGGGTGAATGTGATTGGGGGTGATGGTGTGTATGGATGGGGGTGTGTGGGTCTGAATGTGAAGGGGATGTGTGGGTCTGAATATGATTGGTGGTATGTGTGAATATGGATGTGTACAGTTGTTGGTGTATTCTCAGTCTCTGTTGATAAATGTGTATGCTTTAAAAGATACTGGTTTGTGTGTGTGGGCCCTTTTTATTGGTCCATTTGTGGGTGTGGCTTAGTTTGAAATTTTGGTGGGTGTGTTATAAGGGGTGGGCCTGAGTTGGGCCCTCAGTTTGCCAGTTTGGATCTGGCCAGGACATTCTTGTGCAATGGTTAGTACTTATGAGACATATTTTGAAGTGTTGTGCGACTAGTTTGCACCTTCTTTGTGCTGTTTTAGGGGTACGTGTGCGCTTGGTTGAGGGGGGGGTTATTTTCGTCCTTTATTGTGTAGATCTCTCATACGCGACGTTTGTGCAGGGTACGCGTGCGCTTGGTTTAGGGGGGTTTGTTTTGTCGATTATTGTGTGGCTCTCTCATACACGACGTTTGTGCGGGGTATGCGTGGGCTTGGTTGAGGGGAGTTCGTTTTGTCTATTACTGAGTAGCTCTTTCAAACGCAATGTTTTTGCGGGGTACGCGTGCGTTTGGTTGAGGGGGGTTTGTTTTGTCTAATATTAAGTGGCTCTCTCATACGCGACGTTTGTGCGGGGTACACGTGCACTTGGTTGAGGGGGTTTGTTTCGTAGATTATTGTGTGGCTCTCTCATACGCGACGTTTGTACGGGGTACGTATGCACTTGGTTGCGGGGGGGTTTGTTTTGTCAATTACTGTGTAGCTCTCTCAAACACGAAGTTTTTACGGGGTACGTGAGTGCTTCATTGTGGAGGGGTTTGTTTTATATTTAATTGTGTGGTTCGCTCATACATGATGTTTTCTGCACAAATCACAGTTCATATGCGACGTTGTTTTTCCGTACGTATGGCGTTCATGATCCCCGGTCCGGATCATACTTTGCAGGTCGTACGACATGTTTAATAATCGTACAGTTCAAATTCCGAGTCAGTATCTTACAGTACTTTGCTTGTTTTTTATACAGTTCTGAAACATTCGGATGTATTTTTTTGTAAATTGATCGTACTACGAGATTCGGACGGATTTGTCGATTCGTACGTAAACGGCTAGGAATACGATTCGTCAGACGGTTTTCTTTCCCGATTCGGAATCGACCCCTTGATATATATATATATTGAGTGTACCAGTATTCTATGCATTTTACTACAACACATCTACTAGTTTGGAACAGGTAATGTGAATAGACATATTGTACTTTTTTTAGTACTGCATTTTATTATAACAGTGTGAGTGTTTTCCTATAGTGACTAGTTTGAAAATTTAACAACATTTAAAAAAATGAATATTCATATAAATAATTATATTTATATAATCTTATACAGTAGTAGACAATGGTATTTGTATAATATTTTGTTCAGGGCAGAATAGTTGATAAAGCTAATTTTGTGTTATGTATTAGGAAAACTGATAGAATTAAATGTTTATGTTTTTGTACAAGAACCTACAACATAAGAAATTGATTATGGAAAAACAACAGAACAATATGGAAGACGGTTTGGAAATTAGCAACAGTCTCATTGAGAAGCTAAAAGTACATTTCACAGGCAGCGAGAATGAAGAACAAGAAAGTAGTGCTGCAGATATCAGCTGTGATTTCCTAGATAAAAAGCTTGGATGCTGATTTTGTGGAAGCATCAGATGATATCGAGTTTGTTCATATAAATTCCGAAATTGATAACCAGGAAATTGATATCAATGAAATACCTGATGAAATTATTTTAGACGCTCTGTTAAATTATGAGATGTTAGAAGAATAAATGTATTATTATATATTAATAATGGTTTGAGTACTATGTAGTAAACAATTAACTGTAATAAAAGTGTAGCACTTATAAATTCACTTATACATTTTTTTTATTCTTTGCCCAGTCTGTATCATCTACACTTCCTTCAAACAGTCTGTCACTGTTTTTATTAGTATTGTAGTGAGCCATTCAGCAGAATGTTCTTATCTATGCACTGTGCAAACAATGAAGCTCTTATACATTTAGTCCGGCACTCTCCTTGCTTAACTGTAATCATCCAGTCCGTACCCAAGTAATCATGAAGCAAAGTAGGCCTTAGCCATGGACTGTTTTAAACCCCTATAGACAATGCTTGCAATCTTCTATGCACTTGCAAACTTCTCTTTTATACCTCCAATTCCTAGTCTGTATCGTTACACTTTCACTAAACATTCTCACCCTACTGTTTTAGTATTGTAGTGAGCCATTCAGCAGTATGTGCTTATCTATGTACTGTGGTAAAACTGAAGCAGTTATAAATTTAGTCAGGCACTTTCCTTGCAGAACTATAATCATCCACTCAGTACCTAAGTACTCATGCATTAAAAGAGGCTTGAGGCCATACACTACTTCAATGCTCTATAGACTATGCATGCAGTCTTCCATGCACCTGCAAACTTGTCTTTTATACCTTACATTTCCCAGTCTGTATCTTTACACTTCCAGCAAACACTCTGTGATTGCTGATTCAGTATTTCACTGAGCCATTCAGCAGAATGTCCTTATCTATGCACTGTGCTAAAAATGAAGCTCTTATAAATTCAGTCATGCACTCTCCTTGCAGAACTGTAATCATCCAGTCAGTCCCAAGTAATTCTGGAGCAAAGTAAGCCCTAGACCATGCACTGCTTTAAACTCCTATAGACTATGCTTGCAGTCGTCTATGCACCTGCAAACCTGCCTTTTATACCTTCAATTCCCCGGTCTGTATTGTTACACTTTCACTATACACTATCACACTACTGTTTCAGTATTATAGTGAGCCATTCAGCTGAAAGTCCTTATCTATGCACTGTGCTAAAACTGAAGCTTTTATATATTTAGTCAGGCACTCTCCTTGCACAACTGTTATCTTCCAGACAGTAGCCAAATAGTGATGGAGCAAAGTAGACCTTAGGCTATGAACTGCTTTAAATTCCTATAGACTATGTATGCAGTCTTCTATGCATGTGAAAACATATGTTTTATACCTTCAATTTCCCAGTCTGTATCTTTATACTTCCAGCAAACACTCTGTCACTGCTGTTTCAGTATTGTAGTGAGCCATTCAGCAGTATGAGCTTATGTATGTACTGTGCTAAAACTGAAGCGGTTATAAATTCAGTCAAGCACTTTCCTTGCAGAACTGTAATCATCCAGTCAGTACTTAAGTATTCATGCAGCAAAGTAGGCCTTGGGCCATAGACTGCTTCAAACCCCTATAGACTATGCATGCAGTCGTCCATGCACCGGCAAAGTTGTGTTTTATCCCTTCAATTTCCCAGTCTGTATCCTTACACTTCCAGCAAACACTCTGTCATTGCTGATTCAGTATTGTACTGAGTCATTCAGCAGAATGTCCTGATCTCTGCACAATGGTAAAACTGAAGCTGTTATAAATTCTGTCAGAAACTCTCCTTGCAGAATTGTAATCATCCAGTCAGTACTCAACTACTCATGGAGCAAAGTAGGCCTTATGCCATGGATTGCTTTAAACCCCTATAGACTATGCTTGCAGTCTTCTATGCACCTGCAAACTTGTATTTTATATCTTCAATTCCCCAGTCTGAATCCTTACACCTTCACCAAACACTCTGACACTGCTGTTTCAGTATTGTACTGAGGCATTCAGCAGTATGTGCTTATGTATGTACTGTGGTAAATCTTTTTTTTTGTCCTTATATATGCCACCAGATATTATATGCTCTAGATGGGTCTCTCTTTTGCCTTCTGTACTGACATTCCTGAAGCCGCCCCGGGGTCAATATATAGCTAACAGAGATCTCCCAGAGTTGGGTTGTTTCCTTATCCAAGTCCCCTGCCTTTTGATGGAATACCTCAGACTAGGGGAGGACAGGACCGACACAAACCTCTGGCATAATCATCGGACCATTTACCTATTTGATCAGGCCTCTAGTTTCGACCATACATTCTCTGAGCTTTCAGCTCGACCAGCCATGTCCATCTTACAAACTTCCATAATACTTTTTAAACAATCTGCAAATCTAGGAGGCGCCACTGACTTCCACTCTTTGCATATCTCTCTCCTGGCTACCACGTAGAAAATAAACTGTGAGGAAAAGTTGTTAATATTATACTCACAAGGTAGACCAAAAAATACTAGCCTAGGAGAACAGGGAATAGTTATTGATTAGACCTCACCCAGAAAACCAACTATCGCCCTCCAATACTCCTGAATCTCGGGGCATTCTAAGAATATATGCATGTCATTTGCTGCTAAAAGTTTACAACGGGGGCAATAATAGTTCTCCTGTGTTATCTTATACAATTTAGCCGGGGTCCAATACACCCGATAAGCCATAAACAGATGGTTCCTCCTTAAATTAGCCGGTTTTATTAATCTCTGGGACAAGGAGAAAGAATCTGTCCAAATCTTACTAATCTCTTCGGGGTATTCGGCTATGGTATTACCCCAAATGCTTGTCAGCTCGAGATCTAGATTACCTTTTGCCTCTGTGAGCAATTTATACCAAAATGATACTTCTCGATTCCGGACCTCCACCCTGCAACTTGAGTCAAGAATTCCAGTATATTTTTCCCGCTGTAATGCCTGGCTTGACCACCAAGCGGATAAAATTTAAATCTTGTCAGCGACCTGTTTGTAAGTGACATCAGGAAGTTCCAATCCATAAGACCTGAGTCTACCCATAAATCCCCCCATTTCTGAACTCCAGCTATTCTCAGAGGCAGAGATAGCTGGTCCTGAAGACACACGGGTGTGCCCGGGGAATCCCAGATTGGAGTATATGTGTGGTAGTATGGAATTCCCAAGGCCTTCCGGATAAACCCCCAATTCCTAAGTGCGGTCTGCAAAATCTTAAGACAGACTTTCTTAAAGAATTTCTGGTCACCAAACTTAAATAAAAAGAACTTTTGGCCTGTTGGTAAATCATGTAATAAAGCCTGAAATAAATGGCCCTGTGAAGATTAGTCTAATACGTTAGCGAGTAACCAGAAGTTTTTAAAATGGAAGGCATGGCAGTACAATAATAGGTCTGGTAAGGCCAGACCCCCAATCTTTAGACCCCTCCTCAATTATTTCCAGCCTATCCTGGAAGATTTGCAGGCCCAGATAAAAGAACCGATCTTGCCCTGAAGGTTCGCAATTTCTTTTAACGGAAAAGATAAAGGGATGGAATTATATAGGAAGGTCAACTTAGGAAGTATAGACATTTCAATGAGGTTAAATCGTCCATATATGTTTAATGGTAGACTGCCCCATCCTGTTAATGTTTTAATGATGTCTTTCACTACAGTCTACCAGCTGATTTTTGGGATATTCTTTAGTTCTTGAGTTAAATAAATTCCTAATTTTTGTTTTACCCCCTGTATAGGAATATTAATGTTCCACCCCATTATCTCTGTCTTCTCTCTATTGATCTGGTAGCCTGACAACCTTCCAAATTCCTCAGCTAAGGCAAATAGCCTGGGTATAGCTTCTATGTGATTAGAGGTGTATAAGAGAAGGTCATCTGCGTATAAGGCAGTTTTTAGCTCCATGTTTGCCATTCTAAAGGGTTAAATTACATTATCTTCTCTAATACCACAACCAAAGGCTCCATATAAATGTCAAACAAAAGGGGGGACAGGGGGCAACCCTGCCGGGTTCCTCTGGATATATTAAACGAGTCAGATAGAGCCCCGTTGACCAAGACCTTTGCTAGTGGGTTTTGATACGATGATTTAATACCCTCTATAAATACTGGAGGGAACCCAAATGCAACCATAGTGGCCCAGAGATATTTCCATATAACCTGATCGAAAGCCTTGGCCGCGGCTATCGCGACCAAGGCTAACGGAAGACCTTTATCTTCAGCGTAGTCTATGGCTCCTATCACTTGAAAGTTTAATTTGTTCAATTGTCTTCCCGGGATAAAACCCCTTTGATCAGAGTGGATTATGGATTATATTATTTTAGCAAGTCTGGTAGCTAAAATCCCGGAATATAACTTCATATCTGAGTTCAGAAGGGAAATTGGCCTATAAGATTCGATTTTCTTAATGTCTTTATTGGGTTTTGCAGTAAGCGTTATTGTAGCTTCAGCCCATGTAGGGGGGATACTGTGACCCTGGGTCAATAAACAATTAAAAAGTGTAGTGAGGACTGGCACCAGTTGTTCTGTATAGTCTAAGTAAACCTCGACCGGTAGCCCTTCTGAACCTGCGGCTTTGCCCCGCTTCATTTTCTTTAATTGATTTATTACTTCTCCCTCCATAATCTCACTTTTTAAATACCTCCTATCTGGGTCAGAAATTTGGGGTAAGTTTCTCTGGGTCAGCCAGGTCTCGATCTCTTCTAGCTCTGGATTCTTATCCTCAGTGTAGAGACTTTGCATAAACCTCCTGGCTTCCTCTCCGATACCTCCATCTTCCGCAATTAAGACCCCTGTCTCTCTCTGAATTAAGACTTTAATGTTGTTCCTATTTCTTTCCTCTCTAGATTTCCACGCTAGGAGGGCCCCACATTTTTCTCCATATTCGAAGTTCTTTAATTTACTGGTCTCCCATTTTTCTTTTATGATTTTCTCGTCACTGATTTTAAGTTGCAGTTGTAGATCTGAAAGCTCCTTCTCTAATGCCGTGATCCTCTCTGAGTTTGAAGAGATAGCTCTTTTTAACTCAGAGTCTTTTCTGATTATAGACTCTAGTTCTTCCCGCCTTTTATTTTTTATAGCCTTCCTTTTATACGCCATTAAGGAACTCAGGACCCCTCTTAAAAAGGCCTTGTAAGTTTCCCAAACACCCTGAGGGGTAGAGGAGCCGATATTAATTGTGAAGAATTTGTTGGTCTTTTCTCTTGCTTCTCTTTTGACCTGATCACCAAGTAGCAGTGTCCTCTCCAATGTCCATCTGGTGTTTAAGGGACTCAAACTTAATAGGAGGACCAATTCCAGAACAGCGTGGTCTGATATCCCAATGGGTGTAAATGGAAAGGAGCTGATGTCTGAGAGAAGATGCTGATCGACTAAAAAGTGGTCTATCCTTGAATAGTGTTTGTTCTTTTTACTGTAAAATGTAAACCCCCTGGTGGAACCGTATTTAGTCCTCTATACGTCCAGCAAATTGAAGTCTTTCATCATACAGCCTAAGGCAGAAAGTGATTTGGTGGGAGCGTGATACTTGGCTTTGGAGGTTCTATCTAGAATCTGATCAAAAACCGGGTTAAAATCACCCCCTAGGATCACTGGGCCCGTGGTCCCAAGTAAAGCAGCCGCTAACTTAAGTAACGGACCAGGGTTATCATTGTTCGGGCCATAATACGCTGCATATGTATAAGAGATGTTATAAATGGATATGACTGCCACCAACCGTCTGGTATCTTTAAAATTCTCAGATTGTTTCTTCGGGCCTGGGTTTCCAGTCTCTCCACATCATTAGCCAAAGATCTGTTTTGTGCTCTCAAAATATCAATGTCTTTTGAGTTTCCTCATATGGATTTATTTAAGGCTATAACTTCCGTTTCCAGCTTCCCAGTGCGGCAGATGACATCGTCTAGCTTAGAGTCCAGTAGGTCAAACCTATCATGAATCGCCTTTTGATTGCTTTCTGAGATATCAAATTTAGTCATCAGGTCCCCCATAAAAGACTGAAAAAAATATCCCAGCCTGTCTCCATCCAGCTCACCCAATTCTTCATATCTCA
Source organism: Lissotriton vulgaris (assembly GCF_964263255.1). Taxonomy (NCBI): domain Eukaryota; kingdom Metazoa; phylum Chordata; class Amphibia; order Caudata; family Salamandridae; genus Lissotriton; species Lissotriton vulgaris. The sequence continues at coordinate 1,291,715,600 of NC_141689.1, read as the reverse complement.
GTCTTGATCTCTGAAGCCACAGACTCTAGGTCTTTGTAATTTTGGTTGCCCTGAATTACGTTTCCTTCTTGAGTGGCTGTCAAGCTGTTTGAGGGAGGCTCAGCTATTACTAAGGGTATCTTGGGTCTAGTATCTTGTGGAGCCGACACTCTATCATCAGCCTGAATACTATGAGGAGGAAGGAGGGGAAGAGGAGGAAGGGAAATGGAGGAAGGAGGAGACGGGGGAGAAGGTATGTTGGAGCTAGTTTGCTGTGTGTGCTTTGACTGTACCTGAGCCGGCTGTGGCTCCGAATCCTGTCTATGGTTCAGGGTCCCTGTTACCCCATCCTCTTCACCTCCTACAAATACATTTGGCTGATCTGACTGTCCAGCACCCTCAGTATTAGACAGACTCTTGAGGGGGCCAAAGCGATTTTTTAAAGGAAACACAGTATCGCTATTTTCTATCTTTGTAGCTGGACTTGTTGACTGCTCCATGATTTTAAAGAAAGTTTTGAGGGAGGGAGTATTTTTCACTGCCTGCTGGACAGTATCAGACCCCTTAAGCTTTTTTACAGAAGTTGCCTTTTTTTCTTCCCCTTACAGGGGGTTAATGGCATGGGCCGCTCCCTCTCTTCAAAATCTAGAGTGTCTCCTGCCTTCAATTCCTGCCGAGATCTCAACTGATATCTATTTTTCCGTAGTGGGGGAATGATTCTGGCTTTAAGCAATCCTGTTTTCAAACTTGTACTGCCTGGAGCAAATTCCACCGCTGGCTTAAAGAGCTCGGTTTGCCTTTTTATTGTGAAAGACTTTATGGGATCCTCCACAGTTTTTGAATTCCCCCCCTCGCTGATGATTTTAACTGGAGCCTCTGCCAATACTGACTCCATAAAACCCTGTTTTGATGTAAACTGCAAGGTCAGCTTTGATATTAACCCCCCCTCTGCTCCACACCTACCACAAGGGTTGGCTCATCCTGTTTTTCAGGCGGGGCGCAAGAGTTTCCCTCACAGACTGGTCCTCTAAACCGTAGCTGTGCAAGCACAAATCAAGACTTTATCCAGAGGCTCCGCTGGCGTGCTCCCAGGTTAACCTGTGCATTCACCTCCTCACACGTCATGCGGGTCACTCAATGTGCAGGTCTTAGCGCCGCCGCCGCCGTAAAAGATGCTCAAAACGCCAGCAGTCTCAAAAAGGAATGGGGAGCATTTTTAATCTTCATAAAAGTGCTACCACAACGCCGAGCACATCTGTATCCTACCTCACTATATAGGGACGTTCATCCTCTTGCTGTAGCGTTCGGTGATCTCAGCCATCGGGAGTCTCCTGGAGCTGCCGCGACTGGCTCTCAGCCCGCCGCCATGTTCCTCTTCGTGGGCGTGACCCATACACCCATAGCGGCCGAGGGTCGGGTAAATCTGAAGCTGTTATAAATTCAGTCAGTCACTTTCCTTGCAAAACTGTAATCATCCATGCAGTACCCAAGTACTCAAGCATTGAAATAGCCTTAGGCCATAGACTGCTTCAAACCCCTATAGACTATGCATGCAGTCTTCTATGCACCTGCAAACTTGGCTTTTATACCTTTAATTCCCCAGTCTGTATCCTTACACTTCCAGCAAACAATCTGTCATTGCTGATTCAGTATTGTACTGAGGCATTCAGCAGAATGTCCTTATCTATGCACTGTGCTAAAAATGAAGCTCCTATAAATTCAGTCATGCACTCTCCTTGCAGAACTGTAATCATTCAGTCAGTCCCAAGTATTTATGGAGCAAAGTAGGCCTTAGGCCATGGACTGCTTTAAACTCCTATAGAATATACTTTCAGTATTCTATGCACCTGAAAACTTGCCTTTTATATGTTCAATTCCCCAGTCTCTATGCTTACACTTCCACCAAACACTCTGTCAGTTCTGTAATATTTTTGTAGTGACTCATTGATCAGTGTGTAGTAATCCATTCCCTACATTAAAACACTAATGGGCAGCTGTACAATAGGTAGTACATCTCCAGGGATATGCCAGTTATTGTGCACTGTGACATCACCACCATGGATGCGCCGTATTTACAATGTGGTGCAGTATGGGGCAAAAACGGCACAGCTATGTGATGTATCCATGCTGTGAGGGTGGTGCATTGCTTGACTTGCGTTGCAAGCGCAACGCAGCTCCAGCAATGCTCTTTGGGCCCTATGCTCACAATGCTGTGTCAATCCTTACACCTGCTCCAAGCAGGTGCAGGTTTTTGATTCAGCATAAGCCCAAAAGTGACTAAATTAAATCTTGTAGATTTCACTCAGTCACTTTTAGGAGGTGTTTCTGCGCCGGAACTCCCGCCCCCCCCCCCTGTGCAGGAAAGCCTCCTTCTGGCGCAGGGCTTTACAATGTGACACACCTCCCAGATGAGTCACATTATAAATACCACACATCATGGCACATCTTTTGCTCCACTGCTGCATCACAAAATTGTGTAAAAGACGCACAAGGGGTTGTAAATCTGCCCCCAACACATACAAATTCAACCAGGCAGTTTCACCAGCAGTGCAAATGGAAGCATAGACTTGTAACATATTTATGTGCATATGTTACATTCAAGTGCTTCGGAAGTACTACAGTATACTATAGGTAAACACCTTATACATTATGCTGTAGCACTTCTTTATAGTTCTGCACTTTCACATTCACTATACACTACTAATGTATTCATTCATTTATGCACTACACATTCATTTAAAGTTTTACACAATATCATAGAAATATAGCTCTTTCTTTGACAAGTGGAGGTAGTTCTGACTAGAAATGTTTTTTTGTCTTTTGAGTTTTGTATTTTTTTGTATTTTATTAACAAGTTTTTTTCTTTCTTTTTTCTTTTTTTTAAACAAAAAATATTAAACTGCAACCCAAAAAGTGTCCAACAGGAGCAAAACAATGAAAGAAAAATAATTATGTCTGCGTTTGAAGAGGTCAATTGATTGTTCCCCATAACACAATATTTAGTTTGAATTTTCAGTTCTGCAAAATCGGGATCAATGTTTGGGTGCGGATTGCTTGCCGAAGGTGGTGGTGGTGGAGTCGATGTACTCGCAACAGCAGGTGGAGGGTTTTCCTTCAACCTTTATGTTGCAGCTCTTGCGTAGTTGTTGGGGTGCAGAGTTTTTATGTGTCGCACCATACTCGCAGTCCCAAACAAGTACTTTTTTGTTGGATCACCCCTGGAGAGACTTGTTTTGCAGATTTTGCAGGTTACTTCGGGTGCATTACCCTTCTTTTCATCCTCAGGGAAGGTAAAAAAATTCCAAATTAAAGCTTCCTTTTTTTCTTCTGAGGCTCCTCAGGAATAAATTCTTCCTCAGAAGAATGGTTAGAAGAGGACTCCACAGGTGTAGCCATGGTGAACTTTCTCTCTATTTTGACAAGATCCACAGAAGAGATGCTTCTCCTAAGAAAGTCAAAGAAGAATGATTAAAATGGGAGGGGTCTTTCAACAGTTAGACTAGTCAGTGTCATGAGTGATGTCACTGACCATGTCATGAGTGATGTAATATGTGAAGTTATCAGCAGTGCGTTGCGGGTGCCCGAGTTATAGTTAGCTGAGCTAACTATAACGGGGGAATTTCAATGGTTTTCTATGAGTGAAATGTCCAGCTAACTATAACATGTGTGAAACCAATGATTTTTTCGGTGAATATATATATATATATATGTATATATATATATATATATATATATATATATATATATATATATATATATATATATATATATATATATATATTCATTGAAAAAACCATTGGTTATAGACCATATATAGTTAGGAATTAGCATTTTCAAAACCTTAATTTACTCGCACAAAACCATAGAAATTCGAATATATAGTTAGTTGCAATAACTATATATCGCGCACCCACAATCCACTGCTGATGATGTCACATATTACATCATTCATGACATGGTCAGTGACATCACTGATGACATCACTGATGACATCTCAAATGACATCACTGATGACATCACTGATGACAACACCCAGTGACTTTATGTTTCTGTAAAGTTAAAATATGTCTTACATATTGAAGAATGAGTGGATGTATAAGTGTCTGGATGAAGGATTTAGTAGGTGCATGACTGACTGTATGAGTGAGTGATTAGATGTGTCTCACTGAGTGCATGGGTTAGTGACTAAACTGTCTTAATTTGTGCATCATTATGTCTGTTGTTCTGTATACTGCTGCATGTGTTGATCAGTAGCTATATGTGTAACTATATGGGTTATTGATTGGTTGCCCAAGTATTTGTATGGGAGACTGAGTGTGTGTGTATGGGTGGCTGGGAGGTGTGTGACTCTGTGCATAGATGTGTGAACAGTTGATTCATCAGATGTATGGGTTCAAAAGTGCATGTGGAATCAGCTGTATGGGCGGTTGACTGTGTGCATGAGTGTATTGGTGAGTGAATTGATATCTCAGTGCTACATGTCAAAGTAAGTACATATGTAAAACACAGTACATGTGAGAGTTGACATATATAAATAACTGTGCATAAGAGCCAGTGAATTTGTGAGTGGCTGTATGGATCATTGTGAACCTGTATCAGGGATTGTATAAGAGAGTAAATATGTGTTAGTATATGTTTGAATAAGTAAGGTGTGTATAACTGTATAGTTGAGGAAATGGAGGTGTGATTGATTCTTTGCATGACTGACTAGGTGTGTGAGTAATTCCATGGATGAGTGACAGTCTGTGAGTGTCTGTTTACACTAATTGTATCTAACGTTATATTAGAGTCTGAAGAGGTTCATCGTATTATCACATGAATGATGTCATTAGTGATGTGATAAGTAATGACTAATGAGATGTCATCAGTGATGTCATTTGAGATGTCTTCAGTGATGTCATCAGTGATGTCATTTGAGATGTATTCAGTGATGTCATCAGTGATGTCATTTGAGATGTCATCAGTGATGTCATCAGTGATGTCACTGACCATGTCATGAATGATGTAATATGTGACATCATCAGCAGTGGATTGCGGGTGCGCGATATATAGTTATTGCAACTAACTATATATTCGAATTTCTATGGTTTTGTGCGAGTAAATTAAGGTTTTGAAAATGCTAATTCCTAACTATATATGGTCTATAACCAATGGTTTTTTCAATGAATTTTCTTGGTTTTGTAAATGGTAATCCCTAACTATATATGGTCTATAACCTATGGTTTTTTCAGTGAATTTCATTGGTTTTTTAAAAGCTAATATCTATAGCTGTAACATATATTTTTATTCTAATTCACAAATATATTTTTTATATATTTGTATTATATTTTTTTAATTCAATTTATATTATAGTTTAAATTATTTTTTCTTGTTTCGTTGCCGGTCCGCGAACCGGTAAATGTTCCGTTAGTGCAAATACCGCGTTAGAAAGGCACATCGTGATGCGTCCCGTAAACGCAACATATCGCGTTACTACGTAATGCCCCTTATGACGTGCTGCGTTAGCGCACCCGGAAGCGTTCTGGAACGCGAACCAAGGCGCGAAACGTAAAGCCCCGGAATTGATCCGAGGCGCGGCGCGGAACGCGGAACGTAAGCATAACTGGTCATGTGACTAGTTAATAAAACTTTTCATTGGTTGATTTTACTTTTAGTTTCCTAATGATGGAACGCTTGATCATATGACGTAAAACAAACACTTTTTATTGGTTTAGAATATTTTCTTTTCTCAACTGATGAAAGTCCCACCTTTTTTCCTCACTCCGACTTTCATTTTTATGAGAGAAAGACCTGTTTTTGTTTGCTAAGACATGGCATTTCTATTAGCTGCAGCTGGTGGATCTCCACCACCTCCACCACCACCAAAGAAGAGAGGACCGACTAGCCAGGTCATCTTCGACCAGGAAGAAAAAGAAGAGGAAGACAAAGGAACAGGAGCAAGGGACAAGTAGCTTTCTGAAAGAAATGCCAAGAACGTCCCGTGTGAAAGTGAATTTTATCTGGCAATTTTTTTCTTTTCCTTCTCATGAAAAGAAAGTTAATGCCAGGTACGTTACCTGCCTCATCTGCAAAAAAACCCTTTCGAGAGGGACCAAAAAAAAATATAGCTTTGGTAATCATACCATGCATCGGCACATGGAGACTTGGCACCCTCATAATTATTCCAAAGCGCAATTTCGAGATTTGGTGGATAACCCCCGACCGGCAAAAACAACCACCAATTGACTTAGCAATAAGTGAGTCAGAGGCAAGGGAAACGGTTCCAAATCTGCAAAAGAACTTTGGGCAGATGAGATTGACTTGTGTAGAGTGTGGAAAATTAATTTCATGTGGAGAAATGAGTATTACTTTAATAAATAGATCATGTGAAAATCATCAATGTCCAAAACGTCCTAGAAAGTAATTTTTTTTTTGTTGCTCCTGTTGAGCCCTTTGAAGTAAATCATTTTTGTTTCCCCTTCCTCAAAAAAATTACAAAATAAATATAAAACATCAAAAATATTAAAAAAATGTTCTTTTCAGAACTACCTTCCCTTTTAAAAAAAATTGCTAGAATGTTTAGCACTCTAGCATCCTCTATTTCTTTTGATACGCTTCCCGGTTAGCGTTCGGGTACACGAACCAGGAGCGAAGTAAAAAAAATATTTTTTTTAAAAAGACGAGTTAATAAACAGAGAGTAATGTGAAAAGAAGGAAAAATAGAGGGAGTAACACACAGTTACTATTGAAAGAGGGACTGATAAAAGAAGTGAAAAGAGTAGTATAAATAAGTAATAGAAAAAGAAATGAAGTAAGTAGCAAAGACAGGAAACTAAGGGTTAAAAAAAAGAAGCAGAGGAACTAATAAAAGTTAAATCTAATAGACATGTAACGTAAAGAGCACTAAACACTTACCTTATAATTGTCATTACCGTACTGTATTATCATTTTCATACTTTTAATCTGTGTAAGAAAGAACAAAAGAATTTAAATTAATACAAGATGGTAAAAAAAGAGTGAGCATAAGACAAAATGAATGTTAAATGTTAAATGTGGTATACTAGTAAAGCGTACAGCTGACCCAGCAAAGAGGTGTCCCGGCGCTGTATACCGCTGGGGAACCCATCCTGGCTTTCCCTGTGAGATGGTCCCTCCTGAGCATCCCCAAGGTGATGCCAGGCATCCCCGGCGCTGATGGGGCTGTTAGTTGAGATTAAGCAAGCTATTACCCAAAGTTGCTGAGTGGGACCCATCGTTGGAGTAGACACCGAGGCGAGAATTATCGAGTCCGCTGACCAAGGCTCAAGATCCTGCCACGTCAGGAATCGAACCCTGGTCCCAGGCCGACCTCTGCTTCTGGGTCTGCCGCCTCTAATCAGTGAGCCACACCAATCCATATACATATTAGAAATCACAATTCAAAGTAGAAAATTAATTAAACATATTTAATGGTTTATTTTTGCTGTTATCAGAAAAAATCAAATTTCACTGAAAACAGTGAGTTGAAGGTATTCATCATATAACAGCGGGGGGAAAAAACCACAATCAAAATGATTGTGTTTAAAAAACCCAAATAATATAAATAAGCAGAAATAGGAACTTCTCCAAAGTAACTTACTTTCTATGACGTCAAAGGATGTCCTATGAACAGCTTATACTCTGTTTTGCTGTTACTATTTTCTGCCCGCCACTTTCTGAAAGATAAACTCAATTGTTTTAAGAAAACTGAGACATACAAAGCAATTTGAAACAGCACACTAAGTTACAGCAACACCTAGAATCATTGCAGTCCAATTACCTACCCTAAATTCTGACTTCAAAAATCAAGTTAAAAGGCAACATTGCTTCATACTCAATTAGTAATGTTTGCTGAAAGAATAGCCATTTTTAAAATTTTAAATAAGCTGTGTAATATCCAGATATTGTCAAAGGACCAGCATATTATGTAATACCTGCAGTTGCAAATGTTCTTCCTGAAATCGATGACTGTGTAGCAAAAACATTTTTAATTAGACTGGACAACTTATTTTCTTCCAGTTTATGTAGTTGGAATTGTAAAATGACATTTCATCCATAAGTTTTCAAAAATAATGTGGACAGCATTGCAGACTTACATTTCCTCTACTCCTTATTTTGATCTGCTGCTTGATTTTGCTTATAAAAACAAACAGTTTTCGCTCTGTACTACAATTATCCACAAGGCCATATATAGTAGGAGCCATTAGAACCTCTGTAAATTCCTCTAAACAAATCCCAAGCTTCCTTTCCTAAAATTTTGGTTGTAAGAACACCAGGTAAGAATTTTGAAGGAGGAAAGGCAATCTTTTTTTAAAAGTTAAAACAGAATCATTGCAGAATGACCAACCGTTTCCAGATTTCAAATAAGCTGTGTAATGTCCTGAATTAGTTGAAGGACCGTTATGATATATAATTGCAGTAGTTATAAAAGTCCTTCCTGATATTGACAACTGCGAAGCCACAAAATTATTAATTAAAGTTGTCAATTTAGTTCCATCAGGCCTACATCGTTGGAACATTAAAATGACATACTGGCCATAACTTCGTAAAATTAACGTGGACAGCATTCCAGACTTACATTGGCTGCACTTCATATTTTGATCGGCTGCCTTTACTAGCTTATTGAAGGAAACTGATTTACTGTCAGGCAAAGTTAAATATATAAATCTTTCTGAGTCTACACTATTAGTACTTGATAGCCTACAGTTCTCGCAGTCATGCTGCCATTGATAAGAAAGGCCCAATAGATAATCTACATCTACACCCTCATCCTGCAATACATCAAGCATATACATTAAAAACTCCTGACAATCCTGCTGAATATTTTCAGAGAATTCTGTTTGACCTGAACATTCGTCTAACAGAAAACAAATTTCAGACACACTTTCTACTCTCGTTTTATCAGCACTACATTTCTCTAACACAGAATTCAACAAACAGCATAAACTTTGTTCCGAATTGATCACAATCTGTTCTTTGAAAGTCTTTAGTGAAAAGAGAACATTAACAACTACATTAGCATAGCAGTTGACACCAGAACTATTTTCAAATTTAAACCCAATAACATTTTCAACAGAATTCATTTTATTCCTGCTTCCACTTTTGGGTTCATCGACTTTTGGTCTTTTTGCTACAACCTCCCTACTATTACTGATATTTCTTCGTTTCCGGCCTACCACACGTTTCTCAATCAAAGGATATTGAGGCAAATGTGGCGCATGCCCTCTTCTTAACCTATTGTATTCCTTATCACAATCTAGATCTGCACAAATGTTTGTGACATCACAGTCAATCAAGTACAAACCCGATAAAGTTTTGACTCGTGACAATGCTACATAAGCCATACCCTCTTTGAATACAGAACTGCCAATATTCACTAAAGCAGTGTCTACACTTAAACCTTGCGATTTATGAATTGTCACCGCATATGCCAAGCAAACAGGAAACTGCTTACGGCGAACATATAAGTCTTTAACAAGCAAAAACCTAGCAGAGCAACGACCAATTAGCTGTACTTCCTCAATGCCATCAAATTTAATTTTTAAAAATTCAATTCCATCTCTATTTCTGTATTTCTCAAAATCAACAACATTACCCATTGATCCATTTACCAGACCTCTTTCAACATGTAAATTCCTTCTCAAAATGATTCAGCAATTTAGGCACACATTCAAAGTCTTTTCAAAACCCGCAGTTTTAGATATAGTCTTCTCTAATGAATCCAATTTAGATTTCAAATTCTCTGACAAAATAATTGTTGCTCCCATATGCTTTATTTTGTCAATAGCTTCAAGTTTCACAATCTCTTGTTTTTCTAAATTCAACAATTTGTCGTTGAAGATGGAACATTCTGCAAGAGTTGGCATCAAACATATTCCAGATTTCTTCACAGTAATTTTCTGAAAAATATTCTCTGGCAAAACGTCTTCTTCTGGATATAAATTTGACAGTAAGCATGCATGTAAAGCTTCTTTACCACGCTCAGTCACTCTCCCGATTCTAATATCTTGTAGAATATTCTTGTAATCTTCGTCCTTCGCCTGACGCATATTTTCACGCAGCTCAGCATAACTGAAGTTTAACCATATGTTAACGTTGCCAATGCTCCCTAGGCACTTCTTGGTATCTTCATGTGTAAGCAGTTTAAAAACTGGTTGTCCTTTCACTGGTGTCAGCTGCAGAAGATCACCAAAAACAATGATGTATTTGCCACCGAATAACACATCATACTCTGTTTTAAGAACTTCCTGCATTCTTAAATGCACAAAAGCAAGCATGAGATTGGAAACCATGCTTACTTCGTCAATGATAAGAAGTTTCATCTTCTTCAAAACTCGAGATACTTCACAACAAGCATCTCCAGATAACTTGTGGTATTGTAATTTGTTATCATGCTCCACTGGCAGCATCAGTAACCGATGCAAAGTAATCCCTTTAATGTTATGAGCTGCCAGTCCAGTTGGAGCGGTCACAACACAAGACAGCAATGAATCAGTCCTTTTCTGCATATAACATGAAATTGCTTTAATAAGGAAACTTTTTCCAGTTCCTGCTTCTCCACTCACGTACAGTCGGACAGGCTTCAACAACGTACATGAGCACTCTTCCATGCTCAATTTGGTTGGTAACTTCGACATATATTTTCCTCTGCTCAACATTAAGTTGTCTTTCCAATTCTTCTAAGTTAACCGCATCCTTCTGAGCATGTGCCATAGCTCTTTCCACTTCAATCATGGCAGTGGCAGCTTCATTTTCAATAACTGGTTTTCCTAGTGGATCCTGACTCAATGAAACAGAACTCTGACTGTCCTGAGAACTGTCTCTAGCAATCTCGGCTGCAATTGTTGCTTCCTGCTCAATTTCTGCATTCAACATTTGTAGATATTTTAGAAAAACAGGACATTCTATGGACTCCTTGGCTGCATTGAAAGAGTCTTCGTAACAGAGGAAATCCCCAAGCAGTTCCTCTTCTGCACGCCAAGGCTTGAAAAGTTGCAAAAGAGCTAAATATAAAAACTCTTTTCTTTCGGGAGATTCGCAATCCAATTTTCGATGATTTATCAATTGACATTTTTTTTGCTTGACCAGACATCCCTCACTTCCAATTACAGCATACACTCCTTTATCAATATCTTCTTTGATGTTCCTCTTGAAAACGTAATTTTGAAGAACTTCATACAGACAAGCATTCTCCAGGTGACTGCTTCTATTTGGATAATATGTATCCAACATGTTGCTCTTCAAAATATCTGTACTGTTTGGCTCCTTCTCCGCCAAATACTCAATTTCCCGTACAGGTTTCAGAACTCGATTATGCGTTGCAGCAAGACCAAGACTCGCCCAAATGATACTCCTAGATTTGGCATAGAGACTTGCTGAAGATAACCGGTCAGAACATTCGTAAGCTCCAATTTCTCGATGCGACAACATCTTCAGACTGAAACTGTACAACTTCTTACTGAGGCTCTTTTCATGGGAAATATCCTCCCACATATCCTTCAGTTCTGTCTTTTCTTTTTTAGTGATGTAAGACGTCACATACCGAGCCACAGCCATACAGTTGTCAGCCACAAACTGTATATCCATGTTAGCATTCCACATGGACAAAATCACTGGGTTGTAGTCGTTGATGTACTTGGACTCTTCGTTTCTTTTCAAATTGTATGTGTTTTTGGGTGATTTCCTCGTCACATTATGTCGCAGCGATGACATCAAATTGTTAACTCTTCCTTTTGATAACACCGAACGTGGAAATGCAAAACGACATTTGGTGTAGTATTTGTCCTTGTTTCTGAATTTACGATGACAGTACTTTCTTAGACTTTTGTCTTCGTTTGTCTTTGGAACAGCACATGTAGCATACTGTTCTATGAAACTCATCACTAAGTCATCCGGATCTGTTCCAAATTTGGGTGCATCTTTAATCCATAGTAGCATATGTATATGAGGAGCACCTCTTGCTTGATACTCCTTTCTCCAGAAGAAATCCAACACCTCTCCAAGAGGTGGATTTTTCTTGTTCGTGATGAAAGACATCATGACGGCGGTACCAATACTCATTAGTACCACGCTGACAAGCCATGAGATTAATCAGGTGAGAATCCAAAATACTGTCTTGCACATTGACTTTATCCATAAAGTCCCTTGCCGAGATATTTCGCAGTTGTATACCACTTTCAAGATGTGGTTCACTGCATAAGACAATCCAGAGAGATCACTTTCAAACAATAGATGAAATAAATAGGGAATGCATTGTCGAAACCTAGGATCTTCTGTATACAATCGTAAAGTCCGGTATTCTGAAGCAGGAATTTGAACAGGTCGCTCATCATAACGTCCTCCTCGACCTGTGGGAAATAACTGTGGGAAACACTGAGCTTCCAAACTTTCCTCCCAAACACTAATGGGACTACCTTTGGCTTGTTTCATTTGAAACAGCTCAATAGCATTCCCCATGACTTCCTTGGAATGCAACGGATGAACACTATAATGTTCATATATTTCTTCCTTTTTAGAGGCTTCTACTTTCTCAATTTGACCAGGACACAAATCGCTGTCCTCTTCTTCACTTACTTCCTCTTCTGCAACACATACATTCTTTTAGTACTTATTATTTTTTTATCAAATACAATGTTGCCTTTTTAACTTTCCTAACATCCACTAAATATTGCCAGATTTTCTTACTCTTTGTCGGAACACCATTAACTATGATAACCAGAGGTTCCTCTTCCACTTTCTCTACTCCAATTGTATTAATGTTTTTCTTCAAATCCAAAGACAAATAAACAACCCTTCCCTTTAATCCTCTCTGTAAATCTGATGGAGGCAACTTCCCTGTCTTTGACTCCATTCGTACAATAGCCTGGAAGGGATGGACACTTTGAATCAAAATAGATTCATAAGTATTTAAATCCTTCAATTCATAAGGAATGTCATCTAATTCCAGATTATTATAAACCGCTCTAGCAGGCATCTGGTTTTGGTTTAATTTGTTTTAGCAATAAGTACACATACGTTGGTCTGCTCCCAAATCAAAACAATTTTCTACCATCAAGTATGTGGCAAAATCCTTCCATTCACTATTGTTTTCCATATCACTCTTTGTATATATATCCACTAACTTAGTCTGATTCTTATAATAAGTCCGTCGACAACACACACAAGTGAAATTAGGCCTCTCACTTGATTTCACCATAAACATGGAAATTTCCTTGTGAAACTTATCTGTACTGAAAATCTGTTCACTGTCTTCCACATTACCATCTTCTAGTGGTTCAATATCAACATTGTTCTCTTTACCAGCAAAATAACAGAACTCAATTTCTTGACAAATATTCTTCACATCTACTTCAGAACCATGCAAAAGAGCTCTGCTTAATTTTTTAAGCATAATTGCTGGACTCTTAGCATAATACAACATTCTAACTAATTTCCTCACTTTATTATGATGCACTGCTAGCATCCTGAAATTATGAAATACACTCTGGCATACTCTCCTAGAAAGACAAATCAGATAATGACCACGCAAACCTGTCACTTGTCTCACTCTGCAAGGATCTAATTCTTGCAACAACTTTATTTTTTGCTTTACACTTTTCTTATGAAATGTCCGTATAAAATCACAAAGCAAATTGATGGAATCCTGACGCACACTGCAAATAGAACTACACTTCCAGGTGTACACTGGTCCCTTAGGACGTCTCCCTAAAACCTCATCACTTAGCGCCTCTTCTGCATCTACAGACACAAGTATTTCTTTTTCAACCGGATGACCATCTTTTACCTCATATGCTCGACCACTGCTGTCAACTGCATGCACCAAAACATTGTCCTGAAAATAACTCTCCTCATTAAAAAATGCCTCACTATTTGAACCATGCATCCATTCTCCTAAGAAAACTTCACAAAAATTACTTCGATTAACGTCTCTCTTCCATCTACTATTAGATTTGAAAACATAGATTACCTTGTTTAGTTTCCTAATTCTATCAATTACCAAAATAAATAACTTTCGCTTGATTTCGAAAGCCTGATCAATAATTTTCTCTACATTTTTCTTTTTCTTATAAAATGACACTTTCTGTTGACCTTTTTTAAATTGTTTTACCAAATTGACAATTACCCTGTTGCGGAACATTCGCTTACGAATGTCCCTGAAAATATTTGCCCTTCTACTGCCATGCACAGAGTTATCTCCTGCTCTAGCACAAACTTTTTTCACGGGCCTTTCCTTTCCATTTAAATTGGCTCTCTTTTTCTGGACTAAAACTTGTTCTGTAGTTATACTTTTGTTTCTACAAATGTTTTTAAGGAATGATTTCGTTCTCTTACCCGGTGTTCTCTTCGTCCGTTGAGGTAATACTAATGTAGAGGACTGCTGCAAAATGTTAGGTAACTGCTGTCTTTGATGTTTCGTAGCCTTTCGAATTCTATCTTTAGACGGCATTGTCTAATTTCCAAATAATCTGCAGTTGAATCTGTGGTGAAATATAATAAAAAATGTTATTAACCACTATTACCAAACAGTAAATCAATAACAGTAAGAACTAGATTCAACAATGCTATAAAAATAAATAAAATAAAAGTATTCACAAGGGTGCAGGGGGTATCACTTTGACACCCTCTGGCACCCTCAAAACAGGCACAGGTGTCATGTGGCAGGCAAACCAGCCCTAAGGGCAGGTCTGCCTTCCACATGACATAGGTGTGCGAGCACACATGTGCATGCACACCGGAATCAGTATTTTACCATGAAGTTTGATTTCATGCTAAAATACCGATTCGTTAAGGCCTTTGGGACTCAGAAGACTCCCCCCTACATAGCAAATTTACAGAATCGGTAAAATTACCGATTCGGTATTTTACCAAACAAATAATTTTTCCGATTCTGTAAATGTAGATTTACCTACATGTGGCCCTGGATTTAGGCCCCTACATACCGATTGGCAATTTAACGGTCGGAAACGGCCGAAATCGGCCGTAACCGGTCGGTAAATGGCCTGAAACGACCACCTACATCTGGCCCTAAGTGTGCATGCATTTGATTTCAAACAAAGTTTTAAAACATTTTATGTAAAACAATAATACACCTACATTCAAAGGGAACAGACTTAAAATGCCCTAATACACATGAAAACGTTTTTTTAAGGAACTTGCACCTTTTTTTCAATAACTTTTAACATGGCTATGTAACTCAAACAATCGAAATAAAAATTTGCCAAGCACACATGGGGGCGTATTTACAAGGGCCTTGCACTACAAGGAAAGTGACTTCAAATGACCAGACACACATGGGGACGTATTTACAAGGCCCTTGAACCCGGGGGAAGTGACTTGAAATTGCTAAGCACACATAGGAGGGTATTTACAATGCCCGTGCAACACTTATGCATCATTTTTTACATATACACCGTAACATTAACAACACAATTGCATCATATATCTGTTCCGCAAAAGCGACGCATTGCAAGAGTCACATCATTTTACCATCAAAAACAATTTCACCAATTCTGTAAATGTAGATTTACCTACATGTGGCCCTGGATTTAGGCCACCAACATACCGATTGGCCATTTACCGGTCGGAAACGGCCGAAATCGGCCGTAACCGGTCGGTAAATGACATGGAATGACCACCTACATCAAGCCCTAAGTGTGCATGCATTTGATTTCAAAAAAAGTTTTTAAACCTTTTATGTAAAACAATAATACACCTAGGGCCAGATGTAGGTAAATCACATTTACCGATTTTGAAATACCGAATATTACCGAATTTTACCGATTCGGTATTTCAAAATCGGTAAATGGGATGTAGGTACCAACATCTGATTTATTACCGATTCCTTATAAATTCGGTATTTACCGATTCGGTATTTGCTATTGAATCCTATGGGCCTTGAAGCCCATAGGATTCAATTCAAATACCGATTCGGTATTTACCGAATTGGTAAATACCGAATTTGTCAAGGGTGCAGGGGGTATCACTTACACACCATCTAGAACCCCCAAAACGGGCATGTGTGCAATGTGGCACACAGACATGCCCTAAGGGCACGTCTGTCTGTCACATGGCACATGTGTACATGCACAGATGTGCATGTACACAGGAATCGGTATTTTACCATGGATTTGTATTCCATGGTAAAATACCGATTCTGAAAGCCATGTGCCAATGGAAAATTGGCTACCCACATTTCAATCTTGCATTTTCAGTAAAATTACCGAATCTGTAAAATTACCGAATCGGTAAAATTACCGAATCGGTAAAATTACAGATTCAGTAAAATTACCGAAAATGCAACATTTAAGAACCCCCACATGTCAATGGCCATTTACCGGTCGGTAATGGCCGAATTCGGCCGTTAACGATCGGTAAATGGCTATTTTCGGCCACCTACATCTGGCCCCTACATTCATGGGGAACAGACTTAAAATGCCCTAATACACATGAAAACGTTTTTTTAAGGAACTTGCACCTTTTTTCAATAACTTTTAACATGGCTATGTAACTCAAACAATCAAAATGAAAATTTGCCAGGCACACATGGGGGCGTATTTACAAGGGCCTTACACTATGAGGAAAGTGACTTCAAATGACCAGACACACATGGTCACGTATTTACAAAGCCCTTGAACCCGGGGGAAGTGACTTGAAATTGCTAAGCACACATAGGAGAATATCAACACGTATGCATCATTTTTTACATGTACACCGTAACATTAACAACACAATTACATCATATATCTGTTCCGCAAAAGCGACGCATTGCAGGAGTCACATCATTTTACCATCAAAAACAATTTCACCGATTCTGTAAATGTAGATTTACCTACATGTGGCCCTGGATTTAGGCGCCTACATACCTTTTCGCCATTTACAGGTCGGAAACGACCGAAATCGGCCGTAAGCGGTCGGTAAATGGCCTAAAAGACCACCTACATCAGACCCTAAGTGTGCATGCATTTGATTTCAAACAAAATTTTAAAACCTTTTATGTAAAACAATAATACAACTACATTCATGTAAGGGCAGGTCTGCCTTTCACATGACATACGTGTGCATGCACAAATGTGCATGCACACCGGAATCGGTATTTTACCATGAAGTTTGATTTCATGCTAAAATACCGATTTGTTAAGTCATTTGAGACTCAGAAGACTCCCCCGTACATAGCAAATTTACAGAATCGGTAAAATTACCGATTCGGTATTTTACCGAACCAATAATTTTTCCGATTCTGTAAATGAAGAATGCAAAATCGCCTTTGAAAGCAGAATGCAAACACTTGACGCAAAACATCATTTTAAATACACAGTGACTTTCTAATTTACGCAAAAAAGCATACTACTCTTTAACTAAAATATATAAACGAAAACTCACCTTTACAAATTCTTTTTGAAATTGAAAACAGTCTCAGAAACACACCAATTATTCTGTACCAGAATTAAAGGTATGCACTCCAGAGGCTGGAACCAACAAAGGCACCGAAACACTGATATTCAACACACATATCTCTCATGTCAGCCAATAAAAACTCTTCCCTCACTTTTTTCAAATCAACACCCTTCCCCCCTCTGCCCTTTCTACCTCTTTTCCATAGCAACTACCGCCTGCCTGACCTGTCATGGTCACAATTTCACACAACAATGTTTCAAATGAACTCTGAACTCTCAGTACACCTGCTAATCCACTGCAATCTTTCATAACAACATTTTTAAATAACCATTCAAAATACATCTTTCAAAGACCACATCCATGCACCCTAACGTTCTGTTTTCAGCAATGGAAATACACCAATCACTGCTAATGAATCATTTGCACTTAAACTCCACAGTTTTTTACATTACAAACATCACTATTTCAACTGCCATTTTATTCCCACACTTCATCTGACTGCAGCAAAAACTCCTCTAGCTATGTTTTCAGTCTGGATTCTTGGATGTGGAAATCAAATGGATTGGTCGAAGAGGATTGAAATGTCACCAATTGATACCATTGGTGAAAACCTCTTTACATTTGCCAACCCCTGACCTCATAATAGTGCACTGTGGAGGAAACGATTTGGGCACTTTGACTGGGGTAGGTCGGGAAATGCTTTTAAAGGACACCTTTGAGCAATTGATGACACTTTTTCCTCAAACTGCCTTGGTATATTCTAATATATGCCAAAGACAAAAGTGGAGGTGGTCCAATCAATTTTGTTCACAAATTGAGAAATCGAGGAAGCATGTAAATAAGTCAGTTTCAGCTTACATGAGGGACCATGGAATGGGCTGCATCTACAACAATAACTTGCGTTACTACATGCAAGATATCTACAGAGGAGATGGCGTGCATTTCTCAGATGAGGGAAACAGAGTTTTCATACTAAATTTAAGAATGTGTATTGGTCACTACTTATAAGTTTCTAGAACATACACAGAACCCAAAAGCTCTTTTCAGAGCTACCTTAACTTAGTGTACTCTTTTGAAATTTCGAATGTACCTTTTTTCACTTATTTTCACCTATATTCGCTTCCCGGTACGCTACCCAGTTCGCGTACCTGCAGCTAACCACGCGAAAAAAACCAATTTTTTTTATCGACATATATGAGCCTCCTCAGCCACCCTCAGAAAACTTAGGGAAACAGCATACGTCTAAAGTACCCCAATCTACCCATTCTGAACATTATTTACCCTCCATCTTATATCTCAATTCTACCGAAACACAAAATGGAGGACTCCCGTAACACTGCAAGTTCCCGTACCGGGAAACGCACTGACAAGCACTCGCTCAAAAAAGGTGGGAAAGTAATTTACAGAAAAACCACTGGAGACACTTTCACCAATTAAACAGTAGCTCATACTACATACCAATCCCTACCATTTTCACAAATTTAGTTGGAATACCATTTATCCATTTAGCATGTAGAACTCTCTAAAATCCCTGAGGTAAATTACTTCACAAAACATATCGGAAGTTTTGGAAATGACAACCAATTAAAATATTACTTTCAATTTCTACTATTACATCATGACATTTGATTGGTTATGTACCTGAATATATATAAACAAAGAGAGAGAAACACAGCCATTTTGACTACTACTTGATGAAGTGCAGAACAACAAAAAATCAACTGATAACTTCAAGTTATATTTAAAAGGTAAGATATTATTTTTAAAAATGAAGTATGTTCTGTACTGAAAGCTAATTAGAAAAACATTTTCAGACAGTTTTACTCTTTCACTCTGTAATACTTATAGAATAAAATAGACTTCTCTGTTTTAGTTATGGCAGGGCCAGTCCAAGGATTTGTGAGGCCCTGGGCTAAAAGGGAACGTGCATGAGGCCCCCTCCAAATTACATAACTGGCCACTTACAAGGAGAACATGCACAGACACTGTGGGGGCCCCATTGTCCAGCATTTTGACGCCCCCACAGTTTTAACTTTTACTCCACACACATTTCTCACACCTTCATAGATGTGAGAATTGATTGTGGTCTAAAAGTTAAAACTGAGGGTGCGCCAAAATGCTGGACAATGGGCCCCCCACAGTGTCTGTGAATGGTCTCCTTGCAATTAAAGGAGCGTCTCCTTCTTCCTCCCCTATACCTCCTGACACCATCCATGAGAGGCCCAAGGAGGGGGCCCCCGCCAATGGACCTTAATTGCAGGCGACACCTTTCTTTGTGATAGATCTCCAGGAAAACAAAAGGACACATCACCAGTGCGTGGCCCCATGCTGGTGGGCTGAGTGCGAGGCCCTGAGCTGCAGCCCACAACTGCCCATGCCTAGCGCCGGCCCTGAGTTAAGGATAGAGTTAGACTTCTCTAGTATAATTCAGAATTGACTAAGAGTTTATTTGATAATTTTCTTCATATTTCTACTTCCAATTTGATACCATACACTGCCCAAAGAAAAAAACACTGTTTAAATAACCAAACTGCCTGTCTGTACTGAAACCCATCAGGCCCTATCTGTACTGATATATTTATTTTTTATGCAATTTACAGCAAGAAAATGGAAGGACAACAAAAAGAAATTAATATTTCATTTGAAATTAATATGGAAAACAATCCTAAGGAAGACAAAAAGGAAATAGACTTTATGGATCACTCTCTGGACCAAGACTTAATTAATTGTGTAGAAGAAATTGAATCATGGAATGAAAAGGAGGACATACCTGATGAATTAATGTTGGAAATTCTTTTAGATTTTGAAAAATCACAACAATACATTTTTATTTAAAAATTAAAAATAGTTTGAGACATTGTTCTTTTTTATATGTAAATTATGAAATAGTACCAAAATACATATAATATAAAGTAAGACTTAAAATATACTGTGCAACTTTTTTGTGTTACATGCTAACTTTGTTCATAGTTACTTCCTTTCTCCCACTATATAATCCCCAATGTGTATTTAACATCTCTTTATCATCTCCTGCCACCATGTTGTTTCGACTTTCCAGACATACTATGGTATGAATTCCATATACCACAAAAACTTCTTTAACAACAAGCAAGATATCTACAAAGGAGACGGAGTTTATTAAATTATAGACTCTACATTGATACCTACATGTAGCTCCGTAAATAAAAAAAACAAAAACAAAAAAAACAAAACGAACAATCAATAAACATACAATAAGTTAAAAGTCAATCATTCTTGTTTCCTTATAGTACGGTCCCCAGACCGCTTTCCGGTACACGAACCGGGCGCACCCCACGAAAAAAACAATTTTTTTTTTTTTTGGCCCCGCGGGGCACTTTAATATCCCCCTCATCAATCCTAGGGGGTCAGAAGGGGTCTACCTTGCCCCCTTTCCTTCATTTCCCCCTTCGTTTTGGCCTCCTCTTGTCTCTCAATCCTACAGAGAGACAAGATGGCGGCCGCTACGTACTGTTTAGAATGTTGACAGACACCGGAGAGCCAGTCAGCTTCGCTTCGCAAAGCTCCGTTACGCGAAAAGTACGCAAACTGGTGCGCTATCCAGGACGCTGTCACAGATATATCTGTTTTTTAAAACGTTAATTTCTCAAAATCCACTGGAGCACATATATATGAGACCCAGCAAAGGCACATCGGGCTAACAGTCCCTACAATTTTGCCAAGTTTTGTGTAAATCCATTTAGCCATTCGAGCTAAAAGTGAGGCCAAAAGCCCTATGGAAATTAACATGGGAAAAACACATTTTGGGACCCCCCTTTTTTCTCGACCCCCCCTTGACGAAACCCCCCCAAATTTTCAGGGGTGATCAGAAACAAAATGTGCCATTTTCCTGAAAATTTCAGCCGATTCCGTCCACAAACGCCAAAGTTATTAGACATAGAATTTTCAAAAGTTCCATAGAGAAAAATCCTAACTATATATACCTACTGGCGACCGCCAGTAGGTAATATATATATATATATATTCACAGAAAAAAACAATAGGTTTCACAGTCGTTATAGTTAGGAAATAGCATTTAAAAAACCGTTGAAATTCACAAAAAAACATAGGTTTCACACAAGTTATAGTTAGCTGAACATTTTGCTCACACAAAACCATTGAAATTCCCACGTTATAGTTAGTTGAACTCACTATAACTTGCGCGCCCGCAACCCACTGCTGATGATATCACATATTACATCATTCATGACGTGGTTAGTGACATCACTGATGACATCACCAATGACATCTCAAATCACATCACTGATGACATCACTGATGACATCATCCAGTGTCTGTGTGTTTCTGTAAAGTTTAAATATGTTTTACATATTGAAGAATGAGTGGATGTATAAGTGTCTGGATGAAGGATTTAGAAGGTGCGTGACTGACTGTATGAGTGAGTGATTACATGTGTCTTACTGAAAGCATGGGTAGTGACTAAACTGTCTGAATGTGTGCATCATTATGTCTGTTGTTGTGTAAGCTGCTGCATGTGTTGATCAGTAGCTATATGAGTGGCTATATGGGTTATTGATTGGTTGCCCAAGTATTTGTATGTGAGGCTGAGTGTGTGTGTGGGTGCCTGGGAGGTGTGTGACTCTGTGCATAGATGTGTGAGCAGTTGATTCACTTGGTGTATGGGTTTAAGAGTGTATGTGGAAACAGCTGTATTGGGCGGTTGACTATGTGCATGGGTGTGTTGGTGAGTGAATGGATATCTCAGTGCTACATGTCCAAGTAAGTACATATGTAAAACATAGTGCTTGGGAGAGTTGGCATATATAAATGACTATACATGGGAGGATGTGATTAGGTAAGTGGCTGTATGGATCAATGTGTACTTGTATCAGTGATTGTAAAAGACAGTAAGTATGTTTTAGTATATGTTTGAATAAGTAAGGTTTAGTGTGTATAACTGTGTAGATTGGGAAATGGGAGTGCGATTGATTCTTTGCATAACTGACTAGGTGTGTGAGTAACTCCGTGGATGAGTATCAGTGTGTGAGTGTCTGTATAGGTGTATGAGTGGATATGATAGTGTTCTATTGATGAGTGACTGTATGTATGAGTGATTGTATGGGTGAATGAGTGGATGTGTATGTAGACCTCCAAATCAGTGAGTGCGTATGTAGTTACTGGTATTGGTGTGTCAATAATTTCAGGGCTTTTAGTTTATAGGCCCCCTGGACCGGCTGGATCTTTCTTCGATGAGCTCCAGTCGGCAATTTCGGCACTGGTTCTGAGAGCGGTATATTTAACAACAAGGGGTGGTGATGGACAGAGTTTCTGAATTAAGCAGAATACTCTCACCCAGTCAAGAGATCAGGGCTAGATCCAACACCGTTTTTTAGCTCACTGCACCATCCCAGCTCAGAACCTGGCTATATGCAAATTAGTCTGTTCCTGTCCCAGTGCATGATGGGAAAAGGGCAAACCAAACTACCGAGCCAATTCTTACACTGGGAAGGAAACAAGCTTCCGGGGACCGGTTTCTGGCATTTCAGCCGTCGTCGGCCCGGCTTGCTTGAATCCTGATGGTGCAATGAGCAAGGTACTCACATCTGAGTATACCCTTCCACGCTTAGGGTGGACAAAATATTTAACAACAAGGGGTGGTGATGGACAGAGTTTCTGAATTAAGCAGAATACTCTCACCCAGTCAAGAGATCAGGGCTAGATCCAACACCGTTTTTTAGCTCACTGCACCATCCCAGCTCAGAACCTGGCTATATGCAAATTAGTCTGTTCCTGTCCCAGTGCATGATGGGAACAGGGCAAACCAAACTACCGAGCCAATTCTTACACTGGGAAGGAAACAATCTTCCGGGGACCGGTTTCTGGCATTTCAGCCGCCGTCGGCCCGGCTTGCTTGAATCATGATGGTGCAATGAGCAAGGGACTCACATCTGAGTATACCCTTCCACGCTTAGGGTGGACAAAATATTTAACAACAAGGGGTGGTGATGGACAGAGTTTCTGAATTAAGCAGAATACTATCACCCAGTCAAGAGATCAGGGCTAGATCCAACACCGTTTTTTAGCTCACTGCACCATCCCAGCTCAGAACCTGGCTATATGCAAATTAGTCTGTTCCTGTCCCAGTGCATGATGGGAACAGGGCAAAACAAACTACTGAGCCAATTCTTACACTGGGAAGGAAACAAGCTTCCAGGGACCGGTTTCTGGCATTTCAGCCGTCGTCGGCCCGGCTTGCTTGAATCCTGATGGTGCAATGAGCAAGGGACTCACATCTGAGTATACCTTTCCACGCTTAGGGTGGACAAAATATTTAACAACAAGGGGTGGTGATGGACAGAGTTTCTGAATTTAGCAGAATACTCTCACTTAGTCAAGAGATCAGGGCTAGATCCAACACCGTTTTTTAGCTCACTGCACCATCCCAGCTCAGAACCTGGCTATATGCAAATTAGTCTGTTCCTGTCCCAGTGCATGATGGGAACAGGGCAAACCAAACTACCGAGCCAATTCTTACACTGGGAAGGAAACAAGCTTCCGGGGACCGGTTTCTGGCATTTCAGCCGTCGTCGGCCCGGCTTGCTTGAATCCTGATGGTGCAATGAGCAAGGGACTCACATCTGAGTATACCCTTCCACGCTTAGGGTGGACAAAATATTTAACAACAAGGGGTGGTGATGGACAGAGTTTCTGAATTAAGCAGAATACTCTCACCCAGTCAAGAGATCAGGGCTAGATCCAACACCGTTTTTTAGCTCACTGCACCATCCCAGCTCAGAACCTGGCTATATGCAAATTAGTCTATTCCTGTCCCAGTGCATGATGGGAACAGGCAAACCAATCTACTGAGCCAATTCTTACACTGGGAAGGAAACAAGCTTCCGGGGACCGGTTTCTGGCATTTCAGCCGTCGTCGGCCCGGCTTGCTTGAATCCTGATGGTGCAATGAGCAAGGGACTCACATCTGAGTATACCCTTCCACGCTTAGGGTGGACAAAATATTTAACAGCAAGGGGTGGTGATGGACAGAGTTTCTGAATTAAGCAGAATACTCTCACCCAGTCAAGAGATCAGGGCTAGATCCAACACCGTTTTGTAGCTCACTGCACCATCCCAGCTCAGAACCTGGCTATATGCAAATTAGTCTGTTCCTGTCCCAGTGCATGATGGGAACAGGGCAAACCAAACTACCGAGCCAATTCTTACACTGGGAAGGAAACAATCTTCCGGGGACCGGTTTCTGGCATTTCAGCCGTCGTCGGCCCGGCTTGCTTGAATCCTGATGGTGCAATGAGCAAGGGACTCACATCTGAATATACACTTTCACGCTTAGGGTGGACAAAATATTTAACAACAAGGGGTGGTGATGGACAGAGTTTCTGAATTAAGCAGAATACTCTCACCCAGTCAAGAGATCAGGGCTAGATCCAACACCGTTTTTTAGCTCACTGCACCATCCCAGCTCAGAACCTGGCTATATGCAAATTAGTCTATTCCTGTCCCAGTGCATGATGGGAACAGGGCAAACCAATCTACCGAGCCAATTCTTACACTGGGAAGGAAACAAGCTTCCGGGGACCGGTTTCTGGCATTTCAGCCGTTGTCGGCCCGGCTTGCTTGAATCCTGATGGTGCAATGAGCAAGGGACTCACATCTGAGTATACCCTTCCACGCTTAGGGTGGACAAAATATTTAACAACAAGGGGTGGTGATGGACAGAGTTTCTGAATTAAGCAGAATACTCTCACCCAGTCAAGAGATCAGGGCTAGATCCAACACCGTTTTTGTAGCTCACTGCACCATCCCAGCTCAGAACCTGGCTATATGCAAATTAGTCTGTTCCTGTCCCAGTGCATGATGGGAACAGGGCAAACCAAACTACCGAGCCAATTCTTACACTGGGAAGGAAACAAGCTTCCGGGGACCGGTTTCTGGCATTTCAGCCGTCGTCCGCCCGGCTTGCTTGAATCCTGATGGTGCAATGAGCAAGGGACTCACATCTGAATATACACTTTCACGCTTAGGGTGGACAAAATATTTAACAACAAGGGGTGGTGATGGACAGAGTTTCTGAATTAAGCAGAATACTCTCACCCAGTCATGAGATCAGGGCTAGATCCAACACCATTTTTTAGCTCACTGCACCATCCCAGCTCAGAACCTGGCTATATGCAAATTAGTCTGTTCCTGTCCCAGTGCATGATGGGAACAGGGCAAACCAAACTACCGAGCCAATTCTTACACTGGGAAGGAAACAAGCCTCCGGGGACTGGTTTCTGGCATTTCAGCTGTCGTCGGCCCGGCTTGCTTGAATCCTGATGGAGCCCTGATCTTTTGACTGGGTAAGAGTGGTCTGCTTAATTCAGACACTCTGTTCATCACCACCCTCTTTTCTGAATCGTTTTTGGCCACTATAGGTGTGGCAGGGTATACTCAGACATGAGTCCCTTTCTCACTGCACCATCAGGATTCAAGCAAGCCGGGCCGAAGACGGCTGAAATGCCAGAAACCGGTCCCCGGTAGCTTGTCTCCTTTCTGGTGAAGAATTGGCTTGGTAGTTTAGTCTGCCCTGTTCCCATGATGCACTGGGCCAGGGACAGACTGATTTGCATATAGCCAGGTTCTGAGCTGGGATGGAGCAGTGAGATAAATAACGGTGATGGATCAAGCCCTGATCTTTGGACTGGGTAAGAGTGGTCTGCTTAATTCAGACACTCCGTTCATCACCACCCCCTTTTCTGAATCGTTTTTGGCCACTATAGGTGTGGCAGGGTATACTCAGACATGAGTCCCTTTCTCACTGCACCATCAGGATTCAAGCAAGCCGGACCGAAGATGGCTGAAATGCCAGAAACCGGTCCCCGGTATCTTGTCTCCTTTCTGGTGAAGAATTGGCTTGGTAGTTTAGTCTGCCCTGTTCCCATGATGCACTGGGCCAGGGACAGACTGTTTTGCATATAGCCAGGTTCTGAGCTGGGATGGTGCAGTGAGATAAATAACGGTGACGGATCAAGCCCTGATCTTTGGACTGGGTAAGAGTGGTCTGCTTAATTCTGACACTCTGTTCATCACCACCCCCTTTTCTGAATCGTTTTTGGCCGCTATAGGTGTGGTAGGGTATACTCAGACATGAGTCCCTTTCTCACTGCACCATCAGGATTCAAGCAAGCCGGGCCGAAGACAGCTGAAATGCCAGAAACCGGTCCCCGGTAGCTTGTCTCCTTTCTGGTGAAGAATTGGCTTGGTAGTTTAGTCTGCCCTGTTCCCATGATGCACTGGGCCAGGGACAGACTGATTTGCATATAGCCAGGTTCTGAGCTGGGATGGTGCAGTGAGATAAATAACGGTGATGGATCAAGCCCTGATCTTTGGACTGGGTAAGAGTGGTCTGCTTAATTCAGACACTCTGTTCATCACCACCCCCTTTTCTGAATCGTTTTTGGCCACTATAGGTGTGGCAGGGTATACTCAGACATGAGTCCCTTTCTCACTGCACCATCAGGATTCAAGCAAGCCGGGCCGAAGACGGCTGAAATGCCAGAAACCGGTCCCCGGTAGCTTGTATCCTTTCTGGTGAAGAATTGGCTTGGTAGTTTAGTCTGCCCTGTTCCCATGATGCACTGGGCCAGGGACAGACTGATTTGCATATAGCCAGGTTCTGAGCTGGGATGGTGCAGTGAGATAAATAACGGTGATGGATCAAGCCCTGATCTTTGGACTGGGTAAGAGTGGTCTGCTTAATTCAGACACTCTGTTCATCACCACCCCCTTTTCTGAATCGTTTTTGGCCACTATAGGTGTGGCAGGGTATACTCAGACATGAGTCCCTTTCTCACTGCACCATCAGGATTCAAGCAAGCCGGGCCGAAGACGGCTGAAATGCCAGAAACTGGTCCCCGGTAGCTTGTATCCTTTCTGGTGAAGAATTGGCTTGGTAGTTTAGTCTGCCCTGTTCCCATGATGCACTGGGCCAGGGACAGACTGATTTGCATATAGCCAGGTTCTGAGCTGGGATGGTGCAGTGAGATAAATAACGGTGATGGATCAAGCCCTGATCTTTGGACTGGGTAAGAGTGGTCTGCCTAATTCAGACACTCTGTTCATCACCACCCCCTTTTCTGAATCGGTTCTGAGAGCGGAGCACTGTATCCTGGCCGGGGATTTTAATTTCCATATGGATGAGGGATTGGACCCTGACATGATCAAACTGATTGATATCATGGCCCCCCTAGGCCTTGCTCCTTACCTCTTTGGAACAACGCATGAAAAGGGCCATACCTTGGACCAGGTCTTTTCCATGTCCCCCACTGAGGTCATGTCACTTTTGACAGTGCTCTGGTCAGATTATAGGATGGCCAAATTTCATGTACTAGGCACAAAGAAACCATCGAGCACTGCTCGTAGGCAGCAGGGGCAAGCCCCTAGGGCGTTTCATCGGGTGACTCCAGAGATGCTGGCTCAGGCATCTCCGGATCATCCCTGCTCTTTCACGGGAGACCTGGAGAGGGAATTAGAGTCCCTGCAGGTGTGGCTAACGGATAGCCTGAATGATCTAGCCCCTGTGATGGCCCCCCGATTAACATCTAAACGGGTTTCTGCCCCCTGGTTTACTGAAATACTGTCGGCTTCTCGATGGCAGTGCAAGGTGGCTGAAAGGGCTTGGCGCTCACAGCATGATCCAATGGCCAGGCTTGTCTATAGGACAGCGGTTAAGGCCTACCATCGGGATATCCTCCTGGAGAAAAAAGGCTATTTTGCAAGGAGGATAGAGGCTTCCTCTAATTCCTGCAAGGAGATTTTTACGATCGTCAGGGAATTCACGGCCCCACGAACTAATTCGACCCAGGCTGCTCCCTCTGAGTCGTGGGTTTCTGCTCTTGCCAACTTTTTTACCACCAAGATAAAACTTATCCAGGATTCTTTTCCCTTGAGGGAGGGTGAAGTACCTCCCAGCGTCGAGGACGGGTCAGTTCCGTTGGCCCTTTCGGGTTCAGTCTTGGCAGATTTTCCGCCTATTTCAGTTCTTTCGTCATTGACACTTATAGCCAAACTTAAATCTGGGTCGCCTCTTGACCCATGTCCGGCCAAATTTCTGGCGAAAATGGCTGATGTTGTAAACCCGTTGGCGAACCCACTTTTGAATCTCTCCTTGAGTCGGGGGGTGGTCCCGCAGGCTTGGAAGCAGGCGATGGTCATTCCCCTTCTCAAGAAGCCTGGCCTAGGCCCGGAGGCCTTGGTCAACTACAGGCCTATCTCTCTCCTCCCTGCGCTGGCTAAGATCCAGGAGAAGCATGTTCATATTGTGCTTTCCAATTTTCTGGAATCTCACAATCTGCTGCGCTCCACTCAATCTGGCTTCCGCCCCAATCTAACGGTGCTTTTGGAGGTGTCCGAGGCCATTAAAGAGGCACTGGACTCGGGGGGCAAAGCTATGCTCGTAATGCTGGACCTGTCGGCGGCCTTTGATACCGTCCCCCATGAGGGGCTCCTCGTCAGACTTCATGAGATCGGCCTGAGGGGGACGGTGCTTAGCTGGTTTAGATCATTCCCGGCCGGCCGTCGACAAACGGTCTGGGCCTCACCCAGCTCTGCCGTGATGCCGCCTTTGGGAGTCGAAGTCCCGCAGGGCTCTGTGTTGAGCCTGACTCTTTTTAACATCTTTATGACCCCTCTGGCGGCATTGGCGGAGTCTTGTGGGGCCCAGATCGTATCCTATGCCGACGATACCCAGCTCCTCTTTACATGCAGGAAAGGAGAAGATTTTGATGGAGTGAGTATCCGTGAGTGCCTTGGGGCTGTTTTTAAATGGTTCCAGCTTAGCAGCCTCAAGTGCAACTCAGATAAGTCTGAGGTACTCTTCTTCGGATGTCCATCCGACCCAGACTGGCAGATGTCTATCCGACCCAGACTGGCAGAAATGGTGGCCTGTTAATATGTTTCCTCCAGCATGCTCGTCCCAGCTAGCTAAGAATCTGGGGATCAAGATGGATAATGGCCTGACGTTAAGAGCTCAGATCCATAAGTTTCTTCCTTTGATCTCAGAAGATCATAGGAAGATGACGGTGCAGGCCTTAATTGGCTCAAGATTGGACTACTCCAACGTCCTGTATCTTGGCCTGCCGGAATATCTTATGCAACGACTGCAGGTGGTCCAGAACTCGGCCTTGCGGGCCATTTTTGGCCTGTATAGGCGAGCCAGACTTTCAGGCCTTTTGCAGTCGCTCCACTGGCTGCCTATCCGGAAGCGGATAGTTTTTAAGGCCTTGACCTTGGCCCACAAGGCTCTCCACGCCTCTGGAGCAAAATATCTCCAAAGGAGGCTTGCCATCTACCATCCAACCTGATCTTTGAGATCTGAATCATTGTTCCTTGCGGTGGTCCCTCGAGTAAAAAGGGCCCGCATTGGGGGTCGCTCTTTTAGGCTGTTGGTGCCATAGCTTTGGAATACGCTGCCTTTGGCACTACGCAGCACCTCTAATTTGCTTACTTTTAGGAAGGGCCTCAAAACTTGGCTCTTTGCCCCTTAGTTCGCTCCTTTTATTTCTGCTGGTCCGCTTTTTTTTTTTTTTACTGTGTTGTGTTACTCTACTACTGGTTTTCAATAAAACCGCCGGGACACTCTATGGAGTAGCCGTGCGCTATAAAAGACAAAATTAACATACCATTAACATAACAAGCACTTGAATAATTAAATAGAATTAAAACGACATTTTGAAATGTTTTCCATATTAAAATGAATAAGTTTCAATAAAAATCACACAATGTAAATTGAACGTTATCATAACGAGTTTCCTTGAATTTCTTTTCTTCGGAGATCACAGCAACGCGCGGCTGGTAAGCTAGTTGGTTTATAACACTTACTGTTCTAACTATTGAAGAACCCCACACAGTATAATCACTCTTCTTAGACCTTCCTTAAGAGAAGACCTGTCCTGAGAAGAACCTCACTTTTTCGTCATTGGAAACCTGAACTTCTTATTTTGATTAAAAAATGGCTACACCACTGCAAGAATCATCTGATTCAGATGATTTTGTTACTGAACAATTTCTATCAGAACCTCAATCTCCCAAAAGATACACATCCATCGTCTGGAAAAAAATTTCTTTTCCGAGGGTCAAAAGAAATGTAATGCCACTAAAGTAACATGCAAGATTTGCCAGGCAGTACTGTCCAGAGGAGATCCAAACAAGAAATACTCCTGTGGCACTGTTAGCATGTGCAAGCACCTCCAATCCATGCATCCTGGGAACTATGCTCAAGAAGAATGTAGAACACTGCTCCAAAATGCACCTCCACCACCGGCAATACCAAGTACCTCTGGGGTATTATCTTCAACATCACCACCAGACATACGTCTCCAATTCAAGAAAGTTAGAATGCGCTGCGTGAAGTGCTTTTGTTTAATTTGTTATGTGGAGCAATAAGTAGACCTAGTTTGCAGAGCAATTCATAACCATCAATAATAGTTTTTTTTAATTCCCTCAAAGTTCATGGTTTTGTTCGTCCTGTTCACTTTTTTTTTTAAACAAAAAAAAACAAAAAACGTTCTTAAAATCTAAAAAACATACAAAAAGTACAAAAAACAAAAAAAAAAGTTATTTTTAGAACTAACTACTCTAGTTAAAGAAAGAGCTAAATCTATATGCTAGTTCTGAAAGTTTACATAAATGTATACATACTGCATAATTGACTAAAGAATGCATGTGTCATATATGGTGAATGTATAACTGCAGAACTATAAGGAAGTGTTGTACCATGACACTGTAAGCTCTTTAGTTGCAGCGTGCTCAGCAACTTCCATAGTACAGAAATGCAACATATGTACATAAATATGTTGGAAGTCTGTCCTTCCCTCTCCACTGCTGCTTAAACAGCACGCATGTGGTGGGTGATACAGTCACCCTTGCACCATGGTGCAAGAATATGTGTGTCGTGTGGAGTTTGTTTTTGTGCAGGAAGACACACCTTCCAGCACAAAAACAATCAGTGAAGGCATTTCTCCTACAATGTATGCTGTGCATTGTAGCGTATATTGGAATGAAAAAAATTAGGAGAAATTAAAACAATTCTGCGACAGAATAACAAGCTCTCTGAGCCACCTGTACATCACTTTTTGTGACGTACTAGTTGCGCAGGTGGCTCCTCCATATTTACAAGGAGCAAAAAAGTGACCCTGCCTAACTTTTCCTTTTCTTCTATATACAGCTCCTTCATAAGCAGCTCTTTACGTATATATATTACATCATTCATGACACGGTTAGTGACATGTAAACACTAAAAGAGGGGGGACGGGGAGCTCAAATAAGAAACTAGAGAAGTGAAGTGAGGTCCAGTGCCCTTACTCCCAAGGTCAAGTATGTCAACACAGATAGGGTCAAAAGTTCCTCATGGGGAGTATGCCTAAAAGTAGGATGCTCCAAACAAAAGAGTGGAGAGATAGAGAAAAGTGTAAGGGAATGGTTTTGCTCTTGTTCTAGATTTCAGGTGGAATAGTAAGATATGGGTGGAGTGAAGTGAGTGCTTCTCCTTGGTAACCTAGTGCCCTCAGAAACCTTATGATCGCCCTAGATCATCATTGGGCATTGCTCCTCATGTGGGCGGTGCTGCAGTCCCTCACGGGCCCATCAAGGGGGCTCTTTAGCAGAGATCTTTTGTTGGAGTTGCCGCAGTTGTACAGGGGGGTAAGGGGGCCTAGTAAAAATTAGTAGTGATAGTGAGGGAGTTAAAATAACCGTACAGTACCCTCAATCTAGTTTAATTCAGGGGTCTGATAGGTTAATTAAAAGGGGGTGGACCCTGGAGAATCCCTATGTAACAAATAATAGGGACGATTGTCTAACTAAACGCTGCTCTCAGGGTAAGGGGTCAAGTGGAGATCAACAAATAATTCGGTCGACATGTTTCGCGCGTCTAGAGGTCCCTAGTGGATCCAATCGCGCTTCTTCAGGACCCTATGATGTACAAAAAACAATCTTGGTTAGTTGTTGCAGGTGCCAGGCCTATTACCCGTGTACCCGCTGTACCTTGGTCGTCAAGGTGAACAGCGTCTTATCGCTAACTGGTACGGTCACTAATGTTACCATAACCCAACCTGTGAAGAGAAAGTCTTGTAAACAAAAGAGCAAAACCAGCTGTAAAGTAAACTTAACTGTAATAAAACAACACTGTCTTGCTGTGCTGCAAAATTGCAGTAACTCGGCCCTTTGTCCGAGTTTTATGGATCATGGAGCATACATCTAGCAGCATGCATTAAGCAAGTATGCAATCCATCGAACAACTATAAGATTAATTTGGTTGGTCTCGTATTAAAAGAATGATCTACATAATGCCTGGTCTTTACTGGCGTAAGTACATGTAAAGCCAGAGTGCGTGCAGACAGGGACTTGGTAAGCTGCAATGGTGCCTACGAACATGGTAAAAAGTTAAATAAATCGTAACTAATTCGCACAGGTACATAGATGTATGAGGATAGGGTAAATAACACACCCCGGTAGGTTGTGATACGAGGTGCCTCATTCTGATGAGTCAAGTTCAGGTGTGTGGTCACTCTCTCAGCGTATTAACATCAATGTGCGCAGTCAACTCATTAATAGTTTACCACACATGTTGGAAAAAACGCCTGTGAATACAGTGAATGACGAAGTCTAGTAGTGGTGTGGGGCAGGCATGATGAAGATGTGCAGGTTGTATTTAAACTAATGACAACATACCCAATCAGTCTATGGTCTGGGCCCCATCGACGTCGGCTTGCCTGTCAAGCGAGGGAGCACTGCGGAAATAAGACAGGTGTCACAGTGCGGTGATCCGTTGTCGGATTGATTCTTAGCCCTCTTTAAAAAAAGGACATGGTAGAGATGTAATTTCTAGTGGTGATCATCGTAGCAACTAATGCTTCCGATAGAGAAATAAGCCACATGTCGAAAGCATTCTCAGAATGGGGACGATGAATCAGTCCTTTTCTGCATATAACATGAAATTGCTTTAATAAGGAAACTTTTTCCAGTTCCTGCTTCTCCACTCACGTACAGTCGGACAGGCTTCAATGACGTACATGAGCACTCTTCCTTCTCATGACTTAATCCATGCTCAATTTGGTTGGTAACTTCGACATATATTTTCCTCTGCTCAACGTTAAGTTGTCTTTCCAATTCTTCTAAGTTAACCGCATCCTTCTGAGCATGTGCCATAGCTCTTTCCACTTCAATCATGGCAGTGGCAGCTTCATTTTCAATAACTGGTTCTCCTAGTGGATCCTGACTCAATGAAACAGAACTCTGACTGTCCTGAGAACTGTCTCTAGCAATCTCGGCTGCAATTGTTGCTTCCTGCTCAATTTCTGCATTCAACATTTGTAGATATTTTGGAAAAACAGGACATTCTATGGACTCCTTGGCTGCATTGAAAGAGTCTTCGTAACAGAGGAAATCCCCAAGCAGTTCCTCTTCTGCACGCCAAGGCTTGAAAAGTTGCAAAAGAGCTAAATAGAAAAACTCTTTTCTTTCGGGAGATTCGCAATCCAATTTTCGATGATTTATCAATTGACATTTTTTTTGCTTGACCAGACATCCCTCACTTCCAATTACAGCATACACTCCTTTATCAATATCTTCTTTGATGTTCCTCTTGAAAACGTAATTTTGAAGAACTTCATACAGACAAGCATTCTCCAGGTGACTGCTTCTATTTGGATAATATGTATCCAACATGTTGCTCTTCAAAATATCTGTACTGTTTGGCTCCTTCTCCGCCAAATACTCAATTTCCCGTACAGGTTTCAGAACTCGATTACGCGTTGCAGCAAGACCAAGACTCGCCCAAATGATACTCCTAGATTTGGCATAGAGACTTGCTGAAGATAACCGGTCAGAACATTCGTAAGCTTCAATTTCTCGATGCGACAACATCTTCAGACTGAAACCGTACAACTTCTTACTGAGGCTCTTTTCATGGGAAATATCCTCCCACATATCCTTTAGTTCTGTCTTTTCTTTTTTAGTGATGTAAGACGTCACATACCGAGCCACAGCCATACAGTTGTCAGCCACAAACTGTATATCCATGTTAGCATTCCACATGGACAAAATCACTGGGTTGTAGTCGTTGATGTACTTGGACTCTTCGTTTCTTTTCAAATTGTATGTGTTTTTGGGTGATTTCCTCGTCACATTATGTCGCAGCGATGACATCAAATTGTTAACTCTTCCTTTTGATAACACCGACAGTGGAAATGCAAAACGACATTTGGTGTAGTATTTGTCCTTGTTTCTGAATTTACGACGACAGTACTTTCCACACTGATGGCTTTGAAACCGTAAAACTTGTTCTCTTAGACTTTTGTCTTCGTTTGTCTTTGGAACAGCACATGTAGCATACTGTTCTATGAAACTCATCACTAAGTCATCCGGATCTGTTCCAAATTTGGGTGCATCTTTAATCCATAGTAGCATATGTATATGAGGAGCACCTCTTGCTTGATACTCCTTTCTCCAAAAGAAATCCAACATCTCTCCAAGAGGTGGATTTTTCTTGTTCGTGATGAAAGACATCATAGCTTCAAATCTATGATTGAAGTACCTACAAACATTCACAGTACCCAAAGAGCACAGTTCTCCGGGTGTCTTAAATTAAATATTTTCAATGTTTCCATTTACCTCTCGTAGAAATTCAAGTAAGTCTTCCCAGCCATACTCAGCACAGCTGAGAGTGAGGAACCATGTGGGAGTTCCTAAGTTACTCAGCATACATTTTAAGTCACCATGACGGCGGTACCAATACTCATTAGTACCACGCTGACAACCCATGAGATTAATCAGGTGAGAATCCAAAATACTGTCTTGCACATTGACTTTATCCATAAAGTCCCTTGCCAAGATATTTCGCAGTTGTATACCACTTTTCAAGATGTGGTTCACTGCATAAGACAATCCAGAGAGATCACTTTCAAACAATAGATGAAATAAATAGGGAATGCATTGTCGAAACCTAGGATCTTCTGTATACAATCGTAAAGTCCGGTATTCTGAAGCAGGAATTTGAACAGGTCGCTCATCATAACGTCCTTCTCGACCTGTGGGAAATAACTGTGGGAAACACTGAGCTTCCAAACTTTCCTCCCAAACACTAATGGGACTCCCTTTGGCTTGTTTCATTTGAAACAACTCAATAGCATTCCCCATGACTTCCTTGGAATGCAAAGGATGAACACTATAATGTTCATATATGTCTTCCTTTTTAGAGGCTTCTACTTTCTCAATTTGACCAGGACACAAATCGCTGTCCTCTTCTTCACTTACTTCCTCTTCTGCAACACATACATTCTTGTAGTACTTATTATTTTTTATCAAATACAATGTTGCCTTTTTAACTTTCCTAACATCCACTAAATCTTGCCAGATTTTCTTACTCTTTGTCGGAACACCATTAACTATGATAACCAGAGGTTCCTCTTCCACTTTCTCTACTCGAATTGTATTAATGTTTTTCTTCAAATCCAAAGGCAAATAAACAACCCTTCCCTTTAATCCTCTCTGTAAATCTGATGGAGGCAACTTCCCTGTCTTTGGCTCCATTCGTACAATAGCCTGGAAGGGATGGACACTTTGAATCAAAATAGATTCATAAGTATTTAAATCCTTCAATTCATAAGGAATGTCATCTAATTCCAGATTATTATAAACCGCTCTAGCAGGCATCTGGTTTCGGTTTAATTTGTTTTAGCAATAAGTACACATACGTTGGTCTGCTCCCAAATCAGAACAATTTTCTACCATCAAGTATGTGGCAAAATCCTTCCATTCACTATTGTTTTCCATATCACTCTTTGCATATATATCCACTAACTTAGTCTGATTCTTATAATAAGTCCGTCGACAACACACACAAGTGAAATTAGGCCTCTCACTTGATTTCACCATAAACGTGGAAATTTCCTTGTGAAACTTATCTGTACTGAAAATCTGTTCACTGTCTTCCACATTACCATCTTCTAGTGGTTCAATATCAACATTGTTCTCTTTACCAGCAAAATAACAGAACTCAATTTCTTGACAAATATTCTTCACATCTACTTCAGAACCATGCAAAAGAGCTCTGCTTAATTTTTTAAGCATAATTGCTGGACTCTTAGCATAATACAACATTCTATCTAATTTCCTCACTTTATTATGATGCACTGCTAGCATCCTGAAATGATGAAATACACTCTGGCATACTCTCCTAGAAAGACAAGCCAGTGAATGACCATGCAAACCTGTCACTTGTCTCACTCTGCAAGGATCTAATTCTAGCAACAACTTTATTTTTTGCTTTACACTTTTCTTATGAAATGTCCGTATAAAATCACAAAGCAAATTGATGGAATCCTGTCGCACACTGCAAATAGAACTACACTTCCAGGTGTACACTGGTCCCTTAAGACGTCTCCCTAAAACCTCATCACTTAGTGCCTCTTCTGCATCTGCAGACACAAGTATTTCTTTTTCAACCGGATGACCATCTTTTACCTCATATGCTCGACCACTGCTGTCAACTGCATGCACCAAAACATTGTCCTGAAAATAACTCTCCTCATTAAAAAATGCCTCACTATTTGAACCATGCATCCATTCTCCTAAGAAAACTTCACAAAAATTACTTCGATTAACGTCTCTCTTCCATCTACTATTAGATTTGAAAACATAGATTACCTTGTTTAGTTTCCTAATTCTATCAATTACCAAAATAAATAACTTTCGCTTGATTTCGAAAGCCTGATCAATAATTTTCTCTACATTTTTCTTTTTCTTATAAAATGATACTTTCTTTTGACCTTTTTTAAACTGTTTTACCAAATTGACAATTACCCTGTTGCGGAACATTCGCTTACGAATGTCCCTGAAAATATTTGCCCTTCTACTGCCATGCACAGAGTTATCCCCTGCGCTAGCACAAACTTTTTTCACGGGCCTTTCCTTTCCATTTAAATTGGCTCTCTTTTTCTGGACTAAAACTTGTTCTGTAGTTATACTTTTGTTTCTACAAATGTTTTTAAGGAATGATTTCGTTCTCTTACCCGGTGTTCTCTTCGTCCGTTGAGGTAATACTAATGTAGAGGACTGCTGCAAAATGTTAGGTAACTGCTGTCTTTGACGTTTCGTAGCCTTTCGAATTCTATCTTTAGACGGCATTGTCTAATTTCCAAATAATCTGCAGTTGAATCTGTGGTGAAATATAATAAAAAATGTTATTAACCACTATTACCAAACAGAAAATCAATAACAGTAAGAACTAGATTCAACAATGCTATAAAAATAAATAAAATAAAAGTATTCACAAGGGTGCAGGGGGTATCACTTTGACACCCTCTGGCACCCTCAAAACAGGCACAGGTGCCATGTGGCAGGCAAACCAGCCCTAAGGGCAGGTCTGCCTTCCACATGACATAGGTGTGCGAGCACACATGTGCATGCACACCGGAATCGGTATTTTACCATGAAGTTTGATTTCATGCTAAAATACCGATTCGTTAAGGCCTTTGGGACTCAGAAGACTCCCCCCTACATAGCAAATTTACAGAATCGGTAAAATTACCGATTCGGTATTTTACCAAACAAATAATTTTTCCGATTCTGTAAATGTAGATTTACCTACATGTGGCCTTGGATTTAGGCCCCTACATACCGATTGGCCATTTAACGGTCGGAAACGGCCGAAATCGGCCGTAACCGGTCGGTAAATGGCCTGAAACGACCACCTACATCTGGCCCTAAGTGTGCATGCATTTGATTTCAAACAAAGTTTTAAAACATTTTATGTAAAACAATTATACACCTACATTCATAGGGAACAGACTTAAAATGCCCTAATACACATGAAAACGTTTTTTTAAGGAACTTGCACCTTTTTTTCAATAACTTTTAACATGGCTATGTAACTCAAACAATAAAAATAAAAATTTGCCAAGCACACATGGGGGCGTATTTACAAGGGCCTTGCACTACAAGGAAAGTGACTTCAAATGACCAGACACACATGGGGACGTATTTACAAGGCCCTTGAACCCGGGGGAAGTGACTTGAAATTGCTAAGCACACATAGGAGGGTTTTTACAATGCCCATGCAACACTTATGCATCATTTTTTACATATACACCGTAACATTAACAACACAATTGCATCATATATCTGTTCCGCAAAAGCGACGCATTGCAAGAATCACATCATTTTACCATCAAAAACAATTTCACCAATTCTGTAAATGTAGATTTACCTACATGTGGCCCTGGATTTAGGCCACCAACATACCGATTGGCCATTTACCGGTCGGAAACGGCCGAAATCGGCCGTAACCGGTCGGTAAATGACATGGAACGACCACCTACATCGGGCCCTAAGTGTGCATGCATTTGATTTCAAAAAAAGTTTTTAAACCTTTTATGTAAAACAATAATACACCTAGGGCCAGATGTAGGTAAATCACATTTACCGATTTTGAAATAACGAATATTACCGAATTTTTCCGATTCGGTATTTCAAAATCGGTAAATGGGATGTAGGTACCAAAATCTGATATATTACCGATTCGTTATAAATTCAGTATTTACCGATTCGGTAAATACCGAATCGGTATTTGCTATTGAATCCTATGGGCCTTGAAGCCCATAGGATTCAATTCAAATACCGATTCGGTATTTACTGAATCGGTAAATACCGAATTTGTCAAGGGTGCAGGGGGTATCACTGACACACCATCTAGCACCCCCAAAACGGGCATGTGTGCAATGTGGCACACAGACATGCCCTAAGGGCACGTCTGTCTGTCACATGGCACATGTGTACATGCACAGATGTGCATGTACACAGGAATCAGTATTTTGCCATGGATTTGTATTCCATGGTAAAATACCGATTCTGAAAGCCATGTGCCAATGGAAAATTGGCTACCCACATTTCAATCTTGCATTTTCGGTAAAATTACCAAATCTGTAAAATTACCAAATCGGTAAAATTACTGAATCGGTAAAATTACCGATTCGGTAAAATTACCGAAAATGCAACATTTAAGAACCCCCACATGTCAATGGCCATTTACTGGTCGGTAATGGCCGAATTCGGCCATTACCGATCGGTAAATGGCTATTTTCGGCCACCTACATCTGGCCCCTACATTCATGGGGAACAGACT
This sequence comes from Lissotriton vulgaris, assembly GCF_964263255.1. Taxonomy (NCBI): domain Eukaryota; kingdom Metazoa; phylum Chordata; class Amphibia; order Caudata; family Salamandridae; genus Lissotriton; species Lissotriton vulgaris. The sequence goes on along the minus strand of NC_141689.1, from coordinate 1,291,676,071 downwards.
TAAAATGCCCTAATACACATGAAAACGTTTTTTTTAAGGAACTTGCACCTTTTTTTCAATAACTTTTAACATGGCTATGTAACTCAAACAATCAAAATGAAAATTTGCCAGGCACACTTGGGGGCGTATTTACAAGGGCCTTACTCTACGAGGAAAGTGACTTCAAATGACCAGACACACATGGGGACGTATTTACAAAGCCCTTGAACCCGGGGGAAGTGACTTGAAATTGCTAAGCACACATAGGAGAATATCTACAATGCCAGTGCAACACGTATGCATCATTTTTTACATGTACACCGTAACATTAACAACACAATTACATCATATATCTGTTCCGCAAAAGCGACGCATTGCAGGAGTCACATCATTTTACCATCAAAAACAATTTCACCGATTCTGTAAATGTAGATTTACCTACATGTGGCCCTGGATTTAGGCGCCTACATACCTTTTCGCCATTTACAGGTCGGAAACGACCGAAATCGGCCGTAACCGGTCGGTAAATGGCCTAAACGACCACCTACATCGGGCCCTAAGTGTGCATGCATTTGATTTCAAACAAAATTTTAAAACCTTTTATGTAAAACAATAATACACCTACATTCATGTAAGGCAGGTCTGCCTTTCACATGACATACGTGTGCATGCACAAATGCGCATGCACACCGGAATCGGTATTTTACCATGAAGTTTGATTTCATGCTAAAATACTGATTCGTTAAGTCATTTGAGACTCAGAAGACTCCCCCCTACATAGCAAATTTACAGAATCAGTAAAATTACCGATTCGGTATTTTACTGAACCAATAATTTTTCCGATTCTGTAAATGAAGAATGCAAAATCGCCTTTGAAAGCAGAATGCAAACACTTGATGCAAAACATCATTTTAAATACACAGTGACTTTCTAATTTACACAAAAAAGCATACTACTCTTTAACTAAAATATATAAACGATAACTCACCTTTACAAATTCTTTTTGAAATTGAAAACAGTCTCAGAAACACACCAATTATTCTGTACCAGAATTAAAGGTATGCACTCCAGAGGCTGGAACCAACAAAGGCACTGAAACGCTGATATTCAACACACATATCTCTCATGTCAGCCAATAAAAACTCTTCCCTCACTTTTTTCAAATCAACACCCTTCCCCCCTCTGCCCTTTCTACCTCTTTTCCATAGCATCTACCGCCTGCCTGACCTGTCATGGTCACAATTTCACACAACAATGTTTCAAATGAACTCTGAACTCTCAGTACACCTGCTAATCCACTGCAATCTTTCATAACAACATTTTTAAATAACCGTTCAAAATACATCTTTCAAAGAACACATCCATGCACCCTAACTTTCTGTTTTCAGCAATGGAAATACACCAATCACTGCTAATGAATCATTTGCACTTAAACTCCACAGTTTTTTACATTACTAACATCACTATTTCAACTGCCATTTCATTCCCACACTTCATCTGACTGCAGCAAAAACTCCTCTAGCTATGTTTTCAGTCTGGATTCTTGGACATAGCTACAGCCACTAGGCTCACAGGTATGCAGATAACAGATATTTACACAACCTCGATTTACAAAATGTGGAAATCAAATGGATTGGTTGAAGAGGATTGAAATGTCACCAATTGATACCATTGGTGAAAACATTTTTACATTTGCCAACCCCTGACCTCATGGAAAGGGGCGACCACTAGGTCCCCCCGAACGTATGGTTGGGGGCCCGGATCCTCCTGGGAAACCATTTTGGGCGGGGGGCGTGGTCGGGTGGTATGCCCGAAGCGGCGTAGCGGGGGTGCGCCTTTTCCCGCCCAAGAGGGGTTGTCCTAGACACCTACACCAATGGCCACGCCCAGTAGGCGTACCGGCGGAGGGTTCACACCCTCCCGAAGAGGAATAAAGAGAGCGGGAATCCGAAGAAGCATCCTCGTGTTCCTGTGCTTGGAAGCTGCACCCACTCGATGCACGTGAGCCCTCGATGGAACAAGGAGCAATTTTGAGAACTTGTAATTCTTATGTTTCTCTTTCAGTGACTTCGAGGCTACGGATCCAGGACTGTGTTGGTCAACTGGGATCGAATACTCGAAAACAATGTCTGGCAAGAAGGCAGGAATGAAGCTCGAGACTGACCAGGTGCTTTGCATGCTGGTAAGCAGAATGACGAAGATCGAATGGAACGTCGTTATGGTCCCGGCGCTTGGCCGAGATATGGCAAACATGAAGAAGCAGATGGCTGCGATGAACAATCCGGGTAAACCAAAGAAGGTGATAGGCCCGGCATTGCCGGGAGTTGTCCCCGAGGGTAGGGGTAAACGGGTCAGGAATAGGGCGGCAGGAGGGGAGGTTCCGGTCCCCGAAGTACCCCCGGCGAGCCCGGCCACTCCAGGCGAGACCTCAGTACCAATCCCAGACGCGGGTCAGCCGATTCCGGTTGTGGTTACGCCCGCTAACGAGGAGGACATGCCTCCTGAATTAGCCGCCCAGTTGGTCACATGGCTCGGCAGAAAAACAGGGGGTGCTACAGCACCTGGAGACACGTCCGAAGAGGCCAGGTTACTAATGCAGCAGTTGCGGCAGTCACGAGATGCCACAAAGGCGAATCTCCCTCTTGTCCCCCCACAGGTGACCCCGGAAGGACCGGCAGCTGGCGTCGGAAAAACAGCGGGAACGACAACGGAGCCGGGTAAGCAGGCATTGCCAATGGCGGGGGAGGGCTCTATGCCCTCAAGACGGGATAGAGTGGTTCAACATATCCCGTTGGCCACGAAAGCATTGATATGGGCTGACAAGTATGTAAATATGTTTTCCCTGCTGACTGACCATCGCGAAATGGAGTATGCTAAGACACAGAAAGATTTGTGGCATCCGAGTGTAGGGCGAGCCAAGATGGCGGGATTCAGGGTTGATGAGACAATCACAAATTGGGCCAAGACCTTTGCGATGTTTACTGCAATTATTGGGGAGCGTAAGCCTGAGGTTTTGCCTGAATTGTCTTGCTATCAGGCATGAATAATGGATTTTTATGAAACATATTAGGGCAATCAATGGATGGGTTACGATATGAAATTCCGCAAGGCCAAAGAGTACGATTCATCTCTGACGTGGGATTGTCTCGACTCGATTTCTTGGCAGAAGCAGCTCCTGCCGGGCGCAACGAAGACGTCCTCGCCAGGCGGGAATGAGTCGGGGTTTTCCCGCCAACAGCCCGCAGTGCCCTTTCGAGCGGGCCCCGGTGGCGACCACCAAGTAAAAACTGGTGGGAACGGGGGTAAGAGAGGGGTCTGTTGGAGCTTTAACAGGGGCAATTGCACCAGATCACAGGGGACATGCAAGTTCAGACATGCGTGTGCAGGTTGCGGGAATTCCTCGCACCCCGAGAGTTCGTGCAGGTCCAAAAATGGCGGGTCGGGAGGTAGGGGAGGGTCCAAACAAGATTGAGGAGGGCCATTGTGTACCGTTACCGACCCCCGTTGATGTCATGGCAATGATCCCCTGGCTAAACGAGTACCCTGATCATGTCTCCGCTGGGGTGTTGAGGAATGGATTCTTATATGGTTTCCACATCCCGGCGGGGAATTTTCGGGGGGAATCACTTTGTAGAAACCAACTATCAGCTCAGCATAACCCAGTGGTGGTGGAGAGGAAGATTGCAAATGCGCATCTGGTTGGCATTTCTGGCGGACTTCAACGGTCGAGTGGTATGGAACAAGCCGCCAGCGTCTTCGGACGAGCTGGGTTTGTGGACTGACTCGGCGGGGAGCGTGGGATTTGGCGCCATTTTTGGTAACCGATGGTCGGCGCAGACATGGCCGACATGGTGGCACACCAGCGGTCTCACAGGTAACATTGGGTTCCTCAAGCTATTCCCAATTTTTGTGGCTCTGATGGCATGGCCGGACGAGTTCGGAGATCGCTCTGCGGTATTTTGGTCCGACAATATGACTGTGGTTGAATGTATTAACAATCAGGCAGCACGCTGCAAGTTGATCTTGAGATTGTTGAAGGAAATTGTACTACTTTGCATGAGATTGAATGTACAGTTCAGGGCTAAACATGTGCCGGGTGTACTGAATCATGCGGCTGATGCACTCTCTCGTTCACATATGCAGGCTTTCAGGGGTTATCTACCGACTGCGGACATAGCGGCGGCACCGTTCCCCGAAGCACTATGGCTACTCGGTGCCCCGGATTACAAGACCTCGTGGCAGCAAGCTTAGCCCCCAGGTCGAGGAAGGCCTACGAAGGAGCGTTTCGTTCCTATTGTGCATTTTTGGGTCCAGCAGGGGATCAGAAATGGGGGCAGGAGGATTGCTTCCTGAAGTTTATGGTAGCATTGCACAGGGAAGGCCGATCAGTCGCAACGGCCAATAGGCACCGAGCGGCCATTTCATTCATGGCGCAGGTGCATGGCATCAAAGACCCGACATCTTCCTTTTTGGTAAAGAAAGCCCTTCGCGGCTGGCAACGCCTTGAAGGTCGTAGAGTAGACGAGAGGCGCCCGATTGGCTTAGAAAGGTTGTCCTTGCTTATGTCGGTACTACCCACGACATGTTCCTCCCATTTCGAAGAAATTCTGTTCCGGGCCGCTTTCGCATTAGCGTTCCATGGGGCTATGCGGATGAGCGAACTGGTTGCAAAGAATAAGAAAGATGTGGAGGGGGGTCTATGTCGGGATCACATCCTGATCAGGGGTGATTCCATGGTGATCACAATAGCTAAATCCAAGACTGATCAGAGAGCTATGGGAGACAGTGTTGTTGTCCAGCGCTTGCGAGGGTCCCCCATGTGCCCGATAATGTGCATTGAGGAATATTTGGCGCTGAGGGCGGATACATGGGGTGGGATTTTGCTGAGACACATCGATGCCACCCCACTGACGAGGTTTCAGTTTCAGAGGGTGCTAACAATGGCAATCGCAGTGGCGGGCTTGGACCCGAGCGATTTTAGGACCCACTCCTTCAGGATAGGGGCTGCTACTGAGGCTACAGCCAGGGGTCAGAGTAATGAAGAGGTGAAACTGTTAGGAAGATGGTCCTCGAACTGTTTTAAAAGGTATGTGCGATTGCACATGTTGTGAAGTCAAGTTACATGCATTCACGCTTCTTGTCTTCTGTTTGATTTACAGTTTCACGAGCACATTATGCGGGGCGGAATTTGCAGTCGACCCGGCACCATGGGACCAGCGGTCAGAGATCACCGGCTGAGGAGAGAGAGGTGTGGGTCGTGGGCCACTCATATGTGAGGCGGGCCGGGGACATATTCAAAGCAGGTGACGCGACTCACGCATCTGGGGAATACGGGTACAGAGTGTCCTTCCACGGAAGGGGCGGGCTCTGTATTGACCAGTTTGAATCTTTTGTTGAGGAACTCTTAGGGCGGAGAAGGTCACCGCCATCTGTAATCATAGTACACCTGGGGGGCAATGACATGGTGACGCTCGGCAGGCGAATATTACTCGAGCGAATTTTGTCTACCGTTAGCTGGCTAGCAAAAAGAATCCCGGGGTGCACGATCGCATGGTCACACATGATTCCTAGAAAGGTATGGCGGGGGGGCCTTTCGGTATCGGCACTGAACCATTCAGTAAAGAAGGTCAATAACAAAATTGGTAGGTTGTTTCGCTCGGCGCAGTTGCACAGTATTCCGCATGGGTGTATTCGGGGTGATTATATGTATCTAGATGACGGGGTTCACTTGTCCCAGGAGGGTAATGTCTTACTCATAGGAGACTTCATAGCTTGGCTAAGGGGTTTGAGGAAGCATGACCTATAGGAGGAGTTTGGAAGAGATAGGTCGGGGTTTGGAAGAGATAGGTTGGGGTTTTGTCCTAAGTGTCAAGGTATTGGGGAAAGCTTGAATCACTTTTTGTATGTGTGTCCACTATACTCCCCCCCCAGAGCCAAATGGCTAAGACCGGTATGTAGACATCTTGGCACCAGATCGGCTGTGGAAGCAACTAGATTGTTAAAAGCCAACTGGGAACCCCTTATTGTTGTGGGGTTTGCTAAATTCTTAGGGTGGGCTAGGGTGCTTAGAAGCAGGCTCATTAAAAACAACCAAATGGTGACTGCCTAATACCCTGTATCCTGTGGAACTTTGGTTATACTAGAGACACTCTGTAAAGTTTTGTATATCTGCACAAGAAGCTGATTAGCTTGTCAGTGATTTAATACTTGTTTTAACTGTTTTATATGTAGATATTGTATTTTATGTCTTTTATGATGAACTAATCGAATAAAGAATTCTTGAACTGAAAAAAAAAGGAGGAGTTTGGGGGGGGCCGGATAGCCGGTCAACTATCCGGCCTGTGGCGGTAAGGTCATGATCGGTGAGCAGTAATTTCAAGGTCCCTAGAGGGGGGTGCCACCCACTATGGATGGGAGCGCCCGGGGGAAGGCGGCCATTGGCCCCTCCCACGGGGAGGCGGCACCCACTAAGTATGGATCGCCTAGGGGAAGACGGCCATAGGCCCCTTCCAGGGGGGGAGGCGGCTATATGCCCCTCCTACGAATTTCCCGGGGCCCGGATATCCGCGACGGCGGATATGATAGACAGTGTGGGATGGGGGGGGAGCCCACGCTGCCTTCTTACAGACACCTCACACGGGTCCTTGGACGACCTTTAAGATGGCGTCGAGTTTAAATGGGGGGCCCCCAACAAGACAAGGGAAATTGGAGTTGGCACAGAGGGTACAGTCCTCTGTGCGGCCGCCACTCACACCGTGAGGGCGAGAGTTTTGGTAGTAGGGGTCTGACACCGGTTGCGACCTTGCCGTTGGCCCATAATGCTAGGATGTACAATTTTAATTTAGAAAGTATGCATTTGCAGGATGTTAGACTCGGCTAGGAAAACCTTTGTATTAGAGATTTGTTAAGGTTAGCCAATGTGACATGTCTTCATCGAAATGTAATAAATGAAAATTGTACATGATATGAAACTTTTATTTTATGTTTTAATTTTGTTTCATATTTTAATAAATACGGCCAGGAGGGTAACTCCCTCCCGCCTTCCAAAAGTTCAAATACTGCGTCTGTCTTCCCATCATTGGGGATTGTGTTGGGAGGGGGTGACAGGTCTCCCGGCCATATGGAAAGGGGCGACCACTAGGTCACCCCGAACGTATGGTTGGGGGCCCGGATCCTCCCGGGAAACCATTTTGGGCGGGGGCGTGTCTCGGCTGGTATGCCCGAAGCGGCGTAGCCGGGGCGCGCCTTTTCCCGCCCAAGAGGGGTTGTCCTAGACACCTACACCGATGGCCACGCCCAGTAGGCGTACCGGCGGAGGGTTCACGCCCTCCCGAAGAGGAATAAAGAGAGCTTGAATCCGAAGAAGCATCCTCTTGTTCCTGTGCTTGGAAGCTGCACCCACTCGATGCACGTGAGCCCTCGACGGAACAAGGAGCAATTTTGAGAACTTGTAATTCTTGTGTTTCTCTTTCAGCGACTTCGAGGCTACGGATCCAGGACTGTGTTGGTCAACTGGGATCGAATACTCGAAAACAATGTCTGGCAAGAAGGCAGGAAAGAAGCTCGAGACTGACCAGTTGCTTCGCATGCTGGTAAGCAGAATGACGAAGATCGAACGGAACGTCGTTATGGTCCCGGCGCTTGGCCGAGATATGACAAACATGAAGAAGCAGATGGCTGCGATGAACAATCCGGGTAAACCAAAGAAGGTGATAGGCCCGGCATTGCCGGGAGTTGTCCCCGAGGGTAGGGGTAAACGGGTCAGGAATAGGGCGGCAGGAGGGGAGGTTCCGGTCCCCGAAGTACCCCCAGCGAGCCCGGCCACTCCAGGCGAGACCCAGTACCAATCCCAGACGTGGGTCAGCCGATTCCGGTTGTGGTTACGCCCGCTAACGAGGAGGACATGCCTCCTGAATTAACCGCCCAGTTGGTCACATGGCTCAGCAGAAAAACAGGGGGTGCTACGGCACCTGGAGACACGGTCGAAGAGGCCACGTTACTAATGCAGCAGTTGCGGCAGTCGCGAGATGCCGGAAAGGCGAATCTCCCTCTTGTCCCCCCACAGGTGACCCCGGAAGGACCGGCAGCTGGCGTCGGAAAAACAGCGGGAACGACAACGGAGCCGGGTAAGCAGGCATTGCCAATGGCGGGGGAGGGCTCTATGCCCTCAAGACGGGAGAGAGTGGTTCAACATATCCCGTTGGCCACGAAAGCATTGATATGGGCTGACAAGTATGTAAATATGTTTTCCCTGCTGACTGACCATGGCGAAATGGAGTATGCTAAGACACAAAAAGATTTGTGGCATCCGAGTGTAGGGCGAGCCAAGATTGCGGGATTCAGGGTTGATGAGACAATCACAAATTGGGCCAAGGCCTTTGCGATGTTTACTGCAATTATTGGGGAGCGTAAGCCTGAGGTTTTGCCTGAATTGTCTTGCTATCAGGCACGAATAATGGTTTTTTATGAAACATATGAGGGCAATCAATGGATGGGTTACGATATGAAATTCCGCAAGGCCAAAGAGTACGATTCATCTCTGACGTGGGATTGTCTCGACTCGATTTCTTGGCAGAAGCAGCTCCTGCCGGGCGCAACGAAGACGTCCTCGCCAGGCGGGAATGAGTCGGGGTTTTCCCGCCAACAGCCCACAGTGCCCTTTCGAGCGGGCCCCGGTGGCGACCACCAAGTAAAAACTGGTGGGAACGGGGGTAAGAGAGGGGTCTGTTGGAGCTTTAACAGGGGCAATTGCACCAGACCACAGGGGACATGCAAGTTCAGACATGCGTGTGCGGGTTGCGGGAATTCCTCGCACCCCGAGAGTTTGTGCAGGTCCAAAAATGGCGGGTCGGGAGGTAGGGGAGGGTCCAAACAAGATTGAGGAAGGCCATTGTGTACCGTTACAGACCCCCGTTGATGTCATGGCAATGATCCCCTGGCTAAACGAGTACCCTGATCATGTCTCCGCTGGGGTGTTGAGGAATGGATTCTTATATGGTTTCCACATCCCGGCGGGGGATTTTCGGGGGAATCACTTTGTAGAAACCAACTATCAGCTCAGCATAACCCAGCGGTGGTGGAGAGGAAGATTGCAAAAGAGGTTACCCTGGGCCGGGTTGCGGGCCCATATGGGCACCTGCCAGTAACAAATTTCATCTGTTCCCCGTTAGGAGTGGTCCCCAAGAAAGACCCAGGGGAATTTAGGCTGATCCATAACTTGTCGGCTCCGAAGGGTCTCTCAGTGAACGATGCGATTGACCCGGAAGTTTGTTCGGTGCGGTACGCATCCTTCGATGATGCCGTCAGCATGTTGAATCGCCTGGGGCCCGGAGCGCTGATGGCGAAGTCAGATATCGAGTCGGCGTTCCGGCTGCTCCCGGTACACCCACGGGATCAGCGTCTCTTAGGTTTTGTTTTCCTAGGACGTTATTACATGGATAGATGTATGCCAATGGGTTGCTCCATCTCTTGTGCTTATTTTGAGAAATTCAGCTGTTTTTTGGAATGAGCATTCACCGAAGCCACTGGGCATAGCCATGTTATGCATTACTTAGATGATTTTCTGTTCTTGGGGGCAGGCGGCGACACAAAATGTGCGCAGGCGTTACAGGAATTTTGTATCCTCATGAATGAATTCGGAGTGCCATTGGCACCAGGTAAGACGGTGGGACCAGCTACTTCACTGGAGTTTCTGGGAATGGAACTCGATTCTGTGGAGGGATGTTTCCGTTTGCCAGTAGGGAAAGTAGCGAAATTCAGGGCTTCCCTGGAACTGTGCCTTGGTAAGGAGAAAGTGACCCTGCATCAGTTACAGCAAGCAGTGGGTCAGCTTAACTTTGCCCTGAGAGTGATACCAATGGCCCGCCCCTTTTCCCGCTCTATTGCACAGGCTATGGTTGGTCTCAAGGAAGGACACCACCGCACGAGACTGTCTGCCGAGGTTCGCCAGGACATGCGCATCTGGTTGGTATTTCTGGCGGACTTCAACGGTCGAGTGGTATGGAACAAGCCGCCAGCGTCTTCGGACGAGCTGGGTTTGTGGACTGACTCGGCGGGGAGAGTGGGATTTGGCGCCATTTTTGGTAACCGATGGTCGGCGCAGACGTGGCCGACATGGTGGCATACCAGCGGTCTCACAGGTAACATTGGGTTCCTCGAGCTATTCCCAATTTTTGTGGCTCTGATGGCATGGCCGGACGAGTTCAGAGATCGCTCTGTGGTATTTTGGTCCGACAATATGACTGTGGTTGAATGTATTAACAATCAGGCAGCACGCTGCAATTTGATCTTGAGATTGTTGAAGGAAATTGTACTACTTTGCATGAGATTGAATGTACAGTTCAGGGCTAAACATGTGCCGGGTGTACTGAATCATGCGGCTGATGCACTCTCTCGTTCACATATGCAAGCGTTCAGGGGTTATCTACCGACTGCGGACATAGCGGCGGCACCGTTCCCCGAAGCACTCTGGCTACTCGGTGCCCCGGATTACAAGACCTCGTGGCAGCAAGCTTAGCCCCCAGGACGAGGAAGGCCTACGAAGGAGCGTTTTGTTCCTATTGTGCATTTTTGGGTCCGGCAGGGGATCAGAAATGGGGGCAGGAGGATTGCTTCCTGAAGTTTATGGTAGCATTGCACAGGGAAGGCCGATCGGTCGCAACGGCCAATAGGCACCGAGCGGCCATTTCATTCATGGCGCAGGTGCATGGCATCAAAGACCCGACATCTTCCTTTTTGGTAAAGAAAGCCCTTCGCGGCTGGCAACGCCTTGAAGGTCGTAGAGTAGACGAGAGGCGCCCGATTGGCTTGGAAAGGTTGTCCTTGCTTATGTCGGTACTACCCATGACATGTTCCTCCCATTTCGAAGCAATTCTGTTCCGGGCCGCTCTTCGCATTAGCGTTCTATGGGGCTATGCGGATGAGTGAACTGGTTGCAAAGAATAAGAAAGATGTGGAGGGGGGTCTATGTCGGGATCACATCCTGATCAGGGGTGATTCCATGGTGATCACAATAGCTAAATCCAAGACTGATCAGAGAGCTATGGGAGACAGTGTTGTTGTCCAGCGCTTGCGAGGGTCCCCCATGTGCCCGATAATGTGCATTGAGGAATATTTGGCGCTGAGGGCGGATACATGGGGTGGGATTTTGCTGAGACACATCGATGCCACCCCACTGACGAGGTTTCAGTTTCAGAGGGTGCTAACAATGGCAATCGCAGCGGCGGGCTTGGACCCGAGCGATTTTGGGACCCACTCCTTCAGGATAGGGGCTGCTACTGAGGCTACAGCCAGGGGTCAGAGTAATGAAAAGGTGAAACTGTTAGGACGATGGTCCTCGAACTGTTTTAAAAGGTATGTGCGATTGCACATGTTGTGAAGTCAAGTTACATGCATTCACGCTTCTTGTCTTCTGTTTGATTTACAGTTTCACGAGCACATTATGCGGGGCGGAATTTGCAGTCGACCCGGCACCATGGGACCAGCGGTCAGAGATCACCGGCTGAGGAGAGAGAGGTGTGGGTCGTGGGCCACTCATATGTGAGGCGGGCCGGGGACGTATTCAAAGCAGGTGACGCGACTCACGCATCTGGGGAATACGGGTACAGAGTGACCTTCCACGGAAGGGGCGGGCTCTGTATTGACCAGTTTGAATCTTTTGTTGAGGAACTCTTAGGGCGGAGAAGGTCACCGCCATCTGTAATCATAGTACACCTGGGGGGCAATGACATGGTGACGCTCGGCAGGCGAATATTACTCGAGCGAATTTTGTCTACCGTTAGCTGGCTAGCAAAAAGAATCCCGGGGTGCACGATCGCATAGTCACACATGATTCCTAGAAAGGTATGGCGGGGGGGCCTTTCGGTATCGGCACTGAACCATTCAGTAAAGAAGGTCAATAACAAAATTGGTAGGTTGTTTCGCTCGGCGCAGTTGCACAGTATTCCGCATGGGTGTATTCGGGGTGATCATATGTATCTAGATGACGGGGTTCACTTGTCCCAGGAGGGTAATGTCTTACTCATAGGAGACTTCATAGCTTGGCTAAGGGGTTTGAGGAAGCATGACCTATAGGAGGAGTTTGGAAGAGATAGGTCGGGGTTTGGAAGAGATAGGTCGGGGTTTTGTCCTCAGTGTCAAGGTATTGGGGAAAGCTTGAATCACTTTTTGTATGTGTGTCCACTATACTCCCCCCCCAGAGCCAAATGGCTAAGACCGGTATGTAGACATCTTGGCACCAGATCGGCTGTGGAAGCAACTAGATTGTTAAAAGCCAACCTGGAACCCCTTATTGTTGTGGGGTTTGCTAAATTCTTAGGGTGGGCTAGGGTGCTTAGAAGCAGGCTCATTAAAAACAACCAAATGGTGACTGCCTAATACCCTGTATCCTGTGGAACTTTGGTTATACTAGAGACACTCTGTAAAGTTTTGTATATCTGCACAAGAAGCTGATTAGCTTGTCAGTGATTTAATACTTGTTTTAACTGTTTTATATGTAGATATTGTATTTTATGTCTTTTATGATGAACTAATCGAATAAAGACTTCTTGAACTGAAAAAAAAGGAGGAGTTTGGGGGGGGCCGGATAGCCGGTCAACTATCCGGCCTGTGGCGGTAAGGTCATGATCGGTGAGCAGTAATTTCAAGGTCCCTAGAGGGGGGTGCCACCCACTATGGATGGGAGCGCCCGGGGGAAGGCGGCCATTGGCCCCTCCCACGGGGAGGCGGCACCCACTAAGTATGGATCGCCTAGGGGAAGACGGCCATAGGCCCCTTCCAGGGGGGGAGGCGGCTATATGCCCCTCCTACGAATTTCCCGGGGCCCGGATATCCGCGACGGCAGATGTGATAGACAGTGTGGGATGGGGGGAGCCCACGCTGCCTTCTTACAGACACCTCACACGGGTCCTTGGACGACCTTTAAGATGGCGTTGAGTTTAAATGGGGGGCCCCCAACAAGACAAGGGAAATTGGAGTTGGCACAGAGGGTACAGTCCTCTGCGCGGCCGCCACTCACACCGTGAGGGCGAGAGTTTTGGTAGTAGGGGTCTGACACCGGTTGCGACCTTGCCGTTGGCCCGTAATGCTAGGATGTACAATTTTAATTTAGAAAGTATGCATTTGCAGGATGTTAGACTCGGCTAGGAAAACCTGTGTATTATAGATTTGTTAAGGTTAGCCAATGTGACATGTCTTCATCGAAATGTAATAAATGAAAATTGTACATGATATGACACTTTTATTTTATGTTTTAATTTTGTTTCATATTTTAATAAATACGGCCGGGAGGGTAACTCCCTCCCGCCTTCCAAAAGTTCAAATACTGCGTCTGTCTTCCCATCATTGGGGATTGTGTTGGGGGGGTGACAGGTCTCCCGGCCATATGGAAAGGGGCGACCACTAGGTCACCCCGAACGTATGGTTGGGGGCCCGGATCCTCCCGGGAAACCATTTTGGGCGGGGGGCGTGTCTCGGCTGGTATGCCCAAAGCGGCGTAGCCGGGGCGCGCCTTTTCCCGCCCAAGAGGGGTTGTCCTAGACACCTACACCGATGGCCACGCCCAGTAGGCGTACCGGCGGAGGGTTCACGCCCTCCCGAAGAGGAATAAAGAGAGCGTGAATCCGAAGAAGCATCCTCTTGTTCCTGTGCTTGGAAGCTGCACCCACTCGATGCACGTGAGCCCTCGACGGAACAAGGAGCAATTTTGAGAACTTGTAATTCTTGTGTTTCTCTTTCAGCGACTTCGAGGCTACGGATCCAGGACTGTGTTGGTCAACTGGGATCGAATACTCGAAAACAATGTCTGGCAAGAAGGCAGGAAAGAAGCTCGAGACTGACCAGTTGCTTCGCATGCTGGTAAGCAGAATGACGAAGATCGAATGGAACGTCGTTATGGTCCCAGCGCTTGGCCGAGATATGACAAACATGAAGAAGCAGATGGCTGCGATGAACAATCCGGGTAAACCAAAGAAGGTGATAGGCCCGGCATTGCCGGGAGTTGTCCCCGAGGGTAGGGGTAAACGGGTCAGGAATAGGGCGGCAGGAGGGGAGGTTCCGGTCCCCGAAGTACCCCCGGCGAGCCCGGCCACTCCAGGCGAGACCCCAGTACCAATCCCAGACGCGGGTCAGCCGATTCCGGTTGTGGTTACGCCCGCTAACGAGGAGGACATGCCTCCTGAATTAACCGCCCAGTTGGTCACATGGCTCGGCAGAAAAACAGGGGGTGCTACGGCACCTGGAGACACGGCCGAAGAGGCCAGGTTACTAATGCAGCAGTTGCGGCAGTCGCGAGATGCCGCAAAGGCGAATCTCCCTCTTGTCCCCCCACAGGTGACCCCGGAAGGACCGGCAGCTGGCGTCGGAAAAACAGCGGGAACGACAACGGAGCCGGGTAAGCAGGCATTGCCAATGGCGGGGGAGGGCTCTATGCCCTCAAGACGGGAGAGAGTGGTTCAACATATCCCGTTGGCCACGAAAGCATTGATATGGGCTGACAAGTATGTAAATATGTTTTCCCTGCTGACTGACCATCGCGAAATGGAGTATGCTAAGACACAGAAAGATTTGTGGCATCCGAGTGTAGGGCGAGCCAAGATTGCGGGATTCAGGGTTGATGAGACAATCACAAATTGGGCCAAGGCCTTTGCGATGTTTACTGCAATTATTGGGGAGCGTAAGCCTGAGGTTTTGCCTGAATTGTCTTGCTATCAGGCACGAATAATGGATTTTTATGAAACATATGAGGGCAATCAATGGATGGGTTACGATATGAAATTCCGCAAGGCCAAAGAGTACGATTCATCTCTGACGTGGGATTGTCTCGACTCGATTTCTTGGCAGAAGCAGCTCCTGCCGGGCGCAACGAAGACGTCCTCGCCAGGCGGGAATGAGTCGGGGTTTTCCCGCCAACAGCCCACAGTGCCCTTTCGAGCGGGCCCCGGTGGCGACCACCAAGTAAAAACTGGTGGGAACAGGGGTAAGAGAGGGGTCTGTTGGAGCTTTAACAGGGGCAATTGCACCAGACCACAGGGGACATGCAAGTTCAGACATGCGTGTGCGGGTTGCGGGAATTCCTCGCACCCCGAGAGTTTGTGCAGGTCCAAAAATGGCGGGTCGGGAGGTAGGGGAGGGTCCAAACAAGATTGAGGAAGGCCATTGTGTACTGTTACCGACCCCCGTTGATGTCATGGCAATGATCCCCTGGCTAAACGAGTACCCTGATCATGTCTCCGCTGGGGTGTTGAGGAATGGATTCTTATATGGTTTCCACATCCCGGCGGGGGATTTTCGGGGGGAATCACTTTGTAGAAACCAACTATCAGCTCAGCATAACCCAGCGGTGGTGGAGAGGAAGATTGCAAAAGAGGTTACCCTGGGCCGGGTTGCGGGCCCATATGGGCACCTGCCAGTAACAAATTTCATCTGTTCCCCGTTAGGAGTGGTCCCCAAGAAAGACCCAGGGGAATTTAGGCTGATCCATAACTTGTCGGCTCCGAAGGGTCTCTCGGTGAACGATGCGATTGACCCGGAAGTTTGTTCGGTGCGGTACGCATCCTTCGATGATGCCGTCACCATGTTGAATCGCCTGGGGCCCGGAGCGCTGATGGCGAAGTCAGATATCGAGTCGGCGTTCCGGCTGCTCCCGGTACACCCACGGGATTAGCGTCTCTTAGGTTTTGTTTTCCAAGGACGTTATTACATGGATAGATGTATGCCAATGGGTTGCTCCATCTCTTGTGCTTATTTTGAGAAATTCAGCTGTTTTTTGGAATGAGCATTCACCGAAGCCACTGGGCATAGCCATGTTATGCATTACTTAGATGATTTTCTGTTCTTGGGGGCAGCCGGCGACACAAAATGTGCGCAGGCGTTACAGGAATTTTGTATCCTCATGAATGAATTCGGAGTGCCA
The DNA here is from genome assembly GCF_964263255.1 of Lissotriton vulgaris. Classification (NCBI taxonomy): domain Eukaryota; kingdom Metazoa; phylum Chordata; class Amphibia; order Caudata; family Salamandridae; genus Lissotriton; species Lissotriton vulgaris. Next base: position 1,291,660,182 of record NC_141689.1, on the reverse strand, counting down.
TTGGCACCAGGTAAGACGGTGGGACCAGCTACTTCACTGGAGTTTCTGGGAATGGAACTCGATTCTGTGGAGGGATGTTTCCGTTTGCCAGTAGGGAAAGTAGCGAAATTCAGGGCTTCCCTGGAACTGTGCCTTGGTAAGGAGAAAGTGACCCTGCATCAGTTACAGCAAGCAGTGGGTCAGCTTAACTTTGCCCTGAGAGTGATACCAATGGCCCGCCCCTTTTCCCGCTCTTTTGCACAGGCTATGGTTGGTCTCAAGGAAGGACACCACCGCACGAGACTGTCTGCCGAGGTTCGCCAGGACATGCGCATCTGGTTGGCATTTCTGGCAGACTTCAACGGTCGAGTGGTATGGAACAAGCCGCCAGCGTCTTTGGACGAGCTGGGTTTGTGGACTGACTCGGCGGGGAGAGTGGGATTTGGCGCCATTTTTGGTAACCGATGGTCGGCGCAGACGTGGCCGACATGGTGGCATACCAGCGGTCTCACAGGTAACATTGGGTTCCTCGAGCTATTCCCAATTTTTGTGGCTCTGATGGCATGGCCGGACGAGTTCAGAGATCGCTCTGTGGTATTTTGGTCCGACAATATGACTGTGGTTGAATGTATTAACAATCAGGCAGCACGCTGCAAGTTGATCTTGAGATTGTTGAAGGAAATTGTACTACTTTGCATGAGATTGAATGTACAGTTCAGGGCTAAACATGTGCCGGGTGTACTGAATCATGCGGCTGATGCACTCTCTCGTTCACATATGCAAGCGTTCAGGGGTTATCTACCGACTGCGGACATAGCGGCGGCACCGTTCCCCGAAGCACTCTGGCTACTCGGTGCCCCGGATTACAAGACCTCGTGGCAGCAAGCTTAGCCCTCAGGACGAGGAAGGCCTACGAAGGAGCGTTTCGTTCCTATTGTGCATTTTTGGGTCCGACAGGGGATCAGAAATGGGGGCAGGAGGATTGCTTCCTGAAGTTTATGGTAGCATTGCACAGGGAAGGCCGATCGGTCGCAACGGCCAATAGGCACCGAGCGGCCATTTCATTCATGGCGCAGGTGCATGGCATCAAAGACCCGACATCTTCCTTTTTGGTAAAGAAAGCCCTTCGCGGCTGGCAACGCCTTGAAGGTAGTAGAGTAGACGAGAGGCGCCGGATTGGCTTGGAAATGTTGTCCTTGCTTATGTCGGTACTACCCACGACATGTTCCTCCCATTTCGAAGCAATTCTGTTCTGGGCCGCTTTCGCATTAGCGTTCCATGGGGCTATGCGGATGAGCGAACTGGTTGCAAAGAATAAGAAAGATGTGGAGGGGGGTCTATGTCGGGATCACATCCTGATCAGGGGTGATTCCATGGTGATCACAATAGCTAAATCCAAGACTGATCAGAGAGCTATGGGAGACAGTGTTGTTGTCCAGCACTTGCGAGGGTCCCCCATGTGCCCGATAATGTGCATTGAGGAATATTTGGCGCTGAGGGCGGATACATGGGGTGGGATTTTGCTGAGACACATCGATGCCACCCCACTGACGAGGTTTCAGTTTCAGAGGGTGCTAACAATGGCAATTGCAGCGGCGGGCTTGGACCCGAGCGATTTTGGGACCCACTCCTTCAGGATAGGGGCTGCTACTGAGGCTACAGCCAGGGGTCAGAGTAATGAAGAGGTGAAACTGTTAGGACGATGGTCCTCGAACTGTTTTAAAAGGTATGTGCAATTGCACATGTTGTGAAGTCTAGTTACATGCATTCACGCTTCTTGTCTTCTGTTTGATTTACAGTTTCACGAGCACATTATGTGGGGCGGAATTTGCAGTCGACCCGGCACCATGGGACCAGCGATCAGAGATCACCGGCTGAGGAGAGAGAGGTGTGGGTCGTGGGCCACTTCATATGTGAGGCGGGCCGGGGACGTATTCAAAGCAGGTGACGCGACTCACGCATCTGGGGAATACGGGTACAGAGTGACCTTCCACGGAAGGGGCGGGCTTTGTATTGACCAGTTTGAATCTTTTGTTGAGGAACTCTTAGGGCGGAGAAGGTCACCGCCATCTGTAATCATAGTACACCTGGGGGGCAATGACATGGTGACGCTCGGCAGGCGAGTATTACTCGAGCGAATTTTGTCTACCGTTAGCTGGCTAGCAAAAAGAATCCCGGGGTGCACGATCGTATGGTCACACATGATTCCTAGAAAGGTATGGCGGGGGGCCTTTTGGTATTGGCACTGAACCATTCAGTAAAGAAGGTCAATAACAAAATTGGTAGGTTGTTTCGCTCGGCGCAGTTGCACAGTATTCCGCATGGGTGTATTCGGGGTGATCATATGTATCTAGATGACGGGGTTCACTTGTCCCAGGAGGGTAATGTCTTACTCATAGGAGACTTCATAGCTTGGCTAAGGGGTTTGAGGAAGCATGACCTATAGGAGGAGTTTGGGGGGGGGGCGGATAGCCGGTCAACTATCCGGCCTGTTGCAGTGAGGTCATGATCGGTGAGCAGTAATTTCAAGGTCCCTAGAGGGTGGTGCCACCCACTATGGATGGGAGCGCCCGGGGGGAGGCGGCCATTGGCCCCTCTCACGGGGAGGCGGCACCCACTAAGTATGGATCGCCTAGGGGAAGACGGCCATAGGCCCCTTCCAGGGGGGGAGGCGGCTATATGCCCCTCCTACGAATTTCCCGGGGCCCGGATATCCGCGACGGCGGATGTGATAGACAGTGTGGGGTGGGGGGGGAGCCCATGCTGCCTTCTTACAGACACCTCACACGGGTCCTTGGACGACCTTTAAGATGGCGTCGAGTTTAAATGGGGGGCCCCCAACAAGACAAGGGAAATTGGAGTTGGCTCAGAGGGTACAGTCCTCTGCGTGGCCACCACTCACACCGTGAGGGCGAGAGTTTTGGTAGTAGGGATCTGACACTGGTTGCGACCTTGCCGTTGGCCCGTAATGCTAGGATGTACAATTTTAATTTAGAAAGTATGCATTTGCAGGATGTTAGACTCGGCTAGGAAAACCTTTGTATTAGAGATTTGTTAAGGTTAGCCAATGTGACATGTCTTCATCGAAATGTAATAAATGAAAATTGTACATGATATGAAACTTTTATTTTATGTTTTAATTTTGTTTCATATTTTGATAAATACGGCCGGGAGGGTAACTCCCTCCCGCCTTCCAAAAGTTCAAATACTGCGTCTGTCTTCCCATCATTGGGGATTGTGTTGGGAGGGGGTGACAGGCATCCCGGCCATATGGAAAGGGGCGACCACTAGGTCCCCCCGAACGTATGGTTGGGGGCCCGGATCCTCCCGGGAAACCATTTTGGGCGGGGGGCGTGTCTCGGCTGGTATGCCCGAAGCGGCGTAGCCGGGGCGCGCCTTTTCCCGCCCAAGAGGGGTTGTCCTAGACACCTACACCGATGGCCACACCCAGTAGGCGTACCGGCGGAGGGTTCACGCCCTCCCGAAGAGGAATAAAGAGAGCGTGAATCCGAAGAAGCATCCTCTTGTTCCTGTGCTTGGAAGCTGCACCCACTCGATGCACGTGAGCCCTCGACAGAACAAGGAGCAATTTTGACCCACCCACCAGCCCCTTATGGCAATGTTAGTTCTGCAATAAAGTCTTTTTCTCTGATTAACATCTTCTTCCCTCTGTGTTGCGGTATACGAAAGTATAGTTTAATGAGATGGTGTCTGACTGAAGGTACTCTTTTCTCTTGTAGTAGAGGTAAATATTGCAAGTAGACAGGGTGATGTTTTTTCCCTTAATAGGTAATCAAAATGTCGTGTTTATTTTTTGGTCGGGCTGTAAGGTCATGATCGGTGAGCAGTAATTTCAAGGTCCCTAGAGGGGGGCGCCACCCACTATGGATGGGAGCGCCCGAGGGGAGGCGGCCATTGGCCCCTCCCACGGGGAGGCGGCACCCACTAAGTATGGATCGCCTAGGGGAAGACGGCCATAGGCCCCTTCCAGGGGGGGAGGCGGCTATATGCCCCTCCTACGAATTTCCCGGGGCCCGGATATCCGCGACGGCGGATGTGATAGACAGTGTGGGGTGGGGGGGAGCCCACGCTGCCTTCTTACAGACACCTCACACGGGTCCTCGGACGACCTTTAACATGGCGTCGAGTTTAAATGGGGGGCCCCCAACAAGACAAGGGAAATTGGAGTTGGCACAGAGGGTACAGTCCTCTGCGCGGATGCCACTCACGCCGTGAGGGTGAGAGTTTTGGTAGTAGGGATCTGACACCGGTTGCGACCTTGCCGTTGGCCCGTAATGCTAGGATGTACAATTTTAATTTAGAAAGTATGCATTTGCAGGATGTTAGACTCAGCTAGGAAAACCTTTGTATTAGAGATTTGTTAAGGTTAGCCAATGTGACATGTCTTCATCGAAATGTAATAAATGAAAATTGTACATGATATGAAACTTTTATTTTATGTTTTAATTTTGTTTCATATTTTAATAAATACGTCCGGGAGGGTAACTCCCTCCCGCCTTCCAAAAGTTCAAATACTGCATCCGTCTTCCCATCATTGGGGACTGTGTTGGGAGGAGGTGACAGGCATCCCGGCCATATAATAGTGCACTGTGGAGGAAACGATTTGGGCACTTTGACTGGGGTAGGTCTGGAAATGCTTTTAAAGGACACCTTTGAGCAATTGATGACACTTTTTCCTCAAACTGCCTTGGTATATTCTAATAAATGCCAAAGACAAAAATGGAGGTGGTCCAATCAATTTTGTCCACAAATTGAGAAATCGAGGAAGCATGTAAATAAGTCTGTTTCAGCTTACATGAGGGACCATGGAATGGGCTGCATCTACAACAATAACTTGCGTTACTACATGCAAGATATCTACAGAGGAGATGGCGTGCATTTCTCGGATGAGGGAAACAGAGTTTTCATACTAAATTTAAGAATGTGTATTGGTTCCTACTTATAAGTTTCTAGAACATACACAGAACCCAAAAGCTCTTTCAGAGCTACCTTAACTTAGTGTACTCTTTTGAAATTTCGAATGTACCTTTTTCACTTATTTACACCTATATTCGCTTCCCGGTACGCTACCCAGTTCGCGTACCTGCAGCTAACCACGCGAAAAAAAACAATTTTTTTATCAACATATATGAGCCTCCTCAGCCACCCTCAGAAAACTTAGGGAAACAGCATACGTCTAAAGTACCCCAATCTACCCATTCTGAACATTATTTACCCTCCATCTTATATCTCAATTCTACCGAAACACAAAATGTAGGACTCCCGTAACACTGCAAGTTTGCGTACCGGGAAACGCACTGACAAGCACTCGCTCAAAAAAGGTGGGAAAGTAATTTACAGAAAAACCACTGGAGACACTTTCACCAATTAAACAGTAGCTCATACTACATACCAATCCCTACCATTTTCACAAATTTAGTTGGAATACCATTTAGCCATTTAGCATGTAGAACTCTCTAAAATCCCTGAGGTAAATTACTTCACAAAACATATCGGAAGTGTTGGAAATGACAACCAAATAAAATATTACTTTCAATTTCTACTATTATATCATGACATTTGATTGGTTATGTACCTGAATATATATAAACAAAGAGAGAGAAACACAGCCATTTTGACTACTACTTCGTGAAGTGCAGAACAACAAAAAATCAACTGATAACTTCAAGTTATATTTAAAAGGTAGGATATTATTTTTAAAAATGAAGTATGTTCTGTACTGAAAGCTATTTAGAAAAACATTTTCAGACAGTTTTATTCTTTCACTCTGTAATACTTATAGAATAAAATAGACTTCTCTGTTTTAGTTATGGCAGGGCCAGTCCAAGGATTTGCGAGGCCCTGGGCTAAAAGGGAACGTGCGTGAGGCCCCCTCCAAGTTACATAACTGGCCACTTACAAGGAGAACATGCACAGACACTGTGGGGGCCCCATTGTCCAGCATTTTGACGCCCCCACAGTTTTAAATTTTACTCCACACACATTTCTCACACCTTCATAGATGTGAGAATTGATTGTGGTCTAAAAGTTAAAACTGAGGGTGCGCCAAAATGCTGGACAATGGGCCCCCACAGTGTCTGTGAATGGTCTCCTTGCATTTGAAGGAGCGTCTCCTTCTTCCTCCCCTATACCTCCTGACACCATCCATGAGAGGCCCAAGGAGGGGGCCCCCGCCAATGGACCTTAATTGCAGGCGACAACTTTCTTTGTGATAGATCTCCAGGAAAACAAAAGGACACATCACCAGTGCGTGGCCCCATGCTGGTGGGCTGAGTGCGAGGCCCTGAGCGGCAGCCCACACTGCCCATGCCTAGCGCCGGCCCTGAGTTAAGGATAGAGTTAGACTTCTCTAATATAATTCAGAATTGACTAAGAGTTTATTTGATAATTTTCTTCATATTTCTACTTCCAATTTGATACCATACACTGCCCAAAGAAAAAAACACTGTTTAAATAACCAAACTGCCTGTCTGTACTGAAACCCATCAGGCCCTATCTGTACTGATATATTTATTTTTTATGCAATTTACAGCAAGAAAATGGAAGGACAACAAAAAGAAATTAATATTTCATTTGAAATTAATATGGAAAACAATCCTAAGGAAGACAAAGAGGAAATAGACTTTATGGATCACTCTCTGGACCAAGACTTAATTAATTGTGTAGAAGAAATTGAATCATGGAATGAAAAGGAGGACATACCTGATGAATTAATGTTGGATATTCTTTTAGATTTTGAAAAATCACAACAAAATTTTTTTATTTAAAAATTAAAAATAGTTTGAGACATTGTTCTTTTTTATATGTAAATTATGAAATAGTACCAAAATACATATAATATAAAGTGAGACTTAAAATATACTGTGCAACTTTTTTGTGTTACATACTAACTTTGTTCATAGTTACTTCCTTTCTCCCACTATATAATCCCCAATGTGTATTTAACATCTCTTTATCATCTCCTGCCACCATGTTGTTTCGGCTTTCCAGACAGACTATGGTATGAATTCCATATACCACAATAACTTCTTTAACAACAAGCAAGATATCTACAAAGGAGACGGAGTTTATTAAATTATAGACTCTACATTGATACCTACATGTTGCTCCGTAAATAAAAAAAACAAAACAAAAAAAAAAAACGAACAATCAATAAACATACAATAAGTTAAAAGTCAATCATTCTTGTTTCCTTATAGTATGCTCCCCAGACCGCTTTCCGGTACGCGAACCGGGCGCACCCCACGAAAAAAACATTTTTTTTTTTTTTGGCCCCGCGGGGCACTTTAATATCTCCCTCATCAATCCTAGGCGGTCAGAAGGGGTCTACCTTGCCCCCTTTCCTTAATTTCCCCCTTTGTTTTGGCCTCCTCTTGTCTCTCGATCCTACCGAGAGACAAGATGGCGGCCGCTACGGACTGTTTAGAATGTTTACAGACACCGGAGAGCCAATCAGCTTCGCTTCGCAAAGCTCCGTTACGCGAAAAGTACGCGAACTGGTGCGCTATCCAGGACGCTGTCACAGATATATCTGTTTTTTAAAACGTTAATTTCTCAAAATCCACTGTAGCACATAGATTGAGACCCAGCAAAGGCACATCGGGCTAACAGTCCCTACAATTTTGCCAAGTTTTGTGTAAATCCATTCAGCCGTTCGAGCTAAAAGTGAGGCCAAATGCCCTATGGAAATTAACATGGGAAAAACGCGTTTTGGGACCCCCCTTTTTTCTCGACCCCCCCTTGACGAAACCCCCCCAAATTTTTAGGGGCTTATCAGACACAAAATGTGCCATTTTCCTGAAAATTTCAGCCGATTCCGTCCACAAACGCCAAAGTTATTAGACATAGAATTTTCAAAAGTTCCAAAGAGAAAAAATCCTAACTATATATACCTACTGGCGACCGCCAGTAGGTAATATATATATATATATTCACAGAAAAAAACAATAGGTTTCACAGTCGTTATAGTTAGGAAATAGCATTTAAAAAAACGTTGAAATTCACAAAGAAAACATAGGTTTCACACCAGTTATAGTTAGCTGAACATTTTGCTCACACAAAACCATTGAAATTCCCACGTTATAGTTAGTTGGACTCACTATAACTTGCGCGCCCGCAACCCACTGCTGATGATATCACATATTACATCATTCATGACGTGGTCAGTGACATCACTGATGACATCACTGATGACATCTCAAATCACATCACTGATGACATCACTGATGACATTATCCAGTGTCTGTGTGTGTCTGTAAAGTTTAAATATGTTTTACATATTGAAGAATGAGTGGATGTATAAGAGTCTGGATGAAGGATTTAGAAGGTGCGTGACTGACTGTATGAGTGAGTGATTACATGTGTCTTACTGAATGCATGGGTAGTGACTGAACTGTCTGAATGTGTGCATCATTATGTCTGTTGTTGTGTAAGCTGCTGCATGTGTTGATCAGTAGCTATATGAGTGGCTATATGGGTTATTGATTGGTTGCCCAAGTATTTGTATGTGAGGCTGAGTGTGTGTGTGGGTGCCTGGGAGGTGTGTGACTCTGTGCATAGATGTGTGAGCAGTTGATTCACTTGGTGTATGGGTTTAAGAGTGTATGTGGAAACAGCTGTATTGGGCGGTTGACTATGTGCATGGGTGTGTTGGTGAGTGAATGGATATCTCAGTGCTACATGTCCAAGTAAGTACATATGTAAAACATAGTGCTTGGGAGAGTTGGCATATATAAATGACTATACATGGGAGGATGTGATTAGGTAAGTGGCTGTATGGATCAATGTGTACTTGTATCAGTGATTGTAAAAGACAGTAAGTATGTTTTAGTATATGTTTGAATAAGTAAGGTTTAGTGTGTATAACTGTGTAGATTGGGAAATGGGAGTGCGATTGATTCTTTGCATAACTGACTAGGTGTGTGAGTAACTCCGTGGATGAGTATCAGTGTGTGAGTGTCTGTATAGGTGTATGAGTGGATATGATAGTGTTCTATTGATGAGTGACTGTATGTATGAGTGATTGTATGGGTGAATGAGTGGATGTGTATGTAGACCTCCAAATCAGTGAGTGCGTATGTAGTTACTGGTATTGGTGTGCCAATAATTTCAGGGCTTTTAGTTTATAGGCCCCCTGGACCGGCTGGATCTTTCTTCGATGAGCTCCAGTCGGCAATTTCGGCGCTGGTTCTGAGAGCGGTATATTTAACAACAAGGGGTGGTGATGGACAGAGTTTCTGAATTAAGCAGAATACTCTCACCCAGTCAAGAGATCAGGGCTAGATCCAATATCGTTTTTTAGCTCACTGCACCATCCCAGCTCAGAACCTGGCTATATGCAAATTAGTCTGTTCCTGTCCCAGTGCATGATGGGAACAGGGCAAACCAAGCTACCGAGCCAATTCTTACACTGGGAAGGAAACAAGCTTCCGGGGACCGGTTTCTGGCATTTCAGCCGTCGTCAGCCCGGCTTGCTTGAATCCTGATGGTGCAATGAGCAAGGTACTCACATCTGAGTATACCCTTCCACGCTTAGGGTGGACAAAATATTTAACAACAAGGGGTGGTGATGGACAGAGTTTCTGAATTTAGCAGAATACTCTCACTCAGTCAAGAGATCAGGGCTAGATCCAACACCGTTTTTTCGCTCACTGCACCATCCCAGCTCAGAACCTGGCAATATGCAAATTAGTCTGTTCCTGTCCCAGTGCATGATGGGAACAGGGCAAACCAAACTACCGAGCCAAATCTTACACTGGGAAGGAAACAGGCTTCCGGGGACCGGTTTCTGGCATTTCAGCCGTCGTCGGCCCGGCTTGCTTAAATCCTGAATGTGCAATGAGCAAGGGACTCACATCTGAGTATACCCTTCCACTCTTAGGGTGGACAAAATATTTAACAACAAGGGGTGGTGATGGACAGAGTTTCTGAATTAAGCAGAATACTCTCACCCAGTCAAAAGATCAGGGCTAGATCCAACACCGTTTTTTAGCTCACTGCACCATCCCAGCTCAGAACCTGGCTATATGCAAATTAGTCTATTCCTGTCCCAGTGCATGATGGGAACAAGGCAAACCAAACTACCGAACCATATCTTACACTGGGAAGGTAACAAGCTTCCGGGGACCGGTTTCTGGCATTTCAGCCGTCGTCGGCCCGGATTGCTTGAATCCTGATGGTGCAATGAGCAAGGGACTCACATTTGAGTATACCCTTTCACGCTTAGGGTGGACAAAATATTTAACAACAAGGGGTGGTGATGGACAGTTTTTCTCAATTAAGCAGAATACTCTCACCCAGTCAAGAGATCAGGGCTAGATCCAACACCGTTTTTTAGCTCACTGTACCATCCCAGCTCAGAACCTGGCTATATGCAAATTAGTCTGTTCCTGTCCCATTGCATGATGGGAACAAGGCAAACCAATCTACAGAGCCAATTGTTACACTGGGAAGGAAACAAGCTTCCGGGGACCGGTTTCTGGCATTTCAGCCGTCGTCGGCACGGCTTGCTTGAATCCTGATGGTGCAATGAGCAAGGGACTCACATCTGAGTATACCCTTCCACGCTTAGGGTGGACAAAATATTTAACAACAAGGGGTGGTGATGGACAGAGTTTCTGAATTAAGCAGAATACTCTCACCCAGTCAAGAGATCAGGGCTAGATCCAACACCGTTTTTTAGCTCACTGCACCATCCCATCTCAGAACATGGCTATATGCAAATTAGTCTGTTCCTGTCCCAGTGCATGATGGGAACAGGGCAAACCAAACTACCGAGCCAATTCTTACACTGGAAAGGAAACAAGCTTCCGGGGACCGGTTTCTGGCATTTCAGCCGTCGTCGGCCCGGCTTGCTTGAATCCTGATGGAGCCCTGATCTTTGGACTGGGTAAGAGTGGTCTGCTTAATTCAGACACTCTGTTCATCACCGCCCCCTTTTCTGAATCGTTTTTGGTCACTATAGGTGTGGCAGGGTATACTCAGACATGAGTCCCTTTCTCACTGCACCTTCAGGATTCAAGCAAGCCGGGCCGAAGACGGCTGAAATGCCAGAAACCGGTCCCCGGTAGCTTGTCTCCTTTCTGGTGAAGAATTGGCTTGGTAGTTTAGTCTGCCCTGTTCCCATGATGCACTGGGCCAGGGACAGACTGATTTGCATATAGCCAGGTTCTGAGCTGGGATGGAGCAGTGAGATAAATAACGGTGATGGATCAAGCCCTGATCTTTGGACTGGGTAAGAGTGGTCTGCTTAATTCAGACACTCTGTTCATCACCACCCCCTTTTCTGAATCGTTTTTGGCCACTATAGGTGTGGCAGGGTATACTCAGACATGATTCCCTTTCTCACTGCACCATCTGGATTCAAGCAAGCCGGACCGAAGACGGCTGAAATGCCAGAAACCGATCCCCGGTAGCTTGTCTCCTTTCTGGTGAAGAATTGGCTTGGTAGTTTAGTCTGCCCTGTTCCCATGATGCACTGGGCCAGGGACAGACTGTTTTGCATATAGCCAGGTTCTGAGCTGGGATGGTGCAGTGAGATAAATAACGGTGACGGATCAAGCCCTGATCTTTGGACTGGGTAAGAGTGGTCTGCTTAATTCTGACACTCTGTTCATCACCACCCCCTTTTCTGAATCGTGTTTGGCCACTATAGTTGTGTGGCAGGGTATACTCAGACATGAGTCCCTTTCTCACTGCACCATCAGGATTCAAGCAAGCCGGGCCGAAGACGGCTGAAATGCCAGAAACTGGTTACCGGTAGCTTGTCTCCTTTCTGGTGAAGAATTGGCTTGATAGTTTAGTCTGCCCTGTTCCCATGATGCACTGGGCCAGGGACAGACTGATTTGCATATAGCCAGGTTCTGAGCTGGGATGGTGCAGTGAGATAAATAACGGTGATGGATCAAGCCCTGATCTTTGGACTCGGTAAGAGTGGTCTCCTTAATTCAGACACTCTGTTCATCACCACCCCCTTTTCTGAATCGTTTTTGGCCACTATAGGTGTGGCAGGGTATACTCAGACATGAGTCCCTTTCTCACTGCACCATCAGGATCCAAGCAAGCCGGGCCGAAGACGGCTGAAATGCCAGAAACCGGTCCCTGGTAGCTTGTCTCCTTTCTGGTGGAGAATTGGCTTGGTAGTTTAGTCTGCCCTGTTCCCATGATGCACTGGGCCAGGGACAGACTGATTTGCATATAGCCAGGTTCTGAGCTGGGATGGTGCAGTGAGATAAATAACGGTGATGGATCAAGCCCTGATCTTTGGACTGGGTAAGAGTGGTCTGCCTAATTCAGACACTCTGTTCATCACCACCCCCTTTTCTGAATCGGTTCTGAGAGCGGAGCACTGTATCCTGGCCGGGGATTTTAATTTCCATATGGATGAGGGATTGGACCCTGACACGATCAAACTGATTGATATCATGGCCCCCCTAGGCCGTGCTCCTTACCTCTTTGGAACAGCGCATGAAAAGGGCCATACCTTGGACCAGGTCTTTTCCATGTCCCCCACTGAGGTCATGTCACTTTTGACAGTGCTCTGGTCAGATCGTAGGATGGCCAAATTTCATGTACTAGGCACAAAGAAACCATCGAGCACTGCTCCTAGGCAGCAGGGGCGAGCCCCTAGGGCGTTTCATCGGGTGACTCCAGAGATGCTGGCTCAGGCATCTCTGGATCATCCCTGCTCTTTCACGGGAGATCTGGAGAGGGATTTAGAGTCCCTGCAGGTGTGGCTAACAGATAGCCTGAATGATCTAGCCCCTGTGATGGCCCCCCGATTAACATCTAAACGGGTTTCTGCCCCCTGGTTTACTGAAATACTGTCGGCTTCTCGACGGCAGTGCAAGGTGGCTGAAAGGGCTTGGCGCTCACAGTATGATCCAGCGGCCAGGCTTGTCTATAGGACAGCGGTTAAGGCCTACCATCGGGATATCCTCCTGGAGAAAAAAGGCTATTTTGCAAGGAGGATAGAGGCTGCCTCTAATTCCTGCAAGGAGATTTTTACGATCGTCAGGGAATTCACTGCCCCATGAACTAATTCGACCCAGGCTGCTCCCTCTGAGTCGTGGGTTTCTGCTCTTGCCAACTTTTTTACCACCAAGATAAAACTTATCCAGGATTCTTTTCCCTTGAGGGAGGTTGAAGTACCTCACTGTAGTTGGGTTTCGTCACGCCCCAAACAATCGCACAGCTAAAAGTGCCAATTGTATGATTGTTTACTTATTTATTCACTGTGAATCCATTTTAATCCATAATATTCCAAACTTGTCAGACTTATTCTCCAGTTTTAGTTCGAGTCCACACGCTGAGTGTATGTGCCATTTCCGAGTTTTTACTGTTCAAACCGTGTCAATCCAGACTTTATGAATGAACAGGACTGAAGCATCAATTCATATCAGGCAGCGTTTATTCAAAAAATACCCAATGCATTTCGGGCTCAACGCCCTTCTTCAGGGGTTACTGTAAATGAATAATAAATAGCCACAATCACAAATTGTATTCTCCACTTCAATATAAACATTTCTTAATGCTAACCTAATTTATAAACATATTGCACGGTATCAAAAAACATTTATGTCAATTAAAGCGCTTTACACAACTAATCAATGCATTACGAGGAACCCTGTATGTCAGACAGCCTAACTGTTATTCTCCTCCCTGATTCTGTAATTTAATCCTTGTTACATTCCCATTTTTATTTTTCAAAGTGTTGAAACCAGCCCAACATCCCGTTCGTTACATGCGCATTTCTCACTACACCTTCGTTTGTGCCTGCACCCTGTCAGTATGTGACCTATGTTCGCCTTCAAAACCTTCAGATCAAAGAGACAAGTTTGAGAAATTGGGTATAAGTGGTGTGTATCCTGCCCCCCCTTTACAGTGCAGTTTAATTAATGCCCTACACCAGGATAGCACCCAAGGATGAAGATGAAGAATACTGATAAAATTGTTGCAAAAAATACGAGTCTGCACGCAAGGAATAACAACGTGGTTCATAACCTGTTTGTCATCCTCTGAGGCGGAAGGCGGAGGTCTGTGCTATCTAAAATTGTTTTTAAAAACTGTTTTGCGCCAAATTTGTGTTTTTTTAAAACCACAAGGAGCTCACCTGTTCAAGCGCTCACACCACGCGCTGACACAGCCCTCCTCACTCTTCCCTGAGACAGCGGTCCGCGCTGAGACAGGGAACGCCCAAGGCCTAAGCCACGCCCACTGCGAGGCCACGCCCACCCCTAGGACTACAAAACACGCTAGAAACTAAGCGTGCACCACAACCTGTTTGTCATCCTCTGAGGCGGAAGCCGGAGGTCTGTGCTATCTAAAATTGGTTTTAAAAACTTTTTTGCGCCGAATTTGTGTTTTTTTAAAACCACAAGGAGCTCACCTGTTCAAGCGCTCACACCACGCGCTGACACAGCCCTCCTCACTCTTCCCTGAGACAGCGGTCCGCGCCGAGACAGGGAACGCCCAAGGCCTAAGCCACGCCCACTGCGAGGCCACGCCCACCCCTAGGACTACAAAACACGGTAGAAACTAAGCGTGCACCACAACCTGTTTGTCATCCTCTGAGGCGGAAGCCGGAGGTCTGTGCTATCTAAAATTGTTTTTAAAAACAGTTTTGCGCCGAATTTGTGTTTTTTTAAAATCACAAGGAGCTCACCTGTTCAAGCGCTCACACCATGCGCTGACACAGCCCTCCTCACTCTTCCCTGAGACAGCGGTCCGCGCTGAGACAGGGAACGCCCAAGGCCTAAGCCACGCCCACTGCGAGGCCACGCCCACCCCTAGGACTACAAAACACGCTAGAAACTAAGCGTGCACCACAACCTGTTTGTCATCCTCTGAGGTGGAAGCGGAGGTCTGTGCTATCTAAAATTGTTTTTAAAAACTGTTTTGCGCCGAATTTGTGTTTTTTTAAAACCACAAGGAGCTCACCTGTTCAAGTGCTCACACCACGCGCTGACACAGCCCTCCTCACTCTTCCCTGAGACAGCGGTCCGCGCTGAGACAGGGAACGCCCAAGGCCTAAGCCACGGCCACTGCGAGGCCACGCCCACCCCAAGGACTATAAATGTGCCGGCCATACCAGCGCAGCGGACGAGCGCAGCGGGAGCGCCATTTGCGCGCTGAAGGCGCGCCTAAGGCAAGCCCGTCTGCGCCCGTCCGCGCACGACCGGGCCTAGGGCCAGCCCCCATGCCGGAACCTACCGCCATCAGGAAACTTTACTCACGTCGAGATCTCCTTAGCCTTAGACCCTCGAAAAACACCACCTGTCACGCTATACATGACCCAAACGTCCCCTTCACTAGCTGTAGCATCTGCAAACCTGGAAACCTACTCCTTCCCAGGATGGCCGTCCCTCTCCCCGGCCTCAAATTAGCAACACCCAACTGCAGATCGCTTCCCAAGCACGCCCTACTCATAAACCATTTGATTGTCGATCACGATCTGGATATACTCTTCCTAACCGAAACCTGGATCACCGGTTATTCTAATTCCGACATAGTCTCGGCCCTCCCCCCGGGCTTTCTCATCATGTCCCAACCCCGCCCTCTGGGTCGAGGTGGTGGTATAGCCATCATCTACCGAGACTATTTCACCTGCCGATCTACTGAGACTCAGAGCTAGGAGTCGGAGAGCTGTCTGTTCACGCTGATGCTCTCACCGACCTACTCCCTGTCAGGCCTCCTAGTCTACAGGCCCCCTGGACACTTCGGCCCCTTCTCCGCCGCTTTGTTAGAAACCGTTTCATCCCTGGCCCACTTAACATCTAACTTCCTGATTACAGGCGACCTCAACATCCATTTCGATGATCTAACAGACACAGGGCCATCTGACTTAATCAGTGAACTCGGCACCCTTGGCTTCTCCCTGGCTAACTCAGGAGCCACGCACTCGAAAGGACATTTGCTCGACCCGGTATTCTCGAACATTCCTTCCCTCCAGTTCACCAATTCCCTCCCCCTCCCGTGGACGGACCACTTCTTGGTCTCGGCCCATCTCCCAGGGGCCTTTAAGAAACCCCACAATCCCCCAACTTACACCAAGGATAGATCCTGGGCCAGACTTTCGATGGATAACTGGGCCTTGGCGCTTGACGCTACTATCCCCAGTCTTGCAGCCGACCCCACCACGGCAGACATCCAGTTCAGAGACTGGATTTCCTCCTCCCTCGACAGCCTCATTCCCATCAAAAATCGAGAGGCAATAAATAAGACCAAGGGCCATGCCCCTTGGTATAACTCCGAACTCAGAGCGCTCCGGAAAGAGTGCAAAAAGGCTGAGAGAGTATGGAGGAAAGATTGGCTCCACAGTAACAAGGACATATATCACAACGCGGTAAGACAATACAAAACAGCCTTGAAATTAGCTAAATCAACATTTTACGACAACAGAATAAAAACCGCGACTAACTCATCCAAAGAATCCTATCAGATAGTCAAAGAATTACTAAACATCCCAACAGCACCCCCCCCTCACTCCCCCCCCCAGACAGAAGTAAGGATCTGGCCAATTACTTCGATTCGAAAATCCTGCGGATACTGGACTCCCTTCCTACCGTCAGCCCCCCTCCCATCCCGGATACAGCGGATGAAAACGATAGCCGACAGCTGGACACCTTTAGAGCAGTTTCCCTCACCGAGGTGATGTCCATCCTAGGGGATCGGAAGGGGTCTACCTTGCCCCCTTTCCTTCATTTCCCCCTTTGTTTTGGCCTCCTCTTGTCTCTCGATCCTACCGAGAGACAAGATGGCGGCTACTCCGGACTGTTTACAATGTTGACAGCCAATCAGCTACTCCTCAGACTCCCGTTACACTGCCGGTTAGCTTCCCGGTTAGCTGCCCGGTTAGCTGCCCGGTTCGCGTACCAAGACGCGTCTCTACGGTGAAAAAATCGGAATTGTTTTTTTTTTTTGGGGCCCCGCGTCGCTCTTTAATATCCCCCTCATCAATACTAGGGGGTCAGAAGGGGTCTACCTTGCCCCCTTTCCTTCATTTCCCCCTTTTTTTTGGCCTCCTCTTGTCTCTCGATCCTACCGAGAGACAAGATGGCGGCCGCTCCGGACTGTTTAGAATGTTGACAGACACCGGAGAGCCAATCAGCTTCGCATCGCAAAGTTCCGTTACGCGAAAAGTACGCGAACCGGAGCGCTGCCCGGAGCGCTGTTACAGATATATATCTTTTTTTGAACGTTAATTTCTCAAAATCCACTGAAGCACATATATTGAGACCTAGCAAAGGCACATCGGGCTAACAGTCCCTACAATTTTGCCAAGTTTCGTGCAAATCCATTCAGCCGTTCGAGCTAAAAGTGAGGCCAACCGCCCTATGGAAAAATGAATGGGAAAAACGTGTTTTGGGACCCCCCTTTTTTCTCGGCCCCCCCTTGACGACCCCCCCCCAAATTTTCAGGGGCTGCTCAGAAACAAAATGTGCCATTTTCCTGAAAATTTCAGCCAATTCCGTCCACAATCGCCAAAGTTATTAGACATAGAATTTTCAAAAGTTCCATAGAGAAAAAATCCTAACTATATATTCCTACTGGCTATCATCAGTGATGTCATCAGTGATGTCACTAACCATGTCATGAATGATGTAATATGTGACATCATCAGCAATGGATTGCGGGTGCGCGATATATAGTTAGCGCTTATAACTATATATGGAATTTCAATGGTTTTATGCGAGTAAAATAAGGTTTTTTAAATGCAAATCCCTAACTATATATGGCCTAAAACCAATGGTTTTTTCATTGAATTTTCAAGGTTTTGTAAATGCAAATTCCTAACTATATATGGACTATAACCTATGTTTTTTTCTGTGAATATATATATATATATATATATATATTACCTACTGGCGGTCGCCAGTAGGTATATATAGTTAGGATTTTTTCCCTATGGGATTTTTGAAAATTCTATGTCTAATAACTTTGGCGTTTGTGGACGGAATCGGCTGAAATTTTCAGGAAAATGGCACATTTTGTTTCTGAGCAGCCCTTAAAAATTTGGGGGGGTTTCGTCAAGGGGGGGGCCAGAAAAAAGGGGGGTCCCAAAATGCGTTTTTCCCATGTTAATTTCCATAGGGCGGTTGGCCTCACTTTTAGCTCGAACGGCTGAATGGATTTGCACGAAACTTGGCAAAATTGTAGGGACTGTTAGCCCGATGTGCCTTTGCTAGGTCTCAATATATGTGCTTCAGTGGATTTTGAGAAATTAACGTTCAAAAAAAGATATATATCTGTAACAACGCTCCGGGCTGCGCTCCAGTTCGCGTACTTTTCGCGAAACGGAACTTTGCGATGCGAAGCTGATTGGCTTTCCGGTGTCTGTCAACATTCTAAACAGTCCGGAGCGGCCGCCATCTTGTCTCTCGGTAGGATCGAGAGAGAAGAAGAGGTGAAAAACGAAGGGGGAATTTAATGAAAGGGGGCAAGGTAGACCCCTCTTGACCCCCTAGGAATGATGTTGGGGTTATTAAAGGGTCCCGTGGGGAAAATAAAAAAAAATGATTTTTCACGGTAGAAGCGTTTCTCGGGCCGCGAACTGGGCCGCAAACTGGTAGCGAAACGGGAATTCGCCATTTTGTGTTTTGTTTTAATTAAATTACTAGGTATAAGGGGGTGCGGGAGACGTATCCTGATCCCTTATGTTTTCTGAGGGTGGCCGAGGAGGCTCATATATGTTGATACATGTCTTCCAGCGGCTGTGCGTGAGCGTTTTTTTTTTTTTGCTGCGTGACGTCTGTTAACGTTCGATTCGATGGAAATCAGGAAGTGTTGACCACCAATTTGTCACTGCGATAAAATATTTTGTTATAAATGAATCCTTATTGATAAACATTGTCTGCGCCATCTTGCCTTTTTTCCAATGCCACAATTTTGTCGTGCACGGCAGCCATTTTAGATGCCTTGACCAGACCCACTCTCTGCACGCCGTCGATTCTCAGCACGGCTCCCCACCCTCGCAATCATCTCCCCCACGCACTGGTCACCCCCACTCTCTCTCTCATGCATGGGCCATAAACTTCCCCCCATCTGCGCTGCTCTTCCCTGAGAATCACACCCTGTGCCCGCCCGACACCTCCCTTTCACCCTATTCACTACCGCACCCTCTGACACTCCTCTTCCTCTGTGTCCGATTGTCCAGGCCGGTCCCAGGCTATCACCTAGCCCTGCGGATGTAGTTTATGGCCCCAGCTGTAGAGAATCCAGACATGCCAACCCTCCCGATTCAGGCGTGAGACTACCGATTTCAGTGCTAGTCTCCCGCCTCCCGATTCCTGCAAGCAAAAACCCGATTCCTCGGGGTTTCAGCTGACAGGGCTTGGTATTGTGTTACGTGCTAATTCTTCCAGGAAACGTAAGAGGGCCGATGCAGGGGCTCTAGAAGGGGTGATAAACCATTTAAGTCTCATTAACAAGCGCATGGTCTTTTAAAGATCTGTGAAGTACTCGGGGCGGCGGTGTGTGTGTGCCCTCTTTCAGGAGCGGGCGGGGGGGGGGGGCACTGCCAGCAACTTGCCAGGCCAGGCAGTGTTCAACACTTGCATCACCCTTTCTCTGCCTGCTATTGCGCTCCATGCTTCGGAAAGGTAAGAAAAAGAACGTGCATTTGAGTTTGAAATGTCCGATCCTGTAGCAGCACACTTCCAAAGCCCACACATGACAATAACCCGATTCAAGGCCCCATTCACTCGATTTTTTAAAAATATATAGCACTCCAAGAAAGTAGTAGGATTATAAAACTTTATTAACTTATAAATATATAGAACGCAACAAAAACTGTAAATACATTTCAACATTTTTTGGAAAAAAGAAGCAACAATGGTCAGTAGCTGTCTTTTGTGCGAATAGTCCCAAGGCAGCACAACGTGCTGAGTTCTGGACGGCACCCAGGTAATGTTACCTGGGTGCCGCACTGGATTTTGGTTTCCTACAATGCAGCTCAGAAAAACAGCGTGGGGCGTCCCGGGTGTTGCGGGGGGAGGCCTCGTCAGTAGCGGTCTGTTGTGCGAATAGTCCCAAGGCAGCAGAACGCGCTGAGATGTGGATGGAACCCAGGTGATGTCCAGTAACTTGCCACACTGGTTTTTGTATCCTACAATGCTGCTCCGAAAAGCGGCGTGGGGCGCCCCGGGGGGGGCGTGGGGGAGGCGGCGTGAACGGGCCTCCCCAGGTGGAGGCTCGTCTGCTGTACTGGGGCGCCCCTTTACCGTTTCAGTTGCCATTCCGCCCGCTTTTGCTACACTGTGCCTCATCCTCCATTCAGCTGTTTATCGCCCGCTCTTGCGGCTACAGCGTCTCGCTCACCATGTAGTTGAGTTGCGCCCACTCTTGCAGTGCAGCGATAGGCGGCTGCCATAGGACTCTTAAAATGGCGGACGGCTCTTCGGATTTGGGCCTGGTCCACTAAAATGGCCCTGGGACACCTTGGAACTCGGACGCTTGCCTGCTAGGGCTTGGGCTCCATTCTCGAAAGCGTCCCCTCAGCCGTGAAGATTTTACAAAAGTCTTGGGGGCCCTCGACTCCTGCAGGCTTCTGGTGGGGAGCGGCTGCCATGATTGCTCGCGGAATGACCACGACGGAGCCACGAGATGGTGGTGCTTTCATGCTGACGCCAGCTTCAGTCTGAAACATCCAGAAACAAGGTGGGGCTTTCATCGTTTGGGAAAAAAAAATGTTCTAAACCAATGAAAAGTGTTATTTTTAGGTCATATGACCAAGCCTTCCGTCATTAGGAAACCAAAAGTAAAATGAACCAATGAAAAGTTTTATAAACAAGTCACATGACCTGTTATGCGGCATAGGGCTACAAAAAGCGTAGAAAATCTGTTGGCACGTGAGGCGGCGTCAGTAGCGGACCGATGTGCGAATAGGCCGAAGGCAGCACAACGTGCCGAGATCCGGATGGCACCGAGTTGTGTCCAGCAAGTTGCTGCACTGGTGTGGCTATCCTACAATGCTGCGCCGAAAGTCGGCGTGGGACGCCCCGTTGGCCTGTGAGGTCACGTCAGTCAGTGAGGGCTGTGCGTCTCCCCCAAGATGGAGGCTCCTCCGCTGCAGTGGGGCGCCCCTTAGCGTTTCACTCGCCGTCCAACTGAGTTGCGTCCGCACTTGCGGCTACAGTAGGCCGAAGGCAGCACAGCGCGCCGAGATCTGGATGGCACCGAGGTGGTGTCCAGCAAGTTGCTGCACTGGTGTGGCCATCCTACAATGCTGCGCCGAAAGACGGCATGTCCAGCTGAGTTCCGGTCACTCTTGCGGTACAGTGACTCGAACGCGCCGAGATCCGGATGGCACCGAGGTGGTGTCCAGCAAGTTGCCGCACTGGTGTGGCCATCCTACAATGCTGCGCCGAAAGACGGCGTGTCCAGCTGAGTTTCTCCCGCTCTTGCGGTACAGTGACTCGAACGCGCCGAGATCCGGATGACACCAAGGTGGTGTCCAGCAAGTTGCTGCACTGGTGTGGCCATCCTACAATGCTGCGCCGAAAGTCGGCGTGGGGTGCCCCGTTGGCTTATGAGGTGATGTCAGTAGTGGACCGATGTGTGAATAGGTCGGAACCAGCACAAGGCGCCAAGATCCGGATGGCAAGTCCTGGATGTTGAGTGCCATAGTTGAGAGTTCTGAGCAGTGTTTGTAACAATGTCTGAAGCTTATTTGCACCTGCTGCAGCTTCACTATTGCCCTGGTGTGGCCAAAGATCGCCCATGACATAGGCGGCCGGCTCCCGAGGTCCGGCGGAACTTTTTTCCTTTTCCTTTCTGCATCTTGTCACACAATCCGTTTGACCTGAAGACACGACCAGGTCCCTGAATGTGTGCAGGGGGACGCTATTGATTGAACCAAAATGGCGGCTTCACACAAAGCTGAGTCAAGCGTTGCTGTTGATGCTATACAGACAAAAATTGGTTTTCAGTTTGTACATTCTTCAGGATTTTTTTTTCAATCCAAGGCTGATTGAGAGTTTGTAGAACAATGGCTTCAGATTTTCAACATACTACTCTTCAACATTCTTCCTAAATGTAACAATGTGAGACTCACTAGGAGAACGGCTGTTTATCTTTCCTTTCAAAATGCTGCCAACAATATTTTCTGAATGGAAGACACCATTTTGTAGCATAAAGGGCCGAAAGGGGTTCTGGTCTGGCCGATGGTTGGTGGAGACATTTTGACTATATCTTGGACCTGCCCGGCCTCGCCCAAAATGGCGCCGGTATAAATGGGACTCGTAACTCCTTGTTGTGTACTGGTTGAACAACCTTGATATCACGAGATATGAATGCAGTTTTGATGCTCATGGCGGGCGGGGACGAGAATTGATTGAATATTTTGACATCCCTATTGATATTAAGTTCTGATGTGTTATTGATTACTGTACTATTGAAAGTTCGAATAAACGTCACCCATGGTACTTGCCCGCAAATGTATATCTAGATAATTTTTTTGTAAGTGGCCCTGTCGTATTTTAATTACAAAATGTACGTCCACCGATTCCGCAACTGTTAGACACCTTAGTTCTTGTAACCTAATGGCCCGCTCGTTACGTTCCTCTACAATGTAAATGTCTCCTTATCATATACGATTTCAGTTTGCTCTGTGGCCGGCCCACGTGGTTATAGGCCCGTATTTGTATACTGACATTTTCACAATAAAGGTTTTTAAAACAAAACATGGTAGCAGTATTTACATTGGTAAAGTTTTTACTTTTAGTCACTGTTTTCGAATCAGTAAAAGGCAATTGAAATAAAGCAGTCCAATTACATGACGGATAAACGGTATAATACGTAGGAATGCAGTAAAGATAAATGGTCAAGGGCAGTTGTGTTTTCCACTCCTGCAACATAAAGTGATCAATAAGAATCTGATAATCAGGCGTATCGGCGACTAAGACAGCAGGCCGAGCCTCTTTTACTCAACGGCTCCGTCATGGGACGAAGAAACGCCCTTTTTCTCGAAAAAGGAATATATTTTACTTGCAGGATAGTTGTAAATTTTCCGGGAAAGTACATTAGCCTGGAACATTATAACATATATGTTTAAAAAAAAATAATGTTCGAAACCAATAAAAAGCGTAATTTTTAGGTCATGTGACCAAGCTTTTCATCATTAAAATAACAAAAGTAAAATGAACCAATGAAAAGTTTTATTAACAAGTCACATGACCTGTTATGCTTACGTTACGCGCTGCGCCCCGGATCGCTTCCTGGAAGCTGCGCTTCGCGCACCGGAGCACTTCCGGGTGCGCTAACGCGGCGTGTCATATAACGCATTACGCGACAACGTAGGTCAAGAATATAGTCAAAATGTCTCCACCAACCAGCGTTCGGAACACAACCCCTTTCAGCAGTCCAAAAAGTTCCATTAAATGACAACAGAGGGGACAGGCAACAAGAACCATCAGTCAAAGAGGGGAGGGCAAGTTCTTCTCTACCGGGTCATGTTGGGGCGCTACCGGAACTGATCGAATTGGTAGTCTACAGTGTTTCTGGATGTTTCAGACTGAAGCTGGCGTCAGCATGAGAGCACCACCATCTCGTAGCTCCGTCGTGGCCATTCCACGAGCAATCATGGCAGCCGCTCCTCACCAGAAGCCTGCGGGAGTCGGGGGCCCCCAAGACTTTTGTAGAATCTTCACGGCTGAGGGGACGCTTTCGAGAATGGGACCCAAGCCCTAGCAGGCAAGCGTCCGAGTTCCAAGGTGTCCCAGGGCCATTTTAGTGGACCACGCCCAAATCTGAAGAGCCGGCCGCCATTTTGAGAGTCCTGTGGCAGCCGCCTATCGTTGCATCGCAAGAGCGGGAGCAACTCAACTACATGGTGAGCGAGACGCTGTAGTCGCAAGAGCGGGCGGTAAACAGCTGAATGGCGGAAGAGGCACAGTGTAGCAAAAGCGGGCGGAATGGCAACTAAAACGGTAAAGGGGCGCCCCACTACAGCGTGTCTTCAGGTCAAACGGATTGTGGGACAAGGTCCAGAATAGAAGAGTCATCAAAAGGCAAAAAGTTCCGCCGGACCAGGGGAGCCAGCCACCTATGTCGGGGGCGTTCTCAGGCTACACCAGTGCTATAAGACTTGGGGAGGGGGTCGGAGCCAAGCGTCTTCTCTGAGTCCGTGCCATCACACCGCCCCTCGGGGGCCTCCGTCAAGCGGTTTAGGGAGGTACCATATCACATTGTTTTCAAATGCAGTCAGGTCCACAAACGACCCTCACTTACTTTGAGAATAGTGAAGCTGCAGTAGGTGCAAATAAGCTTCAGACAGTGTTACAAGCGCTGCTCAGAACTCTGAACTATGGCACCCAACATCCAGAACTTATGCCATTTGAGAATGGCAGTGACATCGAAGCAACTCAGGGACCAAAACCATTAATGTACTTTCACGTATGAAAATCTTACTTGGGGAGGGGGCAGGAGCCAAGCGCCCCCTCCCAGTCCGCGCCACCACACCGTATGTTGAAAATCTGAAGCCATCGTTCTACAAACTCAACCAACCTTGGATGGAAAAATATAGAAGAATGTACAAACTGAAAACCAGTTTTGGTCTGCATAGCATCAGCAGCAACGCTTGCTATCAGAGTGCATGAGTTTCATGCTCGATCGATTGAGCTAGCCGGATCGGGAAACAAAAAGTATAAAATAGTTATGTAAATAGTTATTTAATAAAATGTTTTACCCTGTTACTTTGCTGGTGTGTTGTATATATTTTTAATATTTGCATAGGGTTTGTCGTTATTTTGGGCGGGGTGGGTGACGGAGCCGAGCTGTCTTGCAGCCCTCATGGTGTGGAGCTCAGTTCATCTCACTATTTTCGTATTTCTCATGAAGGGTTGTTCCTAATGTTTCTATTTTAGCGAGGTCAAAAAGAGATCCCATTAGTGGCCTATTGATTTTGCTCGATTACTTTTATTTTTTTACACGATTTTTCACTATCTGCAAAGACTAAACAGAGTATTGTGACTTTGTGCTTGTTTGTAAATAGAGAATGAACCAAAGAGAATCAATTGTAAAACAGTAAATGCTTGGATAACAATCAATCAAATGGAGAGGGAAACAGGCACGACGGATTACAACGAGGCAAAGGCCTTCGTTAACTACCCTTCACTATCTGCAAAGAGAGAGTACTACTAAGAGAAAAGAGGGGGGGGGCAGCGTTCAAAGCACATCAGCGTGCATAAACACGAAAAAGTTTTTACCTATCACGTACTTGACATTTGACAGCTTTTGATATTTGCTATTAAAAAACCATTGAAATTCACAGAAAAAACCATAGGTTTTAGGCCATATATAGTTAGGAATTTGCATTTACAAAACCTTGAAAATTCACTGAAAAAACCATAGGTTATAGACCATATATAGTTAGGAATTCGCATTTACAAAACCTTGAAAATTCACTGAAAAAACCATAGGTTATAGACCATATATAGTTAGGGATTAGCATTTACAAAACCTTATTTTATTCGAACAAAACTATTGAAATTCCATATATACTTAGTTGCACTAACTATATATCGCGCACCCGCAATCCACTGCTGATGATGTCACATATTACATCATTCATGACATGGTCAGTGACATCACTGATGACATCACTGATGACATCTCAAATGACATCACTGATGACATCTCAAATCCATCTCAAATGACATCACTGATGACATCTCATTTGACATTACTGATCACATCACTGATGATATCATTCATGTGATAATACGATGAACCTCTTCAGACTCTAATATAACCTTAGATACAATCAGTGTAAACAGACACTCACAGACTGTCACTCATCCATGGAGTTACTCACACACCTAGTCAGTCATGCAAAGAATCAATCACACCTCCATTTCCTCAATTATACAGTTATACACACCTTACTTATTCAAACATATACTAACACATATTTACTCTCTTATACAATCCCTGATACAAGTTCACAATGATCCATACAGCCACTCACACATTCACTGGCTCTTATGCACAGTTATTTATATATGTCAACTCTTACATGTACTGTGTTTTACATATGTACTTACTTTAACATGTAGCACTGAGATATCCATTCACTCACCAATACACTCATGCACACAGTCAACCGCTCATACAGCTGTTTCCACATGCAATTTTGAACCCATACATCTAGTGAATCAACTGCTCACACATCAATGCACAGAGTCATACACCTCCCAGCCACCCACACACACACTCAGTCTCCCATACAAATACTTGGGCAACCAATCAATAACCCATATAGTTACTCATATAGCTACTGATCAGCACATGCAACAGTTTACAGAACAACAGACATAATGATGCACAAATTAAGACAGTTTAGTCACTAACCCATGCACTCAGTGAGACACATTTAATCACTCACTCGTACAGTCAGTCATGCACCTACTAAATCCTTCATCCAGACACTTATACATCCACTCATTCTTCAATATGTAAGACATATTTTAACTTTACAGAAACATACAGTCACTGGATGTTGTCATCAGTGATGTCATCAGTGATGTCATTTGAGATGTCATCAGTGATGTCATCAGTGATGTCACTGACCATGTCATGAATGATGTAATATGTGACATCATCAGCAGTGGATTGCGGGTGCGCGATATATAGTTAGTGCAACTAACTATATATGAAATTTCAATGGTTTTGTGCGAATAAAATAAGGTTTTGTAAATGCTAATCCCTAACTATATATGGTCTATAACCTATGGTTTTTTCAGTGAATATATATATATATATATATATATATATATATATATATATATATATATATATATATATATATATATATATATATTACCTACTGGCGGTCGCCAGTAGGTATATATAGTTAGGATTTTTTCCCTATGGGATTTCTGAAAATTCTATGTCTAATAACTTTTGCGTTTGTGGACGGAATCGGCTGAAATTTTCAGGAAAATGGCACATTTTGTTTCTGAGCAGCCCCTGAAAATTTGGTGGGGTTTCGTCAAGGGGGGGCTGAGAAAAAAGGGGGGTCCCAAAACGCGTTTTTTGCATTGAGTTTTCCATAGGGCGGTTGGACTCACTTTTAGCTCGAACGGCTGAATGGATTTGCACGAAACTTGGCAAAATTGTAGGGACTGTTAGCCCGATGTGCCTTTGCTAGGTCTCAATATATGTGCTTCAGTGGATTTTGAGAAATTAACGTTTAAATCAAGATATATATCTGTAACAGCGCTCCGGGCAGCGATCCGGTTCGCGTACTTTTCGCTTATCGGAACTATGCGAAGCGAAGCTGATTGGCTCTTTGGTGTCTGTCAACATTCTAAACAGTCCGGTGCGGCCGCCATCTTGTCTCTCGGTAGGATCGAGAGATAAGAGGAGGCCAAAACAAAGGGGGAAATTTCGATAAGGGGGCATAGTAGATCCTCCCTGACCCCCTAGGTTTTATGTGGAGGTTGTAAAAGGTTTCTGCAGGGCAAAAAAAAAAATATATATATATATTATTTATGCGTGGTGAGCTCCTAGTACGCGAACCGGGAAGCGCTCTGGGCAGCGTACTATAAGGATAAAAGAATGATAGACTTTTCTAATACTGTATGTTAATTATGTGTTGTTTTTGTTGGGTTTTTTTTGTTTTCTTTATTTTGTTTTTTTTTTAATTATGATTGTGTTTCATACTTTATTAAATTTTCTAACATTTCATTGTCAGAAATGTCATAATTTATTATAGGGTGTAATTTTTTTTCATTTTGAAGCAGGTTGTCCACTGCTTCAACACATTGTAGTAGTTCGTGGTCTCTACTGTCATCCATAAAGTCATCAATTTTGTCTTGGCTGTTCTCCTTCAGTTCAATTGAAAATGTAACTTGTTGTTCGCCTTCCATTTTGCCTGAAATTTTGAATAAAAAAATATATATTAGTAGAGATTGGGCACTGTTGGGATTAATTTTAGATAGGTAGTTTTTATCAGTGCATTTGTTTTTTGGCAGTGTATAGTATCAGAGTGGAAATATGACTATAAAAAAGTGTATGTGATTTAACGAAGAGAAGCCTAACTCCATTCCTAACTATAACAGAGAAGTCTATCTAAATCCATAACTACTACAGAGGGATAGTGTATATGTTTAAGAAAAAGTGTACCATATCAAGTTATAGTGCACAATGTACTTCATTTTTAAAAATAACAACTTACCTTCAGAAACAAGTTGAAGTCTTAGGTAAGTTTTGTAATGTGATGTACAACAAGAAGTAGCAGTCAAAATGGCTGTGTTTTCTTCTGTTCCTTTATATATATACAGGTATATAACCAATCAAATATCAGGTAATAAAAGTAGAAAATGAAAGTAAGATTTTTATTGGTTGTCAATTCCAACACTTCAGATGTGTTTTGTGAAGTAATTTACCTCAAGGTATTTAGAGAGTTCTACAGGCTTAATGGCTAAATGGAATTTCAATCAAATTTGTGAAAATGAAAGGGATTGTTATGTAGTATGAGCTAATCTATATTTGGTGAGAGTGTCTCCAGTTCTTTTTTTTGTGAATTACTTTCCCACCTTTTTTTTGGGCCGCTTCCCGGGAAGCAGTTTAGTCCGCGAACTAGAAGCGTAACGAGAGTCCACCATTTTGTGTTTCGGTCGAATTAACATATAAAATGGAGGTTAAATAATGTTCAGAAAGGGTAGAAGGGGACACGGTACAAGTATTTTGACCCCCCAGGTTTTCTGAGGGTGGCTGAGGAGGACCATATGTGCGGAGAAAAAACATTTTTAAAATAATTTTCGGCGGTTAGCTTCCAGTTCGCGTACCGGGTAGCGGTCTTTGAGCGTAGTTTGTTGAAAATTACAGAAATAATTTAGAGAAAAGTATTAATTGTGAGTGATCAGATGAAGGGTAGCTCTGAGAAGAGCTTTTGGGTTTATGTTCCATTTAGGTACTTATAAGTAGGTACCAATGCACAGTCTTAAATTCAGAATGAAAATTCTGTTGCCCTCATCTGAGAAGTGAACTCCATCTCCTCTGTAGATATCTTGCATGTAGTAACGCAAGTTATTATTGTACAGGGAGCCCATTCCATGGTCTCTCATGAAAGCTGAAACAGATTTGTTTACATGCTTCCTCGCTTTCTCAATTTGTGGACCAAATTGGTTGGACCACCTCCATTTCTGTCTTTGGCATATATTGGAATATACCAAGGCAGTTTGAGGAAAAAGTGCCATTAATTGCTCAAAGGTGTCCTTTAAAAGCATTTCCAGACCTACTCCTGTTAAAGTGCCCAAATCATTACCTCCACAATGCACTATTAACAGGTCAGGTTTTGGCAAATGCATAAAGGTTTTCACCAATGGTATCAATTGGTGACATTTTAATCCTCTTTGGCCCAACCATTTAATTTCCACATCTTGTAAATTGAGGTTGTGTAAATTTCTGTTGTCAGCATACCTTTGAGCCCAGTGGATGTAACTATGTCCAACAATCCAGACGTTAAACATGGTGGGAGAAGGTTGTGCTGCAGTCAGATGAAGTGTGGTAATGAAAGGGCAGTTAAAACAGTAGGAGTTTGTAAAGAAAAAAAACTGTGGATTTTCAATGCTAATGATTCATTAGCAGTGATTGGTGCATTTCCATTTCTGAAAACAGAAAGTTAGGGTGCATGGATGTGTTCTTTGAAAGATGTAATTTCAATGGTCAAGGAAGAAACTTTTAATGAAAGATTGCACTGGATACGCAGGTGCATTGAGAGTTCAGAGTTCAATTGAAACATTGTTGTGTGAATTTGCAAACATGAGAGGTCTTCCAGGAGGTCGTTGCTATGGAAAAAAGGCAGAGAGGGCAGAGGGGGGAAGGGTTTTGATTTGAAAAAAGTGAGGGAAGAGTTATGATTGGCTAATATGAGAGATATGTGAAATGAATATCTGTATTTCTGTGCTTTCAATAGCTGCAGCCTCTGGAGTGCATCCTGTTTGATCTGCTCAAGACAATTTGGTGTATTTCTGAGACTGTTTTGAAACTCAAAAAGTATTTTCTAAGGTGAGAAAAGATTTATTTAATTTAGAAAGAGAATAGTATGATTTAAGGAGAAAATGATGAAGAAAGCTGTGTTTTTAAAATGTGGTATACAATGCAGGTGTACAATTGATTTATATGCTGTGTTTAAAAACGATTCTTTTCTATGATGTTATTTTTTCTCTTTTAAATGGAAAGCGTTCCTCATGGGGCTCTGAGCAGTTCTTAGTCATGTTATCCAATGGGAGGTGGATAACATGGCTAAGAGCATTTGCTGAATAATGCATGAATATCGTTGATTTTTCATCGTTATTCATGCATTGCGGCCGTTTTTTTTCGCATTTGCGAGCAGTTCTTAGCCATGTTATCCAATGGGAGGTGGATAACATGGCTAAGAGCATTTGCAGGATAATGCATGAATATCGCTGATTTTTCAGCGTGATATTCATGCATTGCTACCGCTTTTTTTCGCATTTGCGAGCAGTTCTTAGCCATGTTATCCAATGGGAGGTGGATAACATGGCTAAGAGCATTTGCAGGATAATGCATGAATATCGCTGATTTTTCAGCGTGATATTCATGCATTGCTACCGCTTTTTATCGCATTTGCGAGCAGTTCTTAGCCATGTTATCCAGTGGGAGGTGGATAACATGGCTAAGAGCATTTGCAGGATAATGCATGAATATCGCTGACTTTTCAGCGTGATATTCATGCATTGCTACCGCTTTTTATCGCTAAGGAGAAAATGATGAAGAAAGCCGTGTTTTTAAATTGTGGCTTTGTCTGTAGTGATATAGAAATAGATTTTGTTACTTTGCGAAATTGTAATTGCATATGCGGTGTAGCATTCTGGCATGCAATAACACAAGTGTTCTTGGCAAATTTAAATTTTGATTATGGGAGTTACATAGCCATGTTAATAATGTCCAAACAATGGTGCTGAGTAGTTTTTAGCCATGTTATCCAACATGGTCTTCGATTGGATTTCCACAGAGCATATTATGAAGCCCTTTATCGCCGCTTTATCAGCCGTTTTAGGCCGATAATGCGACGATAATTTTAGTGTACAGGTTTGATAATATTTCCCTACATTCGCAGGGCTAGGTGATAGGCTGAGACCAGCCTGGCATGTAAAATGGCTGCCGTGCACGACAAAATTGTGGCATTGTAAAAAAGGCAAGTTGGCGCAGACATTGTGTCTCAATAAGGATTCATTTATAACAATGTGGTATTTTATCAAGCTTGTGCGCTTCAATTATCGCCGCTTTATCGGCCGAAAACGACCGATAAAGCGGCGATAATGGGCTTGATAATATGCTCTATGTATTTCAAATCGAAGCACATGCTAGATGTGAAGACATCTAAAATGGGCTTCGATTGGAATTCCACAGAGCATATTATCAAGCCCATTGTCGCCGCTTTATCGGCGATAATTTTAGCGCGTAGGCTTGATAATATGCCCCAAAATATTTTATCGCACTGAGAATTTGGTGGTCAACAGTTCCTGATTTCCTTCGAATCGAATGTTAAGAGACGTCGCGCAGCAAAAATAAAAAGAAGCTCACGCACAGCCGCTGGAATACATGTATCAACATATATGAGAGTCCTCAGCCACCCTCAGAAAATATAAGGGATTAGGATACGTCTCCCGCACCTTCTTATTCCTAGTAATTTAATTAAAACGAAGCACAAAATGGCGTATTCTCGTGCAGTTTGCGGCCTAGTTCGGTGTTTGGGAAGCGGTTCTATCGTGAAAAATATATATTTTTTTATTTTCCCCAGGGGACCCTTTAAAAATCCCAACAACATTCCTAGGGGGTCAACTGGGGTATACCTTGCCCCCTTTCATTAAATTTCCTCTTCGTTTTTCACCTTTTCTTCTCTCTCGATCCTACCGAGAGATAAGATGGCGGCCGCTTCGGACTGTTTAGAATGTTGATAGACACTGGGGGCCCAAGCAGCTTTGCATTGCAAAGTTCCGTTTCGCAGGTGGGAGCGTATTTACAAGAAACTTGCACCATGAAGAACGCTTTCCATTTAAAAAAGAAAAATAACATCATACACAGTCATATGCCTTGATTTGCTATGTTAAATAATAAGTAGGGCATTAAGTTTTTGATGACTGTTATTCATTTACTGTTTGGTAATAGTGGTTATTAACATTTTTTATTAAATTTTTCAACAGATTCAACTGCAGATTCTTTCATAGTTTGGAAAATGCCTACCAGAAATAGAATTAGAAAGGCTCGAAAACGTCAAAGACAGCACGGTGATGTTTTATTGCAGCAGTCCTCTTCCCTAAATACTTATCAAAACACCAAGAAAGCTCCGGGTAAGAGCACAAAATCTTTCTTAAAAAATATTTGTAGTACAAAAAGTATTTCTCGACAAAATGTTTCAGTTCAGAAAAACAAGAGTAATTTAAATGGAAAGCAAAGACCCATGAAAAATGTTACTGGTAGAGGAAGAGATAACTCTGTGCATGATAGTAGAAGGAAAGAACAGTTTAGGGACATTCGACAACGAATGTTCCGTAATAGGATAATAGTTAATTTAATGAAAAATATTAAGAAATGCAAACAGAAAGCGGCATTTTATAAGAAGAAGAAAAATGTCGAGAAAATTATTGATCATGCTTTTGAAATTAAGCGAAAGTTGTTTATTTTGGTAATCAATAGAATTAGGAAACTAAGCAAGGTAATTTCTGATTTCCAAACAAACAGTAGATGGAAGAGAGTAGTAAATCGTACTAACTTTTGTGAAGTTTTTTCCGGAGAATGGATGCATAGTTCACGTTCTGAGGCATTTTTTAATGAGGAGACTTATTTTCAGGATAATGATTTGGTGCATGCAGTTGACATCAGTGGTCGAGCTTATGAAGTGAAGGATGGTTGTCCAGTTGAAAAAGAAAAACTTGTGACAACAGAGACAGAAGAGGCGCTAAGTGATGAGGTTTTAGGAACACGTCGTAAGGTTCCTGTGTACATTTGGAAGTGTAGTTCTATTTGCAGTGTGCGACAGGTTTCCATCAATTTGCTTTGTGATTTTATACGGACATTTAATAAGAAAAGTTTGAAGCAGAAAATGAAGTTGTTGCAAGATTTAGATCCTTGCAGAGTGAGACAAATAACAGGTTTGCGTGGTCATTCACTGGCTTGTCTTTCCAGGAGAGTATGCCTGAGTGTTTTTCATCACTTCAGGATGCTAGCAGTGCATCATAATAAAGTGAGAAAATTAGTGAGAATGTTGTATTATGCAAATAGTCCAGCAATTATGCTTAAACAATTATGTGCTGCTCTTTTGCATGGTTCTGAAATAGATGTGAAGAGTATTTGTGAAGAAATTGAGTTTTGTTACTTTAGTAGTAAAGATGAGAATGTTCAAATTGACCCTGAAGTAGAGAGTAATGTGGAAGATAATGTACAGGTTTACAGTACAGATAATTTTCAGAAGGAAATTGCCACGTTTCAGATGAAATCAAGTGAGAGGCCTAATTTCACTTGTGTTTGTTGTCGACGCACTTATTATAAGAATCAGACTAAGGTAGTGGATTTATATGCAAAAACTGAAAGGGAAAATAATAGTGAATGGAAGGATTTGGCCACATACTTGATGGTAGAAAATTATTTTGATTTGGGATCGGATCAACGTGTGTGTACTTATTGTTGTAATAAATTAAACCAAAACCAGATGCCTGCTAGGGCAGTTCATAATAATCTTGAATTGGTTGAGATTCCTTCTGAATTGAAGGATTTAAATACTTATGAATCTATTTTGATTCAAAGTATCCATCCCTTTCAGGCTATTGTAAGAATGGAGCCAAAGACAGGGAAGTTGCCTCCAGCAGATTTACAGAGAGGATTAAAGGGAAGAGTTGTTTATTTGCCTTTAGATTTGAATAAAAACATTAACACAATTGGAGTAGAGGAAGTGGAAGAGGAACCTCTGGTTATCTTGGTTAATGGGGTTCCGACAAAGAATAAGAAAATATGGCAAGATTTAGTGGATGTTAGGAAAGTCAAAAAGGCAACAGTGTATTTGAAGAAAAATAATAAGTATTATAAGAATGTGTATGTTGCAGAAGAGGAAGTAAGTGATGAAGAGGATAGCGATTTGTGTGCTGGCCAAATTGAGAAAGTAGAGGCCTCTAAAAGTGAAGAAATATATGAACATTATAGTGTTCATCCTTTGCATTCCAAGGAAGTCATGGGGAATGCTATTGAGTTGTTTCAAATGAAACAAGCCAAAGGGAGTCCCATTAGTGTTTGGGAGGAAAGTTTGGAAGCTCGGTGTTTCCCACAGCTATTTCCCACAGGTCGAGGAGGAAGATATGATGAGCGACCTCATCAAATTCCTGCGTCTGAATACCGGACTTTACGATTGTATGGAGAAGATCCTAGGTTTCGTCAATGCATTCCCTATTTGTTTCATCTCCTGTTTGAAAGCGATCTGTCTGGACTGTCATATGCAGTGAACCTCATCTTAAAAAGTGGTATACAGATGCGAAATATCTCGGCAAGAGACTTTATGCATAAAGTCAATGTCCAAGATAGCATTTTGGATTCTCACTTAATTAATCTCATGGCGTGTCAGCGTGGTACTAATGAGTACTGGTATCGTCGTCATGGTGATTTAAAATGTATGCTGAGGAACTTAGGAACTCCGACATGGTTCCTCACTCTGAGCTGTGCCGAGTATGGCTGGGAAGACTTACTTGAATTTCTACGAGAAGCAAATGGAAATATTGAAAACATTGAATTCAAGACACCTGGAGAACTGTGTTCTTTGGATCCTGTGAATGTGTGCAGGTACTTCAATCATAAATTTGAAGCTATGATGTCTTTCATCACAAATAAGAAGAATCCACCTCTTGGAGAGGTGTTGGATTTCTTCTGGAGAAAGGAGTACCAAGCAAGAGGTGCTCCTCATATACATATGTTGTTGTGGATCAAGGATGCACCTACATTTGGAACAGATCCGGATGACTTAGTGATGAATTTCATAGAACAGTATTCTACGTGTGCTGTTCCAAACGCAACGGAGAAGAAAAGCCTAAGAGAACAAGTTCTACGTTTCCAAAGCCATCGTTGTGGAAAGTACTGTCGTCGTAAATTCAGAAACAAGGACAAATTCTACACCAAATGTCGTTTCAACTTTCCACGGCCGGTGATTTCTAAAGGAAAAGTGAACAGTTTGATGTCTTCACTACGACATAATGTGACGAGGACATCACCCAAAAATACATACAATTTGAAAAGGAACGAAGAGTCCAAGTACATCAACGACTACAACCCAGTGATTTTGTCCATGTGGAATGCTAACATGGATATACAGTTTGTGGGTGACAACTGCATGGCTATGGCTCGGTATGTGACATCTTACATCACCAAAAAAGAAAAGACAGAACTGAAGGATATGTGGGAGGACATTTCCCATGAAAAGAGCCTCAGCAAGAAGTTGTACAGTTTTAGTCTGAAGATGTTGTCGCATCGAGAAATCGGAGCTTACGAATGTTCAGATCGATTGTCTTCAGCAAGTCTCTATGCCAAATCTAGGAGTATCGTTTGGGCGAGTCTTGGTCTTGCTGCAACGCGAAATCGAGTTCTTAAACCTGTCCGGGAAATTGAGTATTTGGCGGAAAAGGAGCCAAACAGTACCGACATTTTGAAGAGCAACATGTTGGATACATATTATCCAAATCGAAGCAGTCACCTTGAGAATGTTTGTCTATATGAGGTTCTCCAACATTATATATTCAAGAGGAACATCAAAGAAGATATTGAGAAAGGAGTGTATGCTGTAATTGGAAGTGAGGGATGCCTGGTCAAGCAAAGAAAATGCCAATTAGTAAACCATCGAAAATTGAGTGGTGAATCTCCAGAAAAAAAGGAGTTTTTCTATTTAGCACTTTTGCAACTTTTCAAGCCTTGGCGTGCAGAAGAGGAACTGCTTGGAGATTTCCTCTGTTACGAAGACTCTTTTAATGCAGCCAAGGAGTCCATAGCATGTCCTGCTTTTCCTAAATATCAAGAAATGCTAACTTTGGAAATTGAGCAGGAAGCAACGATTGCAGCCGAGATTGCCAGAGACAGTTCTCAGGACAGTCAGAGTTCTGTTTCATTGAGTCAAGATCCACTTGGAGGACCTATTATCGAAAATGAAGCTGCCACTGCTATGAATGAAGTGGAAAGAGCCATGGCACATGCTCAGGAGGATTCAGTTAACTTAGAAGACTTGGAAAAACAACTCAACGTTGAGCAGAGGAAAATATATGATGAAGTTACCAAGGAAATTGAGCACGGATTAAGTCATGAGAAGAAAGAGTGCTCATGTACGTCGTTGAAGCCTGTCCGACTGTACGTGAGTGGAGAAGCGGGAACTGGAAAGAGTTTCCTCATTAAAGCAATTTCTTGTTATTTGCAGGAAAGGACTGAGTCATCGCTGTCTTGTGTTGTCACCGCTCCTACTGGACTGGCAGCACATAACATTAAAGGTATTACTTTGCATCGTCTACTGATGCTGCCGGTGGAGCATGACAACAAATTACAATACAACAAGTTATCTGGAGATGCTTGCTGTGAAGTTTCAAGAGTCTTGAGGAAAATGAAACTACTTATCATTGACGAAGTAAGCATGGTTTCCAATGTCATGCTTGCCTTTGTGCATTTGAGAATGCAAGAAGTACTTAAAACTGAATATGATGTGTTATTTGTTGGCAAACACATCATTGTTTTCGGAGATCTTCTGCAGCTGACACCAGTAAAAGGTCAACCTGTGTTCAAAATACTCACGCATGAAGATACCAGGAAGTGCCTAGGGAGCATTGGCAACGTCAATATATGGTTAAACTTCAATTATGCTGAACTGCATCAAAATATGCGTCAGGCAAAGGATGAAGATTACAAGAATATTCTACAAGATATTAGAATTGGAAAAGTGACCGAGCATGGGAAAGAAGCTTTAAATGCACGATTACTGTCAAATTTATATCCCAAACAAGAGATTGAGCCTGAGAATATTTTTCAGAAAATTACTGAGAAGAAATCCGGGATATGTCTCATGCCAACTCTTGCAGAATGTGCCATCTTCAACAACAAAATGTTGAATTTAGAAAAGCAAGAGATTGTGAAACTTGAAGCTATTGACAAATTAGAGCATATGGGATCAACAATTATTTTGTCAGACAATTTGAAATCAAAATTGGATTCATTAGAGAAAACTATATCTAAAACAGCGGGTTTTGAAAAGACTTTGAATGTGTGTTTAAATTGCCGAATCATTTTGAGAAGGAATTTACATGTAGAAAGAGGTCTGGTAAATGGATCAATGGGTAATGTTGTTGATTTTGAGAAATACAGAAATAGAGATGGAATAGAATTTTTAAGAATTAAATTTGATGGCATTGAGGAAGTACAGCAAATTGGTCGTTGTTCTGCTAGGTTTTTGCTTGTTAAAGACTTATATGTTCGCCGGAAACAGTTTCCTGTTTGCTTGGCATATGAGGTGACAATCCATAAATCGCAAGGTTTAAGTGTAGACTGTGCATTGGTCAATATTGGCAGTTCTGTGTTCAAGGAGGGTATGGCATATGTGGCATTGTCACGAGTTAGAACTTTATCGGGATTGTACTTGATTGACTGTGATGTCACAAACATTTGTGCGGATCTAGATTGTGTTAAGGAATACAATAGGTTAAGAAGAGAGTATGCGCCACATTTGCCTCAATATCCTTTGTTTGAGAAACGTGTGGTAGGCCAGAAACGTAGAAATATCAGTAATAGTAGGGAGGTTGTTCCAAAAAGATCAAAACTCAATGAACCGAAAGTTGTTAGCAGAAAGAAAGTGGATTCTGTTGAAGATGTTGTCGGTTTTCAATTTGAAAACAGTTCTGGTGTCAACTGCTATGCAAATGTAGTGGTTAATGTTCTCTTTTCACTAGAGAGTTTAAAAGAACAGATTGTGTTCAATTCGGAACAAAGTTTATGCTGCTTGTTGAATTCTGTGTTAGAGAAATGTAGCACTGATCGAACAAAAGTAGAAAGTGTGTCTGATGTTCGTTATCTGTTAGATGAATGTTCAGGTCAAACAGACTTCTCTGAAAATAATCAGCAAGATTGTCAGGAGTTTTTAATGTATATGCTTGATGTATTGCAAGATGAGGGTGTAGATGTAGATCACCTGTTTGGGCTTTCTTATCAATGGCAGCATGACTGCGAGAACTGTATGGTATCAAGTACTACTAGTGTAGACTCAGAAAGATTTATATATTTAACTTTGCCAGACAGTAAATCAGTGTCCTTTAATAAGCTAGTAAATGCAGCGGATCACAACATGGAGTGTAGCCAATGTAAATCTGAAATGATGTCAACATTATTTATACGTAGATATGGCCAGTATGTCATTTTAATGATCCAACGATGTAGGCCTGATGGATCAAAATTGTCAACTTTAATAAAAAAATGTGTGGCTTCTCAGCTGTCAATATCAGGGAGGACTTTTGTAACTGTAGCAATTATCTATCACGATGGTCCATCAACAACATCAGGACATTATACAGCTTACTTAAAGTCTGGAAACGGCTGGTCATTCTGTAATGATTCCATTGTAACTTTCAAAAAAAAATTGCCGTTTGATCTTAAAAATTCTTACCTGGTGTTTTTAAAACCAAAATTTTAAGTAGAGGAAATGTAAGTCTGCAATGCTGTCTAGATTAAAAATCCAACTATATAAACCTGATGCAAGTAAGTCTGCTTCATAGTAAGCAGTATCAGTGTCATAGGAAAAGGAGAACATGAGTGACAAAGAAGACTAAGATATTAGTAGTCCAGGATTGTGAAAATAATCTAAAATATTTTATTTTTGAAAGTTGCGAAAATAGAAAATGTCGGGATTTGATTGGAAGAATTACAAAACTTGCGAATCGCGGCAACATGATTTGGCCTAGTGGAAACATGTGATAGAACGAGAGAAGTTTTTTTTTCTATGTAACATATTTTACGTATCGATGGAGGTTTTCTTTCAGAAAGTGGCGGGCTGGAAATATTTATAGCACAACAGAGTGGATGCTGTTTATAGGAGATCCTTCGACGTCATTGAAAGTAAGTTAATTTTAAGGAGTTTTGAAATCAGATTTCTTAGGTTGTATGGGTTTTTTAAACACAGTCATTTTGATTGTGTTTTTTTTTCCCCGCTGTTACATGATGAATACCTTCAAGTCACTGATTTAAGTGAAATTTGATACATTCTGAGAACAGCAAAAATAAACCATTTAACATGTATAATTAATGTTATGCTTTTTGTCCTCATGATATACATTTAGAAATGTGAGGTACATATGGGTAAGCTGAGTTCTGTAAATATCAATTTTAATGCTTACAGTGCTGTACTTCTGGGTACTGTTTTTTAAAAAAAAAAGAAAAGAGGCCTCACCTCAAAGAAAGCTCTTGAAAGCACACATCTTATTTGCATCCTAAAACAATCATTTTAAATGTTAGACACAATTTTATGATGGTTTTACATCTCTTTTGCGCTGTTATGGCATCACTATTGTGAGACATAAGCAATGCAAAAGAAGCATCATATTTCAAAATAGGCCTCATTTCATCAGCATGAAGATACTGTTTGTTGAAAATAAATATATTTAGGATTGTGTAGGGGTCGTAGAGAAGTAGAGGTTTCTATAAGTGTCAAAGTTGTTCATAAAGTGTTTTTTTCTTGAACCTTTTTCCTTCTTTTTTCTAATTTTTAAATACATGTTTTAATATTTTTGGAAATGTTTGTTCTCTCTTTTACAGATTGAATGTAAGAAAAATTTTCTTTAAAAATTAACAAGAATTATAAGGTAAATGTTTTCTACTTTTTTAACCTGTATTCCACTGCTGATGATGTCACTGACTATGTTATCAATGATGTAATAAGTGGGCATATCTGTTATCTCGTTAAAAAAAGGAATAGTAAGTTTAAGGATAGGAAACAGATAGTTATGTTACAGAAAAGACAGCTATAGGACGTAAACAAAAAAAACTGTTACTCGCAATCCACTGCTGATGATGTCACTGACCATGTCAAAAATAATGTAATATATGACATGATCAGAAGTGAATTGCGGGTCACAGTATCTTTTCTTTACTCCCTATAGCTGTCTTTTTTGTAACATAGCTGTCTGTTTTCTTTCCTTATACTTACTGTTCCTTTTTTTAAAAAAATTTTTTTTGGTGCGCTCAAAGTTCGCCTACCGGTGTGCGAACTGGGAGCGAACTAATAGAAATAGAGCTTGGCAGAGTTCAAAGAATTCTACCATTTTTTTTTTAATAATGGGGAGGTAGTTCTGAAAAGAACTTTTTTTTTCTTTTTGTTGTTTTAAATTTTTTTTATTAGTTTTCTGAACATTTTTTATATTTTTTTGTTTTTTTCTGAACATTTTGTATTTTTTTTTTTTTTTGGGGGGGGAGGGGTGAAACAAAAATGATTCATCGAAGAGGGCTCAACAGGAGCAACAAAAAAAAGAAGAATTTATTTTTGGGGGCGTTTTGGACATACATGATTTTGGATGGCTCTAATTATAAGAATTATGCTACTTTCGCGGTAGCATAATATTTGATTGCACCTCACACAAACTTGTTTCACTTCCCCCATGTCCATTTGAATATTTGGGATCAGCTCCCTTGCTTCAGGTCCCGTAACTTCTGGCACAATCGATCTTCTGGCTATTGCTGGTGAATTCTGTTGTTCGTCTCGAAGCTGAGCTGCACTATAGTTATTTGGGTGCCACCTGCTCATGTGTCTGTGCATAGTGAAATTCCCATAACTATATTTTTTGTCCGTGCCTCTAGAAAGACGATCATCACAGATTCGGCAAAAGACATACCTAGCGTTCACTTTCTTTTGCCCTGGTGGCATTTTAAAAAATTGCCATATGAAATTTTCCTTCCAGTTGTACCTCCTGGGCTCCTCTGGCAAATATTCAGGTTCTTCCTCCTCTTCCTGATCTTCCTCTTGTGGAAAGATTGGTTGAGTAGGTGGTCCTTTTTTTCCATGAGGAGGTGGAGGTGGTGGTGGAGGAACACTACCAGAAGCAACAACAGAAGCCATTTTTCTGGATTGTACAAAGGTCTTTCTCTCACCAAGATGAAAGTCAGAGTGAGGAAAGAAGGAGGGGTTTTCATCATTTGGGAAAAGCCAAAGTTCTAAACCAATGAAAAGTGTTAATTTTAGATCACATGACCTAGTATTACATCATTAGGAAACTAAAAGTGAAATGAACTAATGAAAAGTGTTATTATCGAGTCACATGACCTGCTGTCTTTACGTTTCGCGCTTTGCGCCGCTATCCAATCCGCTTCCGGGTCCGCTAACTTGGCGCGTCGGAAAACGTATTACGCGACAACGCAAAACGTCATGATAACGTAACAGTTACGCTTAAGCAACGATTACCGGCTCGCGTACCAAGTCGCGGCTTTGAATTCCGCTAACGGGAAGCTGACCAGTTCGCGGACTAGGAGCGGAACAAATTTTTTTTTTTAAAAAAATGTATAAGAAAACATGTACAATATATTTTATGATTTAAAGAAGAATACATTTTATAGATAGAAATATTAGCTTTCAAAAAACCATTGAAATTCAATGAAAAAACCATAGGTTATAGTCCATATATAGTTAGGAATTTGCATTTACAAAACCTTATTTTACTCGCATAAAACCATTGAAATTCCATATATAGTTAGATGCGCTAACTATATATCGCGCACCCGCAATCCACTGCTGATGATGTCACATATTACATCATTCATGACATGGTCAGTGACATCACTGATGACATCACTGATGACAACACCCAGTGACTGTATGTTTCTGTAAACTTAAAATATGTCTTACATATTGAAGAATGAGTGGATGTATAAGTGTCTGGATGAAGGATTTAGTAGGTGCATGACTGACTGTATGAGAGAGTGTTTAAATGTGTCTCACTGAGTGCATGAGTAAGTGACTAAACTGTCTTAATTTGTGCATCATTATATCTGTTGTTCTGTAAACTGCTGCATGTGTTGATCAGTAGCTATATGAGTAACTATATTGGTTATTGATTGGTTGCCCAAGTATTTGTATGGGAGAGTGAGTGTGTGTGTGTGGGTGGCTGGGAGGTGTGTGACTCTGTGCATAGATGTGTGAACAGTTGATTCACTAGATGTATGGGTTCAAAACTGCATGTGGAAACAGCTGTATGGGTGGTTGACTGTGCATGAGTGTTTTGGTGAGTGGTTGGTTTCTCAGTGATACATGTCAAAGTAAGTACATATGTAAAACACAGTACATATGAGAGTTGACATATAAAAATTACTGTGTATAAGAGCTAGTGAATGTGTGAGTGGCTGCATGGTTCATTGAAAACTTGTATCAGTGATTGCATAAGAGTAAATATGTGTTAAAATATGTTTGAATAAGTAAGGTGTGTATAACTGTATAGTTGAGGAAATGGAGGTGTGATTTATTCTTTGCATGACTGACTAGGTGTATGATTAACTCCATGGATGAGTGACAATCTGTGAGTGTCTGTTTACACTGAGTGTATCTAAGGTTATATTAGAGTCTGAAGAGGTTGATCGTATTATCACATGATTGATGTCATCAGTGATGTTGTCAGTGATGTCATTTGAGTTGTCATCAGTGATGTCATTTGAGTTGTCATCAGTGATGTCATCAGTGATGTCACTGACCATGTCATGAATGATGTAATATGTGACATCATCAGCAGTGGATTGCGGGTGCGCGATATATAGTTAGCGCATCTAACTATATATGGAATTTCAATGGTTTTATGCGAGTAAAATAAGGTTTTGTAAATGCAAATTCCTAACTATATATGGACTATAACCTATGGTTTTTTCATTGAATATATATATATATATATATATATATATATATATATATATATATATATATATATATACATATTCACAGAAAAAACCATAGGTTTTACACACGTTATAGTTAGGAAGTAACATTTAAAAAACCTATGAAATTCACTGAAAAAACCATAGGTTTGACACATGTTATAGTTACCTGGACATTTCACTCATATAAAACCAATGAAATTCCCCCGTTCTAGTTACTTCAGCTAACTATAACTCGCGCGCCCGCAATGCAATGCTGATGATGTCACACATCACATCACACATCACATCATCTATTAAATGGGTTAGTTTTGAAAATTACATATATTTTATATATGTAGATCTGAAAGTTGGTTGAACAAAAATGTAGTATATAAGTGTATAAACGGTTGCTTGTTTGGTGAAAAATAGATTCTATAACTGACTGATTAAATATATCTTAATGAGTACATGGGTTACTGAGTAATATTTAAATATATACCTATCTGTGTCTGTCTATCAGTTTCTATTTTAGTGGCTGAATGTGTTGATGAGTAGCTATATCACTGATACATTATATCTATATAGGTTATTGTTTCTTTATTATTTCCAAGAGTGTCTCAGTGTCTAAGTTTTAATATGCTACATTAGGAGATTTTACATATTGCATACAGCAGTGCATTGCGGGCGCACGAGTTATAGTTAGCTGAAGTAACTATAACGGGGGAATTTCATTGGTTTTATATGAGTGAAATGTCCAGCTAACTATAACATGTGTCAAACCTATGGTTTTTTCAGTGAATTTCATAGGTTTTTTGAATGTTACTTCCTAACTATAACGTGTGTAAAACCTATGGTTTTTTCAGTGAATTTCATAGGTTTTTTAAATGCTACTTCCTAACTATAACGTGTGTAAAACCTATGGTCTTTTCAGTGAATTTCATAGGTTTTTTAAATGCTACTTCCTAACTATAACGTGTGTAAAACCTATGGTTTTTTCAGTGAATTTCATAGGTTTTTTGAATGCTACTTCCTAACTATAATGGATATAACTAAAATTGATATCGCCTTACCAGGCTTACGTGCGCGACCGAGTGCGCGCACCTGCCTATATATTTTGTGAAAACTTTGCAATTTGAACTTATTGAATTTC
This sequence comes from Lissotriton vulgaris, assembly GCF_964263255.1. NCBI lineage: Eukaryota > Metazoa > Chordata > Amphibia > Caudata > Salamandridae > Lissotriton > Lissotriton vulgaris. The sequence continues at coordinate 1,291,616,174 of NC_141689.1, read as the reverse complement.
TTCATAGACCCATCAAAGAACTTATAGTACGTCAAAGAGACTGAACCTAGGCTTCTTTTTTTTTTGTTATGAAGCTTTTCATTAAATGGAGCCGAATGTCTTTTTAAACTTTCGTGCGTGACTGGATGTACACACCTTGGTATTTTTTTAAGAAATATAAAATGTTTTATAGTTTAATAATTGTATGCTTGAATCGAGCTTAGAAGATATACAAAATCCGGATTTGTTTGGATTTACTCCTTTTCACCTTTTGAAACTTCGCTGAATTAGACCGCTACTTCAAAATAACGTACGTGACTAGATACTATCATCGCGTACACGTCCTGAGAAGCGCATGTGAAGTCATGTGACTTGAAAACAACACTTCCAATTGGTTCTTAGTAGTTTCTATTCTGGAATTTACACGGAGCACTCCACCCACTTCCCTCACTATCTTTTATACTCTGAAGAGAGCACAACGTCCAACATCTTTCGGAAGACTTTGCTGAAATGGCTGCCGTTCTGCATTCATCTTCCGAATCTGAAGAAAATGAGCGACTACCTTTAAAAAGAAAAAAGGAATCTTTTATTTGGCAATTTTTCACTTATCCTGAAAAACAAAAGAAAGTGAATGTGCCAAAAGTAACCTGCACGATATGCAAATCGGTTCTCTCAAGAGGAAATCCAACAAAAAAATATTCCTTTTCCATACATACCATGGAGCGGCATGTCAAACAAGTGCACCCTGAGCATTATGCAAAGGCGCCAACAAGAGCCCTGGCCACGCTATTACTGTCAGAAGTGGCCAGCACATCTTCTGGTAGACGACCTGTATCTCCATCGAGTGCTGAGATGGACGTGAGACCATATCTTGCGAAGGTGCACATGAAATGCAACGAGTGTGGAGAAATTCTTCTGTACGGAGAGCAGAGCCTCATTCTTATTAAACTCAAAATTGAGAGTCATAAATGCCCCAAGAAAAGATAAATGTCTTCATTTCATTTTGATCCTGTGTTACACTTGAAAATGTCGTTGCAAGTTTAAAAAATCAAAAACATAACACTTGTTGTAAAAAAAAAAAAAAAAAAGTTCTTTTCAGAACTAACTCATTGTACCAAAAAGAGCTCCAGGAGCACATCATAAAGGGGGTTTATCTCCGCCTTTTTGGCTTTCTTTCGTGCGCGACCAAGTGCGCGCAACCGCCTATATATTTCGTGAAAACTTTGCAATTTGAACTTATTGAATTTCTTCATAGACCCATCAAAGAACTTATAGTACGTCAAAGAGACTAAACCTAGGCTTCTTTTTTATTATTTTGAAAATTTTCATTAAATGGAGCCGAATGTGTTTTTAAACTTTCGTGCGTGACCGAATGTACACACCTTGATATTTTTTAAAAAAATATAAAAGGTTTTATAGTTTAACAATTATATGCTTGAATCGAGCTCAGAAGATATATAAAATCCGGATGTGTTTCGATTTACTCCTTTTCACGTTTTGTAACTTCGCTGAATTAGACCGCTACTTCCAAATGACGTACGTGACCAGATACTGTCACTGCGTGCACGTCCTGAGACGCGCATATGAAGTCATGTGACTTGAAAATAACAATTCCAATTGGTTCTTAGTAGTTTCTATTCTGTAATTTACACGGAACACTCCACCCACTTCCCTGGAGAAAAAGTTTATCGCAAAACTGTTAAAGCCTCCTCTAATCAAACATTCGACATCGTTAACATAACAGTGTAGTAAATAAAACTAAATCCACCCCGTCCCTTAATTACAAGGGACACATTACTGTGTGAAAACATCTTTTGTTTTCACGCGATAATGTGAAATACTGAGCCTGTTACAGGATTTTCTATCACATATGTGTTCCCATTGATGTTGAAGCACTAACACCGTGGAAAATACCACCGATAGCGGTGATATTTTTAACGCCGAGCACCTGCGATTTTTATTGCTTAGAGACCTTGCTATTATGAATGTTTATCTCCTAAGTCTCTGATTCTCAAACTGTGCAAGGCGGCTCTGTGTGCCGTAATGAGGTGCTAGGGGCGCCGCACACACTCTAGTGTGACTAACCATCCATAAATTCCACGGACATCTCTACCCTGTTATCTGCAATTGTAAGCATCAAAAGGAGCTGCGCTGCGCCCCTCTGAGAGGCCTCACTCCCACTACTGCAGCGGCTTGGCAGACCTCCAGATGCACAGGAACAGCCCATCCGATTCATTGAAGTTCTGTGTCAGTCTCAATGAAAATAAGCACTGAAGAATATTCAAGTATGTAGTACTCCTCCTGCTACAGCATACAAAATGCATTCTGTTACGTATAAAAAAGTGAAACACCCACGCTACAATCATATAGAACACTTCCTCTAAAGAAACCAATGAATAACTTAAAAACATCAGGTTAACCTTTTTTTACTCTCTCATCATTGTTAAAGATAAGTATTTACAATACTATATTAAACAATGCCATGGTTGCTGCTTTTTTATTTAAAGAATCTTGCAATCATTCACAAATCCAATACTCATGGCTTCTTTTTCGTGACAAAAATCTTGCAATATTACATATCTACATAGAATAACAGAAAAAACATAACACTACAAAGGCCGAACACTCTACTAAACGTAGATTTGTAACCTATAGGGCAGATTTATGTTAACTACTTCATACCCAGATATGCACCAGTTAATGTGCACCACAGTATACTAGTGCTCCGTCACCCATAGTGTGACACATTTAAAATGTGGCGCACCATGGTACAAAAACAGCATACATGCATAACACATCTGTGCTGAAAAAGTAATACATTGCTAGAGTTGCATCACAAGTGTGATGCAGCTCCATCAAGGCTCACCAGTGCACTATATTCACAATGCTGCGTCAATACCTACGCCTGCTTCAAGCACATGCACAGTTTTGAAACAGCATGGGCCTGAAAGTCACTGAGTGAAATCTCATGGATTACAGTCAGCCACTCTCAAGACGCATTCCTTCAGAGGAACACTTCCTTATGGTGCAGGGCTTTAGAATATGACATATCTCCTAGATCCATAACGTTGTAAATATGGTACATTATTTCCACTGTCATTGTATTAAATAAAATGACGAAATTGTGGCACAAAGAGACGCAACGTCAACATAAAGCTGCCACAATGTGTTTTAAAGTAGCCTTTAAATTACAACCAACACTCTCTTTGAAGAGACCCTCAGGTTTTTTTAACACCTTTTAAATCCTTCCATGCTCATGACAGACCCGCTCCGTCACGAGCATCGCCTGAGCTGTCCTCAGGACGGACCAGTTTTGTCATGGGCTTGCCGCTGTGCTTGCTCAGCACTAATATTGCGCCTCCATGACAAGTTCTATTGACTAAGCAGAGCCATGACAGAACCACTGTATCATGAACACATCTCAACCGTGGCTCTTGAAGGAGTAGCTCTATCATGAACATACAAGTACCACTCAGCCCCCCGGCCCCCTAATCCTGAGGCAGAATTGCCACTGCAACAAAGGACTTAAACTCCTGCAAAGAACACCATGTAACATTTAATATCATTTTCCACCAATGTTTTCATATATCAGTGTTGCTGAACTCACTCAGTGAAATGTCGCTCATTTCATTAAATCACTTTTAAAGCATGCCTTATAACAATGCACCCAATCGTATGTGGAAGTGCTTATATTAAACATGACATTGCTTTAACCAGGATAGACAAAGAAATGACACAGTGATGTAAAAGTTTTTTATTTTATATACTTACCTAAAAAATAGTAAAAAAGTAAAGTACATTTCTTTTAAAAACGTAGTACCTGTGGAAGAAAAGTAAAAATAAGATTATAAAGTACATTTCATAAAAGAAAAAAAAGTAGGAGTCAGTGAGAGAGGCAGAGAAAACTCTTGGATATTATTAGTTGTACTTACCTTATAAATATAATATCTGTGGAGGACAGTAAAAAAAATCTATTATAATACATATTTCTAAATGCAATGTAACAAAATAACTCAAACAACATATTAAATGGTTTATTTTTGCTGTCCTCAGAATACATTGATTTTCACTATGAACAGTGATTTCATTATTAATCATCATATAACAGCGGGGAAAAAAAAACACAATCAAAATGATTGTGTTTAAAAAACCCATACAAAATCTCCATACATATTATAAATACCTGAAAAAAACATGTCTTAAATGTTTTTCTCAAATTCGCAATTTCTTGAGTAAGCACACTACATCTTCTTCAGGTACAAACTAATTAAACTACACGACCTATTTTTCAATATATCTCAACAAAGCCCCGTGCAAGTATCTCCTATAAAAAATCTATCTTAAGGACACATTTTCTTCTCTCATACCTTTCCGTGTGGCCAAATTGTATAAGTTAACTCATTATCTTTTAAATACCTCTCCCAAAAACTTGCGTCCATATAAGTTCTAAAATAATTATCTAAAGTACTCATTTTCTTCTCTCATATTTTCCACGTGGCCAAATACTATGGGTTAAGTAGTTTTTTTCTGAAATTTCTTAATCTTAGTCTTATCTATTCTTTTATGAACCTTTACAGTTAAAATTTGTAACATGTTTTATACCATCAAACATTAAGTAAATTTGTACCTGATGTTATCACTATGCCAAACACAAATTTCATTTATAGATTTGTACACCCTCAGTCACATGATATTTGGAAACAAGAAAGTTTCATATCTTTACAGTATTCATCTTCCTACAGCAAGTCATTCTACTAAAATTTGGGTTCCAAAAATAGCAGATAGGAGTTAGTTAAGGCAAAAGGCAAACGTTTCTTAAAAGTCAATTGGCTATCATTGCAAAGCGTCCAGCTTCTTGCACACTTCAAATAAGCTGTATAATGTCCTGATGATGTGGAAGGCCCTTCATGAAAAATAATGGCTACAGTTACAAATGTTCTTCTATAAATAGATACTTGAGAAGCCACAAAATGTTTAATTAAAGTTGACAATTTACTCCCATCAGCTCTGCATCGTTGAAACATTAAAATTACATATTGTCCATATCTATGGATAAATAAAGTTGATAACATTTCAGACTTACATTAAGAACAGACCATGTTCTGATGCGCATCTTTAACTAGTGTATTAAAAGACACTTCTTTACAGTCTGGTAATGTTAAATATATAAATCTTTCACTGTGTATATCAGTACTACTTGAAAATGAGCAATTATCACACTTATGTTCCCATTTATAAGAAAGGCCAAAAAGACTATCAATATCTACACCTTCATCTTCCAAAACTGTAAACATATACATGATAAATTCTGACAATCTTGCTGAATATTCTGAGAAAATTGATTTACTCCTGCACATATGTCTAAAACATTCCTTAGTTCTGAAACACTTGCTACTTCACTATCACCACTACTACATTTTTCAAATATAGAATTTAAGGAATAGCAAAATGTTTGCTCCTGATTTTCTACAATCTGTTCCTTAACATTTTTCAGAAAGAAAACAACATTAACTACTACATTTGCATAGCAGTTGACACCAGACCTGTTTTCAAACTTAAATCCAACAATTTCTTCAATACTAACAGTATTCTTACGCCTACCAACAACAGCTACATCTTTCTTTCATCGTTTCTCGACTACTTCAGCACATTTCTCCTCATTTTTCCTTTTCTGACCAACCATACGCCTTTCAATTAAAGGATATTGAGGTAAACTTGGAGCATATTCTCTTCTTAACCTATTATACTCCTCCACACAATTTAAATCTGCACTAATCTTTGTCTCATCATAATCAATTAGATAAAGTCCACATAAAGTTCTAACTCGCGATAAAGCAACATACGCCATACCCTCTTTGAATACAGTGCTTCCAATATTTACCAAAGCACAATCTACACTTAAACCTTGAGATTTGTGAATAGTCACTGCATATGCCAAACAAATTGGAAATTGCTTCCGACGGACATATAAGTCTTTCACAAGCAAAAAACGAGTTGAACAGCGACTAATTTGTTGAAGTTCCTCAATTCCATCAAATTTTATTCTTAAAAATTCAATCTCATCTCTATTTGTATAATTGACAAAACCAACAACATTACCCATTGCTCCATTTACCAATCCTTGTTCTACATGTAAATTTCTCCTTAAAATTATCCGACAATTTAAACATACATACAGATTTTTCTCTAAACCAGCAGTTTTAGATATAGTTTTTTGAAGAGAATCCAATTTTAACTTCAACTTTTCAGACAAAACAATAGTACTACCTTCATGCTCTATTCTATCTTTACGGTGTCACACGAGGTCCTCTTGATGAGATTGGAGGAAATTGGTATCACAGGGTCAGCTCTGGGATGGTTTAGAGACTTCCTTTTCAATAGGTCTTTTAGAGTCTCTACCCCTCCACACATCTCTGAGGAACATAACATTGGACAGGGAGTGCCGCAAGGCTCTTCCCTGAGCCCTACCCTGTTCAATGTATATGTCCGCCCCCTGGCAGAGGTGGCTAGAAGAAATGGACTTGCCCTGGTATCTTATGCAGACGACACCCAGTTGGTGGTGTCACTTATGGACAACAGTGGTCTGGAGGCACAACACTTTAAACAGACACTCACTGACATCACCAACTGGATGACGGCGAATTTTCTTCAATTAAACGCCGGGAAAACGGAGATTCTCCTCCTGGGCAAAAACACTTTGCCCTGGGGTGACAACTGGTGGCCGGATGCGCTAGGCCCATCCCACACGCCTAAGGAATGTTTTAAAAACCTGGGAGTTTGGGTGGATTCTGCTCTAAAGTTCACGCACCACACAAAAAAGGTTGCCGCCACATGCTTTGGCGTCTTGCGTAACATCAGGCCCATTCTGAAGTTCTTTGACTGCCGCACTCGCCAACTAATCGTCCAGGCGACCATCCTTTCCAGACTGGACTATGCCAGCTCCCTTCTATTGGGGGCTAATCTAGCTGAAATTACTAGATTGCAAAGAGTTCAGAATGCGGCTGCCAGGGCTCTGGTGGGTCTCCCGCACCATTCCTCGGTATCTGGAACCCTGATGAAACTGCACTGGCTTCCGGTTGGCAAAAGGGTCCAGTTCAAAGCATTGTGCCTCGCTTTCAAAATCCTTAAAACTTCCTCCCCCCCAATGCTTCGCCCACTCCTGTCAGAGTACATCCCTAGGAGATCGCTCCGGTCAGAGGGGCAGCATCTTGCGATCATTCCCCGCATCAGATTGGCCAGAATGGGCGGCCGCTCTTTTAGCTTCCTAGCGGCCAAGTTATGGAACAGTCTTCCCGAAGCTATCCGTGGGATACAAGATCTCCTAGCCTTCAGAAAGGCTGTTAAAACACACCTTTTTCAACAATAGCTTCACCCTTAGCGTCTCCACCTCACTGTAAACTGTATTCTGTCCTTCCGCAGCGCCGGGACGCCCCTTCGCTGGGGCAGCCGTGCGCTATACAAATCACCATAGCATAGCATAGCATAGCTTCCAGTTTCTTAATTTCTTGATTTTCTAAATTCAACATTTTCTCATTAAAAACTGAACATTCTTTCAGAGTTGGCATCAAGCATATCACTGACTTATCTGCTACCTCTTTTCTATATATTTTCTCAGGTACATTATCTTCATTAGGAAACAGCTTGGAAAGTAATCGTGTTCGTAGAGTGTGTTTCGCATCTTCAGTTAGTTTTCCAATCCTTATATCTTGAAGAATATTTCCATATTTAGTATCCTTTGCCTGTCGCATATTTTCAATCAGTTCAGTATATTTGAAATGTGACCATATATTAACATTTCCAATACTGCCCAGGCACTTTCTGGTCTCCTCATGCGTAACAGTTTCAAATACAGGTTGTCCTTTCACAGGAGTTAGCTGCAGTAGATCTCCAAAAACTATGACATGTTTACCTCCAAATAACACATCATACTCTGTCTTAAGTATCTGTTGCATTCTTAAATGCACAAAAGCAAGCATTAAATTGGATACCATGCTTACTTCATCAATAATAAGAAGTTTCATTTTTTTAAGGACTCTAGAAACTTCAAAACAAGCTTCTCCAGATAGCTTGTGATATTGTAATTTCTTTTCATGTTCAACTGGCAGCATCAGTAAACGATGTAAAGTAATACCTTTAATATTATGTGCTGCCAATCCAGTTGGAGCAGTAACAACACACGACACCTGTTTTGTTTGCAATTGCCGCCATAAGTGCGCTGGGGATGCTCAGACGTGGGTCCCAGGCACTCCACACCACTGGAGTCAAGCTAGCCGGGCTGCTGAGAGGTGTTACCTCGAAACCGGTCCGGTCCTCGGATGCTTGATTCCGTTCTGGGAAGGACATGGCTTTTGTAGTTCAGACTGGACTGTTCCCATTGGGCACAGGGTCAGAGCTGATTTGCATATCGCCATTGTCTAACCCGGGGTGGTGTGGAGTGCAAAAGAACGATGGATTTGGGCCCAGATCTTCGGACTGGGATGAATGTGTGACATTGATCCACATTCGGTCCATCACCTGTTTTGTTTGCAATTGCCGCCATAAGTGCGCTGGGGATGCTCAGACGTGGGTCCCAGGCACTCCACACCACTGGAGTCAAGCTAGCCGGGCCAATGAGAGGTGTTACCTCGAAACCGGTCCGGTCCTCGGATGCTTGATTCCGTTCTGGGAAGGACATGGCTTTTGTAGTTCGGACTGGACTGTTCCCATGGGGCACAGGGTCAGAGCTGATTTGCATATCACCATTGTCTAACCCAGGGTGGTGTGGAGTGCAAAAGAACTATGGATTTGGGCCCAGATCTTCGGACTGGGATGAATGTGTGACATTGATCCACATTCGGTCCATCACCTGTTTTGTTTGCAATTGCCGCCATAAGTGCGCTGGGGATGCTCAGACGTGGGTCCCAGGCACTCCACACCACTGGAGTCAAGCTAGCCGGGCTGATGAGAGGTGTTACCTCGAAACCGGTCCGGTCCTCGGATGCTTGATTCCGTTCTGGGAAGGACATGGCTTTTGTAGTTCGGACTGGACTGTTCCCATGGGGCAAAGGGTCAGAGCTGATTTACATATCGCCATTGTCTAACCCAGGTAGGTGTGGAGTGCAAAAGAACGATGGATTTGGGCCCAGATCGTCGGACTGGGATGAATGTGTGACATTGATCCACATTCGGTCCATCACCCGTTTTGTTTGCAATTGCCGCCATAAGTGCGCTGGGGATGCTCAGACGTGGGTCCCAGGCACTCCACACCACTGGAGTCAAGCTAGCCGGGCTGATGAGAGGTGTTACCTCGAAACCGGTCCGGTCCTCGGATGCTTGATTCCGTTCTGGGAAGGACATGGCTTTTGTAGTTCGGACTGGACTGTTCCCATTGGGCACAGGGTCAGAGCTGATTTGCATATCGCCATTGTCCAACCCAGGGTGGTGTGGAGTGCAAAAGAACGATGGATTTGGGCCCAGATCTTCGGACTGGGATGAATGTGTGACATTGATCCACATTCGGTCCATCACCTGTTTTGTTTGCAATTGCCGCCATAACTGCGCTGGGGATGCTCAGACGTGGGTCCCAGGCACTCCACACCACTGGAGTCAAGCTAGCCGGGCTGATGAGAGGTGTTACCTCGAAACCGGTCCGGTCCTTGGATGCTTGATTCCGTTCTGGGAAGGACATGGCTTTTGTAGTTCGGACTGGACTGTTCCCATGGGGCACAGGGTCAGAGCTGATTTGCATATCGCCATTGTCTAACCCAGGGTGGTGTGGAGTGCAAAAGAACGATGGATTTGGGCCCAGATCTTCGGACTGGGATGAATGTGTGACATTGATCCACATTCGGTCCATCACCTGTTTTGTGTGCAAATCCAAAACGACATTTGGTGTAGAATTTGCTCTTTGATTTGAATTTTTGTCGACAATATTTTCCACAACGATGATTTTGAAAACGTAACACTTTTCCTCTTAAGTCCTTATCAGTTGTACTATTAGGTATGTCACAAGTGGCATACTGTTCAATAAAAGACAGTATAGTCTCATTCGAGTCTGTTCCAAATTTAGGAGCATCCTTGATCCATAACAGCATATGAATATGAGGAGCACCTCTTGCTTGATATTCTTTTCTCCAAAAGAAATCCAGTACTTCACCAAGAGGCGGATTTTTCTTGTTTGTAATGAAAGACATCATAGCTTCAAATCTATGATTAAAATATCTGCAAACATTAACTGGATCTAATGAACACAGTTCTCCAGGTGTCTTGTAGTTTATGTTTTCTATGTTTGCATTCGCCTCCCGAAGAAATTCAAGTAAATCTTCCCAAGCATACTCTGCACAGCTTAGAGTTAAAAACCATGTTGGTGCTCCTAAGTTTCTAAGCATGCACTTCAAATCTCCATGACAACGGTACCAATACTCATTAGTACCACGCTGACAAGCCATTAAATTAATTAGGTGTGAATCCAAAACACTATCTTTCTGTTGCACTTTATCCATAAATTCCTTTTCTGAAATATTTTGCAGATGAACTCCACTTTTTAAGATATGGTTTACTGCATAAGACAGACCAGATAAGTCACTCTCAAACAGAAGATGAAACAAATATGGAATGCATTGGTGAAACCTCGGATCTTCTGCATATAATCTTGTTGTCCGGTATTCAGATGCAGGAATCTGCATAGGTCGATCATCATATCGTGTACCTTCACTAGTAGGGAATAACTGTGGAAAACAACGACCTTCCAAAATGTCTTCCCACACACTAATAGGATTTCCTTTCGCCTTTTTCATCTGAAATAATTCAATAGCATTCCCTATTGCTTCTTTGGAATGCAGTGGATGAACACTGTAATGTTCATAAATTTCTTCACTTCTGGATACGTCAACTTTTTCAATTTGTCCACTAGACAAATCACTGTCCTCTTCTTCACTTACATCTTCTTGTTCTACGTATACATCTTTATAGTACTTATTGTTTTGGACTAAATACAACGTTGCCTTTTTGACTTTTCTAACATCCACTAAATCTTGCCAGATTTTCTTACTCTTTGTAGGTACACCATTAACTAGAATAACTAGAGGTTCCTCTTCTACATTTTCAACACCAATTGTTTCCATATTTTTTTTTAAATCAAGTGGCAAATATACAACTCTACCCTTTAATCCTCTTTGTAAATCTGAAGGATTTAATTTACCAGTCTTAGGCTCCATACGAACAATAGCCTGAAAAGGATGTACACATTGAATCAGAATAGTCTCATAAGTATTTAAATCCATCAATTCTGATGGAATATTTATCAACTCTAGATTATTATGAACAGCTCTAGCAGGCATTTTATTTTCATTTAATTTATTATAAAAATAATTACAAATACGTTGCTCAAAACCCAAATCAAAATAGTTTTCCACCAATAAATAAGTTGCAAAATCTTTCCATTGACCATTACTTTCATCTTCACTTTTTAAATATAAATTAACTAACCTAGTTTGACTTTTGTAATGAATGCGTCGACAACAAACACAAGAAAAATTTGGTTTCTCACCTGCAATTACCTTAAACTTTATTATATCCTGTTCAAAATTTTCAATATAACCATGTTCAACATTTTCTAACACATTTCCTTCTATAATTATATCAGTTTCTGCATTGTCTTCCTCTGGACCAAAATAACTTACCTCAATTTCTGCACAAATCTTCTTAACATCTAATTCACATCCATGCAAAATAGCACTATTTAACTGTTTAAGTTTAAGTGATGGACTTTTTGCATAATAAAACGTTCTCACTAATTTTCTCATTTTAGTATGATGCACTGCTAACATCCTGAAGTGATGAAACACACTCTGGCATATTTTTTTAGAAAGACAAGCCAGAGAATGACCTTGCAGACCTATTTTTTCTCGCACTCTGCAATGATCTAATTCTTGCAACATTACAATTTTTTTTTAGACTTTCTTTAGTGTACTTACGTAAGAAATTGCGAAAGAAATCAATTGAATCCTGTCGTACACTACAAATGCTACTACAATTCCAACTGTAAACAGGAACATTAGGATGTCCCTCTAAAGCTTCTCCAGCCATTACCTCTTCTGCATTTCCAACCACACTTTTCTCTTTCTCAATTACACAACCATCCTTCACCTCATATGCTCGACCACTGGTGTCAACTGCATGCAACAGATCGTTACTTTGAAAGTAACTCTCTTCATTAAAAAATGGCTCAGAAGTTGAAGTATGCATCCACTTCCCAGAAAACACTTTACAAAAATTACTCCTATTTATGTGTTTCTTCCATTTACTTTTACCTTTTAAAACTCGTATTGCCTTATTTAGAGTATTTATTCTATTAAGTAATAAAATAAATAATTTTCTTTTTGTCTCAAACGCGCGCTCAACAATACCCTCTATATATTGTTTCTCCTTAAGAAAAGCAGATCTTCTTTTAGAAACTTTCTCCTTTTGTAATAAATTCGAAACTACTCTGTTGTAAAACATACGCTTCCTGATTTGGCTAAATTGAGTCGTCTGGGTTTTACTGTACACTTTTTCCTGTCTCCTGATTCCAGAAACATTTTTATCTTTGGTTCCATGTCTCCTTCTCGATACTGATATCCTTTTATCCTTCTGGACTTCAATACTAACATTTTTCCTTCCCAAAATTGCTTTCAAAAACTTTTTGGTTTGCTTACCAGGAGCACTCTTCTTTTTATCCGTCCTTTCTTCGTTTGATAATTGTTGAATACCTTTCTTCTTCAAATTGTAAGTCCGTTTATAGAGCTTTCTTTTTTCAGTTCTGGTCGGCATCTTAATTTAAAATTTTGATGAAATTGTCAATCTGTAAAACACAAACATAACAAATATTTTAGTTCACTACTAGCATATACCGTACAAATTAAAACCACGGATTCATTTTCTAAGTAGAATAAAGAAAATAACAGAAAGTCTCTGAACAGAGTAGGGAATCCTGTAGTGAATGTTGGTTCTAAATTTATCACACTCCATATCTGTTTTACCAATATAGACAGTTTTTAATTCTAATTTTTAAAGCATACAAACAGTACACTTTTTTCAAGAACTATCAGTCATCGTAGATGTTTTAATCTTTTTTACTACAATCTCTTTTACACTTCATGAGAACATGTCTTATCACTCTCATAAAGCAGATCATCGACGAATAGGACAAGAAAACTGTCTTCACGAATGCTTTACTGTCAATTTTTTTTTTATTTATTCAAAAGTTCATATTTACTAGAACTTCCAGCATTAGATCATCAGGGACTTCTTCAAGTCCATCTCCTTCTACCATCTCTAAGTAAGCTGAGTCTAAAGACATGTCCATAAAATCATCATTTTCATCTATTTCCTCTTCAAACACCGCGTCTAAAATTTCCTCCATCACTTCGTTAATGATTTCAAAATGAATTTGTTTCTCTTCAGAGGAATTCTCCATAACTAGACTCAGTTTATTCTTCTGTATCCTTTTAAAAAAATATAGAGACTAAATTATATCTTTTTTCATAAATGTATAATTTAAAAGTACCTTTACTAATTTTTAAACTACATATATTTTTATAATTTCTAACTTATTAACTCTATATATTTTAAGATACCACGTTCCTCTTGTTTTGAAAAGAAATTATCAATATAACCCTAAACATTAACACTGATCTTTTTTTTCCATTAAATAATTACTGTTCTTAAAAGACATTTTACTGTAAAATTTCTTTTTAGATTTTGTAGATATCACAAATATTAATTAACTGTACAATTAATTTTTAAGAGACCCATTTTTTGAGTTCACCAGCACAAAGTGCTATATAAACTATATGCACTCTGAAGAGAAGGCTCACACTATACAAACCATAGCATTCACTTAACAGATTACTACAGTTCCTTTTATGTTTCAACAGCATACTCACCATGTAAATGCCATAGCATATACAAAATGTAATTCTAACCATGAAGAACCACCTCATAAGAAAGATCTGCATTAATATGTAAAACAGTGCCTATATAGTATAATCACAGATATACAGGAAAGATGCCCAGCACACCTAGAACCATATCATAATACCTCTCCGCAAATAAAGGAGAAAGACTGCCAAACATAATGCAACAAGATTTCAAAAATATTGAGCACTTCACAAGAATTAAGTAATGGAAACCTGAAATAATTATACTCCAATGATCCGTAAATCTGAACTCCTTCCAAAAGAACACATGCACCAAGCCCATTAAAAGATAATTTCAACTGTCAGTGGAGAACATCTCAAAATACATATCTAGTATAAGCAGATACAACCCATATGAAAAATTCAAGATAAAATCATGTTCCAAAATGAAATTTTACAAACATTTTAAAAAATCTTCTTTATTATTTTCATGAGCACCCAAAAAAATTGCCTATGCAAAAATACCAACTCACCTGAAAAAAAGAATATAATTCCTCAAATTGTATAATTCAGAAGGCAGGTTGTTGCTTTTCAGCACCAAACACTATAAAAAAGGAAATAATAAAATGTAATTAACTTATTACAGACTTATTTCTTACACAACATACAGCCATTATAGCAAAGAACAAGCATAACAGATAAATTCCCCAAAATCCTCTATCATTAAAATAAGATACAAAATGTCTCATTTATGAAAGCGTTGCGCCACAGATATGTCACTTTTTCCCATGTTAAAACTGATGCACCAGCGACACTAGGCCTTCATAACTAAAAGCCCATGTGACAGAAAACAAGTGCATAGACAGAAAATAGAGGGCCGGCCTTATGCAAGCAGTACACCTGCACAGGACCACCAAACCCCAGGGGCCACCATGTTAATATATATCCTTAATATAATAATCCTCTGAGGATGGATACATATTTGCGTGGCGGCCCATGCCAGAAATTTGGCGTCCTCTGGCTCTGTTCCACTTCCAAACACCCTGACCCCCCCCCCCCTCTTCACTGAACTCCGCACTCCACCCCGTCCGGACCCCCTGTTACGAGGCCCCCTACCTACGCTCCTTGCCCAGGGCCACCATGAGCCTAGAGCCGCCCCTGGAAAATTTATAAGACACAGCAATAGTGAAAGTCAAAGAATAGGCAACAGGCTGAAAAACTAAACAGTAGATAAAGAAACATATTTTTTAGATAACCCCATTGAAAAACATGTAGGACCGCTTTGGAAACTCCTGCTTTAAACCTTTACATTTCATTTTTAAACCATACACACGTTTTTTTTCAAAGCTGCATATTAAATGCCTAAACACTTTTCCCTTTTTAGAATCCGAAGCCACAACTGCAACATGACTAAAGCACAAATTAATTAGTGTACCTTTTCTGTTTTTTTACTCTTTATATTCTATAAATTTCTTCACATAAATGGATAGCAGCGGCTCACTACCTCCTACAGTCATAAAACTAAATCGCTCCCTTTCACTTACAAATCCCTTTGAGACGGCAAAAAAAGTCGGGCAGATTTACAATCCCTTCTCCGCCACTTTGCCAACACTGTTAACATATCACAAGTGAAGCAAAAGTGCCACACGGACCATGTTAATCTACCCCTAAATGTTTATACAAATAACTTTACTCAAATTTGTATTTAGTCTTCCACATGCAAACACTTTCAATTACATTTTTTATGTTGCATACCTTTTCAAAAAATACACCAGTGCCTGTTATTATGACGATTTTTTTTCATTCTTCATCAGTGATATTTTTTTTTACATATAATGAAAATCACTATGACTTTTTAAATGACAAAGCTAACGCGGTAAAAATAACTCTGCATTTGCTTCCCTTTAAGAATGTAGTTTATCTACCCCACGCATGCGAACCTTGATGTTTCCATCTGGCAGCGAATACCGACCTTGAATCACAAGACATGAACTACAGCCTTATTGTCACAAATAGAAGTTAGCGTAGCATCTGTTCACACACATATCTTTCACTTAGCTAATATTCACTGACAACAGCATTCTTAAAAAAAATGTGACCTTCCTTTACAATTTGCTGAAATGACTCCCTTACTTTTTAACGCATCCTCCACTTCAAGACAGGCTATTTTTTATATAACTACTAAGCAATAGTTTAGTGACTACTCTGCTAGAAAGTATATCAAGTCATTCTGCTACTCGTCACTCCATAGTCGGCGACCTATTTCTGTGGACTTCCTGTGGAACTGGCAGTGCTGCGACGTTTGTGTTACCATCTTGTTTATTTCAAAATGGATGTCCCTCCTGTCTTCGCAAATGAGCCGGAACACTTAGAACTATTTCGCCAGAGGATGCTTGACTACTACGGCACCTTAGCACTCTCGACTTTGAATACTTCATATCGATTATCATTTCGATATTCCTATTTCACCTGTGTACAGCCTGTATTTCATTGCCTGAGCTGTGATTTCATGTGGGCCCTGGACTTATGTCTCTGCAACTTGGTACCTCCTGAAGTGAATTACAATCATCTCATGAATCCGTTAATGGATCATGAACAGCTTTGTTGCAACAGAGGGATTATGGCCTTTGCAGCGATACAAGGAGTTTTGGGTCATTGGAATATATTCGCAGCGGTGCAAGATTTCCTGACAGAGAGCTACATCGAAAACCCACAGAGCTGTCCTCTGATGGTAATAGAGGCTCCGATAATAACAGATCATGAATGCTGCTTTCCTCTTTTCAATTGGATGGCTGACATGTTTTCAGATGATAACAGTGATTTCCTGTTAGAAGCAGTTGCTGCCTATTTTGCCTACACAATGGTAGGATAACTCTTATGCAAGCCATTGACGTCCACATTTCGTTTTGCCTCCCTATCTTCTTCACGTTCTTTTGGATATTTTCTTAACAAGAACAGACCTATTGGCTTTACTAACAGTGGACATTATGATTTCGTGGTATTTAAATTTTGGTCTTTTATGTGGACTAAATTTTTTTCTTCAGCTACTCGATTTTTAACTTTATTTTTTATTAAACTCTAATCTCAACAATTCTATTGCATATCTTATCTTATGTTATTTCAAACGTACTCGAAGCAAAACTCGCTAATATATGCTACATGTGCCCTGATTAATGTGTAAATATAGAATGAGTTTTTTATAACTGTAAACGCCATTTCGCCTTTGAACTGCTTGTTTCCGCCTCACACACCTCTGCTCCTTTAATTTTCCATAAAATTAAATATTTTTTAATACATAAGAGAAAAATATATTCTTTCAATAATATTTCCATTGTTTTTCGTGCTGTATTTCAAATGCAATACTGCAACCTTCAAAAGATATCTCAATACAGTAGTTCTTCTCAACACTGATTTGCGAACGATCCAACAGATTACATACATGCACCTCTCGCCATTTTGTCGCTTTTGGCGCGGTTTTTTTCCCTTACACAGTAGCATAACACAAACTTGATAGTGCTTCGCATGTAGAGAGCTGATTGATAAAGAGATGATGTGTAACCACTAGCATTTTCATATATCGTTCCTAAACTGAAAAGCCAGAGACCTTCTTCCATTTATTAAAATATAATATACTTCCTCATAAGAGTGTACAATTAATTTTGCGAAACCATATTCAGTTTTCATCAACTATACTGTTTGTTTTCTATGTACTTGTGACTATACCGATTACTTTGTTTTTTGCAATATCTGTACTCATATTAGATAAGGGACTTGCCTTGAAAACAGTGCATTTCTGAATAAACATTTCAAATATACACATTCTCTCTTTTAATCCATAATCTCAACTGAAATGATGGTATACTAAAACAGTATTCATGTGTTCCACGTAACTTCAGCTGTACTAACTTAATGTTTTCTTTTGTCGACCTGACTTACTGATACTAGAACCCGCAGGCCTATAACGGCCCGTGAACTCTTTCTTAGTAGGTCGCGCACCGTACAGACAGTTGTACCTCTGTTAAAAAATAATTTATTACTGTTACCAGGCACCGCCGCAGTTCCGCTTGACTCAGAGTTAATCACTACTCCCCCGCTTCTACAGGCCAGACGCTATGTCGTATTTCACTCCTTATCACGCTTTCATCTCCACAATACCAAACACTTCACCGCCAGCCACCAGAGAACAGAGTGCAGATGCAGAGCCACTAAGTAGTGAAATACGATATACCCTCTGCTCTATGAAAGCAACCAATCGGTAATTGTGAAAGAAAACATTCACTAGCGCTTCAACAAAGCAATGCAATTATATAGATATTTTTTAGAAAACGTTCCAACTACTTTGATGGGACTATCTGTGTGTGCCTCCACAGCAAAGTTCCTCAGCCCGGACTGAAGGCAGACACAGACAGACACACACACAATAAGATAACACAAGGCAACGGAGACGGAAAACAGAAGGGAGATGAAGATGCAGTCAAACAGCAGGAGTGAGAGAGATATTTTTATACTCCGTTTGGTACCTCAATTTACGAACACATTTACTGCACAATCTGTGTACAACCTCATGGTCAAAACTTTTCATTTTATTTTACTCGACCACCTCCCCTTCTCAGCCCACCAGTGCAAGCCGTGGCCACAAACCACAGTGTAATTTTGTTGTCTGTCATAAAGTTTAAGAATTCATAATGCATTACCACTTTTTCAAGACGGTATCACATGTAATGTACCAACTTTTCATTTTATTTCACTCGACCACCTGCCCTTCTCACGCTACGCCCACCAATGCAGGCCGCGGCCACAAACCGCACTATAATTTTGTCGTCTAACCCAAACTTTATGAATACCTTAATCATTACCACTTTTCCCCCCTCCCCCCTCCCTCTCACCCCACCCCCACCAGTGCAGGCCACGGCCACAAACCACACTGTAATTTTGTCGTCTGACTGAATCTTTAGGAATTCATTAAGCATTACCACTTTTTTTCAAGACGGTATCACATGTAATGTACCAACTTTTCATTTTATTTCACTCGACCACCTGCCCCTCTTACCCTACGCCCACCAATGCAGGCCGCGGCCAGAAACCGCACTATAATTTTGTCGTCTAACAGAAACTTTGTGAATACCTTAATCATTACCAATTTGGCCCCCTTCCACCTCCCTCTCACCCCACCCCCACCAGTGCAGGCCACGGCCACAAACCACACTGTAATTTTGTCGTCCGACAGAAACTTTAAGAATTCATTAAGCATTACCACTTTTTGGACGACGGTATCACATGTAATTTACCATTTCTCTCTCTATCTGCATTATCTGTCTCTCTGCTAATATCATTTTTTCACTTCATGAACAACTTCTCTCATTATATATAAAGGCTTCAAAATCTCACAAATAATTACTCTCTATATTAAACATATTTTATACTTCATATTTCACATTTAAATGAAAAAAATAGTTTTAGAAATACAACACATTATGACAGCAAAAAACTAGTTTACTTTCAGACTACTAGGAAAATCAATCAATGTTTGTGACTAAACCATATTTTACGGTACATGACAAAACAAACTGTTACAGTCTTATCTTTACCAATGCTTTGTACGATGTACAACAGTGACAGTCACAAAACAGATATTCGTTTGACGGAACTCTCAATTAAGCTTCTATCACTGCAACCAAAATTCAATGGCACTGATATCCAGTCAATACAGACTCATATAACTCTCTTCAGCCAATCATATTTCGTCCCGCAAAATTTTGAAATAAAATGTACATTTCAATTGGTTGTCCCTCACAATATTTTTTATGTCACATAAAAGTCACCCATCACCCACTGCCATCTCTGGCTGTTTCCATGGTAACACCTCATTCTGCACCTGGCTGAAGGCACAGGTCAAAAGTTCATATCTCAACGTTCTACAGCAAACTAAGAAGACTGTTTTCCCTCCAGAAACACCTGCCTATCCACAGCTCTGTTACATGTCATTTTTTTCACACCCAATAGTACTTTTCGTTTAACATAAACATTAACATGCAACGTAGTCTTCAATCTTGAGGAATTACAATCAACCAATCATTTTTATTTTTTCAACCACACCCAGCCTCATCCTTTATTTTATCCTGACTTTCAGCTTCTAACTACCATTCCACTTCCAGAACCCATCGGAGTACGACTGCATATCCCTTGAAAATGAAGGTTTGGCTTTCAGGACAAAGCTATATTCACTGGAGTGGAAAATATGCAGCAAGCAGACGAATTTTCAACCTTGATTTATCAAATGTGCAGATAACGTGGATTGGCCAAAGAGGATTGAAATGTCACCAATTGATTCCATTGGTGAAAACTTTTGGTATATATATATATATATATATATATACCGCACCAATGGTAAATTAAGCCTGCGCTGCTTTCAACTGGCGGGCCTCAACAGGGTTTCGCCTTACCCCTACAAATCTGCCGAAAACGTTGTCATATCATCGTCAAAAGACAACAAGTTGAGGCGCATATGCATTTCACGGTGAAGTTTTATTTGCGCTCACACCCAACGCGTTTTGCAGCCGTAGCCGCAGCCATAGCCGCTTGATCACGAGTGAGTTCAAACAATAAAGTTATATACAAGTGAAAAAACATTCATCATGCCACAAATACAAAATGAAACGTTGGATATTTTTGAAAAAGGAGTAAAGAATGACTTTAGAAAATTGGCTAGAACACCTTTTCATGGCAAAAAAAACTTAACTTTCCAGCAAAGGATGGCTATTCAAACATTACGGAATGACCCCATGATTGTCATAAAGAAATCTGATAAGGGGGGAAATGTAGTGGTGTGGGGAAGAGACAGATATGTGGAGGAGGTTTTAAGGCAACTAAGTGACACAAGACAGTATGAGAAAAGCTCCAAGGCTAACTATGACACATCCAATAAGGAATATCATGAGAAATTACAGGAATGGAAGGAGAAAGGATGGTTGGAACAGAATGAATATGAATACCTATTTTGTATGATATGACAACGTTTTCGGCGGATATATATATATATATATATATATATATATATATATATATATATATATATATATATATATGAAACAATCCCTGCTGCCTCTCGCCCGGAGCCCAGTACTGGAAACCGCTGCGCAGGAAGAAGAGAGGAGACCTCAGGTGCAGTGAGCAATATTTCTTTATTGTTCCCTCGAGGAAGCGGCACACCACAGCATGACGTTTCGGCCTACACAGAGGCCTTGATCACAATATATATATAACCTACTGGCGGTCGCCAGTAGGTATATATAGTTAGGAATTTTTCTCTATGGAACTTTTGAAAATTCTATGCCTAATAACTTTGGCGTTTGTGGACGGAATCGGCTGAAAATTACAGGAAAATGGCACATTCTGTTACTGAGCAGCCCCTAAAAATTTGGGGGGGTTCCGTCAGGGGGGGGCTGAGAAAAAAGGGGGGTCCCAAAACGCGTTTTTCCCATTCATTTTTCCATAGGGCGTTTGGCCTCACTTTTAGCTCGAACGGCTGAATGGATTTGCACGAAACTTGGCAAAATTGTAGGGACTGTTAGCCCGATGTGCCTTTGCTAGGTCTCAATATATGTGCTCCAGTGGATTTTGAGAAATTAACGTTTTAAAAAACAGATGTATCTGTGACAGCGTCCCGGGTAGCGCTCCGGTTCGCGAACTTTTCGCGTAACTGAACTTTGCGAAGCGAAGCTGATTGGCTCTCCGGTGTCAGTCAACATTCTAAACATTCCGGAGCGGCCGCCATCTTGCCTCTCGGTAGGATCGAGAGACAAGAGGAGGAGAAAAAAGAAGGGGGAATTTAATGAAAGGGGGCAAGGTAGACCCTTCTTGACCCCCTAGGAATGATGTTGGGGTTATTAAAGGGTCCCGTGGGGCAAATAAAAAAAATATTGTTTTTTTTGCGGTAGAAGCGCTTTCCGGTTCGCGAACCGGGTAGTGAACCCGGACGCGAAACAGGAATTCGCCATTTTGTGTTTCGTTTTAATTAAATTACAAGATGGAGGAAAAACAATGTGAGAAATGGGTATAAGGGGGTACGGGAGACGTATCCTGACCCCCTATGTTTTCTGAGGGTGGCTGAGGATGCTCATATATGTTGATACTTGTCTTCCAGCGGCTGCGCGTGAGCGTTTTTTTTTTTTTTTTTGCTGCGTGACGTCTGTTAACGTTCGATTCGAAGGAAATCAGGAAGTGTTGACCGCACTTTTGACACTGCGAGTAAATATATTGTTAAAAATAATTGTTATAAATTAATCCGTATTGATAAACCTTGTCTGCGCCATCTTGCTTTTTTTCCAATGCCACACTTTTGTCGTGCACGGCAGTCATTTTAGATGCCTTGACCAGACCCACTCTCTGCACGACGCCGATCGTGATGTCTGTTAACGTTCGATTCAAAGGAAATCAGGAAGTGTTGACCGCCATTTTGACACTGCGAGTAAATATATTGTTAAAAATAATTGTTATAAATTAATTCGTATTGATAAACATTGTCTGCGCCATCTTGCTTTTTTTCCAATGCCACACTTTTGTTGTGCACGGCAGCCATTTTAGATGCCTTGACCAGACCCACTCTCTGCACGCCGCCGATCCTTAGCATGGCTCCCCACCCTCGCAAGCATCTCCCCCACGCACTGGTCACCCCCGCTCTCGGTCTTATGCATGGGCCATAAACCTCCCCCCATCTGCGCTGCTCTTCCCTGAGAATCACACCCTGTGCCCCCCCGACACCACCCTTTCACCCTATTCACTACCGCATCCTCTGACACTCCTCTTCCTCTGTGTCCGATTGTCCAGGCCGGTCCCAGGCTATCACCTAGCCCTGCGGATGTAGTTTATGGCCCCAACAGTAAAGAATCACCCCTCTTCAAAGGAGTTACAGTAGATCAAGGCCCCCACCCCATGAGATCCGTCACACCACACGTGTTCCTACTATCTGATAACGATCCTGTATTGTGATTGGGGAGGGGATTCTCACTGTAAGGGTGTGTGGGACCGAGCCTGAAGCGGAAGATTCCAGGGATGCCATTTTGTACATCAAAGTCTTCACAATTATGTGTCACATTAAAAATATATAGCACTCCAACAAAGTAGTAGGTTTATAACACTTTAATAACTTATAAATATATACATCGCAACAAAAACAGTAAACACCTTAAAAAAATTTTATTAAAACAGAAGCAACAATGGTCAGTAGCGGTCTGTTGTGCGAATAGTTCCAAGGCAGCACAACGTGCTGAGTTGTGGACGGCACCCAGGTGAAGAACCATCCCTTCTTTAAACCCCATGGTGACCAACTATAGTTTATTCTCTATTTCGTTCCCTTGCCATAACAAAATAAAAGTCTTGGGTTATTTATGGAAGGGAAGACTTTTTGTTTCTACCAATTTTTTTTTAAAAACAAAGGTTTAAGGAAAGGCAACCCTTAATGTGCATGTTTTCCAAAGAAATTTGCCTTTGAAAACTAGAGGCAATATTTAAGGCCGAAATCTGTATTTTGTTTTTGGATACACATATTATTTGTGTCTGTGTATTCATTTTTATGCATGACTTTATATGGAATGGTTAAAATAACTTATGATGCATCTTAACAGGAAAGATCACAAACATTTCAATGAGTGCTATGTCCCAGGTTTTACATAAAGTAGTGTTTACCTAAGGTTTTTTCAGTGAATATATATATATGTATATATATATATATATATATATATATATATATATATATATATATATATATATATATATATATATATATATATATATATATTCACTGAAAAAAAACATAGGTTATAGACCATATATAGTTAGGAATTCGCATTTACAAAACCTTATTTTACTCACACAAAACCATAGAAATTCCATATATAGTTAGTTGCACTAACTATATATCGCGCACCCGCAATCCACTGCTGATGATGTCACATATTACATCATTCATGACATGGTCAGTGACATCACTGATGACATCACTGATGACATCTCAAATGACATCACTGATGACATCACTGATCACAACATCCAGTGACTGTATGTTTCTGTAAAGTTAAAATATGTCTTACATATTGAAGAATGAGTGGATGTATAAGTGTCTGGATGAAGGATTTAGTAGGTGCATGACTGACTGTATGAGTGAGTGATTAAATGTGTCTCACTGAGTGCATGGGTTAGTGACTAAACTGTCTTAATTTGTGCATCATTATGTCTGTTGTTCTGTAAACTGTTGCATGTGTTGATAAGTAGCTATATGAGTAACTATATGGGTTATTGATTGGTTGCCCAAGTATTTGTATGGGAGATTGAGTGTGTGTGTGGGTGGCTGGGAGGTGTATGACTCTGTGCATAGATGTGTGAGCAGTTGATTCACTAGATGTATGGTTTCAAAAGTGCATGTGGAAACAGCTGTATGGGCGGTTGACTGTGTGCATGAGTGTATTGGTGAGTGAATGGATATCTCAGTGCTACATGTCAAAGTAAGTACATATGTAAAACACAGTACATGTGAGAGTTGACATATATAAATAACTGTGCATAAGAGCCAGTGAATGTGTGAGTGGCTGTATGGATCATTGTGGACTTGTATCAGGGATTGTATAAGAGAGTAAATATGTGTTAGTATATGTTTGAATAAGTAAAGTTTGTATAACTGTATAGTTGAGGAAATGGAGGTGTGATTGATTCTTTGCATGACTGACTAGGTGTGTGAGTAACTCCATGGATGAGTGGCAGTCTGTGAGTGTCTGTTTACACTGATTGTATCTAAGGTTATATTAGAGTCTGAAGAGGTTCATCGTATTATCACATGAATGATATCATCAGTGATGTGATCAGTAATGTCAAATGAGATGTCACCAGTGATGTCATCAGTGATGTCATTTGAGATGTCATCAGTGATGTCATCAGTGATGTCACTGACCATGTCATGAATGATGTAATATGTGACATCATCAGCAGTGGATTGCGGGTGCGCGATATATAGTTAGTGCAACTAACTATATATGGAATTTCTATGGTTTTGTGTGAGTAAAATAAGGTTTTGTAAATGCGAATTCCTAACTATATATGGTCTATAACCTATGGTTTTTTCAGTGAATTTTCAAGGTTTGTAAATGCAAATTCCTAACTATATATGGCCTAAAACCTATGGTTTTTTCTGTGAATTTCAATGGTTTTTTAATAGCAAATATCAAAAGCTGTCAAATGTCAAGTACGTGATAGGTAAAAACTTTTTCGTGTTTATGCACGCTGATGTGCTTTGAACGCGGCCCCCCCCCTCTTTTCTCTTAGTAGTACTCTCTCTTTGCAGATAGTGAAGGGTAGTTAACGCAGGCCTTTGCCTCGTTGTAAACCGTCGTGCCTGCTTCCCTCTCCATTTGATTGATTGTTATCCAAGCATTTAATGTTTTACAATTGATTCTCTTTGGTTCATTCTCTATGTACAAACAAGCACAAAGTCGCAATACTCTGTTTAGTCTTTGCAGATAGTGAAAAATCGTGTAAAAAAATAAAAGTAATCGAGCAAAATCAGTAGGCCACTAATGGGATCTCTTTTTGACCTCGCTAAAATAGAAACATTAGGAACAACCCTTCATGAGAAATACGAAAATAGTGAGATGAACTGAGCTCCACACCATGAGGGCTGCAAGACAGCTCAGCTCCGTCACCCACCCCGCCCAAAATAACGACAAACCCTATGCAAATATTTAAAATATATACAACACACCAGCAAAGTAACAGGGTAAAACATTTTATTAAATAACTATTTACATAACTATTTTATACTTTTTGTTGCCCGATCCGGCTAGCTCAATCGATCGAGCATGAAACTCATGCACTCTGATAGCAAGCGTTGCTGCTGATGCTATACAGACCAAAACTGGTTTTCAGTTTGTACATTCTTCTAGATTTTTCCATCCAAGGTTGGTTGAGTTTGTAGAACGATGGATTCAGATTTTCAACATACGGTGTGGTGGCGCGGACTGGGAGGGGGCGCTTGGCTCCTGCCCCCTCCCCAAGTAAGATTTTCATACGTGAAAGTATGTTAATGGTTTTGGTCCCTGAGTTGCTTCGATGTCACTGCCATTCTCAAATGGCATAAGTTCTGGATGTTGGGTGCCATAGTTCAGAGTTCTGAGCAGCGCTTGTAACACTGTCTGAAGCTTATTTGCACCTACTGCAGCTTCACTATTCTCAAAGTAAGTGAGGGTCGTTTGTGGACCTGACTGCATTTGAAAACAATGTGATATGGTACCTCCCTAAACCGCTTGACGGAGGCCCCCGAGGGGCGGTGTGATGGCACGGACTCGGAGAAGACGCTTGGCTCCGACCCCCTCCCCAAGTCTTATAGCACTGGTGTAGCCTGAGATCGCCCCCGACATAGGCGGCCGGCTCCCCGGGTCCGGCGGAACTTTTTGCCTTTTGATGACTCCTCTATTCTGGACCTTGTCCCACAATCCGTTTGACCTGAAGACACGCTGTAGTGTCCCCTTTACCGTTTTAGTTGCCATTCCGCCCGCTTTTGCTACACTGTGCCTCTTCCGCCATTTAGCTGTTTACCGCCCGCTCTTGCGACTACAGCGTCTCGCTCACCATATAGTTGAGTTGCTCCCTCTCTTGCGATGCAACGATAGGCGGCTGCCACAGGACTCTCAAAATGGCGGCCGGCTCTTCAGATTTGGGCGTGGTCCACTAAAATGGCCCTGGAACACCTTGGAACTCGGGCGCTTGCCTGCTAGGGCTTGAGTCCCATTCTCGAAAGCGTCCCCTCAGCCGTGAAGATTCTACAAAAGTCTTGGGGGCCCCCGACTCCCGCAGGCTTCTGGTGGGGAGCGGCTGCCATAATTGCTCGTGGAATGGCCACGACGGAGCTACGAGATGGTGGTGCTCTCATGCTGACGCCAGCTTCAGTCTGAAACATCCAGAAACACTGTAGACTACCAATTCGATCAGTTCCGGTAGCGCCCCAACATGACCCGGTAGAGAAGAACTTGCCCTCCCCTCTTTGACTGATGGCTCTTGTTGCCTGTCCCCTCTGTTGTCATGTAACAGAACTTTTTGGACTGCTGAAAGGGGTTGTGTTCCGAACGCTGGTTGGTGGAGACATTTTGACTATATTCTTGACCTACGTTGTCGCGTAATGCGTTATATGACACGCCGCGTTAGCGCACCCGGAAGTGCTCCGGTGCGCGAAGCGCAGCTTCCCGGAAGCGATCCGGGGTGCAGCGCGTAACGTAAGCATAACAGGTCATGTGACTTGTTAATAAAACTTTTCATTGGTTCATTTTACTTTTGTTATTTTAATGATGAAAAGCTTGGTCATATGACCTAAAAATTACGCTTTTTATTGGTTTCGAACATTATTTTTTTTTAAACATATATGTTATAATGTTCCAGGCTAATGTACTTTCCCGGAAAATTTACAACTGTCCTGCAAGTAAAATATATTCCTTTTTCGAGAAAAAGGGCGTTTCTTCGTCCCATGACGGAGCCGTTGAGTAAAAGAGGCTCGGCCTGCTGTCTTAGTCGCCGATACGCCTGATTATCAGATTCTTATCGATCACTTTATGTTGCAGGAGTGGAAAACACAACTGCCCTTGACCATTTATCTTTACTGCGTTCCTACGTATTATACCTTTTATCCGTCATGTAATTGGACTGCTTTATTTCACTTGCCTTTTACTGATTCGAAAACAGTGACTAAGAGTAAAAACTTTACCAATGTAAATACTACTACCATGTTTTGTTTTAAAAACCTTTATTGTGAAAATGTCAGTATACAAATACGGGCCTATAACCACGTGGGCCGGCCACGGCGCAAACTGAAATCGTATATGATAAGGAGACATTTACATTGTAGAGGAACGTAACGAGCGGGCCATTAGGTTGCAAGAACTAAGGTGTCTAACAGTTGCGGAATCGGTGGACGTACATTTTGTAATTAAAATACGACAGGGCCACTTACAAAAAAATTATCTAGATATACATTTGCGGGCAAGTACCATGGGTGACGTTAATTCGAACTTTCAATAGTACAGTAATCAATAACACATCAGAACTTAATATCAATAGGGATGTAGAAATATTCAATCAATTCTCGTCCCCGCCCACCATGAGCATCAAAACTGCATTCATATCTCGTGATATCAAGGTTGTTCAACCAGTACACAACAAGGAGTTACGAGTCCCATTTATACCGGCGCCATTTTGGGCGTGGCCGGGCAGGTCCAAGATATAGTCAAAATGTCTCCACCAACCATCGGCCAGACCAGAACCCCTTTTGGCCCTTTATGCTACAAAATGGTGTCTTCCATTCAGAAAATATTGTTGGCAGCATTTTGAAAGGAAAGATAAACAGCCGTTCTCCTAGTGAGTCTCACATTGTTACATTTAGGAAGAATGTTGAAGAGTAGTATGTTGAAAATCTGAAGCCATTGTTCTACAAACTCTCAATCAGCCTTGGATTGAAAAAAAAATCCTGAAGAATGTACAAACTGAAAACCAATTTTTGTCTGTATAGCATCAACAGCAACGCTTGACTCAGCTTTGTGTGAAGCCGCCATTTTGATTCAATCAATAGCGTCCCCCTGCACACATTCAGGGACCTGGTCGTGTCTTCAGGTCAAACGGATTGTGTGACAAGATGCAGAAAGGAAAAGGAAAAAAGTTCCGCCGGACCTCGGGAGCCGGTCGCCTATGTCATGGGCGATCTTTGGCCACACCAGGGCAATAGTGAAGCTGCAGCAGGTGCAAATAAGCTTCAGACAGTCTTACAAGCACTGCTCAGAACTCTCAACTATGGCACTCAACATCCAGGACTTGCCACCCGGATCTTGGCGCCTTGTGCTGGTTCCGACCTATTCACACATCGGTCCACTACTGACATCACCTCATAAGCCAACGGGGCACCCCACGCCGACTTTCGGCGCAGCATTGTAGGATGGCCACACCAGTGCAGCAACTTGCTGGACACCACCTCGGTGTCATCCGGATCTCGGCGCGTTCGAGTCACTGTACCGCAAGAGCGGGAGAAACTCAGCTGGACACGCCGTCTTTCGGCGCAGCATTGTAGGATGGCCACACCAGTGCGGCAACTTGCTGGACACCACCTCGGTGCCATCCGGATCTCGGCGCGTTCGAGTCACTGTACCGCAAGAGTGACCGGAACTCAGCTGGACACGCCGTCTTTCGGCGCAGCATTGTAGGATGGCCACACCAGTGCAGCAACTTGCTGGACACCACCTCGGTGCCATCCAGATCTCGGCGCGCTGTGCTGCCTTCGGCCTACTGTAGCCGCAAGTGCGGACGCAACTCAGTTGGATGGCGAGTGAAATGCTAAGGGGCGCCCCACTGCAGCCGAGGAGCCTCCATCTTGGGGGAGACGCACAGCCCCCACTGACTGACGCGACCTCACAGGCCAACGGGGCGCCCCACACCGACTTTCGGCACAGCATTGTAGGATAGCCACACCAGTGCAGCAACTTGCTGGACACAACTCTGTGCCATCCGGATCTCGGCGCGTTGTGCTGCCTTCGGCCTATTCGCACATCGGTCCGCTACTGACGCCGCCTCACGTGCCAATGGATTTTCTACGCTTTTTGTAGCCCTATGCTGCATAACAGGTCATGTGACTTGTTTATAAAACTTTTCATTGGTTCATTTTACTTTTGGTTTCCTAATGACGGAAGGCTTGGTCATATGACCTAAAAATAACACTTTTCATTGGTTTAGAACATTTTTTTTTCCCAAACGATGAAAGCCCCTCCTTGTTTCTGGATGTTTCAGACTGAAGCTGGCGTCAGCATGAAAGCACCACCATCTCGTGGCTCCGTCGTGGTCATTCCGCGAGCAATCATGGCAGCCGCTCCCCACCGGAAGCCTGCAGGAGTCGAGGGCCCCCAAGACTTTTGTAGAATCTTCACGGCTGAGGGGACGCTTTCGAGAATGGAGCCCAAGCCCTAGCAGGCAAGCGTCCGAGTTCCAAGGTGTCCCAGGGCCATTTTAGTGGACCAGGCCCAAATCCGAAGAGCCGTCCGCCATTTTAAGAGTCCTATGGCAGCCGCCTATCGCTGCACCGCAAGAATGGGCGCAACTCAACTACATGGTGAGCGAGACGCTGTAGCCGCAAGAGCGGGCGATAAACAGCTGAATGGAGGATGAGGCACAGTGTAGCAAAAGTGGGCGGAATGGCAACTGAAACGGTAAAGGGGCGCCCCAGTACAGCAGACGAGCCTCCACCTGGGGAGGCCCGTTCACGCCGCCTCCCCCACGCCCCCCCCGGGGCGCCCCACGCCGTTTTTCGGAGCAGCATTGTAGGATACCAAAACCAGTGCGGCAAGTTACTGGACATCACCTGGGTGCCATCCACATCTCAGCGCGTTCTGCTGCCTTGGGACTATTCGCACAACAGACCGCTACTGACGAGGCCTCCCCCCGCACCACCCGGGACGCCCCACGCTGTTTTTCTGAGCTGCATTGTAGGAAACCAAAAACCAGTGCGGCACCCAGGTAACATCACCTAGGTGCCGTCCAGAACTCAGCACGTTGTGCTGCCTTGGGACTATTCGCACAAAAGACAGCTACTGACCATTGTTGCTTCTTTTTTCCAAAAAATGTTTAAATGTATTTACAGTTTTTGTTGCGTTCTATATATTTATAAGTTAATAAAGTTTTATAATCCTACTACTTTCTTGGAGTGCTATATATTTTTTAAAAATCGGGTGAACGGGGCCTTGAATCGGGTTATTGTCATGTGTGGGCTTTGGAAGTGTGCTGCTACAGGATCGGACATTTCAAACTCAAATGCACGTTCTTTTTCTTACCTTTCCGAAGCATGGAGCGCAATAGCAGGCAGAGAAAAGGTGATGCAAGTGTTGAACACTGCCTGGCCTGGCAAGTTGCTGGCAGTGCCCCCCCCCCGCCCGCTCCTGAAAGAGGGCACACACACACCGCCCCCCGAGTACTTCACAGATCTTTAAAAGACCATGCGCTTGTTAATGAGACTTAAATGGTTTATGACCCCTTCTAGAGCCCCTGCATCGGCCCTCTGACGTTTCCTGGAAGAATTAGCACGTAACACAATACCAAGCCCTGTCAGCTGAAACCCCCGAGGAATCGGGTTTTTGCTAGCAGGAATCGGGAGGCGGGAGACTAGCACTGAAATCGGTAGTCTCACGCCTGAATCGGGAGGGTTGGCATGTCTGGATTCTCTACAGCTGGGGCCATAAACTACATCCGCAGGGCTAGGTGATAGCCTGGGACCGGCCTGGACAATCGGACACAGAGGAAGAGGAGTGTCAGAGGGTGCGGTAGTGAATAGGGTGAAAGGGAGGTGTCGGGCGGGCACAGGGTATGATTCTCAGGGAAGAGCAGCGCAGATGGGGGGAAGTTTATGGCCCATGCATGAGAGAGAGAGCGGGGGTGACCAGCGCGTGGGGGAGATGATTGCGAGGGTGGGGAGCCGTGATGAGAATCGACGGCGTGCAGAGAGTGGGTCTGGTCAAGGCATCTAAAATGGCTGCCGTGCACGACAAAATTGTGGCATTGGAAACAAGGCAAGATGGCGCAGACAATGTTTATCAATAAGGATTCATTTATAACAAAATATTTTATCGCAGTGACAAATTGGTTGTCAACACTTCCTGATTTCCATCGAATCGAACGTTAACAGACGTCACGCAGCAAAAAAAAAAAAAACGCTCACGCACAGCCGCTGGAAGACATGTATCAACATATATGAGCCTCCTCGGCCACCCTCAGAAAACATAAGGGATCAGGATACGTCTCCCGCACCCCCTTATACCTAGTAATTTAATTAAAACGAAACACAAAATGGCGAATTCCCGTTTCGCTACCAGTTTGCGGCCCAGTTCGCGGCCCGGGAAGCGCTTCTACCGTGAAAAATCATTTTTTTTTATTTTCCCCACGGGACCCTTTAATAACCCCAACATCATTCCTAGGGGGTCAAGAGGGGTCTACCTTGCCCCCTTTCATTAAATTCCCCCTTCGTTTTTCACCTCTTCTTCTCTCTCGATCCTACCGAGAGACAAGATGGCGGCCGCTCCGGACTGTTTAGAATGTTGACAGACACCGGAAAGCCAATCAGCTTCGCATCGCAAAGTTCCGTTTCGCGAAAAGTACGCGAACTGGAGCGCAGCCCGGAGCGCTGTTACAGATATATATCTTTTTTTGAACGTTAATTTCTCAAAATCCACTGAAGCACATATATTGAGACCTAGCAAAGGCACATCGGGCTAACAGTCCCTACAATTTTGCCAAGTTTCGTGCAAATCCATTCAGCCGTTCGAGCTAAAAGTGAGGCCAACCGCCCTGAGGAAAAATGAATGGGAAAAACGCGTTTTGGGACCCCCCTTTTTTCTCAGCCCCCCCTTGACGAAACCCCCCCAAATTTTAAAGGGCTGCTCGGAAACAAAATGTGCCATTTTGCCTGAAAATTTCAGCCGATTCCGTCCACAAACGCCAAAGTTATTAGACATAGAATTTTCAAAAATCCCATAGGGAAAAAATCCTAACTATATATACCTACTGGCGACAGCCAGTAGGTAATATATATATATATATATATATATATATATATATATATTACCTACTGGCGGTCGCCAGTAGGTAGTTATAGTTTGGATTTTTTTCAATGTTAAATCTCAAAATTCTATTTGGAATAACTTTGGCACCGGTTGACGAATCTGCCTGAAAATTTCCTGAAAATGGCCTCGTCGAGCTCCGGTCCTTCCTTGAAAGTTTGGGGGGGATACGTCAAGCGGGGGCCGAGATAAAAGGGGGGTCCCAAAACGCGTTTTCCCCATGTTAATTTCCATAGGGCGGTCGATTTCACTTTTAGCCCGAACGGCTGAATGGATTTCCACCAAACTTGGCAAAATTGTAGGGACTGGTAGCCCGATGTGCCTTTGCTATATCTCAAGATGTGTGTTGCAGTGGATTTTGAGTAATTTAGGTTCAAAAAAATATATATATCTATAGGCGCTCTCCGGTGCGCGCACCGGAGTGCGCTCCTGGCGCGACACGCGACTTGTGCGCAGAAAGCTGATTGGCTCTTGGGTGTCTGTAAACATTCTAAACAGTCTGGAGCGGCCGCCATCTTGTGTCTCGGTAAAATCGAGACACAAGGGGTTTGAAAAAAAAAGGGGCAAATGACCATAAGGGGGAAGAGTAGACCCCCTCTGACCCCCTAGGTTTGATGTGGGGGCTAAAATAGGGTCCTGCGGGGCATTAAATTTTTTATTTTTTTTTCGTTTTGCGCGGGGGAAGCACATGGTACGCGCACCGGGAAGCGAAGCACGGGGAAAATCCAGGACCATATTTATGAAGGCCTTGCGCTGCCAGTTTTGCGCCGCCTGTGCGTCAATTTTTGTGACGCACCAGCGGTGTAAAAAAATGCGCATTGTTACGCTATATTTAAAAAGTGACGCATCTATCTAGATGCGTCACTTTTTAAATATAATGCAACGAGGCACATTTTTTTACACTGCTGGTGCGATGCGTCACTTTTCTGTGCGCACTCCTTATGACATTCCAGATGTGTCATATTTAATGTATGACAAATCATGTTGCAAGGAGTTACAGATGCGTCAGTATTTCTGACATATCTGTAAACATGAAAGTGACGCGAGGCAGGCGCAAGATTTTGACGCAACAGCATCCTAAAAGTGACGCAGAGAAATCTCATAGATTTCAGTACGTCGTTATTACCAAGCTTTTTGCGGGGGATTGCCCCCTCTGCATACATTATACCTGACGCAGATATAATGTGGCGCAGAGTTTTAAAAAGTGACCCATGTACCTAGATGCGTCACTTTTTAAAAATAGCGTCAGGTATAATGCATGCAGAGGGGGTGTTCCCCCGCAAAAAGCTTGGTAATAACGACGCAGTGAAATCTTTGAGATTTCACTGCGTCACTTTTAGGATGCTGTTGCATCAAAATCTTGCGCCTGCTTCACAGCAGACCTTTCACATGGTGCTTTTTCCATGTGAAAGGACACATTACTGGAGTTGCGTCACTTTTGTGACGCACTCCAGCAATGCGTTACTTGGAATGTCATAAGGAGTGCGCACAGAAAAGTGACGCATCGCACCAGTGGTGTAAAAAAATGCGCCTCGTTGCGCTATATTTAAAAAGTGACGTATCTAGGTAGATGGGTCACTTTTTAAAATCAAGCGCCACATTATATCTGCGTCAGGTATAATGCATGCAGAGGGGGTGTTCCCCCGCAAAAAGCTTTGTAATAGCGACGCAGTGAAATCTTTGATATTTCACTCCGTCACTTTTAGGATGCTGTTGCGTCAAAATCTTGCGCCTGCTTCACAGCAGACCTTTCACATGGTGCTTTTTCCATGTGAAAGGACACATTACTGGAGTTGCGTCACTTTTGTGACGCACTCCAGCAATGCGTTACTTTAGTGTTTACAGATACGTCAGAAATACTGACATATCTGTAACTCCTTGCGACATGATTCCTCATACATTAAATATGACATATCTGGAATGTCATAAGGAGTGCGCACAGAAAAGTGACGCATTGTACCAGTGGTGTAAAAAAATGCGCCTCGTTGCGCTATATTTAAAAAGTGACGCATCTAGGTAGATGGGTCACTTTTTAAAATCCTGCGCCACATTATATCTGCGTCAGGTATAATGCATGCAGAGGGGGTGTTCCCCCGCAAAAAGCTTTGTAATAGCGACGCAGTGAAATCTTTGAGATTTCAGTGCGTCACTTTTAGGATGCTGTTGCGTCCAAATCTTGCGCCTGCTTCACAGCAGACCTTTCACATGGTGCTTTTTCCATGTGAAAGGACACATTACTGGAGTTGCGTCACTTTTGTGACGCACTCCAGCAATGCGTTACTTTTGTGTTTACAGATACGTCAGAAATACTGACATATCTGTAACTCCTTGCGAATTGATTAGTCATATATTAAATATGACATATCTGGAATGTCATAAGGAGTGCGTCCAGAAAAGTGACGCATCGCTGTTTTCACGTAGCGATGCGTCACTTTTCAGAAATGAGGCCTCCAGTTTATTCACTGTGTCACCTCTACGACCCTTTCTTGCGTCAATACGTCCCTTTTGCATACATTACACCTGAGGTAGGAATAATGTGGCACAGGGGTTTACAAAGTGATGTATTTACCAAGAAACGCCACTTTGTAAATATGAATAAATAAGGTGCATTTTTTATTGGAATGTTGTGTCACAAAAAGTGATGCTTTGGTGGCGTTAAAGTGACGCATGGCTTCATAAATGAAGCCTTCTACCTTCAACTCCAGCAATGCATCTTTTCTTATCCTTCAACACTCCTGTTCTTTTTCAACATTTTCATTGAATATCAACATTCCCCATATTCACTCTTCTTCTCATAACTTTCTTTTCTAACACTCACCTTCTTTCATTCCTCCTACTTCACTTCTTTTTTCCTCTCATACCTTTCTGTTCTTTCTTACTCATTCTCCTTTCAATTATCAATGCACTATATTTCACTTACTCTTCATTTTTTAAAGAATATAGCTCTTTGATGAGAATTGGAGGTAGTTCTGAAAAGAACTTTTGGTTTTCTTCTTTTAACTGAACAGGAACAAAAACAGGGAATGGAAACTGCTCAACAGGAGCAAAAAGAAATCAAAAAAAATTAGGGGTGGGAAGGGCAGCGATGGTTCTCCAATGCTCGAACCATGAGCTGGACACTTTGCTCCCCATAGGTGAGGAGTTGATTGCAGTATCTGCATCTGAGGACACCATGGTTAAAAGCAGGTTGTATGTTTGGCACCTGCTCCTGCGATTGCCCTCTCCCAGAAGAAGTTGCTCCTCCGGTTGATGTAGAGGCCCCATCTCTGGGAACCTCTTGTGCCAGAGCCCTGACACTTTCCCGGGCAAAATTCTGGGGGTGCCTCCTCTCCACATGTCGGATCATCGTAAAGTTCCCAAAAGAGTACTTTTTTTTGGGGTCACCCCGTGACAGGACCTGTTTGCAGATCCTGCACTCCACTTTTGGTGCATTCACCTTCTTCTGGTCAGCTGGAATCTTAAAAAATTTCCATATGAAATGTTCCTTCACCTTTGGGGTAGGAGGCTCTTCATTGATGAACTCAGGTTCATCCTCACTGCTGGATTCTCTGGCAGCCATGGTAAATCGCAAAAGATCCAGGTGCAAAAAACAGGTCTTTCAGTCACAAAAGTGAAAGAAGAAGTGAAGGAAATGGGTGGGGATTTCATTCATTGTAAAAAAAACTGTTAGCAACCAATGAAAAGTGTTATTTTAGGGTCACATGACCCGACGCGTTTACGCTGCGCGCTCCGGAGCACTTCCGGGTGCGTTTACGCAGCGCGATCGTTGGCGCTTCCGGGGCGCAAACGTGGCGCGATCGAAGGCGCTTCTGGGTGCTTTTACGCGGTGCGAACGTAGGCGCTTCCGAGGGCACTTACGTTGCGCGCCGAAGTGACGTCATCAAACTTTTACAGAAATGCATAATCATTTTCCTTATAAAAAAAAACTGATTTTATTTGTATGGTACGAAATGTTTTGCATTATTATTAACTTTTCATTCATATTTTTTTTCACGAACGACAGTAGCGCTCTGGGTGCGCTTTCAGGAGAGCTCACCGGAAAGCTTACCGGAGAGCTTAGCTGAAAGCTTCCCTGAGCGCGCACCCAGAGCGCAAAAAAAAAAAATTATATAAAAAAAAATGAATACTTACAAAAAAACAGCAAATTGTAAAAAAAAAAAATGGTTAGAAACTCGATATAGAAAGGAATTAGCATTTAAAAAACCTATGAAATTCACTGAAAAAACCATAGATTTCACACCAGTTATAGTTAGGAAATAGCATTTAAAAAACCTATTAAATTCACTGAAAAAACCATAGGTTTCACACCAGTTATAGTTAGCTGGAAATTTTACTGATATAAAACCATTGAAATTCCCACGTTATAGTTAGTCGGACTCACTATAACTTGCGCGTGCAATGCACTGCTGATGACATCACATATTACATCACTCATGACATGGTCAGTGACATCACTCATGACATCACTGATGACACCATCCTTGTGACACAGTGACAGACCTCCTCTCACTGTAAAGTAACCTTTGAAACACATATTGAAAAATAGAAACTAACATTTTCAAAAAATTGCATATACCCATACCAGTTACAACAACCAATTCAGTAATTTCACCATCTGTATACAAATTCACACATTCACCAACAGTTTTATGTATTCACTCATACATATACTCATTCATCATATGTAGTGATACCCCTATTCATTCTGTTACACACCGACAGTCATCAAAAACTTACTCATACATATACTCACACATGCAAATAAACTAATAAACATCCATTTATTTGCATATACAACTATACACACACATTAGCACATTACTTCTAAGGAAACTTACACATACTTACTCTCTTAAACAATGACTTACAGAAACACATACTTATTTAAACAGGAACTCTTTCAATCTCTCACTCTCACATATACTTACTTATATACATCAATGCTCATATATACAAGATTAAAACATATGTAGTTACTCATAAAGACACTAGTGAGAGAGGCATTCACTCACTAACACACACATATACACACTCATCCACCCATACAGTCCTGCACATATGCTGTCTTCAAAACACATATAAATAATGAGTTTTGCATTCATGCATCTATGTGGTAAGTAACACCCCACCAAACCATACAGACACTCATACTGATACTAAAAAAACATCTAATAACCCATATACACACACATGTAG
This sequence comes from Lissotriton vulgaris, assembly GCF_964263255.1. Classification (NCBI taxonomy): domain Eukaryota; kingdom Metazoa; phylum Chordata; class Amphibia; order Caudata; family Salamandridae; genus Lissotriton; species Lissotriton vulgaris. The sequence goes on along the minus strand of NC_141689.1, from coordinate 1,291,578,499 downwards.
CTACTCACCAACCCATGCAGCCACTTGTACACAAAGTAAAACACTGATACATATATTTAAATATTTAAACATTACTCGCTAATATATGTATTCACTAAGATACACTTAATAAGCCAGTTAACCAATCAATTTTTTTTTAAAAAACATCCATTTAGACACTTATTTAAACATTTATTCTTCCATCGACCTTAACATATACATATATAAAATATATTTATTTTTCAGAAAGATACACATTCACTGGACGATGTCATCAGTGATGTCATTTGAGATGTCATGAGTGATGTCACTGACCATGTCATGAGTGATGTAATATGTGATGTCATCAGCAGTGCATTGCACGCGCAAGTTATAGTGAGTCCGACTAACTATAACGTGGGAATTTCAATAGTTTTATATCAGTAAAATTTCCAGCTAACTATAACTGGTGTGAAACCTATGGTTTTTTCAGTGAATATATATATATATATATATATATATATATATATATATATATATATATATATATATATATATATATATATTCACTGAAAAAACCATAGGTTATAGACCATATATAGTTAGGGATTTGCATTTACAAAACCTTATTTTACTCGCATAAAACCATTGAAATTCCATATATAGTTAGTTGCGCTAACTATATATCGCGCACCCGCAATCCACTGCTGATGATGTCACATAATACATCATTCATGACATGGTCAGTGACATCACTGATGACATCACTGATGACAGCTCAAATGACATCACTGATGACATCTCAAATGACATCACTGATGACATCACTGATGACATCTCATTTGACATTACTGATCACATCACTGATGATATCATTCATGTGATAATACGATGAACCTCTTCAGACTCTAATATAACCTTAGATACAATCAGTGTAAACAGACACTCACAGACTGTCACTCATCCATGGAGTTACTCACACACCTAGTCAGTCATGCAAAGAATCAATCACACCTCCATTTCCTCAACTATACAGTTATACAAACTTTACTTATTCAAACATATACTAACACATATTTACTCTCTTATACAATCCCTGATACAAGTTCACAATGATCCATACAGCCACTCACACATTCACTGGCTCTTATGCACAGTTATTTATATATGTTAACTCTCACATGTACTGTGTTTTACATATGTACTTACTTTGACATGTAGCACTGAGATATCCATTCACTCACCAATACACTCATGCACACAGTCAACCGCCCATACAGCTGTTTCCACATGCACTTTTGAACCCATACATCTAGTGAATCAACTGCTCACACATCTATGCACAGAGTCATACACCTCCCAGCCACCCACACACACACTCAGTCTCCCATACAAATACTTGGGCAACCAATGAATATCCCATATAGTTACTCATATAGGTATTTATCAACACATGCAGCAGTTTACAGAACAACAGACATAGTGATGCACAAATTAAGACAGTTTAGTCACTAACCCATGCACTCAGTGAGACACATTTAATCACTCACTCATACAGTCAGTCATGCACCTACTAAATCCTTCATCCAGACACTTATACATCCACTCATTCTTCAATATGTAAGACATATTTACACTTTACAGAAACATACAGTCACTGGATGTTGTCATCAGTGATGTCATCAGTGATGTCACTGACCATGTCATGAATGATGTATTATGTGACATCATCAGCAGTGGATTGCGGGTGCGCGATATATAGTTAGCGCAACTAACTATATATGGAATTTCAATGGTTTTATGCGAGTAAAATAAGGTTTTGTAAATGCAAATCCCTAACTATATATGGTCTATAACCTATGGTTTTTTCAGTGAATTTCAATGGTTTTTTAAATGCAAATTCCTAACTATATATGGTCTATAACCTATGGTTTTTTCTGTGAATTTCATTGGTTTTTTAAAAGCTAACATCTGTAGCTGTAAAATGTATTCTTCTTTAAATCCCAAAATATATTTAGATGTTTATTGATAATTTTTTTTTAAATATTTTTTTTCTTCGCTTTCGGTTCGCGAACCGGGAAGCTTTCCGTTAGCTCATCTTGATGCCGCGATCTAGTCCGCGAACCGGTCAACGTTACGTTAGCGGAACTGTGACGCGTCGCGGAAGCGCGACGTATCACGTTATCGCGTAATGCGTCTAATGACGCGCCGCGTTAGCGCTCCCGGAAGTGCTCCGGACCGCGAACCGGAAGCGATCCGGGACGCGGCGCGCGCCGCGTAACGTAAGCGGAACAGGTCATGTGACTTGTTTATCAAACTTTTCATTGGTTCATTTCACTTTTGGTTTCCAAATGATGTATGACTAGGTCATGTGACCTAAAAATAACACTTTTCATTGGTTCAGAACTTTTGCTTTCCCCAAATCATGTAAACCCCTCCTTATTTCCTCACTCTGACTTTCATCTTGGTGAGAGAAAGACCATTTACCTACAATTGAACAATGGCTTCTGTACTTGCTGCAGCTGGTGGACCCCCACCACCACCTCAACCTCCTCATAAGAAGAGAGGACCACCTAGTCAATTTATCTCTAACAGAGAGGAGGAAGAGGAGGAAGAAGAAGAAGAGGACAGAGAGCAACCACAATTTATCCAAGAGTTGCCCCGGGTTTCAAAGAGAAAAACAAGTTTCATCTGGCAGTTTTTCTCCATCCCTCCTGGATCAAAGAAGGTGAATGCTAAATATGCCACCTGCCTCATCTGTGATTACAGATTGTCGAGAGGCACAGAAAAGAAATACAGTATGGGCAACTATACGATGCATCGACACATGAGCAGGTGGCATCCCTTAAACTACAGCCGGGCTGAGTTAAGGGATCTACAAGACAATCCCCCGACAACTCCTGTGGCCAGATCTACCTCCACAATGTCTTTGACGGGAAGAGAGGCACAAGAAACTGTGCCAAACATTCAACCCAATTTCCAACATATCAAGTTTACTTGTATATACTGTGGTGCTATGCTGTCGTATGGCAACATGAGCGTCAACCTGATTAATATGGCGTTCGAAAATCATAAATGCCCTAATGCACCCAAGAAGTAATTTTTTTTTTGCTCCTGTTGAGCCGTTTTCAATGCCTGTTTTTTGTTGTTTCCCCTCCATAAAAAACACAAAAAAAACATAAAACAGTTCTAAAAATACAAAAAAATCAAAAAATGTTCAGAAAAAAAAAATAAATAAATAAAACAACAAAAACCAAAAAAAACAGTTCTTTTCAGAACTACCTCCCCTTTCAAACAAAATTGCTAGAATGTTTATCACTCTGGCAAGCTCTATTTCTTTTGGTTCGCTTCAAGTTCGCTGACCGGTTCGCGAACTGGAAGCGAACCAAAAAAAATATTTTTTTAAAAAAAAGAAGAGTTAGTATAAGGGAAGTAAACAGAGAATAATGTAAAAAGAAAGACAGCTATAGAGAGTAAATGAGAGATAGTGTCAGTGACATCATCAGCAGTGCATTGCGGGTAAAAAGAGTAGAAAATATTTACCTTATAATTCTTGTTACCTTTTTAAAATATTTTTTCATACTTTCAATCTGTAAAACAAAGAACAAACATTTCCAAAAATATTAAAACATGTATTTAAAAATTAGAAAAGACAAGGGAAAAGGTTCAAAAACAAACAGTTTTTCAACAACTTTGACATTTACAGAAGTCTCTGCTTCTCTACGTCCCCTACACAATCCTAAAGATATATATTTTAAAGAAACTGTATCTTGATGTTGATGAACTGAGGCCTATTTTGGAACATGGTGTTTTTCTTGCACTGCTAATGTCTCACAAAAGTGATGCAATAGCAGCGCAAAAAAGATGTAAAGCCATCATAAAATTGTGTCTAACATTTTAAATGATTGTTTTAGGATGCAAATAAGATGTGTGCTTTCAAGAGCTTTCTTTGAGGTGAGGCCTCTTTTCTTTTTTTAAAAAAAACACTACCCAGAAGTACAGCACTGTAAGCATTAAAATTGATATTTACAGAACTCAGCTTACCCATATGTACCTCACATTTCTAAATGTATATCATAAGGACAAAAAGCATAACATTAATTATACATGTTAAATGGTTTATTTTTGCTGTTCTCAGAATGTATCAAATTTCACTTAAATCAGTGACTTGAAGGTATTCATCATGTAACAGCGGGGAAAAAAAAACACAATCAAAATGACTGTGTTTAAAAAACCCATACAACCTAAGAAATCTGATTTCAAAACTCCTTAAAATTAACTTACTTTCAATGACGTCGAACGATCTCCTATAAACAGCATCCACTCTGTTCTGCTATAAATATTTTCAGCCCGCCACTTTCTGAAAGAAAACCTCCATCGATACGTAAAATATGTTACATAGAAAAAAAACTTCTCTCATTATATCACATGTTTCCACTAGGCCAAATCATGTTGCCGCGATTCGCAAGTCTTGTAATTCTTCCAATCAAATCCCGACATTTTCTATTTTCGCAACTTTCAAAAATAAAATATTTGAGATTATTTTCACAATCCTGGACTACTAATATCTTACTCTTCTTTGTCACTCATGTTCTCCTTTTCCTATGACACTGATACTGCTTACTATGAAGCAGACTTACTTGCATCAGGTTTATATAGTTGGATTTTTAATCTAGACAGCATTGCAGACTTACATTCCCTCTACTTAAAATTTTGGTTTTAAAAACACCAGGTAAGAATTTTTAAGGTCAAACGGCAATTTTTTTTTGAAAGTTACAACGGAATCATTACAGAATGACCAGCCGTTTCCAGACTTTAAGTAAGCTGTATAATGTCCTGATGTTGTTGATGGACCATCATGATAGATAATTGCTACAGTAACAAAAGTCCTCCCTGATATTGACAGCTGTGAAGCCACAAAATTTTTTATTAAAGTTGACAATTTTGATCCATCAGGCCTACAACGTTGGATCATTAAAATGACATACTGGCTATATCTACGTATAAATAATGTTGACATCATATCACATTTACATTGGCTACACTCCATGTTGTGATCCGCTGCATTTACTAGCTTATTAAAGGACACTGATTTACTGTCTGGCAAAGTTAAATATATAAATCTTTCTGAGTCTACACTAGTAGTACTTGATACCATACAGTTCTCGCAGTCATGCTGCCATTGATAAGAAAGCCCAAACAGGTGATCTACATCTACACCCTCATCTTGCAATACATCAAGCATATACATTAAAAACTCCTGACAATCTTGCTGATTATTTTCAGAGAAGTCTGTTTGACCTGAACATTCATCTAACAGATAACGAACTTCAGACACACTTTCTACTTTTGTTCGATCAGTGCTACATTTCTCTAACACAGAATTCAACAAGCAGCATAAACTTTGTTCTGAATTGAACACAATCTGCTCTTTTAAACTCTCTAGTGAAAAGAGAACATTAACAACTACATTTGCATAGCAGTTGACACCAGAACTGTTTTCAAATTGAAAACCAACAACATCTTCAACAGAATCCACTTTCTTTCTGCTAACAACTTTCGGTTCATTGACTTTTAGTCTTTTTGCAACAACCTCCCTACTATTACTGATATTTCTACGTTTCTGGCCTACCACACGTTTCTCAAACAAAGGATATTGAGGCAAATGTGGCGCATACTCTCTTCTTAACCTATTGTATTCCTTAACACAATCTAGATCCGCACAAATGTTTGTGACATCACAGTCAATCAAATACAATCCCGATAAAGTTCTAACTCGTGACAATGCCACATATGCCATACCCTCCTTGAACACAGAACTGCCAATATTCACCAATGCACAGTCTACACTTAAACCTTGCGATTTATGGATTGTCACCGCATATGCCAAGCAAACAGGAAACTGTTTACGGCGAACATATAAGTCTTTAACAAGCAAAAACCTAGCAGAACAACGACCAATTTGCTGTACTTCCTCAATGCCATCAAATTTAATTCTTAAAAATTCTATTCCATCTCTATTTTTGTATTTCTCAAAATCAACAACATTACCCATTGATCCATTTACCAGACCTCTTTCTACATGTAAATTCCTTCTCAAAATGATTCGGCAATTTAAACACACATTCAAAGTCTTTTCAAAACCCGCTGTCTTAGATATAGTCTTCTCTAATGAATCCAATTTTGATTTCAAATTGTCTGACAAAATAATTGTTGATCCCATATGCTCTAATTTGTCGATAGCTTCAAGTTTCACAATCTCTTGCTTTTCTAAATTCAACATTTTGTTGTTGAAGATGGCACATTCTGCAAGAGTTGGCATGAGACATATCCCGGATTTCTTCTCAGTAATTTTCTGAAAAATATTCTCAGGCACAATCTCTTGTTTGGGATATAAATTTGACAGTAATCGTGCATTTAAAGCTTCTTTCCCATGCTCGGTCACTTTTCCAATTCTAATATCTTGTAGAATATTCTTGTAATCTTCATCCTTTGCCTGACGCATATTTTGATGCAGTTCTGCATAATTGAAGTTTAACCATATATTGACGTTGCCAATGCTCCCTAGGCACTTCCTGGTATCTTCATGCATGAGTATTTTGAACACAGGTTGACCTTTTACTGGTGTCAGCTGCAGAAGATCTCCGAAAACAATGATGTGTTTCCCACCAAATAAGACATCATATTCAGTTTTAAGTACTTCTTGCATTCTCAAATGCACAAAGGCAAGCATGACATTGGAAACCATGCTTACTTCGTCAATGATAAGTAGTTTCATTTTCCTCAAGACTCTTGAAACTTCACAGCAAGCATCTCCAGATAACTTGTTGTATTGTAATTTGTTGTCATGCTCCACCGGCAGCATCAGTAGACGATGCAAAGTAATACCTTTAATGTTATGTGCTGCCAGTCCAGTAGGAGCGGTGACAACACAAGACAGCGATGACTCAGTCCTTTCCTGCAAATAACAAGAGATTGCTTTAATGAGGAAACTTTTTCCAGTTCCCGCTTCTCCACTCACGTACAGTCGGACAGGCTTCAACGATGTACATGAGCACTTGTTCTTCTCATGACTTAATCCGTGCTCAATTTCCTTGGTAACTTCATCATATATTTTCCTCTGCTCAACGTTGAGTTGTTTTTCCAAGTCTTCTAAGTTAACTGAATCCTCCTGAGCATGTGCCATGGCTCTTTCTACTTCATTCATAGCAGTGGCAGCTTCATTTTCGATAATAGGTCCTCCAAGTGGATCTTGACTCAATGAAACAGAACTCTGACTGTCCTGAGAACTGTCTCTGGCAATCTCGGCTGCAATCGTTGCTTCCTGCTCAATTTCCAAAGTTAGCATTTCTTGATATTTAGAAAAAGCAGGACATTCTATGGACTCCTTGGCTGCATTGAAAGAGTCTTCGTAACAGAGGAAATCTCCAAGCAGTTCCTCTTCTGCACGCCAAGGCTTGAAAAGTTGCAAAAGTGCTAAATAGAAAAACTCCTTTTTTTCTGGAGATTCGCCACTCAATTTTCGATGGTTTACTAATTGGCATTTTCTTTGCTTGACCAGGCATCCCTCACTTCCAATTACAGCATACACTCCTTTCTCAATATCTTCTTTGATGTTCCTCTTGAATATATAATTTTGGAGAACCTCATATAGACAAACATTCTCAAGGTGACTGCTTCGATTTGGATAATATGTATCCAACATGTTGGTCTTCAAAATGTCGGTACTGTTTGGTTCCTTTTCTGCCAAATACTCAATTTCCCGGACAGGTTTTAGAACTCGATTTCGCGTTGCAGCAAGACCAAGACTCGCCCAAACGAGACTCCTGGATTTGGCATAGAGACTTGCTGAAGACAATCGATCAGAACATTCGTAAGCTCCGATTTCTCGATGCGACAACATCTTCAGACTGAAACTGTACAACTTCTTGCTGAGGCTCTTTTCATGGGAAATGTCCTCCCACATATCCTTCAGTTCGGTCTTTTCTTTTTTGGTGATGTAAGATGTCACATACCGAGCCACAGCCATACAGTTGTCAGCCACAAACTGTATATCCATGTTGGCATTCCACATGGACAAAATCACTGGGTTGTAGTCATTGATGTACTTGGACTCTTCATTCCTTTTCAAATTGTATGTATTCTTGGGTGATTTCCTCGTCACATTATGTCGCAGCGAAGACATCAAACTGTTCACTCTTCCTTTAGAAATAAGCGGTCGTGGAAAGTTGAAACGACATTTGGTGTAGAACTTGTCCTTGTTTCTGAATTTACGACGACAGTACTTTCCACAACGATGGCTTTGGAAACGTAGAACTTGTTCTCTTAGACTTTTCTTCTCTGTTGCGTTTGGAACAGCACACGTAGAATACTGTTAGATGAAATTCATCACTAAGTCATCCGGATCTGTTCCAAATTTAGGTGCATCCTTGATCCACAGCAACATATGTATATGAGGGGCACCTCTTGCTTGGTACTCCTTTCTCCAGAAGAAATCCAACACCTCTCCAAGAGGTGGATTCTTTTTATTTGTGATGAAAGACATCATAGCTTCAAATCTATGATTGAAGTACCTGCATACATTCACTGGATCCAAAGAACACAGTTCTCCAGGTGTCTTGAATTCAATGTTTTCAATATTCCCATTTGCCTCTCGTAGAAATTCAAGTAAGTCTTCCCAGCCATACTCGGCACAGCTCAGAGTGAGGAACCATGTTGGAGTTCCTAAGTTCCTCAGCATACATTTTAAATCACCATGACGACGGTACCAGTACTCATTAGTACCACGCTGACACGCCATGAGATTAATTAAGTGAGAATCCAAAATACTGTCTTGGACATTGACTTTATGCATAAAGTCACTTGCCGAGATGTTTCGCATCTGTATACCACTTTTTAAGATGTGGTTCACTGCATATGACAGTCCAGACAGATCGCTTTCAAACAGGAGATGAAACAAATAGGGAATGCATTGCCGAAACCTAGGATCTTCTGCATACAATCGTAAAGTCCGGTATTCAGACGCAGGAATTTGATGAGGTCGCTCATCATATCTTCCTCCTTGACCTGTGGGAAATAGCTGTGGGAAACACCGAGCTTCCAAACTTTCCTCCCAAACACTAATGGGACTCCCTTTGGCTTGTTTCATTTGAAACAACTCAATAGCATTCCCCATGACTTCCTTGGAATGCAAAGGATGAACACTATAATGTTCATATATTTCTTCACTTTTAGAGGCCTCTACTTTCTCAATTTGGCCAGCACACAAATCGCTATCCTCTTCATCACTTACTTCCTCTTCTGCAACATATACATTCTTATAGTACTTATTATTTTTCTTCAAATACACTGTTGCCTTTTTGACTTTCCTAACATCCACTAAATCTTGCCATATTTTCTTATTCTTTGTCGGAACACCATTAACCAAGATAACCAGAGGTTCCTCTTCCACTTTTTCTATTCCAATTGTGTTAATGTTTTTCTTGAAATCTAGAGGCAAATAAACAACTCTTCCCTTTAATCCTCTCTGTAAATCTGCTGGAGGCAACTTCCCTGTCTTTGGCTCCATTCTTACAATAGCCTGAAAGGGATGGATACTTTGAATCAAAATAGATTCATAAGTATTTAAATCCTTCAATTCAGAAGGAATCTCAACCAATTCCAGATTATTATGAACTGCCCTAGCAGGCATCTGGTTTTGGTTTAATTTATTACAACAATAAGTACACACACGTTGATCCGATCCCAAATCAAAATAATTTTCTACCATCAAGTATGTGGCAAAATCCTTCCATTCACTATTATTTTCCCTTTCACTTTTTGCATATAAATCCACTACCTTAGTCTGATTCTTATAATAAGTGCGTCGACAACATACACAAGTGAAATTAGGCCTCTCACTTGATTTCATCTGAAACGTGGCAATTTCCTTCTGAAAATTATCTGTACTGGAAACCTGTACATTATCTTCCACATTACCCTCTACTTCAGGGTCAATTTGAACATTCTCATCTTTACTACCAAAGTAACAAAACTCAATTTCTTCACAAATATTCTTCACATCTATTTCAGAACCATGCAAAAGAGCAGCACATAATTGTTTAAGCATAATTGCTGGACTCTTAGCATAATACAACATTCTCACTAATTTTCTCACTTTATTATGATGCACTGCTAGCATCCTGAAATGATGAAAAACACTCAGGCATACTCTCCTGGAAAGACAAGCCAGTGAATGACCACGCAAACCTGTCATTTGTCTCACTCTGCAAGGATCTAAATCTTGCAACAACTTCATTTTCTGCTTCAAACTTTTCTTATTAAATGTCCGTATAAAATCACAAAGCAAATTGATGGAAACCTGTCGCACACTGCAAATAGAACTACACTTCCAAATGTACACAGGACCCTTAGGACGTCTTCCTAAAACCTCATCACTTAGCGCCTCTTCTGTCTCTGTTGTCACAAGTTGTTCTTTTTCAACTGGACAACCATCCTTCACTTCATAAGCTCGACCACTGATGTCAACTGCATGCACCAAATCATTATCCTGAAAATAAGTCTCCTCATTAAAAAATGCCTCAGAACTTGAACTATGCATCCATTCTCCGGAAAAAACTTCACAAAAGTTAGTACGATTTACTACTCTCTTCCATCTACTTTTTGTTTTGAAATCAGAAATTACCTTGCTTAGTTTCCTAATTCTATTGATTACCAAAATAAACAACTTTCGCTTAATTTCAAAAGCATGATCAATAATTTTCTCTACATTTTTCTTCTTCTTATAAAATGCCGCTTTCTGTTGGCCTTTCTTTTTAATATTTTTCAATAAATTAACTAATATCCTATTACGGAACATTCGATTTCGAATGTCCCTAAACTGTTGTTTCCTTCTACTATCATGCACAGAGTTATCTCTTCCTCTACCAGTAACATTTGTGATGGGTCTCTCCTTTCCATTTAAATTACTTTTCTTTTTCTGAACTGAAACATTTTTTTGAGCAAAACTTTTTTTACTACAAATATTTCTTAAGAATGATTTCGTGCTCTTACCCGGACCTTTCTTGGTGTTTTGACAAGTATTTGGGGAAGAGGACTGCTGCAATAAAACATCATCCTGCTGTCTTTGACGTTTTCTAGCCTTTCGTATTCTACTTTTGGAAGGCATTTTCCAAACTATGAAAGAATCTGCAGTTGAATCTGTGGAAAAATATAATATAAAATGTTATTAACCACAATTACCAAACAGTAAATAAATAACAGTCATCTAAAACTTAATGCCGTACTAATTATTTAACATAGCAAATATTTTCCACCAGCACTGCATCACAAAAATGACACTCAATGGTACAAAACAGGCATACAACACTCATAAATCACTCCCTAATATTTTAAATCATTAATTCAGGATGACGATAAGATGTAGCCTATCTAAAGATTTGTTTAGGCCCTGATCTTTAGACTGGGGTAAATGTGTGTCATTGATCCACATTCAGTCCATCACCTGTTTTGTTTATTTGAGGTGAGGCCAACACATGGTTGCAGATAAGATTTTCACTGAAAAAAACCAAGGTAAAAAAACATGTGAAGCCCTACCAATGAAGTAAATCATTAAATGAAAACCAATACATTTCTGCAAATATGCACTACTAGTGCTTCATAAGATGTTTTGGGTCATATTTATAAGACATTTGAGTATCTAGTATGCTATTTTACGTTCTTCATGGTGCAAATTTATTGTAAATACGCTCCCACCTGCGGTTGGCAAATTTAGATTTTGATTATGGGAGTTAGATAGGCATGTTAATAATTTCCCAAAAATGGTGTATAACCCCAAACAACCTTTAAAGCAAATGCTCTTAGCCATGTTATCCACCTCCCATTGGATAACATGGCTAAGAAGTGCTTGCAAATGTGAAAAAAAACGGCCGCAATGCATGAATATCGCAGAAAAATCAGCGATATTCATGCATTTTCCAGCAAATGCTCTTAGCCATGTTATCCACTTCCTATTAAATAGCATGGCTAAGAACTGCTCAGGGCCCCATGAGGAACGCTTTCCATTCAAAAAGGGAAAAATAACATCAAAGACACTAAAATGCCTTCTAAATATGAACCCAAACAACCTATGAAGCAATGTGAAAAAAAACGGCCGCAATGCATGAATATAGCAGAAAAATCTGCGATATTCATGCATTTTCCAGCAAATGCTCTTAGCCATGTTATCCACTTCCTATTAAATAACATGGCTAAGAACTGCTCAGGGCCCCATGAGGAACGCTTTCCATTTAAAAAGGGAAAAATAACATCAAAGACACTAAAATGCCTTCTAAATATGACCCCAAACAACCTATGAAGCAATGTGAAAAAAAACGACCGCAATGCATGAATATAGCAGAAAAATCAGCGATATTCATGCATTTTCCAGCAAATGCTCTTAGCCATGTTATCCACTTCCTATTAAATAACATGGCTAAGAACTGCTCAGGGCCCCATGAGGAACGCTTTCCATTTAAAAAGGGAAAAATAACATCAAAGACTCTAAAATGCCTTCTAAATATGACCCCAAACAACCTATGAAGCAATGTGAAAAAAAACGGCCGCAATGCATGAATATAGCAGAAAAATCAGCGATATTCATGCATTTTCCAGCAAATGCTCTTAGCCATGTTATCCACTTCCTATTAAATAACATGGCTAAGAACTGCTCAGGGCCCCATGAGGAATGCTTTCCATTTAAAAAGGGAAAAATAACATCAAAGACACTAAAATGCCTTCTAAATATGACCCCAAACAACCTATGAAGCTCTAACAGTACATATCCTGAAATTTAATTGATTTCAAAATTCGTTTTTAAACACAACATATAAATCAATTGTATACCTGCATTCATGAAGAAATGACTAAAAATGTCCTTGAGACACATGAAAGTGTTTTCTGGAATGCCCTAGCACCATTTTTGGGACACTATTAACATGGCTAGGTAACTCCCATAATCAAAATCTAAATTTGCCAAGCACAAGTGGGAGCGTATTTACAAGACACTTGCCCCATGAGGAACACTTTACATTTTAAGAGGTAAACATAACATCGCAGAAAAGTCAGCGATATTCATGCATTTTCCAGCAAATGCTCTTAGCCATGTTATCCACTTCCTATTAAATAACATGGCTAAGAACTGCTCAGGGCCCCATGAGGAACGCTTTCCATTTAAAAAGGGAAAAATAACATCAAAGACACTAAAATGCCTTCTAAATATGACCCCAAACAACCTATGAAGCTCTAACAGTACATATCCTGAAATTTAATTCATTTCAAAATTCGTTTTTAAACACAGCATATAAATCAATTGTATACCTGCATTCATGAAGAAATGACTAAAAATGTCCTTGAGACACATGAAAGTGTTTTCTGCAATTCCCTAGCACCATTTTTGGGACACTATTAACATGGCTAGGTAACTCCCATAATCAAAATCTGAATTTGCCAAGCACAAGTGGGAGCGTATTTACAAGACACTTGCCCCATGAGGAACACTTTACATTTTAAAAGGAAAACATAACATCTTAGACACTCAAATACCTTATAAATATGGCTCAAAACAACCTATGAAGCTCTAGCAGTACATATCCAGAAATGTAATTGATTTCTTAAATCGTTTTTAAAAGCAACATATCTGTTTCAGCTTACATAACAGACCATGGAATGGGCTCCATATATCACAATATCTTGTGTTACTGCATGCCAGAATGTTACACCAAATATGCAATTACAATTTCTCTATGAAACTAATTCTATTACTATATCACTAGAGACAAAACCACATTTTAAAAACACAGCTTTCTTCATCATTTTCTCCTTAAATCATACTATTCTCTATCTAAATTAAATAAATCTTTTCTCACCTTAGCAAATATTTTTTGAGTTTTGAAAACAGTCTCAGAAATACACCAAATTGTCTTCAGCAGAAGAAAAAGGATGCACTCCAAAGGCTGCAGCTATTGAAAGCACAGAAATACAGATATTCATTTCACATATCTCTCATATTAGCCAATCATACCTCTTCCCTCACTTTTTTCAAATCAAAACCCTTCCCCCCTCTGCCCTATCTGCCTTGTTTCCATAGCAACCACCTCCTGGAAGACCTCTCATGTTTGCAAATTCACACAACAATGTTTCAATTGAACTGTGAACTCTCAGTGCACCTGCGTATCCAGTGCAATCTTTCATTAAATGTTTCTTCCTTGACCATTCAAATGACATGTTTCAAAGAACACATCCATGCACCCTAACTTTCTGTTTCAGAAATGGAAATGCACCAATCACTGCTAATGAATCATTAGCATTGTAAATCCACAGTTTTTTTTCTTTAGAAACTCCTACTGTTTCAACTGCCCTTTCATTACCACACTTCATCTGACTGCAGAACAACCTTCTCCCACCATGTTTAAGGTCTGGATTGTTGGACATAGTTACATCCACTGGGCTCAAAGGTATGCTGAGAACAGAAATTTACCTAACCTCAATTTACAAGATGTGGAAATTAAGTGGTTGGGCCAAAGAGGATTAAAATGTCACCAATTGATACCATTGGTGAAAACCTTTATGCATTTGCCAAAACCTGACCTGTTAATAGTGCACTGTGGAGGTAATGATTTGGGCACTTTGACAGGGGTAGGTCTGGAAATGCTTTTAAAGGACACCTTTGAGCAATTAATGGCACTTTTTCCTCAAACTGCCTTGGTATACTCCAATATATGCCAAAGACAGAAATGGAAGTGGTCCAACCAATTTTGTCCACAAATTGAGAAAGCGAGGAAGCATGTAAACAAATCTGTTTCAGCTTTCATGAGAGACCATGGAATGGGCTCTCTGTACAACAATAACTTGCGTTACTACATGCAAGATATCTACAGAGGAGATGGAGTTCACTTCTCAGATGAGGGCAACAGAATTTTCATTCTGAATTTAAGACTGTGCATTGGTACCTACTTATAAGTACCTAAATGTACCATAAACCCAAAAGCTCTTCTCAGAGCTACCCTTCATCTGATCACTCACAATTATTATGTTTTTCTAATTTTTTTCATTATTTTTCCACAAAATTCGCTCCCCGGGGCGCTACCCGGTTCGCGAACCGAAAGCTAACCTCGCGGAATTTTTTAAAAAAATGTTTTTTTCCGCACATATAAGCCTCCTCAGCCACCCTCAGAAAACCTAGAGGGTCAAGATAAGTCTACCATGACCCCTTCTACCCATTCTAAACATTATTTGCCCTCCATCTTGTATCTTAATGCGCCCGAAACACAAAATGGTGGACTCCCGTGACGCTTAAGGTTCGCGAACCGGGCCGCTTCCCGGAAAGCGGTCCAAAAAAAAAGGTGGGAAAGTAATTTACAGAAAAACGACTAGAGACACTCTCACCAAATATAGATTAGCTCATACTACATAACAATCCCTTCCATTCTCACAAATTTCATTGAAATTTCATTTAGCCATTTAGCCTGTAGACCTCTCCAAGTACCATGAGGTAAATTACTTCACAAAACACATCTGAAGTGTTGGAATTGACAACCAATGAAAATGTTACTTACATTTTCTACTTTTATTACCTGACATTTGATTGGTTATATACCTGAATATATATAAAGGAAGAGAAGGAAACACAGCCATTTTGACTACTACTTGTTGTTGTATATATCATTTAGAATACCACTAATAACATCAACTTGTTTCTAAAGGTAAGTTGTTATTTTTAAAACTGAAGTATATTGTGCACTATAAGTAAATATGGTAAACTTTTTCAGATAGTTATATACTATCCCTCTGTAAGAGTTAGACATTGAGAAAGGCTTCTTTATTATAATTATGGACTGATTTAGGTTTCCGTGGTATAATTATGAATTTACTTAGGCTTCTTCACAGGCACTTTTTAATAGTACTACTTCACGCCTGAAACCATACAGTGCCCATAGATTACTTCTCTGTTATAAACTCACAAGTGCCTGTCTGAACTTAAACCCAACAGTGCCCTATCTCTACTGATATATTTATTTTTTATGCAAATTACAGCAATAAAATGGAAGGTGAGCAGAATGTTTCCTTCGAAATTGTTCTGGAGAACATCACAGAAAAAGTTATTGAGGACAATGATGACTCAGATTTCATGGATGAATCACGGGACCATGAATTAGTTCAATGTGTAGAATCTGTGGATCATTTACTTTATTATGATGACGGACAAATGTTGGAACTTATGTTCACTGAACAAGAACACATATCAGACAGTGAAATGCTAGACGTTGTATTAAATTTTGAAAAACAATCCGAAAAATAAAATTGTATGTAATATTAAAAAATTGTTTGAGTCTTTAATCATTTTTATATGTAATTCATAAACTAGTTAAATGTTAGAAATGTTATTAAATTTTGAAACACAATCACAATAATAAATAATTGCTTAAAAAATAAAAAAATTAAAAAATAATCAACAAAACCAACAAATAATTAACATACAGTATTAGAAAAGTCTTTCATTCTTTTATCCATAAAGTTCGCTGCCCAGAACGCTTTCTGGTTCGCGAACTTGGCGCTTACCACGCAAAAAAAAATTTTTTTTTTTTTTTTTTTGGACCCTCCTAGGCCCTTTTAAAACCTCCACATAAAACCTAGGGGGTCAACGAGGATCTACTATGCCCCCTTATGGTAATTTCCCCCTTTGTTTTGGCCTCCTCTTGTCTCTCGATCCTACCGAGAGACAAGATGGCGGCCGCTCCGGACTGTTTAGAATGTTGACAGACACCAGAGGGCCAATCAGCTTCGCATCGCAAAGTTCCGATACGCGAAAAGTTCGCGAACCGGATCGCTGCCCGGAGCGCTGTCACAGATATATATCTTGATTTAAACGTTAATTTCTCAAAATCCACTGAAGCACATATATTGAGACCTAGCAAAGGCACATCGGGCTAACAGTCCCTACAATTTTGCCAAGTTTCGTGCAAATCCATTCAGCCGTTCGGGCTAAAAGTGAGTCCAACCGCCCTATGGAAATTAACATGGGAAAAAGGCTTTTTGGGACCCCCCTTTTTTCTCGGCCCCCCCTCCACAAAACCCCCCCAAATTTTCAAGGGCTGCTCAGAAACAAAATGTGCCATTTTCCTGAAAATTTCAGCCAATTCCGTCCACAAACGCAAAAGTTATTAGGCATAGAATTTTCAGAAATCCCATAGGAAAAAAATCCTAACTATATATACCTACTGGCGACCGCCAGTAGGTAATATATATATATATATATATATATATATATATATATATATATATATATATATATATATATATATATATATATATATATATATATATATATATATATATTACCTACTGGCGGTCACCATTAGGTAGTTATAGTTAGGGCATATTTTCCATAGGAAATCCGTAACATTCTATTTGAAATAACTTTAGCGTTGGTCGACGAATCTTCGTAAAATTTTCAAAACTTATTTCCAGCTCCTGTCGCTTCTATCCTGAAAGTCTCGAGGTGATTCATCAAGCGGGGCCTGAGAAAAAATGGGGTCCCAAAACGTGTTTTCCCCATGCTATTTTCCATAGGATTTAGCTACAGCTTGAACTGAATTACACCAAATTTGGCAAAAAGGTAGCCCTTGGTTCAGACTCATGCCTTTTTGTCAAATGGTGTAAATCCATTCCGTAGCTGCTGAGAAAATTTAAAGTAAAATCGCGTACGTGGATCCGTGCAACCTGTGCACACCCTGCGTGCACCCTCCCGATCAGGAGCTGCATGCTAATTGGCTGTCAACACTCCAAAACAGGAAGTGTTGGCATTCGTTTTGTGCTTTGGTAGAACTGAGGCACAAGAAGTCAGTGCAACAACTTTGCAAAACATAAAAAGGGGCAGGATAGAAACTCCCTGACACAATAGGTCTGCTTCTGGGGTCCCACAAGGACCTCTGGGGCAAAAACATAATTAAAAAAAACAAAAAACAGCAAAATCCGTGCAGGGTGTGTGGATTCTGCCGTAAAACAAAAAAATGATCCTGCGCTTCTTTAATAAATAGCCCCCGGGGTGGGCAAATCCCGGAGGCAAGAATATTTAATGTAATGGGGGGCCCAGAGTGACCGCCACTCCCCGGGGCTTTTATGAAATATGTGTGGGGGCCTCGCCTCCCTCCTAGCCCCGGGGACCTCCACCCCCGGGGCTTCAATATAGATGGGTGGAGGGCTCAAAGGCCCCCCAGCCCCTGGGATCGCCACCCCTGGGTCTTCACTAGTAAATGGGTGGGGGGCTCATAGTCTCCCGCAAGTCCAAGGGACCACCAACCCCTGGGGCTTTGTACATTGTGGGAGGGGGCGTTTGGCCTCCCTCCTGAAGCCCACAAGGGCTTTAGGTCCACCACCCCCCAGGGTTTGCTCCAGCAGTGTCCTGGTGTGCCCACCCCAGTATACTGCTGTTTGCTATGGCTGTGTGGGAGCCTTTTGGCTCCCACCCTGTCATAGCAAACTGTGGTTTGGATTTTGAAAGAGAAAGCAGGGAAACCTGATCTCTCTATTAAAATGAAAACCCGATTGCTTTTCCACATGGGAAGCTGCTTGTCATGCCAGGGTCGTCGGCTCATTGAACTCGCAGAGCTTAATTTGTGTCAGTGCTAACTGTGTTTCCCACCGGCATTTAATTCCCAGGGCCGGGTCTACATGTGATATTAGCTCACAAAGGTCACACTGTCACCCGGCGAAGAGCTGATATTGCATGTAAATATATTCCTGCCTGGGTTAAGTGTTGCCTGATTGGGAGTGGTGCGTAAGATAATTACATTTTGAGGCACTCGGAGAGCACCCACCCACGGCCAGAATCTGTTTGGGTGGAGTCTCTGCCTCAGCATAACAGCAATAATAGTAGCTACTAATGACTGATTGAAAATGGGTTTTAAGCACACCTCTTTTCTCCTTGAATATGTTGAATCGTGAAGTGTTGCCTCCGGAGTAGGACCAATGCAAAGCAGTGTCCCCACATTTCACTCACCCAGCTTATTGCGCAGCTACATCGCGTTGTTGACTAAACAAGCAAGCACCATGTAACACTGCAGCAGGCTTCTGTTTTAAACCAAATTTCAGCAAGAAAGCAAAGATTTTGTTATCTTAACAGGCACTAACTGTTGAGCTAATTTTTTGGTACTTTGAAAACAAAAGCATTTTTAGAAAGGGAGCGGGGCAGGGTTGGGGTGGAGATGGCCCTGTCTACTTCACTGAGTTTCGGAATTTCCACAATCCCGTCTCCCAATTAAATAGCCACAAGTATTTAGTGGAGCCCACACTGTGAAGCGTTTCACAAAACGTGAAACAGTAGTGTCTGACTGGGATTGATAAAGCATTGCCCACTGAGGAGCACATAGAAGGCAAATTGTACATGGAGTTTTCTAACGACAGTGTCTGCTGCTCGTGCCCTCTCTTGAGGTTAATTCAATGAATTGTGTACTCCTTTTGCTCCTAATGTACACAGCGCTCCGTCCTCTCTGTTTGCTTTCCGCTCTGTCATCCAGAGGCCCCTGGGGACATATGACGGCTTCCCTACAGCTAGCACCTCTGAAAAACTAGAAGAGCTGGTAAATAGTCAGCCAGGGTAGTACACTTCCCGTCATACAACCCAGTACTGAAAATGGCATGAAGTGGAATCAAGAAAATGCAGAATTCAGGGTCGGACTGGGACAGAAAATATGTGCAGGCACCAAAGTTATAGTTGTCCTCATTAATGAATTAGTCAACTAGAAAATAAACCAAGGTATGCAAATTGAGGCACCATTGAATTTGTAAAGAACGCTGTTTAAGTACTTTTAAGATATGGAAGTCCTCGTTAATTTGAGTTTGCTGTAGATAATGTTTGGTTCAATTCCAGGGAAATCAACAGTAAATACCAGCCCAGTAGACTATAGAACACACCCACAAAAATGGCCCATCCTCTGACCTGTCAGAGCAGCCCATCACTACATTATTGCCCTACAGGCCTGTCTGAGCCTGGGAGCCTTGGTATTCTGCACACTGACATTCAGTAGCACCAACCATTGTCTTCTTAGTAAAACGTTGAGCGACAGCACTTATTCTTTTATAAATTAAGTACTATCTTGCTGTCACATTGTGGTAGCAAGCCCCAACCAGGCCTACTAGTGCAAGGGAGTCACCCTTCTCTGCTCAGAGTCCTTAGATTATTAGTAAGAAGTTGGCACAGAAACTGGAATAGAAAAGTCAGAGTTTATTAAACCTCATGAGGTGGAACTACATTCACACAACACCCTTCGGTATAGTATGAGGTAGCACACTGACTAGAAGGAGCTGGGTCCTTTTATACCAACACAGGGGCTCAAATGCAGGCAGTACAAGTACAAGCTGCTGTTCTTAGGCACATACAAGGTCATACAGAGAATGCACAGTCGACAAGTGGGAGGAGCCAATAGTTAGCTAGTTGAAGTAAACACATCCTGACAGTTGTATGCTATTGACATCTGTATGCTCTTCTGGGAATGTAGAGGAGACAAAACATATCTTGTCTCTAGGCAGATTTAGGAGCAGTTGACAGGAAGGTAGGACAGAGCTCATGGCATACAAAATGGCAGATAGAAAGACAATATTGATTCTGTAAAATGGGCAATGTAGGTCGAAAAACTGAATTTCTTCTGCAAAATGCTTAACTTAATTATTTGCTAAACTACCACAGATGACCCTTTCAGCATTTGCTGAAGACATCTGTCTGTCTGGGGTAATCTAGATCTGCATCCTGTGCATAGATATTCATCATATCAGAAATCTCCCTGCTTAACATTTGCTGCTCTTTTGTAACACTTCTCTTGGCAGGTGTACAAGCGGTAATGCACATAGAGCAAATCATGGGACCACATTGTATACAAGTACAGCATGTAAATAGTAGCACTAGTAGTATACATAAAAATGTCAGTAGTTTCCAGCCCCAAGTAACAAAGAGTGTCCATATCCAGTCTGAAAATGTCCATGCACCAGTCTCTGGGTGAATATCTGCAGCAATCTTATGCAGTTTAGGAATTGCATCATAAACTGAAGGCGAATGGTCTGGAATAAAAACACAACAGCTGCTATCGATGATGCGGCATGCACCACCACGATCAGCCAAGATCACATCGAGCACCATCCTGTTCTGGAGTGCTACAATTCTCGCGATTTGCAGTTCTTCTGTAATGTTTCCAAGTGTCATAGCTGTCTGTTTGGTAACAGCCTCCTCTATACGAGACACTCATCTGATCTTTCTACTATTTAACGCAGCACTGACCAAGAAGAACAACCCAAATTGAAATCATAATATTGTTGCAGGGCTGTGTCTGTCTGGTCAATCTCATCAGTACTTATTGTCCGTTTATATCTATTCCTTGAAATATCATTAAACAGTTTTAGGTCAAGATGATATGATGCAGGTGCTAAAAACACAGGGGGTAACACAAATGATATGTAACATACCCCTGACCATCCAAAAGGTAATTGGTAATATCCTCTGTTACCACACACAAAATAGGTGTTGTGGGACGCTACAAAGCTGCTATTATTATCACCCTCAATGTTTAATACAGTAGTACATTCACTTTGTTTTACGGAAATTCTCCCAACACTACCAATACATAAATCTGCTTTTGCTCTGGTTACAGAAATCACAAAGGGTCCAATGTTCTTCAGATTCCTCACATTTGTAAAGACATATGGTGTTGAAATATTGTCCGGTTGGTATTCATCCCATTCTCATTTAGTCCCATTGGCTTGAGGATACCCATTCTCATCTTGATTACATTCTTTATTCAACTGAAAAATGATTCCACCTACTGAAGGCTTTCCATAAGCAAACAAGAGAGCATACCAAGCTCAACATGAACCATTATGAGAAAACAGTAGAGGAATAAAAGGTGTTCCCCCTTTCTTCTGGTGTGCAGGTATCATTACACACACCCAACAATTTGTAATATTTGTAGAATTACGAGTATGATGCAACATCTGAATGAATGTGTTATTCAGATAGGACTGTCGATGTTTCTGCTCATGATAAGGAAGAGTATAGTAGTGATGCTCCTGTGGAGCTGGAGTAGTTGCAACAAAAAGCTGTCAAGCAGGAACTGCTTTCCCAATGAACCAAGTGGTTATTGCCAACAACATCAGGGCAACAACAAACCCTACAGCACAAATAATTATATTGGCGTTTTTCATCTTCTGTAGCAATGATGATCAATCTTTCAAAGAATAAAAAAATAAACAATTGTTGGAGACCTTCTCCCGTGGGTTGCCGTTGATTTCTTCACCACAGGCCAGGACGGTGTCACTACTCTAATGCAGGGCTGATCCCCCCTTGCCTTATTGGCTCTCCGTTTCACAACTCAGGGCTGTAGCTCAACCAGTCTCGTTCAAAACTGCAGATTCTTTCCTCGGTCTCAAATTATATTGCGCTGTTCCAGGAATCGTGTGGTTTGGGAAGGCTTCCATAGACTCGTCAGATGAGATAGCTTGACCCTTCTCCGTTTCCAGAATCTCTCGATGGTCGATCAGCACAGCAGGTTCCACCAAGGTGGGCGATACACTCTTGCAATGCGTGGTATGGAGCCAATTATTTCTGTTCGTCACTCGAACCGCTGTCCTGGTAGCCAACAGCACCTGCTCCGGACCTCGCCACCTCAGCTCCAAGCTGTTCGATCTGTCAAATGCCTTGACCATCACCTGGTCGCCAGGACAGAGATCATGGGCCTCACCCGTAGATCTATCAGGAAGAGCTTCTCGAACCTGTTGATGAATAGAATTCAAACTATCAGTTAACTGTGCCAAATAGTCGCTCAACAGAACATAATGTACATCATGTATGGGGTGTGGTTTAGGAACTCCCCAAATATTCATCGGTCTTCCAAATATTACCTCATATGGTGTGAGACCCAATCGTGAGTGTGGTACTGATCTTATGGACAACAGTGCCAAAGGCAATGCATCCGGACACTTTAGGGACATAGAAGCCACTGTTTTCGCCAGCTTCAATTTTAAGGTGGCATTATACCTTTCTACCAATCCTGCTGATTGTGGGTGGAAGACTGCATGGAATTTCTCTTTGATTGCTAATCCTTTCATAACATAATCAACAACTTGCCCAATAAAATGAGGTCAGTTGTCACTCCACAAAATTTTACAAACACCATACTTAGGGAACAACTCTTCAAAAGCTCCTTTGCTGTAGTAAGAGCAGTATTATCCTTTGTAGGGTACGCCTATATTCATTTACTGAAGGTACATACCACCACCAGGCCATATTTCAGATGATTACAGTGTTCAAGCTGAATGTAATCCATCTGCAAAACTTCAAAAGGTGTGGTTGGTGTAGCAAACCCTCCTGTAGGAGTTTGTGTCCCTTTTACAGGATTGTACTGCCAAAAGATCAAACAGGACTGTACCACTCTTTAAGCTATGCTGGCAATCTCAGGATGCTCCCAGACTTCTGTGAGCAATTTAGTTATTGCTAGAGCTCCAACATATGCCAACCCATGTGCCATTTGAACAATAGGTTGTAAAAAGGCTGCAGGTAACTGCCACTTATCCATGTCTTTGTTGCTCCAACATCCCTCATCGTTCAATATTCCCTCTTTATACCATTGTGCAAGTTCTGCTATAGAGGCAGATCTCTGTACATCTAGAGCTTCCTCTCTAGCATCATGACAGTGCTCAGCTTGAGATCTCATTACGTACGTAGAAGTAGTGCTTCGGTGCATTGCAGTTTCACGAGCTACACGATCTGTAAAGGCATTTCCTTGCCCTATTTTATCAGTGAGCTTCTTGTGTGCGCTACACTTCATAATGGCAACTTTCTTTGGATATGTGAGTGCAGTCAAGAGATTATGTACTAATTCTCCCTGCATTATCTGCATCCCGTGGGATGTAAGAAAGCCTCTTTCCTTCCAGAGTAAACCAAAATCACAAACCACTCCAAATGCATAGCGACTATCCGTGTAAATGTTCACACATAAGTCAGTACTAAGCTCACATGCTTGTGTCAAAGCTATTAGTTCAGCTGCTTGAGCCGACTTCTGAGGTATGCAAGCTGTTTCCACTTCTGTTTCAAGTGTGGTGATCGCATATGCAGCTGAGGTTGTGCCATCTGGTAATTTCAAACAGGACCCATCAACCCATAACTCCCCATATACATCTGAAAGGGGCGTATCTAGCAAAACGATGCGACCCTTTGTCTGTTCCTCAGTAAGGAATATACAATCATGAGGCTTCTTCGACTGAGACTGAGTCGCAGGATATGGCAACAAAGTAGCTGGGTTTAGTGTAGCACACCTCTTCAATGTAATATGAGGTGCTAACAGTGTCAATTCATATCCTGTCAGGCGGGCACTAGTCAAATGCTGCGTTCTAGTTTGATTCAAAAGGGCATCTACAGCATGGGATACTAGCACCAACAGTTTGTGTGACAAAACTATCCCTTCGCTCTGATGTATAGACACAGCTGTCGCTGCAACTGAACGAAAACATCCAGGCAACGCACAAGCAACAGGACCAAGAACGGCAGAAAAGTATGCACAGGGACGTTGCTTGTCACCGTGTGTCTGTACTAAAACTGACAATGCACATCCATCTTTCTCGTGTATATAGAGTGTAAAAGCTTTCGTATAATCTGGTGTACCTAACACTGGTGCAGAGCACAGAGCTTGTTTTAACTGGCAAAAAGCATTTTGACATTCATCTGTCCAAGGAAGAGGAATCGGAGTGTTTTTAGTCAAAAGCGCTAGCAGTGGTTTAACGATGTGTGAAAAACTCAATATCCATTGCCTACAAAATGAAGTTAAACCAATGAATGCACGGACATCTTTCTGTGTGGAAGGTACTGGAGTGTCTAAAATTGCTCGAAAGAGATCTGGTGTCAATGCACGTCCCTCCTTAGACAGAAGATTGCCTAAGTAGGTCACCTTCAGTCTACAATATTGCAATTTCTTCCGTGATACTTTATGGTGATGTGTCGCAAAAAAGGAAAGCAAGGACAAAGTACATGTTTCACACTGTTTAGGTGTATCAGCTGCCAACAAAATCTCATCGACATTGTATGAGAGCCACTCCATCAGGCAAAATAAAAGAATCAAGTTGTCGTTTCAAGGCTTGACTATAAATACTAGGACTCTCAGTATAGCCTTGAGGAACTCTACAAAATCGGTACGATCGATTATTCAAAGTGAAACTGAACAAATATCGGCTATCAGGATGAGTAGGAATCGAGAAGAAAGCATTCTTCAAATCTACTACTGAAAATGTAGTTGCTGTTGGTGGGACCAAGGTAAGCAATGTTGTTATGTCAGACACTACAGGGTACTGTGGTACTACAATCTTATTGACCTCACTCAAGTCAATGATAAATCTATAAATCTTAGTGTCAGTATCTTTTTTCAAAATAGGAAGAATCAGACTATTAATAAACATTGTAAGGAACCTCTTCCACAACCCCCACTTTAATTAAGTCATGAACTCTGCGTGTAGGTGCTTCCTCTCCTTCTTGAGAACTTGTATACTGAGGCAGTCTTGGCAATGTAGCACCCTCCTTGACACTAATAAGAACTGGTGGAATAACCATTTGTCCGACATCGGTATCTGAAGTGGCCCACAAAGTACTAGGGAGTGAAGCTCGGGCAATATCCTCTTTAACAATACAGGATCTCTCAATCATGGGTGGTTGTCATTTAAAATAACCCATACTGCTTCCGGAGAACATCGTATCGTGGCCCTGAAATATTTGAGCATGTCAAGATCCACAATATTATCTGGTGTATTTGGAGAAAGCAAAAATGGACATGGAGCAGTAAACCTATCAACATGGAGTGTAAGTGGTTGTGACAATGTGCTAAGGGTGGATGTTCCATCAAAACCTATTGATGTAACAGTTAAGCCAGACAGGGGAGCCCTAGGAATCAAGTGGTTAGACAAGGCGCTACAAGTCGCTCATGTATCAACCAGAAACTAATCAGTAAAACCCAAAACATGTGCTGTAACATAGGGACCCTTCTGATCTACTGGAACTTCAACTGATTCCTTAACCCATCCTGGGCAACCCTATGCATAATCAAAACCTTGCAAATCAGATGGCTCATAGTCGGAAATTTGATATTGATTCCGTCTGTCAAAAGTATTAGCCCCTTCTTGCCCACGCACATTAGCATCAAACCGAGCACAATCATTTGTATTTCCTCTAGGCCCTGAATATCCTGAACGATTTCTCAGTTGTACCCGACCAAGTGAACCCTGCTTGGCACTTTGCACCGGACAACTAGAAATCCAGTGGCCAAATTGTCTGCAATATTATCACCTCTATAAGGTGAGCCATAAGCTTGAACCATCATGACCTTTTTTTAACTCTTTAGATGTTTTATCCGCCTTACTTTCGCTTCTAATTATTGCTGTTCGTAATACCGAGCCATAGTTAGAAGAGAAACCGGAGAGGAGGTAGTCCATGAACTTTCGCTTGCCTTTAGGCGACTAGCTATTTCTGGCAACAGGTTTGTGACATATTTATCGACAAACAGATACCTACCCATGTCATCTGTCAATGACTGGCCACTAAAATCATGAAATGCTTCTTCTAAGCGGGTGAAAACATTTGAAACAGATTCATCTACTTTTTGCTTGCAAGACGCTAAAATAGTCCAATCTATTTTTTTAGGGGGAATAATCGTTTTTAACTTAACAAATACAGCTGCTGGAAGATCTAATATTAGTTGACATGGTTTTTGTGCGGGCTCTCTATCTTTATCTAACTTTTCTATATCTGACGATAATGCCCCATATGTCGCACAATCATAAATTTTACGCAAAGTCCTCCACATATCAGGCGGCAATATTAACCCTAAAAACAAATCAATGTCAGACAAAGTCATAGTACAAGAGCTAATGGCACCTTCAATTTCTTCATAAAAAGCTGTCGTATTCTTTCGCGGATCAGGCAATGCATTTTTAAGAGCCATAACGTCTGCTCTATTCCAAGGAGTATAAACCCAATTATAAATAAAATACCCTTTCGCGTCAATAGAAGTCTTATCATCACTTGTACCCGTTCCTTTAAGAGGAACATATAAAGGTGCGGCTTCCCACATGGGTTTCACATTTAAAACATTCTTATCTGTGTCGGGCGTCGGAGCTCGTGCCATGTTGGTTCAAGACTTTTGTGCTGCTTTTTTCTCCTCCCGCAAATGGACTGCTTCATCATGTAGTTTAACCAAGCATCTGATCGTATTAGGGACCTGGGAAAAGTCAAAAGAACCGTCACGTAATTGCTTACAATCAGCTGCTATATCATCTGACTCTACTTCCACCAAATTTTTCCTAAATCGCTCAACAACCTCTGCAGCCAATATCTCAGTAAAATATTTCTGTTCCCTCTCTGACCAATGCCTAATAGTATCTAGAAGTTCAGAAGAAGTGAGAGTACCATGATCGGCTTTTCGCGCCGCAGATCTAATTTCAGAGGAATGTTTGGCAGTTATCATTGAGCAAGTGTCTCGGGCTTTATCCTGATCTGTAGAAGAGTCCTCATCTGACTCATTAAAAGCAGAAGGGAAAATATATGGAGGTGGAGAACGATCTAACAAAAGAGAATCATCTTGGGGTTTATTAAGAATAGGATAGAGATGCCTACGAATAGCATATTGGCCATTTACCTGTAACTGACGCTCCCTATCTTCCCTTTCTTTAGTTTCTCTCATCTCTTTATTTTGTATTTCTAAGGTTTTCACATGCAAACTTCTACGCTTTTTTTTTCATCAAGGCCTTTTCACGCTTCATTCGCTCACGCACTTTTTTCCCACACTTTCGCACACAGTCAAACATATCTTGCTGAGGCTTTCGCTTGCACATTCGTTGCTCCACATACTGACTCTTTCGCAAATCAAATGACCCATGAATAGGCCAACGCAACTCAGGATCCTTACGAGTATATTTATTCCACAATGTGCGGTACATTATGGACAAAATACCATATTTAACATACCTATCCCTATTAGGCGTCCCTCCGGGGGGGGGGGGGGGGGGGGGGGCGGTTATGCTTCATCGTTTCAAATTGGTACCACTACAAAAGCAACACAACTTACGAAGTATGCTAAAAACAGGCATGCCGAAAATAGTGCAAAATATACAGTATTATAAAAAAGTAGCGCTTAAAGTACTCTTTGTACGTTGCGCTGTTCGAATTTCATAGGAGTAGAGAAAAATCTCCTCATTACCTGCCTATATATTTTGCAAGACATATATCAATTTACATAGATTCCTTTCAACACTTTTGGCCTATACATAGAAAAATGCTGTAGCAAGCGTATCTAAACTACCTTACTAATTACAAGGCGTCATACTTACAGCAAGTGCCGCAAAACGTCTCTTACCAGTAGAATAGTGTCCAGGTTCCTCCTGCCAAGTTCTCATTCGACCAAACGGTCACTACACAGCAGATCAACAGAAGAGATCTCAGTCGAGGATCGGCACCACCTGGATGGTCAGATCAGAAAGAAAGGGAAAATGCTTTGGATGCCAAGACTCGTGTCTCCTCTGGCAGTGATCATGTCCAAAGCGAGATTCCAATCCTTCGTCTCGACCAGTCCTTCGGGCATCCGAGTCGACCATGAGCCCCACGTTCGACGCGCCAATTTGTGGTAGCAAGCCCAGCCAGGCCTACTAGTGCAAGGGATTCGCCCTTCTCTGCTCAGAGTCCTTAGACCATTAGTAAGATGTTGGCACAGAAACTGGAATAGAAAAGACAGAGTTTATTAAACCTCATGAGGTGGAACTACATTCACACAACACCCTTCGGTATAGTATGAGGTTGCACACTGGCTAGAAGGAGCTGGGTCCTTTTACACCCACACAGGGGCTCAAATGAAGGCGGTACAAGTATAAGCTGCTGTTCT
Source organism: Lissotriton vulgaris (assembly GCF_964263255.1). NCBI lineage: Eukaryota > Metazoa > Chordata > Amphibia > Caudata > Salamandridae > Lissotriton > Lissotriton vulgaris. The sequence continues at coordinate 1,291,549,604 of NC_141689.1, read as the reverse complement.
TAGGCACATGCAAGTGGGAGGAGCCATTAGGTAGCTAGTTGTAGTAAACACATCCTGACAGTTACATGCTAGGGACAGCTGTATGCTCTTCTGAGCATGTGCAAAGTAGAGGAGACTAAACATATCTTGTCTCTAGGCAGATTTCAAGAGCAGTTGACAGGAAGGTAGGACAGAGCTCATGGCATACAAAATGGCCGATAGAAAGACAAAATGGATTCCGTAAAACAGGCAATATAGGTAAAAAAACTGGATGTCTTCTGCAAAATGCTTAACGTAATGATTTGCTAAACTACCACAACATGGGAATTGGGCGCGGAAGGGCACTGAGACGTTTTGCAGTCTAGGAGATCGCCACCTTCCCGGGAATGGTTTACTAATTGTTCAGGGAGTTCGAGGCCAACTTAAGTCCGGAGATCATCATATTTTGGGTCTTTATTTAAATTAGCAGGGTGGGCCTCAGCAGTACCTGAAGCCTTGGTGGTCCTAGGCAGTGCCTTATTTGTTCTGTAATCACATGGGCAGTACTTATGGTGTTATAAAGTGATACACTCATAGAACTTTTGCAGTTGTACAATTACCCAGGTTTCTTTTGTCTAACAGCTAGTTAGATTATGTTTTGTAGGTGCACTCTAATTTTAAATAATGTTGTTCTTAAAATCTTCTATTAACAGATGATTATCGCAATAAATAACAGTCAAGTGTTATCAGAAAAAGAAGACCTATGCACTCAGTTATTTTTTTTAAGTATCCTTTAATAAAACAGAAATAAATAGAAATGTAACTTTAACAGAACAGTATTATTAGAAAAAACATGGGTTGGACACCAGCGAAAGCGGTGTAGGAAACCTGCAAGACAAAAATGAAACATAAGTATGTGTGCTATATAGAATAGGTAAAGAAAGCTAGTTTGAATGAAAGTACCATGGTGAAAATGGAAGGGAGGGACAGTGGGTGGAAGGGAGAAGGGGAGGGAGAGTTGAAAGAAGTGAGGGAGGAGGAGACAGATCGTTGGCCTATTGCACTCAGCCCTTAGTGTTTACCCTACCTCACCCGTTTGTCTAGGATGCTGGGGTCAGCGAGAAAGAGTGTTATTTAAGAAGTCCTTCAAATTAAATACATGAAGACGGAGATTATGGGCCATATTATTAAGGAAGGGCGATAACAATATCTCCGCTTTAGCGGCAGGAAACTGCCAGAAAAGCAGCAATAAAGGGTTCATAATATGTCCTTGTGAATTCCCTTAGAAGCCCATGTTTTGGTGTGAACCTAGGATTCTATGGGAATTCACAAGGGCAGTATTATCAACCTGTTATCGTCGCTTTAGTGGCAGTTTACTGTTGCTAATGTGGTGATTATATTATCAAATAACAAAAACAAACTGGGGTCTATATAAGAGCCTGTTGGACTCCCAAGAAAATGCGCACTCCTGCGTAAGACAGGCACCGATCAGAGCACCAGATGGGGAGAAAGAAGCTCATGGTCACAGGAACTGCACGGGGATAGAGCTCGTGAAAGTCAAGGATGCAAAGGCCTCCATCAAGCATTATAGCTAATTTTCGATGGTAGATATGGGGAGAACACACACCTGCCCAGCCTGGACAAAACGCACATGTTATTTAGGCTGATTAACTTTACCTTCATGCTGAAGGGTGCAGGGGTCCCTCGAGTGACCTGTCCATCATAGTGGCTAAAGGGCAGGAAGATGGTGCACACCACTAGTGTGTGTGAGGGGGCAAACGGGCGGGCTGCTATGCGAGTTCATATGTCTCTTGTGTGTATAGAAAGACAGGCACCGATCAGAGCAGCAGATGGGGAGAAAGAAGCTTGTGGTCACAGGAACTGCATGGGGATAGAGCTCGTGAAAGTCAAGGATGCAAAGGCCTCCATAAAGCATCATAGCTAATTTTTGATGGTAGATATGGGGAGAACACACACCTGCCCAGCCTGGACAAAACACACATTTTTTTGGGGCTGATTAACTTTGCCATCGCACTGAGGGGCACCAGGGTCCCTCAAGAGAGCTGTCCATCATAGTTGCTAAAGGGCGGGAAGACGGTGCACACAACTAGTGTGTGTGGGGGGGCAAACGGGCGGGCTTCTATGCGAGTTCATATGCCTCTTGTGTGTATAGAAGGACAGGCACCGATCAGAGCAGCAGATGGGGAGAAAGAAGCTTGTGGTCACAGGAACTGCATGGGGATAGAGCTCGTGAAAGTCAAGGATGCAAAGGCCTCCATCAAGCATTATAGCTAATTTTCGATGGTAGATATGGGGAGAACACACACCTGCCCAGCCTGGACAAAATGCACATGTTATTTGGGCTGATTAACTTTACCATCGCGCTGAAGGGTGCAGGGGTCCCTCGAGTGAGCTGTCCATCATAGTGGCTAAAGGGCAGGAAGATGGTGCACACCACTAGTGTGTGGGGGGGCAAACGGGCAGGCTTCTATGCAAGTTCATATGCCTCTTGTGTGTATAGAAAGACAGGCACCAATCAGAGCAGCAGATGGGGAGAAAGAAGCTTGTGGTCACAGGAACTGCATGGGGATAGAGCTCGTGAAAGTCAAGGATGCAAAGGCCTCCATAAAGCATCACAGCTAATTTTTGACGGTAGATATGGGGAGAACCCACACCTGCCCAGCCTGGACAAAACACACATTTTTTTGGGGCTGATTAACTTTGCCATCGCACTGAAGGGCGCCGGGGTACTCGAGTGAGCTGTCCATCATAGTGGCTTAAGGGCGGGAAGATGGTGCACACAACTAGTGTGTGTGGGGGGGCAAACGGGCGGGCTTCTATGCGAGTTCCTATGCCTCTTGTGTGTATAGAAGGACAGGCACCGATCAGAGCAACAGATGGGGAGAAAGAAGCTCCTGGTCACAGGAACTGCACGGGGATGGAGCTCGTGAAAGTCAAGGATGCAAAGGCCTACATCAAGCATCATAGCTAATTTTCGACTCTAGATATGGGGAGAACACACACCTGCCCAGCCTGGACAAAACATAATTTTTTGGGGGGCTGATTAACTTTGCCATCGCGCTGAAGGGCACCGGGTCCCTCGAGTGAGCTGTCCATCATAGTGGCTAAAGGACGGGAAGATGGTGCACACCACTAGTGTGTGGGGGTGGGCAAACAGGCAGACTTCTAGGCACGTTCACATGCTTCTTGTGTGTATAAAAGGACAGACAACAATCAGAGCAGCAGATTAGGGGAGGAAGAAATTCATGGTCACAGGAACTGCACAGGGATAGAGCTCGCAAAAGTCAAGGATGCAAAGGCCTCCATCAAGCATCATAGCTAATTTTCGACGGTAGATATGGGGAGAACACACTCCTGCCCAGCCTGGACAAAACACACATTTTTTTGGGCTGATTAACTTTGCTATCGCGCTGAAGGGCGTCGGGGTCCCTCGAGCGAGCTCTCTATCATAGTGGCTAAAGGGTGAGAAGATGGTGCACACATTTAGTGTGTGTGTGGGGGGGAAAGGGCGGGCTTCTATGCGAGTTCACATGCCTCTTGTGTGTATAAAAGGACAGGTACCGATCAGAGCAGCAGATGGGGAGAAAAAAGCTCTTGGTTACAGGAACTGCACGGGGATAGAGCTCGTGAAAGTCAAGGATGCAAAGGCCTCCATCAAGCATCATAGCTAATTTTCGATGGTAGATAGGGGGAGAACACACACCTGACCAGCCTGGACAAAACACAAATTTTCTTTGGGCTGATTAACTTTACCATCGCGCCGAAGGGTGCAGGCGTCCCTCGAGTGAACTGTCCATCATAGTGGCTAAAGGGCGGGAAGACGCTGCACACCACTAGTGTGTGTGGGGGGCAAACAGGCAGGCTTCTATGCACGTTCACATGCTTCTTGTGTGTATAAAAGGACAGACAACGATCAGAGCAGCAGATCAAGGGAGAAAGAAATTCATGGTCACAGGAACTGCACAGGGATAAAGCTCAGCTCGTGAAAGTCAAGGATGCAAAGGCCTCCATCATGCATCATAGCTAATTTTCGACGGTAGATATGGGGAGAACACACACCTGCCCAGCCTGGACAAAACACACATTTTTTGCTATTGCGCTGAAGGGCGCCGGGGTCCCTCGAGTGAGCTCTTCATCATAGTGGCTAAAGGCTGAGAAGACGGTGCACACCACTAGTGTGTTTGTGGGGGGGAAAAGGGCGGGCTTCTATGTGAGTTCACATGCCTCTTGTATGTATAAAAGGACAGGCACCGATCAGAGCAGCAGATGGGGAGAAAAAGCTCATGGTTACAGGAACTGCATGGGGATAGAGCTCGTTAAAGTCAAGGATGCAAAGGCCTCCATCAGGCATCATAGCTAATTTTCGATGGTAGATAGGGGGAGACAACACACCTGCCCAGCCTGGACAAAACGCAAATTTTCTTTGGGCTGATTAACTTTAACATCGCGCCGAAGGGTGCAGGGGTCCCTCGAGTGAGCTCTCCATCATAGTGGCTAAAGGGCGGGAAGACGGTGCACACCACTAGTGTGTGTGGGGGGGCAAACAGGCGGGCTTCTATGCGAGTTCATATGCCTCTTGTGTGCATAGAAGGACAGGCACCGATCAGAGCAGCAGATGGGGAGAAAGAAGCTTGTGGTCACAGGAACTGCACGGGGATAGAGCTCATGGAAGTCAAGGATGCAAAGGCCACCATTAAGCATCATAGCTAATTTTTGACGGTAGACATAGGGAGAACACACACCTGCCCAGCCTGGACAAAACACAATTTTTAGGGGGGCTTGATTTTCTTTGCCATCGCGCTGAAGGGCACCGGGTTCCCTCGAGCGAGCTCTCTATCATAGTGGCTAAAGGGTGAGAAGATGGTGCACACAATTAGTGTGTGTGTGGGGGGGAAAGGGCGGGCTTCTATGCGAGTTCACATGCCTCTTGCGTGTATAAAAGGACAGGTACCGATCAGAGCAGCAGATGGGGAAAAAAAAGCTCTTGGTTACAGGAACTGCACGGGGATAGAGCTCGTGAAAGTCAAGGATGCAAAGGCCTCTATCAAGCATCATAGCTAATTTTCGATGGTAGATAGGGGGAGAACACACACCTGCCCAGCCTGGACAAAACACAAATTTTCTTTGGGCTGATTAACTTTACCATCGCGCCGAAGGGTGCAGGCGTCCCTCGAGTGAGCTGTCCATCATAATGGCTAAAGGGCGGGAAGACGCTGCACACCACTAGTGTGTGTGGGGGGGCAAACAGGCAGGCTTCTATGCACGTTCACATGCTTCTTGTGTGTATAAAAGGACAGACAACGATCAGAGCAGCAGATCAAGGGAGAAAGAAATTCATGGTCACAGGAACTGCACAGGGATAAAGCTCAGCTCGTGAAAGTCAAGGATGCAAAGGCCTCCATCAAGCATCATAGCTAATTTTCGACGGTAGATATGGGGAGAACACACACCTGCCCAGCCTGGACAAAACACACATTTTTTGCTATCGCGCTGAAGGGCGCCGGGGTCCCTCGAGTGAGCTCTTCATCATAGTGGCTAAAGGCTGAGAAGACGGTGCACACCACTAGTGTGTTTGTGGGGGGGAAAAGGGCGGGCTTCTATGTGAGTTCACATGCCTCTTGTATGTATAAAAGGACAGGCACCGATCAGAGCAGCAGATGGGGAGAAAAAGCTCATGGTTACAGGAACTGCATGGGGATAGAGCTCGTTAAAGTCAAGGATGCAAAGGCCTCCATCAGGCATCATAGCTAATTTTCGATGGTAGATAGGGGGAGACAACACACCTGCCCAGCCTGGACAAAACGCAAATTTTCTTTGGGCTGATTAACTTTAACATCGCGCCGAAGGGTGCAGGGGTCCCTCGAGTGAGCTCTCCATCATAGTGGCTAAAGGGCGGGAAGACGGTGCACACCACTAGTGTGTGTGGGGGGGCAAACAGGCGGGCTTCTCTGCGAGTTCATATGCCTCTTGTGTGCATAGAAGGACAGGCACCGATCAGAGCAGCAGATGGGGAGAAAGAAGCTTGTGGTCACAGGAACTGCACGGGGATAGAGCTCATGGAAGTCAAGGATGCAAAGGCCACCATTAAGCATCATAGCTAATTTTTGACGGTAGACATGGGGAGAACACACACCTGCCCTGCCTGGACAAAAGGCACATTGTTTTTGGGCTGATTAACTTTGCCATCGCACTGAAGGGCGCCGAGGTCCCTCGAGTGAGCTGTTCATCATAGTGGCTAAATGGCGGGAAGAAGGTGCACCCACTAGTGTGTGTGGGGGCGGGGGGCAAACGGGCGGGCTTCTATGTGAGTTCACATGCCTCTTGTGCGTATAAAAGGACAGGCACCGATCAGAGCAGCAGAACCAGGGAGAAAGAGGCTCGTGGTCACAGGAACTGCACGGGGATAGAGATCGTGAAAGTCAAGGATGCAAAGTTCTCCATCAAGCATCATAGCTAATTTTCGACGGTAGATATGGAGAGAACCCACACCTGCGCAGCCTGGACAAAACGCACATTTTTGGGGGGCTGATTAACTTTACGACTGCGCCGAAGGGTGCCGGGGTCCCTCGAGTGAACTGTCCATCATCGTGGCTAAAGGGCGGGAAGATGGTGCACACCACTAGTGTGTGTGGAGGGGGCAAACAGGCGGGCTTCTATGCAAGTTCACATGCCTCTTGTGTGTATAAAAGGACAGGCACCAATCGGAGCAGCAGATCCGGGGAGAAAGAAGCTCATGGTCACAGGAAATGCACGGGGATAGAGCTCGTGAAAATCAAGGATGGAAAGGCCTCCATCAAGCATCATAGCTAATTTTCGACGGTAGATATGGGGAGAACACACACCTGCCAAGCCTGGACAAAACACACATTTTTGGGGGGCTGATTAACTTTGCCATCACGCTGACGTGCGCCGGGCGGTAAGACGTTGCACACCACTAGTGTGTGTGTGGGAGGGGGGGAAAACGGGTGGGCTTTTATTCAAGTTCACATGCCTCTTGTGTGTATAAAAGGACAGGCACCGATCAGAGCAGCAGATGGGGAGAAAGAAGCTCATGGTCACAGGAACTGTACGGGGACAGAGCTCGTGAAAGTCAAGGGTGCAAAGGCCTCCATCAAGCATCATACTTAATTTTCGATGGTAGATATGGGGAGAACACACACCTGCCCAGCCTGGACAAAACACACATGTTATTTGGGCTGATTAACTTTACCATCGCACCGAAGGGTGCAGGGGTCCCTCGAGTGAGCTGTCTATCATAGTGGCTAAAGGGCGGGAAGACGGGGCACACCACTAGTGTGTGTGGGGGCGGGGGGCAAGCGGGCGGTCTTCTATGCGAGTTCACATGCCTCTTGTGTGTATAAAAGGACAGGCACCGTCCAGAGCAGCAGATCCATGGAGAAAGAAGCTCGTGGTCACAGGAACTGCACGGGGATAGAGCTCGTGAAGGTCAAGGATGCAAAGTTCTCCATCAAGCATCATAGCTAATTTTCGACAGTAGATATGGGGAGAACACACACCTGCCCAGCCTGGACAAAACACACATTTTTTGGGGGCTGATTAACTTTGCCATCGCGCTGAAGGGCGCAGGGGTCCCTCGAGTGAGCTGTCGATCACGGGGATAGAGCTCGTGAAGGTCAAGGATGCAAAGTTCTCCACCAGGCATCATAGCTAATTTTCGATGGTAGATAGGGGGAGACAACACACCTGCCCAGCCTGGACAAAACGCAAATTTTCTTTGGGCTGATTAACTTTACCATCGCGCCGAAGGGTGCAGGGGTCCCTCGAGTGAGCTCTCCATCATAGTGGCTAAAGGGCGGGAAGACGGTGCACACCACTAGTGTGTGTGGGGGGGCAAACGGGCGGGCTTCTATGCGAGTTCATATGCCTATTGTGTGTATAGAAGGACAGGCACCGATCAGCGCAGCAGATGGGGAGAAAGAAGCTTGTGGTCACAGGAACTGCACGGGGATAGAGTTTGTGAAAGTCAAGGATGCAAAGGCCACCATTAAGCATCATAGCAAATTTTTGACGGTAGATATGGGGAGAACACACACCTGCCCTGCCTGGACAAAACGCAAATTATTTTGGGGCTGATTAACTTTGCCATTGCACTGAAGGGCGCCGAGGTCCCTCGAGTGAGCTGTCTATCATAGTGGCTAAAGGGCGGGAAGACGGTGCACAAAACTAGTGTGTGTGGGGGGGGCAAACGGGCGGGCTTCTATGCGAGTTCATATGCCTTTTGTGTGTATAGAAGGACAGGCACCGATCAGAGCAGCAGATGGGGAGAAAGAAGCTTGTGGTCACAGGAACTGCACGGGGATAGAGCTTGTGAAAGTTAAGGATTCAAAGGCCTCCATAAAGCATCATAGCTAAATTTTGATGGTAGATATGGGGAGAACACACACCTGCACAGCCTGGACAAAACGCACATTTTTTGGGGGCTGATTAACTTTGCCATCGCGCAGAAGGGTGCCAGAGTCCCTCGAGTGAGCTGTCCATCATAGTGGCTAAAGGGCGGGAAGACGGTGCACCCACTAGTATGTGTGGGGGCGGGGGGCAAACGGGCGGTCTTCTATGCAAGTTCACATGCCTCTTGTGTGTATAAAAGGACAGGCACCAATCAGAGCAGCAGAACCGGGGAGAAAGAGGCTTGTGGTCACAGGAACTGCACAGGGAAAGAGATCGTGAAAGTCAAGGATGCAAAGTTCTCCATCAAGCATCATAGCTAATTTTCGACGGTAAATATGGAGAGAACACACACCTGCCCATCCTGGACAAAACGCACATTTTTGGGGGGCTGATTAACTTTACGACTGCGCCGAAGGGTGCCGGGGTCCCTCGAGTGAGCTGTCCATCATAGTGGCTAAAGGGCAGGAAGATGATGCACACCACTAGTGTGTGTGTGGAGGGGGCAAACAGGCGGGCTTCTATGCAAGTTCACATGCCTCTTGTGTGTATAAAAGGACAGGCACCGATCAGAACAGCAGAACCGGGGAGAAAGAGGCTCGTGGTCACAGGAACTGCAAGGGGATAGAGATCGTGAAAGTCAAGGATGCAAAGTTCTCCATCAAGCATCATAGCTAATTTTCGACGATAGATATGGAGAGAACACACACCTGCCCATCCTGGACAAAATGCACATTTTTGGGGGGCTGATTAACTTTACGACTGCGCCGAAGTGTGCGGGGGTCCCTCGAGTGAGCTGTCCATCATAGTGGCTAAAGGACGGGAAGATGGTGCACACCACTAGTGTGTGAGGAGGGGGCAAACAGGAGGGCTTCTATGCAAGTTCACATGCCTCTTGTGTGTATAAAAGGACAGGCACCAATCAGAGCAGCAGATCCGGGGAGAAAGAAGCTCATGGTCACAGGAAATGCACGGGGATAGAGCTCGTGAAAATCAAGGATGGAAAGGCCTCCATCAAGCATCATAGCTAATTTTCGACGGTAGATATGGGGCGAACACACCTGCCCAGCCTGGACAAAACACACATTTTTTGGGGGCTGATTAACTTTGCCATCGCGCTGACGGGCGCCGGGGTCCCTCGAGTGAGCTCTCGATCATAGTGGCTAAAGGGCGGGAAGACGTTGCACACCACTAGTGTGTGTGTGGGAGGGGGGAAAACGGGTGAGCTTTTATTCAAGTTCACATGCCTCTTGTGTGTATAAAAGGACAGGCACCGATCAGAGCAGCAGATGGGGAGAAAGAAGCTCATGGTCACAGGAACTGTACGGGGATAGAGCTTGTGAAAGTCAAGGATTCAAAGGCCTCCATCAAGCATCATACTTAATTTTCGATGGTAGATATGGGGAGAATACACACCTGCCCAGCCTGGACAAAACGCACATGTTATTTGGGCTGATTAACTTTACTATCGCGCCGAAGGGTGCAGGGGTCCCTCGAGTGAGCTGTCTATCATAGTGGCTAAAGGGCGGGAAGACGGTGCACACCACTAGTGTGTCTGGGGGGGGGCAAGCAGGCTTCTATGAGAGTTCATATGCCTCTTGTGTGTATAGAAGGACAGGCACCGATAAGATTAGCAGATGGGGAGAAAGAAGCTCGTGGTCACAGGAACTGCACGGGGATAGAGCTCGTGAAAGTTAAGGATGCAAAGGCCTCCATTAAGCATCATAGCTAATTTTTGACGGTAGATATGGGGAGAACACACACCTGCCCAGCCTGGACAAAATGCACATTTTTTGGGGGCTGATTAACTTTGCCATCGCGCCGAAGGGTGCTGGGGTCCCTCGAGTGAGCTGTCCTTCATAGTGGTTAAAGGGCGGGAAGACGGTGCACACCACTAGTGTGTGTTGGGGCGGGGGGCAAGCGGGTGGTCTTCTATCCAAGTTCACATGCCTCTTGTGTGTATAAAAGGACAGGCACCAATCAGAGCAGCAGATCCAGGGAGAAAGAAGCTTGTGGTCACAGGAAATGCACGGGGATAGAGCTCGTGAAAGTTAAGGATGCAAAGGCCTCCATCAAGCATCATAGCTAATTTTCGACGGTAGATATGGGGAGAACACACACCGGCCTAGCCTGGACAAAACGCACATTTTTTGGGGGCTGATTAACTTTACCATCGCGCCGACGATTGCCAGGGACCCTCGAGTGAGCTATCCATCATAGTGGCTAAAGGGCAGGAAAACGGTGCACACCACTAGTGCGTGTGGGGGGGGGGCAAATGGGCGGGCTTCTATGCGAGTTCACATGCCTCTTGTGTGTATAAAAGGACAGGCACCGATCAGAGCAGCAGATCCCGGGAGAAAGAAGCTCATGGTCACAGGAACTGCACGGGATAGAGCTCGTGAAAGTCAAGGATGCAAAGGCCTCCATCAAGCATCATAACTAACTTTCGACGGTAAATATGAGGAGAGCACACACCTGCCCAGCCTGGACAAAACACACAATTTTGGGGGGCTGATTAACTTTGCCATTGCGCTGAAGGGTGCGGGGGTCCCTCGAGTGAGCTGTCCATCATAGTGTCTAAAGGGGAGGGAAGATGGTGCACACCACTAGTGTGTGTGGGGGGGGGCAAATGGGCAGGCTTCTATGCAAGTTCACATGCCTCTTGTGTGTATAAAAGGACAGGCACCGATCAGAGCAGCAGATCCCGGGAGAAAGAAGCTCATGGTCACAGGAACTGCACGGGGATAGAGCTCTTGAAAGTCAAGGATGCATGAGGCCTCCATCAAGAATCATAGATAATTTTCGACGGTAGATATGGGGAGAACACACACCTGCCCAGCCTGGACAAAATGCACATTTATTTTGGGCTGATTAACTTTGCCATCCCGCTGAAGGGCGCTGGGGTGCCTCGAGTGAGCTGTCCATCATAGTGGCTAAAGGGCGGGAAGATGGTGCACACCACTAGTGTGTGTGTGGGGGGGGAAACGGGCGGGCTTCTATGCAAGTTCAAATGCCTCTTGTGTGTATAAAAGGACAGGCACCAATCAGAGCAGCAGATGGGGAGAAAGAAGCTCGTGGTCACAGGAACTGCACGGGGATAGAGCTTGTGAAAGTCAAGGATACAAAGGCCTCCATCTAGCATCATAGCTAATTTTCAACGGTAGATATGGGGAGAACACACACCTGCCCAGCCTGGACAAAACGCACAATTTTTGGGGCTGATTAACTTTGCCACCGCGCTGAAGGGCGCCATGGTCACTCGAGTGAGTTGTCCATCATAGTGGTTAAAGGGCGGGAAGACGTTGCACACCACTAGTGTGTGTGTGGGAGGGGGGGCAAACGGGTGGGCTTCTATGCGAGTTCACATGCCTCTTCTGTGTATAAAAGGACAGGCACCGATCAGAGCAGCAAATCCGGGGAGAAAGAAGCTCATGGTCACAGGAACTGCAAGGGGATAGAGCTCGTGAAAGTCAAGGATGCAAAGGCCTCCATCAAGCATCATAACTAACTTTCGACGGTAGATATGAGGAGAGCACACACCTGCCCAGCCTGGACAAAACACACATTTTTGGGGGGCTGATTAACTTTGCCATTGCGCCGAAGGGTGCGGGGGTCCCTCGAGTGAGCTGTCCATCATAGTGTCTAAAGGGGAGGGAAGATGGTGCACACCACTAGTGTGTGTGGGGGGGGGGCAAATGGGAGGGCTTCTATGCAAGTTCACATGCCTCTTGTGTGTATAAAAGGCAGGCACCGATCAGAGCAGCAGATCCGGGAAGAAAGAAGCTCGTGGTCACAGGAACTGCATGGGGATAGAGCTCGTGAAAGTCAAGGATGCAAAGTTCTCAATCAAGCATCATAGCTAATTTTCGACTGTAGATATGGGAGAACACACACCTGCCCAGCCTGCACAAAACGCACATTTTTGGGGGGCTGATTAACTTTACGACTGCGCCGAAGGGTGCCAGGGTTCCTCGAGTGAGCTGTCCATTATAGTGGCTAAAGGGCGGGAAGATGATGCACACCCCTAGTGTGTGTGGAGGGGGCAAAAAGGCGGGCTTCTATGCAAGTTCACATGCCTCTTGTGTGTATAAAAGGACAGGCACCGATCAGAGAAGCAGATCCGGGGAGAAAGAAGCTCATGGTCACAGGAAATGCACTGGGATAGAGCTCGTGAAAGTTAAGGATGCAAAGGCCTCCATCAAGCATCATAGCTAATTTTCGACGGTAGATATGGGGAGAACACACACCGGCCCAGCCTGGACAAAACACAATTTTTTGGGGGGCTGATTAACTTTACCATTGCGCCCAAGGGTGCCAGGGTCCCTTGAGTGAGCTGTCCATCATAGTGGCTAAAGGGCGGGAAGACTCTGCACACCACTCGTGTGTGTGTGGGGGGGCAAACGGGCGTGCTTCTATGGGAGTTCACATGCCTCTTGTGTGTATAAAAGGACAGGAATGATCAGAGCAGCAGATGGGGATAAAGAAGCTCATGGTCAAAGGAACTGCACGGGGACAGAGCTTGTAAAAGTCAAGGATGCAAAGGCCTCCATCAAGCATCATAGCTAATTTTCGATGGAGATATGGGGAGAACACACATCTGCCCAGCCTGGACAAAATGCAATTTTATTTTGGGGCTGATTAACTTTGCCATCGCGCTGAAGGGCGCCATGGTCCCTCGAGTGAGTTGTCCATCATAGTGGTTAAAGGGCGGGAAGACGTTGCACACCACTAGTGTGTGTGTGGGAGGGGGGCAAACGGGTGGGCTTCTATGCGAGTTCACATGCCTCTTGTGTGTATAAAAGGACAGGCACCGATCAGAGCAGCAAATCCGGGGAGAAAGAAGCTCATGGTCACAGGAACTGCAAGGGGATAGAGCTCGTGAAAGTCAAGGATGCAAAGGCCTCCATCAAGCATCATAACTAACTTTCGACAGTAGATATGAGGAGAGCACACACCTGCCCAGCCTGGACAAAACGCACATTTTTGGGGGGCTGATTAACTTTGCCATTGCGCCGAAGGGTGCCGGGGTCCCTCGAGTGAGCTGTCCATCATAGTGGCTAAAGGGAGGGAAGATGGTGCACACCACTAGTGTGTGTGTGGGGGGGGGCAAATGGGAGGGCTTCTATGCAAGTTCACATGCCTCTTGTGTGTATAAAAGGCAGGCACCGATCAGAGCAGCAGATCCGGGAAGAAAGAAGCTTGTGGTCACAGGAACTGCATGGGGATAGAGCTTGTGAAAGTCAAGGATGCAAAGTTCTCCATCAAGCATCATAGCTAATTTTCGACTGTAGATATGGGAGAACACACACCTGCCCAGCCTGCACAAAACGCACATTTTTGGGGGGCTGATTAACTTTACGACTTCGCCGAAGGGTGCCATGGTCCTTCGAGTGAGCTGTCCATTATAGTGGCTAAAGGGCGGGAAGATGATGCACACCCCTAGTGTGTGTGGAGGGGGCAAAAAGGCGGGCTTCTATGCAAGTTCACATGCCTCTTGTGTGTATAAAAGGACAGGCACCGATCAGAGAAGCAGATCCGGGGAGAAAGAAGCTCATGGTCACAGGAAATGCACGGGGATAGAGCTCGTGAAAGTTAAGGATGCAAAGGCCTCCATCAAGCATCATAGCTAATTTTCGACTGTAGATATGGGGAGAACACACACCGGCCCAGCCTGGACAAAATGCACATTTTTTGGGGGCTGATTAACTTTACCATCACGTCGAAGATTGCCAGGGTCCCTCAAGTGAGCTGTCCATCATAGTGGCAAAAGGGCAGGAAAACGGTGCACACCACTAGTGCGTGTGGGGGGGCAAATGGGCGGGCTTCTATGCGAGTTCACATGGCTCTTGTGTGGATAAAAAGACAGGCACCGATCAAAGCAGCAAATCCCGGGAGAAAGAAGCTCATGGTCACAGGAACTGCACTGGAATAGAGCTCGTGAAAGTCAAGGATGCATGAGGCCTCCATCAAGCATCATCGCTAATTTTCGACTGTAGATATGGGGAGAACACACACCTGCCCAGCCTGGACAAAACGCACATTTTTGGGGGGCTGATTATTTTTACCATTGCGCCCAAGGGTGCCAGGGTCCCTCGAGTGAGCTGTCCAACATAGTGGCTAAATGGCGGGAAGACTGTGCCCACCACAAGTGCGAGTGTGGGGGGCAAATGGGCGGGCTTCTATGCCAGTTCACATGCCTGTTGTGTGTATAAATAAAAATGCACCAATCAGAGCAGCAGATCCGGGGAGAAAGAAGCTCATGGTCACAGGAACTGCACAGGGATAGAGCTCTTTAAAGTCAAGGATGCAAAGGCCTCCATCAAACATCATAGCTAATTTTCAACTGTAGATATGGGGAGAACACACACCTGCCCAGCCTGGACAAAACGCTACTTTTTTGGGGGCTGATTACCTTTACCATCGCGCCGAAGGGTGCCGGGGTCCCTCAAGTGAGTTGTCCATCATAGTGGCTAAAGGGCGGGAAGACGGTGCTCACCACTAGTGTGTGTGTGGGGGGCCAAACGGGCGGGCTTCTATGCGAGTTCACATGCCTCTTGTGTGTATAAAAGGACAGGCACCGATCAGAGCAGCAGATGGGAAGAAAGAAGCTCATGGTCACAGGAACTGCATGGGGATAGAGCTTGGGAAAGTCACGGATGCAAAGGCCTCCATCAAGCATCATAGCTAACTTTCGACGGTAGATATGGGGAGAACACACACCTGCCCAGCCTGGACACAATGCACATTTTTGGGGGGCTGATTAACTTTGCTATCGCACTGAAGGGCGCCAGGGTTCCTCGAGTGAGCTGTCCATCATAGTGGCTAAAGGGCGGGAAGACGGTGCACACCAATAGTGTGTGTGTGGGAGTGGGGGCACACGGGTGGACTTCTATGCGAGTTCACATGCCTTTTGAGTGTATAAAAGGACAGGCACCAATCAGAGCAGCAGATCCGGGGAGACAGAAGTTCGTGGTCACAGGAATCGCACTGGGATAGAGCTCGTAGGAGTCAAGGATGCAAAGGCCTCCATCAAGCATCATAGCTAATTTTCGACAGTAGATATGGGGAGAACACACACCTGCCCAGCCTGGACAAAACACAATTTTTTGGGGGGCTGGTTAACTTTACCATTGCGCCCAAGGGTGCAAGGGTCCCTCGAGTGAGCTGTCCATCATAGTGGCTAAAGGGCGGGAAGACTCTGCACACCACTCGTGTGTGTGGGGGGGGCAAACGGGAGGGCTTCTATGCGAGTTCACATGCCTCTTGTGTGTATAAAAGGACAGGAATGATCAGAGCAGCAGATGGGGATAAAGAAGCTTGTGGTCACAGGAACTGCACGGGGATAGAGCTTGTGAAAGTCATGGATGCAAAGTCCTCCATCAAGCATCATAGCTAACTTTCGACTGTAGATATGGGGAGAACACACACCTGGCCACCCTGGACAAAACGTAAATTTTTGGGAGGCTGATTATTTTTACCATTGCGACCAAGGGTGCTGGGGTCCCTCGAGCGAGCTGCCCAACATAGTGGCTAAAGGGCGGGAAGACTGTGCCCACCACAAGTGCGAGTGTGGGGGGCAAATGGGCGGGCTTCTATGCGAGTTCACATGCCTCTTGTGTGTATAAAAAAAAGGCACCAATCAGAGCAGCAGATCCGGGGAGAAAGAAGCTCATGGTCACAGGAACTGCACAGGGATAGAGCTCTTTAAAGTCAAGGATGCAAAGGCCTCCATCAAGCATCATAGCTAATTTTCAACTGTAGATATGGGGAGAACACACACCTGCCCAGCCTGGACAAAACGCAAATTTTTTGGGGGCTGATTAACTTTACCATCGCGCCGAAGGGTGCCGGGGTCCCTCAAGTGAGTTGTCCATCATAGTGGCTAAAGGGCGGGAAGATGGTGCTCACCACTAGTGAGTGTGTCTCGGGGGGCAAACGGGCGGGCTTCTATGCGAGTTCACATGCCTCTTGTGTGTATAAAAGGACAGGCACCGATCAGAGCAGCAGATGGGGAGAAAGAAGCTCATGGTCACATGAACTGCATGGGGATAGAGCTTGGGAAAGTCAAGGATACAAAGACCTCCATCAAGCATCATAGCTAACTTTCGACGGTAGATATGGGGAGAACACACACCTGCCCAGCCTGGACAAAGTGCACATTTTTGGGTGGCTGATTAACTTTGCCATCACACTAAAGGGCGCCAGGGTTCCTCGAGTGAGCTGTCCATCATAGTGGCTAAAGGGCGGGAAGACGGTGCACACCAATAGTGTGTGTGTGGGAGGGGGGGCACACTGGTGGACTTCTATGCAAGTTCACATGCCTTTTGAGTGTATAAAAGGACAGGCACTGATCAGAGCAGCAGATCCGGGGAGACAGAAGTTCGTGGTCACAGGAATCGCACTGGGATAGAGCTCGTAAGAGTCAAGGATGCAAAGGCCTCCATCAAGCATCATAGCTAATTTTCGACAGTAGATATGGGGAGAACACACACCTGCCCAGCCTGGACAAAACACAATTTTTGGGGGGCTGATTAACTTTACCATTGCGCCCAAGGGTGCCAGGGTCCCTTGAGTGAGCTGTCCATCATAGTGGCTAAAGGGCGGGAAGACTCTGCACACCACTCGTGTTTGTGTGGGGGGGCAAACGGGCGTGCTTCTATGGGAGTTCACATGCCTCTTGTGTGTATAAAAGGACAGGAATGATCAGAGCAGCAGATGGGGATAAAGAAGCTCATGGTCAAAGGAACTGCATGAGGATAGAGCTCGTAAAAGTCAAGGATGCAAAGGCCTCCATCAAGCATCATAGCTAATTTTCGATGGAGATATGGGGAGAACACACATCTGCCCAGCCTGGACAAAATGCAATTTTATTTTGGGCTGATTAACTTTACCATCGCGCCGAAGGGTGCGGTGGTCCCTTGAGTGTGATGTCCATCATAGTGGCTAAAGGGCGGGAAGACGGTGCACACCAATAGTGTGTGTTTGAGGGGGCAAACGGGCAGGCTTCTATGCGAGTTCACATGCCTCTTGTGTGTATAAAAGGACAGGCACCGATCACAGCAGCAGATGGGGAGAAAGAAGCTCGTGGTCATAGGAACTGCACGGGGATAGAGCTCGTGAAAGTCAAGGATGCAAAGGCCTCCATCAAGCATCATAACTAATTTTCGATGGTAGATATGGGGAGAACACAGATTTGCCCAGCCTGGACACAAACGCACATTTTTTTTGGGCTGATTAACTTTGCCATTGCGCCGACGAGTGCCGGGGTCCCTTGAGTGAGCTGTCCAATATAGTGGCTAAAGGGTGGGAAGACTGTGCACACCACTAGTGTGTGTGGGGGGGCTAATGGGCGGGTTTCTATGCGAGTTCACATGCCTCTTGTGAGTATAAAAGGACAGGCACCGATCGGAGCAGCAGATGGTGAGAAAGAAGCTCATGGTCACAGGAACTGCACGGGGATAGAGCTTGTGAAAGTCAAGGATGCAAAGGCCTCCATCAAGCATCATAACTCATTTTCGATGGTAGAAAAGGGGAGAACACACACCTGCCCAGCCTGGATAAAAATGATTTTTTTTTAGGGCTGATTAACTTTGCCATCGCGCCGAAGGTTCCCGGGGTCCCTTGAGTGAGCTGTCCATCATAGTGGCTAAAGGGCGGGAAGACTGTGCACACCACTAGTGTGTGTGTGGGGGGGCAAACGGGCGGGCTTCTATGCAAGTTCACATGCCTCTTATGTGTATAAAAGGACAGGCACCGATCAGAGCAGGAGATCCGGAGAGAAAGAAGCTTGTGGTCACAGGAACTGCACGGAGATATAGCTTGTGAAAATCAAGGATGCAAAGGCCTCCATCAAGCATCATAGCTAATTTTCGATCGTAGATATGGGGAGAAAACACACCTGCCCAGCCTGGACAAAACGCAAATCTTTTGGGGGCTGATAAACTTTAGCATCGCGCCGAAGGGTGCCGTGGTCCCTCGAGTGAGCTGTCCAGCATAGTGGCTAAAGGTGGGCAAGACGGTGCACACCACAAGTGTGTGTGTGGGGGGCAAATGGGCAAGCTTCTATGCAAGTTCACATGCCTCTTGTGTGTATAAAAAACCAGGCACCGATCAGAGCAGCAGACCCGGGGAGAAAGAAGCTCATGGTCACAGGAACTGCACTGGGATAGAGCTCATTAAATACAAGTATGCAAAGGCCTCTGTCAAGCTTCATAGCTAATTTTCAACGGTAGATATGGGGAGAACACACACCTGCCCAGCCTGGACAAAACGCTCATTTTTTGGGTGCTGATTAACTTTACCATCGCGCCGAAGGGTGCCGGGGTCCCTCGTGTGAGCTGTCCAGCATAGTGGCTAAAGGTCGGGAAGACGGTGCACACCACAAGTGTGTGTGTGGGGGGCAAATGGGCAAGCTTCTATGCAAGTTCACATGCCTCTTGTGTGTATAAAAAACCAGGCACCGATCAGAGCAGCAGACCCGGGGAGAAAGAAGCTCATGGTCACAGGAACTGCACTGGAATAGAGCTCATTAAAGACAAGTATGCAAAGGCCTCCGTCAAGCTTCATAGCTAATTTTCAACGGTAGATATGGGGAGAACACACACCTGCCCAGCCTGGACAAAACGCTCATTTTTTGGGTGCTGATTAACTTTACCATCGCGCCGAAGGGTGCCGGGGTCCCTCGTGTGAGTTGTCCATCATAGTGGCTAAAGGGCGGGAAGACGGTGCTCACCACTAGTGTGTGTTTTGGGGGGCAAAAGGGCGGGTTTCTATGTGAGTTCACATGCCTCTTGTGTGTATAAAAGGACAAGCACCGATCAGAGCAGCAGATGGGGAGAAATAAGCTCATGGTCAGAGGAACTGCACGGGGATAGAGCTTGGGAAAATCAAGGATGCAAAGGCCTCCATCAAGCATCATAGCTAACTTTCGACGGTAGATATGGGGAGAACGCACACCTGCCCAGCCTGGACAAAATGCTAATTTTTTGGGGGCTGATTAACTTTACCTTTGCGCCCAAGGGTGCCGGGGTCCCTCGGGTGAGCTGTCCAACATAGTGGCTAAAGGGCGGCAAGACTGTGCACACCACTAGTGTGTGTGGGGGGGGGCAAACGGGCGGGTTTCTATGCGAGTTCACATGACTCTTGTGTGTATAAAAGGACAGGCACCAATCAGAGCAGCAGATCCGGGGAGAAAGAAGCTCATGGTCACAGGAAATGCACGGGGATAGAGCTCATGAAAATCAAGGATGAAAAGGCCTCCATCAAGCATCATAGCTAATTTTCGATAGTAGAAATGGGGAGAACACACACCTGCCCAGCCTGGATAAAAATGAAATTTTTTTTGAAGCTGATTAACTTTGCCATCGCACAGAAGGGTGCCGGGGTCCCTCGAGTGAGCTGTCCATCATAGTGGCTAAAGGGCAGGAAGATGGTGCACACCACTAGTGTGTGTGTGTGGGGGGGGGCAAACGGGCGGGCTTCTATGCAAGTTCACATTCCTCTTATGTGTATAAAAGGATAGGCACCGATCAGAGCAGGAGATCCAGAGAGAATGAAGCTTGTGCTCACAGGAACTGCACGGAGATATAGCTCATGAAAATCAAGGATGCAAAGGCCTCCATCAAGCATCATAGCTAATTTTCGATGGTAGATATGGGGAGAACACACACCTGCCCAGCCTGGACAAAATGCAAATCTTTTGGGGGCTGATAAACTTTAGCATCGCGCCGAAGGGTGCCGGGGTCCCTCGAGTGAGCTGTCCAGCATAGTGGCTAAAGGTCGGGAAGACGGTGCACACCACAAGTGCGTGTGTGGGGGGCAAATCGGCAAGCTTTTATGCAAGTTCACATGCCTCTTGTGTGTATAAAAAAACGGGCACCGATCAGAGCAGCAGACCCTGGGAGAAAGAAGCTCATGGTCACAGGAACTGCACGGGGATAGAGCTTGGGAAAGTCAAGGATGCAAAGGCCTCCATCAATCATCATTGCTAACTTTCAACGGTAGATATGGGGAGAACACACTCCTGCCCAGCCTGGACAAAATGCACATTTTTGGGGGGCTGATTAACTTTTCCATCGCACTGAAGGGCGCCAGGGTTCCTCGAGTGAGCTGTCCATCATAGTGGCTAAAGGTCCGGAAGACGGTGCACACCAGTAGTGTGTGTGTTGGGGGGGCACACGGGCGGGCTTCTATGCGAGTTCACATGCCTCTTGTTTGTATAAAAGGACAGGCACCGATCAGAGCAGCAGATCCGGGGAGACAGAAGTTCGTAGTCACAGGAACTGCACTGTGATGAAGCTTGTGAAAGTCAAGGATGCAAAAGCCTCCATCAAGCATCATAGCTAATTT
Organism: Lissotriton vulgaris; assembly: GCF_964263255.1. Taxonomy (NCBI): domain Eukaryota; kingdom Metazoa; phylum Chordata; class Amphibia; order Caudata; family Salamandridae; genus Lissotriton; species Lissotriton vulgaris. The sequence continues at coordinate 1,291,528,871 of NC_141689.1, read as the reverse complement.
TCGACGGTAGATATAGGGAGAACACACACCTGCCTAGCGTGGACAAAACGCAATTTTTTGGGGGGCTGATTAACTTTACCATCGCGCTGAAGGGTGCAGCGGTCCCTCGAGTGAGCTGTCCGTCATAGTGGCTAAAGGGCTGGAAGACGGTGCACACCACTATTGTGTGTGGGGGGGCAAACGGGCAGGCTTCTAAGCGAGTTCACATGCCTCTTGTGTGTATAAAAGGACAGGCACCGATCAGAGCAGCAGATGGGGAGAAAGAAGCTCGTGGTCACAAGAACTGCATGGGGATAGAGCTTGTGAAAGTCAAGGATGCAAAGGCCTCCATCAAGCATCATAGCTAATTTTCGATGGTAAATATGAGGAGAACACACACAGGCCCAGCCTGGACAAAACACACATTTTTTTTGGGCTAATTAACTTTGCCATTGCGCTGAAGGACGCCTGGGTCTCTCCAGTGAGCTGTACATCATAGTTTCTAAAGGACGGGAAGACGGTGGACACCACTAGTGTGTTTGTAGGGGAATACAGGCAGGCTTCTATGCGAGTTCACATGCCTCTTGAGTGCATAAAGGGACAGGCAGCATATCCGTGGAGAAAGAAGTTTGTGGTCACAGGAACTGCACAGGGATAGAGCTGGTGAGAGTCAAGGATGCAAATGCCTCCATCAAGCCTCATAGCTAATTTGCAATGGTAGATATGGTGGGAACACACACCTGCCCAGCCTGGACAAAACGCACATTTGTTTTGGGCTGATTAACTTTGCCATCGCACTGAAGTGCGTCGGGTCCCTCGAGTGAGCTGTCCATCATAGTGGCTAAAGGGCGGGAAGACGGTTCACACCACTAGTGTGTGGGGGGGGGAACTGTCAGGCTTCTATGCGAGTTCACATGCTTCTTCTGTGTATAAAAGGACAGGCACCGATCAGAGCAGCAGATCCAGGGAGAAAGAAGCTTGTGGTCACAGGAACTGCACGGGGATAGAGCTCGTGAAAGTCAAGGTTGCAAAGACCTCCATCAATCATCATAGGTAATTTTCGACGGTAGATATGGGGAGAACACACACCTGCCCAGCCTGGACAAAACGCACATTTCTGAGGGGCTGATTAACTTTACCATTGCGTCGAAGGGTGCCGGGGTCCCTCGAGTGAGCTGTCCATCATAGTGGTTAAAGAGCGGGAAGACGGTACACACCACTAGTGTGTGTGGGGGGCAAAGGGTCAGGCTTCTATGCGAGTTCACATGCCTCTTGTGTGTATAAAAGGACAGGCACCGATCAGAGCAGCAGATCCTGGGAGAAAGAAGCTTGTGGTCACAGGAACTGCACGGGGATGGAGCTTGTTAAAGTTAGGATGCAAAGGCCTCCATCAAGCATCATAGCTAATTTTCGACTGAAGATATGGGGAGAACACACACCTGCCCAGCCTGGACAAAACACACTTTTTTTCGGGCTGATTAACTTTGCAATTGCGCCAAAGGGTGCCGGGGTCCCTCGAGTGAGCTGACCATCATAGTGGCTAAAGGGCAGGAAGACGGTGCACACCACTAGTGTGTGTGGGGGTGGGAGAAAACGGGCAGACTTTTATGTGAGTTCACATGCCTCTTGTGTGTATAAAAGGACAGGCACTGATCAGAGCAGCAGATCCAGGGAGAAAGAAGCTCGTGGTCACAGGAACTGCACGGGGATAGAGCTAGTGAAAATCAAGGATGCAAAGGCCTCCATCAAGCATCATAGCTAATTTTCGACTGTAGATATGGGGAGAACACACACCTGCCCAGCCTGGACAAAATGCACATTTTTGGGGGGCTGATTAACTTTACCACAGCCCCGAAGGGTGCCGGGGTCCCTCGAGTGAGCTGTCTATCATAGTGGCTAAAGGGCGGGAATATGGTGCACACCACTAGTGTGTGTGAGGTGGGGGCAAACGGGCGGGCTTCTATGCAAGTTCACATGCCTTTTGTGTGTATAAAAGGACAGGCACCGATCAGAGCAGCAGATACGGGGAGAAAGAAGCTCGTGGTCACAGGAACTGCACGGGATAGAGCTCGTGAAAATCAAGGATGCAAAGGCCTCCATGAAGCATCATAGCTAATTTTCGACTGTAGATTTGGGGAGAACACACACCTGCGCAGCCTGGACAAAACTCACATTTTTTGGGGGCTGATTAACTTTACCACCGCACCGAAGGGTGCCGGGGTCCGTCAAGTGAGCTGTCCATCATAGTGGCTAAAGGGCGGGAAGATGGTGCACACCTATAGTGTGTGTGGGGGGGCAAACGGGCAGGCTTCTATGCAAGTTCACATGCCTCTTGTGTGTATAAAAGGACAGGCACCGATCAGAGCAGCAGATCCGGGGAGAATGAAGCTCAAGGTCACAGGAACTGCACGGGGATAGAGCTCGTGAAAGTCAAGGATGCAAAGGCCTCTATCAAGCATCTTAGCTCATTTTTGACGGAAGATATGGAGAGAACACACACCTGCCCAGCCTGGACAAAATGCACATTTTTTTGGGGCTGATTAACTTTGCCATCGCACTGAAGGGCGCCGGGTCCCTCGAGTGAGCTGTCCACCATAGTGGCTAAAGTGTGGGAAGACGGTGCACACCACTAGTGTGTGTGTGCGGGGGGCAAAGGGGCGGGATTCTATGCAAGTTCACATGCCTCTTATGTGTATAAAAGGACAGGCACCGATCAGAGCAGGAGATCCGGAGAGAAAGAAGCTTGTGGTCACAGGAATTGCACGGAGATATAGCTTGTGAAAATCAAGGATGCAAAAGCCTCCATCAAGCATCATAGCTAATTTTCGATGGAAGATATGGGGAGAACACACACCTGCCCAGCCTGGACAAAATGCAAATCTTTTGAGGGCTGATAAACTTTAGCATCGCGACGAAGGGTGCCGGGGTCCCTCGACTGAGCTGTCCAGCATAGTGGCCAAAGGTCGGGAAGACAGTGCACACCACAAGTGCGTGTGTGGGGGGCAAATGGGCAAACTTCTATGCAAGTTCACATGCCTCTTGTGTGTATAAAAGAACAGGCACCGATCAGAGCAGCAGACCCGGGGAGAAAGAAGCTCATGGTCACAGGAACTGCACGGGGATAGAGCTCGTTAAAGTCAAGTATGCAAAGGCCTCCATCAAGCATCATAGCTAATTTTCAACAATAGATATGGGGAGAACACACACCTGCCCATCCTGGACAAAACGCTCATTTTTTGGGGGCTGATTAACTTTACCATTGCGCCGAAGGGTGCCGGGGTCCCTCGTGTGAGTTGTCCATCATAGTGGCTAATGGGCGGGAAGACGGTGCTCACCACTAGTGTGTGTGTCGGAGGGGGGGTAAACGGGTGGGCTTCTATGCGAGTTCACATGCCTCTTGTGTGTATAAAAGGACAGGCACCGATCAGAGCAGCAAATCCGGGGAGAAAGAAGCTTGTGGTCACAGGAACTGCACGGGGATAGAGCTTGTGAAAGTCAAGGATGCAAAGGCCTCCATCAGGCATCATAGCTAATTTTCGATGGTAGATAGGGGGAGACAACACACCTGCCCAGCCTGGACAAAACGCAAATTTTCTTTGGGCTGATTAACTTTAACATCGCGCCGAAGGGTGCAGGGGTCCCTCGAGTGAGCTCTCCATCATAGTGGCTAAAGGGCGGGAAGACGGTGCACACCACTAGTGTGTGTGGGGGGGCAAACAGGCGGGCTTCTATGCGAGTTCATATGCCTCTTGTGTGCATAGAAGGACAGGCACCGATCAGAGCAGCAGATGGGGAGAAAGAAGCTTGTGGTCACAGGAACTGCACGGGGATAGAGCTCATGGAAGTCAAGGATGCAAAGGCCACCATTAAGCATCATAGCTAATTTTTGACGGTAGATATGGGGAGAACACACACCTGCCCTGCCTGGACAAAAGGCACATTGTTTTTGGGCTGATTAACTTTGCCATCGCACTGAAGGGTGCCGGGGTCCCTCGAGTGAGCTGACCATCATAGTGGCTAAAGGGCGGGAAGACGGTGCACACCACTAGTGTGTGTGGGGGCGGGGGAAAACGGGCGGGCTTCTATGCGAGTTCACATACCTCTTGTGTGTATAAAAGGACAAGCACTGATCAGAGAAGCAGATCCAGGGAGAAAGAAGCTTGTGGTCACAGGAACTGCACGGGGATAGAGCTCGTGAAAATGAAGGATGCAAAGGCCTCCATCAAGCATCATAGCTTATTTTCAACGGTAGATATGGGGAGAACACACACCTGCCCAGCCTGGACAAAATGCACATTTTTGGGGGGCTGATTAACTTTACCACAGCGCCGAACGGTGCCGGGGTCCCTTGAGTGAGCTGTCTATCATAGTGCCTAAAGGGCGGGAAGATGGTGCACACCACTAGTGTGTGTGAGGTGGGGGCAAACGGGCGGGCTTCTATGCAAGTTCACATGCCTTTTGTGTTTATAAAAGGACAGGCACCGATCAGAGCAGCAGATACGGGGAGAAAGAATCTCGTGGTCACAGGAACTGCACGGGGATAGAGCTCGTGAAAATCAAGTATGCAAAGGCCTCCATGAAGCATCATAGCTAATTTTCCACTGTAGATTTGGGGAGAACACGCACCTGCCCAGCCTGGACAAAACGCACATTTTTGGAGGGCTGATTAACTTTACCACCGTGCCGAAGGGTGCCGGGGTCCCTCGAGTGAGCTGTCCATCATAGTGGCTAAAGGGCGGGAAGATGGTGCACACCACTAGTGTGTGGGGGGGGGCAAACGGGCAGGCTTCTATGCAAGTTCACATGCCTCTTGTGTGTATAAAAGGACAGGCACAGATCAGAGCAGCAGATCCGGGGAGAATGAAGCTCATGGTCACAGGAACTGCACGGGGATAGAGCTTGTGAAAGTCAAGGATGCTAAGGCCTCCATCAAGCATCATAGCTAATTTTCGATGGTAGATAGGGGGAGAACACACATTTGCCCAGCCTGGACACAAACGCACATTTTTTTTGGGCTGATTAACTTTGCCATTGTGCCGAAGGGTGCTGGGGTCCCTCGAGTGAGCTGTCTACCATAGTGGCTAAAGGGCGGGAAGATGGTGCACACCACTAGTGTGTGTAAGGGGGAGGGAAATGGGCGAGCTTCTATGCAAGTTTACATGCCTGTTGTGTGTATAAAAGGCAGGCACCGATCAGAGCAGCAGATCCGGGGAGAAAGAAGCTCATGGTCACAGGAACTGCACGGGGATAGAGCTTGGGAAAGTCAAGGATGCAAAGGCCTCCTTCTGTCATGATTCCCGATCTTGCTCTGAGTTCTCATACACCCCTCTGAACCCTTGTATTTCTATAGGGACTGTACATCATGTCTAGTACAGTGTTACATGTATTTCGTCACCCATGAGCAACTAAAAACTGGTCCTCCTTTTGAAACCCTCCCCTGTCCCGTGCCAACCAGCACTCCATATGTATATGTGAATGGGTTAATGTGCTTAGGTGTATAACTGTATTTTGTAGTGCTCATGTGCTTTTGATATCTCTTGCATGTAGCAATGCTTGTTTTTATTCCTTGTTTTCATTTTGACATAGAAGCATTTCCCTTGCCTTTTGAACTGGTGTCAGGTTTGCTCCGTTTCAGCAATTAAGCAGAACTAAAACAAGCATTGGTGCTGAGCAGTCTACAAGCTGCTTTCAGCACTAACAAGTGAAAGACCCGACCTGGTTCTTTACTGGGGGTCGGGAATCAAGGCACGTCACTACGTGCAACGTAACAGCCGTTTTGGGTGTGGCATGACTATATATTGCCACACCCAACGCAGCACGTCGCTTAGCCTTCCAGCTTCGATCGAGGAAAGCTGGTAACTCACCTGATTCTCGGCGTTGATTCTTCTCTTTTTCTGGAAACCACTAGATGGCAGCACAGCATTGCAGAAACACCTAAGGAAAGAAAAGAAGCAGAAAGAAAGCTAAGTGATCGTTTCTTTTTCTGGCGCCCATCGCAAGACAGAACAGAACTTGAAAGATAATCTTTAATTATTTAAAGGAACCATTTTTGGAACATTTCTTTACAACCAAAGCTTTGAAGAAAACCAAGGAGAATTTAAAGGGACTCAATGCTTTTAAGTAGTTTGTATGTGCAATGTGTTGCATGATATTTGTTTACTTTTAGAGAAACATGATGGTATAAAGACATAGGAGAATCAGAAGGAAGTAAGTAAAGATGGAAGTGAAGATCTAGTGTTTAAATAGAACAGTTAGAGAAATTAGAAACTTATTCATGTGTTTTCATGTTCTAGAAAATAAGCAATCATCATTCTGACTACGCCTACTGCTGATACGACTTCAGAAACTGTATCTTCACCATCACAAGACTACTGGACATCACTCCCAATTCCTAAAGATCGCAGGTAGGAAGGTTTTCTTTAGAATTTCTGAACTAAAGGTCAGAGGGTCTTACACTGTTAGCTCAAAAGACAACTCAGGGTAGTATTCTTATACATATGTCTTGTTGCCTCGCAGGTCGACAACAGGACAGCGCCAGCGTCCAGTACCCGGCCTTCCTCCCGGGTTTCTATTGTGTAGCCTAGTGTACTTAAAAAACCATAGGTTATTTAGTAGAGCTCTGGGAAGTTGGTTCATAGCGTCTCTGCGAAACCCCTTCAAGCACCCTACAGGTAAGAGAGCGTTTGAGTGTCCCGACAGAAGGCTAAGCCCACGAATACAGGTTCGCCCAGACGCTATGAATCCATTTTCACAGATCTCATTGCAGGATATTGATGCAATTCTGTCTGATAATAAAGCTGAGAATGCAGAGTTGCGTAGAGATATCTCAGCTTTGCAAAATAATATGCAAACAACCCTTACTTCTAGTTCTAACCCATGGGGATCGCCTTCGGCAGAGAAGCCAATTTTAAAGCCACCTAGTTTTAAACCAAACTTGCAGACTCTTCATAGTACCTCTGCCTCTGCCCCAACGCAAATTCAAGTTGTAACTCCAGTTACTGTGCCCTTGGCTCACACCGGAAAGGTTTTATGAGGATAGTGCGAAATTTACTATTTTTCTGAATCAATGCCATCTACATTTTATAGCAAAACCAACTGCTTTCCCTGATGACTCTGCAAAGGTAGCTTTCATTTTGTCTTATTTAGGGGGTGATGCAGCTTTATGGTCAGTACCCATAGTGGAACGTAATGATCCTTTATTATATGACTTTAGACGGTTCAAAGAGACAATGAAAAAATTGGTTGCCAAACATGTGTTTGTTCAGTCAGCCGATCATGCACACCTCAACTTGAAGCAGGGATCATCTGATTTAATTCATTACATCTCCTTGTTCAATCGATTAGTGATTGAAGCTGAGTGGCCTGAAGAAAAAAGAGTCTCTCTGTTTTATAGAGGTCCAAGAGATGGCTTAAAGGATATGGTTACGCAAATCCTGAACCCACCCGAAAATTGTGGAGAATTCATAGATTTAGTGGTGAAATTAAACCACAGGTTAAATGAAAGAAAGGGAGAGAAAGGGAAAACTGATCATAAGATGTTTGTATTCAAAGAAAAATCTAATCCAAAAAGTGACTTATCTCCTAAGGAAGACATGGGAGAACCAATGCAAGTCCGAACTTTGAGAGGCCCACTTACTAAAGAGGAAAAGGAGAAGCGAAGGAAAATGAATTAGTGGTTGTACTGTGGTAAATCAGGTCACTTCGTAAAAGAGTGTCCTACACGTCCAAACAAACCAAAAGGGAAGGGCAATGAGGTGGCTGTCTTAGAACAGTTGGAAAACTAGATCACTCGGCAAAAATTGAGGCCGCTTTGTCGAGTAAGCAGTCAAGTTTGGCCTCTATTGTTCCTACGGTCTCAACTAACCATCTTAGTATAAGGGTGACCATACAATCCTTCAACAATAAAGCCTTGTCATGGTCCGTGGATGCCTTAATTGACTACGGAGCCACAGGCAATTTTATTGACACTAAATTCATACTTGAGTTAGGGTTTCAAAAGCTACAAAAATTAAACCCAGAGATTGTAAGAGCAGTGGATGGCAAAGAATTAACCTCAGGCCCAATACAATTTCATACCGAAAATCTACTCATGATTTGTTCTGAACAACATTTTGAAGACATTACTTTTGATATAATTGACGCTCCCCAGTTTCGCCTTATTTTAGGAATCCCATGGTTAGTTCGACATAACCCGCAGATAAACTGGGTACAAAAAACATTATTGTTCAAATCCGAACATTGTCAGTCAGTGTGTTTTCACCACCATAGTTCTGAGTTGTTAATACAAGGTTATGACTTTCCCAAAACATCAGAAAATGTGTTAGCCATACAGGGGGTTCCATCCGAGTACACAGATCTTCTTGACGTGTTTGATAAAAAAAGAGCGAACACAATACCACCTCATAGAGACTTCGACTGCCGAATTGACCTAACGCCTGGAGCTACACTACCTTGTAGTCGCATTTATGCACTTACCGAGTCAGAGAATGAACATTTAAGAGCTTATCTAGATGAATATCTAGAGAATGGTTTCATTAGACATTCTAAGTCCCCGGTCTCTTCGCCTCTCTTTTTCATACCAAAGAAGGGGGGGAATTGCGCACGTGCATAGACTACCGCGCCCTCAACAATGTGACTATTAAGAACAGGTACCCTTTACCACTAATACCAACCTTGTTGGATCAAATTAAGGACGCCACTATTTACACGAAGCTGGATTTGAGAGGGGCGTATCATCTTGTACGGGTCCGAGAGGGCGATGAATGGAAGACCGCATTTCGAACTAAGTTCAGTCTTTATGAATACCAAGTCATGCCCTTCGGACTCTGCAATGCCCCAGCAGCATTCCAGGTTTTTTTATAAGTGAGGTCTTAAGAGATTATCTAGACATCTGTCGTGTTGTGTACATCGACGACATTTCAATTTATTCCAAAAACAAGGAAGAACATGTAAAACAAGTAAGAGCCATTCTTCAACAGCTTTAAAAAAAATCTCTGTTTGTGAAATTGGAAAAAAGCATGTTTCATGTTACTAAAGTTGACTTTTTGGGGTATATAATCACTCCATCTGGAATTGAAATGGACCCAAAGAAAATCCAGTCTATACTCACATGGCCTAGCCCAACATTTGTAAAACAAATCCAAAGTTTTTTAGGATTTGCTAATTTTTATAGACGGTTTATTCACGACTTTTCTAAGCTTATAACCCCAATTACTAAATTACTAAAAAAAATACCAAATTTGAATGGGATCACACTGCAGAATTGGCCTTTCAGGACTTAAAGAAACAATTCACTACAGCCCCCATTTTGATGCATCCTGACCCATCCCAACCTTTCATAGTTGAAGCCGATGCTTCTCAATTTGCCATTGGAGGCATTCTATCGCAAAGACAAAAAGATACCGGACAAATGCATCCAATTGCCTATTATTCCAGAAAACTAACTTCCACAGAACAAAATTATGCCATAGCTGACAGGGAATTATTGGCGATAAAGGCTGTCTTTGAAGAATGGCGTCATTACCTGTTGGGTGCCCGTCACCCGGTCACGATTTATACTGACCATCGCAACTTACAGTCTTTACGATCTGCCAAAGCTCTTTCTGCTCGCGAATTAAGATGGACAATATTTTTTAATGATTATAATTTTGTTATCACATACCGGCCAGGAAAAGAAAATAACAAAGCTGATGCTTTGTCACGAATTGGAATTAATGATGATTGTAATATAAAAAAAGAACAACCACAGACTATTTTGCCTGACCAATGTTTCCATGTTGGCGTAATTGATAATGATATAATACAAGACATCAAAAAAGAATTAAAGACAAAAGAAATGCAGAATTGGAAAAAAGATTATCCATTATTACAATGGAGAGATGATCTTTTGTATATGAATACTCAGGTGTTTGAACCATCTTCGTCTTTAAGAAATCAGATAATTTACCTACATCATGATACACTTTTGACTGCGCATCCAGGAGTCACTAAGACTTATCAGTTGCTAAAACAAACCTTTTGGTGGTCATCAATGTTTGATAAAGTACAAACTTTTGTAAAAACATGTGCTATCTGTATTCAAAACAAGTCAATGCATCAAGCTCCAAGTGGCCTATTACACCCTTTACCCGTACCTCCACAACCATGGCATACAATATCACTTGATTTTATTGTGGAGTTACCCCGTACTTCAACAGGTTTTACTACCATCTTAACTGTCATAGATCATTTTACACGTATGACCCATTTTGTCCCTTTAAAGAAATTACCAACAGCCAAAGAATTTACTCAAGTATTTATGAGGGAAATCGTTAGATTGCATGGAATTCCCTCGGTTGTCATTTCTGACAGGGGCCCTCAGTTCATCTCTCATTTTTGGCAACAGTTGGGAAAAAATTTACACATGGAAATCCGCACATCATCTAGTTATCATCCACAAACGGATGGTTTAACAGAACGTACAGATCAAACCATAGAGCAATACTTACGATGCATGTTGACTGATTGTGAACAAGAATGGTCAGATATATTATGGGCTCTAGAATTTGCTTACAATAATTCCGATCATGTATCCATTGATATGTCCCCATTCTTTTGTGCTTATGGTTTTCATCCACAAAACATTCCAGGTAAAAAAACTCAGTCTGAAAGAACCCCTTCAGTTTCTGCTTATGTGCAAGATTTGGTGTCCATTCAACAATTGGCACAACGTCATTTGGCAGTTGCTAAAGAAGTTCAAAAGAAAAGGTCTGACAAACATCGTTCCTTACAGCCTTCATATGCCATAGGAGACAAGGTGTGGTTATCCACAAAAAAATGTAAAATACAAAGCAGTAGGAAATTAAGTCCTCGCTTCATTGGACCATTTCCCATTGAAAAGGTTTTAAATCCAGTATGTGTACGATTAACATTACCATCCAAGTACCGATTTCATCCTGTCTTCCATGTCTCTCTGATAAAACCATTTCTTCCACAAACTCGTTTTAACGCTCCTCCCCCCACTGTTGAAATTGATGGTCAACCCGAATTTGAAGTTCAAACAATCCTGGATTCAAAGAGAATCAGAGGTAAATTACATTATTTGGTGGATTAGAAGGGGTATGGCCCTGAAGAAAGGTCATGGGAGCCTCTTGCTAATCTTCAACATTCTCCAAAACTTGTAAAACTATTTCATAGAAGACATCCTGACAAACCAAAACCAGTACCCTTGGTCTTAGGGGGGCTTTTGAGAGGGGGGTACTGTCATGATTCCCGATCTTGCTCTGAGTTCTCATACACCCCTCTGAACCCTTGTATTTCTATAGGGACTGTACATCATGTCTAGTACAGTGTTACATGCATTTCGTCACCCATGAGCAACTAAAAACTGTTCCTCCTTTTGAAACTCTCCCCTGTTCCGTGCCAACCAGCACTCCATATGTATATGTGAATGGGTTAATGTGCTTAGGTGTATAACTGTATTTTGTAGTGCTCATTGTGCTTTTGATATCTCTCGCATGTAGCAATGCTTGTTTTTATTCCTCGTTTTCATTTTGACATAGAAGCATTTCCCTTGCCTTTTGAACTGGTGTCAGGTTTGCTCCGTTTCAGCAATTAAGCAGAACTAAAACAAGCATTGGTGCTGAGCAGTCTACAAGCTGCTTTCAGCACTAACAAGTGAAAGACCCGACCTGGTTCTTTACTGGGGGTCGGGAATCAAGGCACGTCACTACGTGCAACGTAACAGCCGTTTTGGGTGTGGCATGACTATATAATGCCACACCCAACGCAGCACATCGCTTAGCCTTCACCTGATTCTCGGCGTTGATTCTTCTCTTCTTCTGGAAACCACTAGATGGCAGCACAGCATTGCAGAAACACCTAAGGAAAGAAAAGGCACAGCGCTGGCCTGGCTGGAGTCTTTTCTTTCGGGCCGCTCCTTTCAGGTCTGGGATGGCTGTTCACGATCTGACCCTCTTCCTCTGGTAAACGGGGTTCCTCAGGGCTCCTCCTTGAGCCCTACCCTTTTTAATGCCTATATGGCTCCATTGGAAGAGGTAGTTGCCCCTTTTGATTTTAAGATCGTTAGCTACGCGGACGACACGCAACTGGTCGTCTCTTTATCTCACCTAGACCAACATCCAGACAGCCTTCTGCACTGCCTCCAGAAGATCCATCACTGGATGTGCGAATCCTCGCTCAAGCTAAATGGGTCCAAGACAGAGGTCATGCTGATGGGAAAAAAATGGACATCCATTCCACCATCTGTCTGGCCCGACTCCCTGGGCGAGGTTCCCACCCCAAAGAAGGAACTCAAGAGCCTAGGGGTCTGGCTTGAACCAGACATCACCTTGAAAACACAGGCCACTAAAACCGCCGGCACCTGTTTTGGACTTATGCGGTCGGTCCGCAAGATTCTCCCCCTCCTTCCCCCCCTTTCCAGGAAGCTACCGATCCAGGGACTGGTTTTGGCCCGCCTGGACTATAGTAACGCTCTCTACCTGGGAGCCCCGGAATCTACCCTGGGAAAGTTGCAACGAACTCAAAACGCGGCCGCTCGACTGCTGCTTGGTCTCCCCTCTAGGTCTTCTGCAAAACCTGCCCTTAAAACACTCCACTGGCTACCAGTGCGGGAGAGAATAGAGTTCAAGGCTATGTGTATCGCCCATAAGCTCATGAACGGACAAGGCCCAGCCATTCTTAAAGAAATGGTCACCCCGTATAAAGCTTTGAGATCCCTAAGGTCGGACAACGAATATCTGGCGAACGTCCCTAAGTTTAGGAGATCACGTACCGGAGGCCGTCGCTTCTCTGTTAAAGCTGCCACTCGGTGGAACCAGCTCCCCCGCAGATTGCGAATGGAACCCTCCTATTTGGCCTTCCGCAAACAACTTAAAACGCTCCTATTCCCCAATTAGTGAGTCCAACTCCACCCTCCCCCTTCTGAGCCATCCTACAGTTCACAGTGCGGGGATGCCTTCGGGTCACCAGGCGCTCTACAAATCCTTAAAAAAAAAAAAAAAAAAAAAAAGAAGCAGAAAGAAAGCTAAGTGAACATTTCTTTTTCTGGCGCCCATCGCAAGACAGAACAGAACTTGAAAGATAATCTTTAATTATTTAAAGGAACAATTTTTGGAACATTTCTTTACAACCAAAGCTTTGAAGAAAACCAAGGAGAATTTAAAGGACTCAATGCTTTTAAGTAGTTTGTATGTGCAATGTGTTGCATGATATTTGTTTACTTTTAGAGAAACATGATGGTATAAAGACATAGGAGAATCAGAAGGAAGTAAGTAAAGATGGAAGTGAAGATCTAGTGTTTAAATAGAACAGTTAGAGAAATTAGAAACTTATTCATGTGTTTTCATGTTCTAGAAAATAAGCAATCATCATTCTGACTACGCCTACTGCTGACACGACTTAAGGAACTGTATCTTTACCATCACAAGACTACTGTACATCACTCCCAATTCCTAAAGATGGCAGGGAGGAAGGTTTTCTTTAGAATTTCTGAACTAAAGGTCAGAGGGTCTTACACTGTTAGCTCAAAAGACAACTCAGGGTAGTATTCTTATACATATGTCTTGTTGCCTCGCAGGTCGACAACAGGACATCGCAGGCGTCCAGTACCCGGCCCTCCTTCCGGGATTCTATTGTGTAGCCTAGTGTACTTAAAAAACCATAGGTTATTTAGTAGAGCTCTGGGAAGTTGGTTCACAGCGTCTCTTCGAAACCCCATCAAGCACCCTACAGGTAAGAGAGTGTTTGAGTGTCCCGACACCATCAAGCATCATACCTAACTTTCGACGGTAGATATGGGGAGAACAAACACCAGCCCAGCCTGGACAAACGCATATTTTTGGGGGGCTGATTAACTTTACCATTGCGCCCAAGGGTGCCAGGGTCTCTCGAGTGAGCTGTCCAACATAGTGGCTAAAGGGCGGGAAGACTGTACACACCACTAGTGTGTGTCGGGGGGCAAACGGGCGGGTTTCTATGTGAGTTCACATGCCTCTTGTTTGTATAAAAGGACAGGCACCGATCAGAGCAGCAGATGGTGAGAAAGAAGCTCATGGTCACAGGAACTGCACGGGGAAAAAGCTCATGAAATTCAAGGATGCAAAGGCCTCCATCAAGCATCATAACTATTTTTCGATGGTAGAATTGGGGAGAACACACACCTGCCCAGCCTGGATAAAAATGAATTTTTTTTTGAAGCTGATTAACTTTGCCATCGCCCTGAAGGGTGCCAGGGTCCCTCGAGTGAGCTGTCCATCATAGTGGCTAAAGGTCAGGAAGATGGTGCACACCGTTAGTGTGTGTGTGGGGGGGCAAACGGGCGGGCTTCTATGCAAGTTCACATGCCTCTTATGTGTATAAAAGGACATGCACCGATCAGAGCAGGAGATCCGGAGAGAAAGAAGCTCGTGCTCACAGGAACTACACGGAGATATAGCTCGTGAAAATCAAGGATGCAAAGGCCTCCATCAAGCATCATAGCTAATTCTAGATGGTAGATATGGGGAGAACACTAACCTGCCCAGCCTGGAAAAAACGCAAATCTTTTAGGGGATGATAAACTTTAGCATCGCGCCGAAGGGTGCCGGGGTCCCTCGAGTGAGCTGTCCAGCATAGTGGCTAAAGGTCGGGAAGACGGTGCACACCACAAGTGCGTGTGTGGGGGGCAAATGGGCAATCTTCTATGCAAGTTCACATGCCTCTTGTGTGTATAAAAAAACTGGCACCGATCAGAGCAGCAGACCCGGGGAGAAAGAAGCTCATGGTCACAGGAACTCCACGGGGATAGAGCTAGTTAAAATCAAGTATGCAAAGGCCTCCATCAAGCATCATAGCTAATTTTCAACGATAAATATGGGGATAACACACACCTGCCCATCCTGGACAAAACGCTCATTTTTTGGGGGCTGATTAACTTTACGATCGCGCCGAAGGGTGCCGGGGCCCCTCGTGTGAGTTGTCCATCATAGTGGCTAAAGGGCGGGAAGATGGTGCTCACCACTAGTGTGTGTTTTGGGGGGCAAAAGGGCGGGCTTCTATGCGAGTTCACATGCCTCTTGTGTGTATAGAAGGACAGGCACCGATCAGAGCAGCAGATGGGGAGAAAGAAGCTCATGGTCACAGGAACTGCACGGGGATAGAGCTTGGGAAAGTCAAGGATGCAAAGGCCTCCATCAAGCATCATAGCTAACTTTCGACTGTAGATATGGGGAAAACACACACCTGCCCAGGCTGGACAAAATGCACATTTTTGGGGGGCTGATTAACTTTTCCATCGCACTGAAGGGCGCCAGGGTTCCTCGAGTGAGCTGTCCATCATAGTGGCTAAAGGTCCGGAAGACAGTGCACACCAATAGTGTGTGTGGGGGGGCGGCACACGGGCGGGCTTCTATGCGAGTTCACATGCCTCTTGTTTGTATAAAAGGACAGGCACCGATCAGAGCAGCATATCCGGGGAGACAGAAGTTCGTGGTCACAGGAACTGCACTGTGATAGAGCTTGTGAAAATCAAGGATGCAAAGGCCTCCATCAAGCATCGTAGCTAATTTTCGACGGTAGATATGGGGAGAACACACACCTGCCTAGCGTGGACAAAAAACAATTTTTTGGGGGGCTGATTAACTTTACCATCGCGCCCAAGGGTGCCAGGGTTCCTCGAGTGAGCTGTCCATCATAGTTGCTAAAGGGCGGGAAGACGGTGCACACCACTAGTGTGTGTGTGGGGGGGGGGAATACAGGCAGTCTTCTATGTGAGTTCACATGCCTCTTGTGTATATAAAGGGACAGGCACGGATCAGAGCAGCAGATCTAGGAAGAGAGAAGCTCGTGGTCACAGGAACTGCACGGGGATAGAGCTTGTGAAAGTCATGGATGCAAAGGCCTCCATCAAGGATCATATCTAATTTTTGATGGTAGATATGGGGAGAACACACACCTGCCCAGCCTGGACAAAACGCACATTTTTGGGGCGCTGATTACCTTTACCATAGCCCCGAAGGGTGCAGCGGTCCCTCGAGTGAGCTGTTCATCATAGTGGCTAAAGGGCGGGAAGACGGTGCACACCACTATTGTGTGTGGGGTGGCAAATGGGCAGCTTTCTAAGCGAGTTCACATGGCTCTTGTGTGTATTAAAGGGCAGGCACCGATCAGAGCAGCAGATGGGGAGAAAGAAGCTTGTGGTCACAGGAACTGCATGGGGATAGAGCTCGTGAAAGTCAAGGATGCAAAGGCCTCCATCAAGCATCATAGCTAATTTTCGACGGTAGATATGGGGAGAACACACACAGGCCCAGCCTGGACAAAACGCAAATTTTCTTTGGGCAAATTAACTTTGCCATTGCGCTGAAGGACGGCTGGGTCTCTCCAGTGAGCTGTACATCATAGTGGTTAAAGGGCGGGAAGACGGTGGACACCGCTAGCGTGTTTGTAGGGGGAATACAGGCAGGCTTCTATGCGAGTTCACATGCCTCTTGTGTGTATAAAGGGACAGGCAGCATATCCGGGGAGAAAGAAGCTCGTGCTCATAGGAACTGCACGGGGATAGAGCTGGTGAAAGTCAAGGATGCAAATGCCTCCATCAAGCATCATAGCTAATTTGCAATGGTAGATATGGTGGGAACACACACCTGCCCAGCCTGGACAAAACGCACATTTGTTTTGGGCTGATTAACTTTGCCATCGCACTGAAGTGCGACGGGTCCCTCGAGTGAGCTGTACATCATAGTAGATAAAGGGCGGGAAGACGGTTCATGCCACTAGTGTGTGGGGGGGCAAACTGGCAGGCTTCTATGCGAGTTCACATGCTTCTTCTGTGTATAAAAGGACAGCAGATCCGGGGAGAAAGAAGCTTGTGGTCACAGGAACTCCACGGGGATAGAGCTCGTAAAAGTCAAGGTTGCAAAGACATCGATCAAGCATCATAGGTAATTTTCGACAGTAGATATGGGGAGAACACACACCTGCCCAGCCTGGAAAAAACGCACATTTCTGGGGGCTGATTAACTTTACCATCGCGTCGAAGGGTGCCGGGGTCCCTCGAGTGAGCTGTCCATCATAGTGGCTAAAGAGCGGGAAGACGGTACACACCACTAGTGTGTGTGGGGGGCAAACGGTCAGGCTTCTATGCGAGTTCACATGCCTCTTGTGTTTATAAAAGGACAGGCACCAATCAGAGCAGCAGATCCTGGGAGAAAGAAGCTTGTGGTCACAGGAACTGCACGGGGATAGAGTCAAGGATGCAAAGGCCTCCATCAAGCATCATAGCTAATTTTCGACGGAAGATATTGGGAGAACACACACCTGCCCAGCCTGGACAAAACACACTTTTTTTTTGGGCTGATTAACTTTGCCATTGCGCCAAAGGGTGCTGGGGTCTCTTGAGTGAGCTGACCATCATCGTGGCTAAAGGGCGGGAAGACGGTGCACACTACTAGTGTGTGTGGGGGCGGGGGAAAACGGGCGGGCTTTTATGCAAGTTCACATGCCTCTTGTGTGTATAAAAGGACAGGCACTGATCAGAGCAGCAGATCCAGGGAGAAAGAAGCTCATAGTCAAAGGAACTGCACGGGGATAGAGCTCGTGAAAATCAAGGATGCAAAGCCTCCATCAAGCATCATAGCTAATTTTCGACTGTAGATATGGGGAGAACACACACCTGCCCAGCCTGGACAAAATGCAAATTTTTGGGGGCTGATTAACTTTACCACAGCGCCGAAGGGTGCTGGGGTCCCTCGACTGAGCTGTCTATCATAGTGGCTAAAGGGGGGGAATATGGTGCACACCACTAGTGTGTGTGAGGTGGGGGCAAACGGGCGGGCTTCTATGCAAGTTCACATGCCTTTTGTGTGTATAGAAGGACAGGCACCGATCAGAGCAGCAGATAAGGGGAGAAAGAAGCTCGTGGTCACAGGAACTGCACGGGGATAGAGCTTGTGAAAATTGAGGATGCAAAGGCCTCCATGAAGCAGCATAGCTAATTTTCGACTGTAGATTTGGGGAGAACACGCACCTGCCTAGCCTGGACAAAACGCAATTTTTTTGGGGGCTGATTAACTTTACCACCGCACCGAAGGATGCCGGGGTCCCTCGAGTGAGCTGTCCATCATAGTGGCTAAAGGGCGGGAAGATGGTGCACACCTATAGTGTGTGTGGGGGGGCAAACGGGCAGGCTTCTATGCAAGTTCACATGCCTCTTGTGTGTATAAAAAAACAGGGTGCTGGGGTCTCTTGAGTGAGCTGACCATCATCGTGGCTAAAGGGCGGGAAGACGGTGCACACTACTAGTGTGTGTGGGGGCGGGGGAAAACGGGCGGGCTTTTATGCAAGTTCACATGCCTCTTGTGTGTATAAAAGGACAGGCACCGACCAGAGCAGCAGATCCGGGGAGAATGAAGCTCGTGGTCACAGTAACTGCATGGGGATAGAGCTCGTGAAAGTCAAGGATGCAAAGGCCTCCATCAAGCATCATAGCTAATTTTCGACGGAAGATATGGAGAGAACACACACCTGCCAAGCCTGGACAAAATGCAAATTTTTTTTGCGCTGATTAACTTTGCCATCGCACTGAAGGGCGCCGGGTCCCTCGAGTGAGCTGTCCACCATAGTGGCTAAAGTGTGGGAAGACGGTGCACACCACTAGTGTGTGTGTGGGGGGGGCAAACGGGCTTGTTTTCTATGCAATTTCACATGCCTCTTATGTGTATAAAAGGACAGGCACCGATCAGAGCAGGAGATCCAGAGAGAAAGAAGCTCGTGGTCACAGGAACTGCACGGAGATATAGCTCGTGAAAATCAAGGATGCAAAGGCCTCCATCAACATCATAGCTAATTTTAGATGGTAGATATGGGGAGAACACACACCTGCCCAGCCTGGACAAAACGCAAATCTTTTGGGGGCTGATTAACTTTAGCATCGCTCCGAAGGGTGCCGGGGTCCCTCGAGTGAGCTGTCCAGCATAGTGGCTAAAGGTCGGGTAGACGGTGCACACCACAAGTGGGTGTGTGGGGCGCAAATGGGCAAGCTTCTATGCGAGTTCACATGCCTCTTGTGTGTATAAAAAAACAGGCACCGATCAGAGCAGTAGACCCGGGGAGAAAGAAGCTCATGGTCACAGGAACTGCATGGGGATAGAGCTCGTTAAAGTCAAGTATGCAAAGGCCTCCATCAAGCATCATAGCTAATTTTCAACAATAGATATGGGGAGAACACACACCTGCCCAGCCTGGACAAAATGCTAATTTTTTGGGGGCTGATTAACTTTACCATTGCGCCGAAGGGTGCCGGGGTCCCTCGTGTGAGTTGTCCATCATAGTGGCTATAGGGCGGGAAGACGGTGCTCACCACTAGTGTGTACTTTGGGGGGCAAAAGGGCGGGCTTCTATGCGAGTTCACATGCCTCTTGTGTGTATAAAAGGACAGGCACCGAACAGAGCAGCAGATGGGGAGAAAGAAGCTAATGGTCACTGGAACTGCAAGGGGATAGAGCTTGGGAAAGTCAAGGATGCAAAGGCCTCCATCAAGCATCATGGCTAACTTTCGACGGTAGATATGGGGAGAACACACACCTGCCCAGCCTGGACAAAATGCACATTTTTTGGGGGCTGATTAACTTTTCCATCGCACTGAAGGGCGCCAGGGTTCCTCGAGTGAGCTGTCCATCATAGTGGCTAAAGGGCCGGAAGACGGTGCACACCAATAGTGTGTGTGTGTGAGGGGGGCACACGGGCAGGCTTCTCTGTGAATTCACATGCCTCTTGTTTGTATAAAAGGACAGGCACCAATCAGAGCAGCAGATCCGGGGAGACAGAACTTCGTAGTCACATGAACTGCACTGGGATAGAGCTTGTGAAAGTCAAGGATGCAAAGGCCTCCATCAAGCATCATAGCTAATTTTCGACTGTGGATATGGGGAGAACACACACCTGCCTAGCGTGGACAAAACACAATTTTTTGGGGGGCTGATTACCTTTACCATCGCGCCCAACGGTGCCAGGGTCCCTCGAGTGAGCTGTCCATCATAGTGGCTAAAGGGTGGGAAAACTCTGCACACCACTAGTGTGTTTGGGGGGCAAACAGGCGGGCTTCTATGCGAGTTCACATGCCTCTCGTGTGTATAAAAGGACAGGAACCGATCAGAGCAGCAGATGGGGAGAAAGAAGCTCATGGTCACAGGAACTGCATGGGGATAGAGCTTGTGAAAGTCAAGGATGCAAAGGCCTCCATCAAGCATCATAGCTAATTTTCGACTCTAGATATGGGGAGAACACACACCTGCCCAGCGTGGACAAAACACCATTTTTTGGGGGGAATGAATAACTTTACCATTGTGCCCAAGGGTGTCAGGGTCCCTCGAGTGAGCTGTCCATCATAGTGGCTAAAGGGCGGGAAGACGGTGCACACCACTAGTGTGTGTGGGGCGGGTAAACGGGCAGGCTTCTAAGCAAGTTCACAAGCCTCTTGTGTGTATAAAAGGACAGGCACCGATCAGAGCAGCAGATGGGGAGAAAGAAGCTTGTGGTTACAGGAACTGCATGGGGATAGAGCTTGTGAAAGTCAAGGATGCAAAGGCCTCCATCAAGAATCATAGCTAATTTTCGACGGTAGATATGGGGAGAACACACACAGGCCCAGCCTGGACCAAACGCAAATTTACTTTGGGCTGATTAACTTTGCCATCGCACTGAAGGACGCCTGGATCCCTCTAGTGAGCTGTACATCATAGTTGCTAAAGGGCGGGAAGACGGTGCACACCACTAGTGTGTGTGTGGGGGGGAATACAGGCAGTCTTCTATGCGAGTTCACATGCCTCTTGTGTGTATAAAGGGACAGGCACGGATCAGAGCAGCAGATCCAGGAAGAAAGAAGCGTGTGGTCACAGGAACTGCACAGGGATAGAGCTCATGAAAGTCAAGGATGCAAAGGCCTCCATCAAGGATCATAGCTAATTTTCGACCGTAGATATGGGGAGAACACACACCTGCCCAGTCTGGACAAAACGCACATTTTTGGGGCGCTGATTACCTTTACCATCGCGCTGAAGGGTGCAGCAGTCCCTTGAGTGAGCAGTCCATCATAGTGGCTAAAGGGCGGGAAAACGGTGTACACCACTATTGTGTGTGGGGGGTAAACGAGCAGGCTTCTAAGCGAGTTCACATGCCTCTTGTGTGTATAAAAGGACAGGCACCGATCAGAGCAGCAGATGGGGAGAACAAATCTCGTGGTCACGGGAACTGCACGGGGATAGAGCTCGTGAAAGTCAAGGATGCAAAGGCCTCCATCAAGCATCATAGCTAATTTTCGACGGTAGATATGGGGAGAACACACACAGGCCCAGCCTCGACAAAATGCAAATTTTCTTTGGGCTAATTAACTTTGCCATTGCACTGAAGGACGCCTGGGTCTCTCCAGTGAGCTGTCCATCATAGTGGCTAAAGGGCGAGAAGACGGTTCACACCACTAGTGTGTGGGGGGGGCAAACTGGTGGGTTTCCATGTGAGTTCACATGCTTCTTGTGTGTATAAAAGGACAGGCACCGATCAGAGAAGCAGATCCGGGGAGAAAGAAGCTTGTGGTCACCGGAACAGCACGGGGATAGAGCTCGTAAAAGTCAAGGATGCAAAGGCCTCCATTAAGCATCATAGGTAATTTTCGACTGTAGATATGGGGAGAACACACACCTGCCCAGCCTGGACAAAACGCACATTTCTGGGAGGCTGATTAACTTTACCATTGTGTCGAAGGATGCCGGGGTCCCTTGAGTGAACTGTCCATCATAGTGGCTAAAGGGCGAGAAGACGGTTCACACCACTAGTGTGTGTGGGGGGCAAACGGTCAGGCTTCTATGCAAGTTCACATGTCTCTTGTGTGTATAAAAGGACAGACACCGATCAGAGCAGCAGATCCGGGGAGAAAGAAGCTTGTGGTCACAGGAACTGCACGGGGATAGAGCTCGTTAAAGCCAAGGATGCAAAGGCCTCCATCAAGCATCATAGCTAATTTTCGACGGTAGATATGGTGAGAACACACACCTGCCCAGCCTGGACAAAACACACTTTTTTTTGAGCTGATTAACTTTGCCTTTGCGCCGAAGTGTGACGGGGTCCCTCGAGTGAGCTGACCATCATAGTGGCTAAAGGGCAGGAAGACGGTGCACACCACTAGTGTGTGTGGGGGCGGGGGAAAACGGGTGGGCTTCTATGCGAGTTCACATACCTCTTGTGTGTATAAACGGACAAGCACTGATCAGAGAAGCAGATCCAGGGAGAAAGAAGCTCGTGGTCAGAGGAACTGCACAGGGATAGAGCTCGTGAAAATCAAGGATGCAAAGGCCTCCATCAAGCATCATAGCTAATTTTCGACGGTAGATATGGGGAGAACACACACCTGCCCAGCCTGGACAAAATGCACATTTTTGGGGGGCTGATTAACTTTACCACAGTGCCGAAGGGTGCCGGGGTCCCTCGAGTGAGCTGTCTATCATAGTGGCTAAAGGGCGGGAAGATGGTGCACACCACTAGTGTGTGTGAGGTGGGGGCAAACGGGAGGGCTTCTATCCAAGTTCACATGCCTTTTGTGTTTATAAAAGGACAGGCTCCGATCAGAGAAATAGATACGGGGAGAAAGAAGCTCGTGGTCACAGGAACTGCACGGGGATAGAGCTTGTGACAATCAAGGATGCAAAGGCCTCCATGAAGCATCATAGCTAATTTTCGACTGTAGATTTGGGGAGAACACGCACCTGCCCAGCCTGGACAAAACTCACATTTTTTGGGGGCTGATTAACTTTATCACCGTGCCGAATGGTGCCGGGGTCCCTCGAGTGAGCTGTCCATCATAGTGGCTAAAGGGCGGGAAGATGGTGCACACCACTAGTGTGTATGGGGGGGCAAACGGGCAGGCTTCTACGCAAGTTCACATGCCTCTTGTGTGTATAAAAGAACAGGCACCGATCAGAGCAGCAGATCTGGGGAGAATGAAGCTCATGGTCACAGGAACTGCACGGGGATAGAGCTTGTGAAAGTCAAGGATGCAAAGGCCTCCATCAAGCATCATAGCTAATTTTCGACGGAAGATATGGAGAGAACACACTACTGCCCAGCCTGGACAAAATGCACATTTTTTTGGTGCTGATTAACTTTGCCATCGCACTGAAGGGCGCCGGGTCCCTCGAGTGAGCTGTCCACCATAGTGGCTAAAGTGTGGGAAGACGGTGCACACCACTAGTGTGTGTGGGGGGCAAACTGGCGAGCTTCTATGCAAGTTCACATGCCTCTTGTGTGTTTAAAAGGACAGGCACCAATCAGAGAAGCAGATCCAGGGAGAAAGAAGCTTGTGGTCACAGGAACTGCACCGGGCTAGAGCTCATGAAAGTCAAGGATGCAAAGGCCTCCATCAAGCATCATAGCTAATTTTCAACTGTTGATATGCGGAGAACACACACCTGCCCAGCCTGGGCAAAATGCACATTTTTGGGGGGCTGATTAACTTTACCACCGCGCGGAAGGGTGCCGGGATCCCTCAAGTGAGCTGTCCATTATAGTGGCTAAAGGGCGGGAAGATGGTGCAAACCACTAGTGTTTCAGGTGGGTGGCAAACGGGCGGGCAACTATGCAAGTTCACATGCCTCTTGTTTGTATAAACGGACATGCACCCATCAGAGCAGCAGATCCGGGGTGAAAGAAGCCTGTGGTCACAGGAACTGCACGGAGATAGAGCTCATGAAAGTCAAGGATGCAAAGTCCTCCATCAAGCATCATAGCTAATTTTCAACGGTAGCTATAAGGATAACACACACCTGCCCAGCCTCAACAAAAGGCACATTGTTTTGGGACTGATTAAGGACTTGATGAATTTGACCTTCAACTCAGGCACCTGATTTATCTATATCTGTAAGTGCTTCTTGCAGGAGCCTCGTTGTCTACTTATAACTATTCTCTGACCCTGCTTCGAGGGTCAGAGCAGGGTCAGAGAATAGTTGCAAGTAGGCAAGGATGCGCTGCTCAGGGAGCACTTACAGGGTTACAGCAGGTGCCCAAGTTGAAGTTAATTTCTTTGTAATCATTTTGTAAATGTTTACAAAGAAATTTGCTTCAACTTGGGCACCTGCTGTAACCCTGTAAGTGCTTCCTGAGCAAAATTCATCCCACTCGCGAATTCACGGATTTTGCCGCGATTTCGTGCGATTCGCGGATCGCGAAATCACAGAAAATCCGCAAATTCACGAGCGGAACTAATTTTCCACCCATACTTAGAAAAATGCATTATGATTTCATTCGAAATATTAGGCAAGCAAAACAAGATACAATGGTGAAGAGGAGATAAGAATCTTTATATTCAACTTCAGACTGCTGGTATTATAGTACCTCTGTTCGTTTTTATATGTAGTAACAAAATGTAGTCCTGTTATCTTTTAGAAATTCCAAGAGTGTTTAATTTCTAACAACTTGCTTTAGTCAATACCCTCTAATAGGCAGAACAATGTCTCAGAAACTAATGATTCATATAGATGTCAAAACAAAACCATGTTTCAATAATCTAAATTGGCCTTAGAATTTCGGTTCTAGAAATAGCTGATTTGAGTTTGCTAACTTTTTCTGTAGCCTTTATTTAAATGGCATCTCTATGTCATTGCACTTTTCCATCCTATTTGACATCTTTAATGTATTGTGCAGTGTGTAGAGGTTATATTAAGTCCGTCATTAAATATGCTTGCTATAGTTGTGAAACTTCTTTTTGAAATAGAAATTTGTCCAGCTAAAAAGTTTGTAATTTCAGTTTCTAATTTACCACCATCCACTTTTCATCATTGTGGCATGACTATGACATATTTCTCATACGTTTGTAATGACAACGTATACCTAGGTTTTAATCTACAGTTAGACCAGGTCATATCCTGACATGCATTTTTGGTTACATTTCCAAAGGCCACAGCTTCGCAATCTGGTAATGTCAAATAGTTATTAATTAATTTCAGTGCTAGAGGTAAATTCACAATGTTCATAATTATTGTTCCATTTATAACTTAGACCAAATAATTCATTGATGTTCACATCCTCTTCCTCTACTAGTCCTAGCATTACCATAAAAAATTCTTGATAATCCTGCTGAACATTTTGAGAAACACTACTATCAATCAATCAATCAATTAATCTTTATTTTGGTTTAAAAAAACATAAAAGAAATACATACACATAACAATAAAAACATCTCATATAATAATAACCTTTCTATAGCTACCTCTAGACCAATGCATACTTATTAGGAATCATATTCCCAATAAAAGACCTTTCTTAGCAGTTAAAAAATGTAAATATGATCAAAATTAGATTTTTTTTTTTTTAAAAGACATTGAGGAGTTACATCAAATCTCTTCGTGGATTGCCAAGACTAAGATTTCATTCTGGTCGTCCGTAAGGTTAACTTCCTGGTTTACGACTCTAAACAGAAAGAAACACATTTACTTTAGTACGATATAGGACTAATATAGTATTGATGATAATTTCCATATGTACAAAAACAAAGTGCAAATGCAAAAACCGGAATACTTCATTTGTACTAAGCTAAAGTTTCTGTCTCATAGCAGGATCCTATACCCAGTAGCCGGCAAATGGGTTTATTCCATTTCCTTCTATACTTTGTGTAAGCTGGGCAGAAGATTAGTAGATGTAATTCATTTTCTTTTGCACTGGTACTTGGTACTTGGTACTTTCGTCCTCATGTTTATGAGCCCATTTTGAAGTGTGCGAATTTATCTGTAATACACCGTATTGAAATTTCAGTTATGAAGATTTTGCCAGCTGTGGCTGGACTTTGTCTAAAAATGGCTCGAAACTCCAAGTTGGTTTCATTGAAAAGAACCGTATTGTTAGTGTGCCTGTAGGTGAGCTATGGGACAAACTCTCTTGAATGTATGCCAAAAAAGTTAGCTTTAATATCTTTTTTAAAGCCACATATAGTTCAGCAAGGTCCTCCCAAAAGTGCTTAAGTCCTAATTTATGGAAACAACCATAAACATGCTTCAACCATGGTAAACCTATACCATTTTTGAGCTTTAGGATTTCCTCTAATCCTTCTTTATAGTGTTCAGCTGTAGACCACAGACGCACCCAGAACAATAGTGGTCATGCAATAGCCTTGTAGTCAATACGGCGAATATTAAGGTCCATTACAATGGGTATTAGTGATGTGCGATATTTAAGGCTTAATTACTTCCTAAAAAATGAATTTTTACCCACTATGAAAGTATTATTACTTGTGGGGCCCCACAATTCAGCCCCAGAAACGGATGCCGATTGAGCCACATATTTGTATGAATCAAGAGCAGGGGATACCGCTTTAGATGTGCTACTCTCATGTTTTTATGTCTCGCCTAGACAGCGCGTCTGTCCTGCTAGGAAGAGACCTCTTGGACTTGATTTGCTTTTTCTAGCAAAAACGTGCCCTCGTTGCATTGCTTTCAATGGCAACGAGTGCAGGTTTGGCAATTCCCTTGCGGGAGCGTGCTTTTGTGACATATATTTGTAATTATCTGGGGTCCCTGCTCACTCACGGAAGAGAAGCACTGTGTGTGCGCACGCACCACTACGCACCTGCGCCCAGCCTTATCTTATTTTTATTATACAAACCCCGCCTTAACGCTTGTTTGCGCAGGGCTCACACAACAGACATAGTGCAGAGTTTAGAGAATCCAGTAATTATCCGATACAAAGGAGTCGGCAGCCTGATACATTTGGTACAATATACCAGCAGAAGTTTAACTTTAGGGAAACATGTCCGGTATTTACTGAGACCAGTAGATTTTGATACAGAAAGCACAAAATCTGCATGATAGGACACGTTTGACAGGTAAAACTTGTAACGGTTGCTGTTTAGAACACCCTATAAATTCTAAACCACGTGGGTTCGTTTTTATTAACATTTTTTAATTCAGCAACCCCATCCTGGGCATTTGCAGTAAAGGCTGAAGCCTTGGAAGCTAAATTCTTATAGCCAAGGCGCCAATAATGTGTTGACGAAGAGAGGGACCTATTGAGAATGAGGCGAAGACTGTATATGAGCTCTGGGAATTACGGGCATGTAGACTGATGCAATGTGTCTCTAAATGGATGCTTTTCCCCCCAGTAATACAGTATGACTACTAACACACTAAACCCAGACTTAGGCCACATTTATTTCAGTGCTATTGCGTAATTGCTTGCCTGTCTCTGTGTGCCGGTTTTTAGCAGCAATTGCCTCTAGTCTTCTTACATTGATGTTTACCGAATTATCCGTCGGCCCCTCCAGTTCTGCAGCAAACCATGAAGTTGTGCTACATCAAAATACACATTTCGTATTTACCTTCTTTCCGTTGGTGTGATGCCAACAGGTGCTGTAAGCCTTCGGTGACACGCCTCTCTAAAATGCTGATTTCTTGCGGTGGTTGTTGCATCAGTCTGCTTCACACAACAGCCACCTTCTCTTTCCCTTCCTCTCTCCAGACCAGGCTTTAGCCACCAGCTGGTGAGCCCTACAGACAAATATACCCATGGCCACTGCAATATGCAATTCTGCTGCTGTAACGTTTTCAGCTTAAATATGGATTTGCCACATAATCCATCATCTGGAGATTTTACTAACAAAATGGTTCCTAGCTCAATCAGTTCAAAGTTACTAAAACATGCTGACAAGTGTATGCATGCAGTAGGAGGTGGTTCACAATGTTTGATTAGTTGTCTTTCAGTTACTTATTGCTGTATTTGGTGTTAACCTGATGCTAATAAGGTGAACCATTTGCCAAATAAGTGTTACCATGTGAATAAATGACAAAATAAAGTAATATCACATTATGTGCTGCATTACACTGCATGATTTACCTTTTGTCACATATCTTTGTCATCCTTGCCATATAATTTGACCTTCACCTGCTGCATTTTTCAAGTGGTACTGCATACATCAAAAGACATCCATACCATGTTAAGTGTAAAAGGGGTACGTGCAGAGTTAGCCTGCAGCAGAAAAATATCAAAATCCTATTGGGCTGTGCTATCACAGCCAACCCACAACACAGTGCTCAATGCATGGGATCTACTGAATGTCACTCGCCACTTTCCATGCGGCAATTGTAGCGTCTGCCATTTAACCCAAACTACAAAAACCCTACACCTGGAGTGAGGAAAAATATGGAACATCAGGAGCACACAAACTGTAATTCTGCCAACGTGGTCTACTTAATTACATGCCCATGCCAACTGAGATACGCGGGCATGACTGGCCGCAAAGTAAAGACCAGAATATGCGAACATCGAAGCAGTAGTAAGCTGAATACCACTAAACTGACCGACCATTACCTAAGGGCGGGACACACGACCAATGACGCGACCTGGGTGGCCTTTGAACAACTAAATGCTCAAACTGGAAATATACAAGAACAGCTGTTGGAAAAAGAGCAATGTTGGGTGTACAGACTATCCACACAAACAAAGGATCTTAATCATAATGTGCCATGGAATAGTATACAGTGAAGATAGTTACATCACTTCATTTTGACCTTACAATCAAGATGCATAAGAAGGAAACCCTCCCTAGATCCTAGATAAACTCCACTTCAGAGGATATGCACAACTAAAAAGGAACCCACAGTTGACAGACCGATGCAAGGAATCCTTAATAAGCACCATGTCAGAAGCATGTAATACCAAAGCATTCCATTAGGATATGTCTGAAGTATAGCCCAGACACATTTACTTTTGAATAAATAGGTATTTCATCTACACATTTACAATAGGAGCTTTAGCAACCTTTATGCCACTGACATCTAACCAGCGTGTTAATTATGCCCCTTGAAAGGACAGCTACATGACCACAATATTTATGTAGCCAGCGTTGCATTTAGTGTAAGTAATCCGTTTATACGCACTTAGTTATCCACACTGTGTTTACAAGGCCATCTTAGGCATACGTCCCTCCACGACAAGCAATAGATAGTGTTAAGCCAGGGCACGATTTTCAGATACATAGCCCCCAGTCACTTGCGCTTTAACATGCATGTTCATTGGGCCATAGACAGCGCCAGGTCAGCGCACTAGATGCATGAACAGGCAAGCTGCTCAGTAACACTCACGGGATGCAAGCACATCCGCTTTTGTCCTACTAAAAGCATACAGACCATCTGCTCACTGCAAACAGCAGGACCCGATCGATCATCAGCGTAGGTCATAACGATTTATTTCCCCTGACAAACATGAGTACCAGCGTCAGCGGGCTAAATGAAAGAGCCGCGGTTCAATATAGCACTTTCCTGCAACCACTGTCCTGGCCATTTCTACTCCTTCTCAAGGGTCAAAATGGGGAGTAATATTGATCGATTCGGATCCATTAGGCAATGTTCCTACAGAATAGAAGTGAGGCGGCTATTGTTAGTCATACATGATGTTATTGACCCATATGTGTCAGTCTGTGTTAAATGTGTTCTCGCTTGTGAAAATTCACGCGCAACGACTAGATACTTGTTTTCTATTTTTCACGAAATGTGCCATAACGCAATACATTTGTTGACTAGATTCAGTCCACCTTTGCTCTAAAAACACAACAGTCTTAATGTACCAATAATCTTGGACTTTAAACACGCATAGCACTACAGGGGCATCGTTATTTTTAGGATAGCCATCATGCATGCCTTCACCCAGTCACATGCATGATGCCATCATTTCAATATTATTTGCATATAGGAGCGCTTATATATAACAACATGCATGGAAAACAACCAGTCGCATTGTACCTGCACTTAATACTTATTTCCTTTACAGGTACTCCCTACTGAGGATCTGTATATAACAAGATCCCACCACACTCACAGCACACTAGGGTGTGTGCTGATATTTGCACCACTGTGGCCTTTCTTCTTTTTGGCCACACACCTAAATGGTCCTGACGAAAGCCTCTTGAACATATCTGAAGGCTGAAACTAGTAGACCTAAATCTTTTAAGGGATACAGAGGTACATTTTAAAACCTCACAATGATCCCGATGATGTTTGTACCTATGTCCTTGGACCCTTTCATTAAAACTTTTATAAGGGCTATTCCTAGAGGCATTTTTATCACATAACTGCACTTCACATAGCACATTACTTCTCTCACACAAGCAAACAGCTCCGCTGTAATTCAGGCATTGTAGCACAGATGGATTGCACTAGGTGACCCAGCTGGGTCCTGATGATGAATCATGCCACCTACTAGGTAGGTGGGTGAGGGGTTTCCTAAAACAACTTTCAGTTGTTTGCACTTCTTTTTTCAAAAGTTTGGGTCAAGACCTATGACCTGATAACTTCTAAAAGGACTTGTCCACTTTGTTTATTTGTGCACTACCCAGGGAAAAGGACAAGTTAACTTTTTCCTTTATCTCTAGTTGTTTTTGTGTACCATATATTGTGCCCATCTTCCAGTCATAAGGACTGCATCTTTGATGCTGATGGCCAATCCTCAGGTGTAATCCTCCTGCATCCTCATTTAGAGTGCTGGAGTCGATTTCTCCATTCTCCTTATCAACAGTACCTCTTGCATTTTGACTAGGCCTGGGCGATAAATTCAGTTCCGCTCATGGAATTTGCAGAATTTTGGTAATTTCACGTTCCGCAGGGAATTGCCAAAATGTGTGTTCGTGAAATATTTCTCACCGAGCACGCATACAGCATTCCCGAACAGGAAAAAAGCATCGCGAATGGGTGGAACAAGCAATTCCGCGTGTTCGCTGAGATTTTGTGTGCTCGTGGGGATTTTTTAGCGTTTCATGGAGCTTTACGTAGTGCAACTATGCAAATTCCGCCCACCCCTAATTTTGACCATTAGCGGAAGGCTTAGATGTCAAAACCTGAACTCCCTCCACGGACACCATCTCTTGTTGTAATATAGGTAGTTGTAAGTCTTGGGCATCCAAGTCCAACAATACCTGAAACCTATTGGACATAGAAATTGGAGTAGGCCAGTTTACAAAGGGCCCGATCGGCGGTTTATAGAAGTACCATAAAGGCAGTGCACAGGTGCTAGTATTAGAGTTAAGGCTTGATTCACAGTAATTTAAAAGATAGCGTACCATCTGTGGCCTATGAAAATGAATCACAACGCAGTCACCTTTAATACACTTATCAGATTGGCCTACCCATCCCACACTACAGACCATTAAAATCTCCTTTGTGTCTGAAGGGTGGAACCTTTTGTGTTATGTCAGCCAGTCTATATTTTTATTATGCAGGTCAACCCACGTTTCTCTCTGGTCTTTGCTGAGGACAGGAACACTGGCCAGAATTAGAACATAGGGGCATGAAGCAGGGGGTAAGTTCAACACATCTACATTGGGCTTCAAGCAGTTATTAATTGAATCAACTATTGTGTTCTTAATTAAGGTACTCAAGGCAGGTCCTGCATCTATACGTGATGTGTGAGTGCCTTGTGTGCCTACACATTTTAAGCCATTAAATACATCCTGCATTCTACCTTCCATACCATTGGTAATAAAATCAATTAAACAATTTTCTTTAGCTTCCCCATTTTGAATTGCAGAAATATTAGTATCCACCATTGTTCTTACCTCTTTTCTTTCTACACCATTCATTTGCGTGCCCACATTATTGCAACTGAAGTTTTTTATAGCAATATCTACTTGATATAATTTTTCCCCTAGGAGGGCAAAGTTCTTTTCAACCAAATCACGAACCCGGTTTAATACTACTCCTAGTATCGAATCATCAGTGGTTGCATCAGTTTCAGTCATAACATCCACATTATTAACATCCTTAGGAACGGAAATCAATGAGATCGCGTCAGTTTGTGTGGCAACAGAATTTCTTTTCAATATATCAACCTTTAAGTTATTGACATTATTAGCACAATCAGTCACTTGCGATCCCTTTGAGGTCGTAGAATTTTTTGTTGGCATTTATGTCTGATCATCTTGCATCGAGACCATTTTTAAGGATGTATTAAAGAGATTGTTTTTCACATCACTGAAGGACATTTATCTCTCTAATGTATTGAAGCAGAGTGGAAAATACATTTATTGTTGCCTCTCTATTTGCTTCTTTGATTAAATGGGTAAGCTCCCTTGGCAGTGGACCAAAGAGGTGGACAGCAGCTTTAGAGAAATTTACTGTGAGTTTTGTGTATAGCAAGGTGGTGCAACTAGTAATACCCCTACTGCCAATTTGCTGTTTTTTGTTTACATTATTAGCACAATTAGTTACTTGTGATCCCATTAAGGTCTCGGAATTGTTTGCACCGACCCCTCATTTACGTTTTGCCGGCAGTTCTGCCACGTTCCTTGCAACAGGATTATTAGAGACTCATGTATAACAGGCACTAGAGAGTTTAAATCTAGCATTGGAGGGAAGGGGAGGGGTAGACGGCACATTAGTAGGTGTAATGGGCAGACATATTTGTACAAATCCCCCGATTTAGACAAAGGAATACCCTCTGAAGATCGTCTCTGAAAAATAGATGGGCCCAGGAAAAAAACTCAGCTCAGTTATTACTATTTTGTGCATCAGTAGGTACTCTGCCCTAACTAAAAATGCATCCAAGGTACCTACAACTCCCTTACATTTATCCATATTAAGTTTACTCACAAATCCCCATACATAGAAGATGATTTATAATAGGAATATCACGATACCTTCACACACTGAACAGTTACCAAATCAATGTCCACAAGAATTTTCACATTTTAGGGGGGTGGCCCAGCCCAGCCTCTTCCGGGCTCTGACAGACTCTGATGGGCGCAGATGGGCACTGCGGGAGCCCTGTGCTGCTTTTATGCACCTCCCGCCACTGGGTGATGATGTGGCGACGTGCGAGCCGCTTCTGATGCTGTTGGTCATGGTCTGAGACCAGCCAGACTAACACTTTTCTCCCAATGACTCCGGTGACGGTGGATGCAGAAGACCACCGGCGGCAGCTTGTTGAGATCCGGTAAGTTAATTACGTAATTAGGCTCCCCCATTCAATTAGATGTTGAAATATAAGTATTTATTGCCTCAATCTAATGCCTAAACTTAATCCCGCTCAGCTCAGCTCCAGTCTCTCAGTCCTTAGTTTTTGGGTCTCCTTCGGGATCTTTGATTTGGTACTTGCAAGCGTCAAAGCGGAGGGATTCGTGTATTATGAAACTATCGTATTCGATAATCCCTTGAAGTTTGAAGCTAGACTAGAGAGCGAAGATGGGTGGTCTTAGGAGACTTGGAATGATATTTTGTTGTGGTTGTAATAGGGATTCCCGATTGGAGGATTCGTGCCCGATACCTCCGGTTGGAACTCCGACCTATGAGCTCTATTCGAAACATGGCATGGGCCCCATTACGTATAATGAAGTATGGATTAGATATACTAGGAAGGATGGTGTTCTAAAGTAGCCCCAATTCAGTAGTTATGACACGGAGATTTTAGATAATCTAGAAGTTAAACTCTTTAAGAAGAAAGCCCGGCCGGCGATGTTTGACTCTTTCCGCCTTTGGCGAAAGGAAGCCAAACAGAGAGAAATTAAATTAGCGAAGAGAAATAAAAGAGAGAAGGGTATCTCGATAATGCAGGCTGCTATACAGTTTAAAGATAACGAAGAAGAACAAGCGAGTGAACAGTTGCACAGGCAACGTAAAATGGCGATTGATAAATGTTATCCAGCTTTGTCACCTCTTTAGCAAGGTGCAACAAAGGATCTTGAGAAAGATCATTTGATGTCACATTTGTTGAGTTTGCCACCCCCTTATGTGCAGAGTGCTACAGCACCTCCGCAACCTTTAGTTGTGCAACATCCAGTTGCTTTGCCTCCTGTTATTGTACAGCCGCCAGCTCCTCTTCAGTTGGCTCCTATTCCTCTGGTGCAGCCTTCTCAAGGGACGCCGACTTTGTTACCTGCTCCGCCTCCAATTCCTACGACTTTTTCTCCTGTACTTGCTACTTCTTCTGCTACTGCTCCTACGTTTGTTTCCTCTCAGTCTGCTTTGTCTCCTGTCCTTCTGTCAACTTCTCCTTCTGTTCGACAGTGAATGACTGATAGTTTTACTGGTCTTTTGTCTCCTTTCTTTGGGTCATTTAGTATGACCCCTGTTTCAGCGTGTAAACAGTTGCGTAGCCAAATGCCTGGTCCCGAAGAGCTGGCAGTATTGGATCATTTAGCGCGTAAATGGGTTACTAATTCGTTAAGATATACTTTAGAGTCTGTTATGGATGTCTTCCGTCAATGGGAAGCACCGAAGCAGAGGTATGTTTTCGACATGATGTGTACTTTCCTTAGTGAAGAATGGGAAGATGGTCATTTAGGACAGACTCCGTCTGAGTTGTTCCGTGTACAGTCTGAGTTTGCGAAGGGAACTATAGTGGGTCTTAATGTTGAGAGAGCAGTTGTGACACTGCTATCGTTTAGGAGTGAGTCTCCTCCTCAGCCTTTGTTTGAACCTGATCCTTCTGTTAGGAGAAAAGTGCAACAATATCCAATGAGAGAGGTTCCTCCGGTGTGGAAGGATGCAGTTCAGGCCGATGTTAACCAGGGTATTCTAGCTGTACCGGCTTATTTTCAGCGTGTTTGGGTACATGTTCCGTGGCAGAGAGCTCAAGTTTTGGCCCTTAAGCAGACTTTACCTGATCCTCATAAAAATCCTGCAGGGTACTATAAGGAAGTATCACAGACTGCAGACTCATGTCTTATGAATCTAGCTGATATAGACATGTTGTTTGGAAATGTGGTTCCACAGCCTTTATGGGGAATGATTCGCCATGCGGATCATGCGCAAGAGTTAGGTGATACATGGGATAATATTAGTTCTGCCGATGGTCGACAAGGTGGTGGTGCTAAACCTGAGCCTTTAGTTGCAGAACTTCCTGGTAGGATCATTACATACATGAAGACTTTGATCCCTGCTATGTGCGTAAACTGAAATAAATTGTCTGCATGTAAGCAGAAGAAAGACAAAAGTGTGTCTGATTTCTTCACTAGGTTTGAAGAGACGTTTATCGACCATAGTGGTCAAGACATGAGTACGGAAGGTGGTCAACGGTTGTTCGTAGATAAGTTTGTGCATAACTTGCTTCCAGAGTTGTGTACTAAGTTGAAGGATTCAGAGAGATCTTGGGCTGTTTCTTCGTCGGCGCAGATATTGGCTACTGCACAATATTATGAGGATAGGGATAAGGATGAGAAAGATAAAGCAGACAAGAAGACTAAAGAGTTGAAGACGAAGGTTCTTTTGCAGCAAGCGTATCCGTGTCATAATAATCAGCGCGATTATCAGCAACCTTAGCAGTTTCAGAGAAACTCGCAAAGGTTCGAGTCTTCTCAACTGCATTTTCCTGTAGGCCCTAATCAGTGTGCAAATTGTAAAGAAGAGGGTCATTTCAAGAATAGTTGTCCGATTCTGTTATAGCGCACGAATGGTACTTCTGGTGTGAGAGGTTGAGGTGTGGCAAGCTCCTAAAGGTAGGGGATGTGGTGTGTTCCCCCAGAATGCACGATCCTTTCCTCCACAGAATTCGATGACTAGTTTTGATCAGCAGAATGGTGCATCTGATAGGACGACTCAGTACTATGCTCACGACTATGATGTCGAAGGTGAGAATATGGACGGTAATGATTGCTAGGACAGCCATAGACAAAGAGAGGGAGTTGTTTCAGTTCCAGTAGATCAGAGTGGACCTTATGTTGAAGTGATTACATCAGGTGTGTCAGAGCCTTTTCTGTTGGATACTGGTGCTGCGAAGAGTTCTATCATGCACTCTAAACTCCTTGGCGCACCTTTGTCTGGCTTGACAAATGTTTCAGTAGGTTTTTCTGGTTCCCCAGTTAGTAATCCGATTTCTGGTCCTTTGTTTCTTTCTGTTGGACCTTGTGAATTTGAAGCACCCCTCATTCTGACGACAGGTTGTGGTGAGAATCTATTGGGATTAGATTTGTTGAAAAGATTGTATGCAACGCTACATTGTTCTCCTTCAGGAGTACAGCTTACATTGGGTAAGAGAGTGATCTCTCCAATGTATTTGTGTAAAGATCGACTTCCAGCAGAATTGTCTTCTCTTCCTGATACTCTTTGGGCTACTGGTCCTAATGATTTGGGTCTTTTGGAGATTCCGCCATACGTTGTGACGCTGAAAGCGAATGGTAGGTTGCAGCTTATTCCTCAATATTGGATTTCTAGTGATGGTGAAAGAGCACTTCTAGCAATCATCTATGATCTGATTGAGAAAGGTGTAATTGAAGAAACGAGAGGTAATGTGTGCATTAGTCCGGTTTTGCCTGTTCTGAAACTTACTGATTCTTCGCAACCGCCTGTATACAGGTTTGTGATCGATCTCCGCGAAGTGAATAAGATTGTAGTTCCGCAATTTCCAGTTGTTCCGGATATTACTGCTTTACTGACTATGATTCCAGCTTCCGCTACCTGGTTTTCGGTGATTGATTTGAAGAATGCTTTCTTCAGCATCCCGATTGCCGAGGAGAGTAGAAATATTTTTGGCTTCTCTTTAGGAGGCCGAAGTTTCCTGTTCAAACGCGCTCCTCAAGGCTATTGTGACAGTCCGTCCATCTATAGTCACGCTTTGAAAACACAGCTTGATACGATTGTCTTACCTGATGGTGCAGCCCTTATTCAGTATGTCGACGATTTGTTAGTTGCTGCTGATAATGAGGAGATTTGTAAAGAAGCTACTTTGTCGTTGTTGCGTCATTTGTCTGACTTCCATCATAAAGTGTCGCTTTCGAAGTTGCAGTATTGTTGACAAGAAGTGACCGACTTAGGTCATCTCTTATCGAAGGAGTGAAGAAGATTGACCCCAGAATGAATTCAAGTGATGGCGAAAATGAGTGTGCCAACTACACAAAGAGAAGTGCCTGCTTTCTTGGGTATTACATCGTATTGTAGACAGTGGATTCCAAATTTTTCACTTCTTGCGAAACCTTTATTAGCTCTTACTGTTAAGGATACCCCGAATCCTGTTCCTTGGACTGACGAATGCCAGAAGAGTTTTTCAGAATTGCGTGATGCGTTGTGTTCGGCTCCTGTGTTGGGTACTCCCGACTACAATAAGCCTTTTACACTCTATGTCCATGAGAGAGAGGGATGTGCATTGTCAGTCTTGACACAGCAGTTCGGCGATAAGCAACGTCCATGTGCGTATTTCTCGTCGACTTTGGATCCGGTAGCTAAAGCGTTGCTGAGTTGTCTGAGAGCTACAGCAGCAGGGGCTGTCTCTATTCGACAGTCTGCTGGCTTGGTGATGGATAATACGTTGATTGTGATGGTTCCACATGCAGTGGATACCTTGTTGAACAGGACAAAGACACAGCACTTAACTAGTGCTCGATTGTCAGGTTATGAGTTGACACTCTTAGCGAGGCATGTGCACATAAAGAGATGCAATACGTTGAATCCAGCTACGTTGTTGCCGATTTCAGTTCAGTAGAGACAGATGTTTCTGAACAGCATGATTGTTTTCCTAGGACAGAAGAGGAAACGAAAGGGAGAATAGACCTTAGGGATACTCCTCTTGTAAAGTGTGATAGTACCTTATGGGTAGATGGTTTGTGCTTCAAGCTTCCGAATGGTGATACGACTGCAGCATATGCTGTTACGACTTTGCATACGATTGTTGAAGCTGCACATATCCCACAAAATTCAGCTCAAGCAGCAGGGTTGATTGCATTGACAAGAGTGTGTGTGTTGTCGAAAGGGAAATGAGTGACTGTATATACTAACAGTCAGCATGCGTTTTGTGTGGCTCAAAGTTTTGGTCGCATGTGAAAGGAACGTGGGTTCCTCACGTCTCATGGAACGAATATTCACCATGGTCAGTTGGAAAATTAACTTCTTGAGTCACTTACGTTACCGTTGCAAGTTGCGATTGTGAAATGCAGTGAACATAAGAAGGTTACCGATGACGTTGGTCGTGGTAATGCGTTTGCAGATAAAGTTGCAAAAGAAACAGCGAGAGATGTGATGAGTCGAATGTATGTTGCGGGTCCGGCAAGATGGGTTCCGGATAGAAGTTTGTGTGAAGATACAATAGAGAGCGTGAAGTCGATTCAGGCTGAAGCTACAGAGAAAGAATTGAGTGTATGGAGAGAGAGTACAGGAAAATTGGATTTGAATGGCTGTTGGATTGAATTGTCAGAGCATCAGCGATGGTTGTTACCTGATGCGTATGTGCTATCAGTGGTTACGATGGCGCATGGAATGGCTCATATTAGTGCAAAAGGGAATTGTATGGTTTGTCTGATGTACAATCCTGGTAATGGAACTCCAACTCCAGCTGGTCATTTTTCGCCTCCGACGTATCCGTTCGAGGTTTTGCAATTAGATTTCATCCACATGGAGAGGTGCAACAACCTGAAGTACGTCCTCGTGGTTGTTTGTGCCTTTTCGAGATGGGTAGAAGCATATCCCCTGAAAGATAATACTGCCTTGTCCACAGCTAAAGCCCTTGTTAAGGAATTTTTCCCTAGGTATGGTTTACTGTGAATGGTCTGGAGTGACAATGGGAGTGAATTTGTGGGTCAAGTGATGAAGAGAGTTTGTGAAGGTTTAGGTATCAGAAAAAAGTTCCACTCTGCAAATCACCCCCAATCTGCAGGTCTGGTAGAATGCTATAACGGCACCCTTAAACTGAAATTGGCCAAGATTCAGGCGAGCTCTGATCTCCAATGGCCCGATGCTTTGCCACTAGCACTTCTGTCAACTAGGATGAGTGTACATTCTCGAGTGGGACTTAGTCCCTATGAGATAGTTTTTGGTCGCCCTGCAAACATATGGGGAGTGCCGAGGCCGACAAAGTTTAGTGAAATTGAACACCCTGTATTGCTAGACTATCTGTATGATTTGACGGCTAAATTGCGTGTCTTACACCAACAGGTTCATGATACATTGCCTCAGGCTTCTGAAGATCCAGGACACGCCATCGATCCTGGCTCATGGGTCCTGGTCAGGAATTTTCAGTGGACAAAGAACGATCAGCCCCGCTGGACCGGACCCCACCTGGTATTATTGTCTACGCGATCTGCAGTACGAGTGTACGGGAAAAATAACTGGATCCACGCCGTACATTGTAAGACAGCTCCTTTGCCTCTGCCGTATGACCAGTGGGTCCAGGAGTGTATTCCTGATGCAGAAACTGAACCCGTGCTTCGTTTTCTGACGTTTAGCGACGCACGTTTAATTGGGACAAATTCTGAGCTTGAAAGCGACGATCTTCTGCAAGAAGCTGTGCCACCGTCAGTTCGATTGGACACTACTGGACCTGAACTTTTGTTTCGTGACATTGCCTGGTAAAGGCCGCTATAATTTGCGACGAGAGTCGTTGGACTAATAAAACAATAAATTATTTTCTTTACTATTTTTGAAGCTAAGCTCTCCCATCTAAGAAACTATTTTGACCGATTTTTGTTTTTCGAAACGCCATCCGGGTTCAGCTGTAGGGTTGCGGTATAAGAACTCAGAGTGTACTGCCGTGTAGACACAAGGTCGACGTTCTGGTTTTATCTAGGGCATTCCCTGGGACATTCAGCGGTACACTGAGCGAATCGAACCAACTGCAGCGAACAGCACGGTTAGAGGATGGAGTTTTTCGAGATGGAGAGACCTGTTGAAGAAATTTTAAGAGAAAAATTTGCAAAATTATGAGTAGGAAATGTTTCTTGATAATATGTCTTTTGATGCTACTTAGCATGATGATGTTTTTGCTGGGATATATTATATTCTCTTTTCAAGTGACGTTTGCACCCACTACACAGCCCATACCTTCTTCTACTGTTTCTTCGCATTCTTTTCACCCTTTGCCTGAACATGAGTCCATTAGAAGATTGGAATTCGTTAATAACTCTTTTGTTCACTTCTGCACCAACACCAGCTGGTAGTGAACATGAATAACTGTTAGGTGTGTGGCCTTATGCCTCATACTACTGATAAAGGTATTCCTTACCTGGTCCTGCCATTTAGCTATAATGGTTCTGTGTGGGCATACAGAACGATGTTCATCTATGCTCGTGAAGTTTACCCCCTACGTTCTGTGAAAGACAATCCAAAGAATAGTGCTCTAGTCAAGGGTATAGTAGATATAATTAGAGGAATTAACTCCTATGAGACTATCCCGAAAGATGAGACACTAGCGTATATTGGATGGAACGTGACTGGATATGGTGTTATTCTGAGTGGGATCCAGTGAGCAAAAAGATCCTCTCCGATTTGGATCGTACCCCATCAGGGTCATTTCTGTCTGCAAGGTAATGGCAAGGATCCAAGAGCTTAGTTAGGGAAGAGTGTTTGCACTGAAACGTATGTTTTTGCCTCCCAGACTTCCCCATAATTTTTAGCAGCTAAGTGTCAGGTCCATGCCAGGTTCCGTTATGAGGCCCCCTTCAGTCCCCATTGTCAAAGGAAGAGTAAACGCATTGCAGCAGTTTCCAATCTGGGGTTCCATCCAGAAACTAGTTCATGTCCGCAGTCTGAGGGAGGGTTGGTTAACGCTTCCTGATTGTGCCATTGAGGTGTAGGGTTAGCGTTCTATTCTTTCTAGTTCAGCCGGCCATTTCCTTATCCCGTGCGTTCTATGTGTCGCACTTCAACTGTTCCTTTTCGGCAGTACGACGACTCGCTTTGGGCTCCCGCCAAATCACTTTGTAAATTCAAGTTTTTTGCCCGTTTCCAGTCAGAAACTCTAGAGACATCAATTGTGGGCTTAGGGAGCAGGTATTGTCTCAGGTCCAATTTGTTTTCTGCATTCTGTATCCAGCCGCAGCTCCGCTCTTCAAGAGTCCTGTGGAGTCGGTTGGAATTCCTGAGGCAGCATTCCTCAGTGGACTATTCCATTTGGGCAAGTAATTCTTCTGCTCCTCCTCAGCATTCAAGCAGTGAGAATATTCTTTCGTCATTTAAGACTTCTGGTTGCGCATATTCAGTCCAGCGCAATTCTTGAACAATTTACTGAGGCTGTGACAGCATTGTCAGGGAGAGTAAGTTCAGCTCTTACGGACTCTGTCGGCAATGTCAAAGTTTGAGCAAGTATATGAAAGACAGGTTACAATTGAGATACAGTAAAAAGACTCTCCAGTGATTCAGCCTTTTCTTGAGTACAGCGAGCCTTGGAAATCTTGTATAGTAATTCTACTAAGGCCAGCATTTACGAACTTCTACAAGTAAATGAGAGTATTCATTATATGCATATGGTAATACTGTTGTTTACCACCTCTATTAAATTCAAACAACTAAATAGACACTAACAACAACAAGAGTCCTACTATTCTACAAGTAATGACCTTTTGGTAGCGGGCTCTACAGGAGTGAGGCAAAATCCACACAGTATCAGGTCTTGAGAGGTGGAGTTGAGAGAGAGAGTAGAATTCCCAAATGTTGTTTGAACGTTAGTAATGATATGTTAACTGTTTCAGGTGTTACCAGCTTCTCGAATTCAAGAGGTAGTGACGAAGACACTGGTGTGGAAGTCTCTCTTTGTTGTTTGTTATCCACTTCCCCTTTCCCTTCCATTCCTGGGCTTGGAGAAATCCGGGTGCAGGGGTGATTGGGAATTTGGAAATATTCATCATAGAAGCCTTGGTCACTCGCTCCCACGGAAATCAAGATAATTCAGGTACTGCTTCTGACATATTGAAGTGCCTTAAATTACCTTCCGTCTGGGCGAGATGGCAGAAGGGTTGGATGTCAAAGCCTTGGCTTCGGTGTTGAGTGAAACTAGGGAGGAAGTTAGGAAATCCAATCAGGAGGCTAGTTATTTACGTCAGAGAATTGAAGAGCTTTTTGAGAGTCCACGTCCAAATTTTGGGAGTATTAAGTCATCAGCTTTTAGTTCCTCTCCCTCTTCCTCTTCTTCTACAGAGTTAACTACACAGGTAGTGCATGCTATGTCCCCTACCATTCCATTGCCTCCCCCCGAGAGATTTCAGGGAGATCCCCCTAAGGCCCAAATTTTTCTTACACAGTGTTCGTTGCATTTCCTTTGCAAGCCCATTTTGTTTAAGGAGGATCAGTCTAAAGTGGCGTTTGTGCTGTCCTACCTGAGTGGCGATGCAGCAGCGTGGTCATTGCCCCTGGTGGCTTGTAATGATCCGGTGTTGTATAAATTTGAAGAATTCAAGGCCGAGTTTTTGCGTATCTTTGATCGAAGAAACGTTTCACAAACTACAGACAATGAGCTATTGGAGTTGAAGCAAGGAAATCGAGATCTGGTGGCATATTTAGCACAATTTAACAAATTAATTGTTGAAACCAGTTGGCCTGAATCCAAGAGGGCGGCTATTTTTTACAGAGGTTTAAAAGATGAATTGAAGGATGGACTGGCTCAGATTCCAAAAAGACCAACCAATGTATCTGAACTTATTGATCTAGTTTTGCAGATTGATCAGCGGCAGGCGGAAAGACGAAATGAACGTCGGAGGGATGTTCGTACTCTCCCACCGCGATTTGATCAGGCCAGGTCTGAGTTGGTCAAGAACCAAGAAGGCCAAAGTCATTCAAATGAAGAACCCATGCATGTGGGAACGATTCGAGGCCCTCTTACTAAGGAGGAAAGAGAAAGAGGCGTCAAGGCAAGCTTTGCATGTATTGTCGTCAGTCGGGCCATTTTGTCAAGGAATGTCCGAAGAAACCGAAAACCAGCTCGTGGGTAAAAGACTGGCTCCACCAGTAGTCGGAGTTGCACTGGTGGAAGCGAGTGAAGAGACAACTCCAAAGCCACAGTTTTTAGCAAATACTCTACAGTCTGCAGCTCCGCATTTGATCTTGCCAAGTAAAATTGTTTTTGGAAAAACTCATTTGGAAGAAGTTTCCGTGATGCTTGATTCGGGGGCTACAGGGAATTTTTGTGACATCCAATTTGCCAAATCTTTAGGAATTTAATTTGAAAAGAAGTTAATACCAGAACCAGTTCGAGCTGTTGACGGCACAAATTTGTCCTCTGGGCCAATAGCCTATGATACTGAATTGATAACCGTAGTGGGTCCAGGAGAACATCAGATTTACATCCGATTTAATCTCATTGATGCTCCCCAGTTTCAGCTCATACTGGGTTTGCCTTGGCTCACCGAGCATAATCCACGGATCGATTGGTCTCGACGTACAGTAGAAATGTGTTCAGATTTTTGTCGTGAGCATTGTTTTCAGTCAATATCTGAGACCACTAGTTCCACCATGTCATTAAATTTGGCCAATCGAATTCAGATGATTTGTGCCTTGGAAGCTCCCGTGATTCCAGAGGAATATCAAGATCTTGAGGAAGTTTTCAATGAGAAAGAAGCTCGAAAACTACCACCTCATCGAGAGTATGATTGTCGGATTGAATTGGAGCCGGGAGCTTCTCTGCCGTGCAGTCGAATCTATGCCTTATCTGAACCAGAGAACATCCATCTGAAGGACTACATAGAACAAAATTTACCCAACGGTTTCA
Source organism: Lissotriton vulgaris (assembly GCF_964263255.1). Classification (NCBI taxonomy): domain Eukaryota; kingdom Metazoa; phylum Chordata; class Amphibia; order Caudata; family Salamandridae; genus Lissotriton; species Lissotriton vulgaris. Next base: position 1,291,485,491 of record NC_141689.1, on the reverse strand, counting down.
TTCGACCTTCACAATCTCCTGTGTCTTTGCCCCTATTCTTCATCCCAAAAAAGGATGGAACTTTGAGAACCTGCATCGATTATCGGGCCTTGAACCTAGTCACTAAAAAGAATTGTTATCCACTACCTCTCATTTCTGAACTTCTCGATCAAGTCAAGGATGCCTGCGTGTATACCAAGTTGGATTTACGTGGGGCATACCATTTGGTGCACATGGCTGAGGGTGATGAGTGGAAGTCCGCATTCTGAACAAGACTAGGGTTGTTCGAATACCAAGTGATGCCCTTTGGGCTATGTAATGCCCCAGCAGCTTTTCAGCATTTTGTGAACGGCGTGCTTCGTGAGTACTTGGACCGATTTGCTGTGGTTTACATTGATGATATCCTCATTTATTCAAACAGTTTGGAAGAACATGTTGGCCGTGTACGTGCGATTCTGGAACAGCTGCTGGAAAATCATCTGTTCGTCAAGTTGGAAAAGTGTGTTTTTTATTCTTCCAGTGTGGAGTTCTTGGGCTTCATTTTATCTCCGGAGGGTGCATCCATGGATGATTCGAAGCTGCAGGCAATCAAGTCTTGGCCTGCGCCAAGGTCAGTGAAGGAGATACAGAGCTTTTTGGGATTCGCCAATTTTTAACGGTGCTTTATTCAGAATTTTTCTGAAAAGGTGAGCCCAATTACCCGTCTTCTCAAAAAGAATGTACGATTCATTTGGGAACGTGAATCGGAGGAGGCTTTTCAGCTTTTAAAGGAAGCTTTTGTCACCGCTCCTGTTCTGCAACACCCCAATTTGAAGGAACCATTCTTCATTGAAGCTGATGCGTCCAATTTGGCAATCGGTGGAATTCTGTCTCAACGTCAGAAAGACACAGGTCAGCTTCATCCGGTGGCCTATAATTCGCGTAAACTATCCCCAGCAGAGATCAACTATTCGATTGCGGATAAAGAACTCTTGGCAGTAAAAGAGGCCTTCAAGGTGTGGAGACACTATTTGTTTGGTGCGAGACATGTGATCACAGTCTTTACTGATCATCGGAATTTGCAATTTTTAAAATCAGCTCGAACGTTAACTCCTAGGCAACTGCGGTGGTCACTCTTTTTTGCAGACTATGATTTTGTCCTGACCTATAAGCCAGGTTCAGCTAATGGAAAAGCTGACGCCCTTTCGCATTTGAGTATGGGAGAAGAAGTTGATGCCAAGGTGGAAGGATTTATCATTCCAGAAGAAAAGATCGTAGCCATTGCTGTCGAGGATAAATTTGAGAATCGGATTAGAGAAGAATTCACTAAAACTGAATTTTCTAATTGGGAAATGGAAGGTCCCAATCGAATTGTGAGGGATGGGAAACCATTCTTACAAGGAAAGATGTTCGTCCCCAGCGATAAGTTATAAAAGAAGTCATTCAGCAATTCCATGATCATCAGTTAGCAGGCCATAGAGGAGTCAAGAAGACTTTGGAATTGATCAAGAGAATCTTCCTTTGGCCAGGCATGGACACTCAGGTGGGGCAGTACATCGCTACTTGTGAACCGTGTGTTAAGGGCAAGAGTTTGAGACAACACCCGCAGGGTCTCCTTATGCCTTTACCAGTTGCCCCATCCCCCTGGCACACTATATCCATGGATTTCATTGTAGATCTGCCCATGAGTCAGGGGTATTCAGTGATCTGGGTGGTAGTGGATCAGTTTACAAAATTGAGTCATTTCATTCCTCTGATGACTCTACCCACAGCATCCCAGTTGGCCACGCTGTTCACTGAAAACATTGTCAAACTGCATGGGATCCCTAAGGTGGTTATTTCAGATCGTGGACCCTAATTTGTTTCCCGGTTTTGGAAGTCCTTCCTTAATGGTTTAGGAGTTGACTCTCGTTTGTCCACTAGTTTTCACCCAGAAACGGATGGACAGACGGATAGAGTAAATCAGGATTTAGAACAATATCTCCGGATGTATTTGATGGATCAGGAGGGGGACTGCCCTTCTTTGTTGAGCACTGCAGAGTTTGCTTATAATAATTCAGTCCATTCTGCTACAGGTTTTTCCCCATTCTTTTTGAATTCTGGTCGTCATCCCAATATGCTGGTTGGGCGGGTGGATGTTGAGGTCCCTGCAGCTGAGGAGGTGATACAGAATTTACAAAGATCCTATCAGATAGCTTCTTCAAATCTCAAAAAGGCAAAAGGGGCATACAAGGTGCAGGCAGACAAGAAGCGAAGAATAAGTCCCATTTACGATCCAGGGGAAAAGGTTTGGATTTCCACTCGACACATGCGGTTGAGGTGGAATCGGAAGTTCCAACGGAGGTTTGTGGGTCCTTACACTGTGGCTAGGATGGTGAATCCAGTGAGTGTAAGAGTAGGGCTCCCAAAGTCTCTGAAGATCCACCCAACTTTTCAAGTCTTGTTGATTAAAAGAAACCCTCCAAATTTCAGACGTGTCCTACCACCAGCCCCAATTCAAGTGCAGAGTTCAGAAGAATTTGAGGTCAAGAGAGTCTTGGACTCAAAATTGAGAAGAGGGAAAATCTTCTATTTAGTGGATTGGAAGGGTTATGGTCCTGAGGAAAGGTCTTGGGAACCCAGTAGCCATGTTCATGCTCCAAGATTGGTCACAGAATTCCATAAGACTCACCCACTGAAGCCCAGGGAGGAGACTTTGGTGGGGGGTACTGTCAGGTCCATGCCAGGTTCCGTTATGAGGCCCCCTTCAGTCCCCATTGTCAAAGGAAGAGTAAACGCATTGCAGCAGTTTCCAATCTGGGGTTCCATCCAGAAACTAGTTCATGTCCGCAGTCTGAGGGTGGGTTGGTGAACGCTTCCTGATTGTGCCATTGAGGTGTAGGGTTAGCGTTCTAGTCTTTCTAGTTCAGACGGCCATGTCCTTATCCCGCGCGTTCTATGTGGCGCACTTCAACTGTTCCTTTTCGGCAGTACGACGTCCCGCTTTGGGCTCCCGCCAAGTCACTTTGTAAATTCAAGTTTTTTGCCCGTTTCCAGTCAGAAACTCTAGAGACATCAATTGTGGGCTTAGGGAGCAGGTATTGTCTCAGGTCCAATTCGTTTTCTGCATTCCGTATCCAGCCGCAGCTCCGCTCTTCAAGGGTCCTGTGGGGTCGGTTGGAATTCCTGAGGCAGCATTCTTCAGTGGACTATTCCGTTTGGGCAAGTAATTCTTCCGCTTCTCCTCAGCATTCAAGCGGTAAGAATATTCTTTCCTCATTTAAGACTTCTGGTTGTGCACATTCAGTCCAGCGCAATTCGTGAACAATTTACTGAGGCTGTGACAGCATTGTCAGGGAGAGTAAGTTCAGCTCTTACGGACTCTGTCGGCAATGTCAAAGTTTGAGCAAGTATATGAAAGACAGGTTATTATTGAGATACTGTAAAAAGACTCTCCAGTGATTCAGCCTTTTCTTGAGTACAGCGAGCCTTGGAAATCTTGTATAGTAATTCTACTAAGGCCAGCATTTACGAACTTCTACAAGTAAATGAGAGTATTAATTATATGCATATGGTAATACTGTTGTTTACCACCTCTATTAAATTCAAACAACTAAATAGACACTAACAACAACAAGAGTCCTACTATTCTACAAGTAATGACCTTTTGGTAGCGGGCTCTACAGGAGAGAGGCAAAATCCACACAGTATCAGGTATTGAGAGGTGAAGTTGAGAGAGAGAGTAGAATTCCCAAATGTTGTTTGAACGTTAGTAATGATATGTTAACTGTTTCAGGTGTTACCAGCATCTCGAATTCAAGAGGTAGTGACGAAGACACCGGTGTGGAATTCTCTCTTTGTTGTTTGTTATCCACTTCCCCTATCCCTTCCATTCCTGGGCTTGGAGAAATCCGGGTGCAGGGGTGATTGGGAATTTGGAAATATTCATCATAGAAGCCTTGGTCACTCGCTCCCACGGAAATCGAGATAATTCAGGTACTGCTTCTGACACTAAGGGTACCTATTTTGTCTGTTACGATAGAGCATACACAAGGTTGGCCCCTGACTTCTCGGGTACATGTTTTGTCTCATTCCTGTTGCCTCCTATGTATACAGCTGCAGCAGATTACCACAAGACGAGAGTTTTAGAGATGTTTCTTCAGTAAGGAGGATACTGCAGGACAAGAATTAGGAGATTTCTTGAAGGGTTTTCTGCCGTTTTGGGGACCTATGGTCAACAGCAGGAACATACGACAATTGACGAGAGTGATAGAGTCCACCATAGTTGAAACTGCCAGTGCCCTTGGTACCTTGACTGCTGAGCTCCAGTCGGATCGCCTTATGACTCTTCAGAACAGAGTTGCGTTAGATGTCATACTTGCAGATAGAGGAAGAGTATGTAAACTGATTCAATTGAGCTGCTGCGTTTTCATTCCAGATAACGCTCCGACAGTGTACCAAGCCATTTCCAAGCTACATAAGATCTCCGCGTCTGTACATGTGGATGAAGGAGATTGGTGGTTAATGGGATGGTTTTGGGGATTGTTATCCACTTGGGGATGGAAGATTTTGATGATCATTGGGATGGTTTTAGCTATCCTTTTCCTGTTCTGTCTTTGCGTACAGTGTGCTCCTGCCATATGTGGCCTTTGTGCTACTTTGTGTGCGAGGAGACCGTCCAGAGAGAGTTACTAAGTACTAGGATGATGCTACAGCAGCATCTTGATGATCTGATGAATATAGACCTGGATTGATACTGACGTGAGTTTGGGTTTATTGCCTATGTAAGGGCAAAAGGAGGGTCTGAGGTTCTGCAATTCTGAACCCGTTTCATAAAGGTCATCGCATTGTGACGATTTTGGTAACAGCAAACCACAAATGATCAGTGCGGCAAGTACGAGTGCTTTTGTCATGTTTGATTGATGGATTCACTATGTATTCATAGATTTTGTTCTGAACCTTTGGGGTCCATTTTGTGTACGGCAGCCATTTTGTGGTTGCCCTCACATAGGCTGATGACTATGGCCGAGCGAGTCTTTGGGACACGTACACCTTTAATTGACTTTTAAATGATCTGAGCGAACTGAATCCATTGCCCGAAGCTAACCTTGTTGAGCCAGTTCCTTGTTCGGCAGCTGGTCAAGATTGAGATCAAAGAGCAGGACATTGCTGAGTTTATGGTACATGCACACACCCTTCTATCTTGCTTCTCATCTGTTTCTGTTCCTTTTTTTATGGCCTATTTATGATTTGGGTTTGTGGTCTTTTATTATAGGTTCGTCCGGCCTGTCCGAGCAAGAATGTTGGGTTTTTCCAGTGTAATCGATGGTGGGCTGGACAACTGAAAAGTGGGTTTGTCGTTATGCGATACCTTTTGCAATGTCACTTGTGATTGGATAGTTTTTAAATAATTGTTGTTTGTCAGGAATGTGATTTTTAGCATAAAAGACGATGCTTTGCAATACTAAGGTGTGCAGTCTCTGGCGAACCACCCATGTCGTGCTTCGTAGACTTCTGTTCCTGGTTGTAGCCAATAAATTTGATCTTTGACGTCACCGAGAAGTATCCCGTGTCTCTGTATTCTAAGACAGGTGAACCCGAAGACATTGGGCGTGCCCCTGGCGCCGCTGGGTTCTAAAACCCGGTTCTTCAGCAGCAGTTAGGAAATATACTTTTTCTCCCCATCCATGCTGTTAGAAGCAAGCGTCTAACACGTCCAACGCCATCAAAGGCATAGGGAAGAAACACTACTAATTCAGTACAATACTCTACCTTTGAGACCTTGCTGCAGCTCTGTTGGTGTTAATTTGCCTGTGTTTGACTCCATAGAGACTACAGCCTGAAATGGATGCATTCCTTAGATAAAAATGTACTCAGAAACATTTAAAACCTTGAAGTGGTTCTAGAATAGGAACCAGTATTGACTTGTTATGCACAGCTCTAGCTGGCATTTTATTATCCTCTAATTTATTGTAACAGAACTTACTGGGTGGACATGACAAAACATTTCCCGACAAATAAATACATAGGAAACATTTGCCAGATATTATTTTCTTTTTTACTTTTTGAATACAAGTCAACAGTAAATGTTGCAATTTTAACAACATTTACAAACCTAGACTGTTTTTTCAGAGCACAATGGGTTAAAATAAAAAGAAAAATGAGAGCAGGCCATACAGCAATATGCAAAGTCCAAAGTACTAAAGGTAGCTTCAAATTCAGAGATCCAAGCCAAGTCGTGTTCTTCCAAATCTTTATTGTATATCCATAGACATATAAAAAACTTCACAGCTCACACTTCTTTTTTCTGGTTTTTGTCTTCTCACGTACAAAACTATTGTCAAGAGTCTTCATTCTACTTATAATCAAAATGAAAACTTCCTCTTCAAATCAATGGCCTTATCTACTCCCTCAACTTGTTCTTTCTGTTTCAGTGCCTCTGTCTTTCAATACATTTTCATATTCCTCAATACGTTTATAACCACTGCATTTCGAAAAATATTGCTCTGATTTTCTTAAACTGCTTCTGTCTCCTGGCGCAGATGTGTCCATCTCTGTTACATTCTTTCCTGTTCTTGTAAAATATATTTTGTCCACTAATTTTGTTGCTCATAGTTTGATTTTTATTTACATTATTTAACATCTTTGCCGGTGTCCAGGTATATTTTTAAGAGTTGACTTTGTCCCCTTATCAGTTGATGCTTTTTCTTTCACCACTTTTTCTGAATTATTCCCTTTTGTGTGTCAGTTCTGCAGAGATATTGTGGTTACTTCTGTCACTTTTTCCTCCTGACTGTTATACGCATTCTTTTAAAAAAATATATATTTGTATTAGTGTTTGCATTTAATACTAATAATTCCCCTCCCTACTACCCTCCCAAGCAGACATTTCGCTAGACAGAATTCATTTTGTCTAGCCAATTACAAGAAACAAAGTGTAAGTAAAAAGTTATATTTATAAGATAAATACATATACATCTAAATTTAGGTGCCATAACAATAAACAGAGAACCACAAAGAGGAGATAAGAATTCATTAGATTGTTTCCAAATTACATAGAGCAGACCATACTCTTAATTTTTTTTCCCTTGTCTTCTTTTTTTGAGGGAGTAGATAGCCATTTCCAAATTAAAGGTTGACAATAAGTGAGCATACTATTGCTGGTACACTGGGGAAAAGTGATCCAACCAGGCTGTGGTTAGGCAAATCTGATAGCGATAGCCACAAACATAAAGGGCTGAACATTAGCTCTAGGAATTTCATCGTCCACCCCCAACAAAATCCACAGAGAGGTTAAGGAAATATCAATCCTTAACTATTCCACCAAAAAATATGTAATCTTAGCTTTTAAGTTCCTTAGCATAGGGTAAGTGGCCAACATGTGAACTAAATCCACTGCAACATTTTTACACCTGGGGCACCTGGTCCCAGTTGCCCCCCACTTGAATATCCTCCCATGAGTAATACATAGATCAAAAAAAGTCTTATAATGTTGGGCCTGTAAATTGGTTTAGCTGAAAACCTATGCGCATCCACCAAAGACCTTAGTAAATCCTCGGGAAGGGCTTGAATATTATCCTTCCACCTCTTTGAATGTTTCACCTGATCATTCTGTTTTGTTTTATTTAGGGCTTTAAAAAAGGCCCCTATCTTGGTATCAGGTTTCTTAGCAAATTTCATAACTTATGTCTTTTCAATTCTCCTTGTCCCGCCACCATTCTTCATTTTAAAATCTCTAGTCTATAAAAATTGTAAAGAAACCTTTATGGCCTACATTGAAATTCTTTTGAATGTCATCAAAAGACGTAAACGATTCAGGTTAAAAAAAAAACAGTGTTCGAACTCCATGTATTGTCCATCTACCCATAGCTGAGTTTTGAAAGATTTCCGAAAGAACCCATCTTAATTGATAATTACCTGTTTTTTCACTATTTAGAAGGTAGCCAGAAAATTGGCCAAATCCCTGAGCTTCCTTTTCAATCTTGACTATTGCACCACTAGGATCCGGGGTAGCAATATAAAGATCATCAGCATATGCCAATATTTTTGTCCCATTAACCCCCGTTGACATGATCGATTGAATTGCCTGATTGCATTGAATATTTCCTATCAAGGGATCAGTTTGGATGGCAAACAGTAGTGGGGAGAATGGACATCCTTGCCTAGTGCCTCGTTCTATGATTATTTCATCTGATAGCCCACCCACTATATAAATCCTAGCCCTAGGTTTATAGTAGAGAAGATTTTACTGATTTAATAAATCCTTGTCCAATCTACTTCAGAGCCATCACTTTCCAAATATGCGGACCCGATAAAACGCTTTTTCGGCGTGTAGCAAAATTAGCACCATAGGATATTTAGTAGCTCCAGCCGCATCAAAGAGCTTGATGACTTGTCAGATATGATCAGTCGACCACTTGCCCGGAATAAAACCATGCTGGACAGAAGTTGTAATACGGCAGGGCTAGAATTTTTGCATAAATCTTGGAGACAGTATTGATAAGTGTAATTGGGCGATATGATCCTAACTCTTTAGCTGGTTTATCTTTTTTAGAAAGACTACAATCTTTGCTGTTGCCCAGCTATCCGGGGGGTATCCACTTCCTGCACTTCTAGCATCAGTTCCACTAAATGGCCGTTAAGTATCCCAGCAAATATTTTATAAACTTCTCCGGGGATGACGTCCATACCAGTGGCCTTCCCAAATTTCAAGCTCTTGATAGCTGTTTCTATCTCTTCTACTAAGATCTGTTGATCCATTCCCTGTCTATCAGATGCTTTGAGAATCACCTCACAGAAAGCTGAGTGATATTCACCCATGATATAGGGAACTTCACCAGCCTTAGAGTATAGTTGCTGGTAAAACCATTGTCATGCTGCTCTGATCTCAACTGGTTCAGATTCTTCCCCATGCAATGGGTCTATTATCTCCCTTATTTGTTCACCCATAGTAATAACTCTTGCCCTAAATCCAATATTTTAACCTATATTTTTGTTGTATTCATAAACCTTTTTCCACCAGATCAAGTACCTATCTGCAGCCTTCTTAACAGAAATATCTAACATTCTAGCTCTGACATTTGCCAGCTCAATGAGGGCCATAGCAGTCTTATGCCCAGAAGAAATGTTTTTAATCAATTTTAATTCAGCCTTAGTCAAATCAGAGTACAATCCCTCCAGTAGTGTTTTTCCTGTTTTTGGTGCTGAATACTAAATCTCAGTGTTTCTCCCCTAAGACAAGCTTAAATGTGTCCCAGCCAACACTAATGTGAGCAATACCCTGATTATCGAGAAACAAATGGGGGATCCAATCATGAATATGACTCACATATTGTGGATATAGCAAAAGTGCCCTTGAACATGATCGCTCAACTTTCTGGAGCTGGGTCATTTGTAGATCCAGGACAAGAGGACTGTAATCTGATATGATCCTAGGGAATTCAGATATGTGAGTGTACTTAATCAGTCTTTTCAAGATAAAAGAAAATGAAGTCTGGCATGCACCTTGTGGGGAGCTGAGAAATATGTATAGCCAGGATCAGCTTTCATTGTCCCTTTCCAAACATCTGCCAAACCATGACTGTTTTGTAAACCAGCAAGCACATTAAATACTGTAGGTTTCCAACCTTCATAATTCCAGGACACAGATCCAGTGACAGTGCAGGATAAAATAAGATTAAAGTCCCCTCAGACTATAAGGGGTAAAGGCCATGAACACAAATCGCTAGTCAACCACCTTAACAATGCTAGATCTTCTAAAACAGGGCTGTAAATAGAGCACAATGTAAATGAGTGTAAGCCATGGCGGCAAAGCATCAGCACGCACTCGGGGGAAATCACAGATACCCTTTTTAGAGAGAATTGCAACCCCCTTGGTGCGGGTTTCTGCGAAGTACTACATATCAATTGAAAACCATTAATTAGATGTCTTCCAGATTTCTCAATGTGGGTTTCTTTAAAACATACTGCATCAGGTTATAACATCTTTAAATCAACAAGCAATCCTTTGTGTGTTTCAGCTAATATCTAGCCCACATACATCAACGGAAGCAATGCTAATTATACTCATTTAAACCAAACACCAGCAAAAAAAACAGAAATAGCCCTTGACCAAATTTTCTCTTTAAGCTGGTACGTACAAAAAAACAGAAAAAGGAAGAAATCACACAATCTTTTTGATTCCGCCCAACCCTTTTCTTGAACTTTGTCTGGTTGCCTTCCCACCTCCCCATCCCTTAAATGGAATGGCTGGTCCACCAAGACCCTAATGATGGCTCCTGGTAAGGTCCCCACCACCATCCCACTCCAACCCCAGTGAGAGAGGAAAAAAGAGAAATGCAAAAGAAGAGCCACAAAAGTGCAAGCCAAGAAAAGGGCATAGCAATTAAGAAGGAGAAAGAGACCAAAAACAACTGAGGAGAAAGAAACCCCTAAAGACAGAAGGAGAGTGTTTCTCTTTTAGATCTTCTAATGCAATATCCCAGAATTCAGGTCCCAAGTCCCAATCTAGGTTTCGTATGATCAATAGAATAAGCGGTTAGCGGCATGCTTTCAGCCATACCTTTAGACATGTCTCTAGCCATTGTTTCCTTCTTTGGCATCTTTTTGATCACGATGAATCTCGTTCAGAAATTCTTGGGCCTTTATCTCTGATGTCATAGATCAGGTTCTTCCATTGACGATGACTTTCAATTTTGCTGGATTAATCAACAAGAACTGACAACATGCCTCTTGCAGTGGAGAGAAAATCTGCCATAAGCGCCATCTTCTCCCAACCATCGCGCATCTATAATCAGGCCTTACTAAAAATGAGTGGCCATTAAAAGAGCATATAGCATCTGGTCTCGCTTTTTCAAAAATGGCTTGGCGCAGCCGAAAGTTCCCCAAAAAGATTAATATAGCTCTCTCTTTCGCATCCTGTCCTCCATGCCTGTTTTTTTGTAGAGCAAGAGAAAATCTGTGTGCCTGTTACACTTCTACCTCCAGATTCCAGCTACAAAGCTGTGGGCAGCACCTCTAAGCAGGCTAATGATAAAGGCTCTAGCATCATTGCCTTTGACATTCTCTGGTATCCCTAGAAACCGCAGGTTGTTACACCAATGACAGGACTCCTCAATTGCGACAGTCCGGACTTCAATTGTTGACATTCTTTCAACGATATCCATGCAACATTTATTAACTTTGCAGATCGATCCCTGAATTTTCTCAGTGAGTTGGTGAGTCTCTGCTGTGGCTTCTCCTTGTACTTATTTCAAAATATTATATATTGAATCCATTTTGGGGGTCTCTGAAGACACACTAATTTTTTCAGCACTTTTTCTCTTCTCATTGTAAACCTGTTGGATTGCTGAGTAGTCCCAGGCTAACTGAGCTGTTGGTCCCAAGGCTGTAGGTCTATTGTTGATGGCAGGGCCATTTTTACTTTTCATTCTTTTGACACAATGTTTCAGTGTACTGTGTTTTTTTTATGGCTCTCCGAATCTCCATCCCCTTCATCAGAAAGATCATCTGTTGGGTTAGAGCCGTCTGAGTTATCTGGTAGTGAAAATAATTTGTCCCCATAGTCAATTGAATTTAGGCTTTTTGCCTCAGTACCATCTGAGGGTACATTGTAGTCTGTCTAATGCATATCATGTGTAATGGGGAGTGTTTTATGGTTTACTGATAGTTCTGGGAGGAGAGCAGAGGAGATATAACCCAAGCGCCCCCTCCCACCTCCTCTTTCAACCCCTCCTGTCCCAACATCATCATCCCAGAAACAGCCCCCATCTAGCCCCCACTTCTGCTGCATTACCCCTGCTTCTTACAGCAGGATTGGGCTTAGGCTGCCAGGATCCAGAGTTCTCCCCTTTATCCGGCCAGACACACCGGATAAGTCCACCAAAGATTAAGGGAATCACTGGCTGTTTGGGTTCTGCCTGGGGATGTGTGCCACTTGTATCCCGGAAGCTCTTAGGTAACTTTACGTTTCCAGGAGTATTATCTATGCTGGCTCCAACTTTTACTTTCGGTTTAACAGCAGCATCCCCACAGTCTTTTCCCTTTCCCATCTCTGTAGTGTTGCGAGCGGAGGGGGCTACTGGCCCTTTCTGCTCCTTCTCCTTTTTATTTTCCTTGCCAGCTTGCTGTTTGTTCACACAAGACGGCATTGCAAAGCTTAAATTGGTATTCCTGCGGTGTGTGCTTGTTGCCGCCTCGCATCCACCCTCGGATCAGCCTTGCCATGCTCCCCTGGAGTAAACAAGGATTTTCAGCAGTGCATATAAACAATGGAGGAGGAGACATCGCATGCCAAGGAAACCCCCTACCAACACACTGATACGTTTATCTACAAAAAGCCCTTCTCAGCGGCCATCTGTAATCACTGTACACTGGAGTCTAGGTGGATGGATAGTGCAGCGTTCTAGGCTGGCACCATCTTGCTCCAATATGCCTTTATAGGCATTCTAACTGTCTTTAATTATATATCCATTGTTCTGTAAAAAAAAAGTATATATTATTGTTTACTTTAGCCTGCGTACAAACTACTTTAGTACTGACTTACTCATAATACTAAAACTGTTATTTATGTTATTTTGCAGTTTTAAATCTACAGAGGAACCTAGCAATATAACTACACGAACTTACTTCAATATACCAAACCCAAAGCAAAGCACACAACTTTATTTATTAGTTCCCCTTTAACATTATAGCACCCTCTCCTACAACACAACTATACAATATTTAAGAGATATACACTGTGATAGACCAGTTTACCTCTTCTGTATTAAATTTTAAAATGAACATCAACCAAAGTTTACAGTGTTTCAATACTATATATCCGAAAACACTATGTAAGAGCTATATATGTGCCTCTCTAGCACTGTGCCAATGGTGCATTTAATTTATTAGAACTTTTCTACTTAAATGTGTCACAATTTAAGTTTGGGAAAGGGCGCATATAAAAATGTACACATTATTCTCTATCAGAGCATGAAACTCACTAGAGTACACGCAAAGAGTGTGTGACAGGTTACATATATAATTCACAAAATGGTTCTAAAAGACTACATGTTACTCACTAAAATGTTTAAATACATGTGTTTGTGGTTAAATGCATGAATATTGCCTAATGATTGAATGAGTGCAGGGAGCAAATGGACTTGTTTGAACCCTGCTGGCTTGACGAGGGACACGCCACCGCTGCCTGTTATCGACACGGAGACCTGGTAAGAAGGACACTCAATTTCCCAGGAGTCCTAGCAGCGCGCTTGCAGTTGATGGAATTGCAAGCGCCAGGAGGCGCTTAAGATCTGGTGAGGGCTCTCACAGCCCGGGAGCTCATGGTCTTGTTTGCACCCTGCTGGCTTGATGGGGGACACGCCACCACTGCCTGTTACCGACACGGAGACCTTTGGGAGAAGGAAATTCCATTTCCCAGGAGTCCTAGTGGCGCACTCACTGCTGACGGAATTACACCTGCCAGGAGGCGCCTAAGATCCAGTGAGGGCTCCAACAGCATGGGGGAGCACGCGGGTGTACTCAGGCCATACCCGGGCCAAGGGCGGGGCCATCTGCGGCTGGACGAAGAAGGACAGGGCCACCCCCACAGGCTGTGTGGAAGAGAAACCTAAGTTGCATTAGCTTGCAGTACAATTGATTCATGGGTAAAAGGAAGTTACCACTGCAAGGAGGAAAATGCACACAAAGAGTGCACCCATAACAAAGTACTTAAAAAACGCGGTGGGCCTAATTAATAGCGAAATCGTGCATGTAGAGGAGCAATTGGCAGCTTGAAAAACAGCACTTGATGCTGCTTTAAGAGAGAATGTATCAGAAGGTGGGACTGAATCTCGAGCCCTTGAGTACAGTATGAGTGGAAAGGGCAAGGAGACAGAAATACTTATAATAAAGAACACTCATATCATAAATGCCCATTGATCTTCGAACCCTTGTGTCTTAAACTCATCTCTTGAGATTTCAGTGTTAACTAATGTTACATCCCCAGTATCCCCTCTGGCAAAAAACAGAAACAACCGGTCTTAATTGCCGACAGCCCAGTGGAGAGGCAGTCAACTAAGAAAGACCACATCAAAGCCTAAAACAAAACCCAAACAAAAAAAAGGATAATTAACCTTGGGACGAATAAAGGGGAATGTAATTCTACAAACCAGAAGCCTCAAGATCTTGGGATTTTATTTAATAAACTGCAAGGTAAACTGGGCAGCATTGAAAGGCGCTTAATGTCCGAAATCAAGCTGTTGCAGAAAGATGTGGCATTTTTAACAGACATGTTTATCAAAGCACTACCTTCTAAATCCACAAGCAAGACACTTTGCCTCACCTTGTCAGCTCAAAATATAACAGAGAGTGTAAAAGGAAAAACAGACCCCGTCACCATAACTGGCACAGTTACACAGAGAGAGACACTCAACACTGCAATAACAACGAAGGAAGTCCTGACAATACAATAAACACCAAGTTTTAGGCTAGATAAAGATGATACTCCCCACCCCACAAGAGTCACTAAAAGTCTGCCATCAATCAGGAGGAACAGATCAGCTGAAGAAGAAAATAACACCAGAGGGACACTGAATCTCTCACCCCAGTCAACTCCAGACGTCATTTTTTAAAATAACATCCTGAAACTAGCTGCAAATCAGAGGGAAAAGTATGAAACATTAAGAAAACAGGTGGTTCACTGGATTTCTGCTAACAATAATGTTGGGGCGCATATTCTATATCAGGACATTATCATATTAAGGAGAGTATATTGTATGGGTAAACCTTGAAAGTCATGCCCTGTAGACTGTGTAGTGGTACATTTTCAAAAGAGTAAACTGGTGGGTGATTTGCTGAATATTTTCTTGAATGATAATAAAGGATACCATTGTGATAACATTAACAAAATAATGGCCATCTCATTGGGCTTTTTCTATAAGCCCAATTACAGCAATAATAACTCAAATATGAGTTATAATTCCATGTTAAACATCCCCTTGTATAACAGGTATCTACTATTGAGAAGATGCAGTGAAATAGATTGACATATGGACCATATTGTAAACCATAGGCCTCCAGATGCTGATTTAACCATACACTTTGAGGAAAATGGAATAGAAGAGCAGTTGCTTAGTATTAAGGACGCTGCCCACATAATCAATTTAATTACTAATTTGTAAAATGTTAATCCAACTGCACCTTCCAACACAGAGGCTCTGGATAAGCCTAGTACTGGTAATAATGAAAATTCACTCACCAGTAACTTGACGATGGATGGTCCTACTGTGAGAAGTTGGCCTGATATATGATGTTTCTAATTCTGGAACCACCTTGAATCAGTCCAAACAATACCTTATGGTGTCTGGTTGTAAGTCAACCTTATAGACAAGCTATCCTAGTGGTAGCATGGACTAAGACGCCTTTAAGGCTAAATTCAAGAGGTCGTGTTAAGCGAGCTGTTTTACCAATAACAATCCTGTAATATCAAATGAAAGGACACCACACAAGTATTTATTACAAAAATATATGTATTTATTAGTAGAATAATCCCCAGTACTCTTTATGAGCAAAGGGGCACAAGCGTTTAAACAAAAGCACAGTATAACATATGAAAGTTAGACAATTATGGATGAGGGCAGGTGGCCACTCAAACCATATATTAAGAAAGTGGTATAAGAGATACCAGTCGAACAGTGGTTAGGCCTAGGGCCTAGGGACTAGGGAATCGATGGGAGCAGTCGGGACTAGCAATGCTGAAGTCGGGAAAAGCCTGCGGGATTCGGGTGCAGCGCTTAAAGCACACGCATGCACCAATGCAAAGTCAATGGTGCGTAAAAGGTATAAAGTTACTGTTTAAGGAGACTTCCGCTTAACCTAGAAGGATGAAACTTAAGACACATACACTAGAGGTGTGTACCAGTGTGGGAACACTGGCGTTGTTGAGTTACCTCACCCACAGGAAGCGGGTGCATAGGGTCGAAGTTTTGTTGGGTTTCGTCACTCAGGTTGTTGGTGCTTGAAGCTGAAGATGCTGCAGGCGATGTGAAGGAGAAGTGTCTGGTGTGATCCAAGGGTTGATCGGAGTTGTAGAGTACCTGATAGCAGAGGGGACAGAGTCTGGGTCACTCAGCAGTGCCCAGGGTGGAACCAGGACGGAACCAGGCAAAGTCGGGCGCAATCAGGTGGTTGTTGAGGAGCTTCTCTTCGCTGCCCCGTGGGCTCTAGGGCATCTGCGATGTCCAGGAGTGGATCATGAGCTGTCATACAAACGCCATCGCCGTCGGCGCTGTCAGCTTCAGGATTGGAGCAAACAACACTTGGCAAAAGCAATCCAAGCAGGACGGGAAGATTGCTTTTCACTCGGACCAGGAGGGTCAAAGCGGGTGCTCCTTTTCAGAGGAGTGGGTGCAAGTCTAGCGCAACCAGTTAGATTTTGTAGTTCATCGGCACAGGTGCCACAAGCCAGTGGGCAAGTGACCGGGCCAACACGTTGAGCCAAAAGAAGCAAAAGGGCCCCACGCAACACTCAGTGAGTGTAGAGGGGTGAGCTTCGGTGCAAGAGTGGCTCTGGACTGGGGATTCTCAAACTCCGATGTACAGCTTCGAGGGTCACTCGTGGGCTGCACGGTCAGCGTCTCGTGGTCTTTCCAATATGGCAGTCCCCACACTTCCAGTCGCCTCCACAGGTCTCAGCTCTGCAGGGACTGTGGATCGGGCTGTTAGAAGGCAGGCTCGCTTAGTCTTGTTGGACTCTGTTGCTCGAGCTCCAGCGGGAACTGCAACAAAGCAAATGTCGAGGTGCTGGATGGTGCCTGTATGCACAGGGTGGTCACTCCTTGACCACAAGGGAGATTCTTCAGTCTTCTACGTCGAGTAGGATGTTGAAGGGTCGGGAGTTTCGTTTCTTATGTTTCATCAGGATAATCTGAGTGCGTTGGCACTGCTCACATTCTTATACCAATCTAGGGGGCTGGATTACCTGCTAGGTCCCCTCCTAGGGGTGGGACCCATGAAGGGGGTGGTTACACCCCTTTCCCTTTGTTAAGGTCGTGCTGGGACTGGGGCTGGTGGGCCCCAGAACCGGTTTGACCAGATTATGCAAGGGGAAGCCTTGTGCTCCCCGGGCAGTGTCTGGTTTCTTTCAAACCTCCCTGCTACAATCCACTATCTCCTGTCTGGGGTGGTTTGACACCTCCCTGCAACAGAAAGGCCTTTGTCCAGGCCTCCTCGGCTGTGTTTCGGTCAACAGCAGGAGGTCAGACTCGTGTCTGTGGCAGAAGCATCCATTTTGTGGATCTGAGGCTCTTTTAAAAATCAACCTCGTTTTAGCAAAGTAACATGTCGTCTCCCTCTAGAAGGGTGGAATGTTATCCCCGTCGACAGGACTGTCGAGGGGATAGTATTCCAAATCGTATGACACCTTACACAAATTGTTTTGATAAAGCCAAACCAAAGTTAACATATAACCGCGAGGATTATAATGCACTTAATAGTATATGGTATGGCATTATCCCGGAACTGCTTAGGGAATTGGTCCCAACAGCTGCAGACAGGCTCAGCTCATGCTAGAGCACCACCTCACATAAAACCAAGCACTCTGCCTCCAGGATTGTTAAGGCCTGCCATAGGAGTGACTTATAGGTTTATATGTGTCCAGATAGGTTTAGATATAGGCATACTATATCTAAGCAAGGGGTGATTACACCACCTTGCCCCAGCTGAGTGATCAGCCAGTTGTGTCAATTTTAGATAGCCAGCCAGGGGTGGCAAAAGATATGCTGCAGCCCCTGGTAGGCCTTGGATGCCCCTATGCCCTGGGCACCTATAGTGCTCTGTACAGGGGCTGATAAGGTGACCCAAGCCAATCTAGTTATGCACCTAGGGTACATGGAATCCATTTTACAGAGAGAGCAGATAGCCTGGGGCCCTGATTAGCAGTGAACAAGGCCAACTAAGTCGAAAACCAGCTAAACACAAGGCAAAAAATCTAGGGTATCCATAGTCAGGTAGCCCCCTTCCTACACCTACCATATATCCAAGTGAGTTTTTGAATATCATGACGTGGAACGTCGCTGGGATAAAAAATAAGATTAGGGATGAGGACTGTATGAAAACGCTAGATGGGTGTGTGGTCGTATTAATCCAAGAAACGTGGTGTACTGAGCCTTTTGATGTAAACAGCGATCAAAACCATTTGCACAAATGCTAGCCCATTTAGGATAGGTAGAGCAAAAGGTGACCTAGCTACAGTGATTGCAGTCACCTCACCCTTGATTTTAATGAATATATGTGTTTCATCACAATATTATCAGCTTTTGAATTTTTTACGAAAGGAAAACAGGCCATTGTTGTAATAAACGTTTATAATAATATATTTGATAACACCAAGAGTATGGTTATCAAAATATTACAAAACAACTTGGACAATTTTTTAAAGGGATTTGAAGGGGATTACGGTGTGCCTATGAAGCTGGAGAACCCTGTTGGTATTGTGACCAATTTGGAGACAGGATCCCGCATTTCTCACATGACACGTCTGGGGAGGCAATCAATGACGCTGTGCACAAATATGATGTAGTAGCCCTAGAAACCTCCAGGTTAGATGGTGAAATAAAAATACAAACCTTTGTAGGGAGAAGGTCATCTTCAAACATAGACCATTTCATTGCATCATCTAACTGTCGTGATTTGGTGGAAAAAATTCAAACTAACATTAGCCTTTTTAGTGATCATAACCCCTTAATTATGTCATTGAGACTAAACCGGACACCAAAAGTACGGGGAAATAGAATGGACACTGAAATCAATACACAAGGAAATAATGGTATCTCAATAAAGTGGTCAGGAGTGAATCTAGCCACATTCATGGAAAACCTCTTAGGGAAAACACAAAGAGATATAGATATCTGTCTGGATGGTTCTTCATCTGACCCGGCAATTATAACTGCCTTCTGTAACATTACAACTACAATTGCAGGTGATTTAACAAATAAAAGGAGAAATAAAACGTTGTGTAATCTAAACCCCAGATGGTTTAACCACGAACATTCTAGGGTGAATAGGGAACTGAAATTGTCTCTAAAACAAAAACCTAGACATAGTGTTCGGATCAGTATCATGAGGAAAGAAGATAAAAATACCTTAAAACAAAGGAAAAGGGAGATACATGAGGGGTCATGGGAGAAATTATTCCAAACAGCAGAGTTGACAGATCAAGCACTCTTTTGGAAAACCATAAACCATCCCTACTTTAGAGAGAATAACGCAGTATAAAATTACACGTGGTAACCCCAGAAAACTGGGTATCCCATTTTGAGAGTATTTTTACCCCAGATACTTTAAAAATAGTCAATGGTAAATTGGACAATTTTATAACAGTAGAATCAGTCGGAACCCCACCAATAATGCCAGAAGAAATTAAATTGGCGCTTCAAAAAAGTGCCCCTGGTACAGCTGTGGGCGTAGTTGGGGTCCATATTGATGTTTTTAAACATAATACAAATTTCTGGATACCAATCTTATTGAATGCTTTTAATGCCACTCCCAAGGGTGCACTAGCTGCCACCTGGGTTGAACGCATAATCATACCCATTTATAAAATAGGGGACAGAGGGAAGGCAAACTGCTATCGCCCAATATCTCTTCTTGATTCCACTTCTAAAGTGACGGGCTGTATAATGTTAGAAAGGCTTCAAAGCTGGGCCAGCGAGCAAACAATTCGAACAACGGCACAGAATAGTTTCAGAACAGGTATTGGGATGGTGGAACAATGCTTAAATTTAGAATTACTAAGGGTTGCAACTCCTAATAGATCATTTTGTAACATACATTACTGATAAAGACATACAGCTAAATCTAAAGAAGACTTTTGTTATGACACGTGGGAGCAACAGATTTAAGAATAGACAATACCGGTTGGGCAGGGTTATTATTAATATAATTTTATCTTTTTCATACTTGGGGATGCTTTTTAACAGGAATGGCTCATGAATGGCTCATGGAAGATGCATATTGAATCATGTAGCATGGCATTTTTAAGAATCACAGAGAGTATTTTTAGATTCTCCGCGAAACTAGAAAACAAACGCATTCAAGAAATCCTAGCCTTGTACTGGAGTAAATGCATCTCAGGGGACTGTTATGGGGCTGCGATTTGGTGGGTGAGCTAACATCGCCTCCCTACAAATTCACGAAAACAACTTTTTGAAAGGACTGTTGGCAGTCTCTAGAGCAACAGCAAACTATATAGTCCATAAAGAATTGTCGGTCCGATACTGGCTGGCCTGATTTTCTGGAGAGGCACATGGGTTAAAGAAGAAACAAAATTTACTAATGAGATAATAATGGATTTTTTAACCTGGACCTTAGCAGGAAAATAACATAGTTGGAGCGCATCTTTAATCTACTAACATGTTGTAAAGTTGACATTGACAAAAAGAATCCTATATTTATTCAATAGCTTGGTAAAAGCGATCTGAAGCTCAGATATTTACATGTCATAGTAAATGAAAGATAGGGCTGCCACCAAAAAATACAGTGTTGTTTCTTACTGTGAACGCCCGCTCATGATGACTCTACCGCCATATCTTGTGCAGGTAAGAAACATCCAACACAGATTTTATCTGACCAGGCTAAGGACGGGTACATTACATCTATTAGTAGCATTCCAAAAAATGGAAAAGTGGCTCATAAATTACCAAACTGCCCGTGTGACGGAAAAACTCAATCCACGCTGCATTTTATTCTGTTTTGTAGCTTTCATAGGGACATCCAGAAACTAATTTTAAAACCCCTTTTTTTATCAAATATGCTTTTTAATTATAAACAAGCTTTTAATTTTATTTGTAGTCTAGGGAATCCGCAAATCATAAACTCTGTAATCCAATATGTGCAACTTCCAATCAGAAAAAGAAAGTGTTACACATACCTGGAGGTAGTGCAATATAAAAATGTGGATGAAAACTGTTGGTCCCTTGCATTCAGTATTGATCCTGACAAGATAAGGCACTTGCACTTAAGTAAACTCATGTACTTATGATCTTTTTGCATATCAACACCTTATACCCTCTCATCAAAAATCTGACAAATTCCCATACTCTCATATTGACTAGAGAAATGTATAAAGACAAGTGTGGCACTGTGCACTTTATGTACCCAAATGCAGTAAGAAGCACAACATCGCCTCCCTACAAACTCAAGAAAACAACTTTTTTAAAGGACTGTTGGCAGTCCCTAGAGCAACAGCAAACCATATAGTCCATAAAGAATTGTTGGTCCAATACCTAAGTAAAACGATAAATATGGCTGGCCTGACTTTCTGGAGAGGGATAAGGGTTATTGAAGAAACAAAATTTACTAACAATATAATAATGGATTTTTTATCCTGGACCTTAGCAGGAAAATAACATGGTTGGTGCGCATCTTTAATCTCCTAACAATGTGGTTCGCAAACTGTGCGCCGCGGCTCCCCAGTGCGCCGTAATGAGGTGCCAGGGGCGCCGCGCACACTATGGAGACCAACCGTTGGTAAATTCAACGGACGTCCGTACGCCTTTTATCTGTAATTGTGGCCTTGACAGGGAGCAGCACTGCTCCCCTGTGAGAGGCCTCACCCCCGCTGCTGGAGCCGCCTCGCACTCCTCCAGGAGCACAGGAGCAGCCCCTCCTGCCCATTGAAATTCTGTCTGTATTGCCACTTACTGAATGACAATGGGGCAGTCAGGGGTGTTCAAGCATGTGGCGGGCTCCTCCTGCCTCAGTGTACAGAAGGGCATTCTGTTAGATAAAACAAGTAAAACGCCCACACTGCAATGTTAGAGAACACTTCATTTAAAGAAGCCTGTGAAATAAGTTTGAAAGAACAGGTTAACGTTCTTTCACTGTCTCATCATTTTTAAACTGAAGTATTTTCAATATTATATTCAACAATGCCATGGTTGCTGCTTTTTTATTTTAAGGAACTAGCAACCATTGACAAAGCCAATAGTCCTGGCTTGTTGTTGGTGCAGTGATTCTTGCTGTATTATATATCTGGATGCAATGACAGAAACAACATAACACCAGTCGGGCGCAACACTATGCTAAGCGCAGAGTTTTAGCCTAGGTGTTTTAAACTGCGCTCTTATTTACATCCAACTCCCCCTTTGAAGAGACCCCCCATTTTTTTTTACACCGCTTAAAGCCCTGGAAACAACACCATGTTACAGTAACTTCACATCCTGGCACTGTGCATCATGTGTGACTCATGACATCTACTTTTTCAGTCTGCCTATGTGCAGGGGCATCGTGAACTCTCCCCCGCCACACCCCACTCCTTGCTGTAGTTCGTTGTTGATGGACATCTTCTGCCTGCAACTCTGCAGACAAAGGCTCAGCTCATAATGTGGAAAGGTGGGTGAATAAATAAGTGAAGGAATGTCTGAATGGCTGGATGGATTACTGAAAGGATGAATGCATGAATGAAAGGGGGAATGGATAGATAATGAAAGAAAGGATGGATGGATGAGTGAATGAGTGGAAGTATGGATGAGAGAAAAGGTATATAGATGGATGTATGGGTGGAAAGGTAGATGGATGGTTAAAAGTGTGGATGGGTGTGTGAAAGGATGGATGGATGAGTGAAAGGGCAGCTGATGGGAGAGTGAATTGGTGGATGGGTGTGTGAAAGGATGGATGAATGGATGAATGAAAGGGTAGATGATGGGCAAGTGAATGGGTGGATAATTGAATTGATAAGTGAAATGGTGAATGGATGGATGAGTGAAAGGGTGAATGTAAAGATTGAGTTAGTGAAAGGGGGTAGATGGACAAAAGGATGGATAGATGAGTGAAGCGAAAGGGTGAATGGATGAGAGAACGGATGGCTGGATGAGTGAACGGATGGTTGGATGAGTGAAAGAATGTATCCCAATTACTTTAACACCATTGATGCTAGTGTTATTTTCCTCCTGTGCTGGTTTTTTGAGTTTCCCATTGTTCATGACGAGCTCAGCTCGTCATGAGTGTATGGAGGTGTACACCATGACGAGCTGAGCTCGTCATGAGCGTCCAAGGAGTTAAGGAAGATAACAGGAGGTACATACCACCCATCCACCGGTTAAAAAATGGTGGGGAGCCACGGCCAACTGCCGATTAGGTCAAGGGAGCCACAGGTCAAAAAAGTTTGGGAACCACTGTACTAACATGTTGTAAAGTTGACATTGACAAAAAGAATCCTATATTAATTCAATAGCTTGGTAAAAGCGATCTGAAGCTCAGATATTTAAATGTCATAGTAAATGAGATAGGGCTGCCACCAAAAAATACATTGTTGTTTCTTACTGTGAACGCCCACTCATGACGACTCTACAGCCATATCTTGTGCAGGTAAGAAACATCCAACACAGATTTTATCTGACCAGGCTAAGGATGGGTACATTACATATTTTAGTAGCATTCCCAAAAATGGAAAAGTGTCTCATAAATTACCAAACTGCCAGTGTGACGGAAAAACTCAATCCACGCTGCATTTTATTCTGTTTTGTAGCTTTTATAGGGACATCCAGAAACTAATTTTAAAACCCCTTTTTTATCAAATATGCTTTTTAATTATAAACAAGCTTTTAATTTTATTTGTAGTCTAGGGAATCCTCAAATCATAAACCCTGTAATCCAGTATGTGCAACTTGCAATTAGAAAAAGAAAGTGTTACACATACCTGGATGTAATGCAATATGAAAATATGGATGAAAGCTGTTAGTCCCTTGCATTTAGTATTGATCCTGACAAGATAAGGCACTTGCACTTATGTAAACTCATGTACTTATGATCTTTTTGCATATCAACACCTTATACCCTCTCATAAAAAATCTGACAAATTCCCATACTCCCATATTGACTAGAGAAATGTATAAAGACAAGTGTGGCACCATGCACTTTATGTACCCTAATGCACTAAGAAGCACAAGCACTTTAAATCAGAATGAATAATTTTTTTGCATAGCTGTTAGCATAAAATTTGATTAGCCTCTAATCCTTTATGGCTGTTTTATAATATTATTGTGTATTTTATGTATTGTATATATTAGTATTCTGTTTTGTCATTTTTTTATCTGTATAAATATAAACTGTCATTCTTAATAATCTTAATTATGATGTATGCACAAATGTTTTGCTTGAATAATATGCTTTTATGGTGGTTTTACTTGCACTAAATAAATCTTAATTTGAATTTGAGTGCAAAGGTAGTGCCTAGGTGATTCTCTGAGGATACAGCTAGTGCCTGGATGATTCCCTGAGTTTCTGAGAACTCCATGGGTCATTCCATATCTGCATAGTTACTGCCTGAGTGTTTGCATAAGTGCATAGACTCTGTATTAGAGACTTGATGAATGCCTTATTAGCGACTGACTGATTGGATGAGTGCCTGATTAGTGCCAGGCTTATTGTGAAAGTATTGCCATTGTTGTTAGGTGTGTAACAGTTGTGACTATATCTATAAATCATTGTTTAAGTCCTCCTGTCAGTGTGAAACTACCTATTTTAGTGTATCTATCCTTTTCTACTGAGCTATGTGTGAGTGAAGTCTAGATATAACACTTGCTATATAATTGGAAACATGGCTCTCTAGGAGTATACATTGCTCTGTCACTCTGTTGCACATGCATCAGTAAGCTTCTAAAACTGAAAACAATTCTAACTTTTTCAAAGCACAAAATCTTTTCTTGACGGCATACCTTCATTATGTCTCAAATATGTATTTTGCCTTCAAAACATAACACATTTAGTCCAGCAGCTCTTACAATTTGGCATGGAATCTGGAGCAAGGATGGTACCAAATTACCCAGGAAATTATAATCGATTGCCTTGCCCTAATTCATTGTAACAGGATTCATTGATTGCAGTATATTCACAAACTTTTAAAGGAGTATGATGTGAATGTTGATTTTAAAGATCCCATTGATTTCCAATACTATAGTAAAAGGGAACTAAAATGTCGGCTTGGAGGAGCAAGACAAGCACTAAGAGATATAGTAGCAAGAACAAAGCCAATGAGTAATTCATATTGGGAAGGACCTTTTGTGTTGGGCAGGCAAAATATTTACTGTGTGTAACAAATTTACAACACAGGTTTTATCTCACGAGGCTGAGAATGAGTACACTTCAACATCTGATTGCATTTTCTACCATGGGTAAATGGAATCAAAATATTCCAAATTGCCCTTGTGATGGAAGTCACCACAGTCGTAGTTGCACTTTATCCTCTTCTGTAATTTTTATAGTGACGTTAGGAAGCTTGGTTTATGACCTTTATTTATTGACAGTAAATTGTGTCTTCATAAACCTGGTGTTAATTACATCAATAGTTTATAAAATGGAAAAGTATACAATGTAATAGTTGTTTTCATACGAATGGCGATCAAAAGAAGAAAAGATATTTCAAATGTTGAGGCCCTACAGTATGGAAAATACAGGACCCAGTACACTCATGTATGAAAAAACACAGGACTAAGAATAGACTAAAGCAATTTACTGTAATTACCTGTAGACCAGGGGTCTCCAAACCGGTCCTGGAGGGCCGGATCCATGCCAGATTTTTAAAATAACTACATGTATCTCAATGGGGATATCCCAAAAATCTGGCATGGATCCGGCCCTCCAGGACCGTTTTGGAGACCCCTGCTGTAGACCATAATGTAACTATTTAGCTATTAATATTTGCTAATTTATCTAGTTATTCTTACTGTCACCGTCAAGACTAAAATGAGATATTGCACTGTAACCTATCCCATGTACTGTATAATCAAAGTATTATTTCAATTGACTTCTAAACTTTATTTAAGACAAATTATTTCTTATGTATATGTGTTATCCAATGGCATTCACTATTTGAAATCTTATGTGATAACCCTTTTTAGAATGCCTTTATGGTTGTAATTTTTACACTGAATAAAGCTGAATTCAATTGAAAACATATATTCAGCATTTCTCATATTCTACACAGTTAACCTCCTCAATTTTAAACAGATCATGTTTAAAGAAAAGCACCACCTACACATTGGCAAATGCTTTCTAATACATACCTAAAAAGTATTACTACTTTATAATTCATATACAGTCACAGCACATTTTCTTATGCTTTATTCATGACTACACTATTCCTATTTAATAATGAGACTAAAAGTACTACAATTCTCAGAATTCAAATAACATAGATCTGCTTGTTCTGCACATATTGCTTAGACATTTAAAGCATTTAACTACTGTAAGATATCTCCACTTTTGAATTGTTAGCGTCTGTTAACCCTTTTCCTCTCTTGCAAAATGAGGTTTCTGTCTCTGCGAGTTTGTGTTGTTTTTGCAATCATCGCCAAGTAATTATAATAAAAAACAGGAGTCCAAACAAATATATAGCTTCAGTTTTCAAAATGTTAAATACTGTCCAGTAGTTTATTACCTAGTCCAGAGTTGGAAATTAAGGTTCACTATTACTTAAAATGTATCAAAACTCCTTCAGTTTCTTTTACATCCATCCCCTATTACACTCTTAGCTCAGTGTACCTAGGGACCCAGTGGAACCAGTAGGTCACAAGTTCAAGCACATTGTAGATGGAACATGCTAGCTCAAAAAGAGATACAGTAGGTGTGGTTTAATCCACAGATTCAAAAGCACATCCCTGTCTGTCTTACATTTCTTTGTTTAAATAACAGGCAATAATAATGCAACTTATTGTTGATGCTTCTAACATTCTACCTAATTGTGTTCAGTTACATGCTGACAGTAGCCAATGATTTTTTTAAAAGAAGAAACCTCCATTTTAAATGCTTTTCATTTAGAAAAATACCTCATTGAGCTCCAGCCTTCTCCTGATTGCTATTGCTCCTTCACTTCAAAATGCTTAGAGTGTGGATTTTGGGTCACAGCTATGTCTATTGGTCTAAAGAGTCTTAAAAAAGAGAGGCACTGACAGAGACTTGGGTTTGCCAAAGTTGGAGATGAAGTGGTGGCCAGAGAGGCACAACATTTTATCAGTTGACCCACATTGACTAGGGTAGGGCTGGAAATCCTAATGAAGGATACCTTTGCAGAACTGATTCAGGTTTAAATGGAAGTGGTCAAATCAATTCTATCCACAGATTGACAAAGCCAAGAAGAATGTTAATAGAACTGTTTCTGCTTTCCTCACAGACCATAACATGGGCTCTACCTACAACAACAATCTCCGTTTTGATATGCATAGAATGTATAGAAGTGATGGAGTTCACTTTATAGACAAAGGGAACAAGATGCTTCTAACCAACCTGTAACTCTGAATACAGTCTTAACTGTAGCTGTCTTATACACACTGCCAACACAAAGTATCTTGCCAAATTCACCTGAGAGCCCAAATTTTGATCATGTTCTTACAAAAAGAATCTTTTCAATTTTTTCGGAAATTCGCGATCACGTTGGAAAATTGCAAAACAAAAGCAGACATTCAACAATCACCACCACATTAAAAAATGTTAACTTTAAAAATTAATTCTAAGTATTATAATACACACATTACTACCTACTGCTTTAAAAACTTATTTGTAGGCATTTTTCTAGTACGTTTTTTAAGAAACTGCTATTTAACCCAATTTCTTCAATTACTCTAACAGTCACAATGTTTTTGGTAGCCGCAACACTTGCACTTTTTTTAAAAAGTGGAAACACATATATGCACACATTTTATAGTATTTTAGACACTAGTGGTTTATTTGAGCAATATTTAAAATTATATTTTTCTGGGTAGCTAGTATAAAATTAATCTTTAAGACCGATTTTCCATTTTTGTGGTGACGCTGCGTGTCGCGATAACGTCAGTAGCCGCGATCAGCGCAAATACATCACCAACAGACAAACAAATGCAGACATTCAATAGCCACCGCCACATTCAAAACTTATAACTGCAAAATGGATTATAAACAGCACATGAAACACATTACTATCTAAATTACTTTTTATTAGCAGGTACAACTCCCTTAAAATCTATGACTGCATGCCTCACTATATCAGTAAGTCTCTTATTCACTGTATAACTATTTGAGTGGATCTTTGAGATGGTGCATCAGTCTACCAATGCTTATGTAACAAACTGCGACACTGCCTCAGTGCATCCATGAGTGGGTGCATCGGTGTCACAATGTGTTCCTGATAGGTTGCATAAGTCTCTCAGTAAATCAGCAAGAGTGCCTTTGCGCATTTGTAAGTAGGTGTATAACTATCTGCCTGTATCTGTTAGTGGGTAAATGAGTGTCTAAGTGGGTGTCTGAGTGAGTGGGTGCATGAGTGTCTGAGTGGGTCTGTGAGTGAGTACATGAGTCTCTCAGTGGGTCTATGACTGCAGCGTGAATATCTGAGTGGTTCTGTCAGTCTGTGCATGGGTCTTTAAATAATACTGTGAGTGGGTATGGGAGTCTCTCAGTGCATATGTGACTGGGTGCATAAGCCTTTAAGTGGGTTTGTGAGTTGGTGAGTGACTGTATGGGTATGTGAGTAAGAACATAACTCTGAGTGGGTGAGTAAAGAGTGCATGCATGAGCGTCTGAGTGGGCCTGTGACTGTGAGGGCAAGTGTCTGGATGAGTCTGTGAATAGATGCATGAGTTATTGAGTGGGTGGGGGAGTGGGTGCATGTAGACCTGAGCAAGTCTGTGAGTGGCTCTGTAAGTCTCTGACTGTATGAGTGAGTGACTCTGAGAGGGTCTGTGACTGAGTAACCATATGGATGTGTGGTGTGAGTATTTAAGTAACTGTCAGTGGGGTGTGAGTGTCTTAATCGGTCTGGGAGTACATATATGAGTGTGTGAGTGGGTCTGTAAGTTGATGCGTGACTCTCTGAGGGTGTCTGTATATGGGTGTGTGACTCTCCAAGTAAGTTTGTTAGTGGGTATGTGACTGTATTTATAAGTGTGTGAGTGGGTATGTGAATGGGTTTATGAGCATACTTGAGTCTGTAACAATGAACGGTGAGTTCGTACAAACATATATATTTTTTAATATTCCAACCAATATTGGCAATGATGTTGTGATAATCTCAATGACCCGCAACGGTATACGGGGGCCGTGCTGGCAGCCACGGCATCATTGCGAATATCGTGAGCAATGAAAAAAACTATTTTGTACACATAACTTGTGTCACTAACACTAACACCCCCATTTCTCAAACATAGAGTCAGAGTACCTCCACCCGGACCGTTATATTAGTTTTGACGCATATTTGCAGCCCAGTAACCGATCCTAATCAATAAGATGGCAGCCACAACTTACTGTTCAGGCTGCATCCAGCCAATCAGAGGATTCCCTTTGACGTATGCATTGTGATTCATCGCGAAATCACCCCTATCAGAAATATCACTATAATTTTCTACTTACATTTGGATTTGCACCAAAGAACAAAATATACTATCTGAAGAGCAACATCTAACTTTCTGCCAAACTTGGTGTTATTCCATCTAGCAGTTTGAGCTTTAGGTTGAATAACACTTTCCTATGGAAATTAACATTACTTATTTGTGTCCCTTTTTCTCGGTCCCCGCTGCACAGAACACCCCCAAAGTTTTCATGACACACAAACCCAAACTTAATTTGACACTTTCTTGGGAAGATTTTCTGAAGATTGTTCAAACAACGCCAAATTTATAGGCAAGTAAAAAAAATGCCTTTCCTATTGAAACTAGGTCCTAGCGAGAACTACCCACTGGCGACCACAAATAGGTAATATGTGTGTGTGTGTGTGTGTGCGTGTGTGGGTGTGTGTGTGAGTGTGTGTGTATATATATATATATATATATATATATATATATATATATATATATATATATATATATATATATATATATATATATATATATATTACCTACTGGCGGTCGCCAGTAGGTAGTTATAGTTAGGATTTTTTTCAATGTTAAATCTCAAAATTCTATTTGGAATAACTTTAGCGCCGGTTGACGAATCTGACTGAAAAATTCCTCAAAATGGCCTCGCGGCGTTCCGATCCTTCCCTGAAAGTTTGGGGGGGATTCGTCAAGCAGGGGCTGATATAAAAGGGGGTCCCAAAACGCGTTTTCCCCATGTTAATTTCCATAGGGCGGTCGATTTCACTTTTAGCCCGAACGGCTGAATGGATTTCAACCAAATTTGGCAAAATTGTAGGGACTGGTAGCCCGATCTGCCTTTTTTCTATGTCTCAAGATATGTGCTTCAGTGGATTTTGAGTAATTTAGGTTCAAAAAAATATATATATCTGTAAGCGCGCCCCGGTACGCGCTCCGGGGAGCGCCCCGGGCGCGACACGTGAGGTGCGCACGGAAATCTGATTGGCTCTTGGGTGTCTGTAAACATTCGAAACAGTCCGGAGTGGCCACCATCTTGTGTCTCGGTAAAATCGAGACACAAGAGGTGGCTAAAACAAAGGGGGAAATGACCATAAGGCGTCAGGGATAGACCCCCTCTGACCACCTAGGTTTGATGTGGGGGCTATAAAAGCGCCCCGCGGGGCATTTAAAATATTTTTTTTTTTCGTTTTGCGCGGGCGAAGCGCCCGGTACGCACACCGTGGAGCGGACCGGGGAGCATACTATAAGAAAAAAAGAATGACAGAGTTTTTAAAAAATGAAGCCTTTTTTTAGAAATTGGAGGTAGTTCTAAAAGAACTTTTTTTCTTCTTTTTGTTGTTTTATATTTTTTTGTGTTTTTTGAACATTTTGTACTTTTTTTGGCTTTTCAAAACAGTTTTATATTTTTTTTGTATTTTTTTAGGGGGAGAAACAAAAAAAGGGAATTGAAACTGGCTCAACTGGAGCAAAAAAACAAAAAACACAAAAAATTACTTCTTTTTGGGGCACTTGTGATTGTCACCTGCAAGGACGATGAGCTTTACGCTCTTTTCACCATAGGCGATAAGCTTGCCACATGCAGAACAAGTAATTTTAAAATCAGCAAATCGTGACTGAATACAAGGCATTATCTCTGATGTTTCTGGTCCCGATGAAGTGGGTTCGTTTCTTTGGGAGGTGGTCCTTAAAGACTGGGGGAGGTTACTGGCCAGTTCCCTGAGCTCTGCACAAGAATAGTTGTTAGGGTGCTTACGGGTCATATGTCGAATCATGGTATAGTTACCAAAGGAATATTTTTTGTTTGGGTTGCCCCTTGAGAGTTCTTCCTTACAGATTAGACAAGTTACCTTGGCCGTATTCACTTTTTTCTTGCCCTCTGGGAGTAAAAAAACTCCCATACAATGTGGGACTTGGGCTTGTATGGGGTATTTTGTTCAGACAGCCATCTTCCACCATCCTCCTCTTCCTCCTCCTCCTCTTGTTGACCACCAATGTAATTTTGAGCTGGTCCTCTTGGTTCTTGTGGTGGTGGTGGTGGGGCAGATGCACCAGCTGCTGCTGCTACTGAAGCCATTATAAAGATCAAAAAGGTACAGAGAGGTACAAGCAGGTCTTCCTCAGTCAAAGGACAAAGTCAGAATAAGGAAAAAAGGTAGAGTCTTTCATCATTTGGAAAAAAAACTGTCCTGAACGAATGAGAAGTGTTATTTTCAGGTCACAAGACTAGGGGCTTCATCATTATGAAACCAAAACTGTTATGAACCAATGAAAAGTGTTATTTTCAGGTCACATGACCCGACGCGCTTACGCTATGTGCCCCGGGGCACGCCCCGGGTCGCGCCCGGGGGCGTGCCCCGGGTCGCGTCAGCGCGTCGGATGTTTATGTTGCACGATCGTATTCGTTCGAGTACTTCCGGGTGCGCTTACGCTGTGCGTTTCATGCAGACGCGGCTACGCGATACGTCACGATCATGTTTTCATTCGCAATATTGGCGCTTACGGGACGCTCCCCTGTGCGCGCCACGGGGCGCTTCATATGATTACACTTTCCGGGGCGCTCACCGGGGCGCGCACCGGAAGCGCTCCAAAAAAAATAAAAAAATAAAAATAAAAAATGGGAAAAATTGTAGGGACTGCTGGCCCTATTCTTAAGTGGTTTTTACGAAAATTAACTTTGAAAAAATATGTATTGTGCTACATTGGGCTATATATATGTTAGAGCCAAAATGTAGCCCAAATGTAGCCCAATGTAGCCCACTGTAGCCCAAAGATGGCCACCAGAGACAAAAAAAAATATAGCCCAAATATAGCCCAACTGTAGCCCAATGACAAAATGTACCAGAGTGTTCTAAACAACTAGAGCACTAACAGTCTTACTTATAAAGTGAGACTTATAGTTAGGAATTAGCATTAAAAAAACCTATGAAATTCACTGAAAAAACTATAGGTTTCACACCAGTTATAGTTAGGAATTAGCATTTAAAAAACCTATTAAATTCACTAAAAAAACCATAGGTTTCACATCAGTTATAGTTAGCTGGAATTTTTACTGACATAAAACCATTGAAATTCCACGTTATAGTTAGTTGGACTCACTATAACTTGCGCGTGTAATGCACTGCTGATGACGTCACATATTACATCACTCATGACATGGTCAGTGACATCACTCATGACATCACTCATGACATCATCCTTGTGACAGAGTGACAGACCTCCTTTCAATGTAATGTAACCCATGAAACACACATTAAAAAAATTAATTAATTTTTTTTTAAAAATGGAGATACCCATACCAGTTACAACAACCAATTCAATAATTCCACCATCTATATACACATTCACTCATTCACCAACAGTTCTATATAGTCACTCATACATATATACACTCATCATATGTAGTGATACACCTATACATCCTGTTACACACCGACAGTCATCCAAAAGTTACTCACACACATACTCACACATGCAAATAAACTATTGAACATCCGTGTATTTGCATATACAGCTATACACACACTACCATCTTACTTCTAAGGAAACTTACAATACTTACTCTCTTAAACAATGACTTATAGAAACACATACTTATTTAAACAAGAACTCTTTCAATCTCTCACTCTCACGTATACTCACTCATATACATCAATACTCACATATACTAGATTAAAACATATGTAGTTACTGATAAAGACACTAATGAGACAGTCATTCACTCACTAACACACGCATATACACACTCATCCACCCATACAGTCCTGCAAATATGCCGTCTTTAAAACACATACAAACAGTGAGTCAGTCATTGATGCATCTATACGCTAAGTAATATCCCCCACCGAACCATACAGACACTCATACTGATACTAAAAAAACATCTAATAATCTATGTACACACACATGTAGCTTCTCACCAACCCATGCAGCAACTTATACACAAAGTGAAACACTGATACATATATTTAAATATTTAAACATTACTCGTTAATATATGTATTCACTAAGATACACTTAATAAGCCAGTTAACCAATCCTTTTTTTTCAAAAACATCCATTTACACACTTATTTAAACATTTATTTTTCCATCTACCTTTACATATACATACATAAAACATATTTATTTTTCAGAAAGGCACACATTCACTGGATGGTGTCATCAGTGATGTCATGAGTGATGTCACTGACCATGTCATGAGTGATGTAATATGTGACGTCATCAGCAGTGCATTAGACGCGCAAGTTATAGTGAGTCCAACTAACTATAACGTGGAATTTCAATGGTTTTATGTCAGTAAAATTTCCAGCTAACTATAACTGATGTGAAACCTATGTTTTTTTTAGTGAATATATATATATATGTGCCAAACAGCTCCCAATTCCACCACAGAGACGATTATCAATCAGGACACGGACCACACGGCAAGTTCCAAATTCAAAGTGCTTTATTTCCCGTCAGACAGACATGACGCGTTTCGTCCGGTCACCCCGGACTTGATCACATGACATGCCGTGACCACCATAGTGCATAAATACTGTTGTCAATTACCTATGGCTCCTCCCCTATTCTCAATGGATATGGAAAACAGACTTTAGGAGAATATCTCAATACATAATTAAATAAATGCAATGCAATATGTGTATATGTGCGAGAGTCTCTCGTCACAATTCTGTGAAAAAAAGGGAAAGAAACCTTAGACATTAATACAGTTAATATTGAAAGGGGCTAAAGATATTACCTACTGGCGGTCGCCAGTAGGTATATATAGTTAGGATTTTTTCTCTATGGGACTTTTGAAAATTCTATGTCTAATAACTTTGGCGTTTGTGGACAGAATCGGGTGAAATTTTCAGGAAAACTGCACATTTTGTTTCTGAGCAGCCCCCGCTCTGTTACCAGCATACCTGTGAGCCCAATGGATGTAGCTATGTCCTAGAATCCAGACAGAAAACATGGCGAGAGGAGGTTCTGCTGCAGTCAGATGAAGTGTGGGAATGAAATGGCAGTTGAAACAGTGGGGTTTGTAAAGAAAAACAACTGTGGAATTTGAGTGCTAATGATTCATTAGCAGTGATTGGTGGATTTCCATTGCTGAAAACAGAAAGTTAGGGTGCATGGATGTGTTCTTTGAAAGATGTAATTTGAATGGTTAATAAAAAATAATGTTATGAAAGATTGCAGTGGATTAGAAGGAACACTGAGAGTTCAGAGTTCATTTGAAACATTATTGTGTGAACTTGTAAACATGAGAGGTCTGGCAGGAGGTAGTTGCTATGGAAAAAGGGCAGAAAGGGCAGAGGGGGGGAAGGGTGTTGATTTGAAAGAAGTGAGGGAAGAGTTTTGATTGGCTGATATGAGAGATATGTATGATGAATATCAGCATTTCAGTGCCTTTGTTGGTTCCAGCCTCTGGAGCGCATACCTTTTGTTCTACTAAAGAAAAATTGGTGTGTTTCTGAGACTATTTTGAAATTCAAAAAGTATTTGTTAAGGTGAGATATCATTAAGAAAGCCAGCTGTGCATTTAAAATGATGTTTTGAGTCAAGTGTTTGCATTATGTTTTCAAAGAAGATTTTGCATTGTTTTACCAATTGCAATTGCAGATAATGTAAAGTATTAGTACTGACAAGGTGTGGTTGTACATAGGAGCTGTGCTGTGTTTTCAAATTATGATCAGAAAATCGTTTTTAAGGAAAAGGAATGCTTTTAAAATTTATGAGAATGTATTTACTGGCGATGTGACTCCTGCAATGCGTCGCTTTTGCGGAACAGATGCATGATGCATCTGTGTTGTTTTTGCCCCTTGGTGCTCCACAGTGTACATGTTAAAAGTGATGCATAAGTGGTGCAAGGGCCTTGTAAATACACCCCTATGTGTGCTTGGCCATTTCAAGTCACTTCCCCCTGGTTCAAGGGCCTTGTAAATACTTCCCCATGTGTGTTTGGTCATTTGTAGTCACTTTCCCCGTGGTGCAAGGTCCTTGTAAATACGCCACCATGTGTGCTTGGTAAATTTTGATTTTGATTGTTTGAGTTACATAGCCATGTTAAAAGTGATGGAAAAAAAGGTGCAAGGACCTTAAAAACACGTTCTCATGTGTATTAGGGCATTTTAAGTCAGTTCCCCATGAATGTAGGTATATATTTGCTTTACATAAAAGGTTTAAAAACGTTTTTTTAAATTAATTAGGTTTCTTGATATGTACTGCTAGTGTTTCATAGGTTGTTTGGGGCATATTTACAAGGCATTTGAGTCCCTTTGATGTAATTTTTCCAATTTTAATTTAAGACATTTCCCCTGGAGCAAGGTCCTTGTAAAAACGCTCTCATGTGTGCTTGGGTAATTTAAGTATTGATAGGGTGTCTTCTACATAGGACATAGACTACATCTGCACAATGAGATAACTAAGCTGAAGAAATACAGGTGATGTGATTGTTAAATGTGCAAAAATATTTGCACGTTTTTCAATTATATCACTTGTGTTTCCCAACATTACGAATCACATTGTGCAGATGAGGTTTAGGCGTGTTCAGGGAGATAGAGGAGGTCTGGCCTTTGTTCAAGAGTGCAGTGGACATGATTCACTTCATTGGTAGGCCTGCACATTTATTATAACCTCTGTACTCTTCAACACGCCTAAATTTCATCTGCAACCCTGAGTAGGCCTCACCTCAAACAAACTTCTAGATAGTCCACACCTTAGGCTTTCGAAATTAAGCGAAAGTTATTTATTTTGGTAATTAATAGAATTAGGAAACTAAACAAGGTAATTTATGTTTTCAAATCAAATAGTAGATGGAAGAGAGTAGTTAATCGAAGTAATTTTTGTGAAGTTTTCTCAGGAGAATGGATGCATAGTTCAAATAATGAGGCATTTTTTAATGAGGAGAGTTATTTTCAGGACAATGATTTGGTGCATGCAGTTGACAGCAGTGGTCGAGCATATGAGGTAAAAGATGGTCGTCTGGTTGAAAAAGAAAAACTTGTGTCTTCAGGAGCAGAAGAGGTGTTAAGTGATGAGGTTTTAGGGAGACGTCCTAAGGGACCAGTGTACACCTGGAAGTGTACATCTATTTGCAGTGTGCGACAGGATTCCATCAATTTGCTTTGTGATTTTGTACGGACATTTAATAAGAAAAGTTTAAAACAAAAAATAAAGTTGTTGCAAGAATTAGATCCTTGCAGAGTGAGACAAGTGACAGGTTTGCATGGTCATTCACTGGCTTGTCTTTCCAGGAGAGTATGCCAGAGTGTTTTTCATCATTTCAGGATGCTAGCAGTGCATCATAATAAAGTGAGGAAATTAGTTAGAATGTTTTATTATGCTAAGAGTCCAGCAATTATGCTTAAACAATTAAGCAGTGCTCTTTTGCATGGTTCTGAAGTAGATGTGAAGAATATTTGTCAAGAAATTGAGTTCTGTTACTTTGCTGGTAAAGAGAACAATGTTGAAATTGACCCACTAAAAGAAGGTAATGTGGAAGAGAGTGTACAGATTTTCAGTACACATAATATTCACAAGGAAATTTCCACGTTTATGGTGAAATCAAGTGAGAGGTCTAATTTCACTTGTGTGTGTTGTTGACGGACTTATTATAAGAATCAGACTAAGTTAGTGGATTTATATGCAAAAAAGTGATATGGAAAACAATAGTGAATGGAAGGATTTTGCCACATACTTGATGGTAGAAAATTGTTTTGCTTTGGGAGCGGACCAACGTATGTGTACTTATTGTTTTAACAAATTAAACCAAAACCAGATGCCTGCTACAGCGGTTTATAATAATCTGGAATTGGTTGACATTCCTTCTGAATTGAAGGATTTAAATACTTATGAATCTATTTTGATTCAAAGTGTCCATCCCTTCCAGGCTATTGTACGAATGGAGCCAAAGACAGGGAAATTGGCTCCATCAGATTTACAGAGAGGATTAAAGGGAAGAGTTGTTTATTTGCCTTTAGATTTGAAGAAAAACATTAATACAATTGGAGTAGAGAAAGTGGAAGAGGAACCTCTGGTTATCATAGTTAATGGGGTTCCGACAAAGAGTAAGAAAATCTGGCAAGATTTAGTGGATGTTAGGAAAGTCAAAAAGGCAACATTGTATTTGATAAAAAACAATGAGTACTACAAGAATGTATGTGTTGCAGAAGAGGAAGTAAGTGAAGAAGAGGACAGCGATTTGTGTGCTGGACAAATTGAGATAGTAGAAGCCTCTAAAAATGAAGAAATATATGAACATTATAGTGTTCATCCTTTGCATTCCAAGGAAGTCATGGGGAATGCTATTGAGTTGTTTCAAATGAAACAAGCCAAAGGGAGTCCCATTAGTGTTTGTGAGGAAAGTTTGGAAGCTCGATGTTTCCCACAGTTATTTCCCACAGGTCAAGGAGGAAGATATGATGAGCGACCTGTTCAAATTCCTGCTTCAGAATACCGGACTTTACGATTGTATGGAGAAGATCCTAGGTTTCGTCAATGCATTCCCTATTTGTTTCATCTACTGTTTGAAAGTGATCTCTCTGGATTGTCTTATGCAGTGAACCACACCTTGAAAAGTGGTGTACAACTACGAAATATCTCGGCAAGGGACTTTATGGATAAAGTCAATGTGCAAGACAGTATTTTGGATTCTCACCTGATTAATCTCATGGCTTGTCAGCGTGGTACTAATGAGTATTGGTACCGCCGTCATGGTGACTTAAAATGTATGCTGAGGAACTTAGGAACTCCCACATGGTTCCTCACTCTCAGCTGTGCATGGCTGGGAAGGCTTACTTGAATTTCTACGAGAGGCAAATGGAAACATTGAAAATATCGAATTCAAGACACCCGGAGAACTGTGCTCTTTGGATCCAGTGCATGTATGCAGATACTTCAATCATAGATTTGAAGCTATGATGTCTTTCATCACGAACAAGAAAAATCCACCTCTTGGAGAGGTGTTGGATTTCTTCTGGAGAAAGGAGCATCAAGCAAGAGGTGTTCCTCATATACATATGCTGGTATGGATCAAAGATGCACCCAAATTTGGAACAGATCCGGATGACTTAGTGATGAGTTTCATAGAACAGTATGCTACATGTGCTGTTCCAAAGACAAACCAAGATAAAAGTCTAAGAGAACAAGTTTTACGGTTTCAAAGCCATCGTTGTGGAAAGTACTGTCGTCGTAAATTCAGAAACAAGGACAAGTACTACACCAAATGCCGTTTTGCATTTCCACGGTCGGTGATATCTAAAGGAAGAGTGAACAATTTGATGTCTTCTCTGTGACATAATGTGACGAGGAAATCACCCAAAAACACATACAATTTGAAAAGAAACGAAGAGTCCAAGTACATTAACGACTACAACCCAGTGATTGTGTCCATGTGGAATGCTAACATGGATATACAGTTTGTGGCTGACAACTGTATGGCTGTGGCTCGGTATGTGACGTCTTACATCACCAAACAAGAAAAGACAGAACTGAAGGATATGTGGGAGGATATTTCCCATGAAAAGAGCCTCAGTAAGAAGTTGTACAGTTTCAGTCTGAAGATGTTGTCACATCGAGAAATCGGAGCTTACGAATGTTCTGACCGGTTATCTTCAGCAAGTCTCTATGCCAAATCTAAGAGTATCATTTGGGCGAGTCTTGGTCTTGCTGCAACGCGTAATCGAGTTCTGAAACCTGTACGGGAAATTGAGTATTTGGTGGAGAAGGAGCCAAGCAGTACAGATATTTCTGAAGACCAACATGTTGGATAAATATTATCCAAATAGAAGCAGTCACCTGGAGAATGTTTGTCTGTATGATGTTCTACAAAATTACATTTTCAAGAGGAACATCAAAGAAGATATTGATAAAGGAGTGTATGCTGTAATTGGAAGTGAGGGATGTCTGGTCAAGCAAAGAAAATGTCATTTGGTAAATCATCGAAAAGTGAATTGCGAATCTCCAGAAAGAAAACAGTTTTTCTATTTAGCTCTTTTGCAACTTTTCAAGCCTTGGCGTGCAGAAGAGGAACTGCTTGGAGATTTCCTCTGTTACGAAGACTCTTTTAATGCAGCCAAGGAGTCCATAGAATGTCCTGTTTTTCCAAAATATCTAGAAATGTTGAATGCAGAAATCGAGCAGGAAGCAACAATTGCAGCTGAGATTGCTAGAGACAGTTCTCAGGACAGTCAGAGTTCTGTTTCAATGAGTCAGGATCCACTAGGGGAACCAGTTATCGAAAATGAAGCTGCCACTGCCATGATTAAAGTGGAAAGAGCCA
Organism: Lissotriton vulgaris; assembly: GCF_964263255.1. Taxonomy (NCBI): domain Eukaryota; kingdom Metazoa; phylum Chordata; class Amphibia; order Caudata; family Salamandridae; genus Lissotriton; species Lissotriton vulgaris. Next base: position 1,291,445,967 of record NC_141689.1, on the reverse strand, counting down.
TGGCACATGCTCAGAAGGATGCGGTTAACTTAGAAGATTTGGAAAGACAACTCAACGTTGAGCAGAGGAAAATATATGACGAAGTTACCAACCAAATTGATCATGGATTAAGTCATGAGAAGAAAGAGTGCTCATGTACGTCGTTGAAGCCTGTCCGACTGTACGTGAGTGGAGAAGCAGGAACTGGAAAAAGTTTCCTATTTAAAGCAATTTTATGTTATCTGCAGAAAAGGACTGACTGACTCCTCGCTGTCTTGTGTTGTCACCGCTCCAACTGGACTGGTAGCACATAACATTAAAGGTATTACTTTGCATCGGCTACTGATGCTGCCAATGGAGCATGATAACAAATTACAATACCACAAGTTATCTGGGGATGCTTGTTGTGAAGTATCTAGAGTCCTGAAGAAGATGAAACTTCTTATCATTGACGAAGTAAGCATGGTTTCCAATGTCATGCTTGCCTTTGTGCATTTGAGAATGCAGGAAGTTCTTAAAACAGAGTAGGATGTGTTATTCGGTGGCAAACACATCATTGTTTTCGGTGATCTTCTGCAGCTGACACCAGTGAAAGGACAACCAGTGTTTAAACTGCTTACGCATGAAGATACCAGGAAGTGCCTAGGGAGCATTGGCAACGTTAACATATGGTTAAACTTCAATTATGCTGAGCTGCGTGAAGATATGCGTCAGGCGAAGGACGAAGATTACAAGAATATTCTACAAGATGTTAGAATCAGGAAAGTGACTGAGCGTGGGAAAGAAGCTTTACATGCACGATTACTGTCAAATTTGTTTCCAGAAGAAGACGTTCTGCCAGAGGATATTTTTCAGAAAATTACTGAGAAGAAATCTGGAATATGTTTGATGCCAACTCTTGCAGAATGTTCCATCTTCAACAACAAAATGTTGAATTTAGAAAACCAAGAGATTGTGAAACTGGAAGCTATTGACAGAATAGAGCATATGGGAGCAACAATTATTTTGTCTGAGAATTTGAAATCTAAATTGGATTCATTAGAGAAGACTAAATCTAAAACTGCGGGTTTTGAAAAGACTCTGAATGTGTGCTTAAATTGCCGTATCATTTTGAGAAGGAATTTACATGTTGAAAGAGGTCTGGTAAATGGATCAATGGGTAATGTTGTTGATTTTGAGAAATATAGAAGTAGAGATGGAATTGAATTTTTAAAAATTAAATTTGATGGCATTGAGGAAGTACAGCTAATTGGTCGTTGCACAGCTAGGTTTTTGCTTGTAAAAGACTTATATGTTCGCCGTAAGCAGTTTCCTGTTTGCTTGGCATATGCGGTGACAATTCATAAATCGCAAGTTTTAAGTGTAGATACTGCTTTAGTGAATATTGGCAGTTCTGTGTTCAAAGAGGGTACGGCTTATGTAGCATTGTCACGAGTCAGAACTTTATCGGGATTGTACTTGATTGACTGTGATGTCACAAATATTTGTGCGGATCTAGATTGTGTTAAGGAATACAATAGGTTAAGAAGAGAGTATGCGCCACATTTGCCTCAATATTCTTTGTTTGAGAAACGTGTGGGAGGCCGGAAAAGAGGAAATATCAGTAATAGTAGGGAGGTTGTAGCAAAAAGACCAAAAGTCGATGAATCGAAAATTGTAAGCAGAAAGAAAATGAATTCTGTTGAAGATGTTGTTGGTTTTCAATTTGAAAATAGTTTTGGTGTCAACTGCTATGCTAATGTAGTGGTTAATGTTGTCTTTTCACTAAAGACTTTAAAAGAACAGATTGTGATCAATTCGGAACAAAGTTTATGCTGTTTGTTGAATTCTGTGTTAGAGAAATGTAGCGGTGATAGAACAAGAGTAGAAAGTGTGTCTGAAACTCGTTATCTGTTAGACGAATGTTCAGGTCAAACACAATTCTCTCAAAATATTCAGCAGGATTGTCAGGAGTTTTTAATGTATATGCTTGATGTATTGCAAGATGAAGGTGTAGATGTAGATTATCTGTTTGGCCTTTCTTATCAATGGCAGCATGATTGCGAGAACTGTAGGCTATCAAGTACTACTAGTGTAGACTCAGAAAGATTTATATATTTAACTTTGCCTGACAGTAAATTAGTATCCTTCAATAAGCTAGTAAAGGCAGCCGATCAAAACATGGAGTGTAGCCAATGTAAGTCTGCAATGCTGTCCACGTTAATTATACGAAGTTATGGCCAGTATGTCATTTTAATGTTCCAACGATGTAGGCCTGATGGAACTAAATTGATAACTTTAATTCATAATTTTCTGGCTTCGCAGTTGTCAATATCAGGAAGGACTTTTGTAACTACAGCAATTATATATCATGACGGTCCTTCAACTACTTCAGGACATTACACAGCTTATTTAAAATCTGGAAACGGCTGGTCATTCTGCAATGATTCTGTTTTAACTTTCAAAAAAAGATTGCCTTTTCACCTTAAAAATTCTTACCTGGTGTTCTTACAACCAAAATTTTAAGAAAGGAATCTTGGGATTTGTTCTGAGGAATTTCAAGAGGTTCTAATGGCTCCTACTCTACATGGCCTTGTGGATAAGTGTAGTACAGAGCGAAAACTGTTTGTGTTTATAAGCTAATTCAAGCAGCATATCAAAACAAGGAGTAGAGGAAATGTAAGCCTGCAATGCTGTCCATATTATTTATGGAAACTTATGGGTGAAATGTCATTTTACAATTTCAACTACATAAACTGGATGAAAAAAAGTTGTTAAGTCTAATTAAAAATGTTTTGGCTACACTGTCATCGATTTCAGGAAGAACATTTGCAACTGCAGCTATTATATATTAAGATGGTCCTTTGACAACATCAGGATATTACACAGCTTATTTGAAATATAAAAAAGGCTAGTCTTTCAGCAAACATTACCAATTGAGTATGAAGCAATGTTGCCTTTTGACTTGTTTTCTGAAGTGAGAATTTAGGGTAGGTAACTGGACTATAATGATTCTAGGTATTGCTGTAATTTAGTGTGCTGTTTTAAATTGCTTTGTATGTCTCATTTTTCTTAAAACGATGGAGTTTATCTTTCAGAAAGTGGCGGGCAGAAAATAGTAACAGCACAACAGAGTATAAGCTGTTCATAGGACATCCTTTGATGTCATAGAAAGTAAGTTACTTTTGAGGAGTTCTTATTTCTGATTGATTATATTTTAAGGGTTTTTTAAACACAATCATTTTGATTGTGTTTTTTTTCCCCGATGTTATATGATGAATACCTTCAACTCACTGTTTTCAGTGAAATTTGATATATTCTGAGAACAGCAAAAATAAACCATTAAATATGTATAATTCATTTTGTACTTTGAATTGTGATTTATAATATGTATTCATCTTGTCTCATGCTCACTCTTTTTTTACTACCTTCTATTAATTTAAAATGTTTTGTTCTTTCTTACACAGATTAAAAGTATAAAAATTACAATTGACTAAGTTAACGACAATTATAAGGTAAGTGTTTAGTACTCTTTACATTACATCTCTATCAAATTTAACTTTTATTAGTTCCACTGCTTCATTTCTTTAACCTTCAGTTTCCTGCCTTTGCTACTACCCTCATTTCTTTCATTCCACTCCTTTTCTCAGTCCCTCTTTCAACAGTAACTGTGTGTTACTCCCTCTATGTGTCTTTCTTTTAACATTACTCTCATTTACTTACTCTTCTTTTTTTACCGCGCGAACCGGGAAGCGAATCAAAAGAAATAGAGGTTGCTAGAGTGCTAAACATTCTAGCAATTTTTTATAAAGGGGAGGTAGTTCTGAAAAAAACTTTTTTTATTATTTTTGTTGTTTTATATTTTTTTTGTTTTTTTGGGGGGGGGAAACAAAAATGATTCATTAGAAAGGGCTCAACAGGAGCAACAAAAAAAAAGAAAATGTATTTTCTGGGACGTTTTGTACATTGATGATGTTCATAAGCTCTATTGATTAGAGTTACACTCCTCTCTCCACAGGAAATTAATTTGCCGCATGTTAAACAGGTTATTTTCATTTGGCCAAAGTTCATCTGTAGATTTGGGACCGTCTCCCTTGCCTCTGATCCCGTCACTGCCTCTTCATTGGTGGATGTACTTGGTACAGGTCGGGGGTTCTCCACCAGATCACGTATTTGGGCAGCACTGTAATTTATCGGGTGCCACCTCTCCATATGGCGATGCATGGTAAAATTACCATAACTGTATTTTTTTTCTGTTCCTCTGGACAGTTCATCGTGGCAGATCAGGCAGGTAACGTACCGGGTATTTACCTTTTTTTTGATGTGGGGGAAATGAAAAAAATTGCCAAATAAAATTTTCTTTTATATGGGACCTCCTTGGCTGTTCTTTTAAAAACTTGCTCCTCTTCCTCTTCTTCCTCTTCTTCCTCCTCTTGTTGGAGGATGACCTGAGGAGGTGGTCCTCTCTTCCTTGGTGGTGGTGGTGGTGGTGGGGGTCCACCAGCTGCAGCAATCATTGAAGCCATTTGTAAGGCCGTCAATGTAGGTCTTTCTCTCAAAAAAATGAAAGTCAGAGTGAGGAAAAAAGGTGGGACTTTCATCATTTGGGAAAAAAAAATGTTCTAAACCAATGAAAAGTGTTAATTTTAAGTCATATGACCAAGCCTTCCATCATTAGGAAACTAAAATTAAAATGAACCAATGAAAAGTTTTATAAACAAGTCACATGACCTGTTATGCTTACGTTACGCGCTCCGCGCCGCGCCCCGGATCACTTCCGGGGCGCTGCGCTACGCGCCTCAGTTCGTGTTCCGGAGCACTACCGGGTGCACTAACGCGGCGCGTCATAACACGCATTACGCAGTAACGCGATACGTCGCGCTTACGCTACGCGTCACGATGTTGCTTTCTAACGCGGTACTTGCACTAATGGAACGTTTACCGGTTGGTGGTCCGGGTCTCGGAACAAATTGAAGGTAACGGGAAGCTGCTTGGTTCGCGGACCGGCAGCGAAACAAAAATAAATAAATAAATAAATATTTAAATTAAAAAAACATAATGCAAAAATATAAAAAATATATTTTTGAATTAGAATAAGAATACATTTTACAGCTTTTGATATTTGCTATTAAAAAACCATTGAAATTCACTGAAAAAACCATAGGTTATAGACCATATATAGTTAGGAATTAGCATTTACAAAACCTTAAAAATTCACTGAAAAAACCATGGGTTATAGACTATATATAGTTTGAGATGTCATCAGTGATGTCATCAGTGATGTCACTGACCATGTCATGAATGATGTAATATGTGACATCATCAGCAGTGGATTGCGGGTGCGCGATATATAGTTAGTGCAACTAACTATATATGCAAATTTCAATGATTTTGTGTGAGTAAAATAAGGTTTAGTAAATGCTAATCCCTAACTATATATAGTCTATAACTCATGGTTTTTCCAATGAATATATATATATATATAGATTCAGGCAAAGGGGTTACCGTGAATCTGTCCTAAAATTGGCAGTGCAGAAAGCCAAGAGTAGTACCCGTGATTCCCTGCTTGACCAAACACATAACAACAAGTCAGGCAGTGTTTCTGATGACAACTCTGAGGCACTGAGACTCATAACTGCCTATAGCAGACAGGCTAGACAAATCAGATCCATTGTAACACAAAGATGGCCGGTTTTAAAAACTGATTTGGTGTTAAAACTTAGACTGCTGGATGGTCCTACTGTGACCTTTCGGAAGGGCCCTTCCCTTAGGACACATATTTGTCATGATTTCCCTGAACTTAGGAGAAAAGAAGAGTGGATGAAATCCAGATTTGGGTTCAAACGTTGTACCTCCTGCAGGGCGTGCAAATTTGGTAAAACAACTACCCAATACTACACACCTTTCAGTCCTGACCCAGTTAACATCAAGGGTCAGTTTACTTGTAAGACTGAGTTTGCTATCTATGTCCTGACATGCACATGTGGACTAAGAGATGTCGGCAGTACACAACAGCCTGTGCATGTCAGGATTCTCCAGCACCTTCGTGCCATTGTAAACAATAATCCATCAAATCCGGTGGCCAGGCATTTTAAAACCAATCATAAAAATGATTTACAATGCCTGACTTACTTCGTCATCGCCTCAGTGGACAAGCCTCTTAGGGGCTGTGACAGAGATAGGATGCTCAGGAGACTTGAGTCTCAATTCATTTTGGAACTGGATAGCAGATTTCGAAATGGGCTTAACACTACGGATGATTTGCATGTTTTCCTGTAAACTTTTTTGCTTATTATTCTGGGTTAGCCTAATTGTCAGCCGCTATACACCTTCACGTTCAAAGTTTCTTAAATACAGAATTTCGTTCATTTATCACTTCCCCGTTTTCCCATCACATATGGCTTCATGGTTGTTATCACACAAGCTTTCCCTTATTTAACTATTAGTTGGGTAACACTTTATCTCATTTATATTTTTGGACATAGCCATTGGGTACTATCTGTCAATTTCAGTTTTTTACCTATAACTGTGTTGAGAACATTCAATAGTGGGTCTTTTCCACTACTAATCCCCTCTTTTCAATTTGGCACTTTTGACCATTGTCCTTATCTGCATTTTGAGCTTTCATATTTGCTGTTGCAATATTACATTCGAATACATAAAGAACCTTGTCTTCTTGGATTCTATCCAACTGTTTACATTTTTGCGTAATTTGCACCAATTGCATTTGACACTTTATGTAACTACATATAGAGTTGTGGTAATTGCACTATGCATTGGCACTTTGTAAGGATATTTATAAAATGCACTTTATTGCTCATTTGCACATTGACAAGGTTTTATTTACGATATTGTATTGTGTTTCAATGTATTTTAATATAGCATTACAAAATTGGATCTTTTAGCATTATATGCAGTTATATTGTCTGATCTACACCGCTAAGTGTCTGATCAATTTTATGTTGGTCACTAGATGCACTTTATTAGAAATAATGGATTCATTTTTCTTTTAAGAAAATGTGGATTTTAACCATTTTAATACAGTGAATAATAGATCATGGTAAAAATTGTTTGGAAAACAGACCGCATAGTACTAAAAGTGTAGTATATCCTCCACCTCTATGATCACATGGTGTAATGCTAGAGAAAGAAAAAAATGTTAATTGAAAAAAAACTGTGAAGCACCTGGTATTTAACTGTGGTTGTCTTACTTACTGACTGTCTGTGAGCAAGGGCGGATGCCCGAAACGCGTCAGATTTTGTTAGGCTCAACTTTTAAATTAACTCTGTGCCTTCATCTACGCTGGATTTGTGTGGTTTTCCTTGGTCGTTTTCATACGGAGCTCTGGGAGGCTGCAGCTGGTATATATATATATATATATATATATATATATATATATATATATATATATATTAAATATGAGATTCCAGTCCCATTAACCTTCCGCTAAAAACATCCAGGCACTCGCGAGCATAGTTTCATAGGTTTCTTTATTTAAGCAATTCCATCAACGCGTTTCGGGAGTCAGGCTCCCTTGATCACAATGTTTTTGCGTTGTCAAAGCCCTCCCTTTCATGCATGTACACGGTGGTGGAAACAGTAGAGGGACTCACAACAAGACAAACTGTTAGTGCAAATGCAGCGGCCATTTTAACATATTTACGATGTCTTTGGCATAGATGTAAAAATGAATGCAACATTTCATATCCCCGCTTGCCAATCCATTCATAAGGGAATAATTGCAACCGTTCCACACTAAAAGAGTTAACACATAACGGTATCTCTCAGAAGAACAATCTTCACTTATTAAAGTGCATGTGCATTTTTTGGTTTACAAAACATTAACACAATGTTTAATAGTTCAACAAAGGCAAGTGACTATTTCAAAAGAATTGAACCCTATTTGTGAAACGGGAATAGTTCACTATTTACATCTCATATTGTTAAAACACCACAGTGTATACAACTTGGCACAGTAGGGTCTTGTATGGATTTTCTCCTGGCTCTAAAGATCATGTTGTATCACAAGATCTAATGGGACTATTGCCAATGATAATGCTGATCAATCAAAATGACCTTATTATACAATCATAAAGTGCAAGTGCTTTGGTAAACAAGTATTTTTATACTGTAAACAATTTGACCGGATATTGCACTTAAGGAATAAAAAGTGCTAGTGCTTATGCAGTGCTTTTCATTTCAAATAAAGTGCTAATGCTTCTATGCTTGTCACAGTACTTCATAACTGTAAATATTCCCCGCACAATATATTTCTATAAGTCAATGGGAAATATCTTATATTCAAGAAAGTGCTAGTGCTTCAAATTCAAATACAGTACTCCATAGATGTAAACATTTCAATCATATTGCACCTCAGCAAATATTATTCTAAAGTGTCAGTGCATATTACAGAACAAAAGCAGCATTATTTATTGCAATATAACTGTCCCTGAGCCAATTTCATTAAAAGCCAAACCCCCTCTGTACATGCAATTGTGGAAGGAAGGAGCTCAGAATAAGACCAATAAAATCAGAAAGAACTTTTCATCAATAAAAATCATCGACAAAAAAATCTTCAAATGCAGTTCAGGAGTAATCGAGGGTTAGAAAACAGTTCATTAAATTCATGGTCAATCAGCTCAAACAAGTATATAGGTCTTCGTCCACATTCAAACCCTGTGGCTCTTTACAATTAAATTCTAATACAAAGTAAGTCTCCAGTCTCCTCAACTCACTCTTTCTATCCCCCCTCTTTTCTTTTTTAGAACTTCTGCAATACAAGAGTACCGCAGGCCTTCGGGGTTACTTTGATGATGGAGTTCAAAGTGTCGAGCCACAGGGTAGGACCTATCCTGATTGACTATTGCCCTTCTGTGCTGTAGTATCCGTTGGTGTACAGGTAAAATCGTACTACCGATATAAATCTTGGGGCATGGACACTGTAATAAATACACAACATATTCACTTTTACATGTGATGGTACTTTTTACTTTAACGGTTTTATTAAAAGTCGTTTTAAAATCCGTGCGATTCATTCCATGCCGGCACGCTTTACATTTAAAACACTTTTTAAAACCGGGTTTTGGCTTCAACCAGTCAGCACTACTCTTTTGTTTATCTACAAAATCACTGCGTACAATTAGATCTTTTAGCGACTTAGATTTTCTATAGGTGATTTCAGGATTCTTCTTCACCTTGGAACCCAATACTGGATCATTTTTGATTAGGTACCAGTGTTTTCTAAGTATTGATCTTACTTCCTTATGCTTAGTATTATATGTAGTGATAAATCTTGAGCTACCTGGATCTAGTTGAGTTTTATTCGATTTACGAGATCTGGAGGGCTCAAAGAGTAAGGAGTGTCTGGTTAGTTTCCTAGCTTTACTGGAAGCACCTTTAAGAATTGTCTTGCTATACCCCCTTTCCAGGAATCTCTGAGTCATTTCTTTTTCAATAGTGTCAAATTGTTCATCACTGCTACATGTACGCCTAGCCCTATAGTACTCCCCAAATGGAATACTCCTTATCAATGCAGTGGGGTGGGCACTTTTGGCGTGCAATATTGAATTCCCCGCAGTTTGTTTACGGAACACTGTTGTTTCTAGTTTGTTATCCAGGGGGCTAATTCTAATATCGAGGAAGTCAATCGAGATTTTACTAAAATTCCCTATGAATTCCAAATTTAAAGAATTCTGATTAATCTCCTCAATAAACATACCGATTGATGTCTCCGTGCCCTGCCACAGCACGAAGACATCATCAATATAACATACCCATAAAAGGATGTGTTCCGACCAATGATCAAGCGGGCCCCCTCTGAGCACCTGCTCCTCCCAGTAGCCGAGGTGTAAGTTGGCATAACTGGGAGCAAAGCAGGTGCCCATCGCAGTACCCCGCTCCTGAATATAAAGATCATTGCCAAAAAGGAAAATGTTCTTAGATAAGCACCACTCTATGATTTCAAGAATCATTCTATTTTGGGATGCAAGGCGTATTGGTCTTCTATTATATATATATATATATATACATATATATATATATATATATATATATATATATATATATATATATATATATATATATATATATATATATTACCTACTGGCTATCGCCAGTAGGTATATATAGTTAGGATTAATTCCCTATGGGATTTCTGAAAATTCTATGTCTAATAACTTTTGCGTTTGTGGACGGAATCGGCTGAAATTTTCAGGAAAATGGCACATTTTGTTTCTGAGCAGCCCCTGAAAATTTGGTGGGGTTTCGTCAAGGGGGGGCTGAGAAAAAAGGGGGGTCCCAAAACACATTTTTTGCATTGAGTTTTCCATAGGGCGGTTGGACTCACTTTTAGCTCGAACGGCTGAATGGATTTGCACGAAACTTGGCAAAATTGTAGGGACTGTTAGCCCGATGTGCCTTTGCTAGGTCTCAATATATGTGCTTCAGTGGATTTTGAGAAATTAACGTTTAAATCAAGATATATATCTGTAACAGCGCTCCGGGCAGCGATCCGGTCCGCTTACTTTTCGCTTATCGGAACTTTGCGCGCAGAAAGCTGATTGGCTCTCCGGTGTCTGTCAACATTCTAAACAGTCCGGAGCGGCCGCCATCTTGTCTCTCGGTAGGATCGAGAGAGAAGAAGAGGTGAAAAACGAAAGGGGAATTTAATGAAAGGGGGCAAGGTATCCCCCTCTTGACCCCCTAGGAATGTTGTTGGGGTTATTAAAGGGTCCCGTGGGGAAAATAAAAAAAAAATGATTTTTCACGGTAGAAGCGCTTCACGGGCCGCGAACTGGGCCGCAAACTGGTAGCGAAACGGGAATTCGCCATTTTGTGCTTCGTTAATTAAATTATTAGGTATAAGGGGGTGCGGGAGACGTATCCTAATCCCCTATGTTTCCTGAGGGTGGCTGAGGAGGCTGATATATGTTGATACATCTCTTCCAGCGGCTGTGCGTGAGCTTTTTTTTTTTTTGCTGCGTGACAGTCCGGAGCGGCCGCCATCTTGTCTCTCGGTAGGATCGAGAGAGAAGAAGAGGTGAAAAACGAAAGGGGAATTTAATGAAAGGGGGCAAGGTATCCCCCTCTTGACCCCCTAGGAAGGTTTCCTGAGGGTGGCTGAGGAGGCTGATATATGTTGATACATCTCTTCCAGCGGCTGCGCCATCTTGCCTTTTTTCCAATGCCACAATTTTGTCGTGCACGGCAGCCATTTTAGATGCCAGGCTGGTCCCAGGCTATCACCTACCCCTGCGGATGTAGTTTATGGCCCCAGCTGTAGAGAATTCAGACATGCCAACCCTCCCGATTCAGGCGTGTGACTACTGATTTCAGTGCTAGTCTCCCGCCTCCCGATTTCTGCAAGCAAAAACACGGGGGCATATTACGAACAACTAGCGATAATTTTTGTCTCTAACTTGTTTAGAGACAAAAATTATCGCCGCACATCGGCGATTTTTATCGCAGATAAACCTTGCTATTATCGCAGAAAAGTCAGCGATATTCATGTATTATCGAGCAAATGCTCTTAGCCATGTTATCCACCTCTCATTGGATAACATGGCTAAGAACTGCTCAGGGCAGGTGTTAGATTTTGGAGATATTCGCGCTTAGCGCGAATATCTCCAAAAGTTGGTAATAGAAGGTAGCGATGTTAGGGACTGTTTCCAGTCGCTAACATCTTGGCACGCCACTTAGCATGTCATTAGTGATAAGTATCACTGACATGCAAAGCGGGGCCCAAGATGGTCGCTATCTCCTTTTAGCTGTCACTAACTGGTGTTAGCGACAGCTTGGTAATAGGGAGATAATTTTATCTCCGCTTTCAAGGCTTTTAAAGCCAAAAAAGCGGAGATAAACCCCCTTGATAATATGCCCCACGATTCCTTGGGGGTTTCAGCTGACAGGGCTTGGTATTGTGTTACATGGTAATTTTTCCAGGAAACGTCAGAGGGTCGATGCAGGGGTTCTAGAAGAGGTGATAAACCATTTAAGCCTCATGAACAAGCGCATGGTCTTTTAAAGATTTGTGAAGTACTCGGAGCGGCGGTGTGTGTGTGTGCCCTCTTTCAGGAGCGGGCGGGGGGGCACTGCCAGCAACTTGCCAGGTCAGGTAGTGTTCAACACGTGCATCACCCTTTCTCTGCTTGCTATTGCGCTCCATGCTTCGGAAAGGTAAGAAAAAGAACGTGCATTTGAGTTTGAAATGTCCGATCCTGCAGCAGCACACTTCCAAAGCCCACACATGACAATAACCCGATTCAAGGCCCCATTCACCCGTTTTTAAAAAAATAGATAACACTCCAACAAAGTAAGGTTATAAAACTTTATTAACTTTTAACTTTAACGAACGGAACAAAAACTAAAAACATTTAAACATTTCTCAACACAAAAAGCAACAATGGTTAGAAGCTGTCTTTTGTGCGAATAGTCCCAAGGCAGCACAACGTGCAGAGTTCTGGACGGCACCCAGGTGATGTCGCCTGGGTGCCGCACTGGTTTAGGGATCCTACAATGCAGCACAGAAAAACAGCGTGGGGCGTCCCGGGTGGTGCGGGGGGAGGCCTCGTCAGTAGCGGTCTGTGTCCAGTGTCACATGGCTGACACAACATGTACGACAGGCACCCAGGTGATGTCCAGTAAACTGCCGCACTGGTTTTGGTATCCTACAATGCTGCTCCGAAAATTGGCGTGCGGCGGCCCGGGGGGGGGGCGTGGGGGAGGCGGCGTGAACGGGCCTCCCCAGGTGGCGGCCATCTAGCTGAGTTGCGCCCGCTCTTGCGGCTACAGCGTCTCGCTCACCATGTTGTTGAGTTGCTCCCACTCTTGCAGTGCAGCGATAGGCGGCTGCCACATGGCTCTTAAAATGGCGGACGGCTCCGCGGTTTTAGGCCTGGTCCACTGAAATGGCCCTGGGACACTTTGGAACTCGGACGCTTGCCTGCTAGGGCTTGGGCTCCATTCTCGAAAAGCGTCCCCTCAGCCGTGAAGATTGTACAAAAGTCTTGGGGGCCCCCGACTCCCGCAGGCTTCCGGTGGGGAGCGGCTGCCATGATTGCTCGCGGAATGACCACGACGGAGCCACGAGATGGTGGTGCTCTCATGCTGACGCCAGCTTCAGTCTGAATGATCCAGAAACAAGGTGGGGCTTTCATCGTTTGGGAAAAAAAAATGTTCTAAACCAATGAAAAGTGTTATTTTTAGGTCATATGACCAAGCCTTCCATCTTTAGGAAACCAAAAGTAAAATGAACCAATGAAAAGTTTTATAAACAAGTCACATGACCTGTTATGCGGCATAGGGCTACAAAAAGTGTAGAAAATCCGTTGGCACGTGAGGCGGCGTCAGTAGCGGACCGATGTGCGAATAGGCCGAAGGCAGCACAACGGGCCGAGATCCGGATGGTACCGAGGTGGTGTCCAGCAAATTGCCGCACTGGTGTGGCCATCCTACAATGCTGCGCCGAAAGACGGCGTGTCCAGCTGAGTTGCGGTCACTGTTGCGGTACAGTGACTCGAACGCGCCGAGATCCGGATGGCACCGAGGTGGTGTCCAGCAAATTGCCGCACTGGTGTGGCCATCCTACAATGCTGCGCCGAAAGACGGCGTGTCCAGCTGAGTTGCGGTCACTGTTGCGGTACAGTGACTCGAACGCGCCGAGATCCGGATGGCACCGAGGTGGTGTCCAGCAAATTGCCGCACTGGTGTGGCCATCCTACAATGCTGCGCCGAAAGACGGCGTGTCCAGCTGAATTGCGGTCACTGTTGCGGTACAGTGACTCGAACGCGCCGAGATCCGGATGGCATCGAGGTGGTGTCCAGCAAATTGCCGCACTGGTGTGGCCATCCTACAATGCTGCGCCGAAAGACGGCGTGTCCAGCTGAGTTCCGGTCACTCTTGCGGTACAGTGAGCCGAACGCGCCGAGATCTGGATGGCCCCGATGTTGTGTCCAGCAAGTTGCCGCACTGGTGTGGCCATCCTACAATGCTGCGCCGAAAGTCGGCGTGGGGTGCCCCGTTGGCTTATGAGGTGATGTCAGTAGTGGACCGATGTGTGAATAGGTCGGAACCAGCACAAGGCGCCAAGATCCGAATGGCAAGTCCTGGATGTTGAGTGCCTCAGTTGAGAGTTCTGAGCAGTGCTTGTAAGACTGTCTGAAGCTTATTTGCACCTGCTGCAGCTTCATTAGGTCCGGCGGAACTTTTTTCCTTTTCCTTTCTGCTTCTTTTCCTACAATGCGTTTCATCTGAAGACACGACCAGGTCCCTGAATGTGTGCAGGGGGACGCTATTGATTGAATGAAAATGGCGGCTTGACACAAAGCTGACTCAAGCGTTACTGTTGGTGCTATACAGACAAAAATTGGTTTTCAGTTTGTACATTCTTCAGGTTTTTTTTTTCCATTCAAGTCTGATTGAGAGTTTGTAGAAAAATGGCTTCAGATTTACCACATACTACTCTTCAACATTCTTCCTAAATGTAACAATGTGAAACTCGAGAACGGCTGTTTCTGTTTCCTTTCAAAATGCTGCCACCAATATTTTCTGAATGGAAGACACCATCTTGTAGCATAAACGGCCGAAAGGGGTTCTGGTCTGGCCGATGGTTGGTGGAGACATTTTGACTATATCTTGGACCTGCCCGGCCTCGCCCAAAATGGCGCCGGTATAAATGGGACTCGTAACTCCTTGCCCGCAAATGTATATCTAGAAAATGTTATTGTAAGTGGCCCTGTCGTATTTTAATTACAAAATGTACGTCCACCAATTCCGCAACTGTTAGACACCTTTGTTCTTGTCAAATAATGGCCCGCTCGTTACGTTCTTCTACAGTGTAAATGTCTCCTCATCATATACGATTTCAGTTTGCTCCGTGGCCGGCCCACGTGGTTATAGGCCCGTATTTGTATACTGACATTTTCACAATAAAGGTTTTTAAAACAAAACTCGGTAGTAGTATTTACATTTGTAAAGTTTTTACTTTTAGTGACTGTTTTCGAATCAGTAAAAGGCAAGTGAAATAAAGCAGTCCAATTACATGACGGAAAAAAGGTATAATATGTAGGAACGCAGTAAAGATAAATGGTCAAGGGCAGTTGTGTTTTCCACTCCTGCAACATAAAGTGATCGATAAGAATCTGATAATCAGGCGTATCGGCGACTAAGACAGCAGGCCGAATCTCTTTTACTCAACGGCTCCGTCATGGAAGGAAGAAACGCCCTTTTTCTCGAAAAAGGAATATATTTTACTTGCAAGACAGTTGTAAATTTTCCGGGAAAGTACATTAGCCTGGAATATTATAACATATGTTTGAAAAAAAAATATTGTTCGAAAATAATAAAAAGCGTAATTTTTAGGTCATATGGCCAAGCTTTTCATCATTAAATTAACAAAAGTAAAATGAACCAATGAAAAGTTTTATTAACAAGTCACATGACCTGTTATGCTTACGTTACGCGCTGCGCGCCGCGCCTCGGATCACTTCCGGGTGCGCTAACGCGGCGTGTCATAAAACGAATTACGCGACAACGTAGGTCAAGAATATAGTCAAAATGTCTCCACCAACCAGCGTTCACAACACAACCCCTTTCAGCAGTCCAAAAAGTTCTGTTAAATGACAACAGAGGGGACAGGCAACAAGAACCATCAGTCAAAGAGGGGAGGGCAAGTTCTTCTCTTCCGGGTCATGTTGGGGCGCTACCGGAACTGATCGAATTGGTAGTCTATAGTGTTTCTGGATGTTTCAGACTAAAGCTGGCGTCAGCATGAGACCACTACCATCTCGTAGCTCCGTCGTGGCCATTCCACGAGCAATCATGGCAGCCGCTCCCCACCAGAAGCCTGCGGGAGTCGGAGGCCCCCAAGACTTTTGTAGAATCTTCACGGCTGAGGGGACGCTTTTCGAGAATGGGACCCAAGCCCTAGCAGACAAGCGTCCGAGTTCCAAGGTGTCCCAGGGCCATTTTAGTGGACCAGGCCCAAAACCGAAGAGCCGGCCGCCATTTTGAGAGTCCTGTGGCAGCCGCCTATCGCTGCACCGCAAGAGCGGGCGCATCTAAACTACATGGTGAGCGAGACGCTGTAGTCGCAAGAGCGGGCGGTAAACAGCTGAATGGCGGAAGAGGCACAGTGTAGCAAAAGCGGGCGGAATGGCAACTAAAACGATAAAGGGGCGCCCCACTACAGCTTGTCTTCAGGTCAAACGGATTGTGGGACAAGGTCCAGAATTGAAGAGTCATCAAAAGGCAAAAAGTTCAGCCGGACCCCGGGAGCCGGCCGCCTATGTCGGGGGCGATCTCAGGCTACACCAGTGCTATAAGACTTGGGGAGGGTGTCGGAGCCAAGCGTCTTCTCCGAGTCCATGGCCATCACACCGCCCCTCAGGGGCCTCCGTCAAGCTGTTTAGGAAGGTAACATATCACATTGTTTTCTAATGCAGTCAGGTCCACAAACGACACTCACTTACTTTGAGAATAGTGAAGCTGCAGTAGGTGGAAATAAGCTTCAGACAGTGTTACAAGCAGTGCTCAGAACTCTTAACTATGGCACCCAACATCCAGAACTTATGCTATTTGAGAATGGTAGTGACATCGAAGCATCTCAGGGACCAAAACCATTAACGTACTTTCACGTATGAAAATCTTACTTGGGGAGGGGGCAGGAGCGAAGCGCCCCCTCCCTGTCAGCGCCACCACACCGTATGTTGAAAATCTGAAGCCATCGTTCTACAAAGTCAACCAAACTTGGATTGAAAAATCTAGAAAAATGTACAAACTGAAAACCAGTTTTGGTCTGCATAGCATCAGTAGCAACGCTTGAGTCAGCTTTGTGTCAAGCCGCCATTTTGATTCAACAAAGCACAGGCATTGAAAAAGGCTGAAATTCAGAACTCTAAACTATGGCACCCAACATCCAGGAGCTTGCCATCTGGATCTTGGAGCCTTGTGCTGTTTTCGATCTATTCACACATCGGTCCACTACTGACATCATCTTATAAAACAACGTTATGTAAATAGTTTTTTAATAAAATGTTTTACCCTGTTTCTTTGCTGGTGTGTTGTCTATATTTTTAATATTTGCATAGGGTTTGTCGTTATTTTGTGCGGTATGGGTGATGGAGCCGAGCTGTCTTGCAGTCCTCATGGTGTGGAGCTCAGTTCATCTCACTATTTTCGTATTTCTCATGAAGGGTTGTTCCTAATATTTCTATTTTAGCGAGGTCAAAAAGAGATCTAATTAGTGGCCTACTGATTTTGCTCGATTACTTTTATTATTTTACACGATTTTTCACTATCTGCAAAGACTAAACAGAGTATTGCGACTTTGTGCTTGTTTGTAAATAGAGAATGATCCAAAGAGAACCAATTCTAAAACAGTAAATGCTTGGACAACAATCAATCAAATGGAGAGACAAGGAGGCACGACGGATTACAACGGGGGTAAAGGCCTGCGTTAACTACCCTTCAGTATCTGCAAAGAGAGAGTACTACTAAGACAAAAGAGGGGAGGGGGGGGGTGCAGCGTTCAAAGCACATCAGCGTGCATAAATATGAAAATGTTTTTATCTATCACGTACTTGACATTTTAAAGCTTTTCATATTTGCTATTAAAAAACCAATGAAATTCACAGAAAAAACCATAGGTTATAGTGGATATATAGTTAGAAATTTGCATTTAGAAAACCTTGAAAATTCAATGAAAAAACCATTGGTTTTAGGCCATATATAGTTAGGAATTAGCATTTACAAAACCTTATTTTACTCGCATAAAACCATTGAAATTCCATATATAGTTAGAAGCGCTAACTATATATCGCGCACCCGCAATCCACTGCTGATGATGTCACATATTACATCATTCATGACATGGTCAGTGACATCACTGATGACATCACTGATGACATCTCAAATGACATCACTGATGACAACTCAAATGACATCACTGATGACATCTCAAATGACATCACTGATGACAACTCAAATGACATCACTGATGACATCTCATTTGTCATCACTGATCACATCACTTATGTGATAATACAATGAACCTCTTCAGACTCTAATATAACCTTACATACACTCAGTATAAACAGACACTCACAGACTGTCACTCATCCATGGAGTTACTCACACACCTACTCAGTCATGCAAAGAATCAATCACACCTCCATTTCCTCAACTATAAAGTTATACACATCTTACTTATTCAAACATATAATAACACATATTTATTCTCTTATATAATCCCTGATACAAGCTCACAGTGATCGATACAGCCACTCACACATTCACTGGCTCTTATGTTCAGTTATTTATATATCTCAACTCTCACATGTATTGTGTTTTACATACGTACTTACTTGCTCATGTAGCAATGAGAAATCCATTCACTCACCAACACACCCATGCATAGTCAACCGCCCATATAGCTGTTTCCACATGCACTCTTGAACTCATACTCCTAGTGAATCAACTGCTTACACATCTATGCACAGAGTCACGCACCTCCCAGCCACCCACACACACACTCAGCCTCCCATTCAAATACTTGGGCAACCAATCAATAACCCATATGGCCACTCTTATAGCTACTGATCAACACATGCAGCAGCTTACACAACAACAAACATACTGATGCACAAATTAAGACAGTTTAGTCACTAACCCATGCACTCAGTGAGACACATTTAATCACTCACTCATACAGTCAGTCATGCACCTGCTAAATTCTTCATCCAGACACTTATACATCCACTCATTCTTCAATATGTGAAACATATTTTAACTTTACAGAAACATACAGTCACTGGGTGTTGTCATCAGTGATGTCATCAGTGATGTCATTTGAGATGTCATCAGTGATGTCATCAGTGATGTCACTGACCATGTCATGAATGATGTAATATGTGACATCATCAGCAGTGGATTGCGGGTGCGCGATATATAGTTAGCGCTTCTAACTATATATGGAATTTCAATGGTTTTATGCGAGTAAAATAAGGTTTTGTAAATGCTAATTCCTAACTATATATGGCCTAAAACCATTGGTTTTTTCATTGAATTTTCAAGGTTTTCTAAATGCAAATTTCTAACTATATATCCACTATAACCTATGGTTTTTTCTGTGAATATATATATATATAAAATATATATATATATTCACAAAAAAAAACCATAGGTTTTAGGCCTTATATAGTTAGGAATTAACATATAAAAAACCATTGAAATTCCTCCTATATAGTTAGCTGGACATTTTATTGATATAAAACCAATGAAATTCGAAATATAGTTAGGTGCACTAACTATATATTTCGCGCATCCGCAATCCAATGCTGATGATGTCACATATTACATCATTCATGACATATATATATATATATATATATATATATATATATATATATATATATATATATATATATATATATATTCACTGAAAAAACCATAGGTTATAGACCATATATAGTTAGGAATTCGCATTTACAAAACCTTATTTTACTCACACAAAACCATTGAAATTCCATATATAGTTAGTTGCACTAACTATATATCGCGCACCCGCAATCCACTGCTGATGATGTCACATATTACATCATTCATGACATGGTCAGTGACATCACTGATGACATCACTGATGACATCTCAAATGACATCACTGATGACATCTCAAATGACATCACTGATGACATCACTGATGACATCTCATTTGACATTACTGATCACATCACTGATGATATCATTCATGTGGTAATACGATGAACCTCTTCAGACTCTAATATAACCTTAGCTACAATCAGTGTAAACAGACACTCACAGACTGTCACTCATCCATGGAGTTACTCACACACCTAGTCAGTCATGCAAAGAATCAATCACACCTCCATTTCCTCAACTATACAGTTATACAAACTTTACTTATTCAAACATATACTAACACATATTTACTCTCTTATACAATCCCTGATACAAGTTCACAATGATCCATACAGCCACTCACACATTCACTGGCTCTTATGCACAGTTATTTATATATGTCAACTCTCACATGTACTGTGTTTTACATATGTACTTACTTTAACTTGTAGCACTGAGATATCCATTCACTCACCAATACACTCATGCACACAGTCAACCGCCCATACAGCTGTTTCCACATGTACTTTTGAAACCATACATCTAGTGAATCAACTGCTCACACATCTATGCACAGAGTCATACACCTCCCAGCCACCCACACACACACTCAGTCTCCAATACAAATACTTGGACAACCAATCAATAACCCATATAGTTACTCATATAGCTACTTATCAACACATGCAACAGTTTACAGAACAACAGACATAATGATGCACAAATTAAGACAGTTTAGTCACTAACCCATGCACTCAGTGAGACACATTTAATCACTCACTCATACAGTCAGTCATGCACCTACTAAATCCTTCATCCAGACACTTATACATCCACTCATTCTTCAATATGTAAGACATATTTTAACTTTACAGAAACATACAGTCACTGGATGTTGTCATCAGTGATGTCATCAGTGATGTCATTTGAGATGTCATCAGTGATGTCATCAGTGATGTCACTGACCATGTCATGAATGATGTAATATTTGACATCATCAGCAGTGGATTGCGGGTGCGCGATATATAGTTAGTGCAACTAACTATATATGGAATTTCAATGGTTTTGTGTGAGTAAAATAAGGTTTTGTAAATGCGAATTCCTAACTATATATGGT
The DNA here is from genome assembly GCF_964263255.1 of Lissotriton vulgaris. NCBI lineage: Eukaryota > Metazoa > Chordata > Amphibia > Caudata > Salamandridae > Lissotriton > Lissotriton vulgaris. The sequence continues at coordinate 1,291,425,258 of NC_141689.1, read as the reverse complement.
CTATAACCTATGGTTTTTTCAGTGAATTTTCAAGGTTTTGTAAATGCTAATTCCTAACTATATATGGTCTATAACCTATGGTTTTTTCAGTGAATTTTCAAGGTTTTGTAAATGCTAATTCCTAACTATATATGGTCTATAACCTATGGTTTTTTCAGTGAATACATATATATACATACATATATAAACATATATCATCTGTATATCTATATGAATACAAACATAAATGCATGCATACATATACTTATATACATACAGATGCATGTTATTTACATGAAAGTTGAAAAAACACTAATAAAAGCAAAGCTAAAAAGCCACCTCATTACAAACAGAATGGCTTTAACTTAAACGAGGGCGAGATCTATTGCATTTTCAATGCTTGTTTACTTTGGTTCCATCAAGAAGGCATTCAGATGTGTCACACATTTGCCATAAATTCTGAATGTTAGCACTCTAGTTGCACATTAGATCACTGTAGTAAAGCTACTGCTCACCAGGGACGTCTGCTGCTGGTATTCAAAGTGCATGTTTCAGTCTGCATGTCAGAATTTTTTTAATGAAATTGAAGAGGGTTTGAGAAGTCACTCAAAATGTGCCCTAATTTTTCTTTCTGCAGCACTAATCATAATTCATATGTCAAAATATACCCCCTCATTTTGTTCCTTTTTAAATTAAATGTTTTAAGAGTTACCACTTTATTCCAATCAAGATGGCTTCAGGTGAGCCATACCTTTGTAATAAGTAGGACTGTTAGCGCTCTAGTTGTTCTTTAGAACACTCTGGGACATTCTGTCATTGGGCTATACTTGGGCTACATCTGGGTGATATTTGGGCTACATTTGGGCTCTTTTGTCTCTGGTGGCCATTTTGGGAGACTGCATGTCAGAATTTTTTAATGAAATAGAAGAGGATTTGAAAAGTCACTCAAAATGTGCCCTAATTTTTCTTTCTGCAGCACTAATAATACCTTCTATTGCATAATATACCCCCTCATTTTGTTCCTTTTTAAATTAAATGTTTTAAGAGTTACCACTTTATTCCCATCACGATGGCTCCAGGTGTGCTACACCTTTGTAATAAGTAGGACTGTTAGCGCTCTAGTTGTTCTTTAGAACACTCTGGGACATTCTGTCATTGGGCTATACTTGGGCTACATCTGGGTGATATTTGGGCTACATTTGGGCTCTTTTGTCTCTGGTGGCCATTTTGGGAGGCTGCATGTCAGAATGTTTTAATGAAATAGAAAAGGATTTGAGAAGTCACTCAAAATGTGCCCTAATTTTTCATTCTGCAGCACTAATCATACTTTCTATGGAAAAATATACCCCCTCATGTTGTTTCTTTTTAAATTAAATGTTTTAAGAGTTACCACTTTATTCCAATCAAGATGGCTTCAGGTGTGCCATACCTTTGTAATAAGTAGGACTGTTAGCGCTCTAGTTGTTCTTTAGAACACTCTAGGAGGCTGCAGTAGAACACAAAGGAATCAACTGACAGTTGCTGTCCTTGTTGGATGTACATGTTTTACTGAGAATGTCAGACTTCATTTTCACATGACTGAGAAAGATAATGTGAATTTACAGAAAATATGCTTTCAGTTTAGCTTATAGATCCCCTTCCAAACCACTGTGGGAAAATCATGAGATATTAGTTATCTTTCAAACAATATTCATGATATCACAGCAGAAGGTTTTTTCACATGGTAAAATCACCTTAGAACCCACCACAATTCCTAAAACGAGTATGGTACCATCAACAAATGATTTATAATGTAACTAAAGTCCTAAAACCCTCTATTAACTACAATGCTTTTTAATGAGGTGCTATCATGTATATTGGTCCCAAGATGGCTGCCAACACTTCTTGGATAAAGTGCTGACAGCCAATCAGATCAGATGTGTGGTTAGGCTCCGCCCAGATATATATCTTTTTTTGAACCTAAATTACTCAAAATCCACTGGAGCACATATATTGAGACCTAGCAAAGGCACATCGGGCTAACAGTCCCTACAATTTTGCCAAGTTTCGTGCAAATCCATTCAGCTGTTCGAGCTAAAAGTGTCGTCAGTAGCGGTCTGTTGTGCGAATAGTCCCAAGGCAGCAGAACGCGCTGAGATGTGGATGGCACCCAGGTGATGTCCAGTAAACTGCCGCACTGGTTTTGGTATCCTACAATGCTGCTCCAAAAATTGGCGTGGGGCGGCCCGGGGGGGGGGCGTGCGGGAGGCGGCGTGAACGGGCTTCCCCAGGTGGTGGCCATCCAGCTGAGTTGCGCCAGCTCTTGCGGCTACAGCGTCTTGCTCACCATGTAGTTGAGTTGCTCCCACTCTTGCAGTGCAGCGATAGGCGGCTGCCACAGGACTCTTAAAATGGCGGACGGCTCTTCGGTTTTGGGCCTGGTCCACTAAAATGGCCCTGGGACACCTTGGAACTCGGACGCTTGCCTGCTAGGGCTTGGGCTCCATTCTCGAAAGCGTCCCCTCAGCCGTGAAGATTCTACAAAAGTCTTGGGGGCCCTCGACTCCTGCAGGCTTCCGGTGGGGAGCGGCTGCCATGATTGCTCGCGGAATGACCACGACGGAGCCACGAGATGGTGGTGCTCTCATGGTGACGCCAGCTTCAGTCTGAATCATCCAGAAACAAGGTGAGGCTTTCATCGTTTGGGAAAAAAAAATGTTCTAAACCAATGAAAAGTGTGATTTTTAGGTCATATGACCAAGCCTTCCATCTTTAGGAAACCAAAAGTAAAATGAACCAATGAAAAGTTTTATAAACAAGTCACATGACCTGTTATGCGGCATAGGGCTACAAAAAGCGTAGAAAATCCGTTGGCACATGAGGCGGCGTCAGTAGCGGACCGGTGTGCGAATAGGCCGAAGGCAGCACAACGCGCCGAGATCCGGATGGCACCGAGTTAGTGTCCAGCAAGTTGCTGCACTGGTGTGGCTATCCTACAATGCTGCGCCGAAAGACGGCGTGTCCAGCTGAGTTTCGGTCACTCTTGCGGTACAGTGACTCGAACGCGCCGAGATCCGGATGGCACCGAGGTTGTGTCCAGCAATTTGCCGCACTGGTGTGGCCATCCTACAATGCTGCGCCGAAAGTCGGCGTGGGGTGCCCCGTTGGCTTATGAGGTGATGTCAGTAGTGGACCGATGTGTGAATAGGTCGGAACCAGCACAAGGCGCCAAGATCCGAATGGCAAGCCCTGGATGTTGAGTGCAATAGTTGAGAGTTCAGAGCAGTGCTTGTAAGACTATCTGAAGCTTATTTGCACCTGCTGCAGCTTCACTATTGCCCGAGGTGGTGTCCAGCAAATTGCCGCACGGGTGTGGCCATCCTACAATGCTGCGCCGAAAGACGGCGTGTTCAGCTGAGTTCCGGTCACTCTTGCGGTACAGTGACTCGAACGCGCGGAGATCCGGATGGCACTGAGGTTGTGTCCAGCAAGTTGCCGCACTGGTGTGGCCATCCTACAATGCTGCGCCGAAAGTCGGTGTGGGGTGCCCCGTTGGCTTATGAGGTGATGTCAGTAGTGGACCGATGTGTGAATAGGTCAGAACCAGCACAAGGCGCCAAGATCCGGATGGCAAGTCCTGGATGTTGAGTGCCATCGTTGAGAGTTCTGAGCAGTGCTTGTAAGACTGTCTTTAGCTTATTTGCACCTGCTGCAGCTTCACTATTGCCCTGGTGTGGCCAAAGATCGCCCATGACATAGGCGGCCGGCTCCCGAGGTCCGGCGGAACTTTTTTCCTTTTCCTTTCTGCTTCTTGTCCCACAATCCGTTTCACCTGAAGACACGACCAGGTCCCTGAATGTGTGCAGGGGGACGCTATTGATTGAATGAAAATGGCGGCTTGACACAAAGCTGACTCAAGCGTTGCTGTTGATGCTATACAGACAAAAATTGGTTTTCAGTTTGTACATTCTTCAGGATTTTTTTTTCCATCCAAGGCTGATTGAGAGTTTGTAGAAAAATGGCTTCAGATTTTCCACATATTACTCTTCAACATTCTTCCTAAATGTAACAATGTGAGTCTTACTAGGAGAACGGCTGTTTATCTTTCCTTTCAAAATGCTGCCAACAATATTTTCTGAATGGAAGACACCATCTTGTAGCATAAAGGGCCGAAAGGGGTTCTGGTCTGGCCGATTGTTGGTGGAGACATTTTGACTATATCTTGGACCTGCCCGGCCTCGCCCAAAATGGCGCCGGTATAAATGGGACTCGTAACTCCTTGTTGTGTACTGGTTGAACAACCTTGATATCACGAGATATGAATGCAGTTTTGATGCTCATGGCGGGCGGGGACGAGAATTGATTGAATATTTCTACATCCCTATTGATATTAAGTTCTGATGTGTTATTTATTACTGTACTATTGAAAGTTCGAATTAACGTCACCCATGGTACTTGCACGCAAATGTATATCTAGATAACTTTTTTGTAAGTGGCCCTGTCGTATTTTAATTACAAAATGTACGTCCACCGATTCCGCAACTGTTAGACATCTTAGTTCTTGCAACCTAATGGCTCGCTCGTTACGTTCCTCTATAATGTAAATGTCTCCTCATCATATACGATTTCAGTTTGCTCCGTGGCCGGCCCACGTGGTTATAGGCCCGTATTTGTATACTGACATTTTCACAATAAAGGTTTTTAAAACAAAACATGGTAGTAGTATTTACATTGGTAAAGTTTTTACTTTTAGTCACTGTTTTCGAATCAGTAAAAGGCAAGTGAAATAAAGCAGTCCAATTACATGACGGATAAAAGGTATAATATGTAGGAACGCAGTAAAGATAAATGGTCAAGGGCAGTTGTGTTTTCCACTCCTGCAACATAAAGTGATCGATAAGAATCTGATAATCAGGCGTATCGGCGACTAAGACAGCAGGCCGAGTCTCTTTTACTCAACGGCTCCGTCATGGAACGAAGAAACGCCCTTTTTCTCGAAAAAGGAATATATTTTACTTGCAGGACAGTTGTAAATTTTCCGGGAAAGTACATTAGCCTGGAATATTATAACATATATGTTTAAAAAAAAATAATGTTCGAAACCAATAAAAAGCGTAATTTTTAGGTCATATGACCAAGCTTTTCATCATTAAAATAACAAAAGTAAAATGAACCAATGAAAAGTTTTATTTACAAGTCACATGACCTGTTATGCTTACGTTACGCGCTGCGCGCCACGCCCCGGATCACTTCCGGGTGCGCTAACGCGGCGTGTCATATAACGCATTACGCGACAACGTAGGTCAAGAATATAGTCAAAATGTCTCCACCAACCAGCGTTCGGAACACAACCCCTTTCAGCAGTCCAAAAAGTTCTGTTAAATGACAACAGAGGGGACAGGCAACAAGAACCATCAGTCAAAGAGGGGAGGGCAAGTTCTTCTCTACCGGGTCATGTTGGGGCGCTACCGGAACTGATCGAATTGGTAGTCTACAGTGTTTCTGGATGTTTCAGACTAAAGCTGGCGTCAGCATGAGAGCACTACCATCTCGTAGCTCCGTCGTGGCCATTCCACGAGCAGACATGGCAGCCGCTCCCCACCAGAAGCCTGCGGGAGTCGGGGGCCCCCAAGACTTTTGTAGAATCTTCACGGCTGAGGGGACGCTTTCGAGAATGGGACCCAAGCCCTATCAGGGAAGCGTCCGAGTTCCAAGGTGTCCCAGGGCCATTTTAGTGGACCAGGCCCAAAACCGAAGAGCCGGTCGCCATTTTGAGAGTCCTGTGGCAGTCGCCTATCGCTGCACCGCAAGAGCGGGAGCAACTCAACTACATGGTGAGCGAGACGCTGTAGTCGCAAGAGCGGGCGGTAAACAGCTGAATGGCGGAAGAGGCACAGTGTAGCAAAAGCGGGCGGAATGGCAACTAAAATGGTAAAGGCGCGCCCCACTACAGCGTGTCTTCAGGTCAAACGGATTGTGGGACAAAGTCCAGAATAGAAGAGTCATCAAAAGGCAAAAAGTTCCGCCGGACCCCGGGAGCCGGCCGCCTATGTCGGGGGCGATCTCAGGCTACACCAGTGCTATAAGACTTGGGGAGGGGGTCGGAGCCAAGCGTCTTCTCCGAGTCCGTGCCATCACACCGCCCCTCGGGGGCCTCCGTCAAGCGGTTTAGGGAGGTACCATATAACATTGTTTTCAAATGCAGTCAGGTCCACAAACGACCCTCACTTACTTTGAGAATAGTGAAGCTGCAGTAGGTGGAAATAAGCTTCAGACAGTCTTACAAGCACTGCTTTTCTAAACATTTTTTGATTTTTTTGTATTTTTGCACAGTTTTATATTTTTTTTTGTTTTTGATGGAGGGGAAACAACAAAAAACAGGCATTGAAAAAGGCTCAAACTCAGAACTCTGAACTATGGCACCCAACATCCAGGACTTGCCATCCGGATCTTGGCGCCTTGTGCTGCTTCCGACCTATTCACACATCGGTCCACTACTGACATCATCTCATAAACCAACGTAATGTAAATAGTTATTTAATAAAATGTTTTACCCTGTTACTTTGCTGGTGTGTTGTCTATATTTTTAATATTTGCATAGGGTTTGTCGTTATTTTGGGCGGGGTGGGTGACGGAGCCGAGCTGTCTTGCAGCCCTCATGGTGTGGAGCTCAGTTCATCTCACTATTTTCGTATTTCTCATGAAGGGTTGTTCCTAATGTTTCTATTTTAGCGAGGTCAAAAAGAGATCCAATTAGTGGCCTACTGATTTTGCTCGATTACTTTAATTTTTTTACACGATTTTTCACGATTTTTCACTATCTGCAAAGACTAAACAGAGTATTGCGACTTTGTGCTTGTTTGTAAATAGAGAATGAACCAAAGAGAATCAATTGTAAAACAGTAAATGCTTGGATAACAATCAATCAAATGGAGAGACAAGCAGGCACGACGAATTACAACGGGGGTAAAGGCCTGCGTTAACTACTCTTCACTATCTGCAAAGAGAGAGTACTACTAAGAGAAAAGAGGGGAGGGGGGCAGCGTTCAAAGCACATCAGCGTGCATAAACACGAAAAAGTTTTTACCTATCACGTACTTGACATTTTACAGCTTTTGATATTTGCTATTAAAAAACCAATGAAATTCACTGAAAAAAACATAGGTTATAGGCCATATATAGTTAGGAATTTGCATTTACAAACCTTGAAAATTCACTGAAAAAACCATTGGTTATAGACCATATATAGTTAGGGATTAGCCTTTTCAAAACCTTATTTTACTCACACAAAACCATTGAAATTTCATATATAGTTAGTTCCACTAACTATATATCGCGCACCCGCAATCCACTGCTGATGATGTCACATATTACATCATTCATGACATGGTTAGTGACATCACTGATGACATCACTGATGACATCTCAAATGACATCACTGATGACATCTCAAATGACATCACTGATGACATCTCAAATGACATCACTGATGACATCACTGATGACATCTCATTTGACATTACTGATCACATCACTGATGATATCATTCATGTGATAATACGATGAACCTCTTCAGACTCTAAAATAACCTTAGATACAATCAGTGTAAACAGACACTCACAGACTGTCACTCATCCATGGAGTTACTCACACACCTAGTCAGTTATGCAAAAAATCAATCACACCTCCATTTTCTCAACTATACAGTTATACACACATTACTTATTCAAACATATACTAACACATATTTACTTTACTCTCTTATACAATCCCTGATACATGTTCACAATGATCCATACAGCCACTCACACATTCACTGGCTCTTATGCACAGTTATTTATATATGTCAACTCTCACATGTACTGTGTTTTACATATGTACTTACTTTGACATGTAGCACTGAGATATCCATTCACTCACTAATACACTCATGCACAGTCAACCGCCCATACAGCTGTTTCCACATGCACTTTTGAACCCATACATATAGTGAATCAACTACTCACACATCTATGTACAGAGTCATACACCTCCCAGCCACCCACACACACACTCAGTCTCCCATACTAATACTTGGGCAACCAATCAATAACCCATATAGTTACTCATATAGCTACTTATCAACACATGCAACAGTTTACAGAACAACAGACATAATGATGCACAAATTAAGACAGTTTAGTCACTAACCCATGCACTCAGTGAGACACATTTAATCACTCACTCATACAGTCAGTCAGGCACCTACTAAATCCTTCATCCAGACACTTATACATCCACTCATTCTTCAATATGTAAGACATATTTTAACTTTACAGAAACATACAGTCACTGGATGTTGTCATCAGTGATGTCATTTGAGATGTCATCAGTTATGTCATCAGTGATGTCACTAACCATGTCATTTCATTGATTCATTTTACTTTTGTTATTCTAATGATGAAAGGCTTGGTCATATGACCTAAAATAACACTTGTCATTGCTTTCAAAAGCTCCACCTTTTTTTTCTCACTCTGACTTGTAAAGCAAAGGACCCAGATGCATTTACAGTTCATCACTAACAATGTTCCAGGCTAATGTATTTTCCCGGGAAATTTAAAACTGTCCTGCAAGTAAAATATTCCTATTTCGAGAAAAAGGGCGTTTCTTGGTCCCATGAGGGAGCCGTTGAACAAAAGAGGCTCGGCCTGCTGTCTTAGTCGCTGATAGGCATGAATATCGGATTCTTATCGATCACTTTATGTTGCAGGAGTGGAAAACACAACAGCCCTTGACCATTTATCTTTACTGCGTTCCTGCGTATTATACCTTTTAACCGTCATGTAATCGGGCTGCTTTATTTCACTTGCCTTTTACTGATTCAAAAACTGGCTATTATTCAAAACATTACCAATCTAGGTACTACTACCATGTTTTGTTTTAAAAACCTTTATTGTGAAAATGTCAGTATACAAATACGGGCCTATAACTACGTGGGCCGGCCACGGAGCAAACTGGAATCGTATATGATGAGGGGACATTTACACTGTAGAAGAACGTAACGGGCGACCCATTAGGTTGCAAGAACTAAGGTGTCTAACAGTTGCGGAATCGGTGGACGTACATTTTATAATTAAAGTACGACAGTGCCAGTTACAATAAAATTATGTAGATATACATTTGCGGGCAAGTACCATGGGTGACGATAATTCGAACTTTCAATAGTACAGTAACCAATAACACATCAGAACTTAATATCAATAGGGATGTCCAAATGTTCAATCAGTACTCGTCCCCGCCCGCCATGTGCTTCAAAACTGCACACGTATCTCGTGATATCAAGGTTGGTCAACCAGTACACAACAAGGAGTTACAATCCCATTTATACCGGCGCCATTTTGGGCAAGGCCGGGCAGGTCCAGGATATAGTCAAAATGTCTCCACCAAGCAGCGGTCGGACCAGAACCCCTTTTGGCAGTCCAAAAAGGTTCCGTTAAATGACAACAGAAGAGATAGGCAACAAGAACAATCAGTCAAAAGAGGGGACGCTTTCGTGAATGGGGCCCATGCCCTAGCAGGCAAGCGTCCGAGTTCCAAGGTGTCCCAGGGCCATTTTAGTGGACCAGGCCCAAATCCAAAGAGCCGGCCACCATTTTGAGAGTCCTATTGCAGCCGGCTATCGCTGCACCGCAAGAGTGGGCGCAATTCAGCTGGATGGCGGGTGAGTCACTGTACCGCAAGAGCGGGCGGAACTCAGCTGGATTGCGGGCGAGACGCTGTACCGCAAGAGCAGGCGGAACTCAGCTGGATGGAGGGTGAGGCACTGTGCCTCAAGAGCGGGCGGAACTCAGCTGGAAGCTGAGTGAAACGCTAAGAGGTGCCCCACTGCAGATGAGGTGCCTCCACCTGGGGAGGCGGGAGAGACCCGTTTGCGCCGCCTCCCCCCCACCCCCCGGGCACCCCACGCCGTCTTTCGGCGCAGCATTGTAGGATGGCCACACCAGTGAAACTTGCTGGACACCACCTTGGTGCCATCTGGATCTCGGCACGTTCGAGTCACTGTACCGCAAGAGCGGGCGTAACTCAGCTGGATGGCGGGCGAGACGCTGTACCGCAAGAGCGGGCGGAACTCAGCTGGATGGCGAGTAAAACGCTAAGAGGCGCCCAACTGCAGATGAGGTGCCTCCACCTGGGGAGGCGGGAGAGGCCCGTTTGCGCCGCCCCCCCCCCTGGGCACCCCACGCCGTCTTTCGGCACAGCATTGTAGGATGGCCACACCAGTGAAACTTGCTGAACACCACCTCGGTGCCATCCGGATCTCGGGGCGGTGTGCTGCCTTTGGCCTACTGTATCAGCAAGTTGCGGGCGCAACTCTGCTGGACGGCGAGTGAAATGGTAAGGGGCGCCGCACTGCAGATGAGGTGCCTCCACCTGGGGAGGCGGGAGAGGCCAGTTCGCGCCGCCCCCCCCCCCCGGGCACCCCACGCCGTCTTTCGGCGCAGCATTGTAGGATGGTACACCAGTGCGGCAACTTGCTGGACACCACCTCGGTGCCATCCGGATCTCGGCGCGTTGTGCTGCCTTCGGCCTATTCGCACATCGGTCCGCTACTGACGCCGCCTCACAGGCCAACGGATTTTGTAGGCTTTTTATAGCCCAAAGCCGCATAACAGGTTATGTGACTTGTTTATAAAACTTTTCATTGGTTCATTTTACTTTTGGTTTCCGAATGATGAAATGCTTGATCATATGACCTAAAAATAACACTTTTCATTGGATTGAAACATTTTTTTTTCCCAAACGATGAAAGCCCCACCTTTTTTATTCTCACTCGGCAATCCAAAAAGGTTCCGTCAGATGACAACAGAGGGGACAGGCAACAAGAACCATCAGTCAAAAGAGGAGAGGGCAAGTTCTTCCCTACCGGGTCATGTTGGGGCTCCACCGGAAGTCATCGAATTGATAGTCCACAGTGTTTCTGGATGTTACAGACTGAGCTGGCGTCAGCATGAGAGCACCACCATCTTGTAGCTCCGTCGTGGCCATTCCGCAAGCAATCATGGCAACCGCTCCCCCCCGGAAGCCTGCGGGAGTCGGGGGCCTCAATGACTTTTGTAGAATCTTCAAGGCTGACGGAACGCTTTCGAGAATGGGGCCCAAACCCTAGCAGGCAAATGTCCGAGTTCAAATGTGTCTCAGGGCCATTTTAGTGGACCAGGCCGAAATCCGAAGAGTTGGCCGCCATTTTAAGAGTCCTGTGGCAGCCGCCTATCGCTGCACCGCAAGAGTGGGTGCAATTCAACTGGATGGTGGGCGAGACGCTGTAGCCGCAAGAGCGGGAGCAACTCAACTGGATGGTGGGCGAGAAGCTGTAGCCGCAAGAGCGGGCGGTAAACAGCTGAATGGCGGATGAGGCACAGTGCAGCAAAAGCGGGCGGTAAACCGCTGAATGGCAACTGAAACGGTAAAGGGGCGCCCCACTGCAGCAGAGGAGCCTCCACCTGGGGAGGCCCGTTCGCGCCGCCTCCCCCCCCCCCCGGGCGCCCCATGCCATTTTTCGGTGCAGCATTGCAGGATGCCAAGACCAGTGCGGCAACTTACTGGACATCACCTGGGTGCCGTCCGGATCTCAGTGCGTTGTGCTGCCTTCGGCCTTTTCGCACAACGGACCGCTACTGACGCCACCTCACAGCAGACCATTGTTGCTTTGTTTAAAAACATTTTTTTTAACATGTTTACTTTGTTGGAGCGTTGTATATATTTATAAGTTATTAAAGTGTTATAATGCTACTACTTTGTTGGAGTGCTATATATTTTTAATGTGACACATAATTGTGAAGACTTTGATGTACAAATAGGCATCCCTGGAATCTTCCGCTTCAGGCTCGGTCCCACACACCCTCACAGTGAGAATCCCCTCCCCAATCACAATACAGGATCGTTATCAGATAGTAGGAACGCGTGTGGTGTGACGGATCTCATGGGGTGGGAGCCTTGATCTACTGTAACTCCTTTGAAGAGGGGTGATTCTTTACAGTTGGGGCCATAAACTACATCCGCAGGGCTAGGTGATAGCCTGGGACCGGCCTGGACAATCAGACACAGAGGAAGAGGAGTGTCAGAGGGTGCGGTAGTGAATAGGGTGAAAGGGAGGTGTCGGGCGGGCACAGGGTGTGATTCTCAGGGAAGAGCAGCGCAGATGGGGGGAGGTTTATGGCCCATGCATGAGAGGGAGAGCGGGGGCGACCAGTGCGTGGGGGAGATGCTTGCGAGGGTGGGGAGCCATGATGAGGATCGGCGGCGTGCAGAGAGTGGGTCTGGTCAAGGCATCTAAAATGGCTGCCGTGCACGACAAAAGTGTGGCATTGGAAAAAAGGCAAGATGGCGCAGACAATGTTTATCAATACGGATTAATTTATAACAATTATTTTTAACAATATATTTACTCGCAGTGTCAAAATGGCGGTCAACACTTCCTGATTTCCTTCGAATCGAACGTTAACAGACGTCACGCAGCAAAAAAAAAAAAACGCTCACGCGCAGCCGCTGGAAGACATGTATCAACATATATGAGCATCCTCAGCCACCCTCAGAAAACATAGGGGGTCAGGATACGTCTCCCGTACCCCCTTATACCCATTTCTCACATTGTTTTTCGTCCATCTTGTAATTTAATTAAAACGAAACACAAAATGCGAATTCCTGTTTCGCGACCCGGTTCGCTACCCGGTTCCCGAACCCGAAAGCGCTTCTACCGCAAAAAATCAAATTTTTTTTATTTGCCCCACGGGACCCTTTAATAACCCCAACATCATTCCTAGGGGGTCAAGAAGGGTCTACCATGCCGCCTTTCATTAAATTCCCCCTTCGTTTTTCTCCTCCTCTTGTCTCTCGATCCTACCGAGAGACAAGATGGCGGCCGTTCCGGACTGTTTAGAATGTTGACAGACACCAGAGAGCCAATCAGCTTCGCTTCGCAAAGTTCCGTTACGCGAAAAGTTAGCGAACCGGAGCGCTACCTGGGACGCTGTCACAGATATATCTGTTTTTTAAAACGTTAATTTCTCAAAATCCACTGGAGCACATATATTGAGACCTAGCAAAGGCACATCGGGCTAACAGTCCCTACAATTTTGCCAAGTTTTGTGCAAATCCATTCAGCCGTTCGAGCTAAAAGTGAGGCCAAACGACCTATGGAAAAATGAATGGGAAAAACGCGTTTTGGGACCCCCCTTTTTTCTCGGCCCCCCCTTGACGAACCCCCCTCAATATTTTCAGCTGCTGCTCAGAAACATAATGTGCCATTTTCCTGAAAATTTCAGCCGATTCCGTCCACAAACGCCAAAGTTATTAGACATAGAATTGTCAAAAGTCCCATAGAGAAAAAATCCTAACTATATATACCTACTGGCGATATTTATATATATATATATTCAATGAAAAAACCATTGGTTGTAGGCCATATATAGTTAGGGATTTGCATTTAGAAAACCTTATTTTACTCGCATAAAACCATTGAAATTCCATATATAGTTATAAGCGCTAACTATATATCGCGCACCCGCAATCCACTGCTGATGATGTCACATATTACATCATTCATGACATGGTTAGTGACATCACTGATGACATCACTGATGACATCTCAAATGACATCACTGATGACATCACTGATTACAACATCCAGTGACTGTATGTTTCTGTAAAGTTAAAACATGTTTTACATATTGAAGAATGAGTGCATGTATAAGTGTCTGGATGAAGGATTTACTAGGTGCATGACTGACTGATTGAGTGAGTGATTAAATGTGTCTCACTGAGTGCATGGGTTAGTGACTAAACTGTTTTAATTTGTGCATCATTATATCTGTTGTTCTACAAACTGCTGCATATGTTGATCAGTAGCTATATGAGTAACTGTATGGGTTATTGATTGGTTGTCCAAGTATTTGTATGGGAAACTGAGTGTGTGTGTATGGGTGGCTGGGAGGTGTGTGACTCTGTACATAGATGTGTGAGTAGTTGATTCACTATATGTATAGATTCAAAACTGCATGTGGAAACAGCTGTATGGGCGGTTGACTGTGCATGAGTGTATTAGTGAGTGAATGGATATCTCAGTGCTACATGTCAAATTAAGTACATATGTAAAACACAGTACATGTGAGAGTTGACATCTATAAATAACTGTGCATAAGAGCTAGTGAATGTGTGAGTGGCTGTATGGATCATTGTGAACATGTATCAGAGATTGTATAAGAGAGTAAAGTAAATATGTGTTAGTATATGTTTGAATAAGTAAGGTGTGTATAACTGTATAGTTGAGAAAATGGAGGTGTGATTAATTTTTGGCATAACTGACTAGGTGTGTGAGTAACTCCATGGATGAGTGACTGTCTGTTTACACTGATTGTATCTAAGGTTATATTAGAGTCTGAAGAGGTTCATGGTATTATCACATGAATGATATCATCAGTGATGTGATCAGTCATGTCAAATGAGATGTTATCAGTGATGTCATCAGTGATGTCATTTGAGATGTCATCAGTGATGTCATCAGTGATGTCACTAACCATGTCATGAATGATGTAATATGTGACATCATCAGCAGTGGATTGCGGGTGCGCGATATATAGTTAGCGCTTATAACTATATATGGAATTTCAATGGTTTTATGCGAGTAAAATAAGGTTTTCTAAATGCAAATCCCTAACTATATATGGCCTACAACCAATGGTTTTTTCATTGAATTTTCAAGGTTTTGTAAATGCAAATTCCTAACTATATATGGAGTATAACCTATGGTTTTTTCTGTGAATTTTAATGGTTTTTTAATAGCAAATATCAAAAGCTGTCAAATGTCAAGTACGTGATAGGTAAAAACGTTTTCGTGTTTATGCACGCTGATGTGCTTTGAACGCTGCCCCCCCCCCCCACTCCCCTCTTTTCTCTTAGTAGTACTCTCTCTTTGCAGATAGTGAACGGTAGTTAACTCAGACCTTTACCCCTGTTGTAATCCGTCGTACCTGCTTGTCTCTCCATTTGATTGATTATTATCCAAGCATTTACTGTTTTACAATTGGTTCTCTTTGGATCATTCTCTATTTACAAACAAGCACAAAG
This sequence comes from Lissotriton vulgaris, assembly GCF_964263255.1. Taxonomy (NCBI): domain Eukaryota; kingdom Metazoa; phylum Chordata; class Amphibia; order Caudata; family Salamandridae; genus Lissotriton; species Lissotriton vulgaris. Next base: position 1,291,410,198 of record NC_141689.1, on the reverse strand, counting down.
TCGCAATACTCTGTTTAGTCTTTGCAGATAGTGAAAAATCGTGTAAAAAAATAAAAGTAATCGAGCAAAATCAGTAGACCACTAATTCGATCTCTTTTTGACCTCGGTAAAATACAAACATTAGGAATAACCCTTCATGAGAAATACGAAAATAGTGAAGTGAACTGAGCTCCACACCATGAGGGCTGCAAAACAGCTCGACTCCGCCACCCACACCGCCCAAAATAACGGCAAACCCTATGCAAATATTATAAATATACACAACACACCAGCAAAGAAACAGAGTAAAACATTTTATTAAATAACTATTTACATAACTATTTTATACTTTTTATTGCCCGATCCGGCTAGCTCAATCGATCGAGCATGAAACTCATGCACTGATAACAAGCGTTGAGAGTTTGTAGAATGATGGCTTCAGATTTTCCACAGACGATGTAGTGGCGCGAACTGGCAGGGGGCGTTTGGATTCTACCCCTTCTCCAAATAAGATTTTCATACGTGAATGTTCATTCATGCTTTTTGTCCCTGAGTTGCTTCCATGTCACTGCCTTACATAAATGGCATACGTCCTGGTTGTTGAGTGCCATACTTCAGAGTTCTAAGCAGCTCTTGTAACACTGTTTAAACGTTATTTGCACCTGCTGCAGCTTCACTATTCAAAGTAAGTGGAGTCCATTTGTGGACCTGACTGCATTAGAAAACAATGTGATACGGTGCCTCCCTAAACCGCTTGACGGAGGCCCCCGAGGGGCGGTGAGATGGCGCGGACTGAGAGGGGGCGCTTGGCTCCTGCCCCCTCCCCAAGTCGTGTTGCCCTGGTGAGGCCTGAGATCGCCCCCGGCATAGGCGGCCGGCTCCCGGGGTCCGGCGGAATTTTTTCCCTTTTGAAGAATCTTTCATTCTGGACCTTGTCCCACAATCCGTTTCACCTGAAGACACGCTGTCGTAGGGCGCCCCTTTACCGTTTTAGTTGCCATTCCGCCCGCTTTTGGTACTCTGTGCCTCTTCCGCCATTCAGCTGTTTACCGCTCGCTCTTGCGACTACAACGTCTCGCTCACCATGTAGTTGAGTTGCTCCCGCTCTTAAGATTTGACCAAACTTTTTGGACTGCTGAAAGCGGTTGTATTCCGACCGCTGGTTGGTGGAGACATTTTGACTATATTCTGCAACTGCATTGTCGCGTAATGCGTCATATGACGCGACGCGTTAGCGCACCCGGAAGTGCTCCGGTGCGCAAGGCGCAGCTTCCCGGAAACGATCCAGAGTGCGCCGCGCAGCGCGTAACGTAAGCATAACAGGTCATGTGACTTGTTAATAAAACTTTTCATTGGTTCATTTTACTTTTCTTTTCCTAATTATGTAAGACTAGGTCATGTGACCTAAAAATAACACTTTTCATTGGATTAAAACATTTTTTTTCCCCAAACGATGAAAGCCCCACCTTGTTTCTGGATGTTTCAGACTGAAGCTGGCGTCACCATGAGAGCACCACCATCTCGTAGCTCCGTCGTGGCCATTCTGCAAGCAATCATGGCAGCCGCTCCCCACCGGAAGCCTGCGGGAGTCGAGGGCCCCCAAGACTTTTGTACAATCTTCAAGGCTGAGGGGACGCTTTCGAGAATGGAACCCAAGCCCTGGCAGACAAGCGTCCGAGTTCCAAGGTGTCCCAGGGCCATTTTACTGGACCAGGCCCAAATCCGAAGAGCCGGCCGCCATTTTAAGAGTCCTGTGGCAGCCGCCTATCGCTGCACCGCAAGAGTGGGAGCAACTCAACTACATGGTGAGCGAGACGCTGTAGCCGTAAGAGCGGGCGCTAAACAGCTGAACGGCGGAAAAAGCACAGTGTAGCAAAAGCGGGCGAAATGGCAACTGAAACGATAAAGGGGCGCCCCACTACAGCAGACAAGCCTCCGCCATGTGCTTCAAAACTGCATATGTATCTCGTGATATCAAGGTTGGGCAACCAGTACAGAACAAGCAGTTACGAGTCCCATTTACACCGGCGCCATTTTGGGCGCGGCCGGGCAGGTCCAGGATCTACTGAAACATAAAAAATGAGGCTGACGTCTCTGAAGCAGTTGACGAACAGCAGGACATAGCAAATAAACATGATCTCTCTAAAGCTGTTAACTCACTGCAGGACAAAACAAGTGAACCTGAAACCTCTGGAATAATTGTCGCTCAAAAGAACAACACACAAAACTCTGTAGAGCCTGAAGAAAAAAAAACAGAAGTGCACTGTAGTTTCAGACACACTTAACACTAATGACTAAACAAAGATATCGTCTGTTTATAAAGCAGTTATCATCTTGACAGAATTGACAAAGAAGTGTACAGACACCAATGCATCAGCATTCTCGGAGATAACATCTTAAGAAACAAAGAAAGACCTGTTCACTCTTGACACCCCAGGTGCTGTGTATATTGCACTATAGTGCTGCATCGAGAAAACGGACAACCCTATTGATGTGGATTTTTCATTATTGATTATTGTAAAGAAATTGCGACTCCCCCCTTTAGCAGATTAGCTAAATGTTTGCGTAATTTAGGCATAAAAGTTATATTATTGTTGATGTTGTTGTTATCGTTATAGTTCTGGTTAATTTCAAAAAATGGTTAAATATATTTACAGTTTTTGTTGCGTTCGTTATATTTAAATGTTAATAAAGTTTTAAAATGTAACTGTCTTGGAGTACTATATTTTTTTTTAAAATCGGGTGAATGGGGCCTTGAATCGGGTTATTGTCATGTGTGGGCTTTGCAAGTGTACTGCTACAAGATCGGACATTTCAAACTCAAATGCACGTTCTTTTTCTTACCTTTCCGAAGCATGGAGCGCAATAGCAGGCAGAGAAAGGGTGATGCACGTGTTGAACACTGCCTGGCCTGCAAATTGCTGGCAGTGCCCCCCCGCCCGCTCCTGAAAGAGGGCACACACACACCGCCGCCCCGAGTACTTCACAAATCTTTAAAAGACCATGCGCTTGTTCAATGGGAAGTGGATAACATGGCTAAGAGCATTTGCTGGATAATGCATGAATATCGCTGACTTATCAACGATATTCATGCATTGCGGCCGTTTTTTATCGCATTTGCGATAAACCTTGCTAATAGCAAGGTTTATGTGCGGTAAAATTCGCCGATGTGCGGCGATAATTTTTGTCTCTAAACAAGTTAGAGACAAAAATTACCGCTAGTTGTTGGTAATATGCCCCCGGGTTTTTCCTTGCAGGAATCGGGAAGCGAAAGACTAGCACTGAAATCAGTAGTCTCACGCCTGAATCGGGAGGGTTGGCATGTCTGGATACTCTACAGCTGGGGCCATAAACTACATCCGCAGGGCTAGGTGATAGCCTAGGTCCGGCCTGGACAATCGGACACAGAGGAAGAGGAGTGTCAGAGGGTGCGGTAGTGAATAGGGTGAAAGGGAGGTGTCGAGCGGGCACAGGGTGTGATTCTCAGAGAAGAGCAGCGCAGATGGGGGAAGTATATGGCCCATGCATGAGAGAGAGAGCGGGGGTGACCATTGCGTGGGGGAGATGCGTGCGAGGGTGGGGAGCCATGCTGAGAATCGGCGGCGTGCAGAGAGTGGCCCTGGTCAAGGCATCTAAAATGGCTGCCGTGCACGACAAAATTGTGGCATTGGACAAAACGCAAGATGGCGCAGACAATGTTTATCAATAAGGATTCATTTATAACAAAATATTTATTCGCAGTGACAAAATGGTGGTCAACACTTCCTGATTTCCATCGAATCGAACGTTAACAAACGTCACGCAGCAAAAAAAAAAAAAATAAATAAATAAATCTCACGCACAGAGCAGTTTTTAACCATATTATCCAATGGAAGGTGGATAACACGGCTAAGAGCATTTGCTGGATAATGCATGAATATCGCTGACTTTTCAACGATATTCATGCATTGTGGCCGATGTGCGGCGATAATTTTTGTCTCTAAACAATTAAAACGAAGCACAAAATGGCGAATTCCCGTTTCGCTACCAGTTTGCGGCCCAGTTCGCGGCCCGTGAAGCGCTTCTACCGTGAAAAATCATTTTTTTTTTCTTTTCCCCACGGGACCCTTTAATAACCCCAACAACATTCCTAGGGGGTCAAGAGGGGGATACCTTGCCCCCTTTCATTAAATTCCCCTTTCGTTTTTCACCTCTTCTTCTCTCTCGATCCTACCGAGAGACAAGATGGCGGCCGCTCCGGACTGTCACGCAGCAAAAAAAAAAAAAGCTCACGCACAGCCGCTGGAAGAGATGTATCAACATATATCAGCCTCCTCAGCCACCCTCAGGAAACATAGGGGATTAGGATACGTCTCCCGCACCCCCTTATACCTAGTAATTTAATTAACGAAGTACAAAATGGCGAATTCCCGTTTCGCTACCAGTTTGCGGCCCAGTTTGCGGCCCGTGAAGCGCTTCTACCGTGAAAAATCATTTTTTTTTTCTTTTCCCCACGGGACCCTTTAATAACCCCAACAACTTTCCTAGGGGGTCAAGAGGGGGATACCTTGCCCCCTTTCATTAAATTCCCCTTTCGTTTTTCACCTCTTCTTCTCTCTCGATCCTACCGAGAGACAAGATGGCGGCCGCTCCGGACTGTTTAGAATGTTGACAGACACCGGAGAGCCAATCAGCTTTCTGCGCGCAAAGTTCCGAAACGCGAAAAGTAAGCGGACCGGATCGCTGCCCGGAGCGCTGTTACAGATATATATCTTGATTTAAACGTTAATTTCTCAAAATCCACTGAAGCACATATATTGAGACCTAGCAAAGGCACATCGGGCTAACAGTCCCTACAATTTTGCCAAGTTTCGTGCAAATCCATTCAGCCGTTCGAGCTAAAAGTGAGTCCAACCGCCCTATGGAAAACTCAATGTAAAAAACGCGTTTTGGGACCCCCCTTTTTTCTCAGCCCCCCCTTGACGAAACCCCCCCAAATTTTCAGGGGCTGCTCAGAAACAAAATGTGCCATTTTCCTGAAAATTTCAGCCGATTCCGTCCACAAACGCCAAAGTTATTAGACATAGAATTTTCAGAAATCCCATAGGGAAAAAATCCTAACTATATATACCTACTGGCGATAGCCAGTAGGTAATATATATATATATATATATATATATATATATATATATATATATATATATATATATATATATATATATATATGTCTCCAAAGTCTTTCTCCGTAATTCTGGAAGAAATGCAGGACACCCAGAGCTTTAGTGAAGGTATTTTATTCCAAGCAGACGGAAAAGGTCTCACGACGCGTTTCACCACTTAAGGCTTGATCAGGAGCGTGATCAAGCCTTAAGTGGTGAAACGCGTCGTGAGACCTTTTCCGTCTGCTTGGAATAAAATACCTTCACTAAAGCTCTGGGTGTCCTGCATTTCTTCCAGAATTACGGAGAAAGACTTTGGAGACACATTTCATGCCTGCCGGTGGCCTGGCGGGACCGCCCTTCGACAGCCTAACTTGTTTACCGGCACTTGGGGAGTGAAAATATATATATATATATATATATATATATATATATATATATATATATATATATATTACCTACTGGCGGTCGCCAGTAGGTAGTTATAGTTAGGATTTTTTTCAATGTTAAATCTCAAAATTCTATTTGGAATAACTTTGGCACCGGTTGACGAATCTGCCTGAAAATTTCCTGAAAATGGCCTCGCGGCGCCCCGGTCCTTCCCTGAAAGTTTGGGGGAGATTCGTCAAGCGGGGGCCAAGATAAAAGGGGGGTCCCAAAACGTGTTTTCCCCATGTTAATTTCCATAGGGCGGTCGATTTCACTTTTAGCCCGAACGGCTGAATGGATTTCCACCAAACTTGGCAAAATTGTAGGGACTGGTAGCCCGATGTGCCTTTGCTATGTCTCAAGATATGTGCTCCACTGGATTTTGAGTAATTTAGGTTCAAAAAAATATATATATCTATAGCAGCGCACCGGTACGCGCACCGGTGCGCGTACCGTGCACGCCACGCGACTTGCGTGAGGAAAGCTGATTGGCTCTCGGGTGTCTGTAAACATTCTAAACAGTCCGGAGCGGCCGCCATCTTGTGTCTCGGTAAAATCGAGACACAAGAGGTGGCCAAAACAAAGAGGGAAATGACCATAAGGGGGCAGAGTAGACCCCCCCTTGACCCCCTAGGTTTGATGTGGGGGCCATAAAAGGGCCCCGCTGGGCAAAAAAAATAAATAAATTTTTTTGATTTTCGCGGGGGGAGCGCCCGGTACGCGCACCGGTAAGCGTACCGGGGAGTGTACCATGGGGAAAAAGAATGACAGTTTTATAAGTAGCTGTTTAAAAAAAAAATGTTTTGTTGTTTTTTTATACATACACATACATATATAAATGCATATGCATATATATATATGCATATATGTGTATATGTGTGCGTGTAGAGAGAGGTAGAGAGGTAGAGGTGTAGAGGTAGAGAGGTAGAGAGGTAGCGGTAGAGAGGTAGAGATTAGTAGAGAGAGAAGAAGAGAGAGGTAGAGAGGTAGAGAGTAGAGAGTGAGTAATAGAGAGTAGAGAGTGAGTAGTAGAGAGTAGTAGAGAGCAGTAGAGAGAGTAGCAGAGAGTGAGTAGTAGAGAGTAGTAGAGTGAATAGTAGAGTGAGTAGTAGAGAGTGAGTAGTAGAGAGTGAGTAGTAGAGAGTAGTAGAGAGTAAGTAGTAGAGTGAGTAGTAGAGAGCAGTAGAAAGTGAGTAGTAGAGAGTAGTAAAGAGTGAGTAGTAGAGAGTGAGTAGTAGAGAGTGAGTTGTAGAGAGTAGTAGAGAATGAGTAGCAGAGAGAATAGTAGTGAGTAGTAGAGAGTGAGTAGTAGAGTGAGTAGTAGAGACTAGTAGAGAGAGAGTAGTAGAGAGTGAGTAGTAGAGAGTAGTAGAGAGTGAGAAGTAGAGAGTGAGTAGTAGAGAGTAGTAGTGAGTAGTAAAGAGTGAGTAGTAGGGAGAGAGTAGTAGAGAGTGAGTAGTAGAGAGTAGTAGATAGTGAGTAGTAGGGAGTAGCAAATAGCGAGTAGTAGGGAGTGAGTAGTAGAGAGAGAGTAGTAGAGAGTAGTAGAGTAGTAGAGAATGAGTAGTAGACAGTGAGTATTTGAGAGTAGTGGAGTCGGAGAGAGTAAGTAGTAGAGAGTAGTGGAGAATATTCCAAAGTTTGGCACAGCACCACTTTCACAATGAGTCCAATCAAATCATATCACTTAGAGTCCTTATTGAAGCGCTGAATCTTGGTGTATATTCAAATGCTTTTATTTTCCTTAAGTTTATGTACCACAGCCAGCCGAAAGGTTTCGTTCTGTACAACAGAACTTCTTCAGGGCGTTCTTATTTCCTTCAAGTTATGTCGGTATCCAGTTGTCATATAACTAGATATTTCTTCCAAATGTTAGACGAGACATAAGTATATTCTTATTCAAAGTGACTAGGTATCAATTTTACCCACACAATTCGGGCAGACTTGAGTAATTTATAGCATCCTCAAAGTCAGTCTTTCAAAAATTCCAAAGTATAGGACATGATAATCCAAATCCAAATGTTTCTCAAGAAAAGTCATTTACAATCGTTCGGAATATCGGTGTTTGGGCAGATATGATCCAGGGACCCCCAGTATGCAAGGGGAATTAGTCCCCCCTCTGCAAACGCGCCAGTGGCCTGCATTGCAGAGAGGTGTAACAAGGGTGTGGCCTCATTACACTTCTCTGCAATGCAGCTCCCTCACGCATACTGGAGGCTCCTGGTGGACTAGTTGACCCCAGGGACCCCCAGTATGCAAGGGGAATTAGTTCCCCCTCTGCAAACGCGGCAGTGGGCTGCGTTGCAGAGAGGTGTAACAAGGGGCATAGTCTCATTACACCTCTGCAATGCAGCCCCTGTCGCATACTGGAGGTTCCAGGTGGGCTTTCAGGTCTTATATAGTTAGGAATTAGCATTAAAAAAACCTTTGAAATTCACTGAAAAAAACATAGGTTTCACACCAGTTATAGTTAGGAATTAGCATTTAAAAAAACCTTTGAAATTCACTGAAAAAACCATAGGTTTCACACCAGTTATAGTTAGCAGGAAATTTTACTGACATAAAACCATTGAAATTCCCACGTTATAGTTAGTTGGACTCACTATAACTTGCGCGCCTGCAATGCACTGCTGATGACATCACATATTACATCACTCATGACATGGTCAGTGACATCACTCATGACATCACTGATGACACCATCCTTGTGACAGAGTGACAGACCTAATTTCAGTGTAATGTAACGCTTGAAACACATATTCATAAATAGAAACAAACATTTTCAAAAAAATGGAGGTACCCAAACCAGTAACAACAACCAATTCAGTAATTCCACCATCTATATACACATCCACTCATTCACCAACAGTTCTATATAGTCACTCATATATATACTCACTCATTATATGTAGTGATACACCTATACATCCTGTTACACATCAGCAGTCATCCAAAAGTTACTCACACATGCAAATAAACTATTGAACATCCATTTATTTGCATATACATTTATACACACACTACCACCTTACTTCTAAGGAAACTTACACATACTTACTCTCTTAAACAATCACTTATAGAAACACATACTTATTTAAACAGGAACTCCTACAATCTCTCACTATATATACTATACTCACTTATATACATCAATACTCACATATACTAGATTAAAACATATGTCGTTACTAATGAAGACACTAGTGAGACAGTCATTCACTCACTAACACACACATATACACACTCATCCACCCATACAGTCCTGCACATATGCTGTCTTCAAAACACATACAAACAGTGAGTCAGTCACCAACCCCTGCAGCCACTTATACACAAAGAGAAACACTGATACAAACATTTAAATATTTAAACAATACTCGCTAATATATGTATTCACTAAGATACACTTAATAAGCCAGTTAACCAACCAATTTTTTTTTTAAAAATCATCCATTTACATACTCATTTAAACATTTATTCTTCCATCGACCTTTACAAATACATATATAAAACAAATTTATTTTTCAGAAAGACACACATTCACTGGATGGTGTCATCAGTGATGTCATGAGTGATGTCACTGACCATGTCATGAGTGATGTAATATGTGATGTCATCAGCAGTGCATTGCAGGCGCGCAAGTTATAGTGAGTCCAACTAACTATAACGTGGGAATTTCAATGGTTTTATGTCAGTAAAATTTCCTGCTAACTATAACTGGTGTGAAACCTATGGTTTTGTCAGTGAATTTAATAGGTTTTTTAAATGCTAATTCCGAACTATAACTGGTGTGAAACCTATGGTTTTTTCAGTGAATATTAATATATATATATATAGGATATATATATTACCTACTGGCGGTCGCCAGTAGGTATATATAGTTAGGATTTTTTCTCTATGGGATTTCTGAAAATTCTATGTCTAATAACTTTGGCGTTTGTGGACGGAATCGGCTGAAATTTTCAGGAAAATGGCACATTTTGTTTCTGAGCAGCTCCTGGAAATTTGGGGGGGTTCCGTCAAGGGGGGGCCGAGAAAAAAGGGGGGTCCCAAAACGCGTTTTTCTTATGTTAATTTCCATAGGGCGGTTGGACTCACTTTTAGCCCGAACGGCTGAATGGATTTCCACGAAACTTGGCAAAATTGTAGGGACTGTTAGCCCGATGTGCCTTTGCTAGGTCTCAATATATGTGCTTCAGTGGATTTTGAGAAATTAACGTTTAAATCAAGATATATATCTGTAACAGCGCTCCGGGCAGCGATCCGGTTAGCGAACTTTTCGTGTATCGGAACTTTGCGATGCGAAGCTGATTGGCCCTCCGGTGTCTGTCAACATTCTAAACAGTCCGGAGCGGCCGCCATCTTGTCTCTCGGTAGGATCGAGAGACAAGAGGAGGCCAAAACAAAGGGGGAAATTACCATAAGGGGGCATAGTAGATCCTCGTTGACCCCCTAGGTTTTATGTGGAGGTTTTAAAAGGGCCTAGGAGGGTCCAAAAAAAAAAAAAATTTTTTTTTTTTTGCGTGGTAAGCGCCAAGTTTGCGAACCGGAAAGCGTTCTGGGCAGCGTACTATAAGGATAAAAGAATGATAGACTTTTCTAATACTGTATGTTAATTATTTGTTGTTTTTGTTCGTTTTTTTATTATTTATTTATTTATTTTGATTTAAAAAAAAATGTATTTATTATTTTCATAGTTCATTAAAACTTCCAGCATTACATCATCTGGAATCTCATCAAACATGGATGTTTCTATGTCTTGTAAGCTTTCAATAAATTGTTCATCAAAAGATTCATCCATAAAATCTTCATCCACATTTTCTTCAGTTAAAATCTCTTCTGTTGTAATGTCGAAGGAAACATTGGTTTTTTCGTGCTCCCCTTCCATTTTTTTGCTGTAAATTGCATAAAAAAATAATTATATTAGAAGAGTTAGGGCACTGTTGGGTTTAAGTTCAGACATGTAGTTCTGTTTTTTTAACAGTGAAGTTAAAGTAAGTAAATTCATAATTATAGCAGAGAAGTGTAAGTCAATCAATAAATATAACAGAGGAGCTTATCTGTATCTATAACTATAGCAGGGGGACAATAAATAATTATCAAAAAACGTTTTTACAAATTAATTTAAAGTGCCACTTACAAATTATCAATTTACTTTACAGGGAGGTGAAAAGGCTCTTGAAATGTAGTTCAGGAAGTAGCAGTGAAAATGGCTGTGTTTCCTTCTCTTCCTTTATATATATTCAGGTATATAACCAATCAAATGTCAGGTAATAAAAATTGTAAATGAAAGTAAAGTTTTCATTGGTTGTCAATTCCAATATTTTAGATGTGTTTTGTGAAGTAATTTACCTCAGGGTATTTAGATAGGTCTACAGGCTAAATGGCTAAATGAAATTTCAATCAAAGTTGTGAGAATGAAAGGGATTGTTATGTAGTATGAGCTAATCTATATTTGGTGAGAGTGTCTCTAGTCGTTTTTCTGTAAATTACTTTCCCACCTTTTTTTAGGACCGCTTTCTGGAAAGCGGCCCGGTTAGCGAACCTTAAGCGTCACGGGAGTCCACCATTTTGTGTTTCGGTCGCTTTAAGATACAAGATGGAGGGCAAATAATGTTCAGAATGGGTAGAAGGGGGCACGGTAGACTTATCTTGACCCCCTAGGTTTTCTGAGGGTGGCTGAGGAGGCTTATATGTGCGGAAAAAAAACATTTTTTAAAAAAATTCCGCGAGGTTAGCTTTCGGTTAGCGAACCGGGTAGCGTCTCGGGGAGCGTATTTTGTGGAAAATTAGTGAAAAAAGTTAGAAAAAAATAATAATTGTGAGTGATTAGATGAAGGGTAGCTCTGAGAAGAGCTTTTGGGTTTATGGTACATTTAGGTACTTATAAGTAGGCACCAATGCACAGTCTTAAATTCAGAATGAAAATTCTGTTGCCCTCATCTGAGAAGTGAACTCCATCTCCTCTGTAGATATCTTGCATGTAGTAACGCAAGTTATTGTTGTACAGGGAGCCCATTCCATGGTCTCTCATGAAAGCTGAAACAGATTTGTTTACATGCTTCCTCGACTTCTCAATTTGTGGACAAAATTGGTTGGACCACCTCCATTTCTGTCTTTGGCATATATTGGAATATACCAAGGCAGTTTGAGGAAAAAGTGCCATTAATTGCTCAAAGGTGTCCTTTAAAAGCATTTCCAGACCTACCCCTGTCAAAGTGCCCAAATCATTACCTCCACAGTGCACTATTAACAGGTCAGGTTTTGGCAAATGCATAAAGGTTTTCACCAATGGTATCAATTGGTGACATTTTAATCCTCTTTGGCCCAACCACTTAATTTCCACATCTTGTAAATTGAGGTTGTGTAAATTTCTGTTCTCAGCATACCTTTGAGCCCAGTGGATGTAACTATGTCCAACAATCCAGACCTTAAACATGGTGGGAGAAGGTTGGGCTGCAGTCAGATGAAGTGTGGTAATGAAAGGGCAGTTGAAACAGTAGGAGTTTGTAAAGAAAAAAAACTGTGGATTTCCAATGCTAATGATTCATTAGCAGTGATTGGTGTATTTCCATTTCTGAAAACAGAAAGTTAGGGTGCATGGATGTGTTCTTTGAAAGATGTAATTTGAATGGTCAAGGAAGAAACTTTTAATGAAAGATTGCACTGGATACGCAGGTGCACTGAGAGTTCAGAGTTCAATTGAAACATTGTTGTGTGAATTTGCAAACATGAGAGGTCTTCCAGGAGGTCGTTGCTATGGAAAAAAGGCAGAGAGGGCAGAGGGGGGAAGGGTTTTGATTTGAAAAAAGTGAGGGAAGAGTTATGATTGGCTAATATGAGAGATATGTGAAATGAATATCTGTATTTCTGTGCTTTCAATAGCTGCAGACTCTGGAGTGCTTCCTTTTTCTTCTGCTGAAGACAATTTGGTGTATTTCTGAGACTGTTTTCAAAACTCAAAAAGTATTTGCTAAGGTGAGAAAAGATTTATTTATTTTAGATAGAGAATAGTATGAATTAAGGAGAAAATGATGAAGAAAGCTGTGTTTTTAAACTGTGGCTTTGTCTGTAGTGATATAGAAATAGATTTTGTTACTTTGAGAAATTGTAATTGCATATTCGGTGTAGCATTCTGGAATGCAGTAACACAAGTTCTTGTTGTATATGAAGCCCATTCCATGGTCTCTTATGTAAGCTGAAACAGATATGTTGTTTTTAAAAACCATTTTTGAAATCAATTACATTTCTGGATATGTACTGCTAGAGCTTCATAGGTTGTTTTGGGTCATATTTATAAGGCATTTGAGTGTATTTGATGTTATTTTTTCCTTTTTAAATGGAAAGCATTCCTCATGGGGCAAGTGTCTTGTAAATACGCTCCCACCTGCGCTTGGCAAATTTAGATTTTGATTATGGGAGTTACATAGCCATGTTAATAATGTCCAAAAAATGGTGCTAGGGCATTCCAGAAAACGCTTTCATGTGTCTCAAGGACATTTTCAGTCATTTCCTCTTGAATGCAGGTATACAATTGATTTATATGTTGTGTTTAAAAACGATTCTTTTCTATGATGTTATTTTTTCCTTTTTAAAAGGAAAGCGTTCCTCATGGGGCCATGAGCAGTTCTTAGCCATGTTATCCAATGGGAGGTGGATAACATGGCTAAGAGCATATGCTGGATAATGCATGAATATCGCTGACTTTTCAGCGATATTGATGCATTGCGGCCGCTTCTTATCGCATTTGCGAGCAGTTCTTAGCCATGTTATCCAATGAGAGGTGGATAACATGGCTAAGAGCATTTGCTGGATAATGCATGAATATTGCTGACTTTTCAGCGATATTCATGCATTGCGGCCGTTTTTTATCGCATTTGCGATAAACCTTGCTAATAGCAAGGTTTATCTGCGATAAAAATCGCCGATGTGCGGCGATAATTTTTGTCTCTATCAAGTTATCGCTAGTTGTTGGTAATATGCCCCCGGGTTTTTGTTTGCAGGAATCGGGAGGCGGGAGAGTAGCACTGAAATCAGTAGTCTGACGCCTGAATCGGGAGGGTTGGCATGTCTGGATTCTCTACAGCTAGGGCCATAAACTACATCCGCAGGGCTAGGTGATAGCCTGGGACCGGCCTGGCATGTAAAATGGCTGCCGTGCACGACAAAATTGTGGCATTGTAAAAAAGACAAGATGGCGCAGACAATGTTTATCAATAAGGATTCATTTATAACGAAATATTTTATCGCACTGACAAATTGGTGGTCAACACTTCCTGATTTCCTTCGAATCGAACGTTAATAGACGTCACGCAGCAAAAAAAAAAAAAAAGCTCACGCACAGCCGCTGGAACACATGTATCAACATATATGAGCCTTCTCAGCCACCCTCAGAAAATATAAGGGATTAGGATACGTCTCCCGCACCCCCTTATACTAAGTAATTTAATTAAAACGAAGCACAAAATGGTCTCCCGCACCCCCTTATACCTAGTAATTTAATTAAAACGAAGCACAAAATGGCGAATTCCCGTTTCGCCAGCAGTTTGCGGCCCAGTTCGGTGTTCGGAAAGCGCTTCTACCGTGAAAAATATATTTTTTTTATTTTCCCCACGGGACCCTTTAAAAACCCCAACAACATTCCTAGGGGATCAAGAGGGGTATACCTTGCCCCCTTTCATTAAATTCCCCCTTCATTTTTCACCTCTTCTTCTCTCTCGATCCTACCGAGAGATAAGATGGCGGCCGCTCCGGTCTGTTTAGAATGTTGACAGACACCGGGGAGGCAATCAGCTTCGCATCGCAAAGTTCCGTTTCGCAGGTGGGAGCGTATTTACAAGAAACTTGCACCATGAAGAACGCTTTCCATTTAAAAAGGAAAAATAACATTATAGACACTCATATGCCTTATAAATATGACCCAAAGCAACCTATGAAGCTCTAGCAGTACATATCCAGAAATGTAATTGATTTCAAAAAATCGTTTTTAAACACAGCATATAAATCAATTGTATACCTGCATTCAAGAGGAAATGACTGAAAATGTCCTTGTGATGCAGTGCTGGTGCAAAAGATTTTCTATGTTAAATAATAAGTAGGGCGTTAAGTTTTTGATGACTGTTATTCATTTACTGTTTGGTAATAGTGGTTAATAACATTTTTTATTATATTTTTCCACAGATTCAACTGCAGATCTTTTTTTAATTTGAAAAATGCCAACGAAAAATCGTATTAGAAAGGCTAGAAAACGTCAAAGACAGCAGGATGATGTTTTATTGCAGCAGTCCTCTTCCCCAAATACTTATCAAAACACCAAGAAAGCTCCGGGTAAGAGCACAAAATCATTCTTAAAAAATATTTTTAGTAAAAAAAAGTATTTTTCGCAAAAATGTTTCAGTTCAGAAAAAGAAGAGTAATTTAAATGGAAAGGAAAGACCCATCAAAAATGTTACTGTTAGAGGAAGAGATAACTCTGTGCATGATAGTAGAAGGAAACAACAGTTTAGGGACATTCGAAAACGAATGTTCCGTAACAGGATAATAGTTAATTTATTAAAAAATATTAAGAAAGGCCAACAGAAAGCGGCATTTTATAAGAAGAAGAAAAATGTAGAGAAAATTATTGATCATGCTTTTGAAATTAAGCGAAAGTTGTTTATTTTGGTAATCAATAGAATTAGGAAACTAAGCAAGGTAATTTCTGATTTCAAAACAAACAGTAGATGGAAGAGAGTAGTAAATCGTAGTAACTTTTGTGAAGTTTTTTCCGGAGAATGGATGCATAGTTCAAGTTCTGAGGCATTTTTTAATGAGGAGAGTTATTTTCAGGATAATGATTTGATGTTTGCAGTTGACACCAGTGGTCGAGCTTATGAAGTGAAGGATGGTTGTCCAGTTGAAAAAGAAAAACTTGTGACAACAGAGACAGAAGAGGTGCTAAGTGATGAGGTTTTCGGAAGACGTCCTAAGGGTCCTGTGTACATTTGGAAGTGTAGTTCTATTTGCAGTGTGCAACAGGTTTCCATCAATTTGCTTTGTGATTTTATACGGACATTTAATAAGAAAAGTTTGAAGCAGAAAATGAAGTTGTTGCAAGATTTAGATCCTTGCAGAGTGAGACAAATGACAGGTTTGCGTGGTCATTCACTGGCTTGTCTTTCCAGGAGAGTATGCCAGAGTGTTTTTCATCATTTCAGGATGGTAGCAGTGCATCATAATAAAGTGAGAAAATTAGTGAGAATGTTGTATTATGCTAAGAGTCCAGCAATTATGCTTAAACAATTATGTGCTGCTCTTTTGCATGGTTCTGAAATAGATGTGAAGAATATTTGTGAAGAAATTGAGTTTTGTTACTTTAGTAGTAAAGATGAGAATGTTCAAATTGACCCTGAAGTAGAGGGTAATGTTGAAGATAATGTACAGGTTTCCAGTACAGATAATTTTCAGAAGGAAATTGCCACGTTTCAGATGAAATCAAGTGAGAGGCCTAATTTCACTTGTGTATGTTGTCGACGCACTTATTATAAGAATCAGACTAAGGTAGTGGATTTATATGCAAAAAGTGAAAGGGAAAATAATAGTGAATGGAAGGATTTTGCCACATACTTGATGGTAGAAAATTATTTTGATTTAGGATCGGATCAACGTGTGTGTACTTATTGTTGTAATAAATTAAACCAAAACCAGATGCCTGCTAGGGCAGTTCATAATAATCTGGAATTGGTTGAGATTCCTTCTGAATTGAAGGATTTAAATACTTATGAATCTATTTTGATTCAAAGTATCCATCCCTTTCAGGCTATTGTAAGAATGGAGCCAAAGACAGGGAAGTTGCCTCCAGCAGATTTACAGAGAGGATTAAAGGGAAGAGTTGTTTATTTGCCTCTAGATTTGAACAAAAACATTAACACAATTGGAATAGAAAAAGTGGAAGAGGAACCTCTGGTTATCTTGGTTAATGGGGTTCCGACAAAGAATAAGAAAATATGGCAAGATTTAGTGGATGTTAGGAAAGTCAAAAAGGCAACAGTGTATTTGAAGAAAAATAATAAGTACTATAAGAATGTATATGTTGCAGAAGAGGAAGTAAGTGATGAAGAGGATAGCGATTTGTGTGCTGGCCAAATTGAGAAAGTAGAGGCCTCTAAAAGTGAAGAAATATATGAACATTATAGTGTTCATCCTTTGCATTCCAAGGAAGTCATGGGGAATGCTATTGAGTTGTTTCAAATGAAACAAGCCAAAGGGAGTCCCATTAGTGTTTGGGAGGAAAGTTTGGAAGCTCGGTGTTTCCCACAGCTATTTCCCACAGGTCGAGGAGGAAGATATGATGAGCGACCTCATCAAATTCCTGCGTCTGAATACCGGACTTTACGATTGTATGCAGAAGATCCTAGGTTTCGTCAATGCATTCCCTATTTGTTTCATCTCCTGTTTGAAAGCGATCTGTCTGGACTGTCATATGCAGTGAACCACATCTTAAAAAGTGGTATACAGATGCGAAATATCTCGGCAAGGGACTTTATGCATAAAGTCAATGTCCAAGACAGTATTTTGGATTCTCACTTAATTAATCTCATGGCGTGTCAGCGTGGTACTAATGAGTACTGGTACCGTCGTCATGGTGATATAAAATGTATGCTGAGGAACTTAGGAACTCCGACATGGTTCCTCACTCTGAGCTGTGCCGAGTATGGCTGGGAAGACTTACTTGAATTTCTACGAGAGGCAAATGGAAATATTGAAAACATTGAATTCAAGACACCTGGAGAACTGTGTTCTTTGGATCCTGTGAATGTATGCAGGTACTTCAATCATAGATTTGAAGCTATGATGTCTTTCATCACAAATAAGAAGAATCCACCTCTTGGAGAGGTGTTGGATTTCTTCTGGAGAAAGGAGTACCAAGCAAGAGGTGCTCCTCATATACATATGTTGTTGTGGATCAAGGATGCACCTAAATTTGGAACAGATCCGGATGACTTAGTGATGAATTTCATAGAACAGTATTCTACGTGTGCTGTTCCAAACGCAACGGAGAAGAAAAGCCTAAGAGAACAAGTTCTACGTTTCCAAAGCCATCGTTGTGGAAAGTACTGTCGTCGTAAATTCAGAAACAAGGACAAGTTCTACACCAAATGTCGTTTCAACTTTCCACGACCGGTGATTTCTAAAGGAAAAGTGAACAGTTTGATGTCTTCACTGCGACATAATGTGACGAGGAAATCACCCAAAAATACATACAATTTGAAAAGGAACGAAGAGTCCAAGTACATCAACGACTACAACCCAGTGATTTTGTCCATGTGGAATGCTAACATGGATATACAGTTTGTGGGTGACAACTGTATGGCTGTGGCTCGGTGTGTGACATCTTACATCACCAAAAAAGAAAAGACAGAACTGAAGGATATGTGGGAGGACATTTCCCATGAAAAGAGCCTCAGCAAGAAGTTGTACAGTTTCAGTCTGAAGATGTTGTCGCATCGAGAAATCGGAGCTTACGAATGTTCAGATCGATTGTCTTCAGCAAGTCTCTATGCCAAATCCAGGAGTATTGTTTGGGCGAGTCTTGGTCTTGCTGCAACGCGAAATCGGGTTCTAAAACCTGTCCGGGAAATTGAATATTTGGCAGAAAAGGAACCAAACAGTACCGACATTTTGAAGACCAACATGTTGGATACATATTATCCAAATCAAAGCAGTCACCTTGAGAATGTTTGTCTATATGAGGTTCTACAAAATTATATATTCAAGAGGAACATCAAAGAAGATATTGAGAAAGGAGTGTATGCTGTAATTGGAAGTGAGGGATGCCTGGTCAAGCAAAGAAAATGCCAATTAGTAAACCATCGAAAATTGAGTGGCGAATCTTCAGAAAAAAAGGAGTTTTTCTATTTAGCACTTTTGCAACTTTTCAAGCCTTGGCGTGCAGAAGAGGAACTGCTTGGAGATTTCCTCTGTTACGAAGACTCTTTCACTACTGCTAAGGATACCATAGAATGTCCTGCTTTTCCCAAATATCAAGAAATGCTAACTTTGGAAATTGAGCAGGAAGCAACGATTGCAGCCGAGATTGCCAGAGACAGTTCTCAGGACAGTCAGAGTTCTGTTTCATTGAGTCAAGATCCACTTGGAGGACCTATTATCGAAAATGAAGCTGCCACTGCTATGAATGAAGTGGAAAGAGCCATGGCACATGCTCAGGAGGATTCAGTTAACTTAGAAGACTTGGAAAAACAACTCAACGTTGAGCAGAGGAAAATATATGATGAAGTTACCAAGCAAATTGAGCATGGATTAAGTCATGAGAAGAAAGAGTGCTCATGTACATCGTTGAAGCCTGTCCTACTGTATGTGAGTGGAGAAGCGGGAACTGGAAAAAGTTTCCTCATTAAAGCAATTTCATGCTATCTGCAGGAAAGGACTGAGTCATCGCTGTCTTGTGTTGTCACCGCTCCTACTGGACTTGCAGCACATAACATTAAAGGTATTACTTTGCATCGTCTACTGATGCTGCCGGTGGAGCATGACAACAAATTACAATATCACAAGTTATCTGGGGATGCTTGCTGTGAAGTTTCAAGAGTCTTGAGGAAAATTAAACTACTTATCATTGACGAAGTAAGCATGGTTTCCAATGTCATGCTTGCCTTTGTGCATTTGAGAATGCAAGAAGTACTTAAAACTGAATATGATGTGTTATTTGGTGGCAAACACATCATTGTTTTCGGAGATCTTCTGCAGCTGACACCAGTAAAAGGAGAACCTGTGTTCAAAATACTCACGCATGAAGATACCAGGAAGTGCCTAGGGAGCATTGGCAACGTCAATATATGGTTAAACTTCAATTATGCTGAACTGCATGAAAATATGCGTCAGGCAAAAGATGAAGATTACAAGAATATTCTACAAGATATTAGAATTGGAAAAGTGACCGAGCATGGAAAAGAAGCTTTAAATGCACGATTACTTTCAAATTTATATCCCGAACAAGAGATTGTGGCTGAGAATATTTTCCAGAAAATTACTGAGAAGAAATCCGGAATATGTTTGATGCCAACTCTTGCAGAATGTGCCATCTTCAACAACAAAATGTTGAATTTAGAAAAGCAAGAGATTGTGAAACTTGAAGCTATTGACAAAATAGAGCACATGGGATCAACAATTATTTTGTCAGAAAATTTGAAATCAAAATTGGATTCATTAGAGAAGACTATATCAAAAACAGCGGGTTTTGAAAAGACTTTGAATGTGTGTTTAAATTGCCGAATCATTTTGAGAAGAAATTTACATGTTGAAAGAGGTCTGGTAAATGGATCAATGGGTAATGTTGTTGATTTTGAGAAGTACAGAAATAGAGATGGAATAGAATTTTTAAAAATTAAATTTGATGGCATTGAGGAAGTACAGCTAATTGGTCGTTGTTCTGCTAGGTTTTTGCTTGTTAAAGACTTATATGTTCGCCGTAAACAGTTTCCTGTTTGCTTGGCATATGCGGTAACAATTCATAAATCGCAAGGTTTAAGTGTAGACAGTGCATTGGTGAATATTGGCAGTTCTGTGTTCAAGGAGGGTATGACATATGTGGCATTGTCACGAGTTAGAACTTTATCAGGATTGTACTTGATTGACTGTGATGTCACAAACATTTGTGCGGATCTAGATTGTGTTAAGGAATACAATAGGTTAAGAAGAGAGTATGCGCCACATTTGCCTCAATATCCTTTGTTTGAGAAACAAGTGGTATGCCGGAAACGTAGAAATATCTGTAATAGTAGGGAGGTTGTTGCAAAAAGACTAAAAGTAAATGAACCGAAAATTGTTAGCAGAAAGAAAGTGGATTCTGTTGAAGATGTTGTCGGTTTTCAATTTGAAAACAGTTCTGGTGTCAACTGCTATGCAAATGTAGTGGTTAATGTTCTCTTTTCACTAGACAGTTTAAAAGAACAGATTCTGTTGAATTCAGAACAAATTTTATGCTGTTTGTTGAATTCTGTTTTCGAGAAATGTAGCACTGATCGAACAAAAGTAGAAAGTGTGTCTGAAGTTCGTTATCTGTTAGATGAATGTTCAGGTCAAACAGACTTCTCTGAAAATAATCAGCAAGATTGTCAGGAGTTTTTAATGTATATGCTTGATGTATTGCAAGATGAGGGTGTAGATGTAGATCACCTGTTTGGGCTTTCTTATCAATGGCAGCATGACTGCGAGAATTGTAGGGTATCAAGTACTACTAGTGTAGACTCAGAAAGATTTATATATTTAACTTTGCCAGACAGTAAATCAGTCTCCTTTAATAAGCTAGTAAATGCAGCGGATCACAACATGGAGTGTAGCCAATGTAAATCTGAAATGATGTCAACATTATTTATACGTAGATATGGACAGTATGTCATTTTAATGATCCAACGATGTAGGCCTGATGGATCAAAATTGTCAACTTTAATAAAAAAAATTGTGGCTTCTCAGCTTTCAATATCAGGAAGGACTTTTGTAACTGTAGCAATTATCTATCACGATGGTCCTTCAACAACATCAGGACATTATACAGCTTATTTAAAGTCTCGAAACGGCTGGTCATTCTGCAATGATTCCGTTGTAACTTTCAAAAAAAAATTGCCGTTTGACCTTAAAAATTCTTACCTGGTGTTTTTAAAACCAAAATTTTAATGAAAGAATCTCGGGATTTCCTGTGAAGAATTGCAAAAGGTTCATGAAGTAGAGGGAATGTAAGTCTGCAATGCTGTCTAGATTATTGGTCCAAAACTTTTAATTATAATGTCAATTTAAAAATCCAACTATATAAACCTGATGCAAGTAAGTCTGCTTCATAGTAAGCAGTATCAGTGTCATAGGAAAAGGAGAACATGAGTGACAAAGAAGGGTAAGATATTAGTAGTCCAGGATTGTGAAAATAATCTTAAATGTATTCTTTTTGAAAGTTGCGAAAATAGAAAATGTCGGGATTTGATTGGAAGAATTACAAGAGTTGCGAATCGCGGCAACATGATTTAGCCTAGTGGAAACATGTGATAGAATGAGAGAAGTCTTTTCTTCTATGTAACATATTTTTCGAATCGATGGAGGTTTTCTTTTAGAAAGTGGCGGGCTGAAAATATTTATAGCACAACAGAGTGGACGCTGTTCATAGGAGATCCTTCAACGTCATTGAAAGTAAGTTAATTTTAAGGAGTTTTGAAATCAGATTTCTTAGGTTGTATGGGTTTTTTAAACACAGTCATTTTGATTGTGTTTTTTTTTCCCCGCTGTTACATGATGAATACCTTCAAGTCACTGATTTAAGTGAAATTTGATACATTCTGAGAACAGCAAAAATAAACCATTTAACATGTATAATTAATGTTCTTCTGTTTGTACTTATGATATACATTTAGAAATGTGAGGTAGATATGGAGAAACTGAGTCTTCTGTAAGTGTCAATTTTAATGCTTACAGTGCTGTACTTCTGGGTACTGTTTTTTTTAAAAAAAGGAATAGGCCTCACCTCAAAGAAAGCTCTTGAAAGCACACATCTTATTTGCATCCTGAAACAATCATTTAAAATATTAGACACAATTTTATGATGGCTTTACATCTTTTTTGCGCTGCTATTGCATCACTATTGTGAGACATCAGCAGTGCAAAAGAAGTACCATGTTCCAAAATAGGTCTCAGTTCATCAGCATGAAGATACTGTTTTTTTAAAATATATATCTTTAGGATTGTGTAGGGGACGTAGAGAAGCAGAGGCTTCTGTAAATGTCAAAGTTGTTGAAAAAGTGTTTCTTCTTGAACCTTTTCCCTTTTCTTTTCTAATTTTTAAATACATGTTGTAATATTTTTGGAAATGTTTGTTCTCTCTTTTACAGATTGAAAGTATGAAAAAATATTTAAAAAAGGTAACAAGAATTATAAGGTAAATGTTTTCTACTCTTTTTACCCGCAATGCACTGCTGATGATGTCACTGACTATGTCATGAATGATGTAATAAGAGGACATGATTTACTTCATTGGTAGGCCTTCACATGCTTTATCTGCTCTGTATTCTTCAACAACTGTAAAATTGATCTGTAACCCTGAGTAGGTCTCACCTTAAACAAACCTCAGGAGACATCACACCTTATCGTCATCCTGAATTAATAAATAGATCTATTAAACAGTATCTCTGGTTTACTCCCTATAGCTGTCTTTCTTTTTACATTACTCTCTGTTTACTTCCCTTATACTAACTCTTCTTTTTTTTTAAAAAATATTTTTTTGGTTCGCTTCAAGTTCGCGAACCGGGCAGCGAACTGGAAAGCGAACCAAAAGAATTAGAGCTTGCCAGAGTGCTAAACATTCTAGCAATTTTATTTGAAAGGGGAGGTAGTTCTGAAAAGAACTTTTTTTTATGTTTTTGTTGTTTTATTTATTTATTTTTTTTTCTGAACATTTTTTGTTTTTTTTGTATTTTTAGAACAGTTTTATGGTTTTTTTGTGTTTTTCATGGAGGGGAAACAACAAAAAAACAGGCATTGAAAAGGGCTCAACAGGAGCAAAGAAAAAATTACTGCTTGGGTGGGTTAGGGCAGTTATGGTTATCAAACACCAAGTTGATTAAGTTTACGCTCATGTTGCCACATGAGAGCATAGCACCACAATGTATGCACGTAAACTTCATGTGCTTGAAGTTTGGCTGTATGTTTGGCACAGTTTCCTGTGCCTGTCTTGCAGTCAAAGATATATTTGAAGTTGATCTGGCCACTGGAGTTGTCGGGGGATTATCTTGCAGGTCCCTTAACTCTGCCCGGCTGTAATTTAATGGATGCCACCTGACCATATGGCGATGCATAGTATAGTTGCCCATACTATACTTTTTGTCTGTGCCTCGAGATAATCTTTTTTTGCAAATTAGGCAGGTGGCATATTTGGCATTAACCTTCTTCTCCCCTCGAGGAATTGAGAAAAACTGCCATATAAAACTTGTTTTCCTTTGGGAAACACGGGGCAACTCCTGAATAAATTCAGGTTCATCAGTGTCCTCTTCTTCTAAGTCGTCCTCTTCCTCCTCTCTGTTGGAAATGAATTGTGATGGTGGTCCTCTCTTGTCATGAGGAGGTTGAGGTGGTGGGGGGGGTCCACCAGCTGAAGCAAAGATAGAAGCCATTGCAATCAAAATGGAAAATGGTCTTTCTCTCACCAAGATGAAAGTCAGAGTGAGGAAAGAAGAAGGGGTTTACATGATTTGGGAAAAGCAAAAGTTCTGAACCAATCAAAAGTGTTATTTTTAGGTCACATGACCTAGTCATACATCATTTGGAAACCAAAAGTGAAATGAACCAATGAAAAGTTTGATAAACAAGTCACATGACTTGTTCCGCTTACGTTACGCGGTGCGCGCCGCGTCCCGCATCGTTTCCGGTTCGCGGTCCGGAGCACTTTCGGGAGCGCTAAAGCGGCGCGTCATAAGACGCATTACGCGAAAATGATACGTCGCGCTTCCGCGACGCGTCACAGTTCCGCTAACGAAACGTTTACCGGTTCGCGTACTAGATCGCGGCATCAAGATGAGCTAACGGAAAGCTTCCCGGTTCGCTTACCGGAAGCGAAGAAAAAAAATATTGCAAAAAAAATTATCAATAAACATCTAAAATATATTTTGGGTTTTAAAGAAGAATACATTTTACAGCTACAGATGTTAGCTTTTAAAAAACCAATGAAATTCACAGAAAAAACCATAG
This sequence comes from Lissotriton vulgaris, assembly GCF_964263255.1. Lineage (NCBI taxonomy): Eukaryota > Metazoa > Chordata > Amphibia > Caudata > Salamandridae > Lissotriton > Lissotriton vulgaris. Next base: position 1,291,385,929 of record NC_141689.1, on the reverse strand, counting down.
GTTATAGTCCATATATAGTTAGGAATTTGCATTTACAAAACCTTGAAAATTCAATGAAAAAACCATTGGTTATAGAACATATATAGTTAGGAATTTGCATTTACAAAACCTTATTTTACTCGCATAAAACCATTGAAATTCCATATATAGTTAGATGCGCTAACTATATATCGCGCACCCGCAATCCACTGCTGATGATGTCACATATTACATGATTCATGACATGGTCAGTGACATCACTGATGGCATCACTGATGACATCTCAAATGACATCACTGATAAAATCACTGATAACATCTCATTTGACATGACTGATCATATCACTGATGATATCATTCATGTGATAATACCATGAACCTCTTCAGACTCTAATATAACCTTAGATACAATCAGTGTAAACAGACAGTCACAGACTGTCACTCATCCATGGAGTTACTCACACACCTAGTCAGTTATGCAAAAAATCAATCACACCTCCATTTTCTCAACTATACAGTTATACACACCTTACTTATTCAAACATATAATAACACATATTTACTCTCTTATACAATCCCTGATACATGTTCACAATGATCCATACAGCCACTCACACATTCACTGGCTCTTATGTACAGTTATTTATATATGTCAACTCTCACATGTACTGTGTTTTACATATGTACTTACTTTGACATGTAGCACTGAGATATCCATTCACTCACTAATACACTCATGCACAGTCAACCGTCCATACAGCTGTTTCCACATGCACTTTTGAACCCATACATATAGTGAATCAACTACTCACACATCTATGTACAGAGTCACACACCTCCCAGCCACCCATACACACACACTCAGTTTCCCATACAAATACTTGGACAACCAATGAATAACCCATACAGTTACTCATATAGCTACTGATCAACATATGCAGCAGTTTATAGAACAACAGATATAATGATGCACAAATTAAAACCCAGTCACTAACCCATGCACTTAGTGAGACACATTTAATCACTCACTCATACAGTCAGTCATGCACCTACTAAATCCTTCATCCAGACACTTATACATCCACTCATTCTTCAAAATATAAGACATATTTTAACTTTACAGAAACATACAGTCACTGGATATTGTCATCAGTGATGTCATCAGTGATGTCATTTGAGATGTCATCAGTGATGTCATCAGTGATGTCACTGACCATGTCATGAATCATGTAATATGTGACATCATCAGCAGTGGATTGTGGGTGCGCGATATATAGTTAGCGCATCTAACTATATATGGAATTTCAATGGTTTTATGCGAGTAAACTAAGGTTTTGTAAATGCAAATTCCTAACTATATATGTTCTACAACCAATGGTTTTTTCAATATATATATATATATATATATATATATATATTACCTACTGGCAGTCGCCAGTAGGTAGTTATAGTTAGGATTGTTTTCCATAGGAAATCCTCAACATTCTATTTGGAATACCTTTGGCCCTGGTGGATGAGTCTTTGCGAATTTCTCAAAGAAGATGGCTAGGTTCGCTGCACTCCTTCCCTGAAAGTTTGGGGGGGAATGGTCAAGTGGGGGCTGAGATATAAGGGGGGTCCCAAAACGTGTTTTCTCAATGTTATTTTCCATAGGACCTTTAGACTCGGCTACAGTTCGAACGGGTGAATGAATTTATAAGAAATTTCCCAAAACTGTAGAGTCTTGTTCGCAGATTACGCTTTTTTTGGAATGGTGTAAATTCGTTCAGTAGTTGTTGAGAAAATTAAAGTTAAAGTCAATTATATATCTATAGGCGCGCACACGTGCGCGCACCCAAGCGTCTGCGCGCGCGAGCGGAATTTTGCTGCGTGACGTCTGTTAACGTTCGATTCGAAGGAAATCAGGAAGTTTTGTCCGCCATTTTGTCACTGCGAGTAAATATTTTGTTCATTTCAAAGCGTTGAAACATGGAAAGGGGAGAAGGTAGAGATTGTCTTCCTGCGTAGGTTTTCTCGGGGTGTGCAGTGAGGCCCTTAAACGCAAAAAGATATAATTTTTCCCCGGAAAAAAAATACGGGGTGCGCGCACTCGGTCGCGCACACCTATTTACAAGAGTGTGGAAAAGGAGGTAAATCAGAAGTTTGAGTGCTTTGATATAAGGTGGCTCTGAAAAGAGCCCTTGTGTTAATTGAGTGTTTTCTGCATTTATAAGTAAGTACCAATGCAGAGCCTGATGTTGCAGAGGAAGATTCTGTTTCCCTCATTCGTGAAATGAACACCGTCTCTCCTATAGACGTCTTGCATGTGGTAGCGCAAGTTGTTGTGGTAAATAGAACCCATGCTATAATCTCTGAAGAACGCAGAAACAGCTTTATTTACATGTCTCCTTGCTTTCTCAAATTGTGCACAATGGTGATTGGACCAATTCCATTTCTGTCTTTGGCATATATTGGAATATACCAAGGCAGATCGAGGAAAAAGTGTCATCAATTGTCGAAAGGTGTCTTTTAGAAGCATTTCCAGACCTACCCCAGTGATTGTGCCTAGATCGTTCCCACCACAGTGCACAATTATAAGGTCTGGTTCTGGGAGATGCATAAAAGTTTTCACCAATGGAATCAATTGGTGACATTTCAATTCTCTTTTGGAAATCCATGTTATGTGTACATTTGGTAAGCTGAGGTTGGAAATTCGTCTGCTTACTGCATATTTTTCACTCCAGTGAATATAACTGTGTCCTATTAGCCAGACCTTCATTTTCAAGGGATTTGTAGTCGTCCTCCGATCGGTTCTGGAAGTGGAATGGTAGTTAGAAGTTGAAATTTTAAATAAAGAAAAAGGAAGAGGCTGGGTGTGGTTAAAAAAATAAAAATGATTGGTTGATTGTAACAAGTGGAGAGTGAACAGGTCAATGTTTATGTTAAACGAAAAGTACTATTGGGTGTGAAAAAACAAGACATGTAACAGAGTTGTGGATTGGCAGGTGTTTCTGGAGGGAAAATAGTGTTCTTAGTTTGTTGTAGAACGTTGAGACATGAACTTTTGACCTGTGCCTTCAGGAAGGTGCAGAATGAGGTGTAACCATGGAAACAGCCGGAGATGGCAGTTGGTGATGGGTTCACTCTTTGGTGCCTCTGCATCTGAGTCTGTTCTCTGGTGGCTGGCGGACAACTGTTTGTTATTGTGGAGATGAAAGGGTGATAAGGAGAGAAATACGACATAGCGTCTGGCCTGTAGAAGCGTGGGAGCAGTGATTAACTCTGAGTGAAGCGGAACTGTGTCGGTGCTTAGTAACAGTAAAAAAAAAATGTTAACAGTGGTATAACTGTCTTTACGGTGCGCGACCTACTAAGAAAGAGTTCACGGGCCGTAATTGGTTTGCAGGTTCTAGTATCAGTAAGTGAGGTCGAGAAAAGAAAACATTCAGGACTTTATTTATGAAGGCCTTGCGCCACCGGTGCGTTACTTTTTCCCATTTTAAGAAATGAGGCACCGGCGGCGGAAGGTCTTCATAAATAAGGTCCTCAGTGACTACAGTTAAGGTTATGTGGAACCCATGAATAGTTTTTCAATATGAAATCATTTCAGTTGAGATTATGGATTAAAAGAGAAACCGTGAATATTTGAAATGTTTATTTAGAAATGTACTGTTTTAAAGGCAAATCATTATGTAATATGAGTACAGAAATTGCAAAAAACACAGTAATTGGTATTGTCAGTAGTGCATGGAATACAAACGCTATAGTTGAAGAAAAATGAATATAGTTGGAAAAAAACATTGTACACTCTTATAAGGAAGTATATTATATTTTATTAAATGGAAGAAGGTCTCTGGCCTTTCAGTTTGGGAACGATATATGAAAATGCAAGTGGTTATACATCATTAGTTTATGAATCAGCTGTCAAACAACACGAAATTATAATGTCCACTGTTAGTAAAGCAAATAGGTCTGTTCTTCAAAAGAAAATATGGAAAAGAACGTGAAGAATATAGAAAACCAAAAGGAAATGAGGACGTCAATGGCTTGTTTGAGAGTTATTGAAGCATTGTTTAGGGAAAATAGGTAGCTTCTGCTTGTAACAGGAAATCAGTTTTATTATTTGAAAACATGTCAGCCATCCAATTGAGAAGATGAAAGGAGCATTCATGATCTGTCATTATTGGAGCGTCTTTTACCATGATAGGGCAGCTCAGTGGGTTTTCGATGTAGCTCTCTGTTAGGAAATCTTGCGCCGCTGCGAATATATTCCAATGACCCAGAACTCCTTGTATCGCTGCAAAGGCCATAAACCCTCCGGAAAGTATGTCAGCTATCCAATGGAAAAGAGTAAAGCAGTACTGATGATCTGTTATAATCGGAGCGTCTTTTACCATCAGAGGGAGCTTGGTGGGTTTTCGATGTAGCTCGCTGTTAGGAAAGAGTTAAGTGTCCATTGTGTAGGCAAAGTATGCAGCAAGTGCCTCTAACATGAAATCATTGTTATCATCTGAAAACATGTCAGCCATCCAATTGAGAAGATGAAAGGAGCATTCATGATCTGTCATTATTGGAGTGTCTTTTACCATCATTGGGCAGCTCGGTGGGTTTTCGTTGTAGCTCTCTGTTAGGAAATCTTGCGCCGCTGCGAATATATTCCAATGACCCAGAACTCCTTGTATCGCTGCAAAGGCCATAAACCCTCCGTTGTAACAAAGCTGTTCATGATCAAGTAACGGATTCATGAGGTGATTGTAATTCGGTTCAGGAGGTACCAAATTGCAGAGACATAAATCCAGGGCCCACGTGAAATCACAGCTCAGGCAATGAAATACAGGCTGCACACAGGTGAAATGCGAATATCGAAATGATAATCGATATGAAGTATTCAAAGTCGAGAGTGGTAAGATGCCGTAGTAGTCAAGCATCCTCTGGCGAAATAGTTCTAAGTGGCCCGGCTCGTTTGCGAAGGCAGGAGGGACATCCATTTTGAATTTCCCAAGATGGTACAGGAAACGGCGCAGCACCGCTGGTTGTATAGCAACTCCACAGAATTAGGTCGCCGGCTATGCAGTGGAGAGGAGCAGAATGTCTTGATACATTTTCTAGGAGTCTAGTCACTTATATATTGCTTAGTGGTTATTAAAAAAGTAGCTTTTTTTGAACTGGAGGATGCGTTAAAAAATAAGGGAGTGATTTGAGGGAGTTGTAAAGCAAGGTCAATTTTTTTTTACATCACTGCTGTTTTCTGTGAATGTTAGCTTAGTGAAAGATATGTGTGTGAGCAGATGCAACGTTCAGTTTTAAATGTGACAATGGCGCTCTTGTTCATGTCTTCCGATTCAAGGTCGGTATTCGCTGCCAAATACAAAGATTAAGAAACGCATGCGTGGGGTACATAGTGTGCATTCTTAAAGGAAAGTAAATGAAGGGTTATTTTTACCGCGTTAGCATTGTCGTTTAAAAAGTTATAGTGATTTCTATTGTATGTGAAGAAAGTGTCACTGATGAAGACTGAAAATAAATCCTTATAAATGATACGGACTGGTGTATTTTAGAAAAGGTTTGTAACATTACATGAATTGTGGAAAAAAAATAATGTAATTGAAAGTGTATGGTTTGAAAATGAAAAGTAGAGGTTTATAGTTCACGTTTTGAAAGCAGTTCTAGAGGGTCAGATGCATGATAGATTTATTAAAAATAGAACATGTTTTTAAATAGTATTTTGGAAAAAATATGTGTCTTTATGTACTATTTACATTATGTGCCTGTTGCGTATTCTTTGAGTTTTAGTAATCCTGTGTCTTATAAGTTTTCTAGGGGTGGTTTGAGGTTCATGGTGGGTTTGGGCAGGGAGGGTAGGTTGGGGGTTTGTAATAGGGGGTTTGGCTGGGGTGGAGTGCGGAGTTTAGTGAAAAGTGAGGGGGGTGGGGAGTTACGGTGTTTGGTAATGGAGCAGAGTCAGAGGGCGCCACATTTGTGTTATGGGCTGCCACGGAAATATGTATTTATTCTCAGAGGTTTATTATATTAAGGATATATATTAGCATGGTGGCTCTTGTCGTTTTGTTGTTTTGTGTATGTTTATAATGCTGGCTCTGTAGTTTTTGTTTATGGACCTTATTGCGACACACAGGGGATCTACGTTGCACAGTTGGAGATCAGAGACTTAGGAAATAAAACTTTATAATTGTAAGGGCTGTAAGCGATAGAAATCGCCCGTTCTCGGTGTAAAAAATATCACCGCTATTGGTGGTATTTTCTACGGTGTTAGTACTCGAAGGAGACTAGTAACATATATGTGTAATAAAATTATGTAATAGGCTCAGCATTTTACATTATCTTGGAAAACAAAAGTTGATTTTACATAGCAATAAGTCTCTTATAATTAAGGGACGGAGTGTATATAGTGCTATTTAGTACTCTGCTATGTGATTGATGTCGAATATTTCATAAGAGGAGGCTTTAAAAGATTTACGATAAACTGGTTTTCTAGGGAAGTGGGTGGAGTGTTCCGTGTAAATTGCAGAATAGAAACTAGTAAGAACCAATTGGAAGTGTTGTTTTAAAGTCACATGACTGCACATGCGTGTCTCGACGCCTGTACGCGATAGGTGGGTGCGCGCACCCGGTCGCGCACTCTAAGAAAGCGGCCAAAAAATATCAGCTAATATGCTCTTCAAGCTTGTTTTGGTACAAAGAGTTAGTTCTGAAAAGAACTTTTTTTTTTTTTTTTTTTTTGGAAACAAGTGTTATGATGCTTTTTATTTCTTAAAGTTGCGACAACATTTTTCAGTTTGTCATACTATCCAAATAAAGTGAAGAAATTTAACTTTTCTTGGAGCATTTATGACTCTCAATTATTTGTTTAATTAGAGTAAAGCTTTGCTCTCCGTATACAAGAAGTTCTCCACAGTTCGTGCATTTCATGTGCACGTTCGCCAGATATGGTCTCAAGTCCATCTCAGCACTCGATGGAGATACAGGTCGTCCACCGGAAGATGTTTTGATTACTTCTGATGGTAATAGCGCGGCCTCCGTTTTTCTTGTGAAAAGTGGTCGCTCATTTTCATCAGATTCGGAAGATGAATGCGGAACGGTAGCCCTTGTACCGAAGTCTTCGGGAAGATGTTCGACGTTGTTGTCTCTTGAGAGTAGAAAAGAAAGTGATGGTAGTGGGTGGAGTGCTGCGTGTAAATTGCAGAATAGAAACTACCAAGAACCAATTAGAAGTGTTGTTTAGAAGTCACATGACTTCACATGGGAGTGTCAGGTCCTGTACGCGATAGAAGGGTGCGCGCACCCGGTCTCGCACTAAAATAAAGCGGCGAAAAAACATCTTATAATATGCTCTTCGAACATGTTTTGGTGGAAAGAGTTAGTTCTGAAAAGAACTTTTTTTTTTTTGGGGGGGGGAAAGAAGTGTTATAATGCTTTTGATTTCTTAAAGTTGCTACTACATTTTTCAGTATGTAATAGTTTGAAAATGAAGTGAAGAAATGTATCTTTTCTTGGGGCATTTGTGACTTTCAATTTTCAGTTTAATAAGAACGAGGCTCTGCTCTCCATACAAAAGAATTTCTCCACACTCGTTGCATTTCATATGCACCTTCGCAAGATATGGTCTCAAGTCCATCTCAGCACTCGATGGAGATACAGGTCGTCCACCAGAAGATGTGCTGGCCACCTCTGATGGTAATAGCGTGGCCAGGGCTCTTGTCGATGCTTTTGCATAATGATCAGGATGCCTTTGTTTAACATGCCGCTGCATGGTGTGTGCAGAAAAGGAATATTTTTTATTTGGATTTCCCCTTGAGAGCTCCGAATTGCATATCGTGCAGGTTACTTTTGGCGCATTCACTTTCTTTTGATCTTCAGGATAAGTGAAAAATTGCCAAATGAAAGATTCCTTTTTTCTTCTTAACGGTGGTCGCTCATTTCCTTCAGATTCGGAAGATGAATCTGGTAGGGAAGCCATTTCAGCAAAGACTTCCGGAAGATGCTCGACGTTGTTGTCTCTTGAGAGTAGAAAAGATTGTGAGGAAAGTGGGTGGAGTGCTTCATGTATATTCCAGAACAGAAACTACTAATAACCAATTGGAAGTTTTGTTTTCAAGTCACGTGACTTTACATGCGCTTCTCAGGACGTGTAGGCGGTGACACTATGTAGTTACGAACGTGATTACATACTTAGGAACTAGCATTCAAAAAAACTATGAAATTCACTGAAAAAACCATAGGTTTTACACACGTTATAGTTAGGAAGTAGCATTTGAAAAACCTATGAAATTCACTGAAAAAACCATAGGTTTGACACCAGTTATAGTTAGCTGGAAATTTTACTGACATAAAACCAATGAAATTCCACGTTATAGTTAGTTGGACTCACTATAACTTGCGCGTGTAATGCACTGCTGATGACATTACATATTACATCACTCATGACATGGTCAGTGACATCACTTATGACATCACTGATGACAGACCTCCTTTAAGTGTAATGTAACCCTTAAAACACATATTGGAAAATAGAAATTAACATTTTCAAAAAAATGGACATACCCATACCAGTTACAACAACCAATTCAGTAATTCCACCATCTATATACACATTCTCTCATTCACCAACAGTTCTATATCGTCACTCATACATATACTCACTCATCATATGTAGTGATACACCTATACATCCTGTTACACACCGACAATCATCCAAAAGTTACTCACACACATACTCACACATGCAAATAAACTATTGAACATCCATTTATTTGCATATAAAACTATACACACTCAACCACCCATACAGTCCTGCACATATGGTGTCTTCTAAACACATACAAAGAGAGAGTTAGTCATTCATGCATCTATGTGATTAGTAATACCCCCATGAAACCATAGAAACACTCATACTTATACTAAAAAAAACATCTAAGAAGCCAAATACCTACACATGTAGGTACTCATCAACCCATGCAGCCAGTTATTCACAAAGTGAAACACTGATACATATATTTAAATATTTAAACATTACTCGCTAATATATGTATTCACTAAGGTACACTTAATAAGCCAGTTATCCAATCATTTCTTTTTGAAAAAAACATTCATTAAGACAATAATTTAAATATTTATTCTTTCCTCGACCTTTACATATACATATATAAAACATATTTATTTTTTAGAAAGACACACATTCACTGGATGGTGTCATAAGTGATGTCACTGACCATGTCATGAGTGATGTAATATGTAATGTCATCAGCAGTGCATTACACGCGTAAGTTATAGTGAGTCCAACTAACTATAACATGGAATTTCATTGGTTTTATGTCAGTAAAATTTCCAGCTAACTATAACTGGTGTCAAACCTATGGTTTTTTCAGTGAATATATATATATATATATATATATATATATTCCTTGGATTATTCTCGCCTCCTCTTCCTTTCAGCAGAAGTCACGGCACCACAGCAGGTGAGTTTATAAATTATATTTTATTTATACAACATTGTGCAAAAAGTGCAAAAGAGGACAGCCTACGCGTTTTGGCTACGATTAGCCTTCTACTGGACCATTGAGTCCTGTATGTCTAGATAATTTATAAAGTGCTCAGTGCTAATACCCTTGTTTGTGTTTACAGTTCTTACAAACACTAAAATGCTAACCTCATTTACATAGTATGGCTGCAACTAGTCACCATTTTTCTCTTTTTTATCACTGTAAAGTACTTTTAAATTGAAGGGTGCAACATGACAATGGGTCTATACAACATTAGAGTCCTGTTATAGCAAATTGAGTTACTCTATGATGTTATCCAAGTTTATTCATAGAGTCAAATTAATTTTTACTATCATACACAATAGTCACAATCTGTAACATCCCTGTTGATGAAACTTGTTGTAAAGTACTTTCAAGATTAAACACAGTGTGACTAACTGATCTATTTCAACAATGACTCTATGTACAAAACCTTGCTACTTACATTATTTACAATTCCGTTTGTTTACTATTGTATCCAAGATCCCTTTGTTTTGATTCTCATATAGGACATCTCAATTGCATTTTACCTTTGGATTACGATTTCATCATTGATCACCCAACTGATTTTACAACCTCATGCACAATTAAGTATTTGTAATTATCGAACATTATTCCACTCCTAGGTAAAGTACCTTCATACGATCATTGTAATTGTTCAGAGGTATTTGTTTAAGAGAAAATCAATAGAGTGCATCTATTATTCCTAATTATGTTCACGTCATGCCCTGCACTAAGCGTAACTGTTCTATGATCAGGTGTTCTTATTTACAAAATCTTGGAGAGAAGAATGCATTTACAAAATATATACATCTATAGACACTGGATACTTTGTCACAGAAAGGAGACTTCTGAGTCTAATGGCATATAGTCCTTTTAGAGTTAATTTTATTTACAGATGTACAAATAATTCAGCGTCCAAGATGTGTTCATAAGGATATTCTATGCGCATCCTAAGAATTATCCTGGATTCCATTTTGCGCAGCTTCAATGTACGATCACCTCGTCTTTCTGCTGGTTTTAAGATCTTGATCCCAGAGTATGTCAGCTGGCTGCAAACACTTTAATGGAATTCATTGAAGTGTTTTGCCATTGGATAATTCGGATCCTTATTCTTTATTGCAGGTAGGTGTTATAGGATCCGTAATTTCAGCCTATTGATTGTACTCCCTACATAATATTTTCCACATGGACACATTAGGGATGTCCATGCCTTTGTTTGGACAGTAGGATAGTCCATGACTGAGTAATTTTAGGTGGATTTCTGTTAATGGTTTGTCAGAGATGTTTATGACCAAGTTGTTATCAAAATTTGCTTTGCTTTTTTTAAGGATTACTTCAGCTTTCCTTTTGCTGTCTGATTTTACTCCTTCTTCTACCCTTCTACTGGTGGTTTTGACTGTCCTCTCCCCCACGTGTTGCCTCTGCCTCTTCCTCTTTGTCGCATTATCATTTGCGCTAATTGAATCTCCCCGCCAAAATCCAGTGGAGTTTTAACAGCATCTTCATCTGCTGAGATGAATTCTGAGCTATCCACTGTACCAATTGTTGCTGGTCCTGCACACTTGTCCACCACGACTCTGCTTCTTAGTGTGTCATATTTGTGGGCAAATGTGTGGATATGCCCATTAGCGTAATCCATCTTGTCTCTTGCAAACTTGTTTGCTTTTCCTTTTTCAACCTCCGTTTTATGTTTATTTATTTTTTTCTCCATGTTCTCAATTAGTTCTTTATTTTATTCAGTTGTCGTGAACTTTGCTAATTCATGTTCCAATGCCTGGATTGTGCTGGTGATTTTGTACAGTTTCCTCTCTGCGTGTATAATCAATGTCCTCATGAGTTTAAATGAGCATTAATTGGTGTCTTGCTGCCATTGTTTTATTAAGTCTGGATCTAAATCATTTAACGTGGGCATGATGAGTATCCGAAGTCCCCTTGGAACCCTTTTAAATTCTATATATTTTTCTAATGTTGTTTTTTCCCACCATTTATTGATTTCCAGGATCCGGCTGTGCTGAAGTTCTCTTACGACATTTAATACTGTTCGTTTATCTTTCTCTCCTGTGGTTCCCCTTGTATTTGTACTTGTTGAGGGGGTGGCCTCATCATTTAATAGATCACTCGCTCTGAGTAGGCGGTTCCTAGATTTGTCTGCCATCTTTGTGTTGAGTTAGAATATTATCAATTATTTGTCTTTAATTTCTGTGGTGTTATTTTCCTTAATGTTAGGATTTTGTCATCTGCTCCCAGATTTGGGCACGATCCTATGTCCCTGTTGCTAATCCTATTTTCCCGATTAGAGGATTCACAATATGTTAATGCTGTGTCCGTTTTCTCTATGAGAATTTTTTTAATTACTTCAATTATTGAGGCTTATTTTGAAGACAATATTAACCTGGAGTCAAAATATAGAACGCAGAGTGCTTCTGTTAGTACGATTCCAACATCACGTGCAATACACAAATTGAACTTTCTCGTTTTTACACTCTGCTCAGCTACTTTCCCCAGAGGCTAATACGCAAGCAGGTTATGGCGTCTACCCATTCCTCTCACGCCGCCTCCGCCGCGCTGCCGAGTCGCACAGACACCACCCCCGCCCGCGTACTCACCACCGGGTCTTCACCGTCTGACTTCAGCCCGTTCGTTTTCTCTTCGTTGCTCGATGCGCTGGCTGACTCGCAAGGCTAAAAATAGAGGCGTTGGTCTTCTTCTCGTCAATTTCACAATGTCTACTGGAGCTCTTCTAAGACCGCTACACCTCGCTCTTGAGTGCCTGTGATGTGCGTACCAGTCCATGCACCATAAATTCCTTGGATTCCTCTGGCCTCCTCTCCCTTTCAGCGGAAGTCACAGAACCACAGCAGGTCAGTTTATATATTATATTTTATTAATACACCATCTGTTAGGGGTGGTCGGATTTGACCTCATAAACGAGTGTTCAACGTAGATTCCACAGGGCTAAATCGGAGTTCTCCTTCCAGAATTTCCTATTGAACTCCATGAGAACTATGTTGAGTCCTTTTGTGACATCCCCTAAAAATCGTGCTGGGTTGTGTTGGTAAACTTTCGAGACGCTCCCTAACTAAGTTAAAAGGGAGTCTCACCCGCGAATCATTGCTTGGCTTACTGCTTGGTTAGTGACCACGCCCCTCTTTACAGACCCCCCAGGATATATAGGCATCGATTGGCAAATTTAGCGGCACAAAAATGAAAATTTAGCGGCACAAAAATGGAAATTTATTTTGGGTTTTTTGCAACACCAAACACAGATATCTTACTGTTTGAGTTATTTGACAACATGGAGCTATGTACATTTTGTTTATTTACAATTCAGCCCATTTGTTTTAGGTAAAAGGCATGTTAATCTTGCCATGTACGTTCAGTTCTTCAGAGCTTGGGAATTGATTAATGCCAAGGACAGCGCAGATTTGGTGTGAAAAGGACATTTATCAAAATGTAGGATACTGATGCATTCATTTACTGTAAAGTTGCCCACAGAAACGTTAGAAAATGTGAAGCCAGTAAATATCATACATGTGGCGCTGATGCTTGCTTGTTAAAAAGCAATTTACCTATAGCAACCCGATCACCAGTTTCTATATTGATAGGACATAGTTTCTGTGGGTATGGATTTATATTTTGAAAGGGCATTTGCGGCCTCAAAGTCTACCCATGCAAGAACAACTCTACTCTTCCATCTCCATGCTCCCTCCCCATTTCCCTGGGCTTTATCGAGCTCTGAAATTCCTAGTTGGAAATAATGTAGTGTCAGAAACTGCTATTCTTGGAAAAGAAAATTGCTAAAAATGTGGGTGTGATACAGTATTGCAGCACAAGGGCAGAAGCCTGGATGTTTTACCCGCGGCCTTTAAACACGCAGCCCTGGCCGGGGGCCGGTCGGCCACATCTCCACTGCCCCCCTCCCACCCGGGCAGCGCTCTCCCCTATGTGCTGAATAGCCAGGTCCTGAGGTGCTTCCTGAATTGAGGCAGCGACGTTGATTGCCTGAGATGCAGAGGCAGGGAGTTCCAGGGTGGTGAAAGAACGCCACATGAGGTAGAATCAAGACTAGTCAGTCTTATTAGTCAGCAGTCCTGCAATTTGGCAGGGTTTGGGGGTTCACACAAAAATGTAGACCCATACACTTGTTTTTTTTATTTTCACAAATCATGCAGTGGTTGTAAAAATGTTATTGCCCCGAATTTGGGTCTCCCTTTCCCACACTTCTAGTTTCAAAAAGCACTATTCACAGTGTGAGTTCTCAGGTTTAGTGCCTGTGATAAAGTAATCGCCTTTTCCCATGTTTTATGCCGAGACCCCAGGAGCCCAGCAGTCAAAGGAATTTGCCAGCAGCTGTATCTTGCTATAAATAGACGGTGAGTGAGAGCAGCAAATAAATGTGAATGTTAGCAGTACTTTCTTAACTTGTTTTACCATAGAAGTACGTGCGCGCGTCACAGGGGACAAAAGATGTCAGGTTGAAGGGTGATTCCTGCAGGGCTAGGCTACTGCACAATACAAACGGTCATTGTCAGAAAAAATCGAGCTTACTTAAAATAAAAAGAATTAACAATTGTCAAGATAAACATATACTGAAGGTATCATATGCGCAGCTCATCAGTCACTGTCACGTTCCAAATGTGCGTATAATTTCTTGGTATTTTTCCAAACAGGTTTTCAGGGCAGCGCTCTCCCCTATGTGTGCGGCGGGCCCCCACCAGCGTGAAGGACGGACGTACCTGTGTTCTGTTCGCCGGCTGGCTTTCCTCCTGCTCCGAGCCCTGGTCTCTGAGGAAGAGTCTTCGTGTGTGTCGCTGCTGCTTCGTGCTCTCTCCCCCTCTTGCTGGTGTGGTGCTGGTCTTCTCCCTCGCTCGGCCGCCGGCCTCGACCTCCTGGCTCCTTCTCTTCTCTCGCCGAATATCAATCCTGGGTCAATCCTGGGGGGAACGGGCGGAAAGACGGCGAATGGGCGGAAACGGCAAATTTCGCGGGCTTTTTGCGGCATTTCCCGAGATCGGCCGATTTTGCAATTTTTTTGCAAATCGCGAAATCGCGATAAGCTGGAGGGTCTGTCTTTACTCAGCGTCCTGCTTTGTGAGGTTCCCGTAGCGTTCTTGGTTCCTGTCTGCCTTCCTGTTCAAGTTTGTTCCCTGATTCCTGAGCCTGTGGTATTTTCTTTGTTTCCCTGTTGGATTCCCAGTATTTCTTCCCTACCCTTTACCCCGAATTTCGCTGCCTAATGTGTTCCTGATACTTAGTCTCCCTGTCTCCCTTCCCACTTCTCACATCTCCCCGGTGCCTTGCTCGACTTTCCGCCTTAGCGACTTGTTCTGTCCCTACGCCCCGGTAATGGTGATTGATTCGTCTTCGGGCGATTCTTTCCGCTCCGTTCCACTCGGTCTTCAGTTTATGAGTGGAAGGAGGCTTTCTCTGGGCATTAGCATTTCTGTGTTTGTACATGTCCACGTGCTCCACTCTGTCTGCAGTTTACGAGTTGGATGCATTGTGCGTACTCCCTGTGTTGTCTTGTTGAGTGTACACCCGCTCCGCTCCATCATAAGTTCCAAGAGTCAGACGTGGTGTGTGCATTTGTGCTTGTTGTGTGTTCTGTGTTTACCCACTCCGCTCTGTCTTTAGTTTATGAGTCGGAAGTGGGAGTTGTTGCCGTGCCACTTTGTCTTTAGCTCCATAAGTGGTACAAGTCTGTCATCAGCTGCTCTGGTGGCCCAGTCTTGCTCAGTCTTCAGTTTATGAGAAGGACTGGAATTGTTTACCTTCTTGCTTGGAGGTATCCCTTGCTGAGTAGTCATTCAGGTTCCCTTCACTACCTCCTGGTTCGTGACTTTTGACTACTCGCTTATGCTCTGACGCTCACTTGGTGAGGTAAGTGGAATTCTATATTGAACACTTGTGTACTAGTCCTGAAAATTACTAGAGAGTTTAGTCCTATTATATGTTTGGTTACAGCCATCTCCTGCCATCAAGACTGCAGCTACAACGTCCCTGCTGGGGGAGAGTTGGCATACTCCCTGGGAAATTCCCCCAAACTTTTTGGGAGCAACTGACTTTGAGTGAGTTATCTCTTCTCACTTGGGTCGTTGCTGTTTGGAAGTGTGGGGGACATTCATCTTTGCTCCTGTGGACTTCCATCCTCCTCAACAGGGTAGGACCCTTAACACCATCATGCAAAAAGTGCAAAAGAGGACGGTCTATGCGTTTCGGCTACGATTAGTCTTCAACTGGACCATAGAGTCCTGTATGTCTAGATAGTTTATAAAGTGTTCAGTGCTAATACCCTTTTTTGTGTTTACAGTTCTTACAAACACTAGAATGCTAACCTCATTTACATAGTATGGCTCCAACTAGTCGCCATTTCTATATTTTTTATATATATTTGCGAACCTCTTTATGGGGCACTTGGAGCCGAAGACTTTCACTGATCCTGCTTTTGCAGAAGGTTTGACCCATGTCGCCACATGGTAGCGATATATAGATGACTTGTTTGTGGTTTGGAGGGGATCTGAACAAGCAGCCATACAATTTATTGACATGCTTAATACTAACACCAGTAACATCATCCTGACCAGTCACATTGGCAAGGTTACAGCAGAATACCTGGATGTCAAAATTGACATTAGGGACAACCAAGTTCTCACCACCCTGTTTAGGAAGGCCACTGCTGGCAACAGCATTCTCCATACCCTCACCAGTCATCCGGAAACTCTCAAATGGAGTATTCCATTTGGGGAGCTGCTGAGGGCAAAAAGATATTGCAACACTGAGAGTGGTTACCAACTTGAGAGCACTGAGATGCTTGAACATTTCAAAAGCAGAGGCTATCCGACATGGTTCCTTAAAAAGGCCAAACAGAGAGCTGATGGTATCCCTAGATCATCCACATTAGCAGAGAAAACTGTAGACTATAATTAGAGCAAAGAAGAAAGCATACGTCTCATTCTGACATACAATGTCGAATCTAGACACATACAGTAGATACTTTCCAAAGAACTGGGATATTTTGAAACGTGACAACATCATTGGTGATGATGTCCCAGTTAGGCCAAGTGTCATATATAGAAAAGGCAGGAACATCAGGGACATGCTGTTGTGGAGTGACATTACCACCTCTTCAACAACACTAGGTCATGGCCTCAGGGGATTCTTTCCCTGTGGCCACTGTAAAGCATGCAAAAACAGCACCTACAGGAAGAAAGTGGAGTACAATGGGATGAAAAAGGAAATCAACCAGTATGATCTATGTTATTGTATGCCCCTGCCAGCTCCGGAATATAGGGAGTACCACCCTACATGCCAAAAAAATGCATCTTGGAACACTGCCTGGCCATCACCCACATTGATGAGAAATACCTAGTGGCAAGGCATTTTAGAGACAAGAAATTTTCTAACCCCTCCCTTCTTAATTTTTTCATTCTAGAACAGATTGTCAAGAACCCCAGGAGTGGAAACAGAGTGTTAAAACTGACACAGAAGGAATCCAATTACATTGTTGACTTTCAGTCAAAGGCCCGGGGGGATTTAAATCAAAATGAGGAACTTGCAGTGCATTTGAGGGAGGAATAAGTTCTGTCAGGCAACTTGTCTTTCCTGTTTTCTGTCTGTAACCCATATCTTTTGAGGGAAGTGGGTTCCCTATTTCCCATAGTCTGCTAGATGTATACAGAGTACCATTGTATACACTATTTTTTCATTTCTTTCCTCACCAGGCTCAGTGCATTGAAATGTTTATTTTTATAGATGTTTTTATCATGTCTAATGTTGTTTTTACTATGGGTTTTCCCACAGGAGGACACTTGGAAGGGGCTCAGCCACTGCACTCACTATCACGGGCATTCCTCCCTTCTCATCACTTCGAGCCATTGTTTTCACTGAGCAAGCCTTCACTGATGGGCATTTGTGGTAAGTACTAATGACTTTGCGGCAACTTTGTGTTTTTGTGGACATACAAGCATCTTTTGAAACTTCGAATGCTGGATAGTGGCATGTCTGACAGACGCCGTTCTCTCAGCGGGAGTCCCTGAGTATTTTATATAGCAACTGTCTCTATGCTCAATCCACCCCTTGGGGGCATTTGCATTCTGAGCATAATGTGTTTGTATGCCTAGACTGCAGTACACCTGTGAGTCACTACTGTACACAGCGCTGGCGTCCCTGAGTATTCAAAATACTAACTGTCTTGGCGCATACCCAAAGACAAGGGGATTATCGTATCCTGAGGGTATTCTCGAAATTGTAGTACACCCAGTGAGTCTGAACTTTTTACAGCGTTGGCGCATTCCCGCAATTAGATGTTTGCATGCCACACATGAATGTGTATTTATTTACATGATTGTGTATAATTTTTGCAAATATTCATGTATTAGCATATTGCAGATTCCCGCATTTTGGTGCTTTCATGCTGCATACCTTTTATTAATTTTCCTTTGACTTTTTGTTTGCATATTAGATGTATTGTGATTGAACATACATTAATTTTCCGCAATAAGGGTTGATAATATGATTCATGCCACATTCCAAGATACAAGCCTGTGCCGTACCAAGGAAAGAAAGAAAGAGTAGGAATAGAGTGAAAGGGGTGTTTTTTCGGCAAAGGAAGAGAGCAAGAGCAGGGCACTGTAGAAACAATGAGGATCACTGACAGTGTCACCTGAAGCAGAGCATACACAATCTCATTTGACAATTTTGTAAGTGTAACCCCACTTTTGGGTGTCGACGTTTCGATCCCTATTGCTCATTTAATGCATGGGATCATCATCAGGACTTTAGAGATAAACAAAGCATGCCTGAATCTATCAAAGCCTCTATTATACGAGGTGAGAAGCCTCTCGTGGGAGGTTTCCTGTACTCCTTGGTTAATTCGGCGGAATTAACGTTCAAGACGCCTAGCTGAGGACGCAAACGGTTGAACAGTGGTCCTTAATGGGATCCAGTTAGCACGTTGTAGTGAGACATACGTGTCCCGGTTTTGTTTTCGCCGGTAAAGCCATGCTTCTCCACTCTTTGTGAGGGCGGAGTACGGGATTTTAATGCAGGCACAGATGGCCTTACATGCAGTGCACCCTCAGCGTGGTGCTCGGGCGTCAGTCAGGATAGGGACTCGCCCCTGCTTTGGACACTCGGTCGATGCCGGTTTCAGGGAACCGGCATCGACCGAGTGTCCAAAGCAGGGGCGAGTCCTTATCCTGACTGACGCCCGAGCACCACGCTGAGGGTGCACTGCATGTAAGGCCATCTGTGCCTGCATTAAAATCCCGTACTCCGCCCTCACAAAGAGTGGAGAAGCACGGCTTTACCGGCGAAAACAAAACCGGGACACGTATGTCTCACTACAACGTGCTAACTGGATCCCATTAAGGACCACTGTTCAACCGTTTGCGTCCTCAGCTAGGCGTCTTGAACGTTAATTCCGCCGAATTAACCAAGGAGTACAGGAAACCTCCCACGAGAGGCTTCTCACCTCGTATAATAGAGGCTTTGATAGATTCAGGCATGCTTTGTTTATCTCTAAAGTCCTGATGATGATCCCATGCATTAAATGAGCAATAGGGATCGAAACGTCGACACCCAAAAGTGGGGTTACACTTACAAAATTGTCAAATGAGATTGTGTATGCTCTGCTTCAGGTGACACTGTCAGTGATCCTCATTGTTTCTACAGTGCCCTGCTCTTGCTCTCTTCCTTTGCCGAAAAAACACCCCTTTCACTCCTTTCCTACTCTTTCTTTCTTTCCTTGGTACGGCACAGGCTTGTGTCATGCTATTTTATTATGCATTGTATATTGGACATTGTGTCTTGAAAATAAATTCCTTTCCCGGCTGGGTCAGGAAACCTCAATCGTATAGTATTCCATTGTGTTCCTATACTGTATTATATTTATTTTGAATAAGCTAAGCACCCTTGTTTCTTATAACGTAGTTATACCCATGGTCCTTAGCCATTTATTGGGTTCCCCTTGTTTCTAAAAAAACATTCCAAGATGTCAACAAAACAGGTGATGGACCGAATGTGGATCAATGTCACACATTCAACCCAGTCAAAAGATCTGGGCCATAATCCATTGTTTTTTTGCACTCCACACCACCCTGGGTTAGACAATGGCGATATGCAAATCAGCTCTGACCCTGTGCCCCATGGGAACAGTCCAGTCCGAACTACAAAAGCCATGTCCTTCCCAGAACGGAATCAAGCATCCGAGGACCGGACCGGTTTCGAGGTAACACCTCTCATCAGCCCGGCTAGCTTGACTCCAGTGGTGTGGAGTGCCTGGGACCCACGTCTGAGCATCCCCAGCACACTTATGGCGGGAATTGCAAACAAAACAGGTGATGGACCGAATGTGGATCAATGTCACACATTCAACCCAGTCAAAAGATCTGGGCCATAATCCATCGTTTATTTGCACTCCACACCACCCTGGGTTAGACAATGGCGATATGCAAATCAGCTCTGACCCTGTGCCCCATGGGAACAGTCCAGTCCGAACTACAAACGCCATGTCCTTCCCAGAACGGAATCAAGCATCCGAGGACCGGACCGGTTTTGAGGTAACACCTCTCATCAGCCCGGCTAGCTTGACTCCAGTGGTGTGGAGTGCCTGGGACCCACGTCTGAGCATCCCCAGCACACTTATGGCGGCAATTGCAAACAAAACAGGTGATGGACCGAATGTGGATCACTGTCACACATTCAACCCAGTCAAAATATCTGGGCCATAATCCATCGTTTTTTTGCACTCCACACCACCCTGGGTTAGACAATGGCGATATGCAAATCAGCTCTGACCCTGTGCCCCATGGGAACAGTCCAGTCCGAACTACAAAAGCCATGTCCTTCCCAGAACGGAATCAAGCATCCGAAGACCAGACCGGTTTCGAGGTAACACCTCTCATCAGCCCGGCTAGCTTGACTCCAGTGGTGTGGAGTGCCTGGGACCCACGTCTGAGCATCCCCAGCACACTTATGGTGGATTTTGCAAACAAAACAGGTGATGGACCGAATGTGGATCAATGTCACACATTCAACCCAGTCAAAAGATCTGGGCCATAATCCATCGTTTTTTTGCACTCCACACAACCCTGGGTTAGACAATGGCGATATGCAAATCAGCTCTGACCCTGTGCCCCATGGGAACTGTCCAGTCCGAAATACAAAAGCCATGTCCTTCCCAGAACGGAATCAAGCATCCGAGGACCGGACCGGTTTTGAGGTAACACCTCTCATCAGCCCGGCTAGCTTGACTCCAGTGGTGTGAAGTGCCTGGGACCCACGTCTGAGCATCCCAGCACACTTATGGTGGCAATTGCAAACAAAACAGGTGAGGGACCGAATGTGGATCAATGTCACACATTCAACCCAGTCAAAACATCTGGGCCATAATCCATCGTTTTTTTGCACTCCACACCACCCTGGGTTAGACAATGGCGATATGCAAATCAGCTCTGACCCTGTGCCCCATGGGAACAGTCCAGTCCGAACTACAAAAGCCATGTCCTTCCCAGAACGGAATCAAGCATCCGAGGACCGGACCGGTTTCGAGGTAACACCTCTCATCAGCCCGGCTAGCTTGACTCCAGTGGTGTGGAGTGCCTGGGACCCACGTCTGAGCATCCCCAGCACACTTATGGCGGCAATTGCAAACAAAACAGGTGATGGACCGAATGTGGATCAATGTCACACATTCAACCCAGTCAAAAGATCTGAGCCATAATCCATCGTTTTTTTGCACTCCACACCACCCTGGGTTAGACAATGGTGATATGCAAATCAGCTCTGACCCTGTGCCCCATGGGAACAGTCCAGTCCGAACTACAAAAGCCATGTCCTTCCTAGAACGGAATCAAGCATCCAAGGACCGGACCGGTTTTGAGGTAACACCTCTCATCAGCCCGGCTAGCTTGACTCCAGTGGTGTGGAGTGCCTGGGACCCACGTCTGAGCATCCCCAGCACACTTATGGCGGCAATTGCAAACAAAACAGGTGAAGGACCGAATGTGGATCAATGTCACACATTCAACCCATTCAAAAGATCTGGGCCATAATCCATTGTTTTTTTGCACTCCACACCACCCTGGGTTAGACAATGGCGATATGCAAATCAGCTCTGACCCTGTGCCCCATGGGAACAGTCCAGTCCGAACTACAAAAGCCATGTCCTTCCCAGAACGGAATCAAGCATCCGAGGACCGGACCGGTTTCGAGGTAACACCTCTCATCAGCCCGGCTAGCTTGACTCCAGTGGTGTGGAGTTCCTGGGACCCAAGTCTGAGCATCCCCAGCACACTTATGGCGGCAATTGCAAACAAAACAGGTGATGGACCGAATGTGGATCAATGTCACACATTCAACCCAGTCAAAAGATCTGGGCCATAATCCATCGTTTTTTTGCACTCCACACAACCCTGGGTTAGACAATGGCGATATGCAAATCAGCTCTGACCCTGTGCCCCATGGGAACTGTCCAGTCCGAAATACAAAAGCCATGTCCTTCCCAGAACGGAATCAAGCATCCGAGGACCGGACCGGTTTTGAGGTAACACCTCTCATCAGCCCGGCTAGCTTGACTCCAGTGGTGTGAAGTGCCTGGGACCCACGTCTGAGCATCCCAGCACACTTATGGCGGCAATTGCAAACAAAACAGGTGAGGGACCGAATGTGGATCAATGTCACACATTCAACCCAGTCAAAGCATCTGGGCCATAATCCATCGTTTTTTTGCACTCCACACCACCCTGGGTTAGACAATGGCGATATGCAAATCAGCTCTGACCCTGTGCCCCATGGGAACAGTCCAGTCCGAACTACAAAAGCCATGTCCTTCCCAGAACGGAATCAAGCATCCGAGGACCGGACCGGTTTCGAGGTAACACCTCTCATCAGCCCGGCTAGCTTGACTCCAGTGGTGTGGAGTGCCTGGGACCCACGTCTGAGCATCCCCAGCACACTTATGGCGGCAATTGCAAACAAAACAGGTGATGGACCGAATGTGGATCAATGTCACACATTCAACCCAGTCAAAAGATCTGAGCCATAATCCATCGTTTTTTTGCACTCCACACCACCCTGGGTTAGACAATGGCGATATGCAAATCAGCTCTGACCCTGTGCCCCATGGGAACAGTCCAGTCCGAACTACAAAAGCCATGTCCTTCCCAGAACGGAATCAAGCATCCGAGGACCGGACCGGTTTCGAGGTACCACCTCTCATCAGCCCGGCTAGCTTGACTCCAGTGGTGTGGAGTGCCTGGGACCCACGTCTGAGCATCCCCAGCACACTTATGGCGGCAATTGCAAACAAAACAGGTGATGGACCGAATGTGGATCAATGTCACACATTCAACCCAGTCAAAAGATCTGGGCCATAATCCATCGTTTTTTTGCACTCCACACCACCCTGGGTTAGACAATGGTGATATGCAAATCAGCTCTGACCCTGTGCCCCATGGGAATAGTCCAGTCCGAACTACAAAAGCCATGTCCTTCCCAGAACGGAATCAAGCATCCGAGGACCGGACCGGTTTTGAGGTAACACCTCTCATCAGCCCGGCTAGCTTGACTCCAGTGGTGTGGAGTGCCTGGGACCCACGTCTGAGCATCCCCAGCACACGTATGGCGGCAATTGCAAACAAAACAGGTGATGGACCGAATGTGGATCAATGTCACACATTCAACCCAGTCAAAAGATCTGGGCCATAATCCATCATTTTTTTGCACTCCGCACCACCCTGGGTTAGACAATGGCGATATTCAAATCAGCTCTGACCCTGTGCCCCATGGGAACAGTCCAGTCCGAACTACAAAAGCCATGTCCTTCCCAGAACGGAATCAAGCATCCGAAGACCGGACCGGTTTCGAGGTAACACCTCTCATCAGCCCGGCTAGCTTGACTCCAGTGGTGTGGACTGCCTGGGACCCACGTCTGAGCATCCCCAGCACACTTATGGCGGCAATTGCAAACAAAACAGGTGATGGACCGAATGTGGATCAATGTCACACATTCAACCCAGTCAAAAGATCTGGGCCATAATCCATCGTTTTTTTGCACTCCACTCCACCCTGGGTTAGACAATGGCGATATGCAAATCAGCTCTGACCCTGTGCCCCATGGGAACAGTCCAGTCCGAACTACAAAAGCCATGTCCTTCCTAGAACGGAATCAAGCATCCGACGACTGGACCGGTTTTGAGGTAACACCTCTCATCAGCCCGGCTAGCTTGACTCCAGTGGTGTGGAGTGCCTGGGACCCACGTCTGAGCATACCCAGCACACTTATGGCGGCCATTGCAAACAAAACAGGTGAAGGACCGAATGTGGATCAATGTCACACATTCAACCCAGTCAAAAGATCTGGGCCATAATACATGGTCTTTTTTGCACTCCACACCACCCTGGGTTAGACAATGGCGATATGCAAATCAGCTCTGACCCTGTGCCCCATGGGAACAGTAAAGTCCAAACTACAAAAGCCATGTCCTTCCCAGAACGGAATCAAGCATCCGAGGACCGGCCGGTTTCGAGGTAACACCTCTCATCAGCCCGGCTAGCTTGACTCCAGTGGTGTGGAGTGCCTGGGACCCACGTCTGAGCATCCCCAGCACACTTATGGCGGCAATTGCAAACAAAACAGGTGATGGACCGAATGTGGATCAATGTCACACATTCAACCCAGTCAAAAGATCTGGGCCATAATCCATAGTTTTTGCACTCCACACCACCCTGGGTTAGATAATGGCGATATGCAAATCAGCTCTGACCCTGTGCCCCATGGGAACAGTCCAGGCGAACTACAAAAGCCATGTCCTTCCCAGAACGGAATCAAGCATCCGAGGACCGGACCGGTTTCGAGGTAACACCTCTCATCAGCCCGGCTAGATTGACTCCAGTGGTGTGGAGTGCCTGGGACCCACGTCTGAGCATCCCCAGCACACTTATGGCGGCAATTGCAAACAAAACAGGTGATGGACCGAATGTGGATCAATGTCACACATTCAACCCAGTCAAAAGATCTGGGCCATAATCCATCGTTTTTTTGCACTCCACACCACCCTGGGTTAGACAATGGCGATATGCAAATCAGCTCTGACCCTGTGCCCCATGGGAACAGTCCAGTCCGAACTACAAAAGCCATGTCCTTCCCAGAACGGAATCAAGCATCCGAGGACCGGACCGGTTTCGAGGTAACACTTCTCATCAGCCCGGCTAGCTTTACTCCAGTGGTGTGGAGTGCCTGGGACCCACGTCTGAGCATCCCCAGCACACTTATGTTGGCAATTGCAAACAAAACAGGTGATGAACTGAATGTGGATCAATGTCACACATTCAACCCAGTCAAAAGATCTGGGCCATAATCCATCGTTTTTGCACTCCACACCACCCTGGGTTAGATAATGGCGATATGCAAATCAGCTCTGACCCTGTGCCCCATGGGAACAGTCCAGGCGAACTACAAAAGCCATGTCCTTCCCAGAACGGAATCAAGCATCCGAGGACCGGACCGGTTTCGAGGTAACACCTCTCATCAGCCCGGCTAGATTGACTCCAGTGGTGTGGAGTGCCTGGGACCCACGTCTGAGTATCCCCAGCACACTTATGGCGGCAATTGCAAACAAAACAGGTGATGGACCGAATGTGGATCAATGTCACACATTCAACCCAGTCAAAAGATCTGGGCCATAATCCATCGTTTTTTTGCACTCCACACCACCCTTGGTTAGACAATGGCGATATGCAAATCAGCTCTGACCCTGTGCCCCATGGGAACAGTCTAGTCCGAACTACAAAAGCCATGTCCTTCCCAGAACGGAATCAAGCATCCGAGGACCGGACCGGTTTCGAGGTAACACCTCTCATCAGCCCAGCTAGCTTGACTCCAGTGGTGTGGAGTGCCTGGGACCCACGTCTGAGCAACCCCAGCACACTTATGGCAGCAATTGCAAACAAAACAGGTGATGGACCGAATGTGGATCAATGTCACACATTCAACCCAGTCGAAAGATCTGGGCCATAATCCATCGTTTTTTTGCACTCCACACCACCCTGGGTTAGACAATGGCGATATGCAAATCAGCTCTGACCCTGTGCCCCATGGGAACAGTCCAGTCCGAACTACAAAAGCCATGTCCTTCCCAGAACGGAATCAAGCATCCGAGGACCGGACCGGTTTCGAAGTAACACCTCTCATCAGCCCAGCTAGCTTGACTCCAGTGGTGTGGAGTGCCTGGGACCCACGTCTGAGCATCCCCAGCACACTTATGGCGGCAATTGCAAACAAAACAGGTGATGGACTGAATGTGGATCAATGTCACACATTCAACCCAGTCAAAAGATCTGGGCCATAATCCATCCATCGGATGCTTGATTCCGTTCTGGGAAGGACATGGCTTTTGTAGTTCGGACTGGACTGTTCCCATGGGGCACAGGGTCAGAGCTGATTTGCATATCGCCATTGTCTAACCCAGGGTGGTTTGGAGTGCATAAAAACAATGGATTTGGGCCCAGATCTTTGGACTGGGTTGAGTGTGTGACATTGATCCACATTCGGTCCATCACCTGTTGTGTTTGCATATTCCGCCCTAAGTGCGCTGGGGATGCCCAGACGTGGGTCCCAGGCACTCCACACCACTGGAGTCAAGCTAGCCGGGCTGATGAGAGGTGTTACCTCGAAACCGGTACGGTCCTCGGATGCTTGATTCCGTTCTGGGAAGGACATGGCTTTTGTAGTTCGGACTGGATTGTTCCCATGGGGCACAGGGTCAGAGCTGATTTGCATATCGCCATTGTCTAACCCAGGGTGGTGTGGAGTGCAAAAAAACGATGGATTTGGGCCCAGATCTTTGGACTGGGTTGAGTGTGTGACATTGATCCACATTCGGTCCATCACCTGTTTTGTTTGCAATTGCCGCCATAAGTGTGCTGGGGATGCTCAGACGTGGGTCCCAGGCACTCCACACCACTGGAGTCAAGCTATCCGGGCTGATGAGAGGTGTTACCTCGAAACCGGTCCGGTCCTCAGATGCTTGATTCCGTTCTGGGAAGGACATGGCTTTTGTAGTTCGGACTGGACTGTTCCCATGGGGCACAGGGTCAGAGCTGATTTGCATATTGCCATTGTCTAACCCAGGGTGGTGTGGAGTGCAAAAAAATGATGGATTTGGGCCCAGATCTTTGGAATGGGTTCAGTGTGTGACATTGATCCAGATTCGGTCCATCACCTATTGTGTTTGCATATTCCGCCCTAAGTGCGCTGGGGATGCCCAGACGTGGGTCCCAGGCACTCCGCACCACTGGAGTCAAGCTAGCCGGGCTGATGAGAGGTGTTACCTTGAAACCGGTCCGGTCCTCGGATGCTTGATTCCGTTCTGGGTAGGACATGGCTTTTGTAGTTCGGACTGGACTGTTTCAATGGAGCACAGGGTCAGAGCTGATTTGCATATTGCCATTGTCTAACCCAGGGTGGTGTGGAGTGCAAAAATACGATGGATTTGGGCCCAGATCTTTGGACTGGGTTGAGTGTGTGACATTGATCCACATTCGGTCCATCACCTATTGTGTTTGCATATTCCGCCCTAAGTGCGCTGGGGATGCCCAGACGTGGGTCCCAGGCACTCCACACCACTGGAGTCAAGCTAGCCGGGCTGAAGAGAGATGTTATCTCGAAACCGGTCCGGTCCTCGGATGCTTGATTCCGTTCTGGGAAGGACATGGCTTTTGTAGTTCGGACTGGACTGTTCCCATGGGGCACAGGGTCAGAGCTGATTTGCATATCGCGATTGTCTAACCCAGGGTGGTGTGGAGTGCTAAAAAACAATGGATTTGGGCCCAGATCTTTGGACTGGGTTGAGTGTGTGACATTGATCCACATTCGGTCCATCACCTGTTGTGTTTGCATATTCCGCCCTAAGTGCGCTGGGGATGCCCAGACGTGGGTCCCAGGCACTCCACACGACTGGAGTCAAGCTAGCCGGGCTGATGAGAGGTGTTACCTCGAAACCGGTACGGTCCTCAGATGCTTGATTCCGTTCTGGGAAGGACATGGCTTTTGTAGTTCGGACTGGATTGTTCCCATGGGGCACAGGGTCAGAGCTGATTTGCATATCGCCATTGTCTAACCCAGGGTGGTGTGGAGTGCAAAAAAACGATGGATTTGGGCCCAGATCTTTGGACTGGGTTGAGTGTGTGACATTGATCCACATTCGGTCCATCACCTGTTGTGTTTGCATATTCCACCCTAAGTGCGCTGGGGATGCCCAGACGTGGGTCCCAGGCACTCCACACCACTGGAGTCAAGCTAGCCGGGCTGATGAGAGGTGTTACCTCGAAACTGGTCCGGTCCTCATATGCTTGATTCCGTTCTGGGAAGGACATGGCTTTTGTAGTTCGGACTGGACTGTTCCTATGGGGTACAGGGTCAGAGCTGATTTGCATATCGCCATTGTCTAACCCAGGGTGGTGTGGAGTGCAAAAAAATGATGGATTTGGGCCCAGATCTTTGGACTGGGTTGAGTGTGTGACATTGATCCACATTCGGTCCATCACCTGTTGTGTTTGCATATTCCGCCCTAAGTGCGCTGGGGATGCCCAGGCGTGGGTCCCAGGCACTCCACACCACTGGAGTCAAGCTAGCCGGGCTGATGAGAGGTGTTACCTCGAAACCGGTCTGGTCCTCGGATGCTTGATTCCGTTCGGGGAAGGACATGGCTTTTGTAGTTCAGACTGGACTGTTCCCATGGGGCACAGGGTCAGAGCTGATTTGCATATCGCCATTGTCTAACCCAGGGTGGTGTGGAGTGCAAAAAAACGATGGATTTGGGCCCAGATCTTTGGACTGGGTTGAGTGTGTGACATTGATCCACATTCGTTCCATCACCTGTTGTGTTTGCATATTCCACCCTAAGTGCGCTGGGGATGCCCAGACGTGGGTCCCAGGCACTCCACACCACTGAAGTCAAGCTAGCCGGGCAGATGAGAGGTGTTACCTCGAAACCGGTCCGGTCCTCGGATGCTTGATTCCGTTCTGGGAAGGACATGGCTTTTGTAGTTCGGACTGGACTGTTCCCATGGGGCACAGGGTCAGAGCTGATTTGCATATCACCACTGTCTAACCCAGGGTGGTGTGGAGTGCAAAAAAACAATGGATTTGGGCCCAGATCTTTGGACTGGGTTGAGTGTGTGACATTGATCCACATTTGGTCCATCACCCGTTGTGTTTGCACATTCAAAGATGTCAGCCGCTTTCTCTGCCTGACAACATTCAATCTTTGTTGTCCTATGTTTTTGTCCATGACTTGCCCAAAGCTTTATCAGTATGTTTGTTGCATGCACTCACTTACCTGAACAAGGCTTCCTGTAAGACAAAACATGTAGAAGGTGAAATAAACACCCTTGAATCTTGGATTATCTGGCGTATTCTTGGTGGCTGAGACCGTACTGATTTGGAACTTTATTTCGGAAATATTGGATTACCGGCGTGCTCGGCCGGTGTGTACACCACCTCCCACGGGGCCCACCAGCTGTCACGACAGAGGGTTCTTTGAAAAATATATATAGATATATATACTACTGGTGATGTCTTATATTACATCATTCGTGACATGGTCAAAGACATCACTGATGACATCACTGATGACATCTCAAATGACATCACTGATAACATCACTGATGACATCATCCACGAGACACTAGTATAACTTTTTATCACTCACAAAAAAATATAGAGTACCATTTTTAAAAGAATGACACCTATCCCTTTATTATGCTTCCTTTAACAACTTTTTTTTATATCACATATAGATTTTCTTGAATAATAAATTTCACGCTGCAAGTGCAAAGGTACACTTAATGTTAGTCTACACTGTGCATAGCATAGTTCACAATTTGAGCCTCACTTTTTCTTCATTGGATACCCAAATTTCTTTTTTGGAGACAAAAATGGCTACACCACTGGAAGAATCATTTGATTCTGATAATTTTGTTGCTGAAGAATTCATAACCATTGATGTCACTTTTTTTCCCCCTCAAAATACATACCATCCAACATGCAACATTCAATTATTTGAGTGCAGCCCGTTCAGACCTTGCATCATTGCAGAATTAGCACACGCTAAACACCACACATATCACTAACTCAGTGCACCATAAATATTCACCACAAGCCTTAATTAATGCAAAATTTTGTAGTAAAAATAAAATTATCCCCAGTGCGGCCTATCCGGACCACGCATCATCACAGGTTACGTATACGCTCAGTCCCAAAGGTACTACTAACTCAGTGCACCATAATCCATCACCACATGGCCGTATTCAGACAGAATTGAACTGATTCTTCTTTCATTATGCATAAAGAGCAGTACCAAATAAAGTAACCTCCCTCAAACCTACCCAAAATAGCCACTTACCCTTACTAAGCTAGATTCACAAGACGAAAAATAATACTATCAGTACGCCCTGCCCAGTCCACTCATCATCGCAGCTTCCACAGAACCTTGTTATTTCAGCTACCACTAACTCAGTCGAAAGCAAAATAAGTATAACACCTACCACATTCTACATAATATTCCTTTAGTATGCTTCCTTCTAATTTTTTTTTATATCACTTATAGATTTAGTTGAATAATCAAATGCAAGCTGCATACATGTTCGATCTTCCACTTCCACTATGATTGCTGGTAATGCACTCCACCCTAAGATGTACACTGCGGACTGAAGGACTGGGCTATTCTAAAGCCCAGCGGTGCCAGGGAACAACACCTGAAACCTTCGTGGGTTACCTGTTCCGGCGTACAAATCACAGAGACACGGGACACTTCCTTCGGCGTCAAAGATCAGCGTTTATTTACTGCAGGGATACAGAAATCGCAAGAAGTACACTACGTGTAGGTTCTGAGAGACTGCTTCGAATTGCAACAGTGGATCGCTCCTTTTATACATATTTTAGTCATAGCACAACATGGCGAACAAATGGTTACAACTCAGTTCCCACAGTGAACTTCAAAAGGGTTGCTTTCATGTATTCAAGAGCCCGGAACATAATTGCAGTAGCATCGCTGATTCCCAACTGTAAAAGTACGTTATCTCACTATTGAGTACATTCCATTCTGGCTGTAAACGAGTTAAGAAAAGAGACAGAAACAGGTGCAAGGAAGACAAGGATAGACAACAGATTGAAAAAGAGTGTAGGGGGCAATATCGGAAGCACGTTTGCAGGATCAAAGGATTCATGCCTAATGCATGCACGACTAAAACAATAGACCGGCACGGCAAGATGAGCCTCGAGCGGGGCCATCTGCCTTTGCAGTGTCATCCCCCTCGTCATAAAGACACCCTCAAAGAAACACGTGTCTTCCGCAAGAGCTTGGGAATCCCAGGGTCACGAAGCGGACAGTGTCCGTTCGCTGACTACTTGAGGGCAAGAGACAAAATGGATGCCGTATCTAAAATGGAACCCGTGGGTTCAGATGGAGAAACCCACGAATAAGACGAACGGTTCAGGGCAGCGTAGCGAAAACGCGTACAGCCACTAAACTCGTCATTTGCGGTTCATAGATACCAAACTCGTCCATATTCGAACGAGTCAAAAACGCCATTACGATTCTCACGGAACCTCAGGACAGCAGGGTTTACAACTTCAATTCACCTTTGCACCTACACTATAGACAGTACGAAATTCAACCTTGATTTATTTAATGCAGAGACAATTATACTGTATGTATTCAGATTTTGTTAAAACAAGTGAAAAAAGCATTGTTCTATAACTGTTCTGACTACTAGCTTCCATATACACTGTGCACAGTAGGGTTCACAACTTCAATTTACCTTTTCATCTACACTACAGACAGAATTAATTTCAGCCTTGATTAATTTAAAGAAGAGAAAAAAATTGTGCTGTTGCACTGCTGGTATGCGCAAGCTCCTTCAAACGTTGCATTCTGTTAACTATGATAACACAGAATGTAGAAAATTGGGCAAAATGTACCTCCACCACCGGCAATACCATGTACCTCTGGGACACCATCTTCAACATCACCACCAGACATACGTCCCCATTTTGAGAAAGTTAGAATGCACTATGTGAAATGCAATTGTTTTAATTGTTAATGGGGGCAATCAGTAGACCTAGTTTACAGAGCAATTGATAACCATTGATGCTAGTTCCCCCCTCAAAGTTTATATAGTCCAGTATGTAACAGTAAATGGTTTGAGTGCCTCCCACTCAGACCACGCATCATCACAGGGTGAGCACATGATAAACACCACACGTACCACTATCAAAACACATTTTTACCAATGCGGTCTGCCTGAACCACGCATCATCGTAGGCCCCACACAAACCGCACCTACTTCAGTGCGCCACTACTCATGAACCCCTTACGATAGAATGTTCTGTACATTATTTCACATACGATGTCCCTTCCTTTGTACAACAGAAGCCATAAACCATTATGATTAAATATCTGCATATGATATCATGATTACTATTCTACTTGTTACCAACAACACATGCCTGTACCCACTTCAACTATATATCTCGATCTGTGTATTTATTGTGTTTGTAAAATGCTACTCCTCCACTCTACCACTTTATATTGTGCTATAAATAGCATATGCAACCAACTTACCTGTGACAGTCAGTATGGGCTATTCCTCTTTTTTATTTAAAAAAGTATATATATATAGAGAGCAAAATCAACCCACAACTATACAAGCTTTTAACATGAGCACCATATTTACAAAACATTTTCAGGTACGCGTACAATACGTCATTACTCTACAATAACAGGATTTGCATGCAACTATGAGACTTAAACACTGATTTTCAGCATCAAGTTGTACAGTGTTCCTGAATGACCGCATACATATATAAATTAGCTGCACTTCATGTGCCAAAAACTACAATGTACACCTTTCACAGCTCCGTATTACTACAGCTACAACACTCCACTGAATGTACAACAAACAGTCATAATAATCATAATCACAGAAATGCGTCATGTCCACCATCTTTTATGAATGCAACTATGAATGAATAAAGAGTCAGTGATACCCTGTACCATCCATGTTGGCCAAGTTGTAGAACTTTACAGATATAATGACGCATTCGCTTTAAAGACCCGGGTGATGACAGCACTACAAAACAGACACCCGAATAGCTTAATTTCTCATGTAACTCACGACGGAACCATGCCCATAGCTCCAGAATCATGCTTCAGAGCCTCGTGCAGCACTGGCATACGTCAGACAAGCCCACTTCCCCTAACGCTTCCAGAAAAACACAACAACGTTACATGGCCCATATTTCCATTGTAGTGATTTCTTAGTTCCAGGTCCAGTTGTCAGAACAACACACACACTCCCTCATGGCTGGCATACACTAGGGGTGGGCGGAAGTCACGACAGGGACTATTGCGGAGAGGCACGGAGATTGAACCAATCTCAGTGCCTCTCCGCAATATTTCCATTACTACCCCTGCCTGCTTCCGTTACCCGCCTCCCGCTCGCTTCCCGTCAACCGGCGGGCGGGAGGCGGGCGGGCAGCCAACATCCATTCTGCCAGCAAATGTGTGGAACTTTGCCCCGTTTTTCTATCTTCTTTGTAAAGGTGCAAATTCCCGCACATTCCATGGGCGGAACGGAAATGTCCGCCCACCCCTAGTAAACTCCCACACCATCCAACACATCTGTCACTACACACGTGACCCTACCTATATTGAAGATGGGGCACGCATGCTCTACGCTATTTTAGAGTTGCTCCCATCGCAAGCGCTGTGATGGCCCACCCTGGTGGTTCATACGACTCATGTAGGCCCGAACTACCCAACAGTGGGCCCACTACTACGTGCCTGGCCTCTTTGGTCACTGAGTTTGTGGTGCCAGAAGGACTGAGCGGGTGAAGAACCTGCGATGATGATGATGGGAGCACGAGTATGTCGTTAGCCATACCGATATCAAGACTCAGCAACATATGTGAGACTTCTTAGTGGCAGATCAGGACTACATGATGTAGAAGGTGTCCTGTCCACTAAAGGGTGAGCAGTGAGGCCTGGGTGAGGGAGTCGATTGGCTGTAGCAGACTGGATACAAAAAAGCGACGCAGCGATTTAGACGAACGCAGTCCTATATAGTGAATCAAATTACATGTATATATATTTTTTCTAATAGCAGGAACGTTTTTATAATTGCTCAAACGTCCGGAATATAAACTATACAAATAGTTGTTTTAAGTATGAGAGGGAACGTGTGTGAAAGGGCGATGTTATTCAACTCCACATTAAGATAGTAACAGTTACCAATCATAACATCTTTCTTTTACTATGTTGGCACAAGGTGAGCAAAAAAGCGTGTTTCCGAAACAACCACAAGTCATTAGTAAAAGGAGAAAGTGGGTAGTGTGCAGCCGCTTCACTGCGTAGGAATGTACAATTACCTCAGAGCAGTGAGAATAGATAGATTACAACAGTCTAAGGGGCAGATTTACAAGCCCCCTGTGCCACCTTTGTGTCACTTTTAACATGTGAAAAGTGGTGCAAGGAGCTTCAAAATCTACCCGTGACTTCCCAAGGAAACAACTCACCTCTGGACTCTGCAAGTCAATGGGGTGCAACAGACTAGATACCCAATATTGAGAACTAATTGCTATGCAGTGGGAATACATGGGATAAATTACTTTGAAAAAAAAACAGCGCACAGACACCTCCTTACAGTGGAAATTGTTGTAATATAATATTCTGAATGTACAAAAAAAAAAAAAACATGTGCATTTGTATGTACTATGCTATGACTAACTCTGCATACTATCTTTCAGATCACTAAACTGAAGGGTGCACTATGAAGCAGCACGTGCTTGGACACACAAAGGAGGCAAAAGGTGAGCTATGAGTATTTTCTCCAGTATTACCAGCTTACATCTATAACTTTCTCTCTCTCACACTTTTAATGTAGTTTTTTCTCTCTTTCTCTTTCTCACTCTCTCTCACATCGTTTCTCTTTTAAAGTTATGGACGCTGCTGTCCACTCTGCTGTATTCAACGTTAGCTGAGTACAAGTTGGGAATTATGTTGGCCACAGTGTTTACACAAGGTAAGCAGAGTGGCCTAGATATACAATGCCTCCGAATAGATGCATTAGAAATAAAAGAACTTTTGATCAATTTAGATTATAACATTTTTGTGAAAATACTTGCACTTCGTCTAGATAAAATTCTTCCCCTATTGATTGGTAAGGAATAATGTGGCTTTATTAAGGGTCGTCATCTCTCTGATAACACTTGTTTCTTTTCTAATGTCCTTAGCAATTCCCACACTTCAATCAATCTTTGGTTGCAGTGGCATTGGACGCTGACAAAGCTTTTGACAGAGTTAACTGGGACGTCATTTTTTCAAACTTCCTCTGGTTTGGTTTTGGCCCAAAGTTTCATTCTTATATTTCTTTACTATATTCCTTTCCTAGATCCTTTATCTTTGCTAATGGTCTTGTTTCTTCTTCCTTTCCTCTTTTTCGAGGTGTACGCCAAGGATGTTCTCTATCTCCTCTACTTTTTATTCTTGCTTTAGACCCTTTTTTATCAAAAATCCGACTGAATACCAACATTTCTGGTTTCCCTTATGGCCCTAATCACCTCAAACTCTCGGCTTACGCGGATGACATTCTTTTATTTATTTATAACCCTCAATCCTCTATTCCTGCCTTCCTTTCAGAAGTCGAGAATTTTGCTCAGGTGTCAGGATATAAACTTAGGGGTACATTAGGATGTCGGGCGGTGGCACCACTGCGGTGGTGGCGAGGTAGAAAAAACAATATTTCCGCCCGCGAGCAGCGGAACTCACGTCCGCCACATTAGGATAGGTAAACATTGGTAATTTCTCGTCCGCCGCGGAGCATCGCCACTGCCATCAAAGTGCGCCCACCACCGCGGCGGCGGGAGCCAGTCGAGACTCTCCGCCATGCCAAATGACGTCCGCCCGCTCAACAAATTAGTGTGCCCAAACAAGCTGACGCACCGCAGCGGAGACACCGTCCAGCCTGAGCAGGCGGAAACTCGACAGCGGAGCAAGATAGCCGAGACCCGGTCCTGACCGCCATGAATCCAGCCCTCCATATGCATCCGGTGATGTTCCTCCTACAACACTATCGTCAGATGGGCCACTGCGGACGCCGCCGCAGGTACGCAATACACATATGCAACACACAACACACAGGCCGACACAGGGTCCAATCACCACACAGACACCCTGCTGGGGGACACAACACATCCACACAGGCACCCACACATCACCCACCTCACAACAAGGCACCCCTCAGCATCCGGGACACACATCGACTGCCAACCGGCAGCAACGTCCCGGTCCCTGTCACGTCACCGCCTCGATCAACACATGTGCACTATGCAGAAGGCAGGGCCACTCCAAGGCATGGGGAGGGCCAAACACCACAGGGACACACAGCCCCCAACCACACAGCAATACACCCAATCAACCCACAAGCCAGGTGCCCATCCCTTGCACCCCCATGCACACCAACAAGCACTTCAACAACAAGCACAATACACACTCCCTGCACCACACAACACACAACCAGGGAGACAGCCACTGCAGGAGGGGTGGACAAGGAACACACAACACCACTTCCACACACACTCAAGGCTCACAATCCTTGCCAGCAAACACACACAAACAAACACACACCCTGGGTGTAGCCACACACACAACACATGCACAGGGATGCCTCAACCGATGCCTGCACAATAACAACATACAAGCAATACAGGAACATATACTGAACTCCAACAGAAACACACATACCATGTCAGCCAAACTGGGGAAAATCAATGGGAAAAGAGACACAATAGGAGTACACAACAACATCACTCAGGAACAAAACACACACACCATAACACAAATCACACAAGAAGTGAGTAAGTAAGTAAGTAATCTTTATTGCAGTGATTATTTAGAATCTTACAATATTACACATTTAAAACGAGAAAACAGTAAAAGCTATGTTCAAATATAAAAACACTTAAAATACCATTACATCGAATAAATTCATTTGGTTTTGTAGTAATTTACATAATAAAAGTAATTATTCTCCTAATATCTTTTTAACTGTCAATATGAACTTTACAAAGGTAGCATTCAAAATTATATCACTCGATTTTAGGCACCTAATCAGGGCCTGTCTGCATGTCCTTATGCTGCGTTCATTAAAAGGTAGCTTAAGCAATTCTCTTCTCTCCTGTAAGAGCTCCGGGCAAGTACATAATAGATGGAGGATATTCTCTTCACCGTTGTTACACAATCTACATATTGTTTGGGTTTCCACTTTCTCCCATGGTGGAAGATTACACAGGCCAGGCAATATTCCAAATCTTGCTTTAAAGGAGCACCTGTTTATTTCTTTCCATCCAGGGTCTTTCCAAATATTGCTGTATTTCCTTTTTCTTGTACCCATCTAATATTGACCAGGCATGTTTTCTCTTTGTAAGGACCGCTTTATCATTTACAATGGATAGTTGGTTTGCAGTTTTATTAATTATTTTCTTAAACAATGCCTTGGTTATATTATTTTCCCAAATAGGCGAGACTGCAAACTCCCTTATTGCTTCCTTAAGATAGTGCCATGCGGTAGAGTTTGCATTTTTATTTATCTCCCTCCATATTAGCTGTGATATTTCATTGTCATGGTCATTTTTTATTCGATTACAGATTTTTATAAAGTGACCCTTCCTTACATAGTGCTGATTTGTTAGTCCAAACTCCAATCTATTTGTACAGGTGACGCATTTGCTGGGAGATGAAAAAGGGCCCGATATGCTCCTATTATAGCTTTGTTCAGGGTTTCAGTATCTTTGCCCATTGCTGCTTCACTACCATATGTGATGGTTGGTAGAAGTCTTGCTCCTATGATACTCAGGAGAGGGCCATAAGTTAGGCTGGGAAGTGACTTCTGTACAATTCTGAACGCTGCAGTCGGTGCATTAGTCTTTCTTTGAATGTCCTTTTTTTGTAGCTGGTAATTACCCTTCTCATTGAATAGCACACTCAAGTATTTCTATGCCTCTACTTGTTCTAGTTGCGTTTCCTCCATGAACCATTTACTTTTGTATCTTGTCTTGATATTTTTATTTTTTGTAACTACCATGATCTTAGATTTTGTCTAGTTTATTACCATCCAGTTATCATTTGCGTACATGTGAGTCCGAGTGATTAAGCACTGTAGTCCAACTTTAGTGTGGCTTAACAGTATGACATCATCCGCATACAACAAGTTAGTGAGACGCTTATCAGCTAATTTCGGGGGGTGAGCATTTACATCGTCCAGTATTCTGGTTAGGTCTGCCAAAAACAGATTAAAGAGGAGGGGGGCTAAAACACATCCTTGTTGTAAGCCTTCATTGGCTGGAATCTCCTTAGATAGTGTTTGTCCATCCCCCATCCTCACCCTTACCCAAGTCTTGGTATATAAGAGGCGAATCAGCTTCAAAAGGGCTGCCGGAATTTTCATTTCCTCTAGTTTTTTCCATAGTACATTTCTATTGACACAGTCAAATGCAGATTTAAAATCAATAAAACATAGGTAAAGGGGTTGCTTAGCTCTGATTGATTGATCCATAAGCAGAGCTAGAACCATTATATTTGTTGTTGTCCCCAAGCCTTATATAAAGCCTGTTTGGTTCATAGGCAGTAGCTTGCTTTCTCTGACCCATTCGGAAAGATTAGTCAACAAAATCCTGGCAAACTACTTGGCATACGTGTCTTGCAGAGTAATCAACCTGTAATTTTCTGCAAGCGCCCAGTTTCCTTTTTTAAAGATTGGGGTGATTAAGGATCCTTGCCATGACTTGGGTACAACTCCTTTTTGAATGACTTCTCTATACAGTTTCTCTAAGTAAGTCGCCCATAGTTCCGGATTTTCTTTGTAAAGTGCGAACGGTATCCCATTTGGTCCGGGAGCACCGTCCTTCTGTTTTTTTATTAGCTTTATTATCTCCTCTTTTTCTATTGGTATGGGTGTGTCCGTATCATTGTCATGAGAAGAGGATTCCTTGTCCGTATCGTGTTTGCACCTGGGTTGCGTTTCCACTTGCCGTAACTGTGTATTATCCTGGTTTAGATGCTTCCTCAAAAACGTCTCCCATTCCTGCTCGGTTAATGGTGATGATACCACATGCTTGTTTGGTCTTGCAAGTGCGTTGATAATTATCCAGAATTCCCTTGGATTCTTTTGCTTGCTAGCGTGGAATAGTTTTGCCCAAATTGCCTGTTTTGCTTGGTTTTTCTCACTCCATATGAGTTTCTTTAGATTTTGATTTAGTAATTTCAGCTTTCCCAGGGTTTCTACTTTTATCCCAGGTTTCTTTGTTAGCCTAATAGTCCTATTTCGCTCTTTTTTTCAATTTCATTATTGTGCATGGAAGGTTTATGTAGTTTTCCTTGTCCCTATTTTCTTCTTTCCACTTTGGGTTCTTTTTTGTTTGTGGTTGATTTTGTGTTTTTATCAACTTCCGAACAAAATTTTCCCATTGCTCTACCACTGTTTCTGATGTGGTGTCTTTAAAGCATACCTCCAAATGACTTTCCACCCCTTCATTCATTTCTTCTTTATTTCCAACATTCCAGAACAGTTTTTTATAATTAGTTGTTCCAATGGAGCCCTGGGCAGTTTGGTATGCTTTATTTGTATTCGTTCCGATATTCATTGTAATTATCTGCTGGGCGTGGTCACTCGCATTTACTTTGTGTAATTGATACGAGATAATGCTATGAAACATATATAATGAGGTCATAGTATAGTCAATCCTGGATTTTGCCTTATGCCCAAAATAACTATATGCTGGTGGCACATCAGTTTTTAATCTACCGTTGAGAATTCGCAATCCCATCGCTTCAATGTCATTGACGTATTCTGGTCGTAGTGGAGTTAGTCCCTTTCCCTAAGTCCTGCTGGGGAATTAGCCATTGGTGATTTTGCGATTGTGTTATGTCGTCTCTTGCATGGGAAGACATTAGGTTAAGATTAAAATCCCCAGTAATCTGGAAATCTGCTAACGGATCCTCCAACATTTTATTAATAAAAACATTGTTCAAAGTTGAACAAGTTGTCACCCTACTCTTATGAGTTGGCAGGATATATATGTTAATCAAATATAAAGATTTAGATTTTTGGTTATTTATTTTGTAGTTCAGTTTAACTATTAGGATGTTCGAACTACCTACTTCCACTTGCTCGTGGTATGCCTGTATGGTGTTAGAAATAAATATTGCCTGACCCGCACATACTCGGCCAAACCTTCGCTTTTTCTTTGCATTTTTGTAGTAGCCTGCGTATCCATGTAACAGGAATGGATTGGTTTCCCATTTTTCTTGTAACATAATAATCTGACATGGTCCCACTATAGAATCTATATGAGCATTCTGGATCTTACCTCCGAATCCATTAATGTTCCATGAACACATTGTTATTAGTTCCATCTCATTGCTATTAACCGCTACTTGCCTCGGTCTATCGTCTCATTGTTTGTTGTTACCATGTAATGCCATATTTATCCATTTTTCGTTTATTTCTAGGTTCCTATCTACAGCACTTTGCGGAGGGGTCCGTATTTGTTTCGTAGGGGATCTACCAAGTGCATTTTTTAGGACTGAAACGATCTGTGTATCTACCTTTTCGTGTTTTAGTTTTGTTTCATCCCCAATAAAAGGGGTAGGGTATACCTCTGGGGTTTGTTTGGTTATTGCTATACCCCAGGTTTTGAATGTCTTTTGCTCATTCATAATCTGTTCAGCTACTATTGGTGATATCAATGTTATTAGTGTTGGAGTCTGATTGCTATGTTTCCCCTCTATAAACTCAATTGAGACAATATCCTCACTTACAATGTTAGTTAGTGGTGCCATTGATTTGAATAATCTGAGTAAATTCCCACGGTTTAGTATATCGTGCCTACCTCTAGACTCAAATTTTGGTGTGAATATAAGTTTTTTGTTAGTCTTAGGAATTTGGTAATTGGGGACCTCACTTTTCTCGCTCTGCTTAGGTTGGTAGCTAATTGTTTTTACCCCTTCCCGACTTTCAATCAGCAGATGCTCCCTTTCAGGCATTTTTAGTGGCCCATTCCCCACCTCCCTCGCTGTCAGTCCCCTGTCTTTTATTATTATTTCATCAGTACTTTGTTTTTGGGTGAAAGTAGTTATTTGGGTTGATTTAGTGGGGCTACTTTTGTTCGTTTTTTTAAAGCTAGAGTTAATTGACCCTCTTGCTTCATCCTCTCGCTTTGCTTCATGTTTTACTACCTGTGGCGGGTTATCTACGGCCCTATTGGCGACTCGCCCTTCTACTAATCTGCTATCGCTCCTTATTGGGAATTGTAGTTCATTAATTTTGGGGCACTTTGTTGGGCTTGGTCCAGTTGTTGGCTTTTGAGCAAAAATAGAAAAGTACTTGATTCTACCATTCTGTGTAGCATCTGTAATTGATGGTATCCGGTCTTCATCTGACTTTATTGTGACACGTAGTTTCGATTTTTCATTTTTTCTTGCTTTGCGTAGTTTTTTTCTTTGGCGTTTTGACATGACAGTAAAGCCATCTGTGTCGTTATCATTATGGATCTGATCATCTTGCATCTCTTTTCTTATAGATCCATCTCCAGAATTATCCGATAGTTGCAGGGCTGATAGATTTACTATTTCGTCTCCAAGATGTTCCCGTAGTTGGAGAACTGGTAGATTAAGTGTTTCACCATGTCCTTTTAGTATTGTTTGCTGCTTTGTTAGTTGTTTTGTTTCTGGTCCTTTAGAGCTTTCGGCCCCTTTCGTAGTTTTGTTTTTATTGTTTTCCTTAATATTAGTGTTATCCGCATAAGCTTTCTCCTTACTATTATGAATGTCTCTTTTAGTATCTTCTATTATAGAAGATAGAACTTCAGGTAGTGCTGCTAAGTTATCCATAATGGGTAGGTAGACACATTCCGCAGTTGTTTTTTCATTTTTTGTCAGGGCTCTAATTATCGGATCATTAAGTTGGGCAAGTTTGTTATCAATTCCCACAACTGTATTTGCCATCATTTTTAGGAGGTCGATTTGTATTTCCATTTTATTTGATTGGTATTGAAGAGCTTCTAGGGTGAGGGTCGAAGTTTGGTAAAGGATATCCCAGGTTATCCCAGCTTCTTGCTGTTTTACTCAAAATTCAGTGTTTTGAACCTCTTTAGAATTGGGTTGTTTGATGTCCCGGTTGATTTTATATTCCTCCTTATGATTATCCATAAATTTAATATCTGAATCTTTAGTTGCTTTATTACCTTCCTCATATTCCCCTAACGGCTTAGCTTCTTTTGTTGTTCCATAGGCCATATTGTTATTGTCGTTATTGTTGACGTTCTCGTATTTTGCCCCTTGGTTGTTCAGATAATTTTCGGTTTCCTCCGGGGCTGAGCACAGCCTTTTTTTTTTTATTTGAACGTTGACTTCAATCGGAATCCTTGGTAGCATTATTTCTATCCTATCTCCTTGATGTTGTTGGTTGATTTCCGGAGAATTTGAGTGAGGTTTATTTGAAGGAGAGTAAGTATCCTTTGCCTTAGCCTCTATCCCAGATGGTGTATTACAATTTTGAATTTCTTTTGGAATTTCTTGCTTTATTGACCCTTGAAATTGCTCTCCAGTTATTATATCCTGACCTGTAATTTGCAATTCATCTGAATTTTGTTCTATTTGTACAATTTGCTTGCTATGTTGTGTAATATTGAAAATGTCACTGCTAGTAGGTTTCATAGGGGTCTGTAATTTGTCCTTGTCCAATTCCGATTTCATTGACATCAGAGCTCCGGTTGGGTCCTTCATAAATTGAAATGTGTCCGGTATTTTACCCGATTTCTCAAACATTCGTGCTATTGGCGAAATAAGAGACTGGGTCAACCATGATACGTTTGTTTTTACCTTTTTAGACATTGTAGATTGTTGCAGTCTTTTTGTGCATTTTGTTGTTACGCCTGCAGTCCTTTCCTTTCCTGATCGCATACTTCCCAGAATATTTTTCCTTTTTTCTGAAGTGTGTTTTCAATATTGGCACTCTGCCACTTTTATCCTTTTATCCTTAGGTGTAGTCAGTGGTCAGAAGTCTTTGAAGAGTTTCACCCCGTTATTGAGACTGTTTATAATTCCACCTCCCCAGCCTGTGTGGGCTTCTTCCTCTACTCGGTTATGCTGCTGCTCTAACACCAGTGGGATGATAGTGATTTGTTGTTACCCCACCTACAACCCCCGAGCCAAGCACTATTCAACACTGTTTACCACCAACCCCACCAGTGTAATATGATCGAGTAATCAAATCAGATACAGCGTGATTACCCAAGGTCCAGCAACCTGGCCGTATAGGTACTACAGCACACCAGCCGTCGGGGATTAACACTGGAATCCAAAAGTCAAACTAGTGGGTGGATTTATGGGTTATAGCTCTACTCAGGTTTTATAAAGACTTCCCCAGGTGGTCCTCAATCGTGCGGTCCTCTTCCTCTCAGGCCAAAGGCTCTGGGCTCCTAAATCGTTCCCAACGTCTCCCCATCTCTCTGTACTCCAAGCCCAACCTCCGGCTCTAGTGCTTCAATAGTGCTTCAATAATGTTCCCAGCACTCAATACAACAAGTTCGTAGGTGCAAGTATGCAATTTGCCACAAGCCACTGCACGCTGCTGTGTGGCCTTGTATCAAAAGTCTAGTCAGTCCTGCCCTGCCTCGCCCCTACCTTGCGTCAGGGTTCTCCACTCACCCCTCACCATGACCCAGAGGGGGGACCTAAGCAGACTTGAGCAGATTTGGCCCCCCCATATCCTGGCATCATGACAGTGCGGGCACCAAAAACAGGCATGGGACGGGCGTGAAAAGTGAGACTCCCGTGGCGTTTGAGACTTTGGCAGACTTTGACAGCCTCGGGTGCGGCAGCAGGGGCTGAAGGGGGAACATCGGAGGAGCGTGCTTCCTGCTTTTCCGCTCCCGGTCTCGAGTAGTTCCCAGTTAACTCACCGGGATATGCACCTGGCGCCCTCACGTCCACACGGTCCTCACGGTCCTCCTGGTCCAGGACTACGAACTGGGAACGTTACAGTCCCGTTACCGTCCCGGGCCGCTGGTTCGCTCCGTGCTCCGCGTTCGTACTGCTGTCCTCCTACAGCTCTGCGGCTCGTTGGTAACACAATGCTGACCTCTAGCGGCTCACCTCCAAAATCGCTAGTCGCTTGCCCAAAACCACACAAGAAGTGCATCTGGACCAACACACACAGCCACATCAAACCCATCACAGATGCACATGAAACCTCAATCAACAAACACCACAAGACAACAGGGGATGCACATCAGGCAATGCCAAGGCCACATACACACATCACCGCATGCACATCAAGCATTGTCTGCATAACAGGCATGATTGA
This sequence comes from Lissotriton vulgaris, assembly GCF_964263255.1. NCBI lineage: Eukaryota > Metazoa > Chordata > Amphibia > Caudata > Salamandridae > Lissotriton > Lissotriton vulgaris. The sequence goes on along the minus strand of NC_141689.1, from coordinate 1,291,342,005 downwards.
CACAACCGCATCACACACCACAAATCAGCACTGCACAAATACAACACCACACCCAGGAACTGAAGCAATACCACAGCCTACATCAAGACATCCAACACAAAAACTACACATGCACTACTCTGGGACACAAGAGCACAGCCACCTCCACCAGAGCACTGGCCAGCACACACAGCTGAAGTGCACATGACCACTGCAAAATGACCAATAGTCCATTGTCTAACACAGGGTGGTGTGGAGTGCAAAAAAACGATGGATTTGGGCCCAGATCCTTTGACTGGGGTGAATGTGTGACATTGATCCACATTCTGTCCATCACCTGTTTTGTTTGCAATAGTCCAAGGACAGCACACATAAACCATTGTGCCAATGTCCAGAGTAGAACAACACTTATGGCCCAAGAACTGCACCACAAAGCACACGCCCACATATGAAGTGATGGGGAGGCGCACACACATGGAAACCAAGGGGAAAGCTGACATCTAAGTTACACAGCCTGCATGTCAGTTGTCAGGTCCGGCTCTATTGGTTCATTAGTTAGTTCAGGTACCTTCATTTTAGTTCTAGTTTCTGTAGTTTGCACCGATCACAAGGCTAGATCTACCCTTGGTTAGCTTAGGGATCACTTAGACGAGACTGGCGGTATTCAACATGGCCGCCAGGTCTGATCTAGTAGCGTTCTAGTCGTTCAGGCTACGCGCTCTTCCTCAGCTGTGTTTGTGGCTCTAATCCAGGTGAGCTACGCACTTCAACTGACAAATTTGCTGCAAACGGTCGCATTCCTTGCCCGTGTTCCATTTCTCGAGCGCTTTTCGACTTCGTACTTCAGAATTTGGTTGTGAGTATAAAGAAGTCAGAGCACTCCTCTGCCGCTCGGCGGTAAGTTAATTTTGAGACTTATTTTCGGAGAAGATTTGAGTTCCAGTGAAAAGTTATCGGAAATAATATAGCAAACTTGGCTGAACCTTCTTTCAGTTATAGAGAAGGTTTTTGAACTGAAGAGAAGGATTAAAAGAGACATTTGAGTTTAGAGACATAGCAATGATATGAAGTAATATTGAACTATACACTAAAGCTCAAGAATACGAAACTACCAAGACATATCTGAAGCTTTCCAGAGGAGTCAGTCAATATCTACATGTATGTGTGATTATATATATATATAATATACTTACCATCTTTAGAGAAGACGTCCTTGTATCAGCTTCAGCAGTTCCATTGGTTTTCCCTAGAGGATATAAGCAAAAGATAAGAAGGTACTTAGAATTCCATTTAGGCTGGGTCAAACACAAGTGCACACAGCAAAAGTTCTACTAGAGTACACAGTAATAGTTTGTATATCTCTTTGTAGAAGTTCCAAACCTTGGTGATAGTGTCAATACAAGACTCATCTGAACTAAGAGAAACAGCTAGCCACTCTACACACACAGGTAAATATATAGATTCAGAATAAGGTCTTGGGAAAAGATTAGATTGTGGAATTGTTATTTAGTATAATTGTTTTCCTTCCAGAAATAGTAAAGTGAAGAAAGAAAAAGACGTAGCCAAGAGAAAAAAGAAGCAGACGTGGTGTGTTTCTCTCTCTCATTCCAAATCCCCTTTCCCCCCTCTTGGATGCAGGAGTCCTTGTGACTTTGGTATCTAGGTAGGGGGTTGGAGGAAAAGCATCCGTTCCAGCGGAAACACAGATTCTGATATCAGGTAACCGACATCAGTAGCAGACATGTAAGGGGTGTACCACACACCAATAGAGTGATGGAACACCCACAATAGCCAGGCACAAGTAGCACACATAGGGGATGGCCTAAAACCACACACACCATGCCTTGCAGAAGTGCTAAAACCACCATGTGCCTGCAATGACTGACAACCACAAACACAATGTCAGTGTGGAGCAGCAGGGCCACACAGTTCACACAAAAACACCCAAGACACATTGAGGATCAATCAAACACAACACTGATGTGCAAGTCACACACTTTGTACACTCCAAACTGACAAACACAACAAGGAGGAGTCACACACACAACCATGGACACACCAACACACAGCACAGTGCACTACAAACAGCTCACACAAGTGCGTACAATCCTCTACCCAGGGAAAGACAAAACAAACAACCGGCATACAACTCCTGGGTGACACATGTGTGTCTCACACAATACAGGGGCACACACACATCCATTACAAACTGACACCCTTCACACTGCACACCTCTGCTACATCCAACACCACACAACTCATGTAGGCCATGGCACCAGGACCAAGGTCCAACACAAGATGACCATACACATACAAGGCTGGGCACACAGAAAGCAATCCACACACATACTTCATTACATATACCAGCCAGCTTCGAAACATTTGCACAGCATCACACCCTGTGCTGGCAGTGTCCCCCAACCAGAAATGTGAACAGTGTAGGCAACAACTGCAAATCACTAACAAGATGCCTGCATGCCAGGTAAAATAGACATCACAGAGCACACAATTTGCAGGATCAGAATGGACTTAAGACCCTGTCACCCCTGCCCAAAATTATGATGGCTGCAAAGAGCCTTGAAATGTTCAAGTGATACATGGATCATGGTGCACAGGCAATCAAATGCGAACAGAAATAGAACTTAAATCAGCAAGGACACCGACAAAACACACACCAGTAGTAACTGTATTTATTCACATATTGAACAGATGGAGCGGTAAAACAATAGTAAGCAATAGCAACACTCAAAATGATGCAAACATTCCACATACCATGCACAGGTGAAACGCAAACAGGAAGGCCAGTGTCCATGGGAGGGGGAGGCCAACACAGCAGGGCAACATGGCCAGTGTCCAAGGCACAGGTGAGAGCACGACACAGCAGGGCAACAGGTCAAGTGTCCATGGCAGGGGAGAGGCCAACACAGCAGAGCAACAGGCCCAGTGTCCATGGCAGGGGAGAGGCCAACACAGCAGAGCAACAGGCCCAGTGTCCAAGGCACATGTAAGAGCATGACACAGCAGAGCAACAGGCCACGTGTCCATGGCAGGAGAGAGGCTAACACAGCAGAGCAACAGGCCCAGTGTCCAAGGCACAGGTGAGAGGCCAACGCAGCAGAGCAACAGGCTCAGTGTCCAAGGTACAGGTAAGAGCATGACACAGCAGAGCAACAGGCCCAGTGTCCATGGCAGGGGAGAGACCAACACAGCAGAGCAACAGGCCCAGTGTCCATGGCAGAGGAGAGGCCAACACAGCAGAGCAACAGGCCCACTGTCCAAGGCACAGGTGAGAGCACGACACAGCAGAGCAACAGGCCCAGTGTCCATGGCAGGGGAGAGGCCAACACAGCATAGCAACAGGCTCAGTGTCCAAGGCACAGGTGAGAGCACGACACAGTAGAGCAACAGGCCCCGTGTCCAAGGCACAGGTGAGAGCATGATACAGCAGAGCAACAGGCCCAGTGTCCATGGCAGGAGAGAGGCCAACACAGCAAAGCAACAGGCCTAGTGTCCATGGCAGGGGAGAGGCCAACACAGCAGAGCAACAGGGCAAGTGTCTATGGCAGGGGAGAGGCCAACACAGCAGAGCAACAGGCCCAGTGTCCATGGCAGGTGAGAGGCCAACATGGTAGAGCAACAGGCCCAGTGTCCAAGGCACAGGTGAGAGAACGACACAGCAGAGCAACAGGCCCAGTGTCCATGGCAGGGGAGAGGTCAACACAGCAGAGCAAAAGGCCCAGTGTCCACGACACAGGTGAGAGCACGACACAGCAGAGCAACAGGCCCAGTGTTCAAGGCACAGGTGAGAGCACGACACAGCAGAGCAACAGGCCCAGTGTTCATGGCAGGGAAGAGGCCAACACAGCAGAGAAACAGGCCCAGTGTTCATGGCAGGGGAGAGGCCAACACAGCAGAGCAACAGGGCCAGTGTCCATGGCAGGGGAGAGGCCAACACAGCAAAGCAACAAGCCTAGTGTCCATGGCAGGGGAGAGGCCAACACGGCAGAGCAACAGGCCCAGTGTCCAAGGCACAGATGAGAGCACAACACAGCATAGCAACAGGCCCAGTGTCCATGGCAGGGAAGAGGCCAACACAGCAGAGCAACAGGCCAAGTGTCCATGGCAGGGGAAGGCCAACATGGCAGAGCAACAGGCCCAGTGTCCAAGTCACAGGTGAGAGCATGACACAGCAGAGCAACAGGCCCACTGTCCATGGCAGCGGAGAGGCCAACACAGCAGAGCAGCAGGCCCAGTGTCCAAGGCACAGGTGAGAGGCCAACACAGCAGAGTAACAGGCCCAGTGTCCAAGGCACAGGTGAGAGCACGACACAGCAGAGCAACAGGCCCAGTGTCCATGACAGGGGAGAGGCCAACACAGCAGAGCAACAGGCCCAGTGTCCATGGCTGGGGAAAGGCCACGACAGCAGAGCAACAGGCCCAGTGTCCAAGGCACAGGTGAGAGCATGACACAGCAGAGCAACAAGCCCACTGTCCATGGCAGTGGAGAGGCCAACACAGCAGAGCAACAGCCCCAGTGTCCAAGGCAGGGGAGAGGCCAACACAGCAGAGCAACAGAGCCAGTGTCCATGGTAGGGGAGAGGCCAACACAGCAGAGCAACAGGCCCAGTGTTTATGGCAGGGGAGAGGCCACCACAGCAGAGCAACAGACCCAGTGTCCAAGGCACAGGTGAGAGCACGACACAGCAGAGCAACAGGCCCAGTGTCCATGTCAGAGGAGAGGCCAACACAGCAGAGCAACAGGCCCAGTGTCTAAGGCACAGGTGAGAGCATGGCACAGCAGAACAACAGGCCCAGTGTCCATGCTTGTAAACAATGGTCAGGAGTAGCACACCTGTATGAGGCACAGGCACATGAGGGGGATGTCAACTCACTCCTGGAAGTCATGCAGACTTGGACCTGGCTGTGTGTCGGGGACAGCAGGCCCACTTAACTGGGGTGATAGATCCCCAGTTGATGTGGGGCTAACAGTGGCTTGGCAAGCTGGAGGGCTGTGTGGACCAGGTGGCATAGTGGCACGTGAAGGTGGAGTCATGCAGACTTCTGACAGTGTGGGTAGGAGAGGTTGGAGGGGTGCCTTTCCACTTTTTGGGAATATGAATTGTCTTCCCTGACTTGGGGTTGATGGGAAGTGTTGATGACCCAACAGGCACACGGACCAACTATCCCACATCAGGTGCAGACACTGGCACTACCTCTGGTGATGTGCTGGATCCTGCGGAACGCTTGGTCTGGCTACGCCTCAGGACCTCCTTCCCCTCTTTGCCTGGTGTACCCCCTACAGTGCCCTGCTTTGCCTTTTCACCAGGGGTGGTCTCCACAGTGCCCTGCTTTCCCTTTGTGCCAGGGGTGGTCTCCACAGTGCCCTGCTTTGCTTTTGTACCAAGGGTGGTGTCCACAGTGCGCTGCTTTGCCTTTGTGCCAGGGGTGGTGTCTACAGTGCCCTGCTTTGCCTTTGTGCCAGGGGTGGTGTCTACAGTGCCCTGCTTTGCCTTTTTGCCAGGGGTGGTGTCTACAGTGCCCTGCTTTGTCTTTTTTCCAGGGGTGGTGTCTACATTGCCCTGCTTTGCCTTTTTGCCATGGGTGGTGTCTATAGTGCTCTGCTTAGACTTTGTGCCAGGGGTGGTCTCTACAGTGCCCTCCTCCACCTGATTCAATGGACTCGGAATTGGGGTAGATGTGGTGGGTGGATGTGTCCCTGTGCTCTTCCTAGGTGTACCCCTGATATGCAACACCTCCTCAATGGACACAGACACTGCATGTGTAGGTCCCTGTGTGAAGTTTCAGTGACAGGAGAGTCTTTTGCTGGTGATGCCTCTGCGGCATGTGAGCCTGATGTCTGCCTCATTGACCGCCTGGCCTTGATCTTCCCTGACTGGCTATTGTCTGTGCATTGTAGGGTGGCCATGCTCTTCAGTGGTGATGGTGTCTGTGGGCGGGAGGGCCTGGGTTGTGTCTGTTGTGTGCTCCTTGTGCTGTATCTTTTGGTGACGCAGGTGAACCGTGGTCACTGTCACCTGATGTGGCCACTGACTGGGGGGTGGACAAAGGCACCTGAGCTGCAATGGGAGCATGTGCCTGTTGAAGGCCTGTCGTCACTGTGGATGACAATGGCTGGACTGTACGGTGTAGCCCACCCACGTTAGAGTGTATGCCCTCCATGTATGCAACCACCTGGCCTAATTTCTTGTCATGGTCACTGAAGGCATTGAGCAGGGCGGTCTGGCCCACACAGAGCTGGCGCAGGAGCTCCACACACTCTGCAGTGAGGGTAGCAGGGGGAACAGGTGCAGGGACAGCGGTGCCAGGTGTGAATGTGACTCATCCCCTCTTAGTGATATGGATACGGGCAGTACCAGAAGAAGTGGATGGGAGGCTGGGCACTGGCCGCTGGGTGGTAGATGATGATGCAGACTCCCCATCCCCTGTGCCTGCCAGCATGGATGCATCCCTGCTGGCATCAGATGAAGTGGTACTCTGTGTCTCAGCCACGGATTCCTCCTGCATACTTCTGTCCCCCTCAGATGCGCTGGTGGGCTCTGTATCACTGGCCTCTGCTGCAGCTGTAGTGCTACTCTCGGCACCACTGGGTTCGGGCTCATGTTCCTCCATGGTCTCTGCATGAGAGAGAGATACAGTGTTGTGTAAGTGTCATCATCTGGTCACACGAATTCAAGACAATGCACTACAGGAGAGGCCCAAATCTACATGGTAACCACCACCCCCTGCAATCACGGTGCAGCAACACACAACAAAGACCACAACAGTGCCTGCAACGCTGAATATCTGCCATGAGTAAGCCATGTTGATGCCACACAGCACTACACCCTGCCCGTAGACGAAGGGTACCACACACACAACTTGGCCGGGCCGCACGTTGGGAAATGATGAGGGTACAACACTTGTTACCACTAACAGACCTTCAGGGAACAGGAGGGGACAACACTCACACCTATTAGGACATCACAGTCCCCAATGCCAAGTAGGCCATAGCTAGCAGCATGTATTAATCTGGGGACATTATTTTCAGATGTTGGGGTACCAACGATCATGGTGCAGGCAAAGTCCTCATACATAAATTCACACTCGGCAAGTGGATACTGCTGTTCACCCCAAAATAGATCACCCACACCATCCCAACGCTGAATGACCATGTGGAGCCTAACACATCTGGCAATGGGAAAGTACAGCAGGGAGTATATGCTCAGTAAGGCCAGGGTGGCACAATACCTGATACAAGCACACATCACAGCAGCCACTAACATGACACAGCACAGCACAGCAACACACGCACATCGCATTTCTCATCGCTGCCACAGGCCCTGTACACATGCATCCCCTCCAAGCTAAAGTCACACTCCCCAGATACTCACCAGCCCTGCCTTGCTTGCCATGCTCCTTCAGACATGCTTCCAGGTCTGGATGAGTCACTGCCAAGATGCGGCCCATCACTGGAGTCATGCTGCGCCATGCCAAACGCCCTGTGCATGGTAGCATCCCCAATGTCATCTCAGCCATGGTTTTTGCAAGCCGACTGATGTCCTCCCACTTCTTGTGGCAGTGTGTGCGTCGGCGGTTGGATACCCCCGGGCTCGCACCTTTGCCGCAATGGCCCTCCATATGGCCTTACGCTGGTTTACCTTGAGCTGCATGAATGAGAGAAAAGAAGGGTTAATAATCAGTTCCACAATGTCAGGTACCAACATCAATCAGTACAGTAGCAAGACCCAGACTCAGGACCTATTGTAACACCCCTCCCTCCCAAACTGGGGGACCCCTCACAAGGACACTTAGCATGGCCCACACAGATGTGATTGCATGCACACATTGGGGCGTAGAGGGTCCAGAATAATCTCACAAATGCATGATGCATGAATATAATATGCATTGACAGAATTGTGTAAGTCTGCAATTACACAGGGCACAGATGTGGCATATCTAATATTCAGTGGGAAGGAACTGGTGCAAGGAACATGTAAGTCTGGTGGTGTTTTTCATTTGTGTGGGCAGCCACGGGTCCGACTCTCTGGGTCACACTGAGTCAGACAACAGGGCCACACAGAAAAACTCACACATGCAATTACTGTCCTGGCAACTACATGTCAGACATTTGGTTGGTCTGTATGGCTGACAATGTGACACTCCCCACTCACACATACAGGTACAGGCATGGGAAAGAGTGACATTTTGACACACACACTCCCTCACCCTGGAGACAGCTTGTCTGTCAGTGTTTGACACAACCTCACACCCTCAGGCATATACTGCAGCAGCACAACTACACATCTGACACCCCCTGACCGACAGCTACCTTCATGGTGACTTACCACGACATTGGGACCACCAAACAGTCTTGGGTACTGTGCCAGCACCTCGTCCACAAGGACCTCTAGCTGCTCGCTGGTGAATGGACTGGCATGTGCCCCAGATGATGGAGATCTGCATCCTGAGCGTGCTTGGATTGTGGGTGAATATGCCTACTGATATGGTGTGCTGTGTGTTACCTGCTGCACTCTGGCTGTGCGACATTGCAATGGGTGTTTGTAATTCACAGGTGACTCTGCATATCCCAGTCGGCCATGGCTGTTGAGCCCCCTCGGGAATCCCAGAACCCCGGCTGACATCCGCTACAATGACGCCCATGGCAGGACCCGACGGGTAATCAAACGGACTTTTGGCCTTCTGAAGTCTAGATTCCGCTGCCTTGACAGGACAGGAGGTGCACTGGCATACTCGCCTGGGGAGGTATGCAAGATCGTTTTGGCATGCTGTATGCTGCACAACCTGGCCATCCACAAGGGGATCACCCTGCTCCTGGACGATGGTGAGTAACCAAGGCCACCACCTGCTCAAGGACCTGAGTCTAGTGATGAGGACAGTGGAGAGGATGAAGGAGTACACCTGCGCCAGCAGCTCATCGAACGCTACTTCACTTGAAGGTGGGTGAGGAGGTACAATGTGTACATTGTGTGGTGTGGTTGCTGTTGTTGTGAAGGGCTATGCGCGGATGTAACAGACAGGCACACGTTTATTCACCTGTGTGTGGTAAAAGTGACATTGACGTTCCATATGTGAATGTATGCTGTACCCTATTTGTTCACACATGCAGCCCATTGTCTAGTATGCCTGTAGTGTCTTGTGTATGTTTTGTGTAGTTTTCTGTCTGTGATGCCACAATGAGACCAGTGACTGTTGTTCGGTTGTGTCTCCCTAGGTGCTACAGACGAATCCTGCACTACATACTGTACATGATTTGGACACATCATGGAGATAGTCAATATTGTAAATATTGCACTAAAAACAATACTGCACAACATCTGGTGCATCAGGTATTTTCTTTTGACAGTGGACATGTGATTTGTGCTGGAATATTTACATGACAGTGGGGAATGAGCAGTGAGTTGACAGTCCTGTTTGATGAGATGCAAGAGTAGAGTCCACATAGATGTGGTGACCCAGTCCAACAGACAGGTGCCATTGCCAAGGAAATGTGGGTAAAGACAGTCCAAACAGTCCATGCAGTAGGGAAGAGGGTTGTCATCCCGGCTTGCTCCGTGACTGGCGTGTGGCTGGTGCTTTGCCTCCGGAGACTCCAAGGCTCTTCTTTGGATGCCCCCTAGATCTTTTTGGCGGTGGGGGCCTGTTGAATGGCCAGCGGCGTGAGGGGACTCGTCCCTCTCTGTTGGCGCAGGGGAGGATGGTGCACTGTCATCCTGCGGCACAACAGGAGGGAACGGAGGTGGTGGTTGGGACACAGGCCTGTCCCTCTGCAACGCCACTTGCTGGCCCATGAGGTCCACCATCTGTCCAAGGCGGTTGTCGATGGACCTCATCAGCAGGATTAGCTCCCTTAAAAGTTCATCCGACTGGCCACTTTGTCCCTGGACCTCTTGGTATGCCTCCACTTCTCTGGTGAAGTGGTCCAGGGAAGGTGTCCACTCCTCCCGAGGTCTGGTGGTGACTCTGGCCCTCCCACCTGCTCTGCTGCCACGGACCTCTTGCCTCGCCACTGTCGGTCCACGCACTATCTCCCTGCCCTCCACAGTAGTTGCTGTGGGCTGGTCATCCCCTGGGTCAGGGAGGGTGCTGCAAGTGGTACTGGTGGTACTAGTGGTAGTGGCGGTGGCGGTGGTGATGGTTGTGGCTGCGGTGGAGGCAGAGGCTGTGACAGCAGGGGTCTGCTGTGCTGTTGTTGCAGCAGGGGATGTGGTGGGGAGGATGGGGGCCTGGGACCTCTGGGTCTTTGGCACACCAGATGGGCCGGCCTGGAGCCCTTCGTCCAAACTGTCCTCGGTCTCAGCATCTGAGAGTCCATGTGCTGGGGGTGGAGACTGGCTCTGCTGGTCATTGGTGTGGTGCTCAGCCGTGAGTTCTTCATCACCTGTGGAGTAGATGGTGAATGGTCAGTTTTGGGCACTGTGCAAGTATTGTCTCAGCTGCGTGTAATGGACGGTCTGTACACTACACAAATATGAAGTCAGCAGTAGTACAATTCATGGCAACACTGTATGTAATTTCATAGTGCAGAGGAACATCATTTACTCATACATGATGGATGTCAATGCATTGCGTGCAATTGTTGCTGTGTTTCGGGATGCAGGTCTCCCACACACACATCAGGAAGAGTTAAGATAGCTACCCACCTGTTAAGTGAGGGAGAACAGTGCAATCGCTGACACTTGCTCCTGGGTGGGGGAGGCCTGTGTCCTGCTCAGCTGTGGGCCAGGGGGCATGCAGGGAGTGGTGATTCAGGGCCTCCCACCCCCAAAAAGTGCTCCAATACAAGATGGATACCGACCTGTAAGTCTGTTTGGTGAACAGTGCAATGGCTGACACATGCTCCTGGGTGGGGGAAACCTCCATGCTGCTGGAGTGTTGGCCAGGGGCATGCTGGGAGTAGTGATTCCGAGCCTACCACCCCAAAACAGTGCTTCAATACAAGATGGATACCGACCTGTTAGTCTGTTTGTTGAACAGTGCGATTGCTGACACATGCTCCTGGGTGGGAGAGGCTTCCATGCTGCTGGAGTGTGGGCCAGGGGGCATGCTGGGAGTAGTGATTCAGGGCCTCCCACCCCCAAACAGTGCTCCAATACAAGATGGATACCGACCTGTTAGGTGAGGGTGAACAGTGCAATGGCTGACACTTGCTCCTGGTTGGGGGAGGCTTCCATGCTGCTGGAGTGTGGGCCAGGGGACATGCTGGGAGTGGTGATACAGGGCCTCCCACACCCAAACAGTTCTCCAATACAAGATGGTTAGCGACCTGTAAGTCTGTTTGGTGAACAGTGCAATGGCTGAGACATGCTCCTGGGTGGGGAAGACCTCCATGCTGCTGGAGTGTGGGCCAGGGGGCATGCTGGGAGTAGTGATTCAGGGCCTCCCACCCCCAAACAGTGCTCCAATACAAGATGGATACCGACCTGTTAGGTGAGGGTGAACAGTGCAATGGCTGACACTTGCTCCTGGTTGGGGGAGGCTTCCATGCTGCTGGAGTGTGGGCCAGGGGACATGCTGGGAGTGGTGATACAGGGCCTCCCACACCCAAACAGTTCTCCAATACAAGATGGATAACGACCTGTAAGTCTGTTGGTGAACAGTGCAATGGCTGACACTTGCTCCTGGGTTGGGGAGGCTTCCATGCTGCTGGAGTGTGGGCCAACGGGCATGCTGGGAGTGGTGATATAGGGCCTCCCACATCCAAAATGTGCTCCAATACAAAATGGATACCCACCTGTAAGTCTGTTTGGTGAACAGTGCAATGGCTGACACTTGCTCCTGGGTGCGGGAGGTTTCTATGCTGCTGGAGTTTGGGCCGGGGACATTCTGGGAGTGGTGATACAGGGCATCCCACACCCAAACTGTGCTCCAATGCAAGATGGATACCGACCTGTAAGTCTGTTTGGTGAACAGTGCAATGGCTGACACTTGCTCCTGGGGGAGGAGGCTTCCATGCTGCCGGAGTGTGGGCCAGGGGACATGCTGGGAGTGGGGATACATGGCCTCCCACACCCAAACAGTGCTCCAATACAAGATGGATACCGACCTGTAAGTCTGTTTGGTGAACATTGCAATGGCTGACACTTGCTCCTGGGAGGGGGAGGCTTCCATGCTGCTGGTGTGTGGGCAGGGGACATGCTGGGAGTGGTGATACAGGGCCTCCCACACCCAAACAGTGCTCCAATACAAGATGGATACTGACCTGTGAGTCTGTTGGTTGAACGGTACTATGGCTGACACATGCTCCTGTCATATAGCTACTTCTTTTCTATATACTGTGTTAAGTTAGCATGAGCTTATTAAATGTTTAAACGCCATTTTACCTTTCTGTCTCGTTTTGCACACAACACATAATTGTTGATTTACCTTTCAACCCAGAAGAGCTTTGTGATTTACTTGAGAAATAATATGCTATTACTCTGATATCTGTTTTGCTCGGTACACTGTCTGCACAGTGAGTGCTGAAGGCTGAAAGGAAAACTAAACACAATGTTGTTGTGAGAAATGATCTTAGCACGTCCATAGACATTACACACATGCTGCTGCCAAAATCTGGCTCTAGGCGGGTTTTATATTGTTGTGCTGAACACACATGAGACACACTTGATGGTGCTTTGCATGCAGAGAGCTGGTGGAAGATGATGTGATCCTCTGCCACTGAGATTTTGAGGTATGGGCCCGCCCTGGGAAAACCCAAATGAGACCTTCATAGATATAAAATACTATGCTAAATAGGGTGGGTGTGAATTAGGTATTGTTAATTCCTATTCATTACAGCATCTTAGTATGCTGTCACTATTCGCCTTTTATGGACTAGTAACTATGCTGCTAACTGTGTTGCTTATAATATGTTTGCTAGTATTGTACAAGATACTGCGTTTGAGAAACTTGCATTAGTAAATAAATATTTCAAACATGCACGTGTCCTCTTTTACTCCACGTTCTGATTTGTAATGATTACGAAAGAGTGTTTATGTGTTCCACGATACCTGAGGTAATCTAAGTTTATGTTCTGGTCTGTCTAAGCATTGGGAGTTTGTTATGACCAATGAGACACTGTAGCTAGCTCACTAAGGGGATTTTGGGTACTGAGATGAGTTTGGGCCATCCTAATTCACGAGGTTCCAGGTCTCTATGCACAGTTCTGTAGGAGAACGGAATTCCCACTACACTCCATGTGGGGGAGGCCTGTATCCTGCTCAACTGTGGGACAGGGGGCATGTTGGGAGTGGTAGTTCAGGACTCTCTCCCCCATACAGGCCTCCTAAGCAAGATGGATATCTACCTGTTTTGTGAGGGTAGACAGTGTAATGGTGTTTTGGTATTGCAAGGAAGTACTTCTCAGTGTGTTGTTTGGCATTTGTTTGTTCTGACCAGCCTCTGCTCCCCCAGCTACTCCTGTGTGACTCTCAGGAAGCAGTATGGAAAGTACCTTCTCCTCCCATGGTGTGAATGTTTTCTGTGGGAGGGGAGGGCCACTGGCAGTCCCGTTCGCCAGCGTCCAGTTCTTACTCCTCCTCTCCTTGACAACCCTCTTGAGATCATGCTACCACTTCATGATCTCCTTCTTGGATCTTGGGGTGGTCCCTACTGCATTCACCCTTTGGACTATCCATTCCCACATTTGTGTCCTCATGGCTAATGGTGTCTGTTGGACCAGGCTACCAAACAGTTGTGGCTCTACTCTTACAATCCCATTGAACATGACTGTCAACTCACTCTCGGTGAATTTGGGCATTTTTTGTGTTGTCATGTTGTGTGGTGGTTGAGGTGTTTGTGGGTGCAGGGGTACGGTGTTGAGGTGTGTTGTGTGCTGTGGGATTATTTGTGCTGGTGTAAAGGTGGTGGTGAAGGTGGTGGTGGATGTGTGTATAGTAAGCATGGGCGGAAAATCCGTTCCGCTCGCGGATTTTGCGGATTTTCGGTAAATTCTCAATCCGCGAACGCTCGCAAATTTACCCAAAATCCGCAAATTCGCACGCAGCGGATTTTTTTTTCTTGGTGATACAATTTTGCGGCGTGCAGTGTAAGTTCGCAATTGCGAACATGTAGGTGCGGCGGGCAGCAACATTCTCGCACTTGCGAAATTACAAAAATTGCAATTCTGCACAAGAAATCCACGAGCAAGCAGCATAGACCTTCTGAAAATGATTTTTATGAGAATAACTCCTCAGGCTGACATTTGCCTGCACTTTTTTGGATTTGAGGCCTTTTGACTTTCTTTGGATCACTTTTGGATTAGAAATCAACTTTCACAAGTAAGCTTGTTTGGGGCATTACAGTTGCTGTAATGCTGTTCTGCAGAAAAACGAGTTTTGCTAAACTGAAAGCACTCAGCAGCAGGTGCAAAAGTTCAAATTCATCATTAGTAACCATTCCCTGTAGTGCTTCCTAACTGGGGCCCCTCCAGAGTTCAGTTGCTAGTTGCAACAATTGTATGACCCTGCTTTGACCCTCACAGCCGGATCATAGAATTGCTACAAGTAGGCCACAAAGGTCCTGGAAAAAAAAATTGCACTGCAACAGAAAGCAAATTACAGATAAGGAAGCAGGTGCCAGACTGGAATTTTAAAACAGTGACACATTAACCCCTTGCACGCTAGCGGTTTTCCCGCTGTGTGCTGGGTTTTTCAAAAACCCACGTTACATGACGAGCTCAGCTCGTCATCAGCATACGAGCGCCATAGCTGATGACGAGCTGAGCTCGTCATCAGCATCGAAGGGGATAATAAATCAACCCCAAATTAATTCATGTCAGTTGAAGCAGGGCAGGTGTGCTTGCTTTTTCCCCCCATAATCTGCAGCATTGATGTACCAGAGGGTGGCATGGGTGAAACAGAGGGTGGCAGGGGTGAAACAGTGGGTGCTGGGTACCTGTGATGATGAACCAGACGTAGAAACAACATAATAACGACTGTTGCGATCCGACATGTAAGTTCGCAATTGCGAACTGATACAAAACCCTCGCGAACTGGCAGAAATCCTTGCGAACAAAAAAAAAATCCGCAAATTCGCGAGAATTCGCGGATTTTGCGGATTGCGAGTTCGCAAATTCGCAAAATTCGCGAACGCCAGATTCGCAAAATTCGCCCATGCTTAGTGTATAGGCTGTGCTCTTTTGCCTCTCCTGTTAGATGTGGGGTATTCTGTAGTGTTGCAAAGGATTGTGGTTTGTGAAGAGGGTGGCTTTATACTTGCTGTGTGGGTGTGTCCAAGTGGATTTTGGGTGTCAGGTGTGTTGTGGGAGTTGTCCAGGGTTTTTATTTTATTTTTTGCTTTATTTGTTTTATTTGTATGTGTGTTATGTATTTGGGGGGCATGGCTGATTTTATTTGTGCACTGTTTGGCATCACTACGGTGTTTTGGCATCGTCCGCCATGTTTTTCATGTCCCGTCCGCTGCGGTGTCTATGCCACAGCTCTTCCGCTATTTTTCCCATTCACTCCTGGGTGCCACCGCGGCGGTTGGTAACAGCGGTTTGGACCGTGACACCCTCGGGTTATCTTAATTTCCTGTGCCATGTGTCTGCTATCCTTGCAGCTGGTTGTAGCTTTTCTGCAGTTTTTCCGACCGCCGCGGTCAATTTTTGGCCATCACTGCCCACGTCGGACGGCTTTGCTTGGCCCACTACCGCCGGGGTCGGTCTTTAGTGGCGGTTGATCTTAATGTGGCCACCGGTGTTTCCACGGCGCAGGCGGGCGGTTGGTTTCCGCCTCCATGGCGGTCGGAGTGGTTTTCCGCCCGCTATCCTAATGACACCCTTAATGTAGATAAATGTGAAATTCTCCCTCTTCATAAATTCTTTTACCATGCTGATTTTGCATCATCCTCTTTTCATTGGAGCCCTACTTCAATTAAATACTTAGGCTTATGGTTCACTCCCTTGATTAAAGATACTGTAACGCTTAATTTAAAAAAATTACAATCCACTCTTAAAGATTCTACTGCAAGATGGAACCCTTTATTCCTGTCCTGGTGGGTCGTTTAGATTCTATTAAAATTATGTTAGTTCCTATAATTTTATTCTTTCTTTCTAATCTCCCTGTGAATCTTCCAAAATCCTGTTTTAAAAATATTTATTCCATTTTATCTCGCTATTTATGGCAAAATAAGAAGGCCAGGATGTCTTTTTCCAAACTTAAATGTCCTAAGCATCTAGGCAGAGTATATTTTCGAGATTTTCATTCCTATCACACTTCATTTTTTCTTGCTCACTCTGTCTCCTTGTTATCAGAGCGTTAATCGTAGTCCTCTTCTATCCCGCTGTCGGTGGACCTTGAATCCTCTTTTTTCCACCCTTTTTCTTTTGAAGAATTTATTTTTTTTATCTCATATTCCACAAAAAATGTCTCTCCCCATCCATTAATAAATCTAGGAAGACTTTTCTTCCCTTGCTTTTTGATAGTCTAGATGATCGCTCATGCTTTTTACAATCCTCCATCTGGTATAACTCTCTTATTAAAGTTAAAAATAGAATTGTTTTCTGGAAAGAATGGAAGGATTTTGGTCTCACTTGGACTCATCAGCTTTTTAATGATGGTGTTTGTATTCCTATCCCTACTCTTCAATCTTCCGTTTCTCTTCCATTATCCTTCTACCCTAAATATAAATTACTGAGTGCAGCTGCTGAAAATTCCTATAACTCCGTTACTTCTCCTTCCTCTCAAAATACATCTTCTCCCCTTACTCTTTCTTCTCTTTTATCCTCTTTTTCGGCATCTCAAATTTACAAGAAGCAACGGGACGTTTCCTTTACTAGAGGTAAATCTAAAACAGAACAAGATTGGGAGACAGACCTAGAAGTTTCTTTTTCTTTCGACACTTGGCACAAGATATGGTCCAAAATAAGGAAGTCCGCTAGAGCATCTAATACTACTCAAACCTCATTTTTTGTTTACAATAGACTCTTAAGCAGTCCTGCCAAATTACATTAAAAAAATTCCTCAGTTCCCTCCACCTGTTGGTCCTGCCCTGCCCATATAGCAGATCTTAAACATATGCTTTTCACATGTCCATTGATATACTCCTTTTGGTCCAACGTCTGGCAACAAATTAACAAAAAAATTCTACTCAATTTCCCTTTTCTCTTACTCACATTTTTCTGGGCAGTCTCTCTGACATTTGGTCCACCTTGAATAGCAACATTTCCGTTATTGACTTACTTTTTGCAGTAGCATATCAACAAATCACTAAGTCTTGGAAAGACTCTTCAAATGTTTCTTTTCGGGCCTGGTGGTATGGTGTTTGATATAACCATCGATTAGATAGAGCTTATGTTCAGCCTATTACCCTAGCCATTAACCGAGACTTGTTATGGTTACCTATTACGAATTATTTAGATATGTCTGCTCAATCCCAGCCTGTACACATTCCACGTGTTGAAGAAGTATCCAAACCTCCTTGAGGTAATTCTTCATTATTTTGTTCTTTCTTATTGTTTGTTTCTATTTTCTCTCATAAGGTGCCATTGAATTTTTTGAACCTTTCTAAATTGTTAGATTTGAATACGAAGCTCTGTATTGTATCAATTGATCCTTTCCTTTCCTTTCCCTCCCTTCTTTTAGTTTTCCTTTCCCTTTCCCCCCTTTTGTACCTGGTTTCTTTTTGATGCATTATGTTATCTGCTGTATTAGCTTTTATCATTTATGCAATGCACTTGTGTATTCAATAAAATCTTCTTTACAACTAAATAGAAATAAAAGAACTTATTTACAAGCCCTTTGCGCCACTTTTGTGTCACTTTTAACATGAGAAAAGTAACACAAAAGTGGAGCAAGAGTCTTCTAAATAAGCCCTAAAGAATATTTTCCTGCATAATGTCTTGATCTCTCACCTAATTCTGTCTCATCTCTGAACCATTTTAAAAACCTGTTGAACTGTAATGTAAATCTGATGAGCTTGGCATTTCCATACAGACACTGCTTGAACGCGGGCCTAGAAGACAAGTGAAATGTATCAGGCACACTGCACACATTAAAAAAAAGGAAATATCGTCAAGTGTTACTTTGACTTGTAATGTTTGACCTCATTTAGTCACAATGATCTAATTTTAAACACTTATTTTCTTATTTGTTTTGCAGATCACCTACCGTACTTCTATTGGAGTCCATATCACATTTTGTTTATTATATTGTTTTGTTAAAGTTATGGTTCTAGTTATTTATTGTATTGTTATCTTTAAGTTACATTTCCAGTTATTTACTGTTTTAATAAAAGTTAATAAAATAAATAGTATATACGTCTTTTTTTGTGGGGGTAGAGGTCCCCAACAGAAATGATATTTATAATTTGAAGTATAATTCTGAGGCTAACTCTTCACCGGATCTTTACCAGAGTCTATAGCTACGATTAACGGTTCCAATGGAACTCCAGCACAGCAACTTTTTCCATTACCAACATAGTGTGGTGAACTTCTATCCTCTGTGCTCACGTAAGTGTTCCATGAACTTTTACTATAGTAACAGGCAGAAAGCTGTTTGGGGGTAGTGTTGAAAGTTACTGGCTGTACAAAAACCGCTATATTTATCCAGGATCCTCTACAAGACAAAAAGGAAAGCAAATTAAAACAAAACACTGTGTACCAGGTTTACAACCCCCTTTCACCACTTTTGCGTTGAAGGCCCCCCTGCAAAATTAGAATTGTGGGGGCCTCAACAATGCCCCTCAAGCCCCGGGAACCACCACCCCCGGGAATTTGTATATTTTGGGAGGCAGACTGCGTGGCCCTCCGCCTGGTGCCTTTAAGGGCCCTGGGGACCGCCACACCCGAAGTCCGGCTCCTGCAGTGTCCCGGGGTACCTATCCCAGGGACACTGCTGTTTGCATTGACAGGGCAGGACTCTCAGGGCTCCCGCCCTCCCATAGCAAACTTAGTTTGCATTTTGAAAGACAGAGCAGTGAAATCTGTTCTCACTTTCAAAATCCAAAGCAGATTGCATTTCCACATACTAGTTACAATCTCCCCATGCGAAAAACCAATGCTGGCTCCCGAAGAACGTGGGAAGCCGGCGGGACCGTGGGGACATTGTGGCTCCCCCCACGGTACCCAACATTTCTCATAAGACCGGGGGATATGATCCCCGGGAATATTAGAAAGTACTGATATGGGCTATTTTTCAACTGAAAAAGTAAAAGCTGCGCACCCAGCGCAGCGCTCAGTACGGCCCCCTGGTGTGCACGCCCTGGATGCACGAGTCATAATCCGTAGGGTGCGTGACTCCAGCGCCTTTGATGCACAACTTCTACGTGTTTGGGAGCCGGCATTACTTTTCCACATCACGAGCTACTAACATGCAGCTCCCCATGTGGAAAAACAATCTGATAAAGATTTTGAAAGAGAGAACAGATTTCCTTGCTATGAGAGGGGGGAATGGGTACCCCGGAACACTGCAAAAGCCGGCCCTCCCACAATACATAAACCCCCAGGGAGTGGTGGTCCCCAGGGCTTTGGAGACCTTACAGCCCCCTCTCCCCAGCCATATTTTTTTTGTAGCCCCGGAGGTAACGGGGCCCTTGAGTGCTCCAAGACGGGGGCCATGCATTCTCCGTCCCACAATACATAAATCCCCGAGGGGTGATGGTCCCTGTGACTTTGAGGACCTTCAACCCCTCCCCCCACCATTTTTTTCTTTTTAGCCCTGGAGGCTGATGATCCCCAAGCAGGGGGGCCCCTCTGGGCCCCACAGAAAATGTAACAATTTTGCCCCCAGTATTTAAACTCTGAAGACAAATTATAAAAAAAATCTGTTTTATTTTATTTATTTTACGGCACAGTCCATGCACCCTACGTGCCGGTAAAATTTTTTTATCCCTGGGGGTCCTTCTGGGACCCCCTAAGCCGGTCTAGAGGGTAAAATTATTTCTACCCTGCCCCCTTTCTCCATTTTTGAACACATATTCCACTGACTTCCTCAACCTCGCTTCTACTGCACAAAATGGCTGCCAACAGTTCCTGGTTTCGAATGTTTACAACTGCTTAACAGCCATTTAGCATTGAGCGCGTGATCGGGATGGTGCGCTTATGATACGATGCCAATCCTCGCACAATCCGCGGATCCCCCGCGCCCATAGATATATAAATTATTTTAACCCTAATTTTCTCAGGAACTACTGAACAGATGAATACAATTCAAGCAAAAGGCACAAGTCTGAACTGAGGACTACCTCTTTGCCAAATTCAGTGTAATTCCATTCAGCCGTTGGATCTGTAGCCATGGTAAATGTTCCATGGGAAATTGCATGGGGAAAACACATTTTGGGACCCCCTTTGTTCTTAGCCCCCGCTTGACGATTCAACCCCAAACCTTTAGGGAAGGAGCGGACCTGAGCTGGCCAAACGTTTGGACAATTTCGAGAAGATTCATCAATCGACGCCAAAGTTATTGGCAATAGAATTCTGCGGATTTCCTATGCATAATAGGTCCTAACTATAACTACCTACTGGCGACCGCCAGTAGGTAGTTATAATTAGGAACTAGTTAGGACCTAGTTTCTATTTGGAATAACTTTGGTGCCTGTAGACGAATCCTTGCAAATTTCTCCAAGAAAATGGCATGCTCCGCTCCGCTTCTTCCCTGAAAGTTTGGGGGTGAATTGTCAAGCGGGGGCCAAGAAAAAAAGGGGGGTCCAAAAACATGTTATCCCCATGCAATTTTCCATAGGACCTTCAGCCAGGACTACATCCCGAACAGCTGAACGGAATTACACCAAATTTGGCAAAAAGGTAGAGATCGGTTAGCAGATTACCCTTTTTGTTAAATGGTGTAAATTCGTTCAGTAGTTCCTGAGAGAAAAAAAAGTAAAATCATACAGAGAGCATACGGTAAAGCGTACCATTACGAACACGAGCTGCATGCTTATTGGCAGTCAATTGTCTGTCAACACTCCAAACCAGGAAGTGCTGGCAGCCATCTTCTGTGTAAAACACGCAAAGGGGTCAGGGTACAAATACCCTGACCCCCTAGGCCTGCTCAGGGGGTGCGCGTACCCATGGTTAAAAAAAAGGTCTGATTTTTTTGTAACTAGCCCCCGGGGGACCAAAATCCCGAGGGCATAATAAACAAAGAGGGTGGGGGGCCCCAATCCCCCCACACTGCCCCGGGGACCACCACCCCCAGGGCAAAGTGATTATGATAGTGGGCACACGGCCCCCCACAGCCCCGGGGACTGCATGCCTCCAGGGCTTTGATAATAATGATGGGGGGCCTCTAAGGCTCCCTGAGCACCGGGGACCGCCAGCCCCTGGGGCTTTCTTACTAAGGGGGCATGGGGCTCACGGGCCCCTCACAGTCCCGGGGACCGCCAGCCCCAGGGGCTTCATTTAAGAGAAAAATCTCTGTGGGGGGGCTCCCACCCTACCACAGCAAACTGCTTTGATTTTTGAAAGAAAGAGCAAGAAACCTGCTCTCTCTTTCAAAAATCACAGCGTATTGCTTTTCTGCATGGGGAGCAACATGTTAGCTGCTCTCCAAGCAGAAAGGCAATGTCGGCTCCCGAAGGATGCGGGGAGCTGGCTGGGACTGTGGGGGCTTTGGGGCTCCCCCCACGGTCCCCAAAGTTTTGTTTCAGCCCGGGGGACGGAGTCCCCGGGGATTATAAAAAATTAGTAATACCGGCAATTTTTTTTTTTACAACAGATTTACCATGCGCGTACCATGCAAAGTCTATAAGTCATTCTGTGAGCGTACACAGCCAAGAAAAATAAAAATATTTTTAGATATTTATGAAGTGTATGTGTTTACGTGTTGGGTGGCTCTAAAAAGAGCCCTTGTGCTTATTGGGAGATTTTAGTACCTTCAAGTAAGTACCGATGCAGAGACTAAAGTTCAAGAGGAAGACTCTCTCCTATAGATGGCATGCATATTGAAGGGCAGATTGTTATGGTAAATGGACCCTATTCTATAGTCTTGGAGAAACATAGAAACAGATTTATTCACATGTGTCCTAGCTTTCTCAATCTGTGGATTTGTGAATTCCTTTCTCTTGTGTGTACCTTTCACTCCAAACAATAAAGCTGTGTCCCACAATCCACACTCTAAGCATCTTGAAGAGAGGTCTGGGTGCACTCAGGTGGTTTCTGTAAATGAAAGAGCAGTTTGAAGATTTTTTTTCAAAAATGCTGGATAAGTGGACTTTTGAAAAAAGCAAAGAAGTGATTGGTTGTTTGAAATGTTATTAGCTATAAATCTAGGGTGAAATTATCTGTATTTTAAAAGCCTGTTAGTTAATGGTTAAGAAAAAGTGATAGAAAAGAACATTACTTAAGAAAAGCTGGTATATTGACAAGTCAAGCACACCTGCTGTTTTGATTTGCAACAACTTTTCACCTGTGTGCTCAGTTAGGTGTTCTCTGAAGTGTTTCTATGGTAAGTGGCAAAATGTGGAATGGGGAAGGGTTGTAAGTTTTGTCAGGTGGAAAGGGTCCAAAAGTTCAAGTAATAGAAATGTGTGTGTCATTTTGATTTATTGTGGGAATAAATGTGATTTGTTATTTGTATATGTGTGTAGATTGAGTGTGTAGATTGATAGGAAATGTTTGCTGTTTGCTATAGGTTTTCCTTACTCCCTAGGGTTGCTTAGGTAGTTTTACAATGATCCCTAATGTCAAAATCTTTTACGGCCCGGGGATTATAAAAAATTCGTAAAAGAGGCTATTTTTTTTTACAATAGATTTACCGTGGGAGTACCATGTTTGAACGTACGACGTAATGTGCAAAGTCTGTAAGTCGTTCCGTAAGCGTACCTAAGCAAGAAAAAAATCAATTAAAAAATATGTTTTACAGATATCTATGAAGTTTATGTGTTGATTGGTTCTAATGAAACCTTTTCTCTTTATTAGTACTTATAAGTAAGTACTTATGCATAGTCTAAAGTTATTGCAGAGCAGTGTTTTATAGCATGCTGAACTTTTGACCTCTGTTGACAGTTGACTTTTGCATGATCTGTTGGGGGTAGGGTGGAAAGTTATGTCAGTTGGAAAGGTTTGAAATGTTGAACCAATAGAAATGTGTGTTTGGTTTTGAATTATTGTGTGAAGGAATTCGATTTGTTATTATTGTATATATATGTGTAAATTGAGAGGGAAATGTGCCATTTCTTGGTTCTGCTGCAAGCATTGAAGCAGAGAGATTCTGTGTAAGACTATCTGCTGTGTGAGTGGGATTCTTCTTAATCTACCTATCAGTTTGAAAGGTGAATTGATAACTTGTAAGGGACTGTATGTCGTGCATTTTATTTTTAGTAAGAGTAATGTGTTTATCATTGTAAAGTTTGTAGAATCATATTCTGAGTTTGTGTGCATTTGGATAACTATTGTGATAAAAATCATTTGGTAAGTTAATGTGTTTAGTTTGTCACCTTTGTGCAATAAAGTGCAGTACTAAAAATGTAGAATTTGTGCAGTTACTTTTTTAGTTGTAGAATACTTAATAGTGATGCTTGTTTAGAATTAGGCTTGTGTTATAAATCTACAGTTTTGTAATCAGTATACATAGACTGCTGCATACACTTTTGGGCAGATTTACAAGCCCCTTGGGCCTCTTTCTTGTTCTATTGTGTCTCATTTTTGGATGTAATGTTGGCAAAAAAATAATGCAGCAAATTGGAAATGTATTTGCAAAATGAGTCAAGATTGTCTATTGAAATGTAGTGGTTATATACATGGAATGTGCTCAGTCAATTACATGTTTTAGTGTGGTAAATGTATTTTGGTAAAATGTATGGTTTTACATTTTTTTGTCTAGAATCACACTGAGTGTCTGTGTAAATTAAGGATTTGTACTTGCACCTTTTTCCATAATCTCCGCAGTCTCTCCTCACAGTCTACCTCTCTCTGTTATACTGTCCCCTCTTTTCTGATATTTCCCCTCTTTCTTTATTTTCACTTGTCTTTCTTCATAGTGCTGCTTGCTCTCATAGTCCCTTCTGTCCTCTTAGTCCGTCTCTGTCCTCATCGTCTCCTCTGTCTCGTATTAGCCCCCCTTCTTTTTATACTCCATCCTCTGACCTCTTAATCCTCCCTCTTAAGAATTTCCCAGTCAGTATACATAGACGGCTGCATACACTCTTTGGTAGATTTACATGCCCCTTGGGCCTATTTCTTGTTCTATTGTGTCTCTTTTTTGGCAGTAATGTTGGCAAAAAAGAATGCAGCAAATTGGAAATGTATTTGCAAAATGAGTCAGTATTGTCCACTGAAATGTAGTGCCTGTATACATGGAATTACATGGACTGTGTTCAGTCACTTAAACGTTTTAGTGTGGTAAATGTGTTTTGGTAAGATGTATGGTTTTAAATTTTTTGTCTAGAATTACGCTGAGCATCTGAGTAAATTAAGGAATTATACTTGCACCTTTTTCCATAATCTCCGCAGTTTCTCCTCACAGTCTACCTCTCTCTGCTTATACTGTCCCCTCTTTTCTGATATTCCCTCTACTTCTTTATTTTCACTTGTCTTTCTTCATAGTGCTGCTTGTTCTCATAGTCCCTTCTGTCCTCTTATTCCCTCTTTGTCCTCATTGTCTCCTCTGTCTCCTAATACCCCTCCTTCTTTTTATACTCCCTCCTGTGACCTCTTAATCCTCCTTGTCTCATCATGCCTCCCTCTTAAGAATTCCCCAGACTGTATACATAGACTGCTACATACACTCTTTGGCAGATTTACAAGCATCTTGAGCCTCTTTCTTGTTCTATTGTGTCTCATTTTTTGAAGTAATGTTGGCAAAACAATAATGCAGCAAATTGGTAATGTATTTGCAAAATGAGTCAGGATTGTCTATTGAAATGTAGTGGTTATATACATGGAATGTGTTCAGTCACTTAAATGTTTTAGTGTGGGAAATGATTTTAGTAAAATGTATGGTTTTACATTTTTTGTCTAGAATCACACTGACCATCTGTTAAAATTAAGGAATTATACTTGCACCTTTTTCCATAATCTCCCCTGTTTCTCCTCACAGTCTAAGGCTCTGCTTATACTGTCCCCTCTCTTCTGATATTTCCCCTATTTCTTTATTTTCACTTGGCTTTCTTCATAGTTCTGCTTGTTCTCATAGTCCCTTCTGTCCTCCTAGTCCCTCTATGTCCTCATTGTCTCCTCTGTCTCCTAATGTCCCCCTTCCTTTTATACTCCCACCTCTGACTTCATAATCCCTACTCTCTCATCATACCTCCCTCTTAACAATTCCCCAGTTAGTATCCTGTAGCAGAGGTCCTATATTCCCAATAGGCTCTGCACATTGGAATAACATAAACAATAGTTTAGACGTAGAACTTAGGTCGACTAGGTCTCTATTGAATATCTTAGACCTAATTATGAATGCCAGTTAGCTCAGAGGTCACTATAAACTTTCTCGAATACACAAGAAGGGATTAGTTTCTGACAACCGCATATACATGACAACTTTGCTCCCCAAGAATAAGGAGTATATCTCCAGAGTCGCGGAGACGAGAGATAGCTATTTTACTCAGTCACTTGTACTTGCTTAGTTTCACAAGAAGTGCAGAGAAACAGAGAGAGAGGAGTTTTCAATAAAAGAGGTTTTTTATTGAGCAGTCTTCTTTCTCATGCAAGAGAAGTGAAATGCTACAATCGCAATACTTGTCATAAAGTAAAGTATGTACAGTAAAAGGAGAGTATTATGAAATAATACTGTAGAAGCATTGATATGGTTTCTTAGCCATAAGATACTTAAAATGAATAAAATACATACAATGATAAAATAATGACTAAACGTACTCAACTGGTGCTTCTAAGATATGCCTACCCCGGTGTACCTAACCCAAGCCTAGTACATAGGAAGGAGTAAGGGAGAAGTAGTTTTAAGTTAAATAGTTTCTGCCAAGAATCTAAACCAAGACATCTCTAAGGGTCTAATGAGCTCCGTACCTTGTTTAGAATGAAGGAGGTCTTGTATCTCTCTCTCACAACTCGATCTTCCAGCAACCCGCAAGGGTAGCAGGGAAACACTGGAGCTGGATTTCTCGGCAAAAGAAAAGACAGCGTCTCTCTCAGTGCATCAGCGGGAGGGTCGGCTTCCTTCGGCATGTGCTACAGCAGGGCGTTGGGCAAGTAGATAGTCGATCTGCTCCAAACCACTGTGTGTTTTGCTAGGGCAGATGCTGGTATATTTATACCTGGTAGGTGCCGAGTTTGACGTAAGGTTGGACATAAGACGTCAACTAAGAACTCGCAGTTCTTTCAGGACTCCAGGAGTTCTAGGACAAATCAATACAGAAGCAGGGGGTAAGTCCCGGACTGCTGGAGGCTTGGTTTATCTAAGAACACGTTGTGCTTTTTAGAAGTCTATGGGAGTAGCCTTGCCGTATTTGGACTGCATTGGCCATGTCTTAATATGGGTATGATTCTTATGCCTATATAAGGATTTGATTTGATATAACCACATAAGGGCATACATCGGGAATATTAACTAGAGTCCTAGATTTGTCTACAACACCCATTCCACGTATAATGTCCATCATTACTAAATACTAAGCAATTTAAAACATATCTATGCATGTTTTTTCCATTCCACCCCAAAATACATGAAATGCATTTGAAAGGGTATTTACACAAAAAATGAGTATGATACTGTACGTTTTTGTAAGCAGTGGTATCATTCAGATAATGCATATTTTGTACATTGAAATGTTGACTGAAGTAATCACGAAATTTACATTTATGAAATGGCTCTAAATACAGAAGAAAAGGTCGAGACCATTTCATCACATATATACAAGACTGTACATGTGTTAGAGGCTTAGTGAAAATATTGTCTCTAGAGTTTCAAAATAGAAATCTTGTTCTCTAAGAATAGTTCTACTTTAAGCAGAGTATCATGTGCCAAAAAAGTTAATATTTTGGGAACGGGGAAAAAATATTTTCGTTTGAGGAAAAAATAGTTCCAAAGTTTTTAGAAGTTCTTTTTATCAAAACTGAAGGCCAAATTCAAAGTTCAGGGAACGCTGTGTGCTTCTGTTTTCAAAAGTTATTCTCATTGTTAGGAGAGAACATTAGCTCAGATAGGCTGGTAAAGAATTTGTCTACTACAGTAGGTGAAAGTTGGACCATGTCAGAAAAAGTTGAAATAGTGCATATGTGAGATGCATTGCCGTCATCGGTGTCTAGATCAGCAATGGTCACAGAAGGTTGTACCTGTGTGCCGCTTTCATCTCATACCTCACTGCCAGCTTGTAGCTGTGAGGTCTCAACGAATGCCGTCATCAGAATAGGTAGCCACTGGGGACAACACTTTGCGTGAGCCGTTACCAAACCAAGCAAAGTATCGACATCCTTCGGTACTGCTGATGGGAGTGTGAGACAGACGTCTAACAAGCATTCTTCTCTGCAGAGCAGGCATCGTAGAACAGGTAGGATGCAATCTTGCCAGATTGGTCTGAATGAAAGGAACGAGGTGGTATTCAGATCTCTTAGCCGAGCCAAGCCGAGGACTTTAGTAATCCTATCTCGGTACCGCATCGCAAGCAGCGTTTCTTCCATTGTAGTCTGAGTTTTGCCTGTGACTGGACTTGCCATATCGGAGCAGAAGGAACAAAAATAAGATTCCTGCTACGAGTCCCAAGATGAGAGGCAGGCTGCCGAACACAGAGTGCACGAAATTCGGGAAGATGCTCAGGTCTGCTTCAAAGGGTGCTAACAGTCCCGAAAAAATTGTCTTAAATACATGTGCGATGCCACTGGTATCGGACATGTTTAAGATTTGACTTACCATTTCTACGAAATGCACGGGGCAATTTGTTGATTATAATGCATGTATCTCTGCTGCTGACCTTGTGACTTGCAGATCAAACGTCTCTTTAGACGAGGTCAAAGGCACAGTTTTTTGTAAAAGAATGGACTTCATTCTGCTTAAAGTATCAATTTGAATATAAGAGATATTCAATGAAGGCCCTATCGTTGCCTCCTTGTCTGGATTGCTGTTTGGATACAATACTTGCATACAGCAAGTGACCCGGGATGTAACACTAACGAGATAGGCTGTTCCTGGCAACATGCCACAACAGCTGCAATCACTTGACATAACGTAACTGCTGTTGGAAAGTTGTCTGAAAAAAGGCTCTACTTGTGTGGCAGGGGTGCCGTGCAGGTGGCATGAAAGGTCATTTGATGAACCCTTGCAGGCTCTATGCAAGTTAATTTCATGACACAGAAGTGTACCACTTAGTGAGTTTTCACAGTTGTTACCACTAAGAAATACCTCTTTTTTCCCCCCACTCCAACATCTATGTGTGTAAGGTAAATTCCAGGTTGACTTGATGTACCCGTTACCCAACCTTTCATACAGGCCCACTGGTATGTGCTTTTGGCAATATTGAAACTGAAAAGTCGTTATCGTTATTGTAATGGTGCCATGTATTATCCAATCAATGACAGGTCTTTCGGAGACTGTCAATGGTAATCTTTCTAGTTTTTCAATGCTCAGCACCGCATAGTCTGCCACTCTTTGTGCCAAAGAGATTTGTTTATCTGTTGGGTTAAAGATTGAAAATAATGATGTTGTGTTGATTAAACGCCATGGTACATAGCCTGAACGGAGATTTTGTAACGTCCAGCTTAACTGTACAATAGAATAGAACATAATTTGGACTGGCCATGTTGTAACTTTAGCATATCCTGTTCTATTATATCAATAGCAGATGATACAATTCTGTCAAATGAATAAATTCTGGAGGACAGAGTCGTTAATGTTGAATTAAGCAGAGAGAGACCCCCTCAACCAGGGGAATAGGGTACTTGTCAACAGTAGAGTAAAAGTTTCCCTTGGCAGGATTCTTAACTAATCAAGCCCACATGTTAATATTGGACAGAGTCGTTAACCCATTGTCTACTACAGATAGGTATTTTTCCAAATTAATACGATCAATTTCTCGTATTTTTTCAGCAGTTTCAATTTGCGTTACTTTCCAAGTTTCGCTGTAAGCAACATATATACCGGCGTATATGAAACGTTTTTGACACTGTTTGCGAGGTCCCAATAAGAAATCTCGCAAGTCAACGCCTTCTTTAAGTAAGGTCAAGTGTTGCTTAATTTCATGTAGTGTGGATTTCTGTAGCTATTCGAGGCATAGTTTCCCTACACTGTATGTTGGTATTATCCCTGGATGTTGTCTCTGGGAATATCTTGGGTCTGGCCTGTTCTATGTGAACCCCTGTGTTTTGTTCAGGAATCTATCTTGACAGTTATTAGTGTCTGTGGGCCAGATCAACCATTTTTACCAATCAGGATTAGTTCTATTTTGGTGCAAAATATGGGATACGTTTATCTCCTTATCTGTAGTGCTATTACTATCAGGTATGGGTTTTGGTATAGACGGTTTGTTTAAATCCTTTATCTTGGCTAAGCCAAGACAGGTTGTTTGTTGAATGGTATCAACCAGGAACATTATTTGTTCTGTGATCATGCAGGCTCTGAATAATGATTCTAAACCTTGTACCTTCCAGTCTTTTGTACCCCAGACATTTTTTGACTCAATGTTGTTTTTCCAAAATTCAAAACGAAATGTAGACAATTGTGCATAAAATGTTGCAGAATAAATCAGCTTAGTATTTGTCAACATGTTTTTCATTCCTGTCTTATTCATAATTTTAAAATAAAACGTTTCTGAATCAGTGTTATTAAACCCTGAGAAGTATGGGAATTTCTCATAAAATGTTCTCGAGCTGTCTTTTGGCGGTGTTGGACAATGTTCCCATTGATTATAAGTAAAAACATGTCTAGGATTAGCAGATTTATGCAAATAGTGGTGCCCATAATGATTAAAGCAATACATTTCTTCATAATCTGATGAACCTTCTAAATAATCATGTTCTGTAAATTTTGCTGACATTTCTAAATCTGACATCATGTTATTAATAGTTTCAAAGTCCCAATCATCAGAGAAAGTGCTCGGTGATACAAATCAACTTAAAGAAACCTTGAACTGGTGTGGATATTTCAAGAGTTCAACCGGGCCATAGATGTTGTAATCAGTAGCGTCCCATGCTATACCACCAGCTATAGGAGTGGCTGTGATGTTTACTGATGATAGTTCTCTTTTTTCAATGTGAGAAGATCTGTGAGGCTTTAGAACCAAGTTGATTTTCTGACTTGCTGTGTCCATTGTACTGTATTTTCCATCAATCATTCTTCCCAAGCTTAAAACCAAAATGAGCCAGAGCAGGAGGAAAAGTACACCTAACACAATCCACAATTCAATCCATGGGGAAATCAGATATGTTTCTCCAAGTTGATGGAAGAGTTCTGTTATTTTTTCTTTGAAAGTTTTGTTTGCTGGCTGGCCGGTGTTTCTTGATGAACTGTTGCAATTTGGGTTTCAAGAAGCACACGTTCCATGGCTTTGTTGCATAGTCCTTCTTTTCTCACTGCAGGTTTATCAAAAGTGATTAGTCTCTCAGTTTGAACCTCTTGAATTGTAGCTAGTTTTGGTCTTCTGCTACATCTTGGGAGTCCACTGGGCCTACTACTTATTATTGGCCACATGATTGTACACCTCTGTTCTCCTTTTTACCAGCCGGTGGCAGTAGTACTACTGATCTTGTTCCTTGAATTGGTAAGACAGGTACTGCTTTTCTGTAAGAAGGCCCAAATTCCTTCTTCACCGCAATCTTTTCTCTGACCAGATCCCCAATCTTTGGAATCCAGACAGGTCTTGCTGGAACAGGTGGTTTTTCTTCAGTGGTCGTCGGCTTTTGCTTTGTGTTACTTAGACTTCTTCTTGTTTCATTTAAGTCCAGTAAAACAGTCAAACGATCTTTGATATCAAAGGTTGTTTGTTCCACCACTGAAGTATGACGGTCGAGATCTTCAATCAACATTCTAGTACCAAACAAAAGTTCATACGGAGTGATTCCACCCAGAGAATGTCTTGGCAGATTATTAAGACTATGTTGGACACTTATTAGATGTTTGACCCACCCATCGCCCGAACCTAATACCCTCACTGTTATAGATTGCTTTATGTCACAGTTTTTTCTCTCTACTACCACATTACCCTCAGGAATGAAGGGACTAGAGTACCGCAATGCAATGCCCAAGCTGGCCATGGCCTCTTTGTAAGCTCGAGAGCTAAACGCAGGACCCTGGTCAGAATGTAGCGTGCCAATTACCTATGTGCAGATAAAGACTCGCAAATCTTTTATAACAGTTCTGGCGTCAGCCGACCACTGGGGCCACATCCAAATGAATCTTGTCTTAATATTTATGGGATCGGATTTGTCCGGTCGGGCGCCTGGGTGTAGATAGTCTAATGCTCTCTAATAGAGGTGTCTGGGCTGGTCTTACTGTGCTAGAGTCAGATATCTGGTCCGGTTCACAACTGCGATCTCTATTGCTGTCCTGACACTCTATTGCAAAGTTATAAACTTGCACGCTCATTCCCGGCAACCAGTACTTCGATTGTAAGTCTATTAGAGATTTTAAGATCTCTTGGTGCTTCAGACCCATTCACATGTGTGCTTCTTGAATCAAGTAAGCCCTCCGGTTCCTGTTTGGAATTACTCTGTCACCTACTCCAGGGAGTTGAGCAAAAGGAACAGAGTTTGCATCAATTATGTATGTATTTTCAAGTGGATCATTTACAGGTAACGCCGCATAGTTGCCTTCCAATGAGGCTTCTATTGCCAGCATAGTTTCTCCATCTATTCGTTTTTTAGAACGCTTTACTGAAGCTATGGAAGCCGGTTGAACAGCTGCCTTAGCGGCTTTATCAGCCAATGAATACCCTGCAACATGAATGCCATCATGTCGAAGACTCAGCGAATGTATCACATGAGTCTTTTGTAGTTCTTTCTGTATAAGAACTACTTGTTCCCATAGCTTTTTGGGCTTTATTGTGCCACCTTGCTCATCTTTGTAATCGTTTTGAATCCAGGTCTGCAAGAAATCATTATAAGACTGGACGCAGTAATGTGAATCACACACTATTAGTGTTGGGAATTAGCAATCGGCATTTTCAAGCGCCATCTTTAAAGCCTGTAGTTCAGCTCGCTGAGCTGTACAGTTTCTAAGTGATTGAGTTTTAGTGACCATTGGTCTGAATTTACCTATGTGCCAGCCACCTTTTACAATCGCACATACCGCATTGTATACTTGTTTTTCCACAACCCAATATTGCGCAGATCCGTCTGTGTAAATTACGCAGACGTACTGTTCGAGAGGCAGAATTTCGGTCGGCAGAGGAGATTCATACTCATATTCTAGATGTTCTCGTTTTTTCATTTTGGGATCAAAAGCGTGTACAACGTCTATTGCAGTAAGAGAATTAACCCATTGTATCCATTCTGGATGTAAGGCCATTGCATTTAGCATGCTAGGTCTTGTTATTGCTTCAAGGGCTGATACCGCAGTTCAAATAGATAAGCGATTCCCTTGGGCTAGGGCTCTTTCTTTTGTTACAGCAGTTTGAACCGCAGTCAGAATTTTTTCAGTAGAACTGAATTTCATTTCAGCTTGTGTGTACAAGTGGGATCTGTAAGCTATTGGTACCGTTTCTCCCTCATTAGAGGTCATGTACATAAATCTGCATCTTCCTGGAATGACTCGGATTACAAGGTTGCGTACATTTGCGCGTGTTTGCAGTTTTGTTTTAGTTAACATGTCTGTTTGTATTGAACGTAAAATTTCTGTGTGTTTCTGTGTCCCAAAAATTGGTTTGAAAACAGGTTTTATTAATTCGTAGAGAGGTTTAACCCTCTCTGCGTTGTTTAGAATGTAAGTTCTTCCCAAATTCAGGAAAGCTAGAATTGATTGTAAGTTTTTCAGCGTATTTGGAGCTTAGAGCACTGCACACTTCTCGAAGAAGTTTTCTGCTAGGCATTTGCCTTCACTTGATAACTCATATCCCAGAAAAAGGACAGTGAGATGGGCAATTCGGGATTTTTAAAAGTTGAATTTGTACCCTTCAGATGCAAACCCAAGTATAATGGTGTTCACTCTTTTCACATATGTGTGTCCAGGTCATCGTCTGTAAGATAGATGTCATCGACATAAGATAATGCCTCATCATCATACATTTGTAGTACCTCTGTTACCCTGGCTGAAAATAATCCTGGGCTATTCTTGAATCCCTGGGGGAGACGGCAACATTGCCCCTGGGCCCCCATACTGGAGAAAGCGGTCAAATACCTGCTTTCTGGTGCAATGTTTTGACAATAGAAACCATTTGAAATATCTAATGTTGTTTTATATTTTTTGCGCACAATGTTATTCATTAGTGCTGCACTGTGTGAATTTTGTACTGCAAATGTTTTGCAACAAGAGTTTAGGTGTCTGTAGTCCAATACTAAATTATAAGAATTGTCTGGTTTGAAGACAGGAAACAAAGGATTGCTCATTTGTGAGGTGCAAGTTTCAATCACCCCCTGGTATTCAAGTTGATCTAAGATCTCCCTGACTTGTTTTTTTAGCTTCTTGCTTAACAGGATACTGCCTCTGTGCAGTAGGTTGATTTTTTAACTGGATTTTACGGTGAGGAGAATCCTCATCCCATCCTACATGATTTTTATATAATGCATGGGCTTGGGCCATTGCCCATTTTCCAGCATATGTGTATTTTTTATGAATTGGAATGTGATTTGAGAAGGCAGGCATAATCATTTCTTCGCCATGTGAGCACTCCCTAACAAACTCTGGTGGCCAGTCTTTCCCAGCTTGAAGGATATCATAGCCTTTAGATACATTCTTATTATCCTAGTTATGTCCCATTCTATATGCAGTTTTATTTCATATAATTTATGGGGTACACTAACTCTGGTGTCTGCAGTGTCTACCTGAATGTTTTAATTCGTGTCCAGTTTCTCCAGAAGATTCATCAGGATCTTGAGAGCTACGGTCACTTCTGCTGCACTGTCTAGCATTGTCAGGGCCCATTCTCCGTTCTTGAGTTGTGTCCTCAGGATCCTCGGCATGTTTTATTTTAATACTAGCTACCTTCTTTTTGGGATTTTTTTTTACTTTAATGAGCAGGTTCCTTGTCTTTGGACTTGACGCGCTCTTCTTTATGTTCTAACCATCCTCTTCTTTCCGATTTCTGTGAGGAAGTCTGAAAAGATCGAGAGGGACGTGTATCATTATCTTGATATCTGTCAGGTTTTCTCAAATTATACCTATTTCTAAGGTTGTATCTTATTTCAGTGGGCTCTCGTTGGGGAGACCTACCCCCCCCCTTCTGAGATCTTTCTCTCCTTTGGGGAGACCTTCCTCTGGACTGAAACTGTTTTTCCCCGGGAGTGGTCTGTTTATTACCCTCCCACTTCATTTTTGGAGTTGTGAGATTATTCTTAATAAAAGTTTTTTTCAGGATTTTCTGTTAGTTGTGGTTTTAGTGGTTTCCCACCCAAACTATCTCTACCAAATTCTTCATAGCACTTTTCAATTATTCTGGCAAGTTCAAAAGGCTGGCCTGTTATTTCTGTATCTTTTAATTTTTGGCGGATCGCCACAGATGCTGCTTCTCCTTTTATGTTGGCTAGTAATATAGCTGAGACTTGCTTAAAGTCTTTTAGTAATTTCATACCTAGACACCGTATTCATTTTGAATCTGTCTTAGTACGTCTGGTATAACCGCCATAGACGGAACACCATGAGCTTTTGTGTAGATTAAAGCAAAGAATGTTCACTAAGTGTCACAGTCCTCCACATGTGGTGCGATCCCCATTGGTAAACAGATTGTCAGAATTCTGTGTTTTTCATGAGGTGTACTATCAGGGAATACTGCCTCTGTTTGAGTAATCTTTTGAGCTAACCAGAACCCGTTTTGCAGGTAATTTGCCATTGACTGATTGTATAGTCTGTGGTGTAATTTTATTTGTGTTCCCCTGGTGAGGGGTGTGCTGTGGAATTTTTATTGCTTGTTGGACTGTTAAAGTCTGCATGACATATTGGACCAATTGTCTATGTATTTTAATTAATTGTTTTAGCTGAACTAAAAGTTCTCTGTCTGAGATTTCTTCAATGTCAGGATGTGGTGTATAACTGGCTAGAACCGGCCATGTGGCTCCTGGTATACCTAGTGGACCAAGCCTGGTAATTGTATTGTTATGTTTTAGGGCGCCATTAAACCAGAGCTGATGCTCCTGATAAGTTAGTGGAATGTCAACGTACTCGAAAGGAACGTATTCTGTTGGAGGTTCCTCTGCTTTGTAGTAGTGGAACTCGTGTGTCACAGCATTTGCTGCTGGAAAAGTTATCCATGAATAGAATTCCTCTGTCAGCCGATTTTCATGTGCCTCTATTACAAATATAACTTTACCACCTCTCAATGATGCTCTGTTATTTATAAGTGTGTAAGTTACACTCCTTCTTACATTTATCGGGATGATTATTGCATCATCTTCATTTTCATTAAACCCTGTAACGTCTAAACCCGGTTGATTCGCATCTACTGCAGCTCCACCGGTTGCGTTGTTGTCGCCGTTATTTGACATTGTTTAACACCTTGGCTGCTTAAGAAATTCCCCTGCTGTGCTGGACCATAATGGAAATGGGTGTGGTCATGACGAGCTCAGCTCATCATGAGCACACGAGCACTGTGCCTCATGACGAGCTGAGCTCATCATGAGCACCGAAGGGGTTAATGAAAGTTTGCAGGGCAAGTTTCAAGGAGACACATATTAGGTGCACAATAATTTAGAACAGTGTATCCTTCAACGTTGACTAAACCAAAAACGAATACATAGGATTCTCCACCAACTTAGTTTTGGCAGAGATTAACCTTTCACCCACTCCAGACGTCTATTGGAGTTTTTACGGGAAAAGGGTCTGTGTGAAAAGCACGACTGAGTTACTCTAGTATCTAGCGTTAATTTATCACCTTATCAAACGTTAAGTGCCATGTAGTGTAGTTCCTATATTCCCAATAGGCTCTGCACATTGGAATAACATAAACAAAAGTTTAGACGTAGGACTTAGGTTGACTAGGTCCCTATTGAATATGTTAGACTTAATTATGAATGCCAGCTAGCTCAGAGGTCACTAGAAACCTTCTCGAGTTC
The DNA here is from genome assembly GCF_964263255.1 of Lissotriton vulgaris. Classification (NCBI taxonomy): domain Eukaryota; kingdom Metazoa; phylum Chordata; class Amphibia; order Caudata; family Salamandridae; genus Lissotriton; species Lissotriton vulgaris. Next base: position 1,291,306,001 of record NC_141689.1, on the reverse strand, counting down.
ACAAGAAGGGATTAGTTTCTGACAACCGCATAAACATGACAACTTTGCTCCCCAAGAATAAGGAGTATATCTCCATAGTCGCAGAAGCAATAGATAGCTATTTTACTCAGTCACTTGTGCATGCTTAGTTTCACCAGAAGCACAGAGAAACAGAGAGACAGACTTTTTCAATAAAACAGGTTATTTATTGAGCAGTCTTCTTTCTCATGCAAGAGAAGTGAAATGCTACAATCGCAATACTTCTCCTAAAGTAAAGTGCGTACAGGAAAAAGAGTATTATAAAATAATACTGTAAAAGCATGGTATGGTTTCTAAGCCATACGGTACTTAAAATGGATAAAATGCATTCAATGATAAAATAATGACTAAACATACTCAACTGGTGCTTCTAAGATACGCCTACTCCGGTGTACCTAACCTAAGCCTAGTACATGGGAAGAAGTACGGGAGAAGCAGTTTAAAGTTAAATAGTTTCTGCCAAGAATCTAAACCAAGAATTCTCTAAGTGTCGAATCAGCTCTGTACCTGCTTTAGAATGCAGGAGGTCTTGTAATTCTCTCTCAGGACTTGATCTCCCAGCAACCCGTAAGGGTAGCAGGGAAACACTGGAGCTGGATTTCTCTGCAAGAGAAAAGACAGCGTCTCTCTCTCAGTGCGTCAGCGGGAGGGTCAGCTTCCTTCGGCAAGAGCTACAGCAGGGCGTCGGGCAAGTAGATAGTCAATCTGCTCCAAACCACCGTGTGCTTTGCTAGGGCAGATGCTGGTATATTTATACCTGGAAGGTGCCGAGTTTGACGTAAGGTTGGACATAAGACGTCAATAAGAACTCGCAGTTCTTTCAGGACTCCAGTAGTTCTAGGACAAATCAATACAGAAGCAGGGGGATGTCCCAGACTGCTGGAGGCTTGGTTTCTCTAAGAACACGTTGTGCTTCCTAGGAGTCTGTGGGAGTAGCCTTGCCGTATTTTGACTGCATTGGCTATGTCTTAATATGGGTATGATTTTTATGCCTATATAAGAGCATGAATTGATATAACCACATAAGGGCATAAATCAGGAATATTAAACTAGAGTCCTAGATTCGTCCAAAACAAAACGCTCAGTCCATCATCCCCTTTTGTTTCGATTTTTCGCCCTGATTTGGCAGGGTATGCCAGACACAGATCCCTTGCTCACTTTGCCACTGGATTCAAGATAGCCTGGCTGAATAGGGTAATGAACCCATAACCGGTCCCAGGATGCTTGTTTCCGGTCCAGGGAAGACATGGCTTGGCAGTTCGGGCTGGACTTTTCCCATGAAGCACAGGGTCAGAGTATTTTTCATATGGAGATGTCTGAACTGGGGTGGCGGAGTGAGCTAAAGAACTATGTTGGATTCAAACCAGATTAGTTGACTGGGGGAAGGGTTTGCATTGCTCAAACGCTCTGTCCATCATCCTCTTTTGGTTTTGCTTTGTTCGCCCTAAGTTGGCAGGGTATGCCAGGATGTCAGTCCCTTGCTCAATTTGATACTGGATTCAAGATAGCCTGGCTGAAGAGGGTTATGAACCCGAAACCGGTCCCAGGATGCTTTTTTACGATCCAAGGAAGACATGGCTTGGCAGTTCGGGCTGCACTGTTCCCATGAGGCACAGGGTGACACTGATTTGCAAATGGCCATGTCTGAAGTGGAGTGGCAGAGTGAACGAAAGAACAATGATGGATTAAACCCAGATCAGTTGACTAGGGGTGAGTGTTTGCATTGCTCAAATGCTTAGTCCATCATCCCCTTTTGTTTTGCTTTTTGGCCATAAGTTGGCAGGGTATGCCCTGACACGGGTCCCTTGCACAATTGGCCACTGGATTCAAGATAGCCTGGCTGAAGAGGGTTATGGACCCGAACCGGTCCCAGGATGCTTGTTTCCTGTCCAGGGAAGACATGGCTTGGCAGTTCGGGCTGGACTGCTCCCATGAGGCACAGGGTCAGACTGATTTGCATATGGCCATGTCTGAACCGGGGTGGTGGAGTGAGCTAAAGAACGATGATGGATTCAACCCAGATCAGTTGACTGGGGGTGAGTGTTTGCATTGCTCAAATGCTCCGTCCATCATCCCCTTTGGATTTGATTTATTTTCCATAAGTTGGCTGGGTATGCCCAGCCATGGGTTCCTTTCTCACTTTGCCACTGGTTTCAAGATAGCCTGGCTGAAGAGAGTTATGAACCCAAAACCGGTCCCAGGATGCTTGTTTCCAGGACAGAGAAGACATGGCTAGGTTGTTCGGGCGGGACTGTTGCCATGAGGCACAGGGTCAGGCTGATTTGCATATGGCAATGTCTGAATAGGGGTGGTGGAATGAGCTAAAGAACGATCATGGATTAAACCCAGATCATTTGAATGGGGGTGAGTGTTTGCTTTGCTCAAATCCCCCATCCATCATCCCCTTTGGTTTGGCTTTGTTCGTCCTAAGTTGGCAGGGTATGCCCAGACATGGTTTGCTTGCTCACTTTGCCACTGGATTCAAGATAGCCTGGCTGAAGAGGGTTATGAACCAGAAACCGGTCCCAGGATGCTTGTTTCGGTCCAGGGAAGACATGGCTTGGCAGTTCGGGTTGGACTGTTCCCATGAGGCACAGAATCAGAATGATTTGCATACGGACATGTCTGAACTTGGGTGGCCGAGTGAACTAAAGAATGATGATGGATTAAACCCAGATTAGTTGATGGGGAGGAGGGTTTGCATTGCTCAAACATTCTGACCATTATCACCTTTGGCTTTGCTTTGTTCGCCCTAAGTTGGCAGGGTATGCCAGGATGTGGGTCCCTTGCTCACTTTGACACTGGATTAAAGATAGCCTGGCTGAAGAGGGTTATGAACCCGAAACCGGTCCCAGGATGCTTGTTTACGAACCAAGGAAGATATGGCTTGGCAGTTCGGGCTGGACTGTTCCCATGAGGCACAGGGTCAGACTGATTTGCAAATGGCCATGTCTGAAGTGGAGTGGCAGAGTGAACGAAAGAACAATGATGGATTAAACCCAAATCAGTTGACTAGGGGTGAGTGTTTGCATTTCTCAAACGCTCAGTCCATCATCCCCTTTTGTTTTGCTTTTTCGCCATAAGTTGGCAGGGTATGCCCAGACACGGGTCACATGCTCAATTTGCCACTGGATTCAAGATAGCCTGGCTGAAGAGGGTTATGGACCCGAAACCGGTCCCAGGATGCTTGTTTCCGGTCCAGGGAAGACATTGATTGGCAGTTCTGGCTGGACTGTTCCCATGAAGCACAGGGTCAGACTCATTTGCGTATGGCTATGTCAGAACTGGGGGGGGCGGAGTGAGCTAAAGAACGATGATGGATTAAACCCAGATTAGTTGACTGGGGGGGAGGGTTTGCATTGCTCAAACGCTCTGTCCATCATCCCCTTTGGTTTTACTTTGTTCACCCTAAATTGGCAGGGTATGCCCAGACGTGTGTTCCTTGCTCACTTTGCCACTGGATTCAAGATTGCCCGGCTGAAGAGGGTTATGAACCCATTACTCGTCCCAGGATGCTTGTTTCCAGTACAGAGAAGACATGGCTTGGCAGTTCGGGCTGGACTGTTCCCATGAGGCACAGGGTCAAACTGATTTGCATATGGCCATGTCTGAATAGGGGTGGTGGAATGAGCTAAAGAACGATGATGGATTAAACCCAGATCATTTGAATGGGGGTGAGTGTTTGCTTTGCTCAAATGCTCCGTCCATCATCCCCTTTGGTTTGGCTTCGTTCGTCCTAAGTTGGCAGGGTATGCCCAGACGTGGTTTGCTTGCTCACTTTGCCACTGGATTCAAGATTGCCTGGCTGAAGAGGGTTATGAACCGGAAACCGGTCCCAGGATGCTTGTTTCGGTCCAGAAAGACATGGCTTGGCAGTTCGGGTTGGACTGTTCCCATGAGGCACAGGGTCAGAATGATTTGCATACGGACATGTCTGAACTTGGGTGGCCGAGTGAACTAAAGAATGATGATGGATTAAACCCAGATTAGTTGACTGGGGGGGAGGGTTTGCATTGCTCAAAAATTCTGACCATTATCACCTTTGGTTTTACTTTGTTTGCCCTAAGTTGGCAGGGTATGCCCAGACGTGGGTCCCATGATCAATTTGCCACTGGTTACAAGATAGCCTGGCTGAAGAGGGTTATGAACCCATAACCGGTCCCAGGATGCTTGTTTCCGGTCCAGGGAAGACATGGCTTGGCAGTTCGGCCTGGACTGTTCCGATGAGGCAGAAGGTCAGACTGTTTTGCATATGGCCATGTCTGAACTGGTGTGGTGGAGTGAGCTAAAGAACGATGATGGATTAAACCCAGATCAGTTGAGTAGGGGTGAGTGTTTGCATTGCTCAAACGCTCAGTCCATCATCCCCTTTTGTTTTGCTTTTTTCGCCCTAAGTTGGAATGGTATGCCCAGACACGGGTCCCTTGCTCACTTTGCCACTGGATTCAAGATAGCCTGGCTGAAGAGGGTTATGAACCCGAACCGGTCTCAGGATGATTGTTTCTGGTCCAGGGAAGACATGGATTGGCAGTTGACGCTGGACTGTTCCCATGAAGCACAGGGTCAGACTGATTTGCATTTGACCATGTCAGAACTGGGGTGGCGGAGTGAGCTAAAGAACTATGTTGGATTAAAACCAGATTAGTTGACTGGGGGAAGGGTTTGCATTGCTCAAACGCTCTGTCCATCATCCCCTTTGGTTTTGCTTTGTTCGCCCTAAGTTGTCAGGGTATGCCTGGATGTGGGTCCCTTGCTCACTTTGACACTGGATTCAAGATAGCCTGGCTGAAGAGGGTTATGAACCCGAAACCGGTCCCAGGATGCTTGTTTACGAACCAAGAAAGACATGGCTTGGCAGTTTGGGCTGGACTGTTCCCATGAGGCACAGGGTCAGACTGATTTTCAAACGGCCATGTCTGAGGTGGAGTGGCAGAGTGAACGAAAGAACAATGATGGATTAAACTCAGATCAGTTGACTACGGTTGAGTGTTTGCATTGATCAAACGCTCAGTCCATCATCCCCTTTTGTTTTGCTTTTTCACCATAAGTTGGCAGGGTATGCCCAGATACGGGTCCCTTGCTCAATTGGCGACTGGATTCAAGATAGCCTGGCTGAAGAGGGTTATGGACCCGAACCGGTCCCAGGATGCTTGTTTCCGGTCCAGGGAAGACATGGATATGCATTTCGGGCTGGACTGTTCCCATGAAGCACAGGGTCAGACAGATTTACTTATGGCCATGTCAGAACTGGGGTGGTGGAGTGAGCTAAAGAACGATGCTGGATTAAAATCCGATTAGTTGACTGGGAGGAGGGTTTGCATTGCTCAAACGCTCTGTCCATCATCCTCTTTGGTTTTGCTTTGTTCGCCCTAAGTTGGCAGGGTATGCCAGGATGTGGGTCCCTTGCTCACTTTGACAATGGTTTCAAGATAGCCCGGCTGAAGAGGGTTATGAACCCGAAACCGGTCCCAGGATGCTTGTTTCTGGTCCAGGGAAGATATGGCTTGGCATTTCGGGCTGGACTGTTCTCATGAAGCAAAGGGTCAGACTGATTTGCATATGGCCATGTCAGAACTGGGGTGGCAGAGTGAGCTAAAGAACGATGATGGATTAAACCCAGATCAGTTGACTGGGGGTGACTGTTTGTATTGCTCAAACGCTCCGTCCATAATCCCCTTTGGTACTGCCTTATTCGCTCTAAGTTGGCAGGGTATGCCCAGACGTGGGTTCCTTGCTCAATTTTGCCACTGGATTCAAGATAACCTGGCTGAAGACGGTTATGAACGCGAACCCTTCCCAGGATGCTTATTTCCAGTCCAGGGTAGACATGGCTTGGCAGTTTGGGCTGGACTGTTCACATGAGCCACAGGGTGAGACTGATTTGCATATGGCCATGTCAGAACTGGGGTGGCAGAATGAGCTAAACAACGATGATGGATTAAACCCAGATCAGTTGAGTAGGGGTGAGTGTTTGCAGTGCTCAAACGCTTAGTCCATCATCCCCTTTTGTTTTGCTTTTTCACCCTAAGTTGGAAGGGTATGCCCAGACACGGGTCCCTTGCTCACTTAGCCACTAGATTCCAGATAGCCTGGCTGAAGAGGGTAATGAACCCAAACCGGTCCCAGGATGCTTGTTTCCAGTCCAGGGAAGACATGGCTTGGCAGTTAGGGCTGGACTGTTCTCATGAAGCACAGGGTCAGACTGATTTGCATATGGCCATGTCAGAACTGGGGTGCGGAGTGAACTAAAGAATGATGTTGGATTAAAACCAGATTAGTTGACTGGGGGGAGGATTTGCATTGCTCAAACGCTCTGTCCATCATCCCCTTTGGTTTTGCTTTGTTCGCCCTAAGTTGACAGGTTATGCCAGGATGTGGGTCCCTTGCTCACTTTGACACTGGATTCCAGATAGCCCGGCTAAAGAGGGTTATGAACCCGAAACCAGTCCCAGGATGCTTGTTTCTGGTCCAGGGAAGACATGGCTTGGCAGTTCGGGCTGGACTGTTCCCATGAGGCACAGGGTCAGACTGATTTACATCTGGTCATGTCTGAACTGGGGTGGTGGAGTGAGCAAAAGTACGATGATGGATCAAACCCAGATCATTTGAATGGGGGTGAGTGTTTGCATTGCTCAAATCCTCTGTCCATCATCCCCTTTAGTTTGGCTTTGTTCGCCCTAAGTTGGCAGGGTATGCCCAAACATGGGTCGCTTGCTCACTTTGCCACTGGATTCAAGATAGCATGGCTGAAGAGGGATATGAACCCGAAACTGGTCCCAGGATGCTTGTTTCGGTCCAGGGAAGACATGGCTTGGCATTTCGGGTTGGACTGTTTCCATGAGGCACAGGGTCAGAATGATTTGCATACGGACATATCTGAACAGGGGTGGCGGAGTGTACTAAAGATGGATGATGGATTAAACCCAGATCAGTTGACTGGGGGTGAGTGTTTGCATTGCTCAAATGCACCGTCCATCATCCCCTTTGGTTTTTCTTTGTTCGCCCTAAGTTGGCAGGGTATGCCCAGACATGGGTCCCTTGCTCACTTTTCCACAGTATTCAAGATAGCCTGGCTGAAGAGTGTTATAAACCCGAAAATGATCCCAGGATGTTTGTTTCCGGTCCAGGGAAGACATGGCTTGGCAGTTCGGATGGACTGTTCCCATGAGCCACAGGGTCAGACTGATTTGCATATGGCTATGTCTGAACTGGAGTGGCAGAGTGAACGAAAGAACGATGATGGATTAAACCCAGATCAGTTGACTGGGGGTGAGTGTTTGCGTTGCTCAAACCCTCCGTCCATCATCCCCTTTGGTTTTACTTTGTTCGCCCTAAGTTGGCAGGGTATGCCCAGACGTGGGTCCCTTGCTCACTTTGCCACTGGATTCAAGATAGCCTGGCTGAAGAGGGTTATGAACCCGTAACTGTTACCAGGATGCTTGTTTCTAATCCAGGGAAGACATAGCTTTGCAGTTCAGGCTGTACTGTTCCCATGAGGCACAGGGTCAGACTGCTTTGCATATGGCCATTTCTGAACTTGGTGGCAGAGTGACTAATGAACGATGATGGATTAAACGCAGATCAGTTGACTGGGGGTGAGTGTTTGCATTGCTCAAATGCTCCGTCCATCATCCCCTTTGGTTTGGCTTTGTTCGCCCTAAGTTAGCAGGGTATGCCCAAACATGGGTCCCTTGCTCACTTTGCCAATGGTTTCAAGATAGCCTGGCTGAAGAGAGTTATGAACCCGAAACCGGTCCCAGGATGCTTGTTTCCAGTACAGAAAATACATGGCTTGGCAGTTTGGGTTAGACTGTTTCCATGAGGCACAGGGTCAGACTGATTTGCATATGGCCATGTCTGAACTGGGGTGGCGGAGTGAGCAAAAGAACGATGATGGATTAAACCCAGATCATTTGAATGGGGGTGAGTGTTTGCATTGCTCAAATGCTCCGTCCATCATCCCCTTTGGTTTGGCTTTGTTCGCCCTAAGTTAGCAGGGTATGCCCAAACGTGGGTCGCTTGCTCACTTTGCCACTGGATTCAAGATAGCCTGGCTGTAGAGGGTTATGAACCTGAAACCGGTCCCAGGATGCTTGTTTTGGTCCAGGAAAGACATGGCTTGGCAGTTCGGGTTGGACTGTTTCCATGAGGCACAGGGTCAGACTGATTTGCATACGGCCATGTCTGAACTGGAGTGACAGAGTGATTGAAAGAACGATGATGGATTAAACCCAGATCAGTTGATTGGGGGTGAGTGTTTACATTGCTGAAATGCTCCGTCCATCATCCCCTTTGGTTTTGCCATTTTCGCCCTAAGTTGGCATGGTATGCCCAGACGTGGGTCCCTTGCTCACTTTGCCACTGGATTCAAGATAGCCTGGCTTAAGAGGGTTATGAACCCAAAACCGATCACAGGATGCTTGTCTCCGGTCCAGGGAAGATATGGCTTGACAGTTCGGGCTGGACTGTTCCCATGAGGCAGAGGGTCAGACTGAATAGCATATGGCCATGTCTGAACTGGGGTGGGGGAGTGAGCTAAAGAACGATGATGGATTAAACCCAGATCAGTTGACTGGGGGTGAGTGTTTGCATTGCTCTAACGCTCCGTCCATCATCCCCTTTGGTAATGCTTTGTTCGCTTTAAGTTGGCAGGGTATGCCCAGACGTGAGACCCTTAGTCACTCTGGGCCCGATTCACAGACCTAACTTAAGACAAAATCCTAAACTTACTACCATTTTGGTATTCACAGAAGGCACTTAGTCATTTTGGTATTCACAGAAGGCACTTACTCATTTCGATATTCACAGAAGTTAGGAGTCCTCACTTTAGGACTCCTAAATGCCTTCTGTGAATACCGAAAGTCTTAAAGTTAGGATTTTTCTCAATTTAGTAGTAGTAAAGTTAAGACTCCTAACTTTCGGACTCCTAAATGCCTTCTGTGAATACCAAAAGTCTTAAAATTAGGATTTTTCTCAGTTTAGTAGTAGTAAAATTAGGACTCCTAACTTTAGAACTCCTAAATGCCTTTTGTGAATATCCAAAGTCTTAAAATTAGGATTTTTCTCGATTTAGTAGTAGTAAAGTTAGGACTCCTAACTTTCGGACTCCTGAATGCCTGCGGTGAATACAGACAGTCTTAAAATTAGGATTTTCCTCAACTTTACTACAACTAAACTGAGTAAAATCCTAATTTTAAGACTTTCGGTATTCACAGAAGGCATTTCGGAGTCCTAAAATTAGGAGTTCTAACTTTACTACTACTAAATTGAGGAAAATCCTAATTTTAAGACTTTCGGTATTCACAGAAGGCATTTAAGAGTCCTAAAGTTAGGAGTCCTAACTTTACTACTACTAAACTGCGAAAAATCCTAATTTTAAGACTTTTGGTATTCACAGAAGGCCTTTAGGAATCCTAAAGTTAGGACTCCTAACTTCTGTGAATACCGAAATTTGTAAGTGACTTCTGTGAATACCAAAATGAGTAAGTGCCTTCTGTGAATAAAACAATGGTAGTAAGTTTAGGATTTTGTCTTAAGTTAGTTCTGTGAATCAGGCCCTTTGCAACTGGATTCAAGATAACCTGGCTCAAGAGAGTTATGAACCCGAAACCGGTTCCAGGAAGCTTGTTTCCGATCCAGGGAAGACATGGCTTAGCAGTTCGGGCTGGACTGTTCCCATGAGCCACAGGGTCAGACTGATTTGCATATGGCCATGTATGAGCTAGAGTGGCAAAGTGAACGAAAGAACGATGATGGATTAAACCCAGATCAGTTGACTGGGGGTGAGTGTTTGCATTGCTCAAACCCTCCGTCCATCATCCCCTTTGACTTTGCTTTGTTCGTCCTAAGTTGGCAGGGTATGCCCAGAAGTGGGTCCCTTGCTCACTTTGCCACTGGGTTTAAGATAGTCTGGCCGTAACAGGTCCCAGGATGCTTGTTTCCGGTCCAGGGAAAACATGGTTTTGCAGTTCAGGCTGTACTGTTCCCATGAGTCACAGGGTCAGACTGCTTTGCATATGGCCATTTCTGAACTGGGTGGCAGAGTTGTGGTATTGGGTTCCCAAGGCCTACATGCTCCGCAGAAATACCCACTTACACCAAAGAACTGTTGGCACGGAAACTGAAAAGTACAAAAGACAAGTTTATTAAGACCCCATGGGGTGGTGGTACATTCCTACAGCACCCTTCGGCAATGCAAGAAGTATCACACCGAACGTTGGTGCGAGTCCTTCTTTTATACATTTTTACAGGTAATAAAAGGTAGGCGGTACAAGGTTACAGAGCTTTATGTACATATAAGGTCATTTTTGGAGCACAGCCAACTCATGGGAGGGGTTACAACTCCACTGGTCAGTTTGGCGGAACATTCCTGAGGGGTGACTGGTCAGTTGGGACTGCGCATGTACAGGCTTGACCGTTACTAAAAATAGCCTGTTGCTGGGCAAACTCGGATGGTCAGCGGCACGGACAAAGGACTAAAGGGCATGCTGACCACGAGGCCGCTCATTCCCTCAAATGGCCGCTGTAACATACAAAATGGCGTTTTATAATATGGTCAAGTTAAGGAGAATAACGTGTAGCAAAGCTAAGCGCTAACCCGGCCATTGTCAAATTACGACAGACGACCTGTTTAGCGTTTAGCTGAAGCTACCTCATAGTGGACGTAGTCGGGATACTCATCTTTGATATCAATTAACATTATTTGAGCAACTTCTTTATGAAGCATCATTTCATTTTGAGCAAGAGTTTGTCTGGATGGAATGCAAGCTGATAAGCACATAGAACACAAGGCAGGGCCACATTGTATACATAAACATATAAAGAACAGTATCCCAACAATGATACATAAAATCGTCAGCAGTTTCCAACCCCAAGTGGTAAGCATCGACCAGAACCACCCCGAAAGAGTCCAAGTACCATTGTCCGGGTGTATTTCAGCAGCTATTTTGTGGAGCTTTGAGATAGCATGATAAACAGAAGGTGAATTATCAGGCACGTACACGCAGCAGCTACTTCCGATGATTCTACATGCCCCCCCACGGTCAGCTAGAACCACATCTAGAACCATGCAATTCTGGAGCGTAACAATTCTAGAAATCTGGAGTTCTTCCGTTATGTTCTCCAATGCAATAGCAGTGTCATTGGCTACAGCCTCGACAACACGAGTCAGACGTCGTATTTTCCGACTGTTCAAGGCAGCCCCCACAAAGGAAAACAGTCCCAAATTAAAGTCTACATATTGTTGTAAGGCGGTATCGGTGTGGTCAATGTCTTCCAGAACCACAGTTCGTTTAACTCGATTTAATACAAAATCGTGATAAAGCACGTAGTCATTGTGATACATTGGTGGGGCAATGAATACAGGGGGCAATACAAAAGATATATAGCACGTGCCTAACCACCCTAAAGGTAGCTGATGATAACCTTTAGTTCCGCAAATAAAGTAGGTATTACGGGATGCCACACACGAGATGCCATTCGGACTGTCAAAGGTGAGTGTGGTGTTACATTCACTTTTTCCAACCGGGATTGTACCTTTATTACGTATGCACAGATCAGCCTTAGTATTTATAACATTTATAACATGTAAGCTAGACATATTAATATTCCTTTGATTGCTGTAAATTCGAGGTGCAGACATATTATCGGGGCGATACTCTTCCCATTCAAATCGTGTACCCTCGGCTCGTGGATAACCATCCTTGTCATGGTAGCATATTTTATTCAGACGGAAAAGCACCCCCCCTTTCGTTGGCCATCGTAAAGTGAATAGGAGGGTATACCAGGCGTTACAGGAACCATTATGGGAAAATGGGAGTGGGATGAGCGGGGTACCCCCTTTCTTCTGATGCCCAGGCAACATCCCACACACCCAGCAATTAGAAGTGTTCGTCATATTATGAGTATGATGCAAAATCTGAATGAAGCTATTGTTCAGGTAAGTCTGTCGGTGCCGTTCTTCATGGTAGGGCAAGGTGAAGTGAAAATGTTCAGATGGAGCCGGGGTAGTCGGCAGCAAGTGTTCTCGTACAGGCACCACAAGTTCTACTACCCAGGCTATTACTGCTATCACCACGATTGTCAGTACGAACAAAATGGCACCAAGAATTCTTTTGTCTCGTGGTGCAGAAGACGCCATAGTTCAAGAGTTCACAATGTCTCAAATGTTCAACTACAAAAATTAAAAACAGTGGTGCTGAGCTCCGAGGTAGCCATTGTTTTCTTCTCCGGGGTCAAGACGGGTGTCGCTACTCTTGGCAGAACTGATCCCCCCCCCTTGAGATTCCCGGTTTCCGTTTCACAAACCCCTGAGCGGTAACCAACCAGTCTCGCACAAAAAGGAAATCTTCCTCCTATCTTGGCCGCAAATCGTAGCGCTGTCGTCCAGAAACAGTGTGGTCCGGGAAGGCTCCCTCAGATTCGGCCGACGTCACAGCTGGGCTCTTTTCATTATCCAAGATCTCTTTGTAGTCGGACAGCACAGTAGGATTCACCAGGTCAGGAGAGACGCGGCGGCAGTGAGTTGAATGCACCCACCGCTTTCTGTTGGTCACTCGTACAGCCGTTCGAGTTGCTAGGAGGACTTGCTCGGGGCCACGCCACCTCGGTTCCAAGCTATTCGTCCTCTCAAACGACTTGATCATCACATAGTCTCCAGGACGGAGACTATGTGCCTCTCCAATAGAGTTGTCAGGGAGCGCTTCTCGAACCTGTTGATGAATGGAAAGCAAATCATTTGTTAATCGTGCCAAATAATCATTCATCATTATACAAGGCACATCATGTAGCAATCGCGGCTTAGGAACTCCCCATATATTCATAGGCCTTCCAAACACCACTTCATACGGTGTGAGGCCAGTTCGAGAGTGGGGCACTGATCTAAGAGAGAGCAATGCTAGCGGTAAGGCATCCGGCAACTTCAATGACGTGGACGCCACAATCTTAGCCAGTTTCAGCTTCAACGTGGCATTGTACCGCTCAACAAGACCTGCTGACTGAGGATGGAACACAGCATGAAACTTCTGCTGAATCCCCAGTCCTTTTAGCACATGTTCCACTATTTTCCCAACAAAATGAGGCCCATTATCGCTCCCCAAAAAATTTTCAAACTCCAAATCGAGGGAGGTACTCCTTGAGCAACACCTTAGCTGTTGTCAAAGCTGTATTATCTTTCGTGGGGAAGGCCTCAACCCATTTGCTAAAAGCACACACCACCACTAAGACATACTTAAGGTTATTGCAACGCTCAAGCTGGATGTAATCCATTTGGAGTACCTCGAATGGTGCAGAAGGTGGAACGAACCCTCCTTTCGGAGTATGGGTCCCTTTTGCAGGATTGTGCTGTGAACATATCAAACAGGTCTGCACTACTCTCTTAGCAGTATTGGCAATCTCGGGATGCTCCCAAACTCGTGTTAACAATCGAGTGATTGCAAGAGCTCCCACATGCGCTAATCCGTGTGTCATCTGGACCATCGCCTGCAAGTAAGCTGCAGGCAATTTCCATCTCTCCATGTCCTTGCTTCTCCAACAACCCTCGTCATCTAGTACCTCTTCTGCTGCCCATGCTGCAAGTTCTGATTCAGTCGCTGATTTTTGGATGTCTAGTATCTCCGCTCTAGCATCATACCATCGCTCAGCCTGTGATTTTGTTACATACATGGGGGAGTTAGTTCGGGACAAAGCTGTTTGTCTTGCTATGCTGTCTGCAAAAGCATTGCCTTGACCCACTTTATCAGTGATCTTTTTATGTGCACTGCATTTAATTATCGCTACTTTCTTTGGACAAAGCAACGCGTTTAGGAGATCACGCACCAGTTCTCCGTGCATAATGTGTACTCCATGAGAAGTCAAAAACCCACGCTCTTTCCAGAGCAAGCCAAAATCATGCGCTACTCCGAAAGCGTACCGGCTGTCTGTGTAGATGTTCACACATAGGCCAGCACTCAATTCGCAGGCTCTTGTTAAAGCTATCAGCTCTGCTGCCTGAGCCGATTTCTGTGGTATTCGTGCTGTTTCTACCACTGTTTTAAGTCTCGTCGTGATCGCATATGCTGCAGAGGTCGTGCCATCTGGCAGCCTCAAACACGATCCATCAACCCACAGTTCCCCATCCACATCTGGAAGTGGCATATCCTGTAAGTCGACACGACCCTTTGTTTGTTCCTCGGTCAGGAAAACACAATCATGATATTTTTCCTCCTGACCCTCTTCGGCCGGAAAAGGCAGTAAAGTGGCAGGATTCAGGGTAGCGGATCTTTTCAATGTGATGTGTGGCGCCAGAAGTGTGAGCTCATATCCTGTCAAACGTGCGCTCGTGAGATACTGTGTTTTCGTTTGATTCAACAGGGCATCTACTGCGTGGGGAACTAACACCAACAATTTGGCCGATAAAACTATTCCCTCACTCTGCCGTATAGCTACTGCTGTTGCTGCAACTGCTCGGAAACACCCAGGTAACCCTTGTGCTACAGTATCAAGAATGGCTGAAAAATACGCACATGGCCTTTGTTTATCCCCGTGTGCTTGCACTAACACTGATAACGCGCACCCATCTTTCTCGTGCACGTACAATGTGAAAATCTTTGTATAATCTGGTGTACCTAGAACGGGTGCAGAGCAAAGGGATTGCCTCAATTGTTCAAACGCATTCTGACATTCATCTGTCCATTCAAGGGGCATTGGTGTAGTTTTGGACAGTAACGCTAACAAAGGTTTTATAATGTGCGAAAACCCCATGATCCACTGTCTACAAAAGGACGTTAAACCTATAAAGGCACGTACATCTCTCTGAGTGCAGGGAACTGGTGTGTCTAAAATTGCCTGAATTCGATCTGATGTTAATGCACGCCCCTCCTTAGACAAAAGATGACCGAGGTAGGTCACCTTGGGTCTACAGTATTGACGTTTTTTCTTCGAAACTTTGTGGTTATTCTGAGCCAAGAAGGAAAGCAAAGCCAGAGTACTCTCCTCACATTGTACATAGGTGTCTGCAGCTAACAAGAGGTCGTCAACATACTGTATAAGGGCTACTCCAGATTGCAATTCAAAAGAATCAAGCTGTCTTTTTAAAGGCTGGCTGTAGATGCTAGGACTCTCAGTGTAACCTTGAGGAACACGACAAAATCTATACGATTTATTATTTAACGTAAAGCCAAATAAATATCTGCTATCAGGATGGATGGGGATGGAAAAGAACGCATTTTTGAGGTCAATGACACTAAATGTCGTCGCTGTTGGGGGAACCAATGTGAGCAATGTCGTGATGTCGGACACTACCGGATATTGGGGGATGACAATTTTGTTAATTTCTCTCAAATCAATAATAAATCGATCGACCTTGTCGTCAGTATCTTTCTTAAGAATCAGAAGAATAGGGCTGTTGCAAACATTGTAAGGAACCTCCTCCACTACGCCTGCAATGATCAAATCTTGAACAATGTGGGTCAGGGCAATTTCACCTTCCCTGGAAATCTTATACTGTGGCACACGTCGCAAAAGTACTCCCTCCTTTACAGTGATTCGAATAGTTGGAATAAGCATCTGTCCCACATCCGTGTCTGAGGTCGCCCATAACGTGTGCGGGAGAGAGGCTAATGCTTCGATTTTTTGTATAGTGCAAAATCTGTCTGAATCTGGATAATTGTCGTTCAAAATAACTCGCACTCCCTCGGGAGCGCAACGTATCGTTGCTCGAAAATATTTGAGCAAATCAATGCCCAGAATGTTATCTGGGGTGTGAGGTGACAACAAGAATGGACCAAAACTAAAACATTTATCAATACAAAGTGCAAGAGGTTGTGATAATGGGCTAGGAGAGGGTGTGCCATCAAACCCTATACATGTTATCGTTTCGCCAGACAGGGGAGCCCTCGGAACCAAGTTTTTGGACAAAGCGCTATGAGTAGCTCCTGTGTCGACTAAAAACTGATCAGTAGAACCCAAAATGCCCGCTGTTACATATGGACCTCTCTGATCTACTGGCACTTCAACTGATTCCGTACCCCATCCTATGCAGTCCTATGCATGCACATAATCCGGATGCTCCACATTTTCACCCTTCGATATCTGATACTGGTTCCGTCTATCAAAGGTATTACGTTCATCCTGGCCACGGCCCCTCTCTTCAACCCTACCACGATCACCTCCGCCACCTCTCGCCCCCGAATAACTGTTCCTCGACCTTCCACCTCCTCGACCACGTTGACTACGTTGCTCACGAAGTACCGGACAATCTTCAGCCCAATGCCCAAACTCCTTACAATAGGCACATTGGTCCTCTGCTATATCCGTACAACCATATGATGCATTACTCCCTCCTTGTCTACCTCTATCATTCCCTCTAGATTGCGTTCCACGAACCTGTGCCAACATCACCTTCATTTTCAATTCCTTCGCTTTCTTATCAACACTTTCTTTAGCCTCCAATTCCTGCCGCTCATAATACTGAGCCATGGTTAACAAAGACGCAGGGGTCGCCGTGGCCCAGGAACTTTCACTCGTCTTTAATCGTTTTTCAATCTCTGGTAGGAGATTAGCCACATACTTATCTACAAATGCCTACCCGTATCATCGGTTAACGATTGACCACTGTAATCGTGAAACGCCTCTTCGAAGCGTGTAAAGAAATCTGATACCGTTTCATCTAACTTTTGTTTGAACGAAGCTAGCATGGTCCAATCAATCTTTTTAGAAGGAACAAGCGTTTTTAGTTTAGTTAAGATAGCCGCTGGGAGGTCTAGAATCAAATCACATGGTTTACATGCAGGTTCCCTGTCTAAAT
This sequence comes from Lissotriton vulgaris, assembly GCF_964263255.1. Classification (NCBI taxonomy): domain Eukaryota; kingdom Metazoa; phylum Chordata; class Amphibia; order Caudata; family Salamandridae; genus Lissotriton; species Lissotriton vulgaris. Next base: position 1,291,289,200 of record NC_141689.1, on the reverse strand, counting down.
CAGCCTGGTTTATTTCTTTCCACGTTCCCCCAAGCATTGTTTCATCATTATTTTTACGAATCAATCTCCACATATCAGGCGGAAGAATTAACCCAAAAAAGAGATCTATATCAACAAGAGTCATAACACAGGAGGAAATGGCCCCCTCCACCCCTTCATAGAATGCGGCTGGATTTTTACGAAGATCGGGTAAGGAATTTTTTAACGCCATAACATCTGCTCTATTCCAGGGCGTATACACCCAATTATATATAAAATACCCCTTCGCATCCTTCGATGTTTTATCCTCATCTGTACTGTCCCCTTTTGGTGGAACATACAAAGGTGCAGCTTCACGCATAGGCATAACATGTACTTTAGAATTCTTATCTGAACCCCGGAGAGAACACTCCTTAGTCTGCTCTGTTGGCCCCGGCGCGGACTCCTTTTTATTTTCTTCCCGCAACCTGGACGTCTCATCCCGTAGCGTGATTAGTTGTTTGAAAAATGTATCGACATCTGCAAGAACAAATAGACCTTTATCCAGATTCTCACGATGAACCGACACAGCCTTAGGTTCCAAAGTCTCTGAATATTTACGAAATGTAGTAACAACTTCATCAGCAAGAGTATTCAAAAAACACATCAGTTCTCGTTCTGTCCATTTACCCCTCTCGGCAACCATGTCAGACACAGTTACATAATTTAAATTCAATTTACGGGCCCAACTACGCAAGTCCGCGGCTTTCTCCGCAGATAACCTGACACCGGACTTATCCCCTTTTCCCGACTTATCCTGTCCTTCATCATCAGAATCTGCAGTCAGAGCCGTAGTAAGAACGTACGTAGGCGGTGATCGATCTAATACCGAAAAATCATCAATTTCATTAGTAAGGACAGGATAAAGTGGTCGTCGAATAGGAAATTGACCGGTCGTTTGCAAATTACGTTCCCGTTCCTCCCTCTCTTTCTTTTCCTGCGCCTCCTTTTCCTCAAGCTGTAAAGCCTTATCTCGAGCAGCCTTGCGCTGCTCTTTGTCCGCCAAGGCAACTTCACGCTTCATACGTTCACGCACCGCTTTCTCCCACATTCGTACACAATCAAACATATTCTGTCTAGACCTGCGCTGAAACAAACATTGCTCCACAAACTGAACCTTTCGTAAATCAAACGACCCATGTAGTGGCCATTGCAGCTCTGGATCAGTTCTAGGGTATTTATGCCATAATTTACTGTACAGTATAGGGGGAAGGCCGAATTTCACATACATCTCACGATTTGGAGTTCCTTCTGGGGGAGCCGGCTGTGATTCCGCTAACCTAATTGTGGTACCATTTCCAAAACAGCACATCCCTCGGAGCGTGCTTAAAGCAGGCATGTTCAAAAAGTACCACGAAAGCGTGATACCATAAAAATGGCACTTACAGTACTTCACACAAATGTGCCGCTCAGAATACAGACGAAATTAGAGAAACATCTCTACATGCCTGCCTATGTGAAGTGCACTACACATATAGGTTCAAAGTTCACAAAGTCAAAATTGTTAGCTAACTCAAATCATAGTCACAGTCACAGAACTTCAGTAAGCGTCCGTAGACTACCTTACCGATCACAAATCTTACCCAAATCTCAAAAGTCCAGATTCCAACTGCCAAGGTCTTTAATCGAATCAGCCAAACGGCACTATCCAGCAACGCAGACGATCAAGAACTCAGTCGGAGACCGGCGCCACCTGGAAGGTCAGATCAGAAGGAAAGGAAGTAAACACTGTGGGTGCCAAGACTCGGGTCACTCGGTGGCAGCGTACGCGTCCATGGCGAGTTTCCAATCCTTCGTCACGACCTCTCCTTCGGGCATCCGAGTCGCCGATGAGTCCCTTCGTGGTCGCCAATTTGTGGTATTGGGTTCCCAAGGCCTACATGCTCCGCAGAAATACCCACTTACACCAAAGAACTGCTGGCACGGAAACTGAAAAGTACAAAAGACAAGTTTATTAAGACCCCATGGGGTGGTGGTACATTCCTACAGCACCCTTCGGCAATGCAAGAAGTATCACACCGAACGTTGGTGAGAATCCTTCTTTTATACATTTTTACAGGTAATAAAAGGTAGGCGGTACGAGGTTACAGAGCTCTATGTACATATAAGGTCATTTTTGGAGCAGAGCCAACTCATGGGAGGGGTTACAACTCCACTGGTCAGTTTGGCGGAACATTCCTGAGGGGTGACTGGTCAGTTGGGACTGCGCATGTACAGGCTTGACCGTTACTAAAAATAGCCTGTTGCTGGGCAAACTCGGATGGTCAGCGGCACGGACAAAGGACTAAAGGGCATGCTGACCACGAGGCCGCTCATTCCCTAAAATGGCCGCCGTAACATACAAAATGGCGTTTTCTAATATGGCCAAGTTAAGGAGAATAACGTGTAGCAAAGCTAAGCGCTAACCCGGCCATTGTCAAATTACGACAGAGTGAACTAAAGAACGATGATGGATTAAACCCAGATCAGTTGACTGGGGATGAGTTTTTGCATTGCTCAAACTCTCCGTCCATCATCCCCTTTTTGGATTTGCTTTCTTCGCCCTAAGTTTTCAGGGTATGTCCAGATGTGGTTTTCTTGCTCACTTTGCCACTGCATTCAAGATAGCCTGGCTGAAGAGGGTTATGACCCCGAAATCGGTCCCAGGATGCTTGTTTCCGGTCCAGGGAAGACATGGCTTGGAGGTTTGGGATGGACTGCTCCCATGAGGCACAAGGTCAGACTGATTTGCATATGGCCATGTCTGAACTGGCGTGGCGGAGTGAGCTAAAGAACAATAATGGATTAAACCCAGATCAGTTGCCTGGGGGGGTGGGTTTGCATTGCTCAAACGGTCCGTCCATCATCCCCTTTGGTTTTGCTTTGTTCGTCCTAGGTAAGCAGGGTATGCACAGACGTGGGTCCCTTGCTCACTTTGCCACTGGATTCAAGTTAGCCTGGCTTAAGAGGGTTATGAACCCGAAACCGGTCCCAGGATGCTTGTCTCCGGTCCAGGGAAGATATGGCTTGACAGTTCAGGCTGGACTGTTCCCATGAGGCAGAGGGTCAGACTGAATAGCATATGGCCATGTTTGAACTGGGGTGGGAGAGTGAGCTAAAGAACGATGATGGATTAAACCCAGATCAGTTGATGGGGAGACTGTTTGCATTGCTCTAACGCTCCGTCCATCATCCCCTTTGGTAATGCTTTGTTCGCTCTAAGTTTGCAGGGTATGCCCAGACGTGTGTTCCTTGCTCACTTTGCCACTGGATTCAAGATAACCTGGCTGAAGAGGGTTATGAACCCAAAACCGGTCCCAGGATGCTTGTTTCCTGTCCAGTAAAGACATGGCTTGGCAGTTCGGGCTGGACTGTTCCCATGAGGCACAGGGTCAGGCTGATTTGTATATGGCCTTGTCTGAACTGGGGTGGCGGAGTGAGCTAAAGAATGATGATGGATTAAACCCATATCATTTGACTGGGGGTTATTGTTTGCATTGCTCAAATGCTCCATCCATCAACCCCTTTGGTTTTGTTTAGCTCGCCCTAAGTCGGCAGGGTATGCCCACACGTGGGTCCCTTGCTCACTTTTCCACTGGATTCAAGATAGCCTGGCTGAAGAGAGTTATGAACCCGAAAGCGGTCCCAGGATGCTTGTTTCCAGTCCAGGGAAGACATGGCTTGGCAGTTCGGGCTGGACTGTTCCCATTAAGCACAGGGTCAGACTGATTTGCATATGGCCATGTCAGAACTGGGGTGGTGGAGTGAGCTAAAAAACGATTATGGATTAAACCCACATTAGTTGACTGGGGGGAGGGTTTGCATTGCTCAAACACTCTGTCCATCAACCCCTTTTGTTTTGCTTTTTCACCCTAAATTTCAAGGGTATGCCCAGACACGGGTCCCTTGCTCACTTTGACACTGGATTCAAGATAGCCTGGCTGAAGAAGGTTATGAATACGAAACTGGTCCCAGGATGCTTGTTTCTGGTCCAGGGAAGACATGGCTTGGCAGTCAGGCTGGACTGTTCCCATGAGCCACAGGGTCAGACTTATTTGCATATGGCCATGTCTGAACTGGGGTGGCGGAGAGAGCTAAAGAACGATGATGGATTAAACCCAGATCAGTTGAGTGGGGTGAGTGTTTGCATTGCTCAAACGCTCAGTCCATCATCCCCTTTTGTTTTGCTTTTTCACCCTAAATTGGAAGGGTATGCCCAGACACGGGTCCCTTGCTCATTTTGCCACTGGATTCAAGGTAGCCTGGCTGAAGAGGGTTATGAACCCGAACCGGTCCCAGGATGCTTGTTTCCGGTCCAGGGAAGACATTGCTTGGCAGTTTGGGCTGGACTGTTCCCATGAAGCACAGGGTCAGACTGATTTGCATATGGCCATGTCAGAACTGGGGTGGCAGAGTGAGCTAAAGACCGATGTTGGATTCAAACCAGATCAGTTGACTGGGGGTGATTGTTGACATTGCTCAAATGCTCCGTCCATCATCCCCTTTGTATTTGCTTCGTTCACCCTAAATTGGCTGGGTATGTCCAGTCGTGGGTCCCTTGCTCACTTTGCCAATGGTTTCAAGATAGCCTGGCTGAAGAGAGTTATGAACCCGAAACCGGTCCCAGGATGCTTGTTTCCAGTACAGAAAAGACATGGCTTGGCAGTTTGGGCTAGACTGTTTCCATGAGGCACAGGGTCAGACTGATTTGCATATGGCCATGTCTGAACTGGGGTGGCGGAGTGAGCAAAAGAACGATGATGGATTAAACCCAGATCATTTGAATGGGGGTGAGTGTTTGCATTGCTCAAATGCTCCGTCCATCATCCCCTTTGGTTTGGCTTTGTTCGCCCTAAGTTAGCAGGGTATGCCCAAACATGGGTCGCTTGCTCACTTTGCCACTGGATTCAAGATAGCCTGGCTTAAGAGGGTTATGAACCTGAAACCGGTCCCAGGATGCTTGTTTTGGTCCAGGGAAGACATGGCTTGGCAGTTCGGGTTGGACTGTTTCCATGAGGCACAGGGTCAGAATGATTTGCATACGGCCATGTCTGAACTGGAGTGACAGAGTGAACGAAAGAACGATGATGGATTAAACCCAGATCAGTTGATTGGGGGTGAGTGTTTACATTGCTCAAATGCTCCGTCCATCATCCCCTTTGGTTTTGCTTCTTTCGCCCTAAGTTGGCATGGTATGACCAGACGTGGGTCCCTTGCTCACTTTGCCACTGGATTCAAGATAGCCTGGCTGAAGAGGGTTATAAACCTGAAACCAGTCCCAGGATGATTGTTACTGGTCCAGGGAAGACATGGCTTGGCAGTTTGGGCTGGACTGTTGCCATGAGGCAGAGGGTCAGACTGATTTGCATATGGCCATGTCTGAATTGGGGTGGCGGAGTGAGCTAAAGAACGATGATGGATTAAACCCAGATTAGTTGACTAGGGGTGAGTGTTTGCATTGCTCAAACGGTCCGTCCGTCATCCCTTTTGGTTTTGCTTTGTTCGTCCTAAGTCGGCAGGGTATGCGCAGACGTGGGTCCCTTGCTTACTTTGCCACTGGATTCAAGATAGCCTGGCTTAAGAGGGTTAAGAACCGGAAACCGATCACAGGATGCTTGTCTCCGGTCCAGGGAAGATATGGCTTGACAGTTCGGGCTGGACTGTTCCCATGAGGCTGAGGGTCAGACTGAATTGCATATGGCCATGTCTGAACTGGGGTGGGGGAGTGAGCTAAAGAACGATGATGGATTAAACCCAGATCAGTTGACTGGGGGAGACTGTTTGCATTGCTCTTACGCTCCGTCCATCATCCCCTTTGGTAATGCTTTGTTCGCTCTAAGTTGGCAGGGTATGCCCAGACGTGTGTTCCTTGCTCACTTTGCCACTGGATTCAAGATAACCTGGCTGAAGAGGGTTATGAACCCAAAACCGGTCCCAGGATGCTTGTTTCCTGTCCAGTGAAGACATGGCTTGGCAGTTCGGGCTGGAATGTTCCCATTGTGGAGTGGTGTGGCTCACTGGTTAGAGGCGGCAGACCCGGAAGCAGAGAACGGCCCGGGATCAGGTTTGATTCCCGACGCGGCAGGGTCGTGGACCAGGGTCAACGGACTCGATAATTCTCGCCTCGGTACCTACTCTAACCAGGGATCACACTCGGCAACTCTGGGCATTAAGCTTGCCTCATCTCTACAACGGCACCCCACAGACGCCGGGGATGCCTGGTTTCACCTTGGAAATACCCAGAAGGGACCATCTCACAGGTTCCCCAGCGGTCTTCAGCACCAGGACACCCCGAGATGGGGTAACAGTGCGCTTTACAAGTATCATCATTACATTACATTAGGCACAGGGTCAGATTGATTTGCATATGGCCATGTCTGAACTGGGGTGGTGGAATGAGCTAAAGAATGATGATAGATTAAACCCAGATCAGTTGACTGAGGGTGAGTGTTTGCATTGCTCACATGCTCCGTCCATCATCCCCTTTGGTCTTGCTTCATTCGCCCTAAGTTGGCACGGTATGACCAGACGTGGGTACCTTGCTCACTCTGGGCCTAATTCACAGACCTAACTTAAGACAAAATCCTAAACTTACTACCATTTTGGTATTCACAGAAGGCACTTACTCATTTTGGTATTCACAGAAGGCACTTACTCATTTCGGTATTCTCAGAAGTTAGTAGTCCTAACTTTAGGACTCCTAAATGCCTTCATTGAATACCGAAAGTCTTAAAGTCTTAAAGTTAGCATTTTTCTCAGTTTAGTGGTAGTAAAGTTAGGACTCCTAACTTTAGAACTCCTAAATGCCTTCTGTGAATACCCAAAGTCTTAAAATTAGGATTTTTCTCAATTTAGTAGTAGTAAAGTTAGGACTCCTAACTTTTGGACTCCTAAATGCCTGCTGTGAATTCAGACAGTCTTAAAATTAGGATTTTCAGTTGACTGAGGGTGAGTGTTTGCATTGCTCACATGCTCCGTCCATCATCCCCTTTGGTCTTGCTTCATTCGCCCTAAGTTGGCACGGTATGACCAGACGTGGGTACCTTGCTCACTCTGGGCCTAATTCACAGACCTAACTTAAGACAAAATCCTAAACTTACTACCATTTTGGTATTCACAGAAGGCACTTACTCATTTTGGTATTCACAGAAGGCACTTACTCATTTCGGTGTTCTCAGAAGTTAGTAGTCCTAACTTTAGGACTCCTAAATGCCTTCATTGAATACCGAAAGTCTTAAAGTCTTAAAGTTAGCATTTTTCTCAGTTTAGTGGTAGTAAAGTTAGGACTCCTAACTTTAGAACTCCTAAATGCCTTCTGTGAATACCCAAAGTCTTAAAATTAGGATTTTTCTCAATTTAGTAGTAGTAAAGTTAGGACTCCTAACTTTTGGACTCCTAAATGCCTGCTGGGAATTCAGACAGTCTTAAAATTAGGATTTTCCTCAACTTTACTACAACTAAACTGAGTAAAATCCTAATTTTAAGACTTTCGGTATTCACAGAAGGCATTTAAGAGTCCTAAAGTTAGGAGTCCTAACTTTACTACTACTAAACTGCGAAAAATCCTAATTTTAAGACTTTTGGTATTCACAGAAGGCCTTTAGGAGTCCTAAAGTTAGGACTCCTAACTTCTGTGAATACCTAAATTTGTAAGTGTCTTCTGTGAATACCAAAATGAGTAAGTGCCTTCTGTGAATACGAAAATGGTAGTAAGTTTAGGATTTTGTCTTAAGTTAGTTCTGTGAATCAGGCCCTTTGCAACTGGATTCAAGATAACCTGGCTCAAGAGAGTTATGAACCCAAAACCGGTTCCAGGAAGCTTGTTTCCGATCCAGGGAAGACATGGCTTAGCAGTTCGGGCTGGACTGTTCCCATGAGCCACAGGGTCAGACTGATTTGCATATGGCCATGTCTGAGCTAGAGTGGCAAAGTGAACGAAAGAACGATGATGGATTAAACCCAGATCAGTTGACTGGGGGTGAGTGTTTGCATTGCTCAAACCCTCCGTCCATCATCCCCTTTGATTTTGCTTTGTTCGTCCTAAGTTGGCAGGGTATGCCCAGAAGTGGGTCCCTTGCTCACTTTGCCACTGGGTTCAAGATAGTCTGGCCCTAACAGGTCCCAGGATGCTTGTTTCGGGTCCATGGAAAACATGGTTTTGCAGTTCAGGCTGTACTGTTCCCATGAGTCACAGGGTCAGACTGCTTTGCATATGGCCATTTCTGAACTGGGTGGCAGAGTGAACTAAAGAACGATGATGGATTAAACCCAGATCAGTTGACTGGGGATGAGTTTTTGCATTGCTCAAACGCTCCATCCATCATCCCCTTTTTGGATTTGCTTTCTTTGCCCTAAGTTTTCAGGGTATGTCCAGATGTGGTTTCCTTGCTCACTTTGCCACTGCATTCAAGATAGTCTGGCTGAAGAGGGTTATGACCCCGAAATCGGTCCCAGGATGCTTGTTTCCGGTCCAGGGAAGACATGGCTTGGAGGTTTGGGCTGGACTGCTCCCATGAGGCACAAGGTCAGACTGATTTGCATATGGCCATGTCTGAACTGGCGTGGCGGAGAGAGCTAAAGAACAATGATGGATTAAACCCAGATCAGTTGACTGGGGGAGAGTGTTTACATTGCTCAAACGGTCCGTCCATCATCCCCTTTGGTTTTGCTTTGTTCGTCCTAAGTAAGCAGGGTATGCACAGACGTGGGTCCCTTGCTCACTTTGCCACTGGATTCAAGTTAGCCTGGCTTAGGAGGGTTATGAACCCGAAACCTGTCCCAGAATGCTTGTCTCTGGTCCAGGGAAGATATGGCTTGACAGTTCAGGCTGGACTGTTCCCATGAGGCAGAGGGTCTGACTGAATAGCATATGGCCATGTCTGAACTGGGGTGGGGAAGAGAGCTAAAGAACGATGATGGATTAAACCCAGATCAGTTGACTGGGGGTGAGTGTTTGCAATGCTCTAACGCTCCATCCATCATCCCCTTTGGTAATGCTTAGTTCGCTTTAAGTTGGCAGGGTATGACCAGACGTGAGTCCCTTGCTCACTCTGGGCCCGATTCACAGACCTAACTTAAGACAAAATCCTAAACTTACTACCATTTTGGTATTCACAGAAGGCACTTACTCATTTTGGTATTCACAGAAGGCACTAACTCATTTCGGTATTCACAGAAGTTAGGAGTCCTCACTTTAGGACTCCTAAATGCCTTCTGTGAATACCGAAAGTCTTAAAGTTAGGATTTTTCTCAATTTAGTAGTAGTAAAGTTAAGACTCCTAACTTTCGGACTCCTAAATGCCTTCTGTGAATACCGAAAGTCTTAAAATTAGGATTTTTCTCAGTTTAGTAGTAGTAAAATTAGGACTCCTAACTTTAGAACTCCTAAATGCCTTTTGTGAATACCCAAAGTGTTAAAATTAGGATTTTTCTCGATTTAGTAGTAGTAAAGTTAGGACTCCTAACTTTCGGACTCCTAAATGCCTGCTGTGAATACAGACAGTCTTAAAATTAGGATTTTCCTCAACTTTACTACAACTAAACTGAGTAAAATCCTAATTTTAAGACTTTCGGTATTCACAGAAGGCATTTCGGAGTCCTAAAGTTAGGAGTTCTAACTTTACTACTACTAAATTGAGGAAAATCCTAATTTTAAGACTTTCGGTATTCACAGAAGGCATTTAAGAGTCCTAAAGTTAGGACTCCTAACTTCTGTGAATACCGAAATTTGTAAGTGTCTTCTGTGAATATCAAAATTAGTAAGTGCCTTCTGTGAATACGAAAATGGTAGTAAGTTTAGGATTTTGTCTTAAGTTAGTTCTGTGAATCAGGCCCTTTGCAACTGGATTCAAGATAACCTGGCTCAAGAGAGTTATGAACCCGAAATCGGTTCCAGGAAGCTTGTTTCCGATCCAGGGAAAACATGGCTTAGCAGTTCGGGCTGGACTGTTCCCATGAGCCACAGGGTCAGACTGATTTGCATATGGCCATGTCTGAGCTAGAGTGGCAAAGTGAACGAAAGAACGATGATGGATTAAACCCAGATCAGTTGACTGGGGGTGAGTGTTTGCATTGCTCAAACCCTCCGTCCATCATCCCCTTTGATTTTGCTTTGTTCATCCTAAGTTGGCAGGGTATGCTCAGAAGTGGGTCCCTTGCTCACTTTGCCACTGGGTTCAAGATAGTCTGGCCGTAACAGATCCCAGGATGCTTGTTTCCGGTCCAGGGAAAACATGGTTTTGCAGTTCAGGCTGTACTGTTCCCATGAGTCACAGGGTCAGACTGCTTTGCATATGGCCATTTCTGAACTGGGTGGGAGCGTGAACTAAAGAACGATGATGGATTAAACCCAGATCAGTTGACTGGGGATGAGTTTTTGCATTGCTCAAACGCTCCGTCCATCATCCCCTTTTTGGATTTGCTTTCTTCGCCCTAAGTTTTCAGGGTATGTCCAGATGTGGTTTCCTTGCTCACTTTGCCACTGCATTCAAGATAGCCTGGCTGAAGAGGGTTATGACCCCGAAATCGGTCCCATGATGCTTGTTTACGGTCCAGGGAAGACATGGGTTGGAGGTTTGGGCTGGACTGCTCCCATGAGGCACAAGGTCAGACTGATTTGCATATGGCCATGTCAGAACTGGCGTGGCGGAGTGAGCTAAAGAACAATGATGGATTAAACCCAGATCAGTTGACTGGGGGAGAGTGTTTGCATTGCTCAAACGGTCCGTCCATCATCCCCTTTGGTTTTGCTTTGTTCGTCCTAAGTAAGCAGGGTATGCCCAGACTTGGGTCCCTTGCTCCCTTTGCCACTGGATTCAAGTTAGTCAAGCTTAAGAGGGGTATGAACCCGAAACCGGTCCCAGGATGCTTGTCTCCGGTCCAGGGAAGATATGTCTTGACAGTTCAGGCTGGACTGTTCCCATGAGGCAGAGGGTCAGACTGAATAGCATATGGCCATGTCTGAACTGGGGTGGGGGAGTGAGCTAAAGAACGATGATGGATTAAACCCAGATCAGTTGACTGGGGGAGACTGTTTGCATTGCTCTAACGCTCCGTCCATCATCCCCTTTTGTAATGCTTTGTTCGCTCTAAGTTTGCAGGGTATGCCCAGACGTGTGTTCCTTGCTCACTTTGCCACTGGATTCAAGATAACCTGGCTGAAGAGGGTTATGAACCCAAAACCGGTCCCAGGATGCTTGTTTCCTGTCAAGTGAAGACATGGCTTGGCAGTTCTGGCTGGACTGTTCCCATGAGGCACAGGGTCAGGCTGATTTGTATATGGCCTTGTCTGAACTGGGGTGGCGGAGTGAGCTAAAGAATGATGATGGATTAAACCCAGATCATTTGACTGGGGGTTATTGTTTGCATTGCTCAAATGCTCCATCCTTCAACCCCTTTGGTTTTGTTTAGTTCACCCTAAGTCGGCAGGGTATGCCCAGACGTGGGTCCCTTGCTCACTTTTCCACTGGATTCAAGATAGCCTGGCTGAAGAGAGTTATGAACCCGAAAGCGGTCCCAGGATGCTTGTTTCCAGTCCAGGGAAGACATGGCTTGGCAGTTCGGGCTGGACTGTCCCATGAAGCACAGGGTCAGACTGATTTGCATATGGCCATGTCAGAACTGGGGTGGTGGAGTGAGCTAAAAAACGATGATGGATTAAACCCAGATTAGTTGACTGGGGGGAGGGTTTGCATTGCTCAAACACTCTGTCCATCAACCCCTTTGGCTTTGTTTCATTCGCCCTAAGTCGGCAGGGTATGCCCAGACGTGGGTCCCTTGCTCACTTTTCCACTGGATTCAAGATAGCCTGGCTCAAGAGAGTTATGAACCTGAAAACCGGTCCCAGGATGCTTGTTGCCGGTCCAGGGAAGACATGGCTTGGCAGTTCGGGCTGGAATGTTCCCGTTGTGGAGTGGTGTGGCTCACTGGTTAGAGGCGGCAGACCCGGAAGCAGAGAACGGCCTGGGATCAGGGTTCGATTCCCGACGCGGCAGGGTCGTGGACCAGGGTCAACGGACTCGATAATTCTCGCCTCGGTACCTACTCTAACCAGGGATCACACTCGGCAACTCTGGGCATTAAGCATGCCTTATCTCTACAACGGCCCCCCACAGACGCCGGGGATGCCTGGTTTCACCTTGGAGATACCCAGAAGGGACCATCTCACAGGGAAAGCCAGGACGGGTTCCCCAGCAGTCTTCAGCGCCAGGACACCCCGAGATGGGGTAACAGTGCGCTTTACAAGTATCATCATTACATTACATTAGGCACAGGGTCACATTGATTTGCATATGGCCATGTCTGAACTGGGGTGGCGGAGTGAGCTAAAGAACGATGATAGATTAAACCCAGATCAGTTGACTGAGGGTGAGTGTTTGCATTGCTCAAATGCTCCGTCCTTCATCCCCTTTGGTCTTACTTCATTCGCCCTAAGTTGGCACGGTATGACCAGACGTGGGTACCTTGCTCACTCTGGGCCCAATTCACAGACCTAACTTAAGACAAAATCCTAAACTTACTACCATTTTGGTATTCACAGAAGGCACTTACTCATTTTGGTATTCACAGACGGCACTTACTCATTTCGGTATTCTCAGAAGTTAGGAGTCCTAACTTTAGGACTCCTAAATGCCTTCTTTGAATACCGAAAGTCTTAAAGTCTTAAAGTTAGCATTTTTCTCAGTTTAGTGGTAGTAAAGTTAGGACTCCTAACTTTAGAACTCCTAAATGCCTGCTGTGAATACAGACAGTCTTAAAATTAGGATTTTCCTCAACTTTACTACAACTAAACTGAGTAAAATCCTAATTTTAAGACTATCGGTATTCACAGAAGGCATTTAGGAGTCCTAAAGTTAGGAGTCCTAACTTTACTACTTCTAAACTGAGAAAAATCCTAATTTTAAGACTTTTGGTATTCACAGAAGGCCTTTAGGAGTCCTAAAGTTAGGACTCCTAACTTCCGTGACTACCGAAATTAGTAAGTGTCTTCTGTGAATACCAAAATGAGTAAGTGCCTTCTGTGAATACGAAAATGGTAGTAAGTTTAGGATTTTGTCTAAAGTTAGTTCTGTGAATCAGGCCCTTTGCCACTGGATTCAAGATAACCTGGCTCAATAGAGTTATGAACCCCAAACCGGTCCCAGGATGCTTGTTTCCGGTCCAGGGAAGACATGGCTTAGCAGTTCAGGCTGTACTGTTCCCATGAGGCAGAGGGTCGGAATGATTTGCATATGTCCATGTCTGAACTGGAGTGGCAGAGTGAACGAAAGAACGATGATGGATTAAACCCAGATCATTTGACTGGGGGTGAGTGTTTGCATTGCTCAAACCCTCCATCCAACATCCCCTTTGGTTTTGCTTTGCTAGTCCTAAGTTGGCAGGGTATGCCCAGACGTGGGTCCCTTGCTCACTTTGCCACTGGATTCAAGATAGTCTGGATGAAGAGGGTTATGAACCCGTAACTGGTCCCAGGATGCTTGTTTCCGGTCAGATGAAGACATGGCTTGGCAGTTCGGGCTGGACGGTTCCCATGAGGCACAGGGTCAGGCTGATTTGTATATGGCCATGTCTGAACTGGGGTGGCGGAGTGAGCTAAAGAACGATGATGGATTAAACCCAGATCAGTTGACTGGGGGTTATTGTTTGCATTGCTCAAATGCTCCGTCCATCAACCCCTTTGGTTTGTTTTGTTCACCCTAAGTTGGCCGGGTATGCCCAGACGTGAGTTCCTTGCTCACTTTGCCACTGGATTCAAGATAACCTGGCTGAAGAGGGTTATGAACCCAAAACCTGTCCCAGGATGCTTGTTTCCGGTCAAATGAAGACATGGCTTGGCAGTTCGGACTGGACTGTTCCCATGAGGAACAGGGTCAGGCTGATTTGTATATGGCCATGTCTGAACTGGGGTGGGGGAGTGAGCTAAAGAATGATGATGGATTAAACCCAGATCAGTTGACTGGGGGTGAGTGTTTGCACTGCTCTAACGCTCCTTCCATCATCCCCTTGGGTAATGCTTTGTTCGCTTTAAGCTGGCAGGGTATGCCCAGACGTGAGTCCCTTGCTCACTCTGGGCCCGATTCACAGACCTAACTTAAGACAAAATCCTAAACTTACTACCATTTTGGTATTCACAGAAGGCACTCACTCGTTTTGGTATTCACAGAAGGCACTTACTCATTTCAGTATTCACAAAAGTTGGGAGTCCTCACTTTAGGACTCCTAAATGCCTTCTGTGAATACCGAAAGTCTTAAAGTTAGGATTTTTCTCAATTTAGTAGTAGTAAAGGTAAGACTCCTAACTTTCGGACTCCTAAATGCCTTCTGTGAATACCGAAAGTCTTAAAATTAGGATTTTTCTCATTTTACTAGTAGTAAAATTAGGACTCCTAACTTTAGAACTCCTAAATTCCTTTTGTGAATACCCAAAGTCTTCAAATTAGGATTTTTCTCGATTTAGTAGTAGTAAAGTTAGGACTCCTAACTTTCAGACTCCTAAATGCCTGCTGTAAATACAGACAGTCTTAAAATTAGGATTTTCCTCAACTTTACTACTACTAAACTGAGTAAAATCCTAATTTTAAGACTTTCGGTATTCACAGAAGGCATTTAGGAGTCCTAAAGTTAGGAGCCCTAACTTTACTACTACTAAACTGAGAAAAATCCTAATTTTAAGACTTTTGGTATTCACAGAAGGCCTTTAGGAGTCCTAAAGTTAGGACTCCTAACTTCTGTGAATACCAAAATTAGTAACTGTCTTCTGTGAATACCAAAATGAGTAAGTGCCTTCTGTGAATACGAAAATGGTAGTAAGTTTAGGATTTTGTCTTAAGTTAGTTCTGTGAATCAGGCCCTCTGCCTTTGGATTCAAGATAACCTGGCTCAAGAGAGTTATGAACCCAAATCCGGTCCCAGGATGCTTGTTTCCGGTCAAAGGAAGACATGGCTTAGCAGTTCAGGCTGTACTGTTCCCATGAGGCACAGGGTCGGACTGATTTGCATATGGCCATGTCTGCACTGGAGTGGCAGAGTGAACGAAAGATCGATGATGGATTAAAGCCAGATCAGTTGACTGGAGGTGAGTGTTTGCATTGCTAAAACCCTCCATCCAACATCCCCTTTGGTTTTGCTTTGTTAGTTCTAAGTTGGCAGGGTATGCCCAGAAATGGGTCCCTTGCTCACTTTGCCACTGGATTCAAGATAGTCTGGATGAAGAGGGTTATGAACCCGTAACTGGTACCAGGATTCTTGTTTCCGGTCCTGGGAAGACATGGCTTTGCAGTACAGGCTGTACTGTTCCCATGAGGCACAGGGTCGGACTGATTTGCATATGGCCATTTCTGAACTGGAGTGGCAGAGTGAACGAAAGAACGATGATGGATTAAACCCAGATCAGTTGACAGGGGGTGAGTGTTTGCATTGCTCAAATGCTCCATCCATCATCCCCTTTGGTCTTGCTTCCTTCGCCCTAAGTTGGCAGGGTATGCCCAGACGTGGGTTCCTTGCTCACTTTGCCACTGGATTCAAGATAACCTGGCTGAAAAGGGTTATGAACCCAAAACCGGTCCCAGGATGCTTGTTTCCGGTCCAGTGAAGACATGGCTTGGCAGTTCGGGCTGGACTGCTCCCATGAGGCGCAGGGTCAGGCTGAATTGTATATGGCCTTGTCTGAACTGGGGTGGCGGCGTGAGCTAAAGAACGATGATGGATTAAACCCAGATCAGTTGACTGGGGGTTATTGTTTGCATTGCTCAAATGCTCCGTCCATCAACCCCTTTGGTTTTGTTTTGTTCGCCCTAAGTCGGCAAGGTATGCCCAGACGTGGGTCCCTTGCTCACTTTTCCACTGGATTCAAGATAGCCTGGCTGAAGAGAGTTAGGAACCCGAAAGCGGTCCCAGGATGCTTGTTTCCAGTCCAGGGAAGACATGGCTTGGCAGTTCGGGCTGGACAGTTCCCATGAGCAACAGGGTCAGGCTGATTTGTATATGGCCATATCTGAACTGGGGTTGCGGAGTTAGCTAAAGAACGATGATAGATTATACCCAGATCAGTTGACTGGGGGTTATTGTTTGCATTGCTCAAGTGCTCCATCCATCAACCCCTTTTGTTTTGTTTTATTCGCCCTAAGTCGGCAGGGTATGCCCAGACGTGGGTCCCTTGCTCACTTTTCCACTGGATTCAAGATAGCCTGACTCAAGAGAGTTATGAACCTGAAAACCGGTCCCAGGATGCTTGTTGGCGGTCCATCGGAAGACATAGCTTGGCAGTTCGGGCTGGAATTATCCCATTAGGCACAGGGTAGGATTGATTGGCATTTGGCCATGTCTGAACTGGGGTGGCGGAGTGAGCTAAAGAACGATGATAGATTACACCCAGATCAGTTGACTGAGGGTGAGTGTTTGCATTGCTCAAATGCTCGATCCATCATCCCCTTTGGTCTTGCTTCATTCGCCCTAAGTTGGCAGGGTATGCCCAGACGTGGGTCCCTTGCTCACTCTGGGCCCGATTCACAGACCTAACTTAAGACAAAATCCTACACTTACTACCATTTTGGTATTCACAGAAGGCATTTACTTATTTTGGTATTCACAGAAGGCACTTACTCATTTCGATATTCACAGAAGTTAGGAGTCCTAACTTTAGGACTCCTAAATGCCTTCTGTGAATACTGAAAGTCTTAAAGTTAGGATTTTTCTCAATTTAGTACTAGTAAAGTTAAGACTCCTAACTTCAGGACTCCTAAATGCCTTCTGTGAATACCGAAAGTCTTAAAATTAGGATTTTTCTAAATTTAGTAGTAGTAAAGTTAGGACTCCTAACTTTCGGACTCCTAAATGCCTTCTGTGAATACCGAAAGTCTTAAAATTAGGATTTTTCTCAGTTTAGTGGTAGTAAAGTTAGAACTCCTAACTTTAGAACTCCTAAATGCCTTCTGTGAATACACAAAGTCTTCAAATTCGGATTTTTCTCAATTTAGTAGTAGTAAAGTTAGGACTCCTAACTTTCGGACTCCTAAATGCCTGCTGTGAATACAGACAGTCTTAAAATTAGGATTTTCCTCAACTTTACTACAACAAAACTGAGTAAAATCCTAATTTTAAGACTTTCGGTATTCACAGGAGGCATTTAGGAGTCCTAAAGTTAGGAGCCCTATCTTTACTACTACTTGTAGGAAGGTGGACATCTGACTATGGTTACCCCCAAACTTTTTGCCTGGTGTTTAGCTTGTTTTTGACATAGTTGGCCTGGGATCCTGCTATTCAGGGCCCCAGGCTGATTGCTCTCTCCTTAAAATGGACTCCATGTACCTTAGGTGCATACATAATTGGAACTGGTTCACCTTATTGGCCCCTGTAACAGTGTACCCTAGGTACCCAGAGCATAGGTGTTTCCAAGGCCTGTCAGGGGCTGCATCATGTATTGTGCCACCCCTGGCCTGGCCTCCACATTTGACACAGCTGGCTGATCACTCAGCTGGGGTAAGTTGGTGTAATCACCTCTTACTTAGATATAGTATCCCTAAATCTAGCCTTAACTGGACACATATGTTCCTATCAGCAACTCCTATGGAAGGCCTCATCAATCCTGGAGGCAGAGTGCTTTGAAATATGTGAGATGGTGCTCTAGCATGAGCTGAGCCTGTCTGCAGCTTTCGGGAACCACTCCCTTAGCTGTTCCGGGATATTGCCATACCATTTACTCTTAAGTGCATTATAATCCTCGCGGTTATATGCTAACTTTGGTTTGGCTTTATCAAAACATGTCGAGTAAGGTGTCATACGATTTGGAATACTATCCCCTTGACAGTTCTGTCGACGGGGATAGCATTCTACCCTTCTAGAGGGACACAACATGTGTGTAGCCTTAACCCCGGTTAAAGTTAACCAGAGTCTCAGCATCACAAAATGGATGCTACCACCACAGACACAAGTCTGACCTCCTGCTGCTGGGAGTCCTTCCAGCGAAGGAGGCTTGGACAAAGGGTTTCCTGCCTTGGGAGGTGCGAGCACCACCCCAGACAGGATTTTATGTATTGGGTAGGACAGGGCTGAATAGATTGAGACATGCCCGGGGCACACAAGGTGTCCCCGTGCATAAGCCAGTCCAAACCGGTCCTGCGACTTTCCAGACCCAGGCCTGGCGAGGAGCTGGAAAAAGGAAAGGGGGTGTAACCGCCCCCCTTCCTGGTCCCACCCAGAGGAGGGACCTAGCAGCTGATCCACCCCTCAGATTGGGAGCAGTGCCAGAGCACATCAGATCATCCTGAAATAACTTGAAACTAAGAAGACGACTGGACTTCGACATTCTGCTGCACAGAAGACTGAAGAGCATCTCCCTTGTGGCCTTGGAGTAGCCACCCTGTGAACACAGGTACCAACCAGCGAATCGACGTCTGCTTTGCTGCTGCCTCCCGCCGGAGCCCGAGCCCAAAGCCTGACAAGACCCAGACTCTTAGACTTCACACAGCCCGATCCATAGTCCCTGCAAAGAAGGGACCCGTGGAGGCACCGAGAGACGTGGGACTGGACATCTTGGAAGACACCCGAAGAGCTGACTGCGCAGCATCAGAGGCACCCTCGACATTGTGCTTTGTGGACTGAGAACCCCCACCAACGAGCAGCCCTTGCTCCGAAGATCAGCCCCCCAGCATCTCCATGATCTGCGTGGGGCCCTTTTGTATTGTGCCACTCGACGCGCCATCCCGGCCACTAGCCACGTGGTCAGCGGCCATCTTGGCAACGAAACCGAAGAACTACACTGCGGGTCTGGTTGCTCCAGACTTGCCCTCGCTCCTGTGAAAAGGAGCACACGCTCTGACCTTGCTGGTCTGAGTGATAAGCCTTTTTTGACTCCTGCATGGCTTGCATTAGTCAAGGCCTGTTTGCTCTGATCAAGTTGCTGACATCGCCAACAGCAAGAAGCCTGCGTACGACAGCTTGTGACCGACTCCTGGATGTCCTCAACCCCCGGTGTCCACGTGGCTGCAGAGAGAAGCTACACCTCAACGCCTGTTTGCACCCAACATCGCCTGGTTCCAATCTGGATCCACGGTAGTCACTGGCTAGTGACTTTGAACATTGTCCCCTCTGCTTTCAGGTCTTCACATCTTCAGATCCACCCTTGGTTCCACCAGAACTCTTCACATCGAGCCGCCTGCAGCATATTCAGCTCCGAGCACCATCGACTAGCGTGACGAAACCCGACACTACTTCGACCCTATGCACCCGCTTCCTGTGGGTGAGGTAACTCAGCAACGCCGGTGTTCCCACACTGGTACACACCTCTAGGGCCTGTGTCTTAAGTTTCAGCTTTCTAAGTCACTCAGAAGGTTCCGAACAAACTAACTTTGTAACTTTTAGGCACCCTAGACATTGCATTGGTGAGTGCGTGAACTTTAAACACTGCACCCGAGTCCCACGGGCCTTTCCTGACTTAGTCACTGCTAGTCCCGAACAGCTCCAGCGATTCCCAAGGCCCTAGGCCTGTTTCCTTTTCGATTGGTATCTCTTATACCACTTTCTTAGTATATGGTTTAGGTGGCCCCTAGGGTTCATCCATATTGTGCAACTTTTGTGTATTTTAAACTGTGTTTTGTTTAACGCTTGTGCTTCTTTGCTCATAAAGAGTTCAGGGGATATTTGTAGTTAATAAATATATATATATTTTCAATATATCTGTGTGGTGTCCTTTCATCTGGTATTCAAGGGGGTTGTGTATAGTAATACAGCTGGCTTCACATGCCTTTCAGAGTTTAGCCTAAGACTGCTTTGTCCACGTTACCACTAGGATAACTGGTCTATAAGGTTGACTTACAACCGATCATCATAAGGGTTGCTTGGCATGATACAGGGTGATCACTAGAATTAGTGAGCATCCCAGTCAGGCCAACTTCTCACATTGGTGAGCAGCGGAATGGGATCTGAGCTTGCTGTTGTTTTACCATTACAATCTTTGAGATTATCATTTGAAAGATCATACAGGTACCTGTTAGGATCATATAAAACAAGACTAGTATACATAAGTTCTACTGAACTTAGTTGTTGTAGAGGATAGGGAGTAGCACACCCTGACTACAACTACTAGATAGGTTTAGTAGGTAAACACCAGTGTAGGTAGATTGCAACATATCCACCCACACTAGAGCAATGTCTGGAGCAGAGGGGTCCAGTGGACTTACTCCTGTTGAGAGTGACCCTCCAAGGGCACCATACAAATTTTCTATCTTTTCCTTTAAGGAATTAAGGCAGCTTTGTGCCTTAAGGGGTCTGAAGACAGGGCCTTCCCCTACTACAGACCACCTTAGAGAGATCTTAGACCAGTCTGAGACTCTAAAGACATCTAAAGCAGACCCCACAGGGAATGCTGAAGGAGGCTCTCCTTCTGAGGATGACAATGCTGATGCCCCTGTCCCTTTAGTCCAGGTAGATGAGGATGTCCAAATCACTGGAGCTCCTCGGGTAGATCTTGAGGAGGATGAAGAAGAGGAGACAGAAGGGGGGAGCAGTGATTCTGATGATGGTAGAAATAGCCAGGTGCTAGTCAGTAGGCTTAACCAGGCTAACGTAAGTGTATTTGGGACTGACGCAAGGCTGACCTTGCCCAGACACCCACGTGGACTTAACCAGGGGCATAGGAGGAGGAGGAATCACTCAGGTGAATCCAATACCTCTCAGGATTCTAGAGGTTCTCACGGTCACTCCTGAAGGGAGATGACTAGCCCTCAGAGAAGGGAACATGAGGCCAAAATGAGAGAGGCTGAGCTTAGGATCCAGAGACAAGAATTAGAAGTTGCCCTGGCCCAAGAGAAACTTGCTAGAGCAAGACAGCCTAGAGAGAGTGGGGTAATAGAACCCGCTGGTGGCAGCAATATCCCTAAGGATAAAGACAGGTCTTTTGATACAAGAAACCTGAGTAAGATTGTGCCCCCCTACAATGCTGGGGATGATATCCACAAATGGATGACTGCACTTGAGAGAGCCTGCAAGGTACAGCAGATCCCTCAGGAGCAGTGGGCAGCAATCTTGTGGCTCTCCTTTGAAGGTAGAGGCCGAGAAAGACTCCTCACAGTTAGTGATGGGGATTGTAGAAACTACATGGTCCTGAAAAGTGCTCTGATTGATGGGTTAGGCTTAACCACTGAATAGTACAGGTTAATGTTCAGAGACACCCAGAAGACACAGACTCAGGACTGGTCTGAATTTGTTGAACGTGCCACTAAGGCTCTGGAGGGTTGGTTGCTGGAAAGTAAGGTTACTGACTATACAGGATTGTGTAATTTAATTATGTGAGAGCAAATCTTAAGTAATTGTCAAAATCAGCTTCTACATCGGCACCTGGTTGACTCTGATCTGACCTCTCCACAAGAATTGGGTAAGAGGGCAGACAAATGGGTCAGAACCAGGATCAGGCCAAAGAACCAGGGTGGTGACCAAAAGAAAGAGACTAACAAGCCTCAAGAGAAGGGTGGGGATAAAAGTAAGGAAAAGACTTCCCCAGGGCCCCAAAACTCCAAGAATAGGGGTGGGTTCCTTGACACTTCTACAACCCAGAAAAAGCCTTATTGCCATGCCTGTAAACAGGTTGGGCATTACAAAAAAGACAGCGGCTGTCCCAAGAATGGCAATAAAGAGAATATACCTCCAAAGCCAGCTCCAACACCTCCTGTTACAGTCAGCAGTAATCCCCCAGGAAGTGGGAGCACACCCAGGAATCTGGGTGGATTTACTTTTAGAGCTCAGGTGGATTCTGGCCTAACCAGGTCCCCTACCTCAGATACTCTTGTCTATGAGACTGGCATGGGGTTTGCCAATTTCACTGCTTGCCCAAACACTTTGAGCAAGTATAGACAGGAGCCCCTCATCAATGGTTTGAAAGTTGAGGCCTTCAGAGACGCAGGGGCTAGCATCGCCATGGTGGCTGAATGTCTAGTCCCCTCAAGGCAACTTTTACCTGATGCCAAATATCAGGTGACAAATATTGATGGCATAGAAACCAATCATCCCATGGCAGAAGTCAATCTTAGCTGGGGAGGTGTCACTTGCCCAAAGAGAGTGGCACTGTCAGCAAACTTGCCTGTAGATTGCCTATTGGGTAATGATTTAGAAATCTCAGCCTGGGCTAAGGTTGAACAACAAACCCATTCTAAAATGGTTAATCTCCATGGAAAGGTTAGTGGGGCTGTGATGGTTACAGCCCCAATCCAAGATGTCCTTCCTGAAAAGGTTGGTAGGGCTGAGCAAATCTCAGCCCCATCTTTAGCTAACTTCCCTTCTGAAGAGAGTAGCAGGGCTGTGATGGTAACAGCCCATACCCAAACTGAGTCTCCTCCTGAAAAGGTTGGTGGGGCTGTGATGGCGACAGCCCAAACTCAAACTGATACATGGGTAGTGAAGCCTAAAATGATGGATCACTCCACCCAAACTGAGAGCATTGAGGAGGAAGAGAAATGTCCCTCCCACCAGACTTTATGAAAGGATCAGCCTCCTCAGGGAACTGATCTTACCCCTGATGAAGGAACTGTCCCAGAGGTTGTTAGGCCTAGCCTGACAGAGCCTCTGATGGCTGTGGACCCTTCTCAGGTGGAACCCAGTCTGGAGCAGGTAACCTGCCCCTCTCTACCTTGCCTTAGTCAGCCCAGGGCTGCAGAGGACAAGAAGGATAGTGAGCCCCAAAGGGCCCCCTGTCAAATAAAGCACCCCCATCAACAGATTAGGGGCACTAAAACTAGTAGCTCTAGTGAGTCGAAAAATTTAAAAACTCCTGAGGGACCCCCCTTAAAAGTAGTTAGGGACCTCCCACAGATGGATTCTGTTGGGCACAGCCAAACCTGGGACCCCAAGGGCCCAAACCTGAACTGTCCCTCCAGTAAGCCAAACAAAGGGACCCAGCTTCCAGCTTTAGGTAGCCAGAGGTTGACCCTGAGAGCACAGTGCAACTCAGTCAAAGAAAGAAAGGCACACATGGTGGAGAGTGATTGGAGGAATTTGAGTCCTACAGAGGAATCTCACTTCAGTACTCCATCCCAACACCAGCCTTTAACTTTGCAAAGACACACCGCAGGTAGAGATTCCCTATGGTGGAGACCCTCAGATACCCTTAGGGTGAGGGATTGCTTAGTGGGCCATGAGACAGGGGGTTACCAAGCCAGAGCCGGTACTTCCTTACATGGCCACTTAGGCAATATAGGCTTACCTGGTCAAGGATAGCCTCATCTCCTTTCGTTTTGGGGGGGGGGGGGGTTATGTAGGAAGGTGGACATCTGACTATGGTACCCCCAAACTTTTTGCCTGGTGTTTAGATGGTTTTTGACATAGTTGGCCTGGGATCCTGCTATTCAGGGCCCCAGGCTGATTGCTCTCTCCTTAAAATGGACTCCATGTACCTTAGGTGCATACACAATTGGAACTGGTTCACCTTATTGGCCCCTGTAACAGTGTACCCTAGGTACACAGGGCATACGTGTTTCCAAGGCCTGCCAGGGGCTGCAGCATGTATTTTGCCACCACTGGCCTGGCCTCCACATTTGACACAACTGGCTGATCACTCAGCTGGGGTAAGTTGGTGTAATCACCTCTTACTTAGATATAGTATCCTTATATCTAACCTTAACTGGACACATATGTTCCTATCAGCCACTCCTATGGAAGGCCTCATCAATCCTGGAGGCAGAGTGCTTGAAAATATGTGAGATTGTGCTCTAGCATGATCTGAGCCTGTCTGCAGCTGTCTGCAACCACTCCCTTAGCTGTTCCGGGATATTGCCATACCATATACTCTTAAGTGCATTATAATCTTGTGGTTATATGCTAACTTTGGTTTGGCTTTATCAAAACATGTTGAATAAGGTGTCATAGGATTTGGAATACTATCCCCTCGACAGTTCTGTCGACGGGGATAGCATTCCACCCTTCTAGAGGGACACGACCTGTGTGTAGCCTTAACCCCGGTTAAAGTTAACCAGAGCCTTAGCATCACAAAATGGATGCTGCCACCACAGACACAAGTCTGACCTCCTGCTGCTGGCAGTCCTTCCAGCGAGGGAGGCTTGGACAAAGGGTTTCCTGCCTTGGGAGGTGCGAGCACCACCCCAGACAGGATTTTATGTATTGGGTAGGACAGGGCTGAATAGATTGAGACATGCCCGGGGCACACAAGGTGTCCCCGTGCATAAGCCAGTCCAAACCGGTCCTGGGACTTTCCAAACCCAGGCCTGGCGAGGAGCTGGACAAAGGAAAGGGGGTGTAACCGCCCCCCTTCCTGGTCCCACCCAGAGGAGGGACCTAGCAGGTGATCCACCCCTCAGATTGGGAATAAAAGTGGGAGCAGTGCCAGAGCACATCAGATCATCCTGAATCAACTTGAAACTAAGAAGACCACTGGACTTCGACATTCTGCTGCACAGAAGACTGAAGAGCATCTCCCTTGTGGCCTAGGAGTGGCCACCCTTTGAACACAGGTACAAACCAGCGAATCAACATCTGCTTTGCCGCCACCTCCCACCGGAGCCTGAGTGCAGAGCCTGACAAGACCCAGACTCTTGGACTTCTCACAGCCTGATCCACAGTCCCTGCAAAGAAGGGACCCGTGGAGGCACCGAGAGAAGTGGGACCGGACATCTTGGAAGACACCCGAAGAGCTGACTGCACAGCTTTAGAGGCACCCTCGATGTTGTGCTTTGGGGACTGAGAACCCCCACCTCCGAGCAGCCCTTGCATTGAAGATCAGCCCCCCAGCATCTCCACGATCTGCGTGGGGCCCATTTGCATTGTGCCACTTGACACACCATCCTGTCCGCTAGCCACGTGGTCAGCGGCCATCTTGGCGACGAAACCGAAGAACTACACTGCTGGTCTAGTTGCTTTAAATTTGCCCTTGCTTCTGTAAAAAGGAGCACCCACTCTGACCTTGCTGGTCCGCGTGATAAGCCTTTTTTGACTCCTGCATGGCTTGCATTAGCCAAGGCCTGTTTGCACCGATCAAGTTGCCGACAATGCCAACAGCGAGAAGCCTGCGTAAGACAGCTTGTGACTGACTCCTGGACATCCTCGACCCCCGGTGTCTACGTGGCTACGGAGAGAATCTACACCTCAATGCCTGTTTGCACCCGACTTCGCCTGGTTTCAATCTGGTGCCACGGTATTCACTGGCTAGTGACTTTGAACATTGTCCCCTCTGCTTTCAGGTCTTCACATCTTCATATTCACCCTTGGATCCACCGGAACTCTTCACATCGAGCCGCCTGCAGCATCTTCAGCTCCAAGCACCATCGACCAGCGTGACGAAACCCGACACTACTCCGACCCTATGCACTTGCTTCCTGTGGGTGAGGTAACTCAGCAATGCCGGTGTTCCCACACTGGTACACACCTCGAGGGCCTGTGTCTTAAGTTTCAGCTTTCTAGGTCTCTCGGAAGGTTCCAAACTAACTACCTTTGTAACTTTAACGCACCCTAGACATTGCATTGGTGAGTGCGTGCACTTTAAACACTGCACCCGAGACCCGCGGGCCTTTCCCGACTTAGTCACTGCTAGTCCTGAACAGCTCCAGCGATTCCCAAGGACCTAGGCCTGTTTCCTTTTTGATTGGTATCTCTTATACCACTTTCTTAGTATATGGTTTAGGTGGCCCCTTGGGCTCATCCATATTGTGCAACTTTTGTGTATTTTTAACTGTGTTTTGTTTATCGCTTGTGCTTCTGTGCTGATAAAGAGTTCAGGGGATATTTGTATTTAATAAATATATATATATATATTTTCAATATATCTGTGTGGTGTCCTTTCATCTGGTATTCAAGGGGGTTGTGTATGGTAATACAGCTGGCTTCACATGCCTTTCAGAGTTTGGCCTAAGACTGCTTTGTCCACGTTACCACTAGGATAACTGGTCTATAAGGTTGACTTACAACCGATCATCATAAGGGTTGCTTGGCATGATACAGGGTGATCACTAGAATTAATGAGCATCCCAGTCAGGCCAACTTCTCACACTACTGAACTGAGAAAAATCCTAATTTTAAGACTTTTGGTATTCACAGAAGGCCTTTAGGAGTCCTAAAGTTAGGACTCCTAACTTCTGTGAATACCGAAATTAGTAAGTGTCTTCTGTGAATACCAAAATGAGTAAGTGCCTTCTGTGAATACGAAAATGGTAGTAAGTTTAGGATTTTGTCTTAAGTTAGTTCTGTGAATCAGGCACTTTGTCACTGGATTCAAGATTACCTGGCTCAAGAGAGTTATGAACCCGAAACAGGTCCCAGGATGCTTGTTTCCGATCCAGGGAAGACATGGCTTTGCAGTTCAGGCTGTCCTGTTCCCATGAGGCACAGGGTCGGACTGATTTGCATGTGGCCATGTCTGAACTGGAGTGGCAGAGTGAAGGAAAGAACGATGATGGATTAAACCCAGATCAGTTGACTGTGGGTGAGTGTTTGCATTGCTCAAACCCTCCATCCAACATCCCCTTTGGTTTTGCTTTGTTAGTCCTTAGTTGGCAGTGTATGCCCAGACGTGGGTCCCTTGCTCACTTTGCCACTGGATTCAAGATAGTCTGGATGAAGAGGGTTATGAACCCGTAACTTGTCCCAGGATGCTGGTTTCTGGTCCAGGGAAGACAAGGCTTTGCAGTTCAGACTGTACTGTTCCCATGAAGCACAGGGTCGGACTGATTTGCATATGGCCATTTCTGAACTGGAGTGGCAGAGTGAACGAAAGAACGATGATGGATTAAACCCAGATCAGTTGACTGGGGGTGAGTGTTTGCATTGCTCAAATGCTCCGTCCATCATTCCCTTTGGTCTTGCTTCCTTCGCCCTAAGTTGGCAGGGTATGCCCAGACGTGGGTTCTTCGCTCACTTTGCGACTGGATTTAAGATAACCTGGCTGAAAAGGGATATGAACCCAAAACCGGTCCCAGGATGCTTGTTTCCAGTCCAGTGAAGACAAGGCTTGGCAGTTCGGGCTGGACTGTTCCCATGAGGCGCAGGGTCAGGCTAAATTGTATATGGCCTTGTCTGAACTGGGGTGGCGAAGTGAGCTAAAGAACAATGATGGATTAAACCCAGATCAGTTGACTGGGGGTTATTGTTTGCATTGCTCAAATGCTCCGTCCATCAACCCCTTTGGTTTTGTTTCGTTCGCCCTAAGTCGGCAGGGTATGCCCAGACGTGGGTCCCTTGCTCACTTTTCCACTGGATTCAAGATGGCCTGGCTGAAAAGAGTTATGAACCCGAAAGCGGTCACAGGATGCTTGTTTCTAGTCCAGGGAAGACATGGCTTGGCAGTTCGGCTGGACAGTTCCCATGAGCAACAGGGTCAGGCTGATTTGTATATGGCCATATCTGAACTGGGGTGGCGGAGTGAGCTAAAAAACAATGATGGAATAAACCCAGATCAGTTGACTTGGGGTTATTGTTTGCATTGCTCCAGTGCTCCGTCCATCAACCCCTTTGGTTTTGTTTCATTCGCCCTAAGTCGGCAGGGTATGCCCAGACGTGGGTCCCTTGCTCTCTTTTCCACTGGATTCAAGATGGCCTGGCTGAAGAGAGTTATGAACCCGAAAGCGGTCACAGGATGCTTGTTTCTAGTCCAGGTGAAGACATGGCTTGGCAGTTCGGGCTGGACAGTTCCCATGAGCAACAGGGTCAGGCTGATTTGTATATGGCCATATCTGAACTGGGGTGGCGGAGTGAGCTAAAAAACAATGATGGATTAAACCCAGATCAGTTGACTTGGGGTTATTGTTTGCATTGCTCCATTGCTCCATCCATCAACCCCATTGGTTTTGTTTCATTCGCCCTAAGTCGGCAGGGTATGCCCAGACGTGGGTCCCTTGCTCACTTTTCCACTGGATTCAAGATAGCCTGGCTCAAGAGAGTTATGAACCCAAAACCGGTCCCAGGTTGCTTGTTGCCGGTCCAGGGAAGGCATGGCTTGGCATTTCGGGCTGAAATGTTCCCATTAGGCACAGGGTCAGATTGATTTGCATATGGCCATGTCTGAACTGGGGTAGTGGAGTGAGCTAAAGAACGATGATAGATTAAACCCAGATCAGTTGACTAAGGGTGAGTGTTTGCATTGCTCAAATGCTCCATCCATCATCCCCTTTGGTCTTGCTTCATTCGCCCTAAATTGGCAGGGTATGCCCAGACGTGGGTCCCTTGCTCACTCTGGGCCCGATTCACAGACCTAACTTAAGACAAAATCCTAAACTTACTACCATTTTGGTATTCACAGCAGGCAATTACTCATTTTGGTATTCACAGAAGGCACTTACTCATTTCGGTATTCACAGAAGTTAGGAGTCCTAACTTTAGGACTCTTAAATGCCTTCTGTGAATACTGAAAGTCTTAAAGTTAGGATTTTTCTCAATTTAGTAGTAGTAAAGTTAAGACTCCTAACTTTAGGACTCCTAAATGCCTTCTGTGAATACCGAAAGTCTTAAAATTAGGATTTTTCTCAGTTTAGTAGTAGTAAAATTAGGACTCCTAACTTTAGAACTCCTAAATGCCTTTTGTGAATACCCAAAGTCTTAAAATTAGGATTTTTCTCAATTTAGTAGTAGTAAAGTTAGGACTCCTAACTTTCGGACTCCTAAATGCCTGCTGTGAATACAGGCAGTCTTAAAATTAGAATTTTCCTCAACTTTACCACTACTAAACTGAGTAAAATCCTAATTTTAAGACTTTCGGTATTCACAGAAGGCATTTAGGAGTCCTAAAGTTAGGACTCCTAACTTCTGTGAATACCGAAATTAGTAAGTGTCTTCTGTGAATACCAAAATGAGTAAGTGCCTTCTGTGAATACGAAAATGGTAGTAAGTTTAGGATTTTGTCTTAAGATAGTTCTGTGAATCAGGCACTTTGTCACTGGATTCAAGATTACCTGGCTCAAGAGAGTTATGAACCCGAAACAGGTCCCAGGATGCTTGTTTCCGGTCCAGGGAAGACATGGCTTTGCAGTTCAGGCTGTACTGTTCCCATGAGGAACAGGGTCGGACTGATTTGCGTATGGCCATGTCTGAACTGGAGTGGCAGAGTGAAGGAAAGAACGATGATGGATTAAACCCAGATCAGTTGACTGTGGGTGAGTGTTTGCATTGCTCAAACCCTCCATCCAACATCCCCTTTGGTTTTGCTTTGTTAGTCCTAAGTTGGCAGTGTATGCCCAGACGTGGGTCCCTTGCTCACTTTGCCACTGGATTCAAGATAGTCTGGATGAAGAGGGTTATGAACCCGTAACTGGTCCCAGGATGCTTGTTTCTGGTCCAGGGAAGACAAGGATTTGCAGTTCAGGCTGTACTGTTCCCATGAGGCACAGGGTCGGACTGATTTGCATATGGCCATTTCTGAACTGGAGTGGCAGAGTGAACGAAAGAACGATGGTGGATTAAACCCAGATCAGTTGACTGGGGGTGAGTGTTTGCATTGCTCAAATGCTCCATCCATCATCCCCTTTGGTTTTGCTTCTTTCGCTCTAAGTTGGCATGGTATGCCCAGACGTGGGTCCCTTGCTCACTTTGCCACTGGATTCAAGATAGCCTGGCTGAAGAGTGTTATAAACCTGAAACCGGTCCCAGGATGATTGTTGCCGGTCCAGGGAAGACATGACTTGGCAGTTTGGGCTGAACTGTTGCCATGAGGCAGAGGTTCAGACTGATTTGCATATGGCCAAGTCTGAACTGGGGTTGCGGAGTGAGCTAAAGAACGATGATGGATTAAACCCAGATTAGTTGACTAGGGGTGAGTCTTTATATTGCTCAAACGGTCCGTCCATCATCCCCTTTGGTTTTGCTTTGTTCGTCCTAAGTCGGCAGGGTATGCCCAGACGTGGGTCCCTTGCTCACTTTGCCACTGGATTCAAGATAGCCTGGCTTAAGAGGGTTATGAACCCGAAACCGGTCCCAGGATGCTTGTCTCCGGTCCAGGGAAGATATGGCTTGACAGTTCGGGCTGGACTGTTCCCATGAGCCACAGGGTCAGACTGAAATGCATATGGCCATGTCTGAACTAGGGTGGCGGAGTGAACGAAAGAACGATGATGGATTAAACCCAGATCAGTCGACTTGGGGTGAGTGTTTGCATTGCTCAAACCCTCCGTCCATCATCCCCTTTGGTTTTGCTTTGTTCGTCCTAAGTTGGCAGGTTATGCCCAGACGTGGGTCCCTTGCTCACTTTGCCACTGGATTCAAGATAGCCTGGCTGAACAGTGTTATAAACCTGAAACCGGTCCCAGGATGATTGTTGCCGGTCCAGGGAAGACATGGCTTGGCAGTTTGGGCTGAACTGTTGCCATGAGGCAGAGGTTCAGACTGATTTGCATATGGCCATGTCTGAACTGGGGTTGCGGAGTGAGCTAAAGAACGATGATGGATTAAACCCAGATTAGTTGACTAGGGGTGAGTGTTTGCTTTGCTCAAACTCTCAGTTCATCATACCCTTTTGTTTTGCTTTTTCGCCCTAAGTTGGCAGGGTATGCCAAGACACGGGTCCCTTGATCACATTGCCTCTGGATTCAAGATAGCATGGCTGAAGAGGGTTATGAACCCGAAACGGTCCCTGGATGCTTATTTCCGGTCCAGTGAAGACATGGCTTGGCAGTTCGGGCTGGACTGTTCCCATGAGCCACAGGGTCAGACTGATTTGCATATGGCCATGTCTGAACTGGGGTGGCGGAGTGAACGAAAGAACGATGATGGATTAAACCCAGATTCGTCGACTGGGGGTGAGTGTTTGCATTGCTCATACCCTCCGTTCATCATCCCCTTTGGTTTTGCTATCTTCGCCCTAAGTTTTCAGGGTATGTCCAGACGTGGTTTCCTTGCTCACTTTGCCACTGCATTCAAGATAGCCTGGCTGAAGAGGGTTATGAACCCGAAATCGGTCCCAGGATGCTTGTTTCCGGTCCAGGAAAGACATGGCTTGGAGGTTTGGGCTGGACTGCTCCCATGAGGCACAAGTTCCGACTGATTTGCATATGGCCATGTCTGAACTGGGGTGGCAGAGTGAGCTAAAGAACAATGATGGATTAAACCCAGATCAGTTGACTGGGGTGAGTCTTTCTATTGCTCAAACGGTCCGTCCATCATCCCCTTTGGTTTTGCTTTGTTCGTCCTAAGTCAGCAGGGTATGCCCAGACGTGGGTCCCTTGCTCACTTTGCCACTGGATTTAAGATAGTCTGGCTTAAGAGGGTTATGAACCCGAAACCGGTCCCAGGATGCTTGTCTCCGGTCCAGGGAAGATATGGCTTGACAGTTCGGGCTGGACTGTTCCAATGAGCCACAGGGTCAGACTGAAATGCATATGGCCATGTCTGAACTAGGGTGGCGGAGTGAACGAAAGAACGATGATGGATTAAACCCAGATCAGTCGACTGGGGGTGAGTGTTTGCATTGCTCAAACCCTCCGTCCATCATCCCCTTTGGTTTTGCTTTGTTCGTCCTAAGTTGGCAGGTTATGCCCAGACGTGTGTCCCTTGCTCACTTTGCCACTGGATTCAAGAGAGTTATGAACCCGAAACAGGTCTCAGGATGCTTGTTTCCGGTCCAGGGAAGACATGGCATTGCAGTTCAGGCTGTACTGTTCCCATGAGGCACAGGGTCGGACTGATTTGCGTATGGCCATGTCTGAACTGGAGTGGCAGAGTGAAGGAAAGAACGATGATGGATTAAACCCAGATCAGTTGACTGTGGGTGAGTGTTTGCATTGCTCAAACCCTCCATCCAACATCCCCTTTGGTTTTGCTTTGTTATTCCTAAGTTGGCAGTGTATGCCCAGACGTGGGTCCCTTGCTCACTTTGCCACTGGATTCAAGAAAGTCTGGATGAAGAGGGTTATGAACCCGTAACTGGTCCCAGGATGCTTGTTTCTGGTCCAGGGAAGACAAGGATTTGCAGTTCAGGCTGTACTGTTCCCATGAGTCACAGGGTCGGACTGATTTGCATATGGCCATTTCTGAACTGGAGTGGCAGAGTGAACGAAAGAACGATGGTGGATTAAACCCAGATTAGTTGACTAGGGGTGAGTCTTTCTATTGCTCAAATGGTCCGTCCATCATCCCCTTTGGTTTTGCTTTGTTCGTCCTAAGTCGGCAGGGTATGCCCAGACGTGGGTCCCTTGCTCACTTTGCCACTGGATTCAAGATAGCCTGGCTTAAGAGGGTTATGAACCCGAAACCGGTCCCAGGATGCTTGTCTCCGGTCCAGGGAAGATATGGCTTGACAGTTTGGGCTGGACTGTTCCCATGAGCCACAGGGTCAGACTGAAATGCATATGGCCATGTCTGAACTAGGGTGGCGGAGTGAACGAAAGAACGATGATGGATTAAACCCAGATCAGTCGACTGGGGGTGAGTGTTTGCATTGCTCAAACCCTCCGTCCATCATCCCCTTTGGTTTTGCTTTGTTCGTCCTAAGTTGGCAGGTTATGCCCAGACGTGGGTCCCTTGCTCACTTTGCCACTGGATTCAAGATAGCCTGGCTGAATAGTGTTATAAACCTGAAACCGGTCCCAGGATGATTGTTGCCGGTCCAGGGAAGACATGGCTTGGCAGTTTGGGCTGAACTGTTGCCATGAGGCAGAGGTTCAGACTGATTTGCATATGGCCATGTCTGAACTGGGGTTGCGGAGTGAGCTAAAGAACAATGATGGATTAAACCCAGATTAGTTGACTAGGGGTGAGTGTTTGCTTTGCTCAAACTCTCAGTTCATCATACCCTTTTGTTTTGCTTTTTCGCCCTAAGTTGGCAGGGTATGCCAAGACACAGGTCCCTTGATCACATTGCCTCTGGATTCAAGATAGCATGGCTGAAGAGGGTTATGAACCCGAAACGGTCCCTGGATGCTTATTTCCGGTCCAGTGAAGACATGGCTTGGCAGTTCGGGCTGGACTGTTCCCATGAGCCTCAAAAGAAATGGAGGTACCCCTGCTACTTGTGACAGGTGGGGGAACTTGACACTAAAGAATGAGTAGAAACCCTGTCTTAGTGGTTCTTAATCCAAATAACCTCATCAATAGAGAAAAAAAGGATTAGAACTTTAAGGAACTTATGTACCAAAATTACTCAAATAGTGACTAAAGCAGGGCAATTTAAAAGTAGACAAGTGGACAAACTCAATGAAAACTAAAAAGTGATTAAACAGAATAAATTTGTATACAAAATATAAAATGTATTTCCTCCCGAACGGGTTACAATCTAAAACATGGTTAAAAAGTAATGCATTCAGGCCACCCAAGAGTGGTCAACAATTGCAAAATATA
Organism: Lissotriton vulgaris; assembly: GCF_964263255.1. Lineage (NCBI taxonomy): Eukaryota > Metazoa > Chordata > Amphibia > Caudata > Salamandridae > Lissotriton > Lissotriton vulgaris. The sequence goes on along the minus strand of NC_141689.1, from coordinate 1,291,255,951 downwards.
CTTAAAAACAATCCTAACTACAAAAGTGAACACAGTCGACGCAGCGTTTCGGTGTTTTTCTGTCTTTACACCTTCTTCAGGACGTTCACACAATAGAATTGATGTCTAAAAGATCAAAACAACAAAATAATAATTAACTCCTTGTCTACACTACTATATACCTTGTGCTCCTGCTATCTTTCTATACACGATGTTTTTTTCATTAGATGTATATAAAGATAAATATAGCAGAAAACATTCTGTTTGTCTTACAATGTGATAGTAATATTGCCCAATCTGCTCCCATGAGGCACAAGTTCCGACTGATTTGCATATGGCCATGTCTGAACTGGGGTGGCAGAGTGAGCTAAAGAACAATGATGGATTAAACCCAGATCAGTTGACTGGGGTGAGTCTTTCTATTGCTCAAACCCTCCGTCCATCATCCCCTTTGGTTTTGCTTTGTTCGTCCTAAGTCGGCAGGGTATGCCCAGACGTGGGTCCCTTGCTCACTTTGCCACTGGATTCAAGATAGTCTGGCTTAAGAGGGTTATGAACCCGAAACCGGTCCCAGGATGCTTGTCTCCGGTCCAGGGAAGATATGGCTTGACAGTTCAGGCTGGACTGTTCCCATGAGCCACAGGGTCAGACTGAAATGCATATGGCCATGTCTGAACTAGGGTGGCGGAGTGAACGAAAGAACGATGATGGATTAAACCCAGATCAGTCGACTGGGGGTGAGTGTTTGCATTGCTCAAACCCTCCGTCCATCATCCCCTTTGGTTTTGCTTTGTTCGTCCTAAGTTGGCAGGTTATGCCCAGACGTGCGTCCCTTGCTCACTTTGCCACTGGATTCAAGAGAGTAGTGAACCCGAAACAGGTCCCAGGATGCTTGTTTCCGGTCCAGGGAAGACATGACTTTGCAGTTCAGGCTGTACTGTTCCCATGAGGCACAGGATCAGACTGCTTTGCATATGGCCATTTCTGAACTGGGTAGCAGAGTGAACTAAAGAACGATGATGGATTGAACCCAGATCAGTTGACTGGGGCTGAGTGTTTGCATTGCTCAAACGCTCTGTCCATCATCCCCTATTTGGTTTTGCTTTCTTCGCCCTTAGTTTTCAGGGTATGTCCAGACGTGGTTTCCTTGCTAACTTTGCCACTGCAATTAAGATAGCCTGGCTGAAGAGGGTTATGAACCCGAAATCGGTCCCCGGATGCTTGTTTCCGGTCCAGGGAAGACATGGCTTGGAGGTTTGGGCTGGACTGCTCCCATGAGGCACAAGGTCAGACTGATTTGCATATGGCCATGTCTGAACTGGGTTGGCGGAGTGAGCTAAAGAACAATGATGTATTAAACTCAGATCAGTTGACTGGGGTGAGTGTTTTCATTGCTCAAACGGTCCGTCCATTATTCCCTTTGGTTTTGCTTTGTTCGTCCTAAGTCGGCAGGTTATGCCCAGACGTTGGTCCCTTGCCCACTTTGCCACGGGATTCAAGATAACCTGGCTGAAGAGGGTTATGAACCCAAAACCGGTCCCAGGATGCTTGTTTCCGGTGCAGTGAAGACATGGCTTGGCAGCTTGGGCTGGACTTTTCCCATGAGACACAGGGTCAGACTGATTTGCATATGGCCATGTCTGAACTGGGGTGGCGGAGTGAGCTAAAGAACGAAGATGGATTAAACCCAGATCAGTTGACTGGGGGTGGGTGTTTGCATTGCTCTAACGCTCCGTCCATCATCCCCTTTGGTAATGCTTTGTTCGCTCTAAGTTGGCAGGGTATGTCCAGACGTGGGTTCCTTGCTCACTTTGCCACTTGATTCAAGATAACCTGGCTGAAGAGGGTTATGTACCCAAAAACGGTCCCAGGATGCTTGTTTCCGGTCCAGTGAAGACATGGCTTGGCAGCTCGGGCTGGACTTTTCCCATGAGCCACAGGGTCAGACTGATTTGCATATGGCCATGTCTGAACTGGGGTGGCGGAGTGAGATAAAGAACGATGAAGGATTAAACCCAGATCAGTTGACTAGGGCTGAGTGTTTGCATTGCTCAAACGCTCAGTCCATCATCCCCTTTTGTTTGGTTTTTTCGCCCTAAGTTGGAAGGGTATGCCCAGACACGGGTCCCTTGCTCACTTTGCCACTGGATTCAAGATAGCCTGGCTGAAGAGGGTTATGAACCCAAACCGGTCCCAGGATGCTTGTTTCCGGTCCAGGGAAGACTTTGCTTGGCAGTTAGGGCTGGGCTGTTCCCATGAAGCACAGGGTCAGTCTGATTGCATATGGCCATGTCAGAACTGGGGTGGGGGAGTAAGCTAAATAACGAAGATGGATTAAACCCAGATCAGTTGACTGGGGGGAGGGTTTGCATTGCTCAAATGCTCCGTCCATCATCCCATTTTTGGTTTTGCTTTCTTCGCCCTATGTTTTCAGGGTATGTCCAGACGTGGATTCCTTGCTCACTTTGCCAATGCATTCAAGATATCCTGGCTGAAGAGGGTTATGAACCCGAAATCGGTCCCAGGATGCTTGTTTCCGGTCTAGGGAAGACATGGCTTGGAGGTTTGGGCTGGACTGATCCCATGAGGCACAAGGTCAGACTGATTTGCATATGGCCATGTCTGAAGTGGGGTGGTGGAGTGAGCTAAAGAACAATGATGGATTAAACCCAGATCAGTTGACTGGGGTGAGTGTTTGCATTGCTCAAACGGTCCGTCCATCATCCCCTTTGGTTTTGCTTTGTTCGTCCTAAGTCGGCATGGTATGCCCAGACGTAGGTCCCTTGCTCACTTTGCCACTGGATTCAAGATGTGCCAGGCTTAAGAGGGTTATGAACCCGAAACCGGTCCCAGGATGCTTGTCTCCGGTCCAGGGAAGATATGGCTTGACAGTTCGGGCTGGACTTTTCCCATGAGGCAGAGTGTCAGACTGAATTGCATATGGCCATGTCTGACCTGGAGAGGGGGAATGAGCTAAAGAACGAAGATGGATTAAACCCAGATCAGTTGACTGGGAGTGAGTGTTTGCATTGCTCCAACGCGCCGTCCATCATCCCCTTTGGTAATGCTTTGTTCGCTCTAAGTTGGCAGGGTATGCCCAGACGTTGATTCCTTGCTCACTTTGCCACTGGATTCAAGATAGCCTGGCTGAAGAGGGTTATGAACCCAAACCGGTCCCAGGATGCTTGTTTCCGGTCCAGGGAAGACATGGCTTGGCAGTTAGGGCTGGGCTGTTCCCATGAAGCACAGGGTCAGACTGATTGCATATGGCAATGTCAGAACTGGGGTAGCGGAGTGAGCTAAAGAACGATGTTGGATTAAAACCAAATTAGTTGACTGGGGGGAGGGTTTGCATTGCTCAAATGCTCTGTCCATCATCCCCTTTAGTTTTGCTTTGTTCGCCCTAAGTTGGCAGGGTATGCCAGGACGTGGGTCCCTTGCTCACTTTGACACTGGATTCAAGATAGCCTGGCTGAAGAGGGTTATCAACCCAAAACCGGTCAAAGGATGCTTGTTTTTTGTCCAGGGAAGACATGGCTTGGCAGTTTGGGCTTTACTATTCCATTGAGGCCCTTGGTCAGACTGATTTGAATATGGTAGCGTCTGAACTGGGGTGGTGGAGTGAGCTAAAGAACGATGATGGATTAAACCCAGATCAGGTGACTGGGGGTGAGTGTTTGCAGTGCTCAAATGCTCCGTCCATCATCCTCTTTAGATTTGCTTTGTTCGCCCTAAGTTGGCTGGGTATGCCCAGCCGTGGGTCCCTTGCTCACTTTGTCACTGGTTTTAAGATAGCCTGGCTGAAGGGAGTTATGAATCCGAAACCGGTCCCAGGATGCTTGTTTACAGTACAGAGAAGACATGGCTTTGCAGTTCGGGCTGGAGTGTTCTCATAAGGCACAGGGTCAGACTGATTTGCATATGGCCATGTCAGAACCGGGGTGATAGATTGAGCTAAAGAACGATGATGGATTCAACCCAGATCAGTTGACTGGGGGTGAGTGTTTGCAGTGCTCAAATGCTCCCTCCATCATCCCCTTTAGATTTGCTTTGTTCGCCCTAAGATGGCTGGGTATGCCCAGCCATGGGTCCCTTGCTCACTTTGTCACTGGTTTCAAGATAGCCTGGCTGAAGAGAGTTATGAACCCGAGACCGGTCCCAGGATGCTTGTTTCCAGTACAGAGAAGACATGGCTTGACAGTTCGGGCTGGACTGTTCCCATGAATCACAGGGTCAGACTGATTTGCATATGGCCATGTTTGAACTGGGGTAGCGGAGTGAGCAAAAGAACAATGATGGATTAAACCCAGATCATTTGAATGGGGGTGAGTGTTTGCATTGCTCAAATGCTCCGTCCATCCTCCCCTTTGGTTTGGCTTTGTTCGCCCAAAGTTGGCAGGGTATGCCCAGATGTGGGTCGCTTGCTCACTGTTAGACCTGGCACCTTGGCGTGAGTCTCCCTTCCACTTTTTGCTGATGTGCTCAGATGTTTTGCTGGTGTTCGATGCTCAGGGCACTGCGCCACGGGCAATCCGTGCCGCAGTGCAAGTGCTCCCTATGTAAAGTGTATCCGTAATTGATTTCCATGATTGGCTTATTTGGTTTACTGTCAGTCCCCAGTAACATGCACGAGGAGTGCTAGGGCTTGTAGATACAAATGCCGCTAGTGGGCCTGCAGCGCTGGTTGCGCCACCCACAGAAGCGGCCCAGTAAAAGATATCTTGGGTCTGCCATTGCAGACCACGCGTACAGTATGGTACTGTCACTCTGACTGTGAAGTGCCCACACTTGCCGATCCCTAAACCTTCCCTAACCTTTATATCAGTCAACCCTATGGTAGGCCCACAGGCAGGGTGCATTTTAAGCATAAGGTAGGACTATTTCAGCCCGCCTCAGCCAGGATGTGTATCTGCTGTCTGGGGTTGTGTGAGTGACAGGGCTGGGGAATTCCCGGGGACAGTCGGGGAGACCAGGTGGTGAACAGAGTGCTTACACCAGGATGGGTGTGCAGAGTAGTTCTTGATTCTGAATAGGGTTGTGCTCCACCACCACAATGCTGGCTCCACCTCCTGCGGAGCGTCTGATGTCCCTGCCCTGCACCCTGAAAGAAGAAGGCAGCGTCCTGTAGTACTCCAAATCCGAGTTGAACTAGGGTGAGGCACCCTGGCCTGCCAAGACAAAAGATACTGAGTATAAAGTTAGGAGCCCTGCTCCTAAGAAATCAGATCCAGTTTTGACCACGACGAACCTCTGCCCGACTATAAGGACCAAGAGAAGCATAGGAGAAGGACTCCTGCAGTGGTGCCTTGCTGAGAACGGAGAGGAGAAGACCAGAAAGGACTTTGAAGACTTGTACCTGAAACTATCTCCAAGGGCTTTGTGAGAAGTTGGCCTGGTATATAATGATCACTAATTCTAGTGATCACTTTGTACCATGCCAAGCAACCCTTATGATGATCGGTTGTAAGTCAACCTTATAGACCAGTTATCCTAGTGGTAACGTGGACAAAGCAGTCTTAGGCTAAACTCTGAAAGGCATGTGAAGCCAGCTGTATTACCATACAAAACCCCCTTGAATACCAAATGAAAGGACACCACACAGATATATATTGAAAATATATATATATTTATTAACTACACATATCCCCTGAACTCTTTATGAGCACAGAAGCACAAGCGTTAAACAAAACACAGTTTAAAATACACAAAAGTTGCACAATATGGATGAGCCCTAGGGGCCACATAAACCATATACTAAGAAAGTGGTATAAGAGATACCAATCTAGAAGGAAACAGGCCTAGGGCCTTGGGAATCGCTGGAGCTGTTCGGGACTAGCAGTGACTAAGTCGGAAAAGGCCCGCGGGACTCGGGTGCAGTGTTTAAAGTGCACGCACTCACCAATACAAAGTCTATGGTGCGTAAAAGTTAGAAAGTTAGTTAGTTCGGAACCTTCCGAGTGACCTAGAAAGCTGAAACTTGAGACACAGGCCCTAGAGGTGTGTACCAGTGTAGGAACACCGGCGTTGCTGATTTACCTCACCCACAGGAAGCGGGTGCATAGGGTCGAAGTAGTGTCGGGTTTCGTCACGCTGGTCGATGGTGCTTGGAGCTGAAGATGCTGCAGGCGGCTCGAGGTGAAGAGTTCCGGTGGATCTAAGGGAGGATATGAAGATGTGAAGACCTGAAAGCAGAGGGGACAATGTTCAAAGTCACTAGCCAGTGACTACCGTGGAACCAGATTGGAACCAGGCGATGTCGGGTGCAAGCAGGTGTTGAGGTGTAGCTTCTCTCTGCAGCCACGTAGACACCGGGGGTCGAGGACGTCCAGGAGTAGTTCACGAGCTGTCCCATGCAGGCTTCTCACTGTTGAAGGTATCGGCAACTTAATCGGAGCAAACAGCCCTTGGCTAATGCAAGCCACTCAGGAGTTAAAAAAGGCTTCTTACTCGGACCAGCAAGGTCAGAGCGGGTGCTCCTTTTTACAGGAGCTAGGGCAAGTTTATAGCAATCAGACCCGCAGTGTAGTTCTTCGGGTTCGTCGCCAAGATGGCCGCTGACCACGTTGCTAGTGGCCGGGATGGCACATCGAGTGGCACAATGCAAAAGGGCCCCACGCAGATCGTGGAGATGCTGGGGGGCTGATCTTCGGTGCAAGGGCTGCTCGATGGTGTGAATTCTCAGTCCCCAAAGCACAACATCGAAGATGCCTCTGATGCCGCGCAGTCATCTCTTCGGGTGTCTACCAAGATGTCCGGTCCCACGTCTCTCGGTGCCTCCACGGGTCCCTTCTTTGCAGGGACTGTGGATCGGGCTCTGAGAAGTCTGGGAGTCTGGGTCTTGTCAGGCTTTGGACTCGGGCTCCGGCGGGAGGCGGCGGCAAAGCAGATGTCGATTCGCTGGTTGGTTCCTGTATTCACAGGGTGGCCACTCTTAGGCCACAAGGGAGATTCTCTTCAGTCTTCTGTGCAGCAGAATGTCGAAGTCCAGTCGTCTTCTTAGTTTAAAGTTGATTTCAGGATGATCTGCTGTGCAATGGCACTGCTCCCACTCTTATTCCCAATCTGAGGGTGGATCACCTACTAGGTCCCTCCTCTGGGTGGGACCAGGAAGGGGGCGGTTACACCCCCTTTGCTTTGTCCAGCTCCTCGCCAGCCCTGGGTCTGGAAAGTCCCAGGACCGGTTTGGACTGGCTTATGCACGGGGACACCTTGTGTGCCCCGGGCATGTCTCAAACTATTCAGCCCTGTCCTACCCAATACACAAAACCCTGTCTGGGGTGGTGCTCGCACCTCCCAAGGCAGGAAACCCTTTGTCCAAGCCTCCCTCACGGGAAGGACTCCCAGCAGCAGGAGGTCAGACTTGTGTCTGTGGTGGCAGCATCCATTTTGTGATGCTGAGGCGCTGGTTAACTTTAACCGGGGTTAAGGCTACACACATGTCGTGTCCCTCTAGAAGGGTGGAATGCTATCCCCGTCGACAGAACTGTCGAGGGGATAGTATTCCAAATCGTATGACACCTTACTCGACATGTTTTGATAAAGCCAAACCAAAGATAGCATATAACCGCGAGGATTATAATGCACTTAAGAGTATATGGTATGGCAATATCCCGGAACAGCTAAGGGAGTGGTTCCCGACAGCTGCAGACAGGCTCAGCTCATGCTAGAGCACCATTTCACATATTTCCAAGCACTCTGCCACCAGGATTGAGGAGGCCTTCCATAGGAGTGGCTGATAGGAACATATGTGTCCAGTTTAAGGTTAGATATAGGGATACTATACCTATGTAAGAGGTGATTATGCCAACTTACCCCAGCTGAGTGATCAGCCAGTTGGTTCAAATTTGGAGGCCAGGCCAGGGGTGGCACAATACATGCTGCAGCCCCTGGTAGGCCTTGGAAACATCTATACCCTGGGTACCTAGGGTACACTGTTACAGGGGACAATAAGGTGAACCAGTTCCAATTCGTAATGCACCTAAAGTGCATTGGCAGTAATTTAGAGAGGGAACAGCAGGCTGTGGGTCTGATTAGCAGGCCCACAGCCACATTAAGTCATAAACCAGTGAAGCAAAAAGCAAAAATTTGGGGTGATCATAGGATAGCAGACCCTACTCTCCTACAGGCTTGATCACGAGCTTGCCCCCTGAACGGAACCCCAGGACCATTGGGTTCTATTCGGCCTGTGCCAGTTTGGTGTTGGGCCTTTAGTTCTTATTCCCTCGAAGAGTTGTGACTCGGGTGCCTTCACCCTCCAAGGTCGTGACAGCTCAGAGCCTGGTCGCCCCGCCGCCGAGAGCCCCACTCAAGCTTGAGTCGCTCTCTGCTTCAGTGCCGGGCCGCCCGCTCTCCTGTCACCTCGCCTGCTACGGAGCATGCTGTGCGCCTCTCATCTTCTCCCGCCGGAATCTGCATGGAGCGCATCTGATAGCCTTGGATGGTCCGTACATTATAACGTACCTGACTGTCTCGCTTTTCCCTCCTGCATACCAAGGCTGTGCCGCGCCTCAAGAAGGTCTTCTGTATTGCGGTACCGAAGGCCCGGTGCTGCACCCGTCTGCCCGAGAACGCGACGCCCCACACAGATCCACAGGTACGAACTGGTGTGCTAAGAAGTAGTACGCTCCGCAGGCCTGAACGGCGCCTCGCCCCATGAGCTGCATCAGATCCCGGATCGCCAAAACCCTCCACACTGTCCCGCTCACCTGCCTCGCACCTCGAGGGGGCTCCGAGCCGGATACATCCCTTTTGGAGAACAGTTGGCCTCGTCCAGGGTCCGCCCTCATCAGTAGCCGCGCCTGAAATGCCTCGGACACTCATCACAAGGTACATTGGAACTCTATCCCGAGTTCGCATAGGATCCAGGGTCCACAACGTTTGTTTACCCTGTCACCGTACCTTGCTAACCAAGAACACTTACAAACAATTGCCTATTTAAATCTGGTGGCCTTCATTCCCTAAACTTTATCTGGTCTTGTGATAAACCTGCATATATTTTTACATAAAGTCTACGTATTTTTGATACAATCCTACGACTGGTGTCCGTTTGTCGTGGGTCAGTGGGTTTCCTGTATGTGATCATAAATGCTTTTTTTATATTTTATCCCCCCCCCCCCTTTTTCTCAATATACACATTGTATTACATATCATACATTTGTACATCTGTACATTTTCCAATCAATTTTTAACATCCATAATTTTACATTGTCTGGTTTGAGATTTAAACAATACAAAATAACATAAAGCACAAATTAAGCAACGGGTAAAAAAAAGGGAATTTGATAGAACCTATATTTCATATTATATTACATTATCCTGTAGTGCTATACTCTCTTTCCATTTCGCTATTGGTTGCCAGATTTTTAACCCTAGCCTTCTTCCCCTTTTCCCCTTACGTGCATATATTGCTTTCTCAAGGTTGTAGCTAGCTAATAAATTTGCCAGCCATATTTGCATTCCCGGGGGTATCTTATCTAACCATGCTCTTGCTATTGTCAGTCTCAGAACTGCGGTGGCCATAAACATAAATTCCTTGTAGTCAGGCCCGTCCTGATTGTCTCCCCCGAACAGAATCCTCATAGGTGACAATTTTATTCGTATACCAAGTGTATTACCAAGAAAATCTTCTACATTTTTAATCAAGGTATACAGCTGGGGGCAGGTAGCAAACATATGAATTATATCTGCGTCCCCTGCATTACATCGGGGGCAGGTGATGTCAGTGGAGCCTCCCCACTTAGCTATTCTAGCGGGGGTGTGATACAATGAAAATAGAGTCTTGTAGTGCTGCGATTGCAGGGGACCCGAACACAAAATATTACAACCAATGTCCAAGGATTCTTGAAAGCTTCCAGGCTCCCCCCCCCAGTTATTCAACCCACTTATTACTAACTTTTTCCATATCATCTATCTTCCCTTTTGCTAAACATGCATAGAAGGATCTATTTGTACAGTCCCCTCCTATTTTTATTTTCTCCAATACTTCATTACTGTTAAACCCCACGCTACCACCCTGCTTACGACAAAGAAAACTCCTTACCTGTAGGTATTTAAAGAAGTCCTTTCTCTCAATACCATACTTGAGGGTGAGGTCTACAAACTGGACTATCCCCTCCTCGTCCATTAAATCTCCAATCAGTGCTATCCCTTTTTGAGTCCATCTCGCCATTGTCGAATCCGCGAATACTTCTGCAGGGAAGGATTTATTCTTATAAAGCCTGACATATCTATTATATCTTCCCAGTTCCATTTTTTTAGGAAGGCGTTCCAAATCCTACATGCAGCCACTACAGTCTTGAATCTGGTCCTTTTGTGGTATCCAAACTCGACTCTGTTTAAGAAGTTATTTTCTGCCTCTGCCCCCAATACTATAGAGTAGACTTCCGTGGACATGGTTGTAACCCCTGTGTCGAGTCCCCCACCCCCAATTAGCCCCTGCATATACTGTAGTGCTGCAGCCATTTGATATAGCCTAAAATCAGGGGCCCCCCATCCCCCTCTTTCTCTTGGGGGAGTCATATACCTGTAGGCCCGCCTGGTTTTCCCATTCGCCCAGATAAACCTGTTCAGTACTCTCTCTAGCAAATTAAACCACTTAACTTCAAAAACCAAAGGGATAGAGCGAAAGAAATATAAAAATTTGGGCAAGATCAACATTTTAATCACGTTAGTACACCCCATAAGAGAGAGATTAACCTTATCGATCAGAGGGGTCAAATTCATTTCTACAATCTTATCCAGGTCCGCCAATAATAACACCCCTAGATATACTGCTGAATTAACCACCCTATCATCATTACATATAGTATACCTATTTTTTATAATCTGCGTTTTTAATCTATTTAGACTATACCCCGATATCTGTCCAAACACCTGGCCCTCTGTTTCAACCTCCTTTATAGCTAGAGTGGGGTTTGGGGTTAGAATAGCTACATCGTCTGCGTAGGCTAAGGTCTTCACCGTACAGCTGTTCATCCTCATTGGTGGTATCTCTTGATTAGCTTCGAGTCGTCGCAGTAGCGGTTCGAGATATAGCGCAAAAAGGAGGGGAGAGGAGGGACATCCCTGCCTGGTCCCCCTAGCAATTTTTACTGTATCTGACAGCCCTCCATTCACTCTAATTCTCGCTGTTGGGATGCTGTAGAGTACCTGTATAGATTTTATAAAAGGTTCCCCCATCCCACACCACCTCATGACCTGCCAAAGGTAATCCCAGGAGACCCTGTCGATTGCCTTCTCAGCGTCTAGGAAAAGTGCTGCGACAGGATCCCCTAGGATACCTGCAGAGTCGAACATAGTAACAACTGTCCTGACGTGCTGCGTTGTCCCTTTTCCAGGAATAAATCCATGCTGTATGGGGGTTACCAGCTGCTCGATGATCCCTGCCAGCCTCTTTGCTAAGATTTTAGAATATATTTTAATATCAGAGTTCATTAATGTAATTGGTCTGTAAGACCCTGGTACTTCTGGCGGCTTCCCCTTTTTCTAAATTACAATTATATCAGCCCCTGCCCAAGATTCTGGACGGGATTCCCCTAGTTGCGCTTGTTGCATTATTAGGAACATATCTGCCAAAAGCATATTTTTAAATATTTGGTCAAATTCAAGTGGAATTTGGTCTGGCCCTGCTGCTTTACCTGCCGGTAAACTACTGAGGGCCTCATTAAGTTCTTCCAACTGTAGGGGTCCATCTAATATCTCCCTATCTTCTTCGGACATTATCGGTGGAGAAATATTTCTCAAATATTTTTCAACCTCTAGTAAGTTCACTGGGTCCTCTGGGGTATACAAATCTGCATAGAACTTTCTAAACACTTCCCTTATTAGATTAGGATCCATAACCATGTTCCCCTGTGCATCCCTAATTTATTTTATTCCCGCTGCAGCCGCTCTCTGCCTGGTTCTAATTGCCAGCACTCGCCCCACCTTCTCGCTAAGTTCATACGTCTTTTCCTTCTTTGTCAGGAAATTATCTGCAGCTTGCCTAGCCAACCCTTCCACCGCTTCAGCTTTTAGAGCTATGATTTTAAGCAGGTATTCTTCTAAAGGTAGATTTTGTGCTATGGCCCTACTTAGATTTCCTTCCTCTCTTAGTAGCCTCTGCCCAACCTGCTCTCTCTTATCTCATTCTCTCTTTTGTCTTCCCAAAACAAAACTAATTGTTTCTCCCCGTGCTCCTGCCTTGAAAGTATCCCAGACCCCTCCTGGAGCTGCTGTCCCCCTATTAATATCCCAAAAACATTTGATCCAGGCTGTCATGTGCTCCCTATATACAGGATCCTTTAACAGGCCTCTCTCGAAGGTCCACTGTGAGGGTGTTCTTGGTGTTTGGCTAATTTTAAAGGTGAGAATCACCAGACTGTGGTCTGAAATCACCCTAGGTAGCTTCTCCACTTGTGACCCAGGGAGTAGACAATTAGATATCAAAAAGTAGTCAAGCCTAACCATTACTTTATGTGGGGCGGAGAAGAAGGTGCTTCCATCTAAATGGGGATGTAACTTTACCTATGGATCCACCAGGGCATTGTGTGTGACCATAGCAGCTAATGCCCTAAATACTTTCCTCTTCCTACCCCGGTATATCGCATCTGGACGTGTAAATGAGCTCTCTAGATCATGAATGTAAAAATCTCCACAACATACCATGGGCTCAGGCCACTGGGCTAGCTCTATATCAAGGAACTGAAATACATCTGGATCGTCTTCCGTAGATCCATAAATTGTAACAAGAGTTAGTTTCTGACCCCTAAAACATACTTCCAGAATAACCCATCTACCCCATTGATCTTCCTTCTTCTTCCCTACAACCACATCCCTTTGCCTACCCAAGACTGCTACCCCTCTGGTCCTAGTCCCCTGTTTAGTACTTGCCAACACCTTAAACCCTAATTGCTCCGAAAGATATGCCTTACTCGATTCTATATGAGTCTCTTGTAGGCATATCAAGTCCAATCGCATAGTTTTTAGGTACGCTGCAACTCTCATCCTCTTACTCAACTCATTGAGACCGCATACATTAATTGATGCTATCCTGCACTCCATATCGCTAGTATTGGTAAATGCGACCAAAGATGAACATTATTTACCATCATCAAAACAGTTTGTGTACATCCAATGTTTCCTAAATAAGTAACAATGTGCCAAATCTTATAGTGTAACAGAAAAAATTGTTGCTGTTTCCCCCCCTGCAGCCACCCCCTCCTTCTCCTCCCCCGCACTGCCCCCCCTCACCCCCCTCCCCTTTACAGGCAAATAGGTCAGCAGACCTATGTGTGCCCGCCTTAGGTTGTGCAAGCCGCATCCCTCTCCCGCTAAGTGCATTAACTATGCTGTGCTACCCTTTTACCCCTAGCCCTTTTGTCTGTATTCAGGTGACACTTTTATGTGTGCAGATACCCATATCTCCTAACCCCCCTTCTGCTTCCTCATTTCCTCCAAGAAAAGCTCGGCTTTAATCTCAGAAGTGAACATCCAGATTTCCCCCCTCACAACCACTTTAAGCCTAGCAGGGTACAGTAAATATGCTTCCAAGCCTAAGGCTTGAAAGGGAGCGATTATCTGCCTTAACTTCCATCTCCTCTCTACGGTAAAATGACAGAAGTCAGGCCTGGCAAAAAAAGTGTTGCCTTCAAAAGTCCTCCTGCTGTCTGGCCTTGCCTTACTCATAATCTCGTCCCTGAGCAAGAAGTTCCCAATGTACACTAATATTGCCCTCGGGTGGTTTTGCTGGCCGTCCCTCCCTGCTCCTCCTGTGGCCCGAGCTTTCTTCATTGTGAATGGGAACCTGTGCACCCTCTGTATTTCTCTTTCCCACTGCCACTGGGATTCTGGAAAGGCCCCCTTCAAGAGATTTATCACAAATTGTCTAACGTCCTGCCCTTCTGACCCTTCCGCCACACCCAGCAATCTGACGTTGTTCCTCCTCTGGCTGTTTTCAAAATCCTCCATCTTCCAGCGCATATCCTCAGCCACTTTTTCCTGCTCTGTCTTAAATGATTGCCAGCTCCAAACATCATCTTCAAGTTTGCCGGTGCGCTCCTCAACCTCTGTTACACGATCTACAAGTTCATCATATAGTTTAATAACCTTCCTTAAGCTGCTCTGAATTTTCTTTGATGCCTGCCTTGCTCTGCGGCTTTCTGCTATTGCTTCACTTTGCATTTGCTTAAGGGTGGTAAACAGAGTATGAAAGGGATCCCGTTGGGGAGGGGTAGAGCCAGCTGCCACTCCCTCAGCAGTATTGCCGGGATTATCATCCTCCTGGTATACTTGCGAGGTCGCAGAATAATCCCACAATAGCCGTTTCTCTAAGTGTCTAGGTGAGTCAGGGTTCTGTCTCCTTAATTTTGCATGTCTTTTCTTCATTGTGGATTCTTTCCCCGATGTACTGATGCCTGACTCAGTACCTTCCTGATCATCCTGGTCATCCTCCTCTGTATTGGACTCTGATGAAAGTGCTGACCCCGAGTCTTCATTTACCGAATAGAATTCTCCTTCCCCTTCTAGAGAGGTACAGTCCCCTCCCCCCTGGGGGTGCTTGCCAGTGTTTGATTCCCCTAAGAAGTTCTGGTTTGCTAAGCTGTCCCTGCTGCCCCAGGTGCCGATCATTTTCTTAGAGGCATTCATCTCTTCTTCCACAAGCATTAGAGCTCCAAGCATGTCAGCAGTTGTGCCTCCCGTATTCCCCATACCAGTAGCCAGACCCTCTCCGGGCTCCCCTTTACCTCCACTTTTAGTCTCATTTTGTTGCTCACCTCCAGAGTTTAATCCGCCTGCCGCATGTATCTGCGCTTCTGCAGTGTTCTGTTTCGCTTTTGGCGCCGGTTCAGCTCGTTGCCTAGCAGCCAGACTCTCTGAGCCTTCGCAGTCAATTATGTCCTCGAGGACGTTTCCCGAGGCCAGTATGACAGCGTCCTCTGTTTCACAGAGGGGATCTGGTATCTCTGGTGTCTCGGGGATCTTCGCTGACAGGATCTCTGTCATGGTAGGTTGCCGCATTCCCGTATCCCGATTCCTGTACTCGTCTCCTTTCCCGGGGTTGACCTTGTTCACGTTGCGGACCTCCACTGTACTTCCACTGCTATTTATAGAAACCATGCTCGGTTTCCGCATGTCTCCTTTCTTCACTTTCTCTGGCAGAGGGGGGGGAAATACTTTCCTGATCGCGCCGGTGTTCTTCCCTGCGGGAGTGTCTATTTTAGAATAGCAGCTGTTCCTGTCTTCGCTGCTGCTGGAGGGTCCGATATCTTTTTTCCCCTCTTGCTCGCCTTCTCTTGATTTACAGTGCGGGCGGGTATTTTAGGAGCCATTGAGCTGCACCAGATCCCGGATAACCACAACCCTCCGCACCGTCCCGCTCACCTGCCTCGCACCTCGAGGGGGCTCTGAGCCGGGTACATCCCTTTGGAGAACCGTTGGCCTCGTCCAGGGTCTGCCCTCACCAGTAGCCACGCCTGAAATGCCTCGGACACTCATCACAAGGTACATTGAAACTCTATCCAATCTGATAACATCTATTTTCAGTGGGGCCTCACCTCCAGATTCCTGGTCTAACGCTAGGATAGCTATTTTTCCCCAAAAAGATAAATCTCCACTCGAGATGAGCTCATACAGGCCAATAACACTTATCAACTGTGACTCTAAGATTTATTCCAAAGTACTGGCAAACCAAATTTCTTCTGTGGTGGAATCCCTGGTATCAGAGTGGCAGCATGGGTTTATCCCAAAAAAGGGCACCACAGAACATGTCAGGCGAGCCATCACTCTGACACTTTGACACCGCACAGGCAGCAGGAGACCCGATGTCATTAACACTACTTGACGCCGAGGAGGCCTTTGATCGGGTTTCCTGGAGATTCTTGTGGGCAGTCATGAAGAGGATGGGCTTTGGGCCGAAGTTCATACAGGCCGTGAAAGCGCTCTACCTTAACCCCTCAGCCTGTGTTTCCATAAACGGTCAATTAACCGAGCAACTGAAGATATCCCGAGGCACCAGACAGGGTTGCCCTGCTCCCCTCTGCTGTTTGCCCTGTACCTGGGCCCCTTTATTAAACAGATTGAAAACAATCATAACATTCCACCGATTAGTTTCCAAGGCTTCAATACAAAAATGTTAGCATATGCAGACAACTTGGCCATTACATCACCAGACCCTCTAAAAGCCATAACGGAATTAGAACATGAGGCAAAAAAAATTGGAAAGATCTCTGGCTACACTCTTAATAAAAATAAGACACAGATAATTACTAACAGCAAAATCTCCTGGGCCGATCAGAGGGTGGTAGGTAAAGCCAAATATTAGGGAGTATGCATTTCTTCTAATCTGGACGAAGTTGTTTCCAATAATCTACTCCCGCTCGCAATACAAACCAGGAAAGCACAGAAACAAATAAATAACCTTCACCTCACTTTAGTTGGTAGATGCAACGTCATAAAAATGACCTATTTTCCCAAACTTCTATATTTTTTCCGGACCATACCTTTAGAATTTAGTAAAGCCAACCTCACGAAATTCCAACAAATCTGCACACAATTTATTGGGCATATTCACAACCTAGGAGGGCACTCAGACAACTATGCCTGCCTAAAGACCGAGGCGGCTGGTCCTTTCCCAACATCACTTTGTATTACTGGGCCACGATCATGCAATATAGTACTGAGCTAACTAAAGAACGTCCTGATGTGTTTCCTACAATGTTGCCCTCTCCCTTCCAACTACTGGTGGGGGAACACCACTGGGGGTGTCTGCTACGAGAAATTACCTTTGGATACTTTAAACGGGTCAGATTTAAGACCCTGCTCAACTCATTTAAAGTATTTCAAAGCATCCATAGATACCTTGGTATAGGCAGATACAACCACTATTCTCCTATTCTAAATAATAGGAATCTCCCTGACATCTTTGGAAGGGCCTACTTATCTGACTGGTACAGGGCTGGTATTAGAAAATTAGGTGACTTAATTACCAATGAGGGAGTTATCCCCTTTCCTGACCTTATAGATATATTGAGCCTCAAGAAAGAGGACGCTTTTAAATATATGTCTATCTACGACTTTCTCTCTAGAAAGGTAGGGGGAACCTCTGGTTTTATGGAGGTAGAACTACTTAATGTCTTACGGAAACCTCTGACGCCCCGAATTGGCCTCCTATACTGCATCCTAAATAGACAGACTCCTGACGATTTGCAAACTATTGCAGGCAAATGGTCTACCAAACTTGACTCTCCTAGAAATGTTTTCTTTAACTCACTTACCCTCTCACAAAATATTTTACTGTCTGCTAAACTACAAGCTCAGCACTTTAAAACATTTTTTTTTTATATATCACTCCTAGCAAAATAGCAAAATGGGGGACCGGCCAAGGTACTCTCTGTCCCAGATGCGCTGAATTCGGGGCCAACTCCATACATATATTTGCTTCTTGCACCAAGCTTGCGCCTACTTTAAATCGAATACAGGGGTTTCTAAGAGGAGTCACCTCCCAGCCAATAACTCTGAACATACTACCATCATGCTTGGAACACAAACAGAAGCCCCACATCTGAAAAGGGAGGGCCTAACATTTATAGCAATGGCCATCTGGAGGATCTGTGTTGCTACAGCCTGGTTAGACCCAGAGCCCCCTTCTTTCTCTCAGTGGCTTGCCAGATTTATGGCAACATATCACCTGGAAATAGCTGTATATGCAAAAAAAGGACGTAAGGGCCGGAGAAAGGGCACAGAGGTGTGGGAAAATCTAACTAACTGGCTGACTCTGCCTGATTAGCCCGTGTACTTCTGTTCTTCTTTGTACTATTCGGTGCCAGCTCCCCCAGCCAGTTTTTTCTGCATCTTTCTATGTCTGCTTCTTTCTATTCCCTCTTTTTTTTTCTTTTTTTTCTCTTCTAGTTTTTCTTTTTCTTTTTCCTCCGGTGTATTTTTGTGCTCTTTATTCCAATTCCCGCTGTAACCTTTTTCTTCATTGTCACAGGTGGGTAGGGGGGGGGGCACAGACCTTCAATGTTAATTTGCATGTATACTTACTTTGCAATTTGAAAATAAATACAAACATTTTTAAAAAAAAGGAACTCTATCCCGAGTTCGCATCGGATCCAGGGTCCGCAATGTTTGTTTTCCCTGTCACCGTACCTTGCTAACCGAGAACACTTACGAACAATTGCCTATTTAAATCTCGTGGCCTTCATTCGCTAAACATTATATGGTCTTGTGATAAACCTGCATATATTTTTACATAAAGTCTACGTATTTTTGATACAATCCTACGACTGGTGTCCGTTTGTGGTGGGTCAGTGGGTTTCCTGTATGTGATCATAAATGCTTAACTAACTATCTCCCTGAAGATTAGCCTTGTCTGCTCGCCCCACACTACCTAGAGGGTGAGCAAGGGTTATTTCTAAAGGAGTAGGGGCTAGATGTAGGTAATTCTATTTTACCACTTCTAAAATACCGAATTTTACCGATTCGGTATTTAAGAAGTGGTAAAATAGAAGGGGGCACATGTAGGTATTTCAGAATCGGTAAATACCGAATCTGTAAGATTCGGTACTTACCGATTCGGTAAATACAGAATCGGTATTCCCCATTGATTCCTATGGGCCTTGAAGCCCATAGGAATCAATGGTGAATACCAAATCGGTATTTACCGATTCGGTAAATTCCGATTTTTGCAAGGGTGCAGGGGGTGTCACTTTGACACCCTCTGGCACGCCAATTCCAGACTTGTGTGCCATGTGGCACACAGACATGCCCTAAGGGCATGTCTGTGTGTCACATTGCACAGGTGTGCATGCACAGATGTGCATGCACACCTGGATTCGGTATTTTACCACCCAATTGGATTGGGTGGTAAAATACCGAATCTGAAAGGCCTGCGGCACTCAAAGATGTGCTACCTACATGTGCTTTTACAGAATCAGTATTTTTACAGAGTCTGTATTTACCGATTCAGTAATTTTACCGAATCTGTAAATACAGATCCGGTAAAATACCGATTCTGTAAAGCATGCTCCTACATTAGAAAAGCCTAATACCGGTCGGAAACGGCCGAAATTGGCCGTTTCCGACCGGTATTAGGGCTCCTTCATCGGGCCCTAGTTCTCTTACCCTGACTAGAGGAGAGGGTCCCTGTTTGTCACAAGTGCATACCTGTGCCAACCAGAGACCCCCGAGTCTAACATTGGAGGCAGCGGAGAGGATTCCGAATTTGCATTTATGATTTATGTACAATAAATAACTGTTGGACTTGGCCCTTCTGGCAGGTTCACCCCTAATCTTTTTGCTTTTAATATATGATCTGTGTTGATGATTTTCGGTCTCTGCGCACTTTTTCCCTGTGTCCCAGAGTAAAGTGCGTGCATGTAGTTAGGCTGGCCTGCTCTCCCATAGGAATGCAGGGGGAATGTGTGTGTCCCTGGTAGTTCCTGATGCGTGGGGAGTGCAGGCTTTAATTTGGTATTTGCAAACCCGTGAGAGTGAATGCTTCGCAATGATGTATGTGGCATGATTGTGTCTTGTGTACAAGTGCCACTTCTAGGAGTTGGCATATTAGTGTAAAATATGCCTGGCCTGTGATTGGCTGGAGCTGGCTGGAGAGCCTGGCTCCAGGAATGCTGGATGGGTCTGCCCGTTGGTGAGTGTGAGATTAGCATGGGGAGGAGTGCACCTGGTCCCTGATGGGGCTGGACTTTCTCCACACAATGCTGGCTCCGCCCCCTGTGGTGCGACTGATGACCCTAGCCCTGCTAGTGAATGAAATGGGTGGTTGAGCCATCAAGGTGCTCCAAAACCAGCTGCGACTGGTTTCTCCCCCACCCTGCACCTACAGACAAAGGATTTAGTGGTATAAGAAGGGGCTGTGTCCCCATACAATTTGTTCTGCTTTTGGATCCTAGCTGAGGGGGGCTGCTGCTGTTGCTGGGGCCAGGAGGACTGCCACTTGGATTGTCTCCCTGCCTGGAGACCCAGTGAGCTGGCTCTGGGCCCAGCCTTGCCCCCCCCTGCCCACCTGAGAACTTTGCTGGTCTTTGTTTTCTTAGAGCGCTGAGGGCGCTTTCTCCTGTCCTTCAGTGCTGGGGAGCGCTGAGATTCCCTGTTTAGTGCTGGGAGCACTTTATCCCGCCTCTAGCGCTGAAGAGCGCTTCATTTTGGCCCCAGCGCTCAATGGCGTTTTCCTTTACCTTAGCGCTCAGAGCGCTTTATTTTTACTCTAGCGGCTGCCCGAGCCCTATTTGCCCTAGCGCTTCTGTTACCCACCCGGCATTTACTTCTGTTTCCCTCGCCGGGCCGCCGCACTGCCTACAACGACCCAGAAGTGATTGGCAGGCCGGTCAATCGCTGTGCGGCCCCCAGGAAGAGGACCGGAAGTCCCACCCACAGCCGGGTAGCGAGGGAGAGACGCGACGGAAAGTGCAGGCGGGGCTCCATAGCCAGAGGAGAGCCCCGCCCCCCCCAAGAGCGGAGAGCCGGGAGATTGACCCAGCGAGATAGCCGGTGTGTGCGGAGTGGGGCCCGGTGTATAGAATCGGGGAGGGCATCGGGGCACATTGCCGGTGCCCGCCCCTCCCCCCCGGAGTGTAGAGCCAGTTGAGGCTCTTGGGGGCATTTGCATTTGTCCCTGATTCCCCCTTGAGGGACTCCAACAACCCCGCATTTTTGATTTGGAGCCCCGAGGCTCCTGGGGGCAATTGGTGTATTTCGAGCCCCGAGAGGCTCCATGCCCACAGTGGTTTTGCGAGCCCACAGAAGGCTCGAGGGGGCACCTGGATTCCTACGAGCCCGGCGAGGCTTGGGTGACAGTTCTTGTTCGTGAGCCCCGAGAGGCTCAGGCGGCCTAGTTTGATTTACGAGACCCCGAGAGGCTCGTGGAGGCAAGTTACTTTGAGAGCCCGAGAGGGTCAGGGTGCCATTTTACTTTATGAGCCCAGAGAGGCTTGAATGCCAGTTCTTTGTGCTAGAGCCCAGCGAGGATTTTGGGGGGACACAGGCAGTTGGTTAGAGCTCCCATGCTGTGTTTTGCCTCACCTGTGTTCTTGAGCCCACGTGGCTCCAAAGTTGGGCATCATTGATTTACAACTGTCCAGCACTTAGTGGACAGTTGCTATGTTTAGGCTTGTGTTCTTGGCTGCCTGCGCAGCCTCCCTGACATTTGGACTCAGGGCATTTCAGCCCTTGCGAGGCCAGTTGGCCTGAGGGACAGTTCTAGTATTGTGCTACGTGCACCCTGCGCATTTAAGGTTTACTTGCCTATGTGATTCCTGCGCAAATGTTCTACCTGCACCTCTGAATGTGTTTTAATGCCTCATGTGCAATGTGTTTATGTTTTATCCCCTTTGCTAAAAGTGACCTGCTTAGAGGATTGTTCATGTCTTATTACCTTTGCTAAATGTGACTTGCTTAGGTGATTATTTTATCTTTCTTCCCCTTTGCTAAAAGTGACCTGCTTAGAAGATTGTTGATGTCTTATTACCTTTGCTAAATGTGACCTGCTTAGGTGATTGTTTATGTCCCAATAGGTCCTGATATTAAGGTCCTAGTTCCCTGCGTGATTTTCCAACAGTGTTTAGGGTTGCGTAGGAGGTATTTACCCTTTACCAGTGATTACTGGTGGTGTGCTACATTTACTATTTTGGTGCTACAGTGATTATATGTCTATGTGCTAAGTGTTATACCTACAAGTGTAAATCTAAAAGTGCCTACCCCTGACAGTGGTCCATGTGGCCCTGTCCTGTACATAATCCCCTGTAAATTCTGCCCGTGCCTGGTGCCACATTGTAAAGTGTGTAGTGTTAATCTAATGTGTTTTTTACTATAATACAAAGGCTATTTTTTATATAACCTTGTGTGGAGTTTCCTTTGTGGTGGGCCTTGGGTGTTGTTGCTGGGTGCGCGCGCAAACGCTTTACACATCGCCTCCGAGATTAGCCTTGCTGCTCACGTCAAATTACCTAGAAGGTGAGCAGGGGTTATCTTGGTGTGTAACTCCGTTGCCCTGACTTAGAAATGGTGATCTATGACTGACTTGGCGCGAGCCTTGGCCAGCCAGGGATCCCGTGTCTAACATTGGTGGCAAGCGGTGCGGATTGGAATTGCGTTTCCGCTGTACCACAGTGGCGACAGGCCGCACTACAAAGCTCTACATTTTTAGATAACCACATTTTGGGGATTATTGCTTTTTAGGTGAAGTTTCAGTATTGCTTCTCCTGAAAAGTGTCATTTTGTAATTGTGTCCAGTACCTAGTTCCCCGCCCTGCTCCCAGATTGTTACCTGTGTCGCTTATGGTCAGGTTGAGAAATCAGGGGTGGTAGAAACTGCCTTACCGAGGGGGTGTGTGTGTTAATGAGTGGTGTGTTACACTGGACAGAGGAGTGCAAGTTCTCTAAGATAGGGAGCTTGCTGAATTTTGTTAATTGTATACTCCTGTTAAGGTCAGACCCCCAGGTTCCCTGTGTCAAACTTTTCTTGAGAACGTCCGCCAAAATGGAGCCTGCTTTTATCTCTGTGGTCTTTTTAGATACAGTAGGTTAGAGCTGGTCAGATTCTGTGAAAAGGGAGGCATAGAGGTGAGTGAGTCGGATACTCAGTCCCAGCTTAGGGACAGCCTGATCCTATGGCAAAAGGATCAGTGGGATCTTGAGCACAGTGAGAGAGACAGGGCCCGGGCCGCACACCATGAGGGTGGTGAGTCTGTGGAGAGCCCTGAAGAATGTGAATTTGATGATGATGACAGTGAATGGGCACCAGCAGATAGTGAGGACCCCATAGGTAGGGAGTCCCTTGCTGGGTCCAGTGTCAGTACCAGCGCCCCATCCCTTGTCCTGTCCCCAGAGGAGTGGTTGGATAGGAAGGAAGAGCGGGAGCACCAGCTAGCGATGGAACAGCTCAGGTTAGAGCACGCCAAGCTAGAGGCTTAAAGGGCCTTGTTCAGGGAGAAGATAACCCTAGAGGGTGGGTTATCTCCTGAGCACAGTTTGAATTTTCTGGATTCCCCAGGAAGGGTTGAGTCCAGTGGTGGCAGCTATTTAAATGTCGGTGTAGAAAGTCACACTCCCAGTCCCCCGAGTATGGTACCTGTTTCCCCAGCAGAGGAGTTCAGGTTGAAGTTCAGGAGACTTAGGAAACTGTCTCATCAGTCTTGGGAAGACTTTGAGGATGAATGTTGTGGAGCACTGTTTGATTGGGAAAAGGCTCACACGAAAGACGAGTCTGACGGATTGTTCAGCATGATTGTCACAGAGCACCTGCTCAGTTATTGTTCACCAGGGTTGTGCCAGCACCTGTTGAGGTTTGAATCCTTTAGTCCATGTGAGCTTGCAGCGGAAGCAGACCACTGGGACAGTGCGAGAGGTTCTCTGGAGTCATTAGTGGGTGATTCCAACAATAATGGGTCAGGTGTCCTCCAGCCCAGCATGGTGGAGGAGGGTGAGCGTAGCCCAGCTAGGTCCCAGTATAGTGAGGAGGGTGTAGGGGCTTACTGCCTGTCTCAGTGGAGCAGGAGTGAGTGTGAGACTGAGAGTCCCCAGACGCCCGAAGCTCTGCCTCAGAGCCTGGATGGTTTCTTTAGGGAACACCAGGATGGGGACCTAAGCTTACCTGTTCGTTCACTTGAGGGAGATCTCCTAGTGTGCAGAGGACCTGGAGCATCTGTAAGCAGAGTTTCTATGGTTATAGAGTCCAGCGAAAGGAGTGATTGGGGGATAGTATGTGAATCCCCAGAAGTCCTGGAGTGCCAGGCATTGGTTCCACCAAAGGTTTTAGACCAGAGGTGGGAGGGCCAGGTTCAGGATTCGCCTGACCTGAAGGGTGGGACTACCTTAATCAGTGTCCTGACCAGTTCTTCCTCCAGAGGTACCGCCCCGGTTGGGAGGGAGCAGGACTCTGGAAGGGGGTGCAGAGGGTGGGAGAGCCCACCTCTGACCCCGGTACCACCTGAGGGGTTAAACCCTAGGTTGGGAGAATGGTGTTTTGAGGGTACCCCTCGCAGAAGGAGGAGGAACCCTAGGAGAAGAGGTAGGGGGAGGAGAGCCTTCCCTGAGACTCCTGGTCCCCCTGAGGTTGTACACCTTAGGCTGGAGAGCCAGTGGCAGTCTAACCCTGTCTTGCAGACAGGAACAGTGGTGAATGGCTATTATGTGCCGGGGGTTACTACCCCCCACTTTGTGAGTAGGCAGGAACCAGTGGCACCTGGGTGGCCTAGGGCCTGGTCCTGCCGAGGGCAGCTGTAGAGTACCAGTGGAGTAGCCCAGTTAGTCCCTACAGTAGTTTTAGAAAGAACCCCAGGGGTTCACCATGGCGTGAAAGAGGAGGGTGTCCCTGCTGTTGCAGACCCGTGTCCGTGTTTTATCTCCCCAAGCAGGGAAGCCCATCACGGTGGTGATTGGTCTGCCCTGCGTTTTGGCTGGAAGGGGGTTGTGTTGGACTTGGCCCTTCTGGCAGGTTCACCCCTAATCTTTTTGCTTTCCCTGTGTCCCAGAGTAAAGTGCGTGCATGTAGTTAGGCTGGCCTGCTCTCCCATAGGAATGCATGGGGAATGTGGGTGTCCCTGGTACTTCCGGATGCATGGGGAGTGCAGGCTCGTATTTGGTATGTGCGAACTTGTGAGAGTGAATACTTCACAATGATGTATGTGGCATGATTGTGTCTTGTATAGAAGTGCCTCTTCTAGGAGTTGACATATTAGTGTAAAATATGCCTGGCGGGTGATTGGCTGGAGCTGGCTGGTGAGCCTGGCTCCAGGAAGGCTGGATGGGTCTGCCCTGTGGTGAGTTTGAGATTAGCATAATGATGGCTGGGGAGGAGTGCACCTGGTCCCTGATGGGGCTGGACTTTCCTGACACAATGCTGGCTCCACCCCCTGTGGTGCGACTGATGACCCTAGCCCTGCTAGTGAATGAAATGGGTGGTTGAGCCATCAAGGGTGCTCCAAAACCAGCTGCGACTGGTTTCTCCCCCACCCTGCACCTACAGACAAAGGATTTAGTGGTATAAGAAGGGGCTGTGTCCCCATACAATTTGTTCTGCTTTTGGATCCTAGCTGAGGGGGGCTGCTGCTATTGCTGGGGCTAGGAGGACCGCCACTTG
Source organism: Lissotriton vulgaris (assembly GCF_964263255.1). NCBI lineage: Eukaryota > Metazoa > Chordata > Amphibia > Caudata > Salamandridae > Lissotriton > Lissotriton vulgaris. The sequence continues at coordinate 1,291,230,897 of NC_141689.1, read as the reverse complement.
GATTGTCTCCCTGCCTGGAGACCCAGTAAGCTGGATCTGGGCCCAGCCTTGCCCCCCCCTGCCCACCTGAGAACTTTGCTGGACTTTGTTTGCTTAGAGCGCTGGGGGTGCTTTCTCCTGTCCTTCAGTGCTGGGGAGCGCTAAGATTCCCTGTTTATTGCTGGGAGCACTTTATCCCGCCTCTAGCGCTGAAGAGCGCTTCATTTTGGCCCCATCGCTCAATAGCGTTTTCCTTTGCCTTAGCGCTCAGAGCGCTTTATTTTTACTCTAGTGGCTGCCCACGCCGCATTTGCCCTAGCACTTCTGTTACCGAGCCGGTGCCAACCTGGCATTTGCTTCTGTGTCCCTCGCTGTGCCGCCGCACTGCCTACGACGACCCGGAAGTGATTGGCAGGCTGGCCAATCGCTGGGCGGCCCCCAGGAAGAGGACCGGAAGTCCCGCCCGCAGCCGGGCAGCGAGGGAGAGACGCAACGGAAAGTGCAGGCGGGGCTCCATAGCCCGAAGGAGAGCCCCGCCGCCCCTGATAGAGGAGAGCCGGGAGACTGACCCAGCGAGATAGCCGGTGAGTGCGGAGTGGGGCTGTGTGTAGAATCGGGGAGGAGGGCGTCGGGGCACATTGCCAGTGCCCGCCCCTCCCCTCCAGAGTGTAAAGCCGGTTGAGGCTCTTGGGGGCATTTGCATTTGTCCCTGAGTCCCACGTGAGGGACTCCAACAACCCCGCATTTTTGATTAGGAGCCCCGAGGCTCCTGGGGGCAATTGGTGTATTTCGAGCCCCGAGAGGCTCCACGCCCACAGTGGTTTTGCGAGCCCACAGAAGGCTCGAGGGGGCACCTGCATTTCTAAGAGCCCGGCGAGGCTCGGGTGACAGTTCTTTATGCTAGAGCCCAGCGAGGCTCTTGGGGGGACACAGGTAGTTGGTTAGAGCCCCGTGGCTCCCACGCTGTGTTTTCACCCCACCTGTGTTCTTGAGCCCAAGAGGCTCCAACGTTGGCCATCATCGATTTACAACTGTCCAGCACTTAGTGGACAGTTGCTACGTTTAGGCTTGTGTTCTTGGCTGCCTGCGCAGCCTCCCTGACATTTGGACTCAGGGCATTTCAGCCCTTGCGAGGCCAGTTCTAGTATTGTGCTACATGCACCCTGCCCATTTAAGGTTTACTTGCTTATGTAAAGTAATAATTCCTTTATTTAGATATAAAACATATCTTTAAAAGATTTCTAATGTGATTCCTGCGCAAATGTTCTACCTGCATCTCTGAATGTGTTTTAATGCCTCATGTGCAATGTGTTTATGTTTTATCCCCTTTGCTAAAAGTGACCTGATTAGAGGATTGTTGATGTCTTATTACCTTTGCTAAATGTGACTTGCTTAGGGGATTATTTTATGTTTCTTCCCCTTTGATTGTTTATGTCCCAATAAGTCCTAATATTAAGGTCCTAGTTCCCTGCGTGATTTTCCTACAGTGTTTAGGGTTGCGTAGGAGGTATTTACCCTTTACCAGTGATTACTGGTGGTGTGCTACATTTACTATTTTGGTGCTACAGTCATTATATGTCTATGTGCTAAGTTTTATACCTACAAGTGCTAATTCTAAAAGTGCCTACCCCTGACAGTGGTCCATTTGGCCCTGTCCTGTACATAATCCCCTATAAATTCTGCCCGTGCCTCTTGGCACATTGTAAAGTGTGTGGTGTTTATCTAATGTGTATTTTACTATAATACAAAGGCTATTTTTTTTATATAACCATGTGTGGAGTTTCCTTTGTGATGGGCCTTGGGTGTTGTTGCTGGGTGCGCGCGCAAATGCTTTACACATCGCCTCCAAGATTAGCCTTGATGCTCGCGTCACGTTACCTAGAGGGTGAGCAGGGGTTATCTTGGTGTGTAACTCTCTTGCCCTGACTTAGAAATGGTGACCTCTGACTGACTTGGCGTGAGCCTTAGCCAGCCAGGGATCCCGTGTCTAACAATGACTGATCACCAAGTAGTGAGAGCAGAACTATAACAAAGCCACAGATTTATCATCTTGGCGAGAGATCTCGCATCGTCGAACCATGCCCGGTTCACTCCCCATGAGAGCACCCTCTGTCATCTCTGGACTGGATGACGTCGAGTGGGAAGGGCTTGAGAATTTCAAAATGGGGCAGCTGAGGAATTTCTGCCAGAAATTCAGAGTCGCCCAACCTGGGTGCAAAAACAAAACCAAACTCGCAAAGGCACTGAGCGCCTGGAAAGAGTCGAGAGAGCCAGAGAATCAGTTGGTAGTGGATCCACCAGATAGTCTTGTTGAGGTGCACAGAGGCCTGTCACCAGAAGAGCTGGCGTACAGGGCCGTGACCAGAGCGCATGAAGTCGAGATTGCAAGGTTACCCGGACAGATGGCGATGGAGGAGAAGAGACTCCAGCTAGAGCACGAGATACGTCTCAAAGAATTGGAGCTGAAAGCAAAAAGTTTGGACACAGCTCCTGGTGGCAGCACGATTCCAGTGCAGGTATAGTCAAGGGTCTACGTACCGAAAGATGTGGTGAAGGAGTACTTTAAGGGGGATGACATAGGGCAGTGGTTTCGGGCCTACAAGGTAGCCATGTTCTCCCACCGGATCCCTGAGAAGGATTGGGGAGTGGGGTTGTGGGGACGGTTCCTGACCGAGGGGCGGGACACCCTGCTAGATCTCCCTACCAAAGTATATAACTCCTATCCCCACATGAAAGATGCCTTAATGACCAGGTTTGGGTTAACCCCGGAGATGTACCGACAGAGGTTTAGGGGCTGTGCTAAGATTCCTGGGAGTAAGTATGTGGAGTATGTGACCTTTCTCTGCAGAGTGCTGGATGGTTGGGTGAAGGGTAGCAAAGTGGATGATTTTCAATGGTTGCTTTATTTAGAAGCGTTGGGAGCAATTGTCCTCTTACTGTTTTCCTGAGCTATGCCAGCACCTGATCGATAGCAAGCTGTCCAACCCGAGGAAGCTTGCTGAGGAAGCGGACTGCTGGCTCTGCACCAGGGTCCACAAGGGTTTAGTGGGAGACTTTGCCAGAGGTGGGCAGGGTCCCCAGCAGAAGAGAGGTGGGGACAGGGGAAAACAGAAAGGGTTCCAAAAAGACCCCCAAAGTAATTCCCAAAGGAACCAAGGGAAAGGTTCTCAGCCTCCTCCACCCCCGAAACAAAACGGGGCCCGACAGGTAAACCTGTTCAAAGTTGGCCCATTGCCTGTTTTAGGTGTGGCGACCAGGGTCACATTGGCACTGATCCTAAGTGTCGCTTGTATGGAAAACCCACACCCACTGGTGCTCCCCCCGGCAAATAGCCAGCATTAATTTTGGGGGAGAAGTTACAATCCCAGAGGGTGGGGATCTCGTACACATGACCCTAGTCTCGCTAGGAGACAGTGAGATGGTCCCCGAAAACTACCTCCCCAGTAACACTGAGAAGTATGGGCAGGAAGCGACCATCAACGGTAAGAAGGTGGAGGCTCTTCGAGACACGGGCGCCAGTGTGACTGCTGTCCGGCAGCACTTGGTGTCTCAGGAGCAGGTGGTTCCACACGCCTACTATAGTGTTGTCAATGCTGGCAATTCTGAGAGTCAGTGTCCGATGGCTCAGGTGCCATTCGAGTGGGGAGGGGTCTCTGGTACTCGGCAAGTCGTTGTGAGGACCTCCATGCCTGTAGATTGTCTGCTAGGAAACGATTTGGAGAACTCCCCTTGGTGAAAGGTGGAGAAAACGACTCATCTGCGGATGGTGGGTCTACCCGACTGGGCATGCGTGACGGCCAGGTCCATGGCAGCCAGTAGGGGTGTTGAAGAAGTCTTGGAGCCTGAAGGAGAGGCCCAACAACTGGCCTTAGAGAGAAGGCGCAGGGGGCGTGGACAGCTGCCCCCCACTGTTCCCACGGCCCAGGAGGAAGCAGACCTCGAGGGGGATGCTCTGGAGCCTACCGGGGAACAGATTGCCGAACTGGGAGACCTGTCTGAGCTGACCCATTGGCAGCAAGAAGGAGAACCCTCCAGGGAGGAATTCTGCAAGGAGCAGAGGAAGTGCCCTTCTCTCGCAGTTATGCGGCAACAGGCTGCAGACCAGGCCAATGGTGCTCAGTCTGGAAAACACTGGGTCTACTGGGAGAACGATCTCCTGTATTCAGAGCCTAAGGCTGCTGAACCTGGGTCAGCCCGTGTGCTGGTGGTACCCCAGAAGCTCAGAGCCTTCCTACTGGGGCTGGCTCACGATGTACCTTTAGCAGGAAATTTGGGGATGGACAAGACCTATGACAGGCTTGTTACCCACTTCTATTGGCCCCAAATGCACAGAAGTTCAGATGGACACTGTAGGACTTACCAAACTTGCCAGGCAAGTTGTAAGTGCGGAGGGGAGAGCAAGGCTCCCCTCCAACCATTCCCCTTCGCCAGTACCCCATTCCAGCGAGTGGGAATTGACATTGTGGGGCCTCTGGACCCCAAGACAGCCATGGGCAACAGGTTCATCCTGGTCTTGATGGACCATGCCACCCGGTACCCGGAAGCCATCCCTCTGAGGACAGTGACGGCCCCCGTGGTGGGACGAGTGCTGATGGGAATTTTCTCACGAGTGGGATTCCCTCTAGAGGTGGTGTCTGACAGGGGCACCAATTTCATATCGAAATTTATGAAGTCCATTTGGCAAGAGTGTTGTTGTAACCTACAAGTTCACCACCCATTACCACCCCCAAGGAAACGGGTTGGTTGAGAGATTAAACCGAACCCTGAAAGGCATGATCATGGGCCTAGAAAGACCAATGAGGCGTAAGTGGGACGTCCTCTTGCCATGCCTACTCTTTGCTTACCAAGAGGTGCCGCAAAAGTCGCTGGGTTCAGTCCCTTCAAACTTTTGTACGGTCACCCGGTACGCGGAACTCTGAGTCTGGTAAAGGAAGGCTAGGAGCAATCTCCCAGGAAACCTCCACAGAATGTATACAGTTACATGCTGGCCTTCGAAACCAGACCAGGCGATTCAGACAACTTGCTGAGGCATATCTGGAAGCCAGCCAGGAAGAGATGAAGCAGTGGTACGACCAGAATGCCACTCTGGTAGAGCTTCAACCTGGACAAAAGGTGTGGGTCTTGGCCCCAGTGGAGCCGTGTGCACTTCAGGATAAGTTGACAGGTCCATTTGAGGTTGTGGAGCGCAAGAGTCCTGTCACCTACCTGGTGAACTTGCACACTCCCAGGTACCCTTTGAGGGTACTACATGTCAACCGCCTTAAGCCCCACTTGGAGAGGTCTGAAGTGGGCATGCTCTTGGCAACCGATGACGGAATGGAGGAGGAGACCGAACCTCTTCCGGACCTCTTGTTAGCCTCTGAGAATGATGGGTCAGTGGACGGAGTTAACCTCTCACCCTGCCTGACTCCTGAACAACAGAGTGACTGCTGCCAGCTGCTGGGGTAGTTTCCTGAACTGTTCTCCTTGGTTCCTGGTGTCACAGATTGGTGCTTCCAGGACGTGGACACAGGAGACAGTTTGCCGGTGAAGCACAAGGCTTACAGCGTGACTGACAAGGTAGGAGCCTGCTTCAAGGAAGAAGTCTCGAAGGTGTTTGCTCTTCGGGTGATTGAGTCCTCCAGCAGTCCTTGGGCCAGCCAAGTGGTTTTGGTGCCGAAGGCTGCAAAGCCGGGAGCCACACCCGTACTCCAGTTCTGTGTGGACTATCGAGGACTCAATTTGGTCACGAAGACCGACACGCACCCCATCCCCAGAGCTGATGAGCTCATCGATCGGTTGGGGGCTGCTCGGTATCTCAGCACGTTTGACTTTACGTCTGGGTACTGGCAGATCGCCTTGACTGACGGGGCCAAAGAGAGGTCAGCGTTCTCAACTCCAGACGGGCATTTTCAGTTCCAGGTTATGCCGTTTGGGATGAAGAACGCCCCTGCCACCTTCCAGAGATGGTCAACCGGGTGTTGGTTGGACTGGACGCGTTCAGTGCTGCCTACCTGGACGACATCGCAGTGTTCAGATGCATATGGGAAGAACACTTGCGACACCTACGGGAAGTGTTGTCAGCACTGCGCCAGGCAGGCCTCACTATAAGGGCAAGCAAATGTCAAATCGGGCAGGGTTCGGTGGTGTACTTGGGACACCAAGTTGGGAGCGGCCAGGTGGCGCTCCATCAGCACAAGATTTAGACCATCCTGAATTGGGAACCCCCCAAGACCCAAACGGAGGTGAGGGCCTTCCTCGGACTCACCGGGTACTACAGGAGGTTTGTCAAGGGGTATGGCACCATTGTTGCCCCCTTGACAGAGCTGACTTCGAAGAAGCAGCCCCGGAAAGTGATCTGAACTGAGGCCTGTCATGAAGCATTCGAGACCCTGAAAACGGCCATGTGCACGGCACCTGTGCTCCTGGCCCCTGACTTCTCCAAAGAGCTCCTAGTGCAGACAGACGCTTCAGAGCATGGGGTAGGGGCTGTTCTTTCACAAATGACTGAGGAAGGCTGGGACCACCCTGTAACCTTCATCAGTCAGAGGTTACTTCCACGGGAGCGTAGGTAGAGTACGATTGAGAGAGAAGCTTTTGCTGTGGTCTGGGCCTTGAAGAAGGTAAGACCCTACTTGTTTGGGTCTCACTTCCGCGTTCATACAGACAACAGGCCCCTCAGATGGTTGATGCAGATGAGGGGTGAGAACCCGAAACTGTTGAGGTGGTCCATCTCCCTACAGGGTATGGACTTTACGGTGGAACACCGCCCTGGCACAGATGACGCCAATGCTGAAGGTCTGTCCAGGTTTTTCCGCCTTGGTGATGAAGAACTCCCTGGGGTAGTGTAGTTCTCCTCACCTTTCACCTGGAGGGGACACGTGTTAGACCTGGCACCTTGGCGTGAGTCTTTCTTCCACTTTTTGCTGATGTGCCTCAGATGTTTTGCTGGTGTTCGATGCTCAGGGCACTGCGCCACAGCCAATCCGTGCCGCAGTGCAAGTGCTCCCTACATAAAGTGTATCCGTACTTGATTTCCATGATTGGTTTATTTGGTTTACTGTCAGTCCCAAGTAACGTGCACGAGGAGTGCTGGGGCTTGTAGATACAAATGCCGCTAGTGGGCCTGCAGTGCTGGTTGCGCCACCCACGGAAGCGGCCTAGTAAAAGATGTCTCAGGTCTGCCATTGCAGACCACGCGTACAGTTTGGTACTGTCACGCTGACTGGTCAAGTGCCCACACTTACCAGTCCCTAAACCTTCCCTAACCTTCATATCAGTCACCCCTATGGTAGGCCACGGGCAGGGTGCATTGTAAGCATAAGGTAGGGCAAGCCTGATGTATGTGGCATGTCCTAGTAGTGAATTACCGCCTTTTTCGTTCTTTACTATTGAGGGGCTGCCTGTTCTCTTAGGCCAAGGTGAGCGGCTGGAACTATTACACCCTATAGTACCAACCGGCTAAGGGAACACGGTGACATGTCGAGTTTGGTATGCCTGATCTCAGAATGATGAAATACTTCCTTTAGCAAGGTTTATCTTAATATCCTGTGTTTGCAACTGCTACTTTTAGAAATTTGCATTTGCTCGCCTGACTATTTCAGCCCGCCTCTGCCAGGATGTGTATCTGCTGTCTGGGGTTGTGGGGAATTCCCGGGGACAGTCGGGGTGACCAGGTGGTGAATAGAGTGCTTACATCAGGATGGGTGGGCGGAGTAGTCCTTGACTCTGAATAGGGTTGTGCTCCACCACCCCAATGCTGGCTCCACCTCCTGCGGAGGGTCTGCTGTCCCTGCCCTGCACCCTGAAAGACAACGTCAGCGTCCTGTAAACAAAGTACTCCAAAACTGGGTTGAACCAGGCTCAGGCCCCCTGGCCTGCCAAGACAAAAGAAATTGAGTATAAAGGTAGGAGACCTGCTCCTAAGAAATCAGATCCAGTTTTGACCACGAGAAACCTCTGCCCGACTAGAAGGACCAAGAGAAGCTGAGGAGAAGGAATCCTGCAGTGGTGCCTTGCTGAGAACGGAGAGGAGAAGACCAGAAAGGACTTTGAAGACTTGTGCCTGAAACTATCTCCAAGGGCTTGATCTCGAGCTTGCCCCTGAACAGAACCCCAGGACCATTGGGTTCTATTCGGCCTGTGCCCGTTTGCTGATGGGCCTTTAGTTCTTATTCCCTCGCCAGAGTTGTGACTCGGATGCCTTCGCCCTCCAAGGTCGTGACAGCTTGGAGCCTGGTCACCCCGCCGCCGAGAGCCCAGCTCAAGCTTGAGTCGCTCTCTGTTTCAGTGCCGGGCCGCCCGCTCTCCTGTCACCTCGCCTGCTATGGAGCACACTGTGCGCCTCTCATCTTCTCCCGCCGGAATCTGCACAGAGCGCATCTGATAGCCTCGGACGGTCCGTACATCGTAACGTACCTGACTGTCTCGCTTTGCCCTCCTGCATACCAAGGCCGTGCCGCACCTCAAGAAGGTCTTCCGTACTGCGGTACTGAAGGCCCGGTGCTGCACCCGTCTGCCCGAGAACGCGGCGCCTCCACAGATCCACAGGTACGAACTGGTGTGCTAAGAAGTAGTACGCCCTGCAGGCCTGAACGGCACCTCGCCCCGTGAGCTGCATCAGATCCCGGATCGCCACAACCCTCCGCACCGTCCCGCTCACCCGCCTCGCACCTTGAGGGGGCTCTGAGCCGGATACATCCCTTTGGAGAACCGTTGGCCTCGTCCAGGGTCCGCGCTCACCAGTAGCTGCGCCTGAAACGCCTCGGACACTCATCACAAGGTACATTGGAACTCTATCCCGAGTTCGCATCGGATCCAGGGTCCGCAATGTTTGTTTTCCCTGTCACTGTACCTTGCTAACCAAGAACACTTACAAACAATTGCCTATTTAAATCTGGTGGCATTCATTCGCTAAACGTTATATGGTCTTGTGAATAACCTGCATATATTTTTACATAAAGTCTACGTATTTTTGATACAATCCTACGACTGGTGTCCGTTTGTGGTGGGTCAGTGAGTTTCCTGTATGTGATCATAAATGCTTAACTAACTATCGCCCTGAAGATTAGCCTTGTCTGCTCGCGCCACACTACCTAGAGGGTGAGCAGGGGTTATTTCTAAAGGAGTAGTTCTCTTACCCGGACTAGAGGAGAGGGTCCCTGTTTGTCACAAGTGCATACCTGTGCCAACCAGAGACCCCCGAGTCTAACTCTCACTTTGCCACTGGATTCAAGATAGCCTGGCTGAAGAGGGTTATGTTATGTTATGTTATAGTTTTGGTAAAGCGCAAACAGCTGCCCCAGCAAAGAGGCATCCCGGCGCTAAGGAACTACAGATACTCTACTGAGGATGGGAAGAGAGGGGAGGAGGTGGCCTAGGGGTAGGGGAACAGGTGGGTCTTGATGGCCTTCCAGAAGGTAGACAGGTATTCCAAGGAGCGAATGTTCTGTGGCAGAGTGTTCCAAAGCTTGGCTCCCAGAACCCTAAAGGAGCGACCGCCAGTGCGGCAGAGCTTTGTGTGGGGTATGCTCAGTAGGTGTTGGCCTGAGGAGCGCAGATTGCGCCGCGGTACATAGGGTGTAAGGAGAGGTTGCAACAGTTCTGGGCGTCCGAGTTTAATGATTTTGAACATCATAATGAGGGTTTTAAACTGGATTCTGGAGTCAATAGGTAGCCAGTGGAGCTTACGGATCATGGCTCTAGCGGAGCATCTGCGAGGAAGACCAACCAAGGCTCTTGCCGCAGAATTCAGCACGCATTGCAGTTGCGCTATCTCTCCTTTGTTGGTGCCAAGAAGAAGAACATTGGCGTAATCTAGGCGGGAGAGAATCGTGGCTTGGACAATGAGTTGACGAACCTTGGCATCAAAGAAGCCAAGTATGGGGCTGAGACTCCTCAGTAGACCAACACAAGTAGCTGCCACTTTTTTTGTGTGGGTCTGAAAGTTGAGTGAGGAGTCCATCCAAACTCCTAGGTTTTTGACCAGGGTTTTGGGAGGTGGGATGGTGCCTAGTGATGAGGGCCACCAGTGCTCATTCCAGTAGCTGGTGTATTTTCCAAGGAGCAGCACTTCTGTCTTGCCTGCATTGAGCCGCAGGCAGTTGTCCGTCATCCATTGGGCCACTGCAGCAAGGCCATCCCTAAATCTCGAGGCCGAAGTGGAAGGGCCTTCCGTGAGAGTGATGGCCAGCTGCGTGTCATCAGCGTAAGACACCAGCGTTAGGTCCCACTCTTTAGCCACTTCCGCAAGTGGCTGCACGTACAGATTAAAAAGGGATGGGCTCAGTGCAGAGCCTTGTGGGACTCCCTGTCCGATGGGATGGAGTTTTGATAGAAATAGGGGAGCTGACACCCGGAAAGATCTGTCTTTCAGAAAGGAACGGAACCATTCCAGGGAAAGAACGGAGATCCCTACTGTCTCCAGACGGTTGAGTAGGATGTTATGGGACACCGTGTCAAAGGCTGTGCTGAGGTCTAGTAGGATCAGCGCAGCACTTTGACCAGCATCAAGGATCGTCTGGAGGTGTTCAGTCGTAGCCAGGAGGGCAGACTTAGTGCTGTGGCCCGGTCTGAACCCGTTTTGGGATGGGTCCAGGATGTTGTTTTGGTCCATGTGAAGGGACAGGGCGTTGTTGGCATGGACCTTAGCAAGTTTGGACTGCCATGGGAGCAGGGAGATACGTCGGAAATTTTCCGGTTTGGAAGGGACCAGGGTGGGCTTCTTGATGATAGGGGAGACCCAGGCTTGTTTCCAGGCTGTCGGGATGCTAGCCGATGAGAAGGAGAGATTCAGTATGGAGGCCAGGGAAGGCAGAAAGAATTCGAGAGATTCCATAAATTGAGTAGGTCTCATGGGGTCTGCTGGGGAGCCGGATTTGACTTTCCTGCAAAGTTTAGTGAGGTCTTCATATGAGATTTCTGGTATGTGCGTTAAGGTAGAGCCGTTGGTAATGGAATTGGAAGGGTTGGTCGGAGTGGGGGAGTGCTGTGGAAATTATCTGTATATTCTTTGTACTTTCTCTACAAAGAACGTGGCAAGGTCGTCACATTGCTGCGCGGAGGAAATGCTGGAGGAGGGAGATTTGTTGCTCTGTAGTTCTTGTACCAGTTTAAAAACAACTTTTGCAGGATTCGAGCTCGAGTTAATTTCTTCTGCGTAGAAGGAGGCGCGTGCGGCGTAGATAGCTTTGTGATAAAGTTATTGTTTGGATAGGTAAAGAACTTTGTCCCCATTATTGTATTCAAATCTCGAGAGACGTTCAGCTTTTTTGCAGTCTTTTAGCATTGCTTTTAGGGTGTCGTTGTACCATGGGTTGGAGGGGGAGCTGCGCCCTTTGGTCCATTTGGCTGGGATGAGAGCATCTAGTCCTCTGGTAATCCAACCGTAGAAAGCGTCATAGGTCCTATTGATGTCCTGGTTTGCCTCACAATGGAATTCTCCTAGGGTGACATGTAGGTCACTGGTAGAAAGTTTGTGCCAAGGTCTCTTTAAACGGCAAGTTGGCTCAGTTCTGTTCAATGTTTCTTTAACTAACATAGTCATTTTAATAAGATAGTGGTCAGTCCATCCCATAGGTTTGGGCACGTCTGTCTTAACCTCTGGGATGTTGGTGAAGACAGGGTCGAGAATATGTCCAGCCGAGTGCGTGGGGGCTTGGATTAGAGAATTGAGTTGTAAGGCGGCATCGGCCAGGAGATTTTTGATAGTGGGGTCTTGAGATAGATCAAAATGGAGATTGAGGTCGCCCAATATAGTGAAGTTGGCTGATCTCATCACTAATGTGTTTGCCACCTCAAGGAGAGCTTCGATAAATTTGGAAGCGGGTCCGGGTGGGCAATAGATTTAGAGGCCTGACAGGGCAAAGTGAGGGCTGGTTGTGATTTTGAAACGGGCACTTTCACAGCCCGGAATTTCTTCCTTGGTAAAGGAGCAAGTAAATTGCTTTTTGTAGATGACTGCGATACCTCCACCTCTCGCGTCTCTATTTAGGGTCATCATTAGGTAGTTCTCTGGTAGCGTGAGCTGAGGTTAGGTATGGTGGTCGAGTCATCGCGTAACCAGGTTTCGCATAGGAAGAGAATGTCAGGATTCTCGTCAAGTAGGAGGGTGTTAACCTCTAGGTGATGTTTAGTGAGCGACCTGACGTTGAGTTGGAGGACGGTGAGAGGGGTAAGATTGGGCAAGCCTCGCCTCTGTCTAGAATGACGGGGGCTAGGTGTGGTAAAGTGGCAAGACTTACATTGAAGGCATGTGCAGCCAAGGATGCCAGATGTCTCTTCACAGCTCCGTCCAGGGTTCAGGGCGATAGGGAGTTCTCTATCATAATGACAGAGTTCCCGTGGAGCTCGGCCAGGGGGACAGGCGAGAGGCGATGTCTTGGCATTGACGGGCGTAGACAGGCTTGCCTTAGGCGCGCCTTCGGCACGAAAACGTCGCGCCCGCTGCGCTCGTCCGCTGCGCGTCCTGGAAATGCACATTATTTATAGATAGGAGGGAGGCGATCAGGGGGGCGTGGCCTCCGAAAAAGGGCCTTGGCCTGCAGTCATGCCGGAATGGCGGGAGGAGTGTTTGTCTATATGTTGCATCAGCGCTAAATCCGCTGCGCGATGCCTGAAGCCAGAGCAGAAGGTGAGTTTTAAAAACACAGAAATATTGCAGTGACAATATAGTTTTCAAGTTTTAAAAAGAGGTTCTCGCTCCCGGCTGAACCTGAAACCAGTCCCAGGATGCTTGTTTTGGTCCAGGGAAGACATGGCTTGGCAGTTAGCATTGGACTGTTCCCATGAGGCACAGGTTCAGAATGATTAGCATACGTACATGTCTGAACTGGGGTGGCGGAGTGAACTAAAGAACGATGATGGATTAAACCCAGATCAGTTGACTAGGGGTGAGTGTTTGCATTGCTCAAACGCTCGGTCCATCATTCCCTTTTGGTTTTGCTTTCTTCGCCCTAAGTTTTCAGGGTATACCAGACGTGGTTTCCTTGCTCACTTTGCCACTGCATTCAGGATAGCCTGGCTGAAGAGGGTTATGAACTCGAAATCGGTCTAAGGATGCTTGTTTCTGGTCCAGGGAAGACATGGCTTGGAGGTTTGGGCTGGACTTCTCCCATGAGGCACAGGGTCAGACTGATTTGTATATGGCCATGTCTGAAGTGGGGTGGATGAGTGAGCTAAAGAACAATGATGGATTAAACCCAGATCAGTTGACTGGGGGTGAGTGTTTGCATTGCTCAAACGGTCCGTCCATCATCCCGTTTGGTTTTGCTTTGATCGTCCTAAGTCGGCAGGGTATACCCAGATGTGGGTCCCTTGCTCACTTTGCCACTGGATTCAAGATAGCCTGGCTTAAGAGGGTTATGAACCCGAAACTGGTCCCAGGATGCTTGTCTCCGGTCCAGAGAAGATATGGCTTGACAGTTCGGGCTGGACTGTTCCCATGAGGCAGAGGGTCAGACTGAATTGCATATGGCCATGTCTGAACTGGGGTGGGGGAGTGAGCTAAAGAACGATGATGGATTAAACCAAGATCAGTTGACTGGGGGTGAGGGTTTGCATTGCTCTAACGCTCCGTCCATCATCCCCTTTGGTAATGCTTTGTTTGCTCTAAGTTGACAGGGTATGCCCAGAAGTGGGTTCCTTGCTTACTTTGCCACTGGATTCAAGATAACATGGCTGAAGAGGGTAAGGAACCCAAAACCGGTCCCAGGATGCTTGTTTCCGGTCCAGTGAAGACATAGGTTGGCAGTTCAGGCTGGACTGTTCCCATGAGCCACAGGGTCAGACTGATTTGCATATAGCCATGTCTGAACTGGGGTGGTGGAGTGAGCTAAAGAACGATGATGGATTAAACCCAGATCAGTTGACTAGGGGTGAGTGTTTGCATTGCTCAAACGCTCAGTCCATCATCCCCTTTTGTTTTGCTTTTTCGCCCTAAGTTGGAAGGGTATGCCTAGACACGGGTTCCTTGCTCACTTTGCCACTGGATTCAAGATAGCCTGGCTGAAGAGGGTTATGAACCAGAACCAGTCCCAGGATGCTTCTTTCCGGTTCAGGGAAGACATGGCTTGGCAGTTAGGGCTGGACTGTTACCATGAAGCACAGGGTCTGACTGATTGCATATGGCCATGTCAGAATGGGGTGGCGGAGTGAGCTTAAAAACGATGTTAGATTAAACCCAGATCAGTCGACTGGGGGTGAGTGTTTGCATTGCTCAAACGCTCCTTCCATCATCCCCTTTGGTTTTGCTTCATTCGCCCTAAGTTGGCATGGTATGCCCAGACGTGGGTCCCTTGCTCACTTTGCCACTGGATTCAAGATAGCCTGGCTGAAGAGGGTTATGAACTCGAAACCGGTCCTTGGATGCTTGTTTCTGGTCCAGGGAAGACATGGCTTTGTAGTTCGGGCTGGACTGTTCCCATAAGGCACAGGGTCAGACTGATTTGCATATGGCCATGTCTGAACCGGTTTGGTAGAGTGAGCTAAAGAACAATGATGGATTCAACCAACATCAGTTGACTGGGGGTGAGTGTTTGCTGTGCTCAAATGCTCCGTCCATCATCCCCTTTAGATTTGCTTTGTTCGCCCTAAGTTGGCTGGGTATGCCCAGCCATGGGTCCCTTGCTCACTTTGTCACTGGTTTCAAGATAGCCGGGCTGAAGAGAATTATGAACCCGAAACCAGTCCCAGGATGCTTGTTTCCAGTACAGAGAAGACATGGCTTGGCAGTTCGGGCTGGACTGTTCCCATGAGGCACAGGGTCAGACTGATTTGCATATGGCCATGTCTGAACTGGGGTGTCGGAGTGAGCAAAAGAACTTTGATGGATTAAACCCAGGTCATTTGAATGGGGGTGAGTGTTTGCATTGCTAACATGCTCCGTCCATCATCCCCTTTGGTTTCGCTTTGTTCGCCCTAAGTTGGCAGGGTATGCCCAGACGTGGGTAGCTTGCTCACTGATAGACCTGGCACCTTGGCGTGAGTCTCCCTTCCACTTCTTGCTGATGTGCCTCAGATGTTTTGCTGGTGTTCGATGCTCAGGGCACTGCGCCACGGCCAATCAGTGCCGCAGTGCAAGTGCTCCCTACGTAAAGTGTATCCGTAATTGATTTCCATGATTGGCTTATTTGGTTTACTGTCAGTCCCCAGTAACGTGCACGAGTAGTGCTGGGGCTTGTAGATACAAATGCCGGTAGTGGGCCTGCAGCACTGGTTGCGCCACCCACAGAAGCGGCCTAGTAAAAGATGTCTCGGGTCTGCCATTGCAGACCACGCGTACAGTCTGGTACTGTCACTCTGACTGTGCAAGTGCCCACACTTGCCAGTCCCTAAACCTTCCCTAACCTTCATATCAGTCACCCCTATGGTAGGCCCACGGGCAGGGTGCATTGTAAGCGTAAGGTAGGACAAGCCTGATGTGTGTGGTATGTCCTAGTAGTGAATTACTGCCTTTTTCGTTCTTCACTATTGAGGGGCGGCCTGTTCTCTTAGGCCAAGGTGAATGGCTGGAACTATTAAACCCTATAGTCCAAACTGGCTTAGGGAAAACGGTGGCATGTCGAGTTTGGTATGCCTGAACTCAGAAAAATAAAATACTTCCTTTAGCAAGGTTTATCTTAATATCCTGTGTTTGCAACTGCTACTTTTAGAAAGTTAGCATTTGCTCGCTTGACTATTTCAGCCCGCCTCTGCCAGGATGTGTATCTGCTGTCTGGGGTTGTGTGAGTGACAGGGCTGGGGAATTCCCAGGACAGTCGGGGTGACCAGGTGGTGAATAGCGTGATTACACCAGGATGGGTGGGCGGAGTAGTCCTTGACTCTGAATAGGGTTGTGCTCCACCACCACAATGCTGGCTCCACCTCCTGGGGAGCATCTGATGTCCCTGCCCTGCACCCTGAAAGAAGACGGTAGCGTCCTGTAAACAGAGTACTCCAAAACCAGGTTGAACCAGGCTCAGGCCCCCTGGCCTGCCAAGACAAAAGATATCGAGTGTAAAGGTAGGAGCCCTGCTCCTAAGAAATCAGATCCAGGTTTGACCACGACAAACGTCTGCCCGACTAGAAGGACCAAGAGAAGCTGTGGAGAAGGAATCCTGCAGTGGTGCCTTGCTGAGAACGGAGAGGAGAAGACCAGAAAGGTCTTTGAAGACTTGTGCCTGAAACTATCTCCAAGAGCTTGATCACGAGCTTGCCCCTGAACGGGACCCCAGGACCATTGGGTTTTATTGGGCCTGTGCCCGTTTGCTGTTGGGCCTTTAGTTCTTATTCCCTCGCCAGAGTTGTGACTCGGGTGCCTTCGCCCTCCAAGGTCGTGACAGCTCGAAGCCTGGTCGCCCGGCCGCCGAGAGCCCCGCTCAAGCTTGAGTCGCTCTCCGCTTTAGTGCCGGGTCGCCCGCTCTCCTATCACCTCGCCTGCTACGGAGCACGCTGTGCGCCTCTCATCTTCTCCTGCCGGAATCTGCATGGAGCGTATCTGATAGCTTTGGATGGCACACCAAGGCCGTGCGGCACCTCAAAAAGGTCTTCCGTACTGCGGTACCGAAGGCCCGGTGCTGCACCCGTGTGCCCGAGAACGCGACGCCCCACACAGATCCACAGGTATGAACTGGTGTGCTAAGAAGTAGTACGCCTGCAGACCTGAACGTCGCCTCGCCCTTTGAGCTGCATCAGATTCCGGATCGCCACAACCCTCCGTACCGTCCCGCTCACCCGCCTCGCACCTCGAGGGGGCTCTGAGCCGGGTACATCCCTTTGGAGAACCGTTGGCCTCGTCCAGGGTCTGCCCTCACCAGTAGCCACACCTGAAATGCCTCGGACACTCATCACAAGGTACATTGGAACTCTATCCCGAGTTCGCATCGGATCCAGGGTCCGCAATGTTTGTTTTCCCTGTCACCGTACCTTGCTAACCAAGAACACTTACGAACAATTGCCTATTTAAATCTCGTGGCCTTAATTCGCTAAACGTTATATGGTCTTGAGATAAACCTGCATATATTTTTACATAAAGTCTACGTATTTTTGATACAATCCTACGACTGGTGTCCGTTTGTGGTGGGTCAGTGGGTTTCCTGTATGTGATCATAAATCCTTAACTAACTATCGCCCTGAAGATTAGCCTTGTCTGCTTGCGCCACACTATCTAGAGGGTGAGCAAGGGTTATTTCTAAAGGAGTAGTTCTCTTACCCTGACTAGAGGAGAGGGTCCCTGTTTGTCACAAGTGCATACCTGTGCCAACCAGAGACCTCCGAGTCTAACATTGGAGGCATTGGTGAGGATTCCAAATTTGCATTTATGATTTATGTACAATAAATTACTGATCACCAAGTAGTGGGAGCATACCTATAAGGAAGCCACAGATTTATTATCTTGGTGAGAGATCTCGCATCGTCGAACCATGCCTGGTTCACTCCCCGTGAGAGCACCCTCTGTCATTTCATTCATTTCAAAACTTTATTCGATTCAATACAGAGAATCATAAAAGTAGAAGTACATTTACAAAACACAGTTAAAAATTCATTTTGAAAAGACAGTTTAACAGTTTATGGCACTATAAAATTCATTGGCAGGTAAAGTCACATAACCATATTATTACATTCAATTAATCATTTCTGGGTGGTACATAATTCATTGAGCAAGGGTGTTTTTAAGAACAAGTAAAATAGGTAGTAGAAAAAATCACGATGCAGAAATATAAAGTGTACATATCAAGTGGTCTGATTCTTGGGGCAAAGTTTTTAGCCATACCGTTTCCTAATCAGGAGTGACACTCGTATAAAGTTCAACATTGCACAACAGACTGTAGGGGATGACAGAGATATTAAGAAATCGTAACCCTCTTTATAATGGCGTAGTTGTTTTTCCTTGAGAATCGGTTTAATAAACCTGGTTCTCGGGTCTTTATATAAGGAACAAAAAAGAACAAGATGCATTGTGTTTTGGCTATCTTTGTTATTACAAGTGCAAGGGGGGAGTTCCTCACACCAGCCCCTCTGTATGGGAAATGCAAAAAGAAAATGCAAAGTGTGTAGCCTAAATCTTGTCAAATAAAAGCGCCATTGTACATGATTTGTGAAGGTCAAATAAAACTGGTGCTGTAAGGCAGCCTTAGGGGCATAAGGGCTGTCCATGGGGTTTACAATCGAAGATTTCCAGTAATTTGATTTAATTACATTTTTAATATCTCCCTGTATATTTTCAGGATTGTCAAAGGTATCACCCAAGCCTATTTTATGAAACATTTCGTTTACGTAAGATAGCCAGGGGATTTGATTCATATTTGACAATTTTAGACAGTCCTGGAGGATATCTTTAGTGAGCTGCAAATCCTCCGATAACCATATTTTGCCCCATAGCAATAGAGGCGAAAGACGAATAATGTCACTCACATAGTTTAAACCTAATTCATTGTGGGCAAATCTGTTTGAGGAGCCTGATGGGATGGCCAAGACACGTTTTAAAAATTTGTTTTACATGATCTGTACCGTGTCGGGGCTATCTGTCCCCCAGACCCCTGCCCCGTAGGTAGCAATCGACAGACATTTGGCTTTATACAGAGTTTTTAAATGTATAATAGGTTTTTGGCCTAATTTGCCACAGAAGCGGAACAGTCCCTCTATTGAGCGACTAGCACTCTGGACTCGTGTCTTCATTAACGGTGCCCAACTTAGTTTGTAATTAAAAAGGTTTCCCAAGTAGTTAAAATTTTCAACCTTGTCAATGACGGAGTTACTCACTACAAACTTTCTGCTCTTGGTGCCCTTCGGGCCACAAACCATGATAAAAGACTTAGCAAAATTTACTTTAAGGTCTAGGTCCAACATAAATTTGTGAAAGGCATCAAGGCAGTGCTGCATACTGTTTGCTGTAAGTGTCATGAGTACCGTATCATCGGCTTAGGAAAGCATTGGAATGCTTCTGCCATTGACTTTTGGAAAATCGTAACAATGGTCCAACAAGTATTTTTCCAGGCCATTAGTATATACAAGGAATAAAAAAGGAGCTAATATGCACCCTCTGTCATCTCTGGACTGGATGACGTTGACTGGGAAGGGCTTGAAAATTACAGAATGGAGCAGCTGAGGAATTTCTGCCAGAAATTCAGAGTTGCCCAAACCGGGTGAAAAAACAAAGCCCAACTCGCAAAGGCACTGAGCGCCTGGAAAGAGTCGAGAGAGCCAGAGAATCAGCTGGTAGTGGATCCACCAGATAGTCTTGTCGAGGTGCACGGAGGCATGTCACCAGAAGAGCTGGCGTACAGGGCCGCGACCAGAGCGCATGAAGTCGAGATGGCAAGGTTAACCGGACAGATGGCGATGGAGGAGAAGAGACTCCAGCTAGAGCACGAGATACGTCTCAAAGAATTGGAGCTGAAAGAAAAAAGTTTGGACACAGCTCCTGGTGGCAGCACGATTCCAGTGCAGGTAGAGTCAAGGGTATACGTACCGAAAGATGTGGTGAAGGAGTACTTTAAGGGGTATGACAAAGGGCAGTGGTTCCGTGCCTACAAGGTAGCCTTGTCCTCCCACCAGATCCCTGAGAAGGATTAGGGAGCGGGGTTGTGGGGAGGGTTCCTGACCGAGGGGCGGGACACCCTGCTATATCTCCCTACCGAAGTATATAACTCCTATCCCCACAGGAAAGATGCCTTAATGACCAGGTTTGGGTTTACCACGGAGATGTACTGACAGAGGTTTAGGGGTTGTGCTAAAATTCCTGGGAGTACTTATATGGAGTATGTGACCTTTTTCTGCAGAGCGCTGGATGGTTGGGTGAAGGGAAGCAAAGTGGATGATTTTCAACGGCTGCTTGATTTAGTAGCATGGGAGCACTTGTCCGCGAATTGTTTTCCTGAGCTACGCCAGCACCTGATCGATAGCAAGCTGTCCAACCCGAGGAAGCTTGCTGAGGAAGTGGACCGCTGGCCCAGCACCAGAGTCCACAAGGGTCCAGTGGGAGACTCAGCCAGAGGTGGGCAGGGTCCCCAGCAGAAGAGTGGGGGGGACAGGGGGAAACAGAAAGGGTTCCAAAAAGGCCCCCAAAGTAATTCCCAAGGGAACCAAGGGAAAGGTTCTCAGCCTCCTCCACCCCCGAAACAAAGCGGGGCCCGACAGGTAGACCTGTTCAAAGATGGCCCATTGCCTGTTATAGGTGTGGCGACCAGGGTCACATTGCCACTGATCCTAAGTGTCGCTTGTATGGAAAACCCACAGCCACCGGTGCTCCCCCCGGCAAATAGCTAGCGTTAAGTTTGGGGGAGAAGTTACAAACCCATAGGGTGGGGATCCCGTACACATGACCCTAGTCTCGCTAGGAGACAGTGAGATGGTCCCCGAAAACTACCTCCCCAGTAAAACATTCTGTCTGGGAGCAATCCATAAAGTATAACAGGAACCAAGGAATCACTCTCAAATGGGGCAAAATAGATGCAGCAGGTCTTGAGGCAGAGATCCTAAATGGATATAGCTCCGAATATGAGGCATGTCTAACACCTACAGCTAACCCCGAAGAGGTTATAGGGAATTTTGAATCTTTATGTGGGCATGTAGCCGAACGCCTCACAAAACCAATTGGAAAAAATCAAAGGTTAGGTCCCAGATGGTTTGATGCTGCATGCTCGGCAACACACAGATCTTTGAAAGCGGCATTAAAACAAAAACCTAGGGACATAGAGCTGGTTAGAGCATCTAGACTGGCCTATAAAGAAGCCATAAGAATAAGGAAGCTGGACTTAAAAAACCTAGCCTGGGAATATCTAGAAAAGGCCTCGGAATTGAAGGACAGCAGGCTTTTTTGGGAAGTTATTAATCGCCCCCTTTTTACAAGTAATGGTAAAGACAATATTGTGATGCAGATTGCATGCGAAACATGGGAATCACATTTTGGGAACATTTTTAACCCACATGGAATTTTACCCAATGAACCATCGACGGGGGACGCTAGGGAACTGGTGGTCTCTGAATCCTCTTTGTCATTGAGCTTATCGCTTACCCTGCAAGAAGTGGAAGATGCCCTGTCGAATGGCATACCATTAAAAGCACCCGGCCCTGATCTAGTGCCTCTGGACTTTTTTAAGCACAACGTTAAGGTCTGGGCTCCCCTGTTGTTAAATGTATTTAGAGCAGTTGTTATTGGCCGTATTCCGGCATCATGGAAGGAGGCAGTAGTGGTGCCAATTTTCAAGAAGGGCGATAGATCTGATCCCCGATGCTATCGCCCAATCTCATTAATTGATGCATCATGTAAGATATTGGGTAGGGTCATCTTAGCCAGACTGGAAACATGGGCAGATTCGGTGGGCCTTATTGTGAACTCCCAATATGGGTTCAGAAAAGGCAAAGGTACCGTCGAACAGTGCCTGAACCTGGCCCTGATCATAGGGAAATACATGAAGGCAAGGAATTCTTCCATCCATCTTGCCTTCATGGATCTCTCAAGTGCATTCGACACTGTGTGTATGAGCAAGCTGTGGCAAATGATGGAGGATATGGGATTCGAGGAACCCCTGGTCACCTTGCGCCGTAGACTCCATGAATCAACCACTGAAGCCATAAGGTTCGGGCCAGGGGGAGAGAAAACCAAGTCTATCCTCTCAACTGAGGGCGTCCGACAAGGATGCATTTTAGCCCCTTTTTTGTTTCTCGTGTACACCAATGGCCTGGAAAAATACCTGTTGGACCACTGCCATGATTTTCCAAAGGTCAACGGCAGGAGCATTCCAATGCTTTCTTACGCCGATGACACGGTACTAATGACACTCACAGGAAACAGTATGCAGCATTGTCTTGATGCCTTCCACAACTTCATGTTGGACCTAGACCTGAAGGTAAATTTCACCAAATCCTTTGCTATGGTCTGTGGCCCAAAGGGTACCAAAACCAGAAAGTTTGTAGTAAATAACTCCACTATTGAAAAGGTAGATAATTTTAACTATCTGGGAAACCTTTTCAATAACAAATTAAGTTGGGCCCCGTTAATGAAGACTCGAGTCCTGAGTGCTAGTCGCTCTATTGAAGGTCTGTTTCGTTTTTGTGGCAAACTAGGTCAAAAACCTGTTACACATCTAAAAACCCTGTACAAAGCAAAATGTTTGTCGGTAGCTACCTATGGGGCAGGGGTTTGGGGGACCGAAAGCCCTGACACGATACAAATTATGGAGAACACATTTCTAAAGCGTGTATTGGCTATTCCATCAAATTCTTCAAATAGATTTGCCCACGAAGAGATAGGTCTGAGTTACGTGAGTGACACCATTCTCCTCTCCCCTTTATTATTATGGGGTAAAATATGGCTATCAGAGGCCTTACAGCTTTCTAGAGATATCCTCCGGGACTGTTTAAAACTGGCAAACATGAAACAGATCCCCTGGCTATCTTATGTCAATGCTCCATAAATTAGGTCTGGGTGACATTTTTGACAACCCCGAAAACATACAGGGAGATGTTAAAGCTGTTATTAAATCAAGTTATTTGAAATCCTCATTTGCACACTCCCTGGTCAGCCCTCTCCGTCCTAAGGCTACTTTACAGCATCGGTTTTATTTAACCTTTACAAACCATGTACAATGGCGATTCTACTTGACAAGGTTTAGGTTACACATCTTGCACTTCCTTTTTGCGTTTGCTAAACAGGGGGGTTGGTGTGAGAGACTGCCCCCCTGTCCTTGTAACAACAAAGATAGCCAAAGCACGATGCATGTTGTTCTCTTCTGTTCCCTATATAAGGATCCGAGAATTAGGTTTATTAAGCCGATCCTTAAGGAAAAGCAACCATGTCATTATAAAGAGGGTTATGACCATCTATTATCTTTGTCTTCATCTAGTGTCTGTTGTGCGATGTTAAACTTTATACGAGTGTCACTCTTGATTAGAAAACGGTATGGTTAAACCTGGCCCCAAAAACCTGTCTCTTTGACCTTGTATATGGTTGTATCGTGACTTTCTTTTTCCCTGCCCTTGAATGTATACCCTGGTATGAAGAATTTATGAATTACCCTAATTAGATTGAAAGCAAAAGTCAGGGGTTTTAACTGTGATCTTTTTTACTAATGTATCTTATTAGTTTAGTGTTATAATTGTAAAATTGTCTTTTAAAAATGAATTCCAAATTATGTCTGTATATGTAATTGTTTGACTTTTTATGATTCTTCTTTTCTGAATCGAATAAAGTTTTTGAAACGAAAACGATAAAGCCAGTGTCATGTGACCTGAAAATAACACTTTTCATTGGTTCAGGACAGTTTTCTTTTCCAAAAGATGAAAGCCCCCACCTTTTTTCCTCATTCTCACTTTTTACCTTGACTGAGGAAGACCTGTTTGCAGACCTATTTGTACCTATTTGTACTGAGAAATGGCTACAGTAGCAGCAGGAGCATCTCAACCACCACCACCACTACCACAAGGACCACCACAACACCACAGTGGTGGAGAAGAAGAGGAGGAGGAGGAGGAGAGGCAGTACATGCCTGAGGATACTAGCACCTATAAGCCAAAGGAGCACATAGTCTGGGAGTTTTTTTAAATCCCGAAGGGCCTCAAAAAAAGTTAATGCGCCAAAGGTGACTTGTATGATCTGTGGCACTGTACTTTCCAGGGGGAACCCTGCCAAAAAGTATTCTTTTGGCAACAACACCATGATTCGCCACATGCAACGCGGGCACCCGAACAACTATGGTGCAGCAGAGGTCAGAGAACTGACCAGAAACCCTCCCCAATCTTCTCCCAGCACCTGCCAAAGTAAGCAACCCACTCCATCGGGTCCAGAGACAAGGGAGATGGTCCCAAACATCCAAACCCAGTTTGGACAATTCAAAATAGTTTGCATATTTTGTGGAAGGACAATTAGCTATGGTGAGCAAAGCAATAAACTCATCAACCGTGCTGGTGACAACCACAAGTGCCCAAAAAAACCTTAATTTTTTCCTGATTTTTTTTGCTCCAGTTGAGCCGTTTACAATTCCCTGTTTTTTGTTTGTCCCCATAAATATAACAAAAAAATATAAAATTGTTCATAAAAGCCAAACAAAGTAAAAAATGTTCCAAAAAAACAATAAAAAAATATAAATCAATAAAAAGAATTTTAAAAAGTTATTTTTCGAACTACCCCAATTTATAAAAAAATGCTACTTTTTTGAAAAAATATGTCATTCTTTTTTCCCCATGGTAAGCTCCCCGGTGCGCGTACCGGGCGCTCCCCCCACGCAAATCGATTTTTTTCTTTTTTGCCCCGCGGGGCCCTTTTATGGCCCCCACATCAACCCTAGGGGGTGAGGGGGGTCTACCCTGCCCCCTTTTGGTCATTTCCCCCTTTGTTTTTGCCACCTCTTTTGTCTCGATCCTACCGAGATACAAGATGGCAGCCGCTCCGGACTGTTTGTAATGTTGATAGACACCCGAGAGCCAATCAGCTTTCTGCTCGCGAACTCTCGTAGCGCGCCCGCCCCAGTGCGCGTACCAGGGCGCGCTTATAGATATATATATTTTTTTTAACCTAAATTACTCAAAATCCACTGGAGCACATACCTTGAGACATAGCAAAGGCACATCGGGGTACCAGTCCCTATAATTTTGCCAAGTTTGGTGGAAATCCATTCAGCCGTTCGGGCTAAAAGTGAGTCCAACAGCCCTAAGGAAATTAACATGGGGAAAACACGTTTTGGGACCCCCCTTTTATCTCGGCAATCGCTTGACGAATCCCCCCCAAAGGGAAGGAACGGAGCGCAGCGAGGCAAATTTCAGGAAAATTACAGGCAGATTCCTCAATCGACACCAAAGTTATTCCCAATAGAATGTTGAGGATTCCCTATGGAAAACAATCCTAACTATAACTACCTACTGGCGACCGCAAGTAGGTAATATGTGTCCAGATATAGGTTTAGATATAGGTATGCTATATCTAAGCAAGGGGTGATTAAACCACATTGCCCCAGCTGAGTGATCAGCCAGATGTGTCAATTTAAGGACCAGGCAGGGGTGGCAAAAGGTATTTTGCAGCCCCTGGTAGGCCTTGGATGCACCTATGCCCTGGGCACCTATAGTGCACTGTATAGGGGCTGACAAGGTGTTCTGTACCAAATTGGTTATGTGCCTATAGTACATGGAGTCCATTTTAAGAGAGAGCAGATAGTCTGGGGCCCTGATTAGCAGGGTCCCGGCCAACTAAGTCAAAAACCAGCTAAACACAAGGCAAAAAAATCTGGGGTAACCATAGTCAGGTATCCACCCTCCTACACTGGGGTAGTGTAGTTCTCCTCACCTTTCCGCTGGAGTGGACACGTTTTAGACCTGGCACACGTTTTAGACCTGGCACCTTGGCGTGAGTCTCCCTTCCACTTTTTGCTGATGTGCCTCAGATGTTTTGCTGGTGTTCGATGTTCAGGGCACTGAGCCACGGACAATCTGTGCCGCAGTGCAAGTGCTCCCTATATAAAGTGTATCCGTAATTGATTTCCATGATTGGCCTATTTGGTTTACTGTCAGTCCCCAGTAACGTGCACGAGGAGTGTTGGGGCTTGTAGATACAAATGCCGCTAGTGGGCCTGCAGCGCTGGTTGCGCCACCCACAGAAGCGGCCTAGTAAAAGATGTCTCAGGTCCGCCATTGCAGACCAGGTGTGCAGTCTGGTACTGTCACGCTGACTGTGCAAGTGCCCACACTTGCCAGTCCCTAAACCTTCCCTAACCTTCACATCAGTCACCCCTATGGTAGGCCCACGGGCAGGGTGCATTGTAAGCGTAAGGTAGGACAAGCCTGATGTGTGTGGCATGTCCTAGTAGTGAATTACCGCCTTTTTCGTTCTTCACTATTGAGGGGCTGCCTGTTCTCTTAGGCCAAGGTGAGCGGCTGGAACTATTACACCCTATAGTACCAACTGGCTCTGAGAACACAGTGGCATGTCGGGTTTGGTGTGCCTGAACTCAGAATAATAAAATACTTCCTTTAGCAAGGTTTATCTTAATATCCTGTGTTTGCAACTACTACTATTAGAATACTACTATTAGAAATTTAGCATTTGCTCGCCTGACTATTTCAGCCCGCCTCTGCCAGGATGTGTATCTGCTGTCTGGGGTTGTGTGAGTGACAGGGCTGAGGAATTCCCGGGGACAGTCGGGGTGGCCAGGTGGTGAATAGAGTGCTTACACCAGGATGGGTGGGCGGAGTAGTCCTTGACTCTGAATAGGGTTGTGCTCCATCCACCCAAATGCTGGCTCCACCTCCTACGGGCATGGGCAAATTTTGCGAATCTCGCGTTCGCGAATTTTGCGGATTTGCAATCCGCAAAATCCGCGAATTCTCGCGAATTTGCGGATTTTTTTTTTGTGTTTGCGCGGGTTTCTGCCAGTTCGCGAGGGTTTTGTACAATTTCGCAAATTGCGAACTTACCTGTCGGGTCGCAAGTTTCGCGAACTTGTTGTTTCTACGTGTCCAGCCTGTTTGGGACACTCTTCTTCATCACTGCCACTCACTGTCACCACTGCCACTCTCTGACTACTCATGCCACCCTCTGGCCCACCCATGCCACCCTCTGTTTCATCACAGCACCCTCTGGTTGTCCAGTCAGTGTACATTATTGTGGCAACGCAAGCACACCTTCCCTGCCTCAAGTGACCTGAATTAATTTGGGGCTGATTAATGTGTCACAGAATATTTTTTTAGCTGGCATCTGCTTCCTTAGTGCTTCCTGATTAGTGATCTTTTGCACTTGCTAAGTGCTTTCATTGTTGCACAATTAGTTACAACACCTGCCCTGCCCTAACTGACAATAATGAATTAGGGGCTGACTAATGGATTTGAACTTCCAGCCTGGCTCCTGCTTGTCTCCCTTAGCTGTAATTCAGGACCTTTGTGGCATATGTGTAACTATTCTGAGGTTCAGAGCAGGGTCACATAATAGTTGCAACTGACAACTGAACTCTGGAGGGGCCCCTCAGGAAGCACTACAGGAAATGGCTACTAATGATGAGCCTGAACTTTTGAACCTGGTAAGTAGTTTCAGTTTTGCTAAGATCGTATTTCTGCAATTTTGCACTTATTCGCAGGGCGCGAAGTTGTACTGGGAAGCCGCGAACTCACGCGAACAGTGCGAGCAAAATCCGCCGCTCGCGGATTTGCGGATTTTGCGGGAGATTCGCGAATCTCGCGGATTGCGAATTTACCGAAAATCCGCAAAATCCGCGAGCGAAACGGATTTTCCACCCATGCTTATACTACGGAGTGTCTGCTGTCCCTGCAATGCACCCTGAAAGAAGACAGTATAAAAAGACAAGGGGACCCGTCTAGGTAGTTAAGGACCTCGGGTAATGACTGAATTTGTAAAGAACACAGGTCCTAAACTTTTTCGATATAGTTATGATTGATAAACATAGGCCTAAATAAGGACTATGTCTCTTTTTGTCCCAAGTCCAGCCGGACAGAGGAATATTTAATGCCAAGAATCATCAGGAATTTACAGATACGTGGAAAAAACAAATTAAAAGGCCCAAGCCTGTATCAAGTCAACAAGGAAGACAATACATGGGGAAGCAATTAACAAGGAAACAAAAATGAAGCAAAGGGTGGCTTACAGTACAATGTGATCTTGCATAAGCTCATACCAACAGTAACTGCAACACATGTTATACAATTGACAAGTGCAGTACTATTAAAACAGTTGACGTAACGTTTCAATCCCTATCTCCAACAATAAACTGGGATCATCTTCAGGACTACAATTGATGTTTTTGCCTAAGTGAATTTAAAAAGCCTGTGGGAATAAACAGGGGGGAGGAAAAGGGGGAGACATAATTGAATCTCAAAATAATTTACATATAAAATAAGCATGTCAGCCACACAAGAGTGAATTGTGTCAACCTGTGACCATTTACTCAAGTGGGGGTTTGGCCTGTGAACAATAATTGGTGAAATCAAGGGCATGAGGCAAGTTGCGTGTGGTCCGAACGCATAAAAGGTGACTATTTGAAAGGGCATAGACTGTATTATGCTCATGTTTCTACCTGCAGAGGGCAGGGGTCGTCACCGTAGTTTCCGTTTCCGAACGTGGTGCCCAAGTGGGTGGTGATGCTGGTTGGTGATGCGAGTGCCATTGCAAATAGTTGCATTGTCAGGACATGGTGAGTCCGTCGAATTACAGCTGTAGCTTCTGACGACTAATGAGTGCGCAGGGTGGACGGGTTGCGAGAGCTGAGTTAGGGTGCTTTTCCGTTCCTGAATTGGGGGTGACTTGTGTTGATGACGATACACATGCCAGCTTATATTTGCGTGTTTGATAAGGACGATGGGGGTCCGTGATATTACCGTGGTGACTCATAGGCACTGAAGTTTGAGGCGTGAGCAGAGTGGACGAGAACCCGAGCGGAGAAAACTCAATTTTGGGATTCAAAGCGTGTGCAAGGTTTCAAGGTGAAGTAATCCTGAGTAACGGGAAAGGTAGCTTTGGGTTGTAAGGAATACCATATGGTGGCTTTCGTAGGGTGGTTAGCGGCGAGACAAGTCTTCCATTGGTCGTAATACGCTAATGTTCGACGACCTGGGGAAGTTTCAAGGGACCCATTAGGAGACAACTGTGACTGCTGGAAATCGCAGTGAAAGCGAAAGGCGGGGAGAATTACCTGTGCACACTGGAGGGACGGAGGTTCCAAGAGGGAAGCGAGGTGGAGGGGGGACAGCTGCAAGATTATGCAGTGCAATGCCTTCGGGTCCTTTAAAAATTGAAAGGGTTTTAGAACAGCGTCGTGCTAGTACAGGTGAAACGGAGCAGATCAACGTGTGGTCTGCAGAGGCTTGCCGCAATGGGGTCTCTGATGAGGGCGTGATGAGTTCCATCAAAGGTAGTGCAGTGGCTGGTGATACCGAGACTCGGCCGGCAGAAGGTGTATTTAGGCATGCAAATGTGAACTCAAGGAAACAGAAAGGGGACTAGCCCGAGTTGCTGAATGATCGGCGAGGGTGTGGGCGCCATTTTGGCGACCGTGATCGGCAGACATCTTGGAGTGGGTGAAGGCGTGAATGTGGTTGGACATGAGTTCCTGACACAATGCACCGAGGTAACAACACTTCAACCAGACTCATTAAAAGAAAAAATGCAGTGATTATTTAAGGCAACAATTAAGAAGCAGACAGAATACTTTCCGGTTAGTTGGTTCAAACAACCAGTACTGCCCAGCTTAGTGAAAATTAACAGATCATAAGAGCTTGGAGGGTGGGCATGAAATTACAGCAAACTAGTCCAATCTTCAGATTTGTTCAAGCCATCCTGTATGGAGTTAAACTGGATGATGACTTTAAGCTCTTCTTTATTCAGCAATTGTCCCATGTTGCCACCACGTGGCGGTAGTTTCAAGACCTTGAGAACTGTCCATTTTAGATCAACTTCAGTATGTTTGGCGGCTGTATAGTGGTCGACCAGTGGGACATTCAGGGTGCCACAACGATTGTGGCTCTTGTGTTGTCCGATTCGGATCTTGACTTTTTGCGTTGTTTGCCCTATATACACTTTCAAGCAGGGGCATTGAATCAAATATAATACATTTGGTGTATTTCAATTGGAAAAAGAATGGCCATGCACAGTAATGTTATTAAATGTGAAATATTTTCCTTCAATTGTGGAATCACAGTTGTTATATCCACCACATTTTGAATGCCCAATAATGGGGTACAGACCTCATACAACATTAAGGGTGCAAGCAGATGGTACAGGGGGTAACGCTGCCCTTACCAGATGGTCTTTGAGGTTCTTGCTCTTTTTAAAGGCAAACAGAGGTTTGTCAATATTCAGATTGCCTGAGTTAATGATGGGCCATTGTTTCAGTATCGTTTTTCTCAACTGGTGAGAAATGGGAGAGAATGTGGTGACACATGCAATGCGTTTCAGGTTTTTTTTGGGCTTGGGGGTGAGCAGAACTTCCCTGGGGCAATACCATGCCCACTTTGAGGTGTTTCTAACAATTTTTCTAGGGTAGCCACGGTCCTTGAGTTTGGACGCTAGAATAGATGCTTCTTGAAAATAATCATCCTTGCATGAGCAATTGCGACGCATTCTTAAAAATTGAGAATAGGGCAAGGAGTCCCTTAGGGCCCTCGGGTGATTACTACTGTAGGTCAGGAGGGTATTTCGCTCGGTGGGTTTACAGTAGAGCTTTGTTAGGAGGTGTCCCTCACAATGGAAGATTGTGAGGTCAAGGAACGCTATGGAGTCATTGTTGTTAGTGATCGAAAATGAGAGTCCAGAGCAATTGTTATTCATCCAACGGAGGAATTGGCACAGGCAATCGACGTCCTGTTTCCAAATGATAAAAATGTTGTCAATCTACCTGCGCCAAAAGCCTATTCTCGTGAAGAATGGATTAGTCGGTGTCAGGATTGCATTCGTTTCTAGCTGGTCCATGAAAAGGACGGCCAGGTTAGGAGCAAAAATTGCGCCCAAGGACGTGCCCTTGATTTGTTCGTAAAAGTTATTATTGAACATAAAGAAGTTCTTTGTAAGGCAATTTTCCAGAAGTTGCAGGATGAAGGTACTTGGAACAGGATGGGGGCGGGGGCGGGTATCTAAAAATCTTTGAATGACTAGTAGTGCTGATGTCTGGGGTATGTTTGGGTAGAGTGACTTTACGTCCATGGTGCATAGAGTTTCTTCAGCTGGGTCGAAGGGATAGTGTTCAATCATGTTAATCATGTTCATAGAGTCTCTAACAAAGCATTGGGTATCTGGAACAAATTCTTTAATGAAGAAATCAACATATGAGCCAAGTGACTCAAGAATTGAACCGCAGGCTGAGACTATTGGTCTGCTGGGAGGGTTGGTAAACTTTTTATGAACTTTGGACAGTGTATATATAACTGGGATTCGCGGTGTCTTTACATTTAGGAAAGTAAATTCCTTCTTTGAGAGAAAGCCCGCGCCCAAACCTTCTGTAATAATCTTTAAGATTAGTGCCTGTATCTCTTTGGTGGGATTGTGAGCTAAACTTTTGTAGTGCTCTTTGTTGTCAAGTTGACGTTGAATCTCTGTACTATAGGCTGTTTTTTCTTGGAGCACTATGCCTCCCCCTTTATCTGTGCTTTTGATTATCAAGGTGTCATTGGTTTTCAGTTGTTCAATGGCGCGCTTTTCGTTTAGTGAAATGTTGTAGGGGATGAATTTTTTCTTGTTCTGAAGTAAGGAAAGTTCCTTCAGAATTACTTTCTCGAACGTGACCACCTCTGTGGGAATCATCCCAGCCGAGGGCAGAAAGGTGGAAGGGGGGCGAAAGGGGGTATTGGCAATGTTGTCTGGTGTAGGATGCAACTGAAATAAAGCCTGAAGGCGTATGCACCGGAAAAATATCATGAGCTCTGTTTGTAACTCCATGAAGTTGGGAGGGACTGTAGGTACAAACGATAAACCCTTCTTGAGTAGAGAAAGCTCGTTTTCTGCCAGTGTGTGTGTTGACAGATTAAATATGGGGATGGTTCCAATGTTTGGTGGGGAGCTCGAGATTACCATTGGTAGTAATTGTTGCGGGTCTTCCGCTCTCCTGGGCGGTTGTGCCATCTCTGGATTTTCTTTACTCTGCCACGTTGTGGCGGGTCTTGGGCTCCTCTCCCTAAAAAAGTGTTCTGATGTGTCCCACCCCTTCTGGGTGCACTGCTACCTTCACCTGGGTCTGAACTGTCTGATGACTCTGCAGAAGTGTCTGAGAAGCCTACTAGATTTTGTCTTTTATTATAGCGGCCCCAAGGGCGGCTATTTTGGTACCGTGGGTAGGCTTTATTTTTTGTAGAAATCTTTGTGCAAGTATGGATATGTGGTCTCTATATTGTAGAACTTCAAGTCTTTCTTGATTTTTTGTTTTGTTCAATTCTGTGGAAGCTGCGACAGTTTTGTCAATCTGTTTCAACAGTTTTTTGGCGTCTGGTGTGGGATTGGAATCTTGTATCTGTTTTAAGATGTCAGCAATTTCTACTTCTAGGGATTTCAAAGTTTCTGTGGCAATGTCAATGCCAAGAACTAGCCAATGGCGTGAACAAGTTGTCCCTATATAGCTACATTTTTGGATATATTTGGGATTATCTGTGAATATCCCTGGGATGCTACAAACTTGTAGGCCTAGAGGAATGAGTTCTGCTTTTAAATAGTCCGTCAGCATCAAGATCATGAGCTCTAGTCGAACTTGCTTTTTCGTAAGCTTTTCAAGTTGGTCAGGAATGGGAGTGTTCACGGGAGTGGGTGTTTCTGGTGTATCGGATAATAATGAGGGACGTAAGCACAGTTGTTTAATATAATCGTCTGTGTACAAGGGTGCATGGGCTGACATACTGGAGTGATGGGGAGAGGAAGAAAGTGAGGGAGGGGGGGTTTGGTAAGGAAAGGACTTAGTGCTAGGGTTGGCCCGCCCCCGACTAGGTTGGGCAGAGGGAAGATTAACCCTTGCAATCTAGTGATTGCGCTGTATAGCAGTATAAAAAGACAAGGGGACCCGTCTAGGTAGTTAAGGACCTCGGGTAATGACTGAATTTGTAAAGAACACAGGTCCTAAACTTTTTTGATATAGTTATGATTGATAAACATAGGCTTAAATAAGGACTATGTCTCTTTTTGCCCCAAGTCCAGCCGGACAGAGGAATATTTAATGCCTAGAAACAAATTACAAGGCCCAAGCCTGTACCAAGTCAACAAGGAAGACAATACATGGGGAAGCAATTAACAGGCACACAAAAATGGAGCAAAGGGTGGCTTACAGTACAATGTGATCTTGCGTAAGCTCAAATTAACAGGAACTGCAACACATGTTATACAATTGACAAGTGCAGTACTAATAAAACAGTCAACGTAACGTTTAGATCCCTATCTCCAACAATAAACTGTGATCATCTTCAGGACTACAATTGATGTTTTTGCCTGAGTGGATTTAAAAAGCCTGTGGGAATAAACAGGGGGGAGGAAAATAATTTACATATAAAAAAAGCATGTCAGCCACACAAGAGTGAATTGTGCCAACCTGTGACCATTTACTCAAGTGGGGGTTTGGCCTGTGAACAATAATTGGTGAAATCAAGTGCATGAGGCAAGTTTCATGTGGTCAGAAGGCATATAAGGTGACTATTTGAAAGGGCATAGACTGCATTATGCTCATGTTTCTACCTGCAGAGGGCAGGGGTCGTCACTGTAGTTTCCGTGTCCGAACGTGGTGCCCAAGTGGGTGGTGATGCTGGTTGGTGATGCGAGTGCCATTGCAAATAGTTGCATTGTCAGGACAGGGTGAGTCCCTGGAATTACCGCTGTGGCTTCTGACGACGAACGAGTGCGCTGGGTGGACGGGTTGCGAAAGCTGAGTTAGGGTGCTTTTGCGTTCCTGTATTGGGGGTGACTTGTGTTGATAACGATACACATGCTGGCTGATATTTGCGTGTTCGATAATGTCATGCCGGATGTCCTCGGGATCGTTTTGACGTTTTATGTTCCACCTCTAAATCTAGCCAATGACTGAGTTGCTATAATAGCACAGTGCATTGGAAGGATTAAGTGGGGGAGAAATGTGGTTTGGGGATAAGGAAGGAAAGGAAGGGGACAGCAGGGAGGGAGATCTGGAAAACACAAAGAAAGTGCATATCATGAATACCTTGACACTCTTATTGCCATGATCAATCTGTCACTTATCCCTTAATGCATTAAGCTCTCTAACTACCTTAAAAGTGAAAGACACTTCAATGTAGAAGCAGTTGATGGTTGATAGTAGAGACGATGGTATTAAGGGAGTGGCTGCAATAATACAAAACCAACATATACATATAACAACCGATATAGGAAGCATATACAACAAGGCATCAACTGAAATGATAACGCTACATGAACATACCCCTAACTCACTCCTTATGTGCTTCACAGGGATTGAGTATAGACCAGTACCACTCGTGAATAACCCCTGTTAATAGAGGAAGTCAGAGACAACAAAGATTAATAAACAGTACATCCTGAACACCATCTCCATCAAGAAATAATCAAAGAACGGTAGGTGAGAAGCCCTGTAGTTTTTGCACTCAAGGCAGCGTAGCCGAGGCTTAGAAACCTCTTATAGTTTGAAGTTAAGGAAGAGCTCCTTGCTCTTATTTCCAGAATACCACAAAGTTAAAGTACCTAAAAGAACTGGAGATACCCGTGGATTACCAATCATCCACTTCTGCGTCGGCCGACAATACCAACCGGGTCAAACCCTGTTTGTGAGAGAACTGACCGACAGTATATATCAAACAAGAACCCGTGTAGGCAATTGCCCACACTACCTCAAAAGCAAGTGAATACAAGGCGGCCGAATCATGGCGCAAGCACCCTTACTGCACCCTCAGAAGATCAGCAACCAATACCAGAGCGCTGGACAGGAGGAATTCCCTACGCCGAGCTCGGGAAAGACTTTACTCTTATGCTTCCTGGTTCGTAGTCTTGCGATACTCGTGAAGGATCATAGGAAATGTAGTTCCGACTCGCGTCTTGCTGGGACTTGTAGTTCCGACCCCATGCACGATCGTGACAGATAAGGACGATGGGGCTCCGTGAAATTACCGTGGTGACTCATAGGCACTAAAGTTTGAGGCGTGAGCGGAGTGGACGAGTTAGAACCCGAGTAGAGAAAACTCAATTTCGGGATTCAAAGCGAGTGCAAGGTTTCGAGGTGAAGTAATCCAGAGTAACGGGAAAGGTACCTTTGGGTTGTTAGTAATACCATATGGTGGCGTTCGACGACCTGGGGAAGTTTCAAGGGACCCATTAGGAGACAACCGTGACTGCTGGAAATCGCAGTGAAAGCGAAAGGCGGGGAGAATTACCTGTGCACACTGGCGGGACGGAGGTTCCAAGGGGGAAGCTAGGTGAAGGGGGGGGCAGCTGCAAGATTATGCAGTGCAATGCCTTCGGGTCCTGTAAAAAGTGAAAGGGTTTTAGAACAGCGTTGCGCTAGTACAGGTGAAACGGAGCAGATCAACGTGTGGTCTGCAGAGGCTTCACACAATGGGGTCTCCGAGTAGGGCGTGATGAGTTCCATCAAGGGTAGCACAGCGACTGGTGATACTGAGACTCAGCCGGCGGAAGGCGTATTTAGGCATGCAAATGTGAACCCAAGGAAACAGAAAAGGGACTAGCCCGAGTTGCTGAGTGATCGGCGAGGGTGTGGGCGCCATTTTGGCGACCGTGATCGGCAGACATCTTGGAGTGGGTGAAGGCGTGAATGTGGTTGGACATGAGTTCCTGACACAATGCACCGAGGAAACAACACTTTAACCAGACTCATTAAAAACAAAAATGCAGTGAATATTTACGGCAACAATTATGAAGCAGACAGAATACTTTCTGGTTAGTTGGTTCAAACAACCAGTACTGTCCAGCTTAGTGAAAATTAACAGATCATAAGAGCTTGGAGGGTGGGCATTAAATTACAGCAAACTAGTCCAATCTTCAGATCCGTTCAAGCCATCCTGTATGGAGTTAAACTGGATGATGGATTTAAGCTCTTCTTTATTCAGCAATTGTCCCATGTTGCCACCACGTAGCGGTAGTTTCAAGGGACTCCTTGCCCTTTTCTCAATTTTTGAGAATACGTCGCAATTGCTCATGCAAGGATGATTATTTTCAAGAAGCATCTATTCTAGCGTCCAAACTCAAGGACCGTGGCTACCCTTGAAAAATTGTTAAAAACGCCTCAAAGCGGGCATGGTATTGCCCCAGGGAAGTTCTGCTCACCCCCAAACCCAAAAAAGACCTGAAATGCATTGCAGTGTCACCACATTCTCTCCCATTTCTCACCAGTTGAGAAAATCGATACTGAAACAATGGCCCATCATTAACTCAGAAAAGGGGGTGGTGATGAACAGAGTGTCTGAGTTAAACAGACCACTCTTACCCAGTCCAAAGATAAGGGCTTGATCCAGCACCGTTATTTATCTCACTGCCCCATCCCAGCTCAGAACCTGACTATATGCAAATCAGTCTGTCCCTTGCTCATTGCACCATCAGGATTCAAGCAAGCCGGGCCGAAGACGGCTGAAATGCCAGAAACCGGTCCCCGGTAGCTTGTTTCCTTCCCAGTGTAAGAATTGGCTTTTGTAGTTTGGTTTGCCCTGTTCCCATCATGCACTGGGACAGGAACAGACTAATTTGCATAAAGCCAGGTTCTGAAACTGGGATGGTGCAGTGAGCTAAAAAACGGTGTTGGATCTAGCCCTGATCTCTTGACTGGGTGAGAGTATTCTGTTTAATTCAGAGACTCTGTCCCTCACCACCCCTTTTTGTAAATATTTTTGTCCACCCTAAGCGTGGAAGGGTATACTCAGATGTGAGTCCCTTGCTCATTGCACCATCAGGATTCAAGCAAGCCGGGCCGAAGACGGCTGAAATGCCAGAAACCGGTCCCCGGTAGCTTGTTTCCTTCCCAGTGTAAGAATTGGCTTTTGTAGTTTGGTTTGCCCTGTTCCCATCATGCACTGGGACAGGAACAGACTAATTTGCATACAGCCAGGTTCTGAAACTGGGATGGTGCAGTGAGCTAAAAAACGGTGTTGGATCTAGCCCTGATCTCTTGACTGGGTGAGAGTATTCTGTTTAATTCAGAGACTCTGTCCCTCACCACCCCTTTTTGTAAATATTTTTGTCCACCCTAAGCGTGGAAGGGTATACTCAGATGTGAGTCCCTTGCTCATTGCACCATCAGGATTCAAGCAAGCCGGGCCGAAGACGGCTGAAATGCCAGAAACCGGTCCCCGGTAGCTTGTTTCCTTCCCAGTGTAAGAATTGGCTTTTGTAGTTTGGTTTGCCCTGTTCCCATCATGCACTGGGACAGGAACAGACTAATTTGCATACAGCCAGGTTCTGAAACTGGGATGGTGCAGTGAGCTAAAAAACGGTGTTGGATCTAGCCCTGATCTCTTGACTGGGTGAGAGTATTCTGTTTAATTCAGAGACTCTGTCCCTCACCACCCCTTTTTGTAAATATTTTTGTCCACCCTAAGCGTGGAAGGGTATACTCAGATGTGAGTCCCTTGCTCATTGCACCATCAGGATTCAAGCAAGCCGGGCCGAAGACGGCTGAAATGCCAGAAACCGGTCCCCGGTAGCTTGTTTCCTTCCCAGTGTAAGAATTGGCTTTTGTAGTTTGGTTTGCCCTGTTCCCATCATGCACTGGGACAGGAACAGACTAATTTGCATACAGCCAGGTTCTGAAACTGGGATGGTGCAGTGAGCTAAAAAACGGTGTTGGATCTAGCCCTGATCTCTTGACTGGGTGAGAGTATTCTGTTTAATTCAGAGACTCTGTCCCTCACCACCCCCTTTTTGTAAATACCATCATTAACTCAGGCATTCTGAATATTGACAAACCTCTGTTTGCCTTTAAAAAGAGCAAGAACCTCAAAGACCATCTGGTTAGGGCAGCGTTACCCCCTGTACCATCTGCTTCCACCCTTGATGTTGTATGGGGTCTGTCCCCATTATTGGTCATTCAAAATGTGGTGTATGTAACAACTGTGATTCCACAAATGAAGGAAAATGTTTTACATTTAATAACATTACTGTGCATAGCCATTCTTTTTCCAATTGCAATACACCAAATGTAATATATTTGATTCAATGCCCCTGCTTGAAAGTGTATATAGGGAAAACAAAGCAAAAATTCAAGATCCAAATCGGACAACACAAGAGCAGCATTCGTTGTGACACCCTGAATGCCCCACTGGCCGACCACTATACATCAGCCAAACATACTGAAGTTGATCTAAAATGGACAGTTCTCAAGGTCTTGAAACTACCGCCACGTGGTGGCAACATGGGACAATTGCTGAATAAAGAAGAGCTTAAATCCATCATCCAGTTTAACTCCATACAGGATGGCTTGAACAGATCTGAAGATTGGACTAGTTTGCTGTAATTTCATGCCCACCCTCCAAGCTCTTATGATCTGTTAATTTTCACTAAGCTGGGCAGTACTGGTTGTTTGAACCAACTAACCGGAGAGTATTCTGTTTGCTTCATAATTGTTGCCGTAAATATTCACTGCATTTTTGTTTTTAATGAGTCTGGTTAAAGTGTTGTTTCCTTGATGCATTGTG
Organism: Lissotriton vulgaris; assembly: GCF_964263255.1. NCBI lineage: Eukaryota > Metazoa > Chordata > Amphibia > Caudata > Salamandridae > Lissotriton > Lissotriton vulgaris. The sequence continues at coordinate 1,291,192,872 of NC_141689.1, read as the reverse complement.
TCAGGAACTCATGTCCAACCACATTCACCCCTTCACCCACTCCACGATGTCTGCCTATCACGGTCGCCAAAATGGCGCCCACTCCCTCGCCGATCACTCAGCAACTCGGGCTAGTCCTTTTTATGTTTCCTTGGGTTCACATTTGCATGCCTAAATACGCCTTCCGCCGGCCGAGTCTCAGTATCACCAGCCACTGCGCTACCCTTGATTGAACTCATCACACCCTACTCGGAGACCCCATTGCGGTAAGCCTCTGCAGACCACAGGTTGATCTGCTCCGTTTCACCTGTACTAGCGCGACGCTGTTTTAAAACCCTTTCACTTTTTACAGGACCCGAAGGCATTGCACTGCATATCTTGCAGCTGCCCCCCTCCACCTACCTTCCCTCTTGGAACCTCCGTCCCGCCAGAGTGCGCAGGTAATTCTCCCCACCTTTCGCTTTCACTGCGATTTCCAGCAGTCACGGTTGTCTCCTTATGGGTCCCTTGAAACTTCCCCAGGCCGTCGAACATTAGCATATTACAACGTAAGGAAGACTTGTCTCGCCGCTAACCACCCTACAAAAGCCACCATATGGTATTCCTAACAACCCAAAGGTACCTTTCCGGTTACTCTGGATAGCTTCACCTCGAAACCTTGCACTCGCTTTGAATACCGAAATTGAGTTTACTCCGCTCAGGTTCTAACTCGTCCACTCCGCTCACGCCTCAAACTTTAGTGCCCATGAGTCACCACGGTAATTTCACGGACCCCCATCGTCCTTATCGAACACGCAAATATCAGCCGGCATGTATATCATCATCAACACAAGTCACCCCCAACACAGGAACGGAAAAGCACCCTAACTCAGCTTTCGCAACCTGTCTACCCTGCGCACTCGTTCGTCGTCAGAAGCCACAGCGGTAACTCCACAGACTCACCCTGTCCTGACAATGCAACTATTTGCAATGGCACTCGCATCACCAACCAGCATCACCACCCACTTGAGCACCAAGTTCGGATACGGAAACTACGGTGACTACCCCTGCCCTCTGCAGGTAGAAACATGAGCATAATACAGTCTATGCCCTTTCAAATAGTCACCTTTTATGTGTTCCGACCACACGCAACTTGCCTCATGCACTTGATTTCACCAATTATTGTTCACAGGCCAAACCCCCACTTGAGTAAATGGTCACAGGTTGGCACAATTCACTCTTGTGTGGCTGACATGCTTATTTTATATGTAAATTATTTTGAGATTCAATTATGTCTCCCCTTTTCCTCCCCCCTGTTTATTCCCACAGGCTTTTTAAATTCACTCAGGCAAAAACATCAATTGTAGTCCTGAAGATGATCCCAGTTTATTGTTGGAGATAGGGATCGAAACGTTACGTCGACTGTTTTAATAGTACTGCACTTGTCAATTGTATAACATGTGTTGCAGTTACTGTTGGTTTGAGATTACGCAAGATCACATTGTACTGTAAGCCACCATTTGCTCCATTTTTGTTTGCTTGTTAATTGCTTCCCCATGTATTGTCTTCCTTGTTGACTTGGTACAGGCTTGTGCCTTTTTATTTGTTTTTTCCACGTATCTGCAAAGTCCTGATAATTCTTGGCATTAAATATTCCCCAGTCCGGCTGGACTTGGGACAAAAAGAGACATAGTCCTTATTTAAGCCTGTGTTTATCAATCATAACTATATCAAAAAAGTTTTGAACCTGTGTTCTTTACAAACCCTGAAAGAAGACGGCAGCGTCCTGTAAACAGAGTACTCCAAAACCAGGTTGAACCAGGCTCAGGCCCCCTGGCCTGCCAAGACAAAAGAAGTCGAGTATAAAGGTAGGAGACCTGCTCCTAAGAAATCAGATCCAGTTTTGACCACAACCAACCTTTGCCCGACTAGAAGGACCAAGAGAAGCTGAGGAGAAGGAATCCTGCAGTGGTGCCTTGCTGAGAACGGAGAGGAGAAGACCAGAAAGGACTTTGAAGACTTGTGCCTGAAACTATCTCCAAGGGCTTGATCACAAGTTTGCCCCCTGAACAGAACCCCAGTATCATTGGGTTCTATTCAGCCTGTGCCCGTTTGCTGTTGGGCCTTTAGTTCTTATTCCCTCGCGAGAGTTGTAACTCGGGGGCCTTCACCCTCCAAGGTCGTGACAGGCCGGAGCCTGGTCACCCCGCCACCGGGAGCCCCGCTCAAGCTTGAGTCACTCTCCGCTTCAGTGCCGGGCCGCCCGCTCTCCTGTCACCTCACCTGCTATGGAGCACGCTGTGCGCCTCTCATCTTCTCCCGCCGGAATCTGCACGAGGCTCATCTGATAGCTTTGGATGGTCCGTACATCGTAATGTACCTGACTGTCTCGCTTTGCCCTCCTGCATAACAAGGCGGTGCCGCACCTCAAGAAGGTCTTTCCGTACTGCGGAACTGAAGGCCAGGTGCTGCACCCATCTGCCCGAGAACGCGACGCCCCACACAGATCCACAGGTATGAACTGGTGTGCTAAGAAGTAGTACGCCCGCAGGCCTGAACGGCGCCTCGCCCCGTGAGCTTCATCAAATCCCGGATCGCCACAACCGTCCGCACCGTCCCGCTCACCCGCCTCGCACCTCAAGAGGGCTCCGAGCCGGGTACATCCCTTTGGAGAACCGTTGGCCTCGTCCAGGATCCGCCCTCACCAGTAGCCACGCCTGAAACGCCTTGGACACTCATCACAAGGTACATTGGAACTCTATCCCGAGTTCGCATGGGATCCAGGGTCCGCAACATTTGTTTTTCCTGTCACCGTACCTTGCTAACTAATAACACTTACGAACAATTGCCTATTTAAATCTGGTGGCCTTCATTCGCTAAACATAATATGGTCTTGTGAAAAACCTGCATATATCTTTACATAAAGTCTACGTATTTTTGATACAATCCTACAACTGGTGTCCGTTTGTGGTGGGTCAGTGGGTTTCCTGTATGTGATCATAAATGCTTAACCAACTATCGCCCTGAAGATTAGCCTTGTCCGCTCACATCACACTACCTAGAGAGTGAGCAAGGGTTATTTCTAAAGGAGTAGTTCTCTTACCCTGACTAGAGGAGAGGGTCCCTGTTTGTCACAAGTGCATACCTGTGCCAACCAGAGACCCCCGAGTCTAACACTCACTTTGCCACTGGATTCAAGATAGCCTGGCTGAAGAGGGTTATGAACCCAAAACCGGTACCAGGATGCTTGTTTTGGTCCAGGGAAGACATGGCTTCGCAGTTAGAGTTGGACTGTTCCCATGAGGCACAGGGTCAGAATGATTAGCATACGGACATGTCTGAACTGGGGTGGCGGAGTGAACTAAAGAACGATGATGGATTAAACCCAGATCAGTTGACTGGGGGTGAGTGTTTGCATTGCTCAAACGCTCTGTCCATCATCCCCTTTGGTTTTGTTTTATTCGCCCTAAGTTTGCAGGGTATGCCCAGACGTGGGTCCCTTGCTCACTTTTCCACTTGATTCAAGATAGCCTGGCTGAAGAGAGTTATGAACCCGAAACTGATCCTAGGATGCCTGTTTCCAGTCCAGGGAAGACATGGCTTGGCAGGTCGGTTGGACTGTTCCCATGAGTTACAGGGTCAGACTGATTTGCATATGGCAATTTCTGAACTGGGGCAGCAGAGTGAACTGAAGAACGATGATGAATTAACCCCAGATCAGTTGACTGGGGGTGAGTGTTTGCATTGCTCAAATGCTCCGTCAATCATCCCCTTTTGTTATGCTTCGTTTACCCTAAGTCGGCAGGGTATGCCCAGATGTGGGTCCCATGCTCATTTTGCCACTGGATTCAAGTTAGCCCGGCTGAAGAGGGTTATGAACGTGAAACAGGTCCCAGGATGCGTGTTTCCGGTCAAGGGAAGACATGGCTTGGCAGTTCAGGCTGTACTGTTCTCATGAAGCATAGGGTCAAACTGCTTTGCATATGGCCATTTCTGAACTGGGGTTGCAGAGTGAACTAAAGAATGATGATGGATTAAACCCAGATCAGTTGACTGGGGGTGAGTGTTTGCATTTCTCAAATGCTCCGTCCATCATCCCCTTTGGTTTTGCTTTGTTCGCCCTAAGTCTGCAGGGTATGCCCAGACGTGGTTTCCTTGCTCACTTTGCCACTGCATTCAAGATAGCCTGGCTTAAAAGGGTTATGAACCCGAAACCGGTCCCAAGATGCTTTTTTCCAGTCATGGGAAGACATGGCTTGGCAGTTCAGGCTGTACTGTTCCCATGAGGCACAGAGTCAGACAGCTTTGCATATGGCCATTTCTGAACTGGGGTGGCAGAGTGAACTAAAGAATTATGATGGATTAAACCCAGATCAGTTGACTGGGGTGAGTGTTTCCGTTGCTCAAACGCTCCGTCCATCATCCCCTTTTGGTTTTGCTTTCTTCGCCCTAAGTTTTCAGGGCATGACCAGACGTGGTTTCCTTGCTCACTTTGCCACTGCATTCAAGATAGCCTGGCTGAAGAGGGTTATGAACCCGAACCGGTCCCAGGATGCTTGTTTCCGGTCCAAGGAAGACATGGCTTGGCAGATCGGGCTGGACTGCTCCCATGAGGCACAGGGTCAGACTGATTTGCATATGGCCATGTCTGAAGTGGCGTGGCCGAGAGACCTAAAGAACAATGATGGATTAAACCCAGATCAGTTGACTGGGGGTTAGTGTTTGCATTGCTCAAACGCTCCGACCATCATCCCCTTTGGTTTTGCTTTGTTCGTCCTAAGTCAGCAGGGTATGTCCAGACATGGGTCCCTTGCTCACTTTGCCACTGGATTTAAGTTAGCCCGGCTGAAGAGGGTTATGAACGTGAAACCGGTCCCAGGATGCTTGTTTCCGGTCAAGGGAAGACATGGCTTGGCAGTTCAGGCTGTACTGTTCTCATGAAGCATAGGGTCAAACTGCTTTGCATATGGCCATTTCTGAACTGGGGTTGCAGAGTGAACTAAAGAATGATGATGGATTAAACCCAGATCAGTTGACTGGGGGTGAGTGTTTGCATTTGTCAAATGCTCCGTCCTTCATTCCCTTTGGTTTTGCTTTGTCCGCCCTAAGTCCGCAGGGTATGCCCAGACGTGGTTTCCTTGCTCACTTTGCCACTGCATTCAAGATAGCCTGGCTGAAGAGGGTTATGAACCCGAACCGGTCCCAGGATGCTTGTTTCCGGTCCAAGGAAGACATGGCTTGGCAGATCGGGCTGGAGTGCTCCCATGAGGCACAGGGTCAGACTGATTTGCATATGGCCATGTCTGAAGTGGCGTGGCCGAGTGAGCTAAAGAACAATGATGGATTAAACCCAGATCAGTTGACTGGGGGTTAGTGTTTGCATTGCTCAAACGCTCCGTCCATCATACCCTTTCGTTTTGCTTTGTTCGTCCTAAGTCGGCAGGGTATGTCCAGACATGGGTCCCTTGCTCACTTTGGCACTCGATTTAAGATAGCCTGGCTGAAGAGGGTTATGAACCCGAAACCGGTCCCAGGATGCTTGTTTCCGGTCCAGGGAAGATATGGCTTAGAAGTTTGGGCTGGACTGTTCCCATGAGGCACAGGGTCAGACTGATTACCATATGGCCATGTCTGAACCGGGGTGGAGGAGTGAGCTAAAGAATGATGATGGATTAAACCCAGATCAGTTGACTAGAGGTGAATGTTTGCATTGCTCAAACGCTCAGTCCATCATCCCTTTTTTTTTGCTTTTTCGACCTAAGTTGGAAGGGTATGCCCAGTCACGGGTCCCTTGCTCACTTTGCCACTGGATTCAAGATAGCCTGGCTGAAGAGGGTTATCAACCCAAAACCCGTCCCTGGATGCTTGTTTTTGGTCCAGGGAAGACATGGCCTGGCAGTTATTGCTGGACTATTCCCATGAGGCACAGGGTCAGACTGATTTGCATACGGCCGCGTCTGAAATGGGGTGGTGGAGTGAGCTAAAGAATGGTGATGGATTAAACCAAAATCATTTGACTGGGGGTGAGTGTTTGCATTGCTAAAACGGTCCTTTCATCATCCCCTTTGGTTTTGCTTTGTTCGCCCTAAGTTGGCATGGTATGCCCAGACTTGGGTCCCTTGCTCACTTTGCCACAGGATTCAAGATAGCCTAGCTGAAGAGGGTTATGAACCCGAAACCGGTCCCAGGATGTTTGTTTCTGGTCCAGGGAAGACATGGCTTGGCAGTTCGGGCTGGACTGTTCCCACGAGGCACAGGGTTAGACTGATTACCATATGGCCATGTCTGAGCCGGGGAGGCGGAGTGAGATTAAGAACGATGATGGATTCAACCCAGATCAATTGACTGGGGGTGAATGTTTGCATTGCTCAAACGATCCATCCATCATCCCCTTTGGTTTAGCTTTGTTCGCTAAAAGTTGGCAGGGTATGCCCAGAAGTGGTTTCCTTGCTCACTTTGCCACTGCATTCAAGATAGCCTGGCTGAAGAGGGTTATGAACCCGAAACCGGTCCCAAAATGCTTTTTTCCAGTCATGGGAAGACATGGCTTGGCAGTTCAGGCTGTACTGTTCCCACGAGGCACAGAGTCAGACAGCTTTGCATATGGGCATTTCTGAACTGGGGTGGCAGAGTGAACTAAAGAATGATGATGGATTAAACCCAGATCAGTTGACTGGGGGTGAGTGTTTGCGTTGCTCAAATGCTCCATCCATCATCCCCTTTTGGTTTTGCTTTCTTCGCCCTAAGTTTTCAGGGCATGGCCAGACGTGGTTTCCTTGCTCACTTTGCCACTGCATTCAAGATAGCCTGGCTGAAGAGGGTTATGAACCCGAACCGGTCCCAGGATGCTTGTTTCCGGTCCAAGGAAGACATGGCTTGGCAGATCGGGCTGGACTGCTCCCATAAGGCACAGGGTCAGACTGATTTGCATATGGCCATGTCTGAAGTGGTGTGGCCGAGTGAGCTAAAGAACAATGATGGATTAAACCCAGATCAGTTGACTGGGGGTTAGTGTTTGCATTGCTCAAACGCTCCGTCCATCATCCCCTTTGGTTTTGCTTTGTTCGTCCTAAGTCGGCAGGGTATGTCCAGACATGGGTCCCTTGCTCACTTTGCCACTGGATTTAAGATAGCCTGGCTGAAGAGGGTTATGAACCCAAAACCGGTCCCAGGATGCTTGTTTCCGGTCCAGGGAAGATTTGGCTTGGAAGTTCGGGCTGGACTGTTCCCATGAGGCACAGGGTCAGACTGATTTGCATATAACCATGTCTGAACTGGGGTGGAGGAGTGAGCTAAAGAATGATGATGGATTAAACCCAGATCAGTTGACTAGAGGTGGATGTTTGCATTGCTCAAACGCTCAGTCCATCATCCCTTTTTTTTTGCTTTTTCGCCCTAAGTTGGAAGGGTATGCCCAGACACGGGTCCCTTGCTCACTTTGCCACTGGATTCAAGATAGCCTGGCTGAAGAGGGTTATCAACCCAAAACCGGTCCCTGGATGCTTGTTTTTGGTCCAGGGAAGACATGGCCTGGCAGTTATTGCTGGACTATTCCCATGAGGCACAGGGTCAGACTGATTTGCATAAGGCCGCATCTGAAATGGGGTGGCAGAGTGAGCTAAGGAACGATTATGGATTAAACCCAGATCAGTTCACTGGGGTGAGTGTTTGCATTGCTCAAACACTCTGTCCATCATCCCCTTTGGTTTTGCTTCATACGCCCTAAGTTGGCAGTGTATTCCCAGACGTGGGTCCCTTGCTCACTTTGCCACTGCATTCAAGATAGCCTGGCTGAAGAGGGTTATGAACCCGAACCGGTCCCAGGATGCTTGTTTCCGGTCCAAGGAAGACATGGCTTGGCAGATCGGGCTGGACTGCTCCCATAAGGCACAGGGTCAGACTGATTTGCATATGGCCATGTCTGAAGTGGTGTGGCCGAGTGAGCTAAAGAACAATGATGGATTAAACCCAGATCAGTTGACTGGGGGTTAGTGTTTGCATTGCTCAAACGCTCCGTCCATCATCCCCTTTGGTTTTGCTTTGTTCGTCCTAAGTCGGCAGGGTATGTCCAGACATGGGTCCCTTGCTCACTTTGCCACTGGATTTAAGATAGCCTGGCTGAAGAGGGTTATGAACCCAAAACCGGTCCCAGGATGCTTGTTTCCGGTCCAGGGAAGATTTGGCTTGGAAGTTCGGGCTGGACTGTTCCCATGAGGCACAGGGTCAGACTGATTTGCATATAACCATGTCTGAACTGGGGTGGAGGAGTGAGCTAAAGAATGATGATGGATTAAACCCAGATCAGTTGACTAGAGGTGGATGTTTGCATTGCTCAAACGCTCAGTCCATCATCCCTTTTTTTTTGCTTTTTCGCCCTAAGTTGGAAGGGTATGCCCAGACACGGGTCCCTTGCTCACTTTGCCACTGGATTCAAGATAGCCTGGCTGAAGAGGGTTATCAACCCAAAACCGGTCCCTGGATGCTTGTTTTTGGTCCAGGGAAGACATGGCCTGGCAGTTATTGCTGGACTATTCCCATGAGGCACAGGGTCAGACTGATTTGCATAAGGCCGCATCTGAAATGGGGTGGTGGAGTGAGCTAAAGAATGGTGATGGATTAAACTAAAATCATTTGACTGGGGGTGAGTGTTTGCATTGCTAAAACGGTCCTTTCATCATCCCCTTTGGTTTTGCTTTGTTCGCCCTAAATTGGCATGGAATTCCCAGACTTGGGTCCCTTGCTCACTTTGCCACAGGATTCAAGATAGCCTAACTAAAGAGGGTTATGAACCTGAAACCGGTCCCAGGATGTTTGTTTCTGGTCCAGGGAAGACATGGCTTGGCAGTTCGGGCTGGACTGTTCCAATGAGGCAAAGGGTTAGACTGATTACCATATGGCCATGTCTGAACCGGGGAGGCGGAGTGAGCTTAAGAACGATGATGCATTCAACCCAGATCAATTGACTGGGGGTGATTGTTTGCATTGCTCAAACGATCCATCCATCATCCCCTTTGGTTTAGCTTTGTTCGCTAAAAGTTGGCAGGGTATGCCCAGACGTGGGTCCCTTGCTCACTTTTTCACTGGATTCAAGATAGCCTGGCTGAAGAGAGTTTTGAACCCGAAACCGATCCCAGGATGCTTGTGTCTGGTCCAGGGAAGATATGGCTGTGCAGTTCAGGCTGGACTGTTCCCATGAGCCACTGGGTCAGACTAATTTGCATATGGCCATGTCTGAACTGGAGTGGCAGAGTGAACGAAAGAACAATGATGGATTAAACCCAGATCAGTTGACTGGGGGTGAGTGTTTGCATTGCTCAAACGCTCCGTCCATCATCCCCTTTGGTTTTGCTTCGTTCGCCCTAAGTCGGCAGGGTATGCACAGACGTGGGTCATTTGCATTGCTCAAACGCTCAGTCCATATTCCCCTTTTGTTTTGCTTTTTTGCCCTGAGTTGGCATTGAATGCCCAGACACGGGTCCCTGCTCACTGTGAGACTGGATTCAAGATAGCTTGGCTGAAGAGGGTTATGAACCCAAACCGGTCTCAGGATGCTTTTTTTCGGTCCAAGAAAGACATGCCTTGGTAGTTGGGCTGGACTGTTCCCATGAGGCCCAGGGTCAGACTGATTTGTATACGGCCACGTCTGAACTGGGGTGGCTGAGTGAGCTAAAGAAAGATCATGGATTAAACCCAGATCAATTGACTGGGGGTGAGTGTGTGCATTGCTCAAACACTCCGTCCATCATCCCCTTTGGTTTTGCTTCTTTCGCCCTAAGTTGGCATGGTATGCCAAGACGTGGGTCCCTTGCTCACTTTGCCACTGGATTCAAGATAGCCTGGCTCGAGAGAGTTATGAACCCGAAACCGGTCCCAGGATGCATGTTTCCAGTCCTGGGAAGACATGGCTTGGCAGTTCGGGCTGGACTGTTCCCATGAGCCACAGGGTCAGACTGATTTGCATATGGCCATGTCTGAACTGGAGTGGTAGAGTGAACGAAAGAACTATGATGGATTAAACCCAGATCAGTTGACTGGGGGTGAGTGTTTGCATTGCTCAAACGCTCCGTCCATCATCCCCTTTGGTTTTGCTTTGTTTGTCCTAAGTTGTCAGGGTATGCCAATACGTGGGTTCCTTGCTCACTTTGCCACTGGATTCAAGATAGCCTGGCTAAAGAGGGTTATCAACTCAAAACCGGTCCCAGGATGCTTGTTTCCGGTCCAGGGAAGGCATGGCATGGCAGTTTGGGCTGGACTGTTCTTATGAGGCCCAGGGTCAGACTGATTTGCATATGGCCATGTCTGAACCGGAGTGGCAGAGTGAGCTAAAGAACGATGATGGATTAAACCCAGATAAATTCACTGGGGGTAAGTGTTTGCATTGCTCAAAGGCTCCGTCCATCATCCCGTTTGGTTTTGCTTCATTCGCCCTAAGTTGTCATGGTACGCCCAGACGTCGGTCCCTTCCTCACTTTGCCACTGAATTCAACATAGCCTGGCTGAAGAGGGTTATGAACCCGAACTCGTCCCAGGATGCTTGTTTCCGGTCCAGGGAAGCATGGCGACATGGCTTGGCAGTTCGGGCTGGACTGCTCCCATGAGGCACAGGGTCAGACTTATTTGCATATGGCCATGTCTGAACTGGGGTGACGGAGTGAGTTAAAGAACAATGATGGATTACACCTGAATCATTTGAATGGGGGTGAGTGTTTGAATTGCTCACATGCTCCGTCCATCATCCACTTTGGTTTTGGTTTGTTCGTCCTAAATCGGCAGGGTATGCACAGACGTGGGTCATTTGCTCACTTTGCCCCTGGATTCAAGATAGCCTGGCTGAAGAGGGTTATGAACCCGAACCGGTCCCAGGATGCTTGTTTCCCGTCCAGGGAAGACATGGCTGAACTGTTCCCATGAGGCAGAGGGTCAGACTGAATTGCAAATGGCCATGTCTGAACTGGAGTGGCAGAGTGAACTAAAGAATGATGATGGATTAAACCCAGATCAGTTGACTGGGGGTGAGTGTTTGCGTTGCCCAAACGCTCCGTCCATCATCCCCTTTAGGAGTTGCTTTCTTTGCCCTAAGTTTTCAGGGCATGCCCAGACGTGGTTTCCTTGCTCACTTTGCCACTGCATTCAAGATAGCCTGGCTGAAGAGGGTTATGAACCCGAACCGGTCCAAGGATGCTTGTTTCCGGTCCAAGGAAGACATGGCTTGGCAGATCGGGCTGGACTACTCCCATGAGGCACAGGGTCAGACTGATTTGCATATGGCCATGTCTGAAGTGGCGTGGCCGAGTGAGCTAAAGAACAATGATGGATTAAACCCAGATCAGTTGACTGGGGGTTAGTGTTTGCATTGCTCAAACGCTCCGTCCATCATCCCCTTTGGTTTTGCTTTGTTCGTCCTAAGTCGGCAGGGAATGTCCAGACATAGGTCCCTTGCTCACTTTGCCACTGGATTTAAGATAGCCTGGCTGAAGAGGGTTATGAACCCGAAACCGGTCCCAGGATTCTTGTTTCCGGTCCAGGGAAGATATAGCTTGGAAGTTCGGGCTGGACTGTTCCCATGAGGCACAGGGTCAGACTGATTTGCATATAACCATGTCTGAACTGGGGTGGAGGAGTGAGCTAAAGAACGATGATGAATTAAACCCAGATCAGTTGACTAGAGGTGAGTGTTTGCATTGCTCAAACGCTCAGTCCATCATCCCTTTTTTTTTGCTTTTTCGCCCTAAGTTGGAAGGGTATGCCAAGACACGGGTCCCTTGCTCACTTTGCCACAGGATTCAAGATAGCCTGGCTGAAGAGGGTTATGTACCCGAAACCGGTCCCAGGATGTTTGTTTCTGGTCCAGGGAAGACATGGCCTGGCAGTTATTGCTGGACTATTCCCAAGAGGCACAGGGGCAGACTGATTACCATATGGCCATGTCTGAACCGGGGAGGCGGAGTGAGCTTAAGAACGATGATGGATTCAACCCAGATCAATTGACTGGGAGTGAATGTTTGCATTGCTCAAACAATCCATCCATCCTCCCCTTTGGTTTAGCTTTGTCGCCCTAAGCTGGCAGGGTATGCCCTTGCTCACTTTTCCACTGAATTCAAGATAGCCTGGCTGAAGAGAGTTTTGAACCCGAAACCGATCCCAGGATGCTTGTGTCTGATCCAGGGAAGATATGGCTTGGCAGTTCGGGCTGGACTGTTCCCATGAGGCACAGGGTCAGAATGATTTGCAAATGGAAATGTCTGAACAGGGGTGGCGGAGTGAAGTAAAGAACGATGATGGATTAAACCCAGATCAGTTGGCTGGGTTGAGTGTTCGCATTGCTCAAATGCTCCGTCCATAATCCCCTTTGGATTTGCTTCTTTTGCCCTAAGTTGGCAGGGTATGCCCAGACGTGGGTCCCATGCTCACTTTGCCACTGGATTCAAGATAGCCTGGCTGAAGAGGGTTATGATTCTGAAACCGGTCCCAGGATAATTTTAGCCGGTTCAGGGAAGACATGGCTTGGCAGTTTTGGCTGGACTACTCCCATGAGGCAGAGGGTCAGACTGATTTGCATATGGCCATGTCTGAACTGGGGTGGTGGAGTGAGCTAAGGAACGATAATGGATTAAACCCAGGTTAGTTGACTGGGGGGGAGGGTTTGCATTGCTCAAACGCTCTGTCCATCATCCCCTTCGGTTTTACTTTGTTCGCCCTAAGTTGGCAGGGTATGCCCAGACGTGTGTACCTTGCTCACTTTGCCACTGGATTCTAGATAGCCTGGCTGAAGAGAGTTATGAACACGAAAGCGGTCCCAGGATGCTTGGTGCCGGTCCAGGGAAGACATGGCTTGGCAGTTCGGGCTGGAATGTTCCCATGAGGCACAGGGTCAGATTGATTTGCATATGGCCATGTCTGAACAGGGGTGGCGGAGTGAGCTAAAGAACGATGATGGATTAAACCCAGATCAGTTGACTGGGGGTGAGTGTTTGCATTGCTCAAACGCTCCGTCCATCATCCCCTTTGGTCTTGCTTCATTCGCCCTACGTCGGCAGGGTATGCCCAGACGTGGGTCCCTTGCTCACTCTGGGCCCGATTCACAGAACTAACTTAAGACAAAATCCTAAACTTACTACCATTTTGGTATTCACAGAAGGCACTTACTTATTTTGGTATTCACAGAAGGCACTTACTCATTTCGGTATTCACAGAAGTTAGGAGTCCGAACTTTACGATTCCTAAATGCCTTCTGTGAATATCGAAAGTCTTAAAGTTAGGATTTTTCTCAATTTAGTAGTAGTAAAGTCAAGACTCCTAACTTTAGGACTCCTAAATGCCTTCTGTGAATACCAAAAGTCTTAAAATTAGGATTTTTCTAAATTTAGTAGTAGTAAAGTTAGGACTCCTAACTTTAGAATTCCTAAATGCCTTCTGTGAATACCCAAAGTCTTAACATTAGGATTTTTCTCAACTTTACTACTACTAAACTGAGTAAAATCCTAATTTTAAGACTTTCGGTATTCACAGAAGGCATTTAGGAGTCCTAAAGTTAGGAGTCCTAACTTTACTACTACAAATTGAGAAAAATCCTAATTTTAAGACTTTCAGTATTCACAGAAGGCATTTAGGTGTCTTAAAGTTAGGAGTCCTAACTTTACTACTACTAAACTGAGAAAAATCCAAATTTTAAGACTTTCGGTATTCACATTAGGCATTTAGGAGTCCAAATGTTAGGATGTCTAACTTCTGTGAATACCGAAAGGAGTAAGTGTCTTCTGTGAATACCAAAATGAAAAAGTGCCTTCTGTGAATACCAAAATGGTAGTAAGTTTAGGATGTTGTCTTAAGTTAGTTCTCTGAATCAGGCCCTTTGCCACTTGATTCAAGATAACTTGGCTCAATAGAGTTATGAACCCGAAAGCGGTCCCAGGATGCTTGTTTCCGATCCAGGGAAGACATGGCTTGGCAGTCCAGGCTGGACTGTTCCCATGAGCCACAGGGTCAGACTGATTTGCATATGGCCATGTCTGAACTGGAGTGGCAGAGTGAACGAAAGAACGATGATGGATTAAACCCAGATCAGTTGACTGGGGGTTTGAGTTTGCATTGCTCAAACCCTCCGTCCATCATCCCCTTTGATTTTGCTTTGTTCGTCCTAAGTTGGCAGGGTATGCCCAGACGCGGGTCCCTTGCTCACTTTGCCACTGGATTCAAGATAGTCTGGCTGAAGAGGGTTATGGACCCGTAACTGATCTCAGGATGCTTGTTTCCGGTCCAAGGAAGACATGGCTTTGCAGTTCAGGCGGTACTGTTCCCATGAGGCACAGGGTCAGACTGATTTGCGTATGGCCATGTCTGAACTGGAGTGGCAGAGTGAACGAAAGAACGATGATGGATTAAACCCAGATCAGTTGACTGGGGGTGAGTGTTTGCATTGCTCAAACCCTCCATCAATCATCCCCTTTGGTTTTACTTTGTTTGCCCTAAGTTGGCAGGGTATGCCCAGATGTGTGTAAATTGCTCACTTTGCCACTGGATTCTAGATAGCCTGGCTGAAGAGAGTTATGAACCCGAAACCGGTCCCAGGATTCTTGTTTCCAGTACAGGGAAAACATGGCTTGGCAGTTCGGGCTGGACTGTTCCCATGAGGCACAGGGTCATACTGATTTGCATGTCTGAACAGGGTTGGTGGAGTGAGCAAAAGAACGATGATGGATTAAACCCAGATCTTTTGAATGGGGGTGAGTGTTTGCATTGCTCAAACTCTCCGTCCTTCATCCCTGTCGGGATTTAAAGCAGCTCAAGAACAGCCGCGCACCACTAACCTTATGTATCTGGTCAGCAGGAACGATGGGATGAAAGTCCCTTCGATTTGTCTAAACACAACACCCAGTGGCGATGTATTAATCACCTTCTGAGCATGTATTGCGAGAAGCCGTGAGGTGATAAGGTGTAGAAGAGTCGTGGTTAGCGGTACTGCCTTCTGGGTCTGGTCTGAGTTATCCACGAGATCTCGGTTGAGGGACGTACTGCAGCGTGGAGAGACAAAGGGCAGGAATGAGTACCTTGTCTGATTAATGTCAATCCCCCCCCGCCCCGGGTGACTACACTTACCAGAAGTAACGCTATATCATCGTAAAGCGTAATCGTGCAGTTCCTAAATCCGAGATAACCGGATATTTGTAATGAGAAAGTTATTGTCACTTTCTTCAATAGAGTATATTCCAGTGAGACTCTTGTACCCTCCGATACTGAAAAGTGCTTTTTATTTGCGGGCGCTTTGCTCTCAATAATTCTTGGGAACAAACAAGATGTCTAATGGTTCAAAGAAAAGTATAATAAGTAAGAACCCTTTCTTACTATGTCGGGAACTTCTGGTGTGATAAAGGAACAAAGAACCCGTAACACGCGGGATAATATCAAGAAAGTAAAAAAGAATTGAAAAGAAGAACGAGCCCGTTCTTCTTTTGTATACTTGCGACTGCAGCAGGAAAACTTCTCGAATCCTCTGACCTCGCAGGCTTTTCATCGGCGTTGACTTGAGTCCACTGACCTCGTAGGCTTTTCATCGGCGTTAACTTGAATCCGCTGACCTCGCAGGCTTTTCATCGGCGTTGGCTTGAATCCTCTGACCTCGCAGGCTCTTCGTCTGCGCTGGGTTTCTAGGGTATACATCCGGCAGGGACAACACCTTCCGCCAATACCAAAACCACAATAAACAATTGTCAAGCAACTACCTGCTGCAGGGGAGGAGCTTATATAGGCTCAGCCTTTTTTCCTGCCTTCCATAGCCGCTTTGCCTTCTGGGACATGTAGTCCGTTTGGAGAGATCGCGCTATTATACATCTTTTTCTTCTCGCCGTGGCGGCGAGAGCGATCGCGACAGAACCCCCTCTCGAGGACAGCCGTCCCGGCGGTCGACCCGGCTTACCAGGGAATCGCTCGTGGAATTCAGCGACCAGATCCGGGCAATGCAAATGGTCCACAGGTTCCCATGTCCTATCCTCGGGCCCGTACCCTTTCCAATCGACCAGATACTGGACCCTGCCACGCACCATACGAGAATCCAGAACACGTTGCACTTCATATTCCTCATGGCCTTCCACCTCCAGAGCTTGGGGACGCTCCGGCAACCGCATACTCAACGGACAGGGCCGGAGGAGGGACACATGGAACACCGGATGGATAGACCAAGAAACAGGCAGGGACAGTTTCATGGGAACAGGATTTACTACTTCACAGATCCCATAAGGACCAACAAACTTAGGCTTAAGTTTATTTACCCCCTTCAGATGTATGTTACGTGTGGAAAGCCACACCTTGTCCCCCACCTTATAAGCCGGCTCCTCGGATCTCTTTGTGTCAGCAAAAGGTTTATGAGCAGCTTGTGCAGTCTCCAAACAGTTCCGAACATCGATCAGGATGGCCCTCAAATGAGCATGATGTTCATGTATGGTAGGAACCAAGGATTCCGCAGGCCAGTCAAATGGAAGCATGTTCGGATGGAAACCATAAAGGCAGAAGAAGGGAGAACACCCCAAAGTGGTATGAACAGCATTGTTATAGGCGAACTCCGCCAACCACAAAAGGGTGGTCCAATCCGTGGCATTCTGCATGGTAAAACAGCGGAGGTATTGCTCCAGTGTCTGATTCAGACGTTCGGTCTTACCATCTGTCTGGGGATGATAGCTAGATGATAATCTAGCGTCAATTTGTAAGATGGCACAGAGAGCCTTCCAAAAATGGGATGTGAATTGCGTGCTGCGATCAGTTATCAGCACACTCGGCAATCCATGCGCCCGCACAATGTGTTGGAGGAATACCTTAGCTAACTCCACAGACGTAGGTAGACCCGGCAAAGAAATAAAATGACCCATCTTCGTGAAATGGTCTACTACCACCAAGATGACCGTCTGATTGACGCAGGGAGGCATCTCTACAATAAAATCCATGAATAATGTATGCCAAGGTTTAAGAGGAATGGGCAAAGGATGGAGTAAGCCTGACGGTTTAGTATGGAGAGATTTGCCCTGGGCACAAATCGCACAGTTCTTTACATATTCCTTTACATCAGCTCGTACATCCTTCCACCAAAAGGAACGTTCCAAGTTGGCTGTGGTTTTATACATGCCCATGTGTCCGCTCAATACAGAATCATGCACCCATATCAACACCTGTTGTTGCAACGCAATCTGGGGTATATACAACGCATGAAAATGGTATGCTAGGTCGTTTTCCGTATGTCGGTGTTCTGGCGCCTCTTGTATCCAAGAGGCGATATCAATATCAGTTAGTGCCACTTTCACATCTTCCAAAATTCCTTAGACGTGACCAGGGCAATCGATGTTGTGGAACATTCAGCTTCTTGAAGGATATAGGGGGGTTCCTCAGGTTCCACCATCTCTTCTTCCCCTAGACGGGATAAGGCGTCCGCTTTTCCATTGCGTGACCCAGGCCTGTATTTGATTACAAAATCAAAGTCGGAGAAAAACAAGGTCCATCTAAGCTGTTGCGGAGTCAAGGCTTTAGCCGTTTTGAGGAACAACAGGTTCCGATGATCTGTGATGATTTCAACAGTGTGCAAAGCACCTAGGAGATAGTGTCGCCACTCTTCACACGCTCTTTTAATGGCAAGGAGTTCTTTATCTGTGATGGTGTAGTTTGTCTCACAGGGTGTAAGTTTCCTCGAATAGTAGGCCACCGGGTGCAGCTGCCCCGTGGTGGGATGTCTTTGGGATAAGATTCCTCCGAGGGCGAATTGGGAGGCGTCAGTCTCTAGGATAAATGGCAGTTGAGGATCTGGATGTCTGGGAATCGGGGCCTGGGTAAACCTGTCCTTAAGAAGTTGAAAGGATACTTCTGCTTCTGTTCCCCATACAAACGGTACGTTCTTTCGTAAGAGGGCTGTGATGGGGTGGATGGTTTTAGAAAAGTCCCGAATAAAGCGCCGATAATAGTTGGCGAAGCCAAGAAAACTTTGCACAGCCTTAACATTCTGCGGAATCTTCCAGTTAAGGATTGCCTCAACCTTGCTCATATCCATCCTGAACCCTTGGGCGTCTATAATGTACTCCAAGAAGGCGACTTCCTGAACATGGAAAAGGCACTTTTCCAGCTTAGCGTACAAGGAATTTTCGTCGCTGTAGATCACGCAGTAGGACTCCAAACACCCTCTTAGAACCTCGTCCATGAAGAATTGAAAAGCGGCGGGGGCGTTGCAGAGACTAAAGGGCATTACCCGATATTCCAATAGACCGAATTTGGTCCTGAACGCCGTCTTCCACTCGTCTCCTCTTTGCACTCGGACAAGTTGGTATGCTCCCCAAAGATCGAGCTTTGTGAAATAGCGGGCACCCTTCAATTGATCCATCAGGACCGGAATCAGGGGCAGGGGATAACGGTTTTTTATCGTCACCTTGTTAATGGCGCGGTAATCTATGCAGGGTCTTAGCTCATCACAGTCCTTCTTGGCAATGAAAAACATCGGCGAGGAAGCTGGGGAGGTTGAGTGTCTGATAAACCCGGTTGCCAAGTTGTCCTCAATATATGTTTTCAAATATTGGGTTTCCTTTTCCGTCAGAGCATACACCCTACTGCAGGGGATATCCGCCCCGGTACCAGGTCAACACAGCAGTCATAGACCCTATGGGGTGGTAAATGGGCTGCCTTTTGTTTGTCAAACAAGGCCTTATACTCCTGGTATTCAACGGGAAGCGCTGTGGCACAACAAAACTTCTCAAGGGTGCAGGCATTCGCCAAATAGGTGGCAGGTGAGGGTTCAGTGAGTGAAGGAAGGAGTTCATGATTCGTACAATGTTCCTTACAATAGAGAGAGGTCACATTGACTGTACGGGATGACCAACTCACAAAAGGATCGTGTAGGGTAAGCCATGGCATACCCAGGATGAGACAAAATTGCGGGGCGTCAATCAGGTCGAATTGTATATGTTCTTGATGATCCACCCCGAACTCCATCAACAGTGAAAGGGTGTTATATACCACCGGGCCTGATGAAAGGACTGTGCCGTCCACTGCCTTTACTGTTTCGGGTCGAAGCTTCTTTTCACAAGGGATGCCCATCCGTAACGCAAAGTCTTGGTCGTTGTAATTACCAGTGGCCCCAGAGTCAAGGAGGGCATCGATCTGTAGTTTGCCTCGAGAAGAAATCCAGAGAGACACACTCACGTTCATGTGGGCTACTGTGGGATGAAGGGTGTTAGCAAGAATGGGGAGATCATGGAATGCTGCATCTCAAGTCAGAGACCTCCGTCTGATTTGAGATCTTCAGTTTTCCGACTGTTCTACGTTCTTCATCGTAGCTTGGACTCGAGGAAGGGTAACGCGTCCTGGAATGTAGTTCCGGGCTCGGCATTCCTTGATGAAATGTCCTCCTTTCCCACAATAAAGACAAAGCTTAAGACGTCTCCGTTTATCCTTTTCTTCTGGGGTAAGGGGGCCTCTAATCCCTCTTATCTGCATAGGTTCCGACTCTTCTGATACCTTAGTTTTTTCATCTCCTCCTGTTCTTGGTCGGGTAAGAGGATAGTAGAATCAATTTTCTCCTCTGGGTCTTTCTCCTTTTCGTTCTATCAAACGGTGATCTAACTGGACGGTCAGATCAATAAGTTCTGATACCGTTGACGGTAATTGTACCACTTGGGCTAACACGTCCTTCAATTCTCCTCTTAAACCCTGATAAAAGAGGGAAATCCGCTTTTCCACTGGCCAGTCTGTTTCCACTAAGAGGCGATTGAAAGTGGTAATATATGACAAAAGATCTAGCAAACCCTGTCTCAATGTCATTATTTCACGGTCAAGGGTTAACATGTGAGATTTTCTGTCGAATCATTTTCTCAACTCGAGACAAAAATCGGGAAAGTTATGTAACACAGGGTCGTTACGTTCCAACAAGGGTATTGTCCAACTTGACGCATTCCCTCCCATTTAGGACATCATAAATGCCGTTTTAGCCGCTTCATCCTGAAAGACCGCGGGCTTACACAAGAAATGAAGACGGCACTGATTGGTCTCAAATTCTCGAGGATCCCCGTAAAACCTCTCCGGTGGAGCAAGAGGTATCCCAGTGTTCCTGATTATCTGAACAGTGGGTAAGGCATCCGTGGTTGCAGAGGGAGTAGACAAAGGCAAAAAATAATCCCCTGACCGGGATGAAGCAGGTGGGGGTAACGTGGCCGGTTTGAGTATAGGTCTCAACCCTGGTTCCTTAAGTGCCAAGTCAGACAACTCCTTGCGCATCTGAGAAACCTCGTGGTATAAAGTTTGGTTCTCTGCACGAGAGGTAAGGACCTTGTGTCGCAGTTACGAGAAACTTTCCAACAAGGTAGCGAGGGTAGCATCGGCATCCATCATCCGGGCTGGTTAGTATTCTTGGGCTTGACAATCTGTCGGGATTGTAAGCAGCGCAAGAACAGCTGCGCGCCACTAACCTTATGTATCTGGCCAGCAGGAACGATGGGATGAAAGTCCCCTTGACTTGTCTAAACACAACACCCAGTGGCGATGTATTAATCACCTTCTGAGCGTGTATTGCGAGAAGCCGTGAGGTGATAAGGTGTAGAAGAGTCGGGGTTAGCGGTACTGCCTTCTGGGTCTGGTCTGAGTTATCCACGAGATCTCGGTTGAGGGACGTACTGCAGCGTGGAGAGACAAAGGGCAGGAATGAGTACCTTGTCTGATTAATGTCAATCCACCCCTGGCCCCGGGTGACTAAACTTACCAGAAGTAACGCTATATCGTCGTAAAGCGTAATCGTGCAGTTCCTAAATCCGAGATAACCGGATATTTTTAATGAGAAAGTTATCGTCACTTTCTTCAATAGAGTATATTCCAGTGAGACTCTTGTACCCTCCGATACTGAAAAGTGCTTTTTATTTGCGGGCGCTTTGCTCTCAATAATTCTTGGGAACAAACAAGATGTCTAATGGTTCAAAGAAAAGTATAATAAGTAAGAACCCTTTCTTACTATGTCGGGAACTTCTGGTGTGATAAAGGAACAAAGAACGCGTAACACGCGGGATAATATCAAGAAAGTAAAAAAGAATTGAAAAGAAGAACGAGCCTGTTCTTCTTTTGTATACTTGCGACTGCAGCAGGAAAACTTCTCGAACCCTCTGACCTCGCAGGCTTTTTATCGGTGTTGACTTGAGTCCTCTGACCTCGTAGGCTTTTCATCGGTGTTGACTTGAATCCGCTGACCTCGCAGGCTCTTCGTCTGCGCTGGGTTTCTAGGGTATACATCCGGCGGAGACAACACCTTCCGCCAATACCAAAACCACAATAAACAATTGTCAAGCAACTACCTGCTGCAGGGGAGGAGCTTATATAGGCTCAGCCTTTTTTCCTGCCTTCCATAGCCGCTTTGCCTTCTGGGACATGTAGTCTGTTTGGAGAGATCGCGCTATTCTACATCTTTTTCTTCTCGCCGTGGCGGCGAGAGCGATCGCGACAATCCCCTTCGGTTTTTTTCTTTGTTCGCCCTAAGTTGGCAGGGTATGCCCAGACGTGGGTCCCTTGCTCACTTTGCCACTGGATTCAAGATAGCCTGCCTGAAGAGGGTTATGAACCCGAAACCGGTCCCATGATAATTGTTGCCGGTGCAGGGAAGACATGGCTTGGCAGTTTTGGATGGACTACTCCCATGAGGCAGAGG
This sequence comes from Lissotriton vulgaris, assembly GCF_964263255.1. NCBI lineage: Eukaryota > Metazoa > Chordata > Amphibia > Caudata > Salamandridae > Lissotriton > Lissotriton vulgaris. The sequence goes on along the minus strand of NC_141689.1, from coordinate 1,291,171,262 downwards.
GTCAGACTGATTTGCAGATGGCCATGTCTGAACTGGAGTGGCGGAGTGAGCTAAGGAACGATGATGGATTAAACCCAGGTTAGTTGACTGGGGGGGGAGGGTTTGCATTGCTCAAATGCTCTGTCCATCATCCCCTTTGGTTTTACTTTGTTGGCCCTAAGTTGGCAGGGTATGCCCAGACGTGTGTACCTTGCTCACTTTGCCACTGGATTCTAGATAGCCTGGCTGAAGAGAGTTATGAACACGAAAGCGGTCCCAGGATGCTTGTTTCCGGTCCAGGGAAGTCATGGCTTGGCAGTTCGGGCTGGACTGTTCCCATGAGGCACAGGGTCAGGCGGATTTGTATATGACCATGTCTGAACTGCGGTGGCGGAGTGAGCTAAAGAACGATGATGGATTAAACCCAGATCAGTTGACTGGGGATGATTGTTTGCATTGCTCAAATGCTCCGTCCATCATCCGCTTTGGTTATTCTTTTGCTCACCCTTAGTCGGCAGGGTATGCCCAGACGTGGGTTCCTTGCTCACTTTGCCACTGGATTCAAGATAGCTGGGCTCAAGAGAGTTGTGAACCTGAAAACCGGTCCCAGGATGCTTGTTGCCGGTCCAGGGAAGACATAGCTTGGCAGTTCGGGCTGGAATGTTCCCATGAGGCACAGGGTCAGATTGATTTGCATATGGCCATGTCTGAACTGGGGTGGCGGAGTGAGCTAAAGAACGATGATGGATTAAACCCAGATCAGTTGACTGGGGGTGAGTGTTTGCATTGCTCAAACGCTCCGTCCATCATCCCCTTTGGTCTTGCTTCATTCGCCCAATATTGGCAGGGTATGCCCAGACGTGAGTCCCTTGCTCACTCAGGCCCCAATTCACAGAACTAATTTAAGACAAAATCCTAAACTTACTACCATTTTGGTATTCACAGAAGGCACTTACTCATTTTGGTATTCACAGAAGGCACTTACTCATTTCGGTATTCACAGAAGTTAGGAGTCCGAACTTTAGGACTCCTAAATGCCTTCTGTGAATATCGAAAGTCTTAAAGTTAGGATTTTTCTCAATTTAGTAGTAGTAAAGTTAAGACTCCTAACTTTAGGACTCCTAAATGCCTTCTGTGAATACCAAAAGTCTTAAAATTAGGATTTTTCACAATTTAGTAGTAGTAAAGTTAGGACTCCTAACTTTAGAATTCCTAAATGCCTTCTGTGAATACCCAAAGTCTTAAAATCAGGATTTTTCTCAATTTAGTAGTAGTAAAGTTAGGACTCCTAACTTTCGGACTCCTAAATGCCTGCTGTGAATACCAAAAGTCTTAACATTAGAATTTTTCTCAACTTTACTACTACTAAACTGAGTAAAATCCTAATTTTAAGACTTTCGGTATTCACAGAAGGCATTTAGGAGTCCTAAAGTTAGGAGTCCTAACTTTACTACTACAAATTGAGAAAAATCCTAATTTTAAGACTTTCGGTATTCACAGAAGGCATTTAGGAGTCTTAAAGTTAGGAGTCCTAACTTTACTACTACTAAACTGAGAAAAATCCAAATTTTAAGACTTTCGGTATTCAGATAAGGCATTTAGGAGTCCTAAAGTTAGGACTCCTAACTTCTGTGAATACCGAAATGAGTAAGTGTCTTCTGTGAATACCAAAATGAGAAAGTGCCTTCTGTGAATACGAAAATGGTAGTAAGTTTAGGATTTTGTCTTAAGTTAGTTCTGTGAATCAGGCCCTTTGCCACTTGATTCAAGATAACCTGGCTCAAGAGAGTTATGAACCCAAAAGCGGTCCCAGGATGCTTGTTTCCGATCTAGGGAAGACATGGCTTGGCAGTTCAGGCTGGACTGTTCCCATGAGCCACAGGGTCAGACTAATTTGCACATGGCCATGTCTGAACTGGAGTGGCAGAGTGAACGAAAGAACGATGATGGATTAAACTCAGATCAGTTGACTGGGGGTGAGTGTTTGCATTGCTCAAACCCTCCATCAATCATCCCCTTTGGTTTTGCTTTGTTCGTTCTAAGTTGGCAGGGTATGCCCAGACGTGGGTCCCTTGCTCACTTTGCCACTGGATTCAAGATAGTCTGGCTGAAGAGGGTTATGAACCCGTAACTGGTCCCAGGATGCCTGTTTACGGTCCAGGGAAGACATGGCTTTGCATTTTAGGCTATACTGTTCCCATGAGGGATAGGGTCAGACTGCTTTGCAAATGGCCATTTCTTAACTGGGTGGCAGAGTGAAATAAGGAACGATGATGTATTATGCCCAGATCAGTTGATTGGTGGTGAGTGTTTGCATTGCTCAAATGCTCCGTCCATCATCCCCTTTGTTTTTGCTTCTTTCGCCCTAAGTTGGCATGGTATGCCCAGACATGGGTCCCTTGCTCACTTTGCCACTGGATTCAAGATAGCCTGGCTGAAGAGGGTTATGAACTCTAAACCAGTCCCAGGATGCTTATCCGGGTCCAGGGAAGACGTGGCTTGGCAGTTCGGGCTGGACTGCTCACATGAGGCACAGGGTCATACTGATTTGCATATGGCCATGTCTGAACTGGGGTGGCAGAGTGAGCTAAGGAACGATTATGGATTAAACCCAGATCAGTTCACTGGGGTGAGTGTTTGCATTGCTCAAACACTCTGTCCATCATCCCCTTTGGTTTTGCTTCATACGCCCTAAGTTGGCAGTGTATTCCCAGACGTGGGTCCCTTGCTCACTTTGCCACTGGATTCAAGATAGCCTGGCTCAAGAGAGTTATGAACCCAAAACCGGTCCCAGGATGCAAGTTTACAGTCCAGGGAAGACATGTCTTGGCAGTTCGGGCTGGGCTGTTCCCATTTTAGCCACAGGGTCAGACTGATTTGCATATGGCCATGTCTGAACTGGAGTGGCAGAGTGAAAGAAAGAACGATGATGGATTAAACCCAGGTCAGTTGACTGGGGGTGAGTGTTTGCATTGCTCAAATGCTCCATCCATCATCCCCTTTGGTTTTGCTTTGTTTGTCCTAAGTTGGCAGGGTATGCCCAGACGTGGGTCCCTTGCTCACTATGACACTGAATTCAAGATAGCCTGGCTGAAGAGGGTTATCAACCCAAAACTGGTCCCTGGATGCTTGTTTTCGGTCCAGGGAAGACATGGCTTGGCAGTTTTGGCTGGACTGCTCACATGAGGCCCAGGGTCAGACTGATTTGAATATGGCCACGTCTGAACTATGGTGGCGGAGTGAGCTAAAGAACGATGATGGATTAAACCAAGATCAATTGACTGTTGGTGAGTGTTTGCATTGCTCAAACGCTCCGTCCATCATCCCCTTTGGTTTTGCTTGTTTCGCTGTAAGTTGGCAGTGTATTCCCAGACATGGGTCCCTTGCTCACTTTGCCACTGGATTCAAGATAGCCTGGCTCGAGAGAGTTATGAACCTGAAACCGGTCCCAGGATGCATGTTTCCAGTCCAGGGCAGACATGGCTTGGCAGTTCGGGCTGGGCTGTTCCTGTGAGCCACAGGGTCAGACTGATTTGCATATGGCCATGTCTGAACTGGAGTGGCAGAGTGAAGGAAAGAACGATGATGGATTAAACCCAGATCAGTTGACTGGGGGTGAGTGTTTGCATTGCTCAAACGCTCTGTCCATCATCCCCTTTGGTTTTGCTTCTTTCGCCCTAAGTTGGTGAAGGAAACAAAATTATACTAATGGACTATACTCACCAATAGCCCATATACCTTATTCAGAAATAATAAGTCAGTCGGCAATGGAGAAGGTTCAATCGTTTATTCTGCAGATAGAGGCCCTGACAGGGGAGTCTCAGTCTACACAACCCTCAGAGGTGCGCAGAGGAGACTGCTTTCATACAAACAGGGCAAAGCATGTATACGTTTCAAGCACAGTACAATATAACCTTACTAGGACAGATACAACTTGTCAGTGAGCCAACAGGAAAATCCATATAAGGCACAATTGATTACTGGTAGCTAAGCTTCAGCTATTCCGGGGGCAGGTCAGGGAAGCACCTTCCTTTCTATCTATAGCTCGGGGCAGTACGAGAACGGACTCTGCTAGAATGTGCGCATCCCACAGAAGAAGAGCAGGTGTCACCTTGGGTTTTCCTGAGCTAGAAACTAGCAGCGAAGCAGACAACCATGTCTGCCTTAATGATTTGGCACAGAAAGCCTAAACACGTGTTTTCAGGGAAATAGTACTTAGACACGGAGAATCGAAACATGATGACTCTGGTTATACCAATAGGTTTTTACATTACTGTAGTGAATCGTTTCATACTATAATAATACATTATAAATAATATAAGGCCGATATACGTATACAGGGTTATATTGAGAATATTAGGCCAACAACATATATTTATCGCAGTTTATATCCCTTCAGACGGCCCTTTTGGCCTACTATAGCCAATATAACCAATTTTATTCTACAAATACTCCTCCATCAATCTACATAAGATCGGAAACTTCCTTCTGGATCATTTGTTTATCAATTTTAGCCTGTCTAGAGATCTTCAGGGCAGACGTTATTCTTCCAGCACAGAAAGAACAGCAAGCTGGGCCACAATGGAGGCACAGGCAGCAGATAAATACTACTCCAAAAGCTCCGGCAAGAATCATGAATATCTTCCAACCCCAGGCAGACAGAAGACCCCAGAACCATCCACTAAGGGACCAAGTTCCATTATCAACATGTGCTTCATTAGCTAACCTGTGTGGTTTCTGAATAGCAAGGTGTATGGTAGGGGCTGAATCAGGAAAGTAAACGCAACAAAAACTGCCGATCACGCGGCAAGCTCCACCCCTATCTGCTAGGATGACATCTAGAACCTTTCGATTTTGGAGCGAAACAAGCCTCGTGGCCTGAAGCTCCACTTTAATATTGGTCAGTATCCCAGCTGTGGTCTGAACCACATTTTCCACTATCCTTGACAGACGTCGTATATTATGACTATTAAAAATCCGCCCCCAAAAGGGAGTGAGGCCCTTAGAAATATCTTCAAACTGTTGCAGAGAAGTGTCAGTTTGATCAGTTTTATCAGTGTCAAAGCTCCTAATGCTTCTATTGGATTCTATCTCCTGTTTGGCTAATTTATGCGTCTTATGATACTCAGACTGGGCGATATAAACCTGAGGATAGAGGAATGAGAGGTAACACCGTCCTGCCCATCCCCGAGGAAGCCAAGTATATGCATTTTCACCACATACAAAATATACATTGGGGGGAGTAATCACAGGAGGTGTGCTAAACGTATACAAGGTATAAGTATAATTACAATCACTATGTCCTACCACATATGACCCCGTCCCTGTATTCAAAAAGGGGAAGTGCTATTTATGATGGGGAGGGGCAAAGCTTTGTCGTTTGTGACATTTTTTTTCTTTAAAATGCTGGAAGTACATTGTGGAATTAAAATGTTCAAAATCTTGCATTTCCTCTTTTAACCAGGTAGCATTTTCATAATCAGTGCATACATTCATACAAGCACTTGGGTCTAAGGAACCCTCTCCTCCAGCACTCTCCACATCAAATCCTCGGTGTCGCTCTATATATTTCAGAATGGCCTCATAATCTTTTTCAGTGTAAATCTTAGGTTCAGCTATATAATGAGAATACATCAATCACAGTATTTGAAACCATGCTTCACAGCTTGCTTAGTGGGATAAAGGCAGAGAAATAAATAATTCATGCTGATGCATTACAGACGGGAGTAACCCACAAACCCAACAATTCGTCTTGTTGGTAGTACTGTGGGTCTGATGCAACATTTCAATAAAAACATTTTAGCATATGTTTCTCTGTGTCTAGCCTTATGTGGAGGTAAGGAATAAAAAATATGTTCTTCAGGGGCAGGAGTTGTTCCTAACATTTTCTGTACAGGATACTGAAATTCCAGATACACAAACACACACATCAAAATTACTATGATTATTACAATAAAAGCAACGAATGCCACCTTCACTCTGGTGGTCCATCCGGAAAATGATTGCATATTATCTATATACCGCCGTGGGGCAATTGGTTGCTCGTCCTCCATGACAAAGCGGGCAAATGGAAACATTCTCTCCAAAAGTCCAAATTCTAACTCAGATCCTCTCTAAAAGTCCAAATACTAAACTTGGTATCCACAAAAGCATGCACACCACCAGAGAGTTCTTCTTCCCCTAAGGGGATCTTCTCCCTGTGTCCGTTAGAGTCTCACAGGCAGACTCCTATCGTTCATCAAGAAGAACAATATTCAAATGGTACGACTGCGGCCCTTAACTTAGTCTTTCTTTCTGAACAGAGCTATTTATTAACACCATGTTCCAAGCTCTCAACGGGTTCAGTCCAGTGTCTCGCTCAGTACCCCAGTAATTCTATCCAACGTTTCCTAACTCAAGTCTCTGTCTAGCTCCTAACATCAGAAACTGGGGTACTGCGTTGTTTTCGGGGCCGCAGGTCGTATTTACAATGGCCAGGTTGTTCCTGATCAGAAAACAATTCTGTTGCATGTGCATCTGATGTATGCAGAGCTTCCGGTGCTTTAGAAATGACAGCCTCTGCTGATTGGGCCGTTTCACATTCAACAGTGGGCAACACCTCACTCAGTTGCCCTATTCCTTGAGCGTCGGAAAAAAGAACAAAGCTTTGAATCAGCTCTCCTTCTTGGCTGGGAATTCCTTCTTTGTTTTGCAGATCAACCGGCAAAATGCAATGGCAGGCGTTTCAGATGGCTTACATGGATCCAGTGCTTTCGTCCATGCACCTTCACCGCCGTTCTCGTGGTCAGAAGGATTTGATAGGGCTCAGACCACCTGGGCTCCAGACTCGATTTCCGTTGGTAGTTCTTCACCAGTACCCACTGGCCAGGTTCCAGGCGATGTCCGGGACCCTCCGGTAGTGGCTGCAATGTGTCCGATACCTGTTGATGAATAGAACGCAAATCTTTAGTCAAGGCGTACAGGTAATCTGTCATCAAAGAGTAATCAATATCCCTAAACGATCTGGGTCTAGGGACTCCCCACACATTGGCGGGTCTCCCGAAAATCACCTCATATGGTGACAATCCAGTTCTAGTATGAGGGGTGGTTCTTAAAGACAGTAGTGCCAATGGGAGTGCATCAGGCCACTTTAGTCCAGTACTCTCACAGATTTTTGCCATTTTCAGTTTCAGAATACCGTTATATTTTTCAACTAGTCCAGCTGACTGAGGATGTCTGGCAGCGTGGAACTTCTGTTTTATCTGCAACCCTTCACAAATGCTCAGTACCAGCTGGGCATTAAAGTGGGGCAGGTTGTCAGACCATATGACACGGGGCAGACAATAACGGGGCAGATATTCCTTAACAAGGGTTTTAGCAGTTGCAACTGCAGTGGCTTCTTTAGTACGGTAGGCTTCAACCCATTTGCTAAAAGCACAAACCACCACTAGGACATATTTTAAATTATTCACTCTTTCCATCTGGATGTAATCAATTTGTATTACCTCAAAAGGCAAAGATGGCGGACCAAAATTTCAGCATAAACCAGATTCTCTACCTCCAGGAGTATGGCGTAAACACACCGTACAGTACTTCACTACATGGGCCACAGTTTCAGAAATATTTGGATTGTTCCATACTGGGTCTAACACAGCACAAATACCTTTTGCACCTTAGTGGGCTGGACCATGGGCCATTGTCACTACAGCATAAACTAATGCATTGGGCAATAACCATCGCTGTTTTTCTGACAAATCTATCCAACAATCATTCTTATCTAATTTTCCTATTTCCTGTTCCCATTTCTGTACCTCATCTACTTTTGCTTCCTTCTGTAATTCTTTCACACTTTCGATAGTATTATCAAACAGGGATGTTTCTGCTACCCACCGAGCCGATGTGCTAGGGAATATGGGGCTTATTATAGTCTGGGCTGATTCTTTCGCTACTGAATCAGCAAAAGCATTTCCCTTTCCAGTGGACTCAACCATTTTTTTATGTGCAGTACACTTAATGATGGCCACTTTCTCTGATAACGTTAAAGCAGATAACAATTGGTCTATTAAGGGGCCATGCTGAATTTTCTGGCCATGTGTGGTGAAGAACCCCCTCTCCCTCCACAGCCTCCCAAAACTATGGGCAACGCCAAAGGCGTATTGGCTGTCAGTGTAAATGTTTACCCTTAATTCTTTACTCAGTTAGCATGCTCTTAACAAGGCTATTAAATCAGCTGCCTGTGCTGAGTGATGGAAAATCCTTGCGGTTTCCACCACCGTCCTTAATGTCGTAATAGCATAGACAGCTGTCGCCGTGCCATCTGGCAACTTAAAACAGGAGATGTCCACATACAATTCCCCTTGAGGTTCAGTTAAAGGGATGTCAGTAAGATCTACATGTCCCTTTGTTTCTTCTTCTGTTCTAAATATGTAGTCATGTACGTCATTCTTCCCATCATTTAAAGGGAGAGGTAATAATGTCGCAGGGTTCAGATTGGCACATCTTTTGATTGTGATATGGGGTGCAAACAGGGTCAACTCGTACCCTGTTAATCTAGCACTCGTCAGATGCTCGGTCTTAGTTCTGTTTAAAAAGATAGCCACAGCATGCGGTACTATAACTGTGAGGTCTGTATTCAAAACTATTCCCTTGGATTGCCGGATGGCCACCGCTACAGCGGCCGTGGCCCTCAGGCAACTCGGGAGGGCTCTTGCCACATTATCCAAGACTGATGAAAAAAATGCACAGGGTCTCTGCTTTCCACCGAAACCCTGAGTTAACACTGAAAGCGAACAACCGTCCACCTCGTGCACATAAAGTGAAAAAGGCTTTCGGTAATCTGTCCCCTCTGCTTTCAGGTACTTTTCTACTCTGATCCACCCTTGGATCACACTGGACACTTCTCCTTCACATCGCCTGCAGCATCTTCAGCTTCAAGCACCAACAACCTGCATGACGAAACCCGACGCCACTTCGACCCTATGCACCCGCTTCCTGTGGTTGAGGTAACTCAGCAACGCCGGTGTTCCCACACTGGTACACACCTCTAGGGTCTGTGTCTAAAGTTTTGTCCATCTAGGTTCAGCGGAAGTATCCTTAAACTCTATTTGTGTAACTTTTACACACCATTGACTTAATATTGGTGCATGCATGTGCTTTAAGCGCTGCACCCGAAACCCGCGGGCTTTTCCCGACTTCAGCATTGCTTGTCCCTACTACTCCCAGTGATTCCCTAGGCCGTAGGCCTAACCACTGTTCGATTGGTATCTCTTATACCACTTTCCTAATATATGGTTTGAGTGGCCACCCGCCCTCATCCATAATTGTGCAACTTTCATATGTTATACTGTGCTTTTGATTTAACGCTTGTGCCCCATTGCTCATAAAGAGTACTGGGGATTATTTTAGAAATAAACACATATATTTTTATAATATATACTTGTGTGGTGTCCTTTCATTTGATATTACAGGATTGTGATTGGTAAAACAGCTCGCTTAACACGACCTCTTGAGTTTAGCCTTTAAGGCTGTTTAGTCCATGCTACCATTAAGATAGATTGTCTATAAGGTTGACTTACAACCAGACACCATAAGGGATTGTTTGGACTGATACAAGGTGGTTCCAGAATTGGAAACATCATATATCAGGCCAACTTCTCACATTGGTGTGCAGCGGTGCAGATTTGAGCTTGCTGTTGTTTTACCATTGCAATCTTTTTATCAAATTGAAAGATCACATCAAGTACCTTAGGTACATATAAATCAAAAGCTTAGCATATTTAAGTTCTACTGAACTTAGTAGTTGTAGATTAAAGGGATTAGCACACCCTGGCTACAACTCACTAGCAAGGTACAGTAGGAAAACACTTAGTGTAGGTAAGTGCTCCACTTGCACCTCACTAGCAGTCATGTCTGACACAGGAAGAGCTTCAGACTCTGCCCCTGTGACAGTTGACCTTACCAAGGCAAATTCCAGCTATGACAAACTTAGCCACAAATACTTGGGTGCCTTGTGCATTGCAAGGGGGCTAAAAAGGGGTAGAAACCCCACCATTCCTTCCCTGATAGCCATCCTGGAAAAGGATGACTTAGATAAGGCGAGTGCAGCTCCCTTAGATTTAGGAGATGGAGTGAACACCCCTGAGAATGAGAAAACTCCAGAAGGGGAAGAGGAAGAAGAGGAGGAAGAGGAGGAAGAGGGCTCAGAAGTAGATGAGCCTGATGATCGGGATCAGAGGGGTAACCAGGTTGTAGTTGCCAGGCTTACCCAGGCCAACTTAGACCTACATGGGAATGGAGAGGGCCAGCATCTCCCAAAATCCCATAACATAATTCTCCCAGGCAACAGAAGGGCGAGATCTCCATCAGGGGACTCTCACATTTCTAGTGTCTCAAGAGAATCTCAAAGGGGAATGATTTCCCCCCAGAGGAAAGAACATAGGGCCAGGATGAGGGCTGTCCAACTCCAAATAGAGAGGGAAGAGATAGCATTGGCTCAAGCTAAACTTGCTTTAGCAAGAGAACAGAAGTTGTGTGGCTTAGATGCCACTGGTGGCAGAAATAATCCTAGAGAGAAAGACAGGAGCTATGACAATAGAAACCTGACAAAAATTGTGCCCCCCTACAAGGAAGGGTTTGACATCCACAAATGAATGACTGCTCTTGAGAGATCCTGCATGGTACAGCAGGTTCCTCAGGATCAGTGGGCTGCAATTTTATGGTACTCCTTTTCTGAGAAAGGGAGGGATAGGCTCCTCACAGTTAGACCTGAGGATGCCAAAAACTACTCTGTCCTGAAGAGTGCTCTTATTGAAGGGTTTGGCCTAACCACTGAGCAATACAGGTTGTTGTTCAGAGACACCCAAAACGCACAGACTCAGGACTGGACTGATTTTGTTGATTGTGCCACTAAGGCTCTGGAGGGTTGGCTGCAGGGAAGTAAAGTCTCAGACTATACAGGATTGTACAATCTTATAATGAGAGAGCAGATCCTTAATAACTGTCAGAATCAGCTGTTGCATCAATACCTTATTGACTCTGATCTGACTTCTCCCCAAGAATTGGGAAAGAAGGCAGACAAATGGGTCAGAACAAGGATTGAGCAGAAACCTCAGAACTATGGTGGTGACCAGAAGAAAACAGACCAGAAGGGTGGGAATCAGAAAGATAAAGAAAAGAACCAGAAGTCTTCAGGCCCCAAAACTAGTAATAAGGAGGGTGGTTCCCAAAATGGCAACCAGAAAAAGAAGAATGACGGCCCAAAGAAACCTTGGTGTAATACCTGCAAATCAGTTTCACACTGGGGCAGTGAATGCACCAAGAAAAATCCAGTCCCCACCACTGCAGCTCCTAAAGCACCTGCACCCCCTAGTACAGTTAGCAGTGGTGGTACACAGACAAAGGGTATAGTAGGGTTAACTCTGGGTACTGAAATGGAATCTGGCCTAGTCAGAGTCCCTACTCAAGCAGTTCTACTATATGAAGTGGACTTATCTTTGTCCACTACTGTGAGTCCCAGTAACCTGGGCAAGTATAGGCAGACGCCTTTGATACATGAGAATCTTGCTCAGGCTTACAGGGACACTTGTGCCAGTGTCACTATGGTGACACCTGACTTTGTGGACCCTGGTCAGATTGTACTAGGTGAAAATTACCTAGTGACCAATGCAAGCAACACCACTACTACACATAGTGAGGCTGTTGTGAACTTCTCCTGGGGAGGGGTAAATGGCCTAAAGAAAGTTGTGGTAAGTGCAGACCTCCCAGTAGACTGTCTGTTAGGCAATGATCTTGAAATCTCAGTTTGGTCAGAAGTGGAGTACAGGACTCATGCAGAAATGCTAGGGATTTCAGCTCATGTCCTTGCAGTGACAAGGTCTCAGGCTGGGTAAGAAGTGCCTTCCTGAACCAGTGGTGGATCTTGAAACTTTAGACCAACCACAACCCAAGAGAAGGAGCAAGAGGGTTAAGGCTGTGCCTTCCCACTTGTCCCATGTTGAGGATCAGACTTCACAGGAAGCTGATTCTGCAGTCCAAGAGGAGACTGTCTCAGAGGAACTGGAGCCTGATCAGGTTGAATTTCTGGGGACAGGGGGACCCTCAAAGGCAGACCTGGGGCAGGCCCAATTAGATTGCCCTTCACTTGAACCCCTCAGACAGCAAGCTGCTGCTGAGGCTGCAGGGAATGCTCAAGGTGCCCATAAAGTGTATTGGGATGATGGACTCCTTTACTTAGAGGCTAGAGACCCCAAGCCTGGTACCACCAGGAGGTTGGTCATACCTTAGAAGTTTAGGGGCTTCCTTCTTAGCTTGGCCCATAATATTCCCCTTGCAGGACATTTAGGCCAGAACAAGACTTGGGACAGGCTTGTCCCTCACTTTCACTGGCCTCATATGTCAGAAAATGTCAAGGAGTTTTGTCGCTCCTGTGTCACTTGCCAAGCCAGTGGTAAGTCAGGTGGCACAACAAAGGCCCCCCTGATACCACTACCTGTGGTGGGGGTACTCTTTGAAAGAGTTGGAATAGATATTGTGGGTCCCATGGATCCTCAAACAGCATCTGGGCACAGATTTATACTGGTGGTAGTGGATCATGCCACCAGGTATCCAGAGGCAATTCCCCTGAGGACCACAACAGCACCTGTTGTGGCAAAGGCCCTTCTTGCAGTGTTCTCAAGAGTGGGTTTTCCAAAGGAGGTTCTTTCAGACAGAGGAATCAACTTCATGTCTGGATACTTAAAAGCAATGTGGAAGGAGTGTGGAGTAAACTGCAAGTTTACCACACCCTATCACCCACAGTGCAATGGGCTTGTGGAGAGATTCAACAAGACCCTCAAGGGAATGATAAAAGGATTACCAGAGAAGCTTAGGCGGAAATGGAACACCATTTTACCCTGCTTGGTCTTTGCTTACAGAGAGATCCCACAGAAGGGGGTTAGCTACAGCCCTTTTGAACTTTTGTTTGGCCACCCTGTGAGGGGTCCACTATGTTTGGTGAAGGAAGGATGGGAGTTACCTCTCAAAAAGCCTAAGCTAGATGTTGTGGACTATGTTCTTGGTCTCCGCTCCAGGATGGCTAAGTATATGGAAAGAGCATCCAAAAACCTGGAGGCCAGCCAAGAATTACAGAAAGCTTGGCATGACCAAAAGGCTGTTCTGGTGGAGTACAAACCAGGGCAGATGGTGTGGGTGTTGGAGCCAGAGGCCCCAGCAGCTCTCCAGGACAAATGGACTGGACCCTACCCAATTGTTGAAAAGAAGGGAGAAGTCACCTATGTGGTTGACTTTGGAACCCCTAGGAGCCCCCACAGGGTGCTCCATGTAAATCGTTTGAAAGCATTTGTTGACAGGGAGGACATGAGTCTCCTCATGGCCACAGATGGGGATCAGGAGGAAGAGAGTGACTCTCTCCCAGACCTGCTTTCCCAGAACCCTGATGATGGTTCAGTTAATGAAGTAGCCTTGGCAGGCAGCCTCACTGAGCAGCAACAGGTGGACTGCAGACAGGTGTTGCAGGCCCACAGACATAGTTTTCACTCACACCCAGTCAAACTAACTGGTGCACCCATGAGGTGGACACTGGTGACAGTCTGCCTGTGAAGAATAAGATCTACAGGCAACCTGACAATGTCAGGGATTGTATAAAGGCTGAGGTGCAAAAGATGTTGGAGCTTGGAGTGATTGCGCCATCAGGGAGCCCATGGGCTAGCCCAGTGGTCATTGTGCCAAAACCTCATACCAAAGATGGAAAGAGAGAAATTAGGTTTTGTGTGGACTACAGAGGTCTCATTGCTGTCACTAGGACAGATGCACATCCCATTCCAAGAGCAGATGAGCTCATTGATAAATTGGCTTCTGCCAAGTTTCTGAGCACATTTGATTTGACAGCTGACTACTGGCAGATCAGGTTAGCTGAAGAGTCAAAAGCCAAAACAGCATTCTCGACCCCTAGTGGACATTATCAGTTTGTGGTAATTCCCTTTGGTTTGAGGAATGCACCTGCCACCTTCCAAAGGTTGGTGAATCAAGTCCTTGCTGGGTTGGATGACTCTTATGCAGCATATCTAGATGATATTGCTGTCTTTAGCTCCACCTGGGAGGATCACCTGATCCACCTGAAGAAGGTTCGGGAGGCCCTGCAAAAGGCAGGCCTGACTATCAAGGCTACCAAGTGCCAGATAGGGCAGAGCAAGGTTGTGTACCTGGGACACCTAGTAGGTGGGGGTCAGGTTCAACCATTGGAGAGCAAGATCCAGACCATACAGGACTGGGCTCCTCCAACTACCCAGACACAAGTCAGAGCCTTCTTGGGCCTGACTGGGTATTACAGAAAATGTGTAAAGAACTATGGGTCCAGTGTGACACCATTGAATGACTTGACATCCAAGAAGATGCCCAAAAAGGTTCAGTGGACAGTTAGCTGTCAAAAGGCATTTGATGACCTGAAGAAGGCCATGTGCTAGGCACCTATCCTGAAGAGTCCTGACTACTCCAAACAGTTCATTGTACAGACAGATGCTTCTGAGTTGGGGGTTGGAGCTGTGCTTTCACAACTGAATACAGATGGTCAAGATCAGCCCATTGCTTTTATTAGCAGAAGGCTGACCCCCAGGGAGAAACGTTGGTCAGCTATTGAGAGGAAGGCCTTTGCTGTGGTTTGGGCCCTGAAGAAGTTAAGGCCATACTTGTTTGGAACTCACTTCAAAATTCAGACAGACCATAAGCCCCTCTTGTGGCTAAATCAGATGAAGGGTGAAAATCCCAAACTGCTCAGGTGGTCCATTTCCCTACCCTACAGGGGATGGACTTTACAGTGGAGCACCGCCCAGGAACTGACCATGGTAATGCATATGGTCTCTCCAGGTACTTGCACTTAGAACATGAAGACTTATCTGGTCAAGGTTAAGTTTAATGTCCCTGCGTTTGGGGGGGGGGGGGGTTGTGTAGGAGAGTAGGGTCTGCTATCCTATGGTCACCTCAATTTTTGCTTTTTGCTTCACTGGTTTTCGACTTACTGAGGCTGTGGGCCTGCTAATCAGACCCCCAGCCTGCTGTTCTTTCTCGAAATTCACAGACATGTACTATAGGTACATAACCCAATTGGAAATGGACTCCTTGTCAGCCTCTGTACCATGCACTATAGGTGCTCAGGTCATAGGTGCCACCAAGGCCTACAAGGGGCTGAAGCATAGCTTTTGCCACCCCTGGCTGGTTCTTAAATTGACACAACTGGCAGACCACTCAGCTGGGGCAAGTGGGTGTAATCACCCCTTGCTTAGATATAGTATACCTATATCTAAACCTATATCTGGACACATATAAACCTGTGAGCCACTCCTATGGAATGCCTTATCAATTCTGGAGGCAGAGTGCGTGGTTTATTGTGAGATGGAGCTCTGGCATGAGCTGAGCCTGTCTGCAGCTGTCGGGAACAACTCCCTAAGCTGTTCCGGGATATTGCCATACCATATACTATGAAGTGCATTATAATCCTCCCGGTTATATAGCAACTTTGGTTAGGCTTTATCAAAACATGTTGTGTAAGGTGTCATACAAAATTGAATACTATCCCCTCGATAGTTCTGTCGACGGGGATAGCATCCCACCCCTCTAGAGGGAGAAGACATGTTACTTTACTGAAACGCAGTTGATTTTTAAAAGAGCCTCAGATCCACCAAATGGATGCTTCTGCCACAGACACAAGTCTGACCTCCTGCTGCTGACCGAAACTCAGCAGAGGAGGCCTGGACAAAGGCTTTCCTGTCGCAGGGAGGTGTTACACCACCCCAGACAGGAGATAGTGAATTGTAGCAGGGAGGTTTGAAAGAAACCAGACACTGCCTGGGGCGCACAAGGCTGCCCCTTGCATAATCCGGCCAAACCGGTTCTGGGGCACACCAGCCCCTGTCTCAGCGTGGCCTGGATCAAAGGGAAAGGGGTGTATCCACACCCTTCCTGGATCCCACCCATAGGAAGGGACCTAGCAGGTAATCCAGCCCCCTAGATTGGTATAAGAATGGGAGCAGTGCCAAAGCACTCAGATTATCCTGATGAAACATTTGAAATGAAACTCTGGACCCTGCGACATCCTACTCAACGTAGAAGACTGAAGAATCTCCCTTGTGGTCAAGGAGTGACCACCCTATGCAAACAGGCACCATCCAGCACCTCAACGTCTGCTTTGTTGCAGTTCCCGCCAGAACTCGAGCAACAGAGATCAACGAGATAAAGACCCGTGGAGGCGACCGGAAGCGTGGGGCACGCCATCTTGAAAAGACCACGAGATGCTGACTGTGCAGCCCACAATTGACCCTCAAAGCTATACACCAGGGTTTGAGAAGTCCCAATCATGAGCCACTCTTGCACCAAAGCTCACCCCTCTACACTTGACGAGTGCTGCGTGGGGCCCTTCTGCTTTCTTTGGCTCGATGCATTGGCCCGGTCACTTGCCAGCTGGCTTGTGGCCCCTGTGCCGGCGAAAACCTAAAACCGACTTGTGGTTCTGGTTGCTCCAGACTTGCACCCGCTCCTCTTAAAAGGAGCACCCACTCTGACCCTCCTGGTCCGAGTGAGAAGCAATCTTCCAGTCCTGCGTGGATTGATCTTGCCAAGTGTTGTGTGCTCCGATCTTGAAGCCGACAGTGCCGACAGTGAGAGCCTGCGTGGGTCAGCTCGTGACCCACTACTGGACATCGCAGATGCCCTGGAGCCCATGTGGCAGCAGAGAGAAGCTCCTCAACAACCACCTGATTGCGCCCGACATCGCCTGGTTCCGTCCTGGTTCCACCCTGGTCACTGCTGAGTGACCCAGACTCTGTCCCCTCTGCTTTCAGGTACTTTTCTACTCTGATCCACCCTTGGATCACACCGGGCACTTCTCCTTCTCATCGCCTGCAGCATCTTCAGCTTCAAGCACCAACAACCTGCGTGAGGAAACCCGAAGCCACTTCGACCCTATGCACCCGCTTCCTGTGGGTGAGGTAACTCAGCAACACCGGTGTTTCCATACTGGTACACACCTCTAGGGTCTGTGTCTAAAGTTTTGTCCATCTAGGTTCAGTGGAAGTATCCTTAAACTCTATTTGTGTAACTTTTTTGCACCATTGACTTAACATTGGTGCATGCGTGTGCTTTAAGCGCTGCACCCAAATCCAGCTGGCTTTTCCCGACTTCAGCATTGCTTGTCCCGACTGCTCCCAGAGATTCCCTAGGCCCTAGGCCTAACCACTATTCGATTGGTATCTCTTATACCACTTTCTTAATATATGGTTTGAGTGGCCACCCGCCCTCATCCATAATTGTGCAACTTTCATATGTTATACTGTGCTTTTGATTTAACGCTTGTGCCCCTTTGCTAATAAAGAGTACTGGGGATTATTTTAGAAATAAACACATATATTTTTATAATATATACTTGTGTGGTGTCCTTTCATTTGATATTACAGGATTGTGATTGGTAAAACAGCTCTCTTAACAAAACCTTTTGAGTTTAGCCTTTAAGCCTGCTTAGTCTATGCTACCATTAAGATAGCTGGTCTATAAGGTTGACTTACAACCAGACACCATAAGGGATTGTTTGGATTGATACCAGGTGGTTCCAGAATTGGAAACATCATATATCAGGCCAACTTCTCACAACCGCCATCTTTTAACTCCGGGAATTCAGGATGGAGGAGGGGATGCACCTCTCTCATGGGGTGCTGTACTCCCCAATCTGCGCACTTTCGGTGCATTCGTTCACGGTAATGTACCAAAGTAGCTACATTCTGATATACCTCATCAGCTTGTAATTGAAATTTAAAAGCTCGATCTCTTATATCATACAGTATTTGAGGGTGTAGTCCTTCCTCAAAACAACGTTCCTATATTGAAATCAATCGGATTGCCATATTCTTCAACGCCAGATGCTGTGCCACTGGTTCAAAATCTTTCATGGTGCTCCAAATATCCTCCAAGGTATAAATGGCATTCCGCATCCACTGGGATGCCTGATTGACTAAGGCCTTTCTTTCTTCTGTACCCAATAACGACCTAGTATAGACTCGTTGATCACTCAAGTCTGGCCTAAGACGTTTGACGATGGTATCTAGACACACCGAATATCGGGGATCCATGCGGTCTGTGTCGGAGGGGAGAGGAACACAGGGTGCAGAGGGGAAGGGACAGCCACGTCAGGTTGTAAAGATACTAATGGTGAGGTAGTTGGTCGGAGAGTGGGAGGTGGAAGTAACGCGTCCCGTACTGATCTGTCAGCAGGGGCCGGAGGAGCCGTTACCGGTGTTCCCGCGGCCGGTGCTGGTCCAATTTGGCCTGCCCGTAACAAAGGTACAGCAGGATACAATCCCTGTGGGGCATAAGGAGGGGGTGGTCAGGCTTCTAATAATTCCTCTACTTCATCTCCGGTCTCGGGTCGGGCCACATAACTTTTGTCCGTCTCTAAACGGAACTGCCTATCCATTTGCGTGATATTCTCCACCACTTTTCCTTTGTCATAAGCTATAGCTTTCTGAGTGACTGTCTGCCCTGATTCAAGCTTTCCCAATTTCTCCTCTCTTATCCGTCGTTGTTTTGCCTCCCTCAACCATAGGTTCAGGGAGTCAAATAGCAACTGGCGGCTTTTCTTCATAAATAATTTGTTTTGAACATAATCAATTTTTTTTTCATCAAACGACCCTGTTAGCGGCCATTGCAAACCAGGATTATCCTTCGTATATCTATTCCAAATCGTATTGAACAGAATCAGTGTAAGACCGTGTTTTACATACATATCAAAACTGGGGCTGCCCTCGGGAGGAGCAGGCTGTCTTTCTTCCAACCTTTTATTTCGCCGACAGCAGCACCCAAAACACATTTTACTAAAACAAGACATTATTGCAATTGTCACACAATTCTACTCATGTGTTCCAGAACCATTCACATTCGGACGCGTCCTTTTCACCACTCACACTCTCATATTCAGATACTTTCTCATAATAATGTGCTGTAAAGCATCGCAAGGCAAATAACCTTTTTTTTTCATTTTTTTTTCAGTACAAATTACTAGTTCTATGCAGATGACAGGTCTTCAGAAACGAACAGAGCCCGTCGACTCCTGTTCGGGGAATCGATTCAACAGAATACCAGACTAACAGAATTCAACAAACCCAGGAACAGTCACTAGACTGTTCTGAGATCACCTGGTAGGCGAACCACGAACCCTCTTACAGGCCATCCCATGGTCCTGTTCTGGTTGGGCCGGGCATCTGGGCGCGCAGCTCCAGAACCCTAGCTTACCCAGTTGCTCCCAGGGCTTTCCTGAAGAGGATTCGGCCGAGCGAGTAACTCCATACTCTGCTAAGGCACCAGATGTAATCTCAAATTTTCACCAAATAAGTTCGTGAGGCATCTACCCGCGCAGCCACTTCGCCACCGCGTCAGACCCTCAGATTCCCATCGTGGTTGGCTTCCCCGGCCACCTTCAGAATGCAGTTAACCGCTACAGAGGAACACTTCTTTCAAGTGTTCTATAATCAGAGGTCCACTCACCTGGTGCACTCAGGTTGATTGCGAATTCTTCACTGCCAAATCCTAGACAGACCGGCACAGTCTGTTCTTCTCTCGGGTTAAGCCGTAGGACTGCGGCGTAGACTCTTCAGCAGCTGGGAGGGATACTGGGCTCGAGAGTGGAATTTCTTGTTTTCGTACCACCAAACGGGTGTTTCAAATCAGGAATCTCTCTTCCGTCCACTCACTCGGCCAGAACTCCTTCCTGTCCCTTTTACTCCTGTTTACAGGAGGGGACAACCCGATCGCGGAGTCCCGGCGGAGTCGCCAACTGAAGGAAACAAAATTATACTAATAGACTATACTCACCAATAGCCCGTATACCTTATTCAGAAATAATAAGTTAGTCGGCAATGGAGAAGGTTCAACCATTTATTCTGCCGATACAGGCCCTGACAGGGGAGCCTCAGTCTACACAACCCTCAGAGATGCGCAGAGGAGACTGCTTTCATACAAACAGGGCAAAGCATACATATGTTTCAAACACAGTACAATATAACCTTACTAGGACAGATACAACTTGTCAGTGAGCCAACAGGAAAACCCATGTAAGGCACAATTGATTACCGGTAGCTAAGCTTCAGCTATTCCGGGGGCAGGTCAGCGAAGCACCTTCCTTTCTATCTGTAGCTCGGGGGAGTACGAGAACGGACTCTGCTAGAATGTGCGCATCCCACAGAAGAAAAGCAGGTGTGTCCTTGGGTTTTCCTGAGCTAGAAACTAGCAAGCGAAGCAGACAACTATGTCTGCCATCATGATTTTGCACAGAAAGCCTAATCACGTGTTTTCAGGGAAATAGTACTTAGACACGGAGAATCCAAACATGATAACTCTTGTTATACCAATAGGTTTATACATTACTGTAGTGAATCGTTTCATACTATAATAATATATTATGAATAATATAAGGCCGATATACGTTTACAGGGTTATATTGAGAATATTTGGCCAACAACATGTATTTATTGCAGTTTATATCCCTTCATTGGCATGGTATGCCGAGACTTGGGTCCCTTGCTCACATTGCCACTGGATTCAAGATAGCCTGGCTGTAGAGGGTTATGAACCCGAAACCAGTCCCAGGATGCTTGTTTCGGTCCAGGGAAGTAATGGCTTGGCAGTTCGGGCTGGACTGTTCCCATTAGGCACAGGGTCAGAATGATTTGCATTTGGAAATGTTTGAACTGGGGTGGCGGAGTGAACTAAAGAACGATGATGGATTAAATTCAGATCAGTTGACTAGGGGTGAGTGTTTGCATTGCTCAAACGCTCAGTCCATCATCCCCTTTTGTTTTGCTTTGTTCATCCCAAGTTGGCAGAGTATGCCTAGACATGTGTCCCTTGCTCACTTTGCCACTGGATTTAGATAGCTACTCTGAAGCGGGTTATGAACCCGAAACTGGTCCCAGGATGCTTGTTTCCAGTCCAGGGAAGACATGGCTTGGCAGTTCGGGCTGGACTGTTCCCATGAGGCACAGGGTAAGACTGATTTGCATATGGCCATGTCTGAACTGGGGTGGCGGAGTGAGCTAAAGAACAATGATGGATTAAACCCAGATCAGTCGACTGCGGAGTAAGTGTTTGCATTGCTCAAACGCTCTGTCCATCATCCCCTTTGATTTTGCTTTGTTCGCCCTAAGTTGGCAGGGTATGCCCAGACGTGGGTTCCTTGCTCACTCTGCCACTGGATTCAAGATAGCCTGGCTGATGAGGGTTATGAACCCAAAACCGGTCCCAGGATGCTTGTTTCCGGTCCGGGGAAGACATGGCTTGGCAGTTCGGGCTGGACTGTTCCCATGAGGCACAGGGGCAGACTGATTTGTATATGACCATGTCTGAACTGGGGTAAAGGAGTGAGCTAAAGAACGATGATGGATTAAACCCAGATCAGTTGACTAGGGGTGAGTGTTTTCATTGCTCAAACGCTCAGTCCATCATTACCTTTTGTTTTGCTCTGTTCGCCCTAAGTTAAAAGGGTATGCCCAGAAACAAATCCCTTGCTCACTTTGCCACTGGATTCAAGATAGCCTGGCTGAAGCGAGTTATGAACCTAAAACTGGTCCCAGGATGCTTGTTTCCAGTCCAGGAAAGACATGGCTTGGCAGTTCGGGCTGGACTGATCCCATGAGGCACAGGGTCAGACTG
Source organism: Lissotriton vulgaris (assembly GCF_964263255.1). Taxonomy (NCBI): domain Eukaryota; kingdom Metazoa; phylum Chordata; class Amphibia; order Caudata; family Salamandridae; genus Lissotriton; species Lissotriton vulgaris. Next base: position 1,291,149,620 of record NC_141689.1, on the reverse strand, counting down.
ATTTGCATATGGCCATATCTGAACTGGAGTGGCAGAGTAAACAAAAGAATGATGATGGATTAAACCCAGATCAGTTGACTGTGTGAGTGTTTGCATTTCTCAAACGCTCCGTCCATCATCCCCTTTGGTTTTGCTTTGTTCGTCCTAAGTTGGCAGTGTATTCCCAGACGTGGGTCCCTTGCTCACTTTGCCACTGGATTCAAGATAGCCTGGTTGAAGAGGGTTATGAACCCGAAACCGGTCCCAGGATGCTTGTTTCCGGTCCATTGAAGACATGGCTTGGCAGTTCGGGCTGGACTGTTCCCATGAGGCACAGGGTCAGGCTGATTTGCATATGACCATGTCTGAACTGGGGTGGAGAAGTGAGCTAAAGAATGATGATGGATTAAATCCAGATCAGTTGACTGGGGGTGAGAGTTTGCACTGCTCAAATGCTCCGTCCATCATCCCCTTTGGTAATGCTTTGTTCGCCCTATTGTGGCAGGGTATGCCCAGACGTGGGTTCCTTGCTCTCTCTGCCACTGGATTCAAGATAGCCTGGCTGATGAGGGTTATGAACGCAAAACCGGTCCCAGGATGCTTGTTTCCGGTCCGGTGAAGACATGGCTTGGCAGTTCGGGCTGAACGTTTCCCATTAGACTGATTTGCATATGGCCATGTCTGAACGGGGGTGGCGGAGTGAGCTAAAGAACAGTGATAGATTAAACCCTGATCAGTTGACTGGGGAGTAAGTGTTTGCATTGCTCAAACTCTCTGTCCATCATCCCCTTTGGTTTTGCTTTGTTCGCCCTAAGTTGGCAGGGTATGCCCAGAAGTGGGTCCCTTGCTCACTTTGCCACTGGATTCAAGATAGCATGGCTGAAGAGGGTTATGAACCCAAAACTGGTCCCAGGATGCTTGTTTCCGGTCCAGGAAATACATGGCTTGGCAGTTCAGGCTGGACATGAGGCACAGGGTCAGACTGATTTGCATATGGCCATGTCTGAACTGAGGTGGCAGAGTGAGCAAAAGAACGATGATGGATTAAACCCAGATCATTTGACTGGGGTGAGTGTTTGCACTGCGCAAACGCTCCGTCCAGCATCCACTTTGGTTTTGCTTTGGTCGCTGTACACAAGCAGTCATGGATTTTCTACACATTTGGTGGTCATTCCCTCTCCTTGCTACATACTGGAAAGAAGTCCTTGGTCATATTAAATGAGTGCTAGGATACCCGTTAACTGAGAGTCCGCTCGTTATCATTCTGAGCCTCAAGCCAGTGAACCTGCGAGCAATGTCCCACTGAGATCGGCATCTCAGTCTCCATTTGCTGGTGTTGCGTGTTTATCTAGGTTCCTGATCGATACTGTGACCTTATGCCCCTATTCGGCTATAAATCCATTTATTCCCTATATTGGCATAACCGTTCAAGTGCGATTTTCTGAAAAGTCATTTCTGGCCTCACACGCACAGAGCCACATTCCAGCATAGTTCCCTCTGCCACTTCCTTTGCGACCAATTAGTGCAATGACAGAGCAGCAGTCACTATCTGATATTCCTAGATAACACTCCGAGTTCTTCAACAAGATAAAAACTCAGCAAACCTGGAAATCCCCGCTTGCTATGTTTTGATTAGTAATAGAACTCTAATGAGCAACTGATAACTATCACTTCCTAGTGACATCTTTAATTGACGTCTTATGTCCAGCAAACTTGCGTCAAACCCGGCACCTGTCAGGTATAAATATTACCAACGTTGCCTTAAGCAATGCCTGTTGCCTGTTGTACGAGCTACTGAAGCCAGCTGCCTGCACGAACCTGTGTTGGTAAATCTAGCACTCTGTCGCTGCAGCCTGCTATCCTGTGGTGGTGAAGCTGCTGATACCATTATCGCCGCTAAAGCGCGACATATGGTGCAGTACGCTTAAGGAGCTGAGCAGCCGTCCCTCTGCGAAGACATCCAGCAGATTCCAGCTGCCCGCGGACGCTGTCCCCCCTCCTTCCTCGACGCGCTGAAGAGAAGCCGCTGCCTTTCTCGTGCAGAGAAATCCAGCCACGGCGTTTCCGGTTTACCCTCGCGGGTGACTGGGATATCGAGAGAGACCCCTGAAGGAGATACCAATCCTCCATCATTCTATTCAGAGGTATGGTGTTGACTAAACCCTTAAACGAGAATTCTTGAAACAAACCTTGGCAAAACCAACTTAACTTAAAGCTACTTACTTACTCCCCTTTCACGTGTTAGGCTTAGGTCAGGCACACTGGGGTAGGCTTAGTTAGAAGCACCAGTTGAGTATGTTAGCCTAATGTATATATGACTGTATATATGTTTTATTACTTTTAAACCATTGTATGGCTAAGAAACCATATCAATGCTTTTACAGTTCTATTTCGCAATACTTATCTTACTGTACGTACTTTTTATAATAACAATTATTGCAATTGTGGCAATGCATTTCTCTTGTACGAGAAGAAAGACTGTTCAATAAATGTTACACCTTTATTGACAAACGCCCGTCTCTCTATTCTCTACATCTCGTGAAAGTAAACTGCACTAGACTGACTGAGTGAAATACATGTCTATTGTTTCCCACGACCCTAGAGATTGACTCTTGATCTGAGGAGCAAAGTTGTCATGTTGCACGGTTGTTGGAAAGCTGAATCCCTTCTTGTCTGTGCCAAGGAAGCTGATCACTTCCTATGCAGAGAAGAAAGTTTCCAGTGACCTCTGAGCTAGTTGGTAACACAACGCAATTAAGTTTAGCATAGTCAGTGGAGGCCTGGAATATCCGCAGTTCCACGTCGATACTACTGTTTATGTTATTCCAATGCGCAGGGCCTAGTGGGAAACTAGGAACTACACTACATGGCGCCCAACGTTTGGTAAGGCGATAAACTAACGCAAGGCAGTTAAAGTAACTCAGTCGTGCATATTTCACACCCCTTTCTCCCGTAAATACTCCAATAGACGTCTGGAGTGGGTGAAAGATTAAAATCCGCCCGACCTTAGTCGGAAGAGATTCCTATGTAAAGCTCTGGTTTATTCAACGTTGAAGGATACAGTGTTCCAAAATATTGTGCACCTAATCTTTGTCTCCTTGGAGACCTACTCTGCAAAACCTGCATTTATACAATGTCAGTAGAAAATAACGGAACCACTGGGGGCGCAGCAGATGCGACTCAGCAAGGTCCCGAATACACTGACCCGGATGCAATAATCATCCCGGCACAGTTAGGGAAAATCTATAACTTCAAAACTTATAGTAAACGGACTGACACCTCAGGGTGGTACAGTAATTTTCGTGATAGAGGCTCACGAGTATCGGCAGACAGAGGTATTCTATTCATGGATAAACTTTCCAGCGGTAAACGCTAGAACAAAAGAGTTTCACTATTACAAAATAGAGAAACCCCCGGAAGAGTACGCTCCTTTCGAGGAGATTGAAATTCCACTTAAATTTCAAGAGCACCTGCTCTGGTTTAATGGCGCCCTAAAACACAATGATCACATTACTAGGCTCGGTCCACTAGGTAGACCAGGAGCCACGTGGCCGGTTCTAGCCAGCTACACACCACATCCTGACATTGCAAAAATGTCTAAGGAAGAGCTGTTAGTACAGCTAAACACATTAATAAAAATACATAGGCAATTAGTCCAATATGTAATGCGGACTGCAACAGTCCAGCCAGCTGTTAATACACCACAGCTGACCCCTCATCAGGGGAACACAAATAAAATTACACCACAGAACATACAGTCATGTCTTGGTAAAACACCCGTAAAACGGGAACAAATTCCTTTCTGGTTAGCACAGAAAATCACTCAAATAGAGGCAGTATTCAATTCAATGTTTTGCTCAAAACTGTCAGGACTGCAACAGAGATCGCAGTAATGAACAGGCCAGTGTAGTTTCAGGATCCCTTCTAGACAGCATAAGGCGGTCTATCTGCGCAATCAAAGAAGAGAAGCGCGTCCCAGTGTACACCATTAAGACGAAAAGCACTTAAAGAATGAGGCCTCCAGCGCTCGGCTGACGCTAGAACGGTTATAAAAGATTTGCGAGTCAATATCGGCACATACGCAATTACCACTTTCCATTCTGACCAGGGTCCTGCTTTCAGCTCTCGAGCCTATAAGGAGGCCATGGCCAGCATGGGAATTGGGTTGCGGTATTCTTGTCCGTCGCACCCCGAAGGGAATAGTGTGGTAGAAAGAAAAAAACGTGACATAAAGCAATCTATAACAGCGAAGGTATTAGGTTCAGGCGCTGGGTGGGTCAAACATTTAATAAGTGTCCAGACTAGTCTTAACAACATGCCAAGAAATTCTCTAAAAGGTTTCAGCCCATACGAACTATTGTTCGGAATTAGAATGCGAGTTCAGGACCTCGATAGTCAGATGTCAGTGGTACAAGAAGAAACAACGCACTTTGATGTAAAAGATCGTTTGGCTGCTTTACAGGAACTGAATGAAACAAGAAAATCATTAAGCAACATAAAGTTAAAGCAACAGCCAAGTACCACTGACGAGGCACCACCCGCAACAGCCCCAGCAAGGCCTGTCTGGATTCCAAAGATTGGGGATCTAGTCAGAGAAAAGATCGCGGTTAAGAAGGAATTTGGGCCCTCTTACAGAAAAGCAGTACCTGTCTTAGCAGTCACCGGAACAAGATCAGTTGTGCTACCGCCCCTTGCTGGTAAAAAGGAGAACAGAGTCGTGTCCATCAATCTGGTAAAACCACAAGCATGTGGCCTAAAATCAACAGTAGGCCCAGTGGACTCCCAAGAAACAACAGAATACCCAAACTTGCAACAATCCAAGAGGTTCAAACTGAAAGACTAATCACATTCGATCAGCCTGCAGTGCACAATGAAGGACTATGCAATAATGCCATGGAACTCGTGCCTCTTGAAACACAGATTGAAACAGTTCGTCAAGAAACAACACCAGTCTACACTAATGTGGCATCAGAAAGTGCTACCGAGAGACAGATTGAAAGAACAATCCCTTCAATTGACAGAACTGCCTCTGGTTATTTCATCAACTTCGACAACTTCTCTGAAGATCAAAACGATCCCGAAGTGATGCCAGAAACAAAAAAGTCTTTTAAAGAAAAAGCAACGGAACTCTTTCATCAACTGAAGGAAATCTACCTTATTTCCCCTTGGCTAGAGTTCTGGTTTGGTCTAGGTGTATTTTTCCTCCTGCTTTGGCTCATCATGGTACTGTGTTTGGGAAAATTCATTGAAGGAAAATATATTACAATGGACACAGCAAGTCAGAACATCAACCTAGTCCTGAAACCACACAGATCATCCCACGTGAAGAAAAGAGAACTGTCAACAGTAAATGTCACAGCAATTCCAATACCTGGTGGGATAGTATGGGAGAAAACAGACTATGAGATCTATGGTCCAGTCGAAATCCTGAAGTATCCTCATCAACTAAAGGTTTCCTTAAGTGACTTTGTGACACCAAGTACATTCTCTGATGATTGGGACTTTAACAGTATTAACGACATGATGTCTGATTTAGTAATGTCAGCTAGATTCACAGATCATGATTATTTACAAGGTTCATCTAGTTATGAGCAGTTATTCTGTTACACCCACTATGGGGATCATTACTTGCATAAATCTGCACAGCCTAGAAATGTTTTTATGTATAATCAATGGGAACATTGTGCTACACCACCTAAAAGCAGTTCTAAAGCATTTATTGAGAAATTCAAATACTTCTCAGGGTTTAACACCAGTGATGCAGAAACGTTTTATTACAAACTGTTAGATAAAACAGGCATGAAAACAATGCTGACAAATTCTAAATTGATATATTCAGAAGCATTTTATGACAAAATGATGACATTTGGTTTTGATTATTGGAAAAATAATATTGAAACGAAAACAATTTGGGGTACAAAAGATTGGCAGGTGCAAGGCATTGAAGCACTATTTAGAACCTGCATGATACCAGAACAAATGTTATTTTTAAATGACACAATACACCAAACATCTTGTCTTGGCCTAGCTAAGATCAAAGACCTTAAAACATTGTCTATTCCGAAGCCAATACCTGAGAATGCAACCTCTGATATTGAGTTAGACGTGTCACAAATTTTACACTTCAACAGAACACATCCTGATTGGAAAAAGTGGTTAATCTGGCCTACAGACACAAATAGCTGTCAAGATAGATTCCTGAATAAAACACAGGGGTTTTAAAATGACCAGATTAGACTCTAGATATTCCCAGAGACAACATCCAGGGATTATAACAACATACAGTGTAGGGAAGCTCTGCCTTGAATGGCTAAAATCGTCCACACTGGCTGAAATTAAGCAACACTTGTCTTTACTGAAAGAGAGTGCTGATTTGCGCGATTTCATTCTTGGACCACGCAAACAGCGTCAAAAGCGTTTCATAGCGACCAGCATCTATGCTGCTTACAACGAGGCTTGGAAAGTAAAGCAAATTGAAACTGCTGAAAAAATACGAGAAATTGATCGTATTAATTTGGAGAAATCACTTTCTGTGGTAGACAATGAGTTAATGACTCTGTCTTCCAGAATATATTCGTTGGACAATATTGTATCCTCTGCCTTTGATGTGATAGACAGAGATTTGCTAATGTTACAACATGGCCAGTCTCAATTACGCTCTATTATAGAATTAGGCTGGACGCTGAAAAATCTTCGTTCAGGCTATGTGCCTTGGCGTTTAATAAACACGACGTCATTATTTTCCAGTTTTAACCTTACTTATAAACAGATCAGTTTGGCACAGAAAGGAGCAGACTATACAATCCTGAGCATCGAAAAACTCGAGAGATTACCATTGACAATGTCAGAGAGTCCTGTCATTGAATGGATAATACACGGAATTATCACAATTCCGATAACAACTTTCCAATTTAAAAAAGTGCCTTGAGTACATACCTGCTGGCCAGTATGAACAATTGGGTAAAGGATATGTAAAATCCGAATGGAAATTACCATACACTCATTCTTGCTATAGTGACAGCGACAAAAATGTATTTCTTAGTGGTGACAACTGTAAACATTCACTAAGCGGTATACTTTTGTGTCAGGGTATTAATTTACACGGAGCATGTGATGGAAATTCAAACAACCTTTCATGCCACCAGCTAGTCACACCTGCAACTCAGATAGAGCCCTTCTTTATGCAACTCGCAAACGGGAGTTACATTCTTAGAACGGATCACAGATGTTGTGGCCTGACGCCAGGGAAAAGTTATCTAGTACAAGTTACGTCCATGGTCAAATGTTGTATGCAAGCATTGTTCCCGAGCGGGCCTCCAGACATAGTGACTCCCCTCTGGCCTCGTCTGAATCTCTATTCTATACGAATTGATACATTAAGCAAAATGAAATCTGTGCTTTTACAGACAATCGTGCCTATAACGTCATCTAAAGAGACGTATGATCTTCTAGTCGCAAGGACGGCTACTGAGGTTCATGACCTTTTATCAACAAATTGCCCCGTGCATTTCGTAGAAATGTTCAGCCAACTCCTTAACATGTCTAGTGCTACAAGCATCCCAGGCATATTTAAGACAGTCTTTACGGGACTGCTAACACCCTTCCAGGCAATTTTGGGAATCTTTCCTAATTTTGTGCACTCCATTTTTGGCGGCATACCATTATTTTTGGGACTCGTCGCAGGGATTCTATTTTTGACCCTCCTGCTACGTTATGGCAAGCCTCGGCTCAGACATAGCTCCCATGGGAATGGAAGAGACAATCCTAGCAATGCGCTACCGGGACAGGATAACTAACGTCCTCGGATGGGCCAGGCTGAGAGATCTAAACATGACCTGGTTCCTTTCATTCAGACCGATATGGCAAAATTGCATTTTACCTGTGCTACGGTGTATGCTTTGCGGCGATGAATGCGTGTTGGACATCTGTCTTTCACTTCCATCAGCAGTACCAATGGACGTCGATACTTTGCTCAGTCCAATAACGGCTCACGCATTGTGTTGTCCCCAGCGGCTACCAATCCTGATGACGGCATTAGTGGAGACTCCTGTGCTACAACCAAGTGGTGACAGTGGAGCGAGTGACAAAAGCAACATCATCCAGGTACAACGTTCTGTGAGCATTGCTGGTCCTGCCTTCGATGACAGCAATCATTCTCACACCTGCCAAGTTACAGCGCTATCTAATTTGGTTGAACTATCACCTGATTTTGTAGACCAATTCTTTGAGAGCCTGTCTGATACGATGTTCTCACCCATAGAGAAACAATAACTTTTTTTAGAAGCTTTCCGACACACAGCGTTCCCATGAACTCTGAATTCGGCCTTCAGTTTTGATCAACAAAAAACTGCCAAGAGCTTTGGAAATCTATTTTCTTTGAATTGGACAATTTTTCTAATATTGACCTTTTTTGGCACAAACAATTCTTTGCTTAACGTAAAAACTATTCTTAGAGAACAGAAGCTTCACACTTCTATTTCTAAACACATCTAGAGACATAACAACATTACACCAGCCTCTAGCACACATGTTATTACAATGCATTTTTATGTGATGATTTATCTCGCCTTTTCTTCTGTCAGAGATACTTCATGTGTAATTCCTTTTGCATAATCGTTCATTGATTCCATATGCAATAATTTTTTGAATGATTACTATGCTTTAAAAAACGTACAGTACCTAAATCCATGTATTACAAGTACGCCTATTTCGAATGCATTTATGTATTTTGGGGTGGGCAATGTTACACATGCATCTAATTGCTTTAGTTTTAGTAATTTTGATGGACATTAACCCGTGGAGTGGGTGTTGCGTGTTTATCTAGGTTCCTGATCGATACTGTGACCTTATGCCCCTATTCGGCTATAAATCCATTTATTCCCTATATTGGCATAACCGTTCAAGTGCGATTTTCTGAAAAGTCATCTCTGGCCTCACACGAACAGAGCCACATTCCAGCATAGTTCCCTCTGCCACTTCCTTTGCGACCAATTAGTGCAATGACAGAGCAGCAGTCACTATCTGATATTCCTAGATAACACTCTGAGTTCTTCAACAAGATAAAAACTCAGCAAACCTGGAAATCCCCGCTTGCTATGTTTTGATTAGTAATAGAACTCTAATGAGCAACTGATAACTATCACTTCCTAGTGACATCTTTAATTGACGTCTTATGTCCAGCAAACTTGCGTCAAACCCGGCACCTGTCAGGTATAAATATTACCAACGTTGCCTTAAGCAATGCCTGTTGCCTGTTGTACGAGCTACTGAAGCCAGCTGCCTGCACGACCCCGTGTTGGTAAATCTAGCACTCTGTCGCTGCAGCCTGCTATCCTGTGGTGGTGAAGCTGCTGATACAATTATCGCCGCTAAAGCGCGACCTATGGTGCAGTACGCTTAAGGAGCTGAGCAGCCGTCCCTCTGCGAAGACATCCAGCAGATTCCAGCTGCCCGCGGACGCTGTCCCCCCTCCTTCCTCGACGCGCTGAAGAGAAGCAGCTGCCTTTCTCGTGCAGAGAAATCCAGCCACGGCGTTTCCGGTTTACCCTCGCGGGTGACTGGGATATCGAGAGAGACCCCTGAAGGAGATACCAATCCTCCATCATTCTATTCAGAGGTATGGTGTTGACTAAACCCTTAAACGAGAATTCTTGAAACAAACCTTGGCAAAACCAACTTAACTTAAAGCTACTTACTTACTCCCCTTTCACGTGTTAGGCTTAGGTCAGGCACACTGGGGTAGGCTTAGTTAGAAGCACCAGTTGAGTATGTTAGCCTAATGTATATATGACTGTATATATGTTTTATTACTTTTAAACCATTGTATGGCTAAGAAACCATATCAATGCTTTTACAGTTCTATTTCGCAATACTTATCTTACTGTACGTACTTTTTATAATAACAATTATTGCAATTGTGGCAATGCATTTCTCTTGTACAAGAAGAAAGACTGTTCAATAAATGTTACACCTTTATTGACAAACGCCCGTCTCTCTATTCTCTACATCTCGTGAAAGTAAACTGCACTAGACTGACTGAGTGAAATACATGTCTATTGTTTCACACGACCCTAGAGATTGACTCTTGATCTGAGGAGCAAAGTTGTCATGTTGCACGGTTGTTGGAAAGCTGAATCCCTTCTTGTCTGTGCCAAGGAAGCTGATCACTTCCTATGCAGAGAAGAAAGTTTCCAGTGACCTCTGAGCTAGTTGGTAACACAACCCAATTAAGTTTAGCATAGTCAGTGGAGGCCTGGAATATCCGCAGTTTCACGTCGATACTACTGTTTATGTTATTCCAATGCGCAGGGCCTAGTGGGAAACTAGGAACTACACTACACTGGGAGCCGCGAAGCAGACTGTTGCCCTATATTGGAAGAAAGCAGAAACGCCCTCCATCAATGTATGGTTTACACGCATATGGCACACGGTGGCAATGGATTTACTCACGGCACTTCTACAGCTTCGAGAAGTCAAACTCACGAGGCTGTGGAAGCCACTGGTGGAACATCTGGGACAGCTGGAAAATGCTAGAGTGTAGCCACCAAGACTTCGCGCTCTACAGCTCTTTGATGAGGCAGTACACCCCACTGACCCGGAGTTTTTTGGGAACCCTACTGAGTAGTCGCCCAGTACAATACCCCCAGAAATGCTTCAAGTCTTAGATACCTCCCTTCACGGCACACTGGTCCATGCTGATGCCCTCGACCCCCCCACACATCATCAGAGCCAATGTCTGCTATAGCTGGATGACTGTACTGCAACGGCGTGAAATGATTCGGAAGATATACCAGGACACCCCTGACGCCCCCTACCACACATTACACCATCTCTCCCGTTACCCTCTTCCCTTTCTTTGTCTATGCATCTTGGTTATGTATGGGTGTACTTTTGTTTGTCTTTCTATTATCTTTTCTTGTTCACAATTTACAGCACATGGATACATCACTGACATTGTAACTCAGCTTAGGCATGTTCATAGAAAAGGAGGGCTAAATTGTTTGATGGTGCTTTTGCCCTGCAACACTGTGCCATCACTGCTAACCAGTTGTAACTATAAGATGCTAATAACAGAGATATGTACTGCTGCTGTTGTCGTTTACCACTAGTCTGGAAAGAATGAAATGCGTATAGCGATGTCACCGGGCTGCCTAGGCCTACTACGCCAACACTAACTGTAATAATATGAGGCCCATGAACTTCAGCTCTCATTCCTTTTGTATTGCCTTGAAATATCTGCATATTATTGCACTAACTGTTATGATGTATTTACTTGTATTACTTTTCTTTGTAAATACCAATACAAACGTTTTGAAACAAAAACATGTAAAGCATTTTTTGATATGTACTACTGTCAATGTAATATTAAGTAATGCAAATACTCTCAATGCACTACTACATTCAGCTGCGCACTATGTATATAAATCTCTAACCATCTAGTAAGTAAAATAGTACCTATGTCATCTAGAAATCCTCCTGTGTATCCCATGCAATTATTCAATTATCCATCCAGCACTATCTATGCATCCTATCAGTCTGCCAAAACCTACACACTTATAAATTCAGCATGTATTCTCTTTACAAATGTGAAAATATTCTATTAACTAGTCAAGTATCTACGGAATTAGCTAATCAGAAAAACTAGTATAGATACAATATTCTGGGCACTATGTATGTAGACCCCCTAATCAGCTACATAGTATTGATACAGTTTTTGAAATACTCAGTTAGTACATATGCAGTCTAGAACACCTTCTGTCTGTTCCATGCACTTGTCCATTCACCCATCCAGCACTATGTATGCATCCGATCACTTTTCCAATATCTAAGTATTTATAAATGTATCTTCCACTATTATTTCAGTACTGAAATTATTCTATTTATTAGTCATATACTTAACGATTGGCCTAGCCACTAACCCTAGTACAGGTGAATTTCTTTATATACTATGCATGTAGACATGTAACAAGCTACATACTATTAATACACTCTCCAAAATACCGGGTAAATACCTATGAAATGTTGGAATTCCTCTCTTATAGGATCCCATATGACCTGAAAAACAAGATTTGATTGGTTCATAACATTTCCCATTGTAACTATTGAAGGACCCCACCCATTTTAATCATTCTTGTCAGAGCATCTTTGGAGAGATATATCTGTGCTTTCAAGTAAACCCTTATTTCATCATTTGTTTCAGTGTTTTTTTGTCTAGGAATCCTTCTCTTTATTCCACGCACTTTTCCATTCACCCATCCACCTCTATCTATTTAGTCTATTACTCCATGAATACCTAGGCATGTTTAAATTCACTATACACTCTTTTTGTAATTCTGTAATTATTGTAGTTACTAGTTATGCACTTATGGAATGGCCTAGCTAGTAACACAAGTACAGCTATAATAATGTGCGCACTATTCAAACAGTTCTCTAGCTAGATATTATCAATACACTCTTCTAAATACCCAGTTAGTACTTATATAGTGTAGGAATCGTCCAGTCTTTCCTATGCACTTCTTTAATCACTTATCTACCAGTATCTATTTATCCTATCACTCCACCAATACGTAAGCACTTATAAATGAAGTATTCACTCTGTTTGCAGCATTATCATCATTCCAGTTACTAGTGGTATTCTTATAAAATGACTTAGGCACAAACACAAGTACACATTCAATATGGTGTGCATACTCCCTTCAAATCTCTAAATAGATACATATTATTGATCCACTTCATTCAATATTGAAGTAGTACCCATACAACATAGGAAACCTCCTGTCACTCTCATGCAATTCTTCAATCACCCAACCAGCACTATGTTCTAATTGTAGTAGTCTGCCAATACCTAGCACTTACGGATCAGATTTACAAGCACCGTTCACCACCAGTACGTCACTTTTTGTAACCTACTGATGGCACAAGACACTCCTTCATATTTATAAGGAGAGAAAAAGCCAACTTGCGTAGGTTTTCTTCTCCTTGTAAATACGACCCCTTCATACCCAGCACTTTGCATTGTAAGGGCGTTCCATAGGTGATGCTGTGGGTGTTCCCATGCAACACTCATAGAACAAGACACATCTCTAGATTTATGAGAAATCGTAAATCTGGAGATGTGTGTGAATGCTGCACCATCCTAGAGTTGGTGTAGCAAGGCACAACGTGGAGAATTGTTTTCATTTCTCCTCATATTTTCCTCTTTCAATGCATGCTGCATTTCACAGCATACGTTGAAAGAGGAAAATGCCTTTTCTGATTGTTTTTGTGCAGGAAGGTGTCAATACCTGTGCAAATACAATCTCCGCACAACACAGATGTCCTTGCACCATGGTGAAGGGTACCTGTGTCACTGCATGGCTGCAGTTTGTGCAGCAGTGCAGAGGAAAGCATAGAGTTGCAACATATTTATGTACATATGTCACATCTCTGTGCTTCAGAAGTGCCACAGCGCAATGCAGCTAAAGAGCTTGGACTGTAAGGCCGCGGTACTTCCTCATAAATCTTCAGCTATATATTCACCATACACAACTAATGAATTCTTTCAGTCATTCATGCTCTGCACATATATTCAACCAAACTTTCACACATTATCATACAATATAGTTCTTTCTTTTAACCAGATAAGTTAGTTCTGATAAAAACTTTTTTTTCTTCGCTTTTTCTTTTATATTTTTTTTATTTTTCAGAACAATTTCTATTTTTTGGTGTTTTTAAAAAAAGAACGGAAAAAACAGGAAACTTCAGGAATTCTTTTTTATTCCTTAAAACAAAACAAAACAAAAAATTAGCAACAATGATTCCATTGCGCAGCACAAACTGCTTCTACAGACTGCTCTCCAAAGCATATTAGTTTTTTGCACTTTATGCAGTGCTGCTCTAGAAAGTCAAAGTCTGGCATGATGTCTGGTGCAGGTGTTGCAGAAGATGTACCAGAAGTACTTGGAATTGCAGCTGGAGGATTCAGTTCCGCTCGTCTACACTCCTCCTGAGCCAGATTCACAGGATGTATAGTGTTCAGATGTTTATACATTGACACAGTACCACAGGAATGTTTCTTTTCACTACTGCCTCTAGATAAAACTCTTTGTCAAATGTGACAGGTGACTTTTAAAGCATTTACCTTCTTCTACCCGGGTGGAAAGGTAAAGAACTTCCACACAATGGATTCGGGCCTATTTGGACGTAGTGGTTCTTCCAAAAATTATTCTTGAGAACAATGTTCCTGCTCCTGCTTTCCTGAAGCCATGTTCTTCTTCTTTTTTTTTTAAACACCAAAAAATGATGATGTAAAGGTTCTTGTAAGCACACAGATGTCTTTGCAACGATGCTAAATCAAGAATGATTGAAATGGGTGGGGTTCTTCAATAGTTACAATGGGGAATGTTATGAACCAATCAAATCTTTTTTTTTCAGGTCATATGGGATCGGTTCACCATACGCTTACGAATCATGCACCCAACGCGACTTGGCGAAAGTACATTTAAAAGTAATATACGTTTATTTTAAATACAAATATATTATTTTTATAACTATCTTAGATAATGTCTTGCCCTAATATGTATATTAACGATACATATATATAATTTTTGACATGAAAAAAATTAGCAGGAGTTGCGCATCCAGCGCGCACCTTCAAGTATATGACGTCATTGCGCGACCCACCACCGCGCAAGCATCACATACTGTAATGCGCATGTGCTGCGAATGCGCAGGAGCACGAGTCGCAGATCCATCGCATAACTATCGCGCACATCACGTAATGTTAAATGTATATGACGTAACTGAAAAAACACGAAGCCGTTGCTTAACGGATGCGGATCCTTCACAACTTTTCTAAAATGGCGGCTAGAATCTGCGCACCTATCGTGATGGGTACGCAACTCCCCAAAAACTTTTTAAAAAACTATTAAAATATAATAAATAAATAAAAAAAAATATATATATATATCTATATGCGGCAGTCCAGCCGCAGAGTATGCACCACCCCGTTAACGTGGGGGTCACGGCAGTGAAGTAGCAGCCGTACATGGGATCGAGGACGGGCCCACTTGTGGAGTCCATCCAGGACTTGATTGTGTGCTTTCCGCACTACACTTCCCAGAAGTCTCATTGGAGCCTCCCATCGGCGGGTGAGTTATACGTATTTGGAGAAGTGTAGCGGGTGCGCACACCGCTTCCGTTAAAGCCCCTGAAGAGAAGCAGATGGAGCTGCGAAACGCGTCGGGCAGATCCATTATGGAGCGGCGTCTACAAGCGGATCCCCGTCCTCACCTACACATAAATAAAGCTGCTGCTCGCGTGCTACTCAATGGTGGACAACCTTGGAGCGAGAATCTATACGCGGCAGTCCAGCCGCAGAGTATGCACCACCCCGTTAACGTGGGGGTCACGGCAGTGAAGTAGCAGCCGTACATGGGATCGAGGACGGGCCCACTTGTGGAGTCCATCCAGGACTTGATTGTGTGCTTTCCGCACTACACTTCCCAGAAGTCTCATTGGAGCCTCCCATCGGCGGGTGAGTTATACGTATTTGGAGAAGTGTAGCGGGTGTAACCTTGGAGCGAGAATATATATATATATATATATATATATATATATATATATATATATATATATATATATATATATATATATATATATATATATATATAACGCTCCGATTCCTCTTTTCTTCAAAAGAAGACAACAGCACTCGAGAGGTACTTTCAAACGTGCAGGTTTATTTCATGCAGGCACTCTCCACAGACGCGTTTCGGCGTGTTGCCTTCGTCAGTGTGGTAACAGTGATTTTTACTTTTGGATGGATTAAATACACCATTTTCACTTTCTTACTCTGTGCATAGAGATAGATAGAGGACAACCCCACTAAAGACGCTATAGGCGCCATCTTGGAGTGTGAAATGTGCAACCTAAAAAATTATCACAGATTGTACAATAAAGCCCATTGATGGGCAAATCCATACAGGTAGTGGGTATAAATGTTAGATTATAAGTTTCTGATGTAAACAACAAAAATAAAGCCGTGGATCGGCTATATTTGTGGACGGAATCGGCTGAAATTTTCAGGAAAATGGCACATTTTGTTTCTGAGCAGCCCCTCAAAATTTGGGGGGTTTTCGTCAAGGGGGGGCCGAGAAAAAACGTGTTTTTCCCATTCATTTTTCCATAGGGCGTTTGGCCTCACTTTTAGCTCGAACGGCTGAATGGATTTGCACGAAACTTGGCAAAATTGTAGGGACTGTTAGCCCGATGTGCCTTTGCTGGGTCTCAATATATGTGTTTCAGTGGATTTTGAGAAATTACCGTTTTAAAAAACAGATATATCTGTGACAGCGTCCCGGATAGCGCTCCGGTTCGCGAACTTTTCGCGTAACGGAACTTTGCGAAGCGAAGCTGATTGGCTCTCCGGTGTCTGTCAACATTCTAAACAGTCCAGAGCGGCCGCCATCTTGTCTCTCGGTAGGATCGAGAGACAAGAAGAGGAGAAAAACGAAGGGGGAATTTAATGAAAGGGGGCAAGGTAGACCCTTCTTGACCCCCTAGGAATGATGTTGGGGTTATTAAAGGGTCCAGCGGGGCAAATAAAAAAAAATTGATTTTTTGTGGTAGAAGCGCCTTCCGGTTTGCGAACCGGGTAGCGAACCGAGGCGCGAAACGGGAATTCGCCATTTTGTGTTTCCTTTTAATTAAATTACAAGATGGAGGAAAAACAATGTGAGAAATGGGTATAAGGGGGTACGGGAGACGTATCCTGACCCCCTATGTTTTCTGAGGGTGGCTGAGGATGCTCATATATGTTGATACTTGTCTTCCAGCGGCTGCGCGTGAGCGTTTTTTTTTTTTTTGCTGCGTGACGTCTGTTAACGTTTGATTTGAAGGAAATCAGGAAGTGTTGACCGCCATTTTGACACTGAGAGTAAATATATTGTTAAAAATAATTGTTATAAATTAATCCGTATTGAAAACATTGTCTGCGCCATCTTGCTTTTTTTCCAATGGCACACTTTTGTCGTGCACGGCAGCCATTTTAGATGCTTTGACCAGACCCACTCTCTGCACGCCGCCGATCGTGACATCTGTTAACGTTCGATTCGAAGGAAATCAGGAAGTGTTGACCGCCATTTTGACACTGCGAGTAAATATATTGTTAAAAATAATTGTTATAAATTAATCCGTATTGATAAACATTGTCTGCGCCATCTTGCTTTTTTTCCAATGCCACACTTTTGTCGTGCATGGCAGCCATTTTAGATGCCTTGACCAGACCCACTCTCTGCACGCCGCCGATCCTCAGCATGGCTCCCCACCCTCGCAAGCATCTCCCCCACGCACTGGTCACCCCCGCTCTCTCTCTTATGCATGGGCCATAAACCTCCCCCCATCTGCGCTGCTCTTCCCTGAGAATGACACCCTGTGCCCGCCCGACACCTCCCTTTCACCCTATTCACTACCGCACCCTCTGACACTCCTCTTCATTTGTGTCTGATTGTCTAGGCCGGTCCCAGGCTATCACCTAGCCCAGCGGATGTAGTTTATGGCCTCAACTGTAAAGAATCACCCCTCTTCAAAGGAGTTACAGTAGATCAAGGCCCCCACCCGATGAGATCCGTCACACCACATGCGTTCCAACTATCTGATAACGATCCTGTATTGTGATTGGGGAGGGGATTCTCACTATGAGGGTGTGTGGGACCGAGCCTGAAGCAGAAGATTCCAGGGATGCCTTTTTGTACATCAAAGTCTTCACAATTATGTGTCACATTAAAAATACATAGCACTCCAACAAAGTAGTAGGATTATAACACTTTAATAACTTATAAATAAATACAAAGCACCAAAAACAGTAAACACGTTAAAAAAAAAATTTAAACAAAGCAACAATGGTCAGTAGCGGTCTGTTGTGCGAATAGTCCGAAGACAGCACAACGCGCTTAGATCTGGACGGCACACAGGTGATGTCCTTTACTTGCCGCACTGGTCTTGGCATCCTACTATGCTGCGCGGAAAAACGCGTGGGGCGCCCCGGGGGGGGGGGGGGGGGGGGGGGGGCGGCGTGAACGGGCCTCCCCAGGTGGAGGCTCGTCGGCTGTAGTGAGGCACCTCTTTAGCGTTTCACTTGCCATTCAGCGGTTTTCTGCCCGCTTTTGCTGCACTGTGCCTCATCCGCCATTCAGCTGTTTACCGCCCGCTCTTGCGGCTACAGCGTCTCGCTCACCATCTAGTTGAATTGCGACCACTCTTGAGGTGCAGCGATAGGCAGCTGCCACAGGACTCTTAAAATGGCGGCCGGCTCTTCGGATTTGGGCCTGGTCCACTAAAATGGCCCTGGGACACCTTGGAACTCGGACGCTTGTCTGCTAAGGCTTGGGCCCCATTCTCGAAAGCTTCCCCTCAGCCTTGAAGATTCTACAAAAGTCTTGGGGGCCCCCCGACTCCCGCAGGCTTCCGGTGGGGAGTGGCTGCCATGATTGCTTGCGGAATGGCCATGACGGAGCTACGAGATGGTGGTGCTCTCATGCTGACGCCAGCTTCAGTCTGAAACATCCAGAAACACTGTAGACTATAAATTCGATGACTTCCGGTGGAGCCTCAACGTGACCCGGTAGGGAAGAACTTGCCCTCCCCTCTTTTGACTGATGGTTCTTGTTGCCTGTCCCCTCTGTTGTCATCTAACAGAACTTTTTTGGATTGCAGAGTGAGAAAAAAAAAAGTGGGGCTTTCATCGTTTGGGAAAAAAAAATGTTTCAATCCAATGAAAAGTGTTATTTTTAGGTCATATGATCAAGCATTTCATCATTAGGAAACCAAAAGTAAAATGAACCAATGAAAAGTTTTATAAACAAGTCACATGACCTGTTATGCGGCTTTGGGCTATAAAAAGCCTACAAAATCCGGTGGCCTGTGAGGCGGCGTCAGTAGCGGACCGATGTGCGAATAGGCCGAAGGCAGCACAACGTGTCGAGATCCGGATGGCACCGAGGTGGTGTCCAGCAAGTTGCCACATCGGTGTGGCTATCCTACAATGCTGCGCCGAAAGACGGTGTGGGGTGCCCGGGGGGGGGGGAGGCGGCGCGAACTGGCCTGTCCCCCCTCCCTAGGTGGAGGCACTTCATGTTCAGTGCGGTGCCCTTTGCCGTTTCACTCGCCGTTCAGCAGAGTTGCGGCCGCACTTGCTGCTACAGTAGACCGAAGACAGCACAACGCGTCGAGATCCGGATGGCACCGAGGTGGTGTCCCGAAAGTTGCCGCACTGGTGTGGCTATCCTACAATATTGCGCCGAAAGACGGCGTGGGGTGCCCGGGGGGGGGGAGGCGGCTTAAACGGGCCTCTCCCACCTCCCCAGGTAGAGGCACCTCATCTGCAGTGGGGCACCTCTTAGCGTTTCACTTGCCTTCCAGCTGCATTGCGCCCGCTCTTGCGGCACAGTGCCTCACCCTCCATCCAGCTGAGTTCCTCCCGCTCTTGCGGTATAGCGTCTCGCCCACCATCCAGCTGAGTTCCGCCCGCTCTTGCGGTACAGTGACTCACCCGCCATCTAGCTGAATTGCGGCTACTCTTGCGATGCAGCGATAGCCGGCTGCAACAGGACTCTCAAAATGGTGGCCAGCTCTTTGGATTTGGGGCTGGTCCACTAAAATGGTCCTGGGACACCTTGGAACTCGGACGCTTGCCTGCTAGGGCATGGGCCCCATTCACGAAAGCGTCCCCTCTTTTGATTGATTGTTCTTGTTGCCTATCTCTTCTGTTGTCATTTAACGGAACCTTTTTGGACTGCCAAAAGGGGTTCTGGTCCGACCGCTGGTTGGTGGAGACATTTTGACTATATACTGGACCTGCCCGGCCTCGCCCAAAATGACGCCGGTATAAATGGGACTCGTAACTCCTTGTTGTGTACTGGTTGCCCAACCTTGATATCACGAGATACGTATGCAGTTTTGAAGCACATGGCGGGCGGGGACGAGTACTGATTGAACATTTGGACATCCCTATTGATATTAAGTTCTGATGTGTTATTGATTACTGTACTATTGAAAGTTCGAATTAACGTCACCCATGGTACTTGCCCGCAAATGTATATCTAGATAATTTTATTGTAACTGGCCCTGTCGTACTTTCATTATAAAATGTACGTCCACCGATTCCGCAACTGTTAGACACCTTACTTCTTGCAACCTAATGGCCCGCACGTTACGTTCTTCTGCAGTGTAAATGTCCCCTCATCATATACGATTCGAGTTTGCTCCGTGGCCGGCCCACGTGGTTATAGGCCCGTATTTGTATACTGACATTTTCACAATAAAGGTTTTTAAAACAAAACATGGTAGTAGTACCTTTTTTGGTAAAGTTTTGAATAATAGCCACTGTTTTCGAATCAGTAAAAGGCAAGTGAAATAAAGCAGCCCGATTACATGACGGTTAAAAGGTATAATACGCAGGAACGCAGTAAAGATAATTGGTCAAGGGCTGTTGTGTTTTCCACTCCTGCAACATAAAGTGATCAATAAGAATCCGATATTCATGGCTATCAGCGACTAAGACAGCAGGCCAAGCCTGTTTTTCTCAACGGCTCCCTCATGGGACGAAGAAACACCCTTTTTCTCGAAAAAGGAATATTTAACTTGCAGAACAGTTGTAAATTTCCCGGGAAAATACATTAGCCTGGAACATTGTTAGTGATAAACTGTAAATGCATCTGGGTCCTTTGCTTTACAAGTCAGAGTGAGAAAAAAAAAGGTGGGGCTTTCATCATTTGGGAAAAAAAATGTTCGAAAGCAATGAAAAGCGTTATTTTTAGGTCATATGACCAAGCCTTTCATCATTAGAATAACAAAAGTAAAATGAACCAATGAAAAGTTTTATTAACAAGTCACATGACCTGTTATGCTTACGTTACGCGCTGCGCAGCGCGCTCTGGATCGTTTCCGGGAAACTGCGCCTTGCGCACCGGAGCACTTCCGGGTGCGCTAACGCGGCGCGTCATATGACACATTACGCGACAACGCAGGTCCCGAATATAGTCAAAATGTCTCCACCAACCAGCGGTCGGAACACAACCCCTTTCAGCAGTCCAAAAAGTTCTGTTAAATGACAAGAGAAGGGACAGG
This sequence comes from Lissotriton vulgaris, assembly GCF_964263255.1. Taxonomy (NCBI): domain Eukaryota; kingdom Metazoa; phylum Chordata; class Amphibia; order Caudata; family Salamandridae; genus Lissotriton; species Lissotriton vulgaris. Next base: position 1,291,128,536 of record NC_141689.1, on the reverse strand, counting down.
CAACAAGAACTATCAGTCAAAGAGGGGAGGGCAAGTTCTTCTCTACCGGGTCACGTTGGGGCTCCACCGGAACTGATCGAATTGGTAGTCTACAGTGTTTCTGGATTTTTCAGACTGAAGCTGGCGTCAGCATGAGAGCACCACCATCTCGTGGCTACGTTGTGGCCATTCTGCGAGCAATCATAGCAGTCGCTCCCCACCGGAAGTTAACGGGAGTCGGGGGTCCCGGTGACTGTTGTAGAATCTTCAAGGCTGAGGGGACTCTTTTGGGAATGGGGCCCATGCCCTAGCAGTCAAGCGTCCGAGTTCCACGGTTGCCCAGAGCCATCTTTGCAGGCCAGGCCCAAGTCTGTGGAGCCGACCGCCATTTCGTGAGCTCCGTAGCAGCCGCCTGTCACTGTACCGCAAGATTGGGTGCAATTCCGCTGGATGGCGGGTGAGACGTTGTAATAGCAAGAGCAGGCGCAATTCAGCTGGTCGAGTGAAGCGCTGAGGTGTAGCTGAGAAACCTCCACCTGGGGAGGTGGGGGAGGCTCGTTCGCACCGCCTCTCCCTTCTACTGCACCCCACGCCGTCTCCTGGCGCAGGTATATGTGATGGTCAGACCAGGGCACCGCAGAACGTGTCTTCAGGTCAAACGGATTGTGGGACAAGGTGTGGAGCAGGCGCAATTATCTCGGGGGCCTCCATCAAGTGGTTCAGGGAGGCACCGCCTCACATTGTTTTCCAATGCAGTCAGGTCCACACACAGCCCCGATTTACTTTGAGAATAGTGAAGCTGTAGCAGGTGCAAATAAGCTTCAGACAGTGTTACAAGCGTTGCTCGGAACCCTTAACTATGGCACCCAACATCCAGGACTTATGCCATTTGTGCAAGGCAGTGACATCGAACCATCTCAGGGACCAAGCAACATACCATATCCAGAGTCCTTCCCACAAGATCTGCCTTCCTTCTTACCTAGTTATTGTTCTTTCACTCCCACTCCAGGCTTTTAATCTGTGGATGGAAAACCATTAACCTACACTCACCTATGAAAATCTTACTATTGATGGTTTATTTTGAGCCCAAAATACAAAGGCTTGTTTGGATCGATGTTGTAGCAGGCTGCCATGTAAATAGTTATTTAATAAAACGTTTTACCCTGTTACTTTGCTGGTGTGTTGTATATATTTATAATATTTGCATAGTGTTTGTCGTTATTTTGGGTGGGGTGGGCGGCGGAGCCGAGCTGTCTTGCAGCCATCATGGTGTCGAGCTCAGTTCCTCTCACTAGTTTCGTATTTGTCATGAGGGGTTGTTCATAATGTTTCTATTTTAGCAAGGTCAAAAAGAGATCCCATTAGTGGCCTACTGATTTTGCTTGATTCCTTTTGTTTTTTTAACGATTTTTCACTATCTGCAAAGACTAAACAGAGTATTGCGACTCTGTGCTTGTTTGTAAATAGAGAATGAACCAAAGAGAACCAATTCCAAAATAATAAATGCTAGTGTCGTAATTTGACAATGGCCGGGTTAGCGATTACCTTTGCTACACGTTATTCTCCTTAACTTGGCCATATTAGAAAACGCCATTTTGTATGTTACGGCGGCCATTTTTGGGAATGAGCGGCCTCGTGGTCAGCATGCCCTTTAGTCCTTTGTCCGTGCCGTTGACCATCCGAGTTTGCCCAGCAACAGGCTATTTTTAGTAACGGTCAAGCCTGTACATGCGCAGTCCCAATTGGCCCGTCACCCCTCAGGAATGTTCCGCCAAACTGACCAGTGGAGTTGTAACCCCTCCCATGAGTTGGCTGTGCTCCAAAAATGACCATATATGTACATAAAGCTCTGTAACCTTGTACCGCCTACCTTTTATTACCTGTAAAAATGTATAAAAGAAGGATTTGCACCAACGTTCGGTGTGATACTTCTTGCATTGCCGAAGGGTGCTGTAGGAATGTACCACCACCCCATGGGGTCTTAATAAACTTGTCTTTTGTACTTTTCAGTTTCCGTGCCAACAGTTCTTTGGTGTAAGTGGGTATTTCTGCGGAGCATGTAGGCCTTGGGAACCCAATACCACAAATTGGCGACCACGAAGGGACTCATCGGCGACTCGGATGCCCGAAGGAGAGGTCGTGACAAAGGATTGTAAACTCGCCATGGACGCGTACGCTGCCACCGAGTGACCCGAGTCTTGGCACCCACGGTGTTTTTTTCCTTTCCTTCTGATCTGACCTTCCAGGTGGCGCCGGTAAGCATGGGCGAATTTTGCGAATCTCGCGTTCGCGAATTTTGCGGATTTGCGAACTCGCAATCCGCAAAATCCGCCAATTCACGCGAATTTGCGGATTTTTTTTTTTTTGTGTTCGCGCGTGTTTCTGCCAGTTCGCAAGGGTTTTTACAATTTCGCAATTTGCGAACTTACCTGTCGGGTCGCAAGTTTTGCGAACTTGTTGTTTCTACATGTCCAGCCTGTTTGGGACACTCTTCTTCATCACTGCCACTCTCTGTCACCACTGCCACTCTCTGACTACTCATGCCACCCTCTGGCCCACCCATGCCACCCTCTGTTTCATCACCACACCCTCTGGTTGTCCAGTCTACATTATTTTCGGCAAAGCAAAGCACACCTTCCCTGCCTCAAGTGACCTGAATTAATTTGGGGCTGATTAATGTGTCACAGAATATTTTTTTAGCTGGCACCTGCTTCCTTAGTGCTTCCTGATTAGTGATCTTTTGCACTTGCTAAGTGCTTTCATTGTTGCAAAATTAGTTACAACACCTGCCCTGCCCCAACTGACAATAATGAATTAGGGGCTGATTAATGGATTTTAACTTCCAGCCTGGCTCCTGCTTGTCTCCCTTAGCTGTAATTCAGGACCTTTGTGGCATATGTGTAACTATTCTGAGGTTCAGAGCAGGGTCACATAATAGTTGCAACTGGCAACTGAACTCTGGAGAGGCCCCTCAGGAAGCACTACAGGAAATGGCTACTAATGATGAGCCTGAACTTTTGAACCTGGTAAGTAGTTTCACTTTTGCTAAGATCGTATTTCTGCAATTTAGCACTTACTCGCGGGGTGCGAAGTTGTACTGGCAAGCCGCGAACAGTGCGAGCAAGCCATAAAATCCGCTGCTCGCGGATTTGCGGATTTCACGGGAAATTCGCAAATCTCGCGGATTGCGAATTTACCGAAAATCCGCAAAATCCGCGAGCGAAACGGATTTTCCGCCCATACTTAGGCGCCGGTCTCCGACTGAGTTCTTGATCGTCTGCGTTGCTGGATAGTGCCGTTTGGCTGATTCGATTAAAGACCTTGGCATGTGGAATCTGGACTTTGAGATTTGGGCAAGATTTGTGATCGGTAAGGTAGTCTACGGACGCTTACTGAAGTTCTGTGACTGTGACTATGATTTGAGTTAGCTAACATTTTGATTTTGTGAACTTTGAACCTATATGTGTAGTGCACTTCACATAGGCAGGCATGTAGAGATGTTTCTCTAATTTTGTTGTGTTCTGAGCGGCACATTGTGTGAAGTACTGTAAGTGCCATTTTTATGGTATCACGCTTTCGTGGTACTTTTTGAACATGCCTGTTTTAAGCACGCTCCTAGGGATGCGCTGTTTTGGAAATGGTACCACAATTAGGTTAGCGGAATCACAGCCGGCTCCCCCAGAAGGAACTCCGAACCGTGAGATGTATGTGAAATTTGGCCTTCCCCCTATACTGTACAGTAAATTATGGCATAAATAAACTAGAAATGATCCCGAGTTGCAATGGCCACTACATGGGTCGTTTGATTTACGAAAGGTTCAGTTTGTGGAGCAATGTTTGTTTCAGCGCAGGTCTAGACAGAATATGTTTGATTGTGTACGAATGTGAGAGAAAGCGGTGCGTGAACGTATGAAACGTGAAGTTGCCTTGGCGGACAAAGAGCAGCGCAAGGCTGCTCGAGATAAGGCTTTACAGCTTGAGGAAAAGGAGGCGCAGGAAAAGAAAGAGAGGGAGGAACGGGAACGTAATTTGCAAACGACCGGTCAATTTCCTATTTGACGACCACTTTATCCTGTCCTTACTAATGAAATTGATGATTTTTCGTTATTAGATCGATCACCGCCTCCGTACGTTCCTCCTACGGCTCCGACTGCAGATTCTGATGATGAAGGACAGGATAAGTCGGGAAAAGGGGATAAGTCCGGTGTCAGGTTATCTGCGGAGAAAGCCGCGGACTTGCGTAGTTGGGCCCGTAAATTGAATTTAAATTACGTAACTGTGTCTGACGTTGTGGCTGAAAGGGGTAAATGGACAGAACGACAACTGATGTGTTTTTTTAATACTCTTGCTGATGAAGTTGTTACTACATTTCGTAAATATTCAGAGACTTTAGAACCTAAGGCTGTGTCGGTTCATCGTGAGAATCTGGATAAAGGTCTATTTGTTCTTGCAGATGTCGATACATTTTTCAAACAACTGATCACGCTACGGGATGAGACGTCCAAGTTGCGGGAAGAAAAGAAAAAGGAGTCCGCGCCGGGGCCAACAGAGCAGACTAAGCAGTGTTCTCTCCGGGGTTCAGATAAGAATTCTAACGTGCATGTTATGCCTATGCGTGAAGCTGCACCTTTGTATGTGACACCAAAAGGGGACGGTACAGATGAGGATAAAACATCGAAGGATGCGAAGGGGTATTTTAAATATAATTGGGTGTATACGCCCTGGAATAGAGCAGATGTTATGGCGTTAAAAAATTCCTTACCCGATCTTTGTAAAAATCCAGCAGCATTCTATGAAGGGGTGGAGGGGGCTATTTCCTCCTGTGTTATGACTCTTGTTGATATAGATCTCTTTTTTGGGTTAATTCTTCCGCCTGATATGTGGAGATTGATTCGTAAAAATAATGATGAAACAATGCTTGGGGGAACGTGGAAAGAAATAAACCAGGCTGATTTAGACAGGGAACCTGCATGTAAGCCATGTGATTTGATTCTAGACCTCCCAGCGGCTATCTTAACTAAACTAAAAACGCTCGTTCCTTCTAAAAAGATTGATTGGACCATGCTAGCTTTGTGCAAACAAAAGTTAGATGAAACGGTATCAGATTTCTTTACACGCTTCGAAGAGGCGTTTCACGAATACAGTGGTCAATCGTTAACCAATGATACGGGTAGGCATTTGTTTGTAGATAAGTATGTGGCTAATCTCCTACCGGAGATTGCAAAACGATTAAAGATGAGTGAAAGTTCCTGGGCCACGGCGACCCCTGCGTCTTTGTGAACCATGGCTCAGTATTATGAGCGGCAGGAATTGGAGGCTAAAGAAAGTGTTGATAAGAAAGCGAAGGAATTGAAAACGAAGGTGATGTTGGCACAGGTTCGTGGAACGCAATCTAGAGGGAATGATAGAGGTAGACGAGGAGGGAGCAATGCGTCGTACGGTCGTACGGATATAGCGGAGGACCAATGTGCCTATTGTAAGGAGTTTGGGCATTGGGCTGAAGATTGTCCGGTACTTCGTGAGCAACGTAGTCAGCGTGGTCGAGGAGGTGGAAGGTCGAGGAACAGTTATTCGGGGGCGAGAGGTGGCGGAGGTGATCGTGGTAGGGTTGAAGAGAGGGGCCGTGGCCAGGATGAACGTAATACCTTTGATAGACGGAACTAGTATCAGATATCAGAGAGTGAAAATGTGGAGCATCAGGATTATGTGCATGCATAGGACTGCGTAGGATGGGGTACGGAATCAGTTGAAGTGCCAGTAGATCAGAGAGGTCCATATGTATCAGCGGGCATTTTGGGTTCTACTGATCAGTTTTTAGTCGACACAGGAGCTACTCATAGCGCTTTGTCCAAAAACTTGGTTCCGAGGGCTCCCCTGTCTGGTGAAACGATAACATGTATAGGGTTTGATGGCACACCCTCTCCTAGCCCATTATCACAACCTCTTGCACTTTGTATTGACAAATTCTTTAGTTTTGATCCATTCTTGTTGTCACCTCACACCCCAGATAACATTCTGGGCATTGATTTGCTCAAATATTTCCGAGCAACGATACGTTGTGCTCCCGAGGGAGTGCGAGTTATTTTGAACGATAATTATCCAGATTCAGACAGATTTTGCACTATCCAAGAAATCGAAGCATTAGCCTCTCTCCCGCACACATTATGGGTGACCTCAGACACGGATGTGGGACAGATGCTTATTCCACCTATTCGAATCACTGTAAAGGAGGGAGTACTTTTGCCACGTGTGCCACAGTATGAGATTTCCAGGGAAGGTGAAATTGCCCTGACGCACATTGTTCAAGATGTGGTCACTGCAGGAGTAGTGGGGGAGGTTCCTTACAATGTTTGCAACAGCCCTATTCTTCCGATTCTTAAGAAAGATACTGACGACAAGGTCTATCGATTTATTATTGATTTGAGAGAAATTAACAAAATTGTCATTCCCCAATATCCGGTGGTGTCCGACATCACGACATTGCTCACATTGGTTCCCCCAACAGCGACGACATTTAGTGTCGTTGACCTCAAAAATGCGTTCTTTTCCATCCCCATCCATCCTGATAGCAAATATTTATTTGGCTTTACGTTAAATAATAAATCGTATAGATTTTGTCGTGTTCCTCAAGGTTACACTGAGAGTCCCAGCATCTACAGCCAGGCTTTAAAAAGGCAACTTGATTCTTTTGAATTGCAATCTGGAGTAGCCCTTATACAGTATGTTGACGACCTCCTGTTGACTGCAGACACCTATGCACAATGTGAGGAGAGTACACTCGCTTTGCTTTCTTTCTTGGTGCAGAATAACCACAAAGTTTCTAAGAAAAAGCTTCAATACTGTAGACCCAAGGTGACCTATCTCGGTCATCTTTTGTCTAAGGAGGGGCGTGCATTAACATCAGATCGAATTCAGGCAATTTTAGACACACCAGTTCCCCGCACTCAGAGAGATGTATGTGCCTTTATAGGTTTAACGTCCTTTTGTAGGCAGTGGATCATGGGGTTTTCGCACATTATAAAACCTTTGTTAGCGTTACTGTCCAAAACTACACCAATGCCCCTTGAATGGACAGATGAATGTCAGAATGCTTTTGAACAATTGAGACAGGCCCTTTGTTCTGCCCCTGTGTTAGGTACACCAGATTACACGAAGATTTTCACATTGTACGTGCACGAGAAAGGTGGGTGCGCGTTATCAGTGTTAGTGCAAGCACACGGGGATAAACAAAGGCCATGTGCGTATTTTTCAGCCATTCTTGATCCTGTAGCACGAGGGTTACCTGGGTTTTTCCGAGCAGTTGCAGCAACAGCAGTAGCTATACGGCAGAGTGAGGGAATAGTTTTATCGCACAAATTGTTGGTGTTAGTTCCCCACGCAGTAGATGCCGTGTTAAATCAAACAAAGACCCAATATCTCACGAGTGCACGATTAACGGGATATGAGCTTACACTTTTGGCGCCACATATCACACTGAAAAGATGCGCTACCCTGAACCCTGCCACTTTATTGCCTTATCCGGTTGAGGAAGGTCAGGAAGAAAAACATCATGATTGTGTTTTCCTGACCGAGGAACAAACAAAGGGTCGTGTCGACTTACAGGATATGCCACTTCCAGATGTGGATGGGGAACTGTGGGTTGATGGGTCATGTTTGAGGCTGCCAGATGGCACGACTTCCGCAGCATATGCGATCACGACACTTAAGACAGTGGTAGATACAGCATGAATACCACAGAAATCGGCTCAAGCAGCAGAGCTGATAGCCTTAACGAGAGCCTGTGAGTTGAGTGCTGGCCTATGTGTGAACATCTACACAGACAGCCGGTACGCTTTTGGAGTAGCGCATGATTTCGGCCTGCTCTGGAGAGAACGTGGGTTTTTGACTTCCCATGGAGTACATATCATGCACGGAGAACTAGTGCGTGATCTCCTAAATGCGTTGCTTTGTCCAAAGAAAGTAGCGATAATTAAATGCAGTGCACATAAAAAGATCACTGATAAAGTAGGACAAGGCAATGCCTTTGCAGACAGTATAGCAAGACAAACAGCTATGTCTCGAAATGATTCCCCCATGTATGTAGCAAAGTCACAAGCCGAGCGATGGCATGATACTAGAGCGGAGATACTAGACATCCAAAAATCAGCGACTGAAGCAGAACTTGCAGTGTGGGCAGCAGAGGGGGTGCTGGATGATGAGGGTTGTTGGAGGAGCAAGGACATGGAGAGATGGAAATTGCCTGCAGCTTACTTGCAGGCGATGGTCCAGATGACACACGGATTAGCGCATGTGGGGGCTCTTGCAATCACTCGATTGTTAACGCGAGTTTGGGAACATCCCGAGATTGCCAATACTGCTAAGAGAGTAGTGCAGACCTGCTTGATATGTTTACAGTACAATCCTGCAAAAGGGACCCATACTCCGAAAGGAGGGTTCGTTCCACCTTCTGCACCATTCGAGGTACTCCAAATGGATTACATCCAGCTTGAGCGCTGCAATAACCTTAAGTATGTCTTATTGGTGGTGTGTGCCTTTAGCAAATGGGTTGAGGCCTTCCCCACGAAAGATAATACAGCTTTGAAAACAGCTAAGGTTTTGCTCAAGGAGTACTTCCCTCGATTTGGAGTTTGCAAATTTTTGTGGAGCGATAATGGGCCTCATTTAGTTGGGAAAATAGTGGAATATGTGCTAAAGGGACTGGGGATTCAGCAGAAGTTTCATGATGTGTTCCATCCTCAGTAAGCAGGTCTTGTTGAGCAGTACAATGCCACTTTGAAGCTGAAACTGGCTAAGATTGTGGCATCCACGTCATTGAATTGGCCGGATGCCTTACCGCTAGCATTGCTTTCACTTAGATCAGTGCCCCACTCTTGAACTGGCCTCACACCATATGAAGTGGTGTTTGGAAGGCCTATGAATATATGGGGAGTTCCTAAGCCACGATTGTTACATGATGTGCCTTGTATAATGATGAACGATTATTTGGCACGATTAACAAAGGATTTACTTTCTATTCATTAACAGGTTCGAGAAGCGCTCCCTGAAAACTCTATTGGAGAGGCCCATAGTCTCCGTCCTGGAGACTACGTGATGGTGAAATCGTTTGAGAGGGCGAACAGCTTGGAACCAAGGTGGCGTGGCCCCGAGCAAGTCCTCCTGGCAACTTGAACGGCTGTACGAGTGGCCAACAGAAAGCGGTGGGTGCATTCAACTCACTGCCGTCGCGTCTCTCCAGGTCTGGTGACTCCTGCTGTGCTGTCCGACGACAAAGAGATTTTGGATAACGAAAAGAGCCCAGCTGTGACGTCGGCCGAAGCTGAGGGAGCCTTCCCGGACCACACTGTTTCTGGACGACAACGCTACGATTTGCGGCCAAGATAGGAGGAAGATTTTCTTTTTGTGTGAGACTGGTTGGTTACCGCTCTGGGGTTTGTGAAACGGAAGCCGGGAATCTCAAGGGGGGGGGGATCAGTTCTGCCAAGAGTAGCGACACCCGTCTTGACCCCGGAGAAGAAAACAACGGCTACCTTGGAGCTCAGCACCATTGTTTTTATTTTTTGTAGTTGAACATTTGAGACATTGTGAACTCTTGAACTATGGCGTCTTCTGCATCACGAGACAAGAGAATTCTCGGTGACATTTTGTTCGTACTGACAACCGTGGTGATAGCAGTAATAGCCTGGGTAGTAGAACTTGTGGTGCCTGTACGAGAACACTTGCTGCCGACTACCCCGGCTCCATCTGAACACTTTCACTTCACCTTGCCCTACCATGAAGAACGGCACCGACAGACTTACCTGAACAATAGCTTCATTCAAATCTTGCATCAAACTCATAATATGACGAACACTTCTAATTGTTGGGTGTGTGGGATGTTGCCTGGTCATCAGAAGAAAGGGGGCACCCCGCTCATCCCACTCCCATTTTCTCATAATGGTTCCTGTAATGCTTGGTATACTCTCCTATTCACTTTACGATGGCCAACAAAAGGGGGGGTGCTTTTCCGTCTGAATAAAATATGTTACCATGACAGGGATGGTTATCCACGAGCTGAAGGTATTCGATTTGAATGGGAAGAATACCGCCCCGATAATATGTCTGCACCCCGAATTTACAGTAATCAAAGGAATATTAATATGTCCAGCACACATGTTATAAATGTTATAAATACTAAGGCTGATCTGTGCATACGTAATAAAGGTACAATCCCGTTTGGAAAAAGTGAATGTAACACCACACTCACATTTGATAGTCCGAATGGCATCTCGTTTGTGGCATCCCATAATACCTACTTTATTTGCGGAACTAAAGGTTATCATCAGCTCCCTTTAGGGTGGTTAGGCACGTGCTATGTATCTTTTGTATTGCCCCCTGTATTCATTGCCCCGCCAATGTATCACAATGACTATGTGCTTTATCATGATTTCGTGTTAAATCGAGTTAAACGAACTGTGGTTCTGGATGACATTGACCAGACCGATACCGCCTTACAACAATATGTAGACTTTAATTTGGGACTATTTTCCTTTGTGGGGGCTGCTTTGAATAGTCGAAAAATACGATGACTGACTCGTGTTGTTGAGGCCGTAGCCAATGACACTGCTATTGCATTGGGTAACATAATGGAAGAACTTCAGATTTCTAGAATCGTTAAGCTCCAGAATCGCATGGTTCTAGATGTGGTTCTAGCTGACCGAGGGGGGGCATGTAGAATCATCGGAAGTAGCTGCTGCGTGTACATGCCTGATAATTCGCCTTCTGTTTATGATGCGATCTCAAAGCTCCACAAGATCGCAGCTGAAATACACCCGGACAATGGTACTTGGACTCTTTCGGGGTGGTTCTGGTCGATGCTTACCACTTGGGGTTGGAAACTGCTGACGATTTTATGTATCATTGTTGGGATACTGTTCTTTGCCTGTTTATGTATACAATGTGGCCCTGCCTTATGTTCTATGTGCTTATCGGCTTGCATTCCATCCCGACGAACTCTTGCTCAAAATGAAATGATGCTTCATAAAGAAGTTGCTTAAATAATGTTAATTGATATTGAAGACGAGTATCCTGACTACATCCACTATGAGGTAGCTTCAGCTAAACGCTAAAAGGGTCGTCTGTCGTAATTTGACAATGGCCGGGTTAGCGCTTAGCTTTGTTACACGTTATTCTCCTTAACTTGGCCATATTAGAAAACGCCATTTTGTATGTTATGGCGGCCATTTTTGGGAATGAGCGGCCTCATGGTCAGCATGCCCTTTAGTCCTTTGTCTGTGCCGTTGACCATCCGAGTTTGCCCAGCAACAGGCTATTTTTAGTAACGGTCAAGCCTGTACATGCGCAGTCCCAATTGACCAGTCACCCCTCAGGAATGTTCCGCCAAACTGATGAGTGGAGTTGTAACCCCTCCCATGAGTTGGCTGTGCTCCAAAAATGACCATATATGTACATAAAGCTTTGTAACCTTGTACCGCCTACCTTTTATTACCTGTAAAAATGTATAAAAGAAGGATTTGCACCAACGTTCGGTGTGATACTTCTTGCATTGCCGAAGGGTGCTGTAGGAATGTACCACCACCCCATGGGGTCTTAATAAACTTGTCTTTTGTACTTTTCAGTTTCCGTGCCAACAGTTCTTTGGTGTAAGTGGGTATTTCTGCGGAGCATGTAGGCCTTGGGAACCCAATACCACACTAGGATAACAATCAATCAAATGGAGAGGGAAGCCGGCACGACGGATTACAACGGGGGCAAAGGCCTGCGTTACCTACCCTTCACTATCTGCAAAGAGAGAATACTCCTAAAAGAAAAGAGGGGGGGAGGGGGCAGCGTTCAAAGTACATCAGCGTGCATGGATACGAAAATGTTTTTATCTACCACGTACTTGATATTTTACAGCTTTTGGAAAGGGGCGACCACTCGGTCCCCCCGAACGTATGGTTGGGTGCCCCGATCCCCCCGGGAAGCCATTTTTGGGCGGGGGGCGTGGCTCGGCTGGTATGCCCGAAGCGGCGTAGCCGGGGCGCGCCTTTTCCCACCCAAGAGGGGTTGTCCTAGACACCTACACCGAAGACCACGCCCAGTAGGCGTAGCGGAGGAGGGTACACGCCCTCCTGCAGAAGAATAAAAAGAGCGGGAATCCGAAGAAGCGTCCTCTTGTTCCTGTGCTCTGAAGGCTGCACCCACTCGTCGCTCGTGAGCCCTCGACGGAACAAGCAGCAGTAAGGTCATGATCGGTGAGCAGTAATTTCAAGGTCCCTAGAGGGGGGCGCCACCCAGAATGGATGGGAGCGCCCGGGGGAAGGGGGCCATTGGCCCCTCCCTCGGGGAGGCGGCACCCACTAAGGATGGGTCGCCTAGAGAGAGACGGCCATAGGCCCCTCCCAGGGGGGAGGCAGCTAGATGCCCCTCCTACTAATTTCCCGGGGGCCGGATATCCGCGACGGCGGATAGAGAGTGTGGGGATGGGAGGGAGTCCACGCTGTACTTCCTACAGATACCTCACACGGGAACTCAGACGACCTTTAAGATGGCGTCGAGTGGAAAGGGGGCCCCCACCACGACAAGGGAAGTTACAGTTGGCAATAAGGGTAGAGTCCTCTGCGCATGCGCCACTCACACCGTGAGGGCGAGAGTTTTGTTAGTAGGGATCTGACACCGGTTAAGACCTTGCCGTTGGCCCTTAATGTTAGGATGTACAATTTTAATTTAGAATGTATGCATTTGCAGGATGTTAGACTCGGCTAGGAAACCTTTGTATTAGAGATCTGTTAAGGTTAGCCAGAGAACATGTCTTCATCAAAATGTCATAAATGTAAAATTGTACATAATTATGAAACTTTTTATTTAATGTTTTAAATTTTGTTTCATATTTTAATAAATACGGCCGGGAGGGTGACTCCCTCCCGCCTTCCAAAAGTTCAAACCTGTGTCCGACTTCTCCCATCCTTGGGGATTGTGTTGGGAGGGGGTGGCGGGCATCCAGGCCATATGATATTTGCTATTAAAAAAACATTGAAATTCACTGAAAAAACCATAGGTTATAGCCCATATATAGTTAGGAATTAGCATTTACAAAACCTTGAAAATTCACTGAAAAAATCATAGGTTATAGACCATATATAGTTAGGGATTAGCATTCACAAAACCTTATTTTACTCGCACAAAACCATTGAAATTCGCATTTTTAGTTAGTTGCACTAACAATATATTGCGCACCCGCAATCCACTGCTGATGATGTCACATATTACATCATTCATGACATGGTCAGTGACATCACTGATGACATCACTGATGACATCGCTGCAATGGCTACCTTTCCGCATTCATCTTCCGAATCTGAAGGAAATGAGCGACCACCTTTGACAAGAAAAACGGAGGCCACGCTTTTACCATCAGAAGTAATCAGCACATCTTCCGGTGGACGACCTGTATCTCCATCGAGTGCTGAAATGGACTTGAAACCATGTCTGGCGAACGTGCACATGAAATGCAACAACTGTGGAAAACTTCTTGTATACGGAGAGCAAAGCTATACTCTAATTAAACACAAAATTGAGAGTCATAAATGCTCCAAGAAAAGTTAAATTTCTTCACTTTATTTGGATAGTATGACATAGTGAAAAAAGTCGTAGCAACTTTAAGAAATCAAAAGCATCATAACACTTGTTTCCAAAAAAAAAAAAAAAAAAAAAGTTCTTTTCAGAACTAACTCTTTCCACCAAAACATGCTCCAAGAGCATATTATGAGATGTTTTTTCGCTGCTTTCATTTAGTGCGCGACCGGGTGCGCGCACCCACCTATCGCGTACAGGCGTCGAGACACGCATGTGCAGTCATGTGACTTTAAAACAACACTTCCAATTGGTTCTTACTAGTTTCTATTCTGCAATTTAAACGGAACACCCCACCCACTTCCCTAGAAAACCAGTTTATCGAAAAACTTTTAAAGCCTCTTATGAAATATTCAACATCAATCACATAGCAGAGTACTAAATAGCACTATATACACTCCGTCCCTTAATTATAAGAGACTTATTGCTATGTAAAAGCAACTTTTGTTTTCACGCGATAATGTGAAATGCTGAGCCTGTTACACAATTTGCTTTCACATATATGTTACTATTCTCCTTCGAGCACTAACACCGTAGAAAATACCACCAATAGCGGTGATATTTTTTACACCGAGAACGGGCAATTTGTATCGCTTAGAGCCCTTACAATTATAAAGTTTTATTTCCTAAGTCTCTGATCTCCAACTGTGCAACGTGGCTCCCCTGTGTGTCGTAATAAGGTCCATAAACAAAAACTACAGGGCCAGCATTATAAACATGCACAGAACCACAAAACGACAAGAGCCACCATGTTGATATATATCCTTAATATAATAAACCTCTGAGAATAAATACATATTTCCGTGGCACCCCATAACACAAATGTGGCGTCCTCTGACTCTGCTCCATTACCAAACACCCTAACTCCCCGCCCCCCTCACTTTTCACTAAACTCCGCACTCCACCCCACCCGGACCCCCTATTACAAACCCCCAACCTACCCTCCCTGCCCAAACCCACCATGAACCTCAAACCGCCCCTAGAAAACTTATAAGACACAGGATTACTAAAACTCAAAGAATACGCAACAGGCAGATAATGTAAATAGTACATAAAGGCACATATTTTTTCCATAATACTATTTAAAAACATGTTCTATTTTTTATAAATCTAGCATGCATCTGACCCTCTAGAACTGCTTTCAAAACGTGAACTATAAACCTCTACTTTTCATTTTCAAACCATACACTTTCATCTGACCCTCTAGAACTGCTTTCAAAACGTGAACTATAAACCTCTACTTTTCATTTTCAAACCATACACTTTCAATTACATTATTTTTTTTTCACAATTCATGTAATGTTACACACCTTTTCTAAAATACACCAGTCCCTATTATTTATAAGGATTTATTTTCAGTCTTCATCAGTGACACTTTCTTAACATATAATGGAAATCACTGTAACTTTTTAAACGACAATGCTAACGCAGTAAAAATAACCCTTCATTTGCTTTCCTTTAAGAATGCAGACTATGTACCCCACGCATGCTTTTCTTGATCTTTGTATTTGGCAGCGAATACCGACCTTGAATCGGAAGACATGAACAAGACCGCCATTGTCACATTTAAAACTGAACGTTGCATCTGCTCACACACATATCTTTCACTAAGCTAACATTCACAGAAAACAGCATTAATGTAAAAAAAAATTGACCTTGCTTTACAACTCCCTCAAATCACTCCCTTATTTTTTAACGCATCTTCCAGTTCAAAAAAAGCTACTTTTTTGATAACTACTAAGCAATATATAAGTGACTAGACTCCTAGAAAATGTATCAAGTCATTTTGCTCCTCTCCACTGCATAGCCGGCGACCTAATTCTGTGGAGTTGCTATACAACCAGCGGTGCTGCGCCATTTCCTTTACCATCTTGAGAAATTCAAAATGGATGTCCCTCCTGCCTTCGCAAACGAGCCGGGCCACTTAGAACTATTTCGACAGAGAATGCTTCTGTACTACGGCACCTTACCACTCTCAACTTTGAATACTTCATATCGATTATCATTTCCATATTCGTATTTCACCTGTGTGCAGCCTGTATTTCATTGCCTAAGCTGTGATTTCACGTGGGCCCTGGATTTATGTCTGTGCAATTTGGTACCTCCTGAACCGAATTACAATCACCTCATGAATCTGTTACTTGATCATGAACAGCTTTGTTACAACGGAGGGTTTATGGCCTTTGCAGCGATACAAGGAGTTCTGGGTCATTGGAATATATTCGCAGCGGCGCAAGATTTCCTAACAGAGAGCTACATCGAAAACCCACCGAGCTGCCCTATGATGGTAAAAGACGCTCCAATAATGACAGATCATGAATGCTCCTTTCATCTTCTCAATTGTATGGCTGACATGTTTTCAGATGATAACAGTAATTTCATGTTAGAGGCACTTGCTGCATACTTTGCCTACACAATGGATGGTTAACTCTTTCCTAACAGCGAGCTACATCGAAAACCCACCGACCTGCCCTCTGATGGTAAAAGAGGCTCGGATTATAACAGATCATCAGTTCTGCTTTACTCTTTTCCATTGGATAGCTGACATACTTTCAAATGATAAAACTGATTTCCTGTTACAAGCAGAAGCTACCTATTTTGCCTAAACAATGCTTCAATAACTCTTATACAAGCCATTGACGTCCTCAATTCCTTTTTAGTTTTCTATATTCGTCATGTTCTTTTCCATATTTTCTTTTGAAGAACAGACCTATTGGCTTTACTAACAGTGGACATTATGAGTTCGTGTTGTTTGACAGCTGATTCATAAAGTAATGATGTATAACCACTTGCATTTTCATATATCGTTCCTAAACTGAAAGGCCAGAGACCTTCTTCCATTTATTAAAATATAATATACTTCCTTATAAGAGTGTACAATGTTTTTTTCCAACTATATTCATTTTTCTTCAACTATAGCGTTTGTATTCCATGTACTACTGACAATACCAATTACTGTGTTTTTTGCAATTTCTGTACTCATATTACATAATAATTTGCCTTTAAAACAGTACATTTCTAAATAAACATTTCAAATATTCACGGTTTCTCTTTTAATCCATAATCTCAACTGAAATGATTTCATATTGAAAAACTATTCATGGGTTCCACATAACCTTAACTGTAGACACTAAGGACCTTATTTATAAAGACCTTCAGCCGCCAGTGCCTCATTTTTTAAAATGGGAAAAAGTGACGCACCGGTGGCGCAAGGCCTTCATAAATAAAGTCCTGAATGTTTTCTTTTCTCGACCTCACTTACTGATACTAGAACCTGCAAGCCAATTACGGCCCGTGAACTCTTTCTTAGTAGGTCGCGCACCGTAAAGACAGTTATACCACTGTTAACATTTTTTTTTTACTGTTACCAAGCACCGACACAGTTCCGCTTCACTCAGAGTTAATCACTGCTCCCACGCTTCTACAGGCCAGACGCTATGTCGTATTTCTCTCCTTATCACCCTTTCATCTCCACAATAACAAACAGTTCTCCGCCTGCCACCAGAGAACAGACTCAGATGCAGAGGCACCAAAGAGTGAACCCATCACCAACTGCCATCTCCGGCTGTTTCCATGGTTACACCTCATTCTGCACCTTGCTGAAGGCACAGGTCAAAAGTTCATGTCTTAACATTCTACAACAAACTAAGAACACTATTTTCCCTCCAGAAACACCTGCCAATACACAGCTCTGTTACATGTCTTGTTTTTTCACACCCAATAGTACTTTTCGTTTAACATAAACATTAACATGGAACGTACTGTTCAATCTCCACTTGTTACAATCAACCAATCATTTTTATTTTTTAAACCACACCCAGCCTCTTCCTTTTTCTTTATTTAGAATTTCAACTTCTAACTACCATTCCACTTCCAGAACCGATCGGAGGACGACTACAAATCCCTTGAAAATGAAGGTCTGGCTAATAGGACACAGTTATATTCACTGGAGTGAAAAATAAGCAGTAAGCAGACGAATTTGCAACCTCGGCTTACCAAATGTACACATAACATGGATTGCCAAAAGAGGATTGAAATGTCACCAATTGATTCCATTGGTGAAAACATTTATGCATCTCCCAGAACCAGACCTTATAATTATGCACTGTGGTGGGAACTATCTAGGCACAATCACTGGGGTAGGTCTGGAAATGCTTCTAAAAGACACCTTTCGACAATTGATGACACTTTTTCCTCGATCTGCCTTGGTATATTCCAATATATGCCAAAGACAGAAATGGAATTGGTCCAATGAACATTGTGCACAATTTGAGAAAGCAAGGAGACATGTAAATAAATCTGTTTCTACGTTCCTCAGAGATTATAGCATGGGTTCTATTTACCACAACAACTTGCGATACCACATGCAAGACGTCTATAGGAGAGACGGTGTTCATTTCACGAATGAGGGAAACAGAATCTTCCTCTGCAACATCAGGCTCTGCATCGGTACTTACTTATAAATGCAGAAAACACTCAATTAACACAAGGGCTCTTTTCGGAGCCACCTTATTTCTAAGCACTCAAACTTCTGATTTATCTCCATTTTCACACTCTTCTGAATAGGTGTGCGCGACCGGGTGCGCGCACCCAGTTATTTTTTTTCCGAAAAAAAATATATCTTTTCGCGTTTAAGGGCCTTACTACACACCCCGAGAAAACCTACGCAGCAAGACAATCTCTACCTTCTCCCCTTTCCATGTTTCAACGCTTTGAAATGAACAATATATTTACTCGCAGTGACAAAATGGCGGACAAAACTTCCTGATTTCCTTCGAATCGAACGTTAACAGATGTCACGCAGCAAAAAAAAAATCCGCTCACGCGCAGCCGCTTGGGTGCGCGCACGTGTGCGCGCCTATAGATATATAATTGACTTTAACTTTAATTTTCTCAACAACTACTGAACGGATTTACGCCATTCCAAAAAAAGCGTAATCTGCGAACAGGACTCTACAGTTTTGGCAAATTTCTTATAAATCCATTCAGCCGTTCGACCTGTAGCCGAGTCTAAAGGTCCTATGGAAAATAACATGGAGAAAACGCGTTTTGGGACCCCCCTTATATCTCAGCCCCCACTTGACCAATCCCCTCCAAACTTTCAGGGAAGGAGCGCAGTGGACCGAGCCATCTTCGTTGAGAAATTCGCAAAGACTCATCCACCAGGGCCAAAGTTATTCCAAATAGAATGTTGAGGATTTCCTATGGAAACTAGGTCCTAACTATAACTACCTACTGGCGACCGCCAGTAGGTAATATATATATATATATATATATATATATATATATATATATATATATATATATATATATATATATATATATATATTCACTGAAAAAACCATAGGTTAGAGACCATATATAGTTAGCTGGACATTTTATTGACATAAAACCAATGAAATTCCATATATAGTTAGTTGCACTAACTATATATCGCGCACCCGCAATCCACTGCTGATGATGTCACATATTACATCATTCATGACATGGTCAGTGACATCACTGATGACATCACTGATGACATCTCAAATGACATCACTGATGACATCACTGATGACATCTCAAATGCCATCACTGATGACATCATCTAGTGTCTGTGTGTTTTTGTAAAGTTTAAATATGTTTTACATATTGAAGAATGAGTGGATGTATGGAAGACTGAGTGTGTGTGTGGCTGGCTGGGAGGTGTGTGACTCTTTGGATATCAATGTGTACGTGTATCAGTGATTGTATAAGAGAGTAAGTATGTGTTAGTATATGTGTGAAAAGTATGGTGTTCTGTGTTTAACTGTATAGATGAGGAAATCGAAGTGTGATTGATTCTTCACAGGACTGACTAGGTGTATGAGTGCATATGATAGTCTTGTAATAATGAGTGACTGTATGTATGAGTGATTGTATGGGTGAATGAGTGAATGTGTGTGTAGACGTAGGAATCAGTGAGTGCGTATGTAGTAACTGGTATTGGTGTGTCATGATGTCATCAGTGATGTCATTTGAGATGTCATCAGTGATGTCATTTTAGATGTCATCAGTGATGTCATCAGTGATGTCACTGAAGTATGGTGTTCTGTGTTTACCTGTATAGATGAGGAAATGGAAGTGTGATTGATTCTTTACAGGACTGACTAGATGTGTGAGTAACTCCATGGATGAGTGGCAGTGTGTGAGTGTCTGCATAGGTGTATGAGTGCATATGATAGTGTTGTAATAATGAGTGACTGTATGTATGAGTGATTGTATGGGTGAATGAGTGAATGTGTGTGTAGACATAGGAATCAGTGAGTGTGTATGTAATAACTGGTATTGGTGTGTCATGATGTCATCAGTGATGTCATTTGAGATGTCATCAGTGATGTCATCAGTGATGTCATTTGAGATGTCATCAGTGATGTCATCAGTGATGTCACTGACCATGTCATGAATGATGTAATATGTGACATCATCAGCAGTGGATTGCGGGTGCGCGATATATAGTTAGTGCAACTAACTATATATGGAATTTCATTGGTTTTATGTCAATAAAATGTCCAGCTAACTATATATGGTCTCTAACCTATGGTTTTTTCAGTGAATTTTCAAGGTTTTGTAAATGCAAATTCCTAACTATATATGGTCTATAACCTATGGTTTTTTCAGTGAATTTCATTGGTTTTTTAAAAGCTAATATCTATAGCTGTAAAATATATTCTTTATTACGTGACGAATCACGTAGCCACGTGAGACGCCTCATGACGCGTCGCTTAACCGTGACGTATCGGCTCTGCAGCGCAAACAAAACCTGTAACGTAAGCGTGCCGGAGCACGCTTACAGATATATATATTTTTTTTAACCTTAATTAGACAAAATCCACACGTGCACATATCTTGAGGCCTTGCAAAGGCACATCAAACAAACAGTCCCTACAATTTTGTCAAGTTTGCTGGAAATCTATTCCCTTAATTTATTTTTTACTGTTTCTCTTGGTTTTCCCCTTGTTACACTTACCGGGACGCTACCCGGTACGCGAACCGGACGCTCCAAAAACACAAGATGGCGGACTCCCGTTACGCTGCCGGTTAGCTGCCCGGTTCGCGTACCGGGAAGCGCCTCTACCGCGAAAAATCGCGGGGGACTTTAATATCCCCCTCATCAATCCTAGTGGGTCAGGAGGGGTTTACCTTGCCCCCTTTCCTTCATTTCCCCCTTCTTTTTTCACCACATCTTGTCTCTCGAACCTACCGAGAGACAAGATGGTGGCCGCTCCGGACTGTTTACAATGTTGACAGCTACGCTGCCGGTTAGCTGCCCGGTTAGCTGCCCGGTGAGCTGCCCGGTTCGCGTACCGGGACACGCCTCTACGGCGTAAAATCGCAAAAAATTATTTTTTTTTTTTTTGCCCCGCGGGGCACTGTAACATCCCCCTCATCAATCCTAGGGGGTCAGGAGTGGTCTACCTTGCCCCCTTTCCTTCATTTCCCCCTTCGTTTTTCACCACATCTTGTCTCTCGATCGTACCGAGAGACAAGATGGCGGCCACTCCGGACTGTTTAGAATGTTGACAGACACCGGAGAGCCAATCAGCTTCGCTTCGCGAAGTTCCATTACACGTCAGGTACGCAAACCGGGGCGCTAACCGGAGCGCTGTCACAGATATATATTTTTTTTTAAACGTTAATTTCTCAAAATCCACTGGAGCACATATATTGAGACATAGCAAAGGCACGTCGGACAAACCATATCTACAATTTTGCCAAGTTTCATGTAAATCTATTCAGCCGTTCGAGCTAAAAGTGAGTCCAACCGCCCTATGGAAAAATGAATGGGAAAAACGTGTTTTGGGACCCCCCTTGTTTCTCGGCCCCCCCCTTGACAAAACCCCCCCAAATTTTCAGGGGCTGCTCAGAAACGAAATGTGCCATTTTCCTGAAAATTTCAGCCAATTCCGTCCACAAACGCCAAAGTTATTAGACATAGAATTTTCAGAAATCCCATAGAGAAAAAATCCTAACTATATATACCCACTGGCTATCGCCAGTAGGTAATATACATATATAAACATATATAATCTGCATATCTATATAAATATAAATGCATGCATACATATACATATATGCATACATATGCATGTTATTTACATGAAAGTTTTAAAAACACTAATAAAAGCAAAGCTAAAAAGCCACCTCATTACAAACAGAATGGCTTTAACTTAAACGAGGGCGAGATCTATTGCATTTTCAATGCTTGTTTACTTTGGTTCTATCAAGAAGGCATTCAGATGTTTCACACATTTGCCATAAATTCTGAATGTTAGCACTCTAGTTGCTCATTAGATCACTGTAGTAAAGCTAGTGCTCACCAGGGAAGTCTGCTGCTAATCATGGTTTGCAGCCATTTTCCCGCATTTTTTATCCCGCAGACTTTCAGTCTGCATACCATTATCCCGCAAGGTCATTGAGCTCGCATACCATTATCACGCATTTTTTCAAAACGCATGTGCATTTATCGCGCATGCCTTTACAAAGAATTACGTTTTAAAGGCATGTATGGTAAATGCATTTGCGTTGTGAAAACCACGATGACGAGAGAGGTAAGTGGGTTTGTGTTAATTTTTTCGTGGGTTAGTGATTGTGTAGTGTAGTGTAGTGTTGTGTAGTGTAGTGTTGTGTTAGTGTAGTGTAGAGTTGTGGTGGTTGTTTAGTGTAGGGTCATGCTGGGGGTAGTGTTTTAGGGTTTAGGGTTGTGTTGTAGTGTTTGCGTAGTGTAGGGTCATGCTGGGGGTAGTGTTTTAGGGTTTAGGGTAGTGTTGTAGTGTTTGCGTAGTGTAGGGTCATGCTGGGGGTAGTGTTTTAGGGTTTAGGGTTGTGTTGTAGTGTTTGGGTAGTGTAGGGTCATGCTGGGGCTAGTGTTTTAGGGTTTAGGGTAGTGTTGTAGTGTTTGCGTAGCGTAGGGTCATGCTGGGCGTAGTGTTTTAGGGTTTAGGATAGTGTTGTAGTGTTTGCGTAGTGTAGGGTCATGCTGGGGGTAGTGTTTTAGGGTTTTGGGTAGTGTTGTAGTGTTTGCGTAGTGTAGGGTCATGCTGGGGTGTAGTATTTTAGGGTTTAGGGTAGTGTTGTAGTGTTTGCGTAGTGTAGGGTCATGCTGGGGGTAGTGTTTTAGGGTTTTGGGTAGTGTTGTAGTGTTTGCGTAGTGTAGGGTCATGCTGGGGGTAGTGTTTTAGGGTTTTGGGTAGTGTTGTAGTGTTTGCGTAGTGTAGGGTCATGCTGGGGTGTAGTGTTTTAGGGTTTAGGGTAGTGTTGTAGTGTTTGCGTAGTGTAGGGTCATGCTGGGGTGTAGTGTTTTAGGGTTTTGGGTAGTGTTGTAGTGTTTGCGTAGTGAAGGGTCATGCTGGGGGTAGTGTTTTAGGGTTTTGGGTAGTGTTGTAGTGTTTGCGTAGTGTAGGGTCATGCTGGGGGTAGTGTTTTAGGGTTTAGGGTAGTGTTGTAGTGTTTGCGTAGTGTAGGGTCATGCTGGAGGTAGTGTTTTAGGGTTTAGGGTAGTGTTGTAGTGTTTGCGTAGTGTAGGGTCATGCAGGGGGTAGTGTTTTAGGGTTTAGGGTAGTGTTGTAGTGTTTGCGTAGTGTAGGGTCATGCTGGGGGTAGTGTTTTAGGGTTTAGGGTAGTGTTGTAGTGTTTGCGTAGTGTAGGGTCATGCTGGGGGTAGTGTTTTAGGGTTTAGGGTAGTGTTGCAGTGTTTGCGTAGTGTAGGGTCATGCTGGGGTGTAGTGTTTTAGGGTTTTGGGTAGTGTTGTAGTGTTTGCGTAGTGTAGGGTCATGCTGGGGGTAGTGTTTTAGGGTTTAGGGTAGTGTTGTAGTGTTTGCGTAGTGTAGGGTCATGCTGGGGGTAGTGTTTTAGGGTTTAGGGTAGTGTTGTAGTGTTTGCG
Source organism: Lissotriton vulgaris (assembly GCF_964263255.1). Lineage (NCBI taxonomy): Eukaryota > Metazoa > Chordata > Amphibia > Caudata > Salamandridae > Lissotriton > Lissotriton vulgaris. The sequence goes on along the minus strand of NC_141689.1, from coordinate 1,291,105,044 downwards.
TAGTGTAGGGTCATGCTGGGGGTAGTGTTTTAGGGTTTAGGGTTGTGTTGTAGTGTTTGCGTAGTGTAGGGTCATGCTGGGGGTAGTGTTTTAGGGTTTAGGGTAGTGTTGTAGTGTTTGCGTAGTGTAGGGTCATGCTGGGGGTAGTGTTTTAGGGTTTAGGGTTGTGTTGTAGTGTTTGCGTAGTGTAGGGTCATGCTGGGGGTAGTGTTTTAGGGTTTAGGGTTGTGTTGTAGTGTTTGCGTAGTGTAGGGTCATGCTGGGGGTAGTGTTTTAGGGTTTAGGGTAGTGTTGTAGTGTTTGCGTAGTGTAGGGTCATGCTGGGGTGTAGTGTTTTAGGGTTTTGGGTAGTGTTGTAGTGTTTGCGTAGTGTAGGGTCATGCTGGGGGTAGTGTTTTAGGGTTTAGGGTAGTGTTGTACTGTTTGTGTAGTGTAGGGTCATGCTGGGGGTAGTGTTTTAGGGTTTAGGGTAGTTTAGTTGTTTAGTGTATGCTAAAGGCATATTCGTTCTAAAAGTTTTCGTTATTTTAATTTGCGGCCTAATAGTACATGCATGATTTTTTTTGCGGACTGATGGTATGCGGGATTTCGTCATATATTCACTAATCATACTTTCTATGGCAAAATGAACCCCCTCATTTTGTTCCTTTTTAAACTAAATGTTTTAAGAGTAACCACTTTATTCCAATCAAGATGGCTTCAGGTGTGCCATACCTTTGTAATAATTAGGACTGTTAGCACTCTAGTTGTTCTTTAGAACACTCTGGGACATTCTGTCATTGGGCTATAGTTGGGCTACATCTGGCTGATATTTGGGCTACATTTGTTTTTTTGTCTCTGGTGGCCATCTTTGGGCTACATTGGGCTACATTGGGCTACATTGGGCTACATTTGGGCTCCAACATATATATAGCCCAAAGTAGCCCAATATATATTTTTCAAAGTTAATTTTCGTAAAAACCACTGGAGCCTATATCTTGAGACATAGCAAAGGCACATCGGGCTACCAGTCCCTACAATTTTGCCAAGTTTGGTGTAAATCCATTCAGCCGTTCAGGCTAAAAGTGAGGCCAACCGCCCTATGGAAAATTGCATGGGAAAAACACGTTTTGGGACCCCCCTTTTTTCTCGGCCCCCCCTTGACGAAACCCCCCCAAATTTTCAGGGGCTGCTCAGAAACAAAATGTTCCATTTTCCTGAAAATTTCAGCCAATTCTGTCCTCAAACGCCAAAGTTATTCGACATAGAATTTTCAAAAATCCCATAGGAAAAAAATCCTAACTATATATACCTACTGGCTATCGCCAGTAGGTAATATATATATATATATATATATATATATATATATATTACCTACTGGCGGTTGCCAGTAGGTAGATATAGTTAGGATTTTTTCTCTATGGAACTTTTGAAAATTCTATGTCTAATAACTTTGGCAAGTGGGGGTCCGAGAAAAAAGGGGGGTCCCAAAACACGTTTTTCCCATTCATTTTTCCATAGGGCGTTTGGCCTCACTTTTAGCTCGAACGGCTGAATGGATTTGCACGAAACTTGGCAAAATTGTAGGGACTGTTAGCCCGATGTGCCTTTGCTGGGTCTCAATATATGTGCTCCAGTGGATTTTGAGAAATTAACGTTTAAAAAAATGTATATATCTGTGACAGCGTCCTGGATAGCGCACCAGTTCGCGTACTTTTCGCGTAACGGAGCTTTGCGAAGCGCAGCTGATTGGCTCTCCGGTGTCTGTCAACATTCTAAACAGTCCGGAGCAGCCGCCATCTTGTCTCTCGGTAGGATCGAGAGACAAGAGGAGGCAAAAAGGAAGGGGGAAATGAAGGAAAGGGGGCAAGGTAGACCTCTTCTGACCCCCTAGGATTGATGAGGGGGATATTAAAGTGGCCCGCGTGGCAAAAAAAAAAAAATAAAATGCGTTTTTTTGTCGTAGAGGCGCAAATTGGTACGTGAACCGGGCAGCTAACCGGCAGCGTAACGGGAGTCTGAGGAGAAGCTGATTGGCTGTCAACATTGCAAACAGTCTGGAGCGGCCGCCATATTGTCTCTCGGTAGGATCGAGAGACAACAGGTGGTGAAAAACAAAGGGGGAAATGAGGGAAAGGGGGCAAGGTAGACCCCTCCTGACCCCCTAGGATTGATGAGGGGGATATTAAAGTGCCCCGCGGGGGAAAAGAAAAAAAAAGAAAATTGCGATTTTTCGCGGTAGAGGCGCTTCCCGGTACGCCAACCGGGCAGCTAACCAGCAGCGTAACGGGAGTCCGACATCTTGTGTTTTTGGAGCGTCCGGTTTGCGTACCGGGTAGCGTTCCAGTAAGCGTAACAAAGAGAAAACCAAGAGAAACAGTAAAAAAAAATTTAAAGGAATAGATTTCCACCAAACTTGGCAAAATTGTAGGGACTGTTTGTTTGATGTGCCTTTGCAAGGCCTCAAGATATGTGCACGTGTGGATTTTGTCTAATTAAGGTTAAAAAAATATATATATATCTGTAAGCGTGCTCTGGCGCGCTTACGTTACGGGTTTTGTTTGCGCTGCAGAGACGATACGTCACGTTTATGCGACGCGTCATGAGGCGTCTCACGTGGCTACGTGATACGTCACGTAATAAAGAATATATTTTACAGCTATGGATATTAGCTTTTAAAAAACCAATGAAATTCACTGAAAAACCATAGGTTATAGACCATATATAGTTAGGGATTAGCATTTACAAAACCTTAATTTACTCGCACAAAACCATAGAAATTCGCATATATAGTTAGTTGCAACAACTATATATCGCGCACCCGCAATCCACTGCTGATGATGTCACATATTACACATTCATGACATGGTCAGTGACATCACTGATGACATCACTGATGACATCTCAAATGACATCACTGATGACATCTCAAATGACATCACTGATGACATCACTGATGACATCTCAAATGACATCACTGATGAAATCACTGATAACATCTCATTTGACATTACTGATCACATCACTGATGATATCATGTGATAATACGATGAACCTCTTCAGACTCTAATATAACCTTAGATACAATTAGTGTAAACAGACACTCACAGACTGTCACTCATCCATGGAGTTACTCACACACCTAGTCAGTCATGCAAAGAATCAATCACACTTCCATTTCCTCAACTATACAGTTCTACACACCTTACTTAATCAAACATATACCAACACATATTTACTCTCTTATACAATCACTGATACAAGTTCACAATTATCCATACAGCCACTCACACATTCACTGGCTCTTATGCACAGTTATTTATATATGTCAACTCTTACATGTACTGTGTTTTACATATGTACTTACTTTGACATGTAGCACTGAGAAATCTAATCACTCATCCAATACACTCATTCAGACAGTCAACCGCCCATACAGCTGTTTCCACATGCACTTTTGAACCCATACATCTACTGAATCAACTGCTCACACATCTATGCACAGAGTCACATACCTCCCAGCCACCCCCACACACAAACTCACTCTCCCATACAAATATTTGGGCAACCAATCAATAACCCATATAGGTACTCATATAGCTACTGATCAACACATGCAGCAGTTTACAGAACTACAGAAATAATGATGCACAAATTAAGACAGTTTAGTCACTAACCCATGCACTCAGTGAGACACATTTAATCATTCTCTCATACAGTCAGTCATGCACTTACTAAATCCTTCATCCAAACACTTATACATCCACTCATTCTTCAATATGTAAGACATATTTTAACTTTACAGAAACATACAGTCACTGGATGTTGTCATCAGTGATGTCATTTGAGATGTCATCAGTGATGTCACTGACCATGTCATGAATGATGTAATATGTGACATCATCAGCAGTGGATTGCGGGTGCGCGATATATAGTTATTGCAACTAACTATATATGCAAATTTCTATGGATTTGTGCGAGTAAATTAAGGCTATATATGGTCTATAACCAATGGTTTTTTCAGTGAATATATATATATATATATATATATATATATATATATATATATATATATATATATATATATATATATATATATATATATACATATATATATATATATATATATATATATATATTTCAGTTTGATTTTTTTAAAGACATTGTTTTCACAATTTTCATGAAGACCATAAAGACACCACTACTGCCACCCCACCCATAGGGGCATGTTGCACACCACTAGTGCCATCCCCCCCAAAGGGGCATGTTGCCCATTACTACTGCCACCCCACCCATAGAGGCATGTTGCAAACCACCACTGCCACCTCACCCATAGGGGCATGTTGCCCATCACTACTGCCACCCCACCACTAGGGGCATGTTGCACACCACTACTGCCACCCCCACCCATATGTGTCACAATGTCTATCACTACAGCCACCCAACCTATAGGGGCATGTTGCCCACCACTACTGCCACCCCACCCATTGGGGCATGTTGCACACCACCACTGACAACCCACCCTTATGTGTCATGATGTCTATCACTACTGCCAACCCACCCATTTGTGTCATGACATCTATCACTACTGTCACCAACATATAGGGGCATGTTGCCTACCAATACTGCCACCCCACCCATAGGGGCATGTTGCCCACCACTACTGCCACCCCACCCATATTTGTCATGATATCTATCACTACTGTCACCAACCCATAGGGGCAAGTTGCCTACCACTACTGCCACCCCACCCATAGGGGCATGTTGCAAACCACACTGCCACCCCACCCATAGGGGCATGTTACCCACCACTACTGCCAGCCCATTCATAGGGACATGTTGTAAACCACTACTGCCACCTCACCCAAAGGGGCCAGTTGCCCACCACTACTGCCACCCCACCCATATTTGTCATGATATATATCACTACTGTCACCAACCCATAGGGGCATGTTGCCTACCACTACTGCCACCCCACCCATAGGGGCATGTTGCAAACCACACTTCCACCCCACCCATTGGGGCATGTTGCCCATCACTTCTGCCACCCCACCCATATATGTCATGATGTCTATCACTACCGCCACCCCCCCATAGGGTCATGTTGCCCACCACTACTGCCAACACACCCATAGGGGTATGTTGCAAACCACTACTGCCACCCCCACCCATATGTGTCATGATGCCTATCACTACTTTGTAGTTCCTGAAAATTTCAGGAACCCGCAAAAATAAACTTTGTCGTATTTTGACGATTTTTATGCCAAAATACCGATAATGACTAGTAAATTGTGCACAAGCATTTGCGTCACAATCAGGTAACGATTTCACCATGAAATCGTCATTTTCGTTTCTGAACCCTTGACCGCCATTTTGCGTATTGGCATCCATCTTATATGTTGCCCTTCACATAGGCTTGCAACTACAGCTGAATTTGATATCAAGGACACGTACACCTTAATCGACTTCCCTGTGACCTGGTCAAGCTGAAGCCATCGCCCCAAGCCGAACCTGTTTGGTCAGTGCCTCTCCCAGTGGCCGAACGAGATAGCATCAACACACAACAGGCCATAAATCGCGTACATCGCACACACACCCTGCCCAAATCTTGCTCACACCTGGCCCTGCTCTTTTCTTCTCTTTTGCTTTATGATGAGGAGGAGCCCGGTTTTATTGAGGGTACACCGATATCTGATGGAAATGTTGGGCCTGGCTGGGTAATTGATCACGAACTGGACACACTAAATGTATACATGTCACCATGACTCTGCTTTTCTCCTGTAATGAAAAATATGTGAATAGCCCACTGTAAATTCTAGAATGTTTGCACTGTAAACTTAGGAATGTTGCCTGAAGCCTAAAAAGATGTATAAAAGAAGAGACCAGGCTTTGTACAGTTGAGCAGTCTCCTGAGAACATACATGCTTTTGTACTTCTAGGACGCTTGTTACATTGGTTGCAGCCAATAAATTTGATCCTTGATTTCACCTAGAAGACTCGTGTTTCTGTGGGCTGAATCAGGAAAGTACTCCAGGTCTACGGGTGTTATCCCTGACACCCCTGGGTTGCCAGATCAGTTCCGGTTCTGAAAAACCCAGTACCTCAGTTGGCGCCCAACGTGGGGCGGTATCAGCGGTACCGGTCCAAGCCAGAGGTTTGTGAGGAGCTTCGTGTGAAAATTCCGGAGGAAGGCCAGCCACTTCAGCGACCCCTGCATGTCGACGTGGTTCCGAAGGTCTTTGCTGCGAGGTTCTCCGCGTCCCGACGGCTATGAAGGACTGCTGCCCAGACTGCTGCCCTGATTTGGACCCTTGATGTTTGGTAGAGCGAAACGATAGACGAGTCTTCTGGTGACATCATCGATATTTCAGTTAAGTATAAGTGGAGCGCCTCCCAGTCCTTAGTTTGTTTGGTGTCCCTTTTGGACCGTTTTGTATTTGTACTTGCAAGCACCAAAACCGAAGGATTCGTGTATTCACGAGAAATATCGTAATCGATAATCCTTTGAAGTTTGGAGCTAGACTAGTGAGCGAAGATGCCTGGTCTTAGCAGACTTGGAAATTTGTTTTGCCTTGGTTGTAATAATAGGGATTCCCGATTGGAGGACTCGTGTCCGGTTCCTCTGATTGGAACTCCAACCTATGAACTTTATGTGAAACATGGGGTAGGCCCAATCACATACAATGAAGTATGGATCAAATACACCAGAAAGGATGGTGTTTTAAAATGGCCCCAATATGGTAGTTTTGATACAGAAATCCTAGATAATCTCGAAGTTAAACTTTTTAAGAGGAAAGCCCGGCCGGCAATGTTTGACTCTTTCCGCCTATGGCGTAAGGAGGCCAAACAAAAAGAAATTAAATTAGAGAAGAGGATTAAGAGAGAAAGGGGTATTTCGATAATGCAAGCTGCTAGACAGCATAAAGACAATGAAGAAGAACAGATGAGTGAGCAGTTGCACAGGCAATGTAAAATGGTAATAGATAAATGTTATCCAGTTTTGCCGCCTCTTCAGCAAGAAGCAGCAAAAGAGCTTGAAAAAGATTCCCTAATGTCGCATTTGTTAAGTTCACCACCCCCATATGCGCAAAATGCTGCCGCACCTCCACAACCTCTAGTTATGCAACCCATGGTTGTTGTGCCTCCTGTTCCTCCACAGCACCCACCAGCTACTCTTCAGCTGGCTCCTGTTCCTCCGGTGCAGCCTTCTCTAGGGCCACCAACTTTGCTACCTGCTCCGTCTCTACCTTCACCTATTCTTGCCACCTCCTCTGCTACCGCTCCTGCCTTAGCTTCTTCTCAGTCTGCTTTATCTCCTGTCCTGTCGACTTCTCCTTCGGTTTGACAGAGAATGACAAACACTGTTGCTAGTCTTTTCTCTCCTTTCTTTGGGTCACATAGTACGACCCCTGATTTGGAACGCACGCAGTCACGTAGTCAACTGCCTGATTCTAGAGAGAAAGAAATATTAGATCGTCTTGCGGGTAAAAGGATTAACGACCCCGCAAGATATGACTTAGAGTCTGTTATGGATGTTTTCCGCCAATGGGAAGAACCGAAGCAGAGGTACGTCTTTGATACAATGTGTACTTTTCTTTATGAGGATTTGGAGGAAAATTATTTGAGGCCTATTCCACCTGAGTTGTGTCGCGTCCGGTTTGAGTTTGCAAAAGGTACGATTGTGGGTTCCGATGTAGACAAAGCAGTCGCAACATTATTGTCATATTGGAATGAGGGTGTTTCTCAGTCGTTGTTTGAGCAAGATTCATCTATTAAGAGAAAAGGACAGTACCCAATGAGAGAGGTTCCTCCTGTATGGAAGGAAGCAGTGGCCGCTGGTCCGGCCAATAATCCACCAGCTGTACCTGCTCATTTCCAACGTGTTTGGGTGCATGTCCCCTGGAAACGTGCAGAAGTGTTAGCAATTAAGCAGTCTTTGCCTGACCCACGCAAAAACCCAGCAGGGTACTATAAAGAATTGACTCAGACTGTGGGTTCGTGTATTATGAATTTGGCAGACATCGACATGTTGTTTGGCAATGTTGTCCCACAACCTATTTGGAGTAAGATTCGTCATACAGATCAAGTGGTTGAATTGGGTGATACATGGGTTAACCTTAGAGATGCTGACAATAGGCAAGTAGGAGGCGCCAAGCCCGAAGATTTGATTACTGAGCTCCCTGGTAAGATCATAGATTACATGAAAACGATGATGCCTGCGTTGCGTGTAAATTGGGATAAGTTGTCTGCGTGTAAGCAGAAGAAAGATGAAACGGTGTCTGATTTCTTCACCAGGTTTGAAGAAACGTTTGTTGATCACAGTGGTCAAGATATGAGCAGAGAAGGTGGTCAGCGACTGTTCGTCGATAAATTCGTGCACAATCTGCTTCCAGAGTTATGTAAGAAGTTGAAGGATTTAGAGAGTTCATGGGCAGTTTCCTCTTCAGCACAGATATTGGCTACTGCGCAATATTACGAAAATAGAGACAAAGATGAGAAAGATAGAGCAGAAAAGAAAACTAAAGAATTGAAAACGAAGGTCTTATTACAGCAAGCATATCCGCCACGTGGCAGTAATGGTCAGAATAATGGTAGCCAAAGTAACTATCAGAATACTTACCAGCAGCTTCAACAGTATTCAGGGAACTCGCAAAGAAAAGAGTTTCCCCAACAACGTTTACCATATGGGCCCAATCAGTGTGCGTATTGCAAAGAAGAGGGTCATTAGAAGAATAATTGTCCCGTTTTATTACAACGCATGAATGGTGTTTCTGGTACAAGAGGTAGCGGTGTTCAGCAAACACCTAGAGGTAGAGGACGTGGAAACGTCCCTCAGGTGCACGCTCCTTTCCGCCTCAGGATTCTATGAATAAGTTTGACCAGCAGAATAACACATCTAGTAGGACAGCTCAGTATTATGCTGATGATTATTATACAGAAGATGAGTGGACCGGAGGTAATGATTGCTAGGACAGCCATGGACAAAGAGAGGGAGTTGTTTCAGTTCCAGTAGATCAGAGTGGGCCATATGTTGAGGTGATTACATCAGGTGTGTCCGAACCTTTTCTGTTGGATACTGGTGCTACAAAGAGTTCTATGATGCACTCAAAACTCCCTGGCGCACCTTTGTCTGGCGAAATGAATGCTTCTGTAGGTTTTTCTGGCGCCCCGGTTAGGAACCCGATTTCATGTCCTATGTCCCTGTCTGTTGGTCCTTGTGAATTGGAAGCACCCCTCATTTTGACAACAGGTTGTGGTGAAAATTTGTTGGGATTAGACCTGCTAAAAAGATTGCATGCGACTCTGTACTGCTCTCCCTCGGGAGTACAACTTACACTAGGTAAGAAAGTGGTTTCTCCGATGTATTTATCGAAAGATAAAATCCCGGCAGAATTGCTGTCCCTACCTAATATTCTTTGGGCCACTGGTCCTAACGATGTGGGTCTCTTGGAAGTACCACCATATGTTGTGACATTGAGAGCTAATGTTAGAATGCCTCGCATTCCCCAATACAAGATCTCCAGTGAAGGTGATAGAGCGTTATTAGCGATCATTCACGATCTGATTGAAAAAGATGTGATTGAAGAGACAAGAAGCAACGTTTGCAATAGTGCTGTGCTGCCTGTTTTGAAACGAACTGACCCATCCCAGCCACCTGTGTACGGATTTGTGATTGACCTTAGAGAGGTGAATAAAATAGTAGTGCCACAATTTCCAGTTGTTCCTGACATTACTGCCCTATTGACTATGATCCCAGCCTCTGCAACATGGTTTTCGGTGATTGATTTGAAGAATGCTTTCTTCAGCATCCCAATTGCTGAGGAAAGCAGGGATATTTTTGGCTTCAGTTTAGGAGGACGAAGTTTCCGCTTTAAGCGCGCTCCACAGGGCTACTGTGAAAGTCCATCAATATATAGTCAAGCTCTAAAAACACAGCTTGATACGATTGTTTTACCTGAAGGCGCTACCCTCATTCAGTATGTCGACGACTTCCTTATCGCTGCAGACTCTGAGGAAATATGTAAAAAAGCCACGTTGTCATTGTTGTGTCATTTGTGTGATCTGCATCACAAGGTGTCCCTGTCTAAATTACAATATTGTCGACAAGAAGTGACCTACTTAGGTCATCTCTTATCGAAGGAGGGAAGGAAACTGACCCCAGAAAGAATCCAGGCAATAGCAAAATTAAGTGTGCCAAAAACACAGAGAGAAGTGCGTGCTTTCTTGGGTATTACATCGTACTGCAGACACTGGATTCCAATTTTTTCTTTACTGGCCAAACCATTGGTGGCATTAACATGTAAAGATACACCCAACCCCGTGCCTTGGTCCGAAGAGTGTCATAAAAGTTTCTCTGAATTGCGCACAGCATTATGTTTGGCTCCTGTGTTGGGTACCCCCAACTACAGTAAGCCCTTTACATTATATGTCCATGAGCGAGAGGGTTGTGCATTATCAGTGTTGACACAGTTGTTTGGAGATAAGCAGCGTCCATGTGCATATTTTTCGTCGACTTTGGATCCGGTAGCTAGAGCATTGCCGAGTTGTCTGAGAGCCACAGCCGCAGCAGCTGTTTCTTTTCGACAGTCTGCTGGTTTGGTGATGAATAACACTTTAGTGGTTATTGTTCCACACGCAGTGGACACGCTATTGAACAGAACCAAGACACAGCACTTAACTAGTGCTCGATTGTCTGGTTACGAACTAACTTTGTTAGCGAGCCATGTCCACATCAAAAGATGCGGTACACTAAACCCCGCCACATTATTGCCAATCCCAGTTGAGACCGAGAATGCTGAGGAACAGCATGACTGTTTTCTCAGAACAGAAGAAGAAACAAAAGGGAGGATAGATCTCCAAGATACTCCTCTTGCTGAATGTGATGGTACCTTATGGGTGGATGGTTCATGCTCCAAGCTTCCGAATGGTGACAAGACTGCAGCATACGCTGTCACCACCTTGCATACAGTCGTTGAAAGTGCACGTATTCCATTTAACTCAACTCAAGCTGCGGAATTGGTTGCACTTACAAGAGCGTGTGTGTTGTCGAAAGGAATGAAAGTGAATGTGTACACGGACAGTCAGTATGCGTTTGGTGTGGCCCATAGTTTTGGACGATTGTGGCGTGAACGTGGATTCCTGACGTCGAATGGCATGAAGATCCAGCATGGTCAGTTGGTGAATGAGCTTCTTGAATCACTGACTTTGCCTCTGCAAGTTGCGATTGTAAAATGTAGCGCTCACAAGAGGGTGACTGACGATGTTGGTCGTGGAAATGCGTTTGCTGACGAAGTCGCGAAAGAAACGGCAGGAAATGTAACGAGCCGAATGTATGTTGCAGGCCCTGCCAGATGGATAGGTGATGTTGGAATGTGTGAGGACACAATAGAGAGTGTGAAATCGATTCAATCTGAGGCTACAGAGGAAGAGTTGAACATGTGGAAAGAAAGTACGGGTAGAATGGATGCAAATGGTTGTTGGGTCGAATTGTCAGAGCATCAGAGATGGTTGCTACCAGATGCGTACGTGCTTGCAGTTGTTACAATGGCCCATGGAAAGGCCCATATCAGTGTGAAAGGGATTTGCAAGTTGTTGGCCCCGGTATGGCAGAATGATGGAATACCTAAGTGTGCGGAGAATGTAGTTAAACATTGCATGATATGTCTGAAACACAATCCTGGTAAGGGAACCCCAACTCCAGCTGGTCATTTTGCACCTCCTACGTATCCGTTCGAGGTTTTGCAGCTAGATTTCATACATATGGAGAGGTGCAACAACTTAAAATACGTACTCGTTGTTGTTTGTGCCTTCTCCAGATGGGTAGAAGCATATCCCCTAAAGGACAACACTGCCTTGTCCACAGTGAAAGCCCTTGTGAAAGAATTCTTCCCTAGGTTTGGAATGCCTAGAATGGTCTGGAGTGATAACGGGAGTGAATTTGTGGGACGAGTGATGAAAGTAGTGTGTGAAGGGCTAGGCATCCGGCAAAAGTTCCACGCTGCAAACCACCCCCAATCAGCTGGACTAGTAGAATGCTACAACGGCACCCTAAAACTAAAACTAGCCAAGATCCAAGAAAGCACTGGTCTTAAATGGCCTGATGCTCTGCCCTTAGCGCTCCTATCCACCAGAATGACAGTGCATTCCAGAGTAAAACTTAGCCCTTATGAAATTGTTTTTGGCCGCCCGGCCAACATATGGGGAGTACCCAGACCCACCAAATTTAGCGAAATAGAGTATCCTGTTTTGCTTGACTACTTGTATGATTTGACGGCTAAATTGCGTGTTTTACACCAATAGGTTCACGACTCACTGCCTCAAGCCTCTGAAGAAACGACCAGCCCCGGTGGACCGGTCCTCATTTGGTCCTTCTCTCAACGAGATCTGCCGTCCGAGTGGAGGGAAAAAACATTGGATACACGGGACCCACACTAAACGGGTCCCGCTGCCTCTGCCTTATGACCGGTGGGTCCAGGAGGGTATTGCTGATTTAGAGACCGAATCCGTACCAAGATTCATCCCTTTCAGTGATGCTCGTGTAAAAGGAACAATTACAGAGACAGAAAGTGACAATTTGCTACAAGCAGCTGTGCCATCATCAGCTCGATTGGATACCTCAGACCCTGAAGCTCTGTTTCAAGATCATACAATACCGGGAAAGCAACGGTATAATCTGAGGCCGAGAAATACGAACTAATAAAAATAAACTAATAAGCATTTTTTTCCCTTTAAGAACTATTTTTGAAAACGCAGCTCTCCACCCGAGAAACTTTCTCATTTTTGCTTTTTCGAACCGCCATCCGGGTTCTGCTGCTAAGGCCGCGGTTGACGCAGTCTTTGGAGCGCAGCTGGACACGATTAGGTCTACAGTTCTGGTTGGTCTAAGGGAATTACCCTGGACTGAACAGAGGCCCTCCTTGACAGAAGCAACCTCCCACCGTGGGCAGCAACATAGAGGATGGAGTTTTTCAACGTGGAGAGACCTGCCAAAACTGTAAATTTTAAAACGAAAATATGTGGAGTGGTGACAAGAAAAAGTTTTCTATTATTATGCATTTTCCTATTACTGAGTACAATGATGTTTTTAATAGGTTACACACTGTTTTCTTTACAAGTGTCCTTTGCCCCAACTACATCGCCCATACCTCCTCCTACTGTTTCTGCACATTCTTTTCAACGCCTTCCTGAGCATGAGTCAGCTAGGAGATTAGAGTTTATTAATAACTCATTCATTCAACTTCTATACCAACACCAGGTTGTAATAAACACGACAAATTGCTGGGTATGTGGACTCATGCCACACACGACTGATAAGGGTATCCGGTATTTTGTCCTACCTTTTAGTTACTACGGATCTTTGTGGGCATTTCAATTGTTGTTTTTATTCTCCCTCGAACCATATCCCCCACGTTCCACAGGGAGCAATTCAGTCAACGGGGCATTACTAGTGGGGATCAGAAATGTGAGCCAAAATATTGACACATATAGAATTCTCCCTAGAGACGAACTAGAAGCCTACCGTAGATGGAATGTAACAAAGTATGGCATTTCTTTAAGTGAGAGCCAGCGAACAAAGAAATCCTCCCCAATCTGGATAGTGCCCCACCAAGGTCACCTATGTCTGCAAGGAAATGGCAAAAATCCCAAAGCTCAGCTAGGGAATAGTGTCTGTACCGAAACATATGTCTACCCGTCTCAGACCTCTCCCTCATTTTCAGCAGCTAAGGGCACGTATTTCATCTGCCAAGATAGAGCATACACATGGCTGCCCCCTGACTTCTCGGGCACATGTTTCATCTCGTTCCTACTGCCACCCACCTACACGGCTGCGGCAGATTACCATAGGACAAGGACAGTTAGGGGTGTTGTGAGTAAAGACGACACCGCAGAACAAGAGTTTGGTGATTTCGCAAAAGGTTTTCTGCCATTTTGGGGGCCCATGGTGAACAGTAGAAACATTCGTCAGTTGACAAGAGTAGTTGAATCCACCGTGAGCGAGACGGCTGGTGCCCTTAGTAATCTGACTGCTGAGCTTCAGTCGGACCGACTCATGACCCTTCAGAACAGGGTCGCATTAGATGTCATTCTTGCAGACCGAGGTGGGGTATGTAAGCTGATCCAATCGAGTTGCTGTATATTTATTCCAGATAACGCTCCAACAGTGTACCAGACCATCTCCAAACTGCATAAGATTTCCGAGTCGATTCATGTAGATAAAGGAGATTGGTCTCTCATGGGATGGTTCTGGGAACTGATATCTGTCTGGGGATGGAAAATTCTGATGGTCGTCGGGATTGTTCTAGCCATTCTCTTCCTGTTCTGTCTGTGTATGCAGTGCGCTCCTGCAATGTGTGGCCTCTGTGCTACATCATGTGTAAGGAAGCCTGTGTCACAAAACGAACTAGGCACCAGAATGATGCTGCAGCAACATCTCAATGATTTTAGGAATATCGACCTGGATTCAGACTAGCATGAGATTAGGTTTAATTGCCTATGTAAGGGCAAAAGTAGGGTTTGTAGTTCCTAAAAATTTCAGGAACCCGCGAAAATAAACTTTGTCGTATTTTGACGATTTTTATGCCTAAATACCGATAATGACTAGTACATTGTGCACAAGCATTTGCGCCACAATCAGGTACCGATTTCACCACGAAATCGTCATTTTTGTTTCTGAACCCTTGACCGCCATTTTGTGTATTGGCATCCATCTTATATGTTGCCCTTCACATAGGCTTGCAACTACAGCTGAATTTGATATCAAGGACACGTACACCTTAATCGACTTCCCTGTGACCTGGTCAAGCTGAAGCCATCGCCCCAAGCCGAACCTGTTTGGTCAGTGCCTCTCCCAGTGGCCGAACGAGATAGCATCAACACACAACAGGCCATAATCGCGTACATCGCACACACACCCTGCCCAAATCTTGCTCACACCTGGCCCTGCTCTTTTCTTCTCTTTTGCTTTATGATGAGGAGGAGCCCGGTTTTATTGAGGGTACACCGATATCTGATGGAAATGTTGGGCCTGGCTGGGTAATTGATCACGAACTGGACACACTAAATGTATACATGTCACCATGACTCTGCTTTTCTCTTGTAATGAAAAATATGTGAATAGCCCACTGTAAATTCTAGAATGTTTGCACCGTAAACTTAGGAATGTTGCCTGAAGCCTAAAAAGATGTATAAAAGAAGAGACCAGGCTTTGTACAGTTGAGCAGTCTCCTGAGAACATACATGCTTTTGTACTTCTAGGACGCTTGTTACATTGGTTGCAGCCAATAAATTTGATCCTTGATTTCACCTAGAAGACTCGTGTTTCTGTGGTCTGAATCAGGAAAGTACTCGAGGTCTACGGGTGTTATCCCTGACACCGCTGGGTTGCCGGATCAGTACCGGTTCTGAAAAACCCAGTACCTCAACTTCCACCCCACCCATAGGGGCATGTTGCCCACCACTACTGCCACCCCACTCATAGGGATATGTTGCAAACCACTACTGCCACCCCACCCATAGGGGCATGTTACTCATCACTACTGCCACCTCACCCATAGGAATTATCAAAGAGAGGGGAAAGTGATCTATCGATCAACGGACACCAATTACCACTCAGTAGGGTGGAAGGTCCAGTATCAGCATGTGTCCGTGTCAAGTACAGATAATTCAATAGAGGAGTTGCTGAACTGTTCCTATAGAGAGAGAAAAATAGGTTGGCTGGCGTGCCCAAAGGTGTATATGTGACACCTTTGGGTATCCATTTTGTTGGATGTAGTTGCCTCACACACCCAGAAGGGTGTCATGCTTCATCATAGGCGTTGCTCCTCGTCGGGGAGGCGGTGCAATCCCCGACGGGCTCACCTCAAAGAGGGGCTCTTTGGCGGAGATCTTTTATATCCAACTGCCTTATGGTGAAGTGCGGGTGTGTGGGCGGGGTAGCAAGTTGCCTGGTAAAGTGATTAAAATGTGGCAAGGGGTACCGGAAAACACTTTATTCTGGGGGTCCCCCTACTGCAATTAAAAACGTGAAGCTAGCTCGCTAGGTATCAACAGGTTAGGTCGAGTGACCCTAGAGGAGACTAGAAGAAAGATTGGTCGACATGTTTCTCGCGCTGGGGTGGGGTGGCAGGGAATAGGCAAAGAGGGATAAGTGTCCATATTAGCAATGTTGGAAAAAATTGGGTCTAGTAAATGACCAGCAATATGTGTGGGGCCAGAATTCTTCAGGCATAGATCAGCAATGAGTTCAGTGGCATTTGTACAGTGATCATTGTCCAGGTGTAAGTTTAGATCGCCAATAATTGTGAAGTTGGCAGCATTCATGGTCAAGGGGCCAATAAGTTCTGATATATTAGTCAACCAATTTCATCCCGCGCCAGGCGCGATAGATGAGTGCTCCAGAAAAGGTAAAATTAGGGAAAAGTATAATTTTAAAAATAGCGCCTTCGCACCCAGGGCATGGAAATTTATTAAAATCGCAATTATAAGTTTTTTTAAAAATAATAGCAATACCTCCTCCTACTTTGTTTATCCTATCAAGGCGTATAATCGCATATGAGTCAGGGAGGGCCATGGCAACATCAGGTCCAGAGCTTGCTTGAAGCCATGTTTCAGTTACAAACAAAGCATCAGGAGCCTCATCCATTACTAGATTAAATATTTCTATTTTATGTTTAGGTAGGGATTGGCAATTCAAGCTGAGAAAAGTAAATAGCCTAGAATCAGAGTTAGGTAATTTTGTATTGCTTCTATCCTCCGTTTGTTTTGTTCCAACTGAGTTAGTTGCAAGAGTACATTTATGGCAGACAGTACTCTTTCTGTCTAATTCAAAACGACAGCAGCGTGGTTTTCTAAGGGATTTTAGAGCTAATAGTTGCTCGGAACTATATTTTATGGAGCGAGTGATAATATTAGCATTATTTGTAGAACCACTAAGATGTACCTGTGAAGGATATGTAGGAGGGATATGAGCCATGGCCGTTGGGCAGGCGCGTCCACAATTCGCGTCCGCTATCGCGGAGGATTGCCGTTTCCTTATGTAGGGATGGCTAGAGCGCTGTTGAAGCTCACGCCTCCCACCTAAGATGTCTGCCGTTTACGAGTCTACGACTAAATTCCTATTGAACTCGGTGTTCAGCCCGCAAATCGGCTGTTTACCGTCAATATATAGGATCTAGATCTGGTGATAGCAGAATTCTACAAGGTGCAGTAAGTAAAGAAAAGTTTTAAAAGTCGCCTTTTAAAGTGCTCGCATTCAGCAAAATAAACATGAAATTACAGTGCAATACACAGTCTACCTCCCGGCTAGTCGCCTCAGGAGGGGTCCAATGATTAGTCAGGTAAACAAATCTTGCGTTGCTTTGTAAAGGGCTCCTTATGGAGGGATGGCTAGAGCGCTGTTGAAGCTCACGCCTCCCACCTAAGATGTCTGCCGTTTACGAGTCTACGACTAAATTCCTATTGAACTCGGTGTTCAGCCCGCAAATCGGCTGTTTACCGTCAATATACAGGATCTAGATCTGGTGATAGCAGAATTCTACAAGGTGCAGTAAGTAAAGAAAAGTTTTAAAAGTCACAGTTTAAAATGCTCGCATTCAGCAACATAAACATGAAATTACAGTGCAATACACAGTCTACCTCCCGGCTAGTCGCCTCAGGAGGGGTCCAATGATTAGTCAGGTAAACAAATCTCGCGTTGCTTTGTAAAGGGCTCCTTATGTAGGGATGGCTAGAGCGCTGTTGAAGCTCACGCCTCACACCTAAGATGTCTGCCGTTTACCAGTCTACGACTAAATTCCTATTGAACTCGGTGTTCAGCCCGCAAATCGGCTGTTTACCATCAATATACAGGATCTAGATCTGGTGATAGCAGAATTCTACAAGGTGCTGTAAGTAAAGAAAAGTTTTAAAAGTCGCCGTTCAAAATGCTCACATTCAGCAAAATAAACATGAAATTACAGTGCAATACACAGTCTACCTCCTGGCTAGTCGCCTCAGGAGAGGTCCAATGATTAGTCAGGTAAACAAATCTCGCGTTGCTTTGTAAAATGCTCCTTATGTAGGGATGGCTAGAGCACTGTTGAAGCTCACGCCTCCCACCTAAGATGTCTGCCGTTTACGAGTCTACGACTAAATTCCTATTGAACTCGGTGTTCAACCCGCAAATCGGCTGTTTACCGTCAATATACAGGATCTAGATCTGGTGATAGCAGAATTCTACCAGGTGCAGTAAGCAAAGAAAAGTTTTAAAAGTCGCTGTTTAAAATGCTCGCATTCAGCAAAAGAAACATGAAATTACAGTGCAATATACAGTCTACCTCCCGGCTAGTCGCCTCAGGAGGGGTCCAATGATTAGTCAGGTAAACAAATCATGTTGCCCACCACTACTGCCACCCCACCCAAAATGTATCATTATGTCTATCACTACTGTTACCCGCCCATAGGGGCATGTTGCCCACCACTACTGCCACCCCACCCAAAATGTATCATTATGTCTATCACTACTGCCACCCCAACCATATGGGCATGTTGCAAACCACTACTGCCACCCCACCCATAGGGGCATGTTGCCCATCACAACTGCCATCCCCACCCATATGTGTCATGGATCTATGACAGAATTTCGACAGACAGAATTTCGACCTACACAAATATCGGCGTAATTATATCGATAGCAAAAATCGACGCCCTATGTACAACATGGTAAGTACCAAAATATCGAAAAAATAATATCGATGTTAAAAATATCTTTGTCAATTATATCGATTTTTTTTGGATTTAAAATAACATAAAAAATACTGTAAATAATAGTTAATAATTACTTAAACATATGTAAATATATGTAATAATGGTAAAAAAAAAATAATACATATTTAATTTAAAAAATAAAATTTTAAATCATATATAATATATACTTACTTAACAATAATTACTATTCCCACTCCAGTGGGTGCAATAGTAGGGAAAACTGACCCTGAACCCTAAAAATACCCCTTTACCCAAAAAACTTAAAACTGACCCTGAACCCTAAAAATACCCCTTTACCCAAAAACTGAAAACTGACCCTGAACCCAAAAAATACCCCTTTACCCAAGAAATGAAAACTGACCCTGAACCCAAAAAATACCCCTTTACCCAAAAACTGAAAACTGACCCTGAACCCTAAAAATACCCCTTTACCCAAAAACTGAAAACTGACCCTGAACCCAAAAAATTCCCATTTACCCAACAACTGAAAACTGACCCTGAACCCTAAAAATACCCCCTTACCCAAAAACTGAAAACTGACCCGGAACCCTAAAAATACCCCTTTACCCAAAAACTGAAAACTGACCCTGAATCTTAAAAATACCCCTTTACCCCAAAAACCAAAACTGACCCAGAACCCTAAAAATACCCCTTTACCCAAAAACCCAAAACTGACCCTGAACCCTAAAAATACTCATTTACCCAAAATTAATTAATATTACAATTAAATTACTTCCAACCCTATTCCCCTATAAACCCACAACCCGCTCCAGTAGTAAAACATATAATATAGTTAAAAATATACATAAATTATCAATTAATTATTCTATTAATCAATTAAAATAATTAATTGCCAATTAATATTTAATAGCAAAATAAATTAATCATTAACAAATAATTATTTAATTACAAATAAATTACTTCCCACCCTATTCCCCTATAAACCCACAACCCGCTCCAGTAGTAAAACATATAATTTACTTAAAAATATACATAAATAATCAATTAATTAATCAATTAAAATAATTCATTGCCAATTAATATTTAATTGCAAAATAAATTAATCATTAAAAAATAATTATTTAATTACAAAAAAATTACTTCCCACCCTATTCCCCTATAAACCCACAACCCGCTCCAGTAGTAAAACATATAATTTACTTAAAAATATACATAAATTATCAATTAATTAATCAATTAATCAATTAAAATAATTCTTTGCCAATTATTATTGAATTGCAAAATAATTTAATCATTAAAAAATAAATATTTAATTACAAATAAATTACTTCCCACCCTATTCCCCTAAAAACCCACAACCCGCTCTGGTAGTAAAACATATTATTTACTTTTATATATTTTTTATTTATAAAAACATATTAAACACATATTATAACAATTAATTTAAATACTTAACTAAAATTTCTAACACATATTAGTAAATCGAAATTACTTACATCGATATATATGCTATCGATATAAGTAATTTCGATATTACTTACCTTAGGGTCGATATTCTGGCCATCGATATTCTGGACATCGATATTCTGTCCCATCGATATTAGCAACTCAATATAAGTGTAAGTCGAAATTAAAAGTTCGATATTTTGACTGTTTACCAATAGTCATGATGTCTATCACTACTGCCACCCCACCCATAGGGACATGTTGCACACTACTACTGCCACCCCACCCATAGGGGCATGTTGCCCATCACTACTGCCACCCCACCCATATCTGTCATGTTGTCTATCACTACTGCTACCCCACCCATTGGGGCATGTTACAAACCACTACATCCACCCCACCCATAGTGGCATGTTGCCCATCTCTACTGCCACCCCACCCAAAGGGGCATGTTGCACACCACTACTGCCACCCCCACCCATATGTGTAATGAAGTCTATCACTACTGCCACCCCAACCATAGGGGCATGTTTCCCACCACTACCGCCACCCCACCCATAGGGGCATGTTGCAAACCACTACTGCCACCCCACCCATATTGGCATGTTGCCCATCACTACTGCCACCCTACCCATAGGGGCATGTTTCACACCACTACTGCACCCAAGCCATATTTGTCATGATGTCTATCACTACTGCCACCCCACCCATAGGGGCACGTTGCACACCACTACTGCCACCCCACCCACAGGGGCATGTTGCAAACCAGTACTGCCACATCACCCATAGGGGCATGTTGCCCATCACTACTGCCACGCCACCCAAAAGGGCATGTTGCACACCACTACTGCCACCCCACCCATATGTGTCATGATGTCTATCACTATTGCCACCACACCCATATGTGTCATGATGTCTATCACTACTGCCACAGCACCCATGAGGGCATGTTGCAAACCACTACTGCCACCCCACTCATAGGGGGCTTTGTGACCGTCAATATCAACAACCCCAACCCATAGGATGGATCATGCGCCACTCATCCATCATGCATCTTCCTCAGGTATGTCAGCACAATACATCCCCCATAACATCATGATAACCCTGAATAGTGTTTGACAAATACCCCCAACAGTGAATATGAGTTTGATTACAAAATGTAACTACCATCACATGTGTGACCAACACCAGAGTGTGGACTGCACAAGTCAAACATCCCAATAGCACTGTGCCAATGTGTTCTAACCCCCAATCACTGTGTAGATCCATTGCAAAGATGTGTGGTCACAAACTGCAGCAAAATTTGAGCATTGCAGCAATGGGGCTAAATCCCCATCATCACAGTGACCTAAATGTAAGTGTCATCATGGTAAACTCAGCAAATGCCAAACATGTTAACTTCTTTGCTCTTATAGTACTGAGATGCTCCTGTATTCTTATCTTGACCTTGCGAGTGGTAAGACCGATATAGTAAAGGCCACAACTGCACATGAGTCTGTAAATAACATGTGTCGTGTTGCAGTTGCTAAACCTGTTAAGGAACCAGGTTTTGCCCCCCCCCGCAAAATTACACTTTTTGTTGGTGTGGTGAGCCCACAAACTGAGCAACTGCCGCATGGATAATGTCCAGAAGGAACAGTACTCGTTTTGGCCGTGTTAGAGTTACGGGTGTGTACCAATTTATCTCGCAGGTTGGAGGCTCTTTTAAATGCAAAGCGTGGAGTTGGCATTTTATGGTCCCTTGTATCAAGTATCGACCAATGTTTCTTTATTATCTGCCTTATTTTGGTCGAGAGGGGGTCAAAAGTGGTGACAACAGGGAGGCATAATTGCTTCTCTTTGCTGTTACGCTCCAACAAAACATCACGTGGGGTGTTAAAAGCCCTCTTCTGTGCATGTTTAATCACTCTGGTAGGATATTCCCGTTGTTTCAGTTTAGTGACCAACTCAGAGGATTGTTCCACAAAAGTCTCTGTGGACGAGCAGTTCCGCCTGTACCTCAAAAACTGGCCCACCGGGAGATTGTCCCGGAGGGATCTGGGATGGAAAGAGTGGTAGTGGAGGAGGGAGTTCCTATCCGTACTTTTGTGGTGCACACTCGTGACCAATTGAGAATCGGACACTGTAATGTCAACATCAAGGTAAACCACCGAGCTGTTACTGATGGTCCAGGTGAAGCGTAGACTCTCATCTACCTGGTTCAGCCATTGTAAGAAAGTATTGAGCCGGTCCTCTGTACCTGTCCAGATACAGAGGACGTCGTCAATATAACGTCTCCACAGAGAGATATTCCCTCTATATGGATTCGACTCATGGAGGATCACATTCTTCTCAACCTGGCCCACATAAATGCAGGCCAGGCTGGGAGCAAATGTAGCCCCCATTGACGTGCCGGAGGTCTGTAGGTATAATTGTCCCTGGTACTCAAAAAAATTCCTTGTAAGTGCCAGTTCGACACACTGCATGACGAATGTTTGTGGTGTGTCATAGAACCACTCCATTGCCCCCAGGGCCCGCGCTGCTGCCACCAGCGTAGCATCCTGGGGGATGCTGGTATACAGTGACTCGATGTCAATTGTAACCAATAGTTGGTTAGCAGGGTCAAAAGATGTTTCCTTCAGGATATTAAGGATGTCCGTGGTGTCTTGTACATATGACTCCTGGGTTACCACCGCTTCCCTGAGAAAGAAGTCAGCGAACTGAGACAAAGGTTCCAGGATGGATTGGATCCCAGAGACAATGGGGCGCCCAGGAGGCGGACGTTGGGGCTTATGGATTTTAGGCAAGATGTAAAACGCCGGCACCCTTGGATTGCTGTTGATAATAAAGTCCGCCTCCTTGGCTGAGATCCACTTTTTAGACACTGCATCTGACACCATGCTCTTGATGGTGTTGGCAAGGTCAGGCGTGGGATCACGTACCAAAGGCTGGTAATTGGTACGGACCCCCAGAAGCTTTAAGATCTCTGTTTCGTAGTCACTGGTGTTGAGTATGACTACGGCACCGCCTTTGTCGGCTGGCTTGATGGTAATAGCCACATTTCTTTGTAGAGTACCAATTGCCTGCCATTCCTCCTTGGTCAAGTTATGACCTGAGGAACGTCCAGAGATCTCTTCCAACGATTCAATCTCTTGAATGACACGTTGTTCGAATACGGCCACTTCTGGTCCTAGGAGTGACGGGGGGGGCAGAAATTGGAGGGTCTGCGCAAGTTGGTATCAAAAAGAGAGAGGGGTGTGTGTTCTTTCTCAGCAAAAAATTTGTGTAACTTTATCTTCCTCATCATCTCAGACATTTCTGTTCTACATAAGAAAGGGTTGTGTTTCGGTGTAGGTACAAATCCTAACCCCTTGTTGAGAACACTCTGTTCAATAGGAGTCAGTTCATAAGAGGATAAATTAACTACAATATTGTTAGTAGTGGGCAACGATGGTTCACTCCCTTCCCCTAGTTGCGAAATGAACTGGTTCTGCTCCGTGTGACGCGGGGTGAAAATGTTTGCCATGTTTGTTGTGTTCTCCCTCTGCCTTGTCCCTGTGGTTGACCCCTGCCCCCCCGTCCCCCTCTCTGAGGCTGGCCTAAAAAAGATCTCAGTAATGCTCCTAGGTCCTCGTCCGATCTACTCTCCGGGGCAAAATTGACCCTGTTATTTGTTGGTGCTCCTTGACGTGTTGGGCCCTCCTCGTCCTCACTGCTTGTATTATCAAAGCGCCAATTGTTTGGCGTGCGTCTGTTATTGCCCCTCTGGCCGCCTCTCTAATGGAATTGCCCCCGCCTCTGAAAGGGTTGTGCCCTGGCTTGCTCGGCTGGTTTATCGTAATATTCGTCCTCAATATATGGAAAAGCCCATGTGTGGGTGTGTCGTTCAAGGTTCTTTTTCAGGCCTTTAATTTTTTGATTGACCAAATATGTTCTATATTCAGTCAGATCTCCTTGAATACGGGCCAACTGGTCCTTAGCATCGGTGAGAGCCTGGTTGGTGTTAAGACTCTCTTCCAAGTCCAAGATCTCTTTGAGCAATGCCTCACTCAGGCGTTTCGCCGTGTTGATTATTAGAATCAACCAATCCCGGGTGCACTTATTTGCGATGTAACTCCAGTCCACCCGGAATTGTTTGTCTTCCAAGAAGATTTTGGGCTCTAAGCGGACTATTAGACTGGGGGGAGATGCGCCTGCCCGGAGATACTCGGTCATAAGCGCACCATGCAGAGCCACACGAATCTGGCGCTTTTTTAACGCACTTAGTTTTTCCCTCTCTTCCCTTGCTGTACCCTCTGTGCCAAGGGGTGCATCCGGTAATAGTGAGGGGCCTGCCAAAATGAGTGCGATCTGTTCATCAGATTGAGGGACTTAATGAAAATATTGAATGGAATAGGGTCAGCAGGCGATAACAGGGCTCTGTTTTCGCCTCCTCTCCATTTTCCTCACTGCTAAAACCAACACAATAGTACTAGATGGAGTACCTGAATGTAATTTCCCTCGCCTCCACCACCTCCACCCCCTTCGCATATGCATCATGACTAGGCACAACCTTTGAAACACTACGGTCTATGTGCTAGAACCCACAATTGCCTGCCTTGCGAAGGCTTATTAATCATTCTAATACCACCAAAGGGGGACTGGGTATAAACATCAGGCGCCTATGAAGCATCTGGTCACCACAGAGTTGCATCACCAGGCACTTGTCTATTTCATAACAAAGCCAGAACTTTTATTTGCCCCACAGTCTATTTCTAAATTAGTCTAGAGGGGGTTGATCCATAGAATAGATATTTATTCAATTAAGTTCCTATCCATGCATCTTTGTAAAGGGTTAGACTCCGGTAGCATTCATGGGCTATGAACATCGCCGTAGCCTATCGACTCTGTTGCAGTTTGGGTTCGTTTCGAACCCATTCCAAGATAGCCGCACCTCACGTTGACGTGGGGGCGGAGTCGCGTCCTCCCACCGGCTACTTCCGCATCCCGGCAGTGAATGGATGCGTGGATCGTCGGAAGCGCCGGAGGGACTCGGCGACAGTAAGGAGGCTGGGGGGCTGACCGCTGGTGTTATTGTGAATGGTGTCATTTCCGTAGCGTTAAGAGTAAACTGACTTGATATATGTGATGTGGTGGCCTGTTTACCAATAGTCATGATGTCTATCACTACTGCCACCCCACCCATAGGGACATGTTGCACACTACTACTGCCACCCCACCCATAGGGGCATGTTGCCCATCACTACTGCCACCCCACCCATATCTGTCATGTTGTCTATCACTACTGCTACCCCACCCATTGGGGCATGTTACAAACCACTACATCCACCCCACCCATAGTGGCATGTTGCCCATCTCTACTGCCACCCCACCCAAAGGGGCATGTTGCACACCACTACTGCCACCCCCACCCATATGTGTAATGAAGTCTATCACTACTGCCACCCCAACCATAGGGGCATGTTTCCCACCACTACCGCCACCCCACCCATAGGGGCATGTTGCAAACCACTACTGCCACCCCACCCATATTGGCATGTTGCCCATCACTACTGCCACCCTACCCATAGGGGCATGTTGCACACCACTACTACACCCAAGCCATATTTGTCATGATGTCTATCACTACTGCCACCCCACCCATAGGGGCACGTTGCACACCACTACTGCCACCCCACCCACAGGGGCATGTTGCAAACCAGTACTGCCACATCACCCATAGGGGCATGTTGCCCATCACTACTGCCACGCCACCCAAAAGGGCATGTTGCACACCACTACTGCCACCCCACCCATATGTGTCATGATGTCTATCACTATTGCCACCACACCCATATGTGCAAACACAACAGGTGATGGACCGAATGTGGATCAATGTCACACACTCAACCCAGTCCAAAGATCTGGGCCCAAATCCATCGTTATTTTGCACTCCACACCACCCTGGGTTAGACAATGGCGATATGCAAATCAGCTCTGACCCTGTGCCCCATGGGAACAGTCCAGTCCGAACTACAAAAGCCATGTCCTTCCCAGAACGGAATCAAGCATCCGAGGACCGGACCGGTTTCGAGGTAACACCTCTCATCAGCCCGGCTAGCTTGACTCCAGTGGTGTGGAGTGCCTGGGACCCACGTCTGGGCATCCCCAGCGCACTTAGGGCGGAATATGCAAACACAACAGGTGATGGACCGAATGTGGATCAATGTCACACACTCAACCCAGTCCAAAGATCTGGGCCCAAATCCATCGTTATTTTGCACTCCACACCACCCTGGGTTAGACAATGGCGATATGCAAATCAGCTCTGACCCTGTGCCCCATGGGAACAGTCCAGTCCGAACTACAAAAGCCATGTCCTTCCCAGAACGGAATCAAGCATCCGAGGACCGGACCGGTTTCGAGGTAACACCTCTCATCAGCCCGGCTAGCTTGACTCCAGTGGTGTGGAGTGCCTGGGACCCACGTCTGGGCATCCCCAGCGCACTTAGGGCGGAATATGCAAACACAACAGGTGATGGACCGAATGTGGATCAATGTCACACACTCAACCCAGTCCAAAGATCTGGGCCCAAATCCATCGTTATTTTGCACTCCACACCACCCTGGGTTAGACAATGGCGATATGCAAATCAGCTCTGACCCTGTGCCCCATGGGAACAGTCCAGTCCGAACTACAAAAGCCATGATATTCAGTTTGTGACATTTGGTTGTGCAGAAAAGTTAATGGACCTTGGTTGAAATTCATAATGTACATATGTCTTTGTCTGTTTATAATGTTTTTGTTTCTGACAAACAGAGTTCAAACTAAAAAATTCTTTTGGTATAAATAAAAATACCCAGTTGATAACGACATTCAGCGTGTTCAACTTTCCATAAATGTTGATTTAAATGTAGGTGGTGGGGCAACTTTTGATGTGTTCATGTGCACTTCTTTGCAATTGACTTCAATGTGAACCGAGGCGGGTTACTTCAATGCATACGCGTTGTGCATTCAATGGCCAAGGCGTGCACACGACTCGGTCCATGCATGTACGACGCATCTGCATAAAAGTCACCCGTGTCGGATGACATTAATGTGACTTGCAGACAGATTCCACACAGAATTACTTGCCAGTGGCACACCTACAGCACTATAGCATGTGCCACACTTCATCCCATGAAAGGGTGGATATGTGCACTCCTTGTTTTTACTTCTAAACTTAAATGTATATCTAAACTCTAGATATTATTGCGTGCTACGCTTGCCTATGCCTGTCTGGCATGCACTATAACTTGAAAGTGGTCAGGGCCATGTCAGGCAACCTCAAACGTGCACTGCTTTTTTGGTTACATGCTGTATACGTATTATAATTGTCGATTGATTGACTTCACTTTAAACACTTTTTTTTGCATTTAAATTATTGCAATTTATTCATCATTGCCTGTTTTTTGTCCAACCAACAACTTGTTTCTTTTTATACATTTCTCAATTGATCATTGTGTTTACAATATTACTTTTTCTACGGCGATTGCGTTTTTTTGGGTTGAGCCCAATGCATTTCGGGACTGAGTGTCCCTTCGTCAGGGGAAAACCTGTAAATAAATAAATGAATTCATCAAATGTATGTGCCTTACTTTTTGAGGTACATGTGCAGAACCATCTTTTATTGAAAATACAGTTTCAACGTTGACGTTAGTTCCATGTTCTATGCACATCAAATTCACACGTATATTACTTTTTTCAATTCAATCCCTCTGTTGTTTAATGTTATTTACATATTCTGCGTTATGCATGTCAGAAGTCACTGTTTTATAGGCATGGTTTCTATTACCCTGATGTAAAGGTGTAGTAAACATCCTAACATAACTAACATACAAATAAACTTTCTCTAATTGTCTAAAAGCCACAGGATGTTTACTACACCTTTACTTCTTGGTAATAGAATCCATGCCTATGAACAGTGACTTCTGACATGTATAACGCAGCATATGTAAATAACATTAAACAACAGAGGGATTGAATTGAAAAAAGCAATATACGTGTGAATTTGATGTGCATAGAACATGGAACTAACATCAACGTTGAAACTGTATTTGCACTGAAAGATGGTTCGGTACATGTACCTCGAAAAGTAAGGCACATAATTTTGATGAATTGATTTATTTATTTACAGGTTTTCCCCTGACAAAGGGACGCTCAGTCCTGAAATGCATTGGGCTCAACCCAAAAAACCGACAATCACCGTAGAAAAAGTAATATTGTAAACATAATGATTAATTGAGAAATGTATCGATCGAAACACATTGTTGGTTTGACATAAATCATGCAATGATGAATACGTTGCTATAATTCAAATGCAAAAACAAAGTGGTTACAGAGAAGTCAATCAATGGACAATTAGAATACATATTTAACCCTTCATTCCATGGCATGTAAGGCTGCATTACCTGTGTGTGCATGGGGGGAGGGGGGGCAACATTTGTTTTCTTGTGTGGCACTTTAGTGCATCCACTCCCAGGCTGGGCACAAGTTCATGGGGACAGAATCCTTTTTGTGTTGTGCACCTCACCAATGTAATGTGCAACTGTTCAGTTATGGGTATTAGTCATGGACACAGTAGCAGTTTGGATATGTGTATGACCTGTCACATACACCCTGAGTCCAGGGTGGTATGGTATGTACGGCACAGTGTGACCCATAGCCACATTATGATATACACCCACAGTCTGTGTGCATGTTGTGTCTCAGATGTCTCTGGTTCCATGTGCCCAATAGGAGTCAGTCCCCAACACGTGCTTTGTGCATCAACATTGATGGTGTGTGTGTGTCTCAGAGACGTCCATGTATGGCCTGCAGAGACCACAGGAGCCACTTCCTGGGGGACTCATGATTTGTTGTGGGGTGTACATGATACAACATGTAATTATAGTGCCCATGTGGCAATACAGGGACCATGGCAATCTTCCTGTCATGGAGTTGCAATGCCTAGGAAACATCGGTCCTCACTTGCAACTGTGTTGTGTGTTTTGTACATGACAGCAGTACATAGGTACTGTGCCACAGCCCAATGATTTGCCATTGCACTCCATGAACTTCTGTATACATGTTGACTTGATATGTGAGATGATGGGCATGAAGGTGACATATGTGTCCATACCCAACAGCACACACCTCAGTTCATAGTGTATTGCTATGATGTATCATGTGATATTTTGCAAGGTCAGTGCCACATGGGTGGAGGACTGTATAATCTTACTTTTCCCATCTCTGTACTGCAGGGCACCAGCTGTCCATAGACCATTCCCAGACCTTGAAAGCATGGTGGAACGAGATTTCATCCAACGGTACCGCTTCACCAGGCCACTGATTGTGGAGTTGGAGGAGCAGTTGGTGCCACATCTGCTACATGGCCGGACATACCCTACAGCACTTTCCTCAAAGGTGAAGGTGATGGCAGCCATGCACTTCTTTGCCACCTGTACCTTCAAGTACACAGTGGCTTCTGCTGGTGGGATATCACAAACTATGTTCAGCCGTGTGCTTTGTGATGTCTTGGAGGGGATGCTGCATTTCCTTGACGTGTACATCAGGCTTCCTAGCCCTGGTGAACTTAATGACATAAAGGATGCTTTTTAAAGACTGGGGAGGTTTCCGAACGTTATTGGATCAGTTGATGGTACACATGTTGCCCTGATACAACCACGGGCACATGAGCAGACATACCGGAACAGGAAACATTTCCACTCCATCAATGCTCTGGTGATATGTCTAGTGGACATGTGTATCACACATGTGTGTTAAAGTTTCCCTTGTTCTGCGCATGATGCCTACATCATGAGGAGGAGTCAGAGGGTATTGATGATGTCACAGATGCCAAACCAGTGTGCCTGGCTTGTTTATCTGTACTGTTTTCCATTGTGTGTTTTTGGCAATGTTGTATACCATCCTCTTACAAGACTCAACTAATATGCAATTCTTTGTATGTAGGTGACTCTGGATATCCCAACATGCAGTGGTTGCTGACACCCCTCAGGAACCCTGTGACAGCAGCCGAGAAACGCTACAATGAGGCACATGGTCAAACCAGGAGAGTGATTGAGCGTACCTTTGGTCTCCTGAAAAGCCGCTTCTGCTGCCTGGACAAGACCGCAGGGGTGCTCCCATATGAGCCTGCAAAGGTGTGCAAGATTAGCATAGTATGCTGCATGCTACACAACATGGCAGTGCAGAAAAAGGTGCCTCTCATACAGGATGATGTTGACCAACATCCCCCACATGTGGAGGATCCTGGCCTGGGTCACAATGCCAGTGATGATGATGATGCTGAGGGTGACGTCCACACACAGCTCATCAACAACTTCTTCAGCTGAATGTGAGTTTACAGTGTTGGTATTTCAATGTCTTGAGTTAGCCTGAGATGTGTTGGTGCTGCTCAGTTGCTATTTGAGTTTGTCGGTGTGGTACTTGACTGGATGTGTGCAGTGATGTGTCCTGTCAGATCGGCTGTAGTCCACAACAATGTTGACATGCTAACTTGTTTCTGTGTAGGTTTCTTGAGACATGTTTTGTGCATGTGTATTGCATTTCTATCCTGTTATGGTGCGCTTCTGACTGTGCATTATGTCTGTCCTTCCCAAGGTACTTTGCCTGTTGCTTGATCAACTCTGACACTCAACAACCAGAATCCAATCCCAAGGTGGAACTTCTAGTATCCCATCATGTGATGTACCACACACCCCCGAAGCTCAATTCTACAACACTGGGTGACCTTGTGCCCACTGTCAGGTGGAATTACCTTGCAACTGTTGTGTAATACACTTGTTGCTGATGTGTAATGAACCTGGGCTTCACTTAGTTATGTGTGTTGTGTGTCTTCACACATCTGACTGACATTTGCTTACCTCACCTGTGGGCTTGTTACCACTGACTGGTGTGATGTCTGTGCATTCCACTTTATTTTTGGGATACATCTTTGTAGGCAATATGTCATATGGCTATGGTGAGTATGTGTTGTGGTGCCCTAGTGGTGTGTCTCTCTCATATGAGTCATATAATCATGAGTCACAGTACAGTAATGACATTACTGTAGTAGTTGGCATGCACTGTGTTCTTCGGCAGATCATCATCTACATGACTTATACTAAGTTTGAATCACAACATAGGCAAGTATAGTGTAAGAGTGTGTGGGGACAGTGCACATGATTGTGGGTGCTGTATATAATGTTGGAATCCACAGTTCACAGATGAGTTTGAAGTCTTGGAAGATGAAATATCCAGAGTAAAGTCCACATTTATCTGCTACATTAGAACAACATGAACCCTCCATCATATAGGGGAGTTGTGTCATGTGCAACAAGGTGAGTGATTTGCACACAAAGGCCAATATCAAAAACAGGTTCTGGGTTCCTGGGGGATGTGCATGGACATCTGTGGCTCACATGTCTTTCTTTGGATGACCCCTCTTCTTTTTCTGGGGGGGATCCTCAAGCGCAGGTTTATGCAGTGCATCAGACCCTCCACCAGAATCATCCTCCCTCCCTGTGGCATTTTTAGATGTTGCAGCAACAGATGTTGTGGGCACAGAGGGAGGTGTGGACATATTTCTGCAGGTCTGACAGAGACAAGTCAATATGTCGCTATGCACATCAGTAAGTTTGTCCTACTTGGGCTCCATGCGTGCATGATGGCCAGCCTGCTCCTGTTGCATGTCCTTGAGGATCACCACTACCTGGACTAATTCTCCGGTGCTATCCTGGTACACATCTAAGATGCGTATACAGTTGGGGGTCATCATGCAGTCCAGGCCCCTCTACCTAACACCCCTCCCACCTCCCCTAGCAACACGGGCAGGACCTGTGGTGGCACGCACAGGTGACCCTGTGACCCCTTGGCTGTTGCTACTGGTGGTATTGTCTGTAGCTTCCTGGGTGGCCGGTGTCCCTGTGTGGTTTGAATTCTGTGTCCTAGTTCTGTCCTTGTTGGCAGGGATGCTCGGTCAGTTGCCAGATGTTGTTGGCATGGGTGCAGGGGAGCAGTTGTCTGTGCTGCTGCACGATGACTCACTCCGGAGATGCCAGGTTGGTCTTCGTCATCCGAGGAGGACACAGCCAGGTCCACACCAGAGAGCTCATCCTCCACCAGTGTCTGGGACAGGGACTCCTCTTCACTTGCTGCTGTGTCCCCAGCACCACCTGTGTTTGGAAGAGATACACATTGTCAGTTATGTTACTACAGGCATCAATGGTTCACATATGTACTTAGCAATGGGGAGGGAGGAAGAGGTACTGATCCATTCAGCTTGCAATGGTTAGTACTAAAAATCAAGGAGGGGGAATGGATCACTCGTTCTGTGCAACCAGGTTATTTACATATTCTCATTCCTTACTAAATACGCTCCTATACGTACACAGGCATGGGGCGGTATATCTTGTTTCTCTGCCTCAGTGTACTATAGCAGCATTTTCATTGGGTTTCCTTTATTGCAAATTGCTGTGCATCCACCTGGTGGTAGACTGACTGCTTTCCCAGTAGTGTTCAGAGAAGAAAAAGCCACTAGAATCACATGGAGCTGAAACATGTTGACCAACAGTGAACAACCCTGGTGTGGTGGATCAGTAGCTGGATCTACACAAGCAACACCTTTGTTTATAACTTCGTAAATCACAATGTTCACCATTTAACCTTAGCCTTTGGGTTATGTGAAGGATTGTGACTCACAGCACTTGAGCAGAGAAACACACTCTGAATTTTCACCTCTGGACACTATTGGGAAACCAGACAGTTTACCTCCAGGTGGAGGCACAGCATATTTGCAACAATGGAGAGCAAATGATAATGCTGCTACAGTACACTGGGGCCTGGCCGAGAGGCAGCTATTTCATCCTCCTCTTCTTCTTCTGCGTGGGCCACCAGCTACTGAAATTCTAGCTTGATAGTGTCCCGCCTCTGCAGCCATAGCTGGGACACTATCTCCTGCCTGTTGGGTGCTATGGGTGGGCCAGCAGGAGTAGATATATCAAGAAAAACAAAGAGAAAAAAGACAAATTGTAAAGAATGCTCTGTGCAAACAATTATTTAAACTTAGTATGTGGCACAGTAGCAGTCCATAGCTGGTCCCCTTGTGCAATTGGAATTTGATCTGGCTATGATCAGAAGAGTCACAAGGCCAATTTTATATTTAATACACATATGCCTTGCATAAAAGGCATTGATGGACTAGCAGAAAAGTATTATGGTAGAATAACACTGGATTAAAAAACAGTGGTTTGATTTTTTTCTTTCAAGGGCTTTTCTAGTAACCAATCAGTCACTATGAGTGGAAAATAAAAAAATAATCACCTCTCATTATTGAGTAAGGATGTATACATTATGGACTACAAGTTGTGTTGTTCTAAATCAATGCAGGCATGCCAGCTATTGCTCTGGCACCATGCCACTGTCTGTCGCTGGGGCAGCTGTAGTTGACAATTATCTATCTTTAATGCCAGTGGCCCTGCTGTTCACCAAATGCCTTTCACTTGCTACCCTGACTCAAAAAAGGCAGATGAATAATAAATAAGATACTACATCACACAACTCATGTACAAAATGCAGATATTATCCTGTCTTCCATAATTAGACATTTGAGAAAATAATGCACTGCACTACAGGGAAAGATACGGGCTATGTAGATTGTATTTGGCATTTTCGTCACAGAGTAGCCCATATGTCTAACTTGAAATCAAATAGTCACAGAGTCTCACTTTACTCACTGGCCTTTGCATCACTTCAAATATTATCCCCCCAAAAATAATTTGCAAGGCAGTAAAGAAAGGAAATTTGACTTAATCTATTGCAAGGTAAGGTAAAGGGTTTGGCTGAATGGTAGAGCTTTGATATAGAATAGAGGGCTGTCACCAAACGTCCAGCTCTCCAGGACCAGCATCAACGACACCAGCGAGATCATGAAAACCATCCCCTCCGGATCACGACTAGAGCCCTCCAACAGTCACACCAGCAAGAAAGCCACCTGGTTCACCGAAGACCTCCAGGTCTCCAAACAAACATGCCGAAAACTGGAGAAGAACTGTGTCCGTGAACAAACACCGGTTAGTTACACAGCCCACAAGAGCGCCACCCGCAGACACCAGCAACTCATCAGAGCCACCAAGAGGGCCTCATTCAAAGACAGCCTAGATAACAACACACACAACAGCAAAGAGCTCTTCAACATCATGAAGGAATTCTCCAACCCCCAGCTCCAACAACAAATATATCCCACCTTCGCAAGACCTGTGCAACTCGCTGGCCACCTTCTTCCACCGCAAGATCGTCAACATCCATGACAGCTTCAAAGCCACGATGGCCCCGATAACCACCGCCCCCATGACCACCACCTGCACCAAACACCTGCTCTCCTGGACCAGCATCAACAACGAGGACACCAGCGAGATCATGGACACCATCCCATCCGGACCACCGCTAGACCCATCCCCTCACCACATCTTTAACAAAGCCAGCACAGCCATCGCACCCCATCTCCGGAAAGTAATCAGCATCTCCTTAGAGACAGCAACCTTCACTGAAAGCTGGAAGCACGCCGAGAACAACGCCTTACTCAAGAAACTCAAGGCAGACCCCAAGGACCTCAAGAACTTCTGACCCATCTCCCTGCTCCCGTTCCTGGTGAAGGTCAACAAGAAAATCATCAACAAACACCTGACCCACTTTCTCGAGGAGAATAGCATCCTGGACCCGTCCCAGGCCGGTGTGAGAAGTTGGCCTGATTTATGATGTCTCCAATTTTGGGGGCACCTTGTATCAGTCCAAACAATCCCTTATGGTGATGGTTGTAAGTCAACCTTATAGACAAGCTATCCTAAGGGTAGCATGGACTAAGCAGACTTAAAGGTTTAACGCAAGAGGTCCTGTTAAGCAAGCTGTTTTACCAATCACAGTCCTGTAATATCAAATGAAAGGACACCACACAAGTTATATATTATAAAAATATATGTATTTATTACTAGAATAATCCTCTGTACTCTTTATGAGTGCAGAGGCACAAGCGTTTAAACAAAAGCACAGTTAAACCTATAAAAGTTGCACAATTATGGATGAGGCCAGGGGGTGACGCAAACCATATATTAAAAAAGTGGTATAAGAGATACCAATCAAACAGTGGTTAGGCCTAGGGCCTAGGGAATCACTGGGAGCAGTCGGGACTAGCAATGCTGAAGTCGGGAAAAGCCCGCGGGATTCGGGTGCAGCGCTTAAAGCACATGCATGCACCAATGCAATGTCAATGGTGCGTAAAAGTTATAAAGTTACTGAAAAAGGAGACTTCCGTTTAACCTAGAAGGACAAAACTTTAGACACATACACTAGAGGTGTGTACCAGTGTAGGAACACCGGCGTTGCTGAGTTTCCTCACCCACAGGAAGCGGTTGCATAGGTGCGAAGTAGTGTCAGGTTTCGTCACGCAGGTCGATGGTGCCTGAAGATGAAGATGCAGCAGGCGTCGAGAAGAGAAGTGTCCGGTGTGATCCAAGGGTGGATCGAAGATAAAGATGATCTGAAAGCAGAGGGGACAGAGTCTGGGTCACCCAGCAGTGACCCGGGTGGAACCAGGATAAACCAGGCAATGTCAGGCGCTTTCATGTCGATGTCTCGAAGCTTCTCTCCGCTGTCTCATGGACTCTGGGGCACCGAGGATGTCCAGGAGTGGATCACGAGCTGTCCCACGAAGGCTCTCGCTGTCAGCGGTGTCAGCTTCCAGATTGGAGCAAACAACCCTTGGCAAGCGCAACCCACGCAGGATTCGAAGATGGCTTAATACTCTGACCAGGAGGGTCAGAGCGGGTGCTCCTTTTTAGGGGAGCGAGGGCAAGTCTAGAGCAACCAGACTCACAAGTTATATTTCAAGGTTCATCGGTACTGGGGCCACTAGGCAACGGGCAAGCACCGGACCAACGTGTTGAGCCAATAGATGCAGAAGGGCCCCACGCAGCACTCGGTGAGTGTAGAGGGGTGAGCTTCGGTGCAAGAGAGGCTCTGGGCTGGGGCTTCTCAAACCCCAATGCACAGCTTTGAGGGGGCCTCAGATGCTGCACGGTCAGCGCCTCGTGGTCTTTCCAAGATGGCAGGCCCCACACTTCAGGTCACCTCCACGGGTCTCAGCTCTGCAGGGACTGTGGATCGTGCTGTTAGAGGCAGGCTCACTGGGTCTTGTTGTACTCTGTTGCTCGAGTTCCAGCGGGAACTGCAACAAAGCAAACGTCGAGGTGCTGAATGGTGCCTGTTTGCACAGGGTGGTCACTCCTTGACCACAAGGGAGATTCTTTAGTATTTCACGTCGAGTAGGATGTTGAAAGGTCCTGAGTTTCATTTCATAGGTTTCATTCAGGATAATCTGAGTGTGTCGGCACTGCTCCCATTCTTATACCAATCTAGGAGGCTGGATCACCTGCTAGGTCCCTCCTATGGGTGGGACCCAGGTAGGGGGTGGTTACACCCCTTTCCCTTTGTCCAGGGTCGCCCTGGGACTGGGCTGGTGTGCCCCAGAACCGGTTTGACCGGATTATGCAAGGGGAAGCCTTGTGCGCCCCAGGCACTGTCTAGTTTCTTTCAGCCCTCCCTGCCCCAATACACTATCTCCTGTCTGGGGTGGTGTAGCACCTCCCTGCAATAGGAAACCCTTCGTCCAGGCCTCCTCTGCCAAGTTTCGGTCAGCAGCAGGAGGTCAGACTTGTGTCGGTGGCAGCAGCATCCATTTTGTGATGCTGAGGCTGTGGTTAGGATTAACCGCGTTTCAGTAAAGTAACATGACTTCTCCCTCTAGAAGGGTGGAATGCTATCCTCGTCGACAGGACTGTCGAGGGGATAGTATTCCAAATCGTATGACACCTTACATGACATGTTTTGATAAAGGCAAACCAAAGTTAGCACATAACCGCGATGGATTATAATGCACTTAAGAGTATATGGTATGGCATTATCCCGGAACAGCTAAGGGAGTTGTTCCCGACAGCTGCAGACAGGCTCAGCTCATGCTCGAGCACCATCTCGTGTTAAACTAAGCACTCCTGGATTGATAAGGCCTGCCATAGTAGTGACTTATAGTTTTATATGTGTCCAGATATAGGTTTAGATATAGGTATACTATATCTAAGCAAGAGGTGATTACACCAACTTGCCCCAGCTGAGTGATCAGCCAGTTGTGTCAATTTAAGAACCAGCCAGGGGTGGCAAAAGCTATGCTGCAGCCCCTGGTAGGCCTTGGATGCACCTATGCCCGTGGCACCTATGGTACACTGTATAGGGGCTGACAAGGTGTTCAGTACCAATTTGGTTATGTACCTATAGTACATGTCTGTGAATTTACAGAGAGAACAGCAGGCTGTGGGTCTGATTAGCAGGCCCACAGCCACATTAAGTCGAAAACCAGTGAAGCAAAAAGCAAAAATTGGGGTGACCATAGGATAACAGACCCTACTCTCCTACTCAACCCCACCAAAACGCAGGGACATTAAACTTAAACTTGACCAGATAAGTCTTCATGTTCTAAGTGGAAGTACCTGGAGAGACCATCTGCATTACCATGGTCAGTCCCTGGGCGGTGCTCCACTGTAAAGTCCATCTCCTGTAGAGAAATGGACCACCTGAGTAGTTTGGGGTTTTCACCCTTCATCTGATTTACCCACAAGAGGGGCTTATGGTCTGTCTGAATTAGGAAGTGAGTTCCAAAGAAGTATGGCCTCAACTTCTTCAGGGCCCAAACAACAGCAAAGGCCTCCCTATCAATAGCTGACCAATGTTTCTCCCTGGGGGTCAGCCTTCTGCTAATAAAAGCAATGGGCTGGTCTTGACCATCTACATTAAGTTGTGAAAGCACAGCTCCCACCCCCAACTCAGAAGCATCTGTTTGAACAATGAACTGTTTGGAGTAGTCAGGACTCTTCAGGATAGGAGCAGAGCACATGGCCTTCTTCAGGTCATCAAATGCCTTTTGACAGCTAACTGTCCACTGAACCATTTTGGGGATCTTCTTGGATGTCAAGTCATTTAATGGTGTCACAATGGACTCATAGTTCTTTTAAAACTTCCTGTAATACCCAGCCAGGCCCAAGAAGGCTCTGACTTTTGTCTGGGTAGTTTGAGGAGCCCAGTCCTTTATGGTCTGGATCTTGCTCTCCGGTGGTTGAACCTGACCCCCACCTACTAGTTGGCCCAGGTACACAACCTTGTTCTGCCCTATCTGGCACTTGGTAGCCTTGATAGTCAGGCCTGCCTTTTGCAGGGCCTCCAGAACCTTCTTCAGGTGGATCAAGTGATCCTCCCAGGTGGAGCTAAAGACAGCAATATCATCTATATATGCTGCACAAAAGTCATCCAACCCAGCAAGGACTTGATTCACCAACCTTTGGAAGGTGGCAGGTGCATTCTTCAAACCAAGGGGCATTGCCACAAACTGATAATGTCCACTAGGGTTAGAGAATGCTGTTTTGGTATTAGACTCTTCAGCTAACCTGATCTGCCAATAGCCAGCTGTCAAATCAAATGTGCTCAGAAATTTGGCAGAAGCCAACTTATCAATGAGCTCATCTGCCCTTGGAATGGGATGAGCATCTGTCCTAGTGACAGCATTGAGACCTCTGTAGTCCACACAAAACCTCATTTCTCTCTTTCCATCTTTGGTATGGGGTTTTGGCACAAGGACTACTAGGCAAGCCCATGGGCTCTCTGATGGCTCAATCACTCCAAGTTCAAGCATCTTTTGCACCTCAGCCTTTATTTCATTTCATTTCATTTATCTTTATTTCGGCTCTTTTTGGCCATAAAAGATACATTACAACACAATACGCATTACAATACATTATACACAGTAAATACAGCATAAGAATTAGAAGCAGAATTAATACATTTCACAACATAAAAAATCGTCCATGTTAAAATAGGCATCATGATTAAAAATCAAGTATATTATATTGGAATCTACCGAAGATGAGGGAGTGGCTAGGGATCTATAAAAAAGATTTATTGCTAGAAGACATGTGCAAATTAAAAGGAATAAAAAACTACCCATATACCTTACACAATAAAAAATTAGGACATAAATCAAGAATAGATTTCTTTCTATTAAACAAAAATTTGCGAGATAAAGTTAAAAGTATCGAACACTTACCCGCACACCTATCGGACCACTCTGCAGTCCAGCTAAATATAACACTTCCGCAACCTCAAATGCCTAGCAGGTGGTCTGTTGACCGTACAATTCTTATGGACGAGCGATGCGTGGAGGAACTTATAACAACTACCCGACAATATTTTCAAGAAAACGCAACTAGTACATCAAAAAGAATGACATGGGATGCTTACAAAGCGGTAATAAGAGGAAAACTGCTTAACCTGGGTGCTTATAAACACAAAACAAAAAAAAACAGGAAATCATGAAAATGGAAACAGCAATCAAAGAAGATGAATTACACTTAGAATGTGATATCCCGCAAGAACAAAAGGAAAAATTGGAAGAAAAACTTCGTAACTCAAAAGAGAATCTGACAATTTATCTAGAGAATATAGTCAAAGAGAAATGGGAGAGCAGTAAACTAGCAAATCATGAGTATAGTGAAGGATGTGGAAAACTCCTAGCCTGGAAAATGAAAACAGATCAGTCTAGAAACAATATACTAAACATATACAGCCAAGATCAATCAACCATTTTCGCAGATGATGCCTCAATAAGGAAGGAATTCTTTAATTTTTTTACTTCAATATATAAGTAAGACACAAACCCAACAGAAGAAGAAATTAAAAATTATCTTGAAAAGATCCAACTCCCGTGTCTGACAGAGGAAGAAGCGGAATCTGTGAATTCCGAAATATCAGCAGAAGAAGTAAGGAGCGCCATAAGTCATCTAAAGAAAGGAAAAGCTGCAGGCCCAGATGCGTTGCCCAATGAATTCTATATCGCATTGAAAGAAACACTAATTGAACATTTAACTGAAACGATGAACAAGACATATTTGGAACATGAAAAGATCCCAGACTCATGGAATGACGCTACGATAAGCATATTACTAAAACCAGGAAAAAATCCAAAGAACTGCGCATCATATAGGCTAATATCGCTCCTAAATAGCGATTATAAGATTTTTATGAACATAATAGCGAAAAGAGTGTCTAAGGTATGGCCAAATTAATTGATACTGACCAAAAGGGTTTTATAAAGGGCAGACAGATACAAAAATGACACACGAATTAATAGCAACAATTGACATAGCTGTACAGGAAAATCTTCCCCTTACACTTATCACATATGATGCCGCTAAAGCCTTCGACCGTGTTAACTGGGCATTTCTAATTAAAAGCATAGAGAAAAGTAAGCTCGGGATTAACTTTATTCACATGGTAAGTGAAATATATTCGAGCCCAAGAGCGAAGGTAGCTGTTAATGGCAATCTTACGGAAAATATTGAGATCCAGAGAGGCACACGACAGGGATGTCCCTTATCTCCACTACTTTTTAATTTATATATTGAACCCCTGGCATGCTCTATCAGAAATAATACTAACATCACACCTTTCAGATATTTACATTGGACAAGGAAAGTAGCGCTCTACGCAGATGACCTAATGGTGTTCACGGACAACTATAATTTCTCTAAGCTGGCCATTGATGAAGAAATGAACAAATTCGGTAAAGTTTCAGGATACCTAGTAAATATTGACAAAACGGAGGTAATGAGGTGGAACTTACAATTAATTTCACCTCTCTTGAAGGATAAAATAAAATACTTAGGAATCACCATAACACAAGACTTTGGAAAACTAGCAGAAACAAACCTTAATCTAGTTATGAACGAAACGAAAAAGCTCCTTAAAATCTGGTCAG
This sequence comes from Lissotriton vulgaris, assembly GCF_964263255.1. Classification (NCBI taxonomy): domain Eukaryota; kingdom Metazoa; phylum Chordata; class Amphibia; order Caudata; family Salamandridae; genus Lissotriton; species Lissotriton vulgaris. The sequence continues at coordinate 1,291,064,083 of NC_141689.1, read as the reverse complement.
GCCTACCATTAAGCTTTTTAGGTAAATCCAATATAATTAAAATGTCAATTATTCCAAAATTCACTTATCTTTTCAATAACATTCCATTAGAATTTAAAAAGGAAGCCCTGAAAAAAATACAAGGGGAAATATCTAGCTTTATTTGGTCATCAAAGAGTGCAAGAATCTCATGGAATAAACTCAGGAGAAAGAAGGAACAAGGGGGTATAGCAAGTCCGGATATATATTAATATTACAGATCGTTCCAATTTAAAAACGTCAGAGTTTTACTAAAAGCACATCAAGCATATCCAACATACTTGCAACACTTGACAAATGGTGAAGATCACTTCCTCTTCAAGTTTGGCCATCCGAAATTTTTCAAAAAAGTTAAATTAAAGGTTCTGAACAATGCCGTTAAGATCTGGAATCAAATAAGATCTGTCACACAGATTCCATATTACAGTAATATGGCTCCAATATGGGATTCCCCAGGCACCCCTGACTGCTTAAAAGACTCTTTATCAAACCCACTTAGGCAAGCTGGAATTGAAAAATGGGGACAACTTCTATCTGGAAACTCCTTGTTATCATGGGATCACTTGCAAATAATTACAGATCGTAAAATCTCGAAGTTTAAATATTATCAACTGAGCAGCTGGGTAAACACTATTCCAAAGGGAGCCTCAGATCCGGGGAACCTAGAACCAGAGATGATGAGTGAAACGGTATTAAAAAAAGAAGTATCAAAATGGTATTGGGCACTAATTGAAACAGAAAAAGAAGACCCAACAATTGCTGAAAAAATATGGAAGAAAGACTTACAAAATGAAGCTTCAGACCTTTGTCAAATCTGGAAAAAATCAGTAGAAAAATGTTGGTCATGGGTAAAGGCCGCTCCATTAAAAAGGAATCGCCTTTTCTCTATACATAGAGCGTACTGGACTCCAAAAAATTATCAAAATTCAAAGGAGCTACATTAAAATCGTACAGCAAATGCGGAGAGGAAAAAGCGGATGATATACATATGTTTGGTGGGTGCCCTTCGCTTACACAATACTGGCAAGAAATTGGTAAGACTCTAACTGCAATACTGGCAACTTCGATAACTGTGAGTATTATTTTAATTATTTTTGGGATACACTGTACTGCTCAACTTAATCAGATAAAGTTAGACAAACATCAAGAAAACTTACTATTTGTCATGATCCTTTTAGCACGTAGAGAGATATGTATTAATTGGACAAAACCAGTTCCTCCAACACATGAAAGCTGGTTAAATACTGTAATAAAAATTAGTAGTTTAGATAGAAAAGGGAAACAAATCAAAAAGATGAAATATTGGGAGATCCTGGAAAATTACATCGAATCTAGACAATAATCTATAATCTCTCCTTGCCAGAGGTCCCTCTGCTTTTTTTTTTCTTTTTCTTTTTCATTCCAATGATTAAGCGGACAATAATTCCTGGCATGACTTGAAGTCTGTCAAATATCCAAAGGGTCTGAGATCTCCCGAAACGAAGGAATTATTGAGTAAGATGGAGGTGTGCGGCGGAGAACTGATCAGATCAAGAACGAGGCATACCCCTTGTACCACCCGATAGACGATCAGGGGCAGCCTTTGTGAAACATCTTGTTCGGATACTGTCGGTCTCCCAAACGCCTTTCTTTCTTTAGCATAACCCGCAATATGAGGATGAAAAAAAAATATATATATGATTGGTTCTTTTCATATTTAAATCCAAAAACATTGGTACAAGTGGGGTACGTTTGGGCAATTTCAATAGCCTTCTAAAAAAAATATTTTCACTAGTCGTAAAGATGTTATGTGCTTTTATGCCCCAGATTTCTGCTCCATATAAGGCACCAGATTGAGCCTTAAATTTGTAGACTTCTAGTGCTTGTGAAATGGACTTACTTAAACTTGCCCCATGTCGCTTTAAAATGGGTAAAGAGCACTGGTTGTGTATAGTTTTGCTCTTTTCAATTTGCGTATTCCATGAGGTTTTTGAATCTAGGGAAACACCCAAATACGAAAAATTTGTGACCAGTTCAAGTCTTTGGTTATTTAAGAAAAATTGCCCATTAAAAGTTTTAAGTGGATTTATAGACATAGATTTGTTTTTTTTTCGCATTTATTTCAAGGCCTTTTGAATCACAGTATGTATTAAAACTGTTCAAAAGGATTTGAAGGCCCCTGGGCGTTTGCGAGATCAGGATGGTATCATCCGCAAATAAAAGGGAGGGGATCCTAACACCATTCAGCTTTGGAGAATCATTACTACACCTATCTAAAAATTCTGGAATGTCATTGACAAATAAAGAAAAAAAGTGTAGGAGCCAACACACACCCTTTGAGGACAACTCGTCTAATGGGTATGGGTTCTGTTAATTCCCCTTTTGGGCCCCAACGCACTCTGGCAAAATTATTGTCATGTAATCCTACTACCTGCTGGAGTATGCAGGTTGGTAATGCCAATGCAGATTAACAATCCCATAAACGATCCCGCAAAACTAAATCAAAAGCTGCCCTAAGATCAACAAAAGCTACATAAATATGTCCTTTTAACAAAAAGACATATTTCCAACAAATACAACAAAACCTAAAGACCTGATCTATCGTAATAATGTTCCGTCTAAAGCCTGCTTGAAACTTGGTAAGGATCTTATTCTCATCAATCCATGTTTCGTTCCGATTAAAAAGATGTCTAGAAATTTTTTTTTGTAGGATGTCCAAAAGACAAATGGGATGATAGTTGCAGGGATCATGTCGGTCCCCCTTTTTAAAAACTAATATGATTTCTGCTCCCCGCCAACTGTGTGGTAAATTCTCACCGGCAACTATTATATTAAAAAGTTTATTTATATATGCCGCCCAAATACTGGTCTCATGTTTACATAAGTCCCCAGGTATTTTATCTAAACCTGGGGCTTTGCCGTTTTTCACAGCTATTAGTGCTAGCTCAGTTTCCTCAAGACTAAACTCTATAATGTTATTAGATGACTCTAACCATGGGCTATTACCAACAACTGATTTATCACTATCAGGGGCTTTATACAAGTGGGTGAAATGATCAACCCAAGTTTGTTCATTGATAAACACATCATCTGGTGACCTTCCTCCAATATTCTCATTGGCCACTAATTGCCAGAAACTCACATTATCCTTGGCTTTAACAGCTATAAGCATCTTCTCCCAACATTTCTCATCCCAATCAATTCTAGCTATTCGCTGCACTCTCCTGTATTCTTGTCTTAGGGTCCTGATTACATGTGGTGTATTACTCTTTATGGCCTCTAGGAGTTTACTCTTGCAATTACGACATTCTTTATTGTACCATTGTTTAGTACCAGTGGAGCTAATTTTGTGCAACCTTTTTTTATGCGGCATTTTCGTCACTAGTGGTACCAAGGCACTAAAATATTCATTATGCAGGTTGATAAAAACCCCACCCTCTACTGGTTGAAGTAGATGCTTGTCAAAGGTATCCGCAAAAACTGAATAAATATTGGACAATGCCTCCTTATTACTTAATAAACTAGCCCATTTAAGGGATCTCCTGTTGTTACTTATTAAAGGGGAGGTGGTAGTTGGATTATCCATAGTGTTTTGTTCCATCGGGATCCTAGAACTAGGGACTAAACTATAGTCCATTGACAAAAGCAGTGGGTGATGGTCTCTTTCATATCTAGGATCAATTACAAAGGTCTAATAAAAAATGCCAGATATCAAAAGAGGCCAAGATATAATCAATCCGACTTTGATGATTATTTTTAACAAAGGTTGGTGCTTTCGGGGAGTCAGATGGAAAACGACCATTACATGCCCTCAAACCGTGTACTGATGCCAGTCTCATAATCTGGGTAGCTAGAGTCGTACAGCTCACACCCTCTATATATGATAAAGGGGGGATATTATTAGCTCTGTCCTCATCTGAAAAGACATCTCCAAACTCTATAATCGGTTCAAAGTTACAATTGAAATCACCACATACTAGTATACCAGTGGGCACCTCTGTAAGATCAGTAAGGATTTTATCCAATTTATCGAAGATTACTGATTCCTTGGATAACCCACAAGGGCGATTATAAACATTGAACAGTACAATTTAAACTTCATTCAACTTCACTAATAGACCCAGTATATCAGCAGAGTCTATGGTTAGTTGTGTAATTTCTACCTCCAAAGACACACTAATCCAAATCGTAAGCCCCCCCGATGGTCTACCCTTAACTGATGGGATTGCCGCAATGTTATATGTCCTGTATCCCATCCTATGTGGCGTTACAAGGGACCAAGTTTCTTGGAGCAAACAAAGGTCACAAGAGTCTATGTACGTGGACCAATCCGGATCAGAAAGGTTTTTGGTGAGACCAGCTATATTCCATGATATTAAAGTTATTTTTTGTGTTGTGGTTGAACTTATCCCTCCTGATACTGTTTTTTCCCCTACTGGTGGTGCCCTCACAATTGAAACCACACTGTTACAAGCCCCTTCCATAGTCCTACCACAGAAAAAACTGGATCACCAGTCACCTGCCCTGATTTCAAAGACCCTCCAACTTCATTAACATTCCCCCCTTGTTTGAATCTAGATGGTGATAAGGCTTGGACCACTTGCTCTACATCAAGAATAGGCTTCAATATTATGTCATAAACATCATTATGTGTAACAGTTACTAGGAGGTTAGGACAAGTTGCAACTGGGCTCTTCAGCACTGGATGTAATGTTTTTTGCCTTGATGTACAACCACCCACAATTTCCTCTATATGTGTTAAATTGGTATAACCAACTATCCGTTGGTCATTCTGTGGTCTTCAATCGCAATTGTCCAACCCAGAGAAGACATGGTACCTGTTTGCTGTCTCCAAGGGTGTAAAAGGTCTCAGATGTTCCATCCTCCTATTAGAGTTTCTAAAAGACCTAGGAGGTACCTTGTTCCACCCAAGGGGGTCAGCAAGAGGATGATAGTGTGGAGGTTCTAACGAAAACCCAGAGTTAAGGGACAATAGAGGAGCAATCTGGTTGGGTAACTGAACACCAATGTGGTTGGGAGGAAAAACCAAGGATCTGGGATAAAAGTAAGTCAACGGGCGCGCTATAATAGAATTACTACCTCCACCCAGGGGCCAGTTCAAAATATAGGTAACAGCTCGAGGGTCTCGAAAATTAATAACAACTAGATCACCATCTATATCCTTAACCCTACTGCACAGCCAGGGGAGTCTTCTGACATGCACAATATCACCATCGATATCATGTGATAGTGGTCTATATTGGGCTTACCAGTGCATGATCTCATTTTTAAGTTGGAAATACCCCTCCCTCTTATTTGTTGGTAGGCTAGGGACCCCCATCAAAACAACCACATACGGGGCGGCTTCTGGTGGTAATTCTACTTGTGGGATTCTACGAGGTGGTGGCCTAATATCTCTGGTTGAACCCCTTGTCGGTTGCTGGGAAACCCCCATTATAGGTTTTGCAGGTCCTTTCGCCGCTACGCTTACAGGTGTAGAAACTAAACTAGTGGTTTGTTTCGGCGGTGGAGCCATTTGTTGTTTAGAGATGGTTGAACTGGTCGATTGGTCAATACCTTTTGAAACACCAAGGGATATTGTGGGCACCATAACTGATGGTTCCAAAACCCCGCTCCCCACAAGCTTAGGTGGACTCTGATGATTAATAACTGCCGCCTCAATTTCTTCAAGTTTTTTCTCCACCCTCCTCAGTCTTTCAATAAGAGGTAGGATGAAGGACCTGATTAAATGTTCCATATTATCGAGTGAAGCAGCGGTAGAAATATCCATTTGAAGAGTATCAACCAGTATATCTGGTGGAACAATAATATTCCCTGGTTGAGCAACTGTTGGAGAAGGTGGCAAGGTGATCGGGGTTGCCCTGATAGATTGTTCAACAATGGGGTTTTTGGCAATATTATTAGTGACTTTGGTAGATTTTCCAAAATCTGAATGACTGACCTTTGGCTTTAGAGAAACCCCCACCTTCCGTCTTTTTTTTCGCAGGCGGTGGACCATGGCTCTTAGCCTGCACACATTTCCTCTGCCTGCTTGAAACTTGCTTTGGCCGTGTCAGTGGTCGAGTGAGCATGTTAACATCAGGCAATACCGATCTAGGGGGTGAAATATGTGTTGCAGTTTGGACAGTATGATCCAGGGGTGTAGGAGTAGAATCACGCAACAGTAATGGAAAGCTTTCCAAACATAAAAGATCTTCAGTGGAAGAGATACCCCCCGGTGTAATCATAAGTTCTTTGGGTGGGGAGACGACAGGAGCTTTGTTCTTAATACTTTCAATAGAGCAACAACGCTATGCTCTTCGAATTGCCAATGTTTTCTCCTTATCTCGGTCAACAGGAGCCTTTGTGAAGTAATTGTCCAAAGGGCTGTTGACGCAACACCCAACCTTCTCAATCAACAACTTCCCAGGACTTTGAGCCATCACAATACAGAGTATATACACAACAATATATCAAAATAAGTGGGCCCTGCCCGGCCTCACTCGGTCTCTGAGGGCCTCAGAGGGCCCGCCCTTTGCCCGGGCTTAGCCCCGCGCGCGTTCCGCTGCGCGGAATGGGTAGCCTGCTCTTAACACTCCCAGGCAGGTGGGCGTAGCCGCTGCGGGAAGAGGCTGCAGGTGTGTTAGGAACTGCCTTGCAGTCCCGCAGCGGTGTGGGCGTGTCCGTCAGCGCAGCACTGCCGAGGAGCGGGGTGCCGCAAACAGGAACAGCAAGCCAAGCAATCCAGCGATTGGCCTTACAGCCCGATAAAAGTGCCCCGTTAGCTGATGTCGGTGAGTAGCACCCGCAGAGCGGGTGCTACGAACAGTTATAGTTTTTCCTGGCAGGGGGGCGTAGCCGCTGCGGGAAGAGGCTGCAGGTGTGTTAGGAACTGCCTCGCAGTCACGCAGCGGTGTGGGCGGTGAGGGGGTGTCCGTCAGCGCAGCACTGCCGAGGAGCGGGGTGCTGCAAACAGGAACAGCAAGCCAAGCAATCCAGCGTTTGGCCTTACAGCCCGATAAAAGTGCCCCGTTAGCTGATGTTGGTGAGTAGCACCCGCGGAGCGGGTGCTACGAACAGTTATAGTTTTTCCTGGCAGGGGGGCGTAGCTGCTGCGGGAAGAGGCTGCAGGTGTGTTAGGAACTGCCTCGCAGTCCCGCAGCGGTGTGGGCATGTCCGTCAGCGCAGCACTGCCGAGGAGTGGGGTGCCGCAAACAGGAACAGCAAGCCAAGCAATCCAGCGTTTGGCCTTACAGCCCGATAAAAGTGCCCTGTTAGCTGATGTCGGTGAGTAGCCTCAGACTTTATACAATCCCTGACGTGGTCAGGTTGCCTGTAGATTTTATTCTTCACAGGCAGACTGTCACCAGTGTCCACCTCATGGGTGCACCAGTTAGTTTGACTGAGTGTGAGAGAAAACATATGTCTATGGGCCTGCAACACCTGTCTGCAGTCCATCTGTTGCTGGTCAGTGAGGCTGCCTGCCAAGGCTACTCCATCAACTGAGCCATCTTCAGGGTTCTGGGACAACAAGTATGGGAGAGGGTCACTCCCTTCCTCCTGTTCCCCACCTGTGGCCATGAGCAGGCTCACGTCCTCCCTGTCAACAAATGCTTTCAATCTGTTCACATGGAGCACCCTGTGGGGGCTCCTAGGGGTTCCAAGGTCAACCAAATAGGTGACCTCTCCCTTCTTTTCAATGATGGTGTGGGGTCCAGACCATTTGTCCTGGAGAGCTGCTGGGGCCCCTGGCTACAACACCCACACCTTCTGCCCTGGTTGGAACTCAGCCAGAACAGCCTTTTGGTCATGCCAAGCTTTCTGTAATTCTTGACTGGCCTCCAGGTTTTTGGATGCTCTTTCCATGTACTCAGCAATCCTGGAGCGGAGACCAAGTACATAGTCTACAACATCTAGCTTAGGCTTTTTGAGAGGTAACTCCCATCCTTCCTTCACCAGACAAAATGGACCCCTCACAGGGTGGCCAAACAAAAGTTCAAAAGGGCTGTAGCCAACCCCCTTTTGTGGGACCTCTCTGTAAGCAAAGAGCAAGCAGGGTAAAATGATGTCTCATTGTCACCTAAGCTTCTCAGGTAACCCTTTTACCATTCCCTTTAGGGTCTTGTTGAAGCTTTCAACAAGCCCATTGCACTGAGGATGATAGGGTGTGGTAAACTTATAGTTTACTCCACACTCTTTCCACATTGCATTCAAGTATCCAGACATGAAGTTGGTACATCTGTCTGAAAGAACCTCCTTTGGAAAGCCCACTCTTGAGAAAACTGCAAGAAGGGCCCTTGCCACAACAGGAGCTGTTGTGGTCCTCAGGGGAATTGCCTCTGGGTACCTGGTGGGATGATCCACTACCACCAGTATAAATCTGTGCCCAGATGCTGTTTGAGGATCCATGGGACCCACAATATCTATTCCAACTCTTTCAAAGGGTACCCCCACCTCATGTAGTGGTATCAGGGGGGCCTTTGTTGTGCCACCTGACATACCACTGGCTTGGCAAGTGACACAGGAGTGACACAACTCCTTGACATTTTCTGACATGTGAGGCCAGTGAAAGTGAGGGACAAGCCTGCCCCAAGTTTTGTTCTGGCCTAAGTGTCCCACAAGGGGAATATCATGGGCCAAGGTAAGAAGGAAGCCTCTAAATTGCAAAGGTATGACCAACCTCCTGGTGGCACCAGGCTTGGGGTCTCTAGCCTCTGAATAAAGGAGCCCATCATCCCAATACACTCTATGGGTACCTTGAGCATTCCCAGCAGCCTCAGCAGCAGCTTGCTATCTGAGGGGTTCAAGGGAAGGGCAATCTAATTGGGCCTGCCCCAGGTCTGCCCTTGAGGGTCCCCCTGTCCCCAGAAACTCAACCTGATCAGGTTCAAGTTCTTCAGAGACAGTCTCCTCTTGGATCTCAGAATCAGTCTCCTGTGAGAGCTGATCCTCAACCTGGGGCAAGTGGGAAGGCACAGCCTTAACCCTCTTGCTCCCTCTCTAGGATTTTGGTTGGTCTATAGTTACAAGATCCACCACAGGTTCAGGTAGGCACTTCTTTGCCTGAGTTCTGGTTACAGCAAGGACATGTGCTGATATCCCTAGCATTTCTGCATGAGTACTGTACTCCACCTCTGACCAAACTGAGTTCTCTAGATCATTGCCCAACAGACAGTCTACTGGCAGGTCTGCACTCACAACAACTTTCTTGAGGGCAGTTACCCCTCCCCAGGAGAAGTTAACAACAGCCACACTATGTGTAGTAGTGGCATTGCTTGCATTGGTCACTAGGTAGTTCTCACCTAGTACAATTTGTCCAGGGTCCACAAAGTTAGGTGTCACCATAGTGACACTGGCACATGTGTCCCTGTAGGCCTAAGCCAGTTTCTCATTAATTAAAGGCGTCTGTCTATACTTGCCCAAGTTAGTGGGACTCACAGTTGTGGGCATGGCCATGTCCACATCATAGAGCAGAACTGCTTGAGTAGGGATTCTGACTAGGCCAGACTGCCACCGCACCCTAGTCCAACCCCTCAGCAACACCGGCATCCAAGAGAAGGCACTGAAGTGGATCATCTCGTTCCTCGCCGGAAGAACGCAGATTGTCCACCTCCCCCCGTTTCGATCCGAGGCCACCGAAGTCATCTGCGGCATCCCGCAAGGATCGTCACTCAGCCCCACCCTCTTCAACGTCTACATGAGACCTCTCGCTACCATTGCAAGCCAACACAACCTCAACATCATCTCCTACGCCGACGACACCCAGCTGATGCTCTCCCTCACGAGAGACCCCGACACCGCTAAAACCAGCCTCCACGAAGGGATGAAAGACGTCGCCGAGTGGATGAAGAACAGCCGCCTGAAACTGAACTCAGACAAGACAGAAGTCCTCATCCTGGGACCATCACCCTCCGCCTGGGATGACTCCTGGTGGCCCCCAGCCCTGGGCACCGCCCCCAGGCCAACAGACTACGCACGCAACCTGGGCTTCATCCTGGACTTCTCCCTCTCGTTGACCAGACAAGTCAACACCGTCTCCTCGTCATGCTTTCACACCATTCGCATGCTTCGCAAGATCTTCCGATGGATCCCGACCGAAACCAGGAAGACGGTCACCCAGGCCCTCGTCACCAGCCGACTGGACTACGGAAACACCCTTTACGCCGGAACCACAGCCAAGCTACTGAAAAGACTCCAACGCATCCAGAGCGCCTCCGCCTGACTCATCCTGGACATCCCCCGATGCAGCCACATCTCCGGCCACCTGAGGGACCTGCATTGGCTCCCCGTCAACAAGAGGATCACGTTCAGGCTCCTCACCCACGCACACAAGTCTCTCCACGACCTGGGCCCCAAGTACTTCAATGACCGCCTGACCTTCTACACGCCTACCCGCCAGCTACGGTCTACCAGCCTCACCCTCGCCAGCGTACCACGCATCTGAAGAGCCACCGCCGGAGGCAGATCCTTCTCCTACCTGGCAGCCAAGACATGGAACTCCCTCCCCATCCACCTTCGGCTGACCCAGGACCACCTCGCCTTCAGGAGACAACTCAAGTCCTGGCTGTTCGAGCAGTAGCGGACCCTTTCCCCCAAGCGCCTTGAGACCCTTCCGGGTGAGTAGCGCGCTCTACAAGTGTTATGATTGATTGATTGATTGAGTACCCAAGGTCAACCCTACTATACCCTTAGGTTGCGTACCACCTCTGCTGACTGTACTAGGGGGTGCAGGTGCTTTAGGAGCTGCAGTGGCTGGAACTGGATTTTTCTTGGTGCATTCACTCCCCCAGTGGGAAGTGGATTTACAAGTATTACACCAAGGTTTCTTTGGGCCATCATTCTTCTTCTTCTTGTTACCATTCTGGGAATCACTATCCTTATTAGAATTTTGTGGGCCTGAAGAAGACTTCTGGTCTTTTTCTTTATCTCTCTTATCCACACCCTTCTGGTCTGTTTTCTTTTGGTCACCACCATGGTTCTGGGGTCTCTGCTTAATCCTTGTTCTGACCCATTTGTCCGCCTTCTTTCCCAATTCTTGGGGAGAGGTCAGATCAGAGTCAATAAGGTATTAATGCAACAGCTGGTTCTGACAGTTATTAAGGATCTGCTCTCTCATTATAAGATTATACAATCCTGTATAGTCTGAGACTTTACTTCCCTGCAGCCAACCCTCCAGAGCCTTAGTGGCACAATCAACAAAATCAGTCTAGTCCTGAGTCTGAGCTTTTTCTGTATCTCTGAACAACAACCTGTATTGCTCAGTGGTTAGGCCAAACCCTTCAATAAGAGCACTCTTCAGGACAGAGAATTTTATGGCATCCTCAGGTCTCACTGTGAGGAGCCTATCCCTCCCTTTCTCAGAAAAGGAGTACCATACAATTGCAACCCACTGATCTTGAGGAACCTGCTGTACCATGCAGGCTCTCTCCAGAGCAGTCATCCCCTTCCTTGTAGGGGGGCACAATTTTTGTCAGGTTTCTATTATCATAGGACCTGTCTTTCTCTCTAGGAATTATGCTGCCACCAGTGGAATCTAATCCACTCAACTTTTGTTCTCTTGCTAAAGCAAGTTTAGCTTGAGCCAGGGCAATCTCTTCCCTCTCTATCTGGAGTTAGACAGCCCTCATTCTGGCCCTATGCTCTTTTCTCTGGGGGGAGTCATTCCCCTTTGAGATTCCCTTGAGGCACTAGAAATATGAGAATCCCTTGAGGAGGATCTCAGCCTTCTATTACCTGAGGGAACTATGTTATAGGATCTGGGGAGGTGCTCGCCCTCTCCATTCCTATGTAGGTCCAATTTGGTTTGGTTAAGCCTCCCCACTAGTACCTGGTTTGTCCTCTGATCTTGATCTGAATCTTCATTTGTATCTGATTCAGGTTCCTCCTCTATCTCTGGGGAGTTCTCAATCTCAGGGGGTTCGCTCCATCTCCTGCATCTAAGGGAACTGCACTCACCCTATCTAAGTCATCCTTCTCCAGGATGGGTATCAGGATGGGAATGGTAGGGTTGTGACCCTTTCTCAGCCCCCTTGAAGTGCACAAGGCACTCAGGTCCTTATGGCTGAGGGTGTCATAGCTGGAAGGTGCCTTGGTAAGGTCAACCAACACAGGTGAAGAACACGAAGTTCCCTCTGTGCCAGCCATGACTGCTAGTGAGGTGTAAGTGGTGCACTTACCTACACTAAGTGTTTTCTAAGGGTGGCCGGGCGGCTACGCTCCATGCACAGAGTGTGCGTAGTGCCGGCTTCTATGCATTTTGCGTAGCAGGCGTAGAATCCGGCACTACGCACGCTCCGCAGACGGAGCGTAGCTGGCCGCCACCCGCCTCCCTCCCGCCCTCCCTAAATACTTTAAATTTAAAGGTTAAAAGAATTAAAAGGCACTTACCTTGCCCGCCGCTGCCCGCCGCATCCCCGGGGCTCGCTATCTTCATTCTGCCGTCTTGTGTACTAATGCGCATGCACAGGCGGCCGCGCATGCGCATTTCTCACGAAAAAATGCGCATGCGCGGCCGCCCGCGCATGCGCATTAATACACAAGACGGCAGCAATGAAGATAGCGAGCCCCGGGGAAGCGGCGGGCAGCGGCGGGCAAGGTAAGTGCCTTTTAATTCTTTTACACTTTTAATTTAAAGTATTTAGGGAGGGCGGGAGGGAGGCCTGCGGTGCGTAGTGGGGCTACGGGGAGTGCGGAGGTGGGTGTAGTTTCTCGCCCACTTCACGTAGCTCCGCGAAGCCCCACTAAGCCCACTACGCCCAGGGTTAGTGTTTTCCTACTGAACCTTGCTATTGAGTTGTAGGCAGGGTGTGCTAAGCCCTTTGATCTACAACTACTAAGTTCAGTAGAACTTAAATATGCTAAGCTTTGTTTATATGTACCTAAGGTACTTGATGTGATCTTTCGATTTGATAAAAGATTGCAATGGTAAAACAACAGCAAGCTCAAATCTGCACCGCTGCTCACCAATGTGAGAAGTTGGCCTGATATATGATGTCTCCAATTCTGGGGGCACCTTGTATCAGTCCAAACAATCTCTTATGGTGATGGTTGTAAGTCAACCTTATAGACAAGCTATCCTAAGGGTAGCATGGACTAAGAAGCCTTAAAGGCTTAACTCAGGAGGTCATGTTAAGCAAGCTGTTTTACGAATCACAATCCTGTAATATCAAATGAAAGGACACCCCACAAGTTATATATTATAAAAATATATGTATTTATTACTAGAATAATCTTCTGTACTCTTTATGAGTGCAGAGGCACAAGCGTTTAAACAAAAGCACAGTTAAACATATAAAAGTTGCACAATTATGGATGAGGCCGGGGGGCCACGCAAAACATATATTAAAAAGTGGTATAAGAGATACCAATCAAACAGTGGTTAGGCCTAGGGCCTAGGGAATCGCTGGGAGCAGTCGGGACTAGCAATGCTGAAGTCGGGAAAAGCCCGTGGGATTCGGGTGCAGCGCTTAAAGCACACACGTGCACCAATGCAATGTCAATGATGCGTAAAAGTTATAAAGTTACTGTTAAAGTAGACTTCCGCTTAACCTAGAAGGACAAAACTTTAGACACATACACTAGAGGTGTGTACCAGTGTAGGAACACCGGCGTTGCTGAGTTACCTCACCCACAGGAAGCGGGTGCACAGGTGCAAAGTAGTGTCGGGTTTCGTCACGCAGGTCAGTGGTGCCTGAAGATGAAGATGCTGCAGGCGTCGAGAAGAGAAGTGTCCGGTGTGAACCAAGGATGGATCGAAGATAAAGATGATCTGAAAGCAGAGGGGACAGAGTCTGGATCACTCGGCAGTGACCAGGGTGGAACCAGGCAATGTCGGGCGCTTTCAGGTCAATGTCGCGAAGCTTCTCTCCGCTACCAAGTGGACTCTGGGGCACTGAGGATGTCCAGGAGTGGATCACGAGCTGTCCCACGAAGGCTCTCGCTGTTGGCGGTGCCGGCTTCCAGATTGGAGCAAACAACCCTTGGCAAGCGCAACCCACGCAGGATTCGAAGATGGCTTAATACTCGGACCAGGAGGGACAGAGCGGGTGCTCCTTTTTAGGGGAGCAAAAGCAAGTCTGGAGCAACCAGACTCACGAGTTTGATTTCAAGGTTCGTAGGTACTGGGGCCACTAGCCAACGGGCAAGCACCGGACCAACGCGTTGAGCCAAAAGATGCAGAAGGGCCCCACGCAACACTCGGTGAGTATAGAGGAGTGAGCTTCAGTGCAAGTGAGGCTCAGGGCTGGGGCTTCTCAAACCCCAATGCACAGCTTTGAGGGGGCCTCGGATGCTGCACGGTGAGCGCCTCGCGGTCTTTCCAAGATGGCAGGCCCCACGCTTCAGGTCGCCTCCACGGGTCTCAGCTTTGCAGGGACTGAGGATCGGGCTGTTAGAAGGCAGGCACGCTGGGTCTTGTTGAACTCTGTTACTCGAAGTCCAGCGGGAACTGCAACAAAGCAAACTTCGAGGTGCTGGATGGTGCCTGTTTGCAAAGGGTGGTCACTCCTTGACCACAAGGGAGATTCTTCAGTCTTCTACGTCGAGTAGGATGTCGAAGGGTCCAGAGTTTTGTTTCATAAGTTTCAGTCAGGATAATCTGAGTGCATTGGCACTGTTCCCATTCTTATACCAATCTAGTCAATCAATCAATCAGGAGTTTATTAAAGCGCAACTACTCATCTGTAAGGGTCTCAAGGTTCTAGGGGTGGGGGGGTGCAGGTTCCATTCCATCAAGGAGGGGGTCTGTCAAAGAGCCAGGTTTTGAGGTTTCTTGCGAAGATGGGGAGCGATGTTGTCTGTCTGAGGTGGAGTGGTAGGGAGTTCCATGCTTTGGCCGTGAGGAAGGAGAAGGAGCGGCCTCCCGATCTGGTCTTTCTGGTGCGGGGGACCTCGGCGTTGGAGAGCTGGGCTGATCGTAGGGTCCTTTGGGGTGCGTGGAATTTGAGCCGGCTGTTCAGGTATGCTGGTCCGGTGCAGTGGAGGGCCTTGTGTGCGTGGGTGAGCATCTTAAAGGTGATTCTCACCTCAACAGGGAGCCAGTTGAGTGTGCGCAGGTGCTGGGAGATGTGGCAGTGTTTTAGCAGGTTGAGGAACAGTCTTGCAGGGGTGTTCTGGATGTTCTGTAGCTTGCGGATGAGGTATTTGTTTATTCCGGCGTAGAGTGCGTTGCCGTAGTCGAGTCTGCTGGTGACCAGGGCATGAGTGACTGTCTTTTGGTGTTCGAGGGGGATCCATTTGAAGGTCTTACAAAGGAGGCAGAGGGTGTGGAAGCAGGAAGATGAGACAGAGTTGATCTGGAGGTCCATTTTTAGCTTGGAGTCCAGGATGATTCCCAGGTTGCGTGCATGGTCTGTGGGGGTTGGCGGGTTTTCGAGGGCGGTGGGCCACCAGGTGTCGCTCCAGGCATCGGGGTTTGGGCTGGATTACCTGCTAGGTCCCTCCTATGGGTGGGACCCAGGAAGGGGGTGGTTAAACCCCTTTCCCTTTGTCCAGGGTTGCGCTGGGACTGGGGCTGGTGTGCCCCTGAACCGGTTTGACGGGATTATGCAAGTGGAAGCCTTATGTGCCCCAGGCACTGTCTAGTTTTTTTCAGCTATCCCTGCACCAATACACTATCTCCTGTCTGGGGTGGTTTAGCACCTCCCTGTGACAGGAAACCCTTTGTCTAGGCCTCCTCTGCCAAGTTTCGGTCAGCAGCAGGAGGTCAGACTTGTGTCGGTGGCAGCAGCATCCATTTTGTGATGCTGAGGCTCTGGTTAGGATTAACCGCGTTTCAGTAAAGTAACATGTCTTCTCCCTCTAGAAGGGTGGAATGCTATCTCCGTCTACAGGACTGTCGAGGGGATAGTATTCCAAATTGTATGACACCTTACACGACATGTTTTGATAAAGCCAAACCAAAGTTAGCACATAACCGCGATGGATTATAATGCACTTAAGAGTATATGGTATGGCATTTTCCTGGAACAGTTAAGGGAGTTGTTCCCAACAGCTGCAGACAGGCTCAGCTCATGCTCGAGCACCATCTCACGTTAAACCAAGCACTCTGCCTCCAGGATTGATAAGGCCTGCCATAGGAGTGACTTATAGGTTTATATGTGTCCAGATATAGGTTTAGATATAGGTATACTATATCTAAGCAAGAGGTGATTACACCAACTTGCCCCAGCTGAGTGATCAGCCAGTTGTGTCAATTTAAGAACCAGCCAGGGGTGGCAAAAGCTATGCTGCAGCCCCTGGTAGGCCTTGGATGCACCTATGCCCATTGCACCTATGGTACACTGTATAGGGGCTGACAAGGTGTCCAGTACCGATTTGGTTATGTACCTATATTTATTTATTTATTTATTTATTTTTGGTATTTGTAAAGCGCATCATTTACCCTTGGGCGCCTTGGCGCGAGTAAAACCAGTTATTTGTAACGGTTAACATGAGGAAGGAATAATCATTGAGCGAACAGCCAGGTTTTTAAGAGCTTACGGAATTGAAGGAGAGAGGAACTCTCCCTGATGTTTAGGGGTAGCGTGTTCCAAAGCTTTGGGGCGGCCACCAAAAAGCGTCGGTCGCCCCATGTGACGGTTTAGTGCAAGGAATGACCAGTTGATTGAGGGTGGCTGATCGTAGAACTCTATTAGGTTTGTATTGTTGTAGCTGTTCTTTCAAAAAGTGGGGTCCTTGGTTGTTGAGCGCTTTAAACACAATACAGAGAGACTTGAAGTGGATTCTGTTTCGCACGGTGAGCCAGTGGTAATCCTTTATACTGTTGGATATTGATTCGTATTTTGTTTTGCCAGAAAGCAGACGTGCTGCAGCATTTTGAATAGTCTGCAGTTTAGTAATTACTCTGGATTGAGCATTGAGGAAGAGACCATTACAATAGTCCAGAGCAGAAAGGACAAGAGAGGTGACCAGTGTTTTGATGGCTGAGTCAGGAAGAAAAGGACGTATTTTCCTTATCATCTTCAGTTTCAGGTGTGCTGTGGACACAGTTTTGTTGGCATGATCCATGAAATTTAGACCCTCATCGAAGATGATACCGAGGTTTCTGACTTTAGCAGTTGGAGTGGGAGGGGTACCGAAGGCCTCTGGCCACCAGCTTGATGGCCAGGCTGGAAGAAGGGGTCCGAAAATGAGCACCTCGGTTTTTTCTGAGTTTAATTTGAGGCAGTTGGTAGCCATCCATTCTCCTATGTCTACAAGTCCTTTCTTGAATATTTCAGCCACTAGATCTCCGTCCCCCTTGATCGCCAACACTAGTTGGGTATCATCGGCGTAGGAGGTTAGGCTCATCCCGTGTGCTTTGATGGTTTTAGCAAGGTCCGACACATAGATGTTAAAAAGTGTCGGACTCAGGGATGAGCTTTGAGGTACTCCACAAGGAGATGAAAGTTGGGCCGATTGGAAGGGTCCTAAGATGGCAGCCTGCGTTCTTTTGGCTAGGAAGGACGCAATTAAGTCTTTGGCAGTGTGGCAGATGCCAAATCCCTCGTCACGGTCGACCAAGATAGTATGGTCGACCGTGTCGAAAGCTGCTGATAAATCCAGATTTACTAGAATGGCTGCTCCCCCCTGATCCCTGATTACCCTGATGTCATCGGCGACCTTAATCAAGGCTGTCTCTGTCCCATGGTATTTCCTGAATCCAAATTGCGTGTTGTCCAGGAGATGGTGTTTTTCAATGAATTCAGAGATCTGAATGTTCATGGTTTTTTCGATCACCTTCGCCATGAAAGGGAGACTCGCGATGGGCCGGTAGTGTTTTAGCTCGTTTTTATCCAGGGAAGGTTTTTTTAGCAGGGGTTTTAGTAGAGTGTTTTTAAGGGGGTCTGGGTAGTTACCTGAAAGGAGAATGGAGTTGCAGACCTGAGTGAGTAGTGGTATGATAGAGTCCATTACCGGCAGGAGTACTGAGAGTGGGCAGGGGTCCAGGGGTGATCCTGATTTGATGGTAGACAATGTAATTTTTATTTGGTCTGTGGTGACTGGTTGGAAGCTGGGGAACATGTTGACTGGAGATAGGATGGGGGGCTTGACTGTCCTTGAAGGTGAATTAGCAGAGAAAGCCTGGTAAATATCATCAACTTTGGTAAAGAAAAAGGAAGCTAGTGAATCACATAAAAGTTGCGATGGGGGAGGAGTGAGGTCCGGGGAGTTACCTAACAGTGATTTAGTGATTTGAAACAATAATCTGCTAGAATTGTTGGCTTTCTGGATTTGGTCAGTGTAATAGTCTTTTTTGGCTTTAGTGATCATGATTTTGTAGAGCGCCAGAGCTTCCTTGTAAGCTGCTTTGCTAGCTGTGTCATAGTCTTTTCTCCATAGTCTTTCCTTATTGCGGTTGATTTGCTTTTGTGCCCTTAGTTTTTCATTATACCAGGGGGCAGTAGGTTTGGATCTGTTTCTGGATAGTTCTTTGGTAGGGGCTGACTGATTTGTGGCCTGGCCCAGCCAGGTGTGAAATTGCTGAAGTGCTAAGTTAGGCTCTGTGGACAGCGTTGGACGGGTGTGATCCAGTATTAGCTTTAAGTCGTCCTGATTAATATTTTTCCAATCTTTGAAGGGCTGTTTGGGAATGGGAATGGGTTTGTTATTACAAGAAATGTTGGTGGTTATAGTTGCAAAAATTGCATGATGGTCAGTCCAAGGCATGGGTAAGATGTTGGTTATTTGAAAGCCTTCTAAGTTGGAGAATATGGGATCTAGGATGTGGCCAGCTTGGTGGGTAGGGAACGTAACCCATTGTTTTAGCCCTAGAGTTTCCAGATCGGAAATGAATCAGTTAAATGACTTTGATCCAAGTGAAAATGTAGGTCGCCTAGGACCGTAAAGGCACTTTCCGTGGCCACTGATTCCATTATAGTATTAATGCTGGTTAGAAATGCAGTTTTGGATCCCGGGGGGCGGTATATCAGTATTCCTTTGAAATTAAACAAAGGTGAAGGCTTAATAGCAAATTGCATAGCTTCACAAGAAGTTAAAGGAACGGGGGCCGTTCTAACAGGATATGAATCTCTAGCTATTATGGCCAGCCCACCCCCTCTTTGTCTGGGCCTGTCCTGGCAGTATGCTTTATATCCATCCAGTCTGCTATAGCTAGGTCTTGCTGAGATGTGTCATCGGTCCAAGTCTCAGTGACAAACAGAACATCTAGTTTGAAATCTGTTATGAGATCGGAGATCTCCTGCCTGTGCTTTCCGAGTGAGCGCGCATTGATAAGGGCAATGGATATAACAGCTCCTTCATAATTCTTTGTTGGTGTGGTATTAACGTCAGGTAATCGTAATGGTATAGTACAGCTACAATAGGGGCAGGAGATGGCGAGGTGACCATGAATTTCTGAGGGTATTATTTTTAAACAGCAGGTACTGGTGGATGGCCCAAGTGCCAGTAAGTCTTGACTAGTATACTTCTTATTGGTGTCTGACATTTGTTGAGCAGGGGTTATGGCCCTGGGCCCGGTCCCGGCGCGGACGGGCGCAGACGGGCTTGCCTCTGGCGCGCCTCCGTCGCGCCGCCGGCGCGCCAGCTGCGCCCGCCCGCTGCGCGGACGGGATGATCCTCCTGTTTTATACATAGGAGGGGCGGGAAGGGCGGGTGGGTTGATGGACTAGAGCGCACCCCTTACCTCCTCAAGATGGTGGGTGAGGTGGGTCAGGTCACGTGACCGCGGCTGGAAAGGGCAGCGCTATGGTGTGAAGTAAAAGCAGAAATCGCGCCTTGAACAGAGCGTTTCTCACAGTAAGTTGAGCAATTGTTTATATTCCAAACGATTTAAAAACACACAAATAAAAGTCCTCTGCACGGACAATCACGTAAACAGGTAGCGTTTGGTCAAAAGAATAGGAGGAGAATCCCCCGGCTTCCGCCTCAGGGGAGAGCAGTTAACAAATAAGGTTTTGCCTGCAAAATGGATATTCGCCCCTTAAGTAATCTAAGACAGTACATGTCTGTGAATTTATAGAGGGAACAGCAGGCTGTGGGTCTGATTAGCAGGCCCACAGCCACATTTAGTCGAAAACCAGTGAAGCAAAAAGCAAAAATTGGGGTGACCATAGGATAGCAGACCCTACTCTCCTACAGCCGGGTTCCGCAGCAACCACAGCACCGAAACCGCCCTCATCGCCGCCACCGATGACATCAGGACCCTGCTTGACATCAGAAAACAGCGGCCCTCATCCTCCTGGACCTTTCAGCCGCCTTTGATACGGTCTGCCACCGCACACTACGAACACGCCTACATGACACTGGGATCCAAGAGAAGGCCCCTGGACTGGATCACATCCTTCCTCTCTGGCAGAACTCACAGGGTACGCCCCCCCTTCCGCTCTAATGCCTCCAAAATCCTCTGTGGCATACCGCAGGGCACTTCCCTCAGCCCGACGTGGTTCAACATCTAGATGGTACCCCTCGCCCATGTCGCCTGACAGCACAACCTCAACATCATCTCCTACGCTGACGACACCCAGCTGATCCTCTCCCTCACCAAAGGCCCTCAAACCAACCTCCACGAAGGAATAAAGCCCGTCGCTAAATGGATGAGGGACAGCCGACTGAAGCTGAACTCGGAGAAGATGGCGGTCCTCATCATCGGCTCCACCCCTTCAGCCTGGGATGACTCCTGGTGGCCAACAACACTAGGAACAGACCCAACAATCAACAACCACACTCGCAACCTAGGGGTCTTTCTCAACTCCACCCGCTCCATAACTAAGCAGGTCAACGCTGTCTCTTCATTCTGCTTCAACACCCACCGAATGCTCCGCAGGATCTTCAAGTGGATCCCCACCGAGATGAAAAGAACAGTAACCCAGGCCCTCGACACCAGCAGGCTGGACTACAGAAACGCCCTCTACGGAGGAAGGTCGGCCATATAACTGAGACGCATGCAACGCATCCAGAACGCCTCGGCACGCCTGATCCTCGACATCCCCTGCTGCAGCCACATCACACCCCACCTGAGAGACCTGCACAGGCTCCCCATCAACAAGAGGATAACCTTCAAGCTACTTATCCATGCACACAAAGCTCTCAATAACACTGCCCAGCATACCTCAACAGACGACTCAGCTTCTACACCCCCAACCATCAGCTCCGCTCCGCCAGCCTCACCCTCGCCACAGTCCCCCACATCTGAAGAAAGGCCACCGGTGGCAGATCCTTCTCCCACCTCGCAGCCAAGACCTGGAACACCCTCCACACCAACCTTCGGCAGACCCAAGACCTACTGGCCTTCAGAAGACTCCTCAAGACCTGGCTCTTAGATCAGAAGCAGCACCACCCCCAGCACCTTGGGACCCTCACTGGTATGTAGTGTGCTTTACAAGTGTCCTGATTGATTGATTGAGAAGTAGGTGGTGGTAGAATCAGCGAGTGTCATTGTGGGGCCATCACTGTATGCCATGGTGTCTTCATCTCACTGTGAGTCTTCTTGTGCCATTGTGGAGACGCTGAGGTGGGCGATTCCGATAGGCACACTGCTGAGGGTAGGACTGCTTTGCATGTGAATGTCACCCTCTTCTTCCTCATCATCACATCCCACCTTCATTGGACTTGTAGCTGATGTTCCCCAGCTCTCCTCACCTTCACCACCAACACAACCACATTCAGCAATTTTGTAAGGTCCTTTTCTAATCGGATTGCCTGATGTTTTTTCGTATGGGTCATTTGGCCTTCAGTGCCATAATATGAACCAAGCTTACTTTCACTAGCATGGGTGTAGCAAACTGCAATGTGATCCCTGCGTGCTAACTTTTAAAAAGTCCCAACTGGGGTAAAGTACTTTTCACTGTGCCACCGTCAAAGCTTAAAGAAGAACTGGTGGTAGTTGGGCATAAGGTAGGTGGGTGTGTTATCGATTGCCTCTCTGAAGTGCATACTTCTTCTGAGGTAGTGGTTAGTGCAGATCTCAGCTGGGGCTTTGCAAAAATGGGAGCTAGTGATGCTACCTGTGCCACATCTATCAGAGCAAGTTGAATAGTAAGACTTTGTGTCACCTTTCACAATGACGAGCACGTCTTCGTCATGATGCTCATCATCCCCTTCCATAATTGTAAGGCTTTCAGGAACCTTTCTTTTCCCTTGCCTCTCCTGGAGTCTCCCGGACTCTGACGGGGTCCCTTCCACATCACCATCATCATCGAAGTAGTACTTGAAGAATGTGGTGGAGTAGTACCCTTTCTTTTATGTGCTGAAGGTCTGGGGTTCTAAAAGAGGAGGTGCTTGGTCGGCAGGAAGCTTAACCTCTAGTTCAGCTCCAATATCAGGAAGATGTACTATTGCTTGCTGCAGCTGCTGTCCACTTTGATCTGTTCCCTGAAATGACTAGGTACTACTTTGAGAAAGGGACAAATAGAATTCAACTTCACTGCTCATCGGCATTGCCATGATTGCAGTGTCTGTCTCACTGACAGACATAGTTTTGGGCTTAGATTATGGTGGTGCTGTTGATGTGGGATTGCTACTCCCAGTTTACTCTCGGGAGGTCAGTGCAGCAGGCCCACAACGTTGTCTGGAAAAGGTTTTGTCCAACATGCCACTGGTGGAAAGCTGCTTATTCTCACTGACCACTTTCTTGGCAGCAACTTTCTTTGAGGCCATCTCAAAGCTCTCGTTTGGCAGTGGCACTAAGCTGCACAAGCAAAAGAGATAGAGGACTGACATGTGGTGTGTTTATACAGGGCTTTAGTTTGGCAGTACTGCGGGTGATGTCTCTTCTTCTCTTGTGCACCTAAAAGCAAACAAGCAAGATAAGCGTTTAGTGAAACATGGCATTGTTACCATTTGAATTAGTATAGAAAAAGGCAATATTAGTGTTATTAGTTACTTAGGAAATATCCACTTTAGTGTCAAACCCCAACACCATACCATAAAATGTAATTCCCCATCAGGATAACACACAATATACAGCTAGAGCTCTTTCCTTTATGTCCATATATTCTATAGGAGACACATGTGGCACTCAGGGAACTGCATGGTTAAATGTAATAGTAATCTTTTAAAGAATTGATGTTAGTTTGCACCTAAGGCAGGCAATGTGGTCCAGGGAGAAATGGAATAATCATTAAGAAAATGGAAGATGCGGATGTATCTGCAGTGCACTGCAGCCAGGGTGTCAAGAACTAAATGGAATTATACCTAAACAAACTAAATGCTGTGGGGCTGTGTACCTATAGTGGATGGAAGAATGGATGGATGGATCCTCTGAGGTAAAATGAAAAGGAAATTACAATTAAAATACATTTTTTTAAATGTTTTACATTTTTTTAACTATTACAAAATACATTTAAATAGTTGAAATTACGAATTAAAAAACGTAAAATAAAAATACAAATATAAAATAAAATTGTTAAATTGAAAAAAACAATATTTGGCAATGTTTGTATGAGAGGATGATATGAAACATATTATGAGACAAATTGCTGCAATTTTTTTCCACAAAATGCATGTAACATATCAGCACTATGCATTAAAATCATATTCTTAATATACATAGTACAATGATCCTCTATCATATTATTAAACTGATATCACATCCATCATTGCAAGCCTACGGCAATAGCACACTAGCTGGATGCACAAAATGGCTGCGTGCCAGTGCCACAAGGTCAAATAACAGCAGCAAGCATGGGAGGCATGGGGAACAAAGAACACATGCAAATCTATGGCAAAGGCAGACTGGCTGGATGTATAAAATGGCTGCCAGCCACATGAACAAACAACAGCAGCAAGCAAGGATGCATAGGGAACAAAGAACACATGCAAGCCTATGGCAAAGGCACACTAACTGGATATACAAAATAAATGCCATCCAGTGCCACATAGCCAAGTAACAACAGTGAGCAAGGAGGCATGCGGATCAAAGGACACATGCAAGCCTCTGGCAGAGGTACACTGGCTGGATGCACACAATGGCTGACAGCCACATAGTCAAACAACAACAGCCAACAAGGAGGCAGGGGTAACAAAGAACATATGCAAATCCATGGCAAAGGCAGATTGGCTGGATGCACAAAATGGCTGTCAGCAACATGGTCGGCAAGGAGGCATGTGGAACAAGGAGAACAAGTACAGGCCTATGGACACAGACTCCACAAAATGGCCCTCGCCACTTGGCATGGAAAAGTCGGTTGAATCAATTGTGGCCTAACTGAACCACACACACACACACTGGACAGACAAAGGAGGCATACATCCTCTTAAGTAGTCACATATTACCCCACATATACACTTGTTGTAAACAGAAAAAATATATTATGCAAAAATAAAACACCTTTTTGATTTAATCTCATGCCATCTCAGCCCCAAATGATATGTTAAAACACCATATACCACAGAAACATGCACCCATGACTAGCACTGGCCTTGGTCTTCTGGATGACCTCTAGGAAGTCTAGGCTACATAGTAAAATAAATACATATTCAAAATGTAACATCCATCTAGAAAATGTATTAAACTGTGAAACATTGTTGCTTTACAAAAGAAGAAAATTAAATGTAAAAATATAACTAGACCCCTATTGAAAGTGTAGGCCACCCACCACAATAACTTTGAAGAATTTAATTAAACAGCAAATACATACTGGTGCAAAACCTCTATCAAACAAACAACACACTAATGCAAGAGTTTTTGAACTTAGTTGTGAAATCTAAAATACAAAGTCCTTAAATCCAATGGTATATATGCAGCAGACAAGGAGAGTGATCCTTCTACCTCCATATCCAAATGATAAGTGACCAGGAGATGGACATAGCTCTAGGAGGAGACTGCTGGACAGGACCAGGAAGTCGGAGTCTCTGGTGCACTTCCTTCCAGTTGCAAAAAAAGTTTCAAAAAAAGCCTTCTTGCAACAATAAATTAACTCCACTGGTCCGCTGAAGAAGAAACTCCACTCAGAAAACCTCTATAGCTGCTTCCTGAGCATAAAATTTCGTCGAGTGGTGCATTTGCAGCCATAATCAGCACACCATTGGCGGTGTCATGGCTAGAAGCCATGTGATCGGACACAAAGTCTTGCAGTCTGTAGAGGCCCGTGAGCATTTGTGATCGAGTGCCAAAACAAATCATCAGCGCAAGTACTGAAAAAAACTCTGCTTCGTGCTCAGAAGGTGGAATCAGGAAGGCCTCGCTCCTCTGTGAAGCACGCAGTGCCCAAATTCTGCTGCCTCCATGAGCAGAGTTTACCGCCCGGGTCTATTTACAATACAAGTGGTTGTTGGCCATCATGGCTGCATTAGAAATATACTTGAGGCTCCTTTTCCTTTTTAGGTCGAGCCTAGCGGTGCAGCGCACGCGCTGCTCGCTTTACGAAGCATGCAGTATTGAGTATAGTGTGAAAGCTTTGTGGAAGCTCTGCCCACTCTCCACCCATCTTTGGCTTAGATCCTAAATGCTGCCTTCCAATTGGTGTTAGGATTTTTAGTCCCTCTTTATGATGAGCATGTCGTTATTGGTATCCTTCCATGGCTATGGGCCCCTTTACTTTCAATACTATTTTCTTCCTGTGTCTCCTTCCTCCACTTTCCTCCCCAGTCCATGACTTCTCGGCCCCCACACCCCACACTCCCGTTTGTGCCTTTTGCCCACCCGCAGTCCTGCTTCCAATGCAAAAGGTCTCTCGTCCTATTGCATTGCAAATGCTTGTTTCAACATCTCACCCTCGTTTCAGTTTCAAAATGTTGGTATGGATGACCAAGCGTTGGAAAGACTTTCAAGTGAATGAAAACTCATTATGGGATAAAAATCACGAATTGAAGACATTTTGGCATAAAATAAGAAAGAAAACAAACATTTACATTGTATAAATGTATTTAAGGATTTTGATTGTTGTTCCCGCATAATCTCGGTGTTAGTGAGCACAAAATAATACTGTTCCAATACGGACGCCTTTTATAAGGGTAACTTTTGCCTGCCCAATACAGTGTGTGCTGGTGATGCTGTCCAAGCCAAAGTGATAGAGAAAGGACATGTCCCATATGTGTGTGTCTAGCACCATGAGTGAGAAAAGAGAGCTCCCAGGGACTTCGGTTACTGATGGAGATGTCCCCTTGTTCGCGGTGTCCCAGGCTAGAACTAGGCAGGAAGCAGCCAACATGAATGAGGAAGCACAGGGAAATGCCATGTTGGGGCACATCATAAAGGCAGGATGGAGGAGGCAACCCCGGGAGACCACACGCCGGAAGCATCAGAGGGAGTTACCATGCAGGAGGCAGACCAAGAGTGCAGCATTCGGGAAGCGAGCAGCCTGACTCAGGTAGCTCATAAAGATTAGGTGGAGGAAGTTATGCTGGAGACAAATCAAGTTGGCCGTAGGAGAGTAGGGTCTGCTTCCTATATTCACCTCCACTTTTTGCTCTAATCCACTGGTTTTTCGACTCTAGTGTGGCTGTGGGCCTGCTAATCAGACCCACAGCACAGCTGTTCTCTCTCTAAATTCATACCATGTACTTTAGGTACATATCCAATTGGGAATTGGGTCACCTTTTAGAGCCCCTGTACAGTGTACCATAGGTACCCAGGGCATAGGTGCATCCAAGGCCTACCAGGGGGTGAAGCATGAATTATGCCACCCCTGGCTGACCATCCAAATTGACACAACTGGCTGATCACTCAGCTGGTGCAAGGTTGTGTAATCACCCCTTGCTTAGTTATAGTATTCCTATACCTACCATTATATATAGACACATATATACCTATAAGTCACTCCTCTGGCAGGCCTTAACAATCCTGGAGGCAGAGTGTTTGGTTTTATGTGAGATGGGGCTCTAGCATGAGCGGAGCTTGTCTGCAGCTTTTGGAACCATGTCCTTAAAGCTGTTCTATGATATAGCCATACCATATACTCTTAAGTGCATTATAATCTTTGAGGTTAATGCTAACTTTGGTTTGGCTTTATCGAAACATGTTGTGTAAGGGGTCATACGCTTTGGAATACTACCCCCCCCCCCACGCCAGTTCTGGCGGCGGGGTTAGCATTCCACCCTTTTAGAGGGAGAAGACATACAGTTGTAGCTTTACCCGATTAAATTTAAAGAGAGCCTCAGCATCACAAAATGGATGCTACTGTCACAGACAGTAGTCTGACCTCCTGCAGCTGGGGCTCCAGCGAGGGAGGCCTGGATAATAGGTTTCCTGCCTTGGGAGGTGCTAGTACCTCCCCAGACA
Source organism: Lissotriton vulgaris (assembly GCF_964263255.1). Taxonomy (NCBI): domain Eukaryota; kingdom Metazoa; phylum Chordata; class Amphibia; order Caudata; family Salamandridae; genus Lissotriton; species Lissotriton vulgaris. The sequence continues at coordinate 1,291,036,926 of NC_141689.1, read as the reverse complement.
GGCTATAGTGTATTGGGGCAGGGTGGGTTGAAAGGTATGAAACACTGCCTGAGGCACACAAGGTGCTCCATGCATAGTCCGGTTCAAACCACTTACTGAGGCACTCCAGCCCCAGCTCTGGTGTAAAACTGGACAAAGGGAAAGGGCTGTAACCACCCCCTTCCCTGGTCCCACCCATAGGAGGAACCTAGTAGGCCCCTTTAATTGGTATAAAGCTAGGAGCTGAGTCTAGAGACTTTAGATTACCCTGAACTGAAACTCTGAAACACAAATCTGGACCTTTGACATTCTACTGCAACTAGAAGACTGAAGAAATCTCCCTTGTGGTCAAGGAGAGACCCCCCTGTGCAAACAGGCACCACCTAGCGAATTGCTAGTTTGCTCTGTCGATGCTCCTGAAGGATCCCAATGACCCTGCTTCACAGGATTGGATTTCCAGACTTCGCCGACTCAGACCCACACCTCCAGCAAATCTGAGACCTGTGGCAGACACGAAAGACATGGGACCGGACACATGGCCATTTTTCTCTTTGCTAAACTGTGCAGCTTCTGAGGTGTCCTTGAAGTTGTGCATTTGGACTTGAGAAGCCCTAACTAAAAGTCGTAAGTGCACCAAAGTTCAGCCCTCCACACTCCATGAGTGCCACGTGGGGCCTGCTCTTGCATTTCCTCTCAACACGTCTTCGCGGTTGCTAGCCCGTTGGCTAGTGGCCATCTTGAAGACTCCACTTTGAATCAATGCTGCTTGCCTGGTTGCTCTGGGATTGCTCCTGCTTTCCTGCAAAAGGGAAGCCCCACAGACCTTGCTGGTCTGTACAAGAAGCTAATCTTTACATCCTGTGTGGGTTGCTTTTGCCAAGGTTTTTCGACTCCAATCCGGAAGCCGACACCACCAACACCAAAAACCATCTCTCCAGACGTCCCCTTCCTAACAGAAACATGGATGAACGCTTCCTCCGCCCCAGACATCACCATTGCCATCCCTGAAGATTATAAGATCACACGCAAGGACCGTACCGGCCACACAGGAGGAGGAATCGCTATCGTCCATAAAAAATCAATCCGCATCTCAACCAGCTCTGACGTCAACCTCGCCAACTCTGCACACCTTCACTTCCAGATCCACATCGACCCCAAGACCACACTCAGAGGCACCCTCCTCTACAGACCACCAGGACCCCGCGCAAAATTCAGTGAAGACATCACGGACTTCATCACTCCACACGCGCTCCCCTCCAAAGATTACATCCTTCTGGGAGACCTCAACTTTCACCTTGAAAAGAACAACGACCGCAACACCACCACCCTCTTGGACAACCTCGCCAACCTCGGACTTAAACAACTGGTCACTTCCCCCACCCACATCGCAGGTCACACACTCGACCCCATCTTCACCTCCAGCAATCATGTCTCCTTCAGCCATACTACTGATCTCCTCTGGACTGACCACAGCTTCACCTACAACAAGCCGAAACCCATCAACCACCTCCAACCAACTCTGCAAAGAAACTGGAACAAAATCACCATCGACCAGATCTCCTCATCGCTCCTTCTAAACACCCCAGCCCACTCTTCTAACCCAGACCAAGCCGCCGCCAACTTCACCCTATGGTTATCCAACACCGCCGACACCTTAGCACCACTGAAAAAACGTCAAAGCAAACCTGGCAGCAAGAAGGCCTCATGGTTCAACGATGATCTTAAGAAGTCCAAGAAACTCTGCCGCTCCCTTGAAAAGGCCTGGAAAAAAGACCCAACCACCAGCACCAAGGACGCCTTCAAAAACGCCACCCGCATACACCACCAACTAATCTGAAAGGCCAAGAAAACAGCATTCAAGGATCGACTAGACAACAACGCCCACAACAGCAAGGAACTTTTCAACATCGTCAAGGAATTTACCAATCCCTCGGCCAACTCCAACGACATCACCCCCTCTCAAGCCCTCTGCGACTCCCTAGCCTCATTCTTCCACAACAAAATTGCAGACATCCACAACAGCTTCGACAACCAACCCGGAGACCAACCCACCCAACCATATGATGAACATTCTCCCCCCTTGAACACCCTTAACGACTGGAACCCAATCTCCACTGAGGACACCATCCGCCTGATGAACTCCATCCACTCAGGATCCCCCACAGACCCATGTCCTCACCACATCTTCAACAAAGCAGACTCCGTCATAGCACCGCACCTCCGAGACGTCATCAACTGCTCCTTCAACTCCGCCACCTTCCCGGAAAGCTGGAAACACGCTGAACTCTCCGCCCTTCTGAAAAAACCCACAGCGGACCCCACCGAACTCAAAAATTACCGCCCCATATCACTCCTTCCTTTCCCGGCCAAAGTCATCGAGAAAGCTGTCAACAACCAGCTCGCCGCTTTCCTCGAAGCCAACAAATCCCTCGACTCCTCACAATCTGGCTTCCGAGCAAAACACAGCACTGAGACCGCCCTCATCGCAGCAACAGACGACATTCGAACTCTACTGGACAATGGAGACACAGTCGCCCTCATCCTCCTCGACCTCTCCGCAGCCTTCGACACAGTCTGCCACAGCACCCTTTTACAACGCCTCAGAAACATCGGAATACAAGGAAAAGCACTTGAATGGATCACCTCGTTCCTCACCGGAAGAACCCAGAGAGTCCGCCTTCCACCATTCAAGTCCGAGGCCTCTGAAGTCATCTGTGGCGTACCACAAGGATCCTCACTCAGTCCCACCCTCTTCAACGTATACATGAGCCCCCTCGCGGCCATCGCACGCCAACACAACCTCAACATCATCTCTTACGCGGATGACACTCAACTGATCCTCTCTCTCACCAATGACCCCAACATCGCCAAAACTAACCTACACGAAGGAATGAAAGAAGTTGCCGAATGGATGAAACACAGCCGTCTGAAACTGAATTCAGATAAAACTGAAGTCCTCATCTTAGGTACATCCCCCTCTGCATGGGACGACTCTTGGTGGCCGGAAGCCCTTGGAAAAGCACCCATTCCGACAGACCACGCACGGAACCTAGGCGTTATCCTGGATTCTTCACTTTCAATGAACAGACAAGTCAGCGCCGTATCCTCATCCTGCTTCAACATTCTTCGCATGCTCAAAAAAACATTTCGCTGGATCCCCACCGAAACCAGAAAAACAGTCACCCATGCTCTGGTCACGAGCCGACTGGACTATGGAAACACCCTCTACGCAGGTACCACCGCTAAACTCCAGAAGAAACTCCAACGAATCCAAAACGCCTCAGCCAGGATCATATTAGACATCCCGCGTAACGAACACATCTCTGGTCACCTGAAAGACCTCCACTGGCTACCCGTCAATAAGAGGATCACTTTCCGACTGCTAACCCATGCACACAAATCACTTTACGACATCGGACCAGAATGCCTCAACTCACGACTGTCCTTCTACACCCCCTCCCGCCAACTACGTTCTTCCAGCCAAGCCCTCGCCACTGTACCTCGCATCAACAAGACAACCATGGGAGGCAGATCCTTCTCATACCTGGCTGCTAAAACATGGAACTCACTCCCCACTTACCTTCGCCTTACCCAGAACCACCTAGCATTCAGAAAGCAACTTAAAACGTGGATATTTGACAAGTAATCCTCTTCCCCTCCCTAAGCGCCTTGAGTCCCTCTGGGTATGTAGTGCGCTATATAAATTCTTTGACTTGACTTGACTTGACTTGACTCATGGGACAGTCTGTATCCAGCTCCTTGTTGTCGTCAACACCTCCTGGTTCACGTGGCTGCAGAGACAAGCTTCACAACATCACCTGATTGCATATCGATATCGCCTGGTTCCTTCCCGGTCACTGGCTAGTGACCCAGACTCTGTCCTCTCTGGTTTCAAGTTCTTCACTTCCTCGATCCACCCTTGGATCCACCCGGACATCTTCCTCCTGGTCGCCTACAGCATCTTCTTGCAGCTCTCCATAGGATTCGACGGCGAAACCCGACGCAACTTGACACCTATGCACCCGGCTTCCCTGGGTGAGGTAACTCGAGTACTCAGGTGCTCCCATGGGTAATAACTATCTAAGTGTTCTACTTTAACTGGGTTTTCCCGTAGTCAACCCGGAAGTTCCGAAATCAACTAGTTTCTAAACTTTACGTTCCCATTGAAAGTCTTTGAGAACTCGCATGTGTGTTTAGACACTGCACACGCATCCTGTGGGACTCCTGCTTCCTAACCTTTGGTTACTCTGTATAGCCCCACCGATTTCCAAGGCCCTAGGCCTGTTCACCTGTCCTGAAGTGGTTCTTATACCACTTCTTTAGTATATGGTTGACGAGGCTCCTCGGGCAGCATTGTAATTGTGCAACTTAACGTATGCTTATGCTGTATCTCAAACTGTGACCTCATAAAGAGAGCAGAGGGATTGTGTTAGAAATAAATACATATATATTTTATATATACCTTGTGTGGTGCCCTTTCAAGGGGTTATTATTGGTAAAACAATTGGCTTCACATGCTTTCCGAAGTGTTAGCATAAGAGTGCTCTGTCCATGCTACCACTAGGATAGCTGGTCTATAAGGTTGACTTTACAACCATCACCATAAGGGTTGGTTGGACTGATACAGGGTGCCCACTAGAATAGTGGACATCACATATAAGGCCAACTTCTCACATTGGTGTGCAGCGGTTGGGATAAGAGCTTGCTGATTGTTTTACCATAGTATCTTGAGATATCATTTGAAAGATCATATTAAGGTACCTAGAGGTACATATAATTCAAGTCTTAAAAAACGTAAGTTCTACTGAACTTAATTGTTGTAGAGCAAAGGGCCTAGCACACCCTGACTACAACTTCTAGAGAGGTTTAGTAGGTAACTCTTATTGTAGATAGGTGCACACACCATACCTCACTAGATCATGTCTCTGAGAGCAGAACCAAGTGGATCTCCCCCAGTGGAGGTAGATCCTTTAAGGAAACCTTCCAGATATGATATCCTAACTTTCCATGATCTAAGGCACTTGTGCACTTCTAGAAAGGTACAGCAGGGTTCCAACCCTACCCTCAGACATCTGATTGAGCTCATGGAAGAATATGATGCTCTGAAGGCCTCTAGCACAGGCCTGTCAGGTAATACAGATGAGGGAAAGCCCTCAGCAGAGGATGCATTAACTGTGATCTTATTGATGACAATGAGGTAGAAGAGGAGGACTCTGAGGAGGATACTGATATTCAGGTTTTAGTGGGAACACTTACCCAGGCTAACCTAGGCCTACATGGAGCTGGAGGGGGCATATCCCCACACAGATCCTCAAGCAGGCTTAACACTGAGCCCAGGAGGAGGAGATTCCTATCAGGGAATCTCACCACTCTGGTGCCTTATCAGGATCAGATGCAGTTAGGAGAATGTCTTCCCCTGAGAGAAAAGAGCATCAGGCCAGAATGAGAGAAGTGAGTCTGAGGATTGAGAGGCAAGAACTTGCCATCGCCAAAGAGAGACTTGCTCCTGCAAGAGAGCAAAAGTTAAGTGGGTAAGAACCCACTAGTGGCAGCATTATCCCCAAGGATAAAGATAGGTCCTATGATAATAGAAACCTAAGCAAGACTGTCCCACCCTACAAAGTTGGGGGTGTCATCCACAAGTGGATTACTGCTTTGGAGAGGGCTTGCAAAGTACAGCAGGTACCCCAAAGTCAGTTGGCAGCAATCTTATGGCTCTCCTTTTCAGAAAAAGGCAGAGATAAGCTCTCACAGTTAGAGATGAGGATGCTAACAACTACACAGTCCTGAAGAGTGCTCTGACTGATGGGTTTGGCCTAACCAATGAACAGTATAGGTTGCTGTTCAGGGATACCCAGAAGACACAGACTCAGGACTGGACTGATTTTGTAGATCGTGCCACTAAGGCTCTGGAAGGCTGGTTGCTGGGCAGTAAAGTTAAGGACTATACAGGATTGTATAAATTGATCATGAGAGAGCAAATACTTAATAATTGTCAGAACCAGTTGTTGCATCAGCACCTGTATTACTCTGATCTGACCTCTCCCCAAGAATTGGGAAAGAAGGCAAACAAATGGGTCAGAACCAGGGCGAAGCAGAAAAACCAGAACCAAGGTGGTGAGCAGAAGAAGCCAGACCAAAAGGGTGGGGATCAGAAAGTAAAAGACCAGAAGTCTTCAACAGGTCCCCAAAAAGCTTCTAATGAGGGGGGTTCCAAGAAATCCAAAAAGAAAGATGGCCAAAGAAAACCCTGGTGCAATATCTGTAAAAGTTATACTCACTGGACCAGTGTTGCACCAAAAAGGAGGCAGCTCCAACCACCATTGCCCCTAAGACAACTGTTCCCCCGAGTACAGCTAATAGTGGTGGTTCTCAACTGAAGGGTGCAGTAGGGTTAACCCTGGGAACTGAGATGGACTCTGGCCGAGTAAGAGTGCCAACTCAAGCTGTCCTTGTCTGTGATGTGGACATGGCTATGTCCTCTACTGTGAGCCCCAGTAACCTGGGCAAGTATAGACAGACACCTTTAATCAATGATAACGTGGCTCAGGCCTACAGGGATACATGTGCCAGTGTCACCATGGTGACGCCTAACTTTGTGGACCCTGGACAGATCATACTAGGGGATAATTACCTAGTGACCAATGCTAGCAATGTCACTACCACCCATAGTATGGCAGTTGTTAATTTCTCCTGGGAAGGGGTAACTGGCCTCAAAAGAGTTGTTGTAAGTTCAAACCTACCTGTGGAGTGTTTGTTGGGCAATGATCTAGAATCTTCAGTCGGGGCTGAAGTGGAGTATAGGACTCATGGAGAGATGCTGGGCATATCAGCACATGTCCTTGCTGTGACCAGGTCACAGGCCAAAAAGTGCCAAACTGAACAGGCCCTGGATCCTGAAATTATGGACCAGTTGCCTACCAAGAAAAAGAGCAGTAGGGTTAAGACAGTGCCTTCCCCCTGCCTCAGAGTGAATATCAGCCTTCTGAGGAGGCTGATAGTGAGACACTAGAAGGAACTGTCATAGAAGAGCTTGAGCCTGAACAGGTTGAGTTTCTTGGGACAGGGGGACCTTGCAGGGCAGACCTGAGGCAGGCTCAGCTGGACTGCCCCTCTCTTGAACCCCTCAGACAGCAAGATGCTGCTGAGGCTGCTGGGAATATTACAGGTACCCACAGAATGTATTGGGATAAAGGGCTCCTTTATTCAGAGGCTAGAGACCCCAAGCCTGGTGCTTCTACAAGGTTGGTCATACCTTTGACATTTAGGGGCTTCCTTCTTCCCTTAGCCCATGATATTCCCTTAGCAGAACATCTTGGCCAGAACAAGACTTGGGACAGGCTTGTCCCTCACTTTCACTGGCCACACATGTCAGAAGATACCAAGAGGTTTTGTCGCTCCTGTGTCACCTGCCAAGCCAGTGGCAAATCAGATGGCACCACAAAGGCCCCCCTTATACCACTACCTGTGGTGGGGGTTCCCTTTGAAAGAGTTGGGATTGAAAATGTTGGACCAATGGATCCCTAAACAGCCTCTAGGCACAGATTTATACTGGTGGTAGTGGATCATGCCACCAGGTATCCAGAAGCTATTCCCTTGAGGACCACAACAACTCCTGTTGTGGCAAGAGCCCTCCTTGGAGTTTTCTCCAGAGTGGGGTTCCCCAAAGAGGTTGTCTCAGATAGAGGTGCAAACTTCATATCTGGGTATTTGGCTGCTATGTGGAAGGAGTGTGGTGTAAACTATAAGTTCACCACACCCTACCATCCACAGTGCAAAGGTCTAGTTGAAAGATCCAACAAGACCTAAAGGGCATGATCAAGGGACTCCGTGAAAAGCTTAGGCGAAGATGGGATATCTTGCTGCCCTGCCTTTTGTTCGCTTATAGAGAGGTCCCACAAAAGGGGGTTGGCTACAGCCCTTTTGAACTTTTGTTTGGGCACCCTGTAAAAGGGCCCCTGGGTCTTGTGAAGGAAGGATGGGAGTTACCTCTCAAAAAGCCTAAACATGACATAGTGGACTATGTACTTGGTCTCCGCTCCAGGATGGCCGAATATATGAAAAAGGCTACTAAAAACCTTGAGGCTAGCCAGGAACTTCAAAAAGCCTGGCATGACCAAAAGGCTGTACTGACTCTGTACCAGTCAGGACAGAAAGTGTGGATGTTGGAGCCGGTGGCCCCAGCAGCACTCCAAGACAAATGGTCTGGACCCCACACTAATGTTGAGCAAAAGGGAGAGGTAACCTACTTGGTTGATCTTGGGTCTCCCAGAAGCCCCCACAGGGTGCTTCATGTCAACAGGCTGAAGGCATATGTTGACAGGGCAGACATGGGCTTGCTCATGGCTGCAGATGAGGGACAGGAGGAAGAGAGTGACCCTCTCCCAGATCTGCTTTCTCAGAACCCTGATGATGGTTCAGTTGATGGAGTGGCCTTGGCAGGCAGCCTCACTGGCCAGCAGCAACTGGACTGCAGACAAGCTCCACAGGCCTATAGGCATATGTTTTCCCTGACCCCAAGTCAAACAAACTGGTGCACCCATGAGGTGGACACTGGTGACAGTCTGCCTGTGAAGAGTAAAATCTACAGGCAACCTGACCATGTCAGGGACTGTATCAGGACAGAGGTCCAAAAGAATTTGGAACTGGGAGATATTGAGCCCTCAGAGAGCCTCTGGGCCAGTCCAGTAGTCCTTGTGCCAAAGCCTCACACCCAAGATGGTAAGAGAGAGATGAGGTTTTGTGTGGACTACAGAGGTTTCAATACTGTCACTAGGACAGATGCCCATCCAATATCCAGGGCAGATGAGCTCATTGACAGTTTGGTTTCTGCCAAGTTTTTGAGCACATTTGATGAGACAGCAGGCTACTGGCAAATCAGGCTAGCTGATGATGCAAAAGCCAAAACAGCATTTTCGACCCCAGGAGGTCATTAACAATTTGTGGTGATGCCCTTTGGCTTGAAGAATGCACCTGACACTTTCCAAAGGTTGGTGAAGCAAGTCCTCTCAGGTCTGGATGACTTTTGTGCAGCTTATCTAGATGATATTGCTGTCTTCAGCTCCACCTGGGAAGATCACCTGATCCACCTGAAGAAGGTTTTGGAGGCCCTGCAGAAGGCAGGCTTAACTATCAAGGCTTCCAAGTGCCAGATAAGGCAGAGTAAGGTAGTGTACCTGGGCCACCTTGTAGGTGGAGGTCAGGTTCAACCACTGGAGAGTAAGATCCAGACGATCAAGGACTGGACTCCTCCAACCACCCAGACACAGGTCAGAGCTTTCTTGGGCCTGTCTCGGTATTACAGAAAGTCTGTTAGGAATTATGGATCCATTGTGACACCACTTAATGACTTGGCCTCAAAGAAGATGCCAAAGAAAGTTCAGTGGACAGTCAGCTGTCAAAATGCATTTGATGACCTGAAGCAGGCCATGTGCTCTGCACCTATTCTGAAAAGTCCAGATTACTCCAAGGAATTCATTTTATAAAGCTGGATGGGGCTCTTTTGTTTCATGCCACAAATTACCAGCATTTGGATCACAGAGACCAGTCACTACAGGGAAATTGCAGTCAGTTATCCAAGTGTGTGGTACCATGTGAGATGGTAGTGATTGGGCTAACCATAATGGTGTTATGCTAGTGAACCATCTATGTGCTTATACTTAGCTGTGTTTACAACCCAGACACATAGAGCCTTGTCCTCCGGGACTAGACGCTTCAGAAAAACTCTCACAACTTGAACACACTGAGAACGGTCTACAAATAGTCTAGAGAATTACATTCTTGTGCTGGAACTCTGGGGAATTCTTTTTAATCTTACATTCCCCCATGTCCTCTAAAACAGCCCTGAACCTTTACTAATGATGTTGCGTTAACCTCTGTGGTAGCCGTGATTGGGGCAGGACTCTTGCAACTTCTAGTTTGAAATTTTCATGCAGTTACCATAGGAAAAGGTCTATGCCTAATGATTTCTGATCCAACCTGTAAGATCTCAAGTGACTAAGGAGAGTAATGCCCTACTAGGCCAACTGGCAGTGTGCCTAGTGCTAAGCCAGTGTTTTCTTGGTGGCAACCCTATTCCTCATACCAAGGTTTTCTCCAAACTGCAGGAGCAAACTCATGGGGAATCTTCTGCAGAAAAGCCAAAACACACAAACACTGAAATCTTATTGCTAGTGGAACGGACATGATTTTTGCAACTCCCAATTTCTTCTCTGAGAAAACCATACCGGTTTTGAGGTTATAGATGTGCCTACATACTCGCCCCTAAAGAGTGAGGAACTCACACGTTTCATTTATGTATTGCCTGTTTAGAAAAAGACGTTCATAGTTGTAATTAAACGTGGATTTTCTCCGTTTTTTTGCTCATCTACAGCAATGGATATCAGTTCAAGGGCAGCAGCCTACTTCACTAAAGCAAAAAAACAAGCATTTGCAATGCAACAGGTCTCACATTTAGGCGAGTTTAAGCTATTGGCATTGTAAATGACAATGCCTTTTATTTGTGTTTTAAAAAACAAAAATAATAGGCATTGTCATTTACAATGTCAATAGCGTAAACTCGCATAAATGCTAGACCTATTGCATTGCAAAGGCGTGTTTGTATACCCTTCAATCCTACCATAGGCCAAGGCTTGCACTTTATGATCTTGGTCTCCACTCCTCTACAAAGACTCTGTGTTAAGAATGAGTGAGGGAATGACCTAACAATGCATACAGTTGAGCAAACCTTCAAAGTGTATGTCATCTTGAAACACCATGTTTGTTAATTGAGAAATGTTGACATATGCTTTCCCTAGATCAAGCACAACATCGCCAGAAATTATTTTTTTCAGATTTTTAATCATGCACTGTCAAATGCTTTTTTGGGTTGCATTAACCTACCAATGGCCAAAATTGAAACACCCCAAATTGAAGATTTAGGGCCATATGCATCAAGCAATTTTTGCCTTCGTAAACGGTCGATTCTGCTGTAGCGAACCCTAAAATGGGTTTGCGATTCGCTTTTTGGATGGGGCGTGTTTAGGGCGTCCCTTCCTAATACCGAATCGCATTGGTATGCACGAATATTTTGCGACCGAATTTCGGTCGGAAAACATTCGCATTTTACCACCTATTTCAAATAGGTGGTAACCAATTCACAAAGGGGAAGGGGTCCCTTGACTCCTTCCCCTTTGTGAATGTCTATGAATGCATTTTCTAAGAGTAGGCAGTGGCCCACCGACCACTGCCTGCTCTTACAAAATGCAAGGAAAAGTTTTAATTTTCTCTTTTGTAAAGCATCCCATTTTCTTTTAAAGAAAATGGCTGCTTTACAAAAAAAGATTGCTTTACTTTAAAACAATCACGGATATGGTGGTTTGCTGACCCCAGCAGGCCCCCATCCCTGTGATATTTGCGATTCCTAGGGGGTATCAAATTGCGACCTGCCTTATTAATATTCATGAGGTAGGAAATTTGCGATCCCCTAGGAATCACAAAAAGTGTTAAACACACTTTCATGCATTCCATTTTGCGATTTTCTAATTGCGAATCGCAAGAATTCCCAATTAGGAAATCGCAAAAGGGATTGTTGATGCATCTGGCCCTTGGACTCTCATTACATGTCAGATACTAATGATAATGCCAGATGCTAATGCCTTTTCAACAAGATACAGCCCATTCCTGTTCTCTCTCAGTGATGGCGCACTATGTGTTGCCTAGCACGAACGCATGCTCCCTTACACCCTGGTACAGAAGGGCCTGCAGGCAGGCAGACAGGATTGTTTTTTTGCAGGAAGGGACATCTTCCTGCACAAAAACAATCCTTAAGGTGATTTGCCTCTTTTTAAGTGTGCTGCAGACTGCTAAAAAAATAATTTCTCCTCTTTGGGACTCTATTGGGAAGGCACACAATTTTGACGCATTCTCACGTTTAAGTGTCCTGATCATTTGGGAATGCACCAAAATACATGGCTTAATGCATGGAAAACCCACTCTCCACCAATGTTACTGCCTTCCTAAATAAGAGTAACGGAAGGCAGTGAATTGCGCTGCCTTGTGCTGCTCTATGTTTTGATTGATGATTTAGTGGAGGTCTCTCTGTACTGATGTTGTAGCAAGGAGACACTTCTGTTACACCTGCTGTGATTTATCCAATGTATTTTTAGACTCCAGTTTGTGAAGTAGAGTTTTTACCAGCATGCCCTGAACCAATTTCGGGGACCAGGAATACGTTCATGGTGTCAGATGTACCATGCAAGGATGCAGTGGGTGGGGGCTATGTTTACACTAAGGTATGGCAGCCTAGGCGGGTTTGAGTCTTCACATCAAGTAGGCACTCTGTCTATGTGTGATGCCCTGTGTTACAACTCCAATCCACATAGTGTGATCTACTTCATCCATCCAGCACTGAGGAGCATCCTGTGCAAGATTTTGAGTCAGCCTTATTGCCCAGCTGGTTTGATTTCTTTGCAGTCAATGGGGTGGAATTGAGGTTGTTGTTAGGTCCCCATCTAGTGAAGATATGTTTTAGTTGGACTATGTTATGCTTTTGTCACCACTCCTGGGGTGCACAGCAACGTATATCTAACTTATGTAGGCAAAGAGTGAGATAAGCACATGGCAGTGGAATTTTAAAAAGGTAAATGAGCCTTTAGAGCTCATTCTAGTGACAAAGGTTAAAAAGGACCTGCTGACTCCTGATCAATACACAGTATGCTGCCAACACAGCACTTGTGCAACTTAACTCTTGATGAACACAGGAGCCTTTTACCACTATGAGGCTAGCGCTTTGGATATCCCTCCTGGTCCAACAAGAGTGCAATCTATGAGACAGGCCTTTGTCATGGGGCACATGCATAATCCTTGTTTGCCTATGAGAACAAAAATCAACATTAGAATCCAGACAACAGTACAAATAGGCATTCGCGGAAGAGGTGCATGCCCTTAACCATGCAGAGGACTTTCCTATCCCAACAACCAAGTACTGAGGTCTCATTTTGGGTGTATTTTAAAAGGATGAACAGAGTGTCTAGCCAATTATTGCTCCTGCCTGGTTCATGGGAGCAGAGGCTTGGGCGATTGTAAACACAGAGACTTCACTGCACACATTTAAAACATGTAGAAGCATTTCTGACACTCAGAAGTCAGAGATAGAGTGCTGTGAACCCCCTCCACACACACAACAAGCGAAGTTCAACCCTGTCAAAGGACAGTTGCCTGGTTTTCGATGACAACACATACATTCTGTCAAAACATTTCAGGCCCATTTGACACACAAAAGTGACCAACTCAAAATTACTTGGTGACAGAGTCTGTGAAGGCAAAAGCAACGCCACTAGTTATCATGATGATAGCTGCTAAATGGCTGTGTCCCGGGTCATACCCTACATCAGTTGTTACTTTTTAACCAGGATAAGTTGAAGTGTTCCCACATGACATCGAGTCATAAGCCTTGCTTTCATCCATTAGGCCCAGGGGTACTCACTGGTGCATGGACCAAGTCTTTCTGTGGGGTGTTTTGAATTTAAACATCATTTAGGGCATGGATGGTATTGGATTGTGGTGATTCTTGTGTGTGTTTTGACTTTTTGGGGTCTTGTTGGGGCCTGGCCATGTGGGTGGGGGCCATTTTGAGGCCTACTCCAGGCAGGGCCTGGCCATGTGGCTGGGGATCAAGGGGCCATTTTAAAGCCAGGCAGTGTGCTCAGGCCTGCACCCAGTTTGCCTTGCTTTCATCCATTAGGCCTAGGGGTAGGGAGTTGTTCATGGACCATGCCTTTCTGTGGGGTATCTTCAATTTACACATCATTGAGGGCAAGGATGCCATTGGATTGTGGTGATTTTTGTGTGTTTATCGACTTTTTGGGGTGTTGTTGGGGCCTGGCCATGTGGGTGGGGGCCATTTTGAGGCCTGGTCCAGGCAGGGCCTGGCCATGTGGCTGGGGGTCAAGGGGCCATTTTAAAGCCAGGCAGTGTGCTCAGGCCTGCACCCAGTTTGCCTTGCTTTCATCCATTATCCATTATCATCCAGTGTCTAGCCAATTATTGCTCCTGCCTGGTTCATGGGAGCAGAGGCTTGGGCGATTGTAAACACAGAGACTTCACTGCACACATTTAAAACATGTAGAAGCATTTCTGACACTCAGAAGTCAGAGATAGAGTGCTGTGAACCCCCTCCACACACACAACAAGCGAAGTTCAACCCTGTCAAAGGACAGTTGCCTGGTTTTCGATGACAACACATACATTCTGTCAAAACATTTCAGGCCCATTTGACACACAAAAGTGACCAACTCAAAATTACTTGGTGACAGAGTCTGTGAAGGCAAAAGCAACGCCACTAGTTATCATGATGATAGCTGCTAAATGGCTGTGTCCCGGGTCATACCCTACATCAGTTGTTACTTTTTAACCAGGATAAGTTGAAGTGTTCCCACATGACATCGAGTCATAAGCCTTGCTTTCATCCATTAGGCCCAGGGGTACTCACTGGTGCATGGACCAAGTCTTTCTGTGGGGTGTTTTGAATTTAAACATCATTTAGGGCATGGATGGTATTGGATTGTGGTGATTCTTGTGTGTGTTTTGACTTTTTGGGGTCTTGTTGGGGCCTGGCCATGTGGGTGGGGGCCATTTTGAGGCCTACTCCAGGCAGGGCCTGGCCATGTGGCTGGGGATCAAGGGGCCATTTTAAAGCCAGGCAGTGTGCTCAGGCCTGCACCCAGTTTGCCTTGCTTTCATCCATTAGGCCTAGGGGTAGGGAGTTGTTCATGGACCATGCCTTTCTGTGGGGTATCTTCAATTTACACATCATTGAGGGCAAGGATGCCATTGGATTGTGGTGATTTTTGTGTGTTTATCGACTTTTTGGGGTGTTGTTGGGGCCTGGCCATGTGGGTGGGGGCCATTTTGAGGCCTGGTCCAGGCAGGGCCTGGCCATGTGGCTGGGGGTCAAGGGGCCATTTTAAAGCCAGGCAGTGTGCTCAGGCCTGCACCCAGTTTGCCTTGCTTTCATCCATTAGGCCCAGGGGTAGTCAGTGTTGCATGCACCAAGTATCTCTGTGAGGTCTCTCTTCTATTAATTTAAACATCCATTTTGGATTAGAATTGCAATTTTTATTTTGTGTCTTTCCGTTTTTGGGTGTGTTGTTGTAATAATAATAAATGCAATGCCTAGTTGCAAATATTAATTGAACCACGACATATGCAACTGATGTGTTTTATCTAGGAACCCGATCAATATTGTGACCTTATGCCCCTATACGGCTATAATCAATAAATATCCCTATAATGGCATAATAATCAGAGCCATATTTCAGTAACTCGCCTCTGCAGTCCATGACACAGCAGAAGCAACTTCCTTAGATTCCTAGAGAGCACACCGAGTTCTTTCGACACACCAAACCCCCAGCAACCTGGGAAAGCCCCGCTTTCTTTGTTTTGATTTGCAATAGAACTCCTGCGAGCACTGTAAGAACGACCAGTTCTTAGTGATATCTTTATTGACGTCTTATGTCCAAAACTTACGTCAAACTCAGCACCTTTCAGGTATAAATATGCCAACGTTGCCTTAAGCAAACACACGGTGGTGAATACTGGAGCAGAACAGCTGTCCCCTTGCAGAGAGCCCAGCAGACGCAAGGAGCCCACGGACGCTGCCCCTCCTCTTTGACGCGCTGAGAAAATCCAGCTCCGGCGTTTCCAGCCTACCCTTGCCGGTGACTGGGATATCCGGTCCTGAGAGGGAGATATCAGAGCTCCTACATTCTATTCCAAAGGTACGGTGCTGACTAAACCCTTAGAGAGAATTCTTGGATAACAAACTCTTGGCAAAACCAACTTAACTTAAACTGCTACTTACTTACTCCCTCCCACATATTAGGCTTAGGTCAGGTACACCGGGGTAGGCGTAGTTAGAAGCACCAGTTGAGGTCGTTAGCCAATGTATATATGAATGTATATATTGTATATATTTTATTCATTTTAACTATCTTATGGCTAAGAAACCATATCAATGCTTTTAAAGTATTATTTCATAATACTCCTTTTACTGTACGTACTTTACTTTATATTAAGTATTGCAATTGTGGCAATCCATTTCTCTTGCATGAGAAGGAAGACTGTTCAATAAATCATACCCTTTATTGAAAACGCCCATCTCGCTCTTCTCTGCACTCTGGTGAAACTAAGAACGCACGCCTGACTGAGTGAAATAATTGTCTTTTGTTTTCACACAACTCTAGAGATTGACTCTAATTCTGGGGAGCAAAGTTGTCATGTTTATACGGTTGTCGGAAGCTGAATCCCTTCTTGTCTGAGCAAGGGAAGCTGATCACTTCCTATTCAGTCAAGAAAGTTTCCAGGGACCTCTGAGCTAGCTGGCGCAAACCTAAATTAAGTCTAACATAGTCTGTAGAGACCTAGAAGACCACAGTCCTACGTCTACACTGCTCTTTATGTTATTCCAATGTGCAGGGAAAATAGGAACTACACTACATGGCGCCCAACGTTTGGTAAGGTGATAAAACTAACGCAAGATGTTAGAGTAACTCAGTTGTGCTTTTTCACACAGACCCTGTCTTCCGTACAAAGTCCAATAGACGTCTGGAGTGGTTGAAAGGTTAAAATCCGCCGGAACTAGTAGGAAGAGATTCCTATGTAGAGTTTTTGGTTTAGTCAACGTTGAAGGATACAGCGTTCCAAAATATTGTGCACCTAATCTTTTGTCTCCTTGGAAACCTGCTCTGCAAACTTTCATTAAAACAATGTCAGAAAATGGCGATAACAGGGAAACCGATGAAACCGAGGTAGATGCGAATCAACGGGGTTTCGATGTTACAGGGATTATTGAACCGGGTGCAATTATCATCCCGGCAAATGTAAGAAAAAGTATAACTTTAAAACTTATAGAAAACGGACTGACAGCACGAGGTGGTACAGTCATTTTCGTGATAGAGGCACACGAATATCGGCAGACAGAGGTATTCTATTCATGGATAACTTTCCAGCGACAAACGCTACAGCACACGAGTTCCACTATTACAAAATAGAGGAACCTCCGGAAGAATACGCTCCTTTCGAGGAGATTGAAATTCTATTAAAATACCAAGAGCAACTGTTCTGGTTTAAAGGCGCCCTAAAACATAATGATCACATCACCAGGCTCGGTCCACTAGGTAGACCAGGAGCAACGTGGCCAGTTCTAGCCAGCTGCACACCACATCCAGACATTGATTAAATGACAAGAGAAGAACTTTTAGCACAGCTAAAATTATTAATTAGAATACACAGACAGTTAGTCCAATATGTAATGCGGACTGCAACAGTCCAAACAGCTGTTAATATTCCATAGCTGACCCCTCAACAGGGGAAGACAAATAAAATTACACCACAGAACATACAATCATGTCTTGGAAAAACTCCCGCAAAACGGGAACAAATTCCATTCTGGCTAGCACAGAAAATAACTTAAATAGAGGCAGTATTCCCGAATACTACCCCTATTGAGAAACATAGAATTCTGACTATCTGCCTTCCATTGGGGGTCGAACCACATGTGGAGGACTGTGACACTTGGGGCACAGTCTTTGCTTCCATTTACACAAAAACACATGGTGTTCCGTCCATGGCGGTAATACCAGATGTGCTAAAACAAATTAAGAATGAATACGGTCCAGAACCTGCATTAACTCTTGGTATGAAATTACTGAAAGACCTCAAGCAGGTCTCGGCTATATTATTAGTCAACATAAAAGGAGAAGCAGCATCTGTGGCGATCCGCCAAAAATTGAAAGAAACAGATATAACAGATCAACCAATTGAGCATGCCAGAATCATAGAAAAATCCTATGAAGAACTAGGTAGGGATAGTTTGGGTGGTAAACCGGTAAAACCCCAACTACTTGAAAATCTTGAAAAATTATTTATTAAAAATAATCAAAATACTCCAAAAAAGAGCTGGGATGGAAATAAACAATCCAGTCCAAAAGAAAAAAGATTCCAGTCCAGCGGAAGGTCTCCTCGGTGGAGGGAAAGAACTCCGAACCGAGAACACCAGTCTTCCCAAAGGGAGCCCTCTGAGAAAAGATATAACCTTAGAAATAGGGATAACTTGAAAAAACCTGATAGATATCAAGATATTGATACATGTCTCTCTCGATCTTTTTCGCAGAAATCGGAAAGAAGAGGACGGTCAGAACCAAGGGAAGAGCACACCAAGTCCAAAGACACGGAACCTGCTCAAAGTAAAAAATTACAACTTCCAAGAAAGAAGGTAGCCAGTATTAGAGTAATCGAACATGCCGAGAATTCTGAGGACACAGCTGAAAAACGGAGAGTGTGCACAGACAATGCTAGACAGCGCACCAGAAATCAGCAAAGCTCGCAAGATCCTGATGAATCATCTGGAGACAGTGGACACGAATGAATACATTCAAGTAGAAACTGCAGGCACCAGAGTTAGCGAACCTCATAAGATATACAAAATAACACTGCGTATAGAGGGAGATAAGACTAGGAAAATAAGGGGTCTGTTTTGGGATAACCTCTCAAAGTGCTATGACATCCTGTTAGCCGAGAAAGATTGGCCCCCAGAGTTTGTCAGGGAGTGCCCTCATTGCGAAGAAATGATTATGCCTGCCTTCTCAAATCATATTCCGCTACACACTAAATATATATATATATATGCAAGGAAATGGGCAGTAGCCCAAGCACCTGCACTACATAAGAATCATGTAGGATGGGATGAGGACTCTCCTCTTCACAAAATCTAGTTAAAATGTCAACCAACTGCACAAAGGCAGTACCCAATTAAGCAAGAAGCTAAAAAACAGGTCAGGAAGATTTTAGATGAACTTGAATACCAAGGGGTGATTGAAACATGCACCTCTCAAATGAACAATCCTTTGTTTCCTGTCTCCAAACCAGACGATTCATATTGTCTAGTCTTGGACTACAGACACCTTAACTCATGTTGCAAAACATTTGCGGTACAAAATTCGCACAGTGCGGCACTAATGAATAACATAGTTCGCAAAATATACAAAACAACATTAGACATATCTAATAGGTTCTTTTGTCAAATTATTGCACCAGAAAGCAGGTACTTTACCGCTTTCTCAATAATGGGGTCACAGAAAAATTTCTGTAGGCTCCCACAGGGTTACAAGAACAGCCCAGGACTATTCTCAGCCAGGGTAACGGAGTTACTACAACTGTATTACGATGAGGCATTATCTTATGTCGATGACATCTATCTCACAGACGATGACTTGGATACTCACTTGAAAAGAGTGAACACCATAATACTTGGGTTCGCAGCAGAGGGTTACAAATTCAACTTTAAAAAGTCACGAATTGCCCATCTAACTGTCCTATTTTTAGGATACGAATTATCAAGTGAAGGAAAAAGCCTAGCAGACTTCTTAGAGAAGTGCGCAGTACTCCAAGCACCAAAAACGCTGAAGAACTTACAATCAATTCTAGGCTTCCTGAATTTCGGAAGAACTTACATTCTAAACTATGCAGAGAGGGTTAAACCTCTCTACGAATTAATAAAACCTGATTTTAAACCAATCAACTGCACTCAAAAACACACAGAAATTTTGAGATCACTGCAAACAGACATGTTAGCTAAAACAAAATTAGAAACACGTGACAATACACGCAAACTTGTAATCCGGGTCATCCCAGGAAGATGCGGATTCACGTACCTGACCTCTAATGAGGGAGAAACTGTACAGTGAGAAGTTGGTCTGATATATGATGTTTCCAATTCTGGAATCACCTTGTATCAGTCCAAACAATCCGTTATGGTGTCTGGTTGTAAGTCAACCTTATAGACAAGCTATCCTAGGGGTAGCATGGACTAAGCAGCCTGTAAGGCTAAACTCAAGAGGTTGTGTTAAGCGAGCTGTTTGACCAATCACAATCCTGTAATATCAAATGAAAGGACACCACACAAGTATATATTATAAAAATATATGTGTTTAATACTAAAATAATCCCCAGTACTCTTTATGAGCAAAGAGGCACAAGCGTTAAATCAAACGCACAGTATAACATATGAAAGTTGCACAATTATGGATGAGGGCGGGTAGCCACTCAAACCATATATTAAGAAAGGGGTATAAGAGATACCAATCGAACAGTGGTTAGGCCTAGGGCCTAGGGAATCGCTTGGAGTAGTCGGGACAAGCAATGCTGAAGTCGGGAAAAGCCCGCGGGATTCGGGTGCAGCGCTTAAAGCACACGCATGCACCAATGCAAAGTCAATGGCGCGTAAAAGTTACACAGTTAGAGTTTAAGGATACTTCCGCTTAACCTAGAAGGATAAAACTTTAGACACAGAACCTAGAGGTGTGTACCAGTGTGGGAACACCAGCGTTGCTGAGTTACCTCAATCGCAGGAAGCGGGTGCATAGGGTCGAAGTGGCGTCGGGTTTCGTCACGCAGGTTGTTGGTGCTTGAAGCTGAAGATGCTGCAGGTGATGTGAAGGAGAAGTGTCCGGTGTGATCCAAGGGTGGATCAGAGTTGTAAAGTACCTGAAAGCAGAGGGGACAGAGTCTGGGTAACTCAGCAGTGACCAGGGTGGAACCAGGACGGAACCAGGCAATGTTGGGCGCAATCAGGTGGTTGTTGAGGAGCTTCTCTCCGCTGCCATGTGGGCTCTGGGGCATCTGCGAGGTCCAGGAGCTGGTCACAAGCTGTGTCAAAAAGGCTCTCACCGTCAGCGCTGTCGGCTTCAAGATTGAAGCAAACAAAACTTGGCAAGAGCAATCCATGCAGGACTGGAAGATTGCTTCTCACTCAGACCAGGAGGGTCAGAGCGGGTGCTCCTTTTCAGAGGAGTGGGTGCAAGTCTGGTGCAACCAGAATCACAAGTTGGATTTCAAGTTTCGTCATCACAGGGGCCACAAGCCAGCAGGCAAGTGACCGGGCCAACGCGTTGAGCCAAAAGAAGCAGAAGGGCCACACGCAGCACTCATCGAGTGTAGAGGGGTGAGCTTCGGTGCAAAAGTGGCTCAGGGTTGGGGCTTCTCAAACCGTGTTGTACAGCTTCGAGGGTCACTCGTGGGCTGCACTGTCAGCGTCTCGTGGTCTTTTCAAGATGGCGGGCCCCACGCTTCCGGTGGCCTCCATGGGTCTCAGCTCTGCAGAGACTGTGAATCAGGCTGGTAGAAGACAGTCAAGCTTGATCTTATCGATCTCTGTCGCTCGAGTTCCGGCGGGAACTGCAACAAAGCAGATGTTGAGGTTCTGGATGGTGCCTGTTTGCACAGGGTGGTCACTCCTTGACCACAAGGGAGATTCTTCAGTCTTCTACGTTGAGTAGGATGTCGAAGGGTCCAGAGTTTCATTTCAAATGTTTCATCAGGATCATCTGAGTGCGTTTGCACTGCTCCCATTCTTATACCAATCTAGGGGGCTGGATTACCTGCTAGGTCCCCTTCTATGGGTGGGACTCAGGAAGGAGGTGGATACACCCCTTTCCCTTTGTCCAGGCCACGCTGGGACTGGGGCTGGTGTGCCCCAGAACCGGTTTGGCCGGATTATGCAAGGGGAAGCCTTGTGCTCCCCATGCAGTGTCTAGTTTCTTTCAAACCTCCCTGCTACAATCCACTATCTCCTGTCTGGGGTGGTGTGACACCTCCCTGCGACAGGAAAGCCTTTGTCCAGGCCTCCTCGGCTGAGTTTTGGTCAGCAGCAGGAGGTCAGACTTGTGTCTGTGGCAGAAGCATCCATTTTGTGGATCTGAGGCTCTTTTAAAAATCACCTGCGTTTCAGCAAAGTAACATGTCGTCTCCCTCTAGAGGGGTGAAATGCTACCCCCGTCGCCAGGACTGGCGAGGGGGTAGTATTCCAAATTGTATGACACCTTACACGACATGTTTTGATAAAAGCCAAACCAAAGTTAACATATAACCGCGAGGAGTATAATGCAATTAATAGTATATGGTATGGCAATATCCCGGAACAGCTTAGGGAATTGGTCCCGACAGCTGCAGACAGGCTCAGCTCATGCTAGAGCACCATCTCACATAAAACCAAGCACTCTGCCTCCAGGATTGTTAAGGCCTGCCGAAGGAGTGGCTTATAGGTTGATATGTGTCCAGATAGGTTTTGATATAGGCATACTATATCTAAGCAAGGGGTGATTACACCACCTTGCCCCAGCTGAGTGATCAGCCAGTTGTGTCAATTTTGGATATCCAGCCAGGGGTGGCAAAAGATATGCTGCAGCCCCTGGTAGGCCTTGGATGCACCTATGCCTTGTGCACCTATGGTGCTCTGTACAGGGCTGATAAGGTGACCCAAGCCAATTTAGTTATGCACCTAGGGTACATAGAATCCATTTTACAGAGCCAGCAGATAGCCTGGGGCCCTATTTAGCAGGTAACCAGGCCAACTAAGTCGAAAACCAGCTAAACACAAGGCAAAAAATGTGGGGTAACCATAGTCAGGTAGCCACTTTCCTACACAACCCCCCCCCCCCAAACGACAGGAGATAAGGATTTCCTTGTCCAGGTAATCCTTTATTGCCTAAGTGGCCATATAAGGAAGTACCTGCATTAGCATGGGTACCCCCTGTCTCATGGTCCACTAAGCAGTCCCTCACTCTTGGGGTATTAGAGGGTCTCCACCATAGGGAATCACTACCTTGGGTGTGTTTATGCAAAGTTAAAGGCTGGTTTGGATATGGAGTATTGAAGTGAGGCTCCACTAATTTAGGGCTTAGCTTCCTCCAATTATCTTCCACCATGTGTGCCTTTCTTTCTTCAACTGAGTTGCACTTGGCTCTCAGGGTCAACCTCTGGCTACCTAAAGCTGGAGGCTGGGTCCCAAGTTTCGGTTTACTGGAGGGACAGTTCAGGTTTGGGCCCTTTGGGTCCCAGGTTTGGCTGTGCCCAACAGAATCCATCTGTGGGAGGTCCCTAACTACTTTTAAGGCGGCTCCCTCAGGAGTTTTTAAAGTATTCACCTTACTAGGGCTACTAGTTTTGGTGCCCCTAATCTTTTGATGGGGGTGCTTTATTTGACAGGGGGCCCTCTGGGTCTTACTGTCCTTCTTGTCCTCTGCAGCCCTGGGCTGACTAACGCAAGGTAGAGAGGGGCAGGCTACCTGCTCCAGACTGGGCCCCACCTGAGAAGGGTCCACTGCCATCAGAGGCTCTGTCAGGCCAGGCCTAACAACCTCTGGAGCAGTTCCTTCATCATGGGTAAGATCAGTTCCCTGAGGAGGCTGATCCTGTCCTAATGTCTAGTGAGGGGGAGATTTCTCTTCCTCCTCCATGCTCTCAGTTTGGGTGGAGTGATCCATCATTTCAGGTTTCACAACACACATATCTGTTTGATTCTGGGCTGTGGCCATCACAGCCCCACCAACCTTTTCAGGAGGAGACTCAGTTTGGGTATCTGCTGTTATCATAACAGCTTTGCTATTCTGTTTAGGAAGAGCTTCTGCTAAAGATGGGGCTGAGTCTTGCACAGCCCTACCAACATTTTCAGGAAGGACATCTCGGGTTGGGGCTGTAGCCATTACAGACCCACTAACCTTTCCATTTGCATTTACCATTCTAGAATGGGTTTCCTGTTCAACCTCAGCCCAGGCTGATATTTCCAAATCATTTCCTAGTAGGCAGTCTACAGGCAGGTTTGGTGACACTGCCACTCTCTTTGGGCCAGTGACACCTCCCCAGCTGAGACTTACTACTGCCATGGGATGATTGGTTTGTATTCAATTCAATTCAATAGAGACTTTATTTCGGTTGTATTTCACACAATAAAAGTACACATATATACAATACAATTAAAAAACATTACTCATAGTATTACAATAATTCATAGTCACATAAGAAAGTCTTATTACACGTGGCCCAATATCAGTTAGGTAAACCGGGTAGATAGGTTTGTATTCCATCAATGTTTGTCACCTGGTATGTGGCACCAGGTAAAAGTTGCTTAGAGGGGACTATACAGTCAGCCACCATGGTGATGCTAGCACCTGTGTCTCTAAAGGCTTCAACTTTAAAACCATTGATGATGGGTTCTTGTCTATATTTGCTCAAGGTATATGGGCAATCAGAGAAGTTGGCAAACCCCATGCCAGTCTCATAAACAAGATCATTTGGGGATGGGGACCTAGATAGGCCAGGGTCCACCTGTGCTCCAAAAGTAAACCCACCCAGATTCCTGGTTGTGCTCCCACTTCCTGTGGGATTACTGCTGACAGTAACAGGAGGTGTTAGAGCTGGCTTTGGAGGTATATTCTCTTTATTGCCATTCTTTGGACAACAGCTGTCTGATTTCCAATGGCCAGTCTGTTTACAGACATAAGAGTATGGCTTTTTCTGGGTAGATGAAGTGTCTTGGGACCCACCCCCATCCTTGGAGTTTTGGGGCCCTGGGGAAGTCTTTTCTTTACTTTTATCCCCACCCTTATCTTGAGGCTTGGTAGACTCCTTCTTCTGGTTATTGTCCTGATTCTTAGGCCTAATCCTGGTTCTGACCCATGTATCTGCCCTCTTTCCCAATTCTTGGGTAGAGGTCAAATCTGAGTCCAACAGGTGCTGGTGTAAGAGCTGGTTATGACAATTACTTAGGATCTGCTCCCTCATAATCAAATTATACAATCCTGTGAAGTCCTGTACTTTACTGCCATGTAGCCAACCCTCCAGAGCCTTAGTAGCACAATCTACAAAATCAGTCCAGTCCTGTGTCTGTGTCTCTGAACTTCAACCTGTACTGTTCAGTGGTTAAGCCAAACCCATATATTAGAGCACTCTTCAGGACTTTGTAGTTTTTAGCATCCTCATGTCTGACAGTGAGGAGCTTTTCTCTCCCTTCCTCTGAAAAGGAGTACCATAAGATTGCTGCCCACTGTTTCTCAGGAACCTGCTGTACCATGCAGGCTCTCTCAAGAGCAGTTATCCACTTGTGGATGTCATCTCCTTCTGTGTAGGGGGGCACAATCTTTGTCAGGTTTCTTGTATTATAGGACCCGTCTTTCTCTCTAGGAATATTGTTGCTGCCACCAGTGGCATCTAACCCACACATTTCTGTTCCCTTGCTAAAGCAAGTTTAGCTTGGGCCAGGGCTAACTCTTCCCTCTCTATCTGGAGTTCTACAGCTCTCATCCTGGCCTTATGATCTCTTCTTTGGGGGGAAGTCATTCTCCTTTGAGAGTTTCTGGAGACACTAGAAATGTGAGAATCCACTGAGGGAGATCTCACCCTTCTATTGCCTGGAACAGTTCTGCTTTGTACTCTGGGGAGGTGCTGGCCCTCTCCATTTCCTAGTAGGTCCAAGTTGGTTTGGCTAAGCCTCCCCACATGTACCTGGATATCCCTTTGATCTGAATCTTCATCATTATTTGGTTCAGGGTCCACTACATTCTCTGGGGTGCTATTCTCATTCTCTTGGGGTTTCACTCTGTCTCCTGATCTTAAGGGAGCTATGCTAGCTTGCTCAAGGTCATCCTTCTCCAGGATGGCTATCAGGATAGGAATGGTAGGGTTGTGACCCTTTTCAGCTCCCTTACAGTACACAAGGTACTCAGGTCTCTATGGCTGAGGGTGTCATATCTGGAAGTTGCCTTGGTCTGGTCAACTGTCACAGGCTGAGAGCCAGAGGCTAAACCTGTGTCAGACATGACTCCTAGTGAGGTGCAAGTGGTGCACTTACCTACACTAATGGGCAGATTTATGTTAACTGGCGCATCCCGAGGGATGCGCCAGTTAACATGTGCCACAGTGCGCCACAGCTACGCCACCCATGGTGCGCCGCATCTATGATGCGGCGCACCATGGGGAAAAAACGGCACAGATGCGTCACGCATCTGTGCCGTAAAAGTGACGCATTGCTGGAGTTGCGTCGCAAGCGCGACGCAGCTCCAGCAATGCTCTGGGGGGTCCTATTCTTTCAATGCTGCCTCAAGCCTTACGCCTGCTTCAAGCAGGCGCAGGGTTTTGACGCAGCATTGCCCTGAAAGTGACTGAGTGAAATCTCATAGATTTCACTCAGCCACTTTCAGGAGGCGTTCCTGTGCAGGAACGCCCCCCCCTGCGCAGGAACGCCTCCTCATGGCGCAGTGCTGTACAACGTGACGCATCTCCTAGATGCGTCACATTGTAAATAGGGCGCAGGGATGCGCCACGTTTCCGCGCCGTTGCGTCACGCAACGGCGGCGTAAACGTGGCGCAAGCCCTTCATAAATCTGCCCCTAAGTGTTTTCCTACTGTACCTTGCTAGTGAATTGTAGTCAGGGTGTGCTAATCCCTTTAATCTACAACTACTAAGTTCAGTAGAACTTAAATATGCTAAGCTTTTGTTTATATGTACCTAAGGTACTTGATGTGATCTTTCAATTTGATAAAAAGATTGCAATGGTAAAACAACAGCAAGCTCAAATCCACACCGCTGCACACCAATGTGAGAAGTTGGCCTAATATTTGATGTTTCCAATTCTGGAACCACCTTGTATCAGTCCAAACAATCCCTTATGGTGTCTGGTTGTAAGTCAACCTTATAGACAAGCTATCCTAGGGGTAGCATGGACTAAGCAGCCTGAAAGGCTAAACTCAAGAGGTCGTGTTAAGCGAGCTGTTTTACCAATCACAATCCTGTAATATCAAATGAAAGGACACCACACAAGTATATATTATAAAAATATATGTGTTTATTACTAAAATAATACCCAGTACTCTTTATGAGCAAAGAGGCACAAGAGTTAAATCAAAAGCACAGTATAACATATGAAAGTTGCACAATTATGGATGAGGGTGGGTGGCCACTTAAACCATATATTAAGAAAGTGGTATAAGAGATACCAATCAAACAGTGGTTAGGCCTGGGGCCTAGGGAATCGCTGGGAGCAGTCGGGACAAGCAATGCTGAAGTCGGGAAAAGCCCGCGGGATTCGAGTGCAGCGCTTAAAGCACATGCATGCACCAGTGCATAGTCAATTTTGCATAAAAGTTACACAGTTAGAGTTTAAGAATACTTTCGCTTAACCTAGAAGGATAAAACTGTATACACAGACCCTAGAGCTGAGTACCAGTGTGGGAACACCGGCGTTGCTGAGTTACCTCACCCACAGGAAGCGGGTGCATGGGGCAAAGTGGCGTCGGGTTTCGTCACGCAGGTTGTTGGTGCTTGAAGCTGAAGATCCTGCAGGGGATGTGAAGGAGAAGTGTCTGGTGTGATCCAAGGGTGGATCAGAGTCGTAAAGTACCTGAAAGAAGAGGGGACAGAGTCTGGGTCACTCAGCAGTGACCAGGGTAGAACCAGGACGGAACCAGGCAATGTCGGGCGCAATCAGGTGGTTGTCGAGGAGCTTCTCTCCGCTACCACGTGGGCTCTGGGGCATCTGCAATGTCCAGGAGCGGGTCACGAGCTGTCTCATAAAGGTTCTCACCGTTGGCACTGTCGGCTTCAAGATTAGAGCAAACAACACTTGGCAAGAGCAATCCACGCAGGACTGGAAGATTGCTTCTCACTCAGACCAGGAGGGTCAGAGCGGGTGCTCCTTTTCAGAGGAGCGGGTTCAAGTCTGGAGCAACCAGAATCACAAGTCGAATTTCAAGTTTCAATGGCACAGGGGCCACAAGCCAGCGGGCAAGTGACAGAGGCAACGCATTGAGCCAAAAGAAGAAGAAGAGCTGCACGCAGCACTCGTCGAGTGTAGAGGGGTGAGCTTCGGTGCAAAAGTGGCTCAGGGCTGGATCTTCCCAAACTCCGTTGTACATCTTCGAGGGTCACTTGTGGGCTGCGCGGTCAGCGTCTTGTCGTCTTTTCAAGATGGCGGGCCCCACGCGTCCGGTCGCGTCCACGGGTCTAGGCTCTGCAGGGACTGTGGATCGGGCTGGTAAAAGGCAGGCAAGCTTGATCTTGTCAATCTCTGTCACTCAAGTTCCGGCGGGCACTGCAACAAAGCAGATGTCGAGGTGCTGGATGGTGCCTGTTTGCACAGGGTGGTCACTCCTTGACCACAAGGGAGATTATTCAGTCTTCTACGTCGAGTAGGATGTCGAAGGGTCCAGAGTTTCATTTCAAATGTTTCATCAGGATCATCTGAGTGCGTTGGCACTGCTCCCATTCTTATACCAATCTAGGGGGCTGGATTACCTGCTAGGTCCCCTCCTATGGGTGGGACCCAGGAAGGGGGTGGATACACCCCTTTCCCTTTGTCCAGGCCACGCTGGGACTGGGGCTGGTGTGCCCCTGAACTGGTTTGGCCGGATTATGCAAGGGGAAGACTTGTGATCCCCAGGCAGTGTCTGGTTTCTTTCAAACCTCCCTGCTACAATCCACTATCTCCTGTCTGGGGTGGTGCGACACCTCCCTACGACAGGAAAGACTTTGTCCAGGCCTCCTCGGCTGAGTTTCGGTCAGCAGCAGGAGGTCAGACTTGTGTATGTGGCAGAAGCATCCATTTTGTGGATCTGAGGCTCGTTCAAAAATCAACCGCGTTTCAGTAAAGTAACATGTCGTCTCCCTCTAGAGGGGTGGAATTCTACCCCGTCACCAGGACTGGCAAGGGGGTAGTATTCCAAATCGTATGACACCTTACACAACATGTTTTGATAAAGCCAAACCAAAGTTAACATATAACCGCGAGGAGTATAATGCACTTAATAGTATATGGTATGGCAATATCCCGGAACAGCTTAGGGAATTGGTCCCGACAGCTGCAGACAGGCTCAGCTCATGCTAGAGCACCATCTCACATAAAACCAAGCACTCTGCCTCCAGGATTGTTAAGGTCTGCCATAGGAGTGGTTTATAGGTTTATATGTGTCCAGATAGGTTTAGACATAGGCATACTATATCTAAGCAAGGGGTGATGACACCACCTTGCCCCAGCTGAGTGATCAGCCAGTTGTGTCAATTTTGGATAGCCAGCCAGGGGTGGCAAAAGATATGCTGCAGCCCCTGGTAGGCCATGGATGCAGCTATGCCCTGGGCACCTATAGTGCTCTGTACAGGGGCTGATAAGGTGACCCAAGCCAATTTAGTTATGCACCTAGGGTACATGGAATCCATTTTACAGAGAGAGCAGATAGCCTGGGGCCCTGATTAGCAGGGAACCAGGCCAAATAAGTCAAAAACCAGCTAAACACAAGGCAAAATATCTGGGGTAACCGTAGTCAGGTAGCCACTTTCCTACAGGTACCAATAGCTTACAAATCACATTTGTACACACAAACAGAAAAACATTCAGTCTCACAGAAAATACTGTAAAGGCAGTTCAAAGTACTGTAGCAAGAGAACGAGCCCTAGCCCAAGGCAAAAGAATAACTGTTTTCAAAGCAGAATCAGCCTTCGAGGCGCTATTCAGCCCAGTTAATCTAAAAACAGTGGCACTAGATCCGAAATGGATACAGTGGGAAAATTCTCTTGCTGCAGAAGACGTGGCATACTATTTTGTCCCGAACATGAAAAAACTGAATGATTTAAAATATGAAAAAGAATATCCTCTGCCAATCGAAATTCTGCGCCTCCAACAGTACTCTTGTATAATATATACAGACTGATTTGTACAGCATTACAATGTAGATGATAAATCCTACAATGCAGCCTGCGCAATTGTTAAAGGTCGCTGGCTCTGCGGTAAATTCAGACCGAATTTAACAAAAACTGAATCACTGAGAAAATGTTCGGCTCAGCGAGCTGAAATCAGATCTTTAAAGATGGCGCTTGAAAATGCCGAAGGTGAATTCCCGACACTAATCGTGTGCGATTCGCATTTCTGCGTCAAATCTTACAAAAATAATTTGCAGAACTGGGTTCAAAATGATTACAAAGATGACACAGGTGCCACAATCAAGCATAAAATGCTTTGGAAACAAGTAGTTCTTTTACAGAAGGAACTACAAAAGACTCACGTGATACACACTCTGAGTCATGAACGTGATGGCGTTCACGTTGCAGGGAATTCATTGGCTAATACAGCCACAGCAGAAGCAACTAAACCGGCTTCCGTAGCCACAAAAAAGCGTTCAGAAAAACACATAGACGGGGAAACCATGCTGGTGGTAAAAACTTCTTCAAAAGGCATCTGTGCAGCACTACCTGTGAACTATCCACTCAATTATACATACGTAATTGATGCAAACTCCGTTCCTTTTGCTCGAATCCCTGGAGTGGGGAATAGGGTAATTCCAAACATGAACCAGAGAATCTTATTAATAGCAGACGCACACATGGGTAAAGGTCCAAGGCACAAACAGATGAAGGAATCTCTGACAGAATTACAATCAGAATACTGGTGGCCAGGAATGAGCTTGCAAAATTATAAATTTGCAAAGAGCTGTCCAGACTGCAACAGAGACCGCAGTAACGAGTCAACCAGAGTAATGCCATGGCCATGAAATCCAGGGTCCTATTAATTTCTTTTTTTAAGACTATATTCACTTAAAAATGTGGCCCCAGTGCTCGGCTGACGCCAGAACTGTTATAAAAGATTTGCGAGTCTTTATCGGCACATACGCAACTGCCATGCTTCATTCTGACCAGGGTCCTGCTTTTAGCTCTCGAGCTTATAAGGAGGCCATGACCAGCATGGGCATTGGGTTGCGGTTCTCTTGTCCCTTCCATCCTGAGGGAAACGGGGTTGTGGAAAGAAAAACCGAGACATAAAGCAATCTATAACGGCAAAGGTATTAGGTTCGGGTGATGGGTGGGTCCAGCATTTAACAAGTGTCCAACGTAGTCTTAATAACTTGCCAAGAAATTCTCTAAAAGGTTTCAGCCCGTAGGAACTATTGTTCAGAATTAGAATGTATGTTCAGGACTTAGATAGTCATGCTTCAGTGGTAGAAAATAAGAAAAAATGCTTTGACATCAAAGATCGTTTGGCTGTTTTACAGGACTTAAATGAAACAAGAAAAGCCCTGAGCAACATAAAGTTAAAGCAACAGCCAACAACCACTGAAGACACACCACCTGTCCCAGCAAGACCTGTCTGGATTCCAAAGATTGGGGATCTGGTCAGAGAGAAAAAAGCGGTGAAGAAGGAATTTGGGCCTTCTTACAGAAAAGCAGTACCTGTCTTAGCAATCAACGGAACAAGATCATTTGTACTACCGCCCCTTGCCGGTAAAAAGGAAAACCGAGTTGTATCCGTCGACCTGGTAAAACCACAATCATGTGGCCAATAATAAGTAGTAGGCCCAGTGGACTCCCAAGAAATAACAGAATACCCAAATTTGCTAGTATCCAAGAGGTTCAAACTGAATGACTAATCACATTTGATAAACCTGCAGTGAACAAAAAAGGTCTAGGTAACAACAATGTCATGGAACTTGTGCCTCTTGAAACACAAATTGAAACAGTTTGTCATGAAACATCAGTCTACAATGATGTAGCATCAGAATGTGCTAATGAAAGGCAAAGTGAAAAAAGAATTCCAACAATTGACAGAACGGCATCTGGCTACTTCATCAATTTCGATAACTTTTCTGAAGATCAAAGCGACCCTGAAGTGACGCCAGCAACAAAGACTTTTAAAGACAAAGCAACAGAACTCTTTCATCAACTCAAAGAAACCTATCTTATTTCTCCATGGTTAGAATTTTGGATTGTGTTAGGGGTATTTTTCCTCCTGCTTTGGCTCATCATGGTACTTTGTTTGGGAAAATTAATTGAAGGAAAATACAGTACAATGGACACAGCAAGTCAAAACATCAACTTATTTCTGAAGCAACACAAGTCATCTCACATAGAGAAAAGAGAACTATCATCAGTGAATGTCACAGCCATTCCAATACCCGGCGGGGTAGTTTGTGACAAAACAGATTAAGAAATATATGGACCGGTCGAACTCTTGAAATTTCCTCATCAGTTTAAGGTTTCATTAAGTGACTTCGTAAAACCAAGTACATTCTCGGATGATTGGGACTTTGAAAGCATAAATAATATGATGTTGGATTTAGTTTTGTCAGCAAAATTTACAGAACATGATTATTTGCAAGGTTCATCGAATTATGAACAGATGTATTGTTTTACCCATTATGCGGACCACTATTTGCATAAATCTGCTCAACCTAGAAATATTTTTAAATATAACCAATGGGAACATTGTGCTACTCCACCTAAAAGCAGTTCAAAAACATTCTATGAGAAATTCCAATACTTCTCAGGGTTTAACACAAGTGATGAAGAAACATTTTATTATAAACTGTTAGATAAAACCGGGACAAAAACCATGCTTACAAATACTAAATTGATATAATCAGATGCATTTTATGAAAAAATGATTACATTTGGTTTTGATTTCTGGAAAAACAACATTGAAATAAAAACCATCTGGGGTACAAAAGATTGGCAGGTACAAGGCCTAGAAGCAATATTTCGAGCCTGCATGATCCCAGAACAAATAATGTTCTTGAATGACACAATTCAACAAACGACCTGTCTTGGCCTAGCCAGGATTAAAGACCTATTCCAAAGCCAATACCTGATTATACAACCACAGATATTGAGGTAGACGTATCCCAAGTTTTACATGAAAACAGAACACATCCTGATTGGAAAAGTGGTTAATCTGGCCTACAGACACAAATAACTGTCAAGACAGATTCCTGAACAAAATACAGGGGTAAAAAATGACCAGACCAAACCCTAGATACTCCCAGAGACAACATCCAGGGATAGTAACAACATACAGTGTAGGGAAACTATGCCTTTTAATGGCTATAAACATCCACACTGGCAGAAATTAAGCAACACTTATCTTTACTTAAAGATGGTGCTGATTTGCGCAATTTCATAATGGGACCATGCAAACAGCGTCAAAAACGTTTCATAGCGGCCAGTATATACGCTGCTTACAACGAGGCATGGAAAGTGACTCAAATTGAGACAGCAGAGAAAATACGAGAAATTGATCGTATTAATTTGGAAAAATCACTTTCTGTTGTGGACAATCCAGAATATATTCACTGGACAGTATTGTATCATCTGCTATCGATATAATAGACCAGGACTTGCTAATGTTACAACATGGCCAGTCCCAATTACGTTCTATTGTACAGCCAGGCTGGACGTTGCAAAACCTGCGTTCAGGCTATGTGCCATGGTGTTTAATCAACACAACGTCATTGTTTTCTATCTTTAACCTTACTGATAAACAAATCAGTTTGGCACAGAAAGGAGCAGACTATACAATCCTGAGCATTGAAAAACTTGAGAGATTACCATTGACAATGTCAGAAAGACCTGTAATTGAATGGATAATAGACGGAATAATCACAATTCCGATAACAACTTTCCAATTTAAAAATCGCCAAGAGTATATACCAGCAGGCCAGTATGAAAGGTTGGGTAAAGGATACATTAAGTCATCATGGAAATTACATTATACACACACAGTTGTTGCGCTCGAGCACACGCTAGTTGGTGCCGAGACACTTTTAAAAACTGTAAATATTTTAAATCTGTTGTTTTAAACTCGGACTTGCCTTACTTGAAGCGAGATAGCTTCGCCAGGCAGCATCTTCGGGACAGGCGCTGTTAATCGCCTCACCGAACGGACCCGCCATCTTGGGTAGGGAAGGTCGACGGTCCAGTTGACCGCCCCTCCCACCCTCCTCCCTCCCCCCCTACCATGTATAAAAATAACGGACTTGCACGTCCGCGCAGCGGGCGGGCGCAGCGGGCGCGCCGGCGGCGCGCCGAAGGCGCGCCAAAGGCACGCCCGTCTGGGCCCGTCCGGGCCAGGCTGGGCACAGGGCCACCCACTATGCCCGTTTTGCACGAGCATCGTATTAGACATTCAAGGGACTACCTCCTTCAATTCTGCGAGGTAAATTCTCCCCCTACCCCAATCCCATTAATTACTTTCCATAACGATGCTCCTGTGATCTCCCCCAACCAGACAACCAATAGCTTCAGTCTGGCCCTACTGAACTGTAGATCGGCTGTCAAACACGCGTTAGAGATAAAAACACTTATTCAGGACCTACAACTAGATACTCTTTTCCTCACGGAAACCTGGCTAACGCCCCATTCAGATGCCGATATTGTGAGCATGCTACCCAAGGATTACCTCATACACCATCAAAACAGAATAAAAGGCATAGGAGGCGGATTAGCGATTATTTACAAGAATTCCATTACTTGTAGGTTACAAGAAGGAGGGATTGAGGACTGTGAAAGTGCTTACTTCTCACTCCAACTAACTCCCAATAAATCCATGTCTGGTCTTTTGATTTACCGCCCGCCGGGGGCCACAGGTAACTTCATCAGATCATTACTGGACACCACCACTTCCTCTTGCACCGTGACCCCTAATTTTATCCTGCTCGGCGATTTAAACCTACATTGCGAGGACAGTACTAATAATACTGCGAGGGACCTTATCTCAGAACTGAAAGTACTTGACCTCCACCTGCTCAACTCCGAGGCAACCCACACCAAGGGTCACCTCCTTGATCCTATATTTGCCAATCTAACAAAAATTGAAACTCGCCCTGCACTCCCCCTCCCCTGGTCTGATCACTTTCTCATCCCTTTTATATGGCAAACCAGTAAACCCATTTGCCACTTGCAAACGCCTAGAGAACGCGACAGACCTTGGTCTAAAATACCTCTTGAAGAATGGACACAGGAGTTGACACGATCTACCCCCTACGCAGATCCTGATCCTGTGGTAGCCAACGATAACTTCACCAACTGGATTACTTCCACCTTGGATATAGTTGCCCCGAAGATAGATCTAAAGAAAAGAAGTACCACTTTTAAAACACCATGGTTCTCACAGGAACTCAGGAACCTTAAGAAAACCTGTAAAATCCATGAGCGTAAATGGAGGAAAACATGGGATCCTATTACCAAGGATGAATATAAAGCAGCGATGAGGACCTATAAAGCGGCGCGGAAAGCAGCCCAAGCCTCCTTCTTTGATAAAAAAATTAAAGCTGCCTCTAACTCTTCTCGTGAGACTTACAAAATAGTTAAGGAGCTCCTCACTATACCCAACACCCTCTCAAACCAACAACCCACAACTGACAGATGCAACCAAGTAGCCTGTTTCTTTCAAAATAAAATCATCAAGATCCTACAGTCACTTCCTCCTTTTCACGATGACAATCCTCTGACTGCCCCATCAGTCACTGTCAGCGGCCCTACTTTAGACAATTTCAGTTTACTTTCCGAGGACGATTTTGTAAAAACCCTTTCAGACTTGAAAAGCGGTTCCCCTAATGATCCTGCACCTATCCACATTCTCAAACCAGTTGGTCCCACCATTTCGTACCTGGCCACCAATCTTATTAATGCTTCGTTTAATCAGGGAGTGGTTCCCCCTAATTGGAAACATGCCATAGTGAAAGCCCTGCATAAAAAACCGGGTATGGACCCCACAGATTTGACTAACCTCCGCCCAATTTCACTCCTTCCTGGTTTAAGTAAGATAGCTGAGAAGGTAGTTAACAAGCAATTGTCTGCCTTCCTTGAAACCAACAACCTCCTTCGACCCACTCAGACAGGCTTCCGCCCAGGCCAAGGGACGGAAACAGCCCTTTTGAAGGTTGTTGAAGAGGCAAGATGCATCTTGGATTCGGGAGGATCAGTGCTACTGATCCTCCTGGATCTAAGCGCTGCATTCGATACGGTGGACCACAAAACCCTCATTAAGCACCTTTCCGGTGTAGGTGTAAGGGGCACAGCCCTTTGCTGGTTCTCGTCGTTCTTAAAAGACAGAACATTTCAGGTCTGTGATGGAAATGTGCGATCCGACATTTTCCCTCTCCAGTGTGGGGTCCCCCAGGGCTCCTCATTGAGCCCTACACTTTTCAATATATACATGGCCCCCCTGGATGACGTGGTCTCCCCTTTTGGGATAAAAGCCGTCACATACGCTGACGACACCCAAATGATCGTATCATTCTCCCTGGAAGAGGACAAGGTAAAAAATCTCCATGACTGTTTAGAGGGTATTCATGCATGGATGTCCGCCTCAAGGCTTAAGCTCAATGGTTCAAAAACTGAGCTCATGCTGTTGGGAAATAAAATATCTTCTCTTCCATCTGCTATGTGGCCAGCATGCTTAGGTCCCCTCCCTCAACCCAAGACTGAATTAAAAAGTCTAGGTTTCTGGCTTGAACAGGACCTTTCCCTCAAAACGCAAGCGGAAAAAACAGCCGGTACCTGTGTGGGGTTACTGCGTTCCATCAGAAAGATCCTCCCTTTACTTCCAGGACCCTCTCAGAAACTGCTTGTTCAAGGTCTAGTCTTATCAAGACTAGATTATTGCAATGCTCTCTTTCTTGCAGCCCCGGAATCCACGATCAACATTCTGCAAAGAACACAGAATGCCGCAGCCAGGATTCTCACTGGGACCTCTCGCAGGGTCTCAGCTAAACCCGCCCTCAAGGCACTACATTGGCTGCCGATCCGCGAAAGGGTCAAGTTTAAGGCCCTTTGCACGGCCCATAAAGCTTTGCAAAATCAAGGGCCTCCAATGCTAAAAAACATGATCTTTCCATACAGACCCAATAGGCCCCTTCGCTCAGCTCAAGGCCATCTGGCCACGGTCCATAAAATCAAAAAAGCCCGGACTGGAGGACGCCGTTTTTCGGTCACTGCGGCCACCTCCTGGAATGCTCTGCCATTTCACCTCCGCTCTGAGGCCAATCTGCTGAAATTTCGCAAGCTCCTAAAAACCCACCTCTTCCCGCAATAATCTTCTTCCCTTTCCCCGTCTTTCTCCCTCAGTAGTTCTGCAATATCAGCGCTGGGACGCTCACGGGCAGCCATGCGCTATATAAGTCCCAAATTTCATTTCATTTCACATGTTATAGTGACAATAACAAAAATGTATTTCTTAGTGGTAATGAGTGTAAACAATCACTAAGCGGTATACTTTTGTGCCAAGGTATTAACTTGCATGGGGCCTGTGAGGGGACTTCAAATAACCTTTCATGCCACCAGCATGGCAAACCTGCAACACACATAGAGCCATTCTTTAGACAACCTTCTAACGGGAGTTACGTTCTAATAACGGACCACAGCTGTTGTGGCTTGGTGCCAGGGAAAGCATATCTCTTAAGCGTCAGTCCCATGGTCACTTGCTGTATGCAAGGATTGTATCCAAATGGCCCTGGAGACTCAGAGGCTCCGATTTGGCCTCCGTTGAATATCTCTTCGATACAAATTGATACTTTAAGCAGAATGAAGTTTGTGCTTTTACAGACAACAGTGCCCATCACGTCATCAAAAGAGACGTATGATCTCCAAGTTGCAAGGACAACTGCAGAGATACATACACTTTATCAACAAATTGCCCTGTGCATTTCGTAGAAATGTTAAGCCAAATCCTAAATATGTCGGATGCCGGTGGTATCTCGTATGTATTTAAGACAATTTTTTCGGGACTGTTAACACCCTTCGAAGCAGTCCTGGGCTTCTTTCCCAATTTTGTCCATTCGGTCTTTGGCGGCCTACCACTACTTTTGGGACTCGTAGCAGGGATTTTATTTTTGACCCTTTTGTTCCGATCTGGCAAGCCAAAACTCAGACATGACTCCAGCAAGGATGGAAGAAACGATCCTAGCAATACGCTACCGGGACCGCATAACTAAAGTCCTTGGACTAGCCCGGCTAGGAGATCTGAATATGACCTGGTTTCTTTCATTCAGACCTATATGGCAGACCTGCATCTTACCTGTGCTTCGATGTATGCTATGCGGAGAGGAGTGCATGTTAGACACCTGTCTTGCACTACAATCAGCAGTACCAATGGATATTGATACTTTGCTAAGTCCAGTAACGGCTCATGCATCGTGTTGTCCCCAGCGGTTACCAATCCTGATGACGGCATTCATTGAGACTCCTGCGCTACGATTAGGTGGTGGCAGTGAAGCAAGAAATGAAAGCAACATCACCCAGGTACGACCCTCTGTGAGCATTGCTGATCCTGAAATCGATGATAGCAATCATTCTCACGTCTGTCAGGTTACAGCATTATCAAACTTGGTCGAACTGTCACCAGAATATGTAGACCAATTTTTTGCGAGTCTGTCTGAAATGTTGTTCTCCCCTGAACAGAAACAATAACTTTTTGGAAAACAATCCGGCACACAGCGTTCCCATGAACTCTAAATTCGGCCTTCGGCTTTGATAAACAAGAGCTACTGAAAATTGTTTGGAACTATTTTTTCCCCCGCTCATCATGAAATAATTTTTTCTAAAATTCCAAAATATTTACCTTTTTTCTGGCACACATACTTTGCTTAAAGTAGAACTATTCATAAAGAACAGAGCTTCTATTTTTAGTAGATCTAGAGACAAAATATTACCTCAGCCTCTAGCACATTTTACAGCAATTGTATTTATATGTGATGAAATAGTCTTGCCCTTCTTTTCTGTATTAAGAGACATTTCATGTGTAATTTTTTGCAAATCGTTCAGTTGATATACATAAGCAATTTTTCTGAATAACCATACTGCTTAAAACGTACAGTACCTATTATCATTTTCATGTATTTCGTATACATCATTTCAAATGCAAAATGTGTTTTGGGGTGGGTTGAATACACATGCATCTTTATTGCTTAAGTTTTTAGTAATTGATGGAGTGGGTGATGTGTTTTATCTAGGAACCCGATCAATATTGTGACCTTATGCCCCAATACGGCTATAATCAATAAATATCCCTATAATGGCATACTATTCAGAGCCATATTTCAGTAACTCGCCTCTGCAGTCCATGACACAGCAGAAGCTACTTCCTTAGATTCCTAGAGAGCACACCGAGTTCTTTCGACACACCAAACCCCCAGCAACCTGGGAAAGCCCTGCTTGCTTTGTTTTGATTTGTAATAGAACTCCTGCGAGCACTGTAAGAACAACCAGTTCTTAGTGACATCTTTATTGACGTCTTATGTCCAAAACTTACGTCAAACTCGGCACCTTTCAGGTATAAATATACCAACGTTGCCATAACCCCTTAAGTGCTGCGTCGGGGCGTTGGCCGACGGCAGCACTACCTCCCCAGTGCTGCGCACGACCATTGGACGTCCATTCAGCACTAGTTCCAATGGACAGCGCAGCACTGGGGAGGGATGTTTATGAGCATCTATGAGGTTAAGCAAACACACAGTGGTGAATACTGGAGCAGAACAGCTGTCCCCTTGCAGAGAGCCCAGCAGATGCGAGGAGCCCACGGACGCTGCCCCTCCTCTTTGACGCGCTGAGAAAGACGCTGTTT
This sequence comes from Lissotriton vulgaris, assembly GCF_964263255.1. NCBI lineage: Eukaryota > Metazoa > Chordata > Amphibia > Caudata > Salamandridae > Lissotriton > Lissotriton vulgaris. The sequence goes on along the minus strand of NC_141689.1, from coordinate 1,290,997,756 downwards.
TTTCTCCTGCCGAGAAAATCCAGCTCCGGCGTTTCCAGCCTACCCTTGCGGGTGACTGGGATATCGGGTCCTGAGAGGGAGATACCAGACCTCCTACATTCTATTCCAAAGGTACGGTGCTGACTAAACCCTTAGAGAGAATTCTTGGATAACAAACTCTTGGCAAAACCAACTTAACCTAAACTGCTACTTACTTACTCCCTCCCACGTATTAGGCTTAGGTCAGGTACACCGGGGTAGACGTAGTGAGAAGCACCAGCTGAGGTCATTAGCCAATGTATATCTGAAAGTATATATTGTATATATTTTATTCATTTTAACTATCTTATGGCTAAGAAACCATATCAATGCTTTTACAGTATTGTTTCATAATACTCCTTTAACTGTACGTACTTTACTTTATATTAAATATTGCAATTGTGGCAATCCATTTCTCTTGCATGAGAAGGAAGACTGTTCAATAAATCATACCCTTTATTGAAAACACCCGTCTCTCTCTTCTCTGCACTCTGGTGAAACTAGGAACGCACGTCTGACTAAGTGAAATAATTGTCTATTGTTTTCACACTACTCTAGAGATTGACTCTTATTCTGGGGAGCAAAGTTGTCATGTTTATGCGGTTGTCAGAAGCGGAATCCCTTCTTGTCTGAGCCAGGGAAGCTGATCACTTCCTATTCAGTCAAGAAAGTTCCAGTGACCTCTGAACTAGCTGGCGCAAACCTAAATTAAGTCTAACATAGTCAGTAGAGACCTAGAAGACCACAGTCCTACGTCTACACTGCTGTTTATGTTATTCCAATGCGCAGGGCCTATAGGGAAAATAGGAACTACACTACACAACATTTATTTAACTGATGTTCCTCTGGCTTCCTTTGCTTTTAGGTGCACAAGAGAACCACATCAGTCATCGTCCTTCATCAGTGCCAGGAAGAAGTCCTGCAGCTGTGTGTGCAGCACAACGTCACGTGACGTCACCTGTGGCCACAGACAACTCTGCAACTCCTGCAACTGCGGCCTGCTGTTCTGACATCTGAAGAAGATGGGCCCAAAGAAAGTTGGCCGTAGCACCTCTACAAAAAAAGTTGCCAGTCCCACTGCCAGTAAGAAGGAGCAGAATAAGCAAGTGGCCCCACCTACCAAGGAGACTGGTGTGCCCACAGACACCTTTTTTTGGAAAAAATAAACTACGCCTGCAGCAGCAGCGGTTTCCGCCGGGGACTAAGCTGGGAGCAGCACCTCCGCTTCGTTGGGCTCAGTGCCACCACGCCAAGTTAGGTCCAAGCCCATGAGTGCTGCAAAGGCAGCCACTGTAATTGCTCAATCACCATGGACCAGTGATGTTGGCTCATCGCAAGAAAGTAGCTTCCAATCAATGCATGGTGTAACTCATCTGACGAGTGTTCAACAACCACAGTCGCAACGACAACCACATGTGCAACTAGTACAAGCGCAAGTACATGCGCAAGGAGAGGCGCAAGGAGAGGCACAAGGAGAGGCGCAAGGATAGGCACAAGGAGAGGCACAAGCGCATGGAGAGGCGCAACTAGAGGCGCATGGAGCGGCACAATTGCCCACAATGCTTGTTCCTCCAGAAGTAGGGGCACATCAGGAAATTGAGATTCAACTGGAGGTATCATCCGAGGAAGCCACTCCTCCTGATGATGATCCATTATCTTCCAGATCCCCAGCAAGAAAAAGGTCAAGGAGGGCTCCTACTACAAGTTCCTTTTCAAGCACCCTTTATTCTGATGATCTTGATGTTGATTGGAACCCAGCAATGCAGTCTGAGAGTGAGGCACGCCATGAGCCGACAAAGGTAGCTAAGCATAAAAGGAAGGTTCCCGCAAGGCTTCCACTTACGGCTGATGACAACGAACAGTAAGTGGTGTATTCTGATGCTGATGAACAGTCTGACAACGACCCAGTCATCACAGTCATCACTCCACCCCCAGTGGGCATGCAGCAGACAGAAATTTTGACCCTATCCCAAATTGCTGCTGAGCGGGATGTGGGCGGCAGGGCACTGATACCACCACCAACGCAGTTAACTACTACACCAACACAACCTACAGCTTCCATATTTTCTCGTCAGAAGGGCCGGCAGGGACCTCCATTCAGCTCGACCTCCATTACCTCAAGTAGTGGTGCTGTAAGTGCACAACAGAGTCAAATTCAGCCACGCCCATCCACCACTTCATCTGGCATTGAAAGTAGCACCTCCACCACCAGCAGACAAGTCCAGTCCCCAGTTTGGGATTTCTTTAGTGTTAGCAAAAAGGCAGAAAACATGGTCGTTTGTTCGATTTGTAAAAGTGTATTTGGTCATGGTAAGCTTGGTACCAAGTATGGTACCGGAGGCCAGAGAGGTCATCTCCAAAAACATCACACTATCATTTGGGAGGCGCACCTAAGGAAGATCCGGGAATACAAAAGTACAACAAATCCAAATGTATCCATTCATATTGCATCTGATGATGACAAGGGGCTGATCTTGCAGGGGGGGAGTGAAGAACCGACAGACATTTTTTTCTGGTACACCCAGTACTCCTGGCAGCAGCACTACAGTGGTAGCGCCCACACCATCTACCCCAGCAACATGTATGAGCCACACTAAGAGTCTGGGAGAGACACCAATGCGAAAAAGTACATCAATGAGCCTAACTGGTTTGAAGAAATCTGCATCATCATCATCATCAACATCATCATAACGTAAAATGGTCCACACCACCATAAAAGCATCTTTTGGTCGGAGGCGCCATTTGAACGAAACCACCCCACGTCTGTATAACGCAAAGCTGGCTAAAAAAATGCTAGCACTTGACCTTCTTCCTTTTTCTTTAGTGGAAAGGGTTCCTAGCCGGTCCTATTTTGCAAGAGTTGCGGTTCCAGCACTACATCAAGATGTGCTGGAGGTGATTGGGGCAGCTTTGCAGAAGAGTGCTAGTCACACTATCCACCTGACAACAGACATGTGGACCAGTTGCCAGGCCCTTGATTACGTGTGCATCACTGCACACTGAGTCTCTTTAACAGGGGTTACAGACAAGTTACGTGCAGGTGTTGACCCCGACACAGTTTTTCAAGCTACTCTAAAACATGCAACAGTAGCCATGTTTGCCATGGAGAAATCTCATACTGCAGTACACATTTTGGATGAGTTTCAGAGTAATGTCTACGTTTGGCTGCATCCAAGAAAGTGCATGATTGGTTATGTTTCCAAGGATAATGGCAGCAATATAGTTAAGGCCATGCATGAGGGTGGCTATTTCATAGTGCAGTGTTTGTTGCACAGCATTAACATTGTTGTGCAAGATTTCTTGAAAAAAGAAAACACAGTCAGCAAGTTACTGACCACCTGCTGAAGAATCTGCACATATTTCAGCCATTCTTTTAAGGCCCGGAAGCAGTTGATGAACATGCAACGTGAAGATAGACTGCCAGTCAGAGGACTCATTCAGGAGGTGGTAACACGTTGGAACTCAACCTTCTACATGCTTGAGCATCTGTCTGAGCAGTTGGTCATAATCAATCAGTATGTCTTTGCACTGGGTTCTACTATGAAAGACATGTGGCTAGAGTTGGAGGAATGGAAGCTAGTTAAAAGCCTGACAGACATGCTTCGTCCTTTTGAGGTCTTCACGAGTAAAGTCAGCAGGGAGGACTGTACTTTGGGCAAAGCTATCCCATTGTTGCACAAGCTAGAGCACCAACGGAAGGCGCTGTCTTCAACTTCCGAGATGATGCTGAAAAGCAAGACGCATATCAGTTGGCGGAGAGGTTATTAAGCCGCCTAGTTGACAATGAATGGCTTAAAAAAATACATACAGAACAACAATAAATTTTTACCACTATTCTGGATACACGGTGCAAAAAGACCGTGGCTAGCAAAGCATTCATTCCTTTTAATGAAGCAAATGTTTCAAAGTACAAACATTGGCTAGCTCTGCCAGCCACTCGGTTCGAAAAAGAGCGGCAGAAAATCGAAGGAACCGACACAAGTACTACTGAATCAGCAGGCCATCCGGCGTCAAGGTCCACTTCTGAATCTGTGGCAGAAGGGAGTCACTTTCCCTCACAGCAGTTAACAACACCAGCAACCTTATCATCATCCTCACCTGCACCAGGCCCAGCCATAATATTGTCGTAAGCGGATTGGCTAACTCATCAAGGGTTTGCTCATTCCAGTGATGCAAAGGCCACAGATGGTACGCAAAGTCAAGCAACCCTGGAGAACCTTGAGTCGATGGTGCAGGTCTATCTGGATGACCCAACAGAGGTCTTTGTTAATCAGAACCCATTGCTGTATTGGTATGGGACAAGGCTTCTAAGGCCACCCTCTGTGGTGACTGATCACCAACCTTACTCTAAATTATTTGTCTTGCCCACTCACAAGAATGTCTTCTGAACGTGTTTTCAGTGCTGCTGGTGCCATTGTAACTTCAAAAAGGACCTGCCTCTTGACCAAAAATGTGGAGAGGTTAACAATGATCAAGATGAAGCAGCACTTCATACCACCAGATTACAAAATACGTGAATGCACGCAGAAAGAAGAGGACACCGACTTAGGTGATGGAAGTTCTTCTCTGTTAGCTGACCTTCTCCCGTCTCAATTCACAGAGTTTGAGGAAGAGCTCTACTTCCCTGACACCGAGGCCTGAAAATGACTTCCTTTTTTTCGTCCTTATTCACTTTTATTCCTGTCCTTTTTTACCTTGTTTAATTCAAATTGTACTTCAAATGCAGGAGCCACTACTTTGCATTTTCCAATATGCAAAATGTCCTTGGACTCACTGTTTGCCAATATACCATGATGATTGATGATGAGTGTTGATGATCAAAGTTAAATATTATATATTTTTTCTTTACAGTCACTCACTGGGATGCCTGGATCATCAGTGTCGGTTTACGGAAGAACTATGGCCAATTCGTGAGTTGCAAACAGGAAAACCAGTCTAGAACAACTACTACAGCAGAACTACATGTCTGTCAAGTCGTGGTATGGAGTGGTCGATGCAGTGTAGTGTTGTTATGCCAGACAGAGTCCAGACAGCAGTTCATGTAAAATTGGGACTATGTGGCTTGCTGCATACAATTAGATATGCTTTTTCTGTCTGTGTCAAGCTGTGTCTGTCTGTGTCAAAGAGCCTAGGTATGCTACATCAGGTTTCTTCACTCAGTGGTGCCTGCCTTGACCGTCTGCATGGCCCTCCCGCAAGCATGGGCCAAAAATCCGATCTGCTTGCGAAATTTGCGGATTTTCTGAAAATTGACAAATTTGCAAGCGGGCGGATATTTTTTTTTTAGGCCAGCTCAGTGTAGGGTTGAGGGCTAGGTTTGAGGGAATGTGGGTGTTTTTTAGGGTTTAGGGCTGTTTTGGGGGTTCAGTGCGGTTTACTAGGGATTTTGGGTTGAATTTGGTAGGGTTCCCAGAGTCTAGGGCTCAGGGCCCAATGCAGGCTCGTTCATAATGATGTTGCCAAGGTATTAGGGTCGCTTGGCATTTTTTGCTCCAGAATTGGCCGAATTTTGGTGTTTTGATGACGCGCGGGTGAAAAGTCGTACACCTTTCAGTAGATCGATTTTGTTCTCCCTTGCTGGGATTCTTGGGAATCACTGGAAAAGGTGTCCTGGTAAGTTTCAAGAGGATCGAATTAGTGGAAGTGCTGAAAACAGCAATTTTTTGTAAAGGCGCAATTTGCCATGTTATCCAAAGGGCGGTTTTGGGACGCAAGGAGAACGTGTGGTTGGGGAGTTCCAGTTGAGCTAGGGGAACGGGGATTCTGTGAGTGGTAGGGAGGGGGAATTGGTGGTTGTGCAGGAAATTTGGGAGGAATCGATTCATGGGAAGGGTGTGTTTAGTCAAAGTCGAGGAAGGGAAACTCCTACCATAGGCACCAATGTTAATTTTTGATTATTGCGTGTTTTTAGGGTGCGATTGGAGTGTGTTTTAGGTGGTTCTTAGTGGATTTGCCTAGCTGGGTTGAGAGTTGGGAATGGCTAGTTTTGATTGCAAGTGGTTTGAAGTAAATCCATGGTGGAAAAGGGGTGTTTTAGGCCTAGTTTCAGAGTGCATTTGGGCACGATTTTAAGGCCTGTGCGAGGTCACGGTAATGCACGTTTTTGGGAGGTTAATGAGGGGTGTTCTAGATTTTGGGAGTGGGTTTAGGCGTCTGGGAGCACTGCTGGGAAGGTCTAATTTTGTGTCCAAACAGCAGTTTGGTCGTAGGTTGAGTGGAAAGGGGAATTAGGCCCTGTTTCTGAGGTGCATTTTTGCTATTGGCTTACATTGGCGGCCTGCAAGGTAACAGTATTGCATGTTTTTGGGGGGCTATTTGGGAGTGTGCTTGATATTTGGGAGTGGGTTAAGGGGATTGGGAGCACTGCTGGGAAGGTCTAATTTCATGTCAAAAGAGCAGTTTGGTCGTAGGTTGAGGGGAAAGGGGAATTAGGCCCTGTTTATGAGGGGTATTTTTGCCATTGGCTCACATTGGCGGCATGCAAGGTAGCAGTATTGAATGTTTTTAGGGGGCTATTTGGGGGTGTTTTAGATTTTTGGGTGCGGGTTTAGGGGTCTGGGAGCACTGCTGGGAAGGTCTAATTTTGAATGCAAGTGGTTTGAAGAAAATCCATGTTAGAAATGGGGTGTTTAGGGCCTAGTTTTAGAGTGCGTTTGGGCACGATTTTAAGGCCTGTGCGAGGTCACGGTAATGCACGTTATTGGGAGGGTAATGTGGGGTGTTCTAGATTTTTGGGAGTGGGTTTAGGGGTCTGGGAGCACTGCTGGGAAGGTCTAATTTTGTGTGCAAACAGCAGTTTGGTCGTAGGTTGAGGGGAAAGGGGAATTAGGCCCTGTTTCTGAGGTGCATTTTTGCCATTGGCTTACATTGGCGGCCTGCAAGGTAGCAGTATTGCATGTTTTTGGGGGGCTATTTGGGGGTGTTCTAGATTTTCGGGAGTGGGTTTAGTGGTTTGGGAGCACTGCTGGGAAGGTCTAATATTGTGTCAAAAGAGCAGTTTGGTCGTAGGTTGAGGGGAAAGGGGAATTAGGCCCTGTTTCTGAGGTGCATTTTTGCCATTGGCTTACAATAGCGGTCTGCAAAGTAGCAGTATTGCATGTTTTTGTGGGGCTATTTGGGGGTGTTGTAGATGTTTGGGAGTGGGTTTAGGGGTCTGGGAGCACTGCTGGGAAGGTCTAAACTTGTGTCAAAAGATCAGTTTGGTCATAGGTTGAGGGTAAAGGGGAATTAGGCCCTGTTTCTGAGGTGCAGTTTTGCCATTTTCTTACATTGGCGGCCTGCAAGGTAGCAGTATTGCATGTTTTGGGGGGGCTATTTGGGGGTGTTCTAGATTTTTGGGTGTGGGTTTAGGGGCCTGCGAGCACTGCTGGGAAGGTGTAATTTTTATTGCAAGTGGTTTGAAGAAAATCCGTGGTGAGAAAGTGGTGTTTTGGCCCTAGTTTCAGAGTGAGTTTTGGCACGATTTTAAGGCCTATGCGAGGTCAAGATAATGCAAGTTATTGGGAGGGTAATTGGGGTGTTCTAGATTTTTGGGAGTGGGTTTAGGGGTCTGGGAGCACTGCTGGGAAGGTTTAATTTTGTGTCCAAACAGGAGTTTGTTTGTAGGTTGAGGGGAAATGGGAATTAGACCCTGTTTCTGAGGTGCATTTTTGGCATTGGCTTACAATGGCGGCCTGCAACGTAGCAGTATTGCATGTTTTTGAGGGGCTATTTGGGGGTGTTCTAGATTTTTGGGCGTGGGTATAGGGGTCTGGGAGCACTGCTGGGAAGGTCTAATTTTGTGTCGAAACAGGAGTTTGGTCGTAGGTTGAGGGGAAAGGGGAATTAGGCCCTGTTTCTGAGGTGCATTTTTGACATTGGCTTACATTGGCGGCCTGCAATTTAGCAGTATTGCATGTTTTCTAGGGGGCTATTTGGGGGTGTTCTAGATTTTTGGGAGTGGGTTTAGGGGTTTGGGATCACTGCCGGGAACATCTAATTTTGATTGCAATTGGTTTGAATAAAAATCCATGGTGGAAAAGAGGTGTTTAGGGCCTAGTTTCAGAGTGCGTTTGGGCACGATTTTAAGGCCTGTGCGAGGTCATGGTAATGCACGTTATTGGGAGGGTAATGTTGGGTGTTCTAGATTTTTGGGAGTGGGTTTAGGGGTCTTGGAGCACTGCTGGGAATGTCTAATTTTGTGTCCAAACAGGCGTTTGGTGGTAGGTTGAGGGGAAAGGGAAATTAGGCCCTGTTTCAGAGGTGCATTTTTGCCATTTGCTAACATTGGCATCCTGCAAGGTAGTGTATTGCGTGTTTTTGGGGGGCTATTTTGGAGTGTTCTAGATTTGTGGGGGTGGGTTTAATGGTCTGGGAGCACTGCTGGGAAGGTCTAATTTTGTGTGCAAACAGCAGTTTGGTCGTAGGTTGAGGGGAAAGGGGAATTAGGCTCTATTTCTGAGGTGCATTTTTGCCATTGGCTTACATTGGCGGCCTGCAAGGTAGCAGTATTGCATGTTTTTGTGCGGCTATTTGGAGGTGTTCTAGATTTTTGGGAGTGGGTGTAGGGGTTTGGGAGCACTGCTGAGAAGGTCTAATTTTGTGTCAAAAGAGCAGTTTGGTCGTAGGTGGAGGGGAAAGGGGAATTAGGCCCTGTTTCTGAGGTGCATTTTTGCCATTGGCTTACATTGGCGGCCTGCAAGGTAGCAGTATTGCATGTTTTTGGGGGGCTATTTGGGGGTGTTCTAGATTTTCGGGAGTGGGTTTAGTGGTTTGAGAGCACTGCTGGGAAGGTCTAATATTGTGTCAAAAGAGCAGTTTGGTCGTAGGTTGAGGGGAAAGGGGAATTAGGCCCTGTTTCTGAGTTGCATTTTTGCCATTTGGCTTATATTAGCGGCCTGCAAAGTAGCGGTATTGCATGTTTTTGTGGGGCTATTTGGGGGTGTTGTAGATGTTTGGGAGTGGATTTAGGGGTCTGGGAGCACTGCTGGGAAGGTCTAATTTTGTGTCAAAAGAGCAGTTTGGTCATAGGTTGAGGGTAAAGGGGAATTAGGCCCTGTTTCTGAGGTGCATTTTTGCCATTGGTTTAGAATGGTGGCCTGCAAGGTAGCAGTATTGCATGTTTTGGGGGGCTATGTGGGGGTGTTCTGGATTTTTGAGTGTGGTTTTAGGGGTTTTCGAGCACTGCTGGGAAGGTGTAATTTTTATTGCAAGTGGTTTTAAGAAAATCCGTGGTGGGAAAGGGGTGTTTTGGCCCTAGTTTCAGAGTGCGTTTTGGCACAATTTTAAGGCCTATGCGAGGTCAAGATAATGCACGTTATTGGGAGGGTAATTGGGGTGTTCTAGATTTTTGGGAGTGGGTTTAGGGGTCTGGGAGCACTGCTGCGAAGGTTTAATTTTGTGTCCAAACAGGAGTTTGGTTGTAGGTTGAGGGGAAAGGGGAATTAGACCCTGTTTCTGAGGTGCATTTTTGGCATTGGCTTACATTGGCGGCCTGCAAGGTAGCAGTATTGCATGTTTTTGAAGGGGGTAATCTGGGGGTGTTCTAGATTTTTAGGAGTGGGTTTAGGGGTCTGGGAGCACTGCTGGGAAGGTCTAATTTTGTGTCCAAACAGGAGTTTGGTCGTAGGTTGAGGGGAAAGGGGAATTAGGCCCTGTTTCTGAGGTGCATTTTTGACTTTGGCTTACATTGGCGGCCTGCAATTTAGCAGTATTGCATGTTTTCTAGGGGGCTATTTGGGGGTGTTCTAGATTTTTGGGAGTGGGTTTAGGGGTTTGGGATCACTGCCGGGAACGTCTACTTTTGATTGCAATTGGTTTGAAGAAAATCCATGGTGGAAAAGGGGTGTTATGGGCCTCGTTTCAAAGTGCATTTGGGCACGATTTTAAGGCCTGTGCGAGATCACGGTAATGCCAGTTATTGGGATGGTAATGTGGGGTGTTCTAGATTTTTGGAAGTGGGTTTAGGGGTCTGGAGCACTGCACGGAAGTTCTAATTTTGTGTCCAAACAGGAGTTTGGTCATAGGTTGAGGGTAAAGGGGAATTAGGCCCTGTTTCTGAGGTGCATTTTTGCCATTGGTTTAGAATGGTGGCCTGCAAGGTAGCAGTATTGCATGTTTTGGGGGGCTATGTGGGGGTGTTCTGGATTTTTGAGTGTGGTTTTAGGGGTTTTCGAGCACTGCTGGGAAGGTGTAATTTTTATTGCAAGTGGTTTTAAGAAAATCCGTGGTGGGAAAGGGGTGTTTTGGCCCTAGTTTCAGAGTGCGTTTTGGCACAATTTTAAGGCCTATGCGAGGTCAAGATAATGCACGTTATTGGGAGGGTAATTGGGGTGTTCTAGATTTTTGGGAGTGGGTTTAGGGGTCTGGGAGCACTGCTGCGAAGGTTTAATTTTGTGTCCAAACAGGAGTTTGGTTGTAGGTTGAGGGGAAAGGGGAATTAGACCCTGTTTCTGAGGTGCATTTTTGGCATTGGCTTACATTGGCGGCCTGCAAGGTAGCAGTATTGCATGTTTTTGAAGGGGGTAATTTGGGGGTGTTCTAGATTTTTGGGAGTGGGTTTAGGGGTCTGGGAGCACTGCTGGGAAGGTCTAATTTTGTGTCCAAACAGGAGTTTGGTCGTAGGTTGAGGGGAAAGGGGAATTAGGCCCTGTTTCTGAGGTGCATTTTTGACTTTGGCTTACATTGGCGGCCTGCAATTTAGCAGTATTGCATGTTTTCTAGGGGGCTATTTGGGGGTGTTCTAGATTTTTGGGAGTGGGTTTAGGGGTTTGGGATCACTGCCGGGAACGTCTAATTTTGATTGCAATTGGTTTGAAGAAAATCCATGGTGGAAAAGGGGTGTTATGGGCCTCGTTTCAAAGTGCATTTGGGCACGATTTTAAGGCCTGTGCGAGATCACGGTAATGCCAGTTATTGGGATGGTAATGTGGGGTGTTCTAGATTTTTGGAAGTGGGTTTAGGGGTCTGGAGCACTGCAGGGAAGTTCTAATTTTGTGTCCAAACAGGAGTTTGGTCATAGGTTGAGGGGAAAGGGGAATTAGGCCCTGTTTCTGAGGTGCATTTTGCCATTGGCTAACATTGGCATCCTGCAAGGTAGCTGTATTGCATGTTTTTGGGGGGCTGTTTTGGGGTGTTCTAGATATTTTGGAGTGGGTGTAGGGGGTTGGGAGCATTGCTGGGAGGGTCTAATTTTGTGTCAATAGAGCAGTTTTGTCGTAGGTTGAGGGGAAAGGGGAATTAGCCCTGTTTCTGAGGTGCAGTTTTGCTATTGGCTTACATTGGCGGACTGCAAGGTAGCAGTATTGCATGTTTTTGTGGGGCTATTTGGGGGTGTTGTAGATTTTTGGGAGTGGGTTTAGGGGTCTGGGAGCACTGCTGGTAAGATCTAACTTTGATTGCAAGTGGTTTGAAGAAAAACCATGGTGGAAAAGGGGTGTTTTGGGCCTAGTTTCAGAGTGCGTTAGGGCACGATTTTAAGGCCTGTGCAAGGTCACAGTAATGCACGTTTTTGGGAGGTTAATGTGGGGTGGACTACTTTTTTGGGAGGGGGTATAGGGGTCTGGGAGTACTGCTGGGAAGGTCTAATTTTGTGTCAAAAGAGCAGTTTGATCGTATTTTGAGTTCATAGGGAATTAGGCCCTGTTTCTGAGGTTCATTTTTGCCATTGGCTTACATTGGCGGCCTGCAAGGTAGCAGTATTGCTTTTTTGGGGGGGCTATTTGGGGGTGTTCTAGATTTTTGGGAGTGGGTTTAGAGGTGTGGGAGCACTGCTGGGAAGGTCTAATTTTGATTTCAAGTGGTTTGAAGAAAATCCATGGAGGAAAAGGGGTGTTTTGGGCCTCGTTTCAGAGTGCGTTTGGGCATGATTTTAAGGCCTGTGCGAGATCACGGTAATGCGAGTTATTGGGATGGTAATGTGGGGTGTTCTAGATTTTTGAAAGTGGGTTTAGGGGTCTGGAGCACTGCAGGGAAGGTCTAATTTTGTGTCCAAACAGGAGTTTGGTCATAGGTTGAGGGGAAAGGGGAATTAGGCCCGGTTTCTGATGTGCATTTTTGCCATTTGCTAACATTGGCATCCTGCAAGGTAGCTGTATTGCATGTTTTTGGGGGGCTATTTTGGGGTGTTCTAGATTTTTTGGAGTGGGTGTAGGGGTTTGGGAGCATTGCTGGAAGGGTTTAATTTTGTGTCAATAGAGCAGTTTTGTCGTAAGTTGAGGGGAAAGGGGAATTAGCCCTGTTTCTGAGGTGCATTTTTGCTATTGGCTTACATTGGCGGCCTGCAAGGTAGCAGTATTGCATGTTTTTGTGGGGCTATTTGGGGGTGTTGTAGATTTTTGGGAGTGCTTTTAGGGGTCTGGGAGCACTGCTGGTAAAATCTAACTTTGATTGCAAGTGGTTAGAAGAAAAACCATGGTGGAAAAGGGGTGTTTTGGGCCTAGTTTCAGAGTGCGTTAGGGCACGATTTTAAGGCCTGTGCAAGGTCACAGTAATGCACGTTTTTGGGAGGTTAATGTGGGGTGGACTACTTTGTGGGAGGGGGTATAGGGGTCTGGGAGTACTGCTGGGAAGATCTAATTTGTGTCAAAAGAGCAGTTTGGTCGTAGGTTGAGGGGAAAGGGGGTTTAGACCCTGTTTCTGAGGTGCATTTTTGGCATTGGCTTACATTGGCGGCCTGCAAGGTAGCAGTATTGCATGTTTTCTGGGGGGCTATTTGGGGTGTTCTAGATTCATGGGAGTGGGTTTAGTGGTTTGGGAGCACTGCTGGGAAGGTCTAATTTTGTGTCAAAAGAGCAGTTTGGCCGTAGGTTGGTGGGAAAGCGGAATTAGGCACTGTTTCTGAGGTGCATTTTTGCCATTGGCTTACAATGGCGGCCTGCAAGGTAGCAGTATTACATGTATTTGTGGGGCTTTTTGGGGGTGTTGTAGATTTTTGGGAGTGGGTTTAGGGGTCTGGGAGCACTGCTGGCAAGATCTAACTTTGATTGCAAGTGGTTTGAAGAAAATCCACGATGGAAAAGGGGTGTTTTGGGCCTAGTTTCAGAGTGCATTTGGGCACGATTTTAAGGCCTGTGCGAGGTCACAGTAATGCACTTTTTTGGGAGGTTAATGTGGGGTGGACTACATTTTTGGGAGTGGGTATAGAGGTCTGGGATCACTGCTGGGAAGGTCTAATTTTGTGTCAAAAGAGCAGTTTGATCGTAGTTTGAGGGCAAAGGGAATTAGGCCCTGTTTCTGAGGTGCATGTTTGCTATTGGCTCACGTTGGCCGCCTTCAAGGTAGCAGTATTGCTTTTTTGGGGGGGCTATTTGGGGGTGTTCTAGATTTTTGGGAGTGTGTTTAGGGGTGTGGGAGCACTGCTAGGAAGGTCTGATTTTCATTGCAAGTGGTTTGAGAAAAATCCATGGTGGAAAAGGGGTGTTTTGGGCCTAGTTTCAGAGTGTGTTTGGGCACGATTTTAAGGCCTGTTCGAGGTCACGGTAATGCTCGTTTTTGGGAGGGTAATGTGGGGTGTTCTAGATTTTTGGGAGTGGGTATAGGGATCTGGGATCACTGCTGGGAAGGTCTTATTTTGTGTCCAAACAGCAGTTTGGTCGTAGTTTGAGGGGAAAGGGGAATTAGACCCTGTTTCTGAGGTGCATTTTTGGCATTTGCTTACATTGGCGGCCTGCAAGGTAGCAGTATTGCATGTTTTTGAGGGGCTATTTGGGGGTATTCTCGTTTTTTCGGTGTGGGTTTAGGGGTCTGGGAGCACTGCTGTGAAGGTCTAATTTTGATTGCAAGTGGTTTGAAGAAAATCCATGGTGGAAAATATGTGTTTTGGGCCTAGTTTCAGAGTGCGTTTGGGCACGATTTAAAGGCCTGTGCGAGGTCACTGTAATGCACGTTATTGGGAGGGTAATGTGAGGTGTTCTATATTTTTGGAGGTGGGTTTAGGGGTCTGGGAGCACTGCTGGGAAGGTCTAATTTTGTGTCCAAATAGGAGTTTTGTCGTAGGTTTAGGGGAAAGTGGAATTAGGCCCTGTTTCTGAGGTGCATTTTTGCCATTGGCTAACATTGGCATCCTGCAAGGTAGCTGTTTTGCATGTTTTTGTAGGGCAATTTTGGGGGTTTCTAGTTTTTGGGAGTGGGTTTAGGGGTCTGGGAGCACGGCTGGGAAGGTCTAATTTTGTGTCCAAACAGCAGTTTGGTCGTAGGTTGAGGGGAAAGGAGAATTAGGCCTTGTTTCTGAGGTTCATTTTTGCCATTGGCTTACATTGGCGGCCTGCAAGGCAGAAGTCATGCATGTTTTTTGTGGGGCTATTTGGGGGTGTTGTAGATTTTTTGGGAGTGGGTTTAGGAGTCTGGGAGCACTGCTGGGCAGGTCTAATTTTGATTGCAAGTGGTTTGAAGAAAATCCATTGTGTAAAAAGGGTGTTTTGGGCCTAGTTTCAGAGTGCGTTTAGCATGATTTTAATGCCTGTGCGAGGTCACAGTAATGCACGTTTTTGGGAGGTTAATGTTGGATGGACTACATTTTTGCGACTAGGTTTAGGGTTCTGGGATCACTGCTGGGAAGGTCTAATTGTGTGTCAAAAGAGCAGTTTGAACGTAGTTTGAGGGCAAAGGGAATTAGGCCCCGTTTCTGAGGTGCATTTTTGCTATTGGCTAACATTGGTGGTCTTCGAGGTAGCTGTATTGCATGTTTTTGGGGGGCTATTTGGGGGTGTTCTACATTTTTGGGAGTGGCTTTAGGGGTTTGGGAGCACTGCTGGTAAGGTCTAATTTTGTGTCCAAACAGCAGTTTGGTCATAGGTTCAGGGCAAAATTGATTTGGCCCTGTTTGTAAGGTGCATTTCAGCCCATAGGCTAACATTGCCGGTAATGCGTTATTGCATATGTCACTGGAGACAACTCTTCTGGCACTTTACGCAGCTGTAGTGTAGGAAAAGCACTATACATTTACCCAACTATGTAGCACTGACTGGATTAGCCCGTAGAAAGTACTCCAGTAATAGTTATGCAAATCGCAAAAAAAATGCACGAGTGTGGTGGAAAATCTGTTAATTCATGTTTTTTTTGCGATTTCGTGTAAATTCGCCGGCCGCAGATCCGCACAATTCGCCCATACTTACTAATTATTATCCTTGAAAAGGAGACTAAGAGTACGTACTTTCGAAATGTTGCTTGTATGTTATACTGTCGCCTCTGAAACTGAAAGTGTTATTTTTGAACTACACAGCATACCTTATATTATTTTCTCCGTGGTGTTTTAATATCAGTTCCTGTTTTGTCATCAAAAATTACAAGCCGGCATTTACCCTGTGCGATTGAAAAAACGATTAACTCAGGCTTACCATTAGCGATCCGCAAATCCACATCCGCCAGGCAGGCAGTGGACAGTGTGTCTGGTCAACAAGATTGATCGACGGAACGTCAGATGGAATGGAGGAGTACCGCGAATAAGAGGAATGGCTGGATGCATGCAACTTCCCAAATTCAACAGGACAACTACCACATACAGTTACAGTATCCTCTTCACTTCTCCTTATCTTTTAAATAATGTTATTGTTGTGAACTTCTATGAGTGTGACTCCGTGCATTTGATTGCTTCTGCTTCAAATTCATCCCTCCAGCCATTGTATACCTTTTTGTTTGCTATTTTTAAAACTAATTTTATGTACTAAGTGTTGTTTATTCTCTCTGAAGCACGTGACATTGCCTAATTACAGCAGCCCTGTACTGTCACATTGTTTCTTTATTAGTTGTAGAAAGTACAACTTAGTTTAAGTAACCTAACCATCCATTTAGCAATCAACTTCCTGCATGCAGTAGTGCATGCACTTCCTTTATGTCCCTTAAAAGATTTATGGATATCTTCGTATCCAAAGTAAGTAAAAATTTTATTTGCACAAATAATTAAAACCATTGCAAAATACGCGTACAAAATTGGCAGTTATAGGAATTGAATATTCAAATCAGTTTAAAAATCAAAGGGTTTGTTGATTTAAAAGAACAGTGAAAATGTCTCTTAAAAAGTATAAAGCTCATATTTGGTCAGATGGTAAGGTCAAGGAGTTAATTTCTGTAATGAATTTTACAAAGCGTGTCGCCATCTGAGGTGAGTCCCCCCTCATGCATGCATCAAGTGCTTCTTGACATCTCCTGATGCCATGGAGAAGCCAGATTGGTCTCAGCCAAAAGATTCTTTGGGCTCGTAGGCGATGACAAATACACAAGCTATGAATGAGATTTTCCTCTTCCAAGTTGCAAAAACGGCATTGGGAGGAGGCTCTTTCTTGTATCCTTGACCAAACTTGTATGCCTTGTATGCCTTCAGCGGTATATAAAATCTCATTAATTGAAGTTTTATATAAGGATTCATTGAGTCGTACAGTTTAGAAGCCCAGGAGCCGTGGAAGAGCTGGAGAACCTGTTGCTCATCAAACTCATTCGATAAGATTTTTGCTTGTTTGACTGAAAGCTTTGATTTCGCCTCCATCGGCAAGGTAGCTGACCACATGTCCTTTGCTTTGAGAGATTCAAGGCAGAATGTCAAATATTTATTCCACAATGTTTTTGGGTTGTTGACCATTAACCATATGCAACTCTTTAAAGAAAGAGGGCTAGCTTGTTTTGCTTTTAGGCAGTAGGAGGTATATCTCGCACTCATGATCCATCGCATGGAAGATAGGGAGAATTCTTTCCGGATTTGGGCGTGAGAGGTCGAGTTTGGCAATCGAAAGACCCTACGATAGCATGATGATTGCGCTCTATCTAGCCAGTTATTCATTTTATCTTTAAAAATTATGGCTCCAAAGGAGATTGAGGGGAGGAATTTTGCACATATCAATTTTGTCAGTGGGACTAAATCCCGAGAGTGTAGAGCGCCCTTCGTTCTTATAAAAGCCCCCTCCAGGATGCGGGAAACTCCCTGCATCTCAGTTGTATGGGAAGAAGATCGAAATATTTGTTTATCTTCATTTGTTGTTTGTCCATGCTGTGTTTTTTTTTCCTCTCTCCACAAAACTTTCCCCAAAAAAAACATTCCCATCCAATTTTCAAACCCAATACTCTTCACCCAGGCTGTGTGGTTTTCATTGAGGTGTGACTTAATGGCAACAATAATCCCACACACTTGCTGGGGAGGATAAGGTCAAAGCAACAGAAAATCAATTTCAAGGCTGGTGAAGGAATCCGAGGATATATTCTTACTCAGCTTGACACAGACCCATGACTATTTGCAAATCAAATCTGATTTTCATGGGCGCCATCAACTGGATTGGTCATCAAGAACATCTTCCTCCTATACGTGGTAAATGATTACACTGCTGTGTCCTTCACCTTCAGTACTATTTCTTGTAGTAGCCAAAGCCAAACTCCACGCAACTAGTAGTTATACTTTGAATACTTTAGCATTTGTTAGGCTAAATTATGGCACAGTTCTTGTGCACTGTGCTATCTATCGTATTGTTCTAATGCTCCGCTCAGGCCACTCAAGTTTTCATTTTCTTTTTTTCATATGCAGCTACTGTCACTGTGTACCACCACTACTACCACCACAATGATGCCATTTCATCCGCCCAGGATTGCCAACCTTAATCCCCATTTGCCATGCAGCCAGCCCTGTGCATAGCCCTATTCTCAAACACGAATCACAGGTAAGATAAGCATTTGGGGGAGGAAGAATAATGGAGAGGAGGGGAGAGGAGAGACTAGCGGTAGTACTAGTAAAGTAGTAGGACAATTTAATTCACTAACTCTGTGAGTGGCACTAACTTTTGTAATTATTTGGGCGATTACTTAGACAATTTGACTCAAGCAGCCAGTTAAGTTTCAGGAAACAAACGTATAGTTAACCCCCGCCTCCCCCGCAAAACAGTAAAAACGCGTATGCTATGTTTAAGTTGAAAGTTAATAATTATTGTTATCCCTAACAAAAATAAACTATCCCGCAAGACCCGACCCACCCCCCTCCCTAGCCCCAAAGAATGTCAATGAAATAAAAAGTCCCCAAAGTCTAAAAACCTAACTCCCAATTCCCACCCCTCCAAAAGTCTTTAAAAAAGGGGCAAGGGACAGTCTCTCCTCCTCTACTGCCACCGGTGGTGTCCTTTGGCCAGGTGGTCCCGTTGCTCCCTGCAGAGGTTCTTGAGCAGGGTTTTAACTCTCTCCATCTCCTGCTCAAGGTTGGACACCCTGAGGGTTAGACGGTGGATGCGTGCCTTGCACCTGCTGTGGGGGGCAGCTGATTTTTTCGCTGCTTGGCGGTGGCGGGTGGCTGCGGTACCACAGCTCCATACCGCTGGAGGCTTGCGCTGACTGGCTGACCCAGGGTGCACGGATGAGGATGTAGCTGTCATGGTGGATATTGTGGACTGAGACTGCGTGTCCTCCTCCTCCTGGGCCACCAGCCGCCGATATTTGGCGACAATTGCCTCCACCTTCCTTTGCCGGGCCCGTCTAGCCAGCTCCTTCCATTTTAGTTTGGAAGGAGCATCTATATGAAGAAAGAAAAACATACTGTAACCTATGTTCTTTACGATTAACACAAAATAATTTAGCAGAAAGTTGTGTCACAGTGGCACTAGCAACTTGCAAGCAAAGTACATAACATGTGTGGCCTGTATCTAACTAACCTCCCACTTCGTCGGCCTCTGCTCTAACATTAGTGGGAGTTTCAGGAATCAATTCTACTAACACTATATGGACTCACTACATTAGACTCAGACAGTACACCAGTCTTCTTCTTCTTCTTCTCTCTTGTTTAGCGAAATTGGTACGTAAACTTCTGGAAGCCGGCATAATGCCAGCGTAGTCAACTTGCACCTGAGAAAAACAGACTTGCGATACTGTACCACTCTAGTACATGCAGGTGGTGAAGCTCTTATTTTTCTATTACGGGTGGTGTTATATCTGGGGGTCTCTAGTTGGCAATGGTTATCACCTTTGTCCAAATAGGGACCCTTACTTCTAAGTCAGGACAAGGGGATTACTCTCCTTAATAACCCCTGCTCACCCCCTTCGTAGCTTGGCACGAGCAGACAGGCTTATCTCAGAGGCAGTGTGTTAAACATGTGTGAATATACACAGTAATACAGTTATAGCACTACAGATGGACACATCACAGGTTTTATAAAAATAAGTATTTTTTATATAGACTTAAACACAACACCAAAAACGACAAAAATCCACAATACTATACTAAAGGTTACTTAAAGGATGATAAAAGTCTCTTAGGTCAAGTTGTTGGTAAATGCGACAAAGTTCTCAACAAAGTTCTTGGATGCGGCACGCAAAGTAAACAAAAGGCTCGTAGAAGGGGAGATGCGTCGGTTCCGTGACTCGGGGGAACGGTTGCGTCCTTCCTCAATGCTTGCGCAGAGTAGGGGGCTCGTCGTGAGCCTTACTGGTGCGGGGGTGATGCGTAGATTCTTGACCTGTTGCGGTGCGCAAGATGGCGCCTTGATGCAATGCGATGACGATGCGATGATCCAATTGCGATGCGAGAAGATGGCGCCCTTGATGTGGCGATGCGATGACGCCCTGGCAGCCTTGCGACTAATCTGTACTTTGGACCCGCACAGGCCCTGCGATGCGCTTCTCCGGTGATGCGACAGCAGACATCTTCGATGAGCACACGCTTCCAGGGCGATGAGACAAACTCACGCTTCTCCGGTGTTGCGATGATTTCAGCTGCGGTGGCGACATGCTTCTTCTCGATGCGTCGCGCTTCCAGCTCCCAGCGGGAGTCAGAATTCCCAGCACGGAAATTCAGGAGTGAACTGGAGGTAAAGTCTTTTGGCCCTGAGACTTCAGCAGGCGGCAAGCACAGTTCAAGCCCTTGGAGAATATTCTGTAGATGAAAGTCCTTACAAAGTTCCTTTTCCTTTCCCTTGGCAATGAAGTAACTACTGCAGGCCAACCCTGCAAACAGCACACTGGCAGAGGGGCAGTCCAAACTCCTGCAGCTTCCTTGGTTCTTCTCCTTGGCAGAAAAGTTTCTTGTTCCAGAAGTGATCTAAAGTCTGTGGGACTGGGTCCCAATATTTATACCCCAAACTCCTTTGTTCTCTGAAGGCAGAGAGGCCTCTGCCTAGTTCAAACCAGTTCCTGAGCTCTGTGTTTACATGACTCTTCTCTTCCTTTCACTGTGCAGGGCAGAAACATCAAACGCCCCACAGGAGGTGGGGCCAGCACAGGGGAGGGAAGATACAGCTCCGGAGCACTCTGTTGACAGGATTCCCCTCCTCCTTTCACTGTGCAGGGCAGAGACATCAGACAAGCCACAGGAGGTGGAGCCAGCATTGTTGAGGGAAGGCCCAGCACTATTCAGGTCCCAGGTGCACTCTCCCCCTCCCATCTGGAGGTAAATCTCCCTATTCACCACTGGGCTGTCCCAGACTGTCTCCTGGAATTTCCCCAGCCCTGTCACACACAAACCCAGACAAGGAATACACAAGTCAGCAGTGGAGGGCTCACATGGTTAGGCAAGCAAATACCTGCTTTCTAAAAGTGGTATTTGCAAACACAGAATATTAAAATACACTTTACTAAAATATGTATTTTATTATTCTGAGTTCAGGCATACTAAACTCGAATTTCTAACATGTTCCCTGAGTCAGTTAGTATTGTAGGGATGTAACAATCTTCAATGCCCATTCTGGTCTATGAGAACATGTAGCCTTCAATAGTGAACAACGAAAATGGCTGTAAGTCACTACTAGAACATGCTACACACATCAGAGTATTTCCTACCTTATACTTACAATGCACTCTGCCCTTGGGCCTACCATAAGGGTGTCTAATATGAAGCAAAGGAAAGGTTTAGCGACTGGCAAGTGGGTACACTTGGCCAAGTCGACATGGTAGTTACAGACTACACAAACGCCTTGCAATGGCAGGCCTGAGACACACATTACAAACTGCTTCTGTGGGTGGCACAACCAGTGCTACAAGCCCACAAGCAGCATTTGCTCTACAAGCCCCGGGTACCCATGGTGCACTGTACTAGGGGCTGACAGTAGGCCAAATAAGCCAATCATGGAATCCAATCAGTATATCAATTTAACATGGGGAGCACTTGCACTGTGGCACTGATTAGCAGTGGCCCAGTGCCCAAAACATACAACCAGCAAAAAGATGTCAAAACAGAGGAGGCAATCTGTCAAAAGAGACTCACGACAATTATGTCAGGTCTAACAGGTGGCACTGGCCATACTCTGTTACAAGGGCTACTGCTTAATTAATTTAACTTTCACCCAGCAGTGCTAATGACTACCAGAAAAGTGAAATGAAGAAGATAAATATTATGATTATCTATCCCTTCACAGGATATTTGCTTACATATTAGATGCTTTGTTTTTTATCGAGTGAACCCTGATAGGCCACACATGAATGACAGAGTTGTAATAAAATTATTAACAGAGGTAGGGAGTGGCCCCTGTAATCGCAGGATATATCCTGTGCTTGCAAACTACTGTTACTAGTCATGGTAGTATTCTGAAAAATTACAACTTCTTTTCCTCGCCTTTGCTACACTGGAAGGGACGTGAGGGTGCGGTGTTACATGCTCTTCAAAGTAACACTTACTTCATCCAGTGACCATCTAATCTTTCGACAAACACCTATGTTATCTATGAGTAAGATAGTACCATGATCCAGGCATCCATCCATTCAAAGTAAATGTCAATCATTCTTCTTATTGTCTCAACTGGACAAACCTTAGTTTTTCTCACAGAAAAACAAACTTTTTATTTTATTTTGGAAACCGCCAGCCATGCATCCGTGCTTGACTTGCATTTGAATTTGAACCAAAGGATATATTGCGCACACATACAGTTTGTGTTTCACCCACCCAGGCAGTCCTCTTCCCTTTCTCCTTCCACCCATCCTTGCTTATGTCTTCAACCGGCCATGCATCATATTTCCAGCCACCTTGGGCACCATTCCAAAACACGTATCATTCTTTGCCAGTCATTACTTTTAACTCGCTCGTCCTTCCTTAAACCCTTCTTTCCCTTTTCATTCATCCCATCCATCAAGTTCATCTCTTTTCTGACTTGGCTTCTCGATAAAACTTTCACAGCTGAGTTGAAGTCAAATTTAGAGGAGGCCATTGGATATTCGTCAACTTCCGCCGCTAATGCTATTGCTAATGCGAAGTCAAGGGTGAATGTCTTCTACCTGGTTGACAAAAACTTAGTTCTAAATTTGTAGGTCTTCTTAACAGTAAAGTGTACTTGTACTGTAAAACATATTCACCCGTGCAGAGAGCACACTCTGCAGTCTGCAATCTCAATAAGTAAGCAATATAATAGCTTACCCCCCACAGCAGTTCCCGATGGCTGTTGCACCGCCTCCGCCCCAGGAGTGCCAACCTCCGCACTTTTTTGTTTATGCTTAGCCATAACATGTCTTGCTACACTTTTTGGCACAATTGATGAATGCTTGCTTTTTAAAACGCATAATTTTTCTCATAACAGACAGAAGCTTCCCTTCTAAGAACAAGAGCAAGATCAAATCATCATCACTTGGACAGAGTCAGCAACAATTCATACCCACAAAGAAGACTTGAAGTTCCAACCAGGTGAGGGCTCTCCCACAATTAATGTGTGAAATCAGCCACTTTTCAGTTTTGACTCCTTCACCGTTTATCTTATATGATGAAGTTAATTTTAATAAATGTTTTTACTTTTAATAAAGCTTTAAAACGTACATAGACTTTGTGGTTTTTGAGCATGAGTGAGTGAGCGAAAGAGTTTGCAATTTGCAAGCATGAGTCCGTAGCTCAGAGAGGCCGGAACTCTGACTCTGTAGTCTTATGTCCTGGGTTGTATAATCATTGGGGATCAATCATGGCTGCATTTGGGACCTAAATAATGACTCTGACACACTAGCTAGTCAGTAAGGAGATTTTGGGTTCAACTTCTGTTATGGCTGAGGTATGTGGAAAGTCTAACTGCACCTATTATAATTTATAACCAATGCCCTATTTCTTGTCCATAGTTCTGTTTGTGCAGAATAGTCCCAGCAACAGGAGTAGTATGGTTTGTCCTCCTATCCAATCAAAAATTAAACTAGTTTCTTATTCTTCGTGGCTATTGCCATTTTATTGTTGAGAATTGTCAAAGCATAAAAATTTAGAAGACTTCAATAGACATTATGGACAGACGACTGCACTCAGTGCATAGAGCTATTTCTGAATAGAATAGATGTTTTGTTTAACACCTTTTGCCAACTGTGCAAGCTTAGTTAGCTACACAGAAAAACTAATAATAATCTAGTAGTAGCATAGAGAGTCATAGTGGAGGCAGGATAAGAATTTAGAAACAGTCTACAAGAAGATTAAAGACGATTTAGAAAAAATAGAATTATGAGGAACGTTTGGAATAAATAGGTGCTGTAAATGATAGGGAAGTATAATTAATATTATTAACAGGAAAATTTACTGGGGCCAGCAGAGGAGCCCTCGGCGGACCTGCCCTGGCTTTCCTGTTGTTCCTTCTCCGCCGACGCCGCTACCTCCTCCTCTGTCCTCTTGCCCCTGGGGGAAGCTGATGTACAACATGAAAGAAAGACACAAACATGGATGGTTGTTGTCAACCGAATCATACATTTCAAAAAACAATAGCAAAATATTTAGGGGAAATAGACAACAATTGCACTAAATGTATTGACCTGATGTGTTCTACTAGGATATTAGTATTGCTGGATTCACGATTTGTCTACTTGGAAAGTTATGTAACTCACTAAACCAACTACAAAAAGGTTCTACTAGGACTGGCAGGCAGCACTCCGCAGCACGCGAAGTGACAGACACAGTCTGTCCTGATCACCACCCCTATCTCTTCTTAGTGGCAGAAGTACAAAGGAAGGACTGGACTTGAGTCATTAATGTCTAGCATTAAGCAGTTCTGTAAAGTACACTGATACATAATCCTCACCCAGGCCAAATGAACACAAAATTGAAAACAAGTAAGCATAGTAGCAACGCCAGTGAGCAGGCGAGCACCTACAATCACAGAAGCTTTTGAAACATAATTTACCTGCAATGTAATCTCTAGTGTCCAGCATTACGCAGTTCTGTAAAGTACACTCATACATAATCACTCAGGCCAAATGACCACAAAGTTGAAAACAAGTAAGCATAGTAGCACCACCACTGAGCAGGCGAGCACCTACAATCAAAGAAGATTTTGAAACATAAATTAACCTGCAATGTAATCGGCAGCATTCTTGCTCTTCGGAAAAAACAAACATTTGCAATATGATACCATAGAGCAGGAGAAAATAGAGTAGTGATTAAATAGCTACTACAACTCACCAAGTCCAGGGATCTCAAAGCCTAGCAGGTCTAGCAGGTTGTGTTCCCGGTCCAGGACGTCGGACCACTGGTGCGTCGCCTGGCTGTAGATGCGTCGGACCCCAGACTCACGATACATGGCTCGGCACACCTTAACCCATAGCCTTTGACACTCCCGGAGTCCGTACCCGGCACCGGGCCTACCGCCTGCCGCGACGGTCTTGGGGAGGTGGCTCTGAACGAAGAAAACCAGTGCGGTCACCTCCACCGCGCTGAAAATCTCCCGGCTATTACTGCTTCCCCCCTTAAGCGCCCGCATGGGAGCCGGGTACGGGGTGTGGGACCCTTCCCCTTGCTCTTCCCGGCTCCCTGTGCCATGGTCCTGGACAGCTGAAAAAAATTAGGAAAGAATAGGGAAAAAGTAAGGAAAAGAACAGAGTTAAAAAAAGTTGTTTTAAAGTAACCAAAAGTAGAAAAAAACAGAAAATATAGATATAGAAAAAGAGAGGGATAGATAATGAGTAAAAAAGATCCAAAAAAAGTTCAAAGAAACAATGGATTGCAAAGATTAGGGAGGATTGAAAAAGCAAGCCCAGAACCATAGCAATGAATGAAAAACAAGATGGCCGCGCCCATTGAGGACTGCATGGGTAAGTTTGCTCGATATTTCCCCCACGAGCAAGCAAAAAGGCACGCGACCACTTAATTGCGCCCCGCGCACAACTCGAACATGCAACTAGCGACCGGAAACGGAAATACGTAACGTGAACAAGATGGCCGGGCACATATACGACCGCATTGGAAACTTCACAGTCAGTGCGCTGCAAGAGGCCCGCGAACACGCAAAGCGCCCCGCGAACACGCAAAAAAAAATCCGCAAATTCACACAAATTCTCAGATTATGTGGAACGCGAAAATGCGCATTTCGCCCATAGTTAATACCCACTTCTGGTATCAATGCTCCAAAAATGTCACCTATCATCTCTGAAAAACTTTCTCTTTTTTTACGTGTTAGTGGTTTACCTATCTCGTGATTTCTTCTAGTCCCCTATCTACATGAAATATCTTTAGAAAGACCAGACCTAGATAACAGGTTCCGTACCAGTGGTCCGGGAACTGTAATAAGCTTTGTTTCCACATATAAAATAGATCCCTGGAAATACTGGATCATTTCTACCTTTAAATCCCTATCCCCCTATAATTCTGGATGTGTCTTTACATTTACTGGCACCCACAAAATAGTTGTCATACATAGTGTTTTGTCTACGAATACACAATTTTCCTTGTTGAAGCAAATCCAATCCTATTGCTACATTACTATCACTCTTTCCATAATTTCCTTCAAAGTAATTCCATGGTGGTGTTTTCAATTTATTTTCAGTTGCTTTTCTTCTCCGGTCTTCAACTATATCTAGAAAGACTTTCTCTTCTTTTCTCAATTTAAATGTTAGATTACATCTAAAAGCATATTCTAAAGTCAGCTCTTTCGTTTCAAGGGAAAATTCACTAAAAACGTTTGCAGGTTTCACTTTGCTTAGACCATGTACTATAGAATGTTTAGTAAAAAACCTCGTCCACATCTGAATAATAATATTATCATTTACTTGTTCTATAGAATAGACTAGCTAATGCACTGCAAGTTATTCCATATGTTAAAGGAAGGTGATGATATGGTACACCTTCTGATACAGATGCAGGTAATTGAATAAAAACATAACAGTTTTGTATATTCATTGTCTCAACATATTCATAGAGCAATCTCGTAAAAACATTCTTTGAAAAATCATGAATTGATCGATCCCTATGAGGCTTAGTATTACCCACTATTTTATATCATTCATCAAATCATGCGTCTTATCACTATTTGTGTTGTTAATCTTTTCAGATAAATGTCAAGTCAAGTCAAAAAGGCTTTATTTCGATAAAAATTATCAAAAAAGCTTCATAATAAAAGATATGCACAAGTTCATTGGAAAAAAGTATAACAAATTAATTACATTAGGATTTAAAAACCTTGCTTTTCCATTAAAAGAAGCATTTCATAAAAGTTTAGGTTAAAAAGAAGATTCAACTTTTTCTTTTAGCCTTTTGCTCCTAATGCGCCAGGCCCACGATAGAAATTTTGATAGAGTACAAACATAGAGTCTGACATAAAAATATGGAGTGCCTCAACATGGTACCTAGTCCCCAACATACGACACAAATTCATAAGCCATTTTCTTCTTGGTTTGGTGTATTCTTGACACTCAAACATAAAGTGTGCCACTGACTCCTGTTTGTGTGGGCACGCAGAGCAGAGATCTGTGGTCAGAGTTGGCTGTTTCCACTGACATGTAAAGGAATGCAGAGGTAAAGTTCCAGTTCTAAATTTAAAGTATAAGGACCTATCAAATGGTTTCTCAATAATGTCTAAATAGAGTTCCCGAATTGGTAAGTCCTTAAAACTCAAAAAGTCCTCTGTCAATCTGCCCAATGTGTGATCAGTTCTCCTTTTATTCAGAATCCAACTCCAATACAAGTTCTTAAGTACTGCCTTTGGCGGAGATGATTTGTTAGTCCAGGCTTCACTTATGCCCAGGTCGCACAAAAGGGATTTCATGTCTTTTAGCCATTTAATTTTATGCCATCCTGGCAGAGACATTATTTCAGAAAGCCCTTTCGCATAGGTCGCGAGCTCCGGGACTCGCCACAACCGGGCCCATAGAAATAGAGGTCTGAACCTTGCTAGGTCTTCAATAGGTCGACAACCTAGGTCAAGCATTAGTGGAGTTGTGGGAGTGCCTTGTGGGAGTGACATGATTGCCCTGCAGAACTTCCTTTCAGAGCTTGCCAGTTCGTTGATTTTGCATGAACCCCATAATTCTGTCCCATACAGAGCAGAGCTAACTACCTTTGCTACGTATATGTCAATGACAGGAGCTTTGGGTCTTATGGCACAAGAGCATTGTTCCTTCAGAAGGGCCCCAGTTACCCTCTTGTGGGCTAACAACATTTTGTCTAAGTGAGTGGCCCACTGCATGTTGTGTGACAGGCGGATTCCTAAGTAATCAAATAAATCTACCCTCCCCAGAGGTACGCCATTCAGCTTAGGAGGGCGTACAGATGTTTTGGGGGGATTCATTACAAGGTATTTTGTTTTGTCGGTATTGATTACCAGGCCCCGCTCCACACAAAAGGTCTGGAAGTTGTTGAATAGTTTTTGGAGACCCATTGGGGATTTAGACAGGAGGAGCGTATCATCAGCAAAGAGAAGAGTAGGGATACACGCCCCCACCAGGGATGGTTCATCTAAAGGGTCTTTAAGCAGGTGCTCAACCACTCTGTTGATGTACAAAGAGAAAAGAGTGGGAGCCAGAACACATCCCTGGTGAACTCCTCTCTCTACTGGAATGCTGGTAGTTTTTTCTCCCCCTGAACCCCATCTAATCTGGGCAAAGCTGTTGTCATGGAGCCTTACAAGTAGTGATAAAATATAATTTGGTATCCCCATATCACTAAGGACTCTCCAGAGGGTCTCCCTAGGTACAAGGTCAAAGGCAGCCTTTAAATAGATAAATTCGAGATAAAGACTGCCTTTGCCTATGACCACCACCTTCCAGTACACTAGCATCAGTCTAAAGGCTTGTTCTATTGTGCCAGTGCCTGTTCTAAACCCTGCCTGGAAGTCGGAGAGGACATTATTTTCATTGATCCAATCAAGTATTCTGGTCAATCATACCTTACCGACTACCTTTTGGCTTATATCTAGCAGACTAATAGGCCTGTAATAGGATGGGCCGTCCCTGGCACCCTTTTTAAAAATTGGGACGACCTCCGCCCCTTTCCAGGATGTAGGGACTGGGGCGCCCCTACAGATGGCAATCAGTAGACTGTGGATAAATTTCCCCCATGTCGTGATGTCAGAGCGCAACAAATCCCCAGGGATGCCATCAGGCCCCGGTGCCTTTTGGGGCATGATGGTACTAATGGCATATTCAACCTCTTTTATAGAGAAGTCTAGATCTATTGGGTCTGCTTCCCAGTCCTTTTGTATCGTAATTGGAACCACTTCCCGTACCTGATCTTTCTTGGATGTATCTAGGGTATTATGATCAGATTGGCGAGTGTATAGCTTGGAGAAGTGGTTAACCCTCTCTTGGCTAGTAATGTTGCATGTTATGAGGTCACTATCTGGTCTGTTTCTTGTTCTAATGATATCCCAGAAACACCTTGAATCTTTCCTTGCACTAGCCTCTTTCAAAGTGCACCAGAAGTCCTCATCCCACTCCTTTTTAGCTATTTCCAGTGTACGTCTGTACCTTTTCCTAGCTTCTTGTATCTGGGATTGTATTTTGCCTTTAACACTTTCAATTAGGAGGGATTTAGCATGTCGGCATGCAGGAGTGTACCAATCATGCTTACCCATAGGCAGCCGGGATGCCATGTTTCTTTTCACACACCACTTTTTCAAGAATATTTTACCTATGGACCTAAGAGTGTCTTCAAAGATTGCTGTCACCCCATCTGTCGCCAAGACTGAGTTGGTGGTATCTAGTTCCGATTGTGAGGACACAAGTAGTTCTGTTATATTTTTGAGTTTGGCCTCATCAGTGAAGATTTGGTTCCATTTTAGACGTTTCCCACAAGTGGATACAGAAATTTTGTGGGCATGGTTTGGAGGTTACTCAATTGATTTGTTAGGCCAGGGATTTGATAAAGAGAGAGAGAGCGAATTGTGATCGCTTTCCACAGTAGACAGGACTACCATGAACTTGACTAGTCCCCATAGCATGACATCTATCAAAATGTAATCGATCCTGGAAGTATGATTGGCTCTATTATATGTGGTGGCACCCATGGGGTCAGATGGTGTTCAGCCGTTCACAGCTCTTAAGCCAAACTCCACTGTCAGAGCATTTAGTTGGATCGCACTATGCGACCATCTTTTAATCGGGGGAATATTTAGGAGAGGAATGCCCCTTCTAGTGTCGTCCTCACACAGGTCCAAAATATCATAAGAGGAGAGTGGCTCATAAGTACAGTTAAAATCACCCGCAACTATAATTTTGGCACCCTCGTTTTTTTCTTTTAATTCCACTTCAAGGGTGGTTACGATGGGTGACATAGACCCATGTTTGGTACCTCTGACGTAAATGTTATACAGGTCCAGTGTGAACCCCCTGCGAGGACCATTTAAAGAGAGTCCTAGAATGTCTGGGCTATTAATCTGCTTGATTTTTATACGACAATTAAGAGAGATGCTAATCCAGGTAAGCAGGCCACCTGAAGGGCGTCCCTTCCCATTTATATGTCTCTCTGCAGGAAAAAAATATGTTATATAGCCAACTCTATGGAGTGGTTCTAAGCTCCAGGTCTCCTGGAACAGGCAGATCTTGTGCGCCTCCACTAGAGAGTTCCATTCAGGCGATGCCAGTTTGCGGTGAATACCCGCTAAATTCCAGCTAAGAGTTGTTAAAGCACCCTTTGGGTCATGAGCATTGCTCTTTTCAGGATCCAAAACTTTATTTAAAGGCATAGTCGCTGATATTGGTGTTAACACAGCGTGACTAGCCATTCATGCAGGGATGGGGCTGGGACTAGAGTTCATAGTTTCCACTAGAATATTCCCTACCTCATTTAGACACAAGTCTAATGGTGAAGTATTGATTTCCTCAATATCGAGTCAATCCACCTCATCCAGTGTGCAAAACCTGTTCCAGTGTGAGTATTGTGATAGGAATGGGTCAAAATTAGGGGTACCTTGCCAGGAGGATTGTCTTTGCAGAAATCTTAGCTGGGGAACTTGTTGGAATGCCCTGTTCGTAGGAATTCTATTTCTTGGGATTTGCCTTGGGTGCATTAACGGATAAAAGTATGAAAGAAGTAGGGGATGGATCTGTGTGTTAGAGGCACATGTTGGAGTGCTACATATGTAGTCAACCGCAGCCATATCTCTAAAATTGATGGTTATAATATCCCCTGCTATTGTTTTAATGTTTCTTCCTATCCATTCCCCTTGTCTATCCGCTAGTATTTCTCCAGAAATGTTGGGGGGTAAGGGTCTATTTAACTGCAACCATTGTACGCATTTGTTCTTTAATTCAATTTGCGTTTCCCTTTTTCCCTCCTTCAACGGTGGTACTCCTGTTAGCACGACCACATAGGGTAGGGCTTCAGGGGGGAGATTAATTGTCCTGAAGCGTGTCAATCTTGTCTTTTCTACTTGATTTTTTGACTGGGCAATATCTTTATTTGTTCCCTCTACACTGTGTTTTTCAGTCTTGTCTGCCGAAGATGGAACCCTACCCAGTCCATGCCCTTGCTTTGGTGAAACCTGTGTGATGGTAGTAAGTGCACTAGGCTTCAAGAATGCGGGAACTTTCTTCCCAGGCAAAGCATTACTTTGGATTGTATCCGATGATGTGACTAAGGGTTGTTTAGCTATAGTGACCTTAACATTCGAAGTATTGTTAATAGAGCCCCCTTTTGACCCCCCCTTAGATGGTGTACTATCCTTTGCGGATTGCCTAATGGGGCCCATCCCTTTGTTGTTTATTAAGGACGTCAGCCTGTCAATTTTTGACATGAGTGGTTTAATGTGGGCAATAATAGTATCTTCGAGGTCTGCTTTAAGATCAGCTACCATGTTTGCTACCCAGCAAGGTATTCCTGGTATAAGATTAGGGATTGGGGCAACAAGATTATGATTTTGCGTGGTACTCTGGCCCTTTTTCTTCTTCTTATGTACCAGGGGATCACTATTCTTTTTAAACTATTGATTACTTGGAGTTGACTTTCCTCCGCCCGACGGTTACTCAGATTCCTCTGGGGGGGTTCAGTGACCCTTAGTGGCTCAGTTGGAGGTGAGCAAACAGAAGATCAGCAAAGGAGGAAGTCACACCAAGACTAAATTCTAAATCAACAGTGGGGTCTATAGTGGTAACCAGGGGGTCTGTGGCTACATCTTGCAAATCATGTAGAAATATTGTAGGTGGTAGCGGCATCCTTCTTTCTGTGTTAGCTATAGCAGTTGACACCACCCCTATAGTCTGTTGCAACATTTTATCGATTGCAGTGAGTGTAGGAACGGGTTAAGGGGCAACCGCCTTCTGCTTAGTGCTTGACCTTAAAGTAGGCATCCTGCTTGGTTTGGCAGTCTTTCTCATATCGCACGGGGGAGGGGGAGGTAGTGCCTAAGGGTTAGTAACTTGGGCAAATAAAACTAGCAGGGGACCGCACACACAGGAAAATGGATAGAGTCAAGGTTTCCAGTAGTATCTGGATGTAGTAAATACCTTCGTCGATGGTGTACAGCAGTTAGGGGGGTGGCCCAGCCCGGCCTCTTCTGGCCTTGGAGGGCCGTAGGGGGGGGTGCGTGGATTAAACGCGCCTCCTGGCGCCGTTCTGGAGGTCAAAGTGCGCGCCGCCGCTTAGCCTACCGGGAGATGTAGTCCTGGAGCGGCGGCGCATGTAGTTTGCCAAAGTTGAATCTTGGCGGTGTCGGCAAAAATGTCCTCACTCGGATTTCCCAGGCGCTGCAGCCCCCGCTTGCAGGCTGTGTCCGGTTTCGCTGTCCTCACTGGTCTACTCCTCTGGTAAGTTTAGGTGGGGAGTTCCTTTTCAGATAAATGTACCAAATTTGGTTTAAATGGTATAATTATTGCTAAAATGAACCATATGAGCATTAATAAGCCTGTACAATAAAACCACATTCTACACCATTTACGTAAAGATCCACATCTAGATCTTCTATTGTCGTTTTCAGACATTATGACATTATGACCTTTTTTTTTTACAAGATAATGTCTCTTTAAACATAATGTATCGTTTCGCACTTTGGAAGTATGTCCTTTGAGCCAACTGCTTTTTAAATTCTTTCTTTTCAGTTCTTTATTTTTGATTTTGTTATTGGTGTTTATATTAGCATCCTTTAGTCTTTAGGTATGAACACAGCTCATTTATAGTCACCTTTATTCTCAATTTTCACCTTTGTTCTCTTGACTGCTTTCCACTTCCTCAATGTCAGGTAGTGTAAAATAGGTCCATTCAGAGGGTTTTCACCATAGCTGATGCTTGGGGTCTCATCCTCACCATGAATTGTTTCTGTTTCACCAGTCTCAAAGTAAATATTTTGTTAATCAGAACTTTCTGTTTGGCTTGCAATGATCTCAATTACACTGGTTTCAATTTGCTCTTTCTCAGGTTCCAAACTGATGTTCGATAATTCCGGATGTCGACTTACAGGTCGATCTTCAAGAACTGGAACTTCAATTATTTAAGTTTCTGCTTCAGATGCTGAGCTGGTGCCTGATATCTCCAGATGTCGACTTACAGGTCGAGCTTCCGAATCTGGAATTCTGTTTGTTTCACTTTCTGTATCAGAATCTGAACTAGTATTTGTTTCTTCCAGATGTCGACTCACATGTCGATCTTCAGGTTCTGGAAATTAGATGGTATGACTGGCATAATTCCACTTTTTCACACCTGCACACTTTACTGCTGTGGTGGTAACCAGGACACTTGGCATGATTTGTTCCAGCGAGGAACCAGGCAATTTCTTCTTCTGTGAATCTGGATGCATACCCAATCTCCTCGACTCAGATCATGAGCGGGGTGTCTCTCAAGAGTACTCACATCAATTCCAACCTGGTGAAATACAGAATGTACCACATCAGTCAATCCTTTACAATAGTCTAGAATAAGATCATCAGTTATAGTCAGCAGCTTGTTGACAGGTACAAATGCTTGTCTCATTATTCTTCCCATCAGTATTTCATGAGGATTCAAACCTGTTTTCCTGTCAGGTATGCTTCTTAAGGTCATTAGGACAAGTGGCAAAGCATCCGGCCATTAGAGTCCTGTGGCCAAACACATTTTTCCAAGTTTGTTTTTGATTGTTCCATTCACTTGTTCAGCCACCTCAGAAGCCTCTGGTCTGTAGGCACAATGCAATTTCTGTTAAATGTCCAATGGCTTAGATATTAACTGAATTGTTTCATTCTGAAAGTGACTTCCTCTGACAGTTTCAATCGTCACTGGAAACCCACACCTAGGAATAAATTCCCTCAGCAGGAGTTTTGCTACTGTAACTCCATCATTTCTCCTGGTTGGATAAGCCTACACCCAACGAGAGAATAAGCAAATAATCACCAGAACATATCTTAATCAGTTACATGGTGGCATTTCGATAAAGTCAAGTTGCATTCTGGTTAAAGGACCTCCCTCTTGCCCTATTGATCCCAGACTTGTAATGTAATGTAATGTATGTGTCTTGTAAAGCGCACTGCTGCCCTGAGGCGTCCTGGCGCTGTAGACCGCTGGGGAACCAGTCCTGGCTATCCCTGTGAGATGGTCCCTACTGGGTATCTCCAAGGTGAAACCAGGCATCCCCGGTGAATGTTGGGGGCCGTTGTAGAGATGAGGCAAGCTAATGCCCAGAGTTGCCGAGTGTGATCACTGGTTAGAGTAGGCACCGAGGCGAGAATTATCGAGTCCGCTGAGCCTGGTCCACGACCCTGCCGCGTCGGGAATTGAACCCTGGTCCCGGGCCGTTCTCTGCTTCCGGGTCTGCTGCCTCTAACCAGTGAGCCACACCACTCCACAACTGTTTTTCTTTCTGGATTCAACTGTTGACATATAAGGCATCTTTGACAAAGGCTTTCAGCTATGATCCAAAATTTAGGATTATACCAAGTTTGTTTGAAAAGTCTAATCATTGCATCTCTGTTATTGTGTGCCTGTCCATGGTACATCCGTGCCATTTTAGAGATCATGCTATCAGGGGTACCTGGTCTTTCATACCTGTAAACCCAAACTTCATCTTCCTCTCTTTGTCTACAACCTGCTTTTATCCATCTATATTTTTCCCCATCACTCGCTTCTTCTTGGAATTTTCTCACTTCTTGCCAAGTTTCGACTATGTTAGTAAGCATT
Organism: Lissotriton vulgaris; assembly: GCF_964263255.1. Classification (NCBI taxonomy): domain Eukaryota; kingdom Metazoa; phylum Chordata; class Amphibia; order Caudata; family Salamandridae; genus Lissotriton; species Lissotriton vulgaris. The sequence continues at coordinate 1,290,963,564 of NC_141689.1, read as the reverse complement.
AACGGACAAGAAAGATGTTATTTTTCCTTTTCCCAATTCATGGACTTCATGTGCCTAGCACAATATTGAGCTATCGCATCTGCAAACTTGCTTCCTTCAGCGATGTAGTCATCTCCATTTTGGTGAGCAGCACACTTCACAACTACAATCATTTTAGGCAGCTGTATCGCCTCAAGCAACATTTTCACAAACTCAACATTTCTGATTGGAGATTCCGAAGAGGTCATGTATCCCCTATGGGACCATATGTGGCCAAAATCATGCACAACTCCAAACCCTTACTGACTATCAGTAATTACAGTAATTTGGACAGTCTTTCCCAGTTAACAAGCTTGAATCAAAGCAATCAACACAGCAACTTGGGTTGAATGTATTCCTTTCAAGCAAGATGCCACCATGATAGTTGCCACTCTGCATACAGCATAAGCAGCACTCAAAACTCCTTTGTCTGTTCCAAAAATGATCCATCCACAAACATCACATAATCTGATTCTTCCAAAGGTTCATCTTTAATGTCAGGTCTTGGTTTTGTACAATACTCAATCACATCCAAACATTTATGATCAATGTCATCTTTGACTTCAACCTCTAATGCATCAGGAAATAAGGTGGAAGGATTCACATTTACACATCTTGCAATCATCACATTGTCTGCACCCAAAATCACTTTCTCATATCTGGTCAAACGACTATTGGTCATGAAAGAGCGCCATGAAGCACATGGGTGTACGTGCGCTGAGTAAATAAACAATTAACATAACATAACATAACATAACTGAGTTTTGGTTCAGGTCAGAAGTATTTAAACTGAATGTGGGACATATACCTTACAGGGAAAATGCCAGAAACAGACATTGGGGGCATTTCCTAGCCGAGTTGCTCACCTCCACCACCAGACGCACCTTGCCTGCACCCCGAGTCCTCCCGCTGCCGCGTGTGTCACCTTCATCAGCCGCCGAGCGGAGGACTTGGCTACCCAGCAACCCATGCGGCGGCGTCCGCAGACATCGTCGCGCTAGGCACCTGGAGGCGCGTTAAAGGCGGGCTCTCCCAACAGAGAGCAGAAAACGCCAGAAACAGACATTGGGGGCATTTCCTAGCCGAGTTGCTCATCTCCACCACCTGACGCGCCCTGCCTGCACCCCAAGTCCTCCCGCTGCTGCGTGTGTCACCTTCAGCAGCTGCCGAGTGGAGGACTAGGATACCCAGCAACCCATGCGGCGGCGCCCGCAGACATCGTCACGCCAGGCGCCTGGAGGCACGTTAAAGGCCGGGCTCTCCCGCAACGTGGGACGCGAGCGGGACGCCGGGCGAAGCCCGGGCAAAGTGCGGGCCCTCTGTAGCCCTCAGGAGCCGAAGGAGGCTGGGCTGGGCTGGGCCTACTTACTTACATCTCATTCAAAAACATCTGCATTGCAAGGTACCAAGTTTTCATCTTTTTCTTGTAAGTGACTTCTGGCCTGCTAGCCTGCTAGCCTTTCTGATTGAGTCCCTATCATCCTGGGGTCATCCCTTAACCTAGGCCTGCTCGACTTTGTCTCAGATAATTGCTGCTACGCATCATCGCTTTAGCTAACACGAAAGAATCAAGTGGTGCTAACAAAGGAACTTTGGACAACTTCGTATACAGGATTTCCTCCGATACCGAAAGGGAGAGCAAACTTGCAGAACGACGAGCTGAGCGACGTCGCTCAGTCGAATTGATGAAAAACAAACGCTCCTCTCCTATTTGGTCACAGACAGACAGCTTATCACATATTAGCGGCCCTGTCGAGAATGAGGACCCAGATACACCCATTAATAGTATCCCAATCCTTCTACGAGATGCAACTTCTACCCTTGATATAGTCAGCACACCGCATAGTCTAGTTATACCATCTCCTTGTAACTCACCACCGGGGATAGAAGTTATACCAGATACGCCCTTACCTGTAGTAAAGGTCATGCATAAAAACCCAAAAAATTCCAAACACCCTAGAGCGCAAGGCTCACCGCCAAGGAAACGAAGACAAAAGGGAATGAACCAGAGAGAAAAAAGATTAGCCACACTGATTTTGGTAAATCCGCTAAGGCCCATACATCAAACACCACGATGATACCTGTACAGGCACTCCTCCACCACCACGCCTGACACTAGAAACTCCCTGCAAGGACTTAATGGGAACAATAGAACACCTAATCAGAGCTTCTACACTGTCAGTAAAAAAGGAGAAACTAGCTGCAAACACCGGGCTAACCAACCGTAATGTTAGGCCTGCCCCAGGAATCCCGCCCACGGCATTATCCTCAAATCTCATTGTCCAAAATGAGTCAAAAATCACAGAGGTAAATAAAACTAAACCCTCAAGGCCAGATATCGGCAAATTAACGCACCACGAAGTACAACACGCAGATAGAGAGGCCCCCAGGAGAGAGAAAATTCCAAATTTAGGAAAGCCACAAAGCAACCAGGATTAAAAAAACCCAGAGAGATTAATAAAGCCCAGGGGGCGCCAAGTAGAACTGCCACCGGAAGCGGTCCCACTAGTGGTCGTTTAAACAGTAGTCCCAACATTAGAAGATGGAAAGAGGGAAAACCACTCCCAGTTAAAAAACAAAACCACGCACTGGCTCAGGCAGAATCGTCCCCTCCCTCCAAACCTAAACGGCGAGATACTACATGTCCGCCGTCTTCCATGGCTTGGTAGCAGAATAAAGGACAAAAAGGGAGACATAATTGTCATTATTTTCAGAGATCACAGAACAGTCAGTTACATCTTAAACTGGTTTCCAGAAAAGAGTAACAAATCCATCACGCCCTGTGATCTGACCTATTTTTATCCTAGGTCTTTACTTGTCCCTCCATCCAATCTCAGAACTTACAACCCTAGAATTAATAAATACTTCCAGGTCAACCATCCAATACCCCTCCAAAACCGTTACGTGAGTCTTTCTGGTCTGGAGGGAGTTGATTGACTGCACCACAAGTCTATATTACATGCCAAGCAAAATAGTAATTCGACCGTTCCTCCCAAAAACACTAAGTCAAACTGTCCATCTACTCCCCATGAGTCCCAGATAAAACATACTGAGCTCCAGGTCACTTCTGCAGAACTTGCGACCAGCACCATTCTATTCAATCAACCCCCCTATGTTGTCGATCCACCTCAAGACATAAATACCACTCTAACAAACATAGGAAAAAGGTGGCCTAAAGAGAGAAAATCCAGGCCCCTTATTCTTGCCTCATTCTGGAATATAGCAGGGCAACATACTAAAATCTTATTCGAAGAATGGACGACATTCACCTCCAACTTCGATATTATAGCCCTATAAGAGACATGGTTACTCGACGCAATACATATAGCAGGGATTAAAACTTGTTTTTCACCAGCCACACCCTCGACGTCAGGACGAGCAAAGGGAGGTCTAACCATTTATGTCTCCAATCTCCTGACAGCAATGGAAGTAGTCACCATAAAACTTGAGTCTAGCTTCCAGATCCTCGCCCTAACTCTAAACAATAGGGAAAAGTTTCTTCTAGTGAACTACTATAAAAACCATCCGGAGAAAGAGGCAATAAACCTGGTATCCTCGATCCGCTCTATCCTCCTAACCCATACAGAGAAGTCTGCCAGAGAAGAAGTGATAATTAGGGGGGGGGGACTTCAACTTGGCCCCCACATTTCACGGTCAGGGTCATCAAACAACAATTGACTATATCTTGATCTCAAAAGGGGAGAGGACAAGGGATACATTATTTTCAAGGCACCCCATTGCCCTCAATGACCACTATCCACTAAGTATCTCCTGCCCATTAGCTTGTAATCCCAAAGATAACCTCGGTTCCATCTTAGATCAAAACAATCTGACGCTCAATAGATTAAATGGTTACGCCCTGAAATGGGGGAAAGTAGACCCAATGGAAATAACTACTCAAGTGATTTCAGGGGCTCCTCCTTCCATTTTGAAATGCCTTGATCCAGATACCACAGACGAGGAAATTATTTTTAATTTCGGCAGGATTATTAAAGCCATAAATGATGCTTTATGGATAGAACTTAAACATAAATCCAAGCCAAAAAAGGGATGGTTCAATCACGAATGTACGGCCACTTACCAAGACCTGAAAATTGCATTAAGGAAAGCGAACAGGATCCAACTCGAAATAAGAACCCTTAGGAAAAAATACAACATTGCCCTAAAGAACAGAAAAAAAGAGATAAAGTCCCTTCTCTGGGCCCAATTGCACGAAAGCTGCGCTCTTAAAAATTCTGCTGCTTTCTGGCAAGTCATTAAGTCTCCCTTTTTAGCAAATAACACAGATCACCCCAAAATAGACGTTGTGATAGAGGAAAAGGACTGGGTTCAGCATTTCTCCAAGATCTTTAAGATCAACTCAGAGGATTCCACCTCCCATGATTATTCCACCCAGAATACTACAATTACTGACAAAACTGAAAACCCTTTCCCCATTGATCTTCAGTTCTCAATGAAACAAGTCGATCTGGCACTACGTGCAAGTAAAAGTGGCAAGGCACCGGGCCCAGATGGCGTCCCTATTGATCTCTTTAAAGCACAGACAGCCATTTGGATTCCCCTTTTAACTAGAGTATTGAACGCAACATGCTCTACAGGTCTACTAGCCTCATGGTCTGAATCTATACTTGTTCCAATCTTTAAAAAGGGAGATAGGGGGTCGGTAACCTGCTACCGTCCTATCTCACTCCTGGACTCGCTGGGAAAGGTGGCAGGTCGGCTTTTTCTCAAGCGACTACAGGACTGGGTGGACGATGGCAGGATTATTTTGGACCTCCAGTACGGGTTCTGCCAAGGGTTGGGGACCATTGAGCAGGTTTTGAATTTGACACTCCTAATAGACAAATATGTCCATTTCAAAAAGGGGTGACATGTACATGGTCTACGTGGATTTATCGTCCACTTTCGATTGTGTGTCTCATTCGAAACTCTGGACCCTGTTGGGCGACATGGGTGTACCACCAAACTTGATCAAATTCCTGAGGGAACTCTATTCCAACGCCACTGCCAGGGCTCCTTATGGGGTGCGGGGGGAGCTAACGGGGGAATTTGCAGTGGAAAAAGGAGTTAGGCAAGGCTGTGTCCTGGCTCCCCTCCTCTTCACTCTATATACTAATGGTTTGGAGGGTGCGATGATCAGGGGATGCCAGGACCTCCCTATGGTGAACGGCCGACCAATACCTGCGCTCCTGTACGCAGACAACGCCGTCATTTTAGCCCGTACCCCCTAGAACTCCAAGAGAGTGTGGACAGATACTCCACCTTTATGGCAGGTCTTGACTTGAAAATTAACACCAGTAAAACTTTCGTCATGAGGGCAGGTACTGGACATAAACAAAAAATGAGGGACATCCGTCTATATGATAAAAAATTTGCGACCACACAAAACTATTCCTACTTGGGCATAGCAATAGATAACAAACTAGCCTGGAAAACTGCTATAGAAACTAGAAAATTACTCTTCTTAAGAACTACAGCAGCTCTTGTTAATTTTTCCAGAAAGTTGGGTAAGAGACCTCCCCTCGAATTAGTTAAGATTTACAATGCTAAATGCCTATCTGTGGCCCTCTACGGAGCTGGGCTCTGGGGCTTTGTGTCTACAGTTGAAATTCAGAAAGTGGAAAATTCCTTCTTGAGATACCTTCTGGCGGTCCCAAGGAGAACAGGCACCATGGCCTGCCACATGGAGCTGGGCCTGCCATAGGTAACTGACTTAGCGAAGGCTGAACCTATACTATTATGGCATAGAATTTGGAGATCCGATAAAGCTACTCTTACCCAGTCTATCCTTACTGATTGCCTAGCGTTGGACAATGCCCACAATTCTAGGTGGTTGTGCTACATTAAGAAGTTCCTGCAAGATCTGGGATGGGAGAGGTACTACCAGGACCCCTCCTCAATGTCTGAAGTTTCAAGAAAGGCACTAAAAACGAAATGTTTAGGCCTCTTAGAGGAACTGAGACTAACGAAAGAGGCTACGAAACCAACAGTAGAACTCACCCTGCTAATACAAACGACAGCCTCTATTCAACTATACCTTGCATTTAACAATACAAGCTATGAGAGGTATTTCCTGGTAAGTTTCAGGCTGAACTTTTTTCACCGTTTGGTTACATTCCCTACCCGAAACAACTGGGCTAAAGATCTTCCGTCGTGTCCTTGCGACGACTCCTCTTCAAAATCGTCCATACACACCACCCTCTTTTGTAAATTTTTCCACGGTTTTAGGAAAAAGTGGCTGGTCCCACTGCTACAGCAAACTGGCTATAGACAATGTTGATTAGCCTTTCTTTTTTTGTAGCAGTTGGAGGGAGAGAAGATAACTTATTTTGTCATGAAGTTCCTTAAATGTACTGTCAGACATAGAGCGTTTTTAAATTAACTATTTGTCTTTTAATAATGAGTCATCCTAGGGACTTTTAGCGAATTTTTTAAACTATTTATTATGTTTTAACAAAACAAAAAGTTAGAAATTATAGGCACAGTTTCTCATGCTGATTTTTTAAGCGACAAATAAATGTATTTCTATTTCCAATTGAGCTGCACATCTGTGAGACCTGGTTCGCCTCTTTTTACCTGTACAAATTGAATTTATTGTAAACCAAATGCATTGTGATTGATTGTTGCTCGCTTTTTATGATTTATATTCTAAATCGAAATAAAGCTCAATTGACTTGACTTGACTTGATATCCCATCACAATGTCTTCACTCTTTTCCAGACTCAGAATCGTAGCAGCTACAGCTTTCAGACATCCAGGTAATGCTTTGATCTCAAAACAGCTGAAAAGTATGCCATTGTTTGTCTCATTCTTCTGTGCCTTTGCATTAGGACTGAAAGTGCGCACCCATCTCTTTCACTGCAATACACTTCAAATTCTTTCTCTTAATCAGGCATACATAGCGCCGGTGCTTCACATAAACTATTTTTCAATTGTTCAAAAGCTTCCATTTCCTTTTCATTCAGCACTATAGGATCTTTCACATGCCCTTTTGGTTAATCGCTGCAAGGGTTTTGCAATCAATGAGAATCCACGTATCCACTGTCGGCAATAACCAACCATTCCAATGAACATTCTCACCTGTTTCTGTGTCTTTGAGGGACTAATTCATTTAATAATTTTGATTCGTTCGGTGGTCACTTTTCTCATCCTTTTTTCAATCTTATGACCTAGAAACTGTACTTCTTGTTGACAAAACTGTAAGTTTGAGTGAGACACTTCATGTCCTCCTTCTGCCAAGTGGTTCGACAATGCAATAGTATCAGAAATGCATGCTTCTTTCGTCCTTGATGCCACTAATAGGTCATAAATATATTGAACCAAAACAGGTTTTTCAGGCATTTTTAAATTTCTAGGGATTTCTCCAGTATCTGATTAAAAATGGAAGGACTTTCAGTGTACCCTTGAGAAATTTGGCACCATGCCAAAATATGCTCGCCAAACATGAAGGCGAAAATTGGTTGGCTACCAGGGTGTAATGGAATTGTAAAGAATGCATTGCACAAATCAAAGACTGTGTACCATTCTGCATCATGTGGAATTTGTTAGAATATTACAGCGGGATTTAGCACAATTGGACAACAGAGAACAACAATTTTATTCACCTTTTTCAAACCTTGCACTATTCTAAAAGTTCCATTTGGCTTTTTCAGTCCCATTATATGTGAGTTATACAAACTACTCAGTTCAGTTCAGTTCATAAACTTTATTGAGGTTGCTTGGTACCCATAAAGGAACAGCATCATAACAAATTAAATGACAAGCGGAGAGTAAGAGATACACGGTAATAAAAAGATTACAATGATATAACCATAAGATTTTAGTAAATTGAATAACAAGTTAAAAATAACTTCATTGGTAATACATATATTACTGTTATATAAAATATTATTTCAACCAGCAGTTATACAGAAATATTCCGTCATAATAAAATCTCAGGGATTGGACATGGTCTTGTGTGCTCTGGTGGCGATTCTCAAAAATGTACTTTTTAAAAAATGGATATAAAAGCCACTTTATATATTTCATATAGTATTAAAAGAAAAAGAAAACATTTAAAATTGATTGGCCACTCACCGCATCACACGGACATGGTACGTGATCAAGGTTGGGGTGGTAACCCAGAGGGAAACACAATGCAAATCTAACAGTTCCTGCTCTTAAGCGCAAAAGTAGGCTCCTTTCCAAGTGGCTCACAGGTAAAGTGAGATATATAGGTAGGGGATGGTGATACTGTTCGATGGACATGTAGCTGAGAACAGAAGATTTCTTAGATTGCGTTCCAATCCTTTCTGTATTATATAAAGACTAGAGGGCATCTCTAATCTCCTTTTTGGGCACCGTTTCAGATGTACTTGGGTTTAAAAAGATACATTCTTTATTGACACTGTGCAATCTTTTCTGCACTCCAATCAACCAAGTAATATCCATCCCTTTCTCACAATTAACTAAACAGTGATAATCTCTCTGGTAAGGGAAGTTGCCTCGTTCTTCCAAACTGATAACCGAAAAAGAGCCGGTCGGGCACGTATGAAATCCGATATAAAATTAAGATTTATTCCTCTGGGTCGGACATATTGTGGGGTGGAGATTGGGAAGCCCAGCAGTTTCCTGCAAAAACTATTTTCTTCCTGCTAGATATAGGAACTGTTTGCAATGCCCCAAATCTCCACCCATACGTGGCCACTGGACGCACTGTAATTGAAAATGTTTTTGAATAGCTAAAATGGCACCGGTGGCCTTTGGGTGGGAAAGCCTAAGAATTGAATTGATGGCCTTTGAGAACTTGCTCCTGGAGTCAGCGAGATGCTCAGCTCAGGAGCCGTTCGCAGCAAAGACCAACCCAAGATAAGGTAACATGTTGGTGCTTGTCAATTCCTGGCTGCCAACAACATTGGAGCTTAGCTAGCACTTCCCAGTACCACAAGACATATTTTTTTTTTTTTAAATTAACACATAGATCCAAACTATCCATATACTTGACAAAAGTCCATACTAAAATACGTAGGGAATTCAGGGTGCGGCCTATAAGGACAGTAACACAGGGAGAGTTTTCCCATCGATTGTGTGGACATCATGGGTCTAGGATTTTAGCAAATTGCTCAGCCCATTGATGTAAATAAGAAAAAGGAGGTGGGCCAGGACACAGCCCTGTCTGACCCCCCTTCCTACCTTAATGGCTCCCGAGACCTCTCCACCCATGACAATCCTCACCTGCGCCTGGAGATCTTTATGAAGGTACGCTAAAAAATGTACCATAGGCTCGTCAAGTCCATATGCCAGAAGGATAGTCCAAAGCTTTGAACTATTAACAAGGTCAAATGCCGAGGACAAATCCATGAAGGCCAAATAGACCGGGGACTTCCGCGCAATGGTATATTTCCCGATGACCAAATTGAGATTAAGACCTTGTTCATTTGTACCCACCTTGCTATGGAAGCCTAACTGGCAGGGCTCTAAAATACTGTTTTTCTCTGACCAGCCTAAGATAATATTGTATAGAACTATTCCCAGTATTTTTAGAGTTTTGTCAATTAGTGAGATCGCCTATAAATAGTAGGCTGGGACTGATCCCCTTTTTAAAATTTGGAACTATGATACTCTTGGCCCACTCATCAGGTAGCGTGGCATGGGTTAGATTACTAAAAACATTCAGAAGTAACGGGCCCAGAAATCTGGTTTCCATTTTATTAAGTCAATTGGCAGCTCATCTGGGCCAGGTGCTTTATTCCCTCTGCTCTGATGGATAGCCTCTTCTATTCATAGTTAGCTCTATGTTGGTCAGTGGGCCAGAGTCGTACTGATCTGTCTCCGGTGAGGGGGTAGCAAACATTTTTGAGAAATGGTTTTCCCAGACAAACTAGAGATATTGCAACTAATAGGGGTAAGTAGCTGACCCATGGATCGGAGTTCCCTTACTGCAGACCAGAAAATATTGCACTTTTTTGTAGTGGCGGCCTGTGATAGGACTTCCCAGGGTTCATTTAAAAGGGCTCCTTTCCTATTTGTAATCGCTGTATCATACTTCCGCCTTGCCAATAGCACATCTATGGCACACCTTAGGTTGGATGACAATGCGCTGCAAAGGTTCCTATTAACCACTCAGCACTCATGGTCAAACCATCTGGGGTTGTTTTGTGCCAGAAGGGCAGGTTTTGACAGTAGAGTTTTGGTGGCCAGGCAGAGTTTAGAAAAATGGTGGACTACCTCTGTGCATGCGGTTTATAATGACAAGCAAGATGCATGTTGCCCTTGACTAGTATATTAAACCGTTCGCCACTATCAACGCCCTTCCATATTAGCCTTAAGTTGTCAGTTGAGGGTGTGAGGTTCTTAGCCCCGTATTCAGGAGAAAACACGGGCCTTGATGCCAATCTCAATACTATTTTAATAGATTTGAGGTCCGCATGATCCGTGGCAATGACCTCTGCAGCCATTAATTGATCCTCCAGAGAAGGGGAAATAAAAATAAAGTCTATAGTTGAACAACATCCCCTTCCCCTAAATGTTGGTAATTTGTGGTTGGTGACATTTGCACCAGCCACCAAATCCATAACATTGTCCAAATGGTATGATCTTAAGAACATTGCTAGCTCTGCACCCCTATATAAAGGGGGACCAGAATTATTTGTCCCCGCATCATACTCCATATAAGTGAATTTGGCATCAAAATCTCCCCCCAAGAGAATCCCAATAGATCCTTCTGAGCTTTGCTGGCAATTTAGATTAGAAATCAAATCAAAAAGCCCAATAACGTTCCTATTAGGGGCAGAATGGAAATCATGGTTATAAAAATTTACCATATAAAAACCAACTGTCCTTTTAAAAAACACAACTTGATAGTTTTGACTATTAGTTGGTAAAGCCCTGAAACTCCCTCCAGCAGCCACGTCAATATTAAATAAGCCCCTTAATGGTCTGCCCAATTTAGGGATTGAGGCTACTACACTAAAGCAATGAAATCCTTTGATATATAAATCAATAGTAGCCCAGGTCTCCTGGAACATGACTATGTCTTGTTCCTTTATTATTCACAGCCAGTCCTGGTCACCAAGCCTGGATTTTAACCCTGCTACATTCCAACTTAGGATATTCAACTCAGTTCCCATATTAACCCTAGTTGAAGCTGGCTTGTCATTGGGAGATGGGAGTATGGTACGTTGATGACCCTCCTCATAATCCTGTGTGTTGGTCGTTAATAGTGGTTGTCAATCCTGGGCATCTAGGCTGGAAAGTGCCTGAAACCAATTGGCTACCAGAGGCAATGCGTAGGCATTACTAAAAGGTATGGATGGTGGTTTGTAAAAATAGCCTAAAGGGAGTTTATAAATGCCAGTGCTTTGCGTAGATGATTGCTCTCGAACCATTTGCGGTCTACGGAAATTAAGGACGATACAATCATTGTTGATGTTCTTATCCAATTGGCCAACCCACTCTACTCTCCTGGCCATGACGATTTTGTCCATTGAGGAAGAGTAAAAACCTTTGTGTTTACATAGCCAATCTACAGAATTTGTTGCAGAGATCTGCCCACGATTCCCTCTGGCCCCCAGCAAGATTGGAAATGCGGGGCAGGACTAGCACATAAGGACTAGAGGCCGGGGGTAGGCTCAGGACATCAGTGTTTGGGCTCAAACATGTGCCCCTGGAACAATCCATAATATCTCTGCTTGCTTCACCCACAGTAACACCGTACTGTGACTAGTTATAATTACCGGTCCCTAGGGCCATATTTGGGTTATTTACATTATGCACTCAGATCATATGTAGACTTTCCCTCTGCGCAAGAGTAGGGTTCAACATAGGAAGTTTGTTTGGATCACAACAAGGTGCACAAGGGTTAACAAGGGGAGTATCCAAAGGAGGGACAGTGCCCATCAACTGCGGGTCGGACCTGTGTTTGTTAACCACAGATGTTGTAGGGTTCCCCCCACCCACATCATTGGCAACATGGTTCAGCTTTCTACCGCTTAGATTGTCCATAACAGAGTCCAAATGCTTTAATTTCCCCCCAAAGCAGATCAAAATGTGTGTCAATAACCTCCTTAATGTTAGCCAGCATAGTTTCAAGTTCTTTCATTGCAGGCCCTGCAAGTGCTTCCCAGACAGCATCTGTGTTAGCCTCATTATACAAAAGTTCTGGAAAAATTTCTGTCTGGGTAGCTACTGAGTTTGTAGTGACAACCACATGGACATTTGTGCTGCTAGCATATTGGCAACCTTTTGTATTTTTAGGTTTGGTCTTAGTAATACCGACGTTTCTCTTCTTTTTAATAGGTTGAACATTTGATTTGACATTCCTTTGGGACTTTTCAGCCTGTTTCCTGGTATTAATACAGGATGCACCTGGAGCAGGCATATTGGGTGAGTCCAAGATTAACAAGTGTGAATTAGTGGAAACAGAATCGGTCCTCGCTAGTGATATGTTTCTGTGTTTGGGCGTGATGCATTAACTGAAACTGGGCCCCCTAGCGATAAATGGGACTATAGCGTGGCAGGGTCCAGAGACAGTCGTCTCTCAGTCAGTTCAATTTCATGCATTAGGAGCAACTCAGCCCTCACAATAAATGTGTCTAGAGTCCCTGCTGCTCCTCTTGATTTACTCATTTTGTGTCAATGGTTGCCAAGTGGTCCGATTACGAACCCGCAGGACAATACAATGGAGGGCAGTAACTGACAAACAGCTTCACGTTACCATATGGCTGGATGTTTCAAGAACAGGGGTCAGAACAACATGAGTGGCTTCTGCCAAAGCCCAATAACATGGCCCAGCCCAGCCTCTTTCAGCCTCTGACGGCCTCAGACGGGCCCACCCTTGGTCCAGGCTTTGCCCGGGCTGTGTCCTGCGCGTGTACCGTGCCACAGGGGGAGAGGCAGCCCTTTAAGTGCAGTGGCCATGCCTTCCCCTCACTTACTGCAGCTGGTCATGGCAGGGTATACTCTGGGAGGCAGAGTCCTCTCCCAGGGAGAGCGTCAGCAGAAGATTGCGAAACAGCGGCCTCAAGCTTTGGAAATGTGCCCCTCCTGGGCAGAGTCAGCACCACACAAAAGGATCTAGCCCCATGGAGATGAGGCAGAATGAGCAGGTTGGCAAACAGGAGAAACCCCACTGCGAGGGGAGAGGCAGCGCTTTAAGTGCAGTGGCTACACCTCCCCTTCAATCACGACAGCTGGTCCTGGCAGGGTGCACTTTGGGAGGCAGAGTCCTCTCCCAGAGTGAGAGCTCCAGCAGAAGACGGCGAACAGCAGCCCTGCAAGCCTTGGAAATGGGTCCTCCTGGGCAGAGTCAGCTCCAAACAAAAGGATCCAGCCCAGTGGAGATGTGGCAGAATGAGCAGGTAGGCAAACAGGAAAACGGACTGCTCATTATTCCTTTTAAAATCCCTTCTTCATTCACTTTGCCAATTACTCAAGTTACTCCTCTTATGATTTCTGGTGTCAATTTATCTTGTGGTATATTTAGATAAACTGCTTGTTCTTTTACAGTTATCTTTACAGGATTTACTCCTTTCATTAGACCTATATCTTCTCCTGTAAAATCCCACACCTCATTTTTAGGTCGAGGACCGTCGCACTGCGTAGCAGTGGGTGGAGTCCAAATATTTTATCTTTTTTAGTTAGGGGGCTTGAACCCGCCCCTCTTCTCCATTGGCTGGCTTCCTAAACTGAGGCCAGCCATTGGAGGAGAGGGGCCTCACTCGGTTGAAGCCCCGTCTTTTTCGGATTCGGGGGTGTGTTTTTTGTGTTTTTTCTACCTGTGACGTCATCCATCACTCACCCAAAAACACGCCACCGAATCGGAAAATTTTTGAGCTTTGCAGCAGCCATTTTTTTTTGGGGTTGTTGTTGGCAGGAACAGCCCCGCTGCCACTCCAGGTAAATCACTTGTTTACTTTTGTCCCTTATTTGTTGCACATGTCGGCAAGTAAGCAGAAAACAAACAAACAAAAAATACTGATGGAAAATATGCGTGAATATATTTGGTTGCGGGATGATGGAAGCAGGCGGGCTGAGAGTAGACAGTGGGATGGAACTGAGCTAGATTTGTATCAGAGCAGAGAAAAATTAAAGAACGACAATTCCACGACCATTTTAAAGGTTGAAGACAATATAGTTCTTATGGCTGCTTTTTGCGAGTCTACGATAAGAACAAAGCGAATGCTGAATATCTCAAATATATGCTAAACAGATAGCAGACGGATTTTGCGAATCGTCTTTCCTGGAAATGTGCCTCACGAGCTCCTATAGCCGCGGTTCACCCCCGCCCCCTGCTTTGCCTCCCCTGGCTGCCTGCCCTTTGATTCACAAGAGTTTGGCAGAACAGGGACTCGCCAGATCCAGGGAGCACTCTGCACAGGCGATCCGACCCTTCCATTCGGGGACCAGCATGAAGTCAGCACATCGCCCTCTGATGTCACCTCCAGCGCAGCTTTTTTTTCTTTTTTTTCGTTCTCTTTTCTCATTCTTTGAAACCTCCTTGCCAGGTGGATATATTTTTTAATTATTGTTGCTATTGTTTTGGATTTTCTTGGTAGTTTTTGAAGGGAGTCTGCTGGGTGATTGCAGAGCCTGATCACAGATCTGCCTTCTTTGCTAAAACGGAGGCCGGGGGAGTACCGTCCGCCGACCGAAGCATCTTTGTCATCTTCTCCTGCATCCTTCAGCCGCCTCCTGCACCGGAGGGATTATCACCATGGTGACACCCACCACCGGGTCCACGCTCCTGCAGCCCATCAGCAACTCTGTGCAGCTGCACATAGACCAGGTAAAGACCCCCTCATTGTGGGGCTACGAGGTTCATCTAAACTCGATTGTTCTGCAGGTTTCTCGGATAGGGGGTGGGCTAGGGGCAGACAGCGAAGGGCGACCTAAGCGAAGGAGGGAGTTGGCTCTGTGGAACGTCATCAAGGAATGTGACTGGGACTTGGGTGTACATACATCAGGCGTTATGCATACCTCGTAGCATCTCTTCCTGAACACTATTAGTATGCAGGGGCATATGTGGGCCGTGCCATTCAAATCTCTGCAGATCTGTTGTCAGTCACTAATAATCTATACTTTGATTCATGCTCTGTGTTGATGTGGGGGGGAAGGATGGGGGTCACAGTGGTCTGTGTAACTACCCCCACACACTCAATGGATCACAAGGAGTTTAGCAAAATCTGGAAAGAGAGGGGTCTCATTCCACAGCTTCTGCACCAGTTGAAGCCTTAAAGAGGCCATACAGTCTCAAGAGGCCATTCTGTCCACATGCCCAACTCAACCCCTGCGGGGAGTCTCATACAAGCAGTGCAGGCCTCACACCCCAGCTCTAACACTGACCCACTGCAGCATTTGTGTAGGCCACAGAGACCATATCCCCAGCATGTGCACTGACCCCTGGTGCAGCTATGCATACTTCTAGCATGCCTTTGACTCCGTACCAATCTAGCACAGGTCAGCATTGTCAGAGCACCCCAAGCTCTGACAATGAACCCCAGCACCAGTACGGGCTTCAAATGAGGTTATACTGCAGCTCTGATGTGGAAAAAGGTAGGGCTAGGACCTTTCTCAAGATTTGCCCGGCGCTAACCGCCCTTGTACCATTCAAATTACCAAGCAATGAGGCAGGCGCCGGAGACCAGAAGGCAGGAAACAGAAGTTTATTCCGACGGAGCAGAACACATCAGATCAGACAACAAGGTATCGTCTCGAGGTGCTCTAACAGCCTCTCGGAGGCCTGGCCTCTTATACACTGGTTTATGGCATGTGACCTTCCTTTATTACAATCAGAACTTTGTAAAGCAAGGAAAAGACATCCCCGTAATCCTCGTGTCAATCCCACCCCCATATACCTTCACAATAGAGGTCCTCAACCTGCTGATAAGAGGAGGGGGTCATCACGCAGCTGAGTGTTCCGTTGAGTCTTAGGATGTGTGCGCCTGATCATATCACAGGGGGTGGGGAGGCCTGGATCAATAGAGGGTCCTTTGAAGGAGAGCGACCTCATACAATAAAGGGCAGTAAATGATATCTCCCGGCTTAGGCAATGGCCTCGGACCTGTGTGGACAGTCGGACACGGGGTGAGGGGCCATCAATGGAGTGGTATTCATGCTGCGTGGACAATCCAGCGCAGGAGGGAGGTTTATCAACAGAGGGGCATTCATGGGAGGAGAGGAGGTGTTGGTCAGGCGCTGGCGTGACTCCCAAGGACAGGGTCATGCAGAAGGGTCATGCTCAGAAGGAGGAGGGAGGGGGAGCCAGGGTGCGCGGAGGATGCTTGCTGGGTCAGAGGGGCGCGCTGGCGATCGATCGTGGACAGGGAGACCATGATATCTAAAATGGCTGCCGTGCACGTAGTACATAGGTGACCTAGAACGGCTGCCGTGCACGTAGTACATAGGTGACAAGCTGGCGCAGATGATGTTCAGATCGCAAATTAAAATTCCACAGTCCTCCCTTTTAACATGTCTCGCCAACTTGTCAGTTTGGATTTATCCCCATAAGGCCACGTATTTCTACTTCATAGAGGGGGCTCATGTGCTCATTTCGGAAGTCCAAAGTCTTTGGGCACATATAGTTAGAAACAAGGCCGCACAAAGGTGGCAGACATTGGATACCTAAGCAACACCCACATAATATCACAACAGGTATCAGCACGAAGGAAAACAACTTCCAACCCCAATTCTTCAAAGTGTCCCAAAACCAGCTCCCAAGCGACCATCCTTCCTGTTCTTGGTGAACCTCTGAGGACAGTCTGTGGAGGTGTTCAATGGCTTTGTAGACTGAAGGCGAGTTGTCTGGCACGTAGGTGCAGCAGCTGGATCCGATGATGCGGCATGCTCCTCCTCGGTCGGCTAGGACCACGTCTAGGACAAGACGATTTTGAAGGGTCATGAGGCGGACCGCCTGAAGCTCCGCAGTGTTGTTGGCGAGGATGCCAGCCGTGATGTTGATCGTTGTTTCTACTGCCTGGGTCAGGTGTCGGATAGCACGGCTGTTTGCCATTGGGCCCCACAGAGGAACAAGTCCCTTTGCTGCATCCAGGAACTGTGCTCCGGTGGAGTCGGCTTGTCCAAGGTCGTCTGCACGCCTCTGCCGGTGATGGTTGGCAGGGGCTACATATGTGGGTGGAAGAACGAAGGCAATGTAACAAATACCTTTCCAGCCTCTCGGGAGCCAAGTGTAAGCTTTGGTGCCACACACAAAGTACATGTTTGGAGAAGCAACAAAGGAAGGGGGGTCAGCTGAGTCCAATGTTCTGGTGATTCGGCAGGCGCTGTGACCCACCAGCTGCGTTCCATGGCCTTCGAGACACACGAGACCTGTGACATTGGTAACAGACAGGGCCACAGTTAGAGTGGCGGTAGTTTGCTTTTGCAGATGAGTGAAGGTGGTTCTGGCTGGATTGTGGAGCACCTGTACTTCGACTCGTTCTTTGGCTGGAATGTCTTTGATGAAGGTGGCGCCTGCGAGCGCAGGACACAGGGCAGCAGGGGTCTTTCCTGTTTTGTTCAGCCAGAACCCAGAGTAGAAGTGTGACACTGTCCGGCTGGAGGTGGCATTGTCCTTGTGGCTCTCTTGCATGAGGATCAACCAGGCGAGGCAAGAGCCGTGAACTGAGAAGGGTGAAGGGATGAAGGGGATGGAGTGTCCAGTGGCATGCGGGAGCAACCCGCAGATCCAACAGTTCGTAGCATTCGCAGCAAGGTTGTGTTGGTGCAACAGTTGCACGAAGGAATTGTTCCAGAATTCCTTGCGCCTTTCTCGGAGTTGAGGCGACAGAGAGATTAGGTGATGCTCCTTCAGGGGGGTCGGCTGTGCAGTAGGTAGCAATGCCTCATGAGCCGGTGTGCTTTCCTCCAGAATCCAGAAGGAGGTCATGAGGAGGAGGCAGAAGAGGAAGACAATGAAGAGTGTGATTGTCTTTGATTTGTGCAGGTTGTCAGTCTTTGGATTTCTATACTGGGTATTTCCTGTTGCTTCCATCATCTTCTTATCTGGCGCTTCCATCATCTTCCTATCTGGCGCTTCCATCACCTTCAAGGGGCTCGGTAGTGGGTAGAACCACAGACTTCGTTTAGCTTCTCTCCCGGCAACCCTTGATTGTGTTTAGGTCACCGTTCTGAGATTTAACTTAGTCCGTGGCCTACTTAGCCGAAACTCCCTCCTTTCGACGCAGGAAATACCCTTCTCTGGATGGCACAGTGGGATCAGAGAATTTTGCAAGTTCGAGTGCCTCAGTATCGGGATAACAGTCCAATATCGGTCGGTCTTCGCTCAGGAGCTCTTCTTGGGTGCTGACGTTTTCTGTCATGGCCAGGTTTGCAGAGACCTTCCGGCAATGATGCGCGTGCAGCCAGTGCTTCTTCCCCTCCACTCGGAGTGCCGTTCGGGTGGTGATCAGCACTTGCCAGGGGCCCGTCCACCGAGGTTCCAGACTCTTGGTTCGCTGGAAATTTCGTATCAATACGAAATCTCCCGGTTGGATGTCGTGGCCGGGGCCCCTGGAAGCATCGGGGATGGCCTGCTGCACCTGTTGATGAATGACAGACAACGTTTTAGTTAACTTGCACAAATAATCAGACAGTAGGACGTCCGGGACGTCATGAATGGAGGTCGGTTTGGGAGCAGTCCAGAGATTCATCGGTCGCCCAAACACGACCTCGTAGGGGGTCAAATGGTGCTTGGTGGGAGTGGAGCGCATCGATAACAAGGCCAGTGGGAGGGCATCCGGCCAGTTAAGTCCAGTGGTGGCCACTATTTTTGCCAGTTTCAGCTTCAGTGTGGCATTATGGCGTTCCACTAGACCGGCGGATTGGGGGTGGAAGACCGCATGAAATCGTTGCTTCACCCCCAACCCCTTTAGGATTAATTGGATAACCTCAGCTATGAAGTGGGGGCCATTGTCGCTCCATAAAATTCGACAAAGGCCATAGCGAGGGAAGAATTCCTTCAGTAGCACTTTGGCAGTAGTCATGGCAGTGTTGTCACGGGTTGGATAGGCTTCTACCCATTTGCTGAAGGCACACACAATGACTAGTACATACTTCAGGCTTTGGCATCTCTCTAGTTGGATGAAGTCCATCTGAAGGACCTCGAAGGGGTGATTGGGGGTCCCAAACCCTCCCCGGGGTACTACAGTTCCCTTCCCGGGGTTGTGTTGCAGACAGATAAGGCACTGCTGAACTAGGCTTCTGGCTGAGTCAGGGATTTTGTCGTTATGCCAGACTTTGGAAATGAGTTCGATCATGGGTGCAGATCCTATGTGTGCGGGGGAGTGAGCCATTGTCAGTATGGGAATCAGATATGAGTCAGGCAGCAACCATTTGCTTGCATCCTTCGTTCGCCAACAGCCCTCTTCGTCCTTCAAACCCACCCTTGCCCACTTAGTCAGTTCGTGAGGGGTGCTAGCCGACTGAATGTCTCTGATCATTACCCTTGCATCGCTCCATTTCTCTGCTTGTGACCTGGTCACATACATGCGTGTCACCGTCCTATTCTCAGCTGTGGTTCGTGCAGTGATGTCGGCCAATGCATTCCCTTGTCCGACTAAGTCTGTTACCCTTTTGTGTGCCTGACATTTGATCACCGCTAACCGTTTGGGGAGGAGAACTGCTTCAATCAGGGCGGAGACTAGATCTTCGTGGAGGATAGGGGTGCCGTGGGACGTCAGGAATCCCCTCTCCCTCCACAGGAGCCCAAAATGGTGGACCACTCCGAAGGCATACTGGCTGTCCGTATATACGTTTGTGGTGGTCCCTGCGGCTATGATGCATGCTCGGGTGAGGGCTATCAGCTCTGCTGCCTGGGCAGATCGTTGTGTGATGCAGGCTGTCTCAACTACTGTTCGGGCTGTTGTTACTGCATAGGCAGCTGAAGTGGTGCCATCTGGGAGTTTGATGCATGAGCCGTCTACCCATAGCTCTCCATCGGGGTCAGTAAAAGCGGTGTCTCGGAGGTCAACCCTACTCCTAGTTTGTTCGTCCGTGAGGGTCACACAGTCGTGGATGGGAGGAATGTCGGGGTCATTTTCAGGCAGGGGTAACAATGTAGCGGGATTCAAAGTCGTGCATCTCTTTAGTGTGATGTGGGGTGCAAGCAGAGTCAACTCGTACCCTGTCAGTCGTGCGCTAGTCAGGTGTTGGGTCTTGGTCTGGTTCAAGAGGGTGTCGACGGCATGAGGTACTAGCACTGTGAGGGAGTTGGAAAGTACAATTCCCTCGCTCTGACGGATAGAGACAGCAGCGGCGGCTACTGCTCGAAGGCAGGCAGGCAAAGCTCTGGCTACAGGATCAAGAGTGGCGGAGAAGTAGGCACAAGGGCGCTGCTTAGGACCAATTGATTGAGTTAGGACGGACAATGCGCATCCCTCCCTTTCGTGGGTGAAGAGGGAGAAGGGTTTGGAGTAATCCGGGGTTCCTAGGACAGGCGCTGAACAGAGTGCATCCCGTAATTCCTTAAAGGAGGCTTGACACTCAGCGGTCCAAGGAAGCGGGGAGGGGACATCTTTGGTCAGCAGGGCAAGTAATGGTTTCACAATGAGGCTGTAATTAGGCAACCACTGTCTGCAAAAAGAGGTTAGGCCAACCAAGGAGCGGACCTGCTTTTGTGTTTTTGGGATGGGGGTGTCTAGGATGGTTTGGATTCGGTCGGGTGTAAGTTTCCTCCCTTCTTTGGACAGAAGATGGCCTAGGTAAGTCACTTGTGGTTGGCAGAACTGTAACTTCTTTTTGGAGACTTTATGGCCATTTTCTGCAAGAAAGTGTAGGAGTTGGACGGTGGCTGTTGTTGCAAGCGGGGTGGTGTCGGCCGCCAAAAGGATATCATCGACATATTGGATCAACACCACTCCCTCTGGTAGTTGGAAGGCATCCAGCTGTCTTTTGAGGGCCTGGCTGTAAATGCTGGGACTTTCAGTGTACCCCTGGGGAGCTCTACAAAATCGGTACGAGCGGGATTTTAAAGTGAAGCCGAAGAGATAACGGCTGTCTGGGTGAATGGGGATTGAGAAAAATGCGTTCTTGAGGTCGATAACAGTGAAGGTGGTGGCAGTGGACGGGATGAGGGTCAGAATGGTGGTGATATCGGAGACTACAGGATATTGGGGTACAACCACTTTGTTAATCTCTCGTAAGTCGATGATGAAGCGGTACGCTTTCTCATCTCCTTCACCTTGCTTCTTAACAATAGGTAGGATTGGGCTGTTGCAGACGTTGCTAACCACCTCTTCAACCACTCCTGCATCTACCAGAGACTGAATGATCGCTACCAGTGCCTTCTCACCCTCTGGCGATATCCGATATTGCGGGAGTTTCGGGAGCATAGCGTCCTGTCGTACAGTTATGTGAATAGGGTCAATCATCATTCGCCCCACATCAGAGTCATTTTTGGCCCACAGGTACGGAGGCAGGGTGTCAAGCAGGGACAGGTCAGCGTCAGTTACGGAGCACATGTGTCGTGGGGGACGGGATCTGGGCATGTCTGGGTTGTCGTACAGGATGACTCGTATTCCATCTGGGGAACACCTAATGGTAGCTCGAAAATGTTTCAGTAAGTCAATGCCCATAATGGCGTCAGGGGAGTTGGAGGAGAGTAGAAATGTCGCGTCAGTGGTGTTGTTTTCTAGGTCAAAGGTAATAGGTACGGACAGGGGGTTAGTGGAGGGCGTTCCATCGAAACCTATCGACGTTATGTGTGAGCCAGACAAGGGTGCCCTTGGAATCAGTCGTTTTGATAACACACTACGTGTCGCCCCAGTGTCTACCAAGAATGGAGACTCTGTACCCAGGACCTTAGCGGTGACATAAGGACCTTGCTGGTCAACACAGAGCTCGACTGGATCCCTCCCTTGCCCCTGGCAGTCCTATGCAAAATCGGGGGCATTTTCACCTTCGGATAGCTGATATTGGTTCTGTCGGGGACGGTCAAATGTGTTCAGTCTTCCTGATCTGTCATTGTTGGTGTCGTTGGGGTTCCCTCGTCCCTGTACTCTATTCCTCGGACCACCTGCCACATCCCTGGAATCCCTATTTCTATTCATCTCTAGCAGAACCGGACACTGGGTTTTCCAATGGCCGAACCCTTTGCAGAAGGCGCATTGGTCATTGCTAATGTCTCTCCGTCCAGTGTGGGATGTTGGGGTGTGATCTTTAGGAGGTAGATCTCTGGGGGTGGTCGATTGGTAGTTCCCCCTTTGGTGTTCCCGTCCTACCGCTATACCCTGTATCTGGGCTATCATTACCCTTTCCTTTAAATCTCTCTTCTTTTTCTCGGACGCCCTATCATTCTCATTCTTTTGGTGCTCGTAATACTGAGCCATCTGAAGGATAGCTGCAGGTTTGGAGGCCCCCCAACTACTCTCACTCGTCTGCAGTTTTTGGGAGACTTCTTGTGTTAGTCCCTTTACATAATTTTGCACAAACAGGTGCTGTCCGGTTGCGGTGGTCATGTCTTGGCCACTGTAGTCGGAGAACACTGTCTCGAATCGGGAGAAGTATTCTGACACATCTTCCTGGGGTTTCTGTCGACAGGCCGTGACTATCGACCAGTCTACTTTTCTTTCCGGGACCAGTGTTTTTAACTTCTGGACCAGTTTGTCTGGGAGTTCCAGTATGTCTTTCACTGGTTTACTCCCCGGCTCTCGCTGTCTATCTAGTTTACCGAGTTGGTCCCAGGTATGTCCAAACAGATCCGTGTGGTCAGCCTTCCGGATTTGCTTCCACACATCAGCTGGCAGGCATAACCCAAAGAACAAGTCAATGTCCGCTAAAGTCATTATTGTCGAACCCAAGGCTGTGCCTAATTCGGTATAAAATGCCGTCTGGTTCTTTCTTAAATCGGGCAGGGTTTGTTTGAAGGTTAGGATATCCTGTCGGTCCCATGGTTGGTAAACCCAATTGTACACAACCCTCCCTTTTGCATTTTCATTATTAATATCATCGCTCGTTCCCTGGCCCCGTGGCGGGATCCAGTAAGGAGCCGCTTCTCTGATAGGCATCATAGTATTGGCTACTTCTGCCGAGGTTGTTTCAGGGACCGTAACCTTGGCTTCTGGTTTCTGTTCCGCGAGGTGGCGGAAGACCTCAAGCATTTGCATGAAGAGCTCCGTCGCCTCACGTTCAGTCCCATCTCCAACATCAATCTTCCTATACAGTGTTGTTAGTTTAGCGGGACCCTTGCTCTGATACCTATCTTCATACGCGTTCAGGGTGTGGTAGCTGAATCGCAAGATGAAATGCCGTCTGTGGCTGTCGGCATGTGAATTATATATGCTCATTGTGTATTCTTCGCTCTCCCTTCGTTCTACCAATGTCTTTGCTATTTTGTTGATCCCATCCCGCTCATCTTTGCTTAACCTACTTAGCCTGGCTGATGATTGTTTGCTAGCCTCGGGGTCGTCTGACGAAGTTGTTAAGGTGGCTGGTGCGGAGGCCGTGAGGGCCGGTGCACTAGCACTAGGGTCACTTTCACTCACACTCGGGGCTTGCAGGTTTTGTTGGCTGGGAGCATATGGAGGGGGCATGTAGATGATTGGGGGACCTAGCAGTAACTCATCGTTTGCCCGTTGTTTGGAGGGCAGTTCAGGGTAGAGTGCAGAGGGGGTCCTAACAGGACATTGGCCTGTTGACCCTGATTCTTGGTTTTGTGTAGCTTCTTTTCTTTCTTTTATTTCCTCTTCTAGTTGCTTTGCGGCCAGGTGGGCTGCCTTTCCTAATTCTTTCCCTATTTTTGCTTCTTCTCTTTTCTTTCGTTGTTCCGTTTCTTTGCGCCACATGCCGATACTGTCGAGCATAGTGGGCGTGGTCTTATTCTTCTGGAGCGCTATTTCTAATGTTTTTATTTTATTTTCATTAAAAGAACCTATCAGTGGCCACTGACTTTCAGGGTCCTTTTTCGTATATTTATGCCATAGTTTAGTGTAAGCTATAGCGACTAGTCCATACTTAGTGAACATGTCCTTATTAGGGGTGCCCTCCAGTGGAGCTGGATGGTTCATCTCTAATAAGCGGTCCGGGCTAAACAGGCTACCAACCAGTGGGGAGAAGATAGGCATGACGGATTACAACGGGGACAAAAGTCTGCACTACCTATCTTATCACGGCGGGCAAAGACTAGACAGAATATTTCTACTCTCCGTTGTTTGCCGGCGGTGAATACCTCAAACGAACCAATACCGAACAATCGGTCAATCAAAACAATTCAGTGGGGAGAATAAGTGGGCACGAAAAGTTATCGTTACCTACTCTTTCTCTCCCTGCAAAGAGAGACCTTGTTCTTCCCTGTTTGCAGAAAAAGAATCTCCAGACAATAATCCACGAACGACAGTTCGGGAAACAGTGGGGGAGGAAGATAGGCACGACGGATTACAACGGGGACAAAAGTCTGCGTTACCTATCCTTCACTGCTTGCAAAGAGAGAGCCTGTTTGTTTTTCCCCGTTTGCAGACAGTGAATCTCCAGAGGGTTTCAACAAAGCGTAATACTAGTATTATCCAAACAAAAACAATTTTCCTCAATTCGTCGTGTTTACACGACCTTACCCGGACCGCATGGACGGTTTCCTGTCCTCTGGATCAAGCGCCCGATCGTCCTCTCTCCTTCGTGATATTCGCGGCACTCCTGATGGTTCCCAGTCAGGACCGTAGATCACTCGAGAGAGGTCTGTTCAGAACTAGTGAAGGTCGGATGATCGGCTGTCAGACGAGGGTCTATCGGACACGAGCTCTTCCCGATCGTTGCAGTCGTTCACTCTGTCATCGGGACCTCTCCCACTGGATCCACGTGTCGCTGATGGGCCCCACGTGGGCGCCAATTGTGGAAAAAGGTAGGGCTAGGACCTTTCTCAAGATTTGCCCGGCGCTAACCGCCCTTGTACCATTCAAATTACCAAGCAATGAGGCAGGCGCCGGAGACCAGAAGGCAGGAAACAGAAGTTTATTCCGACGGAGCAGAACACATCAGATCAGACAACAAGGTATCGTCTCGAGGTGCTCTAACAGCCTCTCGGAGGCCTGGCCTCTTATACACTGGTTTATGGCATGTGACCTTCCTTTATTACAATCAGAACTTTGTAAAGCAAGGAAAAGACATCCCCGTAATCCTCGTGTCAATCCCACCCCCATATACCTTCACAATAGAGGTCCTCAACCTGCTGATAAGAGGAGGGGGTCATCACGCAGCTGAGTGTTCCGTTGAGTCTTAGGATGTGTGCGCCTGATCATATCACAGGGGGTGGGGAGGCCTGGATCAATAGAGGGTCCTTTGAAGGAGAGCGACCTCATACAATAAAGGGCAGTAAATGATATCTCCCGGCTTAGGCAATGGCCTCGGACCTGTGTGGACAGTCGGACACGGGGTGAGGGGCCATCAATGGAGTGGTATTCATGCTGCGTGGACAATCCAGCGCAGGAGGGAGGTTTATCAACAGAGGGGCATTCATGGGAGGAGAGGAGGTGTTGGTCAGGCGCTGGCGTGACTCCCAAGGACAGGGTCATGCAGAAGGGTCATGCTCAGAAGGAGGAGGGAGGGGGAGCCAGGGTGCGCGGAGGATGCTTGCTGGGTCAGAGGGGCGCGCTGGCGATCGATCGTGGACAGGGAGACCATGATATCTAAAATGGCTGCCGTGCACGTAGTACATAGGTGACCTAGAACGGCTGCCGTGCACGTAGTACATAGGTGACAAGCTGGCGCAGCTGATGTTCAGATCGCAAATTAAAATTCCACACTGATACTACCCCCACCCCAACACGAAGCAGCTCCTGCACCAGTACAGGCCTCCGAGGTTGTACTCCAGCTCAGACATGGAGCCCCTCCAGCACCAGTGCAGGCCTTAAAGGTTTTACTCCATCACTGACACAGAGCCCCCCCAGTACCAGTGCAGCTGTGCTTGCTCCCCTGCCCCCTGCCCCCTGGCTGTGCTTGCCCCCCTGCCCCCTGGCTGTGCTTGCTTCCCTACACCCTGCTGTGCTTGCTTCCCTGCCCCCTGGCTGTGCTTGCTTCCCTGCCCCCTGGCTATGCTTGCTTCCCTGCCCCCTGGCTGTGCTTGCTCCCCTGCCCCTGGGCTGTGCTTGCTCCCCTGCCCCCTGGCTGTGCTTGTTCCCCTGCCCCCTCGCTGTGCTTGCTGCCCTCCACCCTCGCTGTGCTTGCTCCCCTGCACCCTCTCTGTGCTTGCTCCCCTGCCCCATGGCTGTGCTTGCTCCCCTGCCCCATAGCTGTACTTGCTCTCCTGTGTGTGTATGTGGTTCTGGATGTGTTTGTGGCTCTGGGTGTGTGTATGTGGCTCTTGGTGTGGGGCTCTGTGTGTGGCTCTGTGTGTGTGTGTGATTGACGGAGATTGCTGCTGACACGTGAACGAGTGCGGAGGGCGGAGCTTCACACAAGTGCCGCTGCTGCTGCTGGTGATCGGCATTACTGGGACCCACCAAGGAAGCTGCTGCAGGCCGCTGTAAAACCGCGGTAGAGCGGCGGTGAAGTGCCGGGGGGGTGCTGCAGTGTGCCGCAGCATGCCACATCCTCGGCGCACCTTGACCAACCCTTGACCAACCCTAAGCATCAAGCACCCTAACGCCCTGCCTGACCCCTAGGCAGCGAGCGCTGGAGCACCACACCGTGCCGAGCTGAGCTGCAAGCTGCGAGTTGAGCTGAGAGCAGCTAAGAGCAGCTGAGAGCCATCGTGAGCCAGCTACCACGGATGGCACAGCGGAGGGTGCAGCCACGAGAGCAAGGCACTGCTGAGAGCCACGGAGAGCCACTGAGAGCTGGGATCCACAGAGGGTGTAGCTGCAAGAGCCCTGTACGCTCCTGAGTTTCTCCTGCATCTGCACCTGAATACATTTGAAGCTTGCAACCCGGGCTGGGCTGGGCTGAGTGCAAAACCGACAAACAGAGGAAGCAAGGCACAAAGCAGAGCAAGACACGCAAAAGCCACACTACAGAGCACCGAGCACCGGGCACCAGGTACTAAGCAAAACAGCGCCACCCCACTTCTACACCCCATCTTCACCTCTACCGGACGTCTGCTAACTGCTGGATAACTGCTTGCCACCGGCTGCTGGCTGTTGGCTGCTGGGTGCTGGCTGCTAGCTGGGAATCAACTGCTCATGGGTGACGACTGAGGGTTGGCTTTGCACAAGGAACAAGGAGGGAGGCCGGTGACTCCTGTGCGACCCCTACCCAGCTGCCGACAGTCTGAAGGTAAGCTGTAGCGCTCTGGCAGCGCTTTTGTAGAGGGGGCTGCGAAGCGTGGACCCGGCAGGGGGGGAGAAGCACATAGCTGAGGAGGGAGCCCAGGCTGCGGACCGTAGGAGTAACTGGAACCTGCCCCCCTCTGCCCTATTACGCAATTGTCCATCTACTGCCCTTCTGCCGCTGTTGTTATCTACTGGACACTATTGGTCACCACTTGTCGCTACTGGTCGCCACTTGCCGCTAACTGTCGGCCGGAAGACCACACGAGCAGCATGAGATCAGGGCGCGTCCGTGGCTGCGCAATGGGCAAAGGAGGCACAAAAAAACGCGAATGAATGTCAAAAGCACTCGATGTGACTAGAGAGGAACCACCGACCAAAACCAGGCAGACAACACAGAGCGAATGCTCATTAACCAATTTAACAGCAAATGATAAATCTGACTTCAACAGCCCAAGAAGCGAGCAAACAATAAAAGCAGAAAAGAGTTGCAAAGCAAAAACCTGCTATCTACGTGCCAGCCAAAAAACTATACAAAGTTCTGCTTCTTAAAAAATGCGGGGGACACCTTACTCTCAAATATCAATGAATCTTCAGACTTACAGCAACCTATCGAACCATCCCAGCTCCCTCAGTCTGTATAGTATACTGGCTCATTGACAGACAACAACTGTAAGGAAAGCCCTAGCCCTACAGCTAGTAGGTCACCACAAGTGACATCAACCCCTCAGGGCGACAAAAGCTGTATTACCCAGGACCTCACAACCACTGGTGTGGTACTGAAAATCCAGACCCTGCCGTTCCACCGGTATCGAGGTCCAACACTCGTATCACAAAATATCGTCGTACCATGACGAATTTGGTATCTACGGACCGGTAATGATTAGGACATTATCCCTATGTGTTTGCGTCATGATTGAGTGATGCTAACGCCCTTAAATCATGGTTTCCGTTCCGTTCCCTCAGACTCCATCTTATAAACGGCATCCATCTTGTGACTTGCCCTCATATAGTCAATTGATTAAGACCGAGTTTGATCCGAAAGGACACGTCCACCGTAGCTGACTTCCCCATGACCTGGCCGAGATGACTCCACTGCCTCCAGCCAAACCTGTTTGGGCAGCTCCTCGCCCAGTGGGCGAGTAAGATATCGTCAAAGCACAACATGCCATAAAGCATTCACTACATACAGACCCTGTTTTCCCTACACGTACACCTGTCCATGACTCTTGTTTATGACCAGTTTTACGATGGGAGGGTGCCCGACCTTATTGGTGTTTCATCGATATCTGATGGGAATTCTGGGCCTGGCTGGGTAATCCATCACCAACTGGACATCTAAAATATGTGCTGACCAGCATGACTTCGCTCTTTGTATTATTGTAGAAATATGTGTATAACCATATCATAAACACAAGAATTCTTGCCCGCAGCTGTTATTTATGTATATAAGGAGAAGGCTGGTTCTGTAAAAACGAACAGTCTCCTGAGAACTTACGGCCCGTGCTGCTGTACTTCTAGGACACATGTTACTTGGTTGCAGCCAATAAAACTTGGTCTCTGACTTCACCTAGAAGACTCTGTGTTTCTGTGGTCTGGAACAGGGAGAACTCAGAGGTCCCCGGGTGTTACCCCTGGCACCACCGGGTTCCTAAAAACCCGGCACCTCAGTTGGCGCCCAACTCGGGGCGGTATCAAGCGGTGACGGTCTAAGCCAGATGTTCGTGAGGAGCTTCGTGTGAAAATTCCGGAGGACGGCCAGCCACTTCAGCGACCCCACCATGTCGACGTGGTTCCGAAGGTCTTTGCTGCGAGGTTCCCCGCGTCCCGACGGCTACGAAGGACTGCTGCCCTGACTATCGCCCTGTTTTGGACCCAGTAATCCTTGGTAGAGCGAAACGATAGACGAGTCTTCTAGTGACGTCACCGATCTTCAATATTCAGTTAAGTATAAGTGGAGCGTCTCCCAGTCCTTGGTTTGGTTCTTAGTTTTGGTATCCCAGAGATACAGTTTGTATTGGTTCTTGCAAGCACTAAAACCGAGGGATTCGTGTATTCACGACAATATCATAAGTAGATAATCCCTTTAAGTTTGAAGCTAGACTAGTGAGCGAAGATGCCTGGTCTTAGCAGACTTGGAAACTTGTTTTGTCTTGGTTGTAGTAAGGACTCCCGATTAGAGGATTCGTGTCCGGTTCCTCCGATTGGAACTCCAACATATGAGTTATATATAAAGCACGGAGTAGGTCCTATCACGTATAATGAAATATGGATAAAATACACCCGCAAGGATGGTGTTTTAAAATGGCCCCAATATGGTAGTTTTGACTCAGAAGTATTAGACAAACTCGAGGTCAAATTGTTCAAGAAGAAAGCCCAGCCGGCGATGTTTGACTCTTTTCGCTTATGGCGCAAAGAAGCCAAACAGAAAGAAATAAAATTAGCAAAGAAAAACAGAAAAGGTATGTCGATGGTGCAAGCTGCCATTGCATACAGGGATATTGAGGAAGAGCAGGAAAGTGAACAAATGCTCAGAAGCAGGAAACTAGCGGTAGATAAATGCTACCCGATGTTGCCCCATGAAGGACATTATTCAAAGGGAACATCCGAGAAAGATCCATTAATGTCCCATTTATTGAATTCACCACCCCCATACACATCGAGTATTGTTGGATCCCCGAAGCGCATTGTTATACCACGTCCTGGCGCACGAAATGCAGCTCTTGCACAAGCACCAGCTCCTCTTTAGCTGGTTCCTACTTCTCCGGTGCAGCCTTCTCAAGGGCCGCCACCTTTGCTACATACTCCATCTACTTCTACAACTTTGCCTACTGCTCCAACTGTTCACTATGATACTACTCCTGCTACTACTTCCACTTCCTCTGCTATTGCCTCGACTTCCTCTTTACAACAGCCTGTCTTTTCTGGCGCATCTGCCTTGCCGCAAGCTTCTCCTTCTGTCAGACAGAGAGTAGCAAGTACTGTAACTGGTCTATTCTCACCCTTCTTTGGGTCGCCTAAAACGACCCCTAAAACGGGACGTAGACAGTTGCGTAGTCAACTACCCGACTACGAGGAAAGAGAGGTGCTAAATGAGTTAGCACGCAAATGGGTTACTGACACTGCTAAATATGATGTTCAGTCCGTTATGGAAGTTTTCCGTCAATGGGATGCACCCACTCAAAGATATGTATTTGAAGAGATGTGTGTATAGCTATGCGAAGATTTGGAGACGAATGATCCCAAACGCAAAATGCAGGAATTATTTTGTATGCGCTTTAAGTTCTATGAAGGTATGATTGTAGGTAGCGATGTTGAAAAAGCGATAGACCTGTTATTGTCCTATAGGAGTAAGGGAAATGTCTCTAGATCATTGTATGAAGATGACGTGTCAGACAGAAAAAAGGCGTGACAATACCCTATGAGAGAAGTTCCTCCAGTTTGGAGGGAAGGTGATGCGAATGCACAACCACCTGTTCCACCGCATTTTCAACGTGTGTGGGTTCATGTCCCCTGGAAAAGATCTGAAGTGTTAGCACTCAAACAGACACTACCTGATCCACGTAAAAACCCAGCTGGGTATTACAAGGAGTTATCACAGACTGCCAGCTCATGTATAATGAATTTAGCAGATGTAGACATGTTGTTTGGGAATGTTGTTCCGCACCCTTTATGGAGTAAAATTCGTCATGCAGATCATGATCAAGAACTAGGTGACTCATGGGCTAATATTACTCCTACTGATGCTAGACGAGTTGGTGGTTCTAAACCCGAGCCTTTAATAGCAGAACTTCCTGATAGGATTATCACGTACATGAAAACGTTAATGCCTGAATTGCGCGTAAATTGGGACAAGCTGTCTGCATGCAAACAGAAGAAAGATGAGAATGTGTCTGACTTTTTCACGAGATTTGAGGAGACTTTCACCGACTATAGTGGTCAGGAGATGGCTACCGAGGGTGGTCAAAGATTATTTGTAGACAAATTTGTACATAATCTGCTTCCTGAATTGTGTAATAAATTGAAAGATTCAAAGAGTGCTTGGGCTGTTTCCACTTCACCTCAGATTTTAGCCACAGCCCAATACTACGAAAATAGACGCAAAGACGAGCTAGATAAGGCAGACAAAAAGACTAAGGAGTTAAAAACTAAAGCTCTCCTCCAGCAAGCCTACCCGCCTCGCACTCCTAGTCAGCCCAATTATCAGCAACCACAGCAGTATTCGAGAAACGCGCAAGGAAACGAGTTTTCCCATCAGCGTTCTCTGTATGGCCCGAATCAATGTGCATATTGCAAATAAGAGGGTTATTTCAAAAGTAATTGTCCAGCTCTTGCGCGACGCTTAAATGGTGTTTCCGGTACAAGAAGTAGAGGTGTTCAACAGGCTCCTAGAGGTAGGGGCCGTGGAAATTTCCCAAGAATACCACTTCTTTTCCGCCTCAAAATTCCATGAATAGCTTTGACCAACAGATTAATGTGTCTTCCAGGACAGCTCAGTACTATACAGATGACTATTACGCAGAGAACGAGAATGAGGGTATTAATTGCTAGGACAGCCATGGACAAAGAGAGGGAGTTGTTTCAGTTCCAGTAGATCAGAATGGACCTTATGTCGAGGTGATTACATCCGGAGTGGCGGAGCCATTTCTGCTGGATACTGGTGCTACAAAAAGTTCTATTATGCACTCAAAACTTCCTGGCGCACCTTTGTCTGGTGAAATGAATGTTTCAGTAGGTTTTTCTGGCGCCCCTGTTACAAACCCGATCTCCAATCCCATGCCCCTTTCTGTTGGTCCATACAAATTAGAAGCGCCCCTCATTCTTACAACAGGTTGTGGCGAAAATTTGTTAGGTTTGGATCTGTTAAAAAGATTATATGCAACGTTGTACTGCTCCCCTTCGGGAGTACAGCTTACCGTAGGAAGAAAAGTAATTTCTCCAATGTATTTGGCAAAAGAGAATATTCCAACAGAACTGTCATCTCTTCCAGATGAACTTTGGGCAAATGGTTCTAATGACGTAGGTCGTTTGGAAATAGCGCCATATGTCTTAACGTTGAAAGCTAACGTTAGGTTACCACGCATTCCCCAATATAGAATATCAAACGAATGTGAAAAGGCTTTGTTGGCGATCGTTCACAATCTGATCAAGAAAGATGTCATCGAGGAGACAACAGGCAACATTTGTAACAGTCCTGTTTTGCCTGTCTTAAAGCATACCGATCCTTCACAGCCCTCTGTGTACCGATTCGTAATCGATTTAAGGGAAGTGAATAAGATCGTTGTACCGCAGTTCCCAGTCGTCCCCGACATTACTGCCTTACTGACAATGGTTCCAGCCTCAGCTAATTGGTTTTCAGTGATTGACCTGAAGAATGCTTTCTTCAGCATCCCGATTGCCGAGGAGAGCAGAGATATTTTTGGCTTCAATTTAGGAGGACGAAGCTTCCGCTTTAAACGCGCTCCTCAGGGCTACTGTGAGAGTCCATCAATATTCAGTCAGGCTCTGAAAACACAACTCGATACGATTGTTCTACCTGGTGGCGCGACTCTGATTCAATATGTAGACGATTTACTGATCACCGCAGATACTGAAGAGATTTGCAAGCGAGCCACATTGTCATTGTTGCGTCATTTATGCGACATGAAACACAAAGTTTCGCTTTCCAAACTGCAATTTTGCCGACAAGAAGTAACCTACTTAGGTCACATCTTATCGAAGGAGGGAAGAAGACTGACCCCAGAAAGAATACAGGCAATTGCAGAACTGAGTGTCCCAAGGACACAAAGAGAAGTGTGTGCCTTTTTGGGCATCACATCGTACTGTAGACAATGGATACCAAACTTCTCACTGTAGGCCAAACCTTTGCTGGCATTAATGCGTAAAGACACACCCAATCCTTTGCCTTGGTCTGAAGATTGTCAGGTGAGTTTCCATGAGTTGCGTGAGGCATTATGTTCGGCTCCTGTGTTGGGCAACCCCGACTACAGCAAGCCTTTTACATTATATGTCCATGAGAAAGAAGGTTGCGCATTATCAGTCTTGACGCAACACTTTGGGGACAAACAACGCCCATGTGCATATTTTTCCACGACTCTAGATCCTGTAGCTAAGGCATTACCAAGTTGCTTGAGGACCACTGCTGCAGCGGCTGTCT
Source organism: Lissotriton vulgaris (assembly GCF_964263255.1). Taxonomy (NCBI): domain Eukaryota; kingdom Metazoa; phylum Chordata; class Amphibia; order Caudata; family Salamandridae; genus Lissotriton; species Lissotriton vulgaris. The sequence goes on along the minus strand of NC_141689.1, from coordinate 1,290,930,222 downwards.
GTATTCGACAGTCTGCTGGGTTAGTCATGAATAATACCCTGATTGTTATGGTCCCACATACAGTAGATATCCTACTAAACAGGACGAAAACACAACATCTAACTAGCGCTCGACTGTCCAGCTATGAACTGACACTGTTAGCAAGTCACATTCACATAAAGAGGTGCGATACACTCAACCCTGCTACGTTATTACCCATTCCAGCAGGAACAGATGAGGTTGAAACACATGATTGCTGCTTTAGGACAGAGGAAGAGACAAAAGGGAGAGTAGACTTGAAAGACACTCCCCTCCCTGAATGTGATGATAATTTATGGGTTGATGGTTCATGTTTCAAGTTGCCAAATGGTGATACAACTGCAGCATATGCAGTGACAACATTACACACGATTGTAGAGACAGCTCGAATCCCCCACAATTCCGTGCAAGCAGCAGAGTTAGTCGCACTCACAAGAGCATGTGTGCTGGCAAAAGGAAAACGAGTGAATGTGTATACTGATAGTCAGTACGCCTTTGGCGTAGCCCACAGTTTTGGAAGATTGTGGCGTGAACGTGGGTCCCTGACATCACACGGTGCGAGAATTCAACACGGACAGCTAGTACACGACCTTCTCGAGTCACTGACCTTGCCCCTACAAGTTGCAATTGTGAAATGTCGTGCACACAGAAAGATTGCGGATGATGTTGGTCGAGGTAATGCATTTGCCGATGAGGTTGCGAAAGAGACTGCAAGGAACACAATGAGTCGGATGTATGTTGTAGGTCCTGCTAGATGGACCCCTGATGTGGGTATGTGTGAGGACACCATCGAAAGCGTGAAATCTATACAAGCTGATGCTACTGAGAAAGAGGTGAATGAATGGAGAGAAAGCAAGGGTAGATTAGATGTGAATGGTTGTTGGGTCAAACTGTCAGAACATCAGCGATGGATGTTACCTAACGCCTATGTGCTCGCAGTGGTGACCATGGCCCATGGAGTGGCACACTTCAGTGTGAAATGAATATGTAAGCTGTTGGCCCCAGTATGGCAGAATAGTGGTATCCCAAAATGTGCAGAGAATCTGGTCAGAAATTGTATGGTGTGTTTGAAGCATAATCCCGGTAGGGGAACCCCAACCCCAGCTGGTCATTTTGCGCCTCCAACATATCCGTTCGAGGTCTTGCAGCTCGACTTCATCCACATGGAGAGGTGCAATAACCTGAAATATGTGCTTGTTGTTGTTTGCGCCTTCTCCAGGTGGGTAGAAGCGTACCCCCTTAAGGACAACACTGCATTGTCAACTGCCAAAGCCCTTGTCAAAGAATTCTTCCCTAGATTCGGCATGCCTAGGATTGTCTGGAGTGATAATGGAAGTGAATTCGTGGGACGAGTGATGAAGAGAGTGTGTGAGTGTCTAGGCATCCACCAGAAGTTCCATGCTGCAAATCATCCCCAATCGACTGGATTGGTAGAGTGCTATAATGGCACATTAAAATTGAAACTGGCCAAGATCCAAGCCAGCACAGGTCTCAAGTGGCCAGACGCCCTGCCTTTAGCACTCTTGTCTACCAGGATGATTGTCCATTCTAGACTGGGACTTAGCCCACACGAGATCGTGTTCGGGCGCCCAGCCAACGTATGGGGAGTATTGAGGCCTCGAAAGCTCAGTGAGATAGAGTACCCTGCACTGTTTGACTATTTACACGAATTGACAACTAAACTGCATGCTTTACATCAACAGGTCCACAGCTCCTCTCCACCGGCGTCTGACGATCCAGGCCATGCCATCAAACCTGGCTCCTGGATCCTAGTTCGGAACTTCAGGCGAACAAAGAACGAGGAGCCTCGCTGGACCGGACCTTTCCAGGTTTTGCTGTCCACCCGCTCTGCAGTACGTGTTCACGGGAAAAAACACTGGGTGCACGGGGCCCATTGCAAAAGGGTCCCGCTGCCCCTTCCATATGACAGGTGGGTCCAGCAAGGAGTCGCTGACTCCGAGACAGAGCTCATACCCCGTTTTGTCCCCTTTAGCGATGCACGATTAAAAGGAACTGGTACCGACAAAGAGAGCGATTGCAGTTTGCAAGGATCTGTGCCACCGTCAATGCAGTTGGACACTACAGAACCTGAAACATTGTTTGAAGATCACACCGTGCCTGGGAAAGAACGATATCATCTGAGGTCAAGACCAAGGAACTGACATAATCAAATTAGTACGATTTCCCCTTTTTCCCCATGAACTATTTTTGATTTCACAGCTCTCTCGCCCAGGGAACTAGCTCATTTTTGATTTTCGAACCGCCATCCGGTTCTGCTGCTAAGGCCGCGGTTGAAGTCTGAGGAGTGCAGCCGGGGACGCCTAGGTCAACGGTTCAGGTCGGTCTGAGGGAATTACCCCGGACTGGACAGAGCGCACATCTTGGCAGAAGCAACCTCCCACCGCGGGCAGCAACCAGAGGATGGAGTTTCCGAGGGTAGAGAGACCTGCTAGACACATGAACTTTAAAACGAAAATATGCACTGTGATGGCCAGGAAGAAATTCCTGATAATATGTATTTTGATGATATGTAGCATAATGATGTTCTTGACTGGTTATACCTTATCCACGTTTCAAATCACCTTTGTAAACAACACTCAGCCCACACCTCCTCCAACTGCTTCTTTACACTCCTTTCACCCTCTTCCTGAACACGAGTCTGCCAGAAGACTAGAATTCATAAATAACTCCTGCATCCAGCTCCTACACCAGCACCAGTCTATAATGAACACATCGAATTGTTGGGTCTGTGGACTCATGCCACACACAACAGATAAGGGCATCCCATACTTCATCCTGCCATTCAGTTATTATGGTTCTCTGTGGGCTTTCCAGACCATGTTCCTGTTCGCCCTAGAACCATACCCGCCCCGTTCCACGGAGAGCGATTCCAGCAACAAGGCACTAGTGATAGGAATAAGAAATATGAGTAGGGATGTTGACACGTATCAAACGATTCCTAAAGATGAACTCACTCCCTACGGTTGTTGGAATATAACTAAATATGGGATCTCTTTGAATAAAGGCCAGAGAACGAAGAAATCCTCCCCAGTCTGGATAGTGCCCCACCGAGGCCACTTGTGTCCGCAAGGTATTGGCAGGGATCCCAAAGCACAGTTGGGGAAGAGCGTATGCACAGAAACATATGTGTTTGCTTCCCGAACTTCCCCTCCATTCTTAGCGGCTAAAGGCACCTATTTCGTCTGCCATGACAAAGCCTATACATGGTTGCCCCCTGACTTCTCGGGCACATGCTTCATCGCGTTTCTGCTGCCACCCACCTACACGGCCAGGGCAGATTACCATCGGACAAGGACAGTTAGGGGTGTCGTGAGTCAAGACGACACTGCAGGTCAAGAGTTTGGAGACTTCGCAAAGGGTTTTCTGCCATTTTGGGGGCCGATGGTGAACAGCAGGAACATTCGACAATTGACAAGGATAGTTGGGTCCGCCGTGACTGAAACGGCCGGTGCCCTTAGCAACCTGACAGCTGAGCTTCGCTCGGATCGACTTATGACCCTTCAAAACAGGGTTGCCCTAGATGTCATACTTGCAGACTGTGGTGGTGTATGCAGAGTGATCCAATCTAGTTGTTGCATTTTCATCCCCGATAATACTCCGACAGTGTACCAGGCCATCTCCAAATTACACAAAATCTCTGATTCCCTTCACATGGAGAAAGGGGATTGGTCCTTGCTCGGGTGGTTCTGGGAACTGATATCTGCCTGGGGATGGAAAACTCTGATTTTCATTGGGATAATCTTAGCTGTTCTGTTTATGTTCTGCCTGTTTGTACAGTGCGCTCCTGCAATATGTGGCCTCTGCGCTACTTCATGTGTAAGGAAACCTGTATCAAGGGACGAATTGAGCAACAGAATGATGCTACAGCAGCATCTCCATGAATTCATCAACACAGATTTGGACTCAGACTAGCATGAGTTATTGCCTAATATGAGGGCAAAAGGAGGGTCTGTGGTACTGAAAATCCGGACCCTGCCGTTCCACCGGTATCGAGGTCCAACACTCGTATCACAAAATATAGTCGTACCATGACGAATTTGGTATCTACGGACCGGTAATAATTAGGACATTATCCCTATGCGTTTGCGTCATGATTGAGTGATGCTAACGCCATTAAATCATGGTTTCCGTTCCGAACCCTCAGACTCCATCTTATAAACGGCATCCATCTTGTGACTTGCCCTCATATAGTCAATTGATTAAGATCGAGTTTGATCCGAAAGGACACGTCCACCGTAGCTGACTTCCCCATGACCTGGCCGAGCTGACTCCACTGCCTCCAGCCAAACCTGTTTGGGCAGCTCCTCGTCCAGTGGCCGAGTAAGATATCGTCAAAGCACAACATGCCATAAACCATTCACTACATACAGACCCTGTTTTCCCTACACGTACACCTGTCCATGACTCTTGTTTATGACCAGTTTTAAGATGAGAGGGTGCCCGACCTTATTGGTGTTTCATCGATATCTGATGGGAATTCTGGGCCTGGCTGGGTAATCCATCACCAACTGGACATCTAAAATATGTGCTGACCAGCATGACTTCGCTCTTTGTATTATTGTAGAAATATGTGTATAACCATATCATAAACACAAGAATTCTTGCCCGTAGCTGTTATTTATGTATATAAGGAGAAGGCTGGTTCTGTAAAAACGAACAGTCTCCTGAGAACTTACGGCCCGTGCTGCTGTACTTCTAGGACACATGTTACTTGGTTGCAGCCAATAAAACTTGGTCTCTGACTTCACCTAGAAGACTCTGTGTTTCTGTGGTCCGGAACAGGGAGAACTCAGAGGTCCCCGGGTGTTACCCCTGGCACCACCGGGTTCCTAAAAACCCGGCACCTCACTGGGATAAAGCCTGGAATGAAATTTGTCTTAGAAACAAATCTTATTCAAGTACACAGGGAATATAACGAGAAAAACTTGTCTGCTGATAAACTTTACAAGAATTACACAGACCCCGGCAATACTGCTAACGAGATACCTTGTGAGGAAAACACAACCAGCATGTGCTGCAAAATCAAAGCACCAACGAACCACGACCCGAAAAGCCAAGAGGCTACAAAGTACCTTACCAACCTCAAGGAGGCAAACGTAAGCGCAGAAAAGGAGCACTGGAAAGAGAATGACTCAACCCTGGGAGCCTTAGTTCCAACTCAAACCACACAAGAGATTGACCACAACAGACCATCGAGGCCTGGGAGGGTATTAGCCAATACAGAAGGCCATCAACTTCCCCGTCAGAAGTGATAGAAATATCCTCATACCTGGGAAAGCAAGAGTGGGAAGATCTTCTTGCTGCATATTCCCAAGATAAATGCAGCAGTGATATAAGCGCAAATACACCAATTATGGTTTGTAATGCCTCACATGAACAACCAGCAGAGGGCGCAGGGGCGTCAGAGAGGGGCCAAAAACGATCCACAACCTCAGGAAAAGAAGCAGAACCACCAAATCACACAAAGCACGAAAGCGCCTGTGAGAAGTTGGCCTGGTATATGATGCTCACTAGTTCTAGTGATCACCTTGTACCATGCCAAGCAACCCTTATGATGATTGGTTGTAAATCAACCTTATAGACCAGCTATCCTAGTAGCGTGGACAAAGCAGTCTTAGGCTAAACTCTGTAAAGGCATGTGAAGCAAGCTGTTTTACCATACACAATCCCCTTGAATGCCAAATGAAAGGACACCACACAGATATATATTGAAAATATATATATATTTATTTACTACAAAATCCCCTATACTCTTTATGAGCACAGAAGCAAATGCGTTAAAACAAAACACAGTTTAAATATACAAAAGTTGCACAATATGGATGAGCCCTAGGGGCCACCTAAACCATATACTAAAATAGTGGTATAAGAAACACCTAGCTGAAAGGAAGTAGGCCTAGGGCCTGGGAAATCGCTGGAGCTGTTTGGGACTAACAGTGATGAAGTCGGGAAAGGCCTGCGGGACTCGGGTGCAGTGCGGGAAGGTGCACGCATATACCAATGTTAAGTCAATAGTGCGTAAAAGTTAGAAAGTTAGTTATTAAGGAACCTTCTGAGTGACCTAGAGGAATGAACCTTTAGATACAGACACTAGAGGTGTGTACCAGTGTAGGAACACCAGCGTTGCTGTGTTACCTCACCCACAGGAAGCGGGTGCACAGGTGTGAAGTAGTGTCGGGTTTCGTCACGCAGGTCGATGGTGCTTGGAGCTGAAGATGCTGCAGGCGGCTCGATGTGTAGAGTTCCGGTGGATCCAAGGGTGGATCTGAAGTGGTGAAGACCTGAAAGCAGAGGAGACAATGTTCAAAGTCACTAGCCAGTGACTACCGTGGAACCAGGATCAGCCGCGTAGCTAGGGGGGTGCTGGGGGGGCGGTCCGCCCCAGGCGGCACCACTTTTGAGGCGGCTGAGGCTGCCGCCGCGGCCGCACGGGCGGGCCGGCACTGGAGGAGGCCCGGCCGACGAGGCCCGTGCATGTGAGCTGTGATAGGGCGGCGCGGTGGCCCGTGGCCGGTGGCGCAGGACAGCGCCTGATTTACACATAAAAATCAGATCTCATCATCAGGCACAGTCAGTAGCGCACGCACACACCATGGTGCATTTAAATGTACAACACCTGTTGGTTAACTTTCACTTCCAATTATTTAGCAGCACAACGTCATCAACAGGGCCCCCACCCCACCTCCCAGCCTCGCTCACAGAGGCCAGGGCCGTCAATCTGGTAGCGTATGCGCGGTGCGCACAGCCGCAACCAATGACGGCCCTGTACCATTTTGGGCCAGCCTTCTCGCCGTCGCGCCAGTGTGACCTGTGACGCGTTGCGCCGCCCTGAGGCGGCGCGCTCACTGCCCCAGCCCCTCCCGTGACCTGTCGTGTCGAGGAAGAGTGCGCGTGGACTGTGGAGAGAGACGGCGACGACCACTGACCACCACCATTCTTCTTGCCTGGCCTGGCCGGGGCCCTGCTGCCCTCAGCCCTGCCCTGTTCAGCTACAGTACTCGGTGTCACCCTGTGCTGTGGCCTGTGGGCTGTCACTGTGTGGCTGCGGGCGGGAGGCACTCTGCGCGACACGACACACACCAAAAATTGAGGTGAGACTAGAGAGAGAGTCGGTCGCAGCGGGGGGGGGAGCGGGGAGTCGAGTCGAGTCCAGAGAGTGCCTTTGAAGTATATTCCAGAAATACTTTTGTGACAAGTTGTGCCCATCAGCCAGGATCGAAAATCACAGCCGTGATGACAATGGCAATGCATGATATCTTCTTTCTGACTTCACAATTAGAAGCAAGACCGTCGATGGACGAGCTTGAGGATAATACGGTGCTTAGATAAGGTCAGGCTTGCATTCCCAAGAACAGCTCTGCCAACACAGCAGTGTACTTGGCAAACAAAAATAAGATCTTTGTGAGGCATCGCCAAACACTCAACTGTGAAATCACCATGCTTGAAATCAACAACTTCTTCCCCCAAGAATCTGCATTTACATGACGTTTAACTTTGGCATTTGCAAAACACATAGCTGCCATAACCTGGGAGTCCTAATACTAGGGACTGTACTGAAAGATATACATTAACTGGGGCAGCTTTTTAGAACAGCCAGGTTTGTAATTGTTTCTTGAAAACAGCTTCGGACAAGTGTAGGCAGTGATGGTTCCAGAGTTCTGGGGCCAGATATTCGAAGGAGCGTCCCCATTTGTCTGAGCTGCTCCACGCTCAAGGCGACGCCAGGTGAAGAATTCTTAGATCGACGTGTAGTAGTGGCGGCATAAGGATGAATCAAGTGCTGGATACATCGCTGGCTAGAGCCTGTTTTTTGTAGCTCGTGCTAACTTTTTTCTAACAGTGTGGTTTATTTTCTACCTGAAACCAGAAGGCAATATGGATTACATTACTGACTTCTTGTTTTCACAGGTGTTGAGATGGGGGCAGACATACCAGGGTTGTGGGGCTTGATTTTATAGCTGAGTTTCAAATCGCTATGTGTGACTGTGACATCTTCATAATTTCAGTGTAATGATGAGTGACATTTCAACTACTATGAGTGACACTGTCTTGCAAGCATAGCTGCCAAGGTTTCAGATTGCTATGTGTGACTGTCATAATTTTAGAGCAATTATGAGTGACATTACGAGGACTACGAGTGACACATTATTGCAAGCAAAATCAAGCAATGAGGACAAGGAAAACATTTAAATATCAGATATTATCCCCATTTGAACAACGAGAAACTCTATGATCATCTTAAAACTTAGGTAAAACACCAGAAATGGAAGGGCACTAAACAGACACAGACTGTGTGGCTACCGTATCAGAGGTCAGGTAGGCACAGCAGCTGTTAATAAGATGATATCATTGATCTGCTCATTCATGACCTGCGCTAGCCTAAAAAAGAGAAATTAATAGCATAGCAAGTGCAACTAGGTTGGTTATACCATTACTCATTCTCAGGCATTATTGGTTGCTAGTGCAATAAGATCAAAAAGAATGCTGGGAAGTGTCAGCGCACAACCCGGTGGTGTTTTGCTCTTAACATGCGATCGTGCAAATAAATGAATAAATACAAATTGCACTATCACAAAGGTGTAAAGTGAAGTCCGAAAAAAAGTTACAAGTGTAACTTTCATGATCGAGGTAACTGTTAGCAGCAATACTACGTGTCTCTCCTCGTAGACTCGGACATCTTTCAAGTGCCCACAGTCCTTTTTCCCCAACAGCCGCCCCCCCAACTCTCCCCCCCCCCCAAGGGGCAGCACTCTGAGGGGTAGCCCCGGGCGCCACGAGCTCTAGCTACGCCCCTGACCAGGATGGAACCAGGCGATGTCAAGAGCAAACAGGCGATGAGGTGTAGCTTCTCTCTGCAGCCACGTGGACACGAAGAGGTTGAGGATATCCAGGAGTCGATCACGAGCTGTGCCACAAAGGCTCTAGCTGATGGCGGTGTCGGCAACTTGATCGGAGAAAACATGCCTTGGCTAATGCAAGCCATGCAGGAAGTGAAAAAGGCTTATCACTCGGACCAGCAAGGTCAGAGCGGGTGGTCCTTTTTACAGGAGTGAGGGCAAGTCTGGAGCAACCAGACCCGCAGTGTAGAATGTAAGTTTTGTCGCCAAGATGGCCGCTGACCACGTGGGAAATGGCCGGGATGGCGCGTCAAGTGGCACGATGCAAAAGGGCCCCATGCAGATCGTGGAGATGCTGGGGGGCTGATCTTCGGTGCAAGATCTGCTCGATTGTGGGGCTTCTCAATCCCCAAAGCACAGCGTCGAGGGTGCCTCTGGTGCTGCGCAATCAACTTTTCAAGGGTCTTCCAAGATGTCCGGTCCCACGTCTCTCGGTGCCTCCATGGGTCCCTTCTTAGCAAGGACTGTGGATCGGGCAATAATAAGTCCGGGAGTCTGGGTCTCGTCAGGCTCTGGGCTCAGGCTCCGGCATGAGTCGGCGGCAAAGCAGACGTTGAGTTGCTGGATGGTGCCTGTGTTCACAGGGTGGCCACTCCTAGGCCACAAGGGAGATGCTCTTCAGTCTTCTGTGCAGCAGAATGTCGAAGTCCGGCGTCTTCTTAGTTTAAAGTTGATTTCAGGATGATCTGCTGTGCAATGGCACTGCTCCCACTCTTATTCCCAATCTGAGGGGTGGATCACCTGCTAGGTCCCTCCTCTGGGTGGGACCCGGAAGAGGGGCGGTTACACCCCCTTTCCTTTGTCCAGCTCCTCGCCAGGCCTGGGTCTGGAAAGTCCCAGGACCGGTTTGGACTGGCTTATGCACGAGGACACCTTGTGTGCCCCGGGCATGTCTGATTCTATTCAGCCCTGTCCTACCCAATACACAAAATCCTGTCTGGGGTGGTGCTCACACCTCCCAAGGCAGGAAACCCTTTGTCCAAGCCTCCCTCGCTGGAAGGACTCCCAGCAGCAGGAGGTCAGACTTGTGTCTGTGGTGGCAGCATCCGTTTGTGATGCTGAGGCTCTGGCTAACTTTAACCGGGGTTAAGGCTACGTACATGTCGTGTCCCTCTAGAAGGGTGTAATGCTATCCCCGTCGACAGAACTCTCGAGGGGATAGTATTCCAAATCGTATGACACCTTACTCGACATGTTTTGATAAAGCGAAACCAAAGTTATCATATAACCGCGAGGATTATAATGCACTTAAGAGTATATGGTATGCCAATATCCCGGAACAGCTAAGGGAGATGTTCCCGACAGCTGCAGACAGGCTCAGCTCATGCTAGAGCACCATCTCACATGAAACCACGCACTCTGCCCCCAGGATTGCAGGGGCCTACATAGGAATGGCTTATAGATTAACATGTGTCCAGTTAAGGTTAGATATAGGGATACTATAGCTAAGCAAGAGGTTATCACACCAACTTACCCCAGGTGAGTTATCAGCCAGTTGTGTCAAAATATGGAGGCCAGGCCAGGGGTGGCACAATACATGCTGCAGCCCCTGGTAGGCCTTGGCTATACCTATGCCCTGGGTACCTATGGTACACTGTTACAGGGGCCTATAAGGTGAACCAGTCCCAATTCGTAATGCACCTAGAGTGCATTGGCAGTAATTTAGAGAGAGAACAGCAGGCTGTGGGTCTGATTAGCAGGCCCACAGCCACACAGCAGGCTGTGGGTCTGATTAGCAGGCCCACAGACACATTTCTGGTGTCAGCTCCAAAGCTGTGGAACACATTGCCCCACTTGATCAAAGCCTGCCCTTCTCTCTGGTCTTTTCGTAAGCAACTTAAGACCTGGCTTTTTAATCAATAGATCCCTCTCCCTCCTCTCAGGTTAAATACTACAGATGCTCAGCGCCGAGACGCCCACGGGCCTTTGTTTGCGCTTTAGAAATATAAAAATAAATTAATTAATAAAAAATTAAGTCATAAACCAGTGAAGCAAAAAGCAAAAATTTGGGGTGACCATAGGATAGCAGACCCTACTCTCCTACACAACCCCTCCCCAAACGCAGGGACATTAGACTAACCTTGACCAGTTGTGTCTTCATGTTCTGAGTGGAAGTACCTGGAGAGACCATCTGCGTTGCCATGGTCAGTCCCTGGGCGGTGCTCCACTGTAAAGTCCATCCCCTGCAGGGAAATGGACCACCTGAGTAGATTGGGGTTTTCACCCTACATCTGATTAAGCCATAAGAGGGGCTTATGGTCGGTCTGAATCTTGAAGTGGGTGCCAAACAAGTATGGTCTCAACTTCTTCAGGGCCCACACCATAGCAAAGGCCTCCCTCTCAATAGCTGACCAACGTTTCTCTCTGGGGGTCAGCCTTCTGCTAATAAAAGCAATGGGCTGGTCTTGACCATCTACATTAAGTTGTGAAAGCACAGCTCCCACTCCCACCTCAGAAGCATCTGTTTGGACATTGAACTCTCTTGAGTAGTCAGGACTCTTCAGGATAGGTGCAGAGCACATGGCCGTCTTCAGGTCTTCAAATGCCTTTTGACAGTTTACTGTCTACTGAAACTTTTTGGCCATCTTCTTTGATGTCAGATCATTAGGAGCGGTCACAATGGTCCCATAGTTCTTAACTAACTTCCTGTAGTACCCAGTCACGCCCAAGAAAGCTCTCTGACCTGAGTCTGGGTAGTTGGAGGGGACCAGTCCTTTATGGTCTGGATCTTACTCTCCAGTGGCTGAACGTGGCTTCCACCTACAAGGTGGCCCAAGTACACAACCTTACTCTGCCCTATCTGGCGCTTGGTAGCCTTGATGGTGAGGCCTGCCTTTTGCAGAGCCTCAAGCACTTCCTTCAGGTGGACCAGGTGATCCTACCAGGTGAAGCTGAAGACCGTAATATCATCCAGATATGCTGCGCAAAAGTCATCCAACCCAGTAAGGACTTGATTCACCAACCTTTGGAAGGTGGCAGGTGCATTTTCAAGACCAAAGGGCATCACCACAAATTGATAATGCCCACCTGGGGTAGAAAATGCAGTTTTGGCTTTAGACTCCTCAGCTAACCTGATTTGCCAGTAGCCAGCTGTCAAGTCAAATGTGCTCAAATACTTGGCAGAAGCCAACTTGTCAATGAGCTCATCTGCCCTTGGAATAGGGTGTGCATCTGTCCTGGTGACAGCATTGAGTACTCTGTAATCCACACAGAACCTCATCTCCCTCTTGCCATCTTTGGTGTGAGGTTTGGGGACCAGAACCACTGGGCTAGCCCAGGGGCTCTCTGAAGGCTCAATAACACCTAATTCCAGCATCTTTTGCACCTCAGTCTTTATACAGTCCCTGACGTGGTCAGGTTGTCTGTAAATCTTGCTTTTTACAGGAAGACTGTCACCAGTGTCCACCACATGGGTACACCAGTTAGTCTGACTGGGTGTCAATGAGAACATATGTCTGTATGACTGCAAAACTTGTCTACAGTCATGTTGCTGCTGTTCAGTGAGGCTGCCATCTAAGGCCGCACCATCAACTGAGCCATCCTCAGGGTTCTGAGTGAGCAGGTCTGGGAGAGGGTCACTCTCTTCCTCCTGTGCCTCATCTGTAGCCATGAGCAAGCCCATGTCTTCCTTTTAAAATATGCCTTTAGTCTGTTGACATGGAGCACCCTGTGGGTGCTCCTGGGAGTTCCTAGGTCCACCAAGTAAGTAACCTCTCCATTTTTCTCAACAATTGTATGCGGTCCAGACCATTTTTCTTGGAGTGCTGCTGGGGCCACTGGCTCCAACACCCATACCTTCTGTCCTGGCTGATACTCAATCAAGACAGCCTTTTGGTCATGCCAAGCTTTCTGTAATTCTTGGCCAGCCTCAAGGTTTTTGGATGCCTTCTCCATATACTCAGCCATCCTGGAGCAGAGACAAAGTACATAGGCCACTATGTCTTGTTTAGGCTTTTTGAGAGGTAACTCCCATCCTTCCTTCACCAGACATAGGGGTCCTCTTACAGCGTGCCCAAACAACAATTCAAAGGGGCTGAAGCCAACCCCCTTTTGAGGGACCTCTCTGTAAGCAAACAGAAGGCAGGGTAGAAGGATGTCCCATCTCCGCCTGAGCTTTTCTGATAATCCTTTGATCATACCCTTTAGGGTCTTGTTAAATCTTTCAACAAGCCCATTACACTGTGGATGATAAGGAGTGGTGAACTTGTAGTTGACACCACATTCCTTCCACATAGCTGTCAAGTATCCTGACATGAAGTTGGTACCTCTGTCAGATACTACATCCTTAGGAAACCCCACTCTGGTGAAAACTCCATGTAATGCCCTGGCCACAACAGGAGCTGTTGTGGTCCTAAGTGGAATTGCCTCTGGGTACCTGGTGGCATGGTCCACCGCCACCAGTATGTATCTGTGCCCAGATGCTGTAGGGGGATCCATTGGACCTACAATATCAATCCCCACTCTTTCAAAGGGAACCCCCACCACAGGTAGTGGTATCAGGGGGGCCTTTGTGGTGCCACCTGCTTTACCACAGGCTTGGCAGGTTACACAGGAGCGACAAAACTCCTTGGTGTCTTCAGACACGCCTGTCCCAAGTCTTATTCCGGCCTAGGTGTCCTGCTAAAGGAATATCATGGGCCAAGGTAAGAAGGAAGCCCCTAAATTGCAGAGGTATAACCAACCTCCCCGTTGTACCAGGCTTGGGGTCTCTATCCTCTGAATAAAGGAGCCCATCATCCCAATATACTTTATGGGTACCTTGAGCATTCCCAGCAGCCTCAGCAGCAGCCTGCTGTCTGAGGGGTTCAAGAGAAGGACAGGTTAACTGAGCCTGCCCCAAGTCTGCCCTAGAAGGTCCCCCTGTCCCCAGAAACTCAACCTGATCAGGTTCAAGTTCTTCAGAGACAGTTCATTCAGGGGTCTCAAGATCAGCTTTCTGTGAAGGCTGATCCTCACTTGTAGGCAGTTGGGAAGGCACAGCCTTTACCCTCATGTTCTTCTTCTTGGAAGGTGCTTGATCCATTGTTCCAGGATCCAAGACCTGAGGTTCAGAAAGGCACTTTTTGGCCTGTGACCTGGTCACAGCAAGGACATGTGATGATATCCCTAACATCTCTGCATGAGTCCTGTACTCAACTTCGGACCATAGAGAGCTCTCCAGGTCATTGCCCAACAAACATTCAACTGGGAGATCAGCACTAACCACATGTCTTTTTAGGCCAGTTAACCCTCCCCAAGAGAAATTAACAATTGCCACGCTATGTGTAGTAGTGACATTGCTGGCATTGGTCACCAGGTAATGTATTTTCCAGGGTCCACAAAGCTAGGTGTCACCATAGTGACACTGGCACATGTGTCCCTGTATGCTTGAGCCACTTTGTCAATAATCAAAGGCGTCTGTCTGTATTTGCCCAGATTACTGGGACTTATGGTAGGGGCCAAATCTATGTCCCCCTCACAAATCAGAACAGCCTGTGTAGGGGATCTGACTAGGCCAGAATCTCCCTCAGTTCCCAAGGTGATACCCACTACCCCCTTAGTTTGTGGACCAACACTGCTAACTGTACAAGTGGGTGCAGGTGCCTTAGGGGCTACAGTGTTGGGGGCTCCACCCTTTTTACACTCACTTGTCCAGTGAGAGGTTTTTTTTGCATGGGGCCCTTGGAAGCTTTGTTTTTTTCTACGCCTGGTAACCTGGTGACCTGTTTTGCCCGAGGCGGAGCGGGACGCCTGTAAAAACTGTGCTGTCACCCTGGTGGGACTCTCGGTCCCAGGGTGCATCGTTTCACCGCCCCTGTTCGAGTGCTCACAGCTGCTGCAGGTGGAGGCGCTGACATTGCTCTATAAAGCGCCGCCTTCCCCCACGCAACGCGGGACGCACGCGGGCGACGCCGGGAGAAGCCTGGGCAAAGGGCGGGCCCTCTGAGACCCTCCGAGGACGACCAAGGACGGGACGGACCTACCCTCTAACTCCCACACCTCCACAAGAAGTAGGATTTCTTTGACTTGTTTCATAGTGCTATTTTATAATGGACTCGCAGCATATATTGACTTTTGTTCTGTTCAGTTGCCAACAAAGATCTCCTGCTACCTCCCACAACAAGCATATAACCCTTAATAACATGTCTACAAGGGGCAGCAGGAGTAAGACTGCCGCCGGGGCGGCTGCATTGATAGGTCCAATAGATAGCTTCATTACACGCACTACTAGTGCTATCGATCTTAGCATCTCATTACTGCAACGAAGAGTATCTCGGGACTTGGACTTTGCGAAACGCTCTTCATTAGGAAGCATTAAATCAGCCAGAACCCCAGGTAACACCGGTACCTTGAGAGTGGAAGACACCAATGACATTATAGCCGTTCCTAACACCTTGTTAAATGAGGTAAATTCATCAGTATCGGACACAAGCACCAATTGTGAGCTGGACAGTGATCTAGAAAGATCTCCCCTTCTCAATGTGGCTTTAACTCCTGAACTAGTTGAGGATACCTATGAGAATGCTTTGGGGGACACACAGGGGGGGCAATTTCAAAAACAGCTATATCTACTATGCAACCCCTGCCATCGACTCGTAAGAAACGTAAACGCCCGAGAGGGCAAAAAGGTAAAGCCACGTCGGCTGACGTACATCAACAACATGAGTCTCTCAACACAAATATCAGTCATGCATACAGAGATAGGCCTGACAATAATACTGACTGTGATCACTTGATCGAGCGAATCGAGGATCTTCTGAGCATATATATATCACCAGTTGAATCCAGGCTCGCTCGATTAGAGAAGAGAATCGAAGAACTGGTATCTCTAAATAAAAACTCTCCCCCTGCCCCTCCCCTTAACGTGGCTGGAGCACAAAAAGTTAAACCCAATGAAAGCAAAACAGCGCTGCCCCAACCAAAAGCCACATCCGGTGGAGCCGCTGAGACAAAACAAAAGACAGTAGCTAATAAACCAAGACCAGCAACCCACCCTGCACCAGCTTAGAGTCTTCCTCCAACGACCAGGAGCGCTTACCTAAGAAAACCTCAAACGGGTTCGCAACACGTGCCGCAAATTCCCACCCAATTTATTAACACGACGGCAACAACATTCCATCCTAATACCCCCTCTGAAATTCCTTACAAAGCTAAGAAAATTCCTTCACGGATCACCTTACCGCCAGAATGTGGAGCCTTTGTCCTTGTGTTAGTTAATGTGCCTATACTTAAGCAAGAACAGTCAGAAACTGTTCTATCATTAAAAAATAAAATCCTTCATTGGCTTTCATTAAACTTTAATTTTCCAACGGAATGCGGGGGGAAAAAACCCATGTACAGAGAGTGGGATGGATAGGCCCATTGCGAAAAAAATTTGAGGGCGACTGTGTAACACTTAACTTCAGAAACCCTCAATGGGCAGAAAAGACTCTTGCCAATGCCCCCCCACCCTCTACATGGGAATTCAATACTACCTTGCTTCCCTTGGGTTACTTTTATAGGCACCTGCTTCCACCAAGTTCAAGTATACCGCCTAACCCTACGAATCTTCCCTATGAAAGGCACATTCTGTCAGAAATGAAGACTCCCTTTTTCCAACAAAATCCCAAGTTTGTCTACCCCACAGAAACAGTACAATGGCACCAGAGCCAAAATCGCTTGCTTCCATCACTTCATCCCTATCTATCTACTACTCTTCACCAGGATTATAGGGATAATCGTTGGACCCAAGCTGCTCAGCTGCCAACTACTTCTTATAATATTCCTATTTACAACAGATATAATGTATTTTCTGGCTTAGACAGCAACGACTGACTCGCTACCCCTTCAACCAACTGGGAAGATGCACCTACCTTAGAATCAGGGGAGAACTTACAACCTGGGGGTATATCTATGTCAATCTCACTGGGGCACTCTGAAAAAGAGGACGCTTTGAGTGTATCATCTGCTCCTACTAGTCCCGGCACATTGGGTTATGTAGACAACTTAGTTACTGTTTTAGACCCAACTCATACTAGGTCAAAATTACATTTTACATTTTGGAATATCGCTGGCTTAGCACATAAACATAGCAATCCCAACTTTCTGATTCAACTTAACTCAAGTGCTATTATCTGCCTCCAGGAGACTTGGGCAATCACGCCTATACACATAGTGGGCTTTAAAACATTTTGGTCCCCTGCAAGGAAATCTCTCTCGGGCAGAAACAGTGGCGGCCTTGCCACTTACATTCTAAATACCATACAAATGGAGGACATTGTACCCCTAATAATAAAAGATAACTTCCAACTCATAATTCTAAAAAGGAGAAAACAAGAAGTGTACATACTAGTAAATTTCTATAATAATCTGCCGCAAATTAATTTGCTAACTACCCTCACTGAGATTGCAACAGCTCTACAAGAACAAACCATAAAATATGCAAAAAATTCATGTACAATAATTTGGGGGGGAGACTTTAATCTCCACTTATGTAGGAACAGTAATAATACCAAATGTGGCATTACCGATGAGGAGGACATCGGTATAACTCATTTTACACAATTCCATTGAAGGTGAGAAAATGAACGAGGTCATGGCTGAACTACAGCTAGGTTTCCTAAATGGAAAAAAAAATCCTCCTGCTCCCTTTTTGCCAACGTTCAATGGAAGAGGACTAATAAGTCTGATAGATTATATACTAATTACTCCCCTGAATGGGATAGATATCGAATTGTTTGAAGTAGCAAAAAACCTAAGCATGGGCGAATTTTGCGAATCTGGTGTTTGCGAATTTTGCGAATTTGCAAACTCGCAATCCGCAAAATCCGTGAATTCTCGCGAATTTGCGGATTTTTAAAATTATTTTGTGTACGCAAGGATTACTGCCAGTTCGCAAGGATTTCAGCCAGTTCGCGAGGGTTTTGTACCAGTTCGCAATTGCGAACTTACATGTCAGCTCGCAACGGTCACGATTATGTTGTTTCTAGGTCTGGTTCATCATCACAGGTTCCCAGCACCCTCTGTTTCACCCCTGCCACCCTCTGTTTCACCCATGCCACCCTCTAGTACATCAATGCCACCCTCTGGTTCATCAGTTTAGGAAAAAAGGGGGCCCTGCCTAATCGAATGAACCCTGGCAAGGAAACAGCATGTGGGGGTAAGGGCAGAACAAAAGTGCACCGGGTTATGTGCCGGGTAGAGGAAGGGAAGGAAAACTAACTAACTAATGACTGGAAACACTTTAGTGTTGATTTCTTATGATATTTTATTTTTATAACATCTTTTTTTCTTAGCAATTGTTTTTCTTAATTCATTATACGTACAAATTATTATAGGTAAAAAAAGTCAAAACATGTGCAAATGGTGAGAGACTAGACAATTTGATTGATTATTAAAAAATACAGAAGTGCATTCCTTTTCAACGCGTTTCGGCGTGAGCCTTCTTCAGGAAGTCTGTATTCATGCACCAATATCTTAAACTGAGAAACAAAGATTACATGTCATTAGTCTGATATATCGTTTTCATACCTCACATGATTTTTAAATACATTTCAATTGATGATTTGTTCGCTCTGAATGGATCTCTCCAGTAACACCCTTTGGTGACAGCTGAACTAAACCCGGAATTCCCTGTGTATACACGCATATTAAAAATAGACATAAATAAACATATTTTTTATATACATAATGTCAAAGATTATCAACAAAATCACAAATTGAATTCTTTAAAACTCTAAGTGCTTAGTGCATTATCTACATACTATTAGTGTATAATTATAAGCATTGTGGACTCATGCCATTCATCTTCATTATTATTGTTCCCCACATGTCCGGCCCATACTATCATATATACCCCACACTTACCTGTATTTTTCACCCTCTGCTCCTCCCATCAGGGCCCACTTGCCTCTCACTCCTTTCCCCCCATACACGATCATGTAGCCACACTGTAAAAATTAGTCTAATATGCATTAGAGGATGTAACCATCAAAGAACTCAAAACACTAGTTCCATGTTTCTGTATTATGAGTCAGTAATATATATATAAATAAAATGTATATAAATGTTTCTCAGTTTAAGATATTGGTGCATGAATACAGACTTCCTGAAGAAGGCTCACGCCAAAACGCGTTGAAAAGGAATGCACTTCTGTATTTTTTAATAATCAATCAAATTGTCTAGTCTCTCACCATTTGCACATGTTTTGTCTTTTTTACTTATAATAATTTGTACGTATAATGAATTAAGAAAAACAATTGCTAAGAAAAAAAGATGTTATAAAAATAAAATATCATAAGAAATAAACACTAAAGTGTTTCCAGTCATTAGTTAGTTAGTTTTCCTTCCCTTCCTCTACCCGGCACATAACCCGGTGCACTTTTGTTCTGCCCTTACCCCCACCCTCTGGTTCATCATCACTGTAGATTATGGGGGGAAAAAGCAAGCACACCTGCCTGCTTCAGCTGACATGAATTAATTTGGGGTTGATTTATTAATGTGTCACTGTTTTAAAATTCCAGTCTGGCACCAGCTTCCTTATCTGTAATTTGCTTTCTGTTGCAGTGCAATTTTTTTTCCAGGACCTTTGTGGCCTACTTGTAGCTATTCTATGAGCCTGCTGTGAGGGTCAGAGCAGGGTCATACAATTGTTGCAACTAGCAACTGAACTCTGGAGGGGCCTTGTCAGGAAGCAGTACAGGGAATGGTTACTAATGATGAGTTTGAACTTTTGAACCTGCTGAATGCTTTCACTATTGCAAAACTCTATTTCTGCAGAACAGCATTACAGCAACTGTAATGCCCCAAACAAGCTTATATGAGAAAGTTGATTTCTAATCCAAAAGTTATCCAAAGAAAATCAAAAGGCCTCAAATCCAAAAAAGTGCAGGCAAATGTCAACCTGAGGAGTTATTCTGATAAAAATCATCATTTTCAGAAGGTCTATGCTGCTTGCTAGTAGATTTCTTGTGCAGAAAAGCAATTTTTGTAATTTCGCGAGTGCGAGATTGTTTCTGCCTGCCGCACCTACATGTTCGCAATTGCGAACTTACACCGCACGCCGCAAAATTGTATCACCAAGAAAAAGAAATCCGCTGCGTGCGAATTTGCGGATTTTCGGTAAATTCGCGAGCGTTCGCGGATTGCGAATTTACCGAAAATCCGCAAAATCCGCGAGCGGAACTGATTTTCCGCCCATGCTTAAAAAAAACCACTGAGTGATAATTTTCCAATTGTTGCATCCTTCATGGAAAATAGATCACATAAACCCACTAACATTATGGCCGTTTTAGCCCAACAAGAACTTGCAGTTGGCTCGCTGAACGGTTATACACTAAAATGGGGGAAAATTGATAAGGAAGCCACAACTAATAAAATAGTCAATTATTGCTGTGCCGAAATTACGAACTGTCTTGACCCTAATTTACAACCAAAGGAGGTCATAAACAGTTTTAATGCCGTCTTAAAAAATATACATAAAGAGTTAACTAGGACTTGTAAGCAAAAGTCTGAAACAAACCAAAATAACAGCTGGTTCAATTCGGCATGCACAAAGGCACACACAAGACTAAAAGAGGCCTTGAATAAGGATAAGAGGGACAGAGCTGAGGTTGGCAGACTAAGGAAAGAGTATGCTGTCGCGATCAGGTTAAGCAAACAAGAATTAAAAGCCGATTTATGGAATCGCCTCAGCAAAAGCACAGAGTCGAAGGATAGCGTAATGTTCTGGCACATAATAAGATCACCGTTTTTAACAAATAAAAATGAAACACCCTCCATCGACGTCCCTATACGCGAAGATGAATGGGTGACTTATTTTTCGAAAGTAGTAGATATTGACCACCCAGTCCCTCTAACGCAGGTTATATACCCAATTAACTTACAATTTTCCCATGAGGAGCTCCAACTGGCATTAAAAAACTCAAAAACTGGCAAAGCCCCTGGTCCAGATGGGGTTCCAGCTGATGTTTTTAAACATCTACCAGACCTATGGTCCCCCAACTTGACCAATCTTTTAAATGCTACATTAAAGGTAGGGCTATTAGATTCTTGGAAGTCATCGATATTGGTCCCGATTTATAAGAAAGGGGATCGAAATACTCCGTCCTGTTACAGGCCTATCTCCCTTCTGGACTCGCTTGGGAAGATGGCAGGGCGGATCCTTCTCAATCGACTCCAGGAGTGGGCAACTGACCAAGGAGTAATATCAGATATACAATACGGCTTTCGTGAAGGCCTAGGAACAGTGGACCAAGCACTTAATCTTTCCCTCCTAGCGGGTAAATACATGGAGGCTAAGAGGTCCACACTTTACATGGTCTACGTCGACTTATCAGCGGCGTTTGATTGTGTCGCGCACTCAGCATTATGGAATATAGTGCTGAAAATGGGTGTTGACCCAGCGATTGTTGATTTCCTCCGTGAAATGTATACAGGAACCACAGGTAGGGTAAGATTTGGGATTAAGGGGGAACTTACTGGAAGCTTCAGGGTGGAAAAGGGGGTCAGACAGGGTTGTGTGCTGGCCCCCTTTTTATTCACTGTCTATACTAATGGTTTGGAGGCAGCTATGCTTCAGGGCAGTAAAGATCTACCTACAATAGCTCGTCAGCAAATACCTGCATTACTATATGCCGACAATGCCGTTATTTTAGCAAGAACCCTAAACGAGCTCCAGTGTGCATTAGACAGATATTGTGCGTTCATGGCCACTCAGAACCTGAAACTAAACGTTAAGAAAACTTACACCATGCAGGCCGGGAAGGGGATCTGGAAACATCGAAGGTTGTTTGTAAAAGGTGAACCACTAGATAGAACAACAACCTACCCATACCTGGGGGAAGTAATAGATGAGAAGTTCAAGTGGAACCCAGCGGTCAACGCCAGGAAACTTACCTTTCTGAGTGAAATTGTCTCATTAAAAGCATTCTCACAAAGGCTGGGCCAACGTCCAATATAAGAAATGATAACAATATATAACGCAAAATGCATATCTACGGCAATATATGGGGCGGGATTATGAGGATTTGTAAATGTGGATGCTATTCAAAAGATTAAGAATTCCTTTTTAAGATACTTCCTCCCGGTCCCAAGGAGTAGCTCCACATACGCATGTCACACAGAATTGGGATTAGACTATATAACAGACATTATAAAACTACAGCCAGTAATGTTGTGGCGTAGAATATGGGTTACAGATCAATGCCATTTAACGGGATCCATCAATGAAGACACTCTGAACCTTGACCAGTGTAAAAAAATCAAATGGCTAGCCTTTGTCAAAGCAACAAAAGAGGACTTGGGCTATAAGAAATACTTTGACTATCCTTCCAGGATAAATGAAATTTCTAAGGCGGATCTAAAAAAGGAATGTCTTGCACACCTGAGACAGCTACGTCTAGTAACAGAGATCCACAAACAATCTATACAAAAAGCCATACTAGTGCAGACTGTCTTTGTATCGGAACCCTATTTGTCTTTTAGTCTAACCCAATACGAAAAAATGCTGCTAACTCGCTTAAGGTTTGACATGTTTCATTTGCTAGTTTCCTTCCCAATCCAAAATGACTGGGCGTCAACACGGTCACGTTGTCCGTGTGATGTGGTATCTACACAATCAACCATACACACTATCCTATTTTGTAAATTCTTTGTAGAACCCCGTAGACTTTGGTTACTCCCCATCTTAAAACTTTGGGGGCTTCGCCAATGCCGTCCTGCATTCTTGGCACTACAATATTTAGAAAATGAAAAATATGCCAAAGCAATTGTACGTTTTCTCAAATTTTGTATTCAACATCGTCGCAACCTATGAATTGTCCTGACTAGGAGCGACATAAAGAAGGCGTACAAATCATTAGGTTCTCAGATGAATGATAAATTGTATGTCACATCTTGCTGTTTTTTTAACTGAGCTGTCTTTTTAAACTAACTCTTCTTTAAACTGTTTTTAGCATTTTAAAATTGTGATTTTAATATAT
Source organism: Lissotriton vulgaris (assembly GCF_964263255.1). NCBI lineage: Eukaryota > Metazoa > Chordata > Amphibia > Caudata > Salamandridae > Lissotriton > Lissotriton vulgaris. The sequence goes on along the minus strand of NC_141689.1, from coordinate 1,290,907,346 downwards.
GATTAATTTTGTAAATCGTATTTCATGAATTTTTATGGTGTTCTTATCAAATGAACTACCGAATAAAATATTTTTGAATTGAATTGAATTTGCATGTACTACACCATGGTTTTCTTTGACCTTCTTTCTTCTTCTTCTTGGAAGTTTGGAACCCACCCTCTGTATTAGTTTGGGGCCCTGTTGAAGACTTCTGGTCTTTAGCTTTCTGCTTCCCACCCTTCTGGTCTGTTTTCTTCTGGTCACCACCCTGGTTCTGGTTCTGGTTCTTTTGCTTAACTCTGGTTCTAACCCATTTATCTGCCCTCTTTCCCAATTCTTGTGGAGAGGTCAAATCTGAGTCAACCAAATGTTGATGCAACTGCTGGTTCTGACAATTATTTAAAATGTGTTCTCTCATAAGCAAATTGTACAATCCTGTATAATCTGTAACCTTACTTCCCAGCATCCATCCTTCCAGAGCCTTAGTGGCAAATTCAACAAATTCAGACTAGTCCTGAGTCTGTGTCTACTGGGTGTCTCTGAACATTAACCTGTACTGTTCAATGGTTAAGCCTAACCCATCAATCAGAGCACTCTTCAGGACCAGGTAGTTTCTAGAATCCCCATCACTAACTGTGAGGAGTCTGTCTCGGCCTCTACCTTCAATGGAGAGCCACAAGATTGCTGCCCACTGCTCCTGAGGGATCTGCTGTACTTTGCAGGCTCTCTCAAGTGCAGTCGTTCATTTGTGGATTTCATCCCCAGCTTTGTAGGGGGGCACAATCTTACTCAGGTTCCTGTTATCAAAAAACCTGTCTTTATCCTTAGGGATAATGCTGCCACTAGTGGATCCTAATCCACTCTCTCTAGGCTGTCTTGCTCTAGCAAGTTTCTCTTGGGCCATGGCAACTTCTAATACTTGCTTCTGGATCCTAAGCTCAGCCTCTCTCATTTTGGCCTCATGTTCCCTTCTCTGAGGGCTAGTCATCTCCCTTCTGGAGCGACCACGAGAGCCTCTAGAAGCTCTGGAAGTGTTGGATTCACCCGAGTGATTCCTCCTCCTTTGCTCTTGGTTAAGTCCACTTGGGGGTCTGAATGGGTTGGACCCACTTTCAGTCCCAAATAGGCTTAAGTTAGCCTGGTTAAGCCTGCTGACTAACACCTGGCTATTTCTACCATCATCAGAGTCACTGCTCCCCCCTTCTGTCTCCTCTTCTTCTTCCTCCTCATCAGGCTGATTATCTCCAGTGACTTGGTCATCTTCATCTACCTGGACTATGGGGACAGGGGTATCAGTATTGTCATCTTCAGTGGGAGAGTCTCCTTCAGCATTCCCTGTGGGGTCTGCTTTAGAGGTCTTTAGAACTTCAGACTGGTCTAAAAGCTCTCTAAGGTGGTCTGTAGTAGGGGTTGGCCCTGTCCTAAGACCTCTTAAGGCACAATGCTGCCTTAGTTCCTTAAAGCAGAATATAGCAAATTTGGATGGTGCCCTTGGACGGTCACTCTCAACAGAGACATTCCCTGTGGGACCCTCTGCTCCAGACATTGCTCTAGTGTGGGTGGATATGTTGCAATCTACCTACACTGGTGTTTACCTACTAAACCTATCTAGTAGTTGTAGTCAGGGTGTGCTACTCCCTATCCTCTACAACAACTAATTTCAGTAGAACTTAAGCATACTAGTCTTGTTTTATATGTAACTAGCAGGTACCTGTATGATCTTTCAAATGATACTCTCAAAGATTGTAATGGTAAAACAACAGCAAGCTCAGATCCCAACCGCTGCTCACCAATGTGGGAAGTTGGCCTGGTATATGATGCTCACTAGTTCTAGTGATCACCTTGTACCATGCCAAGCAACCCTTATGATGATTGGTTGTAAGTCAACCTTATAGACCAGCTATCCTAGTAGCGTGGAGAAAGCAGTCTTAGGCTAAACTCTGTAAAGGCATGTGAAGTAAGCTGTTTTACCATACACAATCCCCTTGAATGCCAAATGAAAGGACACCACACAGATATATATTGAAAATATATATATATATTTATTTACTACAAAATCCCCTATACTCTTTATGAGCACAGAAGCAAATGCGTTAAAACAAAACACAGTTTAAATATACAAAAGTTGTACAATATGGATGAACCCTAGGGGCCACCTAAACCATATACTAAAATAGTGGTATAAGAACCACCTAGCTTAAAGGAAGTAGGCCTAGGGCCTGGGGAATCGCTGGAGCTGTTCGGGACTAACAGTGATGAAGTCGGGAAAGGCCCGCGGGACTCGGGTGCAGTGCGGAAAGTGCACGCATATGGTACGTAAAAGTTACAAAGTTAGTTATTAAGGAACCTTCCGAGTGACCTAGAAGAATGAAACTTTAGACACAGACACGAGAGGTGTGTACCAGTGTAGGAACACTGGTGTTGCTGAGTTACCTCACCCACAGGAAGCAGGTGCACAGGTGCGAAGTAGTGTCGGGTTTCGTCACGAAGGTCGATGGTGCTTGGAGTTGAAGATGCTGCAGGCGGCTCAATGTGAAAGAGTTCTGGTAGATCCAAGGGTGGATCTGAAGTGGTGAAGACCGGAAAGCAGAGGGGACAATGTTCAAAGTCACTAGCCAGTGACTACCATGGAACCAGGATGGAACCAGGCGATGTCGTTTGCAAACAGGCAATGAGGTGTAGCTTCTCTCTGCAGCCTCGTGGACATGAAGAGGTCGAGGATGTCCAGGAGTCGATCACGAGCTGTTCCACAAAGGCTCTAGCTGATGGCAGTGCCGGCAACTTGATCGGAGCAAACATGCCTTGGCTAATGCAAGCCACACAGGAAGTGAATAAAGGATTATCACTCGGACCAGCAAGGTCAGAGCGGGTGCTCTTTTTTACAGGAGTGGGGGCAAATCTGGAGCAACCAGACCCGCAGTGTAGATTGTAGGTTTCATCGCCAAGATGGACGCTGACCATGTGGCAAGTGGCTGGGATGGCGCGTCAAGTAGCACGATGCAAAAGGGCCCCACGCAAATCGTGGAGATGCTGGGGGGCTGATCTTTGGTGCAAGGGCTGCTCTGTTGTAGGGCTTCTCAATCCCCAAAGCACAGCATCGAGAGTGCCTCGAGTGCTGCGCAATCCGCTTTTCAGGGGTCTTCTGAGATGTCCGGTCCCACATCTCTCGGTGCCTCCACGGGTCCCTTCTTTGCATTGACTGTGGATCCGGCTGTGAGAAGTCTGGGAGTCTGGGTCTCGTCAGGCTCTGGTCTCGGGCTCTGGCAGGAGGCGGCGGCAAAGCAGATGTCGAGTTGCTGGATGGTGCCTGTGTTCACAGGGTGGCCTCTCCTAGGCCACAAGGGAGATGCTCTTCAGTCTTCTGTGCAGCAGAATGTCGAAGTCCGGCGTCTTCTTAGTTTTAAGTTGATTTCAGGATGATCTGAGGTGCTATGGCACTGCTCCCACTCTTATTCCCAATCTGAGGGGTGGATCACCTGCTAGGTCCCTCCTCTGGGTGGGACCAGGAAGGGGGGCGGTTACACCCCCTTTCCTTTGTCCAGCTCCTCACCAGGCCTGGGTCTGGAAAGTCCCAGGACCGGTTTGGACTGGCTTATGCACAAGGACACCTTGTGTGCCCCGGGCATGTCTGATTCTATTCAGCCCTGTCCTACCCAATACACAAATTCCTGTCTGGGGTGGTGCTCGCACCTCCCAAGGCAGGAAACCCTTTGTCCAAGCCTCCCTCGCTAGAAGGACTTCCAGCGGCAGGAGGTCAGACTTGTGTCTGTGGTGGCAGCATCCATTTTGTGAGCTGAGACTCTGGTTAACTTTAACCGGGGTTAAGGCTACATACATGTTGTGTCCCTCTAGAAGGGTGGAATGCTATCCCCATCAACAGAACTGTTGAGGGGATAGTATTCCAAATCGTTTGACACCTTACTCGACATGTTTTGATAAAGCCAAACCAAAGTTAGCATATAACCGCGAGGATTATAATGCACTTAAGAGTATATGGTATGGCAATATCCCGGAACAGCTAAGGGAGATGTTCCCGACAGCTGCAGACAGGCTCAGCTCATGCTAGAGCACCATCTCACATGAAACCAAGCACTCTGCCCCCAGGATTGCAGGGGCCTTCCATAGGAATGGCTTATAGGTTAACATGTGTCCAGTTAAGGTTAGATATAGGGATACTATATCTAAGCAAGAGGTGATTACACCAACTTACCCCAGCTGAGTGATCAGCCAGTTGTGTCAAAATATGGAGGCCAGGGCTGGCACAATACATGCTGCAGCCCCTGGTAGGCCTTGGCTACACCTATGCCCTGGGTACCTATGGTACACTGTTACAGTGGCCTATAAGGTGAACCAGTTCCAATTCGTAATGCACCTAGAGTGCATTGACAGTCATTTAGAGAGAGAACAGCAGGCTGTGGGTCTGATTAGCAGGCCCACAGCCACATTAAGTCATAAACCAGTGAAGCAAAAAGCAAAAATTTGGGGTGACCATAGGATAGCAGACCCTACTCTCCTACAGCGCCTGGCCTAGTCTTCTCAAAACAATACCACTCTTGGTCGAAGCTCTCAACTATCAATCGGATAAAATGGACACCCAATTTATGCTACTGGATACACTGGCTGTATTCGTGGTCGCTATTGATGGGAAGCTGGGCACCCTAAACACGCTTCTTCAAAACAAGCTGGAAAAGCCACAAGACGCAACCTGGAACAATAAAGGCGCATGTGGATGCGGCCCAATCATCGATAAACTGTCAACTCTCCCAACAATACTGAGTGACCTGTGCAAACAGCTCAAAAAGTCTGCCCAGCGCCAACAAACCAACCCCTGCAGCGGCATCTTCAAAGAAAAGCTGGACAACCCAAGGAACAAGGAACGGCTGGGAATCAACGAACAAGGAAACCCCAAAACAAGAGCCCTTCCATCCAATATACCCAAAAACATAGATGCTAGCATTACTGGAACATCAGACCGACTACTCTCTGAAAACTCGGAAGAAGAAAAAGGATATAAAAAATGAATGCTAAACAAAGAAGAGCAAAAAAACGTAAAGGTACAAAACATAAAATACAATCAAATCGCGAAGCCTTTATGCACCTCTTTGGGAAAATTCCAGCTACAGAACAAAGCACAGTTCAATCTGAGGGTGGCACTTATATATCAGAGGCCGAGGGTGGTACTAGCACACTTGAGACTTCTGCCAAGGTAATAGCCCCAACTCAACCAACTAGCGGGAAGGGGCAAAAAACCCAAAACTTGGAAACACTCGGACATACGACACCAGAAGCATCCGATGCAGGATCAGATGATTCACGCCCCCAACCTCGCGGGGCCAGTAAAGTAACTCTTGAATCCGACCCGAAACGGCCACCAAAAGTAGCACTAATTCTCCTCAAATAACAGAGCAAGAACCCACTCCGGGCAAAAGGCCTGTGAACAATTCGGGAACAAAAAAAGCATGGAAGGGAAAAGGGTCGACAGACATTCAACTATCCACAATCACCCAAGTGATTCAGTCTGCACAGACAGAAGAGGATACAACAACCACAGTGACTGCCGACCCAACGCGCCACCCCCCATGGCCCGGTGAAAACTACCAACCAGCTAAGCTGCCTGCACCAATTAAGAGTCACTGCAGTTAATACTAACCAGGCTAAATTAACTGCAACACGATCAGTAGAGCATATGCCATCAAGTCAACTTAATATAGAGAGTGGGTTCACAAACGAACAAAGAAATGTAACAGGCGCCACATGGTTCAACCCGGACTACATCTCGCAAGGAAGGCACGACATACTCAACAGAGGCAATATCCTACGGCTGCTATCCCACATCCCCTCTTTGGAAGAAGTGAACAGCTCTGACCTGGTATCCATCAAATTCACAGACAGTGATACAGGTAGTGAAAAAACAAAAGCAACTTGGGCAACTATGGCAATCACTCAGAATATAAAAGCAGAAGCAGAGACCTTTAAAAAATGGGGGATAACCATAAAACCATACAAAAAGCCAGGCTACCCAGAAATATTAATCCCGGTGGAAAAGGTGGCAGATCTAGCTACTGTAAAAAGCCCCAGAACCACTGTTCTAAGAGGAGCGGCAGGGCCAGGTGGAACAAACAATGTCCAACATACCAGCATCTCTCGACGGATCAGTGACGAAAAATCACCACCAAAAGGATCGTCTGATTTAAGATGGATGGCCAGAACTATAAACAACAACAAATGACAAACCAGACGACCGCAATCATGACCTATTACGAATATGCTCATGGAACATAAACTGCTTAGCCTCAAAAATATCTGACTCAGAGTTTATGGACTATATTAGAACTTTCGACGTCGTGGCACTACAGGAGACATGGCTTGCAGATCCCCCGCACCTTCAGGGATACCTGCGCTTCTACACTGGTGCAAAAAAGACAGCCAATTACAGGCACCTTCAAGGTGGTCTAGTAACGTATGTATCAGCGTCAAGCATCCTGACGGTAAAAGCAGAAGGGCCATCTTCCACAGCCACGCTGGCAGTAAACTTTCCCTTGGCGCAACCAAAAATCGGCATCGCTGATACAGACTTCACTTTAATTAATGCTTATGTTCATCCGAAAAAGAAAACAAAAGCAGTTAAAGATCTATGCAATTACATGGAGGAATGCATAAGGGAAAGACTTACAACTAACATCATTCTCACTGGTGACTTCAATCTCAACCTCATGGGCAGCTGGCAAGAAGATGAGATCCTAACCCAAAACTTAATTTGGGACATCCCACTACAAGGGAAGCCGCTAATATCCAAACAAACAAAACTAGGCAATAACTTCAACAATAGGGCCCTTAATGGAAGGACCTTCGGAGATAACCCTCCGCCCTTAAGGTTTCACTCAACAAGAACAAGCAGTATATTTGACTATACTTTCATTTCACTACCATTATTCCAACATATAAGCTCTTTTCGGATAGGCAGCAGTGGAGATAGCGACCATTGTCCTCAAGAAACTACCCTTGAAACCGTGAAGCCCAAACTCGAGCTACCCAATGAACCAAAAGAGTCGGCCTACACCATCAACTTAAAAAAAATCAAATACTCAGTAGTAACAGATGAAACTCTGTTTGAAAGGGCAAAACTGCATTTTGGGGGCTCGTACTGGATAAAGCGAAACTGCTAAATGGCAACAATTCACAAACTCTATGTCTACATACGCCACAAGATCTAAGCCACACGCAAAATCAAGCTACGACAGAGCGTGCAAATTTACTCAAGAGTATAAAGAAAAAATCAGAGGCATAAAAACATCAATTTACTGTACAATGAGAGAGCTTCAACAGAATCCCAGGGATATAGTGAAGCATGACCATCTACGGAAATTAAAATCAACATTGAAGAAACTAAGATGGGAAGCTAACAAATCCATTGAGGATAATCTATTTTGCAAGACTTCACTCTGACATTAAACGAAACGATAGGGCAAGGTTCTGAAAATCCATAAACTCGCTTGTAAGACCCACGCACGGGGTTTCTTCCACTATTACTGAAGAGACATGGGCAAATTACCTCAGAACCCACTTTAATCAGGTAACGGGAAACAATTAAGTGTCAATATCGGATCGCGAGACAGTCATTTGTAAAAAATTTCAGCCAACAGCGACATCAGACTTCTAGACGGCCAGAACTCGACTCTAAATGATGATCTGCCAAAATTACAAAATTCCATCCAGCGCCAAATTAAGAAAGGAAGAAGTGAGGGAGCTCCAGGACCGAATGGAATACCGCCAATCCTTTACAAACAAGATGTGAAGGGTTGGGCAGCAGCTTTCGAACCCCTTTTCCTGGAGATAAGACATTAGACCATCTTGCCAAGCTCCTGGAAGGGTTCCATTATTTCTCCACTTCATAAGGCAGGAGACAAGGCCTCCCCTCAAAACTATCGATTGGTGGCCTTAATTGATAATGAGGCAAAGTATTTCGCAGGCATTCTCCTAGATGAGCTGTTGGCATGGGCTACAGCGAGATCCCTAATCCCGGTCAACCAGACAGGCTTTGCCAAATTAGTAGGCACGATGACCAACATTTTGGCCATGGGCATGCTCATAGACAAGGCAGAATCGAATAAAATGCCCATCTATTTCTGCTTTATAGACTACAAGGCTGCCTTTGATCACATAAATCGGAACTTTTATAGTCTAAACTGAACGGTTGGGGAATATCAAGACCTCTGCTGGACCTGCTAATCAACCTTCACACAGAGACCTGGGTTCAGATAAAGGTGGGTGATGGATCAGTGCTGTCCAGGCGTATACAGACCAACAAAGGCCTGAAACAAGGCTGTGTCCTAGCCCCCACCCTATTTAACCTGTTCCTAGGTGACCTAGTACCGACTTTAAACAGCTGTAACTCCCACGCTCCAAAGCTAGGACGGCTACAACTACCCTGCCTACTATATGCAGATGATATAGTCTTAATAAGTCACACAAAGGTAGGGCTTCAACATCTCCTGAACGCAACATATAGCTACTCAAATGCAAATGAGTTGACAATAAATCTGGAGAAAACCCAGACGATGACCATCAGCAAGAACAAAAGAAAACCAACATCATGGTTTTGGAACAAGACAAGAATCGGAGACACGTCATCATACAAATATTTAGGAGTAAAGTTTGATAACAACTGGCAGTTCTCCACTCAGAGAACAAGCATACGAGGAAAGGGGCTATCCTTGGCAATTTCACTGAAAACACTTAACATCAAACTTTCTGGTCCTTCTCTTTTGCCACTAGTACAAGTAATCTGTGCTAAACTCCTCCCAACAATCACCTATGGGAGTGAGGTACTTAGAGGTAGGGACGCCAAGATCCTCGATAATACAATTACAGCTGCCTACAGAATTATTTTCAGCCTGCCTAAGAGAACCTCACCAGCCCAAATCAGGCTAAAATTTGGCATCCAACAACAGTTCCTGGCAAGACAGGGGGCCTATATCTCAGCCTGGGACAAAGTGAGGAAATCCAAAGAAGGAACATTAAATGAGCATCTATGGATAGAGCTTGAGCAACACCCATCCTCACCAGCAGCCAAGTTCCTCATGGGTAGTCTGGCAAATATGGGTTTAAATCAGCTTTGGGATACCCCAGTAAGCCACACAACACTCAAAAATCTGGTCAAGAAATCGATCAAACAATTATTGTGGGTTCAAGATAAGGCAACCCTCTCTAAAAGAACACACGGCTGGATGACCCTGAACTCTTACTCAATGAAAGCGCCACAGAATTACTTCAGAGTGGGTTACGCCAAATCCGTTAAAATGTGCTTCTTAAAGTATAGGCTGGGCTTGCCACCTTGTATTGAAAAGGGGACATGCTGCACTTGTTATGCTCCTGTGAGAAACTGCTGGACGAATGGAAATATCTGCTGAAACACCACTTCAATCGATAAGAGATACGCATACAAAGGAATGCAGTCCTTGCCTGTTTCTCATCTCAGGGTCCTCAGTTGAACTGCAGTTTTGTAAAATTTATGAAGGCAGTGGAAAAGAAGATGCCAAAAAAGTAATCTCTAAGGGTTTCGATACAGCTGACTAAGCATTGCACCTCCCACTGTCACTGCTGACTTGATGAAGACACCGAGAAATTAAAAACATTTTATAAACATAAAGTCTGAATCAATTTTTTTTTTAATTATCAGACATTCTGTGCCTAACCAAACCGAGGAACTGCGACTGTGTCACGCCAGTTTTATTGAACATGCAGTTTTAAAAATAATATTAAAAAAATTCTCTTTTAATCTGTTTTATATTGCAATGGTTTTAACCCCTTCAACACTGATGACGAGCTGGGCTCGTCATGGCGTAGCCTCCTCGCACGCTGATGACGAGCCCAGCTCGTCACGTAAAGTGCGTTTTAAAAAATCTCAGCGTACGAGCGGAATTCCGCTCGCACGCATGAGGTTATGTAACTATGCTAAATAAAAATTACTTACTTAAATTACTGTGTGTGTGTGGGGGGGGGCTCTATGTGTGTGGGTGTGTGTGGGGTGCTGTGTGTGTGTGGGGGGCTCTGTGTGTGGCTCTGTGTCTGTGTATCTGTGTGTGTGTGACTCTATGTGTGTGTCTGTGGCTCTGTGTGGGTGGCTCTGTATGGGTGTGTGGGTGGCTTTGTGTGTGTGGCTCTGTGTGGGTGTAAATGCAATAGGTCATGCATTTGCGAGCGATTAGGCTATAGGCATTGTAAATGACAATGCCATTTATTTAACGATTAAGCTATTGGCAATGTAAATGACTATGCCATTTATTTATGATTAAAAAAAAAAAATAATGAGCAATGCCAATAGCTCTACCTTTAATAATGCCGAGACCATTGCATTGTAAATGCTTGTTAACTGTACTCTTCAATTCAACAGGAATAGTATCTTTGTCAAACCCAGGGAACATTTCACTTTTTTCTGAATCAAATATTGACTTGGTAATTTTATGCAAAACATAATTATCTGGTGTCGGGAAAGCAATGCCATCTGGGGTTCAGTAAATGGCACAACTCATCTTGCAGAGTATATTGGGTCCAAGCAAATTTACAGGACTGCTATTGCACACCACAAAGCGATACATTTCCTTAAAGGAACCTATTTCCATCTCCACTGGTTGTGTGAGAGGGGTTTTATTCTGTCTATTCATTACGCCTACAACTTGGATGTATTCTCCAGAGAGAGGAAGGTTTGAAATTTCTACTGATCTAACTGTGGAACGGGTGGCACCAGTATCCACTAGGAAAGTAGCAACTATGCCATTCACCTTTCCATCCACAAAGGGACTCAACTGATCTACCTCTAGAGTTGTGCCAAACACGCACTCCACTACCTCTCCCAGGCACCATCAGAAACTCTCATCAGATTCATTTCCATCCAGTCTTAACCAATACTGTGAAGCCCCATCTGCACACAGCAATCTGTTTACCTGCTGTACTCCCTCGAATCCTGTCTCTGCACTGCATCTTTGAGGATTTACACTCAGTGGGAGAGGTGGTTGGTTCACCTGACTGCTAAGTAACTACCTGTTGTTGTGGCGGTGATTGATGATTCATCTCATTCTGCACCTGAGGATTCAATGTCTTATTTTCGGTGTGAACTTTTGGAGGTAATTTACACTCGTACTTCCAATGCCCTACCTTTCCGCAATTATCACATGGCCATTTTGTTTTTTGCTTCATCTATATTCATTTGACCTTTTACTTTTCCAATATTAAATTTAATTTTTGTATGACCTATTTCATTAGCCTGTTAATTAACTGTGCTTCTTGTTTTTATGCAACCTTTACCTGTGCCCTTTTTCTTTAATATTACTACGTCTAGCTTCAATGTCATCACTACAATATTTTGCATAACTCAATACCTCATCAACTGTACTGGACTGCCAACACATCATGTGCTGTTTTATAATGTCACTTATCTCAGGTCTCAATCCAAACACGAATCGATATACAAAGTGACTCATATCCTTCTCACTCAAAGTCTCATATCCACTATACTGTTTGAAAACTAGAAGTCATATTTCATAATAAGCACGTACACATTCTTTAGGTTCTTGGGTAGTTTTATTAATTTTCAACCCAATCCCTCTCTTTTGGAGCAATTTTATTTTTCCAAAATGTTATAACCTGTTCATATTTCCTCATTACTTCGGGACCTGGAGCTCCTGTTTTCGCATCTCTTGGAAATTCTTCCTTCAGCCAATCAATTGTAATTTTATATTCTGTCCACAAATCTGCAGGTACAACTATGTCAAACAATCCATCAAATCTTCCCACAAAACTTTTGAAACCTTTACAAACCTATCTACTTGTCTATACCATTCTACAGGTTTTTCTCATAATCTTGGGAAATGATTGGTTGATGACAATATATCTTGTCTAGTCCATGGCACATGTTCATAACCTCCTCCTGGTATTTCTCTCATCGGATATTTTACTACCACTGGTTCCTTTTCTTTAACAGGGAAAGCTAAGGATGCTTTATCAATTATCTCTTCCTTTTTCTTTATCCATGTACTTCTCCATCGATCTACGGCTACCCATTTTCTCAGCAATACAATCAACTCTTTTATCTGTGTTATACATCCTGATGTATTCAGATTCTCTATATCTTTCTTACTGAAATCTACTCTGTAGGGTTTCTGAAATATTTTAACTTTTGCAAACTCCTTTCCTAATTCATTTGCTGTTTCTTCTAATTTATCTTGCAGATGTTTTGCTCTCCAAGTTATACTTTTGCACATAAACATTAATTCATCATCTTGATATGATTTTAGTCTATCAGTACCAAATGTTCTGATAATCAGTTCTTCCATGTCTATTTTAATTCTAACCACATCCAAATGCTCCGGGCGGTGCGAGGCAGCCGGCGGGGTACCGGTTTCAGGTAGCAGGATGGACGAGCTTAGCCAAGCCTTGGCTGGCAGTTTTTCAGTGTCACAGGTGCCAAACAGCACAGCTGCACCACATCCACCTCTGGCACAGTAGAAATCAAAGTTCAGTTCTCTGGAGAAGGGAGAACGGAGCCGCAAGCTGTTGGCGCTGCAAACATTAAAACGCCTGGACTACGTAAATCGTGCACGGAGGCTGGCTGAAGATTACACTATCCTTGACTACATTTTCTGCAAAGTTACCCAAATGTACTACATCTTGGATGTTATGTGTTGGAGGGGCCATCCTGTGTACGATTGTCAGACGGATTTTCGCTTCTTCTGGATTGAGTCCATAGTGCAAGAAGAAGAAGGCCTGGATGTGGTAACCCGACTTAACCCGTTTAAATTTGTGAGGCTGCAAAGTTTTGCATGTTCACCAGAGAGCATCTGTGAAGTGTTGTCTACAGAGTTCACATTTAAGGGGAGGTTGAATTCAACCAGGATGATGTTGTCAGGAAGCCAGGAACGGCGTGGCCGGATCGGCGAGCGCAATGGGTGCTTGGAGCTGAAGCTCCGTGCAGACCCCGCGTGCCACAGAACGGCACTCGAACACCTCTTACCCCCCACAAAACAAAACTTTTGGGATCGGAATGTTAGCAGCAGCAGCGGAGTCGAAATCACTGAGTGACAATTACATTTGAGCCTAAAATCAGCCACCGTATACTTCGGGACCCGGTAAACAAGATGGCGCCTACGGCTTGCTAACCCGATACAAGCAGTGCAGAGAACAGCGCTGCTTCGCTGTTACACTCCTGGTACTGGTGCAGGCCCCAGAGATCTCTAAAAGAGCAAAACCCTATTTAGTTCCAGAGCGATCACTATTTATAATCACAGCTGAAGCCTGGGACATCTTGTGTGGTTCCGGCGCCGGACGCTCGAGAGAAGCTCTTTGGGCACCGAGACAGTCCGGGCATGACTCAGCAGTGGCGGTGGGAGCTTCCCGGGACCCTGGGCTGGTGACAGTGATTGGAGAGTATGCATAAGCACTGGAGTCTGCACATACCAAGACGCAGAAGCGGCTCTCTCCTGGGACCGAAGAAACTATGCCACGACTCCTCTGGCCACACAGATGCCGCGCCACTGGAGCTGGGAGGGCAAGGAACGTTCTCTCGAGCTCCCAACTGCCTGCAGTACGGCATCAAGAACAGGGGCAGCCTGGGATCCACTGTGGACCTTCAGGTTGGATCAGTGCAGCCAGTATTTAAAAAAATGAACAATAGCAAGGGCCAATGAATGTATCCCGGTCACCTACCCAGCTGGACATTAGGCAGACGTTCCTTTGTCTCTCTGTCAAACCCCTTTACCCTACCCTCTTCCCCTCTACGCTCCCTTCTTCTTGCTTTCTATCCCTTTATTGCGTTTCTGTTGAAGCCAGCTATTTAACCGATGCCCAGTGGAGCTACCTGATAGATGGAAAGGAGATGGGCTGCGGAGTCCCCCTCTGCCATCACCTACGCAGCTGGACCCTGGGTAGACTTTCCCTTCGTCTCTCCATCATATCTATTCCCTACCCCTTTTACCCTTTCCTCCTCTCCCTTCTCCACCCCAAATGTTGTTACCGGTATCTTTGGTAACTTGTAACTGATGAAAGTTTGCAACTATGTGGAAACTTATGTAAAGCGCTCTGATACCTTCGGGTCTAGCCAGTGCTATATAAAACTCTTTAAATAAATAAATAAATACAAGTTTTGGTTCGGTATCTTCTTCTGCTGTTGGCCCTACTGGTGTTTTAGATAAGTCTATTCTATCTACACTTCTTTCTGGAGGTTCATTTGCTGATTCTGATCCCGTATGAACTCTATATATTGGGCTTTGATTTATTGTCAAATTGATAGGTGGTGTTGTTCTAATTGTGCCTTTTGATTCATTGAGGTCAGAATACATTTTTTATCGTACTTTTTGCATACTGGCATAAGGAATTGTAAACAAATGCTCATCTATTTTCTGATTCTCAAATAACGGTATCCCAGGACCTATAGTTACTGGAACAGTTACAGCTTCTACATTCCTCGTCAATTCTTTTATTTTTTCAGCTAATTCTTTGGTTGATCTTTCTAATTCTGAAGTACTAGGTTTTATAGTCTGTGGTATCTCCTGTTTTTCAAATGGGCTTTTTATTTCATAAAATCGTTTTGGGGTTTCATTTATTTGAGTCTCTATTGGTGGTGCATTTGGTGTCACCACTGCATAATTCTGTTGATATGGTAGGGGTATCTTATTTAGAATATCCTCCAACACCTCGTCTTCTTTATCACTAATTCCATATTCACTTTTTTCTGGTATTCCATGTTTTCATTTCTCCCCCATTTTCTTCCCACTACCTGATCCACTGTTCTAACAGGTTACATACCATCTCACATATCAGCATACCTCCATCGTCTCATCCCTGTCTCATGAATGGATTCCTGTAATTTTCCTGAACTATATCGGTTTTCTTTTGTATCTCAGAATCTCTCACTTTCTCTCTCATACATCTCATCTTCCCATTCGTTCAAAGTTACAAATTGTGTCGGTCTAGGTCTCGGCTCAAGTTTCATAATTTTCTCTCTTGAATTCCGTAACAACGCTGAGCTAAATGAACCTATCTCTGGAAATGCCAACACTCAATCATTTTTAGTATATTTCACCCAATTCTCTAGCTAAATACAAGTATGATAGTCATATTTCGTCATCGTATATGATGCAGGCGTTTTCTGAGGAGGAAGCACTTTGCCTTCTCTTGTGATTATGTCTTTGTCTTTTTGAAAAGATTGTTGATCTTCTTAAACCATATTGTTTTCTCTTTTTCTTGCTCATAACGATAGTAAGCCATTTTCGACGGATTCTTCTTCTCTAACAAAGTCGTACCCTTCCTTTCAACCTACTCTGATATTTTGTCCTATTCCAGCCCGGAACACTCTAACGCACCAATCAAAATAGCTCACGTCATGTTCACACTGTCTTGTCCCAGCGCGATTCACACTAACACACCAATCAGAATTGCTCACCCTCTTGCAACTGGCCAATCCCAGCACGGCTCTTGCTGATGTCAGCTCTACTCTCGCTTTTGCTGACCCCTCCTTTACAAAATTTATCGGCACTGTATTTATAAACTTTTTGCTGATGAAAATCAGTTAATTACAACACAAAACACATTTCCATTGTCTGTTTCACTAAACCAAAGAGATAGTTTGTTCAAGCCTTCAAGAATTCTGTATTTCCAGTATGCAGCGCTTATCTCTACCCTACCACAGAATTTAATTTTCGTCGATAAGGTAGCACTTCCCTCTACCTTACCCTTCTAACATGCAAAAGGCAGACTCATTTCTCTCGGGATAAAACACACGTAGAGACTATACTACTCCTGAGAATTAAGGCCAGAGTTTCAAAAAAATACCTAACGCTATTCACTCAACTCGACTCACACAAGAATTCCCTGACATAACACCTTCCTGTGTTATCACAATATTGAAACCAGACAATGCACAATTCCTTGTGACTACCTTGTCACATATATCCACTCCTTATTTCCCCGAAACTTCAAAATTTCCGACTACATATAACGTAATACAAACTCAACATATAGTGTTGAAAATAGAACATCAATAATCAATAATCTCCAAACTGACCTATAGAAACCATAACTCTGCTCCCAAGAAATCTGTTGCAGTGGGTCTAACAAAAAACCCACTATCTATATCACCAATCCAGGAGCAACCTCTTTTATTTTACTCATCAGGGGGGCCCATAGCACTCTGAGTCACACACACGCATCCCCTCACCACACAGCCCCTGAATCATTGAAAAGTAGACGAGCTGCAAGACATGCGGGGTACCTTATTAACCTATACAGTAACTTCATACATTATATACATTAGAATTTAAACACCTAACTGTCATAAGGAACAACATAAAGGTACTCCACTATTTGGTTGATGGACCAGCTAGTAGGAATCAGTTGATAGCGATTAAGTCCAGCTCAATCACAATATTCTTACGACTTTTAACATTTATTCGTCATGACTTTATTTAATAAACACAGACTTTAGTTCATATTTTATAGAGTTTTATCTAAATCCATTAAAGAGAAATTTTACATTGCAAAAGATGTATTAAACAAGTATATTCTAAACACTATTCAATATATTTAAGCAAAGAAAAATGAAAATACTAATTACCCCTTGGCCAAAAGGCGATGATAGAACCACAGAACATAGGACAGGTTCCCAAGCTGACTGTCTTTCCAACCTCCTCAATGTCTCCAATGACATAGAATCTCCACAACAGATCTTGTTTCTTTTCCCCATCAAAGTTCAAAGTCCCACATTTTCAAAGTCTTTTTCACCATAAAGAAAAATGGTCCTACCCGACAGCATGTCGTGCTGAGTAAAGGTGCGAAAAATAACAGCCTCACCAAAATAATTTACAAAGCTATTTTATACCCTTTCACAAAATTTCTAAACACCAAATTGAAACTTTTAGGGGCTAAAGTCATCTCTCATTGGTCCATTGGAGGGGTGGCGATGATCACCTCATGTCCTCCTTGCTCAAACCAGTTCGTAAAAGTGCAAATTCATACCATTAGTTTTCATGACTTCATCCAATGTTCACATTTGTACTCGTTTAGCACTTTTCAACAGTTCCTTGCATTCAGGTTTCAATGTTTATATGTTTCCCAGGCTTTTAAAGCAGACAACTATGGCACAACTCTAGTTGCAGGCCAGACTGGCCTTGACATCTCTTGCTCCGGGTTTAAGCCATACACATGTGACTGAGCATACACTCTTTACGTATGCAAGGGGGCCATCTTAAATTTCAATTTCACCATTGCGTTTCTTAGCTTCAGCCACTTTTCAGACTGGACCGATCAGGACAAAATGGAAACTAATATGAAAACAAACATAATAGAAGTTAAATATAGTGAATAGGCCCGTCTGTTTACCTCCCAACATTCTAATTACCCATGTTAGGTGTTACTTAGCGAAGCTCCCTATCTCGAGAAGCAACATATAAAGCAATTTTACTTACCATATGCATTCTTTTGCCACAATACCATTCTACCATATGCACAAATAAATGAGTTTACTCCTTTATGTCTACGCAATCACAGTTCTATATTAGTTTGACTCATGTTTTATCAATAAATTAATTTAATGGTGTGGAGGTTTTCCTCCACGCCTAATCGTCATCTTCGATGCAGTAAAGCAACTATTTTTTCTATTTTTATGCTGGTAGGTATTAACTTTGAGTCTCTCCTTTGCAATATAGTAGTAAATGTGTGAATTGTTACTTGCTGGTACACTTATATATATGAAAACGCTAAGGGGCAGCTTTACGAGCCGCCTGCATCACTGGTATATCACTTTTTGTGATGTATAGAAGGCACATTTCACTTCTCCATATTTACAAGGAGAGGAAATGCCAACCTGTGTGACTTTTCCTCTCCTTGTAAATATGGCCCTTTCACACGCACTCCCCAGGGGAGGCGTAGTGAGGCGCAACAACGAGAAATGTTTTCATTTCTACTCGTTTTTCCTCTTTCAAAGTGTGCTGCATTCTACAGCATGCATTGAAATAGGAAAATGCCTGTAGTAATTGTTTTTTTGCAGAAAGGTGCCCCTTCCTGCACAAAAACAATCTCCCCATGACACAGGCATCTTTGCACCATGGTGCAAGGGTGCCTGCTCTGGTGCATGGCTGCAGTTTGTGTGCCAGTACAGGGAAGACCACAGGAATGCAACATATTATTGTGAATATGTTGCATTCCTGTGCTTTGGAAGTGCTGTAGCATAGAGCAGCCAAAGGGCTTTTTATGCAACGCTGCAGCCCTTCCTTGTAGATCTGCACCTTAGGTCTGATTAAGAGTTTGTCCATGGATAGTAAAGCCCCTAATAAATCACGATAGTGCGTGGTGAAATTCTCTTGATACAATCGGTTTTGATTGGTTGCAGTAAATATCTTGTGTCAAGGGCATGTCAGTTGATAGCAGTTTATCATTGCAGGTTTTTTTTACCTTCATGCCAGTTTGGGAAGGGTGCTTACTATAGCAAATCCATGCAATCAGTTGTGTACCTAGGACAATGCTTTACCAAGGCAGGCTAGACCGTAATACACTTTTCTGGCTGCTATCTGTTCTCCCTAGGCAAGTCTCTGACCTGCACATTCCTGTGCCAGCTACAGGACAGGCCAGCCAAGCAAGGTTACTTATAGGTCTGTTATTAACAACAGTATATTTGCTACACCTGTAAGAAACGTTTTGTGTTCAAGTCACTGGTTTGAGTAAGTTTAAGCAGGGCTGTCCGTGCCCCATAAGAAACAAACACCTATAAAAAACAGAGGAAAAGACCATCATAACCTGATGCCAACTGAACATGCCTGAATACCACAGAGCTGAACTGTACTGCAGTGCACAATAAGAACATAATAAATTGGTTGTGTTCTTCTAAACTTTCAAATGTGGCTCACGATCTGAATCCTTGATGGGCTTGACAAGAGTTGCCATTAACTAGGACTATAAGAAGAATTTGTGAGCTAGAATAGTCACATTTTCACATCTGAGATAAGCTCTGTGCATCAGTACAGAGGAAGGGCCAGATCAGTGGCAGGGCACTTTGACCATCCTACTGCAAATGTCAGAGATGTACCCGGGCACTTAGGTTGTTGAGTCAAATTGAGGACAAGGAGGTAATCTGCATGCTGAGAATTTTTTCTAACTCTCTAGCTTGCTGAAAGAGCCACAGACACACAGCTACTTCAAGCCCATCGGTGATGACTGTCTACCTCCTCTGACAAGGAAATTGCCAAAGACGAGAGTGCTTCAATGTAGTCCTGCCTAAAGATCATTTTTCCATACCTCAGAAAGACATGAAGAATCTCAACAAATATTTGGTACTCTCCTGGCTGGACCACTGTAATTCTTTCCTTGCAGACCTAACCTAGGCCCATTTATCTCCTTTAATATCCATTCTACACTAGGCTGTGCATTTCATTTATGGGTCAAAAGAAATGCCCATATCACATCTATGATGATAACTCGACACTAGCTTCTAATTGAAGCAAGGAGCACATACAAAACTGCTTGTTTCACTCAAAAACGATTCAGAAAAGGGGGTGCTGATGAAAAGAGTGTCTGAATTAAGCATACCACTCTTACCCAGTCCAAAGATCAGGGCTTGATCCATCACCATTATTTAGCTCACTGCACCATCCCAGCTCAGAACCTGGCTATATGCAAATTAGTCTGTCCCTGGGCCCAGTGCATCATGGAAACAGGGCAGACCAAACTACCAAGCCAATTCTTCACCAGAAAGGAGACAAGCTTTCGGGGACCGGTTTCTGGCATTTCAGCCGTCGTCGGCCCGGCTTGCATGAATCCTGATGGTGCAGTGAGCAAGGGACTCATGTCTGAGTTTACCCTGCCACACCTATAGTGGCCAAAAACGATTCAGAAAAGGGGGTGGTTATGAACAGAGTGTCTGAATTAAGCAGACCACTCTTACCCAGTCCAAAGATCAGGGTTTGATCCATCACCGTTATTTAGCTCACTGCACCATCCCTGCTAAGAACCTGGCTATATGCAAATTATTCTGTCCCTGGCCCAGTGCATCAAGGGAACAGGGCAGACCAAACTACCAAGCCAATTCTTCACCAGAAAGGAGACAAGCTTAAGGGGACCGGTTTCTGGCATTTCAGCCGTCGTCGGCCCGGCTTGCTTGAATCCTGATGGAGCAGTGAGCAAGGGACTCATGTCTGATTATACCCTGCCACAACTATAGTGGCCAAAAACGATTCAGAAAAGGGGGTGGTGATTCAGACACTCTGTTCATCACCACCCCCTTTTCTGAATCATTTTCTCCACCATAAGCGTGGAAGGGTATACTCAGATGTTAGTCCCTTACTCATTGCACCATCAGGATTCAAGAAAGCTGGGACGACGACGGCTGAAATGCCAGAAACCGGTCCCTGGAAGCTTGTTTCCTTCCCAGTATAAGAATTGGCTTGGTAGTTTGGTTTGCCCTGTTCTCATCATGCACTGGGACAGGAACATACTAATTTGCATGTAGCCAGGTTCTCAGCTGGGATGGTGCAGTGAGCTAAAAAACGATGATGGATCAAGCCCTGATCTTTGGACTGGGTAAGAGTGGTCTGCTTAATTCAGACACTCTGTTCATCACCACCCCCTTTTCTGAATCATTTTGTCCTCCATAAGCGTGGAAGGGTATACTCAGATGTGAGTCCCTTGCTCATTGCACCATCAGGATTCAAGCAAGCCGGGCCGACGACGGCTGAAATGCCAAAAACCGGTCCCCGGAAGCTTGTTTCCTTCCCAGTATAAGAATTGGCATAGTAGTTTGGTTTGCCCTGTTCCCATCATGCAGTGGGACAGGAACAGACTAATTTGCATGTAGCCAGGTTCTGAGCTGGGATGGTGCAGTGAGCTAAAAAACTGTGATGGATCAAGCCCTGATCTCTGGACTGGGTAAGAGTCGTCCGCTTAATTCATACACTCTGTTCATCACCACCCCCTTTTCTGAATCATTTTGTCCACCATAAGCATGGAAGGGTATACTCAGATGTGAGTCCCTTGCTCATTGCACCATCAGGATTCAAGCAAGCCGGGCCGACGATGGCTGAAATGCCAGAAACTGGTCCCCGGAAGCTTGTTTCCTTCCCAGTATAAGAATTGGCTTGGTATTTTGGTTTGCCCTGTTCCCATCATGTACTGGGACAGGAACAGACTAATTTGCATGTAGCCAGATTCTGAGCTGGGATGGTGCAGTGAGCTAAAAAACGGTGATGGATCAAGCCCTGATCTTTAGACTGGGTAAGAGTGGTCTGCTTAATTCAGACACTCTGTTCATCACCACCCCCTTTTCTGAATCATTTTGTCCACCATAAGCGTGGAAGAGTATACTCAGATGTGAGTCCCTTGCTCATTGCACCATCACGATTCAAGCAAGCCTGGCCGACGACGGCTGAAATGCCAGAAACCAGTCCCCGGAAGCTTGTTTCCTTCCCAGTATAAGAATTGGCTTGGTAGTTTGGTTTGCCCTGTTCCCATCATGCACTGGGACAGGAACAGACTAATTTGCATGTAGCCAGGTTCTGAGCTGGGATGGTGCACTGAGCTAAAAAACGGTGATGGATCAAGCCCTGATCTTTGGACTGGGTAAGAGTGGTCTGCTTAATTCAGATACTCTGTTCATCACCACCCCCTTTTCTGAATCATTTTGTCCACAATAAGCGTGGAAGGGTATACTCAGATGTGAGTCCCTTGCTCATTCCACCATCAGGATTCAAGCAAGCCGGGCCGACGACGGCTGAAATGCCAAAAACCGGTCCCCGGAAGCTTGTTTCCTTCCCAGTATAAGAATTGGCATGGTAGTTTGGTTTGCCCTGTTCCCATCATGCAGTGGGACAGGAACAGACTAATTTGCATGTAGCCAGGTTCTGAGCTGGGACGGTGCAGTGAGCTAAAAAACGGTGATGGATCAAGCCCTGATCTTTGGACTGGGTAAGAGTGGTCTGCTTAATTCAGACACTCTGTTCATCACCACCCCCTTTTCTGAATCATTTTGTCCACCATAAGCGTGGAAAGGTATACTCAGATGTGAGTCCCTTGCTCATTGCACCATCAGGATTCAAGCAAGCCGGGCCGACGACGGCTTAAATGCCAGAAACCGGTTCCCGGAAGCTTGTTTCCTTCCCAGTATAAGAATTGGCTTGGTAGTTTGGTTTGCCATGTTCCCATCATGTACTGGGACAGGAACAGACTAATTTGCATGTAGCCAGGTTCTGAGATGGGATGGTGCAGTGAGCTAAAAAACAGTGATGGATCAAGCCATGATCTCTGGACTGGGTAAGAGTGGTCCGCTTAATTCATACACTCTGTTCATCACCACCCCCTTTTCTGAATCATTTTGTCCACCATAAGCATGGAAGGGTATACTCAGATGTGAGTCCCTTGCTCATTGCACCATCAGGATTCAAGAAAGCCGGGCCGACGATGGCTGAAATGCCAGAAACTGGTCCCCGGAAGCTTGTTTCCTTCCCAGTATAAGAATTGGCTTGGTATTTTGGTTTGCCCTGTTCCCATCATGTACTGGGACAGGAACAGACTAATTTGCATGTAGCCAGATTCTGAGCTGGGATGGTGCAGTGAGCTAAAAAACGGTGATGGATCAAGCCCTGATCTTTGGACTGGGTAAGAGTGGTCTGCTTAATTCAGATACTCTGTTCATCACCACCCCCTTTTCTGAATCATTTTGTCCACCATAAGCGTGGAAAGGTATACTCAGATGTTAGTCCCTTGCTCATTGCACCTTAAGGATTCAAGCAAGCTGGGCCGACGACGGCTGAAATGCCAGAAACCGGTCCCCGGAAGCTTGTTTCCTTCCCAGTATAAGAATTGGCTTGGTAGTTTGGTTTGCCCTGTTCCCATCATGCACTGGGACAGGAACAGACTAATTTGCATGTAGCCAGGTTCTGAGCTGGGATGGTGCAGTGAGCTAAAAAACGGTGATGGATCAAGCCCTGATCTTTGGACTGGGTAAGAGTGGTCTGCTTAATTCAGATACTCTGTTCATCACCACCCCCTTTTCTGAATCATTTTGTCCACCATAAGCTTGGAAGGGTATACTCAGATGTGAGTCCCTTGCTCATTGCACCATCAGGATTCAAGCAAGCCGGGCCGACGACGGCTGAAATGCCAAAAACCGGTCCCCGGAAGCTTGTTTCCTTCCCAGTATAAGAATTGGCATGGTAGTTTGGTTTGCCCTGTTCCCATCATGCAGTGGGACAGGAACAGACTAATTTGCATGTAGCCAGGTTCTGAGCTGGGACGGTGCAGTGAGCTAAAAAATGGTGATGGATCAAGCCCTGATCTTTGGACTGGGTAAGAGTGGTCTGCTTAATTCATACACTCTGTTCATCACCACCCCCTTTTCTGAATCATTTTGTCCACCATAAGCGTGGAAGGGTATACTCAGATGTGAGTCCCTTGCTCATTGCACCATCAGGATTCAAGCAAGCCGGGCCGACGACGGCTTAAATGCCAGAAACCAGTTCCCGGAAGCTTGTTTCCTTCCCAGTATAAGAATTGGCTTGGTAGTTTGGTTTGCCCTGTTCCCATCATGCACTGGGACAGGAACAGACTAATTTGCATGTAGCCAGGCTCTGAGCTGGGATGGTGCAGTGAGCTAAAAAACGGTGATGGATCAAGCCCTGATCTTTGGACTGGGTAAGAGTGGTCTGCTTAATTCAGACACTCTGTTCATCACCACCCCCTTTTCTGAATCATTTTGTCTACCATAAGCGTGGAAGGGTATACTCAGATGTGAGTCCCTTGCTCATTGCACCATCAGGATTCAAGCAAGCTGGGCCGACGACGGCTGAAATGCCAGAAACCGGTCCCCGGAAGCTTGTTTCCTTCCCAGTATAAGAATTGGCTTGGTAGTTTGGTTTGCCATGTTCCCATCATGCACTGGGACAGGAACAGACTAATTTGCATGTAGCCAGGTTCTGAGCTGGGATGGTGCAGTGAGCTAAAAAATGGTGATGTATCAAGCCCTGATCTTTGGACTGGGTAAGAGTGGTCTTCTAATTCAGACACTCTGTTCATCACCACCCCCTTTTCTGAATCATTTTGTCCACCATAAGCGTGGAAGGGTATACTCAGATGTGAGTCCCTTGCTCATTACACCATCAGGATTAAAGGAAGCCGGGCGGACGACGGCTGATATGCCAGAAACCGGTCCCCGGAAGCTTGTTTCCTTCCCAGTATAAGAATTGGCTAGGTAATTTGGTAAGCCCTGTTCCCATCATGCACTGGGACAGGAACAGACTAATTTGCATGTAGCCAGGTTCCGAGCTGGGATGGTGCAGTGAGCTAAAAAACAGTGATGGATCAAGCCATGATCTCTGGACTGGGTAAGAGTGGTCCTCTTAATTCATACACTCTGTTCATCACCACCCCCTTTTCTGAATCATTTTGTCCACCATAAGCATGGAAGGGTATACTCAGATGTGAGTCCCTTGCTCATTGCACCATCAGGATTCAAGAAAGCCGGGCCGACGATGGCTGAAATGCCAGAAACTGGTCCCCGGAAGCTTGTTTCCTTCCCAGTATAAGAATTGGCTTGGTATTTTGGTTTGCCCTGTTCCCATCATGTACTGGGACAGGAACAGACTAATTTGCATGTAGCCAGATTCTGAGCTGGGATGGTGCAGTGAGCTAAAAAACGGTGATGGATCAAGCCCTGATCTTTGGACTGGGTAAGAGTGGTCTGCTTAATTCAGACACTCTGTTCATCACCACCCCCTTTTCTGAATCATTTTGTCCACCATAAGCGTGGAAGAGTATACTCAGATGTGAGTCCCTTGCTCATTGCACCATCACGATTCAAGCAAGCCTGGCCGACGACGGCTGAAATGCCAGAAACCAGTCCCCGGAAGCTTGTTTCCTTCCCAGTATAAGAATTGGCTTGGTAGTTTGGTTTGCCCTGTTCCCATCATGCACTGGGACAGGAACAGACTAATTCGCATGTATCCAGGTTCTGAGCTGGGATGGTGCACTGAGCTAAAAAACGGTGATGGATCAAGCCCTGATCTTTGGACTGGGTAAGAGTGGTCTGCTTAATTCAGATACTCTGTTCATCACCACCCCCTTTTCTGAATCATTTTGTCCACAATAAGCGTGGAAAGGTATACTCAGATGTTAGTCCCTTGCTCATTGCACCATAAGGATTCAAGCAAGCTGGGCCGACGACGGCTGAAATGCCAGAAACCGGTCCCCGGAAGCTTGTT
Source organism: Lissotriton vulgaris (assembly GCF_964263255.1). Lineage (NCBI taxonomy): Eukaryota > Metazoa > Chordata > Amphibia > Caudata > Salamandridae > Lissotriton > Lissotriton vulgaris. Next base: position 1,290,882,135 of record NC_141689.1, on the reverse strand, counting down.
TCCTTCCCAGTATAAGAATTGGCTTGGTAGTTTGGTTTGCCCTGTTCCCATCATGCACTGGGACAGGAACAGACTAATTTGCATGTAGCCAGGTTCTGAGCTGGGATGGTGCAGTGAGCTAAAAAACGGTGATGGATCAAGCCCTGATCTTTGGACTGGGTAAGAGTGGTCTGCTTAATTCAGATACTCTGTTCATCACCACCCCCTTTTCTGAATCATTTTGTCCACCATAAGCATGGAAGGGTATACTCAGATGTGAGTCCCTTGCTCATTGCACCATCAGGATTCAAGCAAGCCGGGCCGACGACGGCTGAAATGCCAAAAACCGGTCCCCGGAAGCTTGTTTCCTTCCCAGTATAAGAATTGGCATGGTAGTTTGGTTTGCCCTGTTCCCATCATGCAGTGGGACAGGAACAGACTAATTTGCATGTAGCCAGGTTCTGAGCTGGGACGGTGCAGTGAGCTAAAAAACGGTGATGGATCAAGCCCTGATCTTTGGACTGGGTAAGAGTGGTCTGCTTAATTCAGACACTCTGTTCATCACCACCCCCTTTTCTGAATCATTTTGTCCACCATAAGCGTGGAAGGGTATACTCAGATGTGAGTCCCTTGCTCATTGCACCATCAGGATTCAAGCAAGCCGGGCCGACGACGGCTTAAATGCCAGAAACTGGTCCCCGGAAGCTTGTTTCCTTCCCAGTATAAGAATTGGCTTGGTATTTTGGTTTGCCCTGTTCCCATCATGTACTGGGACAGGAACAGACTAATTTGCATGTAGCCAGATTCTGAGCTGGGATGGTGCAGTGAGCTAAAAAACGGTGATGGATAAAGCCCTGATCTTTGGACTGGGTAAGAGTGGTCTGCTTAATGCAGATACTCTGTTCATCACCACCCCCTTTTCTGAATCATTTTGTCCACCATAAGCGTGGAAAGGTATACTCAGATGTTAGTCCCTTGCTCATTGCACCATAAGGATTCAAGCAAGCTGGGCCCACGACGGCTGAAATGCCAGAAACCGGTCCCCGGAAGCTTGTTTCCTTCCCAGTATAAGAATTGGCTTGGTAGTTTGGTTTGCCCTGTTCCCATCATGCACTGGGACAGGAACAGACTAATTTGCATGTAGCCAGGTTCTGAGCTGGGATGGTGCAGTGAGCTAAAAAACGGTGATGGATCAAGCCCTGATCTTTGGACTGGGTAAGAGTGGTCTGCTTAATTCAGATACTCTGTTCATCACCACCCCCTTTTCTGAATCATTTTGTCCACCATAAGCTTGGAAGGGTATACTCAGATGTGAGTCCCTTGCTCATTGCACCATCAGGATTCAAGCAAGCCGGGCCGACGACGGCTGAAATGCCAAAAACCGGTCCCCGGAAGCTTGTTTCCTTCCCAGTATAAGAATTGGCATGGTAGTTTGGTTTGCCCTGTTCCCATCATGCAGTGGGACAGGAACAGACTAATTTGCATGTAGCCAGGTTCTGAGCTGGGACGGTGCAGTGAGCTAAAAAATGGTGATGGATCAAGCCCTGATCTTTGGACTGGGTAAGAGTGGTCTGCTTAATTCAGACACTCTGTTCATCACCACCCCCTTTTCTGAATAATTTTGTCCACCATAAGCGTGGAAGGGTATACTCAGATGTGAGTCCCTTGCTCATTGCACCATCAGGATTCAAGCAAGCCGGGCCGACGGCGGCTTAAATGCCAGAAACCGGTTCCCGGAAGCTTGTTTCCTTCCCAGTATAAGAATTGGCTTGGTAGTTTGGTTTGCCCTGTTCCCATCATGCACTGGGACAGGAACAGACTAATTTGCATGTAGCCAGGTTCTGAGCTGGGATGGTGCAGTGAGCTAAAAAACGGTGATGGATCAAGCCCTGATCTTTGGACTGGGTAAGAGTGGTCTGCTTAATTCAGACACTCTGTTCATCACCACCCCCTTTTCTGAATCATTTTGTCTACCATAAGCGTGGAAGGGTATACTCAGATGTGAGTCCCTTGCTCATTGCACCATCAGGATTCAAGCAAGCTGGGCCGACGACGGCTGAAATGCCAGAAACCGGTCCCCGGAAGCTTGTTTCCTTCCCAGTATAAGAATTGGCTAGGTAATTTGGTAAGCCCTGTTCCCATCATGCACTGGGACAGGAACAGACTAATTTGCATGTAGCCAGGTTCCGAGCTGGGATGGTGCAGTGAGCTAAAAAACAGTGATGGATCAAGCCATGATCTCTGGACTGGGTAAGAGTGGTCCTCTTAATTCATACACTCTGTTCATCACCACCCCCTTTTCTGAATCATTTTGTCCACCATAAGCATGGAAGGGTATACTCAGATGTGAGTCCCTTGCTCATTGCACCATCAGGATTCAAGAAAGCCGGGCCGACGATGGCTGAAATGCCAGAAACTGGTCCCCGGAAGCTTGTTTCCTTCCCAGTATAAGAATTGGCTTGGTATTTTGGTTTGCCCTGTTCCCATCATGTACTGGGACAGGAACAGACTAATTTGCATGTAGCCAGATTCTGAGCTGGGATGGTGCAGTGAGCTAAAAAACGGTGATGGATCAAGCCCTGATCTTTGGACTGGGTAAGAGTGGTCTGCTTAATTCAGACACTCTGTTCATCACCACCCCCTTTTCTGAATCATTTTGTCCACCATAAGCGTGGAAGAGTATACTCAGATGTGAGTCCCTTGCTCATTGCACCATCACGATTCAAGCAAGCCTGGCCGACGACGGCTGAAATGCCAGAAACCAGTCCCCGGAAGCTTGTTTCCTTCCCAGTATAAGAATTGGCTTGGTAGTTTGGTTTGACCTGTTCCCATCATGCACTGGGACAGGAACAGACTAATGCGCATGTATCCAGGTTCTGAGCTGGGATGGTGCACTGAGCTAAAAAACGGTGATGGATCAAGCCCTGATCTTTGGACTGGGTAAGAGTGGTCTGCTTAATTCAGATACTCTGTTCATCACCACCCCCTTTTCTGAATCATTTTGTCCACCATAAGCGTGGAAAGGTATACTCAGATGTTAGTCCCTTGCTCATTGCACCATAAGGATTCAAGCAAGCTGGGCCGACGACGGCTGAAATGCCAGAAACCGGTCCCCGGAAGCTTGTTTCCTTCCCAGTATAAGAATTGGCTTGGTAGTTTGGTTTGCCCTGTTCCCATCATGCACTGGGACAGGAACAGACTAATTTGCATGTAGCCAGGTTCTGAGCTGGGATGGTGCAGTGAGCTAAAAAACGGTGATGGATCAAGCCCTGATCTTTGGACTGGGTAAGAGTGGTCTGCTTAATTCAGATACTCTGTTCATCACCACCCCCTTTTCTGAATCATTTTGTCCACCATAAGCGTGGAAGGGTATACTCAGATGTGAGTCCCTTGCTCATTGCACCATCAGGATTCAAGCAAGCCGGGCCGACGACGGCTGAAATGCCAAAAACCGGTCCCCGGAAGCTTGTTTCCTTCCCAGTATAAGAATTGGCATGGTAGTTTGGTTTGCCCTGTTCCCATCATGCAGTGGGACAGGAACAGACTAATTTGCATGTAGCCAGGTTCTGAGCTGGGACGGTGCAGTGAGCTAAAAAACGGTGATGGATCAAGCCCTGATCTTTGGACTGGGTAAGAGTGGTCTGCTTAATTCAGACACTCTGTTCATCACCACCCCCTTTTCTGAATCATTTTGTCCACCATAAGCGTGGAAGGGTATACTCAGATGTGAGTCCCTTGCTCATTGCACCATCAGGATTCAAGCAAGCCGGGCCGACGACGGCTTAAATGCCAGAAACTGGTTCCCGGAAGCTTGTTTCCTTCCCAGTATAAGAATTGGCTTGGTAGTTTGGTTTGCCCTGTTCCCATCATGTACTGGGACAGGAACAGACTAATTTGCATGTAGCCAGGTTCTGAGCTGGGATGGTGCAGTGAGCTAAAAACGGTGATGGATCAAGCCCTGATCTTTGGACTGGGTAAGAGTGGTCTGCTTAATTCAGACACTCTGTTCATCACCACCCCCTTTTCTGAATCATTTTGTCTACCATAAGCGTGGAAGGGTATACTCAGATGTGAGTCCCTTGCTCATTGCACCATCAGGATTCAAGCAAGCTGGGCCGACGACGGCTGAAATGCCAGAAACTGGTCCCCGGAAGCTTGTTTCCTTCCCAGTATAAGAATTGGCTTGGTAGTTTGGTTTGCCATGTTCCCATCATGCACTGGGACAGGAACAGACTAATTTGCATGTAGCCAGGTTCTGAGCTGGGATGGTGCAGTGAGCTAAAAAAACGGTGATGTATCTAGCCCTGATCTTTGGACTGGGTAAGAGTGGTCTGCTAATTCAGATACTCTGTTCATCACCACCCCCTTTTCTGAATCATTTTGTCCACCATAAGCGTGGAAGGGTATACTCAGATGTGAGTCCCTTGCTCATTACACCATCAGGATTAAAGGACGCCGGGCGGACGACGGCTGATATGCCAGAAACCGGTCCCCGGAAGCTTGTTTCCTTCCCAGTATAAGAATTGGCTAGGTAATTTGGTAAGCCCTGTTCCCATCATGCACTGGGACAGGAACAGACTAATTTGCATGTAGCCAGGTTCTGGGCTGGGATGGTGCAGTGAGCTAAAAAACGGTGATGGATCAAGCCATGATCTCTGGACTGGGTAAGAGTGGTCCGCTTAATTCATACACTCTGTTCATCAACACCCCCTTTTCTGAATCATTTTGTCCACCATAAGCATGGAAGGGTATACTCAGATGTGAGTCCCTTGCTCATTGCACCATCAGGATTCAAGCAAGCCGGGCCGACGACGGCTGAAATGCCAGAAACTGGTCCCCGGAAGCTTGTTTCCTTCCCAGTATAAGAATTGGCTTGGTATTTTGGTTTGCCCTGTTCCCATCATGCACTGGGACAGGAACAGACTAATTTGCATGTAGCCAGATTCTGAGCTGGGATGGTGCAGTGAGCTAAAAAACGGTGATGGATCAAGCCCTGATCTTTGGACTGGGTAAGAGTGGTCTGCTTAATTCAGACACTCTGTTCATCACCACCCCCTTTTCTGAATCATTTTGTCCACCATAAGCGTGGAAGAGTATACTCAGATGTGAGTCCCTTGCTCATTGCACCATCACGATTCAAGCAAGCCTGGCCGACGACGGCTGAAATGCCAGAAACCAGTCCCCGGAAGCTTGTTTCCTTCCCAGTATAAGAATTGGCTTGGTAGTTTGGTTTGCCCTGTTCCCATCATGCACTGGGACAGGAACAGACTAATTTGCATGAAGCCAGGTTCTGAGCTGGGATGGTGCAGTGAGCTAAAAAACGGTGATGGATCAAGCCCTGATCTTTGGACTGGGTAAGAGTGGTCTGCTTAATTCAGATACTCTGTTCATCACCACCCCCTTTTCTGAATCAGTTTCAGTTTCAAAATGCTTTATTCGGTTTGTACAGGTACAACCATATAGCAACATTCATAGATACAATTGAAGTCACTTTTGAAAGGATTAAAGAATGATGAAACATGCTAAAACAAATTACATTAATACATTAGTACAGCCAATCAAGATAAAGCCTAAAAAAGAAAGTAATCACTAAGTATAGCGTCAATATAAACATTTGGTGCAGGGCATGTCAAGTGGGACAGTACTAGACAAGAAGCCTATACAGGACATAAAGTGCGGTAATGTGTGCAAAATAAGCAACGATTGGACATTGCATTTAGCAGCAATTTAGCAATTAATGCAGAGACATACCATGTTAAAAATAATCACTTATATATAGCAGTCATTTTAGCTTTTGATACAGCATACAAATAGATGGTACAAAATATGAGACCTATGCTAGGCCTAAAGTGACATAGTATGTGCAAAGTATACAAAAAAAGAACGTTGTATTAGCAGCAATTTTTAAGACTAGTGCAAAATTTGCCGAATGAGGTAGTATCAGTCGGAGAGAGGCCTAGACTGGGCATAAAGTGCAATAGTGTGTGCAAAATATGCAAGGATAACTAAAGTGCAATGTCTATAACGTCTCTTACTTATTTTAGCAGCGACAAACGAAAGGCCTGAACTGGGCATAAAGTGCGATAGTATGTGCAAAAATATGCAAGGATAACTAAAGTGCAATGTCTATAGAATCTCTTACGTATTTGGCAACAATTATATACAAAAATTTTAAAAGGTATAGGTCCAGAGGGATACAAAGCCAAGGGAACAATCGATATGGAATCTAAAAACATAATAATGCCAAAGTTCGTGTATAAGAGAAATGCAAAGGTTTGGCGATAGCTCACAGTTGGTCAATAGGTATCTTTACCAACGGAGATCATACAATAATTGATTTCCTGTGTCCAATACATTTAAGGACATAGGTGGCTACACGGTAACATATATTAGGGGACGACAGGTCAAACAACAGTTGCATTGCAGCTCTTATATCACACGTACTGTATTCTAAAAATAGTTGCTTTAGATAAAACTTTCTAAAACCAGTATAAAAGTTGCAAAGTAGTAAAAAGTGGCAGATACTCTGTTTCGATTTCCCATCGCATGGGCACGGGCAAGACCCCGGCTTTTTTACAGTGGGGAAGGCCACCAAGTGGTGGACTATGCCCAGCCTCAGGCGTGCAAGAACAAAACGATGGGAATTAATACTGACGAAATTAAGGTATAATGGGGATCCTGTATTTAGGTTATATTCCAGGTACAATTTAAAAGTACTTTGTGTAGCATACCTCTGCATTCTAATCCCTTCTGCATGATCCATATAAGTGGATTTAAGGTCACGCTTCGTTAAAACTGATTCTGTTGGGGTGTCTTTAAAAATATCTTGACCAAAAAGGGAATTATACCAGTGAAAAATGTGTTTTAGCCAGGGGATTTTTAAGTGCTGATCCAGTTTGATACAGTCCAAAATTAGTTCCTGGGTAAACTTGGTCTCATCTTTGGCCCAGATGGATTGCCAGAGGGAGAGGGGGCGTAGTGCAATCAAGTCTGTGGCATGATGTATGCCCAGCTCCCTATGAATGATTTCGTTGGAGGCTGAGGCAGGAAGACATAGTAAGCGTTTAAGGTACTTGTTTTCTTCCTGCTGAATGGAGAGGGCGATCTGTGAATTATATTCCCATATCCCTGCACCATAAAGGGCAGAGGACATGCACCTGGAATTATAAATAGAAATCATCTCCCTTATTCTACGCCCCCCTAGTTTGGAAGAGAATCTGAAGATGCAGTTTGTATTTCTAATCATCTTCATGCCTATACAGGATTGCTCATTTGCCCATCTCCCATCCCCTGAGAAAGTAATGCCTAAGTAACAAAAATGTTGCACAGACTCAAGTTTATCCCCGTCAAGGAAGAATGACTTAATTTTCTTTAATTTCTTCCCGCAGGTCATAGTCATAGTCTTGCCTTTATTAATTTTAAGCATTCTGCCTTTAATAAAAACATTAAATTTGTCGATTAGCTTTTGGAGCCCATTCGCGGTCCTGGAAATCAGGACCGCGTCGTCCGCGTATAATAGGACGGGTATTTGTTTACCATTTATCCTGGGGGCATCAGCAAAAGACTCTTGTAAAAACTGATCGACCTGGTTTATAAAAAGGGAGAACAGCAAGGGTGCGAGAACGCACCCTTGCCTAATCCCTCTACCTATTTTAAAAAAGGGGGTACACTCTCCATTTGGTCCAAATCTAACCTTACTTGATAAGTTGCTGTACATTCTGGCCAACAAATGAATAATTTCGGGGGGTGCGCCCATAGCCAGTAATGTTGGCCAGAGCAATGTGTGTTCCACTAGATCGAACGCCGAGCTTAGATCCGCAAAACACATGAACAAATGCCCTTCTTTTGCTCTTGTGTACTTGCCGATGATAAGCTCAAGGTTCACACACTGCTCCATGGTTCCTATGCCCCTACGGAACCCGTACTGGATTGGTGACAAGATATTATTGTCATCAACCCAGGACTCTAATCTTCCCAGGAGCACACGACTCAGTATTTTTAGTGACGAGTCCAGGAGGGAGATTGGGCGGTAATTACGTGCTTCAGCCCTTGAACCTTTTTTGAAAAGTGGCACCAGAATGGATTGACCCCATGAGGTAGGTAGTTCATCCTCAATAGCAGCGTTGAAATAGCGTGTTAAAACAGGCGCCCATAAATCGATATTGGATTTAAAAAAGTCCACAGGGACCCCATCTGGGCCCGCGGCTTTCCCCCCCTTGCTTTTCACTATAGCATCCTGCACCTCATTTAAAGATACTGAAAACAATAATTTTTCCCATTTAAAATTGATTGGCGTTACAGTTAAAACATTAGGGTCTGTGACCAAAGTACAGTTAGAGGAACAATCAGAGTTAAAAATCCCAGTGAAGTGTATAATCCAATCTTGACAGCTAACATGCGAAGTAAGTTCGGGGATGTTGTCATTCTTTAAGAATGGGCTGTTTACAGTGTCCCAAAAGAGTTTGTGGTCTTTTGTTTCCGCTGCCTGGTCTAATTTGGCCCATGCCTCGTCCTGTAGTTCTCGCTTCCGGGCGGCTAGTGCAATTTTGTAGTTATAACGCTCTGCCCTTATCATACAGGGGTCTCTCGGTTGTGTATCTAGCGAGGTTTTTAGCCTTTTTAGTGCCAGGGCACAATTATCATCGAACCACGCTGTCTTGACTTTTTTTGGCCCCCGTGATTTGCGTGTCAGTAATTTCTCAACAGTTTGTGTGATGATTAGAAATTTAGACAGCAAAATTTCTGGGCATGGTGTTGGGGATAAACAGTACTCCACTTCTCCGTAGCAGTTAATCATTACATTGGTGATAATTTTAGTGGGGTCAACTTTTGTCCATTTCACCCTCATCCCATTTGGCCTTCCTACGGAAATGTCCTGAATAGGTTGACCGTAAGAGTTCCTTTTAGACCCCCAGCCCAGTAGTTCGACAGATACACTGTTGTGGTCACTGACCGTTTGTTCAATTACCCAGACGTTAATATATGTTGCAGAGCTGGATACGATGATATGGTCTATAAAGGATTGGCTGTTCCTTCCATGAAATGTTGGACATCTAACATTGTTTGCATTCATATTACATTCGAGGAGTTCCAGATCATATTTAGCCAGTAGGTTATTCAAGGCACTGCCTAGGTTGTTGTGCGGAAAATGATTGAAACACTGGTAGTTTCCCTTCCAGAATATTCCTCCCTGTGGCCACAAGCCCCCTTAAGTGCGTAAGTGCACGTTTTGGTGTTAAAATCTCCGACCCACAAGATTACAGCTGGTTTAGAGGAGCTTAGTAACATTGCATCAATTGCCTGCTCGATGTTAGAGATGAACAACCCCTGGCTGTGGCTGGCGATGTTGTTGTAGAAGTTCGCAATTATTAAGTCCTTATCTCCATTATGGGCCACACGCAAAACGGATGCATAATCTCCCAGGACTACATGATTACTGACCCAGAACTCGGTCAATGTTGTGGATAGTAGGGTCACTAACCCTCCCTTGGCGCGGCCAGACTCCGAAGCCACAGCCAGAACGCTGAAGGAGGTATATCCCTCGACAAATACTTCAGCTCTGTCCCAGGTTTCTTGTAGGCATATGATGTCATAGCCTTGTTTAAGAAAGTCATCCCATGCGGGTGTATTTACCTTGGAGGCTAGGCCCGCTACATTCCACGTGATGACCCTCAATGAACTCTCCCTGGATACGTGGGGTGAAGTAATTTCTGTTGTGGCTGTCGGTGGTATTTGAACGCCTAGGTGGTTTGCAACAGTACAGGTGCTGTTAACTATCGTTGTCAGGTTGTTATGGCTGATTATAAGGTTCTCTATTGGGGGTTCATTTACAGGAGGGATTTCGACCGGGCAGGTGCGGGTGGTGTTGACTATCGTAGGTGGATTATTTGCACTTGGAACAGAAGTGTCTATGTGGGTTTCACTTTCTCCAGCCGGTGTATCCGAGAGTCAATCATTTTCATCAAGGGGATTGAACACCTGGAATCTGTTTGATGTTGGAACAGCAAATTGGCCAAAGATGTTGCTTCCAGACCCGGTTGTATTGTGGTAATTAAAGTAGTTGGGATTAGGCATTCTGTACAATTCCATAGGTGGTTGTGGAACATGCTGATTATTAAATACGTGAGTGGTCGAGGGGTACAAGGGATGGGAAGGATGCCCGGCTAATTGTACAGGTGCCTGCTGTGCAGATGGATAAGGTGTATTAGTTGCTCTAGGATGTTTGAAATTCTGCATAGGAGTCTTATACCCTACCAGGTTCCTATAAAAGTAATCCAAAGGAAACAAGGTTGTGTTGTATTCGTTGTCAGAAGGGATAGGTGCATTCAAGATGGAGTCTCGTGCCCATTCAGTTGTTTTGTAATTTATAATTACACAGTCCCCGTTTATTTCTTTTTTGCTTGGGCCCACCCACCCTACCCTTTGAGTTGAGATAATCTGGCCCGCGCCACTTAAGGGGAAACCACAGTTATGGACCAACCAGTGTAAAATTTTATTTTTAAGAGTTTCACTGTTTTCGAATTGGGAGGGTTTGAGTTTTGGTACATTTGCAAGGATTGCTACCAGAGGCCTGCTTTCTGGTGGGAGATTAATCACAGCGGGGATGATATTATTATAGTAGCTACGCGCCGGTGGGTTCCTGCTTGCTAGAGTACAATCCTTGGGCACCTCCCCAGTTGCTCTGTGAGATGTGGAGGAAGATGGGCCGTTAGGGACGCCAATTTGCAAATTTGCAGTTTCACTGGTAGGTGCTGGGGGATTTGTATTACTCACTGGTGGAGCTTGTGGTTTAGATACGGTGTGGACAGTTGTTTTAGCCTTGTTCCTGGTTGATACATTTGGGATGGGTAGGGTAGTTTGTGTGTTTCGTGGGCCAAGGTGTTCAAGGATGTCTAATTTTGCTAGGCCCAATTTTTCCAGGTTTTCCACCTTTTTACCTATTTGCTCAAGTTTGTCGTTTAAGGGGGCAATGAGATGCTTCATAACATCCGTGATGTGGACCAGTATGGACTCCACATTAACTATAGGTCCTAAATTAGGCACCGGTTGTACAAGTCCATTAGATTGTTCTATGGGGGGTGTTGGTAAAATGGTCTTCTTTCTTTTGCCCTTTTGTTTCATACATCCCCTAAAAGGGGCCTGTAGTTTCCTAATATGGGTGCGTCTGGTTCTACGATTGGCGGTACCCTGGTTGTTTGTACTATTGTCGCTGCTATTATTAGCTAAATCTATTGTATGCATATTATCTGTGTTGTCGCAGGTAATCAATGATGCGCTAGGCGCAGTGCTAGGGCCCGGTTCCTCAAGTGGTGAGGCATCGATCTGTAGATTAGGGGTTAGGGACAGACGACTGTCCCCATCTTGTAATATTATGGGGGGTATCGGAGGGTCTTCTGTGGGTGGGGGCACAGTTCCAGGAAGGCCTGTGTAGGATTGCATCAGAATGGAGTCGTTTGATAATGCTGTCATGTTGATGTTATATACAGTGCTATCAACAGGTTGTGGTGTGCGATGAATTAGACAAGCACTAGGTGGTAGGGACAATCGTCTCTCGGTGTTTTCGATGGCATTTGCTACCACTACGATTGTCTGTTGAAGCATGCGATCAATAGCAGTTAGTGTTGGTAACGGTGTTTTGGTTTGGGCAGTGGCCCTTGCAACAGAGCGTGTGTTAATGGGCGTTTTTTTAACCATACTCTTGGTGGTGGATTTGGATGCAGTTGGAGCCATTAACAGTGTGTATTAATCACAAAACGTAGTACCTTGATGCTCGCTGCGAAAATGGCCAGGGGGTAGTGCCCAGCCCAGTCTCCTCAGGCCTCTGAGGGCCACAGAGGGCCCGCCCTTTGCCCGGGCTTAGCCCGGCGCCTGCCCGCGCGCGTCCCGCGACGCGGGAAGGGATGCCCCTTTTTGTGCGCCTCCTGGCGCGCTCAGCCTCGACGCGACTTCCGTCCAGGTCGCGGAGGCTTCTGGGGCTTGTGGTCTTCAACTCCCCCGCTCGGCGGCAGCACTGGTGGTCAGAGGCTGCAGCGGGGGGAGGAGACCAGCGATGTCAGGGGAGCGCGCTGGGCGCCACAAGCAGGTCCCGCGGTGGTGAGGGAGAGCCCAGCGGACAACAGCAGCGGAGAGCCAGGGAACTCCGAACAGCAGCAACAGCAGGTAACCGGAAAGAAACACTCCCACTCCCCAGCAAGGGATGCCCCTTTTTGTGCGCCTCCTGGCGCGCTCAGCCTCGACGCGACTTCCGTCCAGGTCGCGGAGGCTTCTGGGGCTTGTGGTCTTCAACTCCCCCGCTCGGCGGCAGCACTGGTGGTCAGAGGCTGCAGCGGGGGGAGGAGACCAGCGATGTCAGGGGAGCGCGCTGGGCGCCACAAGCAGGTCCCGCGGTGGTGAGGGAGAGCCCAGCGGACAACAGCAGCGGAGAGCCAGGGAACTCCGAACAGCAGCAACAGCAGGTAACCGGAAAGAAACACTCCCACTCCCCAGCAAGGGATGCCCCTTTTTGTGCGCCTCCTGGCGCGCTCAGCCTCGATGCGACTTCCGTCCAGGTCGCGGAGGCTTCTGGGGCTTGTGGTCTTCAACTCCCCCGCTCGGCGGCAGCACTGGTGGTCAGAGGCTGCAGCGGGGGGAGGAGACCAGCGATGTCAGGGGAGCGCGCTGGGCGCCACAAGCAGGTCCCGCGGTGGTGAGGGAGAGCCCAGCGGACAACAGCAGCGGAGAGCCAGGGAACTCCGAACAGCAGCAACAGCAGGTAACCGGAAAGAAACACTCCCACTCCCCAGCAAGGGATGCCCCTTTTTGTGCGCCTCCTGGCGCGTTCAGCCTCGACGCGACTTCCGTCCAGGTCGCGGAGGCTTCTGGGGCTTGTGGTCTTCAACTCCCCCGCTCGGCGGCAGCACTGGTGGTCAGAGGCTGCAGCGGGGGGAGGAGACCAGCGATGTCAGGGGAGCGCGCTGGGCACCACAAGCAGGTCCCGCGGTGGTGAGGGAGAGCCCAGCGGACAACAGCAGCGGAGAGCCAGGGAACTCCGAACAGCAGCAACAGCAGGGAACCGGAAAGAAACACTCCCTTTTCTGAATCATTTTGTCCACCATAAGTGTGGAAGGGTATACTCAGATGTTAGTCCCTTGCTCATTGCACCATCAGGATTCAAGCAAGCCGGGCCGACGACGGCTGAAATGCCAGAAACCGGTCCCCGGAAGCTTGTTTCCTTCCCAGTATAAGAATTGGCTTGGTAGTTTGGTTTGCCCTGTTCCCATCATGCACTGGGACAGGAACAGACTAATTTGCATGTAGCCAGGTTCTGAGCTGGGATGGTGCAGTGAGCTAAAAAACGGTGATGGATAAAGCCCTGATCTTTGGACTGGGTAAGAGTGGTCTGCTTAATTCAGATACTCTGTTCATCACCACCCCCTTTTCTGAATCATTTTGTCCACCATAAGCGTGGAAGGGTATACTCAGATGTGAGTTCCTTGCTCATTGCACCATCAGAATTCAAGCAAGCCGGGCCGACGACGGCTGAAATGCCAGAAACCGGTCCCCGGAAGCTTGTTTCCTTCCCAGTATAAGAATTGGCTTGGTAGTTTGGTTTGCTCTGTTTCCATCATCACGGGGACAGGTACAGACTAATTTGCATGTAGCCAGGTTCTGAGCTGGGATGGTGCAGTGAGCTAAAAAACGGTGATGAATCAAGCCCTGATCTTTGGACTGGGTAAGAGTGGTCTATTTAATTCAGACACTCTGTTCATCACCACCCCCTTTTCTGAATCATTTTGTCCACCATAAGCGTGGAAGGGTAAACTCAGATGTGAGTCCCTTGCTCATTGCACCATCAGGATTCAAGCACGCCGGGCCGATGACGGCTGAAATGCCAGAAACAGGTCCCCAGAAGCTTGTTTCCTTCCCAGTATAAGAATTGGCTTGGTAGTTTTGTTTGCCCTGTTCCCATCATGCACTGGGACAGGAACAGACTAATTTGCATGTAGCCAGATTCTGAGCTGGGATGGTGCAGTGAGCTAAAAAACGGTGATGGATCCAGCCCTGATCTTTGGACTGGGTAAGAGTGGTCTGCTTAATTCAGACACTCTGTTCATCACCACCCCCTTTTCTGAATCATTTTGTCCACCATAAGCGTGGAAGGGTATACTCAGATGTGAGTCCCTTGCTCATTGCACCATCAGGATTCAAGAAAGCCGGGCCGACGACGGCTGAAATGCCAGAAACCAGTCCCCGGAAGCTTGTTCCCTTCCCAGTATAAGAATTGGCTTGGTAGTTTGGTTTGCCCTGTTCCCATCATGCACTGGGACAGGAACAGACTAATTTGCATGTATCCAGGTTCTGAGCTGGGATGGTGCAGTGAGCTAAAAAACGGTGATGGATCAAGCCCTGATCTTTGGACTGGGTAAGAGTGGTCTGCTTAATTCAGACACTCTGTTCATCACCACCCCCTTTTCTGAATTGTTTCACTCAAAGCCATTCGTGATTCCATACCTCGCTATCTAGCACACAAACTCAAGAAATCAGGTGACTCTTGACCTTCATGTAATGCTTAAAATCTGCTGCTCGAACCTCCAACTTTTAAAAGGGAAAGGCTTGTGGTGCAATCTTTCTCAGGTAATGCATCCAAAATGTGAAACTTGTTTCCTCAAAACCATCACACCACCAGCTTGTTCTGGATCTTCAAAATGGACCTCAAAACTCCTTTTTGCTAAAGGTGTTTTTCATAATTATCACTGCTCACCAAGCTCCTCACCAGGTGACGGAGCAAGGATTCAAGGAAAAGAAATTTGCTGGGATCAATCTCTCATTAACAGGTACTAATAACTAGAAATAGTAAATAAGAGTAAATTACCATAAACATGACAGTTACATATGGAGAAAAGGGCTTTATCCATGCTTAAATAACAAAGAATAATTTGCTACGCAACTAAAATCCTGCTTGAAACTAAAAAACGCTTTGCGAATGTGAAAACCAGAACCGCATAATTAACCATGTGATTAACTTGTTTGAGAGGGAAAACTCTCATGCATCCGCAAAGTTTAATAACCTTGGGTCTTGAGGCACCACGTGCTTGGCAATATGCGTGCCTGAACTTTAAAAGAGAACATTGCTGCTAATGCTTTTGCTTAAAGAAATAGAATTTAACATGGGATAGAGTGGAAGTGGGTGGTAAACAGTGACAATCACACATTTAGGAAATTAAAATCTGTTTACGTTTCCTTTATTAAAAGTGTATGTTTGGGCCTAATGTGTTAAGCCAATAATAAATAAAAGGCGGTGAAGATGTACGCCAGTTGGGACATGTGAAGTGTGATAGAATTGTGACCCGCTGACCGGATCGTTGACAGGCTGCCAAGAGCCAAGGATAAGTTGCTGGGTGAACTCATTCATCGACTGTAGAATCCTATTGAGCAATTGTTTACATTGATACAGCAGACACAAGTGAAAATAAGGCAGACTAATTAATGTGCTAAAGGGGAAGGGTTTTTGCTAAACAAAGAATTTTTTAAGAAATTGAACATGACAGCATGAGGTGATGATAACTCCCCTGCCCCTACCCAATCACAGTCCATGACTCACTGATATTGGCAACTTTTGATGATGGAACAGGCATAAATAAAAAGTACAACTAGAGTGACAAGAGGTTTTTTCAAGATAGCGATCAATCAATGCGGATATAGAGGGAGGGAGAGGCGAGAGCTGCTGCTGGAAAAAAGATATCAGACTGGGAAGATTTATTTCTGAAAGACAGCCTGATTAGATTTACGATTTGCAGGAAGAACATCGAGGATGGAGAGAGTGTGAGAGAGGGATGCCTTCAGGTGTGCCGGAGTTCTAGAGAAGAGAAGTAAATATTTCCCTGTCCTGATCCTGTCCTATAGTCTTTGTCTCCTGACTCTTAATCAGGTGCCTCCACCAGTCCTTAGGCCAGAGGGTTGGGTTTCCCATTTCACCATTGGGTAAATATTATTCTGTCTTAAATTTGCATATCTTCTGTCTCTTCATCTATCCACTGTGAATGCATTTATTTGTGGAATGAATTGAATGTATTTGATAAACACATTTTATTCTCTCATGAAAGTTGATGGAATTTGCACTGTGAATCCGAAAAAATTAGTGTTTCCCTTTGACTTAGTTATTGGATAAAATTCATTGAATCTTACCTGGAGTCTGTCATTATTTATCTGAGAGTTATAAGATAAATTAGTTAATTTGTTAATATCTCCATCAACTACTCGACTAATGGTTCATTAAGCAAAGGAAGAGTGTTGATCTGTGAAGGTTAGTTAGGCATTGACTAATCTATATCAAGCTGAAATTAAAACTTGACCACCAGCGAAACAGTCAGGAAACTTAAATGTGTATATGGGCCCAATTTGAGAAATTTGTTGACTGTGAAATGTTCATCCTGGCTTTTCGCTGAATCAGTTTTTCTGGTAGAAGAGCAATGGTTATTATCGATTAGACTGGTGAGTATTGATCATTGATTATTAATTATTGTTTTGACTAATTGATTATGGGGCATATGTATCAAGCCTTTTTACCATTTGAAACAAGCAGATTATCAGAATCGGCCCATTTTTTAATTGGAAAAAGCCTTTTAGGATGTATCATCCCAAAAGCCATCGCAAAAAAGAGAATTGCAAAATTTGTGATACTCTATTTTGGGAATGCAATGAAGGAATTGCAAATTGTTATTCCTGCAATGCAATTCTGGAAGCACCAGAAATTTGCTATTTGGCCTTAAGGAATTACAAATTACCACCAACTTCAAGTTGGTGGTAATTTGCGATTTTCATTAAAAAAGCACTTTTTTGACTTTTTGAAAGGTGCCATATGTCGCACATAGGTCATGTATGCACACAAAATGCATCAATCCCAAAAGGCAATCGCAAAAAAGAGAATTGTAAAATGTATCATTCTCTATTTTGCAAATGGAATTAAGGAATTGCCAATTGTGATTCCTTAAATGCAATTCTGGAAGCACCAGAAATTTGCTATTTGGCCTTAAGGAATTGCAAATTACCACAAACTTCAAGTTGATGGTAATTTGCGAATTTCTTTAAAAATCACTTTTTAGATCTTTTTAAAGGTGCCATATGTCGCACAAATTTCATGTATGTGGCAAAATGTGCACACATGCATATTTCAGTGGTGCAACAGGGTGTTGCAAAACTCTTTTTTTGATACATATGACCCTATATGTTTAACACTAAGAGTTAGTGTTGCGTTTTATGTTGTCTGGAAGCACAGGTACAGAGGTACCTGGGAATCCCAGGAACAGAATTTAGAAAAGTGTGGTAAGGAAATCACACTGCAGAAGGTTACTCATCTGTTGTCATAATACTGTAAAGCTACTCAGGGCTCGCAATAATTTATTAGGGACTATATTGCATAATAGTAGAGTGTGAATGACAGCAGAGGGCCCGCCTGTGAAACTTTTGGCCTTACCCAAAGCAGGAGTATTCCTAGAGGAGTAGCAAGCTCTCTCCAAGCTTAAGTAAAGGGTAAACAGGGAATTTTGCAGGAAAGAATGTTACGCCGTATAGCGAGTGAAGAAACTATTGTTAGTTTAGTGGAGCAGACAGAGTAGCGCTGTTTTTATTTCATTACTATCAAGAATTTTTTATAAAGATAAACTAAAAAGACATTTTTGTATTACCTTGTGAAGGGAGGGTAAGTAGTAGGAGCCATACTGACGTCACAGAGAGCCGCACTGGTATTGATTGTAGCACCGGATGTGAAAAATCTGCAGATTGTAAAGGGAGGGTCAGTAGAAGGAGTAATACTGACATCAGTCAGCCGCAATGGCATTGGTCAGACAAGTGGGTGCGTTGTAACCTCGGCTTGGTCAGTAGACATGTAGCGTGCTGGTATTGGGTGGAGAAGGGAATACGTAGTGAGCCCTGATTGGATTGTTGGTGTGAGCTGCTCAGGCATTGGACTAGTGTTGGCTAACAGGCTTTGTGAGAACAAGAGTTTTTTTAATTTATCAAGTGAATTGGATAAAAGAACGAGAAAATGAAGTTGATTAATAAGATTAAGAATTTCTTTAAGAGGGACAAGTGCATAGTAACTAGAAAGGGGAATACTTATGAGGCCTCCTAATATGCCTGCTTTCTATATGATAATGGAAAGTGGATATCACACATGTGTATGGTTGGATAACTGGGTAGAGTATACAAAAGATTATGGTGTTTTAGCTTTCCCTGAACATGGTACATTTAATGTGAGAATTCTTCAGAATTTGAGAAATTAGATGAATTTGTTAGGACCAAATCCTAGATTAACAAAGTATCATGCTTTGGAAGAATGGGAAGTTGAGGCATTTGAGCGTGATAAATACAGAGGAGGCATGAGAGTTAATAGAGGATTTTTACCCAGACACCCATTTGACACTCGAGGAGATCAAATGATAAAATGGTGAAGGGCTGCAGTAACCAAGCGTTTGTATCCAGTATTGATTGCCGAAGATCAAGAAGGAAGCAAATGTAAAGAAAAAATGAAACACCTAGGTGTGGCCGGAATAGGGTGCGATGAATCTAGTGATGAGTTGTTGGAAGATATTTTAGTAAAAAGACCTCCGCCTTATCAGGAAAGTGCTAGAGATACCATTCAAAGTGCTGCCATGATGGGAACGCCATTGGTTCCACAAGTTCTATATGATCCAACAGTCATTCAAGCATCATAAGCAAAAGAAAGGGATGCATTGAACAAAACCAAAGAAGAGCAAGCCCAGAAAATAAATCAGTTAGGTTTTAATGCGGAAGCACTGACAGTACCAATAACTATTGGTCCTGTTTTTCCATTGTACATTGATAAATGGGGTACACCACAATTGCAAAATGTGGTAGTCTCACATAGTAGTGCTAGAAAGGAGCTAGTCATGCTAGGAGATTAAACTAATGAAAGTGATTTGAATGTTTCATTATTGGATCTCCCAAATATTGAGACTGTGACTGAAACGCCAAAGAGAATTTCACCTATAGATGCAAGGAGGAAAGTATCAATTGTCACTCCTGGGCAGGAAGCTCTGCTGGATTTTCTCCTGAAGATCTGGAGGAATAGGTAAACGGATTGTGAAAAAAGAAAACACCTCCAAAAACTATGGATGTAAGCAAGTTAAGGGTGGATTTAGAAGAAATGATCATTGGTACGCTAAGCCTTGACGGACTAGGTTCATATAGAGATGAAGAGATGTTTTTTCTATGTAAAAGTATAACTTGGAGGATAAAGAATTTTCATGAGAAAATAGCGGAAGCAGCTTTAGAATTTGAAATAGATATAGAAAAGTCAAAAACACTACAACAATCCCATAGATCAGAATTTACTTGGAAGGACTTAGAAAGCTTGAATGCATCAGGAAGGGGATTACAAATAAGGAAATTGATATACCTTTTGAAGAAATGGGGAGATGTAGATCGATGGAGAAGTAGATGGACAAAGAAAAGAGATGAAGCAGTTACAAATGAGGTATCTACATTTCAGTTGAAAGAAGTAGAAAAGGTTGAAGGTATGTGTCCGATGAGAGAAGTTCCAGGTGGTGGCTATGTTCATGTTCCATGGAGAAGACAGGATATTTTGTCCTTTACAAATCACTTCCCTAGATTGAGAGAAAAAACAATTGAATGATACAAGGAAGTGGAGAGATTTTCAACATCTCAAAAGTTTTGTTGAAGGATTTGGAGGGTCTCTTTGACATAGTGGTACCAATAGATTTGTGGACAGATTGAAATTATAGTTAACTGGCCAACTGAAGAGTATCCTAGAGAGGCAAAGATAGGTGCAACTTCCGTGGATGTAATGAAATATAATCAAGTAATTACTTTTCTGAAAGGTAACTTTTCTCATAAAGAAAACGATTGGGTTAAAATAGACAGAACAACTCAAGAACCTAAGGAGTCAGTGCATGTGTACTATGAAAGGCTGCTACGGGTGTTTAAGCAGTATAGTGGATTTGAGAACATTGGCGATAAAGATATGGGACATTTTGTATATAGATTTGTCTATGGGCTAAGATCAGAAATCCCCCAGATGATTCAGTAGCATATGCTTTGCTGGCAAAGTAAACCTATACATGATATTCTGAAGAATGTAAAATACTGCAGTGACAACATGAATGCAACGCTTAAAAAGTTAAAATAGAAAATGATGTGGGCACAGGTAAAACTAGCGGAATGCCAAGAACAAATTTCTGGTTCTCAAAATGATAATCAGATGAATGGACAGAATCAGAATAGTCAAGTGTCGAATGAAAGCAAGTAAAGGGACAAATGAGTAGAGAAGAAGCGAAAAAGAAATATCCTTGCCATGGGCGTGGAAAGCTTGGACATTGGAAGAACAAGTGTAGAAATATTCAACAGAATAATGGGGTAAATACATTTTTTAATCTGTAGATGCAGAATGAAGTGGTTGTGAATCCACAGCAACAGCAACAGATAGTTACTCTTTAGTTACAGGTGCCACAAGTCCATTTGCCTTAACAATTTGAACTCTCAGGTGCAGAGGTACAGTGTGAAAACCGGATTCCATGGAGAAAGTGGTAAGAATACACAGGCCATTCAACAATATTGGATGCAAAGTAATGAGAGTGGGTTGGGAATGTCACAATGACGGTGCCTGAGGAGGGAGGAGGAGTGCGTGCTTAGCGCATCCTTGGTGGTAGATCAGTCAGGTTCATTTGTTGATGGAAAGGTTGAAGGAAACAATATCACTTTCCTAGTGGATACTGGCGCTACCCATTCTACTGTAAGAACAGCAGAAATCCCAAACCCACACCTCTCGGGAGAAACTATTCAAGTTTTAGGAGCCTCAAATAAGCAGATCAGGACCCCAGTCAAAAAAACAATAGAAGTAAAAATTGGAAATTTCAGAGACATGCATCGATTTATGGTCTGCGACTCGAGTCCAGTAAACCTATTAGGTAAGGACATATTGTGCGAAATGAACTGACAACGTCGTGATGACATGTGATCATGTTGCACAGTCTATTTCGGATGAGACACCCTTTTTACACTCTTCTTTCACAGTTGACTAGAGACGCACCACATCGTTTTTATTTTTTCATTATCACCAAACTTATTGCCCGGATTAAAAACATCTTGAGAGAACATTTTGTTCAAGAACACTCGTGATCACACGTGACTAGCTTTCAGCCAAACAGAGCTCTGAAAACATTAGCCGCATCACATGACCCGGCACATCCATTTAGAGCACAGCTTTCAGCGTGCTAATCACGTCAGAACTTCGAACAATTTCGAACTCACGAGCGCGGAATACTACAGCCCATTATTACCCGGTAAGTCACATTTGGTGAACTTGGACTATGTTAGCCCATCGGCACATAACAGCGAACACGCTACCGCGTCACTTCGCTTAACTGATCAAGTCCAATTCTTTTTTACAGGCTCATACTCATTTGCCGATCTCATTGGATCTACGGTATTTATCCGGTTGGAATTGTCGCTTTACCGGTCATTGCATGATTACTCACCGTCACGGTTTGTTGAATATGACAGGCACACCACGTACTCACATCATAATTTCTATCGTTTCCCGATTGGTACCCTCACGAACAGATTTGTTTCACGAAATGTGTTACTTTCCATGTCACACAGTCACAGTTTACACTCGTTGATATGCATGATGATAAACATGTTATATTTTATGACTCAAACTGGAATCTCCTCCTATTTCCCTTATGCATGATTACAAATGCAATAAATCGGATTAACTTGTACACAATATAATGAATGAACATTACATTTGATTATTGTACTTGGTTACTTTCAGAAATATACATGGCCCCTGAGGAAGGGCAAAGCCCGAAATGCATTGGGCCACCGGGCCATCAGCTTGAACATTATAACAATTACGTGATTAATTAAAAGCGAAAAGAACCAATTCAATTACACAAGAGAATTTTGATTAAGTTTTTTGAATGAATTCATGAACATTATCCTTTATAGTGCTCTGGAGGGAGACTGTTCTCGAGGGAAACAGTACGACTCTTTGCATTGCTCAACCCCAAGTACAGGGGGTGTTACTCCATGGGCACCACCCAACCATATAGACACTTGACTACAATTCACACTGGTGTGCGTCTCCTACCAGCCATTTTTGGATACAGCAAAATTAACTGCACCATCTTTTGTACACCTGATGGTGTGGCTTTCTAAACACTGGATGAAGATGTAGCTTTCAAAATGATGCTAGCTAAATAGGGAACAGAAGTGAATGAGATGTTTTCACTTCCTACTGAAAATTATTTACCGATAAATTGAGAACCGCGGTGAGGTTGCATGTGCGTGATCTTACAGGAAAAGAAATTGGTCTAAAGGCAGAGGTAGACCGAGTCAAAATTGTGGTAAAGGAAGGCGCAATATATCCAAATACACCACAATACAGAAGGAGCCCTGAAGTAAAAGCAGGAGTTGCCCCTTTACTTGAAAAAATGGTTGAACAGGGTATTTTCAAAGAAATATTGAGCAGTCCTTCTAACTCACCAATCATGGGACATAAAAAGCCTAGCAGGAAATATATAATAGTGCAAGATTTGAGGACAATTAATAAAATAGATGTACCCTGTAGTCCTGTAGTACCAAACCCTGGAGTGATTCTTTATCAGATACCGTGGGATGCCCATTAGTATACTGTGATTGATTTGTGCAAAGCATTCTTTTTGATTCCACTGCATCCGGATAGCCAATATCTTTTTGCTTTCCAGTTTGGAGACCGTGCATGGCATGGTGACGAGTTCCTTAAGGGTAGACAGAGTCCCTCAATTTTTTATCAGATTCAGAAAAAATGCTTAGCGACTTTGGTTATGCCGGGAAATTCAGTCCCAGTTCAGTACATTAATGACCTATTGGAGGCATCAAAGACTCGAGAAGCTTGTGTCACTGACACAATAGCTTTATTGAACCATTTGGCAGAAGGAGGACAGAAGGTGTCCCCAGAGAAATTACAGTTTTGTAAACAAGAAGTTAAAGATCTTGGACATAAGATAGAGATGGGAGTCAGAAAGGTAACAGGAAAAAAACAAACGAGAGGGTTGAAGTTAGTGGGTTTGGCCCTACCCAATCTACTCTCCTACTGCCATGCCTTCCATTTTAAGAATTTTAGAACATTGGCCAATAAATTAGACTCTTCCTCGCAGGGCCTCTTATTTCAGGCAATGTTACACGATGTGCCGCAGGGACAGGAATTTTTTCTTCATAAATTTGGTGACCCAAAATTTTACAAAAAAGTCCTGCTTAAGACCCTGTTAGCTGCACTTAAGAAGGGGGGTATATCAGGAGTTTTGAGAATACCGTACTATCATGCACAGGCTCCGATTTGGGAACCTCCTAGCACTCTGGATTGTCTCCGGGACCAACTGTGTCAGCCGCTTAAATTAGCTGGTATTGCCGTGTGGGGGGATCTCCGTAAAGAGTCACAACTTATAAGCTGGGAGTATCTTTCCAACTTGACTAATGGGAGTTTAACAAGATTTAAGTTTTACCAGCTTTCCAACACAGTCGTGGGGCAAGGAGGATGCCAGTATAACCATGGACTCTGTCTTCAAAGCGGGTCCATGGAAACGTGAAGTCTTGTTATGGTATGGGGCCTTTATTGGAGCAGAAGACTGCCTGGACTCTGATTTCGGGAACCTCTGGGGCAGTGTTTTTTTAGGTATCAGGTAGGGGTTACGGAAAATCTGGTGTGATTCCTTTATTATGTTACAGACAGTGATTAAACCAGCGACCCTCAGGAGGAATCATCTGTACACCACCTATAGAGCGTACTGGACTCCAAGGAAACTGTATAAGGTGACCACGAGGATATATCAATGTCTCAGATGTATGTACCCAGCCGCAGATGATCAACACATGTTTGCAGAGTGCCCGAAGATTGGTTCATACTGGACTGAGGTATGTGGCTTCCTGGAGGATGTGCTACTGAAACGGATTGAAGTAAGCCCACGATTAATCTTTTTTGGTCTATTGCCATACTATTGTATGAGTACTCCTGCTTAGAAATTTGAAATTTATGTAATAGTTATTGCCAGAAGAGAAATCTTCAGAGCATGGAAATCTGAGGCTCCACCCTTATTTGCAGATTGTCTTAAAAATATCATCATGATCAGTCAATCAGATATGGCTTGTGACAAATCAATCGCCACAAAGATCTGGGCAGCTCTAGAGACCTGGAGGGAGAACTAAGATTGGTACTATGATTATGCCAGATGATTGTCGTCCAGTCCTCCCTAGTAACAGGTGGTCTGTCAAGTGCGGTGAATGGGAGTGGGACCAGGAGACAGCCTTACCTCTGGGTGAACTCTGTCTGCCCGGCACAGGCTACCAGGGCGGTCATCGAATATATCTGTGTGGAAGGCGCAGAGGGATCCCATCTAGAGTTTATTTATTTGTTCTGGAGACATGTATGAGGACTTAAAAAAAAGAAATTAAAAAAAAGAAAGGTAACACCGGAAAGAATAAAATTGATTCGACAAATGAGCATACCTAAAACTAAAAGAGAAGTGTGAATGTTTTTGGGAGTGGTTGGATATAGTCATCAATGGATAAGTGGATTTTTATCACTTGCAAAACCATTAATAAGGTTAACATGAAAAGATATGACAGATCCGATTGAGTGGGATGAAGAAAGTGAAGAAGCATTCATAAAATTGAAAACTTTTTTGTATCAAGCACCAGCATTGGTAATGCCAGATTATAGGAAAGAGTGTGCTTTGTTCTGTTGTGAAAGGGAAGGGTGTGTACTTTCAGTGTTAACTTAGAGACATGGATTATCTCGACTTGCAGTAGCATACTTTTCTGGTACTCTTGATCCAGTGGCTGCAGCAATATTTGTCTGCTACTTGTGTGAGTCTGGAACAGAGTGAATCCATTGTGAAGGGACATCCTATAAAGGTGTTCGTACCACATTCAGTTGAGATCCTTTTAACAAGAACTCGTACTCAACATTTGACCCCTAGTCGGCTGACTAAGTATGAAAGCGTAATTTTGGGCGCTGGAAATGTAATTGTGACAAGATGCACCATGATTATTCCAGCAACATTGTTGCCCAATTTGTATTGTGAAGAAGTGAAAGAGGAAGTTGATCATGATTGTTTGGATGTGTACAACGCCAAGACCTGATCTTCTTGACGTCCCACTAGAAGAATCAGACTTTGCACTATTTGTTGATGGGTCAGGGAAGAAAATTGAGAATTTGTGTCTGGTTATGCTGTATGTACAGTGTCAGTTATCATAGAAGCTTCCTGTCTAAGACGAGTCAAGTCTGCACAAATAGGCGAATTGTACGCTTTGATAAAGGCTTGTAAAATGGAAATAAATTGAGAGTAACCATATTTACGGACAGTCAATATGGTTTTGGGGTGGTACACGACTTTGACCAATTGTGGTTACAAAGGGGATTCCTGACTTCTTCTGGATCTCCCATAAGAAATGGTAAAGGTGTTAAAGAACTATTGGAAGCCGTGAGGTTGCTGAAAGAAATTAAAGTGGTCAAATGTGCAGCACACAAGTCAGGAAATGATTATGTGACCCTGGGTAATCGGTACACAGACCAAGTGTCACAATTTTGTGCAAGAATTACAATGTCTTTAAACAGAGAGGTGGAAAAAGAAGTTACCTATTGCCAACATATGTTTTTCTCTGCTTTTGAAAAATGGGATGAAGTTAGACAATTACAGGATGAGGCAGACATGAAAGAAAAGGAACACTAGATTAAAACAGGTTGCACAAGAAGGGCTGGCAATAAAGTGTGGGCGTTTTCAGATGGTAGAGCAATAATGCCAGATAGCTTGTTGTCACAAATGGCTAGGGTATATCATGGAACTACACACGCTGGGAGGGCTGCCATGATTAAACATTTCAGACAGATGTGGTTTAATCCCCAGTTTAGGGTTGTTGCATAGAGTCTACCAAAGATGTTTGACCT
Source organism: Lissotriton vulgaris (assembly GCF_964263255.1). Taxonomy (NCBI): domain Eukaryota; kingdom Metazoa; phylum Chordata; class Amphibia; order Caudata; family Salamandridae; genus Lissotriton; species Lissotriton vulgaris. Next base: position 1,290,856,211 of record NC_141689.1, on the reverse strand, counting down.
GCCAACTGCAAAATCCAGAGAGGAAGACAATTGTGAGTTGGGGAAAAATTGGAAAGGTAGAGGACCATTCATAAGATTGCAACTAGACTTCCTTGAGTTTCCACTGTGCAACCAGTTGAAGTATGTCATTGTTTGTCTCTTTTCTCAATGGGTAGAATCCTATCCCATGAGAAAGAACAACAGTCTTCCAGTTGCTAAACTACTGTTAAGAGAGCTTATACCTAGAATTAGTTTTCCAGTCACTTTGGATTCAGGGAGAGGACCTCATTTTAATAATGAGATCATTCAACTAATTTGTGAAGATTTCAAAATTGAACAGAAATTACATTGTGCTTATTGACCAGAAGCCTGTGGCGTCAGTGAGCAGCTCCATGGTGCAATAAAATCCAGGTTAGGAAAGGTGTGTGCATCCACTTCACTGAAATGTCCTGATGGTTTGCCCATTGTATTGATGAGCCTTAGAAGCATTCCTGACCTAAGAACAGATTAAGTCTGCATGAAATCCTCTTGGGAAGAGCAATGAGACAAGCATTTGTACCTGGAAGCAAATTGATGCATATAACTGATGATTTAGTGTTGGACTATTGTAAAGGCTTATCTGATCTGGTACGTTCTGTGTCTCACCAGGTTGGAGAAGATGGAGATGCAGTACAGCCAAATCAAGCTCATGATTTGTGTCCTGGAGACTGGGTCGTGATAAAGAAGCATATAATGAAATTGTCCTTGGAACCCAGGTAAAAAGGACCTCATCAAGTCATATTGTTCACGACGACCACAGTGAAGTGTACAGGCTTATCGAATTGGATCCATGCCAGTCATACCCAAAGAGTCCCAGTCCACCTGAACGACAAGAGCAGCAACTAGTAAAGAACCAGAAGCTGAGAGTTGTGAAGTCGAATAAATCAGAGAGACAGACTCTGAAGAATGCATTGGTAGAGAACAACCAAGTGCAAGTCAAGTAGAGTGGGCACCAGTTACTAGGACTGAAGAGACTGCTTTTGAGACTGAGAAAGAGTTAGAGCTTGAAAGACCAGAGCAAAGTGAATAAAGAAAAGAAGAATCTTCTATAGAAAATCCAGATCAAGCTCAGTCAGAAGAAGAAAAAGAAAGACCATAGGGTTCAGAGCAAACACAAACAACAGAAGAAAAAGGACAAAAATTTAGAACAAGTCCAACCAAAATAAAGAGAAAATAAAAGGACACTTGCAATAGGTGAAGATGGTAAAAAGGCAGTACAGACAAAAAGAGTTAAGAAGGGAGATCACTGGCCAAGTGGAGTGAAAAGACTGAGATACTTTCTAAGAAGAAAAACAGGAAAAGAATGAGAGCAAGTAAATGAGGTATCAAGTCAGGTTGAGCAAGAACAAACAAGAAGAAGATATTTAAGATTGTCAAAAAGAGCGAGGGTACCAAATAGAAAATATATGGCTCCAGAGTGGACCTATATTATACTGGAAGATTTTGAAAATCTTGATCTAAACGGAGAATCAGAAAATAACATTGTTGAAAAATCCATTGAAAGGGATTTGAGAGCACCTTAAAGAAAATACGTTTGTACAAAGGGTGAATTCATTAAGAAATTATCAAAAGGAGAAAAGATTGAAAGGAACAAGGACTGACAAAAAGCTCAAAGTCTTTGAAGTGTGGGATACCAAGAAGTTTTTACTTTTTACAATTTTATCCAAAACATTTTAGAAAAAAACATTTTGGAAATACATTTTAGATACTAAAATGGCGTAAGTAAAAGTGACGGAACATCCAAAATCTAACTTAAAACGACGATGTTTTAAGTGTTGCCTATGTAGTATAACCATGCTAAAATTGAGGTTGTTAATATTAACAGTTGTGATACCTCTCCTAATGGTAACTAATAATCAGAATAACACAAATACTAGTAAAAAAGTAGTTGTAATCTTCCTTCCTCCTTCCCTTTGTACAACCCTTTTCCCCCTTCCCCTTGGAATGTTCCTTTAGAGTTCACTCTATAATGTTGGGAAGCATGTCAGTTACGGAGAGTGGATGACTGAATAAAGACGTTCTTACTTACCCTGCCTGAGTAAGATTCCTCATCCCAACACTGGCGACAAATTGATGAAGGGGGCCACATCTGTCATCTCCCCTTTATTTACTCTCTCCTTCCTGCGTGCCTGCATGGTTATTCTTCGTTTTCAAGTGTTCCTTTCCTGAGAAGTATTACTTATCTGAAGAAGAAGTACTCCACTGTCAACCCCCGGATCTGTCTTTACGTCCTGTTTAAGTGGAAACCTCAACCATAATTCCTCTCATCTGAAGGTGTGCAAATCTTCACAGCGCTTCTAACTACAGTGACAGGACTGTCGTTGCCACCGGCTCGCTGCTTTACATTCCGCTGTGGAGCCGCCGCTGGTATAGCCTACCCCTGACTGCTATGACGTGCCCCTGAGGTTGAGCCTACCCTCCGTGGTTGGGTGCTGTCATCGGCTTTCGGTTGTGGCGTCCTCTGGTCCGCGCTGCACGCCTTCTTGTCTGCTGCTTATGGTGTCTCCTCAACCAGCACACCGTCAAGCACAGGACTGGGAGTCAGATGCTTTGGGTCCCTGTGTGAATTTCCCTCAGCTGCTTCACTTCAGAAGCCTTGCTTTCCTTGACGTCTCGTGGGTAAAGTCTTCAAGTTGCTGTACCATTACCTGCTGCTCCGTGCTGCCTCAGGGGTTACCGTCTATGACAACGTTCCACGGCCTCCTCATCCAGGTATTCTTTGTTCTCCTCACTGTGAGGGATCCACTCTGCCTGTTCCATGTGCACTCTGCCTCTTGGTGCCTCTGAGGATTTTTCCATCTGCAGCGTTCAGCGCCGATTCCCGACGCCTCCAGCCCCTTGCTACCCTGCTCATTGCGCAGCCGATGGTGTACGAAAGTGTTGTATGTTGGTGGTTTCCTGTTAGGAGGCGCCAGCAGGTTTCCTGTCAAGAGGCTTACTGCTGGTGCACCAGCTATGTTGCAGCCGGTCAGTTGCACCTCGTCAGTTTCGTTCCTGGATTTGTTGACTGACGCTGTTTCATGTCAGGAGGCTTGCTGCCGGTGCACCAGCTGCGTTGCAGCCGGTCCTTTACTCATTGTCATTTTTATTCCGTCTCTTTCCTTTTCTGGAGAGATCGTCAGGCTTTCTGTCAGTGCACCGGTTTTTCCTCAACCGACTCTTGAGCACTTCTTAGTTTTCAGCATTTAGTTCCTCAGTTGTTCATCAGCCAACACCAGAGCAGTTGCCACAATCTTTTAGACGTGCTTTTCTCTACATATCGCAAGTGCTCCATCATCAGCCTGCTGTGTCCAGAACATTTCTGGAATTGTTGCGCTTTCTTCAATCACATTACAAGTAAGACTCCTTTTAATGTCCTGGGGCTGGTTGCTCATCAAGATACTCTCACCCTCACTTCGAGGACTACGTTGATACACACACCTTCCTATACCTTTTACTAGTGTCCATTTTTGCGTGACACCTCATCGTTGGACTATTTGACAGAAATTGGGTTGGTTAAACCTCTACCCCTCCCTGCCTCCCTGCCATCCATTTTCACTTTTGCTGTACAATTTTGCCCTACCCTATTACTGTCGCTATACACTGCTGAGTTGTATTATCCTACTGTGCACTGTTGTAAAAGATTCTGCCTTCATGCTCCAATATTTAGGGTGAATTTAAAGTATTTTGCTTACTAAGTACCTTTTCACTAGCAATGTTTCTGCATGCTTCAATTATTTAGAGTCATTAGAGTCTAATGTGATGGTAACTGTGCAGTTTTTGAGGTTCTGAGATTGTTCTTTACTTACTTCTTGTTTATACTTATAGAAGCAAACATTCAGTAAATATTCTCCTGGTCCGAGTAGCAGGCCGTAACCTCATTCCCTAAGTAATGTTCCTGCTACACCTCAGTCAGTAAAAACAAAACTTTATTGGGTTTGTTACAACCATAACAGTACATTTTACCTCTTATCTTGATAAAAGGAAAGAGCAACAAAACTTAACACAGCGGTATGAAACAACATATTACACCTCAAAATACATATAGTTTAACTTTCTTTTTTTTTTTATCGGAGTATTATAGCATTTGTGTTATTAAAATCACTTAATTTGTACCTATACATAAGCTCCTTCAAAATGCTGAAGGCACTACTCTTATCTCTTGATAGTTCCACCTTTATGTGATGTTAAGGGGGAGCATTTTTAGTGCTTACTCTGCGCACTTGAGGAACACCTTGACTTTATTCATATATTTTCCCATGGCACAGGCTATATCTAAATTCCCCATTTCCACCAAAAGGTTAACGGCTTGCATTCTGTGCATAATCTTATACTTTTTAAAAATCGGACATAAAAGGTCCTTTCGTATATCTAAAAACCTCATACAATCTAGTAAAATGTGTGAAATATTGCAGGTGGTACCTAAAGTGCAAGTGCATTTACCATTACATCCTATCATTAGGTTTTGAACCCCGTTATTCGCATACCCTGGGTTTATCCCAATTCGCATTTTCAAAACTTCCCGCCTTAAACTATAACTTGGTAGCCGATCCACATAGGGGAAATGTTGGTCGCTCTCCCTGGCCAATATCATGTGGGCTACCGAGGTCTTTTGTAAAAGGTATTCCTGATCGTAGGTACGGAACATATTGGCCCCTTGAAGCTTTAATTCTTTCTTACCAATTAATATAATGTCTTGCGGCGTGCATACCTTCAAGTCAAGCACCCCATATGCCTTACTTATTGAAGCTCTATTCTCTTTTTCCCAGGGTAGCTCGCTAATGGCAATTTCCTCTTTTGCCCATTGGGAGATTTTAATAAGCTCCCCTGCTCCCAATCGCTGCCAGAAGCGTACATGGGCCATACAAGCAGTTATAGCCCAGGAGGTGATTCCCAGCTCAAGTCTTGCTGCCTGCACCATAGATGATTTAGGCAGCAGGATTAAGCTTTTTAGTATATTTCCCTCCTCTCTATCCCAGGAGGTCTTACCACTTAGGGAGAGGACCTCGGCTCCATACAAAAATTGTGGGGGGGCCATTGGTTGGTAGGCTTTTAAGACCGGCCTATCTGACATTTCACCGTAGGTATTATTAAATCTTTTTAGGCCTTTCACAGATGCTGATGCCCTAATTTTTAGTGCTTGCAAGTGTGTATGCCATTTTAGGGTACCAGAAAACCACATTCCCAAATATCTATAATCAGTCACCCTCTCGAGCAAAACTGTGCCAAGGTACTATGAGAACTTTGTTTTCCTCCTTCCAAAACAAACAATTTTTGTCTTCCCCATGTTTACTACTAATTTTTTACTTATGCAATATTCCTTAAACCTATTTAATTTTCTCTGGAGGCCTATCTCCGTCTGATCCATTATCACCACATCATCGGCATAAAGGAGGCACGATATCTGGTTTCCTCCCAGTTTCTGGTTTGCCCCTCTAACCTCTCTTAATTTTTGGGGTAGGTCTGCTAAAAAAGAGGGCGAACAATAGAGGGGCAAGTACACATCCCTCCCTTAAACCGTTTCCAATTGGGATTCTCTCAGTCAGTCCTCCCTCCGCGTCCAGTATTATTTGTGCCCAATTTTCTGAGTGTAGTGCTTGGATTAGGGCTAACAGGTCACCCTGTATTTCATACCCTACTAGTGTTAACCACAGCTGCTCCCTGTCCACCAGGTCGAAAGCTGCACGGAAGTCCACGAAACAGCAGAATAAATTACCCCTCTGATCGATCGACTTCCGTGCAATGGACCAAAGAGCAAAACAATGGTCAACCGTTGAGTGTCCTTCTTTGAACCCCCCCTTTTCTGGGGGTACTATCTGTTTGTCATTCACCCACTCCTTTAGTAAACCTAGGATTACTTTTGAGAAGACCTTTTCACCTATGTCCAAAAGGTTTATAAGGCGGTAGTTTTAAGGGGAGTTTACATCACCTTTTTATGTATTGGCCTAGCAATAGCCCCTTTCCAACTATCAGGGAATTTGCCAGTATTTAAAATCCCTAGGAACATATTAGAAAAAAACTCCGCCCACCTTTCTATGTTTGTTTTTATAATGACAGCTGGTAAATTACCTGGGCCCGCTGCCCGTGTTAGGTTTAGACTAGTTCTGTCAGTCAAGAGGGCTTTATTCGATTCACATCATAAAAGAGAAATACATATATATTTTTTAAAAAACGATTCATTTTGCATATAAGATAATAAATACATTACATTTAAAAGCAAGTTAAAAAAAGTATTACATTTTTTAGACATTGATGAACGAGAAGACCCCTTGCTACATAAAAACAGTGCTACTTTAAACAAATAGTCATAAAAACTATACAATAAAAACATCATTTGCCAAGGTTACGGGTTCGGATTGACCACGCCCAACTCACAAATTTTGCTACACCAATAGCGATGGAGGGGGAAGTATCAGTTTTAAGTATCCTAAACGCTGCAAGAGCAGAGCTGGTGCCTAGTAACCGACAGACTGGCAAAAGCCAAACTTTCCTGGGTAACAAATACATAGGGCAGCAGAAAAAAAGATGTTCAATATTTTCCACTGCTGTTACCCAGAAGGGACACTTATCACTACCACCAGTAGTCCAAGAGTGCATAAGCCCCCACACGGGTAACGAGCCTACTCGTAGTTGGTGGTACAGTTTGCGATCCTTTGGCTTGGTGATTAAGTCCCAATAGTCTTCATATTTAGGGACATCTTTTACAACCAGAAATTCCAGTGTCATTGTAGGACCATCAACCATAGCGGATCTCCTCTCAGTGATCCAATGCCAGTAAATATCTTTGAGTGCCTTCTTTGAGGGAAAGGTCGCGCGTGCTGGATTAACCCATAATGCCTCCAAATTAAGATTTTTCAAAAGCCTCCTGAGGTGACTGAACCAGGGTACCCTGTAAGACCCTTCAAGACCCCTCACATCGCCAATGGCCTCAGCGAACAAGGATAATTCCGGTGTAGTCCACAGGCGCTGCCAAAACGCCAGTGGTCTATACCGTACCTCATCCTCTATGATTTTTCACCTAGGTCAAGCTGCAGGGGTAAGCAGGGTGTCGATTGTGGGAGACCAGTTGCCATTCTCAGGAACCTATTCTGAGCCACCCTCAAAGAGGATAAATCACTATACCCCCACAGTTCGGCACCGTAGATAGTTGCAGGAATTACCTTGGAACCATAAATTTTAACCAACGGTGCCATGGGTTTGGTGAGAGATTTTGCATACTCCTTCAATAAGGCTCCCCCAAGTTGCGCGTGTTTCAGGGTCATAAGATCCATTTGAGGTTTCCAGCTCAAATTCTCACTTAATGTGACACCCAGGTATGTAAAAACCTCCGTTTGATCCAAAATGGCGCCGCTCATTGACACCTTGGCCTTCACAGCCTTGGGGCCTCGCAGAACCATGAATTTGGTCTTACTGACATTCACCTCTAACTCGTGCTCGCTGCAGAAACACTCAAAACGGGCCAGGGCGGACTGCAATCCCTGCCTTGTTTTAGAAATAATAAGCGTGTCGTCCGCTTTAGACTAGTTATTATATCTCTTATTAAGTCTGGGGAAAAGTATATTTTTAATTCTTCCCTTATTCCAGGCCAAACATTGGCTATTGTTCCCTCCCTCGTTGGCCATTTACCATAAATTTCCTCTAGAAAGTTCACCCACTTGTCCTCTGGCACAGAGCACTGCAGGGTCCCTAGGACTTTTCCCGTGCATTCCTGCATTAACTTCCAAAATCCTTTCCCATTTTTTTCTTTGATTACCTGGAGTAGGTTCCCCCAACATTTGTCCTTAGAGCTCCTTTTTTTGTCTCTGATAACTGTCTTATATTTTCTCTTTAATTCCCTAAGTTCTAATGCCATTTCATCACTATAGTTACCTCTAAGGCGTCTCTCCTGTTTCCTAATTCCGGCCTCTATTTTCCAGCATTCATCATCAAACCAATATTTGGTATTGTTAGGGTGTAGTTTTGCATTATTTACTGACTTGTGTTTACCGTGCTTTCAGTTTTTTTCTGGAGGCATTCTACCAGTTGTCTTATTTTATCCTCATACCAGGCTATACCCTCTTCTGGTGCTAGGTTATCTAAGTTCACAGTTAGCTGGTATGCACTCAATTTCTGTATGAATTCTTCAGTAATTCCTGTGGTAAGTCGCTTGGGGTATTCCACCTCTACTGATAGCACTTTTTGTCTTTGCGGGGAGCTATTTACCTGGAGTTCTACCTGCAGTAGATAATGATCACTACCCTCGACCCTGAGTATTTCAAACTGTTTGATCAGATGGAAGTGCCAGGCCTGTATGAATACCTAATCTCTGGGGCACATTTGTTGCCCTACTTTAAAGGTACGATTCGCAGGCCGGTCCGCCTCCTTTCTTCCATTCGCGCAGACAAGTCCCATGGCCCCCAACAGTTGCCCAAGCTCATCATCTTGGTTTGAAGTATCACAACAGGTAAATTGTGCAAGCTCTATTTTATATGCTCCTAGCTGATCCCTCGCCAGGAGTCCATTTTTTGGGATTCAATCTATGATTGAAGTCCCCCAGTGTCATAAACACATCTCTTGGATAGCAGTCACATAAATCTTCCAGGTCTGTTTTTAAGCATTGCAGGTCAACCTTATACTCGTTTGTTTTCCCTTTCTTTATATACACATTCATAATGCAAAGGTTTTCGCCCCCAACATATTGTTTGTAGTTCTCACTCTACTGCCCAATGCCCAGTTACACTTAAGTTCCAGGGGTTCAATGTCTTTAGATATCCTTGTTGAGACCAGCGTCATCAGACCACCAGAGGGTCTACCTACCATGTTCTTTTTTGCCGGTTTTACATATCGAGAAATCCCACGTTATGGCTGTTGGCAGTCGCAAAAATGGTATGAAAACCCTTACCTGTAATGGTTCAGTGTTATCCAAAGTAAAAGTTTTTACCTACCTAGGTGTGGTGTTCGATGAAAATGGGTCATGGGCTCCACAAATTAAAAATAAGGCTGCGGCAGTAAAAAGATCGGCTGCCGCCATCCTAGGCTTTGCTAAAAGGTTGGGTGGTAAGCCACCTGAGGCTGTATTAGCAATTTATAAAGCTAAAACACTGTCAATTGCAAGGTATGGTGCCATGATATGGGGTTATAAAAATCTGGACCCCATACAAAGAGAAGAAAACATTTTTTTGCGATCTCTATTAGGACTCCCTAAATCCACCCCAGCCTTCCCCGTACACATGGAACTGGGGTTAGGGTACATTGAGGATTCTTTGACCCTGGCCCCTTTGCTGTCATGGATTAGGATTTGGCTTAATCCAGCTTTAATTTTAAACCATATGATTATTAGGGATTGCATGGGGAGAGAAAACGTGGGTAAGATCGGGTGGCTACAGTATATTAAAATTACAACAGAATATTTAGGCCGCTTGGAGTTATACACATACCCAGAGAACATTGTGAGAGAGGATATTGACTGGGTTAAGAAAAGCTATATAGAGAAAAAGGTTTCAGAGCGAGAGGCCATCGAAATTACAAAACCAACTGTTAGGGCCCACTATTTGACGATAGCTTCGCTATCTATGCAACCCTATTTAATGATTGTAAGTAAACCTTTTCATAGGTGGGTCCTTACTAAATTTCGTTTTAATCAAGCACATTTTCTGCTAGGTGACTTTGAAAAATGGTGCAAGCCCCATGAAAACGCTCCCTGCAAATGCGATTACTTTTCAGATCAGGACATATTGCATTTCTTGTTCTTCTGTCCCTTTTATAAAAATGGAAGAGAAAGATACATAAAACCAATTCTGAAAGGTTTCGTGCAGGTTAAACCAGCCCTATTGTACCTACAACTTATGGAAAGTTCAGTTGTAATGTACGGGGTGGCAAATTTTTTGACCATGTCTATCCGGTCAAAGCAAGCAAGATTAAAATCAAATCATTAATGTACCCTAAACTGCTTGTATACATTAAACTGCTTTATGGTATTTTTAGTCCTTAGTTTGTACCAAAATTTAGATCACGAACAGCACGTTTTGCACTTTACCCCAGGTAGCTAGTATCTCCTGTATATAAAAATTGTAAATATCTCTTCTGGTTTTGTACTGTATTTGTAATTCGATCACTGTTAATGGCCTACAAGATACTGTAAATATGTCTTGCAAAGATGATTTTTTACATGAATTTTTATGTGTATAATAACTTTTAACCTTTTTACTTGTTTTTAAACTTGTTTGTCTGTATGATTGAATATGGTTCTGTAGCATACTTTTATGATTTTAAAACAATCGAATAAAGTGTTTCTGACTTGACTTGACTTGCCGGTTTTACATGGTGAGTGAAGCCTTCAATTGCAGGGGTTTCGTCTCACAGCCAAGTTTCCTGGAGGCAAACAATATTGATTTTCCTCAGGGTGTTTTTAAAATCTACCTGTGCCACTATTCTATTATATCCGTTTACATTCAAGGACAGAATGGATAGGCCGTGCGGCGACCCTACTTCCTAATCAATGTTACTCATATAACCATCTTCCTCACAGTTCATGTATGCCAGCTCTCTATATCTATTCCCAGCAAGGAAATCTTCCACATCCCACCTCTGGTCTTTTGGTCTTATCGTGATTTTTAGGACGTCTTTATTGCCTCTCCTCTGGTTAATAATTTTTATTTGTCTTTCGCCAAATGCTGCGTGGTTGCTGAGGAATGAATTCCCTGTTTTATCCAATAACACTTCCTTCCTTTTTAAAATTCTCATACCTTCCCATAGCATCTCAGTCTCCGCCTTTTCTATAGCATCTTTTATTAGAGCTGAGTGGAGTAAGACCTTGGTTATTTCCTCCCCCTTACCATGAACCGTAAACCCAACTTCTTTTAAATCAGCAGTGCTAACATATCTTAGGCTGGGGCACTTTACAAATGAGGAGAGGAGCTGGGAATGATTCAAGGGGTTTAGTTTCTGGGTTCTTTTCCCCCCCTTTTCCTGCCCTATTGGCTCTACAAATATCCAAGTGTCAGCGGGTAATTCTGGCTGCCAATGTTGGGGGTTCCCATCTGACATTTCTCCCCTTGTGTGCCTGCTTACTTCTTCTCCGCCTCCTATTCTAACCCCCTTCCCATGGCTTGGGTAGGTTACCTCCGCGCCTGGGTACATCTCCATCCCTCATTCTACTCCTACACTCTCCTTTACCCCTGGATGGTTTCTCCTAGTAACCTTTTTGTTTTTTCCCAATTTATTCCTAGTTATCCACCTGGGTTGTTCTTCAGGTCTACTGCTACTTGCATCTTTATCTGCGAAGTTTAACTTTTTAGTTTCTTGCCTTACTACCTTATCCGTTATCTTATGTGCGGGGGTTACCCCCCCTATACTCCTGTTGCTTCATGGGGTAGAAATTGACTGGGGCCTTAATCCCTTTCCTTCGCCTTGTTGTATTTTGCATTCTATACCTCTTTTCCCCATACCTCTTTATAAGCATTGGGCGGTATGATATATATTCTGTGGGTACATCCTCTAAGGGACTATTCGCCCTTCCCGCTACATCCCCCTGTCCGCTTTATTTTCCTCCTAGGCTTCTACTGGCCTTACTAATGCGGGCATCAAGTTTTTAATCTGTGCCAACTCCCCGATTATATCCTTAAATTGGTAATCGTGTATTTTTAAAATGTCATTATTTAGGACTGAAACCTCTAAAATGCCCTGCAAGATTTTCTGGAGCATTGGCATAACCTCTAGCATAGATAAGCTGGAAGAGCCAGTCACCTCCAGACTGCATAGAGGCACACCTGATACATCAGATTCGGCAACGTTTGAATTCTCTAGTATTTCATGTCCATTAAAGCTGGGTTCCCTCTCAACAATATTCCCTTCCCCCAAGGACTCGCTACAGTCTATTCTTTCTTCATTCACCACATCTGCTCCTATGTCCTGGGTGAATATCGACTGAAACATCCTTGGCGAAGAAGACAAGCGAGGTTCCATTGGTATCTCAGCGATATTGAAGTCAGACTGGTTCAAAGCTTCCATGATTGACGCTGCCGAGTCCTCGATGATTTGCGGGGTCTCTAGTACACTTGTCTCCTTTTCTGCTGTCTCTGTCCCTTTAAAATGTTTGCCAATGAAATCCTTAATGGGTTTTGATACCCCTTTTGCGCCCGCTGACCTAGCGGTTGCCGGCGCTAGCTGTGAAGTTAAGCTCGGGGGGGGGGGATTGCTCCAATGGCTGTTGCAATATCTTCATTTGCGTCATCCGGACCGCTCGATGAGACAGTCACATCCACTGTTCCCGATTTATTTCCTGATTTTTTACAGTTTTTTAGGACTTTACGTGGTTTGGATTTCCCTAAAGCCATTGCCTTCGCTTTATCCTTTCTTTAGGTTCTTCTTCCCGGCTTACTCACGTTGCAAAAGGTTTTTCCTTCCCTTTAAGGCTTTCACCACTTGATGGGCGCACAACAACCCCCACTCCCGGTGTGCTTCCCCTAATTATTTATTTATATAAAGAATAGAGAAAGGGCTAAAATTGTCTCTTTCACTTACCTCTGTTTCTGTGAGCCCACACTCTTTCCTCCACCTCACCACTTAATTTCCTGGTTGGTTACTCAGCCACTTATTACCATTTACCAGCTGCAGCTCCAATGGCTATATTCACCACTCTTCTCCACTCTTCCCAAGTCCAAACATTAAGTCCTTCTGTTGAATGCGCCTGCCGCCGGGCGCTTCTCAGTTTTTCCAAATGCCCTGGGTTCTACCCAGGGCAAACCGTGTCTGCCACAGTTTATATTCAGCTCAAGCTGATCTAGCATGCGATTCTGCAAGCTATCTGCAGAATGCTTCTTCAATTGCAGTTGCTGCCCAGTATTCCTGTTACTGTATGCGATTCTTGCACTGAGTATGGCTCTAAATCAGCCGCGGGGTGCGGGCCCCGTACCCCCTCAGGCCCCCACAACTATGCTGTTTGCAGCTCCTATACTTGCCGCTTTTGCCGATTTTGCTGATTTTGCTGAAGATCGGTTTTTACTTGCTCTGTGTGCTCCCGTTCTTCGTCCGGTGATGGCGGCAGCGGCGGCCGTAGATGTTGCTGGCAATCGTGCCCGCGAAAACCGGAAGTCGGACATGTTTCCTGTGAGATGGCGGTCCAGTGGGAGGAACAGTGAGTGCTCGCTTGCAGTCGGGCTCAGAATCAGAAACAGAGGCTCATTCCTGCTACTCCTTTTCAGTCATTGGCATATCCCCTCTTGCAGCGTCTAGCTTAGCTTTCCCTCACCACTATGGCCGGGCAAGCTACGAGTCAACCTCATCCATTCCTAATTGAGATCAGAGAACCAGAAATCCACTGGAATGAATGGATAAATGTATTCGCCTCTTACCTCATTGCCATAGGAGGTGAAAGGTATTCGGCAGTCCGCAAACACCATATTTTGCTGCATAACCTAGGTATACAAGGTAGGAAAATTTATGACACCTTACCTAAACCTGAGTTAGAGACGGATGAGGATGATACAGATGAGTTTAAAATTACCCTTTTAAAATTAGAAGCACATTTTGAAGACAGGGTGAACGTAGTTTTGGAGCGACATAAGTTCTTTACCCGCATCCAAGGCAAACAGGAGTCTGTCATTAATTATATAGCAAATCACACATGATGATAGACAAAATGTTGCACAATGGCAAAATATTTACCCCCAGTCACAGATCTGGGTTTAATCCACCGTTATTTTGCTCACCAAGCCACCCCAGTTCAGACATGGCCTTATGCAAATCTGTCTTGACCCTGTGCCTCATGGAAACAGTCCAGACCGAAAAGCCAAGCTATGTCTTCCCTGGACCTCAATCAAGCATCCTAGAACCAGTTTCTGGCTATCAGCCATCTTCAGCCAGGATAGCTTGACTCCAGTGGTCTAGTGAGTAAGGGACCCACGTCTTGGCAAACCCTTCCCACATAGGGTGAACAGCAAAACACACAAGATGATGGACGGAATGCTGCACAATGGCAAAACATTCACCCCCAGTCACAGATCTGGGTTTAATCCATCGTTATTTTGCTCACCAAGCCACCCCAGTTCAGACATGGCCTTATGCAAATCAGTCTTGACCTTGTGCCTCATGGGAACAGTCCAGACCGAACTGCCAAGCCGTGTCTTCCCTGGACCAGAATGAAGCCTCCTAGGACCAGTTTCTGGCTATCAGCCTTCATCAGCCAGGATAGCTTGACTCCAGTGGCACAGTGAGCAAGGGACCCACGTCTGGGCATACCCTTCAACGCATAGGGTGATCAGCAAAACACAAAAGATGATGTACGGAATGTTGCACAATGGCAACACATTCACCCCAGTCACAGATATGGGTTAATCCATTGTTATTTTGCGCACCAAGCAACCCCAGTTCAGACATGGCCTAATGCAAATCAGTCTTGACCCTGTGCCTAATGGGAACAGTCCAGACCGAACTGCCAAGCCATGTCTTGCTTGGACCGGAATCTAGCATCCTAGGACCGGTTTCTGGCTATCAGCCGTCATCAGCCAGGATATCTTGACTCCAGTGGCGTAGTGAGCATGGGACCCACGTCTGGGCATACCCTTCCCACATAGTGTAGTGTAGTTTCTAGTTTCCCACTAGGCCCTGCGCATTGGAATAACATAAACAGTAGTATCGACGTAGAAGTGCGGATCTTCCAGGCCTCTACTGACTATGCTAAACTTAATTGGGTGTGTTACCAACTAGCTCAGAGGTCACTGGAAACTTTCTTCTCTGCATAGGAAGTGATCAGCTTCCCTGGCACAGACAAGAAGGGATTCAGCTTTCCAACAACCGTGCAACATGACAACTTTGCTCCTCAGATCAAGAGTCAATCTCTAGTGTCGTGTGAAACAATAGACATGTATTTCACTCAGTCAGGTTAGTGCAGTTTACTTTCACGAGATGTAGAGAATAGAGAGACGGGCGTTTGTCAATAAAAGGTTAACATTTATTGAACAGTCTTTCTTCTCGTACAAGAGAAATGTATTGCCACAATTGCAAGACTTGTTATGATAAAAAATACGTACAGTAAGATAAGTATTGCGAAATAATACTGTAAAAGCATTGATATGGTTTCTTAGCCATACAATGGTTTAAAAGTAATAAAACATATATACATTCATATATACATTAGGCTCAAATACTCAACTGGTGCTTCTAACTAAGCCTACCCCAGTGTGCCTGACCTAAGCCTAACACGTGGAAGGGGAGTAAGTAAGTAGCTTTAAGTTAAGTTGGTTTTGCCAAGGTTTACTTCAAGAATTCTCAATAAGGGTTTAGTCAACATCATACCTCTGAATAGATTGATGGAGGTCTGGTATCTCCTTCAGGAGGAACTCGGTATCCCAGTCACCCGCGAGGGCAGACTAGAAACGCTGGAGCTGGATTTCTCTGCACGAGAAAGGCAGCGTCTCTCTTCAGCGCGTCGAGGAGAAGGAGGGGGGACAGCGTCCGCGGGCAGCTTGCTTCTGCTGGATGTCTTCGCAGAGGGACGGCTGTTCAGCTCCTAGTTACACCACACCATCGTTCGCGCTTTAGCAGCGATAAGGGTATCAGCAGCTTCAGGCGACGGGCAGCAGGCTGCAGCAACAGGGTGCTAGCTTCAGCTAACAACGGGGGCAGCAGCAGACAGCTAGCAACAGGCAATTGCTTAAGGCAACGTTGGTAATATTTATACCTGAAAGGTGCCTGGTTTGACGTAAGTTTGTTGGACATAAGACGTCAATTAAAGATGTCACTAGGAAGTGATAGCTATCAGTTGCTCATTAGAGTTCCATTACTAATCAAAACACAGCAAGCGGGGATTTCCAGGTTTGCTGAGTTTTTATCTTGTTGAAGAACTCGGAGTGTTAATCTAGGAATATCAGATAGTGACTTCTGCTTTGTCATTGCACTAATTGGTTGCAAAGGAAGTGGCAGAGAACTATTCTGGAATGTGGCTCTGTTCGTGTGAGGCCAGAGATGACTTTCTGAATATCGCACTTGAACGGTTATGCCAATATAGGGAATAAATGGATTTATAGCCGAATAGGGGCATAAGGTCACAGTATCGATCAGGAACCTAGATAAACACGCAACAATAGGGTGAGCAGCAAAACACACAAGATGATTGACGGAATGTTGCACAATGGCAAAACATTCCCCCAAAGTCACAGATCTGGGTTAATCCATCATTATTTTCCTCACCAAGCCACCCCAGTTCAGACATGGTCTTATGCAAATCAGTCTTGAACGTGTGCCTCATGGGAACAGTCCAGACCGAACTGCCAAGCCACGTCTTGCTTGGACCGGAATCAAGCATCCTAGGACCGGTTTCTGGTTATCAGCCTTCATCAGCCAGGATAGCTTGACTCCAGTGGCATTGTGAGCAAGGGACCCACGTCTGGGCATACCCTTCCCACATAGGGTGATCAGCGAAACACACAAGATGATGGGCGGAATGTTGCACAATGGCAAAACATTCACCCCAGTCACAGATCTGGGTTTAATACATTGTTATTTTGCTCACCAAGCCACCCCAGTTCACATATGTCCTTATGCAAATCAGTCTTGACCCTGTGCTTAATGGGAACAGTCTAGACCAAACTGCCATGTCATGTCTTCCCTGGATCAGAATCAAGCATCCTGGGACCGGTTTCTGGCTATCAGCCTTCATCAGCCAGAATAGCTCGACTCCAATGGTGCACTGAGCAAGGGACCCACGTCTGGGCATACCCTTACCACATAGGGTGATAAGCAAAACACACAAGATGATGAACGGAATGTTGCACAATGGCAAAACATTTTATACTGCTTTGTTTGCCATAAGTTGGCAGGGTCTGCTCAGACGTGAGTCCCTTGCTCACTTTGCCACTGAATTCAAGCAAGCCTGGCTGAAGACGGCTGAAATGCCTGAAACCAGTCCTAGGAATCTTGTTTCCGGTCCAGGGAAGGCATGGCTTGGCAGTTTGGGCTGGATTGATCTCATGAGGCACACGGTCAGACTGATTTGCATATGGCCATGTCTGAACTGGGTGGCAGAGTGGGCTAAAGAACGAGGATGGATTAAACCCATATCTGTTGACTGAGTGTGAGTGTTTGATTGGTTCAGATGCTCCGTCCATCACCACCCCCTTTTCTACTGCTTTGTTTGCCATAAGTTGGCAGGGTATGCTCAGACATGAGTCTCTTGCTCACGTTGCCACTGGATTCAAGCAAGCCTGGCTGAAGATGGCTGAAATGCCAGAAACCAGTCCTAGGAAGCTTGTTTCTAGTCCAGGGAAGGCATGGCTTGTCAGTTCAGGCTGGACTGTTCCCATATGGCACAGGTTCAGACTGATTTGCATATGGCCATGTCTGAACTGGGGTGGCAGAGTGGGCTAAAGAACGGTCATGGATTAAACCCAGATGTGTTGACTGGGTGTGAGTGTTTGATTGGTTCAGATGCTCCATCCATCACCACTCCCTTTTGTACGGCTTTGTTTGCCATAAGTTGGCAGGTTATGCTCAGACGTGAGTCCCTTGCTCACTTTGCCACTGGATTCAAGCAAGCCTGGCTGAAGATGGCTGAAATACCAGAAACCGGTCCTAGGAAGCTTGTTTCCGGTCCAGGGAAGGCACTGCTTGGCAGTTCGGGCTGGACTGTTCCCATGAGGCACAGGGTCAGACTGATTTGGATATTTCCATGTCTGAACTGGGGTGGCAGAGTGGGCTAAAGAATGGTGATGGATTAAACCCAGATCTGTTGAAAGGGTGTGAGTGTTTGATTGGTTCAGATGCTCTGTCCATCACAACCCCCTTTTGTACTGCTTTGTTTGACATACGTTGGCAGGGTATTCTGAGACGTGAGTCCCTTGCTCACTTTGCCACTGGATTCAGCAAGCCTGGCTGAAGACGGCTGAAATGACAGAAAGCGGTCCTAGGAAGCTTGTTTCCCGTCCAGGGAAGGCATGGCTTGACAGTTCAGACTGAACTGTTCTCATGAGGCACAGGGTCAGACTGATTTGCATATGTCCATGTCTGAACTGGGGTGGCAGAGTGGGCTAAAGAACAGTGAAGGATTAAACCCAGATCTTTTATTTTATTTTATTATTATTTACACTTGTATAGCGCATAAATCACCCGAAGGTCTCAGAGCGCTTGCAGAAACCTCCTAGCAGAAACCAAGGGAAGGCAAGGAAGGACAGATCTAAAAGAGACATGCTTTTAACTGTTTGCGGAATCTCAGGTAGTCGGGTTCCGTCCTAAGCTGGAGGGGAAGAGAGTTCCAGGCCTCGGGTGCTGTTTTACTGAAAGCCCTGTCACCGTTTCTAGCCGTACGTACCCTAGGGACAATCAGAAGAGACTTGGTGGACGATCTGAGTGTCCTCACCGGGTGGTAGGCCTTCAGCTTTTGTTCAAGGTATACTTGGCCATGCCCATTGATGGATTTATGGACAAGGCAGCATAGTTTAAATTTAATACATTTAAGTATTGGGAGCCAGTGTAAGGTTTTTAAGCAGGGTAGTGAAGGGGTACGGGAGGGAAGATCAAGCACCAGTCTTGCAGCGGTGTTTTGCAGGACCTGTAGGCGGGCCAGGAGAGTAGTGTTTGTTAAAGCCAGAAGTGCGTTCCCATAATCAATCCTGCTGATGATGAGTCCCTGCACTAAAGGCATGCGTGCTGAGAGAGGGAGCCACTTAAAGATTTTCCTCAGACTGCGCATAAGGCCATAGCTCATGCCTACTACTTTACTGATATGATCAGACATAGACAGTTTATTGTCGATGGTTACCCCAAGATTCTTCACTGAGGATTTGGGTGTTGGGCATAAGCCGAGCGAGGCTGGCCACCAATCATCAGACCAGATTTTGTCTGCCTTTCCAAACAGCAGGACCTCTGTCTTTCCTGCGTTCATCATCAAAAAGTTCCTGGTCATCCAATCCTGGATGTCTACCATGCAGTTTTTAAATCTTAATTTAGTTAGATCCGGATTCTGATTGATTTTGATCAGTATTTAGGTATCATCTGCGTAGGATACGGTCCCAAAATCGTGTGTTCGAATGACCTTAGCAAGAGGGGATACATACAGGTTAAAGAGCGTGGGGCTCAATATAGACCCCTGTGGGACGCCCTTATCGTTTTTATAGAGGTTAGAGGAGTGAGCGCCCACTTGGACCTTGGACCGTCTATCAGTCAGGTAGCTTTTTATCCAGCCTAATGCTGGGCCCTCGACACCAATCTCAGCAAGACGTTCTAAAAGAATGAGATGCGAGATGGTGTCGAAGGCCGCAGACAGGTCCAGCAAGACCAATATGGCAGACTGACTGGAATCAAGTGTCATTCTTATATTCTCCACGACTTCGAGCAGGGCCGTTTTGGTGCTGTGGAATGAAGTTTGTTGGTCTCGAGATGTAGTTTAAGATGTTTATTTATTTGGGATTCCATGATCTTCCCAAACAAGGGAAGGAGTGAGATGGGCCGGTAATTAGGAAGTGATTTAGGATCTGCTGAGGTTTTTTTTAAGATAGGTCTGATTACAGACTCCTTCCAAAGTAATGGGACAGAGGCGTGAAGTGGGAACTGGTTTAAAGTTTTCGTGAGGGCCGGAATCAGGGCAGGAGCTATTTTAGATAGGATTTGTGGGGAAGCAGGGTCTCCCGGGGCCCCAGACTTCATTTGTTGTTGAGTAGCCTCGACCTGTGCTTCAGTGCAGGGTGGAAATTCCCTTAATGTGGGTATGCCAAAGTTGGAGTCCCCGCAGTTGTTGGCGGGCGAGACTGCTGTCATACAGGTGGGAGGCAAATGAGGAAAGCGTTTGTGAATGTCGTTAATTTTATCATGAAAGTATGCTGCCACAGAATCTACCCATTCTTTAGACTCATCAAGTGGCGGCTTACTAGCCGGGGTTTTGGTGAAGTCTTTAACTATACTATAGAGCTCTCTCTGAGAGTTTGATGCCAGAGAAATCCTATCACCCAGATAACTTTTTTTTGCCTCGGCAATTCCTTTCATATATTGTCGATGAGCAATTTTATATAGATTCCTGTCATTCAAGTCTTTAGTTTGCCGCCATTTTCTTTCAACTACCCTGACTGCATGTTTGGTTTGTTCCAGCTCTGGTAAGAACCACAGTGAGTTTTTTGTAGGAGGTTTAGACGCTCGTGCTGGAGCAATGCGAGTGTTTGATCTGTTGACTTGGTGTGAGTGTTTGATTGGATCAGATGCTCCGTCCATACCCACCCCCTTTTGTATCGCTTTGTTTGCCATAAGTTGGCAGGGTATGCTCAGTCATGAGTCCCTTGCTCACTTTGCCACTGGATTCAAGAAAGCCTGGCTGAAGATGGCTGAAATGCCAGAAACAGGTCCTAGGAAGCTTGTTCCCTGTCCAGGGAAGGCATGGCTTGGCAGTTTGGGCTGGACTGTTCCCATGAGGCACAGGGTCAGACAGATTGGCATATGGCCATGTCTGAACTGGGGTGTGTAGGAAGGTGGATACCTGACTATGGTTACCCCAGATTGTTTGCCTTGTTTTTAGCTGGTTTTCAACTTAGTTGGCCTTGTTCCCTGCTAATCAGGGCCCCAGGCTATCTGCTCTCTCCTTAAAATGGACTCCATGCACCCTATGTGCATAACCTGATTGGTACTGGACACCTTGTCAGCCCCTATACAGTGCACTATAGGTGCCAAGGGCATAGGTGCATCCAAGGCCTACCAGGGGCTGCAGCATAGCTTTTGCCACCCCTGGCTGGTTCTTAAATTGGTCCAACTAGCTGATCACTCAGCTGGGGCAAGTTGGTGTAATCATCCCTTGCTTAGATATAGTACACCTATATCTAAACCTATATCTGGACACATATAAACCTATAAGTCACTCCTATGGCAGGCCTTATCAATCCTGTAGGCAGAGTGCGTGGTTTAACGTGAGATGGTGCTCGAGCATGAGCTGAGCCTGTCTGCAGCTGTCGGGAACAACTCCCTAAGCTGTTCCGGGATAATGCCATACCATATACTACTAAGTGCATTATAATCCATCGCGGTTATATGTTAACTTTGGTTTGGCTTTATCAAAACATGTCGTGTAAGGTGTCATACGATTTGGAATACTATCCCCTCGACAGTCCTGTCGACAGGGATAGCATTCCACCCCTCTAGAGGGAGAAGACATGTTACTTTACTGAAATGTGGTTGATTTTTAAAAGAGCCTCAGCATCACAAAATGGACTCATCTGCCACAGACACGAGTCTGACCTCCTGCTGCTGACCGAAACTCAGCCGAGGTGGCCTGGACAAAGGCTTTCCTGTCGCAGGGAGGTGTCACACTGAAGGACTGGGTTTTTCTAAGACCCAGCGGTGCCAGGGATAACACCTAAAACCTTCGTGGGTAACCTGTTCCGGCGTACAAATGACAGAGACACGGGACACTTCCTTCTGCGTCAAAGATTCAAGGTTTATTACTGCAGGGAACACAGAAGTCACACGAAGTACCACACGTGCAAGTTCGAGGAGTCTGCTTCAAATTATATCTGTGGATCGCTCTTCTTATACAGTTTTTGAGCATAGGATAACATGGTGCACAAAGGATTACAACCTGGTTCCCATCGTAAAGATCATATGGGGTCGCTTTCATGTATTCAGGGCCCGAAACATAATTACAGTAGCATTTGGCAGTTCCCAACTGTAAAAGTACATCTTCCCACCATTAGTACATTCCATTCAACAGTAAACGAATTGAGGAAGAGACAGAAACAGGTGCAGAGGAAGACGAGGACAGTGAACAGATCGAAGAGGGTGTAAAAGGGGTGGTATCAGGAAACACGAGTTGCAGGCATCAAAGGGGACGTGCCTAATGAATGCACAACTAAGACAATAGACCGACACTGCAAGATGAGCCTCGAGCGGGGCCATCTGCCTTACAGTGTCATCCCCCTCATCATAAAGACACCTTCAAAGGAACACGTGTCTTCCGCAGGAGTTTGGGAATCCCAGGGTCGCGAAGCGGACAGCGTCCGTTCGCTGGCTACTTGAGGGCAAGAAACAAAATGGATGCTGCATCTAAGATGGAACCCATGGGTTCAGATGAAGAAACCCACAAAACAAACGAACGGTTCAGGTTAGCACAGCGAAAATGCGTACACCCACTAAACTCATCATTTGCGGCTCATAGATACCAGACTCGACCTTATTCGTGCGTGTCGAAAACACCACTTACAATTGTCACGGAACCTCAACACAACCCCAGACAGGAGATAGTCGATTGTAGCTGGGAGGTTTGAAAGAAACCAGACAGTGCCTGGGGAGCACAAGGCTTCCCCTTGCATAATCCAATCAAACCGGTTCTGGATCACACCAGCCCCAGTCCCAGCATGACCCTGGACAAAGGGAAAGGGGTGTAACCACCCCCTTTCTAGGTCCCACCCATAGGAGGGAGCTAGCAGGTAATCCAGCCCCCTAGATTGGTATAAGAAAGGGAGCATTGCCAACGCACTCAGATTATCCTGACTGAAACTCATTAAACAAAACTCTGGACCCTTCCACATCCTACTCGAAGTAGAAGACTGAAGAATCTCCCTTGTGGTCAAGGAGTGACCACTCTGTGCAAACAGGCACCATCCAGCACCTCGATGTTTGCTTTTTTGCAGTTCCCACTGGAACTCGAGCGACAGAGTTTGACAAGACCAAGTGTGCCTGCCTTCTAAAAGCATGATGCACAGTCCCTGCAGAGCTGAGACCCGTGGATGCGACTGGAAGCGTGGATCCCGCCATCTTGGAAAGACCACGAGACGCTGACCGTGCAGCCCATGAGTGACCCTCGAAGCTGTGCATTGGGGTTCGAGAAGCCCCAGCCCTGAGCCTCTCTTGCACTAAAGCTCACCCCCTACACTCACCGAGTGCTGCGTGGGGCCCTTCTGCATCTTTTGGCTCAACGCGTTGGCCTGGTCACTTGCCCGTTGGCTAGTGGCCCCTGTGCCGACGTACCTTGAAACCTAACTTGTGAATCTGGTTGCTCCAGACTTGCACTCGCTCCTCTGAAAAGTAGCACCCGATCTGACCCTCCTTGTCCGAGTATTAAACCATCTTCGAGTCCTGTGTGGGTTGCGCTTGCCAAGGGTTGTTTGCTCCAATCCGGAAGCCGACATCGCCAACAGTGAGAGCCTTCGTGGGACAGCTCATGATGCACTCCTGGACATCCTCGGTGTCCCAGATTCCACGTGGCAGCAGAGAGAAGCTTCACGACAGCGACCTGAAAGCGCCCGACATTGCCTGGTTCCTTCCTGGGTCCACACTGGTCACTGCTAAATGACCCAGACTCTGTCCCCTCTGCTTTCAGATCATCTTTATCTTCGACCCACCCTTGGATCACACCGGACACTTCTCGTCTCGACGCCTGCAGCATCTTCAGCTCCAAGCACCATCAACCAGCGTGGCAAAACCCGACACTACTTCGCACCTGTGCACCCGCTTCCTGTGGGTGAGGTAACTCAGCAACGCCGGTGTTCTTACACTGGTACACACCTCTAGTGTATGTGTCTAAAGTTTCATCCTGCTAGGTTAAGCGGAAGTCTCCTTTAACTGTAACTTTATAACTTTTACGCACCATTGACATTGCATTGGTTGCATGTGTGTGCTTTAAGCGCTGCACCCAAATCCCGCGGGCTTTTCCCGACTTCAGCATTGCTAGTCCCGACTGATCCCAGCGATTGCCTAGGCCCTAGGCCTAACCACTGTTCAAGTGGTATCTCTTATACCCCTTTTTTAATATATGGTTTGCGTGGCCCGTGGGCCTCATCCATAATTGTGCAACTTTCATATGTTTAACTGTGCTTTTGTTTAAACGCTTGTGCCGCTGCACTCATAAAGAGTACAGAGGATTATTCTAGTAATAAATACATATATTTTTATAATATATAACTTGTGTGGTGTCCTTTCATTTGATATTACAGGATTGTGATTGGTAAAACAGCTCGCTTAACACGACCTCTTGAGTTAAGCCTTTAAGGCTGCTTAGTTCATGCTACCATTAGGATAGCTTGTATATAAGGTTGACTTACAACTAGACACCATAAGGGTTGTTTGGACTGATACAAGGTGTCCCCAGAATTGGAGACATCATATATCAGGCCAACTTCTCACATTGGTGTGCAGCTGTGCGGATTTGAGCTTGCTGTTGTTTTACCATTGCAATCTTTTTATCAAATTGAAAGATCACATGAAGTACCTTAGGTACATATAAACAAAAGCTTAGCATATTTAAGTTCTACTGAACTTAGTAGTTGTAGATCAAAGGGCTTAGCACACCCTGCCTACAACTCACTAGCAAGGAACAGTAGGAAAACACTTAGTGTAGGTAAGTGCACCACTTGCACCTCACTGGCAGTCATGGCTGGCACAGAGGGAGCGTCAGGCTCTTCACCTGTGAGGATTGACCTTTCCAAGGCAACTTCCAGCTATGACAACTTCAGCCACAAGGAATTGAGTGCCCTGTGCACTGCAAGGGGGCTGAGAAAGGGTCACAACCCTACCATTCCCAACCTGATAGCCATCCTGAAGAAGGATGATCTTGAAAAAGCTAGTACAGCTCCCTTAGGGTCAGGAGATGGAGTGAATCCCCCAGAGAATGAGAACACCCCAGAGAATGTGGTGGACCCAGAGTCAGATGGTGATGAGTAAGATAATGATCAAGGGGATAACCAGGTACTAGTGGGGAGGCTTAACACAACCAACTTGGACCTACATAGGAAGGGAGAGGGCGAGCACCTCCCCAGATCCTATAACATAGTTCCCTCAGGTAATAGAAGGCTGAGATCCTCCTCAAGGGATTCTCACATTTCTAGTGCCTCAAGGTAATCTCAAAGGGGAATGACTTCCCCCCAGAGAAAAGAGCATAGGGCCAGGATGAGGGCTGTTCAACTCCAGATTGAGAGGGAAGAGATAGCTCTGGCTCAAGCTAAACTTGTTTTGGCAAGAGAACAAAAGTTCTGTAGATTAGATTCCACTGGTGGCAGCAATATTCCTAAAGAGAAAGACAGGTCCTATGATCCTAGAAACCTGACAGAGATTGTGCCCCCCTACAAGGAAGGGGATGACATCTACAAATGGATGACTGCTCTGGAGAGAGCCTGCATGGTACAGCAGGTTCCTCAAGAACAGTGGGCAGCCAGCTATCCTATGGTACTCCTTTTCTGAGAAAGGGAGAGATAAGCTCCTCACAGTTAGACCTGAGGATGCTAAAAATTACAATGTCCTGAAGAGTGCTCTAATAGATGGGTTTGGCCTAACCACTGAACAATACAGGTTAAAGTTCAAAGATACCCAGAAGACACAGACAGAGGACTGGACTGATTTTGTAGATTGTGCTACTAAGGCTCTGGAAGGTTAGCTGCATGGCTGCAAAGTGCATGACTTTATAGGATTGTATATATTGATTAAGAGGGAGCCGATCCTATGTAATTGTCAGAACCAGCCTTTACACCAGTACCTGGTGGACTCAGATCTGACCTCTCCACAAGAATTGGGTAAGAGGGCAGACAACTGGGTCAGAACCCTCTTGATTAGGCCTAAGAATCAGGGCAATAACCAGAAGAAGGAGTCTACCAAACCTCTAGATAAGGATGGGGATAAATCTAAAGAAAAGACTTCCCCAGGGCCCCAGAACTCCAAGGATGGGGGTGGGTCCCAAGACACTTCATCTACCCAGAAAAAGCCATACTGCCATATCTGTAAACAGACTGGCCATTGGAAATCAGACAGCTGTTGTCCAAAGAATGGCAATAAAGAAAATATTCCTCCAAAAACAGCTCCAACACCTCCTGTCACTATTAGCAGTGGTCCCCCAGGTGGTGGGAGCACCCCCAAGAATTTGGGTGGGTTTACTTTTGGAGCCCAGGTTTACTCTGGCCTATCCAGGGCCCCTGCCACAGATACTCTTGTCTATGAGAACGGCATGGGGTTTGCCAATTTCACTGCTTGCCCAAATACTTTGAGCAAGTACAGACTGGAACCTCTAATCTAAAGCTTGAAAGTTGAGGCCTTTAGAGACACCGGGGCTACCATCACCATGGTGGCTGAATGTCTAGTCCCCTCAAGGCAACTTTTGCCTGGTGCCACATACCAGGTGACAAACATTGATGGCATAGAAACAAATTATCCCATGGCAGTGATAAGTCTCAGCTGTGGAGGTGTCATTGGCCCAAAGAAGGTGGCAGTGTCACCAAACTTGCCTGTAGACTGTCTACTAGGAAATGATTTGGAAATCTCAGCATGGGCTGAGGTTGAACAGGAAATCCATTCTAAAATGGTAAATGCCACTGGAAAGGTTAGTGGGGCTGTGATGGCTACAACCCCAATCCAAGATGTCCTTCCTGAAAAGGTTGGTAGGGCTGAACAACTCACAGCCCCATCTTTAGCTAACTCCCTTCCTGAAAAGATTAGCAGGACTGTCAAGATAATAGCCCATAATCAAACTGAGTCTTCTCCTGAAAAGGTTGGTGGGGCTGTGATGGCCACCGCCCAAACTCAAACTGATACCTGAGTTGTGAAGCCTGAAATGATGGATCACTCCACACAAACAGAGAGCATTGAGGAGGAAGAGAAATCTCCCCCTCACCAGAAATTAGGACAGGATCAGCCTCCTCAGGGAACTTATCTCACCCCTGATGAAGGAATTGTCCCAGATGTTGTTAGGTCTGGCCTGATAGAGCCTCTGATGGCGGTGGACCCTTCTCAGGTGGGACCCAGTCTGGAGCAGGTAACCTGCCCCTCTCTGCCTTGCCAGTGAGCCCAGGGCTGCAGAGGACAAGAAGGACAGTGGGCCCTAAAGGGCCCCCTGTCAAATAAAGCACCCCCATCAACTGATTAGGGGCACCAAAACTAGTAGCCCTAGTAAGGTGAAAACTTTAAAAAACTCCTGAGGGAGCCCCCTTAAAATTAGTTAGGGACCTCCCACAGATGGATCATGTTGGGCACAGCCAAGCCTGGGACCCAAAGGGCCCAAACATGAACTGTCCCTTCAGTAAGCCAACAAAAGGGACCCTGCCTCCAGCTTTAGGTAGCCAGAGGTTGACACTGAGATCACAGTGCAACTCAGTTGAAGAAAGAAAGGCACACATGGTGGAAGATAATTGGAGGAAGCTGAGCCCTAAATTAGTGAAGCCTCACTTCAATACTCCATATCCACACCAGCTTTTTACTTTGTTAAAACACACCCAAGGTAGTGATTCCCTATGGTGGAGACCCTCTAATATCCCAAGGGTGAGGGATTGCTTAATGGACCATGAGACAGGGGGTAACCATGCTAGTGCAGATACTTCCTTATATGGCCACTCAGGCAATATAGGCTTACCTGGTCAAGGATAGCCTTATCTCCTTTCGTTTGGGGGGGGGGGGGTTGTGTAGAAAGGTGGATACCCGACTATGGTTACCCCAGATTTTTTGCCTTGTGTTTAGCTGGTTTTCGACTTAGTTGGCCTTGTTCCCTGCTAATAAGGGCACCAGGCTATCTGCTCTCTCCTTAAAATGGACTCCATGCACCCCAGGTGCATAACCTGATTTGTACTGGACACCTTGTCAGCCCCTATATAGTGCACTATAGGTGCCAAGGGCATAGGTGCATCCAAGGCCTACCAGGGGCTGCAGCATAGCTTTTGCCACCCCTGTCTGGTTCTTAAATTGACACAACTAGCTGATCACTCAGCTGGGGCAAGTTGGTGTAATCACCCCTTGCTTAGATATAGTATACCTATATCTAAACCTATATCTGGACACATATAAACCTATAAGTCACTCCTATGGCAGGCCTTATCAATCCTGGAGGCAGAGTCCGTGGTTTAACGTAAGATGGTGCTGGAGCATGAGCTGAGCCTGTCTGCATCTGTCGGGAACAACTCCCTAAGCTGTTCCGGGATAATGCCATACCATATACTATTAAGTGCATTATAATCCATTGCGGTTATATGTTAACTTTGGTTTCGCTTTATCAAAACATGTCGTGTAAGGTGTCATACGATTTGGAATACTTTCCCCTCGACAGTCCTGTCAACGGGGATAGCATTTCACCCCTCTAGAGGGAGAAGACATGTTACTTTACTGAAACGCGGTTGATTTTTAAAAGAGCCTCAGCATCACAAAATGGACGCTTCTGCCACAGACACGAGTCTGACCTCCTGCTGCTGACCGAAACTCAGCCGAGGAGGCCTGGACAAAGGCTTTCCTGTCGCAGGGAGGTGTCACATCACTCCAGACAGGAGATAGTGGATTGTAGCAGGGAGGTTTGAAAGAAACCAGACAGTG
Source organism: Lissotriton vulgaris (assembly GCF_964263255.1). Classification (NCBI taxonomy): domain Eukaryota; kingdom Metazoa; phylum Chordata; class Amphibia; order Caudata; family Salamandridae; genus Lissotriton; species Lissotriton vulgaris. Next base: position 1,290,827,987 of record NC_141689.1, on the reverse strand, counting down.
CCTGGGGAGCACAAGGCTTCCCCTTGCATAATCCGGTCAAACCGGTTCTGGGGCACACCAGCCCCAGTCCCAGCACGACCCTGGACAAAGGGAAAGGGGTGTAACCACCCCCTTCCTGGGTCCCACCCATAGGAGGGACCTAGCAGGTAATCCATCCCCCTAGATTGGTATAAGAATGGGAGCAGTGCCAACGCACTCAGATTATCCGGACTGAAACTTATGAAACGAAACTCTGGACCCTTCGACATCCTACTCGACGTAGAAGACTGAAGAATCTCCCTTGTGGTCAAGGAGTGACCACTCTGTGCAAACAGGGGTGGTGTATATATAAGGGGTTTTACCCAAACATAGTCACTGGGACCTGGGTTCTATAGGTACTAGGAGGAGTGGGTCCCAGTGTGAGAATGGTATAATACACACAAATCAAAAATATTCCACACACACACTGAATGGATCCACACTGATTAATTCACAATGGGATTAGGTATACTGAATATACAAACAATTTATCAAAAGTTATAGGCGGTTGTACAGTGCCCCAGGGATGGAGAGGGGAAGGGAAGTGCCTATAAGGTGAGGATGTGGTGATGGAAGGAATTAGTGACAGTAAAATCAGTCATTTGACAAAACTATACTGGCGAATTAGATACAAAACAAAAGAACCAAAAATTCTGTGTTTGAATCAAAGCAGCATACTTCACATAATACAATGAATGTTATAATGGTGGCGTGAAGTTGACAATGAAATAGGTTGTTGTCGACGTTTTGACCCTCAGAGATATGCGCAGGGGTTAGTCGTGCCCTTGCTGTGGGGTCTTCTTCATGACCAGAAAGGGGGGCAGGCAACCTAATTATAGTGTACTAGCAGCCCGCCCCGACGTTGTCCGGGGCAGAAGGGGCTGATGGCCGCACCGCTGCAGGAGACGTGCAGCAGAGCGGTCATCAGCAGGAGCAGCAGAGCGTACATACCAGCTCCCTCGCCGTCGCTCCTCCCGGCATGTCGGGTGTGTGTCCCTTGCTTCTTCCTGCGCTCCCACCAGCATCGTCACTCCTCCTCGTGCTGGGCACTCCAATGTTGTGTGTCGATCCCGCGCCACCGCTCCTCACCGCATGTCGTGTTTTGTTCCTTTGCTCCTTTCTGCACTCCGGTCCGGACAGCGAACATTGCGTTGACGGGACGTCATGCCCACACGCCATTGCCCCTCTCGCAAGCGTTGTGGCGACGCCGAACGCCGTGCGTAATCACTGTATCCATACGCCCATACGGACTATTTTTTCCCTAATGTCCCCCCCCCAATGTATATGGTGTGGTTTTCTATAGCCTATGTCCATCTCCTGGACCTCCCCTTTCCAACGCTGTATTGGGTGTTGTGATTGGTGGTGTACTTTTCGAGTTTACCTGGCTCAAAGAACTCAGTTCTCTCTTTATAATAGTAGTATAGATAAAATGAAGAATTATTCAAGGAGATGTGACAAGTATCGTTGTTCCTTAAGTAAAGACAATATAGGCACACAATGGTCAATTGGAGGATTATGGCTCTTAATATACATTAATTTCTCCACAGGCGTGGCCGTACAGTGCCGCAGGAGAGCGGGAATAGTGTGGCACATTAGTACAGTACGTAGGAACAGTCAAAAAATGGATTCAAACCATGATAGCGCGTTGGACTAATTAAGTTGACTAGAGAGTTAGGGTCAGAGAACTGGCACGTGGGGAGGTGGGGGTCATCTCTAGAACAAGACATAAAGTAGTAAATAAATGGTACCTTAATTTTTAGAATGGCACAGGGTCAAGTATTGACAACAAGTAGGGTCCCTTCACATAGTGCGTGTCTGCAACAGAACACGTAAAATGAGTGATACAAGGACCATATGTACTGTGATTGTCGCATAGAATTGAAATAAAACAGGCTTACCCGATGGGTGAATTCACAAAGGCACGAGTATTAAAGGATGCTTGGATGCAGGTCGAGCAATTGGGTCTGAAAATGAACGGGCAAACTAATCACTGTTGGATGCTAGTACAATTAAAAAATTGAAGAAACTGAAGAAACCGCCCAACTTTACATAGTTACATGTAGCCTTGTGCTTACCGTCGATCGTGCGGTATCGCAACTTTCATCCGCGGGTAGTGAAACTCCGTGGTATCTGTTATGGAGAAGTGCTGGGAATCATTATTGACGCCCGTGAGTAAAGAACGAGCTGCATTCTAGAGGAGTAAAAGAAGTCAGGGGACTACTCACTTGCGCCAAATGAATCGGGACTGGAAACGCCACTCAAACTCGCAGTGGCGAGCCTGATTTCCTGATAGTGAAATCACCTTGGTAACCATACCACGTGACACAGGATAGGTGTATGGAACTAGTGAAAAAACTGCGGTAGTTCTCTGGTGTTATTGCAAATAATCAAATGGCTCGTATGCGTGCAAGACTATTTTACAGTTTACAATGGATGTTAGCAAAACTGTATTACAGATGACAATGGATGTTATTAAAACACCATTAATAACGGGCATGGCGTAAATGAAAAATTGATCGATGCACACTATTGTGTAAGTGCACAATGCGATACAGATCTCAGGTAAAAGCCATGTAAGAGTGGTAAATATCATGTGCAGGTCAATATAGGGTGCAACATAGTAGGGACAACACATTGTCAGTATATAGCAATGTCATATTATACATGATGTACATAAAGACAAAATGTATGGCGTACCTTCCGAACATGGGGGTAAAAGCCATATCACTAGTTATGACACAGTTGTAGTTGCCATGGCGTACCTCTCATATGAGGGTAAAGGCCAGTTTGGTTAATGCTGGTAAACGTATGTAACCATAGTTATATCTAATATGGCGTATTGCTCCCTAACAGGTAAGGCCAATAAAGACGCAGTATACAGTGCGTATTGGGTACTAGAGAGCCTCAAGGTAATGTAGTAAGTTGTGAAAAAGAACTATCATGCTCATTAAGGCCTGTGTCGATGGAATCAAAGAAGTACATCCACTTAAGTTCGCGTGTGTTAAGGATACTTGAGATGTTGCCCCCACGGGGTCCCAGGACAGCTTTTTTAATTACCACCCATCTAAGGCTATCTGGGGGATGTGATGCCAACTTAAAGTGGTCAACTAAGTGTGCGCACTGTACCTCACATCTGATCCTGCTCATGTGCTGTAGGATCCTTGCTTTGGCTTTTTGTTGAGTTTGCCCAATGTAGATCTTCTGACATGGGCAAATTATGGCATAGATAATGTTGGTGGAATTACAGTTGCTGTGTGTCTTTAGCTTGATTTTGTGATGATGATGTTGGAATTCCTTTGTCTGGATTGCAGAGTCACAAGCTTTGCAATGGCCGCATTTGAAATGGCCAACAACTGGTGGCAGATCCCACATTGAGGTGATAGTGGGCTGATCAGGTGCCGGTAGTAGTGACCGTACAACGTAGTTCTTGATGCTCTTGGCTTTTTTAAAAGCGTGTAGGGGTGTGTCGGGCTGGTTGACATCGTCCGATGTCAATTGCCAATGATGGTTAATGATGCATTTAATCTTGTTACTCTTGGTATTGAAGGTGGTTACGCAGACGATCCTTTTCTCTTGTTGGTCACTTTTGTCTTTGGGCGAAAGTAATTCCTCTCTAGGGTAAAACCAGGCACGTTTGCGTGCTTTCTTTACCAGGCGTCTTGGGTAACCTCGTTGTTGTAGTCGGTTGGCAAGATCATCTGATTCGGTGAAGTAATGTTCTTTGTTGGAGCGATTCCTCCAGATTCATAGGAATTGCCCAAAGGGCAAATTGTCACGAAGGGCTCGTGGATGGTGACTGTTGTATTCTAACAACGAGTTTCTTACAGAGGGTTTTCGATACAGTTTGGTAACTAGTATTCCTGATTGCTGATAGATGGTGATGTCCAAGAAGTTGATGGTTTGATTGTCAGATTGGATTGTGAATTTCAAATGTGCGGATTGTTGATTCAGCCATGTAAAGAAGGAGGATAATTCGTCCAGATTGCCATTCCAAATCAGAAGAATATCATCAATGTAACGCATCCAGAGACCAACTTGGTCTCTGAATGGATTAACCTGATTTAGGACAGTATCTTCCTCAAAGGCCGCCATGTGCAGAATGGCCACATCAGGAGCAAATGGAGCCCCCATAGCTACAGCTAATCAAAATTGGAAGGATCACTTGTCCTGCATAACATTGGGTATGCAGGAACGGTTCTTAAATCCCAATAAAAAACCCTCATACACGTGTTCACTGATGGCAACGTTAAGCGGTATGTTTTTCCCCACACGTGTCTGCAAAATTATGGGGTTTAGTGGTTATGCAACCTCCACCTGGAGGTAATACCCTTTGTTAAAACAGTAGTGACCAGAAATGGTGCTCGTGAAAGGTGAAGTATGTTAAAGAGTCTCTAGGTTCCAGATACAATTCTTTACTCTTTCAGGGTTCTTAGAGGCAAGATAAAAAATAATGTGGGTGATTAAGAGCTATTATGGCTCCATCACGCAAAGACTGTGAAAATAGGTCGACATGTTTCAGCCCTTATTCTCCAGGGGGTCAGGTGGTCTTTTTTCAGGACCAGGGGGTGAAGTGAAAAGAAGTGAGAGTTACTCCTAAGTATTACTTATTGTATCTATTACAGAACATCATTTGAGTTGTTGTTCTGAAAAGGTCCTTTGGTTCCAATGAGAAAGAGATATTTGCAAACAGGCACCATCCAGCCCCTCAACATTTGCTTTGTCGCAGTTACCACCAGAACTCGAGCAACAGAGTTTGACAAGACCAAGCGTGCCTGCCTTCTAACAGCCCGATCCACAGTCCCTGCAGATCTGAGACCCCTGGAGGCGACCGGAAGCGTGGGGCCCGCCATCTTGGAAAGACCACGAGACGCTGACCGTGCAGCCCACGAGTGACCCTAGAAGCTGTGCATTGGGGTTTGAGAAGCCCGAGCCCTGAGCCTCTCTTGCACCGAAGCTCACCCCTCTACACTTAGCGAGTGCTGCGTGGGGCCCTTCTGCATCTTTTGGCTCAATACGTTGGCCCGGTCACTTGCCCGTTGGCTAGTGGCCCCTGTGGCGACGAACCTTGAAACCTAACTTGTGAATCTGGTTGCTCCAGACTTGCACTCACTCCTCTGAAAAGGAGCACCCGCTCTGACCCTCCTGGTCCGAGTATTAAGCCATCTTCGAGTCCTGCGTGGGTTGCGCTTGCCAAGGGTTTTTTGCTCCAATCTGGAAGCCGACACCGCCGACAGTGAGAGCCTTCGTGGGACAGCTCCCAGAGTCCACGTGGCAGCGGAGAGAAGCTTCACGACAGCGGCCTGAGAGCGCCCGACATTGTCTGGTTCCTTCCTGGTTCCTCCCTGGTCACTGCTGAGTGACCCAGACTCTGTCCCCTCTGCTTTCAGATCATCTTTATCTTCGATCCACCCTTGGATCACACCGGACACTTCTCGTCTTGATGCCTGCAGCATCTTCAGCTCCAAGCACCATCAACCAGCGTGGCAAAACCAGACACTACTTTGCACCTGTGCACCCACTTCCTGTGGGTGAGGTAACTCAGCAACGCCGGTGTTCCTACACTGGCACACACCTCTAGTGTATGTGTCTAAAGTGTCATCCTGCTAGGTTAAGCGGAAGTCTCCTTTAACTGTAACTTTATACCTTTTACGCACCATTGACATTGCATTGGTGCATGTGTGTGCTTTAAGCACTGCTCCCAAATCCCGCAGGCTTTTCCCGACTTCAGCATTGCTAGTACTGACTGCTCCCAGCGATTCCCTAGGCCCTAGGCCTAACCACTGTTCGATTAGTATCTCTTATACCACTTTTTGAATATATGGTTTGCGTGGCCCGTGGGCCTCATCCATAATTGTGCAACTTTCATATGTTTAACTGTGCTTTTGTTTAAACGCTTGTGCCTCTGCACTCATAAAGAGTACAGAGGATTATTCTAGTAATAAATACATATATTTTTATAATATATAACTTGTGTGGTGTCCTTCCATTTGATATTACAGGATTGCGATTGGTAAAACAGCTCGCTTAACACGACCTCTTGAGTTAAGCCTTTAAGGCTGCTTAGTCCATGCTACCATTAGGTTAGCTTGTCTATAAGGTTGACTTACAACCAGACACCATAAGGGTTGTTTGGACTGTTACATGGTGCCCCCAGAATTGGAGACATCATATATCAGGCCAACTTCTCACAGGGTGGCAGAGTGGGCTAAAGAACGGTGATGGATTGAACCCAGATCTGTTGACTGGGTGTGAGTGTTTGGTTTGTTCAGATGCACCGTCCATCACCACCCCCTTTCGTACCGCTTTGTTTGCCATAAAATGGCAGGGTATGCTCAGACGTGAGTCCCTTGCTCACTTTGCCTCTGGATTCAAGCAAGCCTGGCTGAAGACGGCTGAAATGCCAGAAAACGGTCCTAGGAAGCTTGTTTCCAGTCCAGGGAAGGCAAGGCTTGGAAGTTCGGGCTGGACTGCTCCCATGAGGCTCAGGGTCAGACTGATTTGCATATGGCCATGTCTGAATTGGGGTGGCAGAGTGGGCTAAAGAACGATGATGGATTAAACCCAGATCTGTTGACTGGGTGTGAGTGTTTGATTGGTTCAGATGCTCAGTCCATCACTACCCCATTTTATACCGCATTAATTATATAGCACAACTTAGAGGCCTGACACAACTATGTGACTTTGGTGAACTTACTGATTCACTCATCAGGGACCAACAAGTCAGGCGCACAAACAATAGTCGCATCCAAGAAAAGCTCCTAGCAAAAAATCCCACCTTAAAAGAAGCGGTCAATTTAGCAGTCTTGGTAGAACACACGGCTTAGTGTATCAAAGTTATGAAGGCTCCAAATGAGCTTGTTACCAATGTTCGCAATAGCAATGATGTGCAAGGAAATTACAGTGATAATGAAGTACTCAAGGTTAGACCTTTAGAAGTCAAAGATAACCATCCAGTCAAAGAAAAGGAAAGGTTAAAATGCTATAGGTGCGGCTGAAGCAATCATCTTGCCAATGATGTACGTTGCACTGCCCACAATGTCACATGTGTGAAATGTAACAAGAAGGGGCTTCTGGGTAGAATGTGTAATAACAGGGAAAACTACCAAGTGAAAGTAGTACACAGCGAATGTGATTTGGCCCCTAAGTATGTGTTCCAACTAAAAGCTAGAGATTGTCAAGCGTCTCCATGTTCTCAAGAACAATACTGTGACCACAGGTCCATTTAATATCCAAGTTGTACTATCCTTGTGAATAATAAGCCCATAGAGGTGGTTGCTGATTCATGTGCCCCAGTTACCTTATTTAATATTGATGTCATAAATGAGATATTTGATACCCCCAGTCTCAACATTTTGGAACCAGATATTTCAGCTGTAGGGTATGCTGAAGAGAACATCCCGTTAGTGGGGATGATGATGGCGGGTATTAAATTCAAAGGGAGAACAACATGGGACAAAGTGAACATGGTAAGCAAGGGTTCCAATCTATTGGGTTGGCATCATCAAAGAGAGTTGGGGATTGTGCTCAACCAAAATAATAAAGATCAGGTCCAGTTAGCTAAGTGGTAGGAGGAAACCAGCAGTAATTTAACTAATCTATCTGAAGTGCTCTCCGGAATAGGCTACCAAGTAAATATTTATGCCTACGGTGTACTTCCCACGGGAGTGAACATATTTACGAACCAAAGTACTGTTTCTGAAACTGATGGTGTTAAAATGAGGCCTGCAGAGAAAATCAATGCTCTGGGGGGAAATCCTACTGCAATTCCTAAAACACCTTGGACTAAGTTAGGATTAGAAATAATCGGCCCCATGGAACAATTAGGAGTTCTGAAGAGATTTCTTTTTTTTTTAAGTTCAAGTTTATTGAAACCAAATACAAAGAGAAATACAACATGAGAGCATCATGTAAGACAATGTAAATATAAATATAGAAGCATACAGTAAATATGCGTAAATAAGGAATCAATAAACAAGAATGTCTGAGCGAAAAAAAATGGGGAAAAAAGGGGGAGGGAAGGAGAAATGGCAATTAGAAAAGATGCAAAAATCAGAGCAACAATTTTCAAAAAATAAACATTGTATTCATATACATAATAATAAAGATATAGGTATAAAAATATATATAAGAGAAACAACAAGAAAATAATCATGGCGGTTTACGTACTTCATCAGGTATATTAGCCTGTGAATTAGTAGAGGGAATTGAGGAAGAGAAAGTGGATAGATATGAAGTAAGAGGGATCCATAGCAAATCTCTCTTAATTGCCAGGGAAATAGGGTTGACGTAATTAGTATCTAGTCTATAATGAAAACATATGGCATTCCACCAGGCTGAGTAAGTAACTTTTGACAAATCTTTCCAATTAGAGGTTATTAAATGAAATGCTATAGCTAATTGAAGGTCAATTAGTTTAAAGTGGGAAAGAGAATGAGGCCAGGAGGGAGATAAGAAACCTAAGAAAACAGTTGGAAGTGAGAAGGGGATTTTTGTGTTAAAAATGACGTTAATATGAGACCAAATAGATTTTCAGAAAATAGATATGTTTGGACAAAGAAAAAGCATGTGGAGTAATCAGCATTAGGAGATGAGCAAGACCAACATGCAGATGAAAGGTCTGGGGAAAAGGAAGCTAATCTTGCAGGGGAGTATAGTAAGCGTTGGTCAATAAAATAAAGGGTTTGAGTGGTATGAGCTGCCCTTGAGGTTTTGTGAATTTTCAACCAGAGTTTGTCCCAAAGAGAAACCGACCAGGAATAGGACAAATCTTGTTCCCAAGCCAATTCAGTCGTTGTCTTAAGCCATTCTGTAGGAGATAACAGACATTTGTAAATACCAGAAGCAGAAGAAGCCGTTGTCAGAAGAGGAAAAATAGTAGAGCACGAAGGAGAAAGAATAGGAGAAGAAGGTAATGAATGTAGATAATGCTGAAGGGCAGGGAGCAGAAGATCATATTGTTTTTCACAAGAGTTAGGAAGATGAAAAAGAGATTGCAGATCAGGAAAAGATAAAGGCATATTTGCATGCAAAAGTTGAGATATCCATATTAAACCTCTAGATCTCCATGATTTCCAATAGAAGGTGCAATATTTAATGCATAGTAATTTGTTGTGCCAAATAGGCTGTTGAGGCAACGAAGTAAAAGAAGGATAAGAGGATGGCAAATGAGGAGTTAAAAGTTGACGAGTATGAGCAATAACCGAAGATTGCAAAAAAGAAGAGTTAGCAGTGAATGCAAGAGTTTTAGGGAAATCGAAATGGGAAACAAAATGTTTTTCAATGGATAGTCATACTGGAGGATGGGAGGGGAGTTCAGTAGATAGCCATCTGGAAGATTGTTTGAGTGAGAAAGCCAGGTGATAAGATTTAAAGTCAGGAAACTTGAGACCACCATTAATGTTGTCCTTCTTAAGGCTTGATAAGGCTATCCGAGGGGGTTTTCCTTTTCCATAGAAATTGCAGCAAGATCAAATCTATTCGTTTAAAATAATAACCTTGGATACGAACAGGAATCATAGAAAGAGAATATAGGATTATAGGGGCTAACATCATTTTAATAGAGTCTAATCTGCCCCACCATGAGAGAAAATGGGGTGCCATCTGGTAATTAAATCAGTCAATTTCTTGGTAATGTACTCATAATTGAAATTTATGGTGTCAGAAATATTAGCGGAAAACCATAAACCTAGATATTTTAGTTTAGTTGGTTGCCAGGAAAAGCCGGTTTGGTCAAAATAGTGGTGGAGACATAGAACGTTGAGGGGTAAAACCTCGCATTTGTCCCGATTGAGGCGATAACCGGAGACTTGTGAGAAAAGATCAACTTGCTGAAGAAAAGAAGGGAGAGAAATATCTGGATGAGAACAGTATAATAGGATATTGTCAGCATAAACAGACAATTTAACATGATCTGAACCAAGTTGAAACCCAGGAATGTGGGCATCTTGTCTTATTTTCGTAAGAAAGGGTTCCATTGCCACTATAAACAACAAGGGGGATAGGGGACAACCTTGACGAACCCCTCTGGAAAGGGAAAAGTAATCTGAGATTTTACCATTAGCACAAATAGAAGCTCTTGGGCCAGAATACAGTAGGGAAATAAGTGAAATTTATTTGGGAGGAAAGCCTATCAATTTAAGAGCATGGAACATACAATCCTAACCAATCCTATCAAAGGTCTTCTCTGCGTCAAAGGTGATGGCCGCTAAGGGATAAGATAAGGAAGATGCTTTACTAAGAATATTAAAGAAAACCCTAGAGTTGTCAGAAAATAAGTGTCCTTTGACAAAACCAGATTGCTCTGGATCAATAAGTTCTGGTAAAATGGGATCAATACGTAGAGCAATTATTTTTGCAAAGATCTTATAATCCGTATTTACAGGAGAAATAGGGCGGTAATTTTTGCAGAAGGAGGGGTCTTTATTTTCTTTAGGAATTAGACAGACCATAGCATCTTGAAAGGTTCCTTGGGAAGAGCCATTCGTGACACAAAATTAAAGAGAGAAAGGAGGTGAGGAAGGAGAAGTTGTGAGAAATTAGCATAAAATTCTATGGTGAATCCATCAGGGCCAGGGGCCTTACCACGTTTTAAGATTGAAACGGCATGAGAGAGTTCTTTCAAAGTTATATCCACTTCAAGTGAATCAAAATTAACATGGGCGGAAGAAGGAGATGTGAGAGATTGAAAGTAGGAGGAAATGTCAGATTGAAGCAGTTGTGATTCAGGAGTGTAGAGATATTTATAGAAGGAGACAAATTCTTGTAGAATATCGTCTTCTTTAAAGAGAGAATCACCATTACAATTTGTAATGGATGTAATCCTAGTTCGGTCACGACAAGACTTTAGATAGTTGGCCAAAAGTTTTCCCATTTTATTCTGACCTCCATAACATCGTGCACTACTTTTCAAGAGATAAGAAGCTGCAGCATCGGTGGATAGTTTATTAAAAGTGATTTTAGCAGAGATGAGGTCTTTTAAAGAGAATTCAGTAAAAGAATGGTAATAGGCATATTCGAATTGTTTAATATTTGTAAGAAGTTGGGTAGATTGTTTCTCAAAGTTCCTTTTCTTCTGAGTGACAAAATCGATTATGAAGCCTCGCGCAGTTGCCATAAAAGAGTCCCAGATCATAATAGGAGAAGAGTCGGAAACTATATTAGTAGCAAAAAAGTCAGCAGCAAAAGAACTGAATTGGCTTGAGAATGTAGGGTCAACAAGAAGGGAGTTATTGAAATGCTACCTGCCGGAGGGTGGTGAAAAAGGGATTATATCAAAATCAACGAAGACTGGGGCATGATCAGAAATCAGGATATAGCATATATCTGAGTGAAGAACATGTTGAGTAAGGGATTTTCTAAAGAAGAGATAGTCAATACGGGATTGTGTTTTGTGTGAAGGAGAAAAATAACTGTACTCTTGAAGATCTGGATAACAAAGTCTCTAAACTTCAACTAAGGATTTATGTCTAATAGCAGAAGTGAATTGGGAATGCATTTTAGGGCGTACAAATTTTAACTGTGGAGCGGCTATCTAAAATGGGATCATGAATTTGATTGCAATCACCGCCAAAAATAATATATTCATCATAAATAGTAAGTAATGGGTCTGAAACATGTATCCAAAAATTGTTATCAACAGTAATTGGAGCGTAAACATTAAATATACCGATTGGTATATTATCTATTAATAATTTGATAATTACCCAACGACCATCTGAATCTGTTTCCTGATGAACAAGAGAAACCGTTAACTTTTTGTGACAGAGAATCACAACTCCATTCTTTTTACCTGAAGCAGGAGAAGAAAATATATTGCCTACCCACATTTTTTCCAATTTAGATGATTCAGAATCAGATAATTGGGTCTCCTGTAATAAGGCAATGTCAGTTTTTAACCTAGCTAAGCGAGATAATACTCGTTGTCTCTTTATAGGGTTATTTAGACCTTTAACATTCCATGTAGTGACTCTGAATATTTCTGAGAAGAAATAACAATGATAAGCAGTAACCATACATTGTAAAGAACAAAACTAAGAGAAAAACAAAGCATCTTAAAAAAGAGAGCAAAATTAGAAGTAACAATACAATTGAGAAAATACAGACAAATAATATTGAGAGTTAAGAAATAGAAAGGGAGGAGGAGGGGTAAAAGAAGAAGATCCCGTAGAAGAAATGAACAAGGAGAAAATAGGAGAGAAGGAGAAGGGAAGGAAGGAAAGGGGAAGAGAAAAGGCTGAGAGAAAAGGGAAAAAGGAAAAAGTTAGAGAAAGAAAAATAAAACAAAAGTGAAAAAATAGAAAGAATAATGAGAACTTACATAAGGTCCAGATCATTCAAAGGATAGAGGGGTGGGAAGCCACACGGAAGAGTGACGCCATCCAAACTCATGGGGGAAACAGAGAGGAACACAACACCAACGAACTGCTGATAAAACATAGGGAAATGGAAGAGGGCTGGAAGAACAGCCTGTTAAAAAGAAAAAACTAGGTTAAACAAATAATGTAAGAACAATAAAGTTAATAAATAGAAATAAACTCAGAAAAAGGGAAGAACAAAACCTGAAACGAAAACTAGGAGGATATAAAATACGTTAGAGAGAATTGTAATCACATGAACATTAACTAAGTAAATCAGAAAGAATAGTCGGATACCTACTTCACAAACAAGGTGAAGCAAATGCAATTTAACAAAAAGCAGTAAGACCAAAAAGTGACTACTTGGAAGTAGAAGCAAATTAAGTATCCATGGTTTCAGATTGGAAGGAATAGAGGAAAAACTTGAATTTCAGTGGGTCTTCGTAAGTGGTAGTCTTATTGTTAATAGTCACTTTAAATAAACAAGGGTGAAAGCGGCCATATCTCACACCAATTGAACGTAGCTGAGATCTCAAAGCCAAGAATTCCTTTTGACGATCTGCTGTCGATTTAGCGTAGTCTTGGGCAAAAAATATAGTGTTTCCTGACCAAGTGATTTTGTTCAATGCCCTGGCAGCAACTAGAATTTTTAGTAAATCAGTATATTCCAGGAAATACAGTATCATTATTCTTGGTTTGCTTGTGGAGGAGGAAGAGGCCCTGTGTGATAAGGAGCCCAGTCTATGGTCTCTTTGAATATTCAAGTTAGTGTTGTCCTGGAGTTTGAGAAGTTTGGGAAGGAAAGACTTGAAGAAAGAGATCGAATCCGACCCTTCCGTTCCTTCTGGCAGGCCATATATGCGGAGGTTATTACGCCGGTTTCTGTTTTCTAAGTTTTCAATCTGTTTGTGAAGATGGGAGACTTGAGAACACAAGGAATCGATCTTAGAAGTAGAGGAACCAAATGATTCAACTGTATGCTCCAATGTGGTGACACGACTTTCCACACATGACCACTTGTCAGAAAGTTACTGAAGCGTAGAAGTAGTTCTTGGAGAGTGGTAGTAGTTTCCTCAACAAATGGACGTAAGGCCCTAATTTCCTCTAGAAATAGGTCCATGGTAACAGAAGAAGTTGGTGCAGGAGGAGAAGGAGGGTCTTTCTTTAATCGTTTGGACGTTGCCTTTGTGCCAGATGGAATTGGAGTATTCGCTGTAGACGACATACTTTTTGATGAAGAGGTGGCTGAATCCTCCATGTCTAAACACTAAAATCTTGAACTGGTGTGAATTAGGAACTTACAAGAATTGGACCTTGAATGAATCACCTCTTTAAGTTGGTTTCCCATGTGTGAGATAGGAGGTATGATAGGAGATTGAGTGTGGCAATAATAGGTGTAACTTCCTTCATGACACAAAACAACGGTTCCAAATTGTTAGAAATAGAGGATTCTAAACAGGATGGGGCAAGAAATCAAAACAACCCGCAAGGTCTAACCAAGCGGCAGAAAAAAAAAGGGTAAGAAAAAAACAGAAACCAGCTGTCAAATTGGCCACTTACAAATAAGCAGACGCTGGTTAATTTTCCTATCTTTAATCAGGCAAAAATAAAAGTAAAACATGAACCTAATATTAAAGAGGGGAAATATCAGTCATCAATCGGGATAGAAATAGGATGCAAATACTGGAAAAACCTAGAAGAGGGTCAAAAACCACTAATAAAAAGCTCTAAGGACATGGATCAAATGACAACATCAAAAAAAATATGCATACAGAGGGGGTTGTCCTAGTTAAAACCCCAGGAGCCGGGAACTCCAGCATTATTGATCAATTGAGTTCAACGACCTCCGCAAGAGGCGCTGACTGGAGCACAGACCAAGGGTCCAGTAACAATCCACAATTAATTAAAACTACAGAGACTTTACAGTGTGATCTGCAAAAAACCGAGTTCATCTCTAGTCAAAAAGGGCGTACTTCTCATGAGGAAAAAAGTACCCCATAAATGGGATCAAACAATGCAACAAGCTTGATCCAAGTAATCATGGACCCCATTGGATTGTTGTTAAAGGTGCGGATAATAATCAAAAAGCGCCTTCTATTTTAGTTACTATTCCAAGTGCTAATCCAACTGCAGGGAAAAGTAACCACAAGAACGACAGACAAGTAAGAACTAAGGTGGACAGAAATATTCATGATCAAATACAATTAACGATATTTACAGACAACAATGCTATGCAACAAAACAAAGAAATAATAAACGTGGAAAGGACAGGACTCTGCTCCGAGATTGCCGCAGCAGACGGTGGGCCTCACCCAGACCAGGTCGGCCCAAAATGAACAGGCTGGGAAGTAAAGACCATGGCCAGTATGTCATTCACGCAAACTCAGAACGATGCACATAATCAAATAGCAAAATATCTGCATGCTAATGCAAAGGATCATGAAAATCACAAGTCAACAAAACCCTTATCAAATGAAAAAGACAGACTATCAGTGACCAAGCTAGGGAAATGCAAAATTAACAACGGGAAAGTTACTTTTTATCCCCAACTACGAGCCCCAAGGCTCACAAGACTTTTTAAATCGAGGGAATATTCTCCAACTGACATCTGCAATCCCAAGCCTTAGCCACCTAACATCTGCTGATTTATTATCAATTGAATTTATCACTTTAGAGGACAACGTGGCCAAAGAAGGCACATTTGCAACCTGGAGGAACGTAGGAATAGTAAAAAGCATTCTCACTGAAATAGTTACATTTGAAGAGTGGGGAATTACTCTGAAAGAAGAAAAAAAAGGGTTATCTGTCACCCTTGCTAAGAAGGTGCAGGAAAAGAGATCACTACAAAAGTCAAACCACACAGTCAGTACTTCAAGGTGCTAGGGGGCTGAATCTCTCAACAACAATCATCTGAGACCGATACTGGGTATTAACGGTAACTGAACCCACTGCCAGGAGGGCGTGATTAAAGGAAACCTAATAAAGTGGTCTCCTGGAACATCGCAGGAGCAAAAAACATCTTAAACAATAGTAGAAAGACAGCTACCTGGGATTTATATGACATCATAGCACTGCAGGAAACGTGGTTAACAGAGCCAATTGACGTGCCAGGCAGATTATCCTTTCATGAAAGCGTGACGCGTCCACAGCGCTATAGGCGCGCAAGGGGGGGACTTTCGGTATACATATCTACTGCACTGAAGATCATCGCCTCGCAAATGCCCATATCGGCACCAGATATGCAAATCATTAAATTGGATAGCGTAATAAAAGGCAAAACGAGAACTATCATCCTAATTAACATAAATGCCCACCCGAAAAAATCTGTTAAAAAAGTACTCTTCCAACGTGTTGTTAATGAGGTTACCAACACCCGCCTTGATCAACCAAGTTGGGAGATCATTGTTACGGGCGACTTCAACACTAACCTCTTGCACCATCCGGAAGATGAGGACAACATCTCTGTAGCAAATGAACTGTGGGATGTTGAACACCAAGAGATACCATTGGTCAAAAAGACAGATAAAGTGGGTAGGCAATTGATGTGGGACTTTGAACAGCCTTGGACTATGTGTAATAAATGGAAGAGCCAACCACGATAAACGCCCCGCCACCACCTATATAGGCCCCAACATAAGCTCGATCCTGAATTATACATTAGTAGCACTACCCCTGTTGAGTCTAATTAAAAAATTCCAAATAATCTGCTCATTAGATAGTGATCACTCAATGCAACATATTGAGATAAAACTGACTTCTTCTAGGTACGTAAAGGCACTAACAATAGCAGGCTTAACTTCAACAATCAAGCTGAAGCGGTTAAGGTGGACAAGTAACACACTACCCCAATTAGCGCAGGACACTAAGAAGCTATTTAAAACATCCACTGTAGAGAAGGACCTGTGCTCAGAAACTTGGTCTGACTTTTTGGAAAAATTACCGAGGACCAGTATCAACACCAAAAGAAAGACCTTTCCTAAGACCGATTTCAAATTCACAAAAACTATACTCTCCATGAAGAAACATTTAAAGAAGCTCACAAGACGAGCACAAGGTCAATGGATAAACTCAAGTATCTGGCAAGAAGTTCAAACAATATGGAAATTATACAAGAAAATGGTTTGGATGGAAAAAAGGAACCAAACCAATGACTTCTGGACTAAATTGCTGCATAACATAAAAAAAGCAGACTCCAGGGCTTTTTGGATGCAAGTCAACTCCATGAATAGAACAGCACAACCTATAAGTATGACATGCATCACAGAAAATGATTGGGCCCAACATGTAGTCAACACCTTTTCGATTAAGTCATCGGCACACCAGACCACAACCGCAATAACTGCATGTGAAACACCTAGTATAGTAGACCAGGAAAACATGGCTGATTTTAGCACCAACAACACGATCAATCAACAGGTGGCATGGGTCAATCAATGTGGACAGATGACGATTGTCCAATACTACAAATAATCAAGAAAAGCAAGCAAGATAGTGCGCCAGGGCCGAAAGGCATCCCGCAGGCAATCTACAAAGAGGCCCTTAAGTTCTGGGCCTGTAAATTCAATCTCCTGTTTCGGTCAATAAGCAACTCTGGCCGAGTCCCGGAAAACTGGAGGTGTGGTATCATTAATCACATCTATAAAGGTGGAGACCGCAAGAACCCAATTAACTATCGCTTACTATTCCTGATTGATGCGGAAGCAAAATAGTACGCATCCCTGGTGCTAGCTGATTTAGCACATTGGTCGGACATGAACAACAAAATCCCGTTAAATCAGACAGGATTTTGTCGCGGAACAGACACTATGGCAAATGCAATGGCACTGTACTTGATGGCTGAAAAAAGTTTACAAAACCATCATGAACTTTACACTTGTTTCGTTGACTTTAAGGCGGCCTTCGACCGTGTCAGTAGGAAATTACTATGGGCCAAACTGAAGCAGCAGGGCCTACCAGACTCAATTTTATCACCGATCATCGACCTGTACACTAACACCTGGATGCAGGTAAAGACCGACAATGGACAGCGGTTAACCCGGAAGATCAGCACCTTCAATGGACTAAAGCAAGGCTGTGTGTTGGCCCCCCACCTCTTTAATTTATTCATGGCTGACCTGACAGTAAACCTTGACCAGACCAACGCTCATCCACAGCGGCTAGGCAATCTCCGTGTAACACATCTATCCAATGCCGATGACGTGGTTCTACTAAGCCAGACGAGAATAGGCTTGCAACGTCTTCTACAGGAATTGACCCGATATACTAAACAGAACTTGGTAGAAATAAACAGCACAAAAACAAAAACCATGGTTATAACTCGAAGCCACAAAGCACCACCAACTTTCACAATAGACAACATTAAATAGGAAGCAGTGGACAGTTATAAGTATCTTGGGATACAATTGAACAAGCGCCTTAATTTCTCTACGCATTTCAATAGCATGGAAAAGAAGGGCACCGTCTTACTGCATACTTTCAGTAGCCTTGCGACAAAACTTAAAGGCCCTCTGGTCTCTCCCCTGCTAACAGTAATGAAAGCTAAGTTACTCCCAACACTAGCTTATGGGAGTGTATTACATCATGGTAAGAGTGCACAACTCCAGGACAAAGTACAAGTGAAAATCTACAAACTTGTATTTGCGTTACCAAGCAATGCATCACCCGCACAAGTAAGACTCGAACTTGATTTGCAATCCCAGGTGCTGATGAAAATGTATGAGACTATAACATTTTGGTACGATGTCTGGATGAACCAGGAAATTGCGGTCTACTGTGCTATGTGGGAAACAATACACAAGAGTCCCAAATCCCACTTTGCCAAGTACCTTAAACTGTCTTTAGAATCGACTGAGCTGGCTGCACTCTGGGAAACCAAGCTTCCAGTACAATCTTTCAAACAGTTGGTAAAGAAGGCTGCCAACAGGCACGCGTTGTTCAACGATAAGTTAACTTTTTGTCACCGGAGCCACGCCTGGATGACAATTCAATCTTATAAAAAACCTGTACCGGCAGCATACCTTGACCTTGCTTTCTCGCCATTCATCAAACGTAAATACATCAATTTAAGGTTGGGTAGCTTCCCAAGAAGTGCTGATCTACCAAAGTGGAAGCCCCAAGAATGTGAGGAATGTGATCTATGTGGCGCAAGAAGACAAGACTTCATCCATCTGATTTGTATTTGCCCGGCTCTGATTCAGGAACGTCAGAGTTGGTTAAAAACCAAGTTTAAGGAATATGGAATATTCACCTGCCGGTCTGCGATCGTACAAATCTTATGCTCAGTAGATTCACAATTCATTTGCAGAGCAGTCAAATTTATTGCCAATTTTGAGAAAAAGCGAAGATCACTGGCAAAGACTTGAAACAGCAACATGTTTACTTTTAAACTTGAAAGACATTCTCATTTTAATAACTTTTTAAACTTCCACACAGCAGTGTTAACTTTCTGCTTTTTAACACATTGTCGTATCTATATTTTGTAATGTTTTTTATTAACTACACAATAAAGCTAATTCATTCACCAAATAAAAGGTACATAGGATAATTTTACAATGCGATAGTAAGTCATATAAATAAATCAAGGTATGAAATGTACATAGTGCTCACAACAATGCAAGTAAGGGAGTGAAAATATGGAAAACATAACATGAATCAAGTAAACATGAAGAGATACTGGTAAAGGGTAGCATGAGGGAAATGTATCGCAAGAAATAAGTCGTAATAATGAATAGCTAGAAATATGCGAGAAATATGACTGTAATATGTTATTTAGAGAGTATGTAAATAAAGCATGCAACTAAGGATGTTCTGGCATGAGAAAACATAGAGAGGAACATCATAAGGCAATTGGAGAAGAAAAAGGTGAAAGTTCCTCCAGCAGATAACCTACAGCCTTTGTCTATCTCCAGAAATGTGGACACTCTATCTGAAAAGAACAGCAATGCTTTCCTTCACAAGTGCTGTAGATATGTGCATTCAAAATTTGAGACTAATAAGCGCTACAGTGAGGTATCAGCTGTCTCCTCAATAATGTCTAGCATATCGGACAAACAGCGCCATAATCTTCTTGTGTATTAAATTCCTTGGTGGTCAGAGAGAGAACAACCAGCAACAGATAGCTGAAGGAAGCCAATAATATCGCCAGTCAGCGTTAAGAAGCTGCGTATGAGGGAAAACTGGAAAGGTAGTAAACAGTGCGCTTCAAAAATGCAGTAAAATCCAGTAGACACTAGTTGGAAATGTCATTGTTGAAGGGCCCGTGTAGATAAATAACGGCATTAACAATACAGGGAAAAAATATCGCCAGATAAGGATATTAAGCTCTGTAAGAAACTTCGCTCAGATTGACTCCCAAAATGGTGGCTAAAAGCATATTAAAGTGAAGGCACCGCTTAATTAAGGCAGCCGCACTTTCCAGATTTTAAAATGAACATGTGTCGCCAGAGAAAAAAGATGGGGAGTAGGAGGCATACAGCGCAACCGGGCCGAAGCGCTGTGAGGAAGAAGCTGCTGTTTCACGCCCGGCGTCATAAAATGGTGGCCGGGTGGCATGCCATAGACGCGGCCGAGAGCGAAGTCAGAGAAAACAGTCTACTTCGGCAGGGCAGGGGTTAAAAAATATTGGCAAAATGCTCAGGGCATATTCGGAAGAGATGTCCTCCAATCTAGGCTCATCTAGCGAGGGTTAGGTGCAGCGCCGGTCCGTGTCTGCTCCCATTCTCCTCAGAGAGCTACGGACGCACCTTCATCTGCGCCGGGAATTAGCCTCTGAAGAGATTTCTGATAATACTTGTGGACTACACTTCTCACTGGATCGAATACAAGTTTGTTTCAGGGGTCTCGACCAAATCCCTCATCGACTTCTTAAGAGATTCAATCGCATGTGGAGGTGTGCCAGCTTACATAGTCACCAACAATAGAGGCGCTTATGTTTTCACTATATTCTTAATCCAACATAAATGCCCATCCAAGCCTTATTCTGAAACACGGAGTGTTCATATGTAATCCTCAATAGTTTCTCCCGATAACCCAATGCATTTTGGGCCTGTCTTGACCCTCCATCAGGGGTTCGTCAGGAATTTGGGGAGAGGTTGGCCTGGGTATTTACTTGGTAGTAGTATTAGGCTACGACCTTAGCGGTAAGACGTTGCTAATGGTGTGA
The DNA here is from genome assembly GCF_964263255.1 of Lissotriton vulgaris. Classification (NCBI taxonomy): domain Eukaryota; kingdom Metazoa; phylum Chordata; class Amphibia; order Caudata; family Salamandridae; genus Lissotriton; species Lissotriton vulgaris. The sequence goes on along the minus strand of NC_141689.1, from coordinate 1,290,807,455 downwards.
GTTGAAGTTCAAGATATGAACTTTTAACATTATGGACGTTTTTTAACATGTTAAGGCAGCTTTAAACATACATTCTAACATTAATGTTTTGAATTTGTAGTGAACCACTGACGAAGGGCCAAGAAGTGCCCGAAATGCATTGTGTTATCAGGATCATCTTTTGAGGATTACTTATGTACACTCCGTTTTTCAGTATAAGGCTTGGATGGGCAGTTCTGTTGCATTAAGGACATAGTAAAAACGTAAGCGCCTCTCATGTGACAAGATGACAAGCAATGAAAAAACGAGACGCTTTGGATGAAATTGGAATAAAAACATGTGAAAATTGATTAATTTGTGGCATCATTGATATGCATGATAGATCAAGCTGTGTGTCCGGTACTGGGATTGTTCCTAGCTTTGTTTTTTAAAAGTTTATACAAGTGTGTGGCTTAGGGCAGACCACGTCTCCGGGCTTGCATGCAGACAGATTAAAAGTGTACACATTTTTTGATAAAAAGTGGAAGAAATTGGAGTGCACTCCGTCGCTCCCCTTCTTTTGCAAATACTATTATAGTAACATGGATTTAGTATTTTCAGAAATCCCTATTAGAAGAAATATAATTCCAGTACTTTGTGGTAAAAATGCAGAGTTAATGGGAGAAATTATTCTCACAACAAATCCCATTGATATAATACATGCTCATAAAAATAATTTAACATGTCTTTTGCAAGATGAAGAAAAATATATTTTTAAATTTAGTAGAAGAAATAAGGCAGGATTTCCGAAATAAAGTTGTTGAGCAAAAGTCTGATGTTCCTCCATGGGTTGCTTTGGAAGGAGATTATAAGAAAGGCGAGACTCATGCTGCAATGTCCCTGGACTTGTCAAAATTGCGGAAATTCTGTCTACATAGATTAAATACCGAGCATAATAGTATTTTCATTGGTACTAGCGAATGTGAAAATACCTTCCCAATAATGGGGGGATGGGGACAAAAAGGGGGAATTGATCCTGTATTCCCAGGAACTTATTATGTGTGCGGTAAAAATGCCTATTATAGGTTACCTGCACAATGGTATGGCAGTTGTTACATTTCCATTGTATTTCCAATGGTATACCACATCACTAAGAACAATTAAATGAGTAACATAAGAAAGGATTAGCAAGAAATAAAAGATCACATTTTTGAGAAATAGTAGGTGATATATTTGTTGCACTGATACCGTCAGTTGGAGTCATATTGAATTCACATAAGATACGTCAATTGGCCACAGTAGTTGATCGCTTGTCAACATATACTGCTGGATGATGCTTAATGATCAACACTGACATGGTTGCAATCAGATCTATGGTTCTACAAATAGACTTGCCCTTGATATTCTAGCGGCAAAAGAAAGTGGAGTCTGTGGCATGTTGAAAGTTCAACACCGCTGTACATATATCCCAGATGAAAGTAAAGGTATTAAGGGATATATCAAGAATATTACAAAGATTCATAAAGAATTGACCCAACTGGAGGTTGACGGTGTCTGGGAAAAATTCGGTAAAAGTCTTTCTAAAATAGGTATCTGGTTTTATTAGGGAAAATAATAATCCTTGTGAATTCAATAGCATTAGTGATATTAATGATAGTAATGACCTATAAATGTTGCAAGGTAAACATAGGAACTGGGTCAATGATTAAAATAAAGAAAATAAGGATGGGAAGAAAGAGAAAAAGGGAGGAAATAGAGTTGGAGGAAATGAGAGACAATTTGTAAGGAAAGGTAAAGGAGATAACGAATGTGTAGAAAACAATGTAAGTACCAAGATTAAATTATAAAATTGCCAATTGGTAATGATGGGTATTTTATGATGGATCTAACATGTCATCAGAGGGGGGATTGATGGAGCAAGGATTCCAGGAAAATAAACTTGCTCGGATCAATCTCTCATTAACAGGTACTAAGAACTAGAAATAGTAAATAAGAGAAAATGAACATGAACACGACATTTACATATGATGAAAGGGCTTCATGCACGCTTGAATAACTTGAAAAATTGTTTGTGCATGTGCAAACCAGAACCGCGTAAATTAACATCTGTTTATGTTTCCTTAATTAATAGTGTATGGTTGGGTCTCATGTGTTAAGCCAATGATAAAGATGGCGGTGAAGATTTATGCCAGTTGGGACATGGGCGGTGTGATAGAATTGTAACCTGCTGACGGGATTGTTGATAGGATGCCAAGAGCCGAGGAGAAGTCGCTGTGTGAACGCGTTCATCGACTGTAGAATCGTATTAACAAATTGTTTACATTGATACAACACACGCATGGCAAAATAATAAGGCAGAATAATAAATGAGCTAAAGGGGAAGGGTTTTTGCTAAACAAAGAATTAGTTAAGAAATTAAACATGACAGTATGAGGTGATGACAACTCCTATACCCCTGCCTAGTCACAGTCCATGAGTTACTTCGGAGTCCCTAATGCAACATCTAAAGGACTCCAAGCAAACTTTCTCTAACGATCTCAAGGCCAGAGGTTTAAACCTGAATAAATGGTTTGGTGATGCGCTTGATTCCCTAGCCCCTCTGAAAGTAATAAAGTCTCCTAGATCTCTCTCCTCCAACCCTTGGTATTCAGAGGAGCTTTGATTAAAAAAATCGGAATGTAAAAACTAAAACGCAGTTGGAGACTTACCTATTCTGCGGATAGTAAGGAAGGCTATCATGCGGCACTTAAAGAATTCCACAAACTTCTTATTGGAAACTAAAGAGACATTCTAGCCGACCAAATTAATATTGCAAAAAACTCCTCTAAGGAAAGTTTTGGGCTAACAAGAGGTTAGTTCAAGAAAGCGGTCAATCAATGATGATGAGAGAGAGGGAAAGGCGAGATCTGTTGCTGGAAAGAAGATAACAGACTGGGAAGAATTATTTCTGAAAGATAGCCTGATTAGATTGAAGATTTGCAGGAGAACATCGAGGAGGGAGAGAGTGTAAGAGAGGGATGCGTTCCGGTGTGCCGCGGTTCTAGAGAAGTGTAGTAAGTATTTAGCTGTCCTGATCCTGTCTTATAGTATTTGTCTCCTGACTCCTAATCAGGTGACCTCCATCAATCCCTAGGCCGGAGGATTGGTGTGAGAAGTTGGCCTTATATATGATGTCTCCAATTCTGGGGGCACCTTGTATCAGTCCAAACAATCCCTTATGGTGATGATTGTAAGTCAAACCTATAGACAAGCTATCCTAAGGGTAACATGGACTAAGCAGCATTAAAGGCTTAACTCAAGAGGGCATGTGAAGCCAGCTGTTTTCCCAATCACAATCCTGTAATATCAAATGAAAGGACACCACACAAGTTATATATTATAAAAATATATGTAGTTATTCTAAGAATAATCCTCTATACTCTTTATGAGTCTAGAAGCACAAGCATTTCAACAAAAGCACAGTAAAACATATGAAAGTTGCACAATTATGGATGAGGCCCAGGGGCCACTCAAACCATATACTAAAATAGTAGTATAAGTATCACTACTCGAACAGTGGTAAGGCCTGAGGCCTTGGGAATCGCTGGGGCTATTCGGGACTAGCAGTGGTGAAGTTGGGAAAAGCCCGCGGGACTCGGGTGCAGCGCTTAAAGGACACGCATGCACCAATGCAAAGTCAACGGTGAGTAAAAGTTACAAAGTTACTGTTAAAGGAGTCTTCCGACTGGACTAGAATTACCAAACTTTAGACTTAGACACTAGAGGTGTATACCAATGCAGGAGCACCAGCGTTCACGAGGTACCTCACCCACAGGAAGAGGGTGCATAGGTGCCAAAGTGTGTCGGGTTTCGCCACACAGTCTGGAGATGAAGATGCTGCAGACGTCCAGAAGAGAAGAGAAGTGTCCGGTTTGATCCAAGGGTGGATCAAAGCTGTAGAGAAGCTGAAAGCAGAGGGGACAGAGTCTGAGTCACTCAGCAGTGATCAGGGTGGAACCAGGCAATGTCGGGCGCAATCAGGTGGTTGTTGTGAAGATTGTCTCTGCTGCCACTGAACTCTGGGGCACCGAGGATGTCCAGGAGTGGAACACAAGCTGTCCCACAAAGGCTCTCGCTGTCGGCGGTGTCGGCTTCCGGATTAGAGCAAACAAACCTTGGCAAGCGCAACCCATGCAGGAGTCGAAGATCGCTTCTTACTCGGACCAGCAAGGTCAGAGTGGGTGCTCCTTTTCAGGGGAGCGAGGGCCAGTCCAGAGCAACCGGACTGGCAGAGCAAATTTAAAGGTTTGTTGGTACTGGGGGCACTAGCCAACGGGCAAGCAAACAGACCAACGCGTTGAGCAGCAAAATGCAGAAGGGCCCCACGCAGTACTCGGAGAGTGTGGAGGGGGTAGCTTTGGTGCAAAATCTGCTTAGGGCTGAGGCTTCTCAAACTCAAATGCACAGCGTTGAGGTAGCCTCGGGAGCTGCACGGTCAGCACTTTGTGGTTTTTCCAAGATGGCAGGCCCAACGCTTCAGGTCGCCTCCACGGGTCTCAGATTCGCTGGGAATGTGGATCGGGCTTTTGGAAGGCAGGATAGCTGGGTCTTGTTGATCTCTGTTGCTCGAGTTTCAGCAGGAACTGCAACAACGGCTATGGTGAGGCGCTGGATGGTGCCTGTTTGCACAGGGTGGTCACTCCTTGACCACAAGGGAAATTCTTCAGTCTTCTATGTCGAGTAGGATGTCAAAGGATCCATAGTTTTGTTTCATAAGTTTCAGTCAGGATAATCTGATGTGCGCTGGCACTGCTCCCACTCTTATACCACATCTGTGAGTTGGATTACCTGCTAGGTCCCTCCTATGGGTGGGACCAGGGAAGGGGTTGGTTACATCCCTTTCCCTTTTTCCAGCTTCACGCCAGGACTGGGGCTGGTGAGCCCCAGAATCGGTTTGACTGGATTATGCAAGGGGAAGCCTTGTGCTCCCCATGCAGTGTCTAGTTTCTTTCAGCCCTCCCTGCCCCAATCCACTATCTCCTGTCGGGGGAGGTGTAGCACCTCCCTACGACAGGAAACCCTTTGTCCAGGCCTCCTCTGCCAAGTTTCGGTCAGCGCAACAAAAGGGGGTAGCGATTAACGGAGCATCTGAATCAATCAAACACTCATATCCAGTCAAAAGATCTGAGTTTAATCCATCACCATTCTTTTGCCCACTCTGCCACCCCAGTTCAGACATGGCTATATGCAAATCAGTCTGACCCCGTGCCTCACGGGAACAGCCCAGCCCGAACTGCCAAGCCTTGTCCTCCCCGGACCGGAAACAAGCTTCAGAGGACTGGTTTCTGGCATTCCAGCCGTCTTCAGCCCGGCTTGCTTGAATCCAGAGGCAAAGTGAGCAAGGGACTCACGTCTGAGCATACCCTGCCACACTTATGGCGGCCAAAAGCGATACAAAAGGGGGTGGTGATGGACGGAGCATCTGAATCAATCAAACACTCACACCCAGTCAAAAGATCTGGGCTTAATCCATCACCGTTCTTTAGCCCACTCTGCCACCCCAGTTCAGACATGGCTATATGCAAATCAGTCTGACCCTGTGCCTCACGGGAACAGCCCAGCCCGAACTGCCAAGCCATGTCCTCCCCGGACCGGAAACAAGCTTCCGAAGACCGGGTTCTGGCATTTCAGCCATCTTCAGCCCGGCTTGCCTGAATCCAGTGGCAAAGTGAGCAAGGGAATCACATCTGAGAATACCCTGCCACCCTTATGGCGGCCAAAAGCAGTACAAATGGGGGTGGTGATGGACGGAGCATCTGAATCAATCAAACACTCACACCCAGTCAAAAGATCTGGGTTTAATCCATCACCATTCTTTAGCCAACTCTGCCACCCCAGTTCAGACATGCCTATATGCAAACCAGAATGACCCTGTGCCTTTCGGTCAGCTGCAGGAGGTCAGACTCGTGTCGGTGGCAGCAGCATCCATTTTGTGATGCTGAGGCTCTGGTTAGGATTAACCATGTTTCAGTAAAGTAAAACATGTCTTCTCCCTCTAGAAGGGTGGAATGCTACCCCCGTCACCATGACTGGCGAGGGGGTAGTATTCCAAATCGTATGACACCTTAGACGACATGTTTTGATAAAACCAAACCGAAGTTAGCACATAACCGCGATGGATTATAATGCACTTAAGAGTATATGGTATGGCAATATCCCGGAACAGCTAAGGGAGTTGGTCCCGACAGCTGCAGACAGGCTCAGCTCATGCTAGAGCACCATCTCACATAAAACCAAGCACTCTGCCTCCAGAATTGATAAGGCCTACCATAGGAGTGACTTATAGGTATATATGTGTCCAGATATAGGTTTAGATATAGGTATACTATATCTAAGCAAAGGGGTGATTACACCACCTTGCCCCAGCTGAGTGATCAGCCAGTTGTGTCAATTTAAGGACCAGCCAGGGGTGGAAAAACATATGCTGCAGCCCCAGGTAGGCCTTGGATGCAACCATGCCCTAGGCACCTATAGTGCACTGTAAAGGGGCTGACAAGGTGTCCAGTACCAATTTGGTTATGTACCTATAGTACATGGAGTCCATTTTAAGAGAGAGCAGATAGCCTGGGGTCCAGATTAGCAGGGTCCCAGGCCAACTAAGTCGAAAACCAGCTAAACACAAGGCAAACAAATCTGGGGTAACCATAGTCAGGTATCCACCCTCCTACATAACTCCCCCCCAAACAAAACGAGATAAGGCTATCCTTGACCAGGTAAGCCTATATTACCTGAGTGGCCATATAAGGAGGAACCTGCACTGGCATGGTTACCCCCTGTGTCATGGTCCACCAAGTAATCCCTCACCCTAGGGGTATCAGAGGGTCTCCACCATGGGGAATTAGTACCTGTGGTGTGTTTAGGCAAAGCAAAAGGCTGGTGTTGAGAGGGAGTACTGAAGTGAGGCTCCACTAATGTAGGGTTCAGCTTCCTCCAATCATCTTCCACCATGTGTGCCTTTCTTTCCTTGACTAAGTTGCACTGTGCTCTCAGGGTCAACCTCTGGCTACCTAAAGCTGGAGGCTGGGTCCCTTTTGTTGGCTTACTGGAGGGACAGTTCAGGTTTAGGCCCTTTGGGTCCCAGGTTTGGCTGTGCCCAACAGAATCCATCTGTGGGAGGTCCCTAACTAATTTTAAGGGGGATTCCTCAGGAGTTTTTAAAGTTTTCACCTGGATAGGGCTGCTAGCTTTGGTGCCCCTAATCTGCTGATGGGGTGCTTTATTTGACAGGGGGCCCTTTGGGTCTCACTGTCCTTCTTGTCCTCTGCAGCCCTGGGCTGACTAAGGCAAGGTAGTGAGGGGTAGGTTACCTGCTCCAGACTGGGTCCCACCTGAGAAGGGTCCACTGCCATCAGGGGCTCTGTCAGGCTAGGCCAACCACCTCTGGGGCAGTTCCTTCATCAGGGGTAAGATCAGTTCCCTGAGGAGGGTGATCCTGTCCTAATGTCTGGTGGGAGGGAGATTTCTCTTCCTCCTCAATTCTCTCTGTTTGTGTGGAGTGATCCATAGTTTCAGGCTTCACAAACCATGAATCAGTTTGAGTTTGGGCTGTGGCCATCACAGCCTCTCCAACCTTTTCAGGAGGAGACTCATTTTGGGTATGGGCTGTTATCGTAACAGCTCTGCTAACTTGTTCAGGAAGTGAGGTACCGGGTTTTTATGGACCCGGCGGTGCCAGGGGAACACCCAAAGACCTCTTGAGTTCTCCCTGTTTCGGACCACAGAATCACAGAGTCTTCTAGGTGATGTCAAGGATCGAGTTTATTGGCTGCAACCAGTAACAGGTATCCTAGAAGTACAACAGCATGAAGCGCATGTATGTTCTCAGGAGACTGCTCGTTTTTACAGAACCAGCCTTCTCTTTTTATACACAAATATCAGCTTCAGGCAAGAATTCCTAGTTTTACAGTTTGGCCATATACATATTTTCAATACAAAGAAAAAGCAGAGTCATGATGGCAAGCCCATACTTTAGTTTTTCAAGTTCGTGATAGATTACTCAGCAGTGCCCAGAACTTCCATCAGATATCGATGAACCCCTTATAAAATCGGGCACCTCCTCTTTGTAAAACTAGTCATGAAGAAGAAACAGGGACAGGTGTGTGTGTGTGATAAAACATGGCTTGTATGCGATGAACGGTTTATGACATGTTGTGCTTTGATGCTAATCTCACTCGGCCACTGGGATGGGGACTGCCCGAACAGGTTTGGCTTGAGGCAGTGGAGTCAGCTCGCCCAGGTCACAGAGAAGTCAGCAAAGGTGTACGTGTCCCTTCAGATCGAATTCGGCCTTGGTCATTTTGACTATGCAAGGGCAATCACAAAATGGATGCCGCTCACAAAATGGAACCCGAGGGTTCAAGACAGAAACCACGATTTCAGGGTGATTTCGTCACTCAATCATGACGCAAATGCATAGGTATAATATCTTAGTCATTACCGGTCTGTCAATACCAAAATCGTCATGATACGATGATATTTTTGACATGAGTGTAAAGCTTCGGTACCACATAATAGCAGGGTCCAGAATTGTCAGTACCACAGACCCTCCTTTTGCCCTTATATAGGCAATAACCTATACTCATGCTGATCTGAGTCCAGGTCTGTATACATAAAGTCATTGAGATGCTGTTGTAGCATCATCCTGTTACTTAGTTCATCCTTTGACACAGGCTTCCTTACACATGATGTAGCACAGAGGCCACATATTGCAGGAGCGCACTGTACACACGAGCAGAACATGAACAGAATGGCTAAGACCATCCCAATGAATATCAGAGTTTTCCATCCCCAGGCGGATATCAGTTCCCAGAACCACTCCATTAATGACCAGTCCCCTTTATCCACGTGAATGGATTCAGAGATCTTATGCAGTTTGGAGATGGCCTGGTATACTGTCGGAGCGTTATCAGGGATGAAAATGCAGCAACTGGATCGGATCACTTTACATACCCCACCACGGTCTGCAAGTATGACATCTAGGGCAACCCTGTTCTGAAGAGTCATAAGGCGGTCCGACTGGAGCTCCTCAGATAAGCTACTAAGGGCACCAGCCGTTTCAATCACGGCAGATTCAACTACCCTCGTCAATTGGCGAATGTTCCTGCTGTTCACCATAGGCCCCCAAAACGGCAGAAAACCTTTGCGAAATCCCCAAACTCCTGTTCCGCAGTGTTGTCTTTACTCACAACACCCCTAACTGTCCTTGTCCGATGGTAATCTGCCTCTGCCGTGTAGGTGGGTGGCAACAGGAACAAGATAAAACATGTGCCCGAAGGTCAGGGGGCAGCCATGTATATGCTCTATCGTGGCAGACGAAGTAGGTACCCTTAGCTGCTAGGAATGAAGGGGAGGTCTGCGACGAGAAGACGTAAGTTTCAGTACAGACACTCTTCCCTAACTGAGCTCTGGGGTTTTTGCCATTTTCCTGCAGACATAGGTGACCCTGATGGGGTACTACCCAGATTGGGGAGGATTTCTTTGCTCGCTGGCTCTCACTCAAGTAAATCCCATATTTAGTTATATTCCATCTACTGTACGCCTTCAATTCATCTTTGGGAATCGTTCTATACGTGTCAATATCTCTGCTCATATTTCTGATTCCTGCCACTAGTACCTTGTTGCTCGAGTTGCTTCCTGTGGGACATGGGGGATATGGTTCTATGGCAAATAGGAACATTGTTTGAAAGGCCCACAAGGAACCATAGTAGCTAAATGGCAGGACAAAATATGGGATACCCTTATCTGTCGTGTGTGGCATAAGTCCACATACCCAACAATTTGTTGTGTTCATTACAACCTGGTGCTGGTGTAGGAGCTGGACGAATGAGTTATTTATAAATTCTAATCTTCTGGCAGACTCGTGTTCAGGTAGAGGGTGAAAAGAGTGCGGGGAAACAGTAGGAGGAGGTGTGGGCTGTGTGGTGTGTGCAAATGATACTCGAAAGGTGAATAAAGCATAGCCCACCAAAAACATCATTATACTACACAACATAAAAATGCATATTATTAAAAATTGTGTTTTGCCATCACAGTGCATATTCTCCTTTCAAAGTTCACTGATCTGGCAGGTCTCTCCATCTTGGGAAACTCCATCCTCTAAGTTGCTGCCCGCGGTGGGAGGTTGATTCTGCTCAGGAGTGATTCTGTCAGTTTAGGGCAACTCCCTTAGACCAACCAGAACTGTCGACCTAACCGTCTCCAGCTGCACTCCAAAGACTGTGGCAACCGCGACCCTAGCAGCAGAACCAGATGGCTGTTCGAAAATCAAAAATGAGCAAGTTTCTTGGATGAGAGAGCTGCACAATCAAAAAAGAAAAAGTATTTATTTGTCCATAGTCATAGGTCTTGGCCTCAAATTGTAGCTGTTTCAACCAGGTGCTGTGTGGTCTAGAAACAGGAGTTCAGGCTCAGCAGCGTTCAATCGAATTGACGGAGGCACAGCTTCTTGTAAAATGTTATCGCTTTCCTTTTCAGAAGTAGTTCCTTTCAAACGTGCATCACTGAAGGGTAAGAAGCGAGGCACAGTTTCGACCTCAGAGTCAGCAATTCCCTCCTGGACCCACCGGTCATACGGAAGGGGCAGAGGGACCCTCTTACAATGGTTCCCATGCACCCAATGTTTTTTCCCTTCAACTCGGACGGCGGATCTGGTCGAGAGAAGGACTAAATAAGGGCCTGTCCATCGGGGCTGGTCATTCTTCGTTCGCTGGAAGTTTTTCACAAGGACATAGGATCCAGGATCGATAGGGTGTCCTAGAGCTTCAGAGGCCCGAGGTAGTGTGTCGTGGACCTGTTGGTGTAAAACACGCAATTTAGCCGTCAATTCATACAGATAGTCAAGCAGTACAGGATGCTCTATTTCACTGAACCTAGTGGGCCTTGGCACTCCCCATATGTTGGCAGGGCAGCCAAACACAATTTCATGTGGACTAAGTCCCACTCTAGAGTGAACAGTCTTGGTCTAGCTCTGAAGACTCACAGGATTTCGCCCGTGGCCGTGCTGTCCTGCCCCTGTGCTCAGACGTGCTGCTGAGCCATTCGAGTCCTCCCGCTGCCGCTTTTGCCATCCTTGCGGTCGCTGTGCGGAGGACTTGCTTTCCCGCCACCCCCTGCGGCGGCGCAACGAGGAGATCGTCAGCGAGGCGCCTGGAGGCGCTACAAAGGCAGTGTGACGCCGGCTGAGCGTGTGTTGCTCTGAAGACTCACAGGATTTCGCCCGTGGCCGTGCTGTCCTGCCCCTGTGCTCAGACGTGCTGCTGAGCCCTTCGAGTCCTCCCGCTGCCGCTTTTGCCATCCTTGCGGTCGCTGTGCGGAGGACTCGCTTTCCCGCCACCCCCTGCGGCGGCGCAACGAGGAGATCGTCAGCGAGGCGCCTGGAGGCGCTACAAAGGCAGTGTGACGCCAGCCTCGCGTGAGCGAGCGCGGAGCGAGCCGGGCGAAGGGCGGGCCCTCTGTGGCCCTCAGTGGCCGAGGTAGGCCGGGCTGGGCCCCGTTATTTTTTTTTGTTTTTTTTTTAAATTCCATACGTCACTCTATTTGGTCCGGATGAAGTGATCACATCAGTTGTGAGGGCTATTGCCTTTTCACCATCTATAGTACATGAACGCTGGCTGTAATTATTTTATTCCACAATTTAACATTGTGCATATTTAACTTTTAAACTACTCTCATATTGGAATATTCTATTTTTCACATACGACGTAGCGTGGGAAGCCTGCTGTAAAAGATGACTAAAAAATTTCGCTCTGGGAGAATGGTGGGAGGAAGAACCTGTGCCAAAACAAAATCAAATCCCTTGCGAAATAAATCGGTGAATAACCAGCTGCTAAAGGGTCAATGCCAGCTATTTGAATTATGGGAAAAACCGGTGGATAAACTCTTAATCGCTGGTGGAAAGGATACTACAGCCCAAAACAACCAAGAGAACTATACTCTAGCTGTAGATATCAACGTTCTTCCTGTAATCTCTGAGCCATCACAGATGACACTCACTGACACTCCCTGTATTGTGCACTCTGAGGAGGGTGGGATTGTTGATTCTCTTGCACTCTCTCTTAACGACAATCCAGTTAATAACTCTGCCCCTCTTTTGGAGTCACCCCTGAACAGCATGGATGGTCAGGCTTCACTACCACTTTCTATTGACCTCGAACTCTGTGGCCGCTATGTGAAACCTGACAGCCCGGATGCTCCGAAAATTAATAAACCCTTAGGAGGGGCGACCCCATCTGGGCTCCAACTCTATAGTAGCACCCCCTCTGTAAATAAACAAGGTATGTCTGATTTATTAAGTACTTCTAGGAGTCCGATTCTCAATCTCTCGGGCAGTTATCCTACAGTCGGGGCTGGAGACAAACCTCTATCGGAATCCCTGATAGCCTTGGAACACCTGTTAGCCTCTATACTGTTTCTACTGGGGAAATTTGTAGGCAGCTCGGACTGCATCTTGGACTCTGTCAGACAAATCTTGGAAAATCTAGTTCAAAAAGCACCGGAAAAGAAGAACACCCCATTCTTTTCGCACGTTACTAACCTGAACAAGGGAGAAACTGAGGTGTGTACAGAAAACTCCAAGATAAAGGTCCCTGAACCAGTACTAGCTGTAGCACACGATAATATTGCTAAGGGCTCACCTATAACTGCTGCAACCAATTGTATTATGAATGTGGATCTAGAGATAGAGGAGAAAATTATGCCTAGCCTTGACTGCCAAGTACCACAAGAACTTTTTCCTATCTTCTGTGTGGAAAATAAAAAAAGCAACTGCCGAGGTTAACCAAGAAGTAAGGGAAAAAAATGGAAAACACAAAAAATACAAAGGAAATAAAAGGAAACCGGTGCGAAAGCATAAGAAGAAAAGACAGAGGCGGATTGTTTTTCAAGACTCTTTACATCTAAGTGATGGGGAAAATAAAGCCACTGAACCTATTCCATCAACTGCAAGGGTGGCTTTGGAAGTCAGTCTTAGCTCCCATACTTCAGAGACCCTTGGAAACTCTCCACCCACGATTAGGGAGGACCTAACACAAAAAGTTGGTGTGGGTTCAAAACCTTCCCTTGAATCGGATTTAAGGACTGTTAATCCAGTTAAATCCGGGTTACTTAACCCACTGGCCTCTCCTTTTACTATCACAGTTGGGGTAGAGGAGTCTCCACTTCCCACTCTTGAGCGAAAAGAGGCTATATCTTATGTGGACACTAATGTGTTGGACTTTTTTCCGCTATTTGATAATGATTTACAATTGAATAGAACATGGCTACTCAAACGCTTTAGTGAAATGGATAAGTTACATCTTATTCAATCAAGTGATATTGAGTTAGTCTCTTTGTTAGGGGGAAATAGTGTTTCGAGTATAAGGGTTAAATTTTACTCAAAAATAATTGTAAATCTGGTTCTGCAACAGGCAGAGAGTTTCCAATGCACATGCATTGATGTCTTACCAATATTGAACTTCGGATATAAAGACGCGTCTCATAGGATGACCCAAAAAGATGATAAACAAACTGGGGTTGTTTCATCCTTTAAAGACTTAAAGATTTGGGTAGCAAAAGGGAAACGTTTAGTGTCCCAGATAAAACCACTCCCACTGATTCAGAATTCCTCTTTGATAGTGGACTCTAATCGGTGGAATTGGCTGCATAATGCTCTATCATCCAAATCCACAGATAATCCCAAATTATTTCAGCATCTTTAATAACCAATTGAAAATCATTTCATGGAACGCAGCCGGGATACACAGTAGTCCAGAGAAATTCGAGTTACTATTCACGTTGGGTGCAAACGTGATTTGTATTCAAGAAACTTGGTGCACCAATAAAATTGATATTAGAAATGACTACTTTGTGCTGGAAGTTTCGGCTGTTGCTTCCAAGAAAGGCCATGCTAAAGGGGGAATCGCGTGCCTGCTATCAAATAAAGTGAACTGGAAATTCTCTCAGTATACTGACCCTAGTAACCTCTTTCAAGCCATAACCTTAGCAAATCTTCCCACTCTTCCTAAGATGACGTCTGTTGTTATTATTAATGCTTATATTCCTCCAGAAGAGTGTTTTAACTCTGTATTGAAGCAGGTTTTTCAATATATTGGCCTCATTAAAAACAGATCACCTTCTCCACAAGTCATATTAGTGGGCGATTTAAATTGTAAAATATCTAACTCCAGTATGAACCTTTTTAGAAACAAAGCCAAAGAAGAGGCGCACTTTATCCCACAATCCGTCTTCCCAGATAAAATCGCAACTAGCAAAAGAGGGAAGATCCTTCTCGAGGAATTATCGACAGTCGAGGGGCTTATTTTAAATGGGAGATTCCCCTCTGACGTTCCTGCGAAATTCACGCATAATTCTTATTGTAAGCCCTCCATAATTGAATATGCGATCTCGGATTATGATATATTCCCGCACATCCTGGACCTTATTATAGTTCCCACGACATTGAGCGATCACAATATAATCCTCCTGGCTATTTCCTTAAAACCACCTAGTACGGCATCATGGTCTATTAATAGTAAAGATACAGCTTTTCATGCTTCCTCTGGTAGATGCTTTTGGAACCCATCTGCAATTACTGGGGTGCATACTATTTTATGTAAAACTATAGCAGATCTGAATGCTTGGTATGGTCTAGAAATCCCCAGTTTTGAAAACTTCATGCGGAACATTATTCTGGATGTTAAAAAAGCTAGTTGTCCCCCGAAGCGGGTATACATGCCCAGTGCTTTGAGTACACTAAATAAAGAAATAAATAAATTAGTACGAGCCCAATTTTTAAGTAGATCGGGGGAACGGGAAAAAGAAGTATCAAGGTTAAAAAGAAAGAGAGTTAGATTAAAGGCGAAAATAAAAAAGGAGAAGGAAGACTTAGTATGGATTAACCTAAGGGAAGCAGTAGTGCATGGCAAGATCCGCGAATTCTGGTCCATAATCGGGAAGGGATGTGGCAATAGATTAACCCCTTGTTCAATTCCTATTGCCGAAGATGTTTGGTCTTCCTACATTTGGGAGCTTTATGGGGGGAATGGCACTATAGTGGATACTAGCTTCCCTGATTTAATCTCTGAAGGAGAAATTAAGTATCCTACAGAGGAAATAATAGCAGCGGCCATAAAGAATATGCGTTTGTCCGGTGCAATGGGCCCGGACGAACTCCCCATGACAGTCCTGATGCAGGAGCCTCTCCTTTGGAGTAAAATTCTTCATCCTCTATTCAAATCCTGTTTTGATTCGAAAAAGGTACCTGCATCTTGGAGGGGTAGTATCTTGGTCCCCATCTTTAAGAAGGGTGCAAGAGATATCCCTAGTAACTATCGCCTGATTGCTCTCCTCGACTCAGTCGGCAAGATTTTTGCGAAATGTCTCTTAAATCTACTTTCCGACTGGGTTGACGAGAGCAATATTTTACCTTTCGAGCAAACGGGATTCCGTAGGGAACATGGCACTCTAGATAATTTAACCACCCTGCATGTGATATCGGACAAGTATACGAAAGTGAGAGGGGGATTTGTTTATGCAGCCTTCATTGATTTCTCCACGGCGTTCGATAGAGTGGATCGTAGAACGCTGTGGAGAAAATTATCTTCTCTTGGAGTACCCCCGTACTTGCTAGACCTTGTCCGTACATTACATACGGAAACATGGTGTAGGGTGCTGCAGGGGGGTGAAAGGGGTCTTTCTGACCGTATTCCTTCCATAAACAGCCTAAAACAGGGCTGTCTTCTGGCGCCCCTTTTGTTCTCCCTATATACGCAGGATTTACCTGCCGCTGTGTCTGTCTGCGAGGGTATTGCTCCAGTGATAGGGGGGGCCTCTATTTCTTGCTTGATGTACGCTGACGACATTCTCATTCTAGATTTAACACCTAAAGGTCTGGCAAATAGGTTGCAAGCTCTCCATGCCTTTGCAGTTTCCCACTCTATGAAAATTAACATATCCAAAAGTAAAATCATGTGCATAGGGGGGAAAAAGAAGTGCCGCTCGAAAAACTTCGGGTGGCACATCGGCGGCCAAAAACTGGAGGTCGTTAAAACTTACACCTTTTTGGGAAAAATCATCGCGGCTAACCTGAGCGAGAGGCCTCACATTGAACACTGCTCCCGAAAGGCCCTAGCACATGGTAAAGGCTTACATTTGCTTTACTCAGCAACCGGCAAAAGACACTTTGCCTGTATGCTTGAAGTATACAGGGCTAAGATCCCCGCTACCCTTCTTTATGGTATTGAACTCATTGAACTAAAGCTCTGGGATTTCTGCAATAAAATTGAAGGGAAACTTTTAAGATCCCTGTCTTCCCTAAACACTAATTGCTCTTTAGCAGCGTGCAGACTCGAGTTTGGGCTAAGGGGCAGTTGGGTGCAGGGTCTATGTGCCCTGGTACGATGGGTGGCCTCTCTTGCCAGAGCAGAACCGGGGACAATGAGAGCCCTACTGAAAAGTGAATTATTAGGCAACTTTAAAGAGTTTTCACAACTTGTAAACAACTTCAGAAGAGCTGTGACTCTTCTGAGGTTAGATGAAAGTACTTTGTTCCTCCACTCTCAATTACAACTAAAAATCCTGTTAAAACAGGCATCGTGGGAACTATGCTTTCTAATTGATAAGAACGTAATACAAGGAAAAGGGGGTTGTGAACTTCTCCTTAACTCATATGTTGCCAAAAAAGCCCAAACCTATGTTTTATGGAACTTACCCCATGGCATTAGAAGATTCTGGTTCCTTCTTCGTTATGACCTATTGCCATTAAATGTACTTCTCTCCAAATGGCATGGTTCATCTAACATGTGCAATTTTTGTAATGCAAGTATACAGGACCGTATGCACGTTCTGCTGATCTGCCCTGCACTTCGCACTTTGCGCCTTAAATGGCTAAAACCAATCTGCCTCCGCTTAGGTATATCTAATGTAATTATCTTTGTACAATCTTTATATTGGCCTCCAAATGAAATGTTCTGCTTCTATATTTTTAAATTTTTTAAAGGATTTTTAGATATTTATTAATATGTTATTTAGTTACTTTGTGCCAGCGTTTATTTGTGCTTTCATTAATGAATGATTTATGGACTTGAATGACATATGTACATGGAATATTTTGATTGAATCTGTAGTTGTTTTGAATTTGTTGTACGTCTTTTATGTGGCCCTCGATGAGAGCCAAAACATAATAAACTTTGAAACTTTGAACAGTCATTCTTGTTGATAGGAGTGCCAAAGGCAGGGCGTCAGGCCATTTAAGACCTGTGCTTGCTTGGATCTTGGCCAGTTTCAATTTTAACGTGCCATTATAGCACTCTACTAATCCAGCTGATTAGGGGTGATTTGCAGCGTGGAACTTCTGTTGTATGCCTAGCCCTTCACACACCTTCTTCATCACTCGTCCCACGAATTCACTCCCGTCATCACTCCAGACCATTCTAGGCATTCCAAACCTAGGGAAGAACTCTTTGACAAGGGCTTTAGCTGTGGATAAGGCAGTGTTGTCCTTAAGGGGATACGCCTCCACCCACTTGGAAAAGGCACAAACAACAACGAGTACGTATTTCAGATTTTTGCACCTTTCCATGTGGATGAAATCTAGCTGCAAAACCTTGAACGGGTACGTTGGAGGCACAAAATGACCAGCTGGAGTTGGGGTTCCCTTACCAGGATTGTACTTCAGACACACCATACAGTTCTTGACCACCTTATCTGCACATTTAGGGATTCCACTATTCTGACATACTGGAGCCAACAACTTACAGATCCCTTTCACACTGATGTGAGCCATCCCATGTGCCATTGTCACCACTGCATGCACATACGCATCGGGTAACAACCATCTCTGATGCTCTGACAATTCAATCCAACAACCATTCGTATCCAATTTACCCTTACTTTCTCTCCATTCATTCAACTCTTTCTCTGTGGCTTCGGCTTGGATGGACTTCACACTCTCAATCGTGTCTTCACACATGCCAACATCACCAATCCATCTCGCAGGGCCTGCAACATACATTCGACTCATCACGTTCCTTGCAGTTTCTTTTGCAACTTCATCTGCAAACGCGTTTCCACGACCAACATCATCTGTGATCTTTTTGTGTACACTGCATTTCACAATCGCAACTTGTAGTGGCAAGGTCAGTGACTCGAGAAGCTCATTCACTAGCTGACCATGTTGGATCTTAGTATCATGCGACGTCAGGAACCCACGTTCTCTCCACAATCGTCCAAAACTGTGAGCCACGCCAAAGGCGTATTGGCTGTCTGTGTACACATTCACTCGTTTTCCTTTTATCAACACACATGCTCTTGTAAGTGCAATCAACTCTGCTGCTTGCGCAGAATTGTGTGGGATACGTGCAGCTTCAACAATCGTATGCAATGTTGTCACAGCATATGCTGCAGTCGTATCACCATTCGGCAACTTGAAACACGAACCATCAACCCATAAGGTATCATTACATTCAGGAAGAGGAGTGTCCTGTAAATCTACTCTCCCTTTTGTCTCTTCTTCTGTCCTAAGACAGCAGTCATGTTTTTTTACCTCATCTGCTTCCACTGGAATGGGCAATAATGTGGCTGGGTTTAGTGTGTCACACCTCTTAATGTGTATGTGACTCACTAACAGTGTCAGCTCATAACTTGACAGTCGAGCACTAGTTAAGTGCTGTGTCCTTGTTCTGTTTAGCAAAATATCTACTGCATGTGGGACCATGATAATCAGCGTATTATTCACCACTATCCCAGCAGACTGTCGAATACAGACAGCTGCTGCCGCAGTGGCCCTCAAGCAACTTGGCAATGCTTTCGCTACCGGATCCAAAGTCGCTGAAAAGTACGCGCATGGACGCTATTTGTCCCCAAAGGACTGTGTCAGGACTGATAATGCGCAACCTTCCTTCTCATGGACATATAATGTAAAAGGCTTACTGTAGTCGGGGGTACCCAACACAGGAGACGAACACAAGGCATCACGCAATTCGTAAAAACTTTTCTGACACTCTTCAGACCACGGAATGGGTTTCGGTGTATCCTTGCAAGTTAATGCCACCAAAGGTTTGGCCAACAAGGAGAAATTCAGTATCCATTGTCTGCAATATGATGTAATGTCCAAGAAAGCATGCACTTCTCTCTGTGTCCTTGGGACACTCAATTTTGCAATTGCCTGAATTCTCTCTGGGGTCAATTTCCTTCTCTCCTTCGATAAGATGTGACCTAAGTAGGTCACTTCTTGTCGACAATATTGTAATTTTGAAAGAGAGACTTTGTGGCGCAGATCACATAAATGACGCAACAATGACAAAGTGGCTTGTTTGCAAATCTCCTCAGTATCTGCAGCGACCAGTAAATCATCTACGTACTGAATAAGGGTCGTGCCATCGGGTAAAACAATCGTGTCAAGCTGTGATTTCAGAGCCTGACTGAATATAGATGGACTTTCACAGTAGCCCTGAGGAGCGCATTTGAAGCGGAAACTTCGGCCTCCTAAATTGAAGCCAAAAATATCTCTGCTCTCCTCGGCAATCGGGATGCTGAAGAAAGCATTCTTCAAGTCAATCACTGTGAACCAAGTGGCTGAAGCTGGAACCATAGTCAATAGGGCAGGTATATCAGGAACAACTGGAAACTGTGGCACAACAATCTTATTCACTTCTCTAAGATCAATCACGAACCTATAGACAGGTGGTTGGGAAGGATCAGTACGCTTTAAAACCGGCAGAACAGGAATATTACAACGCCTTTTCACCTTCGCTAGAGATCTTTTATTGGGGAATACGTGGCATTCTAACATTGGCTTTCAATGTTATAACATATGGCTCTATTTCCAAAAGACCCACATCATTAGAGCCAGTAGCCCAAAGTATATCCGGAAGAGAAGACAATTCTGTGACAAATGCATTGGAGAAACGACTTTCTTACCCAGTCTAAGTTGTACTCCCGAAGGAGAACAGTACAAAGTCGCATATAGTCTCTTTAACAGATCCAATCCCAACAAGTTTTCACCACAACCTGTTGTAAGAATGAGGGGTGCTTCTAATTCACATGGCCCAACAGAAAGGGACATAGGACTAGAGATCGGGTTCCTAACCGGGGCGCCAGTAAAACCTACTGAAACGTTCATTTCGCCAGACAAAGGTGCGCCAGGGAGCTTTGAGTGCATAATAGAACTCTTGGTAGCACCAGTATCCAACAGAAAAGGCTCTGACACACCTGATGTAATCACCTCAACATAAGGTCCATTCTGATCTACTGGAACTGAAACAACTCCCTCTCTTTGTCCATGACTGTCCTAGCAATCATTACCCTCATTCTCGTTCTCTGCATAGTAGTCATCAGCATAGTACTGAGCTGTCCTAGAAAACGCATTATTCTGTTGATCAAAACTATTCATAGAATTCTGAGGCGGAAAAGAAGGAGCATTCTGGGGGAAATTTCCACGACCACCACCTCTAGGGGCTTGCTGAACACCTCGCCCTCTTGCACCTGAAACACCATTCATACGGCATAACAAAGCCGGACAACTATTCTTGAAATGACCCTCTTCCTTGCAATACGCACACTGATTTGGACCATACGGTAAACGTGGTTGAGAAGACTCGTTTCTTTGCGAGTTTCTCGAATACAGCTGAGGTTGCTGATAATCGTGCTGACTAGCAGTACGAGGCCGATAAGCTTGCTGTAGAAGGACTTTAGTTTTCAAGTCTTTAGTCTTTTTATCTGCCTTCTCTAACTCATCTTTGCATCTATTCTCATATTACTGGGCTGTGGCTAAAATATGCACTGACGTGGAGACAGCCCATGCACTCTCTGAATCTTTCAACTTATTACACAGTTCAGGAAGCAAATTATGTACAAATTTGTCAACAAACAATCTTTGGCCACCCTCAGTAGCCATATCCTGACCACTATGATCGACGAAGGTCTCTTCAAACCTCGTGAAAAAGTCAGACACATTCTCATCTTTCTTCTGCTTGCACGCAGACAACTTGTCCCAATTCACACGCAATTCAGGCATTAAGGTCTTCATATACGTGATAATTCTACCAGGAAGTTCTGCTACTAAAGGCTCGGGCTTAGAGCCACCAACTTGTCTAGCATCAGCAGCAGCAATATTAACCCATGTGTCACCTAACTCTTGGTCATGATATGCATGGCGAATCTTTCCCCATAAAGGCTGTGGAACAACATTTCCAAACAACATGTCTATATCGGCTAGATTCATGATACAGGAGCTGGCAGTTTGTGATAACTCCTTATAATACACTGCAGGATTTTTACGAGGATCAGGCAATGTCTGCTTGAGCGCTAAAACCTCAGATCTTTTCCAAGGAACATGTACCCACACACGCTGAAAATGCGGTGGAATGGCTAGATTCGCATTTGCGTCACCTTCCCTCCAGACTGGGGGAACCTCTCTCATGGGATACTGTCACGCCTTTTTCCTACCTGGCATGTCATGCTCAGATAGTGATCAAGAATTGCTTCCTTTACTTCTATAAGACAACAACGTCTCAATCGCTTGTTCAACATCGGCACACACAATCATGCCTTCTGCAAACTTGAACCGTACACGGAATAATTCAGGCATGTCGTGCTCTGGATCATTTCCCCTCAAATCTTCATGGAGATATACACAGATTTGTTCAAATACATATCTCTGTGTAGATGCTTCCCACTGACGGAAGACTTCCATGACGAACTGAACGTCATACTTTACAGTATTGGTAACCCATTTACGCGCTAACTCATTCAGTACTTCTCTCTCTTGATAGTCAGGCAGTTGACTCCGCAACTGTCTACGTTCTGTGTTAGGGGTCGTATTAGGCGACCCAAAGAAAGGTGAGAAAAGACCAGTGACAGTTTTTGCCACTCTCTGCCGAACAGAAGGAGAAGCTGACGGAAAGGCAGATACGCCAGAAAAGACAGGCTGATGTAAAGCAGAGGTCGAGGCAGCAGCAGAGGGAGTATTAGGATAAGCAGTTGGAGCAGTAGGCGAAGTCGTAGGAAAAGCAGATGGAGTATGTAGCAAAGGCGGCGGCCCTTGAGAGGGCTGCACCGTAGGAGTAGGAACCAGCTGAAGAGGAGCTGGTGATTGTATTAGAACCTGTTGTCCAACAATAGGGGGTTGTACAATCAAAGGTTGCTGTGGTGCGGTAGCACTTTGCGCATATGGAGGTGGAGAACTCAGTAGGTGAGACATTAAAGGATCCTTTTCAAGTTCTCCTTTTGATTCTCGTCCTTTGTGTGGAAAAACTGGGTAGCATTTATCTACTGCTAGATTCCTACTTCTAAGCGTTTGTTCACTCTCTTGCTCTTCCTCATCATCCCTGAACGCAATGGCAGCTTGTACCATTGTCATACCTCATTTATTTTTCTTCGCTAATTTCATTTCTTTCTGTTTGGCTTCTTTGCGCCATAGGAGAAAGGAGTCAAACATCACCGGCCGGGCTTTTTCTCTTCTTGAGCCTTGGAAGTATCCTTCTTTTGGTTATTACCCTGATTCTTAGGCCTAATCCTGGTTCTGACCCATTTGTCTGCCTTCTTACCCAATTCTTGGGGAGAGGTCAGATCTGAGTCCACCAGGTGCTGGTGCAAAAGCTGGTTCTGACAATTACTTAGGATCTGCTCCCTCATAATCAAATTATACAATCCTGTGTAGTCGTGTACTTTGCTGCCATGTAGCCAACCTTCCAGAGCCTTAGTAGCACAATCTACAAAATTAGTCCAGTCCTGAGTCTGTGTCTTCTGGATATCTCTGAACATTAACCTGTACTGTTCAGTGATTAAGCCAAACCCATCTATCAGAGCACTCTTCAGGACAGCTTAATTTTTAGCATCCTCAGGTCTAACTGTGAGGAGCTTATCTCTCCCTTTCTCTGAAAAGGAGTAGCATGAGATGGCTGCCCACTGTTCTTCAGGAACCTGCTGTACCATGCAGGCTCTCTTCAGAGCAGTCATCCATTTGTGGATGTCATCCCCTTCCTTGTAGGGGGGCACAATCTTTTCAGGTTTCTAGTATCATAGGACCTGTCTTTCCCTCTAGGAATTATGTTGCTGCCACCAGTAGAATCTAATCCACTCAATTTTTGTTTCCTCAATCAATCAATCAATCAAAGCATTTGTATAGCGCGTTAGTCACCCAGAGGGTCTCGAGGCGCTTGGGGAGGGGGGGGCGTGGACCAAGGCTACCTCTTCCCTCTCTATCTGGAGTTGGACAGCCCTCATTCTGGCCCTATGCTCTCTTTTCTGGGGGTAAGTAATTCCCCTTTGAGATTCCCTTGAGGCACTAGAAATGTGAGAATCCTTGAGGGAGATCTCAATTTTCTATTGCCTGGAACTATTCTGGTATGTACTCTGGGGAGGTGCTGGCCCTGTCCATTTCCATATAGGTACACGTTTGCTTGGCTAAGCCTCCCCACTTGGACCTCGATATCCCCTTGATCTTGATCTGACTCTTCACCATTTGATTCAGGGTCCACCTCCACATCTTCTACATCTGGGGGGGGTGTTCTCAGTATCTGGGGGGTCACTCCATCTTCTGACCCTAAGGGAGCTACACTAGCTTTCTCAAGAAAATCCTTCTCCAGGACGGCTATCAGGATGGGAATGGTAGGGTTGTGACCCTTTTTCAGCCCCCTTGAAGTACACAAGGTACTCAAGTACTTATGGCTGAGTTTGTCATAGCTGGAAGTTGCCTTGGTAAGGTCAACCAACACAGGTTGAGAGCCTGAAGTTTCACCTGTGCCAGGCATGACTGCTAGTGAGGTGTAAGTGGTGCACTTACCTACACTAAGTGTTTTCCTACTGTACCTTGCTAGTGAGTTGTAGGCAGGGTGTGCTAAGCCCTTTGATCGACAACTACTAAGTTCAGTAGAACTTACATATGTAAGCTTTGTTTATATGTAGCTAAGGTACTTAATGTGATCTTTCAATTTGATAAAAAGATTGCAATGGTAAAACAACAGCAAGCTCAAATGCGCACCGCTGCACACCAATGTGAGAAGTTGGCCTGATATATGATGTCTCCAATTCTGGGGGCACCTTGTATCAGTCCAAACAATCCCTTATGGTGATAGTTATAAGTTAACCTTATAGACAAGCTATCCTAAGGGTAGCATGGACTAAGCAGCCTTAAAGGCTTAACTCAAGAGGGCATGTGAAGTCAGCAGTTTAACCAATCACAATCCTGTAATATCAAATGAAAGGACACCACATAAGTTATATATTATAAAAATATATGTATTTATTCTCAGAATAATCCTCTATACTCTTTATGAGTCTAGAAGCACAAGCGTTTCAACAAAAGCACAGTAAAACATATGAAAGTTGCATAATTATGGATGAGGTCCAGGGGCCACTCAAACCATATACTAAATTAGTGGCATAAGTATCACTACTTGAACAGTGGTGAGGCCTGAGGCCTTGGGAATCGCTGGGGCTATTCGGGACTAGCAGTGGTGAAGTCGGGAAAAGCCAGCGGGACTCGGGTGCAACGCTTAAAGCACACGCATGCACCAATGCAAAGTCAAAGGTGCGTAAAAGTTACAAAGTTACTGTTAAAGGAGTCTTCCGACTGGCCTAGAAATACCAAACTTTAGACTTAGACACTAGAGGTGTATACTAATGCAGGAGAACAAGCGTTCACAAGTTACCTTACCCATAGGAAGCGGGTGCATAGGTGTCAAAGTGTATCGGGTTTCATCACGCAGTCTGATGGTGCCTGGAGATGAAGATGCTGCAGGCGTCCAGAAGAGAAGTGTCCGGTTTGATCCAAGGGTGGATCTAAGCTGTAGAGAACCTGAAAGCAGAGGGGACAGAGTCTGGGTCACTCAGCAGTGACCATGGTGGAACCAGGAAGGAACCAGGCAATGTCGGGCGCAATCAGGTGGTTGTTGTGAAGCTTGTCTCCGCTGCGACGTGGACTCTGGGGCACCAAGGATGTCCAGGAGTGGACCATGAGCTGTCCCACAAAGGCTCTTACTGTCGGCTTCCGGATTGGAGCAAACAAACCTTAGCAAGCGCAACCCATGCAGGATTCGAAGATTGCTTCTTACTCGGACCAGCAAGGTCAGAGAGGGTGCTCCTTTTCAGGGGAGCAAAGGCCAGTCCAGAGCAACCGGACTGGCAGAGCAAATTTAAAGGTTCGTTGGTACCGGGGCCACCAGCCAACGGGCAAGCGACCGGACCAACGCATTGAGCAGCAAAATGCAGAAGGGCCCCACACAGCACTCCGAGAGTGTAGAGGGGGTAGCTTTGGTGCAAAAGCTGCTCTGGGCAGGGGCTTCTCAAACCCCAATGCACAGCATCGAGGGAGCCTCGGGAGCTGCACGGTCAGCATTTTGTGGTTTTTCCAAGATGGCCGGCTCCATGCTTCAGGTTGCCTCCACGGGTCTCAGATTCGCTGGGACTGTGAATTGGGCTGTTGGAAGGCAGGATAGCAAGGTATTGTTGCTCTCTGTCACTCGAGTTCCGGCGGGAAATGCAACAAAGCAAACGGTGAGGCACCGGATGGTGCCTGTTTGCACAGGGTGGTCACTCCTTGACCACAAGGGAGATTCTTCAGTCCTCTACCTGGAGTAGGATGTTGAAGGGTCCAGAGTATCGTTTCATAAGTTTCAGTCAGGATAATCTGATGTGCGCTGGCACTGCTCCCACTCTTATACCAAATCTGTGGGTTGGATTACCTGCTAGGTTTCTCCTATGGGTGGGACCAGGGAAAGGGGTGGTTACACCCCTTTCCCTTTGTCCAGCTTCATGCCAGGACTGGGGCTGGTGAGCCCCAGAACCGGTTTGACTGGATTATGCAAGGGGAAGCCTTGTGATCCCCATGCAGTGTCTAGTTTCTTTCAGCCCTCCCTGCCCCAATCCACTATCTCCTGTCTGGGGAGGTGTAGCACCTCCCTGCGACAGGAAACCCTTTGTCCAGGCCTCCTTTGCCAAGTGTCGGTCAGCAGTAGGAGGTCAGACTCGTGTCGGTGGCAGCAGCATCCATTTTGTGATGCTGAGGCTCTGGTTAGGATTAACCGCGTTTCAGTAAAGTAACATGTCTTCTCCCTCTAGAAGGGTGGAATGCTACCCCCGTCAGGACTGGCGAGGGGGTAGTATTCCAAATCGTATGACACCTTACACAACATGTTTTGATAAAGCCAAACCAAAGTTAGCACATAACCGCGATGGATTATAATGCACTTAAGAGTATATGGTATGGCAATATCCCAGGACAGCTAAGGGAGTTGGTCCAGACAGCTGCAGACAGGTTCAGCTCATGCTAGAGCACCATCTCACATAAAACCAAGCACTCTGCCTCCAGGATGGATAAGGCCTGCCATAGGAGTGACTTATAGGTATATATGTGTCCAGATATAGGTTTAGATATAGGTATACTATATCTAAGCATGGGGTGATTACACCACCTTGCCCCCGCTGAGTGATCAGCCAGTTGTGTCAATTTAAGGACCAGCCAGGGGTGGCAAAAGATATGCTGCAGCCCCTGGTAGGCCTTGGATGCACCTATGCCCTAGGCACCTATAGTGCACTGTATAGGGGCTGACAAGGTGTCCAGTACCAATTTGGTTATGTACCTATAGTACATGGAGTCTATTTTAAGAGAGAGCGGATAGCCTGGGGTCCTGATTAGCAGGGTCCCAGGCCAACTAAGTCGAAAACCAGCTAAACACAAGGCAAAAAAATCTGGGGTAACCATAGTCAGGTATCCACCCTCCTACATAACTCCCCCCCAAATGAAAGGAGATAAGGCTATCCTTGACCAGGTAAGCCTATATTACCTGAGTGGCCATATAAGGAGGAACCTGCACTGGCATGGTTACCCCCTGTGTCATGGTCCACCAAGTAATCTCTCACCCTAGGGGTTTCGGAGGGTCTCCACCATGGGGAATTACTACCTGTGGTGTGTTTAGGCAAAGCAAAAGGCTGGCGATGAGAGGGAGTACTGAAGTGAGGCTCCACTAATGTAGGGTTCAGCTTCCTCCAATCATCTTCCACTATGTGTGCCTTTCTTTCCTTGACTGAGTTGCACTGTGCTCTCAGGGTCAACCTCTGGCTACCTAAAGCTGGAGGCTGGGTCCCTTTTGTTTGCTTATTGGAGGGACAGTTCAGGTTTGGGCCCTTTGGGTGCCAGGTTTGGCTGTGCCCAACAGAATCCTTCTGTGGGAGGTCCCTAACTATTTTTAAGGGGGATCCCTCAGGAGTTTTTAAAGTTTTCACCTGGCTAGGGCTGCTAGCGTTGGTGCCCCTAATCTGCTGATGGGGGTGCTTTATTTGACAGGGGGCCCTTTGGGGCTCACTGTCCTTCTTGTCCTCTGCAGCCCTGGGCTGACTAAGGCATGGTAGAGAGGGGCAGTTTACCTGCTCCAGACTGGGTCCCACCTAAGAAGGGTCCACTGCCATCAGGGGCTCTGTTAGGCTAGGCCTAACCACTTCTGGGGCCGTTCCTTCATCAGGGGTAAGATCAGTTCCCTGAGGAGGCTGATCCTGTCCTAATGCCTGGTGGAAGAGAGATTTCTCTTCCTCCTCAATGCTCTCTGTTTGTGTGGAGTGATCCATAGTTTCAGGCTTCACAACACATGAATCAGTTTGAGTTTGGGCTGTGGGGATACAGTCTGGGTCACTCAGCAGTGTCTGTAAAAACAAAGAGGGACCCAGAGACCCAAAGGAGTAGGGTACCAAGAGACATGTCTGTCAGAAATAATCCCCTTTGACATTGTGGTTCTGTGGGATATTTTATTGTCATTTCCTGAAGAAGGTTTTTTGGCTTTGGAAGTGTTTTTTGCCATAAACCGAAACGCGTCGATGCTCTGCTCTGGTGGAGGAGCACTAGGCTACAAGAGATAAGATACTCCTACAAAAGTGTGGATTTTATTGATCTGGAGTTACTTAATCACATGTTATCATAATACTGGTGGCTCACTCTGCTTTTTAATTGGAATCATTTTCCCTATGTACTGGCCCACATTTTTATTATGAATTTTTATTCTGACAATGTACTGTGGTTTTTAATTTGTTTTTCGTATGAATAAAATGTACAAGGTCTTTTGTATGTCTGATTCATGTTAATCATTTATTGCTCCTTATTGTATGTATATATGTTTGTCTGATAGAAAACTGTGGTTTACTCTCATACTTACCCAAAGGGGATTATTTCTGACAGACTTCACTCAGCAGTGACCAGGGTGGAACCAGGAAGGAACCAGGCAATGTCGGGCGTATTCAGGCGGTTGTCGTGAAGCTTGCCTCTGCTGCCACGTGGACTCTGGGGCACCGAGGATGTCCAGGAGTGGACCACGAGCTGTCCCACAAAGGCTCTCGCTGTTGGCTTCCGGATTGGAGCAAAGAAACCTTGGCAAGCTCAACCCATGCAGGATTCGAAGATCGCTTCTTACTCGGACCAGCAAGGTCAGAGCGGGTGCTCATTTTCAGGGGAGCGAGTGCCAGTCCAGAGCAACCGGACTGGCAGAGCAAATTTAAAGGTTCGTCGGTACTGGGGCCACTAGCCAACGGGCAAGCGACCGGACCAACGCGTTGAGCAGCAAAATGCAGAAGGGCCCCACACAGCACTCCGAGAGTGTGGAGGGGGTAGCTTTGGGGAAAAAGCTGCTCTGGGCAGGGGCTTCTCAAACCCCAATGCACAGCGTCGAGGGAGCCTCGGGAGCTGCACGGTCAGCACTTCGTGGTTTTTCCAAGATGGCTAGCCCCACGCTTCAGGTTGCCTCCACGGGTCTCAGGCATCCACCCTCCTACAATTGGGTTCCCCTTTCACTATTGGGTAGATTTGATTCTGTTTTTAATTTGCAAATCTTTTCCAAATATATGATTTGTTTTGTCTACTGTCTCCTCATCTATCCACTCCTAATACATTAATTTGTTGAATGAGTCTATGAATTGAATGTATTTGATAAACAAATGTTACTCTCCCATGAAAGTTGATGGAGTTTGCTCTGTGAATCTTTACAAATGAGCGTTCCTTTTGACTCAGTTATTAGATACAATTAATTGAATCTTACATAGAGTCTGTGACTATTTATCTGAGAGTTATAAGATAAATTAGTTAATTAGTTAATATCACCATCAACTACTCGACTAACGGTCCATTGACCAAAGGAAGAGTGGTGATCTGTGAAGGTTAGTTAGGCATTGACTTATCTAGATCGAGGTGAAACTAAAACTTGATCCCCAGAGAAACTGTCAGGAAACTTGAATGTGTATGTGGGCCCAATTTGAGAAATGTGTTGATCGTGAAATGTTCATCCTGCCATTTCGCTGGATCACAGGCATATGCCCTCACATTTAATGGCGTGACCCTGTTACATGACACTCTCAAGATAAGATGTAATACCTTTTCCACTTTAATTCTATAAATATGTAATATGTATTTACGATATTTCATTTTTTTAACTTTTCTAAATATGTAATCTGTAATGAATATGCAGTTCTTAGATATGCAACTCTCACCAGGAGTAACCGTAGTAACTATACGTATTGTCACCTATCACCATGTTAGTCTGAATTTCCCATGTAAAGTTCTGTGCTCTGTTGTAAAGTGCTCTGACACCTCTGGGAATGTCTGTGCTGTATAAAAACGCATAGCTAAATAAATATATATATAGATAAA
The DNA here is from genome assembly GCF_964263255.1 of Lissotriton vulgaris. Lineage (NCBI taxonomy): Eukaryota > Metazoa > Chordata > Amphibia > Caudata > Salamandridae > Lissotriton > Lissotriton vulgaris. Next base: position 1,290,777,856 of record NC_141689.1, on the reverse strand, counting down.
TGTCACCCAAAAGGCAGAATTTGCATTTCCGTAGTGATACCCTTCAGAATGTGAGGGTCAGAGCTCAAGAACCTCTGTGCTAAACCACTGTTGAACTGTGGGTTGCCCTAGGCACTCTTTTTTATATTGCATAATGGTCTTCTGTGTCCCTGTGGCTGCAGTGTGGGCACCTTCCTGCACTTGACTACCTTTTGTTGGAAGCATCTTAGCCATCCACAGAAATTGCATTCTTTATATCTGTAGAGTCTTTGTGCACAACTCAGTGGTTTGAGGCAGTACAAGCAGTAATACCTGTTATGTGCAGAAAACAACTAATTAACTAAGACATTGGTCAAAGACATTGTTCAAATAAATGTGTTCTTTATCATATCAAGCGACAGCCTCTCATTGGTTGTAGTTTCTCTGAAGTGATATACATGTCCAGCATATCTATGGGGTGCTGCCCATCACCATGGCTTCTGGGAAAATTCCAAATGGCTTCCTCGATAAATGTGACTCCCCTGCATAACAAGATCGTTCCAGAAGAATTCAGATAGCTACTTTCATATCTCCCAGCTCGAGACCTTCATGTGTCACTGACCTGATACCAGGTGTCACCAACTTGAGATATGAGCAGCCTGATGCCTGAATATAATTTCTCCGCTTTACTTCATGTTGAAGTTCTGTGCACCAGAGGGCCAAGATTATGTTGCAGCTCTCCATTTAGAGTCATGGAGAAACTATGGGTCTGAGGAGGAAGCAAACTTTTGCACAAAAGTTAGGGCATGTTGAGTCTACCACGTGTCCCGCCTTGAAGACCTCTTGATTTCCATGATAAAAGAGTTGCCCAAGACAAGAGCAATGCTGCTGCTCAGCCCGACCGTAAAACTACATTTTTCATCTCTCCCAACATCCCCCATTAGAAAACATTAGAGTAAAATACACACAACACATGGAGACTGAAGTCAGAACTCCAGAATCTTCGGGGTGAACTACTGTTGTGCTGTTTTTACTCTTAGGTACTCTATCCCCATTGCAGCCTATTTTATGTTTCTCCATAGGTGTGGTGTGCAGTCCGTATGGCACCTGTACCCTGGTTGTGTATCTACCATGTGTGAAGAGACTCCTAATTTCTCCCCAGCATCCTATGGTTGCCTGCCCACCTCGATTGTCTTTTGTCAAAACAAAGATGATGTGTTCTTGGAGTCACGATCTGCTGCCAGATAGAGCTGTTTCCTTCCTTGAGCAAGTCTCCAGAGTCTTACTTCTAACATAAGCCGGTGCCCTGGACACATTGAGTAGCTACACAAATTCTGCTGTACCCCATGCTTATGTAACATTGTATCTCTACAAACAGAAGCAGAACTTTCTGAACTAATCACTCAGTGCAGGGGGCAGACTAACACCTGGGCTACATATATATTAATGAACGCTTGTTTGGAATTATCTGGCCGCATTATAACATATCTGGAAAATTCAAAAGCTGGTTCCTGCTCTAACTGATCATATGTAATCCATATTGCACTATTCAGAAGCATGTAAGTATACCCGTTTCCTAGAGGCAATTGATCACTAAGGCCGGGTGCTTTTCCATAGGCTTAGCACTATGTAGAAGATAAGCAATCCAACTTATCAGTGTATCTTAAGGGTGGGGTTGCAGCTCCTGTCATCATTGTGACATTACGGAAGTCACAGAGTTTGTGAAAAGCCAAAGTGTTACATAAAGAACAAGTATACCAAATGAGTCAGGTGGCAGATTTGTAGAATGTGCCCAGTGGTGCATTTAGAAGCACATTGTCCCAGATATGTGTATAAACCATGAAGTGGCAGGGTGCTGGCATGCACAGAGGGCACATTTTACATTAAAATGCCTTCTTCAAAAGCCTACCAAATTTGCATCAGGCATGAATCTGTACTGCGAAACCTATATTGTGCAAAATAACAATTGGTAGAAATGTGATTTTGAGCATACTTTTTTAAATATCTTTATTTATAGTGATACATCACATAGATGAGCAAAGTCAATCAAAGATGTCATAGAGAATGTAGACTATTCGATAAAAACAGAGAACATCATAACATGAAAAGTCCTGATATTCATATAGTAATTTCTACTTCAACCCCAAGGTTATCTAAGGCCCCAGGACCTGTATGGGTTTCGCACCTCTATGAAAGGTAGATAAGTTATATGAGGGCCCAGATTTCGTCAATCGTTACGTTCTTGTACTGCTGTTCTGTATTTTTCGATGACTCTTGCCTCTAGCTTGTCAAGGGAAAACTGTAGGTTCGATTTGTTCACGTTTTGTACCACAATCAAAACGGACCACTGATTCTCATTCTCGTTGTGTTTGCACTGGTGATAATGCTGTACCAATGGTGCACCCTGAGTAATGTATCTCAGTCTAGATTTATGTTGTAAGCTGTCTGTTTTCACAGATTTTGTAGTTTGTCCTATGTAAAACCTCTCACATGGGCATTTAAGATAGTAAATCACATTGTTTGTGTTACAGTTAGAAAAATTATTTTGATAACTTTTTTGCTATTGATCATGATAGATTTGGAGTCAGATGTAGCATTTGAATTGCCCAATCAAGGGGGCAAGGTCAGACATTCCTCGTATATCATTTTTTACCTGTATAGGTTGGTTGCCTTAACGGTTTGGTGGTGTAAATTCTTTCCTTTGCAAAAGGAAAACATGAATTTGGAAATGCCAACATGGCTAACCATCCTCCAATTGCGTAAAGTTATCTTTTAATTTTGTTTGCCGTGGGATTGCATGTAAGAACACATGTCAAAGGGTTGGACTCGGAACAATTATTTTTGGGTCAGAATTATTCTTTTTTTTTATAAACCATGCTCTTTTGAGGGCAGATGTCACCAGCTTCTGTGAATATCCGCGATTTATAAGTATGTTTTGCAGGATCTCTGCTTTTATAAAGTAATCTTCTCCATCTGTGCAATTTTGACAGATCCTTACAAATGGATGTATGACGGTACGACGCGTACCGTCACAACGCGTGCTTTTACAACCCATCTTGAACAACGCAAGTCGTTACAACGACTGCGTTGGGGGGCGCTGATAGTGAATAGTATAATTTACTATTCTAACACCAGTCCCCGTGGATACTAGGGAAGGTGTTGGAATAGAAAATATACTATTCTTTATCCTCAAGCGCCCTCCAGCGCAAGTCGAGGTTACGACTTGCGTTGTAACGGACGCATTGCAAAAGTACTGCGGGGTAAAATCTGCATCGAAAAGGATGTTCCCCCTTAGAAATTGCCCGTAGGGCGAGTTCTTTTTCAGATTTCGAGGATTTTCACTTGTAAAATGTAGTAATGTTTTCCAGTTGGTGAGTTTAGTTTATAAACTCACTTCTAATCTTCCATTTTTGCTCAGGATCCATATAGCTAAGAAATTGATCTTGTCATTGCTACTGGACACTATGGGGCAGATTTACAAGCCCCTTGCGACACTTCTACGCTGACGTTGCGTCACTTTTGTGATGCAGTGGCGGCGTAAACAATGCGCCATGTTGCGACTTATTTACAACGTGACGCATCTAGGCAGATGTGTCATGTTGTAAAGCCCTGCGCCACATGAAACCTGCGTCAGGTTTCATGTGGGCGTTCTGTCGCAGGGTGGCCGTTCCCTCGCAGGAAAGCACCGTAAAACTGACGCAGTGAAATCTACAAGATTTCACTGAGTCAGTTTTACGACGCTGCTGCGTCAAATCCTTACGCCTGCTTGAAGCAGGTGTAAGGAGTGACGCACCACGTTGAGTATGGGTGGCCCCTGTGCATTGCAGGAGTTGTGTGCGACTCCAGCAATGCGCCACCCATACGCCGCAAGATGCGTCACACATCTTCCCTTCCTTGCATAATGGTGCGCCGCATTGTAAATGTGGTGCATCTGTGGTGGCGGAAGGAGGGGATTGCATGATGCATCTGTTCTGGCGCAGCCCTGCTGATTTGCAGAAATGCGCCTGAACATGTAAATATGCCCCTATAAATTTAAGATTCGGGGTTCTAGTGTTCAACCCTCTATGAAAGAGTTCTAGAGCAGCATTATTCGTTCCCAAACCATCAATATATCATCAATATAACAAAACTATTGGGAAAAGTGTGGTTTGAAAGGGTTAATAGAGTTATAGATCAACTAGTTTTCAAAGCAATTCATGACAAGGTTCGTTATCTCTGTATGTATCTCTATCTGTATCTGTAGCGAAGCAACACCCCATCGCTACACTATTCACTTGCAAGAACTAGCAGGCACATGCATCAATCTCGGCATTTGCGATTCCTTAATTGCGATTTTTAAGGAATCGCAAATGCCTATGCATCAAGAAATCGCTAAATAAATTGCGATTCCTTAGAATTCCTTATTTGCGATTAGCATTTTGCGAATCTCAATTAAGGAATCCCTTCCCATTCATTCCTATGGGCCTAGAGGCCCATAGGAATGAATGGGAAGACAATCTCAATTTGCGATTCGCAATTAGCTAATTGCAAATTGAGATTGCGATTTCAAGGGTGCAGGGGTGTCCAAAGGACACCCTGTTGCACCCCTGAAATCAAACAATGCACATATGTTGTGTACACACCTGCCCTAAGGGCAGGTGTGTGCACAACATGAAAGTTAAAAATATGAACAAAATTGCATATTTCTAACTTTTCGCAAAATTACCATGAGGTCCAATCTCATGGTAATTTTTTCTATCTAATTGCGAAATCGCAATTTTTTTAAGTTTCATGCATTGCTTTTAAGGAATCGCAAAATTGCGATTCCTTAAAAGCAATCGCACTTTAAAAAATCGCTAAAATAGCGATTTCTTCACTTTTAGGTTGATGCATCCCAAATCGTGATTTGGGAATCGCAAACGGCCGAATTTTGCGATTCGCACCGTTTGCGATTCCTAAATCGCTTGATGCATGTGCCTGAATGTCTTTGAAATGGAAAAAGTTATTCTTTAGCCATAGAGTCACTAATGATGTTACGAATCCCATAGGGACCTGATGCAGTCGCACTCTCTGATCTAAGGTATTCTTTCATATAACAAGAGCTTCGTCTTGGGGGATGTTTGTATACAAAGCTTCAATGTCAAATGAAAACAATAGTTGTTTATTCATATTGAATTGAAGATTTTCTATTTTTAAAGATCAAGTCAATCTCGTCTTTTACATATGATCTCATCTTCTTTACAAAAGGTTTTAAAAAAGTGTGTATATATTTAGCCACTGTTCCAAAAGTGAACCGCAGGCTGAGATTGATTTGGATTTGTACAGCACCTGGTTGTGTGAATTTTGGTTTATTTTTAGTTTCCTTTCTCATTATATAGATTTGCATTTGTTAACATAAACGTACAGAGACCACTGTGCCCCTCCCAGAGGAGACAGCGCAAACTATAAATTCCCCTGGTGGCTTTTTATATTTTGTTTGAATTGATTCCACCCTGTAAGTTAGAACTTCCTTTCCTCTCAAACCAATTTTCTGTCCTGTTGTAGACTGTTCTCGCTGATGCACTTTTCTCTTCTGAACTGTGATCGATATGGTGTTTCTTTAATCTTTGGTAAATAAAGGGGCTGTGAGCATTTTTCTGAATCAGGGTATTTTTTTGAACAAGGGTACATTAAACCACTTTGTGTGTTTTTTAGACACATACGGTGGTTCGATGCATGTCTCTTGACTGAGTTTATGAACTTTATTGTCACTAATCTGTACGTTTTGTGTGTGATTGAATTATGTAACAATACAAACAACCCTTTATAGATGAATCTCACAACATACATTACTTTGTAGTTTGTTTGTTCCTTTTTTCCATGTTCTGATTAGGCCCGAATTAAAGGGCAGAAACGCTTCATACTTACAGAACAGAGGAGTCTGACTGAACATTAGTGTTACATAAAGAATTGGATACACACTTTCCTGGACTGTGTTAAGCGTCAAGTTATCCCCTCAAGGGTATATTGGACTACCTCTCTCTCTTTTCGACTTGCTTAAAACTTGGCTTATATTTAACAACCGTTTTGTCCCAAAAATTGGTATGAAGGAATTGTCTTAATGTAAACCATTTTTTGTGTGTATATAGTTATAACCATTTTTATGTTGTTATGCGTTATAAAGAATTATTCTTTATTTGATTCAGAGTTGGCATGTGATTATGAAAATAAGCACAAATAATACTGAGGGACTGAGTACCTGTAAGTAGGAATTCATTTGTTTTTTCCTGATTGTAATGTGTCTGCTATTTATTCCTCCGCATCATCCTATTTTTCATCAGGTCTCAAGTCTGTAGGTCAGAATGGCTTGTGTGTAATGCAGTGTACAGGGCCAAGACCGCCTAGCAATCCAATCAGAAGGAGAACAAAGCTCCCTCCTCATACAAGTCACCCAGCTGAGTATTCCCCGCCTTGTGCCAAGGGGAAGGGTTGTATACCCAGAGTAAGGTCTTAAGAGTGGGCATGCTCCATTGGGGTAGCTGCGGTGCATAAGGGACCAGTACGTGGCGAGATCGCATGTAGTGTATCCAGACCAACTTGGCCAAATGCAAGAGCTGCCCAGTCTTCTTTCAGGGCCCCCGGACACATAAACCAATCCAGCACAGTCAAGTCACACAGGCTGCTCATATAAGTCTTCCCTCCTCAGCTTCTATATCAGCTAACCAGCCCAAAGGCCATTGTAACTAGGCTGCAGCGAAATACATTTCCAAATTTGAAACCCCAAGCCCGCCTTCGAGCCTTTGAAGCTGGTCTCCAGATAAGATCATATTCTAAACTACATAAGACAGCAAACAAGGATCTCAGGGGAACTACTGGCGGAGCAGCAAAAAAATATAAGAGCCTTGGGAGGATAATCATCTTTGCTATTGAGGCTCCGCCCATGGGTGAGAGAGGCAGTCTAGTCTAAAAATGGAGGGATTGGCGCAGCAAAGTCAGGGTCTTACCATTATTCCCATCAACTGAGTCCCTATCTCTGTGACAGACATTCACACCCATATACATAAAGGTCTCATAACTTCACAGGGACATCTCTCCTTAGCAGCGAGCGACTTTCAGGTGCTACCCAGTGCAATCAGAAAAAACAGGACTATACCCAGTTCATCATGATACCCATCATATCTCCTCCAAAAAAGTGAAGCAGAGCATCGAGGTCCAGCAGGGCAGGAGCATGGTCCCAGTGAGATAATAAGACATCATCTGCGTACAAAGATACAGTGTGCCAGTCCATTCATGCCCTGACACCCCATGCTGGGCCCCTGGTGCGGAGTTGGAAAATCCAACAGCTCCATGGCCAGTGCAAAAATCACCAGTGAAAGGGTGCTCCCTTGTCAGGTCCTCACACCGATGAGGAAAGAATGTGAAATCTGACAGCCAGTACAGGCCGTCGCCTGAGGAGCAGGGTATAGTAGTTTGACCCATTGTAAGAAGTCAGGCCCTATTCAAAAGGCCTCCAACACTTGGAGCAAGTAGGACCAACCCAGCTTATCAAATGCTTTTTCAAAATCCAGAGAAACCTCTACTGGAAGGTCGACTCCCGGGGACACAATGTGTACCGCATGTACCACATTCCCTTCTAAACAGTTCTTCAGTCTATCGTAGCGGAGTGATGTCCCTTGGGATGAATGTTGCACTTTATAAAATACAAATACAGCATCCATGATATGATATAAGCGCCTGATACTAGAGTGAGTGGCTCATCGCGCCACAAGCCTACACTGTTCTGAGTAGACTATAGAACCAAGCACAGGGGTCAGCCTGTTGAAGAGAACTTTGCTTAATATTTTATAATCATGTTCAGCATGGATAGCAGACGGTAGGAATCCACCTCAAGAGGGCCCCTGCCTGGCTTGGGCAACACCACTATTAGAGACTCCTGAAGAGTTCACTGAAGGGTTCTCCTGGTAAAACACCATTAGTTTGGGGGGCAAGTGTTTCTTTATAGGTGGCATAGTATTCCACAGAAAACCCGTGGATTACTATGAGGATCTGGTTAATGGCCAGCTTAATCTCATCCTGCTATAGGTTTTGTTTTAATCCCCATACCTGTATCAAGGACAAATGAGGAATTGCTACTGTGGGAAGGTAATCTCACAGTTGCACCGGAGCTGGTTCCGGGAGTTGGGGGAGTATAGCTGTTCCTAGTAGTATGTAAACACGTCATTAATCTCAGGTTTGTTTTTCACCATGTTGCCCCCATTGTTCCACAAGGCGCCAATCTTGGTCATGGGGATCTCAGAGTGCAGCAACCATCTTGGTTTATCACCATTTGCATGGCGGCAAGGCAAGGAGGTCTTATTGTCTAGAGAACACAATCAGTTAAGTTTTCTCATATACTGATGATGTAATGCTGTAAGGTGGGGATGGGCAGCAACTATCGCCACTGCCTATGTCGTTCGGATCCAAGTTTCTAAGTCCAGTACTGTGTGCATGAGTGCTGTTCAAACACCCCATGTTGTGTTAATACAGTGCCCTCACATTTGCCTTCAAGGCATCCCACTCGAGCCCTCAGGAGTCCGCTGAGCCCGCGTTATCAGCGAAGTACTTGCTGAGGTCTGTAGCCATGGTATCCCTATACATTCTGCCCTGTATTTCCTCCGGACAGCGTTGCCAGGTCAGTATAATGGCCCTCGGCCTTCACCATCTGAGCATGACTTGCAATGGATTATAGTCGGATAGAGTCCAGTCTAGATACTCAGAGGCCAACAGTCAGTGGTATTGAAAAAGTAGTCTAGACTAGTATGATTCTTGTGTCCTGCTGCAGAGTAAGAATATTCCGCCTCCCTGTGATGTCCCAGGTGCCAAACATCATGCACATTAAGGAACTGGGTCCAGTGTTTGATGTTCTTTGTGGTCTACAGACCCTGTGTACCCAGGAGCGAGGGTACAGAGATTTCCAGGTCTGTATCATTTATGCAGTTAAAATCACCACCCCATAGTCCTGGATCTTGTAGATTAAGTATCATAGCTAGAGAGAGGGAGTTCAGAAACTTGCACTGTGAGGTGGTGAGTGCATATACATATAGCACGAAAAATGGGCAGCCATCCAGGAACCCCTCCAGGGTTACATATCTGCCTTCCCTGTCAATCAGGGGCCTGCGCTTCTTGAAGGAAACTCCTGGAGCAACCCAGACCAAGACCCCCTGCGCATAAGCCAAAAAGCTTGTACCATATACCAAACCGCTCCAGACTTCTATTAACTTTTTAAAGCCTCCCTGTAGTCAGGTGTGTCTCTTGTAATCATGCAAACTGAACATGTTGATGCATAAGAAATGTATATATGCTGTGTCTCTTAGCAGGGGTCACCATACATGGTACATTCCAATTCAGGGCATTACATGTGTCAGCCAACCTACGTAATCAAAACACAGCAAACCAGATAATATTAACGTCTCCCTTTATTTTCTACCACCCGGCCCCCCAGCCAAAGGGTAGAGAAAAAGACAAAAAAGAACAGTGAAACAAATGAAATAAACAACTCCCTGATCCCAGGCCTGCACGCATTCCGTCAACATGCCACAACCACCAAACAATTCAACATGAACATGTCCATATGGAATACTCTGTCAGGGACTAGTCAGCATCACTTGACTATGCACAATAGCTTTCACTACCCTAGTCAGGATTAACCATAGAATCAGCAAACACAATGCATCATGCCTGGAGTCAATAGTGTCCCTGAAGTCCCATACAGTTCATGACTATGTGGTCAGGAGCATGCCCCGCCACTCAAAGCATTAGCGACTCAGCACCTATACCAGTTCAGTAATTTAGGTAAACCCATAGTTGTATGCCACATGTCCAACCCAAGGTGCCCAGGCCAAATGCACCCAGAGTCCTGATCGGTGTCTGGAGAAATTGATTGTTATCAATTTGTGGTGTGGGTTGTGATCCTGGCCACCACCTTCCTTAGTGGTCCTGATCTGAGGAGTGCCTGTGTCGTCGCCTGGTCTTCTTTTCAGACCAGCCTATCTTGTCATTCTCAGGGTGTTCTGGCAGCTCGGGCACCTCCTTGCAGCAAAGCCACTGCCAAGCCTTCTTCAAAGATGTAAAGAAATGTGTGGTATTAGCATCCACCATATGTAAGCAGGCCGGGAACAGCAGAGCATATGGAAGATTCAAGGTGTGCAGTTGAGCCTTAACCACCTGAAAGGTGCTGCAGCATCTCTGGACCTCTGCAGTGTAGTCCATATGTGCCACAATGGTGCTATTGCCTTCAGATGTCTGAGGGCCTTTAACTCTGAATAATTATCGGAGTAAGCACCTGTCTCAAAAAGTAAGCAACCAAGCAATTATCAGGCGTGGTGAAGCCCCTGGTGGACGACCTGGAACCTGGTACATTCTCCTGATGGAGGAAAATGTTGGTACTTTATTGGACACTACTATAGTCATAAGCCAGTCTTTGAGGAATAGCTCTGTGTTTGTGCCCTAAGCCCTTCCCGGAAAACTCAAGAGGTGTATATTATTACAGCACAAGCATTCTTCCACATCTTCAGCCCTGGTTTCCGGTATCCTCATCTCAGTTTGAAGAGTTTTCAGTTGGTCTTGAACGGTCTTTATTGAAGGCGTAAGGGAGGCCAGCGAGGACTAGGACTCCTCCACTCGCACCAGCAGGCCGATGTAATCTGCTCTTAATAATCCAGTCACGACCTGTATAGCTCCTAGTTGAGCTTCCACTGCCACCTTAGAGCCCTGTATGGCCTGCAGGATTTTTTCAGACACTTTTGTATGCTTCTCCAGGGTGGTCTCCAGCTGCTTGATTGGGTCTATGTGCGATGGTGCCACCCCAAACATGGCCATGATGGACTTCTGAGGAGGAGGCCCTGCCGCCTTAGGGTGAATCACATCTGTCAGCTTTGCTCATGCAGACTACGACAGGCACTGTAGGTGCCCAGGCAGCACATGGAGAAGTCCCTTCGGCCACCTCCACCCAAGCCAAGGTGTGCCAGGTCCAGGTGATGGAGCAAGGAAACTAATATACGACATTCATACATGGGGAAAAAGGCTTTCTGCTTGCTTAAATAACAAAGAATCATTTGCTACATAACTGAAATACCACTTGAAATGGAAAAATAATCGCTTTGCCCATGTGCGAATCCATCCTGTGTAAGTAATCACGTGATCAACCCATGTAAGAGGAAAAATCTTAAACCAGCGCAAATAGTTGCTATCTGTAGGTTTCAAAGTACCGTAGGCCTGGCATATGCTTGCATGAATCTTACAGGAAGCTTTTCGCTACTAACGCTTTGCTCAACAAAGAAGAACATTACATGGGATAGAGTAGAAGAAGGATGTATACAGTGATATAAACATAGTTGAGAAATTAACATTTGTTTATGATTATTATGTCAATGTTTTGAGCCTGATATGCTAAGCGGAAAGAAAAGATGGCGGGTAAAATGTAACGCAGATTGAGTCTTCGCATTAAAGTCCTTGAATGACCTGCTGACCGGGACATTGATCGTCTGCCAAGACCCAAGGACGAGTGCTTGGGAAAATATCCTCAACTGAAGAAATTATAAAAAAAAAATATCTATATATTTTGTGAGATGTATGTGAAAACAAAGTGTCATAAGAATTGAATACATTAAGTGGGAAGGGTTCACTGAACAAGGATTTAGTTAAGAATTTTAGGATGACTGCATGAGGTGATGACAACTCCCCTGCCCTTGCCAAATTTACAGTTCAGGATTTACAGACAATTGCAACCTTTGAGGGTGGGACATGCAGAATTAAAGGGTATAATTTGAGTGCCTTAAAGTTAAGATAGAGAGAGCTGCTGCTGCTAAGGGGAGTTGTTGATGCTTAGTGAGGAGTAGGCGAGAACTGCTACTAAGAAGAACAGATTGGGAAGATTCAATACTGAAAGACAGCCTGATTAGCTTGAAGATTTGCGGAAGGATATCGAGGAGGGGGAGAGTGTAAGAGAGGGATGTGCTCCGGTACATCGGGTTCTAGAGAAGTGTAGTAAGAATAAACCTATCCTGCACCTGTCCTACAGTCTTTGTCTCCTGACCTTATCAGGTGACCTCCACTAACCCTTCTGGCCAGGGGTTGGGTTTTCCATTCCACTATTAGGTACATAGAATTCTGTTGTGAACTTAAATTTTCATTGCAAAGTATGAGATATTATGTTCTTTTGTCTCTTCATCTGTCACTCTTAATGCTTTGGGATTGTTGGATGCATTTGTGTATCTGAAATGAATTTTCAGATACACAAATGCATCCATCCCCATTAAAGTTGATGGAGTTAGCGCTGTGAATCTGTACAAATGAGCATTCATTTTGATTGAATTATTAGATAAATATATTGAATCTACCTGGAGTCTGTGATTATTTTTACTGTGAAGTTATAAGATAAATTAAAAAATGTGTTAATATCACCATCTACTACTCGACTAATGGACCATTGACCAAAGGAAGAGGGTTGATCTGATTAGTTGTGCATAGACTAATTTAGATCAAAGAAAACAAAACTTGACCCCCAGCGAAGCAGTCAGGAAATCTAAATGTGTATATAGGCCATTGTAAGTGATACATTGATGTGTGACAAGTTTATCCTGGCCTTTCGCTGTATCACAGGCCCTGAGGCAATGCGCAGCCCTCACGTCTCCAGCAGTCAGCGTCACAGGACTCCATGCAACAGTACCTCCCAGGGAGGAGAACCTTAACCCGTTTGTTGCTTCGAACTTTCTGCGCCAGTGCTGAACGTTCGAAGAAACGGGTGCGGCCGCGTTGGCCAAACGGACGTGTGCAGCACTGGCAAGGTAGTGCTTGCGACGACTGTTGGCCGATGACAGCACTAAAGGGGTTAAGGCGCAGTTCTGTTGGACTCTTATTACGCTTGGTGAGAGACCTAGAGGGGACGAGGGGGGCTCACGCCCTGCCTCCCAGTATTGGACAACAGCTCTGCAGATCAGCGCGGGCATGGGTGACTGCCCAGTGTGCATGTGTTACTCTCAGTCTTGAAAACAATGGGGTGTCCTCTTTAACAAAGATCCGTTGGGACTTCCTCCACTTCATGTTAAAAAAGAATGCATACCTTACTGAAACAGTGCTGGAGGGGGGCCCTTATGTAGACTCTTGTGGCTGGCTACAAACCAGTATTGCCATAGCAGTTAATATAGGTGTTCAGGACAGCTACCTCCAGTCTCTGTGCACCCATTGTGGGTGTGTGCCGCTCCCTGCAGGGTTAGCCACTGCCATGAGGAACACCCCCAGGATCACTCCTGGACTGTGACAGCCGACTGACACTGCAGCCGCTGTCGTGCATGGCTGAAGGCTTAAGGACTCCTTCTGACATCGCAAACCCTGGTCAGCCAGTGAGTAGAGCTGGCTTGTCTCCAGCTTCTGCGGTCATGTACCAAAGTACTGGGCCTCGTTCTGCCACCACAGCCCCCTTGTCAGTCAAAATTGCTGCAAAAGGGAGTCAGTGGCATGCCTCCAGACTCGGGCTCCCCCTCTCGCTTTGACCGCTTAGCTTCATGACAATCTTTTGTTTGGCTTGGGGGCCGCTGATCTCAGCTGCGCAGCACCGCAAAACTACCTGACCCAACATGAGCGCTGCCCAATCCAGGAGTGGCCAACAAACAACAGGCAAGGGCAGATACGCACCACCAACTGTGGCAACCCTCAAAGGGGAGATCCGCACACCTCGTATCGAGCCTCCCAGCTATGGATGTCATGAGGTTAGTAAGAATTCTTTGCAGGCTTTGTTAGAGCTCTTCACAGTACGTCAGACGGTGCCACCATCTTGGCCACTCCCCTGTTTCTGTGTGTAGTCAACACACAAGTACATTGTATCAATTTGGTCTGTCTCTATTAAAATCTGAATATTTACAACAGTTCACAATGGAAAAATGGCAATGCCTCATTTTGTCTTTGTTTGCAGAATTTATTTTGAAATGTTTGTGAAGTTCATTTACAATGATATCAGTTGTGTTTTGTGTTAGGAGAAATTTGACGTACGGCAGCCTTCTCCTTTCACACTGTGACCTCTGAGAATGTCGTAATTGGTTGCAAAACTCACTCACTCACTTTGCAGTAAGGGAGCGAAAGGTAAACATCGATTTCGATGTAAAAAAACAAGAATAAGCAGTAATTTGTTAGAAGACATTGCATGGAATTTGATATCTGTCTTTGAATGTTCAGCAAAAGATAAAAACACAATTTGAAGGCCTCTTTATTGATCATTCAGCTTTTGAAATCCTCTAAACACCTCCTGCATCTCTAATATCAGCACTCCTGCAGCATAAACACACAATTTAATGCAAGTCACAGTTATCACAGTTGCAAAGTTGCCTAAAGGTGAGATGAATTACACAGAAAATAAAATGCCAAAGTGTTTGACTGCTAAGTGGCTATGGTCTCACCTTAAACGCATAAGGACTGGAGAGGCGTGGTTTCGATGCTGTTCAAGATGTTGGTACACCTTTGAGCTCCGGTGGACAAAGGGAGCATCATTGGGACTTGAGTAAGCTATAGGGCTCACTGGCGGAGGCGAAAGTGAGGCGTCCCCTCCTGAGCGCTCGGTGAGTCCCTGGAGTCCTTTTCTTTGCCGTAACTTCTCGGTTTTGTAAAAGCCTAGCCAGAGAATTTCTCTCTTTTGAATTTAAGGTTGGGTCCACCATTTTGAGAGGCAATGCGCACAAATCTCGCCATGCTGAGGTTCCGGGAGCAGCCGTGCTCCCACTACTTCAACTGGCTGGCATTTCAGACTTCGGCTCTGTGGTGACTGCTCCTAAATTTAGGAGTATTGTACTCTATATATTCAAGTGGTGAGCAAATTCTTCTGTACTTTCCTGGCAGGATGTTTGTTTCCTCAGCACTCCTGTCATACTTATTGAGTTGTATTTATGGAGCCTTGCTTTTAACAGAAATTATAAGGATGTGATGAGGCAGCATGTCTCAATATTAGCAACATAAATCGGGAGTCTATTTCTCTGTGAGGTTTGGGTCTCTGAAGTGCTGTTTTACGTTTTCATTCAATACTTTTTTTCTGCAGCTGCATCAGGGAAGATACCCACCATGATTTTCATTGTTCTTCTCATGGAGATTTCTCCTCC
This sequence comes from Lissotriton vulgaris, assembly GCF_964263255.1. NCBI lineage: Eukaryota > Metazoa > Chordata > Amphibia > Caudata > Salamandridae > Lissotriton > Lissotriton vulgaris. Next base: position 1,290,762,818 of record NC_141689.1, on the reverse strand, counting down.
TCAGTGTTCATTTTGGTCTTATCCAATGTGCTCTTAATAACTCTAATGTGCTTGGGTTACTTTATTTTACCTTGAGAGATTGTCCGCAACCAGTTCAGTCCTGGTATTTCCCCTTCTCTCAGCTCAATAACGTTATATTGGGAAGAAACCTTGAGTTATCTTGTACCTCCATCAATATTGCAATATCTGACTCTGATTCTACTTACGATATGGATGAAGCTACTTCTCAGAAACTTGGATCTCATTGAGGCACAATTCTAAAGAACTCCGCACTAGGTAAAATGCCACCAGAGTCAAATAAGTGGCCAACAAAAGATCTCCCCTTACCAGTGAAAGCTACTCTGGCCTCCATGGATATGATCCTTGAGAAATGTATGCCTTAAAACCAACCCTTTATGGAAGAGACTACCAAGATGTTGCAACATCTTGATGATAAATTGCCTGCTTTGGAATAACAAGTTTTGCAGTTGTAGCAAAAAAAAGTCAATCTTCAGCTTACAGCTTTACACATTTCCTAACTAGAATAAAAAAATTCTCTAATTAAAGTTCACACAGAGGATCTTGAAAATCAAAATTCCTGAAAACACAGAGGGCTCCAATATGACTGTCGGCTTTCAAACGTTTCTACCAAAACTTCTTGAAATGTCTAATACTACTCCTCTCAATATACAAAGACCCCACAGACTGGGTCCTAGAGTCTCCACTAGGTCAAGAGGAATTATACTATTGTTTTTGTAATACACCAATCTCTTACAAGAAATTTCTGTGGTGAAAACTAAAAAGGAAATCCTCTGGGACTGTCATAGACTATTGTCTCCCCAGATGCAGCCAAAGGGACTGCGGATGATCGGAATCAGTTCCTGGACATGTGTCCTCAATTTAAAGCCACAAACGCTCAATTGGGTTTCATGCACCACAATCTGTGTAAAGTGACTTACAAAGATAAGACTACTATTTACGAGGAGCCTGACGCACTTAAGAAATGTATTCAACAACACGTAGGAGAAGGAAAGGACACTTCAAGAATTCCTTGATTATTAATCTCTTTTTCTCCCATATTTTCTTTTTATCTCTACTGAGCTATTGTTGGAGGGATTCGGCTCAGACACAGAACTGTGCACAGAGACTCAGGACATCAGTGAATTGTCGTGGATCAAAAAACTCACCTCAGTACCTAGAACCCCTAACCAACTAGCATCAGTGTCACATTAGCTCATCGTCCTATAGCAAAGGAACCAATGATTAGACAACCCAGAACATGCAACCTAGGTTACTCCCAGTAATGGTGGGAATCAAGAACTCTCTTTCAGTATATTCTCATACCAGTCCACAACACAGGTAATAAAGAGACACAATAAAGTCAAAAATCTTTATTTTAACAACATGCTCTAAGATGCAGTATTTTTGCTAACATAAGCAGGCATATGATTAAAAATATTAGGATCAGCAGTGTTACAATTCCATAAAACACAAAAGGAGAAATCATATTGTAATGATGGTGGAAACAGGCCCTATAGTGCCTTGTATGCCACCCTCCCTAGCTAGGATCTATGTTTTATAAAATATAGAATGTCTCTTAGGCTTGAATAGCGGACCCCATACCTCTAAGATCAGCAGGAGGGAATCCCGTCAGGTTCTGCAACAGCTCTCGCTCTCTGGAATCTGGATTTTCTCCAGGTGTGTAAAATCATGTATGCAGAGCCATATTAAAGGCGCCAGAATTCCAGTTAACTGCAGCCACGTGTATGTTGTGTCTAAGAGTGAGCCAATCAGCCCGAACAACAGCTAACATGTGTTATAATAACCTTGGAGGCTTTAGCATTCACTGTGCAGACTAAGGTTGTGGTGTAAGTCTAGGGATATTGAAAACAAGACATTCTCATGTGAAGATATTTGTGCTGTCAAACTTACAACAACAGCTACCTTCAGTGTTGTGCACAAAAGTGGCAAAAGGGCAAAATGGCATTTAAACTTCTAATAAGCTTATTTTAAAATAGCAATATGTGCAAGCAGAGGTCTGCCTTCACTGCACCCTCCCTTGATCGGAGAACGCACAAGAAGTGGGGCAAAGTTCCAGTTTGAATGAGACAGAACCAAGAGCAAAATTTGACACACTGGAAATTTGGGAGCAAAATTCTGAATTAGTAACCACAAAAGTTTTTTCAAAACGAAGCTGGGGATGTATGATGTTCAAATCATGGAATGAAAAAGAAAAAAGAATGAATGAAAGAATAATTTAAAAAAATAATTCTTCATGAGCCAGTACTTGTTTGAACCCAGAAACCATGTAACTTCAATCCAAGAGCATATAGGCACAGTACGTTGCAACTGCTTCCAAGAGGAACCCATTGTTCTCATCAGAAAACATTTCAGCCATACAATTCAATAACGGGAAAGAACACATATGTTCTTCGACAGCCGGAGCCTCTAGTACCATCAGAGGACAACTCAGGTGTTCTTTGAGATAACTGCGTGCCAGAATGTCATGGGCAGCAGTCCATATGTTTCAAATACCTAGGACTCCATGTGCTGCTGCACAGGCCATTATTCCAATACCAGAACAGTGTAACTCATGAGCAACTAAGGGACTCATTAGTAAATCATAATCTTGGGTTAGGAGACACCGTGTTGCAGAGACACAAACCCAGAGCCCATTCGAAATCACAATCTAGGCAATGGAAGACAGGCTGCACGCATGTAAAATACGAGAACCGGAAAGATAATCCATAAGCCACACTCAAGGTAGCCAGCGGTAGCACTCCATAGTAATCAAACATCCGGTTACGAAGCTGGAGCAACCGGGGCAGGCAATCGTGAGGCACAGATGGTGCAGCCATTTTTGAGCAAGCAAATCAACAGTAGTATACCGGCAGCCAAGGCGAGCATAAGCCGCCAAAGATGCTGGAACAAATAGAATGAAAAAATGCCGGAATCTTACCAAAATTAGTTTGGAATGAGGTCACAAGGCTAGAACTTACAATTTTAAAAAAAGTGTGCCAAGCCCATGGTCAACCAGGCATTGAAGATAGTGTGAATCAAGGCACCGAAATGCAGGGGGAGGGCAGTATTCAAAAGGGCATGCACCTTGGTGCGAGTGTTAGACTCGTGAGGGGCAAATGTTTTACGCAATGACATAAGGGCGACTTCTGTTTGAGACAAAAGAGCCCTTATTCTGAAATCTGCTCTCTTCATTATTTAAAAGCAATGTTTTGCTAGCAACGTGAAAGTCAGAGTTAAGGCTGGGACATTATTTCCTTTTAAAATGCATGCTAAATTCAGGGCGTCAGAATTACAAGAGCCATGCAATTGGATGTTCCTACAAACTAGTGAGTGATCTGGTGTGGAAGTGAAATCTTCACATTTGAGATAAACTTCTTCACTCCCCCCCATCACCTATAGGTGAAAGGCAGAGACCAGACTTCATGGATGAAAGCAATGCCCAAAGGCATAATTCTTCATACATGAATCAAATTTAAAAAGAAGAAAAGGCAACATTATTATATGAGCAATACATCTGATTATATTCAACAACAGAAAAAGGCAATGGTTCTAATTTTTCAAAATGCAAACGTGAATATGCAGCATCTTTCATAGACATTACTTTTTGTTTTACAGTCAAATTAAACTGTAAAAATAAAGATGAAGTATTCATGTAGTCCCAAGGCACTTTACCAGCCTTCAATGTCTGTAATATCCAAGCAAATTGCATAATGGAACATAATTGATTTTGACCATGGTACTAAACAGACACTTCTTCCTCTACTATGTCAACAACAGATGAAACAATATTGTCTAATGTGTAATTCTGGAAGAAAGGGTGTTAAAGCTGATATCAACAACTGCAAGCACCTTTTCTAAATTCGCTTGATGTATTTCACATAACCTAGAAGCCGCTTCAATTTGAAACATTTTCCAAACTTCATTGTTGTAGGAAGGTGGCTACCTGACTATGGTTACCCCAGATTTTTTGCCTTGTGTTTAGCTGGTTTTTGACTTAGTTGGCCTGGTTCCCTGCTAATCAGGGCTTCTCATCACCTGCAGCATCTTCAGCTTCAAGCACCAACAACCTGCGTGACGAAACCCGATGCTACTTCCTCCCTATGCACCCGCTTCCTGTGGGTGAGGTAACTCAGCAACGCCGGTGTTCCCTCACTGGTACACACCTCTAGGGTCTGTGTCTAAAGTTTTGTCCTTCTAGGTTCAGCAGAAGTATCCTTAAACTCTATTTGTCTAACTTTTACGCATCATTGACTTTGCATTGGTGCATGCGTATGCTTTAAGCGCTGCACCCGAATCCCGCGGGCTTTTCCCGACTTCAGCATTGCTTGTCCTGACTGATCCCATTGATTCCCTAGGCCCTAGGCCTAACCACTGTTCAATTGGTATCTCTTATACCACTTTCTTAATATATGCTTTGAGTGGCCACCCGCCCTCATCCATAATTGTGCAACTTTCATATGTTATACTGTGCTTTTGTTTAAACGCTTGTGCCCCTTTGCTCATAAAGAGTACTGGGGATTATTTTAGTAATAAACACATATATTTTTATAATATATACTTGTGTGGTGTCCTTTCATTTGATATTACAGGATTGTGATTGGTAAAACAGCTTGCTTAAAACGACCTCTTGAGTTTAGCCTTTAAGGCTGCTTAGTCCATGCTACCACTAGGATAGCTTGTCTATAAGGTTGACTTACAACCAGACACCATAAGGGATTGTTTGGACTGATACAAGGTGGTTCCAGAATTGGAAACATCAAATATCAGGCCAACTTCTCACATTGGTGTGCAGCTGTGCGGATTTGAGCTTGCTGTTGTTTTACCATTGCAATCTTTTTATCAAATTGAAAGATCACATAAAGTACCTTAGGTACATATAAACAAAAGCTTAGCATATTTAAGTTCTACTGAACTTAGTAGTTGTAGATAAAAGGGAATAGCACACCCTGACTACAACTCACTAGCAAGGTACAGTAGGAAAACACTTAGTGTAGGTAAGTGCACCACTTGCACCTCACTAGCAGTCATGTCTGACATGGGTGTAGCCTCTGGCTCTCAGACTGTGACAGTTGACCTTGCCAAGGCAACTTCCAGATATGAAACCCTCAGCCACAGAGACCTGAGTACCTTGTGTACTGTAAGGGGGCTGAAAAAGGGTCACAATCCTACCATTCCTATCCTGATAGCCATCCTGGAGAAGGATGACCTTGAGCAAGCTTCCATAGCTCCCTTAAGGTCAGGAGATAGAGTGAAACCCCAAGAGAATGAGAATAGCACCCCAGAGAATGAGGTGGACCCTGAACCACATAATTATGAAGATTCAGATCAAGGGGATAACCAGGTACATGTGGGGAGGCTTAGCCAAACCAACTTGGACCTACTTGGAAATGGAGAGGGCCAGCACCTCCCCAGAGTACAAAATAGAACTGTTCCAGGCAATAGAAGGATGAGATCTCCCTCAGTGGATTCTCACATTTCGAGTGTCTCCAGAAACTCTCAAAGGGGAATGACTTCCCCCCAGAGAAGACAGCATAAGGCCAGGATGAGAGCTGTAGAACTCCAGGTAGAGAGGGAAGAGTTAGCCCTGGCCCAAGCTAAACTTGCTTTAGCAAGGGAACAGAAAATGTGTGGCTTAGATGCCACTGGTGGCAGCAACAATATTCCTAGAGAGAAAGACATGTCCTATAATACTAGAAACCTGACAAAGATTGTGCCCCCCTATACAGAAGGGGATGACATCCACAAGTGGATAACTGCTATTGAGAGAGCCTGCATGGTACAGCAGGTTCCTGAGGAACAGTGGGCAGCAATCCCATGGTACTCCTTTTCTGAGAAAGGGAGGGATAAGCTCCTCACTGTCAGACACGAGGATGCTAAAAACTACAAAGTCCTGAAGAGTGCTCTAATAGATGACTTTGGCTTAACCACTGAACAGTACAGGTTAAGGTTCAGAGATACCCAGAACACACAGGCACAGGTCTGGTCTGATTTTGTAGATTGTGCTACTAAGGCTCTGGAGGGTTGGCTACATGGCAGCAAAGTACATGACTTCACAGGATTGTATAATTTGATTATGAGGGAGCAGATCCTAAGTAATTGTCAGAACCAGCTCTTACTCCAGCACCTGGTGGACTCAGATTTGACCTCTCCCCAAGAATTGGGAAAGAGGGCAGATAAATGGGTCAGAACCAGGATTAGGCCTAAGAATCAGGACAATAACCAGAAGAAGGAGTCTACCAAGCCTCAAGATAAGGGTGGGGATAAAAGTAAAGAAAAGACTTCCCCAGGGACCCAAAACTCCAAGGATGGGGGTGGGTCCCAAGACACTTCATCTGTTCAAAAGAAGCCATACTGTCATGTCTGTAAACAGACTGGCCATTAGAAATCAGACAGCTGTTGTCCAAAGAATGGCAATAATGAAAATATACCTCCAAAGCCAGCTCCAACACCTCCTGTTACTGTCAGCAGTAATCCCCCAGGAAGTGGGAGCACACCCAGGAATCTGGGTGGGTTTACTTTTGGAGCACAGGCGGACCCTGGCCTATCCAGGTCCCCATCACCAAATGATCTTGTTTATGAGACTGGCATGGGGTTTGCCAACTTCTCTGACTGCCCAAATACCTTGAGCAAATATAGACAAGAACCCATCATCAAAGGTTTGAAAGTTGAAGCCTTTAGAGACACAGGGGCTAGCATCACCACGGTGGCTTACTGTATAGTCCCCTCTTAGCAACTTTTACCTGGTGCCACATACCAGGTGACAAACATTGATGGAATACAAACCAATCATCCCATGGTAGTAGTAAGTCTCAGCTGGGGAGGTGTCACTGGCCCAAAGAGAGTGGCAGTGTCACCAAACTTGCCTGTAGACTGTCTACTAGGTAATGATTTGAAAATCTCAGCCTGGGCTGAGGTTGAACAGAAAATCCATTCTAGAATGGTAAATGCCAATGGAAAGGTTAGTGGGGCTGTAATGGCTACAGCCCCAACCCAAGATGTCCTTCCTGAAAAGGTTGGTAGGGCTGAGCAACTCTCTGCCCCATCATTAGCAGAAGCTCTTCCTAAACAGAATAGCAAAGCTGTTATGATAACAGCAGAAACCCAAACTGAGTCTCCTCCTGAAAAGGTTGGTGGGGCTGTGATGTCCACAGCCCAAACTCAAACAGATATGTGTGTTGTGAAGCCTGAAATGATAGATCACTCCACCCAAACTGAGAGCATGGAGGAAGAAGAGAAATCTCCCCCTCACCAGACATTAGGACAGGATCAGCCTCCGCAGGGAACTGATCTTACCCCTGATAAAGGAACTGTCCCAGAGGTTGTTAGGCCTGGCCTGACAGAGCCTCTGATGGCAGTGGACCCTTCTCAGGTGGGACCCAGTCTGGAGCAGGTAACCTGCCCCTCTCTACCTTGCCTTAGTCAGCCCAGGGCTGCAGAGGACAAGAAGGACAGTGAGACCCAGAGGGCCCCCTGTCAAATAAAGCACCCCTATCAACAGATTAGGGGCACCAAAACTAGTAGCCCTAGTAAGGTGAAAACTTTAAAAACTCCTGAGGGAGCCCCCTTAAAAGTAGTTAGGAACCTCCCAAAGATGGATTCAGTTGGGCACAGCCAAACCTGGGACCCAAAGGCCCCAAACCTGAACTGTCCCTCCAGTAAGCCAAAACAAGGGACCCAGCCTCCAGCTTTAGGTAGCCAGAGGTTGGAACTGAGAGCACAGTGCAACTCAGTTGAAGAAAGAAAGGTACACATGGTGGAAGATAATTGGAGGAAGCTGAGCCCTAAATTAGTGGAGCCTCACTTCAATACTCCATATCCAAACCAGCCTTTAACTTTGCATAAACACACCAAGGCAGTGATTCCTTATGGTGGAGACCCTCTAATACCCCAAGGGTGAGGGACTGCTTAGTGGACCATGAGACAGGGGGTACCCATGCTAGTGCAGGTATTTCCTTATATGGCCACTCAGGCAATGTAGGCTTACCTGGAGAAGGATAGCCTTATCTCCTTTCGTTTGGGGGGGGGGGGGGGTTGTGTAGGAAGGTGGCTACCTGACTATGCATACCCCAGATTTTTTGCCTTGTGTTTAGCCGGTTTTAGACTTAGTTGGCCTGTTTCCCTGCTAATCAGGGCCCCAGGCTATCTGCTCTCTCTGTAAAATGGATTCCATGTACCCTTGGTGCAAAACTGAATTGACTTGGGTCACCTTATCAGCCCCTGTACAGTGCACTATAGGTGCCCAGGGCATAGGTGCATCCAAGGCCTACCAGGGGCTGCAGCATATCTTTTGCCACCCCTGTCTGGCTTTCCAAAATTGACACAACTGGCTGATCACTCAGCTGGGGCAAGGTGGTGTAATCACCCCTTGCTTAGATATAGTATGCCTATATCTAAACCTAACTGGACACATATAAACCTATAAGCCTCTCCTATGGCAGGCCTTAACAATCCTGGAGGCAGAGTGTTTGGTTTTATGTGAGATGGTGCTCTAGCATGAGCTGAGCCTGTATGCAGTTGTCGGAAACAACTCCCTCAGCTGTTCCGGGATAATGCCATACCATATACTATTAAGTTCATTATAATCCTCGCGGTTATATAGCAACTTTGGTTTGGCTTTATCAAAACATGTTGTGTAAGGTGTCATAAGATTTGGAATGCTATCCTCTCGACAGTTCTGTCGACGGGGATAGCATTCCACCCCTCTAGAGGGAGAAAACATGTTACTTTACTGAAAAGCGGTTGATTTTTAAAAGAGCCTCAGATCCACAAAATGGATGCTTCTGTCACAGACACAAGTCTGACCTCCTGCTGCAGACCGAAACTCAGCAGAGGAGGCCTGTGTGAGAAGTTGGCATGGTATGTGATGCTCACTAATTCTAGTGATCACCTTGTACCATGCCAAGCAACCATTATGATGATCGGTTGTAAGTCAACCTTATAGACCAGCTATCCTAGTGGTAAAGTGGACAAAGCAGTCTTAGGCTAAACTCTGAAAGGCATGTACAGCAAGCTGCTTTACCATATACAACCCCCTTGAATACCAATGAAAGGACACCACACAGATATATATTGAAAATATATATATATATATATTTATTAACTACAAATATCCCCTATACTCTTTATGAGCACAGAAGCACAAGCGTTAAAACAAAACACAGTTAAAATACACAAAAGTTGCACAATATGGATGATCCCTAGGGGCCACCTAAACCATATACTAAGAAAGTGGTATAAGAGATACCAATCGAAAAGGAAATAGGCCTAGTGCCTTGGGAATCGCTGGAGCTGATCGGGACTAGCAGTGACTAAGTCGGGAAAGGCCCGCGGGACTCAGGGGCAGTGTTTAAAGTGCACGCACTCACCAATGCATTGTCTATGGTGCGTAAAAGTTATAAAGTTAGGTATTTAGGAACCTTCCAAGTGACCTAGAGGAGTGAAACTTAAGACACAGGCACTAGAGGTGTGTACCAGTGTGGGAACACCGGCGTTGATGAGTTACCTCACCCATAGGAAGCGGGTGCACAGGTGCGAAGTAGTGTCTGGTTTCTCCACGCAGGTCGATGGTGCTTGGAGCTGAAGATGCTGCAGGCGGCTCGATGTGAAGATTTCCGGTGGATCCAAGGGTGGATCTGAAGTGGTGAAGACCTCAAAGCAGAGGGGACAATGTTCAAAGTCACTAGCCAGTGACTACCGTGGAACCAGATTGGAACCAGGCGATGATGGGTGCAAACAGGCGATGAGGTGTAGCTTCTTTCTGCAGCCACGTGGACACGAAGAGGTCGAGGACGTTCAGGAGTCAATCACGAGCTGTACCACGCAGGCTTCTCGCTGTTGGCGGTGTCGGCAACTTGATTTGAGTTAACAGGCCTTGGCTAATGTAGCCATGCAGGAATCAAAAAAGGCTTATCACTCGGACCAGCAAGGTCAGAGCAGGTGCTCCCTTTTACAGGAGCGAGGGAAAGTCTGGAGCAACAAGACCCAGAGTGTAGTTTGTAGTTTTCATTGCCAAGATGGCCGCTGACCATGTGCCAAATGGCCGGGATGGCGCGTTGAGTGGCACAATGCAAAAGGGCCCCATGTAGATCGTGGAGATGCTGGGGGGCTGATCTTCGGAGCAAATGCTGCTCGGTTATGGGGCTTCTCAAACCCCAAAGCACAGTGTCAAGGGTGCCTCCGGGTGCTGCGCAGTTAGCTTCTCTTGGGTCTTTCAAGAGGTCCGGTCCCACGTCTCTCGGTGCCTCCATGGATCCCTTCTTTGCAGGGACTGTGGATCGGGCTGTGAGAAGTCTGGGAGTCTGGGTCTTGTCAGGCTCTGGGCTCGAGCTCCAGCGGGAGGCGGCAGCAAAGCAGACGTCGAGTTGCTGGATGGTGCCTGTGCTAACAGGGTGGCCACTCCTAGGCCACAAGGGAGATGCTCCTCAGTCTTCTGTGCAGCAGAATGTCGAAGTCCAGTCGTCTTCTTAGTTTCAAGTTGATTCAGGATGATCTGAGGTGCTATGGCAGTGCTCCCACTCTTCTTCCCAATCAGAGGGGTGGATCACCTGTTAGGTCCCTCCTCTGGGTTGGACCAGAAAGGGGGGCGGTTACACTCCCTTTCCTTTGTCCAGCTCCTCGCCAGGCCTGGGTCTGGAAAGTCCCAGTACCGGTTTGGACTGGCTTATGCACGGGGACACCTTGTGCGCCCCGGGCATGTCTGATTCTATTCAGCCCTGTCCTACCCAATACACAAAATCCTGTCTGGGTTGGTGCTCGCTCCTCCCAAGGCAGGAAACCCTTTGTCCAAGCCTCCCTCGCTAGAAGGACTCCCAGCAGCAGGAGGTCAGACTCGTGTCTGTGGTGGCAGCATCCATTTTGTGATGCTGAGGCTCTGGTTAACTTTAACCGGGGTTAAGGCTATGTACATGTCGTGTCCCTCTAGAAGGGTGGAATGCTATCCCCGTCGACAGAATTGTCGAGGGGATAGTATTCCAAATCGTATGACACCTTACTCAACATGTTTTGATAAAGCCAAACCAAAGTTAGCATATAACCGCGAGGATTATAATGCACTTAAGAGTATATGGTATGGTAATATCCCAGAATAGCTAAGGGAGTTGTTCCCGACAGCTGCAGACAGGCTCAGCTCATGCTAGAGCACCATCTCACATGAAACCATGCACTCTGCCCCCAGGATTGCAGGGGCCTTCCATAGGAATGGCTTATAGGTTAACATGTGTCCAGTTAAGTTTAGATATAGGGATACTATATCTAAGCAAGAGGTGATTACACCAACTTACCCCAGCTGAGTGATCAGCCAGTTGTGTCAAATATGGAGGCCAGTCCAGGGGTGGCACAATACATGCTGCAGCCCCTGGTAGGCTTTGGAAACACCTATGCCCTGGGTACCTAGGGTACACTGTTACAGGGGCCAATAAGGTGAACCAGTTCCAATTCGTAATGCACCTAGAGTGCATTGACAGTAATTTAGAGAGAGAACAGCAGGCTGTGGGTCTGATTAGCAGGTCCATAGCCACATTAAGTCATAAACCAGTGAAGCAAAAAGCATAAATGTGGGGTGACCATAGGATAGCAGACCCTACTCTCCTACACAACCCCCCCAAACATTAGACTAATCTTGACCAGTTGTGTCTTCATGTTCTAAGTGGAAGTACCTGGAGAGACCATCTGCGTTGCCATGGTCAGTCCCTGGGCGGTGCTCCACTGTAAAGTCCATCCCCTGTAGGGAAATGGACCACCTGAGTAGTTTGGGGTTTTCACCCTTCATGTGATTAAGCCATAAGAGGGGCTTCTGGTCGGTCTGAATCTTGAAGTGAGTGCCAAACAAGTATGGCCTCAACTTCTTCAGGGCCCACAGCAAAGGCCTCCCTCTCAATGGCTGACCAACGTTTTTCTCTGGGGGTCAGCCTTCTGCTAATAAAAGCAATGGGCTGGTCTTGACCATCTACATTAACCCCTTCCATGCTGGGCCGCTTCCGCCGCTGTGCGGTAAACAAAAGAACAGGGCGGGGCCGTGACGAACCCCAGCCGTCATCAGCAGACGAGCGTCGCAGAGCGTGACGGCTGGGGTTCGTCACCAGCATGGAAGGGGTTAAGATGTGAAAGCACTGGTCCCACTCCCAACTCAGAAGTATCTGTTTGGACAATGAACTCTCTTGAGTAGTCAGGACTCTTCAGGATAGGTGCAGAGCACATGGCCTTCTTCAGGTTATCAAATGCCTTTTGACAGTTTACTGTCCACTGCACCTTTTGGGGCATCTTGTTGGATGTCAGATCATTAAGAGGAGTCACAATGGACCCATAGTTCTTAACAAACATCCTGTAGTACCCAATCAGGCCCAGGAAAGCTCTGACCTGAGTCTGGGTAGGTGGAGGGGACCAGTCCTTGATGGTCTGGATCTTACTCTCCAGTGGTTGAACTTGGCCTCCACCTACAAGGTGGCCCAGGTATACAACCTTACTCTGCCCTATCTGGCACTTTGTTGCCTTAATAGTGAGGCCGGCCTTTTGCAGACCCCCAAGCACTTCCTTCAGGTGGACCAGGTGATCCTCCCAGGTGGAACTGAAGACAGCAATATCATCCAGATATGCTGCGCAAAAGTCATCCAACCCAGTAAGGACTTGATTCACCAACCTTTGGAAGGTGGCAGGTGCATTTTTCAAACCAAAGGGGATTACCACAGATTGATAATGCCCACCTGGGGCAGAAAATGCAGTCTTGGCTTTAGACTCCTCAGCTAACCTGATTTGCCAGTAGACAGCTGTCAAGTCAAATGTGCTCAAATATTTGGCAGAAGCAAACTTGTCAATGAGCTCATCTGCCCTTGGAATAGGGTGTGCATCTATCCTGGTGACAGCATTGAGTCCTCTGTAATCCACACAGAACCTCATCTCTCTCTTGCCATCTTTGGTGTGGGGTTTGGGGACCAGAACCACTGGGATAGCCCAGGGGCTCTCTGAAGGCTCAATGACACCTAATTCCAGCATCTTTTGCACCTCAGTCTTTATACAGTCCCTGACGTGGTCAGGTTGCCTGTAAATCTTGCTTTTTACAGGAAGACTGTCACCAGTGTCCACCACATGGGTACACCAGTTAGTCTGACTGGGTGTCAAGGAGAACATATGTCTGTATGACTGCAAAACTTGTCTACAGTCATGTTGCTGATGTTCAGTGAGGCTGCCATCTAAGGCCACACCATCCACTGAGCCATCCTCAGGGTTCTGAGTGAGCCGGTCTGGGAGAGGGTCACTCTATTCCTCCTGTCCCTCATCTGTAGCCATGAGCAAGCCCATGTCTTCCCTGTTAACATATGCCTTCAGTCTGTTGACATGGAGCACCCTGTGGGGGCTCCTGGGACTTCCTAGGTCCACCAAGTAGGTAACCTCTCAGTTTTTCTCAAGAATTGTATGGGGTCCAGACCATTTGTCTTGGAGTGCTGCTGGGGCCACTGGCTCCAACACCCATACCTTCTGTCCTGTCTGATACTCAATCAAGACAGCCTTTTGGTCATGCCAAGCTTTCTGTAATTCTTGGCTAGCCTCAAGGTTTTTGGTTGCCTTTTCCATATACTCAGCCATCCTGGAGCGGAGACCAAGTACATAGTCCACTATGTCTTGTTTAGGCTTTTTGAGAGGTAACTCCCATCCTTCCTTCACCAGACATAGGGGTCCTCTTATTGGGTGCCCAAACAACAATTCAAAGGGGCTGAAGCCAACCCCCTTTTGAGGGACCTCTCTGTAAGAAAACAAAAGGCAGGGTAGAAGGATGTCCCATCTCTGCCTGAGCTTTTCTGGTAATCCTTTGATCATACCCTTAAGGGTCTTGTTAAACCTTTCAACAAGCCCATTACACTGTGGATGATAAGGAGTGGTGAACTTGTAGTTGACACCACATTCCTTCCACATAGCTGTCAAGTATCCTGACATGAAGTTGGAACCTCTATCAGATACTATCTCCTTAGGAAACCCCACTCTGGAGAAAACTCCAAGTAAGGCCCTGGCCACAACAGGAGCTGTTGTGGTCCTAAGTGGAATTGCCTCTGGGTACCTGGTGGCATGGTCCACCACCAACAGTATGAATCTGTGCCCAGATGCTGTAGGGAATCCATTGGACCTACAATATCAATCCCTGCTCTCACCACAGGTAGTGGTATCAGGGGGGCCTTTGTGGTGCTACCTGCTTTACCACTGGCTTGGCAGGTTACACAGGAGCGACAAAACTCCTTGGTGTCTTCAGACATGTGAGGCCAGTGAAAGTGAGGGACAAGCCTGTCCCAAGTCTTATTCTGGCCTAGGTGTCCTGCTAAAGGAATATCATGGGCCAAGGTAAGAAGGAAGCCCCTAAATTGCAGAGGTATAACCATCCTCCTGGTTGTACCAGGCATGGGGTCCCTACCCTCTGAATAAAGGAGTCTATTATCCCAATATACTTTATGGGCACCTTGAGCATTCCCAGCAGCCTCAGCAGCAGCCTGCTGTCTGAGGGGTTCAAGAGAAGGACAGGTTAACTGAGCCTGCCCCAAGTCTGCCCTAGAAGGTCCCCCTGTCCCCAGAAACTCAACCTGATCAGGTTCAAGTTCTTCAGAGACAGTTCCTTCAGGGGTCTCAGGACCAGCTTCCTGTGAAGGCTGATCCTCACTTGTAGGCAGTTGGGAAGGCACAGCCTTTACCTTCCTGTTCTTCTTCTTGGAAGGTGCTTGGTCCATTGTTCCAGGATCCAAGACCTGAGGTTCAGAGAGGCACTTTTTGGCCTGTGACCTGGTCACAGCAAGGACATGTGATGATATCTCTAACATCTCTGCATGAGTCCTGTACTCAACTTCTGACCATCGAGAGCTCTCCAGGTCATTGCCCAACAAACATTCAACTGGGAGATCAGCACTAACCACTACTCTTTTTAGGCCAGTTACCCCTCCCCAGGGAAAGTTAACAATTGCCACACTATGTGTAGTGGTGACATTGCTGGCATTGGTCACCAGGTAATTATCACCTGGCATGTATTGTCCAGGGTCCACAAAGCTAGGTGTCACCATAGTGACACTGGCACATGGGTCCCTGTATGCTTGAGACACTTTGTCATTAATCAAAGGCGTCTGTCTGTATTTGCCCAGATTACTGGGGCTGATGGTAGGGGTCAAATCTATGTCCCCCTCACAAATCAGAACAGCCTGTGTAAGGGTTCTGACTAGGTCAGAATCTCCTTCAGTTCCCAAGGTGATACCCACTACCCCCTTGGTTTGAGGACCAACACTGCCAGCTGTACTAGTGGGTATAGGTGCCTTAGGGGCTGCAGTGTTGGGGGCTCCACCCTTTTTACACTCACTTGTCCAGTGAGAGGTGTTGTTACAAGTACTACACCAGGGTTTTCTTTGACCATCTTTCTTCTTCTTCTTGGAAGTTTGGGACCCACCCTCTGTATTAGTTTGGGGCCCTGTTGAAGACGCCTGGTCTTTAGCTTTCTGCTCTCCACCCTTCTGGTCTGTTTTCCTCTGGTCACCACCCTGGTTCTGGTTCTGGTTCTTTTGCTTAACTCTGGTTCTAACCCATTTATCTGCCCTCTTTCCCAATTCTTGGGGAGAGGTCAAATCTGAGTCAACCAAATGTTGATGCAACTGCTGGTTCTGACAATTATTTAATTTTTGTTCTGTCATAAGCAAATTGCTTAATCCTTCATAGTCAACAGCTGTCTGTTTTCCAATGCCCAACCTGTTTACAGGCCTGGCAGTAAGGTTTCCTTTCTGTAGAGGAAGTGTTGTGGGGCCCACCCTTCCCATTGGAGTTTTGGGGCCCTGGGGAAGTCTTCTCTTAGGATTTATCCCCACCTTTCTCTTGAGGCTTGGTAGTCTCTTTCTTTTGGTTACCACCCTGGTTCTTAGGCCTGATCCTGGTTCTGGCCCATTTGTCTGCCCTCTTACCCAATTCTTGTGAAGAGGTCAGATCAGAGTCAACCAGGTGCTGATGTAGAAGCTGATTTTACAATTACTTAAGATTTGCTCTCTCATAATTAAATTATACAATCCTGTATAGTCAGTAACCTTGCTTCCCAGCAACCATCCCTCCAGAGCCTTAGTGGCACACTCAACAAATTCAGACCAGTCCTGAGTCTGTGTCTTCTGGGTGTCTCTGAACATTAACCTGTACTCTACAGTGGTTAAGCCTAACCCATCAATCAGAGCACTCTTCAGGACCAGGTAGTTTCTAGAATCCTCATCACTAACTGTGAGGAGTCTGTCTCGGCCTCTACATTCAAAGAAAAGCCACCGGATTGCTGCCCACTGCTCCTGAGGGATCTGCTGTACTTTGCAGGCTCTCTCAAGTGCAGTCATCCATTTGTGGATATCATCCCCAGCTTTTTAGGGGGGCACAATCTTACTCAGGTTTCTGTTATCAAAAGACCTGTCTTTATCCTTGTGGATAATGCGGCCCCAGTGGGTTCTATTACCCCACTCTCTCTAGGCTGTCTTGATCTAGCAAGTTTCTCTTGGGCCAGGGCAACTTCTAATTCTTGTCTCTGGATCCTAAGCTCAGCCTCTCTCATTTTGGCCTCATGTTCCATTCTCTGAGGGCTAGTCAACTCCCTTCAGGAGTGACCATGAGAACCTCTAGAAGCCTGGGAGGTATTGGATTCACCTGAGTTATTCCTCCTCCTCCTAGGCTCCTGGTTAAGTCCACCTGGGTGTCTGGGCAAGGTCATCCTTGCTTCAGTCCCAAATACACTTAAGTTAGCCTGGTTAAGCCTGCTGACTAGCACCTGACTATTTCTGCCATCATCAGAATCACTGCTTCCCCCTTCTGTCTCCTCTTATTCTTCCTCCTCCTCATCTACCTGAGGAGCTCCAGTGACTTGGTCATCCTCATCTACCAGGACTATGGGGACAGGGATATCAGTATTGTCATCTTCAATGGGAGAGCCTCCATCAGCATTCCCTGTGGGGTCTGCTTTAGGGGTCTTTAGAGCCTCTAAGGTGGTCTGTAGTAGGGGATGGCCCTGTCTTCAGACCTCTTAAGGCACAAAGCTGCCTTAGTTCCTTAAAGGAGAATATAGCAAATTTGGATGGTGCCCACTCTCAACAGAGACATTCCCAGTGGAACCCTCTGCTCCAGACATTGCTCTAGTGTGGGTGGATATGTTGTAATCTACCTACACCGGTGTTTACCTACTAAACCTATCTAGTAGTTGTAGTCAGGGTGTTCTACTCCCTATCCTCTACAACAACTAAGTTCAGTAGAACTTAAGTATACTAGTCTTGTTTTATATGTACCTAGCAGGTACCTGTATGATCTTTCAAATGATACTCTCAAAGATTGTAATGGTAAAACATACAGCAGCATGCTCAGATCCCAATCCGCTGCTCACCAATGTGAGAAGTTGGCCTGGTATGTGATGCTCACTAATTCTAGTGATCACCTTGTACCATGCCAAGCAACCCTTATGATGATCGGTTGTAAGTCAACCTTATAGACCAGCTATCCTAGTGGTAGCGTGGACAAAGCAGTCTTAGGCAGTTAGGCTAAACTCTGAAAGGCATGTGAAGCAAGCTGTTTTACCATATACAACCCCCTTGAATACCAATGAAAGGACACCACACAGATATATATTGAAAATATATATATAATTATTAACAAAAAATATCCCCTATACTCTTTATGAGCACAGAAGCACAAGTGTTCAAACAAAACACAGTTAAAATACACAAAAGTTGCACAATATGGATGATCCCTAGGGGCCACCTAAACCATATACTAAGAAAGTGGTATAAGAGATACCAATCGAAAAGGAAATAGGCCTAGTGCCTTGGGAATCGCTGGAGCTGATCGGGACTAGCAGTGACTAAGTCGGGAAAGGCCCACTGGACTCGGGTGCAGTGTTTAAAGTGCACGCACTCACCAATGCATTGTCTATGATGTGTAAAAGTTATAAAGTTAGTTATTTAGGAACCTTCCGAGTGACCTAGAGGAGTGAAACTTAAGACACGGGCACTAGAGGTGTGTACCAGTGTGGGAACACCGGCTTTGATGAGTTACCTCACCCACAGGAAGCGGGTGCACAGGTGCATAGTAGTGTTGGGTTTCTCCATGCAAGTCGATGGTGCTTGGAGCTGAAGATGCTGCAGGCGGCTCGATGTGAAGAGTTCCGGTGGATCCAAGGGTGGATCTGAAGTGGTGAAGACCTGAAAGCAGAGGGGACAATGTTCAAAGTTACTAGCCAAATTGGAACCAGGCGATGTCGGGTGCAAACAGGCGATGAGGTGTAGCTTCTTTCTGCAGCCACGTGGACACGAAGAGGTTGAGGACATCCAGGAGTCAATCACAAGCTGTTCCACGCAGGCTTCTCGCTGTTGGCGGTGTCGGCAACTTGATTGGAGCAAACAGGCCTTGGCTAATGCAAGCCACGCAGGAATCAAAAAAGGCTTATCACTCGGACCAGCAAGGTCAGAGCAGGTGCTCCCTTTTACAGGAGCGAGGGCAAGTCTGAAGCAATCAGACCCGCAGTGTAGTTTGTAGGTTTTGTTGCCAAGATGGCCGCTGACCACGTGGCAAATGGCCGGGATGGCGCGTTGAGTAGCACAATGCAAAAAGGCCCCACGCAGATCGTGGAGATGCTGGAGGGCTGATCTTCGGTGCAAGGGCTGCTCGGTTGTGGGGCTTCTCAAACCCCACAGCACAGTGTCCAGGGTGCCTCGGGTGCTGCGCAGTCAGCTTCTCGGGGTCTTTCAAGAGGTCCGGTCCCACGTCTCTCGGTGCCTCCACGGGTCCCTTCTTTGCAGGGACTGTGGAACGGGCTGTGAGAAGTCTGGGAGTCTGGGTCTTGTCAGGCTCTGGGCTCAGGCTCTGGCGGGAGGCGGCGGCAAAGCAGATATTGAGTTGCTGGATGGTGCCTGTGTTAACAGGGTGGCTACTCCTAGGCCACAAGGGAGATGCTCTTCAGTCTTCTGTGCAGCAGAATGTCGAAGTCCAGTCGTCTTCTTAGTTTAAAGTTGATTTCAGGATGATCTGCTGTGCAATGGCACTGCTCCCACTCTTATTCCCAATCTGAGGGGTGGATCACCTACTAGGTCCCTCCTCTGGGTGGGACCAGGAAGGGGGCAGTTACACTCCCTTTCCTTTGTCCAGCTCCTTGCCAGGCCTGGGTCTGGAAAGTCCCAGGACCGGTTTGGACTGGCTTATGCACCGGGACACCTTGTGTGACCCGGGCATGTCTGATTCTATTCAGCCCCGTCCTACCCAATACACAAAATCCTGTCTGGGGTGGTGCTCGCACCTCCCAAGGCAGGAAACCCTTTGTCCAAGCCTCCCTCGCTGGAAGGACTCCCAGCAGCAGGAGGTCAGACTTGTGTCTGTGCTGGCAGCATCCATTTTGTGATGCTGAGGCTCTGGTTAACTTTAACGGGGTTAAGGCTATGTACATGTTGAGTCGAGTCGAGGGTGGAATGCTATCCCCGTCGATAGAATTGTCGAGGGGATAGTATTCCAAATCGTATGACACCTTACTCGACATGTTTCGATAAAGCCAAACCAAAGTTAGCATATAACTGCGAGGATTATAATGCACTCAAGAGTATATGGTATGGCAATATCCCGGAACAGCTAAGGGAGTTGTTCCCGACAGCTGCAGACAGGCTCAGCTCATGCTAGAGCACCATCGCACATGAAACCACGCACTCTGCCCCCAGGATTGCAGGAGCCTTCCATAGGAATGGCTTATAGGTTAACATGTGTCCAGTTAAGGTTAGATATAGGGATACTATATCTAAGCAAGAGGTGATTACACCAACTTACCACAGCTGAGTGATCAGCCAGTTGTGTCAAATATGGAGGCCAGTCCAGGGGTGGCACAATACATGCTGCAGCCCCTGGTAGGCCTTGGAAACACCTATGCCCTGGGTACCTAGGGTACACTGTTACAGGGGCCAATAAGGTGAACCAGTTCCAATTCGTAATGCACCTAGAGTGCATTTACAGTAATTTAGAGAGAGAACAGCAGGCTGTGGGTCTGATTAGCAGGCCCACAGCCACATTAAATCATAAACCAGTGAAGCAAAAAGCAAAAATTTGGGGTGACCATAGGATAGCAGACCCTACTCTCCTACAGCCTGGACAAAGGCTTTCCTGTCGCAGGGAGGTGTTACACCACCCCAGACAAGAGATAGTGCATTGTAGCAGGGAGGTTTGAAAGAAATCAGACACTGCCTGGATAGCACAAGGCTTCCCCTTGCATAATCCGGCCAACCCGGTTCTGGGGCACACCAGCCCCAGTCCCAGCACCGCCTGGATCAAAGGGAAAGGGGTGTATCCACCCCCTTCCTGGTTCCCACCCATAGGAGGGGACCTAGCAGGTAATCCAGCCCCCTAGATTGGTATAAGAGTGGGAGCAGTGCCAACGCACTCAGATTATCCTGATGAAACATTTGAAACGAAACTCGGGACCCTTCGATATCCTACTCGACGTAGAAGACTGAGGAATCTCCCTTGTGGTCAAGGAGTGAACACCCTGTGCAAACAGGCACCATCCAGCACCTCGATGTCTGCTTTGTTGCAGTTCCTGCCAGAACTCGATCGACAGAGATCGACCAGATCAAGCTTGCCTGCCTTATTACAGCCCGATCCACAGTCCCTGCAGAGCTGAGACCCATGGAGGCGTCCGGAAGCGTGGGGTACGCCATCTTGAAAAGACCATGAGACGCTGACTGTGCAGCCCACGATTGATCCTCGAAGCTGTACACCGGGGTTTGAAAAGCCGCAACCCTGAGCCATTTTTGCACTGAAGCTCACCCTTCTACACTCGACGAGTGCTGCGCGGGCCCCTTCTGCTTTCTTTGGCTCAACGCATTGGCCCGGTCACTTGCCAGCTGGCTTGTGGCCCCTGTGCCGACGAAAAATGGAATATGACTTGTGATTCCGGTTGCTTCAGACTTGCACCCGCTCCTCTGAAAAGGAGCACCCGCTTTGACCCTCCTGTTCTGAGTGAGAAGCAATCTTCCAATCCCGCGTGGATTGCTCTTGCCAAGTGTTGTTTGCTCTGATCTTGAAGCCGACAGCGCCAATGGTGAGAGCCTGCATGGGACAGCTTGTGACCTGCTCCTGGACATCGCAAATGCCCCAGAGCCCACGTGGAAGCGGAGAGAAGCTCCTCAACAACCACCTGATTGCACCTGACATTGCCTGGTTCCGTCCTGGTTCCACCCTGGTCACTGCTGAGTGACCCAGACTCTGTCCCCTCTGCTTTCAGGTACTCTACAACTCTGATCCACCCTTGGATCACACCGGACACTTCTCCTTCACATCACCTGCCGCATCTTCAGCTTCAAGCACCAACAACCTGCGTGACGAAACCCGACGCCACTTCGACCCTATGCACCCGCTTCCTGTGGGTGAGGTAACTCAGCAACGCCGGTGTTCCCACACTGGTACACAGCTCTAGGGTCTGTGTCTAAAGTTTTGTCCTTCTAGGTTCAGCGGAAGTATCCTTAAACTCTATTTGTCTAACTTTTACGCACCCTTGACTTTGCATTGGTGCATGCGTGTGCTTTAAGCGCTGCACCCGAATCCCGCGGGCTTTTCCCGACTTCAGCATTGCTTGTCCCGACTGCTACCAGTGATTCCCTAGGCCCTAGGCCTAACCACTGTTTGATTGGTATCTCTTATACCTTTTTCTTAATATATAGTTTGAGTGGCCACCCGCCCTCATCCATAATTGTGCAACTTTCATATGCTATACTGTGCTTTTGTTTAAACGCTTGTGCCCCTTTGCTCATAAAGAGTACTGGGGATAATTTTAGTAATAAACACATATATTTTTATAATATATACTTGTGTGGTGTCCTTTCTTTTGATATTACAGGATTGTGATTGGTAAAACAGCTCGCTTAACACGACCTCTTGAGTTTAGCCTTTAAGGCTGCTTAGTCCATGCTACCAGTAGGATAGTTTGTCTATAAGGTTGACTTACAACCAGACACCATAAGGGATAGTTTGGACTGATACAAGGTAGTTCCAGAATTGGAAACATCATATATCAGGCCAACTTCTCACAATTGTAAACTGCATATACCCATCTTTTCGATCTGCCTCCTACAGAGCCTTTAAAAAAGTCATTCAGATCAACAACTTCAGTTAATTTGAACAGATGGACCTTAACTGATGCTAAGGTGGAATGTATGAGCCAGTTCTGAGATAACTTGCCTACCGAATAGGTAGTAACAGAATGATCACTTTGAAAACTGGGATCTTCCCTCACCTGGGTATAGCCAGGGGTCAGACCCTGAAAACGATGTTGGCATAAATCTGAACTTTTCTGCCATATTAACCATCCTTGAGGATCAAAACTGGAAATGTTAAATGAAGAATTCAGCAACAGAGACTGTAATTCACTAAGGGGCAAATCTGTATGATTGTACCATGTAGGGTATTCTCCTAAATCAGGAAGAGAGGGAGCATTTAATTTTTTAGAGATAGCCAATCCAAAGCTGGTTGTTTTTGAAATTGTCAATTTTAAAAACAACATATGGTTCGGGAAGAGACATGCACGATGCAAAGCCTCAGTACGTTAGTATGGGTAAGTCTAACTTTGGAAGAGGACTTGCCAGTCATTTTAAACTAAAATGCGTCAGGATTTGATTTATTAAAATCAGTAAAATATGTAAACTTTTTCAAACGTTTTTGAGGTTCCTTTCACAGGAGCTGGACAATGTTCCCATTGTGTATAGTTAACCACATTTCCAAAAGTGTTAGCTTTGTGCAGAAAATGATTGCCGTAATGTGGGTAGCAAAATAAATCAGTGAAGAGAAACAGGAGTAGGACCCATAGACCAAACTGGGACTGGGTATGAAGTATATATAAAACACAATGTCCCAATAGGTAACAAATTGACAGGCAATTAAGTTGTGTGTTGCAAAAAGCATTACATATGAAGGAAACAAGGAGGCTCAATTAGTTAGTACATGGCTTGTAATTCACCCATTGTCTGAGATATTTACACAAGGAAATACAGTTGAAAGCAGCACTGTACAAGAAAAATCATGTGCCAACCCAAGAAGCACTTGGTGACAAGGTGATATGTACAAGTGAAAGGTGACGACGCAAGTGAAGGGGGTGAACATCGTGAACGGCGCAAGGTGACAGAGATATATACAGTGATGGCTCAATGATTGATAAATTCAAGTTTTTTGTAGCACATTAGATCACAGTTATGAGCCAAATGTTGTAGTGCGCCAAACAATTGCGCTGTAGTGTCGACGGCGATTCGATCCACAATGATTTGGGGTCCTCCTCAGGACAGGATTGGCGAATTGGTGAAGTGCTGCAGGGGGACAAAAGTTCAGAAGGAGGGCCGGGACGAGGGAGGGGAGATAAATCCTACATGAGGGAGTGAGCCGTGTGAAAGTAGAGTAGAGTAGGCAGTGGCCTGTCTGTTCTTAAAAACATTTTCGTTACCTTTGACAAATGGAAGGGGTCCCTTGGGGCCCCTATCCAGTTTGGAACTGTCATACCACCTACTTGAAGTAAGCAGGACAATGAGATAGTTTTGAAACCACATTGTACATCTCCCTGCGACTCGCTTTTAGGAAGGGATGCCCTTGGCACGCTCTTTCCTAATAAAAACTCGCAAACCCTCTCTTGCGAATTGGTAGTAGGTCACTGACTCACACAATAGGGCTGCTACATGTCATTAACCATTTTAGCATCCAAATCGCCTTTTGCTACAGCTAATAACAGATGTCCATGTGCCCCTCAGTTTACATCTCAACTTGAAGCTTTTGTATCTGATTTAATTGCTCTTAATACCATTTCGGACTCAACCTATGCGATGGTATGGCATTCTTTTAAGGCACCAGCACAGGGTCTCATAATACATTTTTTTACAAACAAATGCTGCATAGAGGCTCGATCAAATCAATTACTTGATAAAATAAAAAAAACTGAAATATACTTACTATCACTCAAAAAATGAGGTTTCCTTGAAGCACCTTTTAAACGCTAAATTCACTTTTAACATACTAGCAACACATGCTGCCTATTTCTATGTAGTGAAGAGTATTGCTCAACATTATGGTGGCCAAAATAAAATAGGAAAATTACTGGGGAACTATTTGAAAATTAGAAAAGATAGAACAGGAGTGGAAACTTTAAGGAGGAGTGAGGGGATTACTCTTTCTAAGGACAAGGATATTTTAAATGAATTTGTTAATTTCTATACAAATCTAAACTCCCCATAGACACAGCAGTTACATTCAGATCTGGCTACGGATTTTCAATTCCTTTCACCCCCTAAATCTCATCATCTTTATTTTGGCCTTTAAGTACAGATATTTTTTTGGCAGAAATCACCCTTGCAGTCTCTATCTTATGTAGAGGGAAAGTCCATTGGACCTACTGGTTTTATTATCAAATTTCATAGTCACTGGTAAAATTCCTCCTCCCAAACTTCTACTCTTGTAGAACTCTTTCATTAATAGCGTTTTTTCCCAAGGTTCCTTCCTGGACGCCATGATTTGTTTAATTGCAAAAGTTAATAAAGATCTCAAGCACTGTAAGAATTATCAACCCATTTCTTTTGTAAACAAAAACTGTGATATTTTGGCTCAAATTTTAGCATTTTGCATTGACCCCATCTTATCTCATAGGTCCAAAACAAACTTCATGGTGAAAGGTAGACTGGCCTCTGACAATGCTTGTGCCTTTATTAAACATTTTAAGTAAAGCATCCACTTTGGACCATCCTGTTACTGCTATTTCTTTGGATACAGAAAAAAACTGTTGATAGAATCATTTGGGATTTTATGTTGTATGTAATAAAGTGGTTAGGGTTTTCTTTCCCAAAATGATTTATTTATCTCCTTGTTGTATACAGGTTCTAAGACTGCAATGTGTGTCAATTGCATGCTCTATGAATATTTTCTCCTGTTCAGAGGGATACCTGTTATGCTCTTTTATGTTTATTATAGCACTCAAAGTCTTTTTAACCAAAATAAAACAAGACCCACTCATCTCTGGCTTTCAAATTGGGGCACAACAAATTAAGATGTCAGTCTATGCTGATGGAAATCTCCTATATGAATCACTGACATAATATCGAAGGTCATAATATCGACCTACAGAAATATCGAAGCAAGAATATCAAAGTCAAGAATATCGACACACTATCTACATTATGGTAAGTACAAAAATATCGATGTCAAAAATATAGTTTTTTTTCCAAGTTAAAAAATAATGTAAAATAAAGTAACTAATACATATATTTAAAATAAACATAGTTAAAATATTTCAAAATGTAAAAAAATTATAAGTAATATATATATAAAATAAATTAAATATATACATATAATTTAAAATATATATTCTTATGTATTTATATTTCTTAATAATTATTTTACTACGTATACATTGATAAAACATGTCTTATACATTATTATTAAATTGAGGATATCCAGAGGTAGTATAAAATATATATTTAAATAAAGTTGGTATAAACAGAGCACAGCATGTCTGGACAAGTCAAAGCATTCAGTAAACTGTACAACTCAGAATATGGAATCAGAACTGCAAGATGCAGGCACGCATCAATAGATTTCAGGCACCAGCACAGAATAGGACTATCAGGCATAGAAAACAATATAATAAATAAAGAATGTAACTCTGGACAAGTCAAGGCATCCAGTAAACTGTACAAATCAGAACATGGAATCAGAACTGTAAGATGCAGGCATGCATCAATAGATTCCAGGCACCAGCACAGAATAAGACTATCAGGCATAGAAAACAATATAATAAATTAAGAATGTAACACATCTTATCCCTAAAGAAATAAAGCATTAGCTTAAAAACCTACTGGGAAACTTTTTAGGTCTAACATGACCTTTAACTCTAGAAGCAATGGATAGATTACTTTGTACAACATTTTGAGGATGATTCTTCAGATCATGCACAAACTTTCTGTGGTTGTTTTCCAAATGATCACTACACTTAGCCACTCTACGGACATTCCAAAACCTTCCATCTTGAGTGACCACACTATTTTTGAATACTTTAACAACCTTGATGGGAGGAAAAAATTTAGACAACCCTTTGCCCAGAAAACCAGGTTTTCTTATCCTCACCCACTCTCCCACCACAAACTCAGGATCTTTAACATTCATTTTTTAATCGAACGACACCTTCATTTTCTGTTGTTTTTCTTCAACCCGTTTGGCAACATGTTCAAGTTTAACCACAGAATTACTTTTGTTTAACTTTTTTATCCACCAGGGACAAATATCGGGAGAAGGTTCTCTTCCCTTAAGAAGTCTGAAAGGGCTCACGCCAGTGACTGAATGAGGCGTGATACGATACGTCCACAACCTCTTCCTCACAACTTCCAACCAATCATCACCACAAGTAATCACACTATTAATACAATCCTTAAGTACTCGGTTGAAACGTTCAACTTGGCCATTTTCCCTAGGTTCATATAAGGATGCAGTATGATGTTTAATATTACAAGCTTTAAGAAATTCCTCAATGTCAGAAGAAATAAGTTGTGCACCATTATCCATGACCAATGTTTCCGGAAAACCCTCTCTAGCAAAAATCTCTTTTAAAAATACAACAATCACTTGCTATGAAACATTACCAACAAACTTCACTTCAGGCCACTTCGAGTGGTAATCGACCATAACCAAAGCATAACGAGCATTTAATGGCAAATGTTTGAATGGGCCTGAGATATCAAATGCTATTTTCTGCCAAGGATAATCAGGCCAACTCACAGGTTTCAGGGGAGCAAAGGACACATGAAGCCTCTTGTCACTACTTATATAATTTGAACATTCTCAAACCATTCTGTCCACCATTTTATCAATGCCAGGCCACCAAAAGTTTTCCCTAATAAGACGCTTCATAGAAGACATTCCAATGTGACCTTGATGAGCCAGAAACAGGATTTTCTTCTGCAACGAACAAGGAGGAATAATTTTGCCAGCTTTAAACAGCAAACCACCACATTCTTCAATTTCAGAAGAAACTTGCCAAAAAGGAGCTAATTCAGCAGAAATACATCTATTATTCGGCCATCCTTCCCTCACATAATCAAAAACCTGCTGACATAACACATCTTTATTCAATTCTCAAACCATTCTTCTTCACTTAGAGTCAAAAATTCCTGGGAAACACAATCACCAATAGAAGCAACAACATCATCATCTTGCTTAGCAGCAGAAATATTATCATTACTACAAGGTAACCTTGACAGAAAATCAGCCGTGACATTACTTTTTCCAGGTACATAAACAATTTCAAAATCATATTCTTGAAGACGGGAAGACAAACGAGCTATCCGCGCAGTAGAATTCCATCCACCTCCAGGAGACAAAATCCCTACCAGCGGTTTATGATCAGTCCTCAGGATGAACCTATTTTCACACACATAGTTCCTGAAGTGTTCCACAACCCAAATGCCTGCTAACAGCTCTTTTTTAATCACCGAGTATCTTCTTTCTGTGGAGGACAAGGTTCTCGAAGCAAACGCAACGCACCACTCCTACTTACCAGAACACTGACTTAGCACTCCACCAACCCCATACAGACTCGCATCCACAATAATAATGCATTTTTTTATTAATGCAGAATGATTTAAGAGTGGGTGCATTAATAATTTCATCCTTAATATTTTTAAAAGCCAAATCTTGTTTGTCAGTCCAAATAAATGTAGTAGAATTTCTGGTCAACTCTCTAAGAGGTTCCATTTTAGTGGCAACATTTTGGATGAATTTACTGTAATATTCGCATAATCCTGCAAAAGACAGTAGCTTTTCCTTATTATCAGGTGCAGGTGCTTTCACAATAGCATCCACAAGGTTTTTTTTTGGTACCACACCATCCCCTGACAGAGTATGCCCCAAATACTCCACAGATTTACAAAATAAATTAAACTTACTAGCCTTGAGCGTTAACCCAGATTGTTCTAATCTGGAACACACCTCTTTAAGATGATTGCGATGATCATTGTCATTCTTTGAACAAATAAGAATATCGTCTTGAAAACACTTGACAAATAAACTTAGATCTTTAAAAATATGGTACATAGCTCTTTGAAAGACCGAAGCGGCTGAAGCCAAACCAAATGGCATTCTTCTGAATTGAAATAAACCATGAGGGGTGATAAAGGCTGTAAATTGCTTTGAGTCTTCAGTAAGCTCAATCTGGTGATATGCAGACCTAAGATCCAATGTTAAAAACACACATGCACCATCCAACATACACAGCATTTCATTAATTTTGGGAAGCGGGTGGCAGTCTGTAACTAAATCCTTGTTAAGTGCTCTTAAGTCCACACATAACCTAATGCTTTTATCCGGTTTACTTGCCAAAACAATGGGCGACACCCACTCTGAAGACTCCACCTCCTCAATAATATTATCCTTCACCATGGCATCTAACATATCCCTGAGTTCATTTCTAATACTAATGGGAACCCCTCTCAGTTTTTGTTTAACGGGAATGGTATTTGGTTTAACCTTGATCCTGTGACTGAAACCTTTCAATTTTCCCAGTTTGTCAGAAAATACTTTTGGAAACAACTTTGAAAATTCAGTAGACATTTGCAATATACTAGAATCCTCATTAGATATAGCCAGAACTGAAACAGGATCTTTTAACCTGGGATTTACCGTAATGCCTAATTTAGCTTGATCTCTCCATCCCAAAACATTCACACCTTTCCGAGCTACATAAAGTTTAATTACAGCAGAATTATTTTTGATGGTAATAAGAACTTCCTTAAAACCAATAAAATCGATTTTAGAACCATCAAAGTTATAGGCAATTATATCTGGTTTGCATAGGAAATTAATATCTACTAACTCTCCAAAAGATTCAATGCAATATTCACGAGTAATGATGGTCCACGGTGAACAAGAGTCCACCATAAGTTCTAGAACCTTCCCCAAAACACATACAAGACTTTTAGGAGAAGATAGATTATCAGCTTGTGAAGGTGCACAGACAAAATATCGACTCCAAAATATCGACTGAACATAATATCGAGTTTTAAATATAGACTGGACAAAATATCGACTGGACATAATATCGACTACAAAAATATCATTTTTCAGGTAAGTGAAGTAATATCGACTGTATAAAATATAGATAGCAAAAATATCGAATTTTTAATAATATATAATATTTTATAGTGTATTTTTATGTAATAATATGTGTGAAAAGTGTGTATTAATGTTATAAAATATTTTATTAAATGAATTTTGTTTTTTTAATAATTGCGTAATGTAATTCTGTAGCGGGTTGTGGGTTTATAGGGGAATAGGGTGGGAAGTAATTTAATAATAATTAATTAATTAATATATGTTTGTAAATATTTATAATTAATAATTAATTGATAATTAATTAATAATAATTAGTTAATTAATTAATATAATTTTGTACATATTTTGTATTAGTAATTAATTGGTAATTAATTAATTGTAATTAGTTAATTACATTAATTAGAGTACATTTTAATATATATAATTTTGTGTTATTGTTAAGTAATTAATTGGGAAAAAATAATATTAATTATTAAAATAATTACAGCTAATGTGCTAATATATTTACTTTATTGTTATTGTTAATTAATAATTATTTGGTAATTAAATAATATTGATACATTTTGGGTAAAGGAGTATTTTTAGGGTTCAGGGTCAGTTTTCAGTTTTGGGGCATTTTTAGGGTTCAGGGTCAGTTTTTAGTTTTTGGGTAAAGGGGCATTTTTAGGGTTCAGGGTCAGTTTTCAGTTTTTGGGTAAAGGGGCATTTTTAGGGTTCAGGGTCAGTTTTTAGTTTTTGGGGAAAGGGGCATTTTTAGGGTTCAGGGTCAGTTTTCAGTTTTTGGGTAAAGGGGCATTTTTAGGGTTCAAGGTCAGTTTTCAGTTTTTGGGTAAAGGGGCATTTTTAGGGTTCAGGGTCAGTTTTTAGTTTTTGGGTAAAGGGGTATTTTTAGGGTTCAGGGTCAGTTTTGGGTTTTTGGGTAAAGGGGTATATTTTAGGGTTCAGGGTCAACAAATAAGATTGTAAAAAATTATTTTTATTATTTTCATTTATTATTTAATTATTATAATTTAATTTGAGTATTTTTAAGTATATTTTAGTAATTAAAATGTAATATTAATTTAATTTAACACTGTTTTTAATAAAGTCGATATTTTTTACATCTATATTATTGTTAACGATATTTTGTACTCAATATTTTTGTACTTACCTGTTTGTACATACAAACTCGATATTTTGACTGTCGATATTTCGTCCACGATATTTTGGCAAGTCGATATTTTGTCCCTCGATATTATTTCAGTGATCCGCTTGTGAAATATCAAATGAATCCTGGATGGTTACAACAATACCAGATTCTCTAATGTCTGGGTCATTCCTCCCTTCGTCAGAAACATATAAAACATTTCCACCAGAACGTTTAGAAGTAGAAAATGATGACCTTCTAGTATCCTGGAAAGGTTTGGCAGGAGTCTTGCACATTTTAGAAAAATGCCCAGTGCGCCCACACTTATTGCATTGTTTGCTGATGGCAGGACATTGCGGAAATGAAGCAATATGAAAGGGGCGACCACTCGGTCCCCCCGAACGTATGGTTGGGTGCCCCGATCCTCCCGGGAAACCATTTTGGGCGGGGGGCGTGTCTCAGCTGGTATGCCCGAAACGGCGTAGCCGGGGCGTGCCTTTTTCCCGCCCAAGAGGGTTTGTCCTAGACACCTACACCGATGGCCATGCCCAGTAGGCGTACCGGAGGAGGGTACACGCCCTCCCACAGAGGAATAAATAGAGCGGTAATCCGAAGAAGCGTCCTCTTGTTCCTGTGCTCTGAAGGCTGCACCCACTCATTGCTCGTGAGCCCTCGACGGAACAAGCAGCAATTTTGAGAACTTGTAATTCTTGTGTTTCTCTTCCAGTGACTTAAAGGCGAAGAATCCAGGACCGTGTTGATCGACTCGGAGCGGATAATCGAAACCATGTCTGGAAAGAAGGCGGGAAAGAGTTCCGAGACAGATAAGGTGCTACGCATGTTAGTGAACCGAATGGCTGGCATGGAGCGGAAAATCGGACAAGTCCCAGCGATCGGTCGAGGTTTGGCGGACGTCAAAAAGCAACTGGCGACACTGAACAATCCTGGTAAACCTAAGAAGGTAATAGGCCCGGCCTTGCCGGGAATCGTCCCCGAGGGTAGAGGGAAGCGGGTCAAGAGGAGGGCGGTTGCGGGGGAGGTTCCGGTCCCTGAGATGCCCAAGGTCACTCCTGTCACACCAGCTAACGACCCGTTACCAAGCCCAGACCGATCCGATCCCGGTTGTGTTTACGCCCGCTAACGACGAGGACATGCCTCCTGAATTGGCCACCCAGTTGGCCGCATGGCTCAGGAAAAAGGCAGGGGGTGCTACGGCGCCCGGAGACACGGCCGAAGAGGCCAAGATACTAATCCAGCAGTTGCGGCAGTCGCGAGATGCCGCGAAGGCAAATCTTCCTCTTGTTTCCCCACAGGTGACACCGGGAGGACCGGCAATTGGTCTCGAGAAAACGGCGGGAACAACGAACGAACCGGGTAAGCTCGCTTTGCCAATGGCGGGGGAGGGCTCATTGCCCTCAAGGCGGGAGAGGGTGGCACAACACATCCCTATTGCCATGAAAGAATTTATATGGGGAGACAAGTATGTCAACATGTTTTCGTTATTAACTGACCATCGCGAGATGGAATATGCTAAAACCCAGAAAGATTTGTGGCACCCGAGCATCTGGCGTGCCAAGATGGCGGAGTTCAGGGTGGAAGAAACGATAATGAATTGGGCGAAGGCCTTTGCAATATTTACTGCAGTTATGGGGGAACGTAAGCCCGAGGTATTAACTGAACTGTCTTGTTATCAAACTCGTATAATGGATTTCTATGCGATGTATGAGGGGGAGGAATGGAAAGGTTATGACATGAAATTCCGAAAAGCGAAGGAATATGATGCCTTTCTGACATGGGACTGCCTCGACTCAGTCTCTTGGCATAAGCAGCTCCTGCCGGGGGCGGCAGGTACATCCTCGCCAGGCGGGAGTGGCTCGGGGGTTTCCCGCCAAAGGCCCGCGGTGCCCTTTCGAGCAGGCGCCGGTGGCGATCACCAGCCGAAAACCGGCGGAAATGGTGGGAAAAAGGGGGTCTGTTGGGGCTTCAATCGAGGCAACTGTAACAGACCGCAGGGGACATGTACGTTCAAACATGTGTGTGCGGGCTGTGGGAATTCCTCACACCCCGAGAGTTCATGTAGATCGAAAAATAACGGGGCGGGAGGAAAAGGAGGGTCCAAGCAGGACTGAGGTAGATCGTTGTGAACAATTGCCTACACCCGTTTATCTCATGGCTATGACTCCTTGGTTAAACAAATTCCCTGATCATGTCTCCGCTGGGGTGTTGAGGAAGGGATTCTTGCATGGCTTCCACATCCCGGCGGGGGATTTTCGCGGGGAATCCTTTTGTAAAAACCAATTATCAGCACAGCATAATCCAAGTGTGGTAGAGAGGAAAATTGCGAAAGAAGTTAGTTTAGGGAGAGTGGCGGGGCCTTTTCAGCGCCCACCAGTGGCGGATTTCATCTGTTCCCCATTGGGGGTGGTCTCGAAGAAAGACCCGGGGGAGTTTCGGCTTATCCATAACCTGTCTGCTCCAAGGGGTTTCTCGGTGAACGAGGCCATTGACCCAGAAGTCTGTTCGGTACGGTACGCGTCATTCGATGATGCCGTCACCATGTTAAATCGCCTGGGCCCCGGGGCGCTGATGGCGAAATCAGATATCGAATCAGCGTTCCGGTTGCTCCCGGTACACCCACAGGATCAGCGTTTGCTAGGTTTTGCATTCCAAGGAAGTTATTACATGGATAAATGCATGTCGATGGGTTGCTCCATTTCTTGTGCATATTTTGAAAAGTTCAGCTGTTTTTTGGAGTGGGCATTTACCGAGGCCTCAGGGCATAGGCATGTTATGCATTACCTAGATGATTTCCTGTTCTTGGGAGCAGCCGGTGACACGAAATGTGCGCAGGCGCTACATGACTTCTGCATCCTCATGAGGGAGTTTGGAGTCCCATTGGCACCAGGTAAGACGGTTGGACCATCTACTTCACTTGAGTTTCTGGGAATTGAGCTCGATTCTGTGGAGGGATGTTTCCGTCTGCCGGTGGGAAAAGTAGCCAAATTTAGGGCTTCCCTGGAGCTTTGCCTTAGTAAGGAGAAAGTGACCCTGCACCAGTTACAGCAAACAGTGGGTCAGCCTAACTTTGCCTTGAGAGTTATACCAATGGCCCGCCCCTTTTCACGCTCTATTGCACAAGCTATGGTTGGTCTCAAAGAAGGACACCACCGTACGAGACTGTCTGCAGAGGTTCGCCAGGATATGCGCATTTGGTTGGCATTTCTGGCGGACTTCAACGGTCGAGTAGTGTGGAACAAGCCGCCAGCATCCTCAGATAAACTAGGTCTGTGGACTGACTCAGTGGGGAGCGTGGGATTTGGCGCCATTTTTGGTAACCGATGGTCGGCGCAAACATGGCCGGCGTGGTGGCACTCCTGCGGTCTCACAAGTAACATTGGGTTCCTGGAGCTATTCCCTATTTTTGTTGCTCTGACGGCATGGCCAGGCGATTTCAGAGACCGCTCTGTGGTATTTTGGTCTGATAATATGGCTGTTGTCGAATGCATTAACAAACAGGCAGCACGCCGCAAGTGGATCTTGAGATTGTTGAAAGAAGTTGTGCTGCTTTGCATGAGACTGAATGTACAGTTCAGGGCGAAACATGTAACGGGTGTACTGAATCATGCAGCTGATGCACTCTCTCGTTCACATATGCAGGCGTTCAGGGGTTATCTACCTACAGCGGACCTAGTGGCGGCACCATTCCCCGAGGCGCTTTGGCTAATCGGTGCCCCGGATTACAAGAACTCGTGGCAGCAAGCTTAGACCCCAGGACGAGGAAAGCATACGACGGAGCGTTTCGTTCCTATTGCACATTTTTGGGTCCGACAGGGAGTCAGAACTGGGGTCAGGAGGAGTCCTTCCTGGGGTTCTTGGTAGCTCTACACCGAGAAGGCCGATCAGCGGCAACGGCCAATAGGCACAGGGCGGCCATTTCATTTATGGCGCAGGTGCATGGCATAAAAGACCCAACAAGTTCCTTTTTGGCGAAGAAAGCCCTTCGCCGCTGGCAGCGCCTTGAGGGTCGCAAGCAAGATGAGAGGCGCCCGATTGGCTTAGAAAGGTTGTCCCTACTCATGGCGAAACTAGCCGAGACATGCTCCTCCCAATTCGAAGCAGTTTTGTTCCGTGCAGCTTTCGCATTAGCATTCTATGGGGCTATGCTGGTGAGCGAACTGGTCGCAAGGAACAAAAAAGACGTTGAGGGAGGCCTGTGCAGGAATCACGTACTAATTAGGGGTGATTCGATGGTAGTCACGATAGCCAGGTCCAAGACAGACCAGGGGGCTACGGGAAATAGTGTTCTTGTGCAGCGCAAGCGAGGGTCCCCCACGTGCCCGATAATGTGTATAGAGGAATACTTGGCACTGAGGGCTGCTACATGGGGGGGGAGTTTGCTGAGGCACAGGGATGGCACCCCACTGACGAGGTTTCAGTTTCAGAGGGTGCTGGCACTGACAATCGCTGCCGCAGGCATGGACCCGAGCGATTTTGGGACCCACTCCTTTAGGATAGGGGCTGCTACTGAGGCTACAGCCAGGGGTCAGAGTGCGGATGAAGTAAAACAGTTGGGGCGATGGTCCTCGAATTGCTTCAGAAGGTATGTGCGATTGCACATGTTGTAAGTCAATTGACATGCACTCACGCTTCTTGTCTTTTGTTTGAATTACAGTTTCGCGAGCCTGTCACGCGGGGTGGAATTTACAGTCGACCCAGTACCAGGAGACCAGCGGTCAAGGATCACCGACTGGAGAGAGAGTGGTATGGGTCATGGGCCACTCATACGTGAGGCGCGCCGGGGACGTATTCAAAGCAGGTGACGCGACTCGCGCAGCTGGGTAATACGGGTACAGAGTGGCCTTCCATGGGAAGGGCAGGCTCTGTATTGACCAATTCGAGTCTTTTGTTGAGGGTCTCTTAGGGCGGCAAAGGTCACCGCCATCTGTAGTCCTAGTACACCTGGGGGGCAATGACTTGGTGGCGCTGGGTAGACGAGTATTGTTTGAGCAAGTTTTGTCTGCTGTTAGCTGGCTGGCAAAAAGAATCCCGGAGTGCACGATTGCCTGGTCCCACATGATTCCCAGGAAAGTATGGCGGGGGGGCCTTTCGGTGTCAGCACTGAACCATTCGGTGAAGAAGGATAACAATAAAATTGGTAGATTGTTTCGCTCTGCACAGTTGCATAGCATTCCTCATGGGTGTATTTGGGGTGATCACATGTATCTGAATGATGGGGCTCACCTGTCCCGGGAGGGGAATGTTTTACTCATAGGAGACTTCATAGCATGGCGAAGGGGTTTGAGGAAGCATGACCTTTAGGAGGAGTTTGGGGGGGCCGGATAGCCGGTCAACTATCCGGCCTGTGGCGGTAAGGTCATGATCGGTGAGCAGTAATTTCAAGGTCCCTAGAGAGGGGGCGCCACCCACTATGGATGGGAGCGCCCGGGGGGAGGCGGCCATTGGCCCCTCCCACGGGGAGGCGGCACCCACTAAGGACGGGTCGCCTAAGGGGAGACGGCCATAGGCCCCTTCCAGGGGAGGAGGCGGCAATATGCCCCTCCTACTAATTTCCCGGGGGCCGGATATCCGCGACGGCGGATAGAGAGTGTGGGGATGGGGGGGAGTCCACGCTGTCCTTCCTACAGGTACCTCACACAGGAGCTTAGACGACCTATAAGATGGCGTCGAGCGGAAAGGGGGGGCCCCAACAAGGCAATGGAAATTACAGTTGGCAATGAGGGTACAGTCCTCTGCGCATGCACCACTCACACTGTGAGGGCGGGAAGTTTTGGTAGTAGGGATCTGACACCGGTTAAGACCTTGCCGTTGGCCCTTAATGCTAGGATGTACAATTTTAATTTAGAATGTGTGCATTTGCAGGATGTTAGACTCGGCTAGGAAACCTTTCTATTAGAGATCTGTTAAGGTTAGCCAAAGAACATGTCTTCATCGAAATGTAATAAATGTAAAATTGTACATGATTATGAAACTTTTTATTTAATGTTTTAAATTTTGTTTCATATTATAATAAATACGGCCGGGAGGGTGACTCCCTCCCGCCTTCCAAAAGTTCAAGACTGCGTCCGACTTCCCATCCTTGGGGATTGTGTTGGGAGGGGGTGACGGGCATCCCGGCCATATGGAAAGGGGCGACCACTCGGTCCCCCCGAACGTATGGTTGGGTGCCCCGATCCTGCCGGGAAACCATTTTGGGCGGGGGCGTGTCTCGGCTGGTATGCCCGAAGCGGCATAGCCGGGGCGTGCCTTTTTCCCGCCCAAGAGGGGTTGTCCTAGACACCTACACCGATGGCCATGCCCAGTAGGCGTACCGGTGGAGGGTACACGCCCTCCCACAGAGCAATAAATAGAGCGGGAATCCGAAGAAGCGTCCTCTTGTTCCTGTGCTCTGAAGGCTGCACCCACTCGTTGCTCGTGAGCCCTCGACGGAACAAGCAGCAATTTTGACCCACCCACCAGCTCCTTATGGCAATGTTTTGTTTTGCAATAAAGTTTTGACTGTGATAGGCCCTTTTTTCCTCTGCATAAAAGTAAATGAATGTTTAAGTTGAGGATGTGCCTTCTGTCTGTAGGATTCTGTTTTTTCTTTTAGGAGTAAACAGTCTGATACAATTAGACATGCTGATTAATTTTTCTTCCTTAAGTAGATGAACAACTGTCGTATTTATTTTTTGGTCGGGCGGTAAGTTCATGATCGGAGAAGTAATTTCAAGGTCCCTAGAGAGGGGGCGCCACCCACTATGGATGGGAGCGCCCGGGGGGAGGCGGCACCCACTAAGGATGAGTCGCCTAAGGGGAGATGGCCATAGGCCCCTTCCAGGGGAGGAGGCGGCTATATGGCCCTCCTACTAATTTCCCGGGGGCCGGATATCCGCGACGGCGGATAGAGAGTGTGGGGATGGGGGGGAGTCCACGCTGTCCTTCCTACAGATACCTCACACAGGAGCTTGGACGACCTTTAAGATGGCGTCGAGCGGAAAGGGGGGCCCCCAACAAGACAAGGGAAATTACAGTTGGCAATGAGGGTACAGTCCTCTGCGCATGCGCCACTCACACCGTGAGGGCAGGAAGTTTTGGTAGTAGGGATCTGACACCGGTTAAGACCTTGCCGTTGACCCTTAATGCTAGGATGTACAATTTTAATTTAGAATGTATGCATTTGCAGGATGTTAGACTCGGCTAGGAAACCTTTGTATTAGAGATCTGTTAAGGTTAGCCAAAGAACATGTCTTCATCAAAATGTAATAAATGTAAAATTGTACATGATTATGAAACTTTTTATTTAATGTTTTAAATTTTGTTTCATATTATAATAAATACGGCCGGGAGTGTGACTCCCTCCCGCCTTCCAAAAGTTCAAGACAGCGTCCGACTTCCCATCCTTGGGGATTGTGTTGGGAGGGGGTGATGGGCATCCCGGCCATATGATCTGGATTACCACATCTAAAACAAAAATATAGTTTGCTCTTACCATCATTCTTATTAAAATACAAATTCTTTGTTTCTTGATGTTTTACAGTACAAACCTCATTGTTAGTTGAAGTCAAAGTGGAAGAATTGGGAGTAGCTACCTTATCCAGAGATTTAATCCACTTATCAGACTGCTCAAGTGCTTTTGCAGTACTGATTGCTGTTTCTAAGCTAGGGTCACCCAAAATCCACAGCTGCTCTTGAACTTTCTTACTCTTTACATGCACTACAATTTGATCTCTAATCTTCTCATCAGTCATGAGACCAAAGTTGCAATGTAGTGATAATGCACATAAAGCAGTAAGAAAATCATCAAAACACTCATTATCATCTTGAATTCTAGTACAGAACTTAAATCTATTTAGTGCCACACTAGTAACAGGTTTGAATCTACCCTCAATTCTTAAAACAGCTTCATCATATACATTGGTATCACCTCCAGATCTAACAGGTGGTAAAGTTCTAAAAACCAATTGCCCTTCCGAACCCTGGCAATGTAAAAATATATATTTTTTCCTTTCCGCAGACATCCTTTCTCCATCCATTGCTTTGAGGTACGTAAAAAATTCCTCTTTCCATCTTATCCAAGGAATTGGCGGATCACCTTTAGACTGTAAAAATTTTGATGGAGGATCAAATTGCATGTTGCTATAATTTAAAATAAATTGTAGAGTGTAACAATAGTCAATTTAAAATTATAGAAAGCGAACAATAAAATAAAAATATGAAAACTGATAAAAAATATTGAACTGATAAAAAAATACAATAATAAATATCCTTCACAAATACTGAAAAAAGTTTCTTCCTGAAATGTGAAACAGTTAAATAGTCCTAAAATGTAAATATTTTCAGTGTAATTTCCTTTAGATTCCACTAGGTGGCAGAGATGTCACACAGGTAGAGAAAAATTCAGTAAAATCCTCAATGCATGAAAAACGATCTCCGAGAGATTTAATAAAATAATCCAGCTGAAGATTGTACATATCACAGTCCAAAAGTTGTGGTTTTCATCGTTCAAATTGCCAAAAAGTAAGGTATGGGTGTCTTTGTTCCTTTTATGAATAAATCCACAGTCTGCACAAAGTATATTGATAATATTGAAGAATATACAGCACTCAAGCAAAGAAACGCTTGTTTAAATAGTACCTTTTGAACACGGCACACAAATCTGCGATGTGTTTCCTTCTCCGGTAACTCTCTTGCAATCAGTTACCATGGAAACAAAATGGAGGCCACACGTCCTACGTGATGATGTGAACACGTAGAGCAACGTAGAGCATTTAACAGTCAAAAGAGCTGATGACGTGAAAGATGACGCTCTCAGTTAGCTCGAGCTTCCTGCAGAAATGCCGTTTTCACACAGAAATCCGTAAAAATGGATCCAAATGGTCTAGAAATGTCGGACTCAGAGGGAAATGAAAGGTAGACACAGCTGTGTGAAATCCAAGGTAAGCGTTACCTTTTGAGGCTATTCTTTAGTGAATTCGTTCGTGGATTCGTCCAATTTCTGCTTCTGTGCTCATACAAACGTGGCAGAAATATAAAAATGTAGAAAAAGAGTCCCATCCTCGTCGCCAATATTAAATTGAGGATATCCAGAGGTAGTATAACATATATATTTAATTAAAGTTGGTATAAACAGAGCACAGCATGTCTGGACAAGTCAAAGCATCCAGTAAACTGTACAACTCAGAACATGGACTCAGAACTGTGAGATGCAGGCATGCATCAATAGATTCTAGGCACCAGCAAATAATAAGACTCAGGCATAGAAAACAATATAATAAATAAAGAATGTAACAATTATAAATACATCTATACACATAAAACAATATTATAAATAACAATTACATAAATATATATAACACAGTGAACACAATTACATTATTTTTAATATTTTTAAAGTTAATAATTTATTACATTAATTAAAATAATACAAAAAGTATTAGATAGCGGAGGGAATGAAATTACTATTCCAACTTCAAACAGTGCAACAGTAGGGAAAGTGTTGGATAGCGCAAGGATAACAATTACTATTCGACCTCCAAACAGTGAAACAGTAGGGAAAGTGTTGGAAAGCGTAGGGGTAAAAATTACTATTCCCCCTCCATTGAGTGCAACAGTATGGAAAGTATTGGATAGCGTGGGGGTAAAAATTACTATTCCCACTCCAGTGAGTGCAACAGTAGGGAGAGTGTTGGATAGCGTAGAGGTAAAAATTACTATTCCCACTCCAGTGAGTGCAACAGTAGGAAAAGTGTTGGATAGCGTAGAGGTTAAAATTACTATTCCAACACCAGTGAGTATAACAGTGTGGATAATGTAGGATAGCGTAGGGGTTACATTAACATAATTTTAATTAAAATATTTTTCTAAAATGAATAACATTAATAATTAATTAAAAACAAATTGATAATAAGGACCAATTAAAATAAATTATTATTTACTTGAATAACATTAAATTACTTCCCAACCTATTCCCTCATAAACACACAGCCCACTACACATAAAAAATAACACATTTAATGTAATTATCAATTATTATTACAAATGTATTACTAATGAAAAAGTAACTAAACAAAAAATGTATAATCAATACCAATTAAAAAATGTATAATTACTTAATTATAATAAATAACTTCCCACCCTATTCCCCGATAAACCCACAACCAACTACACATGAA
This sequence comes from Lissotriton vulgaris, assembly GCF_964263255.1. Lineage (NCBI taxonomy): Eukaryota > Metazoa > Chordata > Amphibia > Caudata > Salamandridae > Lissotriton > Lissotriton vulgaris. Next base: position 1,290,722,444 of record NC_141689.1, on the reverse strand, counting down.
AAAATAACACAATTAACTTAATTATCAATTAATAACAATTAATTACCAATTAATAATACATTTGAGTGGACTGTGCTCTAGGCTTCCTCCGCGGTGACGTCCAGAGCTATTGTACCAGCTAGCCCCATGCGGGTTAATAGATTTCATACGGGGTTTAGTAATTTTAAGGGTTTTTCAGCTACTATTCTTTTGTGGGTTCACCGCGGAAGTATTAGGAGATTTTTGTGAACCCTCTTGATTCCTCCTTGAGGTTGCAACCTCCACCTTCGCCACTGTGCCTGGTGTGTTTAAGCATTTATTCTTCGTTTAAGTTTAGCACTCGCCTCGGATTGCCCAGAAGCATTGCTTTGGCTCATTTGACTTACTTGAGTACCCTTAAACCCATCCTCCTCAGGGCTAAACACAACTCAGCTTTGGGAGATACTACAGGGGCTCACTCCATTAATATCCCAATTAATCTGCTGTCCGTCCTCATCAGTGCCATTGCTCCTCATAACAGTCATTTCTATATTGTACTCCTCTTGAATAAGCAGTGACTCTCCCAAGTCTTCCAAGCCTGTGCTCTCTCCCTGATCCAGCCTTGCAGACAGCTCATCCCCCCTTCAGGCTCCTCTTCTACACTCTCCACAGAGTACTCGGGATAGCTTATTCTCAATATCATTCTCCAAGATATCTTTGGAAGCCGTGCTACAAAGTATCAATGCAATTACAATAGCATCCGCTGTTTGAACGCAGAGCTCCCCCTCTGAACTCAGCTTGGCCACCTTACCTGCTTCTAGGAGCCGCAATGTAGGTCTACCGACTCTTAACAAAGCAGCTTTCACTCCACTCTTCAAGTTATCCTCTCCCAGCAGGGGGGGTTGTATACTCGCTAACCGAGTAGCATGGGTACTTTTCTCTGCCTTTTTCAGTGGCGCCATATCCCCCATAGCGCTGTCTCTTGCTCAGAAAGGCACAGCCAATAGATCCCTAATCCAAAGGACCAGCGGGAGCTAGCCAACAAGCAGGCACGCCAATAGACTCTCCTCGATGTCCGCCAGTGCTGCCATAGACTACAGTCAAGTCTGAGCATTTACAGCGTCCACAGCTTCCACAGCAAAATCTGGGACAGCACAAAATAAGCCACACCCTTGCTGGTAGAATGTGTAAGTAAACCTTTTTTTTTTTTTTTTAAATATCTTTATTCAAAAAAGTTTCCCCCCCCCCCCCCCCATTTTTCTGTTACAACCAATGTGTTTTTTAGGCATTTACATAGTCTTTTTGCACCAGATACAGATTTGTATTGCTAAATAATAATAATATGCAGATTTAGAGTACTAACACACAAAACATAAATATGGCACATAATACAACATATATATTAATCTTATAGATTCGACAGATTTCTCAGTTATTGCCGCCCGTCATTTTTCTATTCTTCCAGTGCTCAATAGGCAGCCATATCTTGCACCCCATAGCTTTTGCCTTCCTTCCTTTTCTGTCATATATGGCCCTCTCTAAATTATATGTAGATAATAATCTTGCTACCCAAATCTGGAATGACGGTGCAGTTTTATCCTTCCATGCTTTTGCAACAATTATCCTGTATACTGCTGTAGCCATGAATAAGAACTCTGGGTAGATTATATTTTCCTCTGAGCTTACCCCCAGAATTATCAGCTCCTCAGTTAATTTAGTTTTTATTCCCAGTGATTTCTCTAAAAACTCTTCTATTGCCAATTTTAAAGTGTATAATTGTGGACATTGTGCGAACATATGTGTGATATTAGCCTGTGCTGAATTACACCTTGGGCACGTTGTTCCCGTGGAGCCTCCCCAACTAGCTATTCTAGCTGGTGTATAATAAAGTGAGTAGACTGTTTTATAGTGTTGGGTTTGGAGTGTAGCAGAGCATAAAATAGTTCTCCCAAAATCTAAGGAGGTTTGTAAGTCTTCCGGTCGAGCCTTTACCTGTTCTCTCCATTTATTACTGTATTTCTCTCTATCATCAGTTTTGTAAGCTTGTAACTCTGCATACAGCTGTCTTATTGAGCATGAGAGATTGCTTCCCAGATAATCCATTATCTTACACCTCGCCATCCCACCAGCACCCCCCGTTTTTGTATGGAAGTAACTCCTCACTTGCAGATATTTGAAGAGGTTATGTCCAGCTATTTTATACCTATGCTGTATGTTTTGGAACGTTAAGATTGCTCCCCCTTCATCCATTAAATCCCCCATTTTCTTAATCCCTTTCTCGTTCCATTCTTTCATAGCTGTATCCCAGAAAATTTCTATTGGGAGACTATCATTCATATAGAGCCTTAAGTACCGATTATACCTTCCAAGTCCCAGTTTTTTCTTTATCGCTTTCCAAACTTTATATACCGCACTCAGTGTCTTAAATCTTGTATGCTTAAAATATGCAAAGTCCACCGTTGATACCAAAGCGTTTTCTGCCGCTTTACCTAAGAGTGCTTCATATACGTTCGCCGGCCCTTTTCTCCCCTCTTCCTCCTGAGCACTTCCGCCTAATAGACCTTTGGAGTATTGTAGAGCAGCTGCCCAATAATAAAATCTAAAATCAGGTGCTCCCCAGCCTCCTCTTTCTCGTGGTAGTGTTAAAAACCGGTATGCTCTGCGTGTCTTCCCATGTGCCCAAATTAACTTATTTACAACTGATTCTATTTTATTAAACCATAACACTTCAAAGAAGAGTGGGATTGCCCTGAACAAATATAAAAATTTCGGAAAAGTAACCATTTTAATAAAGTTGATTCTACCCATGAGAGTCAAGTGTAGGTTATTTACTCTCTCCAGGTTGCTTTTAACTTTGTCCAGCAATGGTTCCAGATTTATCTCTACTAATTTTTCTAAGTCTGCCGTCACCCTAACACCCAAATACTTTGTGTCTGAGACAACTCTTGCGTCTGCAAATGTGGTGTATATATTCTGAACGTGGAGAAGTGTGGCTCACTGGTTAGAGCAGGCAGACCCTGAAGCAGAGGTCAGACCCGGGACCAGGGTTCAATTCCCGACGCGGCAGGGTCTTGAGCTCAAATGTCCGCGGACTCGATAATTCTCGCTTCGGTGCCTGACCTAATCATGGGTTCACACTCTGCAACTCTGGGCATTAAGCTTGCTTAATCTCAACAACGGCCCCCGCGGCGGGATGCCTGGCTTTCACCTTGGGGATGCCCGTTAGGGGCTATCTCACAGGGAAAAGCCAGGACGGGTTCCCAAGGCAAGCGCCGAGATGCCTCCGGGTAGTCGAGCGCTATATAAGAACATACAAAAAAAAAAAAAAAACAACCTGTGTTTTCCCCCTATTTATTAAATATCCAGAGACCTCTCCGAATTTCCTTGCCTCCTGTTCAATTTCAACCAATGACTCCTCTGGCGTCGGTGTTATGACAGCCACATCATCTGCGTAGGCAAATAATTTGTATTCTTTCCCGTGTAATATAACTGGGGTAATCCTCCTATTTATTATGAGCCTTCTCAGGTAGGGGTCTAAATATATTGCAAATAGTAAGGGTGAAACTGGGCACCCCTGCCTAGTTCCCTGTCTAATCTGCACTGCGTTAGAGTATGATCTATTAATACGAATCCTTGCACTAGGATGTTTATATAGTGCCTGAACTGCAGTTATGTATCCTCGACCTATACCAGCCCACTCCATAGCCTCCCAAAGGTAAGCCCAAGAGACCCTGTCGAAAGCCTTCTCGGCATCCAAAAAGATAGCCGCGACAGGGTCGCCTGTAGCCGCTGCAGCGTCCAATATGGTAATCAGCTGTCTAGTATGTTCAGTGGTTCCTTTCCCTGGTATAAATCCATGTTGTGTAGGGGAAACCACCCTCTCTATCACCTTGCTCAATCTGTTGGCCAGTGCCTTAGAGAATATCTTCGCATCAGCATTAAGCAATGTAATAGGTCTATAAGAACCCGGCTCAGTGGGGGGTTTATCTTTTTTCAATATTACGATTATGTCGGCACCCGCCCAAGACTGAGGAACAGTTCTGCCTCCCTGTGCCAAACAACAGATTATCCAAATGTCTTTGGCTAGTACATCCCAAAAAGTTTTGTAGAATTCTACTGGGATCTGATCTTGTCCCGTTGCTTTGCCAGAAGGTAAACTAAATGTTGCATCTCTTATCTCCTGTAGCGATAATTGCATATCTAATTTATCCCTTTCTTCTGTGCTCAGCCCCTCCTGTAGGTCTTGCCTTAGGTATTCCAAACTTTTTGCCTCTACCTCCTCATCATTTTTATCCTGCTCATATAGTCTCTCATAGAACCTCCTGAAAACCTCCTGGACCTCCTCCACTTTGTTAACAATTGTCCCATTACAGTCCTTAATTTCTTTGATTTCCCCTGCAGCTAGCGTTTGCCTAGTTCTAATTGCGAGTAGATGTCCCACCCTCTCGTTGCATTCGTAACATTTCTCTTTGTGTGCTAAGTATTTTCTTGCTGTTTTTTGTGCCAGAGTAGTCCCTGTTTCTGACCTCTGCATCTCTATAGCCACTAAGATCTGTTCAATAGGTTCTTGTTTTTCTATTGCGTCCACTAGCCTTTTTTCCATCGCCATCAACTTTCTAATATCCTTTAAAGCTGTCCCACACCATATCTGCTGAGGTTGAGTATCTATTTACATCCCAAAACTGCATCATCCATTCTTGCATCCTTATAATGTACTCCTCCTCCTTCAGCAAGCCTCTCTCAAACGTCCATGTCGGGTTTATTTTTCCCCCCCCTGCTTTTTGTAAAGTTGCTAAGCTTAACACCAGTGGATTATGGTCCGACATTATCCTTGGGAGACATTCTATTTTAGCCCTGCTAACTAATGAGCTAGAAATAAAGAAATAGTCCAAGCGGGCAACTGTTTGATGTGGTGCTGAATAGAAAGTGCTACCTGCACCTAACGGATTAAATTCCAGCCATATATCCACCAGCGCGTTGTGTCTAGCGAGATTTTGTATTGCTTTATGCACCCTTTTTTTTCTTCCTTGATAACCACCTCCACTTGCACCTATTACTCCATTCAGCCCATTAATATTAAAATCCCCACAGCAGATCACCGGCTCTGGCCACAAAGCTAGCTCGCTATCCATAAAATCAAATAACTCCGATTCATCTTCGTTTGAACCGTATAGTGAGACCAAAGTACATCTTCCCGCTGTTGTTTCTATGTCTAGCATCACCCATCTCCCTTCAGAATCCTCTTTTTTCTTTTTAATTTTAACAACCCCTTTTCTGGCCAGGACTGCCACCCCCTTCTTTCTTCCTTCTTGACCTGTGCTAGCAAGAATCTCAAACCCCATCTGACCAAGCAAAAATTTATCTTCAGCTGCTACGTGCGTTTCCTGTAGGCAGGTTATATCAATTTTCCAGAATCGCAGCAGCGCGGAGAGCTTCTGTCTTTTCTCCAAATTGTTTAGCCCACAGATATTAATCGTCATTATCCTAACTGCCATATTTCTCGTTTAACTTTTACCAGCGCCTCAGCTATTTTTTTGTCTTTTTCTGTGTATTCTTTTACTGCATCACTACAATCTTTACAATATTTACAAATCTGTATTAAATTACGCCACCACCTTTTCCCCGTGACTTCTTCCCTTCCCCCCCCCCTTTAGGCCCCCCCACCCCGATTGCTGCCCCTCCCCCCCTGTGACAGGCAAATAGGTCCTCCCTGACCTATGTGTGTCCGCTTGGCGTTGTAGAGTCGCTCCCCCTCTCCTCCCCTCTTATCAACTACTACATTAAACTATCAGGCTTAGTGCATTAGTCGAGATATGCATCTGCTTGATTTTGAGTTTCTTCTACTCCCTTCCTTGCCTATTTCCTTCGGGCCCCCCCTTTTTCTTTTAACTCTGTCAGAAATTCCCCCGCTTTTATTTCAGAGAAAAACATTCTGGTGCGGCCCGCTACGATAACCTTCAGTTTTGCTGGAAACAATAAGTATGCCTCTGCTCCTTGGGCCTGAAATGCATTGATCAACTGTCTTAGCCGCCATCTCCTCTCCACTGTTATGTGACAAAAGTCAGGTCTTGCAAAAAAAGTTATCCCTTCCACCATTTTTTTAGCGTCAGGTCTGGCTCTCTCCATTAGCTCCTGCCTTGCAAGAAAGTTTCCGAAAAAAACCAACATAGCCCTGGGGAGCGTTCCTGAGCCTTCCTTGTGGGTTTTCTTTACAAACAGTGGATATCTATGAGCTCTCTGCACTTCTTGTTCCCAGTTCCATGGTGCCTCTGGGAATGCACCCTTAAGCAGCTTGACGACAAAGCCTCTCGGGTCTTGCCCTTCAATCCCTTCCTCTATTCCGAGGAGCCTGGCATTATTTCGCCTCTGGCGATTCTCCAAGTCCTCCACCTTCCACTGCAAATCCTCCATGACCTTAGTCTGCCCCTCTCTGGCTGATTGCCACTCAGTTGCTTCGTCTTCTAGGCGACCAGTTCTTTCCTCAACTCCAATGATTCTTTCCTCAACTTCCTCAAACTTTTTATTTATTTTCCTAATTGAGGCTTGAATCTTTTTCGTGTCATGCCTGGCCCTCTGACTTTCAGTCCTTGCCTCCATTTGCATCTGTTTCAGCGTGGCAAACATTAGGTCCAGTTTCCCTCCATCATTTTGTGTCTCTTTCTCGTCTTCCTTATATATGTTGGAGGTGGCAGAATAGTCCCATACTAGCTTTTTATATGTTCCCTTATGAGTATTCGGGGGGGAGCCTGCTCTTCTGGATGTTGTTTTGCGCTTTTTTTGAGTGCCTCTCCCCCTAGAGCTGTCACTGTCTTCTGAGCTCGATAGTGAGTCAGAGAAATCTCTTTCTTCCTCGCTGCTTGCCAATGTTGAATCTGAACCCTCAGGGACAGAAAAGAACTCTCCATCAGCCCCATCAGCGCGAGCCGTTTCTGCCAGAGTGTTAGATAGGCTATATCCCTCATTATCTGCCCCCAGCGCAGCGTTCTCTTTCTTTTTGGCTTGTACTTGCTCCTCACGAATTTCGGCTTCCACCTCATTGAGGGCCTCAAGCATTTGCCCTGTGTTTAGCATCTCACCCCCACATTTGGCCTCTCTCACCTCTTTGTTCGTGTCCGGGTCTTGGCTTTCGTTCTGCACCCCCTGGGACTGCCTCTGTGCCTGTTCTGATGCAGCGCCGTCTGGCTGAGCTGCTGCATGACTCACCTCTCGGAGCTCCGCGGGAAGCGTGAGCACCGTAATCTCCGGTTGCATAGCAACGTCTCCGCTTGCGTCCTCGAGGACGCTCTGAGCAGCTCCTGCGGGCGGCGCGATTGTCGTGCTCTGCAGGGTTCCCGATGGTCCTGAAGCTCCTGATACCTCCGCTTGGATTTTGGCTCCGAAGACCTCGGATACTAAGGGTTGTCGATACACAGTATCGGTTTTCTTCTTTTCTGCTACATCCCGCGCCGCTGTTGTGTTGCCAGTGCTTCTCATGTCTTTTGTTTGAGTCAGCGCTTTCTCCTTTTCGCCAGCTCTCTCCAGTTTGCGTAGCTGTGTTTTCGTAAGGGTAGAGACCGTGGGGGTTGTCTTTTTGATGTTAGGTGGCACTTTTGTTTTTGGAATAGCGCCCAATTTACCCGATTCTTTTTGTATGAAGTCTTTATTTGTGGCGCCCGGTATGGGTGCTTGTTGCTGCACTTTCTCCTTTCCTCGGGTGCCCATTTCTGCCATCAGTATTTTCCGGAACTTGAAATACCACAATTTCGCTTTTTCCAGTAAGCTAGCAAGGTTAATGGCTCCTCTGTGCTGAATTAAAACGGCGAATTGCATGCTGCTTTCGAATCTCCATTAGTGCCTGAATTTCTGCTTATCTTTGGGAGAGGGGTCTGAGTGCGACTTACTCCCACAGCGCCTCAGCGGCCATCTTGCCTCCCCCCTTGTCCATGTGTAAGTAAACCTTCTGTCCATCTTGTCCCTCACATCACTGTGTCAGGAAAGCCAGCGAGAGCTTTGCTGAGCTGCGAGATGTGGCAGCGTTAGTCCGCCATCTTCCTTCCTCCAGGCCAAGTTCAAGCAAAGGGAGAGGTCAAGGCACTGATTTCTTGCCTGTCTGGCTCCGGTTCTGGTTTGGTAAGGAGTCAAGGTACGACGGGGTACAGCCAGTAAATAATATAACAAGGCTATTGGAGAGTAAATGATATCCTCGACCTATCCCCTAATTAATTCAACAGGTTACTCTATTCAGAGCAGCCTAGATAGTCGTCCCAGGCTCAGTGAGGAATTAGCCAATAAAATCAGCCAGCTTAATTTGGGGCTGAGTGTGAGATGGAAAGAGAACAGCTTATGGCGAAGGAGCCATATTTGGCAGTAATATTGCAGATCTTGCAAGAACAACGGCGTGAAGCCCAGGAGCAACTTGTGCAGATCAGAGCAGACTATCTCAGCATTAAGCTTTCACTGGATAAACTGACGGGCACGGTGGCTAGCATCACAAAGGATGTGACCGAGCTACAAAGTGGAGTAGCAGAAACAGAGGAGTCAGTCACTTCTATTGCGCAAACCATCCAGTCACTTGATTTACAGCTCCAGGCTTGCCAAGCTAAAATTGAGGATCTGGAAAACAGGCAAAGGCGAAATGTCCTAAGATTATTTGGGGTGCCAGAGGGTAAGGAGGATGCTGATCCCCGAGCAATTGTGGTCCAACTACTCCAAAGGGCATTTCCAGATCTATCAGACTGTGACTGGGATTGTCAAGTTCAAAGAGCACACAGGCTCCCTTTAACTATTCAGAGGTCCAATGCCCGGTACCCTCGCCCCATTTTGATTTTTGGGGGGACTTTTTTGCTGAGACAAGCATTGTCCTTTAAGGCTCGCCCCAACTCACCAGTAGTAGTAGACTCCTTATCAATATTTTTTAGATCTGATTTAAGCCGAGCTACTTTGGAAATAAAATGGAAAATGAGACAGCTCATTGACCCACCTAAAGCGTCAGGGGCTCAAGTGTTCCTGCCGGAACCTGCCAGGTTGAAAGTTATCAAAGATGGACTGCTACTATTTTTTTTTTCAGATGCGGAGGCTAAGCTGGCAAGAATCAAATGTCAGACGGCTTGAACATTTGTCATGAACACTTGGAAGGACTGCTTGGAATATGTTGAATTCTATAACCCTACATTTTTTAAATTTTTTACACTTTGTAATTGTGCCTCTGTAAAAGCGTCTGGAGAAGAGTAGATTAGAATTATATAGAGACTGGGCCTGGGTGGCTCTGGGGCTAGTAAGTGTTAAGTTTGTTCATATCTCTCTTTCTTTTTTTTTCATGACTGTGAGAGGCCAGCTGGGGTCGGACTTTGTGGGGCACTGAGATGCAAGCTGCCATATCCAGTGGCAGCGGTTGGGGGAGGGTGATTCCTTCTTGAAGAAACAGGGAGGGGAAGGGTAGGTTGGTTTTAAGGGAGAGCTGATGGGTATTTCAGGGTGGGAGTGGGGTATAAAAAGGGGGCAAATGTCAAAAATAAGGTTTGCAGTCTTATTTTAGGTGGTGGGAATTCAGCAGTTACCATTATTTTTGTTTTGAGGGTTGGGGGTTTGAGGGTTGGTAATTTACCTAAATGGGTATGGCATTGATAAGGTGTTTATCTTGGAATGTGTCTGGATTGAATAGAGGGCTTAAAAGACAACTAGTTTGAGAGGAGCTCAGGGAATATAAACCTCATTTAGTACTTTTAACAGGACCACATTTAGCATTTAACCTCATGCGTGCTTATGATGAGCTCAGCTCATCATGAGGAACGGCTGCGCTGTTTTCATTATGAGCTAACCTCGTCATAACGGCTGCGGCGCTCACACGCAGGGATGATTGTCCCGCTGTGCTGAGCGTTCTGAGGAAACGTGCGTGGCCATGACGAGCTCAGCTCGTCATGAGCACAGCGCCACCGTGCTGCGTGATGAGCCGAGCTCGTCACAAGCAACGGAGCGCTGTGCGCGCCCCCCAGCACAGCGGGGGAATTACCACCGCGGCAAAGGGGTTAAAGATCAAGGTTGGGATTCCAAAATATAATATGTACCTCTCAAAATATGTCAATCTGAGGGACTGCCAACCTTGTGTCTAAAACATTAGACTGTCAAGTTCATAAGGTGCTAGCAGATCAAAGAGGGAAATGGGCTATTGCTCAAATTGAGATTATTACTGTGACATCTGTGTTTTGTGTTATGAATGGTCCCAACATTGACGATCCGACAATATTTGATGATATCTGTTTTAAAATTAGTGGGATGGCAGGGTGAGGTGGGTTTGATGGGAGATTTTAATTTTGTTATCAACTATGGTACGGACTTTACTAGCCGGCCACTTGCCCTAAGAATGATAAAGGTGAGAGCTTCTATTTTAGAACTTGGGCGATTACATTCGCAGCAGGATGTATGGCGTTTTCTGTAACCAATGACACCGGGATAGATGTTCTACTCTGCGCCACATCGGCAGTACTCTAGGATTGACATGGCCTGGGTTTCATATTCTATCTTGGTGGGGGCTAACATGGAGATCTGTCCCAGGATTACATCTAACCACAACCCCATATTTTTTTCATTTAGGGCTAACTACATTCCTAAAACTGCTTGTGTATTTACCTTTCCACTGTATTTGGTTACAGATTCTGATTTCTTGGTTTTCATTGCTAAAGAATTCTCTGAATATCTTACAGATAATATAGGGTCCACCCGCTTTGGGTTGTATGGGATGCTATGAAAGCATTTATTAGGGGAGTCACTCAGCAGTTCTTCAGCTAACAGAATAGGGAACGGGAGAGACAGACTAAGGATGCTTATCAAAAGCTTATCAGTTGTGAGCTTCAGCATGCTGAGGCCGTTTGTCTACAAAAGTTAGATCAAGATTCTTTGTATGGTTCCCTTCTAGACCATCGGGCAGTGATAAATAGGGTTTTGAAAGAAAAAGTAGCGGCTTGCTTTACTAAGCATAAGACTTTACAATATGAATACGGGGATAGGATAGAGAAAGTTTTAGCTCACCAACTTATGGATAATCATCTTAAAACTATGAATAAGGCTATTAGGGCGAGGGAGGCACTATTTATAGATGCCCCCAGGAGATAGCTAATCAGTTTTCTATCTTTTATCAGCAAGCAACTGTATTTCACAGATCTATCACATGATTTAAGTGATATGCAGAGCTACTTACAAGGGAGCAATCTGCCGACTTTGACAGAAGAGGATTCTCTGTTACTAGAGCAGGAGATTACAGCGGAGGAGTTACTGGAAGCTATTGTGGGGCTATCTTCAGGGAAGGCAACTGGAGATGATGCCCTCTGGGTAGAGCTCTATAAATGCTGTAAAAAGCCTCCTGGCTCCAGTGTTATGAGATGAAATCTCTCAAGTTTGGATCACTGGACGAGTTCCAGATTCATGGAATGTGACCAATATAATCTTTTTTGGCTTTTGTTGGTCTTAGGGGGTGAGAGCCAGATGTTTTAATATTGAATTAATGACCCTATCTATTTTAAACGTGTAGCATAAAAGCAAAGGACCCAACCTTCCTGAACTACATAAATACCTTTGACATCATAGCGCTTCAGGAATGTTGGGATCTGACACCTATAAATCTGGACGGCTACAGCACACACTTTACCCCATCCATCCAGTCACGCAGAGGTAGGCCTTCGGGAGGTCTTTGCTTTTATGTCTCAAACAGACTAAATGTAACATTAGAACGCGTTGAGCTCCCTCCAACTGACCCTAGCTCAAAGTCCTTTTGTCGCTCCCTACAGGCCTTCAAAATGTCCGGGAAAGAGGCAGTCAGTTCTCTCATTATAAATCTATATAACAGCGCACAGAGAGACTACCAACCAAAATTTATAGAGTTTCTTTCCAAACTCATTAAGAAGGGTATGGGAGGGTCCTGCTCAGACAGATGCTTAATTATATTAGGCGATTTTAATTGTCACCTATGCCCATACAGTGGAACCAGGGTTTGTGATCAAAGAGCCCCAAATGGAGAACATACTACCCAATTTTAACATTCAACCATGGGATCCCAACTGAACAATTTATTACATGAATGGGATCTGGGCTTCTTCAACGATTGAACAGTGCCCCCAACCGACTTTCTACCCACATTTCATGGAAGGGGATCGCTCACGACAATAGACTTCTTCCTCTTGTCTCACAGTCATCACGGCGACGCTCTAGAAATTATTAGAGAGGAGCTGGTTCTGAGCGATCACTATCCCATCAGTGCCAAAATATATTCCCCCTCCAGTGGAACTAAGCCTAGGAGCAATATAGAAAATCTTTTCTCACATACCAATTCTCTTTCATCAAGAAACGGATACACTATAAAATGGGCTAAAATTGACACTTCGAAATTTCTTGAAAATCTGATCATAACTGTCCCTGATCTCTTCCGGTCTTGCCTAGAACTCCCTCCCAATCCACAAGAAATCATCCTCGCCTTTGACCAAATTGCCTCGCAAATTAGAAAAAATTTGACCAGAACTCACAACAAAAGCAATGTTTCCAAGAGCGGTGGTTGGTTTGACCATGAGTGTTCAAACACTCATAACATCCTGAAGGCCACCCTTAACAAATCCCCAAAAAAACGGATGGAAATTAGATCCGCCCGTGCTGCTTATAAACAGGCAATTAAAAACAGAAAAAAGGAACTGAAAACTGCGACCTGGGAAGCTCTGTTGAAAGCTAGTACCCTAAGAGACAATACGGCCTTCTGGAGGGAGGTCAATGCCCCCTTTTTCAGCGACAGGTCAACAGACCGCATAGAAATTGCCATCACGGAAGAAGTTTGGATACATCATTTTACCGAACTGTACAAACTAGATGACCAGATTGAACCACTTAACCCCGTAACTCAACCAATGGAGAGTAATGAGTCGCAAATCAACAACACGGAGCCGTTTCCACTATCCATCTACTTTAACTATTCAGATGTGGAACTGGCTATCCTTGAAAGTTCTAATGCCAAAGCTCCCGGTCCAGACGGAATCCCTATAGATCTATTTAAAGACAATATTCAACTATGGGCACCTATTCTTACAAACGTCCTCAACTCTTATGCCCGCAAAGGATTCCCCGTAACATGGCAAGAAGCGATCATAATACCCATCTTCAAAAAAGGTGAAAGAACGGACCCAAAATGTTATAGACCAATTTCCTTATTTGACTCCATGATGAAGGTGGCCGGGAGAGTCCTGTTGAACCAATTACAAACATGGGCTCAGGAAAAATAACATTTTGTCTAAATTTCAATATGGGTTCGTTTCTGGTCTCGGGACAGTGGAACAATGCTTAAATTTAGCTCTGATCATCGACAAATACGTGTTGGCAAAAAGGGGCAATATATACATGACTTTCGTGGACTTAAGCTCTGCTTTTGATTGCCTTAACCACAGCTTACTCTGATCTACCCTCATCAGCATGGGCGTTGACCCTAACATCTTAGCCTTCATAAAAGAACTATATCGAGGGGCTGGGGCCAAGGTTCGCTACGGAAAGGACGGAGCCTGCACGAGCAAGTTCCCTATTAAAAAGGGGGTCAGGCAGGGCTGCATCCTTGCCCCCTTTCTTTTTAATTTGTACATTAACAGCGTTGCCGACTGCCTGGCCAATTTAGATGTTGACTATCCAAAAATAAATGGCCTCGCGGTTCCAATTCTTTTATATGCGGACGACGCCGTTATCATGTCCAGGACCCAATTAGGGCTTCAAAAAGCTTTGTCAGCCTTTTCCACCTTTATGGGCTCGAGAGGCCTCAAGATCAATGTAAGTAAAACTTTCACAATGTGTTGCAGTAACAAAAAGAACATTTCCTGCAATACGTTCATTGATGCAACCAAGATCAGCCTCACGAAAACCTTCACTTACCTGGGTATACTTTTTAGCAGCACAGGATCATGGAAGAATGCCGTACACATCCGAAATTTGGCTTTTATCAGACAAATCGGAGCCTTGAAGAAATTTGCTACTAAACTAGGTGGGAAACCGGTTAGGATTTTGTTGGACATATTTGCTGCCAAATGCGTCTCTACCGCAACATACGGAGCAGGTATCTGGGGCCTGGTGGACTGTGGAGAGATACAAACCAGCGAGAATGCATTTTTAAGATTTTTGCTGGCTGTTCCTCGATCTATTTCAACCACAGTCTGTCACAATGAGCTAGCACGAGTATATATCTCGGACACAATCAAAATCGCACAAATTCTGCTATGGCATAAAGTATGGTCCTTGGAAAAAACGGTGTTAAACCAGGACGTAATTAAGGATTGTATGGCCTTAACTAACTCAGGAAAAATACCCTGGCTCGCCTATGTACAGAAATTTTTAACCTCATTGGATCTAGCTGATATGTATATTAACCCCACTATGTGTCAAACGATTTCTAAAAAGGACCTCAAGGCTCGCTGTTTAGGTCTACTTTTAGACAGACGTTCTTATCTTGAAGGTAACAAACCATCGATCGCTCATCACAACCTCTTACTTTACGATGCTGGCATCCCACCTTATCTTTCCCCGATTCTTACAACCTATACGAGAATGTTGCTAACAAGGATGAGGACGGATTGTTTCTTCCGTCTACTAACATTTCCCACGGTAAATGACTGGTCGACTACCCTGGTGGCCTGTCCTTGTGACAATGTTTCCAAGCAATCCAACATTCACGTTATTTTATTCTGCAAATTTTATGACTGGGGCAGAAGGAAACATCTTCTCCCACTTTTGAAACTGTGGGGCTTAAGACAGTGCAGGCCAGCCTTACTCAAGCTATACATGCTCGAAGATGAACTTACAATCATTGCAGCTACTAGCTTCCTGAAATTTGCAGTAAGGTGTAGAGCTTCCATGAACTAACTGTCTTCTGTTCCCCGACAGCCATAATTTGCACAATCTTAAATCTTAAATCTTTTTGTTTCTTTTCCAAAAATTGAATGCTGTATGTTTTATGATTGAGCTTCGCACTCATTTTATGCTGTATTACATGTGCTTTTATGATTTCCTATGTAAAAATCGAATAAAGCTTTATTTGAATTGAATTGAATAAACGTGTACGGTTCAAGACTATTAGAGATTGTGTACATATCTGTCAGGGCATAAAAATTAGACTTCCTCTATCTCTTGTCCACAGCAGACGTCCTCTTTGGGGGAATCCAATGCTGTCTGGAAAACTTCAGGATGGTACGGCTAGCCCGTGGGGAAGGTATGGGGTATATTCTTTGGGACAACTATATGATTATAATGGTTTTAAGACATTTGAGAATCTCCAGCTGATGTTTGATATCCCTCAAAGCCTGTTTTTTTAAATATCTAAAGGTTAGGGTTTACTTAATTAGAAACTTAGCAGTTCAGAGTGTCTCTGGATCAGATATGTGGGAGTGTATGTAGGTTCGGACCCAGCAGGCCACCATTAGTAAAGTGTATCAAATTATTTTCCAGAGCTGAACAGAGGGTTGTGAGAAATTTACTTTAAAGTGGAGTGAAATTCTGAGGGAAAATATTACTATAGAAAATATGAAGATAGCTTTGGACGGATGTATGACGTTACAACGCATACTTTTACCACGCATACCTTTACAACGCGGTATTTACAACGAATACCATTACAACGCATAGCGCTTAGAGGTGCTGGATAGTGGTAAGTATAATTTTCTATTCCAACTCCAGTCCCCGTGGACACTAGGGAAGGTGTTGGATAGAAAATTAAACTTATTCCCTATCCTAGAGCGCCCCCCAGCGCAATGCGTTGTAATGGTATGCGTGGTAATGCCTGCTTTGTAATGGTAGTGCGTTGTAAAAAATGCGTGCTAAAGGTTGTATACCGCTTTGGACACTATTGCACGCTCCGTACACTCTGTGAACTTATGGCTGCTGCAATTTTGGACACTTTGTCTACTTTATTATACCCCTGAAAGGATTGCAAGATGGTCTCAAGGTGGGGCAGTTTGGGGGGATCCAGGGAGGGACACAGCAGAACTGCCCTAAATGCTGGCTTTATGCAGCTGGCATTGTTCATATGTTTATGTGTCCTGCCTTAAAGTTGGTCTGGGTTAAGATTTCAGTAGTAATTAAATCTAGACTTGGCGGAGATCTCATGTTTTCGATAGAGGAAAAAATGTTAGGGTACAAGGAAGATTGCGGTCAGAATAGGCCTTTATTGACAATTACGTTGGTTGCTGCCCGGCTGGCAATAGCTAGAGCCTGGATCTCTCCTAAACCCCCTACCGAGATGGAATGGTGGCTAATCCTTAAAGAAACCGGGGAAAGGGAAAAAGCGCACACGCTATAGTTAGGGGGTATTCAGGCTCTGCAAAAATATGGGTCCATATGGGGCTGCTTAGAAGAGCCGTAAAGCATATGTTAAAAGGTTATTGATTGCCATATGGATATATGGATGTGAAATACTGCAGGAGAGTTCCCATTGCTTTGTTTTTTCTTTTGCTTTGTTTCTGCTTTCTATATTATGTCTTTTTCTTTTTGCTGATTGTATGACTGTACTTCTTCTTGACAAAAATGTTTTCAACATTTACAGTACATTAATTAACAATACCAATAAATAAAACATAATAATACATTAAGTATATTTAATATAATGATACATTTATCAATTAATAAAAATGTATTACCAATTAATAATTAATTAACAATAAATTAATAATCAACAGCAATGAATAAAACATAATAATTAATTATATGTAATAAAATTACTTCCCACCCTATTCCTCTTTAAACCCACAACCCGCTGTACATAAAAAATAACATAATTAATTGAAATATCAATTAATCAATTAATAAACATTATTTACCAATTAATAATTAGTTAACAATAATTAACAATACATTCATTACCATAACAATAACTATATAAATAGTAATACATTAATAATATAATGATACATTAATCAATTAGTAAACATTAATTACCAATGAATAATTAATTAACAATAGATTAATATCAATCAATCAATATTGACATATCAATTAATTAGTTATAATTAGATTACTTCCCACCCTATTCCCCAATAAACCCACAGCCCGCTCTGATACTAAAATGCAAAATTTACATTAAAAAATTTACTAATTTCTAAACATTTATTACATATAGTTAAAAGTAATAAAAATTAATTAGAACATGTTTTAAACATACATATAAAATACATACTAAAATACATAACAATAATATAAATATCAATATAATTAACAACAATATTTTTGCTAAAGATATTACTTACTTCGATATTACTTACTTCGTTATAAAAAAAAATATTACTTACCTTAAGGTTGATATTCTGGTCAGCAATATTCTTGACATTGATATTCTGTCCCAACGATATAAAAAAATCAATATTAGTGTAGGTCGATATTAAAAAATCTATATTTTGACTGCACACCCTACTTGCTCTAATCGTACAGAGTCCCTCCCTCCTTTCCTTGAACAAGACTATGCTTTTCCTCCTCTGTCAGTTTATCAGCTCAATACTGATAAGTCAGAAATACTACCTCTAAATGTTTATGTAATAAGCAACTTTTCACTCATAATGGTTTTGCTAGGCACCCCACAAAAATAAAATATTTGGGGCTGCGGTTTTCACGGACTATTTAGGACACCCTCAAAGTAAACTTCAATTACACTACTGGGAAATTAAACAATAACCTTATCCATTGGCATCCATTATTTCTCTCTTGTTGGGGTAGGATCAAGTCTATCCAAAAGATGCTCACTGTTCTGATTAGATATTATCTCTTTGATTCCAATCACATTCCCGCTATATTAAAAGAATTGATTCCCTTTTACCAAAGTTTTGTTAGAAAGGTAAATCACCATGTATAGTTCTTTCAATTTTGAAAAGAGATAAATCTGACAGTGGTCTCAAATGTCAACATTTTAAGAAGTATCATTATGCTTTCTCTTTTAAACTATCCAGTCAATGGCTTTCTTCTGACCTCCCCTTCTATCCTCCCTTATGGATATTGTTGGAGAAGTCTCTCATTTCCCCTTTTGACTTTAAGGAAGTCCTCCCTTTCACAACGAATATCTCACAAATACTTACTCCAGTTGATAACCATTCTTGTAACATTTGATGCCTCTTTTACCTTCTACTTATCCCTCTATGGCTACATTTCAAAAACAACCTATTTGGCCTAATAAATCTCTACAAATTAACAAGCGTTCCTTATATTGTAAAACATGACATACTAAAGAGTTGTGCTGGTTATCACAACTTTTTAAGGACTATCAGATCCTGTCCTTTTTCTGATCTCCAAGCTCAATTTTTCCCATCATTTACCTATAGAAAAAAAATATGATCTTCTAAAAACTACTAACACTCATTACATTTCCATGCTACCTCACACGTCCCCTTTCCCTCTACATCAGCAATACGTTCCCTTTAATAGGTACCACCCCTTCTGCTTCTTATAAGTCAATCCATGTTATCCATGATAGAACTAAACCAAAACTGAGTTATCTTGGGAAAAACATTTGATAGGAAGTTGGCCAACTGTGCTGTGGGGTAGGATCTGGCTTAAACTTCATAAATCCACTTGAGCTGCAAATAGTACATAAACTCTTTTCTTTTTTTAACACCATCCATTATGTACTCCCATGACCCTAATTCCTCATCTCCAAACGCAAGTTTCTCTTACTGGTCAGGTTCATGCTCAAATGCTGATTTTAAACATATGCTGCTCGAATGCCCTTCCATATTCCAGTTTTTTTAAACTGGTATGGCAGCAAATAATAAGATTGTCAAGACTGATATTCCATTGTCCTTAACAAATGTTTTCCTGGGCAGATTAGCTCCTCAGTGGCCTCACTTAACTCCAAGTCATAAGCTGATACATTGATTATCATCTGTTGCTTTCCATTTCAAAACGTACATTTGGAAACAAGCCCATAATGTTACCTTTTCATTTTGGTGGAACGCTATATCTTTCCATAATAGACTGTATACCAACTATATCTCTCCTATATTGTTAGCTATAAATAGATATTTGTTATGGCTTTCCATGACTGCTTATTTATTTCACTGTAGTTCAATTGTAAACAAAACTGTCACTGTGTCTGATGAAGGAAGGAATCCCCCGAGAACTCTTTCATATGTCTTTTTTATATTTATATTATTTACTTATCATGTAGTGTTACAAATGTGTATAGGTAATGTTTGCTTTTCTCCTTTTCATAATGTCTATCGTTTCTATTAGTATTAATGTATCTCTTTTATTGCATAAATGTACATATCCTTATTCCTCCTCCTTCCTTGGTCGACCGTGTCGAAAAAATGGGGATCCACTCCGCAGCGAGAGACCTGCTTGCCTCCTTCCTGGCCAATAGAACTCAGGCGGTAACCCTTGGACCATTTCGATCTGCCAAATTGTCGCTGCCGTGTGGGGTTCCGCAAGGCTCATCCCTTAGTCCGACACTTTTTAACATCTATGTGTCGGACCTTGCCAGTGTCATCAAGGCACATGGGATGAGCCTAACCTCGTACGCAGACGACACACAGTTGGTGTTGGCCATTAAGGGTGACGGACAGGAGGTGGCAGAAAGGTTCCAAAGTGGCATGATAGCTATCGGTGAGTGGATGGCAGGAAACTGCCTGAAGCTCAACTCCGAGAAAACGGAGGTCGTAATCTTTGGCAGTCTCCTGCCACCGTGGCCCGATATCTGGTGGCCATCAACATCTGGCACCCCACCTTGCCCGACCCCCAAGGTGAGGAATCTGGGAGTCACCTTTGACAATCAGCTGAACTTCATGGCTCATGCCAATAAGGTAGCGTCCACGGCCCACTTTAAACTCAGAATAATTAGGAAAATCTTGCCTTTTCTGCCTGACACAGCCGCCAAGACCCTGGTCACGTCATTGGTTCTAAGTTCATTAGACTACTGCAACGGACTCTTTCTGAATGTACAATCTAGAGTCACAAAGAAGTTGCAGATGGTACAAAATGCGGCAGCACGCTTGCTGTCCAAAAAACCAAAATTCGCACCCATCTCAGATACTCTAAGGTCCTACCATTGGTTGTCCATTCAAAACAGGATAAAGTTTAAAGCGATGTGCATAGTTTACAAAGTAATGCAGGATCAGGGGCCTCGCTTCCTTAAAGATCACCTAATACCCTATAGTCCGGCTAGAAAGCTACGATCCTCAGCACTTAACCAATTAGTGGTCCCACGTACCAGAACTGTGACTTGGGGTGACCGCCGTTTCCTAGTTGCGGCCCCCAAGATCTGGAACACCTTACCATATCACATTAAAGCCAGTCCATCGCTCCTACAGTTTAGGAAAAAGCTGAAGACGTGGTTATTTAACCAATAAATGTAGCACACCAGCCGCATCCTTACCTCTAGGGAATGACATTACTGCAGTCCAGCGCCGAGACACCCAAGGGTAATTGTTCGCGCTTTATAAATGTCAGAAAATAAATAAATAAATAAATAAATTCCTTCCCTCTTACTTCCTATACAGTTACATGTTTTCTGCTCCCTAACATATTTTTTCTCTGAACTCATACACATATTTCAACAGCATTGTATTTGCTATAAATTGTATTTATTTCCTATTATTACTGTCTTATTTGATTATCTTTGCTTGTGGAATCTATTGAGTGCTATTTATTGTTTAGAATACACTCAAACTAAAGAAAAAACAACATAAGTACTGGTAAGTAATAATAATTCCTAAAACTATTAGCAATCGACCATGCCTAAGCTTGAAGTAACTTCCTTTCCAGTGTAAATGTGATGTGAATCTTGCCCAAAAACCGAGAAGTGACCTGTTCACATTGTAGTAAAGATAATAAACACTCTTGATCTCATCACTAAGAATGATGTTTAATAAGATAGTACAGCAGAAGATCAGACATCCACAAGTGATGGGTGTTGACGTTTTCTAATTAGTTTCTTGAACTCCTGTTTAGACCAAGTTAGCTGTTTCTGTAAAAAAAAAAAAAAACTTGATTAATGCCATGAGCCACCACATTGCTTTTCGTATTCTCAAACACAGATGATTAGTGCATATTTTAGAGGCTCAACTCTTTCATCAAGATGTTTCTGACATTTTCTAAGTGCATTCTTACAGGATTGGCTACTTCTTCGGAAGGCTATTGCTCTACTGACGTCTAATTTCATCTTTAATGATGCATTAAATCCCCAGTGTTTCATAAACACTCATTAAGCGCTGCCAAGAATACAGCTATTTTATACAAATCCAACTTTGTTTGGCTAAGAATCGTTCCAACACGCTTGGGGATAATCAATACGGACACATCTTATTTGAGATTTGACACAGTTCTGTAATCCCATTCAAGTAAACATACTTGATTTACACAGTTAAGCAGTTGCTTATTAAACAGCTTCCTTATAACTCAATTACTTGCTGGGCCAAGCACGCTCTTATTCTGGAGCCTACTTATAAATTTGAACAACATAAACGGATATATGGGTGTAAGAAGAACCTATATTATAAGCGAAAACAAACTACTCCTGATTGCATTAAAAATTAATTCTATGCATTTTACACCAAGGGTGTAGACCACCACTTTGAGCCACATAAAATGTCCCAAGCAAAGAGCTCGATCCTGACCCTTTAAATGAAGGCCTGTATGACTTGTATCCCTGAGGAAATTTTGCAGAAAGTCTTCAAAATGATAAATTTACAGCTTCATTTCTAATTCTATGTTTCTGCTTTCCTTATTTCTCTTTTTCATTCCTTACTTTTTTCGGTGTCGCATAGGCAGTGCATGCGCTGCCCTGCCTCTCCGAGGCATCAAGTAATCAGTATGTTGGGAGAAACTCTGCCTATTGCCGGGTAATTTCTGTTGCTGCTTGCCATTAGTTTAACTTTGTCATTGCTTTTATTAGCTGTTTTTATTATTGTCAGTTGATGCGATACTCTCTTTCGTTTAGTCTGGAAGCAGCAGCGCCTAACTACATTTTTTGTCCGCTTTGTGTGTTCATCTGTAGTTGTTGAGCACTATGGGCCAGATGTAGGTGGCCGTTTAAGGCCATTTACCGAGCGGTAACAGCCGATTTAGGCCGTTACCGATCGGTAAATGGGTGACAGGTATGTAGGGGGCATTATTTTACTGAATCGGTAAAATTACAGATTCGGTAATTTTACCGATTCGCTAAAATAAAAATTTGGTAATTTTACCGATTCTGAGGCACCCAGATGTAGGTGGGACTCTTCAGAGTGCCAGAGGCCTTACCCAATCGATATTTTACCATCAAATCCAATTTGATGGTAAAATACCGATTCCGGTGTGCATGCACATGTGTGCATGCACACCTATGCCATGTGACAGGCAGACCTGCCCTTAGGGCATGTATGCCTGCCACATGGCACCCGAGCCTGTTTTGGGGGTGCCAGAGGGTGTCAAAGTGACACCCCCTGCACCCTTGGGAAAATCGGTATTTACCGATTCGGTAAATACCGAATCGGTAATGCCCATTCATTCCTATGGGCTTCAAAGCCCATAGGAATGAATGGGCATTACCGATTCGGTATTTACCGAATCGGTAAATACCGAACTCTTCCGAATCGGTATTCCAGCACATCTGGAATACCTACATCTCCACCCCTTAGATTTACCGATTTTTAATTACTGAATCGGTAAAATTCGGTAATTAAAAATCGGTAAATCTATTTTACCTACAGCTGGCTCTTAATTCTTTTATGCGGCCAGAAGCAGTCATGTAAGGTGGCTGGTTTTCGATGCGTTCAACTGTGAGGTTGTTGTCAGTGCGAATATGTGTCACAGACAAGCAGCTTATGATTATAATTCACTGCTGTTGCCCAGTAACCTAGCAGCTTCATGCTCCTGACTCGCAAGAGCATGAAAGAGTCTCAAGCCTTGGTGCTGGTTCCACTGTTCCTCCTCAAGACTTGTAAGAGTGTCATTAACAATGCTCATACTGAACCACTTAAATGCTGATCATAGCACCTCTGAGCCAAGAGTACAGCAGCCCCGCCCCCTTGGAACCGTGAGATGAAACTGGATAGTTTCCTTGCACGGTGTCCCTTGAAAGTCAGTAGGCACTCTTTTAATTTACTTTTAGCACAATCCGCTTTGAGTGTGGACCCCTTGTGTGCTGCTTATGATCATAGGCATTTGGAGGTCTCCTGTTCTTTTGGATCGCAACCTAGGCTTCATCCTGGACTTCTCCCTCACAATGACCAAACAAGTCAACGCTGTCTCATCTTCATGCTTCAACACCCTGCGCATGCTCCAAAAGATCTTCCTGTAGATCCCCACAAGCACCACAAAGACGGTCACCCAGGCCCTCGTCACCAGCAGTCTGGACTACGGGAACGCCCTCTACGCCGGAACCACAGCCAAACTACAGAAAAGACTCCAACGCATACAGAACCCTTCCGCATGACTCATCCTGGACATACCCCAACACAGCCACATCTCTACCCACCTGAGAGACCTGCACTGGCTCCCCGTCAGCAAAAGGATCACGTTCAGGCTCCTCACCCACACTAACAAAGCTCTCCACGACACCGGCCCGAATATCTCAACAACCGCCTCACGTTCTACACACCCACCAGACAACTCCGCTCCGCCAGCCTCCTCCTCGCCACCGTCCCACGAATTCGCGGAACCACCACCGGAGGAAGATCCTTCTCCTACCTGGCTGCCAAGATGTGGAACTCCCTCCCCACCCACCTACGGCTGTCCCAATACCACCTCTCCTTCAGGAAGCAACTCAAGACCTGGCTCTTTGAGCAGTAGCAGCCTCCCCCCCCCAGTGCTTTGAGACCCTTGCGGGTGAGTAGCACGCTCTATCAAAAGCCTGATTGATGATTGATTGATTGATTGATTGATTGATTGGAAGCATTTTACTCCCGCCCCCACCCAGCTTGTTGGGCAATGGTACCTATCCCCGGACTCAGCTTGATTTGCAACATATCTCTAATCTAGCAGTCGGGGTCTGTCTCTTGAGAGCGCCCCCGCCGCTCCCCTAATGACATTACTTCTAGTAGGGTTTGTTTAAAGAAACCACAAAGTGGGCCCTATCTGCCGCTTAATACCCTCTGAAATATCTCACTTTGATGCCAACCTCCACATTGTTTAAACTGCTAATTGTTTCCCTCTCAGAAATTTTCAATACACAGCTGCACTTCCTGACTGATGTATTAACAGGCGCGATAACACAAGTAGTTAAGTTGCTTATCTGTATTTCATGATAAGCTACCTAAATGTTACTGTAGTATATTCAAACCTTCAAACTCGGGAAGGGTTGGGGGGGCAGTGGTTCCCTTACAGTCAGCGGAAATTAGTTGTATTGTATAAAATATTTGAATCCTGGCCTGCGCTATCAAACAACTGTGCCTTCCTCACCGTGCATGTGTGACTTGCTTCGTCATACGTCATTGCAGGTTGCGCTTTACTGTGGGTCGGGGGCAGAACTCGGCACGGATCCAGATTCCTAAAAGCTGATACTGGATAAAATCAGCCACAAACACGCAGCATTTAATGCACGTGGCTATAAAAGTCTCAGCGGAGCCCACAGCTTCATGGCTGTATTTTTGCGTGCATTTCAAGAGGCCAGTTTTGGAGACAAAATGAAGGTAGTTCCATGCGCAGACAGGGTGACTGCCCTCTGCAAATTTCAGAAATCTTTATTTTTATTAGCATTTAAATGTAAATCTCTATCCGTAAACACTTCAATCAGTTTCATGTTTGTTTCTATTTTGATTGACTTTCTTGGTAGGTGCACAAGGACTCCAAATGCACAGTTCTGATCAAAAATGTATTCCAAAGTTTGCCAGACATTCTTACACATTTCTGATGTTGGTGCATTCATAATTAAACAGAGTCTGTGAAGGGAATAGGCAAATACCTTAAAACCTGTTTACTTGACAAAACACATCCAATGCTGTAAATAGGAAAACCAGTAAACAGAGCATTTTGTGGAAATGAACGTGAATGTCTCCTTTTTTTAATGTTTTTTGCAGGTACCCCTCACATTGCATACTTCTGTTCATAATGATAGTAATTTAAAAGTAAACTGAGATGTGAGTGACAGTTACTGATAGTCGACAGAGACTGTCAACAACTTATGAAGCCTTCCTTTGCTGACCCTGCTTGACACATAGGGAGCAAAGCAATAGGTCTTGCATTTACGAGAGCTTGAGCCATTGGCTTTGCAAATGACAATGCATTTTATTTGTGTGTTTTGAAAAACTGCGAGGGTGCACTTTGTACTTGTAGTCCTTGCTTACGAGATGCAAGGCTGGCAATAACTGCGCCTATTTTACTACCAGCCTTGCTTCTCATAAGCAAGGACTAGAAGGAGAAAGTGCATGTTTACATACCGCTTGCAGCTTTTCAATACACATAAATAAAAGGCATTGTCATTTACAATGTCATTAGCTCAGACACTCGCAAATGCAAATGCTTGTTTTTTTCTTGTTACCTTCCTTTCCAAACTTAGGGGCCCATTATTATGGGGGACGGAGGCACCACCGCGATGCTGGCAGTGGCGGAAAATGCCAGTTTCCTCACGTGAGCAGCGGTCCTCACGTCCGCCATATTAGTATGGCTAAACATAGTCCATCTCCCGTCTGCCGCGGTGCGATGTGAACCACCATCAAAAAGAGCCCGCCACCAAGGCGGGGGCAGCCAATGGAGACCCACCGCCGTGTGGAATGACCTCCCATCCGCTGTCCAAATCAGGATGCCCCAAACAGCCAGTCGCACCGCAGCGGAGAAACTGCCCAACCAGAGATGGTGGAAAAACAACAGCAGAGCGGGAAACCAGATCCCTGGTCCACACCACCCGGCTCAAACCGCTATAGATCCAGCTCTATATGTCTTCCCAGTACTGTACCTGATACAGTAAAAGCAACTCATGCACCGTCACTGACGCTGCCGCAGGTACGCAATAACACAACTCCGCACACAACAACAACACACAATACCTGGGCAGCTATAGGGTTCCTGTCCACACAAGACATTCTGGTGGAAACAGGAACACATCCACAAGTGTACCCACAAATGTCCTGCCTGCCTACAAATCACCTGTCCGCATCCAGGTCACCCACCAACTGAGATATTTATTCAATGTTTCAGTCACGTCACCGCAGCTGTGAAGACGTGGGAAAACAGGCGCACAATGCAGAAGGCAGGACCATCACCAGGCATTGGCAGGGCACAAAGAACAAAGGGCCACACCTCTACCCTACACATACCAAGCCCCCCAACCAAACATAAAGGGACATGCTATGTGCCACCCCTGTGCACCCTCATGCACAAGAACTAGCCAGGTAAACCAACACCCTGCACCACACACTAAACAACCAGGGAGACAGTCTCAGCAGGGGGGAGCTGCAGAGGAACACACAGCACAGAAGCTCGGGGCCAGGGCAACCCACACACCACACCCACACTAAACACATGACCAGAAAATAGAGTCCAAGCACAAAATGAACATCCACAGAGAGCATGATAAACTAGCCAACTTGACACACAGCCTGTCAAGTTACACACACATATCTTACACTGACACACAGCCAAATACTCAGACCAGATGTCAGCAGCAATGGAGGACTACAAATAGGAAAGTCAAAGTGAGATGCATGCAAATGGAAGGCCAAGGATACAACCATTAAGCATGTGTACATCACATGCAAGAGAAGGAATATATAACGACACCCTTAGCACATCAAATCACACTTGGCTGGCACAGTGAGTAAAATCAAACCACAGTTACTTTTGGGCAACAACTCAGGGAGACAGCAAGGCAAACCATGTATAGGCACAGGGACAAATGGAAGTCTCTGAAGTCCAACAGTGAGCAGCCACACATCTGCATCCAACTACTTTATAGGTGTATGTCATCAGCACAATACACAGGGCCCAGGGACACACTCCATGACTGTCAAACATAAGTAGGATCCTTCACAACCCCCACCCTCACACCTGCAGCACACAACACCAGTGTCAAAGACACAGAAAGTTGCCAATAAGGTCCAGTCAATACATTGACAAACAAGTACACTCCGAGGGGGGCATTCACAAACATCACACACGCACTCAGGGATGCCTGAACCAATGCTGGCACAAAAACAATAGTTAAACACAAAAATCACAAACAACATACACCGAAGGACAGCAAGACCATACCTGTGCAGTAAAACAGTCTAAAGGCAATGGGAGCCCAGACAGAACAGGAGTATACAACATCAGCATCCAGGAACAATGCACAGACAACATACCCAAACACAGACAAGAAGTGCATCATCTCAAAACAATCATGGACACAAATTGGGACCAATGAACCTACAATGAAACACAGACAGACATACCACACCACCCATCAAGTCAACATGGTGTCATAGTGTACCACATGCATGCACATGCACAATCCTGACAAATGACAGGTCACATATGAAATGAGAAACCCCAAAGGGTGCACCCAAAACAAGCCCAGGAACAAGATTAGCACTAGGTGCATGTGACAGACACACACGCAATGCACACCACACTGGCAACACACATCCGAATGAATCACAACCCACTAACAAGACACACACAATGAGATGCAAATAGAACATCACAAACAGAGCATCTGGCAGCGGCAAGAGACAACACAGTCCAAACACTGCACATACCCACATTAAACGTACAACAGATACACATGCCAATACATCACAATACAAACACAGCAGGACATCGGGGGGGCACTAGGCAAGGACAAGGCAACATTTACTCACAGCACTGCATGCACAACAAGCAGTGTGCACACCAAACATACTAGTACAACACAGATATGAGTGACATACCAAGAACCCCCACAACACTCATCAGCACAGTAGACAGACAACATCACACTCAGGAAGGAAAGCCGTACCTCAGCAAACACACACAGCTAACCCAACACCCACAGATGCACTAGTCTGGGACACCCAAGTGAAAACAACCTCACCAGAGGACTGTGCAGCACAAACAGTTGAACTACATATGAGCAACTATGGCTGCAAAACAAGACAAGAAACTCACATATAAACAATTGGGAAACTGTCCTGAGTGGCACATTGGTCCTGTGCATAGAACTGCACCACAAAGCATAGTGTGACAAACTAAGTAATGGGTATGCATACACACTGCCAACCCAAGGGGACAGCTGACATGAGAGTGCGGTGGTGTGTACATCAGTAGTGGACAGGTCAGGAGTGCACCACACAATAATAGCTGGAGTGCAGACTCACAAAGGGTAGGCATCAGAGGCACAGATAGGGGATGGTATCACTCCACACCCCACATGCCATAATGGAGACAAAAAAGCCACAAGTGACAGTAGTGCATGAGAAAACACACCCACAATGTCAGTGTGGCTGAGCATGGCTGCACAGTGTGTACAAACAGTATCAAGACACATGGCTGAACAACAAAACAAAACACTGACTTGCCATTCACACACTCTGCATACTCACAATTGCCACCAACGACAAGTAGGTGTCCCCCAGAAGTGCAAGGATACACTAACACACTGCATAGTGCACAACCTACAACTCCCACATGTGCACACAAACACAAGCACAGGGCTGACCAATCCAAATAACCGGCACTCAACTCCTGGGTGACACATGTGTGCTGTTGACATTGCAGGGACAGACACATCAATACCACTGAGAAAATGACCCCCTTTACACTGCACACTTCTTGACCATCTAGGTGCACACACTGAAACACACAGGTCTTATAAAAAAAAGTATTCTTTACATAGACTGATCACAAGACCATAAATGTCAAAAATCCCCAATACTATAATCAATAATAATTCTTAAAAAAGGTAGAAATAGTTCAAAAATAGGTTATTCACTTAAAAGCAGTCTTTAGCAACAGATTATGTCAACGGGAGTTATCACAACGTCAAGGTCAAAGAAATCCCAAAGTACGGCGCCGACCATGAGGTACGCGGCGTCGGGCACAGAGTCAAAACAGACCCACAAAGAACAGTAGATTGGAGAAGCAAAAACAAAGACAGCTCATGGCGTCGGGGAGGTGCGGCGTCATTAGCGTGTTGCGGCGTCGGTTTCTTTCATTCGGGGAGAAGATGCATCGGGACCTGGATGCTTGCGCAGGCAGGGGAGGCATCGGTTCGGGTCCAGAGTGGAGGTGATGTCACAATGGCACTGAAACCACGGTTCCGTACGATGTCACGATGTTGATGGATTCTTGACCCCCCAAGTGGATGGTCAGCTCCACGATGATGTCGGATTTAGGAGTCGATGCGGCACAGCAGCAGGCATTGGGCCTGCGTCGCAAGTCGGAGCAGCGCTCACGGCTCTGGTAGGCTTACGATGTCATTTGCTGGCATCGATGTGGCACGGCAGCCAGAGCAACGCTCACGGCATTGATGCAGATGAAGGCGTCGCTCGACCGGCATCGGTGTTTGCAGATTTCCTTCTGTATCTGCTAGAACAGCAAGTTCCGGATGCAGGCAAACAGAAGGGGTGAAGTCTGGAATCCCTGAGACTCCAGTCAGGAGGCAAGCTCGAATCAAGCCCTTGGGGTAATATTCTGCAAGATGATGAAAGTCCTTTAGAAGTCCCTTCTCCTCTCCTTGGCACTGAAGACACCACTGTAGGCCAAACCAGCAACACAGAACACTGGCAGGGAGGCAGTACAACTCCTACAACTTCCTTCGTTCTTCTTCTTGGCATAGGTTTGTCTTGTTGTTCTAGAAGTGATCTAAAGGGTTGGGGTCTGGGTCCCCATATATATACTAGCAAATAATGTGTCCTCTGAAGGAAGAGGGTCCTGTACCCAGTCCAAACCAGTTCTATGCAGTTCTGGAGCACTTTATTGACAAGACTCCTTCTTTCCTTTGACAGTGTGGGCCAGGGACATCAGACGCACCAAATGAGGTGGAGCCAATATTGTGGAAGGCAGGCACAACCCTATTCAGATCCAGGTGCTACTCCTTCCACCCATCTGCATGCAGATAGGTATATTCAGCCTTGTGCTGACTCACCCTGTCTCTTGGAATCCCCCAGCCCCTGTCACTCATAAAACCCGACACACAATACACAAGCTAGCAGAGGCAGGCTCGATGGTTAGGCAAGAAAATACCTACTTTCTAAAAGTGGCATTTTCAAACATAGAATGTTAAAAACAACTTACTAAAAAATGTATTTTATCATTCTGAGTTCAGGCATACTAAATTTGAATTTCTATCATGTTACCTGGGTCATTTAGGGTTATAAGATGTTATAATCAAACTGCCAATTCTGGCCTAAGGGTAATAGGTAGCCTTGCAATAATGAAAAACGAAAATGGCTGTAATTCACTATTAGGACATAACACACAGGCCAGGGCATATCCTACCATATCCTTACAATGCGCCCTGCCCTTGGGCCTACCTCAGGGGTGTCTCATATGAAGAAAAGAGAAGGTTTAGAGACTGGCAAGTGGGTGTACTTACCAAGTTGACATGGCAGTACTAGACTGCACACAGGCTCTGCAGAGGCAGGCCTGAGACACGCTTTACCAGCTGCTTCTGTGGGTGGCACAACCAGTGCTGCAAGTCCACCAGCAGCATTTGATTTACAACTCCTGGGCACACATGGTGCACTGTACTAGGGTCTGACAAGTAAATCAAATAACCCAATCATGGAGTAACTAATCAAAACATCAATTTAACATAGGGAGCACTTGCATAGCAGTGGCGCTGTGCAAAAAGCATCTAACCAGCAAAACAGATCAAAAACCGAGGAGGCAATCAGTCAAAAATGGAAGGGAGACTCACGCCAATGATACCAGGTCTTACAAAGTGGCATATGGAGTATGTGAGGTCTTACAAAAAGGCATATGGAGTATGTGTCACAGTAAACTATATCCACACAGAAAACCGTTTCTTTAGCAAGGACACTGACAAGGCAGAAAACAGGAGTAACTGTCTTTATTCACATATCACACAGATAGGCACAAAAAGTAGACAAGAGCAAGGCCAGTGGCCAGTACAAAGTGCAGAGTAGTAATATGAGATCCTGCACAGGGAACGGGTACACAGCAGTGAACATCAAGTCTTGTGGCCGGTACAAAGTGCAGAGTAAGTACATGAGAAGCTGCACAGGGAAGTTTCAAACATCAGTGAACACAAGGTCAGTAGCCAGTCGAAGGTGCAGAGTAAGTATATGAGAAGCTGCAAAGGGAAGGGTCAAACATCAGTGAACACAAGGCCAGTAGCCAGTCCAGGGTGCTGAGTAAGTACATGAGAATATGCACACGGAAGGGTCAAACATCAGTGAACACAAGGCCAGAAGCCAGTCCAAGGTACAGAGTAAGTACATGAGAACCTGCACAGGGAAGAGGAACACATCAAGGCCAGTAGCCTGTCCAAGGTACAGAGCAAGTACATGAGATCCTGCACAGGGAAGGGGTAAACAGCAGTGAGCATCAAGGCCGGTAGCCAGTACAAAGTGCAGAGTTGTTACATGAGATCCTGCACAGGGAAGGGGTAAACAGAAGTGAACATCAAGGCCAGTCCAGTACAAAGTGCAGAGTAATTACATGAGTTCCAGCACAGGGAAGGGTAAAACATTAATGAAAACAAGGCCAGTAACCAGTCCAGGGTGCAGATTAAGTACATGAGAAGCTGCACAGGGGAAGGGTCAAACATCAGTGAACACAAGGCCAGTAGCCTGTCCAAGGTGCAGAGTAAGTACATGAGATCCTGCACAGGTAAGGGGTTGAGGTAATATGAATTGTATGGTCAGTTGTGTCCCCTATTGTAGACCCCACCGGCTCCATGTACGTGCTTTAAGCACATGTATGTTCCCTCCTCTTCCAGCTATGAAGACGCAAATACATTTGCGTCCAACGTTAACATGTCCTCTTTCAGATCCACCATGAATGGGTCAGATATTCCGTTCCTAAGTGTACCTTGCCAACGTCTTTATGTGGTGCACTTTCATGATTTCTAGCTCTGGCGAGTTAGGCCCTGATTTCTGCCATCAAGCCTCTTTCTGCCCTCTGTCTCTGAAAGCCGCAGCCTGCTGCTTCCTGACCCTTGACTTACTCCCTGCGCGGCGAGCTGTGCCAGGCTCGGCCAGCCTTGCCTGCCAAGACTGAATTCAACCTTCAAGTTATCTGCTCCGCTCCTCGAAAATACATTCTTGTCTAGTAGTTTACGAAAACATCCTTCCCAGCTGCAGAGCAAAGGGCCCGGCCTCACTGTCTCCATGCAAGTAATTCATAGCTTCCGTTACCATGGTAGGCCCATGGCCACTCACATATTATGTAGACACGTAGGCGCATATGCACGCACTAGCAGTCAGTATAGAATAGCCTCTGCCCGAGAGACCTTTCCTTCCAGATAATACAGTTCCTCAAACACAAGATACTAGACATGATTTGGGATTAGGTTGTTCTGACACCCCAGACTTCTGTCTCCTCATGTGGGGCTAAATGTCAAGTCCCCTTCACCCTCCAGTTCCACGTCAATCACACGTCATGCTGCTGCGCGCGCATCTCTGCCACATATTTTCTGCTGACACTGCAGGATTCACTTATGGATCCACCCACTTGTAATACGTTTCATGTGACGTTGTCTAGCACACGCCTTCATGCACGCCTTCTGTTACGTACATATGTCTTTATCTCGTTTCTCTCAGCTGCTACGCCTCCTGCATATGTCTTACTGTAATGCATTGACTATATATATGATAACCTGTCAATAAAGTATTGTCTATCCCTTCCTGAACCTTCGTGGTGATGGAACATGATTGCCTGGTTTAAACCAATTCCTTTTTAAGGAATAAAACCCCTTTTTAAAACCTCAAATACCACGGATTCTGACTCTTATTTTTGACTGAGTTATTCTTATTGCATTTTACCGCATAAATTCCGCATAGGTAATTTAAATTTACCACATAATTGGCACCCGAACAGGGACCCCTCCCCCACCCCACGCGCCAGAGGTGCATTGCAGGCCCGGTGCCCTGCCACAGCCGGACGGACAACTACGCGTACCCGCATGATTTCCTGTATCTCCCTCAGGCCAAAGGAGGTGACTGAGGCTGCGATCGACACCCAGACGAGGCGGTGAGGAGTGCGGAGGATCCCGACCAGAGCCTAGCTGAGAGAACAAAGTCCGAGGTATTCAGAGGCTCACCAGGTTCCGAA
Source organism: Lissotriton vulgaris (assembly GCF_964263255.1). Taxonomy (NCBI): domain Eukaryota; kingdom Metazoa; phylum Chordata; class Amphibia; order Caudata; family Salamandridae; genus Lissotriton; species Lissotriton vulgaris. The sequence goes on along the minus strand of NC_141689.1, from coordinate 1,290,689,348 downwards.
ATTCCGAAGTACCTACGTCACGAGTCCAGTCCAGTCGAGTCCAGTCCGGTCCAGTCCAGTGTCGAGTTTCCGAGGCCTTCTGTTCCGTGCTTCCCGGTGAGTACCGTTGCTGGGGACGCATCTAGACGAGCGCATTAAGTTGTGCCGGTCAAGACGGGTTTGGGTACACAGACCCGGTCTGCACTGTTTTAGCGGTGTATCTGTACTGTTTAGCAGTATATCCGGTCTGCACTGTTGTAGCGGTGTATCTGTACTGTTTAGCAGTATATCGAGTATAAAGGTAGTTAGTTTTATTCTAATTATTATTGTTCGTTCTTAAATGTTTCAAATGTGTTTTAATGTTGTGGTATGAATGATTGTTCGATCTGCATTATCGTGGTTATTGTATTAATTGTGTTCAAATCCAAGTAAGTATCGAGTAGTAAGGTTCAAGATGCCGTTATTCTCTAAACTAAGACAGATAAAAACTAGAAAAGGGATACTAGAGGAAGCTGTTCCTATTCCACCTAGGGACACTCCAGGGTACTTTATGTACCATAAGCATGGCCTAGATGTCGTATTATATCTCGATTTGTGGGTGGACTACACCAAAGATTTAGCAGAGAATCAGAGATGGCCCGCTGCTGGGACATGGGATGCCGATTGCATCATGAGAGTAGAAGAAGCATTATGGAAAAAGAAAGCCAGACAGTCACAGAAAGATGCCATTGAATTATGGCGTAAAGAATCGCATAGACGCACAGAGAAAGCACTTTGAAAAGAAGAGAAAAGTAGAGAGGATTCAGAAAAAGCCAGAGAAAACGTATTAGTTGAGGAAGGTATACGAGTAAAAGCCGAACAAGTAGACAGACAACGAAACACTCTTATGAATGGTATGTATCCTCTCCTGGCCGAGGGTTTACCTAAGGCCACCCCGGAAGTACCAAAAGACCTGCCACCTCCATTACTCCCGACAAAATTACACCACAAGACCGCAAAGGACATTTTCCTTTCTTCCTATTTAGACGATGTAGCCCCCGAATATGTTAATGCTCCACCACCTGCTGACGGCACTCCACCCTGAGATAATCTACCGCCACCTCTGCAACGACATACTCCTCCTCCCGCTCCACCTCTTCCGCTTATTCCTCCGCTTCTTCCTGCACCTATTCTCCCCACCATTCACCCAACAAATCCTTTTGGACCTGGCACCTCAGGAGGTGCCGCAGGAGGTTTTCAAACGCCACCACCAGCACATCGATTGACTTATAGGGACTTAGCACACCAACGTACACCCCAAACAGCGGGTTACGACATACTTAATGAGCCTCTTACAGACTGTAGATATGATCCGGTACCCGGTAAAGATGACAGAATGATGCTATCATCAGTACGTCTACGACGAGTTGCAAACTATTTAATGATATTACCAGGAATGATTGATCATCTAGACAAAATATATCACTTTGTTCAGACGGGGGAAGGTTCTGAAAGTATTGGCGATGCCATAGCATACCAGAAAGTTGACACTCAGAAAATGATATTACGTTTTTTCATAAACTGCTTGATAAGAAACCAAGACAGGCCTGGTGTAGACCAGGAAGAAATGAAAGCACTTAATAAATGGGGTCAGAATATAGCGGACGGAAAACATGATAAACAGAATAGTATAGAAAATATGTGCCGAAGGATCCGAAAAGCAGTAGAACAAATACATGAAAGACCACGGCCCGAAAGAGAGCTAGAAGCAGATAAGACTGAATCCTCGGAGGAGGAGGAAACACCAGAAACGGCAACAGGATCATTACAGTTACCAGCTAGAGAAATGATAGCCTATGTAGGTAAGGGAAGGCCTTTTAATAATTCAATGCGTCCGGTACGCCCAGAAAGTAAGAGACTTTTTCAAGCTGCCATGTCAAACCCGAAGACGCCTGAACACTTATTTCAGGCTACCGATAAAATACTTCAAGAACGAATGGGGTACCATGTACTCAATTCTATGGATGAACAAGAATTAGCCAGGTCAGCAGTACAATGGGCTGACAGTTCTGATAAATATAATGATGACGCATTAGCACAAACCTTTTTAAATCTTTCTCCTGATGAACAGAAATTAGCCGGAATATACATGATTCATATATTGTATAAAAGCCAACATTCTGATCCAGGTCCCCTACCTGATATATTGATAGAATTACTCATGAATAGATGGAGAGGTCTAGATACCGACTTAATCAAAATAATTCTAGAACATCGGCACAGATATAGTGCCTTCCTGCGTCCGCAGTTTGATCCAGCTCCACCCGTAGACAGAAAAATGTATTACATAGACAGACAGAATCCCTTGCGAGAAGTACATCCAGTCAAGAATGATAATAATACCTTTAGACGCGTGTTTGTGTACACGCCCATAACAAAAATGAAAATGTTAGTTGCTCAGTCAGTTCCAGCTGACGGTCAGAAAAAGGGTCAGACACAGTCCCATAATTCAACAGCTCCTGTTAAAGGGATATGCAACTATTGTAAACAGCCAGGTCACTATATAAATGATTGCGCAGTTTTGAAACACAATATCTCTACAGGTAAAACTAAAGAGAGACCGCGTCCTCCTAGACAGGACCAGGTCCAACAACAAGTACCACAGAATGTCCAGCCTATGCAAGCATCCCAACAGACCGTAGCAGTCCCACAGCCACAACCCATTGCCGCAACACAAAACACGACACAGCAGATGTACCAGTATGCACAAAATGATTATCCCGACTATCAGCGATACACATGAAACAGCCTAGAGAGGGAAGTTGGCTTGCCTCTTATTGAGGTTCCTGTAGATCAAGAAGGTCCTTATGTACATAGTTAAGTATTAGGGAAAGACAGAAAGTTTTTAATTGATACAGGGGCAAGCAGGACAACTATCAGTCACGATGAGGTTCCAGGGGCACCCCTCTCAGGCTCACAGAATGTTTCCCTTGGATTTTCAGGAAAGCCTATTATTAATGAAGTATTGCAACCACTTCCACTTGCAGTTGGTCCATTGACACGTACTAAAGATCTATTACTAACGAAATCATGTCCAGAAAACTTGTTAGGTATAAAGACGTTGAAAGCTCTAGGAGCTGTTATCTGCTGTTCTCCGGAAGGAGTAAGACTGTTTCTCCGTGACTTTAAAGGTCACTATGTGTTGAGAGATATTGATCCCAGACTACAGAATGTTCCTGCACATTTATGGGCACAAGGTCCCACTGATGTAGGTTGTATGCACATTACACCATATCGAGTCACACTCAGACCAGGAGTAGTCTTGCCACGAATTCGACAATACAAGTTACCTCCAGATGCTGTAGCGGCTTTACTGAAAATCATTGATGAGCTCATTGCACAAGGAGTGGTTGTAGAAACCGACTCCAATGTATGTAACTCCCCCATCATTCCAATTCTTAAACGTACTGATCCAAATGCACCTCCTGTTTATAGATTAGTTATCGATTTGCGCGAATTAAATAAATGTATTGTACCACAATACCCGGTGGTCCCAGATATCTCGTCTTTATTGACTGCCATTGATTCTGAAGCAACGTTCTTTACTGTAATTGACCTGAAGAACGCCTTCTTTAGTGTCCCCATTGACCCGGAAAGGCAATACCTTTTCGGATTCTGTTTAAATGGACGAAGCTTCAAATTTGCACTCGCACCTCAAGGATTCACAGAAAGCCCCAGCATCTATAGCCAAGCACTGAAAAGACAACTAGACAGTATACACATGCCTGATAACACTGCCCTGTTGCAGAACGTCGATGATCTATTGATCACCGCCCGCAGCGAACCTGAATGTGAACAAGCATCATTGACAGTTTTGCATTTCCTGGCTGACAAGGGACACAAGGTGTCCCCTTCGAAGCTGCAATTCTGTGTTCAGCAAGTTGTTTACCTTGGGCACTTGCTGTCCAAAGGGGGGAGACAGCTAACACCTGACCGTATTCAGTTAATTGTACATATGTCACAGCCCAAGACACAAAAGGAGGTACAAGCCTTTATAGGCCTCACTTCTTACTGCAGACAATGGATTCCTCAGTACGCATTTCTAGCAAAGCCACTCATACAGTTGACAACCCAGGAGGCAGCGTCTTCGACTGCCCTCCCTTGGACTCAGGAACATACACAAGCTTTTGACGACTTAAAGAAAGCCTTATGTCAAGCACCAGTTTTAGCGACACCATGTTACAGCAAGCCTTTTACACTTTTTGTCACAGAACGCGAAGGTACTGCATTGTCAGTGCTGAAGCAAGAACAAGCAGGATCACACAAACCGTGTGCTTATTTTTCTAGCACATTAGACCCAGTAGTCCAGGCTTTGCCTGCGTGCTTGAAATCAGTAGCAGCAACAGCTCTAGCAATTAGACAGAGTGATTCCATAGTGTTAGGACATCAGTTGACAGTACAAGTTCCACACTCCGTGGAAGTTCTTTTAAACCGAACACAGACCCAGCACTTGACTATAGCACGACTGACAGGTTATGAATTGACATTGTTTCAGCCACACATAGAAATCAGACGTTGCAACACATTAAACCCTGCTACACTTTTGCCATTAAATGGGACAGATCCATTGGCACATGATTGTATCGAAGTCATTACTATTACGACGAAACCCAGACAAGACTTGACAGACACTCCATTACCAGATCCATACCTAACATTTTATGTGGATGGTTCATGCATGAGAACAAGTACAGGAGAATTAGTGGCCGCCTATGCAGTCACGACAGAAACTGAAGTCATAGAAACAAGTTGTATTGATACCCTGTCAGCTCAAGCAGCAGAGCTCATCGCTCTGACTCAAGCCTGTATTCAAGCTAAAAACAAGAGAGTTAACATATACACAGATTCACGTTATGCATTCGGAGTCGTACACGACTTCGGTGTCCTGTGGCGAGAGAGAGGTTATCTGACTTCTCACGGGGCCAAAATTCAGCACGGTCCCGTTATTCAAACTCTGTTAGATGCAATACATCTGCCTATAGCAATATCCATCATGAAGTGTAAGGCACATACAAAAGTCACTGATATCATTTCCCAGGGTAACGACCTGGCGGACCGAACAGCCAAGCATACAGCTCAGACTCACGCAACTGACTTGACAAAGACAATAGTCCAGACACCGACACATTGCATGACAGTTAGGGATCCCGCCTTAGATGTAATTGACATTCAGACACATGCTACACCAGATGAAATCAAGAAATGGACTGAACTAGGAGGGATCCAGACAGATCAAGGATGGATGACGAAGGGAAAATCTACATGGTTTCTCCCTGACTCTATGGTCCAAGTAATCATTAACACAGTACATAGTCCTGCACATTTAGGAGAAAAAGCCATGTTAGACAGTATTCAAAACATCTGGTTCAATAAACATTTACGAGCAGCAGCCAAACAGAAAGTGCGTACTTGCATGATTTGTTGTCAGTTCAACCCAGGTAAAAGCATTCCTGTAGAGCAAGGTGGATTCCATCCTCCCGATCACCCTTTTGAAGTCCTCCAGATGGATTATATCCAGATGGAACGTTGTCGAGGATTCAAATATGTCCTCGTAGTTGTATGTGCACTTTCCCGTTGGACAGAAGCATATCCAGTCCCAGATTACACTGCTCCGACCACTGCCAAGCAGCTGGTTCGTGAATTCTTCCCCAGATATGGTTTGCCCCGCGTCGTATACTCCGATAACGGTCAGCCATTCTCGTCCGAGTTAATGAAGCAAGTATCTCTCCTGCTCGGCTACCAATGGAAGTTCCATTGCGTCCGACATCCCGAGGCAGCAGGCCTTGTGGAACGCCATAATCAGACTCTGAAAATTCGCCTTGCCAAGATCTGTAGAGAGAAAGGAGTCGACTGGATAGTAGCTTTGCCAGTTGCGCTCTTTTATATAAGAATGGTCGCACACTCCAGAACAGGGCTATCCCCGTACGAGGTGGTCTTTGGTAGGCCACCGAATATGTGGGGGACGCCTTTGCCTAGAAAAATCACTGATGTTGACTGTATTATGCTGACCGATTACCTTGCCTCCTTGATGTCTGCACTACAATCTTGTCGTTCACAGGTAGCTGCAGCCTTTCCCGACAACACCGAGGTGAAGCCCCATGAAGTGGTTCCTGGCGATTACGTATTCATCAGGAACTTCGACCGAAGAAGTCCGCTGGAACCCCGTTGGCAGACGCCGAAATTAGTTCTTCTAACCACAAGGACTGCAGTGAAAGTCGAGGGCCGCAAGGGCTGGCTTCACTCGAGTCACATTAAAAAATTTCATGGACTGCTTCCAGATCTGAACTCTCAGCCGCCCGGCTCTCCTCCACAGACTGACTCAAAACTCCCCCTGGTCGAGAAAACTTCCTCCCAGAATTACAGACTTAAATTGAGGTCTAGCAAGTCAGACAGTTTAATTGTTTAAATCCTCCCCTAGGTGAATCGGTTGAACGAGTTTTCTGACATGTATCCCCTAGACCCCAATAGAGAGAAAGATAGACAGAAACAGCTCAAGAAACGTGAATATTGTAAATCTCTTCGCAGCCACTGTATTGTGACACTATTGGTTATGTTTTTTCTAAGTCTTCTGATTATTGCTGCGAGTATACTGCTGCATATCTACTACCCTATTTTCAAGCGTGCACATTCTCCCTTCAATGTCACTGCCGAGCATTCTTTCAATGAACTACCCCCGCATGAACTGTCTTACCGACTTGCGCTGCGCAACAACACATTCATTAGTATGTTACATCATTCCCATCAGACCAGCAATGCTACCAATTGTTGGATATGTGGCCGACTCCCTCCCTATCAGAAATACAAGGGAGTTCTGCCCCTCTTCCCGTACCCGTTTACACACAATGGTTCCTGTGGGTCATGGTTTAGTTTAATAAACTCTCTAGATTCCGATTCCGTCATTTACCAGGGCAACTGGATATGGGGAAATCTGAACACAGTTCTGCATAAAGTATGTTTTCCTGACAAGGAGGGTCTACCAAAAAGAACAGGAACTGATCTAGAAAATGAAGTATATGGATTAGGTAACTTTACGCTTAACCTCATGATTCTGAATGTTGAATCTGAATCCGAACCAGTCTTGCCTGCTATGTCCGTACTACCAGTTAAAGGTGAATTATGTGTCAGAAAGAATGGTTCAGTACACCTGGGTCATAGTAAATGTACTACTATAATCGAATTTAGTGATAAAGGCAAGTCTGCGTTTAAAGCTTCACGTCATTCCTACTTCGTTTGTGGTCATACCGCCTATATACGCTTACCTCTAGATTGGGATGGCACCTGTTACATTGCATTCCTTCTGCCACCTGTTTTCCTAGCCCCTCCTGATTATCATAGAAACACCCATCTAGTACATAATAGACCACAGAGAGATCTCCCGATTGTCGACTATACTGAAACGGCATGGGAACAATATACAGACTTCAATAAAGGTTTCTTCCCCTACTTAGGTGCTGTCTTTAACAGTAAACTGATACAAAAATTAACCAGAACCCTCGAAGCAGTAGTGAATGAAACTACCTCCGCCCTAGGTAACTTAACAGAAGAGCAGTCTGCTATGCGGATTGTTGTTCTTCAAAATCGTCTCGTCCTTGACGTCATCCTGGCCGATAGGGGCGGAGCCTGTAAGGTCATCGGGTCGAGCTGCTGTGTTTTCATTCCAGAAAACGCGCCATCAGTATATAAAGCCATCACTCGTCTTCACAAGATTGCAAGTCTGATACACCAGAATCCAGGCACCTGGACTTGGTCCGGTTGGTTCTGGACCACGTTGTCAGCCTGGGGATGGAAAATTCTATCATTCCTAGGTATTGGCCTTCTCATAGTATTCAGTTGCTGCCTATGTCTGCAATGTGGGCCAGCGATTTGCGGCTTGTGCGCCACATCATGTATTCCTCATTCAAGTCCTCATTCAAAACGCCGTAAGAAGAAAGAAGAGCAAATGATGTTACATGAACAGATTGATAGATTAATGAGGATTGATATATCATGAAGGGTCCGTAGGGGACAAGGAGGGAATGAGGTAATATGAATTTTATGGTCAGTTGTGTCCCCTATCGTAGACCCCACCGGCTCCATGTACGTGCTTTAAGTACATGTATGTTCCCTCCTCTTCCAGCTATGAAGACGCAAATACATTTGCGTCCAACGTTAACATGTCCTCTTTCAGATCCACCATGAATGGGTCAGATATTCCGTTCCTAAGTGTACCTTGCCAACGTCTTTAAGTGGTGCACTTTCATGATTTCTAGCTCTGGCGAGTTAGGCCCTGATTTCTGCCATCAAGCCTCTTTCTGCCCTCTGTCTCTGAAAGCCGCAGCCTGCTGCTTCCTGACCCTTGACTTACTCCCTGCGCGGCGAGCTGTGCCAGGCTCGGCCAGCCTTGCCTGCCAAGACTGAATTCAACCTTCAAGTTATCTGCTCCGCTCCTCGAAAATACATTCTTGTCTAGTAGTTTACGAAAACATCCTTCCCAGCTGCAGAGCAAAGGGCCCGGCCTCACTGTCTCCATGCAAGTAATTCATAGCTTCCGTTACCATGGTAGGCCCATGGCCCCTCACACATTATGTAGACACGTAGGCGCATATGCACGCACTAGCAGTCAGTATAGAATAGCCTCTGCCCGAGAGACCTTTCCTTCCAGATAATACAGTTCCTCAAACACAAGATACTAGACATGATTTGGGATTAGGTTGTTCTGACACCCCAGACTTCTGTCTCCTCATGTGGGGCTAAATGTCAAGTCCCCTTCACCCTCCAGTTCCACGTCAATCACACGTCATGCTGCTGCGCGCGCATCTCTGCCACATATTTTCTGCTGACACTGCAGGATTCACTTATGGATCCACCCACTTGTAATACGTTTCATGTGACGTTGTCTAGCACACGCCTTCATGCACGCCTTCTGTTACGTACATATGTCTTTATCTCGTTTCTCTCAGCTGTTACGCCTCCTGCATATGTCTTACTGTAATGCATTGACTATATATATGATAACCTGTCAATAAAGTATTGTCTATCCCTTCCTGAACCTTTGTGGTGATGGAACATGATTGCCTGGTTTAAACCAATTCCTTTTTAAGGAATAAAACCCCTTTTTAAAACCTCAAATACCACGGATTCTGACTCTTATTTTTGACTGAGTTATTCTTATTGCATTTTACCGCATAAATTCCGCATAGGTAATTTAAATTTACCACATAATAATACTGTACCCTGCCATGGTCAGTACCACTGTCAGGGGGTAACAATGGGCAGTCCAGGCACTGCTTTGGAGAGACAGGTGTGCGAGGGGGACTTCTACTCAGACTTGGCTGTCATTTGGACTGGGAGGTGGCTGAGTGTCAGGGCCAGTTGGAGGACAGGACCGGGGAGAGAGAGGCCCAGCTGAGGTAGAGGTCTCAGTGGCAATGGAAGCTAGAGGGCTGCTTGGACCAGGTGGTATGCTGGCACGGTGAGGTGGAGTCATGCTGCCCTGAGAAACATTGTGGGTAAGAGAATGTGGAGGGATGCCCTTCCACTTCTTCGGGATTCTAAATGACTTCCATGTCACTGTAGGAGTGGTAAGTGGTGTGGGCACAACATGCACACTCTCTACCAAAGCTGCAACAGGTGTAGCCAGTGGCCCTCACTCTGGGGACATGCAGGAGCTAGTGGTGCACTTGGCTTGGCCTTACATCTGCCCCTCCAGCCCCTGGTCACCAGGTGTACCCCATACAGTGCCCTCCTTAAGCTGCTTTACAGGGCTCCAGAGAGGAGTTGATGTTGTGAGTGAATCACCCTTGGAGCTCTTTTTATGTGTACTCTTAGCAGGCACCAGCTTCTCAGCAGGCACAGAAACTGTCTTCTTATCTTTGTGAGATGCTTTCTGGACAGTAGAGTCCTTGGCTGGGGATGCCTCTGAGGCATGTGAGCCTGATGCCTGCTTCTTGTCTTTATGGCCCTGGGTGTCACCTGAAGGGCCGTTGCCATAGCGCTCTGGGATGTCTTTAGTTTTCTGTGGGATGTGCCCTGGACCGCTTTGGCTGCTGCTGTTGTGTGCTGTGTATGCTGTATCTTGCCCTTGAGGTCTGTGGTGTCTAGTCACTATCGTCAGATATAGCAACTGGCAGGAGGGTGGCCAAAGGATTGGACTGGACACTTTGACTCTGCCAGTTTATTGGCTGCCGTCACTGAGGAAGACAAAGACTGGATAGTAAGGTGTAGCCCACCCACGTCTGAATGAATGCCCTCCATGAAAGCAACTATCTGTGCCAATTTTTTGACTTGGTCTAGGAAGGCATTGAGGAGAGTTGTCTGGCCCACACACAGCTGACGCAAAAGGACCACAGACTCAGCACTGATGGCAACAGGGGAGACATGGGCAAAGGTGCTTTGGGTGAAGGACACTCTTCCCTTCTTACTGGTGCAAACACAGGCAGCACTACTGGAAGTAGGTGGGAGGGTGGGCCCTGGACTCTGTGTGGTGGAAGAGGATGTATTGTATGCACTCCCTGTGCCTGCCACAATAGATGTATCACCGCTAGTGTCAGATGACGTTAAAGTTGGTGTCTCTGGCTGTGATTCATCAAGCAGACTCCTGTCCCCCTCTGAGGCGGTGGTCACATCTGTGTCACTGTGCTCATGTGTAGCAGTCGTGCTTGATGCCTCACCACTGGTGTCCGTCCCCTGTTGCTCTGTGCCCACGGGAGATGCTACAAGAGATAGATACATAGAGTCAGTTCAGTGGCATCAAGACAAACATCATTTGCAAGCAAGGCACTAAACAAGATGATGATATCCCCATGTTGCACACTAACTTGTGGCGTAACAATGTGCAGCCTCAATTAAAATTTTGATTTTGTGTGTCATCATTCAAACATGGCATGCGTGAGCCATGTGATGAGCACACAGCAAAAAAGCCTGCAGTTGGCTCCATTTAAACTGAGCACACCTAGGGCCCTGAGGGGGCAAAGATTTTCAATAAACATGCTGCCACTTTACATCTGGAGGGAACAGAAGTGGACAATACAGATACAGACTCCAACATAATAGTCCACAACGGCCATGAGCTCATGCCATCCACCACGTTGTTGTTTGGGGCAAAACTACAGTTGCACATTGATGTCAGACGTCTAGTTCTCACAAATCCGATGTATGGCAATGCACACATTTAGGAATGCACACTCAGATGATGCCCACTGCCGTTCCCTTTCATGGGATGTCCCTGACTAACCCAATGCAGACGATGCCAGAAGGCCACAACTCAGAATGCAATGTCAAGGGCCATTACTCCAATGACATAGGAAAATACAGGTAAGGAAAATGCATGACAGCTGCACGCAACACAGAGGCCACTTCCAAGCCACAGCAGCACACTACCAACATTACAGAGACCAGCGCTGCCAGGCTTGGAACACATGCAGCCACTCACAACCAAAGTCACCCTTCCCAGAATACTCACCCCCATCTTGCTGCTGATGCTCCTTCAAACGTGCATTCAGCTCAGGTTGTGTCACAACTAAGATGCAGGCCATTAGTGGTGTCATGGTCCTGCGCGCCAACCTGCCAGTCCGAGGGAGCAGGCCCAGCATCATCTCTGCCACTTTCTTGCTCAACCGGCAGATGTCATCCACCTCTAATGACAGTGTGTGTGCAGTCGGTTGGAGACACCCAGAGCCTGAACCTTGCGTGCAATAGCCATATGCTGGTGGACTTTGAGCTGCAGGCATGGAAGACAAGGGGGAAAAATCATTGACAGTTTTCTGCACTACCATTTCTCAGTACAGGTACATGATACTAACTCAGCCCAACTTCACAGACATGTCAAGCTGAGACAATACTGCATCTCATATGGCACATTTGCATGGGAGAATCATAAGAAAATGCATTCAGGCAGGAGGGTGGACACAGTACCTGGCCATCTCAGACATATGCAGGATGCCAGCACAGTAAGTTATGTGTAGGTTTCCCATATCTACTATCCAGTCTGATGGTAAGCAAGACATACACCACATTTCAATATATGTTTAGGGGCCAAATCACTGTGTCCAACACTGCACAGCTAACAATGTCCTATCCCTGTGAATGTCTCACTGTGTCATGGAGGTCACAACGAGGGACATGATATTACAATTCAACACCCTACTCACAAGGCCTGTAGTGTACACTCTACAGGGCTGAAATGGCTCTTTGATGGGGAATCCAGCAAACCACACACATGTTACACCCTGTACATTCAGTGATGTGTCGTAGTCAGATTGGGCAGTGACTGTGCAGGCCATGTGGGATAACACTGAGTTCCAATATGGGGCATCAGAAATGTCACATGAAGGGACAATATGAGAGCGGGAACACTGCCTACACATGCCAGTCAGTACACAAGCTCGTGGAACTGGAAGGAGCTGTGCACAAAAGAATGACAATTTGCTGTGTCATAGCTGAATGACCTCCACGAGTGTCACCCTCTGGTATTGAAGTCCTGAGCATAGTGCTGAGCCATGGCTGATGTAAATTCTGAGTCAGACACAATTCCATCACTACCCTCTGGATGTAAACACTTGCTAAGGCCACAGATGAGCCTCAGAATGACATCAGGGAGCCCCACATCCATACAAACAAACAATTACAGTCCTGACTACAGCATTACCAACTTGTATGGCTGACAAGCCAAACCATGTCCCTCCAATCTTAATGTGCAGGCAGGGAAACATGTGAAGTAGACTATACACCCCTTTCCCCAGGGGAAAGCATGCTAGGCAGTGCATGACACAACCCCACACCCTCAGGCAGATACTGCAGCAGATGAACATCATGTTTGCCCCCTTGCACTCTCACTTCCACGTTGAAACACTTACCACAACATCTGTAGCACCAAATAGCCTTGGATACGATGTGAGCACCTCGTCTACCAGGATCTCCAGCTCCTTGCTGGTGAAGGGGATGGCCCGGATCTTCTCAGTCCTCACCATCACTGTGTCCAGGAGACAGGAGCAGCAGCAGTTGGTGGTGAGGGGTGGCAGGCAGCAGGCTCTGGAGACAGGAGCAGCAGCAGCAGAAGTTGGTGGTGAGGGGTGGCAGGCAGCAGGCTCTGGAGATGGGAGCAGCAGCAGTTGGTGGCGAGGGGTGGCAGGCAGCAGGCTCTGGAAGCTGTGGAGATTAAAGGCTCACTCCCACACATATATATAGCCCCCTGGGGCAGTTTCAGTGGTTCTAAGCTGCTGCAATTGGTGTTCCAGGTCAGCGTTTTTCAAATGCATCCAATGACCAGCTCCGAGGTGGCAGGCCACGCCTACCAGCGATATTTTCAAAATTGATTAGTCTACCGCAATAGCCGTTATTAACTGTGAGGGCATGGGCCATATTGGTGAAAAAGCCACAGGGGCCAGGCGTTGGTTCCGCGGTCGTGCATTTTTCAATTGCATCCAATGACCGGCTGCTCAGCGCCAGAGCGCACCTACTGCAATTTTCAAAATTACATTAGTTTTCCTCAATTGTGGTTCCCATTGGCTGTAAGGGCATGGGCCATGGTAGTGATACACCACAGTGGCCAGGCGGTCCCTACCGCGATTTGTGTGCCATACATTGCTATGAATGACCGTAATTTGGATGGCAGTGCACGTCACCTGCCATTTCACCATACTCACATCACTATCATTACCACAATTGTGTATTGGGCATTGGCTGTGACACACCCCAGTGGTCAGGTAGTCGCTACCACGATTTGTGTGCCAATACATTGCTATGAATGACCGTGATTTGGGTGGCGGTGAATGCCATCCGCCATTTTACAATACTCACATAAACTATCACTACCACGATTGTGTAGAACATTGGCTGTGACACACCTCAGTGGCCAGGCGGTCGCTACCGTGATTTGTGTGCCATACATTGCTATGAATGACCATGATTTGGGTGGCGGTGCATGCCAACCGTTATTTCACTATACTCACATCACTATTACTACCACGATTGTGTAGTGGGCATTGGCTGTGACACCCCGCAGTGGCCAGGCGGTCGCTAACGCGATTTTTGTGCCACACATTGCTATGAATTACCGTGATTTGGGTGTCAGATCACCTTGACAGCACCTATGGACACGTCATGCAGTGTGAATGGCCAATGGCCAGGTCTCAACAGTGCACATTGGACACATGAATCATGGCACAAGATTATGCACTCAGTGCTAATGTAACCTTAACCCCACTGCTGGCTACACATGCCATGTTGTTGAATATGATTAGAAACATTGGCATTTACTCCCTCACATGTCACCTGTGATTTTGCTTGGCATGTACACAGAACAGTGCAGTGATGGACTCTTGAATGGGTACACATGTCAATGTATGAGAGTGCTGAGCAACTCACAGTGATGAATGTCTTACATCTCAATGTGCAGATTTGACTGTCTACTTCTCTTTGATCATGCACATACTTGTCAATCAACGCACAGTTTTGGGTCATTGTGTGGTTGATGTGTGTCCTGTGTGTCTTACACAAGAAGGGGTGGCAGGTACAATAGTTAGGTAGGAGGCAGTAGTTTTGCAGTTTCCAGCATATGCTGTTGGTACTACTCTCACTGCTGCCCATGCAAGATGTGGCCATGTAGCTTTGTGCATTCACATATTTGGATATTGTTTGTCAGGTGCTAGCTGTGTGAAAAGTGGAAACTTGTACGGATGGTGTAGCTAAGAGTGCCCATACATGTAAGTAGTGCTGTAAGCTGAACTGTGATGCTAGTCATTATTTGTGTTGTGTCTGTCAGAATGTAAGTCGTTGGACATATCTCCCAGTGGATTGCTTTGACATGTGTCTGCTTTCATCTCACCTAGGAGGAGATCAAATGTGCATCCTGCCTTCACTGTGAGGGCAGACATGGAGGATGAGGAGGTCATACAGAAATTCCATCTGGATCGAGACACCCTCCAAGATATATGTGCAATGTTGGAGCCCCACCTATAGCCTTGCAGGACATATCCGGGTGCTTTCACACCAACGTCTAAGCTGATGGCAGCCCTGCATTTTTGTGCTTCTGGATCTTTCCAGTACACAGTGACCAACGCAGGTGGGATGTCGCAACCTATGTTCAGCATGGTGCTACATGATGTCCTGTCCGCTATGATGCTCTACAAGGACAGATATATCTATTTCACCAGGAGGCATGAGTTGGCCTTGCACAAGGAGATCCCCCTGCTCCTGGATGATGATGCGCAACCAAGGCCTCCTCCTGCAAACCAACCAATGTCCAGTGATGAGGATAGTGGAGTGGCGGAAGGTGTCAACCTGCGAAAACAGCCCATCGACTGCTACTTCACCTGAAGGTGAGTGACAATGTACAACCAGGACATTGCCTACTGATGTTATGGTGGTTGGCAAGGTGTATGTGAGCTTTGTGACTGCAGCCTGTTGTTGACTCAGTGATGTTGGCCAATGTTTGTGGGACAGGGGAGTTTGACAAATCTCCTGGATGTTTATGTTGGTACTGTAGCTCATTGTAATGTGTGCATTTTGGAGTACCTTGAGTGTTGGGTTATGGCTGTGATGCCAATACCTGACTAATGAATAATGTTCTGTTGTATTTTCCTAGGTCCCTTCAGCCTCTACTCGCCTACATACATTCCATACTCCAGGTACATTCTAATCATGGTGAAGACTACACATCCTGGAATAAACATGGAGCAGAAACAACAACATGTGTATGTAAGGAGTGTTTATTTACAATGGGGGCAAGTGATATGGGGGTATATTTACAATGAGGTGATTAGTGAGGCGGTGAGTTGTCAGTGATGGTACATGAAACAATCAGGTAGTCACCACATTGATGTGGCGAGTCCAACAGACATATGCCATTCACAAGGCAGCCTGGGGAAGGTCAGTCCAAAAAGTCAATGCAGTAGTGAAGAAGGTAGCCATCATGGCTGACTCCGTGACTGGAGTTTGGCAGGTGCTTTGCCACGGGATCCTCCTTGGTTTTTCTTCAGACAGCCCCTTGATCATTTTTCAGGAGGGGGCGTCTGCTGTGGGGCCAGTGGGGTCTGAGGACTCTCCCCTCTCTGTGGCCACAGGGGAAGATGTTGAACTGTCATCCTGCAGGCCACCAGAGGGAGGTGGAGGTGTTGGTTGTGGCGCAGGCCTGTCCCTCAGGACTGCCACTAGCTGGTCCAAGAGGTCCACTATTTACCCCATGCGGGTGTCCATGGACCTCATCAGTAGAAGGGACTCGCTTGAATCTTCCTTGACCCTGCCCATTGGTCCCTGGGCCTATTCATATGCCCCAAGGACTCTGTTGATGTTGTCCAAGGTTTCGGTCCCAGCATCCGGTTGTCTGTGACTGGCCCTTGCCCTCCCACCTGCCTTGCTGCCATGGACCTGTTGCCTCACCACTGTTGGCACCCGCATCCAATCCCTGCCATCCTCAGTTGTTGGTGTGTGGTGGTCACCCTCTGTGGCAGGGAGAGTGTTGCAGCCCGTACTGGTGGTGGTAGTGGTGGTGGAGTTCGCATAAGCTGTTACAGCAGGGGTCTGCATAGATGTTGGTGTTGCTGCAGATGTGGTGGTGGGGACATTGGGGTCCTGGGACCTTTTGCACCCTGGCACACCAGATGGGCTGGCTGCAAGCTCCGTGTTCGAGAGTACCAGGGAGTCCTCTTCCGAGTCCATGTTCCGCGGGGGGGGGGGACTGGCACTGCAGGTTGCTCTTGTTGTTCTCTGCAGTCAGTTCTTGGTCACTGTGATACAGAGGGGAACTGGTAATTGAAGTGCACCTCTCAAGCTTGGTGTTATATGTATCTTATTCACAGGTTATACACCATACAGTTTACTAGTTATCACATTGTTGGTCTGCACAATAGCGTGCATCCTGACATGATGTGGAGGGATATACATTACTTGTCCATGGTGTGGCATGTCAGTACATACCCTGGGGCACATGCATACTTTGTGATGCTGTGACAGTTACATTTGCTTAGCTGTCTGCACACTATAGGTGGCAATTGGATCTGTGTGAATTTGTGTGTGATGAGAGGGTTGGTGTTAGCATATGGCAGCATGTTTTGTGAGAGGAATTGCTGAGTGCATGCACCTTTTCCATTGACAAACTATGTGGGTGTGTCAATATGGGGGGCCCGATTCACAGAACTAACCTAAGACAAAATCCTAAACTTACTACCATTTTGGTATTCACAGTAGGCACTTACTCATTTCGGAATTCACAGAAGGTAGGAGTCCTAACTTTAGGACTCCTAAATGCCTTCTGTGAATGCTGAAAGTCTAAAAGTTAGGATTTTTCTCAGTTTAGGAGTGCTGAAGTTAGGAGTCCTAACATTAATGCTCTTAAACTGAGTAAAATCCTTACTTTAAGACTTTTGGTATTCAAAGAAGGCATTTCGGAGTCCTAACTTTACTACTCCCAAACTGAGAAAAATCCTAAATTTAAGATTTTCATTATTCACAGAAGACATTTAGGAGTCCTAATGTTAGGACTCCTGACTTCTGTGAATAGCGAAAGGAGTAAGTGCCTTCTATTAATACCAAAATGAGTAAGTGCCTTCTGTGAATACCAAAATGGTAGTAAGTTTAGGGTTTTGTCTTAAGTTAGTTCTGTGAATCGGCCCGGAGTATTGCTGTCAGGTGAGTTGTGTGGGTTGTCCTGTGAATGGTACTTGTTGAATTTGCCATGGGTGTGTGTCTTTGGGATGTGTTTGGTGTTTTGGTGGGCCAAGCTAGTTTGCTATGTGCACACTATACAGTTTACTAGTTATCACATTGTTGGTCAGCACACTAGCGTGCATCCTGACATGATGTGGAGGGATATGCATTACTTGTCCATGGTGTGACATGTCAGTACATAACATAGGGCATGTGCATATTTTGTGATGCTGTGACAGTTACATTTGCTTACCTGTCTGCACACTATAGGTGGCATTTGGATCTGTGTGAATTTGTGTGTGATGAGAGGGTTGGTGTTAGCATATGGCAGCATGTTTTGTGAGAGGAATTGCTGAGTGCATGCACCTTTTTCATTGTCAAATTTAGGTTTAAATTGTCAAACATCTGTGTGTGTGGTGGAAGGCTCCATCCTGCTCAGGGGTGGGACAAGAAAGCAGGAGGTGGCTACCTTCCTATTTGTTTGAAGTGTACAATGCAATGGCTGCCACATGCATCTGGGAGGGAGTCTATTATTCTGCTGAGGGGTGGGACAGGGGGCATGGTGGGAGTTTTAGTGCAGGTCTCCTACCCTCAAACAGCCCTCCATGGCAAGATGGCTACCTACCTGTTAGAGGGAGGTGAAGACTGCAATGGCTGACACATGCATATGGGTGGGAGGGAGTGCTCCATGTAGATGATCTGGGGAACAAGGGGACATTGTGGGAGTAGTATTACAGGCCTCCTAACCCCAAACGGCACAACTTGGGAAAATGGTTACAAACCTGTTAGATGGAGGTGAACACAGCAATGGCTGACACATGCTTCTGGTTGGGATGGAGGGCTCCATCCAGGTGAGGGGTGGGACAGGGGGCATGGTGGGAGTAGTGGGGCAGGCCTCCCAACTCCAAATAGTACAACCTGGGAAGCTGGCTACCTACGTGTTAGATGAAGGTGAACAATACAATGGCTGACACATGCTTCTAGGTGGGAGGGAATGCTCTATTTTGATGATCTGGTGAACAAGGGGGCATGGCGGGAGTAGTAGGGCAGGTTTCCCACCCCCAAACAGCACAACCTGCGAAGATGGCTACCTACCTGTTTGATGGAGGTGAACACTGCAATGGCTGACACATGCTTCTGGGTGGGAGGGAGTGCTCCACCTTGCTCAGGGGTGGGCAAGGGGCATGGTGGGAGTAGTAGTGCAGGCCTCCCACCTTCAAACAGCCCTCCACGGCAAGATGGCTACGTACCTGTTGGATGAAGGTGAACACTGCAGTGGCTAACACTTGCTTCTGGGTAGGAGGGATTGCTTCATCCTGCTCAGGGGTGGAACGGGGGCATGGTGGGAGTAATAGTGCAGACTGCCTATGCACATGCAGCCATGGAAATGCTGCAGGCTACCTTTGGGGTGATTTAGATGGAGTGGATGTTACATCTGTGAGACCTTTGTTAGATATTGTGGTGCATATAGAGGTACTTGGACATAGGAGTTGTAGCTTTGTAGTTGTGCAAGACAGTACTTGGCAGAGTAATGATTTACATTTGTTTGTTCTTACCATCCTGCACTCCCCTGGGCATTCATGTGAAACTCCCTGGGTGCAGTATGGCAAGCACCTTCTTTTCCCATGTGGTGAATGTTTTTGGTGGGATGGCAGGACCACCGCCAGTCCTCTGAGACAGATCACGGAACTTGTTCCTCTTTTCTTTGACAACCCTCTTCAGGTCATGGCACCGCTTCATGCTTACATTTCTGAAACGAGGGGTGGTCCCTACTGCATTGACCTTGTCAACTATCCTTGCCCACATTTGTGCTCTTGCGCCTAATAGTGTCTGTTGGACCAGGCTACCAAAAGCTTTTGGTTATACTCTGATTATCTCATCTACCATGACTGACCACTCACTCTCTGTGAATTTGGGCATTTTCTGTGGTGCCATGATGTGCTGTGCTAATGTTTTGGGGTGAAGTTGTGATGTTGGCGGGGGTGGTGTAGGTGGTGTGTGTGTGTATGTGTGTGTGTGTGCTGTAGTGCTGGTGTGATGTGTCCATGTTTTCCTCTCCTTTGTCCTATGGTGTTGAGCTCTTCAGTTGTGGAGTATTGCAAAGGATTTTGGTCAGGGAAGGGGCTGGTGTTGTGCTCAGCTATGTGGGTTTGTCAATATGGGGGGCCCGATTCACAGAACTAACCTAAGACAAAATCCTAAACTTAGTACCATTTTGGTATTCACAGAAGGCTCTTACTCATTTTGGTATTCACAGAAGGCATTTACTTATTTCGGTATTCACAGAAGGTAGGAGTCCTAACTTTAGGACTCCTAAATGCCTTCTGTGAATACTGAAAGTCTTAAAGTTAGGATTTTTCTCAGTTTAGGTTTAGGGTTTGTCTTAAGTTACTTCTGTGAATCGGCCCAGGGTATTGCTGTCAGGTGAGTTGTGTGGGTTGTCCTGGGAATGGTACTTGTTGAATTTGCCATGGGTGTGTGTCTTTGGGATGTATTTGGTGTTTTGGTGGGCCAGGCTAGTTTGCTATGTGCACTTGGTGACATTCTTGTTATTTTTTTTTGTTGACTGCCATTTTATTCACAGAGAGTCCACAGCGATGGCTTTGCTAGAGTCCTTCCACCGGCTCTGCCATTCATCTCTGTTTGGGACCATGGCGGTCAGATACAGCTTAATGTACCACAGTCACATCGGTGATATCATCATCTTCAGTTCGTTCTCTCTGCAGTACCTGGTGGTGGTTTGCTGTGTTTCCGCCAAGGATCCGACCGACACGGATGGATTTTCGCCTTCTCCCCAAGCTACTGGCAGTCTTTGGTGCCCTCGTTCCACCTTGGTCGGATTTTTGGGCGGTTGATCATAATTAGTCTGCCGGTTTTGGCGCAGAACCAGCGGACAGTTGATTTCTGCTACCATGGCCGCCCCAGTGGTTTTCCGACCGCCATCCTAATAGACCCCTTATGTTCAATTTCCTTCCTCCCCCTCTCATTTTTCCCTTTCAATCTTTCTATTCGTTTCTTGTAAATATATTTCATCATGCATCCTTTTAACTGTCCTTCATTCTTTCTATATTTACCTTCCTCTTTCCTTACTTCGTGATGGTTCACTATATATACCTCCTCTATATTTTTGTTTACCACTTTAAATACTTGTCTCTATTACCATTTTAAGCTTCTTTGGTCCATCATATTAGAGCTGTGCCACACTTTTTTTTCCTTCCAGTATTTATTACTTTCTCCTACGGTCTTGAAATGGCCTCTAAACCAGGGTTGAAAATTATGAAGGGCCATAAACCATTTTAGTCTGTCCTAGGCCCACCAGATGCAGCTGGCATAGAGGGTTCTTGACTAACCCTTGAGAGTAGAGGCCATCTAAGGCAGAGGTTGGGCCTCCAGCATCAGCAGATGAGTGTGTGTGCGTGTGTGATAGGATGCAGGTATTATGCGTATTGCTCAATGCTGGTAAAATCCTGTCTCTGGCATAATTCTACTCACACTTCAGCTGCTATTACCACTGACCAATAAGGAGAAAGGGGAGGAGTCACAAGCATGGCCTAAAAGGCAGCTAGGACAAGCCATTCCAAGCTTCATTGCCAGAAGAAATTGATGTGTCCACCTTATGAGATGCCACATATGAAGATGTGGCCATATGGTGTTGTGTAGCGTTTTAGGACCCGAGTGTAAATTTCCCGATTCATGCCCATATATAGGTATAAATCACCCTATCTTTATATAGGCATAGAAATCATAACCATATTAAGACTTACCCTATATAGTCCAAATACGGCATGGCTACTTCCACTAGTTCCGAAAATCCACAACGATTTCTTGGAAAAACCCGCCTGCAGCAGTCACGGACTTCTCCCTGCTTGAATATTGATTTATCAAAGAACTCATGGTGTTTTCATTATGTCCAACCTTACCTCAAACTCGGCACCTTCAAGGTATAAATATGCCCACACTTGCCCAGGCAAACACACAGTGGTTTGGAGCAGTTCGACTGTCTACCTACACGACACAGCTCGCCGAAGCAAGTGCCGAAGGAAGCCGACCCTCCAGCAGATGCGCTGAGAGACGCTGTCTTTTCTCTTTCCAAGAAATCCAGCTCCAGTGTTTCCAAGCTTCCCTTGAAGGTTGTTGGGAAATCAAGTCCTGAGAGAGAGATACCAGACCTCCTTCATTCTGAACCAAGGTACTGAGCTGATTAGACCCTTAGAGAATTCTTGGATAGATTCTTGGCAAAGAATACTAAAACTAAGCTACACCTCACTTACTTCTTCCCTTGTACTAGACCTAGGTTTGGTACCCAGGGGTAGGTGTACTTTAGAAGCACCAGTTGAGTACTTTTTGTCTTTATTTATTAATTTATGTATTCTATGTATTTTATGGTTTAGAAACCAAACCATGCTTTTACAGTATTATTTTAAAATACTCTTCGCACTGTACGCATTGTACTTTGCAACCAGTATTATGATTGTAGGAGTTCATTTCTTCTGCATGAGAAAGAAGACTGTTCAATAAATACTTTTATTGAAAATGCCCGTCTCTCTATGTCTCTTCACCTCTGGTGAAACCAAGCATGCACGATTGACTGAGTGAAATAACTATCTATTGTTTCTCCGTTTCCGAAGATATGTTTTTATCTCGGGAAACAAAGTTGTCATGTTTTAAGCGATTGTCAGAAAATAATCCCTTCTTGTTTATTCAAGAAAGTTTCTAGTGACCTCTGAGCTAACTGGCACTCACAATTAAGTTTAATATATTCGATAGAGACCTAGTCGACCTCAGTCCTATGTCTCAACTATATTATATATTATTCCAATGCGCGGAGCCTATTGGGAATTTAGGAACTACACTACATGGCGCTAAACGTTTGATAAGACGATAATTTAATGCTGGATACTAGAGTAAAAATATTGTGCATCATATCTTAGTTTCCTTGAAACTTGCTCTGCAAACTTTCGGTCAACAAAATGTCAGAGAGTGATGAAGAACTAACTAGAGCTGCAGAAGCCGCACTAGCACAAAACCTAAACACTACAGGTTTTAATGAGAATGGCCCGGGTACTATACACATCCAGGCAAATGTAAGGAAAACTGTCACTTTAAAACTCAAAAATAATGGAGTATCATCGAGAGGTGGTAAAGCTAATGCTGTAACAAATTAGTTCCACTACTACTAAGTGGAGTAACATCCAGCAGAATACGTTCCTTTTGAGGACGCTGAAATTCCACTACCTTACCAAGAGCATCAGCTCTGGTTTAAAGGCGCCCTACAACATCAAAATCACATTACCAGGCTCGGTCCACTAGGTAGACAAGGAGCTACATGGCCGGTACTAGCCAGCTATACACCACATTCTGACATTGAAGAAATGACAGGCCCAGAACTGTTAGCTCAGCTAAAACAGTTAATAAAAAGACATAGACAGTTGGTTCTATATGTCATGCGGACTTGAACAGTCCAACCAACTGTAAGGATCCCACAACACAATACAGAAGCCGATGACCACTGAAGAAAAACCACCTGTCCCAGCAAGACCTGTCTGGATTCCAAAGATTGGGAATCCAGTCAGGGAAAAGATCGCAGTGAAGAAGGAATTTCAGCCTTCTTACAGAAAAGCAGTACCTGTCTTAGCAATCCACGGAACAAGATCAGTGTTACTACCGCCCCTTGCTGGAAAAAGGGAGAACAGAGTTGTGTCCATTGACCTGGCCAAACCACATCATGTGGCCGATAATAAGTAGTAGGCCCAGTGGACTCCCAAGATGTAGAAGGCGACCACATTTTGCTACAATCCAAGATGTTCAAACTAAAAGACTTATCACCTTTGATAAACCTGCAGTGAGAAAAGAAGGACTATGCAACAAAGCCATGGACCTCTTGAGACCCAAATAACAGTTTGTCAATAAACACCTGTCTACAATGATATAGCCTCTGACTATACTAATATGACAAAGGAAGAAACAGCTTCATCAATTCCAAACAATCCTGATGCAATTCCAACCATTGACAGAACTGCCTCTGGCTATATTATCAACTTTGATATATTTTCTGAGGATCCCAGTGAGGCCGAAACAACGCCAGTAAATAAAACTTTCAAAGAAAAAATAATAGAACTGTTTCATCAACTTGAAAATACATATCTGGTTTCACCATGGGTTGAATTTTGGATTGTGTTAGGTGTACTTTTTCTCCTACTTTGGCTCATTCTTGTTTTAAGTTTGGAAAACATGATAGATGGAAAATACAGTACAATGGACACAGCAAGTAAGAACATCAACTTGCTCCTGAAACCTCACAACTCATCTCATTGTGAGCAAAGAGACCTGTCATCAGTGAACATCACAGCCATTCCTATACCTGGTAGTATAGCATGGGACATAACTGATTATGACATTAATGGCCCTGTTGAAGATTCCACACCAGTTTGAGGTTTCTTTGAGTGACTTTGTCGCACCCAGCACATTTTTTGATGATTGGTACTTTAAAACTGTTAATAATATGACAACAGATTTAGAAATGTCAGCTAAATTCACAAAACATGAATACTTAGAAGGTTCATCGGATTCTGAACAAATGTATTGTTTTAATAATTATGGTCACCATTATTTACACAAATCTGCAAACCCTAGAAATGTTTTTAAGTATAATCAATGAGAACATTGTCCAACACTGCCAAAAGGCAGCACGAAAACATTTTTTGAAAAGGTTTCATACTTCTCATGGTTTATTGTCACAAATCCAGAAACGTTTTATTCTAAAAATATGTAAAAGCCAGGAATGAAAAACATTCTGACTAATACTAAACAAATTTATTCTGCAAACGTTTATGCTCAGCTGTCAACATTAGGTTTTAACTTTTGGAAAGACAACATTGAGACAAAAACTGTCTGGGGCACAAAAGACTGGCAGGTACAAGGTTTAGAAGCCTTATTCAGAGCCTGCATTATCCCAGAGCAAATAATATTTCTAAATGATACTATTCAACAAACATCTTGTCTTGGCTTAGCTAAGATAAAAGATTTAAACTAACCGTCCATACCAAAACCCAAACCTAACAATAATAACACTGCGGATGAGGAGGTAGACTTATCACAGGTTTTATAACAGAACAGAACTAATCCTGATTGGAAAAAATGGTTAATCTGGCCCACAGACACGTAAAACTGTCAAGATAAATTCCTGAACATAACACAGAGGTTCACAGTGAATAGGCCATATCCAAGATATTCCCAGAGACAACATCCAGGGATAGTTACAACATACAGTGTAGGAAAACTATGCCTTGAATGGCTACACAAATCCACACTTCCAGAAATTAAACAACACTTAACTTTACTTAATGAAGGCATTGACTTACGAGACTTCTTTCTTGGACCTCGTAAACCATGTAAAAAACGTTTCATATACGCCGGTATATACGCTGCTTAAAATGAAGCATGGAAAGTCACGCAAAAGGAAACTGCAGAAAGAATACGAGAAATTGATTGTATTCATTTGGAGAAAGCTCTCTCTGTAGTGGACAATGGGTTAACGATTCTGTCCTCCAGAATTTATTCTTTGGACAGCATGGTATCCTCTGCCATTGACATCATGGAACAGGATTTGCTAATGTTACAACATGGCCAGTCTCAGTTACGTTCTATAAAGCTGCTAGGCTGGACGTTACAAAATATCCGTTCAGGCTCGTGGCATGGCGTATAATCAACACCACGTCATTGTTTAGTGTGTTTAAACTTACAGATAAACAAATCTCTTTGGCACAAAGAGGAGCAGACTATACGGTGCTGAGCATAGAAAAAAATTGAAAGATTACCATTAACTGTTTCTGAGGAGCCAGACGTGGAATGGATAATACAAGGCACCATCACGATACTAGTGATGATTTTCCAGTTTCAGTATGGCTTAAGGCACATACCAGCAGGCCCGTATGTAATGTTGGGTAAAGAGTACATTAAAGTCGACCTGGAATTTAGCATACACACACAAATGTTGGAGTGGTGGAAAGGAGGTATTTCTTAGTGGGCAAAACTGTAAGAACTCACTAAGCCCTACACTTTTGTGTCAAGGTATCAATTTACACGGATTCTTCTAATAACCTTTCTTGCCACCTGCACAGTTCTCCAGCAGCAGTAAAAGACCCAGTTTTTAGGCAGCTATCCAATGGTAGCTACATAATGTTGAGTGATCACAGCTGTTGTGGAATGATGCCAGGTATAGCCTATCTAGTTAGTGTGTCAGCCAGGTCACTTGTTGTATGCAAGTATTGTTTCATAAAAGCAAGACAGAAGGGAGTCACCATTATGGCCTTCACTGAATACCTCTTCTATACGAATTGATACTTTAACCCCTTGTATGCTCATGACGGAATGGTTCTGTCATGAGCATCGGTGCTTCTGTGCTGATGAGGGAACAATTCCGTCATGAGGCCAGGGGTACGAAATCCCTCTGCTGCAGACAGCAGAGGGATTTCCTTTTCACCCCTCTGACCTTGGGAGCTGGGGAAGAGCTTCCCCAGCTCCCAAGGCCCCCTCCCTGGTTTCTGTTTAATGACGATCAGCGCGCACGTCGTCTGTTTCACTTTCTACATGCTCAGTGGGCTATCTCAGTCCCCTGAGCACCTAGAAAGACAGGAGAGGTATCATTGGAAAGGGGAGAATCTTCCCATTCCAATGCTACCCTCCTGAGTGGATCCCTGCTTGGGGATGGCCCCAGGAGGGCGATCCTCAAGCAGGGATCCACCCACTAGACACCAGGGAGGGGGGAGCGGCCTCTGGTGCAATGGCCTTCACCCCCCTCATAAATAAATGTATAGTATTTTGTCTTTCTGCCCCCCTGGGGGGGCAGATTGGGCAATAGCCCCCCAATCTGCCCCCTCGGGGGGCAGAAAGCCCACTATACACCACAGATTTTTATGTGTACTTTTTTTTAGGGTGGGGCCTGCCCGAAATGGGCAAGCCAATGCCCCCTACCCCAACACCATTACAGACTTTCTGCCCCCCCAAGGGGGCAGATGGAGGCAATAGCCCCCAATCTGCACCTTCGGAGGGGCAAAAAGCCCAGTAGAAGCCAGGGATATTTTGGGGCAAATCTGAATTAGGGTGGAGGCTGCCCAAAATGGGCATGCCAATGCCCCTACCCCTCTCCCACAAAAATTACAGCCTTTTTGCCCCTGAGGGGGCAGATGGGGGCATTAGCACCTAATCTGCCCACAGGGGGGGGCAAAAAGGCCAGTAGAGGTCAGGGATTTTGTGGGCAAATGTTAATTAGGGTTGGGGAATTATCATGCCTGTTTTGGACAGCCCCCACCCTAATTAAAATTTACCCAAAAAACTTCCTGGCGTCTAGTGGACTTTCTGCCCGCCCTGGGGGGCAGTTGGGGGCATTAGTCCCCAGTATGCAGTAGGGATTTTTTGTGGGGGCAAATATGAAATAGTGTGTGGCTGCCCAAAACGCGCATGCCCATGCCCCCACCCCCTCCTGTGCTGCCCGGGTTTTTGGCTCTATTTCTGAGTGATGGTGACTTTAAGCTTGCTACCATCCTGGATCCCTATTCTTAGCTTGTTTTGGTACTTTTATGCCTCTTTTCAGACCTAGAAGCATAAACTAGAGGATAGCCGCTTTATATGATGATAGATCCCTTATTTCTGACTCTAATCCATCTATTGCCTATTGGCTTTGACATAATTATATGTCCTTTCATCATCCTACCTATAGTAGAGGGTGGATCCTGTAGTTCTGACTTTATATTACATATTGGTATGGTTTGTGTATGTACTCTGATAGAGTTAAGTGTCTATTTCATCCTTTTCGGGCCTACAAGGCCCAGAACTAGAGAGACTCCATTTTGCTTTCTGCCTCTGCTGACTGAGCGGATTGCAGGGTAAAGGTGATGTTTATAGTTAATCCTGTTGTGTGCTAGGGGAAAACCAGCGGAGACTGGATCTTATCGAAAGAATGTGTTTGTCTCTTGGGCCCAGACGTTACATGCAGATGGTCACTGTGTTTGCACGGAGAGCCTTGGAGCTGGCACAGGAATTCGGTGGGAGGCAGCTCTCTGTTGGAAATTTCCATGAGGAGAGAGCATTCCATATTAGTGAAGTGCAGAAGAGGCGGAGTGGTCAGTCGGTTTTTGGAATGGTTCAAGTCAGTTGGTTTTTGGAGTAGTCAGAAGCAGTTGTGCGCAGTTGGTGTTTGGAGCTGAAGAAAGCAGTCAGAAGCAGTTACTTATCAGAAGGAGTTGTGATCAGTTGAAGCAGGCAGTTAACAGCTGGAGTCTAGAGTGATGTCTTTTGGAAGAGACTGAAGGTATATCGTAGATTAGTCTGTGGGAGCAGCTGGAGTGAGTTGGACATTGGAGCTGGAGCAATCAGACAGAGTGAAGAAGCTATTGGAGCGAATGGTTATCAGAGCGGCAGAAACTATATCATTAGACTGAAGTTGGAAGGTGAAGACAGTTCGTGGGGGAGAGGAATCCAGTGCACAGTGATCAGCGCAGATGTGTGTCCAAGAGTGCAGGGGAGAATCTGAGATGAGCCAAGGCACAGATGAGAGAAGAACCCAGATGACAGCTAGAACAAGACTTCATACTAATCAGGTGATATCTGTCCTGTTATATAAGTGCCCATATACATTAATCTTGTCTTTTGTTTCCTAGGCTAGATTCCCTACTGTATGGCTATATTGATTAACCCCTTTTCTTTCAGCGGTGTGCAGTCTGTTATAATCCAGTTCCCTTTTTAGCTATCTACAGTTATGTGTTAGTAATAAAGCTTTCCATTATAATAAAGAGACCCCGCAGATCTGTGTATGTGTCTATTCCCCTTTACTTTTCAGGCTATGTCTAGATTGCTAGTTATTGTGATGTTATAATAATAAAGGAACCCCAGTTCTTAGTGAACAGTTGTGCAAGTATTATTATTCATAATAAAGTTAACCTTTCTTCTAGTCAGATGCTGTTATGTGAACGGATGCATCTCCCGTCCAGGTAAATGGTAACTGAGCAAGGGAGTAGAGGAGCACTTGTATTTGATAATAACCTTTGCATATTGTGATTTGTCCATTCTTGTATACCACATAAAATATAACAATTGTATATGAGACATTCCCAGTAGATATTAGATATATATAGAGAAACTTCCCAACAGAGAGAGAGCTGAAGGTATTCATAGGACAGTGATCGTCGTTGTGTAGCGGCGTTAATGGGAGCATTGATTGTGGTCAATGTGTATACCCACAGGATTGTGGCTTGAGTGAGCACTGAGTGTGATCAGTGTGTAATGAGATCGCTGCTAGGGAAAGTGGCGTTAATGAGAGCATTGACTGTGGTCAATGTGTATACCCACAGGATTGTGGCTTGTGTATGTATGACATAGTGAGAGCACTAGGGGGATACAGTGCTTATACCTACAGGATTGTGGCTTGAGTGAGCACTGAGTGTGATCAGTGTGTAATGGTAAGTTATCGGAACTGCCCTCTTCACTATGAGTAGGAGGGTAGCATAGTCTGGGTCTGAGTTGCCGCGAGACTATAAGGTATGAATGTGGTGTAGAGCATGGAAGTCCTTAGTAATCAGTGAGTATTCCTAGTAATCCTATAGATTTAGTGGTGTGTTTGATGATATGAGCTTATATATTGCTAATTCCCCATCCTCAGGTAGGTACCCAGGTGCCTGGATAAATAGGTCCTGAGGAGGGAGATGGTTACGTTTCGGCTGGATTGGTGGTGTTTTGTGAGCTGATTCTATCTGGTCCGAAAATCCGGTCGTTACATTTGGCGTAGTCTGGCAGCTTTCCAGAAGTTGCGGGGGAGTGGCTCTTGACATGTATTTGGACTTGAACCCTTTACAATTTGACATCTGGGAACAGTCTGTGAATTGCATGTTGAGGTGTGGTCCCTGACCTATGGGCTTGAACAGTTGGAGTGTAAGGAGATTGCAGTACATCATGGCATCTGACTTATGCAGTGTAGAAGACATGCTTTTCATCTTGGTGTTTGAACTGACAGGCTTGAAGGGTAACAGTACGTGATGGAGCCACTTACATCTTGGTGATGATGCAGTTGTAAATATGTGTATGAAAAAGGCTTGTAAATTGCCTATTATATGGCTTGCTGCATTTGCTTATGCTGTGAAATGTGAAATGTATTCAGTGTATATGACTTGTTGAGTTTCTTGTGAATAGTCCCTTGTAAATATGGCTTGTAAATAGCATGTTATCATTGAGTTCTTTGTGAATAGCGCCTTGTGAATATGGCTTGTAGCGCCTTGTGAATATGGCTTGTACATAGCATGTTATCATTACGTTAGGCAGGAGAGAGCTGGATCTCTTTCAAGTGATTAGAGAGAATATTTAGAAAATGTGCACAAATGTTATGTGAAAACGTGGAGAGATGAGTTCTAGAATTCCCCATGTATCTGCAGATATCGGGGAACGATTGTGTTTGAGCTGCCAAAGGGTTAATATCTTGAATTGAGACGGCAGTGTTTATTTCAATATGCTGTTTAAATGCAAAGTTACAGAAGCTGATACTAAAAGTCAGTGACTATTTGGATGAAGGGAGATTGATTTGACTTTTTTATTAGTTGCGGCGTTCACCTATGTACTTTGACAGCTAGCTAACGGAAAGGTAACATCTTGCATGGTCAAAAAAGCAGTGTTCATTAAACATACTGTTTGATATGCGTCCACGAGTCTGTGTGGGTTTGCCTTTGAACACACAATTAAATGTGTCTGATCCGAAGGTCAGAGTGTTATAAATCAACCAGTCAGACTGCGAGGGGGTGTTTTAAAATGAGCATTAAGAGAGGGTTTTCAGCTGAGCATGGACGGTGCAGAGAGATAAACAAACCAGTATTTTAGAATTAGTGTTCACCGGTTGTGGAAATAAAACAGATCCAATGTAGAATGTGCTTGAAAAAAGTGAAATGCAACCGTGTGCTTTTAAAAAATGCTTTGTAGTGTATTTTGAAAATATAACCGATTATTTCCCTACAGCAAGCTGCCCCTTTTGTTTAAAGTTCAAATGCAAATGATTCTGTATTTTGCGCAGATATGAAGCAGAACAGCGTGAGAGAGAAAAATGTGATAAAATGTTCCCACTCAGTTAGGAAAAAAGGCTATCTGCAAAAATAAAGCTGACTCTTTTAATAATTAGAACAGAAAAGCTTGCACACAAATTTTGAATTCCTGGTTATGCTGTGCAAAATTACATGTATAACTTTTTTTCCCCTTTATTTGAATTGATGGTGTTTCAAATGTTATTTTAAGAAATGTGTCGTGCTTTTCTATGTTGCTGCGTGTAATGCTGCTTAATGTCTTTGCTTTTCAGCATGTAACAGTACATTATGATATATAGTTTGTCTTAAATTAGTTTTTCATAAGGCTGCAGAAATATTTTGCTTTTTACTTGAGAATGCTAGCATGTGTCTAGGTTGCAAAAATGTCTTCATTAATTCATGTTTTCAGGATGCTTTTCACCATGTCTTATTTGCTTAAATTACTTAGAAATAACTGTGCAGTGTTTCAAATTAAATGCCCGGTTTCTCTGCAGCCTGAGAACGGGTATGTTTGTAGTTAGAAGGAATTTGCTTTTTGACCTTGGCTGCTATGATAGCTCTGCCAGGCTCTCAGGAGCGTTTTGGAAGGAGGGGCCCTTTTTGGAGCATCCGAGGCAGACTTGCCCTTGCCTTCTTATTTTTGGCAAATATTCAGGAGCTTTTCGCATACAGAGTTTTGAAAGGGTGGAGGTGCCCCGCGGGTGACATCACAATGAGGGGAAGGCAGTGCAGAGAGAAAACTTGGCAACAGCTTTGTTTTTTGAAAGTGACCTTATCAAAGGGAGGTGCAGTGTAGCCCGTCTCCTGCTTGTTACGGTTGGAGCTGATTCAAAACTCTGAGCGCGGACATCTTTCTGGAGGGAGGGGCTGCTTCTCAAAGGAGTGAGAGAGTGGCTAGGCCCAGCCCTTCTGGCTGTGTATGAAAAATTAGATTTTGCCCAAACAAATTTAGAGAATATGGTATAGGTAGAATGTTTAAATCATTCCTTGGATTTAGAAGAGTTCTTTTATGAAATATAGGGTTTCTCACAGAGATGAAAAGCAATTGGGGTGCTTTTGAATGGACAATTTGTTTTTGCAAGATTGATGATGCTTGTTTCTCGTTTCAGATGGCTGATATGTGGGGGCCCTGTATGAGTGTTGTATTTTCTTATTTTGGAGTGGTGTGTTTTTCTTATTTTCGGAGTGAGTGCCCCTTCCCCAAAAACCCCCAAGCCTGGACCCAGAGCGGAAGCTGACGTGCCTGGAGCTGATGACTTACAACCAGACTGGAGGGCGTGCTACCTTGGCAAAGGATACAGATGAAAATGGAGGGTCGTGGCCTACACGAATGAACTGTTTTTCTAAGAAGAAACCAATGATGGATTCCTATAGAAGAGAACTTTTCACTTAAATATATTGACTGAACTTTTGAAATTAGTATTACAATCTACAGTTGGCTGCCTCAGCAGTCAGGTTAACTCTATATAACATATTTGGATTTCCTAAAAAAAATGTTTGGGACAAAGCCAATAGTTCTATTTTTGAAAAGAAATGTATTAATTGACTTTTGCAAGTGATGATCTAAAAGAACCCATTTTTATTTGGTTATAATAATATTTTCTCACAAAAGGAATCTGCAAAGTAATCCCTTGGCCTGCATTCTTGAGTCTTGCACTTTCCCCATGTTTCTATTTCAGATGGACATTATGCCACTTTTGCAGTTACCACAAACAGGCCCCAATATTAAATTTCCCAGTCCTGTTCATGGTTTTCATTTTCCAGTTTAAAAGATGCAGTGCCAGATTAATGATTTGGCCTTTGGTTCAATGATTCCTTTTGATATATGCAAATGATATTGTTTGAAAGTCATAGGGTGCAGTGTATAATTAGTGAGCTGCTTTAATAATCTGATGCCCTGTGATACATGATATTTTGATTTTAGTATGGAATGCTATTTCATTATTGATACAGATTGACTTTACACTTGACTATCTTTCACCTATTTTATAGTTTTCCTGTTTTCTGTAAAACAGTTTTGCCAATGAAGGGAAAGCATTGTTCTGCATGATGGTGCACACATGTGTTCCACAAATTGATACAGAGGGATTAGGTGCAAACTGTTTCCTAAGTTAGATGACTTATGACCACTGTTCCCAAGAAGCCGCGCGGCAGCGCGCGCGCGCACTTCTCTACCCCCGAGCGCGCAGTCCCATGAGTGGAGCGCGCACAGAGGGCACAGCCCGCTGGAGTATTCGCCGCCGCCGCTTTTAAAAGGCACACGGCGCGAAAAGCGGGCATTTCCAAAAGGTAGGAGACGGCGGCGATAGGGGCGGAGGAAAGTGTTTCCGTGTGGCCCTTTGTGTTATGTATTTTCCTGAAACACCTGTATTGTTTTGAGAGTAACGCGAGGCTGCGGGGGAGATGGAGTGCTTTTATTTAAGAATCCATGTTAATTGCAGCCCCTTCACGAGCGGCGATTACCATGGATATTTAAATAAAAGCAATCCATCTCCCCCGCAGCCTCGCGTTACTATCAGAACAATACAGGTGCTTCAGGAAAATACATAAATTAACACTGTAGGGTGACCAGACGTCCCGGATTTCCCCGGACGGTCCCCGTTTTTGGAGAAGTGTCCCAACACTTTTCTACAAATTTCACAAATGTCCCGGTTTTTGGGTAGTGCCTGGGTTATGTCCCGGTTGTTATGGGAGGGTCGGGTGAACCTGCACATGATTATCATAGTGTTGTGCAGGCTCAGGTTTCCACCGGCTTTCTTCGAAAAGGGGACTGAGTGCTGCTTCGCGTCATTTAAGCAGCACAGCATGATTTAATGAGGCGTGAATCGGGGCTGCAGAGGTCAAGGCCAAGCCCACCAGCAGCCGGACCCCGGAGCTCTTCCCAGAACGGGCGGTAAAGTAATGAAGTAATGTGATTTTTTTTAAAGAACACAAATATAAATCAGCAACGTGAAATCAACAGGTGTTAAATTACAGTCAAGTCGCTGTCAGTCAATCAGACCAGCTTTCTG
Source organism: Lissotriton vulgaris (assembly GCF_964263255.1). Taxonomy (NCBI): domain Eukaryota; kingdom Metazoa; phylum Chordata; class Amphibia; order Caudata; family Salamandridae; genus Lissotriton; species Lissotriton vulgaris. The sequence continues at coordinate 1,290,655,639 of NC_141689.1, read as the reverse complement.
TTTTGTGTGAGGCTATGTGAGAAATGTTGGTCACACATGGCGCAGAGGTTAGTAGCACCTTTGAGGCAGAGGGTGATGCTGCGGCTATAGAAGCAGCGAGAAGGGGGTGTCTGATTCTCATGCTATGCAGTGTTTAATAAAGAGTAATGGCTGGTGCTCATCAAAACTGCAGGGCCACACCAAAGGGGAGAGGATGTGGTCTGACGGTTAGCGCGGCCGACTTTGGTGCTGGGAAACCAGGTTCGAGCCTCTTATTGAGCCATAAAAATGTATACATGACTTACTTTTGTGTTAAATAAATAGATATTTTAAAAAACAAATACAAATGATAAACCTACTAAGGTGTGAAATTGGTGTCGAATAAATATATGTTTTAAAAACAATTAATATTAATCATGTATCATTGGTGCTGGAGAACAAGGTTCGAGACTGGTATTGAACACTGACAAGCTGTGTGCAAGTTATATGGTCATAAAAAAAACACGAATGATGGGTGAATGCAGGATGGATGATGGGTGGGTGGATGAGTGGATGCATGAATGGATGCAGGATGAATGATGGGTGGATGGGTGGATGCATGAATGAATGATGGATGCAGGATGGATGGGTGGGTGGATGGATGGGTGGATGCATGAATGAATGATGGATGCAGGATGGATGGATGGATGAATGGATGCAGGGTGGATGATGGGTGGATGGATGGATGGATGGATGCATGAAAGCATGAATTCATGATGGGTGCAGGATGGATGGGTGGATGGATGGATGGGTGCATGAATGAATGATGGATGCAGGATGGGTGGATGGATGGATGGATTGGTGGGTGGATGCATGAATGAATGAATGATGGATGCAGGATGGGTGGATGGATGGATGGGTGGATGCATGAATGAATGATGGATGCAGGATGGGTGGATGGTTGGATGCAGAATGGATGGTGGATGGATGGATGGATGGGTGCATGAATGAATGATGGATGCAGGATGGGTGGATGGATGGATGGGTGGGTGGATGCATGAATGAATGATGGATGTAGGATGGGTGGATGGGTGGATGCATGAATGAATGATGGATGCAGGATGGATGGATGGATGGATGCAGAATGGATGATGGATGGGTGGATGGATGGATGGATGCATGAATGCATGATGGATGCAGGATGGATGGGTGGATGCATGAATGAATGATGGATGCAGGATGGATGGGTGGATGGATGGATGGGTGGATGGGTGGGTGGATGCATGAATGAATGATGGATGCAGGATGGGTGGATGGATGGATGGGTGGATGCATGAATGAATGATGGATGCAGGATGGATGGATGGATGCAGAATGGATGATGGATGCAGAATGGATGATGGATGGGTGGATGGATGGATGGATGGATGGATGCATGAATGAATGATGGATGCAGGATGGATGGGTGGGTGGGTGGATGCATGAATGAATGATGGATGCAGGATGGATGCCGAATTGGTGGATGGGTGGGTGGATGGATGGATGGGTGAATGCATGAATGAATGATGGATGCAGGATGGATGCAGGATGGATGGGTGGGTGGATGCATGAATGAACGATGGATGCAGGATGGATGGGTGGATGGATGGGTGGATGCATGAATGAATGATGTATGGATGCAGGATGGGTGGGTGGATGGATGGGTGGATGCATGAATGATGTATGGATGGATGCAAGGTGGTTCGGGCTCGCTCGCTGCGGTGCAATATGCAAATTAGTTTACGCCCTACCACTTTCAAATGTCACCAGCCGCCCCTGTGCTAGAGTTAAGAATGTTTAGTAAAAATCTTATGATTGTACCACCATTGGAGTCTTGTGCTTTTCTACACCTGAAGTGTACTTGCCTGTGTAATCAATTCATGTCAGGGCGTGTTTATCCAATTTGCAAACCGCCCTTAAGATCGGCCTTTTCACTTTTTTAAGTAATTGTTTAGAGTGACATTTGGCGCTGCACACGCGCGTCTGGTTCCTGGCGCACATAGCGATGGTTGCAGTGCACAGAGACCCTCCACTGCCGCACACAGAGGAAAAAAATTAGAGGGAACATTGCTTATGACATTTGACTATTGCCTTTGGCATGGTCTACTATTACTGAATTTCCTAAGTTTAAGTCTATGATTTAGCTATTTTAGCTATAGGGATTTCTGGACAGACTATTTATGTCTGAATTATCTTTTAGAAGAATATATACACTACATTTAGATCACTTTTTATGATTTCTTGCTTAATATCCATAATGCTACACCAGCTATTTTGTAGAAATGGGGTTATCCTTGTTTCCCTACTATTACACTATCACTTTGATCCATCAACTCTTAATTAGAACAGTGGGATTAGTTCCAAGGGTGGTCACCTTAGACTTTAAGTTGTCCTGGGAGGTGTGTCTTTTAGACAGGTTAGGTCCTAGATCTATTAGTAATAGTTGCCCAGACTTTGAGGACCCTTTGTTATGTTTATTTGTCAGATTTTACCAAATCCTTTCTTAAGTTGACCGAAGTAGGTAGGCCTCATTTAGGCTCTTTGTTGTTTTCATTTCACAGACATTTCCCACATCAATAGATTTCATGAGTTATCACTAGAAGTTGAGGCACATTTAGTTCAAGGGTGCTTTGGTTAGTTTCTGTTGTTATCAGATCAATCTTAGTTACATTTCAACATTTAGGTCAAGGGTGCTTTGATTTGTTTTCAATTGGTTGTCAGATTTATATTCCCTACATCAGGTTTTAGGTGGTATTTCCTTAGTTGTCATTCGCTTAAGGGATTCTTTTTGTTTTTGATTTTGTTGATGGATTATGTTAATGTTTGTTTAGCACCCCCATTGTCCCCCTGAGGATGGACCTTGGCCTTTGCCCGCTGGATGAGGACTTGGCTCTACGCCCACTGGCCTACTGGCGTAGAATATGGACAACTCCAGAATTGGCCAGTTACAGGGAAGGACTCCGGGAGATTCTTGCCACTCCAGGTGCCGGAAAAATCAAATGGCTTAAATCTATTAAATTAGAACTGGAGGCTTTGGGTCTCTCAACTATGTGGTCTGACCCTCAGAACATGTGCCACACCCTCTCTAAAAAGGACCTAGCCAGGTCATACCGAGATTCCAAACTTTCCCTGATACTCAACCAACATCCTGGGTCCCTGACAGCTTCCTTTTTTTCTCATAAGGTCAACTACAACATGGAACCTACTCTAGATAAAATCTATCCTACTATACTGAGAAAATTATATCTCCAGTGGAGACATGGCACTCTCCCTATCAGATCTTTCACAGCTAAATGGAGCCTTGATCCAAGTAGTACCTGTCCAGCATGCAGAAACTCGGAGGAAAGTGAGCTTCACATTCTTTTTTTCTGTCCTGTTTATTGCGGGATTCGTAGGTACTGGATTCTCCCCCTATGCAGGAATCTGGGATTCAAGAAGTGTCTACCCGCTTTTAGAGTCCTAAAAACTGACTTGTCAGACCATATTGTGTTCTCTATGGCCAAGTACTTGGGCGCCTTCTGGTCCATCAGAAGGAAATACCTCAAAATATAGACTGAGTATGGACCTGTTTTATAACATAAAGATTCCCTTCCAGTATTGTTTTTATGAATTTTATAATTCACCGTATAACTGATTTAAATGAATTGTTTTATATGATTGTCTTTTATGGTAAATTTTTACCGAAATAAAGGTTTTTGAACTGAACTGTTTATTTGTTGGTTGTTTTTTATTGATGTTAGCAAGTTAAAGTCAAGGGTCGAATGTGCTGACCGGGTTTTTGGCTCTATTTCTGAGTGATGGTGACTTTAAGCTTGCTACCATCCTGGATCCCTATTCTCAGCTTGTTTTGGTCCTTTTAGGCCTCTTTCCAGACCTAAAAGCATAAACTAGAGGATAGCCGCTTTACATGATGATAGATCCCTTATTTCTGACTCTAATCCATCTATTGCCTATTGGCTTTGACATAATTATGTGTCCTTTCATCATCCTACCTATAGTAGAGGGTGGATCCTGTAGTTCTGACTTTATATTACATATTGGTATGGTTTGTGTATGTACTCTGATAGAGTTAAGTGTCTATTTCATCCTTTTTGGGCCTACAAGGCCCAGAACTAGAGAGACTCCATTTTGCTTTCTGCCTCTGCTGACTGAGAAGATTGCAGGGTAAAGGTGATGTTTATAGTTAATCCTGTTGTGTGCTAGGGGAAAACCAGAGGAACATGGATCTTATCGAAAGAATGTGTTTGTCTCTTGGGCCCAGACGTAACGTGCAGATGGTCACTGCGTTTGCGAGGAGAGCCTTGGAGCTGGCACAGGAATTCGGTGGGAGGCAGCTCTCTGTTGGAAATTTCCATGAGGAGAGAGCATTCCATATTAGCGAAGTGCAGAGAGGCGGAGTGGTCAGTCGGTTTTTGGAATGGTTCAAGTCAGTTGGTTTTTGGAGTAGTCAGAAGCAGTTGTGCGCAGTTGGTGTTTGGAGCTGAAGAAAGCAGTCAGAAGCAGTTACTTATCAGAAGGAGTTGTGATCAGTTGGAGCAGGCAGTTAACAGCTGGAGTCTGGAGTGATGCCTTTTGGAAGAGACTGAAGTTATATTGTGGATTAGTCTGTGGGAGCAGCTGGAGTGAGTTGGACATTAGAGCTGGAGCAATCAGACAGAGTGAAGAAGCTAGTGGAGCGAACGGTTATCAGAGCGGCAGAAACTATATCATTAGACTGAAGTTGGAAGGTGAAGACAGTTCGTGGGGGAGAGGAATCCAGTGCACAGTGATCAGCGCAGATGTGTGTCCAAGAGTGCAGGGGAGAATCTGAGATGAGCCAAGGCACAGACGAGAGAGGAACCCAGATGACAGCTAGAACAAGACTTCATACTAATCAGGTGATCTCTGTCCTGTTATGATAATGCCCATATACATTAATCTTGTCTTTTATTTCCTAGGCTAGATTCTCTACTGTATGGCTATATTGAGTAACCCCTTTTCTTTCAGCGGTGTGCGGTCTGTTATAATCCAGTTGCCTTTTTAGCTATCTACAGTTATGTGTTAGTAATAAAGCTTGCCATTATAATACAAAGACCCCACAGATCTGTGTATGTGTCTATTCCCCTTTACTTTTTAGGCTATGTCTAGATTGCTAGTTATTGTGATGTTATAATAATAAAGGAACCCCAGTTCTTAGTGAACAGTTGTGCAAGTATTATTATTCATAATATAGTTAACCTTTCTTCTAGTCAGATGCTGTTATGTGAACGGATGCATCTCCCATCCAGGTAAATGGTAACTGAGCAAGAGAGTAGAGGAGCACTTGCATTTGATAATAACCTTTGCATATTGTGATTTGGACATTCTTGTGTACCACATAAAATATAACAATTGTATATGAGACATTCCAAGTAGATATTAGATATATATAGAGAAACTTCCCAACAGAGAGAGAGAGAGCTGAAGGTATTCATAGGACAGTGATCGTCGTTGTGTAGCAGCGTTAATGAGAGCATAGATTGTGGTCAATGTGTATACCCACAGGATTGTGGCTTGAGTGAGCACTGAGTGTGATCAGTGTGTAATGAGATCGCTGCTAGGGAAAGTGGTGTTAATGAGAGCATTGACTGTGGTCAATGTGTATACCCACTGGGGGGAGACAGTGCTTATACCCACAGGATTGTGGCTTGAGTGAGCACTGAGTGTGATCAGTGTGTAATGGTAAGTTATCGGAACTGTCCCCTTCACTTTGAGTAGGAGGGTAGCATAGTCTGGGTCTGAGTTGCCGCAAGACTATATGGTATGAGTGTGGTGTAGGGCATGGAAGTCCTTAGTAATCAGTGAGTATTCCTAGTAATCCTATAGATTTAGTGGTGTTTTTGATGATATGAGCTTATATATTGTTAATTCCCCAGCCTCAGGTAGGTACCCAGGTGCCTGGATAAATAGGTCCTGAGGAGGGAGATGGTTACGTTTCGGCTGGATTGGTGGTGTTTTGTGAGCTGATTCTATCTGGTCCGAAAATCCGGTAGTTACACCTCCCCGCAACAATTGCAGCCTTCCTGCCCCCCCTGGGGGGCAGATGGGGCAGTAGCCCCCAATCTGCCCCCCCAGAAGGGCAAAAAGCCCACTAGATACCAGGGATTTTTTTGGGCACATTTTTATCAAGTTGGGGGCATTGGCCTGCCCGTTTTGGGCAGACTCCACCCTAATTATTAAAATTTCCCCCAAAAACTCCCTGGCATCTAGTGGACTTTCTGACCCCCCTGGGGGCATATGGGGCATTACCCCCCAATCTGCCCCGCCAGGGGGGCAAAAAGCCCACTAGACGCCAGGGATTTGTTTGGGGGGGCACATTTGAAATAGGGTGGGGCTGCCCAAAACTAGCATGCCCATGCCCCACCCCCTCCCCCGCTAAAATTACAGCCTTCCTGCCCCTCCTGGGGACAGATGGCGCAGTAGCCCCAATCTGACCCCCCTGGGGGGGGCAAAAAACCCACCAGACACACAGGATTTTTGGGCACATTTTTCTTAGGTTGGGGGCTGCCCAAAACGGGCATTCCAATGCCCCCACCCCCCACCTGCAACAATGACAGCCTTTCTGCCCCCCCTGGAGGGAGGATGAAGGCAGTAGCCCCGAATCTGCCCCCCGGGTGTCAAAAAGCCCACTTGACCCAACGATCTGGTGTGGGGGTGGGGGCTGCCCAGAATGGGCATACCAATGCCCCCATCCCCAAAAAATATAGCCAAAATGTTTCTTCCCCCCTTGGGGGCATATTGGGGCAACCCCAGCCCCAAAATCTTCCCCCCAGGGCAGCAGAAAGCCGACTAGGCACAGATTTGTTTTTAGCAATATGCCTACCTGTGGATTTTGGGCCCTAGCGCAGCTGCCACATAGGGAAACCTAGCAAACCCGTACATTTTTAAAAACTAGACACCCAGGGGAATTCAGGATGGGGTGACATGACTGCCTCCCACCAGGTCTGTTACCCAGAATCCCTTGCAAACCTTAAAAATTTACAAATAAACAAATTTTCCTCACATTTCTGTGGTGGAAAGTTCTGGAATCTGCGTGGATCAATAAATTTCCACCCACCTGGCTTCCCCCAGGTCTCCCGGAAAAAATGGTACCTCACTTGCGTGGGTAGGCATAGTGGCTGGAACAAGAAAAGGCCCAAATCATATGGTGAAGAATTTCAAATAACATATAGCAAAACTACCTTCTTTTTTTTTGGGGGGGGGGACCTGAGTTTTTGGCCCAGGGCTCGGCGGAAAACTTGTGAAACTACCAAACCCAAACAGTTCTGAAAACTAGACACCCGGGGGAGTCCAGGGAGGTATGGCATGCGTGGGTCCCCCAATGTTTTCCTACCCAGAACTCCTTGCAAACCTTAAATTTAGGTAACAAAATCTCTTTTCCTAATTTTTTTGTGTGGGATCTCCGTGCCGGCACAAATGTCCTACCGCCCATCATTCCCCTTGTTCACCCGAGTAAAATGATACCTCATTTGTGTGGGTGGGCCAAAGGCCTGTGACTAAGGCCTTTGGCTCACCGAAATCCCAAGCACTACAATTTTTTTTAATTCATTTTTAGCCTGTTCTGCTTTGGGGCACCCACACAAGTGAGTTATCATTTTACACAGGAGAACAAGGGGAACACTGGGCTGTAGGACATTTGTGCCGGCACGCAGATCCCACGCAGAAATGTATGAACAAGTGTTTTTTAACCTAATTTTAAGGTTTGCAGGGAATTCTGGGTAGGTAAACTTTAGGGGACCCATGCATGCCATACCTCGCTGGACTCCCCCGGGAGTCTTGTTTCCAGAAATGTGTGGGTTAGGTAGGTTTTCCTAGATGGCTGCCGAGCCCCGGGCCAAAAACTCATGGGAACCCCCTGCAAAACCAGGTTGGTTAGTGATAGGTTATTTTGATGTCGCCTCCTTAGGTTTGGGGCCCTTGCCTGTTGCGGGTCCTTGAGCCACCCTTGCAAGTGAGGTACCATTTTTATTGGGAGACCCGGGGGAATGCTGGGTGGGAGGAAATTTGTGTGAGCCCCGTGATGCCACACTTTCCCACACAAAAATGTTTGAAAAATCTGGTTTTTTTCAGCTACAATCGAGGTTTGCAAGGGATTCTGGGTAAAGGAACGTTGTAGGATCCACGCAAACCATACCTCCTTGGAAGCCCCCAGGTGTCTACTTTTCAGAAATGTGTGGGTTTGGTAGGTTTTCCTTAGATGGCCATCTAGCACGGGCCAAAAACCCAAATAACACCTCTTGCAAAAGCTGGTAGTTTTGACAATGTCAAAACCACCAGCTTTTGCAAGAGGGGTTACCTGAGTGTTCTCGGTTACACAGCTGCAAACAGATACGGATCACCGCTGCACACTTTTAAAAGCATAACAAGTTAAGTACAATTCCAAGTCATGGACTCTTACTCCCTCTGCAACCAACGCAAGGCTGCATGATTCTGGCATGCACTCAGTGAACTGCTGATAGTGCTATGGGTTGAGGAAGTCCTGATTCACTCTCAGCCTGGCTGCGGGTGTGGGGTAGGCTGAGGTCGGGTCAATCTGGTTGCAGTGGGATCAATATAATTAATATACACTGCTGCTGAATGAGCGTCTCTTATATCATGTTGCCAACATACTCTTTCACGAGTCTGCCGCTGGTAGCAATAAAATCGGTTCCAGTTGGGTATCACAACCACCGCAGTATCATGATTGCCCACTGTAAATGTCAAAACATGCCACCTAATTGCTACACAACCGATTTGTTCTCATAAACACAGTGGCTGGGAACAAAAGTAGCCATTGGGCAGCCTAGACACTGACTCCTGATGTCAGTCGGCGAAAATATTTTGCCACGTGGTGTCGGGTGCGTGACTGGGTTTTACACAAGCTGTCTGTGTGAAAATAAGTCCGCCCCTGAGCTGCCGGGAGAAGTGCGGAAAGTGCATTGCTACAGTAACTTTCTCAGTATGGTACATTTTAGCAGTGCTCTGGCTTCACAGAGAAGGCTTTATAATGCATGATATGTCATTTCAGTGCGGTGATGCGCACCACCACACAAAAATGCATTAGCCTATCGCCTGATGCGTGGTATTTGGCGGGGCTGCCTGAGGCAAGCATCAATATGCCGATGGAGGTTGGTATGATGCTGGCCATGGAGGGAAGAGTGTGGAGATAGTTGTCATGAGGCTGGGAATAGTTTGGCCTTCCCGGAACCCAGACCCAACTACTGATATGTTTGGTAGGAGCGGGTGTGGGTTGGAGGCTTCGCAGCATTTAATAACTGTTGTGCCTACACCGTGCTTTAGGGCCTAAAAATGGTGTGGTGTGCTGCGTTGGAAATGCCCGGGCTGCCCCATTCTTATAGCCCGGCAGTGAAATATCCAAAGGCGGCTTAGGCATCCAGCCTACAGCTTCCCGGGTTAAGGTATTGACAGGGTCTATTTTCTGAAGGTTTCCATTATGCAGAGCTGGGCCTAGAAAGGGGAGCTAGTCATTGCTAATGAGTGGGCTGGCCCAACATCGGAGAGACTAGACGAGGGCCCGTAATTCCTTGCGCCCAGGGTTGGACTGGGATAAAAAAAATCGGCCCGGGCACGCAAAAAAAAAGCGTTCCTCATTTGCATATTGTCTTTCCACAAATCACTGCTCCTGCAAAATTTTGTTTAAAAAAGGGAGGGGAGTAAAAAAAAAACTGCACAGATTAGATTACAGTGGTGAAACACCCCGGAAAACTGGAAAACAAGTGAGGCCACTTCTGCTCAGGACCCCTGCCCCCGCTCAATATGCATACATTAATTTGCCGGCCCAGAGAAAGAAAGGGAGTGACACCTTTGCCTGTTGATAAAAGGGAGGTAATGGATTCTCATTTGCCTCCAGAAAGGCCCGCTGGCTGTATCTGAACAATGCTTAAACCACCCAAATCCGCCCCCCAGATTGCTCAGAAAAGCAGCCCACAGCTGGAACTGGACACCGGCCCCTTGGGCATTGCTCGAGTGCCCTTGTTACCAATCCAACCATGCTTGCACCAGATTAGATGTTTTGTTATCACACATCCATCCAATGTCCTCCAGCTCCCTGCTCATGCCCCCGGCATGCACTCTTGGCTGAATCCTCTTGGGTGTTTTTGGAAACTTTTGCAGGAAAGTCTGATAGTTCCTATATGACCCACGATCTCTGCCTGTAAATAACGGATAATCAACAGTCATTACTTTTCGATCTCCTTCTGTTTTTCCCCCAATATTGTGGGAGAAGTTGTGGCATAAGGCTAGAGTTGCCTCCTTTCGGAGCTGAGGGGAAGTAGGTCCAAGTCTCAGCATTGGCTCCGTGATTCTGGACTAGCCCCCAATCCCTGTACCAACAAAAAAATATTATGGGTGTTGTTAGAAATGGGTGTCTCTACTTGCTAGAGGTAGTTAGCTTTGACAAAGTAGGGGCCCTTGCTTCTAGTCAGGCTAAGGGGGCTACACTCTTAAAATAACTACTGCTCAACCCCTTGGTAGCTTGGCAAGAGCAGACAGGCTTATCTCAGAGGCAGTGTGTAAAGCATTTCTGCAGACATAAAGTAATACAGTGAAAGCACTACAAATGGGACACCTCACCAGTTTAGAAAAAAAAGTAATCTTTATATAGACTTAACACAAGGCCAAATGACAAAAATCCACAATACAGTAATAAAAATATGACTTTCAGATGGTAGAAATAGCTAAGTTCAATGTAGATGGTAATTGTGACACTTTACTCTCAAAGTACCTTAGATTCGTAACGCAACATAAACAAAAGGGTCGCAGGGAAAGCAATGTATCAGTTCCTTGCTTTAAGGGAGGTGGCGCACCTGTTCCTTACTACAGTGCAGGGAAGGCGATGTGTCTGTTCCTTACCAGAGAGGAGAAAAAGCATCTGTTTCTTACTGTGATCCGATGTGATGCGACAAAATGGTGCCTCGATGCGATGATCCTGTGGGATGTGACAAAATGGCGTCTTTGATGCAATGAGACAACGTGGATGTGATGCATGCATGCCCGACGGCCGTACGATGAAACCAATGGTTTCTCCCTACGAGGCGCTTCTCCGGTGATGCGATGGCAACCTCTGCGGTGGTGACATGCTTCTTCGTGGCTGCAACAGGAACTACAGCGGCAGTGACACGCTTCTTCCCTGTTGCGACGCGCTTCCAGCTTCCAACGACACGCAGTCTCCAGGGGGCCCCAAACAACAGCAGTCACATCTCTGCAGGTAGAATTCCCGGAAAGGGAATTCAGGGGTAGCTGGTGGTGAAATCTTTGTGTGCTTGAGACTTCAGAACAGGAGGCAAGCTCAGCTTCAAGCCCTTGGAGATTTTACTCAAAATAGTAAAAGTACGATCCATGGAGGAGGAGATGGGGAACATGGCGGCTGTGTGTTAGACGTGGTCGGGAGCTCTCACCAAAACTCCTGCTCGATATGCCCTAAGAGCACCTTTACACGAATCGCGCTGTGGTGTAGGGGAAGTCTCTGTGCCTCTTTGTCACTCGTGGAGCCGGAGGGGTTGAATCTCGGAGACTGTACCGCCAGTATTGGAGCTAGCTGAGCAAGCGGAGCCGAGTCCGAGGAGGAGGCGGCGGACAGGTTTTTTCGTGCCGCGTAGTTGCAGGATGCGAGACATGAGGGGATCTCGCTGCGGCTTTGGTGAGGTGTCTGTGCCGGTGAATTGATCCTTTTTGGATTGGAGTTTGTGACAGCGCCTGAGCACCGAGTTGCAGTGGGTCTTGGGCTTCTAGAGGGGAGCCTGCCTTTCAGGGTCTCTTTTGCGCCCGGATTTTCAGGCAGCGAGGGAGCAAGGTAGTAACGGCTGCATAGAGTTGCAATAAGTTTTGAGCTTCTCGAGGGGGAACCTGCCTTTCAAGATCTTTTTACGCCCAGATATTCAGGCAGCAAGGGAGCAAGGCAGCAACAAACCGCATTTGGAGGGAAAAAAAAGTCCAAGAGGATTCTCTGCACATGAGGTCGGTAAGGAGGAGGGGGTGGCCCCTATTAAAGGCAAGTTTGGTGGGAGAGCAAAATCAGGAGGCTGTTCGCGAACTGGTTACTGGCACCACTGCAGATGAAATAAGAGAAAAAGAGATCTCCCCCTCAGTGTTAGTGCAAACTGTCAATAGGTATGCTTTGAGGAATCAATGGTTTTGGGGGAAAGAGATACTGGAAAATTCTACAGAGGCTACACCTAGTGTACTTATAAGGCCAATAGTTTGTGCTGTCCAATCGAAAGGACCCCTACTGGGAGACAAACAGATAGCTGCTGGGAAAATCTAAAAAGTTGGTAGGAAAGCACTGGAGCCTAATAAAAAACTATTAAAGGCAGATAATATAAAAAAAGGAGTTGGAGAAAATAAAAGTTACTCCCTCGCTTCTCTCTTTCTTTAAAGTGAAAGATCAGGCTGAGTGTGGGTCTATACCTACGCCCTCATGCATAAAAATCAGAATGGCCTCGGGTTCTAGTACTAAAGAACCTCCTTCAGGTCAAATCGTTTTGAAAAATAAATACAACCTTTTACTCAGTATTGAGTAAGACAATTCTTCTATTGATGCACTTGCGAGTGGAGGCCCTGGGTGGGTAACTATGACATTTCAGCCAGTACCTAGCACTAAATCTACACTGAAGGACAGCCAATCAAGCTCAACTGAGCTTGAAAATACTATGGCGGTAATAATGGCAGAAATAAGAGAGAGGTTTTCAACATCAGAACTCAACCAACAAAATATTCAGGGATACTGCGAAACAATGGAAGAGAAAATTACCAGCCTTGTTGACAGGGTTGGGGAGATGGAGATAAAACAAAAAGAAATCTCAATTAAAGTGGACATCAACCAAGAAGAAATAATTATTTTGAAAAAGAGTCAAAGTGAGTTAAGGGAGAAGTTGGAGATAATGGAAAAAAACGTTAGAAGGAATAATATTAGGCTCCTAAATGTTCCAGAAGGAAAGGAAGGAGGTGATATTAAACTTTTTGTGGCCTCTCTGATAAAATAATTTAATTTAAATTTAGAGTTGGGCGTTATAAAGCAAGATCTTCAGAGAGTACACCAAGACCCCTTTGTGGCGCGATCTGGGAGGAAGACAGCAAGGAGGATACTGGTTAAGACTTATTCACTGAAAGTATCCTTGCTGCCGCCTTAAAAGTTGGTTCTTACAAAAAAGAAGATGGGTCCTTCCGTATTCGTTCAGACTTGGCTCGAGAAACTTTGGACAGGCAGTGGGAATTGGGGAAGTTTATTCAAGAGTTGAGAGATCTAGGTGCCACTGCAAATATTCGTTTTCCTGCCACTCTGCGAGTAATGAGGGACAATAAAATGCACAATTTTTAGAGACCCAGAGGAGGTAAAAAAGTTCATTGAGCAGATTAGGGCTAAAACATAAAAATAGTTTGGAATAATATAGGAGTTAGAGAACTCATATGAGGTATACAGTAATACCTTGTGCTAAATGGGAGGGTTCCTCAGGGGAGGAGGGAAGGGTCACATGTAACTATACATATAAAAATAACTTGAGTCATATAGGGTGGGGGAGCATTAGGAAAAAAAAACAAAAAAAATGTTGTCCAGATTGTTGAATGTAGAAGCCTATTTTTTACTTTACGATTTTGGTCATTAACCAGTCCTCTGATTTTTTTTTTTTTTTAGAAGGGGGAGGGTGGGTGGGGGAGTGTGGGTGGGAGGTGGGGGAAGGATGGATGGAGAGAGAGAGGGAACTTACTTTAATAACCAAATGGTGGCTTCTAAATATATCTAATATACTTAATGAAGTATCATGGAATATAAATGGTCAGCGAGTAACAGCAAGGAGGAATACCTGAAGTTGAGGGAGGCAGACATTATTTCAAAATAGGAAGCACACCTAATGAGAGAGGAATGGCTGGATATTCTAAAAACCCAGACCTGGATAGAACACTGCATATGCACCAATCAATCAGTGACAGTTAAAGGGGTAGCGATAATCATCAAAAAATCAGCTCATTGTACTATAGCAGATGTTAAAGTGAACTCTCGAGGTAGATGGGTCATTCATAGAGTGAGAGTACAAGGTATGTGGATAATACTGGTCTCTTATTATGGCCACAATCTGGATAACCCGCTACCCATTCAGTCATTAATGTCTCAAATAGTAGAATTAGATGGCATAATTATTATGGGGGGTGATTACAATATTGTTCTTGACCCGCTTGAAGATACCACTTCAAAGAAATATAGCTCAGCAACATTAAAAATGAGAAAAGCGTTAAGGTTACTTATGCAGGATCATGAATAAGTAGAGATATGGAGGTTAAGAAATAAATGAGTAATCAAATCAGGGACTTTACATATCATAATAAAAAGTATGGACATCGATCAAGGATCGATTTTTTTTTAACTTCTAGAAAAGTTAGTAAGCAGGTAATGAAAGTAATGCATGTTCCTGAACATCTATCAGACTATTCAGCAATATTATTACAGTTTAATTTCTTAGGTAAACCACCAGAGTCACGTTGGACGCTAAATTGCTTGCTTCTTTTGGAACCCGTAAGAGTGGAAAGTATAATAATGCAGACAACATTTTTTTTTCTTTTCCTAGGTAAACCACCAGGGTCACGTTGGATGCTAAATCGCTCGCTTCTTTTGGAACCTGTAAGAGTGGAAAGTATAATAATGCAGACAAAATGTTTTTTTCTTTAACTCCTGTACTGCTCCTATTAAGCAAGTATGGGATATATACAAGGCTTATTTGTGTGGATTTTTAATCAGTTTCAACGCTAGAGAAACAAGGAACAGAAAAAATAACTTTCTTTCTTAGAAGATCAAATTAAGAAGTCTCAAGAAGCACTAGCTCAGGGCATAGATCGAAATACAAAACCACAGCTTGAAGCAGACTTAGTTAACGCCAAGACAAAACTAACCGAGTATTTGGAGACCAGGATGAAAAAGAGATGGGATGCAAGTAAATTAGCGAATTATGAATATGGGGAAGGAAGTGGCAAATTGTTGGCATGGAAATCCAAAACAGAGAGAGCTAAGAATAATATTAAAGATTTGAAAAATCAAGTCACAGATTAAATAATAACAGAAGACGAGGCAATAGAGCAGGGATTTGTCCAATTTTACCAGGACCTATATAGGGAAGATTTAATACATAATGAAGAACAGATTGAAACTTTTTTTAATGATATAAATCTCCCGCAATTGAGCGGGTAGAATAGAGAGGAGTTATCGGCCCCAATAACATTAGAGGAAGTTTATAGTTCAATTAAGAACTTGAAAAAAAGCAATGCAGCTGGCCCTGATGCTATACCCAATGAGATACACAGTTTACTAAGAGAAATGTTGGCCCCATTTTTGTTGGATGTTTTTAATTCTATATATATCTCATAACTAGACTCCCCATCATCATTGGATAGCACAACTATAATCATCCTCCTGAAACCGAATAAAAATACAACAATATGCGAATCTTATCGCCCGATTTTACTTTTGGATAGTGACTATAAAATGTACACACAAATTATCAATAAGAGGTTGGAACGTATGATGGGAACAATTTTTCATAGTGACCAAAGGGGATTTATGAAATGGAGACATCTGGAGGATTTGACACACCAAGTAATTGCCACAGTCGATCGTGCCATTGACTAAAAAAACCTCTGTTTATAATAACATGTGATGCTGCAAAAGCATTTGACAGGGTCAATTGGCTATTTCTATATGAGGTAATCAAGCGTTTTAATATGGGGGAAGTCTTCGGGTCAGCAATTAAAGCCTTATATAGGAATCCTAATGCTCGCGTATTGGCAAATGGCGCTTTATCTAAAATGGTACAAATCTGAAGAGGGACAAGACAAGGTTGTCCACTCTCCCCTACCCTCTTCAATACGTACAGTGAGCCATTGGCTAGTAAGCTAAGGGCTGGAGTTCTGGACTTTTTGGTTCCGTCCAGAGGTGTCAGGGAACAACACCCAAAGACCCCGGAGTTCCACCTGCCTTGGTGCGCAAATGAACAGAAACACGGGCTTCTCGATGGTGGCGTCAAAGACCAAAGGTTTATTACTGCAGGGACACAGAAGTCACAGAAACTATGCATGGGCAGTAACTAGGAGCCTGTTCAAATTGTACAAAGAGGGTTGCTCCTTATATACTAAATTTTGGCCTTCAGGCGAATTCTTCACATGTTGGTACATTCCCAAAACCTTTGTGTCACAAACAATAAATATTTGGCGTACACAGGAACCGTTGATAAAATCTGATAAAAAACATCTACGGAGAGGGGTTCCCACTAGTTCATCACAATCCTTTGTCAATATTGCATTCAAGAGCCGGACCGCCTCATCGTAAATTTCGTTACCTCCCCCTAATAAAGATTCAAAAAGAAAGGAACGGAGCCAGGTGTGGAAGATAGAAAAGCGGGATAAGAGATGTTTGTGGGTCGTAAATAGGCAAGGCTACCGGTTTCGGCCACCTAATCATGATCGGGACAATGGACACGAGAACCAGTTCAGTTGGGCTGGCCTCAGGCAGAGGAGGCAACCTTTGTCGAGTCATGTAGCTACAGCGTGATCTGGTTTAAGGTGCACGTGTCATGAGAGAGGTGAATCTCCGGCTAAGGCTACGTGTCCTTAATCGAAATGAAGTGATCAGAGGTTATTGCGTATGTGAGGGCAAGAAACACAAAATGGCGGCCATGATCTAAGATGGATGCCGTGGGTAGATCAGAAATGTGTTTGTAAAAGGAGTGCTCTTGCTCGTAGCATAGCGAAAACACCAGGATATGCTAAATGGATCATTTGCGGTTCGCTGATACCAATATTATGTATTTCCGACAATATTGAAAACACGGGTTCAAATCGTCACGGAACCTCAGACCCTCCTTTTGCCCTTACATAGGCAATTACTCAGTCTAAGTCAGAATCTAATTCTATGCTCATTAGGTCAGTGACATGCTGTTGTATCATCATCCTTTCTCGTGCCTTTTCTCCAAACGCAGGTGATTTCTTGAGACAAGTTGCAGCACAAAGACTACACAGAGCGGGACCACACTGGATAATCAGGCAGCATGAGAAGAGGAATACTAAGATGACACCAATGATCATTAGAACCTTCCATCCCCACGCTGAGATCAGAGTCCAAAACCACTCCATGAAGGACCAGTTTCCCTTGTCTACGTGTATAGAGTCGGAAATCTTGTGTAGCTTAGAGATCGCCTCATAGACTGTTGGAGCATTATTAGGAATAAAGACACAGCAGCTCGATTGAATCATTCTGCATACCCCACCTCGGTCTGCAAGGATAACGTCTAGAACCATACGGTTCTGCAACGTCATGAGTCTATCCGCCTGAAGCTCAGCTGTCAAATTGCTAAGGGCACCAGCAGTTTCGGTAATAGTAGATTCAACTACCCGTGTTAGCTGACGTATGTTTCTACTATTGGCCATAGGCCCCCAGAACGGAAGGAAGCCTTTGAAGAAGTCTCCAGCTTCCTGACCAGCGGTATCTTCCTTGCTGAAGACACCTCTCGCTACCCTGGTCCTGTGGTAGTCAGATGAAGCAGTGTATGTTGGAGGCAACAATCGAGCAATATAACATGAACCTGAAAAGTCAGCAGGTAACCATGTATATGCTCGGTCTCGACAGATGAAGTAGGTACCCCTAGCAGTAAGGAAGGCAGGGGAAGAGTTAGCCGGAAACACATAAGTCTCAACGCACTCACTCCTCCCTAGCTGAGCTCTTGGATTTCTCCCATTACCTTGTAGACAGACCTGACCTCGGTGAGGTACGACCCAGATTGGAGTTGAGCTTTTACGCTTGCTTTCTCCTAAACTAAGGCGATACTCGGAAGAATTCCAACTTAAATATACTCGCAGTTCGTCTCTAGGGTATGATGGAGTATTATTGACGTCCTTGATCATGTCAATAATTCCCTGGACTAAAGCTTTGTTGGCAGAGTTATATTTAGTGGAACGTGGGGGGCGCGGAGGATAGGTTTCAAGGGCATAAGCAAAGATGGTTTGAAGGGCCTGAAATGATCCATTGTAGCTGAAAGGCAAAACCAGATAAGGAATACCTTTATCCATAGTGTGGGGTATCAAGCCACACACCCAGCAGTCTGTAGTGTTAACTACCAGTTGGTGTTGATGTAAGAGCTGTACAAAAGTGTTGTTAAGGAACTCTGAGCGTCGGGCTTGCTCATGTTCGGGAAACGAATGAAAAGAGTGTATTGAGGAAACAGTAGAAGTAACAGGATTAAGGGGAGGTACTGTAGTTACTGGTACATAAATCAAACTTATACCAAAAACGATTCCACCCACTAACGTTATCAAAACAATTAGAAATGTAATGGCACATTGCGTCAAAAAGCATTTGCTATGAAGAATTCGATAAAGTCTGTTTCTGCGAACGTAAATCACATTTTCTCGTTGCAGCGCAGGAAGCTCCATCTTCTACAATCCGCTCGCGACCACTGATGATGTGTACGTAGATGAAAATGCCTCTATCAGCCCTGGGAGTTCCCAGAACCAACAGAAAGATCGACCTTGTGTCAGACCCCTGCAGATTCAACTAGGCACACAGCCACGACCCTACGGCTACCCAGACGGCAAGGCAATTTTAAAATAATAAAACAATAGCAAACTTCCTGGCTGAAGGCAAAAGTTAAATATTTCAAGATATCACAATATGCAGTTGCCTGCTTTATTTGTCCATTTTACGGTTTCGTAAATTATATCTTTGCTTCGCAGGTACTGTCTGATCGGCAAATAGCGTTTCACTGGTAGCTGTGGCAGTGTTTAAGTTCGCAGATGGCAGAGTTTCTTCTGATGCAGGAGACAAATGTTCAGTGTTCAAAGGAGTCTTTTCTGAAGGAGAGTCAGAGCTTGGAGTGTCAGTGATTAATTCGGCATCGCTGAAAGTGATGAATTTTGGCGTGCTTTCAAATTCGGAGGAACCGATTCCCTTCTTCACCCAGTCGTCATAAGGAAGCGGCAAAGGGACACGCTTAACATGGGATGCGTGCACCCAATGCTTGCGTCCAGCTACGCGAACCGCTGTTCTTATTGCAAGCAGGACTTGGAAGGGGCCGACGAATCTCGGCTGAAGGTTCTTCGTCCTCGCGAAGTTTCTGATGACTACTAGGTCTCCTGGTTTCAGCTGATGCCCTGGACTCTCCGGAGGCTTTGGTAAAGCATCGAAAACCTGTTGATGAATAAGACTCAATTTAGCAGTCAAGTCGTAAAGATAGTCTATCAACATAGGATATTCTAGAGAGCAAAATTCCTTAGGCCTTGGCACACCCCAGATATTTGCCGGGCGGCCAAAGACTATCTCGTAAGGGCTAAGCCCTACTCTAGAATGTACAGTTGCTCTCGTTGATAACAGGGCCAAAGGAAGTGCGTCTGGCCAGGCTAAACCTGTGGATGCTTGTATTTTAGCTAATTTCAGCTTGAGGGTGCCATTGTAACCCTCCACTAAACCAGCAGACTGGGGATAATTTGCACTGTGAAACTTCTGTTTCAAACCTAGGCCGGCACACACACTCTGCATAACTTTCCCTATAAACTCACTTCCGTTATCTGACCATACAATCCGTGGCATTCCATACCTAGGGAAATATTCTTTGAGAAGAATCTTGGCAGTTGATAGGGCAGTATTGTCCTTTTAGTGGGTATGCTTCGATCCACCTGGAAAAAGCACAGACCACCACCAGGACATATTTCAAATTATTACAGCGATCCATGTGAATGAAGTCTAACTGAATCACTTCAAAGGGGCAGGAAGGAGGAGCGAAGTGACCAGCAGGAGTTGGAGTTCCCTTGCCAGGATTATGCATCAGGCATACCATAAAATTTTTCACCACTCTCTCTGCACACTTACTGATCCCATCATTCTTCCAGACCGGAGCCAACATCTTACAGATTCCTTTAGAACTGATATGTGCTACTCCATGCGCCATTGTCACCACTGCAAGCACATACGCATCAGGCAACATCCAACGCTGCTGTTCTGTCAAATCAATCCAACACCCATTTGAATCTAACTTGCCCGTACTCTCTCTCCATACACGTTTCTCTTCCTCAGTTGCTTCTTTCTGAATCTCTTTCACACTTTCCATTGTATCCTCACACATTCCAGATTCAGCAATCCATCTTGCAGACGTAGCAACATACATTCTGCTCATTATGTCTCTAGCTGTCTGTTTAGCGATTTCATCAGCAAAAGCATTTCCTCGACCAACATCATCCGTGATTGCTTTATGAGCACTGCACTTCACAATCGCAACTTCAGTCGGCAAGGTTAGGGATTCCAACAAGTCGTTAACTAGCTGACCATGTTGAATCTTAGTCCCATGGGACGTAATGAAACCTCTTTCTCTCCACAAACGGCCAAAACTATGGGCCACGCCAAATGCGTACTGACTATCTGTAAAAACATTCACTCTCTTTCCCTTAGCTAAAACACACGCTCTTGTTAAAGCTATTAATTCTGCAGCTTGGGCAGAATTCTGACTCACTCTTGCAGTCTCCACAATCGTTTTCAAAGTCGTTACTGCGTAAGCAGCGGTCACATCACCATTCTCTAATTTAAAACATGATCCATCCACATACAGCGTACCATCCGGATCTGATAATGGAGTATCCTTCAAGTCAATTCGTCCTTTTGTCTCTTCCTCCGTTTTAAAACAACAATCATGTGACTCGGAATCACTCGACTCTTGATCAGTCGGCAACAGTGTTGCTGGATTCAATACATTACATCTTTTGATTTGAATATGACTCGCTAGTAATGTCAGCTCGTAACCAGATAGTCTCGCACTGGTAAGGTGTTGTGTCTTGGTTCGGTTCATGAGTGTATCCACCGCATGAGGAACCATGACCACTAGCATGTTGTTCATCACTAAACCAGCAGATTGTTGAATGGAAGCCGCAGCTGCCGCTGTAGCTCTCAAACAACTAGGTAACGCTCTAGCTACCGGATCTAATGTTGATGAAAAATATGCACAAGGGCGTTGTTTATCACCAAATTTCTGTGTCAGAACACTCAGCGCGCAACCTTCTCTCTCGTGAACGTAGAGCGTGAATGGCTTACTGTAATCAGGTGTACCCAATACAGGAGCTGAACACAATGCTTTTCGTAACTCAGAAAAACTCTTTTGACATTCATCAGACCATGGCACCGGACTCGGAACATTTTTCCCAGTCAAAGCTACCAACGGCTTCGCTAAAAGAGAAAAATTCGGGATCCACTGCCTACAGTAAGAGGTAATACCTAAAAAGGCACGTACTTCTCTCTGTGTGCGTGGAACACTCATTTGCGTAATTGCTTTTATTCTCTCTGGGGTCAACTTCCTTCCCTCCTTTGACAAGAGATGACCTAGGTAGGTCACTTCTTGGCAGCAGTATTGCATCTTTGAAGGTGATACCTTGTGATTCAAATTAGACAAGTGATGTAATAACGAAACTGTAGCTGCTTTGCAAGTTTCCTTGTCATCGGCAGCCACTAGAAGATCATCTACATACTGTACTAGAGCAGAACCTGGAGGAAGGACAAAGGAGTCTAACTGGCTTTTTAATGCTTGACTGTAAATAGATGGGCTCTCACAGTAGCCCTGTGGAGCGCGTTTAAATCTGAAACTGCGACCTCCTAGACAGAAGCCAAAAATATCTCTGCTTTCCTCGGCTATCGGAATGCTGAAAAAGGCATTCTTCAAGTCGATGACTGAGAACCAAGTAGCTGTAGCAGGTATCAATGTTAACAAGGCAGTAATGTCTGGAACCACAGGAAACTGTGGGACCACAATCTTATTAACTTCTCGAAGGTCAATAACAAACCTATATACTGGAGGCTTTGTGGGATCAGTTCGTTTCAAAATCAGTAATACAGGACTATTACAAACATTTCCTCTAGTTTCTTCAACCACACCTTTCTTAATCAAATCTTGCACAATTAATAAAAGTGCACGCTCACCTTCACTAGATATTTTGTATTGCGGAATTCTTGGAAACTTTACATTGGCTTTTAAAGTTACTACATATGGTGGTATTTCTAAAAGGCCTACATCATTAGGACCAGTCGCCCAAAGAGAATCATGGAGTGAACGCAGCTCTGGTGGAAGTGCATTCATTGACAAGTACATCGGAGAGGTGATTCTTTTACCCAATGTAAGCTGTACCCCTTCCGGAGAACAGTACAATGTCGCATATAGTCGTTTTAACAAGTCTAAACCGAGCAGATTTTCATTACAACCCGTCGTCAAAATCAAGGGTGCTTTCAATTGACACGGTCCAACAGAAATAGACATAGGACCAGATATAGGGTTGTAAACAGGGGCGCCTGAAAAACCTACAGAAACATTTGTTGAGCCAGACAAAGGTGCGCCAGGGAGTTTCGCATGAATGAAATAACTTTTTGCGGCACCAGTATCTAACAGAAACGGTTCGACTATACCTGATGTTGCTACTGCGACATAAGGCCCACTCTGATCCACTGGAACTGATACTACTCCCTCTCTCTGTCCATGGCTGTCCTAGTACCCATTTTGCTGAAATCCCTCATCCACTTCACAATAGTCTTCAACAAGATATTGTTGAGATCTATTTTGCTGGGCTGACTGTCCATTTCTTTGATCAAAGTGATTGGAAGGACGATCATTCGTCTGTGGAGGCATAGCACCTCGCCCTCGACCTCTAGAATTCTGCACAAAACCACCACGACCTCTCTGAGCTGCTGCTGCATTATTTTGCGCTAAGACCGGACATTCATTCTTGTAGTGACCCTCTTTCTTACAGTACGCACACTGGTTCCACTGATATTGAGGCCTCGGTGAACTATAATCTGTCCTCTGATACGAACCCTGTTGCGTATTAGATTGATTCATGCGAGGCGGATACGCCTGTTGCAAAAGAACTTTAGTCTTTAAATCTTTCGTTTTCTTGTCTGATTTTTCCTTTTCCTCTTTATCCCTATTTTCATAATATTGTGCAGTTGCAAGTATATGCGCAGTTGTAGAAACAGCCCACGCACTCTCTGAATCTTTTAATTTATTGCATAACTCAGGTAGCAAATTATGCACAAATTTATCGACAAACAGTCTCTGTCCTCCTTCTGTGCTCATATCCTGACCACTATGATCTACAAAAGTCTCTTCGAACCTCGTGAAGAAGTCGGAGACACTTTCATCTTTCTTCTGCTTGCATGCGGATAACTTGTCCCAATTAACACGCAATGCGGGCATCAGAGTCTTCATTAAGTCAATTATCCTACCCGGAAGATTAGCAATTAGGGGTTCAGGTTTTGCACCACCCGTTTGCTGACCATTCGCTGCAGTGATAGCTGCCCAATCCCCACCTAAAGCAACTTGATGATCTTCCCTACGAATTTTAGCCCAGACTGGTTGCGGAACTACATTTCCAAATAACATATCAATGTCTGCTAAGTTCATTATACAAGCCTCAACCGTCTGTGTTAATTCCTTGTAATATCCAGCAGGATTCTTACGCGGATCTGGCAAGGCCTGTTTCACTGCTAGCACTTCGGCTCGCTTCCACGGAATGTGTATCCACACTCTCTGGAATTGTGCCGGAGCGGCAGCAATACCATTAATAGCATCAGCTTGCACAGCATCGCGCCAAATCGGAGGAACCTCCCTCATTGGATATTGGCGACTCAGCTTCGTCTTACCTTTCTCTAAATCTCTCGGTGAACGAAGAGATGGATCATTCCTAAAACTTAAGATCAGTTCCATTGCTTCTTCTATATTTTCACCTACTATCATACCAGCAGCAAACTCTTTCTGAACTTTAATTAAGTCTTCTAAATTCGATTCAATATCATCTTCCTCTATTTCCTCACGTAACAACGAGCACATCTCATCAAAGACGTACCGTTGCGTTGGTTCCTTCCACTGCATAAATGTATCTAGCACATCTTTCGTACTATATCTCCTACTCTTCGAAATCCATCTGAGAGCCGTGGAATCTAAAATTCCCCGTTCCTCAGTGCTTGGATGCTGACTACGTCTCTGAACAGAGTCAGAAGTAGGAGTCTTAATTAAAGTTTTATAGAAAGGAGACAGCATATTAGACACAGAATCAGTGATTCTTCGACGAACAGAAAGTGGAGTCAACACACTCGCAGACGTAGAAAACACAGTGGAAGTAGGAACAGATAGCGGGGCAGTAGGAGTATCGAGAAAAATAGTTTGTGAAGCAGTAGGTGTAAGCGAGACAGATACAGGTATAGAAGTCGGCAATCCAGGAAGAGGAGGAGCCGTAGGAACATTCACATTAATCACAGGAGGTACAGGTACTTGATTCTGAGGGGCAGCAATACCAGGTTGTCCAGCAACCGGCAATTGAACATTTGGTACAAGTGGAACCGTAGCACCTTGTGCATACGGTGGAGGTGACCGTAACAGGTAAGACAACAGAGGATCGTTTTCGGAGTCCTCTAGTATCTTAGCCGTTTTCGATGGCAAGGCAGGGTAGCACTTGTCGATCGCTAAATTATGCTCTCTAATGGCCACCTCTATGGCCTTCTCACACTCGTTATCTTGCAGCTGCTTAGTTGCTTGCTCTAGAGTCAACTCTTCTTTCTCTTTCTGTTCTTTCTTTAATCTATTCATTTCTCTCTGTTTGGATTCTTTTCGCCAGTAACGGAAAGAATCAAACATTGCCGGCCGGGCTTTCTTCCTGAACAATTTCGCTTCTAAATTATCAAGAATTTCGGGTTCAAAACTACCATGCAGTGGCCAACTAAGGACACCGTCTTTCTCGGTGTAGCGGACCCACACCTCATTATAGGATATAGGACCCACTCCATGTTTACAATATAAGTCATATAGGGGAGTCCCAATCGGAGGAACCAGACATGAGTCCTCCAATCGTGAGTCACTGGTGCAACCAAAACAAGACAACATACAATTTCTCCGACTCACCATTTTTCAGTCCGGAACACAAAATAAACAAAACCCAAAACAGATATGTGCACTTGAACCAAGAACTTTAAGGCCTACCAAAACGAACTGGTGTATCGATACCCAAACTAAACCAAATAGATTATCGTGACCAGAACAACCAGTGATAATCTTACGAAACCAAACCAAACCAAGAACCAAAAAGGATTTTAACAACCCTCACGAAGTAACCAACTAGCAACCACTAAATACTTAACTGAGGCACTGAAGACGTCACCAAGGAGAAACCCGTCACGTTTCGCTGTACTAAGGACTGCACCTCAGGTCCAAGACAGGGCGACGGTCAAGGCAACGGCCCACTGCAGCCGTCCTGAACGGGAACCCTCGTGGAAGAGAACTTCGGGCCACTTTTGCGATATGCCGGGATCGATGAAGTGGGGCGCCTCCCTCAGGAATCTTCACACGAAGCTTCTCGAACTCTTCAGGCTTTTGGACCGGTACCGAATGACGTCGCCCCACGTTGGGCGCCAATTGGAGTTCTGGACTTTTTGGTTCCGTCCAGAGGTGTCAGGGAACAACACCCAAAGACCCCGGAGTTCCACCTGCCTTGGTGCGCAAATGAACAGAAACACGGGCTTCTCGATGGTGGCGTCAAAGACCAAAGGTTTATTACTGCAGGGACACAGAAGTCACAGAAACTACGCATGGGCAGTAACTAGGAGCCTGTTCAAATTGTACAAAGAGGGTTGCTCCTTATATACTAAATTTTGGCCTTCAGGCGAATTCTTCACATGTTGGTACATTCCCAAAACCTTTGTGTCACAAACAATAAATATTTGGCGTACACAGGAACCGTTGATAAAATCTGATAAAAAACATCTACGGAGAGGGGTTCCCACTAGTTCATCACAATCCTTTGTCAATATTGCATTCAAGAGCCGGACCGCCTCATCGTAAATTTCGTTACCTCCCCCTAATAAAGATTCAGAAAGAAAGGAACGGAGCCAGGTGTGGAAGATAGAAAAGCGGGATAAGAGATGTTTGTGGGTCGTAAATAGGCAAGGCTACCGGTTTCGGCCACCTAATCATGATCGGGACAATGGACACGAGAACCAGTTCAGTTGGGCTGGCCTCAGGCAGAGGAGGCAACCTTTGTCGAGTCATGTAGCTACAGCGTGATCTGGTTTAAGGTGCACGTGTCATGAGAGAGGTGAATCTCCGGCTAAGGCTACGTGTCCTTAATCGAAATGAAGTGATCAGAGGTTATTGCGTATGTGAGGGCAAGAAACACAAAATGGCGGCCATGATCTAAGATGGATGCCGTGGGTAGATCAGAAATGTGTTTGTAAAAGGAGTGCTCTTGCTCGTAGCATAGCGAAAACACCAGGATATGCTAAATGGATCATTTGCGGTTCGCTGATACCAATATTATGTATTTCCGACAATATTGAAAACACGGGTTCAAATCGTCACGGAACCTCAGGGCAAGTAGGGGAATCCAGCCTTTTTCCTGTAATAACTGGGGAAAAAATATTGGGCTTTATGCTGACGATCTCATGATTCTCACCACTTATATAGAACCAACACTAACTGTCATATGGGAAATATTAGATCATTTTGGTACTGTTTCAGGCTATGCCATAAATTTTCAAAAAACGGAAATAATTTAGTGTAACACAAACTCACGAAGCGAGCTTGTTAAAAAGAAGATTAGATATCTAGGAATCAAGTTAGTGCAAGATCTGGCCTCACTAGCAAAGGTAATCTTTGATTTGGTTACCTCTATGGTCAAAAAACAATTGCAGAAATGGGAAAACATACCTTTATACTTTCTTGGTAAACCTTATTAAACTGTCAATTTTACCGAAGTATACTTTCATTTTTAATGCAATTCCATTAGAATTTAAGATTGAATGGATTAAAAAAAGCACAGGGAGAACTGTCCAGTTTCAGATGAGGCAGGAAAAAGGCCTAGAATTGCATGGAAGAAATGTAGGGAAAGGAAAGAAAATGGAGGTATAGCAAGCCCTGACTTATTACAATATCAAAGAGCCTTCCATTTAAAAAATTTTAGTCCATTACTAAAGAACTCAAGCCAATACACTCCCATGTTTTGTGCTCTGACATATGGCGCACCTGACCTTGATGATTATTTTTAATATAAGTTTGGGGATTTAAAAAAAAAAATTAGATTAAAGATTCTTTACGGGGCATGCAAATTATGGAGCCAGATCAGGAATATATTACATATCCCTTATTATAGTTATCATGCACCAATATGGCACTCTCCAGGGACCCCCACATGCTTACAAGATGCTCTGGCAATCCCGATAAGAGTGAAAGGAATATGAAGGGATCCTTCAAGGCTTTTAGTCAGTGAAGCAACTGGGTGCACAGCCTGTATGTACGCACTAAGAGTTGTAATTGCAAAGATATCAGGTGGTGCAAAAAGGCGAGTGGAGAGTCATTTGAACCACTCCAAATTGAGTAGACAGGTCTACCAGTTATAGAAATGACGGGGTTGCCAATGCACTCAAATACACAGTGGAACAACTGTTATGTAACATAAGACGTTCAGTACAAAAACCAAAGTGACAAAAGATTTTTCGGAAACTCCAGTGGAAGAGTAGTTCGTTGGAGTCCTTTAATAACTCAAACAGCCAGCCGACACGTATTTCATCGCCATTGCGAATCCTCAGGGCTGAAACAGACAGATAGGTGACAATGGAGCTTACATCGTGCAGGAGTGTAATTACAGTAAGGCCGTTGAAAGCGGTCTATACACATTTTGTATCGCTTCCACTAGTGTGGATAAACATCATTACACCTTGTTACATCTAAGTGAAACCAGAAGACAATCGTGTCAA
Organism: Lissotriton vulgaris; assembly: GCF_964263255.1. Taxonomy (NCBI): domain Eukaryota; kingdom Metazoa; phylum Chordata; class Amphibia; order Caudata; family Salamandridae; genus Lissotriton; species Lissotriton vulgaris. The sequence goes on along the minus strand of NC_141689.1, from coordinate 1,290,627,879 downwards.
AAGTGCTTTTATGTCGTTTTCCTATAAACGTGCTGGTGACCAGTGAGTTTGTGATAACACATGGAGAGTTCTTGGGTATATCTATTCATAAGAAAACGATGTATTTTATAAGATTTGAATAAAAACGAGGGTGCTGTCATTAGTGCACGATTCTTACATACTACATGCTTTGTGATATGTGATAAAGTCACATACATCTGTGACTCTACAAGTAAAACGGGCACATACCTAAATGGCTGTGTCAAGCTCAAAAGGTCTGTATATTGAAACAAAATAAGCAAACAAGCGGAGGAAAAACTCATCACTATTGTATCGTATTATCCTGGTTAATGAGCAATAAAGGTCAGAGTACAGATACTTGACAAAATTAAAATGTTTAGAGGCTCACCGCACATCTGGTGTTAATTCCGACCCAGCCGGGCCCGTGACCGACCGTCGATGTGCAAGAAGAAGAGACAACAGGTTGCTGGTCTCCGCACTGGGAATGGGCCAAACAATGTGAATAATTAGAAGAGAAGGGTAATGGTAACGTAAGATTCAATACAAAGCCAATTCAAAAGTAAAGACAAGTAACAGAGTCCTATATAAGCCCCCAGTTAGAGGGTTGGACAGGTTGTATGTCAATTTTTTAAAGGTATTAAAGAAAAGGGAGGTTGATCGCTGACTAGTATGCGATGACTGGTTACAGCATCCATAGTCATAGCATAAGGTGTGACTTATGGTTAAAACGAATGGATCTCACAGAGCGATGCAATCTTAATAGTCACAGATTACATAGCCTGTGCGTATCAAATTGTCCTTACTTAATGGACTTCCTGGTCATTGGTCATTTGGTCTTTTATATCATGGTCACAGTTCTAGAGACCCTGGGGTAGGTATTGCGGTGACCAGGACAGCAGAGGCACGAAACTGAAGTCTATAAAGTTGGAGGCATGACTGTCGAAATTGCTTACCAGTGTGAGGAGTTTTGAGGACAGAAAAGTCCAGAGATTAAAAGGGTTGTCTACTGGATGAATGTAGATGTGAAGTAGTATACGCAGTATCGTTCTGTAAAAGTAAAGTGTCCCATTCAGAGTGAAGTAAAACCTCCTGTGCAATCCAATGACAGCACCACACATTAGTTTGTAACAGTCTTACCTCAGCGGGTATTGCGGTTTAATAACCAATCCTGGAGTCGGGTACGAATTCAGTGGTCACACGAGGACTCCGGAGTCTAAAAATGAAATAAAGTGGAATCAGGGCCCCGAATCTAGTTGCTAGAGACCTACAACTTGCATGTCAAACAGATTTGTTTGCGGCAGTTTCGTGATTCTAGGTGCTCACCTTAGTTTAACTCTGAGCGGTATATGGCGCGTCCTCTCCCCGGGCCGTGTTTCTGTTTAGACACGTGACCTGGATGTTCAGCGCGTTATATGGACGTTGTTGCTTGAACGTCCTTGACAACTAGGCCGGCAATTTTCGATTATTGCGGCGCATGCGGAAGTGGAATTCGGGTCAAATTAGTAAGATAGATTCACAATAGAGACTTCTATAATCACGAAGCAAAGGCTATGGATGTTGTCTCGACTGTGTTAACTATGAAAGAAACGTGTAGTGTTACAATATGAATCCCGTTTAGAAAGGACATCGACGGACTCCGAAAGCAGTGGTGGGAGTGTGAGTGCCGAACAATAGAAAAAGGTGGGGTTGTGGTGCAGATCCTACTCACACGTGACTTGTATTTCGATTGACAAACATGTAGACTCCGACAGTTATTTTGAAAACATTAAAACTTGCTTATGATTCAAACAAGACTTCTTCTCATGAAGTACTGGAGTCAGCATGCATGTAAGTATTAAATTATCACATTAAGTAAAGTCGATTAGGAATTTCAAGGTCAGTCCTTGCAGTAGAATTTCGTACAGTAGTTCTTCTCACAACGTTCTGAATTCTGCAAGCATGATATAATATTACTATTGTATTAAGTACATACAGATTAAGGTTGGTTGCCAGTTTAGGGCAGTCATTACAGCAGAAAGGATATTCAGTAAACACCGTAATGATGAAAGGTAAAGTTTTCTCATTCAGTTGTTCCCTGTAACAGGTGCGATACAGTATATGTTATAAAGGCAGGAAAACCGAATACATTGCACAACCAGTTCAGAAACAGTAAATATCCATTAAACAGTGATGAAATTATTTGTACTTCTTGAACAGGTCAGATCACACCCAATTATGAAGAGCACTAGAACTCAGTTGCCCAGGAAATACTGCATCTCCAGGTCGTAATTGAGTCCGTGTTCCACAGTACGCAAGCGCTTTATCCACGTAGCTTCGGTGCGTCTTAGCTTGAGTTCACGATTACCCCCTCTGACTCCTATCGGAACTGTGTCAATGCCAAAGAATCTTACAACTTTGTTTGTGTCTCCATTTTGGCAGGATGCAACATGCAAAGCCACAGGATATTTGGGGTCACATTTGTGTATTGCCCTTATGTGTTCAGTAATTCTGTCCGTAAGCCGTCTGATGGCGCTCCCCACATAAAACTTGCTACAGTTACATTCTATAATATATACCACAAATTTACTTGTGCAGTTAATTTTGGTTTTAATGGTAAAGGGGACACCATCAGGGCCAGTGAAATCTGTGGTACCATGCTTGGCCCATCTGCACATTGCGCAGAAACCACATTTGTAGAAACCCAAACTGTGCTCTGTCATCCAAGTAGTATGTGTGGTGTTGCGAGGAACAGTGGGACTAAGTTTGGTCCTGAGTGTGTTACCTCTTCTAAAAGAAATTTGTGGTCTATCTGAAATGCAATTCACCAGTGTCCTTTCTGATTTCAACAGTCCCCAGTGTTTAGTGAGACTTTTCCGTAGTGTGCCATGGAGAGAGTTGAAATCAGCGACCAGTCTGACAGGTTCGTTTTGTGGTGATTGAGATTTGTGTGCAATTAAGGTGTTGGATCTTTTTACTTTTCCAACTCTTTTTTCAGCTTTCCGTATTAGATTCGCTGGATTGTTATTCAGATGTTTGAAAAAATTCTTCAGACGTTCTGAACCTGACCATATCAAAATGAAATCGTCAATATATCGGCCCCAAAATATGACGCAGTCGATATATTGAGCGCCTTTACTTCCCCAGATCATGTCCGACTCTAGTGTACCCATAAACAGGTTCACAAAGGATGGTGACATTTTGGAGCCCATGGCAACCCCTCTCTTCTGGCGATACCAGGTTTTGTCCAACATAGGGGCGTGGCCAGCAGCATGGGACGTGCCTTGCCAGAGCTCCGGCCGAGCTGCATCGAAATCCGACGAAAAATATACCCCAGGAAGCACAGACATTACCCAGCGGAGCCCGAGACGTGCTAGCAGCAGGGGAGCTCATCGGGACGGCGAAAACACGCTGGGGCCACCCGAAAAAGAAAGAAAACAAGCCGGGTCCGGAGCACCCTGTGAGCGCAAAATGGGGGCCGCGACGACCGGCTGAGGCGGAGGCGCCGAGGAGCATATCCGCTGCCCTGAGAGAGCAGAAATCAGCAAGCGGAGACGCCACAGCTTCCAGACCTGCCCTGGGGTAGATTGTAACTGTGATTGAAGTGCCCAGAGAGAGATCGGAGGTGACGCCGGAGTCCGCCCGCCTTTACTAAGATGGCGGCCGGCAAGTTCGAATCCCGGTGATGAGAGCCGGTGGCCGTTCGCAGCCGTCCCCGCTTTGAGGCGAGGTTGGGGGACGGCGGTGGAAGAGAGTGGGGCGGAGGAGCAGTGGTGTTGCCCGTGGGTGGAAGAAGCAACCAGCGGAGACCCCGAGGCGCAGAAGTCGGGGACGCCCACGGCCGCCCGAGCAGCTGCATTGGAGTGGCAGCGACGGATGGAGGTAGCCCGGAGGGGCGATCTGCAGCGGCGGCGGCTGGCTGGTGAGAACCTTTGACTTAGCCCTCTGGCTTTGCCCGCCCGCCCCCCCCTTCCTTGCCGCCGAGGCACTGCACTGGTGCCTGGGCTATTGGTATATGGGACACCCGCAGCCTTGAAGTGAAGTCGCCCGCAAGCGGAGACGCCGCTGAGTGCAGGCCCACCCGGCGGTCCAGTGTAGCGGCGATCGGAGTGCCCGGAGGGAGATCGGAGGTGCTGCCGGTGGCCGGCCGCCTTTACGAAGATGGCGGCCGGTACGACCGGTGCCTGGTAGCGGTGGGCGGAGGCTGTTAGCTGCCGTCCACGCATTGAAGCGGGACTGGGGGATGGTGGAGGCCGGGAGCGGAGAAGCGGTGGTGTGACACGTAGGTGGAGGAGGCGACCAACGGAGACAGCGAAGCGCAGGAATCTAAGACGCCCACGGCTGCCCGGGGCAGCTGTACGCGTGGGGCGGCGATGTCTGGAGATAGCCTGGGGGGACGCACAGCAACAGCGGAGGCCGGCGGGTGAGAGCCTTTGATTTCGCCCTAAGGCACTGCCCGCCTCACCCCCCCCCCTCGCCCGTGCCCCCCGCCGGCAGAATGCTGCATCGGCAGCTCGACCCTTGGAATAGCGGGAGGAACAGATTTTGGTGGGCCTGGATGGCCGGTGATTGAGAGAGGGGGTCACCGCGGTGCAAGAAGGGGCATTTACCACGATTCAGGCAGTGTGGAAATTTGGGACAGAGGACACGGTTGCGAGGGGAGGCACGAGGCGAGGGTCCTGATGTGAGGAGACTCCAAGGGACACCTTATTGCACAACACGGCGGCTCATGGTGCGGCAGGACAGACGGCCGCTACCCCCTGATTGGCACTACCCACGCTCTGGGCATTTCAGAAGTTGGTGGTAAGCAAACCACAGCGGGACACTTCCCAGGACATGGGCAACCATGGGGAAAAGAGACCCGGTGCCTAAATCCACTAAACAGGGCCCCATGGACAACTTTGCGGTGCCAAGACATGCCGCGGAGCAACGGCCGGGGATACCCGGAGCGCAGACGGAAACAGCAATGTTGCTGGCAGCCATCCAGGCGTCCAGGAGTGACATCCAAGAATCTCGGGCGGCCCTGGAGGTGAAGATAGGAGAAGTGGGCTCCGAGATAACTCTGCTGCGACAGGATTTTCGGAACCTGACGGACAGGGTGACAGCAACTGAAACTAGAGTTAATAAAAATGATGCATCGATATCAGCCCTGAAAAAAGACATGGCGGAGCTACAGGCCTCGCACCGTCAGTTGCAATGGAAGGTGGATGATGCGGAAAATAGATCGAGGCGCAACAACCTTCGCTTTGTGGGATTTAGGGAAGGAATTGAGGGGAAGAACATGGCCTCCTTCCTCCACGCCTGGCTGAAGACCACCTTTCCGACTGCACAGTTCTCCACGTGCTTCATTATTGAGAGGGCACACAGGGCTCTTCTGGCCAAACCACCGGAAGGGGCAAGACCGCGGCCAGTCATAGCGAGATTCCTGAACTATGCGGACCGAGATCTAATCCTACGAGAAGCCAGGAAGCTAGGAGAGATCCGTATGGAGAATACAACCATAATGATTTTCCCGGATTACAGTCAGGAAGTATCGAAACAGCGCCGCTCATTTGACGCCGTGAAGGCAAATTGAGAACCCTGAACATTACGTACATGCTTCTTTTCCCCTAAAGCTTAAGGTGCTCTACAAAGACAAGTCCATATTCTTCTCACACCCAGAGGATGCGTGGCAATGGCTTGAGAAACGTCCTATCCTGAATAGCAGAGAGGCGGCCGGAAGGGAAGCACTGGACAGATCATTGCGGGAAAGGCCGCGATGGGAGCGTCCGAAGCCACAGCGACGGAAAACTGGGAGGATAAGGAAAAAAACGCCGGCAACGCCTTACCAGACCCGTGGCACAAGTGAAAGGAGGGGAGGCAGATCAACATCGCCTGGAAACGACTCAGTGCTCTAGGTTTAGCTGTTTGCGGAATGGCATCCGTTCAGAGGGGGATGAGGAGGACGACTTGGAGGGACTCGCATCCGGAGGAGAAGAGGAAGAGGGCATTGGAGATTCAGAACACCTGTTAGTCAAAGAAATCCAACATTTGGAACAGGACTCTTCGGGACAGGTGCCCACTATGGACACACAGGACTCGCACTCATGAACGATGGTGCTCAGGGACCAGAGAGATTGCAGCTCGACCACTGGGAGCACGCAAGTTGACACGCCCTTTAATGTTGTTTGAGTTTTTTATATTGTTCTTTGGTTGGTGATGGGAGGGAAGTGTGGGAGGGCGACAGGCCTTCTCCCGTGGATAGTTTGGTCCCATGTTGGGATGCGACTGGAAGGGGAGGGAGTTGGGGGGGGTAGGTTTTCAAAATCCCTCGAGTTGGGGTCAGAGAGGGTCAAGGGAGGGAAGGGGGGACAGTTGAAGAGCAGCAGCAACACACCTTGCCACACCTTGTAACACTTCCACCACAGGGACTCACTTGGGACGAGTGTCACACTACACAATGGGAAGTACACTAGACACCCCGCAGTTGGGTGACGAAGGGGTCACCGTCCTAACTTGGAACGTGAATAGCTTAGGGTCGAAGATCAAGAGGGGCCTGGTGAATGCCTACCTCAAAAGAGTAGCGCCGGATATTATCCTTTTACAGGAGACTCACCTCAGAGGCAATAAGTGCGTGTTTATAGCGAGAGGCCGCCATGTAGTACTTGCGCATGCGGGGTACACAGCAGATTCCAGGGGGGTGGCTATCCTCATAAAAAAAACGGCACCATTCAGTATAACCCGTACTTGGCTGGACCCACAGGGGACCTATGCGGGCGTGCAAGGGACTTGGAAAAGGCGTAGGTACACTATCATTTCGGTATACGCACCCCCAAAGCTACAGGCGCGCACCCTCAAAGTGATTACCTCCATCCTCATTGACACAGCAGATACTATACAAATAGTGGGTGGAGATTTCAACAATGTTATGTGCGAAGCGCAGGATCGGTCAGGGACGGGACGTAAAATGGGGACAAGTTCGGCCTTAGCAGGACAGATGAATCTCATAGGACTCACTGATGTATGGAGGTGGCTTTACCCTGCACAAGTGGCCTACTCCTTCTACTCCGGGGCACACAGGGTCTTTTCCAGACTAGACTATATATTCACGTCCAGGCAGAACCTTACCTCGAGTGACACAGCGGAATACAAAGCTAGGGGATTATCAGACCACTCGCCGCTGTATGCACAGCTGGGGCGGGAGACGGGAAGGGGGGAGGCGGAATGGCGCCTGGCGGCATGGGACCTCCAAACACCGTAAATACTGAGGGGCATCAGAGCAGACATCAAGGTCTACGTGGCCGAAAATAAAGGCACGGTTGACTCAGGGATCACCTTATGGGAGGCGATGAAGCCGGTCCTGAGGGATCGAATACAGAGCAGGTTGGGTGAGGTGAGGAGAACGCAACAGGCGGAAGTAGCTAATATGGAGACATCTATTTTGGCCCTAGAGACGGAATACTAGCAACGGAAGGAAGACGTATTACTCAGACAACTGTTAGATGCACAGAGAAATTACAGGGAGGTGGTCACTGATGAGGCACGCACTCAATCGTTGGCAACCCTCCACCGATTGTATGACGTGGGGGATAAGTCCGGCAAACTCCTGGCTTGGCTTGGAAGGAAAGAAAGGGCGGCGAGGTGGGTGGATCGGATCACATTGGCGGAAGGTAGACAGGTGCACACAGACGGAGCCATAGCAGACGCCTTTGCGTCCTATTATGAGAGCTTCTATGGGGCCAGGGACTTGGGCACGGGTGAGGACGCGCTGCATTACATAGGCGACACAGAGGTACCGATACTGTCCCCCGAGGCTAGCGCGGCTTTAGAGGCGGAGGTGACTCTAGAGGATATATCTGATGCTATAGCCTCACTGAAACCGGGGAAAACCCCCGGGCCGAATGGCTTTCCGGCAGAGTTTTTCAAACGGGCTACTGATCTATTGCAACGTCATTTAAAAACCCTCTTCTTGGAGGCATACCAGACGGAGAGTCTACCGCCGGACCTCGCCTTGGCCACTATCGTCCCGATCTAAAAGGAAGGCAAGCCAAGAGACGAATGCGCCTCCTACCGCCCCATCTCCCTCCTCAATATGGAGATAAAGATCTTGGCCACTATTCTAGCTAAACGTCTGCGGTCGGTAATAACAGACCTCATACATATGGATCAGTCAGGGTTCCTGCCAGACAGGGCGACCAGGTTGAACCTCCGCCGCACACATAATTGGCTGCAGGAGGTTGAGGGAAGAAGTGTGCCCCATTGGTTCCTCTCCCTGGACGCGGAGAAGGCCTTCGACGTGGTGCACTGGCCTTTCCTAATGGCGTCACTGCAGAGGTTTAGGTTTGGCCCTAAGTTCCAGAAATGGGTCAGGCTCCTATACTTAGCTCCGAGGGCGCGAGTTTGGGTTAACGGGAGGTTGTCCCGTGAATTCCAAATCGGCAGGGGCATGCGCCAGGGGTGCCCGCTATCTCCGCTTCTATTCACACTCACTATAGAAATTCTAGCGATAAAGGTCAGACAAAACCATGGGATTCAGGGCTTCTCCTGGGGAGACTCCGACTCTGCACAGGAAAAATATCCTTATACGCCGATGACGTGCTACTGTTTGTAACCGAGTCGGACACAACAATCCCGGAATTGTTCAGGGAGCTGGATGGCTTTGGTGCTAGGGCAGGCCACACCATTAAATGGCACAAATCAGTCCTCTATGACCCGCAGGGCCTGGAGCGGGGGGAATACCTACCGGGGCAGCTAATACATACCAAGGAGGGTTTTCAATACCTGGGAATATTCATTACTCTAGACAGGGGACTTTCCTTTAGCAAAAATATAGCACGAGTCATTGACGGCGCAACGACAGAGATGAACAGGTGGCGGCAGCTCCCGCTCACCCTACTAGGTTGAGCGGCGATGTACAAAATGATTATCCTCCCGAAGTTTTTGTATGCGCTCCAAAATGAGTATTACCAGCTGCCTGCAAAAACGATGAATAAAATTCATGCGGACCTGCGGGCTTTCCTGTGGTTAGGGAAACAACCGAGGGTGGCCCTGTCAACGCTATAGTGTCACCAGTACAGCAGAGGGATCTCCCTTCCCAACCTGGAGGCGTACTATTGGGCGGAGCACCTTGTTCCAATCAATGATTTGTTACACGCAGCAGCAGATCACCCTACCTATGCGTTAGAGAGGTATAAATTGTCCACCAAAAACCTACTGTACTATCTATACGGGGAGCGGTGCGGGCATCGCTTCTACCGGCCACGATGATCACTCTGACCGCATGGATCAAGGCCACTAGGCGCATGGGGTGGGACAAGAGGCCTACCCGGCAGACGCCACTGTGGCACTGCAAATGGTTAGGAGAACTCAGTAAACTACGAGGCTTCGGGAGATGGGACGATATAGGTATCTCAACAATTGGAGATGTGATTGCAAGGGGGGAACTAAAATCCTTCCAGGTACTTCGGGATGAATTTGGACTGCACAACACTCAGTTCTATAAATATGCGCAGTTGAGACATGCATGGTGGGCACAAAACATCACGCTCACAGATATTCCAGAGTACGCACCGCTGGAGGGTAGGTTGCTTCAGGGGCTGGTCTTGGGTCGGGCGGTATCCCTCACATATAAAACACTGACAAACAACATGCTAGGCAATTTGACAGGGCTACGGAGAGTGTGGGAGGCCGATGTGAGAGGGATGGAAGATTTGGATTGGGAGATTATCCTCATGCACCCCCGTGAGGTGGCGGTTAAATCGAGGCTACACCTCATCCAACTGAATGTGCTCCACAGAACCTATTTTGACAGAGTGCGCCTCCTTAAAATGGGACGGATAACAGACTCGGCGTGCCTTAGGTGCCGCCACCAGAGATGTGATTTTTTCCACACGATCTGGGCGTGCGACGCCATACAAACATACTGGGGACATATATTCACGGAGCTAAGTGAGGTCTTGGGAGTGGCTCTAACGCGCAACCCTAGATTAGCTCTGCTGGGCATGACAACCGAGGTGGACTTGGCGCGCCCTCTGCTTATCTTTTTGGTACTTGCATTGGTGGTGGCAAAAAGGGACATTGCAAAATATTGGGGGGCACCCGAAACACCAGATATAGAGGAATGGAGGAGGGGCCTGGACTTGTACATGGCCGCCGAAAGAGTTACTTATAAAGCCAGAGGATGCCCAAAGAAGTTCCGGAGAGTGTGGGCTAAATGGAGACAATATCATGGTTTGGAGGGGGGCCGATAAGGGACATTGTTGAGAGACGGGAGGGCCTACAACGCAGTGGATCTGCCAGAAGTGACCACAGGGGCAGTATGAAAAATTGACTGAAAGGACAACGTGAGGGGGATGGAGGATTCTTTGCTCGGGGGAGGTAGGGTGGGTCCGGGGGAGTGGAGGGGGGAAGGGAGGTGTATGCTGCCTTTTTGGGGGTTGTTTTTATATGTTCATGTCTTAGATTTACGTGTAACACGGATAATTGTGGAACAAACAAATATTTGAGCAACCAGCGGACAGAGGCGGAATGTTGACGCCCTGCCGACTGCTGATTTTCCTCATTTATTATGCTTTCTGATGCAACAATAAAAATAATTTTAAAAAAAAGTTTTGTCAAACATAAAGAAGTTGTTCTTTAACACTAGTTCCATCATGGTGGACAGCATAAGTGTATGTTGCCATAGTGATGCTGGTCTGTTGTGTAGGAATTTGTTTACCGCCTGCAAGCCCAGGTCCATGTTTATGCTAGTGTGTAATGACACTACATCCATCGTGACAAGTAGTGAACCTGCTTGCCACTGGATGTCTGCCAGTGTGCTTAAAATGTTTTTTGTGTCTTGTATGTAGGACGGTAAGTTCCTCACCAAGGGACCCAAAAAAAGATCCACATATTCAGCAAATCTTTCTGTCGGTCCCCCTATGCCAGAAACTATAGGTCTCCCTGGTGGAAAAGGGATATTCTTGTGTACTTTAGGCAAAGTGTACAGCCATGGATAGGAGGGTCTAAAGACTTTTAAGTAAAGATATTCATCCTCGTTTATTAACCCTGATTGTTTCCAATTAGAAAGCTTAGCGTTAATCTCCTGTGTCAAGGGACCCATGGGGTTGTACGTAAGGCGTTCGTAACAGGTGTTATCTTGTAGTTGATCTAAGATCTCTTGTTGGTAGTCCACGCGGTCCATCACCACCACGTTACCACCTTTGTCTGCCTCTCTAATGGTGATGGTTTCATTGTTCATAAGTGTAGTTAGTGCATGTCTTTCTCCATTGGTAAGATTGTCCTTATATTTGAACAATCTGTCTTTCCGTAGACGATTTAGGTTGTCAAGATCTTCAAACACACGTTGTGGAAATTGTCTATAGCATTGCCACCAGGTAACGTAGGGATCCATCGGGATTTAGATTTGAGCCCACTGACAATACTATAGTCAGATTCAATGTCTAATTCTTCTAGTAGTCTGTCCATATCAAAAGGAGAGTTCTCCATATCAGTTAAAGACAAGAGAAGGTAAGTTGTTTGTATATCATTTATTGAATGTGAGTCAGTAGTAGCCAGAGCAGGAATATTCTTAGCCCCTCTATCCCTTTTGTCCATCCCAAAGAAATGTTTTCTGAGTTTTAGATTTCTCACAAACTTAAAGAGATCTATCTTTAATTTGCAAATGTCTCCTGTTGCATAGGGATTGAAGTTAAGACCCTTGCTTAAAAGAGAGATCATGTCTGTGGTGAGATGTAATGAAGAGAGGTTAATAACCTGAACTTCCCTGGCACTTGTGTTACTTAATTCTTGTTGGTCCCTGATCTCAGTTTTCTCCTGTAATCTTCTTAACTTGTTGCCCCTGCCCCTCCTGGTTTTGGATCTGATAGGTTTCTTGGAGGGATGTATCTGTTGCCCTTACTGATACGTAATACCTCACGAAAAAAAGCTGAGGCGCCTTGTTCGGCCCTATCAGGGTTGTCAGAATCTTCACCATTTGTACTGACGGAGGTCAGTGAGGTGTTGCTGGATGAAATGGAGGCAGGTTCTGAGCTAGCCTTATTTCTGTTATCAGGTTTGGAATTGCTTGGGATTAGGGAATCGTATTTTTTATCATATGTAAAAATCCTTCACTGAGCATAGTCCAACTCGTCCCTTCTCAATTGTCTTGTTTTTCTGTTTATGATATCAGATTGATGTTTGAGTCAGATATCATCCAAAATGGTACTGTTCTTTACAATGGCTTCAGGTAAATTCGAGACCTTGATCTCTTGTTCAAGAACTGCAATTTCCGTTTGTAGTTTAGGCACTTTACGCTCTGCAATGACAATCAACAGTTCCATAAGGATAATTGAATTGTTAGTGAGAGATTCCTCCCATTTAATCATTAGGTCAGCATCTAGGTTGTCATAGGTGGGAAAGATCTGACCTCTAAGGCCTCTCGGGATACGTTTGAGTCTAAGATATTGTTTCAATGTGGTTCCGTCCCACCACTTTGAATTCTCTAGTTTCTTCAGTCTTTCTAGTTTAAGGAATTTATCTTTCAAACCCCCCTTCCGAGTGGGATTGGTACTAGTGGAAGCCGATTGGGTGGACATATCTTTGGCCGAGTTTTCAAATAATTCTTCTGCCACTTTGCTGCGATCCATATTAGGAGCAGACAATCAATTAGATCTAGGAGTTTTCTAGATAACATGAGGAAGGGAGTAGAGTAGTAGTGCGTGGCGGCTACCCAAAACTGACAGAAATGTCGGGATCCTTCAAGGCTTTTAGTCAGTGAAGCAACTGGGTGCACGGCCTGTATGTACGCAGTAAGAGTTGTAATTGCAAAGATATCAGGTGGTGCAAAAAGGCGAGTGGACAGTCCTTTGAACCACTCCAAATTGAGTAGACAGGGCTACCAATTATAGAACTGACGGGGTTGCCAATGCACTCAAACACACAGTGGAGCAATTGTTATGTAACATAAGACGTTCAGTACAAAAACCAAAGTGACAAAAGATTTTTCGGAAACTCCATTGGAAGAGTAGTTTGTTGGAGTCCTTTAATAAGTCAAACAGCCAGCCGACACGTGTTTCATCGCCATTGCGAATCCTCAGGGCTGAAACAGACAGATAGGTGACAATGGAGCATACATCGTGCAGGAGTGTAATTACAGTAAGGCCGTTGAAAGCGGTCTATACACATTTTGTATTGCTTCCACTAGTGTGGATAAACATCATTACACCTTGTTACATCTAAGTGCAACCAGAAGACAATTGTGTGGAAAGTGCCTTTATGCCGTTTTCCTATAGACGTGCTGGTGACCAGTGAGTTTGTGATAACACATGGAGAGTTCTTGGGTATATCTATTCATAAGAAAACAACGTATTTTATAAGATTTGAATAAAAACGAGGGTGCCGTCATTAGTGCATGATTCTTACATACTACATGCTTTGTGATTTGTGATAAAGTCACATACATCTGTGACTCTACAAGTAAAACGGGCACATACCTAAATGGCTGTGTCAAGGTCAAAAGGTCTGTATATTGAAACAAAATAAGCAAACAAGGGGAGGAAAAACTTGTCACTATTGTATCGTATTATCCTGGTAAATGGGTAATAAAGGTCAGAGTAAAGATACTTGACAAAATTAAAATGTTTAGAGGCTCACCGCACAGTGGGTGTTAATTCCGACCCAGCCGGGCCCGTGACCGTCGATGTGCAAGAAGAAGAGACAAAAGGGTGCTGGTCTCCGCACTGGGAATCGGACAAACAATGTGAATAATTAGAAGAGAAGGATAATGGTAACGTAAGATTCAATACAGAGCCAATTCAAAAGTAAAGACAAGTAACAGAGTCCTATATAAGCCCCCAGTTAGAGGGTTGGACAGGTTGTATGTCAATTTTAAAGTTATCAAAGAAAAGGGAGGTTGATCGCTGACTAGTATGCGATGACTGGTAACAACATCCATAGACATAGCATAATGTGTGACCTATGGTTAAAACGAATGAATCTCACAGAGCGACGCAATCTTAATAGTCACAGATTACATAGCCTGTGTGTATCAAATTGTTCTTACTTAAAGGACTTCCTGGTCATTGGTCATTTGGTCTATTATATCATGGTCACAGTTCTAGAGACCCCAGGATAGGTATCGTAGTGACCAGGACAGTAGAGGCACAAAACTGAAGTCTATAAAGTTGGAGGCATGACTGTCGAAATCGCTTATCAGTGTGAGGAGTTTTGAGGACAGAAATGTCCAGAGATTAAAAGGGTCGTCTACTGGATAAATGTAGATGTGAACTAGTATACGCAGTATCGTTCTGTAAAAGTAAAGTGTCCCGTTCAGAGTGAAGTAAAACCTCCTGTGCAATCCAATGACAGCACCACACATTAGTTTGTAACAGTCTTACCTCAGCGGATTTTGCGGTTTAATAACCCATCCTGGAGTCGGGTATGACTTCAGTGGTCACACGAGGACGCCGGAGTATAAAAATGAAATAAAGTGGAATCAGGGCCCCGAATCTAGTTGCTAGAGACCTACAACTCGCATGTCAAACGGATTTGTTTGTGGCAGTTTCGCGATTCTAGGTGCTCACCTTAGTGTAACTCAGTGCGGTGTATGGCACGTCCTCTTCCCGGCCCGTGTTTCTGTTTAGACACGTGGCCCGGATGTTCCGCGCGTTATATGGACATTGTTGCTTGAACGTCCTTGACAACTAGAACGGCAATTTCCAATTATTGCGTCGCATGCCGAAGTGGAATTCGGGTCTAATTAGTAAGATAGATTCACAATAGAGACTTCTATAATCACGAATCAAAGGCTATGGATGTTGTCTCGACTGTGTTAACTATGAAAGAAACGTGTAGTGTTACAATATGAATCCCATTTAGAAAGGACATCGACGGACTCCGAAAGCAGTGGTGGGAGCATGCGTGCCGAACAATAGAAAAAGATGGGGTCGTGGTGCAGGTCCCACTCACACGTGACTTGTATTTTGATTCACAAACATGTAGACTCCGACAGTTATTTTGAAAACATTAAAACTTGCTTATGTTTCAAACAAGACTTATTCTCATGAAGTACTGGAGTCAGCATGCATGTAAGTATTAAATTATCACATTAAGTAGAGTCGATCAGGAATTTCAAGGTCAGACCATGCAGTAGAATGTCGTACAGTAGTTCTTCTCACAACATTCTGAATTCTGCAAGCATGATATAATATTACTATCATATTAAGTACATACAGATTAATGTCGGTTGGAGTTTAGGGCAGTCATTACAGTAGAAAGAATATTCAGTAAACACCGTAATGATGAAAGGTAAAGTTTTCTCATTCAGTTGTTCCCTGCAACAGGTGCGATACAGTATATGTTATAAAGGTAGGTAAAACCGAATACATTGCACAACCAGTTCAGAAACAGTAAATGTCCATTAAACAGTGATGAAATTATTTGTACATCTTGAACAGGTTAAATCACACCCAATTATGAAAAGCACTAGAACTCAATTGCCCAGGAAATACTGCATTTCCTGGTCGTAATTGAGTCTGTGTTCCACAGTACGCAAGCGCATTATCCACGTAGCTTCGGGGCGTCTTAGCTTGAGTTAACGTTTACCCCCTCTGACACCTATCGGAACTGTGTCAATGCCAAAGAATCTTACAACCTTGTTAGTGTCTCCATTTTGGCAGTATGCAACATGCAAAGCCACAGGATATTTGGGGTCACATTTGTGTATTGTCCTTATGTGTTCAGTAATTCTGTCCTTAAGCGGTCTGATGGTGCTCCCCACATAAAACTTGCCACAGTTACATTCTATAATATATACCACAAATTTACTTGTGCAGTTAATGTTGGTTAATGGTAAAGGGGACACCATCAGGGCCAGTGAAATTTGTGGTACCATGCTTGGCCCATCTGCACATTGCGCAGAAACCACATTTTTAGAAACCCAAACTGTGTTGTGTCATCCAAGTAGTATGCGTGGTGTTGCGAGGAACAGTGGGACTAAGTTTGGTCCTGAGTGTGTTACCTCTTCTAAAAGAGATTTGTGGTCTATCTGAAATGCAATTCACCAGTGTCCTTTCTGATTTCAACAGCCCCCAGTGTTTAGTGAGACTTTTCCGTAGTGTGCCATGAAGAGAGTTGAAATCAGTGACCAGTCTGACAGGTTCGTTTTGTGGTGATTGAGATTTGTGTGCAATTAAGGTGTTGGATGTTTTTAGTTTTCCAACTCTTTTTTCAGCTTTCTGTATTAGATTCGCTGGATAGCCTCGAGCAGAAAAACTCTCTTTAATGCTGTCTAGACATTTCCTAAACTCCAAGTCTTCACTACAATTCCTTCTTGCCCTCAGAAATTCGCCATAGAGTATTGCGTTGATTAGGTGTGAAGGATGTGAACTGGAAGCATGCAGGATTGCATTGCATGTTGTCTACTTCCTGAAAAACCTGCTGTGTAGACAGTTTGAGGACACATAATATTCTACGTCCAGGAATTCAATGTTAGTCCTACTCCAATTCATAGCGAATTGAATTTCCCATGTATTGTTATTCAGATGTTCTTCTGAACCTGACCATATCAAGATGCAATCGTCAATATATCATCCCCAAAATATGATGGAGTAGATATATTGAGCGCCTTTACTTCCCCAGATCAGGTCCGACTCTAGTGTACGCATAAACAGAACAGCCGAAGGGTATTAAGTATACAGGAAAAATTGGCGCTCAAACAAAATTAGGGTGTATATCAAATACAATTTACAACAATCACTGGTGCTGGCAGGGAGGGGAGACCCCAAGAACCCCTCAATTTAAATGTGAGAATTCACATCTAAGAGTTAAGAAACAAAATCCTGTGCACACAGATTAGGTACAAGTAAGTAGAGTGCTGCTTTATATGATTCACAGTAACAAAAGTCCAACGTAGGTTCAATGATGTATATCTCCTTTTATTTGATCGTCACACCAGTGGAAATTCACAGCCAGCCGACACATGTTTCGATCCGGGTTGGGGACGCGAACAATATCGAGGGTGACTCTACCCAGAACCTGGACACCACACGTACCCGTGTGTTGCACTGTGAAATATTTCCTTCACTTCACGATTTGGACCATGGATTGGTTTTTATGACAGACTCATTGAAGTTTGGCGACCCTTTATGACAGATTGAATTGAACTACTTCATCAGAACCACTACGCCGTCATTCTCCTACTAATAGGTTACCCTGCCGGGTTGGAATTATCACCAGACTACGGCCCTTACAGATAAAGATCCAGCCATTGAGCCCTGAAGAGTTATAGTGTCTAGATTTGTATAGACCTATAACGAAACAAGTGTCGGCTGGCTGTGAATTTCCACTGGTGTGACGATCAAATAAAAGGAGATATACATCATTGAACCTACGTTGGACTTTTGTTACTGAGAATCATATAAAGCAGCACTCTACTTGCTTGTACCTAATCTGTGTGCGTGGGATTTTGTTTCTTGTACCCATAAACAGGTTCGCAACCGATGGGTGAAATTTTGGAGCCCATGGCAACCCCTCTCTACTGGCGATACCAAGTTTTGTCAAACATAAAGAAGTTGTTCTTTAACACTAGTTCCATCATGGTGGAAAGCATAAGTGTATGTTGCCATAGTGATGCTGGTCTGTTGTGTGGGAATTTGTTTACCACCTGCAAGCCCAGGTCCATGTTTATGCTAGTCTATAATGACACTACATCCATCGTGACAAGTAGTGAACCTGTTTGCCACTGGATGTCTGCCAGTGTGCTTAAAATGTGTTTGGTATCTTGTATGTAGCACGGTAGGTTCCTCACTAAGGGACCCAAAAAAAGATCCACATATTCAGCAATTCTTTCTGTCGGTCCCCCCATGCCAGGAACAATAGGTCTCATTGGGTGAAAAGGGAGATTCTTGTGTACTTTAGGTAAAGTGTACAGCCATGGATAGGAGGGTCTAAAGACTTTCAAGTAAAGATATTCATCCTCGTTTATTAACCCAGATTGTTTCCAATTTGAAAGCTTAGCGTTAATCTCCTGTGTCAAGGGACCCATGGGGTTGTAAGTAAGGCGTTCGTAACAGGTGTTATCTTGTAGTTGATCTAAGATCTCTTGTTCGTAGTCCACACGGTCCATCACCACCACATTACCACCTTTGTCTGCTTCTCTAATGGTGATGGTTTCATTGTTCATAAGTGTAGTTAGTGCATGTCTTTCTCCATTGGTAAGATTGTCCTTATATTTGAACATTCTGTCTTTCCGTAGACGATTCAGGTTGTCAAGATCTTCAATCACATGTTTGTGGAAATTGTCTATAGCATTGCCACCAGGTAATGTAGGGATCCATCGGGATTTAGATTTGAGCCCACTGACAATGCTATATTCAGATTCAATGTCTACTTCTTCTAGTAGTCAGTCCATATCAAAAGGAGAGTCCTCCATATCAGTTAAAGACAAGAGATGGTGAGTTGTTTGTATAAAGGAATATGAAATTGGGGCCAACTATTAGAGGGAGCACAATTAATTTCTTACCATAAGTTTCAAGAGACTACAGAAAATGCCGTCTCTTGCTTTAAATACTGTCAATTGTTAAGTTGGGCTCGAACTTTGAAACAAGGCAGACCTATAAGGAGACAGAGGGGTCTAAAATCGCGTTGCAGCCAAGTCTTAAGAAAGAGATCTCTATGTGGTACTGGTACAGTCAATAGATGACCCCAAAAGTTGGCAGGTGGAAACGTGGAGGAGGGAGCTGCATCTAGAAGTGCTATGGCAAGTATCTACTTCACACTTATTGTATCATGTGAAATCTGCCCCACTAAAGAAAAATTATCTTTTTACTATGCAAAAGGCGTATTGGAATACTCGAAAGTTAGCGATAATGGGTTCTCAAATGGTGAGGAAATGCCAGAAATGTGGAGAACTGAATGCAGATGAAGCACACATGTTCCGGTGGTGTCCCTTCATTCAAGAATTTTGGCAGAAAAATAGGTATGTCCTGTCAGAACTGGTAGGTCAAGAAGTTAAGGTGAGCTTGGCATTGGTTATTTTCGGAGTAATCCCTGAAGAAGAGCATATTGGTAATATTTCTATGTGTTCAAAGGCTCTTATTTTTGTTTTGATACTGTTAGCAGGTAGAGAAATATGTATTAAGTATATTTTAAATATCCCTCCTGTAGAGTCTGAATGGATAATTCAATTCATAGGATTGCAAGAATAGACAGGGGAATGCGGCCTAATAAGAGAATGAAATTTTGGAGTTTGAGGGATAATTGGGCAGAGACAGCCACCGGTTTAGTATAGTTGGAAATTTTAGTTCCTGTTCCTCTTATTTTTCTTCTCCTCTCCTTCCCTCTCCGACCTTTCCTCCTGCTCTTCTCCTTCCTTTTTGTTTTTCTTATATTCTTAATTCTGCCCCCTTTTAATATTACGTTTCTTTAATATTAAGTATCTATAATAGAGTAAAATGTTAAAGGTTAATTCAATGATTAAGTATCAGTAAATACAGGTTATTCTCTGGCTACTGGGGTGATCAAGAGAGATTGGGGACCCTGGAAGAGAATCTAAGTAGGCGCCTTTGATAAGGGAGATAAGAGAAAACCATCCATGTAACAAAGAGAACCTGTGATGGTAACATCGCCTCCTGCGGGAGTGAGCAGGTTCCTTTCTGCAATGGAAGTGAAGGAAGTAGGATGGTAAACTCTTATATTCTCCATCAGTATACTGATTAAACATATGAGGACAAAATATAAAAAAATAAAAATAAAATAAAGATAGTAAAAGTACACACAAAGTTCCCTTTCTCCTCTCCTTGGCAATAAGTAACTACTGTAGGCCAATCCTCAAACAGCAAACAGCACAGGGACAGTCTCCTCCTTCAGCTTCCTTGGTTTCTTTCCTTGGCAAAGGTGTGTCTTGATTCCCAGAAGGGATCTAAAGTTTGGGGGTCTGGGACCCAAAATTTATACTGCAAAATTATTTGTTATCTGAAGGCAGAGAGTGTTTGTGCCCAGTCAAAAACAGTGCTGTCCTCCCTGGTTCAGCTTCCTGGCAAGAGGTGGGGTCAGCGTTGTTAAAAGCAGACCTGGCCCAGGTAGCTGAAAGGAAATATCCTCCCCCTACTCTTTATTCTATGTAGGCTCCTCAGGCAAGTGAAAGGAAATCTCCTTCCCCTACTCTCTGTTCAATGCAGGTCCTATTCAGCCCATCCTTGACTCATCAGACTGCTGGAGCCAAAGCTCTCTCCAGCCCCCTACCACTCACCAACCAGACATGGAAAACCCATCCTAGCAGAGGCATACTGGATGTTTAGGCAAAAAAATACCTGCTTTCTAAAATTGGTATTTTCAAACACAGAATGTAAAAATCACCCACACTAAAAGATGAATGTTAACATTCTGAGTCCAGGCATACTAAACTTGTTTTTCCACCTTGCTCCCTGGATCAGTTAGGATTATAAGATGTTAAAATCAAACTGACCATCCTGGCCTATGGGAACAGGTGGCCTTGCAATAGTGAAAACAAAAGTGGCTGTAATTCACTAATAGGACATGTCACACACATGCCAGGGCATGTCCTACCTTTCACATACAATGCACCCTGCCCATAGGTGTACCCTGGGCCTACTTTAGGGGTGACTAACATGTAGAAAAGGGAAGGTTTAGGGACTGGCAATTGGGTGCACTTGCTAAGTTGACAAGGCAGTCCCGGACTACACACAGGCTCTGCAATGGCAGGCCTGACCCACACTTTACAAGCTGATTCTTTGGATGGCACAGCCAGTGCTGCAAGCCCACCAGCAGCATTTGATTTACAGGCCCTGGGCACACATGGCGCCCTGAACTAGGGTCTGGCAAGTAAATAAAATAAGCCAATTATAGAGTCACTAATCCACTACCACATTTTACAATAGGGAGCACTTGCACTTTGGCACTGAAGAGCAGTGGTAAAGTACCCAAAGCATCTAGACCAGCAAAAACAGCAAAAACACAGGAGACAACAGCAAACAACATGGCAGAGAGACTCACGCCACTGGTGCCAGGTCTAACAGGCATTGTCTTTGTGTAATGCAACTAGTACCCATGTAAAGCGCTCCAATACCTTCGATCGAAAAGTTACATTTCACCCATGCTGCACGCGCCATACCGATTTAGCCAAATGATAAACTTATACATCTGTAGTACTCAACAGATTTACTGCACACTCCCACTCTGAATTTCCAGAGCAGAGCTGGGGCTCTTCCATAGTCCACGTCACAACTGATCTCTGCGCTCCTTGGAGAGGGCATATCCCAGGGCATATCCCGTAGATGCAGGGATCAAACGTCTCACTCAGAGGACTTCCAGCAAACACAAACTTCCTTGGGCCCTTAGAAATTCGCATGCTTTCTAACTAAACATACTTTTCCCATTCCAGAAAAAAAGAGACAGAATGCCTCGAGGGCAGACTTTTAATGATACCATTAGAGGCAAGTATCAAAATATTTGAAGTACAGTGCGGTCTGGGCTACAAATCGCCTAAAAGGAAGCATGTTACAGGTAATTGGGAGCCACTGTTTAGTGAGAGGTGAAACAGGCTTGCCTTCGGGTCCAATTTTCTGCCTCCCTCTGTCAGGACTCGATCGCCTGCCAACTTCATTCCTTTTGTCTTTCCTTATTTTAGAAAGCAGCAAATATGTTTAAAAGAACCATATTACAGCTCTGGATGCATGTTAGTTCTTGGCAGCGCCATGCCTTTTATCTTGCTTTGTCCTACATGGACAAAATTTCAATGACCTTTCTAGCGACCAGTTTGTTTCCTGGTGCTTTAAATGTTTCCTGCTTTTGTTCAAATTTCGCATAGTATAGCTTTATTTCCGAGGCAAATGTGTATGGTCCCCTTAGACTTGTGCTGGACTAATTCAGGCTACTTTGACCTACTGGGGTGGGACTTATGTCTTTATGAACAGATAGTCCTTCTGTCTATGTTGTGCACAATGGTGGCATTCAAAGAATGTAGACCCCTGGGCAGCTTCATGCACGTGTTTTTGCCCAGGAGCGATCTCGTGCCGGTGAGACGCCTGGTTTAGAACGCTGCATTTTGAACCCACGTTCTAATTAGTGCTAGTTGGGGGCTGAGAGGCAGGTAGGCAGGAGGCGCGCTATTTTCAGGCAGCTCCTGAAAGATATATTGCTCTGTGGGGGCTATAATTGTTTTTGTAAAGCATGGCGGAAGGGGCATAAACTGAAGACCGAGTGGAACGGAGCGGAAAGAATGGCCCGAAGACGAACCAATCACCATTAACGGGGCGTAGGGACAGAACAAGTCGCTAAGGCGGAAAGTCGAGCAAGGCACCAGGGGAGAACTGAGAAGCGGGAAGGGAGACAGGGAGACTAAGTATCGGGAACAGATTAGGCAGCGAAATTTGGGATAAAGGGTAGGGAAGAAATACCGGGAATCCAACAGGGAAACAAAGAAAATACCATGGGCTCAGGATTCAGGGAACAAACTTGAACAGGAAGGCAGACAGGAATCAAGAATGCTACGGGAACCTCACAAAGCAGGACGCTGAGTAAAGGGGGCGTGGTCACTAACCAAACAGTAAGCCAAGCAATGATTTGCGGGTGAGACTCCCTTTTCACTTAGTTAGGGAGCGCCTCAAAAGTTTGCCAACAGAACCCAGCACGCTGTTTAGGGAATGTCACTAAAGGACTCAACATAGTTCTCATGGAGTTCAATAGGAAATGCTGGAAGGAGAACTCTGATTTAGCCCTGTGGAATCTACTTTGAACACTCGTTTATGAGGTCAAATCCGACCACCCCTAACAGTTCTCCCCCTCAAAAGCCTCCCCCCAGGGCCGGTTTTCCAAGGATGCAATCGGTGAAACCTCCTTATCAATCTAGGAGCATGTACATCCTCTGCAGGTTCCCAGGTCCTGTCTTCTGGAGGATACCCAACCCAGTCTACCATATATTGGAGTTTTTCTCTCTGTATTCTAGAATCTAGGATCTGTTGTACTTCGAATTCTTCCTCACCTTCTATCACTACCGGAGGAGGAGGTTGTTTGGGTTTCAGTGAGGGGGTGTATTTCTTGAGTAGGGAACAATGGAAAACAGGATGAATCTTAATGTGTGAGGGCAATTGCAATTTGAGAGTAACTGGGGTTATGACTTTGCTGATGGGATAGGGACCAATGAAGGGAGGCTGTAATTTCTTCGATCCAGGAAGACTGAGGTTTTTGTGTGGTTCCTCTCTACGATGTTTGTCTGCCTGATGTTTCATGTTTTCTTTGGCTTTGTTTAATTCTTGAATGGCTTTTCCCAAACCGTCTTTATGTGTTGATGGTGTTCCTTTAATGCAGGGATATTGTGAAGATCATTCGGGAAAGGGATAGGGAGGAACCCTGGATGTTGTTCATTGTTGAAATAAAAAGGGGACACTCCTATAGATGAGTGTGTTGCGTTGTTGTACGCGAATACGGCCAATGGTAGAGCTTCCAACCGAGTGGAAGGTAAACTGGTCAGGAGGCAACGTAAGTATTGCTCCAGTGTCTGATTGGTCCTCTCAGTCTGTCCATCAGTCTGGGGATGATAGGCTGTGGACAATCTGTGGACAATCTGTGATCCATTTGCAACACTGCACACACTACTCTCCAAAATTTGGAAACAAATTGAGGGCCCCTGTCCCAAAAAATAGCTGCTGGAGTGCCATGTAAGCGGATTACCTGAGCTATGAAGATATGTACTAACTCTTGTGACGATGGTATCTTTTTCAAAGGGACGAAATGGGCCATCTTACTACTGGGCAGTTCTCTTATGAAATCCATACTTTTTGTATGCCATGGTTTGGGAGGAGCAGGTATGACCTTTAGCAGTCCTGTGGGTGCACAATGGGAAACCTTTTGCCTGGCACAAACTGAACAAGCTTTAACATAAGCCGTTGTGTCTTTGTTTATGTGATCCCACCAGAACCATCTCTGACATGAACTAACCGTCTTGGCTGTCCCTGGATGTCCTGCCAGCACACTGTTGTGACACCATTCTAGGACTTGTGTTTGCAGGGTGGGAAGGGGTATGTACAATCTGTTGTCATGGAAATATAACCCTTCTTTGACGGTATTCAGTGGATTCTTCTTCCAGTCTTGTTCATTGATCAATGCGTATTGTTCTCTTAAGGTTTCCAAAAAGGACTTGGAGTGGTGTTCTTCTGCTCCAATTATTTTATGTTCTGGAATATTAGGAGGTGCATTGTTTGTGGGCTCTATGATAGGGCTGTTTATTCTTGAGAGAGCATCGGCCTTACCTTGTTGGGCTGCAGGTCTATAAGTGATTATAAAATCGTAAGGATACCCAACGCATCTGTCTTGGTGTAAGGACTTTGGCAGATTTGAAGAACTGTAAATTCCGATGGTCAGAAAAGATAGTGATGACGTGTGGAGATCCTAACAGGTAATGCCTCCATTCCTGAAAGAATAGCTTGATGGCAAGGAGTTCTCTTTCACCTATAGTATAATTTTGCTCAGCAGGAAGCAGAGTCTTTGAAAAGTACGCGACAGGATGTAGTTGCCCAGTCCCTGGGTCTCTCTGAGATAAGACAGCTCCAACGGCTGATTGAGAAGCATCAGCTTCCAGAAAAAACGGTAAGGTGTTGTCGGCATGACGAATTATGGGGGCAGACATGAATTTATCTTTGAGGTTGCGGAACACCTGTTCCGCTTCTTCATTCCAAGAAAACTTGGTACCCTTCCCGAGCAATTTGGTTATAGGGACGATGATGTCAGAGAAGTGATCTATGAATCTTCTATAGAAGTTTGAGAATCCTAGAAAGGACTGGACCTCCTTGATTGTAGTTGGAGTGGGCCAATCCATTAACGCCTTCGTCTTCTTGGGATCCATATGAATCCCCTGGGGCGATATTACAAAACCCCAAAAATCGATGGTATCAGTGTGAAAAGTGGTTTTGTCCAACTTGGCGAACAAGGAATTCTCTTGCAGTTTTCTCAGCACTCTTTTCACGTGTACCACATGTTCTTCATCAGTTTGTGAATAGATTAAGATGTCATCAATGTACACAATGACAAAGACATCAAGACATTCTTGTAGTACTTCATTGATGAAATATTGAAACGCGGCTGGTGCGTTTCATAATCCGAAGGGCATGACACAATCTCATACAATCCGAATTTGGTGCGAAACGCAGTTTTCCATTCGCCGCCCGGTTTGATCCGAATTAAATGATAGGCTCCTCTTAAGTCTATCTTTGTGAAAATTTTTGCTCCTCGCACTTGGTCCAGCAGGACAGGGATGAGTGGCATTGGATATTTATTCTTTATGGTGATCTTGTTTAAACCCCGGTAATCCAGGCATGCCCTCAAGCCACCCTCCCGTTTCGGGATGAAAAACAAAGGCGAGGACACCGGGGATGTTGAATGTCTGATGAACCCTTTTTGCAACATGTCATCCAGATAGTTTTTTAAGTATTCAGTTTCGACTGAGGTCAGCGCGTATATCCTACTGTTAGGAAGTTCAGCCACAGGTATCAAGTCAATGGGACAATCGTATGTACGATGTGGTGGTAGTTTAGTTGCTTCTTCCTCATTGAACACGGCGTTGAATTCTGAATAGATTTCCGGTACCACCGATGCCACCGCTATGGATTGGACGGTGCAACACAAATGGGTGTTTACTGTCACTGGCCTCTTGATAGGAATGAGTCATGCAGTATGGCGATTTCAGCGTCACTGTTCTTTCTATCCAATCAATCTTAGGATTGTGGGTTTGCAAACAAGGCACTCCTAATATAGCTCCAAAGTTAGGAGTGTCAATCAAGTCAAAGGTTATCTGTTCTGAATGCCCATTTCCACATACCAAGAGAAGGGGAGGTGTCTGGTGACTGATCAACCCCGATGACAGTTCAAACCATGCACTGACTTCACTGGTTCAGGCCTATTTTTGTTCATGAAGGGTATGCTCATCTTATGGGCTAGCTGTATGTCCAGAACATTTCCAGTCGCTCCTGAGTCTAGGAGTATAGACATGTTATGTCTGTCTTGATTGGTGATCACGAGGGTAATATTCAATAAGAAATGTTTCACTGGTGTAGTCAAGGTCTTTTTGTCTTGTGAGATCTGAAAAAAGATGTACTTGAAGAATCGATCCCCCTCATTCCTCAAGCTTGGTAGTTTTCCTGAACACTGGCTATCTTCCTGGAAGGAACAGAAGGACGACTGGGACATCCTCTAGCATAATGGCCACTCTTGCCACAGTATAAACACAAGCTGTTCTTCCTTCTTCTGGATTTTTCTTCCTCTGAGATAGGGCCTCTCACCCCACCAATCTGCATGGGCTCAAGCATGTCCTTAATCTCTTTCTTGTGGGATCTCTGTACCACCAACTTGGGAAATCCGAGGCGAGATTTTTCTCCTCTTCTCTCTTGTAGTCGATAATTCAACTTCGCTGTGAGCTCAATAAATGAAGGACAATCTTCAGGTGGATTTGCTATTTGCGCCAGTATATCTTTTAATTCATCAGATAATCCTCTGTAAAATAATGATGTTCTTTTCTCTTCAGGCCAATATGGTTTGGCCAATAACTGGTTGAACTGTGTTATGTATGTGAGGAGATCTTTGGACCCCTGTTTTAGATTAAGCAGGGCAATATCACTGGCTTGCATGTATGCGTGTTTGGAAAAAAGACTTCTAAACCTGTGCTGAAAATTATTGTAATTGTATAACAAGGGATCGTCAGTTTCTACAAGAGGGACTGCCCATTCGGCGGCGTTTCCTGCTAGATAGGAAATAATAAAAGCTACCTTTGCGGCATCGTCTGGGAAGGCAGCCGCCTTACACATAAACTGGAGATGACACTGGGTCATGAAACTATTGAACTTCGCACTGTCTCCTGTGAATCTCTCTGGCATAGCCAAGAGAACGGGACCAGGTGTATGGACTGTGACTTGGACAGGAGGTACCATGTTTGATACATAAGCAGGGGGACTGGCCATGGTTGTTTGCGCAGAAAAACGGGCTGGTTGAATATAATTTCTCTTGGGAACTGTGCCTGACCCACCCACGGCCCCTGTCTCTTGTGCTTGTAAGTGTGTTATATCCGCCTGTAACTTCATATTTTCTGTGCGTAACATGGCCACTTCCTGTTGTAATACCGTTAATACTACAGTGATCTCTTCCATTGTAGGGGTGTGTTCAGAGATGCCCGTATTCGGGTCTGTATTCATCTTTGCTCAGGTGGAATATATATACGTAGGCTTGGCTTTCTGTTAAGGGTCCTCCCCTGTTGAGGAGGATAGAAGTCCACAGGAGTAAAGATGAATGTCCCCCACACTTCCAAACAGCAACGACCCAAGTGAGAAGAGATAACTCACTCAAAGTCAGTTGCTCCCAAAAAGTGTGGGGGGAATTTCCCAGGGAGTATACCAACCCTCCCCCAGCAGGGACGTTATAGCTGCAGTCTCGATGGCAGGAGATGGCTGTAACCAAACATACAATAGGACTAAACTCTCTTGTAATTTGCAGGACTAGTACACAAGTGTTCAATATAGAATTCCACTTACCTCACCAGGGAAGCGTCAGAGCATAAGCGAGTAGTCAAAAGTCACGAACCAGGAGGTAGTGAAGGGAACCTGGATGACTACTCAGCAAGGGATACCTCCAAGCAAGAAGGTAAGCAATTCCAGTCCTGCTCTTAAACTAAAGACTGAGCAAGACTGGGCCACCAGAGCAGCGGATGACAGACTCGTACCACTTATGGAGCTAAAGACAAAGTGGCACGGCAACAACTCCCACTTTCGACTCATAAACTATAGACAGAGCGGAGTGGGTAAACACAGAACACACAACAAGCACAAATACACACACCACGTCCGACTCTTGGAACTTATGACGGAGCGGAGCGGGTGTACACTCAACAAGACAACACACGGAGTACGCACAATGCGTCCAACTCATAAACTAAAGACAGAGTGGAGCGCGTGGACATGTACAAACACAGAAACGCTAATGCCCAGAGAAAGCCTCCGTCCATTCATAAACTGAAGACCGAGTGGAACGGAGCGGAAAGAATGGCCCGAAGCCGAACTAATCACCATTAACGGGGCGGAGGGACAGAACAAGTCGCTAAGGCGGAAAGTTGAGCAAGGCACCGGGGAGAACTGAGAAGCGGGAAGGGAGACAGGGAGACTAAGTATCGGGAACAGATTAGGCAGTGAAATTCGGGGTAAAGGGTAGGGAAGAAATACCAGGAATCCAACAGGGAAACAAAGAAAATACCACAGGCTCAGGAATCAGGGAACAAACTTTAACAGGGAAGGCAGACAGGAACCAAGAACGCTACGGGAACCTCACAAAGCAGGACGCTGAGTAAAGGGGGCGTGGTCTGTAACCAAACAGTAAGCCAAGCAATGATTCGCAGGTGAGACTCCCTTTTCACTTAGTTAGGGAGCGTCTCAAAAGTTTGCCAACACAACCCAGCACGCTATTTAGGGAATGTCACTAAAGGACTCAACATAGTTCTCATGGAGTTCAATAGGAAATGCTGGAAGGAGAACTCCGATATAGCCCTGTGGAATCTACTTTGAACACTCATTTATGAGGTCAAATCCGACCACCCCTAACAGTTCTCCCCCTCAAAAGCCTCCCCCGGGGCCGGGTTTCAAAGGATGCAATTGGTGAAACCTCCTTATCAATCTAGGAGCATGTACATCATCTGCAGGTTCCCAGGTCCTGTCTTCTGGAGGATACCCAACCCAGTCTACCATATATTGGAGTTTTCCTCTCTGTATTCTAGAATCTAGGATCTGTTGTACTTCGAATTCTTCCTCACCTTCTATCACTACCGGAGGAGGAGGTTGTTTGGGTTTCAGTGGGGGGGGTGTATTTCTTGAGTAGGGAACAATGGAAAACAGGATGAATCTTAATGTGTGAGGGCAATTGCAATTTGAGAGTAACTGGGGTTATGACTTTGCTGATGGGATAGGGACCAATGGAGCGAGGCTGTAATTTCTTCGATCCAGGAAGACTGAGGTTTTTGGTGGATAACCATACATTTTCACCTACATCATAGTGTGGTTCCTCTTTACGATATTTGTCTGCCTGATGTTTCATGTTTTCTTTGGCTTTGTTTAATTCTTGAATGGCGTTTTCCCAAACCGTCTTTATGTGTTGATGGTGTTCTTTTAATGCAGGGCTATTGTGAAGATCATTCGGGAAAGGGATAGGGAGGAACCCTGGATGTTGTCCATTGTTGGAAATATTATTTAAAAAAATGTTTTCGTGAAGGAGCCCATCACCTCATGTTTAACTGACCATATTAAATGGACATTGCATCTCACCTTGCTCACGGGTAAAAAATCAAAAAAGTCTTTTTGATTTTGAGATTCCAGAGCGTAGTTTGTTGAATCTTTGAAGCGTTTGTACAGTTGTATAATGCTCCTTTTGAAAAATCAATAAAAGTAGATTCAATGTATATTTAGAATTTTTGATTAATATCCGTGTTCATTATTATTAAATGTTACAATGCACGGATTAAAGCCTTTACGTTAAATTTAAACTAATTGTTTTCACATAACGCTAATTCCCTTCCTTGTTTTATGTTCAAAGCGATATTGGTTAAAGAACGCTTATCCTCACCCTAGCAAGCTGGCTTCAAAACGTGTCTTCGCAACCTAAAGACTGATTGAAGCATGTTCTTTATTCCGATTAAAAAAAAAACATTATTTTTTAGATTGGTTTCACAAGTTGCAATTCATCACATATTACAAAAAGAGTTCATAATGTGATTATAGCCTTATCCCATTTATAGATATGAGGTCAATAGTGCCGATTCCAGTGTAATATTTGATGGGAATATAGTCCCCACAATTTACTACGGCTGTAATGCAGTTGATAGTCAATATCGGCTCGTCGGACCTTGATACGTCCTGTGGCCTGTTTAGAATGGCAGAGCAATGTGTTACAACATCGTTCTGACACCATATAGATTTCTACACAGCTTCACTCCCACATGACTCCACTATTTATCTGTACTCGTAATCTTACCTTAGAAAATGTAAGCGTTCTCTTCGGCCTGTCTCTCCCCGTGATTGTGGCCTCGTGGAGAACGCTGATTTCATTTTGGCTGCCATTTTTAAGCACCGGTGGAAACAAAGTTCAACAGTCGCATAGAGAGAGGACTTGTGAACGTTCTGGGCTACCTCATAATGCGATTATATGTAGCTGCCATGATATAAATTGCATAGTATGTGAAAAAAAAAATCAAAAACAATTGTCGTATGCACCAATTTTCACAAAAAAAACGTTTTCATGTGCATATCACCCGTTTTTTCTTCACATGATCACCGAGGTATATCGTGCTATAATAATGATTGCTATTTATCATAAGCCTGCGTGCAGAGCACTCAAACAAGGAAGGATTCATGAGTACAACGATTATCCTATCTAAGATAGATGTTATGTAGAAAGTAAGAATATTATAAAAAACATGTGAAGCATTTCAATCTAAACCACCAACATAAGTAATACATTTAAAAACATATTGTATATCAAAAACTGATCTTCATAAGTTCACACATGAAAGTAAATATTTTAAAATATTTAGAGTATGGTTCATGAGTCAATACCAAGGTATCTGCCCAATTGGGTATAGCTACACTTTACTTGCCAGAAGGTTGAAAATAAATAGTGAGTGTGAAGATTAGTACATGATCTATTAATTGCCCTAAAAAGCACACATTTAGTGTTTCATTCAAACAAACATTTCTTGGATAGTCGTCCTATTAACTGTTTGAACACAATATCATGTTACTTGACTTGATCAAGTTAGTCCTTGAAAATAACATCTTCATGCACAATGGTTGCTGGTACCGTCAAACGAGGGGAGTGGCAATGGGGGCCAAATTTTCCCCCTCTTTTACAAACCTCTATATGGGGTTAATTGAACACATTCATATTTGGCGAAACTGCCCAGGACGCCTTTTGGAACATATTCTGTACTAGGGCAGATTTATTGATGATGTTTTGTTATTTTGGGCAGGATTCGTAAGGGAACTTGAAGAATTCTGAGCATTTGTCAATAATAACGAGTACAATCTTACTTTCACCAAAGAATACAGTGTCAAACAGGCCAATTTACTAGATCATACAATCATTCCTGAGACAAATGAATTGAAAATATTGCCCTATACAAAACAAACAGCGTGTAACTCAACATTACGCGCCACAAGTGTGCATCCATCATCACAAATCAACACAATACCCTACGGAAATGTTACGAATTAAACGTAACTGCAGTGACTATTCAGCTCAAAAAAAAGAGTTGGACAATGTGGAACATCGATTTGCAAAGAGAGGATACTCTCAGAGTATCATTAAACTAGCAAAGAAGAAAGTTCACAAAATGAAGAGAAATTATTTATTGACAAGAAGCAGGAATAAAACCAAATGTCAGAGAGTGAAGAGATGTAAATTTATCACTCCATACACCACTGCCAGTACTGATGTTTTTAAGATCCTTAAAAAACATTGGCATTTACTAACCCATGACATAGCCCTGAAGTCTATTGTAGGTAAAAATCCCATTGTGACTCATGCCAGAGGTCGAACATTATGACAACATCTATGTCCCAGCTTTATTCCACTGGTAAACAACACTACCTGGTTACCAAGTGCACCCAAGGGGGTTGATTCCACACTCCACTGCCCGTAATCTAATGATCCAAGAACTTTTTTATCTGCAGATTAAAAAGTTCTTGGATCATTAGATTGCGGGCAGTGGAGTGTGGAATCAACTTTGATAAGGAAATGCATGAATTTATATGATCACTGTTATTGTAAAATCTGTTCTTGAATCATGACAACAATGTACCGTGTACCAAATACTGTATATTAACTGTTAACGGCATTGGAACAATTGTCAAGAACGTATTACATAGAATGAACTTCTTTCTTCTGTAAATCAAACAGTGTAGTTTGAATGAAACACTAAATGTGTGCTTTTTAGGGCAATTAATTGATTGTGTACTAATCTTTACACTCACTATTTATTTCCAACCTTCTGGCAAGTAAAGTGTAGCTATACCCAATAGGGCAGATACCTTAGTATTGACCATACTCTAAATATTTTAAAATATATACTTTCATGTGTGAACTTATGAAGATCAGTTTTTGATAAACAATATGTTTTTAAATGTATTACTTATGTTGGTGGTTTAGATTGAAATGCGTCATATGTTTTTGTATGATATTCTTACTTTCTACATACGATCTATCTTAGATAGGATAATCGTTGTACTCATGAATCCATCCTTGTTTGAGTGCTCTGCACGCAGGCTTATGGTAAATAACAAACATGATTATAGCAGGATATACCTCGGTGATCATGTGAATAAAAAAACGGGTGATATGCACATGAAAACGTTTTTATGCGAAAATTGGTGCATACAACACTTGTTTTTGATTTATTTTTCACATACTATGCCATTTATATCATGGCGGCTACATATAATTGCATTATGAGGTAGCCCAGAACGTTCACAAGTCATCTCTCTATGCGACTGTCGAACTTTGTTTCCACCGGTGCTTTAAAAATGGCGGCCAAAATGAAATTGGCGTGCTCCACGTGGTTCAATCACGGGGAGAGACACGCCGAAGAGAACACTTACATTTTCTGAGGTAAGATTATGAGCTCGGATTAATAGTGGAGTCTTGTGGGAGTGAAGCTGGGTAGAAATCTATACGGTGTGAGAACCATGTTGTAACACATTGCTCTGCCCTTCTAAACAGGCCACAGGACGTATCAAGGTCCGACGAGCCGATATTGACAATCAACTGTATTACAGCCGTAGTAAATTGCAGGGACTATATTCCCATCAAATTTTACACTGGAATCAGCACTATTGGCCTCGTATCTATAAATGGGGTAATGCCATAATTACATTTTGAACTCTTTTTGTAATATGTGATGAACTGCAACTTATGAAACCAATCTAAAAAATAATGTTTGTTTTTAATCGGAATAAAGAACATTCTTCTATCAGTCTTTAGGTCGAGAAGACACGTTTTGAAGGCAGCGTGCTAGTGTGAGGATAAACGTGCGTTAACCAATAGCGCTTTGAACATAAAACAAGGAAGGGAATTAGCGTTATGTGAAAACAATTAGTTTAAATTTAACCTATAGGCTTTAATCTGTGCATTGTAACATTTAATAATAATGAACACGGATATTATTCAAAAATTCTAAATATACATTGAATGTACTTTTATTGATTTTTCAAAAGGAGCATTATACAACTGTACAAACGCTTCAACAATTCAACAAACTATGCTCTAGAATCTCAAAATCAAAAAGGCTTTTTTGATTTTTTACCCGTGAGCAAGGTGCAATGCAATGACTATTTAATAGGGTCAGTTAAACATAAGGTGATGGGCTCTTTCACAATTTTTTTTTTTTAAAATAATATTTCCAAGAGTAGAATTAGGTTCTGCTTTTAAAACGTGGGTGTATTTTAAACATTGTTATTAATGTGCTACCATAGCAGTGGCATATTTGACCCACAATGTTAACATGATGCTGAGTTTAATCCACCAACATAAACCTTGGGAATCACATATGTGAGGTATGAAAATGTTTGTCTACAATTGCTTAGATTTTAGATTTAATAAATTATGTAAAGAATAACAAATCTTGGATTGTGTCACTAATAGTTGTGATTCATTAATATTTGGCACTTGTCTTGAGAAAGGATAAGGGTTGTTATAAATGCTAATGTCTATATATGCTTGGATTAAGAACAATGGGGACAACATTGCCTAACAAAATTGTGTATATACATCATTCTGCAGCCTTGAAAAAGCCCTGTGGGCGAAACATGCGTCGGCTGCTGCTGTGCTAACATATAATTGAAATGAAATAAAAACACAAGATCTGATTGGAGAGCGTACCTTTATTGGAGCTGAGTCTTGGGAAATTGATCTTAATTCATTCAATACTATGTTATGAACAAATTCTTCTGTGACATTTTATACTCAAACTGGATTATAGAAATAATGATTAGGTTTGCTCGGGTGTAGTAGATATAATATTGAGTCAGGATTTTTGAAATCCATAGACTGATTGACACCCTAGTGGGTGGGTGCAAAAACACTCTTTCAGAGCACCCTTTACTTGGTAATGTGTAAAAGAAAAAAATTCTCTTTTTTTCGGACTGAGAAGGTCAAGAGATGTGCATTACAAATTGAGCAAACCCACTTCTTGTACTCTTGTAAAAACAAAAGCTGTTCAAGAAATATTTCCAAATCCCTTACCTGATGCCAGGCTCTCCCAGTTAAAGAAAGCGGTGAATTGGAGGTCTTTTGATGATGATATTGGGGATGGGGCTCAATCTTCAGGTAGTGGGGGTTTACAGAACCCTTATGTGGATAGCGATGACGAGTTATCGGAGCTAGAGAAGGGTGAGATTGCAAATCAAGAGAACCTTTCTAATAACTTTTTTCCTTCCACACAGGGGGGGCTGGTTAATCAAATTTCTCGAGCTAATATTTTACAGGCTTCAGAATCCGAAAGAAGCTGGAAGCAGCTTGAACGTTTCTCCAAAGCTTCAGATGGTCTAGTCCCGAAGAAAAGCCCCTTCAAACAGGTGGGCAAATTATTAGCTGCTGTCTTCAATCTAATGAAAACGTAAAGCAACCACAGCTCTCTCTTGAAAAAGTTACGAACGCTAAGGTCTGTTGTCATTGTGAATCTGTAAAGTTACAAGAGCAGGTATCCCATAAAACAGATACAGTTGCAGATAAGGCATCCAGCTCAGTTTCTCAAGAAGATAAAGATGCAAAAGACAAAACCACAAGTTTAAAGAGGTTGCCCTATATGGGTGTGTTCCTGCCCTTAGGTTCACACTTAACTAAACATACAAAAGAAAGATTTGAAATGGGGAATTAGTAGATGTCTTTAAACTAGTACGCAGAGAACTTCAATCTAAAGAAGGTTCAAGGGAAGAGGCATGGGAGTTAGCAAAGAGACATAGAGTCCCTACTAACATTGATTCCTGGACCTCAGCCTTCTTGATTTTCACGATTGTCTATTGTGAAAAGTTTCCAGACCGTCGGTCTCGATCTTAAAATACTTGGACACGATTCGGAAGGCTCAGGCAGAGTACTGTGGTTTTGAATGGTTGCATTATGATGAGGAGTTCAGAGATCGTTTAGTGCTAATTCCTGAGAAACCTTGAGGTGAAGTTGACAAGGAATTGTGGGTTCAGTGGATGTATCCACAGAGGCCTCCTCCTGCATTACATACCCCCAGTGGTTTAGCAGTTACTCCTCGGCCCTTTCTTGGTAAACCCACTCTGGGAGGGGTGGGATCCTGGGCAAAAAATGCATATGAAGTTCAGCGAAGGGTTATGGGAATGTTCAGAAATTCGATTGGGCTCCCACAAACCCGGAGAACACACGGACGACATCCCACCCCTTCGTAACAGCAACAAGCCAATAACCTAGGGCAAGCGGATTGGCTTGCCTGTATTTAGCCGACCGCATACCCGGCGGCAGACCCTGATACCCGCAACACATTCCCTTGGTGCTCGAAAAAGCATATCCTTCTTGCGTCTATCATTACTCACACCCGATTAGGACTGGGTTGGAATTATCACCGGTCCCACGATACTGCCTTCAGCCTAACTTCGACAGTCCTGAAGAGTCACGGGTCTACCCCGATATTGACGAAACACGTGTCGGCTGGTTTCTTGTGAAACAAATACTCTCACCGGATAAACAAAAAAACAAACAAGACAATAACATTGGAGTTTGATCTTATCCTTCCATCGAATGTTACAACACCTTACCTATGAAATAACTCAGGTTGTGTGCGCTTGACTTTGCTTACCTGGGAAAAAAATGAAGCCTATGCCACAGGGCCTGTTGGAATTTTAACAGGGGTTTCTGTCAAATGTATCCATGCAAATACAGGGATGTTTGTTCTAAATGTGGGGGTAAACATGCCGTGCTACAATGTTTCAGCAAGCAAACCTCAAGCTTTTATACAGGTCAGAGAAGAGGGAGAGGCGCCCCTGTCCAGCCTCCTTTCAGAGGCGGTTACACCAATAGATATTCCCATCTTATGCAAATTGCTTAGGTTTTACCCCCTCAGAGAGAAAGCTTTAAAACTGCAGTGGGGGTTTAAAGAAGGCTTTAAACTAGGCTATCAAGGTCCCTGGCAACGCAGGTTTGCGCACAATTTAAAATATGCCAAGCAATTTCCACAAGTAATAGCTAACAAATTAAACTCAGAAAATGCCAAAGGTAGAATAGCCGGCCCCTTCTTTTCTTGGCCTCTCCCCAATCTTATTGTTTCCCCTCTAGGAGTGGCTCCTAAGAAAGTGCAGGGAGAATTCCTAATGATTCAACATTTATCTTGGCTGGAAGGATTATCAGTGAATGATTTCATAGCAAAGGAGGACACTGTAGTCCAATTCACCTCAGTGGACGTAGCTCTAGATTTAGTTGAAAAAGCGGGCTCAGGAGCGGTGTTGGCAAATGTGATATAAAATCAGCTTTCAGGTTACTTCCAGTGCATCCACAAGATTTAGAGTTACTGGGCACACATTTCCAATGACATTTCTTTGTCGACAAAGTGTTACCTATGGGTTGTGCAGTGTCAAGTCAACTGTTTGAAGATTTCAGCTCTTTCCTACAGTGGCTATTCTCATTCAGTAACACAATAGAAAAGGGTCCCCAGAGGAAACATTTAAAGATTACTTCGAATTTGTATAAATGTAACATACATGATCAATTATTACATATATAACCACAGGGAATGTACGGATATATACCAAAATATATCAAAAGGTATATTTTATTCCACTTGGAATATCATCAATTAGTGACTGGCAACAGACAAACCACTGAAGTTC
This sequence comes from Lissotriton vulgaris, assembly GCF_964263255.1. Classification (NCBI taxonomy): domain Eukaryota; kingdom Metazoa; phylum Chordata; class Amphibia; order Caudata; family Salamandridae; genus Lissotriton; species Lissotriton vulgaris. The sequence continues at coordinate 1,290,591,064 of NC_141689.1, read as the reverse complement.
ATACATTATTGAGGGCACTCGAACTTCATAGTCGGGCGTCTTGAGACCAAGCGCTGCTGGTCTTTGAAACAAGTGATTACTGGCTTGATTGCTACACAAATAATCCAACGTCCCTTATTAGTGAAGAGTTTTTGAGGAGACGCCACACTCGACCTTTGTAGTTAGACCTGAGATCTAGCGCCGCTGGTCTTTAACACAAGTGACTTCTGGCTTGATTTCTACATTACACGAGGTCTGATTTGTTAGACATATGTATATGTACAACTCTTCCGCCCTGAAGATGGTCCTAAGGATCTGGTAGACCAACAGGGGACCGAAACGTCGACCCCCAACACCTCTCCGCACATTGGTTGATTTCACAGTTTGTAAATGCGATTATATGCTGTGTTTAATTTCCATCAATATGGTGTTTTGATTACCCATAACTCATGTTAAAGGTGTTTTGTATACTACTGTCAATAATGTATGAACTTCAGCAGTTTATCTGTTGTCAGCCACTAATTGATGATATTCCAAGTGGAATAAAATATACCTTTAGCTATATTTCGGTATATATATATATGCGTACATTCGTTGTGGTTATATATAATAAATGATCATGTATGTGACATTTATACGATTCGAAGTCATCTTTAAATGTTTCCTCTGGGGACACTTTGCTTTTGTGTTATTGAATATACCCAGTCCCAAGGGGATTATTGGGTGGCTCTATTGTATCTAGTTTTCTCATTCAGGTCAGGCTCCATGCAGTTGTCTCATTATTTGGACATTTTTTTATTTATTGGTAAAAGAGGTTCACAACTGCAAGAGTTGGGCGTGCCATTGGCAAATGAGAAAACAGAGGGTCCAGAGACATGTTTAATATTCCTAGGAATAGAGATTTATACCATGAAAATGGAAGCCAAGTTACCTAAGGTAAAAGTACAAGAACTTGTGAATTTGTTGAACCATGCTAAAGGGTCACGAAAACTGACTCTCTTTGAAATGCAACCGTTTTTGAGACATTTGAATTTTGCCTGTAGAGTAGTGAAAGCTGGGAGATCTTTTTGCAGAAGGTTGGGTTTTGCCATGTCTGGTGTGTCCTTAGCGCATCACAGGGTCAGAGTCTCCCTTCAAATGAGAGCTGATTTTCAAGTTTGGTTAGTTTTCCTGCAAAGTTTTAACGGTGTTCCTATCGGGTCCATTGACGAACATTGTGTGTGGTCTATACAGATATTATCTGATGCTTCAGGAGCTAATGGCTTTGGTCTTTTTTGGGATGGCAAATGGTGCGCCTAACCTTGGCCTCCTTACTGGATCATTGAGAAGAGTATTATTGCATTCTTTGAGTTTTTTCCCTTGAAAGTAGCATTGTCAGTTTAGGGTAAGTTCCCAGCTAATAAATCATTGCTTTTTCATGTTGATAACAAGACTGTGGTGGATTTGGTCAATGGTCAGAAGTCAAGGAACACACGCCTGCTGCAGTTGTTACAGAGCTTTATGCTAAGTTGTTTGATGTTGAACATAACCTTTAAAATTAAGCATATTCCTGGTATGGACAATAATATAGCAGATGCGTTATCTCGGTCCTAGTGGCAGAGATTCCAGAGTTTGGCTCCTGCAGCAGATCCAGAAAAGACTCCAGTTCCACAGGAACGATGGCTGCTATCGGGCTGAAGATGAGGACTTTGATTGAGCAATCTCTTGCTATCAGCACACGCTTAGCTTACAGGAGGGCTTGGGAGGAATTCCGGCAGTCAGGTGCGACTTGTTGTAACAATGATCTCCGTGGCCTGTTACTACGCAATGATGATATACTCGGTTTTGTTCTGTGCAATACTGATAGAAACATAGCAGCCACCACCATTGTAGGAAAACTGTCTGGGATAACATTTTATGGAAAATCCTTTTGGGGTTATGACCTGTCCATAGGTGAGTTAGGTAGAAGAATATTGCTGGGTTGGTCCAAAGTGAAAAAACGTGGTACAACAATGCGCAAGCCTATATCTTTTGAGTTGTTGGAAAGGATAATAACAACATTGCCTACACTTTGTTATCCTAATTTTGAAGTTCCGCTTTTTCAACTGTGTATGTTATGGTTATTTTTTATCGCCTTTTGGGTATCTGAACTTTTGGGGAAACAGTCTATTCAAAATTTAAGGTACTCAAATGTGTCAACATCATCGGATTCAATAAAAATACATTTAGAGTACTCTAAAACAAATTAGAGAGGGAAAGGGACTACTCTGGTGTTGCGGAAAGTTAGCAGTCCTCTATACCCTTGTTTTGCCTGGTCACACTTTCAAAAATGTCCTCCTTATCCTAATAGTAACTGCATTTTTCAACACCAAAATGGCTCTGAGCTTACTGCGTCCCAGCTTTTAGCAGTATTGAGAAAATCCTTGCTTGCCTTAGGTTCAAATCCACTAGATTTTGGCACACATTTATTTCGCATTAGAACTCCTTGAGAGGCTGCCAGGAGGGGTTTTTCTTTACAGCAACTGTGCCACCTGGGTCACTGGTCATCGAATTGTTGTTTAAAATATGTTAGACGTTTTGATGAATGTTAAAAAAAATCCAGTTTGTTCTTGCTAATATGTATCTCTTTCTGGGTTCCTGCATACTTTCATCATCATCCATGGCGAATATATAGATTATAGGACATTCTTTCATCACTATTTTCATGGAAAGCCTGAATGGAAAATCCTTTTGGGGTTATGACCCGTCCATGGGTGAGTTAGGTAGAAGAATATTGCTGGGTTGGTCCAAAGTGAAAAAACGTGGTACAACAATGCGCAAGCCTATATCTTTTGAGTTGTTGGAAAGGATAATAACAACATTGCCTACACTTTGTTATCCTAATTTTGAAGTTTCGCTTTTTCAACTGTGTATGTTATGGTTATTTTTTATCGCCTTTTGGGTATCTGAACTTTTGGGGAAACAGTCTATTCAAAATTTAAGGTACTCAAATGTGTCAACATCATCGGATTCAATAAAAATACATTTAGAGTACTCTAAAACAAATCAGAGAGGGAAAGGGACTACTCTGGTGTTGCGGAAACTTAGCAGTGCTCTATACCCTTGTTTTGCCTGGTCACACTTTCAAAAATGTCCTCCTTATCCTAGTAGTAACTGCATTTTTCAACACCAAAATGGCTCTGAGCTTACTGCGTCCCAGCTTTTAGCAGTATTGAGGAAATCCTTGCTTGCCTTAGGTTCAAATCCACTAGATTTTGGCACACATTTATTTCGCATTAGAACTCCTTTAGAGGCTGCCAGGAGGGGTTTTTCTTTACAGCAACTGCGCCACCTGGGTCACTGGTCATCGAATTGTTGTTTAAAATATGTTAGAAGTTTTGACGATTGTTAAAAAAAATCCAGTTTGTTCTTGCTAATATGTATCTCTTTCTGGGTTCCTGCATACTTTCATCATCATCCATGGCGAATATATAGATTATAGGACATTCTTTCATCACTATTTTCATGGAAAGCCTGAATCAAGAGGCCCAAGGCAGAAGAAGACAATGGAAGCAGATTTGATGGATGATAGAAGCCTATCAAAGAGGCTTAAAACGGACTTTGGCATAGTTACAAGTGTTTCCAGTGCCATTGTATAAAGTGGGTGTTGGATATGTTCCCATTTGACTGAACTGCCATGGAAGAGGAATAGCCTCTAGTGGCTCCACCCCTAGCATCCAACATGGTCCACCAGAAGTGAATTTGTGTGACTGTTCTTACTGTTCTACTGGCATCTTTTTAAAGTAGTGTTCTGTTTGCACTCTCCCCATTCAGTCCAGGAAACTCCTGGTTCAAGGATTGATATTGTCCAGATTGGATTATGGAAATGCCCTTTACCTTGGGGTACCAAAGAAAGTCGCTTTGGACACATTAACAAGGACAGAATGACATAACAGACAACAAGACTTCAAATATGTTCAGAGCAATACAATAATTAGCCAAATTCTGAAACGACAAATAAATTCAATATGCACAGTTTATTTTTATAAAAATTGAATTAAAAAACACCTTCTGGGAAATTGGTGCTTCTTTCATTCAATCTTAAGAAAAAAGAGGGGGCAGGCAAGTTGTCTGCAAATTTATCCCAATCTGAAAAGTGTGTTTCTGTTTATACGGACAATGACCTGATCGCACAAAACCAGGACGTTACCTCCCCTGGTTGGTAGTTGTTGAAGGTATACTGGTGGGGGAGTACCCCACTGTATCAAAAGCATTATATTGCATGGAAATTATATCACATCCACTACAGCGACTTAACCACAACTTTTCAAGGTAAGTAGTAGAGGTAATTGTAAAAGAAGAATGCACGTTGTTAGGTTATTTACACAGAAACGATGGTATGATAACAATAGTCGGGCAGATTTACAAGCCCCTTGCTCCACCGGTGCGGCACTTTTATTAAGGGAAAAGGTAACGTACCAGCGACGCAAGGGTCTTGTATATAAGGCCTACTAATTCTATAACACCAAGACAATGTAATGGCAGGCAATGCACCAGATGATAAAAAATTGTACTACATAATATTTATAGGGTCATGCAACCCTGATGGAAAACCACTCAAGTGTTAAAAAAAAGTAATGTTCATTTCATGAGGCACATTGTCACAGCAAATAGGACACACCCTGCCTTATGAGGAGTCATCAGAGGTGTGCCTGGCCCTTTACTTAAGTTAGACTCAAGACTTGGGGTCTTCTAGGTATCCCAGTTCTCCTATTTACCTAATTTAAAAAAATCCAACCATGACTTGCACATATTTATTTAGAGGTTTATATAGCGTGACAACTACTCCCAGGGCTGTAGCAGATGGTGGCAGAAGGGCCAGCAAAGGTCTTAAGGCTGGGGAAGAGCCAAGTCTTCAAAGCACGTTGAAAAACGGCTTCTGATTCAATCGCACGAACAGAAAGAGGCAGGCTATTCCACTCATTGGTGGTAATCACTGCAATGGCTCTCTCACCCATTCTAGAACGTAGGAAGCTGGGTTGTCAGAAGCCGAAGGTGATTAGATCTCAGGTCCTGACTATGTTGGGAATGTTTAAGGCGGGCTTAAAGGTAGGCAGGGCCACATCCTTGGAAAGCTCGGAAGGTCAGTATGAGAGCCTTCAACTGGATGCGCTTGATTACTGGAAGCCAATGGAGCTTCCTAAGATGGGGTGATCGAGTGGAGATAAGGGATTTTACATATCATCCTGCCCACCGCGTTTTGGATGATCTGCAGGCATCCGGTCAGAAAGGCAGGTGCTCCAAGGTAGAGACTATTAACATAGTCATGGTGGGAGGTAATCAAGGCATGTACAATGGTCTTACGTGACTCCAGGGGGAGGAAATGCAGAAATCTGTGAAGCATATGAAGTTTACCAAAACAGGAAAAGGATACCTGACTAATTTGAGATTTACAGCACAAGCCACTGTCAAACCGAAAGCCGAGGTTCCTTGCCAATTCTACGGGCTTGGGAGGGGGACTTAGTTCAGAAGGCCACCACAATAATGAAGGGGGAGGGAAGGTTTGATTTAAAAAATGAGAACCTCCGTTTTATCCGAGTTGAACTTCAGGGTGTTGAGTTTCATCCAAGAAGAGATACTACACAGGCATTGTCTGAAATTAGTGAATGCAGCTATCGAGTGGTCTTCAAAAGAAAACACCAATTGGGTGTCATCGGCATACAAGATTGCTCTCACCCCATGAGATTCAACCCGCGTCGCGAGGGGGGAAAGGTAGACATAAAAAAAAAGAGGGCTAAGTGCCGAGCCCTGGGGAACCCCGCAACTCAGTCGTTTCTCATCAGAGATAAAACGGTGGAAGGATTCTTGTTGGGTTCAACTGCTAAGGTAAGACTGAGTCCAGTACAGGGGAATGCCATGGATCATAAGGTTGGAAAGTCTCTCAAGAAGGATGGAATGAGAGACTTTGTTGAATGGTGCAGACAGGTCCAAAAGCACCAACATGGCTGCTTTTTCTGCATCCACAGATTCCGGGATGGTCTAAGTAACCTCTAGCAGGGCGGTCTCGGTACTATAACCAGATCTGAACCCGGACTGGGAATTGTGGAAGCGAGGTTGAGATTCCGGATTGCTAGAGAGTTGTTCCTGGATACATTTTTCTAGGATTTTGGATGGTGCTGGAAGGAGGGAGATGGGACGATAGTTGTTATAGACTGCAGGGTCTGCATCAGTTTTTTTCAAGATAGGCAATAGAAGAGCCTGTTTACAGTTAGTGGGAAAAATACTAGTGGACAGAGAGGAGTTCCAAATCTTATTTAACAGTGGTTTAATAAGAGGAGCCAAGATGCTCAGGAGCTGAGCTGGGCAGGGATCCTTAGGGGAACCGGATTTACAAGCTAGTAATTTCTGAAGTGAGGAATCAGAAGAGATGGGAAGGAAAGAGGAGAATGCAGTCATGTTCCCACACTGCACATGTTTTCTGTGGGGTCCCTATCTACTATTCTTGGGTGGTTGTTAGGATCCCCAGCAATTCTATACCCTCTCAACATCATCCTGACTCGAGTCGTGGTTCTTATACTACTTTCCTAATATGTGGTTTGAGCAACCTCTAAGGCTCTCTGTGTATTTTGTGCTATTTACTGTACTTCTAGCTAAAATGCATTGTGTTTATCTCTGTGTGGGGGACACTTGGGCATATTAGAGAGTATTACATAATAAATACATATTTTTATAAATACTTGGTCTAGTTATTTTCACTTCATATATACTACAAGATTATATTCTGGTAAAACAAGCTGCTTTACACTCCTTCTGGACTAAGCCTGAAGGCTGCTCTGCACAGCTACACTTAGAGAGCTTTATAAGGTTTTTAAGACCTCTTATATCAGCATAAGGGCTGTCTGTACTGGTGCAAGGTCCCCACTTACATAAGTGGACATCATATACCAGGCCTTCTTCTCACAGAGGTCATGCTGGGCTCACCCCTTCACATCTGATCTTTTTGCAGCCAGTGAAGCACAGTCCCCCTGTTCTACCCAGGGATTAGGAAAAGGAAACAGCCAGAGGCAGCAGTTGTGCAACATACAGAGGTATGTACATTGTTAAAACGTTAAAGAGGGTGATTGGGGTTATCAGCTGTGAAAATGATCTTGCTGAGAGAAGTCTTTCCTTAGATTAAGTTCATGCACACCACCTTGTAGATACGCCAATCGAGGTTAATTGATATAGTGCCTCTGTGGCTAGCCTCTTGATGGTTATATTCATCAACCAGATGGGCCACACCTCTAACGAGGTCTCCAGCTCACCCCTAGTTGTAGCCCCAAATGTAAAAGGGAAAAAGTGTACAATACCACAACGGAGGGTCTATCTGACAACTCAACAGTTAATAACTCTAATGCAGCACCAGCCGTGAGACCAGGTGGACAACTTTTGGACTGTTGGAGGATTACTTCACAAGCTTCAGTACCCTTCTTCAGGCCCAGTTGGCCCCTATTTTAGAGAGATTGTTTCCACATCTGGTCAAAACTTAATTTACTCACAAGAATACTTGTCCTACCCTCCTGCCCCAGCTACATCACCTGTGCTCACTCCTGCCCCATTGCTATCAATTAGGAATGGACTTTGTGTGGAAGAATTATTTTACCTGTCTAAAGGATACCACACTCCCTGTTGACAATTATTGATACGGAAGTTGTCTTACATGTTCAATATGGGCTGGTAATAGTTCGGATAACTTTGTATTATGAACCAAGACATAAGAAAGAAATTATTAATTTTATTGTAACATGACTATATTTTATCACATTCTTTTTTTAGATTTGTGATTTGTACACTTCATTGTCATTTCCCTTTATCTAAGTCAACATCAGGTGGATTATCAAACTTATTTAAGTGTAAGTACACAAATTACTCCTTGTTATATTAATGGGATTTGATATAGTGTAGGGGACTCACTCCCGAAGCAATTCTAGGCAGAAGAAAAATTCAGAAATCCAGGTCTTTAAGAGTTTTTTTTAAAACTGTTGAAGTTTCAGCAGAAAGGGATAAGAAAAGGAAGTTTGTTTCAGTTTTGAGGAGCAACATAGGAAAATGACGAATACGTTGTTTTGCAAAACGTATATGGCAGGGGCATAGCAATAGTTGATCCTTAGATCTGAAGTTCCTACTGAGTAGGCAAGGAAGACATTTCTTTTGAAGATAAAATGGACCTATGCCAGAAAAAGATTTATGGATGAGACAAAGAAGCTTAAACAGGGCACATTTTTTCAAAGAAAGCCAGTGAAGGCGTTTTAGAGTAGGTACCAAAGGAGAGCCAGATTAAACGTTGTAGACCAAACCTGCAGAGGTATTCTGAAACGCTTGCAATTTACAGTAGTCACTCATTAGTAGCTACCAAGAGGGCATTCCTATAATCAAGCTGGCTCACAATGAACACTTGAATAAGAGTTATTCTAGAGCTTAATGGGAGCCACTGAAGCACTTATTTGAGCATGTACATAGTACCAAAGAATGCAACACATGTTGACCTAATCTGTTCCCTCACAGAGAGATACCCCTCAACCAGGATGCTGAGAACTTTTATTGCCTTCTTGGGGTGAGGAGCAGACCCTAACTCAGAAGGCCACCAGTTGTCAGACCAGAGGGCCTGGGCCTTGCCAAACAGCAAAATCTTGTTCTTGTCTACATTAAGGTGTAGAGAATTTGAAGTCATCCAGGAGATCACTTTTCTCATACATTCAACAACCCTGCTTTTGCCTTTTTCTGGATCCAGTATGAAAGAGATGATCAATTGTGTGTCATCCAAATTAGAGATGACTTTAAAGCCACATGATTTCCCTATTTGGGCAAGGGCTGCTACATAGATGTTGAAAAACATGGGGCTGAAGGACGAACTTTGAAGAGCCTCCTTGTCCAGCATCATACTTCAAGGTTTAAATAAATCAAGGAACACAGTCATGGTCCTGTTATCCAAAATGTCATTCAGCCAGCTCAAAGCTTTCCCATGGATAACAATCTTATAAGACTGTCGAGCAGGATGGAATGAAAGATGGTATTAAATGTTGATGACAAGTCAAATACCATTATTATTGCCAGAAGGGCAGCATCAAGAGAAAGTCTTCCAGAATAAGCAGGGGATGTAGCCAGGTTTCAGAAATAAAGCAAATATCTTGCTGATTGGAGGAGGTTAGAATCCACAAATCAGTGCCATATTTTGTAATCTATTGTGTGTTACAATAAAGGCCTTTGAGCATTGTCCGGTTATTGAAAGATAGTTTATTCCTCCAAGAACTGCATAAAACCAGGGTGAATACCCTCCCTCACACTATAAGCCTCCAATGGGAGGTAGCTAGATCAGGAAATGGCATAGTCAGCGCAAAAGGTAAGTCTTTCCAGCACTAATGAGAGTTGAGAGGTAGAGAGCAATTTTGAGACCCTGTGCGAGTTGGCCAGGGCCTTAATGACTTTAAGCTCATTGTTAAAATAGCGAATCTGGGATAAATTACTTGTTGTTCTATTAAAAAAGCAGGATTCCTGTCATCAGGCTTGTTTTGTGCCAACTGCTAGTCTGTGTCATGCTGACATTTCAGTTTGGGGCTGAGAAAAAGGCAGTGAGTCTTCACTGCTGACCTCACAAATGGCAGTTACATCAGTCACTTTTGTCCCTTCCACACAAATGCCAAAGTCGGTTTGGACTGGGGAGCAAAAGTGAATGGAAAAATGGAGCTCACAGAGTAACACTGAAATCCTACCTTCACCACCTTCCTAACTAAAGTGCTTTGAGTGTTTTAAGTAAGTTTGCTATGTGCAAGAATCAATAAAACAAAAGGTAAAAATTAGGAATGTATTGTTGTTTTAAACCTGTATCTTGTCATAGGCATATATATCATAGTTAGGCGCTGTCCCTTGCATCATGCCTTTATGGACCGATCAACAGCCTTTGATTCAGTTAATCATTCTAACCAATTGATCTCTCTGTTAAAACTGGGCTTGGATCCTCCTCTTGTTAATTTTTTTCATGTACTTCATGCCATTCTAAATGCTTGGGTACGATATGGAAGTTCTAGGGAGGTTATGAAATCTTTTCCACTGTCAAAAGGTGTGTTTCAGGGGTGTGTGTTAGATTCACTATTATTACTTTTACATATTAATCATTTGTACCTGTAGTGTTGCATGCTGACGCCATGATGATTGAGTGCACACCAAATGTCCAGTTTGAATCTTGCAACAAACGTTAATAAAGTCCACTTTATGGTCTGTGGCTGCAAAGATAAGATAATTTCTGCAGTTTCCCTCAGGTGAAACCATCTTACAGTTGTTAATATATTTTCATAACTAGATGGTACGGTACTGAATACAGGCCATTACTTTTCTTGGAATCACAGCAGCACTACCATCTCCCATATAATAACTATGTGTAGAGGTCATTTCTTCCGTCATCCTAGTATGACATAACACAGCAAGGTAGATCTCCTGAGGGTACCACTTTGGGTATATAAACACCATATCTTTGCTGAGGAAGGGAGAGTAGAAGGACTTCCAAGCTGACACATTGACGCAAGTTGCTGTGGTTCCTGCACACAGACACTCCAGCTCGCAGTAGTCTGACATCCCTTGTGAGGTGTTCATCTCAAGACCAAGATGGGGTCCAACAATCTCCCACTTCAGGTAATGGGGTTGACTTTATCCCAGAAGGATTCTTGGCTTACACCTACATACATGCTAGGTACACTTAGGTACATCTTGTTAGGGTTGCATCGTAGGAGAACGCAATATTACAGTCATGTATTTTCATACCTGCCTGTATTCATTGCTCTAGCAATACGGTAGGAATCTACCATCTTTTCAACCTGTTAGTGATTATAATCATTTATATCTGCTTCTGTTTTATGGTTGTTTCAGCACATCTATTTTATGCTAGAATGACACTGGTTCAATAAATACTTATCTAATACTGCTCCACTGTTAATTCTGTGCATTTCTCTGAGACCAAGTGAGCACGAGTGACTGAGCGAAAAGCATTGCACTGTTTTTACAATCCTTAATGGGACTGATTTGTCATGTTCGATAGTTGCCAAGAACCGTTCTCTCCTTGGTAAGAGGAGTTTACAGTGGCATTGTGAGCTAGCTGGTATACAGGCCAACATAACCGGTGTGTGCCTGGAATCAGTTTGGACACCAATACCGCAGTGTATGTTGTCTAACCGTGAAGTTCATATATAGGTTTATAGGAACTACAGATGTTTGTTTGGTACTTATTTAACTGTAAAATCTGAGTAGTTCAGTCGTGCTATTCTCAGGTGGATGGGATTTACCCCATATTTTGTGGTTTATAATAGCCAGTGTATGCCTATTGCAGTCTTTGGTGCTGGGGTGTTGGGAACCACTGATTGTGGTGTGTTCCAGATTGAGGGAAATTGTCTTCTTAGGAAGGTATTATGTATCCCATCCCCCTATTCCTCTTAATATACATGAGGCACTGGGCTTGAGATACCTTAAAGACTGGATTGAATTATTGGCCCTTATAGCGCTATGGCTATCTGGAAGTGGCTGCCCCTCCGCTCAAGCACTGTTTAAGCCTAGATAAGGCATGTAGCATCCCATGTTTGTGAATCATTTCGAAAGCCTTAAATAAACTGAGTTTTTCTCACCTATTTCTTTATACTTCTTTAATTCGACCTCAGAATAAGAAAGCTGCTAAGGCTCAGTTCATAGGAAGTATGCATATAAGGACTGAAGCACCAGTGGACCAGAAGGGCAGTCAATACTCAGGGGTGATTTTCACATACGGACGCTGCTTTCCTTTGGACCTGGCTGGAGCTGCTGTTTGCTGCTAAAGGGCTGCTACACACCCACGACTTGCGGAACCCGCTTCGTGTTCTCCTGCCTGGCTGCTCTGTGGGGGCGTGTGAGGCTTCAGGGCTGCGAGCGTGAGGCTGAGTCACCTGGCCCCGCTCTCCCTGAACGCCCCGCCCCCACCTTCCAACAATTAAAAAGGCACCTGGACTTTCCCCTCTTGGGACGCTGCTTTCCTTTGGACCTGGCTGGAGCTGCTGTTTGCTGCTAAAGGGCTGCTACACACCCACGACTTGCGGAACCCGCTTCGCGGGTCCCGCTGCGGTACTAACTTACCGCTCACCGGCTGTTCGTGTTCTCCTGCCTGGCTGCTCTGTGGGGGCGTGTGAGGCTTCAGGGCTGCGAGCGTGAGGCTGAGTCACCTGGCCCCGCTCTCCCTGAACGCCCCGCCCCCACCTTCCAACAATTAAAAAGGCACCTGGACTTTCCCCTCTTGGGACGCTGCTTTCCTTTGGACCTGGCTGGAGCTGCTGTTTGCTGCAAAAGGGCTGCTACACACCCACGACTTGCGGAACCCGCTTCGCGGGTCCCGCTGCGGTACTAACTTACCGCTCACCGGCTGTTCGTGTTCTCCTGCCTGGCTGCTCTGTGGGGGCGTGTGAGGCTTCAGGGCTGCGAGCGTGAGGCTGAGTCACCTGGCCCCGCTCTCCCTGAACGCCCCGCCCCCACCTTCCAATAATTAAAAAGGCACCTGGACTTTCCCCTCTTGGGACGCTGCTTTCCTTTGGACCTGGCTGGAGCTGCTGTTTGCTGCTAAAGGGCTGCTACACACCCACGACTTGCGGAACCCGCTTCGCGGGTCCCGCTGCGGTACTAACTTACCGCTCACTGGCTGTTCGTGTTCTCCTGCCTGGCTGCTCTGTGGGGGCGTGTGAGGCTTCAGGGCTGCGAGCGTGAGGCTGAGTCACCTGGCCCCGCTCTCCCTGAACGCCCCGCCCCCACCTTCCAACAATTAAAAAGGCACCTGGACTTTCCCCTCTTGGGACGCTGCTTTCCTTTGGACCTGGCTGGAGCTGCTGTTTGCTGCTAAAGGGCTGCTACACACCCACGACTTGCGGAACCCGCTTCGCGGGTCCCGCTGCGGTACTAACTTACCGCTCACCGGCTGTTCGTGTTCTCCTGCCTGGCTGCTCTGTGGGGGCGTGTGAGGCTCCAGGGCTGCGAGCGTGAGGCTGAGTCACCTGGCCCCGCTCTCCCTGAACGCCCCGCCCCCACCTTCCAACAATTAAAAAGGCACCTGGACTTTCCCCTCTTGGGACGCTGCTTTCCTTTGGACCTGGCTGGAGCTGCTGTTTGCTGCTAAAGGGCTGCTACACACCCACGACTTGCGGAACCCGCTTCGCGGGTCCCGCTGCGGTACTAACTTACCGCTCACCGGCTGTTCGTGTTCTCCTGCCTGGCTGCTCTGTGGGGGCGTGTGAGGCTTCAGGGCTGCGAGCGTGAGGCTGAGTCACCTGGCCCCGCTCTCCCTGAACGCCCCGCCCCCACCTTCCAACAATTAAAAAGGCACCTGGATTTTCCCCTCTTGGGACGCTGCTTTCCTTTGGACCTGGCTGGAGCTGCTGTTTGCTGCTAAAGGGCTGCTACACACCCACGACTTGCGGAACCCGCTTCGCGGGTCCCGCTGCGGTACTAACTTACCGCTCACCGGCTGTTCGTGTTCTCCTGCCTGGCTGCTCTGTGGGGGCGTGTGAGGCTTCAGGGCTGCGAGCGTGAGGCTGAGTCACCTGGCCCCGCTCTCCCTGAACGCCCCGCCCCCACCTTCCAACAACACGCCCCATTGGTCTTGGCCCATAAAAATCGGAGAGAAACGCTGCGCGGGAGCGCCCGGGGCTAAGACCGGGCAAAGAGCGGGCCGTTTGAGGCCGTTCGAGGACTGAGAGGACTGGACTGGCCCACCTTCCTTGGCTCAACAGTTCGGTAACTAAATCATTACCTGAGGGGGAATAGATCTACTCCCGTCACAGTGCCCCAGTACTATGGATGCAAGGGTAACCCGTAGCAAGTCTTCTAAACGTGGGTCACTAGTTAGTGGCCCCATGGATGACTTTATAACCCGCACTAACATAGCTATAGACAAGGAAATATCTAAGCTCCAAAGCCGGGTGTCGCTAGAACTAGATGCCGCAAGAAGAGTGTCCCAAGTAATTGCACTTACCAAGAAATCCTCCCTAGGCCACATAGCATCCTCTGTTACCCCTGAGCGCCCAGCACGCCCACATTGCATAGTCGCTCAGGCAGATATCCATCATTCACCGATCCCGGCTAATCTCATATCTGCATCAGGAAGTAAGGTTGAGGATACTCCATTGACACCTCTTAGTGTGCAAATCCCTACTCCCATTGTACCTTCCCCGAACCTGTCCCACAACATCCCCAGTGGCAAACAACCAAAGAGGAAACGCAATTCTCGCACAGCTTATTTTCGTAAGAAAGCGAAAATTGCTGTTCCCAAAGATCTGCCCATGAATAACATCACAGCATCCAATGCTGGAGCTGAGTTTACCCCTAATACCCAGTCTTGTAGTGAGGGACAGGGAAACAATGCATCTATTCCCCTCCTTAATACCACACCAGGCGAGGACCCTGAAGTAGACGGGCTAACCAATAACAATAAAGAATTTATAGAGGTGGTTTGGGACACACTTAAAAAACTTTTGTCACCTCTGGACCTAAGACTATCAAGGATAGAAAATAATTTGTTAGAAATGGAGAAGAGCATTATTGCATTGGCCACTCTTGGGTTGAAAAGTCTGGAAAACCAGGGCATTATTGCAGCTGACCCAATGCCACAACCTACCGCACCCCAAATCAATCTAGCTTCCCCTTCAGCACCACTTACAATAAAACCTGTTCCCAAACCAAGGACAGTCACGGTGGAGCAAGCTCGTGTTAAACCAAGGGCACCTCCACGAGGCTCCACACGTAACTCGCAAAACCCCAAACACGAAACATCAACTAGACCGGTCCCTAGTGAAATTCAGGTCCCCCCAGTTAAAGACAACTTTAGAGGTGGCTATATTGACCTCCCCCCAGAGGCAAACGACTATGTCGTTGTACTGACGGGTGTTCCAACGTTAGGTAATGGCCAATTTGAAAACCACTGGTCACTTAAAAATAAAATAATGCACTGGTTAGATGTCAACAGACCTATCCCCAATGGCAGAAAAAGTAGGGTATTGATGGTACGCAGAACCCCCTGGGTAGGGCCAACGTTGAAATCCAGTTCGGGGGACTGCATACTAGTGACCTTCGAAGATCCACACACGGCGCACTACATTTGCAGTTGGCCCAGTAATGATGACTCCTTAGTCAAACCCAAGCCACTATCCTTTTTCTATCCTCCCCGACCTAGCTGTAATCAGGGGGACAATTGGACATTGGTTCAGCACCATCAACGGCCGAATAAGTCCCGGGGCCACAGGGAGACCTTGCTACACTGGAATGGCCTCTCTACCTATAACAGATTTGGTGGTCTAGAGGAGGTGGATTGACTCCTTGTGCAAGCAGCCAAGCAACCCCGAAAGGTATTCTTAACTTCGCGAAGGCATCATTCCACTGGTTGTGCTGCCCCTGAATCTGTAACAAGCCGAGCAGGACGACCCAGCAACGTAAGGGTTGATGGTGTGACAATGTCATTGGACATAGTAGCAAATTGTAATAGGGAAGACTGGCCAAATCCGCTTTGCGCGAC
Organism: Lissotriton vulgaris; assembly: GCF_964263255.1. Taxonomy (NCBI): domain Eukaryota; kingdom Metazoa; phylum Chordata; class Amphibia; order Caudata; family Salamandridae; genus Lissotriton; species Lissotriton vulgaris. The sequence continues at coordinate 1,290,575,580 of NC_141689.1, read as the reverse complement.
CCCCCCTACACCCACTTCTCTCGAACAATTGGATCTTTCCTGCCCTGCCCCCTATGTGTCCTCCAATCTCCCGCAAACCGAGCCGATTGTGAGGTCTTCAAAGCCTGTGGGTGCGACTGTTTCTCCTATGCCGATGACTATCGACCACACCAGGGCTTTTCCACCAGCTGACTCTGTCCTAAAAATTCTATCTTGGAATGTGGCTGGTCTTGGTCGCAACTTTGACATCCCCGAATGGAGTGACTTCCTGGAACCCTTCCACATCTGCCTCTTACAGGAAACCTGGTGTTTGGAGCCAAGACACCGAGTGGGATTCTCCACTTTTTTTATCCCCGCAGTCCAGGTACAAGGATCCAAAGGTCGTCCGTCAGGCGGCCTTATAATATGGATTAGTATTGCTTTAGGCTTTAGGGTAAAAGAAAGAAACACCCAATCTTCAGATCTCCAGTGGCTAACGGTAACACATAAAGGGGGAAAAAGATTGGAAGTCTTTAACATCTACCTGAGGGGTGCTAAAGGCGGTGCATCCCATCTACCATCCACAGGCCTAAACCGCAACCTGGCCGCCTGTGATGCGGATTCCCATATATTGCTTGTTGGGGATTTCAACTGCTGTTTCGAGCCCTTGGCCAATGAAGATATCTTGGACACTTTTGAGGAGGACACCAGGAGAGGCATTCCCATTTTGAATCTTGCCCCGATCCCCAAATGGTCGCAAAATGCAATAGAGATCAATGCCCTGTGCATGGAGCATAACTTGCGACCAACAAATGGCCGATCCAAATCTGACCATATGGGCGCCCACACCTATAACAGACAAGATCACACGTCTAGGATTGACTATATCATGCTTAATTATAATCTCTGGCAACACCACCTAGATATGGAGGTTATAGTGTCGGGTGATAGCGACCACAACCCCTTATCGCTATCTATTTCATCCCCTTGGCAGGCTGAAAGGCAAGGCCTAACCGATCATAAGTGGAAATCCTCCCATGAAATAGTCCCTACAAATTGCAGCAGGCGGTTAAAGTGGGCCAAAGTCTTAGCAGATGATACAAGAATTGCCCAAGCCGGAACAATTTTGGAAGAGGTGGAGTCCCGGATGATCACTTCTAACCAAAACGATAACAAGATCCTACCCCTATTCACCAAGACTGTGCTGGCGCTAAGTGATTTATTTATTGTTCCCCAAACCACACGAAGGGGTATCTTAAAATCATTGCCTAAACAGTCAGACAAGTGGTATACCCCAAAATGTCGTGAGGCCAAGAAGGAACTTGTTGTGACATTAAAGACTAAAGATGTGGTTGCTATTAGGGCTGCTAGAAAATTTTATAAAAAAATCATAACTGAAGCCAAACAGATTTATGATTCTAATTTCTGGGGAGATCTAGTAGAGGCCAGTACTAGTAAGGATGCCAAGAGATTTTGGGACCTATTAAGATCTAGGGAAAAGCCCATAGACCAGCAGCTAACTTGCAACATTACAGGGGGTGCATGGTTCGAACATTTTTCACAACTGTACTCTGCTCCCTCAGGTCCAGCCCAGGTAGCTTGCCCATCTATGGGTCCTACAACTAACCTCCCGTGCTATGATGGCCTATTTACCAACCTAGAAGTAGAAAGAGCAATCCAATGCATTGTCCCGAACAAGGCAGCGGGTCCGGATGGAATCCCAGGAGACCTAATTAAGAACTACCCATCTCCTTGGAGTAGACTAATCGCCTTGCTTCTGAATGAAGTGATGTTGGGTGGAGTCTTTCCTGACTCTTGGAGGGGCGCTGAGGTCGTTCCTATTTTTAAAAAAGGCTCTAGGGACGACCCAGCGAACTACCGCCCAATTAGCTTATTGGATTCTTCTCAAAAGGTAGCAGGGAAGGTGGTACTGGGCAGGATCATTGAGTGGGCAGATGAAAATCACATCCTGTCAGATCTCCAAGCAGGCTTCAGAACAGGAACAGGCACAATCGAGCAGACGTTCCGCCTTCTAATGATCTATTGGAAAGTGGTGGTGCTGGGAGGGGGCAGTCTGTATCTAGTCTTCATTGACCTACGGACTGCCTTCGACCTGGTTCCACGCACGCTCCTATGGAACGTCCTCGACGGGTTAGGCCTCCCCCCCTATTTGCTGTCGCTGCTTGTTAAATTCCACGATAGGAATTTTGCCCAAATTAGATGGGGTAGACAGGGAGAGAAAACATCTCGTATCCCCGTGGACAGAGGCGTCCGCCAGGGGTGTGTGCTTGCCCCCACTCTGTTCTCTCTTTATATTAACGGAGTGGTGGAGCATCTCCTGCAACAACCATCAGATGCACCCACCCTGGCTGGAAGGAAGATCCCAACGCTTCTGTTCGCCGACGATACCCTCCTAATTTCAAAATCACCGATGGGCATCCAATCGTTGCTTTCTAGGTTTCAAACCTTTTGCAGCGAAAGGGGTTTGGCAATAAATATAGGCAAAACTAAGTTTTTAGTCCTTAACCCGCCAAAAAAATCTGTTTATCCCCCGGTCCTGGATTCCGTTCCACTTGATCGCGTGAAAGAATTTGACTACCTGGGTATACGCATCAGTGATACTATGAGCTGGAAGTCACACCACCAAAAAGTCTTCCTTACCCACAAAAGGGTGGCAGGTACGCTGCTCAAGGAGCAGCGAGCATCATCATCAAAACCTATTGGGGCTCCCCTAGATATCTATAGGGCAAGGGTTGTAAGTGCGGCACTTTACGGTGCTGAGCTGTGGGGCACTCAAAAAGTTGACACTCTGGCCCACCTTGAGAACAACTTTCACATAGATCTAATGGGTTTGCCCCACAGCACACCAACAATCCCATTGCTGATAGATGCAGGTACCCGGGCAATCTGCGACCAAGCGAAACTACGCCCACTCCTGTTATGGTCCAGAATCTGGAATGTGCAGGAATTAAGTAGTTACGCAGATGCCTTATCCGACATTTTGTCATTACCGGGCTCTCACAAGATCATCTGGCTTAGGGAGGTTAAAAAGCTGCTCTACAAATTAGGCCTAGGAGAGGCTTGGTCCACTAAATCTGCACCCATGAAACAACAGCTAAAAAAGGTCTATTGGTCATGGGTAGACAGTGAGAGGGCACGATCCACAACCCATTGTAAATCTGTAGTTTTGTTTTTGTCAGCCAAGGAGTTACCGCTAAGGGAACCTTATCTAGACACCATTCAGAAGCCGAGGGACAGAGCATTGTACATCAAGTTCAGGTTGGGGGTGCTTCCATTATGTGAGTTTACTTCCACATGGAAACCGCCCGCTCAAACTGTACCCTATTGCCCCTTTTGCGATCTAAGGGTAGAGTCTGTGCCCCACATGTTGTTCGAATGTAGTGTCTATGTAGCCCCGAGACGTAGGTGGTTGAAGCCCCTCTGCAGAAGTTTGGGAACTCGCTCTCACTTGGAAGCCCTGCGTATTTTACGTACAGATGCTAGACCCTTCTTTTCCATTTGCATGGCAAAATTCTTGGGGTGGGCTTGGCGTCTAAGAACTGCAAGAAAACTGTTAATCCAGTAAATGGGCCTATCCACCTAATATGCTGTTCTGGATATGAAATGTTTTTATGTTGATGATTGTTGTAAAAATGTTTTTTTTAAAATGATGTGTAAATGCTTTTATGATATGTTTTTATCGAATAAAGCTACTACTACTACTAGGATATAAAGAAGGAAGATTCCAAAATGGTGAAACTCACTGTGGCTGAATTTTCTACCTTTAAGACCAGATTGTGGTGTGGCATTTGATCAGAGACTGGAGCTAGGTAGATGGCAGAGGTATGGTATATAGGTTCCAGACTAGGACTATTGTTTATTTATTATGTTTCCATTTGTTTCCAAAATGCTCTTTTGAACAAAACTTGTCCGTGTTACAGGAAGTATTTCGAATCCCTCCTACCTTTTTTTTGTGTCAGTTTTATACTTTACACATCGAAAGTGTTATAATTCCTTACTTTAGAAATATAGGGGTCGATTCACAAAGGTAATAATCAAAAGTCTGACTTTATGACTTTTGGTATTCACTGAGATCATTTTTGAGTCGGATCTTTACATCCGAGTCGGGCCAGAATCTCCATACCCAAGCCGTACTCTCCCTACCCGGGCCGTATTCTCCGGATTGGGCCGGATGAATTGTATTCAATGGGCCAGAATGCAATGTTTACAAAAGGGAACATTAGGACCGTGTGATAAATGGTAGAGGAGGTCATGAAAATCAGTTTGTGCAGTGAAAAGGGTTTGGCAAGAGACTACACTATATCCCCAAAAGGTTTGTTCCTTTGCATCATGGTACACACAGTGCACAATTTGCATTCCCCTGAGTGTTGACTGTAGTGTCAACACTACAATCAACACTAAGGGGAGTGCCCTTACTGTTGATTGTAGTGTTAACGCTACAGTCAAAACTGAGGGGAGAGCAAATTGTGCTATGATGCAAAGTGCAAACTTTGGGCTCAACCAATATTCCAAATACATTTCTAGACAGGGTCTACTAAATGATAAGCTAAAAGTGCCTGGGGGTCACCAAGGTATTCCTTTATTGTGGTGAGTCTGGTAGGGCTAAAAGCAAATAGTTCACGGGTGTCAGAATAAAGGTCTACGATATATTACAATCTACTTTTTCGGTCTCAAAATAAAGTGTAGCAATTTACTACATCTTCCATAAACAAACAATATGTTTCTGTCCTTCATGGTTAGGGCACTATTGGTCCAGGGCTTTCATCAGGACTACTATGCAGATGCCACGTGATGTCAGTAATTCCTAGTTGGTCGTAGTCAAGGTGACACAGACAAACATGTAGCGCTGAACACTCATGCCAGGCCTACTTGCCTGGTTTTCATATGAGAGCAATCATTGATGGCCTTGTGGGTATGTATCCTACTCTAATTAGACAGGCACACCTCAGTAGCCTAGCTCACTACAAGGGTGCAGATCTGCGGGGAATCCTATCTTATCCTCTACTTTGTCCCTGAATTTAAAAGAAGAATGGCCAGATGGAGAAATAATGTGCCTTCTCGAGATCATCCAAGGTAGAATATTTTAAAACGTGGAACCTGTAGAGGAGGTTTAGCACAGAAGACTGTCAGAGATACACTGGTGGCCCATGCTGGAGAAAGATAGGATAACATAGAGTCTTCCGAATGGCAAGGAAAAGTCCTGACATGGGCTTGCTATCAGGTGCCGCTGACTGAGGCCCTGCATTACTGACAGGTACCTTTAGAAAGGCCACTTAGTTATCATGTGCAACATATTCATCATCTTGGTGTGCAATGAGGCAGTATTTAATTTGAGCCAGTTGTTGCCTCAGATGTAGTCCCAAAATAAAAAGCACACACAAAGGTGTCGAAGCCTCCCCCTAACAAGTGACATTTCAGACAGCACAAAAATAAAAATGAAACTAGTCTGAGTAGAGGTATTGGAGTGGTCAATCCGTGCCTCAACTTGTTGTAATTTAAATATATGATTGCTAAAAAAGGGTACCATACACTTGGCATTTATGGATTGATCAAATGCATTAAATTGAGTTAATTAGAACAAGCAAACGCACAAGATGTTGGCCTTGGGCATTGATCCTCTTTTTGTTCATTTTTTGTTGCAGTGACATACTAACATAACACTTGCATAAGATATGGTGCAACGATGGAGTGCACAAGTCACTTTAGGATAAGCAAGGAGTGAGGCAGGGATAAATATGGGCTCCTTTCTCTCCACATTGCACATTAATGATTTGGAGGCATGCCACAGATAAGGACTCACTCCACTTCCTCTATATTTCTACACAGATGATGCACTTTTAATTGAAGAATAGCCAATAGCTTGCAATGTTTCTTAGATTTGTTTTCCCAGTTTATGGCGCAGCTGGATCTTGATACAAACGGGTCCAAATTTTTTGTGATGACCCGTGGACTTCCGTCCCTGAAAATTAAGTAATTTCGTCCAAGGTTCACTAATTCTTATCATAGAGTAACAAGCATTTGCAATACAACAGGTCTCTTTCAACATTGAAGCAATCAGCTACGCAGACGACACCCAATTGATTCTGACCCTGGATAAAAATTCCACCGCGGCAGAAGAAAAATGTCATCACTGCCTGACCTCAGTCATGAAATGGATGGAGTCAAACCATCTCAGGTGTAACAGCTCCTAGACAGAGATTATGTTGTTTGGGAAAGCTAACAACTTTAACCCAAACCTGTGGTGCCCCAGTAATTCAGAACCTCCGCCCGCCACAGTGGACACGGCCAAAAACTTAGGTTTTAAATTTGACCCCACGATTTCCTTTCACAAACAGGCACTCACAGTCGCAGGTACTTGTTTTCAAATCATAAGAATGTTGAGGAAATTCTTTGATCTGCTTCCCCTGCACGCTAGAAAAACTGTTGCAGTGGCCCTGATTTTATCTCACCTTGATTAAGGCAATGGTGTATATGCAGGAACAAAAAAAATGGTGATAAAACGACTACAAGTGATCCAAAATGCTGCAGCTGGGCTGGTACTGGGACTCCTCAAACGGTCATCCTCGAACGATGCACTAAAAACCCTCCACTGGCTGCCCATTCATAAAAGGATCTTGTTTAAGATCCTAACCATCACCTATAAAGCCACTATTGGAAGTGGGCCACACTATCTGAGAAATCATCTTAGAACCTACAAAACAAAACGAACCCTGCGGTCTTCCAATGAGAACTTGCTCACCAACCCCCACTTTAAAATGAAAACCCAAGGAGGGAAAACCCTGGCCACACTGGGAGCAAAAGCTTGGAATCACCTGCCCACCCAACTAAGACACACCAACAAGCTCATGATTAGAAAGCTATTAAAAACTTGGATCTTCAGCACCTCAGATCAGGAAATCTTAGCACTAATCAGATCCTTTTCAGTCATCCTCTTTTCTGCACCTCTTCCCTCCCTGTCTTTCCTTCAGTCTCTGTCCAATAGCGCCAAGATGCTCCTTGGAGTGAGCGCTGCGCTCTATAAAAAACCAGTTCATTCATTCATTTTGGTTTTTCAAGCATAAATAAAACGCATTGTCATTTACAATGCCAATAGCTCAAACGTGCGTAAATTCGAGACCTATTGCAAAGCAAATGCTTGTTTTTTTCTCCCGCCGGAGCCTGGGATTTTCTAATGATTAGGTTTTAGTGGTTTATATATATATCCACGCCACCAAGAAAACTGCATTCAAAGACCGGCTGGACAACAACGCACACAACTGCAAGGAACTCTTCAACATCGTGAAAGAGCTCTCCAACCCCAACGCCTAAAACAAAGACATCACCCCATCGCAAGACCTCTGCAACTCCCTCGCCTCCTACTTCCACAACAAGATCGCGGACATACACAACAGCTTCAGCCCTCAACCGACGCACACCACGACCGAACCACCACCCCCCACCACCATCCTCTGCGCCTGGACTCCGATCAGCACCGAAGACACCGTCCGCATGATGAACTCCATCCACTCTGGATCTCCGACCGACCCCTGCCCTCACCACGTCTTCAACAAGGCCGACGCTGTCATCGCACCCCACCTGCGGGACATCATCAACACCTCCTTCGACACCGCCACCTTCCCGGAGAGCTGAAAGCACGCCAAACTCAGCGCCCTACTAAAGAAACCAACAGCGGACCCCACCGAACTCAAGAATTACCGCCCTATCTCGCTCCTCCCGTTTCCAGCCAAAGTCATCGAGAAGACCGTCAACAAACAGCTGGCCGCCTTCCTCGAGACAAATGGATCCCTCGACCCTTCACAGTCTGGCTTCCGAGCCAACCACAGCACCGAGACCGCCCTCATCGCTGCCACCGATGACATCCGAGCCCTGATGGACAACGGAGAAACAGCGGCCCTCATCCTTCTAGACCTCTCCGCGGCATTCAACACTGTCTGCCACCGCACCCTAGTGCAGTGCCTCAGCAACGTCGGAATCCAGGAGAAGGCACTGGATTGGATCATCTCCTTCCTCGACGGAAGAACACAGAGAGTCCGTCTACCACCGTACAAGTCAGAGGCCACCGAAGTCATCTGCGGCGTCCCTCAAGGATCCTCGCTGAGCCCCACCCTCTTCAACGTCTACATGAGCCCCCTCGCGGCCATCGCACGCCAACACAACCTCAACATCATCTCCTACGCTGACGACACCCAGCTGATCCTTTCCCTGACCAATGACCCCGCCGCCGCCAGAGCCAACCTTCACGAAGGGATGAAAGACGTAGCCGAGTGGATGACGACCAGCCGCCTGAAACTGAACTCAGACAAGACGGAAGCCCTCATCCTGGGTGCCTCGCCCTCCGCCTGGGACGACTCCTGGTGGCCCCCGCCCTGGGCACCGCACCCAAACCGACAGACCACGCACGCAACCTGGGCTTCATCCTGGACTCCTCCCTCTCCATGACCAAACAAGTCAACACCGTCTCCTCGTCATGCTTCAACATCCTGCGCATGCTACGGAAGATCTTTCGGTGGATCCCCACCGAGACCAGGAAGACGGTCACCTAGGCCCTCGTCACCAGCCGACTGGACTACGGCAACGCCCTCTACGCCGGAACCACCGCCAAGCTCCAGAAGAGACTCCAGCGGATCCAGAACACCTCAGCCAGACTCATCCTCGACATCCCACGACACAGCCACATCTCCGGACATCTGAGAGACTTGCATTGGCTCCCCGTCAACAAAAGAATCACCTTCCACCTCCTCACCCACGCACACAAAGCCCTACACAATCAAGGCCCGAGCTACCTCAACAACCGCATCAACTTCTACGCTCCCAAACGCCATCTACGATCAGCCAGTCACGCCCTCGCCGCCGTCCCCCACATCCGAAGTACGACAACAGGAGGAAGGTCCTTCTCCTACCTGGCCGCCAGGACCTGGACTCCCTCCCGTCCGACCTGCGCCTGACCCAAGACCACCTCTCCTTCAGGAAGAAGCTCAAGACCTGGCTGTTCGAGCAGTAGCAGCACCCCCCCCCCCCCCAAGCGCCTTGAGACCCTCCGGGTAAGTAGTGCGCTCTATAAATGCCATTGATTGATTGATTGATTGATATCTATATATAGAGGGCCCGGCAGCTAGCCCCTCATTATGCTAATGAGATTAGGATGCGCGTGGTGTCTGTAGCCAGTCACTGTGAGCCTGCCTTCAAAATAAACACAACAATGTGCATCCCACCCACACAAAACCTACTATAAAACCGACCCCACGCATTTTTGAAAAAAACGGTTTCCTGCTTTTTTAACTTCTGCTCTCTAATTTCCTATTTTCTTCATCTAGAGCGAGGATGTTTTGTTTGAAGCTGACGAGAAACAATTTTAACTTTTTGGCAGTGTTTTAAGAGCCACTTTTAAAAGTATCTCCCATACTTTACAAGTGTGGGTGAAAGAGCTAAACGTAAGCAAGTCCTCGCAACCTAGCTATTTTAGGTGACATGGATGACCCATCCCAAGTCCCCCAGGGCTTGATTCAGACAGCGATAGCACCGGCAGTAATAGTTCAGAGTGCCAAATGACTTTATTTTTGGATTTGTTAATAACTCTGTCCTTTCTTGAAAAATCTATCTGACATTTGGCAAGCACCGATGTGTGCATAGCAACCAGGTGAATGAACATATGCGTTCAGCTGATAACTATTGATCAGAAGGAATAGGCACCCCACAGTTAGCCACCAAGAAAGAGTCATCCCAAGATGCAAGTGCTATACTTTCCATTGTGTTTCATTTGAAGGCCAAAAGTCCTTGTACTGCAACTCACAGTAACAGTTAGGAAAAAAAGCCTTGTTGTAGGTTAATACTTTGTAAATATGCACCAAGTGATGGGCCTCAGGGCTTGCTGTAAACGCCCAGTCAGCTGCTCTTTGACGAAAACGTCTGACCTGCGAGTCCGACATGAGGAGGAGAGTTCGCGTATCGGCAGCTCGTATCTCTGTTCTGCAAAATTGGATACTTAGATTGCAGATTAACAGAATTTTTGGTGGAAACAGGGCCAGCAGTCCTTAAAAGGAATTCCCCTTATGCCACAGGAGTAGTGTGGCTTGGAATTATTGCTGAATTTTAAACCTCAATATAGTGAATCTGTTCAGCTGTGAACAAGTCGCATGTACAACCATACTGTGTGCAAAGAAACACCTGTTGGCTTGGGAACTGTTCACTTACTCAAAGCTTGAAGACCAATTAAAAAGAAGGAAAGAAAAAAAGGAGAAAAAACAGATTAATTTATTGTGTTTTATGTATGATTAACATCTGAAACTACCAGTTGAATGTTACGTGTGCTTGGGTTTACAATTTATGATGTCTTGTTGCTTTTGCCACAGAACCTAGGGAGGCAGGTGGTTCTCTATAACCCTTGAGCACCGTCACTAGTGAGGTTCTTTTCAAAATATCTGGTGTAAATACCTATAGGCGCCTACATCAGTTTACTTATACCACCATTTCCTAAATGTGCTACAAAATCGATTACATTTTTAAGTAGTTTGGCGCAAATTGTTCTTAGGTAGAATCACTGTAGGTGGCATCCTATCCTTCTTGGCCAGATGAGGTTTCATTTCAGCATGGTGTTATTATTATTATTATTATAATAAACTTTATTCGAAATCTCAAAATTAGAAATCCATAAAAGCGGTACATAATAAAAACAGAAGTGCAAAGTGATTACATATAACATGAAGGTTCCATATCTAATTTATAAAATCATTAATTTGTTCAATAAGGTTAGTTAAAGATTTTTTCTGTGTCTATATATACACTTCAAGAGGTTAAGAACATGGTAACAGGTGGCATCAGTGTCCAAGAGCTGCAGGCTCAACATGGCAGGACGACATTGCCTAAGACCCCAGGATTTTAAGAGAGTCAATAGCCAAACTTTGCGATGTTCCTGATAAAACTTACAGAACAAGACAGTGTGGAGGATAGTTTGTGTTGATTTTTCGTCACAGGGGCATAAAGGTGGATTCGGATCCCAGACGTTTGGGGTTGGAAAAGCTACCAGTTTGTGAAATATATTTAGTCTGAGTCTTATCAGAAGGTAGCGATCAAAAGTGCCAATGTTAAGAGTTAAGTAGGGCTGGATTGAGAAGGTGGATTGGACCATTATCGCATGTTGAATGGACGGTTTCCCTACTTCAGATTGTAATCTTAGATTTTCCAAGTGTCCCAGGGCTAATATTTTTAGATTATTCTTTGTGAGTTCTCCAATTTTTTCAGGATTTAAGTAGTATTGCTCTGCCCCAAGGTCAATGAAGATGTTCCTGATATAGGCTAACCATTTGATTTTTAAAGCATGGTCCAAAGACATTGCATCTACCAGTATCGTCTTTGTAAGTTCATTTTTTTCTGAGGTCCAAATGCGGCGCCATAGGAGTAGCGGTTGTATTTTTGCAAGATCTTCGATATGTGGGACGCCAAGTTCTGCGTGGCAGGCATAAGTTGAAGATCGCTTTGGGGCCGACAGGAGAAATCTAAAAAAGTTATTTTCTGCTACTTGCAGGGAAGTGACATCCGTATGACCCCATAAACCTGCTCCATATAGAGCTGTCGATTGGCATTTGGCCTTGTATATTGCTAACAGTTCCATGGGCGGTCGTTTTCCCAGTTTTTGGGTGAACGTCACCAATGCAGCTAATGCTCTTTTAAAGCAGTGTTTCCTGGCTTCCACTGCCTTTTTCCAGGAGAGTTTGTTGTCTATTGTGACTCCTAGATAGCAATATTCAGTTGTAGAGTCTATTTTTTGGGTATTAAGGGTAAGGATTTTTTGATGTTTTTTCCCAACCCCTGCCGTCATCACAAAACTCTTTTTCACATTTATGTGAAGATCCAGGGTACTCATAAATTGAGAGTATCTATTAAGGGTCTTTTGGAGTTCACAGGGAGTTTGTGCCAGGAGGACAGCGTCATCCGCGTAGAGCAGAGCGGGGATCGGGCGATGTTTTGCCTGCGGGAGGTCCCGGGCGCCCTTCAGAAGCTCTACCTCCAGGTTGTTAGTGTAGAGGGAGAAAAGGAAAGGCGCCAGGACACATCCTTGTCTGACCCCACGCTCCACTCTAAAGGACGCTGTCAATTCTCCCTTTGTGCCATATCGAACTCTAGCAGAAGGATTGGAATACAATTCCCTTAAAAAGTTCAGGAGTGGCGGATCTACCCCCATTTGGGCTAAAAGGGACCATAGTTTGGTATGAGAGACACAGTCAAAAGCCGCGGACAAGTCCACGTTAATCATATAAAGTTTTCCTTTTTTGGCTTGTACATATTTTCCAAGAATGACGGAAAGGTTTAGGGCTTGTTCCACGGTTCCAAATCCATCTCTGAAACCAAATTGTAAATCAGATAATATACCTCTCTCCTCCACCCAATCCTGAAGTCGTTCCAGGATCACCCTGCCTGCCATCTTCCCCAATGAATCCAACAGAGATATTGGGCGGTAGCAAGCAGGGTCCTGGCGGTTACCTTTCTTAAATATCGGTACCATAATGGACCTTGTCCACGACTCCAGAATTCCTTTCTTTGCCGTTGCGGTGCACACCCTTGTAATGATCGGGGCCCAAAGATCTATTTTATATTTAAAAAGGTCAGCCGGGACTCCGTCCGGGCCTGGAGCTTTTCCGTTTTTGGTTGAATTCAGTGCCAGAAGGATCTCAGAGATTTCAAAGTTTAAATCGATAGGGTATATTGGAGGTATTGCTTTTTCCTCTTCTATTTCTTGGTCGGAGGATGATTTTTGGAAGATTTTAGTGAAGTGTGATACCCATTCTGATGCGTCTATCGCAACTTCAATTTTTGGAATTGTATCGTCAGCCAAAAAAGGAGTTCTTATTATTCTCCAGAAGGCTTGGCTGTTTTTTTCCTGTGCACTAGTATGGAGTTCATCCCAAAGGGCTTGCTTAAGTTCCGCTTTTCTCTTTTTTTCTGATTTTATGGTATTCCCTTGTTAGGATGGATATAGTGTGAGGATCCCTTTCATCTTTATTTAGAGCTAATTTAAGTTTTGTATGAGCCTGGGTACACTCTTGATTAAACCAACCTTTTAATCGGGGTGGACCCACTTTATGTTTTGCTGTGAGTAGAAACTTTATTTTGTCCATAATTTGGGCAAAGTTGTTAAGAAGTTCCTCATCTTCTATCGACATATCCAGGCATTTCTTGATTTGGGGATACGCTGACTTTATCAGATCTTTAGTGATTTCCTCTGGATTTATCTTCCCCCACTTTATTGAATACCCATTTAATTTGCCCATGTTTATATTTTCCTGGGTCAGTGCGCTAGCTATCGTCATAGGAGGAGTCTGTTGATGGTTTATAATCACTTCCATTTTGAGTATGGCGTGGTCACTTTGGGGATTAGGTGTGACTTCAAAGTTTTTTACTCTAGGTTGTAGGCTTGCTGATATTATAATATAGTCAACCGTGGTACTGAAACCTCTTCCTATATAGGTCGGTGCTAGTGAGTTGGTTCTATGATCCAAAGTATTTACTATTTGGAGATCCAGGTCTGATAGGAGATCGTTCATTGTTCTACCCATATTGTTGTGTAAGAAATGGGTAAGAGAAACACCTTCCTCTGTCACCATACCAGGACATTTTTGCTTTGGTTGGGTACATTTATGTAGGTTAAAATCACCTACCCATATTATAGATACCGCACCCCTTGCTCCTTGTTTCTGTCTAAGGGTAGTTAATTTTTTGTAGAGGTGAGCCAAGACTCTCTGAAGTTCTGCTTCCTCAAGGTTATTATAGAAGTTTATAATGACTACGAACTCTTTTTTCGGTAGGGAGAGACCAATGATCTGGAAGTTGGGGTCCAGTTCAATGATATTTATTTTTATGTTTTGAATTGTGTTAGCTACATAGATGTTTAGTCCTCCCTTTGGTCTACCCTTCTGTCCCAACAACGCAGGGGAGAAGTATGTCTTATACCCCTGTAAATGCTGTTCTAGTTGTGACCACGTCTCCTGTAAACAGATTATTTGATGTCTGTGCACATGGTACATAATAGTCCCATCCTCCACCTTTGTCCGTAGTCCTGCAACATTCCAGGAGATCAGGCTTAAAGTTGGTGGATTGTTTTTAAGGGTTTTAACTATTTGTAGGTTACTAGGAATCGCTGGGTCTTCAGTGATTAGGGGAGAGTCTGGAGATGCCAGTGAGTCAGAGCTATTTAGAAGCTGTTCTTCTGGCTGGGGTGGTCAGTCAACACACTCTAGACCACTATACTTATTTGTTAAAAGTAATCCATTCCAACCGTCCCAACGTGGGGGTTCTCTGTAATTTCTCCACTGCTCTTGCCCTCTCCATTCGTCCCTTTCTCTGCCTCGATGGTTAGGACCTACTGGGTCGAAAGGGAGGGGCAGTCCTTGCCACGGTTGCTGCCACTGGTGTGTGATATGTTGTGTGGGTTGAGGAGGTTGCTGCCACTGCTGGGAAAAATGATATGAAGGTTGTGGAGGTTGAGGGGGTTGTTGCCACTGGAAAGTTGTATGTTGTGGAAGTTGTGGAAGTCGTGGAGGTTGTGGAGGTTGCTGCCACTGATAGGTGGTGTATTGTGGGGGGTGTATAAACCCTCTATTTGTTGGGAAGGTAGAGCAGGGAAGATTTTGTCTTGGAGGTATGGGTAAAAAATAACACAAGGGGAGTGGGTTTATTTGGGTAGCAGGTCCACTGCTAGGTGTGTTACATATATAATTTGCTGCCCCTATATCCCTGAATTTAATGGTAATAACATCACCCGCTATAGTCTTCGTGTTCCTGCCCACCCAGTCACCTCTACGTACAGAGAAAATCTCGCCACTCATATGGGTAGGTAGGGGTTTATGCAGCTGGAGCCACTGAGCACATTTATTTCTTAGCTCTACAAAAGTTTCTCTTACACCCTCCTTCAGCGGCGGAACGGCCGTTAGGACAACCACGAAGGGAGAAACTTCCGGCGGCAGGTTGATTATCTTAAAGCGAGCCTGCTTTGTCTTGGGTTCTTGAGGTTTATCTAAGGAGAAAGATACTGCTGAGGTAGTAGTGTTCCCATTGGGGCCCTTAACTTGTTGGTTATTTGCTTTAGTTGGGCCAGTAGATGTTTGCGTGGCTGGAGCAGAACCTACAACACTAGGGGTAGATGAGGGTGCATCTAATTTGCTCCCTATTTGGGTTAGATGCTGTATAGCTGGTGCCTTACTGGCTAGTGGAGTATTAGACTTGATAGATGTGTCTGTTACGTACTTGGTACAGGGTATTTTTTTGGGAAGTACTTCTTTTGCCCCATGCAGCTGTGTAGACCCATTCCTGCTTATCTTATTAGCACATTTCGAATTAATTAGCGACGTAAGTCTATCAAGCTTAGATATTAAAGGCTTGATTTGTGCCGCTATTGTGGCTTCGAGATCCGATTTAAGGTCCATTACCATGTTTCCAACCCAGCAGGGTATGCCTGATACAGAGTTGGGGGTAGGTGAGATCAGGTTGTGATTCCTAACTTTAGCTTTAGGTTTTTCCTTAGTCTTAGGCGCAACCTTGGTAGTAGTGGTAGTGCCTCTCCCTGATTCTATCAGTACAGGAGCCACTCCTGTATCAGGTACATAGGGATGACTATCTGCACTCAGCTCTGGCTTATCGAGTGATTGACAGGCTTCTAAATCTGGGGTAGCCTCAAGGTCAACATATGACAGATCAGAGTCTGATTGAGTCACTGATAAGTCGACAGCGTTCGGGACAGTAAGCATGGCGACAGCTGTTAGGGGTAGGGGTAAGGAACAATTATTTAAGGCCTGGTGGGAAGGAGAGCTTGCAGTTGCAAGGGAGCCCAGAGATGAGCGTTTAGCGTTCATGAGATCCAAGGAGACTCTTTTTTCCAACAGGATAATGCTCTTGTCGATGGTTTCATTGACCCGGGAGATGAAATGATCTATAGGACCGGTCACTTGTGCCACGGCCATAGCTTTTTTGGTATTGCTTCTAGTTCTATTGCGCATGGTGGACATCTGCGATATGAAGCCAAGTACAGCAAAGTGGCCCTCACAGAAAGTAGATAGTCAATCTTGTGGCCGGCCGCTCTATATTGAAGTGTAAGATGAGAATCACTGGTCCGCCTACCTTACGTAGAATGAAGAAGAAAATGCTGGGGTTCTGGGCCAGGGCCGTCCTCTGCCGTCCTCGAACGGCCTCAAACGGCCCTGTCTTTGCCCAGTCTTCGCCCGGGCTGCGTCCCGCGCTGTGGGAGTAAGATGTTGTAATGTAGGGGGCGTAAAGGGCGGGGGGCGGGCCAGCAGGGAGAGCGGACCGGAAGCTATCTGTCAGTCTTGCAGGGACTTCTGGGTAATGAAGTCCCCGCACGCTCGCAGCCCCGCTGGTGCCTCGCGCCCCTTACCACCTTGCCGCCTGAGTCCAATAATGCTCCTCCCAGATGATGTTGCCACCAACACCCACAGACGAAGCGGCACCCGCGAAGCGGGTGCGGCGAGAAGTGGGCTGGTGGACTGGTGCGCTGCTGGGCTGGTGGGCTGGTGCACTACTGTGCCTCGCTAGTGAAGCCAGGAACCTCCGTTTAAGTAAGTAAGCGTCCCGCGCGCTAAAGGGCAGGAACACTTTTAAAAGCCTTTGATGGGCGGGGGGCGGGCTAGCAGGGAGAGCGACCGGAAGCTATCCGTCGGTCTTGCAGGGACTTCTGGGTAATGAAGTCCCCGCACGCTCGCAGCCCCGCTGGTGCCTCGCGCCCCTTACCGCCTTGCCGCCTGAGTCCAATAATGCTCCTCCCAGATGATGTTGCCACCAACACCCACAGACGAAGCGGCACCCGCGAAGCGGGTGCGGCGAGAAGTGGGCTGGTGGACTGGTGCGCTGCTGGGCTGGTGGGCTGGTGCACTACTGTGCTTCGCTAGTGAAGCCAGGAACCTCCGTTTAAGTAAGTAAGCGTCCCGCGCGCTAAAGGGCAGGAACACTTTTAAAAGTCTTTGATGGGCGGGAGGCAGGCCAGCAGGGAGAGCGGACCGGAAGCTATCCGTCGGTCTTGCAGGGACTTCTGGGTAATGAAGTCCCCGCACGCTCGCAGCCCCGCTGGTGCCTCGCGCCCCTTACCGCCTTGCCGCCTGAGTCCAATAATGCTCCTCCCAGATGATGTTGCCACCAACACCCACAGACGAAGCGGCACCCGCGAAGCGGGTGCGGCGAGAAGTGGGCTGGTGGACTGGTGCGCTGCTGGGCTGGTGGGCTGGTGCACTACTGTGCCTCGCTAGTAAAGCCAGGAACCTCCGTTTAAGTAAGTAAGCGTGGTGTATGAGACGTTTGTTTTATCTTAACGTGCTGTTTATGTCACCACAATGCCTTTTCAAGATGGACGTCTCATTTTGAAAAACATTGCCACAGCCCATATTTTTGAAGTATTTCGTCTACGCCTACACATTTTGTAGTCATGCCTTCCATAGTCGCCAGCCGGTTGTAATGGGCATCGGGATACATTTCCTCTTCTTTTTCGCTGCAGAATGTAGCGATGCAATAGAGCATCTGAAGTAAAGGGTTTCTTATCTTTATGGGGCCATGTGTTTGGCCCCATAAAGATAAGAAACCTATAACGGCAGAAGTAAGTCAGATGAGCCCACCCAAGTGGGCCGTCTGACAAAGAGAAAATTGTACTTCACACTAACCTCTTTCCCAATGACTGGCCACCGTTTACCATAAATGGTGTAGCCGGCCAATGTGAAAGAGGGGCGGGTCTTAAAGCCTGCTAGTGAAAGTTGCTGGTGCGCTGCTGGGCTGGTGGGCTGGTGCACTACTGTGCTTCGCTAGTGAAGCCAGGAACCTCCGTTTAAGTAAGTAAGCGTCCCGCGCGCTAAAGGGCAGGAACACTTTTAAAAGTCTTTGATGGGCGGGAGGCAGGCCAGCAGGGAGAGCGGACCGGAAGCTATCCGTCGGTCTTGCAGGGACTTCTGGGTAATGAAGTTACTCTTAAACATAAAATCTCCCTAGTGAGACTGCGCATTCGCAGCCTAAGCAGCCTACGCAGCCTACGCAGCCTACGCAGGCGAGACCTGAAAAAACCTTTCAGTGCCTTGGGTGACCACTTCCACTCGCAATGAGAAGTAATATTTGGAGTACAGTTAGAGGACAGCAATGAGCAGTGGCGTAGCTAAAACTGTAAGAGCAGTGGAGGAGGGTGTGTGTGGGGGGAGGGGGGTTTTGGAGGGGGGCTGCTGGCAGATTCCTGCAACGGCCGTATGTAAAGAGGGGCTTGTGATTTCCACAGTAGGTACAAGTGTGTGTGTGTGGGGGGTAAAGAATGCAGACCTCAAAACTCGTGTTCCCCGGGGTGGTCTGCCACCTCCTTGCTACGCCACTGGTATTTGAAAAGAACCATTGATTGCGTTTTAAGTTTCCTGAGCACACTGATTTCCATTGCAAAATATAAGGCAGAATTGCAGATATATAACAGGTAGAATGTTACCGCTGCTTGAGAACGCCTTTTTACACAAACTTCTGTGTGCCCCTAAAAGCATGTCTAATTTTATTTGTCAAAATTGATTATGGATTCCCTATTTCACAGATCATTTTCAGTTGTTCCCAGTTTCTCACTGGTTTTCCATCTTGGCCAAATAAGAAACTGAGCTTAACCGCTTGATTATAGTAGTTTGATTGTTTGGCTATTGAACAAGCAATACAAATACCTTGGTTTAAATATATCAAGAAATATTTTGATTTCAAAGAAAATCTGAGATCTTTCTCATGTCAGGAAATGGTAATCTTTGTGTAAATGATATGCCCAAATTTTTTTTGCGGAAATGCACAGAAACAAAAATTAATGTGGATGTGAAGAAGCCCTTGGTGCACTCTTATGTGCCATTCTCTATTATAGATTCCTCCTCACGAGAATTATAGGGGATTTTGTACATATCCTGGTCTCCGCAGAAAGGTATGGGGAAAAAAACTTACCTCTTTGTCCCTGAAACAACTATTCTACACAATGTACTCTGCACTTTATTTTATTTGATACATTTTACAATGAACCGAGAATGTGGTTTTTATTACTATTAGTGTCTTTACAAAATTAAAAATTGCACAAATTGTATTATTTACGGGAATTGTCTACACTTGTTGTTTGAATGTTTGTGGCTATGCTTTTCCAACAATATATCGTAATAAGAGATGGTATGGAATTATTTTCATAAACACAAGGAGATGATGGACCAAGCGCTAAAACTTTTCAAACAATTACCCCCAGTCAGAGATCTGGGTTGAATCCATCATCGTTCTTTAGCTAACTTCACCACCCCAGTTCAGAGACAGCTATCTGTAAATCAGTCTTGACCCTGTGCCTCATGGAAACAGTCCAGCCTGAACTACAAAGCCATGCCTTCCCTGGACCGGAAACAAGCATCTAAGGACCTGTTTTGGGCTAACAGCCCTCATCAGCCAGGCTAGCTTGAATCCAGTGGCAAAGTGAGCAAGGGACCTACTTCTGGGCATAGCCTGCCAACTTAGTGCGAACAAAGCAAACACAAGGAGATGATGGACGGCGTACTTAAACTTTTCAGACACTCACCCCCAGTCACAGGTCTGGGTTGAAGCCATCATCGTTCTGTAGATCACTTTGCCACCCCAGTTCAGACACAGCTATGTGCAAACCTGTCTTGACTGTGTGCCTCATGGGAACAGTCCATCCCAAACTGCCAAGCCATGTCTTCCCTGGACCGGAAATAAGCATCCTGGGACCGGTTTTGGGCTAACAGCCCTCATCAGCCAGGCTAGCTTGAATCCATTGGCTAAATCAGCAAGGGACCCACATCTAGGCATACCTTTCCAACTCAGGGCGAACAAAGCAAACACAAGGGGATGATGGACAGAGCACCTAAACTTTTTAGACACTCAGCTCTAGTCACAGATCTGGGTTAAATCAATCATCGTTTTTTAGCTCACTTCACCATTCCAGTTCAGACACAGCTACATGCAAATCAGACTTGACCCTGTGCCTCCTGGGAACAGTTCAGCCCAACTGCCAAGCCATGTCTTCCCTGGACCGTAAATAAGCATCCTGGGTCCGGATTCGGGCGTACAGCCCTCATCAGCCAGGCTAGTTTGAATCCAGTGGCAAATTGAGCAAGGGAACCACGTTGTGGCATACACTGCCAAATGAGGACGAACAAAGCAAACACAAGGAGATGATGGACGTAGTGCTTAAACTTTTCAGACACTCACCCCATCACAGATCTGAGTTGAATCCATCATCGTTCTTAGCTTACTTCGCCATTTCAGTTCAGACACAGCTATATGCATATCAGTCTTGATCCTGTGCCTCCTGGGAACAGGCCAGCCTAACTGCTAAGCCATGTCTTCCCTGGACCGGAAACAAGCATCCTGGGACCAGTTTTGGGATACCAGCCCTTAACAGCCAGGCTAGCTTGAATCCAGTAGCAAAGTGAGCAAGGGACGCACATCTGGGCATACCCTGCCAACTTAGGCCAAATAAAATAAACACAAGGAGATACTCAACGGAGTGCTTAAACTTTTCAGACACTCACCCCCAGTCACAGAACTGGGTTGAATCCAGCATAGTTCTTTAGCTCACTCGCCACCCCAGTTCATTGATAGCTATGTGTAAATCAGTCTTGACCCTGTGCCTCATGGAAACAGTTCAGACTGAACTGTCAAGCCATGTCTTCCCTGGACCAGGAACAAGCATCCAGTGAACGGTTTTGAGCTAACATCCATCATCAGCCAGGCTAGCTTGAATCAAGTGCCAAAGTGAGCAAGGGACTCACATCTGAGCACAGCCTGCCAACTTAGGGAGAAGAAAGCAAATACAAGGAGATGATAGATGGAGAGCTCAGATTTTTCAGGCACTCACCCCGAGTCAGAGAACTGGGTTGAATCCATCATCGTTCATTAGCTCACTTCGCCACCCCAGCTCAGACAAAGCTATTTGCAAACCTGTCTTGACTGTGTACCTCATGGGAACAGTCCATCCCAAACTGCCAAGCCATGTCTTCCCTTGTCCGGAAATAAGCATCCTGGGACTGGATTCGGGCTAACAGCCCTGATCAGCCAGGCTAGATAGAATCTATTGTCTAATTCAGCAAGGGACCCACATCTAGGCATAACCTGCCAACTCAGGGCGAACAAAGCAAAAACAAGGAGATGATGGACAGAGCGCTTAAACTTTTTAGACACTCAGCCCTAGTCACAGATCTGGGTTGAATCAAACATCGTTCTTTAGCTCACTTCACCATCCCAGGTCAGACACAGCTATATGCAAATCAGTCTTGACCCTGTGCCTCCTGAGAACAGTTCAGCCCAACTGCCAAGCCATGTCTTCCCTGGACCGAAACAAGCATCCTGTGAACGGTTTTGGGCTAACAGCCCTCATCAGCAAGGCTAGCATGTCCAGCAAGTACACACGTCTGGGCATAACCTGCCAACTTAGGGTGAAAAAGCAAACACAAGGAGATGATGGACAGAGCGCTTAAACTTATCAGACACTCACCCCTAGTCACAGAATTGGGTTGAGTCCATCATTGATCTTTAGCTCACTTCGCCACTCCATTTCAGAACCAGCTATATGCAAATTAGTCTTGACCCTGTCTCTCAAGGGAACAGTCCAGCCTGAAATCCCAAGACATGTCTTCCCTCGGCCATAAATAAGCATTCTGGGCTCATCAACAAGGCTAGCTTGAATCCAGTGGCAAAGTGATCAAGGGAGTAATGCCTGGGCATACCCTGCTAACTTAGGGCAAACAAAGCATACACAAGAAGATGATGGAATGAGCGTTGACATTTTTTATAGACTAACCCCGAGTCAGAGATCTGGGTTTAATCCATCATCGTTCTTTAGCTCACATAGTCACCCCAATACAGACACAGCTATTTGAAAATCAGTCCTGACCCAGTGCCTCATGGGAACAGTCCAGCCCTAACTGCCAAGCCATGTCTTCCCTGGACTGGAAACAAGTATCCTGGGACCGGTTATGGGCTAACATCCCTTATCAGCCAGGTTAGCTTGAATCCAGTGGCAAAGGAAGCGAGGGATTCATATCTGGGCATACCCTGCCAACTTAGGCCAAATAAAATAAACACAAGGAGATGATCAACAGAGAGTTTAAACTTTTCAGACAGTCACCCACAGTCACAGTACTGAGTTGAATCCATCATAGTTCTTTAGCTCACTCGCCATCCAAGTTCAGAGACAGCTATGTGTAAATCGGTTTTGACCCTGTGCCTCATGGAAAGAGTCCAGCCTGAACTGTCAAGCCATGTCTTCCCTGGACTGGAAACAAGCATCCAAGAACCGGTTTTGAGCTAACAACCTTCATCAGCCAGGATAGCTTGAATCAAGTGACAAAGTGAGCAAGGGACTCACATCTGAGCACAGGCTGCCAACTTAGGGAGAAGAACGCAAATACAAGGAGATGATAAATGGAGAGCTCAGATTTTTCAGACACTCACCCCCAGTCAGAGAACTGGGTTGAATCCATCATCGTTCTTTAGCTCACTTCGCCACCCCAGTTCAAACAAAGCTATTTGCAAACCGGTCTTGACTGTGTACCTCATGGAAACAGTTCTTCCCAAACTGCCAAGCCATGTCTACCCTTGACCGGAAATAAGCATCCTGAGAAAGGATTCGGGCTAACAGCCCTGATCAGCCAAACCAGATTGAATCCATTGGCTAAGTGAGCAAGGGGCCCACGTCTAGGCATAAACATCCAACTTATGGCAAACAAAGCAAACGCAAGGAGATGATGGACAGAGCGCTTAAACTTTTCGGACACTCAGCCCTAGTCACAGATCACAATGTAATCAATTGTCATTCTTTAGCTCTCTTACCACCCCAGTTCAGACACAGCTATATGCAAATAAGTCTTTACCCTGTGCCTCCTGGGAACAGATCAGCCCAACAGCCAAACCAAGTTTTCCCTGGACGGCAAACAAGAATCCTGGGACCGGTTTTGGGCTAAAAGCCTTCATCAGCCAGGTTAGCTTGAATCCAGTGGCAAAGTGAGCAAGGGACCTACATCTAGGCATACCCTGCCAACTTAGAGCGAACAAAGCAAACACAAGGAGATGATGGATGGAGCACTTAATCTTTTCAGACATTCAACCCCACTCACAGATCTGTATTGAATCATCATCGTTCTTTAGCTTACTTTTCTACACCAGTTCAGAGACAGGTATATGCAAATCAGTCATGACCCTTGCCTCCTGGGAACAGTCCAGCCCGAACTGCCATGCTATGTTTTCTTGGACCAGAAACAGGCATCCTGAGACCTGTTTGGGCTAACAGCCCTCATCAGCAAGGCTAGATTGAATCCAGTGGCAAAGTGAGCAAGGGACCCATGTCTGGGCATAACCTGCCAACTTACGGCGAACAAAGCAAAAACAAGAAGATGATAGATGGAGCGCTTAAACTTTTCAGACATTCAACCCCAGACACAGAACTGAATTGAATCCATCATCGTTCTTTAGCTCACTTCGCCACTCCAGTTCAGAGACAGCTATATGCAAATCAGTTTTTACCCTGTGCCTCATGGTAAGAGTCCAGCCTGAACTGTCAAGCCATGCCTTCCCTGGACCGGAAACAAGCATCCAAGGACTGGTTTTGAGCTAACAACTTTCATCAGCCAGGCTAGCTTGAATCAAGTGGCAAAGTGAGCAAGGGACTCACATCTGAGCACAAGCTGCCAACTTAGGGAGAAGAAAGTAAATACAAGGAGATGATGAATGGAGAGCTCAGATTTTTCAGACAGTCACCCCCAGTCAGAGAACTGGGTTGAATCCATCATCGTTCTTTAGCTCACTTCGCCACCCCAGTTCAAACAAAGCTATTTGCGAACTGGTCTTGAGTGTGTACCTCATGGAAACAGTCCTTCCCATACTGCCAAGCCATGTCTTCCCTTGACCGGAAATAAGCATCCTGGGAAAGGATTCGGGCTAACAGTCCTGATCAGCCAGGCCAGATTGAATCCATTGGCTAAGTGAGCAAGGGGCCCATGTCTAGGCATAAACATCCAACTTATGGCAAACAAAGCAAACACAAGGAGATGATGGACAGAGCGCTTAAACTTTTCGGACACTCAGCCCTAGTCACAGATCACAATTTAATCAATTGTCTTTCTTTAGCTCTCTTACCACCCCAGTTCAGACACAGCTATATGCAAATAAGTCTTTACCCTGTGCCTCCTGGGAACAGTTCAGCCCAACAGCCAAACCAAGTTTTCCCTGGACGGCAAACAAGCATCCTGGGACCGGTTTTGGGCTAAAAGCCCTCATCAGCCAGGTTAGCTTGAAACCAGTGGCAAAGTGAGCAAGGGACCCACATCTAGGCATACCCTGCCAACTTAGAGCGAACAAAGCAAACACAAGGAGTTGATGGATGGAGCACTTAATCTTTTCAGGCATTCAACCCCACTCACAGATCTGTATTGAATCATCATCGTTCTTTAGCTTACTTTTCTACACCAGTTCAGAGACAGGTATATGCAAATCAGTCATGACACTTGCCTCCTGGGAACAGCCCAGCCCGAACTGCCATGCTATGTTTTCTTGGACCAGAAACAGGCATCCTGAGACCTGTTTGGGCTAACAGCCCTCATCAGCAAGGCTAAATTGAATCCTGTGGCAAAGTGAGCAAGGGACCCACGTCTGGGCATAACCTGCCAACTTACGGCGAAAAAAGCAAACACAAGAAGATGATAGATGGAGCGCTTAAACTTTTCAGACATTCAACCCCAGACACAGAACTGAATTGAATCCATCATCGTTCTTTAGCTCACTTCACCACTCCAGTTCAGAGACAGCTATATGCAAATCAGTTTTGACCCTGTGCCTCATGGAAAGAGTCCAGCCTGAACTGTCAACCCATGCCTTCCCTGGACCGGAAACAAGCATCCAAGGACCGGTTTTGAGCTAACAACCTTCATCAGCCAGGCTAGCTTGAATCAAGTGGCAAAGTGAGCAAGGGACTCACATCTGAGCACAGGCTGCCAACTTAGGGAGAAAAAAGTAAATACAAGGAGATGATGAATGGAGAGCTCAGATTTTTCAGACACTCACCCCCAGTCCGAGAACTGGGTTGAATCCATCATCGTTCTTTAGCTCACTTCGCCACCCCAGTTCAAACAAAGCTATTTGCAAACCGGTCTTGACTGTGTACCTCATGGAAACAGTCCTTCCCAAACTGCCAGCCCATGTCTTCCCTTGACCAGAAATAAGCATCCTGAGAAAGGATTCGGGCTAACAGCCCTGATCAGCCAGGCCAGATTGAATCCATTGGCTAAGTGACCAAGGGGCCCACGTCTAGGCATAAACATCCAACTTATGGCAAACAAAGCAAACACAAGGAGATGATGGACAGAGCGCTTAAACTTTTCAGACACTCTGCCCTAGTCACAGATCACAATTTAATCAATTATCTTTCTTTAGCTCTCTTACCACCCCAGTCCAGACACAGCTATATGCAAATAAGGCTTTACCCTGTGCCTCCTGGGAACAGTTCGGCCCAACAGCCAAACCAAGTTTTCCCTGGACGGCAAACAAGCATCCTAGGACCGGTTTTGGGCTAAAAGCCCTCATCAGCCAGGTTAGCTTGAATCCAGTGGCAAAGTGAGCAAGGGACCCACATCTAGGCATACCCTGCCAACTTAGAGCGAACAAAGCAAACACAAGGAGATGATGGATGGAGCACTTAATCTTTTCAGACATTCAACCCCAGTCACAGATCTGTATTGAATCATCATCGTTCTTTAGCTTACTTTGCTACACCAGTTCAGAGACAGGTATATGCAAATCAGTTATGACCCTTGCCTCCTGGGAACAGTCCTGCCCAAACTGCCATGCTATGTTTTCTTGGACCAGAAACAGGCATCCTGAGACCTGTTTGGGCTAACAGCCCTCATCAGCAAGGCTAGATTGAATCCAGTGGCAAAGTGAGCAAGGGACCCACGTCTGGGCATAACCTGCCAACTTACGGCGAACAAAGCAAACACAAGAAGATGATAGATGGAGCGCTTAAACTTTTCAGACATTCAACCCCAGACACAGAACTGAATTGAATCCATCATCGTTCTTTAGCTCACTTCGCCACTCCAGTTCAGAGACAGCTATATGCAAATCAGTCTTGACCCTGTGCCTCAAGGGAACAGTCCAGCCCGAACTGCCAGCCATGGCTTCCCTGGACCATAAGTAAGCATCCTGGGACCAGATTCGGGCTAACAGCCCTCATCAGCCAGGCTAGCTTGAATCCATTGGCTAATTCAGCAAGGGACCCACATCTAGGCATACCCTGCCAACTCAGGACGAACAAAGCAAACTCAAGGAGATGATAGACAGAGCGCTTAAACTTTTTAGACACTCATCCCTAGTCACAGATCGGGTTGAATCAATCATCGTTCTGTAGCTCACCTCACTATCCCAGTTCCGACACAGCTATATGCAAATCAGTCTTGACCCTGTGCCTCCTGGGAACAGTTCAGCTCAACTGCCAAGTCATGTTTTCCCTGGACCGCAAACAAGCATCCTGGGACCAGTTTTGGGCTAACAGCTCTCATCAGCCAGGCTAGCTTTAATTCAGGCAAAGTGACAAAGGGACCCACGCCTGGGTTTCACCTGCCAACTTAGGGAAAACAAAGCAAACACAAGGAGATCATGGACGGAGCGCTTCAACCCAGTCACAGATCTTTGATGAATCCATCATTGTTCATTAGTTTACTTTCCCACCCCAGTTCAGAGACAGGTATATGCAAATCTGTCAAGACTATGTGCCTCCTGGGAACAGTCCAGCCCAAACTGCCAAGCTATGTTTCTCTTGGACTGGAAACAGGCATCCTGGGACCGGTTTTGGGCTAACAGCCCTCATCAGCAAGGCTAGCATGTCCAGTGAGAAAGTCAGCAAGTACCCACGTCTGGGCATAACCTGCCAACTTAGGGTGAACAAAGCAAACACAAGGAGATGATAGACAGAGCACTTAAACCTATCAGACACTCACCCCCAGTCACAGAATAGGGTTGAGTCCATCATTGTTCTTTAGTTTACTTCGCCACTCCATTTCAGAACCAGCTATATGCAAATTAGTCTTGACCCTGTCCCTCAAGGGAACAGTCCAGAGTGAAATGCCAAGACATGTCTTCCCTGGGCCAGAAACAAACATTCTGGGCTCATAATTAAGGTTAGCTTGAATCCAGTGGCAAAGTGAGCAAGGGAGTCACGTCTGGGCATACCCTGCCAACTTAGGGCGAACAAACAAAACACCAGGAGATGATGAACTGAGTGTTGACATTTTTCATAGACTAACCCTGAGTCAGAGATCTGGGTTTAATCCATCATCGTTCTTTAGCTCACATAGTCACCCCAATATAGACACAGCTATATGAAAATCAGTGCTAACCCTGTGCTTGATTGGAACAGTCCAGCTCAAACTGCTAAGCCATGTATTCCCTGGACCAGAAACAAGCATCCCGGGACCGGTTTCGGGCTAAGATCCCTAATCAGCGAGGCTAGCTTGAATCCAGTGGCAAAGTGAGCAAATTAACCACGTTGTGGCATACCCTGCCAAATGAGGGCGAACAAAGCAAACACAAGGAGATGATGGATGTAGCGCTTAAACTTTTCAGACACTCACCTCCAGTCACAGATCTGGGTTCAATCCATCATCATTCTTTAGCTTACTTCGCCACCCCAGTTCAGACACAGCTATATGCAAATCTGTCTTGACCCTGTGCTTCAAGGGAACAGTCCAGTCTTAACTGAAAAGCCATTTCTTCCCTGGACTGGAAAGAAGCATCCTGGGACCGATTTTGGGCTGCCAGCCATCATCAGCCAGGCTAGGTAAAATCCAGTGGCAAAGTGAGCAAGGGACCCGCATCAGGGCATACCCTGCCTACATACGGCAAACAAAGCAAACACCAATGGTACACAGTCAAAATATTGAGTTTTAAATTTCGACCTACCAAAATATCGTGTTTGAAATTTCAAAGGTGCAGAATATCGATGTCAAGAATATCGTTGGACAGAATATCGACCCTAAGGTAAGTAATATCGAAATTCTTTATATCGATGTATGTAATATTGAAGTTAGTAATACCGATAGCATATATATCGATTTAACTAATTTCGATGACACTAATATCGATATTTGTATTATTTTTTGTGTTTTTTATTATGCATGTGTTATATGTTTTAGTTAAGTATTTAAAATAATTTATATTATATGTGTATTAATTTTATATATTAATACATTTATTTATAAGTAAATTTTATGTTTTAGTACCGGAGCGGGTTGTGGGTTTATAGGGGAATAGGGTGGGAAGTAATTTAATTGTAAATAATAAAATATTTTTTTAGGTATCATTTATTTTGTAATAAATTATTAATTGGCAATTAATTATTTATTTGATAAATTAATTATATAATTGGTAATTAATGTTAATTTTATTTAAATGTTATGTTTTAGTACCGGAGCGGGTTGTGGGTTTATAGGGGAATAGGGTGGGAAGTAATTTAATTGTAATTAATAAAAGAAAATATGTATAATTTATTTTGTAATTGATTGTTAATTGGCAAATAATTATTTTAATTGATAAATTAAATATTTAATAGGTAATTAATGTTAATTTTAATTAAATGTTATGTTTTAGTACCTGAGCGTGTTGTGGGTTTATAGGGGTATTGGGTGGAAAGTAATTTTATAGTAAATATTAAATTATTTTTACATTTTTAGTTATGGATAATGAATGTATTAAATAATTTTTAATTGGTAATTAAATATTTTAATAGATAATTATTTTTCAAATTGTCAATTAATATTTGTACTTTGTAAAAAAAAAATTAATAACTAGAATTTTTTTTCATTAATTGTTAAACTTTTTTAAAAAAAATAATAATTTTTCTATTGTATTTCAATTTTTAATATTGATTTAAATGTAAATAATATGTTATTGTTATGATAAATAATGTATTCTTTAATATTTATTATTTGGTGAGTAATATTTAATAATTATTATTTATTGGTGTCTGTTGTTAATTCATTGTCAAATATTTATTCAAATGTAATTGGTTTTATTAATTATTAATTGTTTTTTATTGATGTTGATGTATTTGAAAAATTAATTATACATTATTTCAAATATAAACATTATTTAGAAGTATGTTAAAATAAAAATCTATGTTATTAAACGCTTTCCCTATTGTTGCACCTTTTGGAGTTGGAATAGTAATTTTCCCTCCTACGCTATCCAAAGCTTTCCCTACTGTTGCACCCTTTGGAGTTGGAAGAGTAATTTTTTCCCCTACGCTATCCAAAGCTCTCCCTACTGTTGCACTCTCTGGAGTGGGAATAGTAATTTTACCCCGTACACTATCCAACGCATTGCCTACTGTTGCACTCATTGGAGTTGGAATAGTAATTTTTCCCCCTACGCTATCCATAGCTTTCCCTACTGTTGCACTCTCCGGAGTGGGAATAGTAATTTTACCCCCTACACTATCCAACGCATTCCCTACTGTTGCACTCATTGGAGTAGGAATAGTAATTTTTACCCACCCGCCATCCAACGCTTTCCCTACTGTTGCACTCTCTGGAGTGGGAATAGTAATTTTACCCCCTACACTATCCAACACTTTTCCTACAGTTGCACCCACTGGAGTGGGAATAGTAAGTTTTACCAGTATGCTATCCAACGCTTTCCCTACTGTTGCACTCACTGGAGTGGGAATAGTAATTTTTACCCACCCTCTATCCAACGCTTTCCCTACTGTTGCACTCTCTGGAGTAGGAATAGTAATTTTACTCCCTACACTATCCAACGCTTTCCCTACTGTTGCATCCTTGGAGTTGAAATAGTAATTTTTATCCTTACGCTAGCTTACTTCGCCACCCCAGTTAAGACACAGCTATATGCAAATCAGTCCTGACCCTGTGCCTCATGGCAACAGTCCAGCCCTAACTATCAAGCCATAACTTCCCTGGACCGGAAACAAGTATCCTGGGACCAGTTATGGGCTGAAATCCCTTATCAGCCAGGCTAGCTTGAATCCAGTGGCAAAGTGAGCAAGGGATTCATGTCTGGGCATACCCTGCCAACTTAGGCCGAATAGAATAAACACAAGGAGACACTCACCCACAGTCACAGATCTGGGTTAAATCCATATAAGTTTTTTAGCTCACTCGCTACCCCAGTTCAGAGCCAGCAATGTGTAAATTAGTCTTGACCCTGTGCCTCATGGAAACAGTCCAGCCCGTACTGTCAAGCCATATCTTCCCTGGACGGCAAACAAGAAGCCCGGGACCGGTTTTGGGCTCTCAGCCCTCATCAGCCAGGCTACCTTGAATCCAGTGACAACCTGAGCAAGGGTCCCCCAGACACAGATCTGGGTTGAAACCATCATCATTCTTTAGCTCACTTTCCCACTCAAGTTCAGAACAGCTATATGCAAGTCAGTCTTGACCCTGTGCCTCATGGGAAACGTCCAGCCCTAACTCCAAAGCTATGCCTTCCCTGTACAATTGAAACAAGCGTCCTGGGACATGGTTTGAGCTAACAGCCCTTACCAGACAGGTTACCTTGAATCCAATTGCAAAGGAAGCAAGGGATTCATGTCTGGGCATACCCTGCCAACTTAGGCAGAATACAATAAACACAAGGAGATGATCAACAGAGTGTTTAAAGTTTTCAGACAGTCCCCCACAGTCACAGAACTAGGTTGAATCTATCATAGTTCTTTAGCTCACTCGCCACCGAAGTTCAGAAACAGATATGTGTAAATCAGTTTTGACCCCATGCGTCATGGAAATGGTCCAGCCAGAACTGTCAAGCCATGTCTTCCCTGGACCAGAAACAAGCATCCAAGGACCGGTTTTGGGCTAACATCCCTCATCAGCCAGGCTAGCTTGAATCCATTGGCTAAGTGAGCAAGGGACCCACGTCAGGGCATAACCAGCCAACTTAGGGCAAAAAAACAAACACAAGGAGATGATGGACAGGGTGCTTAAACTTTCCGGACACTCAGCCCTAGTCACAGATCTCAATTGAATCAATCATCGTTCTTTAGCTCACTCACCACCCCAGTTCAGAAACAGCAATATGCAAATCAGTCTTTACCATGAGCCTCCTGGGAATAGTTCAGCCCAACAGCCAAGCCAAGTTTTTCCTGGACGGCAAACAATCATCCTGGGACCGGTTTTTGGCTAAAAGCCCTCATCATCCAGGTTAGCTTGAATCTAGTTTCAAAGTGAGCAAGGGACCCACATCTAGGCATACCCTGCCAACTTAGGGCGAACAAAGCAAACACCGACAACACTGCAGGAACTTTACTGCCCCATAGCCAAGCATTCCTACAAAGACGTCCTGACAATATACAAAAAGGCTATCATTGCCCGAAAAAGTGCATTTTTCTCGGCTCAAATCGAGAATGCCAGGAACTCTGCTAGAGAATTGTTTTCAGTGGTCACCACTCTGTCCACCCCCTCTACGGGACCTGGGGTTGAACCCTCTTAGTCTCTTTGTAATGCTCTGTCCAGCTGTTTCACTATTAAGGTCGAAGATATATACTCATCCTTTGCAGGGAATGTAGGGACAAGATCCAGAGTCTGCAGTGGTGAAGAATCAGCCACTGACCATGATCCCTTCTCTTCCTTTGCTCCCATTACGCAAGATCAAATCAGCAGACTTATCTCTACTACCAAGTCTGGCTCCCCCTTAGACCCCTGTCCTCCCTCAGTGATGGCTAACCTCAGCGAGGTGATCTCTCGTCCACTTATGGAAATTTGTAACACTGCATTCTTAACTGGTCGCTATCCAGATCCCTGGAAGAAGGCCGTGATCAAACCTCTTCTGAAGAAACCCTCCCTGGACCCCACAGCTCTGGCCAGCTATAGACCAATAGCGTGTCGCTCCTTTCCTGCCAAAATATGCGAATCTCTGATGAACAAACAACTCTCAGAGTTCGTCGATACTTACCAACTTCTTGACGAAACGCAGTTTGGCTTTAGGAAAGGGCATGGAACCTAGACCGCTTTAATAAAGGCCTCAGATGAGATCAGAGCTACTATGGACCAGGGAGGTGTGGCTGTCCTGATCCTTCTGGACTTGTCCGCAGCCTTTGACACGGTCGACCATGCTATTCTGGTCGACCGTGTCACAGCCCTGGGGATAAACGGTACGGCTAGAGATCTTATTTCATCTTTTCTGGCCAACCGTACCCAGACAGTGAAGTTGGGTAACTTCTATTCTCCTGTCTCTGCACTCCCCTGTGGAGTTCCCCAAGGTTCCTCGCTAAGTACAACGCTATTTAATATCTATGTAGCAGACTTAGCGAGGGTAATAAAGGCCCATGGGTTGCGACTTACATCCTACGCAGACGACACCCAACTGGTTCTGGCGATCCACAAGGACGGACCAGCGGTGACAGCTAATTTTCAAAGGGCCATGCTTGCTGTCAGTACCTGGATGTCCTCCAATTGTCTGAGGCTTAACTCAGACAAAACCTTGGTCATGACCTTTGGTAAACTCTACCCGGACTGGTCTTCCACTTGGTGGCCTAACCAGCTGGGCTCTCCACCTGTCCCAGTTGAAAAGGCTATAAACCTGGGAGTCATTTTTGACAGCAAGTTGTCATTTAACCTTCATGTCAACAAGGTTATGTCATCTGCGTTCTTTATTCTAAAGAAAATTAGGAAAATACTGCCTTACCTCCCCACCTCAGCTGGGAAGACCCTGGTCTCCACGCAAGTGTTTTCCAAAATTGACTATGGGAATGCCCTCTTCCTTAATACTCAGAAACTCGTTCTATCTAAGTTGCAGTCCATACAGAATGCGGCTGCAAGAATTCTTCTTGACATCCCCCGCCGTCAGCCAACCACCTAAGCCATTCGTCACCTGCATTGGCTAAGAGTAGAGGGCCGTATTAAATTCAAGGCCCTCTGCATCACCTACAAGGCAGTGCATGGCGTCGGTCCAAAGTTTCTGATTGAAGCGTTCCAGTTGTATAGCCCCAAGAGACAGCTGAGATCCGCCAACACCTGCCTGCTTTCGGTACCTCGCACGAGAACGGCAACCTGGGGAGACAGGCGCTTCTTGGTTGCCACACCCAAACTTTGGAACCTTCTGCCACTAACCATAAAAACTGCCCCCAATATGATGAGCTTTCGTAGGCTCTTAAAGACATGGATGTTCAACCAGTAAGCCTGCTGCTCGGTCTCTCTATCCGCCACATGCACCGAGACAACTTCGGGTATTTGTTTGCGCAATAAAAATCTCGAAAATAAACAAATAAATAAATAAATAAATAGGGAGATGATGGATGGCGCTTATACTTTTCAGACACTCACCCCACTTTAGAGAACTTGGTTGAATCCATCATCGTTCTTTAGCTCACTTCGCCACCCCATTTCAGAGACATCTGTATGCAAATCTATCTTGACTGTCTGCCTTATGGGAACAGTCCAGCCCGAACTGCCATGCCATGTCTACCCTGGATTGGAAACAAGCATCCTGGGACCGATTTCGAGCTGAAAGTCCTCATCAGTCAGCCACCTTGAATTCAGTAGCAAAGTGAGCAAGGGACCCAAGTCTGGGCACACCATGCCAACTTAGGGCAAACAAAGCAAACAAAAGGAGATGATGGACAGAGCGCTGAAACTTCTCAGACGCTCACCTCCAGTCACAGATTTTGGTTGAATCCATCATCATTCTTCAGCTCACTTCGCCAACCCTGTTCAGATACAGCTATTTGCAAATCAGTCATGAGCCTGTGCCTCATGGGACATTACAGCCCAAACTGCTAAGCCATGTCTTCTCTGGACTGGAAACAAGCATCCTGGGACCAGTGTTTTAGGCTAACAGCCCTCATCATCCAGGATAGCTTTAATTCAGGCAAAGTGACCAAGGGACACACGCCAGGGCTTCAACTGCCAACTTAGAGCAAAAAAAGCAAACACAAGGAGAGGATAAACGGAGCGCTGAAACTTTTCAGACACTCACCACCAGTCACAGATCTGGGCTGAATCCATCATTGTTCTTTAGCTTACTATGCCACCCCAGTTCAGACACAGCTATATGCTAATCAGTCTTGACCCTGTGCCTCTTGGGAACAGTCTCACCCAATCTGCCAACCCATGTCTTCCCTGGACTGGAAACAAGCATCCTGGGACCAGTTTTGGCCTAATATCACTCATCAGCCAGGCTAGCTTTAATCCGGGCAAAGTGAGCAAGGGACCCACATCTGGGCATACCCTGCGAACTTTGGGCGAACAAAGCAAGCACAAGGAGATGATGGACCTACCGCTGACATTTTTCAGGCGCTCATCCCCAGTCACCGATGTTGGTTAAATCCATCATCGTTCTTTAGCTCACTTAAGCACCCCTGTTCAGACACAGCTATATGCAAATCTGTTTTGACCAAGTGCCTCATGGAAACATGGCTGAGTTCAAACTGGAATGCCATGGTGAGCAAAAAAATGACGGATTTGGGACCAGATCTCTGTACTGGGGTGAATGTATGACATTGTTTTGTTCATCAATTTTCCATTATTGAACTATTTTGAGCCAGTGAACCTTTCAATTGGGATGATGTCATAATGAATTCAAAGTATTATATTATGTTCGTTAAGAATATATTTATGTTTCAGGAATAGGATATTAAGAGTCTGTTGAATAATAAATTCTAGACTGACTGACTACTCCTTGTCATGAGGGAATGGTCTACCCATTACCTACCATTTTAATCTTGCGCTGCTTACAATCGGACCATTGGAAGTTAACTAAAACTACACCTTTCAGAATGATGGTAACCTTATACCCTAAGCAAGGGACACTAAAACATAGACTGATTAAACAATTTTGGTAATAACAACTGCAAAGCAAAACAATTCAAGCATATTAAAAAGCAGGTTCATTTGAGAATATTATGGTTACCATCATGGGGTCATGGCCAAGCCACAATTAGAAATGTCTGCACCTTAGCAAGCTCTGGCTACTTCTCGCCATTCAACTGTGATCCTGTCATTACCTAGGCCCATCCTACTCTCACTAAGCAGTGCCTCACCACAAAAATTTGCTTGCGGCTTAGAGGATGAATTTTGCAGTGTGATGGGCCAGACCAAGATTAGAGAGGTGACGGATAGCCCAAACTGGTAACCGGCCCAAGATGGTGACAACATCACTGCAGGGGAGCCTGGGACTGTTGTAGCAGTGCATCACACATGAACCTAACTGCTGGCCTGCCTCTGTTGAGATGGCGCAGACTGCTAGGTCCCTGCAATCCTGGAGACCCAGACGAATGTCAACACGGTGGAGGAGAGATGAGAAGGAGAGGCGGTGGGGCTTGCTGTTCCCTCTGAGCCTGTAAGCAGCGCTATTTCAGAGCTACTGATGGATATGGCAGGCTACACACGCTGCCTTCTCTATTAAGCCGTGGCTCAGAGAGGCCATGAACTTTAGGCCCCCATGGAGGCCTGTCGGATCAGGAAGACAAACATAAGGTGTGAACAGGGCAAGAAGGAAGACCCTTGAAAGTCTCACTAGCCTGCAGTGCTCAGTGCTCCGACCACTGGTAACAGAGACCCTGGGGATTGAGGCCTATTGCAAACAGGACGGCTACGGCCCATGGCTGGGGTATAGGCCCCAGGAGTCACCACTGAGGGAGTCAGCAAAGGCGTCCCTGCCTCTTCTTTAACCAATGACCCAGAACCCCCATTAGAAGGCACCAGTGGCCCAACATCCCCCTCCTTCAGGCAGCCCACACTGACATAAAACCCTGCTTGAACCTACAGAGGCTCCTCTGAAGCAGACTCCCACTGACCCAGTACCCTGCCACACAAGGAGGATCGCCAAGGAGATGGAGAGCACCGAGAGGATGCTGCAGATTGCACCTGGGGATCGTGATAGATTGGCTTTACCAGATCAACAAGGGAACCTGGGGGATGCCCCCATTTGAGTCAGGAATGAACCCCACCATATGTGGACAAGATACAATTTAATGAGTAGGGACCAAGCAGACGGATTCCTGCCCCAGACAAACTGCATTGTATCCTGAACACCATTACTTCCAACAGGAAGACCCTGAAAGCAAAAATAGACCATTTGGTGATAGATATGAGCATTCTCCGTGATGACCATTTCAAACTAGAGGACAAAGGGAAAATTATGAAAATGCCTTACATACTGTGAACCCTATCAAAGATGGTTTGAAGAGACAGGTTGAGTCACTCATCAAAACAGTAGCCCAGCTAGATAAAAGGGCAACAGACACAGAGGGGCACAGTAGACACAACAATGTGGGATTTGTAGGCCTTCAAGAAGGGGTAGAAGACAATGACAAGGTGGAATACCTGACAACACAGATCTACACCACTGTGGCCCCATAGAGACTATCCCTATTCTTTGTACTGGAAGGGGTGCACAGATTGAAAGCCAAACCCCCAATGCTGGGGGCAGAATCATGCCCATTGTTAGCCAGACTACTCAATTATAGAGCTAGAGAATCTCTGCTATGAGCTGCAAAGGTATCAGGCGCTCCGCCTGCCGCTGCTTGTGCCCCCCACCTGCCGCTGCTCTCAGCCTCGCTGAGCCTTCCCTCCTTCTGGCCACGACCCCCGCCGTCGCTCGTTGTTGTCCCGCATTTCTGCGACTCGGTTGCTTAGTGTAAAAATTGTACTGTATTTTGTATTTAATTCCTTTGTTTTCCTTCTGCTTGCATTGTTGCCCCCCCTGTGCTGTTTCCCCCTGTGCCCACCCGCCCCGCTACCCGCTTCCCACTTCCCGCCACCGGGAGTGTGGACACGCCCCCTTCCTTCAGTGCCCTCCCCGCTCCCGCCTCCCAGCTGCTCCTCCCTCCCTGCACTTCGCCATAAATGGCGACCGTGCGCACGTGCAGCGTTGACGCGCAGTGGGCGCGCCGACTGAGCGCCAAAGGTAAGCCCGTCTGCGCCCATCTGCGCCTGGACCGCGCCCAGTGCCAGGACCCCTGGCTCCTGCCGACACCAGCCCACCCGCCGGACCTACGACACCACCGAACTTTACGCACTCAACGTCGTCGAATCCCGGGCAGCTATCGAGCCACCCCGAGACGCATCCACGGACCCTTCTGCTGCCACTCCTGCAAGTTCACCTGAATTCGGACCTGCACCACACCAGCACCGACCAAGCGGAGCACCAGCAGCAACCACCTCAAGTGCATCCTGCTCAACACCCGCTCCATCCACAGACACGCCGTCGAGCTCTGGAACCTGCTCGACACCACAGCCCCAGACTTCGCCTTCCTCACGGAAACCTGGATGAACGCCTCCTCAGCGCCCGACATCCCCATCGCCATCCCGGACGGCTACAAGATCATCCGGAGGGACCGCGTCAACCAGACAGGAGAAGGCATTGCCATCATCCACAGGAACACCATCCGCATCACGACCAACACTGACGACACTCTCGCACCTGCCGAACACCTGCACTTCCAGATCCACATCAACCCCAAGACCACCCTCAGAGGCACCCTCATCTACAGACCCCCGGGACCACGCACACAATTCAGCGAAGACATCGCCAACTTCATCAGCCCGCACGCCCTCCTCTCCACTGACTACATCCTCCTTGGGGACCTTAACTTCCACCTGGAGAACAACAACGACCGCAACACCACCACCCTGCTGGACAACCTCACCAACCTCGGTCTCAAGCAGCTGGTGTCCACCCCCACCCACTACGCCAGACACACACTCGACCCCGTGTTCTCATCCAGCAAGGACATCACCTTCAGCCACGCCACTGGACTCCACTGGATGGACCACAGCTGCGTCCACTTCAGCTTCAGAAGGACCACAATCCACCACCACCAGCAACAAGTTGCACGGAGAAACTGGAACAAGATCACAGTCAACCAGCTCGTGACTTCCCTGAGCATGAACCCTCCCACCAGCGCAACAAACCCAAGCCAGGCGGCCACCAACCTTGTGAAGTGGATCAGCAATTGCGCAGATGACCTCGCCCCTCTGAAGACCCCGCCTAGCAGACCCAGCAGCAAGAAAGCCCCATGGTTCACCGACAAACTCAAGAGCTCCAAGAAGAACTGCCGAGCACACGAGAAAGCCTGGCGCAGAGACCCAACACCGAACAACATGACTGCCCTCAAGCTCGCCACCTGAAAACACCACCAACTGATCTACGCCACCAAGAAAACTGCATTCAAGGAACGACTGGACAACAACGCACACAACAGCAAGGATCTCTTCAACATCGTTAAAGAGCTCTCCAACCCCAACGTCAGAAACAACAACATCACCCCTTCGCAAGACCTCTGCAACTCCCTCGCCTCCTACTTCCACAACAAGATTGCGGATATACACAACAGCTTCAGCACTCAA
Organism: Lissotriton vulgaris; assembly: GCF_964263255.1. Taxonomy (NCBI): domain Eukaryota; kingdom Metazoa; phylum Chordata; class Amphibia; order Caudata; family Salamandridae; genus Lissotriton; species Lissotriton vulgaris. Next base: position 1,290,537,259 of record NC_141689.1, on the reverse strand, counting down.
CCGACGCACGCCACGACTGAACCACCGCCCCCCACCACCACCCTCCGCGCCTGGACCCCGATCAGCACCGAAGACACCATCCGCACGATGAACTCCATCCACTCCGGATCTCCGACCGACCCCTGCCCTCACCACGTCTTCAACAAGGCCGACGCTGTCATCGCACCCCACCTGCAGGACATCATCAACACCTCCTTCGATACCGCTACCTTCTCGGAGAGCTGGAAGCACGACGAACTCAGCGCTCCACTAAAGAAGCCATCAGCCGGCCCCACCAACCTCAAGAACTACTGCCCCATCTCGCTGCTCCCGTTTCCTGCAAAAGTCATCGAGAAGACCGTCAACAAGCAGCTGGCCGCCTTCCTCGAGACAAAAGGATCCCTCGACCTCTCGCAGTCTGGCTTCCGGGCCAACCACAGCACCAAGACCGCCCTGATCGCAGCCACCGACGACATCCGAGCCCTGCTCGACAACGGAGAAACAGCGGCCCTCATCCTCCTAGACCTCTCCGCGGCCTTCGACACTGTCTGCCACCGTACCATAGTGCAGCGCCTCAGCAATCCAGGAGAAGGCACTGGAATGGATCATCTCGTTCCTCGCCGGAAGGACGCAGAGGGTCTGCCTCACCCCGTTCAGATCAGAAGCCACCGAAGTCATCTGCGGCATTCCTCAAGGCTCCTCGCTCAGCCCAACCCTCTTCAACGTCTACATGCGACCCCTCGCAGCCATCGCACACCAACACAACCTCAACATCATCTCCTATGCCGACGACACCCAGCTGATCCTCTCCCTCACCAATGACCCCGCCACCACCAGAGCCAACCTACACGAAGGGATGACAGACGTAGCCAAGTGGATGATGAACAGCCGCCTGAAACTGAACTCGGACAAGACGGAAGTCCTCATACTGGGATCTTCACCCTCCACCTGGGACAACTCCTGGTGGCCCCCCGCCCTGGGCAGCGCACCCAAACCAACAGTCCACGCACGCAACCTGGGCTTCATCCTGGACTCCTCCCTCTCCATGACCAGACAAGTCAACGCCGTCTCCTCGTCATGCTTCAACATTCTGCGCATGATACGTAAGATCTTCCGGTGGATCCCCACCGAGACCAGGAAGACGGTCACCCAGGCCCTCGTCACCAGCCGTCTGGACTACAGCAACTCCCTCTATGCCGGAACCACCGCCAAACTCCAGAAGAGACTCCAGCGGATTCAGAACGCCTCAGCACGACTCATCCTGGACATCCCCCGTCGCAGCCACATCTCCAGACACCTGAGAGATCTGCACTGGCTCCCGGTCAACAACAGAATCACCTTCCGTCTCCTCACCCACCCAAACAAAGCCCTACACATCCAAGGCCCAGGATACCTCAACAGCCGCCTCAACTTCTACGCTCCCACACGCCAGCTTCGATTGACCGGCCACGCCCTCGCCGCAGTCCCCCGCATCCGAAGAGCCACCACAGGAAGAAGGTCCTTCTCCTACTCGGCCGCCAAGACCTGGAACTCCCTCCGACCCACCTCCGCCTGACCCAGGACCACCTTGCCTTCAGGAAGCAGCTCAAGACCTGGCTGTTCGAGCAGTAGCAGACCCCCCCTCCCCTAGCGCCTTGAGACCCTCCAGGTGAGTAGTGCGCTATATAAATGCTTTGATTGATTGATTGATTGATTCTAAAGGTCGACAATAGCACTCTCACCATCTTCCTGGACTATATGCTAGCCATTCAATGCACAGAGCCTCATTAGTGGAAGAGAAACAGGCACTCAGAGAGTTGGGCCTTCAATAAATGTTACTGTTCCCGTCATGACTCAAGCTAATTGTGGATGACGGCAAACTTTTTTTTGATAACCCAGTGGATGTATGGAACTGGATCAATAAACATCAAATGGGCTAGATGGCACTTCCACTTGTTCCTCACCCTGACTGAAGAGGTGATTTAGGTCACGCTCCGCAGGAAGTTGCCCGACTAGGAGATCTTGACAGGGTGGCAGCTCTGGAGGCTCAGAGCCACATAAGTAGCTCACCCTGCATGACATTGGGGTCCATCTGTGGGACGCATCCCATGCTGGCACTGACTCTGACCTGTCTTCAGAGGACCCCGCCCAGGGCAAGGGCTGGATCCTGCGCTCAGCCAACAATCTTTGAAAAAGTTCCTTCTGAGTCCATCTACCATCACATCTGGAGGACCTGAGTATCAAAGTGAAAATATATTGCCCTCTAAGATGGTGAATGGCTGGTGGCCTGTTCCAGTTTATGCAATGGACCCCTCTACTGGAGTTCCTTGATGGATTTTGCAGCTGGGTCACTGTTGCACATGTTAATGGTTTGCATAGTTTTGGGAACCTAGCCATTGTTTTAGCACCCTGAGAGTTGGGGACTGTTTATTTCAGTTCCACAGGGACATAATGTTCAGGGTGTCATGGCACACAAGTGATCCACTTGAATGGTACAGCTCCAGATGCCAAAATGTGAGCCTGCAGGTCATGTACTTGGGGGACAGGGTCATAGCAAGTGTCCTGGCTTCAGTATGACTTCCTTGTCCCATAGTTATACCATCCTTACATGGAATATCAGCGCCGTACTTTCAGCCTGCAAATGATATCAGGTATATTGTATCTGAAGAGGAGGGGTGTTGATTTGGCCATACTCCAGGAAACTCACTTAGCTGGACCCGAAATCTCCAGATTGTAATGGAGATGGAGGGGATGGATTTATGCTATCAGTTGTTCCTCTTTTGCTAGGGGAACATTTATATGAATCAGGACAGGGGTACCAATCCACTGCTCTTTACAAAGGCTAGAAAAAGAGGGCAGATACACAATCATTCACCAGGCTCTAGACGTGGCAACAATAGAAAATGGCAGCATTTATGTCCTTAATATTAACCAGATTCCATTCTTGGAGTCCTTAGAGCTGATATTGGGCCATACTACACACATGGAAAGAATACTAGGTGGAGAATATAACTACATGATAGACATCTCAACTGAATCGGTCCACCTCCCTGCCCTTTGACTCCCCTACTCGGAGGGTGAGTGGCCAGTGGTTTATGGGAATGGGTGGAGAACTGAAATCTACTAGATCTTTGGAGACATAGGCATATAAAAACAAGGAGGTATACATTTTATTCCCCAGTGTATCACTTACCTGTCAGACTGGATACCCTATTGGTTTCACCAGCCATGGCGGGAATATCCTCCCGGACAGAATACCTGGCTCACACCTTCTCAGACCACACCCCCTCCTGATATGCTTAAGCTGGGAAAGGAGTGTAGCTGATTCCTACAAGGTGGCTTCATCCTGAGTTGCTGCAAGACCCAGCATTCAGAGATTCTTTAGCAAACACTATACAGGAGTACATCCAACACAGTAAGGACTCTGCATTCTCATTTACAGTTTGGGAGACAATTAAAGCAGAGGTCAGAGGACATGGTATGGGTAAACAGATTGGCAGCAGCAAGTCACTACAGTTGGAGCTCACATGGCTTGAGGATACACTGAGTGACATGGAGTTCAGAGTGTTCTTAGATTTCGTCTGGTGACCGGACCATCTGGCTTGAAGAAATGCCATGCCGAAGTGGTGCAGAGGCTTTCCCCTTTTTCTCACAAAGAATACATGGAAAGATAGAACAAAGATCGGGCACAGTGGGGTAACTTCTAGCACAACTAGTAACTCCAGAGTGCTGTGCACACACAGTACGAGCACTCTGAAACAAAGATGACACACTGAAACAAAGAACACAGAATTTACACAACATATTTGTGCAATACTATAACATATATAGCAGGTTTAGTCTGGCTGAGGGAAAAGGTATAGAACAATTCCTGGACAAAGCCACCCTGACCACGTAACCTGAAAAACAATTTGTGGATGCTTGGCTTAGCCGGCTGCAAGATGGCTGCACCTTGAGTGGGCTTTGTCGGCCAGTGCTACAAGGGGATCGATTCATCAGCGGTTTCTCATACAGCTGTGAAGGGAATGATTGCCTGGGATGCTGCTAGGACCTGTGAGAGTGGGCGGAGCTGATCGTGTGGAGGATACAGCGGCAGTGAGATGGCGCTGCAACAGGGCACTTTGACCAGGCGTATGCCCTGTGAGAAGTTGGCCTGGTATATGATGCTCACTAGTTCTAGTGATCACCTTGTACCATGCCAAGCAACCCTTATGATGATTGGTTGTAAGTCAAATTTATAGACCAGCTATCCTAGAGGTAGCGTGGACAAAGCAGTCTTAGGCTAAACTCTGTAAAGGCATGTGAAGCAAGCTGTTTTACCATAAACAATCCCCTTGAATACAAATGAAAGGACACCACACAGATATATATTGAAAAATATATATATATTTATTTACTACAAATCCTCTATACTCTTTATGAGCACAGAAGCAAATGCGTTAAAACAAAACACAGTTTAAATACACAAAAGTTGTCACAATATGGATGAGCCCTAGGGGCCACCTAAACCATATACTAAAATAGTGGTATAAGAACCACCTAGCTGAAAGGAAGTAGGCCTAGGGCCTTGGGAATCGCTGGAGCTGTTCGGGACTAACAGTGAAGAAGTCAGGAAAGGCCCGCGGGACTCGGGTGCAGCGCTTAAAGTGCATGCATACACCAATGCAATGTCAAAGGTGCGTAAAAGATAGAAAGTTAGTGTTTAAGGAACCTTTGAGTGACCTATAAGGATGAAACTTAAGACCTAAACACTAGAGGTGTATACCAGTGTAGGAACACTGGCATTGCTGAGTTACCTCACCGACAGGAAGCGGGTGTACGGGTGCAAAGTAGTGTCGGGTTTCGTCATGCAGGTCGATGGTGCTTGGAGCTGAAGATGCTGCAGGCATTGAGAAGAGAAGAGTTCCGGTGGATCCAAGGGTAGATCTGGAGTGGTGAAGACCTGAAAGCAGAGGGGACAATGTTCAAGGTCACTAGCCAGTGACTACCGTGGAACCAGGACGGAACCAGGCGATGTTGGGTGCAAACAGGCGATGAGGTGAAGATTGTCTCTGCAGCCACGTGGACACGAAGAGGTCAAGGATGTCCAGGCATTGGTCACTAACTGTCGTTCAAAGGTTCTAGCTGTTGGCGGTGTCGGCTTCTTGATCAGAGCAAACAGGCCTTGGCTAATGCAAGTCACGCAGGAAATGATGCAAGCTTCTCACTCGGACCAGCAAGGTCAAAGCGGGTGCTCCTTTTTACAGGAGCGAGGGAAAGTCTAGATCAACCAGAAACTCAGTGTTGATTTCGGATTTCGTCACCAAGATGGCCGCTAGCCACGTGGCAAGTGGCCGGGATGGCGCTTTGAGTGACAAGATGCAAAAGGACCCCACACAGATCGTGGGGATGCTGGGGGGCTGATCTTCGGTGCAAATGATGCTCGTTGGTTGGGCTACTCAAACCCCGGAGCACAGCTTCGAGGGTGCCTCAGGTGCTGCGCAGTCAGCTTCTCGGGGGTCTTTCGAGAATTCCAGCCCCACATCTCTCGGTGCCTCCACGGGTCTCTTCTTTTCAGGGACTGTGGATCGGGCTCTGAGATGTCTGGGAGTCTGAGTCTCGTCAGGCTCTGGGCTCGGGCTCCGGCAGGAGGCAGCAGCAAAGCAGACATTGAGTTGCTGGATGGTGCCTGTGTTCACACGGTGGCCACTCCTAGGCCACAAGGGAGATGCACTTCAGTCTTCTGTGCAGCAGAATGTCGAAGTCCAGTCGTCTTCTTAGTTTCAAGTTGATTTCAGGATGATCTGAGGTGCTATGGCACTGCTCCCACTCTTATTCCCAGTCTGAGGGTCGGATCACCTGCTAGCACCTGGAAGGGGGGCGGCTACACCCCCTTTCCTTTGTCCAGCTGCGCGCCAGGACTGGGGCTGGAAAGCACAAGGACTGGTTTGGACTGGCTTATGCACGACGACACCTTGTGTGCCCCGGGCATGTCTGATTCTATTCAGCCATGTCCTACCCAATACACAAAATTCTGTCTGGGGTGGTGCTCACACCTCCCAAGGCAGGAAACCCTTTGTCCAAGGCTCCCTCGCTGGAAGGACTCCCAGCAGCAGGAGGTCAGACTTGTGTCTGTGGTGGCAGCATCCATTTTGTGACGCTGAGGCTCGAGTTTAACTTTAACTAGGGTTCAGGTTATGTACATGTCGTGTCCCTCTAGAAGGGTGGAATGCTATCCCAGTCAACAGGACTGTTGAGGGGGTAGTATTCCAAATCGTATGACACCTTACTCGACATGTTTTGATAAAGCCAAACCAAAGATAGCATATAACCGCGAGGATTATAATGCACTTAAGAGTATATGGTATGGCAATATCTCAGAACAGCTAAGGGAGTTGTTCCAGACAGCTGCAGACAGGCTCAGCTCATGCTAGAGCACAATCTCACATGAAACCACGCACTCTGCCTGCAGGATTGTTAAGGCCTGCCATAGGAGTGACTTATAGGTTAGCATGTGTCCAGTTAGGTTTAGATATAGGTATACTATATCTAAGTAAGGGGTGATTACACCAACTTACCCCAGCTGAGTGATCAGCCAGTTGTGTGAAATATGGAGGCCAGGCCAAGGGTGGCACAATACATGCTGCAGCCCCTGGTAGGCCTTGGATACACCTATGCCCTGGGTACCTGTAGTACACTGTTACAGGGGCCTATAAGGTGAACCAGTTCCAATTGTGTCTGCACCTAAGGTACATGGAGTCCATTTTAAGGAGAGAGCAGTTAGCCTGGGGCCCTGAATAGCAGGATCCCAGGCCAACTAAGTCAAAAACCAGCTAAACACTAGGCAAAAAGTTTGGGGGTAACCATAGTCAGATATCCACCTTCCTACACAACCCCTCCCAAACGAAAGGAGATAAGGCTATCCTTGACCAGGTAAGCCTATATTGCCTAAGTGGCCATAAAAGGAAGTACCAGCTCTGGCTTGGTTACCCCCTGTCTCATGGTCCACTAAGCAATCCCTCACCCTAAGGGTATCTGAGGGTCTCCATTGCCATCCCGGAAGGATACAAGATCATCCGTAAGGACCGCATCGAGCAAACAGGAGGAGGCATCGCTATCGTCCATAAGAACTCCATCCGCATCTCAACCAGTTCTGACGCCAACCTGGCCAGCGCCGAACACCTCCACTTCCAGATCCACACCGACCCCAAGACCACACTCAGAGGCACCCTCCTCTACCGGCCTCCAGGACCTCGTGCACAATTCAGTGACCACATCACTGACTTTATCTCCCCTCACGCCCTCCCCTCCGAGGACTACATTCTATTGGGAGACCTCAATTTTCACCTGGAAAAGAGCAATGACAGCAGCGCCACCACCCTTCTGGACAATCTTGCCAACCTCGGACTCAAACAACTGGTCACTACCCCCACCCACATTGCTGGTCACACACTCGACCCTATCTTCACCTCCAGCAAACATGTCTCCTTCAGTCACACCACAGCTCTTCACTGGACAGACCACAGCTGCGTTCACTTCTCATACAATAAGACCACAATCCACAACCATCCTCAACCCACCATGCGAAGAAACTGGAACAAAATCACCATCAACCAGATCTCCTCATCGCTTCTTCAAAACCCTCCTGTCCACTACTCAAACCCCGACCAAGCAGCCATTAACCTTACCCAATGGATATCCAACAGCGCCAACATCCTAGCACCACTGAAAAGACGTCAAAGCAAACCAGGCAGCAAAAACGCCTCCTGGTTCAACGATGATCCTAAGAAATCGAAGAAACACTGTCGTTCCCTCGAGAAGGCCTGGAAAAAAGACCCAAACACCAGCACCAGGGACGCCTTCAAAAACGCCACCCGCATACACCACCAACTATTCCGATCTGCCAAGAAAGCCGCATTCAAAGACCGTCTAGATAACAACGCCCACAACAGCAAGGAATTATTCAACATTGTTAAAGAATTTACCAACCCTTCAGCCAACTCCAACGACATCACTCCCTCTCAAGCCCTCTGTGACTCCCTAGCTTCCTTCTTCCACAACAAAATTGCAGACATCCACAACAGCTTCGACAACCAACCCGAAGACCAACCCACCCAACCTTCTGCCGCACCCTTGAACATCCTCAATGACTGGAACCCCATCTCCACTGAGGACACCATCCGCCTGATGAACTCCATCCACTCAGGATCCCCAACTGACCCATGCCCTCACCAAGTTCTTCAACAAAGCAGACTCCATCATAGCTCCACACCTCCGAGACGTCATCAACTGCTCCCTTTACTCCGCCACCTTCCCGGAAAGCTGGAAACACGCAGAACTCAGCGCCCTTCTGAAAAAACCCACAGCTGACCCCACCAAACTCAAAAACTACCGCCCCATCTCGCTTTTTCCATTCCCGGCCAAAGTCATCGAGAAAGCTGTCAACAACCAACTCGCCTCCTTCCTCGAAACCAACAAATCCCTCGACCCCTCACAGTCCGGCTTCCGAGCCAAACACAGCACTGAGACCGCACTTATCGCAGCAACAGACGACATTCGAACTCTACTGGACAATGGAGACACAGTCGCCCTCATCCTCCTCGACCTCTCCGCTGCCTTCGACACAGTCTGCCATAGCACCCTTCTACAGCGCCTCAAAAACGTAGGAATCCAAGGAAAAGCACTGGAATGGATCACCTCGTTCCTCACCGGAAGAACACAGAGAGTCCGCCTCCCACCATTCAAGTCAGAAGCCTCTGAAGTCATCTGCGGCGTGCCACAAGGATCGTCACTCAGCCCCACCCTCTTCAACGTATACATGAGCCCCCTCGCGGCCATCGCTCGCCAACACAATCTCAACATCATCTCCTACGCTGATGACACTCAACTGATCCTATCACTCACCAAAGACCCTAACACCGCCAAAACCAACTTACACGAAGGAATGAAAGAAGTAGCCGAGTGGATGAAGCACAGCTGTCTGAAACTGAACTCAGACAAAACAGAAGTCCTCATCCTAGGCACCTCCCCCTCCGTCTGGGATGACTCTTGGTGGCCAGAAGCCCTTGGAAAAGCACCCATCCCGACGGACCACGCACGGAACCTGGGCGTCATCTTGGACTCCTCACTCTCGATGACCAGACAAGTCAACGCCGTTTCATCATCTTGCTTCAACATTCTTCGCATGCTCAAAAAAACATTTCGCTGGATCCCCACCGAAACCAGAAAAACGGTCACCCGCGCACTGGTTACGAGCCGACTGGACTACGGAAACACACTATACGCCGGTACCACCGCAAAACTCCAGAAAAAACTCCAACGCATCCAGAACGCTTCAGCCAGGCTCATACTAGACATTCCGCGTAAAGAACACATCTCTGGTCACCTGAAAATCCTCCACTGGCTCCCCGTAAATAAGAGAATTACCTTCCGCCTCCTAACCCACGCACACAAAGCACTTTACGAACTTGGACCCGAATGCCTCAACACACGACTGTCCTTCTACACCCCCTCCCGTCAGCTACGATCCTCCAACGAAGCCCTTGCCACTGTTCCTCGCATCAACAAAACCACCATGGGAGGTAGATCCTTCTCCTACCTGGCAGCTAAAACCTGGAACTCTCTTCCCACTCACCTTCGCCTTACTCAGAACCACCTAGCATTCAGAAAACAACTTAAAACTTGGATATTCGACAAGTAATTCCCCACCCTTCCTCTAGCGCCTTGAGACCCTATGGGTATGTAGCGCGCTATATAAATCTCTTGACTTGACTTGACTTGACTACCTGTGGTGTGTCTTGGCAAAGTTAAAGGCTGATTTTGAGATGGAGTACTGAAGTGAGATTCCTCTGTAGGACTCATCTTCCTCCAATCACTCTCCACCATGTGTGCCTTTCTTTCTTTGACTGAGTTGCACTGTGCTCTCAGGGTCAACCTCTGGCTACCTAAAGCTTTGGTTGGCTTACTGGAGGGACAGTTCAGGTTTGGGCCCTTTGGGTCCCAGGTTTGGCTGTGCCCAACAATATCCATCTGGGGGAGGTCCCTAACTACTTTTAAGGGGGATCCCTCAGGAGTTTTTAAAGTTTTCACCTGGCTAAGGCTGCTAGCTTTGGTGCCCCTAATCTGCTGATGGGGGAGGTTTATTTGACAGGGGGCCCTTTGGGGCTCACTGTTCTTCTTGTCCTCTGCAGCCCTTGGATGAGTAAGGCAAGGTAGAGAGGGGCAAGTTACCTGCTCCAGACTGGGTCCCACCTGAGAAGGGTCCACTGCCATCAGGGGCTCTGTCAGGCTAGGCCTAACAACCTCTGGGACAGTTCCTTCATCAGGGGTAAGATCAGTTCCCTGAGGAGGCTGATCCTTTCCTAAAGTCTGGTGGGAGGGAGATTTCTCTTCCTCCTCAATGCTCTCTGTTTGGGTGGAGTGATCCATTTTTAGGGCTTAACAACACAGGTATCAGTTTGAGTTTGGGCTGTGGCCATCACAGCCCTGCCAACCTTTTCAGGAAGGGACTCAGTTTGGGTATGGGCTGTTACCATCACAGCCCTGCTAATCTTTCCAGGAGGGAAGTTATCTAAAGATGGGGCTGAGGTTTGCTCAGCCCTACCAACCTTTTCAGGAAGGACATCTTGGATTGGGGCTGTAGCCATCACAGACCCACTAACCTTTCCATGGAAATTTACCATTCTAGAATGGGTTTGCTGTTCAACTTCAGCCCAGGCTGAGATTTCCAAATCATTACCATGGAGGCAATCTACAGGCAAGTTTGCTGACACTGCCACTCTCTTTGGGCCAGTGACACCTCCCCAGCTAAGATTGACTACTGCCATGGGATGTTTGGTTTCTATTCCATCAATGTTTGTCACCTGATATGTGGTATCAGGTAAAAGTTGCCTTGAGGGGACTAGACATTCAGCCACCATGGTGATGCTAGCCCCTGTGTCTCTGAAGGCCTCAACTTTCAAGCCATTGATGAGGGGCTCCTGTCTGTACTTGCTCAAAGTGTTTGGGCAAGCAGTGAAGTTGGCAAACCCTATGCCAGTTTCATAGACAAGGGTATCTGAGGTAGGGGACCTGGTTAGACCAGAATCCACATGAGCTCCAAAGGTAAACCCACCCAAATTCTTGGGGGTGCTCCCACCACCTGGGGGACCACTGCTAACAGTGACAGGAGGTGTTGGAGCATTACCTGGAGGTATATTTTCCTTATTACCATTCTTGGGACAACAGCTGTCTGTTTTCCAATGTCCAACCTGTTTACAGGTATGGCAGTAAGGCGTTATCTCTGTAGAGGAAGTGTTCTGGGGCCCACCCTTTTCATTGGAGGTTTGGGGCCCTGGGGAAGTCTACTCTTTAGTTTTATCCCCACCTTTCTCTTGAGGCTTGGTAGTCTCTTTCTTTTGGTCACCACCCTGGTTCCTAGGCCTGATCCTGGTTCTGACCCATTTGTCTGCCCTCTTACCCAATTCTTGTGGAGAGGTCAGATCAGAGTCCATCAGGTGCTGATGTAGAAGCTGATTTTGACAATTACTTAAGATTTGCTCTCTCATAATTAAATTATACAATCCTGTATAGTCTGTAACCTTACTTCCCAGCAACCAGCCCTCCAGCGCCTTAGTGGCACATTCAACAAATTCAGACCAGTCCTGAGTCTGTGTCTTCTGGGTCTCTCTGAACATTAACCTGTACTGTTCAGTGGTTAAGCCTAACCCATCAATCAGAGCACTCTTCAGTACCGGGTAGTTTCTAGAATCCCCATCACTAACTGTGAGGAGTCTGTCTCGGCCTCTACCTTCAAAGGAGAGCCACACGATTGCTGCCCACTGCTCCTGAGGGATCTGCTGTACTCTGCAGGCTCTCTCAAGTGCAGTTGTCCATTTGTGGATATCATCTACATCTTTGTAGGGGGGCACAATCTTACTCTGGTTTCAACTATCATAGGACCTGTCTTTATCCTTTGGGATAATGCTGCCACCAGTGGGTACTAACCCACTCTCTCTAGGCTGTGTTGCTCTAGCAAGTTTCTCTTGGGCCAGGGCAACCTCTAGTTCCCTCTTCTGGATCCTAGGCTCAGCCTCTCTCATGTTGGCCTCATGTTCCTTTCTCTGAGGGCTAGTCATCCCCCTTCTGGAGTGACCATGAGAGCCTCTAGAAGCTTGGGAGGTATTGGATTCACCTGAGTGATTCCTTCTCCTCCTTTGCTCCTGGGTAGGTCCACTTGGGGGTCTGGGTAAGGTCATCCTTAGCTCAGTCCCAAATACACTTAAGTTAGCCTGGGTAAGCCTGCTGGCTGGCACCTGACTAAGTGTACCATCATCAGAGTCACTGCTCCCTCCTTCTGTCTCCTCTTCTTCCTCCTCCTCATCAGGCTGAGTATCTCCAGTGACTTGGTCATCCTCATCTATCTGGACTACAGGTACAGGGGTGTTAGTATTGTCATCTTCAGTGGGAGAGCCTCCTTGATCATTCCCTGTGGGGTCTGCTTTAGAGGTCTTTAGAGCTTCAGACTGGTCTAAAAGCTCTCTAAGGTGGTCTGTTGTAAGATTTGGACCCGTCTTGAGACCTCTTGAGGCACAAAGCAGCCTCAATTCCTTAAAATTAAGCATAGCAAATTTGGATGGTGCCCTTGGAGGGTCACTCTCAACAGGGACAGGTCCAGTGGACCCCTCTGCTCCAGACATTGCTCTAGCGTGGGTGGATATGTTGCAATCTACCTACACTGGTGTTTACCTACTAAACCTATCTAGTAGTTGTAGTCAGGGTGTGCTACTCCCTATCCTCTACAACAACTAAGTTCAGTAGAACTTAAGTATACTAGTCTTGTTTTATATGTACCTAGCAGGTACCTGTATGATCTTTCAAATGATACTCTCAAAGATTGTAATGGTAAAACAACAGCAAGCTCAACTCCCAACCACTGCTCACCAATGTGAGAAATTGGCCTGGTACATGATGCTCACTAGTTCTAGTGATGGAGCAAGGATTCGCACGTGAAGCGCCTTGCCCAGTGCAAGAACCTCGCCAAATGTATAATACTACTAAAATCATTGTTTGTCGTTTATTGTACGTTTTCCCAAACACGCGGGTGTCCCCGGATGCTTGCTTGTATGTCTTTTTCATATTAACGAAGCTTGCATTAAGGAAAATGGCTGCTTCGCCGAAATTCAGTCTGCGCATGCGTCGGTCATACCCATGTGATGTGACGCACTCGCATTCTGGAGGGAGTTTTGTGCTCATGCGCACTGTTGCAAAAATGGCCGCTTGTCTCTCACCACGCTTTCTGCTTGCTACCGCTGCTTTAGCCTATCTGTCCTTTCGCACTAAACCATAATGCTATAGTCATTATAAAGTAAGGGTTGGTTAATGTTCTATCATGGTATACAGTGTAATCATTTTGGATGTGATTTTAATTTGTTCTCGCTTACTTTTCATGTACCGCGTCTTTGTGGGTTGGGGCATACGTGAGCAACGCCATCTTGAGGCTCCTCTGAACCCTGTCAGCTGACCAGGGAAAGTCCTAACTGCGCAGAAGCTAAAACTAGCCAGCTGGCTCCTGAAGCTCGATGCGCCTGGGAACCCATCCCGAAGATGCAAGATTGTACCTTGAACTGTCATACACTGTTGCTATATACTGTACTCTTGTATTGTATTCTGTATTCCTATGCCTGGGAAAGTGAACCCGGGGGGCGGGTGTGAAAATCTGAATATTAAATATGAGAAAGCTGAATTTAGGAGGTGGTAATGATCGCACCACCTCTCTTGACCAATCATAATATGAGAAGCTGTCACTTGCAACATTAGTGGGTGGTCTGAGGGTCCCCAAAACTGTATAACTACCCTAGTTTAGCTTAGGAAAATTGTCCGACTTGTCCGAGTAGCAGACCTGTCACTGACCCTACGATCTCAATAGGTGCTCAATCTGAAAGTGCTGCGGAGCACTTTGTCCATACTTTCCACAAACTCCTAAGGGGTGGAAAATCCTAAGTGCTGGCGAAGCACTTTGCTGGGAAATTCGAAAATCCAATCGGGGTTTCTGGCGGATTACTTGCAGAAGGGGGTAACGCAGGCGTTGCTGTCCGAAGCTGTGGGTGTTGGTCGTACCCTGGGAGGCCCAGTCCTTTGACCCGAACCTGAGGGGTATCCTGTCCTGGTCTGTCCGGGGGTTGTACCTGTTCGCATCTGGTGTTCCTTTTCCGAGGGTCCCTGTCCCCGTCTTCCCAACTGACCCGTGGCCAGGGTTGGTCTTCAATCTGAATTAGGTAAATATTGATTGTGGGTTTGCGTATCTCTATCTCTCTATCTCTTTCTTTCTCTCCCTCGTATAATCTATTAAAGCATTTTACCTGTGATTTTGCTCTATTGCCGTTGAAACATCAAGTATATGTGTCTGATCTAGTTGGTTCCTTCTCCCCCCCCCTCCTTTAGGAGCTCATTGATTCTATTATAAGTAATAGCTTGTTCCCATTTTGCCCTTTCCTTTAGTGGATTGCAGTGAACTTAGCAAGAATAGTCTAAAGTGATAAGGATAAGTACATGTTTTTAGGTCCATCCATAACTCTTGTCTTAGTATATAATTGCAGTGATTAGTTCTGTTCTAAGAAACCTACCTCTAGTCTTCCCATATATCCTAATGGTCATATTTTTTGTGCAAAGTTACCTATTGGTGTTGATATTGATGTTTGACATATTATTCTGCATATCGCTTATTGTCTTGGCATCTTCTCTTTGAATCTTCATATAAAGTGTTAAACTTCATCAGGTGTCTGTGGTCATTTTATAGAAAGTGAATAAGTATGTACTGCCGTAAAGAAATGTTTTAGGTTCCTGTCTACTATTTTCCCTTTTAGCTCCAGGTCCGTCGAAAGTTTGTGCCTGTGGTAAGTCAGGTGCATGGTAAGCAGAGGTAATCCTGAACCATTTATTACTCATAGAAGCGTGACAGGGTTTCACCCGGTTCACAGGAATCACTAATTGAAATTGAATGCACGCCGGGGCCCAGTGCGTGTAAGAAATTGGTGACCCGGGTGAACTGCGCGCTCTATCAGTAATTTTCTGGTAGCAGTAGTATGGTTTGGACTAGTTAGATTAGGTAGACAGGGAAATTAAGAAACAAACCGTGAACATAAAATGTGCTGCTGATTTTCTACTATATTGTTTGAAATATTTTGAAATGTTTTAAGGATTTATGTGTAAAAGTATATGATTTTTTTGCATTTTTGCTATAGATATTACATGTTGAATTAACCCAGGATTGTTTGTAAGTGTTCAGTGTAGTCCGAATCCCCGGGGAAGTATTTTAGCTAACGGTGAGCAGAATCCGGTTAGCTGTTGAAGTCACTAGGGTCTGAATCATTAGTGCAGGGTTAAAAGAATAACTGGAAGCACTAATTAGGATCTTTGTTATATCTGAATAATTGATAGCTACGAGTCCGGTATAAAACTTTCATTGCGATATCACCTAGTAAGGGTCGCATACGGAAAGGAGTAGTAGGGTCTCCGAGGCTTGACTGGTACGTAAAATAGTTCACTGGTGAAATCCCGGCTCAGTACATATCCCTGACGAAAGTGGATGAGTCGGAAGAATAACGGGTTCTATATTACTCGAGTGTGAGGTTAGGCAAAGAAGTCTACCCAGAGTGAATGAGAAGTAGACAGAAGTGGTTTACTTGCAGTGAAAGGAAGTTTTTCTATCTCTTTAGAACACTCAGACATAGTGGCAGACGTTGTGTGTTAGTAACTAAGTTTTACATTTGCACTTTAGGAAAAGTTAAAAGTTTCCGTTACCTTGTGAAGGAGGGAGTCAGTCGGAGAGCTGCTCTGACGTCACTCCGTGCCGCGCTGGTATTGGTCAAGACAGCGGGTGTGTAGTGAAGCTGAATTTGTGAAGGAGGGGTGAGTGCCGGAGCGTGAGACTTGTTCTCGTGAAAGGCCGCGCACCCATTGGTTAAGAATTTCTGTATTCACAGACCTGATTGGGTATTGTGAAATAAAAATCGCGCTAGCATTGGAAGTACAAAGGTAAACAAAATTAATCAAGCCGAGTTCGAAGAGAGTCCCGAAGATTATATGTGGTATCCAGATTTTATACCTCATCCCAAATACCTAGGATTTTATAAGGATCAGCTTAGACGAGGTAGACCACACATGATGTATGGAATAAAGAGGAAAATGTCATTTACTGACAAGGTAAAGAATTTCTTCAAACCCGACAAGCCCATTAGGACGAGGGAAGGTGTGCTCATTCCCCCGCCGAATACTCCTGCTTCTTTCATGATGTTTGATAAAGGGTATCACACTTGTGTCTGGTTAGAAAATTGGGCAAAATATACTGTAGATGACGGAGTTCTAGCATTCCCTGTTGAAGGTACCTTTAATGGTCGGATCCTGTTTAACTTAAGGACCCGTATGAATGAATTACACCCTAGACCTAGGTTGACCCAGTACGAAGCTCTGGAGGAATGGGAGATTGAGGCTGCAGAGCGAGATAAACCCCGGATGGATAAGGGAGTGAGTAAATGGTATCCTAAGCTTCCAACGCCAACCAAAGAGCAGAAAATGAAACAGTGGAGGCAATCTATGTTAACTGAAGGACTATTCCCTATGATGGGGGTGTTGGAAGAAAGGAAAGGAAAATGCAAAGAAAAGACCCATCACCTAGCACCTATGGGGGACTTAGATGATGAACACTTGGAAGATTTGCTAATGAAAAATCCACCTCCCTATGATGCAGACTCAGAACCTGTGCCCTCTCGAAATCCCTTTACAAATTATCCCAGATGTAGGAGGGACAGTAATACAGATGGAACAGGGACAGACAGTAAAACCAGTGAAAGGGACGGGTTTTGCAGACCTAAATCCACAGTCCCGAATTATCAGCCATTCGGAGAAGATCCACCTCGATTGGTCACTCCGACAGCTCCGAATATTTATCCGTCCTTAGTACCTCAAGTATTGCATGACAAATCTGCCGGAAGGGTATTAGGAGAAAAAGAGAGAGAGGCCCTGTCTAAACAGCGAGATGAGTTAGTTCGAACCATTGCCCAGATGCATCCCCATCCTGATTCCTTGACTATTCCAGTAACTATTGGTCCAGCTATTCCACTGTATAGAAATGACATGACTAGTCCCCATCCTCCTGTTGTCACCTCAATGCTGCCTACTTCTAGCATCCCGACCCCGAGGAAGGAGGTATTCATAGATGAGGATCAAGAGAGTGAGTGTGAATCTGTGGTTCTGATGGATCTGCCCATTAGAGAATCGAGGGCTAGTATAATAGGGACAAAAAGTCAGCCCAGACAAAAGGAAGAGTTGATTGAAAGTGCAACTGGGACTAAGAGTGCCACCTTGGTTTCCCCAGAAGAATTGGACAAATGGACAAAGGAGCTAGAGAAAGAGGTCACTCCCCAACCCAGAGCATTGGAAATATATAAATTGAGAATAGAAATAGAAGAAATGATGGCTGGGAACGTAGGAGTTGAGCGCCTAAGCTCGTATAATGAAGAAGAGTTACTGTTTATCAGTAAAAATCTTACCCGGAGCGCTAGGTTGCTCCATGAAAAGATAATGGATACAGCAGAAGAAATGGGAATTGATGTTAGTCGCTCCAAAATTCTTCAGAAACCTTACAGAGTGGATTTCTCAGACAAAGATTTAGAAAGCCTGAATGTGATGGGAAAACAGATCCAAGTAAAAGAATTGTTGAAACTCCTGCAGAAGTGGGGCGAGGTGGGGAAGTGGAGGACCCGGTGGGCAAAGAAAAAGGAAAGCAGCAGGGCTGGGTCAGTAACTTCAGAATTCGTATTAAAGGAAGTAACACCAACAGAAAAATTGTGCCCCATGAGGGAGGTCCCGGGAGGAAAATATGTCCATGTCCCTTGGTCCCGACAGGATATTGTGTCATTTACAAATGACTTCCCGAAATTACGGGAGAAGCCTGTTGATTGGTACAGGCAGGTAGAACGCTTCATAAAAGTTCAGAAATGTCTGCTGAAAGACCTGGATGGGTTTTTCGACATTGTGGTCCCTGTAGATCTGTGGACCGACTGTAAAATTGAAATTGATTGGCCCAGTGAGGAATTTCCCAGAGATGAGAAAACAGGTGCGCCTGCACCTGAAGTGATGAGGAAGTATGAACAAGTCATACAATATCTCAAGAAAAAGGTTCCCGCAAAGGAAACAGACTGGACCCGAATAGATAGAACCACCCAAGAACGTGATGAAACTGTTCACTCCTATTATGAAAGGCTACTGCAAGTGTTTAAAACATACAGCGGTATCGACAATGTGGACATGAAAGACATGACACATTTCAGTTACAGATTTGTGCTAGGATTAAGGCCCGAAATTTCCCAATGGATTAGAGACAATAAAATCAGTTGGCAGGGAAAACCAATAGATGATGTCTTGAAATATGCAAAATACTGCGAAGATGAAATCGAAAACAAAAGGAAGGCCCTCAAGGAGAAGGTAATGTGGGCACAGGTGAAATTGGCTGAACAACAAGAACAACAGTTAAGTAATTTGAATTCTAATAAGAACTCACAGAATACCACTGGTGGGGGAGGAGGAGGAAAACCCCGAACTAAAATGAGTAGAGAAGAGGCCATGAAGAAATTCCCGTGCCATGGGTGCGGCCAGATAGGGCATTGGAGAGACGAGTGTCCACACCTGCAGGCCGGTAATGCCCCTGTAAATGGTTTAAATCCACAGGTGCAGAAAGAGGGGACAAGGAAGAACCAGCAACAGGTAAAATTACCCCCAGTACCTCGCGCTCCTAGACAGAATTTTAAGAATCAGGGTCAGCAGAATGAAAGGGCGGAAGCATGGGAAGTCGAGAATGAAAGAAACGCAGTCATTCCACAATATTTGTTAAATGATACCTTCTTCTGTGAAGATCAAGATTGACGGGGCCTGAGAGGGGAGGATGAGGAGTGCGTACTTGGCGCCTCCTTGCCGGTAGACCAGACTGGACCATACATTGAAGGAAAGGTTGAAGGAAAAGATGTCACCTTTCTGTTGGACACTGGTGCTACCAGATCTACTGTAAGAACAGTGGATGTTCCTAACCTACCCCTCTCGGGAGAAGCGATCCAAGTAGTGGGCGTCTCAAATCAAATAATAAGTACTCCAGTAACCGAACCAATGGAAATTTCTATAGGAAATTTCAAGGAAATGCACAGATTTGTGGTCTGTGATTCCAGTCCCGTAAACCTGCTAGGACGTGATTTGTTGTGCAAGATGCGTTGTACCATTTACTGCACACCAAATGGCGTCGAAATTCAGACCCCCGATGAAGATGGCCTGTACAAACTGATGTTAGTCAGACAAGATGCTGATATCAAAACGTTAACAGTTGAGGATTTACCTGAAGAGCTCCAGTTAAGAGTAGTACCAGAAGTGTGGGATTTCACGGGAAAAGATGTAGGCCTGATGGCAAATGTGGACCCAGTTAAAATAGCAATAAAAACGAATGCTGTATACCCCAAAACCAGACAGTACAAAATGAGTGCAGAAGTGAAAGCAGGAGTGGCGACTGAAATTACCAGGCTGCTCGAAGCAGAAATAATAGAAGAAGTGATGAGCAGCCCCTGTAATTCGCCTATCATTGGGATCAAAAAGCCTAGTGGGAAGTACCGGGTAGTGCAAGATTTGCGCAAAGTAAACCAAATTGTTGTACCTTGCTGCCCTATTGTACCCAACCCTGCAGTAATACTATATCAGATTCCCTGGAATGCAGAATGGTTCACTGTCATCGATCTATGCCACGCATTCTTTTCCATCCCATTACATCCAGAAAGCAAATTCCTTTTCAGTTTTGAATTCGACAGCCATATCTATGTCTGGAATCGTGTCCCCCAGGGGTACACCGAGAGTCCATCGATTTTCAACCAGATACTGAAAAAGTGCCTTGAATCCCTAGTGCTGCCAAGAGAGTCTGTTTTGGTACAGTACATAGATGACCTATTGGTGGCATCTAAAACCCAGACCGACTGTGTCACCGACACCATTGCCTTGCTGAATCACCTAGGAAAGGGAGGACATAAAGTGTCACCTGACAAGTTACAATTTTGCAAGAACTCAGTGAAGTATCTGGGGCACCAGATAGAAAAAGGAATCAGGAAAGTAACTACTGAAAGAATCAAAATAATTAGAGCAATGGAACTGCCCAAAACTCAGAAAGAAGTGAGAATGTTTCTAGGAGTTGTGGGTTACTGTAGACAATGGATTGTAGGATTTGCTGCACTGGCCAGGCCCCTGATAAAAATGACCAAGAAAGGAGTAGAAGACCCCGTCAGTTGGGACAACGAAAGCATGAACGCTTGGGTAACGTTGAGAAATTGCCTATGTACAGCTCCTGCATTAGGTATGCCGGACTACTCTAAATCTTTTGAACTATTCTGTGACACCAGAGAAAATTGTGCTCTTTCAGTTCTGACCCAGGAGCACGGATTAGTTAGACGCCCAGTGGCCTATTTTTCGGCCACCCTAGATCCGGTGGCTGCTGGATTGCCGGGGTGTCTGAAGGCAGTTGCTGCTGCTTGTGTCAGTCTGGAACAGAGTGAGAACATTGTCATGGGACATCACGTCACTGTATATGTTCCTCACTCTGTTGTAATCCTGCTAACTAGAACTAAGACCCAGTACCTCACACCTAGTCGGCTGACTAAGTATGAAAGAATCCTGATTGGTGCTGAAAACGTCACCATTTCCCGGTGCAATGTCCTAAACCCAGCGACACTGTTACCTGTCCCCCTGGATGTAGAACCAGAAGAGGAGGGGGAGCATAATTGCATTGATCTGACTGAGTTCAGTACTAAGCCCCGTCCGGACATCCGTGAAATAGCATTACTTGATGGGGATGAGACAATGTTTGTGGACGGCTCATGTTTAAGACATGAGAATGGAGGTCTGTGTGCTGCCTACGCTGTGGTCACGTTGACGAAAACCATAGAGGCATCATACTTAAGCGAGGTGAAATCTGCACAGGTGGCAGAGCTCATCGCGTTAATTAGAGCCTGTAAGAGGGGTAAGAACAAAAGAATAACTGTGTACACAGACAGCCAGTATTGTTACGGGGTTGTTCATGACTTCGGCCAGTTGTGGTTGCAAAGAGAATTCATGACTTCCTCAGGCACCCCCATCAGAAATGGAAAAGTGGTGCATAACTTACTGGAAGCTATCCAATTGCCCAAAGAATTGGCTGTGGTCAAGTGTGCGGCTCACAGATCAGGAAACGATGATGTGACCGCCGGTAATAGATACGCTGACCAAATTGCACAGTTTTGTGCCCGACATCAAATGTCCCTCCAAATTGCATTGTGGAGTGGAACCAGCTGCCAACTTATGTTGTTTGAGAATGTGTCAACGTGGGAAGAACTAAAGGATTTGCAACAGGCAACAGACAGGCAAGAAAAAGGCAGGTGGGCCGCAAATGAATGCAAGTTGAGAGAGGATGGTGTGGTGGTAAGCGCGACTGGGGTGCCTGTGCTGCCTGATAGCTTGGTAGACCCCATGATCAGAATGATACATGAACCAACACATATGGGAAGAGACGCAATGTGTCGGGTGTTTGACAAGGTGTTCTGTAACTCAAAATTCAGGAACCAGGCGGAAAGGCTTTGCCAGAGGTGCCTAGTGTGTCAGCAATTTAATGCAGGAAAAAGGACTGTGGTAGAACAGAGTACCATTGGGAAGGCAGTAGGTCCCTTTGTCAGAATGCAGGCAGACTTTGTAACCATGCCAAATTGCAAAGGATATAGATATATCCTAGTCATAGTTTGTCTGTTCTCCAGGTGGGTGGAGGCTTACCCAGCAAAGAAGAATGATGCCCTAACTACAGCTAAGCTATTGCTCAGGGAGTTGATACCTAGGTATGGGATCCCAGAGACTATCGAAACGGACCAAGGTGGGCATTTTGCCAACGATGTTCTATTGGAACTCTGTAAAGCATTCAAAATGAAGCAAAGACTACATTGTGCCTACCATCCAGAGGCTTCTGGAGTAGTGGAACAAATAAACGGCACCCTGAAGTCCAGGTTGGGAAAAATGTGTGATTCCACAAAAATGAACTGGATAGAGGCTTTACCCCTTGTGCTGATGAGTTTGAGAAGTATCCCGAACCGAAAGACTGGCCTGAGTCCCCATGAAGTGTTGATGGGAAGAGTGATGCGGCAGGCATGGGTACCCGGACACAAACTGCTAAGCATTTCTGATGATATGGTGCTAGAATACTGCAAGCAGCTGGGTGACCAAGTGCGTTCTCTCTCTCAGCAGATTGGAGAGACAGAAGACGAGTGGCCAAAGACTCCAGCACATAAACTGCAACCAGGAGATTGGGTGGCGTTAAAGAAACACACCCGGAGCAGTTGCCTGAAACCCAGGTGGGGAAAGCCACGACAAGTGATCCTCGTCACTACCACTGCTGTAAAGTGTGCTGGTGTACCGAAGTGGATCCACGCCAGCCACACCAAGCGGGTAACTGGAGAAGACGCGACTGAAGCTGAAGGCAGCGCAGCTGATGAGGCTTCCGAAGAGGAGAGTCCGGAACTAGCTGACATCGAGCTGCCGAGCACAAGTCAAGACGTTGAATGGTTCCCCGCCGACGACCCGGTTCATGATCCAATACGAACCAGGAAATATTCCTACTTAGACAGTGAGTGGGATAGTCCAGGTGAGCTAGAAATAGACGAAGCAGATCAGGTCCACGAGAATCACATCACACCTGATCAGGAAGTAGGCCAAGTAGGGTCAGATCAAGGCATCGAGACTCCTCCTGGAACTCCGGAGTCCGGAAAGGGACAGATAGTAATTAGAGCTGACGTTCATGCAGAAGAGAACGAAAAGATCGAAGAGCATGAACAGGAACAGATAGAAATAGATCAATGTGCTCAGACACCAGAAATAAAACCAACTAAACAGAAAAAGCAAGTACGATTTGAAACTGAGCAGGTTCAGACTAGGGACCAGGCAGAAGAGATAGATGAAAGACCTGGAACTAGTCAGTCAGGTAGGGAAACAGAAGTGCCACCACAAACAGTAAAAAGAGTGCACGAAGAAGGGCAAGTTTCCTCAACTACTGGGAGGAAAGGAGGCAGAAGTGCACCCCGATACGTCAAGAGACTAAGGCTCAGACTGAAAACAGTCGGAGAAAGACTGAAAGACCGAAAAAGGGCTGAAAGTGAAAGGGAGGCAGCCAAAGGCAAATCGCTGAGAAAGAGCGACAGAATAAAGAAACAGAACCGGCTGTATCGAAGCCCTGAATGGACTTACTTTGTGTTGGAAGAAATTGACGAACCACACCTCAGTGGCAACAGTGACGACGAGTCCATTGCTGATCGGAGTTCGGACGAAGACCCTCCTTGAGAGAGCCCAGAAGTGAGCCTCTGGTACAAAGAAACGAAGAGGGGTAGCAAAAGCCACCTGTAAGCTAAAATGTCTGATCCGAGTGTCTCTGGGAGATCCAGATGTGGGTGTCTCAAAACTTGCTGTAAAATATGCTTATGTAGCGTAGCTATGCTAATAGTAATGTGGATAGGACTAACAATCTTCTTACCGTTTATGATAAGTAAAAATCCTAACTTGTCCCCCACTGAACCCGAAGCAGTAGACGTAGGAGATATACAGACTGCAGAAACACCACGAAGCTTAGAAAGACGTGACAAACAAGTGAGTCTGACACACACACGACCTAACTTAGAAGCATCAGATGAGGATGGACTACATTTTCACAAAATGAAAAACAGGACACATTTAAATGTTTTTGCTAACTTGTTAGTGCATTATGTAGAAGCTATGGAAATAGAAGACTGTTATGTCTGCATGAAGCTACCTACCTCAGTAGCTGAAGGCGTGACATACCATCATCTACCGTTAACCTATGGAATTTCCTGCAGTATTTTAGCTAGCTTGTTCTATAGAAGCACTTTGCAATACTATTATTCAAATGATGACGTAGTATTTTCTGAACTTCCCATTAGAGGACACTTGAACCGTGTACATACTACAAGTGACGTGACCCGTTATATGGGAGAATATTCTGACTATAGGTAACATAGATTTAAATGAAGCTCGAGAATCTAATCTGACCTGTTCTCTGCAAGAGCAGGAAAAGATGTTCATAAAGATGGCAGACAGAAGGAGAGAAAAATTTCAGAAAAAGGCAAATGACGAAAAGGATAGAGTCCCTAGGTGGGCTGAACACATGGATAACACCTCGCAGGGTGAAGCTAATCCTGCCTTGTTGCTGGATTTTGAACGAAAGGGGAAACTTTGTATCCATAGGGAAAAGACAGAGTACTATAACAATGAATTCATCGGTTCCAGCGAGTGTGAACATAATTACAAGGTAATTGGAGGTTGGGGTTTCAAAAATGGGTCAGAACCTGTGTTTCCCGGAATATATTATATATGTGGGAACAAGGCGTATTTCAAATTACCGGATCACTGGTATGGAAGCTGCTATTTTGGCATTGTTTTCCCGAAAATATACCATGTGAATAATGCAGCTGGAAGCGATGACGATACTAATGGCTTAGTGCGTAGTAGACGTGAAAGTGTAGGTGAAATTATAGGTGATATTTTTAGTGCACTGATACCTGGAATGGGGGTAGTTCTGAACACCCATAGAATCTGCAAATTGTCTACAGTGGTGGACCGGTTATCAACGGACACTGCTGCAGGATTCCTGATGGTCAATACCGAAATGGTTGCGATCAGATCAATGGTTTTACAAAACCGTCTTGCCCTTGACACCCTATTAGCAAAAGAGGGCGGAGTCTGTAGAATGTTGAAGGCGCAACATTGTTGCACTTACATTCCTGACAAAAGTATCGAATTAAAACAATATGTGAAGAACATAACTAATTTGGAAAAGGAACTCAAACCATTGGAGGTTGACAGTGCCTGGACGAGACTGACTGGAGGTCTCTCCTCTATAGGTAGTTGGTTTTCTAACCTAGGTAGAAATATTTTATGGAAAATACTGATGCCAATAGTTGTGATAGGTATAATTGTATTGATTATTTTTATCTGCTGCAAATGCCAGAAGTGTAAAAAGAAATACACAGTAAATCAGAGGGGGGTAAAAAGAAATATTGATGAACTGGAATTAGAAGAATTAAAGAACACAATCTACAAAAAGGCGAAAAATCACCACTCTCATAGAGAAGCTGAAAGAAAACTGAACAATAAATTTGTTGAAATTGAAATGAGTGATATGGATGAATGAAAAAAGTTGGCATCTGTTTCCTTTATGTAGTGATGATAGTAAATATCATCAAAGAGGGGATTGATGGAGCAAGGATTCGCACGTGAAGCGCCTTGCCCAGTGCAAGAACCTCCCCAAATGTATAATACTACTAAAATCATTGTTTGTCGTTTATTGTACGTTTTCCCAAACACGCGGGTGTCCCCGGATGCTTGCTTGTATGTCTTTTTCATATTAACGAAGCTTGCATTAAGGAAAATGGCTGCTTCGCCGAAATTCAGTCTGCGCATGCGTCGGTCATACCCATGTGATGTGACGCACTCGCATTCTGGAGGGAGTTTTGTGCTCATGCGCACTGTTGCAAAAATGGCCGCTTGTCTCTCACCACGCTTTCTGCTTGCTACCGCTGCTTTAGCCTATCTGTCCTTTCGCACTAAACCATAATGCTATAGTCATTATAAAGTAAGGGTTGGTTAATGTTCTATCATGGTATACAGTGTAATCATTTTGGATGTGATTTTAATTTGTTCTCGCTTACTTTTCATGTACCGCGTCTTTGTGGGTTGGGGCATACGTGAGCAACGCCATCTTGAGGCTCCTCTGAACCCTGTCAGCTGACCAGGGAAAGTCCTAACTGCGCAGAAGCTAAAACTAGCCAGCTGGCTCCTGAAGCTCGATGCGCCTGGGAACCCATCCCGAAGATGCAAGATTGTACCTTGAACTGTCATACACTGTTGCTATATACTGTACTCTTGTATTGTATTCTGTATTCCTATGCCTGGGAAAGTGAACCCGGGGGGCGGGTGTGAAAATCTGAATATTAAATATGAGAAAGCTGAATTTAGGAGGTGGTAATGATCGCACCACCTCTCTTGACCAATCATAATATGAGAAGCTGTCACTTGCAACATTAGTGGGTGGTCTGAGGGTCCCCAAAACTGTATAACTACCCTAGTTTAGCTTAGGAAAATTGTCCGACTTGTCCGAGTAGCAGACCTGTCACTGACCCTACGATCTCAATAGGTGCTCAATCTGAAAGTGCTGCGGAGCACTTTGTCCATACTTTCCACAAACTCCTAAGGGGTGGAAAATCCTAAGTGCTGGCGAAGCACTTTGCTGGGAAATTCGAAAATCCAATCGGGTTTCTGGCGGATTACTTGCAGAAGGGGGTAACGCAGGCGTTGCTGTCCGAAGCTGTGGGTGTTGGTCGTACCCTGGGAGGCCCAGTCCTTTGACCCGAACCTGAGGGGTATCCTGTCCTGGTCTGTCCGGGGGTTGTACCTGTTCGCATCTGGTGTTCCTTTTCCGAGGGTCCCTGTCCCCGTCTTCCCAACTGACCCGTGGCCAGGGTTGGTCTTCAATCTGAATTAGGTAAATATTGATTGTGGGTTTGCATATCTCTATCTCTCTATCTCTTTCTTTCTCTCCCTCGTATAATCTATTAAAGCATTTTACCTGTGATTTTGCTCTATTGCCGTTGAAACATCAAGTATATGTGTCTGATCTAGTTGGTTCCTTCTCCCCCCCCCTCCTTTAGGAGCTCATTGATTCTATTATAAGTAATAGCTTGTTCCCATTTTGCCCTTTCCTTTAGTGGATTGCAGTGAACTTAGCAAGAATAGTCTAAAGTGATAAGGATAAGTACATGTTTTTAGGTCCATCCATAACTCTTGTCTTAGTATATAATTGCAGTGATTAGTTCTGTTCTAAGAAACCTACCTCTAGTCTTCCCATATATCCTAATGGTCATATTTTTTGTGCAAAGTTACCTATTGGTGTTGATATTGATGTTTGACATATTATTCTGCATATCGCTTATTGTCTTGGCATCTTCTCTTTGAATCTTCATATAAAGTGTTAAACTTCATCAGGTGTCTGTGGTCATTTTATAGAAAGTGAATAAGTATGTACTGCCGTAAAGAAATGTTTTAGGTTCCTGTCTACTATTTTCCCTTTTAGCTCCAGGTCCGTCGAAAGTTTGTGCCTGTGGTAAGTCAGGTGCATGGTAAGCAGAGGTAATCCTGAACCATTTATTACTCATAGAAGCGTGACAGGGTTTCACCCGGTTCACAGGAATCACTAATTGAAATTGAATGCACGCCGGGGCCCAGTGCGTGTAAGAAATTGGTGACCCGGGTGAACTGCGCGCTTTATCACTAGTGATCACCTTGCACCATGCGAAGCAACCCTTATGATGATTGGTTGTAAGTCAACCTTATAGACCAGCTATCCTAGAGGTGGCGTGGACAAAGCAGTCTTAGGCTAAACTCTGTAAAGGCATGTGAAGCAAGCTGTTTTACCATACACAATCCTCTTGAATACCAAATGAAAGGACACCACACAGATATATATTGAAGGGTCATTGGCGGTCTAGTATCCCCATGGCAGCATGGGCTTGTCCCCGGTCGGGGTACAACGGATCATACCTGTAGGGCAATATCTTTGTTTGATGCCCAGGCTGCCGTGGGGGGGGGATGTCGCTATGATCCTGCTCGACGCAGAGAAGGCGTTTGACCGTGTGGACTGGAGCTTTCTCTGGGCTAATTTAGAGGCGAGGGGATTCGGTCCCAATATTATAGGGGCCCTTAAAGCCATGTATGTAGAACCAACAGCTAAGGTAACAGTAAACAGGAGTGGTAACGGCTAACAGGAGCGCACAGCACAGCGTCAAGGTTAATCGTAACAAAACAAAAGATCAAACTGGTGCTCAGGAAGAGGTGGGAGACTGGTTACCACAATCTCCAAGGCAAACCTAGGTCCAAACAATTATTGTAGTCCTCCGAGCACTCAATGTTATCAAAAAAGAGTCTTTATGTACTTTTCATTATTTTAATGTCCACTCTTCATCCAAATCAAAATCCAAATTTCCATCAAACGATTGCTTGCAGCCAACGCGCGTTTCGTCAAGTCCGTGTAGGACAATTTGACTTCTTCAGGGCTGCAACCCAAATATTTACAATCAGTCTCATTCCTCCAAATAAAAACACAGAGCAAAGCAATTCAAACATTGTCTGCATATTACCGTAAATCATACAAAACAAGTACTGGTCTAACCTAAGTTTAGGTCCAGTGTATAAATACTATATTAACATACTAATCTCACAAGAAGGAATGTATTTACCAAAAACTTGATCTCAATATTAATTTAGAACAAAAAACCTATTTCAAACCATCGAATTTCATACGAGTCATGTATACAACGTGATAGGTTTAAGACTGTGGTTCCCGAAAACACCAATAGTTAACAGGTCATATGTAAATAACTCACCTAACTAATGGTAAATATCTACCCTTGGCCCATCCAGGCGTAGTCTCTTAGAAATTGGGTCAATTTCCTTCTCTACAAATTCTTGTCCTATAATAAAAATATATATGTAGTCGTATTGACAATACTAAATCATTATCATTAGATAGGTTTTTTAATGGTTTCCTATTCAGTATATGCACTCACCATATAGTGGCAGAATTATTGTATATATCTCCAGCGTGTATATTTCTGTCCAAAGTCCTCACTTATAATCCAAATATCAACGTTTTATTCCAATCATTACCTAAAGTAAATTAATACCTGTGTTAGTAATAGTCTCTATGAATTATTTAGCCCAGTACATATATTCGCTATGTGTACCTCACCTTATACTCCAGTATCTGTATATAAGCGTTTAATTTTGTATCTTCTAATATCCTCTGTGTTTATAAGGATCGCCGACACGAGTCCGTGTCTAATAAGAAAAAAGTGCAATAGTAAGTCCCGTGTTCACCCCGATTAATAGTTCTGAAGTTATAATAGTATCACTACACTGCGTCTGTTGTGCTCACCGTTAAGTCAATTTCGTAGTGTTCTCAATCCGGCGTTCTGCGCGGGCGCCATCTTTTAGTGGCAATTTATAGTAATGTAAACGGGCGACATCTTGTAGTGTCTAAATACACTCGCAAAACAGCCAATAAGTTAAAAACGGTCATAGACTCGCCATAGCTTAGATATTGCCTCAAGTCATTATTTACTGTTGATACTGTTAGTCTAACATGTATTTTGAAGGTTCCAACTTCGGCGTTCGGTATAAGCGCCTTCTCATAATTACAAACGGATTTATCGGAGTGGGCGCCATCTTGTAATGTCTAGGTATACTTGTAAAAGTAATTTTGGGCTAAACAGATAATAGTCCCTCCATATTCAAGTAGACACCTATGATGATTTTAAGTCCGTGTTACTACTGTGAATCCTAATAGTCTATCCTAATACAATACTAATCATTTAGGTAAATTCCCGCCCTATGTGGCAAGATGCATCTTAATATTATTCCCTTGTCCTGTGAACCACTGGGGTCCTCAGGTTAACCACAATCTTTTCCTTTCTTTGTTTGTCAAAATCATGCATTATCTAACATGTCTGCTTATTCAAGGCATAAGACATAACAGAGGGGCAGTGGGTTCAACAGTATTATTTTCAAAATCACTTATACCTTACTCTTAGTGGAGTACTGGTTTCATGTACTCATTCAAAATTTCAATCCTTTCTTTTTCAATAGAGTGTACAGTGTTTGAGAGAAAATAGTAAATACTAAACATAGAACAGAGGTATAGGCACCAACACTGTCAGCTACAGTTTTCACTCTACTATTCAGAGTCCTCCCTCAATTACCAAGATAGAACTCATACTCATGATCTACATTGAGACCACATTCAACCGCTTTCAGTCTATTTAACCAGAGTACTTCTCGTTTTCTCAGTGCTAGTACTCTGTTGCCTCCTCGTGGGTCGGGTTTTATGTGGTCAATTCCATGGTAGGAGAAAACATGTTGATCCTTAGTTTCAAAATTCTGAATTACATGCGATGCAATCGGATATCGTGTGTCACCATTCTTCAATGCTCTATAGTGTTCAGCAATTCTATCTCTGAGCCTTCTCTTGGTACTCCCTACGTAGATTTTACCACATGTACAAGAAATCACATAAATCACGTATGTTGTGTCACAGTTGATGAACATGCCAATAGTATATTTACCAGAATTATTGTATTCAAAGCATAGTACCTTTTTCATTGCCCATCTACAAGATATACATCTACCACATTTGTAGAAGCCCTTGAAACTGTTCAGCCAGTCAGTTTTATTCTGTTTAGTCGGGTAGCTAGGACTTAGCATGTTCTTTAGAGTTGTTCCTCTCCTAAATGTCACACTAGGTCTGTCATAAATGTATGGTTTCAGATCGTCATCTATACAAAGCAGGTGCCAATGTCTGTTCAGAATAGTAAATAATTTGGAGCTGTCAGTTCCATAGTTAGTTATTACTCTCACTTTCTGGTCAGTTGTTCTACCATCTTTACTGTCTCTTACCAAAGTAGTTTCCCTTCTCACCTTCTTCACTCTTGATACAGCTTTAGTAATCACATTCTGACTCCCTTCCCTCTCAAATCTCAAATCTCGATATCTCAAGATCCTCAATGAGTGTTTGCATTGTGACCGGATCGTCTTCCCTTTCAGTAAGGAGCCTGAGATCATGGAAAGAATGACAATGAATGATGAACCCATTGCATGTGACATAGAAGTGATCAACTTATCTTCTTGTGAATTATCTGAGAATATGGTTACTGTTTTAAAAAAAGGTTTGGGTTTTTGTCCAGCAACAAATTTGGACTGGTGTATGACCAAAATAGATCTCTTTAAATTTGTTAGAAACCTTAAAATTAAGAAACACTTTGCCAATGTACCTGCAAAAGATAAGCAATCTTCTAATAAAGTTCTGAGTGAAATCATGATACAGGAACTAAAGGATACTCAACTTCTTTTATCACTTACTGAAAGGGAAGACGATCCGGTCACAATGCAAACACTCATTGAGGATCTTGAGATATCGAGATTTGAGAGGGAAGGGAGTGGATTGAAAGTGAAATCCAAATGGACCCCACAACTGATTCCAGGGAACACCATTGACACATTCTTTAAGATGGTCTGCACAGATATAGACAAAGTAATGGATGTATCCAGACGTAGGGATACTAGGGTACTCCGTGATAATCTTACACTTGGAGAAAGAGAAGCCTTACGTGAGCTTATGAACAATAAAGCCATAACGATACGGAGTGCAGACAAGGGTGGGAATATAGTTGTATTAAATACTACTGACTATAATGATGAGGTCCACTCTCAACTTAATGACACTTTGTTTTATGAGAAGTTGACTATCAACCCCATTCCGGACATAACTGTTAAAATTAACAGTGAAATTAAACTATGGTATGACCAAACACTATTAGATCATGACGAATACCTTTACCTTATGTTGAGCACACCAAGATCACCGTGTTTATACACTCTCCATAAAGTCCATAAATGCCGGGACAAGCCGCCAGGACGGCCCATTGTCTCCGGCATTGGTGGCCCGACGGAGAGACTATCCGAATTTATTGACTGTTTCTTGAGACAATATGTCTATAACTTACCATCCTTCATAGAAGATACTAAGCATATACTGAATTTACTTGAAGATACTATTTGGGAAGATGGTATGCTATTGGTTACACTGGATGTGGTATCCCTTTATACCATCATTGACCACGATATGGGCATACGTGCTTTGGATCACTTTCTCAGTGTAAGACCAGCTGAAATGTTTGATCACACCCAAATGCTACTACATATGACTAAATTGGTACTGGAAAATAATGTGTTTTTATTTGATGGCCAGTGGTACAGACAACGACTTGGGACGGCGATGGGTTCTAGATTTGCTCCGTCTTTTGCCAACCTGTTTATGGGTTGGTTCGAGGCGGAGCGAATCTGGGGCCCTGAGGGAACTGAATGGACGCCATATATACATTACTGGGGTCGTTTTATTGATGATTGTCTGATGATATGGACGGGAACAGTAGAGAAACTTAAAGGCTTTTTTGACTACTTGAATGACAATACGTATAATTTGAGATTTACGACCTCTTATGATAGGCAGAGGATCACTTTCTTGGACGTGGAGCTACATGTGGAGGGAACAAAGATTCATAGTCGAATGTATCGAAAACCTACAAGCTGTAACTCAATCTTACATGCTGAGAGCTGTCACCCCAACTATTAAAAAAGAGCCATACCATATGGGGAACTAATTAGAGCTCGACGTAACTGCTCAACGGATAGGGAGTTTGAGCACAACATGGCAGACATGACATCTAGATTCCTTAATCGAGGATATAGACAGAATGTGATTACTAAAGCTGTATCAAGAGTGAAGAAGGTGAGAAGGGAAACTACTTTGGTAAGAGACAGTAAAGATGGTAGAACAACTGACAAGAAAGTGAGAGTAATAACTAACTATGGAACTGACAGCTCCAAATTATTTACTATTCTGAACAGACATTGGCACCTGCTTTGTATAGATGACGATCTGAAACCATACATTTATGACAGACCTAGTGTGACATTTAGGAGAGGAACAACTCTAAAGAACATGCTAAGTCCTAGCTACCCGACTAAACAGAATAAAACTGACTGGCTGAACAGTTTCAAGGGCTTCTACAAATGTGGTAGATATATATCTTGTAGATGGGCAATGAAAAAGGTACTATGCTTTGAATACAATAATTCTGGTAAATATACTATTGGCATGTTCATCAACTGTGACACAACATACGTGATTTATGTGATTTCTTGTACATGTGGTAAAATCTACGTAGGGAGTACCAAGAGAAGGCTCAGAGATAGAATTGCTGAACACTATAGAGCATTGAAGAATGGTGACACACGATATCCGATTGCATCGCATGTAATTCAGAATTTTGAAACTAAGGATCAACATGTTTTCTCCTACCATGGAATTGACCACATAAAACCCGACCCACGAGGAGGCAACAGAGTACTAGCACTGAGAAAACGAGAAGTACTCTGGTTAATTAGACTGAAAGCGGTTGAATGTGGTCTCAATGTAGATCATGAGTATGAGTTCTATCTTGGTAATTGAGGGAGGACTCTGAATAGTAGAGTGAAAACTGTAGCTGACAGTGTTGGTGCCTATACCTCTGTTCTATGTTTAGTATTTACTATTTTCTCTAAAACACTGTACACTCTATTGAAAAAGAAAGGATTGAAATTTTGAATGAGTACATGAACCCAGTACTCCACTAAGAGTAAGGTATAAGTGATTTTGAAAATAATACTGTTGAACCCACTGCCCCTCTGTTATGTCTTATGCCTTGAATAAGCAGACATGTTAGATAATGCATGATTTTGACAAACAAAGAAAGGAAAAGATTGTGGTTAACCTGAGGACCCCAGTGGTTCACAGGACAAGGGAATAATATTAAGATGCGTCTTGCCACATAGGGCGGGAATTTACCTAAATGATTAGTATTGTATTAGGATAGACTATTAGGATTCACAGTAGTAACACGGACTTAAAATCATCATAGGTGTCTACTTGAATATGGAGGGACTATTATCTGTTTAGCCCAAAATTACTTTTACAAGTATACCTAGACATTACAAGATGGCGCCCACTCCGATAAATCCGTTTGTAATTATGAGAAGGCGCTTATACCGAACGCCGAAGTTGAAACCTTCAAAATACATGTTAGACTAACAGTATCAACAGTAAATAATGACTTGAGGCAATATCTAAGCTATGGCGAGTCTATGACCGTTTTTAACTTATTGGCTGTTTTGCGAGTGTATTTAGACACTACAAGATGTCGCCCGTTTACATTACTATAAATTGCCACTAAAAGATGGCGCCCGCGCAGAACGCCGGATTGAGAACACTACGAAATTGACTTAACGGTGAGCACAACAGACGCAGTGTAGTGATACTGTTATAACTTCAGAACTATTAATCGGGGTGAACACGGGACTTACTATTGCACTTTTTTCTTATTAGACACGGACTCGTGTCGGCGATCCTTATAAACACAGAGGATATTAGAAGATACAAAATTAAACGCTTATATACAGATACTGGAGTATAAGGTGAGGTACACATAGCGAATATATGTACTGGGCTAAATAATTCATAGAGACTATTACTGACACAGGTATTAATTTACTTTAGGTAATGATTGGAATAAAACGTTGATATTTGGATTATAAGTGAGGACTTTGGACAGAAATATACACGCTGGAGATATATACAATAATTCTGCCACTATATGGTGAGTGCATATACTGAACAGGAAACCATTAAAAAACCTATCTAATGATAATGATTTAGTATTGTCAATACGACTACATATATATTTTTATTATAGGACAAGAATTTGTAGAGAAGGAAATTGACCCAATTTCTAAGAGACTACGCCTGGATGGGCCAAGGGTAGATATTTACCATTAGTTAGGTGAGTTATTTACATATAACCTGTTAACTATTGGTGTTTTCGGGAACCACAGTCTTAAACCTATCACGTTGTATACATGACTCGTATGAAATTCGATGGTTTGAAATAGGTTTTTTGTTCTAAATTAATATTGAGATCAAGTTTTTGGTAAATACATTCCTTCTTGTGAGATTAGTATGTTAATATAGTATTTATACACTGGACCTAAACTTAGGTTAGACCAGTACTTGTTTTGTATGATTTACGGTAATATGCAGACAATGTTTGAATTGCTTTGCTCTGTGTTTTTATTTGGAGGAATGAGACTGATTGTAAATCTTTGGGTTGCAGCCCTGAAGAAGTCAAATTGTCCTACACAGACTTGACGAAACGCGCGTTGGCTGCAAGCAATCGTTTGATGGAAATTTGGATTTTGATTTGGATGAAGAGTGGACATTAAAATAATGAAAACTACATAAAGACTCTTTTTTGATAACATTGAGTGCTCGGAGGACTACAATAATAGCTAAGGTAACAGCAATGGACGAGAAATCAGGGGTTATACATATAAAAAGAGAGTCAGTGCTAAAACTACCTTGAGGGGTCCCAGCAAGGTTGACCAGCGGACCCTTCTGCAAGCAGACCACCGCTTCATGGTTGCCTGTCACCGCCACGCTCCACAGCGTTTCCCGAGCACGGCAGCTGAGCGGAGAGCGGGCGAGGGGACTCCAACCCCCAGAAGCCCCAGCGCCACGCACGCACGACCGGAAAGGACGGCGCCAGGAGGCGCATAACTGCAGCGTGAGACCCGCATCGCGGGACGCGAGCGGGACGCCGAGCGAAGCCCGGGCAAAGGGCGAGCAGTCTGTGGCAGTCAGGGGCTGTCAAAGGCTGGGCTGGGCCACCCCCCTGTGATCTGCTACCCGGATTGGACCTGTGATTTCTCTACCCGTAGCGTGAGTATATGCCCTACCCCTGCCTCCTGGATCCATGACAACCCGTTCAGGAAAGAACTTAAGGGGAGTAAGTGGAGGGTGCTCAATTGGAGCAATAGGCACCATGGACAAACTCATAACCCGGGTTGCTGCCGTCATTGAGAAGGAGATAGTCATGACGGAGCGGCGGCTTTCAATGGACTTAAATCCGTCGAAGAGATCATCCCTGGGCTCCATAGCTCGAGCCGAATCCCCCATGAGCTCCTCGGCCCAACTGTCAACCCCACCTTGCATGCATGAGAAACCTCGACTTGTTTCACTAAGGGCTAGTATAGACAGGCTGGAAAACTTGGCTGCTCTGTCTATTCCCCACCCCGAGGTTGCTGATTCCGAGGTAATGCTTCCAACACAAACAAGTGCAGTCGCTCTTTCAGCATCAGCAATACACCTTGGGCCCCCAGACAATCCAATTCCGGACCCTAAGACTCTGACCTCAGGGGAAACAAAAAGGAAAAGGACTGCCAGCCCGTCCAAAACGAACCTCATGAAACGTTACAGGACTCTGCGGAAAAGGGGTCCAAAGCGCTCATCCTCAAAGCATCAATCCAATGCCCCTTTTGTTTTTAAGGGGGCTGGCTCCAATGCTGATAATGCTAGTGCTATTCCCTTCATAGCCCCCCAGTCTGTGCCTCCCTGTGTCCCTGTTACTTTTGTCCAGATGGAGGGGCTACTGAAATCTCTTTTGTCCCCGATTGTCGATAAAGTGGCAGGGATGGGAGAAAGGCTTGACAGGCTCAAACAATCGACCCTCGACAGCTTTTTTTCGCTGAAAGCATTGATCAAACTACACTTTAAAATAGGGGAGGAGGTGAAGGGAGGGACCCCCTCTAACGGTTCCACCCAGGTGCCACAGCATGCTCCTCTCGACATGACATCCACGCCCAATATAATATCTTCGGACCCGCTCAATATTGTATTAGTGGAGCCAGGGAGGGCTTCTTCCTCTGCGGGTAGTACTGGTCAAGCAGCGAAAGCTGCTCCAAGTACTTCCAAGCACTCAAAACCATCGGGTGGGGCAGAACCCCCGGGGAGGAAAAATCAAGCATCAACTAAGGGAACAAGCAAAAACATCCCGAACGCCCAGTCTGTGACTACCTCACATACTAGCAATGTCCCAAACCGACCGCAAATTCCAACCCCTAAGGCTAATCATAAGGCCACTCGGTCCAAATTTGCGCCGAAACCTCCCCCAGTCAATTTGCCGCCAGATTGCCACCCTTATGTTGCCGTCCTGATTAATGTACCCACACTAAAGGCCGACACCAACGAAACCCCCCAGGCACTGATTAATAAAACTATGTACTGGCTCAATTCCAACAAACCCTTAGCAAGGGGCCTAGATGGCCACATCATAGGAGCAAGAAGGGTGAACTGGGTGGGCTATGGGCACAAGAAAGTGGAAGGTGAATGTGTGGTGGTAAACTTTAGAGACAGTAGAGTAGCACAATCCATCTGCGACCTTGATGGGCAGGGAATCAGCATAGTGGATCTAACATTCTTCTATCCAAGAACAACCCCACTTAAGAATGGTCGAGATTTTGCTTTTGGGTGGAATACCAACATAAACTACTTTGACTACCCTACCAAACCTCTGTCCTATCCTCAGGCAGCCTGGCAATCAACCGGGCGGAACCCTTTGGGATATTGAACCGAACCAAATTCTGAGAAGTTCGTGGTAGATGACACTGTTGCGGGAGACCTCGATCTGAGCAGTCTGGTGACTATCTCTGACACTCCCTTTATGTGCAGTAAAACCTCCACACCCACGCATGAGAGAAGCCAGGGCCAAGCTGAGCAAGATGGGGTTAGTACCCTAGTGATACAGGAACCTGTGGCGGGTGAGAATGACCCTATTCCCGGCGCCACTCCAGCTGTGACGGATCCAGTTCTTAGGATTTTCAGCTGGAACATCGCGGGAATTGATAGGAAGATGAAGTTGCCAGAATGGAGTGCCCTCGTGGAGGGCTACTCCATCTGTATATTCCAAGAGACATGGGCCAGGGAGCCCCGTCACAAGGTGGGATATTCATCACATTTTATCCCTGCAGTCAAGCCCCTGACAGGGAGGGGACGCCTTTCAGGGAGTCTCCTCATCTGGGTTGCAGTTTCCCTGGACAGCAAGGTGGAGGAGCACTCTACAAACTCCCCTGATATACTCAACATCATGCTTAAGGATTCCCGGGGTCGTATCCAGCTAGACATTTACAACGTCTATGCCAGAGGCACCAGGGGGGGAGTACAATCGGCCACCATAGCACTTCTGGAGGACCTCCTAAGAAAACGGCCTAGACACTCGAACACCATGGTGACAGGTGATTTTAATTGCACGTTCGAGCCCCTTGGTCTTGATGATGTGCTGGGCGTGGAGGAGGAGGATGCGAAAAGAGGGATCCCGGCCCTGGCCCTGCCCCCCATCAAGAAATGGACCCAAGTGGCACTCCAGAACAATGCACTAAATTTGGAATTTGACCTAAGGGCGGTAAATGGGAGGTCAAAATCGGATGTGCAGGGTGCACACACATACAATAGGCCCAATCATACATCGAGAATAGATTATATTCTTCTCGATGTATGCCTGTGGAGTACCCTGCGCGACATGAGGATCATTGAAAGTATCGACAGTGACCACAATCTGCTGTCACTTGATCTAACCACAGGGTGGCTTGGGGACATGGACAGGCTCAAACGTTCACTGCCGGCACCAAATATCCAGACATTCACGGTATCTAACTGTGAGAGACGGTTAAAATGGTCCAAAATCGCCCTGTCCACCGAGAAACTCTCTACTATAGGGGTACTGTTGGACGAGGCCCAGAGCAAGCTGAGCCTATTGCGTAGTGCACCGGAGGAGGCCACGCAGGTTTTTTGTGCCCTAACTGGCGCGCTGGGCAAACTCTTTGTTTTACCCAGTGGTGCCCGGACCACGTCCAACAGGAAAGACTCCGGGAACAAACAGGGCTGGTATACAGCAAAATGCAGGAACAAGAAAAGGGCCCTGATAGAGGCAGTTAAAGCTAAGTCCCCAACTGCTGTTAGATCAGCCAGGAAAGAATATTCCCTAACCATAAAGGCGGCCAAAAATGAATGGGAGGAAAAGTTTTGGGATGATCTTCTGATCGCAAGCAGTGGTAAGGACGCAAGGAGCTTCTGGAGTATGATTAAGAACAAGAATAGGCCAGATGGGTTGCTTATAACTTGTAACATCCCCGCCCAGCTCTGGTATACTCACTTTGAGGCTCTTTATTCCCAACCTTTAGGGGCTCTTAGCGATTCCTTTTCCCAGGCGAATGACCTAGCGGTTAGCAATACGGATGACTTCACTGAGAGCGAGGTAGAAGCAGTAATCAAGTCCGTAGTCCCACTAAAAGCTGCGGGGCCTGATGGGTTACCCGGTGATTTGCTCCGTGCCAATCCCAAGGTATGGGGCAAATTGGTTGCCACTTTACTAAATGCAATTATGAGGGGGTGCATCAGTGCCCGATTCCTGGAAGGGGGCGGAGGTTGTCCCGATTTACAAGAAGGGATGTCGGGACAGCCCGCCAACTACAGGCCAATCAGCCTGATTGACTCTTCTCAAAAGGTGGCAGGGAAGGCTATCCTGGGGAGGATCCTACAATGGGCTGAGGAACACAAGATATTGTCAGACTTCCAGGCGGGCTTTCGTACAGGCACGGGTACGATAGAACAAGCTTTTAGGCTGACCCTCCTGTACTGGAAGGCGGTGGTGCTGGGCAAGGGCAGTCTTTACTTGGCCTTTATAGACCTGAAGACTGCCTTTGACCTAGTACCAAGAGAGGAGCTTTGGAGAGTCCTGCAGGGGCTGGGATTACCCGCCTACATCCTGTCGCTTCTTGTCAAACTCCACTCAGATAACTATGCACAGGTGCGGTGGGGTAAGGATGGAGAGAAAAACAACAGAATCCCAGTGCAAAGGGGTGTCCGCCAGGGCTGTGTGCTGGCCCCCACACTATTCTCATTATATGTCAATGGTGTGGTTGAACATCTGCTTAAGGAGCCAGCAGACGCCCCGTCCCTGGCGGGCACCCGGATACCAACTTTGCTCTTTGCAGATGACACCTTGCTCATCGCCAAAACACCGCAGGGTCTCCAAAAGCTCCTCACTCGTTTCCAGGAGTTCTGCTCCCTCAGAGGCCTTATAATTAATGTGGATAAGACCAAATTTCTATCTATGAATCCCCCAAAAAACCCTGGTCCTCCACCGGTCCTAAATTCTGTTGCACTTGAAAGGGTCCTCGAGTTTGATTACTTGGGGATTCGCCTTAGCAACACTATGAGCTGGACCCCACACATCAATAAGATGTTACTTAATCACAAAAGGGTGGCGGGTGCTATACTCAGAGAACACCGTTCTTTCCCCAAACATTGCATCTCCCCAGCAATAGACATTTACAAAGCCAGAGGGGTCCCAGCGGCTTTGTATGAGGCGGAGCTGTGGGGCTCTAATAATTTAGAAGCACTGGGGAAAGCAGAAAACTAATTTTTAAAAGACCTTTTGCTACTCCCAACCAGCACACCTACTATCCCAGTGCTCCTCGACACGGGCTGCAATTCAATCATGGACCGGGCACGATTGCGGTCACTGCTCCTCTGGGGCAGTTTATGGAGGGTACCGGAACTAGCCTCCTATGCAGCTGGTCTGACCGAAGTACTTGCAATGGACGGATGGCATCACATAAAATGGTTAAGAGACATCAAGAGCCTCCTGGTGGAGTTGGGTTTGGAAAATTGTTGGGTTACCCGTTCTGCCCCACCAAAAGTCACCCTGAAGAAGATATATTGGGACTGGGT
This sequence comes from Lissotriton vulgaris, assembly GCF_964263255.1. Classification (NCBI taxonomy): domain Eukaryota; kingdom Metazoa; phylum Chordata; class Amphibia; order Caudata; family Salamandridae; genus Lissotriton; species Lissotriton vulgaris. Next base: position 1,290,497,022 of record NC_141689.1, on the reverse strand, counting down.
AACCAACAAACGCATTTGCTACCCCCGCCACTGCAACTCAACCTCTGCATTTTTACAAGTTAAAGACGCTGTAGCATTCGAGCCCTACCTGGATTTAATCTCCATCTCCATGGATAGGGCCCTCTATTTTAAATTCCGAGTGGGCACTTTACCCCTGGCCGACCTGGTGTCCAGGTGGAGATCAACAACGGCTCAGCCCTCTGCTTTTTATGCGGCATGTCCTACAAGGGTCGAGTCAGTGGCACACTTTTTGTTCGAATGCCCCGAGTACCGTGCCCCAAGGAAACGATGGCTGGCACCTCTATGCAGGCTCCTTGGCACCAGACAACATTTGGTGGCCCTCCGCATTTTACTAACTGACACTTCCCCTTCTACAGTTTGTGCTGTCTCCAAATTCCTAAAATGGGCTTGGATAATTAGAACAAAAAGGCTTTCCATTTCAATTTAATACTATTTTTAATTACTATTTGTAATTATTTATTGCATTTTTTATCTGACTGGTTTATGAAATTATAACTGTAAGTCCCTTTTCTTAATGCTTGAAATTGCATGTTTGTAATGTATTGCTTTTAAGATATTTACGTATCGAAATAAAGCCTTTTCACAATATAAAAAGAGGGACTCGGCAAGGCTGTCCCTGTTCCCCTATTCTATTTGTGCTGTATATTGACCCCCTTATACAGTGTATTCTTGACTGCCCAGAGATAGCTCCAGTGATATGCAATGGTTATTCAAGTAAAATACTGGCCTACGCTGATGATCTTGCAGTGTTAACAAATAATCCTCAACAAACTCTTCCTATTCTGATTGAGATGGCTAAACTGTTTGGGGAAGAGTCAGGCTATCTTCTAAATGAAACAAAAACGCAGGTTATTTGTTCTAAAAATATAGCCAAAACTGACTACAGATTTGTCGATTCTGCCATATATTTAGGGGTAAAAATGAATGCCAATGTTGAGAAAATTGTATGCGAGAATCATCTGCCACTTATTAAGGATATTGAGAAGGAATTAAAAAGAATAGATGTGCTACACCTCTCATTAATAGGAAGGGTAAATGCAGTTAAAATGTCTATGGGCCAGATGTAGGTAATCTCGATTTACCTACTCTTAAATACCAAATCATACCGATTCGGTATTTAGAAGTAGGTAAATGGGATATAGGTAATTTCTCTTTTGAAATTACCGAATCAGTAAGAATCGGTAATTACCGAATCGGTATTTACCGATTCGGTAATTGCCATTAATTCCTATGGGCCTGGAGGCCCATAGGATTGAATATCAATTACCGAATCGGTAAATACCGATTCGGTAATCGGGGAAACATTGAAGGGTGGCAGGGTGTCACTTTGACACCCTGTTGCACCCATCAATCCTGTATGGGTGCACATGTTCCAGACATACATGCCCTAAGGGCATGTATGTCTGCAACATGACAACGTTTGAAAAGCAAAAAAAATGCTTTTTCAAGGCTTTTCAAACTTCTAGTTGGTGGTAAATAACGAATTCTTAAAGCCCTGTAGCACTGATTACAGTGCTACCTACATCTAAAAATACAGATTTGGTAATTTTACCGTTTCGGTAATTTTACAGAATCAGTAAAATTACTGATTCGGTAAAATTACCGAATCTGTATTTTAGGTGGCCCTACATCTCAGTATCCAAATACCGGTCGGAAACGGCCAAAAATCGGTATTTTCGGCCGTTACCGACCGGTATTTGGATACCTACATATGGCCTATGTTCCCTAGAGTTCTCTACTTATTTTGGGCCATCCCTTTAGCAATAGAGGACAGGATCATGAAACAACTTGAATCTATGTTTATCAGATTTGTATGGCAATATGGCAGGGTAAGGCGATATACAAACTTATTGGCACTGCCCAGAGAAAGGGGTGGGATGGGATTGCCGAATCTAAAGTTATATCATTGGGCCTGCTTGCTAACCCAAATGACTACTCTATTTCAATCTACATCTGTACCTGATATAACACCGGGGTTTGTAGATCAACAATGTCCGTCCCAGATATATAGGATGCTATTGGGTGAAAAGGCTATAAATGTATTTCAGTGTGAATTGGAATGAAGCTTTTATAAAAAAACAAGATTGAAGACACTGATTGGCGCATGGCAGGTTTGGAAAGCAATCATGAAAATGTATAACATCCCGAAAGTCAATTCCTATTTGCTACTGTATAACTCATCTCTTTTTCCTCAACTAAAAAATGATAATAATTTGCTGATGTGGAAAAGGTTGGGGCTTAGATCCTTGGGAGCTGAAATGGAAGAAGGTGAAATTTTGGGGTTCGAAATGTTGCAGGAAAGATTTGGTATTCCAGACAGTCAATGGCTGGTTTATGGTCAAATTACCAGGGCAATTAAGGCAGTCAGGACACGGATTTCACATCCAGCAGACTTTCCAATGATTGAGTTATTAAATAGAGGTTGTAGGAAGATTAAGATTTTATATAATTGCTTATTGGATCAAATCCCGGATGATATTGAGAAGGTTGAGTCTAACTGGGCGACAAATTTAGGAGATTCTGATGTCGATCTGGATCTCGCTCTCGTATTGAATAAAAAAATATTGCGGGCATCAAATCTTCGCGCGCAACACTACAAGACTATTTTTAATCTTTACCATACACCTGCGAAGATATTTGCCTGGGGTCTAAGCGAAAATGATAATTGTCCCAGATGTAATGAAAGTCGGGCTGACAGTATACATATGTTTTCTTCCTGCAAACAGTTGGAAAATGTTAAAAAAAAAAAATGACATTTATGGAGGGGCTGCTAGGTCAGTCCATCGACCTATCCCCTACCTTAATTTTACTGGGTACAGACTCTAAATTGGGTTTAGGTGAGGCTGAAAGAGATCTAATGTTTTTATCTGTTGCTGTACTTAGAATTTCAATTTCTGCGGAATGGAAAGATAAGAACCCTCCATCCTTTCAGATGTGGCTCTCGAGATTTCTAGGAATTCATAACATAGAATCCTGCCTCTATGAATATAAAGGCATGAGGCAGCGTAGGAAGGGTATACGCCTATGTGCTCCTGTAACTAATCGGAGAACAGATAGAAATGGATAAAAATTCTGTTCGTCTCCAATTAATTGAAACTGATTTCTAACCCTATTTATTTATTTATTTTCCTCGTTCCCGCTAACAAGATGCACTTAAAAATGTATGTAAAAATATCAAATATCAAATATTTATCAAATTCTTATCATGTATGTAATAATTGTTGAAATTTGTCCATTTATGTACCATCTTTTTCAATAAAAAAAAGATATATATTGAAAAATATATATATATATATATATATATATATATATATATATATATATGTATTTACTACAAATCCCCTATACTCTTTATGAGCACAGAAGCAAATGCGTTAAAACAAAACACAGTTTAAATACACAAAAATTGCACAATATGGATGAGCCCTAGACCATATACTAAAATAGTGGTATAAGAACCACCTAGCTGAAAGGAAGTAGGCCTAGGGCCTTGGTAATCGCTGGAGCTGTTCGGGACTAACAGTGAAGAAGTCGGGAAAGGCCTGCGGGTCTCGGGTGCAGCGCTTAAAGTGCACGCATACACCAATGCAATGTCAATGGTGCGTAAAAGTTACAAAGTTAGTGTTTAAGGAACCTTCCGAGTGACCTATATGGATGAAACTTAAGACCTAGACACTAGAGGTGTATACCAGTGTAGGAACACCTCCTCAGCCCCAGACATCACCATTGCCATCCCGGAAGGCTACAAGATCATCCGTAAGGACCGCACCATTCAAACAGGAGGAGGCATCGCTATCGTCCATAAGAATTCCATCCGCATCTCAACCAGCTCAGACGTCAACCTCCCTAGTGCCGAACACCTTCACTTCCAGATCCACAGCAACCCCAAGACCACACTCAGAGGCACCCTCCTCTACAGGCCACCAGGACGCCGTGCACAATTCAGTGAAGACATCACTGACTTTATCACCCCACACGCCCTCCCCTCCAAAGACTACATTCTATTGGGAGACCTCAACTTTCACCTGGAAAAGAGCAACAACAGCAACACCACCACCCTCCTGGACAATCTCGCCAACCTCGGACTCAAACAACTTGTTAATACCCCCACTCACTACGCAGGTCACACACTCGACCCTATCTTCACCTCCAGCAAACATATCTCCTTCAGTCACACCACAGTTCTTCATTGGACGGACCACAGCTGCATTCACTTTGTCTACAAAAAGACCACAACCCACAACCATCCCCAACCTACTCTGCAAAGAAACAGGAACAAAATCACCATCAACCAGATCTCCTCATCGCTTCTTCAAAACCCCCCTGCCCACTCTTCGAACCCCAACCAAGCAGCCATTAACCTCACTCAATGGTTAACCAACAGCGCCGACAACATAGCACCTCTGAAAAAATGTCAAATCAAACTAGGCAGCAAAAACGCCCCCTGGTTCAACGATGATCTTAAGAAATCCAAGAAACTCTGTCGCTTCCTCGAGAAGGCCTGGAAAAAAGACCCAAACACCAGCACCAGGGACGCCTTCAAAAACGCCACCCGCATACACCACCAACTGATCCGGACTGCCAAGAAAGCCGCATTCAAAGACCGACTAGACAACAACGCCCACAACAGCAAGGAATTATTCAACATCATCAAAGAGTTTACCAACCCTACCGCCAACTCCAACGACATCACTCCCTCTCAAACCCTTTGCGACTCCCTAGCTTCGTTCTTCCACGACAAAATCGCAGACATCCACAACAGCTTCGACAACCAACCCGGAGACCAACCCACCCAATCTTCTGCCGTACCCTCACCCCCCTTGAACATCCTTAATGACTGGAACCCAATCTCCACTGAGGACACCATCCGCCTGATGAACTCCATCCACCCAGGATCCCCAACAGACCCATCCCCTCACCACATCTTCAACAAAGCAGACTCCATCATAGCACCACACCTCCGAGACGTCATCAACTGCTCCCTCAACTCAGCCACCTTCCCGGAAACCTGGAAACACGCCGAACTCAGCGCCCTTCTGAAAAAACCCACAGCTGACCCCACCGAACTCAAAAACTACCGCCCCATCTCACTCCTTCCATTCCCGGCCAAAGTCATCGAGAAAGCTGTCAACAACCAGCTCGCCGCCTTCCTCGAAACCAACAAATCCCTCGACTCCTCACAGTCCGGCTTTCGAGCCAAACACAGCACTGAGACCGCACTCATCGCAGCAACAGACAACATTCGAACTTTACTGGACAACGGAGACACAGTCGCCCTCATCCTCCTCGACCTCTCCACAGCCTTCGACACAGTCTGTCATAGTACCCTGTTACAACACCACAGAAACATCGGAATCCAAGGAAAAGCACTGGAATGGATCACCTCGTTCCTTGCCGGTAGAACTCAGAGAGTCCACCTCCCACCATTCAAGTCAGAGGCCACTGAAGTCCTTTGCGGCGTGCCACAGGAATCTTCACTCAGCCCCACCCTCTTCAACGTATACATGAGCCCCCTCGCGGCCATCGCACGCCAACACAACCTCAACATCATCTCCTACGCTGATGACACTCAACTGATCCTATCACTCACCAAAGACCCTAACACCGCCAAAACCAACCTACATGCAGGAATGAAAGAAGTAGCCGAGTGGATGAAGCACAGCCGTCTGAAACTGAATTCAGACAAAACAGAAGTCCTTATCTTAGGTACCTCCTCCTCCGCCTGGGACGACTCTTGGTGGCCAGAGGCCCTTGGAAAAGCACCCATCCCGACGGACCACGCAGGGAACCTTGGCGTCATCCTGGACTCCTCACTCTCGATGACCAGACAAGTCAACGCCGTTTCTTCCTCTTGCTTCAATATTCTTTGCATGCTCAATAAAACATTTTGCTGGATCCCCACCAAAACTAGGAAAACAGTCACCCACGCACTGGTTACAAGCCGCCTGGACTATGGAAACACCCTAAACGCCGGTACCTCCGCAAAACTTCAGAAAAAACTCCAACGCATCCAGAACGCATCAGCCAGACTCATACTAGACATCCTGCGTAAAGACCAAATTTCCGGTCACCTGAAAAATCTCCACTGGCTCCCCGTCAATAAGAGGATAACATTCCGCCTCCTAACCCACGCACACAAAGCACTCTACGAACTTGGACCCGAATGCCTCAACACACGACTTTCCTTCTACACACCCTCCCGCCAGCTACGCTCTTCCAACCAGGCCCTTGCTGCTGTACCTCGCATCAACAAAACCACCATGGGAGGAAGATCCTTCTCCTACCTGGCGGCTAAAACCTGGAACTCACTTCCCATTCACCTTCGCCTCACTCAGAACCATCTAGTATTCAGAAAGCAACTTAAAACCTGGATTTTCGACATGTAATTCCCCACCCTTCTTCAAGCGCCTTGAGACCCTCTGGGTATGTAGCGCGCTATATAAATCAATTGAATTGAATTGAATTGAATTGAACACCGGCGTTGCTGAGTTACCTCACCCACAGGAAGCGTGTGCACGGGTGCAAAGTAGTGTCGGGTTTCGTCACGCAGGTCGATGGTGCTTGGAGCTGAAGATGCTGCAGGCGTCGAGACGAGAAGAGTTCCGGTGGATCCAAGGGTGTATCTGAAGTGGTGAGGACCTGAAAGCAGAGGGGACAATGTTCAAAGTCACTAGCCAGTGACTAACATGGAACCAGGACGGAACCAGGCGATGTCAGGTGCAAACAGGCGATGAGGTGAAGATTGTCTCTGCTGCCACGTGGACACGGAGAGGTCAAGGATATCCAGGCATTGGTCACGAGCTGTCCCACAAAGGCTCTCGCTATTGGCAGTGTCGGCTTCTTGATCAGAACAAACAGGCCTTGGCTAATGCAAACCATGCAGGAAACAATGCAAGCTTCTCACTCGGACCAGCAAGGTCAGAGCGGGTGCTCCTTTTTACAGGAGCGAGGGCAAGTCTGGAGCAACCAGACCCGCAGTGTTTATTTTCGATTTCGTTGCCAAGATGGCCACTAGCCATGTGGCAAGTGGCCGGGATGGCGCGTCGAGTGGCAAGATGCAAAAGGGCCCCACACAGATTGTGGAGATGCTGGGGGGCTGATCTTCAGTGTAAATGCTGCTCTGTGGTAGGGCTTATCAAACCCCGGAACACAGTGTCGAGGGTGCCTCGGGGGCTGCGCAGTCAGGTTCTTGGAGGTCTTTCGAGATGTCCGGTCCCACGTCTCTCGGTGCCTCAACGGGTCTCTTCTTTTCAGGGACTGTGGATCGGGCTCTGAGATGTCTGGGAGTCTAGGTCTTTTCCGGCTCTGGGCTCGGGCTCTGACAGGAGGCGGTGGCAAAGCAGACATCGACTTGCTGGATGGTGCCTGTGTTCACAGGGTGGCCACTCCTAGGCCACAAGGGAGATGCTCTTCAGTCTTCTGTGCAGCAGAATGTCGAAGTCCAGTCGTATTCTTAGTTTCAAGTTGATTTCAGGATGATCTGAGGTGCTATGGCACTGCTCCCCCTCTGAGGGGTGGATCACATGCTATGTCCCTCCTCTGGGTGGGACCAGGGAGGGGGGCGGTTACACCCCCTTTCCTTGTCCAGCTTTGTGCCAGGACTGGGGCTGTAAAGCCCCAGCTCCGGTTTGGACTGGCTTATGCACGAGGACACCTTGTGTGCTCCGGGCATGTCTGATTCCATTCAGGCCTGTCGTACCCAATACACAAAATCCTGTTTGGGGTGGTGCTCGCACCTCCCAAGGCAGGAAACCCTTTGTCCAAGCCTCCCTCGCTGGAAGGACTCCCAGCAGCAGGAGGTCAGACTTGTGTCTGTGGTGGCAGCATCCATTTTGTGATGCTGAGGCTCGAGTTTAACTTTAACCAGGGTTCAGGTTATGTACATGTCGTGTCCCTCTAGAAGGGTGGAATGCTATCCCCGTCGACAGGACTGTCGAGGGGATAGTATTCTAAATCGTATGACACCTTACTCGACATGTTTTGATAAAGCCAAACCAAAGTTAGCATATAACCGCGAGCATTATAATGCACTTAAGAGTATATGGTATGGCAATATCCCGGAACAGCTAAGGGAGTTGTTCCCGACAGCTGCAGACAGGCTCAGCTCATGCTAGAGCACCATCTCACATGAAACCACACACTCTTCCTCCAGGATTGTTAAGGACTTCCATAGGAGTGACTTATAGGTTAACATGTGTCCAGTTAGGGTTAGATATAGGTATACTATATCTAAGTAAGGGGTGATTACACCAACTTACCCCAGGTGAGTGATCAGCCAGTTGTGTCAAATATGGAGGCCAGGCCAGGGGTGGCACAATACATGCTGCAGCCCCTGGTATCCCTTGGATACACCTATGCCCTGGGTACCTGTAGTACACTGTTACAGGGGCCTATAAGGTGAACCAGTTCCAATTGTGTATGCACCTAAGGTACATGGAGTCCATTTTAAGGAGAGAGCAATTAGCCTGGGGCACTGAATAGCAGGATCCCAGGCCAACTAAGTCAAAAACCAGCTAAACACTAGGCAAAATGTTTGGGGGGAACCATAGTCAGATATCCACCTTCCTACATGCCCCTTCTCCTGTGTCCGGCACCGACAACGTGGTCCGATCTTTGGTGGCCCTCATGGACGACAGGTTAGTGCGGCACATACTGCGGTGGTTGTCTGTGGCGGATCAGGGGCACAAGCGCTATACTGCGGAGCCCGGAGGCCACGCGTTGTTGCAGGGGCCTTGCCTCTCCCTGGTGGTCTGGGGTCTCCCTCTGCATGCTCTGAGCTCTGCGACAGGGGCGCCACGTACCCCTTGTCTCTTTTCTGCGGCCAGCCTCCCAGGTTTGGCCCACTCCTTAGGCGCTCTGGAGGTGGCCTAGTGACCTTGAAAACAAGGAAAGGGGCTCATAAAGTCCAAAAGAGACAGAGCACCAATAACAATGAAGTAAAAAATGTTTTTCCCTTTGGACTAGAACACTTTCTTATACACCAAATATTCTGGCACACAGTCCACACTCACACACGTGGAACAACTCCAGTAGGGATACAGTTATTCATATTACAAAACTCTTCTTTATTAAAAAAATCAGAATATATTAAAAAATCACAATATCAAATCATCACATATGAATACAAAATAAGGGTTCTGAAGTTCCCACCACATTTAAAAGACACAATTAAAATGCATAATGCCTACACAACATATCATCATTATTACAGAGACAGACTAACACCACCTGGAAGGAACAACACTAAGGCAACAAAATTATGCCTTTTCAGGGTTAATTTGAAAAGACTATGAACAAGACAAGGGACAATAAAATTTGGCCTCTATGCTTCTTGTCCCGATTCAAATTCAACAGAGTTTATTGCGTCAACGCGTTTCGGTGGAACTTAATGAATACATCCACCTTCTTCAGGACTAAAATGGATAATCCTTCCACTTTTGTTTCCACTCAATGTATCTTTATTCAACTGGTCTAGTTTTACATCTTCATTCCTACTAATTTCCAATAGATGAATATCTGCCTAGTGGCTCAAACCTTAATAGATATATAAAAAACAACTTGAATAGGGTCATATCACTACAACCTCAGTTGCAGTCAGTCATCTGTGGTCTCCAGATATGCGGGGAAATTGGCTGGTCCGTCTTACAGATTGTGGCGCTGACTTCTACTTAAAAGAATAGAGAACAAGTCCTTGGCATTTATAAAAGACAAATGTTCTTGTGACGTATCAACTCTGCTCCTGAACCAAGAATACTGGAGTTGTTTGCAGCGTCTCAACTCACTGCCAAGCAAGTGAGTCGAGACGCTGCACACACTGCACAGACTCCTCCTCTGAGTCAGCACGAGTCATGATATACGAGCGCAACAGCAGGTAACAAGCTCCCTGGCTGCCCAATGAAGGCCATATAGTAGGACTTAAGTGACCATTTGACCACGTAAGAATCAGGTTAACATACCTAGATTCATAGAGACCTTGACAAAAAACACGGTCTTCACCACCTTTTCTTCTTTCTAGGTCCTGAAGAAAGCCCACTTGACCCGCATGGGCAACCACAAGGGCTGAAACATGTTGACCTTTTTATGAACACCCTGACCCTTAATTAGTCTTCTCACACACAAAACAGATTTTTAAAGCATCCCGAACCCAGACTGATTAAATTAACAAATCTGGTTATACGAGTTTTTAACATCACCTCTTGAGATTCACTGCACTAGAACACTCACATTTTTCTTTGATCACTACTACAATAACCAGTGGTTCACCTCCACTATTCCTGTGGCATTTATATCCTCTTCCAAAAGGGTCTCCCATGGCACAACTTCCACTCCATCAATGACCCGGAGGGCAGATACGTAATCCTTGCAGGTACACTTTATAATCAGCCCCTAATACTAGCAGCATTATATGGCCCCAATTCAGATGCCATCGACTTTTTCACATTCGTCTGGCAGCTCATTCAACATAGCTCCCGCGCATTCTTTGGACTGCTCTTGGGATCATACTCAGCACCCACTGGCAGCTTCTCTTCTTCATTCCATCATGTCTGACAATTCTTTACTGGATGTATGGCGACATGTACATCACGATGGGCATGAGGGGACTTGTGTTTCCGGTTCTCCTATCGACCTATGGCTCACCACCCGAGATGTCATCTCCTGGACCATGTCAGTGGATCATATGGCCCTTACCCTCTCTGACCATACCCCTGTCCGCCTTCTGTTGCGCCTCCCGCTCACGCTGCATTGGATTTTTGCTTGGGGCTTGCCTCCAAATGCTCTATGCGATGGGGCTTTCCACGAGGAGATTTGCACTGCCATAATCGCCTACTTTGGAAACAATGTTGGCTCGGTTGATTCTCCCTCAACCCTCTGGATGCCTTAAAGGTTGTAATATGTATCGCCAAGCAGTCTAGGGTGCTGAGATCCAGTTGCACACCCTTGAGTGTCTTGAGAACGAGATAAAAATGCTTGAACTATTTGCAGTCCCAAGATCCCAGCCCAGCCACCTTCTCACTGATCAGAACCAAAATCACGGACTTCCAAAAGGAGGGAGATAGGGAGCTTGCTTTCCTGGGCAGTGAGGCACATGCTTCTTCCTATATTACAGTCCTGCAAGACCAGAACTTTAGGAGGATGACGTCCCCTTCTGAGGTCATTGCCAAAATCTCCATCTTGTATTAGCAGTTGCTCATCGCTGGTGAGGTTCCCCCACATGAGGTCCTGGACAAATATTTAAAATCCATTGAGCTCCTTTGGCTGAGTAACAATCATTGGGCCAATCTTGATAAGCCATCCACTCAGGAGGAGATATCTGCGGTTATTGCTTGACTCCCGGGTGATAACGCCCCCTGGTCGGATGGCCTCACCCCAGCTTTCTATAAACAATATGCTCCTCTCCTCATCCCGCACTTGGCCGCCATGTACAATGATTTGCTTGAGCGTGGTTGCTTCCCCTTGTCTCTGTGTAGACCCTGCTCACCCTTCTGTTGAAACTGGACAAATCCCCAGAGAGCTGTGATTCATACTGTCCTCGCTCCCTTACTAATACGAGCAATAAAATCTATGCCATGCTGCTGGCTACCCGCCTTCTCCCACTCATGTCACACATCGCTTTTTCCGGATCACTACAGTTTTATCCCTTGGTGCGCCACCTCCCACAATCTTCGCACCATTTTTGCCATCATCCACCAAATAAACCCCTCTCTCCCTGCTGTGGCCGTATTGTTTGATGCTACTAAGGCTTTCGACACTCTTGAGTGGCCCTTCCTCTTTGATCTCCTTCACCATTTGTGCTCAGTCCAGATTTTGTTCACAAGATTCACCTGCTCTACACGCTCCCTACTGCACACATTTGAATAAATGGGCATGCCACTGATCCCCTCCCCATTTCAAGAGGAACCAGGCAGGGGTGTCCTCTTTCCCCCATGCTTTTTGCCATCGCCTTAGAGACTTTGGCGGCTCATCTCTGTCAATACCACACCCAGCATGCCATAGGCTTCTCGGCTCAGGCCCTTGTCACTTCTACGTATGCAGACGATGTGATGATCTACATCCAGAATCCCCAGGTAAATCTTGCACCCATGCTGCAGGAGGTGGTGTGGTTCTGCTGTCTATCTGGGGTACAAGTTAACTGGAGCAAGTCGGTCTTTTTCCTACTCACAAATGCTACAACACATTTCACTCCAGATTACCCCTTTTTCTGGGCTTCTGGACCCACTCGCTACCTCAGCATATGGCTAAGTAGGGACATGGATAAACTTTGGAGGGCCAATTTTGGTTGGACGATGGATTGGCTGGAGACCAAGACCCAGATATGGCATGAACTCCCTTTGTCACTTGCAGGATGCATCACCATTGCCAAGATGGTAGTGATCCCAAAATTCTTATATCTCTTTTTAAACATTCCAGTCCTACTCACATCTCAATTTTCCAGCAAACTACGCACCAACATTATAACTCTGATCAGGGCTGGACACCAGCCTCGTATTGACTATGATATTCTCACTCTACCCCTGGTTTGGGGCGGAAGGGGTGCCCCGGACTTTAAACTCAATGTGCTGTGCATCCGGGCTAGCTTCCTCCACTTTTGGCTGCATCCTTTGCCCTTACAGCCCCATTTGGTGGTTGAGGCGGACCTCTTTGCCACCTGGCAGCTATGCACCATGCTTTTTGTCCCACCTCAGCCCCTGAGGGAGAGATAGACATGGATGAGTGCCTCCGATGGGCTTGGAATGGGTTGCGCAAGTGCACTGGTGCTGACATACTTTATGCCCCCTCCGTCCCTCTTGCCAATAACCTGCCATTTCTCTCACTTCAGACAACTGGAATGGCCCACCGTGCTGCCCACTTAGGACTCCACACCCTGGCAGACAAATACCCAGGCAACACAATTTTCACCACCCGCGACAATGCCACAACAATGGTTAGGTTACTATACTATAAGATTAGAGTGACCTGCAAGGATGCCAACCCCGCGTCCCTTTCGGCCCCCCCAGCCAATGCCACCCTCGAATGGGTTCACACCTCCACCTTTCCGCGCAAGCTGGTCATTCGACTCTGCGCTCTCTCATTATCTGCTTCCTCTGTTAGTACTGAGCGTGCCCATGGTGTTTGGAGCACAGACTTAGGCACAGATATACCCCTAGACCAATGGCTGTACTGTTGTGATCAGACCACGTCCCTATCTCCCAACTACCATCTGTGCCTCATTCACTATAAATATCTGCATAGTCTCCCGCTCTCCCATGTCTTTATTTAAGATGGGTGTCGTTGACCACAATAGATGTGCACACTACTCTGCTCCTGGCGCAGACTTTGCCCACGTAGCCTGGATATGCCCCAGGGTCTTCTTTTGGCAGGGGTTGTGCACAACCATCAGCGATAATACACTAGAACACCTCACTCCTGACCCCTGGAGTGTCTCCTTGGATATGTCAAACATACCTCTGATGCCTCCTGTAAGCTCAAAACGATGCTATTGGTGTTGGTCAAGCGCAGGGTGTCCATTCACTGGGGATGCAGACCGGTGCCTACTGTCAAGGTTTGGTTGGATGATGTGGCCCACTGCTGGGGGAGTTTTGGGACCTGATGCCGGCTGCCAGCAGACCCTCGGACATATGGGCTCCACTTACCTCCTACCTACATAGTCAAGCTGCCCTAGATGATTCACCAATGCATTCCCCCACATCTGTAACACCTACTGACAGGGACAGTGCCGCTCAACATTTCTCCTCAATGAGTCAGCACCCAAATGGTTCTCCTGAAGCACTGTGATCCCTGCCATCTGAGCCTGTGCTATATGTTATGTTCCTCTAAGTGTGGTGTCCATCTTCCTCCTTTTGTGATCTATAATTCTGATTGCATTTTATGACATAATTTTTGATGCCACTCTTATTTGTAATGTGTCATGATTTCCTTTTCAATAAAGGTTTTGGAAAAATATAATAATAATTAAAAAAAAGAAACAAGTTACTTACCTTTGGTAATGTATTTTCTGGTAGAGATAAGATCTAGCCACTGATTCCTTACCTTTGAATTTCCCAGGCGTCAGACTGAATCCGGATGATTTTTGCATGAGTGGTACCCCAGCGCACCTGTAGGCGGCATCAATCAGTTCTGGATTGCGTCCTTGGCATCATCTTTTCCAGAAGTGACGTCCGTGTCACCTATATGGGCACCACCTCAGCACGCTGATGTCAGTTACTTTTCACGACCTTCCAAGCCAAGAGCACAGGGCCATGAAGTGCACTGAGACTGGGGTGTCCAAATTATCACTCCATCTACTGGTTGGGTCCGGAATTCTTCAAAATTGTTTTTGACCTTCTACTCTTTTTGTTTTCTGGTATTGGTGGGCATCAAAGGACTTCCATTTGGTGGCCCCATGTGACTTTGGCGTGCTTCCTCTAGTAGCTCCCACCTTTGGTCGCCATCTTCAGATTCCTTTTTTGTTTTTGTTTGCTTCCTTCTATCTTTATTTGCAGAGGAAGGTGGGATCGCTTGCCAATCCAGAAAATTCTTCGAACTGCAAAACTTCACAGACAGGTAAAGAAACTATACGTTTTGCAGCATGAATTTTTTTCTGAGTTCCTATGCTGTGCGAAGATTTTCTAGTGGTTTGTTTCTACAGTGGAGGTTTGGTTGAAGATGAAAATGATTTGAAAACAGTTGCAAAAGTTTTTCCTCCTTCTAGGAACAGCTTAATGACTGGTGACATGAAGAAACGTCTTCCAATGTGACCATTGGGTGCACCACTACTGCTGTTAAATAAACCTTAAGGATGCATAATTCAGTTTACAGTGTAGAAGGTGTGTTAAGAACTTCAGTACTGTTTTATCTCTGGTGATCTTTTCTAATAATCCTTCCTTAAGACACTAGAGTGAGTATCATTTCTAGTTTAGTTATGAGAACCTTGTGAGTACTGACTGGTTCAGTTACCATTCTTGAGACCATAAAGTTTGTCTGTTCAGTCTGTCTACTTTGACATTATGCTTCCTGGTAGGTGAGGTGCCAAGATCTCCATTCTTCTTTGAATAGCCCAATCCCACATTTCTTGTGCTAATCTTCACAGTGGTAGAAACAGAGTCCAACCCGCTTGTTTATGTAAAACATGGTGGTTGCGTTGTCTGTTTGTATCAGTGCTGTTTTTCCCCATAGCTTCATTTTGAAAGGCTTTAAAGGCTAGCCATACTGTTTTAGTTTCAGAATATAGATGTATTGTACTGCATCCTGGTATTTCCAGACTCCCCTTACTTTTAGATTGTTAATGTGTGCTCCCCATCTCCTCTGTGAGGCATCTGTTGTTATGGTTACTGTTGGAGTTAGTTGTGTAAATGTTCTTCCTTCCGTTATATCTGACCTGTTTCAGCATGCTATTGCATCTATCATTTGCATGACAACCACTAGATCTTCCTAACTCCCCATTGTCTGTGACCACTGAACTTGTTGCCATTCCTGAATTGGTCTTGTGTTGGAGACTTATGTTTATTATCGGAGAGATGCAAGAAGCCATTATTCCTAATAGCTTCCCCACCATTTTCTCTGTCCGAGCGTGCCCCTTGCGGTATATATGTATGTCTTTCAACAGTGCTACTGTTCTCTTCTCGCCTGGAAATACTTTCCCCTGAATTTAATTTATTCTAGCCCAATATCATTTTCTCTTGTTCTGATTCTGGGGATTACTTCTCCAAGTGTATTGAGAATCGTAGCTGGTTTAGAGTACTTATTACTTGCCGAATATGCTCTATGCATCTCTTGTATAAGTTTGCTCTTACCAGCCAGTTGTCTAGGTATGGATGAACATGTATGGCCAGCCTTTGAAGGTGTTCTGCTAGTGCTGCTAGACACTTTGTGAATACTCTTGGTGATAATTTAATTCAGAATGGCAGCACTTTGAATTGATAGTGCTTTTTTGTCTACCACAAATCTTAGGATTTTTTGGGGGCTTGTGTTCATGAGAATGCAATAAGCGTCCTTTAATTCTTTTGTTACCATTTAATCCTCTACTTGTAGTTGTGGAATTACCTCTTTCAGGGTTTTCATCTTGAATTTTTGCTTTTTTATACATTTGTTCAAATACCTTAAGTCCAGGATAGAATGTAGTGTCCTGTCTACCTTTTGAATGAGGAAATATGTTGAGTAATTTCACTTTCTTATTGCTTTCATGGGCAATAATTAATTATATTTCGTGCTTTGCCAACATCTCTTCTACTTCTTTGAGTAGTCATGTTGTTTCTTCCTCGCAATGTGTTTTCCTATTTGGCCCTTCTTCTGGCAGTAGTTCATCTAATTTTATGCAAAAGCTATATAGTATTATGTTTAGAATCCATTTGTATGAAGTGATCTTCCTCCACTTCTGAAGGAAATTTTGTATTTTGCCTTCTTCTGGTGCTGGATGTAGGAACGCCTGGTGTTGTAAACTTGTTCTTTCTCCTGCCTTGCTAACAGACTCATGGATCTGATTGGAGTTTTTATTGCACTTGTTGGTAAGCCTCTTGCTTACAAGGGATGCTCCTCCCCTTTATGGTTGTTATCTTCTGCATGGACGTCTACAAAAGGGCTGTATTCCCTGCTGGTGCTGCCAACCTTGTTGCTGTTGTTGTTGGGGTGATCGATTTCTGCCATGATATGGCTACTGGTATGTTTGATAAGAGGTTGATGGGTGGAAAATCCTCTTCCTGAAGGTCTTCTTGAAGGTAATGGTTCCCCTAAGAATGTTGATTTGTGATGCACCCATTGGTTTTGACATCTGTCCTTCTTAAACCGATACAGAGAGTCATCTACTGCACTTCCAACAAGCTGTTCAAAGTTAAATGGTGCTTTTGAGATGTTGCTTTGAAATTTGGGTTTGAATCCTGAAATGCATAGCCAGGCATGTCTTCTTTCAGTGATGCCAAATCATCATTTGTCTGCTTGATGTATCCGAAGCATCTAAGGTTGATTTTAAACAGGTGTTGACAATAGTTTTCCCATCTTCTACGAGATTGGCTGCTCTCTTTTGAAACTGTTCTGATAAGTCTTTCATCAACTCTCCTATCTCTTCCCAATGTTGATAGGCCTGGTGATTGAGCAAAGCATTAGAATGTACAATGCACCATAGATGTGCTGCTCTTCTCTCTACCTTTTGACCCATGAGGTCCATCCACTTACTCTAGTTATCTGAAGGAGGACCTGTTGTACTCGGTGCATTTGCTCTTTTACTAGCAGTAGATGTTATAATGGAATTCTCTGAGACTGTACCCTAATGTAATTTGGGTCCTTAGTAGAGTGTAATTCCCCTTCTCTGCTGGAGGAGTAACTGCCTTTCATGTGGCAGGCACTTTAAAAGCTTCTCTTCCTTGATCTAACACTTAGCAACATAGGGAGAAATTGGTTTCTAGTTTGTGATGGTAGATGTGCTTCCAATAATGATTGGGATTTCTCCTTGTCAAGTTGAACACCATATCTATCTACTGCCGTCTTGATCACCTGATGATATATTCCAATGTCATCGGGTTGTAGCAGCCTCAACACATATGCGTTGACAGCCTCTTCCTGAGAATCCGATCCGAGATCCTGCCAATGTTTTTCATTATATTGTGAAGACTGAAAACACATGTACATCTGTTGATCCTCCTCTTCGTAAAAGATTTCCTCTTCCGGCCCTCCTGACGTTCAGGACTTAAGGACGGCTCTATGTCTTCAACTCTTTTCTCTCCTTACTCTGTGTCAAGCCCGCTCTGGTATCGAAGCTTTCAGGACCCTTGTCTTCACCAAGATGGAGATACAGTTTATCTTTTCTTCGATCTCCTGCCAGTTGGAGTCAATTGGTGGCGCAGTTTAGGTGGAGAACTTCCAGTCATTCAGTTAACTGAAAACGCTGACCTTCGGTTAGCGTTCTAGTCTTTTACAGCAGTTCCGCCATTTCGTGCGCGCGCTGCTTTTGCGCTGCGCACTTCACCTGACGTATTTGACGGAGCTGGTTGCGTTCCTGAGAGCCCTTTCCTTGGCGTCTCTATTCCTTTTCGCGGCTCGTCAAAAGAAGATTCCTTTGAGTTTGGAGAAGAACCGGAGAACTACGAACACTTTGTGAGCAGTCCTGACTTGCAGTTGGAAAGCCTTCGTGTACTGAGGTCTTGTTTCTGTTATCTCTCTACTCTTGTTTTGCCGTGCAGTTTGGTCCGAGAGTAACGGTAAGCCTTTGACCTATTTGAACTTTGAGATACTCTAAGTTGTTAACAGCGAAATTCTGACTGAGAAGCTGTATCTTGGAGCTAGCCCATTTGTGTGTATTCAAGTACCAATTCAGCCACAGTTTCTTGAAGAACCGTTTCTGAAAGACTTTGACAAAGACTTGGCATAGGGGTAATTGCTATTACCCTTTACTAAAGCAGTTTCGTTATGAGCGTACAGTCTTGATTATATGTTCCAAGAGGATTTACTCGGAGTACAGAATTTGCCATTTCACTACACTGAACATTGCTGACAAGGAAGTGTTTTTAGGGGGATATCTATATGCGCATGTAGTCATATTCTCTTACTCACCTAGTGTAGTCATCGCAGCAGCCTATCCTACTCTATCCACTTGGTGAAGCAAGTTTACCTTCGTTCAACCTACTTCTTCTCCTCTTCCAGAGAGAGGCAAATTCCACACCAACGACAGGTATACAAGAGTCAGCTATTGGACCGATAATAGACTGAGATTCAAATGCCAAGCTTTGTTGGAATGTATTAATGTTATGTTACTCTTACAGGTGCCGGTAAGCTGAAGACACCAGGGTGTGTCAGTCTCTCTGTTTGTACGTTATCGACTTCCCCTTTCCCCCTCATTCCTGGGCTCAGAGTTCTCTGGGACCAGGGGTGTTTGGGAATTGGGAAATTCTCATCTAGACGACCTTCAACTGATCTCCTCCACAGAATTCGGAAGGTTCAGGTACAGCTTTCTTGACAGATTGAAGTGCCCAATAGATTGCCTTCTGTCTGGGCGAGATGGCTGAGGGTTTGGACGTTAAGGCTTTGACTTCCGTCTTGGAAAGTCTGCAGAAACAGTTGAGTGAAACCAGGGAGGAGGTTAAAAGGTCCAATTTAGAGACTTGTTATCTGCGGCAGAGAATAGATGAGATAGCAACAGCTCCCAGTCCCAGTTTTGAGAAAATTAAAGTTCAAGGTTTCACACCATCCTCTTCTTCATCTGAGTTAACTACTCAAGTGGTGCATGCTATGTCTCCCACTATTCCTTTGGCCCCTCCAGAAAGATTTCAGGGAGATCCCCATAAGGCTCAGATTTTCCTCACGCAGTGTGCTCTGCATTTTTTATGCAAACCAATTTTGTTTAAGGAGGACCAATCCAAAGTGGCTTTCGTTCTGTCTTACCTGAGTGGGGATGCTGCGGCATGGTTGATGCCTTTGGTATCGACGAATGATCCTGTGTTGTACAAGTATGAAGACTTCAAGACAGAATTCTTACAAATCTTCGACCGAAGAACTATTTCTCAAACAACTGACAATGAGTTACTAGATTTGAAGCAAGGAAATAAGGAACTGGTGGCTTACATTGCTCAATTTAATAAGTTGATAGTTGAAACTAGTTGGCCAATGGCAAAGAGAGCAGCCATCTTCTATCGTGGGCTCAAGGATGAATTAAAGGATGGGTTAGCCCAAATTCCGAAGACACCTACAGATTTATCGGAGTTGATTGATTTGGTCTTGCAGATAGATCAACGTCAACTTGAAAGGCGCAGTGAACGTCGAAAAGATACTAGAGTACTCCCACCCAGGTTTGATCGAGCTCGTTTGGATGTGAGTAAGAGTTCAGAAGGGAGCTCTAGTGAAGAACCAATGCAAATTGGAACAGTTCGAGGTCCTCTGAGCAAAGAGGAGAGAGAAAAAAGACGAGCAGGCAAGCTTTGTATGTATTGTGGCCAATCGGGTCACTTTGTTCGAGAATATCCTAGGAAACCCAAATCTTCGGCTTTGGTAAAAGATCGGCTACACCAGTAGACGGAGTTGCTCTGGTGGGAGCTGAATCGGATTCAACTCCAGCTTCACAATCCTTGGCTAATACCCTTCAGTCTTCAGCTCCTCATTTAATTCTATCCAGTCGAATCAGTTTTGGAGAAACAGAAAATGATGGCATCTCCATAATGATTGAATCTGGAGCAACCGGAAACTTCTGCGACATCCAGTTTGCTAAGTCTTTGGGGATTCGTTTTGAAAAGAAGCTGAGACCTGAGCCTATTCGTGCGGTGGACGGCACCAATTTATCATCTGGTCCTATTGTTGCAGATACTGAAGTCATCACGGTGCATGGTCCCAGAGATCATAGGAGTTATGTATGCTTCAACCTTATAGATGCCCCTCAGTTCCAGCTTATCCTGGGGTTGCCGTGGCTCACCGAGCACAATCCAAGAATTGATTGGGCAACACGCACTTTGGAAATTAACTCTGAATTTTGTCTGGAACACTGTTTCAAAACCTCTTCCGGAGTTGCTATGCAGTCAATGTCTTCTAGTTTAGCCAATCAGATTCAGACCATTTGTGCTCTTGAAGTTCCAGAGATCCCAAATGAATATTCAGATTTAAAGGAAGTATTCAATGAAAAAGAAGCCAGGAAGCTACCTCCACATCGGCCCTATGATTGCAGAATCGAGTTAGAGCCTGGTGCGGCTTTGCCTTGCAGCCGCATTTATGCTTTATCAGAACCGGAGAATTCGCACTTGAAAGAATACATTGATCAACACATTGCGAGTGGTTTAATTCTACCGTCAAAGTCTCCTGTGTCTTCCCCTCTTTTTTTTATTCCGAAGAAAGATGGAACCTTGAGGACCTGCATTGATTATAGAGCATTACATTTGTTCACTAAAAAAAATCGTTACCCTTTGCCACTCATTTCTGAGTTATTGGATCAAGTTAAAGAGGCTCAAATTTACACCAAATTGGATCTGTGAGGGGTGTATCATTTGGTCCGCATGGCAGAAGGCGAAGAGTGGAAGACTGCATTTCGCACCAGGCTGGGATTATTTGAGTATCAGGTGATGCCCTTTGGGCTGTGTAATGCCCTGGCAGCTTTCCAGCACTTTGTGAATGATATCCTTCGTGAGTATTTAGATCGCTTTGCAGTCGTCTACATTGACGATATTTTGATTTTCTCGAACAGTTTGGAAGAACATGTGATTCACGTGCGTGCCATTTTGGAGCGGCTTCTGGAACATCAACTGTATGTGAAGTTGGAAAAATGTGTCTTTCATTCGTCCAAAGTGGAATTTCTTGGTTTCATTCTTTTTCCAGAAGGAGTATCTATGGATGACTCAAAACTTCAAGCCATTAAGAATTGGCCTGCTCCTCGATCAGTCAAAGAGATACAGAGTTTTTTAGGCTTTGCCAATTTTTACAGGCGATTCATTCTAGATTTCTCCAGCAAGGTGAGTCCAATTACTCGATTGTTAAAGAAGAATGAGAAGTTCGTTTGGGGACCTGCTTCGGAGGAAGCATTCCAGCAGTTGAAGGAGGCTTTTACTACTGCTCCGATATTGCAACATCCGGATTTGAATGAACCATTTTTCGTGGAGGCTGACGCTTCAAATTTGGCCCTTGGGGGAATTTTGTCTCAGCGACAGAAGAATACTGGTCAGCTCCACCCGGTTGTATATCATTCTCGGAAATTGTCTCCCGCAGAAATAAATTACTCTATCGCTGACAAGGAACTATTGGCAGTGAAGGATGCCTTTCAGGCTTGGTGACATTATTTATTGGGAGCCAGACATGTTATAACTGTTTTCACTGATCATAGAAATGTACAATTTCTAAAGTCCGCCCGCACACTCACTCCTCGACAATTGAGATGGTCTCTATTCTTCGCAGACTATGATTTTGTCTTAACTTACAAACCTGGAGCAGCACATGCTAAAGCTGATGCTTTATCCCAACTGGAATTGGGGAGTGAAGCTGAACATCAGAAGGAGCATTTTGTCATTCCAAAAGAAAAGATTATTGCCACTTTTGTAGATGATGATTTGGGCAAAAGGATTCGCGAAGAGTTTACCAAGGATAAGTTTCAAGACTGGAAGTCTGAGGGTCCAGATCGCGAGGTCAAAGATGGGACGCCCTATCTCCATGGAAAGATATTTGTTCCAAATGAAGATCTGCAAAATGAAATCATTCAATTGTCCCATGATCATATGTTGGCCGGACACAAGGGTTTTGCAAAGACTTTGGAGTTGGTGAAAAGAGATTTTATTTGGCCGGGCATGGACACTCAGGTGAGACGGTACGTAGCCACTTGCGAGCAATGCATCAAGGGGAAGAGTTTAAGGCAGTCTCCGCAGGGTCTCCTTCAACCATTACCAGTAGCACCGTCCCCTTGGCATACCATATCTATGGATTTTATTGTGGATTTGCCCTCTAGTCAGGGTACCTCCGTCATCTGGGTGGTGGTGGATCAATTTATCAAGATGAGTCATTTAATTCCTTTAAAAGCCCTTCCCACAGCTCCCCAGTTGGCCACTTTATTTGTTCAGCACATATTGAAGCTTCATGGAATCCCTAAGGTTGTGATTTCAGATCGAGGTCCACAATTTGTGTCCCGTTTTTGGAGGTTTTTTCTGAAAGGAATTGGGGTAGATTCTCGTCTGTCCACCAGTTTCCATCCAGAGACGGATGGACAGACTGAGAGGGTGAACCAGGATCTTGAGCAATATCTTCGTATGTACCTAATGGATCAAGAGGGCGGGTGGCCCTCTTTGCTTAGTACAGCGGAGTTCGCTTACAATAATGCAGTTCATTCAGCTACAGGTTTCTCTCCATTCTTGTTTAATTCAGGCAGGCATCCTAATATGTGGGTTGGTAAAGTGGAGGTTGAGGTTCCTGCAGTTCAGGAGGTACTATTAAATTTTTAACAATCTTATCAGGCAGCTTCATCTAACCTTTCCAAGGCTAAGACTATTTACAAGGATCAGGCAGATCGGAAGCGTAGGGAAAGTCCCATTTTTGAACCTTGGGATCAGGTTTGGGTTTCCACCAAACACATGCGTTTGCGGGTAATCGCAAGTTTCAACCAAGATTTGTGGGTCCTTTCCCTGTAGATAAGATGATCAACCCAGTTAGTGTCAGAGTCATTCTTCCTAAAATCATGAAAATACACCCAACCTTTCATGTCTCTTTGGTCAGGAAAAGTCTCCCCCATCTTAGACAGGAGACTCCACCAACTTCATTTCAAGTCCAATCCTCAGAAGAGTTTGAAGTAAAGAGAATCCTAGATTCAAAGATTAAAGAGGGAAATTGTTTTACTTGGTGGACTGGAAAGGTTTCGGTCCAGAGGAAAGATCTTGGGAGCCTAGCTGTAATGTTCACGCTCCTAGGTTGGTGACTGCTTTTCACAAGACTTACCCGCAGAAGCCTGGGGAGGGGGCTTTAGTGGGGGGTACTGTCAAGCCCGCTCTGGTGTCGAAGCTTTCAGGACCCTTGTTTTCACCAAGATGGAGATACCGTTTATCTTATCTTCGATCTCCTGCCAGTTGGAGTCAATTGGTGGCGCAGTTTAGGTGGAGAACTTCCAGTTGTTCAGTTAACTGAAAACGCCGACGTTCGGTTAGCGTTCTAGTCTTTTGCTGCAGTTCCGCAACTTCTTGCGCGCGCTGCTTTTGCGCTGTGCACTTCACCTGAAGTATTTGACGGAGCCGGTTGCGTTCCTGAGAGCCCCTTCCTTGGCGTCTCTATTCCTTTTCGCTGCTCCTCAAAAGAAGATTCCTTTGAGTTTGGAGAAGAACCGGAGAACTACGGACACTTTGTGAGCAGTCCTGACTTGCAGTTGGAAAGCCTTCGTGTACTAAGGTCTTGTTTCCATTATCTCTCTACTCTCGTTTTGCCATGCAGTTTGGTCCGAGAGTAACGGTAAGTCTTTGACCTATTTGAACTTTGAGATACTCTAAGTTGTTAACAGCGAAATTCTGACTGAGAAGCTGTATCTTGGAGCTAGCCCATTTGTGTGTATTCAAGTACCAATTCAGCCACAGTTTCTTGAAGAACCCTTTCTGGAAGACTTTGACAAAGACTTGGCATAGGGGTAATTGCTATTACACTTTACTTCAGCAGTTTCGTTATGAGCGTACAGTCTTGATTATATGTTCCAAGAGGATTTACTCGGAGTACAGAATTTGCCATTTCACTACACTGACCATTGCTGACAAGGAAGTGTTTAGGGGGATATCTATATGCGCATGTAGTCATATTCTCTTACTCACCTATTGTAGTCATCGCAGCAGCCTATCCTACTCTATCCACTTGGTGAAGCAAGTTTACCTTCGTTCAACCTACTTCTTCTCCTCTTCCAGAGAGAGGCAAATTCCACACCAACGACAGGTATACAAGAGTCAGCTATTGGACCGATAATAGACTGAGATTCAAATGCCAAGCTTTGTTGGAATGTTTTAATGTTATGTTACTCTTACAGGTGCCGGTAAGCTGAAGACACCAGGGTGTGGCAGTCTCTCTGTTTGTACGTTATCCACTTCCCCCTTCCCCCTCATTCCTGGGCTCAGAGTTCTCTGGGACCAGGGGTGTTTGGGAATGGGGAAATTCTCATCTATACGACCTTCAACTGATCACCCCACACAGAATTCGTAACGTTCAGGTACAGCGTTCTTGACACTCTGTTGTTATCGAGCTCTTATTAGAGATTCAATAATAATTTAGATTTTTGGCTAAGTCCTCCTTCTTCTTTTTTTTGGCATCAAACTTTCACCTCTTTCTCTGTGACTCCAAGGCTTGTAGTTCAGAGTCTGGAATTTTAGTTTTTTTCTTCACTATCAAAGAGTCTTTCGAAGACGGTGGTGATGGTGAATCGTGTCTCTATTATTTTGAGCACTCCTATTTCAATGTTGATGCCTCTTTTCCCTGAACGTCCTTTGACGTCTTGGATTTTTTTAGGGGTCTTTACCACTGCGGAGTCCTTTTTGAAGGATCAGAGGGTACTCTTCTCTGGGCATAGCTGCGGTTGTTGAGTGACTTGACGCCGAGGCACACTTCAAGCTCTTGAAGTTTTGGTACTCTCCTCAGTTTTTCGAAGATTTTGTTTTTTTTACTTCTCAAAAGGTTTATTCCCGCCCTTGTGTTTCTACGTCCACTCTCTGGATGTCGATCTCTGCCTCTCCTTCTGACCCTTCAGTGACGTTCTCCTCCTTGTCGCTTGAGAGACCCAGGTATCATAGAGACAGTGGAGGATATTGGTCCGGCATGTTGTAGTAGGCTCTTGCCTGCCTCTCTCTCACCCTGAGAGTCTTCAGGGTGAACACTGAACACATGATGCAGTCCTCATTTTGGTGGTCTATCGCCAAGCAGAGGTTGCAGACCAGATGCAGGGTCTTCTGAGAAAACTTGTGGTGGCAATTCTTACAGATCTAGAATGGAGTTTTCTCCATTACCACACACAGGTAGCCCCGAGCATGTGCTTTCCCTATTTTTGTCGTAGAGGGTTTTCACTTCTCAGTTAAAGCTTTTCCAGTACCTTCTTCTGATGTTTCCATCTCTCCAGTTGACTTTCAATATGTTTTTTCAGATTTTTAGAGAAAATTGAAGTTTTTCTTCCAATTGTTAGAGCTCCTTCAACATACATCCAGGCCCAACGGCGGAAAAAAGAATCTGAAGATGTCGAATAAAGATGAGAGCATCCGGAGGAAGAACGATGATGTCACAAGGGTACACCAAATGGAAAAGAGTCGAAAGCCAAAAATGTTTTTTGAAGAATTCCAGACCCAACCACTAGATGGTGGAATTCTGTATAGCATGTGAATTCGGAAAACATTTGCGCTGCAAAACCTGTTAATCTGATAGCGACATCTATCCAAAGATTCCTGACCCTTGAAAAGATACCCAAGCAATACTATACCCGGTGTTGGGCTGCTGACAAATTCTAAATCTGAAAGTCCTGCAGGACGAAAAGTGCTAAGTGCCATCCTTGTGGACCTGACTACCTAGGTGGTAGTGTCTGGTGAAACGGTGCAGGGATACTCTCCTGGTGCCTGGCAGACATCCAGGACTGGGACCTCATGTGCTAATGCAGTGGTAGCAGCTTTAGCCCGGGTATAATGAGTCCTGAAGACGCCAAGGGGCTGCTTCTTTACCAGTGTGTTGCAGATTTTATACAGAGAACGAACCAGTGGAAAATCGTTAGTGTCTTTGCCGCCTGACCCTTCTTCGCTCCAACATACCCCAAGAAGAACTGGTGATCCACTTTCATGTGCAGTAAAGGAAGAATGGCAATGCACTTTTTGTGTCCAAAAGATGGAGTCGCTCCTCTTCTTTTGCCTGATCTGAGGCCGCTGTTGGAGCATTTTCCTACGCCGTGAGGACAACGTCTCAATGTACCTGCCACTCTCCCTTCCCCTGCCGTGAGGGCAACGGCATCTTCATCCCGTGCTGTGAGGGAAATGGCTGCAGGGGGACCACCCCTGACCCACTGCCAGCAGGCGTACTACAATTCCCAGAAGCCTGGGGGTCTGGCGCAATGCTAGTGACGCCATCATTGCGCCCGGAGGAGCATTAAGAACCGGGAGCGCCTCCCACCCCGCGGGACGCACGCGGGCAGCGCCAGGAGAAGCCCGGGACAAGGGCAGGACAGTCTGTGGCAGTCAAGGGCAGGACGAGGCTGGGCTGGGCCCCAAACCCTGGCCGTCGCACCTTGGGCCTCCTACCCCCTTTGCGTGAGACATTTAAACTTTTAAAGTCATAAGTACTTTCATTTGTTACATTCGTTTCAATTTTTTACTTCATTGCATTTCCTTCATGATGGTTTTCGGATTTTAACACAAGTACTGTGTGCTTTGCTGGCGGCTCTAAAATGTCTAAATAGAAAACTGTGAAAAACCTCTCAGTGCCTGTCACAATGAATAATTATTTAGTTAGGGTTGTCAAGAAAATTAATAATGACCGGCGACTATCACTGTGCCGTGGTAGCCCCCCTACTCTGTCGACTTCTTTAGGCGTATCTGCATTAGATGATAGTCGTGAAGCTGAAAGTGTGGATACTATAAACAATGAGGCACCAGCAGTATCTGTATCTAACCAGGTTGTGATGGATGATGACTATTCTGACACACCACACACACCAGTACAGGCTTCCCCAGCCCGTAGATTAGTCAGAGCCTGTAGGAAAGTACCAAGTAAACGTGGGGGTAATCGGAATAAAAAAAGAGTAGCAACGCCCCCCAAAAATATAGTACACTGACCAATTAGACCTTCTGGTTAGCCTTATTGATGCCAAGTTAGAAAGCATAATTAAACCTTTAGTGGCTAAATTAGATTTGATCTCTGCATAAGTAACCAGATTAGGGGGCCTTTTGGATAATCACATTGCCCTGGGTGGAAAACATAAGATCAACGAGAAGGGCACCAGAGCGAGTAAAGATATAAAAATTCCTTATGAGGGGAGGCATAGTATTAATGAGACAGTCCTACTACATAGCCCACCAAGAATTTGTCAAGAAAATAAGGCTTTGTCAGTAGCTGAGAGCAAAGAAGGGTGGACAGAAGTGAAGAGTAGGCGTCATATTAACCTTCCCCCTGATTGTGCCCCTTATGTGGTCGTCTTAACTAATGTTCCGCCTATCGATATTTGCACAACCCAACCCCAGCAAGAAACACATGACTCTCTAAAAAACAAAACAGTTTCATGGTTGCATGGGCAATGTGGGTTTCCAGTTGCCTTTTCTGACCAAATATTAACTACTAGAAGGGTCAACTGGATTGGAAACTCCACCAAGAATAGCAGGAGTGATTGTGTTATCATTAATTTTAAACACCACCAACATGTCGCTACTGTTTTGTTAAGAGCTGTATCCTTACCGATTGCTGATAATACTGTCTGTGCCGGTCCACTTGGTTATTTTTATAGCCACCTTATTAAAGCTCCCCCTAATGATAGCATCAGTACCAGGAAAAATCCATTTATTTACCGGCCTGGCCTGGATATCCCAATGCAAAATCGATTTCATGTCCTAAAAAGTTTGGACTCTAATGATCGACTTCCCCAGATTCATGACCACTCCCTGCGTGAGATTACAGATACCTTGGTAACCTAGAAAACTGAAAACCATGTGGGCCATGAGTCGAACCAGGTGGACAACCTAGATCTGATCCACGACCTTGGGGTCTTATCAAGCGGAACTCAAAGGGAGGAAGAAGGTAGTAATGTAACTACGATACCAGATAGTATTGGAACAAAGGGTAAAGGGATAACAATTGCTAGCTGGAATATTGCCAGGTGAAAATCAAAGGGGAGTGTGCTAGGTTGGCTGGATCTTATTAGCACCTTGGCTGCTAGGGAGATTTTTCTCCTGTGCTGGACACAAACAGCAATGGGTGTGTTCATGGCGAGCTCAGCTCGTCATAAGCACACGACCAGTGTACTGCATGACGAGCTGAGCTCGTCATGAGCAGGGAAGGGGTTAATACCTATGATATTCTATGCTTTCAAGAAATGTGGTGCAGGGCAGATGTCAATTTTGAGGGGTTTGTCTCTTACAACTTTCCGGCGTATGGCGCTGGTCCAGGTAGAGCTAAAGGTGGTCTATTGATATTAGTATCTAATTATCGCCCGATTGTAGTTAAAAGGTACATAGCTGTGGGAGCACATGTGCAGATCCTTTGGTTATATGAGGACCAAGGGCGTAATATTCTACTGGTTAATTACTACAATAATATTTTTGATAGCTCAATGGTAACTACAGTACATGATCTGGCAATTGCCATTGAATATTTAATTTTAGAAGTAAATATTTCTTTTGATTTCATATGAGTTGGTGATTTTAATACTCCATTATGTGAATTCTCAACCCAAAAAGTCTGTGGGTTTACAAACAACGCCGGATTTGATGACCCACATTTTGGTCATAACAGCTATGGTGAGGCACTACACTCGTTTATGGGCTGCTATGATCTGGAAATTCTGGATTTTGCAAAAGATAAAAATCGTGAAACTATCCCTACCTTTAAGAACCGCACACTAGTTCGGTCATTGACCATGTGATCATCTCTTCGAACATTATTTCTAGTTGTGCTGTTCCTAGGATGGAAGAAACTTTTATAAGTGACCATAACTGTATCATTCTGGAACAACTTTTTGGGGAGGAATTTGCGTTAAAATTAATATTACAGTTACTAATGTGGAACCACACAGACCAAATGGAGTAAGATTAAGATGGGCAGGGGAAAAGCTGATGAATTAATTGGCACTATTGTCAGGGACTGTTTGGTTGATATTACCTTCATCCTCGATAATAGTACCGACTCCAGGCAGGTTTTAGTCTCTTTTAAAGATATTAATGAATCAATTGATGCCAGATTCACTAGGCCCAAAAGGGCTCACAGTAGAAACGGTCCTGGTTGGGTCGACCATTTGTGTACTACCCTTTTAACTGAATTGAAACATGCACTTGCCAAAAGGCCAATAACATAAGAAATTTAAGAACAGAATATAAGCATGCTCTGAAGAGGAGGAGGTGTGAGTTACAGCAGTTGGCTTGGGATTCTCTTAAGCAAGCTGCTGAATCATCTAACAGTACTCTGTTCTGGGCTACTGTTATCTCTCCTTTTCTGAAGGGAGAAAATACACCAGAGTTAACCTCGAATGTCTCGAGTGAAGGCTGGGTTACCCATTTTTCAAACATTTTTTATTCAAATAGCTGTGTAGTTTCCAACCTTAGTAGGTGGACTGTTCTACCATTGGATTTCGCGGTTAGTGAGGTCGAACTTGCCATACGTGCTAGTAGGGGGGGAAAGCCCAGGACCCCAATGGGATGCCCATCGATGTTTATAAAGCAGCACCTGAGATGTGGAGCCCTCTCTTGACCATTGTTTTTAACGCGGCAGTATGCACTGAGGCCCCCAAAACATGGGGGGAATTTATTATTATCCAAATATACAAAAAGGGCAGTAGATCTGAAGCGAAAAATTATCGCCCCATTTCCCTTCTTGACTCCTCAGTTAAGATCATGAGTAGAGTCATGCTGGCCAGGCTAGAGGAATGGGCCGAGCAAGAGGGAATTCTTGCCAACATCCAGTACGGATTTAGAAAGGGTCGGGGTACTCTCGATCAGTGCATAAACCTTGATTTACTGATCGGGAAATATACTGAAGCAAAACAAGGATCACTGTACTTTTGTTTTGCAGACCTAAGTAGCGCTTTTGACATGGTTGACCACTCTATTTTATGGCCAACCCTGTTACAGCTAGGAGCACCTGAGGGTATTATCTTTTTCCTAGCGAGGCTGTACGGGAAATTACAAACATCTGTGCGTTACGGCACTAACGGTGAATGCACCCCAAAATTCAGTGTCAAAAGAGGGATTAGACAGGGCTGTTTATTGACCCCTTTACTTTTTATACCATTTATTAATGGAATCGATACAATCTTAAAAAATGTTAAAGCAGATACCTCCCAGATCAAGGGTGTACCAGTCCCGGTGTTATTATACGCCGATGACGCTGTTTTGCTCCCTAGATCTCCTTTAGGACTGCAGCATCTGCTCGATAGATTTTCTGTCTTTATTAAAGACAGAAAACTGATTATCAGTAAGGGGAAAACGCACTCAATGACGCGTGGGGCCAAAAATACATTTTTAAATGACTTTTTTATAGATCAAGAAAAGGTGCAACAAGTAGATAAGTTTTGTTACCTTGGTATAACCTTTACCAAGCATAGAAAATGGTCCAATGAATTCAGTAATATTCGCATTAAAATGGCCAAAAGTGCCCATGGTGTTTTTAGATTTGCTGCAAAGATGGGGGACTGACGCACCAGGGATATGCTTATGATTTACCAAACAAGATGTGTTACAATCGCTCTTTATGGGGCAGGTGTGTGGGGTCACAGAAGTGATCACCAGTTGCAGCAGGAAGAAAACTCCTTTCTAAAAAAGCTCCTGTGTTTACCAACCTCTGCTGCCACTGAGCTAATCCATCGGGATCTGGATTCCAATTTTCTAATTGGTCTGTTATCCCTGAGGCCACTAATGATTTGGCGGTCAATTTGGCTCCAGGAAGAAAAATCTTTTAACAGATCAATCATTGAGGATTGTATCTCGCTGGATAAACATCTAAATATACCCTGGTTAAAATATATTGTCGTCTGTTTTTCAGAGATTTTTAATTTAAATGTCTTGACTGATCCAAGTGCAGCATCTCAGATACCCAAAATAGAGATGAAAACCAAATTCTTGGCTTTTAGAACAAGGAAGCGGGCTTTAGCCTATGGATCGTTATCTACTGTTATGTTTTATAATAGCTATCTCACCACTGGAGGTTTCCTCAATTATTTGGTTTGGGTGACAAGGCCATCCCACAAGTTTGTGCTGATCAGACTAAGGTTTGGAGTAGCACATCACTTAGTGGCCCTGCCGAATCTTAAGAGACACCCGCTAGAGCCATGTATGTGTGATGGCGTATCCAAACAGAGCACTTTGCACTTTTTACTTTTTTGTAAACTGTATATGAATTTCCGTACTGCCTATCTAAAACCTATGTTTGTTAAATATGGCGTACGTACAGTTAACCAGGCAATGAGTTTAATTTTTAACTTGCAATCTATCGATATCTGTTTTTATACTGCGACGTTTTTAACCCAGTGTATTAATGTTAGGAAAAGTATGTGTTTTTAAGAACCATGTCTGTAATGCTCTGTTGTTCCTTGCCCTGAAACCTGATGTATTTTTATCTCACATATGATTCTTTTGTTGTGCTTGTATGGTCATTTTTTATGTAAAGAGGGTTGACCAGGTAACTGTAAAAAGGCAGTCTGAGCAGAAAGGTAACCCTTGAGAATATCCAGAGCAGAGCCCTGCTGGGCCTGGGTTAGAATAAAACCCAGCGAAGAACATGAAAAAGAGACTTTTTTTACAATATAATAAAAATGTTCCCATCAGCAGGCATATCTTTGGTGGAGGGACGCCTGGCTGCCAAAATAACATTGCAGATTTTTGGGAAGTAGGTCAAAAGCTATCAACTGTCGCTGCTCAATCTCCATGCAAGAAGGAGCAGAGATAACAGGTTCAGTTGGAGGACCCATCCATGCTGCTGTGGCAAATCTCCACAGAGAAAGCGTAATGTCAGCAGTTTTACGCACAAAACTGCTGACATTACGCTTTCTCAGTGGAGCTGAACATATCTAAACAAGTCTCGCCCCACTACTGAAAGAGACTTTGTACCACTTCCAGATGGAGATGCCATTTCTGAACTGCTTGGCATCGACTGATGAGTTTGTCCGCTCTGGAGTTCAGGGAACCTGCCAGGTATTAAACCACTAGGGAATGCCCTGCTGTTCGGGGCCTCTGGACACAGGGTCCATGACCCCACTCTGCCATCTTTGTTGCAGTACCACATGGTTGTGGGGTTGTCTGTGAACATTTGTACCAGCCTTCCCATGATGTAGGGATGGAAGGCTTTGAATGCCAGCCGGATTTCTAGTAACTCCAATATGCTTATGCTGAGTCCGGATTCCACCGGAGATTAGAGTTCTCTGATCTCCACCTCTCCCAGATGGACACCCCATTCCAGGAGTGATGCTTCTGGCACTATTCGTGAATATGGTTGGTGAAGGGAGAGAGTTCTGCCTCTGATCCAATTTCAGTTCATTAGCCACCGCTGCAGGTCTTTTGCAGTTTCCTCCGAGATCTGGACCATCTCAGAGAGATTCCACTTATGCTGCGCCCACTGGAAAATGAGGTCCCATTGCAGAGCCTGCATATGCTATCTGATATGTGTCACTAGTAGCCTCAGAGTCATTCTCACCAAATCCAGGATAGAGACTCAAACATTGGTGTCATAGTCTGAATATCCTGGACTCGCTGCTCTTGAGGATAAGCCTAAAACTGCACTGCGTCCAGAACATCTCTGATAAAAGGGAGCATCTGAGAGGAGTCAGGTGTGACTTCAGGATGTTGATAGTGAACCTGAGTGAATGCAAAAGGTTTGTCATAGTTTGGAGGTGGGAGACGGCAGCCTGAGGCAATCCCGCTTTCAGCAGCCAAATGTTGAGATAGGAGAAGACTGGCACTCCTGATCATTCAGATGAGCTGCAACCCCCACCATCATCTTGGTGAACACCCGAGGGGCACTGGTAAGGCCAAAGTGTAGCTGGGATAGGCAGGATGGGAATATGAAAGTAAGTTTCCGGCAAGTCCAGCGTTACCATTCAGTTTCCTGGGTCCAGGGCAGACAATACTTGAGCCAAAGTGAGAATCTTCAACTTCCCCTTTTTAAGGTAGAGTTTGAAGGTTCTCAGATCTAGATCTTTTTGGGGATCAGAAAGCACTGGGAATAGCAACCACTACCTACTTCTGACACCAGAACCCTCTCTCTGGCTCCCTCATTGGCCAGGTGAGCTGTGGCTTCCTTGTGGGCCAAGGACAAATGATCCTCCATCAGCCAATCCTGAGTGGGAGGCAAAGGGGCAGGGGATCATACAAAAGTAAGGAAGTAGCCCCATTGAATAATCTGTTGCACCCACTTGTATGACGGTATGAACTGCCAGTAGTGGAGATAATGGCTGATTCTGCCAAATGTCCACCCAATCTCTTGTAGGGCAAGTTTAAGAGAGCTTAGAGGCTGTGACTGCAGTGTGGTTGGTGGCTATGACAGATGTCTGGCTATGCGACCCACAGGTTGGTATGAACCGCATTCTTAACCCCAAACAGATTGGGTAGTTTGCATGGGGCAGTGACTGAAGTAGGGTTGGTGGGGTTGAAAACCCCCTCTGTACCCATGAAAGGGGTGCTAGGCAGACTGGGGATGACGGTGGCAACTGATAGGTCCAAGGACTTGATTGTAGACTATGAGTCCATAAAGCACTTCAGCACCGAGTTTATCTTGTCTCCGAAGGGACAGTTGCTATCAAAGCTTATGTCTATGGGGAAGTCTGGACATGCCCTGAAAAGCCAGATGCTCTCACCCAAGTGTGGTGTTGAAGTACCACTGTCATCGGAACGACTCTGCCAAGTGAGTTGGTTGTATCCAAACCACATCTGATGGCAAACATTACTGCTTCTCTCCCATCATTTACTGCTTGGGAGAGTGCAGCCAAGGCCTCCCCTTGGACCTGTGGCAAAACTTGTGCAACCATGTAGACAGTGTTTGAGTAGCGGCCCAATACGCATGCAGTGTTCCCTAACCGCAATGCAAGGCTGCTGGATGAAAAGATCTTCTTGCACAAGATGCCCAGCCTCTTGGATTCTCTGTCTGGGGCTGTGGCAGGAAATGTGCCATGGGACGTAGAGGCTTGGACTGTCAAGCTCTCAGGGGTGGGGTATTGTGTAAGAACACTCGGGTCCAGGGGTGCGGGGTAGTGGTGGCGGGCAACTGTTGTGTTTACAGGAGCCCCTGGGCTTGGACCAGGTTCCCAGGAGGACATCCATCAGTGCTTCATTAAAAGGGAACAAAGGTTTAGAAGCGGAAGCTCCCAGCAGCAGCACTTCAGTCAAGTTGTTAGTCTTGACTGCCACTGATGGTAACTCAAGATCCAGGACCTCAGCTGCCCTCTTCATCACCATAGAATTAGATGCCCTCCTCTGTCATATCTACAGTAGGGAGAGTAGGCATACCAGTGTCTGGGAGGGTGTCCAAAAAACTGACATCCCTGAGTTCCTCACACCATCCATATAACATAATATGTGTATTTGTAAAGCACACGTTCACCCATAGGTCTCTTGGCGCTGAATAACATATGTTTATTGTTACCGAGCTCAATGGTACTCATTTTATTGACCTCAGATGGATGAAAGGCTGAGTGGACCTGCCGGAATTCAAACCTGTGACCATGAGGTCAAACAAAGGCCCTTGCAATGGATGCATTAGTTTACTGAGCCACCAGACCTGGCTATCAACTTCTAACTTGTATTCTACAAAATCCTGTGACCCCTCCCACATTTTTCTCATGTCTAGCCCTTCAGAATAGGGCTCAGGCTTTGACTTAGGATGCGGTAGTCCGGTCGGCACCAGAAGCGGCATTGGTTAACACAAATCCAGCTCCATGTCGTGGGTTTCAGAATGAAGCTGTGCCCCCAATGGGTGCCTGTGGCATCAGGATCGGCACTGAAGAAGGTTGGGGTAGCATGACCAGCGCTGGTCCGGATCATGACTAGATCCATGGTGGCCCGTCGGCGCCGAGGCCAGAGCCATACGCAAACATCCCGAATGGGCCCCCTCAAACACCACCAGGCCCGAAGGCACACCAGAGGGTTCGGGTTGCTCAAATACTCAGCGCGTGGCCTCATATAATTCTTTAATTTGAGCTTGGATTGACCTGACTTCTGGAAAATGTTGGAGGCTCGGAGTCGGACAAGGCAACAATTCAGAACAACTATGCCTCGAACATCGGTGCTCCTTCATTGCGTTGGCTGATGGATGAGGGGAAGTCGAAATACGTGTTGACTTCTTGTTTTTCTTGTGCTTCTTACAAAAATGGCCCTGGGACCTTGAATGGAAAGAAGATGACTTGGAAATCAAGGAGTGGTTTTGCGAGCTCCCCTTATTCAGGATCTCGGAGGAGTTGCGCTACACGTTGTCGCCGGCTAGGCTTCTAGCAACTTCAGGAACCGCTCCCCCAAAGCCTTCAATACCATGGCTCGGTAGTCTGAGCATGACTTGGAGTGGTGGTTGGACTCTAGCACCAGAGACACACAAGGTATGGGTCTGTAACCAATTGGCATGATGACAGGTGCCACATGGTGTAAAGACTGTCTTCCTCAACGATATCCCTCAACACACCTTGAGGAAGTATTTCCTCAAAAAAGACTCAACAAAATGTAAAAAAAAACAGTCAGACAAAATCCAACAGAGGGGTAGTTCTTTCTCCAGATCAGCACTAACTGGCAAGGAAAGAAAAGAACTGATATCAGCATTCTGAAGTGGCACCTGTATAAGTGACGTGGATGTCCCTTCAGACTTGGATGACACCGATGACACCATGTGGAGGCGATCAATGCTAACTACCGGTGTACAGTTGCACTGGTCATGCAAAATCTTCCAGAAGCAGTCTCATGTCTGGGTAATCCAGAGGTACAGAATCTGCATCTAGATGTCTCTTTCAAATGATGTATGATAGACACTAGACCAACAGATCATGAAACAAGAAATCATGGGTTCCATTAAGGAATTAGCCACAGGGGAAACCCCCAGCCAAGATGGCCTCCCAGTAGAATTCTGTCAGACCTAGGCACCTTTCCTTGCTCCCCTGCTGGTGGAACTACATAAAGAGACTTGGGAAGCGGGTGCCCTACCTAAGTTATGCAGGGAGGCTTTGCTGAACCTTCCGATCGACATTTGTCGTTCCTGAATACAGATTATAAAATACTTAGTAATATCCTGGCCTGCCACCTTCAGCCACATTTCAACCTACTAATACAGGCAGACCAAATTGAGTTTGTCTTACTATGAAATACCTCCTCAAGCAATTTGATAAGACTTCCCCTGAGACCTTCCTGGAGGCTCTTGTTCTCTCAGTTGATTTACAAAAGGCCTTAGACACACTAAGATGGCTCTTCATGCATGCAACAATGTGATACATGAACTTAGGTGCACTGCTGTATGCCAGAGCACAGTCTAGCGCGCAGACAGGACAAAATATTTCAGAACCATTTAAAATAGCAGTAGGCACCAGACATGCATGCCCAATATTCTCCCTGTCATTGTGCTAGCCATTAAACCCTTCACCAGCACATTTCGTAGAGAGGGCAGGGGTAAGGGCATAACAGTACATAACAGGTAACATAACATCTCTCTCAACGCAGATGCTAATGGTCCTGGGCATAACAGTACATAACAGGTAACATCAATCAATCAATATAGCATTTGTATAGCGCACTACTCACCCGGAGGGTCTCAAGGCGCTTGGGGGAAGAAAGGTCTGCTATTGCTCGAACAGCCAGGTCTTGAGTTGTCTCCTGAAGGCGAGATGGTCCTGGGTCAGCCGGAGGTGGGTGGGGAGAGAGTTCCATGTCTTGGCCGCCAGGTAGGAGAAAGATCTTCCTCCGAGGGTGGCACTTTGGATGCATGGTACGGCGGTGAGGGTGAGGCTTGTCGCGCGTAGCTGGCGGGTGGGCGTGTAGAAGGTCAAGCGGTCGTTGAGGTACTTGGGGCCCAGGTCGTGGAGGGACTTGTGTGCGTGGGTGAGGAGTCTGAACGTGATTCTCTTGCTGACTGGGAGCCAGTGCAGGTCCCTCCGGTGTCCGGAGATGTGGCTGCGTCGGGGGATGTCCAGGATGAGTCGGGCAGAGGCGTTCTGGATGCGTTGGAGTCTTTTCTGTAGCTTAGCTGTGGTTCCGGCGTGGTTCCGGCTCCTCTCCCACGAGCCGAGTGGTCGCTCCCAGTGTCCCTGCAGACACATGGTATCGTAGCGCTGCTTTGCCTAAGAAAGCTGCATTTTGTCTCGCCTGCTGTGCGCTCAGTTTCCGCTTTGAATCAGTCTCCGCTTTGATTAATTAGCGCTGTGTTTTCATTGTTTGTGCTGCTTACAACGCGCATTGAATAGAAAGCTGCATTTGCATCTCGCCTGCTGTGTGCTCAGTTTCCGCTTTGTTTAATTAGCGCTGTGTTTCAGTTACCGCTTTCATTAATTAGCGCTGGGTTTTCTTGGATTGGGCTGGTTACAACGTTATTTGCGCGTTTGCCTCCAGCGCTCCGCTCTGCTCCCCCCTCCGCCTCCATTTTGTTTGTTGTTGTCGTCCTCGTGTGCCCGCCCCGCCTCCCAGCTGAGACGCCCTCCCACTGTCCTGAAATAGCGCTCCTCACCCTAAACACATCGTGACTCGCTCCTCTCCCACGAGCCAAGTGGTCGCTCCCAGTGTCCCTGCAGACACATGGTATCGTAGCGCTGCTTTGCCTAAGAAAGCTGCATTTCGTCTCGCCTGCTGTGCGCTCAGTTTCCGCTTTGAATCAGTCTCCGCTTTGATTAATTAGCGCTGTGTTTTCATTGTTTGTGCTGCTTACAACGCGCATTGAATAGAAAGCTGCATTTGCATCTAGCCTGCTGTGTGCTCAGTTTCCGCTTTGTTTAATTAGCGCTGTGTTTCAGTTACCGCTTTCATTAATTAGCGCTGGGTTTTCTTGGATTGGGCTGGTTACAACGTTATTTGCGCGTTTGCCTCCAGCGCTCCGCTCTGCACCCCCCTCCGCCTCCATTTTGTTTGTTGTTGTCGTCCTCGTGTGCCCGCCCCGCCTCCCAGCTGAGACGCCCTCCCACTGTCCTGAAATAGCGCTCCTCACCCTAAACACATCGTGACTCGCTCCTCTCCCACGAGCCGAGTGGTCGCTCCCAGTATCCCTGCAGACACATGGTATCGTAGCGCTGCGTTGCCTAAGAAAGCTGCATTTCATCTCGCCTGCTGTGCGCTCAGTTTCCGCTTTGAATCAGTCTCCGCTTTGATTAATTAGCGCTGTGTTTTCATTGTTTGTGCTGCTTACAACGCGCATTGAATAGAAAGCTGCATTTGCATCTCGCCTGCTGTGTGCTCAGTTTCCGCTTGTTTAATTAGCGCTGTGTTTCAGTTACCGCTTTCATTAATTAGCGCTGGGTTTTCTTGGATTGGGCTGGTTACAACGTTATTTGCGTGTTTGCCTCCAGCGCTCCGCTCTGCTCCCCCCTCCGCCTCCATTTTGTTTGTTGTTGTCGCCCTCGTGTGCCCGCCCCGCCTCCCAGCTGAGACGCCCTCGCCCCTCCCCCTCCACCATCCATATATGACAGTTCTTCCTGCGCGCAGCGTTCACGCGCAGCGTCCGTGCCCAACCCGCGCCGAAGGTGCGCCAAAGGTAAGCCCGTCTACGCCCGTCCGCGCCTGGACCGCGCCCAGCGCCAGACCCCCTGCCCCTCGCGCTGCCCAGCCCTCCCGCATTACCTACGATGCCGCCACCCTCCTAGCCCTTGACCCCGGTCGCACCCCCAACTGCGTCCAAGCCGCCCCTGGACACACCCATGGACCTTTCTCCTGCTACTCCTGCAAATTCAGCGGCACCGACAACATCTCTGCTACGATCACACCACAGACTCTCGACCCCAACCACCTACAGTGCATCCTTCTCAACACCCGATCGGTCCACAGACACGCCATTGACCTATGGAATCTACTAGACACCATCTCTCCAGATGTCGCCTTCCTAACAGAAACTTGGATGAACGCCTCATCAGCCCCAGACATCACCATTGCCATCCCTGAAGATTATAAGATCACACGCAAGGACCGTACCGGCCACACAGGAGGAGGAATCGCTATCGTCCATAAAAAATCAATCCGCATCTCAACCAGCTCTGACGCCAACCTCGCTAACTCCGAACACCTTCACTTCCAGATCCACATCGACCCAAGACCACACTCAGAGGCACCCTCCTCTACAGACCACCAGGACCCCGCGCAAAATTCAGTGAAGACATCACGGACTTCATCACCCCACACGCGCTCCCCTCCAAAGACTACATCCTTCTGGGAGACCTCAACTTTCACCTCGAAAAGATCAACGACCGCAACACCGCCACCCTCTTAGACAACCTCGCCAACCTCGGACTTAAACAACTAGTCACTTCCCCCACCCACATCGCAGGTCACACACTCGACCCCATCTTCACCTCCAGCAATCATGTCTCCTTCAGCCACACTACGGACCTCCTCTGGACTGACCACAGCTGCGTTCACTTCACCTACAACAAGCCGAAACCCACCAACCACCTCCAACCAACTCTGCAAAGAAACTGGAACAAAATCACCACGGACCAGATCTCCGCCTCGCTCCTTCTAAACGCCCCAGCCCACTCTTCCAACGCAAACGAAGCCGCCGCCAACTTCACCCTATGGTTATCCAACACCGCCGACACCTTAGCACCACTGAAAAAACGTCAAAGCAAACCTGGCAGCAAAAAGGCCTCATGGTTCAACGATGATCTTAAGAAGTCCAAGAAACTCTGCCGCTCCCTTGAAAAGGCCTGGAAAAAAGACCCAACCACTAGCACCAAGGACGCCTTCAAAAACGCCACCCGCACTCACCACCAACTAATCCGAAAGGCCAAGAAAACAGCATTCAAGGATCGACTCGACAACAACGCCCACAACAGCAAGGAACTTTTCAACATCGTCAAGGAATTCACCAACCCTTCGGCCAACTCCAACGACATCACCCCCTCCCAAGCCCTCTGCGACTCCCTAGCCTCATTCTTCCACAACAAGATTGCAGACATCCACAACAGCTTCGACAACCAACCCGGTAACCAACCCACCCTACCATTTGCTGAACATTCTCCCCCCGTGAACACCCTTAACGACTGGAACCCAATCTCCACTGAGGACACCATCCGCCTGATGAATTCCATCCACTCAGGATCCCCCACAGACCCTTGCCCTCACCACATCTTCAACAAAGTAGACTCCGTCATAGCACCGCACCTCCGAGACGTCATCAACTGCTCCTTTAACTCCGCCACCTTCCCGGAAGACTGGAAACACGCTGAACTCACCGCCCTTCTGAAAAAACCCACAGCGGACCCCACTGAACTAAAAAATTACCGCCCCATCTCGCTCCTTGCATTCCCGGCCAAAGTCATCGAGAAAGCTGTCAACAACCAGCTCGCCGCCTTCCTCGAAGCCAACAAATCCCTCGACTCCTCACAATCCGGCTTCCGAGCAAAACACAGCACTGAGACCGCCCTCATCGCAGCAACAGACGACATTCGAACTCTACTGGACAATGGAGACACAGTCGCCCTCATCCTCCTCGACCTCTCTGCAGCATTCGACACAGTCTGCCACAGCACCCTTTTACAACGCCTCAATAACATCGGAATCCAAGGAAAAGCACTTGAATGGATCACCTCGTTCCTTTCCGGAAGAACCCAGAGAGTCCGCCTCCCACCATTCAAGTCCGAGGCCACTGAAGTCATCTGTGGCGTACCACAAGGATCCTCACTCAGCCCCACCCTCTTCAACATATACATGAGCCCCCTCGCGGCCATCGCCCGCCAACACAACCTCAACATCATCTCTTACGCGGATGACACTCAACTAATCCTTTCTCTCACCAATGACCCCAGCACCGCCAAAACTAACCTACACGAAGGAATGAAAGAAGTTGCCGAATGGATGAAACAAAGCCGTCTGAAACTGAACTCAGACAAAACAGAAGTCCTCATCTTAGGTACATCCCCCTCTGCATGGGACGACTCCTGGTGGCCGGAAGCCCTCGGAAAAGCACCCATCCCGACAGATCACGCACGGAACCTAGGCGTCATCCTGGATTCCTCACTCACAATGAACAGACAAGTCAGCGCCGTATCCTCTTCCTGCTTCAACATTCTTCGCATGCTCAGAAAAACATTTCGCTGGATCCCCACCGAAACAAGGAAAACAGTCACCCATGCTCTGGTCACGAGCCGACTGGACTACGGAAACACCCTCTACGCAGGCACTACCGCTAAACTCCAGAAGAAACTCCAACGAATCCAAAACGCCTCAGCCAGGATCATATTAGACATCCCACGCAACGAACACATCTCTGGTCACCTTAAAGACCTCCATTGGCTACCCGTCAATAAGAGGATCACTTTCCGAATGCTAACCCACGCACACAAATCACTCTACGACATCGGACCAGAATGCCTCAACTCACGACTGTCCTTCTACACCCCTTCCCGCCAACTACGTTCTTCCAGCCAAGCCCTCGCAACGGTACCTTGCATCAACAAGACCACCATGGGAGGCAGATCCTTCTCATATCTTGCTGCTAAAACATGGAACTCACTCCCCGCTTATCTTCGCCTTACCCAGAACCACCTAGCATTCAGAAAGCAACTTAAAACGTGGATATTTGACAAGTAATCCTCCCCCCTTTCTAAGCGCCTTGAGACCCTCTGGGTATGTAGTGCGCTATATAAATTCTCTGACTTGACTTGACTTGACTAGGGTGTTTCCGTAGTCCAGTCGGCTTGTGACGGGTGCCTGGGTGTCCGTCTTCCTGGTTTCGGTCGGGATTCATCGGAAGATTTTACGGAGCGTGCGTAGGGTGTTGAAGCATGATGAGGAGACGGTGTTGACTTGTCTGGTCATCAAGAGGGAGGAGTCCAGGATAAAGCCCAGGTTGCGTGCAAGGTCTGTCGGCTTGGGTGCGCTGCCTAGGGCCGGGGGCCACCAGGTGTCATCCCAGGCAGAGGGTTATGGTCCCAGGATGAGGACTTCTGTCTTGTCTGAGTTCAGTTTCAGGCGGTTGTTCTTCATCCACTCGGCAACGTCTTTCATCCCTTCGTGTAGGCTAGTTCTGGCGTTGGCGGGGTCACTGGTGAGGGAGAGGATCAGTTGGGTGTCGTCAGCGTAGGAGATGTTGTTGAGGTTGTGTTGGCGTGCGATGGCTTCAAGGGGTCTCATGTAGATGTTGAAGAGGGTGGGGCTGAGCGAGGAGCCTTGAGGAATGCCGCAGATGACTTCGGTGGCTTCTGATCTGAACAGGGGGAGACGGACCCTCTGCGTCCTTCCGGCGAGGAACGAGATGATCCATTCCAGTGCCTTCTCCTGGATTCCGACGTTGCTGAGGCGCTGCACTATGGTACGGTGGCAGACAGTGTCGAAGGCCGCGGAGAGGTCTATGAGGATGAGGGCCGCTGTTTCTCCGTTGTCGAGCAGGGCTCGGATGTCGTCGGTGGCTGCGATCAGGGCAGTCTCGGTGCTGTGGTTGGCCCGCAAGCCAGACTGCGAGAGGTCCCTGCGGTACGCCGCAGATGACTTCGGTGGCCTCGGATCGAAACGGGGGAGGCAGACTCTCTGTGTTCTTCCGGCGAGGAACGAGATGATCCATTCCAGAGCCTTCTCTTGGACACCTGTGTTGCTCACGCGTTGGACTAGGGTGCGGTGTCAGACCGTGTCGAACGCTGCGGAGAGATCTTAGAGGATGAGGGCCGCTGTTTCCCCGTTGTAGAGCAGGGTTCTGATGTCGTCGGTGGCAGCGATGAGGGCGGTCTCGGTGCTGTGGTTGGCTCGGAAACCGGACTGCAAAGGGTCAAGGGATCCGTTCGTCTCCAGGAAGG
This sequence comes from Lissotriton vulgaris, assembly GCF_964263255.1. Taxonomy (NCBI): domain Eukaryota; kingdom Metazoa; phylum Chordata; class Amphibia; order Caudata; family Salamandridae; genus Lissotriton; species Lissotriton vulgaris. The sequence continues at coordinate 1,290,453,989 of NC_141689.1, read as the reverse complement.
TGGCAAGCTGGCTGTTGACGGTCTTCTCAATGACTTTGGCAGGAAAAGGGAGGAGCGAGATGGGGCGAAAGTTCTTGAGGTCGGTGGGGTCCGCTTTTGGTTTCTTCAGTAGGGCACTGAGCTCGGCATGCTTCCAGCTCTCCGAGAAGGTGGCGGTGTCGAAGGAGATGTTGATGATGTCCCATAGTTGGGGTGCAATGATGGCGTCGGCCTTGTTGAAGACGTGGTGGAGGCAGGGGTCGGTCGGAGATCCGGAGTGGATGGTGTTCATCGCGCAGGCTGTGTCTTCCGTGGTCACCGTGGTCCAGGTGCGGAGGGTGGCGGTGGGGGGCGTTGGTTCAACGGTAGGGTGCGTGGATGGTGCGCCGAAGCTGTTGTGGATGTCGGCGATCTTGCGGTGGAAGAACAAGGCGAGAGAGTCGCAGAGGTCTTGAGAAGAAATGATATCGTTGTTGCCTGTCCTGGGGTTGAAGAACTCTTAGACGATGCTGAAGAGTTCCTTGCTGTCGTGGGCATTGTTGTCTAGTCGTTCCTTCAGTGTTTTCTTCTTGGTAGTGCGGATGAGCTGGTGGTGCTTGCAGGTGGCTTGTTTGAGGGTGGTCATGTTGTCTGTGGTCTGGTTGAGGAACCAGGCTTTCTCGAGGGTGCTGCAGTTCTTCTTGGAGTCCTTGAGTTTGTCGGGAACCAGGTGGCTTTCTTGCTTCTGGGTATGCTGGGAGGGTTCTTCAGTGGCGCGAGGTCGTCTGCGCAGTCGGTCAGCCACTGTGTGAATTTGCGGGCTGCTTCGTTGGGGTCCTTTGTGCTTGCGGGCGGGTTCTGGCTGAGGGAGGTGGTGAGCTGCTCGGCGGTGATCTTGCTCCAGCTCCTGTGAGGAACCTGTTGCGGGTGGTGGTGGATCGTTGTTCTTCTGAAGCTAAAGTGGAAGCAGCTGTGGTCGGTCAAGTGAAGTCCAGTAGAGTGGCTGAAGGTGATGTGCTTGCTGGATGAGAAGATGGGATCAAGCGTGTGGCCTGCGTAATGAGTGGGGGTGTTGACCAGTTGCTTGAGTCCGAGGTTTGCGAGGTTTTCCAGCAGGGCGGCGGTGTTGCGGTCCTTGTTGTTCTCCAGGTGGAAGTTGAGGTCCCCTAGGAGGATGTAGTCCCCGGAGGGGAGGGCGTGCGGGCTAATGAAGTCCGTGATGTCTTCGCTGAATTGTGAGCATGGTCCCGGGGGTCTGTAGACGAGGGTGCCTCTGAGGGTTGTCTTTGGGTCGGTGTGTATCTGGAAGTGGAGGTGCTCGGCGGCGGGGAAGCTGTCGCTGGAGTCAGTCGTGATGCGGATGGTGTTCTTGTGTATGATGGCGATGCCTCCTCCAGGCTGGTTCACGCGGTCCCTCCGGATGATCTTGTATCCGTCCTGGATGGCGATGGCGATGTCGGGCGCTGAGGAGGCGTTCATCCTGGTTTCCGTGAGGAAGGCGACGTCTGGTGATGTGGTGTCGAGCAGGTTCCAGAGTTCGATGGCGTGTCTGTGGACGGAGCGGGTGTTGAGCAGGATGCACTTTAGGTGATTGCCGTGGGTGCTCGGCTTGGCGGGTGCGGTGCAGATCCGGATGCAGGTGAACTTGCAGGCTGGGCAGGTGAAGGGTCCGTGGGTGCGTTTCAGGGTGGTTCGGCAGCAGGCGGGGGTTCGGCCGGCGTTGAGTGCGTTGCGGGTGGCGCCGTCATAGGTCCGTCGTGTGGGCAGGCGTCTTTGGGGGCCAGGGGTTCTGGCACTGGGCGCGGTCCAGGCGCGGACAGGCGCAGATGGGCTTCCCTTTGGCGTGCCTTCGGCGCACAATCGGCGCGCACGCTGTGCGTGACTGCTGCGCGTCCGTGCGGTCGCCATTTAAGGCTAAGTGGGAGGGAGGAGCAGCTGGGAGGCGGGAGCGGGGAGGACACTGAAAAAGGGGGCGTGGTCGCGAGGCTGGCGGCGGAAAGCGGAGAGCGGGGCAGGCGGCAGAACGGGAAAAGGGCACACACTACGACAGTATTAACCAGAAATAATCACAAAATACAACAAGATTAATAGAAAATTAAGCAACACAGCTGGTGGGACAGTACAGTGAGGCGGCAGCTAGGAAGGCAGGCAGAACATAACATAACATCTCTCTCAACGCAGATGCTAATGGTCCTAAAAGATGCAGAGATAGGACTTCCCTGGAATGCCTCCATGCTGAGAAGATTGGGTGAGGCAATGGGCTTATGGATGAACTGGAACAAGATCTTCCTGGTGCCCAGTGTGTCCCGTGGGAACCCTGCGTGCTTCAGTGCCTCAAAATTTATCACAAAGACACAGATAATAGGAAGTGAAACCTTACCAGTGTGACGTGCTCACTGAACAGTAACATTGCATTTTGGCAGACCCTGAAAATTCCTGTAATGGCCAGAATAGCATTTATGAAGATGACAGTGCTACTGAGAGTCTATACGCTTTATTGTAGATATGAGGGGGCAGATTTACAATAACTGGTGCATCCCTGCATATTAGCAGGGATGCACCAGTTATTTTGCGTGACTCAAAAAATTTTAGTCTGAAAGAATACCCCGTTGACCACTGATACACTTACCATACTACTCTTACACTCCACCTCTTGCACAAACTGCCTCATACCAGTAACATGAGAATGGACAAAAAGAATGTGATCAACCAAATCTAAAAAAGGGATACAATATTTATTAAACAAATATATACATTAGATCATATTCAATTGAAAAAGACTGAAAAACAGTGGATAAATTTAAAAATGTCAAAATGACATACGATTAAAAACCCCACTACATTTACATGTCATACAGTAAGAAATATTACAAATTGGGAACAAAACAAGAAAGGACAATTATTCCTAAATCTAGATGGCCATGCATTTAAAGGCCCACCGAAACATGTCGATGGCCAGTGAAGAGGAAACCATTTAAAATCTGTTAGGACAATTGTATTTGAAAAATTGTATTGGATATTTTACCATTGTGGCTACAGTTGAATATCAACTTGATTTAGTGGTCCCCTCTCCAGTATTCCTTTCTGACTAAAGTCTTTATTGGCACCCCTCCCCTTTAGTTGGCGGGTCCCTCTCTTTTCTTTGGAGATGACTAAAAACAAAACTTGCCACCATAGATAAGCCGCATTTAGAATGCGGTGCACCGTGGCACAAGTATAGACAGATAGACATCTGTTTTTTTTTTTGTTTTTACTGCACTTGTATAGCGCTATCTACCCGGAGGCCTCGTAGCGCTTGTGACTGGCAGGCGTAAGGATAACGCAGTGTTGGAGTCGTGTTGCAAGCACGACCAACTCCAGCATTGCTCAGGGGTGCCCGGTACCTAACATGCTGTGTCACTCCTTATGCCTGCTTCAAGCAGGCATAAGGATTTGACACAGAGAAACATAAAATTGACTCAGTGAAATCTTGTAGATTTCACTGCGTCACTTTTACGGGGTTTCCTTGCGATGGAACACCCACCCAGCATACATTATACATGATGCAGGTATAATGTAGCACAGGGCTTTACCATGTGACGCATCTCACTAGATGCGTCAAGTTGTAAATATGTTGCATAGTGGAGCATTGTTTGTGCCGCTGCTGCGTCACAAAATTGAGGCAACAGCAACATAAAAGTGTTGCAAGGGGCTTGAAAATCTGCACCTAGGTCTTCCAGTATAGCCTTGGGGAGCGCAACAGAAATGGAAACTTTTACCGGTCAGTGTAAATCCAAATAAATACCTACTATTTGGATGTATAGGAATACTAAAAAATGCATACTTCAAATCAATAATGGGGAAAAAACTGAGCAGTACAGGGAATCATTGTAAAAGTGTAGTGATTTCAGTAACTACTGGGAATTATGGGATCACTATTTTATGAATCTCTTGCAAATCAATCCCAAAATGATACACATCTTCAGTTTCATCAGAAGTTGACAATGTCCGTTTAAGGACTGGAAGGATAGGACTATTGCATACATCACCTGTAGTTTCTTCAATGACTCCCTTACAAATTGAACAATTTTAAGAAGGGCCTGTTTCCCTGCCAGTTGAATTTTATAGTGACGATATGGAGCAACACAGCATTATCTTTAACCTGTATAAAGTCTGGAGATATATGCAATTGGCCAACATCAGTATTACGAATGGCACATAGGGTGGGGGATACTTGATCAAATGTAGGGGTAAGGGGGACATCCTTAGATAAACACTGTCTAGTACCCACGTCCGGGCCCATGGTAATGTAAACACCATCTGGGGAGCAATAGATAATAGTATGCGATTTCCTTAGTATTAAATTCTCACCACATTCGGACGTCAAAAGAAATGGAGAGTCTACCATAAAAGGACCAATTGTAAGAGCAAGGTGGCATGAGATGGGGCTTACAATGAAAAACCCACTGAAACATTATTATGACCACACAGGGCTGCCCTAGAGACCATGTGTTGAGAAAAAGAGCTTTTTGTCGCACCTGTATCCACAAATAATTCTGTAGCCGATCCTTGCAAATCCGCCTTGACATAAGGGCCATGGTCCCTTACCCGGTTGTCTGGCTTTCCTAGCTGTAAGACATTCCAGTTGCGTCATCAAAATCATAATTGTCATTATAATACTGTCCATCTCTAGAGTTGTCAATGTAATTATCAGAACGGCCCTTTGGGCCTGCAGTGTTTTGCTGTCTGTCTGTCCCCGACCGTATTACCAGAACCCCTACCCAGTGTGGGGAAATCTTTCTGCATAAAAGGACAAGGCCCTCGCTACACCAATGACCCTCCTCCTTGTAATAGGCACACTGATTTTGCCCAGATGCGTGGCCGGAGGCTGCCTAGTCCACAAGGAGCTGTCTCTGGGGTCCCCATCCTCTAGTATTACCCCAATAGGACTGTTGCAACAATACCTTTGTCTTCACATCCCTACTTTTCTCATGTTTCTTATCATTTTTATATTTTTCCTCATTATTTCTATGCTGATATTATTGGGCCATATTTAAAATCACAGAAGGAGAAGATGTAGACTAAGGGCCAGATGTAGGTAGACATTACCGACCGGTAAATGGCTATTCTAGATGTAAGTGGCCTATTTTACCGATTCAGTAAATTTACTGAATCGGTACATTTACCGAATTGGTAAAATACCGAAACGGTAAAATTACTGATTCGGTAATTTTGAAATGTAGGTGGGACTCTTCTGTGTCCCATAGGCCTTAACGAATCGGTATTTTACCACCCAATCCAATTGGGTGGTAAAATACAGATTCCAGGTGTGCATGCACATGTGTGCATGCACACCTATGGTATGTGACAGACGGACATGCCCTTAGGGCATGTCTGTGTGCCACATGTCACACATGCCTTAAATCGGGGTGCTAGAGGGTGTCAAAGTGACATCCCCTGCACCATTGCAAAATTCTGTATTTACCGAATCGGTAAATACCGATTCGGTAATGCCCATTGATTCCTATGGGCTTCAATGCCCATAGGAATCAATGGGCATTACCGAATCGGTAATTCAATTACGGATTCTTTCTACATCTCCCCCCTTCCATTTTACCGATTCATAAATACCGAATCGGTAAAATTCGGTATTTATGAATCGGTAAAATTAACTTACCAACATCTGGCCCCTAAGTGCTTTTAGATGCTTGAAGTCTGGACATTATTTCAGGGAGGAGAGTAATACCAAACCTGTCAACAAATAAACAAACTCCCCCCTCCATAGACATATCCTGCCCACTATAATCCAAAATCGTCTCTTCAAACCTGGCGATAACATCAGGCTTTCATCATTCTTCTGCTGACAGGCAGTCAAGCTGTCTCAACTAACTTTCTTAGGTGGGATTAGCATATGCCTGTATGCTATGATACGACCAGGCAAAGCAGGCAATTCGGCACATATTTTATCACTAAGCTTTCTATCCCTGTCTCAACCGCGAATCACACCCCAAGTTCTTCAGCAACATGGTCTTGGGTATGTACCTGTTGACAGATATTAACCGGACCTAAGAGCCCAAAGGGCAGATGTAGGTAGCTAGCCAAATACCGCTCGGTAGCGGCCAAAATTAACAAATTTTGGCCGTTACCGACCGGTATTAGGCTTTTTAGATGTAGGTTGCCAATTTACGGATTCAGTAATTTCCCCAATCAGTATTTTAAGGAATCGTTAAATTACTGATTCCTTAAAATATTGAATCAGTAAATTACCGAATCTGTAATGTAGGGAGCACTCAAATGAGTGCATTGCATAGTTAAGGATTTGGTATTTACCACCAACTAAAGGTTGGTGGTGAATATCGAAAACCTTTGAAAAAGCAAATTTGTGCTTTTCCAAAAGTGCCATGTGGCAGATGTGTGCCACATGTGCACACATGCACGATTCAGGGGTGCAACAGGATGTCAATGCGACACCCTGCCACCCTTGAATGTGTTCCCCCTATTACCGAGTCGGTATTTAACGATTCGGTAATTCCCTTTCATTCCTATGGGCCTCCAGGCCCATAGGAATGAATGGGAAATACCGAATCCATAAAAATAGATTCGGTAACTACCGAATCGTACCGATTCGGTAATACTTAATGATTTTTTTCCTACATAGCATTTACTGATTCTAAAATACAGAATCGGTAAAATGCAGTATTTTAGAATCAGTAAATTTGGATTACCTACATCTGGCCCCAAAGTACATTTCGATATCAGCCAGAGTCATCACAGTAGAAGAGGCCCCCTCTGTCAATTCTTTGTAATAAGCAGTAGGATTTTTCCTAGTATCAGGCAAAGTGGCCTTAAGGGCTAGCACTTCACTCCGCTTCCATGGAGAAATCCTGTCTGGTAACCACTCCATGCTGACCCAACACTGCAGGAATTCATGGATGGTAAACTGGTTGGACTTCAAGTATTAAGAACTGAGTTATCAAGGTGGGACTCTTATTGTCTATTCTAGTTGAAATATTTCCAAACACTTTTCCTGGCTCCAAATTAGTTACATAAACATGTTCTTTATTATCAAATAAAAATTGTGAGGCTTCCATTCCAATAAGTGTGTGCCAAAGATCAATCCATGTGGCAGACATATACTTAAGGGCATGCTGCTGTATGAAGGCTTCACGATCTCGGATGACTTGCCAAATATCTTCAACACTATAAATCGCATTATGAGCCCATCGCATAGCCTGTTCTGTTATTGATTGCTTCTCTTCTTCTCCTACCTTACATCGCACTAATGGGCCTAACTGCTCTCTAAACTTGGTCAGAACTCTATCCCCCGGACCACGCACCTGTGTATCAGTAATTGAAGGCATTGGAGGAAGAATGACTGGATTCGGAGTAAGAGGTACAGCAGTAGTCAGTGACGGCAGCGAAGGGGAAGGAATAGGTAGTACTTTAACTGTAGGTGTAACAACTGTAGAAACAGGGGCACCCTGGGCAGGTTGGTGTTGCTGATGTGGAGTAGCGGAATATCTTTGCTCCAGAACATATGGTGGTGGGGGTAGGGTGTCTAACAAATCTTCCTTAAAAGTATCAACATTCTCCTGAACCATATAGGACTTATTAACGTGCAACCAAAATCTCCTATCTTCATGCTCTATTCCTGCCTCCTGTTAGTCTTTATCATAGGCCACAGCCTTCTGCGTAATGGTCTGCATTTTCCTTTTTCTAGCATGTCTCTCAGATTTTAAACGCTTCTCTCCAGCTTCCTTCTGCCAGGTACGAACGGAGTCAAACATAGACTGTGTACTACATCCTTTGAACAAGTATCTTTGAAGGAATCCAATCTTCTATTCATCAAAAGAGCCTGTCAAAGGCCACTGTAACTCTGCATTGTCCCTCATATATTTGTGCCATAATGTACTAAGAATAATAGGGCCAAGGCCATGTTTTATATACATGTCATAATTAGGGGTGCCCTCAGGAGACGCAGGTAGAAATTCTGCCAACCATGCATTTGTAGAACAGCAACCAAAAAACAAACTCTGAATATTACTAAAATCACGCATTTAAAAGGAAAGTGAATAAAATCATTATTTTACCCGGTAAAGAATTTGCAAACACTTTTCACCAAAGCAGCCATACAACTAAAACAAAACCAAATTACAGTGGTACCACAATCACATAAAACCAAAACAGACTAACCTGATATCAAAGGCACAAATAGACCGTTTCCCCACTGTAGACTCTTCGGACCAAACTGTCAGATCAATGGTTCGCCATTCAGGACCCCAGTCGGGATGACTACTGGACGAGACACCCTCTTGTGGAACAGAGGCAGCAACTGTGAGTGCCAAACTCTTTGTGCATGGATCCCTGAGCCTTCAGTCCAACCTGAAGATGTCCTCCCCACCACTGATTGTAAATGGATGGGTCATAACCCGAAGGAGTCCCTGTTTGGGTGCCAACTGAAGGAAGTGACCCCTCTAGGGTCACCTGGGTGACCACTGATCACCTCTCAGCCTTCATTACCAAATGAAGAGTCGGAGAGTCAGTGGAGAATATACACCAACCAATAGTTTTTTATTCATATACACTCAGAGCGGCGTCCCATCTGCACAGTCTCTAGGAGTGATACAGAGGGAACTGAAGAAACACAAGCATGGATACATTATACATTGCATGGTTAGCTGAAAACACAACCACAATGGAATTTTCCAGGCCACTGCAGCTGAACAGAGAAGGGCACATAAAAAAAGGTTTCTGCTCTCATATCCTACACAACTCGGCCATTGCACCCTGTACTATGATCAAAGTACCAGACAGGTGGGAGAGGGCCTCTATCTAGTGGGAAAGGTATAAGCTAGGACTAACCATTCATTAGTACAGACACAAAACTTAAAAGAGCGGATTTTTCAGAATAAGTAAGCATTAGTTTAGATTAAGATACAGAATGGACGACAAATAGCAAATGGTGTAGCGAATGCTAACTTATACATTGGATTATACACAAAGCAATGGGCCTAATCTAACAAAACAAAGATATCTACATTGTTGGTTCCCCATAGTGAATGTTGAAAAAGCAGAAGAATAGATTTAGCAGAAAGATTGCCAAGAATTATTGAACAAAAAATATAAACCAGAGAAGAAACAGATGGCGTTTGTATCAACATTTTCCACTAAATTGGGGAACATCAAGAAAGTCATCTTAAAACGGGGGGAACTTTTACAAAGAGAACCTGAATTTAATGGTATATTGAAATACTGACCCATTTTTGCATATACCAGGATCAAGAATATCACAGAACTGTTAAAATCAAGCACTAATACTGATCAGGGAACATCAGTGTGTATGCGTAACTGCCAGAATTGAGTGCACTGTGATAACGTGATAGTAAGTAAGAACATCACTCATCCCAGGACTGGTGAAACAGTGATGCTAAATCATTCAGCTGATTGCAATATGACAAACGCCATTTATTGTCTTTAATGTCCCTGTGGCCTGTTATAAATAGGCAAAACAGAAAGGAAGGATAAAACTACGACAACAGAGCACAAAAACACTACCCGGACTAAGAACAAAAATTCTAATCTAATTGCACATTGGCTTGAACAATTCCACAATATTGAACAATTTCAATTTCTTGTATTTGAAATTGTATCATCCAAGGCGGGTGGTAGATCCCAACGAAGAATTGTTACAAAGAGAGATCTACTGGATTAAGAAATTGAAAACAATGACCCCGATGGGGCTGAATGACAAATTAGACATGAGTTATTTCCTCTAAAACATGATCACAGAGGTATACACTAACAGCGGGATCTCAGCATCATACACAGTATATATCTTTAGATGGCGCAAAAAAAGCAGTTCTCACTAGTGTTAGACTGTTTTTGAAAAAAAATTGTATTTCAAAATGTGTGAGATTTTAGGCATATGTATAAAGACATTTACATCAGTAGAGCTCTTACGCTATTTATCACATCATGGATATCTATAAACATTATACCTACTATGTCTATTTTCATTTGATATTTGTCTGTTCAGACTCTCGGAGATAGCACACTGTTGTGGGACAGTTAAAGAGTTGAAGCTTGTCATCATGATAAGATTTATGAGATGATGGGACGCGTTTTTGACTAGAATACGGGTTAGCACTGACAAGTTGTCGATGTGGCATATCACTATTTACCATCTTAAGATGGGCACCAAGTTCATTGAGCTACATGGTTGATGCAGTAGTCCGTTTTTTGTATTTTGATAGTATATTCCTGACCTGGCGCAACAGGTTATTAATCTCCAGTGCGATTACAGCGTCTTAAACAATACGACTGAGGTGCGGCTTGAGGATCGGTTACTGCTCCGATTTTTAAGGTAAATTGCTCAGGATGCAGTAGACACATTTACAAGAAAGAGGTAGTCAGGTGAAACATCGTTACAATCAGTCTCGTTCCTTGTAAGTGGGAAACTAAAAGTGCAGTCAAGCAGGAAGGTTGGTGGTGTGTCCACAAACAGTAGTTGGAAGTAGCCTAGTCTGAACCATTGAGGGTAGGAAAATACCAGCATGCACACGCTGTTAGTGAGAACACGCAAACTGAACACTAAGGGGCCAATTAATATCTTATTCGGAAAGCATCCAGACCAAATCAGTTCCGGAATGATGTCCGAATGACTCAGATTAGGGGAGTATGACCGAGCAATTACAATGCATCCGGATACGATTCAGTTAGACTCCCATTGATTTCAGTGGGAGCCAGTGTTCCGAATGAGAATACAGGCTACCACTGAAGAAAGGGGTGGCTGGGGAAAACCTTGCACCCTGTGGTGGGCACCCCTTTGTGCCTTGCACACTGTCCATGATTGGGAAGAGGGGGCAAATGGGGACCCCCACTGGCCTGATTCGTATGGCCCTGGGTGAAAGGGGGCCTGTTACATGCCCCCAAACACAGATTTCAACAGCCATTTCATTTCGGGTAAACAGAATCGGTATTTAGTATTTACATCCTGTATGTCTTATTGAAATTGGTGATGGTGAAGATCTCATGGGAGGTCTCGCATGGATTAAATGAGCTCGGAGCATGTTGTGGTTTCTAGCACAATGAAAAGGCTGCACACAGTTTGATGGATGTCTGGTTAACGGTGTACTCGGTGTGTGGCTTGATTTCTCCTTAGTAACGCTCCAAATGTAGTTTTGGGGAAATGTTTTTATGTAACATTTACAGTTATTTGTCATTATTTTTGCCTCTTTATTGGCCCCTGAATGGAGGGACACTTGATCCCGAAATGCATAGGGCGGGAAGTACAAGATACCAAGTGGACTCACAGTTGTATAGTGGGAAATGAAAACATTTGAGAAATTATGCTAAGGGTACATAACAATAATTTGATTATGTTGTGTTTATAAATTTAACATAGATGAGAGCAGAGGTACTACTCGCGATTCCGAGGTGTGCACACTTTTCTATGGACCAAAAACGATCCTATTCTTTAAATCATCATTGTTCAATAAAGAAATCCATGAAAATCTTTTTCTTATACCATCTTGCTGTTCAATATTTTTAATGATAGTTTCTCATTAAACTCGTTTTTCCAAATATTAGCAGATTTCATTTCTTAACGCATTTCACATTAACCCAATGCATTTCGGGTACAGATGGACCCTTCGTCGGGGGTCTCTATGGAAAGAGCAAAAAACAGTTTTGAGCCCAAAGCTATGTTCATCATTATATACAACGTAATCACTTTAAAGTAAACCAGTATCACAAGTCACATGAAACAAATGTAATTATCTATCTGGGATTCAAAAAATATAACTGCCAATTTCGTGTAATATATATGCACACTGTCTTAGCGACACTCAAAAGGTTACACTCTCGACTTTGCCAAAAGAAATCTTTGCCAACATAGTCTCTATACAACGAGTGACGATGCATTTGTACATTTCACAGTTGGTTATAAATCGGAACGACCAGCGTTCCGTGTCAGTTACTCACAAAAATTCTGTCTTTCAAACCGCCTCTCTTTTCCTCCAATGACTGCCAGGTTAAGATCACGTACTAAGTTTTGGTCTTATATCTATTCTTATTGGTTGGTTTCGCGGTCACATGATCGCCACAGTTTCAAAATATCGGGAATTACATGTCTATAGATCAGCGCATATAATGACTATAAAATCAAATGACACTCCCAAATTGCGTGTACATTGCTTCCAGACATGCTCTGTTTCATACCGCTATTTAAACTACGTACATGATTCTATCGTATTTTATCTACCTCGTAAGTTGGTTTCACAGTCAATGAATGTCAAAATTCGAAATAGGTGAAATAAAATCTAGACATTCTATCTAAACAGCATGTCTCAACATCTAGTGGCAAACAACTTAAATCACAGTCAAAATGTGTCGGCCATATTTGAAATGAAATGTAACCACGATATTCAATGCATGTTATTGTGATCACTAACTTGTAAAGTATAAGTGTCGGCCATGTTCAAATGGAATGTAACCCTGATACACAATGCATACTATTCAAAACAGTGAGTTATATTGTGACTAAGCATGGGCGAATTTTGCGAATCTCGCGTTCGCGAATTTTGCGGATTTGCGAACTCGCAATCCGCAAAATCCGCGAATTCTCGCGAATTTGCGGATTTTTTTTTTGTGTGTTTGTGCGGGTTTCTGCCAGTTCGCGAGGGTTTTGTACAATGTCGCAAATTGCGAACTTACCTGTCGGGTCGCAAGTTTCGCGAACTTGTTGTTTCTACGTGTCCAGCCTGTTTGGGACACTCTTCTTCATCACTGCCACTCTCTGTCACCACTGCCACTCTCTGACTACTCATGCCACCCTCTGGCCCACCCATGCCACCCTCTGTTTCATCACAGCACCCTCTGGTTGTCCAGTCAGTGTACATTATTGTGGCAACGCAAGCACACCTTCCCTGCCTCAAGTGACCTGAATTAATTTGGGGCTGATTAATGTGTCACAGAATATTTTTTTAGCTGGCACCTGCTTCCTTAGTGCTTCCTGATTAGTGATCTTTTGAACTTGCTAAGTGCTTTCATTGTTGCAAAATTAGTTACAACACCTGCCCTGCCCCAACTGACAATAATGAATTAGGGGCTGATTAATGGATTTGAACCTCCAGCCTGGCTCCTGCTTGTCTCCCTTAGCTGTAATTCAGGACCTTTGTGGCATATGTGTAACTATTCTGAGGTTCAGAGCAGGGTCACATAATAGTTGCAACTGGCAACTGAACTCTGGAGGGGCCCCTCAGGAAGCACTACAGGAAATGGCTACTAATGATGAGCCTGAACTTTTGAACCTGGTAAGTAGTTTCAGTTTTGCTAAGATCGTATTTCTGCAATTTTGCACTTATTCGCGGGGCGCGAAGTTGTACTGGGAAGCCGCGAACTCACGAGAACAGTGCGAGCAGTGCGAGCAAAATCCGCTGCTCGCGGATTTGCGGATTTTGCGGGAGATTCGCGAATCTCGTGGATTGCGAATTTACCGAAAATCCGCAAAATCCGCGAGCGAAACGGATTTTCCGCCCATGCTTAATTGTGACATTCAGTATTGTCCCAGGTAAACACTATTCACTGAGGTTATAACAGGGTAAATCAAATGTCTTTCTCATAAATTATAAATAACATGCTAGTTCCAGTCTGTCATTAAGCCCATCCGGCTGAAGACTCCCCATCTTTCTTATCCAAAAATATTCTGATCTAAGTCTCATTTTGTGTGTGTCCAAGTCTGGGCGTGCTTCAACCACTTCTAGTATAGTAAAGCGTAACTGGGAAATGTTATTTCCTGTTTCTGTCCAGTGTGCTGCCACTGTGGATTTCATATTCTTTTGCCGAATGTTACTCTTATGTTCTGTTATTCTTACCTTGACTTTACGTTCCTGTTGCACAACATATAATTTACCACAAGGGCATTTAATACCATAAATCACTCCTTTGGTATCGCAGGTGCTTGAATGTTTTAATTGAATAGTTTGTCCGGTTCTAGGATGTGTGAAGGACGATCCCGTTATTACATTATTGCAGTGCGTGCAGTTCTCACATTTGCGCATTCCTTTGTACATTATCTTATTAGACTCCTTTTCTTTCCGCTTCAACAATTCTTTTAAATTCTTTGATCTGTTGTAAGCAAATGTTATCCGTTCTGCAAACAAAGGTTGGAGGTCAGGTTCCTGAGTTATAATGGCCCAATGTTTCCTCATAATGTTGGTGATTTGCGATGACTGCATGGAATATTTAAGAACACACACTGTGAGTTTTTGGTCAGCTTTATATTTTTTTGTTAATAGAGACTCTCTTGTCATGGCCATGACTTTGGTTTTTGACTCTTGTAATAGTTTGTTTGGATATCCTCTTTTTTCATAATTTTTGATCTGTCTGTCGATAGTGTCAGAAACATCCACGGGATCCGAAGTAATCCTTTTGAAGCGGATAAATTGAGACATTGGTTGATGTTGCTTTAAAGCTTGATGATGAAACATGGTTGAATATGCACAAATGTGCATATTAAAGAAACGGACCGTAACAGTGGGTTACATTACTCAAGCTTTCATCATCAAGCTTTAAAGCAACATCTACCAATGTTTCAATTTATCCGCTACAAAAGGATTACATCGGATCCCGTGGATGTTTCTGACACTATCGACAGACAGATCAAAAATTATGAAAAAAGAGGATATCCAAACAAACTATTACAAGAGTCAAAAACCAAAGTCATGGCCATGACAAGAGAGTCTCTATTAACAAAAAAATATAAAGCTGACCAAAAACTCACAGTGTGTGTTCTTAAATATTCCATGCAGTCATCGCAAATCACCAACATTATGAGGAAACATTGGGCCATTATAACTCAGGAACCTGACCTCCAACCTTTGTTTGCAGAACAGATAACATTTGCTTACAACAGATCAAAGAATTTAAAAGAATTGTTGAAGCGGAAAGAAAAGGAGTCTAATAAGATAATGTACAAAGGAATGCACAAATGTGAGAACTGCACGCACTGCAATAATGTAATAACGGGATCGTCCTTCACACATCCTAGAACCGGACAAACTATTCAATTAAAACATTCAAGCACGTGCGATACCAAAGGAGTGATTTATGGTATTAAATGCCCTTGTGGTAAATTATATGTTGGGTAAACGGAACGTAAAGTCAAGGTAAGAATAACAGAACATAAGAGTAACATTCGGCAAAAGAATATGAAATCCACAGTGGCAGCACACTGGACAGAAACAGGACATAACATTTCCCAGTTACGCTTTACTATACTAGAAGTGGTTGAAGCACGCCCAGACTTAAACACACAAAATGAGACTTAGATCAGAATATTTTTGGATAAGAAAGATGGGGAGTCTTCAGCCGGATAGGCTTAATGACAGACTGGAACTAGCATGTTTTTTATAATTTATGAGAAAAACATTTGATTTACCCTGTTATAACCTCAGTGAATAGTGTTTACCTGGGACAATACTGAATGTCACAATATAACTCACTGTTTTGAATAGTATGCATTGTGTATCAGGGTTACATTCCATTCGAACATGGCCGACACTTATAACTTACAAGTTAGTGATCACAATAACATGCATTGAATATCGTGGTTACATTTCATTTCAAATATGGCCGACACATTTTGACTGTGATTTAAGTTGTTTGCCACTAGATGTTGAGACATGCTGTTTAGATAGATTGTCTAGATTTTATTTCACCTATTTCGAATGTTGACGTTCATTGACTGTGAAAACAACTTACGAGGTAGATAAAATACGATAGAATCATGTACGTAGTTTAAATAGCGGTATGAAACTGAGCATGTCTGGAAGCAATGTACACGCAATTTGGGAGTGTCATTTGATTTTATAGTCATTATATGCGCTGATTTATAGACATGTAATTGCCGATATTTTGAAACTGTGGCGATCATGTGACCGCGAAACCAACCAATAAGAATAGATATAAGACCAAAACTTAGTACGTGATCTTAACCTGGCAGTCATTGGAGGAAAAGAGAGGCGGTTTGAAAGACAGCATTTTTGTGAGTAACTGACACGGAACGCTGGTCGTTCCGATTTATAACCAACTGTGAAATGTACAAATGCATCGTCACTCGTTGTATAGAGACTATGTTGGCAAAGATTTCTTTTGGCAAAGTCGAGAGTGTAACCTTTTGAGTGTCGCTAAGACAGTGTGCATATATATTACACGAAATTGGCAGTTATATTTTTTGAATCCCAGATGGATAATTACGTTTGTTTCATGTGACTTGTGATACTGGTTTACTTTAAAGTGATTACGTTGTATATAATGATGAACATAGCTTTGGGCTCAAAACTGTTTTTTGCTCTTTCCATAGAGACCCCCGACGAAGGGTCCATCTGTACCCGAAATGCATTGGGTTAATGTGAAATGCGTTAAAAAATGAAATCTGCTAATATTTGAAAAACAAGTTTAATGAGAAACTATCATTAAAAATATTGAACAGCAAGATGGTATAAGAAAAAGATTTTCATGGATTTCTTTATTGAACAATGATGATTTAAAGAATAGGACCGTTTTTGGTCCATAGAAAAGTGTGAACACCTCGGAATCGCGAGTACTACCTCTGCTCTCATCTATGTTGAATTATTGAATAGTGTTCCTAGACAAAACACTTAATGAGGAAGTTGCACAAAATCAAGAGAATTGGTAAACATTGGCTATAACAAACAGAAAAAGTGTGCAACTGTTGGAAATTAAAAGTGTTTATAAATTTAGTCCGTTTGCTTTCAATGTGATAAATCCTGACGGTGATGTTATAACCAAAAAATACAGGGTTGTTTTCGAAAACAAAACTTTGGTGTATATTGTCATTGTTTGTGTGATGAATCAATATAAATCTAGTGTGTGTTACATATAACCGCTGTGCATGCAGGTGATTCCGGGCAAAATTGATCCCGAATTTTTGTTGTTGATCCTACATAATGAGGGCATCCTTCGCCTTTCTCCCTGTGGTGCATAGTAAACCAGGGTCCATAGTCCATTAGGAGGTTCACTGATTGTCCGCTACATCGAGGTGGTGCACGGTAATTGTGCCCCAAGAGTCCCCATTGAAGGAGAAGCTACAGACCCTTCAAACATTCGCCTGACTATGGGTGAAGTCACTCACTAAACCCCTCTGCAGCACGATCTCTGCTTCTCTTGAAAAGGGCAACTTCAAAGAGCTGCTCTGTCCTTCAATAATGCACTATACTCACTGCAGGCATCATTTCGCACCTGCACTGGAAACAGCGTATTTATTCTGATAGGATGCACTTACCCATTCTAAGCACGGCGACCTCCTCACCCCAGGTGAAGTTTAATTAATGGTCAGAATAGGACAGTGTGCCATAACTGTTATAAGTCTCAGGTGGAATTTATCGTAAGTGACTGTATGTCTTTAAATACACTGTAGAATTTTATTTGAGAATATATTGTTTTCAAGAGTGGCAGTTCAATGGGATAAACTGCAGTAACCCAAGAGTGGACTACAGCTCAGCTCCCAGAATGCACCTGGAGGTCAAACTAAAACCAGGAACTCCATGAAACCTGAGAACTTATTGTGCTCCGTGAAATGAAGTTATGCGATAACCTTAACTTATTGCGTAGATGGAAACAAAGACTGGAAGAAGGAAGGAGTATACAGCTAGGAGGTTTTTTAGTGAACCAGAGTGATTAGGCGCACAACCTGAGTGGCCGCAAAGTGAAATGAAACATGAAGTAGACAGTATAGGCAATAGGGCGAGCGGTAATCCCTCACAACCGCTCAAAGTTGGACCAAGATGATCCACACAAATAACAAAAAACAACACAGCCCCTGCACTATACAATATTAGTCCATTCTTGGTAATGCTGGTGTCATTAGAAATGATTGGTTGTGTACATCAACACTTTCAGAGTAACATATCGAGAATGACAAGCCTTCAAAATGACAAATCAAAGTTCAAAAAGACGTTCCGTTCTTGGTGTGTTGTATCAGTTTATTGTTCCTTTAATTGGGCCAACACATGTTTCATCTCAGGGAACACACTGCGAATCTTCAGGGCCTCATGTGAACACGGGCGAGTTAGTGTTGGTCAAGAACCCGTTTGGGGCGTTACTTGAAATATATATTTGTTTGGACTTTCAAAGTTTTCCAAAAACGCTGTCCGCGTGGTAGTTGAATCTTGATAGTTAGCAGTAAGAACCGTAACCGGGAGGAGTCGATAATGTGGTAGTGCTCGGGTTACATGTAGGCGGGTACACCTTATTCATTTAGTACTCCCTCTTGAAGTTCCCGGCGCTGTTTGCCAATGACGGAAGAAGGAAGGAAGCAGGTTCCTCAATTGCACTGCGAAGCTTGCAAACCGATATTATTCCCAGTTGTAAAACACGCGAGATTCTGGGCACTGGTTTACACCTACTCAGTGCTGTTGGCTGGCAAAACTGTAGACTACTGACAACTCTGTTGCTTTCATAACTTACCGGTAAACTCGTTAATCCAATACTGCTTTCTCGCCTCAGCCCTTAAATCATCAGGTAACACTTTCTGAAGTAATTAAGTGCAATTATGAGTAAGTTATACGGAGGTAATACATTTAAAGAAATTATTAAATTGGTACAAACTTGATTACACAAGATTATTCTTCAGAAGGAGATTTAGTAAACTATAGGTATCATTTTATATCACCCTTTGATTACATAACAGAAAATATCAGTTTTCTCATGGCATTGGAGTAATATCAGAAACGTCTAAAAAAGGAATTTTTCTATCAACGGTGTAAAAACTATTCATTAAACATGTACATTTCAATTATTTTTCACTTTTACTCTTGAAAACTCACTTTTTTTTGAAGGTCACAGGAGTTTTAAAAATCTGGACCTACGATGGAACTCTTGTTACACTCCTGCCACTGGCAACTGATTGCGACAACTGATTTCTGGACCCAACTGATTGCGACAACTGATTTCTGGACCCAACTGATTGCGACAACCGATCTCTGGACTGGGACCTTCCCCTTCTGTAAACAAAATATCAGAGAGACGGGTTTCAGTTAGCAACAACAATTACGTTTAACACTAATTCAGGTTTGCAATTGGATCCGATGTGTCAATTTTTAGACATAAATAAGAATTTCTATTATACAGTTATCCTGATTGACCTTTTTTGCATTATTGACATGAAATATTTTCTGATGTTTAGCAGTTAAAAAATACCTAATATTTGCTCTAAAGTGAGTTAATTATTTGTCACAAATCACAACAAAATGATCAAATTAATCAAACATTGATGAAAGCAGCTGAAAGATCCTGGAGAAATTCCACTCTAGCACTAGAAAATGCCTGGGTATTGGCAAGGTGTGTTGGTTATTCCCCATCTCTCAAGTGACCCTCCAGGTCCAACTTGTAAAAAGGCTGATGATTTTTTTCGCTCCAGAGTTACTGATACTCCCAGTATCAGCCACTTCAGAGGTAGGCAATGAAAGTCCATATCTCATGCACTCCTGCTAAAGACTTTCGTGCTCGCAGTTAACTTTGCATTGTGGAATACATTATTTTGAAACAAACTGTTTCAACTTTGGGATAAACTGAGGTCTTCTTCAAAAAAAATTCAAGATTATGGCCCTCCCCGTTGAGACAAAATAATGCATAGGCAGCCACATATTGTTTCTTCATCACTGTTAAATCTGGGTAGTCTCTTGTAGGCAATGGTATTCACCTTTGTCCAAATAGGGACCCTTACTTCTAAGTCAGCTGGAGGTGAAGTCTTTTGTCCCTGAGACTTCAGCAGGGAACAAGCACAAGTTCAAGCCCATGGAGAATATTCTGCCTAGTCCAAACCAGTTCCTGAGCACTTTGTTTACATGACAATCTTCTTCCTTTCACAGAGCAGGGCAGAGACTTCAGCCGCCCCACAGGAGGTGGAGCCAGCTCAGGGGAGGGAAGATACAGCTCTGGAGCACTTTGTTGACAAGATTCCTTCTCTCCCTTCACAGTGCAGGGCAGAGACATCAGACAAGCCACAGGGGGTGTCGCCAGCATTGTAGAGGGAAGACCCAGCCCTATTCAGGTCCCAGGTGCAACTCCTCCCTCCCATCTAAATGCAGATCTCTCTATTCACCACCGGGCTGCCCCAGCCTGTCTCCTGGGATTCCCCATCCCCATCCCTGTCACTTCCAAACCCAGACAAGGAATACACAACCTAACAGAGGCAGGCCTGGACAGTTAGGCAAGCAAATACCTACTTTCTAAAAGTGCTATTTTCAAACACTGAATATTAAAACCAACTTTACTGAAAGATGTATTTTATTATTCGTTCACGCATACTAAATTCGAATTTCAACAATGTTCTTTGAGTCAGTAAGGATTATAAGAATGTAATAATCTAACTGCCCATTCTAACCTATGGAGAACAGGTAGCAGTCAATAGTAAAAAACGAAAATGGCTGTAATTCACTATTAGGACCTGCTACACACTCCAGGGCAAGTACTACCTTATACTTACAATGCACCCTGCCCTTGGGCCTACCATAGGGGTGTCTAATATGAAGCAAAGGGAAGGTTTAAGGAGTGGCAAGTGGGTACACTGGCCAAGCCGACATGTAAGTCACAGACTGCACATAGGCCTTGCAATGGCAGGCCTGAGACACACTTTACAAGCTGCTTCTGTGGGTGGCACAACCAGTGCTGCAAGCCCACCAGCAGCATTTGATCTACAAGCCCTGGGCACACATGTGCACTGTACTAGGGGCTGACAGTAAATCAAATAACCCAGTCATGGAATAACAAATTAGTACATCAATTAAACATAGGGAGCACTTGCACTGTGGCACTGATTAGCAGGGACACAGTGCCCCAAACATATAACCAGCAAAAATATATCAAAACAGAGGAGGCAATCCGTCGAAAAAAGGAATGGAGACTCACGCCAATGATCTCAAGCCTAACAATCATGTACTCCAATTGTAACAAAGCCTTACATTTCTGGAATGAAGCAGGTCAAAATGAATGTCAACACCTCACAACAGGAAGTCATGTGATCACGCAAATTATGAACCTTCCACTTGTTGTTGGGGAGCACCCTGGATTTACGAGGGAAACACATACTTGAGTTACAGAGCCTCGGTGCCAGATAAAAGCTGTGAAGCAATACATATATTGGATGTAAAAAATAAAGGAGACACCCTTCTCATCGAAAAGGGAATGGGTTTAAGGTTAGTTGAAAAAAGAACATTTTCCCTTTTCTTGGTTGTAGAGGACAGATCAGACTGTGGAGACAGTCCTACTATCGTGTAGCCTAATTCGAGGTCTGATTTAGCATGAGGCAACCCATATGGCAACATATTTACAATATATAACTGGAAGATATCACAATATTTCAATGGATTACAACAAATTTTTTTTAAACACACAAGATCAAAGGTAAAGGAGTGAGAGGTCAAAAAAATATATACTGTACTAGAATGATTCTAAAGTTAAAATTATTTCATTTATTATGATTGTATTAAAAACAATTGTTTATATTCATAGATATTTCATGAAAATAAATCATTACATTCAATTAATAAAAACATGGTACAAATTATAGTTAAAAAAGGAAAAGCACATTAAATGTCGACGCGGCGTTTCGGTGAACTGGCTTGAACACCTTCTTCAGGACAATGCTTTTTGTACGGTTAAAAACAATCTATGTGAAAATAGAGATAACATGTTTTTATTAGTTTTTACATTCTAGTACAAATGACCTCTAAGCTTTAGTGAACTCTCTTCGCATTATGATTTGATTGGTTATGTGACTTATTGTCTTATAACCTTTATATTGAGTATTCCCTTTATGCCTGAATTGTATCGTAGAAAGCAGGGTGGTTTAATTAAAACATCCTTTCATTACAATTGACAATTCCATACAATTGACAAAACAAGCTGTACATTTATTCTTTCCATTTGTTACCCCATGTTGCCTCATACAGGGTTGACACTCAAATCCAAAAGATTTGGTGAATAAATATCGTACTTACTTTGTCGTTTTAAGGACCATTGTTTTGTTCTCAGGTTTTATCTTAGATTTACGGGGTGACTTTTGTTAAAAACAGGCGGAGGACATGTAGTTTCTCTGGTCGTAGATTGGACTGTGATAGATGGTATTAACTCACCACTTAGTCAACTTGCCCTTATTCATTTATTCTCACAAAACTAAAAGAATTACTGTCCTTTTAGCTCACCCTAACTCGCGACTACAACAAGCAACCGGAATAAGGAAATAAAGAATCCTAAAGTAACCGAAATAAGTAAGTCATACTAGCAGACACCTTAAAATCCTGAAACTAGAGCAAATAAGAAACTTGACTGCTAATATTGAATTAAACTTTTTATATTATAGTACACACTGAATTAAAAGCCAACCCAAGGATGATCAACCTTGAGGATATTTACAGATAAGCCCTACAAAACAATGGTCCTTAAAACGACAAAGTAAGTACGATATTTATTCACCAAATCTTTTGGATTTGAGTGTCAACCCTGTATGAGGCAACATGGGGTAACAAATGGAAAGAATAAATGTACAGCTTGTTTTGTCAATTGTATGGAATTGTCAATTGTAATGAAAGGATGTTTTAATTAAACCACCCTGCTTTCTACGATACAATTCAGGCATAAAGGGAATACTCAATATAAAGGTTATAAGACAATAAGTCACATAACCAATCAAATCATAATGCGAAGAGAGTTCACTAAAGCTTAGAGGTCATTTGTACTAGAATGTAAAAACTAATAAAAAAATGTTATCTGTATTTTCACATACATTGTTTTTAACCGAACAAAAAGCATTGTCCTGAAGAAGGTGTTCAAGCCAGTTCACCGAAACGCCGCGTCACCATTTATTGTGCTTTTCCTTTTTTAACTATAATTTCTACCATGTTTTTATTAATTGAATGTAATGATTTATTTTCATGAAATGTCTATGAATGTAAACAATTTTTTTTAATACAATCATAATAAATGAAATAATGTTAACTTTAGAATCATTCTAGTACAAGTATATATTTTTTTGACCTCTCACTCCTTTACCTTTGATCTTGTGTGTTTATTTTTTTTTTTTGTAATCCATTGAAATATTGTGATATCTTCCAGTATAAATTGTAAATTTGTTGCCATATGGGGCGCCTCATACTAAATCAGACCTCGAATCAGGCTACACGATAGTAGGACTGGCTCCACAGTCTGATCTGTCCTCTACAACCAAGAAAAGGGAACATTTTTTTTTTCAACTATACATATATTGGACACAGCAACAAGCTAGCTTTATTATGCAATTGGCAGTGGTGGCTGGCATGGTTCGTAGGTGGCAGGACAGTTGTGGGGCAGGTGTGTCGCACAGGGGAAGGGAAGAAATGGGTGGGGTGAAACAGTAAAAAAAAAAAGACACAAATACCTTGCCGTGCCGGTCCCGAGTCCCTGCCCTTGCTCTCCGAGGCTCAGGAAGCACAGAAAAGACAACCCTGACCAATCAAAAGGCTGCAATGCAGCGTCCTGATTGGTTAACTCCCATGCGCCCGTGACCAATCACAATGCTGCAATGCAGCGTTGTGATTGGTTTTGAACATCCTGATTTGATGCTAAACCAGAGAATGGGAGCCTGGGCTTGTTCAGTAGGCAGGCTGTAATGCAGTCTGCAAGGAGATCCGGGAAAGTGTGCATGACTGGTTTGACGAGAGGGCCGACCACACCGGGCAAATGGGTAATGACATAAAGCCTTAATCGGCCCTATGCTGAATCTCTTATGCCCCAGGGCGGCCAGAGATAGTCCTGAAAAAGCATCTATTGGCTCCTTTTTGAATGAGAAGGATCATAAAAGGATCATAACCACAGGGCGTCCTGTCACCTCAGTAATATCAAAAAATTTGACAACATGTCTAACATGGTCATTTCTACCTCTACTAGGTATAAACCCATGTTGGCGGGGAGGAGATCTTCTGGGCTATGAACTTCCCCATGAGGGCCACTAGTATTTCTGATGTAGAGGTTAGAGTTGGAATTTAACAGGGCGATAGGCTTATAGGACCCTGGAGTATCTGGTAGCTTGTTCTTTTTCCTAAGGACCACCATATTGCACCCTGCCAAGATGATGGCAGAACCCTCTCAAGCTGAACCCCTACAAACATTGCTAACAAAAACATTTCCAGTTCTATATACGTCTTGTCATTATCATATCCTTTATTTCAGTTCATAAAAAATATAAAAGTTAACAATATAACATTTCTATACACATGTACATATATAGAAATACAATAAGTTAAAAAGTAATAAAACGTTAACAGTCCTTTTAGCAAAAAAAATAAACAATTAGAAAATTTAAAATATCCATAAAAAACTATCTCCCTCCTTGATATAACCATACCATATAGCTGTCAGAAATGTACCAATTAATAAGACAACTGGTCCATTTGTGTCTGTAATACATATTATAAGTATGGTACTAAGGTCCTTGAGCCCCAACATTCGGTATAATGGTATAATTCAGCGCGTCTGTTGATTTTTACATGCCACACAAAAAAATAAAACATGTTCAATGGACTCAATGGCCGCACATACCATGGGGCACATATTTGATGTAGCTGAACCTTTCTTCTAGCAACAAGTGAAGGGAGATGAATGGCTATGTTTTTTGTTATGAAATGTAAAAGTTGATGAGCTTGTAATTGCCTTATTTTTTTCTCTCCATATATCTGCCAGACCAAGATCTTCTATGAGGACTACTGCTCCCACTGCTTTGGATCTATCAATGATCAGATTCAGAAGGAGATTAAAGTCCCCTTCCATCATAATAGGGAACGTAGATTGTAGTAGATGGTTGTAAATGGAATTATGGGGGGCCTCACTATCTATGTTTGGTCCATAGTAGCCCACTATAACAACCCACTTGTTCAGAATCTGAACCTCAGGAATGATCCTACGCCCTTAACATCCGCCTTGTAGGACCCTATGGTTGCCTTTGCGATTTAAAAGAAATAAGGGCGACTCCTTTCGTGTAGCATGTTTGGGTAGTATGAAGTGAATTTTCAATCCATGTTTGTTTGGCATGAACAGTCTCCCATTTATCAATTGTTAATTGTGTTTCTTGCACGATAATAGTATCACAGTCAAAGTGACTCAGATATTGGAGAATCCTCCTACATGTACCTGCTACTCTAAGGTCACTAACTTTCTAAATTAATATTTTAATTGGGACACTCATAAGTGTATGGGTTTTATCAGGCTAGATCTCTCATCCCGGAAAATCTGGCCAACCAGGCCGAGTCCTACCCCTCTCTTAATTCTCATCTCATTTAGAATTGTCATAAAGTGAGGACTTTTTTCTTTTTTTCCTAATATGCTCCCCATCCAGTGAAATCCTTAATGAAATTGCTTCTTTTGTGACCCCCCCACCCAAGGGATCCCACCCTGAAGATAACCTTGGTATGATAAAAGATTATCCATTGGAGCTCACATCGCACTCCAGAATGTAGCAAATACAACAAAAGAATAGCAAACTATTTAGCCTTTATTTAGTTCATAAAAGTCCCTACCTAGTTAAGATCCCTAAAATTAAAAAATTTATTTTTCCACATAACTTTAAGGAGTGATGGGAACCTCAGCTGGACTGTTGCCCCCAAAGACCGTAGAGTCAGTATAAATTTTCCAAGCTCCCACTGCCTATCCTGCACGATTCTTGAGAGATCCGATCTAATCCGAAATGTCCACTCCTCTTTAGAGAAACTCCCAGCTTTGAAAGCCTCAGACAGGACTTGCTCTTTTAAAGTATAGGTTTTAAAATTAACCAAAATACTCCTGGGGGTTTTCCAAATTGAGTGTTTGGAGAAAGGATCTCTATGAATTCTCTGGATATTATCCTCTAGGTTGTGGGAATCAATGGTGGTAATAAACTCCTTTAATAAGTTTATAAGAAAGCTTTTAATGTGATCCCCCTCTTGGCCTTCTGGGACTTTGAGAACCTTGATATTGTTCAGCCTCGCATTATTTTCTAGTGCTCAATTTTGTTTAGCATAACGTTTTTGCCATTTTTCAAAGTTTCGATTAAATGAATCTGTACTTTCTTATTGAGGGTCACTGCTGTGGCTTCCATAGCACAGATTCTCTCGGTAATTGTAATTGCAGACATGTTAGCTTCTATAGTCTCACAGAAGACTTGAATTTAAGCCTGATTCCTTTACGAGAAGGCAAACTTATTTCTGATATCTGATTAGAGAGCCTCCAACATGTTTGCCAGATCCAATTGTTTAGGACTGATTGATGACATTGGGACTCCAGCGGCCAATGAAGTGGGCGATCAGGACATTACAGCAGCCGGCTAGAACCTGAAACCTATTAGAAGTGGGGAAATTCAACTGCACTGCCCCCTCTGCTCTGGAGTTCACATTGATAGAGTATATGTTTACCCCAGCTGCTTCAGTAGATGGCTTCATATTCTGGTGTGATTCAGTCATCCCCAAGGCCGTTAAACCAACATGTTGGACTTTAGTATGGACCTAAAAAAAGGATCTAAGAGATGAGGTAATTCTGACTTGGTGAACTTCTCTTTGTCGTTGAACCAAGGATATTGAGGAGGAATTCTGAGGAATAAAGGGTAAGCTTCCCCTTGTTTTCCTACTAGAATTTTTAGAAAGGGGTTTCCCAAAAATGAGGGCAGGATTAATCGTGGAGGAGTCTACAGGGGCACCTGAGATACTACATTTTTTTTTACGTACGGCGTACCTACTAGGAACCTCTACTCCCTCTTCACCCGCTGCACCCTCTGTTTGAGAAGCGAGGGTAATACAGTTAGCAGATTCAATGCCTCCCCCTGCCTTACTTGCTCCTCTTGCGCAGGATCTGGATTTACAGATTTCAGTTTCTCTTTTCCTCTTCCTTGTGGAGTTTGTTTGTCACGAAGAACATGCTGGGTTCCCTACTATCCAAGCGCTTAATCCTTCTGAAGCTCATGGGCATAGAGAGAACTGATGGCAAGGAGGTATTTGTGTAAACGGAGGTGATCTTAGGGGGCTGCTGCAAAAATACAATGTCTAAGTTTCCCTGTAGTCAGTCCTGTTAGAGCCTCCTGTAGTGAAGCTCGAAAAACGGGGCAGCCAACAGGGACTTACTCTGTCTGGCGTGCCCCAGAAGGAGATCCTGAAAGCGGTGCGCCTGTCTAGGCAAATGCTGTTTACTGCGGCAAGCAAAAGTCCCCTGGAGGACCCAGGGCTAAACCGTGTCCTCTGGCCAGCACTGCCACACTTCTGAGCCCGAAGCCCAAAGCCCAGGGGGGCCAAGAAAGGAAAGATGGAACGACGAGCACACGGGACACCAGGGCGACCCTGATTTTTTTTTGTAGATAACAGACTGATTAGCTGTTAAACGGTAGCATATATTTTAGAGCATCTCTCAGGTCACTCGGCAGTGCTGATGGATCTACAAATAGAGAGAACTCAGTCTATTACAAGATGGACTTTTTATAGATCTGACCCATCAGCAATAATGCAACCTAAAAGTGATACCCTGTTATTCTTTGAAATTAATGATTCTAAAGCCCCTTCACATGTAGTATGGGGTTCTTATAAGGCATTTATAAGGGGGAGAGTTATTAGTTTGGCCTCTAAAAAGCATAAGGAGACCAGAGCTATGATAAGACAACTGCAAGAAGACATCTCAGTCACTCTGAGTGAACTTACTCAACAAGGTGATGGGGAGCAGAGGGACCAGACTAACAAGGTTTTAGCCGAAAGACAGGCCATAGCTAATTACCTTGACAGCATAATAAGGAAAAATGGGAAACAAGTAAATTAGCTAATTAGGAACATGGAGAAGGATGTGGACCATACTAACAAGGTTTTAGTTAAAAGACAGGCATTAGCTGATTACTTTGACAGTAACATAAAGAAAATATGTGAGGCAAGTAAATTAGCTAATTATGAATATGGAGAAGGATGTGGGAAGCTCCTGGCCTGGAAATCCCACATTAATCAGACCAGGAATTTAATCAAGGAAATTGCCGACGCTGAATCAGTGGAGGTCTGGCCAGAGAATACCAAAATAGACTCAGCCTTTGAGTCCTTCTTCCAAGACCTATATACATAGAACCAGGTAGTGTTTGGCTCCCAGATAATAGCGTATACTGACAGGATAACAATACCATCACTGACGAATGAGCAAGCTTTAGGGCTTAACCAAAACATCACATAATAAGAACTGGAGGCCACCATGAAATGCCTAAAAAGAGGTAATGCAGCAGGGTTAGACAGTTTTCCTAACAAGCTTAATACCTCGCTTGCTGAGGAATTTGCTCAGATTTTGATGTATCTTTTTGGAAGGACTCCCATTTTCTAAGTCTTGGGATGAGGCTGTTATCAGCTTAATCTTGAAGCTCAGTAAAGATCCTAAAAAATGTGAGTATTATAGGCCCATCTCCTTCCTGAATTGCGACTATAAAATGTAGGCGCAAATTTTAGGTGGGAGATTAAATCAGGTAATGGGCTCCCTGATTCAACCTGCTCAGAAGGGGTTTATTAAGGGTTGTCAACTTCATGATTTACCTCACAAGTTGATAGGCGCATTTGATATTGCTTTTTCAGAAAAATTACCTCTTACCATCTTTGCGTTTGAATCAGTTAAAGATTTTAACATGGTGCGCTGGCCTTTACTTCTTCATATGATTCATATCTATGGGTTAAGGGATACATTTGCTAGGGTTGTTAGTAACATCTATAAAACCCCTCAGCAAGGATAGTGGTTAATGATAATCTAACGAGTTCAATCAAGTTGGAGCAGGGAACTACACAAGGTTGTCCCTCTCCAGTTAATTTTTTTACCTGTTTTTCGAACCCCTGGTATGTAGTATTAATGCCAGTGAGATCTTCGCTCTGTTTGAATGGAATGGGTGGGTAAGAAAAATAGCCCTTTAAGAAGATGTTTTGATGATCTTTACGATGGAGAGTCCCAGCATCCTACCGAAATTAGAGCAGATGGTGATGGAGTTTGGGCTATTTAATTAACCCCTAAAAAACTGAAATCATGTCCTGGAATTCGGAGTCAAATGTCCTACTGTTTAAACAACAAATTAGATACCTTGGAATATAGGCTAGCTCAGGTAAATCTTGATTTAAAAATAAAAGAGGCCGGAACACTATTAAGATCATGGAGTAGCCTGCGACTTTCCATCTTGAACCACTCCAATTTGGTTAAAATGTCGATCCTGCCTAAGTTTACTTTTATTTTTGATGCAATCCCTATATCCTTTAACTATAACATTTTAAAATCCCTACAGAGTGACATATCAAGCTTTCTCTGGGCTAATAAGGGGGTGAATATCTCTCGGACGGGGGTATAGCAAGAACCGATTGCTGCCTTCATTGCTGGGCCTTTCAATAAAAAAAATGTAAGATCCCTCCTGTTTAAATCCTCCTGTTTTTCCCCCTTTGTTCAGGCTCTGTCCAGAAATATCCCCTTGGGTGGGGGTGGGTTTCTTGTTAAGTTTGGCCATCCCAAACATTTAAAAAAAGAGGTAAACTGAGGGCAATGAGATCAGCCTGTGAGCTCTGGTACCAGGTTAGGACATTTCTTAAGATCCTGTTTTACAGTGCTGGTTCCTCTATTTGTACCTCTCCAGGTACAGCGGTGTGTCTTCAGGATAGTCTGTCGAACCCATTACTGGAAGAAGCCATTAATAATGGGGCCAATTGTTGCAAAACAATTAACTACTCTCTTGAGACTACTTAAATAACATCTCAAGGGGGCATGGCCAAGATGGCGGCGTGAGCGGACCCTTCTGCTCCTGCCGATGGACGATTCAAAGCTCCAGTTTCGGCCATTCCCTTGCTTGCTGACTCTGGCTGGGGAGCGGTACGGGCCTTGGGACAGCTGGCCTGACCTGCGAGGTCGAGTGGGAGCTCCGGTGGGCGAGGATTGGGCAAAGCAGCACACACGGTCGGAGAGAGGCCGTGGGCTTCCCGGAGGAGTGATACCAGTGTACCTGGGTGCGGAGGGCTCGGAGGTGGTGCCGGACACTGCCTTGACTGCCGGAGGCTGGGCGGTTATTTGGAGGCAGTGAGGGTGGCCTGCAGGTCGGGGCTAGACGTGAGGAGAAGCAGAGCCACAGCAGAAGATGACCACAGCGCCATTTTGTGAGGTGCTGCTGGAAGCTGCAGTGCCGTGTGCGCGGTCAAGGGCCCGGCAGGAGGACTGGGGCCCTCCCAAAGTTAGAGCGAGGCAGAGACATGGGTGAGCCCTTTCCTACAGGGCGTGAAGGTCAACTGGCGGCTATCAGGTGAGGTGACGGCCATGTCCAGCGGTGACCGGGATACGGAGAGTGGGTGCTGCTGAGGGTCCAGGAGCAGACAGAGAAGAGCTTTGGTGAAAGCCCCCAACGAGCCGATAGCGAGGACTTGCCCCCTAGCGAGGGAATCAGGACAAAGCGGGGGAGGTCGGCGAGGAACGCCAGGCCTAGAAAAGTGGCCTGCAACGAGCTGAGCACCATCACTGGCAGACCCGGAGCGTTAGGTCCGACCCCGAGAGGCGACCCCACGGAGATAGCAAGGCCGAGAGAACTAGCGGGGCCTGGGCACGGGAAGCGGATGCACAACGGCGGCGGGACGATCCCACCCAGACCGAGGAAACTAGCGGCAAAGTGAGTACTCTTGAGGCCTATGAAGAAGCCTGGAGAAGAGAATACTCAGGGCCAGCACACGGAGAAAGGCGAATAAGAGCTGGCAACGGGCGGGGAGCTGGACCGCGGTGAGTTGTTTGGCGGGCTTTGAACTACAGGAGGAGGCTGTTGGTTAAAAGACGTGCCACTTGTGGAGCCTGTGGAGCCTGTGGAGCCTGTGGGCCAGACAAAGTGGCTTTGGGGCCACTTTGGGGCCACTCACGAGATCCATGGACCTTTAGTCGGTGAAGGGGAGACTTAAGGAGGTGCCAAGTGATATCGCTCGGTCTTTCCCGGAGGAAGGTCCTGCAGATTGCTTTGCAACGGGGAGAATACAACCCAGTGGTGGGCACAGGAAGGGTCCAGTGTCCGTCTCCCTACCCCACAGGTGTAGTGCGGGAAATAGCGGGGACGCATCACCCGATACAGCGCGTTGGTCCTCTGTAGCCTGCCGCGCGGCCTGCAGCACAGAGCATCAATTTAGCGACGCTGCCATGAGGAGAGACCCGCTGCTTGGACACTCTGTGGCCAGTGAGAGACTCAGGAAGGGAGATCCCCTGCGTGCAACATGGGCATCATGTCCGCCCCGAGGGCTCGCAAAGACAAATCAGTGAAGGATCTATTTGCTAAGGCCCAAGCGACACAGTCGCCTAAAGACATGGCTGCAGCTCCTGCCCACTGGTCCGGCAGAAGGCTCAGAGCCCATCAAGAAGGCCTTCTTGGAATCACTATTCACTGCATTGTGGGGCGACATCCACACCTTTAAAAAGGAATTCTCGGAGGAGGTCACGGAGGTTCGCAAGGATATTGACAGTATAGGAGAGCGCGTAGTGGAGTTGGAGTCCAAGAATGATGGGCGAGACATCTAATTCGAGGCACTACAGCAGGAGATACTGCGGCTCCATGACCAACAGGTAGACTTGCAAACTCACATGGAGGACTTGGAGAATCGTTCTCGTCACCATAATGTGCGGATCCGGGGAGTGACGCTGGCCGAAGATACCAAGGATCTGTTTGGTTTCACCAGAGAACTTTTTAATCACATCTTTGGATGCCCTCTAGAGTCTGAACTTAGACTGGATAGATTGCATAGAGTGGGACCCCTGCGAGCCATGTTGGCCCCTCCACCGGATATCTTAGTATGTATGCAGGACTACCGCACAAAGGAGGACATTCTTCCGAAAGCTCGACAGCTACATCCCCTGTCCTTCAGAAATCAATCACCGGTCTTATTCCAGGACTTGTCAGCACTTACGCTGCAGAAACGTCAGACCTTCAAGCCTGTTACAACATACCTCCAACAGCACAACATCCCCTTCAGCTGGGGCCATCCATTCTGCATAGTGTTCAAGCTAGACAATAAACTCTAGCAGCTATGATCATTGAAGGAAGCATGTCGCCTGCTAGGGATAGATACACCAGCAGAGGAGAGGAGGAGGAGCCGTTGGGCCACTCTGGGGGAGCTGATGCCCCAAGACCCCAGTGGCGCAAACAAGGTAGAAGACGTCACGTCAAGAAACCTCCTGCGGCCGAGATCAAGGATGGTCAGCGAGCAGCGGTGGAAGCAGTTGCCTTGGAACTGACCTCACCTCACCCCAGTTGACTTTCATGTTTTTATCCCTAGCGGTTGTTGGCTGTTGGTTCTTCTTGCCGGGTCATCGGCGGGAGGGGGGAGTGTTAAGCTCTGATTGCATTACCCTGTGATAATAAATTCCCGATTACCTATGAAGGTGATGGACTTTGGACTTTTGTGAGGAGGGAGGGAGTTTTGGGGGGGGGGGTTCTTGGGGAAATGAGGGGGTATTGTTTGGGCGGGAGGGCGTCCAGTGCTCCATGTTTGACTTCAGTTCATGGCTAGCATGACTCCACATTTGCGAGCACCCTCTTCACACTACGAACTTGCCTGCACCAATGACACTACCTATAGGTCTTACAGCCCTAGCCTGATCTTGCTGCTTACCGGTTATGCCTCCTACCACCCTTAAGATCTTGACCCTCAATGTGCGGGGTCTCAATAACTCAGTAAAGCGATGAGCGGTTTAGTGCTGTTAAAAAAACACACAAGCTGACATATGCTTACTCCAGGAGACCCTCCTGCTGACGTGCAATTGCTATAGAGTGCGCTCCCGTAAGTTCCCCGCCCTGTTCTTCTCCTCATGCTCTACCAAGACGGCAGGGGTGGCAATTCTGGTGGTGCAGCGGTTCAAGGGGGAGGTAATGCATAAAAGTGTCGAACTTAAGGGGAGGCTTCTGACATACCGTTTTGCCTTGGGTGTCTCACGTTTACCATTGGTTCCCTCAATGCCTAAATGAAGGTCAAGAAAAGTTCTTACAGTCTGCCCTTACTGAGGCCACAGCCACGCCAGACCGTCATATTATTCTAGGGGGCGACCTAAACCTAGTGTTTGATAATCTCCTGGACAGATCCAGTCAACGCACCCACCATGCAGGCTCACTTTCTGCAGACGGACTCGGGCGATTGCATGACTTAGACATACACGGTCTTTGGCGCAGGTTCCATCCCCAAGATAAGGAATACTCCTATTATTCTAAAGCACACAAAACCTATGCTAGACTTGACCATTTGCTAGCTTCAGGCCCAGTATGCACGCTCACGACCACAACTGAGATAGGGGTTGCATCGCTTTCAGATCATGCACCAGTCCTTGCCACTCTTACCCTCCTACCCGCATCGCACCCCCCCCCCAGAGTTTGGCATCTTAGGGACACCTTAATACACAAAGCTGACGTTGTGAAACACATACAGGGCATCATTAGCGACTACCTCTCTCATAACGCTAACCCAGAAACGACCCCTGCGACCCAGTGGGCTGCCATGAAGGAGGTGGTTATTAGGGGGGAGTTTATTGCCCTCTGAACGGCTGATAATAGAGAGTGCCAGCGCAAACGCGATGAACTCACACAACGCGTTCATGAATTAGAACATATGCACCAGAGGACAGGAGCCCCGAGAGTGTGGCGACAATTAAGGCCATGCAACATCAACTGACAGCACTTGATCAAGACCGCACAGAGTTTTTGGCCCTGAAACTGCGACACGCTTACTATACTGGGGGTTATAGGTGTGGCCGCCTGCTGGCTAACATGTTACGGGAGGCACGTCAGCAGCAAAGAGTTAAGGAGATTGTCCGGCCTGATGGGACTTGCATCTCGGAGGACGCTGAGATAGCGGAGGCCTTCCTCGCCTTTTATGCCACTCTTTATGCTGGCAGTCAGTTGGACAGTTCCGAGGGAGCCTCCTTTTTGGACTCAGTTACTCTACACTCTTGGACAGACCCTCAGGGCGGAATATCCAGAGAGAAACATTCACACAGAAGAGGTTATCACTGCTATTTCCCGACTCAAATTGGGGAAAGCACCAGGGCTGGACAGCTTTTCCTCTATCTTCTATAAGAAGTTTTGCGCAGTGCTCGCCTCGATCCTTACCCGACTGTTTAATACATTTGCGGAATGAGGAGCGATTCCGCCTGACCTTTTAGGGGCTTCTATTACAGTCATCCCGAAACCCGGGAAGGATAAGACTAAATGCGGGGCTTACCACCCGATATCCCTATTGAATGTGGACCTTAAATTGTACACTGGGATCCTGGCGGCCCGACTGGCCCCTCATCTGCCCGGAATTATAGATCCAGATCTGGCAGGTTTTATCCCTGAACGCCAGACAACAGATAACACTAAACTAATTCTCCACCTTATAGAGAAACTCACCTGGGTGCCTGGGGAATATATGATGCTGGGGATAGATGCCGAAAAGGCTTTTGATCGCATCCACTGGCCCTATCTAGAGCAGGTACTGGAGAGAGTGGGGATCGGTGAGAAATTCTGCACCTTTATTTTTAACTGTTACAAGTTCCCTACAGCCGTGGTTAGGGTGAACGCCTACAGCTCTGCCAATTTTAACATTGAGAGGGGCACAAGGCAAGGCTGTCCATTATTGCTCCTTCTCTTTGCCTTATACATGGAACCTCTGGCGCTGAAAATACGAAAAAATCAGGCAACCACTGGGATCAAATCACTGGTTAGAGGCGGCAGACCCGAGAGCAGAGGACGGCCCGTGACCAGGGTTCGATTCCCGGCGCGGCAGGTTTCTGGACCAGGGTCAGCGGACTCGATAATTCTCTCGCCTCGGTGCCCACTCTGATCAGCGATCACACTCGGCAACTCTGGGCATTAGCTTGCCTCATCTTCACTAACGGCCCCACCCGGACGCCGGGGATGCCTGGTCTCACCCTGGAGATACACATTAAGGGACCATCTCTCAGGGAAGCCAGGAAGGGTTTCGCAGCGGTCGAAGCGCCTTGGGACCCTACGGGTAAGTAGTGCGCTATATAAATGCCAATACATACAATACATACATACATACATACATACATACAAAATCAGCCTCTAGGCGGATGATGTACTGATCTCACTAGATATCCCAAAGACGGCCTTGCCTGCGTGTATGATGGATCTAGATTCCTTTGCCCGAGTTGCCGGCTTCAAAATGAACGCAGATAAATCGATAGCCTTGGATCTCTCATTGTCGCCCTACACACAATCTTATTTGCAGAATCTATTTCCCATTCAATGGGCAACAGACACAATTCCATATCTAGGGATCCAATTGGCCTCTTCACTCCCCATTATTGTCACCACTAACTATGCCACACTCCGCGGAAAAATCCGAGGGGAGATCAACCGGTGGAGACATTATCCCCTCTCCTGGTTAGGCTGGATTGCGGCAGTCAAAATGACCATTTTACCTCAGATCCTTTACCTTTTCCGTGCCCTCTCGCTACGACCGCTGGCTGGGTGGATCCGGCAGACACAATCTGAGCTGGCCCATTTTATCTGGCACAGCCCGAAGCCTAGAATGCTGAGAATGTTGGTCACGCTTGCCCCAGAGATGGGAGGTTTGGGGGTCCCCGATCTACACAAGTATTACCAAGCCCCACATTGCGGTGCCTTGTCGAATGGAGCAAATGAGAGTCAGAGAAACACTGGCACTTTCAAGACCAGGCGGTAGCGGCACGACCTCTGCAGGAAATCCCTTTTCTCCGCAAACCCTACAGGCCCCCTAACCTGTATGCCACACACATAATGGGGTTCCCCTAGAGGTGTGGGACACCACTAACATCACACACGGCCTCACGACCTTCCCCTCTCCACTCACTCTGTTAATTGATAATCCCACCTTCACCCCCGGAGCAGTGGGGACGGCTTTTGCCCATTGGAGGCCTGCAGGTTGCTGCGTTTTATATCATATATATGGAGCTGAGGGTGTTATTCCCTTTTCCCAATTCAAACAGAAGTATGACCGTCCAGAGTTCGAGCAGTTACTCTATCTACAAGTGAGGCACTGGGCACTGCATCCACAGATATGCGCAAGCGTGGATAGACGCCTCCTCACATAAGAGCGATGGCTTATCTCCCGCGCGTCCGATGCTGAACTCATTTCTGACCTCTATAAGATGCTACAAGCTATGCAGCCACACATGCATAACCCAAGCAGGGAGCGATGGGAGAGGGAGTTGGGTAGGACCCTTAGCCACAAAGAATGGGAGGGGATCTACTACAGGGCCGACACTCTGCATACCTCATGGGGCTCACTGAGACGTTCATGAAAGTAGTGACATAATGGTACTATACCCCAGAATGGCTATATGCGATGGACCACAGTCGAGAGGCAACCTGTTGGCGTGGCTGTGGCCAGGTTGGCAATCTGGTACACTTGTTGTGGGAATGTGTACAGATTCAACCTTACTTGGTGCAAGTGCTGGATGAAATAGACAAACACTTTGAGACGGAACTCCTGCGTTTTCCGGCTTATATCCTATTAGGTCTTCCTAGCCCACTGACCTACTCATTACAATCCTGCAGAGGAGGACAAATGGCTATTGCACTGGATTTTGCGGTACAAAACATACTCACACATTGGCGCACTACCACCACACCTTCCTTTGTCGGTTGGCTACACCGGTTGTGGCATGTGCTCAGAATGGATAAATTATCACTCACCATGGCGGGGGAGGGAGACAAATATGAGAATCTATTGCAACCATTTATGTCACTTTTGACCACCGAATTCAGGGAAATCACATGTCACCGATATCTGAGCTTGTTGATGCTTACGGAACCAAAGAAGGCAGACTGTTAAATTGAGCATAGCAGCGGAGGCCCCGTTGGGTGGAGTGGCTGGGGGGGATTAGGGGCAGAAAGGGAGCACTGGATGGGTGGGAGGAGGGGGGCTTTGGGGAGAGGGGGGGTTGGGTTTTTCTATTTTCCATTGTCTCTTTTTCATCCCTTATTACACCATGTACGAGCACTTCACTGATTGCACCTTGAACTCGGAATCCAAGACTATAATTGACTTTTCCTTGATTGTATATCTTGCTATCGAAAGTTCATAGCTAAAGTGTACATGGAGATGTTTATCTGTCCTTCCTATCTGATCTCAATAAAAACAGTTAAACAATAAATAACACCTCGAACCATAGGTTATCCAGATTCAAATTCTGCCAATTATCTAGCTGGGCTGCAAAAATCGGTACATAAGGGGATGGGAATGATGAACATGAAAACATCCTCATAGCTCAGCTCCATCCACATAAAAAAGTTCCCAAATGGTACTGGTTGCTAGTGAAAGGGGAACCCCCTCCAACACTGATGGAGGAGCCCTGGAGAAGCGACCCACCATTGATTGACAAAGTATCTCTATGGCAAGTCTCAATGCACACTTTATGGAGTTTTTGTCAAAGCTGTTCACCTTAGAAGAAATCATTTGTTTACACTCCAAAGGGCCAACTGGACACCTAACAGATTGGTAAAGCTGGGAGGTGGAGGCATAAATCCCTGTTTGAAGTGTGGTCTGGGAAATGTGGATGATCTACATATGTTTCGGCAGTGTTCTCAGATTCAGGGCTTCTGGCACAATGTTGATAACACCTTGTCAGAGGTTCTTAGGCAAGAAATTGAGGTAAGCCCAGTTTTGGTTAATTTTGGAGTGCTATTAGAGAAGAGTACTAGTTGTAAGCTTTCAAAACCCAAAGCTTCACTGTTATTTATATTAATTATACTGGTACGTAGAGAAATCTGCCTGAAACAGGTTTCCCCTCAGCCTCCAGTATTTCTAAATTAGGTTGCCTCAGTTAAAAGGGTATATCATTTGGATCATTGTTATTTTCAGAGAAAAAGAGCTAGATTTTGGGTGGCCTGGGATGAATGGCTTATCAAATTCAACAATGCACCATCTCAATAAAATCCAATGAT
The DNA here is from genome assembly GCF_964263255.1 of Lissotriton vulgaris. Classification (NCBI taxonomy): domain Eukaryota; kingdom Metazoa; phylum Chordata; class Amphibia; order Caudata; family Salamandridae; genus Lissotriton; species Lissotriton vulgaris. Next base: position 1,290,416,101 of record NC_141689.1, on the reverse strand, counting down.
TATTAAATAAGCAAGAGTATGGGAAGAATGTTGAATCCTCTTCTACCTAATAGTTTTGCAGTTGGCTTTTCTTGGAACCTTGGAGTTGGCAAAGATACACGTGAGTCCGTGGCCTCCCTCCGAGGCAACTAGGAAGGAGCCTATATCTGTTTAAGGACAATCTGCTTATTTAATCAATGAGGACAAAAAACAACAACAAAAAGACCAGTGAAGGGAGCTATTTGTCATGTGCTTGATAAAAAGTACGAGTGCAAGAGGGTTTGCAACCATATCTAGATTAGTTTCAAACTCAAAACCACATTTGAATAAGAGAAAATCATCGGTCAGACTGCCTGAAGTGGTCCGGCTAATTATTTCTACCATGATGTAAGCCCAACAGGCCTTTTTTAACTTTCCAATGGCATCACCAAATATATCATTTGGGGTTTTGACCAAAAGTACCCTAAACCCCAGCCTTTATATCCATGACTTTATACAGGCATACCAATGGGTCCTGTCAGAACCTGCCCCATCGCGGAAACCTTGGAGCCATTCCCTGTAGGGCTCAAATTCTCTTGTCGCCCAGACCCTTAGCCAATACTGGACCCCTCTCATTGCTGAAATATCTGAAATAGAAAGTTCAGATCAATATTGATAGTTCATATGGGAGTGCTAGGCGGAACTTCTACAAAAAATTTCAAAAGGTTATTCTCTGCTGTCTCCACCATCTCCATATTGCAGTGGCCCAGATATCTATTCCATATAGGCTGCCCCACATGATTTGGTTCTGTACATTTCCAAAGGGAAGGAAATAGGAAAAGATGGTGCCCTATATGCAACCCTTATAATAGACCCTGCAGATTGCTTTAACAAAAGGGTACTCTTTCTTAATTGAGCTGTGCACCTATGTAAATCTTCCAGGCAAACACCCAAGTAGTCAAATTCAGATACTCGCTCAAGGGCAACTCTGGCAAAAATGTCTGTGTATAATGTCTGAATAAGGGTCAATAGGCCTCTTGGTACCCTTATCCTACTCAAGGTTTCCAATATTTTGTCCTTGGAACCAGATCAAAAGTGGGTCAAAGATCCACAAAGGCCACAAATAACCTCCACTCTTCCAAATCTACACTCCTCCACTTTATGGCTAAAGCTCTAGGGGTATCATATCAGGGCCTGCTTCCTTTCCTGGAGCCAGATAATTTAATGCCTTAGAGACTTCCTATTACATAATGCCTGATTATAAAGACTTCAAGCAAACTCTTTCTCTTGTTCTGACTGTCATCTGGTCATAAGCAAGCATTGCGCTGTCGGCCCAAAGTAATTAAAAATAGTCTCTGTGCTTCCCGTTGGGCATTCCCTACCGTACTGTAATCAGTTCAAATGTATCGCTCAATAATACGGATTTTAATGGTTGAGCTACAACCTCTTTTGATTCTCTCTTGATCCTATTTCTCTAACTCGAAGTAGACAATCACATCTTCATCCCCTGCTATACTGCAGAACTGGCAGAAGGGAAGAATTACGGTAATGACTTAAAAAACATTGATGATAGACTATATCCCTGCAGATTAATATATTTATCTGTATGAGATTAAAATTCATATAAATCTACTTAGGAAGGAGTGGTCTCAATTTAATGCATTCTCCATCAACAAAGAAAACCAAACACAGGGATAGAGAAATGTTTAATACTGCTAGAATTATGCTGCCTTCAGCCTCTACTGATGTTGTTTCCTCTGAAGCTCTACACAAGTCTATTTAATGATATTCAAAGGAGAAAATTCCACAAAATGTACAAGAGCTTTGGCTTTACATGAAATGTTTTAAAGAGACTGCTTTCCTATAGACGTCTCTAAGTTCTCTGCTTGTTCTCACTAGTTTAATTTCTTTTTTTCTCAAAACTACTATACATCATGTTTAATACCTCCCTGTCCCCCTTGTCTTGCTTATAATATTTCTAAAGCAATTGCCACTACCGGCTCAGCTCTCAAGTCCCTGTATAACTCTTTATTAGCTGCAACATCAGTAGCTCATCAATGGCACAAACTTAATGGAGGTGCCTCTTCTAAAAAGTCAACTGCCGATCCTCAGGTCCTTAGCAACTTTCTGTCTATACTGCTTCTTCCAGTAATACAGTGAAAACACTACAAATGGACACCACACCAGTTTAGAAAAATCAGTAATCTTCACTAGACTGAACACAAGGCCAAACGACTGAAATCCACCATACTTCAATAAAAATATGACTTTCAAATAATAGAAATAGCTTAGTTCAATGTAGCTTGTTAATGCAACACTTTAATCTCAAAGTACCTTGGATGTGTCACGCAATAAAAACAAAAGGGTAGCAGGAAAGGTGATGCGTCGATTCCTTGCTTCGAGGGAGGTGATGCATTGGTTCCTTACTGCAGTGCAGGTGAGGTGATGTGTTGGTTCCTTACTGGAGAGGAGGTGATGCATCAGTTTCTTACTGTGATCTGGTGCGATGCGACAAGATGGCGCCTCGATGCAATGCGATGATCCGGTGTAATGTGCGAAAATGGTGTCTTTGATGCAATGCAACAATGTTGGATGTTATGCGTGCACCCCCGACGGCCATGCGGCAAACTCAGTAACTTCTGAGCCGCGACAGGCCTGGCGACACGCTTCTCCGGTGATGCGACCCAACCTCAGCTGCAGAGACACTCTTCTCCAGTGATGCAACACACTTCTTCGATGTTGCTACCGCAAACAGGTGCAGCGGCGGCACCCTTCTTCGGCAATGCAACAGCAACTGCAGCGGTGTGTACACACTTATTGTTACGTCGTGCTTCCAGCTCCCAGCGACACGCAGTCTTCTCAGAGGGCCCATACAACAGTCTCTCAGCAGGTAGAATTCCCAGCAAGGGAGTTCAGGGGAGCTGGTGGTAAAGTCTTGTAGCCCTGAGACTTCAGGCAGGAGGCAAGCACAGTTAAAGTCCTTAGTGATTCTTCTTCAAGATATCAAGAGTACACACTAAGTTCCTTCACTCCTTTCCTTGGCAATTAAGTAACCACTGCAGGCCAACTCCAACAGCACAGCACAAGGGCAGTCTCCTCCTTCAGTTTCCTTGGTTCTTCACTTGGCAAAGGGTTGTCTTGATTCCCAGAAGTGATCTAAAGTTCTGGGGTTTAGGTCCTCCTTTTTACACACAAAAATCCTTTGTCTCTGAAGACAGAGGGTGTCTGTACCAAGCCCAAACCAGTTCTGGGTGCCTTCTGCCAGTGCACAACTTCTTCCTTTATCAAAGTGGACCAGGGCCAACAGAATCGCCACAGGAGGTGCAACCACCATTGTGGCAGGCAGGTACAGCCCTGTTCAGGCACAGGTGCTACTTCTCCCACCACTCCTCATGCAGATAGGTCTATTCAGCCTTGTGCTAACACACCCTGTATGCTGGAGTCACCCCAGCCCCTGTCACTCACAAACCAGACATGGAATACAAAACCTAGCAAACGCAGGTTTGGATGGTTAGGCAAGAAAATACCGACTTTCTAAAAGTGGTATTTTCAAACTCAAATGTATTTTATCGTTGTGAGTTCAGGCATACCTAACTCGAAGTTCTACCTAGTTCCCTGAGTCAGTTAGGATTATAAATGTTATAATCAAACTGCCCATTCTGGCCTATGGGAGCAGGTGGCCTTGCAATATAGAAAAATAATTTGGCTGTAATTCACTATCTGGACATGCCACACATATCAGGGCATGTCCTACCTTTTACATACGATGCTCCATGCCCTAGGGCCTACTTTAGGGGTGACTACAATTTAGATAAGAGAAGGTTTAGGTACTGGCAAGTGGATTCACTTGGCAAGTCGTCATGACAGCCCCAGGCTGTACACAGGCTCTGAAATGGCAGGTCTGAGTTACATTTTACAAGCTGCTTCTGTGGTTGGCACAGCCAGTGCTGTAAACCCACCAGCAGCATTTGATTTACAGGCCCTGGGGACACATGTGCACTGTACTAGGGTCTGACAAGTAAATCAAATAACCAATTATGGAGTCACTAATCTATTACAACAATTTACAATAGGGAGTACTTGCACTTTGGCACTGCATAGCAGTGGCACTGTGCCCAAAGCATCTAGACCAGCAAAACATATAGCAAAAACACAGGAGGCAACAGCTATAAAAATGGATGTGAGACCCACGCCAATGGTGCCAGGTCTAACATCAGTCCTAAATAAAAGTGTTTTATTCTCAGAGAGACTAGCCTAATTTAAAGTAGTGGGCCCCAATTGGATGTAATGATCCTATAGGGTTAGTGTGGTGCTACGGCTGACATGTGTTATGCCTGTTTAGCCCCTAACGGGTCTGGTGGCACTTCATCAGGACCAAATGTGAAGCAAAAACAGTGAGTGATGCACTACCGCTGGCCTGGTTCACAAATTCATGACTGACAACCAGACAGAGCAGAGAGACCCCTGGAGGGATTGTACCGGGGTGGAAAACCTAAGGGAAAGATAAAAACAGTGGGAGACAACCAATGGTTTGTTATAGCAAACAATAGGAACCTGTCAGATTATACATATTAGTTGCAGGCTTACACGTAGTTAACAAGGCTGATTATAGCAAAAGTGGCAAAATAAGGCGAGATAACCGTGCATAAGCATACATTCTCAGATTGGTTTGTTTAAAAGATCAGTGGCAAAACTCGAGTCTGGTGGTGATTCATGTTGCACACACCCACCAACATAAGGGGGAGTCGGTAAAGTGGGCTTGATAAGCTACTGGCATGAACATGTCACTGGCATATGCATACAAGGAGCAGTGTCCCCAAAGTTGGTCTCCAATTCGGAAAATATACTTATGTAGATACTTAAAGACATTTACACCAACAAACGCATTCAAATTCAGTTTTCAAAGCCACTCACGGCTGTTGAAAAGTGGCAGGACCAACCCGTTGGTTTTTCGTGTGCTGTGACTGGCATCTAAATAATACCGGAAGTGCCAAGGTAGGGCTGTGGCTAGTTATACAATTATGCACAGTAGAGTGTGACAAGATCTGTCTCATGAGGTAATGCCACAAACACACATATTCATATCCAATTTGAAAAGTGACTCGCGACTGCAAAAATGACCGAAAACCTGCCCGCAGATTTTATCGTGTACTGTGACTGAATTTTAATTACTGTTGGAGTTTGCCAAGAGAGCGTAGTCACTCGTAGTGAAGTAGTGCTTCACCAAGTGTGGCTAGGACGGTGCTTTAAGGTAAATGTAGCATGGTTTAAAACTCACCCGTGGTGATAGAGTCTATTAATGACAGGGATGGCAGATCACGTTGTTGCTCTGAAGCTGTAAAAAAATAAAGTATGTGACCTTACAGGTAATAATGGCATTTTTGGAACTTACAGCTGTCAAGGCAGATAAGCTAGATTTTACTGGCGAGAAATGCTTTCATACTCATTCAGGGTGGCTGAATGGCAATCATCTGTCCTACCCTTGCTCTGGGCCCCGTGGTGGATGCTCCCGGGTCTAAGGCTTATGAGGCGGTTTTGTGCATTTGAAAAGCGTCTGATGACTAGACTGACAATTAGGATATCCATTTTGGGAAAGAGGTTTTATTGAGAAACATTATTGACAAAACGAGTCTTTCGGCACGCAAGTGCAGTGTAATATTCAATAAACTAGTCCAGTGAGGTAAACACAGGCGATTCAAGTGTAGAAATCAATGTACTAGTCTAATTGACCGAATAACATATACAGATGTATAAAGAATTTACTGTCTCGATTAAGTAAGTGCCATAATTAAGTGAGCGCCATAAGGTTATTTGGTGGTAGATATAATGTGATGTTAGTTTGCTAGTGCGTCCTTCTGTAGTGGATGATGGTGACACTGATCCACATAGTGAAACCTACTTAAAGGTGTGGCGGTACAATAAATGCTCGGGCATAATAGACCTTGGTGCTCAAACATAGAAAGTACCTTTTACTATAGAGGGAAGTTGGAGGGCAATTAGGGTCAAAGGTCATCAGTTGAATTAAAAAGTGGGAAAGTTCAAGGTAAGTGAAGTGCTACAAAGTAGGGCCCTCTTGGGGAGTGTGTAATGGCACTAGGAAAGGGAGGATATTTGGAATGTGATTGGGCTCGAAATCAGCGGTGGTTCAATTCCGCCCAGGATATTTAGTTGTTCAGACCCCGTATGTGGGAGAAAAGTTTGAAGACCCAATTCTTTCTTTCCTTTTTAGAGATGTGTGGGAAGGCCTCCAAGATGGTCCAGTTGAGGTTGTGTGATTGTGTCCAGCATAAAGGGCCCAAATCTTTGTATTGGTTTTTCTGCACCTGATGTTGCTTCTATGCTGTGTCATCCATGTATTTGCCGGCTTGTTGGTCATGCCTATGTACTGCTATTGGCATGAGCAGGTGATAAGATAAACACAATTGTGTGTATTACAATTAGTGTGTCTACTTTGCCACCATGTCAAGGTATTGGTGGGTGTGATGGCTTTGGTGGCCTTTGTTAAGGGGCAATCTGCACATTATCCACAGTGAAAGCGACCAGTTACTGGAGGAAGGTTCCATAGAGTGTTAAAAGGTGGTGTTCTATTTTTGGGTCTGGTGTTAATGAGCAAGTCTTTTAAGTTTGCTGTGCGTTTGAAGGCAAATCTAGGCTTTCTGAAGAGGTGAACAGGCTTTCAGTAAGCCTAGATTTGCCTTTAAATGCACAGCAAACCTGAAATACTTGCCCAATAACACCAGGCCCAAAAAGAGAATACCACCTCTTAACACACTATGGAACCTACCTCCAGTAACTGGTCACTTTCCTGTGGACAATGTGCAGTTTGCCTCTTAACAAATGCTTCCAAAACCATCAAAGTCACCAATAACTTGACATGGTGGCAAAATAGACACACTAATTGTAAGACATCAAATTTTGTTTAACCTATCACCTACCCATGTCAGTTGCCGTACATAGTTCTTATTGTAACCAAATGGCACATATATCTGGCATGTGAATCCAAGTTTGGCCATATAGTCTGATTAAAAAATATGGATTGTTAAAGCCAATGGTGCCATTCATGTTCCTGGTTCAAACCCTTTTCCAGTGTCTCTATTCCTATGATCAGAGAATTGTCTTCTCTTAGCAGAAGTAGTTCCAAGTTGCCACCCCGTTTGAGTGGTTTCAGTTTCTTTAGGCCTTCAAACGAAAAAGTCAGTTGATGACCATGATTTTACAAAAGGTGTTCAACCAGAGGTTGTCGTGTATCTGTTCGGTGTATGTTCCGATACTGTTCTTGATTTCGGATTTTCAGAGGTCTTATTGAGCTTCCAATGTAGTGCTGTCCACATGGACATGTTATAAGATATATTACATTGGTGCTTTCAGAGTTGATGAAGTCATTGATTTTGTATTTGTGATCATTTATGACGACCTCCTTTGTTTTGGATTTGCCAAGTTTGCAGATTGAACAGTTGGTACAGGTGAAGAAACCAGTTGGTTGCTGAAAAAACGTCTTTGGCTTTTTGCTTAATTTCCAAGAAAGATGGACAGAGGATGTCTCGTAAATTTTTACTCCTTGAGAAGCCCAATTGTGGTTTATCATGTAATGCGGAAGTTAAAGTTGGATTGTCCTTCAGGAGATGCCAGTGTTTGTTCAGTGTTTTCCGAATGTGATATTGACCACTGTGGTATTCGGTATTGAACCGGATTACTGGTTTACGTTCTCTAGTCTGGTTGTTATGGTGTAGTTTTTGTCTATCCGTGTCCATAAGTTTCATTTGGGCTTTGGCTAGGGTATGTTCCTTGTATCCTCTTTGTCTTAGACGTTGAGTTATTTTGTCTGAATGAATTTGGTATTCTTCATTTGAACTGCAGTTCATGCGGGCTCGTCTGTATTCGCCTCTCGGGATGTTAGTGATAGAATGTGCAGGATGGCTGCTAGAGGCGTGAAGAATGGAATTTGCAGACGTTGTCTTTCTGTGAATTATTGAATGTAGTTGCTTGTCTGAAACATAAATTAATAAATCCAAAAATTCTATTTCTGTTTTTGAGATATTGTAAGTGATTTCAATTCCCCACTGATTTGGTGACATAGATCTAATGAAGGTTCTGAGCTTTCTTTCTGTTCCTTGCCAAATTAGTAGGATATCATCTATGTAACGTCCCCAAATTCTTATGTTGTCGGTGATATCTTCGGGTCTTTCTTGCCAAAGCCAGTGTTGCTCAACTGCTCCCATCAGGAGGCCGGCATACGGGGGTGAAAATGTTGCCCCCATAGCGGTGCCCTGCGGTGCCCTGCGGTGCCCTGGAGTTGTAGATATTATTTGCCATTGAAAAGGAAATAGTTATTAAAGAGGCAGAATTCAAGCAAATCGAGAATCATTTTATTGCGTGCCGTCAGGTGGACCGATCTGCTTTGCAAATATTTCCTTGTTGCTGATATACCGTCTGAGTGTTTAATTGATGTATACAGGCTGGTAATGTTGATTGCTGTCAGTAAGTATTCTTCTTGCCATATTATATTTCCCAATTTTTGCAAGACATCCTTGGTATCCTTGATTAAAAAAGGGAGAGCTTTCATCAGTGGATGTAGTTCTGTATCAATGAATGCTCCCACATTTGAGCAGCTTGAGACAATGCCTGCGATAATGGGTCTTCCTTTGGGTATTCTTCCTGGCTTGTGCACCTTGGGCAACAGATACATAGTTGGGATAGTTGGATTCTTTTTTTTTTTTTTAATATTTTTATTAAAAATTTCATTGGCACACAACATACAGAAAATGGCATTTGTATAAACAGAGATCACAATGCAAAAATTAAACAAAATAATTACTGTAAGAGATACTTAGACAAAAGCATATAAAGGTGGAAAACAAAAAACCCTACATATTATTGACCATGGCATGCACTTACTCTCTCTTTCCAGCAATATACAGGTTCCCATATTTTCAAACCCAGTTTCCTTGCTCTTTTACCTTTCCTAGCATATATACCTTTTTCAAGGTTAAATATCCCCAATAATAAAGCAATCCATTGTTGTGTTGTGGGAGGGATAGGGTCCCGCCATGCTCTAGCAATTAATAATCTATACACTGCCATCGCTAAGAATACAAATTCAGTATTGTCACCCCTATATCCCCTAACCCCTAGCATAATAACAGTTGGCGTTAGAGTCTCATTTAAACCAAGGGTATGTCTCATAAATTCTTCAATACCCTTTCGTAGATTATCTAATTGGGGACAAAGTGCAAAAATGTGGATACTATCTGCTGCTGGAGCGTCGCAGCGAAAACAAGTTGTCCCTGTAATCGCACCCCACTGTGCAATGCGGTCCGGTGTGTGATAAAGTTGATATAAAGTTTTAAAATGCTGCGATTGAAGAGGAGCAGAACACAAAACAGAACATCCTAACTCCAATGAATCCAAAAAACATTGATTCTGTGCCCCTAATTTTCCTGCCCATTTGTCCCCAAATTTCCCGGTATCATCTTTTTTTAATTCTGCTAAGCTAGCATAAAAGAATCGTATAGAACACTCTCCCCCTTGATCTAAGGATTCCATAAGATTACTCTTCCGAAATCCACATTCTCCTCCTTTTTTCTTACCCAAAAAGCTCCTAATTTGCAAATACTTAAAAAAACTATTTCTTGTTATATCGTATTTTTCCATCAAATATGAAAATTGCAAGATGTTCCCATCCGTCCCCATCAGGTCCCCTATTTTTTTAATACCTTTCATATCCCAGTCAGCCATTATAGAATCAGAGAAGATCAAGGGTGGTAGTATCCTATTCCTGTACATTCTAGTGTACCTATTATATCTTCCCAATCCGCATTTCTTTGCTACTGCTATCCAGATGTTATATGCAGCTTTAACTGTTTTAAAACGTGTATGTTTATAGTAAAAGAAGTCAGCACAGTTTAGAAAAGCATTTGCAGCATCTGCCCCCATTACGATAGAGTATACCATTGTCGAAAAGGATCTAACATTCAAATCTAGATTACCTGCACCCAACAAGCCCTGAGTGAATTGTAGTACAGATGCCCAGTAGTATAACCTGAAGTCCGGAACCCCCCATCCTCCACTAGCCCTCGGCAAAGTCATAAACTTGTAAGCCCTTCTAGTCTTCCCATATGACCATATAAATTTGTTTAATATCGATTCCAACTTATTAAACCAAATTGATTCAAACAAAAGAGGAATGGTGCGAAAGAAATAAAGGAATTTGGGGAGAATAATCATTTTTATCACATTTGTACGCCCAACTAACGTAAGTCTAAGATTATTTATTCTTACCAATTCTGCGCTTACGTCCTTAATTAAAGGGGAAATATTCCGTTCTACCACAGTGTCCAAGTTAGGTGAAATCTCAACTCCTAAATACACTGCTGCTGGAACCACCCGAGTATCATTGTATTGAACCTTTGTATTTTTAATAATCTGTGTTTTTGCACTATTTAATTTGTACCCAGATATTCTGCCAAATTTACTAGCCTCCCACTCAACCTCCTCCATTGCTTTAGATGGATCTGGGGTGATTATGGCAACGTCATCTGCATACGCTAGTACGTTAACCTCTAGTCCATTTGAGATAAGAGGGGGGATATTAGGGTTAGACTTTAGATAACGCAAATACGGATCCATATATAACGCAAAAAGGAGGGGAGAACTAGGACAGCCCTGTCTAGTACCTCTTTTAATTTGTACAGGTGCGGTTAAATCTCGATTTACTTTAATTCTAGCTGTAGGTGCCTTATATAGAACCTGGATTGCCCTAATATATTTATTGCCAAAGCCATATAATTTCATTATTTCCCACAAATAATCCCATGCGACCCTATCAAAAGCCTTCTCGGCGTCTAGGAATAAGGCAGCCACAGGACCGCCGGCAACCTCCATAGCATCAAAGCAAGTAATCACTGTTCTAACATGTGTAGTGGTGCCTTTCCCTGGAATAAATCCGTGTTGATCTGGTGAAACTAATTTGTCTATGACGGTGGACAGCCTTGTTGCCAAAATTTTTGAGTATAATTTCACATCCGCATTCATAAGGGCGATTGGTCTATACGACCCTGGGGCTGTGGGTGGCTTGCCTTTTTTTAAAATGACAATAATCTCAGTGCCCCCCCAAGAATCTGGGACTGACACTTCCCGCTGCGCTTGTAGAAGGGTATCCAGTAACTCCAATCTTATAGAAGAAAAAAATGTTTTATAAAATTCAATTGGAATGAGGTCTGGTCCTGCGGCCTTAGAGGATGGAAGTTCTAATAACGCTATTGTAACTTCCTCTAACGTTATATCAGAATCCAGCTTAATCTGATCTTCCATTTCCAGCATATCTAGCTGAATATTTCCCAAATAGTCTCTTATTTCCTCTCTTATTTCATCACTACCCACCCTGTTGTCAGAATCATACAAGTCCGTATAGTATTTCCAGAATTCATTCCTTATACCATTAGAATCTAATATCACATTCCCTAAATTATCTACCATATTTTTAATATCCCCAGCATTAGATTTCTGCCTAGTTCTAACAGCAAGAATATATCCCACCCTCTCACTGTATTCAAACACCTGTTCCTTTTTTGCGAGATAATTTGCAGCCGTTTTGCTCGTTGGATAGTTGGATTCTTGATGTATAGAAGATTTTTTTCTTCAATGCTCAGTAATCCTTTTTCATGCCATATGTTAAGCAGAGCAGATAGTTTTTCTTGGATATGTTGTGTCGGATTGTGATCCAGCATTTGATAGCATGTAGTATCTTCCAATTGTCGGTGTGCTTCCAATAAATATTCTGTGGTGTTCAAAATGACAACATTTCCTCCTTTGTCTCCTTCTTTGATTATTAAGTTTTCATTTTGTTTCAACTCCAACAGTGCTTGTTTTTCTTCAGCAGAGATATTTTTTGGGGCATATTTCTGTTTGGCTTTGAATTTGTGGAATTCTTTGTCAAGATCCTCAGTTACCTTCTTAAAAAATATATCAATTGAATTGCCAGTTGGTAATGACGATGTGAATTTGGATTTTCTCTTCAGTGGGTTAGGTTTTGAATGGAAAATGTCAATTCCCAATTTTTCTGCGGTTGCCGTTAGTGACTCTAGATTGTCTGGTGCTATATCTGTGGACCGTTGTAGCAGTAAATTGCTGTTTTCCAAGTCCTGTACAGACAGGTCACTTGTTTGTTGACTAATGTTGGTGGTATCTTGCCTCCTTGGGTTATCATTGAAATAGGAATGTAGTTTCAATTTTCTTGTGACTTTGAAAAGATCGAATTTTGTTTTGACAAGGTCCCATTGGGTGATTGGACAAAAGGAAGGTCCTTTATTGAGGATTTGGTTATGTGTTTCTGTGAGAAGTTGGTCTGATATATGATGTCTCCAAATCTGGGGGCACCTTGTATCAGTCCAAACAATCTCTTATGGTGATGGTTGTAAGTCAACCTTATAGACAAGCTATCCTAAGGGTAGCATGGACTAAGCAGCCTTAAAGGCTTAACTCAAGAGGGCATGTGAAGCCAGCTGTTTTACCAATCACAATCCTGTAATATCAAATGAAAGGACACCACACAAGTTATATATTATAAAAATATATGTATTTATTCTGAGAATAATCCCCTAGACTCTTTATGAGTATAGAAGCACAAGCGTTTAAACAAAAGCACAGTAAAACATATGAAAGTTGCACAAGTTGGATGAGGCCCAGGGGCCACTTAAACCACATACTAAATAAGTGGTATAAGTATCACTAATCGAACAGTGGTCAGGCCTAGGGCCTGGGGAATCGCTGGGACTAATCGGGACTAGCAATGCTGAAGTCGGGAAAAGCCCGCGGGAATCGGGTGCAGCGCTGAAAGCACACACATGCATCAATGCAAAGTCAATGGTGCATAAAAGTTATCGAGTAAACAGTTTTAGGAGTCTTCCGACTGGACTAGCAATACCAAACTTTAGACTTAGACACTAGAGGTGTATACCACTACAGGAGCACCGGCGTTCAAGAATTACCTCACCCACAGGAAGCGGGTGCTCAGGTGCAAATTCGTGTCGGCTTTCGTCGAGTAGATCTATGGAGCCTGGAGATGAAGATGCTGTAGAAGGCCAGAAGAGAAGTGTCCGGTGCGATCCAAGGGAGGATCGAAGATGTAGAGAACCTGAAAGCTGAGAGGACAGAGTCTGGGTCACTCAGCAGTGATCAGGGTGGAACCAGGAAGGAACCAGGCAATGTCGGGCGTAATCTGGTGGTTGTCGTGAAGCTTGTCTCCGCTGCCACGTGGACTCTGGGGCACCGAGGAAGTCCAGGAGTGGATCACAAGCTGTCCCACAAAGGCTCTCGCTGTCGGCGGTGTCGGCTTCTGGATTGGAGCAAAAAACCTTGGCAAGCGCAACGCACGCAGGATACGCAGATCACTTCTTACTCAGACCAGCAAGGTCAGAGCAGGTGTTCCTTTTCAGGGGAGCGAGGGCCAATCCAGAGCAATCGTACTGGCAGAGAAAATTCAAAGGCTTGTCGGTACTGGAGCCGTTAGCCAACGGGCAAGCAACCAGACCAACGCGTCGAGCAGAAAGATGCAGAAGGGCCCCACGTAGCACTCGGAGAGTGTGGAGGGGTGAGCTTTGATGCAAAAGCTGCTCAGGGCTGGGGCTTCTCAAACCCCAATGCACAGCATCAAGGGAGCCTCGGAGCTGCACGGTCAGCACTTCATAGTTTTTCCAAGATGGCCGGCCCCACGCTTCAGGTCACCTCTATGGGTCTCAGACTTGCTGGGACTGTGTATCGAGCTGTTGGAAGGCAGGAACTCTGGGTCTTGTCGAACTCTGTTGCTCAAGTTCTGGCGGGAGCTGCAACAAAGCAAACAGTGAGGCGCTGGATGGTGCCTGTTTGCACAGGGTGGTCACTCCTTGACCACAAGGGAGATTCTTCAGTCTTCCACGTCGAGTGGCATGTCGAAGGGTCCAGAGTTTTGTTTCATAAGTTTCAGTCAGGAGAATCTGATGTGCGCTAGCACTGCTCCCACCTTTATTCAAAATCTGTTGGCTCAATCACCTGCAAGGTCCCTCCTATGGGTGGGACCCAGGAAGGGGGTGGTTACAACCCTTTCCCTTTGTCCAGGGTCACGCTGGGACTGGGGCTGGAGAGCCCCAGAAACGGTTTGACTGGATTATGCATGGGACACCTTGTGTGCCCCAGGCAGTGTCTATTTTCATTCAGCCCACCCTGCCCCAATCCACTATCTCCTGTCTGGGGAGGTGTAGCACCTCCCTGCAACAGGAAACCTATTGTCCAGGCCTCCCCTGCTAAGTTTCGGTCAGCAGTAGGAGGTCAAACTTGTGTCTGTGTCAGCAGCATCCATTTTGTGATGCTGATTCCCTGGCTAGGATTAACCGCGTTTTAGCGAAGTAACATGTCTTTCTCCCTCTGGAAGGGTGAAATGCTACCCCCGTTGCCAGGACTGGCGAGGGGGTAGTATTACAAAGCGTATGACACCTTACACGACATGTTTTGATAAACCAAACCAAGGTTAGCAAGTAACCGCGAGGATTATAATGCACTTAAGAGTATATGGTATGGCAATATCCAGGAACAGCTTTAAAGAAAGAATGGAGGCAGCACCAAGCGTGAAGTAAAACAGGACCGCGTTGTATCAAAAAACATATGTTTTCCTTTATTTTTTCATTTTTTCAGACAGCCAACGCGTTTCGCTCCCCAACCATGGGAGCTTCATCAGGGCAAAGATGTTGGTAGATCTTGATGCGACGCAATAACGTAGACAAGAAAGCTGGCCAATAACGTAGTAAAGATGCCAATATCAAGATTCCGATATCAGGATAAAGATGTAGACACACGTCATGGGCTTTTGGGTGAACAGCCTCAATAGCCAAGGAGGTAATATTTCAATTGCATAACAGTATTGTTGACTTTATGGAGAGTGATGAGCATGTGTGCAGGCCTTGGTAAGCTGCTACCACAAGTGCTCCATGTTTCATTTTTCAACAGTGGCCCGTGACGGATTTAGTCGAACAATATCCAGGAACAGCTAATGGAGTTGGTCCCGACAGCTGCAGACAGGCTCAGCTCATGTTAGAGCACCATCTCACATAAAGCCAAGCACTCTGCCTCCAGGACTGTTAAGGGCGGCCATAGGAGTGACTTATAGGTACATATGTGTCCAGATATAGGTTTAGATATAGGTATACTATATCTAAGCAAGGGGTGATTACACCACCTTGCCCCAGCTGAGTGATCAGCCAGTTGTGTCAATTTGGATAGCCAGCCAGGGGTGGCAAAAAATATGCTGCAGCCCCTGGTAGGCCTTGGATGCACCTATGCCCTGGGCACCTATATTGCACTGTACAGGGGCTGATAAGGTGACCCAAGCCAATTTAGTTATGCACCTAGGTTACATGGAATCCATTTTAAAGAGAGACCAGATAGCCTGGGGCCCTGATTAACAGGGAACCAGGCCAACTAAGTCGAAAACCAGCTAAACACAAGGCAAAAAATCTGGAGTAACCATAGTCAGGTAGCCACCTTCCTACAGTGTCAGACAAGTTCTTGGTAGATAAATTAATTACCAAGTTGTTGGTTATGGTTTCATCAAATGCTGTTCCTTCTTTCTCGCTCTGGTTTGGACACCTGCTATGCTTGGTTTTGGTGTCCCCAAGTTTGGGGGTCTTGGCCGATTGTCTTGCACATATCCTAGACGATGTCGTTGAACTTCCTCCCGAAAATGTACCTGTGGGCGAGTGTTACTAATTGATGCTAATTCCTCAATTAAGCCAACTTCAGATGAAGTGGGGGTTTGGTTAGGAGTGCCGACCTTGCTATTTGTTGTTGAAGTATTAATGTTGTCATACTTTTGTGCAAAGGTATAGACCCTTCCTTGTTGGTAGTCATTAAGATCTCATCGAAATTTTCGTTTTTTCCTCTGTATTATATCCTCTTCATACTCATCTAGAATTTTGTTTAGGATGTTGTAGTTCTTTGTAGTGATATCTCCCCAGTTTGACCCTTTAATTCGTTTTCACTAGGTATCAACCTCTTTCTTGTTGATTTCATATTCTTCTTGTGCTATAACTATTAGTTGTCTCAGCATGTTGTTGGATGCTGTTCGTAGATTTTCTTCCCAGAGTTGTATTTATTTTGCAACTGTAGTCTCTATCGGGGGAATTATCAAAATGCGTAGTCCACGAAGAATGAGGTTATGTTCCAGATATTTTTTAAGGGATGCTCCTTCCCAACATTTGGAAGTCTCTTTCCTAGCAACTTTTTCCAAGGCTTGAAACGTGCTTTTGGCTGACATGAGATTGGTTGAACTTGATGTTTTGCTGATAGCTGCACCTGTGGGGTCAAATGCTTCTTCTAGTCTATTGTTGCGCCTGTCATGTTGATTAGTATGAGTTGACATTGTAAGTTAAGTGTCTTTATACACCAATAGTATGTTTTGCTGGCAAAGGTTGATTCAGTTGTAAAATTTGTTATGATATAGCTCTTGGATATCCATAAGTTAAAGTTCCTGACAAAAAAAGGTGAAGGTCCAAAGATTCCAGGGCTATATCAGTTTTCTTTTTTTTTTAAAATCCTTTTTATTAATGGATATCACAGGCAGAATTAAACAGAGCAATCAAAATTTTGTTGTACATAATTTCCAATGTCTTTAAAGATTATTACAAAAAGCAGTTTACCAGGGCTATATCAGTTTTCACAGAATTTTATACAAGCAAAGGAAACACACTCAAAACTCTGGACCTCTTGAGCTTTCTAAAATTGTACAGTTTTGAAAGGGGAAGAGTGTGTATTCCGTTTCTATGGCCGTATTATTTTTAAGGGTAAATCCTGTTTTCAAAGTGTTCCATTCAAGAGACAAGGTCTAGAGTTTTGAGTGTGTTTCCTTTGCTTGTATAAAATTCTGTAAAATCTGATATTGCCCTGGAATCTTTGGACCTTCACCTTTTTTTGTCAGCAGTACATAGGCATGACCACCTGCCCAGTGAAAACAAGGATGGCAGAGCATTGAAGCAACATCAGGTTCAGAAAAGCTAATACAAAGAAGTGCGCCCACTATGCTGAACACAATCCCACTAGCAATGACCTCAACTGGACTATCTTTGAGGCTTTCCCACACATCGCTAAGGAGGAAGTGTTTAGGAAAGAACAGAACTGGGTGTTTAAGCTTTCCTCCCACATATGGGGTTGGAGCGACGATATCCCCTGGGCGGAATTGAACAACCACTGATTACGAACCCAATCACTTTCCAAATATCCTCCCTTTCCTAGTACCATTACAAATTTCCCTAGAGGGCCCTACTTTGTAGCACTTCAATTACTGGCAACCTGTCCACTCTTCGTTCCACTGACAGGCCTTGACCCTAGTGGCCTTCCAACTTCCCTCTATAGCAGGGGTCTTCAAACTGTGGGGCGCGACCCCCAGGGGGGGCGTGGAGTAATACAAAGGGGGTCGCGCACTCCCAGTCACACTTCTGCCCAGACCCATCAAACTTTAATGGCTTCAGCCCCCCTGCTCCCTTCGTGAGTCTCAGCCGGGCTGCTGCAGCTGTGGGCTTGGCTGGGCAGTGTCTGGAGTCTTATCTCAGACACTCCCGAGTTTTTGACAGGTCGTTAAAGACCATTTGCATATTTACATGCCTTTCTAATGCTTATGAAGGCTTAGTTATTTTTTCTGGTTCCAGCACTCCCTGAGCCCCCACTCTGCCTATTCCTTACATTCAAACAGTTCAATGAAACGCAGCTGTGAATAAAACTCCAGGAATTTAAGAATGTCACACTTCAACAACAAATTCAATTTACCAAGAACAAAAAAATCGTTTAACGCCCTAGCGCTCAGAAGTGACAGAAGGGTGGAATAGCGCTGTACAAATAAGTGAATAAATGTTCATACAGACTTCAAGTCTCGTGAGCAAATCAGGGAGGGATTGCACAACCTTTCCTTCATCTGAGCTCATTAAAGAGAGAGCCATTTAGCAGGAATCATGTGCAGTAACACTTATTTTACATGGTGTTTATTGATAGTGCTTGTCTGAAAACAGCACATAAACAAGTTGTCCCTTAATGAAACAATTTATCTGTGTATTTGTAAAGCACCAATATCCTACCTTTCATCTAATTCCCAGGGCTTCATATATCTTAAAAGGTTTTTTTCTGTACACAAAGTGTTTTCCACTTTTGCCAATTTCTATTATAAGAAAAATTTCTCTTATAAAAACATTATATGCAAGTTCCATTGCATCTCGGCACTCCAACTTGTGAGAATTTGGTCCGGTGGATGTGCTGGAGTTGTAAAAATTTTAAAGCACTGAGAATGTAGGCTTAGGGAACCGTTTGTTAACCTGCGGCATTGGCAGAGCCATGAATCCATGCTTTTTGCCCACTCCTGCTCTGGGACCAAAACTTGTTGTGCTGCCTGGACCAGAGCTGGAGTTTGATGAATATGCAGATTTATTTATATATTCTTGGTGGAGCGAAGCAAAGGAGGGTGCAAGTTCCATAACTGCGAGGCCTGCACCAAAGCAGTGAGACAGACAATTCATGCCATCCTGAACTAAGGAACAATAAGCAGAGTGGCACAGGCCGGGAGGAGCATACCGGTCCGACCCGTAAGCTCCGTGAGGAGAGATGAGAGGATGAGAGAGGACGCAAAGGATAGTATTCGATTGAAGAGGTCAGGGATGAGGAGAAATGTGAAGTGCTGAAGGGAAGTGCGGACACGCAAGAAGTGAGTGTGAGCGAAAGGTGAGGGCTACTGTTAAAGCATGAGAGAAGATAACTGAGAGATGATCTGTGACCTAAAAAGATAATTTGATGCAACATGGGTGAGAGACAGCAGTGATAGGGGATGAGAGGGATTACTGGGTTGGGTGCTCAGCAGTGATTAATTTGCTATAAAAAATGTGCCAGGGCCCTCACCAGTAAGTCACTGCAACTTTAACCACCAACCCATTGCCTGGCCTGCGCGGCCACCGACCATACCTATGCAACTACCAACCATAACACTTGTACAAGAGTGACTATTCAGACTATTGCAAGCCCCCAAAGCTATAAGAATGGCATGGGTGTCAGGAGTTTATTGTTTTTAATGTATATTGAATTAATAAACAGCTGTTCTGCTCATCTCTATATTATACAGACAGAGCAGAGCCACCATGTGGAAGTCTGTCATAGTGCCAGTGAGCACAGTTAGGTGCCAGTACGGAGCACCGGAAACCACCTGCTCAAATTAGGCACTGGTGCTGAGGTAACAGGGGAGAGGGACGTTGATTCAAGAAGGTGTGGAAGAACAAAGGGGAGATGTGAAAGATGAATGGGGGACTGGAGAGTTGTAAGGTACAAACAGACAAAAATTTGAATTAAGAGACTTGAGGTGAATGGGAAGTGCTGAGGAGCACAAGAGGTGACGGGGCCAGAGAGGCGATGAGATAAATGCGATAAATGCGAGAGTCTGTTAGAGATGAGGGCAGTGAAAATACAGAATGGCAAGGGGTGATTAAAGGTGAAGTGAGAGGTTGCACGGGGAGAGTTCAGAAGTTGTAAAAAGGGGTGAAAGAAAATGGCCTGCTAAGTGAGAGAGGGATCCAGGGTTGGGAGACGAGAGAAGAGAGGGATGGAAGGGAGGGGGTGAGAGGAAAGCAGCATTGGTAAACCGCTTAACTCTGCACAAGACCGCCAGGGTTCTAAGTTACCCCTGCTGCTCAAGGCCAGGGCCAGGTGAGCTTCTAATGTAGCAGCATGTATTCCTGCAGAGTGGAGTGTATTTTGGTTATAAACTGGTACTGATGTGGTGAAATCGTTCCTCAGTGTTACTGTGTGTAAAAAATGTCAAAATAATGAAGCAATGCTATCCGAAAATACGCAGAATAACATAATATTATTTACGTTTTCTTCCCACACAATTTAGTCAAACCTGTCGCGTAATTTGGTCCTCACCTGCCTAATAATTCCAGTAGCCCGGCCTACAGGTTTAGACATTTTTGTCAGGAGGGGGTCCTCACACCTGAAAATGTTGAAAGGGGGGTCTCGGCATCCAAAAGTTTGAAGACCTCTGCTCTATAGTCATATGTACTTTCTATGTTTGAGCCCCAAGGTCTATTATGCCTGAGGATTTATTGCATCGCCACACCTTGAAGTATACTTCTCAATGTGGATCAGTATCACCGCCATCTACTATAGAAGGACGTGCTATCAAATGAACACCACATTATATCTACTACCTAATGACCTTAAGGCGCTCACTTAATTATGGCGCTTACATCCTTCATACATCTGTACATCTTATTTACTCCATTAGACTAACACATTGATTTGTACACTTGAATCTCCTCTTTTGTCATTAGACTAGTTTATTGAATATTACACTGAACTCGCTTGCCAACATCTCGTTTTGTCAATAACGTTTGTCAGTAAAACTTCTCTTTCAAAATGGTGGCCCAAGTTGTCAGTCTAGTCATCAGACACTTTTCACGTGCACAGAACCACCTCATGAGCCTTAGACCCGGAAGCATCCAGCACGGGCCCCGGAGTAAGGGTAGGACTGACTATTGTCGTTCAGCCACCCTGTGAGAGTATGAAAGCATTTCTCACTGGTAAAATCATGCCCATCTGCCTTGACAGTGGTAAGTTCCTAAAATGCCATTATTACCTGTTGATCACATGCTTTATTTTCTTACAGCTTCAGAGCAAGGAAGTGCTCTGCCATCCCCGTCAGTGATAGACTATCACTACATTGGAGTTTTTAACCACGATGCATTTACCTTAAAGCACGGTACTAGCCACACCAGTTCATGCTCTACTTCACTACGAGCGACTGCGCTCTCTTGGCAAACTCCGACAGCAATTAAAAGTCACTCACGGTACAAGATACAGGGCCATATGTAGGTAAATGGCATTTTACCGATTCGGTATTTACAAATCGGTAAATGCTATGTAGGTATTTTTACCGAACTACTTACCGAATTGGTAAGATTCGGTAATTACCAAATCGGTATTTACCGATTCGGTAATTGCCATTGATTCCTATGGGCCTTGAGGCCCATAGGAACCAATGGCAATTACCTAATCGGTAAATACCGATTCAGTAAAATTACCGATTTTACAAGGGGAACAGGGTGTCACTTTGACACCCTGTTGCACCCCGAATTCAGGCTTGTGTGCCATGTGACACACATACATGCCCTTAGGGCATGTATGTGTGCCGCATGGCACAGGTGTACATGCACAGATGTGCATGTACACAGGAATTCGTTATTTACCATCAAATAGATATTGATGGTAAATAACGAATTATTTAGGGCCTGTGGCACTCTTTTCAGTGCCACCTACATCCCATATTACCGAATCTGTAAATTTACCGAATCGGTAATTTACATAATCGGTAAAATTACCGATTCGGTAAATTTACAGATTCGGAAATATGTTGGCCCCCTTCATCTGAAACTCCAAATACCAGTCGGTAACGGCCGAAATCGGCCGCTACCGACCGGCATTTGGCCTCCTACATATGGCCCACAATCTGCGGTCATGTATCTGCTCCTTTTGGCAGTCGCTAGTCACTTTTCAAATTGGATATTAATGCGTGAGTATGTGGCCTTACCTCATGGGACGGATCTAGTCACACTCTAACGTTCATAATAGTATAACTAGCCACAGCTCTACTGTGGCATTCCCGGAATTAATTAGGTACCAGTCACAGTACACAGAAAACCAACGGGTAGATAGAGGCAATTTTCCACAGCCCTGAGTGGCATTCGAAACAGGATTTTAATGCATGTGTTGGTGTAAATTTCTTTGAGTATCTACATAAGCATTTTTTTCCCAATTGGAGACCAACTTTGGGGACACGACTCCTTGTATGTATATGCATGTAAGACTGCTACTAATGTGTACTACCTAACAAGTTCCTACTGTTTGCTATATTCAGCCTTTGGTTGTCTCCCTCTGTTTTTATCTTTCCCCTTAGGTCTTCCACCTGGTACAATCCCACCCGGCGTCTCTCTACTGCATTTGGCTGTAAGTCATTAATTTGTGAACCAGACCAGCAGTAGTGCATCACTCCCTGTTTTTACTTCCCATTCGGTCCTGATGAGGTCCCACCAGACCAGTTAGGGGCTAAGCAGGCATGAAACATGTCTACCTTAGCACAACACTAGCCCTATAGGAACATTACATCCAATTGGGGCCCACTACTTGTAATCAGGCTAGTGCTCCCTAGGGATAAAATACTTTTATTTAGGACTGCCCGAGACCTATTTTAATACAAACACCCACTGCACTACCCAGCCCACTACCCACACACCCGCACTTCCCCAACGGCTTCATCCAAAAAGATCTCCGCCAAAGAGCCGATTTGCGGATGCCCGTCTGACATTGCAATGCAGGTCCGACGAGGAGTAGGCCCAATGATGAAGCATGACATCCTTCTGGGTATGTGAGGACACACCTTAGAAAACACCTTCCTTTCCCTTCCTTAGGAACTGCATACCCACTGTGTTTCTCACTTCGATATTTTAGCACCACACAACTTGTACTCCATAATAGTGCATAATGCTGTACTCCTCAATGATAACTAATTTCTTTTTCAAATCAAAGTGTCTGACTCTGTTTATTATAGTTACTTGGAAAGCCTTTAGAAGAAAATAATAATCCAATCACTATTTTTTAATCCTTTGATGTTATTCTCTCCCAGTCTGCCTGTTATGTTTCTGCCAAACAGTGACTGTTTTTTTTATTTTTGGCAACATGTGTTGGTAAAAGGAAATATAAAATTGGCCTTGTGATTCTCCTAATCATAATCATCATATGAAATAAATTCCAATGTCCCTAGGGGTCCAGGAATGTACTACTACTGTGCCACGCTGTTATTTAAAATAATTGTTTGCAAAACGCATTCTATACAATTTGTCTTTTTTGTTTTTCTCAATATAGCTGCTCCTGCTGGTCCAGCTGGAACACCTGACAGGCAAGAGAGAGTGGCCCATTTGAGATGGCAGAGGTTGGAGCATATCCAGCTTGAATACCAGCAGCTGCTGGTCCTGAAAGAGATGTAGATTAATGCTCAGCTCCCGGGCCCCACTGCAGCCGCCCCCCCCCTGCTTCCAGCCTACCAGCCATCCCATTGTCAGCACAACTGTCAGCCAAATGCTGCCACCCCCACCAGAATGGCAACAGAGCCTTGCTGCACCACATCCTGCAGCGGATTGACACTATAGAGGGGCGGCTCACCAAGTGGAGAAGTGTGGCTCAATGGTTAGAGCGGCAGACCCTGATCCAGAGGTCTGGCCCGGACCAGGGTTCTATTCCCGCCTCAGCGGGTTTTGAGCTCAATTTCACCGGACCTGATAATTCTCGCCTCGGTGCCTATTCTAATCATGGGTCCCACACTGCAACTCTGGGCAATAGCTTGCTTAATCTCCACAACGGCCCCAACAGCGCTAGGATGTCTGGCTTCACCTTGGGGGTGCCCAGGAGTGGGCACTTCACAGGGGAAGGCCAGGAAGGGTTCCACAGCTGTATGTGTACAGCACCTTCATACCCCTTCAGGGGTGATTTGTGCCCTTTATAAGCACTACATTTACATTACAATACATGATTGTGAAGAGCATGGACCTTCTCCGGATCGACGTTCCTATTGCCCTCTTCTAACCATTTTAAATATATTTTGTTTTTGTGGGAGGGATTTTTTGGGTTGTGTTGGGGCTGGGTAGAGTGGGTGGGAAGGGATGAGGGAGTGGGATTCTAGAGACTTTCATGAACATTTTGAGTTTTGGGGCTTGGGTTAGTTTTGTTTGGGAGAGGGGTGGACATGTTTGGGTGGAGAGGGTGGGTTGCTCTGTAAATAAATGAAGGGCAAAACTATTTTTTATTATCTAAATTTATACTTGAATTAGTTTATTTAACTTCTACTTTGCACTGCTGCCTTCAAATAGGTTTACCTCAGCCTGTTTATGTGCTAGTTGTAACTTATGATTATAGATATAATAGAACTTAGTTATAGAGGCTAGGCTTACACTTCTTTAACTGTCTTAACCATTATGGGGAATGCTGCCATGATGAGATGACCTAGGCTATATTGTGCCGAAAGTCTGAACTATCTAGATAAAAAACAGTATTTCTTACTAAGTTAAATTACATCCATACTAGTTGCCTTACATGAATATAAGTGCAGCAATAACACAGGAACCAAAAAATGTATATATACTCAATCGTAGCTATATTTAGTGGACTTGTCCAGCTAGACAGAGGTCTGATTTTACTTGTACGCTTAGAAACAGTAATACACAAAAATACATAAAATGGGACACAATCCTGTGTCCTACTTAGCTAGTAGAGTACAAAACAAGGGGGAAACACACAACAGGGGGCTCAGACAAAGCTTTTCAGTTTGTTACACAAAGGAATATACAGTGTCACAAGAACAACTCAATACAAACACCTTTACAGCAGAGTGAACTAAAGTTTGTGTGCGTATAAGGTGTATTAAGGTGTCCACAGCTTTTCAAACCATTTGAGAAATGAGCTGATCATCATCAGGACATTAATACCATGCCTGTTAATTACAGTCACACTAGCCTGGGGGCGAAAGGGGAAGGAAGAGACATAAGCGAAAAGGTTAGGACAATAACAGAATTACTGGGAGGCGACAACAAAGTGACCGCAGCATGTGTTTCAGACTGTGGAGGTGCTGAATGGCATGCATTTAAGATGCAAGAACAACATGGGCCAGTTTGAGGCATGAGGTGTGGGATATGAAGGAGGTGTGGTTAGGTTGTGTATTAACCATGTTCATAAGGCGGTGTGCAGACATCCCCTATTGGCCATGGACACCGTGGGGTAGGGGAACAAGCGGTTAGCCACGTCGCTGTACCTTGCCAGGTAGTAAGGAACACTCATAGGCATCATCAAGCGATACATACATAGCAAGTGCATTCTATGGAGAAAGCCATATTCATGACGGGTGATGTGGGTCATGTGTGATTCATCTGGTCACACGAGGCGGCAAGGCAGCACATATTCAGTCCAACTCGCATAATTAGTCAAGCCTCTCAATACGGCATATAGTGATGGTAAGGTTGAGTATAGTCAAGGTGAGTGTCAGGGTGAGCTAATCAACAAGGTGCATCTAGTCAGCGAAAAAGGCCAGTAAGTTGATTGTTAATACCAAAGTACAGTACTCATAGTTGCAAACATGGTCCCTAATTTGTGCTTATCGGAGCTACTCAGAGCGGCAGTTGTTAAGTAAGACGGTTATCGGAGCTACTCAGTGCTGCAATTAATAAGTACGATGGTTGCTAATGAACCAGTAGAGTTCTAACAGTTGCAAACATAATTTGTGCATTTTTGGAGCTACTGAATGCGGTAATGTTTCAGGATAAGGAGCATAACCACAGTAACTGGTGGGGTCAGAGGATCTCATTTAACATATACCCAAGGCGGTCGCCACTAAGTTAAAAACAACATCAACATAATCGAGGAGAACAAGTTGAATATAAAGTACAATCCGTGAGTCTGTAGATAGGCCTGGTTTTGAGTGAAGGGCAAGGTGGGTGGCAACAGGTGCTTGCGTGGGGAAACAACTTGCAAGCGGGCTCATTGAGGCATGTCTAACCGCAAGACAAGGCGGAGGGGGGTTTGCCAGGGAGATGGGGGCTGCTGTAATGGCTGCTCCTAAAAGAGAAAACTGTGTAATTACACGTTCCGGCATTGGTGCACTGGGGCGAGTCAAGGGGGAAGGACTCACCAGTTATGATTAATTCCAAGTCAAGTCCGGGGGGAGTCGCCTTCGCGTACTTGGAACGGCTCGATCGCCTATGAAAGGAGAGGCAATTAAGTGCACTGCCTACACGGAAAGGAGCATACTCCGGGTAAGCGGTGCTGCCGCTTACCGTTTCTGTGAAGGGAAGTTGTTCAATAGCAGGGTTCATCTGGGTGATTCCTAAGGGGCGCATCACATGACTAGTTTTAAGTAATGATGCAGAAGCAGGGATTGGAGCGCTTCGGTCAGGTGGAATGAAGCTAGAAATTGAGAAGGGCCTACGGGCCTCAACCCTTGAGGTTGTAATAAAGAAGGGACTACGTGAGGGGCAAGGTAATGGTGCCATTTTGGAGGTGTTGGTTGTGCACATGAGAAGGGTGACATAGGATTTATAATTGCACACAGCGATAGAATGACATGCAATTTAACATTGCAAAAGAAGACATTCAGAAGGCAGTTATGGGAACAATAATAGCATTGATCAAACCACAGTATTTAAGCTATATCAGCGAGCTCCAGTACTCATGGTGGTTCAATCCAGTATTCAGGCTTTCTGTTTTCAGGATCCATTTTAGTACCTCTTTGTTCAACATTTTTTAAATATCCCCTCCTCTCGGAGGTAGTTTCACCACAGTGATTTTATGGGACAGGCGGTCTAGTACTAAGTGATGCATAGGCATTAAGCAATAGGCATGCGAGGGGGCAAGCATTCACCCCAATGTGGGGCTTTTTCAATGCACACTGGTCCAACTGCTGTCAGACAATATATATGTGACTCGGACAAAACATGTGGGGAGCATAAATCTTATTATTATATTATGCAGCTGCTTCTGGGCTTCAAAAGAAAGGCTGAAATGGGTGCAGATTTTTCTGCAGGTGGTCAGTATGTTGTTGACTATGTTTTCCTTTTTGATGAAGTCTTGCACCACCAGCTTGATGCAATGGGCCAAACACAGGACCCTAAAATAGCCTCTGTCTGACATGGCCTTGACTATGTTACTGCCATTGTCGGTGGCAACAAATCTAAATCTAAGACCTCTGGGCCGCAGCCATTCATACACCTTGCAGGTAAATTCCTCTAAGATGTTTACAGCTCTATGTGATTTCTCCAGGATGAACATGGCCACTGTTGCATGCCACTGAATGCTCTTAAAACTTTCTTCAGGGCCAACACCTGAAGATATCTTTTTCTTTACCCCTGCAAAATAAATCCAGTGTGCAGTGATGTACATGTAATCAGTCGCCTGACAACTGGTCCACATGTTTGTCGTCAGTTGGATGGTGGGAACAACATTTCACTGCAAAACTTGTCCAACCAATTGCAGCACATCTTGATGCAGCACTGGAACAGCCACTCTGGCAAAAAAGTTCTACTTAGTACCTTCCAGTTTGGGCACATGGCAGCCACAAATTCTATAAATCCCACTCCTTCTACAAATGAAAAAGGGAGGAGGTCCAGCGCTGGCATTTTTGCCAGCTTCCCCTTGTACAAATTTGCGGTTGGGAGGTTTCGCTCGTTGGGCCCCTCCTGCCTACCTATGCCCATATCAGTAGCCTGGACTTTCATCTTTTCTTGGGGCAAAGACACAAAGGCATCTTTTGAGAGGTCGATGCTAGTGGTAGACTCAATGTCCAATCTCATTGTTGCGAATTCTCTGTATGCTACAGTGTCTCCATCATCTCACTCTGAGTCATCTTGTGCCATTGTGAAGTCACTGAAGTGGGTGTTTCTGATGTTGCTCTGCTGAGGACAGGGCAGCTTTGTGTGAAGATGTCACCATTTTCTTCCTCATTATCACGATCCACCATGGTTAGACTTGTAGCTGATATTTCCCTTCTCTCCCCACCACCATAACCACGTTCAGCAATTTTTTTAAGGTGATTGTGTGGTGTGGTATTTTCATATGGATCGCCTGGCCTCCAGTACCGTAATGTGTACCAGGCTTACCTCGATGAACATTTGTGGGGCAAATGGTGCATACTGCAATGTGCTTCCCCGCTTTGCTAACTTTAAAAAGTCCCAAACTGGGGAGGAGTACTCTTTTGCTCAGCCCCTGCCAATGCCTGAAGACAAACTGAAGGTAGGTTGGCCTGTCATCGATTACCTCTCTTCTTCCACTGAGGCAAGGATTGGTGTAGGTCGCAGCTGGGTCTTTGCAAATATGGGAGCTTGTGGAGGTGCTACCAGTGCCACATTCCTCGGAGCTGGTTGAACAGCAATGTCAGATTCGTCTGTGTTACCTTCCACCATGACTACCTCGTCATCGTCATCCTCCTCTTCATCCCTTTCCATAAGTCTAAGTCTTCCTGGAACTTTTCTGGAACTTTTCTTTTTCTTTGTCTCTACAGTTATTTCCTGGTGTATGTTAAGATCCAATCCATGTTCCTATCATCATCATTTAAAGTGGTGCTTGGAGAAGATGGTGCTGTAGTACCTTTCCTTTTCCTTGCTGGAGATGTGGGAGCCAATGATTCTAAAAGAAGAGGTTCAACTTCTTGCTCTGAAGGAAGCTCAACATCCTGTTCTGCTCTAATATCTTCGGCATCGTCATGATTGCACTGGCTGCCTCACTGACAGACATGGTCCTTGGCTTAGGTTGGGGAGATGGTGCTGTTGATTGAGAAGTGCTGCTCTTAGCTTGCTCACAAGAGGCCGATGCAGTGTGGCCCAACTTTCCTGAAAAAGATTGCAGTTGGCACACCAGTGGTAGAAATCTGCTTCTTCTTCTGCCCACTAGTCACTTTCTTGCAAGCACCTTTTTTGGGGCCATCTTGAAGCTGTGGCACTTAGCTTCACAAAAAGCTGAAGAGATGACCCTGTTGCATAGTCAGTCATGGTTCGAGTCATGCAGAGGCCTTCTGTCTGGCAGTAATGTGGGTGATATCACTTCTCTTGTGAACTTAAAAGTAAAAAAGCAAGAACATCAGAAATCAGTGAAATGTGGCATTGTTGCTGCTGATTTTATGATAATGGTTAAAAAAATGATATCCCCCCAAAAAATAAAAAAATTAACTAACATGGAACAAAATTAAATTAACATAAATAAAACAAATCACTAAAATTGACTTTTTTTTAAATACATTTTTAAAAATAAATAGAAAAAAGAACTAAAATTAAAACAAGTTTCAAATTATAAACCAGTGACATTATTATCAAGCATATCATTCATTTTTATTCATGAAACTGCTATCTCATTGCCCTATTATCCATACAAGCATACGACAACAGGCCAGACTGGCTGGATAACAAAACGGCTACCTTCCCTTGCCACATGGTCATCAAAGACAACAGCACAGAGCAAAAAGCCTTCGGAAAGAAAGAGAAGACATGGAGACCTATGGCAAAAGCACGCTAACTGGCTACACAAAATGGCTGCCGCCACCAACCACATGGTCCGACATCAACAACAAACAGCATGAAGGCATGGGCACAAACAAAGAAGACATGCAGGCCTATGGGCAAAGAACACTGGCTGGTAACACAAAATGGCCACCAACCACATGGCCAGACAACAAAAAACAGCAAGGAGGCATGGACACAAACAAAAGAAAATGCAGGCCTGCGAGGAATGCACACTGGCTGGCTACACAAAATGGCCACCAGTCACATTGTCACACCAACAACCAGCAAAGGCGCATGGCCACAAACAAAGAAGAAATGGAGCCCTAAGGGGAAAGAATACTTGAAGGCTACAAAAAATGTCCGCCAGCCACATGGGCACAGCAACTACAACCAGCAAGAGGACATGGCCACAAACAAGGAAGAAATGCAGGCCTATGGGGAAAGCACACTGGCTGACAAAATGGCTGCTAGCCACATTGTCACAACAACAACCAGCAATGGGGCATGGCCACAAAGAAGAAATGGAGGCCTATGGGGAAAGCAAACTGGCTTGCTAGACAAAATGGCCACCAGCCAGATGGTCGTAACAATAATCAGAAAGGAAACATGGCCGCACGCAAAAGGAGGCCTATGGGGAAAGCACGTCGGCTGGCACCAAAAAACACATGCAGGCTAGGGTGGACACCTACTATACCAAATGGCACCTGGCCACATGGCACACTGATTCTTGAACAACAAAGGCAAATTGTGGTCTATGCCAAACACATATACACACACATAGTGGCCAGACAAAACAGGCATGGTAATTCAGCAAAGCCAAAAACACAAATTACAAGGGCTAAATATTTTCACAATTAAACACATCCTTCAAAGGCATTACCCCACCTAAACACTGTTTGTTTGGAAAGAACGTGAAAAACCCCAAAAAGTTCACATTCTGTAATCTAATCCAATGCCATCCATGGCCTAAATGATGTTTCAAGTTTACAGACATGACAGAAACAGTTTTATCATGCACCCATGAATAGTACAGGAACTACTGGCTCAAAGGCTTGTTGGCAAACTATACCAAATAGTGAATGAATCAAATCCATCAATAATACAAACTTATTAAAAAGTATGGAGAAGAAAATGTGCTGAACTGTGCAACATTTTTCCTTTACAAAAGAAGATACATTTCATGCACAAAAAAACTAGGCCCGACTAAAACTACAGGTAGGCCACACATCACAATACATGTTAAAAATCAAACAAATGTACAAATAAATCCAGGTGAATGCTCCCAGTTAAACAAACTACATCGTTATACACCAGTTTTTAAACTTACTTGTGATATTTCAAAAACAAAGTCCTTAAATCCATTGTTATATATGCAACAGACAAGGAGAGTGATCCTTCCAGTTCTAAATCCCAATGAAAAGTGACCAAGACAGGGAAAAGCACTGGGAGGAGCCTGCTGGACAGGGACAGGAATTTTTTTTAAAAAAGTTTTAAAAAAATGGCTTCTGGGCGTGGCCAAGATGGCAACCTGATCGGATGTGCAATTCGGTCTCTCCCACTCCGTCCATCCTGCCCTTGTCAGCCCCTGGCTAATGAAGTACAGTTGGGCTAAAATCGACATTGGATGTGGGGACGTGGGTGACTATTCCAGGTGGCTGAGCGGCTTTGAGTACGCCAGAGAGTACCAAGATCTGGCTGCCGTGGAGGCTGCGCCTGTCAGGCCTGGTGGGGATTGTGGCTTCATGGAGATGGATGAGGCAGTGGTCTAGCCATGTTATCGAGCTCAGATACGCCGTTCTCTGCCCCGCTTGGGAGAGTCGAGGTGAGCTAGCAAGCTTGACTTGAGGGTCAGCCGGTGAAAGCTAGGGAATGGACGCTCTGACTATGTGGGGCCCGGATTCCAGAGCTGGAGCGCGCCCTTCTGGAGATCACTGCGGAATTAGGCATCCCTCGAGCATGGTGTGCCCCAGAGAGACACCACCCCATGCAAGAGAGGCAGTCAGGCGGTCTTCCTCAGAGCTCAGAGTGGACAGTGGCAGCCCAAAGCAGAGGTATTGGTAGCCCCGTTAGGAGTGGAGTGAGTGTCCAGAGCTAACTGAGGTGGCCTGCAACACAGCTGGGGGGGTCATCCCTGTTCTCAGCGGCAGCCTACATCTAGGCCCGAGAATCTGTGGGTCTGTTCCCTAATCGGGCATACAGGGATGGATTTCCGGCCCCTACAGAAGAGGAGAGTTCCGGCGGTCGAGAGAGCCAGATTGCAGTGGACCCCTGATGAATAGGCCGAGGAGGCATGCAGGCTGTGAGCCTCGGAGGAAATGTCAAGAGAGGGACGTCCCCACCACAGACATCGAAACAATGAGTGAGGGCAGGGTTGAAGGGGATTCACCC
This sequence comes from Lissotriton vulgaris, assembly GCF_964263255.1. Lineage (NCBI taxonomy): Eukaryota > Metazoa > Chordata > Amphibia > Caudata > Salamandridae > Lissotriton > Lissotriton vulgaris. Next base: position 1,290,384,671 of record NC_141689.1, on the reverse strand, counting down.
ACAGAGAAGAGTGAGAAGGACTGCATCGAGGGGCATCCAGCCCCAGAGAAGAGTGAGAGCCTTCTGGCTTGGTAGGAGCCGGGCTGGTCTGCTCTCAGTGGAGGCCTGGGTTGAGGCCAATGAGCATGGGCCTCCTGGTCCTCCCTGCATCTCCGCTGATCTGCAGCTGGCCAGGTATCACTGTTTTCACTGCTTCCCTGTATCCCTCATCACACACAAAGTAACGCACTATAGACACTGAGTGGGAGCAGGGACGACTTGAGCAGCAAGAGAAAAGACACAGGGCATGCTTGGAGACAGCACATCTACGAGGGAGGGCCTTAGGAAATATGGGATGCTTGCATAGGATGTACTAGCCACAGTTTAGGGGACACTAAAGTAACATGTGCAGGTTTTGGACATCCTGCTGGCCGCTTGGCGTGCTCAGAGTTAGATGATTGTGGCCCCCTGGCTGCCATTGGCAGTTTTAGGCAGAAGACCCGAAAGTACCTCCAGAGGACCCAACACATTAAACTCGGCCTTGACTCCAAGGGACCATAGATGGGCCTCCCGATCTATCGAGCCTCTCCAGCTCCTGTCATTCACTTGCATTAGGACTGATGGCATCAGCAAAGGAAAAGAGAGGGGGCACCATTAAATACATGCTAGCAAAACAGCCAACCCAGGAAGCTACCCCTCGGCCTGGGTTGAGCCACTCTGTCTCCCTCTCCAGTGAGAATATGGAGGCCCCAGTCACCCGTCCTTATCTGTAAACATTGTTTTCGGCCCTCCGTGAGGACCTCCTCACAGTGAAGAAGGACCGAACTCAAGAACTGTAAGCTGCACGCACTGATATTGTGGACAGGGTAATGCAATAGGGAGAAGAGAAACAACCTGGAATGAGGAAATAGAGCAACTCCAGCAGAAGATAATTCGGCTCTCAGAGCAGGAAATAGACCTACAAACACATGCTCAGGACCTGGAGAACAGCTCTTGAGGAATAACATACGGATAAGGGGAGCTCCACAGAAAGAATAAGGGGACGACATATAGGCCTATGTTGCAGTGCTATTTGCCCAAATACTGGGAGGCACTGATGCGGGGAACATCCGACTGGACAGAATGCACAGGGTCAGCCGTGGGGGGACAACTCCTCATGCCCATTGTACATTATAACGTAGGTCCATATCTTCCCCCTCAAGGAGAGGATTTTGAAAGAAACAAGGGCATCCTCCCAGTGGTCTTACAGGGTTATATGATGTGATGCTACCATGACCCTGCTGTGTCCACCCTCCATAAGAGGAGAGTTCCGCCCAATAACAGCATTCTTTAGAGAGCAAAGGGTGTTGTATTCCTGGGTACACCCCTTCAGACTGATATTTTGATGGCAGGATACACTTCATCAGGTTCATTTGTGGAATGCGGCAAGCAAACTACTTCAAATAGCTCCGCAGGGAGGTAGCCACACGAGTACATACATGGCACCACAGAAATTGTTAGATGACAGGAGTTGGAGGAGAGTTCCCCCGTCGCTGAAAATTGTTGGACCTGACCCATCGGTGATGGCTTCTGAGAGGAAAGCCTTGATTGCACAGCTGTCAGAGGACAAAACAACAGAATATCCCGCTTGAAACCTAGCAGTTGTTTATACTAGGGCACAGCTGGGGCGGTCCTGGAGCGGCTGGGGTGTGGGGGGACCAGGTGCTCTTGGAGGGTTTCCCAGGCATCCATTATCAACTTTACTACCAGGTAGGAAGGGGCGTATTTTGCTAATCCCTGCTATGGGGACTTTGTGAGTTCATTCTTTGGGGACTTTGTTTGTTGGGGGAGGGTTCCGAGTACAACCTAAGATACTTCATTCCACAATGCACACTCAGCGTATAGCTTACCGGGGAAAAGGAACAAGGGCATTGGAGTCTAGAGACTTCCCAGGATGTACACCAGCATTAGCCTCGCACTACACTTACTTTTAATCTGTGTTGCTGTGAGGAGATTTTCTATTGTCTGTTCAGATCCCTAAACTGTGGTATCTTGAGTTTGTCATGCATGGAAGCTTAGTTTGTGTAGTTTAATGATACTGGGTGAATAGTCGGGTACATTGGAGCTCGGCCACATGTTGCCCAAGCTGGAGGCTCTGTCGAAGTATGCTGTTTCAGGATGGACATGCTAGTATGCACATATTGCTTCCGAACACATACCCCTGAAACCAGTTGTAGTTGGATGATGTAGTGAAAGCTGCCAATGCACTCTTTTTGTCACATTAGGTATCTTCCTGCTCTAGTAAAACCCAATATCCCCCCAACCCATTGTGAGAAACTTGTAGGAGTATGAGTAATTTTAACTTTGTCAGGGTAATCAGAGCAATTTCAGTAATTTCGCATCAGTCTTGGGATGAGAAATGGTGCAATTACACTTGCTTGAGTATTTAATAATAATTTGTGGCAAAAATCCTGAGTGATCTCATCAACAGAGGTGATACTATCTGACCAACAATATACCCCACATTTGACCCTACCATGACTCAGCTACAATAAACACATACAACTAATGCAATGGGTAGCACAGTAGCCTTGCTCTAAACCAATGACATTATTAGCATATCTCACAGGAAATGACTCAGCTTCTCCCCCAGTTCCAAGTTATTTTTCCCTTATTATGGCAGTCAATGTTAGATAAAAACAAATCAAACTACTTCCTAAAAAACAATATACTATAATGACTGCTTTCCAATTATTCAGCTATGCAGCATATTCAACTTGAATTCTTGGGGGAGAACATTAGAAATGAGAAAATAGATGCAACATCTATATATCATATCACCAGTTCTCAAATAGATGTTGTTTACAAGAAGAGACTAACTTTTTTTAAAATAGTTATGTTTAAAGTTATTGTTAGTAATCTATTTGCAAACACAAATACATTAGACATGCTCAACTTATAATGATTTTAAAGAAAACATTTACACTTAATTTTAAACCCTTATTTAAATTTGATAGACATAATACATTCTTCCTATTTCTGTGATAAAACTCATACAGCACAAGAGTTCAGATCTCAACAGTCAACCAACACAGTAATGTATTGTCCAGACTGTGATTACCTTAGTAAAATAAAAGTACTTAAATCTCACAGCTCTAAACCACTTGCCAAATCGATGAGATTTCCTAATGCCGCCGACATGGGACCATGGAGGGACTTTCAATCTGTACAAGGACTGCTAGTCAGGGATTAGCGCAGCCGACCTGCATGGCTGGTGCTTATCTTCGGTAGGTGCCCAAGTCACTAGCCTTGGTCACACAGCAGCTTTTGAGTGATGTGCAGAGCCCTTTCTTCAATAGCCATGAAGAACTTGAACAAAGGGGGGCTGGGTTTTGAGTCCTTCTGAAAAGTGTCAAAACAGGTTCTGCCTGGCAGGAGTCTTACCTGTTAAAGGAAATGCCAGAATCAGGTTTAGCAGGTAGATGGCAGTGCTATAATGGAACTCAGGCACTGCTGATCATTTTGATGAAACATTCCAGAACTGGGGTATTACAGTTAAGGGCAGTTCCTGGCTTTGGGTGTTGCCTCACTCATATTTTCGCCACCCCGGCCCACCAACTACATGCGAACAATATAAATAAACAACTTATAATTGAAACTTTCAAAATGTATATTTTATTCTCATGCCCACAGCAGGCACAGCCTTCAGCTGTGGGTTGCTTCTGTCAGTGGCTCTGATGGGGGTGGGGCTTTAATTGGATTGACTGGCACATACATACTGGTAAAAAAGAAGAAACAGGAGAACCCTACTCACTAAGAAACAAGGGTAATAGTTATATAGGAAAAACTGTGGTTCCTGTGGAATAATATATTCAGTGTAACATATTTTATATATTTTCAAACAAAAAGAGATATATACATTGTTGTCAATCAAAGAAACATGTGTGCATTATGTCCCAAGTGAGAACGGGAACCTAAACCTAAGTGACAATATGGGTCTTATATACAAGGTTTCCACAATTTGTACACGTCGACCATTATCAAAAATGATTATATGGGAAAAGCAGCTATAAACTGGGATACGCGATGGGAAATGGTTCGCTTCTTCTGTTTGTCGACGGCATTTCGACCCTCTAATCAATGTGGGGTCTCTTCAGGACTATTGATGAAGGGAAAACTATTGGGGAAAATAAAAAGAGCATAAGGCCCATGTACAGGCACGAATGTGAAAAATGAATTAAAAGGCCAAGTGATTGAAGGGGTACATGAAAATGTAACTGCGCAGCCTCGTGAAAATGACCCAGGCACTAACATATGCACTGCTACAATACCCTGAGCACTACTGATGTAATCCAGCCATCTCCTTGTCACTACCCATGCACTCCTCCAACACCCAGCCAGCACCATGTAATTATCCAATCACGCCGCCAAAACCCAAGCACTTTTAAATTCACCATGCACTCTCCTTGCAACACTCACTCTAATCATCCAGTAAGTACCCATGTACTCATGCAATGACCTAGGCACTAACTCTTTGCAAATACAGAGGAGGTCATGCTAATCACAGGGGTACCCCAACGCTTAGTGTTCCCCAGTGTATGTAGGTGTTTTCACTGTATTATAAGTGTTTTTTAGCATAGCACTGGCTCTAGGCCTGGTTAGTTAGAGTCAGTTACCACCACTACCCGTTAGCAAAAGTTGGGGGCACAGGAGGACTTTCTGCTTTCGTGTTGGTTCTTTGAGCACATCTCTTGCTTCTTCCTATACATTTTTTCATCTTACTGTTCTTCTGTTGCCTTTTTCCGCATTTGTCTTGCTTCTTTCTCCTCTTTTCTACCTCTTTCTTCACATGTCCTACCATTGTGGGCATAATTAAAAAATTAGTATTTAAAACAACTTTGAAATTCACTGAAAGAACTGTAGGTTTAAGGGATGTTAGAAATTAGCATTTAAAAAATCCTTTGAAATTCACTGAAAAATGTATGTTTCGGTTGCCTCTTTCTGCATCACTTGCTTCTTTCTGTACCTCTCTTTCCTCTTTCAGCACCTCTGTTAATTCTTTCTAAAGCACCCCTGCCTCTTTCTGCACCCTCTTCCCTATTTGTGCAACTCTCTTGCCTCTTTCTACACCTCTATTTTCTCTTTCTGCACCATTCTTGCCTCTTTCTGTACCTCTGTTACTTCTTTCTGTACTTCTTATGCCTCTTTCTGTACACTTCATGCCTTTTTCAGCACCTCTGTTGCTTCTTTCTGTACTTTTCTTCCTTCTTTCTGCACCCCTCGTGACTCTTCAAGCGCCCGTTGCTTCTTTCTGCATTTCTCTTTCTTCTTTTTGCACCTCTCGTGCCTCCTTCTGTACCTCTGTTCCCTTGTTCAGCACCTCTGTTGGTTATTTCTGCCCTTCTCTTGCTTCTTTCTACACATATGTTGCCTCTTTCTGCACCTCTCTTGCTTCTTTCCGCCCCTCACTTGCCTTTTTCAGCATCTCTCTTGCTTCTTTCTGTACTTCTCTTCCTTCTTTTTGCACCACTTATGACTTTTCAATCACCTGTTGCTTCTTTCTGCACTCCTCTTTCTTCTTTCTACACCTCTGGTGCCTCCTTCTGTATCTCTGTCCCCTCTTTCAGCACCTTTGCTGGTTCTTTCTACACTGCTCTTGCTTCTTTCTGCACTTCACATGCCTCTTTCCGCACTTCGCTTGCTTTTTTCTACACCTCTGTTGCCTCTCTCTGCACCTGTCTTGCTTCTTTCCGCACCTCACTTGCCTCTTTCAGCACCTCTTTTGCTTCTTTCTGCACTTCTCTTCCTTCTTTCTGCACCCCTCATGACTCTTCAATAACCTGTTGCTTCTTTCTGCACTCTTCTTTCTTCTTTCTACACCTCTAGTGCCTCCTTCTGCACCTCTATCCCCTCTTTCAGCACCTTTGCTGGTTCTCTCTGCACTGCTCTAGCTTCTTTCTGCACTTCACATGCCTCTTTTCGTACTTCTCATGCTTTTTTCTGTACCTCACTTGCCTATTTCAGCACCTCTGTTGATTTTTCTGCAGATCTCTTGCCTTTTTCTATACCTCTCTTGTCTCTTTCTGCAGCTCTCTTGCTTCCTTCTGCGCCTCTTTCAGCACCTGTTTCTTTTTTCTGCACCTCATGTACCTCTTTCTGCACTTCTCTTGCTTTTTTCTACACCTCTGTTACCTCTTTCTGCACCTCTCTTGCTTCTTCCGGCAACTCACTTGCCACTTTCAGCACCTTAATTGCTTTTTTCTGTAGATTGCTTGCCGCTTTCTACACCTCTCTTGCCTCTTTCAGCACCGCTGTTGCTACTTTCTACACTTCTCTTCCTTCTTTCTGCACCGCTTGTGACTCTTTAAGCACCTACTGCTTCTTTCTCCACTCTTCTTCGTTCTTTCTGCACCTCTCGTGCCTCCTACAACACCTCTGTTGCCTCTTTCAACACTTGTTAGTTCTTTCTGTACTGATCTTCCTTCTTTCTGCACCTCACATGCCTCTTTCTGCACTTCTCTTGCTTTTTTCCGCACCTCTGTTGCCTCTTTCTGTACCTCTCTTGCTTCTTTCTGCCCTCACTTGCCTCTTTCAGCACCTCTGTTGCTTCTTTTTGCACTTCTCTTCCTTCTTTCTGCACCCCTTTTGCTTCTTTCTGCACCTCTCATCCTTCTTTCTGAACCTCACTTGCCTCTTTCAGCACCTGTGTTGCTTTTTCTCTGCAGATTTCTTGTCTCTTTCTGTACGCCACTTGCTTCTTTCAGCACCCATGTTGCTTTTTTTCTGCAGATCTCTTGCCTCTTTCTATACCCCTCTTTTTTCTTTCTGCACCTCTTTTGCCTCTTTCTGCACCCCCGTTCCCTGTTTCGGCACCTTTCCTGCCTGTTTATGTACCTCTCTTGCCTCTTTATGTACCTCTGTTGCCTCTTGCTGCACTTGTCTAGCTTTTTCTGCATCTTTCACGTCATTTTCAGCACCTCTATTGGTTCTTTCAGCACTGCTCCTGCTTTTAGCTGTACTTCACTTGCCTCTTTCTGAACGTCTCTTCTTTCTTCCAGCACACCTCCTTTCTATAACACTCTTGCCTCTTTTTGAATCCCTCCTACCTTTTTCTGCACCCCTCTTTCCTCTTTTTGCACGTTTGTTGGCTGTTTCTGCACTGCTCTTACCTCTTTGTGAACCTCACTTGCCTCCTTCCTTACCCCTGGTCCCTGTTTCTGCACCTCATTTGCTTATTTCTACAATTCTCTTGCCTCATTCTGCACCTCTGAGTTGAAGGTAGTTTTAATCCCCATGCCCTATTATGAACTAAGGCCTTACAGGGGAGGTCATGCCAATCATTGGGATATCCCAACCCATGGTGTACTCTAGTGTATGTAGGTGTTGTCATTGTATTCTAAGTGTCATTCATCTTAACACTGTCTCCGGGCCTTTTTAGTCAGAGTTGGTTACCACCAGTTCCAGTCACCAAAAAGTTGGGGGCACTGGATGAATTTACAACAAGGCCTCTTTCGGCACCTCTGTTAGGTCTTTCTGCATGTTGCTTGCTTTTTTTTGCACATTTCTTCATCTTTCTGGAAGTCTGTTGCCTTTTTATGGATTTTGTTTGCTTCTTTCTGTGTATTTCTTCACATGTCCTACCTCTGTGGGCATATTTAGAAATTAGCATTTAAAAAACCTTTGAAATTCACTGAAAAAAACATAGGTTTAAGCCCTGTTATCGTTAGAAATTAGCATTTATTAAACCTTTGATGTCATTTGAGATGTCTTTAGTGAAGTCATCAGTGATGTCACTGACCATGTCCTGAATGATGTTATATATGATGTAATCAGCAGTGCTTTGCAGGGGGAAGTTATAGTTAGCTGAACTATAGCAGCCGAAATGTTCTGGTTTTGAACGAGTGAAATGTCCAACTAATATATGTGGGATAGTTGGCCCCTAGAGACACTCAGGATTCAAGGGGACTTAATCCCCCAACTTAAAACGCACCACATGGCGCGTTTACGCACTTGTCACATCAGGCCCCGCCCTCTCCCTGCACCACTGTGGAAACATGCCCCGTGGAGCGTTTTAAGTTGGGGATTAATTCCCCTGAAATCCTGAGGGTCCTGGGGGTCAAAGCTGCACACCAGGTAACTTCAGTGAAGGCCACAGGGCTGTGTTGCAGAGTGGTGGTCAGAGACCACGCCCCTTTTTACACCAATCTGCAACACAGGTCTGTGGCACTTACTGGAGGTAGCTGGTGGGCAGGTTTGCCCCCAGGGACCCTCAGGACTCACAGGGATTTAATCCCCAATTTACAATGCACCAGGGGGGCACGTTTGCACAGTGGTGCAGTGAGGAGGCGTGGCCTGATGTGACAAGTGTGCAAACGTGCCCTGGAGCACATTTTAAGTTGGGGGATTAAGTCCCCTTGAAATCCTGAGGGTCCCTAGGGGCTAACTAGCCCACCAGGTACCTCTAGTAAGCGCCAGGGAGCTGCCTTGCAGAGTGGTGTAAAAAGGGGGCGTGGTCTTGGACCATAGAAGGTGTACATGCACCATGTACTTTTCCAATCACTCTGCCAAAAGCCAAACACTTATAAATACACCATGCACTCTCTGTGCAGTACTTTAATCATCCGGTCACTACCTATGTACTAATGCAATGACCCAGGAACTAACACATGCACTGCTACAATTACCTGATCACTATCCATGCAGCCCAGCCATCTCCCTGTCACTGCTTATACACACCTCCAATCACCCAGTCACCATCATGTACTTATCATATCTCTCCTCCAAAACCTAAGCACTTATAAAATGACAATGCACTCTCCTTACAGTACTCTAATCAACCAGTCAGTACCCATGTACTTATGTATTGGCCCAGGCACTAACACATGCACTGCTACAATACCCCGGTACACTACCCATGCAAACCACTAACCACCTACACACTACTAATTTTCTGCTCCAATTAGCCAGGTAGTACCCATGCACTCTAGAAATTCCTCTGTCACTACCCATGTACTCCTCCAATCACCCATCCAGCATCATGTACTTATTCAATCCCTCCACCAAAACCCAAGCACTTATACATTTACCCTGTACTCTCCTTGCAGTACTTTAATCATGCAGTCACTACCCACTTACTCATGTAATTACTGAGGAACTGACACATACACTGTTACAATCCCCTGAGCACTATCCATGCAGTCCAGCCATCACCCTGTCACTGCTTTTGCATTCCTCTATTCACCCAGTCATTACCATGTACTTATCCAATCACTCTGCGAAAATCTAAGCACTTATACATTCGCCATGCTCTCTCTTTATTACTCTAATCATCCAGTCATTATCCATGTACTCATGCAATGACTCAGGAACTATCTTATGTACTTTTCCAATCACTCTGCCGACAGCCAGGCACTTATAAATACACCATGCACTCTCCATGCAGTAGTCAGGTTTTAAAGTCTTTATTTCGATATCAGAATCATAAAAGACAACATTAAAAACATATTTAAAACATTTGGACATCTTGACAATATTCCTTTGTGATAGCATTTTACAGTAACAGCGACATTGTCAAAATTCATAATGATTAGACTAAAACCACTTTTGAAGACCTGACTTCAGCCAATTCCTTCGCAAAGAGGGTAAGGTCAGGGGAGGTCCATATACGCCTCCAAAAGGCCACCAGTCTAAATCTTGCCCTCTCGTTAATTGGGTTGCACCCCAAATCCTGACAGAGGGGTATAGAAGGGGAGGATTGGGGTAACCCTACCAAACTCCGTAAGAACTTACACTGAATTTTGAATAGGCTTGAGAGATCCATGTATCCCCAGAGATCTGCGCCGTATAGGATTGCAGCATTGATCTTAGTGTCATAAATCTTTAATGCTGGGGTGACCCGTTTAGTAATCAATCTCTTTTGCTCACTGAAAAGGCAGCCAGTTAGTCGGGCAAATTTAAGCTATTGGGCACCTACTTGCTTTTTCCATCGCAAGCGACGGTCCAGGGTAACGCCCAAGTACGTCATGGTCTCAACTTGTTCTAAGTTGACTCCACTCATACTTACAGAGCTCCGGACAGAATGACTCCTAGTGAGGACCATAAACTTGGTTTTACCCACATTTACCTTAAGGTCATTGATGACACAGAACTCCTCAAAGCGGTCCAGAGCCCGCTGTAAATCACTACGTGTTTTGGAGAGGAGTAAGGTGTCGTCGGCAAAGATACGCATTGGGAACCTAGTCCCTGCCAACGAAGGGGCATCGGTGGGAGTGTCTACGAAGAATTTGACTACTTGATCAATAAATAACAGGAAGAGTGTTGGCGCCAGGACACACCCCTGACGGACTCCTCGAGTCACGGGGAAGGATTCCGTCACTTGTCCCTGACCTCCCCACCTCACCCTTGCATGGTTGTCCTCATGCATTTTGACTATTAGATCAAGTAGCTACATTGGTAATCCTAAATCCCTCAAAACACACTACAATTTATCCCTCGGCACGAGATCGAAATCGGACTTCAGATCAATAAATGCGGCAAAGATGGTTCCACCGCCGAGCAAGACCACCTTCCAGTAGATTAGACAGAATCTAAACACCTGGTCAATGGTGCTCGTACCCGATCTGAAGCCCGCTTGCATAGGAGAAAGGATATCCTCTAGTTCCATCCAACCTTGAACTCTGCCCAGAACCATACGTGCAATGACTTTTTGGAGGGAGTCAATAAGACTGATCGGGTGGTAGTTGCCCAGGTTGGACCTGTCGCCATTTTTGTAGATTGGGAGGATCTCCGCCCCTTCCACAACTTGGGAATTCTTGCCCCTTTAGCTATTGCATTTGCGATCTTGGTTATGTACGGGACCCAAAGGGTGGGGTTAGCTTTAAACAAGTCAGCAGGGATTAAATCCATCCCTGGTGCTTTCCCCCACTGGGTCAGGCCAAGAGCTAGCTCTACCTCAGTTTTTGAGAATATCAGGTTTTCCCCACTTATGGGTGTCGAGGGCACCTCACCCAATCTAATAGGGGGTTCAGAGTTCTCAACACTGAATTGGGTCGAGTAATGCTTCACCCAAGCTTCAGGGGGCACATGGTTTGTAGGAGGACGGGAGTCTGAGTCCTTGCCCCATTTTACTAGTTCCCAAAACTTAGTCTGGTTATTCGAAGTGGAGGCATCCAAAAGATCGGACCAGTACATGTCCTCCCACTCCCGTTTAGCTTCCTACTGAATTTTCTTATATTGCACCCTAGCTGCCTTAACAACGCACATGTTCCGGGACTTAACCGCTTTGACAAGATGACTATGGGCCTCCCTGCACTTTTTATTATACCATTTCTGGCGGGGGTGTATAATTTAGCGGTTCCCTTCTGGCATGGTAGGGAAAGGAAAAGCTTAAGCTGATCAAAACAACACTCATGGAGGTCAATAATAGTGTTCTCAGAGCTACCACCCACTGAATCATCGGGCAAAATTGTGTTTAACATGTTGGAAACAACAGTCTCAATGCTGTCCTGTAGGGTGTCATCCCCCGCTAGCCTAGACCATTTTAGCCTCCTTCGGTCATTAGTCAAAACGACATATCCTATCCGGGAGGTGTCTGGTTCCTTCAATCTTTTCGTTCCCGGCAACCTTAGCCTAAGTGTCAAGAGGTTATGATCGCTTTCTGGGCGGGGTACCACTTCCATGTCTACCAACAGAGGCCAAAATTCCAACTTTAACAAGAAGTAATCTATCCGACTTTTCCTTAATCCATTGTCGAATGCATAATTGGCACCTAGATCAGATGAAGAGCGGCCATTTACAGCCCTTAGCCCCGAGGTTAGACATAGAGCCATCCAGTTCAAGGCAGCCTCAGTCGCTTTAACAATTTTATAAGTCATCAGATCCGGTATATTCCATGCTGCGTCCTCTGCGGACCCCCAGCTGTCCCCGGCAACATAAAGAGGCTCAAAAGTACAATTCAAGTCTCCTGCTAATAAAATAAAATTTTCTCTACCCAGTCCAGCAAAGTATTTGTCCAATACATCCAAAATACCAGGGTAGTGACCACCAGGAAAGCCTTGTGCATATATGTTAATAATAATCAGGTCCCGATGGCCATCCTTACTCAATTTAATGGCCAGAAGGTCCGGGTTCTCTACAGATATCTCAGTTGGATGATAGCTCAATGACTGCTGCACCCAAATCACCAACCCCCTGATGCTCGCCCTTTACTACCCCTAATAGCTGGTTTGAAAAAGTTTACAAAACCTGCCCTATAAATTGGATCTGGTGCCCGAGTTTCCTGTAATAAAACAACATCAAATTTGTCAACAAACTCCAACCAGTCTTCAGAGTGCTTGCGTCCCTTAACCCCTGCAATATTCCAGGACACTATATTGAATGTTTCAGATGGGGGAGCTGCGATGGGAGCTAAGTGGTTAACCATTGTTGCTGATACAGCCGGGATCGCCAATTCACTCTCTTTTCCTACCCTACTCTCCTTGTTGTCAACATTATCCAAACTTTCCCCCACCAACATGACATCTATTGAATCCTCAGCAGCTGCTGTTGCATATTCCTCAGTTACTTGTACCCCCGGAATTGCCTCTTCATAATTTACAAGAGGTGGGTCCCCCCGTCTTGGCATCGCTGCCACATTACCACAGTCCTCAACAGACTTAATCTTCTTAGTCGGTATATGAAGTCAGTCTATAGCCTCAAGGTCGGAAAGAGGCCCAAAATTATTAAAAAGTAGAGGATTTTTCTGGGGGTATGGAGTTCTTACTGTAGGGTAGCTCCTAACTGGTGGTCTCATGTGTGTGGGGCCTGATGGAAGATTACTATGTCTTTGGGGGTAGAAATAAGCAAGCCCCAAAATGTGCACGTCCCCCTGTCTAGAAAACCTGGCTTCCCTTCGAATGGTATCCACCACCCAAGGGTCCTTGAACGATATTAATATACAATCGCCCTCCAAGTCTTTGGTGCCATATCCCACCCAGTCAACTCTCCTTACGAAGAGAACTTCAGTGGGAGATGATGGTGGCAAGGGATGGTTTTTATCAACCAAAATATCACCTTATTACGTAGATCCCCATATGACTCCTTAGTACCAACTTTTAACGGGGCAACACCAGTTAGTACTATTGTGTATTGGGTTGCCTCCGGGGGTAAGTCTGCGCGGGGAATAGTATACTTACTTTGTTTCCCCACAATTGGGGTTTTGATGGTCTGGTGATTAACTATTTGCCCTGGGGGTGGCTGTAATAAAGTACTAGGGTTAAGTTTTACCCGATCATCCGACCGGGGTACTTGGGACCTGTCTGGGTTGGGTTTAGCTATGACCTTCTTCTTAAGAGCCTGTGACAAAGTGCCTACAGCTGCGGTGCTGGGATTATCTCTAGGCCTCCCCTCTGCTGCAGGTTTGCTAATAGCTACCCCTGTTGGTACTGGGTTAGTGACTTTACTAGTGGAAGCGTTGTTTATACATTTTGTTTTAATTACTGGCTGTGTAGGAACCCCTCCCACTGGACTGGAGATAGCTTGTGTAGCAAGCCCAGATTTGTGCTCACTACAGTCTCCAGAGCATCTATTTTGGAGGTCGTCAACCTTGTTCTCTCCAAAACAGGGAGCAGGAGGGTTTTAATCATAGCCTCCATTTTTACCAATAGGACCTCGTCACTATTAAGGCATGTTGGGCAGGGATTAGAAGACCCCAAGGGAATAAAGGAAGGGCATAGCACGTTAGGGAATACAGAAGGTATTTGAGAGTCTGGGGGATGCACAAGGGCGGAAGCGTCAGTACAAGATGGATCATTTAGTTTGGGCATCTTATGGTCTCTCCCCTCCTGGTGACTCAAATCTTGCTTTCTCTTGCAGGATATTGATCCTGATCCCGAGGGGTCAACCTCTACTGGAAGATTCAAGACAGCATTATTAGATAAATGTAGACTTTCCAAACTAACGTCGTTTTCCCCGCTATTCTGAGTTATATCCCCCGCTATTCTGAGTTTCATCCCCCCTGTTTGACTGAATATCATCCAAGTTCTGGTCAACATTAACCGGGGGAGCTAAAGGGCCCACCCCCTCTCCTTCTATGTGAACCAGGCCCTCAGTAGTAACAGATGCATTTGATGATGCATGGGCAGCAGGACTAGTAATTGTTGCCATCCCACCCAACGAGGAACGCTTACTGCTAATTAGATCTAAGGAGAGTCTTTTTTCCACCATCGCTATTTCCTTTTCCAATATCCCTGTTGCTATGGTGATAAAAGCATCAAGTGGGCCCGAAACAACTCCCTTGGTTGTTTGTATTTGGACTGTACGATCTTTGCCTGCTCTTAAAGGCATGTTACAATCTACTTGGGCAAGCTGTACCTATATTGTATCTCCCACGCTAATGATATCAAATTTACGTGTAACTCTATGAAACCCGCACAGTGAAAGTGAATTACCTTCTACCTAAACACAGTTTGTCAGGGATTTTGTTCGCTTTGTTCCTTGAATAGGATGAGCGGGCAGGGGGGGTGGGCCCGGCCCGTTCTCCTCCGTACTCGAACAGCCTCAAACGGCCCACTCTTTGTCCGGTCTTCGCCCGCGCTTCCGTCTGCGCGCGTCCCGCGTACGCGTCAGGGGGCTGGGCTAAGTAGGAGGAGGAGGCAGGAAGAGGCACCAGGTGCGCGCGATGTCCTGGCGCAAGCACCTTTGGTCCTCGCAGTCCCGCTTCCGGTGGGCGTAGTCTCTCCCCACAGCAGCACCCAGCAAGGATGGTAACCGAGCACACGGGCTCCCAGGTTACTGGACAAAGTTAGGCAAGATAGAGCAGGGAAAACTCCTCAGCGTGTGTCAAGGGCAAGAGCGAGCAGGGAAAACTCCTCAGCGTGTGGTACACCCTCGACTACGAGTCCAGTCACTACTCAAGTACTCATGCAATGACCCAGGCACTAACACATGCACTGCTACAATCCCCTGTGTTATGTTATAGTATTTAATTTTATGAGGCGCTCAGCTACCCAAGGGTTTCCCGCCGCCACCTGAAAAGAGGTCAGAAACAGATAAGGATGGAAGCCTGTGCACTACCCATGCAGTCCAGCCATTGCGCTGTCAGTACCCATGCACTCCTTCAATCACCCAGTCAACACCATGTACTTATTCAAATACTCCACCAAAACCCAAGCACTAATAAATTCACCATGCACTCTCCTTGCAGTACTCTAATCTTCCAGTACCCATGTACTCATGGAGTGACCCAGGCTCTAACACTTGCACCGCTACTATCCCCTGACCACTACCCATGCAGTCCAGCCATTTGCCTGTCATTGCCAAGGCACAACTTCAATCACCCATTCACCAAAATGTACTTAATCAACCACTCTGCCAAAATCCAAGCACTTATAAATTCACCATGCACTCTCATTGCAGTACTCAAATCATCCAATCAGTACCCATGTACTCATGCAATGACCCAGACACTAACACATGCACTGTTAAATCCCCTTAGCACTACCCCTACAGTCCAGCCACTGTCCTGTCAGTACCCATCCACTCCTTCAATCACCCAGCAAGCACCATGTACTTATCCAATCACTCCACAAAAACACAAGCACTTATAAATTCACCATGCACTCTCCTTGCAGTACTCTAATCTTCCAGCCAGTACCCATGTACTCATAGAATGACCCAGGCACTAACACATGCACTGCTATATTTCCCCTGAGCACTACCCATGCAGTCCAGCCATTTAAGTGTCACTGCCTATGCACTCCTCCAATACACCATTCACCACCATGTACATATCCAATCACTTTGAAAAAAATCCAAGCACTCATGAATTCATCATGCACTGTCTTTGCAGTATTCTAATCATCCAGTCAGTACCCATGTGCGTATGCAATGGCCGAGGCACTAACACATGCATTAATACAATCCCCTGTGCGGACCCATGCTTGGTCGCTTGGAGAAACCGCAGTCGCAAACTGCAATGCGTACAAGTACTTAGGTGTTATATTTGACAAATGGGGCCAATTTATGACCCAGCTTAAAACCTTCAAGAGGAAAGGAATGGCGATTGCAACAACGCTAAGGATCCTCAAAACAAAATTGACTGGACCAATATTTGCCCCACTTCTTTGCGTTGCACAATCAAAAATCCCATCAACAGTAACATACAGTAGCGAGGCAGGGATGCTTCATTGCTGGATACCAACATGGCAAAGGCTTATAGAGTAATTTTAAATCTCCCGCCATATACCTCGCCAGCACAGATTCGCCTAGAGCTTGGTCTAACAAAGCAACTTAATGCAAGGCGATGTTCGTACATCAAGTGCTGGCACAAAATCAAAAATTCCGCCAGGAATACACTAAACCATCATCTCTGGCAGGAACTTTGTAGCACATCCATCACGCCGGCCAAAACATATTTGGACGAATCACTAGCCGCCACACGACTAGGCGAACTATGGGAAATTCCGACAACGCATATGCACTTTAAGCACATCGTAAACAAGGTTATTAAGAAAGTTTCATTCACAGAAGACAAAGCCACATTTGCCCACAGGAGTCACACATGGATGGCTCTGTGCAGCTACAAACTTCCTGGTAAACAAGCATACTTTGAATTGGGCTACTCTAGGAAGTCTAAAGAGGCCTTTCTAAAACACAGGTTGGGAATCCTGCCAGCAATATCTCATCTTCCACCATGGCTGAGAAAGAACTATCGGAATCTGTGCCGGTTATGAGGAGTAGGGAAAGAGGACATTGAACATATAATATGCTACTGCATTTAATTAAAAGAAGAAAGGGTATGTCTCCTTAAAACTCACTTTAATGAACGTGGCATACGCACTCGGAGACAAGCAGTACTTGCTTGTTTCAACCCAAGGGACCCACAATTAAATGGAAAGCTAGTCAAGTTCCTATCTCAAGTTGCTGTTAAGCAAAGGTCCAGCGGACTTGAAACTCGCACATAGACCCTTGAAGCGCCAAGGAAAACGAACCATGGACTTACTGCACTTTTTTAACATTTATGCATGCCCTGGTACATAAAGCCTTTTTTTTACAGTCTATTGATTGAATAGGAATTTAATCAAAATGTTTTATCAGAAATGTCTTTTTGTAATGATTGTAACTAATCAAAAACAATAAATTTTTTACTTATTTACTTACTTACCCTATGCATTACCCATGCAGACATCTTACCACCTACACACAACTGATTCACTCGTCCAATTACCCAGGTAGTACCCATGCAATCCAGCAATCCCTCTGTCACTACGTATGCACTCCTCCAATCAACAGTCCAGTATCATGTACTTATCCAATCACTCCGCCAACACCCAAGCACTTATAAAATCACCATGCACTCTCCTTGTAGCACTCTAATCATCCAGTCACTACTCATGCACTTATGCAATGACCCAGGTACTTAAACATGACTGCTCCTTGCAGTACTCTAATCTCTCAGTACCCATTTACTCATGGAATGACCCAGGCTCTAACACATGCACCGATACTATCCCCTGAGCACTACCCATGCAGTCCAGACATTTGCCTGTCATTGCCAATGCACAACTCCAATCACCCATTCACCAAAATGTACCTATCCAACCACTCTGCCAAAATCCAAGCACTTATTAATTCACCATGCATTCTCTTGCAGTACACTAGTCATCTAGTCAGTACCCATGTACTCATGCATTGACCCAGACACTAACACATGTACTTCTACAATCCCCTGTGCACTACCCATGCAGACCTCTAACCACCTACACACTACTGATTCACTCCTCCAATTACCCAGGTACTGCCCATGCACTCCAGCAATCCTTCTGTCACTACCCATGCACTCGTCTGATCGCCCATCAAGCATCATATATCCAATCACTCAACCAAAACCAAATTACTCATACATTCACCATGCACTCTCCTTGCAGTACTCAAATCATCCAATCAGTACCCATGTACTCATGCAATGACCCAGACACTAACACATGCACTGTTAAATCCCCTTAGCACTATCTCCACAGTACAACCACTGCCCTGTCAGTACCCAGCCACTCCTTCAATCACCCAGCAAACACCATGTACTTATCAATCACTCCACAAACACACACAAAGTTATAAATTCAGCATGCACTCTCCTTGCAGTACTCTGAGCTTTCAGTCAGTTCCCATGTACTCATAGAATGACCCAGGCACTAACACATGTACTGCTATAATTCCCCTGAGCACTACCCATGCTGTCCAGCCTTTTACCTGTCACTGCCTATGCACTCCTCCAATCAACCATTCACCACCATCTACTTATCCAATCACTTTGCCAAAATCCAATCACTTATAAATTCATCATACACTCTCCTTGCAGTATTCTAATCATCCAGTCAGTACCCATGTGCGTATGCAATGGCCAAGACACTAACACATGCACTAATAAAATCCCCTTTGCACTTCCTATGCAGACCTCTAACCACCTACAAACTACTGATTCACTCGTCCAATTACCCAGGTAGTACCCATGCACTCCAGCAATCCCTCTGTCACTACGCATGCACTCCTCCAATCACCAGTCCAGTATCATGTACTTATCCAATCACTCCGCCAAAACCCAAGCACATATAACATCACCATGCACTCTCCTTGTAGCACTCTTATCATCCAGTGACTACTCATGTATTTGTGCAATGACCCGGTCACTAACACATGCACTGCTACACTTCTCTGAGCACTACTCATGCAGTCCAGGCATCTCCTTGTCACTACTCATGCACTCTTCCAATCACCCAGCCAGCACTTTGTACTTATCCAATAACTCCCCCAAAACCCAAGCACTTATAAATTCACCATGCACTCTCCTTGCAGTACTCTAATCTTCCAGTCAGTACCCACATACTTATGGAGTGACCCAGGCACTAGCAAGTACACCGCTTCAATCCCCTGAGCACAACCCATGCAGTACAACCATTTCCCTGTCACTGCCTATGCACTCCTCCAAACAACCATTCACCACCATCTACTTATCCAATCACTTTGCCAAAATCCAAGCACTTATACATTCATCATACACTCTCCTTGCAGTATTCTATTCATCCAGTCAGTACCCATGTGTGTATGCAATGGCCCAGACACTAACACATGCACTATTACAATCCCCTATGCACTTCCTATGCAGACCTCTAACCACCTACAAACTACTGATTCACTCGTCCAATTACCCAGGTAGTACCCATGCACTCCAGAAATCCCTCTGTCACTATGCATGCACTCCTCCAATCACCAGTCCAGTATCATGTACTTATCCAATCACTCCGCCAAAACCCAAGCACATATAACATCACCATGCACTGTCCTTGTAGCACTCTAATCATCCAGTGGCTACTCATGTATTTGTGCAATGACCCAGTCACTAACACATGCACTGCTACACTTCTCTGAGCACTACTCATGCAGTCCAGGCATCTCCTTGTCACTACTCATGCACTCTTCCAATCACCCAGCCAGCACTTTGTACTTATCCAATAACTCCCTCAAAACCCAAGCACTTATAAATTCACCATGCACTCTCCTTGTAGTACTCTAATCTTCCAGTCTGTACCCACATACTTATGGAGTGACCCAGGCACTAGCAAGTACACCGCTTCAATCCCCTGAGCACAACCCATGCAGTACAACCATTTCCCTGTCACTGCCTATGCACTCCTCCAATCAACCATTCACCACCATCTACTTATCCAATCACTTTGCCAAAATCCAAGCACTCATACATTCATCATACACTCTCCTTGCAGTATTCTATTCATCCAGTCAGTACCCATGTGTGTATGCAATGGCCCAGACACTAACACATGCACTATTACAATCCCCTATGCACTTCCTATGCAGACCTCTAACCACCTACAAACTACTGATTCACTCGTCCAATTACCCAGGTAGTACCCATGCACTCCAGAAATCCCTCTGTCACTATGCATGCACTCCTCCAATCACCAGTCCAGTATCATGTACTTATCCAATCACTACGCCAAAACCCAAGCACATATAACATCACCATGCACTCTCCTTGTAGCACTCTAATCATCCAGTGACTACTCATGTATTCATGCAATGACCCAGTCACTAACACATGCACTGCTACACTTCTCTGAGCACTACTCATGCAGTCCACGTTCAATATAAGCGTTCCCCTACACAAATATAAACACAATTTGCATCACCCCCGCCCCATGGTTCACTGAGAAATTAAAAAATTAGAAATCTTTATGTAAAAAGTTTGAACGGAAATGACGTGCTTATTACGACCTCGGGGCCTAACAAATTTACAAAATTGCCCTTACCAAGTACTACTCCCTCTGTAACATAGCCAAGGCGGAACATGTTAATCAAACCATCCTAATTGCGCAGATCCGACTGAAAGCCCTATTTAAAGCTGTGCAGGAACTTTCGGGCATTTCCTGCTTACCCAAAGCTCCCTGCCTGAATGAAATGCAATGTAACTCCCTCGCAGAATTCTTCACTGCCAAAATCGAGACCATCTATACTTATTTTGGAGATTCCACTCACAATGCATCCACTCCTGAGCCGGTCTTGTCTGCACCCTTGCACGACTTAGAAACAGGAACGCAAATGTGTCCGCCCTCCACGCCTCAGCTGACTGCATGGGACCCTCTTACAATCACTTCTCTGCAGCAGATTTTAGGTTGCATTAAATCTGGCTCCCCCTTGGATCCCATGCCCCCTCAAATCATCCTAACTCTTGATTCTCATGTATTCATTTTAATTTTAGAATTTCTTAATGCTTCACTCAGAGAAGCCAAGGTCCTGAGTACCTGGAAGCACGCAATGATTGTGCCCCTATTAAAGGGAGCCAATGCTGACCTCAACAATCCAGCTAATTTTCGCCCTATCTCACTCCTTCTGATCTGCTCCAAAATCCTGGTAAAGCACATTAAGAAACAGCTTACCACCTATATTGAAGCAGGTAACTTTCTCCATCAGTCATAGTCTGGTTTTAGGGCTGGCTTCTCTACCGTGTCTACCCTTCTTGGGGTATCTGAGACCATTTGCTGCCAGGTAGACAGAGGGGAAACTGTGGCACTCATCCTACTTGATTTGAGTGCCGCTTTTGATACGGTTTCCCATTCCATCCTTCTTACCGCCATTAAATCCATCGGCATCAGTGACTCAGCTCTCGGTTGGGTGGCCAGCTATCTCGCCGAACGCACATTCCAAGTTTTGTCCCCTTCCTCAGCTTCTAAAATCCATCTCTCCACTCATGGCGTCCCTCAGGGCTATATTTTGAGCCCTCTACTATTGAACTTATATGTTAGACCCCTTGCCACCATTGCGGAGCAAGCCGGACTTATCATTTATTCTTACGCCGATGATACACAGATCATCTATTTACTTTCCACAGGTCAAAACTCCAATACATCTTCCCTTCTCTCTGGTCTCAATAACATAGCCAACTGGATGCATGACAATAAAAAAAAATTAAATGGGGACAAGACCGAACTTCATTTGTTTGGCCACAACACCACACTTTGGGGTCCTCATCATTGGCCACAGCAAATGGGCCCCTTACCTGTTCCTTCTAAAACAGCTCGCAACCTTGGCATCATATTTGATGATCAGCTGTCGATGAAGCAACATGTGATCAAAGTCTCGGCCACCTGTATTACCATCATCAAGTGGCTGGGAAAGATCATATGGATGCTGCTTCATGACACCCAGAGAACCGTAGTCCAAGCTTTAATCACATCCCGGCTGGATTATGGGAATGTTCTTTTTCTGGGTGCATGTAAGGAGGTGACCCGCAAACTTCAGACGGTTCAAAACATGGCCATCCGGCTACTCTGCAATCTTCCCAGAACCTCTTCCATCTCTGCTTCTCTGCGGGCCTACACTGGCTCCGCATTGAAAACCGCTCCAAGTTCAAGGCCCTCTGCATCATGCACCGTTTTAAGTCAGGTAATGCCCTTATTTATTTAGGAAATCAGGTTCAACAGTACTGTCCCCCCCTTACTCTTTGTTCGTCGTCTAAATCTAAATTAATAATAATAATAATAATAATAATAATAATAATAATAATAATAATAATGATAGCAGGTGCCTCGTATTAGGAGAGCCAGAATGGGCGTCAGTTCATTCGCTTATTTGGTTCCTTCCCTGTGGAATACCTTACCTCTTTCCTTACGCTCTGAATCCTGCTATCTAAGGTTCCGTAGAGACCTCAAGACTTGGTTATTTAATCTGTAGACCCTTTTGTTTTTAGAGCCAGTCCCTCTGCAACTCCCCTGTTCTCTCTCTCTCCCCCGTTCTCTCTCTTTCTGTTTAGCACCGGGAAACCTCCGGGTAGGTGTGCGCTGTATAAAATTAAATATATTATTAAGAATAATAATTCACCCCAGTACAGAGATCTGGGCCTAAATCCATCGTTTTTTTGCACTTGTACATCTTGAACATTTATGACCACATAAGGTATCCACCCCAAATTTGCTTCCCTTTCTTTCAACATTGTGAGGATTTTAAAGGTACCCAGGGTTTGTTGATTTCCCAAGAGGTGACCTCGAAATTAGCCAAAATACAGCAAAACATTCTTTTGGGGTGGGGATGAGAAAAACATTCTAAAGATGAAAGTGTCTGGTATCATCAAAGTGTTAGTAGTGCTGAAATCGCCACCTTCCCAGCTTTCAGGGACAGACTGATGGTTGTCAGCACAAGAAAACTTTTTACACAGTTTTGGCTTTTTACTGGAACATAGCCTATTTTTGCCATTTTTTTTTGCTTTCACCTTCCTTCTAGTTAATGGTAGAAATGGGTATGAAAGCAATAATGGATCCTGGAAAGCTATACATTTAAAAAAACACAATTCTGAATTCAGCAGGGGCTCATTTGTGTAGATCCTTCAAGTTTTTTTTATAGAAACTAACAGTTGAAAATAGGAAAAATTGGAAATTAGTAAAACAAAAACAGCCATTTGTGCTAACGCTTTTACCTGTAACTTCTTCTAAGTATGACAGTTTTTTAAAGCAATATACCATTACATACACTGGACCCTTTTGATTGTGGAGATATACAGGACTTATAGGTTCACCAAGAACCCGACAAATCTGGAGCCAATAACTAAGCAGCGTCTTGCAATGTTTTTTGATTGGGTACCGGGTATATAGCAATTCATTTTGGAAAATATAAACTGTGAAAAATCGGTACGAAAGACACCTATGTATTTCTGAAATAGTAACAAAATATAGACTTTAGAAACAGTGTTTTTCACATCCCAGAAATTGTGAGTACCCATACTAGCATGTGGAATATAGGACATTTTTCAAAGTGATTTATTATTTACACATTGTCTTACATTTGGAAGGCAGAAATGCGTCGAAAGTCAATAGGTAATAACAGTTGCTCTACAATTATGTGTTACCCTAAGTCTCCAGATAAAAATGGTACCTCACTTGTGTGGATACGCCTAATGCCAGCAACAGGAAACAGCCCAAAACACAACGTGGACACACCACATTTTTACAGTGAAAACTACCCTTTTTTCCAAAGAGCCTAGCTGAAGATTGTGAACCCTAGCTCTGCCGGCACCTAGGAAAACCTAGCAAACTAGACACAGAGTGGAATCCAGGATGCAGTGACTTGTGTGGCCCCAACCAGTTTCTCTTACTCAGAATCCCTTGCAAACCTTAAACCTTATTTAAAAAAACACATTTTCCTCGCATTCCTATGATGGAAAGTTCTGGAATCTGCATAGATCCACAAAACTCCATCCACCCTGCATTCCCGAAAGTCTTCCAATAAAAATGATACCTCACTTCTGTGGGTAGGCCTGGTGCCCACAGCAGGAAATGCTGAAAAATAAAACATAGACACACCACATTTTTTAAACAAAAACTGACCCTTTTTTGCAAAGTGCCTAGCTGCAGATTTTGAACCCTAGCTCTGCCAGCATCTAGGAGAACCTATACATTTCTAAAAACCAGACACCCAGGGGAATCCAGGATGTGGTTACGTCTGGAACTTTCACCAGTTTCTCTTACCCAGAATCCCCTGCAAACATCAAACTTTGTCAAAAAACCACATTTTCCTCACATTTCTTTGATGGAAAGTTCTGGAATCTCCTTAGATTCCCAACATTCTACCCACCCTGCATTTCCAAATATCTTCCAATAAAAATTATACCTTACTTGTGTGGGTAGGCCTAGTGCCCGTGACAGGAAACAGCACAAACCTCAACATGGACATACCACAATTTTGCAATAAAATTTTTTTTAATGTTAAATGTAAATTGATACTTGTATAGCACACTACTCACCCGCAAGGGTCTCAAGGCGCTTATACGAATACCGCTGTGGAGCCCATCCCGGCTTTCCCTGTGAGGCGTCCACTCCTGGGCACCCCCCAAGGTGGAGGCCAGGCATCCTTAGCGTTGTGGGGGCAGTTGTGGAGATTAACCCCTTCGCTGCTCATGACGAGCTCAGCTCGTCATGAGGCACGGTTGAGCTGTGCTTATGACGAGCTGAGCTCGTCATGAATAAAGGTAACTGTGAGTCCAGCACCTGGGGGGAAAACCTCTAGCAGCCAAGGTGTTAAGCAAGCCATTACTCAGAGTTGCAGAGTAGGACTCCATGTTTGGAATAGGTACCGAGGCGAGAATTATCAGGTCAGTGGAATTTTTTTAGCCCAACACCCGCCGAGGCGGGGAATTGAACCCTGGTCCCGGGCTAGACCTCTGCATCAGGGTCTGCCGCTCTAATCATTGAGCCACACTTCTCCACTGAACCTTTTTTTGCAAAGTGCCTGGCTGTAGATTTTGAACCCTAGCTCTGCTGACACCTAGGGAAACCTAGTAAACCTAAACATTTTTGAAAACTAGACACCCAGAGAAATCCAGGATGGAGTGACTTATGTGGCTCTCACCAGATTCTCTTACCCAGAATCCCTTGGAAACATCACACTTTGTAAAAAAAAAACATATTTCCTCACATTTATGTGATGGAAAGATCAGGGTCTCCAAACGACCTTCTCCCTGCTAAGATGGTTCCTCCCCTGCTCCCTCTCCTGGGCCCCTTCATACAGAATGTCATTAATACATCTCTTCGAAAGGACAAGTCCCAGCAGACTGGAAGAGGGCGGTAGGAAACCCAATACGTAAGAAAGCTGCTTCCCCATGGACCGACCTTTCCAACCTGCGTCCCATTTCACTCTTACCATACATCAGTAAGATAGCTGAGAAGCATGTGAACACCTATCTGTCACAACATCTAGAAGCGACGGAGGGCCTGGACTATTCCCAATCTGGGTTCAGGCCAAACCACAGCACCAAATCTGCCCTCCAAACAGTGACCAATAACATCAGAATGGCACTGGATGGGGGCAATTCCATGATTCTGGTGCTGTTGGATCTCTCCGCCGCTTTCGATACGGTGTCTCACAAAGTGCTTCTTGAGCGACTAAAAGACGTAGGTTTGGAGGGCACGGCATTGACATGGATGGAAAGCTTTCTGTCAGGACGCTCTCAAGAGGTTAGGCTGGGCTCCCACAAAACCATCCACAGAGAGCTCAATAAGGGAGTGCCACAGGGCTCCTGCTTAAGCCCTACACTTTTCAACGTGTATGTGGCTCCCCTAGCCAACCTAGCAAGATCATTTGGGTTTACACCAGTGTCGTACGCTGACGACACCCAACTCCTCTTTCCCTTTAAAGATCTGACACCTGCGATAAAAAAATCCTTCGCAGAGGGAATAAGAGCAATATCTGCTTGGATGTCAGCAAACTGTCTCCAATGCAATATAGGAAAAACGGAGGTCATGCTGTTTGGACAAGCAATACCACATTGGACACCGGACTGGTGGCCCCTGGAATTAGGCCCCGTTCCTAGCCCCAAAAACACAGTGAGAAACCTAGGAGTGTTAATAGACCAAACACTTACTTACAAGGACCACGTAAACCAGGTGGCAAGCACCTGTTTCCGAGCTATCGGTATGCTAAGGAGAGTGTTTCCCTACCTGCCAGACTGCCATAGAAAAACACTAGTGCAGGCATTAATCATCAGCAGAGTGGATTACTGCAACAGCCTTCTTTTGGGAGCAAATGAAGGGCAGCTCAAAAAACTGCAAGTAATCCAAAACACGGCAGCAAGGATAGTCCTCAACGCCCCCCCAAGGACTCCCTCCCTTCCCCTGCTGACCAAACTCCATTGGTTACCAGTGAGGAAACGAGTGCATTTTAAGACCCTATGCACAATTCACAAAAGTGTGATAGGCAAAGGCCCCAAATATCTGGCCAACATCTTTCTGCCTTATGCCCCTGGGCGAACCCTGCGCTCTGGGAACCAACAGCTTCTGCAGGTGCCCAGAATAAAAAAGGCCAGACAAGGAGGGCGAGCCCTGGCCCACCTTGGACCAAAGCTTTGGAACTCTCTGCCTCTTGAGATAAGAACACTGACCAACCATCTGACCTTTCATAAGGTCTTGAAAACACATCTATTCCCCATTAACTGATCCCTCTCTCTAAATGCACCATTCACCTCTTCACTTAAACATCTGAGGATATACTCACTGGCAAAGCGGGGAGATACCCCTCCGGGGGTCTATTCATGCGCTATAGACGAATATAAAATAAATAAATAAAATAAATCTGGAGTCTGCATAGATCCACAAAGTTTCACCCACCCCACATTTTACAAAGTTCTCCAATACAAGTTATACCTCACTCGTTTGGGTGGATCAAGTACCTGCAACAGGCAAGGGCCCAAAATGTATTGTGGAGACATCGAAATTACCTATCACAAAACAACCTCATTTTGCAAGAGAGGGCATCTGGGTTTTTGGTCCGGGACTCAGCGGTCATCTACGAAAACCTACCAAACCCACATATGTCTGATAAGTAGACACCCTAGGTATTACAGGGAGGTATGGCTTGCATGGATCCCACAACGTTTCCCTACTCAAAATCCCCTGTAAACCTAAAATTTAGCTGAACTAAATGACTTTTGCCGCACTTTTTTGTGCGGGAATGTTGTGGGTTCACTGAGCTGACACAAATTTCCTTCCACCTATTGTTACTCCAGGTCTCCTGATAAAAATTTCACCTCACTTGTGTCGGTAGGCATAGTGGATGCAACAGGATATGGCCCAAATCGCTCTGTGGAGACTTCAAAATGTCCTATCATAAAATTATGATGCAGGGGCACTTGGATTTTATGCCCCGGGGTCGCGGCCATCTAGGGAAACCTCTTAAACCCACACACTTCTGAAAACTAGACACCCTGTGGAGTCCAGTGAGGTATGGCTTGCGTGGATCACCCAACATTTCCCTATTCAGAATCCCCTGAAAACCTCAAATGTAGCTGACAGATCATATTTTCCTCACTTTCCTGTGATGGAATGTTGTAGAATCACTGGACTGACACACATTTCCTGCCACCTAGCATTCCTCCAGGTCTCCCAAATAAAAAAGGTACCTTACCTGTATGGGTAGGTATAGTGACTGCAACAGGAAACAAACCAAATCATACTGTGGAGACCTCAGAATAAAACCACCTGGTTTTGTAGGGGGGCACGTGTTTTTTCAGCCTTGGACTCATGGCCATCTAGGGAAACCTACCAAATCCACACATTTCTGAAAACTAGACACCCTGGGGAGTCCAGTGAGGTATGGTTTGCATTGATTCACCAACGTTTTGTTACCCAGAAACCCCTGCAAACCTCAAGTTTATCTATCCAAAAATTACTTTTTCCACACATTTTTGTGTGGGATCATTGTGCTGGAATCAAAAGTCCTACCACCTAGCATTCCCCTTGACCCCCCAATAAAATGACACCTCACATGTGTGTCTGTCCAATACAGAATGCGCTAAAACCGTATTTTGAAAAACAAATTGCGCTTACGATTCGTGGTGCTATATCTTTAATCCCTATGTTTTTGGCTAATCCCCGTCACAGGCCTTTGGCCCACCCACACAAGTGAGGTATCATTTTACTCGAGAGAACAAAGAGGAACGCTGGATGGTAGGAAATTTGTGCTGGCATGGTGATCCCACGCAAAAAAGTATGGAAAAAGTGATTTTTCATCTAAATTCAAGGTTTGCAGGTGATTCTGGGTAAGAAAATGCTGGGGGATCCATGCAAGCCATACCTCACTGGACTCCCCAGCGTATCTAATTTTCATAAATGTGTGGGTTTGGTAGGTTTCTCTAGATGAACGCGAGCCTGGGGCAAAAAAAAGTAGGTGTCCCCACCCCTTTAAAACCAGGTTATTTTATGATAGGTAATTTTGAAGTCTCCAAAATGTGTTTTGGGCCCTTGCTTATCCACAAAAGTGAGGTACCATTGTTATCGGAGACCTGGTGTAACATTGGGTGGTAGTAAATTTGTGTCAGCGCGGTGAACCTAAAAGTTTCCCACACAGAAATTTGAGAAAAATTTGATTATTGCATAAAAATCTGAGGTTTGCAGGAGATCCTGGGTAGGAAATCGTTGGGGGATCCATTCGAGCCAAACCTCCCCGGACTCCCCCTGGTCTCTAGTTTTTCAAAATGTGTGGGTTTGATAGGGTTACCTAGATGGCTGCCAAGTCCGGGACAAAGAAAACATGGTAATGGATCATGATCGGGATTCTGTGCAGGGCATGCTGCAGGTGCAAGAGGCGGGTGATTGAGCTTGGCGAAAGTGTGACAAAAGCCAACACCCCCCGGTGAGATCAATGGGGCAGGATGTATTAGCGTCCCATAATACAAACCATTACCTTTCAGAGAATGCTGAGAGTAAAAACGTACGTTTGCGGTTATTTCTGTGACACAGAGACGGGTGCACCTTAGAGTGTGCATACACCTCGTATCACCTTTGGTCCTGAAGACCTTGATTCTGTCACTTAGTACACTTGTGGATGACACAGGTCAATTGAACCTAATAGGACATCCTTTCTCGCTTTTAATCTTGCCTTATAACCCCAGTATAAATTGTAGGGAATAATAAAGGCAAACTTTTTTTTTTTTTTAAGTTTAGAAAGCTTTATTGAAGTAAATAGGCAATGTAAACATCAATACAAAGAATATAAAAAAAACATAATAGCAGAATTAAAATGAGAATAATAAAATATGCCAATGAAAAAAGTGTCCCCAAAGGGACCTAAAACCATTACTAAGGGAAAAAGCTTTAAAAGATTTTTGTTTAAGGGAGGAGAAAAAGAAACAAGAAGAATAAAGGGGGAAAGAGAGAAAGAAAAGAAGAGGAGGGGGAAAGAGAAAAAAGAAAATGAAAAAGAGAAAGAGAAAAAGATGGGAATAGCCTGACAAGATATCTAATACACTTGGATAAAAATACAATATAAACAACATTAGCAATATAAAATAAAAGAGAAGAGGGTGCATCACATGGTAGGTAAATTTCAAACAGATCTAGAAAGAAAGTTGGTTACCGGCATGCATATTAAATCCCTTTTGATTAATAAAGTGGTCGTGGTGGCAAAGGCACGATCAAGTCTATGATGATGGCAAAGCAAGTTCCACCAGGCAATGTACGATATTTTGGAAGTGTCCTTCCAGTTGGTGGTTATGACTTGGAAAGAAATTGCCAAGGCAAGGTCTATGAATTTACGAAAATTACAATGAACATCCCAAATAGGCGCAGAGCCACCTAAGAAAATGTGTACAATTTCAAAAGGAAAAGTGGTATTCAGGATTTTGTTCAATTGCGACTAAACTTTCAACCAAAAAGAGTTAACAAGAGGACAATAAAAAAACATATGCATGAGATCAGCCGTAGTATGAGAACAAGACCAACAAATTGGAGTCTCAAGTAATTTGAATCTACATAAGTCATGAGGTATAAAAAAGAGTCTATTATAAAAAAAAGTAACATGTCTGTGTGGTACTGCTGGAGCGGGAAACAGTATGTATTTTAGACCAAATAGCGTCCCATATCTGAAATGAAAATTCCTGAGCTAGGTCCCGTTCCCAGAGTAATTCGAGTTTAGTTTTAGTTCTAGTAACATTGGAGAAAAAGAGTGTCTTTTAAATTACTGCTGTTTTGAAGGGAAGCGAAAAGTTTGGTGAAGAAAGAAAAGTGGTAGGAGATATGGATAAGGAAGATTGCTGAGAAATGAAATCAGTGAGAAGAAATTTGAAAGCAGAATATTGATGGGAGTGTGCATTGGAGATATGGAAAGTGTCACAAAGCTGAGAAAAAGTAAGAAGTGTATTGTCTTTAAATATTTGAGTGTAACTCAAAATGCCTTTATCAATCCATTACTTCCAGAATAGTGCTTTGTTATTGAGTCTAAGGGATTTATTATACCAAATCAGGGTAAGGGAGTGTAAATCGGCTTGCGATAAAAAAGATCAGAAAAGAGATAAAGAGAGTGTCTTAGAATGTTTGAGAGTAGGGGCAAGAAAACGTGCCGGCGGGTGTGTGAGACGAGTAGCATTAAGGAAAGAAAAGGGAGCAATTTGCTCAAGTTCCAAAGAGCTCCAAGCAGTTATGGGAAGAGAAACAGAGTCAGCCAGAAAAGACCAACTCTGTTTAAGAGTAAAAGCGGAGTGAAAACGGGATATATTGGGGAAGTTTACACCGCCCAAGTGTTTGGGTTGCTGTAGGCGAGAAAGAGATAAGCGGGCCTAACGATTATTCCAAAGGAATTTGTTTAGCAAACGGTTTATGGATTTAAAGAAATAAAGTGGAAGAGATATAGGGAGCATTGAGAGACAAAAATTTACAATAGGAAGTAACATCATTTTGACTGTTGCAAGACGACCCCACCAAGACAAAAAGAGGGGAGACCAACCATTTATAAGGGAAGTAAGTTTGTTGAGTACATCTTTATAATTAAGTCTAATAGTTTCCTTAATGGTGTTAGCGTAAAGGATACCAAGACATTTGATGTGAGTAGGGGTCCATTCAAAACCAGAACCATGAAAAAGATGAGAGAGACAGAATTTGTTAAGAGGTAGAACTTCAGGCCTGTAACAGGGAAAAGAGAGCAGGTAAAGAAGTGGATGGATTGGAGACATAAAGCATAATATTGTCTGCACAAGCTGTATATTTGATCTCAACATTCTTATAGAGAAACCCAGTGTAGGAAGGGGATCGACAAATTGTTTCTAAAAAAGGTTCTAAAGCAAGGACAAATAAAAGGGGTGAAAGAGGACAACTTTGCCGGGTACCTCTATGAAGAGAAAAGTAACTAGATTGAGCACCATTAACCCAAATGGAAGTAGAGGGGGCAGAATAAAGTAAATGAATATAGCGGATGAAAGTAGGACTTAAACCGTGGCATCTTAAAGCCCCAAACATAAAGTCCCAGTTAACACAGTCAAAGGCCTTCTCGGCATCAGTGTAATGGCCGCAATAGGGGATTTAATTTTAGAGGCGAGATTAATAATATTAAGAAGGGTTCTTGAATTGTCCGTGATGGAGCTTCCTTTGACAAAGCCAGACTGATAAATATTAGTGAGATCAGGGATGATTTGATTTATCCGCAGGGCTAAGACTTTTGCATACATTTTACAATCAGTATTTATAAGGGAAATAGGCCAATAGTTTTTACATAAGGTGAGGTCTTTTCCTTTTTTAGGAAGGAGGCAAAGCATGGCCTGGCTAAATGAACCTTGTGATTCGCTTTTAACAAGAAAGGAATTAATTAGGGAAAGTAAGTGTGGTATCAAAAGAGATTTAAAATGCAGGTAGAAACGTTTTATCCGTGGGTAAAAGAGTAATGATATTAAGTATTTCCGTATCAGAAATGGGGGCATCTAGAGAGGAGCGATCAACAGCATCTGAAGAGGATTTAGGGATGGATTGGAAAAAGGAGTCAATCTGTGCTGGAGAAGGATTGGATTCTGGAGTATACAGATTAGAGTAGAAATCGACAAAACAGTCAAGAATTTTAGCATCCGAAGAGTGAGAGACACCTTGAGAGTCCGTGATAGAAATTATATTAGTCTTTTGCTTTTTAATCTTAAGATAATTAGCAAGCGCCTTCCCCGCCTTGTTTCGGCCGCCATACATTTTTGCATTAAATTTAAGAAGATTGTTAGATGCGGAGTCCCATGAGTGTTTGTTAAACTGCATTTTGGCTTGAATAAGAGAAGACAACGTATCAGGGGAATTAGTAGTGAAATATAAGTGCTCCAAATGTTTGATTTGTTTAAGAATGTGGGTAGATTGGGCTATGGCTTTCTTCTTCTTACGAGACACAACATCAATAATACAGCCTCTAGCAGCGGCCTTAAAAGCGTCCCACACAAAGTGAAATTCAGAAACGGAGTGAAGATTAGTGTGAAAAAATTCCGTCATGAACGAGGTCAAATGCTCTACAAATAAAGGGTATAAAAGGAGAGAGTTATTGAAGTGCCAGCGTTTGGAAGTGGAGATAGGAGAGGGATAATCCATATCCAGGATAATAGGGGCATGATCGGAGATAAGAATAGAACCAATTTCTGAATTAGTCATGAACTGAAATGCATGTTGAGTGAGAAATATGTAGTCAATACGGGAATGTGAGGCATGAACCGGGGAAAAAAAGGAGAACTCGAGAGAGTCAGGGTGAGATATTCTCCAGGAGTCAATAAGGCCTCTGGAGGTGATTGCCTTATGAAAAGACTTTTGAATTTTTGTGGGAATGTACCTAGTTTTGGATTTTCTGTCTAAAAAGGGATCCATAAGCTGATTACAATCACCCCCCAGGATGAGGTCTTCAGAGGTGTGTGAGGAAAGAAGGGAGAAAAAATCATTCCAAAATGCATTGTCAACACCAGTCGGACCATAGACATTGCAAAAGGAGAGTTTAACATTGTTAACCATACATTCCAAAAACAACCATCTACCATCAGAATCCTGAGATTCCTGCAACACTTGAACATTTAACGATGTATGAAACAAGAGAATAACACAATTTTTGTGATGAACAGCTGAGGAACAGAAAGCTGATCCAACCCATTGTTTGCGCATTGAGGATAAATTCTGTAAAGTTAAATGTGTTTCTTGCAAAAGAGCAATCTGACATTTCAGTCTCGCTAGGTGAGAAAGGACATGTTGATTTTAATCGGATTGTGAAGTCCTTTGACATTCCAGGAAATTATTCTAAGACCTTTCATTCAAACCAAAATAGAAAGAATAAAGAGAAATTTGAAAGAAAACTGATGAAAGATAGAGAAGAAAGATATAAAGAGCAGAAAATAAGAAAGGCATAAAAAGCCAAGATGAGTAATTGTGAAAAAGAGAAGGAGAGAACACTCCAACAATAAAAGCACCAAAAGAGTGGTAAGAAAAGAGAGCAGTAAGAGGGTACAAAGAAGGCTAAAGGAGAAAAAAAGATAAAGAAAAAGAAAGCAAAAGAGGAGAAAAAGAAAAGAGGAATGGGAGACAGAAACTCCCATGAGACACGAGGAAAAAAACAGGATGGCAAACAAACAAGGGGTTTTAGCCATACACAACAGGAGCAATACAGACAATGGAGTGAGAGCGGGAGCAACAGGGAAAGATGACCCCACTACAAAAAGAAAGAGTCGAAAGCAAAGCCTATGAAATAAAAACATAGGAGTAAAAAGAAAAAGAAAACGAACAGAATGAGACTAAGCCCGACAAGGTAATACAAATGAAGGAGACTTACCAGACAACCATGAGGAAAGGCAGCGTAATGGGATGTGACAGAAAAAGAAACCTTACGATGGGACAACACAATGAAGGAGAAGTAGGATCAAACACTTGGAATGTATTTCTAAGAAACAGAGGAAGAAAAAAACAACATATTAGAACATGAAAGGGTGCAGCATAAATTCACAGGACAAAAGAGTAGAGACAAATAAACATTAAGAGCCACTATGTTCCATTGTATCCTCGTTGTGAGTATTGATGAACTTGCGTAGAGCTGCTGGATCATTGAAGCTGAAACACCTTTCTTTGTATGTGACCTTGAAGAAACATGGATGGATGAGCCCATATCTAGCATTCATGGCGCAAAGCGTGGGTCTTAAGTCCAAAAATTCTTTGTGACGAGCAGCAGTCAGCTTCGTTACATCTTGAGTGAAAAATAACTTGTGGCCAGACCATACTAACTGCTTATGCTGCTTAGCCGAATGAAGAATAGTCATTAGGTCTGAGTAGAGGAGAAAGTATGCGTTAATGCCCCTGGGTTTTGAGGAAGCAGAAGAAGGTTTAGAGCCAAGGCGGTGCGCCCTCTGAATGTTAACGTCCAAATGCTTAGGAATACCAGTGATGGGGAGGACTTGAGACTTCAAGAAGTGGATGATATCCGACCCCTCCGAATTTTCTGGAACACCATAAATGTGCAGATTATTGCGCCTATTTCAATTTTCCAAATCCTCAGAGGTTTTTTTAAGCATTTCAACTTCCTTGGTGAGACTGACGACCTTGGCGGCAACATCCCGAACATCACTAATCTGTTGTTCGACATCCGTTACCCTTTTGTCTAGAGTAGACCATTTCTCGTCAAGTCTCTGAAGAGTTGTGTTGGTGTCCGCCATGAAGGGACGAATATGGCGAACTTCCTCCATAATGTCCTCAAGCGTCACAGGAGGTGGAGACTTGGAAGGCGAAGGAGGGTCTTTTTTAGGCACTTGCCAGAAGATGTAGAGTCCTTGCTCGCTGCAGCGGCAGCAGAGGAAGCCTTAGAATTCTGCGTGGTCTCCATTGTGTGTGAAGCAAGGGGCTCAATATAAGGGAGAAAGCAAGCACCTCACGCAAATGCACCAGTGATAGGGGGGTCCACGAAGGTCACCACAAAAAATTCAAAAAAACAACCAAAAAAGCAATAAATGCATAGAGCGAGCAGCGGCTATACAAGGTCGGAGAAATAGCAAAGTCAAATGGTATACTGCAAGTCTATTAAGGAGGAACACCACAAAAATTTAGAGAAAAAAAAAACATAAGCAGCACACAGGCCATGGGATTGAGAAAAACAGGACTTGCAGAGATATAGGCGCTATGAAGAGAAGCAAGAAGAGCGCTAGTCCATATCTATGAGAATGGAAGAGTTTAATTCCACCTTCGCCTGTAAAAAGACAAAATGGCGGCCATTGTCGAAGAAGTTTATCCTTTCACATGTTATTCTGTGAAAAAGAAAATTTAGAGAGCAACAATCCCACAGTAATGTGCCCAACAGTTGAAGCAGACTGTTCTGAAGAAAAACACCATGAAAATTTAAGTGCTTCGTTTTAAAATGCAGCAGGATTTCAGAGGTGAAAACAAAAGAAAAACAAAATGGCGGCCGTTATCGGATAAATCCGTTTTTACCGCATTTGTGCCACGAAGGAAGGAGCTCCAGAAGCAACAAGCATACCAGGGGGCACTGGAGGACTTCCGACATCAAAATCGGCCGTTTGCTGAAGGAAACGCCGACCAAAAGCGGTACCTTCTTACTCGGAGCGCCGCTGAGGTTACGGAGCTCACGTAGGGGCGGCTATCTTAGCTGCCGCGTTGCGCGCTTTCCACAACTTTCACTTCTGGCAGAAAAGATGGGTAACGAATGAACGCTGTAAGTCCATAGCATAACAGACTCAAACTACAAGAAGCAAATGTAGAGGTATTCTGAAGAATACACCATTGATTGATAATGTTAAGCTGTAGCACTTTAAGCACATTTATGAAAACCTGAGCATAAACACCTCTCAATTGTTTGGGAAATAATGTTGCTGTTTAAGTTATTCGTTCATTAATTTCCCCAACAGTAAGGCAAATTTCATTAAAAAGGGCACCCTACTGCCGATTATTAAGAGCTTTGCAAAGTGCTGTAGTGTACTCTAAGTGGAGAGCACAACACATTTTGTTATGACTGACTTGTTGTTTCTGAGCACACTTCGTAGCCTTCCAGTAGACCATGCATTATTTTCCAGTACTGTGGCTTGAAACAGTTTGTTTAACTTTTGCATCACCCACTAGAGACGATGCATATTGAACTGTCTCCTGAAATAAATGAACAGCCTCATATTTCCTTGCAATAGGGCGAAATCGTCAGAAGCTGAGGTAATAAATACAGCCTCCCGAGGAGATGAATGAGGCAAAATGTTCCAGGCAAAAAGTTGAAAAGCTCACAGTTTATAGTTAACCAGAAGCAAAGACCATATTCACCTCATCTCCGGTTCGTGCGGTAGCAAAAGCCCTGCATGAGGTGACAGACAGCGTGCAGCATTCACGCAAGGGCCGGTGATTATAGTTGGGCAACCAGGCCCAGCGCGCATCTGGCAGGCAATTATCTCGGCGAGGTAAATGAGCTGGGAAAGAGCACACATCGCCCTGAAGACCCCTTCAATGGAAACCGCCGCCCTGGGCACATCAAATATGTTTGTTTCAGCAGTCCCAGTCACGCTGATAGAAGCAGCTCCTCTGTCAGGGGTTCCACCCGAAGCGGAGCTCTTCTGCTAGGCGGCCATCTTCCTGGGTAGCCAGACCACGCCCTCATAAAGGCAATCTTAATCCACTTTTTTTCACTATTATTCACCTTGAACTACCCAACCCGCTCAGCTGTAATCAGGCATTATAGCACACCCGAGAGCCATTCAGCCAATCAGGTAAGGACCCTATGATGAAGCATGTCACCAACCATGTTGGCGAGTGAGGGTACTTTTAAAGAATTATCTTTTTTCGTAATTCTCTTTCATTCAATGCATTAGCTCACGTTTTACACGGAATAACTCTTTCTTTTGTTGTTATTGATTCTTAAAGGGGACCAGGAGTAGTTCCACTCTACCCTTTCTCTCTTTGTGTTTGACTATACACTGGCCTATCAACCCAGGCTATAAAGTGACAGGTTCAAGTTCAAGTTCAGGAATTTGTAGAGCGCACTACTCACCCAGAGGGTCTCAAGGCGCTGGGGGGGGTACATTATTTATAGAATAGCCAGGTTTTAAGTTCCTTCCTGAAGGAAATGTGGTTCTGAGTAAGGCGGAGGTGAGTGGGGAGAGAATTCCAGGTCTTGGCCGCCAAGTAGGAGAAGGATCTTCCTCCCATGGTGGATCTATGGATGCGCGGAACTGCGGCGAGGGCTTGATTGGAGGATCTTAGTTGGCGGGTGGGTGTGTAGAAGGACAGTCGTGTGTTGTGGCATTCGGGTCCTAGTTTGTCGAGGGCCTTGTGTGCGTGGGTGCAGAAGACGGAACGTTGTTCTCTTGTTGACGGGAAGCCAGTGGAGGTCTTTCAGGTGACCGGTAATGTGAGCTTGGCGCAGGATGTCCAATATGAGTCTGGCTGATGCGTTTTGGATGCGTTGGAGTTTTTTCTGTAATTTGGCTGTGGTTCCGGCATAGAGGGTGTTTCCATAGTCCAGTCGGCTGGTGACCAGTGTGTGGGTGACAGTCTTTCTTGTTTCGGTGGGGATCCAACTAAAGATTTTTTTGAGCATACGAAGTACATTGAAACAAGAGGATAAAAGCGGGAGGAGTCTAGGATGAAGCCTAGGTTAAGTGCGTGGTCTGTGGGTATGGGTGCTGTGCCCAGGGCCGATGGCCACCATGAGTCGTCCCAGGCAGAGGGGGATGATCCTAGGGTGAGGACTTCCATTTTGTCTGAGTTAAGTTTTGGGCGGCTGTTTTTCATCCATCCATTCGGCTACTTCTTTCATGCCTTCATGAAGATTGGTTTTGGCGGTGTTAGGGTCTTTGGTGAGGGAAAGGATCAGCTGGGTGTCATCAGCGTAAGAGATGATGTTAAGGTTGTGTTGTCGTGCGATGGATGCGAGGGGACTCATGTAAACGTTGAAGAGGGTGGGACTGAGTGATGATCCTTGTGGTACTCCGCAGATGACTTCGGTGGCCACTGATTTGAATGGGGGGAGTCGGACTCTCTGGGTTCCCCCGGCGAGGAACGAGATGATCCAGTCCAAGGCTTTTCCTTGTATGCCGATGTTGCTGAGGCGTTGTATGAGGGTGCTATGACAGACTGTGTCGAAGGCAGCGGAGAGGTCGAGTAGGATGAGGGCAACTGTTTCTCCGTTGTCCAGTAATGTTTGGATGTCGTCTGTCGCTGCAATGAGGGCGGTTTTGGTGCTGTGTTTGGCTCAAAAGCCGGACTGTGAGGAGTCGAGGGAGTTGTTGGATTCAAGGAAGGCGGCGAGCTGGCTATTGACGGCTTTCTCAATGACTTTGGCAGGGAATGGGAGGAGGGAGATGGGGCGGTAGTTCTTAAGTTCAGAGGGGTCTGCTGTGGGTTTCTTCAGGAGGGCGCTGAGTTCGGCGTGTTTCCAGCTTTCTGGGAAGGTAGCAGAGTTGAAGGAGCAGTTGATGACATCACGGAGATGGGGTGCGATGATGGAGTCTGCTTTGTTGAAGATGTGGTGGGGACAGGGGTCGGTTGGTGAGCCTGAATGGATGGAGTTCATTAGGCAGATGGTGTCTTCAGTGGTGATTGGGTTCCAGGCGTTAAGGATGTTAGAGGGCGGTTTAGATTCGGAGGTGGGTGGAGTGGACTGTTCTTTGGAAATGTTCTCAAAGCTGTTATGCATGTCGGCGATTTTGTTGTAGAAGAAAGAGGATAACGAATCGCAGAGGTCTTGGGAGGGAGTAATGTCGTTTGAGGCTGCGGTGGGGTTGGTAAATTTTTTGACGATGTTGAATAGTTCCTTGCTGTTTTGGGCGTTGTTGTCGAGTCGATCCTTGAATGCTGATTTCTTGGTGGATCAGATCAATTGGTGGTGTTTGCGGGTGGCTGTCTTGAAGGTGGTCAGGTTGTCAGTGGTTGGGTTTTTTCTCCATGTTTTCTCGAGAGTACCGCATAGTTTCTTGGATTTCTTAAGGTCCTCGTTGAACCAGGGGGCCTTTTTGCTACCCTGTTTGGTTTGGTGGTTTTTCAAGGGTGCTAGTTCGTCAACGCTGTTAGTGATCCATTGTTTGAGTTTGGTAGCAGCTTGGTTTGGGTCCGAGGAGAGGGCGGGAGGGTTTTGTTTGAGCAATGTGAGGAGTTGGTCGGTGGTGATTTTGTTCCAGTTTCTTCGTGGAATAGGTTGTGGGGGGTTGTGGGTCGAGGTAGTTTTGTAGCTGAAGTGAACACAGCTGTGGTCCGTCCAATGGAGAGCTGTGGTGTGATCGAAGGAGATGTGCTTGCTGGAGGTGAAGATTGGGTCGAGCGTATGTCCGGCTACATGGGTGGGGGTGTCAACAAGTTGTTTGAGTCCGAGATTGGCCAGGTTGTCCAGAAGGGTGGTGGTGTTGCTGTCATTTTTCTTTTCCAGGTGGAAATTGAGGTCTCCCAGTAGAATGTAGTTCTAGGAGGTGAGGGCATGTGGGCTGATGAAGTCAGTGATGTCTTCGCTGAATTGTTTACAGGTTCCTGGTGGTCTGTAGATGAGGGTGCCTCTAAGTGTGGTCCTGGGGTCGGTGTGGATCTGGAAGTGGAGGTGTTCGGCGGTCGCAAGGTTATCGTCGAGGCTGGTCGTGATTCTGATGGTGTTCTTATGGACGATGGCGATGCCTCCTCCTGTTTGGTTGGTGTGGTCTTTTCGGATGATCTTTTAAGCATCAGGGATGGCTATGGCGATGTCGGGCGCTGATGAGGCGTTCATCCAGGTTTCTGTGAGGAAGGCGATGTCCAGTGAAGCAGTGTCGAGTAGGTCCCAGAGTTCAGTGGCGTGTCTGTGGACCGAGCGGGTGTTCAGCAGGATGCACTTCAGGTGGTTAGAGTCGGAGCTGTGTTTGGAGTTAGTGGATTTGGTGTGGGTCTTGATGCAGGCGAACTTGCAGGAGTGGCAGGCGAAGGGACCATGGGTACGTCCTGGGGCAGCTTCGTAGCATTGTGGTGTGCGTCCGGGGTTAAGGGCTAGGAGGGTGGCGGCGTCATACGTTATGCGGGAGGAGTGAGGTTTGCAGGGGCCATGGGTCTGGCGCTGGGCACGGTCCAGGCGCGGACGGGCGTAGACGGGCTTATCTTTGGCGCACCTTCGGCGCGCATGGGGCGCGACCTCTGCGTGTGAACGCTGCACGCAAAAGCATCTGTCATAAGAGAGTAGTGGAGGGGGAGGGGCGAGGGAGAAGCAGCAGGGAGGCGGGCTCGTGGTGGAGGGGACGGGCTCCTATGCACAACAACAACAAAATGGCTGGTAAAACGAAACAGGACCAGGCCGGGGCACAGACAGGGTAACGCTGTCGGCAGGCTACACACTTTAGCACTTTAGCAGGCAAAGCGGGCAATTGCTACAGCCCTAGTAAATAAATATGGAGGCAATGTGAATTAAATAGGCAAAATAAAGCCAAGCAAAGCGCGCAGCATACAACAACAAAAAGCTGAAAATCAAGTGTAATATTAGCTGGGGAGGCAATGCGAGCAGCGCAAGCACCAGAATTCAATTTCAGTTGCTGAGTAATTCAGCAGAGTAACGATACCCAGGTGTGACCAGGGGACGTGGGGAGCGTCCGCTTCCGAAGGTATCAGGGCGGGGTTATAGTAGCGGCAGATTCCTATTGCAATGCCATAATACTTTTAATCTGTGTTGCTGTGAGGAGATTTTCTATTGTCTATTCAGATCGCTAAACTGTGGTATCTTGAGTTTGTCCTGCATGGAAGCTTAGTTTGTGTAGTTTAATGATACTGGGTGAATAGCGGGGTACATTGGAGCTCGGCCACATGTTGCCCAAGCTGGAGGCTCTGTCGAAGTATGCTGTTTCAGGATGGACATGCTAGTATGCACATATTGCTTCCGAACACATACCCCTGAAACCAGTTGTAGTTGGTTGATGTAGTAAAAGCTGCCAATGCACTCTTTTTGTCACATTAGGTATCCTCCTGCTCTAGTAAAACCCACGTATCCCCCAACCCATTGTGAGAAACTTGTAGGAGTAGGAGTCATTTTAACTTTGTCAGTGTAATCAGAGCAATTTCAGTAATTTCGCATCAGTCTTGGGATGAGAAATTATGCAATTACACTTGCTTTAGTATTTAAGAATAATTTGTGGCAAAAATCCTGAGTGATCTCATCAACAGAGGTGATACTATCTGACCAACAATATACCCCACATTTAACCCTACCATGA
The DNA here is from genome assembly GCF_964263255.1 of Lissotriton vulgaris. Classification (NCBI taxonomy): domain Eukaryota; kingdom Metazoa; phylum Chordata; class Amphibia; order Caudata; family Salamandridae; genus Lissotriton; species Lissotriton vulgaris. The sequence continues at coordinate 1,290,343,768 of NC_141689.1, read as the reverse complement.
CTCAGGCACAATAAACACATACAACTAATGCAATGGGTAGCACAGTAGCCTTGCTCTAAACCAATGACATTATTTGCATATCTCACAGGAAATGACTCAGCTTCTCCCCCAGTTCCAAGTTATTTTTCCCCTATTATGGCAGTCAATGTCAGATAAAAACAAATCAAACTACTTCCTAAATAACAATATACTATAATGACTGCTTTCTAATCATTCGGCTATGCAGCATATTCAACTTGAATTCTTGAGGGAGAACATTAGAAATGAGAAAATAGATGTGACATCTATATATCATATCACCAGTTCTCAAATAGATGTTGTTTAAAATAAGAGACTAACCTTTTTTAAAATAGTTATGTTTAAAGTTATTGTTAGTAATCTATTTGCCTCCACAAATACATTAGACATGCTCAACTTATACCCCCACATGCATCAAAGGATTTTGGACTCGCAAACGGTGCGAATCGGAAAAATCGGCCGTTTGCGATTCCAAAATCACTTTTTGCTATGCATGAAACTTTTAGGAATTTTTTGCACTTCTAAAAAATGCGTTTGCATTTAAGGAATCGCATGTGTGCGATTCCTTAAATGCAATGCATGATTTTTTAAAAAAATGCGAATTCTAAAATAGGAGGTGCATATTAACACGAGGTTGACCCTCGTGTTAATTTGCGAAAATTTAAAAAAAAGAAAAAAAATGAATTTTTTAAACATGCATGTTACAGACACACATGTCCTTAGGACATGCGTGTGTGAAACATGCACTTGAAAATACATTTAAAGGGGTGCAGGGGGGGGTCCTTTGGACCCCCCTCTGCACCCTTGAAATGCATCAACAAATTGCGAGTGCAAAACAAAAGAAATGCAAAACGGCATTGATTCCTATGGGCCTCTAGGCCCATAGGAATCAATGTAATGCCATTCCTTAATTGCAATTCGCAATTAAGGAATCGCAATTTCCGATAATTAAGAAATCCTAAAAACTTTTAGGATTTCTTGATGCATAGGATTTTGCATTTCCTAAATAGCGATTCCTTAATTTTCGCTATTTAAGAAATGCAAAATCCTAGATTGATGCATGTGGGGGATAATGATTTTAAAGAAAACATTCACACTTAAGTTTAAACTCTTATTTAAATTTGATAGACATAATACATTCTTCCTATTTCTGTGATAAAACTCATACAGCACAAGAGTTCAGATCTCAACAGTCAACCAACACAGTAATGTATTGTCCAGCCTGTGATTACCTTAGTAAAATAAAAGTGCTTAAATCTCACAGCTCTAAACCACTTGCCAAACCGATGAGATTTCCTAATGCCGAAGACATGGGACCATGGAGGGACTTTCAATCTGTACAAGGACTGCTAGTCAGGGATTAGGGCAGCCGACCTGCATGGCTGGTGCTTATCTTCGGTAGGTGCCCAAGGCAACAGCCTTGGTCACACAGCAGCTTTCGAGTGCTGTGCAGAGCCCTTTCTTCATTAGCCATGAAGAACTTGAACAAAGGGGGGCCGGTTTTTGAGTCCTTCTGACAAGTGTCAAAACAGGTTCTGCCTGTCAGGAGTCTTACCTGGTAAAGGAAATGGCAGAACAAGGTTTAGCAGGAAGATGGCAGTGCTATAATGGAACTCAGGCACTGCTGATCATTTTGATGAAACATTCCAGAACTGGGATATTACAGTTAGGGGCGGTTCCTGGCTTCGGGTGTTGCCTCACTCCTATTTTCGCCACCCCGGCCCACCAACTACATGTGAACAATATAAATAATTTTCAAAAAGGAGGGAGGAAGGAGAAGTGATCACTTGATCAACGGACACCGTTTACCACTCAAGGGAGTGGAAGGTCCAGTCACAGCGTGTGTCCGTATCAATGGTTACAGCAAGGGGGGGGTGCTGGACTGTTCCTAAGCGTGACTGAGGGAAAGACTAACTGGCGTGACCAAAGGTGTAAATGTAACACCCAAGGGCATCCATTTTGTTGGATGGATTTGCCTCACACACCCCGAAGGATGTCATGCTTCATCATCGGTGGTTGCTCCTCGTCGGGGAGGCGGTGCAATCCCCGACGGGCTCACCTCAAAGAGGGGCTCTTTGGCGGAGATCTTTTTTCCAACAGCCTTATGGTGAGGTGTGGGTGTGTGGGCAGGGTGGTATGTGATAGTGAAAAAGGGATATTAAAATGTAGCTAAGGGTACCGGAATTAACTTTATTCTGGGGGTCCCTAGCTGCAATTAAAACCAGGGGGCTAGCTCACTAGGAGTCAACGAGTAAGGTCAGGTGAACCTAGATGGGGCTAGTGGTGCAGACGGTCGACATGTTTCTCGCAGTGGGCAATAGTTACCCGCGATTCATCAGGACCTATAAAAGGTGATTTACCACATGCTGGTGTCATGTGTGAGTTTGTGTGTGCATTACCTCTGTGGGGGTTGTCCTATGCCTAAACATGGAAAAGAGATAAAACAACAATGGTTAAAAACAATTTGCAAGATGCAAAGTCGGTCACGCCATGGGAAAGAACTGTGAATAGCGTGGCATGCTGTAGGTGTACTTGTGGTTCAAGTAACAGTCATTGCATGCCTGAGTGGTTAAGTTTGCCAAGTGTCTGAAGTATGGCACACAGAACAATCACTGAGTAGGTGAGGTGGGTATTTTTGTGAAGTGTGAGGAGGTTTAAAAAGGTTAAAAAGGATTAACATGCAGTAGCTATGCAGGCTCAAGTGTGCACCTGGGTTCATACCATGTGGAGGCATCAGTAAGTAACAGAGGGAGACACCCATTAAATCATGAAGGTGATAAAGCAAACAATTGCACATACACTCTGACTCAAAGGAGCCTCAGTTCTTAACAAACTCACATTGCCCACTCACCTATTTGTCAAGAACTAACAGCCACCAGAGGGGTCGGCGGGATAAGGCATCAAGGATGAGTCCAAAAGTCAAAACTGGGGTAAAAAGGTAAACAAAACCGCCAGGCAACCATTAATAAGAGAGCAGTATCTTATAACTCAAGGGACTCCTAGTCTAGAACCCTGTTGTCCCGCTGTAACACTCACCTCTGATCTCTTGTGCCTTGGCTGCATGACCTACCCTTCTCCGCCGAGCTCGAGTAGATGTGGGAGCTCGGCGGGCAGGGTTATTTACATTGGTAACAGCGAATCAAAACGGAACGCGCGTCCCCGCCTATCGGCGAGTCACGTGGTTTCCGTCGTTCGCGGGGCGGCCATCTTTGACTAGTGGGTCTAGAACGTCAGGTGGGCTATGATGTGTATTCGCGCACCGTAAACTATGTATAGTGCGCAAGAAGCCCGATGCTCAGGGCGTTAAATCACGTAGGAGCCGGGTTACAATTAGTTATGCCTTGCTTCAGTGATGAAAATGTGATGGGGCGACCTCGTGATGTTAATAAGTGTGGCGGCGGCCATGATGGATTGGTGTCACAGCGCCTAAACCCCTGGGTGAGTCCACAGACCAAGCGTACTGTAGGCGGATTCGTGTTGAATCTCGGAATGCCCACGTATCAGAAGTAGAATGCTCACTGTTCATTAGTAGTATTTAATAGGACAATGCAGGGTCATCTGTGCCGAGTGTGTCAAAAATAGCCCCTGAGGTACTGTGGCATTAGTTCTGTTCGTGGTGTCAACAATGTTGGGGGTAAAAACCCGTATTAGAGTGTTTGTTAAGTATACTATGCGGTATGAACCCAGTGGGGGAAGGGGGGTATCATTACAGATTGCAGCCCGAAGCTGGTTGTGGGGCTGCATGGAATGGTTGGCAGCAGTGTTCAAAGATGGGATTGAGTTGGCTCATAGCGAATGCCACGGGATGTCTTCATTGAGACCCAGTCTGTCAGAGGATAGACGGTGGACCCATCTCTGTTCCTTCTGAAAAAGGGCATTCTTGGGGCAATTAGGGCTGGACTCGAGTACTACCCACTTGACAGAGTCCTCGTCATGGCCTTGGTCTACATAATGTTTGCACATCTTTGTGTGTGTCCTTTTGCAGCGGAAGTTGCTACGATGTTCAATAATCCGAGTTTTGATAGGGCGAGTTGTCATTCCGACATACTGCAAACCACAAGGGCACGTGAGGAGGTATATGCAGTGTGAGGTGTTGCAATTAATAAATAAACAACTTATAATTGAAACTTTCAAAATGTATATTTTATTCTCATGCCCACAGCAGGCACAGCCTTCAGCTGTGGGTGGCTTCTGTCAGTGGCTCTGATGGGGGTGGGGCTTTAATTGGATTGACTGGCACATACATACTGGTCAAAAAGAAGAAACAGGAGAACCCTACTCACTTCAGAACCAGGGTAATAGTTATATAGGAAAAACAGTGGTTCCTCTGGAATAATATACTATAAACTTACAATACAAAAGCACAATCGCAATATAGAGGGTTAACTACTGGAAGAGTGCAAAGGAACCACTAACACAATACATTCAGTGTAACATATTTTATATATTTCCAAACAAAAAGAGATATATACATTGTTGTCAATCAAATAAACATTTGTGCATTATGTCCCAAGTGAGAACAGGAACCTAAACCTAAGTGACAATGTGAGTCTTATATACAAGGTTTCCACAATTTGTACAATTTGACCATTATCAAAAAGGATTATATGGGAAAAGCAGCTATAAACTGGGATACGCGCTGGGAAATGGTTCGCTTCTTCTGTTTGTCGACGGCATTTCAACCCTCAAATCAATGTGGGGTCTCTTCAGGACTATTGATGAAGGGACAACTATTGGGGAAAATAAGAAGAGCATAAGGCCCATATACCAGCATGAATGTGAAAAATGAATTAAAAGGACAAGGGATTCAAGGGGTACATGCAAATGTAATTGCGCAGCCTCGTGAAAATGACCCAGGCACTAACACATGCACTGCTACAATACCCTGAGCACTACCGATGTAATCCAGCCATCTCCTTGTCTCTACCCATGCTCTCCTCCAACACCCAGCCAGCACCATGTACTTATCCAATCACTCTGCCAAAACCCAAGCACTTATAAATTCACCATGCACTCTCCTTGCAGCACTCTAATCATCCAGTCAGTACCCATGTACTCATGCAATGACCTAGGCACTAACTCTTGGCAAATACAGAGGAGGTCATTCTTATCACAGGGGTACCCCAACGCTTAGTGTTCCCCAGTGTATGTAGGTGTTTTCACTGTATTATAAGTGTCTTTTAGCATAGCACTGGCTCTAGGACTGGTTAGTTAGAGTCAGTTACCACCACTACCCGTTAGCAAATGTTTGGGGCACAGGAGGACTTTCTGCTCCCTTGTTGGTTCTTTGAGCACATCTCTTGCTTCTTCCTATACATTTCTTCGTCTTACTGTACTTCTGTTGCCTTTTTCTGCATTTGTCTTGCTTATTTCTGCTCTTTTCTTGCTCTTTCTTCACATGTCCTACGATTTTAGGCATAATTAGAAATTAGTATTTAAAACAACTTTGAAATTCACTGAAAGAACTATAGGTTTAAGGGATGTTAGACTTAGAAATTTGCATTTAAAAAATCCTTTGAAATTTACTAAAAAATATATGTTTCTGTTGCCTCTTTCTGCACTTCACTTGCTTCTTTCTGTACCTCTCTTTCCTCTTTCGGCACCTCTTTTAATTCTTTCTAAAGCACTCCTGCCTCTTTCTGCACACTCTTCCCTATTGGAACAACTCTCTTGCCTCTTTCTACACCTCTATTTTCTCTTTCTGCACCCTTCTTGACTCTTTCTGTACCTCTGTTACTTCTTTCTGCACTTCTTATGCCTCTTTCTGTACCCTTCATGCCTCTTTCAGCACCTCTGTTGCTTCTTTCTGCACTTTTCTTCCTTCTTTCTGCACCCCTTGTAACTCTTCAAGCACCCGTTGCTTCTTTCTGCATTTATCTTTCTTCAATGTGCACCTCTCGTGCCTCCTTCTGTACCTCTGTTCCCTTTTTCAGCTCCTCTGTTGGTTATTTCTGCCCTTCTCTTGCTTCTTTCTACACATATGTTGCCACTTTTGCACCACTCTTGCTTCTTTCCGCCCCTCACTTGCCTTTTTCAGCACCTCTCTTGCTTCTTTCGGTACTTCTCTTCCTTTTTTCTGCACCCCTTATGACTCTTCAATCACCTGTTCCTTCTTTCTGCACTCCTCTTTCTTCTTTCTCCACCTCTCGTGCCTCCTTCTACAGCTCTGTCCCCTCTTTCAGCACCTTTGAGGGTTCTTTCTGCACTGCTCTTGCTTCTTTCTGCACTTCACATGCTTCTTTCCACACTTCTCTTGCTTTTTTCTACACCTCTGTTGCCTCTTTCTGCACCTCTCTTGCTTCTTTCCGCACCTCACTTGCCTCTTTCAGCACCTCTTTTGCTTCTTTCTGTACTTCTCTTCCTTCTTTCTGCACCCCTCATGCCTCTTCAATCACCTGTTGCTTCTTTCTGTACTCTTCTTTCTTCTTTGTACACCTCTCGTGCCTCCTTCTGCACCTCTGTCCCCTCTTTCAGCACCTTTGCTGGTTCTTTCTGCACTGCTCTAACTTCTTTTTGCACTTCACATGCCTCTTTCTGTACTTCGCATGCTTTTTTCTGTACCTCACTTGCCTATTTCAGCACCTCTGTTGCTTTATCTGCAGATCTCTTGCCTTTTTCTATACCCCTCTTGTCTCTTTCTGCAGCTCTCTTGCTTCCTTCTGCGTCTCTTTCAGCACCTGTTTCTTTTTTCTGTACCTCACGTACCTCTTTCTGCACTTCTCTTGCTTTTTTCTACACCTCTGTTACCTCTTTCTGCACCTCTCTTGCTTCTTCCGGCAACTCACTTGCCTCTTTCAGCACCTCTGTTGCTTTTTTCTGTAGATCGCTTGCCTCTTTCTACACCTCTCTTGCCTCTTTCAGCACCGCTGTTGCTACCTTCTACACTTATCTTCCTTCTTTCTGCACCCCTTGTGACTCTTTAAGCACCTACTGCTTCTTTCTGCACTCTTCTTCATTCTTTCTGCACCTCTCGTGCCTCCTACAACACCTCTGTTGCCTCATTCAACACCTGTTAGTTCTTTCTGCACTGCTCTTCCTTCTTTCTGCACCTCACATGCCTCTTTCTTGTACTTCTCTTGCTTTTTTCTACACCTCTGTTGCCTGTTTTTGTACCTCTCTTGCTTCTTTATGCCCTCACTTGCCTCTTTCAGCACCTCTGTTGCTTCTTTTTGCACTTCTCTTCCTTCTTTCTGCACCCCTTTTGCTTCTTTCTGTACCTCTCATCCTTCTTTCTGAACCTCACTTGCCTCTTTCAGCACCTGTGTTGCTTTTTTTCTGCAGATCTCTTGTCTCTTTCTGTATGCCACTTGCTTCTTTCAGCACCCATGTTGCTTTTTTCTGCAGATCTCTTGCCTCTTTCTATACCCCTCTGTTCTCCTTCTGCACCACTTTTGCCTCTTTCTGCACCCCTGTTCCCTGTTTCGGCACCTTTCCTGCCTGTTTATGTACCTCTCTTGCCTCTTTATGTACCTCTGTTGCCTCTTGCTGCACTTGTCTAGCTTTTTCTGCATCTTTCACGTCATTTTCAGCACCTCTGTTGGTTCTTTCTGCATGTTGCTTGCTTTTTTTTGCACATTTCTTTGTCTTTCTGGACTTCTGTTGCCTTTTTATACATTTTGTTTGCTTCTTTCTGTGTATTTCTTCACATGTCCTACCTCTGTGGGCATATTTAGAAATTAGCATTTAAAAAATCTTTGAAATTCACTGAAAAAACATAGGTTTAAGCCCTGTTATCGTTAGAAATTAGCATTTAATAAACATTTGATGTCATTTGAGATGTCTTCAGGGAAGTCATCAGTGATGTCACTGACCATGTCATGAATGATGTTATATATGATGTCATCAGCAGTGCATTGCAGGGGGAAGTTATAGTTAGCTGAACTATAGCAGCCAAAATGTTCTGGTTTTGTATGAGTGAAATGTCCAACTAATATATGTGGGATAGTTGGCCCCTAAAGACACTCAGGATTCAAGGGGACTTAATCCCCCAACTTAAAACGCACCACATGGTGCGTTTGCGCACTTCTCACATCAGGCCCGCCCTCTCCCTGCACCACTGTGCAAACATGCCCCATGGAGCGTTTTAAGTTGGGGATTAATTCCCCTTCAATCCTGAGGGTCCTGGGGGGTAAAGCAGCATGTCAGGAATCACAGCGCTTTGCATGTCAGCGCTTTGCAAGGAACACTGCCCTTCCAGGTTCTGAAGAGACCCAGAGTGATAGTAAAGCCAGGGATGGTTAATCTTTGGTTCGATCTTTATTAGAATGAAATTCCAAGATGGCCGCCGCTATCGCTGCGGCTGGGGAGTAGGTAGATTCTAGTCTTTTGCTGAGTTGAGGAGCGAGCGCGCTGTACACTGCGCACTTCAAAAAGACTGTGTTGTGAGTGGCCGTTATTCTAGTGCGCTCACAGTAATAGAGAAAATTCTAGTTAGAAATTTGTGGGTGTAGATTTAGACACCGTATCAGTTTGACCCTTAGTTAGGACACGTGAGTTATAGCAAGTGCTCCGTGTTCTTTGCATTTACAAGTTTCGTGAATACCTTCACTTGCAAGTTGTGAGTAGGATATTCTTCGTGTTAGAAGAGTGACCTAGCAGTGTTCTTCAGTTGCAGAACTTCATGACCAGAAGAGCAACTCTGTTGAGTTGTTCCTATCAGAAAACTATCTAGTCAATAGAGAATTCCAAGCTACGTATCTCTCTTCAGTTCAGTGGTTCGAGGTGAGGTGGTTGTAAACTTCATCAACGGACATTGAAACCTCAGAAGAAGAAGAAGTAAGACTTTTCTAGCCCTTCATTGCGCAGAGCTTCTGAGTACTCTACCTGCCTTAACTTTCCCCTTGCGCTAACCCTGTACTTTCCTTCCTTTTTACCCTCCCTTGTTCCTTTTTGCGCGTTACGTCTAGAGTACTGGAGTCTGTAATACAGTGACAATTAAAATCGTATATTCCTTTACAACAGAATCGACCAAGGAAGAAGGTAGAGTAAACCATCCACCCAGAGTGTAATATAGAGAATACCACAAGTGTAAGTTACTTAATTTGACATTCTTTCTTCCAGAAATATCTATCTCTTCATTGGTAGCTACTCACAATCACATACAGAGAGAAGCAAGACTCACAAGACAGCTGGTAGGATAGATTTGTATTAGAATTGTCATTCAGGAATTATAACAAGGAAGTAGTTGAGTTGTCTTCCTCCCTTTCTGTGTGCATTCGGAACCAGAGTGCAGTCCTGAATCCATATCGTATCTAGAAGGACTAGTGGGTGCCAGCTGTTGTCGGAATGTCTCTCTTTTCTGTCCAATTCCCCTTTCCCCGTCTCTGGTGCAGTTGCTTGGCCAAGTGGCGTCACCAGAGGGGGGGCATTGGGAGCAAGCATCAGTTCTGCTTCTGCGAAGAATCTGGGACATGACAGTTTGAAGTGCCCAAGTGGTTCATTCGCCCAGGCAGAATGGTTGAAGAGTTTAATTTTAAAACTTTAGGAGATATGTTAGTTGGGATACAAAGAGAAATTGGGGCAGTCAGGGAAGAAAGTAAAACCTTGAAACAGGAGTTGATAGTTTCCCGTCGAGAGACCTTGCTGTTATCCCAGAAGGTAGATGGGTTGGCTATGAGTGATCCAGTGGGTCCTTCTCCGAGTTCTAGTAAGCGACATCAGATACAGACACTAGAAAGGTAGCACAAGTCATTCATTTAGTTTCCACTTTAATCCCATTAGCAGCCCCAGAGCATTTTCATGGGGACCCTCAAAAGGCCCAGTTATTTTTAACCCAATGTTCATTACATTTTATGTGTCGCCCTACCCTATTTCCTGATGCTCAGTCTAGAGTGGCGTTTGTTTTGTCGTATTTCGGAGGAGATGCAGCCAATTGGGCCATGCCCTTGGTTACTCGAGATGATCCCTTCTTGCATGATTTTGATCATTTGAAAACAGAGTTTCTTCGCATTTTTGATAGAAGGACGATATCTCAGGCCACTGACAATGAATTGCTGGAGCTGCGTCAGGGATCTGGAGATTTAATTACTTATTTGGCACATTTAACAAATTGATTGTTCAAACTCAATGGCCAGAAGAGAAGAGAGCAGCTTTGTTCTATCGAGGACTTTGTGACGAGTTGAAGGATTCTCTAGCACAAATTCCCAATCGGCCAACGGATCTCTCTGCGTTGGTGGATTTAGTACTGGAAATGGATTTTCAGAGTGTAGAGAGAAAAGGTGAGAAGAAAAAAGATTTTCGGGAGAACTTTCCACGTTTTGATAGAATCAAGACGGAAGTAACCAAGAGTGCTAGTGCGCACTCCAACGTGGAACTTATGCAGATAGGAGCAGTCCGTGGTCCTTTGAGTAAGGAAGAGAAAGAGCAGAGACGAGTGAAAAGATTGTGCTTGTATTGTGGAATGGCAGGACATTTTGTTAAAGAATGTCCAAAACGACCCAAGATTCAGATGAAGGGAAACGCCATGAACCATCAGTAGAGGGGGTCGCTCTGATGGCAAAAGAGGAGAAGACGATCCCAGAAAGTCATTCGATTCTAAACACTTTGCAAACTTTGATGCCTCATCTCATCTTACAGTTGACGTTGAAAGTTGGAGATCAAGAAATCTTCAGAGTGGCAGTTATGTTGTACTCGGGAGCTAAGGGCAATTTTTGTGACAATAAATATGCCAGATGAATGGGCATACAAGCCATCAGGAAGGATAAAAGTGAATCAGTGCGAGCTGTGGATGAGACCAATCTGTCCTCAGGCCCCATCACTAGTCACACAGAGCCAGTGGAGCTTTATCAGGAAAATGGCCATCATGAACAGGTGCAATTTAATTTGATTGATGCGCCACAGTTTCAATTAATTTTAGGATTGCCGTGGCTCACCTTGTATAACCCAACTATTGACTGGGAGAACCGAACTGTGAAAATGCAATCCATTTTTTGTCAGGAACATTGCTATTGTAAGGATCCGTCAAGTTCCGTTCCGACTCAGTCTCAATTGCTTTCGCATGGAGGACAATCTATCAATGGGATTAATTCAGTTGAAATTCCAGAGGAATACCAAGAGTTTCAGGAGGTTTTTAGCCAACAGGAAGCTGAGATATTGCGCCTGCATCGCTCTTACGATTGTGCTATTGATTTAGAACCTGGGGCGGTCCTCCCTTGCAGTAGGATTTATGCCCTGACAGAGAAAGAGAATCAATATTTGAAGGAATATTTAGACCGCTATTTGGCAAATGGATTCATCAGACCTTCCCAATCCCCCGTGTCATCCCCATTGTTTTTCATCCCTAAAAAATAAGAAGGAACTTTAAGAACCTGCATTGACTATTGAGCATTGAATAGAGCCACTGTCAAGAATCAATATCCTTTACCCTTGATCTCGGTCTTACTGGATCAAATAAAAGATGCACAAATCTCCACCAAGTTGGATTTGCGTGGGGCATATCATCTGGTCAGGATGAAGGAGGGTCACGAATGGAAGACGGCATTTCAAACTAAGTTTGGTTTGTTCGAATACTGCGTGATGCCATTCGGTCTGTGTAATGCGCCTGCAGTGTTCCAGCATTTAATCAACAACATCATGGGAGACCTAATTGATAAGATTGCAGTCATTTATTTAGATGATATTTTGATCTTTTCTAAGGACCCTTAAGAGCATCCGGAACATGTGAAGGCTGTGTTGGGGCATTTGTAGACTTACCATCTTTTCGTGAAATTAGAGAAATGTGTCTTCAGCTCAAATCGTGTGGAATTCCAAGGCTTTGTATTGTCTCCGCAAGGAGTTATGATGGATCCTGGAAAGGTACGGGCAGTTGAGAGTTGGCCATCGCCAAAGGATGTGAAGGAGATTCAGAGGTTTCTGGGATTTGCCAACTTTTATCGCCAATTTATCTCCGGTTTCTCACAGTTGATTGTGCCCATTACCAGGTTACTCAAGAAGGGAGTGAAATTTCAGTGGTCACCTGAGGCAGAGAGTGCCTTCTCTATCTTGAAGAAAAGCTTCACCTCTGCGCCTCTCCTACGTCATACAGATCCGGCTGAACCTTTCTTCGTGGAAGCGGATGCATCCGACCAAGCCATCGGAGGGGTTCTCTCACAAAGACATCCAGAAACAGGGCAATTGCACCCCATTGCCTTCCGCTCACGGAAACTGAATCCTGCTGAGATCAATTACACAATTGCTGAAAAAGAACTTTTGGCAGTACAAGATGCCTTTGAAGATTGGAGACATTATCTTCTGGGGGCCCGTCATAAGGTCACCGTGTTCACTGACCATAAGAACTTGCAATTTTTGAAAACGGCAAAGACCTTGACTCCTCGACAGTTACGTTGGTCCCTTTATTTTTCTGATTTTGATTTTGTCATTACTTATCGGCCTGGCAGAAAGAATGGGAAAGCAGATGCGTTGTCACGCATTGATACAGTGGAAACGCAGCATCTCTTACGTCATGCCGGTCCAACTGAACCTTTCTTCGTGGAAGCGGATGCTTCCAACCAAGCCATCGGAGGGGTTCTCTCACAAAGACAACCAGAGACAGGGCAATTGCACCCGATGCCTTCCACTCACGGAAACTGAATCCTGCTGAGATCAATTATACAATTGCTGAAAAAGAACTTTTGACTGTAAAAGATGCCTTTGAAGATTGGAGACATTATCTTCTGGGGGCCCGTCATAAGGTCACCGTGTTCACTGACCATAAGAACTTGCAATTTTTGAAAACGGCAAAGACCTTGACTCCTCGACAGTTACGTTGGTCCCTTTATTTTTCTGATTTTGATTTTGTCATTACTTATCGGCACTGGTGGCAGTGTGCTCCTCTGTTGTTGCCGAAGGTGTGTTTGCGCATGCGTGCCCTTTGAGCCCAACTGACACAGAACGCCGAACTCTGGAGGTGGAAAACCGGAGCAGGAGCAGAGCTCCGTAAAAAGTAAAAAAGTGAAAACAGAAAGCGGAGAGCAAACGGGCTAATTAAGGAAGTGAACTCTAAGGTCAATTGAGGCGCTTGGCTGGATGTGAACAAATGAGAGAGACCAGCACTGAGGTAAAGAGGAGCTCGGAGCCAGGGTGTGTGACTAACTATAGAATCGGTGCCAGACACCCTCCACCAGTCACGCAGCTGTTTCAGAAAGGATTTGCTGAGGCTTGCTAGTGTCTTGGGAATTCACAGACACGGGCAGGCAGAATCTTGTTTATAAATTAAGAATCAAGCAAAAGCTCCCACGCCTCTGCCTGAGCACATTTGAACAACGGAAGGTAGAGGAAGGGGTGGGGGGAAAGTAAGCAAGGAAGTAGGGGCAAAAAAGTAGGAGCTTGCTTGGGTGAGTTTTTTTAGTGACTTTTCAGCCTCAAACCTAACCTTAAATAAGTAAAGCCTTGAGTGGTGAGAGAAGGGATAACCCTACAAAGAAAAACACAAAAGGGCACGGGCAAGAGCGCAACACAAGAAGTAGGCACAACAGAGGTAAGTGAAATATTAGGTATTTTAATTTAATAATTTAAGAAATTTGACTCTGTTTGAAGTGTTGAGAGAAACACAGAGGGAGTAAAATGGTGCCACAGAAAAATAAAAGCACATTAGGGAATACAAAGAAGGCAGAACTGAATGGGGATAATCAACAGGTTACCCAGGAGAGTCCTTCTCCCCGGAGGGTAAAAGAAAAATCAAAACGCCCCCAAAAATTAAAAGGAAAAATTCCCAAGGCTCCAAAGGAAGTACAACACGGAGGAAGTAAGGGGAGCATAGCATCTAGTACAATTAAGGAGTTCGTGGGGAAGCATTTTAAACAGGTTTTTTCTCCTGCAAAGACTATAGAAACTACAGAAACGGAAGAAATGGAAGAAACATGGAAAGAAGGATCCTCCCTAATATTCGATAGTCATTTGGTAGACTCCATAGATTTGGTTAACCGATCAGTCCTGTCCTTGACAGGGCAGAAGGGGATAATAATGTCACCGAGACTTTCTTCCTCCCCAAGATTAACCAACCAGGTGGTGGAAGGGAAAGAGGAAGATAGTCAGGTCCGTAACCATGGTGACGATTCTGCCCATAACCCAGACGGTTTTCCAGTTGGATTTGTAAGGAGTGTCTTGGGGGAAGTCAATGACCAGGAACATCTGGACAAAAGCAATGACACAAATGGGGAAAATCGGTCACTAGATATAAACTTGGAAGTATCAGAATCCCCGGCAGTTTCAATGTTGGAAATGATGTTAATGGTGCAAAAATCGCTACAAGGATTGTTAGAAATAACTATGCTAAACCACGATGTCCTGAAAAGTCAAAAAACGTACCTCTCTAAAATTGAGGGAGAATTACAGGGCATTAGAGGCCAAATGCCTTCAATGTTGAGACCTGTCTTAAACCCGGTGGCTACGGGTCAACGGAGGGAGGGGGATGATAGATTAGCCGATATCCCACTTGTAAGCCAAGTTGATGAAGCTCATGTTGATGGCCATGAAGTTTATGTGTCAAAATGGCCAATCTTGGTAAAAAGGAGAGGTGAATATATGCATTATGGTCACTCTAAACGAATAAGAGGTCCAGGTAGTGAGGCACAAAGAAAGTTTAATTTAAGAGGGACGAAAAAAGGAAAGGGGAGGAAGGAGTCATTAGAAGAGGTAACACATAAGCTCAAGTCTCAATCGAACAAAACGACAAGGGTTCAGAAAGGTATTGATTTTGAGAAAGAGGCCTTCTTATCAGCAAAAAAAGAGAAGTATAATAGGAAGCAAACCCAACAGGATAAGGAGATTCATGTAACCTCAAAATTAGCAAAGACACAGGCTCGGCAGCCCCCCAGCAAAAATAAAAGTAATGCAAACCGGGAAAGTAGCCCTAAAGTGATAACTAGATTAAATACACTATATTATCAAGGTGTTACAAAGTCAGAAGAAGTGGTTGATAGAGGGAATAAGTGGCTTTACTTTGAACACATAAAATTGGGAAGGGGTGGCAAAAAATCTAAAAAGAGTGGGTATATAAATAGAGCACACCTACTCAAGGTTTTTGCCCATTGCCCAAGTTTAAATGGCATAGGCTCTCGAGATCTAAGAAAGGTGGGATTCCAAACAATTGGGGAGGGCAAGGAGGTCACCAAAGTACAGCTTTATTCGGGCTTGGTGACGTCCGCAATAGAAAACGCAGAGCAAGAAATCCGTAAAGAGGGGATTCGCCTAGTGTCCAAAGAAGAGTTTGCGCCAGTGTTTAAGGTGCCCCAGCAGAAACCTTTCTTAAGGTATCATGCAGGCTTAAGCAAGAGGCAGGGGAGGCTCCCCGATGAGGAAATAGAGGAAGGGAGAGAACATTTTAATATAGTAATAAACAATACAGATATGTTGGAGGCATGGAAGAATTGGAGTAACACCTCCAGTTTAGCAGGACCTTCATATAGTTACAGAGAAGATTTAGTAGTGAATGGGCCTTTAATTGATGTAGAAGAGGCAATGGGGCAGCCACAGAGCATACAATTGGTCTCTTGGAACATTAATGGATTAGGAACACTTGTAAAACGTGAAACTGTGAAAGAACTTGCAAAAGAGAATGAAATCATTTGTATACAAGAGACCTGGCTCTGTGGTGTTCCCCAAATAGTTGAAGGGTTCCGACAAGTCCACCGTGCAGCTGTAAAATCAAACTCCGGGCACCCCGCAGGTGGCTTGTTGACAATGATATCAACAACCCTAACAACTAAAACCATTTTGATATCTGTAAAGTGTAAGTGGCTTCTAGCCTGCAGAATCCAAACCACACTTGCGGATAAGAAATATAAATTTATATTGATCCTAAATGTGTATATGCAATGGAATTCAACAAAGGAATATGGGGTTGAATTGTTACATTTTAAGAATGATATGGATGCACTTTGTGATATGTATGGAAATGACCTGATTGTGTTAACGGGAGATTTTAACCATAAACTAAATCCAAAATTGTCGGATCAATGGTACTCAGAAATTCTAGATGCATATGATATAAAAAATACAGAGTTTATGTAAACAAAAACCTTTACAGGTGCGGTGGAATTGGGCACTTATTTATCAAATAAAAGTTTCTTTTGTTTAAATGGAAGGATAGTCCATGACCGCCCGGCAAAGAAAACTTTTGAATAAGGGGCACATAATTGCCCAATAGACTATGTGTTTTTGCCGGCATGGAATTTCGAGTTAGTGAAAGATTTTAGCATTAACCTCATGGAATGTAGTGATCACAATTTAATAAAGTTAGAATTGGAATAGCACAATATATGGTTTGCGACAGAGTTATCTGGCAAGAGACAGAGTACCCAAAGCGGATGACCACTAGGTTATCTGAAAAATCTATAGAGAAGTTAGCAAGCCTGCAACATAAGATTCAGCTAGGTTGTTTGAAGGGACAAGACCTATTCTGGTTTGTGGAAAAAATAAAACAAGTAGTAGAAAGTATAAGTATAGAACTAAGGCCCACTGCAAAAGAACAGAATAAGAAAGGAAATACTCAAAGTAAGAAAGGAACATGGTTTAATCAGGATTGTTTAATGAAAAAAAAGAGAAGTTAGGAGAGAAGAGCGTAGCCTACGCAAAATTTTACACGAGCAAAGGCGGAAAACTTAATAAAAATAAAGAGAGAATATAATATGTTAATCCGTAATGTAAAAAGGATTCATAAAGAATCTTGCTGGGGCAAATTATTGGAATCCATTGAAAATAAGAACCTACGGCAATTCTGGAAGCTAATACAGTCAGCCAGGGAACCCTTGATTGCACCAATGACCTGTGTAGTAGAGGAAGATGTATGGGCTGAGTATATTCAGAAATTGTATGCCCCAGGGAGGTTGTCGGATAATTCGGTACCAAAGCAGTGGAGAGATCTAGTAGGGGATCTCAAACATGATTGCTCAGTAATAAACATCCTTAGGATAATTAGGACTTTAAATTTAACTAGAGCGGCAGGCCCGGATGATATGCCGGCCCTGATATTAAATTCAAACCAGCCTTGGTGCGCGGAATTCTTCTAAAAAATGTTTACTTTAATACTAGAGCAAGGGCTAATACCTGCAAACTGGAAGGGTGCAATAATAAGGCCTCTGCATAAAAAAGGAGATGTACATGCCCCTAAAAACTACAGGCTAATTAACCTATTAGATATAGGAGAAAAGATTTTTGCTAAGATGATACTCGGTAAGTTAAAAGAGTGGGCGGACCTTCGGTCAATCGTACCAGTGGAACAGGGTGGGTTTAAAGAAGGCCACTCTACGATTGATCATTGTTTTGCCCTGTGGGCCTTAGCTAGGAAATCGATTGAACAAAATGGCAAAATATGCTGCGGTTTCGTCGATTTCCGAGCTGCCTTTGACTCAGTAGATAGAAGCAGCCTTTGGGACGTGCTAGAAAATTATGCATTGCCGGAGGGCATATTAAATATTCTAAAAGAATTACATAGTGGCAATTGGGCCCAGGTCATTAGAGATTCAAAGGGCTCATTAACGCAGAAAATCCCCGTAAAGAATGGCTTGAGACAAGGGTGCGTTTTGGCACGCTTGCTCTTTTCAATCTTCCTATCAGACCTTCCCGTGGTTTTGGAAGTTGAAAAGAGTGCGAGCCCGCGCATGAATAATAATAAAGTTGCATGCCTTTTATATGCTGATGATCTAGTGATCGTGGACCAAACTGAAATGGGCCTCCAAAGGAAATTAAATGCTTTTAAAATATATTGTGACAAAAAGTTTCTATCAGTGAATATGGAGAAAACAAAGATCCTATGTTTCGGGAAGAGGGTAAAAAATGTTAAATGGTTTTTAGGTTTAGACAAATTAGAGGTAGTAAATGAATACAAATATCTAGGCCTGTGGTTTGACAGTGCATTAAAGTGGAATACCCACGTGGCGGCACAAACTTCAAAGGCGTCCTCATCGGTCTGTGGATTGAAAAAATGTAATAAGGACTATGGTGACATGTCTAACAGACCGTTATTAAAGGCATTTGAAGCTATGATACCCCCACAAGTTCTCTACAGTGCTGAAGTGCTCTATCTGAGTGGTAAAAGGGGTTGGGACCGGGAAGAAGGAAAGATAATTAAAATGCTGTTGTCCCTACCTAACGGATCCATGTTGCAAGCTATTAGATTGGAGGTAGGCTTGACGGCATGGGAGGTAAAGGCACAAATTTCATTGCTAAGATTTTGGAACCGCCAGACGCCCGGTGGTGAACAGAAGGTGTCAATTTGGTGCAGAAAGGAAATACAAGCAAGCAGTTTACATTGGGCACGGGAATTGATGAAAACCCTTCAGCTAGTAACTGCGCAATTAAAGTTGACCCTCGAACAACCCTTATTGGACCTAGTTTTTACTAAGAAAATGCTTACGGACCGAGGGCAAGAATATTCCAGATCACAAGATCTGGAGTACCTGAAGTTGAAATAATCTGTGAACTGGGTAAGGAATGAATGGGAAAAGGAGTTCCGGTTCCCTTATTTGGATGTGTTACCCAGTAAATGGTTAAGGTACGAAATTATGAAGGTTCGGGTAGGCTTAAATCCATGGAAGATCGATAGTAAATTAAAAGTAGCCCTGATCCAACCTGATGGTATTTGTAAATGTGGCCTAGGTGTGAAGAATTATATTTTACATATATTACTGGACTGTACATGGATCTTAACAGTGCGTAAAATGTTTTTTCGTCCAATATTTTTAAAGAATAAGGTAAACACACGATCAGAGGCTGTTGTTCTCCTTACTGAAATGTCGTTTTTAGATATCACAATTGCGTTGGGGAAATTTTTGAAAGCAATAGGAGAAGCTGTAAAGGAGACAACCAAGGAAGTTGGGAAATTTTAAGATATTAAGACTTAAAAAAATGGAAAATATTAATTTAGTGCTTTTATGGTTTTAAATGTGTACTGAGTCATAAATGAACTATGATGTAAAATTTCTATTGCTAAGTGGATCCATGGTCTTGTGTATGGTTTATAGACTATTGTCTAAATAAACTTTGATTTTACTACTACTACTACTTATCGGCCTGGCAGCAAGAATGGGAAAGCAGATGCGTTGTCACGCATTGATACAGTGGAAATGCAGCATGCTGTGGAGATTCAGCCCATTATCCCTAAGACTCAAGTTATCTGCGCCATCATTTTGGATAGTATCCAAGAGGAAGTCAGGAATAGTTTGACTACAGAAGAAATTGATGCTTGGGTAGCTCAAGACTCTGGGCGCAAATGTCATCAGCAATTACCATACCATCAAGAAGCTTTGTATCTACTGACCTTGCTTTTACTGGAGAAAGCCCTGCGGATGTGCCATGACCAACCGTTAGCTGGTCATAAGGGAGTTATGAAAACTTTGGATTTAGTTCAGTGTTATTTTTGGTGGCCTGGGTTGTCCTCCTCTGCCAAACAGTATGTCCTGTCCTGTGATTTGTGTGCTCGAAGTAAGTCTACCCGACAAGCCCCGCAGGGTATGTTGCAACCCTTGCCAACTCCTCCTTGTCCCTGGCAAATGGTAACCATGGATCTTATCGTAGATTTGCCTAAGAGTAAAGGGTTTAACACCATCCTAGTCATTGTGGACGCTTTCACCAAGATGTGTCATTTTATTCCTTTGTCTGGACTTCCCTCTGCAAAAGATCTGGCACGATTGTTTGGGGAATACATAGTAAGGTTACATGGAGTTCCCAAGATAGTAATATCAGATCGGGGAGCTCAGTTTGTTTCCCATTTCTGGAAGGCATTTCTTCATGGGTTGGGGGTGGAGGCTAGGTAATCCACTATTTATCAGCCGGAGACGGACGGCCAAACTGAGCGCCAAAATCAGGAATTAGAACAATACCTGAGGATGTTTCTTATGGATCAGTGAGGAGAGTGGGCTGATCAGTTGTGGTTGGCTGAATTTACATGTAATAACGCTAAAAGCGCTTCTACTGGTTATTCTCCTTTTTATCTCAATTATGGTAGGCATCCGAATCCCTTTCTTGTTCAGGATGATCTGGGGGTTACAGCTGTAGGAGAGTTGTTGAAGGACATGTCCCACATTCATGAGTCTGCAAAAGAGAACTTGATTAAGGCCAAAGAGAAGTACAAGCAGGGAGCAGATAGACATCGAAAGCCAGCCCCAGTTTACCAGGTGGGAGATAAGGTGTGGTTGTCGACTAAGCATTTGCGTCTGAAGGGGAATAGGAAGTTCCAGCCTCGTTTTGTGGGTCCATATGTAATTGATAAGGTCTTGGGTCCAGTCACAGTGAGATTGAGACTTCTTCCTACCATGGGTATTCATCCAGTCTTTCATGTCTCTTTGGTGAAGAAAACCTCCCCTCATGTTAGAATCACGAAACCTCCTCCCTCACTCCTCCTTCAAGGACATGAGTATGAGGTCAAAGGGGTTTTGGACTCTAAGTTTCGTTCTAACAGATTGTTTTAAATGATTGACTGGAAGGGATATGGCCCTGAGGATCGTTCCTGGGAATTAGCTGACAATGTGCATGCTCCTCAGTTGGTTATTATTAAGGAAGTGAGCAACCCGGAATACCCTTGAGGGCTTGGGTAAGTAAATATAGAAAGGTAAAGATGCCTTCAAGGGACTTTGTTCAATCTAAGTTTTGTTATTTAAAATTAATATGAGAAGAACCAATTTATCGTCCTTACAATGAGTGAATCAAAACTGATCAAATTGTGTTGTCAACATGAAACATATAAACAAAGACACAGGGTGTATACGAAAAAAGTGTTTTTATCAAATAATTCATTGAGAAAAATCAGCTTCATATACAGACAAATAAGCGAATAAGATTTTAGGACTGTGGGTACACATAAAAATAAATTGCTAAGTGACTCAACAGAACCTAAAAAACACCTATCCCAAAGCACATTGAGTAAAACAAAGCAAGGGATGAAGTGCAAAGTCGACGTTTCGGTTTCTTAGCAGTTATTTGATGAAACCATCCTCAGGACTGTAATCAGTTCAGATCTGTATAGAAATATTGTAGTCTGCAAGTTAAAAGATATTTACAGTTACAATATTACATTGGCTATATTCAACACACCCTGGTGACAAAACAATTACACTAAACTGTAGCGACAAAAGACATTATATTTACAACATATACGTGAACATAAAGTTCATGCTTCTAAAGACAATATCACTTTGTGGTTCATTAATTTAAAAGACAACAAGCATTGCATTGGTTTAATCTGTCCACAATAAACATTTACTTCTCATGTTCTATTTGTAGTAAAATCAAAAACATTCTAGAACCATTTTGTGTTCAAACAAACCATTTAACTCTTGGGTTGAAAGACCTATATTACATCAGGGTCATTGTATCCATATCAAACAAATGGGCGCATACATTAAATCATTGCTATGACGACTTCATAGTTGTAAATCTATATGTTCAGCATTAATGCGAAATCATTCAGTTGAAGAAATTATATATAGGATGTTATATGAAACCCTTTATGAATCAGTAGTGGTGTCCATCTATTAGTCTAGGTCTGTATGCTTTGTAAATACCTGTTTGCGGATTATCGTCATGCGCAAGAAGATCTTGGAAGGATCACAGTATCCTAGGGACCTGACTGGAAATTAAGAACTTATATTTTAGATCTGTGTATTAGTGGTCACAAGAAAAAAACCTATTTAGATGTTAACCTCAGTTGGTTAAACATTTTCATTCTCAATTCCCGTCCAAGCCAAGACCAATGACTCGGTCTTTGAGAGGGGGTACCGTCAGGAATCACACTGTCAGCGCTTTGCAAGGAACACTGCCCTTCCAGGTTCTGAGAGACCCAGAGTGATAGTAAAACCAGGGATGGTTAATCTTTTGTTCGATCTTTATTAGAATGAAATTCCAAGATGGCCACCGGTATTGCCGCCGCTGGGGAGTAGGTATGTTCTAGTCTTTTGCTGAGTTGAGGAGCGAGCGCGCTGTACACTGCGGACTTCAAAAAGACTTCGTTGTGAGTGGCCGTTATTCTAGTGCGCTCACAGTTATAGAGAAAATTCTAGTTAGAAATTCGTGGGTGTAGATTTAGACACCATATCAGTTTGACCCTTAGTTAGGACACGTGAGTTATAGCAAGTGCTCCGTGTTCTTTGCATTTACAAGTTTTGTGAATACCTTCACTTGCAAGTTGTGAGTAGGATATTCTTCGTGTTAGAAGAGTGACCTAGCAGTGTTCTTCAGTCGCAGAACTTCATGACCAGAGGAGAAACTCTGTTGAGTTGTTCCTATCAAGAAAACTATCTAGTGAATAGAGAATTCCAAGCTACGTATCTCTCTTCAGTTCAGTGGTTCGAGGTGAGGTGGTTGGAAACTTCATCAACGGACATTGAAACCTCAGAAGAAGAAGAAGTAAGACTTTTCTAACCCTTCCTTGCACAGAGCTTCTGAGTACTCTACCTGCCAGAACTTTCCCCTTGCGCTAACCCTGTACTTTCCTTCCTCTTTACCTTCCCTTGTTTCTTTTTGCACGTTACGTCGAGAGTACTGGCGTCTGTAACACAGTGACAATTAAAATCGTACATTCCTTTACAAGAGAATCAACCAATGAAGAAGGTAGAGTAAACCATCCACCCAGAGTATAATATAGAGAATACCACAAGTGTAAGTTACTTAATTTGACATTCTTTCTTCCAGAAATATCTATCTCTTCATTGGTAGCTACTCACAATCACATACAGAGAGAAGCAAGACTCAGAAGACAGCTGGTAGGATAGATTTGTATTAGAATTGTCATTCAGGAATTATAACAAGGAAGTAGTTGAGTTGTCTTCCTCCCTTTCTGTGTGCATTAGGAACCTGAGTGCAGTCCCGAATCCATATCGTATCTAGAAGTACTAGTGGGTGCCAGCTGTTGTCGGAGTGTCACTCTTTTCTGTCCAATTCTCCTTTCCCCGTCTCTGGTGCAGTTGCTTGGCCAAGCGGCATAAACCAAGGGGGGGCATTGGGAGCAAGCATCAGTTCTGCTTCTGCGAAGAATCTGGGACCTGACACAGCACACCAGGTAACTTCAGTGAGGGCCACAGGGCTGTGTTGCAGAGTGGTAGTCCGAGACCACGCCCCTTTTTACACCACTCTGCAACACAGCTCTGTGGCACTTACTGGAGGTAGCTGGTGGGCAAGTTGGCCCCCAGGGACCCTCAGGACTCACAGGGATTTAATCCCCAATTTACAATGCACCAGGGGGGCACGTTTGCACAGTGGTGCAGTGAGGAGGCATGACCTGATGTGACAAGTGTGCAAACGTGCCCTGGGGCACATTTTAAGTTGGGAGATTAAGTCCCCTTGAAATCCTGAGGGTCCCTAGGGGCTAACTAGCCCACCAGGTACCTCCAGTAAGCGCCAGGGAGCTGGCTTGCAGAGTGGTGTAAAAAGGGGGCGTGGTCTTGGACCATAGGAGGCGTACTTGCACCATGTACTTTTCCGATTACTCTGCCAAAAGCCAAGCACTTATAAATACACCATGCACTCTCTGTGCAGTACTTTAATCATCTGGTCACTACCTATGTACTAATACAATGACCCAGGAACTAACACATGCACTGCTGCAATTACCTGGGCACTATCCATGCAGTCCAGTCATCTCCCTGTCACTTCTTATACACACCTCCAATCACCCAGTCACCATCATGTACTTATCAAATCACTCCGCCAAAACCTAAGCACTTATAAAATGACAATGCACTCTCCTTCCAGTACTCTAATCAACCAGTCAGTCCCCATGTACTTATGCATTGTCCCAGGCACTAACACATGCACTGCTACAATACCCCGGTACACTACCCATGCAAACCTCTAACCACCTACACACTACTGATTCACTACTCCAATTCGCCAGGTAGTACCCATGCACTCTAGAAATCCCTCTGTCACTACCCATGTACTCCTCCAATCACCCATCCAGCATCATGTACTTATCCAATCCCTCCACCAAAACCCAAGCACTTATACATTTACCCTGTACTCTCCTTGCAGTACTTTAATCATGCAGTCACTACCCACTTACTCATGCAATGACTGAGGAACTGACACATACACTGTACAATCCCCTGAGCACTACCCATGCAGACCAGCCATCACCCTGTCACTGCTTTTGCACTCCTCTATTCACCCAGTCATTACCATGTACTTATCCAATCACTCTGCCAAAATCTAAGCACTTATAAATTCCCCATGCTCTCTCTTTATCACTCTAATCATCCAGTCATTATCCATGTACTCATGCAATGACTCAGGCACTATCTTATTCACTGCTACAATTCCCTGAGCACTACCCATGCAGTCCAGCCATAGCCCAGCCAGCACCATGTACTTTTCCAATCACTCTGCCAACAGCCAAGCACTTATAAATACACCATGCACTCTCCATGCAGTACTCTAATCATCCAGTCACTACTCATGTACTCATGCAATTACCCAGGCACTAACACATGCACTGCTACAATCCCCTGTTTTATGTTATGTTATTTAATTGTATGAGGCGCTCAGCTACCCAAGGGTTTCCCGGCGCCACCTGAAAAGAGGTCAGAAACAGATAAGGATGGAAGCCTGTGCACTACCCATGCAGTCCAGCCATTGCGCTGTCAGTACCCATGCACTCCTTCAATCACCCAGTCAACACCATATACTTTTTCAAATACTCCACCAAACCCCAAGCACTGATAAATTCACCTAGCACTCTCCTTGCAGTACTCTAATCTTCCAGTACCCATGTACTCGTGGAGTGACCCAGACTCCAACACATGCACTGCTACTATTCCCTGAGCACTACCCATGCAGTCCAGCCATTTTCCTGTCATTGCCAATGCACAACTCCAATCACCCATTCACCAAAATGTACTTATCAACCACTCTGCCAAAATCCAAGCAATTATAAATTCACCATGCGCTCTCCTTGCAGTACACTAGTCATCTAGTCATTACCCATGTACTCATGCAATGACCCAGACACTAACACATGTACTTCTAGAAATCCTCTGTGCACTACCCATGCAGACCTCTAACCACCTACACACTACTGATTCATTCCTCCAATTACCCAGGTAGTACCTATACACTCCAGCAATCCTTCTGTCACTACCCATGCACTCATCTGATCGCCCATCAGTATCCAATCACTCAACCAAAACCCAAGTACTCATACATTCACCATGCACTCTCATTGCAGTACTCAAAT
The DNA here is from genome assembly GCF_964263255.1 of Lissotriton vulgaris. Classification (NCBI taxonomy): domain Eukaryota; kingdom Metazoa; phylum Chordata; class Amphibia; order Caudata; family Salamandridae; genus Lissotriton; species Lissotriton vulgaris. Next base: position 1,290,318,609 of record NC_141689.1, on the reverse strand, counting down.
CATCCAATCAGTACCCATGTACTCATGTAATGACCCAGACACTAACACATGCACTGTTAAATCCCCTTAGCACTACCCCTACAGTCCAGCCACTGTCCTGTCAGTACCCAGCCACTCCTTTAATCACCCAGCAAGCACCATGTACTTATCCAATCACTCCACAAAAACACAAGCACACACAAATTCACCATGCACTCTCCATGCAGTACTCTAATCTTCTAGCCAGTACCCATGTACTCATAGAATGACCCAGGCACTAACACATGCACTGCTATATTTCCCCTGAGCACTACCCATGCAGTCCACCATTTAAGTGTCACTGCCTATGCACTCCTTCAATCAACCATTCACCACCATGTACTTATCCAATCACTTTAAAAAAAATCCAAGCACTCATGAATTCATCATGCACTCTCTTTGCAGTATTCTAATCATCCAGTCAGTACCCATGTGCGTATGCAATGGCCCAGGCACTAACACATGCACTAATACAATCCCCTGTGCGGACCCACGCTTGGTCGCTTGGAGAAACCGCAGTCGCTAACTGCAATGCGTACAAGTACTTAGGTGTTATGTTTGACAAATGGGGCCAATTTAAGACCCAGCTTAAAACCATCAAAAGGAAAGGAATGGTGATTGCGACAACGCTAAGGATCCTCAAAACAAAATTGACTGGACCAAAATTTGCCCCACTTCTTCGCGTTGCACAATCAAGAATCCCATCAACAGTAACATACGGCAGCGAGGCAGGAATGCTTCATTGCTGCATACCACCATGGCAAAGGCTTATAGAGTAATTTTAAATCTCCAGCCATATACCTCGACAGCACAGATTCGCCTAGAGCTTGGTCTAACAAAGCAACTTCATGCAAGCCGAGGTTCGTACATCAAGTGCTGGCACAAAATCAAAAATTCCGCCAGGAATACACTGAACCATCATCTCTGGCAGGAACTTTGTAGCACATCCATCACGCCGGCCAAAACATATTTGGACGAATCACTAGCCGCCACAGGACTAGGTGAACTATGGGAAATTCCGACAACGCACATGCACTTTAAGCGCATCGTAAACAAGGTTATTAAAAAAGTTTCATTCACAGAAGACAAAGCCACATTTGCTCACAGGAGTCACACATAGATGGCTCTGTGCAGCTACAAACTTCCTGGTAAACAAGCATACTTTGAATTGGGCTACTCTAGGAAGTCTAAAGAGGCCTTTCTAAAACACAGGTTGGGAATCCTGACAGCAAAACCTCATCTTCCACCATGACTGAGAACGAACTATGGGAATCTGTGCCGGTTATGAGGAGTAGGGAAAGAGGACATTGAACATATAATATGCTCCTGCATTAAATTAAAAGAAGAAAGGGTATGTCTCCTTAAAACTCACTTTAATGAATGTGGCATACTCACTCGGAGACAAGCAGTACTCGCTTGTTTCAACCCAAGGGACCCACAATTAAATGGGAAGCTAGTCAAGTTCCTATCTCAAGTTGCTGCTAAGCAAAGGTCCAGCGGACTTGAAACTCGCACATAGACAAATGAAGCTCCAAGGAAAACGAACCATGGACTTACTGCACTTTTTTAACATTCATGCATGCCCTGGCACATAAAGCCTTTATTTACAGTCTATTGATGGAATAAAAATTTAATCAAAATGTTTTATCAGAAATGTATTTTTGTAATGATTGTAACTAATCAAAAACAATACATTTTTTACTTACTTACTTACCTACCCTGTGCACTACCCATGCAAACCTCTAACCACCTACACACTTCTGATTTACTCGTCCAATTTCCCAGGTAGTACCCACGCAATCGAGCAATCCCTCTGTCACTACGTATGCACTCCTCCAATCAACAGTCCAGTATCCTGTACTTATCCAATCACTCCGCCAACACCCAAGCACTTATAAAATCACCATGCACTCTCCTTGTACCACTCTAATCATCCAGTCACTACTCATGCACTCATGCAATGACCCAGGTACTAAAACATGCACTGCTACAATTCCCTGAGCACGTACTCATGCAGTCCAGGCATCTCCTTGTCACTACTCATGCACTCCTCCAATCACCCAGCAGGCACTATGTACTTATCCAATCACTCCGCCAAAACCCAAGCACTTATTAATTCACAAAGCACTCTACTTGCAGTACTCTAATCTTTCAGTACCCATTTACTCATGGAATGACCCAGGCTCTAACACATGAACCAATACTATCCCCTGATCACTACCCATGCAGTCCAGACATTTGCCTGTCATTGCCAATGCACAACTCCAATCACCCATTCACCAAAATGTACTTAATCAACCACTCTGCCAAAATCCAAGCACTCATAAATTCACCATGCATTCTCTTGCAGTACACTAGTCATCTAGTCAGTACCCATGTACTCATGCAATGACCCACACACAAACACATGTACTTCTACAATCCCCTGTGCACTACGCATGCAGACCTCTAACCACCTACACACTACTGATTCACTCCTCCAATTACCCAGGTAGTGCCCATGCACTCCAGCAATCCTTCTGTCACTACCCATGCACTCGTCTGATCGCCCATCAAGCATCATGTATCCAATCATTCAACCAAAACCCAATTACTCATACATTCACCATGCACTCTCCTTGCAGTACTCAAATCATTCAATCAGTACCCATGTACTCATGCAATGACCCAGATACTAACACATGCACTGTTAAATCCCCTTAGCACTATCCCTGCAGTCCAACCACTGCCCTGTCAGTACCCAGCCACTCCTTCAATCACCCAGCAAACACCATATACTTATCAATCACTCCAGAAACACACACGAAGTTATAAATTCAGCATGCACCCTCCTTACAATACTCTGAGCTTCCAGTCAGTTCCCATGTACTCATAGAATGACCCAAGCACTAACACATGCACTGCTATAATTCCCCTGAGCACTACCCATGCAGTCCATTCATTTACCTGTCACTGCCTATGCACTCCTCAAATCAACCATTCACCACCATCTACTTATCCAATCACTTTGCCAAAATCCTAGCACTTATAAATTCATCATACACTCTCCTTGCAGTATTCTAATCATCCAGTCAGTACCCATGTGCGTATGCAATGGCCAAGACACTAACACATGCACTAATACAATCCCCTCTGCACTTCGTATGCAGACCTCTAACCACCTACAAACTACTGATTCATTTGTCCAATTATCCAGGTAGTACCCATGCACTCCAGCAATCCCTCTGTCACTACACATGCACTCCTCCAATCACCAGTCCAGTATCATGTACTTATCCAATCACTCTGCCAAAACCCAAGCACATACAACATCGCCATGCCCTCTCCTTGTAGCACTCTAATCATCCAGTGACTACTCATGTATAAATGCAATGACCCAGTCACTAACACATGCACTGCTACACTTCTCTGAGCACTACTCATGCAGTCCAGGCACCTCCTTGTCACTACTCATGCACTCGTCCAATCACTCAGCCAGTACTTTATACTTATCCAATCACTCCACCAAAACCCAAGCACTTATAAATTCACCATGCACTCTCCTTGCAGTACTCTAATCTTCCAGTCAGTACCCACGTACTCATGGAGTGACCCAGGCACTAGCAAGTACACCGCTTCAATCCCCTGAGCACAACCCATGCAGTACAGCCTTTTCCCTGTCATTGCCTATGTACTCCTCGAATCAACCATTCACCACCATCTACTTATCCAATCACTTTGCCAAAATCCAAGCACTTATAAATTCATCATACACTCTCCTTGCAGTATTCTAATCATCCAGTCAGTACCCATGTGTGCATGCAATGGCCCAGACACTAACACATGCACTATTACAATCCCCTATGCACTTCCTATGCAGACCTCTAACCACTACAAACTACTGATTCACTCGTCCAATTACCCAGGTAGTACCCATGCACTTCAGCAATCCCTCTGTCACTATGCATGCACTCCTCCAATCACCAGTCCAGTATCATGTACTTATCCAATCACTCCGCCAAAACCCAAGCACATATAACATCACCATGCACTCTCCTTGTAGCACTCTAATCATCCAGTGACTACTCATGTATTCATGCAATGACCCAGTCACTAACACATGCACTGCTACACTTCTCTGAGCACTGCTCATGCAGTCCAGGCATCTCCTTGTCACTACTCATGCACTCCTCCAATCACCCAGCCAGCACTTTGTACTTATCCAATCACTCCACCAAAACCCCAGCACTTATAAATTCACCATGCACTCTCCTTGCAGTACTCTAATCTTCCAGTCAGTAGCCACGTACTCATGGAATGACCCAGGCACTAGCAAGTACACCGCTTCAATCCCCTGAGCACAACCCATGCAGTACAGCCCTTTCCCTGTCACTGCCTATGCACATCTCCAATCACCCATTCACCAAAATGTACTTATCGACCCACTCTGCCAAAATCCAAGCACTTATAAATAAACCATGCTCTCTCCTTTCATTACACTAATCATCTTGTCAGTACCCATGTACTCATGGAATGACCCAGGCACTAACACATGCACTGCTACAATCCCCTGTGCACTACCCAGGCAGACCTCTAACCACCTACACACTACTGATTCACTTCTCCAATTACCCAGGTAGTACTCATGCACTCCATCAATCCCTCTGTCACTACCCATACAATTCTCCAAATACCCGTCAAGCATAATGCACTTATCCAATCACTCCACCAAAACCCAAGCAGCTATAAAATCACCAAATACTGTCCTTCCGGTACTCTAATAATTTGGTCACTACCCATGTACTCATGCAATGACCCAGGCACTAACACATGCACTGCTACAATCCCCTGAGCACTAAGGATGTAGCCCATCCATCTCCTTGTCACTACCCATACACTCCTCTAATCACCCAGCAAGCACAATGTACTTATCCAATCTCTCAGCCAAAACCCAAGCACTTATCAAATTCATGATGCACTCTCCTTGCAGTACTCTGATCATCCAGTCAATACCCATGTACTCATGCATTGACCTAGGAACTAACTCATGGTAAATACTGGAGAGGTCATTCTAATCACAGGGGTACCTCAATGTATGTTGTTCCCTATTGTATGTAGGTGATTTTACAGTATTCTAAGTGTCTTTTAGCATAGCACTGGCTCTAGGCCTGGTTAGTCAGAGTCAGTTACCACCACTACCTGTCAGCAAAAAGTTGGGGGCACAGGAGGAGTTTCTGCTCCTCTGTTGGTTCTTTGCGCACATCTCTTGCTTCTTTATGCACTTTTCTTCATCTTTCTGGACTTCTGTTGCCTCTTTCTGCATGTATCTTGCTTCTTTCTGCACTTTTCTTCCTCTTTCTTCACATGTCCTACTTTTGTAGGCATAGGTAGAAATTACTATTTGTAACACCTTTAACGTTCACTGAAAAAAATATGTTTCAGGGACGTTATAATTAGACATTAACACTTTAAAAATCCTTAGAAATTCACAGACAAAAACACAGGTTTCTGGGACGTTATCTGTAGTTGGACATTTCACTCGTACAAAAACAGAGAACTTCGGCCATTAAAGTTGGTTCAGCTATCTGTAACTCACGCCCCCACAGTGTATTGCTGATGACGTCACATATTACATCATTCATTACATGGTCAGTGACATCACTTATGACATCACTGATGATATCTCAAATGACATCACTGATTACATCACTGATGACATCATCCACGTCATAATCTGATTCACCTTCTCAAACCCTAATATAACCTTTGATACACCCACTCTAAAATATAGACTACCATTTTCAAAACCATAGACACACCAATACCAGTTAGTACATACCCACTCACTAATTCCTTGGTCTACACACACATCCACTCATTCACCCATACAGTCACTCATGCATGCAGTCAACCATCATTACGGCATTATCATATGCACTCACATATCTATACAGACTCTCACACACCGCCACTCATCCATAGAGTTACTCACACACCTAGTCAGTAATGCAAAGAATCAATCACACTCCCATTTACTCACCTATACAGTTATACACACACCACCTCACTTATTAAAAAATATATTAACACATACTTACACTCTTATACAATAACTAATACAAGCGCACACTGATCCATACAGTCACTATCACAATCACTTGCTCTCAAATATAGTCAAGTATACACGATGTTGCCTCTAAACTCCACAGTGATTATTATAAATTTTGAAACCGGACTTTTCATCTAAGGCACACTGGGGCATTTTAACATTGTGAATTGCTGAAAAGACACAGAACCCACTGAAGAGAGGAATCTGCACCACATGTACTACAATTCCCAGCCTGCATATGATAGAAATTAAGCTCACCTGTAAGGCCCAGCAAAAGGGCGATTTTTATTCAGCATGCAGAGAGGAGAAAATATGTGTGAGCGCTTCTGTGGATCAACAGCTTATGCCTATGAATAAAGGGCAGGGGCCCCGAAAAGCGTCAGGCAAGAAGATAAGCTTTTGTAATGCAATATGCTGGTTTTATTGAATAAAGCTTCGTAATGAAGAAATCACTGTTGGGGGCGTCTGCACATCTGGGTGAGTTTTAGTTGGATTGTACATGGCAGCCTGGCCGTGGAGGACTGCCCCATCACTAAAATGGTAATGTGAGGCTGCAGGGGCATGGCAAGATTTTGCCTCTAAACAGTACAGTGATTATTATATATTTTGAAACTAGACTTTTCATCTGAGGCACACTGGGGCATTTTAACATTGTGAATTGCTGAAAAGACACAGAAACACTGAAGGGAGGAACCTGCGCCACATGTACTACAACTCCCAGAGTGCATATGATATAAATTAAGCTCACCTGTGAGGCCCAGCAAAAGGGTGATTTTTACTCAGCATGCAGAGAGGAGAAAATATGTGTGAGCACTTCTGTGGATCAACAGATTATGTCTATGAATAAGGGGCGGGGGCCCTGAATTACGTCAGGCAGGAAGAAAAGCTTTTGGAATGCAAAATGCTGGTTTTATTGACTAAAGCTTTGTAATAAAGAAATCACTGTTGTAGGCGTCTTCGCATCAGGGCGAGTTTTGGTTGGAGATATATATATATATATATATATATATATATATATATATATATATATATATATATATATATATTACCTACTGGCGGTCGCCAGTAGGTAGTTATAGTTAGGATTTTTTTCAATGTTAAATCTCAAAATTCTATTTGCAATAACTTCGGCGCCGGTTGACGAATCTGCCTGAAAATTTTCCTAAAAATGGCCTCGTGGAGCTCCAGTCCTTCCCTGAAAGTTTGGGGGGGATGCGTCAAGCGGGGGCCGAGATAAAAGGGGGGTCCCAAAACGCGTTTTCCCCATGTTAATTTCCATAGGGCGGTCGATGTTACTTTTAGCCCGAACGGCTGAATGGATTTCCACCTAATTTGTCAAAATTGTAGGGACTGGTAGCCCGATGTGCCTTTGCTATGTCTCGAGATATGTGCTCCAGTGGATTTTGAGTAATTTAGGTTCAAAAAAATATATATATCTAGAGCCGCGCCCTGGTACCCGCGCAGGGGAGCGCTCAAAGCGCGCCACCCGACTTGCGTACGGAAAGCTGATTGGCTCTCGAGTGTCTGTAAACATTCGAAACAGTCCGCAGCGGCCGCCACCTTGTACCTCGGTAGGATTGAGGTGGTATAAATCAAAGGGGGAAATGAGCAAAAGGGGGCAGGGTACACCCCCCCTGACCCCTTAGGTTTGATGTGGGGGTCATAAAAGGGCCGTACGGGGCAAAAAAAAATAAATTAATTAATTTGCGCCTGGGGAGCGCCTGGTACGCGCACCGGTGAGCGTACGATTGAGAAAAAGAATGACATTTTAAAAAAAAAAAATAGCATTTTTTTATAAATTGGAGGTAGTTCTGAAAAGAACTTTTTTTTGTTTTTGTTGTTTTAGATTTTTTTTATACTTTTTGAAACGATTTTATATTTTTTTGGATTTTTTACAGGGGAAAAACAAAAACAGGGATTCAAAAAATGCTCAACAGGAGCAAAAAAATGAGAAAATTTAGGGACGGGGAGAGCATTGGTGTTCCTGTTTCTTTATTGCAATGAGTTCAACGCTCTGCTCCCCGTAACATAGTTCGTCACAGTCCTTGCATAAAAATTTTATTCCTGCAAATACCGGCTGGACGTTAGGGACCATTCTTGCACGTGTTGAACCTGAAGGTGTTGCTCCACCAGTGGAGGTGCTGCTGCCATCTCTTCGTGCCTTCTCTGCCAGCTCCCTGACACTCTCCCTGGAGTAATTGTTGGGGTGTCTTCTTTTGACATGCCTAATTAAATTGGCATTTCCAAAGCTGTATTGCCTCTGGATAAAATACTTCCACATATTTTACAAGTTACTTTACTTGCATTAACTTTTTTTTGTCCTTCAGGGATGTCATAAAATTTCCAGATGAAGTGGTTCTTTGTTTTCTGGTGAGGAGGGTCCTCTTGCACAAATCCATCTGAATCACTACTGGATGACTCCCTTGCAGTCATTGCTGTAGATCAGGAAAGTAATGAGTTCAAAATTCACAAAACACCTCTTGCTCTCTCCAAGTGCAAATCAATAGTGAGAGAAATGGGTGGGTTTCTCTAAATTTAGAAAAAAATAATTATTGAACCAATGAAAAGTGTTATCTACAGGTCACATGACCATGGGCTTCATCATTATGAAACCAAAACTGTTATGAACCAATGAAAAGTGTTATTTTCTGGTCACATGACCCGACGCGCTTACGCGACGCGCTGCGGGGCGTGGCCGGAGGCGCGCCGCGTAAGCGTGTCAGACGCCTAGGTTGCGCGATCGTATTCGCTCGAGTGCTTCCGGGTGCGCTTACGCCGTGCATATCACGCGGACGCGGCTACGCGATACGTCACGATCATGTTTTCGTTCGCGATATTGCCGCTCTCAGGACGCTTCCCGGAGCGCGCCTCGGGACGCTTTATAGAAGTACGCTTTTCGGGGCGCTCCCCGGGGCGCGCATCAGGAGCGCACAAAAAAAAAAAAGGGAAATTGTAGGGACAGGTAGCCCTATTCTGAAGTGCTTTTTACGAAAATTAACTTTGGAAAAAAATGTATTGTGCTACATTGGGCTTTATATATGTTAGAGCAAAAATGTAGCCCAAATGTAGCCCAATGTAGCCCAATGTAGCCCAAAGATGGCCACCAGAGACAAAAAAAAAAATATAGCTCAAATATAGCCCAACTGTAGCCCAATGACAGAATGTATCAGAGTGTTCTAAACAACTAGAGCGCTAACAGTCTTACTTATGAAGTGAGACTTATAGTTAGGAATTTAAAAAACCTATGAAATTCACTGAAAAAACCATAGGTTTCACACCAGTTATAGTTAGGAATTAGCATTTAAAAAACCTATTAAATTCACTAAAAAAAACATAGGTTTCACATCAGTTATAGTTAGCTGGAAAATTTTACTGACATAAAACCATTGAAATTCAACATTATAGTTAGTTGGACTCACTATAACTTGCGCGTGTAATGCACTGCTGATGACGTCACATATTACATCACTCATGACATGGTCAGTGACATCACTCATGACATCACTGATGACACCATCCAGTGAATGTGTGGCTTTCTGAAAAATAAATATATTTTATATATGTATATGTAAAGGTCGATGGAACAATAAATGTTTAAATAAGTGTGTAAATGGATTTTTTTTTTTAAAAAAATGATTGCTTAACTGGTCAGTAAAATTTTCCAGCTAACTATAACTGATGTGAAACCTATCCTTTTTTTAGTGAATTTAATAGGTTTTTTAAATGCTAATTCCTAACTATAACTGGTGTGAAACCTATGGTTTTTTCAGTAAATATATATATATATATATATATATATATAATTTTCAGGAAAATGGCACATTTTGTTTCTGAGCGTCCCCTGAAAGTTTGGGGAGTTTCGTGAAGCGGGGGCCGAGAAAAAAGGGGGGTCACAAAACGTGTTTTTAACATTGAGTTTTCCATAGGGCGGTTGGACTCACTTTTAGCTCGAACGGCTGAATGGATTTCTATGAAACTTGGCAAAATTGTAGGGACTGGTAGTCCGATGTGCCTTTGCTAGGTCTCAAGATATGTGCTCCAGTGGATTTTGAGTATTTTAGGTTCAAAAAAATATACATATCTGTGACAGCGTCCCGGTTAGCGCCCCTGTTTGCGTACCAGATACGCAACGGAACTTTGCGAGGAGAAGCGAATTGGCTCTCCGGTGATTGTCAACATTCTAAACAGTTCGGAGCGGCCGCCATCTTGTCTCTCGGTAGGATCGAGAGACAAGAGGTGGACATAAATGAAGGGGGAAATGAATAAAAGGGGGCAAGGTAGACCCCTCCTGACTCCCTACGATTGATGTGGGGGCTATTTAAGGGACCCGCGGGGCAAAAAAAAAAAAATGTTTTTGATTTTTCGCGGTGGAAGCGCTACCCGGTACGCGAACCGGGTAGCTCACCGGTAGCGTAACGGGAGTCCGCCATCATATGTTTCGGACAAATTTAGTCATAAGATGGAGGATAACCAACGTTGTTCTTTCCTCTTAGTCCTCCTCTTTGTTTTTTTTTCCCCACACTCTTCTTCTGCATGATAGTTGATAAATTCGTTCCCTCACCTCCATTCCCACTCCCTCACTCCCATAACTCCTTTCCTCCCTCACTTTGCTTACTGTATTTTTACTCTGATACCTCACTCTCCCTTAGCAGTTCTTGACTGTCCCTCACTCCCTTTCCCTCACTTGCCTTCCTTCACTCCTTCACTCACTCACTTTCTTTCATTCTCCTACTGCATGAATTACAAATGAAAAAGAATAATGTGTCAAAGAATTTTAAATTTCTAAATATTTTGGCTCTCATTTTTAGGGTGAATTATAATTTCCTCCAAAGTATTTGCAACAGCCTCCTTCAATTGCTCCATTTTATTTGTTTTTTTTTTGCCTGTAAATTGCAGAAAAAAAATAACTTTAATTTATCGTTTTCAGTAGTACCTAATATGAAACTACCTTTATCAAGCATTTAGTTCTTTGCAATTAATATGGACAAATTTGATCATACAGTTTTTAAAGCTATATCAGTAGAGATAATGCGCTGTAGGGGTGAAGTTGATACAGGTTTTTCTGAGTTTTTATCAGTGAAGTTATCTTTGGGCAGTGTATAGTAACAGGCAGGAACTGAACAAAAGAAGAACTGCATGTAATGAAGCCTAACAACTCAATCCATAACTATAACTGAGGGACAGTACATAACTAACAGAAAACTTTTTTAAAAAATAACTTTAGCTGCACAACATATTTCCCCTTAGAAACTATCAACTTACCTGTGGCAAAGTGTTTCAGGTTTCCCTGCAAATGGTTCTTAAATGTACCTCAGGGAGTACCAGTCAAAATGGCTGTCTTTCCCTCCTATTTTTCATATATATTCATGTTGCAAACCAATCAAATGTCAGCACATAAAAATACAACTTGATAGTAATGTTATCATTGGTTGAAAATGTCAACTCTTTCTAATGTGTTTTTGCCATGTAATTTACCTCAGGATATTTAGACAGGGCTACAACTTGAATGGCTCTATGGAATTCCATTAAATTTGGGAAAATGGTAGGGACTGGTATGTAGTAGGGACTATTCAAAATTTGGTGAAAGTGTCTCCAGTGCTTTTTTGGTACATTAACTTCCCACATTTTTTTTGCTGCATGTGCCGTTGCGCGCCCCGGTTCATGCACCGGGTAGCTTACCGGCAGCGTAACGGGAGTCCGCCATCTTGCGTTAAGGTCTAATTTGGACACAAGATGGAGGATAAATAATGCTGGGATTGTGTAAAAGGGGGCAAGGGAGACATATCCTGACCCCCTAGGTTTTGTGAGGGTGGATGAGGAGGCCCATATATGCCCCGAAAAAAACAAATTTTTAAAAGAATTTCGCACGGTTAGCGCCCGGTGCGCGAACCGGGTAGCGCTCCGGAAAGCGTAAATCTTGAAAATTAGTGAAAAAAAGTTACATTGTAAATTTATTTAGAGTGATAATAGTTAGAGTAGCTCTGAAAAGAGCTTTTGGGTCTGTGGAAGATTTAGGTACTTATACGTAGGTACCAATACACAGTCTTAAATTCTGGATGAAAACTCTGTTCCCCTCATCTGAGAAGTGCACACCATCTCCTCTGTAGATATCTTGCATGTAGTAATGCAAGTTATTGTTGTAGATGGAGCCCATTCCATGGTCTCTCATGTAAGCTGAAACAGACTTATTTACATGCTTCCTCGCTTTCTCAATTTGTGGACAAAATTGATTGGACCACCTCCATTTCTGTCTTTGGCATATATTTGAATATACCAAGGCAGTTTGAGGAAAAAGTGCCATCAATTGCTCAAGGGTGTCCTTTAAAAGCATTTCCAGACCTACCCCAGTCAAAGTGCCCAAATCATTTCCTCCACAGTGCACTATTAAGAGGTCAGGGTTTGGCAAATGCAAAAGGATTTTCACCAATGGTATCAATTGGTGACATCTCAATCCTCTCTGGCCAATCCAGTTGATTTCCACATTTTGTAAATTGAGGTTGTGTAAATTTCTGTTATCAGCATACCTGTGAGCCCAGTGGATGTAACTATGTCCAAGAATCCAGACAGAAAACATGGTGAGAGGTGGTTCTGCTGCAGTCAGATGAAGTGTGGGAATGAAATGGCAGTTGAAACAGTAGGAGTTTGTAATGAAAAAAACTGTGGAGTTTCAGTGCTAATGATTCAGTAGCAGTGATTGGTAGATTTTGATTGCTGAAAAGATAAAGTTAGGGTGCATGGATGTGTTCTTTGAAAGATGTAATTCGAATGGTTAAGAAAAAATCATTTTAAGAAACATTGCACTGGATAAGCAGGTGTACTGAGAGTTCAGAGTTCAGTTGAAACATTGTTGTGTGAACTTGTAAACATGAGAGGTCTGTCAGGAGGTAGTTGCTATGGAAAAAAGGCAGAAAGGGCAGAGGGGGGAAGGGTGTTGATTTAAAAAAAAGTGAGGGAAGAGTTTTGATTGGGTGACATGAGAGATATGTGTGATGAATTACAGCATTTCTGTGCCATTTTTGGTTGCAGCCTCTGGAGTGCATACCCTTTGCTCTGCTAAAGAAAAATTGGTGTTTGTCTGAGACTGTTTTGAAACTCAAAAAGCATTTGCTAAGGTGAGAAAAGATTAATTTAATTTAGATAGAGACTAGCATGGTTTAGGGAGAAAATTAGGAAGCAAGTAGTGTATTTGAAATGTTGCTTTGTGTCAAGTGTTTTACAAAAAGATTTTGTTCTTAGAGAAATTGTAATTGAAGATAATGTGAAGTATTAGTACTGACAGGGTGTGCTTGTACATAGGAGCTGTGCTGTGTTTTCAAATTATGACTTGAAAATCGTTTTTAAGGAAAAGGAATGCTTTTTAAATTTATGAGAAGGATAAAATGGTGTCTGCTTCTTTAAACAAATATTTCACTTCCCCCATGAATCTGGGAGAATAATTTGCTTACTTGATGTGTTTTAAAATGTTTCTTGAAGTCATTTAGGGTTCTTGATATGTACTGCTAGAGTTTCATAGCCAGCATGGGGCATATTTACAAGGCCTTTGAGCCACTTTCACATCATTTTGCCCATGTTAAAAGTGACGCAAAAATGGTGCAAGGGCCTTGTGAATACGCCCCCATGTGTGTTAGGGCATTTTAAGTCACTTCCCCATGAATCTGGGAGAATAATTTGCTTACTTGATGTGTTTAAAAACGTTTCTTGAAGTCATTTAGGTTTCTTGATATGTACTGCTAGAGTATCATAGCCAGCATGGGCCATATTTACTAGGCCTTTGAGCCACTTTCACGTTATTTTCCCCATGTTAAAAGTGACGCAAAAGTGGTGGAAGGGCCTTGTAAATGCGCCCCCATGTGTGTTAGGGTATTTTAAGTCACTTCCCCATGAATCTGGGAGAATAATTTGCTTACTTGATGTGTTTAAAAACGTTTCTTGAAGTCATTTAGGTTTCTTGATATGTACTGCTAGAGTTTCATAGCCAGCATGCACCATATTTAAAAGGCCTTTGAGCCACTTTCACGTCATTTTCCCCATGTTAAAAGTGACGCAAAAGTGGTGCAAGGGCCTTGTAAATACGCCCCCATGTCAGTTAGGGCATTTTAAGTCACTTCCCCATGAATCTGGGAGAATAATTTGCTTACTTGATGTGTTTAAAAACGTTTCTTGAAGTCATTTAGGTTTCTTGATATGTACTGCTAGGGTTTCATAGCCAGCATGGGCCATATTTACAAGGCCTTTGAGCCACTTTCACGTTATTTTCCCCATGTTAAAAGTGACGCAAAAGTGGTGCAAGGGCCTTGTAAATACGCCCCCATGTGTGTTAGGGCATTTTAAGTCACTTCCCCATGAATCTGGGAGAATAATTTGCTTACTTGATGTGTTTTAAAACGTTTCTTGAAGTCATTTAGGTTTCTTGATATGTACTGCTAGAGTTTCATAGCCAGCATGGGGCATATTTACAAGGCCTTTGAGCCACTTTCACGTCATTTTCCCCATGTTAAAAGTGACGCAAAAGTGGTGCAAGGGCCTTGTAAATACGCCCCATGTGTGTTAGGGAATTTTAAGTCACTTCCCCATGAATCTGGGAGAATCATTTGCTTACTTGATGTGTTTAAAAACGTTTCTTGAAGTCATTTAGGTTTCTTGATATGTACTGCTAGAGTCTCATAACCAGCAAGGGGCATATTTACAAGGCCTTTGAGCCACTTTCACGTTATTTTCCCCATGTTAAAAGTGACGCAAAAGTGGTGGAAGGGCCTTGTAAATACGCCCCCATGTGTGTTAGGGCATTTTAAGTCACTTCCCCATGAATCTGGGAGAATAATTTGCTTACTTGATGTGTTTTAAAAATGTGTTTTTTGACTTAAAATGGCTCAAAGGCTTTGTAAATATGCCCCATGCTGGCTATGAAACTCTAGCAGTACAAATCAAGAAACCTAATTGACTTCAATTAATGATTTTAAACACATCCAGTAAGCAAATTATTGTAGAAGCATTCCATTCCATTGCTACTATTTGTGGGTTTCAAATTTGTCTATGCTGCTAAATTACCGTAGGTAGAATTGACAACTAGTGTGTTAATTGTTTGCCTACTGTTATTGGTTAACTGTTTGGTAATAGTGGTTAATAACATTTTTTTTAAAAATTTACCACAGATTCAACTCAAGATCTTTTGAAAAATTCAAAAATGCCCTCAAGGCAAAGGAAAAGAAAAGAAGCAAAGTGACTTACACCCCATCTTGGTAAACCTTTGCAGCAGTCCTCTACAATAAAAACTTGTCAAGTCACCAAAAAAATTCCGGGTAAGACAACAAAATCTTTTTTAAGAAACATTTGCAGACGAAAAAGTATCACTACAGAACATGTTTTAGTCCAGAAAAAGAGAGCCAATTTAAACGGGAAGGAAAGGCCCCTCAAAAATGTTACTGCTAGAGCAGGAGATAACTCTGTGCATGGCAGTAGAAGGAAACATCAGTTTAGGGACATTCGTAGACGAATGTTCCGCAACAGGATAATTGGCAATATTAAGAAAGGACAACAGAAAGTGGCTTTTTATGAGAAAAAGAAAAATGTAGAGAAAATTATTGATCAGGCTTTCGAAATTAAGCGAAAGTTATTTATTTTGATAATCAATAGAATTATGAAACTAAACAAGGCAATTTATGATTTCAAATCAAATAGTAGATGGAAGAGAACAGTTAATCGTACTAATTTTTGTGAAGTTTTTTCAGGAGAATGGATGCATAGTTCAAGTTGTGAGGCATTTTTTAATGAGGAGAGTTACTTCCAGGACACTGATATGGTGCATGCAGTTGACACCAGTGGTCGAGCATATGAGATGAAAGACGGTTGTCCCGGTGAAAAAGAAAAACTTGTGTCAACAGAGGCAGAAGAGGTGTTAGGTGATGAAGTTTTGGGGAGACGTCCTAAGGGTCCAGTGTACACCTGGAAGTGTAGTAGTATTTGCAGTGTGCAACAGGATTCCATCAAGTTTCTTTGTGATTTTGTACGGACATTTAATAAGAAAAGTTTAAAACAGAAAATGAAGTTGTTGCAAGAATTAGATCCTTGTAGAGTGAGAGAAGTGACAGGTTTGCATGGTCATTCACTGGCTTGTCTTTCCAGGGGAGTATGCCAGAGTGTTTTTCATCATTTCAGGATGCTAGCAGTGCATCATAATAAAGTGAGGAAATTAGTGAGAATGTTGTATTATGCTAAGAGTCCAGCAATTATGCTTAAACAATTAAGCAGTGCTCTTTTGCATGGTTCTGAGGTAGATGTGAAGAATATTTGTAAAGAAATTGAGTTTTGTTACTTTGCTAGTAAAGAGAACAATGTTGAAATTGACCCAGTAGAAGAAGGTAATGTGGAAGAGAGTGTACAGATTTCCAGTACAGATAAGTTTCACAAGGAAATGTCCACGTTTACGGTGAAATCAAGTGAGAGGCCTAATTTCACTTGTGTGTGTTGTCGATGGACTTATTATAAGAATCAGACTAAGTTAGCGGATTTATATGCAAAAAGTGAAATGGAAAATAATAGTGAATGGAAGGATTTTGCAACATACTTGATGGTAGAAAATTGTTTTGATTTGGGATCGGATCAACGTATGTGTACTTATTGTTTTAACAAATTAAATCAAAACCGGATGCCTGCTAGAGCGGTTCATAATAATCTGGAATTGGTTGACATTCCTTCAGAACTGAAGGATTTAAATACTTATGAATCTATTTTGATACAAAGTGTCCATCCTATTTGTGCTATTGTTCGAATGGAGCCTAAAACAGGGAAATTGCCTCCTTCAGATTTACAGAGAGGATTAAAGGGAAGAGTTGTTTATTTGCCTCTAGATTTGAGGAAAAATATTGATACAATTGGTGTAGACAAAGTGGAAGAGGAACCTCTGGTTATCCTAGTTAATGGGGTTCCGACAAAGAGTAAGAAAATCTGGCAAGATTTAGTGGATGTTAGGAAAGTCAAAAAGGCAACATTGTATTTGATAAAAAACAATGAGTACTACAAGAATGTATGTGTTGCAGAAGAGGAACTAAGTGAAGAAGAGGACAGCGATTTGTGTGCTGGACAAATAGAGAAAGTAGATGTCTCTAAAAATGAAGAAATATATGAACATTATAGAGTTCATTCCAAAGTAGTCATGGGGAATGCTATTGAGTTGTTTCAAATGAAACAAGCCAAAGGGAGTCCCATTAGTGTTTGGGAGGAAAGTTTGGAAGCTCGGTGTTTGCCACAGTTATTTCCAACAGGTCGAGGAGGAAGATATTATGAGCGACTTGATCAAATTCCTGCTTCTGAATACCGGACTTTACGATTGTATGCAGAAGATCCTAGGTTTCGTCAATGCATTCCCTATTTGTTTCATCTACTGTATGAAAGTGATCTGTCTGGACTGTCTTATGCAGTGAACCACATCCTGAAAAGTGGTGTACAGATTCAAAATATCTCGGCAAAGGACTTTATGGATAAAGTCAATGTGCAAGACAGTATTTTGGATTCTCAGCCCGCAAGATCTTGTTGAGTCATCTTGAGACAGTGGACACGAATGAATACATTCAGGTTGAAACTGCCGACACCAGAGTTAGCGAGCCCCATAAGATATACAAAATAACATTGCTTATAGAGGGTGATAAGACTAGGAAAATAAGGGGTCTATTTTGGAATAAACTCTCAAAAGGCTATGATATTCTGTTAGCTGAAAAAGATTGGCCCCCAGAGTTTGTCAGGGAGTGCCCTCGTGGCGAAGAAATGATTATGCCTGCCTTCTCGAATCACATTCCGATTCACAAAAAATATACTTATGCAAGGAAATGGCCAGTAGCCCAGGCACCAGCAATATATAAAAATCATGTAGGATGGGATGAGGACTCTCCTCCTCACAAAATCCAGTTAAAAAATCAACCAGCTGCACAAAGGCAGTATCCCATTACGCAAGAAGCTAAAAAACAAGTCAGGGAGATTTTAGATCAACTTGAATACCAGGGGGTGATTGAAACATGCACCTCTCAAATGAACAATCCTTTGTTTCCTGTCTCCAAACCAGACAATTCATATCGTCTAGTTTTGGACTACAGACACCTTAATGCATGTTGCAAAACATTTGCAGTACAAAAATTCGCATAGTGCTGCACTAATGAATAACATAGTTAGGAAAAAATATAAAACAACATTAGACATATCTAATGGTTTCTTTTGTCAAAACATTGCACAAGAAAGCCGATACTTGACCGCTTTCTCAGTAATGGGGTCTCAGAAAAATTTCTGTAGGCTCCCACAGGGATTCAATAACAGCCCAGGACTTTTCTCAGCTAGAGTAACAGAGTTACTACAAATATATGATGATGAGGCATTATCTTACATAGATGATATCTATCTCATAGACGACGACTTGGATACTCACTTGAAAAGAGTGAACACCATTATACTTGGGTTCGCAGCAGAGGGTTACAAATTCAACTTTAAAAATTCTCAAATTGCCCATCTGACAGTATTATTTTTAGGATACAAATTATCAAGTGAAGGAAAAAGCCTAGCGGACAACTTCTTAGAGCAATGCGCTGTACTCCAAGCTCCAAAAACGCTGAAGAACTTACAATCGATTCTAGGCTTCCTGAATTTCCGTAGAACTTACATTCTAAATTACGCGGAGAGGGTTAAACCTCTCTACGAACTAATTAAACCTGATTTTAAACAAATCAATTGGACTAAAAAACACACAGAAATGTTAGCAAAAACAAAATTAGATACACGTGACAACACACGCAATCTTGTAATCCGAGTCATCCCAGGAAGATGCGGATTCACGTACCTGACCTCTAATGAGGGAGAAAAGGTACCAATTTCAATTAAATCTCACTTGTATACACAAGCGGAAAAAAACATTCAATCCAACAGAAAATACTGTGAAAGCAGTAGAAACTGCATTAGCGAATGAACGAAAACTAGCACATGGCAAAAGGATTAATATCCTCACAGCAGAATCCGCCTTCGAGGCGCTATTCAGCCCAGTAAACCTGCCTACAGTGTCACTGGACCTGAAATGGATACAGTGTGTAGATTCTCTTGGAGCTGAAGATGTGAAATACTATTTCGCCCTGCAATTCGAAAAACTGAATGATTTAGAATATAAAGAAGAATATCCTCTGCCAATCGAACTTCTGCCTCTCCCACAGTACGCCTGTATAATCTATACAGATAGATTTGTACAGCATTTCAACATAGAGAGCAAATCCTACCATGCAGCATACGCGATTGTTAAAGGTCGTTGGCTGTGCGGTAAAGTCAGACCAAAAATAACAAAAACTGAATCAGTTAGATACTGTTCGGCTCAGAGAGCTGAAATCAGATCTTTAAAGATGGCGCTTGAAAATGCAGAACGTGAATTCCCAACACTTATCGTGTGCGATTCTCATTTGTGCGCCAACTCTTACAATAATAAGTTGCAGAGCTGGATTAAAAACGATTACAAAGATGACACAGGTGCCACAATAAAGCATAAATTGCTCTGGAAACAGGTAGCTCTTTTACAGAAAGAACTACAAAAGACTCACGTGATACACACTCTGAGTCATCAACGTAATGGCGTTCACGTTGCAGGGAATTCATTGGCTAATACAGCCACAGCGGAAGCAACTAAACCGGCTTCCGTAGCCACAAAAAAGCGTTCAGAAAAATACATAGAGGGGGAAACCATGCTGGCAGTCAAAACATCCGTAAAAGGCGACTGTGCAGCACTACCCGTGAACTATCCACTCAATTATGCATACGTAATCGATGCAAACTCCGTTCCTTTTGCTCGAATCCCTGGAGTGGGGGATAGGGTAATTCCAAACATGAACAGTAGAAGATTCCTATTACAGGAGGCACATATGGGGTTGGGTCTTAGACACCAAACAATCAGGGACTCTCTGAGAGAATTGCAATCAGAGTACTGGTGGCCGGAAATGAGTGAAGGAATTCATGATTTTGCAAAAAACTGTGAAGACTGCAACAGAGATCGCAGTGGAGAACCGGCCAGTGTAGTGTCAGGAACCCTAATAGAAAGCATAAGGTGATCTATCCGCGCAATCAAACAAGAGAAACACGTCCCTTTGTATATCATTAAGTGTAGTTCCTATTTTCCCAATAGGCCCTGCGCATTGGAATAACATAAACAGTAGTATGGACGTAGAAGTGCGGATCTTCCAGGTCTCCACTGACTATGAAATATATGGTCCGGTCGAGATCCTTAAGTATCCTCATCAATTCAAGGTTTCCTTAAGTGACTTTGTAAAACCTAGTACATTCTCTGATGATTGGGACTTTGACAGTATTAATAATATGATGTCTGATTTAGTAATGTCAGCTAGATTCACAGAGCATGATTATTTACAAGGTTCGTCTAGTTATGAACAGATGTTCTGCTACACACTCTATGGTGATCATTACTTGCATAAATCTGCAAAATCTAGAAATGTTTTTAAGTATAACCAATGGGAACATTGTGCTACACCACCTAAAAGCAGTTCTAAAACATTCTATGAGAAATTTCAGTACTTCTCAGGGTTTAACACCAGTGATGCAGAAACGTTTTATTATAAACTGTTAGATAAAACAGGGTTGAAAACAATGCTGACAAATACTAAATTGATATATTCAGAAGCATTTTACGAAAAAATGATGACATTTGGTTTTGATTATTGGAAAAATAACATTGAAACAAAAACGATCTGGGGTACAAAAGAGTGGCAGGTATAAGGCCTAGAAGCACTATTTCGAGCCTGCATGATCCCAGAGCAAATAATGTTTTTAAATGAAACAATTCAACAAACAACCTGTCTTGGCCTAGCTAAGATCAAAGACCTTAACACACCGTCTATTCCAAAGCCAATACCTGATAATGCAACAACAGATATTGAGATAGACGTATCTAAAATTTTACATCTAAACAGAACACATCCTAATTGGAAAACGTGGTTAATCTGGCCTACTGACACAAACAACTGTCAAGATAGATTCCTGAATAAAAAACAGGGATTCACAATGTCCATACCAGACCCTAGATACTCCCAGAGACAACATCCAGGGATAGTAACAACATACAGTGTAGGGAAGCTGTGCCTTGAATGGCTAGAATCATTCACACTGGCTGAAATTAAGCAACACTTGTCTTTACTTAAAGATGGTGCTGATTTGCGCGATTTCATTCTGGGACCACGCAAACAGCGTCAAAAGCGTTTCATAGCGACCAGTATCTATGCTGCATACAACAAGGCTTGGAAAGTCTAACAAATTAAAACAGCTGAAAAAGTACGAGAAATTGGTTGTATTAATTTGGAAAAATCACTTTCTGTAGTGGACAATGGGTTAATGACTCCAGAATATATTCACTGGACAGCATTGTATCATCTGCCATTGATATAATAGACAAAGACTTGCTAATGTTACAGCATGGCCAGGCGCAATTGCGTTCTATTGTACAGTTAGGCTGGACGCTGCAAAATCTTCATTCAGGCTATGTGCCTTGGAGTTTAATCAACACAACGTCATTGTTTTCCATCTTTAACCTTACTGATAAACAAATCAGCTTTGCACAAAAAGGAGCAGACTATACATGTCAGGATTCCCGGCCGCCGGTAAATCACTGCCTGCAGTCTGAGTGATTTACGGGTCATAAACTACTAATCCCATGAGCCTTAGCGCGTCGCGTCGGTATGACGCTAGGCGACAGGAAACAGTATAATATTGGACAAGCCGAAAGACGCGCTGCTGATTACCTGGTATCTGGCAGTAGCGTTTTGTTCTGCATTCCTGGTTTGTCGTAGCAGAGAAGTGGGGCTTTGGAAGCGCCCCAGTGTTCGAACTTTGTGCTTCCCATTACGGATTACTTTGGTGGGGCTTCGGAAGCGCCCGCAGTGTTCGAACTTTGTGCTTCCCATTACGGATTACTTTAGTGGGGCTTCGGAAGCGCCCGCAGTGTGTGAGCTTCGTGGGTGTCTATGGCGGAGAACTTCGGTGGGGCTTAGGAAACGCCCACAACGAGGGAACCCTCAAATCAGGTTTTCTCCGGGGGGTTCATTTTTGGATCGAATCATTAAGTACTGTGCACCGTCTTCCCGGTTACCATTGGAAGTGACCTTTTGAGGTTTGGGGTCGTTTGGTTTCCTTTAGACACCGGGAGACGTGGTGCTATTTCTCTGAAGGTTTCTTAGGATTGCTCTGGTTCTGCAGTGGCTTATCTGCAGCAGAGACGTTTCTTTATGTTATTTTGTGCTGGGCTGCCTTTGTTTTATTTTCGTTTACAAGAAGAACTTTAAGTACTGACTACATGATTATGTGGTGGTTGATGCATCTATGGTGTTTGAAGTAATCTACACACACTCATTTTGGTACCTGATATACCATAGTATTATTCCACCTCGGAGGGGATGATGGATAACTTTTAGTGAGCGAACCAGAACGCATGTATGTTTCATATGTACATTATATGGAAGAAGAGTAATAGAAGACTGAAATTGAAGTCTTCAGGTCAGCCAGTTCTTCCTCATTCCAAATAGGGTAGGTGTGCCCCTATTCTCTCTATCTGAATTCTTAGCACTTGTTCTTTGGGATGTCCAGTAAGATTGTGTTCTCAATTATCTATTCCATTAGGAAACCTAGGGAATGAGAAGAGGCCCATTCAATTGCTCTCTTAATTCTGCATTTCTGTTTAGTATTACAGGTGAGACGTGTATAACATACCTTTTCTTGGGGATTAGAATTATAGTACTAGGGTGACAGTGCCACTTATTTCGTGCTTTGTATATTTACAGGTCTCCTGTTCCTGCAGCCCAGCCGTTCCCCTCCGGACCTATTTTCTCCCGCTTGATCTCCTTAATAGTCTGTGAACATTACTGCAAGACTTGGGATGATCTAGAGGAGGGCCCCTTTTACAGCATCAATACAATCCTGGGGATTAGCAACAGAGATTCTGACAATACAATCCTGAGCATCGAAAAACTTGAGAGATTACCTTTGACAATGTCAGAAAGTCCTGTCATTGAATGGATAATACACAGGATTATCACAATTCCGATAACAACTTTCCGATTTAAAAATTGCCTTGAATACATACCTACTAGCCAGTATGAACGATTGGGTAAAGGATATTTATTTATTTATTTATTTATTTTATCGATTTTTAGAGTGCGCAAATACCCGAGGGTGTCTCGGCGCTATTGTTGCAGAACTCTCTGGCAAACCGGGAGGGAATTAGGCTGGGAACAACCAAGTTTTCAGTTTTTTTCTGAAGTTAAGCAGGGTTGGTGCACATTTGATATGGAGAGGGAGTGTGTTCCACAATTTAGCTGTGGCAACAGTGAAACGTTTGTCTCCCCAGTTGGCCCTTCTTGTGCGGGGGACTCTTAGCAGGTGAGCCGAGGATGAACGTAGTGTCCTAAGGTGTTCAAGCGGGCGGAATGCTAGTTTTAGGAATAGTGGGCCGTGGTTGTGGATGGCTTTGTAGGCTATGCATAAAGCTTTAAATTTGATGCGGCTCCTCACCGGCAGCCAGTGTAGCTGTCAGATGTAGCGGGAGACAGATGCAAACTTGGGAATAGATAGCAGGGTCCTGGCTGCAGCATTTTGTACTGTTTGTAATTTGTTAAGGACCTTTTGTTGTGCGTTTAGAAGCAAGGCATTGCAATAGTCAGTTTTGGAGAAAACTAATGTGCTGACTAAAGTTTTGCCTGCAGAAGATGGTAGGTAAGGGATGAGTTTTTTGATCCTTTTTAAGATGTCGAAGGAGGATGAAACCACCGAGTTGGCATGCTGCTGGAAGGACATTTTGTTATCAAAGATAACCCCTAGGTTTCGTACCTTAGATACTGGTTCTGGTGGTTGTCCCATCTGATGGGGCCACCATTGTGGAGACCAGGTTGGTTGCAGTCTCCCGAATGTCATCACTTCTGTTTTATCAGAATTTAGCTTAAGACAATTTGATGACATCCAGGAGCTTATTGCCTCCATTCCAGTTTGGAAATTCGCAGCTACAGCTGTGCCATCATCGTATACGGACAACACCAGTTGTGTGTCATCTACGTATGTAGTGAGGGAGATTCCATGGGATTTGATGACCCTCGCCAAGTCGGACACATATATATTGAACAGTGTCGGGCTTAGCGAGGATCCCTGTGGTACATCGCAAGGCAAGGAGAAGGTCTGGGAAGTGTATTGGCCTAGCTTCACCGCTTGTGGGCGGTTGGACAGAAATAAAGCGAGAAGCTCCTTAGCTTTGTCTATTATTCCTATGGCCGCGACACGGTCGATCAGGGTGGCATGATCGACCGTGTCGAATGCTGCGGACAGATCTAAAAGTATCAGGATTGCGGCTCCTCCATTGTCCATAGTGGACCGTATCTCGTCCACAGCTTTTAGGAGCGCAGTCTCCGTGCCGTGTCCCTGACGGAACCTAAACTGGGTGTCATCCAGTAGGTTGTTGTTGTGAATGTAGGTTGACAACTGCTGGTTCAGGATTTTTTCAAAAATCTTGGCCGGGAATGGGAGGCATGCAATGGGCCTGTAGCTGGCCGGAAGGGAAGGGTCTAGACTGGGCTTTTTGAGTAAAGGTTTGATAATGGCTTCCTTCCATACCGAAGGGTAACTGCCGGATGTGAACATTGCGTTGCAAATGGTGGTTAGTGATGGGGCAATAGCTTCTGGGATGAGATTGAGAACGCCTGGAGGGCACGGATCAAAAGGTGAGCCAGATCTGGTTCGGGCGATCAAGGGTTGGATGATTTCTTCCGTGGTGTTTTCAAAGGCAGCAAAATTTGGGGCCTTATCGGCGATGGATTGCCCAATAGAAGCTAAAGAAGGGTCAGGCGAAAAAGTAGTAAAAATGGCTCTGACCTTATCTTCAAAAAATTTGGCCAGTGCGTCTGAGAGGGCCTGAGATCCTTCTGAACGGGGTGGCAGAGGATTAGACAGATATGTTACCACCTGGAATAGTTTCCCTGATGAGTTTTTGGCCTGATTGATT
The DNA here is from genome assembly GCF_964263255.1 of Lissotriton vulgaris. Classification (NCBI taxonomy): domain Eukaryota; kingdom Metazoa; phylum Chordata; class Amphibia; order Caudata; family Salamandridae; genus Lissotriton; species Lissotriton vulgaris. Next base: position 1,290,293,494 of record NC_141689.1, on the reverse strand, counting down.
TGGTTGGTGTAGTAGGTGGTTTTTTCAGATGTTATGAGTTTTTTGTAATTAGAAAGGGCATTTTTGTAGGTGATCTTGTCAGAGTTATTTAAGTGGCGACGCCATTGCCTTTCTAGGTTTCTACAGTATTGACGCTGTAGTCTGAGCGATTCAGAGAACCAAGGGGCTGATGGAAGTTTTCTGTTTCGGTGCAAGCTTTTTGTGGGTGCTAGTTTGTTACATGCTTCATTCAGATTCTCCAGGCAAGTAGCCAAAGCTGCTGTGGGGTCCTGTTTGTTTGGCAAAGGGCAGTCCTGTATCATCTGAGTGAGCTGGTCGAGATTAATGTTCTTCCAGTCTCTGAAGTTTGTAGACCTAGAATTTGTCTGGGGGGGGGACCGGAATCAATGGGAACGGAGAAGCATATTGCAGAATGATCTGTCCAAATTAAAGGGATAACCTTAGTGATAGGGATCTCTCTGTTGTTAGTGAAGAGACCGTCTAGAGTGTGTCCTGCTGAATGGGTGGGTAGTTTAACAATTTGTAAAAGGCCAGCTGCCTCTAGGTCACCGAGTATTGTTGCTGTGTTGGGGTCTTCAAAGAGTTTCTAGATGAAAATTGAGATCACCCAAGATGGTAAAGTGTGGGGATCCAATTGACGTCTCAATAATTTTATCTAAGAGTGAGAGAAATTTCGATATAGATCCTGGAGGGCGATAGATTAGCATGCCTTTGAAAGTTGTTTTGCTAGAGAGGCATATGGCAAACAGGAGAGCCTCGCACTCAGAGAAGGTTGTCTCTGTTGTCGTTAGTTTAAGGTGGTCTTTATGGATAATCGCTATTCCTCCACCTTTTCTTTATGGTCTGTCTAACTAACTTACACAATAGTTATTAGGCGTAGCGTCTCTGAAATCAGGGCCAGAGGATTCGTCTCCCCATGTCTCGGTAATAAATAGTATGTCTAAATTATGTGAGTCTATGAAATCAGCGATTTCGAATTTGTGTTTTGGTAGGGAGCGTACATTTATGAGAGCTGCTGACACTGAACTGGGGGGAATTGTGGGATGTGCAGGCAGAGTCTCAGTACAAGTGGGACATTTGAGCGGTCCTATACAAGGGTTATTATAGTTGAGAAGGGGTAAGGAGTGGGCTTTCTCAGCGTGAGGTTTAATACTAAGGAGTTCAGCGAAGGAGTAGGATAGCGGCGATGAGTTGGTGATGGGCCGGGAGCAAGATGGTGCAGGGGGGGGTGGCCCTAGGCCCGTCCTTGGCGCGGACGAGCGCAGACGAGCTTGCCTTATGCACACCTTCAGCGCGCAATCGTCGCGCCAGCTGCGCTCGTCCGCTGCGCTTCCGGTTCCTGTACATGTAAATAGTAATGGGATGGGTGGCTGTGGGCGTGATCAGCTCAGGTGGCCGTGGCACGTGACACGTGCAGCAAGTGATAACAAATAAATCATAGAGTTAAAAGCAGGTTTTTAAAAGACGCTCTCGTCTTCCGCCTCAAGAGCTCTGTTCAATCTTAATGCCCGGCGCTTGTAATCAGCATCTCTATATAGGGCGGTGGCGGGGGCGTGGCCTCAAAAGGGGGCGTGGCCTGCGGCCTCGCCGAAATGGCGACTGAAAGAATTTGTTGTCTCTGGGGGCCTCAGCAGCGTTAGGTACACTGCGTGGCGCTGAGCAGGAGCAGAGTAAGTGACACGTGCAGCAAGTGATAACAAATAAATCATAGAGTTAAAAGCAGGTTTTTAAAACACGCTCTCGGCTTCCGCCTCAAGAGCTCTGTTCAATCTTAATGCCCGGCGCTTGTAATCTGTGTAAGAACAACAGGAGAAAACCCATAGACCTCGTTGGGATGGGAGATATCGGGTAAGCAAGAACAATTTCCAACAGGTTTTATTCGAAGACAGTTTTAGTAGTGTATGCAATATGCATTACTGGAAGGGAAAGAACCAAGGAGTCAATAGATTTTCAACAGAAGTGGTATTGTTTACCAAGAAGCAACAGGAAAGTCTCACATGACAATACAGTTAAAACAGCACTGTACAGAGTGGATCATGTGACAACCCAGTGACACTTGGTGCAAGGTGCTATGTACAATTGGTGATAGTGAATGTGCAAGTGCTAAAAAACAGCAGCGTGGACGGCGCAAGAAACAAATTATTTACATCAAGTAATGGCTTCTTAAAACAAGTTGTAATTACTTAAAATACAATTATTTGAGTAGAAGCACAAAACGTGGTATGCGTCGTATCATTCAAGCTGTACAGTCGACGACGTTTCGATCCCCTTTAACTCGGGATCGTCATCAGGACAGGGTTGTCGATGGGAACAGTGAATAATACCCTGGATATTGAGTATGGGTATATGAAGTCCAGGTGGTCGCTCAAAGTCAAGGACTGATCGAAGAGTTATTGGATCAGCGGCGGGACTTGCTATGCCTGACTTAAGCAGGGCGGCAGACGGCAAACAGGGCTCATCTGGGGGTTCGGTTTCCAAGCAATGAATGATACGACGCATACCACGTTTTGTGCTTCTACTCAAATAATTGTATTTTAAGTAATTACAACTTGTTTTAAGAAGCCATTACTTGATGTAAATAATTTGTTTCTTGCGCCGTCCACGCTGCTGTTTTTTAGCACTTGCACATTCACTATCACCAATTGTACATAGCACCTTGCACCAAGTGTCACTGGGTTGTCACATGATCCACTCTGTACAGTGCTGTTTTAACTGTATTGTCATGTGAGACTTTCCTGTTGCTTCTTGGTAAACAATACCACTTCTGTTGAAAATCTATTGACTCCTTGGTTCTTTCCCTTCCAGTAATGCATATTGCATACACTACTAAAACTGTCTTCGAATAAAACCTGTTGGGAATTGTTCTTGCTTACACGGCGCTTGTAATCAGCGTCTCTATATAGGGCGGCGGCGGGGGGGCGTGGCCTCAAAAGGGGGCGTGGCCTGCGGCCTCGTCGAAATGGCGACTGAAAGAATTTGTTGTCTCTGGGGGCCTCGGCAGCGTTAGGTCCACTGCGTGGCGCTGAGCAGGAGCAGAGTAAGTGACACGTGCAGCAAGTGATAACAAATAAATCATAGAGTTAAAAGCAGGTTTTTAAAAGACGCTCTTGGCTTCCGCCTCAAGAGCTCTGTTCAATCTTAATACATACATGGCATACATGGATACATTAAGTCAACATGGAAATTACCATACACACACACATGCTATAGTGACAGCAACAAAAACGTATTTCTTAGTGGTGAAAACTGTAAACGTTCACTAAGCGGTATACTTTTGTGCCAGGGTATTAACTTACACGGAGCCTGTGAAGGTAATTCTAACAACCTTTCATGCCACCAACATGTCACACCTGCAACACAGATAGAGCCTTTCTTTATGCAACTCGCAAATGGGAGTTACGTTCTAATAATGGATCACAGCTGTTGTGGCCTTTTGCCAGGAAAAGCCTATCTCGTAAGCGTAACATCCATGGTCAAATGCTGTATGCAAGCATTGTTCCCGAACGGCCCTGGAGACACTGAGACTCCCATTTGGCCTCGTTTGAATTTCTCTTCTATACAAATTGATACTTTAAGCAGAATGAAGTCTGTGCTTTTACAGACAACAGTGCCCATCACGTCATCAAAAGAGACGTATGATCTCCTAGTTGCAAGGACGGCTACGGAGATACATAACCTTTTATCAACAAATTGCCCTGTGCATTTCACAGAAATGCTTACCCAACTCCTTAACATGTCTAGTGCCATAGGCATCCCAGGCATATTTAAGACGATTTTTACGGGACTGCTAACACCATTCAAAGCAATTCTGGGAATCATTCCTAATTTTGTACATTCAGTCTTTGGCGGCATGTCCCTGATTTTGGGACTTGTAGCAGGGATTTTATTTTTGACCCTCCTGCTCCGATATGGCAAGCCAAAGTTCAGACATGACTCCTACAAGGATAGAAGAAACGATCCTAGCAATCCGCTACCGGGACAGAATAACTAGAGTCCTTGGATTGGCCAGGCTGAGAGATCTAAACATGACCTGGTTACTTTCATTCAGACCTATATGGCAATCCTGCATCTTACCTGTGCTTCGATGTATGCTATGCGGAGATGAGTGCGTGTTGGACATCTGTCTTGCACTTCCATTAGCAGTACCAATGGATATCGATACTTTGCTAAGTCCGATAACGGCTCATGCATTGTGTTGTCCCCAGCGGCTACCAATCCTGATGACGGCATTCGTTGAGACTCCTGTGCTACGACTAGGTAATGACAGTGGAGCGAAAAATAAAAGCAACATCACCCAGGTACGACCTTCTGTGAGCATTGCTGATCCTGACTTTGATGATAGCAATCATTCTCACACCTGCCAATTTACAGCACTATCGAACTTGGTCGAACTGTCACCTGATTTTGTAGACCAATTTTTTGGGAGCCTGTCTGATATGATGTTCTCCCCTGAACAGAAATAATAACTTTAGAGAAGCATTCCGACACACAGTGTTCCCATGAACTCTGAATTCGGCCTTCAGTTATGATCAACAACAACTGCTGAAAAGCATTGGAACTCTATTCCCCCGTTCAACAACAATTTTTTTCAATTGAACACTTTTTAAAAATATTTACCTTTTTCTGGCACGAAAATTCTTTGCTTAAAGTAGACCTATTCATAGAGAACAGAAGCTTCTACTTCTATTTTTAGGTAAATCTAGAGACATAATAACTTTACATCAGCCTCTAGCACATTTTACAACAAATGCATTTATATGTGATGAAATTATCTTGCCCTTCTTTTCTGTATTAAGAGATATTTCATGTGTAATTGTTTTTGCAAAAATCGTTCATAGATTACATATGCTATAATTTTGAATGATTTCTATGCTTAAAGACGTACAGTACCGAAATGACCACGTATTCAAATATGCCATTTCAAATGCATATATGTATTTGGGGTGGGTAATGTTACACATGCATCTTTTGCTATAGTTTTAGTAAATTGATGGACATAAATTCGTGGAGTGGGTGTCGCATTCTAATCTAGGACCCTGATCGATACTGTGACCTTATGCCCCTATACGGCCATAATCTATTTATTCCCCTATATTGGCATTACCGATCAAATGCAACATTCAGAAACTCGTCTCTGGCCTCACACGATCAGAGCCACATTTCAGAATCACTTCCTCTGCAACTTCCTTTGCAGCTCATTAGTGCAAATGACACAGCAGAAGCCACTATCTAAGATTCCTAGATTACACTCCGAGTTCTTCAACAAGATAAAAACTCAGCAACCTGGGAAAGCCCCGCTTGCTATGTTTCGATTAGTAATAGAACTCTAATGAGCACTAAGAGACGATCACTTCCTAGTGACATCTTTATTGACGTCTTATGTCCAAAAACTTACGTCAAACCAGGCACCTTTCAGGTATAAATATTACCAATGTTGCCTTAAGCAAACGCTGCTGCAGCTGATCCTAACACGGCTGCTACAATTGGTACTGCTATCGCTGCTAACGAGCGAACGATGGTGTGGTGAACACAGGAGCTGAACGGCTGTCCGCTTCCGAGCCCAGCAGATGCAAGCTGCCCGCGGACGCTGCCCCTCCTCCTCTTCCTCGACGCGCTGAGAGAGACGCTGTCTTTTCTCCTGTTGAGAAAATCCAGCTCCGGCGTTTCCAGCCTACTCTTGCGAGTGACTGGGATATAGAGTCCCTGGAAGAAGATACCAGACCTCCAACATTCTATTTCGGAGGTATGGTGTTGACTAAACCCTTAGAGAGAATTCTTGAAGCAAACCTTGGCAAAACCAACTTAACTTAAAGCTACTTACTTACTCCCTCCGAAGTATTAGGCTTAGGTCAGGTACACTGGGGTAGGTGTAGTTAGAAGCACCAGTTGAGTACGTTAGCCTAATGTATATATGAATGTATATATGTTTTATTCATTTTAAACCATTGTATGGCTAAGAAACCATATCAATGCTTTTACAGTATTATTTCGCAATACTCATCTTACTGTACGCACTTTTTATTATAACAAGTCTTGCAATTGTGGCAATTCATTTCTCTTGTATGAGAAGAAAGACTGTTCAATAAATAATACCTTTTTATTGAAAATGCCCGTCTCTCTATTCTCTGCATATTGGTGAAAGTAATCTGCACAAAACTGACTGAGTAAAATAACTGTCTATTGTTTCACAGGACCCTAGAGATTGACTCTTATCTGAGGAGCAAAGTTGTCATGTTTATGCGGTTGTTGGAAAACTGAATCCCTTCTTGTCTGTACCAGGGAAGCTGATCACTTCCTATTCAGTCAAGAAAGTTTCCAGTGACCTCTGAGCTAGTTGGTAACAAACCCAATTAAGTTTAGCATAGTCAGTGGAGACCTGGAAGATCCGCACTTCTACGTCCATATTACTGTTTATCTTATTCCAATGCGCAGGGCCTATTGGGAAAATAGGAACTACACTACAACATATTACTCAAAAAGAAAGAGTTTTTCTTTCAGAAAGTGGCGGGCACGGATTTTTAAGAGCACAACAGAGTATAAGCTGTTCATAGCATATCATTCGACGTCATGGAAAGTAAGTGTACTTTTGATGAGTTCTGATTTCTGATTTGTTATATTATATGGGTTTTTTAAACACAATCATTTTGATTGTGTTTTTTTTTCCCTGCTGTTATATGATGAATATCTTCAACTCACTGTTTTAGTGAAATTTGATATATTCTGAGAACAGCAAAAATAAACCATTTAACATGTATAATTAATTCTATACTTTCTCTTTTCCTTATTCACCCTTTCCTTATTTAGTTTACCTTACTCACATTATTTTAGTATCTTACACCTCTTCGGTTTATTTTTCTCTTCTATCCTTCTTTTCTGTCACTGAATCTATCCTCCTTTTTATTCTCTTAGTAATTTACTCTATTTCTATTTCTTTTTGACTCTGTCTGTCTTTCACCGTTAGTTTATTTTCCTTTCTGAATGTTTATCTCTAACTTTTTTTCTTTGTAAAATTGTATGATTTTCAACCTTTTGCCTTGTCTTTTCTATTTTTTAAATACATGTTTTAATATTTTTCACTTTCACTTTCACTCAGTCCGTCTCTCTTACTCTCACTGTCTCTGTCTCTTCACTCTTTTACTAGTTGTTCATTATGCTTTCTCCCTGTAGTTCAAGCACACTATCTTAGTTACATTTCTTTGCTGCTTCAATTATTCCTTTTCTGTCGTTTCTTCTTTCTGTTTTTTCTCTCTGTCATTCCACATGTTTTAACCTTATTCACTATCATACACCTTGTTTTAATCCTATTTACTTTCACTCACTGTTTTTTTAACACCTTCCCTCAGAGTTGTTGTTTTAGTCTGGTTCTATCCCTACCTCTCACTCCACATCCTTTACTCACTTTCTTTTTAATTTGAAAATTCACTCACATTCTAAAGGTAACTCTTGTTTATTATTCTTCTACTCTTTTTTCTTTCACTTCCTTATCTATTTTCTTTTTCTCAATTTTACCCTCTTACATCTTTTCTTTGTATAATTATCTATTATACAGTATCTCTGTGTTACTCCCTCTAGCTGTCTTTCTTTTAACATTATTCTCTCTGTCTCCTTCCCTTATACTCACTCTTTATTTTTTGTATTTTTTTTTTTTTGGTTAGCTTCCGGTTCGCGCAGCGGCAAGCGAACCGGGAAGCGAATGAAAAAAAAAAGATGGCCAGAGTGCTAAACATTTTAGCAATTTTTTATAAATGGGAGGTAGTTCTGAAAAGAACTTTTTTTATTGTTTTTGTTGTTTTATATTTTTTTTATTATTTTTCTGAACATTTTTTTTTGTATTTTTGGAACAATTGTCATTTTTTTTTGTTTTTAGGCGGGGGAACAACGAAAAACAGGCATTAGAAAGGGCTCAACAGGAGCAAAAAAAAAATTACTTCTTGGGGCGTTGCGAGCACTTGTGGTTTTCAAATGCTTTATTCATTAAATTGACACTCCTCTCCCCATAACAAAGTAGTGCACCACAATAAATGCACACTAGCTTCATGTGCGCAAAATTGTTCTGAATACTTGGGACCGTCTCCCTCGCCTCTGGTCCCGATAGAGTTTCCTGTGATGAGGTACTGGCCACTGGAGTTGGTGGGTAATCTTGGAGGTGATGCACCTCAGCAACGCTGTAATTAATTGGATGCCACCTCTGCATGTGGTGGTGCATAGTATAGTTTCCGAAACTATACTTTTTGTCTGTGCCTCGGGACAGAACTGCTTTGCAAATAAGGCATGTCACATGTTGGGCATTGACCTTTTTTTGGCCATGAGGGAAAGAAAAAAATTGCCAAATAAAATGGTCTTTGTGGTGGGATTGCCGGGGCTGTTCAGGCAAGAATTGTCTCTGCTCTGCCTCCTCTTCTTCTTCCTCTTCCTCTGGGTTTGGAAGGAACTGTGTAGGTGGTCCTTCCTTCCTAGGTGGTTGTGGTGGTAGTGGGGGTCCACCAGCTGCAGCTACTACTGATGCCATCACTGAATAATGAAAAACAGGTCTTCCTCTCACAAAGTCGAAAGTCAGAGTGAGGAAAAAAGGTGGGGGCTTCATCATTTGGGAAAAAAAATGTTCTAAACCAATGAAAAGTGTTATTTTCAGGTCACATGACCTTTTACGCTTACGTTACGCGTCCCGCTATGCACCCGGAGCGCTTCCGGGGTGCTGCGCTTTGCGCCTCGGTTCGCGCTCCGGAGCACTCCCGAGTGTGCTAACGCGGCGCGTCATAAGACGCATTACGCGGCAACGCCATACATCGCGCTTACGCGACGCATCCCGATGTTGTTTTCAAATGCGGCAGTTGCGCTAACGGAACGTTTCCCAGTGCGCGGAATGGGTCGTGGCACCAAATTGAGCTAACGGGAAGCAACCCGGTGCGCGGACTGGTAGCGAAACAAAAAAAAATAATTAAAAAAAATTATATACATAAAAAAATTATATTAAAAACATATAAAATATATTTTTCCTTTAAAAGAAGAATACATTTTACAGCTTTTGATATTTGCTATTAAAAAACCATTGAAATTCACTGAAAAAACCATAGGTTATAGACCATCTATAGTTAGGAATTAGCATTTACAAAACCTTGAAAATTCACTGAAAAAACCATAGGTTATAGACCATATATAGTTAGGAATTAGCATTTACAAACCCTTATTTTACTCACACAAAACCATTGAAATTCGCATATATAGTTAGTTGCAATAACTATATATCGCGCACCCGCAATCCACTGCTGATGATGTCACATATTACATCATTCATGACATTATCAGTGACATCACTGATGACATCTCAAATGACATCACTGATAACATCACTGATGACATCATTCATGTGATAATACGATGAACCTCTTCAGACTCTAATATAACCTTAGATACACTCAGTGTAAACAGACACTCACAGACTGTCACTCATCCATGGAGTTACTCATACACCTAGTCAGTCATGCAAAGAATCAATCACACCTCCATTTCCTCAACTATACAGTTATACACACCTTACTTATTCAAACATATTCTAACACATATTTACTCTCTTATACAATCACTGATACAAGTTTACAATGATCCATACAGCGACTCACACATTCACTGGCCCTTATGCTCAGTTATTTACATATGTCAACTCTCACATGTACTGTGTTTTACATATGTACTTACTTTGACATGTAGCACTGAGATATCCATTCACTCTCCAATACACTCATGCACACAGTCAACCGCCCATACAGCTGTTTCCACATGCACTTTTGATCCCATACATCTAGTGAATCAACTGCTCACACATCTATGCACAGAGTCATACACCTCCCAGCCACCCACACACACACTCACTCTCCCAAACAAATACTTGGGCAACCAATCAATAACCCATATAGTTACTCATATAGCTACTGATCAACACATGCTGCAGTTTTGCAGAATAACAGACATAATGATGCTCAAATTAAGACAGTTTAGTCACTTACCCATGCACTCAGTGAGACACATTTAATCACTCTCTCATACAGTCAGTCATGCACCTACTAAATCCTTCATCCAGACACTTATACATCCACTCATTTTTAATATGAAAGACATATTTTAACTTTACAGAAACATACAGTCACTGGATGTTGTCATCAGTGATGTCATTTGTGATGTCATCAGTGATGTCACTGACCATGTCATGAATGATGTAATATGTGACATCATCAGCAGTGGATTGCAGGTGCGCGATATATCGTTATCGCAACTAACTATATATGCGAATTTCAATGGTTTTGTGTGAGTCAAATATGGTTTTGTAAATGCTAATTCCTAACTATATATGGTCTTTAACCTACGGTTTTTTCAGTGAATTTTCAAGGTTTTGTAAATGCTAATCCCTAACTATATATGGTCTATAACCTATGGTTTTTTCAGTGAATATATATATATATATATATATATATATATATATATATATTACCTACTGGCGGTCGCCAGTAGGTATATATAGTTAGGATTTTTTCCCTATGGGATTTCTGAAAATTCTATGTCTAATAACTTTGGCGTTTGTGGACGGAATTGGCTGAAATTTTCAGGAAAATGGCACATTTTGTTTCTGAGCAGCCCTTGAAAATTTGGGGGGGTTTCATCAAGGGGGGCCCGAGAAAAAAGGGGGGTCCCAAAACGCGTTTTTCCCATGTTAATTTCCATAGGGCGGTTGGACTCACTTTTAGCCCGAACGGCTGAATGGATTTGCACGAAACTTGGCAAAATTGTAGGGACTGTTAGGCCGATGTGCCTTTGCTAGGTCTCAATATATGTGCTCCAGTGGATTTTGAGAAATTAACGTTTAAATCAAGATATATATCTGTAACAGCGGTCCGGGCAGCGATCCGGTTCGCGTACTTTTCGCTTATCGGAACTTTGCGCACGGAAAGCTGATTGGCTCTTCGGTGTTTGTCAACATTCTAAACAGTCCGGTGCAGCCGCCATCTTCTCTCTCGGTAGGATCGAGAGACAAGAGGAGGCCAAAACAAAGAGGGAAATTTCCATAAGGGGGCATAGTAGATCCTCCCTGACCCCCTAGGTTTTATGTGGTGTTTTTAAAAGGGCCCAGCAGGGTCCAAAAAAATATATATATTTTTTTTTTTCGCGATGAGCGTCTAGTACGCGAACCGGAAAGCGTTCTGGGCAGCGTACTATAAGGATAATAGAATGATACACTTTTCAAAGACTGTATGTTAATTGTTTGGTTTTTTTTCTTTTTTTTTTTTGTTGTCTTTATTTTTAAAGTTATTTTTGTTATTTTCATTGTTTTTCATACTTTATTAAATTTTCTAACATTTCATTGTCAGAAATGTCATAATTTATTATAGGGTGTAATTGTTTTTCATTTTCAAGCAAGTTGTCTACTGCTTCAACACATTGTAGAAGTTCGTGGTCTCTACTGTCATCCATAAAGTCATCAAGTTTGTCTTGGCTGCTCTCCTTCAGTTCAATCGAAAATGAAATTTGTTGTTCGCCTTCCATTTTGCCTGAAATTTTGAATAAGAAAATATATATTAGTAGAGATAGGGCACTGTTGGGATTAATTTTAGATAGTCATTTTTTATCAGTGAATTTATCTTTTGGCAGTGTATAGTATCAGAGTGGAAATAGGACTATAAAAAAGTGTATGTGATTTAACCAAGACAAGCCTAACTCCATTCATAACTATAACAGAGAAGTCTATCTAAATACATTACTACTACAGAGGGATAGTGTATACGTAGCAGAAAAATTCTATTATATTAAGTTATAGTGCACAATATATTTCGTTTTTAAAAATTATATCTTACCTTCACAAAGAAGTTGAAGTTTTTGGAAGCTATTAAAAGGTGTTGTACAACAAGAAGTAGTAGTCAAAATGGCTGTGTTTTCTTCTCTTCCTTTATATATATTCAAGTATATAACCAATCAAATGTCAGGTAATAAAAGTAGAAAATGAAAGTAACATTTTCATTGGTTGTCAATTCCAACAGTTCAGATGTGTTTTGTGAAGTAATTTACCTCACGGTATTTGGAGAGGTCTAAAGGCTAAATGGCTAAATGAAATTTCAATCAAATTTGTGAGAATGAAAGGGATTGTTATGTAGTATGAGCTAATTTATATTTGGTGAGAGTGTCTCTAGTCGTTTTTCTGTAAATTACTTTCCCGCCTTTTTTTTGGACCGCTTCCCGGATAGCGGTCCGGTCCGCGTACTTGGAGCGTAACGGGAGTCCACCATTTTGTGTTACGGTCGAATCAAGGTATAAAATGGAGGGTAAATAATGTTCTGAATGGGTAGAAGGGGGCATGGTACAAGTATTTTGCCCCCCTACGTTTTCTGAGGGTGGCTGAGGAGGACTATATTTGCGAAGAAAAAACTTTTTTTTGAAATTTTGCGCGGTTAGCTTCCAGTTCGCGTACCGGATAGCGCTCTTTAAGCGTAGTTTGTTGAAAATTACAGAAAAAAGTTAGAAAAAAAATAATAAAAGTGTGTGATCAGATGAAGGGTAGCTCTGAGAAGAGCTTTTGGGTTTATGGTACATTTAGGTACTTATAAGTAGGTACCAATGCACAGTCTTAAATTCAGAATGAAAATTCTGTTGCCCTCATCTGAGAAGTGAACTCCATCTCCTCTGTAGATATCTTGCATGTAGTAACGCAAGTTATTGTTGTACAGAGAGCCCATTCCATGGTCTCTCATGAAAGCTGACACAGATTTGTTTACATGCTTCCTCGCTTTCTCAATTTGTGGACAAAATTGGTTGGACCACCTCCATTTCTGTCTTTGGCATATATTGGAATATACCAAGGCAGTTTGAGGAAAAAGTGCCATTAATTGCTCAAAGGTGTCCTTTAAAAGCATTTCCAGACCTACCCCTGTCAAAGTGCCCAAATCATTACCTCCACAGTGCACTATTAACAGGTCAGGTTTTGGCAAATGCATAAAGGTTTTCACCAATGGTATCAATTGGTGACATTTTAATCCTCTTTGGCCCAACCACTTAATTTCCACATCTTGTAAATTGAGGTTAGGTAAATTTCTGCTCTCAGCATACCTTTGAGCCCAGTGGATGTAACTATGTCCAACAATCCAGACGTTAAACATGGTGGCTGAAGGTTGTTCTGCAGTCAGATGAAGTGTGGTAATGAAAGGGCAGTTGAAACAGTAGGAGTTTCTAAAGAAAAAAAACTGTGGATTTACAATGCTAATGATTCATTAGCAGTGATTGGTGCATTTCCATTTCTGAAAACAGAAAGTTAGGGTGCATGGATGTGTTCTTTGAAAGATGTAATTTGAATGGTCAAGTAAGAAACATTTAATGAAAGATTGCACTGGATACGCAGGTGCACTGAGAGTTCAGAGTTCAATTGAAACATTGTTGTGTGAATTTGCAAACATGAGAGGTCTTCCAGGAGGTGGTTGCTATGGATACAAGGCAGACAGGGCAGAGGGGGGAAGGATTTTGATTTGAAAAAAGTGAGGGAAGAGGTATGATTGGCTAATATGAGAGATATGTGAAAAGAATATCTGTATTTCTGTGCTTTCAATAGCTGCAGCCTTTGGAGTGCATCCTTTTTCTTCTGCTGAAGACAATTTGGTGTATTTCTGAGACTGTTTTCAAAACTCAAAAAATATTTGCTAAGGTGAGAAAAGATTTATTTAATTTAGATAGAGAATAGTATGATTTAAGGAGAAAATGATGAAGAAAGCTGTGTTTTTAAAATGTGGTTTTGTCTCTAGTGATATACTAATAGAATTAGTTTCAAAGAGAAATTATAATTGCATATTTGGTGTAACATTCTGGCATGCAGTTACACAAGATATTGTAATACATGGAGGCCATTTCATGGTCTGTTATGTAAGCTGAAACAGATATGTTGCTTTTAAAAACGATTTAAGAAATCAATTACATTTCTAGATATGTACTGCTAGAGCTTCATAGGTTGTTTTGGGCCATATTTATAAGGTATTTGAGTGTCTAAGATGTTGTGTTCGCCTTTTAAAATGTAAAGTGTTCCTCATGGGACAAGTGTCTTGTAAATACGCTCCCACTTGTGCTTGGCAAATTTAGATTTTGATTATGGGAGTTACCTAGCCATGTTAATAGTGTCCCAAAAATGGTGCTAGGGCATTCCAGAAAACACTTTCATGTGTCTCAAGGACATTTTTAGTCATTTCTTCATGAATGCAGGTATACAATTGATTTATATGCTGTGTTTAAAAACGAATTTTGAAATGAATTAAATTTCAGGATATGTACTGTTAGAGCTTCATAGGTTGTTTGGGGTCATATTTAGAAGGCATTTTAGTGTCTTTGAAGTTATTTTTCCCTTTTTAAATGGAAAGCGTTCCTCATGGGGCCCTGAGCAGTTCTTAGCCATGTTATTTAATAGGAAGTGGATAACATGGCTAAGAGCATTTGCTGGGAAATGCATGAATATCGTTGATTTTTCTGCTATATTCATGCATTGTGGCCGTTTTTTTTCACATTGCTTCATAGGTTGTTTGGGTTCATATTTAGAAGGCATTTTAGTGTCTTTGATGTTATTTTTCCCTTTTTAAATGGAAAGCGTTCATCATGGGGCCCTGAGCAGTTCTTAGCCATGTTATTTAATAGGAAGTGGATAACATGGCTAAGAGCATTTGCTGGGAAATGCATGAATATCGCTGATTTTTTTGCTATATTCATGCATTGTGGCCGTTTTTTTTCACATTGCTTCATAGGTTGTTTGGGTTCATATTTAGAAGGCATTTTAGTGTCTTTGATGTTATTTTTCCCTTTTTAAATGGAAAGCGTTCCTCATGGGGCCCTGAGCAGTTCTTAGCCATGTTATTTAATAGGAAGTGGATCACATGGCTAAGAGCATTTGCTGGAAAATGCATGAATATCGCTGATTTTTCTGCTATATTCATGCATTGTGGCCGTTTTTTTCACATTGCTTCATAGGTTGTTTGGGTTCATATTTAGAAGGTATTTTAGTGTCTTTGATGTTATTTTTCCCTTTTTAAATGGAAAGCGTTCCTCATGGGGCCCTGAGCAGTTCTTAGCCATGTTATTTAATTGGAAGTGGATAACATGGCTAAGAGCATTTGCTGGGAAATGCATGAATATCGCTGATTTTTCTGCTATATTCATGCATTGCGGCAGTTTTTTTTCACATTGCTTCATAGGTTGTTTGGGTTCATATTTAGAAGGCATTTTAGTGTCTTTGATGTTATTTTTCCCTTTTTAAATGGAAAGCGTTCCTCATGGTGCCCTGAGCAGTTCTTAGCCATGTTATTTAATAGGAAGTGGATAACATGGCTAAGAGCATTTGTTGGAAAATGCATGAATATCGCTGATTTTTCTGCGTTATTCATGCATTGCAGGCCTTTTTTTATCACATTTGCAAGCACTTCTTAGCCATGTTATCCAATGGGAGGTGGATAACATGGCTAAGAGCATTTGCTTCAAAGGTTGTTTGGGGTTATATACCATTTTTGGGAAATTATTAACATGCCTATCTAACTCCCATAATCAAAATCTAAATTTGCCAACCGCAGGTGGGAGCGTATTTACAATAAATTTGCACCATGAAGAATGTAAAATAGCATACTAGATACTCAAATAACTTATAAATATGATCCAAAACATCTTATGAAGCACTAGTAGTGCATATTTCCAGAAATGTATTGGTTTTCATTTAATGATTTACTTCATTGGTAGGCCTTCACATGTTTTTTTACCTTGGTTTTTTTTCAGTGAAAATCTTATCTGCAACCATGTGTTGGCCTCACCTCAAATAAACAAAACAGGTGATGGACTGAATGTGGATCAATGACACACATTCACCCCAGTCCAAAGATCTGGGCCTAAACAAACCTTTAGATAGGCTACATCTTATCGTCATCCTGAATTAATGATTTAAAATATTAGGGAGTGATTTATGAGTGTTGTATGCCTGTTTTGTACCATTGAGTGTCATTTTTGTGATGCAGTGCTGGTGGAAAATATTTGCTATGTTAAATAATTAGTACGGCATTAAGTTTTAGATGACTGTTATTTATTTACTGTTTGGTAATAGTGGTTAATAACATTTTATATTATATTTTTTCACAGATTCAACTGCAGATTCTTTCATAGTTTGGAAAATGCCTTCCAGAAGTCGAATACGAAAGGCTAGAAAACGTCAAAGACAGCAGGATGATGTTTTATTGCAGCAGTCCTCTTCCCCAAATACTTGTCAAAACACCAAGAAAGGTCCGGGTAAGAGCACGAAATCATTCTTAAGAAATATTTGTAGTAAAAAAAATTTTGCTCAAAAAAATGTGTCTCTTAACAAAAAGAGAAGTAATTTAAATGGAAAGGAGAGACCCATCACAAATGTTACTGGTAGAGGAAGAGATAACTCTGTGCATGATAGTAGAAGGAAACAACAGTTTAGGGACATTCGACAACGAATGTTCCGTAATAGGATATTAGTTAATTTATTGAAAAATATTAAAAAGAAAGGCCAACAGAAAGCGGCATTTTATAGGAGGAAGAAAAATGTAGAGAAAATTATTGATCATGCTTTTGAAATCAAGCGAAAGTTGTTTATTTTGGTAATCAATAGAATTAGGAAACTAAGCAAGGTAATTTCTGATTTCAAAACAAAAAGTAGATGGAAGAGAGTAGTAAATCGTACTAACTTTTGTGAAGTTTTTTCTGGAGAATGGATGCATAGTTCAAGTTCTGAGGCATTTTTTAATGAGGAGACTTATTTTCAGGATAATGATTTGGTGCATGCAGTTGACATCAGTGGTCGAGCTTATGAAGTGAAGGATGGTTGTCCAGTTGAAAAAGAACAACTTGTGACAACAGAGACAGAAGAGGCGCTAAGTGATGAGGTTTTAGGAAGACGTCCTAAGGGTCCTGTGTACATTTGGAAGTGTAGTTCTATTTGCAGTGTGCGACAGGTTTCCATCAATTTGCTATGTGATTTTATACGGACATTTAATAAGAAAAGTTTGAAGCAGAAAATGAAGTTGTTGCAAGATTTAGATCCTTGCAGAGTGAGACAAATGACAGGTTTGCGTGGTCATTCACTGGCTTGTCTTTCCAGGAGAGTATGCCAGAGTGTTTTTCATCATTTCAGGATGCTAGCAGTGCATCATAATAAAGTGAGAAAATTAGTGAGAATGTTGTATTATGCTAAGAGTCCAGCAATTATGCTTAAACAGTTATGTGCTGCTCTTTTGCATGGTTCTGAAATAGATGTGAAGAATCTTTGTGAAGAAATTGAGTTTTGTTACTTTGGTAGTAAAGATGAGAATGTTCAAATTGACCCTGAAGTAGAGGGTAATGTGGAAGATAATGTACAGGTTTCCAGTACAGATAATTTTCAGAAGGAAATTGCCACGTTTCAGATGAAATCAAGTGAGAGGCCTAATTTCACTTGTGTATGTTGTCGACGCACTTATTATAAGAATCAGACTAAGGTAGTGGATTTATATGCAAAAAGTGAAAGGGAAAATAATAGTGAATGGAAGGATTTAGCCACATACTTGATGGTAGAAAATTATTTTGATTTGGGATCGGATCAACGTGTGTGTACTTATTGTTGTAATAAATTAAACCAAAACCAGATGCCTGCTAGGGCAGTTCATAATAATCTGGAATTGGTTGAGATTCCTTCTGAATTGAAGGATTTAAATACTTATGAATCTATTTTGATTCAAAGTATCCATCCCTTTCAGGCTATTGTAAGAATGGAGCCAAAGACAGGGAAATTGCCTCCAGCAGATTTACAGAGAGGATTAAAGGGAAGAGTTGTTTATTTGCCTCTAGATTTGAACAAAAACATTAACACAATTGGAATAGAAAAAGTGGAAGAGGAACCTCTGGTTATCTTGGTTAATGGGGTTCCGACAAAGAATAAGAAAATATGGCAAGATTTAGTGGATGTTAGGAAAGTCAAAAAGGCAACAGTGTATTTGAAGAAAAATAATAAGTACTATAAGAATGTATATGTTGCAGAAGAGGAAGTAAGTGATGAAGAGGATAGCGATTTGTGTGCTGGCCAAATTGAGAAAGTAGAGGCCTCTAAAAGTGAAGAAATATATGAACATTATAGTGTTCATCCTTTGCATTCGAAGGAAGTGATGGGGAATGCTATTGAGTTGTTTCAAATGAAACAAGCCAAAGGGAGTCCCATTAGTGTTTGGGAGGAAAGTTTGGAAGCTCGGTGTTTCCCACAGCTATTTCCCACAGGTCAAGGAGGAAGATATGATGAGCGACCTCGTGAAATTCCTGCATCTGAATACCGGACTTTACGATTGTATGCAGAAGATCCTAGGTTTCGGCAATGCATTCCCTATTTGTTTCATCTCCTGTTTGAAAGCGATCTGTCTGGACTGTCATATGCAGTGAACCACATCTTAAAAAGTGGTATACAGATGCGAAACATCTCGGCAAGTGACTTTATGCATAAAGTCAATGTCCAAGACAGTATTTTGGATTCTCACTTAATTAATCTCATGGCGTGTCAGCGTGGTACTAATGAGTACTGGTACCGTCGTCATGGTGACTTAAAATGTATGCTGAGGAACTTAGGAACTCCGACATGGTTCCTCACTCTGAGCTGTGCCGAGTATGGCTGGGATGACTTACTTGAATTTCTACGAGAGGCAAATGGAAATATTGAAAACATTGAATTCAAGACACCTGGAGAACTGTGTTCTTTGGATCCTGTGAATGTATGCAGGTACTTCAATCATAGATTTGAAGCTATGATGTCTTTCATCACAAATAAAAAGAATCCACCTCTTGGAGAGGTGTTGGATTTCTTCTGGAGAAAGGAGTACCAAGCAAGAGGTGCCCCTCATATACATATGTTGCTGTGGATCAAGGATGCACCTAAATTTGGAACAGATCCGGATGACTTAGTGATGAATTTCATCGAACAGTATTCTACGTGTGCTGTTCCAAACGCAACGGAGAAGAAAAGTCTAAGAGAACAAGTTCTACGTTTCCAAAGCCATCGTTGTGGAAAGTACTGTCGTCGTAAATTCAGAAACAAGGACAAGTTCTACACCAAATGTCGTTTCAACTTTCCACGACCGGTGATTTCTAAAGGAAGAGTGAACAGTTTGATGTCTTCGCTGCGACATAATGTGATGAGGAAATCACCCAAGAATACATACAATTTGAAAAGGAACGAAGAGTCCAAGTACATCAATGACTACAACCCAGTGATTTTGTCCATGTGGAATGCCAACATGGATATACAGTTTGTGGCTGACAACTGTATGGCTGTGGCTCGGTATGTGACATCTTACATCACCAAAAAAGAAAAGACCGAACTGAAGGATATGTGGGAGGACATTTCCCATGAAAAGAGCCTCAGCAAGAAGTTGTACAGTTTCAGTCTGAAGATGTTGTCGCATCGAGAAATCGGAGCTTACGAATGTTCTGATCGATTGTCTTCAGCAAGTCTCTATGCCAAATCCAGGAGTCTCGTTTGGGCGAGTCTTGGTCTTGCTGCAACGCGAAATCGAGTTCTAAAACCTGTTCGGGAAATTGAGTATTTGGCAGAAAAGGAACCAAACAGTACCGACATTTTGAAGACCAACATGTTGGATACATATTATCCAAATCGAAGCAGTCACCTTGAGAATGTTTGTCTATATGAGGTTCTCCAAAATTATATATTCAAGAGGAACATCAAAGAAGATATTGAGAAAGGAGTGTATGCTGTAATTGGAAGTGAGGGATGCCTGGTCAAGCAAAGAAAATGCCAATTAGTAAACCATCGAAAATTAAGTGGCGAATCTCCAGAAAAAAAGGAGTTTTTCTATTTAGCACTTTTGCAACTTTTCAAGCCTTGGCGTGCAGAAGAGGAACTGCTTGGAGATTTCCTCTGTTACGAAGACTCTTTCAATGCAGCCAAGGAGTCCATAGAATGTCCTGCTTTTTCTAAATATCAAGAAATGCTAACTTTGGAAATTGAGCAGGAAGCAACGATTGCAGCCGAGATTGCCAGAGACAGTTCTCAGGACAGTCAGAGTTCTGTTTCATTGAGTCAAGATCCACTTGGAGGACCTATTATCGAAAATGAAGCTGCCACTGCTATGAATGAAGTAGAAAGAGCCATGGCACATGCTCAGGAGGATTCAGTTAACTTACAAGACTTGGAAAAACAACTCAACGTTGAGCAGAGGAAAATATATGATGAAGTTACCAAGGAAATTGAGCACGGATTAAGTCATGAGAAGAAAGAGTGCTCGTGTACGTCGTTGAAGCCTGTCCGACTGTACGTGAGTGGAGAAGCGGGAACTGGAAAAAGTTTCCTCATTAAAGCAATCTCTTGTTATTTGCAGGAAAGGACTGAGTCATCGCTGTCTTGTGTTGTCACCGCTCCTACTGGACTGGCAGCACATAATATTAAAGGTATTACTTTGCATCGTCTATTGATGCTGCCGGTGGAGCATGACAACAAATTACAATACAACAAGTTATCTGGAGATGCTTGCTGTGAAGTTTCAAGAGTCTTGAGGAAAATGAAACTACTTATCATTGACGAAGTAAGCATGGTTTCCAATGTCATGCTTGCCTTTGTGCATTTGAGAATGCAAGAAGTACTTAAAACTGAATATGATGTGTTATTTGGTGGGAAACACATCATTGTTTTCGGAGATCTTCTGCAGCTGACACCAGTAAAAGGTCAACCTGTGTTCAAAATACTCACGCATGAAGATACCAGGAAGTGCCTAGGGAGCATTGGCAACGTCAATATATGGTTAAACTTCAATTATGCAGAACTGCATCAAAATATGCGTCAGGCAAAGGATGAAGATTACAAGAATATTCTACAAGATATTAGAATTGGAAAAGTGACCGAGCATGGGAAAGAAGCTTTAAATGCACGATTACTGTCAAAATTATATCCCAAACAAGAGATTGTGCCTGAGAATATTTTTCGGAAAATTACTGAGAAGAAATCCGGGATATGTCTCATGCCAACTCTTGCAGAATGTGCCATCTTTAACAACAAAATGTTGAATTTAGAAAAGCAAGAGATTGTGAAACTTGAAGCTATCGACAAATTAGAGCATATGGGATCAACAATTATTTTGTCAGACAATTTGAAATCAAAATTGGATTCATTAGAGAAGACTATATCTAAAACAGCGGGTTTTGAAAAGACTTTGAATGTGTGTTTAAATTGCCGAATTATTTTGAGAAGGAATTTACATGTAGAAAGAGGTCTGGTAAATGGATCAATGGGTAATGTTGTTGATTTTGAGAAATACAGAAATAGAGATGGAATAGAATTTTTAAAAATTAAATTTGATGGCATTGAGGAAGTACAGCAAATTGGTCGTTGTTCTGCTAGGTTTTTGCTTGTTAAAGACTTATATGTTCGCCGTAAACAGTTTCCTGTTTGCTTGGCATATGCGGTGACAATCCATAAATCGCAAGGTTTAAGTGTAGACTGTGCATTGGTGAATATTGGCAGTTCTGTGTTCAAGGAGGGTATGGCATATGTGGCATTGTCACGAGTTAGAACTTTATCGGGATTGTACTTGATTGACTGTGATGTCACAAACATTTGTGCGGATCTAGATTGTGTTAAGGAATACAATAGGTTAAGAAGAGAGTATGCGCCACATTTGCCTCAATATCCTTTGTTTGAGAAACGTGTGGTAGGCCGCAAACGTAGAAATAGCAGTAATAGTAGGGAGGTTGTTGCAAAAAGACCAAAAGTCAATGAACCGAAAATTGTTAGCAGAAAGAAAGTGGATTCTGTTGAAGATGTTGTCGGTTTTCAATTTGAAAACAGTTCTGGTGTCAACTGCTATGCAAATGTAGTGGTTAATGTTCTCTTTTCACTAGAGAGTTTAAAAGAACAGATTCTGTTGAATTCTGAACAAATTTTATGCTGTTTGTTGAATTCTGTTTTCGAGAAATGTAGCACTGATCGAACAAAAGTAGAAAGTGTGTCTGAAGTTCGTTATCTGTTAGATGAATGTTCAGGTCAAACAGACTTCTCTGAAAATAATCAGCAAGATTGTCAGGAGTTTTTAATGTATATGCTTGATATATTGCAAGTTGAGGGTGTAGATGTAGATCACCTGTTTGGGCTTTCTTATCAATGGCAGCATGACTGCGAGAACTGTATGGTATCAAGTACTACTAGTGTAGACTCAGAAAGATTTATATATTTAACTTTGCCAGACAGTAAATCAGTCTCCTTTAATAAGCTAGTAAATGCAGCGGATCACAACATGGAGTGTAGCCAATGTAAATGTGATATGATGTCAACATTATTTATACGTAGATATGGCCAGTATGTCATTTTAATGATCCAACGTTGTAGGCCTGATGGATCAAAATTGTCAACTTTAATAAAAAATTTTGTGGCTTCTCAGCTGTCAATATCAGGGAGGACTTTTGTTACTGTAGCAATTATCTATCACGATGGTCCATCAACAACATCAGGACATTATACAGCTTACTTAAAGTCTGGAAACGGCTGGTCATTCTGTAATGATTCCGTTGTAACGTTCAAAAAAAAATTGCCGTTTGACCTTAAAAATTCTTACCTGGTGTTTTTAAAACCAAAATTTTAAGTAGAGGGAATGTAAGTCTGCAATGCTGTCTAGATTAAAAATCCAACTATATAAACCTAATGCAAGTAAGTCTGCTTCATAGTAAGCAGTATCAGTGTCATAGGAAAAGGAGAACATGAGTGACAAAGAAGAGTAAGTTATTAGTAGTCCAGGATTGTGAAAATAATCTCAAATATTTTATTTTTGAAAGTTGCGAAAATAGAAAATGTCGGGATTTGATTGGAAGAATAACAAGACTTGCGAATCGCGGCAACATGATTTGGCCTAGTGGAAACATGTGATATAATGAGAGAAGTCTTTTTTTCTATGTAACATATTTCACGTATCGATGGAGGTTTTCTTTCAGAAAGTGGCGGGCTGAAAATATTTGTAGCACAACAGAGTGGATGCTGTTCATAGGAGATCGTTCGACGTCATTGAAAGTAAGTTAATTTTAAGGAGTTTTGAAATCAGATTTCGAAGGTTGTATGGGTTTTTTAAACACAATCATTTTGATTGTGTTTTTTTTTTCCCGCTGTTACATGATGAATACCTTCAAGTCACTGATTTAAGTGAAATTTGATACATTCTGAGAACAGCAAAAATAAACCATTTAACATGTATAATTAATGTTATGATTTTTGAAATTATGATATATATTTAGAAATGTGAGGTAGATATGGAGAAGCAGAGTCTTCTGTAAGTGTCAATTTTAATGCTTACAGTGCTGTACTTCTAGGTATTGTTTTTTTTTAAAAAAAAGAAATAGGCCTCACCTCAAAGAAAGCTCTTGAAAGCACACATCTTATTTGCATCCTAAAACAATCATTTAAAATGTTTGACACAATTTTATGATGGCTTTACATCTTTTTTGCGCTGTTATTGCATCACTATTGTGAGACATAAGCAATGCAAAAGAAGCATCATGTTTCAAAATAGGCCTCATTTCATCAGCATGAAGATACTGTTTTTTTAAAATAAATATCTTTAGGATTGTGTAGGGGTCGTAGGGAAGTAGAGGTTTCTGTAAATGTCAAAGTTGTTTAAAAACTGTTTCTTCTTGAACCTTTTCCCTTCTTTTTTCTAATTTTTAAATACATGTTTTAATATTTTTGGAAATGTTTGTTCTCTCTTTTACAGATTGAATGTATGAAAAATTTGCTTGAAAAGTTAACATGAATTATAAGGTAAATGTTTTCTACTTTTTTAACCTACATTCCACTACTGATGATGTTACTGACTATGTTATGATTGATGTAATAAATGGGCATGTTTTACTGCAATGGTAGGTCTTCACATCTATTATCTCGTCTGTATTCTTCAACAAGCATAAATTTGATATGCAACCCAGAGTACGGTTCACCTTAAACAAACTTTTAGAGAGGACACACCTTATCGTCACCCTCACTCAATCATTTAATCTATCACATTTAACATCTATTAGTTCTACTGCTTCATTTCTTTAATCTTTACTTTCCTGTGTTTGCTACTTCTCTCCTTCCTTTCTCTATTACTTAATTTTTCTATTCCTTCAAGTATTTTTCTCAGTCCCTCTCTTCTCATACTTCTTCATTATTATTCACTAATTCTGTCTCTATTAATGTTACTGTTTCTGAATGATCTCCAAAAATTTTAAAAACAAGAACAGTAAGTATAAGGATAGGAAAAGACATTTATGTTACAAGAAAGACAACTATAGGAAGTAAACAGAAAAAACTGTTACTCGCAATCCACTGCTGATGATCTCACTGACCATGTAAAAAATTATGTAATATATGACATGATCAGAAGTGAATTGCGGGTAACAGTATCTTTTCTTTACTCCCTATAGCTGTCTTTTTTTGTAACATAACTGTCTGTTTCCTTTCCTTATACTTACTGTTCCTTTTTTTAAAAAAAATTTTTTGGTACGCTCAAAGTACGCGTACCGGAGTGCGAACTGGTAGCGAACTAATAGAAATAGAGCTTGGCAGAGTTCAAAGAATTCTACCAATTTTTTTAATAATGGGGAGGTAGTTCTGAAAAGAACTGTTTTTTTTTGTTTTTGTTGTTTTAAATTTTTTTTATTAGTTTTCTGAACATTTTTTATATTTTTTTGTTTTTTTCTGAACATTTTGTATTTTTTTTTATTTTTGGGGGGGAGGGGGGAAACAAAAATGATTCATCGAAGACGGCTCAACAGGAGCAACAAAAAAAAAAAGAATTTACTTTTTGGGGCGTTTTGGGCACACATGATTGGTGATGGCTCTCATTATCAGGGTAATGCTACTTTCGCGGTAGCAAAGTGTCTGGTTGCACCACACACAGACTTGCTTCACTTCTCCCATGTTGATTTGGATGTTCGGGATCACCTCCCTCGCCTCCGGTCCCGATACCTCCTGAACAACAGATCTTCTTGCCATTTCTGGCGGATTTTGTTGTTGGTCGCGAAGTTGTGCATTGCTGTAATTGTTAGGGTGCCATCGACTCATGTGCCTGTGCATTGTATGATTGCCAAAACTGTACTTTTTGTCTGTGCCCCTTGAAAGACGATCGCCGCAAATGCGACAAAAGACGTATCTGGCATTTACTTTCTTTTGGTCAGCAGGAAATTTAAAAAATTGCCAGATATAATTTTCTTTCCTATTATATCTTCTGGGCTCCTCTGGCAAAAACTCGTCATTTTCTTGCTGTTCTTCCTCTTCTTGATTTTCCTCCTCTTCTATAATTAGTGAAGCAGGTAGTCTTTTCTTCCCATGAGGAGGTGGAGGAGGTGGTGGGGGCACACTGGCAGAAGCAACCATTGAAGCCATTGCTGATGAATCAAAAAAGGTCTTTCTCTCACCAAGATGAAAGTCAGAGTGAGGAAAGAAGGAGGGGTTTTCATCATTTGGGAGAAGGAAAAATTCTAAACCAATGAAAAGTGTTAATTTTATATCACATGACCAAGTATTACATCATTAGGAAACCAAAAGTGAAATGAACCAATGAAAAGTGTTATTTTCGAGTCACATGACCTGCTGTGTTTACGTTTCGCGCTTTGCTCCGCTTTCCGGTCCACTTCCGGGTCCGCTAACTTGGCGCGTCCAACGACGTATTACGCGATAACGCAAAACGTCATGCAAACGTAACAGTTACGCTAAAGGAACGTTGACCGGTTCGCGTACTAAGCCGCGGCTTTAAATTGAGCTAACGGGAAGCAGACCGGTTCGCGGACTGGGAGCGGAACAAAAAAAAATGTTTTAAAAAAATTGTCTAAAGAACATGAAAAATATATTTCAAAATTTAAAGAACAATACATTGTACAGCTACAGATATTAGCTTTTAAAAAACCATTGAAATTCAATGAAAAAACCATAGGTTATACTCCATATATAGTTAGGAATTAGCATTTACAAAACCTTATTTTACTCGCATAAAACCATTGAAATTCCATATATAGTTAGATGCGCTAACTATATATCGCGCACCCGCAATCCACTGCTGATGATGTCACATATTACATCATTCATGACATGGTCAGTGACATCACTGATGACATCACTGATGACATCTCAAATGACATCACTGATGACATCACTGATGACATCTCAAATGACATCACTGATGACATCACTGATGACATCACTGATGACATCTCAAATGATATCACTGATGACATCTCATTTGACATCTCATTTGACATTACTGATCACATCACTGATGATATCATTTATGTGATAATACAATGAACATCTTCAGACTGTAATATAACCTTAGGTACACTCAGTGTAAACAGACAGTCACAGACTGTCACACATCCATGGAGTTACTCACACACCTAGTCAGTCATGCAAAGAATCAATCACACCTCAATTTCCTCAACTATACAGTTATACAAACTTTACTTATTCAAACATATACTAACACATATTTACTCTCTTATACAATCCCTGATACAAGTTCACAATGATCCATACAGCCACTCACACATTCACTGGCTCTTATGCACAGTTATTTATATATGTCAACTCTCACATGTACTGTGTTTTACATATGTACTTACTGTGACATGTAGCACTGAGATATCCATTCACTCACCAATACACTCATGCACACAGTCAACCGCCCATACAGCTGTTTCCACATGCACTTTTGAAATCATACATCTAGTGAATCAACTGCTCACACATCTATGCACAGAGTCATACACCTCCCAGCCACCCACACACACACTCAGTCTCCCATACAAATACTTGGGCAACCAATCAATAACCCATATAGTTACTCATATAGCTACTTATCAACACATGCAACAGTTTACAGAACAACAGACATAATGATGCACAAATTAAGACAGTTTAGTCACTAACCCATGCACTCAGTGAGACACATTTAATCACTCACTCATACAGTCACTCATGCACCTACTAAATCCTTCATCCAGACACTTATACATCCACTCATTCTTCAATATGTAAGACATATTTTAACTTTACAGAAACATACAGTCACTGGATGTTGTCATCAGTGATGTCATCAGTGATGTCACTGACCATGTCATGAATGATGTAATATGTGACATCATCAGCAGTGGATTGCGGGTGCGCGATATATAGTTAGCGCATCTAACTATATATGGAATTTCAATGGTTTTATGCGAGTAAAATAAGGTTTTGTAAATGCTAATTCCTAACTATATATGGAGTATAACCTATGGTTTTTTCATTGAATATATATATATATATATATATATATATATATATATATATATATATATATATATATATATTACCTACTGGCGGTCGCCAGTAGGTATATATAGTTAGGATTTTTTCTCTATGGCATTTCTGAAAATTCTATGTCTAATAACTTTTGCGTTTGTGGACGGAATTGGCTGAAATTTTCAGGAAAATGGCACATTTTGTTTCTGAGCAGCCCCTGAAAATTTGGGGGGGGGGTCGTCAAGGGGGGGCCGAGAAAAAAGGGGGGTCCCAAAACGCGTTTTTCCCATGTTAATTTCCATAGGGCGGTTGGACTCACTTTTAGCCCGAACGGCTGAATGGATTTTCACGAAACTTGGCAAAATTGTAGGGACTGTTAGCCCGATGTGCCTTTGCTTGGTCTCAATATATGTGCTTCAGTGGATTTTGAGAAATTAATGTTTAAATCAAGATATATATCTGTAACAGCGCTCCGGGCAGCGATCCGGTTAGCGAACTTTTCGCGTATCGGAACTTTGCGATGCGAAGCTGATTGGCCCTCCGGTGTCTGTCAACATTCTAAACAGTCCGGAGCGGCCGCCATCTTGTCTCTCGGTAGGGTCGAGAGACAAGAGGAGGCCAAAACAAAGGGGGAAATGAAGGAAAGGGGGCAAGGTAGACCCCTTCTGACCCCCTAGGATTGATGAGGGGGATATTATAGAGCCACGCGGGGCCCCAAAAAAAAAAAAAAAATCCGATTTTTTCGCCGTAGAGACGCGTCTTGGTAAGCGAACCGGGCAGCTAACCGGGAAGCTAACCGGCAGTGTAACGGGAGTCTGAGGAGTAGCTGATTGGCTGTCAACATTGTAAACAGTCCGGAGCGGCCGCCATCTTGTCTCTCGGTAGGATCGAGAGACAAGAGGAGACCAAAACAAAGGGGGAAATGAAGGAAAGAGGGCAAGGTAGACCCCTTCTGACCCCATAGGATTGATGAGGGGGATATTATAAAGCCACGCGGGGCCAAAAAAAAAAAAAAAAAATCCGATTTTTTCGCCGTAGAGACGCGTCTTGGTACGCGAACCGGGCAGCTAACCAGACAGCTAACCGGGAAGCTAACTGGCAGTGTAACGGGAGTCTGAGGAGTAGCTGATTGGCTGTCAACATTGTAAACAGTCCGGAGCGGCCGCCATCTTGTCTCTCGGTAGGATCGAGAGACAAGAGGTGGAAAAAAAAAAGGTGTAAATGAATGAAAGGGGTAAGGCAGACCCCTCCTGAACCCCTAGGATTGATGAGGGGGCTATTAAAGTTCCCTGCGGGGCAAAAGAAAAAAAAAATTGCGATTTTTCGCGGTAAAGGTGCTTCCTGGTACGTTAACCGGGCAGCTAACCGGCAGCGTAACGGGAGTCCGACATATTGTGTTTTTTGAACGTTTGTGATATGTGCACGTGTGGATTTTGTCTAATTAAGGTTAAAAAAATATATATATATCTTTAAGCGTGTTCTGGCGCGCTTACGTTTTGGGTTTGGTTTGCGCTGCAGAGACGATACGTCACGGTTATGCGATGCATCATGAGGCGTCTCACGGGCTACGTGATACGTCACTTAATAAAGAATATATTTTACAGCTATAGATATTAGCTTTTAAAAAACCAATGAAATTCACAGAAAAAACCATAGGTTATAGACCATATATAGTTAGGAATTTGCATTTACAAAACCTTGAAAATTCACTGAAAAAACCATAGGTTATAGACCATATATAGTTAGGGATTAGCATTTAAAAAACCTTATTTTATTTGCACAAAACCATTGAAATTCCATATATAGTTAGTTGCACTAACTATATATCGCGGACCCGCAATCCACTGCTAATGATGTCACATATTACATCATTCATGACATGGTCAGTGACATCACTGATGACATCACTGATGACATCTCAAATGACATCACTGATGACATCACTGATGACATCTCAAATGACATCACTGATGACATCACTGACATCTCATTTGACATTACTGATTACATCACTGATGATATCATTTATGTGATAATACATCTTCAGACTCTAATATAACCTTAGATACACTCAGTGTAAACAGGCACTCACAGACTGTCACACATCCATGGAGTTACTCACACACCTAGTCAGTCATGCAAAGAATCAATCACATCTCCATTTCCTCAACTATACAGTTATACACACCTTACTTATTCAAACATATAGTAACACATATTTACTCTCTTATACAATCCTTGATACAAGTTCACAATGATTCATACAGCCACTCACACATTCACTGGCTCTTATGTTCAGTTATTTATATATGTCAACTCTCACATGGAGTGTGTTTTACATATGTACTTACTTTGACATGTAGCACTGAGATATCCATTCACTCACCAATATACTCATGCACCCAGTCAACTGTCCATACAGCTGTTTCTACATGCACTTTTGAACCCATACACCTAGGGAATCAACTGCTCACACATCTATGCACAGAGTTATACACCTCCCAACCACCCACACACATACTCAGTCTCCCATACAAATACTTGGGCAACCATTCAATAACCCATATAGTTACTGATATAGCTACTGATTTAAACATGCAGCAGTTTACAGAACAACATAAATAATGATTGCCAAATTAAGACACTTTAATCACTAACCCATACACTCAGTGAGACACATTTAATCATTCTCTCATACAGTCAGTCATGCACCTACTAATTCCTTCATCCAGACACTTATACATCCACTCATTCTTCAATATGTAAGACATATTTTAACTTTACAGAAACATACAGTCACTGGGTGTTGTCATCAGTGATGTCATCAGTGATGTCATTTGAGATGTCATCAGTGATGTCATCAGTGATGTCACTGACCATGTCATGAATGATGTAATATGTGACATTATTAGCAGTGGATTGCGGGTCCGCGATATATAGTTAGTGCAACTAACTATATATGGAATTTCAATGGTTTTGTGCAAATAAAATAAGGTTTTTTAAATGCTAATCCCTAACTATATATGGTCTATAACCTATGGTTTTTTCAGTGAATTTTCAAGGTTTTGTAAATGCAAATTCCTAACTATATATGGTCTATAACCTATGGTTTTTTCTGTGAATATATATATATATATATATATATATATATATATATATTACCTACTGGCTATCGCCAGTAGGTATATATAGTTAGGATTAATTCCCTATGGGATTTCTGAAAATTCTATGTCTAATAACTTTGGCGTTTGTGGACGGAATCGGCTGAAATTTTCAGGAAAATGGCACATTTTGTTTCTGAGCAGCCCCTGAAAATTTGGTGGGGTTTCGTCAAGCGGGGGCTGAGAAAAAAGGGGGGTCCCAAAACGCGTTTTTTACATTGAGTTTTCCATAGGGCGGTTGGACTCACTTTTAGCTCGAACGGCTGAATGGATTTGCACGAAACTTGGCAAAATTGTAGGGACTGTTAGCCCGATGTGCCTTTGCTAGGTCTCAATATATGTGCTTCAGTGGATTTTGAGAAATTAACGTTTAAATCAAGATATATATCTGTAACAGCGCTCCGGGCAGCGATCCGGTCCGCTTACTTTTCGCGTTTCGGAACTTTGCGCGCAGAAAGCTGATTGGCTCTCCGGTGTCTGTCAACATTCTAAACAGTCCGGAGCGGCCGCCATCTTGTCTCTCGGTAGGATCGAGAGAGAAGAAGAGGTGAAAAACGAAAGGGGAATTTAATGAAAGGGGGCAAGGTATCCCCCTCTTGACCCCCTAGGAATGTTGTTGGGGTTATTAAAGGGTCCCATGGGGAAAATTAAAAAAAAAATGATTTTTCACGGTAGAAGCGCTTCCCGGGCCGCGAACTGGGCTGCAAACTGGTAGCGAAACGGGAATTCGCCATTTTGTGCTTCGTTAATTAAATTACTAGGTATAAGGGGGTGCGGGAGACGTATCCTAATCCCCTATATTTCCTGAGGGTGGCTGAGGAGGCTCATATATGTTGATACATCTCTTCCAGCGGCTGTGCGTGAGCTTTTTTTTTTTTTGCTGCGTGACAGTCCGGAGCGGCCGCCATCTTATCTCTCGGTAGGATCGAGAGAGAAGAAGAGGTGAAAAACGAAGGGGGAATTTAATGAAAGGGGGCAAGGTATCCCCCTCTTGACCCCCTAGGATTGTTGTTGGGGTTATTAAAGGGTCCCGTGGGGAAAATAAAAAAAAAATTATTTTTCACGGTAGAAGCGTTTCCCGGGCCGCGAACTGGGCCGCAAACTGGTAGCGAAACGGGAATTCGCCATTTTGTGCTTCGTTTTAATTGTTTAGAGACAAAAATTATCGCCGCACATCGGCCACAATGCATGAATATCGTTGAAAAGTCAGCGATATTCATGCATTATCCAGCAAATGCTCTTAGCCGTGTTATCCACCTTCCATTGGATAACATGGCTAAAAACTGCTCTGTGCGTGTTTTTTTTTTTTTTTTTTTTTGCTGCGTGACGTTTGTTAACGTTCGATTCGATGGAAATCAGGAAGTGTTGACCACCATTTTGTCACTGCGAGTAAATATTTTGTTATAAATGAATCCTTATTGATAAACATTGTCTGCGCCATCTTGCGTTTTGTCCAATGCCACAATTTTGTCGTGCACGGCAGCCATTTTAGATGCCTTGACCAGGGCCACTCTCTGCACGCCGCCGATTCTCAGCATGGCTCCCCACCCTCGCACGCATCTCCCCCACGCAATGGTCACCCCCGCTCTCTCTCTCATGCATGGGCCATATACTTCCCCCCATCTGCGCTGCTCTTCTCTGAGAACCACACCCTGTGCCTGCCCGACACCTCCCTTTCACCCTATTCACTACCGCACCCTCTGACACTCCTCTTCCTCTGTGTCCGATTGTCCAGGCCGGACCTAGGCTATCACCTAGCCCTGCGAATGTAGTTTATGACCCCAGCTGTAGAGTATCCAGACATGCCAACCCTCCCGATTCAGGCGTGAGACTACTGATTTCAGTGCTAGTCTTTCGCTTCCCGATTCCTGCAAGGAAAAACCCGGGGGCATATTACCAACAACTAGCGGTAATTTTGTCTCTAACTTGTTTAGAGACAAAAATTATCGCCGCACATCGGCGAATTTTATCGCACATAAACCTTGCTATTAGCAAGGTTTATCGCAAATGCGATAAAAAACGGCCGCAATGCATGAATATCGTTGAAAAGTCAGCGATATTCATGCATTATCCAGCAAATGCTATTAGCCATGTTATCCACTTCACATTGAACAAGCGCATGGTCTTTTAAAGATTTGTGAAGTACTCGGGGCGGCGGTGTGTGTGTGCCCTCTTTCAGGAGCGGGCGTAGGGGGCACTGCCAGCAATTTGCAGGCCAGGCAGTGTTCAACACGTGCATCACCCTTTCTCTGCCTGCTATTGCGCTCCATGCTTCGGAAAGGTAAGAAAAAGAACGTGCATTTGAGTTTGAAATGTCCGATCTTGTAGCAGTACACTTGCAAAGCCCACACATGACAATAACCCGATTCAAGGCCCCATTCACCCGATTTTTAAAAAAAATATAGTACTCCAAGACAGTTACATTTTAAAACTTTATTAACATTTAAATATAACGAACGCAACAAAAACTGTAAATATATTTAACCATTTTTTGAAATTAACCAGAACTATAACGATAACAACAACAATAATATAACTTTTATGCCTAAATTACGCAAACATTTAGCTAATCTGCTAAAGGGGGGAGTCGCAATTTCTTTACAATAATCAATAATGAAAAATCCACATCAATAGGGTTGCCCGTTTTCTCGATGCAGCACTATAGTGCAATATACACAGCACCTGGGGTGTCAAGAGTGAACAGGTCTTTCTTTGTTCCTTAAGATGTTATCTCCGAGAATGCTGATGCATTGGTGTCTGTACACTTCTTTGTCAATTCTGTCAAGATGATAACTGCTTTATAAACAGACGATATCGTTGTTTAGTCATTAGTGTTAAGTGTGTCTGAAACTACAGTGCCCTTCTGTTTTTTTTTCTTCAGGCTCTACAGAGTTTTGTGTGTTGTTCTTTTGAGCGACAATTATTCCAGAGGTTTCAGGTTCACTTGTTTTGTCCTGCAGTGAGTTAACAGCTTTAGAGAGTTCATGTTTATTTGCTATGTCCTGCTGTTCGTCAACTGCTTCAGAGACGTCAGCCTCATTTTTTATGTTTCAGTAGATCCTGGACCTGCCCGGCCGCGCCCAAAATGGCGCCGGTGTAAATGGGACTCGTAACTGCTTGTTCTGTACTGGTTGCCCAACCTTGATATCATGAGATACATATGCAGTTTTGAAGCACATGGCGGAGGCTTGTCTGCTGTAGTGGGGCGCCCCTTTATCGTTTCAGTCGCCATTCCGCCCGCTTTTGCTACACTGTGCCTTTTCCGCCATTCAGCTGTTTAGCGCCCGCTCTTACGGCTACAGCGTCTCGCTCACCATGTAGTTGAGTTGCTCCCACTCTTGCGGTGCAGCGATAGGCGGCTGCCACAGGACTCTTAAAATGGCGGCCGGCTCTTCGGATTTGGGCCTGGTCCAGTAAAATGGCCCTGGGACACCTTGGAACTCGGACGCTTGTCTGCCAGGGCTTGGGTTCTATTCTCGAAAGCGTCCCCTCAGCCTTGAAGATTGTACAAAAGTCTTGGGGGCCCTCGACTCCCGCAGGCTTCCGGTGGGGAGCGGCTGCCATGATTGCTTGCGGAATGGCCACGACGGAGCTACGAGATGGTGGTGCTCTCATGGTGACGGCAGCTTCAGTCTGAAACATCCAGAAACAAGGTGGGGCTTTCATCGTTTGGGGAAAAAAAATGTTTTAATCCAATGAAAAGTGTTATTTTTAGGTCACATGACCTAGTCTTACATAATTAGGAAAAGAAAAGTAAAATGAACCAATGAAAAGTTTTATTAACAAGTCACATGACCTGTTATGCTTACGTTACGCGCTGCGCGGCGCGCTCTGGATCGTTTCCGGGAAGCTGCGCCTTGCGCACCGGAGCACTTCCGGGTGCGCTAACGCGTCGCGTCATATGACGCATTACGCGACAATGCAGGTGCAGAATATAGTCAAAATGTCTCCACCAACCAGCGGTCGGAATACAACCGCTTTCAGCAGTCCAAAAAGTTCGGTCAAATCTTAAGAGCGGGAGCAACTCAACTACATGGTGAGCGAGACGTTGTAGTCGCAAGAGCGAGCGGTTAACAGCTGAATGGCGGAAGAGGCACAGAGTACCAAAAGCGGGCGGAATGGCAACTAAAACGGTAAAGGGGCGCCCTACGACAGCGTGTCTTCAGGTGAAACGGATTGTGGGACAAGGTCCAGAATGAAAGATTCTTCAAAAGGGAAAAAATTCCGCCGGACCCCGGGAGCCGGCCGCCTATGCCAGGGGCGATCTCAGGCCTCACCAGGGCAACACGACTTGGGGAGGGGGCAGGAGCCAAGCGCCCCCTCTCAGTCCGCGCCATCTCACCGCCCCTCGGGGGCCTCCGTCAAGCGGTTTAGGGAGGCACCGTATCACATTGTTTTCCAATGCAGTCAGGTCCACAAATGGACCCCACTTACTTTGAATAGTGAAGCTGCAGCAGGTGCAAATAAGGTTTAAACAGTGTTACAAGAGCTGCTTAGAACTCTGAAGTATGGCACTCTACAACCAGGACTTATGCCATGTATGTAAGGCAGTGACATGGAAGCAAGTCAGGGACAAAAAGCATGAACGAACATTCACGTATGAAAATCTTATTTGGAGAAGGGGTAGAATCCAAACGCCCCCTGCCAGTTCGCGCCAGTACACCATATGTGGAAAATCTGAAGCCATCATTCTACAAACTCTCAACGCTTGTTATCAGTGCATGAGTTTCATGCTCGATCGATTGAGCTAGCCGGATCGGGCAATAAAAAGTATAAAATAGTTATGTAAATAGTTATTTAATAAAATGTTTTACTCTGTTTCTTTGCTGGTGTGTTGTGTATATTTATAATATTTGCATAGGGTTTGCCGTTATTTTGGGCGGTGTGGGTGGCGGAGTCGAGCTGTTTTGCAGCCCTCATGGTGTGGAGCTCAGTTCATTTCACTATTTTCGTATTTCTCATGAAGGGTTATTCCTAATGTTTGTATTTTACCGAGGTCAAAAAGAGATCGAATTAGTGGTCTACTGATTTTGCTCGATTACTTTTATTTTTTTACACGATTTTTCACTATCTGCAAAGACTAAACAGAGTATTGCGACTTTGTGCTTGTTTGTAAATAGAGAATGATCCAAAGAGAACCAATTGTAAAACAGTAAATGCTTGGATAATAATCAATCAAATGGAGAGACAAGCAGGTACGACGGATTACAACAGGGGTAAAGGTCTGAGTTAACTACCGTTCACTATCTGCAAAGAGAGAGTACTACTAAGAGAAAAGAGGGGAGTGGGGGGGGGGGCAGCGTTCAAAGCACATCAGCGTGCTTAAACACGAAAACGTTTTTGCCTATCACGTACTTGACATTTGACAGCTTTTGATATTTGCTATTAAAAAACCATTGAAATTCACAGAAAAAACCATAGGTTATACTCCATATATAGTTAGGAATTTGCATTTACAAAACCTTGAAAATTCAATGAAAAAACCATTGGTTGTAGGCCATATATAGTTAGGGATTTGCATTTAGAAAACCTTATTTTACTCGCATAAAACCATTGAAATTCCATATATAGTTATAAGCGCTAACTATATATCGCGCACCCGCAATCCACTGCTGATGATGTCACATATTACATCATTCATGACATGGTTAGTGACATCACTGATGACATCACTGATGACATCTCAAATGACATCACTGATGACATCACTGATAACATCTCATTTGACATGACTGATCACATCACTGATGATATCATTCATGTGATAATACCATGAACCTCTTCAGACTCTAATATAACCTTAGATACAATCAGTGTAAACAGACAGTCACTCATCCATGGAGTTACTCACACACCTAGTCAGTTATGCCAAAAATTAATCACACCTCCATTTTCTCAACTATACAGTTATACACACCTTACTTATTCAAACATATACTAACACATATTTACTTTACTCTCTTATACAATCTCTGATACATGTTCACAATGATCCATACAGCCACTCACACATTCACTAGCTCTTATGCACAGTTATTTATAGATGTCAACTCTCACATGTACTGTGTTTTACATATGTACTTAATTTGACATGTAGCACTGAGATATCCATTCACTCACTAATACACTCATGCACAGTCAACCGCCCATACAGCTGTTTCCACATGCAGTTTTGAATCTATACATATAGTGAATCAACTACTCACACATCTATGTACAGAGTCACACACCTCCCAGCCACCCATACACACACACTCAGTTTCCCATACAAATACTTGGACAACCAATCAATAACCCATACAGTTACTCATATAGCTACTGATCAACATATGCAGCAGTTTGTAGAACAACAGATATAATGATGCACAAATTAAAACAGTTTAGTCACTAACCCATGCACTCAGTGAGACACATTTAATCACTCACTCAATCAGTCAGTCATGCACCTAGTAAATCCTTCATCCAGACACTTATACATGTACTCATTCTTCAATATGTAAAACATGTTTTAACTTTACAGAAACATACAGTCACTGGATGTTGTCATCAGTGATGTCATCAGTGATGTCATTTGAGATGTCATCAGTGATGTCATCAGTGATGTCACTAACCATGTCATGAATGATGTAATATGTGACATCATCAGCAGTGGATTGCGGGTGCGCGATATATAGTTAGCGCTTATAACTATATATGGAATTTCAATGGTTTTATGCGAGTAAAATAAGGTTTTCTAAATGCAAATCCCTAACTATATATGGCCTACAACCAATGGTTTTTTCATTGAATATATATATATATATATATATATATATATATATATATATATATATATATATATATATATATATATATATATATATATATATATTACCTACTGGCAATAGCCAGTAGGTATATATAGTTAAGATTAATTCTCTATGGAACTTTTGAAAATTCTATGTCTAATAACTTTGGCGTTTGTGGACAGAATCGGCTGAAATATTCAGGAAAATGGCACATTTTGTTTCTGAGCAGTCCTTGAAAATTTGGGGGGGTTTCGTCAAGGGGGGGCCGAGAAAAAAGGGTGTCCCAAAAACGCGTTTTTTCCATGTTAATTTCCATAGGGCGTTTGGCCTCACTTTTAGCTCGAACGGCTGAATGGATTTGCACGAAACTTGGCAAAATTGTAGGGACTGTTAGCCCGATGTGCCTTTGCTGGGTCTCAATATATGTGCTCCAGTGGATTTTGAGAAATTAACGTTTTAAAAAATTTATCTATCTGTGACAGCGTCCCAGATAGCGCTCCAGATCGCGTACTTTTCGCGTCACGGAGCTTTGCGAAGCGATGCTGATTGGCTCTCCGGTGTCTGTCAACATTCTAAACAGTCCGGTGCAGCCGCCATCTTGTCTCTCGGTAGGATCGAGAGACAAGAAGAGGTGAAAAACGAAGGGGGAATTTAATGAAAGGGGGCAAGGTAGACCCCTCTTGACCCCCTAGGAAAAAAAAAAAAAAAAAAAAAAAAAAGGGGTTATTAAAGGGTCCCATGGGGAAAATAAAAAAAATTAGATTTTTCACGGTAGAAGCGCTTCCCGGATCGCGAACCGGGCCGCAAACTCGTAGCGAAACGGGAATTCGCCATTTTGTGTTTCGATTTAATTAAATTACTAGGTATAAGGGGGTACGGGAGACATATCCTGATCCCTTATGTTTTCTGAGGGTGGCTGAGGAGGCTCATATATGTTGATACATGTCTTCCAGCGGCTGTGCGTGAGCGTTTTTTTTTTTTTGCTGCGTGACGTCTGTTAACGTTCGATTCGATGGAAATCAGGAAGTATTGACTGCCATTTTGTCACTGCGATTAAATATTTTGTTAAAAATAATTGTTATAAATTAATCCTTATTGATAAACATTGTCTGCGCCATCTTGCCTTTTTTCCAATGCCACAATGTTGTCGTGCACGGCAGCCATTTTAGATGCCTTGACCAGACCCACTCTCTGCACGCTGTTGATTCTCAGCACGGCTCCCCACCCTCGCAAGCATCTCCCCCACGCACTGGTCACCCCCGCTCTCTCTCTCATGCATGGGCCATAAACCTCCCCATCTGCGCTGCTCTTCCCTGAGAATCACACCCCGTGCCCGCCCGACACCTTCCTTTCACCCTATTCACTACCACACCCTCTGACACTCCTCTTCCTCTGT
This sequence comes from Lissotriton vulgaris, assembly GCF_964263255.1. NCBI lineage: Eukaryota > Metazoa > Chordata > Amphibia > Caudata > Salamandridae > Lissotriton > Lissotriton vulgaris. The sequence continues at coordinate 1,290,254,860 of NC_141689.1, read as the reverse complement.
GTCTGATTGTCCATGCCGGTCCCAGGCTATCACCTAGCCCTGCGGATGTAGTTTATGGCCCCAGCTGTAGAGAATCCAGACATGCCAACCCTCCCGATTCAGGCGTGAGACTACCGATTTCAGTGCTAGTCTCCCGCCTCCCGATTCCTGCAAGCAAAAACCCGATTCCTCGGGGGTTTCAGCTGACAGGGCTTGGTATTGTGTAACGTGCTAATTCTTCCAGGAAACGTCAGAGGGCTGATGCAGGGGCACTAGAAGGGGTGATAAACCATTTAAGCCTCATTAACAAGCACATGGTCTTTTAAAGATCTGTGAAGTACTCGGGGCGGCGGTGTGTGTGCCCTGTTTCAGGAGCGGGCGGGGGGGGGGGGCACTGCCAGCAACTTGCCAGGCCAGGCAGTGTTCAACACTTGCATCACCCTTTCTCTGCCTGCTATTGCGCTCCATGCTTCGGAAAGGTAAGAAAAAGAACGTGCATTTGAGTTTGAAATGTCCGATCCTGCAGCAGCACACTTCCAAAGCCCGCACATGACAATAACCCGATTCAAGGCCCCATTCTCCCGATTTTTTTTTTTAAATCTCCCACTTTGCTCTTCTGAAATGTTGGCAAGTATGAGAATCACCCCTCTTCAAAGGAGTTACAGTAGATGAAGGCGACCACCCCATGAGATCCGTCACACCATACGGGTTCCTACTATCTGATAACCATCCTGTATTGTGCTTTGGGAGGGGATTCTCACTGTGAGGGTGTGTGGGACCGAGCCTGAAGCGGAAGATTCCAGGGATGCCTCTTTGTACATCAAAGTTTTTACAATTATGTGTCACATTAATAATATATAGCACTTCAACAAAGTAGTAGGATTATAAAACTTTAATAACATATAAATATATACAACGCAACAAAAACAGTAAACACATTTAAACATTTTTTTGTAAAAAGAAGCAACAATGGTCAGTAGCTGTGTTTTGTGCGAATAGTCCCAAGGCAGCACAACGAGCTGAGTTCTGGACGGCACCCAGGTGATGTCACCTGGGTGCCGCACTGGTTTTTGGTATCCTACAATGCAGCTCCGAAAAATGGCGTGGGGCGTCCCTGGGGAGGCCTTGTCAGTAGCGGTCTGTTGTACGAATAGTTCCAAGGCAGCAGAACGCGCTGAGATGTGGATGGCACCCAGGTGATGTCCAGTAAACTGCCGCACTGGTTTTTGTATCCTATAATGCTGCTCCGAAAAACGGCGTGGGGCATCCCGGGGGAGGGGGGGGAGGCGGCGTGAACGGGCCTCCCCAGGTGGCGGCTCGTGTGCTGTAGTGGGGCGCCCCTTTACCGTTTCAGTTGCCATTCCGCCCGCTTTTGGTACACTGTGCCAAAATCCCCCATTCAGCTGAGTTGCGCCTACTCTTGCGGTTCAGCGATAGGCGGCTGCCACAGGACTCTCAAAATGGCGGCAGGCTCTTTCCTTTTTGGGCCTGGTCCACTAAAATGGCCCTGGGACACCTTGGAACTCGGACGCTTGTCTGCTAGGTCTTGGACCCAATTCTCGAAAGCGTCTCCTCAGCCGTGAAGATTCTACAAAAGTCTTGGGGGCCCTCGACTCCTGCAGGCTTCCGGTGGGGAGCGGCTGCCATGATTGCTCGCGGAATAACCACGACGGAGCCACGAGATGGTGGTGCTTTCATGCTGACGCCAGCTTCAGTCTGAAACATCCAGAAACAAGGTGGGCCTTTCATCGTTTTGGAAAAAAAAATGTTCTAAACCAATGTAAAGTGTTATTTTTAGGTCATATGACCAAGCCTTCCATCATTAGGAAACCAAAAGTAAAATGAACCAATGAAAAGTTTTATAAACAAGTCACATGACCTGTTATGTGGCATAGGGCTATAAAAAGCATAGAAAACCCGTTGGCACGTGACGCGGCGTCAGTAACGGACCGATGTGCGAATAGGCCGAAGGCAGCACAACGCGCCGAGATCCGGATGGCACCAAGGTGGTGTCCAGCAAGTTGCTGCACTGGTATGGCTATCCTACAATGCTGCGCCGAAAGTCGGCGTGGGGCGCCCCGTTGGCCTGTGAGGTCGCGCCAGTCAGTGGGGGCTGTTTGAGGATCTGACTGCATTGGAAAGCAATGTGATGCTGTGCATCGCCCCCAAGATGGAGGCTCCTTGGCTGCAGTGGGGCGCCCCTTGGTGTTTCACTCGCTATCCAGTTGAGTTGCGTTCGCACTTGCGGCTACAGTAGGCCGAAGGCAGCACAACGCGCCGAGATCTGGATGGCACCGAGGTGGTGTTTAGCAAGTTGCCGCACTGGTGTGGCCATCCTACAATGCTGCGCCGAAAGTCGGCGTGGGGTGCCCTGTTGGCCTGTGAGGTGGTGTCAATAGCGGACCGATGTATGAATAGGCCGGAACCAGCACAAGGCGCCAAGATCCGGATGGCACCGAGTTGGTGTCATAGTTGAGAGTTCTGAGCAGTGCTTGTAACACTGTCTGAAGCTTATTTGCACCTGCTGCAGCTTCACTATTGCACTGGTGTGGCCAAAGATCACCCATGACATAGGCGGCCGGCTCCCGGGGTCTGGCGGAACTTTTTTCCTTTTCCTTTCTGTATCTTGTCCCACAATCCGTTTGACCTGAAGACACGACCAGGTCCCTGAATGTGTGCAGGGGGACGTTATTGATTGAATCAAAATGGCGGCTTCACACAAAGCTGAGTCAAGCGTTGCTGTTGATGCTATACAGACAAAAATTGGTTTTCAGTTTGTACATTCTTCAGGATTTTTTTTTCCATCCAAGGCTGGTTGAGAGTTTGTCGAACAATGGCTTCAGATTTTCAACATACTACTCTTCAACATTCTTCCTAAATGTAACAATGTGAGACTCACTAGGAGAACGGCTGTTTATCTTTCCTTTCAAAATGCTGCCAACAATATTTTCTGAATAGAAGACACCATCTTGTAGCATAAAGGGCCGAAAGGGGTTCTGGTCCGGCCGCTGGTTGGTGGAGACATTTTGACTATATCCTGGACCTGCCCGGCCTCGCCCAAAATGGCGCCGGTATAAATGGGACTCGTAACTCCTTGTTGTGTACTGGTTGAACAACCTTGATATCACGAGATATGAATGCAGTTTTGAAGCACATGGCGGGCGGGGACGAGAATTGATTGAATATTTCGACATCCCTATTGATATTAAGTTTTGATGTGTTATTGATTACTGTACTATTGAAAGTTCGAATTAACGTCACCCATGGTACTTGCCCGCAAATGTATATCTAGATAATTTTATTGAAAGTGGCCCTGTCGTATTTTAATTACAAAATGTACGTCCACCGATTCCGCAACTGTTAGACACCTTAGTTCTTTCAACCTAATGGCCCGCTTGTTACGTTCCTCTACAATGTAAATGTCTCCTCATCATATACGATTTCAGTTTGCTCCGTGGCCGGCCCACGTGGTTATAGGCCCGTATTTGTATACTGACATTTTCACAATAAAGGTTTTTAAAACACAACATGGTAGTAGTATTTACATTGGTAAAGTTTTTAATTTTAGTCACTGTTTTCGAATCAGTAAAAGGCAAGTGAAATAAAGCAGTCCAATTACATGACGGATAAAAGGTATAATACGCAGGAACGCAGTAAAGATAAATGGTCAAGGGCAGTTGTGTTTTCCACTCCTGCAACATAAAGTGATCGATAAGAATCTGATAATCAGGCGTATCGGCTACTAAGACAGCAGGCCGAGCCTCTTTTACTAAACGGCTCCGTCATGGGACGAAGAAACGCCCTTTTTCTCGAAAAAGGAATATATTTTACTTGCAGGACAGTTGTAAATTTTCCGGGAAAGTACATTAGCCTGGAACATTATAACATATATGTTTAAGAAAAAATAATGTTCGAAACCAATAAAAAGCGTAATTTTTAGCTCATATGACCAAGCCTTTCATCATTAAAATAACAAAAGTAAAATGAACCAATGAAAAGTTTTATTAACAAGTCACATGACCTGTTATGCTTACGTTACGCGCCGCGCACCACGCCCCGGATCGCTTCCGGGAAGCTGCGCTTCGCGCACCGGAGCACTTCCGGGTGCGCTAACGCGGCGTGTCATATAACGCATTACGCGACAACGTAGGTCCAGAATATAGTCAAAATGTCTCCACCAACCAGCGTTCGGAACACAACCCCTTTCAGGAGTCTATAAAGTTCTGTTAAATGACAACGGAAGGGACAGGCAACAAGAACCATCAGTCAAAGAGGGGAGGGCAAGTTCTTCTCTACCGGGTCATGTTGGGGCGCTACCGGAACTGATCGAATTGGTAGTCTACAGTGTTTCTGGATGTTTCAGACTGAAGCTGGCGTCAGCATGAGAGCACCACCATCTCGTAGCTCAGTCGTGGCCATTCCACGAGCAATCATGGCAGCCGCTCCCCACCAGAAGCCTGCGGGAGTCGGGGGCCCCCAAGACTTTTGTAGAATCTTCAAGGCTGAGGGGACGCCTTCGAGAATGGGACCCAAGCCCTATCAGGCAAGCGTCCGAGTTCCAAGGTGTCCCAGGGCCATTTTAGTGGACCACGCCCAAATCTGAAGAGCCGGCCGCCATTTTGAGAGTCCTGTGGCAGCCGCCTATCGTTGCATCGCAAGAGCGGGAGCAACTCAACTACATGGTGAGCGAGACGCTGTAGTCGCAAGAGCGGGCGGTAAACAGCTGAATGGCGGAAGAGGCACAGTGTAGCAAAAGCGGGCGGAATGGCAACTGAAACGGAAAAGGGGCGCCCCACTACAGCATGTCTTCAGGTCAAACGGATTGTGGGACAAGGTCCAGAATGGAAGAGTCATCAAAAGGCAAAAAGTTCCGCCGGACCCCGGGAGCCGGCCGCCTATGTCGGGGGCGATCTCAGGCCACACCAGGGCAACACGACTTGGGGAGGGTGCAGGAGCTAAGTGCCATCTCACCGCCCCTCGGGGGCCTCCGTCAAGCGGTTCAGGGAGGCACCGCATCACATTGTTTAACAATGCAGTCAGGTCCACAAACGGCCCTCACTTACTTTGAGAATAGTGAAGCTGCAGTAGTTGCAAATAAGCTTCAGACAGTGTTACAAGCGCTGCTCAGAACTCTGAACTATGGCACCCAACATCCAGGACTTATGCCATTTGAGCATGGCAGTGACATCGAAGCAACTCAGGGACCAAAACCATGAACGTACACTCACGTATGAAAATCTTACTTGGGGAGGGGGCAGGAGCCAAGCGCCCCCTCCCAGTCCGCGCCACCACACTGTATGGTGAAAATCTGAAGCCATCGTTCTACAAACTGTCAACCAGCCTTGGATGGAAAAATGTAGAAGAATGTACAAACTGAAAACCAGTTTTGGTCTGCATAGCATCAGCAGCAACGCTTGCTATCAGAGTGCATGAGTTTCATGCTCGATCGATTGAGCTAGCCGGATCGGGCAACAAAAAGTATAAAATAGTTATGTAAATAGGTATTTAATAAAATGTTTTACCCTGTTACTTTGCTGGTGTGTTGTATATATTTATAATATTTGCATAGGGTTTGTCGTTATTTTGGGTGGGGTGGGGTGGGTGGCAGAGTCGAGCTGTCTTGCAGCCATCATGGTGTGGAGCTAAGTTCATCTTACTAGTTTCGTATTTCTCATGAGGGGTTGTTCTTAATGTTTCTATTTTAGCGAGGTCAAAAACAGATCCCATTAGTGGCCTACTGATTTTGCTCGATTCCTTTAGTTTTTTTAAACTATTTTTCACTATTTGCAAAGACTAAACAGAGTATTGCGACTCTGTGCTTGTTTGTAAATACAGAATGAACCAAAGAGAACCAATTCTAAAACAGTAAATGCTTGGATAGCAATCAATCAAATAGAGAGAGAAGCAGGCACGACGGATTACAACGGGGGCAAAGGCCTGCGTTAACTACCCTTCACTATCTGCAAAGAGAGAGTACTGCTAAGAGAAAAGAGGGGGGAGGGGGGGCAGCGTTCAAAGCACATCAGCGTGCATAAACACGAAAATGTTTTTACCTATCATGTACTTGACATTTGACAGCATTTGATATTTGGTATTAAAAAACCATTGAAATTCACAGAAAAAAAACATAGGTTTTAGGCCATATATAGTTAGGGATTTGCATTTACAAAACCTTATTTTACTTGCATAAAACCATTGAAATTCGCATATATAGTTAGATGCGCTAACTATATATCGCGCACCCGCAATCCACTGCTGATGATGTCACATATTACATCATTCATGACATGGTCAGTGACATCACTGATGACATCACTGATGACAACTCAAATGACATCACTGATGACAACTCAAATGACATCACTGACAACATCACTGATGACATCAATCATGTGATAATACGATCAACCTCTTCAGACTCTAATATAACCTTAGATACACTCAGAGTAAACAGACACTCACAGACTGTCACTCATCCATGAAGTTACTCACACACCTAGTCAGTCATGCACTGAATCAATCACACCTCCATATCCTCAACTATACAGTTATACACACCTTACTTATTCAAACATATACTAACACATATTTACTCTTTTATACAATCCCTGATACAAGTTCACAATGATCCATACAGCCACTCACACATTCACTGGCTCTTATGCACAGTAATTTATATATGTGAACTTTCACATGTACTGTGTTATACATATGTACTTACTTTGACATGTAGCACTGAGATATCCATTCACTCACCAATACACTCGTACACAGTCAACCACCCATACAGCTGTTTCCACATGCAGTTTTGAGCCCATAGATCTAGTGAATAAACTGTTCACACATGTATGCACAGAGTCACGCACCTCCCAGCCACCCCCACACACACACTCACTCTCCCATACAAATACTTGGGCAACCAATCAATAACCCATACAGTTACTCATATAGCTACTGATCAACACATGCAGCAGTTCATAGAACAACAGATATAATGATACACAAATTAAGATAGTTTAGTCACTAACCCATGCACTCAGTGAGACTCATTTAATCACTCTCTCATACAGTCAGTCATGCACCTACTAAATCCTTCATCCAGACACTTATACATCCACTCATTCTTCAATATGTAAGACATATTTTAACTTTACAGAAACACACAGCCACTGGATGATGTCATCAGTGATGTCATCAGTGATGTCATTAGTGATGTCACTGACCATGTCATGAATGATGTAATATGTGACATCATCAGCAGTGGATTGCGGGTGCGCGATATATAGTTAGCGCATCTAACTATATATGCAAATTTCAATGGTTTTATGCGAGTAAAATAAGGTTTTGTAAATGCAAATCCCTAACTATATATGGCCTAAAACCTATGGTTTTTTCTGTGAATATATATATATATATATATATATATATATATATATATATATATATATATATATATATATATATATATATACTGAAAAAACCATAGGTTATAGACCATATATAGTTAGGGATTAGCATTTACAAAACCTTGAAAATTCACTGAAAAAACCATAGGTTATAGACCATATATAGTTAGGGATTAGCATTCACAAAACCTTATTTTACTCGCACAAAACCATAGAAATTTGCATATATAGTTAGTTGCACTAACTATATATTGCGCACCCGCAATCCACTGCTGATGATGTCACATATTACATCATTCATGACATGGTCAGTGACATCACTGATGACATCACTGATGACATCACTGATGACACCTCAAATGACATCACTGATGACATCACTGATGACATCTCAAATGAAATCACTGATGACATCACTAATAACATCTAATTTGACATTACTGATGACATCACTGATGACATCTCAAATGACATCACTGATGACATCACAGATGACATCTCATTTAACATTACTGATCACATCACTGATGATATCATTCATGTGATAATACGATGAACCTCTTCCGACTCTAATATAACCTTAGATACAATCAGTGTAAACAGACACTCAAAGACTGTCACTCATCCATGGAGTTACTCACACACGTAGTCAGTCATGCAAAGAATCAATCACACCTCCATTTCCTCAACTATACAGTTATACACACCTTACTTATTCAAACATATACTAACACATATTTACTCTCTTATACAATCCCTGATACAAGTTCACAATGATCCATACAGCCCCTCATACATTCACTGGCTCTTATGCACAGTTATTTATATATGTCAACTCTCACATGTACTGTGTTTTACATATGTACTTACTTTGACATGTAGCACTGAGATATCCATTCACTCACCAACACACAGTCAACCGCCCATACAGCTGTTTCCACATGCACTTTTGAACCCATACATCTAGTGAATCAACTGCTCACACATCAATGCACAGAGTCATACCCCTCCCAGCCACCCACACACACACTCAGTCTCCCATACAAATACTTGGGCAACCAATCAATAACCCATATAGTTACTCATATAGCTACTGATCAACACATGCAGCAGTTTACAGAACAACAGACATAATGATGCACACATTAAGACAGTTTAGTCACTAACCCATGCACTCAGTGAGACACATTTAATCACTCACTCATACAGTCAGTCATGCACCTACTAAATCCTTCATCCAGACACTTATACATCCACTCATTCTTCAATATGTAAGACATATTTTAACTTTACAGAAACATACAGTCACTGGATGTTGTCATCAGTGATGTCATCAGTGATGTCATTTGAGATGTCATCAGTGATGTCATCAGTGATGTCACTGACCATGTCATGAATGATGTAATATGTGACATCATCAGCAGTGGATTGCGGGTGCGCGATATATAGTTAGTGCAACTAACTATATATGCGAATTTCTATGGTTTTGTGCGAGTAAAATAAGGTTTTGTTAATGCTAATCCCTAACTATATATGGTCTAAAACCTATGGTTTTTTCAGTGAATTTTCAAGGTTTTGTAAATGCTAATCCCTAACTATATATGGTCTATAACCTATGGTTTTTTCAGTGAATTTCAATGGTTTTTTAATAGCAAATATCAAAAGCTGTAAAATGTATTCTTATTTTAATTCAAAAATATATTGTATATATTTTTGTATTATATTTTTTTATTTTAATTTATATTATAATTTAAATTATTTTTTATTGTTTCGCTGCCGGTACGCGAACCGGTAAACATTCCGTTAGTGCAAGTACCGCGTTAAAAAGCCACATCGTGACGCGTCGCGTAATCGCAACGTATCGCGTTACTGCGTAATGCGCCTTATGACGCACCGCGTTAGCGCACCCTTAAGCGCTCTGGAACGCGAACCAAGGCGCGAAACGCTGAGCCCCGGAAACGATCCGAGGTGCGGCGCGGAGCGCGTAACGTCAGCATAACAGGTCATGTGACTAGTTCATAAAACTTTTCATTGGTTCATTTTACTTTTAGTTTCCTAATGATGGAACGCTTGATCATATGACGTAGAATAAACACTTTTCATTGATTTAGAACATTTTTTTTCCCAAATGATGAAAATCCCACCTTTTTTCCTCACTCTGACTTTCATTTTTATGAGAGAAAGTCCTATTTCTGATTGTTCAGTCATGGCATCTGTAGTAGCTGCAGCTGGTGGATCCCCACCACCACCACCACCTCCAAGGAAGAGAGGACCAACTCCACAGGTCATCCTCCAACAAGAGGAGGAAGAAGAGGAAGACGAGGAACAGGAGCAAGGGACAAGGGTTTTTTTAAAAGAAGAGCCAAGGAGGTCCCATATTAAAGAACATTTTATTTGGCAATTTTTTTCATTTCCTCCACATGAAAAAAAAGTAAATGCCAGGTACGTTACCTGCCTCATCTGCCACGATGTACTCTCCAGAGGAACCGAAAAAAAATATAGTTATGGTAATTATACCATGCATCGTCATATGGAGAGGTGGCACCCGATTAATTACAGTGCTGCCCAAATTCGAGATGTGGTGGAAAAACCCCCGACCTGCCAGGACATCCACCAATGAAGTGGCATTGACAGAATAAGAGGCAAGGGAAACTGTCCCAAATCTTCAGAAGAAGTTTGGACAAATGAAAATGACATGTTTAACTTGTGGCAAATTAATTTCATGTGGAGAGAGGAGTGTTACTCTAATTAATAGAGCATATGAACATCATCAATGTTCAAAACGTCCCAGAAACTAAATTTACTTTTTTTTTGTTGCTCCTGTTGAGCTCTTTGTAATGAATCATTTTTGTTTCCCCTCCCTCCAAAAAAACACAAACAAATATAAAACAACAAAAAAATAAAAAAAAGGTATTTTCAGAACTACCTTCCCTTTAAGAAAAATTGCTAGAATGTTTAGCACTCTAGCATCCTCTATTTCTTTTGATTCGCTTCCCTGTTCGCGCGCCGGTACGCGAACCGGAAGCAAACAATTTTTTTTTTTTTTTTAAAAAGACGAGTAAGTAAACAGAGAGTAATGTAAAAAGAAAGACAAATAGAGGGAGTAACACACAGTTACTGTTGAAAGAGGGACTGAGAAAAGGAATGAAAAGAGTAGTATAAATAAGTAATAGAAAAAGAAATGAAGGAAGTAGCAAAGGCAGGAAACTAAGGGTTAAAGAAATGAAGCAGTGGAACTAATAAAAGTTAAATGTGATAGAGATGTAACGTAAAGAGTACTAAACACTTACCTTATAATTGTCATTAACGTAGTCAATTGTCATTTTTATACTTTTAATCTGTGTAAGAAAGAACAGAAAATGTTAAATTAATAGAAGGTAGTAAAAAAAGAGTGAGCATGAGACAAGATGAATACATATTATAAATCACAATTCAAAGTACAAAATTAATTATACATATTTAATAGTTTATTTTTGCTGTTATCAGAATATATCAAATTTCACTGAAAACAGTGAGTTGAAGGTATTCATCATATAACAGCGGGGAAAAAAAACACAATCAAAATGATTGTGTTTAAAAAACCCAAATAATATAACTAATCAGAAATCAGAACTCCTAAAAAGTAACTTACTTTTTATGACGTCAAAGGATGTCCTATGAACAGCTTATACTCTGTTGTGCTGTTACTATTTTCTGCCCGCCACTTTCTGAAATATAAACTCCATCGATTTAAGAAAAATGAGATATACAAAGCAATTTAAAACAGCATACTAAATTACATCCACACCTCGAATCATTATAATCCAGTTACCTACCCTAAATTCTCACTTCAGAAAACAAGTCAAAAGGCAACATTGCTTCATACTAAAATGATAACCATTGCCGAAAGACTAGCCTTTTTTATATTTCAAATAAGCTGTGTAATATCCTGATGTTATCAAAGGAACATCATAATATATAATAGCTGCAGTTGCAAATATTCTTCCTGAAATCGATGACTGTGTAGCCAAAACATTTTTAATTAGACTTAACAACTTTTTTTCATCCAGTTTATGTAGTTGAAATTGTAAAATGACATTTCACCCATAAGTTTCCATAAATAATATGGACAGCATTGCAGACTTACATTTCCTCTACTCCTTATTTTGATCTGCTGCTTGACTTAGCTTATAAACACAAACAGTTTTCGCTCTTTACTACAATTATCCACAAGGCCATATAGAGTAGGAGCCATTAGAACCTCTTGAAATTCCTCTGAACAAATCCTAAGATTCCTTTCCTAAAATTTTGGTTGTAAGAACACCAGGTAAGAATTTTGAAGGTGAAAAGGCAATCTTTTTTTAAAGTTAAAACAGAATCATTGCAGAATGACCAGCCGTTTCCAGATTTTAAATAAGCTGTGTAATATCCTGAAGTAGTTGAAGGACCGTCATGATATATAATTGCTGTAGTTACAAAAGTCCTTCCTGATATTGACAACTGCGAAGCCACAAAATTATTATTTAAAGTTGTCAATTTAGTTCCATCAGGCCTACATCGTTGGAACATTAAAATGACATACTGGCCATAACTTCGTAAAATTAACGTGGACAGCATTGCAGACTTACATTGGCTACACTCCATATTTTGATTGGCTGCCTTTACTAGCTTATTGAAGGATACTGATTTACTGTCAGGCAAAGTTAAATATATAAATCTTTCTGAGTCTACACTAGTAGTACTTGATAGCCTACAGTTTTCGCAATCATGCTGCCATTGATAAGAAAGGCCAATCAGATAATCTACATCTACACCTTCATCTTGCAATACTTCAAGCATATACATTAAAAACTCCTGACAATCCTGCTGAATATTTTCAGAGAATTGTGTTTGACCTGAACATTCGTCTAACAGATAACGAATTTCAGACACACTTTCTACTCTTGTTCTATCAGCGCTACATTTCTCTAACACAGAATTCAACAAACAGCATAAACTTTGTTCCGAATTGATCACAATCTGTTCTTTTAAAGTCTCTAGTGAAAAGAGAACATTAACAACTACATTAGCATAGCAGTTGACACCAGAACTATTTTCAAATTCAAAACCAACAACATTTTCAACAGAATTCATTTTATTCCTGCTTACAATTTTTGGTTCATCGACTTTTGGTCTTTTTGCTTCAACCTCCCTACTATTACTGATATTTCTTCATTTCCGGCCTACCACACGTTTCTCAAACAAAGGATATTGAGGCAAATGTGACGCATACTCTCTTCTTAACCTATTGTATTCCTTAACACAATCTAGATCCGCACAAATGTTTGTGACATCACAGTCAATCAAGTACAATCCCGATAAAGTTCTGACTCGTGACAATGCTACATAAGCCATACCCTCTTTGAACACAGAACTGCCAATATTCACTAAAGCAGTGTCTACACTTAAACCTTGCGATTTATGAATTGTCACCGCATATGCCAAGCAAACAGGAAACTGCTTACAGTAAACATATAGGTCTTTTACAAGCAAAAACCTAGCTGTGCAATGACCAATTAGCTGTACTTCCTCAATGCCATCAAATGTAATTTTTAAAAATTCAATTCCATCTCTACTTCTGTATTTCTAAAAATCAACAACATTACCCATTGATCCATTTACCAGACCTCTTTCAACATGTAAATTCCTTCTCAAAATGATACGGCAATTTAAGCACACATTCAGAGTCTTTTCAAAACCCGCAGTTTTAGATATAGTCTTCTCTACTGAATCCAATTTAGATTTCAAATTCTCAGACAAAATAATTGTTGCTCCCATATGCTCTATTCTGTCAATAGCTTCCAGTTTCACAATCTCTTGTTTTTTTAAATTCAACATTTTGTTGTTGAAAATGGAACATTCTGCAAGAGTTGGCATCAAACATATTCCAGATTTCTTCTCAGTAATTTTCTGAAAAATATCCTCTGGCAAAACGTCTTCTTCTGGATATAAATTTGACAGTAATCGTGCATGTAAAGCTTCTTTCCCACGCTCAGTCACTTTCCCGATTCTAACATCTTGTAGAATATTCTTGTAATCTTCGTCCTTCGCCTGACGCATATTTTCCCGCAGCTCAGCATAATTGAAGTTTAACCATATGTTAACGTTGCCAATGCTCCCTAGGCACTTCTTGGTATCTTCATGTGTAAGCAGTTTAAACACTGGTTGTCCTTTCACTGGTGTCAGCTGCAGAAGATCACCAAAAACAATGATGTGTTTGCCACCGAAAAACACATCATACTCTGTTTTAAGAACTTCCTGCATTCTCAAATGCACAAAGGCAAGCATGACATTGGAAACCATGCTTACTTCGTCAATGATAAGAAGTTTCATCTTCTTCAACACTCTAGATACTTCACAACAAGCATCCCCAGATAACTTGTGGTATTGTAATTTGTTATCATGCTCCACTGGCAGCATCAGTAGCTGATGCAAAGTAATCCCTTTAATGTTATGAGCTGCCAGTCCAGTTGGAACTTTCACAACACAAGACAGCGATGACTCAGTCCTTTTCTGCAGATAACATGAAATTGCTTTAATGAGGAAACCTTTTCCAGTTCCTGCTTCTCCACTCACGTATAGTCGGACAGGCTTCAACGACGTACATGAGCACTCTTTCTTCTCATGACTTAATCCATGCTCAATTTGGTTGGTAACTTCGTCATATATTTTCCTCTGCTCAACGTTAAGTTGTCTTTCCAAATCTTCTAAGTTAACCGCATCCTCCTGAGCATGTACCATGGCTCTTTCCACTTCAATCATGGCAGTGGCAGCTTCATTTTCGATAACTGGTTCTCCTAGTGGATCCTGACTCAATGAAACAGAACTCTGACTGTCCTGAGAACTGTCTCTAGCAATCTCAGCTGCAATTGTTGCTTCCTGCTCGATTTCTGCATTCAACATTTCTAGATATTTTGGAAAAACAGGACATTCTATGGACTCCTTGGCTGCATTGAAAGAGTCTTCGTAACAGAGGAAATCTCCAAGCAGTTCCTCTTCTGCACGCCAAGGCTTGAAAAGTTGCAAAAGAGCTAAATAGAAAAACTCTTTTCTTTCTGGAGATTCGCAATTCAATTTTCGATGATTTACCAATTGACATTTTCTTTGCTTGACCAGGCATCCCTCACTTCCAATTACAGCATACACTCCTTTATCAATATCTTCTTTGATGTTCCTCTTGAAAATGTAATTTTGTAGAACATCATACAGACAAACATTCTCCAGGTGACTGCTTCTATTTGGATAATATGTATCAAACATGTTGGTCTTCAAAATATCTGTACTGCTTGGCTCCTTCTCCGCCAAATACTCAATTTCCTGTACAGGTTTCAGAACTCGATTACGCGTTGCAGCAAGACCAAGACTCGCCCAAATGATACTCCTAGATTTGGCATAGAGACTTGCTGAAGATAACCGGTTAGAACATTCGTAAGCTCCGATTTCTCGATGCAACAACATCTTCAGACTGAAACTGTACAACTTCTTACTGAGGCTCTTTTCATGGGAAATATCCTCCCACATATCCTTCAGTTCTGTCTTTTCTTTTTTGGTGATATAAGAAGTCACATACCGAGCCACAGCCATACAGTTGTCAGCCACAAACTGTATATCCATGTTAGCATTCCACATGGACAAAATCACTGGGTTGTAGTCGTTAATGTACTTGGACTCTTTCTTTTCAAATTGTATGTGTTTTTGGGTGATTTCCTCGTCACATTATGTCGCAGCGAATACATCAACTTGTTAACTCTTCCTTTTGATATCACCGACCGTGGAAATGCAAAACGACATTTGGTGTAGTACTTGTCCTTGTTTCTGAATTTACGACGACAGTACTTTCCACAACGATGGCTTTGAAACTGTAAAACTTGTTCTTCTAGACTTTTGTCTTCGTTTGTCTTTGGAACAGCACATGTAGCATACTGTTCTATAAAACTCATCACTAAGTCATCCGGATCTGTTCCAAATTTGGGTGCATCTTTGATCCATAGCAGCATATGTATCTTAGGAGCTCCTCTTGCTTGATACTCCTTTCTCTAGAAGAAATCCAACACCTCTCCAAGAGGTGGATTTTTCTTGTTCATGATGAAAGACATCATAGCTTCAAATCTATGATTGAAGTACCTGCATACATTCACTGGATCCAAAGAGCACAGTTCTCCGGGTGTCTTGAATTCGATATTTTCAATGTTTCCATTTGCCTCACGTAGAAATTCAAGTAAGTCTTCCCAGCCATACTCAGCACAGCTGAGAGTGAGGAACCATGTGGGAGTTCCTAAGTTCCTCAGCATACATTTTAAGACACCATGACGGCGGTACCAATACTCATTAGTACCACGCTGACAAGCCATGAGATTAATCAGGTGAGAATCCAAAATACTGTCTTGCACATTGACTTTATCCATAAAGTCCCTTGCCGAGATATTTCGCAGTTGTACACCACTTTTCAAGATGTGGTTCACCGCATAAGACAATCCAGAGAGATCACTTTCAAACAGTAGATGAAATAAATAGGAAATGCGTTGACAAAACATAGGATCTTCTGCATACAATCGTACAGTCCGGTATTCTGAAGCAGGAATTTGAACAGGTCGCTCATCATATCGTCCTCCTCGACCTGTGGGAAATAACTGTGGGAAACATCGTGCTTCCAAACTTTCCTCCCAAACACTAATGGGACTCCCTTTGGCTTGTTTCATTTGAAACAACTCAATAGCATTCCCCATGACTTTCTTGGAATGCAAAGGATGAACACTATAATGTTCATATATTTCTTCCTTTTTAGAGGCTTCTACTTTCTCAATTTGTCCAGCACACAAATCCCTGTCCTCTTCTTCACTTACTTCCTCTTCTGCAACACATACATTCTTGTAGTACTCATTATTTTTTATCAAATACAATGTTGCCTTTTTGACTTTCCTAACATCCACTAAATCTTGCCAGATTTTCTTACTCTTTGTCGGAACACCATTAACTATGATAACCAGAGGTTCCTCTTCCACTTTCTCTACTCCAATTGTATTAATGTTTTTCTTCAAATCTAAAGGCAAATAAACAACTCTTCCCTTTAATCCTCTCTGTAAATCTGATGGAGGCAATTTTCCTGTCTTTGGCTCCATTCGTACAATAGCCTGGAAGGGATGGACACTTTGAATCAAAATAGATTCATAAGTATTTAAATCCTTCAATTCAGAAGGAATGTCAACCAATTGCAGATTATTATAAACCGCTCTAGCAAGCATCTGGTTTTGGTTTAATTTGTTATAACAATAAGTACACATACGTTGGTCCGCTCCCAAATCAAAACAATTTTCTATCATCAAGTATGTGGCAAAATCCTTCCATTCACTATTGTTTTCCAAATCACTTTTTGCATACAAATCCACTAACTTAGTCTGATTCTTATAATAAGTCCGTCGACAACACACACAAGTGAAATTAGGCCTCTCACTTGATTTCACCATAAACGTGGAAATTTCCTTGTGAAACTTATCTGTACTGAAAATCTGTACACTCTCTTCCACATTACCTTCTTCTAGTGGGTCAATTTCAACATTGTTCTCTTTACCAGCAAAGTAACAGAACTCAATTTCTTGACAAATATTCTTCACATCTACTTCAGAACCATGCAAAAGAGCACTGCTTAATTGTTTAAGCATCATTGCTGAACTCTTAGCATAATACAACATTCTAACTAATTTCCTCACTTTATTATGATGCACTGCTAGCATCCTGAAATGATGAAAAGCACTCTGGCATACTCTCCTGGAAAGACAAGCCAGTGAATGACCATGCAAACCTGTCACTTGTCTCACTCTGCAAGGATCTAATTCTTGCAACAACTTTATTTTTTGTTTTAAACTTTTCTTATTAAATGTCCGTATAAAATCACAAAGCAAATTGATGGAATCCTGTCGCACACTGCAACTAGAACTACACTTCCAGGTGTACACTGGTCTCTTAGGACGTCTCCCTAAAACCTCATCACTTAACACCTCTTCTGCATCTGCAGACACAAGTTTTTCTTTTTCAACCGGACGACCATCTTTTACCTCATATGCTCGACCACTGCTGTCAACTGCATGCACCAAATCATTGTCCTGAAAATAACTCTCCTCATCAAAAAATGCCTCACTATTTGAACTATGCATCCATTCTTCTGAGAAAACTTCACAAAAATGACTTCCATTAACTACTCTCTTCCATCTACTATTTGATTTGAAAACATAAATTACCTTGTTTAGTTTCCTAATTCTATTAATTACCAAAATAAATAACTTTCGCTTAATTTCGAAAGCCTGATCAATAATTTTCTCTACATTTTTCTTTTTCTTATAAAATGCCACTTTCTGTTGGCCTTTCTTAAATTGTTTTAGCAAATTGACAATTACCCTGTTGCGGAACATTCGCCTACGAATGTCCCTGAATAAATTTTCCCTTCTACTGCCATGCACAGAGTTATCTCCTGCTCTAGCAGAAACTTTTTTGACGGGCCTTTCCTTTCCATTTAAATTGGCTCTCTTTTTCTGGACTAAAACTTGTTCTGTAGTTATACTTTTGTTTCTACAAATGTTTCTAAGGAATGATTTCGTTCTCTTACCCGGAGTTTTCTTCGTGCGTTGAGGTGATTTTAATGTAGAGGACTGCTGCAAGCATTTAGTAATCTGCTGTCTTTGACGTTTCGTAGCCTTTCGGATTCTATCCTTAGACGGCATTGTCTAATTTCTAAATAATCTGCAGTTGAATCTGTGGTAAAATATAATAAAAAATGTAATTAACCACTATTACCAAACAGTAAATCAATAACAGTAAGGATTCGATTCAGCAATGCTATAAAGATGATTCAGTGAAATGTTCTTAATTTTACTGTGATAGTGATAGTATTACAGGGCTTTCATGCAAATGACTGCCCACCCTGCAACAAAAAGCCCACATGAAACTTTACGCACTTTAAATTGTGTACTTACCTGCAATAAAACATATGCCAGTGTTTAGGTCCCTCCACCCTGCCCCTCCCCCTCCCTGCCTCCCTGCCCCACCGTAACTGCCTCCACGACCCGCGGCTGCTATCTTGCAACAATGTGCATCTTGTAAATCACTACTGCTTTATAAAAGTGACGCAACAGCAGCACAAAATAGGCGCACAACCATCATAAATCTGCCCCTTACACTTTAAATGATTGATTCAGGATGACGATAAGGTGTGGACTATCTAGAAGTTTGTTTGAGGTGAAGCCTACTTAGGGTTGCAGATGACATTTAGACTTGTTGAAGAGTACAGAGGTGATAAGACATGTACAGGCCTACCAAAGAAGTAAATCATGTCCACTGCACTCTTGAACAAAGGCCAGACCTCCTCTATCTCCCTGAATATGACTAAATATCATCTGCACAATGTGATTCTTAATGTTAGGAAACACAAGTGATATAATTGAAAAACGTGAAAATATTTTTGCACATTTAACAATCACATCACCTGTATTTCTTCAGCTTACTTATCTCATTATGCAGATGTAGTTTTCGTCCTATGTAGAAGCACACCCTATCAATACTTAAATTACCCAAGCACACATGGGAGTGTATTTACAAGGACCTTGCTCCAGGGGAAATGTCTTAAATTAAAATTGGAAAAATTACATCAAAGGGACTCAAAGGCCTTGTAAATATGCCCCAAACAACCTATGAAACACTAGCAGTACATATCAAGAAACCTAATTGATTTCAAAAAACGTTTTTAAACCTTTTATGTAAAACAATTATATACCTACATTCATAGGGAACTGACTTAAAATGCCCTAATACACATGAAAACGTTTTTTTAAGGTCCTTGCACCTTTTTTTCAATAACTTTTAACATAGCTATGTAACTCAAACAATCAAAATCAAAATTTTACAAGCACACATGGGGGCGTATTTACAAGGACCTTGCACCACGGGGAAAGTGACTACAAATGACCAGACACACATGGGGACGTATTTACAAGGCCCTTGAACCAGGGGGAAGTGACTTGAAATGGCTAAGCACACATAGGAGAGTATTTACAATGCCCGTGCAACACTTATGCATCATTTTTTACATGTACACTGTAGAGCAGCATGGGGCAATAACAACACAGATGCATCATGCATCTGTTCCGCAAAAATGACGCATTGCAGGAGTGGGATTGGTGTCAGTACAACGCGAAATATTACATCGCATTCCGTTACAACGGAATTTTTACAACGCAGGATCCATTACATCGGATGCCATTACAACGCATGGCATTACATAGCAGATGGTATTACAACGCATGGCATTACATCGTAAGTATAGGTAAGTATACCTTTTTAAAAAAATATTATTAAGTGAATTTAATTAATTTAATTTAATTATTTTAAATAAAATACATATTAAAAAAGCCATTAATTTAATTTAATAAAATAATATCTATTTAATAAATGTAATTTTAATAAAAAATGGGAATATTTAATTTAATTTAAATAATAAAATTAACTTAATGTACATATTTTTAAAATTGATATGAAATTTAATTAATTGAAATAATTTATGTAATTACATTAATTTAATTTAAAAATGTAATTAATGAAATAAAATTAATTTAATTGATTAAACATATTTTAATTAATTTAACAATGGTAAATATAATTTAAGTAACCCAACACACAAACCCCTGTACCCCAAAACCCAAACCCTGCCCTAAAACCTAAAAACACCCCTGTACCCCAAAACCCAAACCTTGCCCTAAAACCTAAAAACACCCCTGTACCCCAAAACCCAAACCTTGCCCTAAAACCTAAAAACACCCCTGTACCCCAAAACCCAAACCTTGCCCTAAAACCTAAAAACACCCCTGTACCCCAAAACTCAAACCCTGCCCTAAAACCTAAAAACACCCCTGTACCCCAAAACCCAAACCTTGCCCTAAAACCTAAAAACACCCCTGTACCCCAAAACCCAAACCCTGCCCTAAAACCTAAAAACACCCCTGTACCCCAAAACCCAAACCCTGCCCTAAAACCTAAAAACACCCCTGTACCCCAAAACCCAAACCCTGCCCTAAAACCTAAAAACACACCTGTACCCCAAAACCCAAACCGTGCCCTAAAACCTAAAAACACCCCTGTTCCCCAAAACCCAAACCCTGCCCTAAAACCTAAAAACACCCCTGTACCCCAAAACCCAAACCCTGCCCTAAAACCTAAAAACACCCCTGTACCCCAAAACCCAAACCCTGCCCTAAAATCTAAAAACACCCCTGTACCCCAAAACCCAAACCCTGCCCTAAAACCTAAAAACACCCCTGTACCCCAAAACCCAAACCCTGCTCTAAAACCTAAAAACACCCCTGTACCCCAAAACCCAAACCCTGCCCTAAAACCTAAAAACACCCCTGTACCCCAAAACCCAAACCCTGCCCTAAAACCTAAAAACACCCCTGTACCCCAAAACCCAAACCCTGCCCTAAAACCTAAAAACACCCCTGTACCCCAAAACCCAAACCCTGCCCTAAAACCTAAAAACACCCCTGTACCCCAAAACCCAAACCCTGCCCTAAAACCTAAAAACACCCCTGTACCCCAAAACCCAAACCCAGCCCAAAAACCTAAAAATACCCAAACACCCCAAAACATATACATCAGCACCCCAAAACATATACATCAGTACCCCAAAACATATACTCCTATACTCATACTTATTTAAAAAAATTACTTAAATTAATATATTTAATTTATAATATTTAAAAACGAAATAAATATTTTTTTTATAATTAATAATAATTAAATCAATTATAAAATATTAAATAAAATTAAAAAAAATTAAATACTTACCAATACTTACGATGTAATGGTATGCGTTGTAATAGCATCTGCTATGTAATGCCATGCGTTGTAATGGCATGCATTGTAATGGTATTTGCGTTATAATAGCTGCGTTGTAACAGCATTACGTTGTAATAGTTGCGTTGTAAGAGTAACACACACCCAGGAGTTACATCACAAGTAAATAAATTCTCATAATTTTTTAAAGCATTCCTTTTCCTTAAAAACGATTTTCTGATCATAATTTGAAAACACAGCACAGCTCCTATGTACAACCACACCTTGTCAAGTACTAATACTTTACATTATCTGCAATTACAATTGGTAAAAGAATGCAAAACCTAATGCAAACACTTGACTCAAAACATCATTTTAAATACACAGCTAGCTTTCTTATTTACGCAAAAGAGCATACTAGTCTTTATCTAAAATATTGAAACGATAACTCACCTTTACAAATGCTTTTTGAATTTCAAAACAATCTCAGAAACACACCAATTTTTCTTTAGCAGAATAAAAGGTATGCACTCTGGAGGCTGCAACCAACAAAGGCACTGAAATGCTGATATTCATCACACATATCTCTCATGTCAGCCAATCAAAACTCTTCCCTCACTATTTTCAAATCAACACCCTTCTCCCCTCTGCCCTTTCTGCCCTTTTTCCATAGCAACTACCGCCTGCCAGACCTCTCATGTTTACAAGTTCACACAACAATGTTTCAAATGAACTCTGAACTCTCAGTACACCTGCTAATCCACTGCAATCTTTCATAACATCATTTTTAATTAACCATTCAAATTACATCTTTCAAAGAACACATCCATGCACCCTAACTTTCTGTTTTCAGCAATGGAAATACACCAATCACTACTTATGAATCATTTGCACTTATACTCCACAGTTTTTTTCATTACGAACTTCACTATTTCAACTGCCATTTCATTTCCACACTTCATCTGACTGCAGCAAAAACTCCTCTAGCCATGTTTTCAGTCTGGATTCTTGGACATAGCTACATCCACTGGGCTCACAGGTATGCTGATAACAGAAATTTACACACCCTCAATTTACAAAATGTGGAAATCAAATGGATTGGCCCAAGAGGATTGAAATGTCACCAATTGATACTATTGGTGAAAACCTTTTTACATTTGCCAAACCCTGACCTCATAATAGTGCACTGTGGAGGAAATGATTTGGGCACTTTGACTGGGGTAGGTCTGGAAATGCTCTTAAAAGATAACTTTGAGCAATTGATGACACTTTTTCCTCAAACTGCCTTGGTATATTCCAATATATGCCAAAGACAAAAATGGAGGTGGTCCAATCAATTTTGTCCACAAATTGAGAAATCGAGGAAGCATGTAAATAAGTCTGTTTCAGCTTACATGAGAGACCATGGAATGGGCTCCATCTACAACAATAACTTGCGTTACTACATGCAAGATATCTACAGAGGAGATGGCGTGCACTTCTCAGATGAGGGGAACAGAGTTTTCATACAAAATTTAAGAATGTGTATTGGTTCCTACTTATAAGTACCTAGAACTTACACAAAACACAAAAGCTCTTTTCAGAGCTACCTTAACTTTATTTACTCTTTTGAAATTTCGAATGTACCTTTTTTCACTAATTTTCACTTATGTTCGCTTCCCGGTTCGCTACCCGGTTCGCGTACCGGCAGCTAACCGAGCGAAAAATTCCCAATTTTTTTTCGACATATATGAGCCTCCTCAGCCACCCTCAGAAAACCTAGGGGGTCAGGATACGTCTAAAGTACCACCTTCTACCCATTCTGAACATTATTTACCCTCCATCTTGTATCTCAATTCTACCGAAACACAAAATGGAGGACTCCCGTAACGCTGCAGGTTCGCGTACCGGGACACGCACTGATAAGCACTCGCTCAAAAAAGGTGGGAAAGTAATTTACAGAAAAACCACTGGAGACACTTTCACCAATTAAACATTAGCTCATACTACATACCAATCCCTACCATTTCCACAAATTTGGTTGGAATTCCATTTAGCCATTTAGCATGTAGAACTCTCTAAATTCCCTGAGGTAAATTACTTCACAAAACACATTTGAAGTGTTGGAATTGACAACAAATTAAAATATTACTTTCAATTTCTACTATTATATCATTACATTTGATTGGTTATGTCCCAGAATATATATAAAGAAAGAGAGAGAAACACAGCCATTTTGACTACTACTTCTTGAAGTACATATCAACTACATTTAAACTGATAACTTCAAGTTCTATTTGAAAGGTAAGATATTATTTTAAAAACTGAAGTATGTTCTGTACTGTAAGCTAATTAGGAAAACATTTTCTGATAGTTATATTCTATCACTCTGTAATACTTATAGAATAAAATAGACTTCTCTGTTTTAGTTATGGATGGAATTAGACTTGTCTTGTATAATTAAGAATTGACTTAGAGTTTATTTCATAATTTTTTTCATATTTCTACTTCCAGTTTGATACCATACACTGCCCAACGAAAAAATCACTGTTTAAAAAACCAAACTACCTGTCTGTACTTAAACCCAACAGTGCCCTATCTGTACTGATATATTGTTTTTAAATTTATTTTACAGCATACAAAATGGAAGGACAACAGAAAAATAACTTGGAAATTGTTACAGGAAGCAAAACAGATACAGAAATTGAGTCTGAATTCTATGATGATTCACGGGACTTTGAACTTCTGCAATGTGTGGAAGCAGTAGATTTCCTACTTGAAAATGAAAAAAAAACTGATAATGAAATATTAGAACTTCTTTTTAATTTTGAAAAAGAATCGGAAAAATAAACTTTTATTTAATAAATCAAAAATTGTTTGAGACATTATTCATTTTTATATGTATTTTGTAAACTAGTACCAAATTGATTATAATGTAAAGTCAGACTTTAAATATACTGTGCAACTTTTTTGTGTTACATAGTACGTTTGCTCATAGTTACTTCCTTTCTTCCACTATATTATCTCCAATGTGTATTTAACATCTCTTTATCATCTCCTACCTCCATATTGTTTCGGCTTTCCAGACAGACTATGGTATGAATTCCATATACCACAAAAACTTCAGAAACAACTTGCAAGATATCTACAAAGGAGACGGTGTTTATTTATTTATAGACTCTGCATTGGTACCTACATGTTGCTACGTAAAAAACAAATAAACAAAAAAAACAAAACGAACAATCAATAAACATACAATATTTTGAAAGTCGATCATTCTTGTTTCCTTGTAGTACGCTCCCCGGACCGCTTTCCGGTGCGTGTACCGAGCGCACCCCACGAAAAAAAACAATTTTTTAAAGCCTCCACATCAAACCTAATTGGTTAGGTCAGGGAGGATCTACTAAGCCCCATTATGGTCATTTGCCCCTTCGTTTTGACCTCCTCTTGTCTCTCGATCCTACCCAGAGACAAGATGGCGGCCGCTCCGGAATGTTTAGAATGTTGACAGACACCGGAGAGCGAATCAGCTTCGCTTCGCAAAGCTCCGTTACGCGAAAAGTACGCGAACCGGAGCGCTACCCGGGACGCTGTCACAGATATATCTGTTTTTTAAACGTTAATTTCTCAAAATCCACTGGAGCACATATATTGAGACCCAGCAAAGGCACATCGGGCTAACAGTCCCTACAATTTTGCCAAGTTTCGTGCAAATCCATTCAGCCGTTCGAGCTAAAAGTGAGGCCAAACGCCCTATGGAAAAATGAATGGGAAAAAAGCGTTTTGGGACCCCCCTTTTTTCTCGGCCCCCCCTTGACGAAACCCCCCCAAATTTTCTGGGGCTGCTCAGAAACAAAATGTGCCATTTTCCTGAAAATTTCAGCCGAGTTATTAGACATAGAATTTTCAAAAGTCCCATAGAGAAAAAATCCTAACTATATATACCTACTGGCCTAACAGTAGGTAATATATATATATATATATATATATATATATATATATATATATATATATATATATATATATATATATATATATATATATATATATATATTACCTACTGGCGTTTGCCAGTAGGTAGTTATAGTTAGGATTATTTTCAATAGGGAAATCGTAATATTCTATTGGGAATAACTTTGGCGCCGGATGAGGAATCTGCCGGAAAAATTCCTCAAATTTGCCTCGCGGTGCTCCGGTCCTTCCCTGAAAGTTTGGGGGGGATTCATCAAGCGGGGGCCGAGAAAAAAGGGGGGGTCCCAAAACATGTTTTCCCCATGTTAATTTCCATAGGGCCGTCAACCTCACTTTTAGCCCGAACGGCTGAATGGATTTCCACAAAACTTGGCAGAATTGTAGGGACTGGTAGCCCGATGTGCCTTTGCTATGTCTCAAGATATGTGCTCCAGTGGATTTTGAGTAATTTAGTTTAAAAAATATATATATATCTATAAGCGCGCCCCGGTACGCGCACCGGGGCGCGTACCAGGGCGTTACGCGAGTTCGCGCGCGGAAACTTGATTGGCTCTCGGGTGTCTGTAAACATTCCAAATAGTCCGGAGTGGCCACCATCTAGTGTCTCGGTAGGACACAAGAGGTGGCAAAAACAAAGGGGGAAATGACCAAAAGGGGGCAGGGTAGACCCCCCCTGACCCCTTAGGTTTGATGTGGGGGACATAAAAGGGCCCCGCGGGCCAAAAAGACATTTTTTTTTTATTTTCGATTTGTGCGGGGGGAGCGCCCGGTACGCGCCCTGGGGAGCGTACCGGGGAGCGTACCATGGGGAAAAAGAATGACAGTTTTAAAAAAAAGTAGCTGTTTAAAAAAAAAGTTTCTTTTTGTTGTTTTTTATTTTTTTTTATTTAAGTACCTACATGTTGGTATCATTGTAGAGACTTAAATTTAATGTACACCTTCTCCTCTTTAGACATCTTGCATGTTGTTACAGAAGTTATTGTGGTATATGGAATCCATACCATAGTCTGTCAGGAAAGCAGAAAAGATACTTTAAGCACCCCCTGGCTGTGTTTCCTCTCATTTTTCATATATATTCATGTACATAACCAATCAAATGTCAGCACATAAAAGTACAAAATGTAAGTAACATTTTAATTGGTTGTAAATTCTAACACTTTCATATGTGTTTTTGTCATGTAATTTATCTCAGGATATTTAGACAGGGCTACAGCCTAAATGGCTCAATGGAATACCATCAAATTTGGGAAAATGGTAGGGACTGCTATGTAGTAGGGCCTATAAAGTGTCTTCAGTGGATTTTAAGAAAATTAACTTCCCACATTTTTTGGGAGCGCTTACCGGTGCGCGCACCGGTACACGCACCGGGAGCGCTACGGGAGTCCGCCATTTTGTGTTTCGGTAGAATTAAGACACAAGATGGAGGATAAACAACATTGTGAATGGGTAAAATGGGGCACGGCAGACACACCCTGACCCTCTAGGTTTTCTGAGGGGAGTTTAGGAGGTACATATATGCAAAAAAAAAGAAAAACATTAATTTTTGCGGGGGTAGCGCCCGGTACACGCACCGGGGAGCGTACCGGGAAGCGTACTTTGGTGAAAAATAGTGAAAAAAGTTAGAATAAGATAATCATTTTGGGTGATCAGAGGTAGGGTAGCCCTGAAAAGAGCTTTTGGGGTCTGTGGCTGATTTAGGTACCTACAAGTAGGTTCCAATGCACAGTTTTAAGTTCAGGAGGAATATTCTATTCCCCTCATCTGAGAAGTGCACACCATCTACTCTGTAGATATCTTGCATGTTGTAACGCAAGTTATTGTTGTATATTGAACCCATTCCATAGTCTCTCATGTAAGCAGAAACAGATTTATTCACATGTTTCTGTGCTTTCTCAAATTGTGGACAAAATTGGTTGGACCAGTTCTATTTCTGTCTTTGACATATATTGGAATATCATGAAACAATAGGAGAGAGAGAGGGTATGAGGCACTCTTAGTCCCCTGGGTTATGTATGCAAAACAAAAGAAGAGTGTCATATGCAAAGGTGTCTATGTGGAAACACAGAAGCAAAGACTGTGAAAAAGGACTATAGAAAAATACCCCCTTGTTAACACATTGGAAACCTTCAAGGGTTTTATGGGAAGCCATCACTCACCAACCTGGTTGGTGACATGCTTCATCATCGGGCCCACCAGGAGAAGCCGAGTGCCTCCCTGGTGTGCTACAACGCCAGATTACTTTAAGTAATTTTAAGTAATTCCACTTTAAGTGGAAACTCCCAACATAATCTGTGGTAGTTCTTCCACACATAACCTTTTTAACCATGTCTAAACTGACCAGTAAATAAATCATTTTGGTTGGTACAGTATTAGACATTTTTAACATCACTTTTTCACATCACTGTCACGAAATCCAGCTCCGCAGTAATCTGGCGTTGTAGCACACCAGGGAGGCACTCGCTGTGTTTCTTAAATGTGATGCGAAAAACGATTTTGGTGCAAATGAATGGTTTTTACATTTTTTAGAAGGAATAAATAGTGTAGATGAGGTGATGCCTGTCTAGGGGTGTAGATGAGGTGAGGCCTGTCAAGGGGTGCAGATGAGGTGAAGTCTGTTCAGGGTTGCAGATGAGGTGAGACTTGTACAGGGGTGCAGAGGAGGCGAGGCCTGTGTTCAAGAGTGTAGTGGGAGAGAAGCCTGTCCAGGGGTGCAAAGGAGGTGAGACCTGTGTCTAAGAATGCAGTGGGGGAGAGGCTTCATGAAGTCCAGTCCACTGCATTCTTAGACACAGGACTCACCACCTCTGCTCCCCTGGACAGGCCTTACCTAGTCAAGTCAAGTCAAGTCAGAGAATTTATATAGCGCACTACATACCCAGAGGGTCTCAAGGCGCTTAGGAAGGGGAGGAGGATTACTTGTCAAATATCCACGTTTTAAGTTGCTTTCTGAATGCTAGGTGGTTCTGGGTAAGGCGAAGGTAAGTGGGGAGTGAGCTCCATGTTTTAGCAGCCAGGTATGAGAAGGATCTGCCTCCCATGGTGGTCTTGTTGATGCGAGGTACGGTGGCGAGGGCTTGGCTGGAAGAACGTAGTTGGCGGGAGGGGGTGTAGAAGAACAGTCGTGAGTTGAGGCATTCTGGTCCGATGTCGTAGAGTGCCTTGTGTGCGTGGGTCAGAAGTCGGAAAGTGATTCTCTTGTTGATGGGTAGCCAGAGGAGGTCTTTCAGGTGACCAGAGATGTGTTCGTTGCGTGGGATGTCTAATATGATCTTGGCTGAGGCGTTTTGGATTCGTTGGAGTTTCTTCTGGAGTTTAGCGGTAGTACCTGCGTAGAGGGTGTTTCCGTAGTCCAGTCGGCTCGTGACCAAAGCATGGGTGACCGTTTTCCTGGTTTCGGTGGGGATCCAGCGAAATGTTTTTTTGAGCATGCGAAGAATGTTGAAGCAGGATGAGGATACGGCGCTGACTTGTCTGTTCATCGAAAGTGAGGAATCCAGGATGACGCCTAGGTTCCGTGCGTGGTCTGTCGGGATGGGTGCTATTCCAAGGGCTTCCGGCCACCAAGAGTCGTCCCATGCAGAGGGGGATGTACCTAGGATGAGGACTTCTGTTTTATCTGAGTTCAGTTTCAGACGGCTGTGTTTCATCCATTCAGCAACTTCTTTCATTCCTTCGTGTAGGTTAGTTTTGGCGGTGCTGGGGTCCTTGGTGAGAGAAAGGATTAGTTGAGTGTCATCCGCGTAAGAGATGATGTTGAGGTTGTGTTGGCGGGCGATGGTCGCGAGGGGGCTCATGTATACGTTGAAGAGGGTGGGGCTGAGTGAAGATCCTTGTGGTACGCCACAGATGACTTCAGAGGCCTCGGACTTGAATGGTGGAAGGCGGACTCTCTGGGTTCTTCCGGTGAGGAACGAGGTGATCTATTCAAGTGCTTTTCCTTGTATTCCGATGTTACTGAGGCGTTGTAAAAGGGTGCTGTGGCAGACTGTGTCGAATGCTGCAGAGAGGTCGAGGAGGATGAGGGCGACTGTGTCTCCATTGTCCATTAGAGTTCGAATGTCGTCTGTTGCTGCGATGAGGGCGATCTCAGTGCTGTGTTTTGCTCGGAAGCCAGATTGTGAGGAGTCGAGGGATTTGTTGGCTTCGAGGAAAGCGGCGAGCTGGTTGTTGACAGCTTTCTCGATTACTTTGGCCGGGAATGGAAGGAGCGAAATGGGGCGGTAATTTTTGAGTTCGGTGGGGTCCGCTGTGGGTTTTTTCAGAAGGGCGGTGAGTTCAGCGTGTTTCCAGTCTTCCGGGAAGGTGGCAGGATTGAAGGAGCAGTTGATGACGTCTCGGAGGTGCGGTGCTATGACGGAGTCTGCTTTGTTGAAGATGTGGTGAGGACATGGGTCTGTGGGGGATCCTGAGTGGATGGAGTTCATCAGGCGGATGGTGTCCTCAGTGGAGATTGGCTTCCTGTCGTTAAGGGTGTTCGCGGGGGGGGAGTGTTCAGCATATGGTTGGGATGGTTGGTCTCCGGGTTGGTTGTCGAAGCTGTTGTGGATGTCTGCAATCTTGTTGTGGAAGAATGAGGCTAGGGAGTCGCAGAGGGCTTGAGAGGGGGTGATGTCGTTGGAGTTGGCCGAGGGATTGGAAAATTCCTTGACGATGTTGAAAAGTTCCTTGCTGTTGTGGGCGTTGTTGTCAAGTCGATCCTTGAATGCTGTTTTCTTGGCCTTTCTGATTAGTTGGTGGTGAGTGCGGGTGGCGTTTTTGAAGGCGTCCTTGGTGCTGGTGGTTGGGTCTTTTTTCCAGGCCTTTTCAAGGGAGCGGCAGAGTTTCTTGGACTTCTTAAGATCATCGTTGAACCATGAGGCCTTCTTGTTGCCGGGTTTGCTTTGACGTTTTTTCAGTGGTGCTAAGGTGTCGGCGGTGTTGGATAACCATAGGGTGAAGTTGGCGGCGGCTAGGTTTGGGTCCGAGGAGTGGGCTGGGGTGTTTAGAAGGAGCGATGAGGAGATCTGGTCGATGGTGATTTTGTTCCAGTTTCTTTGCAGAGTTGGTTGGGGGTGGTTGTTGGGTTTTGGCTTGTTGTAGGTGAAGTGAACGCAGCTGTGGTCGGTCCAAAGGAGAGCCGAGGTGTGGCTGAAGGAGACGTGGTTGCTGGAGGTGAAGATAGGGTCGAGAGTATGACCTGCTATGTGGGTGGGGGAAGTGACCAGTTGTTTAAGTCCGAGGTTGGCGAGGTTGTCCAAGAGGGTGGTGGTGTTGCGGTCGTTGTCCTTTTCAAGGTGACAGTTGAGGTCTCCCAGAAGGATGTAATCTTTGGAGGGGAGCGCGTGTGG
Source organism: Lissotriton vulgaris (assembly GCF_964263255.1). NCBI lineage: Eukaryota > Metazoa > Chordata > Amphibia > Caudata > Salamandridae > Lissotriton > Lissotriton vulgaris. Next base: position 1,290,224,361 of record NC_141689.1, on the reverse strand, counting down.
AGTGATGAAGTCCGTGATGTCTTCACTGAATTTAGCGCGGAGTCCTGGTGGTCTGTAGAGGAGGGTGCCTCTGAGTGTGGTCTTGGGGTCGATGTGGATTTGGAAGTGAAGGTGTTCGGAGTTGGCGAGGTTGGCGTCAGAGCTGGTTGAGATGCGGATTGATTTCTTATGGACGATAGCGATTCCTCCTCCTGTGTGGCCGGTACAGTCTTTGCGAGTGATCTTATAATCTTCAGGGATGGCAATGGTGATGTCTGGGGCGGAGGAAGCGTTCATCCATGTTTCCGTTAGGAAGGCGATGTCTGGAGAGATGGTGTCTAGTAGATTCCATAGGTCAATGGCGTATCTGTGGACCGAGCGGGTGTTGAGAAGGATGCATTGTAGGTGGTTGGGGTCGGGAATCTGTGGTGTGGTCGTAGCGGAGATGTTGTTGGTGCCGCTGAATTTGCAGGAGTAGCAGGAGAAAGGTCCATGGGTGTGTCCAGGAGCAGCTTGGACGCAGTTGGGGGCGCGACCGGGGTTGAGGGCTAGGAGGGTGGCGGCATCGTAGGTGATGCGGGAGGGCTGGGCAGCGCGAGGGGCAGGGGGTCTGGCGCTGGGCGCGGTCCAGGCGCGGACGGGCGTAGACGGGCTTACCTTTGGCGCACCTTCGGCGCGGCTTGGGCGCGGTCGCTGCGCGTGAACGCTGCACGCGGGAGGAGCTGTCATATATGGATAGTGGAGGGGGAGGGGCGAGGGCGTCTCAGCTGGGAGGCGGGCGGGTTAAAGGGAACGGAGCACAACAACAACAGAGTTAAAATGGAGGGGAGGGCAGAGCAGGACGCTGGGGGAGAACACAACAACAATGCGCAGATGTAAAACAGAGCAAGCCAAGCAATGAAAGCGCTATTTTTATCCTGGCGCTATAGAAGTAAAACTTTGTCCCAGATCACTTTTTCAAAAGCCAAACCACGTTACCGCTTTGCAGCGCTGAGGCAGGGGAGCGACCACTCAAGGCAGGAGCGAGGAGTGGATCACGTCGCGGCGAGGTCAGGGGGCGCTCTATAATGGTAGTGGGAGGGCGTCTCAGCTGGGAGGCGGGGCGGGTTAAAGGGAACGGAGCACAACAACAACAGAGTTAAAATGGAGGGGAGGGCAGAGCAGGACGCTGGGGGAGAACACAACAACAATGCGCAGATGTAAAACAGAGCAAGCCAAGCAATAAAAGCGCTATTTTTATCCTGGCGCTATAGAAGTAAAACTTTGTCCCAGATCACTTTTTCAAAAGCCAAACCACGTTACCGCTTTGCAGCGCTGAGGCAGGGGAGCGACCACTCGAGGCAGGAGCGAGGAGTGGATCACGTTGCGGCGAGGTCAGGGGGCGCTCTATAATGGTAGTGGGAGGGCGTCTCAGCTGGGAGGCGGGGCGGGTTAAAGGGAACGGAGCACAACAACAACAGAGTTAAAATGGAGGGGAGGGCAGAGCAGGACGCTGGGGGAGAACACAACAACAATGCGCAGATGTAAAACAGAGCAAGCCAAGCAATGAAAGCGCTATTTTTATCCTGGCGCTATAGAAGTAAAACTTTGTCCCAGATCACTTTTTCAAAAGCCAAACCACGTTACCGCTTTGCAGCGCTGAGGCAGGGGAGCGACCACTCGAGGCAGGAGCGAGGAGTGGATCACGTCGCGGCGAGGTCAGGGGGCGCTCTATAATGGTAGTGGGAGGGCGTCTCAGCTGGGAGGCGGGGCGGGTTAAAGGGAATGGAGCACAACAACAACAGAGTTAAAATGGAGGGGAGGGCAGAGCAGGACGCTGGGGGAGAACACAACAACAATGCGCAGATGTAAAACAGAGCAAGCCAAGCAATGAAAGCGCTATTTTTATCCTGGCGCTATAGAAGTAAAACTTTGCCCCAGATCACTTTTTCAAAAGCCAAACCACGTTACCGCTTTGCAGCGCTGAGGCAGGGGAGCGACCACTCGAGGCAGGAGCGAGGAGTGGATCACCTCCTCTGCGCTTCTGGGCAGGCCTCACCTCATCTGCACAATCTGCTTCCTAATATGAGGATACGCAGGTGAAACGTGCAATCATGTACACAGTATCTAAACCTTGTGAATAATGTAAAACCAATTCATGTGCTGTAAATCAATTTTTACATAACATTTAAAAAACACAGCACAGGTCATATGTACAAGCATTTCATTACACTACTGAAACTTCACTTTTTTACAAAATAAAATTACTCTATGCACTAACATTTCTTTACCAAGTATTATCAAGAAATATGACACAAAGGAAGAATAAAAAAGCTTAATGTGCTTCCTAATCTGGTAAATAGATTTTGCTGCATAGAGGAATTGTATTATGTAAATTGAGAAGTTTCACTAGTGACTTGGAATGCTTGTACATAGGACCTGTGCTGTGTTTCTAAAATGTTATTTAAAAAACGATTTTGGGGTAAATGAATGGCTTTTATATTTTTGAGAAGGAATGAATAGTGTTTGCCTCATTAAATAAATATATTTGAACTTTTTAGAATGATGTCACCTGTGTTACCTCAGATTAGGAAGCAGATTGAGGTTCTTTCTTGTAGGTTTGTGGCATGTTTTTTGGAAATGCTTGTTATCAACATATGCAAGATAGAGGAATTGTCTTTTGTGAAATAGTGAGGTTTCAGTAGTGAAATGGTATGCTTGTACATAGGACCTGTGCTGTGTTTCTTAAATGTGATGCGAAAAACGATTTTGGGGCAAATGAATGGTTTATACATTTTTGAAAAGGAATACATAGTGTAGATGAGGTCAAGCCTGTCCAGGGGTGCAGATGAGGTGAAGCCTGTTCAGGGTTGCAGATGAGGTGAGGCTTGTACAGGGGTGCAGAGGAGGCAAGGCCTGTGTTCAAGAGTGTAGTGGGAGAGAAGCCTGTCCGGGGGTACAAAGGAGGTGAGCCTGTGTCTAAGAATGCAGTGGGGGAGAGGTTTCATGAAGTCCAGTCCACTGCATTCTTAGACACAGGCCTCACCACCTCTGCTACCCTGGACAGGCCTCACCTCCTCTGCGCTTCTAGAAAGGCCTCACCTCATCTGCAGAATCTGCTTCCTAATCTGAGGAAACACAGGTGAAACGTGCAATCATGTACACAGTATCTAAACCTTGTGAAAATTGTAAAACCAATTCATGTGCTGTAAATAAATTTTTACATAACATTTAAAAAACAGAGCACAGGTCATATGTACAAGCATTTCATTACCCTACTGAAACCTCACTTTTTTTTAATAAAATACAATTCCTCTATGCACTAACATTTCTTTACCAAGTATTATCAACAAATATGACACAAAGGAAGAATAAAAAAGATTAATGTGCTTCCTAATATGGTAAATAGATTTTGCTGATAAAGGAATTGTATTATGTAAAATTGAGAAGTTTCACTAGTGACTTGGAATGCTTGTACATAGGACCTGTGCTGGTTTTCTAAAATGTTATTTAAAAAACGATTTTGGGGTAAATGAATGGCTTTTATATTTTTGAGAAGGAATGAATAGTGTTTGCCTCATTAAATAAATATATTTGAACTTTTTAGAATGATGTCACCTGCGTTACCTCAGATTAGGAAGCAGATTGAGGTTCTTTCTTGTTGGTTTGTGGCATGTTTTTTGGAAATGCTTGTTATAAACATATGCAAGATAGAGGAATTGTCTTTTTTGAAATAGTGAGGTTTCAGTAGTGAAATGGTATGCTTGTACATAGGACCTGTGCTGTGTTTCTTAAATGTGATGCGAAAAACAATTTTGGGGCAAATGAATGGTTTATACATTTTTGAAAAGGAATAAATAGTGTAGATGAGGTGAGGCCTGTCCAGGGGTGCAGATGAGGTGAAGCCTGTTCAGGGTTGCAGATGAGGTGAGGCTTGTACAGGGGTGCAGAGGAGGCAAGGCCTGTGTTCAAGAGTGTAGTGGGAGAGAAGCCTGTCCGGGGGTACAAAGGAGGTGAGCCTGTGTCTAAGAATGCAGTGGGGGAGAGGTTTCATGAAGTCCAGTCCACTGCATTCTTAGACACAGGCCTCACCACCTCTGCTACCCTGGACAGGCCTCACCTCCTCTGCGCTTCTAGAAAGGCCTCACCTCATCTGCACAATCTGCTTCCTAATCTGAGGAAACACAGGTGAAACGTGCAATCATGTACACAGTATCTAAACCTTGTGAAAATTGTAAAACCAATTCATGTGCTGTAAATCAATTTTTACATAACATTTAAAAAACAGAGCACAGGTCATATGTACAAGCATTTCATCACCCTACTGAAACCTCACTTTTTTTAAATAAAATACAATTCCTCTATGCACTAACATTTCTTTACCAAGTATTATCAAGAAACATGACACAAAGGAAGAATAAAAAAGATTAATGTGCTTCCTAATATGGTAAATAGATTTTGCTGCATAGGGGAATTGTATTATGTAAAATTGAGAATTTTCACTAGTGACATGGAATGCTTGTACATAGGACCTGTACTGTGTTTCTAAAATGTTATTTAAAAAATAATTTTGGGGTAAATGAATGGCTTTCATATTTTTGAGAAGGAATTAATAGTGTTTGCCTCATTAAATAAATATATTTGAACCTTTTAGTATGATGTCACCTGCGTTACCTCAGATTAGGAAGCAGATTGAGGTTCTTTCTTGTTGGTTTGTGGCATGTTTTTTGGAAATGCTTGATATCAACATATGCAAGATAGAGGAATTGTCTTTTGTGAACTAGTGAAGTTTCAGTAGTGAAATTGTATGCTTGTACATAGGACCTGGGCTGTGTTTCTTAAATGTGATGCGAAAAACGATTTTGGGGCAAATGAATGGTTTTTACATTTTTGAGAAGGAATAAATAGTGTAGATGAGGTGAGGCCTGTCCATGGGTGTTGATGAGGTGAGGCCTGTCCAGGGGTGCAGATGAGGTGAAGCCTGTTCAGGGTGGCAGATGAGGTGAGGCTTGTATCGGGTTGCAGAGGAGGCAAGGCCTGTGTTTAAGGGTGTAGTGGGAGAGAAGCCTGTCCAGAGGTGCAAAGGAGGTGGGGCCTGTGTCTAAGAATGCAGTGGGGGAGAGGCTTCATGAAGTCCAGTCCACTGCATTCTTAGACACAGTCCTCACCACCTCTGTTCCCCGAGACAGGCCTCACCTCCTCTGCGCTTCTGGACAAGCCTCACCTCTCTATTTTTACTTCCTCTTACACCCTCTCTCAAGCTTACTCTCTCTCTCCCTTTTACAGGCTCTCTCTGTTTAAGTCTCTTTTACATCCTCTTCCCTTCTAACACCCTCTCTCTGTCTTACACCCTGTTACACCCTTTTTCTGGTTTACTCTTTTTCTCCCTTTCTTTGACTTACTCCCTCTCCCTATTACATCCTTTCTCTGTCTTACAACATATTATACACTCTCTCTGTCTTACTCCTTCTCTATGTTTTACTCCCTTTACCTGTTTCTTTGTCTGACTCTGTCTGTCTCTTTGTGTTACTCCGTCTAGCTGTTTTTCTCTGTCTTACTCCTAGTTATATAGTTGCTGTGATATAAACTTAGATATGTTGGAAACTAGTGTTTATATCGTTTGCTTATTGTCATTCCTTTGTTGTTTGCTAATAGTGTTCATGAATCAAAAATAGAATGGACACTAGTTTCTACAAAACCATTGGTTTGTTATCGAAAACCCTCATAGACATCCTGGTATTGTCGTTTGCAGTGTATCTTTTATCCGCCCCATCAGGAGTCATGGCGTATTCATCGGGTGATCGATTGACGTGCTGGGTGCCTGCCTCACCTGAGGCTACCTCTGGTGATAGTAGAAGTGTCCAGAGATCAAAATTATTTACATGAAGGAATAGACTAAAAATAGTGTCTAAACCAAAAAGGTTGTTTATTCTGGATAGTTTAGGCACTATGGTTTAAAAAGGAAAGTTGTGATACAAGGTGGTCGGGTTACTGGATCACCATATCTTTTTAGGTACGTGTCGACATGTTTCAGCTCGCTCGGCCCGTGCGGGTCTATGGAGCTTTCGTCAGGACAAAAAAGACGTAAAAACAGACAAACAAAATTATGACATGAGCTTCACACGACTTGTGTGGGATTCATTGTTTTAGAAGAATGGGAAATTCCCATGCTGTGGAGACAAAAACCGACAAAGACTATTGTAAATGTCGGTACTCAGTACAGGTGAGTAGACAGTCAGGCTGAATTCTGCTGGGAGCGCTACTACTTATACTCCAGAAGTGCGCCAAATTTTGGCTGTTACACAGTGAGTTGAGTGAAAAAGGAGAACAAATGTGGTCATGGGAAGTGCAAAATTGGCGAAACCGAGGTTGGGCTAGCCAAAGTAGAGAATTCTGACATGAAATATACAAGTGTATCGCATGCATAATAGCTCGATGTTGCAACCATGCTGATCCCAGGTCTGTTATCAAAGGGGATTCTAGGGTCTGCTATAGTGGGAACTAGTGCATGGACAGTGATGGTAGTTATTGGTAGGATCAGATCGGGTTGTATAAGGGAGACGTGAGCAGTGACTTATATAACCCTCTTAAAAAAGTTTTTAAATACCTGTTTTCACGAGGTGAGCACTTCAACAGGGGAACCAGAGTCGCATATGGTAATTTACTGTCAAAGTAAAGGTAGGCCCATTGATTAGTACATTGTATTGTCTTACCCGTTTGGCTGGAGAGCGGTGTGCTACCATTCTTACCCATGAGGTACAGCTAGGTGTCCCTTGTGCTGACTCTTCCCCTGGCTATGGGTGGGGCTATAGAGTTCAGTCTTTTATACTGGTTTTGAAAACAAAGAAGGGACAACTCCAAGTTTTGGGACGAGTACTAGTAAAATGGAGGATGTTCATGCAATGTTGGTTTAGTAGAACTGGTGCCAAGGAATATGATCGTTCATCCCCAGGGTGTCTGTTTTGAGGCGGTCTACCCATCTTTGCTCCTTTTCGAAGAGAGTTTGTTCTGCGTTCTGATTTTGAATTGGAGCATTTCGATGACTGTCCATCTAAGTTTATCGCATGTATGGCCTGCTTCAACAAAGTGAGTACATAGTTTGGTGTTGTTTTTCTTGAGTCTGATGTTGCTCCTATGTTCTCCTATGCGGAGGTTTACTTTGTGACAAGTCATGCCAACGTATTGGCGTTGGCAGGGGCAGGTGATGAGGTAAATTACATGCGTTGAATTACAGTTTGTGTGGCTTCTTTGTGTCCACAATATGGTGTCTGTTAATTGCAGGGTTTTGGTGGTGTTAGTGAACTTGCAGACCCACATGTGCCACATGGGTAGTGGCCAGTGACTGGGGTCATGTTTGCATCCCTGATGGTAGATATGAGGGGTTTATTCCTTGGCCTGGTGTGTACAAGGACGTCTTTGATGTTCTTTGTCCTTCTGTTTGCAAATCTGGGTTTAGGCCAGTTGAATTTGCCTGAAGTTAGAATTTGCCAATTTTTCCTAATGAGTTTCTGTATGTCATAGGTTGCCGGGCAGAAGGTGGTGACGCAGGTAACAAGATCTTTTATTGGTTCTTTATTTGTGTGCTGTAGGAGGCATTCTCGTGGCTAATGTTTAGCACGTTTCTTGCATTTGGAGATTACTGTTGGGGTGTAGTCTCTGTTGCGTAACTTAAGACTCAGTTCCTGTGCTTGTATTGCATAATCTTCCTTCTTACTGCAGTTGCGTTTGTGCCTCAAACTGGCCAAATAAAGAACCAATAAAAGATCTTGTTACCTGCGTCACCACGCAGGTGACAAGGAGGAGTCCACGCAATTGTATTTAAAAATTTGGTATAAACATGTCAATATACTTTTAAATATGCGGGGGTAGAATGTGTCCCCCCTGTGTTGTCACATTTCTCACATATCACCCCACTTTCTACTGAATATGCACCCTATCAAGAATGATCCGACCACTTTTGGGTTGATTGTGCATGCTGGACGCTATAACTTTTTACTTTATGAGGTCGTCTCTAACTATGATCGGATGACGAGAGACTGATGGAACTGACATATTTTGCCAGTTTCACTTTTACATTTTTATTCCTGAACAGGAATAAATGTAAGTAACGTTACCCCTTCAAATCGCTAAACACTTTAGTGTATTGCCATTACTACTCCGATATAGACCTTGTTTTAACTCGAAGACGCCCTCCTTTTCCTGTACAGTTTACCCTTTAACAATGGCGCTGGTAAACGCATCGCCGTGAGGACGTCTTCTATGTCCTTTCAATTCTATGTAATCCCTCCTCTCCCGGGGTCACGTGTTCGTACACGAGAGACGACCGCCGGGAACAGACAGAGGAGGGATTGCAAGAAGCGGGTAAGTGCTACTCCGACTCCGCGAAGCTACACACAGATAGCCGTTTTTTGTTGATTAGTTTTAGAGTGTGCTTGCTCTTAAACGCAGGTCCCCACGGACAGTCTACTGACCATAATTAAACTTTACTCTACAGCACACCGCCTCAGAAGAAACTTACCCGTTTCTTCAAACTTGGCACGGAATAGGAATCCCCTCCCGGCTTCCCGCCTGAAGGCATAGCGGGATACAGGTAAAGGAAACCCCCCCCCCCCCCTTTTTTCATTTAGGTAATAAGCATGATCCTTCGTGATTACCTGGGCAGGCACTACGAGACATTCCTTTAGCCAGCATACATTGTATTGATTTACCTACCAGCGCTATGTGTTATTAATACGTGATTTCCCTATCTCCCCCCCTTTTTTACATATAGCGCTACACTATCTCTACAGGATTACTAAAAGAGATATGATAACCTCGTTCATATACTACCATTGATCTTTCTTTCAACCAGCCTCGTCTGTGTTTGTATACACAGAATACCCTTGGTAAGAAATAGCTTTTTGTGCTGCCCAAGACTTTATTGAAGTCTTTTAATCATTTCTTCCTTTAGAAGCCTCCTCATGAGTCTCTTTTTCTTTTGCTTCCCTAACATTACTTAAGTTGAAACAGAGCTTGTAAAGACCCAGACTTACTCCAACCACACAGTGGTATTGGTAGTTCAAGTTAATAACCATTACTTATAGATCATCAGAAGCTGCATGTTTTTGTACTCTCTGGATCTTTACCCACTATAGGCACGTTTCACTATCACGCTGTGAGGTCACAAACAACACCTCCTAACTTATATATCAGAAGCAAAGATGTAGTACATCTCACATGTTTATTCACCATCACAACGGACACCCTCTTAATTTCAGGACCACTGTGTACGAGTGAATCATGACCACACTTAGGTCTCTTTTTTAATTTCACTCACTGCGTGCATATTAGCACTTCAGACCGAGCACTTGCCTGAATATGCAAGTATTGTCACCAATTTTCACCTATCATGTACAACACGAAACGCACGTCAGACTGCATGTTGGAGTGCACTTAGGTCACCATATGCAGTATTAAAAGTTACATGTCTAAAATTTGCCCACATTGTTTTGTATTACCAGCCCTGAAGAGTCGTGTTTGACTCACCCATACACGACGAAACACGTGTCGGCGATTTCTTTCTCAAAAGTCTGGAGAAAAGTAAACAACTTGCTGTAACAAGAAGTCTCACACCAAAGAACCTGCTTCTGCGTTTTCTCTTTTTTACTGTTGGTCATTGAACCTTGTCTTGATATATACATATGTAGTTGCGAGAGCTTTTTCATTCTAAATTGACAACTTGTATTAAAAATTTCGTGGCTTCTCAGTTATCAATTTCAGGAAGAACCTTTGCAACTGTAGCTATTATTTATCATGACGGTCCTTCAAAACCATCGGGGCGTTATACAGCTTATTTAAAATGTCGAAAAGGTTGGACTTACTGCAATGATACTCATTTGACTTACAAACAACGTTTGCCTTTTGACTTAAAAAATTCTTACCTAGTGTTTTTAGAACCACAATTTAAGTAAAGGTAATTGGCCTATGAAGACGGGAGCAGTTAATAAAAGTTAGTCTACTGTTTAAAATTATATTGTGATTAAAAGTGATCAAAATAATATAAAAAATCCAGTTCTCATATAGGTACTGTAAGTGGATCTCATAGTGAGTGATATCAGTATTATAGGAAATGCTGAACATGAGTGATCCAAAGATGGGAATATGAATATTTAAACATTGTGAAAATGTAGTATGAGCTTTTCTTTCAGAACATCGGGTAAACAGTAATTTCAGAGCTTGATTTCAGAAATTTGAAAACATACTGATATATCTGACACTATTTGGCTGTAAGGAAAGGTGAAGGAACGAGCAAAGAGTCATGACTTAAAACAAGGAGGAAATGAAAACGTTGAGAATTATTTCATAGAGAGTCGATGAAATGGAAATTTTAAAGAACAGCGGAGAATTTTCCAACGAAAATGACCTTCACGATCTACTATTTGGCCTCAAGGAAAAGTAAGTGAATGAAAGATTAGTGTACATATATGATTTGCAAGTTTATATGGGTTTTTTAAAACACAAACTTTTAGATTGTGTTTTTTTTTCCCGCTGTCATATGATGAATAGTTTGAACTTACTGTTTTTAGTGAAATTCAATATATTTTGAGAACAGCAAAAATAAACTATCTAACATGTTGTACAAGTTATTCTATAGTTTGTATTGTGTAATTTATATTGTATTCCCATTGTCTCACACTCACTTTACTTTTCCCCCCTTTTTCAGCTCTCTTTACTCACTCACACTGCTTTTCTCTCACTCTGTTTCATCGCTGTTCCTTTACTCCACTTCTTTCACAACCCCTCAATCCCATTTCAACTGTCTGCATCCCCTCTCTCCCTTGCACCACTTTCAGCTTTCAGTCTGTCTACTTTACTTCCTTTTACTGTCTTTTCCTCCTTTGCTCTTTTACTAATTCCTCTTTACTCACTCACCTCTTTTGTCGCATTCTGTCACTATAACTCACCCATTCTCCCTCACTTATCTTTCTTTGCTTCTTTCTTTTGTCCTCTTTTTTCGTTCACTACCTCTATGTCCTCAGTCCCTCACTCTCCTTGTGTTATGCTCACTTGTGTTTATCTAACTTCTATCATTTCTCTTACAACAACTTCACTGCTCCTCTCTCATCATTCTTCACCCCAGTTCTTTTACTCCGGTTCCATTACTACCCCGCATTTCCTATCTTTCTCCTGTCCTTCTCTTTACTTTCATCACCGAATCACATTCTCTCAGTACCACTGCTTTAATCCTCTTCCCCTCTCTTTCCTCCTTTTGCTCCTTTACTCATTTTCCTTTCCTCACTCATTCTACTCCACTTCACTCAGTCCTTCCCTTAGTCCTTCTGTGTACTTACTTCCTCACTCCTTTTCCCTCAATCCTTTCATATTATCCTCACTCCCTTCATCCCTTCATTCTGTGACTCCCCTTCACTCACTCTCAGTCATCTTCCATTCCTCTTTCTTGTAAATGGATCCTCAATCAGACTCCTTTCCCTCTCACTCATTCCCCTTTTACTAACTCCTCTTTCCTGATTTAGTTTTGGTAACTCACATTCTTTTTGTATCTTACTTTCCCTTAGTTAATTTCTCTCTTCTTCTCTTCCTCTCTGTCACTGAATTTATCTGTCTTACTCTTAGTAATTTGCTCTCCTTCTATTTCTTTTTCCCTTTTTTTGTCCTTCTACATTACTTTATGTCCCTTTCTGTATCCTTCACTCTTGCTTTATTTCTTAGTACACTTTTATGATTTTTTACCTCTTGACCTGTCTCTTCTATTTCAAAATATATATTTTACTAATTATAACTTATTTTTTCTTCTGTCTTTCACAGATACAAAGTGTAGAAAAAATATGTAATTAAGTTTACATTAATTATATGGTAAGTGTGACTAAAAAAATGTAGTTTATCATAACCCTTTGCTTTAACCTCACTACTTTTCTCTCACCCTACCTCACCCCTGTTTCCTTACTCTGCTTCCCTCACTAATTCTTATCCTCCATGTTTACTTCTCTTTTCCTCACTTTCCTACCACATTCAACTTCTTTCAGTCCCCCTGCTCACCCACACTCCCTCACTTACCTTTCTTTTCTGGTTCACTCAGTCCCTTTCTGTCACTCCTTCCTTTACTCTCTCTGTCCTTTTTCTCTGTCACTCCCCATGTCTTTCCTTTTCTCAGTTACTTCCTCTAACACCTTTTCTCTGTCTTACTATCTATTACACAGTCCCTCTGTGTTTCTCCCTCTAGCTCTCTTTCTCTTAACACCACTCTCCACATCCCTTTTCCTTATGCTCACTCCTTAATTCTTATTTTTTCTTTTTTTTTGGTGCGCTAACGGGACGCGCCACGGTACGCGCACTGGGGCGCGCCAGAATACTGCGCTTACCAGTGAGCGCACCGGTACGCCCACCGGGAGCGCTCCAGGGCAAAAAAAAATATATGAATATACATAAAAAAATAGTATTACATAAATATACAATATAGGATTAATTTTAAAAAATATTACATGTCATAGCAAAGGTTTCTTAATAGCAAATAGAAATTTGCTATTAAGAAACCTTTGAAATTCACTGAAAAAACCATAGGTTGCACACGGATATATGTTGATACCACGCATACTTTTAGCACGCATACCATTACCACGCATTTTTTACAATGCAGGACCCTTTACCACGAATACCTTTACAACGCATTACACTACAACGCAGGTACTATTACAACGCATACCATTACAACGTAAGTATAGGTAAGTATATAATATTTTTAAATAATGTAATTAATAATAATTTAAATATTTTAATTAATTAATAGTTATTTTATTATTAAATATTTAAAATAAATATATTAATTTTTATTTATTGATTTTTAAAAATATATGTTAAAAATACCCTTTTACCTCAAAACCCAAACCCAACACTGAAACTTAAAATACCCCTGTACCCCAAAACCCAAACCCAGCCCTGAAACCTAAAAATACCCCTGTACCCCAAAACCCAAACCCAACCCTGAAACCTAAAAATACCCTTGTACCCCAAAACCCAAACCCAACCCTGAAACCTAAAAATACCCCTGTACCCCAAAACCCAAACCCAGCCCTGAAACCTAAAAATACTCCTGTACCCCAAAACCCAAACCCAGCCCTGAAAATAAAAAATACCCCTGTACCCCAAAACCCAAACCCAATACCCCTAATAAATGTTTTAAAAAAAAGATAAACTTATCTATACTTACGTTGTAATGGTATGCGTTGTAATAGTGTATGCGTTGTAGTGTAATGGGTTGTAAAGGTATTCGTGGTAAAGGGTCCGGCGTGGTAATGGTTCCGTTGTAATAGTATTTCATGCTAAAAGTTGCTTGGTAACAGTTACATACCGTTTCACACCAGTTATAGTTAGGAATTAGCATTTTCAATACCTATGAAATTCACTGAAAAAACCATAGGTTTCACACCAGTTATAGTTAGGAATTAGCATTTAAAAAACCTATTAAATTCACTGAAAAAAAACCATAGGTTTCACACCAGTTATAGTTAGCTGGAAATTTTACTGACATAAAACTATTGAAATTCCCACGTTATAGTTAGTTGGACTCACTATAACTTGCGCGCCTGCAATGCACTGCTGATGACATCACATATTACATCACTCATGACATGGTCAGTGACATCACTCATGACATCATGATATATATATCAACCCACACGAGTCTGCCTGCTGTAGAAGACGCCACTCAAAACTTTGTTGCAGGCAGCAACACGGTACCAAGGAAACAGCCCAACAGCATTCAAAATTCCTTCCCAACGCGTTTCATGTAAAACACACTTCCTCAGGGGCTATGGAATCAAAGTCTATAGTGAGGCACTTTTGGCGGCAACCTAAATAGTCCAACTAACTCTGCCTCAGTGGGCGTGGCCAAACCAATTGCCTGCTGGTAGTTGTGGTGCTCGTCAATTTTCTACAGTGAGCAGCATCACACATTGCTTTGTATCAAAAACGGTATTTATCTCAGTGGATTGTGGCACAGTTCAAGGTTACTTGCGTTGCTGGCTTACCCTACAACAATGGCCCCGTTTTCCATAAGCAGGTCTGCCATTCTGTGAACTCACTGGAATGCTGTAAACAGCACCAGGGAGTCTTCCACGGCTCAGGCAAAAGCTGCTTACATCAAACCACACAAGTCTGCCTGCTGTAGAAGACACCACTCAAAACGGGTACAATTTCGCCACATTAACTTTGTTGCGGGCAGCAACACGGTACCAAGGAAACAGCCCAACAGTATTCAAAATTCCTTCCCAACGCGTTTCATGTAAAACACACTTCCAAAGGGGCTATGAAATCAAAGTCAATAGTGAGGCACTTTTGGCGGCAACCTAAATAGTCCAACTAACTCCGCCTCAGTGGGCGTGGCCAAACCAATGGCTCGCTGGTAGTTGTGATGCTCGTCGATTTTCTACAGTGAGCAGCATCACACATTGCTTTGTATCAAAAACAGTTTTTATCCCAGTGGATTGTGACACAGTTTAAGGTTACTTGCGTTGCTGGCTTACCCCACAACAATGGACCCATTTTGCATAAGCAGGTCCGCCGTTTGGTGAACTCGTGGGCTGCTGTAAACAGCACCGGGGAGTCTTGCGCGGCTCAGGCAAAAGCCGCTTACATCAAACAACACGAGTCTACGTGCTGTAGAAGACGCCACTCAAAAAGGTTGCAATTTTGACACATTAACTTTGTTGCGGGCAGCAACACGGTACCAAGGAAACAACCCAACAGTATTCAAAATTCCTTCCCAACGCGTTTCATGTAAAACATACTTCCTCAGGGGCTATGGAATCATAGTCAATAGTGAGGCACTTTTGGTGGCAATCTAAATAGTCCAACTAACTCCGCCTCAGTGGGCATGGCCAAACCAATGGCCTGCTGGTGGTTGTGGTGCTCGTCAATGTTGTACAGTGAGCGGCATCACACATTGCTTTGCATCAAAAAAGTTTTTATCCCAGTGGATTGTGGCACAGTTCAAGGTTACTTGCGTTGCTGGCTTACCCCACAACAATGGCCCCGTTTTCCATAAGCAGGTCCGTCATTAGGTGAACTCGCTGGGATGCTGTATACAGCACCGGGGAGTGTTCCGCGGCTCAGGCAAAAGCCGCTTACATCAAACCACACAAGTCTGCCTGCTGTAGAAGACGCCACTCAAAACGGGTGCAATATGGCCAAATTAACTTTGGTGCGGGCAGCAACATGGTACCAAGGAAACAGCCCAACAGTATTCAAAATTCCTTCCCAATGTGTTTCATGTAAAAAATACTTCCTCAGGGGCTATGGAATCAAAGTCAATAGTGAGGCACTTTTGGCGGCAACCTAAATAGTCAAACTAACTCCACCACGGTGGGCGTGGCCAAACCAATGGCCTGCTGGTAGTTGTGGTGCTCGTCGATTTTCTACAGTGAGCAAAATCAAACATTGCATTGTATCAAAAACAGTTTTTATCCCAGTGGATTGTGGCACAGTTCAAGGTTACTTGCGTTGCTCGCTTACCCAACAACAATGGCCCCGTTTTCCATAGGAAGGTCCGCTGTTTGGTGAACTCGCTGGGATGCTGTAAACAGCACCGGGGAGTCTTCCGCAGCTCAGACAAAAGCCGCTTACATCAAACCACACGAGTCTGCCTGCTGTAGAAGACGCCACTCAAAACGGGTGCAATTTCGCCACATTAACTTTGTTGCTGGCAGCAACACGGTACCAAGGAAACAGCCCAACAGTATTCAAAATTCCTTCCCAACGCGTTTCATGTAAAAGACACTTCCTCAGGGGCTATGGAATCAAAGTCAATATTGAGGCACTTTTGGCGGCAACCTAAATAGTCCAAATAACTCTGACTCAGTGGGCGTGGCCAAACCAATGGCCTGCTGGTAGTTGTTGTGCTCGGAGATTTTCTACAGTGAGCGGCATCACACATTGCTTTGTATCAAAAACAGTTTTTATCCCAGTGGATTGTGCACAAATCAAGGTTACATGCATTGCTGGCTTACCCCACAACAATGGCCCCGTTTTCCATAAGCAGGTCTGCCATTCGGTGAACTCACTGGGATGCTGTAAACAGCACCGGGGAGTCTTCCACGGCTCAGGCAAAAGCCGCTTACATCAAACCACACAAGTCTGCCTGCTGTAGAAGACACCACTCAAAACGGGTGCAATGTCGCCACATTAACTTTGTTGCGGGCAGCAACACGGTACCAAGGAAACAGCCCAACAGTATTGAAAATTCCTTCCCAATGCGTTTCATGTAAAACACACTTCCTCAGGGGCTATGGAATCAAAGTCAATAGTGAGGCACTTTTGGCAGCAACCTAAATAGTCCAACTAACTCCGCCTCAGTGGGCGTGGCCAAACCAATGGCCTGCTGGTAGTTGTGGTGCTCGTCGATTTTCTACAGTGAGCGGCATCACACATTGCTTTGTATCAAAAACAGTTTTTATCCCAGTGTATTGTGGCACAGTTCAAGGTTACTTGCCTTACTTGCTTACCCAACAACAATGGCCCCGTTTTCCATAAGAAGGTCCGCCGTTTGGTGCACTCGCTGGGATGCTGTAAACAGCACCAGGGAGTCTTCCGCGGCTCAGACAAAAGCCGCTTACATCAAGCCACACGAGTCTGCCTGCTGTAGAAGACACCACTCAAAATGGCTGCAATTTCCTCACATTAACTTTGTTGCGGGCAGCAAAACGGTACCAAGGAAACAGCCCAACAGTATTCAAAATTCCTTCCCAACGTGTTTCATGTAAAACACACTTCCTCAGGGGCTATGGAATCAAAGTCAATAGTGATGCACTTTTTGCGGCAAGCTAAATAGTCAAACTAACTCCGCCTCAGTGGGCGTGACCAAACCAATGGCCTGCCGGTAGTTGTGGTGCTCGTCGACTTTCTACAGTGAGCGGCATCACACATTGCTTTGTATCAAAAACAGTTTTTATCCCAGTGGATTGTGGCACAGTTAAAGGTTACTTGCGTTCCTGGCTTACCCCACAACAATGGCCCCGTTTTCCATAAGCAGGTCCGCCATTTGATGAACTCGCTGGGATGCTGTAAACAGCACCGGGGAGTCTTCCGCGGCTCAGGCAAAAGCCGCATACATCAAACCACACAAGTCTGCCTGCTGTAGAAGACGCCACTCAAAACGGGTGCAAGTTCGCCACATAAACTTTGTTGCGGGCAGCAACACGGTACCAAGGAAAGAGCGCAACAGTATTCAAAATTCCTTCCCAACGCTTTTCATGTAAAACACACTTCCTCAGGGGCTATGGAATCAAAGTCAATATTGAGGCACTTTTGGCGGCAACCTAAATAGTCCAACTAACTCTGACTCAGTGGGCGTGGCCAAACTAAGTGCCTGCTAGTAGTTGTTGTGCTCGGAGATTTTCTACAGTGAGCGGCATCACACATTGCTTTGTATCAAAAACAGTTTTTATCCCAGTGGATTGTGGCACAGTTCAAGGTTACTTGCGTTGCTGGCTTACCCCACAACAATGGCCCCGTTTTCCATAAGCAGGTCCGTCATTTGGTGAACTCGCTGGGATGCTGTAAACAGCACGGGGGAGTTTTCCACGGCTCAGACAAAAGCCGCTTACATCAAATCACACAAGTCTGCCTGCTGTAGAAGACGTCACTCAAAACGGGTGTAATTTCGCCACATTAACTTTGTTGCGGGCAGCAACACGGTACCAAGGAAACAGCCCAACAGTATTCAAAATTCCTTCCCAACGCTTTTCATGTAAAACACACTTCCTCAGGGGCTATGGAATGAAAGTCAATAGTGAGGCACTTTTGGTGGCAACCTAAATAGTCCAACTAACTCCGCCTTAGTGGGCGTGGCCAAACCAATGGCCTGCTGGTAGTTGTCGTGCTCGGAGATTTTCTACAGTAAGCGGCATTACACATTGCTTTGTATCAAAAACAGTTTTTTTCCCAGTGGATTTTGGCACAGTTCAAGGTTACTTGCGTTGCTGGCTTACCCCACAACAATGGCCCCGTTTTCCATAAGCAGGTCTGCCGTTTGGTGTACTCACTGGGATGCTGTAAACAGCACCGGGGAGTCTTCCGCGGCTCAGACAAAAGCCACTTACATCAAGCCACACGAGTCTGCCTGCTGTAGAAGACACCACTCAAAACGGGTGCAATTTCGCCACATTAACTTTGTTGCGGGCAGCAACACGGTACCAAGGAAACAGCCCAACAGTATTCAAAATTCCTTCCCAACGTGTTTCATGTAAAACACACTTCCTCAGGGGCTATCGAATCAAAGTCAATAGTGATGCACTTTTTGCGGCAACCTAATTAGTCAAACTAACTCCGCCTCAGTGGGCGTGACCAAACCAATGGCCTGCCGGTAGTTGTGGTGCTCGTCGATTTTCTACAGTGAGCGGCATCACACATTGCTTTGCATCAAAAACAGTTTTTATCCCAGTAGATTATGGCACAGTTCAAGTTTACTTCCGTTGCTGGCGTACCCCACAACAATGGCCCCGTTTTCCATAAGCAGGTCCGCCATTTGATGAACTCGCTGGGATGCTGTAAACAGCACCGGGGAGTCTTCCGCGGCTCAGGCAAAAGCCGCATACATCAAACCACACGAGTCTGCCTGCTGTAGAAGACGCCACTCAAAACGGGTGCAATTTCGCCACATTAACTTTGTTGCGGGCAGCAACACGGTGCCAAGGAAACAGCCCAACAGTATTCAAAATTCCTTCCCAACGCTTTTCATGTAAAACACACTTCCTCAGGGGCTATGGAATCAAAGTCAATAGTGAGGCACTTTTGGCGGCAACCTAAATGGTCCAACTAACTCCGCCTCAGTGGGCGTGGCCAAACCAATCGCCTGCTGGTAGTTGTCGTGCTCGTCGATTTTCTACAGTGAGCAGCATTACACATTGCTTTGTATCAAAAACAGTTTTTATCCCAGTGGATTGTGGCACAGTTCAAGGTTACCTGCATTGCTGGCTTACCCCACAACAATGGCCCCGTTTTCCATAAGCAGGTCCGCCTTTTGGTATACTCACTGGGATGCTGTTAACAGCACCGGGGAGTCTTCCGCGGCTCTGGCAAAAGCCGCTTACATCAAACAACACAAGTCTGCCTGCTGTAGAAGACGCCACTCAAAACGGGTGCAATTTCGCCACATTAACTTTGTTGCGGGCAGCAACACAGTACCAAGGAAACAGCCCAACAGTATTCAAAATTCCTTCCCAACACTTTTCATGTAAAACACACTTCCTTAGGGGCTATGGAATCAAAGTCAATAGTGAGACACTTTTGGCGGCAACCTAAATTTTCCAACTCACTCCGCCTCAGTGGGCGTGGCCAAACCAATCGCCTGCTGGTAGTTGTTGTGCTCGTCGATTTTCTACAGTGAGCGGCATTACACATTGCTTTGTATCAAAAACTGTTTTTATCCCAGTGGATTGTGGCACAGTTCAAGGTTACCTGCATTGCTGGCTTACCCCACAACAATGGTCCCATTTTCCATAAGCAGGTGTATGGATTGATGAACTCGCTGGGATGCTGTAAACAGAACCACGGAGTCTTCCGAGGGTCTGGCATAAGCCGCTTACATCAAACAACACAAGTCTGCCTGCTGTAGAAGACGCCACTCAAAACGGGTGCAATTTCGCCACATTATTTTTGTTGCGGGCAGCAACACGGTACCAAGGAAACAGCCCAACAGTTTTCAAAATTCCTTCCCAATGCTTTTCATGTAAAACACACTTCCTCAGGGGCTATGGAATCAAAGTCAATAGTGAGGCACTTTTGGCGGCAACCTAAATAGTCCAACTAACTCCACCTCAGTGGGCGTGGCCAAACCAATGGCCTGCTGGTGTTTGTCGTGCTCAGAGATTTTCTACAGTGAGCGGCATTACACATTGCTTTGTATCAAAAACATTTTTTTCCCAGTGGATTGTGGCGCAGTTCAAGGTTACTTGCGTTGCTGGCTTACCCCAGAACAATGGCCCTGTTTTCCATGAGCAGGTCTGCCGTTTGGTGTACTCGCTGGGATGCTGTAAACTGCACTGGGGAGTCTTCCATGGCTCAGGCAAAAACCGCTTACATCAAACAACACAAGTCTGCCTGCTGTGGAAGACGCCACTCAAAACGCATGCAATTTCGCCACATTAATTTTGTTGCGGGCAGCAGCACGGTACCAAGGAAACAGCCCAACAGTATTCAAAATTCCTTCCCAACGCGTTTCATGTAAACCACACTTCCTCAGGGACTATGGAATCAAAGTCAATAGTGAGGCACTTTTGGCGGCAACCTGAATAGTCCAACTAACTCCACCTCAGTGGGAGTGGCCAAACTAATGGCCTGCTGGTAGTTGTGGTGCTCGTCAATTTTCTACAGTGAGCGGCTGTTCAAAAGAAAACAGTGCTTACTTGCAAAGAAAAACCTATTGCTGAAAGAGCCAAGTTTTTAGTCCCTTACTGAATTTAACAAAGTTAGTTTCCAACTTCAGACTCACAGGCAAGGTGTTCAACTTTTTTGTGGCCAGATGCGAAAAGGAGCGGCCGCCCAACTTCAACAGCCTAAATCTAGGAACGACAAAGTCTCCCTTACCTGCAGATCTAAGGGTACGGCTAGGAGTATAGGCATAAATAGGAATTTGTAGGTATTTGGGGGCAGAGCCTTGTTTAATCTTGAAAATATAACACAAGGCCTTAAACTTAATTCTATTTTTGATTTCTAGCCAGTGCAAATCGCGAAGGGCGGGGAGTGCTGATACTCTCCTGAGAACATTACGTAGCAGCCTTGCGGCCGCATTTTGAGCTACCTGAAGTTTTCTCAGCATAGTCAGATCAGCGCCAAGGTACAGGACATTCCCGTAGTCCAGGCGTGATGTTATCAAAGCCTGGACCACTGTACTTTGGGTGTTGATCGGAAGCATCCACGGGATTTTTTGGAGCCATTTGAGAGTGGCAAAACAAATGGCAGCCACTTTGACAGCCTGTTGGCGCATCGTAAGCTTGTCATCAATTAGGAAACCTAGGTTGCGCACCTGGGCCACAGGCGTGGGAGTAAGACCCATGCTTTCGGGCCAATGTTTGGGCCCTAGAGATCTTTATCTTTGCCCAGGATTACAATCTCTGTCTTATCACCGTTCAGCCTTAAGAAGTTTGCCTTCATCCAATCAGCCACCCGAGACAGCCCCAGTTTGAGAGCCGAGGCATTACTGCCATCCCCTCCAGATAAAGTGAAAATAATCTGTGTGTCATCGGCGTACGAGAATAACGTTAGGCCAGCTCCTTCCACAATAGTGGCTAGGGGTCTAATATAGATGTTAAAAAGTAATGGACTAAGGATAGACCCCTGGGGCACGCCGTACGCCGATGCACACATTTTAGATGATGCTTTAGCTGAAAAAACCTGGAAGGTACGTCCTCTCAGAAAAGAAGCTATCCAAGTAAGGGCCGAACCCCCAACTCCCAGAGATTGAAGGGATGAGAGAAGAATGGAATAAGACACAGTATCGAAAGCTGCGCTTGGATCCAAAAGGAAGGTGTACTCGCTGGGATGCTGCAAACAGCAGCGGGGAGTCGTCCGCGGCTCAGGCAAAAGCCGCTTACATCAAACAACACAAGTCTGCCTGCTGTAGAAGACGCCACTCAAAACGGGTGCAATTTCGCCACATTAACTTTGTTGCGGGCAGCAACACGGTACCAAGGAAACAGCCCAACAGTATTCAAAATTCCTTTCCAACGCTTTTCATGTAAAACACACTGCCTCAGGGGCTATGGAATGAAAGTCAATAGTGAGGCACTTTTGGCGGCAACCTAAATAGTCCAACTAACTCCGCCTTAGTGGGCGTGGCCAAACCAATGGCCTGCTGGTAGTTGTCGTGCTCGGAGATTTTCTACAGTAAGCGGCATTACACATTGCTTTGTATCAAAAACAGTTTTTTCCCAGTGGATTTTGGCACAGTTCAAGGTTACTTGCGTTGCTGGCTTACCCCACAACAATGGCCCCGTTTTCCATAAGCAGGTCTGCCGTTTGGTGTACTCACTGGGATGCTGTAAACAGCACCGGGGAGACTTCCGCGGCTCAGGCAAAAGCCGCTTACATCAAACAATACAAGTCTTCCTGCTGTAGAAAACGCCACTCAAAACGGGTGCAATTTCGCCACATTAATTTTGTTGCAGGCAGCAGCACGGTACCAAGGAAACAGCCCAACAGTATTCAAAATTCCTTCCCTACGCGTTTCATGTAAATCACACTTCCTCAGGGCCTATGGAATCAAAGTCAATAGTGAGGCACTTTTGGCGGCAACCTGAATAGTCCAACTAATTCCACCTCAGTGGGAGTGGCCAAACTAATGGTCTGCTGGTAGTTGTGGTGCTCGTAAATTTTCTACAGTGAGCGGCAACACACATTGCTTTGTATCAAAAACAGTTTTTTCCCAGTGGATTGTGGCACAGTTCAAGGTTACTTGTATTGCTGGCTTACCCCACAACAATGGCCCCGTTTTCCATAAGCAGGTCTGCCGTTTGGTGTACTTTTTATTTATTTATTTAAACTTGTAAGGCGCACAGCTACCCGCAATCGGTTTCCCGGCGCCAAGGGAAAGATTGAAGAAGAAAAACTACAAGACATTAGAGGAGGGACGGCTGTTCAAAAGAAAACAGTGCTTACTTGCAAAGAAAAACCTATTGCTGAAAGAGCCAAGTTTTTAGTCCCTTACGGAACTTAACAAAGTTAGTTTCCAACTTCAGACTCACAGGCAAGGTGTTCCACGTTTTTGTGGCCAGATGCGAAAAGGAGCGGCCGCCCATCTTCACCAGCCTAAATCTAGGAATGACAAAGTCTCCCTTACCTGCAGATCTAAGGGTACGGCTAGGAGTATAGGCATGAATAAGAATTTGTAGGTATTTGGGGGCAGAGCCTTGTTTAATCTTGAAAATATAACACAAGGCCTTAAACTTAATTCTATTTTTGATTTCTAGCCAGTGCAAATCGCAAAGGGCGGCGAGTGCTGATACTCTCCTGGGAACATTACGTAGCAGCCTTGCGGCCGCATTTTGAGCTACCTGAAGTTTTCTCAGCGTAGTCAGATCAGCGCCAAGGTACAGGACATTCCCGTAGTCCAGGCGTGATGTTATCAAAGCCTGGACCACTTTACTTTGGGTGTTGATTGGAAGCATCCACAGCTTTTTTTGGAGCCATTTGAGAGTGGCAAAACAAATGGCAGCCACTTTGACAGCCTGTTGGCGCATCGTAAGCTTCTCATCAATTAGGAAACCGAGGTTGCGCACCTGGGCCACAGGCTTGGGAGTAAGACACATGCTTTCGGGCCAATGTTGTGGGCCCTAGAGATCTTTATCTTTGCCCAGGATTACAATCTCGGTCTTATCACCGTTCAGCCTCAAGAAGTTTGCCTTCATCCAATCAGCCACCCGAGACAGCCCCAGTTTGAGAGCCGAGGCATTACTGCCATCCCCTCCAGATAGAGTGAAAATAATCTGTGTGTCATCGGCGTACGAGAATAACGTTAGGCCAGCTCCTTCCACAATAGTGGCTAGGGGTCTAATATAGATGTTAAAAAGTAATGGACTAAGGATAGACCCCTGGGGCACGCCGTACGCCAATGCACAAATTTTAGATGATGCTTTAGCCGAAAAAACCTGGAAGGTACGTCCTCTCAGAAAAGAAGCTATCCAAGTAAGGGCCGAACCCCCAACTCCCAGAGATTGAAGGGATGAGAGAAGAATGGAATGAGACACAGTATCGAAAGCTGCGCTTAGATCCAAAAGGAAGGTGTACTCGCTGGGATGCTGTAAACAGCACTGGGGAGTCTTCCGCGGCTCAGGCAAAAGCTGCTTACATCAAACAACACGAGTCTGCCTGCTGTAGAAGACACCACTCAAAACGGGTGCAATTTCGCCACATTAACTTTGTTGCGGGCAGCAACACGGTACCAAGGAAACAGCCCAACAGTATTCAAAATTCCTTCCCAACGCGTTTCATGTAAAACACACTTCCTTAGGGACTATGGAATCAAAGTCAATAGTGAGGCACTTTTGGCGGCAACCTGAATAGTCCAACTAACTCTGCCTCAGTGGGAGTGGCCAAACTAATGGCCTGCTGGTAGTTGCGCTGCTTGACGATTATCTACAGTGAGCGGCATCACACATTGCTTTGTAGCAAAAACTGTTTTTATCCCAGTGGATTGTGGCACAGTTCAAGGTTACTTGCATTGCTGGCTTACCCCTCAACAATGGCCCCGTTTTCCATAAGCAGGTCCGCCGTTTGGCGAACTCGCTGGGATGCTGTAAACAGCAGCGGGGAGTCTTCCGCGGCTCAGGCAAAAGCCGCTTAAATCAAACCACACAAGTCTGCCTGCTGTAGAAGACGCCACTCAAAACGGGTGCAATTTCGCCACATTAACTTTGTTGCGGGCAGCAACACTATACCAAGGAAACAGCCCAACAGTATTCAAAATTCCTTCCCAACATGTTTCATGGAAAACACACTTCCTCAGGGGCTAAGGAATCAAAGTCAACAGTGAGGCACTTTTGGCGGCAACCTAAATAGTCCTACTAACTCCGCCTCAGTGGGCGTGGCCAAACCAATGGCCTGCTGGTAGTTGTGGTGCTTGTCGATTTTCTACAGTGAGCGGCATTACACATTGCTTTCTATCAAAAACAGTTTTTATCCCAGTGGATTGTGGCATAGTTCAAGGTTACCTGCATTGCTGGCTTACCCCACAACAATGGCCCCGTTTTCCATAAGCAGGTCCGCCTTTTGGTGTACTCACTGGGATGCTGTAAACAGCACCGGGGAGTCTTCCGAGGCTCTGGCAAAAGCCGCTTACATCAAACAACACAAGTCTGCCTGCTGTAGAAGACGCCACTCAAAACGGGTGCAATTTCGCCACATTAACTTTGTTGCAGGCAGCAACACAGTACCAAGGAAACAGCCCAACAGTATTCAAAATTCCTTCCCAACGCTTTTCATGTAAAACACACTTCCTCAGGGGCTATGGAATCAAAGTCAAAAGTGAGGCACTTTTGGCAGCAACCTAAATTTTCCAACTAACTCCGCCTCAGTGGGCGTGGCCAAACCAATTACCTGCTGGTAGTTGTTGTGCTCGTCGATTGTCTACAGTGAGCGGCATTACACATTGCGTTGTATCAAAAACAGTTTAAATCCCAGTGGATTGTGGCACAGTTCAAGGTTACCTGCATTGCTGGCTTACCCCACAACAATGGTCCCATTTTCGATAAGCAGGTCTATGGTTTGATGAACTCGCTGGGATGCTGTAAACTGCACCCCGGAGTCTTCCGCGGCTCTGTCATAAGCCGCTTACATCAAACAACACAAGTCTGCCTGCTGTAGAAGACGCCACTCAAAACGGGTGCAATTTCGCCACATTAACTTTGTTGCGGGCAGCAACACGGTACCAAGGAAACAGCCCAACAGTATTCAAAATTCCTTCCCAACGCGTTTCATGTAAAACACACTTCCTTAGGGACCATGGAATCAAAGTCAATAGTGAGGCACTTTTGGCGGCAGACACTGCTGCTCTGTGGGGGTCGGTTGGGTGATTCATTTAGGTGACAGGGAGAGCGGAGCTGCAGGGGCCGAGGTGAAATACAATAAAGCCCCATTAAAATGCAAATGGTCTTTTAAAGACCTGTTAAGTGCTTGGGTGCGGCTTTGTGTGTGTTTGTGCCTGGAAGCTGTCTCAGCCGGGCCGACGCACAGGGTGAGATGTCGTTCCTGTCTCAGGCTGACTCATGACTGAACCTAGGGCTCGCAGCATCAGTCTAGCAGAGGAAAAAGGACTGCAGCCCCAAAGCTCCGAAGTCAGCAGCAAGAAATTCCTCAAGTTGGGGGCGCAGAGGAGAGCTACCATGACTGACATTACAAATGTCAAGGAAGGCTGGGTGCAGAAGAGGGGTAAGTGTAAAAATGGAAGCATTCACTCTGTATCAAAAACAGTCATTCTCACCAATATGGAAGCAGTTCTGTGACCACATTTAGAGAAATGACCAATGGATGAAAAATGCAGTGAAGGGGTGAGAAATGTGCAAAGATAGTTTAGCTCTTATGGACATGATAGGTCGGTGTGTTGTTTTTGGTTTGTAACACATGATTTATTTTATAAGGGACTAGCTGTTTTTGTATTCACTTGTCTGCAAGCATGTCTCTTCTGGCAATCCTTCTTGAAATGAGGACGTTGTAAATGTAGTCTCGTTTTGTATTATTTTGGTCAGCACGTTTAAACGCAGAGGCCTACCATAATCTCTCTGTTTTAGAAATTAAACGTTTACAGCGTTTTGTTCCCATCAACCAAAAACAAGTTTGTGTGCACCCTGCTAGGCGTAAGATTTTCATCGCCAACAAAACAGAAAATTAATGATTTGCTTCTGTTTTGCCATTATTGGAAGGAATTGTTCAAGCATTCAAGTCTACTGATTCCTGAGGCCCAGCTCGGTATCCTTTGTTGTGGGAGGTATTGATGACATCTAATACCTTTTTTTAGAGACTTAAGGTGGTTGTGTATAATTGAGAACGGAAATTGGGTTATTGAAGTCCCAAGGGTACACAGTGGGTATTTTTCACATGCTTTTTGCACCCTCTAGGCATCTGAATCTGGAATCTGTAACTCGCTTCCTCCATCGCTCCGTGTCACCGCTCCGTGTCACCATTTCCACTTGGATCTTCAAAGCTAACCTCAAATCTCTTCTCTTCCAAAGACACTTTCAGAACTAATTTATAAAATGCATAAACAAATAAATAAATAAATAAATAAATAAATGACAGAGGGTGACAGAGGGAGGTAGAGGTATGGATGGAGAGGGGGGGAAAGGGAGGGAGACAGTGGGAGAGGGAGGGAGGTACAGGGAGGGAGGGAGAGGGAAGGAGAGTGAGGGAAGGGGAGGAAGTGAGGGAAGGAAGGGGAGTGGGGGAGGAAGAGAGAGAGGAAGTGGGAGTGGGGGAGGGAGAGAGGGAAGGGGGGAGCGGGGTAGGGGAGTGAGAGAGGGGGAGTGAGGGAAGGGGAGGGAGGGAGTGAGGGAAGGGGAGGGAGTGAGGGAAGGAAGGGGAGTGGGGAGGGAGAATGGGAAGGGGAGTTAGGGACAGGGAAGGGGGAGTGGGTGAAGGGGAGTTAGGGTGAGGGAAGGGGAGTGAGGGAAGGGGGGGGAGTAAGGGAGTAAGGGAAGGGGAGTTAGGGAGAGAGGGAAGGGGAGAGAGGGAGGGAGGGAAGGGGAGTGAGGGAGGGAAGGGGAGTGAGGGAGGGAGAGGGGGTAGGGGAGTGAGGGTGAGGGAAGGGGAGTGAGGGAAGCGTGGGGAGGGACCGGTGTCCAACCTCATTGTCACAGTTTTTTTTGTTGCTCTAGCCCCGCCCCCTCTCCTACTGACCCCGCCCCCACCGGTGCAGCCCTCGGACACAAACCATCCTGTAAATTTGGCCCCTGAGAGAAAGTTTGCGAGAACCCATGGTCTAAATGGATGTTTTTTTTAAAAAAAATTGATTGGTAATTGGCTTATTAAGTGTATCTTAGTGAATACATATATTAGCGAGTAATGTTTAAACATTTAAATATATGTATCAGTGTTTCACTTTGTGTATAAGTGGATGCATAGGCTGGTGAGTAGCTACATGTGTGTGTATATGGGTTATTAGATGTTTTTTTTTGTGTCAGTATGAGTGTCTGTATGGTTTGGTGGGGGTATAACTTAGCACATAGATGCATCAATGACTGACTCACTGTATGTGTTTTGAGGACAGCATGTGTGCAGGACTGTATGGGTGGATGAGTGCGTATATGTGTGTGTTAGTGAGTGAATGACTGTCTCACTAGTGTCTTTATCAGGAACTACATTTGTTTTAATCTAGAATATGTGAGTATTGATGTTTATAAGTGAATATATGTGAGAGTGAGAGATTGTAAGAGTTCCTGTTTAAATAAGTATGTCTTTCTATAAGTGATTGTTTTAGAGAGTAAGTATGTGTAAGTTTCCTTAGAAGTAAGGTGGTAGTGGGTGTATAGCTGTATATGCAAATAAATGGATGTTCAATAGTTTATTTGCATGTGTGAGTATCAGTGCGAGTAACTTTTGGATGACTGTCGGTGTGTAACAGGATGTATAGGTGTATCACTACATATGATGAGTGAGTATATGTATGAGTGACTATATAGAACTGTTGGTGAATGAGTGGATGTGTATATAGTTGGTTGAATTACTGAATTGGTTGTTGTAACTGGTATGGGTATATCCATTTTTTTGAAAATTTTAGTTTTTATTTTTGAATATGTGTTTCAAGGCTTATATTACCCTGAAAGGAGGTCTGTCACTCTGTCACAAGGATGGTGTCCTCAGTGATGTCATGAGTGATGTCACTGACCATGTCATGAGTTATGTAAAAAGTGACGTCATCAGCAGTGCATTGCAGGTGCGCAAGTTATAGTGAGTCCAATTAACTATAACGTGGGAATTTCAATGGTTTTATGTCAGTAAAATTTCCAGCTAACTATAACTGGTGTCAAACCT
The DNA here is from genome assembly GCF_964263255.1 of Lissotriton vulgaris. Lineage (NCBI taxonomy): Eukaryota > Metazoa > Chordata > Amphibia > Caudata > Salamandridae > Lissotriton > Lissotriton vulgaris. Next base: position 1,290,195,891 of record NC_141689.1, on the reverse strand, counting down.
ATGGTTTTTTCAGTGAATTTAATAGGTTTTTTAAATGTTAATTCCTAACTATAACTGGTGTGAAACCTATGTTTTTTTCAGTGAATTTCAAAGGTTTTTTAAATGCTAATTCCTAACTATAACGATTGTGAAACCTCTGTTTTTTTCACTGAATTTCAAAGGTTTTTTAAAAGCTAATTCCTTTCTATATCGAGTTTGTAACCTACAATTTATTTTTATTTGCTGTTTGGTGTAAGTATTAATAATTTTTTTTTTATAATAATATTTTTTAAATGTTTTTTTTTAAATCATTTTTTCCTGGTAAGCTCTCCCGAAAGCGCACCCAGAGCGCTACTTACGTTCGTGTAAAAAAATATGAATGAAAAGTAAATAATAACGCAAGTCATTTAGTACCATACATATAAAAGCAGTATTTTTGAATAAGAAAATGAAAATGATTTTGCATTTCCGTGAAACTATCAAACGTCACTTAGGCGCGCCGCGTAAGCGCCCCCGGAAGCGCCTTCGTTCGCTCCCCGTATGCGCCCCGGGAAGCGCCTACGTTCGCGCCGCTTTAGCGCCCCCGGAAGCGCTTCGGTTCGGCCAGTGTAAGCACGTCAAGTCATGTGACCTTAAAATAACCCTTTTCATTGGTTGCTAACAGTTTTTTTGAAAAAGAATGAAATCCCATCTCATTTCCTTCACTTCTTCTTTCACTTTTGTGACTGAAAGACCTGCCTTTTTGCTCTCGGTTCTTTGTTGGATATCTTGGATTATCATGGCTGCCAGACCATCCAGCAGTGAAGATGACTCCAATGAATTCATCGATGAAGAGCCTCCTCAGCCAAAAGTCAAAGAACATTTCATCTGGAATTTTCTTTCCATACCTGATGACCAGAAGAATGTAAATGCTCCAAAAGTGGAGTGCAGGATCCCACACACAGTCCTGTCACGGGGTGAACCCACTAAAAAATATTCTTTTGGGAACTCCACAATGATTCGCCATGTGGAGAGGAGGCACCCCCAGAATTTTGCCCGGGAAAGTGTCAGGGCTCTGGCACAAGAGGTTCCCAGTGATGGGGCCTCTACATGAACCGGAGGACCAACAACATCGGTGAGGGGGAGATCACAAGAGCTGGTTCCGAACATTCAGCCTGCATTTAACAAAGGCGTCCTTAAATGCAGAGACTGTGATCAGCTACTTTGCTATGGGGAGCAAAGTGTTCTGCTCATGGTTCGAGCATTGGAGAACCATCGCTGCTGTTCCCAGCCCTAATTTTATTTATTTTTTTGCTCCTGTTGAGCAGTTTCCATTTCCTGTTTTTGTTTTTGTTCTAAAAAAAGAAAAAAGAAGAAAAAAAAGTTCTTTTCAGAACTACCTCCAATTCTCATCAAAGAGCTATATTCTTAAAAAAATGAAAAAGAGTAAGTGAAGTGGAGTGCATTGATAAAGGAAAGGAAAATGAGTAAGAAAGAACGGAAAGGTATGAGAGGAGAAAGGAAGTGAAGTAGGGGGACTGAAAGAAGGTGAGTGTTGGGAAGGAAAGTAAGGAGAAGGAGAGTGAACATGGGGAATGTGGATATTCAAAGAAAATGTAGAAAAGGAACGGGGGTGTGGAAGGGTAAGAAAAGATGCATTGCTGGAGTTGCATCATTTTTGTGACACACTCCAGCAATGCATCACTTTTGCGCTTCCAGATACGTCTGAAATACTGATGTATCTGTAAGTACTTGTGACATAATATGTCATATATTTAATATGACGCAAGACTGAAGGCCTCATTTATGAGGCCATGCGTCCCCTTTACGCCACCGGTGCGTCACTTGTTGTGACGCAACAGTGCTGTAAAAAATGCACCTTATTCAGTCATATTTACAAAGTGAAGCAGGTCGATGCGTCACTTTGTAAACCCCTGCGTCACAGTATACCTATGTCAGGTGTAATGTATGCAAAAGGGTCGTATTGACGCAAGAAAGGGTCATAGAGGTGACGCAGCGAAATCTATGAGATTTCACTGCGTCACTTTAAGACATCGTTGCATCAAAATCTTGTGCCTGCCTCACAGCAGGCGTAAGACTGACGCAAGCCCTTTCACATGGGGCTGGCCCCATGTGAAAGGATGCATTGCTGGAGTTGCGTCACTTTTGTAACATACTCCAGCAATTCATCACTTTTGTGCTTACAGATACGTCAGAAATACTGACGTATCTGTAAATCCTTGTGACATAATGCGTCATACATTAAATATGACGCATGAGTAGAAGACTGAAGGCCTCATTTATGAAGCCATGTGTGACTTTTACGCCACCGGTGCATCACTTTTTGTGATGCACCAGTGGTGTAAAAAATGCACCTTGTTGAGTCATATTTACAAAGTGACGCATCTGCGTCACTTTGTAAACCCCTGCGCCACATTATACCTGCGCCAGGTGTAATGTATCCAAAGAGGGCGTATTGACGCAAGAAAGGGTCGTAGAAGTGACGCAGTGAAATCTATGAGATTTCACTGCGTCACTTTTCTTACGCCTGCCTCACAGCAGGCGTAAAACTGACGCAGGCTCTTTCACATGGGACTAGCCCCATTTGAAAGGATACATTGCTGGAGTTGCATAATTTTTTTGACACACTCCAGCAATGCATCACTTTCCTCTAAACACTCTACTTTATTTTTTTACTCTTTTTTTTCACACTGTTTTACCCAATGGTGCGCTCAAGGTGCGCGAACCGGAGAGCGAACCCGGGAACGCACCCAGTGCTTACCCCGCGAAAATTTCCCCCCCAAAAAACACGTTTTTTTTGCCCTTCAGGGTCCTTCTAGGCCCCCCTCAGAAAACCTAGGGGATCAGGGGGTGTCTACTCTGCCCCCTTTTAATTATTTCCCCCTTTCTTTTTCACCTCTTGTGTCTCAATTCTACCGAGACAAAAGATGGTGGACTCTCCGGACTGTTTAGAATGTTGACAGACAACCGACAGCCAATCAGCTTTCCGCTCGCGCACTCCTGTAGCGCGCCGGGTGCGCTCCCCGGTACGCGCCTATAGATATGTATGTGTTTTTGAAGTTAATTTTCTAAAATAACACTGGAGCAATTTTCACCAAACCTAGCAAAAGCATATTCGCGTACCAGTCCCTACAATTTTGCCAAGTTTGGCGTAAATCCTTTCAGCAGGTCGCGCTGTAGACTTGTCAGATCGTCCAATGGAAATTAACATGGAGAAAACACGTTTTGGGACCCCCCTTTTTTCTCAGCCCCCACTTCTCAAATCCCCCCGAAACTTTCAGGGAAGGAGCACAGCGGAGCTGGCCAAAATTTTAAAAAATTACTCACAAATTCCTCAACCGGCGCCAGAGTTATTCCCAATAGAATGTTGCGGATTTCCTATGGTAGCCAATCCTAACTATAACTACCTACTGGCGACCGCCAGTAGGTAAATAATATATATATATATCACAGGAATCCTGTCGACTCCTAGCCGAGTCTAGCATCCTGAAAATGCATTACATTTTTGAATTTGTACAACCTAGCATTAAAGGCCAATGGCAAGGTCTTAACCTGTGTCAGATCCCTATTACCAACTTACCGCCCTCACGGTGTGAGTGGCGCATGCGCAGAGGACTTTACCCTCGCAGCCAACTGTAACTTCCCTTGTCGTGGGGGCCCCCTTTCACTCGATGCCATCTTAACGTCGTCCAAGCTCCCATGCGAGGTATCGTAAGAAGGACAGCGTGGACTCCCCCCCTTCCACACACTCTCTTCCGCCGGAGCGGATATCCGCCCCCGGGAAATTCGTGGGAGGGGCATATAGCCGTCTCCCCCTGGGAGGGGCCTATGGCCGTCTCCCCCTGGGCGACCCATCCGTAGTGGGTGCCGCCCCCCCATGGGAGGGGCCAATGGCTGCCTCCCCCCGGGCGCTCCCATCCATAATGGGTGGCGCCCCCCCTAGGGACCTTAAAATCACTGCTCACTGATCATGACCTTACCGCCCGACCAAAAATAAATACGACAGTTGTTTTACCTACTAAGGAAAGAAAATTATGCCTAAATCTGTAACAGCTTGACAATTCACCGATTTTGACATTGCTACAAAGGGAAAAAAGTCCTAAAGCACAAAACACAATCTTTATTGAATCCATTCCTTTAAGTTTCTACAAAGGAAAAAAGGCCTATAAGCAAGTTTTCAATCAAAGGCATACATTCATGATGCAAAATTGACTGTATCTTTTTATTACATTAAAATACTCAACGAGAAAATTACTTTATTCCATAAAATTGCAACCAGGGGCTGGTGGGTGGGTCAAAAAGTGCAGCTTGTTCCTAGAGGGCTCACGAGCAATGAGTGGTGTAGCCTTCAGAGCACAGGAACAAGAGGAAGCTTCATTGGATTCCCACGCTATTTATCCATCTGCGGGAGGGCGGGGGCCCGCCTCAGGTATGCCCATCCGTGCACGGACTTCCGGGCGGGTGTCTAGGCCAACCTCTTCTGGGACGGGAGGGGCGTGCTCCGGCTACGCCGCTTCGGGCATAGCAGCCGGGACACGCCCCCCGTCCACAATGGTTTCCCGGGGGATCGGGGCACCCATCCAAACGTTCGGGGGGACCGAGTGGTCTCCCCTTTCCATATGGGCCGGGATGCCCGCCACCCCTCCTAACACCAATTCCCCATGGGAGGAGACAGACACACGACCCCCGACCGTATTTATTAAAATATGAAACAAAATTTAAAACTTTAAATTAAAACGTTTCATGAATCATGTACAAATTCAACTTCAATTACAATTTGATGAAGACAAGTTTTTAGGCTAACCTTAACAAATCTCTAATACAAAGGTTTCCTAGCCGAGTCTAGCATCCTGAAAATGCATAACATTTTTGAATTTGTACAACCTAGCATTAAGGGCCAACGGCAAGGTCTTAACCGGTGTCAGATCCCTATTACCAACTTCCCGCCCTCACGGTGTGAGTGGCGCATGCGCAGAGGACTTTATCCTCGCAGCCAACTGTAACTTCCCTTGTCGTGGGGGCCCCCTTTCACTCGACGTCATCTTAAGGTCGTCCGAATTCCTGTGCGAGGTATCCATAAGAAGGATAGCGTGGACTCCCCCCCTTCCCCACACTCTCTTCCGCCGGAGCGGATATCTGGCCCCCGGGAAATTTGTGGAAGGGGCATATAGCCGTCTCCCCCTGGGAGTGGCCTATGGCCGTCCCCCCCTGGGCGACCCATCCGTATTGGGTGCCGCCCCCCCGTGGGAGGGGCCAGTGGCCGCCTCCCCCTGGGCGCTCCCATCCATAATGGTCCGACTATCCGGCCCCCCCACACCTCCTAAAGGTCATGTCTCCTTAAACCCACTAGCCACGCTACGAAGACTCCTATGAGTAAGTCATTCCCCGCCCTGGTCAGATGCACCCCATCATTCAAATATTAGTGATCCCCCCTAATACACCCATGGGGAATGCTTTGGAGATGAGCGGATCGAAACAGTTTGTCAATCTTGTTGTTGACCCTCTTTACCGAGTGGTTCAAGGCTGACATAGACAAACCCCCCCCGCCATATTCTTCTGGGAATCATGTGAAACCAGGCTATCGTACACCCAGGGAGCCTCTTGGCCAACCAGCTGACTGCTGACAATATGTGCTCAACTAACACCCGTCTTCCCAGTCTCACCAAGTCATTGCCTCCCACATGCACTATGATTACAGATGGCGGTGACCTGTGCCGCCCTTAGAGTTCCTCCACAAAATTTTGCAGTTGGTCAATACAGAGGCCTCCCTTCCCATGGAAGGTCACTCTGAACCCATATTCCTCAGATGCGTGGATCGCGTCACCTGCCTTGAATATGTCCCCGGCACGTCTCAGGTATGAGTGGCCCACGACCCAGACCACTCGATCTCCATTCAGTGATCCCTTCCCGCTGGTCAGCTGGTGTTGGGCCGATCCCAATTTCCGCCCGCATTACAGGCTTGCGAAACTGTAATCCAAACAAAAGACAACAAACGTGAGTGCATTTCATCAGTCTTTTACAACATGTGCAGGCGCACATACCTTTCGAAACAATTTGAGGACCAACGGCCTAACTGTTTCACCTCCTCTGTCTGAATACCCCAAGCCGGAGCCTCTGTAGCGGCCCCTATTCTGAATGAGTGGGTCCCAAAATCACACGGGTTCAAGCCCGCCGCTGCAATCGTAATTGCCAGCACCCTCCGAAATTGAAATCTTGTCAACGGGGTGCCGTCCTCGTGTCTAAGCAGGGCCCCCCCATGTTGTCAACCTCTGTTTTAAGTAGGCCTCCACATGCCGTACCGGACAACCGGGGTTCCCCCGAGCGCGCTGCAACACCACACTACTCCCCAACGCCTCCTGGTCTGTTTTTGACCTTGCTATCGAGATCAGCATAGAATCGCCCCTTACTTGGACGTGATCCCTGCGTAGACCTCCCCCCACATCCTTCTTATTCTTTGCCACTAGTTCACTTACCCGCATGGCCCCATAGAAGGCCAATGCGAAAGCTGCTCGGAACAGTATTACTTCACTAGGCGAGGAGCATGTCTCCTCCAGTTTCGCTAGTAATGTGTACAATCTGTGGAACACAATCGGGTGCCTTTTATCCTGTCTGCGACCCTCCAGGCGCTGCCAGCCGCGGAGAGCCTTCCTGACTAAGAAGGAGTTCGTCGGGTCCCGTATCCCGTGGAGCTGTGCCATAAATGATATGGCAGCCCTATACCTGTTGGTGGTCGCCGCCGACCGGCCTTCTTTATGAAGTGCCACCAGAAATTGGAGCAAGGACTCTTCCCGTCCCCATCTATGCTCCCCTACCATCCCTAAAAAGGCGCAGTATGAACGGAACGCTCCTTCATAGGCTTTCCTCGTCCTGGGTGCTAAACTGGCTGCCACGAGGTCTTGTAGTCCGGGGCACCGATCTGCCATAGTGCTTCGGGGAAAGGTGCCGCCACTAGTTCTGCTGTGGGTAGATAACCCCTGAAAGCCTGCATGTTTGAACGAGAGAGTGCATCAGCTGCATTATTAAGTACACCCGGCACATGCCTTGCCCTGAATTGTACATTCAATCTCATGCATCGCAATACAATTTCCTTCAACAGTCTTAAGATCCATTTGCAGCGTGCAGCCTGGTGATTAATGCACTCAACCACTGTCATGTTATCTGACCAAAACACCACTGAGCGGTCCTTAAAGTCTTCTGGCCATGGCATCAGAGCCACCCAAATGGGGAATAACTCCAAGAATCCAATGTTACCTGTTAGGCCGCTTGTGTGCCACCACGCCAGCCATGTTTGTGCTGACCACCGGTTTCCAAAGATTGCGCCAAATCCCGCGCTCCCTGCCACGTCGGTCCACAATCCTAGTTCGCCCGACGAGGCTGGGGGTTTGTTCCACACCACTAGACCGTTGAAATCCGCCAGAAATGCCAACCAAATGAGCATGTCCTGGCGAACCTCTGCCGACAGTCTAGTGCGGTGGTGCCCTTCTTTAAGGCCCACCATAGCCTGTGCTTTGGAACGAGAGAAAGGGGGAGCCATCGGCATCACTCTTAAGGCAAAATTAAGCTGACCCACTGTCTGTTGCAACTGGTATAGGGTCACCTTTTCTTTTCGGAGACATTGTACCAATGAAGCTCTAAACTTGGCCACCTTCTCCACCGGCAGACGGAAACACCCCTCCTCCGAGTCTAGTTCAATACCCAGAAACTCGAGTGAGGTAGATGGCCCCACCGTCTTACCTGGCGCCAATGAGACCCCAAAACCCCGCAAGAGCATGCAGAAGTCCTGCAACGCCCGCGCACAGTCCTGAGTGCCCGCTGGGCCCAGAAAGAGGAAATCATCTCAATAGTGCATCACCTGTCCATTCCCTGTGACCTCGGTGAACACCCATTCCAAAAAGGAGCTAAACATTTCAAAATAGGCACATGAAATCGAACAACCCATAAGCATGCATTTATCCATGTAGAATTTCCCCTGAAACGTGAATCCCAGCAGGCGCTGGTCTTGAGGGTGTACTGGGAGTAACCTGAATGCAGATTAAATGTCTGATTTAGCTAACAATGCACCGGGGCCCAGGCGATTCAACAGTACGACTGCGTCATCGAACGATGCATACCTCACTGAACACACCTCGGGGTCAATAGCTTCATTTACTGAGGCCCCCCTAGGGGCCGATAGATTGTGGATGAGTCTATACTCCCCCGGGTCTTTCTTCGGAACCACTCCCAAAGGGGAGCACACAAATTCCGCAACTGGTGGGTCGCCAAATGGACCAGCCACTCTCCCCAAGCTAACTTCTTTCGCTATCTTTTTGGCGGCCACCGCAGGGTTGTGTTGAACAGACAGCTGGTTATTACAGGAAGGGCTCCCCCGAAAATTGCCCCTGCACCCTTGCTGAAATCATTGATTTCTATGGGCTTCAATGCCCATTGGAATCAATGGGCATTACCGATTTGGTATTTACAGAATTGGTAAATACCGAATTTTAACGATTCGGTATTTACCGAGTCTGAATTACCTACATCCCCCCCTCTATTTTACCACTTCTTAAATAGCGATTTGGTATCATTCGGTATTTAAGAAGTGGTAAAAACATATTGCCTACATCGGGCCCAAGGTTTCAACTTGCTGACCCTTGGCGTGAGGATCACTAAGGTTTCGCACAATACACTTGCTTTTCACATCGGTTTAAGAACGCATCCCGCCTGGAGGTGTTTTTTTTGGTCTCTCAGGCAATTAAAAGGGTGCCAATGCCTTCTCTGACCAGTCAGTGGTCTCCATTGTGGTGGACCTAGGGCCGAGGTTGTAGCTGGACAGATCTCTGTTGTCAAATCCAGAGTGTGTAGCCGAGGTGAGAGGGTTTATAACAGAGTTTTTTCTTTTCATTAATAATATGGCGTCTGTCTTTTCGGTATGGAAGGCCTTTAAGACCACAGTGAGAAGGAAGATCATCGCATCTAAAGCAAATCAAGTCCGAGAACGCATACAGCAAAAAGCGGGAATACAAGTCGCAGTAGATAATGCTATAAAAGCTAGTAAGGGGGTAGATGGGATGGAGCACTGTGTGGGCTAAATAGACAGGACAATGGAAAATATTTGAGATTTTTTTACGCTTGAGGAAATAAACAATTTTTAAAGCAAATCAGCATATAGGCAAATTCTTAGCCTGGTCTACTTGAATCAAGAATGAGAAGGCATTGATTCATTCCATTGAGAACCCGGTCAGTGGGAGGGTAGCAACATAACAAGTTGCTCAAGTATTTCTTCAGCATTACAGGGACAGTAATCAAATATAGTATGCAACTTCTATGGCCAATATAGAACAATAATATGCCTCCATCCAGCTTCCACAATTGTTGAGTTTTATGTCCCAGGCAATTTAGGAAACAATAACTCCAATTGAAAAGCACAATGCACTCAAACAAGTGACTTATGCTAAGGCATGTGGGACTGACTGATTCCCTTTGTAATTCTATAAAATGTTTGTCAGGGTAATTGACTATTGTAAGTTTTCTTAAGAAAGGTAAAAATACGAGAAATGTGAATTTGTACAGACCCATTAGCTTCCTAAACACAGACTGTAAACTGCTGATGAAAGTGTGGGCAACCTAAATAATGCTTGCCGCCCAGCTTTTAATCCATAAAGACCAGTACAGGTTTGTTGCTGGTCAACTTATGTCAGAAAACACCCAGTTCTTGACCAAATAAAAGCGCTAATAATGATGATCGATGCTGAAAAGTCATTTGATCTCGCAAATTGGTATTCCTTATTTTTTAGCCTACACAAATTTAGGTTCCCCCGCAATTTACCTCAGTGCTGGTAAATCTATACCAGGGTGCAGAGGCTAAACTCATGGAAAACTGTAGGATGGCCAGCACCATCTCAATTAACAGAGGCAAACATCAGGTGTGCTCTTTTTCCCCAATTTTATTTACATTCATTATTGATCCTCTTCTGGAAAAGCTAAGTAAAGGGGATGTTCGGGCACCAGTTGAAGAAATGGCAAGGCTCAAGATATTTGCAGATGATATTATTCTCTATCTGCAACCAGATGAGCTCATTATAAAGGGGGGTATGCAGAGGATTAAGGCATTTACATGAATAGGTGGCTATAAGATGAACCAAAGCAAAACTGAAGTTCTGCATTTCAAGGTGGTAGTTGCAGATTGTCCAGACTCACTCCAACCCCAAACGAGTTTGCAAATCTCAAAAGGTATTGTGGGATATTCATCACAAACAAACTTACACACTTGCTTAGTTTGAATTATAAGGCAACGCTTACAAAAATGAATGTGTTACTTGAAAGATGATCTCGCCTCATTCTGTTCATAATTGGACGAGGCACACTAACAAAAAAGTCAGTCCCACCACTACTCATATTTCTGTTTTCCAATGCACCAATTAAAGTTTCCAATAGCTATTTTCAGGCACTATAATCATCAATAAGGACCTTTATTTGGAAAAAGGGCATCAAGGGTAAAATTAATTGTTCTGCAACTAGAGAAAACACAGGGTGGTTTGGCACTTATCCATATACAGAGCTACTATCAAGCAACCATAATGGATATTTTAAGCAAGGTAATTAGATGGTAGCAGGGTACTATTCCTCTCAGATGGAATAGTGCAGGAATCTGAATTTAGCTTATGAGCATTTATTAAAACAGCAAAATGACCCCAAAAGACCAGATTCAAGCTTCTCTAGGGATTCAGAGGATGGCTGAGCACCCTAAGTAAATCACATCAGAATTTTATCGATTGTTTGCTCCTACAAATCCAGGAAGGTCATTTTCTAGGTCTATCTTTATCTGTTAGGAAGATCAAGTTCTGGAACTCAATAGGTTTTAAGGATTTCCGGGATTTCTATGTATGGGGTAAATGCATCTCTTAGGAGGAGCTTCTCACTGGGAGTGGGGAACACTCCAAGCGTTTTATCTTAATTTATCTTTGAACAGATAACTGACTTTTTGGCAGCCAATATCCAGGGTGATGGTCAAGGACTGCATCCTATCAGTTGTATGCATGTGAAGAGTAAATTGATGGCGATGGGTAACTGGTATATGCTGCTTCGTAACCAGTCCACAAAACAGGATATTAATGGATTTTCATCCAAGTTTCTTGAAAAAACATATTGTAAATTATTTGAAAATGTCAGTCAGTCAGAAATCTTTATTCGATTTAGTTAAAAATCATACAAAGAGATAAAAACATTAATATACAGATAAAAAGCTATTTACAATATCATACAAATCAGTGCGAGATTCTTTCTTCAGGCAATGTATAAAAGGGCGACTTAGTTCATTTTACACAGGGTTAAAAAATACAACTCATTTGGGCAGGCTCATTACTATATTACATTTTTTGGTTCTAGCTGCCGCCTCCAGGAAGTTAGCCATGCAAAATGTAATGCAGGTGTTATTTAGTGATTGCAGATAGAGCAGGGCTGGTCTCACCTGCGTGAAACCAACCTCCTTTAAAACAGGCAACAGATGTTTTTTCCTAGGCTCCAAAAAAAGACCACAAAACATAACAAAATACATGGTATCTTGGACAGAAAAGTTATCACAGCAACAAGGGGGGGCCGATTCTGGTTTTTCCCAATTTTTGAAATTACGCAAATGAAACTGTATCAGGTTAAACCTAAACTTAGTCAGGAAAAACCTGTGAAATGGCTTTGTAACCAAACTAAGGTAAGGTGCTAGTGCCATAGAATTTACGAGCAAGTAGTGTTTCCTGATCGACGGTTTAAGCAATTTCCTTTCCTCCCGCCCAACTCTTGCCCTGCTCATGAACTGCTTCTCGATTGTATCTACATCCTGTTTCATGATGTCCAGTGGAGATGTAAAGAGTTCCGGGCGTCCCAGATCTGTAAAAGACTTCATCAGGTAGGCCAACCATGGCACCCTTTTAGAGTGGTCTAGAGACTTGACATCAGTCATGATCTTGTGATTAAGGGACAGATCCACGTTGAGCCACGTCTTTAGCCAAAAGATCAATGGTGCCATGTTCAGTCTATCAATGACGAAATCCAGGCCCACCTCAATATGTATGGAGAAGGTCGGTGTGGACTGTGGGACGGACAGCAGGGAGCGCAAAAATCTGTTTTCCGCCTTCTGTATCGGTTCAAGATTTACATAACCCCAATGGGTGAACCATATCGGGCCAGTGCAACAGATTTGCTGTTATAAATCTTTAAAAGAGCTTCCATCAGCCTAGCACCCAACATGTTTGCAAAGCCCATGAGGGCTGCTGAGGATCTAGTCACCGCCAGGCTCTTAGCCCTAACCTGGGGTCCCCAAGAGCCCCTTTCACCAAAAAGGACCCCCAGGTAGGGGAAAGTCAAGACTCTGGTGACAACCTCTCCTTTACATTTAAAGGTTTTAGATCTCCCCTTATTTCTTTGGCTCCCCACAACCATAGTGTGTGATTTGTTCGTATTTATTTTTAAATCCAAATTGTCCATGAATGTACGAAAGGCATCCAGAAGACGTTGAAGGCAGACACCAGTGCGAGCTATCAGCAATGCGTCGTCCGTGTACAGGAGAGCAGGGATCTTAACTACTCCTGCACGCGGAACGTCTCCCTCCACGTCCTCCAGGTGGGTGCCCAAGCCATTAATGTAAATAGTGAAGAGCCCTGCCTGACCCCGCGCATAGAGTTAAAACGAGACGTGTACCTTCCCTCGTTGGTGAGCCGCACCGCTGCAAATAGTTCTTGGTGGAGAGAGGCCATATACCTAACCAGAGCCTCATCTATCCCCATCCTCAGGAGAGTGGCCCACAACTTAGACCTGTTCACCAGGTCGAAGGCCGAGGAGAGGTCCATAAACGCTAGGAATAAAGACCCCTCTTTGGAGCCGTATATTTCGAAATCAACAGATATAATTATGTAAATTATTTGAAAATGACTGGTACTCTATTTTAGAGATTGAATATAAATCTTTAAGAGCGGCAAACTAGAAAAGAATATCACTCTTACATGGCTGTATGCCATATCATAGTCCCTTCATAAAATATACCCATCAGTTTCAGATAGTTGTTTCCGCTGTCATCAGCAAGGTGCAGGAGGTTAGCTCCATACATTCTTTACTTGCCAGCAACTATCCAAATTTTGTGAAAAATGGCTTGATGCTATCAGTCAGGCTTTACAGTCTATAATAACTGCAGAAGCAAGTTTAGTGTTGTTCGGTGTCTCCAGGGAAAGCCAGTGGCTCAATAAGGGAGAACAGTTTATGACCATTGCAAATACGATTGCTCGCTACTTCCTCTTTCAGAATTGGAGAACCTGCTTGATTCCAACTATCCAAGGCTGGAAGGATAAGTGTATATGAAACACACTTTGTACAGAAGGCACTTTAACTCTTTGTGAAATGTGAATTGATATATTTGCTTTAATAGGGTGGTTTAGGCACTGCTGCACTTTGATACACTACTTTGCACATAAAATTGATTTATGATTTTTTTCATTCTATTGCATGCAAAAGCTGATGTTCAATATATTAGTTTATGCATGTACAAATGTCTTTTCATATTGGTCCCTGCTAATTTAATATCTTGTATCTATTTCCACTGAATAAAAATGAAAACATTTCTAAAAAAGACTAACAAGATGCCATCAAGACCACAAGAAAAAGGGACAAAATCTCCTCTAGAACCCAGCAAGGAGATTTGCCAAAGGGTTGATCAACAACATAATGATTGCGCTGAAGTTAGATCACCTCCAAAGAAGCTGACATTGTTGAAGGTTGCAATGATCCTCCTCAACAGAGAAGGAAATATATCAGTTCAGAAAGGGTCATCCAATACAACGGATAAAGTAGCCTTTCCAAAACTCAAGCTGGAGAGAAACAATGTTCTGGTTTCTATTATATTGATAAAATGGACGTTATTAGAGACTTCAATAGGAGCAATAAAAACTAAAAAGCAAAGTCAAATACTTACTCCTATGTTCATGACTGACACATAGATTCAAAGAGATGATCTCTGACATTATTTTGACTCACTTTGAAATCCAATGGATCTTTAGGCTGTTGAAAGGCTTTGCCGCATTTCACCACACATTATTGTAAGAACACTGCTATGGTTTGTAAGACCAGAGTAATGGCAGTTAGTAGAAGAATGTATTGTATAAATCAGTTCTGGCAGGGAGCTGTCACTTGCCAGAGGACTATTGACCGGCCAACAAACAATTGTTCACAAGGAACTCATTTGAACAACAAATCTAAGAATAAGACAAGGAGTGTTAATTCCTTGCATATAAATCAGAGTTTGTGATTAGAATAGCGAATTGTATCCTTCTAACACTGTTACTATATTTGTTCAACATTAAACTAATCAACGTTTCTAGATTTTGAAGCCCACCAAAAACAAAAAGATTCTATCAAGACCACTTCAGTTCAACGTGGCATCATTTTTATTTTGTAGTTTTACTACAAAAGGAGGGAGAGTCCTAGGACATTACAAAAACTTCTAATAAGTGGATTGAAACTTTATTCCATAAGGGACATTCCCCACTACTCCAATAATCAACTATTCCTTTTTATTAGTAATTGTATAATGTGTCACTGCTCTGGGGAACATAAATCAAATCAATCACTCTTAATCATGTATGTAGTGTGAATACACAGCAATAGTTTTACTCTTCTTTAATATGATTGTCATGTGCAAAATAAAAATGACACCTATGTTTGGCTGAAGTGGGCTTGATAGAATCTTTTTGTTTTTTGTGGGCTTCAATATCTAGAAACGTTTATTAGTTTTTTATTGAACAAATATAGTAAAAGTGTTAAAAGGATACAATTTGGCGTTCTAACTACAAACTCTGACTTGTATGCAAGGAACTAACACTCCTTGTCTAGTTCTTACATTTGTTGCTCAAATGCGTTCCTTTTGAACAATTGTTTGTTGGACGATTATCTATACCCAGTTTACAGGGACATATGGGTTGCTCTTGTTTTTTGTTACAACAGTGGACTATTAACAACACATTGGTCTAGGAAACTATACCCTGTAAAATGATGCCAGGGATGGGGATTAGTTTGTAATGTTTCCCAGGATAAAAACAAATAATGGTCAGCATATTTCACAAGTATATAAACAAAGCCAAACATCACAAGGTTGAATAATATTTGCAATTTAAACCTTTGGTTGTTTATCTGAGAAAACGTATACCTGAAAGATTGTGATGGAGGTCTCCCCAGGTCACCTAGTATGTTTCTGCTTGACTGTAAGCTGTCCGAATGAATTACTATAAGAGACCAACACAGAAAGATATTGTTTAATCACTGTTCTGTATCACAACTTCATGTAAAAAAAACATTACAAATATTTCATATAGCCCATGGTTCCAGGACATGATGCAAGAATGTGGGTTGATATATATTTCGGTTTTCAACCTTTCCTGTGGTGGCATTAAACCTCCTATAGTATAGTGATTCACCAGTCAGATTTTAGTTCCTAAATTAGATTAGGAAAGAAGGCAGAAGTGAAGGGTATGACAAACAGAAAATGCGTGAATCAATTAATAGAACAGTTGCAGTACAACACTCCTGTGACTGGATTGAAGAGACTGCTTGGATGCCAGCTTGA
The DNA here is from genome assembly GCF_964263255.1 of Lissotriton vulgaris. Classification (NCBI taxonomy): domain Eukaryota; kingdom Metazoa; phylum Chordata; class Amphibia; order Caudata; family Salamandridae; genus Lissotriton; species Lissotriton vulgaris. The sequence continues at coordinate 1,290,180,332 of NC_141689.1, read as the reverse complement.
CTGGTGTGGTCACATTTTTGAGATGACATTCAAACCACCCAGCCAGTGCAAAATGTCCTCCCTGTACTGCTCACTTAATGTTCTAGCAGTGATAACATTAGTGCAGAAATGTGCCAGGAAAATTCATGATTTGGAAATGGCAGTTGAAAATCACACTAGTGTAATCTGTACAAAAAGTAAACCAATTTTCCTAAAATAAGGTTTTTGTGAGAAGTGTGCTATGGCAAAGCTATGAAATTGCATAGGTTCACAGACTTCCCCAATGGAAAGTGTATCTGAAGGTGGTCCAGAAACTAGACTATTTTCTATCCTTCGAAAGTTTTAACTATTCTATGGGTGAACAACAGACACATTGATACGAGAATGGCACAGCAGTGGATGGAGTAGGGCTTGGCATAAAGACTGAGCTTTGGATAAGTGCATAAAAGATGTAAAGGTTTTCCAATAGGCACTTTGACATGGATAGGAATGTTATTGGGTAAGAAAAGATGTAAGGCATAGAATGATTGATCGATTGATCTTTACTGCATGATTATAAAAATCTTTGTAGTGGAAACTGCATTCAAAAACAACCTGTGCAACAATGCATAAAGCAGCTTAATTCATTACTATTGTAAGAAAGTAAAATGTATGAAATCATGTGTACTGTGAGAGGATTAAAATACAATGAAAGGACCTAAAACTCCTAATTAACAGTTATTATACTAAGTCACTTTCCTGCGTACTATACCCTAAAATTCATAGCAGATCTAACAGTGAAGGTTAGTATAATCATCATATAATTTAATTTGGAACAATACTTCACAGTTAAAGGTTGTGCAACTGGTTCTACATTTTGAATTTAGCCTTCTATAATCAGTTCATCAATTAGCTGTTAGATTTAACATGATTTTTGCTATACTCATAAAACTTACCAGTCTGCATGCCAACTGAATGTCTCTTCCTTCTATTCAGGCTTTTAATGCTTGTCTATGTGTTGAAATCTGTCTTTGGTTCCAGAGTGGTTTCAATAATAGTCTTTGCTCTTTATCTAGACCCCTACAACTACACAATAAATGCTGAACGTCCGCAGATTTTGTAGTTCGTTGTTGTTTCTAGACGTTTCCATGGTGGAAGGTGTTGATTTACCAATAAGACTCCCATCCTTAATTTCAGATAAGATTCTTTCACAGGCCTGAGAACCCTGTTCCCAAGTAAGGTTTAGGGAAATACCTTGTATAACTCTAGATATCGAACCACCTGTGAGCCCTCCTGGCCAGTGTGGCTTTATCTTCTTCCAAAGATAATATTTTTACTGTTTTATGTACAAGCTGCTTAAAATTCTTTGAGTCCCATTAATTTCCCAAAGGTCTTGTAAGGCAAGAGAGCTTATTGCCGTTTAGAGGCAGACCATTGCAGGGCTGTCGTTGTTCACACAGTAGACCAGAATGATATGTAAACAATCCAAAACTTGCATTGAAGGATTAAGGGGAACTTTTGTGATGCAGAAGGAAATCCGAGATTGTTCCCCAAGATGTGCGCGAGGGGGGTTTAATGTTGCACTTAGAATAGGAATCTTCCCAAACCTGTTGAGTATGTGCAGGTTCTGGCTTGGAATTCTTTTACAAGATTCTATAAATCTGGGAAGCAGTATGGGATTTGAAAGAAAGTTTCCTCAAGGAAGCGTTGGCAAGTGGCAGGGTGGGGATGCTAAAATTCACCTAACACGACTTTATGTTTCAGAATGTTTTAAAAATCATATGGTTGTAGGTTGAATCTTTCAGACAACATAGCAAAGGAGAGAGGAGTACTAGAATCACCAAGATTTTTAATGTAAAGTATGCCAAGAGCAGCCCATTCCTTCCAAAAGGATAAGAGAGTATCTAATTTGATGGCACTATTGAACCACAAAGTATTACATTCTGAAGCTTTTATCCTGTGGATGAAGCATCTATTCAGAGATTTTATTGCCAGTATTATGTCTTTAGAATCTGAAACGAGTGAGGAACTTTAGACTGTCTTTTGTCAAGACACTGATCAGAGAAAAAGGATGAACTAAGTCAGATTAAATATCAACCTATGCTGGTCGGGGAGAACATTTTGGTTAAAACTAACAAATACATTGCATGGCCAAAAAAGCAAATTGATAATGTTTTTTAATTAGGTAGGCTCGGGCCGCCCTAAATATTTGTGTCTGAAGTTTCTGCAGCAAGATCCTTGCTATCTTACTATTCCAGATGAACACTGATAAAAGTGCATTAACTGAAGAATAAAAGGAGGTATAAAGGTTAACTGGGAACATGCTTAAGAAATAATGTATATGCAGGGCTAGCATCATCTTCAGTATGACCCCACCATGAGTTGAATTTGGACGGACATTTCTTGCTTCGTTTTTTAAACTTAGTTTATATAGTATTCTTTATATGCATTCTGGTGGCTTCCATCGAGTCCACAAATTCAATACCTATATATGTCAATCTAGAAGGCTGCCATCTAAGGTTAGCATGAGTGGCCATGAATGGTAGGGAAAGCATGTTAATCCCTTAATTCCCCCGCAGTGCAGGGGGGGAGGGGTGGCACTTGCAGCGCCACTGTGCTTGTGACGAGCTCGGCTCATCACGCTGCACGGTGGCGCTGTGCTGATGACGAGCTGAGTTCGTCATGACCACGCCTGTTTTTCGGAACGTTCAGCACAGCGGGGGAATTAGCCCTGTGTGTGAACGCCACGCGTGTCATGACAAGCTCAGCTCGTCATCAGCACAGCGCAACCATGCCTCATGACAAGCTGAGCTCGTCATGAGCACGGGAGGGGTTAAAGGAAAATATCTCAGTTTTTTACTTGTTTCAAGAGTATCCTAAGACCAACTGTCAAATGCGCCTCTGCTGAAAAGATTAGGATATCATCGGCGTGGGCTGCCAATTTTTGAGGACCTCTGTTGAAGGAAAAAGCCTTTATGTTATTGTTGTCCCTAATAGAGTGAAAGAGCAGTTCTACTGTTAGCAGAAACAATAGAGGAGATAGAGAGCAACATCATATGGTACCCCGTGATAACACAAATTTCTCAGATGGCGGCCCATTAAATTTGCTGCATGCCGAAGGTTTGTGGTAGACAGACATAGCCATATGAGTAAAGCAATCCCCCAGATTAAACCTTTCCAGAGCAACCCTAAGGAAAGTCCATGAAATGTTATCAAAAACCTTTTATGAATCTAAGGCCACATCCATAGTGAAAAAAGGGACCTCCTTAGCTTTTTCTGTCACATAACAAAAGGTTATAATATTGTCTAGTTTTATCTGCAGACCGTCTTACCTTTACAAAGTCAGTGTGGGATGGATGATCTTCTCCAGTCTAAGAACTAGCAATTTAGTGTTGACTCTGCTGTCAGTACTAAATATTGATGTGGGACAAACATGGGATGAACATTTTTCATCCACATTGTATCTTTACCCTTCTTGGATATAAAAACTATGTGATTTTCTGAAGTTGACCCAGAGTTTTCACCTAGCAAATTGAATTTATTGATCAGATCATTTAATGGGGTAGTAGAGCATGCTAAAAGCACAGGTTAAAGAAAGCCAGAAATCTATCCGGACCAGGTGCTATTAGCTCCTCCTTTTCAATTGTCTTTTTAAGAATATGGAAGTCCTCAACTGTATGCTTGAGAACCTGAAGTAGCCTAAGAATTCCCTGAAGACCTCCAACCTATCTTTATGCCCTGCAGAGGGTGCATTATGCACATGCATTTAAAAGGATTGGAAATCGCTTATTGTTTTTGAATGCTCAACCTGTAATGTACCATTACTATCTCTAATGGCAGGGATACTCATAGATTTTGTTTTGTGTCTTTAAGGGTCTACCAGCTTGATTATGCTTCATGATATTTTTTACTTTAGTTTAAGAAGACCAAACATGAGTTCTTTCACTTAGGACTTTGTTAGACTCATATTTAAGGTTTTTAATCTTGACCATAGTTGAGGGATCTCTGGTTGCATTCTATCATTCTCCAAAATTGTAATCTGTGTCTCTAAAAGGTTCAGCCTTGCATTTAGCTGTATACTTTTTTGTGCCGTAATGCCCATCATCTCTCCTCTGATATTTACCTTCATAGCATCCCAGATTGTTTTGATATACATACCCATAATTTTATTCTCATACAAGAAGTGAGATAAAGAACAAGAGATACAGTATTTGGAGTCTTGATCTCATAGTATAGGATCTTTCCTTCTCCATGAGCAGGTTTTGGAGTGTTGAATGGAGAGGTTGATGGCTAGTGTAATGTATGTTTTTTTATGATATGATGATTGGTTCAGTAGTGGGATCAGTGGCTGTATGGCTTAATGTTTACTATTGATTCAATAATTCAAGACAAAGGTATTGTGAGTGTGGGAATAAAACGTAAAGTCACTACCTGTCTGGTTGTATAGTCTTCAAATGATCACCAAATCATTGCCATCAGATAAAGTAGACAAACATCTGAGAAAGGGCAATTTGAGACTCTGTCTAGTGTAGTGTTGAATGGTAAGTTTGAATTGCCCCCAAGATAATCCAACTATCCTCTGGTAATTCATGCAACTTATTATTCAGTGAAATCAAAATGAATGCTCATTTGCCATAGGGGCATATATATTGGTAACAAAGTAGGAAAACCAATATTTGGTGTTCCTAGGTAGTAGCCATCTACCCTGGTCATCATGTGCAATGGTGTTGCTGGTTTGACTTATATGGTAAACAGGGTAAATACTCTAATCTGCCTGTTATCTGCAGTTTAACAAGCAGTATCACTAATCCAAACATGTTGCATACTATTGGACTCTACAGACTCTGCTCTGGTCTCCTGGAGAACAATATCTCCCTTTTGTTTACAACAGTAGTCTAGAACCTTCTTTTGCTTGATTTGATAATTTAGTCCTTTTGTGTTGAGGGATACAATTCTGAGAGAAGATCGAGCCATTATCCTATCTCAAATACTGAGGTAATATAATGTAACTAAATGAACATTTTCTGGAAAGGGGCAGAGGAAGGACAAGATACAGATAGAAGAAAAATGTTGAGTGAAAAAGAAGACGAGCATTGCAAAATATATAAGGGGCATAAATCACATAAACAAATCGGTTTGCAAGAAAACTCTCTGCATACAATACCCAGGTCCAGAACCAACTCCACACACCAACTCATGCCCGAATCCCCCCAACAGAGATTCGGAAGCCTTGTAGGCCTCTACAGAATTCCACCCCAGAGATGCCTCAGGACCCAAGCAGCAACAATTTTTGGGGATGCTAGGGGAGCAATGAATCATAAAAACAGCAAAAAAAAAACAAGCAACATGCCTCCCAGAAGAAAGTGGCCAACTAAATGTCTGTAATCCCGTGCCGCTCCTGGCTGGGATTTCCAATATGGTACTGGAGCAAGGGCTCCAGGAGAGGGAGAGCAGCGCTCTAGCGGACACACGTGATGTGACATAGACGCGTCAGGAAGACAGAAGCAGCAATGGGGAGGGAGAACACCAGACGCGGAGAAGGACATGAGGAATACGGCAAGCAGAAGGCACAAACCACAGTGGTCCCCAACAAGGCCCAACCCAAGAAGAGACCAAGTGAAGTTGCAGGGAGCAGAAAGTAGCCGGAGATACCGACAGGAGCCATTGAGGACCTGACAGCCAGAGCACCAGAAGATGTGACCAGCTGCAGCTGCTGCAAGTAAGAGCAGAAGGGCCAGCTGAGGAGGGATTTTGAGAGGGAAAATGAAGTCAATAAATCATTTTCCCTTGTGCTTGCCTCTCAAAATCCCCCTCCCCTGGCCTCACCGCTCGTACCTGCAGCTGCCACTGCTGGGTGTGATGCTGAGTGGCACTGCCATCCAGTCAAGCTGTCCCGGAGGATAGAAGGGTGGCGTGACTCCCTCTGCCACAACCCTAGAGGGCCGCTGCTTAAGGCAAGTACCCTTCTTGAACTTCCACGCCCGGCGTAGTTAGAGTTCAGGGCACACATAGATATTTACACAGTGGGATTGGAAGCATGCAATGGGGAAATGCACAGTGACAGTGAAGGGCTTGTGTGTACAATGGAAGTACCCACAGACACTTGACCTTTCTTTCATTATTTTATTTTTGAGGGACATATGTTGACCCCCCCAAGGGAACAAGAAGCAGCAAACCACTGACCAGAACCAAGAACCCTGGATAAATGGAGCCACTCTGGTGTAAGTGAAGAAACTAACACCATTAAGACTGTGTCCTCCACATGTGAGGTGCAAAGAAATCCCTTCCCAGATTGTACCCCACCATATTGTTTTCTTTGAACCATTAAATCTATGGTAACACCACTCTCCGCCTGAGCATCATACCTGACTGAGTGATCACAGTGATGTCAAAAGTGATATTTTTAGTCATTTAGGCCTGCCATAACCCAAACCATCACCATGGAGGCCATGATCACTCAGTTATCAGAGGGCCAAAGACATTTGCAGCTGGTAATAGAACTACAGAACCAGAGTGCACAGAAAGAGAAGGAGGCATTTCTGACAGCCCTTAAAGAACAAGCAATCATCTTGATGACCAACCAATAGATATAGGACACTGCTATTTTGCACCTGACAGATGCCAACACCATATCACAAGTTCACCCAAATATCCCCAGCTCAGTACTACAGAGATGACTATTTTTTTGTAAACTTTAAAAGAGTAGCGCCAACAGCTACTTAGCCCCAGGAAAGATATGTTCAATATATATCTCCCCTCCTGTCTGGTGAGTTGAGGACACCTATCAGGCTGCTAACCCGCTGCTAACCCTGCTAGTCTCACATCATACCATGAAATAAAAAAACACATCCTGGAATGACTAGGACATGACACTGAGTTTACAGAATGAAGTTTTGTAAGGAGAAGTGGACTGTGGGCGACAACCCCAGGGCTCTCTATTATTGAATCAGGGATTTGGGGGAGAGGTAGTTATAACCCAGCACAACTCCCATAGAAGAGGTCACAGCCAAGGTTTATTTATAACAGTACCTGGAGGCCCTACCCACCAACACTTGAATCTGGGTAAAACCAAGATCCACACTTAACGGTGCAGACCACTGTGGAACTGGCATGTGCCTATCATAGGTCCCCAGAATTCAGGATACAGGCTCTAAAAGTCCCTACAAATACTCAAAAAACATATCCCAGGGTAGTTAAGCCAAGGAACCTCAGTGGAAATAGAAGCATGATTAGGCCTCCTTTAAATCCCTTTCCCATACAGACAGGATCTCAATGCTTCAAATGTGTAGAGTGGGGGTATATTGCTAGAACTGCACGGTCAAGAGGGACAAGGTAGAGCCCATGGAGGTAGGCTTGTCCTGGGGTAGGATCCTTGCCTACAGAGGGATCCTAGGGATGCTACAAGGTCACCATCCATCTTAATGGTTGACCCAAAGATGCATGGCTTGATACTTGGTGCCATCGCACTGGGGTTTCCTGAGAACTGGTTCCTCCCACTCAGATTTCCTATGCAACACAGATACAGGAGATCTGTACCCTCCTTGAAATCTGGCAGATCCTATCAGCAGTCTATCACCTGCAGATGGACAAACTGGTGGAGAGGTACAACTGGACCATAAAAACCATCTTAAGGAAGTGTATCAATGACACTGGAAAGGACTGGGACCGCAAACTCCTCTGGTGTTATTTGCGATCAGGACACATGAACAAACGTCTACGGGGTTTAGCCCTTTTGAATTGTTATTCAGGCGACGACCACACACCGTTTTGGACAGGGCAGCAGAACAGTGGACCGAGGAAGAGGAAGAAGGAAGACTTTTGTTAGGATATACTTTGGCACTGAATACCACTCTGTCTAGCTTGTGGGAGGAGGTCCAACAGAACATGGAGAGGGTGCAACAAAAACAGAAAGCCTATAATGATCAGAGAGCAAGACTGAGAGAATTATTAAAGGGGGACAATGTATTGATTCTTCTACTATCTTCGGATAAGAAACTCCTAGCGACCTGGCTAGGACCATGCCAAGTATTGGAAAAGGAAATGCCTGTTACCTACAGAGTGGTGATTCTGCAGAGCAGACCTAGGGGCCAGGTGTAGCATGTTAACCTGTTAAAAAATGTGAAGACCCCATCCCACAAAAAGGGGACACATATGTGTCGGCCAGCTACGTCACTCTTATCAAACACATAGGGATGGCAATCCAACCTTTTATGGAAGCCTCAGCGGAACAAACCAATACTGGGGAGAAACTCACTACTAACCACAAATATGAAATGTATGATCTACTACACTGTTTCCCAGGCCTAAGTTCCAGCAAACCTGGATGAACCTCGCTTGTCTCCCATGATATCAAGAGACAGAGGCAGGGAAAGTGATAAAGTTGGGACCTTATCATATTCCAGCCGCACAAAGGCAGGCCGTGGAACAGGAGGTAGAGGCTATGTTCAAGCAGATATCATTGAGCCATCTCATAGTAACTGGTGTTCAACTGTAGTGCCGCCAGTTAAATGCGCATTCCAAGGTTGATAACTATCCCATGCCCAGAGTTGCGAAACTCATAGAAAGACTGGGAGGAGCACAGGTAATGTCCACTATTGACCACACAAAAGGGTACTGGCAAATCTCCCTCATCCCTGCCACTAGAGAGAAAACAGCATTCTCCACTCCCTCTGGCTTGTATAATTTTAAAGTTATGCCCTTTGGCCTACATGGTGCCCCTGCCACCTTTCAGAGATTAATAGACGTACAATTACGGGGTCATCAACAGTATGCAGTAGCGTATCTTAATGATATCATTGTGTATAGCCCTGATTGGGAAACACACAAACAACACTGGTGCACCTCTTCTCCTCACTACACCAGGCTGGGCTTACCCTGAATTCTAAAAAGAGAACCCTGGGGACTGACCAGATAGAATATTTAGGCTATTCAATACAGTTTGGAATGCTACAACCACAGATTAACAAGCTAGAAGCCATCCAGAGGATACCATGGCCAACAACTAAAAAGGACATAAGAGAATTTCTGGGTCTAGTAGGCTACTATAGGCAACGTATCTCTCAATTTTCTGATATAGCTTGCCCCCTCATGGACTTGGTGCAAACCGACAACCCAACCACAAAATAGTGTGGACAGCTTCCAAATGCTGAAGACATTGTTGTGTCAGGCCCCTGTCCTACTGTGTCCAGACTTTGAAAAGCCTTTTGTGTTACAAACGGTTGCATCTGATTGTAGCTTGGTAGCTATGTTGTCCCAACCTGACCCACAGGGAGATCTTCAGCCTGCCCTTTACCTTAGCCGAAAACTGTATCCACAGGAAGTGGACTAAGCAACCATGGTAAAGGAATGTTTGGTCAATGCCTGGGCCTTGGAAGCCTTACAGTCCTACATGTTAGTTTTTGTCTTCTTCCTGATAACCAACCATGCCCCACTTACCTGGCTCACCACCCATAAGGACACAAATCTAAAGGTGCTACATTGTTTTTTATCCTTACACCCTTTCTCTTTTCAGGCACTCCATACCATGAAGGTCCCAAGGAATGTGGACTTTTTTTTTATCCCGGTGTCCGGTACCCGTATGGCCTGATCGTCCATACTTGGAGGGAAAGCAGTGTAATCTCACACTGCTCCTGGGTGGGATTTCCAATATGGCACCAGAGCTAGGGCAACAGTAGAGGGCGAACAGCGTTCTAGTAGACACTAATGATGTGAAGCAGACGCGTCAAGGAGAAGGAAGCAGAAACAGGGGAGGAAGAGCGATAGACAAGAAGAGGAGCAGTGACAGAATACGGCAAGCAGAATAGACAAACCACCGGGGTCCCAGACGAGGCCCCAACCCATGAGCAGATACGCTCTAGTTGCAGGGAGAAGAAAGCAGACAGAGATACTGACAGAAGTCATCGAGGATCAGAGATCAAGAGCACCAGGAGGTGTGACGCTGAGAGGCACTGCTAGTCAGTCAAGCCATCATGGAGGATAGAAGGGCAGCGTGACTCCCTCTGCTATGACCCTAAAGGGATGTGGCCCAAGGCAAGTACCCTTCTAGAACTTCCTCTTACTGGGTAGGTGGAGGTCGGGGCACAAATAGATATTGACAAACTGGTATTGGGAGCATGCAACAGGGAAAAGCACAGTGACGGTGAAGGGCTGGTATGTACACAGATGCCTGACCTTTTTTTAAATATTTTTATTTTTGAGGGACATATGCCGACTCCACTCCCTTGACGGGACAAGAAGAATCAGGCAACCACTGACCAGAACCAGTTAATTGCATACACGGAGCGACACTGGTATACAGTGAATACATTTACACTATTAAGAGGTTTTGCTCCCCATGTGAGGTGCATAGACACCCTTCCCCAGATTGTACCCCACCATACTGTTTTCTTTGAACCATTACATTTATTGTAACACCACTCTCCACCTGAACATCATATGTGACCGAGTTATCATAATGCCTAGCATTATCAATTGAGATAGGCACTATACCACAGAGTATTGAATCATAAAAACCAACAACCAACCTGCACCCTTAGAGGAAAGTGACCTACTAATGAGTCAACATTATCAAACAGTTTGAACATAGTCAAGCAGTTTATCATAAAGCATAACAATACCACAAGTAGTTCTTAATATTACGGTATGGCACAGACAGTGAACCACATGAACACTCCCATTGTAGGATACATTTAGTTACGGACGCCATCTTAGGTGGGGGTGATCTCTGGCCATTCTAGGGCGCCATATTGGAAGGTGCTCTAGTGTTGTCCTGCACTTGCTTGCCTACTTAAACTGGGCAATGCAAGCGCGCAGGTAACTAAGATCGAACAGAGAGACTAACGCCATACTCACTTCAACTCGCATTTACCTGCTGCATTTTTCGCTGCTATTTTCTGTAATGTGTATCAATTTTAACACGCCGTTTTTTAACCACACACCGGCCGCAGACTGTGCCAGCCACGCTGCCTGTCTAAACAGCAACAGGGGGTACGTTTTATTCCAGAGAAACACTGCTAAGTTTGGGTAGGACGGACAATGGGGCACGCAAGCTTCTGCCAACCTACGAGACAAACGAGGGAAAGCACCTTTTATGCGGACTAATCAATAATCATTCACTAGTTAAACGTCATATAGAGATATCAATGGTGATTGAAGATCTGAAATTGGTCACTTTGTTTCTAATGGAAACATGGACAAAGGCAGAGTCTATGATGGAATTGGGTCTGGCTTGTCCAGCCGGTTATAACATTCTACATAACCCGAGAGTAGTGGGCAGAGGGGGAGGGGTATGGATGATATTCAGGAAGAGATTAATTTTGTGGAACTAAAGATAGAGATGATTGAAGGCATCGAACTTATGGGGTTTAAACAGCAAGAAACAATTGAAAGCTCACTGACAGGACTGATATGCTACAGACACCCAGGAGATAGTACACAATTTCAGGCTCTATTTGATACTATCACGAACCTTAGGCTCTCTCATTCTAAGATGATAATCTTGGATGATTTTAATCTGAGAGACGACGGGAGACTGTAACCATCTTAGAGATTTGAAAAATATGTGTGCGAATCTTAACCTACAGCAACTGATAAATCATCCCACCCATCAGGGAGGCCATATGCTTGATCTTTTATTTGCTAATCAAGATGAGGCTGAAGTCCTCAATATAACCCCTCAAAATTGGACCGATTACTTTTTAATTCTCTTTAAGATTATATAATTTTGCTGTGAAGACAAAGCCAATCGTCCAGCTACCTACTGGAGAGGGAGAGAATGGTCCAAACTTGAGAAAATCAAGAATGTTTAAGTTCCCTTGGGTGCAACCTACTTTAATCCCACTGACACAGTTGAGGAAAATTACACTACCTACTGGACCTATATAACTAATATTTTGGACCAGGCAGTTCCTATAAAGAAACTAAAGATGAGGAAGAGCGTTTCAGCCCCATGGTACAATGAAGGTTTGAAACAGTTACGCCTGTCCTGTAAACAGGCGGAGAGGAAATGGAGGAAGAAGTATCTGCCATCAGACAAAAATGAGTTGAAAATAATACAACTGAAATATAAGGAACTCGTCACTAATGCTAAAGCAGACTTCTATGCCAACTCTATTATCCAAGCGTCAAATGGGACGAAATCCCTATTTAAGATAGTGAAGGAGCTTTCTTCACCAACTTGCCTTAGTAATAATGTGGTGGCCACACAAAGATTGTGTGAGGAGATTCCCTTCTATTTTGATGAAAAAATATTCAAAATTGTCAGCACTTTTCATCCCATGGGCAATAATAATGTAGACAACAGCCCCCATGAGATGGAGGCTAAGAACCAGGGGCAAATATTGACCCTGGATAATTTTCAAACCTTTACCGACATTTCCTTTACCAATCTGGCCTACAGTGTGTCTTCAGGATCCCCCATGGATCCCTTGCCCCACAAAATCTGGAAAACATTCGGACAAGGATCTTTCCCCTGGCTGCGACAAATCTGCAACCAATCTCTGGAGACTGGAATAGTCCCGGAGAAGTGGAAACAGGCGGTGGTAACTCCCTTGATTAAGAAACCATCCCTAGATCCAACAAACCCAGCAAGTTTTAGACCCATTTCTCTTCTGCCCTATCCGATTAAAATCATGGAGAAGCAGTAAATAAGACAGCTCGGGAAATATCCTGGATTGCCTCAAGGTCAGTCAAGTCAAGCCGTTAATAAAAAAATCTGAGTTGGACACGAAAGATATGAACAACTTTAGACCCATGTCAAACCTACCTCTCTTATCCAAAACACTGGAAAAATATGTTCTGCCACAGTTAACCCAACACTTAGAGAACATCAAGCTCCTTGACCCACACCAATCGGGATTCAGAAAGGGATGCAGCACTGAAACTGCCATCCTAAACGTCACAGACGATCTACACAAATCACTTGACTCTGACCAATGCTTCCTTCTCATTCTCCTTGACCTATTGGCCGCGTTTGATACTATTGATCACACATTGCTCCTAAAAGTCCTTCAAGAAAGAGCAGGCTTGGAAATGACGGTACTAAACTGGCTCTCCTCCTTTCTACACAATCGCTCGCAAAGAGTAAAAATCAAAAACGTGGAATCCGACCCCCTACCCGTCATTAGAGGAGTCCCACAAGGGTCAGTACTCTCTACCCAACTCTTCAATATCTAGATGGAATCCCTCACCACAATACTCAGTAATTCCGACATCCCCTTCCACCTCTACGCTGATGACACGCAGCTCAATCTGGAAACCCGCTCTATGGACGACATACTCAAACTTAATGACACGCTCAAATGACCACTCCCCAACCCCCGACCAGAGCACCTCACAGCATTCACAGAGAGGAACTCCACCTGCCCTTATACAGGACCCCAGTTTGATCCCCTCACCCAAGTCCTCTATTCAAGTAATTACAGGGGTGGGCAGAAAACATCCCCCCTCTAGATTCCCCAGACCCCAGACACACCTAACCTCTCTAACCAGAGCCCAACCCAGCAAGTTGTTGCATGATGAAGAACCCCGCATCAGATGCATGCTCATCAACAGCAGATCTGCTTCCAAACATGCAACAGAATTAGCAGAAGCTATCCTCTCACATGATATTGATGCAGCCTTTATCACTGAAACCTGTCTCAACTTCCTGTCAGTCCCCATCATGGACATGCTGGTACCGCCCGGATTTGCAATCACACACAAAGACCGCCATAAGCAGAGAGCTGGAGGTGTAGCTAGCATTCATAAGAGTAACCTCGCTATCACGGAAAGCTCATCATGCCTGTACAGCTCCTTCTAATGCCTCTCTATCAACATCAAATCTTGCGCAAAGAGGTCAATACTTTGCCATCTCCTCTACCACCCACCAGTCAATTCAAAGGAATTCGGAATGCAACTCTCTGACCTAATCACCCAATGTGCGTTCAACAACGCCAACAATATAATCCTGGGCAATCTCAACAATAGATGGAATGAAACAAATAACCCGCTCATCCAATCCCTCAACAGCCTTCTGCTAAAAAATGATCTGACACAACACTGCTCTGATGAAACACACCACAGAGGTGCGATACTTGACGCAATCATTGCGGATAATTACACAATCAGCATTGACTATATCATTCCAGTAGACTGGTCAGACCACCACTTGATTCTTTTCCATATCAACCAACCAGCGCCAACTCAATACATAAAACAAGCTCCTTCCAAATGGATCAGGAATACTGCCCAAGTCCCACAGAACATCATTGAAGAAGAATTAAGCACTCTTCTACCAAACACAATGGAGCACCTCTCAACTACAGATCTCAACTCTCTGTACCATTCCAACATGACGTCCTCCCTTGACTGCCTGGCGCCCTTGAAACAAAAAAACCCAGAAACATTCCATCAAGATCTTGGTTCACCTCTGACATCAATGATGAAAGAAGACTACTCAGATCCCTAGAAAGAATCTGGAGGAGCAATCCCTCCACCCATCACCGCGAACAACTCGAGACAGCAAGCAGAAAATACAACAAACTCATCAGGGACAAAAAATCTTTTTTCTTCTGCTCTGCTCTAGACAATGCTAAAAACCGTCCAAAAGAGCTCTTCAGCATCATCAGAAGCCAAACATCCAAATCTAACAAATCCGATTTAGTGTCCTACAAAGAACAATGCGACAACTTTGCCAGCTTTTTTAACGAAAAAATCATCAAGATCGACCTCTCTCTCAGCACAAACCCCTCCTTTCCCAGCGAGACCAAGACCCCAGCACTGACTGACAGCACTCTTTTGATCCCACCCACTCAATGATCTGTCTTCACGCCGATTCAGGAAGCAGAGATCGTCAGCCTGATCGCCAATGCCAAACCGGCATCCCACTCCCTGGATCAGCTTCCTATAATTCTGGCCAAAGTCCTGAAACACACACTAGCCCCAATTCGGTGCAAATTCATCAACAGCTCACTGAGCTCGGGAAATATCCCGGATTGCCTCAAGGTCGGCCAAGTCAAGCTGTTAATAAAAAAATCAGGGTTGGACACGGAAGATATAAACAACTTTAGACCCATGTCAAACCTACCCCTCTTATCCAAAACACTGGAAAAATGTGTTCTGCCACAGTTAACCCAACACTTAGAGAACATCAAGCTCCTTGACGCACACCAATCGGGATTCAGAAAGGGATGCAGCACTGAAACTGCCATCCTAAACGTCATAGACGATCTACACAAATCACTTGACTCTGACCAATGCTTCCTTCTCATTCTCCTTGACTTATCGGCCGTGTTTGATACTGTTGATCCCACATTGCTCCTCAAAGTCCTTCAAGAAAGAGCAGGCTTGGAAATGACGGTGCTAAACTGGTTCTCCTCCTTTCTACACAATCGCTCACAAAGAGTAAAAATCAAAAACTTTGAATCCGACCCAAGTCCCACAGAACATCCTTGAAGAAGAATTAAGCACTCTTCTACCGAACACGACGGAGCACCTCTCAACCACAGATCTCACCTCTCTCTACTCTCCCATACTCTTCAATATCTACATGGAACTCCTCACCACAATACTCAGGAATTCAGACATCCCCTTCCACCTCTACGCTGATGACACGCAGCTCTATCAGGAAATCACCTCTATGGACGACATTCTCAAACTTAATGACACGCTCAAAGTCGTTCAACAATGGCTCTCACAGAACCACCTGAAGCTTAATCAAGAGAAAACTGAAGTTCTACTCACCTCCAACAGAGACGAAAACCCCCAAATTGAAGAATGGCTCAAAGCCATCGACGCCCTCAATGGCACCCTCAAGCCGAAAGATTCGGTCAAGTCCCTAGATATCACCCTAGACCCCAAACTAGACATAAAAAACACATTGCGAGCTCCGCCAAAAGCGCTTTCCCTGCCGGGATTGATTCAGGCACTATACAAGAACATAAATAAATAAATAAAATCTGAAACTTCTTTACAAAATAAAACCCTTCCTGCCCCCAAATGACCTTCAACAGGCCACTCAAGCACTGGTGCTCTCCAGAATTGACTATGAATCACAGCCCTGACCGGATCAGCGAAATCACCCCTAGGCCCCTTGAAAACTAGCCTCAATGCCGCGGCTAGAATAGTTAGAGGAACCAAGAAATTCGACCACATTTCTCCCGCGCTCAAGGATCTGAAATTGCTATCTATTGAACTACGAGCCAACTTTCGAACAGCATGTCTTACACACAAAGCCCTTCACACAGGCAAACCAGAATTCCTGGCCACGAAACTCAAAAGGGTTGGCCAGTCCAGGAATCTCAGAAGCTCCAACACGCTTCTTCTCTTTCCATTGAAATCGCGGAAACGCAAAACTATAAATAAATATATAATGTATATGCAAGAGGGAGTAACTCAGCTAATTCATCCACTCTAGAGGCGCTGTCTGCTGCCTTAGAAACCAAGTCGCAAGATAGCAGGGTAATAGTAGCTGGGGATCTTAATAGGACTTTTGAACCCCTTGACTGTACAAATGACCCCCTAGGGAAAGAGGAGGATATTCTTTGGGGAGTACCACCTTTAACTCTAAATCCCATCACAAGGTGGACAAAGGATATCCTGTTACTAAATGCTATTTGTATGGAGCACGGTTTAAGAGCCCTGAATGGGAGAACCCCAGGGGACAAAGAGGGTAGTTGTACTTTTGACAATGGCAACAGTAGGAGCAGAATCGATTACGTAATATGTAGTCTCCAGCTGTGGCAGGGGGTTACTGATATGGCAATTAATCCTAGAATTGAAGTGATCATAACCCCCTTTGTGTGACCCATAGGTGGTGGAATGTTGGACCTGAAAACTTGCATTTAAGGAATGATCAGATCCCAGTTATGACTAATGATGGACGTAGGCTAAAATGGCCAAGGGTACTGGCAAATGATGAAACAATGACCTTGTGGTGGATAATGCAATTTCTGCCATGGAGGTGGTAGATTCCACAAATCCAGGGGCTAGGGACATCACTGATATCCATAATAAGCTATTTTCCCTCCTAAAACCATGTTTTTTGACTAAGACCAATAAAGGGAGGAAAAACCCGGATGTCGGTAGATGGTACAATTGCCAGTGTAGATCTGCACATTTGGAATTGGGCCAAGCCATTAGAAATAGGGACAATGTTGCCATTAGAGTGGCAAGGAAAGCGTATAAAGTAGCCATTTCTCGGGCAAAGAGGAAATGGGACGAAGAACATTGGGCTGAGTTAAAAGGGGCTTCTAGTAGCAAGGATTCTAGGCTCTTTTGGAAAATCATCAAGTGGGGTAGAGGAGGTAGCCCCGCAAGACCCGATAACAACGTAGCCGAAGAAGCCTGGGTAGAGTACTTCAGACCACAATATGCTGCAGTCATGCAACCGGGGGTAGGGGAGGGCATACTGCCAGTCTTTGCAGCTGACAATTTGTTCACCCACAAAGAAGTTGAGAATGCTATTAGCTCGGTAAAATGCGGGAGAGCACCAGGGTTAGACGGGATTCCCCCGGATATTTTTAAACATGATATGAGGAGGTGGGTGAAATATATTTTTCTGTTAGGAAATGCCTTAGCCAAGGGGGGGGTGGTTCCTGAGTTATGGAAAGGAGCAATTATTATCCCCATTTATAAAAAGGGAGATTGTTCACTCCCCGCCAACTACAGGCCCATAAGTTTGATAGCAACCGTGCAAAAAGTAATGGGGAGAATGGTTACAAATCAACTTATGGACTGGGTGGAGGACAATAACGCTCTCTCGCCATTCCAGGCAGGATTCAGGCGAGCAACCAGCACCATTGACCAGGTCTTCCGCTTTACTATACTGCGGTGGAAGACGGTCTTACTTGGTAGGGGCTGCCTGTACGTCGCATTTGTCGACCTACGGGCGGCGTTTGACTTGGTCCCCAGGTTCAAGTTATGGCTGGTCCTGCAAAAACTGGGGATCCCTGCTGAACTGCTCACCTTGATCATGCGTCTGCATGAATCTAACTTTGCAAGAGTACAGTTGGGTGGGAATGGCGAGTCAACTCTGGACTGCCCGGTGGAAAGGGGGGTCCGACAAGGCTGTGCCATGGCACCCTTACTATTCTCATTATTTATTAATGGGATTGTTGAGCGAATGTTGGAAGCTAGCGTAGATGCCCCATCGTTAGCAGACGTCATGGTCCCGATCCTGATGTTTGCTGATGACACCCTGATCATGTCAAAAACCCCTGTGGGGCTACAACGTGCATTAAATATATTTGACGCTTTCTGCAAAGAGCACGGCCTAGAAGTAAATGTGGGGAAGACGAAACTAATGGCCTTCTCCCCACGCCGTAAAACTTATCCTAAGGTAACCCTGAATAATAGCAAGCTAGAGACTGTCAACGAGTTTGTATATTTAGGGGTACAGATAGCAGAGGGCCCTGGTTGGTCACATCACTTGGAAAAAACGGCCCTAAAACATCAACAACTAGCAGGAGCATTGCGGGGGGAACATCGAAAATCTAAGACGAAACCGATCAAACCTGTTCTTATGGTTTATGATGCCAAGGTCTTAGGCGCGACCTTATACGGTGCAGAGTTATGGGCCTGGGATAATCTCTCGACTTTACAGATATCTGAGAACAAGTTTCTCAGAGGGATTACAGGCCTCCCACAGAGTACCCCCCTATTGCCACTGTTTCTGGAGCTGGGTAGACGTCCCATTAGTGATAGAGCACGATTGCGCCCTGTCCTCTACTGGAGACGTCTATGGACAACTCCTGAGATTAGGCAATATGCTGAGGATTTCCTTTCGATAATCAAGGAAGATAACTTCCACAAGATAAAGTGGTTAAAAAACTTAAGGTCCATGTTATTTAACCTTGGGTTTTCCAACCTTTGGACCAATCCACTTGGGGAAGTCTTCCCTAGTAAGGAAGCCCTCAAATTACAATACTGGGACTGGGTGGGCAGTAATCTGTTGAGAGGTGTTAGGTCTGACTCTATGGCGGGTCGCTTCTTGGAGACTAAAGTCTATCCTATTTTAGAAAATTATTGGGATACTATTACGGTCCCAATGGATAGGAAGTTAGTCTTTCAGGTTAGATCTGGTTCTATTCCCCTAAAAAAACTAACTGCAGGTTGGCAGAGGTCGACCAATACGTTATGCCCAGTATGCGAAACAGCTGAGGAAAGCCTAGGCCACTTTTTATTTGCCTGCAAAGCCTATTCTTCACCTAGAAAGGTATGGCTTACACCTGTATGTAAGAACCTCGGGACACGGATAGTGCTGTGGCACTGAGAATTTTGTGCACTTCAACTCAGGAGTCGATAGTTATTGGGGTAGCCAAATATTTGGGGTGGGCCTGGGCAATCAGGCGGCGATTTCTGAGAGGGTCCAGCTAATCATGTTTTTAGATTCTTTTTTATAAAATCCATTCATTGTGTTATATATGTAATTTTTTATACAGGTATTGTATGAGCTTGCACAAATGTTTACACGAATTTGTATTTGTCAAATGATATGTTTTTATTTTGTCATGTTCAATTTTATGCTGTGCTTTTATGAGAATTTATCTCGAATAAAGCTTGTACAAACAAAATAAATAAATCCTTTACGGGTAATTGCACCCAAGATCTGGAACGCCCCCCCCCCCACATCAGATTGACCTCCCATTTCCCGAAATTCAAAACTTTACTCAAAGCCCTCTTCCTTGAGTACACCTGAACTGAATGGGGAAGATCATAGGACCCCCCCCTGTAGACCTTTTGATCTGTATGACTATGTTATTTGCAATGCCTTTAAGTTGTCCAGATGTGGAGTCTTCCTTCGCCGCTAAGGCATATTTTTGTACCTGTTGTGAAGCGCTCTGATACCCTTGGGTCCAGCTAGCGCTATACAAAACTAATAATAAATAAATAAATAAATACATAAATAAATACAAACAGGCAAAAGAGTGGACAGTGGCCTGAAAAGAAAATCCAAATACTGCACTGCCCTGTCGCCAGGAAATAGATTTGACCTTTTCTCTGACGCAAGTATGGAAGAGTTAGAAAAGATGCCTAAGAAACGCAATTTAACCAATAGAGAAAATCTAACCAATAAGGAGAGAAAAGCATTGGAGAAATTAATGGAAAACAGTGAAGTGACAATAAAGCCCGCTGATAAGGGAGGAAATATTGTTTTATGGACAGAGCGGGTTATAAAAAGAAGCCATGAGACAATTAAATGATATAAAGAACTATCAAAGACTAAAACAAAATCCAATCAATAAAATGGTGTTGGAATTGAATGAAAATTTGAAAGAATGGCAGAAACAAGGCCTACTGAGTGATGAAGAAGTGACATTTTTAACAAAGGACCTCCCAACAATACCAACTATGTATTTTTTTCCGAAAATACAAAAAACACTAGACAATCCACCAGGGAGTCCTATTGTCTCTTCTTGTAACTCCATATACGAAAATCTATCTACATATATAGATCAATTTTTATCTCCAATAGCACAGAGCATGAGCTCATATATAAGGGACACTGGGGATTTTCTCAGAACCCTGAATGACATCAAATGGAGTGAGGACTTATTTTTAGTATCCGGCGAGACCCACCATCAATAACAACCGGACCGACTACGAACCCCAGTTTTAAATACTGCGGCAACTATAGACGGCTTTACATGCCGCAAGCACTACTTTCAGGATTGTTTTCCGACGCTTTCCTTACTGGAACATTTAAAGCGTACCCGAATAGTACGTTCGCAATCTTGTGAAAACACCCGATCAGGACGGGGTTGGAAATATCACCGCTCCCCCGACCCCGCCTCTCATGACCTCTCAACAGCCCTGAAGAGTCACGGGTTAATACCCTGCTTGACGAAACATGTGTCGGCTGGTCTCATGTTCCTAATATATGCATTCCAATAAAACGACACAAAAAGAACACATCTGTGTGACTCCATCCTTATCATTTGTTGGTGATCATTCATATCACACTGACTTGTTGTGGGCATCTGACTTTGCTTATGACTTATTGTTAGTAACTATAGACACAGTGTCATTATATACATCCATCAGACACGAAATAGGCTTGGAAGCATGTATGTTCTTCTTGAAACAACGTAGCATCACTGAACGAAAAGATTCAGAAATGCTGATCAAAACAATCGAAATTTGCTTAACCAACAATGTCTTTATATTCAACAAAGAATTATTCAAACAATGTTGTGGCACAGCAATGGGCATTTCATTTTCTCCCAATTTTGCCAACATCACAATGGGATGGTGGGAGAGAGAAGTGGTTTGGGACTCTGAGAATCAAGATATACTGGATCAAATAGTGTTATGGGTCAGATTTATAGACAATCTATTTCTGATTTGATCTGATGATTATCGACAGTTTTGGGAAATCTCTCTTTAAGAAACAATACTCTTCCCATGTTAGCAAACCTGCCTCTTCCCATTCCTTCAGTCTTGCTATATTTGTGTTGTTGGCCAAGTCCGTTAGGAAATTTCTTTGTTTGAATGTGAACCAAAAAAACAAACAAAGAAATTTCCTAACGGACTGAGCCAACGACACAAATATAATCATTTGCCCCGAAGATAAAGGGGGCAATATTGTGCTTTGGCCTAAAGATCTATACATTAGGGAGGCACAGATATCAATTGGATGATGGACAATTTTATCTACCGGTAAAAAACTAGTGTGTACAATAATAGTATCACTGATATATGGGCAAGACTGAAGGAATGGGAAGAGGCAGGTTTTCTAACATTGGAAGAGTATTGTTTCTTAAAGAGAGATTTCCCAAAACTGTCGATATTATATCTCCTCCCTAAAGTTCATAAGAACCCCACTTTGCTACCAGGGAGACCCATCGTATCTTCGATTGGTAGCGCCCTAGAAAATTTATCCAAATACGTTGATTTCTTTTTAAGGGAATATGTGATCTCGTTACCCTCATATGTGAGAGACAGTACTGATTTCATGTGTAAACTGCAGAATGTAATATGGGAACCCACTGATCTGCTCATTACAATGGACGTGAACTCCTTGTATACTATCATTGACCACAAGGATGGCATACAAGCGAGTCGCCATTACCTCCAAAAAAGATCCATACAATATCGAGACCACACAAACATGATACTAGAAATGATGCTGTTATGTCTTACAGGTAACATCTTCATGTTTAATGGGAATCTCTTCCAACAGATCCATGGCACCGCTATGGGCACATGTTTTGCGCCAAGCTCTGCCAACCTCTTCCTAGGAAAGTGGGAGGAGGAGATCAGATCTGACCACACTTTGAACTTGTATTTTTCAAAAGTAAAAGTGTGGCTCAGATATATCGATGATTTGTTCGTTATATGGACAGGAGGTGAAACCATGGCTAAAGAATTCATTAACATCTTAAACACCAACAACTTAAACATTACCCTAACGAACAAAATCAGTGGTACCACAATAGAGTTCCTAGATCTCCAAATAACACCTGAGCAAAATACCCTGACCACCAGTCTATACAGAAAAAGTACAGCTGGTAATACACTTCTGCACGCCCTCAGCAGCCATCCAGACACTCTCAAATATAGTATTCCTTATGGAGAGCTGCTGAGGGCGAAAAGAAACTGTAGTACACTATCTGCTTTTGAGAAAGAGATGGATATCATGATGTCCAGATTTAAAGAGAGTGGGTACCCTGAATGAGTATTGAAAAAAGCAAGAGAGAGAGTTTTAAATGTAGACCGTGATTCTCTGTTGAATCCAAATAATGACACCCAGTCTCAAATAACGAACCAAGACTCTGAAGGTACACTAAGGACAATATTGACTTTTAACAGTAATTCCAAAGAGATATCTAAGATATAGATCGACAAATGGGATGTACTGCTCAGTGACCCCATCATCGGTCCAAGTATACCACGCAGGCATCAAATCACCTATAGAAAAGGCTGAAGCATAAAAAATATTATTTTTTTTTTATTTTTTTTTCTCTGTTGTCCTCATATTTGCCCTTGGAAACCAAACAATAACGATCAGTTAGAGGGGATAACTAAGACACTGATCCAGATTAACTGAGGGGGACTTTCTTGGATCCTACCGGGGTATCCCGCAGTGCCAAGCATCAACACCTCAATGATCGAAGAATGGTACCAACTGGACTAGCGTACTGCTCAATACAACCCAGATTGTAACCGATGTCGCCCTAGTTGGGTATGTATAAAAGGCGAGGATCGAATAAACGACCCAACAGGCAGCGAAATCATAGGACATGGGGAAAAAAAAAACCCATTACCAATTCAAAAGCAGCCAAAATCTTCTCTTGTGTTGGTTACCTTCTCTAGCCATGTCTAATTTAGACATCTGTAGCATTGCTGCACACCAATCGGTAAAAAGAGGGTGTGTCTTATCTTTCCACCGTCTGCATATTTCTCTTCTGGCTAGCAAACAACTATAGAAGACCAATTTTTTACACATGCCGTCGAGCTCTGGTATAATACCAAAGAAAATTAACATGGGACTAGGGTTAACTTGCGAGCCTATTGCTAACGAGAGAGAAGCACAGATTTCATTCCAAAATATTGATATAAACGGACACTCAAAAAACATATGGATATCTGATGCTGCTACCAAGCCACATCTAGGGCATGCCACCTGATCATTATTGGGGAACTTTGATAGACGCAATGGAGAGTAATACACCCTATGCAGAGTAAACAAGTGGTTGCGACGGAGCCAAGATGGTTTAACAATCTCACCCAAAATCCTAAATGATTTTATCCACAGGCCTTCCACGTCGGTGTCGGAGATAAAGGTTTTCCAAAGCGAAAGGGGTAACAGAAACTCACCATCAGTCTCATCCAGAATAAGATTGTACCAAAATGTAATCTCTTTTTTGAAGGGTGGTTTATCCATCAGGTGAGTTACTAAATTACGCTCGATACCTATTTTAAACCTACCCCTTCCTTGGCTATAGGCCTGTGACCAACTCTGAATTTGGAGATATTTAAATCGTGAAAAACAAGTTCCTATAGTTAGGCTCAGCGTCTCCCATGTGAGTAAAGTTCCTTCAACAAATAGATCCCCCCATGATGAAAGTCCGGCTGCCCTAATTGGGAGAGCTAAACTATCTAAGAGCCAAGACGGTGCTCCTGGGGAATCCCAAAGTGGGGCCCTACTTGAATAGTAATCCAATTTGAGTGTTCGTCTTAGACTAGCCCATGTTCTAGCCATGTCTCTTAAAACCTTTAGTTTGACCTTCTTGACATACTTAGGGTCGCCAAATTTTAATAGAAAATTCGTCGGCCCGGTTTTTTCCCCCCTTAGAAGTGCTGAAAATAGTTTCCCACAGCCAGCATTATTAGGGGCCTTTAAGAGCATCCTGATATGTGAGAGTTGGAAGGCCCATCCATAAAATTGCAAGTCTGGTGCTGCAAGGCCTCCTTTTTCTCGACGACGTCTAATCTTCTTCCAAGATAGTCTAGGCGTATGACTGTTCCATATGAATCTATTTATTTCGGTTTGAAGTTTGGCAATCAAGGATGAATCAAAAAAAAGAGGGATTGTATTGAATAGGTATGTGATCTTGGGCAAAATGGTCATTTTGACCAGGTTAGACCTGCCTATTAGGGAAATAGGGAGAGCAGACCATAATCTCATCGATCTTCGAGCCACCTTAGCTACTTCAGCAAAGTTTAAGGGGACAATCTTATTGATGTCAGTATGGATGTTTAACCCGAGATATCTGAGGGTAGAGCTGGGCTGTACTCCTACAGTCGGTACAGGATGATTCCAAACCATGATATCAGTTTTGGATGCATTTACTTCATATCGGGATATAGCCCCGAATTCTTCCGCAATAGATATAACGGTAGGAAAGGACGAGCTCAGCTCGGATGAAAAAATAAGAACATCATCCGCATACAATGCTACTTTCTTCTCCCATCCTTCAAAAATAAAAGGTTTTATATTAGAGTTATCCCGAATTAACTGAGCAAAAGGTTCAATATATAAATCAAACAAAAGTGGTGAGAGAGGACACCCCTGACGAGTTCCTCGCGAGATGTTAAATGGCTCAGTAAGTTCACCGTTAACCAGTAGTGAGGCAGAAGGGCTTTTATATAGTAACTTAATAGCTCGCCTAAAGTTATCACCTAAGTTAAACTTACTCAACACTTCCTCTAGATAAACCCAGTTTACCCTATCGAAAGCTTTTGTTGCATCAAGGGTAAAAACTGCTAAAGGTAGAGATGCTAATGTGGCCATGTCTATTGCTCCGATAAGGTCGTAAGTCAATTCATAGAGTTGCCTTCCTTTTACAAATCCCTTCTGGTCGACATGTAAAATGTTGTTTGCAACTTCCCCCAATCTGTTTGCGAGGACCGATGTAAAGAGTTTATAATCTGTACTAAGAATTGAGATCGGCCTGTATGACCCACAGCTAGTTGTAGGTTTACCGGGTTTTAAAATCAAGGTTATAGAGGCCCTATCCCAGGATGCAGGAGGTAAGGCACCATCGACTAGGATACTGTTAAAGAGGTCTGTTAGATGGGCAAGAATTATA
Organism: Lissotriton vulgaris; assembly: GCF_964263255.1. Taxonomy (NCBI): domain Eukaryota; kingdom Metazoa; phylum Chordata; class Amphibia; order Caudata; family Salamandridae; genus Lissotriton; species Lissotriton vulgaris. Next base: position 1,290,154,863 of record NC_141689.1, on the reverse strand, counting down.
GGGCACAAAATTTTATATATTTCGGAGGGTAGCCCGTCGGGACCTGCAGCTTTATTTTTTTTACTTTTAGAGATGGCAAGGTTTACTTCCTCCTGTGTAAAAGGGCGATTTAAGGAAATCCTTTGTTCTAAATTTAAGGACGGAAGAGATATACCAGTTAGCCAGTCCCTTGCTTGACTAGATTGTACCCTCTTATCCTCTTGATATATATCCGTGAAGAAACTTTTAAAAGCTCCACTGATTTCCTCATCTGTAGAGAATAATAGGTGAAAGGAGGTTTAAGGAAGAAATGTGCCTCCATTATTACTAAAGAAGTAAGTAAATCACCTATTTCCCAAACCCCGGAATCAAAAGATACTCCCCCCCGCCTCTGAAGTTCTCACAGCCACCACTATTACTGATGTCGGGGAGCTGGATTGCACAATTAATGGAGTGAGGGGTCCAGGGTTAAAGGGACTAGATGCTGATATTGACGCTGACATTGTTACTATTTCTGCCACTAATACAGCTGGAATAGAGAATAAAAAACTATCAACTTACTTAACAGGTCAGGTTAAGGTAAAGCGTTCATATACCCCTAAAACAGCCAAAACTAAATCAAAGACCTTGGTCTCTACCTCTAAAATAACTCCCTCATTGCGTTCCTACTTTAAAGTGGTCCCCCAAGTGCTGCGGTTAGGGAATAGCCCCCCCTCCCCCTTTCGGGGTCGGAAGGAAGGTGATACTGTTCTTGAAACTCGGAAGGCTGCTAAATTGGTGTTAGGTTCCCCTATTGAGGATATGGAGAGTGCAGCGAGTACAAACGCCCTTACAAACAGTAATATGGTTATCCATAATAACATTGATAAGGGCATGGAAGCTAATGACCATCAATTGCTCTCCCCTACATTAGGAGAGGTTAGTCAAGTGGGGCTTGTCGATTGTCAGACCCCTATTAATTTGGAGCAGGCTATGCCTTCTGTGTCTTCACTGGTTCTGTTCAATCCCTTAGCCCCACCACTACCGCTTGCTCCTCCGAGCATAGCAGCAGGGCTAAACCTGCAGTCAATACTTCAAGAAGCAGGCTCTATAGCTTCTACTAGGAATCAGGAAGATCCTAGCTCTTTCCAGGATACCACCCAAGCCTTGAATAGTGATCTGGTGTCCACACTGCAGGCCTCTTTCCAGACAATGTTTACATCTTTGGTGGCAGATATTAAAAAGGGGTTTGAGACTTCCGCATCCAATCAAGCTGATATTCGATGTTACTGTCAATCACTTGGCAGTAAGCTAGGTGATCTTACTACTAGAACGGAAACACTTGAAGATTCTGTCGCGGAAGTGAATATTAACCTGAGCGCCACAAAAACTGAACTAACAAACCTCAGACAAGAAAATCAGAGTTTGTCCGATAGGATGGAGACTTTGGAAAATCATGCACGGAGGAACAATTTACGAATTCTGAATATTCCCGAGGAGAAAGAGGGCTCTGACATTAAACAATTCGTGGTCTCCCTGGTAAAGGAAGCGTTAAGACTGGACCTGTCTGAGCAAGAAATAGCTCTGGACATCCAGCGCATTCACAGAGAGCCTTTTCGAAAGAATCCTCAGAGAACTAAACCCAGAAAAGTTTTGGTCAACTTTCTTACCTACTCCCTTAAAGAAACCATTCTGAATATAGCATTGAAACAGAAGGTGGTAAATGCTAAGGGGTTTAACTTCCAGATCAGATCAGACCTGTCTAGGATAACGCTTGATAGACAGTGGGAGCTGGGTAAGAGGTTGGAAGCGTTCAGGAGTCAGGGGGCCGTAGCCCAGTTGGTCTTCCCTGCGGCACTAAGAGTAATGTATAAGAACACAATGCACAACATAAGAACAGTGCAGGCCGCAGATGAATTCCTCTTAAGTATGGGTAGAAGGTCGGAGTCTCCTAAGTAGTTTCGGTCTACTTTTCTATACTATCTGCTTCTCTGTTTATACTGTGTTTATACTAGTTACTTTTCTATTTCCCTTGTCTGATCTCAGTGGAGTCTTTGAGGCTTGCTTAGATTATCTCGTAAAGGGTTTAAGATTCTACTCCTTGTATTGAGTTAAAGAGACTAAATACTCTAAATACAAGAATAAATACAATAATACAATAATATGGGAGGTATAGAGTACACAGTGAAATGCATATGTGCAAGAAAAAAGGGATGGAAAGGGGGAAGAAAGAAGAAGGGTAAAAGAAAGGGAAAAAAAGGGAAAAAAAGATAAAGAAAAAAAAAAAAAAGGGGAAAGAAGAAAGGAACAGAAAAAAAAAAAAAAGAACTCTTTATCTCCTGTCAAAAGGTTTTTCTCAAACTGGGTAATAATATTATATCTACTCACGATTCACTTTTCCACTTTTGATTCTCTTTAGGTCTTTCCTCCAAATTTTGGCACTTTGTCGGTGGTGGCGGGGGTCCATAGCGGGGTGCTATCTCTCTGGTTAATCCAGATAGATAGAGTAGGGGTTTCCCACGGGTGGGGGGTCTGGGGGGGGGAGGGGGGGTAGGGGGCGGGGAAAAAGCAAAATTTGTCCTCTTAAATGTCCTTTAAAACAGTTCTTGGAGGGGAAAATTATGAATATGTACAATTCATTATCCATAGATTGGCAGTATTGGCCCTTGGTTCTGGTAATTCAGTTTCAGTATAATGCATAATATACGCATTTTATCCTGGAACACTAATGGTCTCCGCACTACCCCAAGAAGGAACATTATCATGCAATATTTACGAGATTCTGTTGCACAAGTATTAGTGCTCCAGGAGACACACTTGGCAGAGATTGAAATGCAAAATCTGCTGTGTAAGAACAAATGGATAGACTTTGGGGTCATTACTTCACAAACTTCACACATTAGGGGGGTGGCCATTCTTTTTAAAAAATCTATCAAGGCAAGGCTAATTTCTAAACAGGTAGATCCTTACGGTAGATGGGCAATAGCTTCTGTTATTGCTTTGGGCTCAGCATTCACGATAGTAGGGTATTACGGCCCTAACCAGGACAATCCATCTGTTCTAACCACACTTTTTTCGCAATTGTACCTATTCCCAGAACCAGTTATCTTGGCAGGCGATTATAACATAGTATTGGACCCAGTATTGGATAAGTCACCCTCTAATAGGGCTAAATCTCTATCCAAAACTAGGATGTATTTACTAAATAACATGAAAGCATTGAATTACATTGATATTTGGAGGAAACTCCATGGGTCTCAAAGGGGGGTGACATTTAAGAATTTTAAATTTCACCACCAGTCTCGGATAGATTTTATATTGATTAGCCATATCTTAGTTAAACAGGTAAAATCAATCTCTCATTTACCTTTTCATCTTTCTGACCACACTGCCATCCTTCTTGAGCTTGACGCTGCTCCTAGGCCCTCTTTAAGAAATTGGTCTTTTGATAGATCAATTCTAGCTTCATCCAATATTGTAGAAGCATTAATACAGGAATCTAAGTCCTTTTGGGAGATTAATCAGGGGACTGCCTTACCCGGGATCACCTGGGATGCTTTTAAAGCAACACTAAGGGGTTATTTAACCAACTTATCCTCACATAAAAATAAGACCTACAGGGATGCAGTAGCCTCGCTTGAATTAGGGATCGCAGGCCTTCAAGAAGAGATTGATCTAAACCTAGGGTCCCCATTAGTGGAGCTGCAAGATAGATTAAAGGTCTTGAAAGGAGATCTCTCCTCAGTTCTAAATGCTCGGGTCTTAGAGAGATGGGAGGCTAGTAAGTTGGCCCACTTTGAATATGGGGAAGGTGCCGGGAAGCTCCTGGCCTGGAAGGCTAAGACAGATAGGGTCCGAAACATAAAAGATATTATTGTCCATAATGACATCACAGCAAAAAAGACAATAAATGATCACCAACTTAAAGGCTTCTATCCCTGTGGGCACTGCAAAGCCTGTTGTACCAGGTGTATGATAAAAAGTGTCTCTATCCCCGGTCAAAATACCCCCAAAAACATTGAACAATTCCTGACATGCAGTTCCACCTTCTGTGTGTATGTACTGATGTGCCCATGCAAAATGAAATACGTGGGCAGTACCACCCTTATGACCAAAAAAAGAGTTCTTGAACATATGCGGGCCATTAAGAACAAAGACCCCCATTACCCCATAGGGTACGAGAATTGGACTGTTGTAATTATTCGTGACCATCTACCCCCTTCTTTCCAAGGGTCCTGTTTAATCAGATAAGAATTTGCACCTATATGATTTTGGTTTAGGTTTCTTTTCACTTTGTCTTCTCTTTATTGACACAAGCTCGGTCCCGTAGGTACTGTTTATGTAATATGACGGCCTCTTATATATAGATTGTATAATCTGTATATAGGTAATGTACCCATTTGATTTATAAGTACATCTTAGAGGATCCATAGCACTACACAGAATACAGATATCCTTATTTACAACCAGTATGACAACCAGAATAATAACTATGGGTTGTCTACATTCTATGCATGTATATATGAACAGCTTACACAAATGTAAATATATGTAAAATAGGGATCACAAAGGCACTATGTCGAGAGAATGTACACTCCTTACATGTATATATTTGTATCTGTAAATATATGTATATATGTACATATGTACAGTGGTTATATATAATGACCAAGTAAACATGTTGTTAGGAATTAAAGACCTTGACATGCGAGATTGCTGGTATGTGGTCTTTTGCCCAGTTCCCTAAAACTAAAGGACAACTATTTCTTTTAAGACCCTCCTTTAACAGAGAAAAGAGGCACGGCAGAACGTAGCCGTTGCTTGGCTTACTGTTCCGGTACCACGCCCCCTCTTCACTTCCTGGTTCCTTGCTCGAGTCCTCCGTGGCGTCCTTCGGATTTCTTCGAGTGTTCCTGGACCCTTTCCTTCCTGTATTCACTCATCCCCTGGCCCTGCAGCAGCTAGCTGGTCTGTTACTCTGTGATAGTGTTTTTGCCGGACTTCGGCATTTCTTGGTTTTTACGCGAGTGTGTTATCGCGACTACCCTTACTTTCCTCACGCATTTTGCGGGCGTTTGTTTGCTCGTTTTCTTTTCTTGGCTTCTGCTGTATGAATGGTACTTACCCTGCATTTTTCAGTTGTTTATTGTCTCCTGTGAGAGTGAGCGCTCCGCCCTTACCTTCTTTTAGGGCCGGGTGTCTCTCCTCGTGAGTGTGTGCTGCTCCGCTGTTTACGCCCAGAACAGCCGGCCGGTGCTCCTCATTCCCCTCATTTAGTTTTTGGTTGTGTCCGGTGTGTATGTCCTTCGAGAGTTCTACTCCTCATACCCAGAAACTGAGTATCCTGCTTACCTTTACTGAACTCTTCGATAAAGCCCACCTGACCTACAGTTGGGGTAAGCACACCTGTAAAATCACGCATGTCAATGTCTCCTGTATGAAGGTTAGTGAATTAAGGAGATTTTATGTGTATTGCATATTTTGTTTTCTAGCCTGGACATCTACCTGTGACTCCTGCTGTACCCTGCCGACCCCCTCGTATGAGGAGAGTGGTGGACACTCCTTGGATAATTCCCTCATACTTTTAGGGGACAGTAGACAGGAGTGTGTATAATTTGCATTCTTGCTTCTGTGTCCTGGAGGTGTAGGGATTCTTCTTCACTCCCGTGGAAATTGGTTATTCGCCTGACACATGTATCTTGGTATCCTTCACAAATGTATATTCCTTTCAAAGATGGCCACCATAGTAGGACTTGTTCACTAGTTAACAAACTTTTAGTCCTTTGTCTATGTCGTATACCTATGTAGGGAACTCCTGTTCTAATATGCAAGTGTGTGAACAAGACAGCTTTTGCTGTTGAAATGCGTTACTTTGCTGGAATAAAACTGCAGTGATACTTATCCTGAGTGCGAGCTTTTCCTGTGAAGGATTATTGTGTGGTACGAATTTACCGAGTGATCCGCTCGGTGTTGCGCTCGCCATCTGCCAATGGGCCCTGGACTTCAGTAACGGTTTGTTGTTTTTAGATATATAAATATATATATATATATATATATATATATATATATATATATATATATATATACAAGCTCACTCCCTCCCGGTCCCGGGTGAAAAATAACGACAGCACTCGTGGGGATTTCGTTATTGGCAGCTTTACTCGCACAACAGACGCGTTTCGGAAGCAACGCTCCCTTCCTCAATGTTTACATCGAAATGCGCGTACTGGCGCCATTTTTATTTCAACATTACAAACAACACATGTTGGTTGGTATAGAGAGAGGACTGACGCAGAAGCGCCATTTTGCTATTACATAAAATCACTGTATTAGCATAAATGAAAATAAAACACATTAGTTTAGTGAGTTTCAAACAAAATATACAAACTACTCATATTTCTTAACGTGTAGTTTAGCAACACAATTGTGCCGTGGATCGGCAAATAACCCTCTCCTAAATGCAGTGGGTAATGGACAGTGATCTCGCCGTGGATCGGCTTGTGGCAACTCGAAGGTTGCCTTTTAGATTTCCAAAAACCCAATGTCTTGATTCAATCCCCAACAGTGTTGAATGTTGATTAACAAAAAGTTTACCCAAGGTTAAAAATTAAACCATAATCCAGAAGTTACCAAGAGTGTACAATTGTCATATGTATGGTGCCATGATAGTGAAAAAGCTCTTAATTCATCCTAGAGCACCCCAATACACAGAAAGAAAAAATTGTGGAAACTAGAATCCTCAAGCTGTAATATCATCAAGATAGTCCCCACTACGGATACTGCAATATTGGCTATTTAACTCCCTAAATGCACAGTAAGTTCCTCCCCACTGTTGAGTCCCAAAGGGGCCTTAGTCTGGCAGTCTATAATATACCGGGATTCCAACCTACGAAGTTTCTGTAGTTTATCCCCGCCCCTGATGTTTTCAGAAATTGCGTCTAAGCAAAAGTATTGCAACAGATTCCGGTCGCTCTTGTGTTTAATTGAAAAATGTCTTGCGACCGGGTATGTAAAGTCTCTGTTGACTATGGCTCGCATATGTTCTAGAATACGCAATTTCACGGGGTTGATCGTGCTGCCTATGTATCTAAGCCCACAAGGGCAGAGGAGGCAATAAACTGCAAATGGGGAAGAACAGGTAAGAAATTGATTGATCTTCCTCTTCTTTTTACAGCCCACCAGTTCGTAAGAAAAAACCCTTTTACTATTGGCACAGGCCTTACAACGGCCACAAGGGAAAAACCCTTTTACATCCCTCAGTTTCCCTGTACGTGTGGGGGTTGGTGACAAGTGACTATGTACCAAGGTATCCCTCAGCGAACGTGCTCTTCTAAAGGTGATGAGGGGATTTTTGGGGATATCATTCCCAATAATGTTGTCTTTCTGCAATATGTGCCAATGTCTTCTCAGGATGTTTCTCAAGTCTTGACAGTCTTGGGAATATGGTGTTATCATCCTGAATTTATTAGTATCATTTGAGGGGTTGTTATTCTTTTTGAACAGAGTCTGTCTGGGTAGTGTCCTTACTCTGTCTAATGTTGTGCATAACATCTGCCTGTTATACCCCCTGGCTTCGAATCTGTCAATGCTATCTCGGGCTACACGTTCAAAGTCGTCATTTGCAGAGCAATTCCTTTTTAACCGCAGGAGCTCTCCATAAGGTATGCTCCTGATGAGTTTCTGAGGGTGATTGCTTGACGCGTGTAGCGTGCTATTCCCTGCCGTGGGCTTCCTATAGAGGGAGGTCTGAATCTTATTGTCCACCACTTCAATTTTCAGATCAAGATACACAGCCTCACTCACACTAGCATGGCCAGTAAAGGTGAGGTTACAATTGTTATCATTTAACACTTTGACATATTGCCAGGCAGTCTCAACAGAACCCTTCCATACTATACACAAATCGTCAATATAACGATACCATGCGACGATACGGTCTGACCACTGTCGTCTGTCGGGGCCCCAGGCCTCCTGCTCCTCCCACCAGCCCACGAATAAATTCGCGTAGCTGGGGGCGAAGCAGGAACCCATGGCGGTACCAGACAGCTGTCTAAACAAATCATCCTGAAATAAAAAGATGTTGTTAAATAAACAGAATGCAATTAGCTCCATCAGCATAACGTTATGTTGGGCATATTTCAGTGGTCTTTTCTCTAGGAAATACTTTATCGCCTGCATTCCATGTGCATGTTCGATGCTCGTGTAGAGACTTGTAATGTCAAGGGTCAATAGAGTATAGCCTGGTTGCCACTCGATTGCTTCGATCTTTTGGATGAAGTCCGCTGTGTCTCGGATATAGGACTTTAGACTCAAAACCATTTCAAACAGGAAATAGTCCAGAAATTTGGACAGATTCTCAGTTAGGCTGCCCATTGATGAAATAATTGGGCGCCCTGGTGGTTTGTCCATCCTTTTATGTACTTTGGGTAAGTAATAAAAGGTGGGGGTGATGGGGTGTGTGGTTTTCAAGAAGAGATACTCTTCAATGTCAAGCATCTGTTTATCATGCCATTTTTTCAATAGTCCATGCAGTTCTACGATACTGGATTGGTATCTTTGTTTGGTAGTCAATTCATAGCAAGACTTGTCCTGCAACTGACGCATTGCTTCTTGGACGTACTCTGCTCGTGAGAGTATGACAACATTGCCCCCTTTATCTGAGGGTTTACAGATTATTGATGTGTCATCCGCCAAGGTCTTTATGGCTAATCGTTGTGTAATAGTTAAGTTTGGTTGACGTCCACAGGGTTTCTGATGTAATCGCATGCGTCTAAGATCCCTAATGACCAGTTCTGAAAAAGTGTCAATCATGTCGGTCTGTGTGGGTGGAACAAACCTGGATTTTAATTTGAGTCCACTAGTAGGAGCCTCCTGTTCGATATCCACCGCCTGTAATCTCTGGGTCAGGCTGTCTGATGGTACGGGTATCGAATCTGCTGCGCTCTCCAGACGCAATTCTTCCAACAGTTCCAAAGTGGTCAACTCATTCACTTTCAGTAGGTCAGTGTCTTTGTGCAAACCAACATCGGATGAAGCCAAGATAATTCGATCCCGATACAAAGACACTGACCTACTGAAAGTGAATGAGTTGACCACTTTGGAACTGTTGGAAGAATTGCGTCTGGAGAGCGCAGCAGATTCGATACCCGTACCATCAGACAGCCTGACCCAGAGATTACAGGCGGTGGATATCGAACAGGAGGCTCCTACTAGTGGACTCAAATTAAAATCCAGGTTTGTTCCACCCACACAGACCGACATGATTGACACTTTTTCAGAACTGGTCATTAGGGATCTTAGACGCATGCGATTACATCAGAAACCCTGTGGACGTCAACCAAACTTAACTATTACACAACGATTAGCCATAAAGACCTTGGCGGATGACACATCAATAATCTGTAAACCCTCAGATAAAGGGGGCAATGTTGTCATACTCTCACGAGCAGAGTACGTCCAAGAAGCAATGCGTCAGTTGCAGGACAAGTCTTGCTATGAATTGACTACCAAACAAAGATACCAATCCAGTATCGTAGAACTGCATGGACTATTGAAAAAATGGCATGATAAACAGATGCTTGACATTGAAGAGTATCTCTTCTTGAAAACCACACACCCCATCACCCCCACCTTTTATTACTTACCCAAAGTACATAAAAGGATGGACAAACCACCAGGGCGCCCAATTATTTCATCAATGGGCAGCCTAACTGAGAATCTGTCCAAATTTCTGGACTATTTCCTGTTTGAAATGGTTTTGAGTCTAAAGTCCTATATCCGAGACACAGCGGACTTCATCCAAAAGATCGAAGCAATCGAGTGGCAACCAGGCTATACTCTATTGACCCTTGACATTACAAGTCTCTACACGAGCATCGAACATGCACATGGAATGCAGGCGATAAAGTATTTCCTAGAGAAAAGACCACTGAAATATGCCCAACATAACGTTATGCTGATGGAGCTAATTGCATTCTGTTTATTTAACAACATCTTTTTATTTCAGGATGATTTGTTTAGACAGCTGTCTGGTACCGCCATGGGTTCCTGCTTCGCCCCCAGCTACGCGAATTTATTCGTGGGCTGGTGGGAGGAGCAGGAGGCCTGGGGCCCCGACAGACGACAGTGGTCAGACCGTATCGTCGCATGGTATCGTTATATTGACGATTTGTGTATAGTATGGAAGGGTTCTGTTGAGACTGCCTGGCAATATGTCAAAGTGTTAAATGATAACAATTGTAACCTCACCTTTACTGGCCATGCTAGTGTGAGTGAGGCTGTGTATCTTGATCTGAAAATTGAAGTGGTGGACAATAAGATTCAGACCTCCCTCTATAGGAAGCCCACGGCAGGGAATAGCACGCTACACGCGTCAAGCAATCACCCTCAGAAACTCATCAGGAGCATACCTTATGGAGAGCTCCTGCGGTTAAAAAGGAATTGCTCTGCAAATGACGACTTTGAACGTGTAGCCCGAGATAGCATTGACAGATTCGAAGCCAGGGGGTATAACAGGCAGATGTTATGCACAACATTAGACAGAGTAAGGACACTACCCAGACAGACTCTGTTCAAAAAGAATAACAACCCCTCAAATGATACTAATAAATTCAGGATGATAACACCATATTCCCAAGACTGTCAAGACTTGAGAAACATCCTGAGAAGACATTGGCACATATTGCAGAAAGACAACATTATTGGGAATGATATCCCCAAAAATCCCCTCATCACCTTTAGAAGAGCACGTTCGCTGAGGGATACCTTGGTACATAGTCACTTGTCACCAACCCCCACACGTACAGGGAAACTGAGGGATGTAAAAGGGTTTTTCCCTTGTGGCCGTTGTAAGGCCTGTGCCAATAGTAAAAGGGTTTTTTCTTACGAACTGGTGGGCTGTAAAAAGAAGAGGAAGATCAATCAATTTCTTACCTGTTCTTCCCCATTTGCAGTTTATTGCCTCCTCTGCCCTTGTGGGCTTAGATACATAGGCAGCACGATCAACCCCGTGAAATTGCGTATTCTAGAACATATGCGAGCCATAGTCAACAGAGACTTTACATACCCGGTCGCAAGACATTTTTCAATTAAACACAAGAGCGACCGGAATCTGTTGCAATACTTTTGCTTAGACGCAATTTCTGAAAACATCAGGGGCGGGGATAAACTACAGAAACTTCGTAGGTTGGAATCCCGGTATATTATAGACTGCCAGACTAAGGCCCCTTTGGGACTCAACAGTGGGGAGGAACTTACTGTGCATTTAGGGAGTTAAATAGCCAATATTGCAGTATCCGTAGTGGGGACTATCTTGATGATATTACAGCTTGAGGATTCTAGTTTCCACAATTTTTTCTTTCTGTGTATTGGGGTGCTCTAGGATGAATTAAGAGCTTTTTCACTATCATGGCACCATACATATGACAATTGTACACTCTTGGTAACTTCTGGATTATGGTTTAATTTTTAACCTTGGGTAAACTTTTTGTTAATCAACATTCAACACTGTTGGGGATTGAATCAAGACATTGGGTTTTTGGAAATCTAAAAGGCAACCTTCGAGTTGCCACAAGCCGATCCACGGCGAGATCACTGTCCATTACCCACTGCATTTAGGAGAGGGTTATTTGCCGATCCACGGCACAATTGTGTTGCTAAACTACACGTTAAGAAATATGAGTAGTTTGTATATTTTGTTTGAAACTCACTAAACTAATGTGTTTTATTTTCATTTATGCTAATACAGTGATTTTATGTAATAGCAAAATGGCGCTTCTGCGTCAGTCCTCTCTCTATACCAACCAACATGTGTTGTTTGTAATGTTGAAATAAAAATGGCGCCAGTACGCGCATTTCGATGTAAACATTGAGGAAGGGAGCGTTGCTTCCGAAACGCGTCTGTTGTGCGAGTAAAGCTGCCAATAACGAAATCCCCACGAGTGCTGTCGTTATTTTTCACCCGGGACCGGGAGGGAGTGAGCTTGTATGTTTCCAGCGCGAAGCTCTGACGCGCCTTGACCTGCACCCGCTGCGAGAGTGCCTCCGTAATTTGGAGCAGTGAGCTTGGATATATATATATATATATATATATATATGTCATGTTATGTTATGTTATGTTATGTTATGTTATGTTATTTATATAATTTTCTATAGCGCACGGCTGCCCTAGCAAAGGGGCGTCCTGGCGCTTGCACCAAATGAGGAGAGAGGACTGCTGCAGATGTTGGTTGCAACTTACATAAAATAACATTTTTAGCAGAAGAGTTGGGTTTTTATAGCTATCCTAAAGGACAGAAGATCATTCAGACTGCGGATCTGGGGAGGTACGGCATTCCAAAGCTTGGCTGCCAAGTAACAGAAGGATCGGCCGCCCATCCATGCCAGCTTGACACCGGGGACGACTGCGAGATTCTCTCCTTCCGAGCGCAAAGTGCGATGAGGTGTATACGGTGTTAATACTGAACTTAGCATGGGTGGAGAAGAGGTTTTCAGGATTTTGAAAGCAAGACTTAGGGTCTTAAAGTGCATCCTCTTCTCTACTGGAAGCCAGTGGAGTTTGATTAGCGTACTTGCCACTGATTGATGCCGAGGGAGACCAGTCAAGGCTCTTGCTGCTGCATTCTGGACTCATTGTAGTCTTGCTTTCTCAGCTATGTTTACCCCTTGCATAGTCCAGCCGGGAGAGGATGGCTGCCTGCACTACGAGTTGGCGCGTCTGTGGGTCGAAGAACTTAAGGATCGGCTTAAGGTTGCGTAAGATCCCAAAGCACGTGGCAGCAACCTTTTTGGTCTGAAGAGTGAAGTTAAGAGGGGAATCCACCCATACTCCAAGGTTTTTCACATGGCTTTTAGGCTCGGGCAATTTGCCAAGTGACTCCGGCCACCATTTGTCACCCCAGGCCACCGCCTCTTTTCCCACCACCAGTACCTCCGTCTTACCAGCGTTAAGCTGAAGGAAGTTAGATGTCATCCAGCTGATTATGTCGGTGAGACTCTGTTTGATGTTCTGTGCACTCAGCCCATCTTCATCCCTTAATGTCACCACTAGCTGGGTGTCATCAGCATAGGATACCAATAACAACCCCCCTCTCCTGGCTACCTCCACCAGTGGTTGGACATATAGGTTAAATAGAGTAGGGCTGAATGCTGAACCCTGGGGGACTCCTTGTCCGATGGAGTGCTCTTTAGAGAGAAATGGGGGGATAGAAACCCTGAACGATCTCTCAGAGAGGAATGCTTTAAGCCAATTAAGGGCTTGTCCCGATATTCCTGCCTCCTCTAGCCTGAACAGGAACACCTTGTGTGATACAGTATCGAAGGCAGCACTGAGATCTAACAGAATCAGTGCTGCCGTCTCGCCAGAATCTAAAATGGCCCGGAGATGCTCCGTCACACTCAGGAGAGCTGTTTCGGTGCTGTGGCCTGCACGGAATCCATGCTGAGACCTGTCAAGGATAGAATTGGTCACAAGAAATTTTGTCAAGATGATATTGACATGAGACTCCGCCACTTTAGCTGGCCACGGAAGCAGCGATATAGTTCTAAAATTTTCAGGCAGAGTGGGATCTAGCGTAGGTTTTTTTATGACGGGGGAGACCCATGCCTGTTTCCACCTGGCGGGTATCTTAGCCGTGGAAAAGGACAAGTTAATGATATCCCGGAGAGGTCCCAGTACTGTCCAGTCTGCTGCTCTGAATTTTGCTGCTTTTAGGGGATCTGCAGGTGTGCCGGAGTTGATTTTATTGCAAAGTTTGAGCAAGTCCTCTTGGCTAAGCGCGGGTATGTTAGTGAGCTTGGGAGTGGCCATAGAGTCAGATACTTTACTGTGTGGTAATGCTGGAAAAGAGTTATAAATCTTCTGAATTTTATCCATGAAGAAAGATGCTAGATTCTCGCACAGCGTGAATGAAGGATTAGACTTGTCCACCTTTTTTTGGTACTGAGTTCTTTTAAAGATGGTTTTGGAGGCATTCTGACTGCTGCTAATCTCCTTCGTATAATATGCGGCTCGAGTTCTACAAATATTTTGATGGTAGTTTTTTTGTGCCTGGACGTAAAGGGCTTTAAACACGGGATCGTATTCTCTCCTCCATTTGCGCTCGGCGATTTTAAACTCTTTCTTAAGGGAGGAGAGCTCTTCATTGTACCAGGGGCTGGATTCCTGTGAGCGCGACCTAATCCATTTAGCTGGTATGAGGGCATCCAGAGCCTGATTAATCCAGCTGCAAAAGCCCTCATATCCCAGGATCAGATGAGCACTGGCTTTGAGGGGGTCAGCTATGAGTAGAGCATGAAGGTCTTCAAGGCGAAGTTTTCTCCACGGCCGCTTGAGCACTCGCTGTGCATCATTTATATTGGATGGTTTCCCCTTGGGAATTGTCATGATCACCAAACGGTGATCTGTCCAAGACATGGGGACAGGTGTTTCTACTGTTGTGTTGGTCAAATTGGAGAAAATGGGATCAAGAAGGTACCCTCCACTATGTGTGGGCCCCCTGACTAGCTGGCTAAGCTGGAATACAGCCAGATCAGCCAGTAGAGTACCTATCTTCTTGTCAGTGATAAGGTCAAAATGAATATTTAGATCTCCCACTATATTAAAATGTGCTGTTCCTGTCACCAGGGAACACACTTTGTCAAGGAGTGATTTTACGAAGCTATTATCTTGTCCCGGGGGTCTGTAAATCAGGATGCCCGCGAGAGTAAACTGTGGCTTAATTTTGACATTATACCGGGCAGATTCACTGCCTACAATGTCTAGTTTAGAAAATAGGCATGAGTAGTGGGACTTGGCTATCATCGCTATTCCTCCTCCCCTAGCTTGCCTGTTTAGCGTATATGTAGAATACCCTAAGGGGGTGGCTAGGTTGATGACCGAGTGCATGTCATCTTGCAACCAGGTTTCCGTGAGGAATAGGATATCTAAGGAGTGGTTAATTATTAGTTCGTGAATTTCCAAATGGTCTTTTTGTAAAGATCTTATATTGAGCTGCGCAATCTTGATTTGTTTAGTGGTTTCTGCTGTAAGGGACAGAAGTGTTGAGGGCTTAGGAAGGGTAAAACTGCAAGGACATTTAGTGCTGCCATGCCTACGTGTTAGAGAGAGTTTGTTACACGTACCGTGTGTGACATTAAGATTCAGTAGATTCCCCCTGGAGTAGGTTACCCCGTCACTCCTGGTAGTGCCAGGGTTCCTGGCGAGAGGCGACGAACAGGCGCGGACGGGCGCAGACGGGCTTGTCTTAGGCGAGTGTACGGCATGCAGAGAGCATGCCCGCTGCGCCCATCCGCTGCGCTCCTGTCCCACCATCCTCTATAAACCCCTAAGGGCCCGTCTGATTGGTGCAGGATGCACAGCAGAAGTCTTGTCACTTCCGGCGTGCTCCTGTGCTCATCTTCCCTCCACAACAAGCTGAACAGGTCAGTGGTGGACCGGGGAAGGGAGGTGATGAAGTTTTAAAATCGGCGAACACACAAGTTAAAATACAAGTAGCTCCAGCTCGATCACACAACAATGCTTATAAACAAAGTAAATGCAAAGTAAAGCGCAGCGCGCCTCTCCTTACTATCGGTCTGCTAGGGAGTGCGATTAACGCTGCTGCTTTTATGGTGCCGGGCCCATGATTGGTGCAGGATGCACAGCGGAAGTCTTGTCACTTCCAGCGTACATTTTACAATTTCATATTTTAATACCACAGTTAAGTGTCAACCCTTTACCCATTCTGCTTAACCCCAGCTTCCATAGTAACTGAATTGGCAGGTCACTTCACTATATTTTCAAGTTCAGCTCACAAGCATACAAATGCAAATAGCACGTGTGGTTGACTTTTGCAAAATATCACCTTATCCTATCTACTGTACCTTTCAAACATTTTTTAACAACCAATTAGAAACATGCTTTTTTAAGAAAGTAACAAGCATCCTTTTTCTGAGTGTACAATGTTCATGAACAGCCAATCAGTTATTTGCTTTTTAAAAACAGCATATTGTCCAACATTTATGAAACCTCTCCCTCTACCAACTGACTACCTAAGCTACAAACATCTTCTCATTAATTCCAGACATCCCTTCAAGATGCTTACAGAATGGATTGTAGGGCACAGCTATAGTTTCTGCTGCAAAATGTATGCTGAATATATAGGTATTTACAAAGACCTAGCTTTTCAAAATGTGGATATTAAATAAATTGCACAGAGAGGATTAAAGTGGCATCAGTTGATGTATTTGGTTAAAACCTTTTTGCTTCTCCAACCCCCTGACCACACGATTATGCACTGTATTGGCAATGACTTAGGCACACTCACTGGAGTAGGACTGGAATTGCTCATGAAGGATACCTTTGCACAATTTATTTTGTTTTTCCCCCAAACTGTCTTGTATACTTTAATATATGCCAATGACAGAAATGGAAGTGGTCAAATCAATTCTGTTCACAGATTAAAAAGCTAGAAAGAATGTCAATAAAGCTGTTTATGCTTACCTCGGAGACCAGAGCTCCATCTATAATAACAATCTACATGGCGCCCGCTAGCTGAGCGGTGTGCGTGTCCTGAGAAGCACTCTCTCCCCTCTGGAGCTACTACCATAGCATTGTTTGGGAAATGAAATGACCAGATCTGAGGACTCAGCACAGAGCCTTTTATCTTTCCCTAAAAACGTTCTAATCTCTGTAGGACCTACCCACAGCTTCCTGGATGTGTCTCGGGTCCCTTTCCCGGCCGATCGTTGTCCCACGCAGAAGGCGCTAAAGAACGGTGATGGATTAAACCCAGATCTTTTAACTGGGTGTGAGTGTTTGATTGGTTCAGATGCCCCGTCCATTACCACCCCCTTTTGTACCGCTTTTGGCCGCCATAAGTGTGGCAGGGTATGCTCAGTCGTGAGTCCCTTGCTCACTTTGCCACTGGAATCGAGCAAGCCGGGCTGAAGACGGCTGGAATGCCAGAAACCGGTCCTCGGTAGACTGTTTCCGGTCCAGGGAAGGCATGGCTTGGCAGTTCGGGCTGGATTGTTTCCAAGAGGCACAGGGTCAGACTGATTTGCATATAGCCATGTCTGAGCTGGGGAGGCAGAGTGGGTTAAAGAACGGTGATGGATTAAACCCAGATCTTTTGACTGGGTGTGAGTGTTTGATTGGTTCAGATGCTCCGTCCATTTCCACCGCCTTTTGTACCGCTTTTGGCCGCCATAAGTGTGGCAGGGTATGCTCAGACGTGAGTCCCTTGCTCACTTTGCCACTGGATTCGAGCAAGCCGGGCTGAAGACGGCTGGAATGCCAGAAACCGGTCTTCGGTAGCTTGTTTCCAGTCCAGGGAAGGCATGGCTTGACAGTTCGGGCTGGACTGTTCCCATGAGGCACAGGCTCAGACTGATTTGCATATAGCCATGTCTGAGCTGGGGTGGCAGAGTGGGCTAAAGAACGGTGATGGATTAAACCCAGATCTTTTGACTGGGTGTGAGTGTTTGATTGGTTCAGATGCTCTGTCCATTACCACCCCCTTTTGTACCACTTTTGGCCGCCATAAGTGTGGCAGGGTATGCTCAGACGTGAGTCCCTTGCTCACTTTGCCACTGGATTCGAGCAAGCCAGGCTGAAGACGGTTGGAATGCCAGAAACCGGTCCTCAGTAGCTTGTTTCCAGTCCAGTGAAGGCATGGCTTGGCAGTTCAGGCTGGACTGTTCCCATGAGGCACAGGGTCAGACTGATTTGCATATAGCCATGTCTGACCTGGGGTGGCAGAGTGGGCTAAAGAACGGTGATGGATTAAACCCAGATCTTTTGACTGGGTGTGAGTTTTTGATTGGTTCAGATGCTCCATCCATTACCACCCCCTTTTGTACCACTTTTGGCCGCCATAAGTGTGGCAGGGTATGCTCAGACGTGAGTCCCTTGCTCAGTTTGCCACTGGATTCGAGCAAGGCAGGATGAAGACTGCTGGAATGCCAGAAACCGGTCCTCGGTAGCTTGTTTCCAGTCCAGGGAAGGCATAGCATGGCAGTTCGGGCTGGACTGTTCCCATGAGGCACAGGGTCAGACTGATTTGCATATAACCATGTGTGAGCTGGGGTGGCAGAGTAGGCAAAAGAACGGTGATGGATTAAACTCAGATCTTTTGACTGGGTGTGAGTGTTTGATTGGTTCAGATGCTCTGTCCATTACCACCTCCTTTTGTACCACTTTTGGCCGCCATAAGTGTGGCTGGTAATGCTCAGACGTGGGTCTCTTGCTCACTTTGCCACTGGATTCGAGCAAGCCGGGCTGAAGACGGCTGGAATTGCCAGAAACCGGTCCTCGGTAGCTTGTTTCCGGTCCAGGGAAGGCATGGCTTGGCAGTTCGGGCTGGACTTTTCCCATGAGGCACTGGGTAAGACTGATTTGCATATAGCCATGTCTGAGCTGGGGTGGCAGAGTGGGCTAAAGAACGGTGATGGATTAAACACAGATCTTTTGACTGGGTGTGAGTGTTTGATTGGTTCAGATGCTCCGTCCATTACCACCCTCTTTTGTACCGCTTTTGGCCGCCATAAGTGTGGCAGGGTATGCTCTGATGTGCGTCCCTTGCTCACTTTGCCACTGGATTCGAGGAAGCCGTGCTGAAGACGGCTGGAATGCCAGAAACCGGTCCTCGATATCTTGTTTCCGGTCCAGGGAAGGCATGGCTTGGCAGTTCGGGCTGGACTGTTCCCATGAGGCACAGGGTCAGACTGATTTGCATATAGCCATGTCTGAGCTGGGGTGACAGAGTGGGCTAAAGAACAGTGATGGATTAAACCCAGATCTTTTGACTGGGTGTGAGTTTTTGATTGGTTCAGATGCTCCGTCCATTACCACCCCCTTTTGTACCACTGTTGTCCCACGGTTGGCTCGCCCGCCCCATCTCCTGCATTGGTTCGGAGCCACCCTGGAGTTGCGACGCAGTCGCAGAATGGCAGCCCACGGTCTCCTCCAGGTCAGCAGCGGCAGCACCAGCATCAGTAGGTTTTTCGGGCTGATGGCTGGTGGGCAAGTAAAGCGAGCTGAGAAGGCTGCAGGCTGTTCAGGAGAAAGCTCAGGGCTGTTTCAAGAGGAAAGCGTCAGCATTGGCAGTAAGAGGGACATATCCTCCACGCAGGAGGCAGGACCCTACCTCGATACTTGGAAGGGGCGCACAAGGGGGCGCAAAAGCCAGGTAACTTAGATACGGGCACCAATAAAAGGGGGGAAGAGAGGAAGGTGTGGGAAGAGTGAGGCTTACTGGAGCCACTAGAATTATATTCCGAAGGAGGAAATACAACGGATGTAAACGCTCTACCCCAAACCACAGTACAGTCTTCCAGAACTACCAAATGAAAGGAAGGAGCATAAAAGAGGGTAGGAAAAAAAGTGTCACTTCGTATAATAAAGTGAGAGTCACCCCATCTTTACGCTCCTTTTTTTAGGGTGCAACCGGAGGTTTTGATTGTGTCAATACGGGGGGTGGGGGTTCTGACCCTTACTCTATCTGCTTGCTTGCTAAGAGCTCCTCATGCAACATGGAATCTAATGGGGTCCCTCTCAGTCAAAGCGCTATGCCATCAGGTATTACACCCACAACTCACTTATCCTCTATGTTATCCTCTACGCTATCTAAGCTATCTGCTCAGCACTGGAGAGACATGCTGAGTCACAGCCAAGGATTAGTGAGTAGAGCAGAACCCAATACCCAGATTATTGAGGCTGATGTTAACTGTCCTTCAGGGGTCTCAATTGAAGTTCTATTTACCTCACTAAAAGAGGATATAAAACAGGGTTTTGCAGTTTCTGCAGACAACCAAAATTAGCTATGGATTGCCCGAGAGACCTTGGAGAAGAAGGTCGATCTTTTAAATTCAAGGACTGAATCCCTAGAGAGCTCTGTCGAGGATCTTAAGACAAATTTGTGATTGGCAGAGTTAAAAATACTAAATCTACAGAGGGATGTAGACGCTTTGCGGGACAGGGTGGAGTCACTTGAAAACAACTCTCGCTGAAACAACCGACGAATCATGAATGTTCCTGAAGTCAAGGAAGGGACAGATATTAAGATCTTTGTCATTGTGTTGCTTAAGGAGACCCTATCACTAGAGGAAAGAACAGAGCTCCTGGAAAGAGATGTCCAAAGAATTCATAGGGACCCATTTCGCCACAACCCAGGAAGATCCTCATTAATTTTCTTACTTATTCTATTAAGGAGAACATTTTGAACCTGGCCCTGAAGGCAAAGATGTTAAGAACTAAAGACTTCTCTTTCGAGGTGCGTTCAGATCTTTCTAGAGCTACACTTGAATGACTGTGGGAACTGGGTCAAAGAATGGAAAACTTCAAGAAAGTCGGTGCAGTAGTATAACTTCAATTCCCTGCTTTTTTTAAAGTAATGTTCAACAATAAGATTCATAACATCAGATCAACCCACAAGGCAGACAAGTTGCTAGAGTCTATCAGCAAGGGGGCCCCAAAAAGGACTAGATGCATCAATGTCCGTTTCCCTTGTATAGGAGGCCAGATTACATTGGACTAGAGTCTCTTCTCCAATACTTGGTATAGGAATGAAAGGCATATACATAAAAAGAAAATGAAAAACATAAGGAAGCATAAAGAAACATAAGAAATAGGGAAAAAAGAATATATATATATATATATATATATCTGGAAACACTCGAACCACTTCCTGAATTCACCAGCGGCAAACAGGCGAGGAAAGAGACGCAGACCTCCGGAGCTTCAAGTGGGCAATATTTTATTTCAGTGACCCAACACAACGCGTTTCAAGCCCGTAAGCCCTTGATCACGTGTCACAAAATTGCATACACCATGGTTTCAATTTAAAGTGCAAAAAGCGCCCCTCCTACTGTTTACATCACAGACCACATGTGTAAAAACATGGAAAAAATACTGTGCATTGTAGCTTTCTTTCTTTGTGTGTATCAATGTAACTGCTTGTAAAATGAAACGGAATATCTCATTTGGCATATTAAACATATTTATACAAGTAATCTAAAACTTGAATTTCATTAGATAAAATATGCCACAGAACTTATAAAAAATAAATATAGTTATAGTTCTTTATATTTTAAAATTCTCTTTTTACAAAAGGGTAAAACAACCTTTATCTATTACCGTATTTGCAAGCAGTAATTCAGGGAAAAATAAATAACCGGTTAAATCCGTTTTATCAAAATGCCCTGTACAAAAGCTGAACTGTTAACCGTTGAAATCAACCTCTAAAACAGTTTTTTAAATTATTTACACATACATAGTCTATAACTATGGAGAGGGTTCAAAAAAGTGCTTATAAGTGCATCCCTTACAAAATAGTAAAGTGCAAGTGCAAAGAAAAATGGTGCAAATTTCTCTAAATAATCAAATTTGGATCGAAGGGTCTGATTTGCCATTGACCACAAGAATACATGTAAATAAATTCAAGGCAAATATAGGTATTCATAAAAACGTCCCAAAACCATTTGATTATAAAAACAGTGATTTACACTTCATTGTTTTTTTAAAAGAGAGAAATTCTACATGAGGGAGGAATATGTGCATGCTATATACATGTATTATATTTACAAGGACAAATTTATATATATACACATATACACACACAAGACTGGGGTACAAGAACCAACGGGGTTAAGACCATGCTGTAACTAGTTTGTTATTACAGAAAACTTCGCATGTCTTCCGTCGTGTTCAACCCATTGGGCCATTTGCAATCTAAGTCCAAGATATACTTGGTCTCTAATTGCCGGAGTTGGCGTTCTCTATTGCCCCCTCTTCTCTTTTTATTTACAGCGTCAATTACATAGTAAGAAAGACAGTTTATGTTGTTCGCATGCACTTTCTTAAAATGTCTTGCAACAGGATATGTTGCATCGCTGTGTAAAATGGCCCTAATATGCTGCAAAATCCTGACGTGCACCTGTAGCTTCGTGCTACCCACGTAGCGTAGCCCACAGGTGCACG
The DNA here is from genome assembly GCF_964263255.1 of Lissotriton vulgaris. Taxonomy (NCBI): domain Eukaryota; kingdom Metazoa; phylum Chordata; class Amphibia; order Caudata; family Salamandridae; genus Lissotriton; species Lissotriton vulgaris. The sequence continues at coordinate 1,290,132,947 of NC_141689.1, read as the reverse complement.
TCAGGACATATACGGCATATTCAGTCTTGCACGTGTAATTGCCAGTTATAGGGTTGGAAGTAGTCTTGAAGGGCGTGTGATATGAGGTCATGTTGCATCCAAATTTGCACGCTCTACATGTGGAACATTTAGTGAACCCTTTCTTTGTAGGCATCCAAGTAGTGACTTTTTTAATCTCAGGGGATACTTTATCCAGTCTACTGCCCATAGTGCTGCTCCTTCTAAAGGTGATTGTAGGTTTGGCAGCTATCCTAGTTTGTAGGATGTTGTCTGTCAGAACTACAGGCCAGTGCCTATTTATAATGGACCTGATCTGACGTTCCTCTCTGTTAAAAGTAGTAATTAACCTAGGAGTGTCTGGTGTCTGATCTGGGCTGGTAACACCGGCTGAGTTGGGGCATTGTTCCTCTGTGAAAAGACTGCTTCTAGGTCTAGTTTTGGCCTTTTCTTCTGCCTCCCTGATTATTTTGGAAGAGTATCCTCTGTCTTTTAATCTGATTATTAAATCAGATTTACACTTTTCAAATTGTTCCTCATTGCTACAGATCCTTTTTATCCTTAGGATTTCTCCATAGGGAATACTAGCAATGAGGTGCTTTGGATGCGAACTGGTCGCGTGCAAAGTGATGTTACCTGAAGTCGCCTTCCTGTGTAATGTACTTTCAAGGGTATTATTGTGTACAAAAATCTTTACATCAAGAAACTCGATTTCCTTTCTCTCAATGTGGGAAGTAAATCTTAAATTTAAGTCATTTTTGTTTATCTCATTTACAAACAAAGTAGCTTCCTCTTCTGTACCGTCCCACAGAATGAATACATCATCTATATACCGCAGGTAAGATCTAATGTGGGTGTTATATTCCCTTAGAAAGGCGGTTTTGAGGACCCGCTCCTCCCACCAGCCAACATGCAAGCATGCATAGCTGGGGGAGAAGCAGGCCCCCATCGCCACTCCTCTCATTTGTTTATATAGATCCTTGTCGAACAAGAACAAATTATTGTTCAGACACCAACTGATTAACTGCAGTAAGATTTTGTTATGCTCATAGAGTGTACTGGACCGTGTCTCCAAGAAGTATTTGACTGAAGCGAGCCCTTGTGTATGGTCTATTGATGTATATAGAGCTTCTATGTCTAAAGTAATAAGAAGTAAATTATTAGACCATGGGAGCTTCTTGATTTTCTGTAGAAAATCGCCAGTATCCTTAACATAGCTTGGCAATGACATTACCAAGCCCTGTAGGAAAAAGTCAAGGTATTGGCCCACATGTTCACCTATGCTATTAATGGCCGATATAATAGGCCTTCCAGGAATAGGGACCACTTTTTTATGAATCTTGGGAATTAAATACAACACAGGTATCATTGGGAACTCTATTAGCATATATTTGTGTTCTTCTGTGGAAATTAACCCTTGTCTTTTCCAAGATGCTAACATTTTGTGTAGAACAAATTTAGCTTTCTCATATTCCTTCATGTTGGACTTAGCGTAACAATTCTCATCATTTAATTGGCGAGATGCCTCGGTTACATATTCCTTCCTAGGCCACAAAACTAGGTTCCCGCCTTTATCAGACTTTTTAACCACCACCTCCTGATTGTTTTCCAATTTTTTGACCAAATCAAAATATGCCTTTCTTTTAAAAAACAAATTTCTTTCACACCTGTTTTTGAGGACAGTATGATTTAATTTTTTAAGGTCATTAATGATTAAATCATGAAACACATCAATGCTGTCCTTTGGCATAATTGGAACAAAACTAGACTTCGGTTTGAAGGGGCTGAGCCCAGCCCCCTCTTGGACGTGGTCTATTCTGCGTAGTCGTGCCTGGGTAGCTTGATCTTGTTCATTCTCTTCAGAACTGTCCGAACCATCTGCTAAATCATGTACCAAGAGTAATTGGTGAACATCCGATGCTGCTAAATTAATAGCGGGAGCACTTCCATTTCCATCAGCTACGTTGTCTTCTTCAATGTCTTTTGATGTTTTAAGGGCAAAGAATTTCTTTAGCTTTAACTTCCTGATGAAACAATAAACATCAATGCGAGTTCTAGCATAATTAAAACTATCACCTGGGCAGAAATTGAGACCCAAAGCCAGCAGTTGTTCTTCAGCTTTGGATAGGGTAACATTGGATAGATTGATCACAGTATTATCTGCTAATCCTTTTTGTTTTTTCTCCATTTCGCTTTTGTTTTTTTGGTGTTGGTGTCTTTCTTTGCACCTTTTGCGTTGTTCACGTCGTCTTTTGGTTCGCCGACATTTGCTACTACTTGGTTCCGCCGAGGCCTTAGTGTTTGCAGTCTCGCCTCGACTAAAAAATCAATCTCCTGTCCCACATTCAACACTGTTTGTTTTCTTCTTGTGGGAATAGATTCCGTGCTGGATGCACTGGTGAGTGAAATGGTTTCAAGACTGTCTGAATTTTCTACAATTTGTCTTGCACTGGCCACTTCTTCCTGAGTATTGACTTTTTCTGTGTATTGTTGGCGCTTTATGGGATCAAACTTCCTAGAGAAAGTAAAAATCTGACCATTTTCATAGTCTTGTAGGTCACGGTTGAATTTAGTTGCCTTTCTCAATTTGATTTTTTCCTCATGTTTTTTTAGGTGGTCTAACATGGTTTCCTCTAGTTTAGCATTTTGTTCAGTAGCTCCCAATTCTTTAATTTTTTCCAAAAGAACATCAATTTCTTTTAATAGTTCCTCACGATCGATTTGAGCATATTTTATGAGGATTTTAACTAAATTCATTGAGGCAGTGAGGTTGCTCTCCCCCCACTCACGTAGCATATTGGGATTAGGTTTGTCAAAGCTGGGCGCTAATAGAATCCGAAGTCCTCGTGGCACCCTTCCAACTTCTGCATACTTTGACAAAGAGCGATGTTCCCACCACTTGGTTATTTCAAGTTTCCACTTTTTTTCCAACTCCTTGTACAGGCATACAATATCGTTGTCCTTTTCAGTTGTAGTGCTGGCTGGCCCGGCAGTTTCTTTAGCCGGTTTAGATTGCGCACAAAACATTGCCTCAGCCGCCAGCTCACGTTCCCTCATTTCGGCTGCTGACATTGTCGGGTCACGTTATTTTGCACCAAGCCCCAACAGGCATGCGAGGATAAGACGCTGGTTTTTCTCACCCCGCCGCACTGTTGTGTAAAGCTCCAACTCCCCTTCTACGTGTTCCCACTGGATACAGTATCGAGCAGACTCACCGGATTGTTGCCGCTTTTCCGCCGAACCTCCGTCCACGCGTACACGGCAGGCAATATCCTGGTGACTCCGTTTTCCTCTCGTACTCTCCCGGGGTAGGCGGCAGCTGATAGTTATCCACCATGGATCCTTGTGCTTTGTCGGTTAGATTCAGCCGCCGACTCGTGGGGAGGAGGTCCGGTAACGAAGGTAACCGCCCTTCGTAATAGACACCTGGAAACACTCGAACCACTTCCTGAATTCACCAGCGGCAAACAGGCGAGGAAAGAGACGCAGACCTCCGGAGCTTCAAGTGGGCAATATTTTATTTCAGTGACCCAACACAACGCGTTTCAAGCCCGTAAGCCCTTGATCACGGGTCGCCAGTAGGTATATATAGTTAGGATTTTTTCCCTATGGGATTTCTGAAAATTCTATGTGTAATAACTTTGGCGTTTGTGGACGGAATCGGCTGAAATTTTCAGGAAAATGGCACATTTTGTTTCTGAGCAGCTCCTGGAAATTTGGGGGGGTTCATCAAGGGGGGCCGAGAAAAAAGGGGGGTCCCAAAACGCGTTTTTTACCCATGTTAATTTCCATAAGGCAGTTGGACTCACTTTTAGCCCGAACGGCTGAATGGATTTCCACGAAACTTGGCAAAATTGTAGGGACTGTTAGCCCGATGTGCCTTTGCTAGGTCTCAATATATGTGCTTCAGTGGATTTTGAGAAATTAACATTTAAATCAAGATATATATCTGTAACAGCGCTCCGGGCAGCGATCCGGTTAGCGAACTTTTCGCGTATCGGAACTTTGCGATGCGAAGCTGATTGGCCCTCCGGTGTCTGTCAACATTCTAAACAGTCCGGAGCGGCCGCCATCTTGTCTCTCGGTAGGATCGAGGGACAAGAGGAGGCCAAAACAAAGGGGAAAATGAAGGAAAGGGGGCAAGGTAGACCCCTTCTGACCCCCTAGGATTGATGAGGGGGATATTATAGAGCCACGCGGGGCCCCAAAAAAAAAAAAATCCGATTTTTTCGTCGTAGAGACGCGTCTTGGTACGCGAACCGGGCAGCTAACCGGACAGCTAACCGGGAAGCTAACCGGCAGTGTAACCGGAGTCTGAGGAGTAGCTGATTGGCTGTCAACATTGTAAACAGTCCGGAGCGGCCGCCATCTTGTCTCTCGGTAGGATCGAGAGACAAGAGGTGGAAAAAATAAAAGGTGTAAATGAAAGAAAGGGCTAAGGCAGACCCCTCCTGAACCCCTAGGATTGATGAGAGGGCTATTAAAGTTCCCTGCGGGGCAAAAGAAAAAAAAAATTGCGATTTTTCGCGGTAAAGGGGCTTCCTGGTACGTTAACCGGGCAGCTAACCGGCAGCGTAACGGGAGTCCGACATATTGTGTTTTTTGAACGTTTGTGATATGTGCACGTGTGGATTTTGTCTAATTAAGGTAAAAAAAATATATATATCTTTAAGCGTGTTCTGGCGCGCTTACGTTTTGGGTTTGGTTTGCGCTGCAGAGACGATACGTCACGGTTATGCGATGCATCATGAGGCGTCTCACGGGCTACGTGATACGTCACTTAATAAAGAATATATTTTACAGCTATAGATATTAGCTTTTAAAAAACCAATGAAATTCACAGAAAAAAACATAGGTTATAGACCATATATAGTTAGGAATTTGCATTTACAAAACCTTGAAAATTCACTGAAAAAACCATAGGTTATAGACCATATATAGTTAGGGATTAGCATTTAAAAAACCTTATTTTATTTGCACAAAACCATTGAAATGCCATATATAGTTAGTTGCACTAACTATATATCGCGGACCCGCAATCCACTGCTAATGATGTCACATATTACATCATTCATGACATGGTCAGTGACATCACTGATGACATCACTGATGACATCTCAAATGACATCACTGATGACATCACTGATGACATCACTGATGACATCTCAAATGACATCACTGATGACATCACTGACATCTCATTTGACATTACTGATTACACAACTGATGATATCATGTATGTGATAATACATCTTCAGACTCTAATATAACCTTAGATACACTCAGTGTAAACAGGCACTCACAGACTGTCACACATCCATGGAGTTACTCACACACCTAGTCAGTCATGCAAAGAATCAATCACATCTCCATTTCCTCAACTATACAGTTATACACACCTTACTTATTCAAACATATAGTAACACATATTTACTCTCTTATACAATCCTTGATACAAGTTCACAATGATTCATACAGCCACTCACATATTCACTGGCTCTTATGTTCAGTTATATATATATATGTCAACTCTCACATGGAGTGTGTTTTACATATGTACTTACTTTGACATGTAGCACTGAGATATCCATTCACTCACCAATATACTCATGCACACAGTCAACTGTCCATACAGCTGTTTCTACATGCACTTTTGAACCCATACACCTAGGGAATCAACTGCTCACACATCTATGCACAGAGTTATACACCTCCCAGCCACCCACACACATACTCAGTCTCCCATACAAATACTTGGGCAACCATTCAATAACCCATATAGTTACTGATATAGCTACTGATTTAAACATGCAGCAGTTTACAGAACAACATAAATAATGATTGCCAAATTAAGACACTTTAATCACTAACCCATACACTCAGTGAGACACATTTAATCATTCTCTCATACAGTCAGTCATGCACCTACTAAATCCTTCATCCAGACACTTATACATCCACTCATTCTTCAATATGTAAGACATATTTTAACTTTACAGAAACATACAGTCACTGGGTGTTGTCATCAGTGATGTCATCAGTGATGTCATTTGAGATGTCATCAGTGATGTCATCAGTGATGTCACTGACCATGTCATGAATGATGTAATATGTGACATCATTAGCAGTGGATTGCGGGTTCGCGATATATAGTTAGTGCAACTAACTATATATGGAATTTCAATGGTTTTGTGCAAATAAAATAAGGTTTTTTAAATGCTAATCCCTAACTATATATGGTCTATAACCTATGGTTTTTTCAGTGAATATATATATATATATATATATATATATATATATATATATATATATATATATTACCTACTGGCGGTCGCCAGTAGGTATATATAGTTAGGATTTTTTCCCTATGGGATTTCTGAAAATTCTATGCCTAATAACTTTTGCGTTTGTGGACGGAATTGGCTGAAACTTTCAGGAAAATGGCACATTTTGTTTCTGAGCAGCCCTTGAAAATTTGGGGGGGTTTTGTGGAGGGGGGGCCGAGAAAAAAGGGGGGTCCCAAAACGCCTTTTTCCCATGTTAATTTCCATAGGGCGGTTGGACTCACTTTTAGCTCGAACGGCTGAATGGATTTGCACGAAACTTGGCAAAATTGTAGGGACTGTTAGCCCGATGTGCCTTTGCTAGGTCTCAATATATGTGCTTCAGTGGATTTTGAGAAATTAACGTTTAAATCAAGATATATATCTGTAACAGCGCTCCGGGCAGCGATCCGGTTCGCGAACTTTTCGCGTATCGGAACTTTGCGATGCGAAGCTGATTGGCCCTCCGGTGTCTGTCAACATTCTAAACAGTCCGGGGCGGCCGCCATCTTGTCTCTCGGTAGGATCGAGAGACAAGAGGAGGCCAAAACAAAGGGGGAAATTACCATAAGGGGGCATAGTAGATCCTCGTTGACCCCCTAGGTTTTATGTGGAGGTTTTAAAAGGGCCTAGGAGGGTCCAAAAAAAAAAAAAAAAAAATTTTTTTTTTGCGTGGTAAGCGCCAAGTTCGCGAACCAGAAAGCGTTCTGGGCAGCGAACTTTATGGATAAAAGAATGAAAGACTTTTCTAATACTGTATGTTAATTATTTGTTGGTTTTGTTGATTATTTTTTAATTTTTTTATTTTTTAAGCAATTATTTATTATTGTGATTGTGTTTCAAAATTTAATAACATTTCTAACATTTAACTAGTTTATGAATTACATATAAAAATGATTAAAGACTCAAACAATTTTTTAATATTACATACAATTTTATTTTTCGGATTGTTTTTCAAAATTTAATACAACGTCTAGCATTTCACTGTCTGATATGTGTTCTTGTTCAGTGAACATAAGTTCCAACATTTGACCGTCATCATAATAAAGTAAATGATCCACAGATTCTACACATTGAACTAATTCATGGTCCCGTGATTCATCCATGAAATCTGAGTCATCATTGTCCTCATTAACTTTTTCTGTGTTGTTCTCCAGAACAATTTCGAAGGAAACATTCTGCTCACCTTCCATTTTATTGCTGTAATTTGCATAAAAAATAAATATATCAGTAGAGATAGGGCACTGTTGGGTTTAAGTTCAGACAGGTACTTGTGAGTTTATAACAGAGAAGTAATCTATGGGCACTGTATGGTTTCAGGCGTGAAGTAGTACTATTAAAAAGTGCCTGTGAAGAAGCCTAAGTAAATTCATAATTATACCACGGAAACCTAAAACAGTCCATAATTATAATAAAGAAGCCTTTCTCAATGTCTAACTCTTACAGAGGGATAGTATATAACTATCTGAAAAAGTTTACCATATTTACTTATAGTGCACAATATACTTCAGTTTTAAAAATAACAACTTACCTTTAGAAACAAGTTGATGTTATTAGTGATATTCTAAATGATATATACAACAACAAGTAGTAGTCAAAATGGCTGTGTTTCCTTCTCTTCCTTTATATATATTCAGGTATATAACCAATCAAATGTCAGGTAATAAAAGTAGAAAATGAAAGTAACATTTTCATTGGTTGTCAATTCCAACACTTCAGATGTGTTTTGTGAAGTAATTTACCTCAGGGTACTTGGAGAGGTCTACAGGCTAAATGGCTAAATGAAATTTCAATGAAATTTGTGAGAATGGAAGGGATTGTTATGTAGTATGAGCTAATCTATATTTGGTGAGAGTGTCTCTAGTCGTTTTTCTGTAAATTACTTTCCCACCTTTTTTTTTGGACCGCTTTCCGGGAAGCGGCCCGGTTCGCGAACCTTAAGCGTCACGGGAGTCCACCATTTTGTGTTTCGGGCGCATTAAGATACAAGATGGAGGGCAAATAATGTTTAGAATGGGTAGAAGGGGTCATGGTAGACTTATCTTGACCCTCTAGGTTTTCTGAGGGTGGCTGAGGAGGCTTATATGTGCGGAAAAAAACATTTTTTTTTAAAATTCCGCGAGGTTAGCTTTCGGTTCGCGAACCGGGTAGCGCCCCGGGGAGCGAATTTTGTGGAAAAATAATGAAAAAAATTAGAAAAAAATAATAATTGTGAGTGATCAGATGAAGGGTAGCTCTGAGAAGAGCTTTTGGGTTTATGGTACATTTTGGTATTTATAAGTAGGTACCAATGCACAGTCTTAAATTCAGAATGAAAATTCTGTTGCCCTCATCTGAGAAGTGAACTCCATCTCCTCTGTAGATATCTTGCATGTAGTAACGCAAGTTATTGTTGTACAGAGAGCCCATTCCATGGTCTCTCATGAAAGCTGAAACAGATTTGTTTACATGCTTCCTCGCTTTCTCAATTTGTGGACAAAATTGGTTGGACCACTTCCATTTCTGTCTTTGGCATATATTGGAATATACCAAGGCAGTTTGAGGAAAAAGTGCCATTAATTGCTCAAAGGTGTCCTTTAAAAGCATTTCCAGACCTACCCCTGTCAAAGTGCCCAAATCATTACCTCCACAGTGCACAATTAACAGGTCAGGTTTTGGCAAATGCATAAAGGTTTTCACCAATGGTATCAATTGGTGACATTTTAATCCTCTTTGGCCCAACCACTTAATTTCCACATCTTGTAAATTGAGGTTAGGTAAATTTCTGTTCTCAGCATACCTTTGAGCCCAGTGGATGTAACTATGTCCAACAATCCAGACCTTAAACATGGTGGGAGAAGGTTGTTCTGCAGTCAGATGAAGTGTGGTAATGAAAGGGCAGTTGAAACAGTAGGAGTTTCTAAAGAAAAAAAACTGTGGATTTACAATGCTAATGATTCATTAGCAGTGATTGGTGCATTTCCATTTCTGAAAACAGAAAGTTAGGGTGCATGGATGTGTTCTTTGAAACATGTCATTTGAATGGTCAAGGAAGAAACATTTAATGAAAGATTGCACTGGATACGCAGGTGCACTGAGAGTTCAGAGTTCAATTGAAACATTGTTGTGTGAATTTGCAAACATGAGAGGTCTTCCAGGAGGTGGTTGCTATGGAAACAAGGCAGACAGGGCAGAGGGGGGAAGGGTTTTGATTTGAAAAAAGTGAGGGAAGAGGTATGATTGGCTAATATGAGAGATATGTGAAATGAATATCTGTATTTCTGTGCTTTCAATAGCTGCAGCCTTTGGAGTGCATCCTTTTTCTTCTGCTGAAGACAATTTGGTGTATTTCTGAGACTGTTTTCAAAACTCAAAAAATATTTGCTAAGGTGAGAAAAGATTTATTTAATTTAGATAGAGAATAGTATGATTTAAGGAGAAAATGATGAAAAAAGCTGTGTTTATAAAATGTGGTTTTGTCTCTAGTGATATACTAATAGAATTAGTTTCATAGAGAAATTGTAATTGCATATTTGGTGTAACATTCTGGCATGCAGTAACACAAGATATTGTGATACATGGAGCCCATTTCATGGTCTGTTATGTAAGCTGAAACAGATATGTTGCTTTTAAAAACGATTTAAGAAATCAATTACATTTCTGGATATGTACTGCTAGAGCTTCATAGGTTGTTTTGAGCCATATTTATAAGGTATTTGAGTGTCTAAGATGTTATGTTTTCCTTTTAAAATGTAAAGTGTTCCTCATGGGGCAAGTGTCTTGTAAATACGCTCCCACTTGTGCTTGGCAAATTTAGATTTTGATTATGGGAGTTACCTAGCCATGTTAATAGTGTCCCAAAAATGGTGCTAGGGAATTGCAGAAAACACTTTCATGTGTCTCAAGGACATTTTTAGTCATTTCTTCATGAATGCAGGTATACAATTGATTTATATGCTGTGTTTAAAAACGAATTTTGAAATGAATTAAATTTCAGGATATGTACTGTTAGAGCTTCATAGGTTGTTTGGGGTCATATTTAGAAGGCATTTTAGTGTCTTTGATGTTATTTTTCCTTTTTTAAATGGAAAGCGTTCCTCATGGGGCCCTGAGCAGTTCTTAGCCATGTTATTTAATAGGAAGTGGATAACATGGCTAAGAGCATTTGCTGGAAAATGCATGAATATCGCTGATTTTTCTGCTATATTCATGCATTGCGGCAGTTTTTTTTCACATTGCTTCATAGGTTGTTTGGGTTCATATTTAGAAGGCATTTTAGTGTCTTTGATGTTATTTTTCCCTTTTTAAATGGAAAGCGTTCCTCATGGGGCCCTGAGCAGTTCTTAGCCATGTTATTTAATAGGAAGTGGATAACATGGCTAAGAGCATTTGCTGGAAAATGCATGAATATCGCTGATTTTTCTGCGATATTCATGCATTTCAGCCGTTTTTTTTCACATTTGCAAGCACTTCTTAGCCATGTTATCCAATGGGAGGTGGATAACATGGCTAAGAGCATTTGCTTCAAAGGTTGTTTGGGGTTATACACCATTTTTGGGAAATTATTAACATGCCTATCTAACTCCCATAATCAAAATCTAAATTTGCCAACCGCAGGTGGGAGCGTATTTACAATAAATTTGCACCATGAAGAACGTAAAATAGCATACTAGATACTCAAATGCCTTATAAATATGACCCAAAACATCTTATGAAGCACTAGTAGTGCATATTTCCAGAAATGTATTGGTTTTCATTTAATGATTTACTTCATTGGTAGGCCTTCACATGTTTTTTTACCTTGGTTTTTTTCAGTGAAAATCTTATCTGCAACCATGTGTTGGCCTCACCTCAAATAAACAAAACAGGTGATGGACTGAATGTGGATCAATGACACACATTCACCCCAGTCTAAAGATCAGGGCCTAAACAAATCTTTAGATAGGCTACATCTTATTGTCATCCTGAATTAATGATTTAAAATATTAGGGAGTGATTTATGAGTGTTGTATGCCTGTTTTGTACCATTGAGTGTCATTTTTGTGATGCAGTGCTGGTGGAAAATATTTGCTATGTTAAATAATTAGTACGGCATTAAGTTTTAGATGACTGTTATTTATTTACTGTTTGGTAATAGTGGTTAATAACATTTTATATTATATTTTTCCACAGATTCAACTGCAGATTCTTTCATAGTTTGGAAAATGCCTTCCAAAAGTAGAATACGAAAGGCTAGAAAACGTCAAAGACAGCAGGATGATGTTTTATTGCAGCAGTCCTCTTCCCCAAATACTTGTCAAAACACCAAGAAAGGTCCGGGTAAGAGCACGAAATCATTCTTAAGAAATATTTGTAGTAAAAAAAGTTTTGCTCAAAAAAATGTTTCAGTTCACAAAAAGAAAAGTAATTTAAATGGAAAGGAGAGACCCATCACAAATGTTACTGGTAGAGGAAGAGATAACTCTGTGCATGATAGTAGAAGGAAACAACAGTTTAGGGACATTCGAAATCGAATGTTCCGTAATAGGATATTAGTTAATTTATTGAAAAATATTAAAAAGAAAGGCCAACAGAAAGCGGCATTTTATAGGAAGAAGAAAAATGTAGAGAAAATTATTGATCATGCTTTTGAAATTAAGCGAAAGTTGTTTATTTTGGTAATCAATAGAATTAGGAAACTAAGCAAGGTAATTTCTGATTTCAAAACAAAAAGTAGATGGAAGAGAGTAGTAAATCGTACTAACTTTTGTGAAGTTTTTTCCGGAGAATGGATGCATAGTTCAAGTTCTGAGGCATTTTTTAATGAGGAGACTTATTTTCAGGATAATGATTTGGTGCATGCAGTTGACATCAGTGGTCGAGCTTATGAAGTGAAGGATGGTTGTCCAGTTGAAAAAGAACAACTTGTGACAACAGAGACAGAAGAGGCGCTAAGTGATGAGGTTTTAGGAAGACGTCCTAAGGGTCCTGTGTACATTTGGAAGTGTAGTTCTATTTGCAGTGTGCGACAGGTTTCCATCAATTTGCTTTGTGATTTTATACGGACATTTAATAAGAAAAGTTTGAAGCAGAAAATGAAGTTGTTGCAAGATTTAGATCCTTGCAGAGTGAGACAAATGACAGGTTTGCGTGGTCATTCACTGGCTTGTCTTTCCAGGAGAGTATGCCAGAGTGTTTTTCATCATTTCAGGATGCTAGCAGTGCATCATAATAAAGTGAGAAAATTAGTGAGAATGTTGTATTATGCTAAGAGTCCAGCAATTATGCTTAAACAATTATGTGCTGCTCTTTTGCATGGTTCTGAAATAGATGTGAAGAATCTTTGTGAAGAAATTGAGTTTTGTTACTTTGGTAGTAAAGATGAGAATGTTCAAATTGACCCTGAAGTAGAGGGTAATGTGGAAGATAATGTACAGGTTTCCAGTACAGATAATTTTCAGAAGGAAATTGCCACGTTTCAGATGAAATCAAGTGAGAGGCCTAATTTCACTTGTGTATGTTGTCGACGCACTTATTATAAGAATCAGACTAAGGTAGTGAATTTATATGCAAAAAGTGAAAGGGAAAATAATAGTGAATGGAAGGATTTTGCCACATACTTGATGGTAGAAAATTATTTTGATTTGGGATCGGATCAACGTGTGTGTACTTATTGTTGTAATAAATTAAACCAAAACCAGATGCCTGCTAGGGCAGTTCATAATAATCTGGAATTGGTTGAGATTCCTTCTGAATTGAAGGATTTAAATACTTATGAATCTATTTTGATTCAAAGTATCCATCCCTTTCAGGCTATTGTAAGAATGGAGCCAAAGACAGGGAAGTTGCCTCCAGCAGATTTACAGAGAGGATTAAAGGGAAGAGTTGTTTATTTGCCTCTAGATTTGAAGAAAAACATTAACACAATTGGAATAGAAAAAGTGGAAGAGGAACCTCTGGTTATCTTGGTTAATGGGGTTCCGACAAAGAATAAGAAAATATGGCAAGATTTAGTGGATGTTAGGAAAGTCAAAAAGGCAACAGTGTATTTGAAGAAAAATAATAAGTACTATAAGAATGTATATGTTGCAGAAGAGGAAGTAAGTGATGAAGAGGATAGCGATTTGTGTGCTGGCCAAATTGAGAAAGTAGAGGCCTCTAAAAGTGAAGAAATATATGAACATTATAGTGTTCATCCTTTGCATTCCAAGGAAGTCATGGGGAATGCTATTGAGTTGTTTCAAATGAAACAAGCCAAAGGGAGTCCCATTAGTGTTTGGGAGGAAAGTTTGGAAGCTCGGTGTTTCCCACAGCTATTTCCCACAGGTCAAGGAGGAAGATATGATGAGCGACCTCATCAAATTCCTGCGTCTGAATACCGGACTTTACGATTGTATGCAGAAGATCCTAGGTTTCGGCAATGCATTCCCTATTTGTTTCATCTCCTGTTTGAAAGCGATCTGTCTGGACTGTCATATGCAGTGAACCACATCTTAAAAAGTGGTATACAGATGCGAAACATCTCGGCAAGTGACTTTATGCATAAAGTCAATGTCCAAGACAGTATTTTGGATTCTCACTTAATTAATCTCATGGCGTGTCAGCGTGGTACTAATGAGTACTGGTACCGTCGTCATGGTGATTTAAAATGTATGCTGAGGAACTTAGGAACTCCAACATGGTTCCTCACTCTGAGCTGTGCCGAGTATGGCTGGGAAGACTTACTTGAATTTCTACGAGAGGCAAATGGAAATATTGAAAACATTGAATTCAAGACACCTGGAGAACTGTGTTCTTTGGATCCAGTGAATGTATGCAGGTACTTCAATCATAGATTTGAAGCTATGATGTCTTTCATCACAAATAAAAAGAATCCACCTCTTGGAGAGGTGTTGGATTTCTTCTGGAGAAAGGAGTACCAAGCAAGAGGTGCCCCTCATATACATATGTTGCTGTGGATCAAGGATGCACCTAAATTTGGAACAGATCCGGATGACTTAGTGATGAATTTCATCGAACAGTATTCTACGTGTGCTGTTCCAAACGCAACGGAGAAGAAAAGTCTAAGAGAACAAGTTCTACGTTTCCAAAGCCATCGTTGTGGAAAGTACTGTCGTCGTAAATTCAGAAACAAGGACAAGTTCTACACCAAATGTCGTTTCAACTTTCCACGACCGGTGATTTCTAAAGGAAGAGTGAACAGTTTGATGTCTTCGCTGCGACATAATGTGACGAGGAAATCACCCAAGAATACATACAATTTGAAAAGGAATGAAGAGTCCAAGTACATCAATGACTACAACCCAGTGATTTTGTCCATGTGGAATGCCAACATGGATATACAGTTTGTGGCTGACAACTGTATGGCTGTGGCTCGGTATGTGACATCTTACATCACCAAAAAAGAAAAGACCGAACTGAAGGATATGTGGGAGGACATTTCCCATGAAAAGAGCCTCAGCAAGAAGTTGTACAGTTTCAGTCTGAAGATGTTGTCGCATCGAGAAATCGGAGCTTACGAATGTTCTGATCGATTGTCTTCAGCAAGTCTCTATGCCAAATCCAGGAGTCTCGTTTGGGCGAGTCTTGGTCTTGCTGCAACGCGAAATCGAGTTCTAAAACCTGTCCGGGAAATTGAGTATTTGGCAGAAAAGGAACCAAACAGTACCGACATTTTGAAGACCAACATGTTGGATACATATTATCCAAATCGAAGCAGTCACCTTGACAATGTTTGTTTATATGAGGTTCTCCAAAATTATATATTCAAGAGGAACATCAAAGAAGATATTGAGAAAGGAGTGTATGCTGTAATTGGAAGTGAGGGATGCCTGGTCAAGCAAAGAAAATGCCAATTAGTAAACCATCGAAAATTGAGTGGTGAATCTCCAGAAAAAAAGGAGTTTTTCTATTTAGCACTTTTGCAACTTTTCAAGCCTTGGCGTGCAAAAGAGGAACTGCTTGGAGATTTCCTCTGTTACGAAGACTCTTTCAATGCAGCCAAGGAGTCCATAGAATGTCCTGCTTTTTCTAAATATCAAGAAATGCTAACTTTGGAAATTGAGCAGGAAGCAACGATTGCAGCCGAGATTGCCAGAGACAGTTCTCAGGACAGTCAGAGTTCTGTTTCATTGAGTCAAGATCCACTTGGAGGACCTATTATCGAAAATGAAGCTGCCACTGCTATGAATGAAGTAGAAAGAGCCATGGCACATGCTCAGGAGGATTCAGTTAACTTAGAAGACTTGGAAAAACAACTCAACGTTGAGCAGAGGAAAATATATGATGAAGTTACCAAGGAAATTGAGCACGGATTAAGTCATGAGAAGAACAAGTGCTCATGTACATCGTTGAAGCCTGTCCGACTGTACGTGAGTGGAGAAGCGGGAACTGGAAAAAGTTTCCTCATTAAAGCAATCTCTTGTTATTTGCAGGAAAGGACTGAGTCATCGCTGTCTTGTGTTGTCACCGCTCCTACTGGACTGGCAGCACATAACATTAAAGGTATTACTTTGCATCGTCTACTGATGCTGCCGGTGGAGCATGACAACAAATTACAATACAACAAGTTATCTGGAGATGCTTGCTGTGAAGTTTCAAGAGTCTTGAGGAAAATGAAACTACTTATCATTGACGAAGTAAGCATGGTTTCCAATGTCATGCTTGCCTTTGTGCATTTGAGAATGCAAGAAGTACTTAAAACTGAATATGATGTCTTATTTGGTGGGAAACACATCATTGTTTTCGGAGATCTTCTGCAGCTGACACCAGTAAAAGGTCAACCTGTGTTCAAAATACTCACGCATGAAGATACCAGGAAGTGCCTAGGGAGCATTGGCAACGTCAATATATGGTTAAACTTCAATTATGCAGAACTGCATCAAAATATGCGTCAGGCAAAGGATGAAGATTACAAGAATATTCTACAAGATATTAGAATTGGAAAAGTGACCGAGCATGGGAAAGAAGCTTTAAATGCACGATTACTGTCAAATTTATATCCCAAACAAGAGATTGTGCCTGAGAATATTTTTCAGAAAATTACTGAGAAGAAATCCGGGATATGTCTCATGCCAACTCTTGCAGAATGTGCCATCTTCAACAACAAAATGTTGAATTTAGAAAAGCAAGAGATTGTGAAACTTGAAGCTATCGACAAATTAGAGCATATGGGATCAACAATTATTTTGTCAGACAATTTGAAATCAAAATTGGATTCATTAGAGAAGACTATATCTAAGACAGCGGGTTTTGAAAAGACTTTGAATGTGTGTTTAAATTGCCGAATCATTTTGAGAAGGAATTTACATGTAGAAAGAGGTCTGGTAAATGGATCAATGGGTAATGTTGTTGATTTTGAGAAATACAAAAATAGAGATGGAATAGAATTTTTAAGAATTACATTTGATGGCATTGAGGAAGTACAGCAAATTGGTCGTTGTTCTGCTAGGTTTTTGCTTGTTAAAGACTTATATGTTCGCCGTAAACAGTTTCCTGTTTGCTTGGCATATGCGGTGACAATCCATAAATCGCAAGGTTTAAGTGTAGACTGTGCATTGGTGAATATTGGCAGTTCTGTGTTCAAGGAGGGTATGGCATATGTGGCATTGTCACGAGTTAGAACTTTATCGGGATTGTACTTGATTGACTGTGATGTCACAAACATTTGTGCGGATCTAGATTGTGTTAAGGAATACAATAGGTTAAGAAGAGAGTATGCGCCACATTTGCCTCAATATCCTTTGTTTGAGAAACGTGTGGTAGGCCAGAAACGTAGAAATATCAGTAATAGTAGGGAGGTTGTTGCAAAAAGACTAAAAGTCAATGAACCGAAAGTTGTTAGCAGAAAGAAAGTGGATTCTGTTGAAGATGTTGTTGGTTTTCAATTTGAAAACAGTTCTGGTGTCAACTGCTATGCAAATGTAGTTGTTAATGTTCTCTTTTCACTAGAGAGTTTAAAAGAACAGATTGTGTTCAATTCAGAACAAAGTTTATGCTGCTTGTTGAATTCTGTGTTAGAGAAATGTAGCACTGATCGAACAAAAGTAGAAAGTGTGTCTGAAGTTCGTTATCTGTTAGATGAATGTTCAGGTCAAACAGACTTCTCTGAAAATAATCAGCAAGATTGTCAGGAGTTTTTAATGTATATGCTTGATGTATTGCAAGATGAGGGTGTAGATGTAGATCACCTGTTTGGGCTTTCTTATCAATGGCAGCATGACTGCGAGAACTGTATGGTATCAAGTACTACTAGTGTAGACTCAGAAAGATTTATATATTTAACTTTGCCAGACAGTAAATCAGTGTCCTTTAATAAGCTAGTAAATGCAGCGGATCACAACATGGAGTGTAGCCAATGTAAATGTGATATGATGTCAACATTATTTATACGTAGATATAGCCAGTATGTCATTTTAATGATCCAACGTTGTAGGCCTGATGGATCAAAATTGTCAACTTTAATAAAAAAATTTGTGGCTTCTCAGCTGTCAATATCAGGGAGGACTTTTGTTACTGTAGCAATTATCTATCACGATGGTCCATCAACAACATCAGGACATTATACAGCTTACTTAAAGTCTGGAAACGGCTGGTCATTCTGTAATGATTCCGTTGTAACTTTCAAAAAAAAATTGCCGTTTGACCTTAAAAATTCTTACCTGGTGTTTTTAAAACCAAAATTTTAAGTAGAGGGAATGTAAGTCTGCAATGCTGTCTAGATTAAAAATCCAACTATATAAACCTGATGCAAGTAAGTCTGCTTCATAGTAAGCAGTATCAGTGTCATAGGAAAAGGAGAACATGAGTGACAAAGAAGAGTAAGATATTAGTAGTCCAGGATTGTGAAAATAATCTCAAATATTTTATTTTTGAAAGTTGCGAAAATAGAAAATGTCGGGATTTGATTGGAAGAATTACAAGACTTGCGAATCGCGGCAACATGATTTGGCCTAGTGGAAACATGTGATATAATGAGAGAAGTTTTTTTTCTATGTAACATATTTTACGTATCGATGGAGGTTTTCTTTCAGAAAGTGGCGGGCTGAAAATATTTATAGCACAACAGAGTGGATGCTGTTTCATAGGAGATCGTTCGACGTCATTGAAAGTAAGTTAATTTTAAGGAGTTTTGAAATCAGATTTCTTAGGTTGTATGGGTTTTTTAAACACAGTCATTTTGATTGTGTTTTTTTTTCCCCGCTGTTACATGATGAATACCTTCAAGTCACTGATTTAAGTGAAATTTGATACATTCTGAGAACAGCAAAAATAAACCATTTAACATGTATAATTAATGTTATGCTTTTTGTCCTTATGATATACATTTAGAAATGTGAGGTACATATGGGTAAGCTGAGTTCTGTAAATATCAATTTTAATGCTTACAGTGCTGTACTTCTGGGTAGTGTTTTTTTAAAAAAAAGAAAAGAGGCCTCACCTCAAAGAAAGCTCTTGAAAGCACACATCTTATTTGCATCCTAAAACAATCATTTAAAATGTTAGACACAATTTTATGATGGCTTTACATCTTTTTTGCGCTGCTATTGCATCACTATTGTGAGACATTAGCAGTGCAAAAAAAACACCATGTTCCAAAATAGGCCTCAGTTCATCAACATCAAGATACAGTTTCTTTAAAATATATATCTTTAGGATTGTGTAGGGCACGTAGAGAAGCAGAGACTTCTGTAAATGTCAAAGTTGTTGAAAAACTGTTTGTTTTTGAACCTTTTCCCTTGTCTTTTCTAATTTTTAAATACATGTTTTAATATTTTTGGAAATGTTTGTTCTCTGTTTTACAGATTGAAAGTATGAAAAAATATTTTAAAAAGGTAACAAGAATTATAAGGTAAATGTTTTCTACTCTTTTTACCCGCAATGCACTGCTGATGATGTCACTGACACTATCTCTCATTTACTCTCTATAGCTGTCTTTCTTTTTACATTATTCTCTGTTTACTTCCCTTATACTAACTCTTCTTTTTTTTTTTTTTTTTTTAAACAGAATATGTATCGCTTTATTGGAACAAGCACTAGTAGCAGCAGTGATGAGGAGACAGTGTATGCATTTAACAATAATAAGACAATTGCACTTCATATTTTGCTTTAGAAAATGCACTTCAGTAAACTGTTTCCCAAATTCAGCTTGGTTATGTTTATCTCCAATGAGAAAAAATACAAAAACGCATGTTTCAGTAAGGCATCAGCAACATTCATTGGCAGGCGAAACAAGTCATGTGTGCATGCAATATTAATTTACACTGCAACCAACAGAAAGAACCTTGATTTGTAAAAAGAAGAGTAATTACGTTGAACAACACGTTTAGGTAAAAAGATGTTGCTGATGATGGGCACCATTTTGTTTCAGCAATAGCCAAGCTTAAGGAAAGGGTTAATATCCAAGTTCATGTCCTGTTCATAGAAGCCTAGGACATATCTGATTTGGTCAATGATTAAAATACAGTGTTTCCACTAAATGAGAGTATTACATCACCATTAACATTTCTCTTTATGTATCTGTGGTATTTCTTTAAAGGATCCATGAGCAGATTAATTAGTTAATACGTTTTAACATTCATTGCTGTACTAAGCAGTCAAGGGATAAGCTTCTCCAAACAAAAGAAATGGTGATGTTTTAAATTCGAAGTGGGAGTTTTTTTTTATTTCGCTCTTAAAGGAAGGTGAAGTAAGTAAACTTCACAAATTACACATTCTATGAATTTTGCTGACTCAACTTCTTTTTGTAGTGAAGGAGGTTTACTGCAAAAAAAGGTGTTTGCAATACAAGGGAACTCGCCTTCAAAATCCTTCTTTCGAGAAAATTCTTCTGTTAAAAGTGGGATTTCTGCACGCTTTTCTCCCACCAACCTAATTTTCACAGAAGCACACTACTTGTTGTCTTACAAAATTACTATTACACTCCCTGCTTTAAATATAACATAAAGCAGTCAGCATTTTAACAGATGTAGAGCAATAGGGCTGAGTAGCACTATACTTTACAATATCTGTATATTAAGGTATGTACTTTGAATAAATATCGAGTATTGCTCTGAAAATGTATGTTTTTAGTACTCCACAACGTTGAGGAACTCTGCGAGTAGGGGAATTCCTCTGAAATTTAACTCCTCGAGGGGTACTCAATGGATTGGTTAAAAAACTAAACTGAAGGTAAGAACAATACAAAATACATGGAAAGAAGGTGCAGGAGATATGGAGCTTTGTTACATTTACATACAAATCATCTATCAAAGCCTGATATTGCATTTGCCATTGAAACACTATCTATGTAATGTGCATGGATATATCTGCACACGATCCATTGCGCAAACCCTGCATTTCAAAAGAGATGATAAACCCCCATATTTATTTGACTTGATTCACCCTGCAGTTTTCTCTGCTCTATTGGTGGAGGGTCAATCTAGTATCATAAGATATGTGATAAACAGTTCACCACGTTAAAAAAAGTATTTATTATGACATATAAGATCACATTACAAATATTGCCTTGATGTTACGCTTTGAAGCTTTAAATACTGTTGCTAATATTGCATTTACTCTTTTTGTTCTGGCAACCAAAGACATGTTTATTATACTTTCAGAAACAGGTTTATCCTATTCAGGAGAACGTGGTGGGACATTATTGTCTTTGGCAGATTTGTATAGTGTGGAATCAACATTCTAAACTCTTCTTTTTTTTAAAAAAATATTTTTTTTTGGTTCGCTTCCAGTTCGCGAACCGGTCAGCGAACTTGAAGCGAACCAAAAGAAATAGAGCTTGCCAGAGTGATAAACATTCTAGCAATTTTGTTTGAAAGGGGAGGTAGTTCTGAAAAGAACTGTTTTTTTTTGTTTTTGTTGTTTTATTTATTTTTTTTTTTTTCTGAACATTTTTTGATTTTTTTGTATTTTTAGAACTGTTTTATGGTTTTTTTGTGTTTTTTATGGAGGGGAAACAACAAAAAACAGGCATTGAAAACGGCTCAACAGGAGCAAAAAAAAAAATTACTTCTTGGGTGCATTAGGGCATTTATGGTTATTGAACGCCATATTAATCAGGTTGACGCTCATGTTGCCATACGACAGCATAGCACCACAGTATATACAAGTAAACCTCATATGTTGGAAATTTGGTTGGATGTTTGGCACAGTTTCCTGTGCCTCTCTTCCTGTCAAAGACATTGTAGAGGTAGATCTGGCCACAGGAGTTGTCGGGGGATTGTCTTCTAGGTCCCTTAACTCAGCCCGGCTGTAGTTTAAGGGATGCCACCTGCTCATATGTCGATGCATCGTATAGTTGCCCATACTGTATTTCTTCTCTGTGCCTCTAGACAATCTGTAATCACAGATGAGGCAGGTGGCATATTTAGCATTCACCTTCTTTGATCCAGGAGGGATGGAGAAAAACTGCCAGATGAAACTTGTTTTTCTCTTTGAAACACGGGGCAACTCTTGGATAAATTGTGGTTGCTCTCTATCTTCTTCTTCTTCTTCCTCCTCTTCCTCCTCTCTGTTAGAGATAAATTGACTAGGTGGTCCTCTCTTCTTATGAGGAGGTTGAGGTGGTGGTGGGGGTCCACCAGCTGCAGCAAGTACAGAAGCCATTGCTCAATTGTAGGTAAATGGTCTTTCTCTCACCAAGATGAAAGTCAGAGTGAGGAAATAAGGAGGGGTTTACATGATTTGGGAAAAGCAAAAGTTCTGAACCAATGAAAAGTGTTATTTTTAGGTCACATGACCTAGTCATACATCATTTGGAAACCAAAAGTGAAATGAACCAATGAAAAGTTTGATAAACAAGTCACATGACCTGTTCCGCTTACGTTACGCGGCGCGCGCCGCGTCCCGGATCGCTTCCGGTTCGCGGTCCGGAGCACTTCCGGGAGCGCTAACGCGCCGCGTCATTAGACGCATTACGCGACAACGTGATACGTCGCGCTTCCGCGACGCGTCACAGTTCCGCTAACGTAACGTTGACCGGTTCGCGGACTAGATCGCGGCATCAAGATGAGCTAACGGAAAGCTTCCCGGTTCGCGAACCGAAAGCGAAGAAAAAAAATATTTAAAAAAAAATTATCAATAAACATCTAAATATATTTTGGGATTTAAAGAAGAATACATTTTACAGCTACAGATGTTAGCTTTTAAAAAACCAATGAAATTCACAGAAAAAACCATAGGTTATAGACCATATATAGTTAGGAATTTGCATTTACAAAACCTTGAAAATTCACTGAAAAAACCATAGGTTATAGACCATATATAGTTGGGGATTTGCATTTACAAAACCTTATTTTACTCGCATAAAACCATTGAAATTCCATATATAGTTAGTTGCGCTAACTATATATCGCGCACCCGCAATCCACTGCTGATGATGTCACATATTACATCATTCATGACATGGTCAGTGACATCACTGATGACATCACTGATGACATCTCAAATGACATCACTGATGACATCTCAAATGACATCACTGATGACATCGCTGATGACATCTCATTTGACATTACTGATCACATCACTGATGATATCATACATGTGATAATACGATGAACCTCTTCAGACTCTAATATAACCTTAGATACAATCAGTGTAAACAGACACTCACAGACTGTCACTCATCCATGCAGTTACTCACACACCTAGTCAGTCATGCAAAGAATCAATCACACCTCCATTTCCTCAACTATACAGTTATACAAACTTTACTTATTCAAACATATACTAACACATATTTACTCTCTTATACAATCCCTGATACAAGTTCACAATGATCCATACAGCCACGTCAAGTCAAGTCAAGTCATAACATTTATATAGCGCACTACATACCCGGGGGGTTTCAAGGCGCTTAGGAAGGGGAGGAGGATTATTTGTCAAATATCCACGTTTTAAGTTGCTTTCTGAACGCTAGGTGATTCTGGGTGAGGCGAAGGTAAGCGGGGAGAGAGTTCCATGTTTTGGCAGCCAGGTATGAGAAGGATCTGCCTCCCATGGTGGCCTTGTTGATGCGAGGTACAGTGGCGAAGGCTTGGCTGGAAGAGCGAAGTTGGCGGGAGGGGGTATAAAAGGACAGTCGAGAGTTGAGGCACTCTGGTCCGATGTCGTAGAGTGATTTGTGTGCGTGGGTAAGCAGTCGGAAAGTAATCCTCTTATTGACGGGTAGCCAGTGGAGGTCTTTAAGGTGACCAGAGATGTGTTCGTTGCGTGGGATGTCTAATATGATCCTGGCTGAGGCGTTTTGGATTCGTTGTAGTTTCTTCTGGAGTTTTGCGGTAGTACCTGCGTAGAGGGTGTTTCCGTAGTCCAGTCGGCTCGTGACCAGAGCGTGGGTGACAGTTTTCCTTGTTTCGGAGGGGATCCAGCGAAATGTTTTTCTGAGCATGCGAAGAATGTTAAAGCAGGAAGAGGATACGGCGCTGACTTGTCTGTTCATTGAGAGTGAAGAATCCAAGATGACGCCTAGGTTCCGTGCGTGGTCTGTCGGGATCGGTGCTTTTCCGAGGGCTTCCGGCCACCAAGAGTCGTCCCATGCAGAGGGGGATTTACCTAAGATGAGGACTTCTGTTTTGTCTGAGTTCAGTTTCAGACGGCTTTGTTTCATCCATTCTGCGACTTCTTTCATTCCTTCGTGTAGGTTAGTTTTGGCGGTGCTGGGGTCCTTGGTGAGAGATAGGATCAGTTGAGTGTCATCCGCGTAAGAGATGATGTTGAGGTTGTGTTGGCGGGCGATAGCCGCGAGGGGGCTCATGTATACGTTGAAGAGGGTGGGACTGAGTGAGGATCCTTGTGGTACGCCGCAGATGATTTCAGAGGCCTCGGACTTGAATGGTGGGAGGCGGACTCTCTGGGTTCTTCCGGTGAGGAACGAGGTGATCCATTCCAGTGCCTTTCCTTGGATTCCGATGTTTCTGAGGCGTTGTAAAAGGGTGCTGTGGCAAACTGTGTCGAAGGCTGCAGAGAGGTCGAGGAGGATGAGGGCGACTGTGTCTCCATTGTCCAGTAGAGTTCGAATGTC
Source organism: Lissotriton vulgaris (assembly GCF_964263255.1). NCBI lineage: Eukaryota > Metazoa > Chordata > Amphibia > Caudata > Salamandridae > Lissotriton > Lissotriton vulgaris. The sequence goes on along the minus strand of NC_141689.1, from coordinate 1,290,108,647 downwards.
GTCTGTTGCTGCGATGAGGGCGGTCTCAGTGCTGTGTTTGGCTCGGAAGCCAGATTGTGAGGGGTCGAGTGATTTGTTGGCTTCGAGGAAGGTAGCGAGCTGGTTGTTGACAGCTTTCTCGATGACTTTGGCCGGGAATGGAAGAAGCGAGATGGGGCGGTAGTTTTTGAGTTCGGTGGGGTCTGCTGTTGGTTTTTTCAGAAGGGCGGTGAGTTCAGCGTGTTTCCAGTCTTCTGGGAAGGTAGCGGAGTTGAAGGAGCAGTTGATGACGTCTCGGAGGTGCGGAGCTATGACGGAGTCTGCTTTGTTGAAGATGTGATGAGGACATGGGTCTGTGGGGGATCCAGAGTGGATGGAATTCATCAGGCGGATGGTGTCCTCAGTGGAGATTGGGTTCCAGGCGTTGAGGGTGTTAACGGGGGGAAGATGGTCAGCTGATGGTAGGGTGGGTTGGCTTCCGGGTTGGTTGTCAAAGCTGTTGTGGATGTCAGCAATCTTGTTGTGGAAAAAAGAGGCTAGGGAATCGCAGAGGGTTTGAGAGGGGGTGATGTCGTTGGAGTTGGCCGAGGGGTTGGAAAATTCCTTGACGATGTTGAAAAGTTCCTTGCTGTTGTGGGCGTTGTTGTCAAGTCGATCTTTGAATGCTGTTTTCTTGGCTTTTCGGATCAGTTGGTGGTGAGTGCGGATGGCGCTTTTGAAGGCGTCCTTGTTGCTGGTGGATGGGTCTTTTTTCCAGGTCTTTTCAAGGGAGCGGCACAGTTTCTTGGACTTCTTGAGGTCGTCGTTGAACCATGAGGCCTTCTTGATGCCAAGTTTGTGTTGACGTTTTTTCAGTGGTGCTAAGTTGTCGGCGGTGTTGGATAACCAAAGGGTGAGGTTGGAGGCGGCTTCGTTGGCGTTAGAAGAGAGGGCTGGGGAGGTTTGAAGGAGCGATGTGGAGATCTGTTCTGTGGTGATTTTGTTCCAGTTTCTTTGTAGAGTTGGTTGGAGGTGGATGGTGGGTTTCGGCTTGTTGTAGGTGAAGTGAACGCAGCTGTGGTCAGTCCAGAGGAGATTCGTAGTGTGGCTGAAGGAGACATGGTTGCTGGAGGTGAAGATGGGGTCGAGAGTGTGACCTGCGATGTGGGTGGGGGAAGTGACCAGTTGTTTAAGTCCGAGGTTGGCGAGGTTGTCCAAGAGGGTGGCGGTGTTGCGGTCGTTGAACTTTTCAAGGTGGAAGTTGAGGTCTCCCAGAAGGATGTAGTCTTTGGAGGGGAGCGCGTGTGGGGTGATGAAGTCCGTGATGTCTTCACTGAATTTTGCGCGGGGTCCTGGTGGTCTGTAGAGGAGGGTGCCTCTGAGTGTGGTCTTGGGGTCGATGTGGATCTGGAAGTGAAGGTGTTCGGAGTTGGCGAGGTTGGCATCAGAGCTGGTTGAGATGCGGATTGTTTTCTTATGGACGATGGCGATTCCACCTCCTGTATGGTCAGTGCGGTCCTTGCGTGTGATCTTATAGTCATCAGGGATAGCGATGGCGATGTCAGGGGCGGAGGAGGCGTTCATCCATGTTTCCGTTAGGAAGGCGACATCAGGAGAGATGGTGTCTAGTAGGTTCCAAAGGTCAATGGCGTGCCTGTGGACCGAGCGGGTGTTGAGAAGGATGCATTCTAGGTGGTTGGGGTCGGGGATCTGTGTTGTGGTCGTAGCGGAGATGTTGTCGGTGCCGCTAAATTTGCAGGAGAAGCAGGAGAACGGTCCGTGGGTGTGTCCAGGAGCGGCTTGGACGCAGTTGGGGGCGCGACCGGGGTTGAGGGCTAGGAGGGTGGCGGCATCGTAGGTAATGCGGGGGGGCTGGGGAGCGCGAGGGGCAGGGGGTCTGGCGCTGGGCGCGGTCCAGGCGCGGAAGGGCGTAGACAGGCTTACCTTTGGCGCACCTTCGGCGCGGGTTGGGCGCGGTCGCTGCGCGTGAACGCTGCGCGCAAGAAAACCTGTCATATATGGATGGAGGGAGGGGAGGGGCGAGGGCGTGTCAGCTGGGAGGCGGGTCGGGCACACGAGGAGGACAACAGATCAACAAAATGGAGGCGGGGGGAGGAGCGGAGCGTAGCGCTATTGGCAGGCGTGCAGACAGAGAAAATACACAGCTAAGAATCAGTATAGCGCTGAGAATGCAGAGCGCTAGTACACAGGCAAATACAGTTACAGTAATGGCAGAGATCACTTCAGCAAAGCGGCGCTACGATGCCCAGCCAAAGTCAGTATAAGCATTCAACCAGAATCAGTATTAATATCTATAGCGCTGATAATGCAAAGCGCTAGCACACAGCAGGCAATGACAAATTCAGTTCAGGCAGAGATCTTTCCAGCAAAGCGGCGCTACGATACCAAGTTGTAGCTAGGAGCACAGGGAGCGACCACTCTGTCCGTGAGGAGGAGTGAGTCACACATAAGAGCCACTCACACATTCACTGGCTCTTATGCACAGTTATTTATATATGTCAACTCTCACTTGTACTGTGTTTTACATATGTACTTACTTTGACATGTAGCACTGAGATATCCATTCACTCACCAATACACTCATGCACACAGTCAACCGCCCATACAGCTGTTTCCACATGCACTTTTGAACCCATACATCTAGTGAATCCACTGCTCACACATCTATGCACAGAGTCATACACCTCCCAGCCACCCACACACACACTCAGTCTCCCATACAAATACTTGGGCAACCAATCAATAACCCATATAGTTACTCATATAGCTACTTATCAACACATGCAACAGTTTACAGAACAACAGACATAAGGATGCACAAATTAAGACAGTTTAGTCACTAACCCATGCACTCAGTGAGACACATTTAATCACTCACTCATACAGTCAGTCATGCACCTACTAAATCCTTCATCCAGACACTTATACATCCACTCATTCTTCAATATGTAAGACATATTTACACTTTACAGAAACATACAGTCACTGGATGTTGTCATCAGTGATGTCATCAGTGATGTCACTGACCATGTCATGAATGATGTAATATGTGACATCATCAGCAGTGGATTGCGGGTGCGCGATATATAGTTAGCGCAACTAACTATATATGGAATTTCAATGGTTTTATGCGAGTAAAATAAGGTTTTGTAAATGCAAATCCCTAACTATATATGGTCTATAACCTATGGTTTTTTCAGTGAATATATATATATTCACTGAAAAAACCATAGGTTATAGACCATATATAGTTAGGGATTAGCATTTACAAAACCAAGAAAATTCACTGAAAAAACCATTGGTTATAGACCTTACCCTACTTTGGTATGATTACCAAAGCTATATTTTTTTTCGGTCCCTCTCGAGAGTGTTTTTTTGCAGATGAGGCAGGTAACGTACCTGGCATTAACTTTCTTTTCATGAGAAGGAAAAGAAAAAAATTGCCAGATAAAATTCACTTTCACACGGGACGTTCTTGGCATTTCTTTCAGAAAGTCACTTGTCCCTTGCTCCTGTTCCTCGTCTTCCTCTTCTTCTTCTTCCTGGTCGAAGATGACCTGGCTAGTCGGTCCTCTCTTCTTTGGTGGTGGTGGAGGTGGTGGAGATCCACCAGATGCAGCTTATAGAAATGCCATGTCTTAGCAAACAAAAACAGGTCTTTCTCTCATAAAAATGAAAGTCGGAGTGAGGAAAAAAGGTGGGACTTTCATCATTTGAGAAAAGAAAATGTTCTAAACCAATGAAAAGTGTTTGTGTTACGTCATATGATCAAGCCTTCCATCATTAGGAAACTAAAAGTAAAATCAACCAATGAAAAGTTTTATTAACTAGTCACATGACCTGTTATGCTTATGTTCCGCGTTCCGCGCCGCGCCACGGATCGATTCCGGGGCTTTACGTTTTGCGCCTTGGTTCGCGTTCCAGAACGCTTCCGGGTGCGCTAACATAGCAGGTCATAAGGGGCATTACGTAGTAATGCGATATGTTGCAATTACGGGACGCGTCACGATGTGCCTTTCTAACGCAGTTAGCGGTTCGCGGACCGGCACGAAACAAGAAAAAATAATTTAAACTATAATATAAATTGAATTAAAAAAATATAATACAAATATATATAAAATATATTTGTGAATTAGAATAAAAATATATGTTACAGCTATAGATATTAGCTTTTAAAAAACCAATGAAATTCACTGAAAAAACCATAGGTTATAGACCATATATAGTTAGGGATTAGCATTTACAAAACCAAGAAAATTCAATGAAAAAAACCATTGGTTATAGACCATATATAGTTAGAAATTAGCATTTTCAAAACATTAATTTACTCGCACAAAACCATAGAAATTCGAATATATAGTTAGTTGCAATAACTATATATCGCGCACCCGCAATCCACTGCTGATGATGTCACATATTACATCATTCATGACATGGTCAGTGACATCACTGATGACATCACTGATGACAACATCCAGTGACTGTAAGTTTCTGTTAAGTTGAAATATGTCTTACATATTGAAGAATGAGTGGATGTATAAGTGTCTGGATGAAGGATTTAGTAGGTGCATGACTGACTGTATGAGAGAATGATTAAATGTGTCTCACTGAGTGCATGGGTTAGTGACTAAACTGTCTTAATTTGTGCATCATTATATCTGTTGTTCTGTAAACTGCTGCATGTGTTGATCAGTAGCTATATGAGTAACTATATGGGTTATTGATTCGTTGCCCAAGTATTTGTATGGGAGAGTGAGTGTGTGTGTGGGGGTGGCTGGGAGGTGTGTGACTCTGTGCATAGATGTGTGAGCAGTTGATTCACTAGATGTATGGGTTCAAACGTGCATGTGGAAACAGCTGTATGGGCAGTTGACTGTGTGCATGAGTGTATTGGTGTGGTGAGTGAATGGATATCTCAGTGCTACATGTCAAAGTAAGCACATATGTAAAACACAGTACATGTGAGAGTTGGCATATATAAATAACTGTGCATAAGAGCCAGTGAATGTGAGAGTGGCTTCTATGAATCATTGTGAACTTATATCAGGGATTGTATAAGAGAGTAAATATGTGTTAGAATATGTTTAAATAAGTAAAGTGTGTATAACTGTATAGTTGAGGAAATGGAGGTGTGATTGATTCTTTGCATGACTGACTAGGTGTGTGAGTAACTCCATGGATGAGTGACAGTCTGTGAGTGTCTGTTTACACTAATTGTATCTAACGTTATATTAGAGTCTGAAGAGGTTCATCGTATTATCACATGAATGATGTCATCAGTGATGTGATAAGTAATGTCAAATGAGATGTCATCAGTGATGTAATTTGAGATGTCTTCAGTGATGTCATCAGTGATGTCATTTGAGATGTTTTCAGTGATGTCATCAGTGATGTCATTTGAGATGTCATCAGTGATGTCATCAGTGATGTCACTGACCATGTCATGAATGATGTAATATGTGACATCATCAGCAGTGGATTGCGGGTGCGCGATATATAGTTATTGCAACTAACTATATATTCGAATTTCTATGGTTTTGTGCGAGTAAATTAAGGTTTTGAAAATGCTAATTCCTAACTATATATGGTCTATAACCAATGTTTTTTTTCAGTGAATTTTCTTGGTTTTGTAAATGCTAATCCCTAACTATATATGGTCTATAACCTATGGTTTTTTCAGTGAATTTCATTGGTTTTTTAAAAGCTAATATCTATAGCTGTAACATATATTTTTATTCTAATTCACAAATATATTTTTTATATATTTGTATTATATTTTTTTAATTCAATTTATATTATAGTTTAAATTATTTTTTCTTGTTTCGTTGCCTGTCCGCGAACCGGTAAACGTTCCGTTAGTGCAAATACCGCGTTAGAAAGGCACATCGTGACGCGTCCCATAAACGCAACATATCGCGTTACTACGTAATGCCCCTTATGACCTGCTATGTTAGAGCACCCGGAATCGTTCTGGAACGCGAACCAAGGCGCGAAACGTAAAGCCCCAGAATCGATCCGAGGCGCGGCGCTGAACGCGGAACGTAAGCATAACAGGTCATGTGACTAGTTAATAAAACTTTTCATTGGTTGATTTTACTTTTAGTTTCCTAATGATGGAAGGCTTGATCATATGGCGTAAAACAAACACTTTTCATTGGTTTAGAACATTTTCTTTTCTCAAATGATGAAAGTCCCACCTTTTTTCCTCACTCCGACTTTCATTTTTATGAGAGAAAGACCTGTTTTTCTTTGCTAAGACATGGCATTTCTATTAGCTGCATCTGGTGGATCTCCACCACCTCCACCACCATCAAAGAAGAGAGGACCGACTAGCCAGGTCATCTTCAACCAGGAAGAAGAAGAAGAGAAAGACGAGGAACAGGAGCAAGGGACAAGTGGCTTTCTGAAAGAAATGCCAAGAACGTCCCGTGTGAAAGTGAATTTTATCTAGCAATTTTTTTCTTTTCCTTCTCATGAAAAGAAAGTTAATGCCAGGTATGTTACCTGCCTCATCTGCAAAAAAACACTCTCGAGAGGGACCGAAAAAAAATATAGCTTTGGTAATCATACCATGCATCGGCACATGGAGACTTGGCACCCTCTTAATTATTCAAAAGCGCAATTTCGAGATTTGGTGGATAACCCCCGACCGGCAAAAACATCCACCAATGACTTAGCAATAAGTGAGTCAGAGGCAAGGGACACGGTTCCAAATCTGCAAAAGAACTTTGGGCAGATGAGATTGACTTGTGTAGAGTGTGGAAAATTAATTTCATGCGGAGAAATGAGTATTACTTTAATAAATAGATCATATGAAAATCATCAATGTTCAAAACGTCCTAGAAAGTAATTTTTTTTTTGTTGCTCCAGTTGAGCCTTTTGAAGTAAATCATTTTTGTTTCCCCTTTCTCAAAAAAAATACAAAAAAAATATAAAACATCAAAAATAATAAAAAAAAGTTTTTTTCAGAACTGCCTTCCCTTTTAAAAAAATTGCTAGAATGTTTAGCACTCTAGCATCCTCTATTTCTTTTGATACTCTTCCTGGTTAGCGTTCGGGTACGCGAACCGGGAGCAAAGTAAAAAAAATATTTTTAAAAAAAAGATGAGTTAATAAACAGAGAGTAATATGAAAAGAAAGAAAAATAGAGGGAGTAACACACAGTTACTGTTGAAAGAGGGACTGATAAAAGAAGTGAAAAGAGTAGTATAAATAAGTAATAGAAAAAGAAATGAAGGAAGTAGCAAAGACAGGAAACTAAGGGTTAAAAAAAAGAAGCAGAGGAACTAATAAAAGTTAAATCTGATAGACATGTAACGTAAAGAGTACTAAACGCTTACCTTATAATTGTCATTACCGTACTGTATTATCATTTTCATACTTTTAATCTGTGTAAGAAAGAACAAAAAAATTTAAATTAATACAAGATGGTAAAAAAAGAGTTAGCATAAGACAAAATGAATGTTAAATGTGGTATACTAGTAAAGCGTACAGCTGACCCAGCAAAGAGGCGTCCCGGCGCTGTATACCACTGGGGAATCCATCCTGGCTTTCCCTGTGAGATGGTCCCTCCTGAGCATCCCCAAGGTGATGCCAGGCATCCCCGGCGCTGATGGGGCTGTTAGTTGAGATTAAGCAAGCTATTACCCAAAGTTGCTGAGTGGGACCCATGGTTGGAGTAGGCACCGAGGCGAGAATTATCGAGTCCGCTGACCAAGGCCCAAGATCCTGCCACATCAGGAATCGAACCCTGGTCCCAGGCCGACCTCTGCTTCTGGGTCTGCCGCCTCTAATCAGTGAGCCACACCAATCCATATACATATTAGAAATCACAATTCAAAGTAGAAAATTAATTAAACATATTTAATGGTTTATTTTTGCTGTTATCAGAAAAAATCAAATTTCACTGAAAACAGTGAGTTGAAGGTATTCATCATATAACAGCGGGGAAAAAACCCACAATCAAAATGATTGTGTTTAAAAAACCCAAATAATATAAATAAGCAGAAATAGGAACTTCTCCAAAGTAACTTACTTTCTATGACGTCAAAGGATATCCTATGAACAGCTTATACTCTGTTGTGCTGTTACTATTTTCTGCCCGCCACTTTCTGAAAGATAAACTCAATTGTTTTAAGAAAACTGAGACATACAAAGCAATTTGAAACAGCACACTAAGTTACAGCAACACCTAGAATCATTGTAGTCCAATTACCTACCCTAAATTCTGACTTCAAAAATCAAGTTAAAAGGCAACATTGCTTCATACTCAATCAGTAATGTTTGCTGAAAGAATAGCCATTTTTTAAATTTTAAATAAGCTGTGTAATATCCAGATGTTGTCAAAGGACCAGCATATTATGTAATAACTGCAGTTGCAAATGTTCTTCCTGAAATCGATGACTGTGTAGCAAAAACATTTTTAATTAGACTGGACAACTTATTTTCTTCCAGTTTATGTAGTTGAAATTGTAAAATGACATTTCATCCATAAGTTTTCAAAAATAATGTGGACAGCATTGCAGACTTACATTTCCTCTACTCCTTATTTTGATCTGCTGCTTGACTTTGCTTATAAAAACAAACAGTTTTCGCTCTGTACTACAATTATCCACAAGGCCATATATAGTAGGAGCCATTAGAACCTCTGTAAATTCCTCTAAACAAATCCCAAGCTTCCTTTTCTAAAATTTTGGTTGTAAGAACACCAGGTAAGAATTTTGAAGGTGAAAAGGCAATCTTTTTTTAAAAGTTAAAACAGAATCATTGCAGAATGACCATCCGTTTCCAGATTTCAAATAAGCTGTGTAATGTCCTGAATTAGTTGAAGGACCGTTATGATATATAATTGCAGTAGTTTTAAAAGTCCTTCCTGATATTGACAACTGCAAAGCCACAAAATTATTAATTAAAGTTGTCAATTTAGTTCCATCAGGCCTACATCGTTGGAACATTAAAATGACATACTGGCCATAACTTCGTAAAATTAACGTGGACAGCATTCCAGACTTACATTGGCTGCACTTCATATTTTGATCGGCTGCCTTTACTAGCTTATTGAAGGATACTGATTTACTGTCAGGCAAAGTTAAATATATAAATCTTTCTGAGTCTATACTATTAGTACTTGATAGCCTACAGTTTTCGCAGTCATGCTGCCATTGATAAGAAAGGCTAAATAGATAATCTACATCTACACCCTCATCTTGCAATACATCAAGCATATACATTAAAAACTCCTGACAATCCTGCTGAATATTTTCAGAGAATTGTGTTTGACCTCAACATTCGTCTAACAGATAACGAATTTCAGACACACTTTCTACTCTTGTTCTATCAGCGCTACATTTCTCTAACACAGAATTCAACAAACAGCATAAACTTTGTTCCGAATTGATCACAATCTGTTCTTTGAAAGTCTCTAGTGAAAAGAGAGCATTAACAACTACATTAGCATAGCAGTTGACACCAGAACTATTTTCAAATTGAAAACCAACAACATTTTCAACAGAATTCATTTTATTCCTGCTTACAATTTTTGGTTCATCGACTTTTGGTCTTTTTGCTTCAACCTCCCTGCTATTACTGATATTTCTTTGTTTCCGGCCTACCACACGTTTCTCAAACAAAGGATATTGAGGCAAATGTGGTGCATACTCTCTTCTTAACCTATTGTATTCCTTAACACAATCAAGTTCTGCACAAATGTTTGTGACATCACAGTCAATCAAGTACAAACCCGATAAAGTTTTGACTCATGACAATGCTGCATAAGGGTGGGTGGGGTGGGACAAGGGGGGGAGTTCTAGGTTTTGCGCAGGGGGTGGGAGTTGGGGCTTGCGCATAGTTGGGTAGGACTGAAAAAGTAGTCATGCCCGTAATCCAGACACTAACCACTCCTCGATATTGAACGTCAGGCATGGAAGAGCAGAGACATCATTGCCGCCCGACCCCCGGGTTGTGGGCATGACGGCTGTGTACTGGTCAACGAATCACACTGTATACCTGCTCATTTTTCTGAAGCTGCTTATGTGTAAGAGCCTGTACAGGTATGACTACAATAAAAATTATGTAAAAAAAATAAAAAAATAAAATAAAAAAAATGACAATGCTACATAAGCCATACCCTCTTTGAATACAGAACTGCCAATATTCACTAAAGCAGTGTCTACACTTAAACCTTGCGATTTATGAATTGTCACCGCATATGCCAAGCAAACAGGAAACTGCTTACGGCGAACATATAAGTCTTTAACAAGCAAAAACCTAGCAGAGCAACGACCAATTAGCTGTACTTCCTTAATGCCATCAAATTAAATTTTTAAAAATTCAATTCCATCTCTACTTCTGTATTTCTCAAAATCAACAACATTACCCATTGATCCATTTACCAGACCTCTTTCAACATGTAAATTCCTTCTCAAAATGATTCGGCAATTTAAGCACACATTCAAAGTCTTTTCAAAACCCGCAGTTTTAGATATAGTCTTCTCTAATGAATCCAATTTAGATTTCAAATTCTCTGACAAAATAATTGTTGCTCCCATATGCTCTATTTTGTCAATAGCTTCAAGTTTCACAATCTCTTGTTTTTCTAAATTCAACATTTTGTTGTTGAAGATGGAACATTCTGCAAGAGTTGGCATCAAACATATTCCAGATTTCTTCACAGTAATTTTCTGAAAAATATCCTCTGGCAAAACGTCTTCTTCTGGATATAAATTTGACAGTAAGCGTGCATGTAAAGCTTCTTTACCACGCTCAGTCACTCTCCCGATTCTAATATTTTGTAGAATATTCTTGTAATCTTCGTCCTTCGCCTGACGCATATTTTCACGCAGCTCAGCATAACTGAAGTTTAACCATATGTTAACGTTGCCAATGCTCCCTAGGCACTTCTTGGTATCTTCATGTGTAAGCAGTTTAAAAACTGGTTGTCCTTTCACTGGTGTCAGCTGCAGAAGATGACCAAAAACAATGATGTGTTTGCCACCGAATAACACATCATACTCTGTTTTAAGAACTTCCTGCATTCTTAAATGCACAAAAGCAAGCATGAGATTGGAAACCATGCTTACTTCGTCAATGATAAGAAGTTTCATATTCTTCAAAACTCGAGATACTTCACAACAAGCATCTCCAGATAACTTGTGGTATTGTAATTTGTTATCATGCTCCACTGGCAGCATCAGTAACCGATGCAAAGTAATCCCATTAATGTTATGAGCTGCCAGTCCAGTTGGAGCGGTCACAACACAAGACAGCGATGAATCAGTCCTTTTCTGCATATAACATGAAATTGCTTTTATAAGGAAACTTTTTCCAGTTCCTGCTTCTCCACTCACGTACAGTCGGACAGGCTTCAACGACGTACATGAGCACTCTTCCTTCTCATGACTTAATCCATGCTCAATTTGGTTGGTAACTTCGACATATATTTTCCTCTGCTCAACGTTAAGTTGTCTTTCCAATTCCGCATCCTTCTGAGCATGTGCCATGGCTCTTTCCACTTCAATCATGGCAGTGGCAGCTTCATTTTCAATTACTGGTTCTCCTAGTGGATCCTGACTCAATGAAACAGAACTCTGACTGTCCTGAGAACTGTCTCTAGCAATCTCGGCTGCAATTGTTGCTTCCTGCTCAATTTCTGCATTCAACATTTGTAGATATTTTGGAAAAACAGGACATTCTATGGACTCCTTGGCTGCATTGAAAGAGTCTTCGTAACAGAGGAAATCCCTAAGCAGTTCCTCTTCTGCACGCCAAGGCTTGAAAAGTTGCAAAAGAGCTAAATAGAAAAACTATTTTCGTTCGGGAGATTCGCAATCCAATTTTCGATGATTTATCAATTGACATTTTTTTTGCTTGACCAGACATCCCTCACTTCCAATTACAGCATACACTCCTTTATCAATATCTTCTTTGATGTTCCTCTTGAAAACGTAATTTTGAAGAACTTCATACAGACATGCATTCTCCAGGTGACTGCTTCTATTTGGATAATATGTATCCAACATGTTGCTCTTCAAAATATCTGTACTGTTTGGCTCCTTCTCCGCCAAATACTCAATTTCCCGTACAGGTTTCAGAACTCAATTACGCGTTGCAGCAAGACCAAGACTCGCCCAAATGATACTCCTAGATTTGGCATAGAGACTTGCTGAAGATAACCGGTCAAAACATTCGTAAGCTCCAATTTCTCGATGCGACAACATCTTCAGACTGAAACTGTACAACTTCTTACTGAGGCTCTTTTCATGGGAATATCCTCCCACATATCCTTCAGTTCTGTCTTTTCTTTTTTAGTGATGTAAGACGTCACATACCGAGCCACAGCCATACAGTTGTCAGCCACAAACTGTATATCCATGTTAGCATTCGACATGGACACATGGACAAAATCACTGGGTTGTAGTCGTTGATGTACTTGGACTCTTCATTTTTTTTCAAATTGTATGTGTTTTTGGGTGATTTCCTCGTCACATTATGTCGCAGCGATGACATCAAATTGTTAACTCTTCCTTTTAATAACACCGACCGTGGAAATGCAAAACGACATTTGGTGTAGTATTTGTCCTTGTTTCTGAATTTACGACGACAGTACTTTCCACAACGATGGCTTTGAAACCGTAAAACTTGTTCTCTTGGAAGGCGCCAACCACCATCGGGGAATGGCGTCGTTAGTGGCAGCCAAAGGGCCGACCCGGAGCCGGGTCACTTCCGGATTGCGTGACCCGGAAGTGAGCGTCGCGTCAGGACCAATGGGAACAAACGCCGAGGCACGCCCCGGAAGCGTTAGTAGGGCGCGAGGCTTAAAAGCCCGCGACCAGCCTAGAGGCCCCCTCTTTGTCCGCTGATCATCCAGGAGTCGGACGTCTCCAAGAGAAGACATCGCGGGAACATCGCGTTCGAGTCTACAGCGAGAGTTATCCCGACTCGTGGTTTAGGTTAGCGGGCCTTGCAGTGTGTGCTAGATTCCCTTAATTTTACAGCTTTTCGTGCTTAGTTTCTGTTTTAAATATTGTTGGCAGAGGGGGGGGGTTTGCTGCGGTGAATCCTCGTGTCCGGGGGGAGGGTGAACGCTGGCGCTCGAACATCCGATTCCCTGGGCCCGGGCCCACACGCGGCGCGGTGGGCCTAAAAAGTCGTTGCGTCTCTCGATAAATTTTAACATTGTTTTCTTTAAGTGCAGGATGCCGTCGAAGAAGGTACCGAAAGGTAAACAACCCGCAGCCAAGAATGAGGAATTCCTTGCCTTTACCGAACTGCTGGAGTTCACAAGAGAGAAGGGCATGGACTGGGTGCTAAAGAACATGAGAGATGGGGCTAAAGCTGATGCGAACTCTCAGGAGGAGAGGGGGAGAGGCAAAAGAGCGAAGCAGACCCCAGAAAAGCTTAGAAGCTCGGCAAGAGGCAAGCGGGCTAGGCCAACGGATTCACGACCAATATCACCAGGTGAGGAGGAGGCGCCAGAGACAATTGATTCGAACTCAGGCGCAGAAAACGACCCAGATGACCCAGATGGGCTGTATGAGGCGACTAGGCCTACGCAGATAGGAGGGTTCCCCGTCACTTCTGTGGGGGGGTCCGGTCCGCACGGTATGTTACCGCCAGTAGTGGCACAGCCGGGTAGCGGAGTATCGCAAGTTTGGGTTCAGCCCGGGGGGGTCGCTCAGTTACCAGGGATGCAGTTATATGGGTCGCATGGTCAAGCGATAGGTAGCAGCCCGGTAAGCTCAATGTTTCCTGCTTACACAGCTCACGGGTCCCCCTTAGCGATGACTGCTTTCTATAATCTGGGATGTCCAAGTCAGGGCCCAAGGGCGAATGCCGTGGGTGAGGTCCCGGGTCCCTCTAATGGCCAGATGAATGGAGGGTTTGGGGGGCAACCAGCTGGTTCCCCATTATTAGCTTTCAGCCCTCTAATGTTCGGTTCTTCCTCGATGACCTTATCGCCATCCGCGGGGATAACTTGGCATGTGCCAGCAGATATGAAGGACAGGATTCTCAGAGGCGAATACATAGAAGTGTTCGACCTTATCAATGCGGGGGTGGCGGCCGGAAAGTCCAAAGCCGGAAAGGAGGGAGATTACAACCAGAAGAAATCATGGGTAGAATGGTCCATGAAGAATTGGATCACGGGATTTGCTATATATGCCGCTGTTATGCTTGAGAAATATCCTGTTTTAGGCCCACAAATGATGAGCTATATATCGTTGATACATGGAGCGACAACGGAGTTTCCGGGCCAGGGGTGGCTTAAATACGATAAAATGTTCAGGCAGATGAAGGCAGTTCACCCGGGTATAGCTTGGGACCAACGGGAGATTAATTTGTGGCATACAGTCTTTTATTCCACCCCTTCAACGCCTACCCCAGTACCTTCAACTCAGAGCCAGTCCTTTCGGACTGACAAAGGGGTCGGTGAGAAAAAACAGGCCTGCTGGCAGTTTAATAGAAATGAATGTACCAGGGGGGTCTCGTGTAAATTCAAACACTGCTGTTCCTACTGCGGGGGTACCTCCCATCCCGAGATTAGGTGTTTTAAGAAAACCGGTAACCCCAAAGAACAAGCCAGCCACAGTGCCCCAAAAGGAAAGCCAGCTAAGACCCCTGACAAAACTCCCAACTCCAATTAAGCGGCATGTACTGACACACCTACTCAGTAAATACGATAATCTTGGGGAGGCTCAATTCCTACTGCATGGTTTTACAATTGGCTTTCGTATCCCGTCTTCAGCCCCACCTTCCAATGTCCCTCCTCGCAATCAGAGCTCAGTGTTGCGAAATATGGAGGCAGCTCGAGAGAAGATCATGAAGGAGGTAGCATTGGGGCGAGTTGGGGGCCCTTTCACAGAACCACCTACCCGCAATCTGGTTTGCTCCCCTTTGGGTCTAGTTCCGAAAAAGGAGGAGGGGAAATTCCGTCTGATCCATAATCTTTCGAGTCCCCCAGGGCTCTCTGTGAACGATAAATTAGACCCGGATCTGTGTTCAGTGAAGTATACCAAATTTGACACGGCTATTGAGAAATTGCAGGCATTCGGGGAGGGAGCCCTAATGGCGAAAGCCGATATTGAATCAGCCTTTCGATTACTGCCCGTGCACCCGGACGACACCAGGTTCTTGGGCTTCACATTTGACGGTAACTATTTTCTGGATTTGTGCATGCCTATGGGGTGTTCTATTGCCTGTGCAGTCTTCGAGACTTTCGCTAGGTTCCTAGAATGGGCGGTCGAGCAGTTTCTGGCCTCGGACAACTCACATGCGGTAGTTCACTACCTGGACGATTTTCTGTTCATGGGTCCCGAGGGTTCCCAGTCGTGCAGGAAGGCCCTGCTGGGCTTCCAGCGCTTGGCTGAGGCGCTCGGAGTACCTTTGGCGGCGGAAAAAACCGAAGGCCCGACCACGTGTTTGACCTTCCTGGGCATAGAGATTGATACGACAGCAGGAGTGTGCAGGCTGCCAAAGCTCAAGGTCGATGCATTTAGGGCCGCTATTGATGGCTGCCTGGGGGCAAGGAAGGTAACCTTACATCAGCTACAGGTTCTTCTGGGCCAACTGAACTCTGCTCTGCGGGTCATTCCTATGGGCAGGGCCTTCTCCAGGAGTATAGCGAGGGCGATGTCTGGACTGCGGGCCAAACACCACAGAGTGAGGCTCTCGGCCGAGGTTAGAGAGGATCTTTTGATTTGGAGAAGTTTTTTGAGGGACTTCAATGGCACGGTATTGTGGCGAGCAGCCTGTTCTTCTAATACGGATCTTGAGCTATTCACCGACGCTGCAGGTAGTATTGGTTTCGGAGCTATATTCGGGCAAAAATGGTGTATGCAGTGCTGGCCAGATGACTGGATTGAGCGAGGCCTGACTACTAACATTTCCTTCCTTGAACTTTTCCCCATAGTGGTAGCTTTGCACCTGTGGGGAGATCTGCTGGCAAACAAGAGTATAATATTCTGGTCGGACAATATGTCCGTAGTCATGGTGATTAATAGCCAGAGGGCTACCTGTACTTGGGTACTCAGGTTGTTGAAAGAATTGGTTTTGCAGTGCCTGAGCCATAATGTCCAATTCACTGCTAAACATGTTCCAGGTGTGGAAAACAAAGCGGCTGATGCATTGTCTCGTTTTAAGTTAACAGAGTTCCGGGAGCATTGGCCCCAGGCGGAGACGTCAATGTCAGCCTTCCCAGCGGAGCTATGGAAGTTTGGTGCCCCACAGCCCCCGAGTTGGTAGCTGCATCCTTGGCTCCAAGGACTATGAGTATGTATCAGAGGTCATGGGAGTCGTATATGGCATACCTGAGGGGGGTGGGCGTAGCGGACATCTTTGACCCACTGAGTGTATTAGGCTTCATCGTGCAGCAGAAAGAACAAGCGAAGTCGGTAGCATTCATGAAGAGGCAGTTGTCGGCGTTAGCATTTTATGCGGGTCTACGGGGGGTGTCCGATCCGACAAAAGATCAAAGAGTTAGAAGAGCAATGAGAGGTTGGGAGCGCCTAGCGCCCGTAGAGAAAGATTGTAGGAGGCCGATAGACGTAGAAAAACTGATAAGAATCTTAGGAGCTCTCCCCTTCGTTTGTTTCTCCCAGTATGAGACACAATTGTTCCGGGTGGCCTATACCTTAGCCTTTTGCGGGGCGCTGCGAATTTCAGAATTACTTCCGGCGTCTAAATCGGATAAGGAAGGGGGTCTGAGGTGCTCTGACCTAATCGAGTCCAAAGGTGTCTTGCGGCTAAGGGTGCGGAGATCGAAGACGGATCCGCTGGGTAGAGGTACCTGGTTACAGCTGGGTAGAGTAGAGGGTGAGCCCTTCTGTCCGGTCAATTTGCTGAGGGTATTTCTCCAAGTCAGGCCCCAGGGAACAGACGAGAGACTCTTAATTCATGAGAATGGGTTGCCCCTTACCAGGTTCCAGTTCACTCGAGTAGTAAAAATGGCCTTAGCACGGATCGGAGTGGATCCGGCCGAATTTACATCACATTCATTTAGAATTGGAGCAGCGACAACGGCTGCTGGCCTAGGCCTACCCGAGCAGGTAATCAAAAGGTTGGGTCGCTGGAAATCATCTTGTTATGAACGTTATATCCGCCCGCAATTAGTCTAATGTATCTTCGCTTGCTGTCCTTTGTGAAAATCGGCTGCCAGTATCTCTTCACATTGTACTCTTATTTACTTTAGGTACCTCCCCTAAAAGAACCCAAATCTGTTGGTGTGGCCACTCCTTCATTCGCAGGGCCGGGGCGCACTTCGAGCAGACACTCAGGGACAGGGTGACCATGATGCGAGGTTGTGACCATCATTGGGTGGGGATAGGCGGGCAGCGCCTGGCGGACGTCCCGAGGGATGTAAAAGCGGCTTTGGCAAAAGGCATGCCTTCGCCAGATGTATTCGTGTTGCACTGCGGAGGCAACGACATGATCCCGGGCGGGAGGAGAGAAGTGAAGGAGTCCCTATTTTCTACCCTAGCAGCCATCAAAAACATTTTTCCAGAAGCTATAGTATTGTGGTCAGAAGTCATCCCGGAACTCGTGTGAGCTCGGGGCGCACCCATGAAGGCAATAAACAGATCCGTCAAAAGACTGAACCAATCAGTGGCGGAAATCTTGAAAAAATCGAGTATTAAAGCGATTCGCCATAAATTAATTCAGGCAGAAAGGCCGGAGCTATATGCAAAGGACGGAGTCCACCTGCCGGAGGCGGGTATGGAGATATTCATAGAAACAGTTCTAGGAGCCGTCTCCGAAGCCCTTGAGCGCAGGGGGGGGAGGTCGAGTCCGCCAGTAAGCTCCTCGTCCTGTGGCGGGGTTCCGGACAAGAATACCACGGGAACTTCTTGTCTAGAGACAGTTAACTCTGAACAGGTTTGCTAAATCAGTATGGACTCTGGGCTGGCGGGAGAGTTGGGGCCGACCTGCTGGTGGCCTTGGCTTTTCAGCCCTACCCCAGAGGCCGCTGGTTGCCCAAGTGGGCGCTTTCCTCACCTGCGGCCCCGTTGACCAGAAGGGGGTTAACGTTATGGGGCAGGTGATCTGGATTGTGGCCTGCTGGCGCAACCCTGAAGTCAAATAAAAGGCCCAGTGGAATGGGCGGTGAATGTATATATTGTATTATAAGTGCAAGTTTATTCTTAAATACTGTATTGGAATATGTATGAATAAATAAAGACATTGCTGGGTCAATGAGGTAATTGACCAGAGAACTTAAACTTTAATAAACAAGCAGCACACTGCAGAAAATCAAGTACGACTCCCGAGTTTGATGTGGGGTTGGGTCCTTGTAAAGCATGCAGTGTGGCGGGGGGAGAATGCACTTTGTCTGCCAGCTATGGAAGGCGCCAACCACCATCGGGGAATGGCGTCGTTAGTGGCAGCCAAAGGGCCGACCCGGAGCCGGGTCACTTCCGGATTGCGTGACCCGGAAGTGAGCGTCGCGTCAGGACCAATGGGAACAAACGCCGAGGCACGCCCCGGAAGCGTTAGTAGGGCGCGAGGCTTAAAAGCCCGCGACCAGCCTAGAGGCCCCCTCTTTGTCCGCTGATCATCCAGGAGTCGGACGTCTCCAAGAGAAGACACCCACCCACCCATCCCTATTAATAGGGATTCAATTAGGGCAATAGCGGGGTTCCGGACAAGAATACCACGGGAACTTCTTGTCTAGAGACAGTTAACTCTGAACAGGTTTGCTAAATCAGTATGGACTCTGGGCTGGCGGGAGAGTTGGGGCCGATCTGCTGGTGGCCTTGGCTTTTCAGCCCTACCCCAGAGGCCGCTGGTTGCCCAAGTGGGCGCTTTCCTCACCTGCGGCCCCGTTGACCAGAAGGGGGTTAACGTTATGGGGCAGGTGATCTGGATTGTGGCCTGCTGGCGCAACCCTGAAGTCAAATAAAAGGCCCAGTGGAATGGGCGGTGAATGTATATATTGTATTATAAGTGCAAGTTTATTCTTAAATACTGTATTGGAATATGTATGAATAAATAAAGACATTGCTGGGTCAATGAGGTAATTGACCAGAGAACTTAAACTTTAATAAACAAGCAGCACACTGCAGAAAATCAAGTACGACTCCCGAGTTTGATGTGGGGTTGGGTCCTTGTAAAGCATGCAGTGTGGCGGGGGGAGAATGCACTTTGTCTGCCAGCTATAGACTTTTGTCTTCGTTTGTCTTTGGAACAGCACATGTAGCATACTGTTGTATGAAACTCATCACTAAGTCATCCGGATCTGTTCCAAATTTGGGTGCATCTTTGATCCATAGTAGCATATGTATATGAGGAGCACCTCTTGCTTGATACTCCTTTCTCCAGAAGAAATCCAACACCTCTCCAAGAGGTGGATTTTTCTTGTTCGTGATGAAAGACATCATAGCTTCAAATCTATGATTGAAGTACCTGCATACATTCACAGGATCCAAAGAGCACAGTTCTCCGGGTGTCTTGAATTCAATATTTTCAATGTTTCCATTTACCTCTCGTAGAAATTTAAGTAAGTCTTCCCAGCCATACTCAGCACAGCTGAGAGTGAGGAACCATGTGGGAGTTCCTAAGTTCCTCAGCATACATTTTAAGTCACCATGACGGCGGTACCAATACTCATTAGTACCACGCTGACAAGCCATGAGATTAATCAGGTGAGAATCCAAAATACTGTCTTGCAGATTGACTTTATCCATAAAGTCCCTTGCCGAGATATTTCTCAGTTGTATACCACTTTTCAAGATGTGGTTCACTGCATAAGACAATCCAGAGTGATCACTTTCAAACAATAGATGAAATAAATAGGGAATGCATTGTCGAAACCTAGGATCTTCTGTATACAGTCGTAAAGTCCGGTATTCTGAAGCAGGAATTTGAACAGGTCGCTCATCATAACGTCCTCCTCGACCTGTGGGAAATAACTGTGGGAAACACCGAGCTTCCAAACTTTCCTCCCAAACACTAATGGGACTACCTTTGGCTTGTTTCATTTGAAACAACTCAATAGCATTCCCCATGACTTCCTTGGAATGCAAAGGATGAACACTATAATGTTCATATATTTCTTCCTTTTTAGAGGCTTCTACTTTCTCAATTTGACCAGGACACAAATCGCTGTCCTCTTCTTCACTTACTTCCTCTTCTGCAACACATACATTCTTGTAGTACTTATTATTTTTTAACAAATACAATGTTGCCTTTTTAACTTTCCTAACATCTACTAAATCTTGACAGAATTTCTTACTCTTTGTCGGAACACCATTAACTGTGATAACCAGAGGTTCCTCTTCCACTTTCTCTACTCCAATTGTATTAATGTTTTTCTTCAAATCCAAAGGCAAATAAACAACCCTTCCCTTTAATCCTCTCTGTAAATCTGATGGAGGCAACTTCCCTGTCTTTGGCTCCATTCGTACAATAGCCTGGAAGGGATGGACACTTTGAATCAAAATAGATTCATAAGTATTTAAATCCTTCAATTCATAAGGAATGTCATCTAATTCCAGATTATTATAAACCGCTCCAGCAGGCATCTGGTTTTGGTTTAATTTGTTATAGCAATAAGTACACATACGTTGGTCTGCTCGTAAATCAAAACAATTTTCTACCATCAAGTATGTGGCAAAATCCATCCTTCCATTCACTATTGTTTTCCATATCACTCTTTGCATATATATCCACTAACTTAGTCTGATTCTTATAATAAGTCCGTCGACAACACACACAAGTGAAATTAGGCCTCTCACTTGATTTCACCATAAACGTGGAAATTTCCTTGTGAAACTTATCTGTACTGAAAATCTGTTCACTGTCTTCCACATTACCATCTTCTAGTAGTTCAATATCAACATTGTTCTCTTTACCAGCAAAATAACAGAACTCAATTTCTTGACAAATATTCTTCACATCTACTTCAGAACCATGCAAAAGGGCTCTGCTTAATTTTTTAAGCATAATTGCTGGACTCTTAGCATAATACAACATTCTAACTAATTTCCTCACTTTATTATGATGCACTGCTAGCATCCTGAAATGATGAAATACACTCTGTCACACTCTCCTAGAAAGACAAGCCAGTGAATGACCACGCAAACCTGTCACTTGTCTCACTCTGCAAGGATCTAATTCTTGCAACAACTTTATTTTTTGCTTTACACTTTTCTTATGAAATGTCTGTATAAAATCACAAAGCAAATTGATGGATCCTGTTGCACACTGCAAATAGAACTACACTTCCAGGTGTACACTGGTCCCTTAGGACGTCTCCCTAAAACCTCATCATTTAGCGCCTCTTCTGCACTGCAGACACAAGTATTTCTTTTTCAACCGGATGACCATCTTTTACCTCATATGCTCGACCACTGCTGTCAACTGCATGCACCAAAACATTGTCCTGAAAATAACTCTCCTCATTAAAAAATGCCTCACTATTTGAACTATGCATCCATTCTCCTAAGAAAACTTCACAAAAATTACTTAGATTAACTTCTCTCTTCCATCTACTATTAAATTTGAAAACATAGATTACCTTGTTTAGTTTCCTAATTCTATTAATTACCAAAATAAATAACTTTCGCTTGATTTCGAAAACCTGATCAATAATTTTCTCTACATTTTTCTTTTTCTTATAAAATGACACTTTCTGTTGACCTTTTTTAAATTGTTTTACCAAATTGACAAGTACCCTGTTGCGGAACATTCGCTTACGAATGTCCCTGAAAATATTTGCCCTTCTACTGCCGTGCACAGAGTTATCTCCTGCTCTAGCACAAACTTTTTTCACGGGGCTTTCCTTTCCATTTAAATTGGCTCTCTTTTTCTGGACTAAAACTTGTTCTGTAGTTATACTTTTGTTTCTACAAATGTTTTTAAGGAATGATTTCGTTCTCTTACCCGGTGCTCTCTTCGTCCGTTGAGGTAATACTAATGTAGAGGACTGCTGCAAAATGTTAGGTAACTGCTGTCTTTGACGTTTCGTAGCCTTTCGAATTCTATCCTTAGACGGCATTGTCTAATTTCCAAATAATCTGCAGTTGAATCTGTGGTGAAATATAATAAAAAAATTTATTAACCACTATTACCAAACAGTAAATCAATAACAGTAAGAACTAGATTCAACAATGCTATAAAAATAAATAAAATAAAAGTATTCACAAGGGTGCAGGGGGTATCACTTTGACACCCTCTGGCACCCTCAAAACAGGCACAGGTGCCATGTGGCAGGCAAACCAGCCCTAAGGGCAGGTCTGCCTTTCACATGACATAGGTGTGCAAGCACACATGTGCATGCACACTGGAATCGGTATTTTACCATGAAGTTTGATTTCATGCTAAAATATCGATTCGTTAAGGCCTTTGGGACTCAGAAGACTCCCCCCTACATAGCAAATTTACAGAATCGGTAAAATTACCGATTCGGTATTTTACCGAACCAATAATTTTTCCGATTCTGTAAATGTAGATTTACCTACATGTGGCCTTGGATTTAGGCCCCTACATACCAATTGGCCATTTAACGGTCGGAAACGGCCGAAATCGGCCGTAACCGGTCAGTAAATGGCCTGAAACGACCACCTACATCTGGCCCTAAGTGTGCATGCATTTGATTTCAAACAAAGTTTTAAAACATTTCATGTAAAACAATAATACACCTACAATTCAAGGGGAACAGACTTAAAATGCCCTAATACACATGAAAACGTTTTTTTAAGGAACTTGCACCTTTTTTTCAATAACTTTTAACATGGCTATGTAACTCAAACAATCAAAATGAAAATTTGCCAGGCACACATTGGGGCGTATTTACAAGGGCCTTACACTACGAGGAAAGTGACTTCAAATGACCAGACACACATGGGGACGTATTTACAAGGCCCTTGAACCCGGGGGAAGTGACTTGAAATTGCTAAGCACACATAGGAGAATATCTACAATGCCCGTGCAACACTTATGCATCATTTTTTACATGTACACCGTAACAATAACAACACAATTACATCATATATCTGTTCCGCAAAAGCGACGCATTGCAGGAGTCACATCATTTTACCATCAAAAACAATTTCACTGATTCTGTAAATGTAGATTTACCTACATGTGGCCCTGGATTTAGGCGCCTACATACCTTTTCGCCATTTACAGGTCGGAAACGACCAAAATCGGCCGTAACCGGTCGGTAAATGGCCTAAACGACCACCTACATCGGGCCCTAAGTGTGCATGCATTTGATTTCAAACAAAGTTTTAAAACCTTTTATGTAAAACAATAATACACCTACATTCATGTAAGGGCAGGTCTGCCTTTCACATGACATACGTGTGCATGCACAAATGTGCATGCACACTGGAATCGGTATTTTACCATGAAGTTTGATTTCATGCTAAAATACCGATTCGTTAAGTCATTTGAGACTCAGAAGACTCCCCCCTACATAGCAAATTTACAGAATCGGTAAAATTACCGATTCGGTATTTTACCGAACCAATAATTTATCCGATTCTGTAAATGAAGAATGCAAAATCGCCTTTGAAAGCAGAATGCAAACACTTGACGCAAAACATAATTTTAAATACACAGCTGACTTTCTTATTTACGCAAAAAAGCATACTACTCTTTAACTAAAATATATAAACGATAACTCACCTTTACAAATTCTTTTTGAAATTGAAAACAGTCTCAGAAACACACCAATTATTCTGTACCAGAATTAAAGGTATGCACTCCAGAGGCTGGAACCAACAAAGGCACTGAAACGCTGATATTCAACACACATATCTCTCATGTCAGCCAATAAAAACTCTTCCCTCACTTTTTTCAAATCAACACCCTTCCCCCCTCTGCCCTTTCTACCTCTTTTCCATAGCAACTACCGCCTGCCTGACCTGTCATGGTCACAATTTCACACAACAATGTTTCAAATGAACTCTGAACTCTCAGTACACCTGCTAATCCACTGTAATCTTTCATAACAACATTTTTAAATAACCATTCAAAATACATCTTTCAAAGAACACATCCATGCACCCTAACTTTCTGTTTTCAGCAATGGAAATACACCAATCACTGCTAATGAATCATTTGCACTTAAACTCCACAGTTTTTTACATTACAAAAATCACTATTTCAACTGCCATTTCATTCCCACACTTCATCTGACTGCAGCAAAAACTCCTCTAGCTATGTTTTCAGTCTGGATTCTTGGACATAGCTACATCCACTGGGCTCACAGGTATGCTGATAACAGAAATTTACACAACCTCTATTTACAAAATGTGGAAATCAAATGGATTGGTTGAAGAGGATTGAAATATCACCAATTGATACCATTGGTGAAAACCTTTTTACATTTGCCAACCCCTGACCTCATAATAGTGCACTGTGGAGGAAACGATTTGGGCACTTTGACTGGGGTAGGTCTGGAAATGCTTTTAAAGGACACCTTTGAGCAATTGATGACACTTTTTCCTCAAACTGCCTTGGTATATTCTAATATATGCCAAAGACAAAAATGGAGGTGGTCCAATCAATTTTGTCCACAAATTGAGAAATCGAGGAAGCATGTAAATAAGTCTGTTTCAGCTTACATGAGGGACCATGGAATGGGCTGCATCTACAACAATAACTTGCGTTACTACATGCAAGATATCTACAGAGGAGATGGCGTGCATTTCTCAGATTAGGGAAACAGAGTTTTCATACTAAATTTAAGAATGTGTATTGGTTCCTACTTATAGGTTTCTAGAACATACACAGAACCCAAAAGCCCTTTTCAGAGCTACCTTAACTTAGTGTACTCTTTTGAAATTTCGAATGTACCTTTTTTTAATTATTATCACCTATATTCGCTTCCCGGTACGCTACCCAGTTCGCGTACCGGCAGCTAACCACGTGAAAAAAAACAATTTTTTTTATCGACATATATGAGCCTCCTCAGCCACCCTCAGAAAACTTAGGGAAACAGCATACGTCTAAAGTACCCCAATCGACCCATTCTGAACATTATTTACCCTCCATCTTATATCTCAATTCTACCGAAACACAAAATGGAGGACTCCCCTAACACTGCAAGTTTGCGTACCGGGAAACGCACTGACAAGCACTCGTTTAAAAAAGGTGGGAAAGTAATTTACAGAAAAACCACTGGAGACACTTTCACCAATTAAACAGTAGCTCATACTACATACCAATCCCTACCATTTTCACAAATTTTGTTGGAATAACATTTAGCCATTTAGCATGTAGAACTCTCTAAAATCCCTGAGGTAAATTACTTCACAAAACATATCGGAAGTGTTGGAAATGACAACCAATTAAAATATTATTTTCAATTTCTACTATTATATCATGACATTTGATTGGTTATGTACCTGAATATATATAAACAAAGAGAGAGAAACACAGCCATTTTGACTACTACTTTGTGAAGTGCAGAACAACAAAAAATCAACTGATAACTTCAAGTTATATTTAAAAGGTAAGATATTATTTTTAAAACTGAAGTATGTTCTGTACTGAAAGCTAATTAGAAAAACATTTTCAGACAGTTTTATTCTTTCACTCTGTAATACTTATAGAATAAAATAGACTTCTCTGTTTTAGTTATAGCAGGGCCAGTCCAAGGATTTGCGAGGCCCTGGGCTAAAAGGGAACGTGCGCAAGCCCCCTCCAAATTACATAACTGGCCACTTACAAAGAGAACATGCACAGACACTGTGGGGGCCCCATTGTCCAGCATTTTGACGCCCCCACAGTTTTAACTTTTAATCCACACGCATTTCTCACACCTTCATAGGTGTGAGAATTGATTGTGGTCTAAAAGTTAAAACTGAGGGTGCGCCAAAATGCTGGACAATGGGCCCCCCACAGTGTCTGTGAATGGTCTCCTTGCAATTGAAGGAGCGTCTCCTTCTTCCTCCCCCTATACCTCCTGACACCATCCATGAGAGGCCCAAGGAGGGGGCCCCCGCCAATGGACCTTAATTGCAGGCGACACCTTTCTTTGTGATAGATCTCCAGGAAAATAAAAGGACACATCACTAGTGCGTGGCCCCATGCTGGTGGGCTGAGTCCGAGGCCCTGAGCGGCAGCCCACGCTGCCCATGCCTGGCGCCGGCCCTGAGTTAAGGATAGAGTTAGACTTCTCTAGTATAATTCAGAATTGACTAAGAGTTTATTTGATAATTTTCTTCATATTTCTACTTCAAATTTGATACCATACCCTGCCCAAAGAAAAAAACACTGTTTAAATAACCAAACTGCCTGTCTGTACTGAAACCCAACAGTGCCCTATCTGTACTGATATATTTATTTTTTATGCAATTTACAGCAAGAAAATGGAAGGACAACAAAATGAAGTTAATATTTCATTTGAAATTAATATGGAAAACAATCCTAAGGAAGACAAAGAGGAAATAGACTTTATGGATCACTCTCTGGACCAAGACTTAATTAATTGTGTAGAAGAAATTGAATCATGGAATGAAAAGGAGGACATACCTGATGAATTAATGTTGGAAATTCTTTAAGATTTTGAAAAATCACAACAATAAATTTTTATTTAAAAATTAAAAATAGTTTGAGACATTGTTCTTTTTTATATGTAAATTATGAAATAGTACCAAAATAGATATAATATAAAGTGAGACTTAAAATATACTGTGCAACTTTTTTGTGTTACATACTAACTTTGTTCATAGTTACTTCCTTTCTCCCACTATATAATCCCCCAATGTGTATTTAACATCTCTTTATCATCTCCTGCCACCATGTTGTTTCGGCTTTCCAGACAGACTATGGTATGAATTCCATATACCACAATAACTTCTTTAACAACAAGCAAGATATCTACAAAGGAGACAGCGTTTATTAAATTATAGACTCTACATTGATACCTACATGTAGCTACGTAAATAAAAATAAACAAAAAAAAAATCGAATTTTCGTGTTTGTGGCTCCCTCATTCCAGGCAAGCCTTGAGTGATGGATTAAATGTGGCTTGTTGCCTGAGCCACGAGGTGAACCCAGCCGCAGTTTGCAGTCCGAGCTGAAGCATCAAGCGATGAGTCAGTGAGAGGAGCAGGGAAAAGCCAATGATGTGATTAATGGAGGTGTTTGAACTGTGACACTGACCCCACAACCCACTGGGGATTTTATTTCAATTTTGCACCGAGAATGAAACACGCAAAAACTCCTGCACTACAAGAACCATGGGGCCATAGTCATGGCCACGCCCACTGAGGCGGGGATTATCAGAGATTAGTGCAGGCATCAAAGACTGGTTTCATTCACAGCAAGTCCTCAACCCTTTGAAGAAGTGCTGCAGAGAGCACGAAAGGCGTCAGGGCTGGACATTATATTGTGAGGCAGCAAGCTGTTCCTTCGCTGTTTGCATCATCATTAAAATGGCAAAATCGAATTTTCCAGTTTGTGGCTCCCTTATTCCAGGCAAGCCTTGTGTGATGGATTAAATGTGGCTTGTTGCCTGAGCCACGAGGTGAACCCAGCTGCAGTTTGCAGTCCGAGCTGAAGCATCAAGCGATGAGTCAGTGAGAGGAGCAGGGAAAAGCCAGTGATGTGATTAATGGAGGTGTTTGAACTGTGACACTGACCCCACAACCCACTTAGGATTTTATTTCAATTTTGCACCGAGAATGAAACACGCAAAAACTCCTGCACTGCAAGAACCATGGGGCCATAGTCATGGCCACGCCCACTGAGGCGGGGATTATCACAGATTAGTGCAGGCATCAAAGACTGGTTTCATTCACAGCAAGTCCTCAACCCTTTGAAGAAGTGCTGCAGAGAGCACGAAACGCATCAGGGCTGGACATTATTCTTGTGAGGCAGCAAGCTGTTCTTTCGCTGTTTGCATCTTCATTAAAATGGCAAAATCGAATTTTTCTGTTTGTGGCTCCCTCATTCCAGGCAAGCCTTGTGTGATGGATTAAATGTGGCTTGTTGCCTGAGCCATGAGGTGAACCCAGCTGCAGTTTGCAGTCCAAGCTGAAGCATCAAGCGATGAGTCAGTGAGAGGAGCAGGGAAAAGCCGGTGATGTGATTAATGGAGGTGTTTGAACTGTGACACTGACCACACAACCCACTGGGGATTTTATTTCAATTTTGCACCGAGAATGAAATACGCAAAAACTCCTGCACTACAAGAACCATGGGGCCATAGTCATGGTCACGCCCACTGAGGCGGGGATTATCACAGATTAGTGCAGGCATCAAAGACTGGTTTCATTCACAGCAAGTCCTCAACCCTTTGAAGAAGTGCTGCAGAGAGCACGAAAGGCATCAGGGCTGGACATTATTCTTGTGAGGCAGCAAGCTGTTCCTTCGCTGTTTGCATCTTCATTAAAATGGCAAAATCGAATTTTTCTGTTTGTGGCTCCCTCATTCCAGGCAAGCCTTGTGTGATGGATTAAATGTGGCTTGTTGCCTGAGCCATGAGGTGAACCCAGCTGCAGTTTGCAGCCGAGCTGAAGCATCAAGCGATGAGTCAGTGAGAGGAGCAGGGAAAAGCTGGTGATGTGATTAATGGAGGTGTTTGAACTGTGACACTGCCCACACAACCCACTGGGGATTTTATTTCAATTTTGCACCGAGAATGAAACACGCAAAAACTCCTGCACTACAAGAACCATGGGGCCATAGTCATGGCCACGCCCACTGAGGCGGGGATTATCAGAGATTAGTGCAGGCATCAAAGACTGGTTTCATTCACAGCAAGTCCTCAACCCTTTGAAGAAGTGCTGCAGAGAGCACGAAACGCATCAGGGCTGGACATTATTCTTGTCTGGCAGCAAGCTGTTCCTTCGCTGTTTGCATCATCATTAAAATGGCAAAATCGATTTTTCCTGCTTGTGGCTCCCTCATTCCAGGCAAGCCTTGTGTGATGGATTAAATGTGGCTTGTTGCCTGAGCCACGAGGTGAACCCAGCTGCACTTTGCAGTCCGAGCTGAAGCATCAAGCGATGAGTCAGTGAGAGGAGCAGGGAAAAGCCGGCGATGTGATTAATGGAGGTGTTTGAACTGTGACACTGACCCGACAACCCACTGGGGATTTTATTTCAATTTTGCACCGAAAATGAAACACACAAAAACTCCTGCACTACAAGAACCATGGGGCCATAGTCATGGCCACGCCCACTGAGGCGGAGATTATCAGAGATTGGTGCAGGCATCAAAGACTGGTTTCATTCACAGCAAGTCCTCAACCCTTTGAAGAAGTGCTGCAGAGAGCACGAAACTCGTCAGGGCTGGACATTATTCTTGTGAGGCAGCAAGCTGTTCCTTCGCTGTTTGCATCATCATTAAAATGGCAAAATCGAATTTTCCTGTTTGTGGCTCTCTCATTCCAGGCAAGCCTTGTGTGATTGATTAAATGTCGCTTGTTGTTTGAGCCACGAGGTGAAACCAGCTGCAGTTTGCAGTCCGAGCTGAAGCATCAAGCGATGAGTCAGTGAGGGGAGCAGGGAAAAGCCGGTGATGTGATTAATGGAGGTGTTTGAACTGTGACACTGACCCCACAACCCACTGGGGATTTTATTTAAATTTTGCACCGAGAATGAAACACGCAAAAACTCCTGCACTACAAGAACCATGGGGCCATAGTCATGGCCACGCCCACTGAGGCGGGGATTATCGGAGATTAGTGTAGGCATCAAAGACTGGTTTCATTCACAGCAAATCCTCAACCCTTTGAAGAAGTGCTGCAGAGAGCACGAAACGCGTCAGGGCTGGACATTATTCTTGTGAGGCAGCAAGCTGTTCCTTTGCTGTTTGCATCATCATTAAAATGGCAAAATCAAATTTTCCTTTTTGTGGTTCCCTCATTCCAGGCAAGCCTTGTGTGATGGATATATATATATATGAAATCCGATATCGTTTAATGCCAACGGCATCACTCCTCCATTCCACAGGAAAAACGAACAAGTCGGACCCAAAGCTTCGTGCAAAAGTTAAGTGTTCTTTATTGTCAAAGAGTAAAACCCAAGCTGTCCTGCATGACGTGTTTCGCCTCTAGCCAGAGTCTTGATCACATGATACGCTAGTAGAGCTAAAAAGAGGGTATTTAAGGCATTTGTAAACGAATAAAAGGCGGAGTTCTATACATAGAAAAAAACGCCCAAAAATAACTCCTTGTGGTATCGCTTTCTGTACATATGTATATAGCGGTATTACGCTTAAAGTTCTTATAAAAGGCGTAGTGCCTCAATTATTCATGTATTTTACGCTCTTAGTGGTGTCCAAATTTCTGTTGGAACTATCATGAAAAAATATATCTCATATTTACACACTTAAGGAATTACATCTATTTAAGACAAATATATATATATACAATTTCATAAATAATTAAAATTCATGATATATACATACTATTTGCAATAAAAGACATAGTGTCCACAATGCAAATCCTATATGTAATACATATTTGTAGAAATATCAAAGTGTGCAAATTCTAACAGGTAAAGTGCAACGTGCTGTATACATTTTTGCCTGTGATATCAAAATGCCGTATATTTTCTAAGAGCATAAATATACAATTTGTATATGCATCTAAGGAAATGAAACCACTATTAACTTTTGAAAATCAAATCCACAAGACCACATTTATATGTTGGTTTCAACAAAGTTATTGGTTATTCTGTGCCCCCTTACTGTAACCTCTTAAAGACTCCACGAAAAAGAAGACCCCAGTGCAAATAATATACAACTGTGAACAAAATAATAATAAAGTGATTATTTCTTTTCCTTTTTCGTTTTTTTCTATATTTTGTATTTTTCTACGTGTTGAAAAAAATGTGACATTTACTATATTGTCACAATCATGGAGTGGGAGGTGAAAGAATACATTTGAACCTTGTATTAGATGTTATTCCTTTCTTATATGTGGTGGACCACGCACACCACCTTTAAGATGTGACTTTACCGCTAATTCCACAAGTTATGACTCATTCAGTTAATTTCTTTAATTCAAGAACACCCTATGGGTTTTATGAATTTATCCTGGGGTATTATTCCATTTTACATGGGGCTATTGGCTACGTTGTTTATTAATTATAGACAAGTGTACAGATCTTCCCCTGCATTCAGGCCTCTAGGGGCCATACTGTCCAGTTCGATAATGTACCTTGTCTCCAAAAGGCGTAGCTTGGCATCCCTATCTCCTCCTCTTTTTAGTGGCGGCACGCAGTCTATAGCATAATACAGAAGGCCCTTCGGATCACTGTTATGGACCTTCTCAAAATGGCGTGCCACCGGGTAGGTCTGATCTTTCCCTACTATAGCCCTGATGTGTTGCAATACCCGTCTGTGCACAGGCAAGCGTGTGCTGCCTATATAGCGGAGCTCACACGGGCACTGCAACACGTATACGGCAAAGTCAGTCTTACAGGACATGCGTTTTTTGATTTTGAACGGCTTGCTAGAGAACGGTGATATGTACTGGGTTTTACTGCACCCATTTTTACATGCCTTGCATGAAGCACATTTTTTTAAACCGCCTCCCAAAGCTCCCCAAGTATCAGAAATAGGTTTTTCCAGGAAGTTCTTGACAAGTCTGTCCGACATAGACACTGACTTTCTGAAGGTGATGTCAGGTTTTTTAACTATGTGCCTGCCAATAACGGGATCCCCCGTTATTAGATTCCAATTCTTGTAGAAAATACGTCTGATCTCTTTATGTTGCTTACAAAAGGTGACAATTACTCTGGGTGCAATAAGATTGGTGTTCTCTGTGACCCCTTCCTTAGATCCAACTTTTTTGCGGAGAGCCTCATCTCTAGATATTGTAAATGATCTATTTATAGCACGCTGAATTGTTTTGCCAGAATAACCACGGGCCATGAAGCGTTCTTTGCTTTCAAGTTGTAATTCGTGGCATTCTGTTTCCGAGCTACAAATCCGCCTGATTCGCAGCATTTCCCCAAAGGGAATGCTGTCTATCAGGTGCCGGGGGTGCTGACTAGACGCATGCAGGATTGTGTTACCTGCCGTTGGCTTTCTGTGCATTCTAGTAGCTAATCTGTCACCAGATACATATACTTCAGTGTCTAGGAAAACAACTGCTCTATCATCTATGCATGAAGTAAATTCCAAATTTAGGTCGTTCTTATTTAAATCTGAAATAAACATTTGTGCTGCTGTTTTCGAACCCCGCCAAATTAAGAACAAATCATCTATGTACCGTAAGTACAGAGGTACATGTTGTCGCATGGTGTCTAGCAAGGGGCCGACCAGCACGCACTCCTCCCATAGTCCCATGTGGAGACATGCCAGACTCGGAGAGAAGCACGACCCCATGGCGACTCCTCGCACCTGCTGATATATTTGATTGTTAAATAAGAAGAAGTTTTGTTCGAGGCAGATTCTTATCATGGATAACAGCATTTTGTTGTGCGCAGTGAAATTCATAGGCCGTTTGTTCAAATAGAATTCCACCGCCCGCACTCCATCAGCATGTCTAATCGATGTATACAGTGATGTAACATCAAGTGTTATGAGCAAACATTCTTCATCCCACACTGTATTGTTCACCTTTCTAATGAAATCAGACGTGTCCTGTACATAGGAATTTAGGCCCTTCACCCAGTCCTGGAGAAAAAAGTCTATGTACCGGGAAATATTCTCCGTTGAGCTATTTATCGCCGATATTTTTGGGCGACCCGGTGGTGTGGTGGCATCCTTATGTATTTTTGGTATTAAGTAAAATGATGGGATCACTGGATGGTCTTTCTTAAGGAATTTATATTCATCGTCTGTCAACAGTTTTGCACTTCTCCATGCTACCAATTTGGCGCTCTGTTCTTGCCAAGATGATTTCAATATTGCCATATTGCTTTTTCTGTAGCATACAGTATCCAGTAGTTGTTTCTCGGCTTCCGCTACATACAAGTCTCTAGGCCACAGTACAATATTTCCGCCTTTATCGGCCTGGCGGACGATTACATTTTTGTCTGTTTCCAATTTCTTAATTAGACTGTAGTATCATTGGTTCTTTTTGTTCGCCATTTTTTCCTGTTGGTTAGTTTTAATATATAACTGTTTAAGCTCCTTAATTATCAAATCGTGATACACATCAATATTGTCATTGATTAGAATGGGTTTAAAGATAGACTTTGGTTTGAAGGGGGTACAACTTGTTGCTCTATCCTCTCTTGATGTTATCAAGGGTAAATCATCAACAGTGTCTCCTTCTTGTTGCAGGTCCCAAATTTGGTCAAACGTTGAACGATCAGCCGCTTCCAGTAAAGATGGGCTCATTTGTATTTCCGTTTGTTTTTTCTTTTTAGGTTGCAATAGAAAGTGTTTGCTCAACTTAAGCTTGCGAATAAATCGATATGAGTCCATTCTTACATCGGCATAGTTGAAGTTAGATGGGGGACAATAGGTTAGTCCCAGACTTAGAATCATCTCATCTTTTGCCGTTAATGGAATCTTTGAAAGGTTAATGATAGAATTATCTTGTTTTAATTCCCCACTACTTTTTTCTTTGACCTGTTCTAGCGACTTTTCACTGTTTGCTTTTTGTTGTTTAATTTTGCGGTACCGGCATTTTCTTCTGGCCCGTCTTTTTTGGTTGTTCCGGAGCCGCTTGTCACTGTTTTCCCTTCTATCCTTGGTCGAAGGGTATCGCGGCGATCCTGGCATAAACAGCTGACTTCCTGGGCTAATGTGAGCTTTTCTGATCCTACCGTGGAGGATCCCGCAGCCTCGTTTTCCGTCTCACTTCCTGATGTAATACTTCTATCAGTGGAGGAGACCGATACCATTTTGTTTGCAGAGTTAGTTTGTCTGGTTTTCCTTGCGCATGCCTTTACATTTTCATACTTTTTTGCGTATGTGAATATTTGTCCATTTTGGTAATCTAGGCGGTCGCGCTCACATTTATAAGCTTTTCTTTTTTTGATTACCTCTTCATCTTTTTTAACCCTCTGCAACATTTCCGTGTGTAGTTTGTTCATTAGCTCACTGGGTTCTAGGTCGGTTAACTCATTTTCGATTTGGTCGATTTCCGCTTGAATCTTTAATCTATCACTTTCCGCATATTCCACCAATAAGTTCATCAATTTGGCGGAGCATTCCGAATTTGTTTCAGCCCATCTAGTAAGCATTGTCAGGTCCGGCGCCTCATAACTAGGAGCCAATGTAATTCTAAGCCCCCTGGGCACCCTTCCGACTTCCAAGTAACGAGATAAGGATTTATTTCCCCACCACTTAGACTGTTCTTTCTTCATTAGTTTCTCTAGTTTCCTGAACGTGTCCTTAAGTGTGGGATTAGTTGCGGTGGCGGCGCTGCCGGACGTTGATGGTCCCTGTATGTTTGTGCCTCCAGTCGGAGCCTTGTCAAACATACTGTCCGCTGCCTCCTCCCTGCTGCATAGCGTATCTGCAGACATTACTGCTTACGACTAAACAAGTCGCTGTGTCTAGGGTTGCTGTTGCGGTTAAAGAACACTTCGACTTTAAATAGCGATTTCTCCTCGGTTTCCCAAGTTAGCTGACGCGCTAAACAAAGTCTGCACTCCTCCCCACTGGCCGTTCCAGTTCGTCCTACCTTGAATTGGGCTGTCGTCAGATGTGATCGGTTTCTCACCGCTATCAATGATTTTCGACTCCCATTTTCATGTAGACACTTCTCATGGACGCCAGGGGCTGTACGCGGTTTGGTCCTCGCCGGAGCCGTGTAGAGTTGTGGTTCCGGGTTAGAGAACCGTTTCTGCTTCCTGCCGCCAAGCCAAACAAAGGGGGAGGGGTCCAACTTACGCCGTAGAAGTCAGAAAACGGTGCATGGTATGAAATCCGATATCGTTTAATGCCAACGGCATCACTCCTCCATTCCACAGGAAAAACGAACAAGTACATACACACACACACATAAGGAGAAATAGAGAGTAGGTTTTTTTCACTCTCTCACTATGGGTTTTTCTAGGGATCTTTTTGGATTTTGCTAACACACGGACAAATAGACACAATATGAATAGAGGGGAGGGGAGGGGAGGGGGAGGCCATGGGCGCAAAGCTGGTTATACACCAGACCAGAGTATTGGGGGAAGGGTTTCCCAGGGGGAGGAGTGGGTGGAGGGAAGAGGAGCACAGGGGGATTGAACCTAAAAACACCTAATTCGCTAAAACCTCATTAGACTCACTGATCTTGAAGAGCAGGAACAATGTGAAGGCTGGAAGGCTATTGGATGTATGTCGCTGCTTATGGCTATTTGAATTTGAATTTAAATTTGAATTTAAAAACATTTATATAGCGCGCTTATACCACGCGGTTTCATGGCGCTTTTAGATTGCGAAGAGACAGCAGGAGCAGAGGAATTTTAAACAGCGAAGGCTCGGGAGAAGAGTAGGGTTTTGAGGCTTTTCCGAAACTCTGTGTAAGAGGATGTCATACGGAGTTCCAGAGGGAGGGAGTTCCAAAACACAGGGGCGAGAACCGCAAATTTTGTTCCACCAGCCTTTTTCTTTTTAAATCAGGGGACAGTTAGAAGTGCCAAGTGGGTGGAGCGGAGCTCTCTGCCCGGGGTGTAAGGCTTAATAGCAGAGCAGATGAACTCCGGAGCAGTGCCCATTTTGGCCTGAAAAGTGAGGCAGCCGAGCTTAAACATGGCTCGCTCTTTCATCGGCAACCAGTGGAGTGCCTGCAATAGGGGGGTGGCATGATGGAATTTGGGCAGGCCGTGGATCAGGCGGGCAGCCTGATTCTGCACTAGTTGCAGACGGTGAATGGCATAAGCAGGTGCGCCATTGTAGATGATGTTACCGTATTCTAGGCGCGAGAGCACCATTGCTATCACTATAATTTTTAGGGCAGGGAGGGAAAAGAAGCGGGAGATCTTCCAAATAGTTCTAAGGGAGAAAAAACAAGAAGAGACAACAGAACTCCCCTGTGAGTGGACAGAAAGTGAGGGGTTAAGAAAGATTCCTAGGGTTTTGACTTTCGGAACAGGAAGTGGGGGGACACCGAGTGAGAGGGGCCAGTGAGATGGGGACCAAGGACTGCAACCACCTCCGGTCAAGACTAATTCCTCTTGTCCGGATTAAGTTTGAGGTGGTTGCAGTTCATCCAATCCTGGATGAACAACATAACGGATTGGACGTTCTGAGAAGATGAGGGGGAATGAGAAAGGTTGAAAATTAGCTGGAGGTCATCGGCGTAATTAAACACCTTGACCTCAAGCTGCTGCAACATAAAAATGAGGGGGAAGATGTATAAATTAAACAAAAGAGGGGAAAGTGAAGAGCCTTGGGGGACCCCGCACACAACCTTACGAGAGGCAGCAGTGAAGCCAGTAAGATGGACCGCCTGAGCCCTGTCACTCAGGAAGGACTCAAGCCAGGCGAAGGCTAGGCCCTCTATGCCCGCTGCCCTGACACGGGTGAGAAGGATGGAATGGTCCACCGTGTCAAAAGCGGCCGACAGGTCTAAAAGAATGAGGGCCTGCGGGAGGTTGATGTCAATGCCCTCGCGGAGGCTGTCCATCACTGAGATCACTACCTTTTCCGTGGAATGGAGGGGGCGAAAGCCCGCCTGCCGGGAGGAGAGGCAGTGGTTGGTTTCCACGTGGGTACTCAGGGTGCTGGTTACGTGAGTTTCTAGGACTTTGCCCAAGTAAGGTAGGAGGGAGATGGGACGGTAGTTGGAAGGGGATGAGGGGTCAGCACCGGCCTTTTTTAAGATAGGGATGACCGCTGCGAATTTGTGGGGGGTGGGAACCACTCTCTTACTGAGTGAATCATTCAGAAGAGTAAGGGGTGGGGAGGGACATGCTAGGAAGATTTCTCTCAGAATATGAGCAGGGGCAAAGTCCAGGGGGGAACCTGACTTCACCCTTTGAAGCAGAGGGAGGAGCGTGGCTTTGGTCAGGGGGGGAATGGAAGTTAGTTTGGAGATGGCAGCAGGGGGGGAGGGGTTGGTAAATGTGGGTGATGGGAGAGGAATATTAGCCTTGATCTTTGCGACCTTATCAACGAAATAATCGTTGAGTGAGTCGCAAAGAGGTTGGGAAGGGGGGATCGAGGCCGTGGCGCTGTTGGATGAGGCGAGCTCGTGCACCGTGGCAAAGATTTCTCTGGATTGTGACTCCGCTGACAATATCCTGTTGGAATAAAACAAGGTCTTGGCCTCCAGGATGCCTTGCTTATATTCCTTGAGTACAGAGAGATAAGTGATTTTTTGGGCAGGGCAGTATGCTCTTCTCCATGCTCGCTCTACTCTGCGCGCGGCCAGCTTCTTCTCCTTGAGGTCTGGAGTGAACCAACGGTTAGCGGCGTGGGCTCGCTTAACCGTGATCCGCCTCAGGGGGGCAAAGTCGTCGCCTGCTTGGCTCAACCAGTTGTTAATGGTGGCCAGCTGGATGGGGGCGGCGAGGCCGGTAAGATCAGGGCTGGAGTTGACCAGGGAAGAGCAGAGAGATGGCATATCCACTTTGCCCCATTTTCTAACCCAGGTGTTCTTGGGGAGGGGAGGCTTGATGGCTGGGGCTAAGGCAAGGGAGAAGGAAATTAAAAAGTGGTCAGACCAAGCGCAAGGGGAAATAATGGGGGAAGTGATGGGGATGTTCAGGGTCCAGACCTGATCGAGCGAATGGCCATGGGCATGAGTGGGGCTATGGATGTGAGGGGTAAAGTTGAGACTAAGCATAAGGTCAGTAAACTCTTTAGAGAGGGGACTTTCGGCAGGGTCGATAGGCCAGAAGTTTAGGTCGCCTAAGACTAGCACTGATGAGTTATTCACTACCAGTGTTGCCAGAATGTCTTGGAGGATGGAAACAAAAGTGGGGGTGGGGTGGGGGGGGCCGTAAATAAGAACAGAAGTTAAGGGAACCAAATGAGAGCAAGAGCGGATTATCAAATAATCAACTTCAGAAATGGGGGGAGAGGGGAGAATTTGAAAATGGAGATCAGTGCGGGCTATCAAGGCCACTCCACCACCTCTTCTGCCCTCTGGTCGGTCTGCTCGAATGGCAGAATAAGGGGGGGGTAGCGCAGCTAAGACATTGGGCAGGGAGTCGGCCTTGAGCCAGGTTTCCGTTAAAAATAGGAGATCTGGTTCGTGAGTATGGCTATGGCTATGTCTTTGTGCTAGTAGAGTTAAGTTAGCATATGTTAAGGGCAATCCTGAAATAATATGACAACTCTTCAGTTTTTGTCCTGGAATGTAAATGGCCTGCGCATGAGGGGAAGAAGAGCTAGAATTCTACAATATCTGAGAGATTCCCCGGCGCAGGTCATTGTCATGCAGGAAACTCACCTTCTTAAGACAGAGACAAAAGAAATGCTAAAAAGTCAGAAGTGGGTGAACGTTTTCATTTGAACTGACCAGACGGCAAATATTAGAGGACTACTATTACTTTATAAAAAAACAAGCTAGAGCCCAAATTTCACAATACAGGGAAGATCTTAGTGGTAGATGGCTGATACTGAAGATCACCTTAAGGGGCATTATTCTTACCTTGGTGGGATATTATGGACCCAATCAAGATGATCCTTCACATCTCAATGCCATCCTTTCCAAACTCCTCGACTTTCCGAAACCAGTGATGTGGGTAGGAGATTTTAACATCGTATAAAACCCTGAACTGGATAAATCTCCAAACTGTAGAGCGGCATTTTCCTCCAGATCTAGGAATTTTCTTTTGACAATGCTGGCCCAATTAGGGTTATGTGATATATGGAGGGAAAGTTTGGAAGAGCAACTAGGCATATCTTTCAGAAACCTGAACTATAGACATTTGTCAAGAATAGACTACATTCTGTACATTCTGCTTAGTTATAGATTAAAAGATTGAGTCAAGGAGATCAAATACCTACCGCCACATCTTTCAGATCATTCAGGAATCATTTTAAGTATTGACTGCATACAGCCACAGCATATTAGAACTTGGTCCTTTGATGGAACAATATTGCT
The DNA here is from genome assembly GCF_964263255.1 of Lissotriton vulgaris. Taxonomy (NCBI): domain Eukaryota; kingdom Metazoa; phylum Chordata; class Amphibia; order Caudata; family Salamandridae; genus Lissotriton; species Lissotriton vulgaris. Next base: position 1,290,069,772 of record NC_141689.1, on the reverse strand, counting down.
TGAGGAGGAAGAGATTACTTTTCTTCTCACAGAAACTAAGTATTCTTAGAGATTAACTTAGGCACAGCCGACATCACAATAGTTTGGGACACCTTGAAAGCCTTCTGGAGAGGCTGTATTACTAACAGAGCAAGTTATCGAAAGAGGAAATATGGGGAAGTGACCTTGGCTTTAGAAACAGAAATGAAGATAACTGAGAGTAAAATGAACAATCAAACCGATATTGGCCTGAAAGAGGATCTGGAAACGCAGGATCACTTAAAAAAAAGAGCTGGAGGGTATCTTTCAAGAGAGACTTATGCGCAGGTGGGAAGCAAGTAAGATCTCTCAATTTGAATATGGTGAAAGGGCAGGCAAATTACTCGCCTGGAAAGTTAAAACAGATCAGCTGTGGAACCACATAAATGAAATAAAACTAGATGATGTGCTATCTAGCTGCACCTCAGACAAAGATGTTGGTATGGCTTTCCAGAACTATTTCCAAGATATATATAAAGAGACCTCCATAGAGGACGCGCTAACTCCTAACCAACAAATAGACCTGGAACTTGATATCACAGAAGAGGAGGTGAGAAGGTCATAGCAGAGGAATTCGGACAAGTGTCTGGATATGAAATCAACACCAGTAAGACGGAAAAAAATGGTGTGGAATATCAGAGGTACACAATTCCAGGTTGGTTCCGCCATGCGGTATCTGGGGGCTAGAATTTTACAGGATGTAGGGAAAATTGCAAAATTCAATCTAGATCGAGTCTTCAGAGAATGTCAGAAACAGATGAAATTGTGGGCTCACCTCCTATTATCCATCTTGGGGAGGGTTAATTTGGTCAAAATAACAATCTTACCTAAGCTCTCATTTCTTTTTAATACAATCCCTCTATTTTTTGATAAATCTCTGATGGACAAATTCCAACAACAGGTAAACTCCTTTATCTGGAGGTACAAATCAACTAGGTTAGCCTGGAAGAAGCTCAGACGAAAGAAAGAGAAAGGGGGACTGACGCTGCCTGATCTGCGTTATTATGCCTGGGCCTTCCAGCTTTCACATTTGCGAATGTTGTTAAAAATGCCTGTGAGTACAGGGAGAGGTGATATGTTCCAAGCCATTTTAAGGGGTGCTAGTTTACCAGAAGAAGGATTTATGTTTAAGTTTGGGGACCAAAAACATTTTGAAAAGGTCAACCTTAAGGTCCTCCAGTCAATACCAAAAAACTGGGCTAGAGTAAGAAAAAAGGTGGGGCTCAATTACTTCTCAAATCTAGCACCACTCTGGGATTATCCAGGCTCACCAGAATGCCTCCAGGATAGTTTGACAACACCATTTAGAGACACCTGGATAACAGTGTGGGGAGATCTGATTAATGAAGAGACTTGTGTCTCCTGGGAAGATCTAAGAGAAAGAGAAGGGACAGGTCTCTCTAGATTTAAGTATATCCAGCTAAAAAGCTGGGTACGAGCCCAGCCTAGTCAGAACATATCATTTGGCGAGGGCAGTAACCTGTAAAAACAGCTAGTTGTGAGGCCTGTGGGGAAAGGAGAGGTCTCAGTGTGATATTTGGCAATTGAAGAGGCAGTGATGGGGTATTAAGCTTGCAGATGAGCTATGGGAGCAGATGGACATACAGTGTGATCTTTTATGGCAGGACTCATTTAAAACTCTTTTTAGATTAGTTAAACCTGCCTGGCTGAAGCGGAATCATATGTTCACTGCTCATAGAGCCTATCTATCTCCTCTCAGACTATCAACATTTTTTAAAGGAAAAGTTTGTAATAAATGTGGGATGGCAGAAGCATCAGACATACATATGTTTAAGAACTGCCTCTCCATTTCTTCCTTTCGGGAACATCTGCGGAAGACTCTTGAGAGCATCTTGAAAGAACCAATCCATATTGACCTGCCCCATACAATCTTTGTCCTCAATAGCAACATCGTAGGCCCTGCTAGATCTCTGTTATTCTATGCAATCTTAATGGCTAGGAGGCAAATATGATTGGATTGATCCAGTTCCACCTGACCACTTAGATTGGCAAACCTCACTATATGAAGTATCCAAGATGGACATGAATAGAGCATGCAGTAAGAAAAAATTGGATATTGGGACCTGTTGATTCAATTGAGTGTTTTTTCTTTTTTGGTCCTATGATTATGCCTTTTGGATACTCCTTGGACTATACTAAGCTCCCAGACTATCAATAAAGTCCATCAGGTTTGCTTAAGACCTAGTTGGAGTAAACCCAAACCCCGCCTTGAATGGCAGGGGAAGCCTCCTTCTGACCTAAAAAATTTACCCTTACTAGCTGAGGTACCGATTTTACATAACCAGCCAACAACTTTAAAAGGTCAATTAGTAAGGTTATGAACTGGCGGTTGGCTCTATCAAGGTGGTGGTAGGCGAATGAGGACAATACAAAAACCCTAAAAAAAGAAAAAAAACAATCTACGTTTTGATATGGATGACATCTACAGAAGTGATGGAGTAGACTTCACAGATACAGGGAACAGAGTCTTTCTCAACAGCCTAAAGCTGTGCATTAGCACTTAGATGTAGCTACATCTAAATCATAATGAAAACAAGGACTTGTTTTAGAGCCACCCTAAAACACAATAGTGAATCTATTTTCTTTTTACACATACATATTGTTCTTTCAATTTTTTGTGGATTTGCACACCCATCAGGAATCTGAAAAAGCATGAATTCAATGTTGCAACACAATGCACTTTTCTGGTTTAACTTTACATTTTTTGTTTTATATATTTTACTAACTTTACCAAATGTAATCTCATTATTAACTGCAATCACACTACCTCTATAAAGCAAGTTCACAATTGCAACACTATCTTCTAAATTATATACTATTAAATTATTTATTTGAGGTGGATCCGCGAATCCAACATGATGTTACCTGGGGGGCGGCAATCGAGAAAAAAAACCTCTCCACTTCCATTATTTGGTATCTGCCTTGGGGAGCCCATCCATCAGGGCATGCTATCACATTGGGGACCTCGGGGGGAGCTCGAATACCCCCGCTATCCCTACAGGCTCTCAGCCTTCTGTGGGAGCAGGAATTTTGTTTGGGGCAAAAGCAATTCTACTTTGCTTCATGGAACCGAGAGCAGGTTTCGTGCTGTCACTTCCACAAAGCGACAGGGCAGGTGCAGTACTTCTGCCCTGCCATTGCAAACTGCAATGTCCTGGGGTACACACTCTGGAACATTGCTGGAGCCATCTCTGGTGGGTGGTGAACTCCAGGGCCAAGTAGGGCTCCAGGAGGTGGGCCCCCTCTAAATGTATGCAAACCCCCAGGGAGCAGGTGGTCTCCGGGGGGCTGCAATAGACCCCCACCTTCTTTTAGTTAATGCCGGGGAGATGGCAGACCCCGGAATGCAGGGGCCACAGCAGGGCCCTGCATAAACATACAAAAATGCCCCCGGGGCCTGGGGCTCATTAAAACAAATAATGGGATTCTGTGCTTCATGACTCCGGCTTTAAAATATAAGAAAATAAATTTTGGGCCCGGAGGGTTCCTATGGGATCCGATGACAAGACCTAGGAAGTCAGGGTGCTTCTACAATGCCCCCTTTTATTTTTGTTAACCATTTTCTGGCTTTTTTTCTTGTGACTCAGTTTTACCAAATCACAAGATGGCTGCCAACACTTCTTGGTTTGGAGTGTTGACAGCTAATCAAAATTAAGCTTGTGCTCGGGAGGGTTTGTGGATCCACCTCAGTCACCAGATATGGCAATTTTTTTATTTTTGAATTTCTCAGGAACTACTGATCAGGTTTACACCATTTAGAATACTTTTTAAACCAAGGCCTACCTTTTTGCCGAATTTGATGTAATTCCATTCAATCAATCGGGCTGAGAATTTGTCGAAAGTTTCCTATAAAAATTAACATGGAGAAACGTGTTTTGGAACCCCCTTTTTCTAGGCCCCCGCGCACTGAATCTCACCAATACTTTCAAGACAGGAGCTGAACTGAGCGAACCATTACTTTTGAAAATTTCAAGATGATTTGTCAACCGGCGCCAAAGATATTGGCAAATGAAGAAAAGCTTTTTGAATAGAAATGAGGTCCTAACTATAACTACCTACTGGCGAACGCCAGTAGGTAATATATAAATCTATTTTAATGAAAAACCCTAGGTTTAAGTAAAATTATATTTAGGTGAAATGTTCAGTAAGAATGTAACATTTTAAACTCTAAACATCACAGAAATTCACCAGTTGTCTTAAGTAGCTATAACTTGTGTGCCAAGGTAACTATAGCTTGCAACCCCACCATGCACAATTTCTCATTAATAATATAATTACAAATGTTGCAGTGATATTATCAATTATGTGATAGATTACGTCAAAAGCAATGTAGGGTTTGTGATAATAAGCTGTGCATAGAGAAGGGTGCCCACCTGAGGATAAATCAATATAAAAAAACTTTTAGCTACAAATTCGCAAAGGAGCCATAGATTTACAGGATTTTTTTTAAAGTGCAGGCTTCTGTGCCGTTCAACCACTGCTCCTGGGTGGGCGAGGGCAGTGGAGGAAAGGCAATGCATTTATTTGAGGGGGTACATGGCTCTTTCACCAAGCCTTTGAGAGGGTCCAGGGGACCCCATCCCCAGAGTTGTAAAACAAATGAAGAGTAGGCAGGTACACAGTCCCCTCCCCAAGCCTCCCAGTGGCTCTGAGGCCCCCATCTGCTTGACACAATAAAGGAGATGGGCTGTGATACCCCTCTCTGAGCCAGGACAGGCCTTTGCGACCCCATATTGCTGGGACCTCATTTAAATAAAGAAGAGGGGGCCATGCAGCCCCTCTCTCTAAGCCATGCAATGGTTCTGAGAACCACATCCCCTGAGACACCATCTATTTCCCTGCTCGCAGGATGATGGCAGGGAAAATGTAAATCTATTCAACCGGGCAGGAAAACAAATTTGCTCCTACCCGGTGGGACAACAAAACATTTCCCTGTCCACATTCTTGAACAGAGAAATTAGTTTATTGCTCCCACCTCACAGTCGCAAAAGAAAACTGTTCTAACAGGAATGCAGTTTCTTACTAGACTCACAATAGCTGCAAGCAGAGTAGGCTTTAGAGCTAAAGGAAACCTGGCCCTCCCTCCACAGCTCCATATGAGGGATGCACCATGAAGTGCCCTAAGTTAGCAGCAGTCAAAAATAAATAAACAATAATAGGACTAGTGGGCCCTGGGCACAGCACAATGAAATAAAAGAAACCTAGAAATGCAGGAGGGCCACAGGGGCTCTGTGCCTACCACCATGGCCCCAAAAATAATAATGGTGTGGGGTACCACAGGTGGGTATCGATACACCTTCTAATATGAGGAAGAATTGCTGCCTCCTGCCCCTGGACCACACCATTAGGCCTAGGGGATTAAGGGCATTCCTAACCTGCTTTTTTTAATTTTCTTATGAATCAGGACCCAGGTCCAAGTACTAAGATGGCTGCCAACACTTCCTCATTAAGGTGGTAAGAGCCAATCAGATCTCAGGATGAGATCTGTCCACTCTGTGGATCCTCAGCAGCCTGATGTATACAATTTAGTTTTAACCATAATTTTTCCAACACTACTCAAGGGATCTATTCTACACCACAACACAAAGCAAACTTTTTCTGTACCAAGATTTAGCTTTGAACCAAACGTAGTGTTAATCCATTCTGCAGTTTGGGCTGTACCTTCGTGTAAAGTTCTACAGAAAAATTAAGAGGGGAAATGTGTTTTGAGACACCCCCGTTGTCCTTGGCCCTACTTGAGAGATCTAACAAAACATTTCCATGCACAGACTAGCCAAAAGGTAGTACTTAAAAGAAGAAGTTTGTTGGAGATTCTACAAACTACGCCAAAGTTATTAGCAACACAAAGAAAGGCATTTCCAATAGAAAAACAATCCTAACTATAACGCTCACCACTAATATTATTCTTCTATTCATATTAAATCTTACATTTGTAATATTTTACATGAAAAAAAATGATTTGTAAAATCTGTACTATACAGTGAGTTTGGGTATATTGTTTTTAGAATGTTTTAATGTATTTTCATACATGTTTTGAATTATTTTTACATCATATTGAAACATTATTTCCAAAACTTTTATTAAACTGGCGATACAACGGTAAATCTAACCTCTCCAGTATATGCCCATTGCACACTGTTTGTTAATCTGGAATTAGAATAGTAAATCTGCCCCCTCCTCAACAATGCATGCACTTTTCCTAATGTTTGTTAGATTGAAGTTAGAAATGTAAATCTGTTCCCCGTGCACACACTTTTTCCAACATTTGTTAAATTGAAATTGGAATAGTAAATCTGCTGCCTCCAATGTATTTCCTTTCACAAACCGGGCATGACCATGCTCTACCCATGGATTTTAAAGCATTCCCATATTCACAAACTCTTGGGGGAAATCTTTATCAAAATGTCACACAATACAGCACAGTAACCGGTCAACAAGCGAATCACCTTCCGTCTCCTCACCCACGCACACAAAGCCCTGCACAACCAAGGCCCAGCATACCTCAACAGCCGCCTCAACTTCTACGCTCCTAAACGCCTGCTTCGATCGACCAGCCACGCCCTCGCCGCCGTCCCCAGCATCCGAAGAGCCACCACAGGGGGAAGGTCCTTCTCCTACCTCGCCGCCAAGACCTGGAACTCCCTCCCGACCCACATCCGCATGACCCAGGACCACCTCGCCTTCAGGAAGCAGCTCAAGACCTGGCTGTTTGAGCAGTAGCGGACCCCCTCCCCCCTAGCGCCTTGAGACCCCCCGGGTGAGTAGTGCGCTATACAAATGCTTGATTGATTTATTGATTGAGTAAGTCACCTTACTATACTACATTGCATGACAGGGAGAAGGAAGGAATGCTTCATATTTACCATTATATGATGCATTCCTGTCCTCTCTGTGTACAGGTGCACTATGTGCCGCCTGGCGCCAATTCAGGCACCCTTGAACCATGGTGCAAGGGTGCCTGATTTGTAGAAAGGTCTGTTTTGTGCAGAATGGTACAACTTCCTACACAAAAAGAATCCTTTGAGGTTTTTCTTCTTTTAATATGTGCTGCAGAATGCAGCACATGTAGAAAGAGGAAAAAACTTAGAGCAACAAAGATATTTCTACTTGTAATGCCACCTCTGGGAAGCCATAGCATTTTGAGACGTTCCCAGATCTGTCACTTGTGGTAAATCTGGAAATGTGGCAAAATCCATTGGTGGATGCATGTGAACACCCATGCTCCACCCATAGAATGCCTTCCTTGGGAAGAGTAAGGCAAGGCAATGTCTTGCATTTCCTTCCATCACTCCAGATTTACCAAGATACACAGGGACAAGCATGGTGGCCTTGCATGACTTGGTCATCTCATTCCAGGTTTTACATCGACAATCATCCCCTTGTGTGGTGCAAGGACAATGCAAAACCTTTGATAAATTTCACACTTGTGAACCTGTGAACACATCCAAATGCTACACCTTTCCAAGTGAGGCTCAACTTGAAGAAATATCTTTTTTATGCTCGCTATTTCATCTTTCCAATTGTGATGCATTGTGCAGCACACATAGATAGATACAAAAGCTTATAAGGATTATTTCTATGCCGGAAGTTATCCCTTCCTGCACACAAAGAATCCTGTCATACTGCACGCACCCTTACACTATGGTACAAGGGTGTCTGCATAGGCATTAGACTGCACACAGTGCGCCAGCACAAAGACAGAGCAGAAATGTTTCCTTTGTTTGTAAATATGGAAAATATTTTCTCTCTCGCTTTCATGCAACACAGCGCAGCAACTTTACTTTCTGTCCTGCACTGCGTGAAAGTTTAGCAAATATACCCACCAGTACCTCGAAAGGAAGTCAATGCCGGTGTGAATGGAGTAGGATTAATAATTGTTATCAGGATGCTGTTTGGCCCTATTCTTATCAGGACACACTGGAGTAGCGAGCCAGCCTGACCTCGTCAGTGCCAGTCGCTCAACCCGCCGCGTGGCTCCTCCCGAGGTCACCCGGTCCCCCTGCTGCCACCGCCTGCTCATTGCCCTTGAGCGTTCGTATCTCTGCCTCGTAATTTGTATTCTGTTTTTTCTGCCATTTTCGCCTCTGTTACTGTGCTGTGCCTCTGATTTTGTATTTCTGTATTTCCTGCCATTTTTGCACTGTTATTGTGCGGTGCCCCCTGATTGTCCACTGCCATCCCCCTGCCTTTGTTTGTTTAGCTCCTAGACCCCCTAGCGCTTCAGCTGCCGTTCCCCGCTCCCTGCCGCTGCTCCCCCGTGGCCCGGCCCCCTCTCCATCTGGTCCCTCTCCCATTCGCCACCCCGCTCCCACCTCCCAGCTGCTCCTCCCTCGCTCCGCCCCCCCGACTCGCCATTTATGGCAGAGTCCACACGTACGCGCAGCGGGCGCGATGAATGTGCACCGAAGGCACGTCAAAGGCAAGCCCGTCTGCGCCCCTCCATGCCTGGACCGCACCCAGTGCCAGGACCCCTGGCCCCCACTGATGCAAGACTATCCGTCAGACCTACGATCCTGCTGCCCTCAACGCACTCAATGCCGGCCGGAACCCCACCTGCTGCCAGGCCTCCCTGAAATACATACATGGACCATTCACCTGTAGAACCTGCAAGTTCACCTGCCTCCGAACCTGCACCGTGCCCGCCAAGCCAAACACCAGCAACAACCTCAAGTGCATCCTGCTCAACACCCGCTCCGTCCACAGACATGCCATGGAACTCTGGAACCTCCTCGACACAACATCACCAGACATCGCCTTCCTCACGGAAACCTGGATGAACGCCTCCTCAGCCCCCGACATCGCCATCGCCATCCCGGACGGGTACAAGATCATCAGGAGGGACCGCGTCAACCATACCGGAGGAGGCATCGCCATCGTCCACAAGAACACCGTCCGCATCACGACTGACTCCAACGACACATTCAACGCCGCCGAGCACCTCCACTTCCAGATTCACACCGACCCCAAGACCACCCTCAGAGGCACCCTCATCTACAGACCCCAGGACCACGCACACAATTCAGCGAAGACATCACGGACTTCATCAGCCCACACGCCCTCCCCTCCACCGACTACATCCTCCTTGGGGACCTCAACTTCCACCTGGAGAACAACAAGGACCGCAACACCACCGCCCTGCTGGACAACCTCGCCAACCTCAGACTCAAGCAATTGGTCAACACCCCCACCCACTACGCCGGCCACACGCTTGATCCCGTCTTCTCATCCAGCAAGCACATCACCTTCAGCCACTCCACCGGACTCCACTGGACCGACCACAGCTGCATCCACTTCAGCTTCAGAAAAAACACAACCCACCACCACCCGCAACAGGTTCCTCACAGAAGCAGGAGCAAGATCACCGCCTACCAGCACACCACTTCCCTCAGTCAGAACCCACCTGCCAGCACAACGGACCCCAACGAAGCAGCCCGCAACTTCACGTAGTGGCTGAGCGCCTGCGCCTATGACCTCGCACCTCTGAAGAACCCTCCCAACAGACCCAGAAGCAAGAAGGCCCCCTGGTTCACCGACGAACTCAAGGACTCCAAGAAGACCTGCCGCACCCTCGAGAAAGCCTGGCTCCTCGACCAGACCGCTGACAACATGACTTCCCTCAAACACGCCACCCGCAAGCACCACCAACTCATCCGCACCCCCAAGAAGAAATCACTCAAGGAACGACTGGACAACAATGCCCACGACAGCAAGGAACTCTTCAACATCATCAAGGAGTTCTCCAACCCCAGCACCGGCAACAACGACACCACTCCTTCACAGGATCTCTGCGACTACCTCGCCTCGTACTTCTACCGCAAGATTGCGGACATCCACAACAGCTTCAACGCACCATCCACGGACCCAACCATCGAACCAATGCACCCCACTGCCACCCTCCGCACCTGGACCACGGAACCAACGAAGACACAGCCCGCACGATGAACACCATCCTCTCCGGATCTCCAACCGACCCATGCCCCCACCACGTCTTCAACAAGGCCGACTCCACCATCGCACCCCAACTCCGAGACGTCATCAACACCTCCTTCAACACCGCCACCTTCCCGGAGAGCTGGAAGCATGCCGAGCTCAGCGCACTACTGAAGAAACCTACTGCGGACCCCACCGACCTCAAAAACTTCTGCCCCATCTCGCTCCTTCCTTTTCCTGCCAAAGTCATCGAGAAGATCGTCAACAGACAGCTTGCCGCCTTCCTCGAGACAAACGGCTCCCTCGACCCCTCGCAGTCCGGTTTCGGAGCCAACCACTGCACCGAGACCGCCCTCATCGCAGCCATCGACGACATTCGAACCCTGCTCGACAACGGAGAAACAGCGGCACTCATCCTCCTGGACCTCTCTGCAGCATTCAACACTGTCTGCCACCACACCCTAATTCAACGCCTCAGCAACACCGGCATCCAAGAGAAGGCAGTGAAGTGGATCATCTCGTTCCTCGCCGGAAGAACACAGAGAGTCCGCCTTCCCCGTTTCGTTCCGAGGCCGCCGAAGTCATCTGTGGCGTCCCGCAAGGATCGTCACTCAGCCCCACCCTCTTCAACGTCTACATGAGACCCCTTGCTGCCATTGCACACCAATACAACCTCAACATCATCTCCTACACTGACAACACCCAGCTGATCCTCCCCCTCACCAGAGACCCCGACACCGCCAGAACCAGCCTACACCAAGGGATGAAAGACGTCGCCGAATGGATGAAGAACAGCCACCTGAAACTGAACTCAGACAAGACGGAAGTCCTCATCCTGGGACCATCGCCCTCCGCATGGGACGACTCCTGGTGGCCCCCAGCCCTGGGCACTGCTCCCAAGCCAACAGACCACGCACGCAACATGGACTTCATCCTGGACTCCTCCCACTCGATGACCAGACAAGTCAACGCCGTCTCCTCATCATGCTTTCACACCCTTCGCATGCTTCGTAAAATCTTCCGATGGATCCCGACCGAAACCAGGAAGACGGTCACCCAGGCCCTCGTCACCAGCCGACTGGACTACGGAAACACCCTCTACCCCGGGACCACAGCCAAGCTACAGAAAAGACTCCAACGAATCCAGAACGCCTCTGCCCGACTCATCCTGGCCTTCCCCGACGCAGCCACATCTCCAGCCACCTGAGGGACCTGCACTGGCTCCCCGTCAACAAGAGGATCACGTTCAGGCTCCTCACCCACGCACACAAGTCTCTCCACGACCTGGGCCCCAAGTACCTCAAAGACCGCCTGACCTTCTACACGCCCACCCGCCGGTGAGTAGTGCGCTATACAAGTATTATGATTGATTGATTGATTGATTTGCTATTGTCAGTGGTTCAAGAGCCAATACAACGAGGAGTGCTGAGAATGGGCATCGTTGACAGGTGCCAAGTTTGATTTAAAATGTAAAGGAGAGGTGTTCTCCACTACAGATTTTTGCCTTTGGTTTAATGTACAGCCACTTAGGTTTATCAATGAACTCCTAACCTAAGCTGAAACGGAACATGATCGTGAGGTTATAAGGCTATTTAATGCAGTCAAATGTTTTTCCTGCTTTATGGACATGGCCACAGTTTCAATTTCTGTATTCTCATAGGAAATGAGCTGGAGTTCTTATATGTTTTCTTGATGGACAAACCTGCCCTGAGAGTCATGTAGTACTGAAGCAATCACCTTACAAATCCTGGTGACTAAGACCGTTGCCAGTATCTCAACATCGACATTCACGAGTATAATGGCTCTGCAGCTCCTGCATTCCAATGGGTCCTTACGATCCTTGCGTAGAACTGTTATAATTGCTTTTTATGAGATAGGGCCCAGAGTGCTCGATTCCATGACCTCCTGAAAGACCTAACTTTACATTTGGGTCACCTGCTATTTACAAGTTTTGTACTGAGGAAGCCATCTTTTCCTAGGAATTTGCATGTTTGTAGAGCAGCAATGGTTTAGCCCATTGCTTACACAGTGAATTCCCCCTGTAACAAACCTATTTCCTCATCTGTCAAGCATGGCACTTTGTATGGAGTCTAAGAACCTATCTTCTTCTGGAGGAATATAAGTGTAAGTGCAACTATATAAAACGTTGTACAAAGTCGTGACTGTGACAACATTTACAGCCAGTGTCATAATAGGTGGTATTGAAAGTCACACCTATCTGACCCTAAGCTGGAAGGCTAACATTGCTCTGCTTTTTCTCCATACTCGGAAAGTCTCCTTTGAGTTTGACCAGTGCTTTTTCCATCATAGCCACTGAGTATTACATACAAGCTTTTCTGCTCCCAGGCAGTAACTATTGTGTAAGGAAAGATTAGTATTATACTTCTTTGTATGAGCTACTATCAATTGCTCTCACGCTTGCATTACAGGGTCAAATTTCACTTCACTATAGCTGAGTATCTCATAAAGAGGCCGCACCATGTTGGTTTCCCAGCTGCCCAAACCATCTGCTGGAAGGCAACAAAATGTTCATTTTCTGCCCTATAAACACTAACATGTGTGTTCAACATTTTTTCTCTCTTCTGGTAGTCCTCCGGAATAGTCAACGGTCTATGTTGAAATTAATCAGAATGAAATCATGGTCTTGTAGACCCCAGCAGTTTCCGAACATGGAATGGGAGGTGTAAAAGAAAGTAATGTGTGAGGAAGAAAAACCAGCTTGTGACAAAGTACTGTGCACTGATGATACAAAGGAATAAACCCTATATGTAGGGTTATCTATAGACTAAATAGCCACTAGCCCATTGTCCTCATTAGATCAAACAGATGACTCCTGTCCACTGTACTCTTTCTGTCTGGTGGGGGAGTCCAGTCAATAATTGGGTCGGGAACTAAATTCCAAGCACCTCCTGAAATTAGTTTGGTTTTATGACACTCTGTAACTATACCAATGAGTTGGCAGGAAAAGGAAACTCTACTCATATTGCATGCAAATACAGGACTCACTACTAGGGATTGCTCATTAATCTTCAATTTTACACCTCACTATCTGCCCTCTAAATCAGTCCATTAATGATGGGTTATGTTGGGATGTGTTTTTGAATAAAAATGGCTACCCCACATTTCCTGGAGGGCTATGAGTAAGGTGGCTGACCAATGTTGCTAAGTTCATTTTTTTTCTAATCCTCATTCGCCTCCGACACCAGATGACTAAGACACATAGGGGTTTGTTACTGTTACTCTTTTTCACGAGATGTAGGCAATCGAGATGAAATCCGAGAGATACCGACTGCCTTCTGGTATATAACAAAACCTACGGAAGGTCGCTGACCTCTCTTTTTAAAGGAGAGGGTGGTCGCACTCTTTTCTGATTGTAACCGAGACTGTAAAACATTGGCCATCATGATATGGAAACTGGGAGGAGACAATGCCAGCACAGTCAGAGAGCTTCCTGAGAGTCATAAGCATAGGACCTAGAATTAAACATTTTCAAAGGATAACTCAACAACTTAAGCCCCTAAATAACTAACTAAACTCATCCAAAAACCAGGAAGGAGACCAATTAAGCAAACAATCCCATAATGCTTTCTTTCTACTATTCTGCGATCTCCCCAAATCCATCTTGGAGGTCTTGTATAAGGAGGACAGCCAATCTGAATGAGCGGGACGCTGTTCTACTCACTACTGGTCCAGGTCTTTTCTGGGGGCTGATTTCTTTTGTCGCTGGACCACAGAGGGGGCGCTACTTCAGGGACTCTCCCTCCGTACTGTGTCAGCTTCTTGTGGGGTTGCCTTGGGCTTCCCGAACTACACCTCCCAGCCTCTCCAGAGAGGCGCAGACCATCGAAGTCATCAATAAGCGCCCGGAGGCACTTATATCAACTCAGCACCTCCCGCGACATGGGACGCTGTTCTACTCACTACGGATCCAGGTCTTTGATGGGGGCTGATTTCTTTTGTCGCTGGTCCACGGAGGGGGCGCTACTTCAGGGACTCTCCCTCCGTACTGTGTTGGCTCCATGGGGTTGCCTTGGGCTTCCTGAACTACACCTCCCAGACTCCCCAGAGAGGCGCAGACCATCAACATCATCAATAAGCGCCCAGAGGCGCTTAAATCAGATTGGCACCTCCGGCGGCACGGGACGCGCACAGGAGAATCCTATGCCAAGGGCGGGCCCGTCCTTGCCCGTCTGTGATCGACTGAGGCCGGGCTAGGCCCATTCCCTTAGTCCCAGTACGAAAATATAACTAGTAAGCCTATAGACATATCTGCTGTTTCTTAACATTAGAATTTTAAGGACTTTTTGTTCTGCTTAATTGGACTGGTCTATAACTGCCTGCAAAATTGATACGTAAGAGTGTATGCGAGAGCTGTTTAGCAAACTAAGGGGCTGTTCGAAATTTGCATTGTTATATAACATACTTGCCAAAGGACTGGAGTGATTTTAGCAAACATTGGGAAAAGGAAGCTGCCCAGCCCAAAGCTTATTAGAAGACCAATATAGACTCCCAGCAAACTTTATTAAGTTATCTTACAGGAGCGATGGGGGCTTTAGATAAACAGATAAGCTCAGTGGAGGAATCCCTCGAAGCAGGTTCCTCACGATCTAACCCAGAATCTAATCACTCCGAGGCCCCGGAGAGCCCAAGACAAACCCCACCCAAAAAAAATGCCCCAAATGGTTGTGTTCAGTATATCCCAGATAGAATCACCTTAAGTGATTCAGACTCTTCTTTACAACCGCCCCAAAAGAAACATAAAACTCAGATTCCCGCTGAAAATATAGTCCTTGAGAATGGTGTAATCAACGCTGCAAAAACTAAAAAACTAGCCACCCAGTCACCAAGGAAGATACTGTAAACCAAAGAACGAAATATGGCCATCAAGGTAAAAGAAAAGTAGGCTCACGAAAAACCTCTTTGAAAGTGAAAGATGGAAATGCTAGAAATACAGAGGTACACAACAACGATATTAAGAACCTCACAACACTCGTGGAAAGGTTAGATATGTATTTTCAAGTCAGACTGGATCAAATGGAGTCCAGATTGACTCATATAGAACAAACCATATCCACCAATATTAGGCAATTTAGAGAGGATGGTAAGTTCCTTCTTAGTAAACAGGTAGTGGTGACTGCGGGTAAAAGTACGAATGAAGGGCACACAAAAACACAGCGAATAGCTGTGATATTGCCCAATACTTCGAAAACAAACCCAACTACAATTATAACCTCGGGCGAGGGACTAGGGCCCATAAAGAGGACCTTAGATACTTTCGGGGTGGATGTTTCTTCCAATCCCTCTCAGGTATATCCGCAATTACACACTAACCATGAAAGCCTATTTGGGGCAAAATCAGGACCCAGACAACATCTTGAGTTACCTCCTGCCGCCACTCCATATATTATCGTGTTGGCAAATGTCCCAAAAAATCCACCCCTTGAACTAGAGGGGTGGGAAACTTTAAGAAATAAGTTCTTACACTGGCTAGGTAAGAAAACAGGCCTAAATGACCATCTATTCAGGGAGTTTAAGATGGCCAGAAGGGTCCAGTGGGTGGGAAATCGTGGGAAAAATCTTAGGGGAGACTGCATCATACTCACTTTTAGATCCCCCTTGTTAGTTAAGGAAATTTTGTGGGAATCAGGAAACAGCTATTAGATAGAGGTGAGATCAACATCCTCCCACTAGGTTTTTCTACCCCCTCCCGAATCCTTTGCAAAATGCCCTTAAGCCTGACAATAACATAGAGAGAAAGGACCTCCCCTGTGAGATACCAACTAGTAACATATTTAACCCTCTTTCAGGTTTGGAAGAAACAGACTGACCGACTATGATAAACCCTAATTGTTCTGAGGCACAGGAATTATTAATAACGCCAGATCAAAGTAAAACTGATGACTCTTTAAACTTAAACTATTCCGACTCACATACTGTGTCTATCAGTCGAGCCCCATTGAAAACAGGATATTCTGAAGAATATTTTCTTAGTATACTCTTTTGGAATATCGCAGGTTTGCGCTCCAAACTTAATAACGATATCTGGACTAATTTCATACAACATTTTTGTGTTCTCTGTCTACAGGAAACATGGGCTACATGTGAAATACACATAGAGGGCTACAAAACCTATTTTTCTCAAGCTCTTCCTTCAGCATCAGGGAGAGCCAGGGGAGGTATGTCGACGTTTATTTCTAAACTGGTTGATATAGAGAAAATCATCCAAGTTAAAATAGAGACCAATTACCAAATCATAATGCTGAGAGTGAATAAAAGCAACTCTTTTGAGTTGGTTAACTTTTAAAATAATCTTAAACAGGACAAATTATTTAAAGTATTAAAAGAAATGTATTTATGTTTACAGGAACTAAAAAATAAGGTAACTAAAGACTTGGTAATCATATAGGGGCGATTTTAACCAATCTATATGCGGGCATAAACCTAACTTAAGTTGTGGTCTCCGGGGTGAAAATAAAATTTCACAAACTCATTTTTCCCATACAATAATGGGGAACTGCCGGAATGAAATGCTTTTAGGGTTGGAATTGGGTTTGGCAAATGAACTGTTGAATCCTCCAATTCCCCTTACTCGTACTTTCAATGGTAGAGGATTTTCTAGTATCATACATTTCATCTTCATTTCCCGTGATTTCTGCTCATGAATCATACATTTTTCGACGCATGATATTGAAATAAACAATCATTATCCCAATAGTATTACACTATCGTTTCCACACCAATCAGATAGACGTAACTCCCTGAGGACCCTTGGGCAGGCGACCCTGGCTCGTGACAATTTAAGTGGTTTCTCGCTAAAGTGGGTTAAAGTAGATCCACTAGAGATTACTACGAAAGTAGTAAAAAACTTGCTAACGGCAATTGAAAAATGTCTTGATCTTTTAACGGGACACGAAGACATCATGAGTATGTTTGGGGTCATAACGGAAACAATAAAAGAAGCTCTTTGTACTAATTTAAAAGACAGGACTGCTAAACCTAAAGGCTTGTTTAATAATACATGTACTAAAGCCTATTCTAAATTGAAAATAGCCCTCCATAAAACAACAAGGGATAAAAAGGAAATAGCCAATCTCAGAAGAGAGTATAATCAGGCAATAAAATGATCTGAAAAACGAACTATGGGCCCAACTTCATAAAAGTTGCGCTATAAAAGATAATACCGCCATTTGGGCAATAATTAAATCCCTTTTTTAATGGATACTAACGATAAACCTAAAATTGATGTGGCCATTGACGAGCAAACTTGGATTGGCCACTTTGCACAGATATTTGGTCTGCAACCTGACGATCCCCAAGAGATCGGTGAGAAGGAGGGAGTAAATGTGGAACCAAGGATAACCTCCCTTCCCATCGATCTTGATATCACACTAGTGGAAGTAGAGCTAGCTCTGCTAGCCAGTAAGAGTGGAAAGGCTCCTGGCCCCGACTGGGTCCCAGTTGATTTCTATAAGTACAATCCGGAACTATGGACCCCTATTTTAACCCGAGTTCTGTAGGCGTCATGTGACGTAGGGTTGGTAGACTCATGGTCTGAATCTATTTTGGTTCCAATTTTTAAAAAGGGGGATCGCCAATCCCCCTCCTGTTACTGCCCAATATTGTTGCTGGACTCCTTTGGCAAGGTAGCTGGACGAATCATTCTCGAGGGTCTCAGGCTCTGGGCGGACTACAACAAGATCCTATCGGACCTTCAATTCAGGTTTCAAGAGGGTCTTGGTACAACTAAACAGGTTCTCAACTTAACCCTTTTGACCAAATACGCCAAATACGTTTATGCTAAGGGTGGGGGTCTACGTATGGCGTATGTTGACCTATCAGCAGCCTTTGACTGCGGTAGCCATTCTAAGTTATGGTCAATCCTACTAGCAATGGGGGTAGAGTTAACTCTAGTGAACTTCCTATGGGAATTATATTCTGATGCAAAAGCACGAGTGAGGTTTGGACTTCGGGGTGTAAGGCAGGCTGTGTCCTGGCACCCTTTCTTTTCCCACTTTACACCAATGGTCTTGAACAGGACATGGTAAAACGGTGTCAGGACCTACCACCTATTAACAACTGCCATACACCTGCCCTGCTGTGCGCTGATGACGCAGTGATTTGAGCTCGTACCCCCCTAGAATTGCAGCGTGCTCTCTTAAGATACCACACTTTCATGGCAAACTTAGACCTGAAAATTTATATTAAAAAAACTTATGTTATGTCGTCAGGTCCTAAAACAAAGAGACATAAGCCTATTTTTATAGACGATACAAAGCTTGAAAGCACAAAAAGCTATCCCTATTCAGGAGTCATAATAGATAACAAGCACACATGGAAGAAGCAATTGAATCCAGAAAACTGCTTTTTATGAGGGCAACAGCAGCATTAGTTAGCTTTTCATGTAGATAAGGGAAACGGCCCCCTACTGAACTTATACATATTTATCATGCTAAATGTATAAGCTCTGCGATTTATGGGGCCGGGTGTGGGGTTACGGAAATGTAGACTCCATCCAAAACGTGGAAAAATTCTTTCCTAAGTTATCTTCTTGCCTTACCGCAGGGTTCTTTGGCCTATTTGTGCCACATAGAATTGAGTCTGTCATATCTGACAGACATAGTCAAAATTCAACCACTTCTTTTATGGCACCGCATGTGGTCATCAACCAAAATAATTTTATCCCAAGACCTTATTCAGGATTGTCTCTTTCTAGAAAACGCTCATAAGATAGGGTGGATCGCCTATATTAAAAATGTCCTATTTGATCTGGGAATGGCGAAATATTTTTATACACCCACAGCAAATGCAGAATTATCAAGAAAAGCGTTTAAAACAATTTTCATGACACATCTAGACCAGTTGTGGTTGACTAGGGAGGCTACCAAAACAACGGTGCAACACATGTTAACAGTTCAAACAACCCTGTCTATTCAACCATATTTAACTTTTAATTTAACATGTTATGAAAGACTATTATTACCAAGGTTTAGGATGAATAACTTTCACAGTTTTGTCACCTTCCTGCGAACTAATGACTGGGCAAAATCTTTACCATTTTGCCCCTGAGATGAACTTTCCAATCAAACCACAATGCATACCGTTTTGTTTTGTAAGCTCTTTATTGAACCAAGATAGCGCTGGATAATTCCCATCTTAATAAATATGAGTCTTCAAAGATGTCATCCCGCATTTCTTCATCTCCAATTTTTAGAGGAAGAACATACTGCAAAAGAGATTGGCAGTTTTTTGAAGTTTGCAGTAAGACATAGGCTAAATTTGGAGTAACCTGTGAAATATACACTCCGATTATGATTACCACTCTTTTTATTTCAACTTTTAGTCTTAGACTTTTATAATCGATGATTGCCTATTTCTATTTTATAAGACGAAAACAAAAGTATTAATAAGCTGTTTTTATTCTGTGTGTAGAAATATTTTTAACTATATTTTATGGTAAACTCTCTGTTTTATAAATGTACTTTTATGGTTTTCAAATCAATGAAAACTGAATAAAGGAATTGAACTGAACTGAACTGAATGAGCGGGAGGTATAACTTCTACCCACCTCCTGCATATTTCTCGTCTAGATAGCCGGATTGCGTAGAATAAAACTCTCCTAGCCGGGCCGATCACTTCACTGGCTATACCAAAGAAAATCAGGGCAAGGGAAACTTGGACAGGGGTTCCCACAATATCAACTAGGGTTGCCCCTACTTTCTCCCAAAATTCAGAAATGACTGGACAATCCTTAAACATATGTATGTCGGAGGCATACACCAAGTCACACTTCTTACAGCTGGCGGGAGGGCCATTTGCTATTTTAGAGAGTCTAGAAGGAGATAAGTAAGCTCTATGTACAGTGAAGTAGTGATTCCTCCTAAACCATGCTGGCTTTACAACAGTAAACAAGGTGTTAAAGGAGGTTTGCCACAACTTTTCCCAGTCGTAACCTGGTATAGAAGCTCCCCACAATTTTTCAGCTAATTTAAAATCGCCATTGATAACTTCCTCCATGGCCCAATATAAAAAGGACACCTTTTTCTTCCCCACCTGCCTTGATACCAATTGCTTCTTTAGAGTGTTCCCTTTACCTACAGATTTTATAAGAGTCAGGGACCTACTCACAATTGCAAATATTTAAACCAAGACTTGCCTTCCTCTAATGTATTGTCAAGTAATGCCCAAGACAAAGGTGAACCATTGTCAGCCATTTCGCCTCAAACCAAAAGCCCAGCTGTTTTGAGTGGGACTGCCAATTTATCTTTCAAGCAGTTCGGAGCCCCCGGGGAGATCCACAGAGTAGCCAAACTTGAAAAATAGTTTAAGCCAGTACATTGCTTGATTCGGGCCCATGTTCGAGCAATTCCCAAGAGGACTTTAGGCTGGATCTTCTTGAAAAACGTTTGGTCACCATACTAAAAATGACATGACCCCCCTATCTGATGAATCTGGGGATTTTAGCAGCATTATATAGTGTGTTAACTGGAAGGCCGTGGCAAAGTATTGGAGATGCGGAAGTGTAAGGCCCCTTTCTCTCTCTAGGCCTTAGCTTTTTCCAAGCAATCCTCTTAGCTTTATAAGCCCACACAAATGAATTGATAACTTGCTGAAGTTTTTCAATGGCATGCTTTTCAAAATACAAAGGAATACTTTTGAAAAGAAAGGTGATTTTTGGTAGTATAACCATTTTGATCAAATTAATTCTACCCAAAATGGTCCGTGGGGGATGGGTCCATGAATTCATGAGTTTCTGGCACTCCTTGGAGACATTTGCTAGATTAATCTCTGAATTCTTATCTATATGTTCAACAATCCTAACCCCCAAGTATTGTATATCCCTCTTGGTCTGGTATTGACACCCCGGCAGGTGCCACAACATAAGATTGGTTTTCTCCGAACTGACTTCATAGCTAGAATCCCGTCCAAAGACTTGTGCCAATGAAATAACATGACGGATGGAAGACTCTACATCAGATGTGAGAATCAAGATGTCATCCACATGAAAGGCTACTTTCCTCTCCCATACTCCAAATTTGAATGGTGCAATACCTATCTCCTCTCTAAGATGCTGAGCAAAAGGCTTGATGTACATGTCAAATAGGAGGGGAGAGTGGGGGCAGCACTGTCTCGTTCCCCCTGGTAATCTCAAACGGGTTGGTAAATTTACTATTAACTAAAAGTCTTGCTGATGGGTCACTATATATAAGCTGAATAACTCTACGGAATTTCTCCCCAAAATTCAACTTCTCCAAAACCGACAAGAGATAGGTGCAGTGACCCTATCAAAAGCATTGGTGGCGTCAAGTGTCATTGCAGCAAGGGGTACTGAAAAGGTAGAAGCGAGATCAATAGCTCCGATAAAATCATTAGTAAGATCGAAAATATTCCTGCCTCTCAAAACACCCTTTTGATCTAAGTGCAACAATCCACCACCAGTGTTGCTAAGTTTAAGAAATATGTGTGACTCTTGCCTTTTACCCTCCCCACCAAGTGCAGCTTGAGTTTGTCTTTTTCTTTAGAAGCCTTCGTTCACCTAGGCCGTCAGATGTCTGTCTATGGAGTATTAATTTAGAGCATGATGTAAGCACTGGGAAAATAAAGAATTGGGGCAGAAAGATCACTGGTATGTAACAAACAAGTTGCTTACCTTCTGGAACGATCTTTCTGATAGCGACTATATCTAGCCACAGATTTCTGACCTTTTGAATATTGACCTGGCATGAGACTGGGTCTGGAAACTGTTCCATAGCATCTCCACCAACCAGAAGTTGGTGAAAGGAAGTGTTGTGTGGCTCCACACTGATGCCATTCTGCTCCTGATGTGGTGTGAGGTATATATATAGGTGCCACTCCTGCATGCTGACACTAGTTTCTTTCAAGACTGTTTGGTACCCCAGTTGTGTAGGACCAAAAGCTAATTGTAGGAGCAGTGTACAGATTCCTTGGCTTGGAATCTTATTAGTGGGTAGAACCCAACCACAGAAAGGGGTGGATGGGAGGGTCAGTGGGGAATCTGTGGCTAGACAAATGTCTCTACCAAAAAGAGCAATACCAATGGCCAGTACATTGTTCATTTGATAGAAACAGGCTTCTAGCCGCAGATTCCTCACCTTTTGATTCAATACTAAACCAGTAGCTAATAGGATGTAGAATGTGAATGGACTGAAAAGAGAAAGTCCTGCAGGACCAAGCAGGCAAAGTGTCCATCTCAATTGACATAGATATGCAGACAATAGTGCTTCATGGACTTATGTAGGGATGCCAATGTAGCTGCCTGGCAAATGTCTCAGAAAGGGACTCTGCATGCTAGTACAGCAGTAGACAACTGGGCCTGATGGAATTGTCTGGCAGCCCTCCTAGAGGGTATTTCTTTGCCAGTGCATAGCAGATCTTAATGTAAAGGATGATCCAGCATAATATGGTACATGTCTGTACAGTCTTGCTCTTTTTTGCTAAGGGGAACCCCCAAAAGAACTGATTGTCCACTCAGTGCTCTTTGGTACGATTGATGTAGGACCTGAGTGCTCTTTTGGGGTCCAAGCGATGGAGTCTCTACTCTTCCTTAGAGGGGTGAGGCTGTGCATAGAACCCCAGCAGGGTGATGGCTTGACCTACAGGGAATGGTGTCACAACTGTCAGCAAGTAGGATGCCTGAGTCCAGAACCAGTTTATCTAGCAAGAAAATGGTATATGATAGATGAACATCTAGCCTGAAGCTCACTCACTCGCTGTGCTGCGGTGATTGCTGCAGCCCTTTAAAAAAAACACAGCACTTCCTTTGATTTAAATAACAATGGATCACTAGGGAACCGCAGGAAGATTGAAAGGGATGAAAGATAACCTTTGGCAGAACTCAAAGCAAAGCCTTCCTGGTTGAGAGAGTGAAAAACCAACAATTTATTAGACAGTTGCACCTGGAGAGGGTCAATTGATCATATGCCATACTATACCATAAACTTGTCCCAGCGACAGCCTTATACAGTCTTTGTCGAGGGATGCCTGACTGCCAAGATTTAATCTACTGCATCTCGGGAAAGATTCAAGACATTCAGCTGGCGTAGGCCAATCTCCATGCATGGAGGTGGAAATTGTGAGGGCCCTGATAAAGAATCTGACCTTTGTGCTGAAAAAGCAGATCCTCCCAGAGGGGCAGCGTGATCAAAGGACAGATGCCTAAACTCAGGAGTACTGGAACCAACATCTCCATGCCCAATCTGAGGCAGTAGGATGACTCTGCCCTTGTGTTTTCGAGATTTCAGGGCAGGAGGTGTACTTTCAGAAAGGCATACAGGAGTCCCAAGTCCACACAAAGCAAAACATGTCTGTGAGCAAAAGACGCTTTGGAAACTCTAATGCACAGACATGCTGACATTGCACATTTTCGGCTTTGGAAAAACAGATCAAGCCAATGCTCCCCTGATTTGCTGAAGAGAACTTGAGCCACCTCTGGGTGTAACTGCCCTTATCTCCTTATAGCATTCAAGGGCAGAGTCAACATTGTCTCCAAACAGAGGAGTAACATGGATGGCCATTTCTATATAAGAAGACTGGACAATTCTCGAGAAACCCTGTTGATTGTAGCCACGCAGAGCGATGAATGGCAAACCTGGTGACTATGGCTCACTTGACAGCGTCGGTGGTGTCCAATACACAACAAATTGAGAACTTGGTGGTTTAACAACAATCATGAATCTCCTGGGAAAGGACAACGTGGAGGTCTTCTGGAAAATCACCAAGGACTTGTGCCACTGAGTCCCAGAGAGCATAAGTGTTATTTCCCAACAAAAAGAAGGCATTGACCAATCACCGGGCAAACTGACTCATGAGAATAGGTGCTTTCAAATGTCTCCAGTTGCTTTGTTTCCCTGATAGGTGCAGTGGTAGGGACAGTTTGTGGGTTGGTCCGACTGGTGGAGTCGTGCACCATGAGGCTCTCTGCTGTACAGTGGCACAAAAAATCGGCAGGGTCACCTGAGCAAGGTAATGGCACCTAGTGATGTGCCTGTTAACTGGGAGGTCAGTGCAAGGCTTAGCCCAAGGAGGGTATCAGTTAGCGCCTCATTGAAAGGGAGGAGGTGCTCAGAAGCAGTCTGGCCTAGTTGCAGGAGCTCAGTCAATATGTTTGTTTTTATCCCATGGTGGGGAGGTTAAGGCCTTCAGCTGCCCTTTGCATAACCATAACACATAACCATAACATAGGAGCCAGATTCTTCCATAGTAGGGACTTGATTGGGTGGAAAGGGCTGTCTCTGGGGAGGTATCTTGACCTCTGTAAGTCCTCATAACAATTGTCCTCAGTATTTGGTGAACAAACTTATCACCCTGGTCATAGTCGCTAACAGTCTGTCCTAAAAAGGCAATGTAAAGTATGTTCCCTGCCTTGTGGTAATACCAATGTGGAAATAGGCATCATGTTGGATTTGGGTGCAACACTGGTTGAAGTCATACTGGTTTTGATTCAGCACCGGATAGGACAACTGGACTACTTGTTCGGGTGGTGAGGTTACGTCGATGTAAACATATCTTTCATGGGTATAGGTGAGGGGTGGCATCGAAAATGAAGCCTATGACAGAAGTGGCTTGAAGGGTCCACCTAGCACCAAGGGCTCCAAGCACCAAAGAAAATGGGTAGAGAAAAATAAAGAGCAGGAATGAAGCTGCATCAAACTCTCCAATCAGACAAAGGACTGATGAAATCCTCAGTGACATGGTTTGGGCTCAAACTAGCAACAGGTTTGAATCCAAAGTCAGGCGACTTCAAGAGTGTGACCAAGACAAGATAGTTGGCACCAACCACACTCTTTGTCAATGAGAGTGGGAGTGGTGCAAAGTAACAGAACTCCACTTAGACTTCTTGTGTTTCTGTGCTTACTGGTGTACTTGGACTGTGACAAAAACTGACCTCTAGAGTGGCTACATTGACTCCAGGAACTGGAGTGGGATAGAGTCTTGGATTTAGAGCAAGACTTGGAATATTCCTGATACTGCATCTTCTTATGCTTGGTGACTAAGCTTCACCTCATGCTCTCTGATTTCCTTCAAGTTCATCGATATGCAGTAGCAGATGGTCTTAGAGATGTGGTTCAACCACTGACACCACAGTCAAATCTGGTAGAGATCTGTTAAAGACATATTCTTTTGGCAGTCCTTACAGAGTTTAAAACCTGTTATCTTAGGGGGGACATCTCTTGCAAACTGGATACTTTTACAAAGAAAAATAATGAATAAAGGGTCTCTGAGAGACAAGAGACGCCCTGGACCTGTGTCTGGTAGTGTGTAATGAAAGGAACTGACATCAGCATGTTGGAGTGGTGCCTATATATGCCGGCACATGACTTTCAGAGCGGAATAGCCTCAGTATGGACCTCAGTACGGAGCCGGTTCTCAAAGGTACTATGGAAATGGTTTAGGATCCAGTCTGACCTCTGGAATTGTTAACATTTGTGGAATCTGCATCGAGATTTCTCAATTTGAACAAGCATTGGCATAGCCAATATGCCTTGCCTTGGGGACCTTATAAGTGTTTAGCCATGCAACTGTTGATGTTCTTGCACCAAGTATATTGTGCTGCACAACTAAATACTTATAAGGTCTCAAAAGCAAGACCTATTGGCTATGCCAATGCTTGTTTACTTATGTTATTTTACCTTATCTTGCATTGGTTGTAGAGTTTGTGTTTCATTGTGGCTATGTCAAAGGATGAATGTATGAATAAGTCAGTAGGTGGATGAATGGATGCATGAGTGCAAATATGATTGACACAGTATATGTTTGATAATGTATTGAGTACCTAAACCCATCAATGGCACAGACGGCATTTTCATTCATAAGCCAGACCTATTGACATTACCAATTCATCTTTTAATGGTTAGCCATGTTTTTTTTTAATTGCTCCTGTTTGATGAATTTTACATGCATGTGTGTAAGTGGAGCAATTGAGTATACCATTCTCAAAATATTGATAATATTGATCATGCCATCTATGCTACATTACCTTTGTTCATCCAAAATGCAGAAGAAGTCAACTTCTAACTAACAGTAATGCTTCACTAATGAAGTCCATCATCAACATTCACCTTTTAACCCCTTCGATGCTGATGACGGAGCGGTTCCGTCATCAGCATCGGTTGGGCTGTGCTGATGACGGAACCGCTCCGTCATCAGTACAGCCCTGGGGGGGAGCGCTGGCGCTCCCCCCCCTGAGCAGTGATCTTTCTTTTTTTTGCAGGGGTGGCAGCGAAAGACTTTCCGCTGCCACCCCCTGGCCCCCCACGCTTCCTGGTGACGTCAGCGCGCACAGCGCGCGCCAACGTCATCAGGAAGCGCTGGACGCGCTGGAAGCCATTTGTTTCCAGCGCGTCCAGGATACAGGTGCGTGTTTGGTGCTCCGGTGGGGCGGGGGGGTGGTTTTCGGTGCCTTGAGGCATCTGGGGGGAGGAAACTGTATTTCCTCTCCCCTGATGTCCCAATGCAGGGCATTCCTGGTGCACGATCGCGCACAGCGTCGCGATCGTGCACCAGGAATGCCCCACTAGACACCAGGGAGTGTATTTGGCGATGTTATACTGTGCAGGAAGCGACCCCTTGGGCAAGGGTCGCTTCCTTTTGGGGCCAAATTATTTGTCAGACTTTTCTTCCCCCCCTGGGGCAGATCGGCCGTTTTTTTGGCCGATCTACACCCAGGGTGGGCAGAAAAGCCCACTAGAGCCAGGGATTACTTTGTTTTTTGAAATCAGAAGCGACCCCTTGGGCAAGGGTCGCTTCCTTTTGGGGGCAAATACATTTTCAGACTTTTCTGCCCCCCCTGGGGCAGATTGGCCGTTTTTTGGTCCGCATCTGGACCCAGGGGGGGGGCAGAAAAGCCCACTAGACACCAGGGATTGATTTTTATTTATAAAGGAAGCGACCCCTTGGGCAAGGGTCGCTGCCTTAGGGGCATACAATATTTTTCAGACTTTTCTGCCCCCCCTGGGGCAGATCGGCCGTTTTTTCGGCCGATCTGCACCCAGGGGGAGCAAAAAAGCCCACTAGTCACCAGGGATTTGTTTTTATTTGAAAAGGAAGCGACCCCTTGGGGAAGGGTCGCTTCCTAGTGGCCCTAATATTTTTTTAGACTTTTCTGCCCCCCCCTGGGGGTTGATTGGGGGTTGATTGGCCATTTTCTGGGCCGCATCTGGACCCAGGGGGGGAAGAAAAGCCCACTAGACACCAGGGATTGGGTTATATTTATAAAGGAAGCGACCCCTTGGGCAAGGGTCGCTTCCTTAGGGGGATAACATATTTTTTCAGACTTTTCCGTTTTTTGGCCGATCTGCACCCAGGGGGGGCCAGAAAAGCCCACTAGTCACCAGGGATTTGTTTGCATTTGAAAAGGAAGCGACCCCTTGGGGAAGGGTCGCTTCCAGGGGGCATTATAAATATTGTAGACTGTTCTGCCCCCCCTCGACTGTTTTTTTTTACCGTTTCTGGACCCAGGGGGGGGTTAGAAAAGCCCACTAGACTTCAGGGGTTTTTCTTTTATAGGGAGCGACCCCTTGGCCAAGGGTTGCTTCCTTGTGCCCATTTCAAAAGTATGTTCTGCCGTGTCTTTATTTGGGCTCTCTGCCCTCCGTAGGGTTGCTTCCAGGGGGCCCACGTTTATAATGATTTATAATCTTCCCCCCTTGGGGACAGACCCCCCATTTGTGACATAGCCTGTTGTAATGTGTGTTGTTTTTGTTTCTTCTAATGTGTATTGTTTTTTCTCTTTAGAGTGTTGCAGTGTGCGGTTCCGTTACTGGTGGTTCTGTTGTTCTGCTGTTTCTGTAGTTGTATGTGTTTGGTAAGAGACCTCTTTTTTGTTCAATTGTACTGTAATTGTATTTTTTTGCAAAGTGTGTAGTAAAATACGAGTATGTTTTGTTTCTGTTTGTTGTGATTGTAAAACATGTTTTGCATTTGTTTTTGATGTGTCCTTCTGTAGATGTAAGTTTTTTTCTTCTTCTTTCTAGTGGGATATCGTTGCCTCTTTGCTGTGTCTTTGCAGAGTAGGTGCTGGTCAGTGTAGTTGTGTCTTGTAAGTGAATTGTATATATTTTCTAAATTAGTTTTTTTTGAAAAAGGCTTACATTTTTTATCTTACTTTGCGCAGTGTTGGGATTGTTGAGTTGTTTGTGCAGACTCCTTTATTTGTAAGGATAATGGCTAGTCGCCGGATTACTGCTCAGCAAGTTGTTGGATTGCTTTTTGATTCTTCCTCTGACCATGGTCTAGAGTCTGACTCTGATTCTGATTCTGATCCAGAGGTGGGAGGTGGTAGGTGAAGATTCAGGTAGTGAGTTTTCTCTACACATGGCTTCATCTGATGATGAAGACACCCTGAGTGCTGATGAAGCTACTTTTGGTGTGGATGATGTGCCTGTGGTTGCGGAGGACATTGCTGCGCCTGTGGTTGCAGAGGACATTGTTGTGTCTGTGGTTGCGGAGGACATTCCTGTGCTAATAGTGCGGCAAGAGACATCTGGGCTGCAGCCTGGGGCTGCTAGATTTCCAGTTGGTGCAGTGAGACGAGAGGCAGCTGGGCGGCAGCCTGCGGCTGCAAGACTTGACGTTGAAAGTTCTGACCTCTGGGTTGCACCAGGCATGGTGCAGCCGGCATTGCCTGAATTTACTGGTGTTCCAGGGTGTAGGGTGAACACTGAAAACTTTTTGCCTATTGATTTTTTCAAGTTGTTTATGGATGATGTGTTTTTGGCAGAGATTGTAGAGCAGACTAATTTGTATGCTGAAAATTTTTTGAGGGTGAACAGTGCCAGCCTTAAGCCCCATGCTAGAGCTACCCGGTGGACTCCCACTAATTTGAAAGAGATGAAAAAGTTTTTGGGTTTAACTTTTTTGATGGGCTTGCTTAGGAAACCATCAAAGGCTTCATATTAGTCTACTAGTCCCTTGATGGCAACAGCTATATTTCCGGCAGTCATGAGTCGTGATCGGTATTTGCTTCTGCTTCGGATGATGCATTTTGTTGACAATAGTCTTGCTTTGCCACGAGATCACCCTGATTGTGACCGTCTTTTCAAGATTCGGCCTGTCATTGATCATTTCGTTGATCGATTTTCTGAGATCTTTTATCCTGGGAAAGAAATTGCAGTGGACGAGTCTTTGCTGTTGTTCAAAGGTCGCTTGGTATTTCGGCAATACATTCCTAGTAAGAGGGCACGCTATGGAATCAAACTGTATATGCTGTGCGACAGTGAGACTGGATATCTCTCTAATTTCAGGGTGTACACTGGTAAGGAATCCAGGATTAACCCCCCTGGTTGTCCATCGACTTTTGGAGTGACTGAGAAAATTGTGTGGGAACTTGGTTGTGGATTTTTTAACAAAGGCCATCATTTGTATGTTGATAACTGCTACACTGGTGTGCGGTTGTTCAGGGAATTGGGCAAAGTGGACACTGTTGCTTGTGGCACAATCCGCTCAAACCGTAAAGGTTTCCCAAAATAACTTGTTTGTCAGAAGCTTGCTCGGGGACAGTGTAGTGCATTGCGTTGTGAGGAGCTTCTAGCTGTGAAGTTTTCAGACAGGAGAGATGTCTACATGTTGACTACAATACATGATGAAAGCACTGAACCGGTGACTGTTTGGGGTCAGGTTGCAGAAGTGCGCAAACCTGTGTGCATAATGCACTACAATAAGTACATGGGTGGTGTTGACAGAGTAGATCAGAGGTTGGAACCGTATGCTGCTCTTCGTAAGGCTTACATTTGGTACAAGAAGTTGGCTATCCATCTTTTCCACTTGGCAACCTTTAATGCTTTTGTTGTGTTCCAGAAATCTTGTCCCCAGTCAAAGTTGTCTTTTGAAAAGTTTCAGGAGTTTGTAATAGGCAGCCTTGTTTTAGTGGAACAGGCAAGTGTTCCTAGAGTTGGAGTGGTGGAGGATATTGCCAGAATGAAAGATCGCCACTTTCCTGATACAATTCCTCCTACAACCTCAAAAGACTTTCCCAGTCGGAGATGTAGAGTCTGTTGGTGAAGAGGTTTGTGGAAGGAGGTTCGTATGTACTGCCCTGACTGCCCTTCAAACCCCGGGCTGTGTGTACCTGCTTGTTTTAGATTGTACCACACGCAAAAGAATTTTTGGGAGTATCAATGAGTGGTAAAATGAACTGGTTGGTCTTGTTGTTTAGTTTCAAAGTTTGCATTTGTGTAGTCTTTTTAGTTTAGTTGTTGAGTTAGTAGATTTATATCAATTTGCAATTTGTTTTTGTTTTTCTTTTATTTTCAAAAAAAAATAAAGTATGATGTTGGTTTGCGTGTAGTGTCCATTGTCTGATGGTGTGCATGGTTTGGCGCTTGGCTGCCGGTGTCTGTGGACTGGTGCTTGTCTGGCGGTGCCTGTGGACTGGTGCTTGGCTGGCGGTGTGCGTGGTCTGGTGTTTTGTTGGCCGTGTGCGTGCTCTTGCGCTTGCCTGGTGTTGTGTTTGGATTTGTCCTTGGCTGGTGGTGTGCGTGGAGTGGCGCTTGGCTGGTGGTGTGTGTGGAGTGGCGCTTGGATGGTGGTGTGCGTGGAGTGATACTTGGCTGTCTGTGCACGAAGTGGTGCTTGGCTGGCGGTGTGTGTGGAGTTGCGCTTGGCTGGTGGTGTGTGTGGAGTGGTGCTTGGCTGGTGATGTGTGTGGAGTGGCGCTTGGCTGGTGGTGTGCGTGGAGTGCTACTTGGTTGTCTGTGCACGGAGTGGTGCTTGCCTGGCGGTGTTTGTGGAGTGGCACTTGGCTTGGGGTGTGCGTGGAGTGGTGCTTGGCTGGTGGTGTGTGTGGAGTGGTACTTGGCTGTCGGTGTGCGCTGAGTGGTGTTTGGCTGGCGGTGTGCATGGTCCGGTGCTTGGATGGTGGTGCGCGTGGAGTGGCGCTTGGCTGGCGGTGTGTGTGGAGTGGTACTTGGCTGTCTGTGCACGAAGTGGTGCTTGGCTGGCGTTGTGTGTGGAGTGCCGCTTGGCTTGCAGTGTGCGTGGAGTGTTGCTTGGCTGGCGGTGTGTGTGGAGTGGTACTTGGCTGTCGGTGTGCGCTGAGTGGTGTTTGGCTAGTGGTGTGCATGGTCTGGTGCTTGGATGGTGGTGTCGGTGGACTGGCGCTCAGCTGGCAGTGTGTGAGTAGTTACTTTCTGTTGGTCACTACACACACTGCTAGGTGAGTGACACTCCACGCAGTCCATCATTTTGTGTTGTTGCAATGTCAGAAATGTGGTCGTGTGAAAGTGATGGGCCCTTGAATGGCGCTGTCTGCTGGTGTGAGTGTTGAAATGTGATGGGTCCGCGGCTGGCGGTGTGAATGTTTTGTATGTGTCACACGTACGAAAGGTGTATGAATGGCCTGTAAAGAGGTTGGTGCCTTGACGTGGCTTTACAGCTCACGAGCTGTGAGTCAGTGGTTCAGTTTATCATACTTTCAATTATACGCAGCGTATTTCATTTTTTTTAAATTACTTGCGAATACAATTGTATGTACTGAATCATCACTCACCCTCATGCCAAATCCAACCAGAATGTGTATGTGCTTGTGGTCTAGATGGCTGTGCAGTAATGTTTGTCTTTTATCTCTTTCTGAAGTAGGGTGTACCTTGTCCCTTATTGTGATTGTTGTAATGTGTTGCTGTTCTTTCCGGATGGTGTCAATGGTCTGGTTTGTATCAGGTATGAAAAGGTGCGTGAATCGCCTGTAAAACGGTTGGTGCCTTGTTGTGGCTTTACAGCTCACGAGTTGCGAGTCACTGGTTCGGTTTTTGTTTTTATGCATTTATTTATTGACAGAGCATTTCATTTTTTGAAATATCTTGTTAATAAAATTTTATGTACTGAACCATCACTCGCCCTCGTGCCAAATCCAACCTGTATGTGTGTGTCTTTGAGGAATAGTTAGCCGTGCCTTGAATGTTTGACTTTTGAGTAACTCGGTTACGGTGTACATTATAGCTATAAATAACTTACTAAATTTAGTTATTATTGTTAAACCATGGAAGTATATGGTCATGTCTTTCTGGTGAATTCTATTGTTGATTTTTATCCAGAATCTCCTGCAAACTTGAAATTGTCTGTCACAATTTCCTTGAATCACACGCTCTCAAATTGAAAACTTAATTCTCCACCGTACGATTTGGACCGTTTCGTGTTGCAGCCGCTATGCCTACCCACGCAAGTGAGGTACCATTTTTATCGGGAGACCTGGGGGAACGCTGGGTGGGAGGAAATTTGTGTGAGCCCAGTGACGCCATGCTTTCCCACACAAAAAAAGTGTGAAAAAAATGATTTTTTCAGCAAAAATTGATGTTTGCAAGGGATTCTGGGTACAGGAACGTTGGAGGATCCACGCAAGCCATACCTCCTTGGAAGCCCCTGGGTGTCTACTTTTCAGAAATGTGTGGGTTTGGTAGGTTTCCCTAGATGGCCGTCTAGCACGGGCCAAAAACCCAGGTAACCCCTCTTGCAAAAGCTGGTGGTATTGACATTCAATACAACCAGCTTTTGCAAGAGGGGTTACCTGGGTTTTGGGCCCCGTGCTAGATGGCCATCAAGGGAAACCTACCAAACCCAAACATTTCTGAAAAGTATACACCCAGGGGCTTTTTTGCTGAAAAAATCAGGGGGCTTCCAAGGAGGTATGGCTTGCGTGGATCCTCCAACGTTCCTTTACCCAGAATCCCTTGCAAACATCAATTTTTGCAAAAAAAAATCATTTTTTTCACACTTTTTTAGTGTGGGAAAGCGTGGTGTCACTGGGCTCACACCAATTTCCTCCCACCCAGCGTTCCCCCAGGTCTCCCGATAAAAATGGTACCTCACTTGCGTGGGTAGGCATAGTGGCTGCAACAGCAAACGGTTCAAATCGTACGGTGGTGAATTTACAACACCCAATTGTAAAACAACCTTGATTTTGGGGGGGGGCACCTGAGTTTTTGGCCCGG
The DNA here is from genome assembly GCF_964263255.1 of Lissotriton vulgaris. Classification (NCBI taxonomy): domain Eukaryota; kingdom Metazoa; phylum Chordata; class Amphibia; order Caudata; family Salamandridae; genus Lissotriton; species Lissotriton vulgaris. The sequence goes on along the minus strand of NC_141689.1, from coordinate 1,290,036,863 downwards.
GGCTCAGTGGTATTCTTTGGAAAGTACCAAACCGGAACAGTTCTGAAAAGTAGACACCCGGGGGAGTCCAGGGAGGTATGGCTTGCAAATGGTCCCCCAATGTTTTCCTACCCAGAACTCTTCGCAAACCTTAAAATTAGGTAAAAATATCACTTTTCCAAACTTTTTTGCGTGGGATCTCGGTGCCGGCAAACATGCCCTACCACCCAGCGTTCACCTTGTTCTCCCGAGTAAAAGGATACCTCACTTGTGTGGGTGGCCCAAAGCAGAATAGTCCGAAAATGAATTTTGAAAAAGTAGTATTTAAGTTTTACAAGTTAAGCCCCCCTGCCTTAGTCACAGGCCTTGGGCCCACCCACACAAGTGAGGTATCATTTTACTCGGGAGAACAAGGAAAACGCTGGGTGGTAGGACATTTTTGCCGACACGGAGATCCCGCGCAAAAATGTATGGAAAACTGTTTTTTTAACCTAAATTTATGTTTTGCAGGGATTTCTGGGTAGGAAAACATTGGGGGACCTACGCATGCCATACCTCCCTGGACGCCCCCGGGTGTCTACTTTTCAGAACTGTTTCGGTTTGGTACTTTCCAAAGAATACCACAGAGCCCCGGGCCAAAAACTCAGCCCCCCCCCCCAAAATCAAGGTTGTTTTGCAATTGGGTGTTGTAAATTCACCACCGTACGATTTGAACCGTTTCCTGTTGCAGCCACTATGCCTACCCACGCAAGTGAGGTACCATTTTTATCGGGAGACCTGGGGGAACGCTTGGTGGGAGGAAATTTGTGTGAGCCCAGTGACGCCACGCTTTCCCACACAAAAAAAGTATGAAAAAACGGGTCCGACCGACTGACACTGGAAGACTCCACAATTTGAAGGCAGGCGGGACTCTTTTTCAAGATTACTCTAACATGGACACTGCTTTGGATGCACCGTATTGAAAGAAGTACCCGACCTTCAGATCCCCATTACTAACATTCTTGACGGACTGCCGCATCAGGCACTCAAGTTAACTTCACTGCAATCTCCTTCCTTTCCGGGCCATCCCCGAGAATACTAAATTCTTAGTACGGGCCATTGCGACGGACCACTTATCCAGAATCTCCATTAACTTAATCAGTCTCATTTGGACCACCGTGACCCGAGGTCTTTTCAACTTTTGAATCCGATTAAATAAAGGTTCATTTGGGAATTTCATGGCTCCCTGATGAAGGCTCTCAGCCCAAACGCGCATAGTTGTTGTAACATCTAGCCATGTTTTTAGATCGCAAATGATCAGTTTGTATAGCATCACCATCACAGTCTCCAAATTATGAAATGTTATAAACTGTATTGGAAAATAGAAATGAACAAAACAGTATAGCATATGACATATGTAGATTAAACATCACATGTACAGAGGAGACATTAAACTGTGTGCCTTTTAATTATGAAGAAATCCTTAATAAAATAAAATATATATTTTTGTACCATGCATGGTGTTTAACCAGATTTATTACTGTCCGATGTCAGGTTGTGTCCATTAGTTAAATAATGTTCCTAATTACCTGTTTTTTCAAACGTATCTGTATATCCCGAATTAGGAACTCTAGTCAGGGGTACCCCCTCCTTTATTTGCATACACCGTTTCCTGTTGCAGCCACTATGCCTACCCACGCAAGTGAGGTACCATTTTTATCGGGAGACCTGGGGGAACGCTGGGTGGGAGGAAATTTGTGTGAGCCCAGTGACGCCACGCTTTCCCACACAAAAAAAGTGTGAAAAAACTGATTTTTCAGCAAAAATTGATGTTTGCAAGGGACTCTTTTATTTTTTATTTTTTTTATTTTTTTTATTGAGAGTTCAAATATAGCAATACAATACAATTGAAATCCAATTAATATAGTACGAGGAAGGAAAATACTGGAAAGCATTCATACAAATTGTTGTTTTAACATTTAAGTTATAAAGTGCAAAGTTGTGTAAGAGCAGACAATTAGTAAACTAGTTCGAATAACCAAAAGATTTTGTTTAGAATTGAAAAAGTACATAGCATACATATATAATAAACGTTTTCACATTTAATTTTCCAAAGCTAAGTTCTAAAGTGCAGCGTGCGGAGGTAGAACCGTCGTGATAGACTAATAAATAATTTCAATAAAGCATAAATCAGGTTAAGTAATAACAAGAGAAATCTAAACTTCGAACACACTCCAATATTTATCATATTTTTTGAGAGCCCCTGATCTAAGGGCATATTTTTTCTCCCTACCCTGGATTCGCTGTGATTTTGCCCGGGGCTCGGTGGTATTCTTTGGAAAGTACCAAACCAAAACAGTTCTGAAAAGTAGACACCCGGGGGAGTCCAGGGAGGTATGGCATGCGTAGGTCCCCCAATGTTTTCCTAACCAGAACTCTTCGCAATCCTTAAAATGAGGTAAAAATATCACTTTTCCAAACTTTTTTGCGTGGGATCTTGGTGCCGGCAAAAATGCCCTACCACCCAGCGTTCACCTTGTTCTCCCGAGTAAAAGGATACATCACTTGTGTGGGTGGCCCAAAGCAGAATAGTCCGAAAATGAACTTTGAAAAAGTAGTATTTAAGTTTTACAAGTTAAGCCCCCCTGCCTTAGTCACAGGCCTTGGGCCCACCCACACAAGTGAGGTATCATTTTACTCGGTAGAACAAGGGAAACGCTGGGTGTTAGGACATTTGTGCAGACACGGAGATCCCACGCAAAAATGTAGGGAAAACTGTTTTTTTTAACCTAAATTTATGGTTTGCAGGGATTTCTGGGTAGGAAAACATTGGGGGACCTACGCATGCCATACCTCCCTGGACTCCCCTGGGTGTCTACTTTTCAGAACTGTTTTGGTTTGGTACTTTCCAAAGAATACCACTGAGCCCCGGGCTAAAAACTCAGGTGCGCCCCCCCCCAAAATCAAGGTTGTTTTGCAATTGGGTGTTGTAAATTCACCACCGTACGATTTGAACCGTTTCCTGTTGCAGCCATAATGCCTACCCACGCAAGTGAGGTACCATTTTTATCGGGAGACCTGGGGGAACGCTGGGTCTGAGGAAATTTGTGTGAGCCCAGTGAAGCCACGCTCTCCCACACAAAAAAGTGTGAAAAAACTGACTTTTCAGCAAAAATAGATGTTTGCAAGGGACTCTGGGTAAAGGAACGTTGGAAGATCCACGCAAGCCATACCTCCTTGGAAGCCCCTGGGTGTCTACTTTTCAGAAATGTGTGGGTTTGGTGGGTTTCCCTAGATGGCTGTTTAGCACGGGGCCCAAAACCCAGGTAACCCCTCTTGTAAAAGCTGGTTGTATTGAATGTCAATACCACCAGCTTTTGCAAGAGGGGTTACCTGGGTTTTTGGCCCCGTGCTAGACGGCCATCTAGGGAAACCTACCAAACCCACACTTTTCTGAAAAGTAGACACCCAGGGGCTTTTTTGCTGAAAAAAACAGTTTTTTCACACTTTTTTTGTGTGGGAAAGCGTGGCATCACTGGGCTCACACAAATGTCCTCCCACCCAGCGTTCCCCCAGGTCTCCCGATAAAAATGGTACCTCACTTGCGTGGGTAGGCATAGTGGCTGCAACAGGAAAAGGTCCAAATCGTACGGTGGTGAATTTACAACACCCAATTGCAAAACAACCTTGATTTTGGGAGGGGGGGGGCACCTGAGTTTTTGGCCCGGGGCTCGGTGGTATTCTTTGGAAAGTACCAAACCGGTCCAAATCGTACGGTGGAGAAATTGCAATAACCAATAGCAACATTACCTTCTTTTTTTGGGAGGGACTGAGTTTTTGGACCGGGGCTCGGCGGGCATCTTTGCAAACTACCAAACCCAAACAGCTCTGAAAACTAGACACCTGGGGGAGTCCAGGGAGGTATGGCATGCGTGGGTCCCCCTATGTTTTCCTACCCAGAAATCCCTGCAAACCATAAATTTAGGTTAAAAAAACAGTTTTCGATACATTTTTGCGTGGGATCTCCGTGCCGGCAAAAATGTCCTACCACCCAGTGTTCCCCTTGTTCTCCCGAGTAAAATGATACCTCACTTGTGTGGGTGGGCCCAAGGCCTGTGACTAAGGCAGGGGGGCTTAACTTGTAAAACTTAAATACTACTTTTTCAAAATTCATTTTCGGACTATTCTGCTTTGGGCCACCCACACAAGTGAGGTATCCTTTTACTCGGGAGAACAAGGTGAACGCTGGGTGGTAGGGCATTTTTGCCAGTACCTAGATCCCACGCAAAAAAGTTTGGAAAAGTGATATTTTTACCTAATTTTAAGGTTTGCGAAGAGTTCTGGGTAGGAAAACATTGGGGGACCTACGCATGCCATACCTCCCTGGACTCCCCCGGGTGTCTACTTTTCAGAACTGTTTCGGTTTGGTACTTTCCAAAGAATACCACCGAGCCCCGGGCCAAAAACTCAGGTGCCCCCCCCAAAATCAAGGTTGTTTTGCAATTGGGTGTTGTAAATTCACCACCGTACGATTTGAACCGTTTCCTGTTGCAGCCACTATGCCTACCCACGCAAGTGAGGTACCATTTTTATCCGGAGACCTGGGGGAATGCTGGGTGGGTGGAAATTTGTTGATCCACGCAGATTCCAGAACTTTCCACCACAGAAATGTGAGAAAAATTTGTTTTTTTTGTCAAATTTTTAGCTTTGCAAGGGATTCTGGGTTACAAAACCTGGGGGTAGGCAGACGAATCACCCCATACTGAATTTCCCTGGGTGTCTAGTTTCCAAAAATGTATAGGTTTGCTAGGTTTCCCTAGGTGCTGGCAGAGCTAGGGCGCAAAAACAAAAGGTAGTCTTTTTGTCCAAAAAGTGCAAGATTTCACTGGGAAATTGAAGTGCGACCCTGCTGCGTTTTGCGCTGTTTCATGTCGCAGCCACTATGCCTACCCATGCAAGTGAGGTACCATTTTTATGGGGAGACCTGGGGGAATGCTGGGTGGGTGGAAATTTGTTGATCCACGCAGATTCCAGAACTTTCCACCACAGAAATGTGAGAAAAATGTGTTCTTTTGTCAAATGTTTAGCTTTGCAAGGGATTCTAGGTTACAAAACCTGGGGGTAGGCAGACGAGTCACCCCATACTGAATTTCCCTGGGTGTCTAGTTTTTAAAAATGTATAGGTTTGCTAGGTTTCCCTAGGTGCTGGCAGAGCTAGGGCGCCAAAACAAAAGGTAGTCTTTTTGTCCAAAAAGTGTAAGATTTCACTGGGAAATTGAGGTGCGACCATGTTGCGTTTTGCGCTGTTTCATGTCGCAGCCACTATGCCTACCCACGCAAGTGAGGTACCAATTTTTTTGGGAGACATGAGGGAACGTTGGGTCGGTGGAAATTTGTTGATCCACGCAGATTCCAGAACTTTCCACCACAGAAATGTCATGAAAATGTGTTTTTTTGTCAAAATCTTAGGCTTGCAAGGGATTCTGGGTAACAAAACCTGGGGGTAGGCAGACGAGTCACCCCATCCTGGGTGTCTAGTTTTCAAAAATGTATAGGTTTGCTAGGTTTCCCTAGGTGCTGGCAGAGCTAGGATGCAAAAACAAAAGGTAGTCTTTTTGTCCAAAAAGTGCAGGATTTTACTGGGAAATTGAGGTGCGACCATGTTGCGTTTCGCGCTGTTTCATGTTGCAGCCACTATGCCTACCCACGAAAGTGAGGTACCATTTTTTTTGGGAGACGTGGGGGAATGCTGGGTGGGTGGAAATTTGTTGATCCACGCAGATTCCAGAACTTTCCACCACAGAAATGTCAGGAAAATGTGTTTTTTTTGTCAAAATCTTAGCTTTGCAAGGAATTCTGGGTAACAAAACTTGGAGGTAGGCAGACGAGTCACCCCATCCCGAATTCTCCTGGGTGTCTATTTTTAAAAAATGTATAGGTTTGCTAGGTTTCCCTAAGTGCTGGCAGAGCTAGGGCGCAAAAACAAAAGGTAGTCTTTTTGTCCAAAAAGTGCAAGATTTCACTGGGAAATTGAGGAGCAACCATGTTGTGTTTTGCGCTGTTTTATGTCGCAGCCACTATGGCTACTCACACAAGTGAGGTACCATTTATTTTGAGAGACCTGGGGAAACGCTGGGTGGGTGTAAATTTGTTGATCCACGCAGATTCCAGAACTTTCCACCACAGAAATGTGAAAAAAATGTGTTTTTTTTGTCAAATTTTTATCTTTGCAAGGGATTCTGGGTTACAAAACCTGAGGGTAGGCAGACGAATCACCCCATACTGAATTACCCTGGGTGTCTAGTTTTTAAAAATGTATAGGTTTGCTAGGTTTCGCAAGGTGCTGGCAGAGCTAGGGCGCATAAACAAAAGGTAGTCTTTTTGTCCAAAAAGTGCAAGATTTCACTGGGAAATTGAGGTTGCAACCATGTTGCGTTTTGCGCTGTTTCATGTCGCAGCCACTATGCCTACCCACGCAAGTGAGGTACCATTTTTTTTGGGAGACCTGGGGGAACGTTGGGTGGGTGGAAATTTGTTGATCCACACAGATTCCAGAACTTTCCACCACAGAAATGTCATGAAAATGTGTTTTTTTTGTCAAAATCTTAGGCTTGCAAGGGATTCTGGGTAACAAAACCTGGGGGTAGGCAGACGAGTCACCCCATACTGAATTTCCCTGGGTGACTAGTTTTCAAAAATGTATAGGTTTGCTAGGTTTCCCTAGGTGCTGGCAGGGCTAGGACGCAAAAACAAAAGGTAGTCTTTTTGTCCAAAAAGTGCAGGATTTCACTGGGAAATTGAAGTGCAACCATGTTGCATTTTGCGCTGTTTCATGTCGCAACCACTATGCCTACCCACGCAAGTGAGGTACCATTTTTATCGGAAGACCTGGGGGAATGCTGGGAGAGTGGAAATTTGTTGATCCACGCAGATTCCAGAACTTTCCACCACAGAAATGTGAGAAAAATTTGTTTTTTTGTCAAATGTTTAGCTTTGCAAGGGATTCTGGGTTACAAAACCTGAGGGTAGGCCAGACGAGTCACCCCATACTGAATTTCCCTGGGTGTCTAGTTTTTAAAAATGTATAGGTTTGCTAGGTTTCGCAAGGTGCTGGCAGAGCTAGGGCGCATAAACAAAAGGTAGTCTTTTTGTCCAAAAAGTGCAAGATTTCACTGGGAAATTGAGGTTGCAACCATGTTGCGTTTTGCGCTGTTTCATGTCGCAGCCACTATGCCTACCCACGCAAGTGAGGTACCATTTTTTTTGGGAGACCTGGGGGAACGTTGGGTGGGTGGAAATTTGTTGATCCACACAGATTCCAGAACTTTCCACCACAGAAATGTCATGAAAATGTGTTTTTTTTGTCAAAATCTTAGGCTTGCAAGGGATTCTGGGTAACAAAACCTGGGGGTAGGCAGACGAGTCACCCCATACTGAATTTCCCTGGGTGACTAGTTTTCAAAAATGTATAGGTTTGCTAGGTTTCCCTAGGTGCTGGCAGGGCTAGGACGCAAAAACAAAAGGTAGTCTTTTTGTCCAAAAAGTGCAAGATTTCACTGGGAAAATGAGGTGCGACCATGTTGCGTTTCGCGCTGTTTCATGTCGCAGCCACTATGCCTACCCACACAACTGAGGTACCATTTTTTTCGAGAGACCTGAGGGAACGCTGGGTGGGTGGAAACTTGTTGATCCACGCAGATTCCAGAACTTTCCACCACAGAAAGTTCAGGAAAATGTGTTTTTTTTGTCAAAATCTTAGATTTGCAAGGGATTCTGGGTAACAAAACGTGGGGGTAGGCAGACGAGTCACCCCATCCTGAATTTCCCTGGGTGTCTAGTTTTCAAAAATGTATAGGTTTGCTAGGGTTCCTTAGGTTCTGGCAGAGCTAGGGTGCAAAAACAAAAGGTAGTCTTTTTGTCCAAAAAGTGTAAGATTTCACTGGGAAATTGAGGTGCGACCATGTTGCGTTTTGCGCTGTTTCATGTCGCAGCCACTATGCCTACCTACGCAAGTGAGGTACCAATTTTTTCGGGAGACCTGAGGGAACGTTGGGTCGGTGGAAATTTGTTGATACACGCAGATACCAGAACTTTCCACCACAGAAATGTCATGAAAATGTGTTTTTTTGTCAAAATCTTAGGCTTGCAAGGGATTCTGGTTAACAAAACCTGGGGGTAGGCAGACGAGTCACCCCATCCTGAACTCCCCTGGGTGTCTAGTTTTCAAAAATGTATAGGTTTGCTAGGTTTCCCTAGGTGCTGGCAGAGCTAGGATGCAAAAACAAAAGGTAGTCTTTTTGTCCAAAAAGTGCAAGATTTTACTGGGAAATTGAGGTGCGACCATGTTGCGTTTCGCGCTGTTTCATGTTGCAGCCACTATGCCTACCCACGCAAGTGAGATACCATTTTTTTCGGGAGACGTGGGGGAATGCTGGGTGGGTGGAAATTTGTTAATCCACGCAGATTCCAGAACTTTCCACCACAGAAATGTCAGGAAAATGTGTTTTTTTTGTCAAAATCTTAGCTTTGCAAGGAATTCTGGGTAACAAAACTTGGAGGTAGGCAGACGAGTCACCCCATCCTGAATTTCCCTGGGTGTCTAGTTTTCAAAAATGTATAGGTTTGCTAGGTTTCCTTAGGTTCTGGCAGAGCTAGGGTGCAAAAACAAAAGGTAGTCTTTTTGTCCAAAAAGTGCAAGATTTCACTGGAAAATTGAGGTGCGACCATGTTGCGTTTTGCGCTGTTTCATGTTGCAGCCTCTATGCCTACCCACGCAAGTGAGGTACCATTTTTTTTGGGAGACCTGGGGGAACGTTGGGTGGGTGAAAATTTGTTGATCCACACAGATTCCAGAACTTTCCACCACAGAAATGTCAGGAAAATGTGTTTTTTTTGTCAAAATCTTAGCTTTGCAAGGAATTCTGGGTAACAAAACTTGGAGGTAGGCAGACGAGTCACCCCATCCCGAATTCTCCTGGGTGTCTAATTTTAAAAAATGTATAGGTTTGCTAGGTTTCCCTAGGTGCTGGCAGAGCTAGGGCGCAAAAACAAAAAGTAGTCTTTTTGTCCAAAAAGTGCAAGATTTCACTGGGAAATTGAGGTGCAACCATGTTGCATTTTGCGCTGTTTCATGTCGCAGCCACTATGGCTACCCACACAAGTGAGGTACCATTTATTTTGAGAGACCTGGGGAAACGCTGGGTGGGTGTAAATTTGTTGATCCACGCAGATTCCAGAACTTTCCACCACAGAAATGTGAGAAAAATGTGTTTTTTTGTCAAATTTTTATCTTTGCAAGGGATTCTGGGTTACAAAACCTGGGGGTAGGCAGACGAATCACCCCATACTGAATTTCCCTGGGTGTCTAGTTTTAAAAAATGTATAGTTTTGCTAGGTTTCCCTAGGTGCTGGCAGAGCTAGGGCGCAAAAACAAAAGGTAGTCTTTTTGTCCAAAAAGTGCAAGATTTCACTGGGAAATTGAAGTGCAACCATGTTGCATTTTGCGCTGTTTCATGTCGCAGCCACTATGCCTACCCACGCAAGTGAGGTACCATTTTTATCGGAAGACCTGGGGGAATGCTGGGAGAGTAGAAATTTGTTGATCCACGCAGATTCCAGAACTTTCCACCACAGAAATGTGAGAAAAATTTGTTTTTTTGTCAAATGTTTAGCTTTGCAAGGGATTCTGGGTTACAAAACCTGAGGGTAGGCCAGACGAGTCACCCCATACTGAATTTCCCTGGGTGTCTAGTTTTTAAAAATGTATAGGTTTGCTAGGTTTCGCTAGGTGCTGGCAGAGCTAGGGCGCATAAACAAAAGGTAGTCTTTTTGTCCAAAAAGTGCAAGATTTCACTGGGAAATTGAGGTTGCAACCATGTTGCGTATTGCGCTGTTTCATGTCGCAGCCACTATGCCTACCCACGCAAGTGAGGTACCAATTTTTTTGGGAGACCTGAGGGAACGTTGGGTGGGTGGAAATTTGTTGATCCACGCAGATTCCAGAACTTTCCACCACAGAAATGTCATGAAAATGTGTTTTTTTTGTCAAAATCTTAGGCTTGCAAGGGATTCTGGGTAACAAAACCTGGGGGTAGGCAGACGAGTCACCCCATACTGAATTCCCCTGGGTGACTAGTTTTCAAAAATGTATAGGTTTGCTAGGTTTCCCTAGGTGCTGGCAGAGCTAGGACGCAAAAACAAAAGGTAGTCTTTTTGTCCAAAAAGTGCAAAATTTCACTGGGAAATTGAGGTGCGACCATGATGCGTTTCGCGCTGTTTCATGTCGCAGCCACTATGCCTACCCACACAAGTGAGGTACCATTTTTTTCGAGAGACCTGAGGGAACGCTGGGTGGGTGGAAACTTGTTGATCCACGCAGATTCCAGAACTTTCCACCACAGAAAGTTCAGGAAAATGTGTTTTTTTTGTCAAAATCTTAGATTTGCCAGGGATTCTTGGTAACAAAACCTGGGGGTAGGCAGACGAGTCACCCCATCCTGAATTTCCCTGGGTGTCTAGTTTTCAAAAATGTATAGGTTTGCTAGGTTTCCTTAGGTTCTGGCAGAGCTTGGGTGCAAAAACAAAAGGTAGTCTTTTTGTCCAAAAAGTGCAAGATTTCACTGGAAAATTGAGGTGCGACCATGTTGCGTTTTGCGCTGTTTCATGTTGCAGCCTCTATGCCTACCCACGCAAGTGAGGTACCATTTCTTTCGGGAGACCTGGGGGAACGCTGGGTGGGTGAAAATTTGTTGATCCACGCAGATTCCAGAACTTTCCACCACAGAAACGTCATGAAAATGTGTTTTTTTTGTCAAAATCTTAGCCTTGCAAGGGATTCTGGGTAACAATACATGGGGGTAGGCAGATGAGTCACCCCATCCTGAATTCCCCTGGCTGTCTAGGTTTTAAAAATGTATAGGTTTGCTAGGTTTCCCTAGGTGCTGGCAGAGCTAGGGTGCAAAAACAAAAGGTAGTCTTTTTGTCCAAAAAGTGCAAGATTTCACTGGGAAATTGAGGTGCGACCATGTTGCGTTTTGCGCTGTTTCATGTCGCAGCCCCTATGCCTACCCACACAAGTAAGGTACCATTTATTTCGAGAGACCTGGGGAAATGCTGGGTGGGTGTAAATTTGTTAATCCACGCAGATTCCAGAACATTCCACCACATAAATGTGAGAAAAATGTGTTTTTTTTGTCAAATTTTTATCTTTGCAAGGGATTCTGGGTTACAAAACCTGGGGGTAGGCAGACGAATCACCCCATACTGAATTCCCCTGGCTGTCTAGTTTTCAAAAATGTATAGGTTTGCTAGGTTTCCTTAGGTGCTGGCAGAGCTAGGGCGCAAAAACAAAAGGTAGTCTTTTTGTCTAAAAAGTGCAAGATTTCACTGGGAAATTGAAGTGCAACCATGTTGCGTTTTGCACTGTTTCATGTCGCAGCCACTATGCCTACCCACGCAAGTGAGGTACCAATTTTTCTGGGAGACCTGAGGAAACGTTGGATGGGTAGAAATTTGTTGATCCACGCAGATTCCAGAACTTTCCACCACAGAAATGTCATGAAAATGTGTTTTTTTGTCAAAATCTTAGGCTTGCAAGGGATTCTGGGTAACAAAACCTGGGGGTAGGCAGACGAGTCACCCCATCCTGAATTCCCCTGGGTGTCTAGTTTTCAAACATGTATAGGTTTTCTAGGTTTCCCTAGGTGCTGGCAGAGCTAGGACGCAAAAACAAAAGGTAGTCTTTTTGTCCAAAAAGTGCAAGATTTCACTGGGAAATTGAGGTGCGACCATGTTGCTTTTCGCGTTGTTTCATGTCGCAGCCACTATGCCTACCCATGCAAGTGAGGTACCATTTTTTTTGGGAGACGTGGGGGAATGCTGGGTGGGTGGAAATTTGTTGATCCACGCAGATTCCAGAACTTTCCACCACAGAAATGTCAGGAAAATGTGTTTCTTGTGTCAAAATCTTAGCTTTGCAAGGAATTCTGGGTAACAAAACCTGGGGGTAGGCAGACGAGTCACCCCATCCTGAATTTCCCTGGGTGTCTAGTTTTTAAAAATGTATAGGTTTGCTAGGTTTCCTTAGGTGCTGGCAGAGCTAGGGTGCAAAAACAAAAGGTAGTCTTTTTGTCCAAAAAGTGCAAGATTTCACTGGAAAATTGAGGTGCGACCATGTTGCGTTTTGCGCTGTTTCATGTCGCAGCCACTATGCCTACCCACACAAGTGAGGTACCATTTTTTTGAGAGACCTGGGGGAACGCTGGGTGGGTGGAAATTTGTTGATCCACCCAGATTCCAGAACTTTCCACCACAGAAATGTCAGAAAAATGTGTTTTTTTTGTCAAAATCTTAGCTTTGCAAGGGATTCTGGGTAACAAAACCTGGGGGTAGGCAGACGAGTCACCCCATCCTGAATTTCCCTGGTTGTCCAGTTTTTAAAAATGTATAGGTTTGCTAGGTTTCCTTAGGCGCTGGCAGATCTAGGGCGCAAAAACAAAAGGTAGTCTTTTTGTCCAAAAAGTGCAAGATTTCACTGGGAAATTGAGGTGCCACCATGTTGCGTTTTGCGCTGTTTCATGTTGCAGCCTCTATGCCTACCCACGCAAGTGAGGTACCATTTCTTTCGGGAGACCTGGGGGAACGCTGGGTGGGTGAAAATTTGTTGATCCACGCAGATTCCAGAACTTTCCACCACAGAAATGTCATGAAAATGTGTTTTTTTTGTCAAAATCTTAGCTTTGCAAGGGATTCTGGGTACCAATACCTGGGGGTAGGCAGATGAGTCCCCCCATCCTAAATTTCCCTGGGTGTCTAGTTTTCAAAAATGTATAGGTTTGCTAGGTTTCCCTAGGTGCTGGCAGAGCTAGGGTGCAAAAACAAAAGGTAGTCTTTTTGTCCAAAAAGTGCAAGATTTCACTGGGAAATTGAGGTGCGACCATGTTGCGTTTTGCGCTGTTTCATGTTGCAGCCACTATGCCTACCCATGCAAGTGTGGTACCATTTTTTTTGGGAGACCTGGGGGAACGCTGGGTAGGTGGAAATTTGTTGATCCACGCAGATTCCAGAACTTTCCACCACAGAAATGTGAGGAAAATGTGTTTTTTTTGTCAAAATCTTAGCTTTGCAAGGGATTCTGGGTAACAAAACCTGGGGGTAGGCAGACGAGTCACCCCATCCTAAATTCCAATGGGGGTCTAGTTTTCAAAAATGTATAGGTTTGCTAGGTTTCCCTAGGTGCTGGCAGAGCTAGGGTGCAAAAACAAAAGGTAGTCTTTTTGTCCAAAAAGTGCAAGATTTCACTGGGAAATTGAGGTGCGACCATGTTGCGTTTTGCGCTGTTTCATGTCGCAGCCACTATGCCTACCCACGCAAGTGAGGTACCATTTTTTTTGGGAGACCTGGGGGACAGCTGGGTGCATGGAAATTTGTTGATCCACGCAGATTCCAGAACTTTCCACCACAGAAATGTGAGGAAAATTTGTTTTTTTTGTCAAAATCGTAGCTTTGCAAGGGATTCTGGGTAATAAAACCTGGAGGTAGGCAGACGAGTCACCCCATCCCGTATTTCCCTGGGTGTCTAGTTTTCAAAAATGTATATGTTTGCTAGGTTTCTCTAGGTGCTGGCAGAGCTAGGGCGCAAAAACAAAAGGTAGTCTTTTTGTCCAAAAAGTGCAAGATTTCACTGGGAAATTGAGGTGCGACCATGTTGCGTTTCGCGCTGTTTCATGTCGCAGCCACTATGCCTACCCACACAAGTGAGGTACCATTTTTTTTGAGACACCTTGGGGAACGCTGGGTGGGTGGAAATTTGTTGATCCACGCAGATTCCAAAACTTTCCACCACAGAAATGTCAGAAAAATGTGTTTTCTTGTCAAAATCTTAGCTTTGCAAGGGATTCTGGGTAACAAAACCTGGGGGTAGGCAGACGAGTCACCCCATCCTGAATTTCCCTGGTTGTCCATTTTTTAAAAATGTATAGGTTTGCTAGGTTTCCCTAGGTGCTGGCAGAGCTAGGGTGCAAAAACAAAAGGTAGTCTTTTTGTCCAAAAAGTGCAAGATTTCACTGGGAAATTGAGGTGCCACCATGTTGCGTTTTGCGCTGTTTCATGTTGCAGCCTCTATGCCTACCCACGCAAGTGAGGTACCATTTCTTTTGGGAGACCTGGGGGAACGCTGGATGGGTAAAAATTTGTTGATCCACGCAGATTCCAGTACTTTCCACCACAGAAATCTCATGAAAATGTGTTTTATTTGTCAAAATCTTAGCTTTGCAAGGGATTCTGGGTAACAATACCTGGGGGTAGGCAGATGAGTCACCCCATCCTGATTTCCCCTGGCTGTCTAGTTTTTAAAAATGTATAGGTTTGCTAGGTTTCCCTAGGTGCTGGCAGAGCTAGGGTGCAAAAACAAATGGTAGTCTTTTTGTCCAAAAAGTGCAAGATTTCACTGGGAAATTGAGGTGCGACCATGTTGCGTTTTGCGCTGTTTCATGTTGCAGCCACTATGCCTACCCATGCAAGTGAGGTACCATTTTTTTTGGGAGACCTGGGGGAACGCTGGGTAGGTGGAAATTTGTTGATCCACCCAGATTCCAGAACTTTCCACCACAGAAATGTGAGGAAAATGTGTTTTTTTTGTCAAAATCTTAGCTTTGCAAGGGAATCTGGGTAACAAAACCTGTGGGTAGTCAGACGAGTCACCCCATCCTAAATTCCCCTGGGTGTCTAGTTTTTAAAAATGTATAGGTTTGCTAGGTTTCCCTAGGTGCTGGCAGAGCTAGGGTGCAAAAACAAAAGGTAGTCTTTTTGTCCAAAAAGTGCAAGATTTCACTGGGAAATTGAGGTGCGACCATGTTGCGTTTTGCGCTGTTTCATGTCGCAGCCACTATGCCTACCCACGCAAGTGAGGTACCATTTTTTTGGGGAGACCTGGGGGACAGCTGGGTGCATGGAAATGTGTTGATCCACGCAGATTCCAGAACTTTCCACCACAGAAATGTGAGGAAAATGTGTTTTTTTGTCAAAATCTTAGCTTTGCAAGGGATTCTGGGTAATAAAACCTGGAGGTAGGCAGACGAGTCACCCCATCCCGTATTTCCCTGGGTGTCTAGTTTTCAAAAATGTATAGGTTTGCTAGGTTTCTCTAGGTGCTGGCAGAGCTAGGGCGCAAAAACAAAAGGTAGTCGTTTTGTCCAAAAAGTGCAAGATTTCACTGGGAAATTGAGGTGCGACCATGTTGCGTTTTGCGCTGTTTCATGTCGCAGCCACTATGCCTACCCACGCAAGTGAGGTACCATTTTTTTGGGGAGACCTGGGGGACAGCTGGGTGCATGGAAATGTGTTGATCCACACAGATTCCAGAACTTTCCACCACAGAAATGTGAGGAAAATGTGTTTTTTTGTCAAAATCTTAGCTTTGCAAGGGATTCTGGGTAATAAAACCTGGAGGTAGGCAGACGAGTCACCCCATCCCGTATTTCCCTGGGTGTCTAGTTTTCAAAAATGTATAGGTTTGCTAGGTTTCTCTAGGTGCTGGCAGAGCTAGGGCGCAAAAACAAAAGGTAGTCGTTTTGTCCAAAAAGTGCAAGATTTCACTGGGAAATTGAGGTGCGACCATGTTGCGTTTTGCGCTGTTTCATGTCGCAGCCACTATGCCTACCCACGCAAGTGAGGTACCATTTTTTTCGGGAGACCTGGGGGAACGCTGGGTTAGTGGAAATTAGTTGATCCACGCAGATTCCAGAACTTTCCACCACAGAAATGTTAGGAAAATGTGTTTTTTTGTCAAAACCTTAGCTTTGCAAGGGATTCTGGGTAACAAAACCTGGTGGTAGGCAGTCGAGCCACCCCATCCTGAATTTCCCTACTTTTCAGGAATCTATAGGTTTGCTAGGTTTCCCTAGGTGCTGGCAGAGCTAGGACTCAAAAACAAAAGGTAGTCTCTTTGTCCAAAGAGCGCAAGATTTCACTGGGAAATTGAGGTGCGACCACGTTGCGTTTTGCGCTGTTTCGTGTCGCAGCCACTATGCCTACCCACGCAAGTGAGGTACCATTTTTTGGGGGAGAACTGGCGGAACACTGGGTGGGTGGAAATTTGTTGATCCACGCAGATTCCAGAACTTTCCTCCACAGAAATGTGAGGAAAATGTGTTTTTTTTTGTCAATTTCTTAGCTTTGCAAGGGATTCTTGGTAACAAAACCTGGTGGTAGGCAGTCGAGTCACCCCATCCTGAATTTCCCTGGGTGTCTACTTTTCAAAAATGTATAGGTTTGCTAGGTTTCCCTAGGTGCCGGTAGAGCTAGGGTGCAAAACTACAGGTAGGCACTTTGCCAAAAAAGGGTCAATTTGTAACTGCTAAATTTAGGTGTGACCACGTTGCATTTTGCACCGTTTCCTGTCGCAACGATTCAGAAAAGGGGGTGGTGATGAACAGAGTGTCTGAATTAAGCAGACCACTCTTACCCAGTCCAAAGATCAGGGCTTGATCCATCACTGTTATTTATCTCACTGCACCATCCCAGCTCAGAACCTGGCTATATGCAAATCAGTCTGTCCCTGGCCCAGTGCATCATGGGAACAGGGCAGGCTAAACTACCAAGCCAATTCTTCACCAGAAAGGAGACAAGCTACCGGGGACCGGTTTCTGGCATTTCAGCCGTCTTCGGCCCGGCTTGCTTGAATCCTGATGGTGCAGTGAGAAAGGGACTCATGTCTGAGTATACCCTGCCACACCTATAGTGGCCAAAAACGATTCAGAAAAGGGGGTGGTGATGAACAGAGTGTCTGAATTAAGCAGACCACTCTTACCCAGTCCAAAGATCAGGGCTTGATCCATCACCGGTATTTATCTCACTGCACCATCCCA
This sequence comes from Lissotriton vulgaris, assembly GCF_964263255.1. NCBI lineage: Eukaryota > Metazoa > Chordata > Amphibia > Caudata > Salamandridae > Lissotriton > Lissotriton vulgaris. The sequence goes on along the minus strand of NC_141689.1, from coordinate 1,290,020,040 downwards.
GCTCAGAACCTGGCGATATGCAAATCAGTCTGTCCCTGGCACAAGGCCGACCCACACAAGTGAGGTACCGTTTTTATCGGGAGACTTGGGGTAATTCAGATGTGTAAATCAACTGTTATTACCAAATGAGCTTTCATGCATTTCTCCCTTTCAATGAAAGACATTGCGTAAAAAAACAAATATTTTTGAAAAATGACCAATAATTCTCATGCTAGTATGAGTATTCCCAATTTTGAAAATGTGCAATTATATACTGTTTCTGAACTCTATAATTTGTACCCAATTCAGAAATACATAGGTGTCTTTCATACAGATTTTTCCATGTATACATTTTCCAAGACAAAGAGCTCTATACCCAGTAAATGAAAAAATACCATTGCAAGTTGCTGCTCAGTTTTTGGATCTGGGTTCGTTGGGTTCTTGGTGAAACTACAAGTCCTATATATCCCCACAACCAAGAAGATGTAACTAATGTAACGGTATATTGCTTTCCAAGAGCTGTCAAAATTAGAAAAAGTTATAGGTGAAAACGTTGAGACAAAAGGCTGTTTTTTCAACAAAATTTCAATTATTCCAATATTTCACTGTTAGTTTCTATAAATAAACCTTCATGGATTTAGACAAATGACCCCTTTCTGAATTCAGAATTTTGTCTACCTTTCGAAAATGTACAGCTTTCCAGGATCCATTATTGCTTTTAAACTCATTTCTACCATTAACTGGAAGGAGGTGAAAAGCTCCAAAAATAGCAAAAATAGGCTATGTCCCAGAAAAATGCCAAAACTGTGTGAAAAATGTCGGTTCTCTGACAAAAGACTGTCATTCCCTAAAAGCTGAGAAAATTGATATTTCAGCCCCACAAACTTTTTTTTGATAACTTTTTCAGGGAAAAACCCAGAGGCTTTCATTTGCAGCCCGTTTTTCCCATTTTTCTGAAAAAAACAAAAATTTCACTATATTTTGGTTAATTTCTGGGACCCCTCCAAGGGAATCCACAAACCCTGGGCGCCTTTAGAATCCACATGATGTTGGAAGAAAAGGACGCAAATTTGGCGTGGATACCTTATGTGGTCAAAAAGTTACAAGGGCCTAAGCGCGCACTACCCCAAATCGCCAAAAAAGGGCTTAGCACAGGAGGGGAAAAGGCCTAGAAGCGAAGGGGTTAAAAGCTGCTTTGCAAATTAGCCTGGCCCTTGGTTCCATACTGTAGGGAAATACTAAATAGTCCAGATTACAGCGTTAGCAAGCAGATCCCGAGAGTTACTCTCCTTAGAATCCATTTATGCTTGTAACTGAAAACACTAGAAAGCATCTGAGGTCACATGCAGCTCCTGTCATGCTATGTTCTGGACCCACTTCCAGGGTAGTAAGCAGCGAGACGCCCAAGGAGTTGGCGGCCGAATTAGGAGACAGATTGTAGTGGTGCGAACTGAGATCTGCTTCGGGAAAGCAATGCTGAGGCAGTGGGGCTGATTGCTTAACTCTGTGTCACAATCAACTCGTTAGTTGTATCTGAGCTGTTAAATCGAGCGCCCATTCGGATGGCAAGTTGTTGTCAGTAAAACCCCCCACCTCTCTCTGGTCAGTTAAGGATTGGTCTGCACTTTTTCGCTTCAGGGTTAATATTGTGTGAATTGGCAACAGGGTCACTAGTTAATGTTAGACTCTGTAAAGAGGGGCACATTACTAGTTCAGCTGGCTTCAAAGAACCGCAGTGAAGGGGCAAAAGTATAAAAAAGAAAAAGAAAGAAGTCTCAGAATTCGTTCAAACCCCTTCAAAGCAATTACAATGAATCCATTGTAAAGTAATTGTGTAATCAGGATATCTCAACAGGAAGCAAAATCGAGTTAGAGTGGAGGGTGGAAAGTAGAGTATGGGATGGATTCGAGGCAACCTATAGGGCGTACACTAGGTCCTGCTGCAGGGTGAGCATTAACAAAGGAACTGCTGAAGCGGTCTGTGCAGCACAGATGTGGCTTGTACTTCTCCGGAGGAGATTCCGGCACCCTCACCCTCCCGGGAAAAGAAAAGCAAGTGAAGCAGCTCACACCGCCCTGCGTTTGTGCGGCCTTCTATGTGGGATGCAATGGTCTTCTTTCAAAATACAGCTTTCCCACTTCTACCCGACCTACACTTCACCTTGAAAAATGTCAGCGTTTAAATGAGATTTAACACCCGTAGCACCAATTCTAGTAGAACTCATGCAAGAAATCACGCAGCATTTGGTACATCTGGCACAAAACATACATCGAAAGAACCACATGGCCAAAACAACTATGTCAAAAAACAAGAATTGGCTTGGCTGCCTCAAAAAAAAAAATCTATCAGGCGAGAGGTCGGAAATTAGAGAGATGCCTCTACAATTATTGTACAAAACTGAAAATGACCGATATGGACTATGACCTGGCAATTTTGATTTATAAAAGCAAAGACCATAAAGTGACAAATCCACTCTGCCGATGACATGGAGTTATATGGCCATCCTACATATATAAATACAAGATTAAATCAAACACAACTAATGTTATTAATCAAACACAATCTTAACTATCCAACACCTAAAAATAAAAATAATCACACAAATCTCAACCAATTAAAAGGAGCAACAACCCCTGATGTGGAAGTCATGCGGGGTGTTGTGTGTTCCACGCCATTCCAGGTCAATCTCTTTCATACATGTATCAAAAATAACATTTGTCCTGAATTTGAGTTTTATCGTTCTATAGTTTATGGCAAAAAAAGTAATATTCCATAAAAGGCAAACGGAGTCAAAGTTGGTGACTGAATATGGCAGACAGAGTTCCAAAAAAGTGTTCCCACGTAAGTTACAGCGGATGTGCTGCTTCAGGCTAAAGCTAACAAGCATTTACAATGCAATGGTTTCGCCTTTGGAAAAGTAAGAGCTATTGGCATTGTAAATGACAAAATTTGTATCTATGTGTTGGTTTTGAAAACAGATAAATAAATGGAATTGTCATTTACATTGCCATTAGCTTAATTTAGGCAGTCACTCTGCAGTCACTCTGCACTCCCTAGCATTCTGTAGTCACTCTGGAATCCCTAGCACTCCCTAGCAGTCACTCTGCAGTCACTATGCACTCTCTAGCACTCCCTAGCACTCCCTAGTCACTCTGCACTCTCTAGCACTCCCTAGCACTCCCTAGTCACTGGGGTTTTGACTGTGAGGAGTCGAGTGTGGGTTCTAGGGGTACACTGTCAGGATGAGGAGGTGTGAGATGTATGCAGTACAAAAGGGGGTGGTGATGGACGGAGCATCTGTACCAATCAAACACTCACACCCAGTCAACAGATCTGGGTTTAATCCATCACTGTTCTTTATCCCACTCTGCCACTCCAGTTCAGACATGGCCACATGCAAATCAGTCTGACCCTGTGCCTCATGGGAACAGTCCAGCCCGAGCTGCCAAGCCATGTCTTCCCTGGACCAGAAACAAGCTTTCCAAGGACCGGTTTCTGGCATTCCAGCCGTCTTCACCCCGGCTTGCTTGAATCCAGTGGCAAAGTGAGCAAGGGACTCATGTTTGAGCATACCCTGCCAACTTATGGTGAACAAAGCAGTACAAAAGGGGGTGAGACGTATGGACAGGACAGGCCTGTGGGTGGTGTGGTTTAGGAGAGTCAGTCCCTGGGCGTGGCTTCAGGGTGGTATTTGGGGGGTTACACCCCCCTAAAAAATATATTCTGTAGTGAGAAGTTGGGTACCAGGACTTTCAGTTAGGTATGATGAAGCGTATGTCGGATTTCACCCGGGATTTTTAAATACCCACTTTGACAAAAACACACACACTCTCTCTGTCCTTTCTGTCCTGAAGGCCTTAAGAAAGTAGTATAAAAAAATGTCCCGAAGAATACACCCTACTCTCTCTTACCATGGCCCCTTAAGCCTCCACCCCCTCCTCCCATGTCCTGCTTCTCATTTATTGTGTTTTAACAAGATGTCCCAGCGCTACTTGGGAAACCTGAAGCACACACCCCCAATCTTATTGACTAAGCTACTCCCCTGCGCGTCATGCACATGGGGCTGGTGGTGGGTGTGGACAGCTCGTGCTCCCGTAGTCCGTGGCTGACTGCAACCTCCAAATTAACGTGTCCTTGTGTAACGTAACTGGTGCTCATGTAAAGCGCTCCAGTACCTTCGGGTCGAGTTTGCGCTATATAAATCTGAAGCCAGTGAATTAAATAGGCTGGTACTGTCCAGTACTGAGTACCAGCACTTTTCTATTTTGAGAGGGAGAGTGCTTGCTCTTCTCAAGAGAGTCGCAATACTTATAATTGTAGAGTACCAGTACTTCTCAGAAACAAGCTGGCACTCTTGTACAGGGTACCTGCACTTCTATTCCTCCATTTCAAACATTGATCTGCACACAAAAAAACACACAAGGAGTGAAGCCCCGCATCCCAGAGATGATGACCCCACCGTGCTTCACCCGTGCCCTTCACGCTGCATGGCACCCTCAGGCCACTAGGTGGCAAAAGACCTGCAACAAGTCACACAGGATGCAATTAAAACATGTGAACAAGCTATCAACCTCAAAATCAAGTCAAGTCACTAAAATGTATTATAACATTAAATCAAGAAGAGCAGGGGGGGTATAACTGGCTGAAACAACGTGACTGGCGCTATGTGAGTGAATATGGATGAGTGAAGGTGTGTGTTAATGGTCTGGGTGACTGTGTGTGCGCGCGCGTTATGTTAGAGAAAAGGTTGAATGCCTGAATTAGTTTTGTGCGGCTGAACGGGATTCCGAGAACTGAGTGGGCTTCCAGAGAATGGGTGCACGATTCACTGTGACTGAAAGAGTTAATACATGAGGGAATGAGTAAGCCGGGGTTGGAGCTTAGATTTCTCTAGTAGCGCTCGCTGCTGTCCTCCAGGCACCTTGTGACTATGTGGATTAGGGGTTCCATGTTACTTAAAGGTAGGCGCTATTCATTTAAAGCGCCTGCAGTCATAGGATTGCATCTGCGCCCGGTGAACATGTCATGATGTCAGGGTGTGTGTTATTACACATCTGGACAGGCTTCGAGTTCTCTACCTCGAAGGATAACGGGTCGCGTGTGCCCTGCCTTGGTCCCAGCACTGCGCCCACAGACCACCCCAGCGGAGGCTCACTGTACAGACCTCACGGTTATACTGAAAACACTACAATTGAGGGGCGCAGAACCCCATATTTTCACTGCCCCGCAGGGCTGATTAGAGACAGCTCGTATAGTCGGATTAAAGCCCCACTGGTGCGATAAAACCTGCACATTTCTTATTAAATGACTCCTTCTTGAGGGGGTGGGGGCTCTGGAGCAGGGTCTGGGGCGGGCAGAGATAGGAGTACAGGCAGGAAACCCGATCAGGCACCTCCGAATGTTCCAACACATGTGTTCCCACTGAAGAGCGTGTGTTTCAAGCAGTGCACATTGGGGGCTTAGGGACAAACATGCAGTGCACCGGCCAGCATCCCCTTGGAAGAGTGGGGTACATGTGCCATGGGGCCCGCATCGTCCAGGGCCAGCTCTGGCTGCCGCATCACCCCTCGAAAGAGTGGGGTACATGTGTGCTGGGCTTCCCCTAACCGCCGTGCTGGGCTGGGCGGTCTCACTCACCAGTACCCCTCAGAGGAGTGGGGTACATGTGCACTGGAGACCCCCTAAGGACTAGGCCATCTCTCCGCTGTTTCAGACGGCAGCCTCCTGGGATATATAAGTACTGTCTGGAGACCTCTAAGCACTAGACCAGCTTGGGTCCCTCAAACGGCAGCACGCTTGCGGAAGAGTGGGGCACGCGTGTTCTGCTTCCCCCCTGAACACCGAGCCAGGGCTGGGGTGTCTCAGGCCACTTCTCGCCTCGGGAGAGAGGAGAAGATGTGTTCTGGGGCCACCTGAAACTCGCCTGTAACCCACATACACTGCCCCTGACATGACCTAAACTTGGCCGTCCACTGAGCCCCGGAGACAGCTCAGTGGGTTAACGCCCACGCAGCAGCGATCTGCGTGTAACCTCTATGCTACGAATAGGAATCCTGCATGATGGGCTCAGCCGTTCATTGCCCTCGGAGTTGTTCTATGACCATGTCTGCTGCCGCTATCAATCTTGGTGTAATGAATATGATAAAGTGCTACCCTGACGTCTCAGCACAGGACAACAAGCATTAAACACGGACAGCGGGAGGGGGGGGCGGGGGCACAAAGACGACAGCCACACACGATAACCGGAGCATACATACCTGGCAAAGACGGAAGACGGAGACGACAGCCACGAGCCGAGCACAACATAACATGGAGACCACAGGCAACCAAATGACAAAAACGGCTTGAAAAAGAAAAAAAAAACACCGCCCACCGCCGCATGACGTAGGGAAAGGGGTGGGATGAGAAAAACTCACCTGGAACGCCCACCAATCGCCTCGCTGAAAGACGGGCGCCTCTGTTTGCCAATGGCTAGCCTCCATTTATGGAGCTAGCCAATGGGAAACACAGGCAGGACGAACATCCATACTGGTAACAAAAGATTTCTCCTGGGCTGAGCTAGTGCTCCGGCCCAGGCGAAACCTAAAAAGGAGTACAGCATTGACCACTCTTTCCACCACGTCAAGGATCAGAGCAACAATCACCATCTATAAATGAAGAAGAAAGTACAGCATTAACCAAGATACATTCAGAGCGGGAACAGAAGTTTCTACCACAGTTACAACCAGAGCCACCATCACTAAAGCAACAACACTTTCAAGCACAACAGAAACCACTTCTAACTTCTGCGACAACAGATTCCACCAGAACTGAAACCGAGCATGTGCCACTACTGAAAAGACAGGAGGAGATGCCATGAAGGCAGGGTCAACAAATTTCACCACAGTTGCAACAGCTGCAAGCACAGCAAGGGCCACAGCAGTCATGACAGCACAAACCACAACAGCAGCTGTTAAAATTCAAACAATTCAGTAAAGCAGGTGGGACCGTAGATGTAATTGGAGGAAGATTGCTCACGTTCTCGTGACTAAGTTGATGCCACATCTCCCATTAGCTGTCACATTTAAATCCACACCACTTTTTCCACATAAATTCCTCTCATGTGACCTCACAGACAACATTGTACTCGCAGCGGGGAACAGAATCCTGCTGCTGTAAACGAAGCGGAGACCACAGGATAAATGTCACCTGCTAGCACAGCAGCAGCAACAGCTACCACAGACGAACTGGACAGTGACCACAGCTATCACCATGATAGGTACGTACAACAATAACAGCAATAAGTTGCAATAAGTTGCTAGCAAGCGAGGGACAATAGCATAGACCACAATGGTGACCACTGTACGAATAACAAGACATGAAATGCCACCTTTGCACGGATGCGCCTCATTGAGAAAACATAGAAGCACTGGCAAAGCAAATCGATTTAACATTAATGCACTAACATGTGTAAATACAATCGGTTACTGATTTGCATAGACTATATGTGCTAATCTTTATGCAACCTGGTTTACTTGGAGACGCTAACTACGATTGTGCCTCATGTGGCAGAATAAACAGTGACACTTCACTTAAGACGTTCTAAGAATTTGTGTTTGCTCTGTATATATTAGCACACTGAGCACAGAACTATTTGGCTTTGCTAATAATTGCTAGATTAATTGTTGTTGATGTTTGTTGTGTGTGGGCCATACAGTAAATAAGCAAACCAATGTGAGGTGAAAGCATTGTGAAAAGTGGCTTTTTTAAAACCTTTGTTTTATTTTTATGCTCCGTATGTGTTATTTCAGCAAATCGCAAGAAACCCAAAATGGTGAAACCGTACACCAGTTGGCAGCACTCTCCTTTAATTATCAACATTTCTCCAGTTATTCCCAGCTGACGCACACAATGTGCGTACATCTGTAGTCAAGATGACAGGAAGGCGTCGCATAGATGCTCTTGACAGCTGGATCGACAGCCTGTGTGCAGGGACAGCACGTGTGGGAGAGGGTGCCCAGGGAAATAATCAGAGACTGGAGGAGAGAAGCGGAATACCTTGCAAATCTCGCATGTGACTGTGCTACTCTTCTGATATAAAGTGTTGCAGGGACGGGGACAGACAATTGTGCTGGTAGACAGACGAACCCCAATGAGAGTAAATGACAAAAGGAAATAAGCATTCTTTTTTTAATAACAAGCAATGACCGGGCGTCCGTCAGAGCAACAATCACCATCTATAACTGAAGAAGAAAGTATCGTATTAACCAAGATACCTTCACAGCAGTAACAGTAGTTTCTATCACAGTTATAACCAGAGCCACCATCACAAAAGCAACAACACCTTCAAGCACAACAGAAACCACTTCTAACGTCTGCGACAACAGATTCCACCACAGCTGAAACCGAGCATGTGCCACTACTGAAAAGACAGGAGGAGATGCCAAAAAGGTAGGGTCAACAAATTTCACCACAGTTGGAACAGCTGCAAGCACAGCAAGGGCCACAACAGTCAAACTATTCAGTAAAGCAGGTGAGACCGTAGATGTATTTGGAGGATGCTTGCTCACGTTCTCATGTTTAAGTTCATGCCACTCCTCCCATTAGCACCAGATTCTGGGGTACCATAAACCAGTTAATTTACCATAATCATGACGGCGTCTCTCAAACATTACAGAAGAAGCCTGGGTTAAATATCTTGGGTTTCACTTTCAACATGGCACTGAACGTAGCGAGTAGCGCCAAGCCTGTCAAATTGAACCCGACTTTCAAACGACACTCAAGGCCTGGGTCAAAATCAATTGCGTCGTCTCTGGGAAATCAGGGCCAGACCCACCAAATAATGGCCATCAAACAATACAAATCAACGCCATCAAAAGGCAGATAGGAAAGAGGAGAGGAGAAGGTGCTCCTGGCCCAAATGAAATTCCACCAGTACTTTACAAACAGGAGGCAACTTTCTGGGCAGAAGCACTGGACCCACTTTTCAGAGAAATCAGATCGTTGAACATCTTGCCCAGCTCATGGAGAGGATCAATCATTTCCCCAATGTATAAATCTGGTGACAAGCTGGAACCTCAAAACTATTGTTTAGTAGCTCTACTAGACAACAAAGCAAAATTCTTTGCAGGCTTGTTATTGGAGGACCTTCAGGCTTGGGGAAAGAAACATCTGCAATTCCTCTCCAACAGTAAGTAAGTAATTTACTTAATCACTTACTTACTCCTCTCCAAAGGGGGGGCCATTCAGTCTACCCTGTGATCGGAGAACCTACCTGCTGGCCTGACACTCGCTCCTGGGTCCCACACGCCGTGGTCACGCCGCTGCAGTATCGCACCATCTCGCGGCTGGAGACTACAGCTCCCAGGGAGCCTTGCGGCCACTTCCTGCTTCCTGCCCTCAGCGCGCCCGGAGGCGCTACTTAACGTGGACGCTCACTCGGTAGAGCCGGGGGCCATTCAGTCGACCCTGTGATCGGAGAACCTACCTGCTGGCCTGACACTCGCTCCTGGGTCCCACACGATGTGGTCTCGCCGCTGCAGTATCGCGCAATCTCGCGGCTGGAGACTACAGCTCGCAGGGAGCCTTTCGGCCACTTCCTGCTTCCTGCCCTCAGCGCGCCCGGAGGCGCTACTTACCGCGGACGCTCACCCCGCGTCGCGGGACGCGCACGGGCGGTTGCCGGGCAAAGGGTGGGCCCTCTTAGGCCCTTCTTAGGCCCTCGAAGGCCAGAGGAGGCTGGGCTGGGCCACCTCCCTAAGTTACTGTAATAGGTGAATCCGAACGACTAACTCCTACAATGGTGAAAAGAAATATTAACAACACGGCACAAGCATATGAAAGACCCTTAGTACCCCAACCCTCTCTGGAAAGCATGTTAGAAAATGCCTTCAACATGGTAACAAACAAAATTGCTAACACCCAGAGGAGGATGTCAATGGGTCTTGCAAGTTCATTCTCTGAAACACCCTTGGCAAACCCTAATAACGCCCTCCCGCTCTCACCTGTAGTCACAGTCATGAAACCATCACTACCAGCTAGCTCTCTGGAACCACTGTCAGGTGGGAGCAATTCTACCATCATTATGGAATCCCTACCAGATTCAGTTGTTCCCCTGACCCCGAGTAACAAACCTGGAGGTTAGAAAAGAAAAAGAGGTGACTCCAAACCAACGGGAAACAAGAGGAAACAACCCCCTCGCAACAAGAGCCAGCCAACTCCCCAGAGCATATGGTCCAAAGGGAATAAAGAACTACCGGGGGGTGGCGCTGATACAAACGAGTCAACACCTCTTGATGACGTGGTTCTTGTTGCATCCCCAACAACCCCTGTAAATGATGGCTATACCTCTGCCTGTACACAGACTGAGTCATTACTCGATAGCATCAGTCAGCCAAAGACTAATGGGAATCTTATTGAGACTATTGTAGACACTATTTTTAAACAAATGGAAAGTCAAATGATCAAGCAATTTAATACTATTTTAAAACGATTAGATAGGCTAGAACATCTTGTAAAAAAGGAAGATGTAAAAATGAAGGGACAGATCAGCCTTGACCTACTGAAGGGAGATCGTCTAGTGAAAGACATAGAGTCTGCTTGTAAGGTTAACATGGGTAAAGGGCCCAAGACTCCCAGCAGTGGCATATCCGCACCTATTGCTGCACCAAGGAGTAATACTGCAGGGAAAACCCCAACTGTCACGAACCACAGCACAACCCGGTCATGGCAGCTCGACCCTCCAAAACTACCAGTACTGTTAGTACAGTTAGCGGCCCGTTAAAGGATGTCCCCACTCCTGCTATCCTAGATCAGGGGCTTTAACCACCACTGCCCCTGATAAGTGGCCTGCTGCGACAACATGGCTTGTAAAATCTCTGGGACCTACCCTGCATTTACCACCAGATGCATGTCCTTACGTCTTAGTTCTAGCAGGCGTCCCACCACTTAAAAAAGACCAAGGTGAGTCTTGGGTCCAGTTAAATAATAAATGTATAGACTGGCTGTGTAAACATAAAGGGGTAGGCCATGACATTTCCAATGAAATCTTGTCAGCACGCCGAGTAAGTTGGGTTGGCCCCTTATTTAAGAACATTAACTGCGACTGCATCGTGATTCATTTCCACCACCCTGGGACAGCCAAATACATTCTCAATAACAATAACACCTACCCTGGCCCATCAACTATCATAACTCTACTTCCATTAGGCTATTATGGGCCCCCCAAAGATCATTTAATCAAGCCCCATCACCTTATCCCCTGTTTAACAGATTCAGTGTTTTATCGGAGTAGAGTAGTTTTGAATGACCACCACCAGCAATCCCCCTGGATACAACACACAATGACCAGCCGCATATAATTGATCCATAGCTGAAACGCCTATTTGCCTTAATATAATGGTGCCCAAGGTGTGTATCACTTACAACGCAACTTTTACGTCGTAATGCTGTTACAACGCAGCTATTACAACGCAGGATCCATTACATCGGATGCCATTACAACGCATGGCATTACATAGCAGATGTTATTACAACGCATACCATTACATCGTAAGTATTGGTAAGTATATAATTTTTTTTTATTTTATTTAATATTATATAATTGATTTAATTATTATTAATTATAAATAAAAATAAATAAAAATATTTATTTATGTTTTTAAATATTATAAATTAAATGTAATAATTTAAGTAATTTTTTTAATAAGTATGAGTATAGGAGTATATGTTTTGGGGTACTGAGGTATATGTTTTGGGGTGTTTGGGTATTTTTAGGTTTTAGGGCAGGGTTTGGGTTTTGGGGTACAGGGGTGTTTTTAGGTTTTAGGGCAGGGTTTGGGTTTTGGGGTACAGGGGTTTGTGTTTTGGGTTAATTAAATTATATTTACCATTTTTAAATTAATTAAAATATATTTAATAAATTAAATTAATTTTATTTCATTAATTACATTTTTAAATTAAATTAATTAAATTAAATAATTTATTTCAATTAATTTAATTTAATATCAATTATAACAATATGTACATTAAGTTAATTTTATTATTTTAATTAAATTAAATTATTCCCATTTTTTATTAAAATTACATTTATTAAATAGATATTATTTTATTAAATTAAATTAATGGCTATTTTAAAATGTATTTTATTTAAATTAATTAAATTAAATTAATTAAATTAACTTAATAACATTTTTTAAAAAAGGTATACTTACCTATACTTACGATGTAATGCCATGCGTTGTAATACCATCTGCTATGTAATGCCATGTGTTGTAATGGCATCCGATGTAATGGATCCTGCGTTGTAAAAATTCCGTTGTAACGGAATGCGATGTAAAAATCCGCGTTGTACTGACACCAATCCGTGCCCAATGATCCAGCAATACCTGCATTACCAATTACACCCTTAACATCTTTCCAGGGCATCAATATCCCCACACCCACTGACGATCTGAGCATACTGAGCTGGAACATCGCTGGTCTTAACGCTAAAACACAAATTAAGGAGTGGACAGAGTGGGTTATTAATTTTGATGTCCTGATGTTCCAGGAGACCTGGTGTACTAGTCCCCTACTTCAGGAAGGGTACAGTTGTCATAATCAGATTGCACTCGCCCCGGCCATGGGCCGCCCTAGCGGGAGACTATCAATTTGGGCTAAGATCACGGCAGGAGTTAAAACCAAAATATTACCTGTTAATGATAAGGGCTTTCATGCGTTGATATATACTAGTAGGATAAAGCTATGTATAATCAATTTTTATAACAACGACTTCACAACTCACCCTAATCCCAATTTTATAAGATTATTTGATATTATTGACGAAATTGTGGAGGGACACAAATATGGCAATTTTGATGGCATCTGTATAGGGGGTGACATTAATGCCCATATTTATCCAAGAACCCCTAGCTGTAAAAGAGGAGTCGAACTGCTTGACCATTTAGCCCCACGCGATTTAGTTAACGCTATGGAGAAGGCAAATATCAATGGGACTGATGAACCTGTGGCCACTTATGTAGGGCGAGGGTGCTCAACCACAATAGACTATGCATTCTTATCCTCTCTCTTAGGACATCTCCTTTTAAAGGCCAAGGTGATTAACGTTCCCTATAGTGACCACTATCCGATTTTAATCAGCCTTAAATCCATCAAAAAACAGGGGAACAAGAGAGAAATTGGGGAACAAAACTTAGTAGCTTCCACAGACAAACTTAGGGTGGTTTGGAGGGGGGTCGATAATAAGGGAGTCTTAACTCGCACCATTCAGAAGCACCCCCAACTAGTGTCAGTCTGTCTATCCACCGACACTCCCGAACATGTTATTATCGAAGCCTTTACGGGCCTTTGTAAGGCTATAAAAATGGAGATTTCTAAACCAGCTTGTACCACTAATCATATACAACCGCGGTGGTTCAATTCCCTATGCTCTAAAGCCAATTGGGAACTTAGGGCTGCCCTCACAGCGGACCCACGAGATCAGTCGGCTGTGAGGAGACTGAGGGCTAGTTATAAACACCCACTCAAAATAAGAACAGAGGAGTTACTAAGAGAGCATTGGGACTCTCTCGTGTGCTTTGCGTCACTGAGGGATGCCACTGGGTTTTGGAGTGAAATTAAGAGTTTAAGATCAATAGGAACTAATATCACCCCCATAAATTGTAATATACCGGGGGATGAGTGGGTGAAACATTTTTCGAAAATGTATGAGGCCCCCCTTAACCTCACGGGCATTGCCCCTCCATTAACTTCATTGAATATCACCCTAATGGAGGTAGAAGATGCCATTTCAGAAAGCGCGGGGAACAAAGCTCCTGGGCTCGATGGCCTATCCATCGACCAAATTAAATCGAAACCAGACTTTTGGGCACCATTATTGTGTAACATCTTTAACCATTTATCCCACACCCCACCGCCAGTAAATTGGTCAAATAGTACCATCGTGCCCATCTTTAAAAAAGGCAACAGATCGGACCCTGCCTGCTATCGTCCGATATCCTTCATCGACAATACCTTAAAGATTTTAGGCAGGGTCCTTTTTAACAGGATCAGAGTTTGGGCGGAAGATAATTCCATCCTACACCCACGCCAGCTAGGCTTCAGAAGCCATGTAGGCAATGTGGAACAATGCCAAAATCTAAATCTATTAATGGCAAAGTATACTATTGCAAAAAAATCCCCTCTTTATTTAGGTTTTATGGATTTAAGTTCTGCTTTTGATTTTGTTAACAGCTCCCGTTTATAATCAGTTTTGTTGAATTATGGTTTAGATGAATCCTTGGTTTACTTCCTGGCTCACTTGCATAGTGATTTGAGAGCTCGTGTCCGTTTGAACACCCTTGGTGAAGTCTCCAGTGATATTTTTATCGGCAGGGGGGTCAGACAGGGCTGCGTACTGGCCCCCCTGCTTTTTATTTTGTACAGAAATGAACTAAGTAATTTTGTTTGTAAATTAACATCTGATGTCCCGCAAGTCAATGGTAGACCGCTTCCCGCTCTCCTTTATGCGGATGACGCGGTACTTATGGCCCGCACACCTAATGCACTGCGAATTTTATTTTCAGGCTTTGTTACGTATATGGCAGACCTTGGCCTCTGTACAAATTTTAACAAATCATTTATAATGTGCTGTGGCCCCAAAAAGCATAAGATTAATCATATTTTAATAGGGAATAATGTTCTAAAATGCACAAGCACTTTTCCATACCTAGGCCTGTTGTTCGCTGACTCTGGCTCATGACAACCGCATGTTGCCCAGGGAAGAAATAAACTGAGCAAAGCTGTAAATTCTGTTACCTCTCTTCGTCAACCCCAAAATGCTGAGGTCATTATATCAATGTTACAAATTTATAGGACCCAATGCTTACTCACAGGACCCTATGGCGCTGAGGTATGGGGTTACACGAATTGTATCAACATACAGACGGTGGAGAACAGGTTTTGCAGGAAGATTTTGGGGGGTTATCTCTGCCCCAACTTTTTTGTGCCACCGTGAATTGAGCCTTAAGTACACAGAGGATTTTATAAGATCTAGACCTGCTCTGTTTTGGCTGAAACTATGGATGAACCCAGCCGTGTCACTGACCCGTGACATCATTATGGATTGTCTAAAATGTGATCGGGCCAGCCACATACCATGGCTCGGGGCGGTGGAAAAAAGTCTAGTGAGTGTGCAGCAGGGGCATTTATTTACATCTCCCCACATAATAGACTGCTCACACAAAAATTTAGTAAAAAGGGCTCTGTACAATCTCTATAACTGCGAAAGGAAAAGAAAGATCTTACAAAACCAGCCACTATAAGGTACTTAACCCTCTTGGTATCTAGTGACAGGCCTTTTAACTTACCTGAAGGCTACCTGTGTAGAAAGATGAGTAAATGGAACAGGAGCCTGCTGTTTCAGTTCCGGGATGGGAGCATTAAAAACCTATTATGCTTCCCAATAGGATTTAACAGAAACTTAGAAAACCTAAACTGTCCTGTAACCATGCGGCAAACAAAGCCTTTTACACTTTACGCTTTTTTGTGTTTTTTATGTAAAATATACTAAACACTTTTTAATGCCATATTTTCGTAAAACTGCCCAGCCTGATTTTAATTTAGCCTTTGGTGATTTATTGAGGTTGAGCTCTGATGAAGTAATTTTTAGAGTCAGTTGTTTCCTCAAGTCTGCTGTCCGCTCAAGAGCGTCATTGAACATGGCTTGAAAAGTTTTGCACTTTATTTGCATAGTTTACGCATTGCTCATTTTGTACAAGTAGTTGTCCTTTGCACATATTATAGACATGAATTTGAACTGTCCGTAATTGTTGTGTATTTCATTGTGTACTTAAAATTTGCTGATATTTTTATTCTTGTAGTTATTTGTAAACTCAGATCACGATGAATTGGATGATTCTATTATGTGATTTTATTAGCTCTTTTTAAAACAAGAAGACCGTTGTACTATGTGTTTTGGATGATCATTGTGATTTTTTATACTTTTATGGATGTTTAATCCGAATAAAGATCTTTGACTTGACTTGACTTGACTCCTCTCCAACAGACTGGCTTCACAAAATCAGTGGGGACAACAACCAACATATTAAGGGTGGCAATGCTGATGGACAAGGCAGCAGCTACATGATCGTCACTATACCTTTGCTTTATCGATTACAAGGCCACTTTTGATCATGTTAACCGCACCAGAGTTTGGTCCAAACTACATCACTGGGAACTCCCTCAGCCTCTACTCAACCTGATCATAAACTTGCATACGGATACGTGGCTACAGGTGAAGCTGGCTAATGGAACCTTCCTATCAAAGCGCATTCCCACGGATAAAGGCCTGAAACAAGGCTGTGTTTTGGCACCGACTCTCTTTAATTTGTATACAGCCAATTTAGTTCCGCTGCTAATTGGGTGTAACTCACATGCCCCGAAATTAGGAGACACAGCAAGTCCCTGTCTTCTCTATGCAGTTGACATAGTCCTGATCAGCAAAACAAAAGTAGGGTTACAACATCTTCTAAATACAACGTGGGACTATTCACAAGCAAATGATCTAACGATCATCCCAGGCAAAACAAGAACAATGATAATCAGGAACAAAAGGCGACAAACTGCAGCCTGGTTTTGGGGAAAGACCAGATTAGAAGGTACCAGAGAATACAAATTCCTTGGCGTGAAACTGGATTCCGGCGGTCATTCCTTAGTGCAGAAGAACAGCATAAGGCAAAAAGGTTTAATAATGGCAACTTCACTAAAAACTTTAAATTCTAAATTATCTGGCCCATCTATCGCGGAAATACTCAACGCCATGTTACAACTGCATACACGGTCATTTGGGCTGCCGAAATATAGTTCACCTGCAAAAATCAGACTCGAGTTTGGCATCTTGAAACAAACAATTGCCAGACAAGGGGTCTTCGTCACTGCATGGGATAAAGTGCGAAAAACTCCTCAGGGAATGTTAAATGAACAGCTGTGGAAAGAGCTACAAATGTACACTTTACTGCCAGCCGCAAAATATCTTCACAGCAGTTTAGACAAATTGGGGCTAATTCAACTTTGGGAAAAATCAACAACCACCCTAATCTTTAAAACAAACAGAGTGGAAGACGATAAAACTACTGTCATGGCTGGAGGATAAAGCCACATTTTCACAGAGAGCCCATGGATGGATGACTTTGAATACATACACAAAGCCGGGTGCTCAAGCTTATTTAATCTGGGATATGACAAAAATATAAAAATTGCATTCATGAAACACAGATTTGGTCTGCTCTCCTGCACCCAGCATCTTCCACCATGGCTAAGGAATAAAGCAGGCTCTGTGTGCCGATTATGTGGAACAGCTCAGGAAGATCTGCTGCATTTACTATGCTCCTGTAAAGAACTCCTCAAAGAACAAAAGAAACTGTTGAAACAATTGTTTAACCAACGAGGGATTTGAACAAGGAGGCAAGCCCTGTTGGCATGCTTCGCACCTAGCGATCCACAAATTAACTACAGGGCAGTAAAGTTTCTGAGTCTGTGTGGAAGTAAAATGCCAGAAATGGAAACATCAAGAACGCAGCCAGAAAAAGCATAAGCTAATGTGCAAGGCAGCTTTGAAGACATATTAACCTATAAACTAGGAGACAAAAACTGATAAGGCATCATGTTGCTATAATTGTAGAAAACTAGCAAGCTTTATTAGCATGGTTTTAAAGATATAAGCATTATGAAGGAACACGTTTTATGCATGCACATGGCAGATCTTTTAATGAATACATATATTTTTCTGTATTGCAACGGTTTTAATTAACTATGCAAATAAAATGTACTTACTTACTTACTTACACTCCTCCCATTAGTTCTCACATTTAAATCCACACCACTTTCTCCACAAACAATTCTCTCATGCGACCTCACAGACAACATTGTACACGCAGCGGGGAATAGAATCCCACAGCTGAAAACGAAGCAGGGACCACAGGATAAATGTCACCTGCTAGCACAGCAGCAGCAACAGCTACCACAGAAGAACTGGACAGTGACCACAGCTGTCACCATGATACATACTTACGACAATAGCAGCAATAAGTAGGTAGCAAGCAGGGACAATAGCATAGACCACAATTGTGACCACTGTACGAACAACAAGACATAAAATGCCACCTTTGCACGGATGCGCCTCATTGAGAAAACAAATAATCACTGGCAAAGCAAATCGATTTAACATTAATGTACTAACATTTGTAAATACAGTCTGGTACTGATTTGCATAGACTATATGTGCTAATCTTTATGCAACTTGGTTCACTATGAGACGTTAAGTACGATTGTGCCCCATGCAGCAGAATAAACAGTGACATTTCACTTAAGACGTTCTACAAATTTGTGTTTGCTCTGTATATATTAACACACTGAGCACAGAACTATTTGGCTCTGCTAATAATTGCTACTTTAATTGTTGTTGATGTTTGTTGTGTGTGGACCATACAGTATATAAGCAAACCAATGTCAGGTGAAAGCATTGTGAAAAGTGGCTTTTTTAAAACCTTTGTTTTATTTTTATGCTCCGTATGTGTTATTTCAGCAAATCGCAAGAAACACAAAATGGTAAAACCATACACCAGTTGTGCTGCCTTTTTGGCAGCAGTCTCCTTTAATTATCGACATTTCTCCAGTTATTTCCGGCTGACGCACACAATGTGCATACATCTGTAGTCAAGACAACAGGAAGGCGTCGCCTAGACGCTCTTGAAAGCTGGATCGACAGCCTGTGTGCAGGGACAGTGCGTGTGGGAGAGTCTGCCCAGGGAAATAATCAGAGACTGGAGGAGAGAAGTGGAATACCTTGCAAATCTTGCGGTTTACAGTCGTACTCTTCTGATATAAAGTGTTGCAGTGAAGGGGACAGACAATTGTGCTGGTAAACTGACAAACCCCAATGACAGTAAATGACAAAAGGAAACAAGCATTCTTTTTTAGTAACAAGCACTGGCCACGCGGCCGTAAAAGTGAAGCCGCACGGCCACAAAATGAAATTTTATAAAACACGAGTGGTGACGCTAGTAGTGTGCTACTTTGCCGTCCACCAGCTTGCTATTACACACATGCGCACACACTCTTGTGCGCGTGAAGGTAAGCTGGTCACCGGGAAAGTAGCACTTTTCAAAGCAGCTACTAAATGTCTCGGCCATACTGCGCACGTGCTGGATCAGGCCGAGCCCAAAAAAGCATCATTATATATCAAGAGGCTTCTTTGTCATCTCACACATAGCAGAATCCATCTAATTACCCTGTGTTCCAATTTCTGTGAATGAATGAAAGGTTCTTTTGAAGCATGGTATAGGCTTGAAAACTACTGTGTGGAATATAACATTATCACAACATAACTTTATGGTTTTGTTAATAAAAACTCACCATGTAATGCTCTTGCAGCTCTAAACTCCCTGATTAAAAAAAAACAAAAGAAAAAACAATATTTAAATAAGGGGATGCTGTTGTTAGTTTTAGTATAAGACGTAATTAGATCATGAGCAGTTCAAGTGTAGATATTCATATTTAAAAAATACAATAAGGCATATTGAATAGTTTAGTAGCACAGATACATTTCTCTGTACAATGTTATCTACACCAATGTTTAAGGCTCTGATTTAGCCATAGCTGAAAATGACTCTAGTCCATTGGTCTTTACAGTGTGGATGTTGGCTCAACAGCACATCAGGGGATGGGACGAGTAGTGAGAGCCCAACAAAAATCAGAACCACTGAGGGGCAGACTTAAGAAAATCGTGCAATGTAGCACAGCAGCCAAAGATACTGAGCTCCATTGTGCTAGAGAAATGAAGCAGCACAGAGTCACATTTCACCTGCTCCGAGTCTTGTCCCATGAGCTGGTGCCAAAACAGGCTGCCAAGCACCAAACTTATCATTACACCATGGTGGAAAGGTTTTATGCGTGCTGTGTAGCACAGGCTTTGTACTCAAAAGTCTTATGCTTACGCAATTTTTTTCACATTTCCAATGAAATATTAGTATAAATTAAAACGTTTCTTTGACTTTGCAGCTGCTTACAGAAGGCACAATTTTTGATGCAAAGCCATGTTTGACAACCTTTGCTAATTTGAATTTGCATCAAAAGTCATGGGTGTTAGTGCGGAAATGCCAAGAACCAGCAATGTAGTGCAAAGAAGTAGAAAGCAGTCTTTGTGCTACAAAATGCCAGCTTTCCAGTGCAAAAAACATTTGCGGTGTAAAGTTAATATCACTGCAAACTTTGCGTAGTTTTGCAAGATTTTGTGGCAGCATATTTTCTTGCACAGCAGTCCTATGATTGCTCTGTGGAACAATACGTGGGGATAGTATGGTGCCACTTTTATACAATAAAATTAAACAAGCGTTGTGTATCCGTCGCCTGCATCTGTAGAACTGATTTGGGAGCGGTTCTTCTTTCAAGTGTACTTTCCTAGCTGCTACCAAGCAGAGCTTTGTGTAGAGTTGTGGACCACAACTTGTGGTCCTCAAAACAAGCATGTCCCCAACCTGGAGCACACTCAACAGAGGAACAGGTGTGAGGTTATTGCTCGTGGCATTCAATAGCAAACTGGAGGAATGGTCAGGGAAAATCAAGGGCAGACCTTATCTAAAAGATTACTTACCTTGAGAAAATAAAGCCTGCATTCCCACCACCATTCCCTTGCCCTTACCATCGATCAAAGGATGCTGTTCAGGTAGATAAACCAGCAGCTCCTTGCTTAGCAAAAGGCCTTATTGAATATCTAAAGAAGCATCATCTCTTCTTTCACAGTGCCTAGGTCTCCTCCTTCACCTTGATGAATATCAAGACTTCCACTGTTTGAAAAATGACACCTTCTCCACCTTGAGCAAATGCCAGATCATGAGTATCCAAATGTATCGTACAGGCCGCCATTCCTCCGGCTCACTCGAACAGTATCATGTACCACACAGGCTGGACACTTTCACACTCACAACATATACTCTATATGTTAGTGCAATGAACTAAGAAAGTAAATCAAAGCAGAACTTTACATTTATGGGCCAGTAGATCTCTGCTCCAAGTACACAGATAAAAAGATCGGATCAGAAATATGGATTCCCAAAATGTAGTATGCCACCAAATCTGTTTTTGTGTTAAACGAGGACAATAACAGTAGCCCCCTGTCAGTTAATGAGGGCAAGCATGGTGTGCCCAACGAGTTCGTAAGACAAAACTAGCACTTACTCATGTCAAAGAACACGCCTAGGCCTCTGTGCACACGCTAGATTAGTGTGACACCAGGGTCAACATTTAAAAGATTATCAGGTACACTTCGTAGGGCACTAACGGCAGAAGAACACACCTGTACACTTTGTAGGGGATATTACTACCCCAGCAGGTAGTTGCATCCTTATGGTTGCTACTTAAACAAAGACTCTGATCTCCCAAGCAAACGCATCTGAACTAAGGTAAAGTCAGCAAATGAAATGAGTCAGATTGTCATGGTGTCCACGTAAATAAGCAACAATGATCTTGTGAATGAATGTAAAGGAACATCTGAATAGTGCCTACTGTCGGTACAAAGTACTTTGAAGGATAACTGATCTTTATTGGAAGCTGTTGTAAGGTACTGAAAAGAGGATGGAAGATGACCTGCCTTTGTCACTAACCTGATTACTTCATTTCGAAGCAATGGATACAGAGTAAAAGTTAACTAGGCAGGTCAAGATATAGGGAAGTAGGATAATCTAGATGTGAGCCTGTGCTAAGTGAAAACGCATGTCTTTTCACTTTGCCGTTGAATAAAGGGGCAGCCCGTTTCAGATTGCACATGTAAAACGAACATGTAATGAAGACTGAAATGTGAGAAATCGCTGAATGGTTAAAGACAAATTGTGAACTGTGCTTTCGGAAATCGGAAATCGGAAATATTCCAACCTGCATGGGCCGGTGGGATTATCTCTAGAGGTCATATCTCATGTTTATCATCATCAAACCAGTTAGATCTGCATATATCTTCTGCCATACGCTCCCCATTCTACCCCAGAACACTCATGCATATTAAATTGTGTATCTGTCGAAAGTTGTTTCTAGCTTAAACATATGCCAAGTGTTATTGACATACATGTAGAAAAATGTCTTTGGAGCAGATGAGATTTACCAGAGTATTAAAATGCAAAGTCTTAAATATTGTTTACAAAAATGTTGTTAAATTGAGTTTATATATTTTTATTATTAACTCCAATCTAAAGGGAGAGTTTGTGGCCTAACGGCTAGGGTGGTCAATCTCAAATCTGGGGAACTGGGTTCGAGTCTCGGCAAGGGCGCTCAACATCCGTGACTCTGGGCAAATGACTTAATCTACCAATGCCTAACAAAAATGAATGTGTCCTTGTGTAATGCAACTGGGGCTCATGTAAAAAGCATCATCCAGCCAATATGTATATGTTGACACTGCATTCATATTCCCTCCTCGGGGGCTGGTTGAAGCCTGAGGTGGGATATGAGACATATTGAGGTATCAGTGACAGGTGCGTAATTCTCGTTCCCACAGTGACGGACAAAGGTGCTGGAAAGTGCTTTTGGAACCAATATGAGCCATTTCTAGACGGAATTGAATCAAGTAACAGCATTTATATTAACAGGAATAACATAAGAGTCCTTTGAATATGGGATAAGAATATTCTTTAATATGATATGTATGAGCCCTGATGAAGTTTAAAAGAGACGTTTTGAACGAAATGCGTTGGCTGGATGATATATGTACATTTATGGATTTCAAAGGAAGGATAAAATAAATCAAGAGTACTGTTTATAAATATTGTTGGGAAACATTTTGGATGAAAATACTCTCCCCAGTGCACCATTCCAATTGGATTATTGAATTCTGTTTTAATGCTGTTACACACTTTTTGAGGTTGCTGAGCTACGTTTTATTGACTGCACTTTCTGTTTACGCCAACTTCACTTCGTAAGGGTAGGACAAGGCCATTCCAGAAGATTCCACATCATTCTATACACTACATCAACATGGCTAGTGATCTTCTTTCGATTGCTAAACTGACTTCTTCTGGCACAAAACCTAAAAGGGTGCAAAATAATCCTTTATCACCTATTATGTCTTCTCACAATCCTGTCTTGGACACTATCTTCGATGAGGGGAGGGGTCTAAAACCTTTCATGTGTGCTATTTATGAAAAATCTCAACAAATAGAAGATGAGTATGGAGAGTAAAATGTTTGAAATGCAGCAAAGTGTTGCCAATGCTAAAGATGTGGTCACTAAAATTTCTTTTCTTGAACACGAAACCCAAAAACTTAGACTGCATACTGAGGACTGTGAAAAAAGAAATAGAATAATCTTTGCATATACAGATTACAGGAGAACCTTGAGCGTCCTGACCTTTTGGTCTTCCTAGGAAATTTCTACCTGGTCTTATTGGTCTTCTGAATACTACTCCTCTTAACATTCAAAGGTCACACCATTTTGGTCATCCTCAACCTCATTCTTGTAGACCTTGAGGTATCATCATGCTGTTTTTTTAATTTACTGATTGTTTACGTGTCTTGAAAGCCGTCAAAGAAAAGCATCATCTCAGTTTGTCTGGCCACACACCTTGTATCTCTCAATACCTCTCTAATGCAACAAATACCAGAAGAAAGGTGTTCCTTGCCCTGAGACATCAAATGAGACAGTTCAATATTTGTTTTGGGGAAACAACAGTTACAACGCAACTGTTACAATGAACTACTTTTACAACGCAACTACTACAACGCAGGATCCTTTACAACGCATGCCTTTACAACGCATGACATTACATAGCAGATGCTATTACAACGCATGCCATTACAATGTACGTATA
This sequence comes from Lissotriton vulgaris, assembly GCF_964263255.1. NCBI lineage: Eukaryota > Metazoa > Chordata > Amphibia > Caudata > Salamandridae > Lissotriton > Lissotriton vulgaris. The sequence goes on along the minus strand of NC_141689.1, from coordinate 1,289,996,251 downwards.
GGTAAGTTTATCTTTTTTAAAACATTTATTTAATTTGGGTTTTGGGGTACAGGGGTATTTTTAGGGTTCAGGGCTATGTTTGGGTTTTGGGGTACAGTGGTATTTATAGAGTTCAGGGCTAGGTTTGGGTTATGGGGTACAGGGGTATTTTTAGGGTTCAGGGCTAGGTTTGGGTTTTGGGGTACAGGGGTATTTTTAGGGTTCAGGGCTAGGTTTGGGTTATGGGGTACAGGGGTATTTTTAGGGTTAAGTTTTTTATAAAACTACTTTAAATAAATTAAATTAAATTAATTAAATTAAATTAATTAAATATTTATTAATTACAATTTTTTAAAAAAAGATATACTTACCTATACTTATGTTGTAATGGCATGCGTTGTAATAGCATCTGCTATGTAATGACATACATTGTAAAGGCATGCGTTGTAAAGGATCCTGCGTTGTAATAATCGCGCTGTAATGGCATGCGATGTAAAAGTATGCGTTTTAACGTCATACATCCTTTGTTTTGTCATCTACACTAATGTTTATGCAAAATGACCTATGAAAGCGCTTCTCGATCCTTTGATGGACTTGATGAATTTCATTTTTTTATTCAGAATAATTAATTTCATCTAGAGATGCTAATGTTCAAAATTCTTAAGAATGTCTTTTCAGTTTCTTCCTTATTTTCTTGAGTAAAAGACTTCTTCATTATACTTTACTTTTAATCTCCCTGCTGTTATTCTTGCTCTGGTGCTGACACATCTCATGCTCATCTTTCATGCGCTTCTCTTGAGATCTGGGTCTCTATCCTGGGTCTGTTCCTTCATTCTTTTTCTTGTGATCATGTGAGTGCTTGCATGTCTTTACTTACTACGATGTTTTCATTGCTTACACATTAGGTTGTTGTTCATAAATGGTGTAATGTTGTCTCCCTTTTTATGTTTGCAGCCTGTCACCCATGTGCCTCTTTGCGTATTCATATTCCCCAATATGTTTAACATTGTCTCATGGAATGTTTGTGGTCTGGGACATCCAGCCAAAAAACAAAACGTACGCTCTCATTTGTCAAAATTGTATTCACTAATTTTTAACGGAAACCCATTGTAATTATGTAGAATCACTTAAATTGAAACACCAAAATGTTGGCCAGGTTGTTTTTTGTCCAGCCATTGATCGGAAGGGTGGTGTGGCGATTCTATGGCAGAAAACACTAACTGACAGGATTACCAATTGAATGCGATACTAATGGACAGAGGGTATTAGTTACAGACAATATTAATAATAAAAACATATCTTTATTCAATATCTACGGACCTGTCAAGCCTGATCCTGATTGCTGGCATAACATTAAAATAAACCTTGCTACCATTGATAATCCTAACATTATTGTAGGTGATTTTAATCTATCAATGGTTAAACCCTTGACTGACAGGAAATCTAAAACAAATTCAATCCTTATAAGTCCAATAAGGCATTTAAATCAGCCATTACCACTCATTCATTATTTTATGTCTTGAAGACTTGTAACCCTGATACATGTGAGTTTAACTTTTTTCCAATGTACACCATACCATGTCCAGAATTGTCTATATTTTAGCTACTAAGTACTTACTGTCTTCTATTGAATCCTCAGAAATTGGTTACATTTTTATTTCAGATCATGCCCCGGTTTTATCTTTCTTTGATTTATCCCTCCATACCTCCAAATCTGGTTGTTGAAGATTCAATACCTCATTGTATCGGATCATAACTTTATTACAGAAGTCACTGCTTTTATTATAGAATATTTTCAAATCAATCATCCATTGACACTTCCATTTTTAATAATTGGGATGCTTTCACATCCTCCTTTCGGGCGTTTACTATAGCTTATTCAGCTGAAAGGAAAAAAATGAAGGTCCTAATTTATGAGGTTTTGGCACAGGTCAGAATTGCAAGGAATCCTGCCGCGCTGCCCTGTGTCAAAACAAAAGAGCAAAAATGGTTTCTATCTATATGATATGGCAGAATGCAGCACACATAGAAAAAGGAATAAAAGAGGAGAAATGAATACATTTCTCTCGTTGCTCCTCCCTAATGCTATACATTGAATGATCTTAGATTCTGACGCATTCCCAGGTTTACGATTTCTCGGAAAAGTGATGTACCAGCTGTGCAAAAGTGCCAGAAGAGGCCCCTAAATGAGGTCCTAAATTCTTAATACCTTAGATCACTTCAGCAAATTAAAACATTTGATCATATTTACTTCTTCTCTAAATCTTACTTCATTGACATGAATTAATTAGAACCACATCTTACCTCAATAAACTTGCTACCACAGATCCAGTAAAATGCCATTTTATTTACTTAAAATTATTTAAAAATTAAATAAGAGTGTAAAAATATTGGACCCATTCACAATTAACTCACTAACACTGCTGTGACTTCTGATATTTTCAATGTTTTTCAAGCTTACTACAAATCATTATATACGGAAGATACCATCCTCTTAGAACCTGATAAAAAAACATTTTTATAGGTCTCCCTAATCCTCCTCCTATAATTGACACCTTTAAAGCATTAGAAGCTGACATAACTATTCAAGAACTTATAGATGCCATCAAATCCCTAAAAAAAAACTGAAGCTCCTGACCCAGACGGATTTTCTATTGAACTAATGTCCTCCTTTTCATCGTGTTGCCCCAAAATTATTAAAGGTTTTGAACTCTTTTCATTTGAATTTGATGGTAAGTGGCTCTTTTCTGGAATCCCTGATTGTTATTATCCCTCCACCATTTGTAAAAAGGATCAACTCATCTCATTGATTAACTATGATTGCAAAAAGATTTGCCAAAATCCTAGAATCTTGCCTAGAAACGTTTGTGCCTCTCCTTGTCAAACCTGATCAATCTGGTTTCATTAAGCGTAGAATTGGCAGACAATGTCAGAATGTTTTCTAATATTCTTGCATGGGCTAAGAAACATCATACCACTCTTGCAGCCTTATCTCTCGATGCTGAAAATGCATTTGACCGCATCAATTGGCAATTTATGTTTACTACTATCCATTGATTCGGCTTTGGCCATAAATGTATTTCATACATAAAAATATTATAGTCTGACCCTCATGCCAGTGTTTGTTAATGGTCATTTTTCTCCCTATTTTACTTTACATAGAAGCACCAGGCAAGGTTGTCCCCTTTACTTTTATTCTTTGCCTAGAATCCTTCATTGAGTGCATTAGCTTTAACACACTTATCTGCAGGTTTAAACACAATTTCCTTGAGACTAAGCTCTCAGCTTATGCTGATAATGTTCCTATTTTCATTTCGAATCCCCTGTCCTCCTTAAACCCTTTTTTACAAGGTACCAATTAATACTCTAACATTTCTGGATACAAACTCAACTTTTCCAAAATTGAAATGTTACCACTAAATTTCTTCTGTCATAAATATATGTTTGCAAATAATAACTTTTCATTGTGCCCTTCCAACATTAAATACCTGGGTGTGTGGTTTTCTCGTATTATTTGCAACATAACCATGAGTACACTCCTCCTGATGAGATGCTAGGCTTTCGATCAAGCTTTGGAGCTACAAAATATGAACTAAGGGCCAGATGCATCACAGGGTTTTGCCCTTTCTATGTCCATGGAAAAATGTGTTCATGCATATGGCCCTAAGTTGGTCAAATGTTCGCATGTGGGCCATGACTACATCAGCCACTCCGTTTATACTTTTGGCCAAGGACTGAAGCTCAAGGGTGCCTACTGTCAGATTGTGTTATATGCCCTCCCCTTTATTGTCTTGTAAAACTACATTTCGCCATTTGAGAGATCACCTGTCATTGGAGGGATAGATCTCCTTGGAGTAATTTGTGAGTAAATTGCTCTTAGAGTAGTGTTAGATCTGGGGGTCTCTAATTGGCAGAGGTAAGTACCTTAGACCAAGTAGGGACCCTTGCTTCTAGTCAGGGTGAAGGAATACACACAGTAGATAACCCCTGATCCCCTTCTAGGTAGCTTGGCGCGAGCAGGCAGGCTTATCCCCAAGGCAATATGTATAATAGATGCACTTAACACAAGCAATGATCCCCCATCCACCACACACTGAGACCACACAGGTAAGTATATTTATAAAAATATATCTTTATCTAGTTTCAGCAAGAAAAATAAAACAATACACAATGGTTGCTTCTTTGTAGAAAGGTTGCACGTAATCTTAGTGGTTGCACTTGTAAATAGGAAGATTTTATTCACAAAAATAGTCTCAAGTCTCTTTATAATCAGTAGTAAAAGTAACACTACAGACTTATCCCCAATCAGCTCTTTAAATGAATGGCCCCAGTAATGCCAGCGTGTTCTTAGCCTAAGAATCAGCCCGTCACACCCAACCCTTTCCTGTGGTGAGCACCCCTTTTGAGCGGGTGGGCATTGACATCGTGGGGCCCCTGGACCCCAAGACACCCTAAGGCAACAGGTTTATACTGGTCTTGGTGGACCATGCCCCCGGTACCCTGAAGCAGTCCCTCTCAGGACAGTCACAGCCCCCGTGGTGGGCCGGGCCTTAATGGGGATCTTGTCCCGTGTGGGATTCCCCAGAGAGGTGGTCTCTGACAGGGGTACAAACTTCATTTCTAGGGACATGAAGTCTCTGTGGGAGGAGTGTGGAGTGACATATCAGATCACCACTCCTTACCACCCTCAAGGAAACGGGTTGGTTGAAAGATTCAACCGCACACTGAAGGGCATGATTATGGGCCAAGAGGAGCCCATGAGGAGGAAGTGGGGCATCTTGTTACGATGTTACCATGCCTGTGGTTTGCATACAGGGAGGTGCCTCAGAAATCCTTAGGGTTCAGTCCCTTTGAATTGCTGTATGGCCACCCTGTCAGAGGGCCTCTCACTCTGGTGAAGGAGGGGTGGGATAAATCCCGTGGGAAAACCCCTCAGGATGTGTTCAGCTATGTGCTGGCCATCCGCAACCAGACCAAGCGCTTCAGGAAGCTCACTCAAGAGAACCTGGAGGCTAGCCAGGAGGAAATGAAGAGATGGTAAGACCAGAACACCTCTCTGTTTGAGTTCCACCCTGGTCAGAAAGTGTGGGTGATGGCACCCGTGGAGACTTGTGCGCTCCGTGACAAGTGGACCGGGCCATATGAGGTGGTGGAGCGCAAGAGCGAGGTTACTTACTTGGTTAACCTGAAGACTCCCAGGCAGCCCCTGAGAGTGTTGCATGTGAACCGCCTCAAACCCCACTTTGAGATGTCAGAAGTGAATATACTCATGGCTACAGATGCTGGAGGGGAGGAGGATAGTGATCCTCTCCCTGACCTCCTGGCAACCAAAGAGCAAGATGGGTCAGTGGATGGTGTGATACTCTCACCCACCCTGACCCCAGAGCAGCAGAAGGACTGTCGCCAGGTCTTGGGTCAGTTCGCCCCCCTGTTCTCCCTGACCCCAGGTGTCACCAACTGGTGCGTCCACGATGTGGACACTGGAGATAGTCTGCCTGTGAAACTGAAGTTTTACAGGGTGGCTGACAAGGTCAGAGCTAGCATCAAAGAAGAAGTTTCCAAGATGTTATCGCAAGGGGTAATTGAGCCCTCCAGCAGCCCCTGGGCTAGCCCAGTGGTCTTACTGCCTAAGAAAGGTGCAACACCTGGTGGCACCCCAGAACTCCGTTTCTGCGTGGACTACCGTGGGCTCAATGCGGTCACCAAGACTGACGTGCACCCCATCCCCAGAGCTGATGAGCTTGTGGATCGGTTGGGAGTTGCCCAGTACCTGAGCACCTTTGATTTGACTTCAGGTAACTGGCAGATTGCCTTAACTGAGGGGGACAAGGGAAGATCAATGCCAGAGTGGCATTTTCAGTTTCGTGTCATGACCTTTGGGTTGAAAAATGCTCCTGCCACATTCCAGAGACTGCTCAACCAGGTATTAGCAGGGCTGGAGGAATTCAGCACAGCGTACCTGGATGACATTGCGGTGTTCAGCTCCACTTGGGAGGAACACCTGCAACACCTCTGCGCAGTGTTGAAGGCTCTGCAGAAGGCAGGCCTCACTATCAAGGCCAGTAAATGCCAGATAGGGCAGGGATAGTGGTGTACTTGGGACACCAGGTGGGGAGTGGACAGGTGGCGCCCCTACAGGCGAAGATTGATACCATTCTGGCTTGGGAACCCAGACTGAGGTGAGAGCCTTTCTAGGTCTCACCGGGTATTACAGACGGTTTGTCAAAGGTTATGGCACCATTGTAGCCCCTTTGACAGAACTGACATCTAGAAATCAGCCCAGGAAAGTGAATTGGACCGGGCCTGTCAAACTTCTTTTGATGCCCTCAAAACTGCCATGTGCACAGCACCGGTGCTTAAGGCACCTGACTTTTCCAGTGAGTTCATTGTGCAAACTGACGCTTCAGAGCAAGGCTTGGGAGCAGTGATCTCACAGATCAACGATGAGGGTGGAGACCAACCAGTGGCTTTCATTAGTAGGAGGCTACTCCCCAGGGAACAGAGATGGAGTGCGATTGAAAGGGAAGCTTTCGCTGTGGTCTGGGCCCTAAAGAAGCTAGGCCCTACCTGTTTGGGACTCACTTCCATGTTCAGACCGACCACAGGCCCCTCAGATGGTTAATACAGATGAGGGGTGAGAATCCAAAACTGTTGAGGTGGTCCATTTCCCAACAGGGGATGGACTTTACGGTGGAGCACCGCCCTGGTACAGAACCCGCCAATGCTGATGGCCTGTCCAGATTCTTCAGCATTAGTGATGAGGACTCCCAAGAGGTTGTGTAGTTCTCCCCACTTTCAGCTGGAGGGGACACATGTTAAACCTGACACCCTTGGTGTGGTTGTTCCCCCATCTTTTTGCCTCTGCCTCCTGTATTTTTGATGCTGTGCTGTATTTTGTTTTTGCTGGTTTAGATGCTTTGGACACTCTGCCACTGCTGACCAGTGCAGAGCGTAAGTGCTCCCTATGTAAATTGTCATATTGATTGGGTATACCTGATTGGCATATTTGTATCACCATGAAGTCCCTAGTAAAGTGCACTGTGTGTGCCAGGGCTGGTGATGACAGATGCTGCTAGTGGGCCTGTGTTCTGACCGGGTTTTTGTTCTATATTTGAGTGATGGTGACTTTAGCCTACTATCATTCTAATAGAGTGATTAGAGCCTTAGATTTGGCCTATTTACAAGATGAATCCATTGATCTTGACATAATTCCCTATTCTTTTCTCTATTTTACGGCCTTTAAGCTTATGTTAGGGGATAGATTCCTTAGTATTGCTATTATATCATCCTTTTATAAGGTTATTAGTATATTCTGATAGAGTTATTCATCTTTCTGCTTACTTTGAGGCCTTGTAGGCCCCGAACGAGAGAGACTCCATCTTTCTTTCTGCCTCGGCTGCTTGAGATGCTTGTAGGTCAAATGTGATGTTTTAGTTATAAGGTGTTATTCGCTTGGAGAGAACCGGCTCGAGCTGGCCCTTATCGAAAGACTGTATTTTTCTCTGTGTCGAAGACGCAACATCAGGCCGGCCGGCTGAGAGCGTGTCCTTGGGACGGGGTGGTACAAGAATTTGGTGGGCGGGAGGTTACTGGCTGGAAATTTCCATGCATGAAGAGGGTTCTATATTAGCGAAAGTATAGAGAGGAGGAGCGGTCATTTAGTCAGTTAGTAGACGGCAGCTAGACTTTAGCATTTTGCAGTTAATCAACTTGGAGCAGACAGTCGCCATTTTGAAGTCTGAAAAGGCCGAAGGCTGATGATCTCCCAGAAAGATTGAAGTTACTTTAATTGGAGCAGTTGGTGAGCTTTGATACTGAGATCAGAGCATGCAGAGTGAAGAAGTAAGTGGAGTGTACGAATACTAGAGCGGCAGAAACTGAATTATAAGATCGAAGCTGGAAGGTGAAGATAGTCCGTGACAGAGAGGAGAGAGGAGTAGTGCAGAACGATGAGAGTGAAACAGACGAAACAGAGAACAAGAGAGAGGTTCCAGTGACTTGGAGGGGAGCAGAGGAGACAGAGCATAACGGTGCAGATGTGTGTCCTTGATTGCAGGGGTGATCCTAGGATGAGCCAATGCACAGACGAGAAGGGAACCCAGATGACAACTAAGTCCAGACTTCGTACTCATAAGGTGACGCCGACCCTTTCTTATTAGCGCGCACATCCATATCTTAATTCTTTCCTTTGCTTTTCAGGCTATATGTCATATTGCAGTGTTATATCGTTATTATAATTTGCTATTGTGTAATAAGGAGACCCCAGTTCTTAGTGAACCACTGTGCAGGTGTTGTTTTTCATGATAAGACTAAACTTTCTTCTAGCCGGATGCTCCTATATGGACGGATGCATTTCCCATCCAGGTAAGTGGTAACCAAATAAAGGGAAGAAGGAGCGCCTAAATCCGAGAATAACCTTTGCATGTTGTAATTTGGCCATTCTCGTGTGAGAGGATTGGACTTCCTATCTGCCACATAAGGGATAATATTGTGTATGAGACATCCCCAGTAGATATTAGATATATAGAGAAACTTCCCAACAGAGAGAGAGAGAAAGTTGAAGGTATCAATAGGACAGTGATCGCCGTTGTGTAGCGGCGTATGTGAGGGCACCTGAGTGATACGGTGTTTATCGTCACACGATTGTGGCGGCAGCGCGAGCACTGGGAGGATACGGTGTTTAACGCCACCTGATTGTGGCAGTAGTCAGAGCATCGGGAGGAAGCGATGTGTATACCCGCAGGATTGCGGCTTGCGTGAGCACTGATTGAGGTCGGTGTGTAATGGTAAGTGATCAGAACTGCCCCCTTCACTATGAAGAGGAAGGTAGCATAGTCTGGGCCTGAGTTGCAGCGAGACTATAAGGTATGAGTGTGATGTAGAATTTAGAATTCCGTAGCCATTAGTTATAGTTTCTAGTAATCCCTATGAATTCAGGGGTATTGTTAATAGTATAAGCTTGTATATTGCTATTGCCCCGGCTGGTCCCTTCTGCTCTCCACCTGCTTTCAGCACTTCCTTGGAGCGGCGGGGAGCTAGCACAGCTCTTCGGGACACAGGCCAGGGGCAGTCAGCACTCGCGTTGCTCCAGCGGCGAGGATGGGTCTAGAGGTCAGGTCTTCTTCTCGCTTCGGGTGCGGCTCCGCCGATCCTCAACAGGCTTCCCCGGACCAGCCAATGATGTCGCGGCACTTCCGACGAGCCTCCGTGTGCACCCGGGAGTCAGCCAATGGCAGTGCGGCTCCCTAGACCAGCCCCTGATGATGCTGAGCCGGCAACCAACCAGTGTGCGGCCTCGGCGATGACGCAGCATTACTGGAGGGGCTCGTTTCTCCTGGCCAATGGGAGCGCGGCGGCTTCGTTCTCCGTTCCCGCAGCTCCCGCTAAGAACGGCAAACTTTCGAAGGTGTTGCTGGCCACGGGCCGCGGCGATGAACAGGCGGCAAAGGGATTTACGAGGGCACAGGTCACAATAAGCCCGCCCTCACGGCCACAAGATCGTCTTTAGGGCAGAGCTCACGAAGGGAGGCACCACAGACCCCCACCTTTCATAGAGTATGTGCCGATGAGCACACCAATCTCTGCCCACGATCAGCAGCTGGAATTAAATACCGCAATCAGCCAAAACAGCACGATCTTTCAAGCGCCTTGGGGTTTCTTTAGGAACCTTTTAACCCTGGGTTTCAGGAACTGGATGCCAGCTCTTCTCAGGCCCTTGGAGATTCAAGTTGAAGACACAGCACACAGCAAAGTCTCTTTAGTTCAAGTAAGAAGGGGCACAGCACACATCAAAGTCCCCCTTTTCCTCAGCTTCAGTTGGTCAGCAGAACAGGTCAGCCCTTAGAGCACACAGCAAGGCAATCTTCCTTCAGTTCTCCAGCAGTACTTCTTCCAGCAGAGGTTCCTATTGATTGTAGAATCTGATTTTCTGTTGTCAGGCGTCCTTCTCTTATACCCCTAAAAGTCTTTGAAGTTCTTTGAAGTCTTTGTGCAAGTGGGCCCTGAGCCCGGTCTAAACCAGTTCTGGGTGTTGCTGGGGCACTGGGGCTTTCCTGTCTTCCTTCTGACTTTCAGTATCAGGGACAGAGGTGACAGTCCCCCAGCGGGAGTTGGAGCCAGCATTGTGGTCAGGCAGGCACATTCCTAGGCACTCCCAGGTGCTATCTCCTCCCTTTTCCTTGGCAGCAGATGCAGCCTTTCATCCACGGGCTTACTCAGACAACCTCCTGGGGGCTCTGCAGCCCCTATCACCCTCAAACCACAGTCAATCCACAAACAGTCCCAGGCACACAGAAAGGTTAGACAAGAGAACAGCCACTTTCTAAAAGTACTATTCTCAAACACAGAATTTAAAAACAACCTTTCCTAAAAGATGTGTTATTAAATTCTGAGTTCAGGGATATCAATCACTATGTCCCATCTTGTTCCTATGGGAAGATAGGCTGGTATCCATTGGGACCAGCCTCCCCCATGGTAATCTATGGAGCAAGATAACCTTGCAGCAGTGAGCACACAACATGGCTGCTGCTCACTACCAAAGCATGTTACCTGCACTAGTACATGCTCTACCTTACCCATGCACTGCACCCTGCCCAGGAGGGTGCCTTGAGCCTTCCATAGGGGTGACTGATGTGCACAGACAGGGAAGGGTTAGGCCCAGCCAGAGGGGACACTGGCCAGACAGACATGGCAGTCCACTGACTGCACACAGGCCCTGCGCTGGCAGGCCTGAGACACTATTTTAGGGCTACTTATGTGGGTGGCGCAATGTGCGCTGCAGGCCCACTAGCAGCATCTGTCATCACCAGCCCTGGAACACACAGTGCACTTTACTATGGACTTCATGGTGATACAAATATGCCAATCAGGTATACCCAATCAATATGACAATTTACATAGGGAGCACTTACACTCTGGCACTGATCAGCAGAGGCAGAGTGTCCAAAGCATCTAAACCAGCAAAAACAAAATCCAGCACAGCATCAAAAATACAGGAGGCAGAGGCAAAAAGATGGGGGAAAAACCACGACAAGGGTGTCAGGTCTAACAAGTAGTAAGAGGTTTCCCACAGGGGCTTCATGCTGAGGCAGAGGGGCTTGTGGTCGCTGTCTGCTGTAACACCCACATTCATATCGTTCAGATTTCTCCAGACACTCACATCAAGGAGGATGTAGTCGATATGAGAGGGACAACTGCTCTATTATATGTATTATCACCCGGACTGTCTGAAGGGGTTCTTCCATTTACAGTCCTCAGGCCGTACTCATCATTAAAGGCCTTCACTTGAAGCGCCATATGTGTCCATTTTTTAACTGGGGGAAAGACTAGGGAGTAGACAGCCCATTTAAGGTCATCGGTCTCGGAACCTGTTAGGTCTTTTTCGACAAGAGGCTCAAAAGTGCTGCTGTAGTCACCTGCTACTATTAGTCTTGAGTGAGTTAGACATCTAGGTGGTATTAGAGGGTGACCATTTATAATAAGAAGTACGACCATGACCACCTGACCTGAGAGACCAATACCATAGCGATAAGATCTGAGGACGCAATTTAGCAAAAGAGAAGGTGTAAAGCTGCAATGTCGGTATTAAGTGTGAATAGATTCTAGCCCATAATGGGGTGGTATTGGTTGGTTTTTATTCATAATAGGAACAGATGCACCCATAACTATCTGATTAAGGGGCATACAAGACCAGTACCAGAATGATAAGATCTAAAGGATACAGCTAAGGAAAAGGGAAGATGTAAACTTCCATAATAATGCCAGATCCATAGTCACAGAAAGATAGCCAAAGGAATAGTAGGCACTTGCAAATTAAAGAAAGTACAGTGTCCTCAGTTGCACAATTAAATGCAATATGAATACAATATGGATGCAAGGTGTATTCACTATATCTGGAGTAGATGTTTGCTTTCTTTCACAGATTCCCCTCTAATTCTTTCTTTTTCTTTCACAGGTTCCCATCTAATTCTTTAGTTTTCTTCCACAGAGTCCCCTATAAACTTTAATTTTCTTCCACAGATTCCCCTCTAATTGCGTGTATTCTTCCACAGATCCCTCTCTGATTATTTCATTTTCTTTCACTGATTCCCCTCTTATCTTTTGTTTTCTTCAACAGCATCCCATCTAATTCTTTTGAATTCTTCCACCGATTCCCATCCAAATTGTGCTTTCCTCTCCTCAGATTCTTGTTCCTGCTGCCCTATTCCATGCTCTCCCTCTCAGTGCTTCACCGGCTGTTCCCGTTCTCCCTCCCAGCTGTTCCATCACTTACTTCCTGCCCCCCACTCAACCCCACTCTGTGGCCCAATCCCCTCCCAGGTAACCTAATTAATGGAGGCTTCAGCCTGGCATTGTAGTGGCCAAGCGCATCAGGCATGCAGGCCGCATGCCAAATGCAAGCCCATCTATGCCTGGACTATGCCCAGCACCCGTACTCCTGGTCCCCCATCCACAGATACACATGCATCAAGCTTCTAGCCATCAACCCTGGTCAAATCAACAGCAATTGCCTCCCTGTGAACAACAGCAGGACCTTTCTATTGCCCATTCCACATAGAACCAACAGCCCAAGAATACCCACCCAATGCCTCCTTCACAGATCAACTCTAGTGCCTACTGATCAACACCTGATCACTAAACAAGCACGCCACAAAATCTAGGACAACATCACCTCCTGCATGCCAGGCATCACTCTTCTCACGGAGCCAAAGCTCAACCCAGCATCAGCACCCGACATTGCCACCACCACACCTCAGTTACAAGCGAATTCACTGTGACCGCAACAACAAACAAGGGTGGTATAGAAATTATTCACAAATAGTCCATCATCTGCACAGCCACCACTGACAACTCCAGCCCCATAATGGAACACCTCAATTGCCAGATCAACACCAACTGCAAAACAACGGTCAGAGGCACCCTTGACTACAGACCACCCGCACCATGTCCCGCCTTCTGTGAGCCCATATCCGAATTCATCACCCCTCTGGCCTTCCACTCCAAAAATGTCCTCATCCTCTGTGACCTCAACTTCTACCTGGAAGACCGCAACAACACCAACACAACCAAACTACTTGAAAGCATGGAAATCCTGGGACTCTCCCAACCAGTCACTGACTCCACCCATATCGCTGGACAAACTCTTGACCCAATTTTTTCAGCAATCAATAGATTCAGATACAATCATGTCACTGAGAACACCTGGTCCAACCACTCCATCAACCACTTCTACATCACAACCCTCTCTTCCATACTGACTGCCCCTAACACCCCTAACAGGAGCTGAATCAAAGTAACAGAAGACCTCTGGACAACTCCTTCAAAGCCTCCCCTCACAACATCACCACTGACCTTGAAGCGGCAGTCGAGATTTTCAACACATGGATCAGCACATGAGCCTGCCAATATCGCCACCCTCAAACCTACCAAATCTATCAGATCCTCTAAACATCACAGCTGGTTCACACCAGAGCTGAAATCCCACAAGCGCTCTTGTAAGCAAATTGAGAGGATCTGGTGCACCAGCAAAACTAACAATGACCGCAACAATTTAACCCCTCCCATGCTCGTGACGGAACTGTTCCGTCACGAGCCTCGTGTGGGCTGTGCTGGTGATGGAATGGTTCCGTCACGGCCCTCTCGCCGCGCCTGCGCAGCGTGAATTCCGCGCCTGTTCTAACGTTCTCTAGCGTGGGCGGGGCCGTGACAGAACGGTTCCGTCACAAGCACAGCTCACCCGCGTGCAGTGACGGAGCGGTTCCGTTACGAGCACGGGACCGCCGCGCGGCCCCCCCACCCCCTTAGCACTGCGGCAGAATAGCCGCCGCAGTGAAGGGGTTAAAACTATTTTCTAACAGGTACCACCACCAACACAAAACTGCCCAAAAAATGCCCTGGCATGTCACCTGGACACCAGTTCAAACATTAGCAAAGAACTATTCTGTATTATCAAATAATTCTCCAACCCCACAGCCACTGAGAACACAGTCAACCCCTAGAAGGAGCTTTGCAACTCCCTCACAGTTTCCTTTTACATCAAAATCGCTACCATCTTTGAAAACCTCAACATCCCCATGTCCAGTTTCAGCAGACTTTTCAAAAATGTTGACCCCACAAGAGCTCACTAAACACTTGGGAGCCTCTCTCTGTCAATACAACCACCACCACCATGGGTTCCATCCACTCGGGAGCCATCAAGGATCCCTGCCCCCACCGCATGTTTAACCTTGGAAAAAGCACCATCAGCCAAGAGCACACCACAATCATCAATACCTCAATCACATCTGCCTCCTTCCCTGAAGCCTGAAAACATGCAGAGATCAAACTGCAGACTCCAAAGACCTCAGAAATTATTGGTCCATCTTCCCACTTTACTTCCCAGCAAAAGTACTAGAGAAGGCAATAAACCTCCAAACTTTCTGCTCACATGGAGAAGAACAGCCTTCCAGATCCTTCCCAATCTGAGTTCTGCTCAAACTACAGCACCAAGACCACCCTGCTCACAGCCACAGATGACATCAGGACCCTCCTAGACAGGGGAGAGACTGCACTCAATCCTCCTTGATCTCGCCGCTGCATTCAACGCTGTGTCCCACCACACCCTCCTGCAATGTCTTCACCAAATGGGTATCCAAGTTAAAGCTCTAGAATGGGTCTCTTCTTTCCTCTACCGTAAAGCCCAAAGCAACCACATCCCTCCTGTCACCTCAGGACCAAAAAACACAATCTGTGGCATACAACAAGGATCCTCTCTATGCCCACCCATCTCTTCAACACGTACATGGCACCTCTGGCCAACATAGTCAGATCCCATAGCATGAACATAATCTCCTACGCAGATGACGCCCAGCTCGTCTTATCACTCTCCACAGACCCAACTCTAAAGCCATCTTCCACAGGTGCATGACCAAATTGGAATCACAGCAGATGCCTCAAACTCAACTCACACAAAATTGAAATACTCATCTTTGGAAACAGTAAAACCCTATGAGATGACTCCTGGTGACCAAAGGACCTCGGCCCGGCACCCAGATCTACAGAACACACAAGACGCCTTGAATAATTCTAAACAGCAAGCTCTCTATGAGGAAGCAGATCAATCCTGTCTCATCCACTTGTTTTCTCACCTTGTGCCTGCTCAGAAAAATCTTCAAATGGCTCCATGTCCACAGCAGACGCACCGTTACCCAGGCCCTCATTACCAGCCACCTAGACTACGGCAGCTTCCTCTAGGATTCCAGACCATCCAGATAGCAGTAGCCAGGCTCATCCTCGATTTCCCGAGGTGGACCCACATCTCTCCTCACCTCAAAACCCTACTCTGGCTTCCCATCACAAAAAGATGCCATTTCCAACTGCTCACACACGTATGAAGCCCTTCACAGCAAGGGCCCGGTCTACCTCGACCACAGGGTAAATTTTCACCAGCCTACCAGGCTAAGCTCTTCATCCCTCTTCCTCGTCCCCTCTCCCCACATTCACAGAAGCAGGGGTGGTGGCAGCGTCTTCTCACACTTGACAGCCAAATCCTGCAGCGGCCTCAACTTCAGCACATCGCTCACTTTGCAAGAGTTCAAGAGTTGAAGAAAGACCTGCGGATCTGGCTCTTCGACTAACTCAGCCCTGCAGAAGCACAAATCCTATTTGAATGATTTCACCATAGAAATACAATTGTGAAGAGAAACAGAGCTGAATGAACTGACAACAAAACATGCAATTTCCTATTGAAATTAAGACCATGGTCAACATCTTAATCTGATCCACTTTGCTTCTTTTTGACGTAACAAAGCTGCCCTGTTGCCACCACGTTCTGCAGTTTCAACATTCCCAGGACTTGACAAGTGATCTTAATGTCATCTTAGTCTGCATGCTTTAAGTTGTAATGTGGGTATCCAAAGTCCTTGGCCGAACAGCATGTATGTGCTCCTGTATTCTTTCCCTGAAGCATCTAATAGAGCTACCCACACATACAGGGGGAACAGTGACATATTATAACACAAATTAAAAATGTTGTTCTACAATTGATAAAATCATGTATAGAGAAGCACGCGCTATTGTTCAAATTAAATGTGCTGGTTCTATCCAAGGTGAATGGGCAGATATTACACTTGCCATATTTGAAAAATCCTTTCGGTTTAGACAGTAGCCTTGAGTTGGTAGCTGCCCTGGGCTCAAATGGTAAGAAGCAGCTGCATATTCTGTTGTGAATAGTGGGGCCTTTTTTTAAGACACGTTTGGCTTGGTAGGGACCTTGCTTTCCAGCTTCAAGTAAAAATTCAACGCAGATTTTGCTAAAGTGTGAGGTGAATCTTAGGATGTAATTATTGTTGTTCAGATAATCCACCAGGTCATTGAACATAGTCTGTCAGCCTGTCCAAATCATAAAGATATCATTTATGTAACTGCCTCAGAACAAGATCCGTCAGGACAGATAAACACATCCTCCAAAGGTTGAACTTTCCCAAAAACCGATGTAAAGGTCTTCATTTAATGGAGACAATTCAGCTCCAACACCACCCCAATACCTGTTTATACCATTGTTGGTTGTGAAGAAAGACGTTATTTTCTAACACCATGCAAAGCATATTTAACAGCATTTCAGTGTGCTCTGTGAGTGAAGCTTTTCAGTTGCACAGGAAGTGGCTTACAGCAGTGATGTCCTTGTCTTTGGGTATACAACTGTATAACAAATTAACCTCCAAAGTTGCGAAGGAAATGTCATCTGTAATTGAAATAGAAGTAAGCAAACCGTTAGACTGCTTCACCACTGTGTATTTGCCTATTATAAGATGTAAATTCGAGCATTTTTCCACTGTACCTATTCAATTTCGAAAACCCAGCTGACACTCATTCAATACATTATTTTCATTTGGCTATGTTAGTATCCTATGGTGTAGGAGTCCTCCAAAGATCTTAGCAGGGATGTCTATCGGGTTGATCATTTTTAGGCTGAGTGTCACCCTCCAAGACATACAGAATCAGACCCCTCCCCGCCAGATGGTGCAAGGACATTATGGCAGAACTGCAAGGTGGTTTTAAAGCCATGGATGCACGTTTCAAAACACTGGCTAATCATTTGGAGGATATGCATGGACACAAAGACCAGCATGGGACTCACATTGAGGCTGCTGAGCACGGAGTATCAGAGATAGAGAATGCTCAAACCGCGGTTGAAGCGCACTGAGCGACTCCTCAAAACGATTGCTATCAGGGCTGAGGATTTGGATGCACGATCCCGCCCGAAAAATATTTGCATAGCTGGAGTGTCTTAGTCCACTAAAACAGGTCCCATGAGTGGGTATCTGGAGGGATTGCTGAAAGAGCTATTTAATAGCAATACTTTCTTGCCAATGTTTGCAGTGGAGCGTGCCCATTCATCGCCAGCACCTAGATCTGCTCCTGGTATTGAATTGTTCTTTTTTGTATGATTACTTAAAATCTTTTGCAACAGTGATTGCATAAAAAAGACACTAAATATAAAAATATAAAAGACAATATAAATTGTGCCATAAAATAATGCCATATAAAAGTTTGAGGTGTTGTAGCGTTTATTGCGAAGCGAGGTTAGCAGCCGCCCAAGATGCGGGGTCAAGAGTGTTTTATATGTCAAGTACAGGGTGGAACGACACTACGCAAGGCCAAGGCTATGCAGTGCGCGTACATGCTGTGTTTTGGCGTTCAACCATGCATGGAGTTAAGTTATGCATGCATGAGTGTCAAGGTTAATGTAGCAGATAGAAGGTGATATTCTGACCGGGTCAATAAAAGTCTGATATAAGAATCGCCGATAGCAAGCTGTGTGAGGTGTAGGTCTGTATGGTGCATGGAAGTGCAGAAGGGCCCTAGTTCATAGAGCAATGCCTTTCCAATCATATAAAGTAGTTGCGGACCCCGAGGGCCCCTATTTACTGGTGGCCGGTACCCTGGGGGCAGAAACTTTACTCCAGGTGAACATTAATGCTCCCAATGTAGACACAACAGACCTTTTACCCAGTATATCTACACACATCTCCTAATTGGACATTGACACACATTGAATCCAACTTTGTACACAACGGGCTCTGAACTGATCACCAAACCCCACTCTGTGTAGGTACTGGCTGCCCTGTTACTGTATTTTCTCCTTGCTGATGTATGGCGCACCTGCAATCCCCTAGATAAGGGATTCTCCTTTTATTCGTCCCACATGGGACATGGTCGTGTATAGATCATTGGTATCATTCTCCTAACCTTGCACTGACTGTCCTCTCCTGTGGTCATCTTCCCAGCACTCTTTCGGCTCATTCTCCGGTACTAAAGTCTCTCTCTTTTTCCAATACCAAGCAAGCTTGTACACTGTGGCATTTTCCGACAGAAGCTTTACATGATAGTGTATTTCCTCCACTCTCTTTTGCTATCACATCTGCTAATAGTGCCCACCTGGTGTTCCTAACTTACCATTTAGCCCTTGCACCTCTGCCATAGGTGAGCATGGGTGGTGCGTGTGGCATGGAAAAGAGATCTTGGACACTCCTTGCCAGATAAGACATGGATCTACTGCTGAAAGCAAACCTGGTTTATCTCTTGCAACCATTGCCATAAGCTTTTGCACTTCAAATATATAAATAGAACGTACATTACACTTAAATTGCTAGTAAAGATGGACCACACTGAATCCCATGTTTGCCCTAAATGTGCAATGGAGTCTGCAGATTTATCTCATTTAGCATGCAACTGTGCACCAATATTAGCATTTTGGGGTGAAATCTTTCGCCATCTTGCTTTAATGATTGACTCTGAGCTGACCCCCTCCCCAGTAATGGCTTTGTTAGTGTAGGAGAGTAGGGTCTGCTATCCTATGGTCACCCCAAATTTTTGCTTTTTGCTTCACTGGTTTATGACTTAATGTGGCTGTGGGCCTGCTAATCAGACCCACAGCCTGATGTTCTCTCTCTGAATTAATGCCAATGCACTCTAGGTGCATTACGAATTGGAACTGGTTCACCTTATAGGCCCCTGTAGCAGTGTACTCCAGGTACCCAGGGCATAGGTGTATCCAAGGCCTACCAGAGGCTGCAGCATGTATTGTGCCACCCCTGGCCTGGCCTCCATATTTGACACAACTGGCTGATCACTCAGCTAGGGTAAGTTGTTGTAATCACCTCTTACTTAGGTATAGTATACCTATATCTAACCTAACTGGACACATAGTAACCTACAAGCCACTCCTATGAAAGGCCTCTGCAATCCTAGAGGCAGAGTGCTTGGTTTCATGTGAGACGGTGCTCTAGCATGATCTGAGCCTGTCTGCAGCTGTCGGGAACAACTCCCTTAGCTGTTCCGGGATATTGCCATACCATATACATAAAGTGCATTATAATTCTCGCGGTTATATGCTAACTTTGGTTTGGCTTTATCAAAACATGTCGAGTAGGTTTCATACGATTTTGAATACTATCCCCTCAACAGTTCTGTCGACGGGGATAGCATTCCACGCTTCTAGAGGGACACGACATGTACATAACCTGAACCCCGGTTAAAGTTAAACTCGAGCCTCGGCATTACAAAATGGATGCTGCCACCACAGACACAAGTCTGACCTCCTGCTGCTGGGAGTCCTTCCAGCGAGGGAGGCTTGGACAAAGGGTTTACTGCCTTGGGAGGTGCGAGCACCACCCCAGACAGGATTTTGTGTATTGGGTAGGACAGGGCTGAATAGAATCAGACATGCCCGGGGCACACAAGGTGTCCTCGTACATAAGCCAGTCCTAACTGGTGCTGGGTCTTTCCAGCCCCAGTCCTGGCGCGGAGCTGGACAAAGGAAAGGGGGTGTAACCACCCCCCTTCCTTGTCCCACCCAGAGGAGGGACCTAGCAGATGATCCACCCCTCAGATTGGGAATAAGAGTGGGAGCAGTGCCATAGCACCTCAGATCATCCCGAATCAACTTGAAACTTAGAATATGACTGGACTTTGACATTCTGCTGCACAGAAGACTGAAGAGCATCTCCCTTGTGGCCTAGGAGTGGTCACTCGACGTCTGCTTTGCTGCCCCCTCCTGCTGGAGCCCGAGCCCAGAGCCTGACAAGACCCAGACTCCCAGACTTCACTCAGCCCGATCCACAGTCCCTGCAAAGAAGGGACACGTGGAGGCACCGATAGGCGTGGGAGGTGACATCTTGAAAGACCCCAAGACGCTGACTGCGCAGCACCCGTGGCACCCTCGATGCTGTGCTCCGGGGTTTGAGAAGCCCCTCCACCGAGCAGCATTTGCACTGATGATCAGCCCCTCAGCATCTCCACGATCTGCGTGGGGCCCTTTTGCATCTTGCCACTTGATGCGCCATCCTGGCCACTTGCCACGTGGCTAGCGGCCATCTTGGCGATGAAATCCAAAATCAACACTGCGGGTCTGGTTGCTCCAGACTTGCCCTCGCTCCTGTAAAAAGGAGCACACGCTCTGACCTTGCTGGTCCGAGTGAGAAGCTTGCATTGTTTCCTGCAAGGCTTGCATTAGCCAAGGCCTGTTTGCTCCGATCAAGTAGCCGACACCGCCAACAGCTAGAGCCTTTGTGGGACAGCTCTTGACAAACGCCTGGATATCCTTGAACTCTTCGTGTCCACGTGGCTGCAGAGACAATCTTCACCTCATCGCCTGTTTGCACCAGACATCGCCTGGTTCCGTCCTGGTTTCACGGTAGTCACTGGCTAGTGACTTTGAACATTGTGCCCTCTGCTTTCAGGTCTTCACCACTTCAGATCCACCCTTGGATCTTCCGGAACTCTTCTCGTCTCGACGCCTGCAGCATCTTCAGCTCCAAGCACCATCGACCTGCGTGACGAAACCCGACACTACTTTGCACCTGTGCACCCGCTTCCTGTGGGTGAGGTAACTCAGCAACGCCGGTGTTCCTACACTGGTATACACCTCTAGTGTCTAGGTCTTAAGTTTCATCCTTATAGGTCACTCGGAAGGTTCCTTAAACACTAACTTTGTAACTTTTACGCACCATTGACATTGCATTGGTGTATACGTGCACTTTAGGTGCTGCACCCGAGTCCCGCGGGCCTTTCCTGACTTCTTCACTGTTAGTCCCAAACATCTCCAGCGATTCCCAAGGCCCTAGGCCTACTTCCTTTCCACTATTTTAGTATATGGTTTAGGTGGCCCCTAGGGCTCATCCATATTGTGCAACTTTTGTATATTTAAACTGTGTTTTGTTTTAACACATTTGCTTCTGCACTCATAAAGAGTATAGGGGATTTGTAGTAAATTAATATATATATATATTTTCAATATATATCTGTGTGGTGTCCTTTCATTTGGTATTCAAGGGGATTTGTGTATGGTAAAACAGCTTGCTTCACATGCCTTTACAGAGTTTAGCCTAAGACAGCTTTGTCCACGCTACTAGGATGATGAGTACAGGCCTCACCAAGGCCTGTGAGTGCGAAAAGGGTTCGCCCTTCTGTACGCAAAGTCCTCAGACTACATAAGAAATTGGCACGGAAACTGGAAATACAAAAACATAGTTTAATAAACCTTTAAAGGTAGTACTACAGCCCACACAACACTCTACAGCATTGTACAAGGTAGCACAAAGAACTCTGACATGAGGTCCCCTTTTATACACAATAAAGGTGCTTATAAGTGGGCGGTTACAGCTCAAGAACATGATTTACAACCTTATGTGGACATTTCTCAAACAAGATCGATACATAAGTGGAGTTAACGGTTCATGGAACCCCTCGAATGCACATTCCAATCCTCTCTAAGCAGAAACAGATGTTACACGTACTGAGCATGCGCTAAACAAGCTGGAACTATTCATAGTTTGTTGCTGGGCAGACTCCAGGGGTGACAATCAGCGAGGTAGGACTTGCCTCGTGGCGAGCACATGGCGGAATGTAGCCTACAAGATGGACGCTGGAAAACAAGATGGAATGGGAAAACTACAACGAAGACACAATGGCATGTCTTCAGCGAATGCTTAACATTATCGCTGTTTTATTTACAACAGACGACCCTTTCAGCATTTGCTGAAGACATTCGGTTTTCTAGGATAATCTAAATACTCATCGTTTATATTGATGCTCATCATATCCGCTATCTCTCTAGTTATAGTTTTCTTATGGGCAGCATCCACAACAGCTTGTTTATTAGATACACAAAATGAAACACATAACAAACATATCATAGGGCTACATTGAATTCATACACAGCATGTGAATAATGTGGCAACAATTATACATAGTCCAGTGAGGATTTTCCAACCCCATGTAGAAATCAAAGTCCAGAACCACCCGGAGAAAGTCCAAGACCCGTTTTCTTGATGTATATCAGCTGCAATCTTGTGCAATTTGTTAATGGATTTATACACAGAAGGAGTATGGTCAGGGATGAACACACAGCAGCTACTTCCGATAATTCTACAAGCTCCACCCCTATCTGCTAACATAACGTTGAGCACCATTCGGTTCTGCAACGCAACAATCCTAGTAATTTGTAGCTCTTCAGTAAGGTTCCCAAGAGCTGCAGCAGTTTGATTAGTAACAGCTTCCACTACTCTTGTCAATTGCCGTATCTTTCTGCTATTCAGAGCAGCTCCCACAAAGAAAAACAGTCCTAAATTGAAATCTATATACTGTTGCAGACTAGTGTCCGTCTGATCAACATCATCTATGGATAAAGTCCGTTTGAATCTGTTCACGGTTACATTATTCAATAATTTCGAGTCTTTATGGTATGATGCAAGTGCCAAACATACAGGTGGCAATAAAAAAGATACATAACATACTCCAGACCATCCGGCTGGTAATCGATAATAGCCCTTATTCCCACATACAAAATAGGTGTTATGTGAAGCAAGGAAAGTACTGTTATTCAGGCCATGAATGTTCAATACAACAATACAATCGCTAACACCTACAGGAATGTGGCCTACACTCTGTACACATAAATCAGCTTGTGCTTGGGCCACCGAAATCACAAAGTTCTCTTGTCCAACAGTGTCTCTAGTGTTTGTGAAGACATAAGGGGTTGATTCATTGTCCGGTCGATACTCTTCCCACTCCCATATAGTTCCATTGGCTTGTGGATAGCCGTCTTTATCTTGATGACATTCCTTGTTCAATTTGAAAATCAGTCATCCTACGGTAGGCCTCCTTGTAGCAAAAAGCAAAGTGTACCACGCTCTACAAGAGCCGGTGTGAGAAAAGGGAAGTGGTATGAACGGCATTCCCCCTTTCTTCTGATGAGCTGGCATCATCCCACATATCCAGCAGTCTGTGGCATTTGTAGCAACGTGGTGTGATGCAACATCTGAATGAAAGTGTTATTCAAATATGACTGTCGATGCTTCAGCTCTTGATAAGGTAGTGTATAGAAAAAGTGCTAATGAGGGACTGGAGTAGAAACAACATACAGTTCACGGGCAGGAGCTTCCTCCTCAACAAACCAGATGACTGTAGCGATGATTTCTATAACGAAAATGAACCCTACAGAACCAAAAATCTTTCTTTTATCCATCTCGAGCAAAGTACACAGTGTCTTCCTGAAACTAAAGTGTTGTCAGAACTCTTACCCCTGAGGTAGCCGTTGTTTTCTTCACCATCGGGCCAAGACGGGTGTCACTACTCTAATGCATGGCTGATCCCCCCCCTTGCCTCATTGGCTCTCCGTTTCACAAACCTAGGGACCGTTCTGACAACTTCTCATACAATTGCAGATTTTTTCCTTGGACGCAGATTGTATCTTCTCTATGCAGGCGTTGTTTGGTCCGGGAAGAACTCCTCAGTATTGTCAGGTACCACAGCACGGCCTTTCTTCGTAGTCAAGATATCTCGATGGTCAGTCAGTACAGCAGGTTCCACCAAATCAGGTTGCACTTTCCGGCAATGGATGGAGTGTATCCAGTTCCTGTGATTTGTCACTCGTACTGCTGTTCTTGTGGCTAGGAGGACCTGTTCAGGGCCACACCATCTCGGCTCCAGACTACTCGACCTCTCAAAGGACTTTACCAAGACGAATTCACCAGGCTGGAGATTGTGACCTTCTCCTGTGGACCGATCAGGGAGTGCTCTCGAACCTGTTGATGAATGGAAACCAAGCTATCAGTTAATTGTGCCAAATAGTCATTCATTAAAACACAAGGTACATCATACACTGAACTTGGTTTGGGCACCCCCCATATATTCATGGGGCACCTGAAAACTATCTCATAGGGCGTTAGGCCCGTCCGAGAGTGTGGTACCGATCTGATAGACAACAACGCCAAAGGCAGAGCATCTGGCCAAGTCAGAGAAGTGGAAGCCTGTATTTTCGCGATCTTCAATTTAAGCGTACCATTGTACTTTTCAACCAATACAGCTGATTGAGGGTGGAATACTGCATGGAACTTCTGTACAATGCCTAATCCCTTCAGGACATACTTAATAACGTCCGCCACAAAATGGGGCCCGTTATCACTCCACAAAAATCTGTCCTTAGTAGGGTATGCCTCAATCCATTTGCTGAATGCACAAACCACAACCAGGACGTACTTCAGATTATTACAGCCTTCCAGCTGAATATAATCCATTTGCAATACTTCAAAAGGTGCAGTGGGTGTCGCAAATCCTCCTGCTGGAGTTCGTGTCCCTTTTCCCGGATTGTATTTAAGGCAAATCATGCAGGTCTGTACCACTCTCTTAGCCGTGCTAGCAATTTCTGGATGCTCCCAAACTTGCGTAAGCAATTTCACAATTGCCGAAGCTCCAACATGTGCTAGCCCATGTGCCATCTGAACCATAGGTTGTAAGAAGGCTGTGGGTAACTTCCACTTATCCATCTGTTTATTCCTCCGACAACCCTCATCGTCCAATTCTCCATCTTTGGACCATTGGTCTCGTTCTTTCTCAGTAGCAGTCTTTTGCATTTTTAATACCTTTTCCCTAGCATCGTGCCACCGTTCAGCTTGTGACTTCACGACATACATTGAAGTAGAGCCAGGCTGCATCGCAGTTTCACGTGCCACTCGATCTACAAAAGCATTTCCTTGTCCCACTTTGTCTGTCACTTTCTTATGTGCACTACATTTCACTATAGCTATCTTTTTAGGGAGCGTCAGTGCGGTCAAAAGTTGTTGTACCAATTCTCCATACATTATCTGAGTTCCATGTAACGTCAAAAAGCCCCTTTCCTTTCCAGAGCAGGCCTAAATCACGCGCTACTCCGAAAGCATAGCGGCTGTCTGTGTAGACATTTACACATAATCCTGCACTAAGCTTACAAGCTCGTGTCAGCGCTATCAGTTCTGCTACTTGAGCTGATTTCTGTGGTATGCGTGCTGTCTCCACTATCGTGTGTAATGTGGTAATTGCATATGCTGCGGACGTGGTTCCGTCTGGTAGCTTTAAACAGGACCCATCCACCTACAGCTCTCCATCTACATCTGTAAAGGGCGTATCTTGTAAATCAATACGACCCTTTGTCTGTTCCTCGGTCACAAAGACACAGTCATGAGTCTCTTGTGCCTCAGGCTGAGTCGCTGGGAAGGGCAACAACGTGGCTGGATTCAGTGTTGCACATCTCTTCAACGTTATGTGAGGAGCCAACAATGTCAGTTCATATCCTATCAGACAAGCACTAGTTAAATGCTGCGTCTTTGTCTGATTCAAAAGGGCATCAACAGCATGGGGGACCAACACCAACAGCTTATGAGATAAGACTATCCCTTCATTCTGGCGTATTGACACAGCTGTCGCCGCAACTGAGCGAAAACACCCAGGCAACGTTCGGCCAACAGGATCAAGTACTGCCGAGAAGTATGCACAAGGGCGCTGCTTATCGCCGTGCATCTGTACTAACACTGATAACGCGCATCCATCTCTCTCATGCACGTACAATGTAAAGGGCTTTGTGTAGTCAGGGGTTCCTAATACTGGTGCTGAACAAAGGGCTTGACGTAATTGGTGAAAAGCACTCTCACATTCATCCGTCCATGGAAGGGGAACTGGGGTATCCTTTGTCAACAAACATAACAATGGTTTAACTATGTATGAAAACCCCAATATCCACTGTCTACAAAAGGATGAAAGGCCCAGAAAGGCTCGAACCTCTTTCTACGTAGTTGGTACTGGTGTGTCTAAAATAGCTTGAATACGATCTGGTGTGAGTGCACGCCCCTCCTTAGACAAAAGGTGACCTAAGTAGGTTACCTTTGGTCTACAATATTGCAGTTTCTTTTTCAATACTTTGTGATTGTGAGATGCCAAAATGGTGAGCAAGGACAAAGTGCACTGTTCACATTGCTCAGGGGTGTCGGCGGCCAACAAGATGTGATCGACATATTGTATAAGCGCCACACCGTCAGGTAAAACAAAAGAATCTAATTATCGTTTCAATGCCTGACTGTAAATGCTAGGGCTCTCAGTATAGCCTTGAGGAACCCTACAGAATCTGTACGATCTATTATTCGACGTGAAACCGAAAAGGTATCGGCTATCAGGATGAATAGGGATCGAAAAGAAGGCGTTCTTCAAGTCTATAACAGAGAACGTTGTTGCAGTTGGCGGAACCAAAGTAAGGAGTGTCGTATTATCAGAAACCACGGGGTATTGAGGTATCACTATCTTGTTAACCTCCCTCAAATCAATAATGAATCGATAAATCCTGGTGTCAGTGTCTTTCTTCAAAATCGGTAGGATAGGACTGTTACACACATTGTATGGAACTTCTTCAACTACCCCAACTTTAATCAAGTCCTGCACTATCTGTATGAGCGCCTCCTCCCCCTCCTGCGATATCCGATACTGAGGCAGGCGTGGCAGCACAGCTCCCTCCTTTACACTGATGTGCACCGGAGGGATAATCATCTGTCCCACGTCGGTATTGGATGTGGCCCATAAAGATTCAGGCATAGAGGCCAGTGCAGCCTCTATGGTGATCATGTACACCCTCTCCATTGATGGATAATTGTCATTCAAAATAACACGTACTCCCTCAGGGGAGCACCGTATCGTGGCCCGAAAATATTTGAGCATATCCAGGCCAACGATGTTTTCAGGAGTGTTTGGGGAAAGTAGGAATGGGCATGGTGCACCAAACTGATCTACATAGAGTGCAAGAGGTTGTAACAGTGGGCTAACAGAAGGCGTTCCATCGAACCCTATTGATGTAATTGTTGAGCCAGACAGGGGAGCCCTCGGAACCAATTTTTTGGACAAAGCGCTACGAGTAGCTCTTGTGTCAACCAAGAACCTATCAGTAGAGCCCAAAACATGTGCTGTAACATAAGGACCCCTCTGATCTACTGGCACTTCAACTAGTTCCTTACCCCATCCTACGCAGTCCTATGCATACTGTGAATCGTGCTGCTCGGGAGGTGCATAGTCAGACATTTGATACTGATTCCGTCAATCAAAAACATTGGACCCATCTCGGGGTCGTACATTAGAATCAAATCTAGCTCGGTCATTCGAGTTATTTCTAGGGCCTGAAAAGTTTCCTCTACCCCTCATGGACCCCTGCCTACGCTCCTGTGGCTGAGCACGCAACAACGGGCACTCATTCGCCCAATGGCCTTTCTGCCTACAATACGCACATTGATCCCGGGCCAAATCAGTACGGCCAAAAGGAGAGTTAGGAAAACTCCTGCCGCCCCAATCATTACCTCTCCGAGGCGGCCCATATACTTGTGCCAACATAACCTTCGTTTTCAGATCTTTAGATTTCTTTTCCTCACTACCCTTTGCTTCTAATTACTGATGCTCATAATACTGAGCCATCGTCAGGAGGGATGCTGGTGTCAAAGTCGTCCAAGTACTTTCACTCACTTTTAATCGAGCTGCTATACTTGGCAATAAATTTGAAACATATTTATCAACAAAAAGGTGTCGGCCCGTGTCGTCTCTGAGCGACTGACCACTAAAATCATGAAATGTTTCTTAAAATCGTGTTAAGAAATCTGAAACGGATTCATCTACTTTCTGTGTATATGACGCTAACATAGTCCAATGAATCTTTTTAGGGGGGATAAGCATTTTCAATTTAGCTACAATAGCAGCCGGAAGGTCTAAAATCGACTGGGGTGGTTTCTGTGCTGGTTTCTCTCCCTGTCCTCATCCTCGAGATCCCTTCATCGAGCTTTAAATGCCTGAAGATCATCAATCTTTCGTATTGATCTCCACATATCTGGAGGTAATATAAGGCCGAAGAATAAATCAATATCAGACAGAGTCATAGTGCAGGAATTCAAAGCCCCCTCAACTTCTTCATAAAAGGCTGCGGGATTCTTTCGAGGATCAGGTATTGCTGCCTTTATATGCCATAACATCGGCCCTATTCCAAGGAGTATAAACCCAATTATAGATAAAATACCCTTGAGTATCAGGAGACCCCTTATCCGATCTATTACCCGCTCCTTTAGGAGGAACATATAAAGGCGCCGCCTCCCGCATTGGTTTAACATGCACTGCACCGATCTTATCTGAATAAAAGATGGATGACTGCTTCCCACCGCCACTCGGATTCAACTGGTCCTCGCCAGCTTTCCGTTTCCATGATTCGTCCCGTAGCTGAAACATTTCATTCCGTAACGCAAATAGCCGTCGGATTGCATCGGGTACCTGGGGAGAAAGAAAAAGACCTTTACGCAGATCCTTTGCATCAGCTATCACATCCGCTGGTTCTAGAACATCGGAATATTTCCGAAAGGCTGACACTATTTCATTAGAAAGATAATCAGTAAAGTATATTTTCTCCCTATCTTCCCTGACTCTAGCTCTGTGTACAAATCAGCAAGAGTAATAGGATCCTTATTAACCCGATGAGCAATCTTACGAAGCTCGGTCATACGGTCGAGCGATAACATAGACCTCGTATCCACTTTCTTTCCGGGCGGTCCAGAATCTTGATCTCCTCCACTCGGGGCAGACGGACCAGCGTACGGGGGCTGTGAGCGATCTAATAACGAAAAATCATCATCCGATTTATTAAGGACAGGATAAAGAGGCTGACGAACAGGGTACTGGCTAGATATTTGCAACCGACGTTCTTTCTCCTGCTTCTCTTCTAATTCTTTTGCTTCACATTTTTACGCCTCATGCGCCTTCTCACGCTCACTCTTTCGTTGCTCTTTCTCAATCAGTGCTTGCTCACGTTTCTCCCGCTCTCGCACCTCTTTTACCCACATTCGTATGCATTCAAACATATCTTGCCTCACTCGCCGCTTACACATACATTGCTCCACATACTCAATCTTTCTCAAATCAAACGATCCATACATAGGCCACCGCAATTCAGGATCCTTCTTTGTATATTTCCGCCACAACGTGCTGTACATTATGGGGGAAAGACCAAATTTGACATACATATCTCTATTCGGCGTCCCCTCTGGGGGAGCCGGCTGTGATTCTTCAAGTACCAACCGGTCATTTCCAAAACAGCAGCACCACTTACGGAGTGCGCTAAAAACAGGCATGTGTAAAAATAATGCAGAACATGCAATATTATAATTAAATGGCACTTAAAAACGTTGCGCCGCTCAAATTCACAGGTCAGGAGAAATATCCCCACATTGCCTGCCTATATGGGTTGCAACTCATATATACATCCACAGACTCAATAATATGACTAGTCACTACCAAACAATCAATCAAAGGAGTCGGGGCAAGCGTATAAAACTGCCTTGCCAAACAAGACTATCAAAGGCTCGGAGCAAGCATCGTACAACGATTCTTACCAATCAAGAGCATCCAGATTCCAACTGCCAAGTTCCGAATTCGCCCAAACGGCCACTACGCG
Source organism: Lissotriton vulgaris (assembly GCF_964263255.1). NCBI lineage: Eukaryota > Metazoa > Chordata > Amphibia > Caudata > Salamandridae > Lissotriton > Lissotriton vulgaris. Next base: position 1,289,966,511 of record NC_141689.1, on the reverse strand, counting down.
GCAAACAGACAGAAGAGGTCTCAGTCGATGACTGGCGCCACCCAGATGGTCAGATCGGAAGGGAAGAAAGAATACCTCGGGATGCCAGGACTAAAAGCGCCGCTGGCATTGATCACGTCCCCGGCAAGGTTCCAATCCTTCGTCACGACCAGTCCTTCGAGCATCCGAGTCGCCGATGAGCCCCACGTGTCGGGCGCCAATTGATGAGTACAGGCCTTAGCAAGGCCTGTGAGTGTGAAAAGGGTTCGCCATTCTGTACGCAAAGTCCTCAGACTACATAAGAAATTGGCACGGAAACTGGAAATACAAAAACATAGTTTAATAAACCTTTAAAGGTGGTACTACAGCCCACACAACACTCTACAGCATTGTACAAGGTAGCACAAAGAACTCGGACATGCGGTCCCCTTTTATACACGATGGAGGGGCTCATAAGTGGGCGGTTACAGCTCAAGAACATGATTTACAACCTTATATGGACATTTCTCAAACATGATTGATACATGGGTGGAGTTAACGGTTCATGGAACCTCTCGAATGCACATTCCAATCCTCTCTAAGCAGAAACAGATGTTACATGTACTGAGAATGCGCCAAACAAGCTGGAACTATTTATAGCTTGTTGCTGGGCAGACTCCAGGGGTGACAATCAGCGAGGTAGGACTTGCCTCGTGGCGAGCACATGGCGGAATGTAGCCTACAAGATGGACGCCGGAAAACAAGATGGAGTCCGGCCGTACTTTCAAGTATGAGCGGGAAAACTACAACGAAGACACAATGGCATGTCTTCAGCGAATGCTTAACATTATCGCTGTTTTATTTCCAACAAGGATAGCTGGTCTATAAGGTTGACTTAGAAACAATCATCATAAGGGTTGCTTGGCATGGTACAAGGTGATCACTATAACTAGTGAGCATCATATACCAGGCCAACTTCTCACAGTTAGGCTTTGTTAAACCACTGAAGGCTGGAGTTCGTCATTTGTCTGCTATCGCCTTGCTCCTTGCTAAAAGGTAAGTCTAAACAATGAGGAATCCCCACAACCTCAACAATGAATGCCTGGATGAGAGATTCAATATACTGCGACACCAATGCTTCCTGGCAACCACTTACCTCCAGGCCCAAAAACATCTGGCAGCTCTTCACTCTTACTAACTCCTGTACCCTGAGGAGACAGAGTGAAAATAAACTTGTTTGTTTTGCTGTCCTGTCTCATATGCATGAAGATTGATGATTGGTGATGCCTTCCACATACTTTCCAATTGTGAACAATAGGTTTTATACTACCCAATATGATTTTTTTTGCTAGAATATACACTTTCCCTCTCAAGCCTTGCGTCTTGACATACCCCCCTCTAGACTATAATTGAACAGTACCTATATTGACTATGCTTTGATTCACATTCCAAATGCTGCTTTCTTATTATTGCTCTAATGTGTCTTTCTAAATATCCCTGTGTGTTTATGTTTGCTTACTTGTTATTTTTTTAGGGGAGGAAAATGCAATAAATGACATGTATTAAAAAGGAATATAGTATAGGGTCCTTTGAGGAAAATCACCAATTTGTGCTGTGTGATTTAAGTCCTCTAAATCTATTAGGGTGTGACCTATTGTGCAAATTGAACTCCACCACTTACTGTGCAAATTGAACTCCACCATTTACTGTACCCCAAAGGGTATAGAGTTTCAGAGCAATAATGAGGACGTTGCCTTCAATTTGGCAAAACAAAGTCCAGACATTGGACTGTTCCACTTGATGGCATGATGACTTACCACCTGATCTTTTTTTTATAATCAATTTTATTGATTTTAAATGAACACATTTGCAGGAAGAAAAACACAGCCAGCTTTTTTGCACAGATCAGTACAAAACAGTGAGAAAAATTGGGGATTAATACCCCTACATACATGAGTCCAACTAGGAATAGCAAGCGACAATGTCCACAACCATGTCCATAGGGATGCCTCAGGAAAGTACAGTCTTCTACCACCCCAACCCATTTAACCAGCACCCTTTTAGGGCAGCTGCGGGCTTCTTACATTGGGCGCTCCTGAGCTGCACACCAATCTACCCCACTGCGCTCACCTGATATTAAAGACACTGTGAGGCTAGAAGTCCGGGACTTTTCAGGAAAGGACGTAGGTCTCATTAAAAGAGTTGAAACTGTGTGCAATAATATGAAACATAATGTTCAGCACCCAAGAAACTCACAGTATATTTTCACTCCTGAAGCAATTGCTGGGATTTTTCTAGTGATAGACAAAATGATACAGCAAATCATTTTGAAAGAGATAATGGGCAGTCCATGTAATTCACCATTATGGGCTTATAGAAGGCTAGCGGTAAGTACCCAATAGTGCAGGACCTGAGAAAGATAAACACCATAGTTGTTCTGTGTTGTCCCTTGGTACCAAATACAGCTGTGATTTGATTTCAAATTCCATTTGAGATTTAGTGGTTCCCTGTCATTTCCTTTGCCAAGCCTTTTACTCTATGCCCACTCATGAGGACAGTCAATTCCTCTTCGAATTTTGGATTCAGAACCACGTTTTAGGAAAAGGCGCCAAGTCCCCCGAGTATTTAAGGAGAGCCCCTCAGTTTTTTATCAGCTCCTCAAAAAGAATCTTGAATCCTCTATAATGAACTGTAACTCAGTTCTAGCTCATTATATCAACAACCTGTTGGTTGTGTCAGATATGCAGGAAGCTTGCAGACAAGACACTACAGCTTTGTGGGACCACCTGGCTGACAATGGCATAAACTGTCCCAAAATAAGTTACAGTATTGTCAAAAAAAGACTTGTATCTTGGACATCATAATGAGAAGGGTACGGTATCACAAGGAAGAATCTTTGCAATTCTCTCAGCTGCCTCTTATCTGTTTAACTTTTCTCTAGAGTTTCTCCACCTACCCACCTCTCATCAGTGTCTTTAAAAACATTTCTCATATGTGCATTCCCTCACTTGTCAGTTGTTTCCTGCTTTCTGTCTGTCATTTCCCCCTCCCTCTCTCACCTGTACGCTCTCTTTCTTTTTCTCTCTGAGCTCTCTCACCTACTTCTTCGATGCCTCTTTTGCACCTGTTAGCCCTCTCTGCTGTGTATTTTTTCTGCTCTCTCTTTTTTCAGAGTTTACTCACAGCTTTCTCTCCTTTATTTCTGTATTGTGCCTTTCTAATTCTCTGCCTGTCATGTCTTTGTCTTTCCATCGGTCTGTCAGCAATCTATTTTTGCCTATATTCAATTTCTGTCTTATCTCTCCCTCTCACATGTCTGTCTCTATCTCTCCAACGTATATCACTTGATCTTTCCATCTCTCTCTGCCACTTTTTTATTTTTCTTTCTCGTCATAGCTATCGCTTTCTCACACACACACACAAAGACACCCAAAAACCTTTTCCTCTGTGCCTCACCTATCTGTTGTTTCTTCTTTCTTTTTTCCTTTTTGCTTCCATATCCTCTCTTAACATCTCTTTTTTCTGTCCTCTCTGCTGTATTTTACCTCTCCCTGACATGCTGGGAGATATTAAAAAACCTTTTTACCGGGCTCTCCCAGCCAGCGACAACAAATTATATTGCAATTTTGTTCTTTTAATTTTAAAGGCACCTTTCTGAGTTCTTGTTGGAGATGCACGCTGCAAAAGATGCTCAGCCCATGTGAACCAGGTCTCAAAAGGTAACATTTGGCTCAAGTGTAATTCCGTTTCAGTGCTGAATTTATTTCTGGAAGTCTCTTGTTGGTTACACATACTTTTGCAAAAAGCTTCTGAAAGCCTTGTTTTAACGCTTCTGGCAGGGCCTTTGTGATCTCTTAGGATGGGGTCGCAAGGGCAGTGCTATTATTATTATAAGTTCAAAACAGTTCTGATTACATATATCAGTTGCCAATATTGTGATATACTTATTACAGGATAGTTTGTCAGGTAATACATTGTGAATAGCTGCTTTAATCCACAATATATCATACATAAGTTTCTGAATCCCAGATGTACCATGTTACAACGCATACCGTTACAACTACCTACTATTACAACGCGACCATTACAACGCATACCATTACAACGCATAGCGCTTTGAGGTGCTGGATAGTGGTAAGTATAATTTACTATTCTAACTCCAGTCCCCGTGGACCCTAGGGAAGGTGTTGGATAGTAAATATACTTATTCCCTATCCTAGAGTGCCCCCCAGCGCAATGCGTTGTAATGGTATGCGTTGTAAAAGTCGCGTTGTAATGGTAGTGCGTTGTAACAAATGCGTTGTAACAGGTGTATACCCTGAATCCCCGATCCTGGATGTTCAGGCGGTTCTATGATAGTTTGTGTGGGTTAGTCTCTTAGATGGGTCACATTCTTCCAGAGGGGGGGGGGGGGGAATATTGCCGTGGGACGAATTCTATTTGCCCCAAACTCGCACCCACGTATGTATGAATACTGCCTTTTCTGCCACCATTGCCTTACCTATGTCTTGACACCAGTGTTGATGTTGAGGGGCAGTAGGCGCTCCCCAGTGCTGTGCGATATTCCGTTTAGCCAGTATAATCCCAAGGGTCGCCCAGACGTTTGCTGCATGGTTGAGGTCTGTTGGCTCTCAAATACTGAGCAGGCACCTACGTGATTCTGGGGGGACCTCGGAGCCACAGACCCGGGTGATTTTTGCCATGATTGTCTCCCAGTAATGTGTTGTGGTGGGACAATCCCACAGTGTGTGGTAAAATGTGCCCTTTCGCCCACAAATCCGCAAACACAAAGGTGTCTCAGTCCATCCAATTGTTGAGCATCATTTTAGTGTAGTACGTTCTGGGTACTATTTTCAGTTGCACAAGTTGTAGTCGGGATGGAATTGCCACCTCTCGTGGGGATGCCAATGCCTCCTGCCTGCCCTGGTCGTCCAGGTCTCCCAGTTCAGCCTACCATTTTTCCCGCCAAGGTGTGTATGTAATCTTTCCTGATTTTTGATTAGCTTGCGATAAGTGAGAGAGATTGGGCGATATTATCAAGAAAGGGCGATACATTATCGCCGCTTTTATCGGAAGGAAATTTCTGCTAAAGCGGCGATAAAGCGGCGATAATGGGCTTGATAATATGCCCTTGTGAATTCCCATAAAAGCCCAGGTTAGCACCAGAACCTGGGCTCGCAAGGAGTGTGTGCGATCTTTCTGATTATTGATTAGCTTGCGATAAGTGAGAGAGATTGCTTTTTTGGTGAGGTGGTCTGTAAGGAGGCGGTCCTCAAGCGGTGATGACTCAGGGAGGGGGTAACCTCAGGGTTTTGTTTTTGTAAGTGCATGTTTAATTTGTGAATAGCGAAACTGCTCTGAGTCAGCCATTTGATACGTTGTGCGCAGCTGGGCAAACATCACTATCTCTCCCTTCCTCCATAGATCTCCAACCCAAGAGATACCAATAAGGTCCCATTGGAACATGACTGTCTTGATGTTACTGAACTATGCACCGAGCCAAGACCAGATATCCAAGATGAGCCACTGCCTGAGTCTGGTTTTGTACTGTTTGTTGATGGGTTCTGTTTGCAAGACAATGAAGGATGTCTGAGAGCGGCATACACAGTATGTACCGCATCAGGCATAATTGAGGCTTCCTGGCTTCATGGAGTAACATCTGCACAAATAGCTGAATTGATCACTCTTACTAGGGCATGTCATGTTTTTGCAATGAAAGTGATGATTTTCACTGATTTCCTGTATGGCTTTCATTTTGTTAATGACTTTAGACATTTATGGTCACAAAGAGGATTTATGACTTCTTCGGGTTCTCCTATTAGGAATGGTGAGGATGTAAGAAGGCTGCTCGACGCATAGCAGCTGCCTGCCTAAATAACGGCTGTGAAATGCTCTGCACCCCACAGTGAAGATGATTATGTGACTTTAGATAACAAACATGATATTTAAGTTGCACAAAACCGTGAACATGGTGCTTGTACATTCAACAGTGAATATTCAAATGACGGTGAATATGAGATCAATCACAACTTCTTGTTAAAAACAGCTGCTAAATAGGAGGAGGTTAAGAGGTTAACAGAAGAAGTATCAGAGGCAGAACAGGCAAGACAGCAAAATTGGGTCAGAGCAGGTTGTGTCAAAAGAGCTGACATTTGGGTTTCGGCAGATTGAAGACCTGTGTTGCTAGATAGTCTGTTGTCTCCAATGGCTAGACAATATCGTTGTCCTGCTTAAATAGGGAGGGATGCCATGATTGGTTTGTTTTGTCAGACATGGTTTAACACCAGGTTCAGGTTGATGGCTGAAGGATTGTGTCACAGGTGTGTTGTGTGTCAACAGATGAACGTTGGAAAGAGAACTGCAGTAAAATTGAGCTATAATGGGAGATCAGAAGGTCCATTCAGCAGGATGCAGTTGGACTTTATCGAGATGCCTTTGTGTAACAAGCTGAGATACTTCCTGGTGGTTGTGTGCATCTTCTCATGTTGAGTTGAAGCTTTTCTGACCAGAAGAAATGACAGTCTCACTAAGTTGTTGTTGAGAGAACTCATACCTAGGTTTGGGTTCCTAAATTTTCTGGACTCAGAATGAGAGACTCATTTGAATAATGAGGGGCTGAGAATGCTGTGTGCAGCATTACTAGTAGAGCAGAGACCACATTGCAGTTACCCTCCTTAGGCATCAAGAATTGTTGAACAGGTGTACAGCACGCTGAAATCCAGATGAGCTAAAGTGTGTGGTTCAATAGCTTTGAAGTGGCTTGCTACTTTGCCCCTAGTCTTGATGAGCCTTCACAGTGTCCCTGATTTGAGGATATGATTGTGTCCTAATGAGATAATCATGGGCAGAGAGATAAGATTTCCAGCTGTACCTGCAAATGCGCTTGTGAACTTCACAGATGACATGATCCTTGATTACTGAACAGGACTGATGATGTGCTGCATTCTGTGTCTAACCAGGTTGGTGCTGCCACTACCCCACCATAACAGGAGCAGTACCATGACCCCAGTCCCAGCCTCTGGGTTCTGGTGAAGAAGTATGCTAGGAAAATATGCTTTGGAACCTCATTGGCATGGTTCTTATCACATTATCCTGGTAACAACCACTGCTGTCAAGTGCAGAGGTCTCCCCAACTCGATACATGCCACCCATACTTACAGATTTGAGTGTCCCCTTGATGATGTGACAGCACCTCTCCCAGACATATCAGTTGTAACTGACCGAAATCTGGAGCAGTCAGTTAAGGGGTTCACCAGGCCCAACAGCAATACATGTCCCCCTCCCAAGACTTTTGCAACAAATTTGGCACTTTCTTCGACCTCGAGATCAGGAATATTTACGACAGCTTCGACACCCTAGGCCCGGCCACCACACTCAACACCATTGCATACAAGGAAATCGCACCCCAACAAACCGTGCTCTGCTGGGCCTCGCTCACAACACACAATGAAAAGCAACAACTCAGGATCCCTGCCCGTACCACAAATTCCACAGAGCAGTTGAAAACATTTCCTCCCAGCTTTGCTGCACTGTTGTAAACAAATCTAGGACTCTAGTGTAATTTTCCCGATTCATGCACTTATATAGGTATAACTTTTCATATCCTTATACAAACATAAGAATCATAACCATATTTAGACACAGCCAACGCAGTCCAAATACGGCATGGCTACTTCCACTAAGCTCCTAGAGAACAACGAGTTCTTGAAGACAACCAGCCTTCAGCAGTACGGGACTTCCCCCTGCTTCAATATTGATTTGTTCCAGAACTCCTGGAGCATGTAAAGAACTTCGAGTTCTTAGTGATGTTATTATGTCCACCCTTACATCAAACTCGGCACCTTCCAGGTATAAATATACCCACATCTGCCCTAGCAAACACACGTTGGTTTGGAGTAGATCGACGAACTACTTGCCCGACGCCCTGCTGTAGCGAGTGCCGAAGGAAGCCGACCCTCCAGCTGATGTACTGAGAGAGATGCTGTCTTTTTTCCTACCGAGAAATCCAGCTCCAGTGTTTCCCTGCTACCCTTGCGGGTTACTGGGAGATCGAGTCCTGAGAGAGAGATACAAGACCTCCTTCATTCTATAACCAAGGTACAGAGCTGATTAGACCTTTAGAGAATTCTTGGATAGATTCTTGGCAGAAACTATTTAACTCAAGCTACACCTCACTTACTTCTTCCCTTGTACTAGACTTAGGTTAGGTACACCGGGGTAGGTGAATTTTAGATGCACCAGTTGAGTACTTTTAGTCATTATTTATCATTGTATGTATTTTATCTATTTTATTTCTCTTATGGCTTAGAAACCATATCATGCTGTTACGCACTTTACTTCATAGCAAGTATTAGGATTGTAGCAATTAACTTCTCTTGCATGAGAAAAAAAAACTGCTCATTAAAGACATTTTTATTGAAAATGCCCGTCTCTCTATTTCTCTGCAAAAACCCTGGTGAAACCAAGCATGCACGATTGACTGAGTAAAGCCATCTATTGTTTCTGCGACTCTGAAGATAGATTTCTTATTCTTGGGAAACAAAGTCTTTCTTGTTTATTCGAGAAAGTTTCTAGTGACCTCTGAGCTAGCTGGCATTCACAATTAAGTCTAACATATTCAATAGAGACCTAGTCGACTTCAGTCCTACGTATAAACTATTGTTTATGTTATTCCAATGCGCAGATCCTATTAGGAATATAGGAACTACACTACAGCACCATCAACCACTCCATTGAAACTGCCACCTTCCCCGACGACTTAAAGACGCTGAGATCAACCCCCTGCTGAAGAAGCCATCCTCACACACAACAAACTTCAAGAACTTCAAACCTAACTCAAACCTCCTCTTCCCAACCAAGGTCTTAAATAAGGCCATCCAATCCCAACTCTCCGAGGCCATCAAAGTGAATCACATCCTGTACACCTCCCAATCCGGCTTCAAGGCAATCACAGCACAGAGATTGCACTCCTCACTGTCACAGACAACATCGTCTCCCTCCTCGACCAGGGCGGGACCGCCACCCTCATCCTACTAGACCTCTTGGCTGCCTTTGAGACCATCATCCACCAAACCCTACCCACAAGAATCCACAACACTGGCATCATGACAAGGCTTTGAACTGGGTCCACTCCTTCCTCACTGGCCGGACCCAGTGAATCAGACAACCACTGTTCCTCTCAGAACCCACGAAGATCAGCTGTGGAGTACTCCAGGGTTCATCCCTAAGTCCCACCCTCTTCAACATCTACATGGCCCCCTCGCAGCCATTGTCAGAAGCCACTGTCTCAACACCGAGCTGATCCTCTCCCTTACTTATGAACCAACAACCACCAGAACCAACTTCCACAGTGGAATGAAGGCCGTTGCTACCTGGATGAAAGACAGCTGCCTCAAGTTTAACTCTGACTACACCAAAGTACTCATCCTGAGACCCACCCTTTCAGCCTGGGATGACTCCTGGTGTCCAGCCACTCTAGGATATCCTCCCACCCCCGATGGACCATGCACGCATCCTCTGCATCATACTGGACTCACCACTCACTATGAACTGCCAAATCAATGCAGTGTCCTTAGCCTGCTGCCAAATGCTTTGCCTGCTTCAAAAGACATTGAGATGGATCCCCAAAGAATCCAGAAAGATGCTCACCCATGCAGTTATCACCAGCAGACTCAAATATGGCAATGCACTCTATGACAGCATTCACCCAGAAACAGCTCAAGAAAGTACAGAATATCCACAACACCGCAGCCAGACTGATCCTCGACATTCTCAGCCCCAGCCACATCATGCAACACCTCAGACAACTCCACTGACTCCCGGACAACAAGAGTCACTTTCAAGCTCCTTACTCACTCCTATAAAGCTCTACACAATGAAGGACCAGCATACCTGAACCACGACCTCACATTCCACGTACCCCCCAGACAATTCCGATCCTACCAACTCACCCTCACCGCCACCCCCAGGATCACAAGACGAGAACCAAAGGAAGGTTGTTCTCCTACCTGATCTGAATCACTCTGCCCCTGCACCTTAGGCAAGCTGCGTCACTGACCCAATTCATGAAGGACCTCAAAACCTGGCTTTTCGAATGGTCCACCACACAGTATGACCAGCAGCCCGCCTCCTCCAGCGCCTTGAGCCCTTCACAGATGGGCAGCCGCACTTTACAAGCCCCTGATTGACTGTCTATAATACTGATTGGTGTATAATTACTAGGGTTATTCCCAGAGCCCTATTGTAAACAGGAAACATCTCTGACACAGCCCATGTGGAAGGTATGTTGATCCCTATAGGATTGCATTAGATAATATGTTGAAATAAGGGCCCTAAATTTGTATCTCCGACAAAAAAGGTGTTCTGGATAATATCAGTACCAGGAGCCTTATTGGGGATAACACCTTTGAATGCACGAATTGTGGTAGCTAGTGTCAATTACAAATGCTTGTTAGCCAGGGTCTAAGAAGTATGTTTAATGGCTTCAATATGGTCATTAGAAGAGTAAAAGCTGGTAAAATGGTAAAATCCATATCTGCCAACGAATAGCATATTCTATGGCCATCTGGTTGTGTCAAATACCATCTGCCAGTACATGCCAGAACTGTATATAATCATGTTAATTTTCAGACTTAGAGAGATCTTGCACTTGTTCTCATCCCATTCCGTCTTTGTTGATATTTGTATTTTCTTACAGGCAGATCTTGGGGTTTTGATTGAATTTCCATTCTTACTTCTAAAAGCACCCTTGACAACTCTCTACTCCTTATTGCACCAAGAAATTCTTTTGGGAGAAGTGTTTAGCTTCATATATCTGTAAAAGGACTTTTTTAAAGTCAAAAATATTTCTTCATAGACACAGCAATGGAGTCGGGTCTCGATTGTGAGATAAGTACTAGCAGCAACTTCTGTTGTTCCTTTCTCACTTCTCTATACATGGACACCAGACTGTTGCTGTTGCTTAAATCTCCATGTTATTCCTTGCATATTGTTTGAAGTTTAAAGACCACTCCCGGATGACATAGTTGAAGTAGATGAGATGGGAAAAATTGTGCCTTATATAATCAGTTAGAGGAAATTGTGGTTGCTATCTTGTCATTCTATGATGGCCATATCTATCATGTCCTTCCAATGACTTCGAAAACAGGATACAATTTATCCTACTAGTGTGGTCTGTCTACTGTAAGTATGCCAGGCCGTCAGAGTGGGTGTGCCCATTATAAGTCATGAAGGCCCGATTAGGGAATTTAACTGAATGGCAGTTTGCAAGGGGCAATATGTCATTTTGGAATAGACCACACTTTGTCTTCCTCAGCAGGTGGTCACTGGTTCAAAGGTGGTGTTACAGTCTCCAGCAATAATCAAGAAACGTATATCATCAAGATTATTAATGCATGTCTCCAGCTGGAAAATTATTTCAGAGCCAGTAATATCCCTAGCAATGTAGTGTAGTTCCTATATCCCTGACAGGCTCTTGGCTTGGAATAATATACACAACAGATTTGACATATGACTGAGGTCAGAATGTCTCTATCGAGTACATTAAACTTAATTACTTGTGTGTGCCAGCTAACTCAGAAGTCACTAGAAACTTCTTGAATAAACAAGAAGGGATTAGTTTCTGACCACTGCATAAACACATGACAACTTTATTTCCCTTAGAGTCGGAACGATATCTTCAGAGTCGTTGAAACAATAGATTACAGTTTCACTCAGTCAACCGTGCATGCTTCGTTTCTACAGAGTCGCATAGAAATAGGGAGACGGGCGTTTCAATAAAATGGTTTATTGAACAGTCTTATTTCTCATGCAAGAGATGAGGATTGCTAAAATCGTACGACAGAATGCAAAGTATAATATGTACAGCGTTAGTAGTAAGATAAAATAATACTGCAATAGCAAGGTCTGTAGATATGACATATATAAAAATACATACATAAATAACAAAGGCTAAAATACTCAACTGCTGCTTCTAAAATATTCCTACCCCAGTGTACCTAACCTGAGAGTAGTACGAGGGAAGAAGTAGGTGCTGATTAGCTATTGTTTACTTTAGTTGTGCAAGAGTTGCCAAACGTTTCTCTAGGTTCTAAACAGCCCCATACCTTAGAATGAGAGCGATTGGATATTTTTTTCCCAGGACTCGATCTCTAACACCTAGCAAGCGGAGTCAGAAACACTGGAGCTAGATTCTCGGCAAGGAAGATGACAGCGTCTGGTCAGTGCGTCAATTGGGGAGTTGACTTCCTTCGGGACTTGCAGTGGCAAGCCGCGTCGTGCAAGTAGGTAGCCGAACCGCACCATGCCTTGCCATAGCAAGTGAAGGTATATTTATACCTTAAAGGTGTTTAGGAATGTCAGTATTGACATTCAAGTCGGGCATAAGAACATCATGAATGAACCCCTAAGGAATAGATAGTCCAATTGGTCGCACACTGCTCATTGCACGCAGGTGCGTAACCAAGGGCTCAACAGCCCCACTGGCTCAAGGGAGCCTGAATATAAACGAAAATCCAATTGGTCGCACACTGCTTGTCCTACCAGCATGTTACCCCAAAGCATTGTGGTCCATGAAGTACACGTGTCCAGGGATGGCCAACGCGACAGTGATTTTAGCTCAAGACTCTGGCAGAGGTGTACCCGCTGATGCTTACTTCAAGGACCACAATGCTTTGGGGTAACACACTGGTAGGACAAGCAGTGTGCAACCAATTGGACTTTCGTTTATATTCAGGCTCCCTTGAGCCGGTGGGGCTGACGAGCCCTTGGTTACGCACCTGCGTGCCACGAGCGGTACCGGACCTGAGAATATTTTTCGGCAGCCTACGCAGCGACCCTACATACATGCCTATTCCCTGCTGACGAGAGGCAACAACCTCGAAACACGTGTCCAGGGATGGCCAACGCGACAGTGATTTTTGCTCAAGACTCTGGCAGAGGTGTAACCACTGATGCTTACTTCATGGACCACAATGCTTTGGGGCAACACGCTGGTAGGACAAGCAGTGTGCGACCAATTGGACTTTTGTTTATATTCAGGCTCCCTTGAGCCGGTGGGGCTGACAATCCCTTGGATATGCACCTGCGTGCCACGAGCGGTACCGAACCTGAGAATCTTTTTCGGCAGCCTACGCAGCGACCCTACATACATACCTATTCCCTGCTGAAGAGAGGTAACAACCTCGAAACAAGTGCCCAGGGATGGCCAACGCGACAGTGATTTTTGCTCAAGACTCTGGCAGAGGTGTACCCACTGATGCTTACTTCATGGACCACATTCCTTTGGGGTAACACACTGGTAGGGCAAGCAGTGTGCGAACAATTGGACTTTCCCTAAGGAATAGATGTTCATGCATAATAAATAAGTTCTTGAAAAAATAAATATCCAGGCAAGGGGAAGTCCTAAAGGCTTAAGAGTTTGGTTTTCCAAGAACTCGTTGTGACGAGGAGGATCAGATGTAATAGACCATGCCTGTATTTGGTTGGCATGAGCAATGCCTAAATAAGAGCTGGATTTCTGAGCCTAAATAAGGGCAAAGTGAATTGTACCTATATAAGGGCATTAAACAGGAAATCTATATACGGTTTCTAAATTGACACACAACTTCAGAACAACTATAAACATTGTAAATGTGGCATGTATGACCATAAACTGATGTGATGCTAATACCTGGTATGTTGCAAGAATCAATGTCTACATATTTATTAATCCCAGGTACGTTAGTTTTTACACTATTATTAATACCCCCATAAGGGCATCCTACTCTCTTTGAAAGTGTGCTACTGCTAAAACTTGAAACCACTGTTTCACAGGTTTCAAACACCATGTCTACAGTAAAATATATAGATCACATTTATTTTACAAAGAACATCAGTCAGGGGCAGTTAATTTTGACTGTATTGCATTATGATCTATGATCAAATGCTAACTGGATTTGGTTCACAGAACCTAAAGTTTAGCTGCATAAATGAGTGCTCAGGACTTTTAGATATTATGCCCGATGTGTGCATGCTAAGAGTAATTTAGCTTGGGAACAGGACTAGCAATAAAACTCATTGGCTATGTTGGAAGTGTTTCCGGGTCCCTACTCTAAATTGAAATAGAAGTAAGAAAACGGTTGCACTGCTTCACCACTGTGTATTTGCCTATTATAAGATGTAAATTCAAGCATTTTTCCACTGTACATATTCCATTTCGAATACTCAGCTGACACTCATTCAATACATTATTTTCATTGGGCCATGTTAGTATCCTATGGTGTAGGACTCTTCCGAAGATCTTAACTAAGCATGGGCGAATTTTGCGAATCTCGCGTTCGTGAATTTTGCGGATTTGCGAACTCGCAATCCGCAAAATCCGCAAATTCTCGCGAATTTGCGGATTTTTTTTTGTGTTCTCGCGGGTTTCTGCCAGTTCGCGAGGGGTTTTGTACAATTTCGCAAACTCGAACTTACCTGTCGGGTCGCAAGTTTTGCGAACTTGTTGTTTCTACGTGTCCAGCCTGTTTGGGACACTCTTCTTCATCACTGCCACCCTCTGTCACCACTGCCACTCTCTGACTACTCATGCCACCCTCTGGCCCACCCATGCCACCCTCTGTTTCATCACAGCACCCTCTGGTTGTCCAGTGTACATTATTGTGGCAAAGCAAAGCACACCTTCCCTGCCTCAAGTGACCTGAATTAATTTGGGGCTGATTAATGTGTCACAGAATATTTTTTTTAGCTGGCACCTGCTTCCTTAGTGCTTCCAGATTAGTAATCTTTTGCACTTTGCTAAGTGCTTTCATTGTTGCAAAATTAGTTACAACACCTGCCCTGCCCCAACTGACAATAATGAATTAGAGGCTGATTAATGTGTCACTGGATTTGAACTTCCAGCCTGGCTCCTGCTTGTCTCCCTTAGCTGTAATTCAGGACCTTTGTGGCATATGTGTAACTATTCTGAGGGTCAGAGCAGGGTCACATAATAGTTGCAAGTAGGCAACTGAACACTGGAGGGGCCCCTCAGGAAGCACTACAGGAAATGGCTACTAATGATGAGCTTGAACTTTTGAACCTGGTAAGTAGTTTCAGTTTTGCTAAGATCGTATTTCTGCAATTTAGCGCTTATACGCGGGGCGCGAAGTTGAACTGGGAAGCCGCGAACTCACGCGAACAGTGCGAGCAAGCCATAAAATCCGCTGCTCGCGGATTTGCGGATTTTGCGGGAAATTCACGAATCTCGCAGATTGCGAATTTACCGAAAATCCGCAAAATCCGCGAGCGGAACGGATTTTCCGCCCATACTTAATCTTAACAGGGATGTCTATCGGGATGATCATTTTTAGGCTGATAGTGACCCTCCAAGACATACAGAATCGGAGCCCTCCACGCCAGATGGTGCAAAGACATTATGGCAGAACTGCAAGGTGGTTTTAAAGCCATGGATGCACATTTCAAAACACTGTCTACTCAATTGGAGGATATGCATGGACACAAAGACTAGTATGGGACTCACATTGAGTTTGCTGAGCACCGAGTATCAGAGATATTGGATTCTCAAACTGCAGTTGGAGCGCACTAAGCGACTCCACAAAACAATTGCTACCAAGGCTGAGGATTTGGATGCACGATCCCACCAGAATAATATTTGCATAGCCGGAGTGTCTAAGTCCACCAAAACAGGTCCCATGAGTGTGTATCTGGAGCGCCTGCTGAAAGAGCTGTTTAGTAGCCATGCTTTCTTGCCAATGATTGTAGTAGAGCGTGCCCATTCATCGCCAGCACCTAAAATTGCTCCTAGTATTGTATTGCTTTTTTTTGTATGATTACTTAAAATCTTTTGCAACAGTGATTGCATAAAAAGACAATAAATATAAAAATATAAAACACAATATAAATTGTGCCATAAAATAATGCCATATAAAAGTTTGAGGTGTTGTAGCGTTTATTGCCAAGCGAGGTTAGCAGTTGCCCGAGATGATGGGTCAAGAGCATTTTATAGGTCAAGTACAGGGTGGAATGACACTACGCAAGGCCAAGGCTTTGCAGTGCGCGGACATGCAGTGTTGTGGTGTTCAACCATGCATGGAGTTAAGTTATATATGCATGAGTGTCAAGGTTAATGTTGTGGTGGTGGGCCTCAGCAAGGTCTACCAGTGCTAGGGGTTCGCCCTTCTCTGCACAAGTCCTCAGACCAATAGGATAGAAGTTGGCACGGAAACTGTAATTGAAACAAAAGCTTTATTAAACCTCATGAGGTGGAACTACATTCACACAACGCCCGTTCGGCAATGTATGAAGTAGCACTTTGAATGGAAGGAGCTTATTCCTTTTATAACCATACAGGGGCTCAAAAGAAGGCGATACAGGTACAAAATGTAATTTTTAGGTACATATAAGGTCATACAGAACATGCGCAATCAACAAGTAGGTTGAGCTAACAGTGGCTAATTCTGGTAAACACATCCTGATATTTACAGACTAGAAGCAGCTGCATGGACAGCTGCAAGCTCGACTGAGCATGTGTGAAGCAGAAGACAATAAATATAGCCCATCTCTAGGCAGATTTAAAGAGCAGGCAACAGCAAGGTACAACAGAGCACATGGCAAGCACGTGGTAGCACATGGCAGACAAGTTCGCTACCAGTAATACAAAATGGTTTCCACAAAACAGAAAAGATAGCCTCTGAATACAGGATGGCTTCTGCTAATGCTAACCAAATCGCTACCAAATTACAACAGACCACCTTTTTAGCATCAGCTGAAGACATTTGTTCATCTGGGATAATCTAGATATGCATCCTGTACATCGATGCTCATCAGTTCAGTGACCTCTTTATTGAGCCCTTGTTGGGTTTTAGTTTCTGCAACATTTCTCTTGGCAGGTGTACAAGCAGTGATGCAAATAGAGCACAGCATGGTACCACATTGTATACATATGCAGCATGTAAACAGTATCACCAGTAGTATACATAAAAAAGTCAGTAGCTTCCAGCCCCAAGTAATAAGGAGTGTCCACAACCAGTTCGAAAAAGTCCATGTACCAGTTTCTGGGTGAATCTCTGCAGTATTCCTATGCAGTTTAGAGACTGCATCATATACTGTAGGCAAGTGATCGGGAATGAAAACACAACAGCTGCTGCCAATGATGCGACATCAACCACCTCGATCAGCCAAAATCACATCCAGTACCATACGATTTTGGAATGCTACAATCCTCGCAATTTGCAGCTCCTCTGTAATGTTCCCAAGTGCCATAGCTGTCTGATTGGTAACAGCTTCCACAACACTAATCAATCGTCTTGTCTTTCTGCTGTTCAATGCAGCACCAACAAAGAAAAGTAAGCCTAAGTTAAAATTGACATATTGTTGCAAAACGTGTCAGTCTGGTCCACTTCATCCATACTTATTGTCCTCCTATTTCTGTTCTTGGAAATGTCATTGTATAATTTGAGATCAAGGTCATTTGACGCAGGTGCCAAAAACACAGGGGGCAATAGAAAGGACACGTAGCATACCCCTGACCACCCAACAGGTAGTTGATAATATCCCTTATTTCCGCACACAAAGTAAGTATTATGTGAAGACATACGACTGCTGTTATTAGCATCTTTAATGGTTGGAAATACAGTACATTCACTTCTCCCCACTGGAATTCTCCAAAAACTACTAATACATGAGTCTGCTTTAGCTCTAGTCACAGAAAATACAAAAGGTCCATTGTTCTTTATAATCCTCGTATTTGTAAAAATATGTGGCCTGGACACATTGTCAGGTTGGTACTCCTCCCATTCCCATTTAGTTCCTCTAGCTTGAGGGTAACCATTCTCATCAGGATAACACTCAATATTGAGATGATAATTAATCTGTCCTTCTGTCATCTCTGTAATGTTGGCCCTTTCAGAGGCAAACAAAAGCGCAAAACAGTCTTGGCAAGAACCATTATGTGAGAATGGAAGAGGAATAAAAGGTGTTCCTCCTTTCTTTTGGTGCGCAGGAATTATCCCACACAACCAACAGTTGGTAGTATTCGAGGCATTATGTGTATTATGCAACATCTGGATGAACGTATTGTTTAGGTAGGATTGTCCGTGCTTCTGCTCATGGTAGGGAAGCGTAAAATAATGGTGCTGGACAGGTACTGGATTAGTGCCGATCAAAAGCTCTCGAGCAGGTGCCACCTTCTCAACATACCAAGTTATCGCTGCTATAACCACCATAGCACCAACAAACCCTACTGCACAAATTATCTTCTTGTTGCAGATCTTAGCAACTATTGATCTTTCAATGGACTTGATCATTTTGACGTCCAAAAAACAAGAGTTGGAGCTCTTATCACTGGTCAGCAGTTGATTTTTTCACCGAGGGTCAAGACGGGTGTCACTTCGAAGGACTGATCCTCCCCCCTTGCCACATCGGCACTCCGTTTCACCAACCCAGGGTGGTAGCTCAACCAGTCCTTTTCGACAATGCAGGCTCTTTCCGTGGTCTCAATTGGTATGGCGATGCTCGAGAAATCGTGTGGTACGGGTAGACTTCCTTAGATTCGTCAGGTGGGATGGCTTGGGTTTTCTCTGTATCCAGAATCTCTCGATGGTCGGTCGGCACAGCAGGTTCTACCAAGGTAGGCGACACACGCTTGCAGTGTGTCCTAAGGATCCAGTTCTTTCTGTTCGTCACCTAAACTGCTGTCCTCGTAGCCTAAAGCACATGCTCTGGTCCTCGCCACCTCGGCTCCAAGCTGTTCGATCTCTCGAAAACTCTGACCATAACGTGGTCGCCAGGTCAGAAATCGTGGGCCTCGCCTGTAGATCTGTCAGGAAAAGCTTCCCGAACCTGTTGATGGATAGAGATCAAACTGTTGGTTAACTGTGCCAAATAATCTTTTATCAGAAGACAAGGTACATCATGTGTGGGGCGTGGCTTAGGAACTCCCCAAATATTCATCGGTCTCCCAAATACCACTTCATATGGTGTAAGCCCAGATCGTGAGTGTGGCACCGATCTTATGGACAACAATGCCAAAGGTAGTGCAACTGGCCATTTCAGAGACGTGGAAGCCAGTATTTTCGCTAATTTCAGTTTCAGTGTAGAGTTTTACCTTTCCACTAGCCCTGCTGATTGCGAGTAGAAGACTGCATGGAATTTCTGTTTCACCCCTAATGCTATCAGGACATGCTCAACAACTTGCCCAATAAAGTAAGGTCAGTTGTCACTCCATAAAAGTTTACAAACACAGGGGAAAACTCCTTCAGAAGCACCTTCACTGTACTGAGAGCTGTATTATTCTTTGTAGGGTATGCCTCTATCCATTTACTGAAGGCACATACCACCACTAGGACATACTTCTAGTTATTGCAGCGTTCAAGTTGGATATAATCCATCTGCAAAACTTCAAATGGGGCAGTCGGTGTAGCAAACCCTCCTGTAGGAGTCTGTGTCCCTTTACCAGGATTATACTGCCAACAGATCAAACAAGACTGTACTACTCTTTTAGCTGTGCTGGCAAATTCAGTATGCTCCCAAACATGCGTAAGCAATTTCGTTATCGCTAGAGCTCCAACATGTACCAGCCTATGTGCCATTTGAACCATAGTCTATAAATAGGCTGCTGGCAGTTTCCATTTATCCATCTCTTTGTTGCACCACCAACCCTCATCGTCCAATATTCCCTCTTTAGTCCATTGCTCAAGTTCTGCTACAGAAGCAATTCTCTGTATGTCTAGTACTTCTTGTCTAGCTTCATGCCATCGCTCAGCTTGTGACTTCACTACGTACATGGATGTAGTTCTTTGTTGCATCGCACTCACACAAGCTGCGCGATCTGCAAAGGCGTTGCCTCGACCTATCTTATCAGTTACCTTCTTGTGTGCACTACACTTCACAATAGCTATCTTCTTTGGATATGTAAGTACAGTCAAGAGATTATGCACTAGTTCTCTGTGCATTATTTGCATCCCGTGGGACGTAAGAAAAACTATTTTCTTCCAATGTAAGCCAAAATCATGGGCCACTCCTAAAGCATAGTGGCTATCTGTATAGATGTTCACACGAAAGTCAGTGCTAAATTCACACTCTTGTGTCAAAGCTATTAGCTCAGCTGCTTGAGCCGACTTCTGTGGTATGCGAGCTGTCTCCACTACAGTCTCAAGTGTCGTAATTGCATATGCAGCTGAGGTTGTGCCATCTGGTAACTTCATACAAAAACAACAATGGTCCCAGGCAGGGAAAAAGAATAGTAGCCAAATAAATATAGACCCAGTCAGTTCTATATTGCCAGAGACATGTCCAGCCGGACAGAGGTCTCCGAAGTGTTCACTTGAATAGAAGTTTTAAAACACAAAAATGACACCTTCAGCAATTCACGTGCGTGGGGCACAAGCCTGTACCCAACCAAAAATATGTTCTCAGTCACTCTATCACATGCCTGCGAACACTTTAATGTAAACATCACTCGCTGTTTCCGCTCCGGAGATAGGCGTTTTCAGTATAACCATAGCACTATGGCACCATGTTCTGTAATTGGTTAAACTAAATACATGTTTGTTTTCCCCCCATTTTCCTTCTTAGGCTAAAGAGGCTTATATTCTAAGGCAACTATTGTTTTGTCCTGATGATGGATCCCATCATTTAGTAGGGGGTCCGAAACGCCGTCGACTGTTTGAGTACCATATACCTGTAAAAAGAACTAATATACAATGCTATGTAATGGTACCTCTAAGAATCTCTCTACATAATTGCATTTCTACAGAGATTGCCGCTCTTGCCTTGCAAGCCCTTTCTGTGTGTTGTATGTGTTTATGTTTTGTCGTGGTTGGGTACAGGCTTGTGCCCCACGCACGTGAATTGCTGAAGGTGTCATTTTTGTGTTTTAAAACTTCTATTCAAGTAAACACTTCGGAGACCTCTGTCCGGCTGGACATGCCTCTGGCAATATAGAACTGACTGGGTCTATATTTATTTGGCTACTATTATTTTTCCCTGCCTGGGACCATTGTTGTTTTTGTACGAATATGTTCCCCGAGGTCCCTCGCTGATACTATTGGGGTCCCTTGTTGTTTAAAATAGTCTGGTAACTTCAAACAGGACCCATCAACCCACAGTTCCCCATCCACATCTGAAAGGGGTGTATCTTGCAAGCCGATGCGACCCTTTGTCTGTTCTTCAATAAGGAATATACAATCATGCGGTTCATTTGACTGAGACTGAGTCGCCGGATATGGTAACAAAGTAGCTGGGTTCAGAGTCGCACACCTCTTCAGGGTAATGTGAGGAGCCAAAAGTGTTAATTCGTATCCTGTCAAACGAGCACTAGTTATGTGTTGTGTCTTAGTCTGATTAAAATGTGCGTCTACTGCATGGGGTACTAACACCAACAGTTTATGTGACAAAACTATCCCTTCACTCTGACGTATGGACACAGCTGTTGCTGCAACTGAACCACCCAGGCAATGCACGAGCAACAGGATCAAATACTGCTGAAAAATTTGCACAGGGACGCTGCTTATCACCGTGTGTTTGTACCAAAACCGATAATGCACACCCATCTTTCTCTTGTACATAGAGTGTAAAAGGCTTTGTGTAATCTGGAATACCTAACACTCGTGCAAAACAAAGAGCTTACCGTAACTGTTGAAAAGCTTTCTGACATTCATCTGTCCATGGAAGGGGCTTTGGAGTGTCTTTTGTCAAAAGCGCTAGCAGAGGTTTAACAATGTGTGAAAACCCTAATATCCATTGCCTATTGCCGCTCGTAGCTGAGTAAAGAGACTGCGACTTTGCCATTCTTGTTTCCTTGCCTGTCGAGCATTGAGGAAAGGTGACATCATTTTCCAGGAGGGAGTGAGGCTGTTCTAACAGGGGCCAGGACTGCGAGACCCAGGGTTCTGCGCAGGATCACCACAGCGCACCTGGAGTCCCTTCCTGCCCCCTGCTCCTCCCTGATTGCCTGCCTTCATAACCTCTCGCGGCCCCCGCTTCGCGGGAGCCGCTCGTAGCTGAGTAAAGAGACTGCGACTTTGCCATTCTTGTTTCCTTGCCTGCCGAGCATTGAGGAAAGGTGACATCATTTTCCAGGAGGGAGCGAGGCTGTTCTAACAGGGGCCGGGACTGCGAGACCCAGGGTTCCGTGCAGGATCATCGCAGCGCACCTGGAGTCTCTTCCCGCCCCCTGCTCCTCCCTGATTGCCTGCCTGCCTTCATAATCTCTCGCGGCCCCCGCTTCGCGGGGGCCGCTCGTAGCTGAGTAAAGAGACTGCGACTTTGCCATTCTTGTTTCCTTGCCTGCCGAGCATTGAGGAAAGGTGACATCATTTTCCAGGAGGGAGTGAGGCTGTTCTAACAGGGGCCGGGACTGCGAGACCCAGGGTTCCGCGCAGGATCACCGCAGCGCACCTGGAGTCTCTTCCCACCCCCTGCTCCTCCCTGATTGCCTGCCTGTCTGCCTTCATAACCTCTCGCGGCCCCCTCTCCGCAGTAGCCGCTCGTAGCTGAGTAAAGAGACTGCGACTTTGCCATTCTTGTTTCCTTGCCTGTCGAGCATTGAGGAAAGGTGACATCATTTTCCAGGAGGGAGTGAGGCTGTTCTAACAGGGGCCAGGACTGCGAGACCCAGGGTTCTGCGCAGGATCACCACAGCGCACCTGGAGTCCCTTCCTGCCCCCTGCTCCTCCCTGATTGCCTGCCTTCATAACCTCTCGCGGCCCCCGCTTCGTGGGAGCCGCTCGTAGCTGAGTAAAGAGACTGCGACTTTGCCATTCTTGTTTCCTTGCCTGCCGAGCATTGAGGAAAGGTGACATCATTTTCCAGGAGGGAGCGAGGCTGTTCTAACAGGGGCCGGGACTGCGAGACCCAGGGTTCCGTGCAGGATCATCGCAGCGCACCTGGAGTCTCTTCCCGCCCCCTGCTCCTCCCTGATTGCCTGCCTGCCTTCATAATCTCTCGCGGCCCCCGCTTCGCGGGGGCCGGTCGTAGCTGAGTAAAGAGACTGCGACTTTGCCATTCTTGTTTCCTTGCCTGCCGAGCATTGAGGAAAGGTGACATCATTTTCCAGGAGGGAGTGAGGCTGTTCTAACAGGGGCCGGGACTGCGAGACCCAGGGTTCCGTGCAGGATCACCGCAGCGCACCTGGAGTCTCTTCCCACCCCCTGCTCCTCCCTGATTGCCTGCCTGTCTGCCTTCATAACCTCTCGCGGCCCCCTCTTCGCAGTAGCCGCTCGTAGCTGAGTAAAGAGACTGCGACTTTGCCATTCTTGTTTCCTTGCCTGCCGAGCATTGAGGAAAGGTGACATCATTTTCCAGGAGGGAGTGAGGCTGTTCTAACAGGGGCCGGGTCTGCGAGACCCAGGGTTCCGTGCAGGATCACCGCAGCGCACCTGGAGTCTCTTCCCACCCCCTGCTCCTCCCTGATTGCCTGCCTGTCTGCCTTCATAACCTCTCGCGGCCCCCTCTTCGCAGTAGCCACTCGTAGCTGAGTAAAGAGACTGCGACTTTGCCATTCTTGTTTCCTTGCCTGCCGAGCATTGAGGAAAGGTGACATCATTTTCCAGGAGGGAGTGAGGCTGTTCTAACAGGGGCCGGGACTGCAAGACCCAGGGTTCTGCGCAGGATCACCGCAGCGCACCTGGAGTCTCTTCCCGCCCCCTGCTCCTCCTACAAAAACGTACCACTGACGCATAGCGGGACACGTGTGCGGGACGCCGGACGAAGCCCGGACTAAGGGCGGACAGTCTTAGACAGTCCGAGACAGGCCGTGACTGGACTGGGCATGTCATACTGTCCCTGCTGAATACGACTTGCCCGGCTGCAGTAAGACTGTTTACCCTTGAACATATTCTCATCCTGGTTTCATTTGTATCGTATTTCCTGTGCCCCTTTATATTTTTTGCACGCTAAATTGTGGGTCTTCTATTAAAATAATCGAGGATGCCAAAAAAGATCCCAGTTGCGGGGGGAAATACTATGGACAATTATATGGTACATGTAGTATCAAAGATCAATAATGAAAGGAGACAATCATTAGGCCTAAGTCAATCCCCCAATCTATCTCCCTTAAGCCCACCTCCAAATTCACCATGGATAGATATACCATCTCAGGATGTGGGAAATGAAATCCCAGATACAGACACACATGACAGTGGGACTTTAAATCAGAGCGTTCTTATAGAACTTGGTCATGACCTAGCCCAGGATAATGATTCTGATTCCCAGATAGATAATATAGAACAAGATCCCCCTGTGCAGGAGGGTGAGCAGGTAAATATTGATGATGTAGACCCCCCTGTTCAAGTCCCAGTTACACGGGCATTTAGAAAGTGTAGAAAACCACAAATACATCGTGGTGGATCTCACTCTGGGAGGAAGAGGGCTGTGTCGCCACCGAAAATTAAGGAAAAAAATAGGGGGAAAGGAGAAGATGTTGTGAAGCAAACTGTGGATGAAAAGCTCATATCCAGGATAGCTGAATTGATTGATCTCAAATTTAAAGCTCTAATTAAACCAGTAGTGGCTAAATTAGATAAGCTATCTGCTGACGTAAAGAAACTAGGCGCGGATCAGAAAAAGATAGCGGAAGAGGTGTTAAATATATCAATCATAGTCACAAATTTAGCTGCCCCTACAAAAGAGCCCCTCGAGTTAGGAACGGAGGGAGGCACAAATAATATTAATATACATGCAAACCCCAGGTAGCAGACCCCAATAACAGAGATTAATCACTCACTGACAAGAGAGGTTCAGCCCCTAAACCCTCCAGTATCGACTGTACTAGGTGTAGAAGAAGATACATTACACTTTATAGAAGATGCTTCACCACTAGTGCTGGTATTGGCAAATGCCCCCCCATTAGCAACAGGTCAACTAGAATCCCCCACATCACTGACAAGTAAGGCCCTGCATTGGTTGTCTGGCAATATGCAGTTGGCCCCTTGGGGGAAACAACAGCTAGCAGGAGACATTAAATCAGCCAGAAGGGTATCCTGGATAGGGCAAAATCCCAAAAAATTTAAAGGTGACGGTATAGTTATAAATTTCGTAAACTCCGCCGTATTACCAAATGTTCTACCAAACATCCTTCCGCCACAGCGCAGGAGAGGTACCATCGTCCCCCTCACCTTAGAATTTTTTGGTAAAAAACAGCAAAGTATGACATACCCCAAGCCAAATTATACCCACACTAGGCTAATATGGCCAGGAACAACAAATGGCTGGGGCCATGACGCCCTAACTAACAACTGGGGGTATAGTTTGGACAGATGGGATCGTCCAAAACAGATACACCAACAAGAACATCAATACCCTAGCCACTTTAATAACCGGTTTAACATCCCTATTTCCAACAGGTTTGATGTCTTTTATGATGAGGGGGGGTTGGAAGGGGTGGAATGACTACCTGATACACTATTAAACCCTGCCCACAACGATTGTCTGCAAGGAGATGCAGGATTAGGAATAGACATCCAAGTCCATGAATTGCAAGGTAGTAACGCTGTGATGTTGGGTTCAGACAACTGATTCAACTAGTTCACACAATGTTATAAATCCTGTCCCTAGTCTAGCTCCTACTAGGTATAATCCTGCGGAAGCGCGGGTATGCTGCAGTATAGGTCCAATGCCCCCTATTTCAGATGAACATGAGAATGTTGACATAACACAATGTGAAACACAAATATGTAATGAAAGTTTAATATCTTGGAACATACTTGACAACCTTGACAAATTGAGTGATAATGGCTGGCTATCTTTTGCTAAGGAATATGCGATAATATGTCTCCAAGAAACCTGGGTGGTGGAAAAAAACGTACATATTGAGGGCTACCAAAGTTTTTTAATCCCTGCAGTTCCATGAGCTAGTGGTAGAGCAAAAGGGGGTTTGGCAATTTTTGTTAATTTAACTCTTATATGCCATAAAGTAGAACACTACTCTGGTAACAGAAATATTCAGGCTTTAGAGCTCAAGAGGGGTAAAACAAAGCTCATATTGATCAACTTTTATAACGCAGTGAATCAGTCTGGTGATTGTAATATTGAGTTTTTACGTGAATTTCTAAGGGAAAACGTTGGATGAGTGCCTCGCCAAAAAATAATAGTAGGTGACTTTAACATACATCTATGTGGGAACCCTAGCATGACAACTGTTGGTCAACTGGGATGTAATAGTATGGAAAGAATTCATTTTGATCACTCGCGGCGTGGAACAGAACTAAACGCGCTAATGAATGAAAATAATTTCTTCACAGCAATGTCCACCGTATCGGATCGAACTCTCTTCCCTATTCCCACATTTAAAGGCCATGCAACAGGAACATACATAGATCATATTTTACTATCGGCAGATTTTGTTAATATTGTTCAGGACTTCTCCATTCAATTGAGCATTTATAGCGACCACAACCCCATATGCATTAAAATGGGTGTGAATAAATTTGAAAAACGCAATCCGCGTTCATCACCACCCCCTTTTTCTGAATCACGTGTGGATCGTGGTTCTATAAAATGTATTAACGGAAAGCGACGCTTAAAATGGTCAATGGTGGATTGTGAAAACTTTTATTCCTCTATTAATAATATGTGTAGCCTTGAATTATCAGTATGCACATCTCCTGTATCAGCGCCACAACAAATCTTAGCATCTTTTAAGGAGGTTGCCAAAAATGTAGAGTCACTGTTAACGGTACCAATCAAAGGAAAAGTAAATCCAAATAATAACCCAAAATGGTTTGATAGTGATTGTTCCAAGGCCAGTCGCGAGCTTAAGAAAGCACTAAAAATAAAACCTAGAGATTCAATGCTTATTAAGGATATGCGGTCTAGGTATAAGAAGTCCCTCGCTAACCGCAAGAGAGTGGTAAAAAAAAGCGTATGGGAGACATTGTTAGATCCTGAAACACTGAAAAACAGCTCAAAGTTTTGGGACATTATTAACAAACCTTTATTTGATCTTTCTAGTAATCCCAATGTGGGTACTAACATCCCAGAGGAAGAATGGATTAACCATTTTAGCTCTATTTTTAAAAATAATGAGTTGCAGGCTGAACACATTCTAATTGATCTTAGAGAAAATGTGTTGCTCTTCTCAATTGATGAGGTAGTAAAGGGAATCGAAGGGCTGTCAAATAATAAGGCCCCAGGGCCGGATGGTCTTCCACCAGATCTTTTTAAATCTCGTATAGCACTTTGGGCACCAGTTCTCACAGCGGTACTTAACGCGGCTGTGTCCTGTGGATGTCCAAAGTCATGGTGGGTATCTACCATCGTGCCCGTGTTCAAGAAAGGAGACTGTAATAGCCCCCTCTGCTATAGGCCAATATCGTTTATAAACTCTGTTGCCAAAGTTGTGGGAGGAGTAATTTTGAACAGATTGGTCACATGGTCAGAGGAAAATAAAATATTATCCCCAATCCAATATGGATTTAGGCCTGGTCACTCTACAATTTCCCAATGTTTAAATTTATACCTAATCATAGGGAAGTACACTAAGGCCCGACAAGGAACAATCCACATGGCGTTTATGGATCTTTCCTCGGCTTTCGATTGTGTGAGTCGTGGGAAGCTCTGGGACGCCATGGCGAAAATGGGTGTGGACCAGAATCTAATTAATTTGTTAGAAGATATGCATTCCGACACCAAAGCGAATGTTAGATACACACAAGATCTAAATGTGACAAAAGACTTTGGAGTGTATCGGGGTGTTCGTCAAGGATGCATTCTGGCCCCGTTCCTTTTTAATCTCTACATAAATGAATTGGAGGAGCACCTTTTAAGCACTAATACAGACTACCCGTACATTGGCCGTAAGGGACTGCCGGTTCTGCTCTATGCGGATGACGCAGTCCTTTTATCTAGAACCGCCAATGGTCTTCAAATACTACTAGATTCCTTCTTTACTTTTATGAAATCCAGAGACCTAAGCATTAATAATTCTAAATCCTACATAATGAAGGTTGGCCAGGGAAATAAAAAGCTAAATCGCTTAAATGTAAACGGAGTACAAATCCCTGTAACAAATACATTCTCCTACCTTGGAGTCCTATTCGACAGTCAACTGAATTGGGGACCCGTGATTCAAAAAAAGAAGGGAGAGGTAATCAGGGCTAATGCGGCTGTATTTGATTTTTCTAGAAAGATGGGATATAGTCCAGTTGCTGCATGACTCCAACTTTACCAGGCCAAGAGTGTTACTACGGCATGCTATGGTAGTGAGATATGGGGATATGTCCCTCTGGGAGCCCTAGAGATAGTTGAAAACAATTTTTTAAAACAGTTACTAAGGGTTCCCAGGGGTACGGCAAATTTCTCTGTGCATGAGGAATTGGGGGTTCCTTTCTTATGTGGCAAAATGGCAGTAAATCCCCTATTATGTTGGCTGAACTGCTGGCTAAATGACAAAATACCACTTACCCAGCTTATACTGAGAGAAGCACTTACATGGGATAATACGCTGAAGGTTCCCTGGATAAAGTACCTGAATACATGTTTTACTGATTTAGGTCGACCTGAACTCTTCTTATTCCCTGATTCTATCACTAAACTAGATGTTATTGCGGCTAAGAAGGCTTTTATTTCTTCTAGATACCAACACAGGGAGACATGTGAATTAAGAAAAGACAGTGTACGAAATCATGTACTAATAAAAAGTACCCTGCTCCTGGAACCGTACCTAACATGGCAACTGTCTAGTTATGACCGTTTTTTATTGACAAGGTTCAGGTTTAACCTATTTAATTTACTGTTGGCTGTACCCAAGGGATCTCACCGTGGACAAGTGTTGCCGGCTTGCGGCTGCGACGATAAGTCTCCGCAAGATCTGGCACACTTTTTGTTTTTTTGTCCCTTCTATGTTATACCGAGGAAGTTATATTTTAAACCCTGCCTAAAAAAACTGAACTTTTCTCAATATAGACCAGCACTTCATTTCCTTCAGCTGCTAAGAAGTGAATATACCTTGTACATATGTAGCTTTTTAAAACTGGCAATGAAATTCAGAAATAGTATGGAAGGATAATAGTATTGATAAATGAAATGATATTTTTTTCATGCTCTTTATTTATTAACCAGAATGTCTATTGTGCCTACAACTCTTGTGTATATTTTTGTCTTGTTCAAGTTACTATTTTTAATTGGTTCCTTTTTTATAATGATAACATGTGCTAATATATGTAAAATGTAAATACTTTTATGGTTGTCAATAAGAACAACCGAATAAAGTTTCTTGACTTGACATTGCCTACAAAATGAAGGCAACCCAATGAATGCACGAACATCTTTCTGAGTGGAAAACACTGGTGTATCTAAAATTGCTTGAATGCAATCTGGTGTCAGTGCACGGCCCTCTTTAGACAGAAGGTGACCTAAGTAGGTTACCTTCGGTCTACAATATTGTAATTTCTTCCATGACACTTTATTATGGTGTGTAGCAAGAAAAGAAAGCAAAGACAAAGTACATTCTTCACACACATTGTACTACCGGTGCCCGTCTAGCTCCCTGGTCAAACACCCCTAGACATGAGAAGTCAGCGCCAAGATGCTCCGTGGAGTGTAAGTTGTGCTTTAAAAACATAAAATTACATTACATTACATTACACTGTTCAGGCGTATCGGCTGCCAACAAGATGTCATCAACATATTGTATGAGAGCCACTCCTTCAGGCAAAATGAAAGAATCAAGTTGTCTTTTCAATGCTTCACTGTATATGCTAAGACTCTCAGTGTACCCTTGAGGATCGATTATTCAAAGTGAAACCAAACAAATATCTGCTATCAGCATGAATAGGAATCGAAAAGAAAGCATTCTTCAGGTCAGTTACAGTGAATGTAGTCACTGTCAGGGGGAACCAGAGCAAGAAATGTCATTATGTAAGAAACCACAGGGTGTTGAGGTACTACAATCTTGTTAACTTCTCGCAAATCAATGGTAAATCTGTAAATCCTAGTGTCAGTATCTTTTTTCAAAATAGGAAGAATCAGACTTTTGTAAACATTTTAAGGAACTTCTTCCACAGCCCCAACTTTATTCAAATCATGGACAATGCGTGTAAGTGCTTCTTCGCCTTCTTGAGAAATTTTATTTTGAGGCTATTGTGGCAAAGAAGCGCCCTCCTTGACACTAATATGAACTGGTGGAATAACCATTTGCCCTACATCAGTATCTGAAGTAGCCCACAAAGTACTAGGGATTGAAGCTAATGCAATATCCTCTTTCACAAGACATCAGCACATTTGACCTGAGTCTGTTTACCTGACACACCCCTTGTTAACACCTGCCCTTATGGGCATTACACCCTAGAGAAAAAATAATTTCATCATCCAATATCCACCTACGTGTTAACTTCTAATCCAGGGGTCTGGAGCAATTGTCCTCACGAACCATCTCCTGCCCATTACATCATGGCCGCCATGGTTTTAATTTAAATTGTCCACAACCTAGTGACTCCTTCTCACACACACATTATTTATAAAACATCAGTGCTGTTAATTGTGTCTGGTTACATCGTAAAAACACGGATAACCAGCGCTCTTGCACTGTCAACAAACGACATGAGCTAATACATTCCTACTCTCTATTAGCGCTAAACCCGGGTTATGACCATTACAAAATGGCCACCACCTTTTCGGCGATTACCACGTGACCTGCCCCCTGGGCGATGACGCGTAATACACGCCGATCATCGCGTTTGTTTAAATAATCCCGACCGCCGAGCTCCCTCATCTACTCGAGCTCGGCGGGGACGGGTAGGTCAAGTTACCTGGATACAGGCAGGATGAGGTGAGTTAACCAACAAGCGGGACGAGCAAAGTTCCCGCTTTTGCATTCTTTAAACGAGGCGGTACAAACGCAATAGCGCTTCCAGTACAGCGGCGCCACCGCTCTATTTACCTTTGTTTACCTTAAATATCTCTCTCTAGCCTCATCTAAAGGCCCTCCCTGATATCTTGTCCCGCCGACCCTCATGTGGCTTGTAGTCCCCAACCTAATGGTGAGTAGGGAGTGCAATTTTTGTGTGTACAGCGCTAGTAAGATACCAGTGTGTGTTTCTGAGATGATATTCTATTCCCTGTCTGGTACTCACCATAAGCAATGTTTTACAGCACTCACATGTTCTCAAGGGTGCCTACAAAATGCATGAAGTCTGATAGGGTATTACACCCCTCCTATATTTTTTGCTGTTTTAACCGCTGTCCTCATTTTTGCTGTTTTTAATCACTGCTTTTAAACATCACCCTGAGACACCGTTTTCTCCCTCTTCACACAGTCTTTGAGTGTACCTGGCACATACACGCTGCTCACTCAAAGTCCTCAGGCATGCTATTGTTGTGCTCAATAGTTCACAACACCGCCTGCATGCCACTCATTCCCCACCTACTGGCATTGACTTGATATTCATTAATGACTGTTGCAAAATGTATTAATCAGTGTTGTTCCTTTTCTCTATGTCTAGGCATAGGATACTCCACAGAGGTAACACACATTACGTACATGACATAAGCATGTTCCCTCTTTTTGACACTCCTTTCACTTGTTATATGGTCCTGAAGAATCGCGGGTAACTTGTCCCGATGCGAGAAACATGTCGACCACTTATGACCTCTAGTCTTTACCAGCGTCACTCAACCTAATTGTGTTAACACCTAGTAAGCTAGTTCCACGTTTTAATTGTAGCTAGGGGACCCCCAGAATAAAGTAAATTCCGGTACCCCCAGTTACATTTTAGCTCTCAGCTTATCACTTTACATCTTCTTGCCCACACACCCCCACTTCACCATAAGGCTGTTGGAAAAAAGATCTCCGCCAAAGAGCCCCTCTTGAGGTGAGCCCGTCGGGGATTGCACCGCCTCCCCGACGAGGAGCAAACGCCGATGATGAAGCATGACATCCCTCGGGGTGTGTGAGGCAAATACATCCAACACAATGGATGCCCCAAGGTGCCACGTGTACACCTTTGGTCATGCCAGCTAAACCTCTCTCGATTCTACATAGGAACAGTACAGCATTCCCCCTCTTGCATTCCTTGTACCAGATACGGACACAAGCTGATACTGGACCTTCCACCACCCTGAGTGGTAATTGGTGTCCGTTGATCAAACGATCAGCCTTCCTCCCTGTTTCTTGATAAATACTACAATCTTGTTAACTTCTCGCAAATCAATGGTAAATCTGTAAATCCTAGTGTCAGTATCTTTTTTCAAAATAGGAAGAATCAGACTTTTGTAAACATTTTAAGGAACTTCTTCCACAGCCCCAACTTTATTCAAATCATGGACAATGCGTGTAAGTGCTTCTTCGCCTTCTTGAGAAATTTTATTTTGAGGCTATTGTGGCAAAGAAGCGCCCTCCTTGACACTAATATGAACTGGTGGAATAACCATTTGCCCTACATCAGTATCTGAAGTAGCCCACAAAGTACTAGGGATTGAAGCTAATGCAATATCCTCTTTCACAAGACAAGATCTCTCAATCATGGGGTAGTTCTCATTTAAAATAACACCTACACCTTCGGGGTAACATCGTATTGTAGCCTTGAAATGCTTGAGCATATCCAGACCCAAAATATTGTCTGGTGTGTTTGGAGAAAGGAAAAATGGACATGGAGCAGTAAACTTATCAACATGGAATGCAAGTGGTTGTGATAGCGGGCTAAGGGAAGGTGTTCCATCAAAACCTATTGATGTAATGGTTAAGCCAGACAGGGGAGCCCTTGGAACCAAGTGTTTAGATAAGGCGCATTCAAGTAACCCCTGTATCAACCAGAAACTGATCAGTAGAACCAAAAACATGTGCTGTAACATAGGGACCCTTCTGATCTACTGGAACTTCAACTGATTCCTTACCCCCATCATAGGCAATCCTATGCATAATCAAAATCTTTAAAATCAGATGGCACATAATCTGACATTTGATATTGGTTTCGTCTATCAAAAGTGTTAAACCCATTCTGTCCCCATGTATTAGCATCAAACCTAGCATGATCATCCGTGCTTCCTCTAGGCCCTAAATATCCTGAACGAGTTATTGTTTGTACCGGACCACGTGGATTCTGCTGAGCACGCAATGCTGGACAATCATAAGCACAATGTCCAAATTTCCTGCAGTACGCACACTGGTCAACAGACAAATTCAAACGAGCATACGAAAGAAAAGATGGACCATAAGATCCATGTCCACCTCTATCATTACCTCTAGAAGGCGAACAATACGCCTGAGCCGTAATAATCTTCATTTTTAATTCCTTAGTCTTTTTATCCTCATTACCCTTCGCTTCTAAATCCTGACGTTCATAATACTGAGCCATAGTCAAAAGAGAAACCGGAGAAGAGGTAGTCCATGAACTCTCACTGGCCTTTAGGTGACTAGCTATTCCTGGCAACAGGTTTGCAACATATTTGTCGACAAACAGATGCCTGCCTGTGTCATCCGTTAATGACTGGCCATTAAAATCGTGGGATGCCTCCTCAAAGCGTGTAAAGAAATCCGACACCGATTCACCTGCCTTTTGCTTACAAGATTCTAATACAGTCCAATCTATCTTTTTAGGAGGAATAATTGTTTTCAACTTTACTATTATGGCTGCGGGAAGATCTAAAATCAACTGACATGGTTTCTGTGTGGGTTCCCTTTCTCCATCTAATCATTCTAATTCTTTCCATAATGCTCCAAAAGTCGCATGATCCTCAACTTTACGTACAGTTCTCCACATCTCAGGGGGTAATATCAATCCGTAAAACAAGTCAAGTGTCATAGTGCAAGAACTAATGGCTGCCTCAACCTCCTCGTAAAAAGCTGCTGGATTTTTCCTTGGATCAGACAATGCAGTTTTAAGAGCCATAACATCCACTCTATTCCAAGGAGTATAAACCCAATTATAAACAAAATAAACCTTCGCATCAACAGAATCATTATCATCACTTGTTCCCTCGCCTCTAGGAGGAACATACAAAGGTGCGGCTTCCCGCATAGGTTTCGCATGAACTATCATAGTCTTATCTGATCCGAAGATAGAAGCTTGTGCCACGCCGGTCTGAGATGTTTGTGCAGCTGCGTTCGCTGCCTCTTTCTCCTCTCGCAAACAGACTGCCTCAACACGTAATTTAATCAAACGCCTGAGTGAGTCAGCCACCTGAGAAAAGATAAAAAGACCATCACGCATTTGCTTACAATCATTTGCTATATCAACAAGCTCCAATTCCTCAGAATGTTTCCCAAACCATTCAACAACTTCTTTGGCAGACACCTCTGTAAAATATACTTACTCCCTTTTTTTTGCCAATTCATCATGTCATCTAAAAGTTCAGAAGCAGAAGCAATAGTATGAGCGGCTTTGCGAGCAGCAGATCTAAGCTCAGACGCACGCTCAGCAGACAACATAGAACGAGTTTGTCGTGCTTTCTCCTGTTCTTTAGAAGAGTACTCATCTGACTCATGACGAGCAGAGGGAAAAATATACGGGATGGAGAACGGTCTAACAACAAGAAATCATCTTGAGGTTTACTCAGACTAGCATAGAGAGGCTGCCGAACAGCGTATTGTCCAGTTACCTGTAAATGGCGCTCCCTATCCTCTCTCTCTTTTAGTTCTTTTATTTCTTTATTTTTCATTTCTAATGCTTTCGCATTGATGTTCTTTTTCAATCAAGGCTTTTTCACGCTTCATTCGTTCATGCACTTCTTTCTCCCACATTCGTTCACAGTCAAACATATCTTGCCTAGTCTTTCGCTCAAACATACATTGTTCCAAATACTGAATCTTTCGTAAATCAAGTGACCCCTGCATAGGCCAACGCAACTCAGGATCCTTACGAGTATATTTATTCCATACCCTGCTGTACATTATAGAAGAAATACCATATTTAATATACATATCCCTATTAGGCGTCCCCTCGGGGGGGGGGTTGTGCTTTATCGAGTCTCAAACTGGTACCAGTACAAAAGCAAAACACCCTACGAAGTGTGCTAGAAACAGGCATGCCAAAAATAGTGCAGAATATGCAGTATTATACGCAAAGAAGCACTTAAGTTACTTCTAGTACGTAGTGCCGATAAAATCTATTCAAATTGTGAAAATTATCCTCATTACCTGCCTATATAAATTGCAATTCATATATCGATCCCATACAAATCCAAGTTGGCCAACACAAATTCCAAAGCTATAGCAAGCACCGCAAAAACGACCTTACCAATCCCAGGCAACAAAACCAACAGCTAGTGTTGCATAAAAACGCTTATCAATCACTTGGTGTCCAGGTTCCAACTGCCAAGTTCTCAAAATTGACCAAATGGTCTCTGCACGGCGAATCAACAGAAGAAATCTCAGTCGAGGACCGGCACCACCTGGATGGTCAGATCAGAAAGAGAGGAAAAAAGCCGTGGTTTGTCAAGACGCGCGTCTCCTCGGGCAATGATCATCCGTAGAGAGATTCCAATCCTTCATTTCAACCAATCCTTCAGGCATCCGAGTTGAAGATGAGCCCTACGTTGGGCGCCAATTTGTGGTGGTGGGCCTCAGCGAGTCCTACCAGTGCTAGGGGTTCGCCCTTCTCTGCACAAGTCCTCAGACCAATAGGGTAGAAGTTGGCACGGAAACTGTAATAGAAACAAAAGCTTTATTAAACTTCATGTGGTGGAACTACATTCACACAACATCCTTCGGCAATGTATGAAGTAGCACACTGATTGGAAGGAGCTTAGTCCTTTTCAACCCATACAGGGGCTCAAAAGAAGGCAATACATGTACAAAATTTAATTTTTAGGTACATATAAGGTCATACAGAACATGCGCAATCAACAAGTGGGTGGAGCTAACAGTGGCTAATTCTGGTAAACATATCCTGACATTTACAGACTAGAAGTAGCTGCATGGACAGCTGCAAGCTCGACTGAGAATGTGTGAAGCAGAAGACAATAAATATAGCCTTTCTCTAGACAGATTCCAAGAGCAGACAACAGCAAGGTACAACAGAGCACATGGCAAGTACGTGGTAGCACATGGCAGACAAGTTCGCTACCAGTAATACAAAATGGTTTCCACAAAATGGATAAGATAACCTCTGAATACCGGATGGCTTCTGCTAATGCTAACCCAATCGCTGCCAAATTACAACAATGTGGCAGATAGATGGTGATACTCTGACTAGGTCAATAAAGCATGATATTTGAATCACCAGTTGCATGCTGTGTGAGGTGTAGGTCTATATGGTGCATGGAAGTGCAGAAGGACCTCACCAAAGGATTATGCCAGAGATAAATAGGATGCTGGATGGGGATTCAGAACCGTGTGCTAGTCCCTAGAGTGGTGCGTCCTTCATGCATGTTAGTGTGTGCCTTGAAAAGCCAAGGTGTGCTGTGCATGAGTAAGATCATTGTAGCCAGTTCATATGGGAAGCTCCTCCAATAGATGTTGCTGCGGCTCTTAGTGAACAGCGGCTTGTATGTAGCTGACATTTGTCTCCGTTACTTGGGTTGCTTTTAAAATCCTTCATCCCCAACTTAACACCTTTGTACAGAAGGCCCACCGCAAATTCCTGGACATAAAGCGAACATTACAGAAGGTGAATGACCCGATATGCGATGCTTTACCGGGCACAGTTGCATATTCATCTAAATGGCAGAACTTAGGTTTTTGACTCCCCTACTGAAGTGATAACTTCTGGAAACAGCATCGACCTGGCTCTGCTTCCCCCACTGGGGTGGAGCAGCTGACTCCTCACCTTCACTTCGTGTGGACCTGTAAACTTTCAACAACAAAGCAATCATTTGTTTATCGTAGTTTCATTCTTTTTCCTGCTTTTCTGGTAACTGAATTGGTTACCTTCTTACTTC
The DNA here is from genome assembly GCF_964263255.1 of Lissotriton vulgaris. Lineage (NCBI taxonomy): Eukaryota > Metazoa > Chordata > Amphibia > Caudata > Salamandridae > Lissotriton > Lissotriton vulgaris. The sequence continues at coordinate 1,289,929,761 of NC_141689.1, read as the reverse complement.
AAGCAAACGGGTTGTAGGTTGTTGCTAATGTTCTCCTGTTATTTAAGAATTGGCCATGCACTATATTGCTTTCAATAATCACCTTGTTGCATTTGGCAGTATACTCTTTTATCAAACCCACGACAATTAACCGGTGGTCTCCTTTGAGTGTTGCTTCCCCCCCAAGGAAATCTCCTACTGTTTGATGGGAAAATGTTGGGATTCACCGGATACTGGTTGGGTTGTTATCCAATGTGGGTGGGGTGTGAGGGGATAATGAGTGGTTGTATGTTTGATGACAGTTTCACACAGAGCATTGATTATGCTAAAGCCCATTTTATGGCCCTTTCATACACTGTTATGCACTCACACATATATCCACGATCAAAATTACACTACCAACTAAGAATCCTGAGGTCGTAGGGTTGAAAGGTATATCATGGAATGTACAAGGACTGTCCAACCCTCGAAAAGGGCGACAGATACTATCCTACCTTGGTCAGCATGATGTCCAAATGACAGTTTTACAAGAGACGCACTAAGCCCTGAATTCTGTCAATTGGGTTTGCATCAAACTGGGTAGACAATCGTTTCTTTGCAAACTATAGCTCCTATTTAAAGGGGGGGCATCTTAGTTCAAAGAGCAATACCTTTCCAATCATATAAAAAAGTTGCAGACCCCGAGGGCCGCTATTTATTTACTGGTGGCCAGTATCCGGGGGGTGGAAAATTTACTCCAGGTGAAGGTTTATGCTCCGAATGTAGACAAAACAGACTTTTTCCCCAGTATACCTACACACATCTCCCAATTGGACATTGATACACATTGAATCCTACTTTGGACACACCGGGCTCTGGACTGCCCTGTTGCAGTACTTTCTCCTTCCTGATGTGTGGCACACCTGCAATCCTCTAGGTAAGGGATTCTCTTTTTATTCGTCCCACATGGGACATGGTCGTGTATAGATCAATGGTATCTTTCTCCTAACCTTGCACTGACTGTCCTCTCCTGTGGTCATCTTCCCAGCACTCTTTCGGCTCATTCTCCGGTACTAAAGTCTCTCTCTTTTTCCAATACCAAGCAAACTTGTACACTGTAGCATTTTCCGACAGAAGCTTTACATGATAGTGTATTTCCGCCACTCTCACTTGCTATCACATCTGCTAATAGTGCCCACCTGCTTTTCCAACCTTATTATTTAGCCCTTGCACATCTGCCACAGGTGAGCATGGGGGTGCGTGTGGCATGGAAAAGAGATCTTGGACACTCCTTGCCAGATAAGACATGGATCTACTGCTGAAAGCAAACCTGGTTTATCTTTTGCAACCATTGCCATAAGCTTTTGCACTTCAAATATATAAATAAAACATACATTACACCTGAAATTGCTAGCGAAGATGGACCACACTAAATCCCATGGTTGGCCTAAATGTGCAATGGAGTCTGCTGCAGATTTCTCTCATTTAGCATGCAACTGTGCACCAATATTAACATTTTGGGGTGAAATCTTTCGCCATCTTGCTTTAATGAGTGATTCTGAGCTGACCCCCTCCCCATTAATGGCTTTGTTAGGCTATGTTGAACCACTGAAGGCTGGAGTTCGTCGTGTGTCTGCTATCGCCTTGCTCCTGCCTAAACGGTAAGTCTAAACACTGGGGAATCCCCACAACCTCAACAATTAATGCCCGGATGAGAGATTCAATATACTGTGACACCAGCACATCTCCCTAAATTGTGCTGTTCTCTGTCATCCCCTGTGAATTTAGACTGCTTACCATAATGTCCAGGCATAAAAGCTTATAATTCCAAGGTTATCATGCTATAGCCCATCACAGCACAGTCACACTAGTGTCACCAATTGCCCCCACTGCTCCAACACCAGCCCCCACCCTTCCAGGCAACCAGGAAAGCAGCTGTTGCCCGCTAATGCCAGTTTGGCCCAGTTTACGAGTGTGAGACCTCTGTGCTTCTCGCTAAACCATTCCGCTGGCAAAGCCAATGCAGATCGAGGATGTGGCAAACTGCTATCACTGTTCAAGTCAAGCTAGAGCGTTGTAAATGCAACCATCAGCTTGGAGGTCCCTTTACCCTACAACCCATGGAAAAGCCAGGCGGGACTGAAACAAAGATCACTGTTCAATAGATATGTTGGAAACCTTATTTAAACTTCGCCTTTATTATGCTGACTACTATGAGTATAGTAGAATTCAAACAACAATTTGTTTCTTTCTGAATTTCTTTTTTATTGATAGAAACACTACCATGATTCACAGATATAAAAAAAAATAGTTGCAAAAAAGGAAAACAGTCCATTACAGTGAATTTATTTGCCTACAGATATAAACAGAAAAAACAACAATGCTACATAAATGAATTCCAAAAAAGAGGAAAAATTATATTATACATCTATATGAAAAATAAACAATTGGTGTTTATAATAGAAAATCTTAATTCATGTTTATATTTTGAGTTATCAATACATAATAATACATTCCATCATTCATCTGTCACCTCCTCCCAGGGGGAATCCCAAATTACCTTTGCTTTCTTCTGTGCTCCTACCCTTTGGGCATACAGTTCCTCTAGTTTCCTAACATGATCCATTGTCGTTATAAAGCTTTCATATAACGGAAGAATTAGGCATTTCCACCTTTGTAACATTGATAATTTAGGTACTAATGACCCAATAAAGAAGTACTGCTGCTGTTGCAACTTAAGGCAGCAGTTGGAGGGCGGGATCCCACATAGCGCCTCTTGCAAGTTAGGTTCTAATTGAATTTGAAGCTTTTTGCCTAAGAAGGCCATATTCTTGCTCCAAACATCAAATAATTTGGGACATAGAAACACTACATGTGCCCAGTTAAAGATCCCCACATCAGAGACATTTGGTGGACGAGGACAAAAACATCTGTTGCAAATGATATAGGGTATTTGAATAAAAAGCCATAAGCCTAAAGTTGGCTCCACGCATTCAAATGAATCTACCCCCAACTAGCAAAGTCAATTCTCCCCTATTGTGAATTTGGGGAAAAACTGTTAAAGCAATTGCTTTGTGAAAGTACAAATATAACCTTTTATACCAGTTTTCCAGCCCTAACAGTGTATTCACCAAATGTCCTTTACTAATGTGTTCTTTAGCTATGCTGGACGCCTGGATATAACCCAAAGATGTTTGTGAATCTGAAGATAGGAAAATGAGAGATCGAATGAAATGTTAGCATTTTCTGCCACTACCTGCTCTCAGGTTTTAATCTGCCTTGCTAATAAATATTTGCCTTGAGTATAATACCCTGCCTATTCCCATTTCTTGATAGTGCTATTTTGCAATGAGAAGCATATCAGCCCACATTCTTTCAAAGGCATCAAGAGATACGTCAAAGAAAACTGATATTCTTCTTGAAGTTGCATGAACCTTTAAATATTGCACGTGAGAATTTATACAGGAGCGTGTGGGCAGCTTCGGGACTTTCAGAAAAGCTGGTAGCGGAACTCCAGATTTAACTAGCATTTTCTGTTAATAAACTTGAAGAGGGCACCCCCTGTGGCTGAATGATGCATCCAATCAAAAAAGGCAGCTTGATAATATTTCTGCATAAAGGAAAGTGCCAGACTGCCACCCTCAACAGATAGCTGAAGTGTAGATAAATTAGTGTGGGTTTTTTCCTTTGCCATAGTAAATATTGAAGCATTTAAATGACCTCCGTAAAGAAATATTGCCTAACTGAGAACCGAAATCAAATAAAGGAAGGATTAGCATTTTGACTATCGCTACTCGTCCGATGCTGGACAATGGTAAATTGTGCCAACTAGTTAACATTGCACATGTTTTGTGAAGGATAGCAGTGTAATTTAATGTGAACACGTCTAAAAATAATCCTATTAAATGAAGATGCCCAAATATCTTATGGGGCGAGATCTTGAAAAGTTCTGTTGCATTCCCATAGGGAGAATCGAGAGTGGGCAGTGATATAAAAGCACCTTAGATTTCGACTTAATTTTGTAGCCTCCAATATCCGAAAAAAGACTGCATTCTATGGAAGCTGTTATAGATATTTCGAGCTGTACCTGCTAGGAAGTGAATAATATCATTGGCATATGATTTAAGTTTTGGAGCTGCAGGAATTGGTGGCCGAATTTCTGGGTCTTGTCTGTGGGTCATAGCCGAAGGCTCAACAAGCAGAGCAAACAATACTGATGGCAATGGACACCCCTGACACGCGCCTCTGGATATGGGAAGAGTTACTGCTGTCTGAGCATTTATCTTGATTTTTGCCTCTGGTATGGCACATCAAGAATGACCTCCCAGTCTCAGACTGACAGACTATCTCCTATCATTTAGGAAACAATTAAAGACACTACTCTTCCCTAAACTAGAGTAATCAGTAATCAATGCGGTTATCGTACCTCTCAGCACCAAACCTCAGCGCCGTGATATCCTACCCAGGATGATTGTTAGCGCTTTATAAATAAATTAAATACAAATATAAATACAAATCTCCTAATTGACCTAAACCTATCCTCTAGCCCCTTCAGCAAAACCCCCATCAACTAAAAAACAATGCGTCCTGGTCATCCTTTGACACCTACAGAGAAGATTCCATAGGCAAGATCCTGGGCACCCTGAAGCCCTCCAATCACCTCTCGGACCCTCTACCTGCTAATGCTCTAAAGGATCTTATCCCATGGCTTCTACCGCTCTGGACCAAAATCATTAACAGCTCTCTCCAACAAGGATGTATCCCAGACTCCCTCAAAGTGGGACAAGTATTGCCCATACTCAAGAAACCCACAGCTGACCCTACTAACCTTAATAATTATCGCCCTATCTCGGACATCCCTACCTTATCCAAATTTTTAGAAAAATGTGTTCACCTCCAACTGACAAAACACATCGATCACTTTGACCTCCACAACCGACACCAATCCGGCTTCCGCGCAGGCCACAGCACAGAAACAGCCATGACTCACATTATTGATGATGCACTTCAAATTCTTGACCAAAATGGTACCTGCCTCCTCATCCTTCTCGACCTGTCTTCAGCATTCGACACGGTCAAACACGAGAACTTACTCGATCTGCTGAACACCAGAATGGGTCTTTCGGGAACAGTACTCAAATGGTTCACCTCCTTCCTCCACAATCGGACTCAGAAATTCAAAATCAACAACACTTTTTCCAGCCCTGCACCAGTAACACTAGGTGTCCCACAAGGATCAGCCTTATCCCCTACACTTTTCAATCTAGTCATGGAGCCACTCACCGTACTGCTTCATGCCTCTAATGTGCAATTCCACATGTATGCTGAGAACACCCAACCCTACCTCAAACTACAATCCCCGGATGACATCAAACTTCTCAACTCAACTCTTAACCCCTTCGATGCTCATGACGGAATGGTTCCGTCATGAGCGTCGGGTGGCCTGTGCTCATGACGGAACCGTTCCTTCATGAGCCTGTTGGGTCATTAGAACCTTCAGCACAGCACGAAAATTCGTGCCGCGCTGAAGGTGTTAAGGAAACACAGACATGGTTGGCAGAGAATCATCTCAAACTTAATGCTCTAAAAACTGAGTTCTTACTAATAGCTCCCCTTGCCAAAATCCACATCGCTCAGGACTGGCTTAAACACCTCAATGCATTCAACGTCCAACCCATCATTGTAGACTCAGCAAAAACTTTAGGTATAACCCTGGACTCCAATCTCAATATGCAACGACATATCAGCAATGCAACGAAGGGAGCTAATTTCCAAATCAACACCTTGAGGAAGTTGAAACCCTTCCTTTCAGCGAACGATTTCTGAACTGCGGTCCAAGCGCTAGTTATCCCTCGGTACGATTATGGAAGCAGCACACTCTGCGGCCTCCCCCTATCTACAACCGCACCACTAAGATCTTCTATCAATGCTGCAGCAAGACTCATCACTGGATCAAAAAAACGCTCACACATCTCCCCCGACTTAAAATCTCTGAACTGGTTACCCTATGAAGCCAGAATGCACCTGAAAATTGTGTGCATTACTCATAAGGCCTTACACCACAACTCTCCTAGTTACATTGCACAGAAATTGACAATCTCAGGAGGCTCAAGAACAACAAGAAGCGCACAAACTCTCCTCCTGAAACCACAAAAATTCCACAAGTCAAAAACATACAAACGTTCCTTCTCAGGGATGGCCCCCAGGATTTGGAATGCCCTCCCTGCAGAAATAAGACTTGTCTCATCCTCTGCATCCTTCAAAAAGGAAGTCAAATCGATCCTCCTGGCTAAACTCATTTGATCTTAAACTGTGTAAATATTATTTAACTGTTTTTCTTTCCCCTGTATTACATTGTTTATGTCTTTTCATTCTATGTAAAGCGCTCTGATATCTGTAAGGATCTTGTTCGCGCTATATAAAACCTTGAAAATAAATAAATAATAAATAAGATTAGAACGGTATCCTATGCGCAGGAGAATCGTGAATATGTATTAGATGTGGATCAAGATGATGAACTAAATGATGATATTAAAAATGACCATCCATCAACTTAAGAGGTTATTTTAAAGGATCCATGTCCTGTATGAATGAAGTGTTGGAAAAAATAAATATCTGTACAGACTTCACCTCAAACTACAGGGAAATAAGGTGCAAGATAGATGAAGCTGAGGAACTATCAACTAGCGCCAAAACAATCATGCACCAAATATCTAGCGCATACAAAAGGCCACTAGATGCCTGGGGTGAATTTATAGCAGAACTCGGGGCGAAACAGGCCAAAGAACAAAAGATTGTCAAAGGTAAAACATCACGGATAATAGTCTGTAATGTAATTACACGAGAGATAAAAACCTTAAAAAGTGGAATAAACCAGACTTTGAGACAGCTCCGAAAAAACTCAAACAACGAAGGTCCGCAAAAGACGTTGCGCACCCTAAAAGCACAGCTGAGGAAAAAAACATGGGAAAGGAAAAGGTAGCTGATCGATAACCTCTGGGCAAAAATCTTATACGACTCTAAAGAAAAGAACAGCTCAAGATTCTGGAAATTAATCCACTCCCTCAAATATCCAGATCATAAGGGAATCAATTCAAACATCTTGGAATTAGTCTGGGCAAACTACTTATCATCTCATTTCAATACCGAAGACCTAGTGGGGCCTTCGCCCTGTGGCAAAGCCCAGAAAACTGGGCTGGATCAGACCCCCGATAAAACAGGCACAAACAACAAAGAACTGATCAATGCCCACACAAGGATACCATCCTCTAACAACATCGGTACATTGAACGAGGAAGCAACAACAAGACTCGTACCAATCACAAGCAGAGAGGAACCCACATACTCTGAAACAGTGGCCAGGATCAGTTCACAAATTAATAAGGGCAAACTTGAAGGTGCCCGAATGGGATCCCGCCAATAATATACAAACAAGACGCTGACTTTTGGAGTAACATCATGGCACCAGTCTTCCAGGAAATAAGGGAAACAGAAATATGTCCAAAAACCAGGAGAGGCTCAATTATAAGTCCGACTTATTAAAAGGGAGAAAGGAATAACCCTAGTAGCTATCGGCTAATAGCGCTAGTCGATATAGAGGCAAAGAACAATGCTGCTCTCGTTCTGGAGGACTTAACATCTTGGGCAAATAAAACATTACATCATTCCAGCCACCCAAACCGGATACCGCAGGGGTCAGTGTACAACGACCAATATCATGGAGCTAACCCTTTTGACAGATGCAGCAAAATCCATGAAGAGCTCATTATACCTACAGCGCCACATTTGACCACGTAGACTGGAGTAAACTCTGGCAGAAGATGGAAAGATGGGGGATACCAAGCCCACTCCTTCAGCAGTTGATTATGCTACATACTAACACCTGGGTTAGGATCAAATTAGGTTCCGGATCACACATTTCAAGGCAAATCAGCACCACCAAAGGCCTGAAACAAGGTTGTGTCCTAGCCCCAATGCTGTTTAACCTCTTCCTGGCTGATCTCCAGGGGGAACTAGAGAAAACCAAATCCCATGCCCCGCGATTAGGCGATACAACACTTTCAAACCTCCTATACACCGACGACCTGGTCCTTATCAGCCGGTCCCCTATTGGTCTCCAAAATCTTCTGGATGCAACCAGCTTATTTTCTACAAACAACTCACTAAACATCAATTTAAACAAAATAAAAGTTATGACAATGAACTACAACAAAAAAAGAAAAGTTGCCTGGTTTCTGGGCGGACAGAGGTTAGAACAGGTAGCAACCTACAAATACCTAGGTGTCCTCATTGACAGCAAAGGCACATTTAGGCCCCAACTAGAGGCAATTCGGCAGAAGGTCACGACTTTCCACTGGTCAATTAAACCCCTGAAGAGAGTTCTCCCAGACCGGTCGTTCAGCCCCCTTTTGCAGGTGATAAGGGCACGACTGCAGCCCATGCTTACGTACGACAGTGAATCCCTGCAAGGAAAAGACGCCACTATATTAGACAACACCATCAGTCACGCATACAGGGCAATATTCCAACTACCTACATATAACTCGCCCGCTCAAATTCGTCTGGAATTTGGGCTCCAGAAACAAGCGGTAGAGAGGAGGGGGGCATACATTAAAACGTGGTGAAAAATAAGAAAAGCCGGCCACGGGTCCCTTAACACCTATCTCTCCAGAGAATTATCCGCCAGAGGCAACTCACTCACAAGGAAATACCTCCAAGACTCATTGGAGATCCTGGACCTAACAAACCTCTAAGGGAGTCGTCAACCGATCTTAAAACCTTCAAAAAAAGGTAACGAAAGTAACCAAGTTGATCTCATCAATAGAGGATAAAGCCACCCTGACTAAGAGGGCCCACGGATGGGCCGTGTTGAAAGACTACAGTGCCCTGAAACCTCAGGAATATTTAAAAACGGGCCTCACGCAGTCAACTAAAAAATATATCTTAAACATGCGCCTTGGCATTATTCCCATATTACCGCACTTGGCACCTTGGAAAAGGGAAAGCTCAGCAAGCTACTGCCGACTTTGTCTATCAGGAAAAGATGACTTCATTTACATAATTTGCATTTGTTCAAAACTTATGGACATAAGATGATCCCTACTCCATGCCCTATAGAACCAGAAGGGCATAACGAGATGCTGGCAGGCTGTGATGCTGTGCTTTAACCCTGAGGAGACTCAGTTAAACTGTAGACTAACTAAATTCTTTGACATAGTGGCCAAAAGGATTATGATCCAGACAACTGGCTCACACTAAGCACTAGTCTACGCAATGCTGAGCTAAGCCCTTGGAGCACCTTTGTTTGCCTAAATTCCTATGGCTTTGAACAATATAATTACAAATTTTTATGATCTAAACAAGCAAGCCCACTTGTTTTTTATATTTTTAACTGTAACCATGATTGCTTTTTCACACATTTGTATGTTTTATATTGTTAGTTTTTATTAACTGCACAATAAATCTCTATCTATCTGAGCTAAAGGATCCATTAGGTGGAGATATATTTAATCCATATGAAATTACACATCCAAGAAGTTCAGACTGGTGAGCGCATGAACATGTTGACAAGTTCATGAAATATTGGATAAGAAAACCTCTGGGTAGAGAGGTGAGGAGTGTTTTGAGGGCAGAGTGCTCGAGACCGTAGATAGACTACAAGGTATGCCAAACACCAAATCTAGATCCTGAATTAATATTGTATCTTTTTAAAATGGGAAAGGATCCTAGGAAGGGATTGGAACGCTCTTTGAAGATATGCCAGGATCGATTACTGGAAGTTTTGGGTCCTTTAGGGAAGATTTTAGACATGACTGAAGAGGGTTATTTCAACTGGGAAAATGTGGATGTTCAGTTATTATGTTGTTGGAGACAGAGAGCAATGGTGTTATTAGGAAATGCAAACTCAGGATTGTTGGCAGAGACAAAAATCAGTTATTTTTAAGATAAGTCCAAAGTTAGGTGATTTGGCAAACATGGAGTATTGTGAGGATGCAAAAGGATTATTGTTCAGAGATGGCTTTGTAAAAAGTTTAGGAAAATATGTAGCTACTTTTACTGTGCTTGATAGAGCACAGACTAACATGAACAAGATGTTTCGTGTTTTTGGAAGGGCGGGTAAACGGGGACTGTATGCCGGTCGAGGAATACAAAGGTCCCAGTTCTATTCACAATACAACTATTGAAATAGAGGATCAGGAAGGGTTTGCAAGGATCCCGAAATGTTTTCCCTCAAAGAGGAAGATACCTAAGATATAGAGGGGGGAAGAGGAAGAAGTCAGTCAAATAGTGGAACAAAGGGTGAGTATGCTGACAATTTCTGGTTCTTCCCTCAGAAAAGTAGGTGGTCTTTTGAGGTATTTTGTAGAGGCATGGAAAAGGAGTATGCAAGATCCTTGGATTTTAAATATGGTTCAGGGATTCAAAATAGATTTTGTGGAAGAACCCTTTCAAAGTATAGAACCAAAAGAGTTACTGTTTTGCAAAGAAAATATGGATATTGTAGATTTGGAAGTAAAAGAGATGTTGGAGAAGGAAGCGATATGTATGATAAAAGACGATTTAAGAGTTTACGTGAGCACTCTTTTCTTGGTGGAAAAGAAAGAGAAAGGTTGGAGACCTGTGATAAATTTAAGGAGTCTGAACTATTCATTAGTTTACAGACATTTCAAAATGGAAGGGATTCGCTTTCTGAGAGACATGTTTCAATGAGGGGATTGGTTGGTGAAATTGGATTTAAAGGATGCTTATTTCACTGTTCCAATGAATAAGTGCAGCCAAAAATGTCTTCAGTTCAGATGGAGAGGACAATTGTACCAATTCCTTTGTCTTCCTTTTGGCCTGTCTTCGGCCCATGGTGTTTTACCAAGTTAATGAGAGTATTTGTGGATTTTTTCGGGGAGAGAGGTTTCAAGTTAATTGTTTATCTAGACAACATATTGTTGATGTCGCAGGATGCAGAGGAATTAAAAGGTCAGTTAGGATTTGTAGTGAACAGGTTGGAGGATTTAGGTTTCTTGATAAACCGGAAGAAATCAGTTTTTGTGCCAGCTCGGAGTTTGGATTTTCTGGTTTCACAATAGATAAACAGGAGGAGGTTTTGAGGTTGCTGAGGAAGAAAGTACAGATGACAAAGAAAGAAGTGCTGAGGGCTCAGAAGAAAGAGAGCATGACTTTGAGAGATTTGGCGATGATTCTCGGTTTGCTTTCTTCGTCAATTCAGGCGATTTTTTCAGGTCCCCTACATTATCGAGCATTACAGAGAGTGAAAGCGAATGCCTTGAGAAAGGGATTGTGGGATGGGGACCAAATAGTGTTAGACTTGGAGAAAAAGGAAGAACTGGAGTGGTGGATGCACAATTTGAAAGTTTGGAATGGAAGAGCACATTTTTGGTTGCCTTCCGGATGTTACTCTGGAAATGGATGAGAGCCTCTTAGGATGGGGGGCTTGTTTGGGTAATCAAGAAACAAGTGGTGCTTGGTCAGAGGAGGAGAGAACAATGCACATAAATTGTTTAGAATTGACTGCAGCTTTGTACACATTGAAGAGTTTCTTGGAGAGTTTGCAGGGTCGGACTGTGCTACTGCAGATGGGCAACATTTTGGCTGTAGCTTATATAAACCGAATGGGAGGTTGCAGGTCAAAGAATCTTTTGGATGTGGAAAAGGTGCTGTGGCTGTTTTGTCTGAAGAACAAGATAGCATTGAGCGCAGAGTATCTTCCAGGTGTAAAAAATGTGGTGGCGGATTGAAATTCAAGACATGTGAGAGATGACAGCGATTGGATGCTGGGAAAGAAATATTTCATGAAATTTCAGAAGGTTTGGGGTCTATTGGAGGTTGATCTGTTTGCGACGAGATTGACTCACCAATTGGAGAAGTTTTACAGTTGGATGCCGGATCTGGAAGAGCTGGCTATGGATGCTTTTCAGTAAGCATGGGTGAAATTTGCGAATTCGCGTTCCGCGAATTTGCAGATTTCCTCGCGAAATCGCAAAAAAATCTGCGAATTCACAATTTTCCCCGCTAAATCACAGATTTTTTTGCGATTTGCCCTGGAGTACTTTCTACTGGCTAATCCAGTAAGTGTTCCCTCATTGGGTAAATGTATAGTGCTTTTACTACACTGCAGCTGCGTAAAGGGCCAGAAGATGTGTCTCCAGTGACCATGTGTGCCTGTAACACTGGCACAGGCACACATGGTCACTGGAGACACATCTTCTGGCCCTTTACGCAGCTACAGTGTAGTAAAAGCACTATGGGGCATATTTACTAGCCACTTGCGCCTCTTTTGTCCCGCAGTTGCATCACTTTTGTGACGCAGCGGCAGCACAAAAGATGTGCCATGGTGCTGGGTATTAACAACGTGACGCATCTGAGAGATGCATCACGTTGAAAAGCCCTGCGCCAGCAGGAGGCGTTCAGGCACAGGGGAGGGCGTTCCTGCGCAGGAACGCCTCCTAAAAGTGGCTGAGTGAAATCTACAAGATTTCACTCAGTCACTTTTAGGCCAATGCTGCGTCAAAAGCCTGCGCCTGCTTGAAACAGGCGCAAGGCTTGACGCAGCATTGGGGAGATAGGGCCCCCCAGAGCATTGCTGGAGTTGCATTGCGCTTGCGACGCAGCTCCAGCAATGCGCTGCTTTTACGGCACAGATGTGTGACCCATCTGTGCCGTTTTTGCCACATGGTGTGCCGCATTGTAAATGCTGAAAAACCAAAACGAGCACCAATATTGCCACTTACTTGTCAGGGGCTACTAGTGACCACTCAATCTACTGAACTGAACAGTAAACCTCAGGACGCTTTTTTAGTCCAGAATGAATCAATTTAATATTCAAATTTTAACAAAACATATTTCGAAAAGATTTCATAAGAATTCAAGAACATTGCCTACCTCACTCAAATTTCTCTCATACAAAGACTCAGTCATTCACTCAACCATACAACCTACACGCAATATGAAAAAAAGCTATACATCAGTTGATACAAAAAGGTTATTTACAATTCAAAATTAGTACCACATAGCATAGGAACGACTTTTACATTTTACAATATTTTGTTTTTTGTAATGATCCTAATCCTGTAGAAAAGAGGTCTACGCGTTTCGATGTCCCTTGGTTTAAGGGAAATCTTGTCAGGACCACGTAGCTGCGAATGGAAAGGAAAGGGGTAAGTCAATCAGCTAGAGGACCCACCCTCAAACACTTCTAACATTAAGTAGGGAACCTAATCCTACCTCAAAGGTGCTCGTTTTCTAAGAGGTCGAAATCTGTAAACAGAAAAGCAGGTACAAACTCTACTTAGTTATCACTCTTAACAGACCGGGTTTTCCTCCACTCACCTCTCTATGGTTTATTCCAAATGCAACCGGTAATTAAACTTAGTGGCTGTTCTAATAGGGACTGGCCCTGCTATGTCCTATATTGGTCCTCAAAACATAATAACACAACCCCTCTTCTTGGGGTCAACTGTTCCTGTAAGCGTGTTATGTTTGAAGAACACAAAGTAGTTTTTGTATTTCTGCTTTTGTTTACAGGACTACTTCCTCTATCAACAAATGATTCAAGAGGATACGGTAGGATGGTCCTAGTGACCACTCCATTTTGTTTGACAGTCCTTTACTTTTGGTTTGTCACCTTCACTTTTTACAATATCATTAGAGTGTACCTTTGCAGTAGCAACATCTCATACAAGTGGCCCTGAAGAATGCCGGTGTAGTTTCACCTGTTGGCAGAAACATGTTGGCCTATTTAAGAACACAGCAAAGTAGACAGTGATTTTGTCACACTGTCCAACATCTTTTTTAATCTGGCGTCCGGGTGAATATCAATAAAAAGTTTTCTTTTGCCTTGACCGTCATTTTAGCATCACTTATTCACTTTTTTTGTTTGCACTGCACTTTACCAGCACCGCCCAGTGGCATGGACACTTCCACTGTATGAGCCATAATTGTGTGCTGTCTAGCCAATTCAACTAGGATTGGACACACCATCCTGGTTCTAGACGTCCTACATGACGAGGCTCCGCCAAGTGGGTGGGCTGATAGGATATCTATAATACACTAAGTGTCTTGTGACCACTTTGGTCTGGTTCAGTGTAGTCCAAAATCTGTAGGTACCTAATGAGGACCTTATAGACTCGGCAGTTTGGTTCACAGACCCTCCAACTCTTCTTGTTCTTTCGACACCCATTGTCAGCCAGGTGATTCAGTAAGGCAATAGTATTGTCACTGCAGGCCTCCTGTGTTTTGGATGCAATGAATCACTGACATTATATCAACACTGAAAATCTTGACATACAAAAATATCGAGACAAAAATATTGATAACATAAATATCGATATATGCTATACTTATTTAAAAAAAAGCACAAATATCGAAACAAATATCGTCAAACTTAAACATCGATATGACTAATATCGAAATCAATAATATCGTAAAAAATTATATTGATAACTTAAATAAACATAAAAAATGACACAAATATCAAAATCTAAAATATAGACCACATAATTATCGTCAAAATCAAAATATCAACATCTTAAAAATAATCCAAATAACGCAATACAAAAGAAATATATAAACAATATCACAAATACACACAATAAATTAAATATATACAAATTAAAATTAAAAAAGTTATAATTATAAAAAATGTTTTAAATTCCTAACACCACAACATGTATTCCTCTTTATAAACTTTATAAAGTAAACATAAAATAAATAAATTAATTCATACCTTAAATACAATATTTTTTTTAAATGATATACTATCTTATTTTTAAAGGAACAATTAATTAAAACACAGTTAACTGAACATTAATTAGTGTTTCCCAAATAAGAAAACAACGGCCAAATTAATTTACAAGCATTATTAACTTAACATGAAAAGCACCTAAAACTAAAAAAAACAATAAAATGTAAAGAACAATTAGACAAGCCGTACATAAACTGAAGCTAAATCTATTTTTTTAGTCAACGACAGAAAAACAATATTAAGGAACATTTCTGCAGATTGCTTCTAGAAAATCGGGCTTCCAAATAAAAAACAAAGATTTCAACCTTATAAAGTAAGTAAAATATAAAGCTAATGTTATAACCTAATAAAAGATAAATAAAATACTTTAAAAAAAGATATATATTTTTTTAATTATATCTCCTCTGCATAAATATCAGATTACAATAAACTAACTACAAACAACATCAAAAAAGCTCATTGAAAAAAGTAAGTATAAATTAAAATTATACCAATCCAATAACTATTAATCCCAAGCCAAATGCTTAATTAATCACACAAACCCCAAAATACAGAAAATGCCTTTAAACAAATTAATTAATAATATAAATGCTTTCTGCAGAAAAAAAACACTAAAGCCAATCACCAACATCTTAGCATCAAAAAAGTTCTACATAATAAATCATATAAGTATATTTTGATTTATAAAAAAACTGTAACAATATTTTTGTTATAATATATGTAAAATACCTTAAATATATTTCTCATAACTGTTAAAACATCAAAATGACTGAAGTTTCAAATGTCATTACTTCTTAAACAGGAAAGCTTTTATTATGTTTTAGGGGCTATATCCACACCCAAGAAAAACAAACAGGAGACAAAATTAATTGGAAAGGCAGCAAATATGGAGGCAAGATGGCGGCCTCTTCAGCAGCCAAGTGAGAGGTTGTGCGGAGCTCCTACCTGCTTCTGACCTGCTTGTGTTATCCCGCTGTTCTGCTGCCTCCTTGGCGTACCGGCGTCAGTGGCGCTTTCCGATTCCTGCATGCCGGCGTTTGCTGTTGCTCTGAAGGCTCTGACGGCATGCTCCCTAGGAGGTGCTTTTTTGACTGGATCTCCGCTCCGTGGCTACTGGAGGGGGGTCTGTGCCGTTTCGAGCAGTGTGGACTGACGTGGCCGTTGAGCTTTGTCATCGCTCTGGTGCTCCGGTCGAAGACTGCCCACATAAACCCTTTAGACGTTGCTGCTGACGGGTAGTGGGGAAGCAAGCATCAGGTTGAGTTGCGAGGAGGAGCCGGCTTGAATTATTGATATCAGCTTGAGGAGAAAAGCTGTGGAGATTGCCGACCGCCGAGTGCGGTAAAATTTGACGTTCAGCGCGGTTTCTGGGACTGCTCTTTACTTGCTGACTGGTAGGAACTGCGGCTCCTTGCTGTAAAGTGTCAGATTGCAGGGGACATTTCGGGCCTTTTTCTTTTGTCTTTCTGGGAAGATCTGGTTCCATATACTCTGCTGTAATATCTGTTGCAATATTCTTGCCCTGCGCCTTTAAAACACAAAACCTCCTTTTTTTTCTTTCTTTGCAATTATGGCTCCAAAGGGCAAGGGAGCTAAAGTAAAGGGCGCTGCTAATGCCAATACTTATGCTACAGCAGCTGTAGTGACGGTCTCCTCTGCTCCTACTGGCGATGCTTTACCTAATGACTCGAGCCTGAATGTTATAGCTACTCCTGAGACCCACTCCAACGTTTGTACCTGCAATGGCAGTACAAGAGAGTGTATTGTACCTGATCTATTTAAAAAGAAAAACATTGTTGGGGCGAGCGTACCTAAGAGTATCACTCAGTCTCCCATTACTTCTAACCAAGCTAACGGGCAAGGTATCGCTGACCCTTCAGGAGCAGTTCCAAAGCAGCGGATGCTGTTGTCAAACCCCTCTCTGGCTCCTTTAACATCTGAAATACCCGTAACTGGACAGTTGGGACCCCCTCAGGAAAAGGATATTGATGATGAGCTGGCGGATCTCTGCCTGGCTGTTGGTGAAGTCAGAGTTTCACCCGGACTATTGATGGTTGCGGCCGGGTTGATAAAGTGCATCTTAATGTCAGCTTTAGTATGCACAAGGTGGCAAAAGAAAGAGATGCGCTGATGACCGCTATAAATGATGGGGAATCTGTCGGCTCAGGAGGGCAATTCTATTCTATGTCAGACGTCTCCATAGTATCAGAAGGAGAGATCGGTGATGGTAATGATAACGAGAGGTTCTCTCTCCCAGGGGATTGGGCAGATGATGGCAATCCACTTTTTGAAGAGGATATTTTAACATCAGAGTCTCCGACAAGTGAAGAGGTTTCTCGGTACAGTTCGGAAGATCCCGGATCTACAGAAACCCCCCTTCATTGACAGTTTAAACATGATGCATCAAACACAATGGGGGGGGGGGGGGGTGCCAGAAACACAAGAGAATCAGGGAGAGGCGCCTGACAATTTTGAAGGAGAAGATGAAATTACACTGAAATCCATCTACAATTTGCAAACATTGATGCATAAAATTATCATGGCTCAAAGAGAGGAGACTAAAGCGGAGGGGCTTCAGACCCAGGGAGCTGTCCGTAAATTACAAAACGTGGTCCGCCGATTAGCCAAGTCCTGTACAGCAACCACTACGAGAGTTCAGGAAGCGGAAGTCCGGATCTCCACTGTGGAGGATGATCTCTCTACCCAGAAAACTTCAATTAATGAACTGCAAAAGACTGGTCAAGATATCGATTGGAAGCTCACCGATCTGGAAAACCGCACACGTCGAAATATTCTGCGCATACTGGGGATACCAGATCATTCAGGGGGAAAAGATGTACGGCGATTTGTTGTTGATTTGTTTACAGCTGCTTTTCCAGATCTCAAATACTGGGACTGGGATAAAAAGATTATAAGGGCGAATCACTTTCCCTTCATTCAGAGACGAGATCCGGGTGGGGATGGTGGGAAACCAAGAGCTATTCTTATATGTTTGCATATTTATCTACTTTGAGAAATCTTTTACGACCTAGCCAGACCTTTACAAACTAGGAAGGGTCTGGGGCATGAATTTTATGTTCGACCAGACTTTTGCCAGGTAACTATGCAACAACGCTGGAGGCTTAAGCAGTTAATTTCACCTATTCAAGCAAAGGGGGTCAGGTATTTTTATTAAACCCAGCAAAACTGAAGGTTGTGTATAAAGGGAAAACAATTTTCTTTGTTTCAGAGATCAAAGCACAACAATTTGTAGATACAATGTAACTCTAGTAAGTGTAGGACTTATTTACAGGAATAAGTAGTTGATTACGTATTTTTTTGTATGGGTGACTTAGCTATAGGGTGCTAAGCGGGTTTTGGTCAGCACAGGTGGGGATACTTTACCCACGACCACTTACCATCAATGAGGACTTTTGTCCTTATGCCTCTGTTGGGTGGGTTCTGTGAGGGTGGGGGGGTGGGGAGGGGGGAAGGGAGGAGGGGTGGGGGAAGAGGTAGTGTACTGGGGCAAGGAAAAGTAGTAAATGGACAGCGTGTGTTTATCAAGACTCAAAATGTGCTTGTTTTTTGGCCTTTTCGCTCTAATACATTTCATACATCTAATGGTATTTTTTTGGCTTGTGACAGGTCTTTAACTAGACCGGAAAATGGGTAAAATTTCGATTTGTTTGTGGAATGTGTGCAGGCTTAATGATAAAAAAAAGGGTATAATGAGACAGATGTTGAAAACTATGTGGATGGATGTAATATGTATCCAAGAAACTCATCTGCCCTGGAAAAACAGAGGGTGGCTTAAGGATCTTGGATTAGAGGTTGTGGGTTGTTCGCGACAGAGCTCTACCAGAAGGGGTGTTGCTATCTTGAAAAGATTTGGATTGGGAACGTCAGAAGAACTAAAGAGGACTCACTGGGGTGATGGGTAATAGCCAAATTGAAATTTGGGGATGTAATCTTGACTATCTGTTCAGTTTATGCGTCCAATGTCGACGATCCCTCTGTTCTAGATCAATTAAGCATTGAATTAGCCCTATGGCCACCTTTGTTAATAATGTGCGGGGATTTTAATCTGCACTTGGACGATACATTTGACAAACTTAGCAGTAACCCCTATGTAGGTATGAAGAAAAATTTATACAAAGCTGTTTTTTTGTTGCTGCAGGGCTATTTAATACCTCTGCAAATCTAGGGTATAAGGTTTTCCCTAAAGTGATTTCTGATCACAACCCCATTGCCCTTAGTATTGATTTAAACTTTTCGCAAAATCCGAAACCCTGGTCCTCTGAGCGAAAACTTCTTTATCACTCACTCTATATTGAACACATGAGTAAATGGATTGCAGAGTTTTTTTAAAAACAATAGAGGATCTGCCTCTATTGAGGTAGTATGGGATGCGTTCAAATGCGGGGCTTGGGGCGAAACCTTGAGCTACTCACTAAAAAAACAGAGGGAGAGTAGAAAGAAGGAAGAAGCAGAGATGAATTAACTGAGAGACCTTGAGATACAACTTATGCAGGCATGTTATGGGGGACTTGGTACTGATAATATTTTAAAAGACCTATTGGTTCAGAAGGTTAGGATTCATCATGGATTTGCCACAAAACTTTCTCAACAACTTGCTGCATTTCGATCAGAGGTTTATGAAGTGGGGGAAAATTCAGAGAAACACCTGGCTAAGAGAGTAGGGCAGATGGCTGTGTTCTCTAGTATAGATAAAATAATGGATGACACAGGGAAAACTGTTAATAATACTACAGAGATACTTGGGGTGTTTTCTGAATTTTTTTCCAGACTTTATACAGAGGACGTCGGTGGGGATCTTGAAGCCAGGGCAACCAAGTTTATTGATTCTGTGATAAATGACACTCTAGCAAAAGAGGAAAGGGAGCAATTGGACCTACCCATTACTTGGGACGAAATGGAATCATCTCTTTTGTCCCTAGCTTTGGGTAAAGCAGTAGGGCCTGATGCTATCTCTTTGGAGTTTTTTAAGCTATTTCGAGGCATCCTAAAGTCTGAACTAGTCTCCTTATTTATAGCAGCGCATCAGGGTACTGCCCCTCCTTCCTGGCAAGAATCTATAATTATGGTCTTTTTAAAGAAGGATAAACCTCCCCTTTCTCCGTCTTCTTTCCGCCCTATCTCTTTGATAAATGCAGATAGTAAAATTGTCTCTAAGATCCTGGCTTCGCGACTATCTAACGTCATTACCCCACTGGTTTCTAAATATCAACATGGGTTTATTCCCACACGCGATACGGCGGACCATATTTTCCGACTCATTACTTTTCTCGATTGGGCCCAGGCAACCCGATCAAATATTGGGTTAATACTATTGGACGCCGAAAAGGCCTTTGATAGGGTTGCCTGGGGCTACTTATGGGATATTCTGGTTAGAAAAGGATTTGGTCAGGGCTTTTTAACTGCGCTAAAGACCATGTATGCTCTCCCTAAAGCGTGTATTTGTATTAATGCACAACTATCTCCTTTGTTTTCAATTACCCGGGGTACCCAACAAGGGTGCCTTTGTTCTCCTTTACTTTTTGCACTTTATATTGACCCCTTAATAAATCGCTTTAATTTGGTAGAAAAGATTAAACCTATTTGTCTAGCTAACGGAAATTATTGAGCATTAGCATATGCTGATGACATCGTCATCGTTACAACTGATGCCCAGACTGCGGTGCCCGTAATTAGTGACTTAGCCTCACAGTTTGGAACTTTTTCCGGGTATAAACTCAATCTGTCGAAAACCCAGATTCTCTGTTCTGGGGATAACCTCCCGACTAATATTTCCATTGTTTCGGAGGTTACGTATCTTGGAATTAAAATCTTGTTACCTATATCCGGTGTTCCGGAACTAAATATGAACCCAGTGGTGGCTAAAATTAATTCTATGTTAGAACGTCTAGACCATCTGCATTTATCCCTTCATGGCAGAGTTAATGTTTTAAAATTGTTAATTCTGCCTAAGGTATTATGTATGTATCATACAATACCCCTGGAATTTCCTCCCTCGTGTTTTAAAAACTTTGAAAGGGTGACATCTAGATTTTTGTGGGCCTGCAAACGACAGAGGAAAGCCCTCCAAAAAATGATTCTTAGTAAAGAGTGTGGCTGGTGGAATGTCCCGTATTTCCTGTTCTATTATATTGCAGCGACTCTTCAATTCATTGGTCCTCTGATAATTGGTGAAAGAGCCCGAATTCCCCTCTGCAATACACCGTCAATTTATGAGATGATCATGGGAGTAGAAATGAAAGCCTGTTTCCTTAAGCTGATAGAACCCGACTACTGTAAACAAAAAAACGAAATTCAAGATGCTGAAAGCAGCTTTTTGTGTGTGGCAAAAAGTTCGGAAACATCTGGGCTTAACTAAACTGAATGCTTATACACCCTTCGCCGCGTCTGGTCTTTTGCCTTCTACGATTTTTTGTGACCAACCTGCCATTAGGTGGAAGTTGAAAGGAGTATGCTATTTGGGCGATTTGTTTTTTGATGGCCAACAGGCCTCTTTTCAGGAGCTACAGAGTAAGTTCTCCTTAATTAAAAATGATTTTTTTAAGTTTCCTCAGATTCGCAGCTTTCTCCAAAACTCACCATTTGTTTCACTCACTAGTATGAATAAAGTCCCCCTTTTGGAACATTTGCAAATAAAAACATTAATTGTTTTTTTCTATTCATGTCTGATGCAGGAATTTGGGGACGATTTAGATCACTATCAGGCGAAATGGGTAAGCAAATTGGGGATATCTGATATTGATGTTTATGAGTCTGTTAAACTTGCTTCCGAATTTTTAACCACTGGGATGATGAAATCTCAACATTTTATGTGCATACACGATCTTTATTACACTCCCAGTAAAGTCGCTAAATGGAGTACCACAGTGGTGACGAAATGTAATCGCTGCGGTTTGTACGCAGCCGATGATGTACACATGTTTTTTCAATGCCCTAAGCTTGGGGAGTTTTTTCAACAAATTGAAAGTTTTTTGGTTGCTGTTGTCAAGTGCGATGTTAAGGTAACTGTTAAGTTGCTGCTAATTGGCATAGGCTCAGATACTCCAAGATCTAAACGATTAACTTGTTTTCTGTTTATTTGCATGGCGGTAGCCCGAGCCTGCATCACTAGGGAGTGGATTAATCCCGACCCCCCTTCCTTCTTTAACTGGTGGGAAAGATTATTATTTATGTATAATATAGAATCTGTTATGTACAAGTTTAAGGGCGTTAAAAGAAGGGCCCTGGGAATGAAAATTTGGGCGCCAATTTCTGACTGGATTTAGATATTGTTTGAATTGGAGTTTGTAAGTAACTTTAAGTATTTTTGGAATTTGTGACTGTCCATTGCTCTATTTCCTTGCATAAAATAATAAAATATAAAAAAAGGAAATGCAGCAAATATTATTCAAATGCATAGTATAGGAAGGCTACAACAAAATAAATTACTGTATTACATGTTAAAGAACAGAACCACCCAGCAACATAGCAGTAATATAAGTTAGAGATGCTTTGGGGACTCTAAAGGAAGTTGGTCCTAGCTCTACAAAACCTACAACTCAAATACTAAATGACATCCTACCATGAGTTCCAGAACACGTAACTGGCCAATTACTCTCCATTCCAATGTTGAAAAGATGAATAGCTAGAACAAAAAAAACTAGTAACACCTCACCTACTACCAAAACTTTCAGTGAAGTTCAATACCACATGAATTCACTCATAATGAAGAGCAATTCCTCCTTTATGATAATAAATTGAATGAAAAAAGTATTCTAATTTTTGCAACTACCACAAACCTATTACACTACAAAATTGTGAGACATGGATGATGGATGGAACATTTAAAATATGTCCCAAATCATTTTACCAATTATGTACAATCCATTAACAATATCACAATAGCAATATCTGCTTTATATATGCCCTCCCTATTACCAAATAAACAAACAACAACCTATGTAGATCTCTTAACAAAAGTAAAGCAAGAAACTAATAACTACTACCCACAAAACATTATAATAGAATTCGAACAGTCAATGACACAAGCCATCCTGAACAATTACCCTCACACAGCAATACAATCCAACAACCAATACTGTTGATCGGTCTGATCAACAGATTGGAAGCTATGTGCCTGTCCCTTATATAGAGCTTTCAACTTTGAATGCTGAATGATGCCATCTGGACTGCCGAGATTCTGAAAATCTTTAATCATGCCTGCTATAATATTTACATGATCAAGCTGTAAATATGGACATGTCAGAAAATATCTTGAAATAAAAAGTTTTCAGAAGTCTGATATATTTTATCCCTGATGGCATTAGCCAGAACATTTTATTGATCCAGAAATCTCCAAATTTCTCCACTATTATCTGAGAATACTCTGCTTTAAGAGGCTGAACCGCTGGGATGCAATTAGTGTGCATAGTTGTCAGGTCTATCTTTAGTGCAGCGGCCTCAGGATATGCTCAATTGAGGATAAGGTCAGTTAGTAAGGCTGCTTCCCGTAAATCTTAGATTAGATCTTTGCTGAAAGAGCCAGGCTAATGAGGTCTGAACACGTTCTAAAATCACAGTCCAATGGTTCTTTTTAGCAGCATGTAAGCGTAGAGCGAAGAAAATAGTTAATAATGCCAAAGAATTCAACAGGAATTTCTCTGGACACATAGTAACCACAGACAAATACATGAGGTTTGTTAATTTATTACAAAGCCAAACATAACTGGGGATAGATACATCTCAAAAAGAGAGTATAGAAATACATTGAAATCAGCTAAAGCCAAATCTGGGAATAAAGTTGAGTTGATGGCACATGTACAAAACGGTTAACTCAAGAAATAGAATGCAGAGGATCCGAAAGCAGGAGTCCAAATTTCCCTGCACCGAGGGTTGATGATTATAAGACATCAATCAATCCCTACACTAGCGCTAAAATGACATCCCTGCTTAAATATCCTCAAGGAAAGAAATAGAAGGTGTCTGCATGTGGAGTCTTCCCAAGAAGTTTCTCCGCCATCGATGGGTTGAATAGTTTAAAGCTATGGAAACAAGGATTGTCCTGAAATGATTTCTCTCTGAAGGCAGAGAAAAAATGTTCCGCGTTCTCTACCTGCAACATTCCAATATTATAGGTATCTTCCCAAGAGTCCTTGTGGGTCAAGCCATCCGCTCTGACCATGATTTCATAGGTACTTTTCCACATGACAGCGTTGTTCCTGAACTGTTGACCTTGATTCCCAGGCCTTCTCAGGTGTGAAAATACAATCATTCTACTTTTCGGCTTTAGCTTGGAATATATCCCCTTTTCTCTTGCCTGACTAATAAAGCAAATACATTATTCTAGCTAACAAGGGAACTTCATCCATTTACAATAAAAGTGAGAGAAAGAATTAAATCTGCAGTACACGTGAAATTCAAATGGTTAAATCTAGCACAAGAGCTTTCAGGGAAATCACATTTCAGGCCTACAAATTTCAGCTAACATAAGAAAACTGGTAAAAGAGCTTCACATCATAGTCTGGGAAATAAGGCACGTTCAGTTAATATTCCTACATACATGAAAAATTACACATTAATAAACAACTTTGATAAGGGTTGTCAGTTGCACAACACAAAATCTTCATGTTAGTGTTTTCTGCTCATTACATTCACTTTCTACATTAATACATCTAATACATCATGTTTTATGTAATTGCATTTCAAGATCCAACACTTCATGTTAACACGACGAAGAATTATATGCGGGTGCGCTGTCTATGTGTAATTATAATGCACCCCTACCAATAAAATGACATTTCTGCAACATCAGTCCCTACCCTCTGATGACCTGTATATTAGATAGATGTAAACAGATGTCATAGCTAGCTGCCTGTCTGCATTCCTCCAACTACTTAAGGTTCCCATAATGACTGTCCTGCAGTCTTTCCACCCTTCTTTCTCTGTCCCTAGGGGGATTCTCCTATTGCGTTGCCTTGTGCCATTTTATGCTCTTATTATACCTAGCAAGATGATAACACAGGCCACAACAATTATTATTGGCTTCAAGATATATCCAAGATTTTCCGTAGCTAGGTTAGCAAACCAACTTCCAACTGTTCCAAACACTTTTCCAATCGTATATCAAATTCCCTCAGTTGCCATGTATCTTGTGATGTATCTCAATGATGTTACTTCTATATCTGCTCAAAACTTTACTCTTATCGGGAATGTAAGTGCAGCACTGTTTGACCTTCAGCATCTGACAGTCTCCACCCTCTTTTGCCTATAGCACATCTAAAGCAATGTGGTTCCACATCACCATATCCCTTATCGAAACCATCTCTCCATGTACGAGCAACAATGACAGAGCTGTGTTAACCAACAACTTATACACTATGGTAGATACCTTTCTAATCATGATGCCCTTCAATACTACACCCAAACTGGGTATCATCACTCCAAATATGCCTCCCAGAATTTCACCAGTACTCAATCCACGTTTCTATGTTTCGACTTTCCCTCCAAACTCTCCAGATCCTCCAAATGGTATATCATTGGAAACACAACAGCTACATAACAAATACCATACCAATTGTTTGGAAGCCGAACATATGCATTCTTCCCACACACAAAATATACCTCTGGCACCACTTGGAGGAACCTCTTTAAAGAAGTATCAATCATGAAGATGTCATCACACACACTCTGTTTCACAAAGATAGTGTCATAACAAGTCTGCACCTGCAAAGGCAAAGCTTGCCTCGTTCCCAATCTAGAACTAGAGGACCTTAGCTTCCCATAGTCTTGTGCGCTAATTCCTCCTTGGTCAATTCAAAGTTTCCTTCCCTACTGTTAAGCTTAACAGTTAGGCATCTATGTCTGTTCTCTACTTGATCTACATATAACTTTTCTATGTCTGTTAATCTGTAAGTTAAGTTGTGCCTATGCGCATAAGCAGTATCTACTGTTAGCGTGGGTACGAAATACTTTCCAATTCTCACTTCATGCTTGTGATAATCATATCTGTTCAAATGTTTGTAGACTGGAACTTCTTAAAGTGCCAAATCATAATTTGAGAAAGGGTACTTGTAATGACCCTTTCCATTAAACATGCTAAGGAGAAAATTACAACTACTACCATACACCAAGGGCAGGCACCCGATACCCTCCTCGACCGAAGCAGGCAATTGCATACACAGGTAACACTCTCTTACGTCTTTAGTATTCATGTATTCATACAGCAAGTTCACATAAGCCTTTAGCATGTAATCACCTTTAGATGAATCTACATGCAAAAAGCAGCTAGTTTGCTCAATTAAACCTCTATCTGATCCTAATGTACCCTCTTTTGAGGAAGCAGTGGTAGGTATGTATGTCCCATGTAACCCCACTCCCTGTACCTCAGCCTTGTGTGTGCATAAAATCAGCTCAGTAATGGCTACTAATATCACTTTGATTACTCCTACAATAAGTGTACCTAAAATACATGTGTGCCTATGATTCGAAATTCCAGACTCCATTTTCAAAGTGGCTCGGATTGTAGCTGTAAAAGGATCATCAAACAGAGTATCTTTTCTCGGCCGCTTAAGTGCTGGCAACAAAGTCTTTCAGCAACTTCTATTTGGATCTTAACAATTCTCATAACATTCTTTGGTAAAATATTTACACAGCGTGGAAAACTTCCTTAATCCTCTTGGTTCTTTTAAAGAGAACATCGTATTCGTCTTTCACGTGGTCCTAGTTTATGTTCTTTCTAGCAAATTTTATTTACAGTTCAAAGCTCAATTTATATCCCTTATGAGAGCAGAGCCAATCTCATTGATGACCAGCTGTGATAGTTCACCTCTGAATGCTGCAATCTCCTGAGGAAGTGGCTGATTTCCAAAGCTCAGGAATTCAAAGCCTTCCAAAATCAGACTGTGTAAACCACTCAACCTTGGTGGATAAGGCGCAGTCAATGACAAGATTGCACTAGCCTCTAATCTAAGAACTCTCTGCAGGATGTCGACAATCAGTATTGAAGTATTGTATTTCACACTCCCCGACATTTGTAGCTAGACAAGTCCACTCAGGAGAGGAGTATCTTTGACACAGCCCTCGTTTAATCCTTGATCACCTCACACTTCTGTGAGCTTGTTCAGACTCAGCCAGATAAGACTCAGATGATTCACTTATTTGTGCAAGTTCTTTCTCAGATGCAAGTCTGAAGTTTCTTCTTTTCTGTCGCACAGATCTAAACTCATTATGACCTCTTTGTTCCTTGACTGCACTGCACACGACCAATTTTCACACCAGTCTCTTCTGCCCTCTCTGGTGACTTTGCAATCAGAGCTTGAATCACTTCTGGGAGAGAAGCTTTTTTATCAGAGGGACCTGAGACTCATCAGGCATGTGAAGCGTGTATCCAGTTAGGCACTCCTCCACACTTCACAGCAGTATTCATCACCAATATTATCTGGTATGGTCCATGCCACCGTGAGTTAAGACAGTTTTATCTTACGTGCTTTTGGAACAGCATCCAATCTCAGGCTCAAGTTGTGACAGAGCTCTTTTGATGTTGGTGCAGTCATCGCTCCAACCTGGTGAGACACAGAACGAACCACATCAGCCAATCCTTTGCAGTAGTCAAGGATCAAGTAATCTGCAATGCAGGCAAGTACATCACCCTTCTCATGTGGATCTCGTGTGAAGATAGTCCAGTTCTCCTATCAGGGATGTTGTGTAAGCGCATTAGGACCATGGGCAATGCATCGGGTTATTTCAAAGATGTTGAAGCACACGCTTTTGCTAACCTTGCCTTTAACGTTCCATTGATCTGCTCCACAGTGCCTGATGCCTCTTGCCTGTAGCTACAACACAGTCTCTGATCCACACTCAAGGCAGTTTACAACAGTTCCATGATCTCGCTGTGGAAATTACTTCCTCTATCCAACTCCTATGTAGTTGGAACTCCGAATTGTGGTATAAGCCCCCTCAACAATAACTTTGATACTGTGAGGCTGTTACACCTTCTAATTAGATAATCTTCCACCTACTGAAAAAAGATGCACACAACAACCAAAATGTATATCAATCATTACTACAGGCATCTCAACAAAATCCTATTGGATCTGATTGAATAGATTCCCAACTTCCCAATGTAGCTCAAGGCAACAACAACTTTCTTCCCATCATTTATTTTGCTGGCATGTAACACACCGATGACGCACTGCCTCTGTAGTCAGATAGCATCTCGGATTAAACCAAGTCTGCCTGAACAACTTCACCATTGCGTCTATTCCTATATGAGCAGCTCCATGAATCTGTCTTGCCCTTGGATTAAGCAAAAAATCAGGTAACATTGGCTTACCATCGGCTGAAACCCAAATCTCGTTTCCTCCCTTCTCATAGCCTGCTCTAATCCAACCTGATTGTTTCTCATCTGCTGCTTCCATTTTTTACCCCCTAACTTAATTCCATGTGTCTGCAACAGCCAATATATTTCCCATTGAAAATGTGTTGCAAAAAAATTAGCTACTTTATGTGTGACGCGGTTTCCTAGGGAAACAAAATCCTCTCCCTTCCCGTGTGCAGCGCACTTTATGATTGTCACTTCCTTTGACAATTGCAATGATTCCCACAGCTGTCTCACATATTCCCTGTTCCTAATAGGGAATACTGATGATGCAAGGTACCCTTTCTGCAACCATAGCTGTCCGAAGTTGTGAACTACACCAAAATCGTACAGGTTATCGTATACATGGTGGCTCAGGCTCGCTCAGAGCCAAGGAATGCACGGGTCAAGGCAATAATCTTGGCATTGGGTGGAGTGTACACCCTGTAAACAAGCAGCTGACACAACTCCAGAGATGGTTGGGACAGGAAATGCTGCTTTCAGGATACCTTCATGGTCCCTTAGACATGGACCATCAACAAAAAGGACTTTTTTTTTGTAACATCGCGGGCCCCGCCGCAGGTAAGCAATAACACCACTCTGCACACAACAACAACACTTAACCCATGTCCACACCAGACACCCTGGTGGGGACAGTAACACATCCACAAGTGTACCCACACATGTCCTACCTGTCACCAAGTTACCCCTCAGCATCCAGGTCACTGATCAACAGCGATTTTGAAGTAATGTCCCGGTCACGTCACTGCAGCTGTGAAGCCATGTGAAAACCTGCGCACAATGTAGTAGGCACGGCCAGCCCCAGGCATGGGCAGTGCACAAAGTTCACAGGGTCATTCCTCCACACTCCACACAGCAAGCCCCCACCAACATGAAGGGAAATGCCATGTGCCCTTCCTGTGCTCCCCATGCACAATGATCAGCCAGGTAAACCAACACCATGCACCACACACCAAACAACTAAGGGGATAGCCTCAGCAGTTGTGGCTGCAGAGGAACACACAGCACAGAAGCACAGGGCCAGAGCAACCCACACACCACAACACCACCACACTCATGGCAAGAAAACCGAGTCCAAGCACAAAATAAATACACACACAGATAATGAACAAACACTCAACTAGACACACAGCCTGCCAAATCACACAGACATACTGACACACAGCCACATACACAGACCACATGCCAGCAGCAATTGAGGAAATCAAATAGGAAACCTAAAGTGAGGTTCACATACATGGAAGGCCAAGGAGCGAACCACAAAGCACGTGTACATCACATGCAAGGGGAGGAACATATAACAACAACCTCAGCCCACCAAATCACACATGGCAGGCACAGTTAGTTAAGTCAAACCACAGACACCTCAGTGCAACAACTCAGGAAGACAGCAAGGCAACTGATGTATAGGCACAGGGAAGAAAGGAAGGGTTGGAAGTCTACCAGTGATCAGCCGCACATCTATATCCAAGTACTTGGCTGGAGTACGTCAGCAGCACAACACACAGGGCCCATTGCAACACACCATGACTGTCAACTACAAGTTTGAACCTTCACACATACCCCCTCACACCTGTAGCACACAGCACCAGTGTTAAGCACACATAAGGGTGCCATTAATGTCCAGTCATTACAGTGACAAACATTCACACACCTTTGGGGATCGACAAACATCAGACACACAGGGAAGCCTGAACCAATGTGTGCTCAAAAACACCAGCCCAACACATAACTCAATAAAAACACACTTAACCACAACAAGACCAGACATAACCTGTGCAGCAAAACTGTGGAAAGACAATGGGAGCACAGACACAACAGGAGCACACAACCCCATCAGTCAGGAACAATGCACAGACAACATACCACAACACGGACAAGGAGTGCATCTTCATAAAAAATCATGAACACAAACTGGGAGAAATGGGCCCACAATGACACACAGACAGACATAAACAATAATATATACAGGGGGTCAAGGGGAAATATTTAACGACCTAGCATCCCATTCCCCTACTTGACATCACAAACCACAAAATAGGGATACCTGGTCAAGAAGTGTGTGTTGCTGTACAGAAAACTAAGGAAAGAAGAGGCAACATACTATATGTGATGAGTCATATCTGGCTGAGAAATTCCCATCAGACCACCCTTATTGGCGGAGTATCGTCATGTGGGAGTTGGTATTCAATCCCAATACCGCCCAAACCATCAAATGACGGTGCGGATATGGATCTTCAAAGACTCTAGCCAAGATAATGCTCAAGGAGTGGAAAAGATAAAGTGCAGTGCTCTAGTGAAAGTGATAAAATTAACTACCTAGACAAAAAATATGTTTAATGGAGATTGTCTAAGTGTCAAACTTAAAACCACGCCCTGTAGTGAAAATTAATAACTACAAAGTGGCGCTGTGCAGGACGGTCGACATGTTTCAGCCTATTAGAATAGTTATCCGGCTTTCTTCAGGACCGAAAGGTGAAATAAGCTACTGCAATTATACATAGTGAAGTGAAGTGTGAAAAAATTGTGATTGATACTTTACAATACAGGAGTCTCAGAGGACCTTGGAGCCCCAATGTATCCTTGAGATATCCGTTTTCTTTTCCTGTCAGAACATAAAAATAGAACTTACAACAAACATATATAGCCACTTAAAACACAAAGAGATTGCACAAACAACACACATGCAAAAGTACTTTATATTTAGCAACAAACAAAGGGCCATATTATCAAGGGGGTTTATCTCCGCTTTTTTGGCTTTAAAAGCCAAGAAAGCGGAGATAAAATTATCTAACACCAGTTAGCGACAGCTAGTAGGAGATGCGACCATCTTGGGCCCCACTTTGCATGTCAGTGATATTTATCACTAATGACATGCAAAGTGGGCGTGCCAAGATGTTAGCGACTGAAAACAGTCGCTAACATCGCTATCTCCTATTACCAACTTTTGGAGATATTCGCGCTAAGCGCAAATATCTCCAAAAGCTAACACCTGCCCTGAGCAGTTCTTAGCCATGTTATCCAATGGGTGGTGGATAACATGGCTAAGAGCGTTAGCTCGGTAATGCATGAATATCGCTGACTTTTCAGCGATATTCATGCATTGCGGCGATTTTTATCGCATTTGCGATAAACCTTGGTGATACCAAGGTTTATTTGCGGTAAAAATCGCCGCAGCTCAGCGGTAAATTTTTGTCTCTAACCAAGCAATAGCTATAATTATCGCTATTGCTTGGTAATATGCCCCACAGAGTCTTATATCTCTGTCGCCAAGAGGTATTAGCCTCCACTGAGATACTCACCCAGCGTTATGTGGGAGAAGACCTCACCTCACCCGGCAACCTACTCGGGAAATTGAGGCCCCGCTCTTTCATGCAAAAAAATGTAAGGACACATATTAAGTCATACAATGTGTCCAGCTCACTGGCTCTGCATAAAACCTAGCTTACAAAGTAATGGACCCAACACCATCAGACCAAAAACCGACTGACATAATGTAGCCTAGAATTTCAAGACATCACTGATATTCCACCACACATCAGTGATGTCTCGAAATTCCTATTCATGAAAGAACAGAAGTGGATTTTTAAGCTTCAGTGTGACATCCGGGGTTTGAATGACGCCATTCCCTGGGTCTCCCTGTAGCCTCTATTATCCATGCTACTAGGCTACATTATGTCAGTCTTTTTGACACATTGTCCAATATTCTGATCTCTCATCCTTTAAGTAGCAAATCAATACTTGATAATGGCATTTTTAAATGATAGATGTCATCAATCAAATGTGATTAATAAGTGTTGTTGCTGTTGGGCTGGGTCAGCGATTTTGCCCCTCTAGTGGTTGATCTTCCAAATGATCACCGAATGCACGGCATGTAAGCTTTCTCACTAGCCACTGTCGACTATTTGACTTCAGGAGCTTAGGAGGATCGTACTACATGAGTAGGGACATCTCTCCGACTCCTCTGAATATAGTTTGTGTTTTTAATTAGACACAGCCCGCGCATTGCATTTAATAACATATAAACTCAGTGCCGCGCATGCGCGCAGAAGTATAGTTCCAAAATAAAAATTCATCGAGCGTGCGCGCTGATCGGTATAAGCGCGGGCGAGAAATATTCCACTCTCCTACTCCTCCGAATATAGCGTGTCTCTTGAGACACAGCTCGCGCATTGCATTGAATAAACACACTAACTCAGTGTCACGCATTCGCGTAGCAGTATAGTTCCACGTAACAGAACCACGGAGCTTGCGCGCAGATCAGTATAAGCTCTAGCAAGGCACTCTTTACAGCACTTGCGCACTAGAAAGAGAATAGTGTATGCCAGTTACGATCCAATGAGCATGCGCCGCAGGAAAGGCGGGGATCTTGAAACTAATTGACCGTTTTAACAGACAATTTGACCAATTAACAGCAGTATAAATACACCAAGGGCAGTCCAGTCGGTACCTCCACTTCCTCTTGGATGACTGAGAGAGTTACCGACGGACAGGTGAGTCTTTCTGGGTCCATTAAAGGTTTTTTCGGGTATTTTTCAGATAAGGAACAGTCCTTTTTCATTAGTTGGAGCACCTTTTGGTCCTACATTATTTTATTGGCATTTCAACATCGTCCTGCCATCTTTTACCTTGTGGGAAGCTGAAACAGGACAAGAGGGGTTGTGACTTTTGCTAACACTCTGATAAATCTGATTAAATAACAAATGGGATATTATGCCGATCCTGTGTTGAGTCGGTTTTTGGTCTGATGGTGTTGGGTCCATTACTTTGTAAGCTAGGTTTTATGCAGAGCCAGTGAGCTGGACACATTGTATGACTTAATTTGTGTCCTTACATTTTTTTGCATGAAAGAGCGGGGCCTCAATTTCCAGAGTAGGTTGCCCGGTGAGGTGAGGTCTTCTCCCACATAACGCTGGGTGAGTATCTCAGTGGAGGCTAATACCTCTCAGTGACAGAGATATAAGACTCTGTGGGGCATATTACCAAGCAATAGCGATAATTATAGCTATTGCTTGGTTAGAGACAAAAATTTACCGCTGAGCTGCGGCGATTTTTACCGCAAATAAACCTTGGTATCACCAAGGTTTATCGCAAATGCGATCAAAATCGCCGCAATGCATGAATATCGCTGAAAAGTCAGCGATATTCATGCATTACCGAGCTAACGCTCAATTTCCCGAGTAGGTTGCCGGGTGAGGTGAGTTCTTCTCCCACATAACGCTGGGTAAGTATCTCAGTGGAGGCTAATACCTCTCTGTGAAAGAGATATAAGACTCTTTGTTTGTTGCTAAGTATAAAATACTTTTGCATGTGTGTTGTTTGTGCAGTCTCTTTGTGTTTTAAGTGGCTATATATGTTTGTTGTAAGTTCTATTTTTATGTTCTGACAGGAAAAGAAAATGGATATCCCAAGGATACATTGGGGCTCCAAGGTCCTCTGAGACTCCTGTATTGTAAAGTATCAATCACAATTTTTTCACACTTCACTTCACTATGTATAATTGCAGTAGCTAATTTCATCTTTCGGTCCTGAAGAAAGCCGAATAACTATTCTAATTGGCTGAAACATGTCGATCGTCCTGCACAGCGCCACTTTGTAGTTATTAATTTTCACTACAGGGCGTGGTTTTAAGTTTGACACTTAGACAATCTCCATTAAACATATTTTTTGTCTAGGTAGTTAATTTTATCTATCACTTTCACTAGAGCACTGCACTTTATCTTTTCCACTCCTTGAGCATTATCTTGGCTAGAGTCTTTGAAGATCCATATCCGCACCGTCATTTGATGGTTTGGGCGGTATTGGGATTGAATACCAACTCCCACATGACGATACTTCACCAATAAGGGTGGTCTGATGGGAATTTCTCGGCCAGATATGACTCATCACACATAGTATGTTGCCTCTTCTTTCCTTAGTTTTCTGTACAGCAACACACACTTCTTGACCAGGTATCCCTATTTTGTGGTTTGTGACACAGACAGACATACCACACAACCCATCAGGTCAACATGGTGTCAAAGTGTACCAAATGCCTGCACATGCACAAGAATGACAAGAGACAGCTCAAATATGAGAGGAAGAAACACCAAGCACGCACCAAACACAAACACAGGAACTAGAATAGACCTAAGTTCATGTGACAGACACACAAGTAAGGCACAACACACTGGCAGCACACAACTGAATGAAACACACCAACAACACATACACACTGATTTGCAAATAGAACACCACACACAGAGCATCTGTCAACTCCAAGAGACAACACAGCCCAGACACTGCACACAGCCACATCAGACACACAACAGATGAACATACCAAGAAATCACTTTACAAACACAGCAGTACATCAGGGGATACACACCAGGCAAGGAAAAGGCAACATACACTCACATCACTGCATGCACACCAAACAGTGTGTGCACAACAAACATACCAGTTCCACACAGATATGAGTAACACACCATTAACACCCACAACAATCAAAACAGCACACAGACAACACCACACCCAGGAAGATCAGCAATCCTCATCAAACACACACACAGCTAAACCAACACCCACAGATGCACAAGTCTGGGACCTCAAAGTGTATAAAACATGATCAGAAGAAACAAGCCATTGGAAATGTTGAAGTGGCATATAGTGTATGTGTCACATTTTAAATCATACCAACACAAACAACGTGTTATTTAGCAAGGACACTGACAAGGCAGACAACAGGATTAACTATTTTTATTCACATATGACACAGATAGGCACTAAAAGTAGACAAGAGCAAGGCCGGTGGCCAGGACTAAGTGCAGATGAGGTACATGGTATCCTGAACAGGCAAGGGGCAAACAGCAGTGAGCACCAACACCAGTGGCCAGCACAAAGTGCAGATGAGGTACATGAGATCCTGCACAGGTAAGGAGCAAACAGCAGTGAACATCAAGGCCAGTGGCCAGCACAAAGTATAGATGAGCTACGTGAGATCCTACACAGGCAAGTGGCAAATAGCAGGGAACAACAAGGACAGTGGCCAAAAACAAAGTGCAGATGAGGTACATGAGATTCTGCACAGGCAAGGGACAAACAGCAGTGAACATCAAGGTCAGTGGGCAGTACAAGGTGCAGAGTATGTCCATGAGAAGCATGACTGGTAAGGGGCACACATCAAGGCCAGTGGCCAGTCCAATGTTCATAGCAGTTACATGCAATCCTGCACAGGCAAGTGGCAAACAGCAGTGAAAAACAGGGCCAGTGGGCAGTACAAGGTGCAGAGTATGTCCATGATAAGCTGCACAGGTAAGGGGCACACATCAGTGGCCAGTCCAATGTTCAGAGTAGTTACACGAGGTCCTGCACAGCAAGGGGCAAATAGCAGGGAAAAACAAGGCCAGTGGGCAGTACAGGGTGCAGAGTATGTCCATGATAAGCTGCACAGGTAAGGGGCACACATCAAGGCCAGTAGCCAGTACAATGTTCAAAGTAGTTACATGTGAACCTGCACAGCCAAAGTGGCAAACAGCAGAGAACAACAAGACCAGTGGACAGTACAAGGTACAGAGTAGTAACATGAGATCCTGCACAGGCAAGGGGCAAACAGCAGTGAACATCCAGGCCAGTGGCCAACACAAAGTTCAGATGAGGCACATGGGATCCTGCACAGGCAAGGAGGAAACGGCAGTGAACATCAAGGTCAGTGGCCAGCACAAAGTGCAGATAAGGTACATGAGATCCTGCACAGGCAAGTGGCAAACAGCAGGGAATAATAAGGACAGTGGCCAGCACAAAGTGCAAATGAGCTACATGAGATTCTGCACAAGCAAGGGGCAAACAGCAGGGAACGACAAGGTCAGTGGCCAGCACAAAGTGCAGAGTAGGAACATGAGAAGATGCACAGGGAATGTGTGTGACTGTACCCTGCCATGGTCAGCAACACAGTCAGGGTGGTAACAATGGGCAGTACAGGCACCGCTGTGGGCAAGACAGGTTAGTGAGGGGGACTTCCACTCAGACTTTGCTGTCGGTCTGACTTTGAGGTGGCTGTGTGTCGGGACAGTTGGAGGACTGGACTGGAGAGAAAGAGTACCAGCTAAGACAGAGGCATCATTGGCCTAGGAAGCTAGAGGGCTGCTTGTACCAAGTGGTGTAGTGGCACATGGAGGTGGAGTCATGCTGCTGTGAGACACAGTGTGTGTGGGAAATTGTTGAGGGGTGCCTTTCCAATTCTTTGGAATTTGAAATGGCTTCCCTGTCTGGGGATTAATGGAGAGTGGTGTGGACACAACAGGCACACTCACCACCAAAGCTGCATCAGGTGCAGACGGTGGCCCTCCCTCTGGGGACATGCTGTATCCAGCAGGACGATTGGCCTGGCCTTGCCTATGCCCCTCCATCCCCTGTTTACCAGGTGTACCCCCTACAGTGCCCTCCTTTCCCTGCTTCACTGAGCTTTGGATGGAAGTTGAGGTTGTGGGTGAATCTGCCTTGGGTCTCTTCGTATGTGTACTCCTAGCAGGCACCACCTTCTCAGCGAGCATGGAAACTGTCTGCTTGTCTCTGCAAGACAATTTTGGGGCAGGGGTGTCCTGGGCTGGGTATGCCTCTGAGGCATTTGACCCGGAGGCCTGCATCTTGCCTTTGTGCTCCTTGGTGTCGCCTAACAGGCTTTTGTCATTGCGCTTTGGGTTGGCTTTAGTTTTCTGTGGGGATGGTGTCAGTGCCCTGGACCTCTTGGTCTGCTGCTGCTGTGTGCTGCTTGTGCTGTATCTTGCCCTTGAGGTCTGTGGTGTGTGGTCACTATCATCAGATGTGGCCACCAGCAGGGGGTGGACAAAGGGACTTGAGCTGGACTTTGAGATTGTGCCAGTTGATTGGCTGTAGTCTCAGCGGAGGACAAAGACTGGACAGTCTGGTGTAGCCCACCCACATCTGAATGAATGCTCTCGATGAATGCAACCGCCTGTACCACCTTTTTTCGTGGTCTACAGAGGCATTGAGGAGAGCTGTCTGGCCCACACACAGCTGGAACAAAAGGTTCACAGACTCTGCACTGATGGCAGCAGGGGGGGCAGGGGCAGCAGTGCATGGGGTGAAGGACACTCTTCCCTTCTTACTGGTGCAAACACGTGCAGTACTAGTATATGTAGGTGGGAGGGTGGGCACTGTATGCTGTGTCGTGGAAGAGGAGGCAGAATCCCCATTCCCTGTGCCCGCCAACATAGACACGCCACCGATGGCATCTGATGACATTGAGGTTTGTGTCTCTGGCTGTGCTTCCTCAAGCAGATTCCTGTCCCCCTCCGAGGCACTGGTCACATCTGTGTCACTGGGCTTGTGTGACTAGAAAAATTATGCAGGGGTTCTGCCCAAATAACCCTCCCAAACCTGGGCTAGGGACATCACAAGGATGAGGAAGTAGAAAAAGGGGGTTATAGAGGGATCAATTCAACAAAAAAATTGATACACAAGATATATTTAATTACCTTGTAATGTACAATTATTTGCAAAGCATATGATTTCACAAATTTACAAACACAGATATACGCATCATAGGACAAGGTGGCACACAACAGCAGAAATAATATATAAATTATACATATTTACAAATATTTACAATGTATATACACATCATACAAATACATTATATACATTAAATACAAACACTGTGTACCCTACCAAAAAAGAAAAAGAAAAATAATAAGGATAAACAATATTCACTACAGCCTTAGAGTGATATAAAGCTATGAAGGAAATCCATCTCAGTTATACATTCTTTTTACACAACAATCTATATAGGGAAGAAGGCGTCAGAAATGAAACACAAGATATCAATATATGGGGACTCCTTAGAATGGTGTTGAGGCAGTCGCGGCCGCGTTTCCGCCAAATATTTCTTTAGGCTTCATCAGGACACGGGTACTTGAAAGTCAAGCCTACAGATATGGGGATCCTAGGTGAACGAGGCAACTCCCCCGTATAGTGTACATGTCCCCAAAAATGTGGGCGCCCACTCCAATGTCCCAAATTGCGTATGCCAGTTCGCACGGGGTAAATGTGTACTTCAATCAGCTCCTTCTGGAAACAATCTCAGTGAGAAAAGCCACGTCAAATCCAAGGAACAAACACTTGAACCTGCACCCATCCGCGAAGTTGTGCTCATGTGAAGCAGTTGTGCTTGATGCCTCACCAATGGTGTCTGTCCCCTGTCCTTCCATGCCAATGGGAGATGCTGCATGAAAGAAAGTGATGTAGGGTCAGTTCATTGGCATCAACAGAACATTCATATGCAAGCAAAGCATCACTAAAGATGATGAAATCTCCATGTTGCACACCACCCTGTGCAATAATATTGTGCGACCTCAATGTTTGACTAAATGTTTGCCTCTCAACAAGCAAAAGGGGCACAAGTTAGCCATGTGATTACCACACAGCACAATAGCCTTCCTGTGGCTGCATTCAACCAGACACACAAATAGCTCTGAGCACACCTAGGGCCCTGAAGGGGCAATGATGTACCCCACCACATGTTGCCACTGTCATATCTGGATGGAGCGGAAGGGGACAACACAGATACCGACTACAACATAACAGTCCACAATGGCCATACGCTTATGCTATAGCCATGTTGTACAGTGGGGCACAACTACTGTTGCCCATTGGTGTCAGATGTCTAAACCCCACCATTCTGAGGTCAGGCAATGCACGCATTGATGAAAGCAGACTCAGATTATGCACACTGCCATGACCTTACATGGGATTTCCCACACTGACCCAATGCAAACGAGACCTGAATCCCACAACTCTAGATGCAATGTCAATGCCCATTACTCAAAGAACATTAGGAAGTACAGGTAGGGCAAATGCATGACAGCTGCACCCAACATAGAAACCACTTACAACTCCCTGCATCACACTACCAACATCACATAGCCCAGCACTGGCACAGGCTGTGAACACATGCAGCCACTCACAGCCAATTCACCCTTCCAAGAATACTTGCTGCTGATGCTCCTTCAAATGTGCATCCAGCTCAGGCTGTGTCATGGTCAAGATGCAGGCCTTTAGTGGTGTCTGCCACACCAACCTGCAGAGGGAGCAGCCTCAGCGACATCTCTGCCATGTTCTTGCTCAGCCAGCAGTTGTCATCCCACCAGTGGGTGCACCATCGGGTGGAGACAACCAGAGCCTGCACCTTGCATGCAATGACCCTTCATATGGCCTTATGCTGGTGGACTTTGAGCTGCAGGCATGGGAGACAAGAAGGGAAAAACTCAGTGACACAGTGTTATGTGCCAATATCTCTCAGTACAGGAGCATGATACCAACTCATCCCAAAGTCACAAATATGTCGAACAGAGAGAATACAGCATCTCACATAGTACATTAGCATGGGAGAATCACATGTAAATGCATGCAGGTATGAGAGTGGACACATTACCCACCCATCTCATACACATGCAGAATGCTAGCACAGACAGCTAAGTGTAGGTTGCCCAAATCTACTGTCCTTTTTTGAGTTGAGCAAGACATACAGTACATATCAATATATGTTTTGGGGTTGACTCACTGTGTCCAACACTGAGCAGCCCTCAATGTCTTATCCCTGTGAATGGCTCATTGTGTCATGGGTGTCACATTGAGGGGCATGATCTTACAAACCCACACCCTCCTCACAAGGGTTGTTGTGTGCCATCTACAGGGCTGATATGGCTCATTGAAGGAGAACCCGCTAAATACCCACATGTAACACTCTGTATATTTAGTGATGTGTCTTTGCCAGATTAGGCGGTGACTGTGCAGGCCAGGTGGGCTCACACTAAGGTCCTACATGAGGCATCAGAAACGTCACATGAAAAGAAAAATTGAGAGTGGAAACAGTGCCTACACATGCCAGTCAGTACACATGCTGGTGGGAATGGAGGGTAATGCGCACAACAGTACGGCAATCTGTTGTATGGCGTTTTACATTCCGAATTAATTTTCCTGATTCATTCCCTTATATAGGTACAATTCACGTTGCCCTTATATAGGCATAGAAATCAAGCCCTTATTTAGGCATAGCCCATGCTACCCAAATACAGGCATGGTTACTTCCATCCGTTCACCAAAAGTCACAACGATTTCTTGGAAAACCAGACTCTTAAGCAGAAGGGACTTCCCCAAGCCTGGATATTTATTTCTCCAAGAACTCATTTATTATGCATGAACATCTATTTCTTAGGAGTTCATTCATGACGTTCATATGCCCGAATTTATGTCAATGCTGGCATTCCTAAACACCTTCAAGGTATAAATATACCTTCACTTGCTATTGCAAAGCACGGTGTAGTTCGGTGCAGTTTGACTACCTACTTGCCCGATGCAGCTCGCTACAGCAAGTGCAGAAGAAAGCCAACTCTCCAGCTGATGCACTGGCCAGAAGCTGTCATCCTCCTGCCAAGAATCCAGCTCCAGTGTTTCTGACTCCCCTTGCGGGCTGTCATTCTAAGGTATGGAGCTGATTAGAATCTAGAGAAACCTTTGGCAGTTCTTGGCAAAACTAAACCTATGCTAACAACCCATACTTACTTCTTCCCTCGTACTAGACTTAGGTTAGGTACATTGGGGTAGGCGTATTTTAGAAGCACCAGTTGAGTATTTTAGCTGTGTTATTTATATATGTATTTTTATATGGCTTAGAAACCATACAATGCTATTACAGGATTTTTTCATATTACTGTTTACGCTGTACCCATTATACTTTGCATTCTGCCTAGCGATTGTAGCGGTTCACCTCTCTTGCATGAGAAAGAAGACTGTTCAATAAACCCTTTTTATTGAAACACCTGTCTCTCTATTTCTGTGCACCCTCTATAGAAATAAAGCATGCACGATTGACTGAGTGAAATAGTTATCTACTGTTTCCACAACTCTGAAGATATCTGTTCCAGACCTTGGGAAACAAAGTTGTCATGTTTATGCGGTTGTCAGAAACAAATTCCTTCTTGTGTATTCAAGAACGTTTCTAGTGACCTCTGAGCTGGCTGGCACTCACTATTAAGTTTAGTATATTCGATAGAGACCTACTGACCCAAGTCCTACGTCATATCTATATGGTATATTATTCCAATGTGCAAAGCCTATTGGGAATATAGGAACTACACTACAAATCTGCTGTGTAATAGGTGAATGACCACCAATAGTGTCACCCTTGGTTAATGAAGTTCTGAGCATAGTGCTGAACTGGAGATGATGTACAATCAGGATCCAGACACAATTCCATCACTACCCTCTGTACGAAAACCCCAGCTAAGGCCACTGATGGGCCTGTGAAGGACATCAGGACCCACACAGCCATTCACACAAGTAACCACTGCCCTAAGACAATACATGTCCCTCAATCCTGATGTGCAGGCAGGGAGACGTGTAAAATAGGCTACATACCCCTTTCCTCAGGACTGAGCATACTAGGCACTGCATGACACAACCCCACACTCTCCGGCACATAATGTAGCAGATCAACGTCATGTGCCCCCCCCCCCCCCCCCACTGCACTCTCACTCCCACTCTGGAAGACTTACCAAAATATTTGGAGCACCATATAGTCTTGGATATTGTGTGAGCCTCGTGTCCACCAGGACTTCCAGCTTCTCACTGGTGAAGGGACTGGCACAGATCTTCTCAGTCCTCGACATCACTGTGGCCAGTAGACACCAGCAGCAGCAGTTGGATTGTGGGAGGTCTCAGGCAGCAGGCTCTGAAGACGGGAGCAGCAGCAGCAGGTGGTGGTGAGGGGTCTCAGGAGCAGGCTGTGGAGACAGGAGCAGCAGCAGCAGGAGGTGGTGAGGGGTCTTAGGCAACAGGCTCTGGAGACAGAAGCAGCAGCACTAGCAGGGGTGGTGAGGGGTCTCAGGCAGCAGGCTTTGTGAGCTGTGGAAATGTGGGGCTCTTCCCTACACATATATAGCCCCCCAGGGGTCATTTCAGTGGTTCTGAGCTGCTGCAATTGGTGTTCCAGGTCAGCCTTTTTGAAATACATCCAATGACCAGCTCCGCTGTGGCAGAGTACGCCTACCACAATTTTTAAATCTTGCATTGTGCTACCGCAATTGCGGTTCCAATTGGCTGTAAGGGCCTGGTCCATGGCGGTGACACACCGCTGTTGCCAGGCAGTGCTACCGCAATTTGGGTGGTGGATCATGCCAACCGACATTTGACCATGAGTATATGCCTATCACCACCGCAAGTGTGTCTTGGACATTGGCGGTAACACACCGCTGTGCCAGGCAGTAGCTACCGCAATATGGGTGCCATACATTGCCATGAATGACCGTGATTTTGGTGGCAGAGCATGCCAACCGCCA
The DNA here is from genome assembly GCF_964263255.1 of Lissotriton vulgaris. Classification (NCBI taxonomy): domain Eukaryota; kingdom Metazoa; phylum Chordata; class Amphibia; order Caudata; family Salamandridae; genus Lissotriton; species Lissotriton vulgaris. Next base: position 1,289,887,340 of record NC_141689.1, on the reverse strand, counting down.
TTTGACCATGTGTATATGCCTATCTGTACCGCAAGTGTGTCCAGGCCATTGGAAGTGACACACCACTGATGCCAGAAGGTAGCTACCCCAATATGGGTGCCATACATTGCCATGAATGACCATGATTTGGGTGGCGGTGCAGTTTGACAGCACCTGTGGATGCGTGTGAAAGGCCAATGTGCATTTCTCAACAGTGCACAGTGGCCACATGATCATATGGCACATGATTGTGCACACTGTGCCAATGTCACATTTATCTCACTCCTGAGTACACATGCCATGTTTGTGTTTATGCTTTGGTATTTATCAAAAAGGGGGGAAGAGGCTACTGATAGGACTCTTCTAATAGGTCCAGCGTACTTGCTCAAATAACAGTGGAACAAAGGAGTGGTACGCAGTTCCTAGGTGAAGTAATAGTCACCTAAAACCACCTAGACCAGAGTGTCTGATGGAGAAAGTGAAACAGGGGTCGTGTCAATAGAAGAGATGGGGAATTCCTCCTTGTGGAACTAGGGCTCTCACACACCCAGCAAGCTAGGTGTCATGCTTCATCATTTGAGCCTGCTCCTCGTTGGGCCGGTGCTGCAATGCGCAACGGGTACCCTTAAAGGGGCTCTTTTTCGGGGATCTTTTGTTCGTTGCCGTAAGGGTGCATTGGGGGTGGGGGGTCCTAGGCTGATGAAGATGTAGGTGTAGTTGGGAAGTTGCATGCAACCAGCCATTCCTCTTATTCGCGGTATTCCTCCATTCCATCTGACGCTCCGTCGATCAATCTTGTTGACCAAACACACTGTCCACTGCCTGCCTGGCGGATGCAGAATTGCGGATCGCTAATGGTAAGCCTGAGTTAATTTTTTCCAATCCCACAGGGTGAAAGCAGTCCTGTAATTGTTGATAGAAAAACAGGAAGTGATATTAAAACACCACGGAGAAAAAAATATAAGGTACGCTGTGTAGTTCAAAAATAACACTTTCAGTTTCAGAGGCGACAGTATTACATACAAGCATCATTTCGAAATTGCTTACTCTGAGTCTCCTTTTCAAGGATAGTAATTGGTAAGTATGGGCGAATTGTGCGGATCTGCGGTCCGCGAATTTGCGGGAAATCGCAAAAAAAACGCGAATTTGCGGATTTTCCCGCAAACTCGTGGATTTTTTTGCAATTTGCATAACTATTACTGAAGTACTTTCTACTGGCTTATCTAGTAAGTGCTACCTCGTTGGGTAAATGTACAGTGCTTTTCATACACTACAGCTGCGTAAAGTGCCAGAAGAGTTGTCTCCAGTGACATCTGCAATAACGCATTACCGGCAATGTTAGCCTATGGGCCGAAATGCTCCTTAGAAACAGGGCCAAATCACCTTTCCCCTCAACCTACGACCAAACTGCTGTTTGGACACAAAATTAGACCTTCCCAGCAGTGCTCCCAGACCCTTCAACCCACTCCCACAAATCTAGAACACCCCACATTACCCTCCCTAAAACATGCAATACTGCTATCCCCAAAGAGGCCTAAGTTAAAATCTTGCCAAAACGCTCTGTGCAACTAGGCCCAAACCCCCCTTTTCCACCATGGATTTTCTTCAAACCACTTGCAATCAAAATTAGACCTTCCCAGCAGTGCTCCCAGACCCCTCAACCCACCCCAAAAAATCTAGAACACCCCCAAATAGCCCCCAAAAAACATGCAATACTACTCGGCCTAAGTTTAAATCATGCCAAAATGCTCTCTGCAACTAGGCCCAAACCTCCCTTTTCCTGCATGGATTTTCTTCAAACCACTTGCACTCAAAATTTGACCTTCCCAGCAGTGCTCCCAGATCCCTCAACCCACCCCCAAAAATCTAGAACACCTCCAAACAGCCCCCCGAAAACATGCAATACTGCTATCCCCAAAATATGGCAAATCATGCCTTGCCAAAAATTGTGCTACCTCGTTGGGTAAATGTATAGTGCTTTTCATACACTACAGCTGCGTAAAGTGCCAGAAGAGTTGTCTCCAGTGATATCTGCAATAACACATTACCGGTAATGTTAGCCTATGGGCCGAAATGCACCTTAGAAAACAGGGCCAAACCACCTTTCCCCTCAACCTACAACAAAACTGCTGTTTGAACACAAAATTAGACCACTTGCAGTCAAAATTAGACCTTCCCAGCAGTGCTCCCAGACACCCCCAAACAGCCCCCCAAAAACATGCAATACTGCTAAACAAAAACTTTTCCACAATGGATTTTCTTCAAACCACTTGCAATCAAAATTTGACCTTCCCAGCAGTGCTCCCAGACCCCTCAACCCACCTCCAAAATGTAGAACACGCACAAGCAGCCCCCCAAAAACATGCAATACTGCGAGGCCTAAGTTTAAATCATGCCAAAACGCTCTCTGCAACTAGGCCCAAACTTCCCTTTTCCACCATGGATTTCTTCAAACCACTTGCATTCAAAATTAGACCTTCCCAGCAGTGCACCCAGACCACGCAACCCACCCCAAAAAATCTAGAACACCCCCAAACAGCCTCCCAAAAACGCAATACTACTAGGCCTAAGTTAATATTGTGCCAAAGCACTCTCTGCAACTGGAACCAAACCCCTCTTTTCCACCATGGATTTTCTTCAAACCATTTACAATCAAAATTAGACCTTACCAGCAGTGCTCCCAGACCCCACAACCCATCCCCAAAAATCTAGAACACCCCCAAACAGCCCCCCAAAAACATGCAATACTACTAGGCCTAAGTTTAAATCGTGCCAAAATGCTCTCTGCAACTAGGCCCAAACCCCCCTTTTCCATCTTGGATTTTCTTCAAACCATTTACAATCAAAATTAGACCTTTCCAGCAGTGCTCCCATACCCCTCAACCCATCCCCAAAAATCTAGAACACCCCTAAATAGCCCCCAAAAACATGCAATACCGCTAAAGAAAAATAACTTTTCCATAATGGATTTGCTTCAAACCACTTGCAATCAAAATTAGACCTTCCCAGCAGTGCTCCCAGACCCCTCAACCCACCCCAACAACTTAGAACACCCTCAAGCAGCCCCCCAAAAACATGCAATACTGCTAGGCCTGAGTTTAAATCGTGCCAAAACACTCTCTGCAACTAGGCCCAACCCCCTCTTTTCTACCACGGATTTTCTTCAACCACTTGCAATCAAAATTAGACCTTACCAAGAGTGCTCCCAGAACCCTCAACCCACCCCCAAAAGTCTAGAACAACCCCAAACAGCCCCCCAAAAATATGCAAAACTAATAGGCCTAAGTTAAAATCGTGCCAATATGCTCTCTGCAACTAGGCCCAAACACCCCTTTTCCACCATGGATTCTCTTCAAACCACTTGCAATCAAAATCAGACCTTTCCAGCAGTGCTCCCAGACCCCTCAACCCATCCCCAAAAATCTAGAACACCCCTAAATAGCCCGCAAAAACATGCAATACTGCTAAAGAAAAATAACTTTTCCATAATGGATTTTCTTCAAACCACTTGCAATCAAATTTAGACCTTCCCAGCAGTGCTCCCAGACCCCTCAACCCACCCCAATAACTTAGAACACCCCCAAGCAGCCCCCCAAAAACATGCAATACTGCTAGGCCTGAGTTTAAATCGTGCCAAAACACTCTCTGCAACTAGGCCCAACCCCCTCTTTTCTACCATGGATTTTCTTCAAACCACTTGCAATCAAAATTAGACCTTACCAAGAGTGCTCCCAGACCCCTCAACCCACCCCCAAAAGTCTAGAACAACCCCAAACAGCCCCCCAAAAATATGCAAAACTAATAGGCCTAAGTTAAAATCGTGCCAATATGCTCTCTGCAACTAGGCCCAAACACCCCTTTTCCACCATGGATTCTCTTCAAACCACTTGCAATCAAAATTGGACCTTCCCAGCAGTGCTCCCATGATCCTTCAACCCACCCCCAAAAATCTAGAACACCCCCAAACAGCCCCGCAAAAACATGCAATACTACTAGGCCTAAGTTTTAATTGTGCCAAACGCTCTCTGCAACTAGGCCCAAACCACCCTTTTCCACCATGGATTTTCTTCAAACCACTTGCAATCAAAATTAGACCTTCCCTGCAGTGCTCCCAGACCCCTCAACCCAGCCCCAAAAATCTATAACATCCCAAAAAAGCCCCTCAAAAACAAGCAATACTGCTAAAAACAACTGTTCCACCATGAATTTTCTTCAAACCACTTGCAATCAAAATTAGACCTTCCCAGCAGTGCTCCTAGATCCCTCGGCCCACCCCACAAATCTAGAACACCCCAAACAGCCCCCCAAAAACATGTAATACTGCTATCCCCAAAGGGGCCTAAATTAAAATCGTGCCAAAACGCACTCTGAAAGTAGGCCCAAAACACCCCTTTTGCACCATGGATTTTTTCAAACAACTTGCAATCAAAATTAGACCTTCCCAGCAGTGCTCCCAGACCCCTCAACCCATCCCCAAAAATGTAGAACACCCCCAAACAGCCCCCCAAAACATGCAATACTGCTAAATAAAAACTTCTCCATAATGGATTTTCTTCAAACCACTTGCAATCAAAATTAGACCTTCCCAACAGTGCTCCCAGACCCCTCAACCCACCCCCAAAAATCTAGAACACCCCCAAACAGCCCCCCAAAAACATGCAATACTACTAGGCCTAAGTTTAAATCGTGCCAAAATGGTCTCTGCAACTAGGCCCAATCACCCCTTTTCAACCATGGATTTTCTTCAAACCACTTGCAATCAAAATTATACCTTTCCAGCAGTGCTCCCAGACCCCTCAACCCATCCCCAAAAATCTAGAACACCCCTAAATAGCCCGCAAAAACATGCAATACCGCTAAAGAAAAATAACTTTTCCATAATGGATTTTCTTCAAACCACTTGCAATCAAAATTAGACCTTCCCAGCAGTGCTCCCAGACCCCTCAACCCACCCCAATAACTTAGAACACCCCCAAGCAGCCCCCCAAAAACATGCAATACTGCTAGGCCTGAGTTTAAATCGTGCCAAAACACTCTCTGCAACTAGGCCCAACCCCCTCTTTTCTACCATGGATTTTCTTCAAACCACTTGCAATCAAAATTAGACCTTACCAAGAGTGCTCCCAGACCCCTCAACCCACCCCCAAAAGCCTAGAACAACCCCAAACAGCCCCCCAAAAATATGCAAAACTAATAGGCCTAAGTTAAAATCGTGCCAATATGCTCTCTGCAACTAGGCCCAAACACCCCTTTTCCACCATGGATTCTCTTCAAACCACTTGCAATCAAAATTGGACCTTCCCAGCAGTGCTCCCATGATCCTTCAACCCACCCCCAAAAATCTAGAACACCCCCAAACAGCCCCGCAAAAACATGCAATACTACTAGGCCTAAGTTTTAATTGTGCCAAACGCTCTCTGCAACTAGGCCCAAACCACCCTTTTCCACCATGGATTTTCTTCAAACCACTTGCAATCAAAATTAGACCTTCCCTGCAGTGCTCCCAGACCCCTCAACCCAGCCCCAAAAATCTATAACATCCCAAAAAAGCCCCTCAAAAACAAGCAATACTGCTAAAAACAACTGTTCCACCATGAATTTTCTTCAAACCACTTGCAATCAAAATTAGACCTTCCCAGCAGTGCTCCTAGATCCCTCGGCCCACCCCACAAATCTAGAACACCCCAAACAGCCCCCCAAAAACATGTAATACTGCTATCCCCAAAGGGGCCTAAATTAAAATCGTGCCAAAACGCACTCTGAAAGTAGGCCCAAAACACCCCTTTTGCACCATGGATTTTTTCAAACCACTTGCAATCAAAATTAGACCTTCCCAGCAGTGCTCCCAGACCCCTCAACCCATCCCCAAAAATGTAGAACACCCCCAAACAGCCCCCCAAAACATGCAATACTGCTAAATAAAAACTTCTCCATAATGGATTTTCTTCAAACCACTTGCAATCAAAATTAGACCTTCCCAGCAGTGCTGCCAGACCCCTCAACCCACCCCCAACAATGTAGAACACCCCCAAGCAGCCCCCCAAAAACATGCAATACTGCTAGGTCTAAGTTTAAATCGTGCCAAAACGCTCTCTGCAACTAGGCCCAACCCCCCCTTTTCTACCATGGAGTTTCTTCAAACCACTTGCAATCAAAATTAGACCTTCCCAACAGTGCTCCCAGACCCCTCAACCCACCCCCAAAAATCTAGAACACCCCCAAACAGCCCCCCAAAAACATGCAATACTACTAGGCCTAAGTTTAAATCGTGCCAAAATGGTCTCTGCAACTAGGCCCAATCACCCCTTTTCAACCATGGATTTTCTTCAAACCACTTGCAATCAAAATTATACCTTCCCAGCAGTGCTCCCAGATCCCTCAACCCACCCCCAAAAATCTAGAACACCCCCAAACAGCCCCCAAAAAACATGCAATACTACTAGGCCTTAGTTTGAATTGTGCCAAAACGCTCTCTGCAACTAGGCCCAAACCCCCTTTTCCACCATGGATTTTCTTCAAACTACTTGCAATCACAATTAGACCTTCCCAGCACTGCTCCCAGACCCCTCAAACCAGCCCCAAAAATCTACAATATCCCAAAACAGCCCCCCAAAAACAAGCAATACTGCTGAAAACAACAACTTTTCCACCATGAATTTTCTTCAAACCACTTGCAATCAAAATTAGACCTTCCCAGCAGTGCTCTTAGACCCCTCAACCCACCCCCACAAATCTAGAATACCCCAAACAGCCCCCCAAAAACATGTAATACTGCTATCCCCAAAGAGGCCTAAGTTAAAATCGTGCCAAAACGCACTCTGAAAGTAGGCCCAAACCCCCCTTTTCCATCATGGATTTTCTTCAAACCACTTGCAATCAAACTTAGACCTTCCCAGCAGTGCTCCCAGACCCCTCAACCCAGCCCCAAAAATCTAGAACGTCCCAAAACAGCCCCCCAAAAACATGCATTCATGCTAAAAACAACAACTTTTCCACCATGAATTTTCTTCAAACAATATGCAATCAAAATTAGACCTTCCCAGCAGTGCTCCTAGATCCCTCAGCCCACCCCCACAAATCTAGAAAACCCCAAAAAGCCCCCCAATAACATGTAATACTGCTATCCCCAAAGAGGCCTAAATTAAAATCGTGCCAAAACGCACTCTGAAAGTAGGCCCAAAACCCCCCTTTTGCACCATGGATTTTTTTCAAACCACTTGCAATCAAAATTAGACCTTCCCAGCAGTGCTCTCAGACCCCTCAACCCATCCCCAAAAATCTAGAACACCCCCAAACAGCCCCCTAAAAACATGCAATACTGCTAAAATAAAACTTCTCCATAATGGATTTTCTTCAAACTACTTGTAATCAAAATTAGACCTTCCCAGCAGTGCTCCCAGATCCCTCCACCCACCCCCAACAATGTAGAACACCCCCAAGCAGCCCCCCAAAAACATGCAATACTGCTAGGCCTAAGTTTAAATCGTGTCAAAACGCTCTCTGCAACTAGGCCCAACCCCCCCTTTTCTACCATGGATTTTCTTCAAACCAATTGCAATCAAAATTCGACCTTCCCAGCAGTGCTCCCAGACCCCTCAACCCATCCCCAAAAATCTAGAACACCCCCAAGCAGCCCCCCAAAATTATGCAATACTGCTAGAACTAAGTTTAAATCGTGTCAAAACGCTCTCTGCAACTAGGCCCAAACCCCCCTTTTCCACCATGGATTTTCTTCAAACCACTTGCAATCAAAATTAGACCTTCCCAGCAGTGCTCCCAGACCCCTCAACCCATCCCCAAAAATGTAGAACACCCCCAAACAGCCCCCCAAAACATGCAATACTGCTAAATAAAAACTTCTCCATAATGGATTTTCTTCAAACCACTTGCAATCAAAATTAGACCTTCCCAGCAGTGCTGCCAGACCCCTCAACCCACCCCCAACAATGTAGAACACCCCCAAGCAGCCCCCCAAAAACATGCAATACTGCTAGGTCTAAGTTTAAATCGTGCCAAAACGCTCTCTGCAACTAGGCCCAACCCCCCCTTTTCTACCATGGAGTTTCTTCAAACCACTTGCAATCAAAATTAGACCTTCCCAACAGTGCTCCCAGACCCCTCAACCCACCCCCAAAAATCTAGAACACCCCCAAACAGCCCCCCAAAAACATGCAATACTACTAGGCCTAAGTTTAAATCGTGCCAAAATGGTCTCTGCAACTAGGCCCAATCACCCCTTTTCAACCATGGATTTTCTTCAAACCACTTGCAATCAAAATTATACCTTCCCAGCAGTGCTCCCAGATCCCTCAACCCACCCCCAAAAATCTAGAACACCCCCAAACAGCCCCCAAAAAACATGCAATACTACTAGGCCTTAGTTTGAATTGTGCCAAAACGCTCTCTGCAACTAGGCCCAAACCCCCTTTTCCACCATGGATTTTCTTCAAACTACTTGCAATCACAATTAGACCTTCCCAGCACTGCTCCCAGACCCCTCAAACCAGCCCCAAAAATCTACAATATCCCAAAACAGCCCCCCAAAAACAAGCAATACTGCTGAAAACAACAACTTTTCCACCATGAATTTTCTTCAAACCACTTGCAATCAAAATTAGACCTTCCCAGCAGTGCTCTTAGACCCCTCAACCCACCCCCACAAATCTAGAATACCCCAAACAGCCCCCCAAAAACATGTAATACTGCTATCCCCAAAGAGGCCTAAGTTAAAATCGTGCCAAAACGCACTCTGAAAGTAGGCCCAAACCCCCCTTTTCCATCATGGATTTTCTTCAAACCACTTGCAATCAAACTTAGACCTTCCCAGCAGTGCTCCCAGACCCCTCAACCCAGCCCCAAAAATCTAGAACGTCCCAAAACAGCCCCCCAAAAACATGCATTCATGCTAAAAACAACAACTTTTCCACCATGAATTTTCTTCAAACAATATGCAATCAAAATTAGACCTTCCCAGCAGTGCTCCTAGATCCCTCAGCCCACCCCCACAAATCTAGAAAACCCCAAAAAGCCCCCCAATAACATGTAATACTGCTATCCCCAAAGAGGCCTAAATTAAAATCGTGCCAAAACGCACTCTGAAAGTAGGCCCAAAACCCCCCTTTTGCACCATGGATTTTTTTCAAACCACTTGCAATCAAAATTAGACCTTCCCAGCAGTGCTCTCAGACCCCTCAACCCATCCCCAAAAATCTAGAACAGCCCCCTAAAAACATGCAATACTGCTAAAATAAAACTTCTCCATAATGGATTTTCTTCAAACTACTTGTAATCAAAATTAGACCTTCCCAGCAGTGCTCCCAGATCCCTCCACCCACCCCCAACAATGTAGAACACCCCCAAGCAGCCCCCCAAAAACATGCAATACTGCTAGGCCTAAGTTTAAATCGTGTCAAAACGCTCTCTGCAACTAGGCCCAACCCCCCCTTTTCTACCATGGATTTTCTTCAAACCAATTGCAATCAAAATTCGACCTTCCCAGCAGTGCTCCCAGACCCCTCAACCCATCCCCAAAAATCTAGAACACCCCCAAGCAGCCCCCCAAAATTATGCAATACTGCTAGAACTAAGTTTAAATCGTGTCAAAACGCTCTCTGCAACTAGGCCCAAACCCCCCTTTTCCACCATGGATTTTCTTCAAACCACTTGCAATCAAAATTAGACCTTCCCACCAGTGCTCCCAGATCCTTCAAACCACACCCAAAAATCTTGAACACCCCCAAACAGCCCCCTAAAATCATGCAATACTACTAGGCCTAAGTTTAAATTGTGTCAAAACGCTCTCTGCAACTAGGCCCAAACCCCCCTTTTCCACCATGGATTTTCTTCAAACCACTTGCAATCATAATTAGACCTTCCCAGCAGTGCTCCCAGACCCCTCAACCCACCCCCAAAAATCTAGAACACCCCCAAACAGCCACCCCAAAAATGCAATACTATTCGGCCTAAGTTAAAATCGTGCCAAAACATTCTCTGCAACTAGGCCCAAACCCCCCTTTTCCACCATGGATTTTCTTCAAACCACTTGCAATCAAAATAAGACCTTCCCAGCAGTGCTCCCAGACCCCTCAACTAACCCCCAAAATGTAGAACACCCCCAAGCAGCCCCCCAAAAACATGCAATACTGGTAGGCCTGAGTTCAAATCGTGCCAAAATGCTCTCTGCATTTAGGCCCAAACCCCCCTTTTCTACCATGGATTTTCTTCACACCACTTGCAATCAAAATTTGACCTTCCCAACAGTGTACCCATACCCCTCAATCCATCCCCAAAAATCTAAAACACCCCCAAACAGCCCCCCAAAAACATGCAATACTACTAGGCCAAAGTTTAAATCGTGCCAAAATGCTCTCTGCAACTAGGCCCAACCCCCCCCTTTTCCATCCTGGATTTCCTTCAAACCACTTGCAATCAAAATTAGACCTTCCCAGCAGTGCTCCCAGACCCTTCAACCCACTCCCACAAATCTAGAACACCCCACATTACCCTCCCTAAAACATGCAATACTGCTATCCCCAAAGAGGCCTAAGTTAAAATCGTGCCAAAACGCTCTGTGCAACTAGGCCCAAACCCCCCTTTTCCACCATGGATTTTCTTCAAACCACTTGCAATCAAAATTAGACCTTCCCAGCAGTGCTCCCAGACCCCTCAACCCACCCCAAAAAATCTAGAACACCCCCAAATAGCCCCCAAAAAACATGCAATACTACTCGGCCTAAGTTTAAATCATGCCAAAATGCTCTCTGCAACTAGGCCCAAACCTCCCTTTTCCTCCATGGATTTTCTTCAAACCACTTGCACTCAAAATTTGACCTTCCGAACAGTGCTCCCAGACCCCTCAACCCACTCCCACAAATCTAGAACAACCCACATTACCCTCCCTAAAACATGCAATACTGCTATCCCCAAAGAGGACGATGTTAAAATCGAGTCAAAACGCTCTCTGCAACTAGGCCCAAACCCCCCTTTTCCACCATGGATTTTCTTCAAACCACTTGCAATCAAAATTAGACTTTCCCAGCAGTGCTCCCAGATCCCTCAACCCACCCCCAAAAATCTAGAACACCTCCAAACAGCCCCCCGAAAACATGCAATACTGCTATCCCGAAAATATGGCAAATCACGCCTTGCCAAAAATTGTGCTACCTCGTTGGGTAAATGTATAGTGCTTTTCATACACTACAGCTGCGTAAAGTGCCAGAAGAGTTGTCTCCAGTGATATCTGCAATAACACATTACCGGTAATGTTAGCCTATGGGCCGAAATGCACCTTAGAAAACAGGGCCAAACCACCTTTCCCCTCAACCTACAACCAAACTGCTGTTTGAACACAAAATTAGACCACTTGCAGTCAAAATTAGACCTTCCCAGCAGTGCTCCCAGACACCCCCAAACAGCCCCCCAAAAACATGCAATACTGCTAAACAAAAACTTTTCCACAATGGATTTTCTTCAAACCACTTGCAATCAAAATTTGACCTTCCCAGCAGTGCTCCCAGACCCCTCAACCCACCTCCAAAATGTAGAACACGCACAAGCAGCCCCCGAAAAACATGCAATACTGCGAGGCCTAAGTTTAAATCATGCCAAAACGCTCTCTGCAACTAGGCCCAAACTTCCCTTTTCCACCATGGATTTCTTCAAACCACTTGCATTCAAAATTAGACCTTCCCAGCAGTGCACCCAGACCACGCAACCCATCCCCAAAAATCTAGAACACCCCCAAACAGCCCCCCAAAAACATGCAATACTACTAGGCCTAAGTTTAAATCGTGCCAAAATGCTCTCTGCAACTAGGCCCAAACCCCCCTTTTCCATCTTGGATTTTCTTCAAACCACTTGCAATCAATATTAGACCTTCCCAGCAGTGCTCCCAGACCCCACAACCCATCCCCAAAAATGTAGAACACCCCCAAACAGCCCCCCAAAAACATGCAATACTACTAGGCCTAAGTTTAAATCGTGCCAAAATGCTCTCTGCAACTAGGCCCAAACCCCCCTTTTCCATCTTGGATTTTCTTCAAACCACTTGCAATCAAAATTGGACCTTCCCAGCAGTGCTCCCAGATCCTTCAACCCACCCCCAAAAATCTAGAACACCCCCAAACAGCCCCGCAAAAACATGCAATACTACTAGGCCTAAGTTTTAATTGTGCCAAACGCTCTCTGCAACTAGGCCCAAACCACCCTTTTCCACCATGGATTTTCTTCAAACCACTTGCAATCAAAATTAGACCTTCCCTGCAGTGCTCCCAGACCCCTCAACCCATCCCCAAAAATCTAGAAAACCCCTAAATAGCCCCCAAAACATGCAATACCGCTAAAGAAAAATAACTTTTCCATAATGGATTTTCTTCAAACCACTTGCAATCAAAATTAGACCTTCCCAGCAGTGCTTCCAGACCCCTCAACCCACCCCAACAACTTAGAACACCCTCAAGCAGCCCCCCAAAAACATGCAATACTGCTAGGCCTGAGTTTAAATCGTGCCAAAACACTCTCTGCAACTAGGCCCAACCCCCTCTTTTCTACCACGGATTTTCTTCAACCACTTGCAATCAAAATTAGACCTTACCAAGAGTGCTCCCAGAACCCTCAACCCACCCCCAAAAGTCTAGAACAACCCCAAACAGCCCCCCAAAAATATGCAAAACTAATAGGCCTAAGTTAAAATCGTGCCAATATGCTCTCTGCAACTAGGCCCAAACACCCCTTTTCCACCATGGATTCTCTTCAAACCACTTGCAATCAAAATTGGACCTTCCCAGCAGTGCTCCCAGATCCTTCAACCCACCCCCAAAAATCTAGAACACCCCCAAACAGCCCCGCAAAAACATGCAATACTACTAGGCCTAAGTTTTAATTGTGCCAAACGCTCTCTGCAACTAGGCCCAAACCACCCTTTTCCACCATGGATTTTCTTCAAACCACTTGCAATCAAAATTAGACCTTCCCTGCAGTGCTCCCAGACCCCTCAACCCAGCCCCAAAAATCTATAACATCCCAAAACAGCCCCCCAAAAACATGCAATACTGCTAAAAACAACTACTTTTCCACCATGAATTTTCTTCAAACCATTTGCAATCAAAATTAGACCTTCCCAGCAGTGTTCTTAGACCCCTCAACCCACCCCACAAATCTAGAACACCCCAAACAGCCCCCCAAAACATGTAATACTGCTATCCCCAAAGAGGCCTAAGTTAAAATCGTGTCAAAACGCACTCTGAAAGTAGGCCCAAACCCCCCTTTTCCATCATGGATTTTCTTCAAACCACTTGCAATCACAATTAGACCTTCCAAGCAGTGCTCCCAGACCCCTCAACCTAGCCCCAAAAATCTAGAACATCCCAAAAAAGCCCCTCAAAAACATGCAATACTGCTAAAAACAACTTTTCCACCATGAATTTTCTTCAAACCACTTGCAATCAAAATTAGACCTTCCCAGCACTGCTCCTAGATCCCTCGGCCCACCCCACAAATCTAGAACACCCCAAACAGCCCCCCAAAAACATGTAATACTGCTATCCCCAAAGGGGCCTAAATTAAAATCGTGCCAAAACGCACTCTGAAAGTAGGCCCAAAACACCCCTTTTGCACCATGGATTTTTTCAAACCACTTGCAATCAAAATTAGACCTTCCCAGCAGTGCTCCCAGACCCCTCAACCCATCCCCAAAAATGTAGAACACCCCCAAACAGCCCCCAAAACATGCAATACTGCTAAATAAAAACTTCTCCATAATGGATTTTCTTCAAACCACTTGCAATCAAAATTAGACCTTCCCAGCAGTGCTCCCAGACCCCTCAACCCACCCCCAACAATGTAGAACACCCCCAAGCAGCCCCCCAAAAACATGCAATACTGCTAGGTCTAAGTTTAAATCGTGCCAAAACGCTCTCTGCAACAAGGCCCAACCCCCCCTTTTCTACCATGGAGTTTCTTCAAACCACTTGCAATCAAAATTAGACCTTCCCAACAGTGCTCCCAGACCCCTCAACCCACCCCCAAAAATCTAGAACACCCCCAAACAGCCCCCCAAAACCATGCAATACTACTAGGCCTAAGTTTAAATCGTGCGAAAATGGTCTCTGCAACTAGGCCCAATCACCCCTTTTCAACCATGGATTTTCTTCAAACCACTTGCAATCAAAATTATACCTTCCCAGCAGTGCTCCCAGATCCCTCAACCCACCCCCAAAAATCTAGAACACCCCCAAACAGCCCCCAAAAAACATGCAATACTACTAGGCCTTAGTTTGAATTGTGCCAAAACGCTCTCTGCAACTAGGCCCAAACCCCCTTTTCCACCATGGATTTTCTTCAAACTACTTGCAATCACAATTAGACCTTCCCAGCACTGCTCCCAGACCCCTCAAACCAGCCCCAAAAATCTACAATATCCCAAAACAGCCCCCCAAAAACAAGCAATACTGCTGAAAACAACAACTTTTCCACCATGAATTTTCTTCAAACCACTTGCAATCAAAATTAGACCTTCCCAGCAGTGCTCTTAGACCCCTCAACCCACCCCCACAAATCTAGAATACCCCAAACAGCCCCCCAAAAACATGTAATACTGCTATCCTCAAAGAGGCCTAAGTTAAAATCGTGCCAAAACGCACTCTGAAAGTAGGCCCAAACCCCCCTTTTTCATCATGGATTTTCTTCAAACCACTTGCAATCAAACTTAGACCTTCCCAGCAGTGCTCCCAGACCCCTCAACCCAGCCCCAAAAATCTAGAACGTCCCAAAACAGCCCCCCAAAAACATGCATTCTTGCTAAAAACAACAACTTTTCCACCATGAATTTTCTTCAAACAATATGCAATCAAAATTAGACCTTCCCAGCAGTGCTCCTAGATCCCTCAGCCCACCCCCACAAATCTAGAAAACCCCCAAAAGCCCCCCAATAACATGTAATACTGCTATCCCCAAAGAGGCCTAAATTAAAATCGTGCCAAAACGCACTCTGAAAGTAGGCCCAAAACCCCCCTTTTGCACCATGGATTTTTTTCAAACCACTTGCAATCAAAATTAGACCTTCCCAGCAGTGCTCTCAGACCCCTCAACCCATCCCCAAAAATCTAGAACACCCCAAGCAGCCCCCCAAAATTATGCAATACTGCTAGGCCTAAGTTTAAATCGTGTCAAAACGCTCTCTGCAACTAGGCCCAAACCCCCCTTTTCTACCATGGATTTTCTTCAACCCACTTGCAATCAAAATTAGACCTTCCCAACAGTGCCTCCAGACCCCTCGGCCCACCCCAAAAAATCTAGAACACCCCCAAACAGCCCCCCAAAAACATGCAATACTACTAGGCCTAAGTTTAAATCGTGCCAAAATGCTCTCTGCAACTAGGCCCAAACACCCCTTTTTTACCATGGATTTTCTTCAAACCACTTGCAATCAAAATTAGACCTTCCCACCAGTGCTCCCAGATCCTTCAAACCACACCCAAAAATCTTGAACACCCCCCTAAAATCATGCAATACTACTAGGCCTAAGTTTAAATTGTGCCAAAACGCTCTCTGCAACTAGGCCCAAACCCCCCTTTTCCACCATGGATTTTCTTCAAACCACTTGCAATCATAATTAGACCTTCCCAGCAGTGCTCCCAGACCCCTCAACCCACCCCCAAAAATCTAGAACACCCCCAAACAGCCACCCCAAAAATGCAATACTATTAGGCCTAAGTTAAAATCGTGCCAAAACATTCTCTGCAACTAGGCCCAAACCCGCCTTTTCCACCATGGATTTTCTTCAAACCACTTGCAATCAAAATAAGACCTTCCCAGCAGTGCTCCCAGACCCCTAAACTAACCCCCAAAATGTAGAACACCCCCAAGCAGCCCCCCAAAAACATGCAATACTGGTAGGCCTGAGTTCAAATCGTGCCAAAATGCTCTCTGCATTTAGGCCAAAACCCCCCTTTTCTACCATGGATTTTCTTCAAACCACTTGCAATCAAAATTTGACCTTCCCAGCAGTGTACCCAGACCCCTCAAACCATCCCCAAAAATCTAAAACACCCCATAACAGCCCCCCAAAAACATGCAATACTACTAGGCCAAAGTTTAAATCGTGCCAAAATGCTCTCTGCAACTAGGCCCAACCCCCCCCTTTTCCATCCTGGATTTCCTTCAAACCACTTGCAATCAAAATTAGACCTTCCCAGCAGTGCTCCCCGACCCCTCAACCCATCCCCAAAAATCTAGAAAACCCCGAAACAGCCCCCATTAAAAAAATGCTATACTGCTAAAAAAAATGTCCATGATGGATTTTCTTCAAACCACTTGCAATCAAAATTAGACCTTCACAGCAGTGCTCCCAGACCCCTCAACCCACCCCCAAAAATCTAGAACACCCCCAAACAGCCTCCCAGAAACATGCAATACTACTAGGCCTAAGTTTAAATCGTGCCAAAATGCTCTCTGCAACTAGGCCCAAACCCCCGTTTTCCACCATGGATTTTCTTCAAACCACTTGCAATCAAAATGTAACCTTCCCAGCAGTGCTCCCAGACCCCTAAACCCTGCCCCAAAAATCTAGAACATCCCAAAACAGCCCCCCAAAAACATGCAATACTGCTAAAAACAACAACTTTTCCACCATGAATTTTCTTCAAACCACTTGCAATCAAACTTAGACCTTCCCAGCAGTGCTCTTAGACCACTCAACCCACCCCCACAAATGTAGAACACCCCAAACAGCCCCCCAAAAACATGTAATACTGCTATCCCCAAAGAGGCATAAGTTAAAATCGTGCCAAAACGCACTCTGAAAGTAGGCCTACAACACCTCTTTTCGATCATGGATTTTCTTCAAACCACTTGCAATCAAATTTAGACCTTCCCAGTAGTGCTCCCAGATCCCTCAAACCACCCCCAAAAACCGTTAACACCCCCAAACAGCCAGACGAAAATCATGCAATACTACTAGGCCTAAGTTTAAATTGTGCCAAAACGCTCTCTGCAACTAGGCCCAAACCCCCCTTTTCCACCATAGATTTTCTTCAAACCACTTGCAATCATAATTAGCCCTTCCCAGCAATGCTCCCAGACCCCTCAACCCACCCCCAAAAATCTAGAACACCCCCAAACAGCCCCCCAAAAACGCAATACTATTAGGCCTAAGTTAAAATCGTGCCAAAACATTCTCTGCAACTAGGCCCAAACCACCCTTTTTCACCATGGATTTTCTTCAAACCACTTGCAATCAAAATAAGACCTTCCCATCAGTGCTCCCAGACCCCCCAACCACCCCCAAAATGTAGAACACCCCCAAGCAGCCCCTCAAAAACATGCAATACTGGTAGGCCTAAGTTAAAATCGTGCCAAAACATTCTCTGCAACTAGGCCCAAACCCCCCTTTTCCAGCATAGATTTTCTTCAAACCACTTGCAATCATAATTAGCCCTTCCCAGCAATGCTCCCAGACCCCTCAACCCACCCCCAAAAATCTAGAACACCCCCAAACAGCCCCCCAAAAACGCAATACTATTAGGCCTAAGATTAAATCGTGCCAAATGCTTCCTGCAACTTGGCCCAAACCCCCCTTTTCCACCATGGATTTTCTTCAAACCACTTGCAATCAAAATTAGACCTTCCCAGCAGTGCTCCCAGACCCCTCAACCCACTCCCACTAATCGAGAACACCCCACATTACCCTCCCTAAAACATGCATTACTGCTATCCCCAAAGAGGCCTAAGTTAAAATCGAGCCAAAACGCTCTCTGCAACTAGGCCCAAACCCCCCTTTTCCACCATGGATTTTCTTCAAACCACTTGCAATCAAAATTAGACCTTCCCAGCAGTGATCCCATAACCCTCAACCCACCCCCCAAAATCTAGAACACCCCCAAACATCCCCCAAAAACATGCTATACTACTAGGCCTAAGTTTAAATCGTGCCAATATGCTATCTGCAATTAGGCCCAAACCCCCCTTTTCCACCATGGATTTTCTTGAAACCACTTGCAATCAAAATTAGACTTTCCCAGCAGTGCTCCCAGACCCCTCAACCCACCTTCAAAAATCTAGAACACCCCCAAACAGCCTCCTAAAAACCCAATACAACTAGGCCTAAGTTAAAATCGTGCCAAAATACTCTCTGCAACTGGACCCAAACCCCCCTTTTCCACCATGGATTTTCTTCAAACCGCTTGCAATCAAAATTAGACCTTTCCAGCATTGTTTCCAGACCCCTCAACCCATGCCCAAAAATCTAGAACACCCCCAAACAGCCCCCAAAAACATGCAACACTACTAGGCCTAAGTGCAAATCGTGCCAAAATGCTATCTGCAACTAGGCCCAAACCCCCTTTTCCATCCTGGGTTTTCTTCAAACCACTTGCAATCAAAATTAGACCTTCCCAGCAGTGCTCCCAGACCCCTCACCCCATCCCTAAAATATAGAACACACTCAAACAGACCCCCAAAAACATGCTATACTGCTAGGCCTAAGTTTAAATTGTGCCAAAATGCTCTCCGCAACTAGGCCCAAACACCCCTTTTCCACCATGGATTTTCTTCAAACTTCTTGCAATCAAAATTAGACCTTCCCAGCAGTGCTCCCAGATCCCTCAATCCACCCCCAAAAATCTAGAACACCCCTAAACAGCCCCCCTACAACATGTAATACTGCTATCCCCAAAGAGGCCTAAATTAAAATAGTGCCAAAACGCACTCTGAAAGTACGCCCAAAACACCCCTTTTTCCACCATGGATTTTCTTCAAACCACTTGCAATCAAAATTAGACCTTCCCAGCAGTGCTCCCAGACCCCAAAACCCACCCTCAAAAATCGAAAACAGCCTAACAAAAACCCAAAATTACTAGGCCGAAGTTAAAATCGTGCCAAAACACTCTCTGCAACTGGACCTAAACCCACCTTTTCCACCATGGATTTTCTTCAAACCACTTGCAATCAAAATTGGACCTTTCCAGCAGTGCTCCCAGATCCCTCAACCCATCCCCAAAAATCTATAAGACCCCCAAACAGCCCCCCAAAAACATGCAATACTATTAGGCCTAAATTTAAATTGTGCCAAAATGCTCTCTGCAACTAGGCCCAAACCCCCCTTTTCCATCCTGGATTTTCTTCAAACCACTTGCAATCAAAATTAGCCCTTCCCAGCAGTGCTCCCAGACCCCTCAACCCATCCCCAAAAATATAGAACACCCTCAAACAGACCCCCAAAAACATGCTATACTGCTAAAAAAAAAACTTTTCCATAATGGATTTTCTTCAAACCACTTGCAATCAAAATTAGACCTTCCCAGCAGTGCTCCCGGACCCCTCAACCCAGCCCCAAAAATCTAGAACATCCCAAATCAGCCCCCCAAAAACATGCAATACTGCTAAAAACAATAACTTTTCCACCCTGAATTTTCTTCAAACCACTTGCAATCACAATTAGACCTTCCCAGCAGTGCTCCCGGACCCCTCAACCCACCCCCAACAATGTAGAACACCCCCAAGCAGCCCCCCCAAAATATGCAATACTGCTAGACCTAAGTTTAAATCGTGCCAAAACGCTCTCTGCAACTAGGCCCAAACCCCCCTTTTCTACCATGGATTTTCTTCAAACCACTTGCATTCAAAATTAGACCTTCCCAACAGTGCTCCCAGACCCCCCTCAAACCAACCCCAAAAATCTAGAACACCCCCAAACAGCCTCCCAAAAACATGCAATACTACTAGGCCTAAGTTTAAATCGTGCCAAACTGCTCTCCGCAACTAGGCCCAAACTCCCCTTTTCCACCATGGATTTTCTTCAAACCGCTTGCAATCAAAATAAGACCTTCCCAGCAGTGCTCCCAGATCCCTCTACCCACCCCCAAAAATCTAGAACACCCCCAAACAGCCCCCCAAAAACATGTAATACTGCTATCTCTAAGGAGGCCTAAATTAAAACAGTGCCAAAACGCAATCTGAAAGTACGCCCAAAACACCCCTTTTTCCACCAGGGATTTTCTTTAAACCACTTGCAATAAAAATTAGACCTTCCCAGCAGTGCTCCCAGACCCCTCAACCCACCCTCAAAAATTTAAAACACCCCCAAACAGCGCCGCAAAAACATGCAATACTACTAGGTCTAAATTTAAATCATGCCAAAATGCTCTTTGCAACTAGGCCCAAGCCCCCCTTTTCCATCCTGGATTTTCTTCAAACCACTTGCAATCAAAATAAGACCTTCCCAGCAGTGCTCCCAGACCCCTCAACCCACCCTCAAAAATCTAGAACACCCCCAAACAGCCTCCTAAAAACCCAATAATACTAGGCCTAAGTTAAAATCGTGCCAAAATACTCTCTGCAACTGGACCCAAACCCCCCTTTTCCACCATGGATTTTCTTCAAACCGCTTGCAATCAAAATAAGACCTTCCCAGCAGTGCTCCCAGATCCCTCTACCCACCCCCAAAAATCTAGAACACCCCCAAACAGCCCCCCAAAACATGCAATACTACTAGGCCTAAGTGCAAATCGTGCCAAAATGCTATCTGCAACTAGGCCCAAACCCCCCTTTTCCATCCTGGGTTTTCTTCAAACCACTTGCAATCAAAATTAGACCTTCCCAGCAGTGCTCCCAGACCCTTCAACCCATCCCCAAAAATATAGAACACACTCAAACAGACCCCTAAAAACATGCTATACTGCTAGGCCTAAGTTTAAATCGTGCCAAAATGCTCTCTGCAACTAGGCCCAAACACCCCTTTTCCACCATGGATTTTCTTCAAACCACTTGCAATCAAAATTAGACCTTCCCTGCAGTGCTCCCGGACCCCTCAACTCATCCCCCAAAATATAGAACACCCTCAAACTGCCCCCAAAAACATGCAATACTGCTAAAAAAAAACTTTTCCATAATGGATTTTCTTCAAACCACTTGCAATCAAAATTAGACCTTCCCAGCAGTGCTCCCAGACCCCTCAACCCACCCCCAACAATCTAGAACACCCCCAAACATCCCCCAAAATCATGCAATACTACTAGGCCTAAGTTTAAATCATGCCAAAATGCTCTCTGCAACTAGGCCCAACGCCCCCCTTTCCACCATGGATTTTCTTCAAACCACTTGCAATCAAAATTTGACTTTTCCAGCAGTGCTCCCAGACCCCTCAACCCACCCTCAAAAATCTAGAACACCCCCAAACAGCCTCCTAAAAACCCAATACTACTAGGCCTAAGTTAAAATCGTGCCAAAACACTCTCTGCAACTGGACCTAAACCCACCTTTTCCACCATGGATTTTCTTCAAACCACTTGCAATCAAAATTAGACCTTCCCTGCAGTGCTCCCAGATCCCTCAACTCATCCCCAAAAATATAGAACATCCTCAAACAGCCCCCCAAAAACATGCAATACTGCTAAAAAAAAAACTTTTCCATAATGGATTTTCTTCAAACCACTTGCAATCAAAATTAGACCTTCCCAGCAGTGCTCCCAGACCCCTCAACCCACCCCCAACAATCTAGAACACCCCCAAACATCCCCCAAAAACATGCAATACTACTAGGCCTAAGTTTAAATCGTGCCAAAATGCTCTCTGCAACTAGGCCCAGCGCCCCCTTTTCCACCATGGATTTTCTTCAAACCACTTGCAATCAAAATTAGACTTTCCCAGCAGTGCTCCCAGACCCCTCAACCCACCCTCAAAAATCTAGAACACCCCCAAACAGCCTCCTAAAAACTCAATACTACTAGGCCTAAGTTAAAATCGTGCCAAGACACTCTCTGCAACTGGACCCAAACCCCCCTTTTCCACCATGGATTTTCTTTAAACCACTTGCAATCAAAATTAGACCTTTCTAGCAGTGCTCCCAGACCCCTCAACCCAGCCCCAAAAATCTAGAACATCCCAAAACAGCCTCCCAAAAACATGCAATACTACTAGGCCTAAGTTTAAATCGTGCCAAAATGCTCTCTGCAACTAGGCCCAAACCCCCCTTTTCCACCAAGGATTTTCTTCAAACCACTTGCAATCAAAATTAGGCCTTCCCAGCAGTGCTCCCAGACCCCTCAACCCAGCCCCAAAAATCTAGAACATCCCAAAACAGCCCCCCAAAAACATGCAATACTGCTAAAAACAACAACTTTTCCACCATGAATTTTCTTCAAACCACTTGCAATCAAAATTAGACCTTCCCAGCAGTGCTCCCAGACCCCTCAACCCACTTCCACAAATCGAGAACACCCCACATTACCCTTCCTAAAACATGCAATACTGCTATCCCCAAAGAGGCCTAAGTTAAAATCGAGCCAAAACGCTCTCTGCAACTAGGCCCAAACACCCCTTTCCACCATGGATTTTCTTCAAACCACTTGCACTCAAAATTAGACCTTCCCAGCAGTGCTCCCATACCCCTCAACCAACCCCCCAAAATCTAGAACACCCCCAAACATCCCCGAAAAACATGCTATACCACTATATATATATATATATATATATATATATATATATATATATATATATATATATATATATATATGATCGAGCATTCACTGGAGCTGCCCCCAGAGTTTGGAACTCACTCCCTCCAAGCATTAGGAAGATTCAAAATATTGTAACATTCAAACGGGAATTGAAAAGCCATATGATGAATAAATACCTTGCATAGGGAAGCCGACGGATCGCTGGTATGAACTACTACATCAGCTGAAGGGTGGTCCCTCTCCATGAATACTAACATTGTCAAGAGACTGACTCCACTCACAAGCCTCGGCTGTACCCTGATCAATACCACAGTCCTATGTGAAACAATAGCTGTTTTCATAGCCAAACTATATAACCTCTACCTCAACTTATCTACTGATATGGATCGTGTTATAAGCTAGGCCTTTCTCACCTTTTATGACTACTTGCACATGTGTTTGGAATATATTTATTTAGGCACCCCTTATAGACATAGCTTCTTTTACCTTATATCTGTTGGTTTTTAGAATTGATATTTGACTGTCAATGTGTAACCTACCTTGATGTTATGTGATGTAATGTGCTGAGATGGTTCAATTCGTTCCTAAACAACAGAACTCAACGATTCCGGGTTAACCAAGCAATCTCAACCCCTTGTCCTAATGCAATTGGGGTCCCGCAAGGCTCACCTATCTACTGATATGGATCGTGTTATAAGCTAGGCCTTTCTCACCTTTTATTACTAATTGCACGTGTGTTTGGAATATATTTATTTAGGCACCCCTTATAGCCATAGCTTCTTTTACCTTATATCTGCTTGTTTTTAGAATTGATATTTGACTGTCAATGTGTAACCTACCTCGATGTTAAGCGCTCTGATACCCACGGGTCTTGTTCGCGCTATACAAAACTCTATAATAAAATAAAATAAAATAAAAATACTAGGCCTAAGTTTAAATCGTGCCAAAATGCTCTCTGCAACTAGGCCCAAACCCCCCTTTTCCACCATGGATTTTCTTGAAACCACTTGCAATCAAAATTAGACCTTCCCAGCAGTGCTCCCAGACCCCTCAACCCACCCTCAAAAATCTAGAACACCCCCAAACAGCCTGCTAAAAACCCAATACTACTAGGCCTAAGTTAAAATCGTGCCAAAATACTCTCTGCAACTGGACCCAAACCCCCCTTTTCCACCATGGATTTTCTTCAAACCACTTGCAATCAAAATTAGACCTTCCCAGCAGTGCTCCCAGACCCCTCAACCCACCCCCAACAATGTAGATCACCCCCAAGCAGCCCCCCAAAAACATGCAATACTGCTAGACCTAAGTTTAAATCATGCCAAAACGCACTCTGAAAGTAGGCCCAAAACACCCCTTTTTCCACCATGGATTTCCTTCAAACCACTTGCAATCAAAATTAGACCTTTCCAGCAGTGCTCCCAGACCCCTCAACCCATCCCCAAAAATCTATAACACCCTAAACAGCTCCCCAAAAACATGCAATACTACAAGGCCTTAGTTTAAATCGTGCAAAATTGCTCTCTGCAACTAGGCCCAAACCCCCTTTTTCCATCCTGGATTTTCTTCAACCCATTTGCAATGAAAATTAGACCTTCCCAGCAGTGCTCCCAGATCCCTCAACCCACCCCCAAAAATCTAGAACACCCACAAACAGCCCCCCAAAAATATGCAATACTACTAGGCCTAAGTTTAAATCGTGCCAAAACGCTCTCTGCAAATAGGACAAACCCCCCTTTTCTACCATGGATTTTCTTTAAACCACTTGCAATCAAAATTAGACCTTCCTAACAGTGCTCCCAGCCCCCTCAACCCACCCCCAAAAATCTAGAACACCCCCAAACAGCCCCCCAAAAACATGCAATACTACTAGGCCTAAGTTTAAATCGTGCCAAAATGCTCTTTGCAACTAGGCCCAAACATAGCTTTTCCACCATGGATTATCTTAAACCCATTTGCAATCAAAATTAGACCTTCCCAGCAGTGCTCCCAGATCCCTCAACCCACCCCCAAAAATCTAGAACACCCACAAACAGCCCCCCAAAAACATGCAATACTACGAGGCCTAAGTTTAAATTGTGCCAAAACGCTCTCTGCAACTAGGCCCAAACCCCCCTTTTCCACCATGGATTTTCTTCAAACCACTTGGAATCAAAATTAGACCTTACCAGCAGTGCTCCCAGACCCCTCAACCCATCCCCAAAAATCTAGAACACCCCCAAACAGCCCCCCAAAAACATGCAATACTACTACTAACATTTTGAGACTGGATAGACCCATAAAGCTAGGGGGAGGGATAGCCTGTATTCATCGATCTGACATAGAGGTTAAACAAATTCAGGCCGACCCGCTAGAATCCTGTGAGTATCTTGGTCTTAACATAAGATCAACTAACATTCAACGATGCAACTTGCATACATTTTACCACCCACCAGGAGATAACGAAAAGTTTATAGTAGAGTTAATGGAGATCATAACAGCCAACTCTAACAACGCTGCCAATAACATATTTCTAGGCGACTTCAACCTTCACTGGGAGAACGGCAATGACAAACTGGTCAACATGCTTAAAGGCTTCCTCACTGAACTAAACCTCACTCAAGCGTGCACACTACCCACACACTCTAAAGGAGCGACGTTAGACTGGATTATCTCAAGAAACAATGCTGCAACAATCCACTCCATAACACCATGTGACTGGTCTGATCATCACGCCATAACATTAATGATAACCACAATGAGAAAAGGCAGGACCAGGCAACCTTTCAAAGCCAAAAAATGGACCCGGGACACAAAAGAAGCAAATATGGAACTACTGGTCGAAAGCTGCGAAAGAGACTTAAAGCCACCCAACAACCTGGAAAAAGTTAACGAGCTGACGGATCACTACATAGCAGCTGTTGAAAATATCGTTAATAACACCATGCCATTAAAATTGAAAAGAATCTCAGAGAAGACAAAAAACCCATGGTTTAACGAAGCACTAAACGAAGATAGACGCAAATTGAGAATGGCTTAAAGAAAATGGAGGCAACACCCATCATCTCCTGAACTGGAAGCCTCAGAAAAATAAGGAACCAATATAATAAAAAGATCATCAACTCAAAAAAGGAATTTATAAGAGCAGAACTGGATAATGCCAAAAACAGACCACGAAAACTATTCGAAATCCTAAAGGAGCAATCAAACAAACTAGCCAAATCAGTGCTAGAAAATTCAAAATCACCTCTAAACTGTGATGAATTTTCCACATTTTTCACGGAAAAGGCCAAAACACTTGAAGTAGAGCTTAGAAACTCGGCGTTGAACCTTCCCAACGAACCTCGGTTTACTAACGATGCCGACTCTACAACGGATTGCCCAACGGATTGCACCATGGCAAAAAACAAGGCGAGTTGGGAAACATTCGAACTATATGACCAACACACGATTGCTAAGACGCTCTCAGGAATCAAACCTAACAACCACTACCAAGACCCTCTGCCTACAAAATGCGTAAAAGAAATCAATCACATCCTGATTCCAATATGGACCGAAATAATAAATGCGTCACTTTCACAAGGGATCCTTCCCGACTGCCTAAAAACAGGTCAAGTCGTTCCCATAATCAAAAAACCCACAGCGGATGCATCAGATCCAAATAACTTTCGCCCAGTGACCAACATCCCTTTACTGGCCAAGCTGACTGAGAAATGTGTGCAGAACCAACTGAGCCAACACATCACCAAATTCTCCCTGCTAGACGAATGTCAATCAGGATTCAGAGCAGGGCACAGCTAGGAAACAGCGATTCTCCATATTATCGATGACGCGCTACAGGCCCTTGACCAAAAACAATCTTGCTTACTGATTCTCCCAGACCTGTCATCGGCATTTGATACGGTAAATCATGAAGTATTACTGACCAGGCAACGAGACAGGATGGGATTTTCGGGAATTGTGCTGAAATGGTTCGATTCCTTTTTACAGAACAGAACGCAGCGCTTCCTGGTTAACCAATCAACCTCACTCCCGTGCCCTATCTCAATTGGAGTCCCTCAAGGATCGACACTATCCCCAGATCTGTTTAACCTATACGTCGAACCACTCACAGAAATTCTCCAAAAATCTCAAATATCTTATCACATGTATGCTGACGACACGCAAATATACCTAAAGATCGCATCCCTAAAAGATTTGGAATTAATGAATGAGACACTAAAAATGGCACTTCAATGGTTAACCACAAACCACCTGAAGCTGAATGCACATAAAACAGAGAATCTAGACATGAAAGCCCACATTAACTCAATGGCGAAAAGTGCCCGCTTTCACTTGAACTACTTAAGAAAATTGAAACCATTCATCACAGAGTCTGACCTCAAAGTGGCAATCCAATCCTTAGTTATCTCGAGGATTGAATATGGTTGCACCACCTTGGCTGGAATACCAAAAACGTCCACAGCACCACTGAAAGCCTGCCTTAACGCTGCGGCAAGACTGATCACCGGAACCAGGAAATATGATCACATATCCCCCCCACCTGAAAGTATTAAACTGGCTACCGTATGAAGCAAGAATCCAAATGAAGATAGCATGCATCACACACAAAGCGTTACACAACAACACCCCAAGATATCTAGCCAAGAAAATTCAGTTGTCCGGTGGCAACAGACCAGCTAGGAGTGCTGAGGAGTTGCTACTACGGCCAGCCTTCTTCCGAAAGAAAAAAACCTATGACAGAGCGTTCTCAGGAGCTGCCCCCAGAATTTGGAACTCACTCCCTCAAAACATCAGGAAGATCCAGAATCTGGTAACATTCAAGCGGGAAGTGAAGAGCCTGCTGATGAATAGATACATTACTTAGAACACTGTTCATGGTTCTGATATACTACTGCCTAGTACAGATCATGTACGCCATTAGAAAGGGATGCATAGGCAATACTATAATGGAATAAGTATCCTATGTATAATGGTTATCTTGAGTGAACAGGAGAACAGCATCTTTCAGGAACCTATACCGAGCTACCTCATATTTGTTATATATTCATGCTTTTGTTTTTAATTTAGTCATGACATATTTATTTAAGCTAACGTTCACAGGTACTACGAATATATATATCATCTACCTCACAGCGGTTTCTCGCTCACTGTCTATATATATGTTAACCCTTTTCCCCTCTCATGTTAAGCGCTCTGATACCCACGGGTCTTGTTCGCCCTATACAAAACTTTCTAATAAATAAATAAATAAATAAATAAATAAATACTAGGCCTAAGTTTAAATTGTGCCAAAACGCTCTCTGCAACTAGGACCAAACCCCCCTTTTCCACCATCGATTTTCTTCAAACCACTTGCAATCATAATTAGACCTTCCCAGCAGTGCTCCCAGACCCCTCAACCCACCCCCAAAAATCTAGAACATCCCCAAACAGCCCCCCAAAAACACAATACTATTAGGCCTAAGTTAAAATCGTGCCAAAACATTCTCTGCAACTAGGCCCAAACCCCCCTTTTCCACCACGGATTTTCTTCAAACCACTTGCAATCAAAATTAGACCTTCCCAGCAGTAATCTTAGACCGCCCAACCCACCCCCACAAATCTAGAACACCCCAAACAGCCCCCCAAAAACATGTAATAATGCTATCCCCAAAGAGGCCTAAGTTAAAATCGTGCCAAAACGCACTCTGAAAGTAGGCCTAAAACACCCCTTTTCTATCATGGATTTTTTTCGAACTGCTTGCATTCAAAGTTAGACCTTCCCAGCAGTGCTCCCAGACCCCTCAACCCAGCCCCAAAAATCTAGAACACCTCCAAACAGCCCCCCAAAAACATGCAATACTACTAGGCCTAAGAATAAATCGTGCCAAATGCTTCCTGCAACTTGGCCCAAACCCACCTTTTCCACCATGGATTTTCTTCAAACCACTTGCAATCCAAATTAGACCTTCCCAGCAGTGCTCCCAGACCCCTCAACCCACTCCCACAAATCAAGAACACCCCACATTACCCTCCCTAAAACATGCATTACTGCTATCCCCAAAGAGGCCTAAGTTAAAATCGAGCCAAAACGCTCTCTGCAACTAGGCCCAAACCCCCCTTTTCCTCCATGGATTTTTTTCAAACCACTTGCAATCAAAATTAGACCTTCCCAGCAGTGATCCCATACCCCTCAACCCACCCCCCAAAATCTAGAACATCCCCAAACATCCCCCAAAAATATGCAATACTACTAGGCCTAAGTTTAAATCGTGCCAAAATGCTCTCTGCAACTAGGCCCAAACCCCCCTTTTCCTCCATGGATTTTCTTCAAACCACTTACAATCAGAATAAGACTTTCCCATCAGTGCTCCCGGACCCCTCAACCCACCCTCAAAAACCTAGAACACCCCAAACAGCCTCCTAAAAACCCAATACTACTAGGCTAAGTAAAAATCGTGCCAAAACACTGTCTGCAACTGGACCCAAACCCCCCTTTTCCACCATGGATTTTCTTCAAATCACTTGCAATGAAAATTAGACCTTTCCAGCAGTGCTCCCAGACCCCTCAACCCAACCCCAAAAATCTAGAACACCCCCAAATAGCCCCCCAAAAACATGCAATATTGTTAGGCCTAAGTTTAAATCGTGCCAAAATGCTCTCTGCAACTAGGCCCAAACCCCCCTTTTCCATCCTGGATTTCCTTCAAACCACTTGCAATCAAAATTAGACCTTCCCAGCAGTGCTCCTAGATGCCTCAACCCATTCCCAAAAATATAGAACACCCTCAAAGAGCCCCCCAAAAACATGCAATACTGCTAAAAAAAAATCTTTTCCACCATGAATTTTCTTCAAACCACTTGCAATCACAATTAGACATTCCCAGCAGTGCTCCCAGACCCCTCAACCCACCCCCAATAATGTAGAACACCCCCAAGCAGCCCCCCAAAACATGCAATGCTACTAGGCCTAAGTTTAAAGTGTGCCAAAACGCACTGCAACTAGGCCCAAACCCCCATTTTCTACCATGGATTTTCTTCAAACCACTTGCAATCAAAATTAGACCTTCCCAACAGTGCTACCATACCCCTCAAACCACCCCCAAAAATATAGAACACCCCCAAACAGCCTCCCAAAAACATGCAATACTACTAGGCCTAAGTTTAAATCATGCCAAAATGCTCTCTGCAACTAGGCCCAAACACCCCTTTTCCACCATGGATTTTCTTCAAACCACTTGCAATCAAAATTAGACCTTCCCAGCAGTGCTCCCAGATCCCTCAATCCACCCCCAAAAATCTAGAACACCCCCAAACAGCCCCCCAACAACATGTAATACTGCTATCCCCAAAGAGGCCTAAATTAAAATAGTGCCAAAACGCACTCTGAAAGTACGCCCAAAACACCAATTTTTCCACCATGGATTTTCTTCAAACCACTTGCAATCAAAATTAGACCTTCCCAGCAGTGCTCCCAGACCCCACAACCCACCCTCAAAAATCGAAAACAGCCTCCCAAAAACCCAAAATTACTAGGCCTAAGTTAAAATCGTGCCAAAACACTCTCTGCAACTGGACCTAAACCCACCTTTTCCACCATGGATTTTCTTCAAACCACTTGCAATCAAAATTAGACCTTTTCAGCAGTGCTCCCAGATCCCTCAACCCATCCCCAAAAATCTATAAGACCCCCAAACAGCCCCCCAAAACATGCAATACTATTAGGCCTACATTGAAATTGTGCCAAAATGCTCTCTGCAACAAGGCCCATCCTGGATTTTCTTCAAACCACTTGCAATCAAAATTAGACCTTCCCTGCAGTGCTCCCAGACCCCTCAACTCATCCCCAAAAATATAGAACACCCTCAAACAGCCCCCCAAAAACATGCAATACTGCTAAAAAAAAACGTTTCCGTAATGGATTTTCTTAAAACCACTTGCAATCAAAATTAGACCTTCCCAGCAGTGCTCCCAGACCCCTCAACCCACCCCCAACAATCAAGAACACCCCCAAACATCCCCCAAAAACATGCAATACTACTAGGGCTAAGTTTAAATCGTGCCAAAATGCTCTCTGCAACTAGGCCCAACGCCCCCTTTTCCACCATGGATTTTCTTCAAACCACTTGAAATCAAAATTAGACTTTTCCAGCAGTGCTCCCAGACCCCTCAACCCACCCTCAAAAATCTAGAACACCCCCAAACTGCCTCCTAAAAACCCAATACTACTAGGCCTAAGTTAAAATCGTGCCAAAACACTCTCTGCAACTGGACCCAAACCCCCCTTTTCCACCATGGATTTTCTTTAAACCATTTGCAATCAAAATTAGACCTTTCCAGCAGTGCTCCCAGACCCCTCAACCCATCCCCAAAAATCTAGAACACCCCCAAACAGCCCCCAAAAACATGCAATACTACTAGGCCTAAGTTTAAATCGTGCCAAACTGCTCTCTGCAACTAGGCCCAGACCCCCCTTTTCTACCAAGGATTTTCTTCAAACCACTTGCAATCAAAATGAGACCTTCCCAGCAGTGCTCCCAGACCCCTCAACCCACTTCCACAAATCGAGAAGAGCCCACATTACCCTTCCTAAAACATGCAATACTGCTATCCCCAAAGAGGCCTAAGTTAAAATCGAGCCAAAATGCTCTCTGCAACTAGGCCCAAACACCCCTTTTCCACCATGGAATTTTTTTCAAACCACTTGCACTCAAAATTAGACCTTCCCAGCAGTGCTCCCATACCCCTCAACCAACCCCCCAAAATCTAGAACACCCCCAAACATCCCCCAAAAACATGCTATACTACTAGGCCTAAGTTAAAATTGTGCCAAAATACTCTCGGCAACTGGACCCAAACCCCCCTTTTCCACCATGGATTTTCTTCAAACCGCTTGCAATCAAAATTAGACCTTTCCAGCATTGCTCCCAGACCCCTCAACCCATGCCCAAAAATCTAGAACACCCCCAAACAGCCCCCAAAAACATGCAATACTACTAGGCCTAAGTGCAAATCGTGCCAAAATGCTATCTGCAACTAGGCCCAAACCCCCCTTTTCTATCCTGGATTTTCTTCAAACCACTTGCAATCAAAATTAGACCTTCCCAGCAGTGCTCCCAGACCTCTCAACCCATCCCCAAAAATATAGAACACCCTCAAACAGACCCCCAAAAACATGCTATACTGCTAAAAAAAAAACTTTTCCATAATGGATTTTCTTCAAACCACTTGCAATCAAAATTAGACCTTCCCAGCAGTGCTCCCAGACCCCTCAACCCAGCCCCAAAAATCTAGAACATCCCAAATCAGCCCCCAAAAACATGCAATACTGCTAAAAACAATAACTTTTCGACCATGAATTTTCTTCAAACCACTTGCAATCACAATTAGACCTTCCCAGCAGTGCTCCCAGATCCCTCAATCCACCCCCAAGAATCTAGAACACCCTCAAACAGCCCCCCAATAACATGTAATACTGCTAACCCCAAAGAGGCCTAAATTAAAATAGTGCCAAAACGCACTCTAAAAGTACGCCCAAAACACCCCTTTTTCCACCATGGATTTTCTTCAAACCACTTGCAATCAAAATTAGACCTTCCCAGCAGTGCTCCCAGACACCACAACCCACCCTCAAAAATCGAAAACAGCCTCCCAAAAACCCAAAATTACTAGGCTTAGTTAAAATCGTGCCAAAACACACTCTGCAACTGGACCTAAACCCACCTTTTCCACCATGGATTTTCTTCAAACCACTTGCAATCAAAATTAGACCTTTCCAGCAGTGCTCCCAGGTCCCTCAACCCATCCCCAAAAATCTATAAGACCCCCAAACAGCCCCCGAAAACATGCAATACTATTAGGCCTAAATTTAAATTGCGCCAAAATGCTCTCTGCAACTAGGCCCAAACCCCCCTTTTGCATCCTGGATTTTCTTCAAACCACTTGTAATCAAAATTAGACCTTCCCTGCAGTGCTCCCAGACCCCTCAACTCATCCCCAAAAATATAAAACACCCTCAAACAGCCCCCCAAAAACATGCAATACTGCTAAAAAAAAACTTTTCCATTATGTATTTTCTTCAAACCACTTGCAATCAAAATTAGACCTTCCCAGCAGTGCTCCCAGACCCCTCAACCCACCCCCAACAATCTAGAACACCCCCAAACATCCCCCAAAAACATGCAATACTACTAGGTCTAAGTTTAAATCGTGCCAAAATGCTCTCTGCAACTAGGCCCAACGCCCCCTTTTCCACCATGGATTTTCTTCAAACCACTTGCATTAAAAATTTGACTTTTCCAGCAGTGCTCCCAGACCCCTCAACCCACCCTCAAAAATCTAGAACACCCCCAAACAGCCTCCTAAAAACCCAATACTACTAGGCCTAAGTTAAAATCGTGCCAAAACACTCTCTGCAACTGGACCCAAACCCCCCTTTTCCACCATGGATTTTCTTTAAACCACTTGAAATCAACATTAGACCTTTCCAGCAGTGCTCCCAGACCCCTCAACCCATCCCCAAAAATCTAGAACACCCCCAAACAGCCCCCAAAAACATGCAATACTACTAGGCCTAAGTTTAAATCGTGCCAAAATGCTCTCTGCAACTAGGCCCAGACTCCCCTTTTCCACCAAGGATTTTCTTCAAACCACTTGCAATCAAAATTAGACCTTCCCAGCAGTGCTCCCAGACCCCTCAACCCAGTTCCACAAATCGAGAACACCCCACATTACCCTTCCTAAAACATGCAATACTGCTATCCCCAAAGAGGCCTAAGTTAAAATCGAGCCAAAACGCTCTCTGCAACTAGGCCCAAACACCCCTTTTCCACCATGGATTTTTTTCAAACCACTTGTACTCAAAATTAGACCTTCCCAGCAGTGCTCCCATACCCTTCAACCAAACTCGCCAAAATCTAGAACACCCCCAAACATCCCCCAAAAACATGGTATACTACTAGGCCTAAGTTTAAATCGTGCCAAACTGCTCTCTGCAATTAGGCCCAAACCCCCCTTTTCCACCATGGATTTTCTTGAAACCACTTGCAATCAAAATTAGACTTTCCCAGCAGCGCTCCCAGACCCCTCAACCCACCCTCAAAAATCTAGAACACCCCCAAACAGCCTCCTAAAAACCCAATACTACTAGGCCTAAGTTAAAATCGTGCCAAAATACTCTCTGCAACTGGACCCAACCCCCCCTTTTCCACCATGGATTTTCTTCAAACCGCTTGCAATCAAAATTAGAACTTTCCAGCATTGCTCCCAGACCCCTCAACCCATGCTCAAAAATCTAGAACACCCCCAAACAGCCCCCAAAAACATGCTATACTGCTAGGCCTAAGTACAAATCGTGCCAAAATGCTCTCTGCAACTAGGCCCAAACCCCCCTTTTCCATCCTGGATTTTCTTCAAACCACTTGCAATCAAAATTAGACCTTCCCAGCAGTGCTCCCAGACCCCTCAACCCAGACCCAAAAATCTAGAACATCCCAAATCAGCCCCCCAAAAACATGCAATACTGCTAAAAACAATAATGTTTCCACCATGAATTTTCTTCAAACCACTTGCAATCACAATTAGACCTTCCCAGCAGTGCTCCCGGACCCCTCAACCCACCCCCAACAATGTAGAACACCCCCAAGCAGCCCCCCCAAAATATGCAATACTGCTAGGCCTAAGTTTAAATCGTGCCAAAACGCTCTCTGCAATTAGGCCCAAACCCCCCTTTTCTACCATGGATTTTCTTCAAACCACTTGCATTCAAAATTAGACCTTCCCAACAGTGCTCCCAGACCCCCCTCAAACCAACCCAAAAAAATCTAGAATACCCCCAAACAGCCTCCCAAAAACATGCAATACTACTAGGCCTAAGTTTAAATCGTGCCAAACTGCTCTCGACAACTAGGCCCAAACTCCCCTTTTCCACCATGGATTTTCTTCAAACCACTTGCAATCAAAATAAGACCTTCCCAGCAGTGCTCCCAGATTCCTCTACCCACCCCCAAAAATCTAGAACACCCTCAAACAGCCCCCCAAAAACATGTAATACTGCTATCTCTAAGAAGGCCTAAATTAAAACAGTGCCAAAACGCACTCTGAAAGTACGCCCAAAACACCCCTTTTTCCACCATGGATTTTCTTCAAACCACTTGCAATAAAAATTAGACCTTCCCAGCAGTGCTCCCAGACCCCTCAACCCACACTCAAAAATCTAAAACAGCCTCCCAAAAATCCAAAACGACTAGGCCTAAGTTAAAATCGTGCCAAAACACTCTCTGCAACTGGACCCAAACCCCCCTTTTCCACCATGGATTTTCTTCAAACCACTTGCAATCAAAATTAGACCTTTCCAGCAGTGCTCCCAGACCCTTCACCCAACCCCAAAAATCTATAACACCCCCAAACAGCGCCGCAAAAACATGCAATACTACTAGGTCTAAATTTAAATCATGCCAAAATGCTCTCTGCAACTAGGCCCAAGCCCCCCTTTTCCACCATGGATTTTCTTCAAACCACTTCCAATCAAAATTAGACCTTTCCAGCAGTGCTCCCAGATCCCTCAACCCATCCCCAAAAATCTATAAGACCCCCAAACAGCCCCCCAAAAACATGCAATACTATTAGGCCTACATTGAAATTGTGCCAAAATGCTCTCTGCAACGAGGCCCATCCTGGATTTTCTTCAACCCACTTGCAATCAAAATTAGACCTTCCCTGCAGTGCTCCCAGACCCCTCAACTCATCCCCAAAAATATAGAACACCCTCAAACAGCCCCCCAAAAACATGCAATACTGCTAAAAAAAACGTTTCCGTAATGGATTTTCTTCAAACCACTTGCAATCAAAATTAGACCTTCCCAGCAGTGCTCCCAGACCCCTCAACCCACCCCCAACAATCTAGAACACCCCCAAACATCCCCCAAAAACATGCAATACTACTAGGCCTAAGTTTAAATCGTGCCAAAATGCTCTCTGCAACTAGGCCCAAAGCCCCCTTTTCCACCATGGATTTTCTTGAAACCACTTGCAATCAAAATTAGACTTTTCCAGCAGTGCTCCCAGACCCCTCAACCCACCCTCAAAAATCTAGAACACCCCCAAACATCCTCCTAAAAACCCAATACTACTAGGCCTAAGTTAAAATCGTGCCAAAACACTCTCTGCAACTGGACCCAAACCCCCCTTTTCTACCATGGATTTTCTTTAAACCATTTGCAATCAAAATTAGACCTTTCCAGCAGTGCTCCCAGACCCCTCAACCCATCCCCAAAAATCTAGAACACTCCCAAACAGCCCCCAAAAACATGCAATACTACTAGGCCTAAGTTTAAATCGTGCCAAAATGCTCTCTGCAACTAGGCCCAGACCCCCCTTTTCCACCAAGGATTTTCTTCAAACCACTTGCAATCAAAATTAGACCTTCCCAGCAGTGCTCCCAGACCCCTCAACCCACTTCCACAAATCGAGAACAGCCCACATTACCCTTCCTAAAACATGCAATACTGCTATCCCCAAAGAGGCCTAAGTTAAAATCGAGCCAAAACGCTCTCTGCAACTAGGCCCAAACACCCCTTTTCCACCATGGATTTTTTTCAAACCACTTGCACTCAAAATTAGACCTTCCCAGCAGTGCTCCCATACCCATCAACCAATCCCCCAAAATCTAGAACACCCCCAAAAACATGCTATACTACTAGGCCTAAGTTTAAATCGTGCCAAAATGCTCTCTGCAATTAGGCCCAAACCCCCCTTTTCCACCATGGATTTTCTTGAAACCACTTGCAATCAAAATTAGACTTTCCCAGCAGTGCTCCCAGACCCCTCAACCCACCCTCAAAAATCTAGAACACCCCCAAACAGCCTCCTAAAAACCCAATACTACTAGGCCTAAGTTAAAATCGTGCCAAAATACTCTCTGCAACTGGACCCAAACCCCCATTTTCCACCATGGATTTTCTTCAAACCGCTTGCAATCAAAATTAGACCTTTGCAGCATTGCTCCCAGACCCCTCAACCCATGCCCAAAAATCTAGAACACCCCCAAACAGCCCCCAAAAACATGCAATACTACTAGGCCTAAGTGCAAATCGTGCCAAAATGCTATCTGCAACTAGGCCCAAACCCCCCTTTTCCATCCTGGATTTTCTTCAAACCACTTGCAATCAAAATTAGACCTTCCCAGCAGTGCTCCCAGACCTCTCAACCCATACCCAAAAATATAGAACACCCTCAAACAGACCCCCAAAAACATGCTATACTGCTAAAAAAAAAACTTTTTCATAATGGATTTTCTTCAAACCACTTGCAATCAAAATTAGACCTTCCCAGCAGTGCTCCCAGACCCCTCAACCCAGCCCCAAAAATCTAGAACATCCCAAATCAGCCCCCAAAAACATGCAATACTGCTAAAAACAATAACTTTTCGACCATGAATTTTCTTCAAACCACTTGCAATCACAATTAGACCTTCCCAGCAGTGCTCCCAGATCCCTCAATCCACCCCCAAAAATCTAGAACACCCTCAAACAGCCCCCCAATAACATGTAATACTGCTAACCCCAAAGAGGCCTAAATTAAAATAGTGCCAAAATGCACTCTGAAAGTACGCCCAAAACACCCCTTTTTCCACCATGGATTTTCTTCAAACCACTTGCAATCAAAATTAGACCTTCCCAGCAGTTCTCCCAGACACCACAACCCACCCTCAAAAATCGAAAACAGCCTCCCAAAAAAACAAAATTACTAGGCCTAAGTTAAAATCGTGCCAAAACACTCTCTGCAACTGGACCTAAACCCACCGTTTCCACCATGGATTTTCTTCAAACCACTTGCAATCAAAATTAGACCTTCCCAGCAGTGCTCCCAGACCCCTCAACCCAGTTCCACAAATCGAGAACACCCCACATTACCCTTCCTAAAACATGCAATACTGCTATCCCCAAAGAGGCCTAAGTTAAAATCGAGCCAAAACGCTCTCTGCAACTAGGCCCAAACACCCCTTTTCCACCATGGATTTTTTTCAAACCACTTGTACTCAAAATTAGACCTTCCCAGCAGTGCTCCCATACCCTTCAACCAAACTCGCCAAAATCTAGAACACCCCCAAACATCCCCCAAAAACATGGTATACTACTAGGCCTAAGTTTAAATCGTGCCAAACTGCTCTCTGCAATTAGGCCCAAACCCCCCTTTTCCACCATGGATTTTCTTGAAACCACTTGCAATCAAAATTAGACTTTCCCAGCAGTGCTCCCAGACCCCTCAACCCACCCTCAAAAATCTAGAACACCCCCAAACAGCCTCCTAAAAACCCAATACTACTAGGCCTAAGTTAAAATCGTGCCAAAATACTCTCTGCAACTGGACCCAACCCCCCCTTTTCCACCATGGATTTTCTTCAAACCGCTTGCAATCAAAATTAGAACTTTCCAGCATTGCTCCCAGACCCCTCAACCCATGCTCAAAAATCTAGAACACCCCCAAACAGCCCCCAAAAACATGCTATACTGCTAGGCCTAAGTACAAATCGTGCCAAAATGCTCTCTGCAACTAGGCCCAAACCCCCCTTTTCCATCCTGGATTTTCTTCAAACCACTTGCAATCAAAATTAGACCTTCCCAGCAGTGCTCCCAGACCCCTCAACCCAGACCCAAAAATCTAGAACATCCCAAATCAGCCCCCCAAAAACATGCAATACTGCTAAAAACAATAATGTTTCCACCATGAATTTTCTTCAAACCACTTGCAATCACAATTAGACCTTCCCAGCAGTGCTCCCGGACCCCTCAACCCACCCCCAACAATGTAGAACACCCCCAAGCAGCCCCCCCAAAATATGCAATACTGCTAGGCCTAAGTTTAAATCGTGCCAAAACGCTCTCTGCAATTAGGCCCAAACCCCCCTTTTCTACCATGGATTTTCTTCAAACCACTTGCATTCAAAATTAGACCTTCCCAACAGTGCTCCCAGACCCCCCTCAAACCAACCCAAAAAAATCTAGAATACCCCCAAACAGCCTCCCAAAAACATGCAATACTACTAGGCCTAAGTTTAAATCGTGCCAAACTGCTCTCGACAACTAGGCCCAAACTCCCCTTTTCCACCATGGATTTTCTTCAAACCACTTGCAATCAAAATAAGACCTTCCCAGCAGTGCTCCCAGATTCCTCTACCCACCCCCAAAAATCTAGAACACCCTCAAACAGCCCCCCAAAAACATGTAATACTGCTATCTCTAAGAAGGCCTAAATTAAAACAGTGCCAAAACGCACTCTGAAAGTACGCCCAAAACACCCCTTTTTCCACCATGGATTTTCTTCAAACCACTTGCAATAAAAATTAGACCTTCCCAGCAGTGCTCCCAGACCCCTCAACCCACACTCAAAAATCTAAAACAGCCTCCCAAAAATCCAAAACGACTAGGCCTAAGTTAAAATCGTGCCAAAACACTCTCTGCAACTGGACCCAAACCCCCCTTTTCCACCATGGATTTTCTTCAAACCACTTGCAATCAAAATTAGACCTTTCCAGCAGTGCTCCCAGACCCTTCACCCAACCCCAAAAATCTATAACACCCCCAAACAGCGCCGCAAAAACATGCAATACTACTAGGTCTAAATTTAAATCATGCCAAAATGCTCTCTGCAACTAGGCCCAAGCCCCCCTTTTCCATCCTGGATTTTCTTCAAACCACTTGCAATCAAAATTAGACCTTCCCAGCAGTGCTCCCAGACCCCACAACCCACCCTCAAATATCGAAAACAGCCTCCCAAAAACCCAAAATTACTAGGCCTAAGTTAAAATCGTGCCAAAACACTCTCTGCAACTGGACCTAAACCCACCTTTTCCACCATGGATTTTCTTCAAACCACTTCCAATCAAAATTAGACCTTTCCAGCAGTGCTCCCAGATCCCTCAACCCATCCCCAAAAATCTATAAGACCCCCAAACAGCCCCCCAAAAACATGCAATACTATTAGGCCTACATTGAAATTGTGCCAAAATGCTCTCTGCAACGAGGCCCATCCTGGATTTTCTTCAACCCACTTGCAATCAAAATTAGACCTTCCCTGCAGTGCTCCCAGACCCCTCAACTCATCCCCAAAAATATAGAACACCCTCAAACAGCCCCCCAAAAACATGCAATACTGCTAAAAAAAACGTTTCCGTAATGGATTTTCTTCAAACCACTTGCAATCAAAATTAGACCTTCCCAGCAGTGCTCCCAGACCCCTCAACCCACCCCCAACAATCTAGAACACCCCCAAACATCCCCCAAAAACATGCAATACTACTAGGCCTAAGTTTAAATCGTGCCAAAATGCTCTCTGCAACTAGGCCCAAAGCCCCCTTTTCCACCATGGATTTTCTTGAAACCACTTGCAATCAAAATTAGACTTTTCCAGCAGTGCTCCCAGACCCCTCAACCCACCCTCAAAAATCTAGAACACCCCCAAACATCCTCCTAAAAACCCAATACTACTAGGCCTAAGTTAAAATCGTGCCAAAACACTCTCTGCAACTGGACCCAAACCCCCCTTTTCTACCATGGATTTTCTTTAAACCATTTGCAATCAAAATTAGACCTTTCCAGCAGTGCTCCCAGACCCCTCAACCCATCCCCAAAAATCTAGAACACTCCCAAACAGCCCCCAAAAACATGCAATACTACTAGGCCTAAGTTTAAATCGTGCCAAAATGCTCTCTGCAACTAGGCCCAGACCCCCCTTTTCCACCAAGGATTTTCTTCAAACCACTTGCAATCAAAATTAGACCTTCCCAGCAGTGCTCCCAGACCCCTCAACCCACTTCCACAAATCGAGAACAGCCCACATTACCCTTCCTAAAACATGCAATACTGCTATCCCCAAAGAGGCCTAAGTTAAAATCGAGCCAAAACGCTCTCTGCAACTAGGCCCAAACACCCCTTTTCCACCATGGATTTTTTTCAAACCACTTGCACTCAAAATTAGACCTTCCCAGCAGTGCTCCCATACCCATCAACCAATCCCCCAAAATCTAGAACACCCCCAAAAACATGCTATACTACTAGGCCTAAGTTTAAATCGTGCCAAAATGCTCTCTGCAATTAGGCCCAAACCCCCCTTTTCCACCATGGATTTTCTTGAAACCACTTGCAATCAAAATTAGACTTTCCCAGCAGTGCTCCCAGGCCCCTCAACCCACCCTCAAAAATCTAGAACACCCCCAAACAGCCTCCTAAAAACCCAATACTACTAGGCCTAAGTTAAAATCGTGCCAAAATACTCTCTGCAACTGGACCCAAACCCCCATTTTCCACCATGGATTTTCTTCAAACCGCTTGCAATCAAAATTAGACCTTTGCAGCATTGCTCCCAGACCCCTCAACCCATGCCCAAAAATCTAGAACACCCCCAAACAGCCCCCAAAAACATGCAATACTACTAGGCCTAAGTGCAAATCGTGCCAAAATGCTCTCTGCAACTAGGCCCAAACCCCCCTTTTCCATCCTGGATTTTCTTCAAACCACTTGCAATCAAAATTAGACCTTCCCAGCAGTGCTCCCAGACCTCTCAACCCATACCCAAAAATATAGAACACCCTCAAACAGACCCCCAAAAACATGCTATACTGCTAAAAAAAAAACTTTTTCATAATGGATTTTCTTCAAACCACTTGCAATCAAAATTAGACCTTCCCAGCAGTGCTCCCAGACCCCTCAACCCAGCCCCAAAAATCTAGAACATCCCAAATCAGCCCCCAAAAACATGCAATACTGCTAAAAACAATAACTTTTCGACCATGAATTTTCTTCAAACCACTTGCAATCACAATTAGACCTTCCCAGCAGTGCTCCCAGATCCCTCAATCCACCCCCAAAAATCTAGAACACCCTCAAACAGCCCCCCAATAACATGTAATACTGCTAACCCCAAAGAGGCCTAAATTAAAATAGTGCCAAAATGCACTCTGAAAGTACGCCCAAAACACCCCTTTTTCCACCATGGATTTTCTTCAAACCACTTGCAATCAAAATTAGACCTTCCCAGCAGTTCTCCCAGACACCACAACCCACCCTCAAAAATCGAAAACAGCCTCCCAAAAAAACAAAATTACTAGGCCTAAGTTAAAATCGTGCCAAAACACTCTCTGCAACTGGACCTAAACCCACCGTTTCCACCATGGATTTTCTTCAAACCACTTGCAATCAAAATTAGACCTTTCCAGCAGTGCTCCCAGATCCCTCAACCCATCCCCAAAAATCTATAAGACCCCCAAACAGCCCCCCAAAAACATGCAATACTATTAGGCCTAAATTTAAATTGTGCCAAAATGCTCTCTGCAACTAGGCCCAAACCCCCCTTTTGCATCCTGGATTTTCTTCAAACCACTTGTAATCAAAATTAGACCTTCCCTGCAGTGCTCCCAGACCCCTCAACTCATCCCCAAAAATATAGAACACCCTCAAACAGCCCCCCAAAAAAATGCAATACTGCTAAAAAAAACTTTTCCATAATTGGTTTTCTTCAAACCACTTGCAATCAAAATTAGACCTTCCCAGCAGTGCTCCCAGACCCCTCAACCCACCCCCAACAATCTAGAACACCCCCAAACATCCCCCAAAAACATGCAATACTACTAGGCCTAAGTTTAAATCGTGCCAAAATGCTCTCTGCAACTAGGCCCAACGCCCCCTTTTCCACCATGGATTTTCTTCAAACCACTTGCATTAAAAATTAGACTTTTCCAGCAGTGCTCCCAGACCCCTCAACCCACCCTCAAAAATCTAGAACACCCCCAAACAGCCTCCTAAAAACCCAATACTACTAGGCCTAAGTTTAAATCGTGCCAAAATGCTCTCTGCAACTAGGCCCAGACCCCCCTTTTCCACCAAGGATTTTCTTCAAACCACTTGCAATCAAAATTAGACCTTCCGAGCAGTGCTCCCAGACCCCTCAACCCACTTCCACAAATCGAGAACAGCCCACATTACCCTTCCTAAAACATGCAATACTGCTATCCCCAAAGAGGCCTAAGTTAAAATCGAGCCAAAACGCTCTCGGCAACTAGGCCCAAACACCCCTTTTCCACCATGGATTTTTTTCAAACCACTTGCACTCAAAATTAGACCTTCCCAGCAGTGCTCCCATACCCATCAACCAATCCCCCAAAATCTAGAACACCCCCAAAAACATGCTATACTACTAGGCCTAAGTTAAAATCGTGCCAAAATACTCTCTGCAACTGGACCCAAACCCCCATTTTCCACCATGGATTTTCTTCAAACCGCTTGCAATCAAAATTAGACCTTTGCAGCATTGCTCCCAGACCCCTCAACCCATGCCCAAAAATCTAGAACACCCCCAAACAGCCCCCAAAAACATGCAATACTACTAGGCCTAAGTGCAAATCGTGCCAAAATGCTATCTGCAACTAGGCCCAAACCCCCCTTTTCCATCCTGGATTTTCTTCAAACCACTTGCAATCAAAATTAGACCTTCCCAGCAGTGCTCCCAGACCTCTCAACCCATCCCCAAAAATATAGAACACCCTCAAACAGACCCCCAAAAACATGCTATACTGCTAAAAAAAAAACTTTTTCATAATGGATTTTCTTCAAACCACTTGCAATCAAAATTAGACCTTCCCAGCAGTGCTCCCAGACCCCTCAACCCAGCCCCAAAAATCTAGAACATCCCAAATCAGCCCCCAAAAACATGCAATACTGCTAAAAACAATAACTTTTCGACCATGAATTTTCTTCAAACCACTTGCAATCACAATTAGACCTTCCCAGCAGTGCTCCCAGATCCCTCAATCCACCCCCAAAAATCTAGAACACCCTCAAACAGCCCCCCAATAACATGTAATACTGCTAACCCCAAAGAGGCCTAAATTAAAATAGTGCCAAAATGCACTCTGAAAGAACGCCCA
Source organism: Lissotriton vulgaris (assembly GCF_964263255.1). Taxonomy (NCBI): domain Eukaryota; kingdom Metazoa; phylum Chordata; class Amphibia; order Caudata; family Salamandridae; genus Lissotriton; species Lissotriton vulgaris. The sequence continues at coordinate 1,289,844,029 of NC_141689.1, read as the reverse complement.
AAACACCCCTTTTTCCACCATGGATTTTCTTCAAACCACTTGCAATCAAAATTAGACCTTCCCAGCAGTTCTCCCAGACACCACAACCCACCCTCAAAAATCGAAAACAGCCTCCCAAAAAAACAAAATTACTAGGCCTAAGTTAAAATCGTGCCAAAACACTCTCTGCAACTGGACCTAAACCCACCGTTTCCACCATGGATTTTCTTCAAACCACTTGCAATCAAAATTAGACCTTTCCAGCAGTGCTCCCAGATCCCTCAACCCATCCCCAAAAATCTATAAGACCCCCAAACAGCCCCCCAAAAACATGCAATACTATTAGGCCTAAATTTAAATTGTGCCAAAATGCTCTATGCAACTAGGCCCAAACCCCCCTTTTGCATCCTGGATTTTCTTCAAACCACTTGCAATCAAAATTAGACCTTCCCAGCAGTGCTCCCAGACCCCTTAACCCACCCCAACAATCTAGAACACCCCCAAACATCCCCCAAAAACATGCAATACTACTAGGCCTAAGTTTAAATCGTGCCAAAATGCTCTCTGCAACTAGGCCCAACGCCCCCTTTTCCACCATGGATTTTCTTCAAACCACTTGCATTAAAAATTAGACTTTTCCAGCAGTGCTCCCAGACCCCTCAACCCACCCTCAAAAATCTAGAACACCCCCAAACAGCCTCCTAAAAACCCAATACTACTAGGCCTAAGTTAAAATCGTGCCAAAACACTCTCTGCAACTGGACCCAAACCCCCCTTTTCCACCATGGATTTTCTTTAAACCACTTGCAATCAAAATTAGACCTTTCCAGCAGTGCTCCCAGACCCCTCAACCCATCCCCAAAAATCTAGAACACCCCCAAACAGCCCCCAAAAACATGCAATACTACTAGGCCTAAGTTTAAATCGTGCCAAAATGCTCTCTGCAACTAGGCCCAGACCCCCCTTTTCCACCAAGGATTTTCTTCAAACCACTTGCAATCAAAATTAGACCTTCCCAGCAGTTCTCCCAGACCCCTCAACCCACTTCCACAAATCGAGAACACCCCACATTACCCTTCCTAAAACATGCAATACTGCTATCCCCAAAGAGGCCTAAGTTAAAATCGAGCCAAAACGCTCTCTGCAACTAGGCCCAAACACCCCTTTTCCACCATGGATTTTTTTCAAACCACTTGCACTCAAAATTAGACCTTCCCAGCAGTGCTCCCATACCCCTCAACCAACCTCCCAAAATCTAGAACACCCCCAAACATCCCCCAAAAACATGCTATACTACTAGGCCTAAGTTTAAATCGTGCCAAAATGCTCTCTGCAATTAGGCCCAAACCCCCCTTTTCCACCATGGATTTTCTTGAAACCACTTCCAATCAAAATTAGACTTTCCCAGCAGTGCTCCCAGACCCCTCAACCCACCCTCAAAAATCTAGAACACCCCCAAACAGCCTCCTAAAAACCCAATACTACTAGGCCTAAGTTAAAATCGTGCCAAAATACTCTCTGCAACTGGACCCAAACCCCCATTTTCCACCATGGATTTTCTTCAAACCGCTTGCAATCAAAATGAGAACTTTCCAGCATTGCTCCCAGACCCCTCAACCCATGCCCAAAAATCTAGAACACCCCCAAACAGCCCCCAAAAACATGCTATACTACTAGGCCTAAGTACAAATCGTGCCAAAATGCTCTCTGCAACTAGGCCCAAACCCCCCTTTTCCATCCTCGATTTTCTTCAAACCACTTGCAATCAAAATTAGACCGTCCCAGCAGTGCTCCCAGACCCCTCAACCCATCCCCAAAAATATAGAACACCCTCAAACAGACCCCCAAAAACATACTATACTGCTAAAAAAAAAAAACTTTTCCATAATGGATTTTCTTCAAACCACTTGCAATCAAAATTAGACCTTCCCAGCAGTGCTCCCAGACCCCTCAACCGAGCCCCAAAAATCTAGAACATCCCAAATCAGCCCCCCAAAAACATGCAATACTGCTAAAAACAATAACGTTTCCACCATGAATTTTCTTCAAACCACTTGCAATCACAATTAGACCTTCCAAACAGTGCTCCCGGACCCCTCAACCCACCCCCAACAATGTAGAACACCCCCAAGCAGCCCCCCCAAAATATGCAATACTGCTAGGCCTAAGTTTAAATCATGCCAAAACGCTCTCTGCAATTAGTCCCAAAACCCCCTTTTCTACCATGGATTTTCTTCAAACCACTTGCATTCAAAATTAGACCTTCCCAACAGTGCTCCCAGACCCCCCTCAAACCAACCCAAAAAAATCTAGAACACCCCCAAACAGCCTTCCAAAAACATGCAATACTACTAGGCCTAAGTTTAAATCGTGCGAAACTGCTCTCCGCAACTAGGCCCAAACTCCCCTTTTCCACCATGGATTTTCTTCAAACCACTTGCAATCAAAATAAGACCTTCCCAGCAGTGCTCCCAGATTCCTCTACCCACCCCCAAAAATCTAGAACACCCCCAAACAGCCCCCCAAAAACATGTAATACTGCTATCTCTAAGAAGGCCTAAATTAAAACAGTGCCAAAACGCACTCTGAAAGTACGCCCAAAACACCCCTTTTTCCACCATGGATTTTCTTCAAACCACTTGCAATAAAAATTAGACCTTCCCAGCAGTGCTCCCAGACCCCTCAACCCACACTCAAAAATCTAAAACAGCCTCCCAAAAATCCAAAACGACTAGGCCTAAGTTAAAATCGTGCCAAAACACTCTCTGCAACTGGACCCAAACCCCCCTTTTCCACAATGGATTTTCTTCAAACCACTTGCAATCAAAATTAGACCTTTCCAGCAGTGCTCCCAGACCCTTCACCCAACCCCAAAATCTATAACACCCCCAAACAGCACCGCAAAAACATGCAATACTACTAGGTCTAAATTTAAATCATGCCAAAATGCTCTCTGCAACTAGGCCCAAGCCCCCCTTTTCCATCCTGGATTTTCTTCAATCCACTTGCAATCAAAATTAGACCTTCCCAGCAGTGCTCCCAGACCCCTCAACCCACCCCCAACAATGTAGAACAACCCCAAGCAGCCCCCCAAAAACATGCAATACTGCTAGGCCTAAGTTTAAATCCTGCCAAATCGCACTCTGAAAGTAGGCCCAAAACACCCCTTTTTCCACCATGGATTTCCTTCAAACCACTTGCAATCAAAATTAGACCTTCCCAGCTGTGCTCCCAGACCCCTCAACCCACCCTCAAAAATCTAAAACAGCTTCCCAAAAACCCAAAACTACTAGGCCTAAGTTAAAATCGTGCCAAAATACTCTATGCAACTGGACCCAAACCCCCCTTTTCCACCATGGATTTTCTTCAAACCACTTGCAATCAAAATTAGACCTTTCCAGCAGTGCTCCCAGACACCTCAACCCATCCCCAAAAATCTATAACACCCCCAAATAGCCCCCCAGAAACATGCAATACTACTAGGCCTAAGTTTAAATCGTGCCAAAATGCTCTCTGCAACTAGGCCCAAACCCCCTTTTCCATCCTGGATTTTCTTCAAACCACTTGCAATCAAAAGAAGGCTTTCCCAGCAGTGCTCCCAGACCCCTCAACCCATCCCCAAAAATATAGAACACCCTCAAACAGCCCCCCAAAAACATGCAATACTGCTAAAAAAAAAACTTTTCCATAATGGATTTTCTTCAAACCACTTGCAATCAAAATTAGACCTTCCCAGCAGTGCTCCCAGATCCCTCAACCCACCCCCTAAAATCTAGAACACCGACAAACAGCCCCCCAAAAACATGCAATACTATTAGGCCTAAGTTTAAATTGTGACAAAACGCTCTCTGCAACTAGGCCCAACCCCCCCTTTTCCACCATGGATTTTCTTCAAACCACTTGCAATCATAATTAGACCTTCCCAGCAGTGCTCCCAGACCCATCAGCCCACCCCCAAAAATCTAGAACACCCCCAAACAGCCCCCCAAAAACATGCAATACTATTAGGCCTAAGTTTAAATTGTGACAAAACGCTCTCTGCAACTAGGCCCAAACCCCCCTTTTCCACCATGGATTTTCTTCAAACCACTTGCAATCATAATTAGACCTTCCCAGCAGTGCTCCCAGACCCCTCAACCCACCCCCAAAAATCTAGAACACCCCCAAACAGCCCCCCCAAAAACACAATACTATTAGGCCTAAGTTAAAATCGTGCCAAAACATTCTCTGCAACTAGTCCCAAACCCCCCTTTTCCACCATGGACTTTCTTCAAACCACTTGCAATCAAAATTAGACCTTCCCATCAGTGCTCCCAGACCACCCAACCTACCCCCAAAATGTAGAACACCCCCACACAGCCCCTTAAAAATATGCAATACTGGTAGGCCTAAGTTAAAATCGTGCCTAAACATTCTCTGCAACTAGGCCCAAACCCCATTTTCCACCATGGATTTTCTTCAAACCACTTGCAATCAAAATTAGGCCTTCCCAGCAGTGCTCCCAGACCCCTCAACCCAGCCCCAAAAATCTAGAACATCCCAAAACAGCCCCCCAAATACATGCAATACTGCTAAAAACAACAACTTGTCCACCATGAATTTTCTTCAAATCACTTGCAATCAAAATTAGACCTTCCCAGCAGTGCTCTTAGACCACTCAACCCACCCCCACGAATCTAGAACACCCCAAACAGCCCCCCAAAAACATGTAATACTGCTATCCCCAAAGAGGCCTAAGTTAAAATCGTGCCAAAACGCACTCTGAAAGTAGGCCTAAAACACCCCTTTTCTATCATGGATTTTCTTCCAACCACTTGCATTCAAAGTTAGACCTTCCCAGCAGTGCTCCCAGACCCCTCAAACCACCCCCAAAATTCTAGAACACCCCCAAGCAGCCCCCCCAAAAAATGCAATACTACTAGGCCTAAGATTAAATTGTGCCAAATGCTTCCTGCAACTTGGCCCAAACCCCCCTTTTCCACCATGGATTTTCTTCAAACCACTTGCAATCAAAATTAGACCTTCCCAGAATTGATCCCATACCCCTCAACCCACCCCCCCAAAATCTAGAACACCCCCAAACATCCCCCAAAAATATGCAATACTACTAGGCCTAAGTTCAAATCGTGCCAGAATGCTCTCTGCAACTAGGCCCAAACCCCCCTTTTCCACCATGGATTTTGTTCAAACCACTTACAATCAAAATTAGACTTTCCCATCAGTGCTCCCGGACCCCTCAACCCACCCTCAAAAATCTAGAACACCCCAAACAGCCTCCTAAAAACCCAATACTACTAGGTCTAAGTTAAAATCGTGCCAAAACACTCTCTGCAACTGGACCCAAACCCCCCTTTTCCCCCATGGATTTTCTTCAAATCACTTGCAATCAAAATTAGGCCTTTCCAGCAGTGCTTCCAGACCCCTCAACCCAGCCCCAAAAATCTAGAACATCCCAAAACAGCCCTCCCAAAAACATGCAATACTGCTAAAAACAACAACTTGCCCACCATGAATTTTCTTCAAACCACTTGCAATCAAAATTTGACCTTCCCAGCAGTGCTCCCAGACCCCTCAACCCACTCCCACAAATCGAGAATACCCCACATTACCCTCCCTAAAACATGCAGTACTGTGCTATGCCCAAAGAGGCCTAAGTTAAAATCAAGCCAAAACGCTCTCTGCAACTAGACCCAAACCCCCCTTTTCCACCATGGATTTTCTTCAAACCACTTGCAATCAAAATTAGACCTTTCCAGCAGTGCTTCCAGACACCTCAACCCATCCCCAAAAATCTATAACACCCCCAAATATCCCCCCAGAAACATGCAATACTACTAGGCCTAAGTTAAAATCAAGCCAAAACGCTCTCAGCAACTAGACCCAAAAAACCCTTTTCCACCATGGATTTTCTTCAAACCACTTGCAATCATAATTAGACCTTCCCAGCAGTGCTCCCAGACCCCTCAACCCACCCCCAAAAATCTAGAACACCCCCAAACAGCCCCCCAAAAACATGCAATACTATTAGGCCTAAGTTTAAATTGTGACAAAACGCTCTCTGCAACTAGGCTCAAACCCCCCTTTTCTACCATCGATTTTCTTCAAACCACTTGCAATCATAATTAGACCTTCCCAGCAGGGCTCCCAGACCCCTCAACCCACCCCCAAAAATCTAGAACATCCCCAAACAGCCCCCCAAAAACACAATACTATTAGTCCTAAGTTAAAATCGTGCAAAAACATTCTCTGCAACTAGGCCCAAACCCCCCTTTTCCACCACGGATTTTCTTCAAACCACTTGCAATCAAAATTAGACCTTCCCAGCAGTGATCTCAGACCGCCCAACCCACCCCCACAAATCTAGAACACCCCAAACAGCCCCCCAAAAACATGTAATAATGCTATCCCCAAAGAGGCCTAAGTTAAAATCGTGCCAAAACGCACTCTGAAAGTAGGCCTAAAACACCCCTTTTCTATCATGGATTTTCTTCAAACTGCTTGCATTTAAAGTTAGACCTTCCCAGCAGTGCTCCCAGACCCCTCAACCCACCCCCAAAAATCTAGAACACCTCCAAACAGCCCCCCAAAAACATGCAATACTACTAGGCCTAAGATTAAATCGTGCCAAATGCTTCCTGCAACTTGGCCCAAACACACCTTTTCCACCATGGATTTTCTTCAAACCACTTGCAATCAAAATTAGACCTTCCCAGCAGTGCTCCCAGACCCCTCAACCCACTCCCACAAATCAAGAACACCCCACATTACCCTCCCTAAAACATGCATTACTGCTATCCCCAAAGAGGCCTAAGTTAAAATCGAGCCAAAATGCTCTCTGCAACTAGGCCCAAACCCCCCTTTTCCACCATGGATTTTTTTCAAACCACTTGCAATCAAAATTAGACCTTCCCAGCAGTGATCCCATACCCCTCAACCCACCCCCCAAAATCTAGAGCATCCCCAAACATCCCCCAAAAATATGCAATACTACTAGGCCTAAGTTTAAATCGTGCCAAAATGCTCTCTGCAACTAGGCCCAAACCCCCCTTTTCCTCCATGGATTTTCTTCAAACCACTTACAATCAGAATTAGACTTTCCCATCAGTGCTCCTGGACCCCTCAACCCACCCTCAAAAATCTAGAACACCCCAAACAGCCTCCTAAAAACCCAATACTATTAGGCCTAAGTTAAAATCGTGCCAAAACACTGTCTGCAACTGGACCCAAACCCCCCTTTTCCACCATGGATTTTCTTCAAATCACTTGCAATCAAAATTAGACCTTTCCAGCAGTGCTCCCAGACCCCTCAACCCACTTCCACAAATCGAGAACACCCCACATTACCCTTCCTAAAACATGCAATACTGTTAGGCCTAAGTTTAAATCGTGCCAAAATGCTCTCTGCAACTAGGCCCAAACCCCCCTTTTCCATCCTGGATTTCCTTCAAACCACTTGCAATCAAAATTAGACCTTCCCAGCAGTGCTCCTAGATGCCTCAACCCATCCCCAAAAATATAGAACACCCTCAAAGAGCCCCCCAAAAACATGCAATACTGCTAAAAAAAAATCTTTTCCACCATGAATTTTCTTCAAACCACTTGCAATCACAATTAGACATTCCCAGCAGTGCTCCCAGACCCCTCAACCCACCCCCAATAATGTAGAACACCCCCAAGCAGCCCCGCAAAACATGCAATGCTACTAGGCCTAAGTTTAAAGCGTGCCAAAACGCACTGCAACTAGGCCCAAACCCCCATTTTCTACCATGGATTTTCTTCAAACCACTTGCAATCAAAATTAGACCTTCCCAACAGTGCTACCATACCCCTCAAACCACCCCCAAAAATATAGAACACCCCCAAACAGCCTCCCAAAAACATGCAATACTACTAGGCCTAAGTTTAAATCGTGCCAAAATGCTCTCTGCAACTAGGCCCAAACACCCCTTTTCCACCATGGATTTTCTTCAAACCACTTGCAATCAAAATTAGACCTTCCCAGCAGTGCTCCCAGATCCCTCAATCCACCCCCAAAAATCTAGAACACCCCCAAACAGCCCCCCAACAACATGTAATACTGCTATCCCCAAAGAGGCCTAAATTAAAATAGTGCCAAAACGCACTCTGAAAGTACGCCCAAAACACCCATTTTTCCACCATGGATTTTCTTCAAACCACTTGCAATCAAAATTAGACCTTCCCAGCAGTGCTCCCTGACCCCACAACCCACCCTCAAAAATCGAAAACAGCCTCCCAAAAACCCAAAATTACTAGGCCTAAGTTAAAATCGTGCCAAAACACTCTCTGCAACTGGACCTAAACCCACCTTTTCCACCATGGATTTTTTTCAAACCACTTGCAATCAAAATTAGACCTTTCCAGCAGTGCTCCCAGATCCCTCAACCCATCCCCAAAAATCTATAAGACCCCCAAACAGCCCCCCAAAAACATGCAATACTATTAGGCCTACATTGAAATTGTGCTAAAATGCTCTCTGCAAAGAGGCCCATCCTGGATTTTCTTCAAACCACTTGCAATCAAAATTAGACCTTCCCTGCAGTGCTCCCAGACCCCTCAACTCATCCCCAAAAATATAGAACACCCTCAAACAGCCCCCCAAAAACATGCAATACTGCTAAAAAAAACGTTTCCGTAATGGATTTTCTTCAAACCACTTGCAATCAAAATTAGACCTTCCCAGCAGTGCTCCCAGACCCCTCAACCCACCCCCAACAATCTAGAACACCTCCAAACATCTCCCAAAAACATGCAATACTACTAGGCCTAAGTTTAAATCGTGCCAAAATGCTCTCTGCAACTAGGCCCAACGCCCCCTTTTCCACCATGGATTTTCTTGAAACCACGTGCAATCAAAATTAGACTTTTCCAGCAGTGCACCCAGACCCCTCAACCCACCCTCAAAAATCTAGAACACCCCCAAACAGCCTCCTAAAAACCCAATACTACTAGGCCTAAGTTAAAATCGTGCCAAAACACTCTCTGCAACTGGACCCAAACCCCCCTTTTCCACCATGGATTTTCTTTAAACCATTTGCAATCAAAATTAGACCTTTTCAGCAGTGCTCCCAGACCCCTCAACCCATCCCCAAAAATCTAAAACACCCCCAAACAGCCCCCAAAAACATGCAATACTACTAGGCCTAAGTTTAAATCGTGCCAAAATGCTCTCTGCAACTAGGCCCAGACCCCCCTTTTCCACCAAGGATTTTCTTCAAACCACTTGCAATCAAAATTAGACCTTCCCAGCAGGGCTCCCAGACCCCTCAACCCACTTCCAAAAATCGAGAACAGCCCACATTACCCTTCCTAAAACATGCAATACTGCTATCCCCAAAGAGGCCTAAGTTAGAATCGAGCCAAAACGCTCTCTGCAACTAGGCCCAAACACCCATTTCCACCATGGATTTTTTTCAAACCACTTGCACTCAAAATGAGACCTTCCCAGCAGTGCTCCCATACCCCTCAACCAACCCCCCAAAATCTAGAACACCCCCAAACATCCCCCAAAAACATGCTATACTACTAGGCCTAAGTTTAAATCGTGCCAAAATGCTCTCTGCAATTAGGCCCAAACCCGCCTTTTCCACCATGGATTTTCTTGAAACCACTTGCAATCAAAATTAGACTTTCCCAGCAGTGCTCCCAGACCCCTCAACCCACCCTCAAAAATCTAGAACACCCCCAAACAGCCTCCTAGAAACCCTATACTACTAGGCCTAAGTTAAAATCGTGCCAAAATACTCTCAGCAATTGGACCCAAACCCCCCTTTTCCACCATGGATTTTCTTCAAATCACTTGCAATCAAAATTAGACCTTTCCAGCAGTGCTCCCAGACCCCTCAACCCACTTCCACAAATCGAGAACACCCCACATTACCCTTCCTAAAACATGCAATACTGTTAGGCCTAAGTTTAAATCGTGCCAAAATGCTCTCTGCAACTAGGCCCAAACCCCCCTTTTCCATCCTGGATTTCCTTCAAACCACTTGCAATCAAAATTAGACCTTCCCAGCAGTGCTCCTAGATGCCTCAACCCATCCCCAAAAATATAGAACACCCTCAAAGAGCCCCCCAAAAACATGCAATACTGCTAAAAAAAAATCTTTTCCACCATGAATTTTCTTCAAACCACTTGCAATCACAATTAGACATTCCCAGCAGTGCTCCCAGACCCCTCAACCCACCCCCAATAATGTAGAACACCCCCAAGCAGCCCCGCAAAACATGCAATGCTACTAGGCCTAAGTTTAAAGCGTGCCAAAACGCACTGCAACTAGGCCCAAACCCCCATTTTCTACCATGGATTTTCTTCAAACCACTTGCAATCAAAATTAGACCTTCCCAACAGTGCTACCATACCCCTCAAACCACCCCCAAAAATATAGAACACCCCCAAACAGCCTCCCAAAAACATGCAATACTACTAGGCCTAAGTTTAAATCGTGCCAAAATGCTCTCTGCAACTAGGCCCAAACACCCCTTTTCCACCATGGATTTTCTTCAAACCACTTGCAATCAAAATTAGACCTTCCCAGCAGTGCTCCCAGACCCCTCAACCCACTTCCACAAATCGAGAACACCCCACATTACCCTTCCTAAAACATGCAATACTGTTAGGCCTAAGTTTAAATCGTGCCAAAATGCTCTCTGCAACTAGGCCCAAACCCCCCTTTTCCATCCTGGATTTCCTTCAAACCACTTGCAATCAAAATTAGACCTTCCCAGCAGTGCTCCTAGATGCCTCAACCCATCCCCAAAAATATAGAACACCCTCAAAGAGCCCCCCAAAAACATGCAATACTGCTAAAAAAAAATCTTTTCCACCATGAATTTTCTTCAAACCACTTGCAATCACAATTAGACATTCCCAGCAGTGCTCCCAGACCCCTCAACCCACCCCCAATAATGTAGAACACCCCCAAGCAGCCCCGCAAAACATGCAATGCTACTAGGCCTAAGTTTAAAGCGTGCCAAAACGCACTGCAACTAGGCCCAAACCCCCATTTTCTACCATGGATTTTCTTCAAACCACTTGCAATCAAAATTAGACCTTCCCAACAGTGCTACCATACCCCTCAAACCACCCCCAAAAATATAGAACACCCCCAAACAGCCTCCCAAAAACATGCAATACTACTAGGCCTAAGTTTAAATCGTGCCAAAATGCTCTCTGCAACTAGGCCCAAACACCCCTTTTCCACCATGGATTTTCTTCAAACCACTTGCAATCAAAATTAGACCTTCCCAGCAGTGCTCCCAGATCCCTCAATCCACCCCCAAAAATCTAGAACACCCCCAAACAGCCCCCCAACAACATGTAATACTGCTATCCCCAAAGAGGCCTAAATTAAAATAGTGCCAAAACGCACTCTGAAAGTACGCCCAAAACACCCATTTTTCCACCATGGATTTTCTTCAAACCACTTGCAATCAAAATTAGACCTTCCCAGCAGTGCTCCCTGACCCCACAACCCACCCTCAAAAATCGAAAACAGCCTCCCAAAAACCCAAAATTACTAGGCCTAAGTTAAAATCGTGCCAAAACACTCTCTGCAACTGGACCTAAACCCACCTTTTCCACCATGGATTTTTTTCAAACCACTTGCAATCAAAATTAGACCTTTCCAGCAGTGCTCCCAGATCCCTCAACCCATCCCCAAAAATCTATAAGACCCCCAAACAGCCCCCCAAAAACATGCAATACTATTAGGCCTACATTGAAATTGTGCTAAAATGCTCTCTGCAAAGAGGCCCATCCTGGATTTTCTTCAAACCACTTGCAATCAAAATTAGACCTTCCCTGCAGTGCTCCCAGACCCCTCAACTCATCCCCAAAAATATAGAACACCCTCAAACAGCCCCCCAAAAACATGCAATACTGCTAAAAAAAACGTTTCCGTAATGGATTTTCTTCAAACCACTTGCAATCAAAATTAGACCTTCCCAGCAGTGCTCCCAGACCCCTCAACCCACCCCCAACAATCTAGAACACCTCCAAACATCCCCCAAAAACATGCAATACTACTAGGCCTAAGTTTAAATCGTGCCAAAATGCTCTCTGCAACTAGGCCCAACGCCCCCTTTTCCACCATGGATTTTCTTGAAACCACGTGCAATCAAAATTAGACTTTTCCAGCAGTGCACCCAGACCCCTCAACCCACCCTCAAAAATCTAGAACACCCCCAAACAGCCTCCTAAAAACCCAATACTACTAGGCCTAAGTTAAAATCGTGCCAAAACACTCTCTGCAACTGGACCCAAACCCCCCTTTTCCACCATGGATTTTCTTTAAACCATTTGCAATCAAAATTAGACCTTTTCAGCAGTGCTCCCAGACCCCTCAACCCATCCCCAAAAATCTAAAACACCCCCAAACAGCCCCCAAAAACATGCAATACTACTAGGCCTAAGTTTAAATCGTGCCAAAATGCTCTCTGCAACTAGGCCCAGACCCCCCTTTTCCACCAAGGATTTTCTTCAAACCACTTGCAATCAAAATTAGACCTTCCCAGCAGGGCTCCCAGACCCCTCAACCCACTTCCAAAAATCGAGAACAGCCCACATTACCCTTCCTAAAACATGCAATACTGCTATCCCCAAAGAGGCCTAAGTTAGAATCGAGCCAAAACGCTCTCTGCAACTAGGCCCAAACACCCATTTCCACCATGGATTTTTTTCAAACCACTTGCACTCAAAATGAGACCTTCCCAGCAGTGCTCCCATACCCCTCAACCAACCCCCCAAAATCTAGAACACCCCCAAACATCCCCCAAAAACATGCTATACTACTAGGCCTAAGTTTAAATCGTGCCAAAATGCTCTCTGCAATTAGGCCCAAACCCGCCTTTTCCACCATGGATTTTCTTGAAACCACTTGCAATCAAAATTAGACTTTCCCAGCAGTGCTCCCAGACCCCTCAACCCACCCTCAAAAATCTAGAACACCCCCAAACAGCCTCCTAGAAACCCTATACTACTAGGCCTAAGTTAAAATCGTGCCAAAATACTCTCAGCAATTGGACCCAAACCCCCCTTTTCCACCATGGATTTTCTTCAAACCGCTTGCAATCAAAATTCGACCTTTCCAGCATTGCTCCCAGACCCCTCAACCCATGCCCAAAAATCTAGAACACCCCCAAACAGCCCCCAAAAACATGCAATACTACTAGGTCTAAGTGCAAATCGTGCCAAAATGCTATCTGCAACTAGGCCCAAACCCCCCTTTTCCATCCTGGATTTTCTTCAAACCACTTGCAATCAAAATTAGACCTTCCCAGCAGTGCTCCCAGACCCCTCAACCCAGCCCCAAAAATCTTGAACATCCCAAATCAGCCCCCAAAAACATGCAATACTGCTAAAAACAATAACGTTTCGACCATGAATTTTCTTCAAACCACTTGCAACCGCAATTAGACCTTCCCAGCAGTGCTCCCAGGTCCCTCAATCCACCCCCAAAAATCTAGAACACCCTCAAACAGCCCCCCAATAACATGTAATACTGCTAACCCCAAAGAGGCCTAAATTAAAATAGTGCCAAAACGCACTCTGAAAGTACGCCCAAAACACCCCTTTTTCCACCATGGATTTTCTTCAAACCACTTGCAATCAAAATTAGACCTTCCCAACAGTGCTCCCAGACACCACAACCCACCCTCAAAAATCGAAAACAGCCTCCCAAAACCCAAAATTACTAGGCCTAAGTTAAAATCGTGCCAAAACACTCTCTGCAACTGGACCTAAACCCACCTTTTCCACCATGGATTTTCTTCAAACCACGTGTAATCAAAATTAGACCTTCCCTGCAGTGCTCCCAGACCCCTCAACTCATCCCCAAAAATATAGAACACCCTCAAACAGCCCCCCAAAAACATGCAATACTGCTAAAAAAAACTTTTCCATAATGGATTTTCTTCAAACCACTTGCAATCAAAATTAGACCTTCCCAGCAGTGCTCCCAGACCCCTCAACCCACCCCCAACAATCTAGAACACCCCCAAACATCCCCCAAAAACATGCAATACTACTAGGCCTAAGTTTAAATCGTGCCAAAATGCTCTCTGCAACTAGGCCCAACGCCCCCTTTTCCACCATGGATTTTCTTCAAACCACTTGCATTAAAAATTAGACTTTTCCAGCAGTGCTCCCAGACCCCTCAACCCACCCTCAAAAATCTAGAACACCCCCAAACAGCCTCCTAAAAACCCAATACTACTAGGCCTAAGTTAAAATCGTGCCAAAACACTCTCTGCAACTGGACCCAAACCCCCCTTTTCCACCATGGATTTTCTTTAAACCACTTGCAATCAAAATTAGACCTTTCCAGCAGTGCTCCCAGACCCCTCAACCCATCCCCAAAAATCTAGAACACCCCCAAACAGCCCCCAAAAACATGCAATACTACTAGGCCTAACTTTAAATTGTGCCAAAATGCTCTCTGCAACTAGGCCCAGACCCCCCTTTTCCACCAAGGATTTTCTTCATACCACTTGCAATCAAAATTAGACCTTCCCAGCAGTGCTCCCAGACCCCTCAACCCACTTCCACAAATCGAGAACACCCCACATTACCCTTCCTAAAACATGCAATACTGCTATCCCCAAAGAGGCCTAAGTTAAAATCGAGCCAAAACGATCTCTGCAACTAGGCCCAAACACCCCTTTTCCACCATGGATTTTTTTCAAACCACTTGCACTCAAAATTAGACCTTCCCAGCAGTGCTCCCATACCCCTCAACCAACCTCCCAAAATCTAGAACACCCCCAAACATCCCCCAAAAACATGCTATACTACTAGGCCTAAGTTTAAATCGTGCCAAAATGCTCTCTGCAATTAGGCCCAAACCCCCCTTTTCCACCATGGATTTTCTTGCAACCACTTGCAATCAAAATTAGACTTTCCCAGCAGTGCTCCCAGACCCCTCAACCCACCTTCAAAAATCTAGAACACCCCCAAACAGCCCCCAAAAACATGCTATACTACTAGGCCCAAGTACAAATCGTGCCAAAATGCTCTCTGCAACTAGGCCCAAACCCCCCTTTTCCATCCTAGATTTTCTTCAAACCACTTGCAATCAAAATTAGACCTTCCCAGCAGTGCTCCCAGACCCCTCAACCCATCCCCAAAAATATAGAACACCCTCAAACAGACCCCCAAAAACATGCTATACTGCTAAAAAAAAAACTTTTCCATAAAGGATTTTCTTCAAACCACTTGCAATCAAAATTAGACCTTCCCAGCAGTGCTCCCAGACCCCTCAACCCAGCCCCAAAAATCTAGAACATCCCAAATCAGCCCCCCAAAAACATGCAATACTGCTAAAAACAATAACGTTTCCATCATGAATTTTCTTCAAACCACTTGCAATCACAATTAGACCTTCCCAGCAGTGCTCCCGGACCCCTCAACCCAACCCCAAAAATCCCGAACACCCCCAAATAGCCCCCCAAAAACATGCAATTCTGTTAGGCCTAAGTTTAAATCGTGCCAAACTGCTCTCCGCAACTAGTCCCAAACTCCCCTTTTCCACCATGGATTTTCTTCAAACCACTTGCAATCAAAAAAAGACCTTCCCAGCAGTGCTCCCAGATTCCTCTACCCACCCCCAAAAATCTAGAACACCCCCAAACAGCCCCCCAAAAACATGTAATACTGCTATCTCTAAGAAGGCCTTAATTAAAACAGTGCCAAAACGCACTATGAAAGTACGGCCAAAACACCCCTTTTTCCACAATGGATTTTCTTCAAACCACTTGCAATAAAAATTAGACCTTCCCAGCAGTGCTCCCAGACCCCTCAACCCACCCTCAAAAATCTAAAACAGCCTCCCAAAAATCCAAAACGACTAGGCCTAAGTTAAAATCGTGCCAAAACACTCTCTGCAACTGGACCCAAACCCCCCTTTTCCACCATGGATTTTCTTCAAACCACTTGCAATCAAAATTAGACCTTCCCAACAGTGCTCCCAGACACCACAACCCACCCTCAAAAATCGAAAACAGCCTCCCAAAACCCAAAATTACTAGGCCTAAGTTAAAATCGTGCCAAAACACTCTCTGCAACTGGACCTAAACCCACCTTTTCCACCATGGATTTTCTTCAAACCACTTGTAATCAAAATTAGACCTTCCCTGCAGTGCTCCCAGACCCCTCAACTCATCCCCAAAAATATAGAACACCCTCAAACAGCCCCCCAAAAACATGCAATACTGCTAAAAAAAAACTTTTCCATAATGGATTTTCTTCAAACCACTTGCAATCAAAATTAGACCTTCCCAGCAGTGCTCTCAGACCCCTCAACCCACCCCCAACAATCTAGAACACCCCCAAACATCCCCCAAAAACATGCAATACTACTAGGCCTAAGTTTAAATCGTGCCAAAATGCTCTCTGCAACTAGGCCCAACGCCCCCTTTTCCACCATGGATTTTCTTCAAACCACTTGCATTAAAAAATAGACTTTTCCAGCAGTGCTCCCAGACCCCTCAACCCACCCTCAAAAATCTAGAACACCCCCAAACAGCCTCCTAAAAACCCAATACTACTAGGCCTAACTTAAAATCGTGCCAAAACACTCTCCGCAACTGGACCCAAACCCCCCTTTTCCACCATGGATTTTCTTTAAACCACTTGCAATCAAAATTAGACCTTTCCAGCAGTGCTCCCAGACCCCTCAACCCATCCCCAAAAATCTAGAACACCCCCAAACAGCCCCCAAAAACATGCAATACTACTAGGCCTAAGTTTAAATTGTGCCAAAATGCTCTCTGCAACTAGGCCCAGACCCCCCTTTTCCACCAAGGATTTTCTTCATACCACTTGCAATCAAAATTAGACCTTCCCAGCAGTGCTCCCAGACCCCTCAACCCACTTCCACAAATCGAGAACACCCCACATTACCCTTCCTAAAACATGCAATACTGCTATCCCCAAAGAGGCCTAAGTTAAAATCGAGCCAAATCGCTCTCTGCAACTAGGCCCAAACACCCCTTTTCCACCATGGATTTTTTTCATACCACTTGCACTCAAAATTAGACCTTCCCAGCAGTGCTCCCATACCCCTCAACCAACCTCCCAAAATCTAGAACACCCCCAAACATCCCCCAAAAACATGCTATACTACTAGGCCTAAGTTTAAATCGTGCCAAAATGCTCTCTGCAATTAGGCCCAAACCCCCCTTTTCCACCATGGATTTTCTTGCAACCACTTGCAATCAAAATTAGACTTTCCCAGCAGTGCTCCCAGACCCCTCAACCCACCTTCAAAAATCTAGAACACCCCCAAACAGCCCCCAAAAACATGCTATACTACTAGGCCCAAGTACAAATCGTGCCAAAATGCTCTCTGCAACTAGGCCCAAACCCCCCTTTTCCATCCTAGATTTTCTTCAAACCACTTGCAATCAAAATTAGACCTTCCCAGCAGTGCTCCCAGACCCCTCAACCCATCCCCAAAAATATAGAACACCCTCAAACAGACCCCCAAAAACATGCTATACTGCTAAAAAAAAAACTTTTCCATAATGGATTTTCTTCAAACCACTTGCAATCAAAATTAGACCTTCCCAGCAGTGCTCCCAGACCCCTCAACCCAGCCCCAAAAATCTAGAACATCCCAAATCAGCCCCCAAAAAACATGCAATACTGCTAAAAACAATAACGTTTCCATCATGAATTTTCTTCAAACCACTTGCAATCACAATTAGACCTTCCCAGCAGTGCTCCCGGACCCCTCAACCCAACCCCAAAAATCCAGAACACCCCCAAATAGCCCCCCAAAAACATGCAATACTGTTATTCCTAAGTTTTAATCGTGCCAAACTGCTCTCCGCAACTAGTCCCAAACTCCCCTTTTCCACCATGGATTTTCTTCAAACCACTTGCAATCAAAATAAGACCTTCCCAGCAGTGCTCCCAGATTCCTCTACCCACCCCCAAAAATCTACAACACCCCCAAACAGCCCCCCAAAAACATGTAATACTGCTATCTCTAAGAAGGCCTTAATTAAAACAGTGCCAAAACGCACTATGAAAGTACGCCCAAAACACCCCTTTTTCCACCATGGATTTTCTTCAAACCACTTGCAATAAAAATTAGACCTTCCCAGCAGTGCTCCCAGACCCCTCAACCCACCCCCAACAATGTAGAACAACCCCAAACAGCCTCCAAAAACATGCAATACTGCTAGGCCTAAGTTTAAATCCTGCCAAAACGCACTCTGAAAGTAGGCCCAAAACTCCCCTTTTCCACCATGGATTTTCTTCAAACCACTTGCAATCAAAATAAGACCTTCCCAGCAGTGCTCCCAGATTCCTCTACCCACCCCCAAAAATCTAGAACACCACCAAACAGCCCCCAAAAACATGTAATATTGCTATCTCTAAGAAGGACTTAATTAAAACAGTGCCAAAACGCACTATGAAAGTACGCCCAAAACACCCCTTTTTCCACCATGGATTTTCTTGAAACCACTTGCAATCAAAATTAGACCTTCCCAGCTGTGCTCCCAGACCCCTAACCCACCCTCAAAAATCTAAAACAGCTTCCCAAAAACCCAAAACTACTAGGCCTAAGTTAAAATCGTGCCAAAATACTCTATGCAACTGGACCCAAACCCCCCTTTTCCACCATGGATTTTCTTCAAACCACTTGCAATCAAAATTAGACCTTTCCAGCAGTGCTCCCAGACACCTCAACCCATCCTCAAAAATCTATAACACCCTCAAATAGCCCGCCAGAAACATGCAATACTACTAGGCCTAAGTTTAAATCGTGCCAAAATGCTCTCTGCAACTAGGCCCAAACCCCCCTTTTCCATCCTGGATTTTCTTCAAACCACTTGCAATCAAAATTAGACCTTCCCAGCAGTGCTCCCAGATCCCTCAAGCCACCCCCTAAAATCTAGAACACCGACAAACAGCCCCCCAAAAACATGCAATACTATTAGGCCTAAGTTTAAATTGTGACAAAACGCTCTCTGCAACTAGGCCCAAACCCCCCTTTTCCACCATGGATTTTCTTCAAACCACTTGCAATCATAATTATACCTTCCCAGCAGTGCTCCCAGACCCCTGAACCCATCCCCAAAAATCTATAACACCCCCAAATAGCCCCCCAGAAACATGCAATACTACTAGGCCTAAGTTAAAATCAAGCCAAAACGCTCTCTGCAACTAGACCCAAACCCCCCTTTTCCACCATGGATTTTCTTCAAACCACTTGCAATCATAATTAGACCTTCCCAGCAGTGCTCCCAGACCCCTCAACCCACCCCCAAAAATCTAGAACACCCCCAAACAGCCCCCCAAAAACATGCAATACTATTAGGCCTAAGTTTAAATTGTGACAAAATGCTCTCTGCAACTAGGCTCAAACCCCCCTTTTCTACCATCGATTTTCTTCAAACCACTTGCAATCATAATTAGACCTTCCCAGCAGGGCTCCCAGACCCCTCAACCCACCCCCAAAAATCTAGAACATCCCCAAACAGCCCCCCAAAAACACAATACTATTAGTCCTAAGTTAAAATCGTGCCAAAACATTCTCTGCAACTTGGCCCAAACCCCCCTTTTCCACCACGGATTTTCTTTAAACCACTTGCAATCAAAATTAGACCTTCCCAGCAGTGATCTTAGACCGCCCAACCCACCCCCACAAATCTAGAACACCCCAAACAGCCCCCCAAAAACATGTAATAATGCTATCCCCAAAGAGGCCTAAGTTAAAATCGTGCCAAAACGCACTCTGAAAGTAGGCCTAAAACACCCCTTTTCTATCATGGATTTTCTTCAAACTGCTTGCATTTAAAGTTAGACCTTCCCAGCAGTGCTCCCAGACCCCTCAACCCACCCCCAAAAATCTAGAACACCTCCAAACAGCCCCCCAAAAACATGCAATACTACTAGGCCTAAGATTAAATCGTGCCAAATGCTTCCTGCAACTTGGCCCAAACCCACCTTTTCCACCATGGATTTTCTTCAAACCACTTGCAATCAAAATTAGACCTTCCCAGCAGTGCTCCCAGACCCCTCAACCCACTCCCACAAATCAAGAACACCCCACATTACCCTCCCTAAAACATGCATTACTGCTATCCCCAAAGAGGCCTAAGTTAAAATCGAGTCAAAACGCTCTCTGCAACTAGGCCCAAACCCCTCTTTTCCACCATGGATTTTTTTCAAACCACTTGCAATCAAAATTAGACCTTCCCAGCAGTGATCCCATACCCCTCAACCCACCCCCCAAAATCTAGAGCATCCCCAAACATCCCCCAAAAATATGCAATACTACTAGGCCTAAGTTTAAATCGTGCCAAAATGCTCTCTGCAACTAGGCCCAAACCCCCCTTTTCCTCCATGGATTTTCTTCAAACCACTTACAATCAGAATTAGACTTTCCCATCAGTGCTCCCAGACCCCTCAACCCACCCTCAAAAATCTAGAACACCCCAAACAGCCTCCTAAAAACCCAATACTATTAGGCCTAAGTTAAAATCGTGCCAAAACACTGTCTGCAACTGGACCCAAACCCCCCTTTTCCACCATGGATTTTCTTCAAATCACTTGCAATCAAAATTAGACCTTTCCAGCAGTGCTCCCAGACCCCTCAACCCACTTCCACAAATCGAGAACACCCCACATTACCCTTCCTAAAACATGCAATACTGTTAGGCCTAAGTTTAAATCGTGCCAAAATGCTCTCTGCAACTAGGCCCAAACCCCCCTTTTCCATCCTGGATTTCCTTCAAACCACTTGCAATCAAAATTAGACCTTCCCAGCAGTGCTCCTAGATGCCTCAACCCATCCCCAAAAATATAGAACACCCTCAAAGAGCCCCCCAAAAACATGCAATACTGCTAAAAAAAAATCTTTTCCACCATGAATTTTCTTCAAACCACTTGCAATCACAATTAGACATTCCCAGCAGTGCTCCCAGACCCCTCAACCCACCCCCAATAATGTAGAACACCCCCAAGCAGCCCCCCAAAACATGCAATGCTACTAGGCCTAAGTTTAAAGCGTGCCAAAACGCACTGCAACTAGGCCCAAACCCCCATTTTCTACCATGGATTTTCTTCAAACCACTTGCAATCAAAATTAGACCTTCCCAACAGTGCTACCATACCCCTCAAACCACCCCCAAAAATATAGAACACCCCCAAACAGCCTCCCAAAAACATGCAATACTACTAGGCCTAAGTTTAAATCGTGCCGAAATGCTCTCTGCAACTAGGCCCAAACACCCCTTTTCCACCATGGATTTTCTTCAAACCACTTGCAATCAAAATTAGACCTTCCCAGCAGTGCTCGCAGATCCCTCAATCCACCCCCAAAAATCTAGAACACCCCCAAACAGCCCCCCAACAACATGTAATACTGCTATCCCCAAAGAGGCCTAAATTAAAATAGTGCCAAAACGCACTCTGAAAGTACGCCCAAAACACCCATTTTTCCACCATGGATTTGCTTCAAACCACTTGCAATCAAAATTAGACCTTCCCAGCAGTGCTCCCTGACCCCACAACCCACCCTCAAAAATCGAAAACAGCCTCCCAAAAACCCAAAATTACTAGGCCTAAGTTAAAATCGTGCCAAAACACTCTCTGCAACTGGACCTAAACCCACCTTTTCCACCATGGATTTTTTTCAAACCACTTGCAATCAAAATTAGACCTTTCCAGCAGTGCTCCCAGATCCCTCAACCCATCCCCAAAAATCTATAAGACCCCCAAACAGCCCCCCAAAAACATGCAATACTATTAGGCCTACATTGAAATTGTGCTAAAATGCTCTCTGCAAAGAGGCCCATCCTGGATTTTCTTCAAACCACTTGCAATCAAAATTAGACCGTCCCTGCAGTGCTCCCAGACCCCTCAACTCATCCCCAAAAATATAGAACACCCTCAAACAGCCCCCCAAAAACATGCAATACTGCTAAAAAAAAACGTTTCCGTAATGGATTTTCTTCAAACCACTTGCAATCAAAATTAGACCTTCCCAGCAGTGCTCCCAGACCCCTCAACCCACCCCCAACAATCTAGAACACCTCCAAACATCCCCCAAAAACATGCAATACTACTAGGCCTAAGTTTAAATTGTGCCAAAACACTCTTGCAACTGGACCCAAACCCCCCTTTTCCACCATGGATTTTCTTTAAACCATTTGCAATCAAAATTAGACCTTTCCAGCAGTGCTCCCAGATCCCTCAACCCATCCCCAAAAATCTAGAACACCCCCAAACAGCCCCCAAAAACATGCAATACTACTAGGCCTAAGTTTAAATCGTGCCATAATGCTCTCTGCAACTAGGCCCAGACCCCCCTTTTCCACCAAGGATTTTCTTCAAACCACTTGCAATCAAAATTAGACCTTCCCAGCAGGGCTCCCAGACCCCTCAACCCACTTCCACAAATCGAGAACAGCCCACATTACCCTTCCTAAAACATGCAATACTGCTATCCCCAAAGAGGCCTAAGTTAGAATCGAGCCAAAACGCTCTCTGCAACTAGGCCCAAACACCCATTTCCACCATGGATTTTTTTCAAACCACTTGCACTCAAAATTAGACCTTCCCAGCAGTGCTCCCATACCCCTCAACCAACCCCCCAAAATCTAGAACACCCCCAAACATCCCCCAAAAACATGCTATACTACTAGGCCTAAGTTTAAATCGTGCCAAAATGCTCTCTGCAATTAGGCCCAAACCCGCCTTTTCCACCATGGATTTTCTTGAAACCACTTGCAATCAAAATTAGACTTTCCCAGCAGTGCTCCCAGACCCCTCAACCCACCCTCAAAAATCTAGAACACCCCCAAACAGCCTCCTAAAAACCCTATACTACTAGGCCTAAGTTAAAATCGTGCCAAAATACTCTCGGCAACTGAACCCAAACCCCCCTTTTCCACCATGGATTTTCTTCAAACCGCTTGCAATCAAAATTCGACCTTTCCAGCATTGCTCCCAGACCCCTCAACCCATGCCCAAAAATCTAGAACACCCCCAAACAGCCCCCAAAAACATGCAATACTACTAGGCCTAAGTGCAAATCGTGCCAAAATGCTATCTGCAACTAGGCCCAAACCCCCCTTTTCCATCCTGGATTTTCTTCAAACCACTTGCAATCAAAATTAGACCTTCCCAGCAGTACTCCCAGACCCCTCAACCCAGCCCCAAAAATCTAGAACATCCCAAATCAGCCCCCAAAAACATGCAATACTGCTAAAAACAATAAATTTTCGACCATGAATTTTCTTCAAACCACTTGCAATCGCAATTAGACCTTCCCAGCAGTGCTCCCAGATCCCTCAATCCACCCCCAAAAATCTAGAACACCCTCAAACAGCCCCCCAATAACATGTAATACTGCTAACCCCAAAGAGGCCTAAATTAAAATAGTGCCAAAATGCACTCTGAAAGTACGCCCAAAACACCCCTTTTTCCACCATGGATTTTCTTCAAACCACTTGTAATCAAAATTAGACCTTCCCTGCAGTGCTCCCAGACCCCTCAACTCATCCCCAAAAATATAGAACACCCTCAAACAGCCCCCCAAAAACATGCAATAATGCTAAAAAAAAAAATGTCCATAATGGATTTTCTTCAAACCACTTGCAATCAAAATTAGACCTTCCCAGCAGTGCTCCCAGACCCCTCAACCCACCCCCAACAATCTAGAACACCCCCAAACATCCCCCAAAAACATGCAATACTACTAGGCCTAAGTTTAAATCGTGCCAAAATGCTCTCTGCAACTAGGCCCAACGCCCCCTTTTCCACCATGGATTTTCTTCAAACCACTTGCATTAAAAATTAGACTTTTCCAGCACTGCTCCCAGACCCCTCAACCCACCCTCAAAAATCTAGAACACCCCCAAACAGCCTCCTAAAAACCCAATACTACTAGGCCTAAGTTAAAATCGTGCCAAAACACTCTCTGCAACTGGACCCAAACCCCCCTTTTCCACCATGGATTTTCTTTAAACCACTTTCAATCAAAATTAGACCTTTCCAGCAGTGCTCCCAGACCCCTCAACCCATCCCCAAAAATCTAGAACACCCCCAAACAGCCCCCAAAAACATGCAATACTACTAGGCCTAAGTTTAAATTGTGCCAAAATGCTCTCTGCAACTAGGCCCAGACCCCCCTTTTCCACCAAGGATTTTCTTCAAACCACTTGCAATCAAAATTAGACCTTCCCAGCAGTGCTCCCAGACCCCTCAACCCACTTCCACAAATCGAGAACACCCCACATTACCCTTCCTAAAACATGCAATACTGCTATCCCCAAAGAGGCCTAAGTTAAAATCGAGCCAAAACGCTCTCTGCAACTAGGCCCAAACACCCCTTTTCCACCATGGATTTTTTTCAAACCACTTGCACTCAAAATTAGACCTTCCCAGCAGTGCTCCCATACCCCTCAACCAACCTCCCAAAATCTAGAACACCCCCAAACATCCCCCAAAAACATGCTATACTACTAGGCCTAAGTTTAAATCGTGCCAAAATGCTCTCTGCAATTAGGCCCAAACCCCCCTTTTCCACCATGGATTTTCTTGCAACCACTTGCAATCAAAATTAGACTTTCCCAGCAGTGCTCCCAGACCCCTCAACCCACCTTCAAAAATCTAGAACACCCCCAAACAGCCCCCAAAACATGCTATACTACTAGGCCCAAGTACAAATCGTGCCAAAATGCTCTCTGCAACTAGGCCCAAACCCCCCTTTTCCATCCTAGATTTTCTTCAAACCACTTGCAATCAAAATTAGACCTTCCCAGCAGTGCTCCCAGACCCCTCAACCCATCCCCAAAAATATAGAACACCCTCAAACAGACCCCCAAAAACATGCTATACTGCTAAAAAAAAAAACTTTTCCATAATGGATTTTCTTCAAACCACTTGCAATCAAAATTAGACCTTCCCAGCAGTGCTCCCAGACCCCTCAACCCAGCCCCAAAAATCTAGAACATCCCAAATCAGCCCCCCAAAAACATGCAATACTGCTAAAAACAATAACGTTTCCATCATGAATTTTCTTCAAACCACTTGCACTCACAATTAGACCTTCCCAGCAGTGCTCCCGGACCCCTCAACCCAACCCCAAAAATCCAGAACACCCCCAAATAGCCCCCCAAAAACATGCAATACTGTTAGGCCTAAGTTTAAATCGTGCCAAACTGCTCTCCGCAACTAGTCCCAAACTCCCCTTTTCCACCATGGATTTTCTTCAAACCACTTGCAATCAAAATAAGACCTTCCCAGCAGTGCTCCCAGATTCCTCTACCCACCCCCAAAAATCTAGAACACCCCCAAACAGCCCCCCAAAAACATGTAATACTGCTATCTCTAAGAAGGCCTTAATTAAAACAGTGCCAAAACGCACTATGAAAGTACGCCCAAAACACCCCTTTTTCCACCATGGATTTTCTTCAAACCACTTGCAATAAAAATTAGACCTTCCCAGCAGTGCTCCCAGACCCCTCAACCCACCCTCAAAAATCTAAAACAGCCTCCCAAAAATCCAAAACGACTAGGCCTAAGTTAAAATCGTGCCAAAACACTCTCTGCAACTGGACCCAAACCCCCCTTTTCCACCATGGATTTTCTTCAAACCACTTGCAATCAAGATTAGACCTTTCCAGCAGTGCTCCCAGACCCTTCACCCAACCCCAAAAATCTATAACACCCCCAAACATCGCCGCAAAAACATGCAATACTACTAGGTCTAAATTTAAATCATGCCAAAATGCTCTCTGCAACTAGGCCCAAGCCCCCCTTTTCCATCCTGGATTTTCTTCAAACCACTTGCAATCAAAATTAGACCTTCCCAGCAGTGCTCCCAGACCCCTCAACCCACCCCCAACAATGTAGAACAACCCCAAACAGCCCCCCAAAAACATGCAATACTGCTAGGCCTAAGTTTAAATCCTGCCAAAACGCACTCTGAAAGTAGGCCCAAAACTCCCCTTTTCCACCATGGATTTTCTTCAAACCACTTGCAATCAAAATAAGACCTTCCCAGCAGTGCTCCCAGATTCCTCTACCCACCCCCAAAAATCTAGACTACCCCCAAACAGCCCCCAAAAACATGTAATACTGCTATCTCTAAGAAGGCCTTAATTAAAACAGTGCCAAAACGCACTATGAAAGTACGCCCAAAACACCCCTTTTTCCACCATGGATTTTCTTGAAACCACTTGCAATCAAAATTAGACCTTCCCAGCTGTGCTCCCAGACCCCTCAACCCACCCTCAAAAATCTAAAACAGCTTCCCAAAAACCCAAAACTACTAGGCCTAAGTTAAAATCGTGCCAAAATACTCTATGCAGCTGGACCCAAACCCCCCTTTTCCACCATGGATTTTCTTCAAACCATTTGCAATCAAAATTAGACCTTTCCAGCAGTGCTCCCAGACACCTCAACCCATCCTCAAAAATCTATAACACCCTCAAATAGCCCCCCAGAAACATGCAATACTACTAGGCCTAAGTTTAAATCGTGCCAAAATGCTCTCTGCAACTAGGCCCAAACCCCCCTTTTCCATCCTGGATTTTCTTCAAACCACTTGCAATCAAAAGTAGGCTTTCCCAGCAGTGCTCCCAGACCCATCAACCCATCCCCAAAAATATAGAACACCCTCAAACAGCCCCCCAAAAACATGCACTACTGCTAAAAAAAAAACTTTTCCATAATGGATTTTCTTCAAACCACTTGCAATCAAAATTAGACCTTCCCAGCAGTGCTCCCAGATCCCTCAACCCACCCCCTAAAATCTAGAACACCGACAAACAGCCCCCCAAAAACATGCAATACTATTAGGCCTAAGTTTAAATTGTGACAAAACGCTCTCTGCAACTAGGCCCAAACCCCCCTTTTCCACCATGGATTTTCTTCAAACCACTTGCAATCATAATTAGACCTTCCCAGCAGTGCTCCCAGACCCCTCAACCCACCCCCAAAAATCTAGAACACCCCCAAACAGCCCCCCAAAAGCATGCAATACTATTAGGCCTAAGTTTAAATTGTGACAAAACGCTCTCTGCAACTAGGCCCAAACCCCCCTTTTCCACCATGGATTTTCTTCAAACCACTTGCAATCATAATTAGACCTCCCAGCAGTGCTCCCAGACCCCTCAACCCACCCCCAAAAATCTAGAACACCCCCAAACAGCCCCCCCAAAACACAATACTATTAGGCCTAAGTTAAAATCGTGCCAAAACATTCTCTGCAACTAGTCCCAAACCCCCCTTTTCCACCATGGATTTTCTTCAAACCACTTGCAATCAAAATTAGACCTTCCCATCAGTGCTCCCAGACCCCCCAACCTACCCCCAAAATGTAGAACACCCCCACGCAGCCCCTTAAAAATATGCAATACTGGTAGGCCTAAGTTAAAATCGTGCCTAAACATTCTCTGCAACTATGCCCAAACCCCATTTTCCACCATGGATTTTCTTCAAACCACTTGCAATCAAAATTAGGCCTTCCCAGCAGTGCTCCCAGACCCCTCAACCCACCCCCACGAATCTAGAACACCCTAAACAGCCCCCCAAAAACATGTAATACTGCCATCCCCAAAGAGGCCTAAGTTAAAATCGTGCCAAAACACACTCTGAAAGTAGGCCTAAAACACCCCTTTTCCACCATGGATTTTTTTCAAACCACTTGCAATCAAAATTGGACCTTCCCAGCATTGATCCCATACCCCTCAACCCACCCCCCCAAAATCTAGAACACCCCCAAACATCCCCCAAAAATATGCAATACTACTAGGCCTAAGTTCAAATCGTGCCAAAATGCTCTCTGCAACTAGGCCCAAACCCCCCTTTTCCACCATGGATTTTCTTCAAACCACTTACAATCAAAATTAGACTTTCCCATCAGTGCTCCCGGACCCCTCAACCCACCCTCAAAAATCTAGAACACCCCAAACAGCCTCCTAAAAACCCAATACTACTAGGCCTAAGTTAAAATCGTGCCAAAACACTCTCTGCAACTGGACCCAAAACCCCCTTTTCCCCCATGGATTTTCTTCAAATCACTTGCAATCAAAATTAGGCCTTTCCAGCAGTGCTCCCAGACCCCTCAACCCAGCCCCAAAAATCTAGAACATCCCAAAACAGCCCCCCAAAAACATGCAATACTGCTAAAAACAACAACTTGCCCACCATGAATTTTCTTCAAACCACTTGCAATCAAAATTTGACCTTCCCAGCAGTGCTCCCAGACCCCTCAACCCACTCCCACAAATCGAGAATACCCCACATTACCCTCCCTAAAACATGCAGTACTGCTATGCCCAAAGAGGCCTAAGTTAAAATCAAGCCAAAACGCTCTCTGCAACTAGACCCAAACCCCCCTTTTCCACCATGGATTTTCTTCAAACCACTTGCAATCAAAATTAGACATTTCCAGCAGTGCTTCCAGACACCTCAACCCATCCCCAAAAATCTATAACACCCCCAAATAGCCCCCCAGAAACATGCAATACTACTAGGCCTAAGTTTAAATTGTGCCAAAATGCTCTGTGCAACTAGGCCCAAACCCCCCTTTTCCATCCTGGATTTTCTTCAAACCACTTGCAATCAAAAGTAGGGTTTCCCAGCAGTGCTCCCAGACCCCTCAACCCATCCCGAAAAATATAGAACACCCTCAAACAGCACCCCCAAAAACATGCAATACTGCTAAAAAAAAAACTTTTCCATAATGGATTTTCTTCAAACCACTTGCAATCAAAATTAGACCTTCCCAGCAGTGCTCCCAGATCCCTCAACCCACCCCCTAAAATCTAGAACACAGACAAACAGCCCCCCAAAAACATGCAATACTATTAGGCCTAAGTTTAAATTGTGACAAAACGCTCTCTGCAACTAGGCCCAAACCCCCCTTTTCCACCATGGATTTTCTTCAAACCACTTGCAATCATAATTAGACCTTCCCAGCAGTGCTCCCAGACCCCTCAACCCACCCCCAAAAATCTAGAACACCCCCAAACAGCCCCCCAAAAACATGCAATACTATTAGGCCTAAGTTTAAATTGTGACAAAACGCTCTCTGCAACTAGGCTCAAACCCCCCTTTTCCACCATCGATTTTCTTCAAACCACTTGCAATCATAATTAGACCTTCCCAGCAGTGCTCCCAGACCCCTCAACCCACCCCCAAAAATCTAGAACATCCCCAAACAGCCCCCCAAAAACACAATACTATTAGGCCTAAGTTAAAATCGTGCCAAAACATTCTCTGCAACTAGGCCCAAACCCCCCTTTTCCACCACGGATTTTCTTCAAACCACTTGCAATCAAAATTAGACCTTCCCAGCAGTGATCCTAGACCACCCAACCCACCCCCACAAATCTAGAACACCCCAAACAGCCCCCCAAAAACATGTAATAATGCTATCCCCAAAGAGGCCTAAGTTAAAATCGTGCCAAAACGCACTCTGAAAGTAGGCCTAAAACACCCCTTTTCTATCATGGATTTTCTTCAAACTGCTTGCATTCAAAGTTAGACCTTCCCAGCAGTGCTCCCAGACCCCTCAACCCACCCCCAAAAATCTAGAACACCTCCAAACAGCCCCCAAAAACATGCAATACTACTAGGCCTAAGTTTAAATCGTGCCAAAATGCTCTCTGCAACTAGGCCCAGACCCCCCTTTTCCACCAAGGATTTTCTTCAAACCACTTGCAATCACAATTAGACATTCCCAGCAGTGCTCCCAGACCCCTCAACCCACCCCCAATAATGTAGAACACCCCCAAGCAGCCCCCCAAAACATGCAATGCTACTAGGCCTAAGATTAAAGCGTGCCAAAACGCACTGCAACTAGGCCCAAACCCCCATTTTCTACCATGGATTTTCTTCAAACCACTTGCAATCAAAATTAGACCTTCCCAACAGTGCTACCATACCCCTCAAACCACCCCCAAAAATATAGAACACCCCCAAACAGCCTCCCAAAAACATGCAATACTACTAGGCCTAAGTTTAAATCGTGCCAAAATGCTCTCTGCAACTAGGCCCAAACACCCCTTTTCCACCATGGATTTTCTTCAAACCACTTGCAATCAAAATTAGACCTTCCCAGCAGTGCTCCCAGATCCCTCAATCCACCCCCAAAAATCTAGAACACCCCCAAACAGCCCCCCAACAACATGTAATACTGCTATCCCCAAAGAGGCCTAAATTAAAATAGTGCCAAAACGCACTCAGAAAGTACGCCCAAAACACCCATTTTTCCACCATGGATTTTCTTCAAACCACTTGCAATCAAAATTAGACCTTCCCAGCAGTGCTCCCAGACCCCTCAACCCACCCTCAAAAATCGAAAACAGCCTCCCAAAAACCCAAAATTATTAGGCCTAAGTTAAAATCGTGCCAAAACACTCTCTGCAACTGGACCTAAACCCACTTTTTCCACCATGGATTTTCCTCAAACCACTTGCAATCAAAATTAGACCTTTCCAGCAGTGCTCCCAGATCCCTCAACCCATCCCCAAAAATCTATAAGACCCCCAAACAGCCCCCCAAAAACATGCAATACTATTAGGCCTACATTGAAATTGTGCCAAAATGCTCTCTGCAACGAGGCCCATCCTGGATTTTCTTCAAACCACTTGCAATCAAAATTAGACCTTCCCTGCAGTGCTCCCAGACCCCTCAACTCATCCCCAAAAATATAGAACACCCTCAAACAGCCCCCCAAACACATGCAATACTGCTAAAAAAAAACGTTTCCGTAATGGATTTTCTTCAAACCACTTGCAATCAAAATTAGACCTTCCCAGCAGTGCTCCCAGACCCCTCAACCCACCCCCAATAATCTAGAACACCCCCAAACATCCCCCAAAAACATGCAATACTACTAGGCCTAAGTTTAAATCGTGCCAAAATGCTCTCTGCAACTAGGCCCAACGCCCCCTTTTCCACCATGGATTTTCTTGAAACCACTTGAAATCAAAATTAGACTTTTCCAGCATTGCTCCCAGACCCCTCAACCCACCCTCAAAAATCTAGAACACCCCCAAACAGCCTCCTAAAAACCCAATACTACTAGGCCTAAGTTAAAATCGTGCCAAAACACTCTCTGCAACTGGACCCAAACCCCCCTTTTCCACCATGGATTTTCTTTAAACCATTTGCAATCAAAATTAGACCTTTCCAGCAGTGCTCCCAGACCCCTCAACCCATGCCCAAAAATCTAGAACACCCCCAAACAGCCCCCAAAAACATGCAATACTACTAGGCCTTAGTGCAAATCGTGCCAAAATGCTATCTGCAACTAGGCCCAAACCCCCCTTTTCCATCCTGGATTTTCTTCAAACCACTTGCAATCAAAATTAGACCTTCCCAGCAGTGCTCCCAGACCCCTCAACCCACTTCCACAAATCGAGAACACCCCACATTACCCTTCCTAAAACATGCAATACTGCTATCCCCAAAGAGGCCTAAGTTAAAATCGAGCCAAAACGCTCTCTGCAACTAGGCCCAAACACCCCTTTTCCACCATGGATTTTTTTCAAACCACTTGCACTCAAAATTAGACTTTCCCAGCAGTGCTCCCATACCCCTCAACCAACCTCCCAAAATCTAGAACACCCCCAAACATCCCCCAAAAACATGCTATACTACTAGGCCTAAGTTTAAATCGTGCCAAAATGCTCTCTGCAATTAGGCCCAAACCCTTTTCCACCATGGATTTTCTTGCAACCACTTGCAATCAAAATTAGACTTTCCCAGCAGTGCTCCCAGACCCCTCAACCCACCTTCAAAAATCTAGAACACCCCCAAACAGCCCCCAAAACATGCTATACTACTAGGCCCAAGTACAAATCGTGCCAAAATGCTCTCTGCAACTAGGCCCAAACCCCCCTTTTCCATCCTAGATTTTCTTCAAACCACTTGCAATCAAAATTAGACCTTCCCAGCAGTGCTCCCAGACCCCTCAGCCCATCCCCAAAAATATAGAACACCCTCAAACAGACCCCCAAAAACATGCTATACTGCTAAAAAAAAAAACTTTTCCATAATGGATTTTCTTCAAACCACTTGCAATCAAAATTAGACCTTCCCAGCAGTGCTTCCAGACCCCTCAACCCAGCCCCAAAAATCTAGAACATCCCAAATCAGCCCCCCAAAAACATGCAATACTGCTAAAAACAATAACGTTTCCATCATGAATTTTCTTCAAACCACTTGCACTCACAATTAGACCTTCCCAGCAGTGCTCCCGGACCCCTCAACCCAACCCCAAAAATCCAGAACACCCCCAAATAGCCCCCCAAAAACATGCAATACTGTTAGGCCTAAGTTTAAATCGTGCCAAAATGCTCTCCGCAACTAGTCCCAAACTCCCCTTTTCCACCATGGATTTTCTTCAAACCACTTGCAATCAAAATAAGACCTTCCCAGCAGTGCTCCCAGATTCCTCTACCCACCCCCAAAAATCTAGAACACCCCCAAACAGCCCCCCAAAAACATGTAATACTGCTATCTCTAAGAAGGCCTTAATTAAAACAGTGCCAAAACGCACTATGAAAGTACCCCCCAACCTACCCCCAAAATGTAGAACACCCCCACGCAGCCCCTTAAAAATATGCAATACTGGTAGGCCTAAGTTAAAATCGTGCCTAAACATTCTCTGCAACTATGCCCAAACCCCTTTTTCCACCATGGATTTTCTTCAAACCACTTGCAATAAAAATTAGACCTTCCCAGCAGTGCTCCCAGACCCCTCAACCCACCCTCAAAAATCTAAAACAGCCTCCCAAAAATCCAAAATGACTAGGCCTAAGTTAAAATCGTGCCAAAACACTCTCTGCAACTGGACCCAAACCCCCCTTTTCCACCATGGATTTTCTTCAAACCACTTGCAATCAAAATTAGACCTTTCCAGCAGTGCTCCCAGACCCTTCACCCAACCCCAAAAATCTATAACACCCCCAAACATCGCCGCAAAAACATGCAATACTACTAGGTCTAAATTTCAATCATGCCAAAATGCTCTCTGCAACTGGACCCAAAACCCCCTTTTCCCCCATGGATTTTCTTCAAATCACTTGCAATCAAAATTAGGCCTTTCCAGCAGTGCTCCCAGACCCCTCAACCCAGCCCCAAAAATCTAGAACATCCCAAAACAGCCCCCCAAAAACATGCAATACTGCTAAAAACAACAACTTGCCCACCATGAATTTTCTTCAAACCACTTGCAATCAAAATTTGACCTTCCCAGCAGTGCTCCCAGACCCCTCAACCCACTCCCACAAATCGAGAATACCCCACATTACCCTCCCTAAAACATGCAGTACTGCTATGCCCAAAGAGGCCTAAGTTAAAATCAAGCCAAAACGCTCTCTGCAACTAGACCCAAACCCCCCTTTTCCACCATGGATTTTCTTCAAACCACTTGCAATCAAAATTAGACATTTCCAGCAGTGCTTCCAGACACCTCAACCCATCCCCAAAAATCTATAACACCCCCAAATAGCCCCCCAGAAACATGCAATACTACTAGGCCTAAGTTTAAATCGTGCCAAAATGCTCTCTGCAACTAGGCCCAAACCCCCCTTTTCCATCCTGGATTTTCTTCAAACCACTTGCAATCAAAAGTAGGGTTTCCCAGCAGTGCTCCCAGACCCCTCAACCCATCCCGAAAAATATAGAACACCCTCAAACAGCACCCCCAAAAACATGCAATACTGCTAAAAAAAAAACTTTTCCATAATGGATTTTCTTCAAACCACTTGCAATCAAAATTAGACCTTCCCAGCAGTGCTCCCAGATCCCTCAACCCACCCCCTAAAATCTAGAACACCGACAAACAGCCCCCCAAAAACATGCAATACTATTAGGCCTAAGTTTAAATTGTGACAAAACGCTCTCTGCAACTAGGCCCAAACCCCCCTTTTCCACCATGGATTTTCTTCAAACCACTTGCAATCATAATTAGACCTTCCCAGCAGTGCTCCCAGACCCCTCAACCCACCCCCAAAAATCTAGAACACCCCCAAACAGCCCCCCAAAAACATGCAATACTATTAGGCCTAAGTTTAAATTGTGACAAAACGCTCTCTGCAACTAGGCTCAAACCCCCCTTTTCCACCATCGATTTTCTTCAAACCACTTGCAATCATAATTAGACCTTCCCAGCAGTGCTCCCAGACCCCTCAACCCACCCCCAAAAATCTAGAACATCCCCAAACAGCCCCCCAAAAACACAATACTATTAGGCCTAAGTTAAAATTGTGCCAAAACATTCTCTGCAACTAGGCCCAAACCCCCCTTTTCCACCACGGATTTTCTTCAAACCACTTGCAATCAAAATTAGACCTTCCCAGCAGTGATCCTAGACCACCCAACCCACCCCCACAAATCTAGAACACCCCAAACAGCCCCCCAAAAACATGTAATAATGCTATCCCCAAAGAGGCCTAAGTTAAAATCGTGCCAAAACGCACTCTGAAAGTAGGCCTAAAACACCCCTTTTCTATCATGGATTTTCTTCAAACTGCTTGCATTCAAAGTTAGACCTTCCCAGCAGTGCTCCCAGACCCCTCAACCCACCCCCAAAAATCTAGAACACCTCCAAACAGCCCCCAAAAACATGCAATACTACTAGGCCTAAGTTTAAATCGTGCCAAAATGCTCTCTGCAACTAGGCCCAGACCCCCCTTTTCCACCAAGGATTTTCTTCAAACCACTTGCAATCACAATTAGACATTCCCAGCAGTGCTCCCAGACCCCTCAACCCACCCCCAATAATGTAGAACACCCCCAAGCAGCCCCCCAAAACATGCAATGCTACTAGGCCTAAGATTAAAGCGTGCCAAAACGCACTGCAACTAGGCCCAAACCCCCATTTTCTACCATGGATTTTCTTCAAACCACTTGCAATCAAAATTAGACCTTCCCAACAGTGCTACCATACCCCTCAAACCACCCCCAAAAATATAGAACACCCCCAAACAGCCTCCTAAAAACCCAATACTACTAGGCCTAAGTTAAAATCGTGCCAAAATACTCTCGGCAACTGGACCCAAACCCCCCTTGTCCACCATGGATTTTCTTCAAACTGCTTGCAATCAAAATTAGACCTTTCCAGCATTGCTCCCAGACCCCTCAACCCATGCCCAAAAATCTAGAACACCCCCAAACAGCCCCCAAAAACATGCAATACTACTAGGCCTAAGTGCAAATCGTGCCAAAATGCTATCTGCAACTAGGCCCAAACCCCCCTTTTCCATCCTGGATTTTCTTCAAACCACTTGCAATCAAAATTAGACCTTCCCAGCAGTGCTCCCAGACCTCTCAACCCATCCCCAAAAATATAGAACACCCTCAAACAGACCCCCAAAAACATGCTATACTGCTAAAAAAAAACTTTTCCATAATGGATTTTCTTCAAACCACTTGCAATCAAAATTAGACCTTCCCAGCAGTGCTCCCAGACCCCTCAACCGAGCCCCAAAAATCTAGAACATCCCAAATCAGCCCCAAAACACATGCAATACTGCTAAAAACAATAACTTTTCGACCATGGATTTTCTTCAAACCACTTGCAATCACAATTAGACCTTCCCAGCAGTGCTCCCAGATCCCTCAATCCACCCCCAAAAATCTAGAACACCCCCAAACAGCCCCCCAATAACATGTAATACTGCTAACCCCAAAGAGGCCTAAATTAAAATAGTGCCAAAACGCACTCTGAAAGTACGCCCAAAACACCCCTTTTTCCACCATGGATTTTCTTCAAACCACTTGCAATCAAAATTAGACCTTCCCAGCAGTGCTCCCAGACCCCACAACCCACCCTCAAAAATCGAAAACAGCCTCCCAAAAACCCAAAATTACTAGGCCTAAGTTAAAATCGTGCCAAAACACTCTCTGCAACTGGACCTAAACCCACCTTTTCCACCATGGATTTTCTTCAAACCACTTGCAATAAAAATTAGACCTTCCCAGCAGTGCTCCCAGACCCCTCAACCCACCCTCAAAAATCTAAAACAGCCTCCCAAAAATCCAAAACGACTAGGCCTAAGTTAAAATCGTGCCAAAACACTCTCTGCAACTGGACCCAAACCCCCCTTTTCCACCATGGATTTTCTTCAAACCACTTGCAATCAAAATTAGACCTTTCTAGCAGTGCTCCCAGACCCTTCACCCTACCCCAAAAATCTATAACACCCCCAAACAGCGCCGCAAAAACATGCAATACTACTAGGTCTAAATTTAAATCATGCCAAAATGCTCTCTGCAACTAGGCCCAAGCCCCCCTTTTCCATCCTGGATTTTCTTCAAACCACTTGCAATCACAATTAGACCTTCCCAGAAGTGCTCCCAGACCCCTCAACCCACCCCCAACAATGTAGAACAACCCCAAGCAGCCCCCCAAAAACATGCAATACTGCTAGGCCTAAGTTTAAATCCTGCCAAAACGCACTCTGAAAGTAGGCCCAAAACACCCCTTTTTCCACCATGGATTTCCTTCAAACCACTTGCAATCAAAATTAGACCTTCCCAGCTGTGCTCCCAGACCCCTCAACCCACCCTCAAAAATCTAAAACAGCTTCCCAAAAACCCAAAACTACTAGGCCTATGTTAAAATCGTGCCAAAATACTCTATGCAACTGGACCCAAACCCCCCTTTTCCACCATGGATTTTCTTCAAACCACTTGCAATCAAAATTAGACCTTTCCAGAAGTGCTCCCAGACACCTCAACCCATCCCCAAAAATCTATAACACCCCCAAATAGCCCCCCATAAACATGCAATACTACTAGGCCTAAGTTCAAATCGTGCCAAAATGCTCTCTGCAACTAGGCCCAAACCCCCCTTTTCCATCCTGGATTTTCTTCAAACCACTTGCAATCAAAAGTAGGCTTTCTCAGCAGTGCTCCGAGACCCCTCAACCCATCCCCAAAAATATAGAACACCCTCAAACAGCCCCCCAAAAACATGCAATACTGCTAAAAAAAAAACTTTTCCATAATGGATTTTCTTCAAACCACTTGCAATCAAAAGTAGGCTTTCTCAGCAGTGCTCCCAGATCCCTCAACCCACCCCCTAAAATCTAGAACAACGACAAACAGCCCCCCAAAAACATGCAATACTATTAGGCCTAAGTTTAAATTGTGACAAAACGCTCTCTGCAACTAGGTCCAAACCCCCCTTTTCCACCATGGATTTTCTTCAAACCACTTGCAATCATAATTAGACCTTCCTAGCAGTGCTCCCAGACCCCTCAAACCACCCCCAAAAATCTAGAACACCCCCAAACAGCCCCCCAAAAACATGCAATACTATTAGGCCTAAGTTTAAATTGTGACAAAACGCTCTCTGCAACTAGGCCCAAACCCCCCTTTTCCACCATGGATTTTCTTCAAACCACTTGCAATCATAATTAGACCTTCCCAGCAGTGCTCCCAGACCCCTCAACCCACCCCCAAAAATCTAGAACACCCCCAAACAGCCCCCCCCAAAAACACAATAGTATTAGGCCTAAGTTAAAATCGTGCCAAAACATTCTCTGCAACTAGTCCCAAACCCCCCTTTTCCACCATGGATTTTCTTCAAACCACTTGCAATCAAAATTAGACCTTCCCATCAGTGCTCCCAGACCCCCCAACCTACCCCCAAAATGTAGAACACCCCCACGCAGCCCCTTAAAAATATGCAATACTGGTAGGCCTAAGTTAAAATCGTGCCTAAACATTCTCTGCAACTAGGCCCAAACCCCATTTTCCACCATGGATTTTCTTCAAACCACTTGCAATCAAAATTAGGCCTTCCCAGAAGTGCTCCCAGACCCCTCAACCCAGCCCCAAAAATCTAGAACATCCCAAAACAGCCCCCCAAAAACATGCAATACTGCTAAAAACAACAACTTGTCCACCATGAATTTTCTTCAAATCACTTGCAATCAAAATTAGACCTTCCCAGCAGTGCTCTTAGACCACTCAACCCACCCCCACGAATCTAGAACACCCCAAACAGCCCCCCAAAAACATGTAATACTGCTATCCCCAAAGAGGCCTAAGTTAAAATCGTGCCAAAACGCACTCTGAAAGTAGGCCTAAAACACCCCTTTTCCACCATGGATTTTCTTCAAACCACTTGCAATCAAAATTAGACCTTCCCAGCATTGATCCCATACCCCTCAACCCACCCCCCCAAAATCTAGAACACCCCCAAACATCCCCCAAAAATATGCAATACTACTAGGCCTAAGTTCAAATCGTGCCAAAATGCTCTCTGCAAGTAGGCCCAAACCCCCCTTTTCCACCATGGATTTTCTTCAAACCACTTACAATCAAAATTAGACTTTCCCATCAGTGATCCCGGACCCCTCAACCCACCCTCAAAAATCTAGAACACCCCAAACAGCCTCCTAAAAACCCAATACTACTAGGCCTAAGTTAAAATCGTGCCAAAACACTCTCTGCAACTGGACCCAAACCCCCCTTTTCCCCCATGGATTTTCTTCAAATCACTTGCAATCAAAATTAGGCCTTTCCAGCAGTGCTCCCAGACCCCTCAACCCAGCCCCAAAAATCTAGAACATCCCAAAACAGCCCCCCCAAA
This sequence comes from Lissotriton vulgaris, assembly GCF_964263255.1. Lineage (NCBI taxonomy): Eukaryota > Metazoa > Chordata > Amphibia > Caudata > Salamandridae > Lissotriton > Lissotriton vulgaris. Next base: position 1,289,805,450 of record NC_141689.1, on the reverse strand, counting down.
AACATGCAATACTGCTAAAAACAACAACTTGCCCACCATGAATTTTCTTCAAACCACTTGCAATCAAAATTTGACCTTCCCAGCAGTGCTCCCAGACCCCTCAACCCACTCCCACAAATCGAGAATACCCCAGATTACCCTCCCTAAAACATGCAGTACTGCTATGCCCAAAGAGGCCTAAGTTAAAATCAAGCCAAAACGCTCTCTGCAACTAGACCCAAACCCCCCTTTTCCACCATGGATTTTCTTCAAACCACTTGCAATCAAAATTAGACCTTTCCAGCAGTGCTTCCAGACACCTCAACCCATCCCCAAAAATCTATAACACCCCCAAACAGCCCCCAAAAACATGCAAAACTACTAGGCCTAAGTTTAAATCGTGCCAAAATGCTCTCTGCAACTAGGCCCAGACCCCCTTTTTCCACCAAGGATTTTCTTCAAACCACTTGCAATCAAAATTAGACCTTCCCAGCAGTGCTCCCAGACCCCTCAACCCACTTCCACAAATCGAGAACAGCCCACATTACCCTTCCTAAAACATGCAATACTGCTATCCCCAAGGAGGCCTAAGTTAAAATCGAGCCAAAACGCTCTCTGCAACTAGGCCCAAATACCCCTTTTCCACCATGGATTTTTTTCAAACCACTTGCACTCAAAATTAGACCTTCCCAGCAAGGCTCCCATACCCCTCAACCAACCCCCCAAAATCTAGAACACCCCCAAACATCCCCCAAAAACATGCTATACTACTAGGCCTAAGTTTAAATCGTGCCAAAATGCTCTCTGCAATTAGGCCCAAACCCCCCTTTTCCACCATGGATTTTCTTGAAACCACTTGCAATCAAAATTAGACTTTCCCAGCAGTGCTCCCAGACCCCTCAACCCACCCTCAAAAATCTAGAACACCCCCAAACAGCCTCCTAAAAACCCAATACTACTAGGCCTAAGTTAAAATCGTGCCAAAATACTCTCGGCAACTGGACCCAAACCCCCCTTGTCCACCATGGATTTTCTTCAAACCGCTTGCAATCAAAATTAGACCTTTCCAGCATTGCTCCCAGACCCCTCAACCCATGCCCAAAAATCTAGAACACCCCCAAACAGCCCCCAAAAACATGCAATATTACTAGGCCTAAGTGCAAATCGTGCCAAAATGCTATCTGCAACTAGGCCCATACCCCCCTTTTCCATAATGGATTTTCTTCAAACCACTTGCAATCAAAATTAGACCTTCCCAGCAGTGCTCCCAGACCCCTCAACCGAGCCCCAAAAATCTAGAACATCCCAAATCAGCCCCCAAAAACATGCAATACTGCTAAAAACAATAACTTTTCGACCATGGATTTTCTTCAAACCACTTGCAATCACAATTAGACCTTCCCAGCAGCTCTCCCAGATCCCTCAATCCACCCCCAAAAATCTAGAACACCCCCAAACAGCCCCCCAATAACATGTAATACTGCTAACCCCAAAGAGGCCTAAATTAAAATAGTGCCAAAACGCACTCTGAAAGTACGCCCAAAACACCCCTTTTTCCACCATGGATTTTCTTCAAACCACTTGCAATCAAAATTAGACCTTCCCAGCAGTGCTCCCAGACCCCACAACCCACCCTCAAAAATCGAAAACAGCCTCCCAAAAACCCAAAATTACTAGGCCTAAGTTAAAATTGTGCCAAAACATTCTCTGCAACTGGACCTAAACCCATCTTTTCCACCATGGATTTTCTTCAAACCACTTGCAATCAAAATTAGACCTTTCCAGCAGTGCTCCCAGATCCCTCAACCCATCCCCAAAAATCTATAAGACCCCCAAACAGCCCCCCCCAAAACATGCAATACTATTAGGCCTAAATTTAAATTGTGCCAAAATGCTCTCTGCAACTAGGCCCAAACCCCCCTTTTGCATCCTGGATTTTCTTCAAACCACTTGTAATCAAAATTAGACCTTCCCTGCAGTGCTCCCAGACCCCTCAACTCATCCCCAAAAATATAGAACACCCTCAAACAGCCCCCCAAAAACATGCAATACTGCTAAAAAAAAACTTTTCCATAATGGATTTTCTTCAAACCACTTGCAATCAAAATTAGACCTTCCCAGCAGTGCTCCCAGACCCCTCAACCCACCCCCAACAATCTAGAACACCCCCAAACATCCCCCAAAAACATGCAATACTACTAGGCCTAAGTTTAAATCGTGCCAAAATGTTCTCTGCAACTAGGCCCAACGCCCCCTTTTCCACCATGGATTTTCTTCAAACCACTTGCATTAAAAATGAGACTTTTCCAGCAGTGCTCCCAGACCCCTCAACCCACCCTCAAAAATCTAGAACACCCCCAAACAGCCTCCTAAAAACCCAATACTACTAGGCCTAAGTTAAAATCGTGCCAAAACACTCTCTGCAACTGGACCCAAACCCCCCTTTTCCACCATGGATTTTCTTTAAACCACTTGCAATCAAAATTAGACCTTTCCAGCAGTGCTCCCAGACCGCTCAACCCATCCCCAAAAATCTAGAACACCCCCAAACAGCCCCCAAAAACATGCAATACTACTAGGCCTAAGTTTAAATCGTGCCAAAATGCTCTCTGCAACTAGGCCCAGACCCCCCTTTTCCACCAAGGATTTTCTTCAAACCACTTGCAATCAAAATTAGACCTTCCCAGCAGTGCTCCCAGACCCCTCAACCCACTTACACAAATCGAGAACACCCCACATTACCCTTCCTAAAACATGCAATACTGCTATCCCCAAAGAGGCCTAAGTTAAAATAGAGCCAAAACGCTCTCTGCAACTAGGCCCAAACACCCCTTTTCCACCATGGATTTTTTTCAAACCACTTGCACTCAAAATTAGACCTTCCCAGCAGTGCTCCCATACCCCTCAACCAACCTCCCAAAATCTAGAACACCCCCAAACATCCCCCAAAAACATGCTATACTACTAGGCCTAAGTTTAAATCGTGCCAAAATGCTCTCTGCAATTAGGCCCAAACCCCCCTTTTCCACCATGGATTTTCTTGAAACCACTTGCAATCAAAATTAGACTTTCCCAGAAGTGCTCCCAGACCCCTCAACCCACCCTCAAAAATCTAGAACACCCCCAAACAGCCTCCTAAAAACCCAATACTACTAGGCCTAAGTTAAAATCGTGCCAAAATACTCTCTGCAACTGGACCCAAACCCCCCTTTTCCACCATGGATTTTCTTCAAACCGCTTGCAATCAAAATTAGACCTTTCCAGCATTGCTCCCAGACCCCTCAACCCATGCCCAAAAATCTAGAACACCCCCAAACAGCCCCCAAAAACATGCTATACTACTAGGCCTAAGTACAAATCGTGCCAAAATGCTCTCTGCAACTAGGCCCAAACACCCCTTTTCCATCCTGGATTTTCTTCAAACCACTTGCAATCAAAATTAGACCTTCCCAGCAGTGCTCCCAGACCCATCAACCCATCCGCAAAAATATAGAACACCCTCAAACAGACCCCCAAAAACATGCTATACTGCTAAAAAAAAAACTTTTCCATAATGGATTTTCTTCAAACCACTTGCAATCAAAATTAGACCTTCCCAGCAGTGCTCCCAGACCCTCAACCCAGCCCCAAAAATCTAGAACATCCCAAATCCGCCCCCCAAAAACATGCAATATTGCTAAAAAAAATAACGTTTCCACCATGAATTTTCTTCAAACCACTTGCAATCACAATTAGACCTTCCCAGCAGTGCTCCCGGACCCCTCAACCCACCCCCAACAATGTAGAACACCCCCAAGCAGCCCCCCCAAAATATGCAATACTGCTAGGCCTAAGTTTAAATCGTGCCAAAACGCTCTCTGCAATTAGGCCCAAACCCCCCTTTTCTACCATGGATTTTCTTCAAACCACTTGCATTCAAAATTAGACCTTCCCAACAGTGCTCCCAGACCCCCCTCAAACCAACCCAAAAAAATCTAGAACACCCCCAAACAGCCTCCCAAAAACATGCAATACTACTAGGCCTAAGTTTAAATCGTGCCAAACTGCTCTCCACAACTAGGCCCAAACTCCCCTTTTCCACCATGGATTTTCTTCAAACCACTTGCAATCAAAATAAGACCTTCCCAGCAGTGCTCCCAGATTCCTCTACCCACCCCCAAAAATCTAGAACACCCCCAAACAGCCCCCCAAAAACATGTAATACTGCTAAATCTAAGAAGGCCTAAATTAAAACAGTGCCAAAACGCACTCTGAAAGTACGCCCAAAACACCCCTTTTTCCACCATGGATTTTCTTCAAACCACTTGCAATAAAAATTAGACCTTCCCAGCAGTGCTCCCAGACCCCTCAACCCACCCTCAAAAATCTAAAACAGCCTCCCAAAAACCCAAAAAGACTAGGCCTAAGTTAAAATTGTGCCAAAACACTCTCTGCAACTGGACCCAAACCCCCCTTTTCCACCATGGATTTTCTACAAACCACTTGCAATCAAAATTAGACCTTTCCAGCAGTGCTCCCAGACCCATCACCCAACCCCAAAAATCTATAACACCCCCAAACAGCGCCGCAAAAACATGCAATACTACTAGGTCTAAATTTAAATCATGCCAAAATGCTCTCTGCAACTAGGCCCAAGCCCCCCTTTTCCATCCTGGATTTTCTTCAAACCACTTGCAATCACAATTAGACCTTCCCAGCAGTGCTCCCAGACCCCTCAACCCATCCCCAAAAATCTAGAACACCCCCAAACAGCCCCCAAAAACATGCAATACTACTAGGCCTAAGTTTAAATCGTGCCAAAATGCTCTCTGCAACTAGGCCCAGACCCCCCTTTTCCACCAAGGATTTTCTTCAAACCACTTGCAATCAAAATTAGACCTTCCCAGCAGTGCTCCCAGACCCCTCAACCCACTTACACAAATCGAGAACACCCCACATTACCCTTCCTAAAACATGCAATACTGCTATCCCCAAAGAGGCCTAAGTTAAAATAGAGCCAAAACGCTCTCTGCAACTAGGCCCAAACACCCCTTTTCCACCATGGATTTTTTTCAAACCACTTGCACTCAAAATTAGACCTTCCCAGCAGTGCTCCCATAGCCCTCAACCAACCTCCCAAAATCTAGAACACCCCCAAACATCCCCCAAAAACATGCTATACTACTAGGCCTAAGTTTAAATCGTGCCAAAATGCTCTCTGCAATTAGGCCCAAACCCCCCTTTTCCACCATGGATTTTCTTGAAACCTCTTGCAATCAAAATTAGACTTTCCCAGAAGTGCTCCCAGACCCCTCAACCCACCCTCAAAAATCTAGAACACCCCCAAACAGCCTCCTAAAAACCCAATACTACTAGGCCTAAGTTAAAATCATGCCAAAATACTCTCTGCAACTGGACCCAAACCCCCCTTTTCCACCATGGATTTTCTTCAAACCGCTTGCAATCAAAATTAGACCTTTCCAGCATTGCTCCCAGACCCCTCAACCCATGCCCAAAAATCTAGAACACCCCCAAACAGCCCCCAAAAACATGCTATACTACTAGGCCTAAGTACAAATCGTGCCAAAATGCTCTCTGCAACTAGGCCCAAACACCCCTTTTCCATCCTGGATTTTCTTCAAACCACTTGCAATCAAAATTAGACCTTCCCAGCAGTGCTCCCAGACCCATCAACCCATCCGCAAAAATATAGAACACCCTCAAACAGACCCCCAAAAACATGCTATACTGCTAAAAAAAAATACTTTTCCATAATGGATTTTCTTCAAACCACTTGCAATCAAAATTAGACCTTCCCAGCAGTGCTCCCAGACCCCTCAACCCAGCCCCAAAAATCTAGAACATCCCAAATCAGCCCCCCAAAAACATGCAATATTGCTAAAAACAATAACGTTTCCACCATGAATTTTCTTCAAACCACTTGCAATCACAATTAGACCTTCCCAGCAGTGCTCCCGGACCCCTCAACCCACCCCCAACAATGTAGAACACCCCCAAGCAGCCCCCCCAAAATATGCAATACTGCTAGGCCTAAGTTTAAATCGTGCCAAAACGCTCTCTGCAATTAGGCCCAAACCCCCCTTTTCTACCATGGATTTTCTTCAAACCACTTGCATTCAAAATTAGACCTTCCCAACAGTGCTCCCAGACCCCCCTCAAACCAACCCAAAAAAATCTAGAACACCCCCAAACAGCCTCCCAAAAACATGCAATCCTACTAGGCCTAAGTTTAAATCGTGTCAAACTGCTCTCCACAACTAGGCCCAAACTCCCCTTTTCCACCATGGATTTTCTTCAAACCACTTGCAATCAAAATAAGACCTTCCCAGCAGTGCTCCCAGATTCCTCTACCCACCCCCAAAAATCTAGAACACCCCAAACAGCCCCCCAAAAACATGTAATACTGCTATCTCTAAGAAGGCCTAAATTAAAACAGTGCCAAAACGCACTCTGAAAGTACGCCCAAAACACCCCTTTTTCCACCATGGATTTTCTTCAAACCACTTGCAATAAAAATTAGACCTTCCCAGCAGTGCTCCCAGACCCCTCAACCCACCCTCAAAAATCTAAAACAGCCTCCCAAAAATCCAAAACGACTAGGCCTAAGTTAAAATTGTGCCAAAACACTCTCTGCAACTGGACCCAAACCCCCCTTTTCCACCATGGATTTTCTACAAACCACTTGCAATCAAAATTAGACCTTTCCAGCAGTGCTCCCAGACCCATCACCCAACCCCAAAAATCTATAACACCCCCAAACAGCGCCGCAAAAACATGCAATACTACTAGGTCTAAATTTAAATCATGCCAAAATGCTCTCTGCAACTAGGCCCAAGCCCCCTTTTCCATCCTGGATTTTCTTCAAACCACTTGCAATCACAATTAGACCTTCCCAGCAGTGCTCCCAGACCCCTCAACCCACCCCCAACAATGTAGAACAACCCCAAGCAGCCCCCCAAAAACATGCAATACTGCTAGGCCTAAGTTTAAATCCTGCCAAAATGCACTCTGAAAGTAGGCCCAAAACACCCCTTTTTCCACCATGGATTTCCTTCAAACCACTTGCAATCAAAATTAGACCTTCCCAGCTGTGCTCCCAGACCCCTCAACCCACCCTCAAAAATCTAAAACAGCTTCCCAAAAACCCAAAACTACTAGGCCTAAGTTAAAATCGTGCCAAAATACTCTATGCAACTGGACCCAAACCCCCCTTTTCCACCATGGATTGTCTTCAAACCACTTGCAATCAAAATTAGACCTTTCCAGCAGTGCTCCCAGACACCTCAACCCATCCCCAAAAATCTATAACACCCCCAAATAGCCCCCCAGAAACATGCAATACTACTAGGCCTAAGTTTAAATCGTGCCAAAATGCTCTCTGCAACTAGGCCCACACCCCCCTTTTCCATCCTGGATTTTCTTCAAACCACTTGCAATCAAAAGTAGGCTTTCTCAGCAGTGCTCCCAGACCCCTCAACCCATCCCCAAAAATATAGAACAACCTCAAACAGCCCCCCAAAAACATGCAATACTGCAAAAAAAAAAACGTTTCCATAATGGATTTTCTTCAAACCACTTGCAATCAAAAGTAGGCTTTCTCAGCAGTGCTCCCAGATCCCTCAACCCACCCCCTAAAATCTAGAACACCGACAAACAGCCCCCCAAAAACATGCAATACTATTAGGCCTAAGTTTAAATTGTGACAAAACGCTCTCTGCAACTAGGTCCAAACCCCCCATTTCCACCATGGATTTTCTTCAAACCACTTGCAATCATAATTAGACCTTCCCAGCAGTGCTCCCAGACCCCTCAAACCACCCCCAAAAATCTAGAACACCCCCAAACAGCCCCCCAAAAACATGCAATACTATTAGGCCTAAGTTTAAATTGTGACAAAACGCTCTCTGCAACTAGGCCCAAACCCCCCTTTTCCACCATGGATTTTCTTCAAACCACTTGCAATCATAATTAGACCTTCCCAGCAGTGCTCCCAGACCCCTCAACCCACCCCCAAAAATCTAGAACACCCCCAAACAGCCCCCCCAAAAACACAATACTATTAGGCCTAAGTTAAAATCGTGCCAAAACATTCTCTGCAACTAGTCCCAAACCCCCCTTTTCCACCATGGATTTTCTTCAAACCACTTGCAAACAAATTTAGACCTTCCCATCAGTGCTCCCAGACCCCCCAACCTACCCCCAAAATGTAGAACACCCCCACACAGCCCCTTAAAAATATGCAATACTGGTAGGCCTAAGTTAAAATCGTGCCTAAACATTCTCTGCAACTAGGCCCAAACCCCATTTTCCACCATGGATTTTCTTCAAACCACTTGCAATCAAAATTAGGCCTTCCCAGCAGTGCTCCCAGACCCCTCAACGCAGCCCCAAAAATCTAGAACATCCCAAAACAGCCCCCCAAAAACATGCAATACTGCTAAAAACAACAACTTGTCCACCATGAATTTTCTTCAAATCACTTGCAATCAAAATTAGACCTTCCCAGCAGTGCTCTTAGACCACTCAACCCACCCCACGAATCTAGAACACCCCAAACAGCCCCCCAAAAACATGTAATACTGCTATCCCCAAAGAGGCCTAAGTTAAAATCGTGCCAAAACGCACTCTGAAAGTAGGCCTAAAACACCCCTTTTCTATCATGGATTTTCTTCCAACCACTTGCATTCAAAGTTAGACCTTCCCAGCAGTGCTCCGAGACCCCTCAAACCACCCCCAAAATTCTAGAACACCCCCAAGCAGCCCCCCCAAAAAATGCAATACTACTAGGCCTAAGATTAAATTGTGCCAAATGCTTCCTGCAACTTGGCCCAAACCCCCCTTTTCCACCATGGATTTTCTTCAAACCACTTGCAATCAAAATTAGACCTTCCCAGCATTGATCCCATACCCCTCAACCCACCCCCCCAAAATCTAGAACACCCCCAAACATCCCCCAAAAATATGCAATACTACTAGGCCTAAGTTCAAATCGTGCCAAAATGCTCTCTGCAACTAGGCCCAAACCCCCCTTTTCCACCATGGATTTTCTTCAAACCACTTGCAATCAAAATTAGACTTTCCCATCAGTGCTCCCGGACCCCTCAACCCACCCTCAAAAATCTAGAACACCCCAAACAGCCTCCTAAAAACCCAATACTACTAGGCCTAAGTTAAAATCGTGCCAAAACACTCTCTGCAACTGGACCCAAACCCCCCTTTTCCCCCATGGATTTTCTTCAAATCACTTGCAATCAAAATTAGGCCTTTCCAGCAGTGCTCCCAGACCCCTCAACCCAGCCCCAAAAATCTAGAACATCCCAAAACAGCCCCCCAAAAACATGCAATACTGCTAAAAACAACAACTTGCTCACCATGAATTTTCTTCAAACCACTTGCAATCAAAATTTGACCTTCCCAGCAGTGCTCCCAGACCCCTCGACCCACTCCCACAAATCGAGAATACCCCAGATTACCCTCCCTAAAACATGCAGTACTGCTATGCCCAAAGAGGCCTAAGTTAAAATTAAGCCAAAACGCTCTCTGCAACTAGACCCAAACCCCCCTTTTCCACCATGGATTTTCTTCAAACCACTTGCAATCAAAATTAGACCTTTCCAGCAGTGCTTCCAGACACCTCAACCCATCCCCAAAAATCTATAACACCCCCAAATAGCCCCCCAGAAACATGCAATACTACTAGGCCTAAGTTTAAATCGTGCCAAAATGCTCTCTGCAACTAGGCCCAAACCCCCCTTTTCCATCCTGGATTTTCTTCAAACCACTTGCAATCAAAAGTAGGCTTTCCCAGCAATGCTCCCAGACCCCTCAACCCATCCCCAAAAATAAAGAACACCCTCAAACAGCCCCCCAAAAACATGCAATACTGCTAAAAAAAAAACTTTTCCATAATGGATTTTCTTCAAACCACTTGCAATCAAAATTGGACCTTCCCAGCAGTGCTCCCAGATCCCTCAACCCACCCCCTAAAATCTAGAACACCGACAAACAGCCCCCCAAAAACATGCAATACTATTAGGCCTAAGTTTAAATTGTGACAAAACGCTCTCTGCAACTAGGACCAAATCCCCCTTTTCCACCATGGATTTTCTTCAAACCACTTGCAATCATAATTAGACCTTCCCAGCAGTGCTCCCAGACCCCTCAACCCACCCCCAAAAATCTAGAACACCCCCAAACAGCCCCCCAAAAACATGCAATACTATTAGGCCTAAGTTTAAATTGTGACAAAACGCTCTCTGCAACTAGGCCCAAACCCCCCTTTTCCACCATCGATTTTCTTCAAACCACTTGCAATCATAATTAGACCTTCCCAGCAGTGCTCCCAGACCCCTCAACCCACCCCCAAAAATCTAGAACATCCCCAAACAGCCCCCCAAAAACAAATTCCTATTAGGCCTAAGTTAAAATCGTGCCAAAACATTCTCTGCAACTAGGCCCAAACCCCCCTTTTCCACCACGGATTTTCTTCAAACCACTTGCAATCAAAATTAGACCTTCCCAGCAGTGATCTTAGACCGCCCAACCCACCCCCAAAAATCTAGAACACCCCAAACAGCCCCCCAAAAACATGTAATAATGCTATCCCCAAAGAGGCCTAAGTTAAAATCGTGCCAAAACGCACTCTGAAAGTAGGCCTAAAAAACCCCTTTTCTATCATGGATTTTCTTCAAACTGCTTGCATTCAAAATTAGACCTTTCCAGCAGTGCTTCCAGACACCTCAACCCATCCCCAAAAATCTATAACACCCCCAAATAGCCCCCCAGAAACATGCGATACTACTAGGCCTAAGTTTAAATCGTGCCAAAATGCTCTCTGCAACTAGGCCCAAACCCCCCTTTTCCATCCTGGATTTTCTTCAAACCACTTGCAATCAAAAGTAGGCTTTCCCAGCAATGCTCCCAGACCCCTCAACCCATCCCCAAAAATAAAGAACACCCTCAAACAGCCCCCCAAAAACATGCAATACTGCTAAAAAAAAAACTTTTCCATAATGGATTTACTTCAAACCACTTGCAATCAAAATTGGACCTTCCCAGCAGTGCTCCCAGATCCCTCAACCCACCCCCTAAAATCTAGAACACCGACAAACAGCCCCCCAAAAACATGCAATACTATTAGGCCTAAGTTTAAATTGTGACAAAACGCTCTCTGCAACTAGGCCCAAATCCCCCTTTTCCACCATGGATTTTCTTCAAACCACTTGCAATCATAATTAGACCTTCCCAGCAGTGCTCCCAGACCCCTCAACCCACCCCCAAAAATCTAGAACACCCCCAAACAGCCCCCCAAAAACATGCAATACTATTAGGCCTAAGTTTAAATTGTGACAAAACGCTCTCTGCAACTAGGCCCAAACCCCCCTTTTCCACCATCGATTTTCTTCAAACCACTTGCAATCATAATTAGACCTTCCCAGCAGTGCTCCCAGACCCCTCAACCCACCCCCAAAAATCTAGAACATCCCCAAACAGCCCCCCAAAAACAAATTCCTATTAGGCCTAAGTTAAAATCGTGCCAAAACATTCTCTGCAACTAGGCCCAAACCCCCCTTTTCCACCACGGATTTTCTTCAAACCACTTGCAATCAAAATTAGACCTTCCCAGCAGTGATCTTAGACCGCCCAACCCACCCCCACAAATCTAGAACACCCCAAACAGCCCCCCAAAAACATGTAATAATGCTATCCCCAAAGAGGCCTAAGTTAAAATCGTGCCAAAACGCACTCTGAAAGTAGGCCTAAAACACCGCTTTTCTATCATGGATTTTCTTCAAACTGCTTGCATTCAAAGTTAGACCTTCCCAGCAGTGCTCCCAGACCCCTCAACCCACCCCCAAAAATCTAGAACACCTCCAAACAGCCCCCCAAAAACATGCAATACTACTAGGCCTAAGATTAAATTGTGCCAAATGCTTCCTGCAACTTGGCCCAAACCCACCTTTTCCACCATGGATTTTCTTCAAACCACTTGCAATCAAAATTAGACATTCCCAGCAGTGCTCCCACACCCCTCAACCCACTCCCACAAATCAAGAACACCCCACATTACCCTCCCTAAAACATGCATTACTGCTATCCCCAAAGAGGCCTAAGTTAAAATCGAGCCAAAACGCTCTCTGCAACTAGGCCCAAACCCCCCTTTTCCACCATGGATTTTTTTCAAACCACTTACAATCAGAATTAGACTTTCCCATCAGTGCTCCCGGACCCCTCAACCCACCCTCAAAAATCTAGAACACCCCAAACAGCCTCCTAAAAACCCAATACTACTAGGCCTAAGTTAAAATCGTGCCAAAACACTGTCTGCAACTGGACCCAAACCCCCCTTTTCCACCATGGATTTTCTTCAAATCACTTGCAATCAAAATAAGACCTTTCCAGCAGTGCTCCCAGACTCCTCAACCCAACCCCAAAAATCTATAACACCCCCAAATAGCCCCCCAAAAACATGCAATACTGTTAGGCCTAAGTTTAAATCGTGCCAAAATGCTCTCTGCAACTAGGCCCAAACCCCCCTTTTCCATCCTGGATTTCCTTCAAACCACTTGCAATCAAAATTAGACCTTCCCAGCAGTGCTCCTAGATGCCTCAACCCATCCCCAAAAATATAGAACACCCTCAAAGAGCCCCCAAAAACATGCAATACTGCTAAAAAAAATCTTTTCCACCATGAATTTTCTTCAAACCACTTGCAATCACAATTAGACATTCCCAGCAGTGCTCCCAGACCCCTCAACCCACCCCCAATAATGTAGAACACCCCCAAGCAGCCCCCCAAAACATGCAATGCTACTAGGCCTAAGTTTAAAGCGTGCCAAAACACACTGCAACTAGGCCCGAACCCCCATTTTCTACCATGGATTTTCTTCAAACCACTTGCAATCAAAATTAGACCTTCCCAACAGTGCTACCATACCCCTCAAACCACCCCCGAAAATATAGAACACCCCCAAACAGCCTCCCAAAAACATGCAATACTACTAGGCCTAAGTTTAAATCGTGCCAAAATGCTCTCTGCAACTAGGCCCAAACACCCCTTTTCCACCATGGATTTTCTTCAAACCACTTGCAATCAAAATTAGACCTTCCCAGCAGTGCTCCCAGATCCCTCAATCCACCCCCAAAAATCTAGAACACCCCCAAACAGCCCCCCAACAACATGTAATACTGCTATCCCCAAAGAGGCCTAAATTAAAATAGTGCCAAAACGCACTCAGAAAGTACGCCCAAAACACCCATTTTTCCACCATGGATTTTCTTCAAACCACTTGCAATCAAAATTAGACCTTCCCAGCAGTGCTCCCAGACCCCACAACCCACCCTCAAAAATCGAAAACAGCCTCCCAAAAACCCAAAATTACTAGGCCTAAGTTAAAATCGTGCCAAAACACTCTCTGCAACTGGACCTAAACCCACCTTTTCCACCATGGATTTTCTTCAAACCACTTGCAATCAAAATTAGACCTTTCCAGCAGTGCTCCCAGATCCCTCAACCCATCCCCAAAAATCTATAAGACCCCCAAACAGCCCCCCAAAAACATGCAATACTATTAGGCCTACATTGAAATTGTGCCAAAATGCTCTCTGCAACGAGGCCCATCCTGGATTTTCTTCAAACCACTTGCAATCAAAATTAGACCTTCCCTGCAGTGCTCCCAGACCCCTCAACTCATCCCCAAAAATATAGAACACCCTCAAACAGCCCCCCAAAAACATGCAATACTGCTAAAAAAAAAACGTTTCCGTAATGGATTTTCTTCAAACCACTTGCAATCAAAATTAGACCTTCCCAGCAGTGCTCCCAGACCCCTCAACCCACCCCCAACAATCTAGAACACCCCCAAACATCCCCCAAAAACATGCAATACTACTAGGCCTAAGTTTAAATCGTGCCAAAATGCTCTCTGCAACTAGGCCCAACGCCCCCTTTTCCACCATGGATTTTCTTGAAACCACTTGCAATCAAAATTAGACTTTTCCAGCAGTGCTCCCAGACCCCTCAACCCACCCTCAAAAATCTAGAACACCCCCAAACAGCCTCCTAAAAACCCAATACTACTAGGCCTAAGTTAAAATCGTGCCAAAACACTCTCTGCAACTGGACCCAAACCCCCCTTTTCCAACATGGATTTTCTTTAAACCATTTGCAATCAAAATTAGACCTTTCCAGCAGTGCTCCCAGACCCCTCAACCCATCCCCAAAAATCTAAAACACCCCGAAACAGCCCCCAAAAACATGCAATACTACTAGGCCTAAGTTTAAATCGTGCCAAAATGCTCTCTGCAACTAGGCCCGGACCCCCCTTTTCCACCAAGGATTTTCTTCAAACCACTTGCAATCAAAATTAGACCTTCCCAGCAGTGCTCCCAGACCCCTCAACCCACTTCCACAAATCGAGAACAGCCCACATTACCCTTCCTAAAACATGCAATACTGCTATCCCCAAAGAGGCCTAAGTTAAAATCGAGCCAAAACGCTCTCTGCAACTAGGCCAAACACCCGTTTTCCACCATGGATTTTTTTCAAACCACTTGCACTCACAATTAGACCTTCCCAGCAGTGCTCCCATACCCCTCAACCAACCCCCCAAAATCTAGAACACCCCCAAACATCCCCCAAAAACATGCTATACTACTAGGCCTAAGTTTAAATCGTGCCAAAATGCTCTCTGCAATTAGGCCCAAACCCCCCATTTTTCCACCATGGATTTTCTTGAAACCACTTGCAATCAAAATTAGACTTTCCCAGCAGTGCTCCCAGACCCCTCAACCCACCCTCAAAAATCTAGAACACCCCCAAACAGCCTCCTAAAAACCCAATACTACTAGGCCTAAGTTAAAATCGTGCCAAAATACTCTCGGCAAATGGACCCAAACCCCCCTTTTCCACCATGGATTTTCTTCAAACCGCTTGCAATCAAAATTAGGCCTTTCCAGCATTGCTCCCAGACCCCTCAACCCATGCCCAAAAATCTAGAACACCCCCAAACAGCCCCCAAAAACATGCAATACTACTAGGCCTAAGTGCAAATCGTGCCAAAACACTGTCTGCAACTGGACCCAAACCCCCCTTTTCCACCATGGATTTTCTTCAAATCACTTGCAATCAAAATTAGACCTTTCCAGCAGTGCTCCCAGACCCCTCAACCCAACCCCAAAAATCTAGAACACCCCCAAATAGCCCCCCAAAAACATGCAATACTGTTAGGCCTAAGTTTAAATCGTGCCAAAATGCTCTCTGCAACTAGGCCCAAACCCCCCTTTTCCATCCTGGATTTCCTTCAAACCACTTGCAATCAAAATTAGACCTTCCCAACAGTGCTACCATACCCCTCAAACCACCCCCAAAAATATAGAACACCCCCAAACAGCCTCCCAAAAACATGCAATACTACTAGGCCTAAGTTTAAATCGTGCCAAAATGCTCTCTGCAACTAGGCCCAAACACCCCTTTTCCACCATGGATTTTCTTCAAACCACTTGCAATCAAAATTAGACCTTCCCAGCAGTGCTCCCAGATCCCTCAATCCACCCCCAAAAATCTAGAACACCCCCAAACAGCCCCCCAACAACATGTAATACTGCTATCCCCAAAGAGCCCTAAATTAAAATAGTGCCAAAACGCACTCAGAAAGTACGCCCAAAACACCCATTTTTCCACCATGGATTTTCTTCAAACCACTTGCAATCAAAATTAGACCTTCCCAGCAGTGCTCCCAGACCCCACAACCCACCCTCAAAAATCGAAAACAGCCTCCCAAAAACCCAAAATTACTAGGCCTAAGTTAAAATCGTGCCAAAACACTCTCTGCAACTGGACCTAAACCCACCTTTTCCACCATGGATTTTCTTCAAAGCACTTGCTATCAAAATTAGACCTTTCCAGCAGTGCTCCCAGATCCCTCAACCCATCCCCAAAAATCTATAAGACCCCCAAACAGCCCCCCAAAAACATGCAATACTATTAGGCCTACATTGAAATTGTGCCAAAATGCTCTCTGCAACGAGGCCCATCCTGGATTTTCTTCAAACCACTTGCAATCAAAATTAGACCTTCCCTGCAGTGCTCCCAGACCCCTCAACTCATCCCCAAAAATATAGAACACCCTCAAACAGCCCCCCAAAAACATGCAATACTGCTAAAAAAAAACGTTTCCGTAATGGATTTTCTTCAAACCACTTGCAATCAAAATTAGACCTTCCCAGCAGTGCTCCCAGACCCCTCAACCCACCCCCAACAATCTAGAACACCCCCAAACATCCCCCAAAAACATGCAATACTACTAGGCCTAAGTTTAAATCGTGCCAAAATGCTCTCTGCAACTAGGCCCAACGCCCCCTTTTCCACCATGGATTTTCTTGAAACCACTTGCAATCAAAATTAGACTTTTCCAGCAGTGCTCCCAGACCCCTCAACCCACCCTCAAAAATCTAGAACACCCCCAAACAGCCTCCTAAAAACCCAATACTACTAGGCCTAAGTTAAAATCGTGCCAAAACACTCTCTGCAACTGGACCCAAACCCCCCTTTTCCAACATGGATTTTCTTTAAACCATTTGCAATCAAAATTAGACCTTTCCAGCAGTGCTCCCAGACCCCTCAACCCATCCCCAAAAATCTAAAACACCCCCAAACAGCCCCCAAAAACATGCAATACTACTAGGCCTAAGTTTAAATCGTGCCAAAATGCTCTCTGCAACTAGGCCCGGACCCCCCTTTTCCACCAAGGATTTTCTTCAAACCACTTGCAATCAAAATTAGACCTTCCCAGCAGTGCTCCCAGACCCCTCAACCCACTTCCACAAATCGAGAACAGCCCACATTACCCTTCCTAAAACATGCAATACTGCTATCCCCAAAGAGGCCTAAGTTAAAATCGAGCCAAAACGCTCTCTGCAAATAGGCCAAACACCCGTTTTCCACCATGGATTTTTTTCAAACCACTTGCACTCAAAATTAGACCTTCCCAGCAGTGCTCCCATACCCCTCAACCAACCCCCCAAAATCTAGAACACCCCCAAACATCCCCCAAAAACATGCTATACTACTAGGCCTAAGTTTAAATCGTGCCAAAATGCTCTCTGCAATTAGGCCCAAACCCCCCTTTTCCACCATGGATTTTCTTGAAACCACTTGCAATCAAAATTAGACTTTCCCAGCAGTGCTCCCGGACCCCTCAACCCACCCTCAAAAATCTAGAACACCCCCAAACAGCCTCCTAAAAACCCAATACTACTAGGCCTAAGTTAAAATCGTGCCAAAATACTCTCGGCAAATGGACCCAAACCCCCCTTTTCCACCATGGATTTTCTTCAAACCGCTTGCAATCAAAAGTAGGCCTTTCCAGCATTGCTCCCAGACCCCTCAACCCATGCCAAAAATCTAGAACACCCCCAAACAGCCCCCAAAAACATGCAATACTACTAGGCCTAAGTGCAAATCGTGCCAAAATGCTATCTGCAACTAGGCCCAAACCCCCCTTTTCCATCCTGGATTTTCTTCAAACCACTTGCAATCAAAATTAGACCTTCCCAGCAGTGCTCCCAGACCTCTCAACCCATCCCCAAAAATATAGAACACCCTCAAACAGACCCCCAAAAACATGCTATACTGCTAAAAAAAAAACTTTTCCATAATGGATTTTCTTCAAACCACTTGCAATCCAAATTAGACCTTCCCAGCAGTGCTCCCAGACCCCTCAACCCAGCCCCAAAAATCTAGAACATCCCAAATCAGCACCCAAAAACATGCAATACTGTTATAATAATAACTTTTCGACCATGAATTTTCTTCAAACCACTTGCAATCACAATTAGACCTTCCCAGCAGTGCTCCCAGATCCCTCAATCCACCCCCAAAAATCTAGAACACCCCCAAACAGCCCCCCAATAACCTGTAATACTGCTAACCCCAAAGAGGCCTAAATTAAAATAGTGCCAAAACGCACTCTGAAAGTACGCCCAAAACACCCCTTTTTCCACCATGGATTTTCTTCAAACCACTTGCAATCAAAATTAGACCTTCCCAGCAGTGCTCCCAGACCCCACAACCCACCCTCAAAAATCGAAAACAGCCTCCCAAAAACCCAAAATTACTAGGCCTAAGTTAAAATCGTGCCAAAACACTCTCTGCAACTGGACCTAAACCCACCTTTTCCACCATGGATTTTCTTCAAACCACTTGCAATCAAAATTAGACCTTTCCAGCAGTGCTCCCAGATCCCTCAACCCATCCCCAAAAATCTATAAGACCCCCAAACAGCTCCCCAAAAACATGCAATACTATTAGGCCTAAATTTAAATTGTGCCAAAATGCTCTCTGCAACTAGGCCCAAACACCCCTTTTGCATACTGGATTTTCTTCAAACCACTTGTAATCAAAATTAGACCTTCCCTGCAGTGCTCCCAGACCCCTCAACTCATCCCCAAAAATATAGAACACCCTCAAACAGCCCCCCAAAAACATGCAATACTGCTAAAAAAAAACTTTTCCATAATGGATTTTCTTCAAACCACTTGCAATCAAACTTAGACCTTCCCAGCAGTGCTCCCAGACCCCTCAACCCAGCCCCAAAAATCTAGAACATCCCAAATCAGCCCCCCAAAAACATGCAATACTGCTAAAAACAATAACTTTTCCACCATGAATTTTCTTCAAACCACTTGCAATCACAATTAGACCTTCCCAGCAGTGCTCCCAGACCCCTTATCTCACCCCCAACAATGTAGAACACCCCCAAGCAGCCCCCCAAAAACATGCAATACTGCTAGGCCTAAGTTCAAATCGTGCCAAAAAGCTCTCTGCAACTAGGCCCAACCCCCCCTTTTCTACCATGGATTTTCTTCAAACCACTTGCAATAAAAATTAGACCTTCCCAACAGTGCTCCCAGCCCCCTCAACCCACCCCCAAAAATCTAGAACACCCCCAAACAGCCCACCAACAACATGCAATACTACTAGGCCAAACTTTAAATTGTGCCAAAACGCTCTCTGCAACTAGGCCCAAACCCCCCTTTTCCACCATGGATTTTCTTGAAACCATTTGGTTTCAAGAAAATCCATGCAGTGCTCCCAGACCCCTCAACCCAGCCCCAAAAATCTAGAACACCCCCAAACAGCCCCCCAAAAACATGCAATACTTAAATTGTGCCAAAACGCTCTCTGCAACTAGGCCCAAACCCCCCTTTTCCACCATGGATTTTCTTCAAACCACTTGCAATCAAAATTAGTCCTTCCCAGCAGTGCTCCCAAACCCCTCAACCCATCACCAAAAATCTAAAACACCCCCAAACAGCCCCCCAAAAACATGCAATACTGCTAAAAAAAAAAACATTTCCATAATGGATTTTCTTCAAACCACTTGCAATCAAAATTAGACCTTCCCAGCAGTGCTCCCAGACCCCTCAACCCACCCCAACAATGTAGAACACCCCCAAGCAGCCGCCCAAAAACATGCAATACTGCTAGGCCAAAGTTTAAATCGTGCCAAAACGCTCTCTGCAACTAGGCCCAAACCCCCCTTTTCTACCATGGATTTTCTTCAAACCACTTGCTATGAAAAATAGACGTTCCCAGCAGTGCTCCCAGATCCCTCAACCCACCCCCAAAAGTCTAGAACACCCCCAAACAGCCCCCCAAAAACATGCAATACTACTAGGCCTAAGTTTAAATTCTGCCAAAACGCTCTCTGCAACTAGGGCCAAACCCCCCTTTTCCACCATGGATTTTCTTCAAACCACTTGCAATCAAAATTAGGCCTTCCCAGCAGTGCTCCCAGACCCCTCAACCCAGCCCCAAAAATCTAGAACATCCCAAAACAGCCCCCCAAAAACATGCAATACTGCTAAAAACAACAACGTTTCCACCATGAATTTTCTTCAAACCACATGCAATCAAAATTAACCCATCCTAGCAGTGCTCCTAGACCCCTCAACCCAGCCCCAAAAATCTAGAACACCCCCAAACAGCCCCCCAAAAACATGCAATACTTAAATTGTGCCAAAACGCTCTCTGCAACTAGGCCCAAACCCCCCTTTTCCACCATGGATTTTCTTCAAACCACTTGGAATCAAAATTAGACCTTACCAGCAGTGCTTCCAGACCCCTCAACCCACCCCCAAAAATCTAGAACACCCCCAAACAGCCCCCCCAAAAACGCAATACTATTAGGCCTAAGTTAAAATCTTGCCAAAACATTCTCTGCAACTAGGCCCAAACCCCCCTTTTCCACCATGGATTTTCTTCAAACCACTTGCAATCAAAATTAGACCTTCCCAGCAGTGCTCCCAAACCCCTCAACCCATCACCAAAAATCTAAAACACCCCCAAACAGCCCCCCAAAAACATGCAATACTGCTAAAAAAAAAACATTTCCATAATGGATTTTCTTCAAACCACTTGCAATCAAAATTAGACCTTCCCAGCAGTGCTCCCAGACCCCTCAACCCACCCCAACAATGTAGAACACCCCCAAGCAGCCGCCCAAAAACATGCAATACTGCTAGGCCAAAGTTTAAATCGTGCCAAAACGCTCTCTGCAACTAGGCCCAAACCCCCCTTTTCTACCATGGATTTTCTTCAAACCACTTGCTATGAAAAATAGACGTTCCCAGCAGTGCTCCCAGACCCTCAACCCACCCCCAAAAGTCTAGAACACCCCCAAACAGCCCCCCAAAAACATGCAATACTACTAGGCCTAAGTTTAAATTCTGCCAAAACGCTCTCTGCAACTAGGGCCAAACCCCCCTTTTCCACCATGGATTTTCTTCAAACCACTTGCAATCAAAATTAGGCCTTCCCAGCAGTGCTCCCAGACCCCTCAACCCAGCCCCAAAAATCTAGAACATCCCAAAACAGCCCCCCAAAAACATGCAATACTGCTAAAAACAACAACGTTTCCACCATGAATTTTCTTCAAACCACATGCAATCAAAATTAACCCATCCTAGCAGTGCTCCTAGACCACTCAACCAACCCCCACAAATCTAGAACACCCCAAACAGCCCCCCAAAAACATGTAATACTGCTATCCCCAAAGAGGCCTAAGTTAAAATCGTGCCAAAACGCACTCTGAAAGTAGGCCCAAACCCCCCTTTTCCATCATGGATTTTCTTCAAACCACTTGCAATCAAAGTTAGACCTTCCCAGCAGTGCTCCCAGCCCCCTCAACCCACCCCCAAGAATCTAGAACACCCCAAAACAGCCCCCCAAAAACATGCAATACTACTAGGACTAAGTTTAAATCGTGCCAAAATGCTCTCTGCAACTAGGCCCAAACACCCCTTTTCCACCATGCATTTTCTTCAACCCATTTGCAATCAAAATTAGACCTTCCCAGCAGTGCTCCCACATCCCTCAACCCACCCCCAAAAATCTAGAACACCCACTAACAGCCCCCCAAAAACATGCAATACTACTAGGCCTAAGTTTAAATTGTGCCAAAACACTCGCTGCAACTAAGCCCAAACCCCCCTTTTCCACCATGGATTTTCTTAAAACCACTTGCAATCAAAATTAGACCTTCCCAGCAGTGCTCCCAGACCCCTCAACCCAGCCCCAAAAATATATAACACCCTCAAACAGCCCCCCAAAAACATGCAATACTGCAAAAAAAAATAAAGTTTCCATAATGGATTTTCTTCAAACCACTTGCAATCAAAATTAGACCTTCCCAGCAGTGCTCCCAGACCCCTCAACCCACCCCCAACAATGTAGAACACCCCCAAGCAGCCTCCCAAAAACATGCAATACAGCTAGGCCTAAGTTTAAATCCAGCTAAAATGCCCTCTGCAACTAGGCCCAAACACCCTTTTTCCACCATAGATTTTCTTCAACCCATTTGCAATCAACATTAGACCTTCCCAGCAGTGCTCCCAGATCCCTCAACCCACCCCCAAAAATCTAGAACACCTACAAACAGCCCCCCAAAAACATGCAATACTACTAGGCCTAAGTTTAAATTGTGCCAAAACGCTCTCTGCAACTAGGCCCAAACCCACAATGGATTTTCTTCAAACCACTTGCAATCAAAATTAGACCTTTCCAGCAGTGCTCCCAGACCCCTCAACCCAGCCTCAAAAATCTAGAACATCCCAAAACAGACCCCCAAAAACATGCAATAATGCTAAAAACAATAACTTTTCTACCATGGATTTTCTTCAAACCACTTGCAATCTTAATAAGACCTTCCCAGCAGTGCTCCCAGACCCCTCAACCCAACCCAACAATGTAGAACACCCCCAAGCAGCCACCCAAAAACATGCAATACTGCTAGGCCTAAGTTTAAATCCAGCTAAAATGCTCTCTGCAACTAGGCCCAAACACCCTTTTTCCACCATAGATTTTCTTCAACCCATTTGCAATCAAAATTAGACCTTCCCAGCAGTGCTCCCAGATCCCTCAACCCACCCTCAAAAATCTTGAACACCCACAAACAGCCCCCCAAAAACATGCAATACTACTAGGCCTAAGTTTAAATTGTGACAAAACACTCTCTGCAACTAGGCCCAAACCCCCCTTTTCCACCATGGATTTTCTTAAAACCACTTGAAATCGATTTCGATTTCAATCTTTATTTCGGCCATGTGGCCATAAAAGATGTACAACAACAATAAAACATATACAACCATGGTAAAATCAACAACAATAACAAAACAGTTCATGTTATACACTATAAAATCATTCATTTCTGTAAATTAAAACTACCAGAGTTACGTTTTGAAAGACTTGGGATTAAATCAGGGCCTGTGATTTCAAAATGCGAGTGTGGGTATGCCAGATATTGGTGAGAAATGTTGCCAGTGCAAACACGGTTAAACTCGAAACATCGGTTTTTACAATTCTGTACATCGGGAGATACTCCCTGCAACCAAAGTTTCTAATAAGTGGTAAGAGCCAGTGTTTCCTAGCTTTCATATAGGTTGGGCAAAACAGGACCACGTGTAGATCACTCTCCTCCGCATAGGAGCATGTCGGACACTGCTTAGAGGAGGACGGGGTTGTCCAGGAGCTGGTAAAAGATCGCAGGGGCAATGTTCCATATCTCCATTGGAGAAACAGCTTCCTGGCCATCACGGGGACATGGCGTCCAAGACCCTTTCCAACCTATATGAGTCCTTGCTCAGCATAAGTGCAGATGTTAGTGATCCCTCCCGCTGGCAGTCCATGGCAATTGATAATTTCTGGTCATGGTAGACCTTGGCCAAAGTTCTGCGTGGGATATTTAATGAGGCGTGTGCAGGATCAGACCAGAGATCAGGGAACCCCAGTTTTGTACATGATTTTTGGATGTATTTTACCCAAGGGATCTGTGACGCTTTGGGATGAGTTAGAAGCTCACTCAGTTCCGCCCTGTAAGCAGATAGTTCTTCGCTACTCCACAGTCTTCGCCAGAAGACTATGGGTCTGAGACCTATTTCATCAGCTATTGGTCTCAGTCCCAGATCCAGCCTCAGTGGAAGGAGCGGGGTGCTGGCCGGAAGTGCAACTATCTGTCTAATGAAATTGTTCTCAGTTGCCGACAGACTACGAGTTGATGTGTGTCCCAACAATTCCGCCCCATACATAGTAGCGCCCCTAACCTGTGCTTTATAGATCTGTATGAGCGGTCCCAACGGCCGGTATGTCGAGCTCTTCATCATCCGCGCGATGCCCCCAGTGGTCTGTACTAATTTGAGGTTAGCTCTAGTCTGATGTGGCCCCCATGACATAGTCTCATTCAGGGTTACACCTAGATATTCAAAGGTGGAGACTCTCTCTAGTCTTGACGCTCCCAGTAGTGGATTCGGGCGCAATTTCTGACTTGGATTCAGGACCATAAATGTAGTTTTTGTGGCGTTAATTTCTAGACCCCTGTCTGTACAAAAGGCCACAAAAGAGTCAAGAATCCGCTGAATCCCCATTGGGGTTTCTGGACAGGAGCAGGGTGTCATCTGCAAACATGATTGCAGGCACCCTGCTGCCGTTCAATTTTTGGGCGTCAGTGTTTTCAGTGCCATTCAGGTGGGCGATTACCCCGTTGACAAAGAGGCAGAGCACACAGCCCTGCCTAACCCCCCTGTCTACGGGGAATCTGTCCGTCAGTTCCCCTGACTTCCCGCACCTCACTTGGGCATAGTTGTTATAGTGTAATCTCTGTAAGATTATCAAAATGTCCGCGGGTACACCCATCTCTGACAGGACATTCCAAAGTTTACTTCTGGGCACCAAGTCGAAGGCGGCCCTCAAATCCACAAATATTGTGTATAAGCTGCCGCCATCGAATATCGCTGCCCTCCAATAGATCATATTCAATCTGAAAACCTGGTCCACTGTTGAAACCCCCTTTCTGAATCCTGCCTGATAGGGGCTAAGGACACCCATTTCTTCCTCCCACTCCTGAAGTCGATTCAGTAATACCCTACCAAGCAACTTCTGTGGTACATCAATTAGGCTGATTGGTCTATAGTTGGCTGGGAGCAGTGTCGAGCCCTTCTTATATATGGGAACCACCTCTGCCCCCAGCCAAGTACTTGGAACCTCCATGCCACTCAAAACTCCGTTAAACAGAACGGTAAGGTAGGGGGCCCAGACGTCGGGTTCCTGCTTGAACAGGTCCCCAGGTAGGCCATCCAATCCTGGCGCCTTGCCCGATGTCAGACCTGCTATTGCTGCCCTAACCTCTCCCACTGTTATTGGTTCCCCCTCATATACTGCCTGGCCACCCCCAGTGTCGTTCCTAGTTTCTCCCAACTCAGAACTATAAAGGGATTGGAAGTGAGTCTGCCATACCCCTGGTGCGATGTTAGGCTCAATGGCTGAGTGGAGATTCCCCGACCCCCCATTCACTACTCTCCAGAAGGTCCTGTGGTCTCCTTTCACAAGGGAATTATTTATCTCCTCCCATTGATTCTCCTCCCATTCAGTTTTAGCATGGGCAAGTAGTTTTTTATATGCCCGTCTGCTTTCTCTTACCTTCTCTCCACCTCTACCCTCCTTAATATTTCTAAGGAGTTCTTCCTTTGCCTTTTTGCAGGCTTTATTATACCACGAGGATTTATGTAGCTGCCCCCTCTTCGAGTTTTGTACGTTACTAAATAGGATGGGGGCGGCACCCTTTATGAGGTCCTCGTGTGCCTGATGTAGTTTGCCCAGCGTATCTTTATTGCCCACCCCGATGGCTAAATCTCCTACACTCTCTAGAATAGGGATTAATCCTGCATAAAGCTTCGGGAGCTTCTCCTGACTTGAGGCTATGTTTTCCCTCCTGATTCTTCTTCTGTTGTTAGCCAGTAGAAGTTCAGGTTTGTTTTCCTCACTCATAATTGCAGGGGTTTGGAGGCCAGGATGGATAAGATCAAGTTCTAGAGCATTGTGATCGCTGTCTAGCCTTTCAGTAACCCTAAAATCCTTGATAGTGGGCCAATTCACTATCTGTACCAAAACATAATCCATAATTCTCTTCCTACTCTATTGTAGGTGGTTCTACTGGGTACATCTGAATTGGTACGCCCATTACAGGCTCTAATTTCGAATTTTAGGGTAAGGGCTGTGATCTGCAATGCTACGGGGGTCCATGCCTTTGGGGGAGGGGCTTCTACGGAAGGTACTAACCACCTAGCCTCCTCTTTCATCGGGAATCCATCTAGGAGGCCAGGCAGCGGCTCAAAATGAGAATTTAGGCCCCCCCCACTATGTAGGGTAGATCTCCTGATATTTCAGCTAGATAAGCTGAGAGTTCATCAATGGGGGATGACTCCCTGGCAACTCCCACTTGCCTTGAGTAGATGTTAATCAGAACAAGTTTTGCTTGATTCGGCCAGGACAGTAGAACCACAAGAATATCGTCAGATGGCACCAGTAAGCGTTGGGCCTCGCACCCTAGATGGGATGCCACCCACGTAGTTAGTCCGCCAGAAGGGCGGCCCTTGCCCTCCCACCTAGCCGGGATAAAGAATGACTGGTATCCCTGGTGTGTGTATTCCTCCCTTGCCCAGGTCTCCTGGAACATGCAGACATCCCCAGTCTCAATGTATGCTATCCAGTCTGGGGTGGTCAACTTGTTGGCAAGTCCGGCCACATTCCACCAGATAAGTCTCAGGTGCTCAGTAGTAGAGGTTGCAGAAGAAGAAGTGTCCGGGGGAGCAACCCCAGATGCCCCCACGTTTGTTCCACCGGGGACGTTGTCAACAGTAGATCCAACTAACTCAGTGACAGCCCATGGGTCGATATCCGGGGTCACATAGCTAGGGGCTGGGTTTAAAGACAATCAATCAACCCAGTCCAACCCACCCAAACAGTTAAAACGATTGTAATGAAAAAAGGGAGTATCAGGCGGTTGGTAAACTGGTCGTGCCGCGTGTTCCTTGTATCTGTGTCTCCGTTCTACCTTTGTCCAATTGCCTTGTACTGGCTCGTGGTGCATACGGGTGGGGGGGAAAAAGAAGGAGACTGGCAATGACTGTATAGTAGAGTCCAGTGATCTGTTTGACCCTGCACAGATATGTAAAACAGTGCCAGGGTCTCGAAAGGACACCATAATGCAATCCCCTACTATTTTTTTCTTTGTCCTCCCCAGCCATGGTACCCTTCTGACCATGATGATCTCGTTGTTAAACTGGGGCGGTAAGGGTCTATTCCAATTGAGCCACTTGATGACTTTCTTCTTGAGTGACAGGAAATTTTCATTTTCACCCCTTTCAAGAGGGGGGGCACCCGCCAATACCACCATAAAGCTGTTCGCTTCCGGGGGCAAGTCCGGTCTCCGGGGTCTGGGATCAAGCTTTACCGGTGGAGGGGGTGAAGTACATACGTTTGGTAGGGCCCTGTGATTTGTGCCTAGAACTGAACTATGGGAAACTGGAGCTACTATCTGGGGAGGCATAATATTAGGAATGTTCGATGGAACTGGGACTTGGATGGACATAAGTGGTTGCAAAGAGGTAGGAACAGCAGCACCCTGAGTGGGCCCTGCGTTGGGAGGAGGTTTTTGTGAATGGGTGAGAGTCCCTACAGGAAGAATGGGCCCGGCGGCTTTTGTCTGCTTACTAGCTGTGGTATTCAAACTGATTAAGGTGGCTTCTAGGATAGTGAGCCTGATCTCTACTTTTTTTAGACTCTCACTGATAGGCAGTAAGAGTGATCTTAGTAGAAATTCAATATTCCCCAGGGATGTGGCGGGGGGCACTATATTGGGTAGATTGGCCCCTATGTCACTTTTGGCAACTGCAGAGGTCATGGTAGTACCCTTAGGGGAAGCGACTGCAGGCGCCTTTTCTATAAGCCTATTTGGAGTATGTGCCGGTTTATAATTTTTCCCAAAGTCTGAGTGGGGAATTTTAGTCTTTCCCTGCCCCCCCCTCTTCTTTCTTCTGCGCTTGTTGGGTGGAGGACCATGTACCTCCGCCGCAACAATTTGCTTAGACTTATTTTTCTTAGCTTTAGCTGCCGGGGGTGTTTGAGTGACCAAATCGACAGTCATACTGCTACCAGTTGGGGGTTGGATAGCCTCCATGGTCTGTTCAGGGAGTATAGCGGGGTTAGGGGTAGTATCCCGTAGTAGTAGGGGAACACCCTCTTGGGTAGATAAATCCTGACTACCATAACATGGGATTTCCCCTTGGGAGATAGGGTAGGGAATTATGTCGCAAAGAGGTCTGTTTTTCATGTTTTCAATGGAGCGGCGGCGGTCTGCCCTACGCTTCTCAAGGGAACTTTCCTTTCCCCCTTCCCCCTTCGCTGATTTAAAGTAGTTATCTAGCGTCCCAGTGTTACTACCCCCAACCCTAGAGGGAGTTTCACTCAGGGCCGGTGATGGCATAACCGGGTCCTGTAGCACAGTCCAGCGAGGATCAGGAAGATGCGACGAAAGAAGGTGGGCCCGGCCCGGCCTCCTTCGGCCCCGGACGGCCACAGACGGTCCCGCCCTTGTCCCGGGCTTCTCCCGGCACCCTCCCGCGCGCTCCCGTGCAGCGGTGTCACAGTGCAGTAATAAAGGGGGAGGTGGGGCGGGGGGCGGGGCAGTCAGGGAGAGCGACC
This sequence comes from Lissotriton vulgaris, assembly GCF_964263255.1. Classification (NCBI taxonomy): domain Eukaryota; kingdom Metazoa; phylum Chordata; class Amphibia; order Caudata; family Salamandridae; genus Lissotriton; species Lissotriton vulgaris. The sequence goes on along the minus strand of NC_141689.1, from coordinate 1,289,777,435 downwards.
CAGGTGTTGTGGGTTGACCTCATGCAGGGACTCCTGGAACTTTGAGTCCCTGCGGGTCCGCTTGCAGCCCTGAACTTGCCTGTGTCCACGCTAATGTCCAGCAGCAGAGCCCCTCCAGACACAGTGCGCCTCTCCTCTCGTTGCGAAGGGGGACCCGCGCATCAAGTCCGGCGAGGAGCTGCCGATGAGAATCGAAATCCAAAGGTGAAGGAAGCAGCCCACAGCAACAAACGGACAGGCGAGGAATCCCACGACGTGCAGAATGGAAGCTGCTTTTAGTGCTAGGGCGGGGGGAGGGGCAGTCAGGGAGAGCGACCCAGGTGTTGTGGGTTGACCTCACGCAGGGACTCCTGGAACTTTGAGTCCCTGCGGGTCCGCTCGCAGCCCTGAACTTGCCTGTGTCCACGCTAATGTCCAGCAGCAGAGCCCCTCCAGACACAGTGCGCCTCTCCCCTCGTCGCGAAGCGGGACCCACGGAGCGGGTCCGGCAAAGAGCTGCCGATGAGAATCGAAATTCAAAGGTGAAGGAAGCAGCCCACAGCAACAAACGGACAGGAGAGGAATCCAACGACATGCAGAATGGAAGCCGCTTTTAGTGCTAGGGCGGGGTGCGGGGCGGTCAGGGAGAGCGACGCAGGTGTTGTGGGTTGACCTCATGCAGGGACTCCTGGAACTTTGAGTCCCTGCGGGTCCGCTTGCAGCCCTGAACTTGCCTGTGTCCACGCTAATGTCCAGCAGCAGAGCCCCTCCAGACACAGTGCGCCTCTCCCCTCGTCGCGAAGCGGGACCCGCACAGCAGGTCCGGCGAGGAGCTGCCATTGAGAATCGAAATCCAGAGGTGAAGGAAGCAGCCCACAGCAACAAACGGACAGGCGAGGAATCCCACGACGTGCAGAATGGAAGCTTCTTTTAGTGCTAGGGCGGGGGGCGGGGCAGTCAGGGAGAGCGACCCAGGTGTTGTGGGTTGACCTCACGCAGGGACCCCCCTTTTCCACCATGGATTTTCTTTAAACCACTTGCAATCAAAATTAGACCTTCCCAGCAGTGCTCCCAGACCACTCAACCCAGCCCCAAAAATCAAGAACATCCCAAAACAGCCCCCCAAAAACATGCAATAATGATAAAAACAATAACTTTTCCACCATGAATTTTCTTCAAACCATTTGCAATCACAATTAGACCTTCCCAGCAGTGCTCCTAGACACCTCAACCCACCCCCACAAATCTAGAACACCCCAAACAGCCCCCCAAAAACATGTAATACTGCTATCCTCAAAGAGGCCTAAGTTAAAATCGTGCCAAAACGCACTCTGAAAGTAGGCCCAAAACACCCCTTTTCCACCATGGATTTTCTTCAAACCACTTGCAATCAAAATTAGACCTTCCCAGCAGTGCTCCCAGACCCCTGAACCTACCCCCAAAAATCTAGAACACCCCCAAACAGCCCCCCAAAAACATGCAATACTACTAGGCCTAAGTTTAAATCATGCCAAAATGCTCTGCAACTAGGGCAAAACCCCCCTTTTCCATCATGGATTTTCTTCGAACTACTTGCAATCAAAATTAGACATTGCCAGCCGTGCTCCCAGACCCCTCAACCCAGCCCCAAAAATCTAGAACATCCCAAAACAGCCCCCCAAAAACATCCAATACTACTATGCCTAAGTTTAAATCATGCCAAGATGCTCTCTGCAACTGGGCCCAAACCCCCCTTTTCCATCATGGATTTTCTTCAGACGACTTGCAATCAAAATTAGACCTTCCCAGAAGTGCTCCGGGACCCCTCAACCCAGCCCCAAAAAGTTAGAACACTTCCAAACAGCCCCCCAAAAACATGCAATACTACTAAGCCTAAGTTTAAATCGTGACAAAATGGTCTTTGCAACTAGGTCCAAACCCCCCTTTTCCATACTGGATTTTCTTCAAACCACTTGCAATCAATATTAGACCTTCCCAGCAGTGCTACCAGACCCCTCAACCTATCCTCAAAAATCTAGAACACCTCAAAACAGCCCCCCAAAAACATGCAATACTGCTAGGCCTAAGTGTAAATCGTGCCAAAACGCTCTCTGCAACTAGGCCCAATCCCCCCTTTTCTGCAATGGATTTTCTTCAAACCACTTGCAATCAAAATTAGTCCTTCCCAGCAGTGCTCCCAGACCCCTCAACCCACCCCCAACAATGTAGAACACCCCCACGCAGCCCCCCAAAAACATGCAATACTGCTAGGCCTAAGTGTAAATCGTGCCAAAACGCTCTCTGCAACTAGGCCCAATCCCCCCTTTTCTGCAATGGATTTTCTTCAAACTACTTGCAATCAAAATTAGACCTTCCCAGCAGTGCTCCCAGACCCCTCAACCCACCCTCAAAAATCTAAAACAGCCTCCCAAAAACAAAAAACTACTGACCTAAGATAAAATCGTGTCAAAACACTCTCTGCAACTGGACCCAACCCCCCTTTTCCAACATGGATTTTCTTCAAACCATTGCAACCAAAATAAGACCTTTCCAGCAGTGCTCCCGAACCCCTCAACCCACCCCCAAAAATCTAGAACACCCACAAACAGCCCCCCAAAAGCATGCATTACTACTAGGCCTAAGTTTAAATTGTGCCAAAACGCTCTCTGCAACTATGCCCAAACCCCCTTTTCCACTGTGGATTTTCTTCAAACCACTTGCAATCACAATTATACCTTCCCAGCAGTGCTCTTAGACCCCTTAACCCACCCCCACAAATCTAGAACATCCCAAAGCAGCCCCCCAAAAACATGTAATACTGCTATCCCCAAAGAGGCCTAAATTAAAATTGTGCCAAAACTTACTCTGAAAGTAGGCCCAAAACACCCCTTTTCCACCCTGGATTTTCTTCAAACCACTTGCAATCAAACATTAGACCTTCTCAGCAGTGCTCCCAGACCCCTCAACCCTCCCCCAAAAATCTAGAACACCCCAAAACAGCCCCCCAAAAAAATGCAATACTACTAGCCCTAAGTTTCAATCATGCCAAAATGCTCTCTGCAGCTAGGCCCAAACCCGTCTTTTCCATCATGGATTTTCTTTAAACCACTTTCAATCAAAAGTAGACCTTACCAGCAGTGCTCCCGGACCCCTCAACCCAGCCCCAAAAATCTAGAACATCCCAAAACAGCCCCGCAAAAACATGTAATACTGCTAGGCTTGAGTTTAAATCGTGCCAAAACACTCTCTACAACTAGGCCCAACCCCCCTTTTCCACCATGGATTATCTTCAAACCCCTTGAAATCAAAATTATACCTTCCCAGCAGTGCTCCCAGAACCCTCAACCCACCCCCAACAATGTAGAACACCGCCAAGCATTCCTCTAAAAACATGCAATACTGCTAGGCCTAAGTTTAAATCGTGCCAAAAGGCTCTCTACAACTAGGCCCAACCCCCCCTTTTCTGCCATGGATTTTCTTCAAACCACTTGCAATCAAAATTAGACCTTCCCAACAGTGCTCCCAGCCCCCTTAACCCACCCCAAAAATCTACAACACCCCCAAACAGCCCCCCAAAAACATGCAATACTACTAGGCCTAAGTTTAAATTGTGCCAAAATGTTCTCTGCAACTAGGACACACCGCCCTTTTCCATTATGGTTTTTCTTTAAACTACTTGCAATCAAGATTAGACCTTACCAGCAGTGCTCCCAGACCCCTCAACCCACCCCCAAAAATCTAGAGCACCCCCAAACAACCCCCTAAAAACCTGCAGTACTACTAGGCCTAAGTTTAAATCTTGCCAAAATGCTCTCTGCAACTAGGCTGAAACACCCAATTTCCACCATCGATTTTCTTCAAACTACTTGCAATCAAAATTAGACCTTCCCGGCAGTGCTCCCAGACCCGTCAACCCACCCCCAAAAATCTAGAACACCCACAAACAGCCCCCCATAAACATGCAATACTACTAGGCCTAAGTTTAAATCGTGCCAAAATGCTCTCTGCAACTAGGCCCAAACCCCCCTTTTCCATCATGGATGTTCTTCAAACCACTTGAAATCAAAATTATATCTTCCCAGCAGTGCTCCCAAACCGCTCAACCCATCCCCAAAAATTGAGAACACCCCCAAACAGCCCCCCAAAAACATGCAATACTGCTAGGCCTAAGTTTAAATCGTGCCAAAATGCTCTCTGTAACTCTGCCCAAACACCCCTTCTCCACCATGGATTTTCTTCAAACCACTTGCAATCAAAATTAGACCTTCCCAACAGTGCTCCCAGACCCCTCAATCCACCCCCAAAAATCTAGAACACCCCCAAACAGCCCCCCAAAAACATGCAGTACTACTATGCCTAAGTTTAAATCGTGCCAAAACGCTCTCTGCAACTAGGTCCAAACACCCCTTTTTCACCATGGATTTTCTTCAACCCATTTGCAATCAAAATTAGACCTTCCCAGCAGTGCTCCTAGACCCCTCAACCCACCCCCAAAAATCTAGAACACCCACAAACAGCCCCCCCAAAACATGCAATACTACTAGGCCTAAGTTTAAATCGTGCCAAAATGCTCTCTGCAACTAGGCCCAAACCCCCCTTTTCCATCATGGATGTTCTTCAAACCACTTGCAATCAAAATGAGACCTTCCTAGCAGTGCTCCAAAATCTCTCAACCCATCCCCAAAAATTGAGAACACCCCCAAACAGCCCCCCAAAAACTTGCAATACTGCTAGGCATAAGTTTAAATCGTGCCAAAATGCTCTCTGCAACTAGGCCCAAACACCCCTTTTCCACCATGGATTTTCTTCAAACCACTTGCAATCAAAATTAGACCTTCCCAACAGTGCTCCCAGCCCCCTCAACCCACCCCCAAAAATCTAGAACACCCACAAACAGCCCCCCAAAAACATACAACACTACTAGGCCTAAGTTTAAATTGCACCAAAACGTTCTCTGCAACTAGGCCCAAACCCCCCTTTTCCACCATGGATTTTCTTCAAACCACTTGCAATCAAAATTAGACCTTCCCAACAGTGCTCCCAGACCCCTCAACCCAGCCCCAAAAATCTAGAACATCCCAAAACAGCTCCCCAAAAACATGCAATACTGCTAAAAACAATAACTTTTCCACCATAAATTTTCTTCAAACCATTTGCAATCACAATTAGACCTTCCCAGCAGTGCTCTTAGACACCTCAACCCACCCCCAGAAATCTAGAACACCCCAAACAGTCCCCCAAAAACATGTAATACTGCTATCCCCAAAGAGGCCTAAGTTAAAATCGTGCCAAAACGCACTCTGAAAGTAGGCCCAAAACACCCCTTTTCCACCATGGATTTTCTTCAAACTACTTGCAATCAAAATTAGACCTTCCCAACAGTGCTCACAGACCCCTCAACCCACACCCAAAAATCTAGAACACCCCCAAACAGCCCCCCAAAAACATGCAATACTACTAGGCCTAAGTTTAAATCATGCCAAAATGCTCTCTGCAACTAGGCCCAAACCCCCCTTTTCCATCATGGATTTTCTTCGAACTACTTGCAATCAAAATTAGACCTTCCCAGCAGTGCTCCCAGACCCCTCAACCTAGCCCCAAAAATCTAGAACATCCCAAAACAGCCCCCCAAAAACATGCAATACTACTAGCCCTAAGTTTAAATCATGCCAAAATGCTCTCTGCAGCTAGGCCCAAACCCCTCTTTTCCATCATGGATTTTCTTCAAACCACTTTCAATCAAAATTAGACCTTACCAGAAGTGCTCCCGGACCCCTCAACCCAGCCCCAAAAATCTAGAACATCCCAAAACAGCCCCCCAAAAACATGTAATACTGCTATCCCCAAAGAGGCCTAAATTAAAATAGTGCCAAAACGCACTGTGAAAGTAGGCCCAAAAAAACACTTTTCCACCATTGATTTTCTTCAGTCCACTTGCAATTAAAATTACACCTTCCCAGCAGTGCTCCCAGACCCCTCAACCCACCTCCAAAAATCTAAAACACCCCCAAGCAGCCCCCCAAAACATGCAATACTACTAGGCCTAAGTTTAAATCATCCCAAAATGCTCTCTGAAACTAGGCCCAAACCCCCCTTTTCCATCAAGGATTTTCTGAAAACCACTTGAAATCAAAATTAGACCTTCCCAGCAGTGCTCCCAGACCCCTCAACCCATCCCCAAAAATCGAGAACACCCCCAAACAGACCCCCAAAAACATTCAGTACTACTAGGCCTAAGTTTAAATCGTGCCAAAATGATCTATGCAACTAGGCCCAAACACCCCTTTTCCACCATGGATTTTCTTCAAACCACTTGCAATCAAAAGTAGACCTTTCCAGCAGTGGTCCTAGACCCCTCAAACCACCCCCACTAATCTAGAACACCCCAAAATGCCCCCCGAAAACATGTAATACTGCCATCCCCAAAGAGGCCTAAGTTAAAAGCGTGCCAAAACACACTCTGAAAGTAGGCCCAAAACATCCCTTTTCCACTATGGATTTTCTTCAAACCAATTGCAATCCAGATTAGACCTTCCCATCAGTGCTCCCAGACCCCTCCACCCAACCCCAAAAATCTAGAACATCCCAAAACAGCCCCCCAAAAACATGCAATACTGCTAAAAACAATAACTTTTCCACCATAAATTTTCTTCAAACCATTTGCAATCACAATTAGACCTTCCCAGCAGTGCTCCTAGACACCTCAACCCACCCCCAGAAATCTAGAACACCCCAAACAGTCCCCCAAAAACATGTAATACTGCTATCCCCAAAGAGGCCTAAGTTAAAATCGTGCCAAAACGCACTCTGAAAGTAGGCCCAAAACACCCCTTTTCCACCATGGATTTTCTTCAAACCACTTGCAATCAAAATTAGACCTTCCCAGCAGTGCTCACAGACCCCTCAACCCACACCCAAAAATCTAGAACACCCCCAAACAGCCCCCCAAAAACATGCAATACTACTAGGCCTAAGTTAAAATCGTGCCTAAACGCTCTCTGCAACTAGGCCCAAATATCCTTTTCCACGATGGACTTTCTTTGAACCACTTGAAATCAAAATTAGACCTTACCAGCAGTGCTCCCAGACCCCTCAACCCAGCCCCAAAAATCTAGATCATCGCAAAACAGCCCCCAAACACATGCAATACTGCTAAAAACAACAACTTTTCCACCATGAATTTTCTTCAAACAACTTGCAATCAAAATTAGACCTACCCAGCAGTGCTCCTAGACCCCTCAACCCACCCCCACCCCCCAAAAACATGTAATACTGCTATCCCCAAAGAGGCCTAAGTTAAAATAGTGCCAAAACGCACTCTGAAAGTAGTCCCAAAACACCCCTTTTCCACCATGGATTTTCTTCAAACCACTTGCAATCAAAATTAGACCTTCCCAGCAGTGCTCCAAGACCCCTCAACCCACCCCCAAAGATCTAGAACACCCCCAAACTGCCCCCCAAAAACATGCAATACTACTAGGCCTAAGTTAAAATCATACCAAAATGCTCTCTGCAGCTAGGCCCAAACCCCTCTTTTCCATCATGGATTTTCTTCAAACCACTTTCAATCAAAATTAGACCTTACCAGCAGTGCTCCCGGACCCCTCAACACAGCCCCAAAAATCTAGAACATCACAAAACAGCCCCCCAAAAACATGTAATACTTCTATCCCCAAAGAGGCCTAAATTAAAATAGTGCCAAAACGCACTGTGAAAGTAGGCCCAAAACAACCCTTTTCCACCATTGATTTTCTTCAGTCCTCTTGCAATTAAAATTACACCTTCCCAGCAGTGCTCCCAGACCCCTCAACCCACCTCCAAAAATCTAAAACACCCCCAAGCAGCCCCCCAAAAACATGCAATACTACTAGGCCTAAGTTTAAATCATCCCAAAATGCTCTCTGAAATTAGACCCAAACCCCCCTTTTCCATCAAGGATTTTCTTAAAACCACTTGAAATCAAAATTAGACCTTCCCAGCAGTGCTCCCAGACCCCTCAACCCATCCCCAAAAATCGAGAACACCCCCAAACAGACCCCCAAAAACATTCAGTACTACTAGGCCTAAGTTTAAATCGTGCCAAAATGATCTATGCAACTAGGCCCAAACACCCCTTTTCCACCATGGATTTTCTTCAAACCACTTGCAATCAAAATTAGACCTTTCCAGCAGAGGTCCTAGACCCCTCAAACCACCCCCACAAATCTAGAACACCCCAAAATGCCCCCCCAAAACATGTAATACTGCCATCCCCAAAGAGGCCTAAGTTAAAAGCGTGCCAAAACACACTCTGAAAGTAGGCCCAAAACATCCCTTTTCCACCATGGATTTTCATCAAACCAATTGCAATCCAGATTAGACCTTCCCATCAGTGCTCCCAGACCCCTCAACCCAGCCCCAAAAATCTAGAACATCCCAAAACAGCCCCCCAAAAACATGCAATACTGCTAAAAACAATAACTTTTCCACCATAAATTTTCTTCAAACCATTTGCAATCACAATTAGACCTTCCCAGCAGTGCTCTTAGACACCTCAACCCACCCCCAGAAATCTAGAACACCCCAAACAGTCCCCCAAAAACATGTAATACTGCTATCCCCAAAGAGGCCTAAGTTAAAATCGTGCCAAAACGCACTCTGAAAGTAGGCCCAAATCACCCCTTTTCCACAATGGATTTTCTTCAAACCACTTGCAATCAAAATTAGACCTTCCCAGCAGTGCTCACAGACCCCTCAACCCACACCCAAAAATCTAGAACACCCCCAAACAGCCCCCCAAAAACATGCAATACTACTAGGCCTAAGTTTAAATCATGCCAAAATGCTCTCTGCAACTAGGCCCAAACCCCCCTTTTCCATCATGGATTTTCTTCGACCTACTTGCAATCAAAATTAGACCTTCCCAGCAGTGCTCCCAGACCCCTCAACCTAGCCCCAAAAATCTAGAACATCCCAAAACAGCCCCCCAAAAACATGCAATACTACTAGCCCTAAGTTTAAATCATGCCAAAATGCTCTCTGCAACTAGGCCCAAACCCCCCTTTTCCATCATGGATTTTCTTCGAACTACTTGCAATCAAAATTAGACCTTCCCAGCAGTGCTCCCAGACCCCTCAACCTAGCCCCAAAAATCTAGAACATACCAAAACAGCCCCCCAAAAACATTTAATACTACTAGGCCTAAGTTTAAATCATGCCAAAATGCTCTCTGCAACTAGGCCCAAACCCCCCTTTTCCATCATGGATTTTCTTCAAACCACTTGCAATCAAAATTAGACCTTCCCAGCAGTGCTCCGGGACCCCTCAACCCAGCCCCAAAAATATAGCACATCCCAAAAAAGCCCCCAAAAACATGCAATACTGCTAAAAACAATAACTTTTCCACCATGAATTTTCTTCAAACTACTTGCAATCACAATTAGACCTTCCCAGCAATGCTCCCAGAACCCTCAACCCACCCCCAACAATGTAGAACACCGCCAAGCATTCCTCTAAAAAAATGCAATACTGCTAGGCCTAAGTGTAAATCGTGTCAAAAGGCTCTCTACAAGTAGGCCCAACCCCCCCTTTTCTGCCATGGATTTTCTTCAAGCCACTTGCAATCAAAATTAGACCTTCCCAACAGTGCTCCCAGCCCCCTTAACCCACCCCAAAAATCTACAACACCCCCAAACAGCCCCCCAAAAACATGCAATACTACTGGGCCTAAGTTTAAATTGTGCCAAAATGCTCTTAGCAACTAGGACCAAACACCCCTTTTCCACCATGGATTTTCTTCAACCCATTTGCAATCAAAATTGTACCTTCCCAGCAGTGCTCCCAGATCCCTCAACCCACCCCCAAAAATCTAGAACACCCACAAACAGCCCCCCAAAAACATGCAATACTACTAGGCCTAAGTTTATATTGTGCCAAAACGCTCTCTGCAACTAAGCCCAAACCCCCCTTTTCCACTGTGGATTTTCTTCAAACCACTTGCAATCACAATTAGACCTTCCCAGCAGTGCTCTTAGACCCCTCAACCCACCCCCACTAATCTAGAACATCCCAAAGAAGCCCCCCAAAAACATGTAATACTGCTATACCCAAAGAGGCCTAAATTAAAATCGTGCCATTACTCAATCTGAAAGTAGGCCCAAAACACCCCTTTTCCACCCTGGATTTTCTTCAAACCACTTGCAATCAAAATTTAGACCTTCTCAGCAGTGCACCCAGACCCCTCAACCCTCCCCCAAAATCTAGAACACCCCCAAACAGCCCCCCAACAACATGCAATACTACTAGGCCTAGGATTAAAACATGGCAAAATGCTCTCTGCAACTAGGCCCAAACCCCCCTTTTCCATCATGGATTTTCTTCAAACCACTTGCAATCAAAATTAGAACTTCCCAGCATTGCTCCCAGACCCCTCAACCCAGCCCCAAAAACCTAGAACATCCCAAAGCAGCCCCCCAAAAACATGTAATACTGCTATCCCCAAAGAGGCCTAAATTAAAATCGTGCCAAAACGCACTCTGAAAGTAGGCCCAAAACACCCCTTTTCAACACTGGATTTTCTTCAAACCACTTGCAATCAAGATTAGACCTTCTCAGCAGTGCTCCCAGACCCCTCAAGCCGCCCCCAAAAATCTAGAACACCCCCAAACAACCCCCTAAAAACCTGCAGTACTACTAGGCCTAAGTTTAAATCGTGCCAAAATGCTCTCTGCAACTAGGCCGAAACACCCCATTTCCACCATCGATTTTCTTCAAACCACTTGCAATCAAAATTAGACCTCCCCAGCAGTGCTCCCAGACCCCTCAACCCACCCCCAATAATCTAGAACACCCACAAACAGCCCCCCAAAAACATGCAATACTACTAGGCCTAAGTTTAAATCGTGCCAAAATGCTCTCTGCAACTAGGCCCAAACCCCATTTTCTACCATGGATTTTCTTCAAACCACTTGCAATCAAAATTAGACCTTCCCAACAGTGCTCCCAGACCCCTAAATCCCCCCCCATAAATCTAGAACACCCCCAAACAGCCCCCCAAAAACATGCAATACTACTAGGCCTAAGTTTAAATCGTGCCAAAATGCTCTCTGCAACTAGGCCCAAACAACCCTTTTCCACCATGTATCTTCTTCAAACCACTTGCAATCAAAATTAGACCTTCCCAGCAGTGCTCCTAGATCCCACAACCCACCCCTAAAAATCTAGAACACCCCCGAACATCCCCCCAAAAACATGCAATACTACTAGGCCTAAGGTAAAATCGTGTCTAAACGCTCTCTGCAACTAGGCCCAAATATCCTTTTCCACGATGGACTTTCTTTGAACCACTTGAAATCAAAATTAGACCTTACCAGCAGTGCTCCAAGACCCCTCAACCCAGCCCCAAAAATCTAGAACATCGCAAAACAGCCCCCAAAAACATGCAATACTACTAGGCCTAAGTTTAAATTGTGCCAAAATGCTCTTAGCAACTAGGACCAAACACCCCGTTTCCACCATGGATTTTCTTCAACCCATTTGCAATCAAAATTGTACCTTCCCAGCAGTGCTCCCAGATCCCTCAACCCACCCCCAAAAATCTAGAACACCCACAAACAGCCCCCCAAAAACATGCAATACTACTAGGCCTAAGTTTATATTGTGCCAAAACGCTCTCTGCAACTAAGCCCAAACCCCCCTTTTCCACTGTGGATTTTCTTCAAACCACTTGCAATCACAATTAGACCTTCCCAGCAGTGCTCTTAGACCCCTCAACCCACCCCCACTAATCTAGAACATCCCAAAGAAGCCCCCCAAAAACATGTAATACTGCTATACCCAAAGAGGCCTAAATTAAAAGCGTGCCAAAACACACTCTGAAAGTAGGCCCAAAACATCCTTTTTCCACCATGGATTTTCTTCAAACCAATTGCAATCCAGATTAGACCTTCCCAGCAGTGCTCCCAGACCCCTGAACTCACCCCCAAAAATCTAGAACACCCCCAAACTGCCCCCAAAACCATGCAATGCTACTAGTCCTAAGTGTAAATCGTGCCAAAACGCTCTCGGCAACTAGGCCCAAACCCCTTTTTTCCACCATGGATTTTCTTCAAACCACTTGCATTCAAAATTAGACCTTCCCAGCAGAGCTCCCAGACCCCTCAACCCACCCCCAAAAATCTAGAACACCTCCAAACAGCCCCCAAAAAACATGCAATACTTCAAAAACCAAAAACTTTTCCACCATGGATTTTCTTCAAACCACTTGCAATCAAAATTAGACCTTCCCAGCAGTGCTCCCAGACCCCTCAACCCACCCCCAAAATGTAGAACACCCCCAAGCAGCCCCCCAAAAACATGCGATACTGCTAGGCCTAAGTTTAAATCATGCCAAAACGCTCCCTGCAACTAGGCCCAAACCCCCCTTTTCCACCATGGATTTTCTTAAACCACTTGCAATCAAAATTACACCTTCCCAGCAGTGCTCCCAGACCCCTTAACCCACACCCAAAAATCTAGAACACCACCAAACAGCCCCCCAAAAACGCAATACTACTAGGCCTAAGTTAAAATCGTGCCAAAACACTCTCTACAACTAAGCCCAACCCCCCTTTTCCACCATGGATTATCTTCAAACCCCTTGAAATCAAAATTATACCTTCCCAGCAGTGCTCCCAGAACCCTCAACCCACCCCCAACAATGTAGAACACCGCCAAGCATTCCTCTAAAAACATGCAATACTGCTAGGCCTAAGTTTAAATCGTGCCAAAAGGCTCTCTACAACTAGGCCCAACCCCCCTTTTCTGCCATGGATTTTCTTCAAACCACTTGCAATCAAAATTATACCTTCCCAACAGTGCTCCCAGCCCCCTTAACCCACCCCAAAAATCTACAACACCCCCAAACAGCCCCCCAAAAACATGCAATACTAGTAGGCCTAAGTTTAAATTGTGCCAAAATGCTCTTAGCAACTAGGACCAAAAACCCCTTTTCCACCATGGATTTTCTTCAACCCATTTGCAATCAAAATTGTACCTTCCCAGCAGTGCTCCCAGATCCCTCAACCCACCCCCAAAAATCTAGAACACCCACAAACAGCCCCCCAAAAACATGCAATACTACTAGGCCTAAGTTTATATTGTGCCAAAACGCTCTCTGCAACTAAGCCCAAACCCCCCTTTTCCACTGTGGATTTTCTTCAAACCACTTGCAATCACAATTAGACCTTCCCAGCAGTGCTCTTATACCCCTCAACCCACCCCCACTAATCTAGAACATCCCAAAGAAGCCCCCCAAAAACATGTAATACTGCTATACCCAAAGAGGCCTAAATTAAAATCGTGCCATTACTCAATCTGAAAGTAGGCCCAAAACACCCCTTTTCCACCATGGATTTTCTTCAAACCACTTGCAATCAAAATTTAGACCTTCTCAGCAGTGCACCCAGACCCCTCAACCCTCCCCCAAAAATCTAGAACACCCCCAAACAGCCCCCCAACAACATGCAATACTACTAGGCCTAAGATTAAAACATGGCAAAATGCTCTCTGCAACTAGGCCCAAACCCCCCTTTTCCATCATGGATTTTCTTCAAACCACTTGCAATCAAAATTAGAACTTCCCAGCATTGCTCCCAGACCCCTCAACCCAGCCCCAAAAATCTAGAACATCCCAAAGCAGCCCCCCAAAAACATGTAATACTGCTATCCCCAAAGAGGCCTAAATTAAAATCCTGCCAAAACGCACTCTGAAAGTAGGCCCAAAACACCCCTTTTCAACACTGGATTTTCTTCAAACCACTTGCAATCAAGATTAGACCTTCTCAGCAGTGCTCCCAGACCCCTCAACCCGCCCCCAAAAATCTAGAACACCCCCAAACAACCCCCTAAAAACCTGCAGTACTACTAGGCCTAAGTTTAAATCGTGCCAAAATGCTCTCTGCAACTAGGCCGAAACACCCCATTTCCACCATCGATTTTCTTCAAACCACTTGCAATCAAAATTAGACCTTCCCAGCAGTGCTCCCAGACCCCTCAACCCACCCCCAATAATCTAGAACACCCACAAACAACCCCCCAAAAACATGCAATACTACTAGGCCTAAGTTTAAATCGTGCCAAAATGCTCTCTGCAACTAGGCCCAAACCCCATTTTCTACCATGGATTTTCTTCAAACCACTTGCAATCAAAATTAGACTTTCCCAACAGTGCTCCCAGACCCCTCAATCCACCCCCATAAATCTAGAACACCCCCAAACAGCCCCCCAAAAACATGCAATACTACTAGGCCTAAGTTTAAATCGTGCCAAAATGCTCTCTGCAACTAGGCCCAAACACCCCTTTTCCACCATGTATCTTCTTCAAACCACTTGCAATCAAAATTAGACCTTCCCAGCAGTGCTCCTAGATCCCACAACCCACCCCCAAAAATCTAGAACACCCCCGAACATCCCCCCAAAAACATGCAATACTACTAGGCCTAAGTTAAAATCGTGCCTAAACGCTCTCTGCAACTAGGCCCAAATATCCTTTTCCACGATGGACTTTCTTTGAACCACTTGAAATCAAAATTAGACCTTACCAGCAGTGCTCCCAGACCCCTCAACCCAGCCCCAAAAATCTAGAACATCGCAAAACAGCCCCCAAAAACATGCAATACTGCTAAAAACAACAACTTTTCCACCATGAATTTTCTTCAAACAACTTGCAATCAAAATTAGACCTACCCAGCAGTGCTCCTAGACCCCTCAACCCACCCCCACCCCCCAAAAACATGTAATACTGCTATCCCCAAAGAGGCCTAAGTTAAAATAGTGCCAAAACGCACTCTGAAAGTAGTCCCAAAACACCCCTTTTCCACCATGGATTTTCTTCAAACCACTTGCAATCAAAATTAGACGTTCCCAGCAGTGCTCCAAGACCCCTCAACCCACCCCCAAAGATCTAGAACACCCCCAAACTGCCCCCCAAAAACATGCAATACTACTAGGCCTAAGTTTAAATCATGCCAAAACGCTCCCTGCAACTAGGCCCAAACCCCCCTTTTCCACCATGGATTTTCTTCAAACCACTTGCAATCAAAATTAGACCTTCCCAGCAGAGCTCCCAGACCCCTCAACCCACCCCCAAAAATCTAGAACACCTCCAAACAGCCCCCCAAAAACATGCAATACTACTAGGCCTAAGTTTAAACCGTGCCAAAACGCTCTCTGCAACTAGGCCCAAACCCCCCTTTTCCACAATGGATTTTCTTCAAACCACTTGCAATTAAAACTAGACCTTCCCAGCAGTGATCCCAAACCCCTCAACCCAGCCCCAAAAATCTAGAACATCCCCCAAAAGCCCCCCAAAAATATGCAATACTGCTAAAAACAACAACTTTTCCACCATGGATTTTCTTCAAAACACTTGCAATCAAAATTAGACCTTCCCAGCAGTGCTCCCAGACCCCTTAACCCACCCCCAAAAATCTAGAACACCACCAAACAGCCCCCCAAAAACGCAATACTACTAGGCCTAAGTTAAAATCGTGCCAAAACACTCTCTACAACTCGGCCCAACCCCCCTTTTCCACCATGGATTTTCTTCAAACCCCTTGCAATCAAAATTACACCTTCCCAGCAGTGCTCCCAGACCCCTTAACCCTCCCCCAAAAATCTAGAACAGCACCAAATAGCCCCCCAAAAACGCAATACTACTAGGCCTAAGTTAAAATCGTGCCAAAACACTCTCTACAACTAGGCTCAAACCCCCCTTTTCCACCATGGATTTTCTTCAAACCACTTGCAATGAAAACTAGACCTTCCCAGCATTGATCCCAAACCCCTCAACCCAGCCCCAAAAATATAGAAAATCCCCAAAAATATGCAATACTGCTAAAAACAACAACTTTTCCACCATGGATTTTCTTCAAAACACTTGCAATCAAAATTAGACCTTCCAAGCAGTGCTCCCAGACCCCTCAACCCAGCCCCAAAAATCTAGAACACCCCTAAGCAGCCCCCCAAAAACATGCAATACAGCTAGGCCTAAGTTTAAATCATGCCAAAACGCTCTCTGTAACTAGGCCCAACCCCCCCTTTTCCACCATGGATTTTCTTCAAACCACTTGCAAACAAAATTAGACCTTCCCAGCAGATTCCCCAGACCACTCAACCCATCCCCAAACATCTAGAACACCCCCCCAAAAACATGCAATACTGCTATCCCCAAAATATGGCAAATTGCGCCTTGACAAAAATGTGCTGTTTTCAGCCCTTCCACTACTTCGATCCACTTGAAACTTACCAGGACACTTGTTCCAGCAATTCCCAAGAATCTCTGCAAGGCAGAACAAAATCGATCCACTGGAAGGTGTACGACTAGTTTCACCCAAACACAAGCACCCGCAAAACTCCAAAAAAGGCCAAAAAAGGCCAATTCTGGACCAAAAAACGCCAACCCCCCCTAAAACCTTGCCAACATCATTATGAACGATCCTGCATCGGGCCCTGAGCCCTAGACTCCGCGGGAACCCTACCAAATTAGTCCCAAAAACCCTAGTAAACCGCACTGAACCCTAAACCCTAGATATGCTTTGTCTGTCTGTGTCAAAGAGCCTAGGTATGCTACATCAGGTTGCTTCACCCAGTGGTGCCTGCCTTGACCATCTGCAAGGTCCTGTTGCAAGCATGGGCCAAAAATCAGTTAACCTCAAGAATTTGCGAATTTTTGGCGATTTCGCGAGATTTGCGGATTGCAAATTTTGCTGCCGAAAAACAGCAAATTTCTTGAACGGAACAGATTTTTGGCCCATACTTGCGGCAGGGCCATGCAGACGGTCAAGGCAGACACCTCTGAGTGAAGCAACCTGATGTAGCATACCTAGGCTCTTTGTCACAAACAGACAAAGCATATCTAATAGTATGCAGCAAGCCACATAGCCCCAATTTTACATGAACTGCTGTCTGGACTCTGCCTGGCATAACAACACTACACTGCCTCGACCACTCCATACCACGACTAGACAGACATGTAGTTCTGCTGTCGTAGTTGTTGTAGACTGGTTTACCTGTTTGCAACTCACGAATTGGCTAAAACACTCTCTACAACTAGGCCCAACCCCCCTTTTCCACCATGGATTTTCTTCAAACCCCTTGCAATCAAAATTACACCTTCCCAGCAGTGCTCCCAGACCCCTTAACCCACCCCCAAAAATCTAGAACACCACCAAACAGCCCCCCAAAAACGCAATACTACTAGGCCTAAGTTAAAATCGTGCCAAAACACTCTCTACAACTAGGCCCAACCCCCCTTTTCCACCATGGATTTTCTTCAAACCCCTTGCAATCAAAATTACACCTTCCCAGCAGTGCTCCCAGACCCCTTAACCCACCCCCAAAAATCTAGAACACCACCAAACAGCCCCCCAAAAACGCAATACTACTAGGCCTAAGTTAAAATCGTGCCAAAACGCTTTCTGCAACTAGGCCCAACCCCCCCTTTTCCACCATGGATTTTCTTCAAACCACATGCAATGAAAACTAGACCTTCCCAGCATTGATCCCAAAACCCTCAACCCAGCCCCAAAAATCTAGAACATCCTCAAAAAGCCCCCCAAAAATATGCAATACTGCTAAAAACAACAATTTTTCCACCATGGATTTTCTTCAAAACACTTGCAATCAAAATTAGACCTTCCAAGCAGTGCTCCCAGACCCCTCAACCCAGCCCCAAAAATCTAGAACACCCCCAAGCAGCCCCCCAAAAACATGCAATACAGCTAGGCCTAAGTTTAAATCATGCCAAAACGCTCTCTGTAACTAGGCCCAACCACCCCTTTTCACCATGGATTTTCTTCAAACCACTTGCAAACAAAATTAGACCTTCCCAGCAGATTCCCCAGACCACTCAACCCACCCCCAAACATCTAGAACACCCCCCCAAAAACATGCATTACTGCTATCCCCAAAATATGGCAAATTGCTCCTTGACAAAAATGTGCTGTTTTCAGCCCTTCCACTACTTCGATCCACTTGAAACTTACCAGGACACTTGTTCCAGCAATTCCCAAGAATCTCTGCAAGGCAGAACAAAATCGATCCACTGGAAGATGTACGACTAGTTTCACCCAAACACAAGCACCCGCAAAACTCCAAAAAAGGCCAAAAAAGGCCAATTCTGGACCAAAAAAAGCCAACCCCCCCAAAACCTTGCCAACATCATTATGAACGATCCTGCATCGGGCCCTGAGCCCTAGACTCCGCGGGAACCCTACAAAATTAGTCCTAAAAACCCTAGTAAACCGCACTGAACCCTAAACCCTAGATATGCTTTGTCTGTCTGTGTCAAAGAGCCTAGGTATGCTACATCAGGTTGCTTAACCCAGTGGTGCCTGCCTTGACCATCTGCAAGGTCCTGTTGCAAGCATGGGCCAAAAATCCGTTAACCTCAAGAATTTGCGAATTTTCGGCGATTTCGCGAGATTTGCGGATTGCACATTTTGCTGCCGAAAAACAGCAAATTTCTTGAACGGAACGGATTTTTGGCCCATACTTGCGGCAGGGCCATGCAGATGGTCAAGGCAGACACCTCTGAGTGAAGCAACCTGATGTAGCATACCTAGGCTCTTTGTCACAAACAGACAAAGCATATCTAATAGTATGCAGCAAGCCACATAGCCCCAATTTTACATGAACTGCTGTCTGGACTGCTGCCTGGCATAACAACACTACACTGCCTCGACCACTCCATACCACGACTAGACAGACATGTAGTTCTGCTGTCGTAGTTGTTGTAGACTGGTTTACCTGTTTGCAACTCACGAATTGGCTATAGTTCTTCCTTAAACCGACGCTGATGATCCATCCATCCCAGTGAGTGGCTGTAAAGAAAAAAGATATATTATCTAATCAATCATCATGGTATATTGGCAAACAGTAAGACAAGGACATTTTGCATATTGGAAAATGCAACGTAGTGGCCCCTACAGTTGAAGTACAATTTGAATTAAACAAGGTAAAACAACAGCAGAGTAGACTTGAGTTACATTTAGTGTGTAAAAGATTAAATATTAACAGAAGACATATGATTCATTTCATGCACAACAAACAAACAGCAATTGCTTTCATCAGAGCCAGACAGCCATTGCTGTCGACTGCATGCCATCTTCTTCTCATTATTCATTACCTGTTCACTTTTTGTCCGCATCTTCTTCTGAAAGTGAGGGCCCACAGGGCAGCCTCTCCTGTCAATTTCAGAAGTAACTGTCAGCAATCAACAAGCATGTAGTCAGTAATTCCAGTCCCACTTGAGGGGACTTGTCTACGAAGACAAAGTTTCTTTATTCTGCGTAATCCAGCCATCTGCCTTGAGGAAATGGAAAAGGGGACTCTGGAGGAGGAGGATAGAGGAGCATGATTGAATTGTGAACTTGTGAACCTTAGGAATGCAGACTGCGGCACCTTCAAATCAATAAGGAAATAAGATGAATACAGTGCTGCTGATGGACTTGTTGTGATTAGGTGATTAGAGTTTTGTTGTGGTAAAAGTTGCAAAACAAAGAAAGACACCCAGGAATAAAAGTGAATAAGCACGAAAAAAAGGAAGTAATTTTCAGGCCTCAGTGTCAGGGAAGTAGAGCTTGTCCTCAAACTCTATGAATTGAGACAGGAGTAGGTCAGCTAACAGAGAAGAACTTCCGTCACCTAAGTCGGTGTCCTCTTCTTCCTGCGTGCATTCTTGTATTTTATAATCTGGTGGTATGAAGTTCTGATTCATCTTGATCAGTGTTAACCTCTCCACATTTTTTGGTGGGAGGCGCGTCCCTTTTGAAGTTACAATTGCACCAGCAGCACTGAAAACACATTCAAAAGACAAGCTTGCGAGTGGGCAAGACAAATAATTTAGAGCCAGGTTGGTGATCAGTCGCCATAGAGGCCTTTTCCCATTTCAAAACAGCAATGGGTTCTGATTAACAAAGACTTCTGTTGGGTTATCCAGATAGGCATGCACCATCGACTCAAGGTTCTCCAAGGTTGCTCCACTTTGCGTACCATCTGTGGCCTTTGCATCACTGGAACGAGCAAACCCTTGATTAGTTAGCCAATCTGCTTCCGACAATATTATGGCTGTGCCTGGTGCAGGTGAGGATGATGATACGGTTGCTGGTATCGTTAACGGCTGTGAGGGAAATTGACTCCCTTCCGCCACAGATTCAGAAGTGGAACTTGAAGCCGCATGGCCTGCTGATTCAGTAGTACTTCTGCCGGCTCCTTCAATTTTCTGCCTCTCTTTTTCTAACCCAGTGGCTGACAGAGCTAGCCAATGTTTGTACTTTGAAACATATGATTCATCAAAAGGAATGAATGCTTTGCTGGCCACGGCCTTTTTGTACCGTGGATCCAGAATAGTGGCACAAATGTAATGTTGTTCTGTATGTATTTTTTTAAGCCTTTCATTGTCAACTAGGCGGCTTAATTGCCTCTCCGCCAACTGATATGCGTCTTGCTTTTAGGCATCATCTTGGAATGCCTTCAGTTGCTGCTCTAGCATGCGCAACAATGGGATAGCTTTGCCCAAAGAACAGTCCTCCCTGCTGACTTCACACGTGAAGATCTCAAAAAGATGAAGCATGTCTGTCAGGCTTGCAACTAGCTTCCGTTCCTCCAACTCTAGCCTCATGTCTTTCATAGAAGAACCCAGTGCAAATACATACTCATTGATTACCCCCCACTGCTCAGACAGACGCTCAAGCATGTAGAAGGTTGAGTTCCAATGTGTTGCCACCTCCTGGATGAGTCCTTTGACTGGCAGTCTACGTTCATATTGCATGCTCCTCAGCTTCTTCCGGGCCTTAAAATAATGGCTGAAATGCGTGCAGATTCTTCGGCAGGTGGTCAGAAACTTGCTGACTGTAATTTCTTTTTCAAGAAATCTTGCACAACAATGTTAATACTGTGCGCCAAACACAGCACTCTGAAATAGCCACCTTACTGCATGGCCTTAACCATATTACTGCCATTATCTGTGGAAACATAACCAATCATGTGATTTCTTGGATGCAGCCATTCATAGACCTTCCTATCAAACTCCTCCAAAAGGTTAGGTGCAGTAGGAGATTTCTCCATGGCAAACATGGCTACTATTGCATGTTTCCAATTTGCTTGAAAAACTGTGTCCGTGTCAACAACACCTGCTTTTAACTTGTCTTTAACCCCTGCAACAGAGACCCAGTGTGCAGTGATGCACATGTAATCAAGGGCTTGGCAACTGGTCCACATGTTTGTTGTCAGGTGGATAGTGTGAACAGCACTCTTCTGAATAGCTGCGCCAATCACCTCCAGCACATCTTGATGTAGTGCTGGAACAGCAACTCTGGCAAAATAGGACCGGCTAGGAACCTTCCATTTAGGGCAGACTGTTGCCACAAATTCTGGAAAACCCACCCCTTCCACGAAAGAAAAAGGGAGAAGGTCCAGCGCTAGCATTTTAGCCAGCTTTTCGTTATACAGACGTGCCATTGGGTGGTTGCGTTCAAATGGCGCCTCCGACCAAAACATGCTTCTAATGGAGGCCTGGACCGTTTTAAGTGATGATGATGATGCAGACTTCTTCAAACCAGTTAGGCTCATTAATGTACTTTTTCGCATTGGTGTCTCTCCCAAACTCTTCATGTGTCTCATAGATGTTGCTGGGGTAGAGAGTGTCGGCCCTACCACTGCAGTGCTGCTGCCAGGGGTACTGGGTGTACCAGAAAAAAAGTCTGTCGCTTCTTCACTTCCCCCTGCACGATCAGCCCCTTGTCATCATCAGATGCAATATGAATGGATACATTTGGATTTGTTGTATGTATAGTTTCCCAGATATTCCTCATGTGCGCCTCTCAAATGATAGTGTGGTGTTTTTGGAGATGACCTCTCTGGCCTCCGGTACAATAGTTGGTACCAAGCTTACCCCGACTACAGCTTTACAAATCGAACAAACAACCATGTTTTCCGCCTTTTTGCTAACACTAAAAAAGTCCCAAACTGGGGACTGGAGATGTCTGCTGGTGGTGAAGGTGCTACTTTCAATGCCAGATGTATTGGAGGATGGGCGTGGCTCAATTTGACTCTGTTGTGCACTTACAGTAGCACTACTTGAGGTAATGGAGATCGAGCTGGATGGAGGTCCCTGCCGGCCCTTCTGACAAGAAAATATGGAAGCTGTAGGTCTTGTTGGTGTAGTAGTTAACTGCATTGGTGGTGGTACCAGTGCCACGCCGCCCACATCAGGCTCAGCAGCAATTTGGGATAGGGTAAAAATGTCTGTCTGCTGCATGCCCGCTGGGCCTGGAGTGATGACTGTGATGACTGGGTCGTCGTCAGACTGTTCATCAGCAGCAGAATACAACACTTCTTGTTCGTCGTCATCACCCATAAGTGGAAGTCTTGCGGGAACCTTCCTTTTAGGCTTAGCTACCTTTGTCGGCTCATCATGGCGTGCCTCACTCTCAGACTGCATTGGTGGGTTCCAATCAACATCAATATCATCACAAGGAAGGGGGCTTGAAGAAGACATTTTAGTAGCCCTCCTTGACCTTTTTCTTGCTGGGGTTCTGGAAGAAAATGGATCACCATCAGGAGGAGTGGCTTTCTCGGATGATACCTCTGCTTCAATCTCGATTTCCTGATGTGCCCCTACTTCTGGAGGAACAATCATTGTGGGCAGTTATGTCGCTCCATGCGCCTCTAGTTGCGCCTCTTGATGCGCCTCTCCATGCGCCTCTCCATGCGCCTCTCCTTGCACCTCTACTTGCGCCTCTCCTTGCGCCTCTCCTTGCGCCTCTCCTTGCGCCTCTCCTTGCGCATGTACTTGCGCTCTCCTTGCGCATGGACTTGTGCCTCTCCTTGCCCATGTACTTGCACTTGTACTAGTTGCACCTGTGGTTGTCATTGCGGCTGTGGTTGTTGAACACTCGTCAGCTGAGTAACACCCGGTGTTGATTGGATGCTACTTTCTTGCGATGAGGCAACATCACTGGTCGATGGTTTTTGAACCATTAAAGTGGCTGCCTCTGCAACACTCATGGGCTTGGGCCTAACTCGGCGTGGTGGCACTGAGCCCAATGAAGCGAAGGTGCTGCTACCAGCTTGGTCCCTGGCCGACACCGCTGCTGCTGCAGGCGTAGTTTTTTTATTCCCAAAAAAGGGGTCTGTGGGCACACCAGTCTCCTTGGTAGGTGGTGCCACTTGCTTCTTCTGCTCCTTCTTACTGGCAGTGGCACTGGCAACTTTTTTCGTAGAGGCGCTACGGCCACCTTTCTTTGGGCCCATCTTCTTCAGATGTCAAATCAAATCAAATCAAATATTTCTTTATTCAGCACTTAAAAAGATACCATAAAAGTACATAAAAACAGTTAAAAATACATTAAAAATAGTTCATCCAATACATTTTGTTTCATTTAATCCAAAGTCTCAATTTGCAGAGCGTCATATTCAGCTCATCTCGCTTGAGTTCCTTAGCCTCACTGCCATCTTAATAAAACTCATAATACAACAAAGGGTATATGCATCATTAGCCTTCTGCAAAAACATTAATGCTACCTTAGCATGTTTAAACTTGACTTTTTTCAGTAATCCCACCAGGAACTTTCGCCTAGGTAATGAATAAAAAGGGCACAGCAAAACAAAATGAAGGGTATCCTGCGGAGACCTGTTGTCGCAGCCGCAGGTACCCTTACCCCATACCCCATCATAGCACCAGATGAGGCCACCAATTTTCCACAATGTTTATCCACTAAAGATCTAAACTTTAGACGCCCATCAAATAGTACACCTAAATAGGAAAAGGACTGCACCAGACAAATTTTGAGGGTTCCTATCTTATAAGAAAATTTCTTGTCTGGTCTGGCTCCCGCGAGCATAACATATGATTTGTCCATATCTGCCATCAAATCAAGTGAGGCCAAAAAACTCACAAATCCATCAATGAGCCTCTGTAACACCCGCGGTGTCCGGGCCAATAACACCGCGTTGTCCGCAGGACGAGAACTTGTCGGGTGCCTATTTGCGGGGAATCCACACCAAGGTTGCATAAATCTCTATCTAAATTATTAATATAAAGTGAAAACAAAAAAGGAGCTATAATGCAGCTCTGCCACACTCCACTAGTGCATGGAAATGGTGAGGTCTTGATTCCGTCTTGGTTAAAACGGAGGGACGCTGTTGTGTTCCAGTACAAAGCCTTTAGGATGTTAACTAAATCCTGGTCCACCCCTAAACCTTTCATCAGGGCCCATAGCTTCTCTCTGTTCACATGATCGAATGCCGTAGAGAGGTCCATGAATCCCAGGTAGACTGCTTCCTTGCTGGCTTGCTGGCTATGGTGTACTTAGCGACCAACAAGTAAAGATTCAGGCATTGGTCTGTGGTCGACCTTCCCTCCCTGAACCCATATTGCGTGTCCATTATTACCCGGTGGGTATATGCCCTTTCAGTCAGGCGATTTAAAACCACCCTACCCAGGACCTTTGCCGTGACATCAATCAAAGAGATCGGGCGATAGCAATTGGGGTCATCTCGGTTTCCCTTTTTGAAAATTGGAACTATGGTTGCCGAGGACGAAGAACGCGGCAGACCCGCCTCCACTGCTGTGTTGAAGACCCTCGTGAGGATGGTCGCCCACAGCTCTATTTTACTGAGGTATAGGTCAGGAGGAATTCCATCCGGGCCAGGCGCCTTATTTTTAGTTAGCCCCAGGATTGCACCTTCTACTTCAGCCAGGGTAATCTCTGGCCGTGCAGTCAGTTTTAACCTCTGCCCTTCATCATTGTTTATTTCTCCCGTGTTATTGTATACATTTCTGAAATGGGAGTGTCACTGCTCTGGCTAAATAGTGTTTAAAATTTGTGGGGCATTTGAGTCCTGGAAACATGGTTTATTTATTATTTTCCAGAACTCAGTCATGTCTCTTCTTTCCGCCGCCTCCCTTAGATCCGCCCAAGCTTGTATTTGAAGACTGGTTTTACGGGCTTTTAGTGCCTTCTTGTAGGTCAGCCTGCATTGAGCTATGTAAATACTATCTCTAGGGGTTATTTTTAGGCTAGATTTAAGATCTTTGTGTGCCTTTGAGCATTCTTTATCGAACCATCTAGGTTCAGGGGTCTTAGATATCCTAATCCTAGTGATCCTTAATAGTCCGTCAATGAGGTGCGCCATCTTTTCAAATGCAATTACTACTGCGGCCCCCTCAAAATTGGGGTCGAGGCATGTATTTAGAGGGTCTGCCCCTGTTATTATTACATTTTTGTAAAAATTACCCCATCTATTTTAGACCATCTAAGTCTTCTCCCTTGGTCTGATGTCTTCTCTGTTGCTCCTACCCCACATGATATGTTTTTAATGGTTGCACCTTTTAATTCTAGCACCAGGGGGTAATGATCGCTAAATATGCTACTTTCTATGTCCACCCTACTAACCCAGCTTTTGAGTATAGGTGACACCATAATGTAGTCAATGTACGACCGACATCCTCTGCCCTTGAAAGTAGGGTTGAGCTCCTCACCACTGCCCATTTCTATCAGGTCCATTGTATGGACCAAATTGTGGCCCTTTAGCACCTTATCTAGCTCCACCCCTTCCATAGAATGCGAGAAGTGTGGCCCTTTCTCCACTGTACACCGTGACCAATCCTTATTCAATGGCCTAAGGTTTACGCAAAGATGACAGTTAAAGTCCCCTACCAGGACTACAGATGGAGCTGCTGCCGATTTTGCTGTTGGCACCATCGTCAGCTGGGCGTTTAGGCGGGAATCCAGTTCTCTTATTGTGTTTCCTTTCCCATTTGCCCCCACCGCATTGTACCAATTAACCAGGATGATGTTTAACCCTTTTGAGCGGAAGCCCACTGCCATCATGTTCTGTGATGCCCAGTTGAGGTTGGACCAGACCCCTTGTATGAGAAGGTCTACATATATGATCAGCCCTCCAATAGCTCTCCCTGGGGCTGACCTGTGTGCACGGACTGAAAAACACTTAAACCCTTCCAGGGAGAAATGGTTACAATCAATCATCCAGGTCTCCTGCAGGCATATTACATGAAACCCGGCGATGTATTGCCTCCATTCCTGATCTTCATATTTGGCCGCAAGTCCTGCTACCTTCCAGGATAGTATTTTCAGACCATCCCGTCCAACTGTTCTTTTTATCCTGTCCCTGGGGGGATGAATAAGTGCGTTTTCTTCCATTATATTAATTTCATTAGGGTCAGCTGCCTTATTTATATTTATTAATTGGGTGCCTTAATCAATGCTATCTAGTCCCGTTGACTCGATCTCCCTTACAGTACATGGTTGGTTACTCTCTGCCATATTTGCCCCCTTACTTTCCCCTCACTGCGGTAACTCATTTTGAGATGTTTTAGTCAAAGGTGTCTTAATCTGTCCATGATTATTGTACCTAACTTGTATACGCCTAGGGTTTGTATCTATACCCAGTCAGTCTACTCCTTCTAGGGTGGACAGGGGATCGAATCTATTCTGGAGATCAATCCCGCCCTTATTCCGCATGCCTACATAGTGCGGTCTGCGGTTATGCCAAACTAAATTCCACTCCTTAGCTTTCAATCCGCCCATGGCTCTCCCCCGATTATAAACCCCTTTGGGATAAAAGAAACTAAGAGGCATGGATCTGATGTTACTAACCTCTGTGGTTGGACCCCAACTTAATATCTGATCCACCACCTGCATGTTTCTAAAGTTCACCACCACACAATCCCCTATGTCCTCCTTAGGTCTGGTTCCCACCCAATTCACCCGCCGAACCATTATTATTTCCCCCTGTTCCGTGCCCACCAGGGGCCTGCACTTATTTAACCAGAACATGGTTTTGTTTTTAAGTACGCCATAAGTTTCCACCTGTTCTGGCCTCAGCACTGGAACTCCTGTAAGGATAATTACATAGGGTGCTGCGTCCGAAGGTAAATTGAGTGTTACTGATGTGTTAGAATGCCCCTTAGTGATGGTATTCTCTGCAGGGCTATGGCTTACGGGGAGGTCGTGGATTGTCTGTAAACCATTGCTCGGTGTATGCCGTTTGACGCTCCCTGAGGTGCATCTCTACTGGCAGCGGGCAAAGTCGGAGGAACCGATATCGGGCCTTCTGGTTGTGTGTTCAGGGAAGTCAAGGGTTGTTGAATGGTGTTGCCTTTGCCATTTCCGGGTATATTTATAGGTGGTATTTCTAAGCTAGTAATAGTATCCTCCCTCAATTGATTTTTACCTGGGGCAGGATTACTGCCACCTGGCATCCCCTTTGTTTTAACCAAACTTACTACTTTATCCAATCTGCTAAGGATCAATTTAGTCTGATTGGCGATGCGTTGTTCTAGGTGGTTTTGTAAGTTGGTGATTATTTGGGCTACCCACATTGGGGGCTCTTGTGTGTTTGATACAGCCCCCCAGTAGGCCTTGTGTCTGTGGTGGGACTATCTAACTGGGCCTTATTCGGGGTGAGTTTCTTGCGCCTGCACTTATTCCTATTAGTTTTCTTAGCCTTGCTAGTTTGTGGTGTATCCCCCCTGGAGGTTATCTCCTGTACCAATGAAGTCCCATCTTGAGCACAAGGGATATCAAATGTCTCAAGATCAGATGAAGCTAGTAACAATGTTTGGTCTTCTGAGTCTAGCTCCAGGGTTAGTGAAACAGGTTGGGGAGTTAATAAGAGACTTCTCTCTGTTCGCTCAATCTCCGATGCTACTTTCCCTAATACTTGACGTAGCATTCTATCAATGGCAGTAGGTTTGTCCGGAATCGATGTAGGGATACCTTTAGATTTACTGCCATTAGAGGAGACTAGAGGGGTATCATTAGATAATTTTGATGACCTTGTTTGCACTGTGCTTGCCACGTCCATGTGGTAATCGTTTTTCTTTATAAATGGGGCTACAGAGTATTTCCAGAATTCACCAAACTTTGATGAGTAGATATCCAGGCAGTGGCACTTGCCCACTATTACTCCCAAGTGTCTCTAGTTCAAGGTGCCTCACACTATCACCCGTAAATCATATGGCATGGGATATGTCTTGTACTAACCCGAATCTTGGCCGAGAGTCTTTCCAGGCACTTCCTAGTCCACAGATGTTAAGGACCGGGCCCGTCCCATCCTTCTCCGTCCCTGGATGGCCACAGACGGCCCACCCTTGTCCCAGGCTTCTCCCGCACGCGGTCCCGCGTCGCGGGAGGAGCAGCGTCCTGTTGTGCACCTCAGGGCGCAAAAAGCAGCTGATGGGCGGTGTCCCGGTCCAGCAAGGGCTGCTGGATGTTGAAGTCCCGCTCTCCCCGCTCGGCGGCCGCGATGACCAGAGCGGCAGCCGGGGAGAGCAGCGGTGTCTGTGGGACCCAGGTGGGTTAGTGTGCAGCATTGGGTTTTGCCCCCAAAATTACATGGAGCTCCCGCTCCACCGAAGGAGCAGCGTCCTCTTGTGCACCTCCGGGCGCGAAAAGCAGCTGATGGACGGCGTCCCGGTCCAGCAAGGGCTGCTGGATGTTGAAGTCCAGCTCTCCCCGCTCAGTGGCTGCTATGACCAGAGCAGCAGCGGGGGAGAGCAGCGGTGTCTGTGGGACCCAGGTGGGTTAGTGTGCAGCGTTGGTTTTTGCCCCCAAGATTACACGGAGCTCCCCTGTCAGAATAGCAGGCCACAGTTGCACGAGTTGCAGAGTTGCCTGTGGCCACATGTGACGCACGTGACGTTGTGCTGCACACACTGCTGCGGGACTTCTTCCTGGCACTGGTGGTTCTCTTGTGCACCTAAAAGCAAAGGAAGCCAGAGGAACATGAGTTAAACACCCCAAAAAGAAATAGAACACACAAAAATCACCACAATCCAATGCCACCCATGCCCTCAATGATGTTTAAATTTAAGACATCCCGGAGAAACTGGAATAACTGTGATAATTCTTTATTGTTTGATTATTTAAAATCTTACAATATTTCCAATACAAAAACATAGTTTTAAAATACAGTAACAAAACAATTATATCCTAAAAATGTCTACAAAAAGTTATTTTAAAAACAATTTTTCTAAATCATTCTCCCAGTTTTGTAGATGCTATCTTTAGGAACTTTACAAAGGCAGTGTTCATGACTATATCATTTGAATGAAGACAGATTTTTAAAGCCTGCCTACATGTCCTTGTTCCACGCATATTAAAGTGAGGTTTCAGTAGTGCACATCTTTCATTTCGGAGTCCAGGGCAGATACATAGAAGGTGGACAATATTCTCTTCTGCTGTTGGTCTTTTTCCACGGCGGGGCATGACTGAGGCCTGGCAGTATTCCAAATCTTGCTCTTATGAGATATTGTTTTTTTTTTCAGACCAGGGTGTCTCCAGATATTCTTGTACTTTCTTTTTTTCGTATCCATTTATTACTGACCACGAATGCTTTCTTTTTGCCAACGTATCTTTGTCCTTTACTAGTGATAGGTGGTTTGTTGTTCGATTTACTATTTTTTTAAATGATCCATTGCTTATCATATTTATCCAGATTGGCATTAGTGCAAACTCTTCTATTGCCTCATTAAGGTATTTCCATGCAACCGATTTCGTGTTCTTATTTATTTCTTGCCAAAGTAATTGGGATAAATGATTATCATGGTCATTTTTAATCCTTAATAAATTAGCCTTTTCTTGCGAATTCTTGATTGTTTAAACCGAACTCCAGTCTAATTTGTGCCGGTGAAGCGTTATTTGGGAGATAGAAAAGCGTTTTATACGTTTTAGAAAGCATTTTATTTATCGTTTCCGCATCCATCCCCATTAATGCTTCACTACCATATGATATTGTTGGGAGCAATTTAGCCCCTATAATTTTCAAAAGCGGTGGATGGGTCAGATTTCGGAGCGATTTCTGTGCTATCTTAAATGCTGCAGTAAGTGAATTAGCTTTTCTTTGTATATCCAGTTTTTGTGATTGAAAATTTCCTTTTTGGTCAAATAGTACACCCAAATACTTGTATACTTCTATATGTTCCAGTTGGGTGTTTTCCATATAACATTTATTTTTTTTTGTCTTAGTTTTATATTCCTCGTGATCACCATGATTTTTGTTTTGGTTTCATTTATTATCATTCCATTTTCTTGAGCATACAAAGCTATTCTGTTAATTAGGCGTTGAAGACCGATTTTAGTATGACTTAAAAGGATGGCGTCATCTGCATTCATTAAGTTAGAGATATGTTTGTCCCCTAGCTTCGGAGGATGTGCGTTGAGCTCATCCAAGTTCCCTGATAGATCTCCAAGGAATAAATTAAAGAGGAGAGGGGCCAACACACATCCCTGCTTTAGCCCGTCTATTGCTAGAAGCTCCTTTGTTAGTGATCGGCCGTCCCCCATTCTTACTCTTACCCAAGTTTTACTGTGTAGTAATTGAATCAGTTTCAATAGTTCATTTGGAATGTTTTTTTCAAAAAGCTTTTTTCAAAATAAGTTCCTTTGCACACAATCAAAAGCAGATTTAAAATCTACAAAGCATAGATACAGGGGCTGTTTTAGTCTGAGTGACTTTTCAATTATTAGTGTTAGTGCCATAATGTTTGTCATTGTTCCAAGCCCCTTAATAAAACCAGTTTGATTGAATGGCAAGATCTTATTTTCTGATGCCCATTCATTTTATTTGATCAGTAAAATTCCAGCAAACAGTTTAGCATCCGTGTCTTGTAGGGTGATGAGTCTATAGTTCTCCGCAAGCGCCTAATTACCTTTCTTGAATATGGGGGAGATTAAAGATCCTCGCCAGGACTCCGGGATGTTACCTGTCTCTATAACTTCTTTAAATACTATTTCCAAGTAAATCGACCAAAAGTCAGGGTTTTCTTTAAAAAGGGCAAACGGTATCCCATTGGGGCCGGGTGCCCCATCTTTCTGCTTCCCTATTAATTTTACAAGTTGTTCTTTTGAGATTACAATTTGTTCTTGCATTTCGTCAGTGTCTTTTTTTGAGCTATGCTGTAGTTTGTAATGATTTTTATAGCTCCATTACTGTGTAGATGCTTTCCAAGATAGGTAACCCACTCTTGCTCAGTTAGAGTTGATGAAACTTCCAATTTGTTCGGCCGTACTAATTTATTTATAATTTTCCAAAATTCTCTTGCATTTGCTTGTTTGCTTGCATGGAATATTTTAGTCCACATTTCCTGGTTAGCTTGGTATTTCGGGTTCCATATTAGCTTTTTCAGGTGTTGATTTAATGCTTTTAGATTGTTCAACATTTCGTCATTAATAGCTGTGGTGCTAATTTGTCTCCTTATTCTGTTCCGAGCTCTTTTTAACTTAGTTATTGTGTATGGAAGATTCATATATGAGTTGTCTCCTTCTTTCCTTTTTACCATTCTTTTGTTGGGGTTAACCCAGATTTGTGGTTTTACTAGTTTCTTAGTGAATTCCTCCCACTGCTCAACTGCTGTTTCCGTCGTATTTTCAGAAAAGCAGCTCTTTATAATGTTCTCAACTTTTTCATTCATACTATTCTTATTCAGATTGGTCCAAATTAGTTTTTTATAATTTATTGTTCCAATGTGCCCCGGCACAGTATGATATGGTTGGTAAATATTATATCTAATGTTGGTAGTTATTAACTGCTGGCAGTGGTCACTATCTCCAACTTTACCCTATAGGAATTTATGTTTTGAAATATATTCAGTGAGACCATTGTATAATCAATCCTAGTACTCGCAGTGTGTGCAACATACGTGAATGCAGGGGGTATATCCTCTTTAAATCGGCCATTAAGGACTCATAATCCCAACGCTACTATATCCTTAATGAATGTTGTACCAATTTGATTTCCTGCCTATTGTACCATGACGTCTTGGTGATCCTGGTGTGGAATTGACCACTGAAGGTCTTGTGATTGTGCTACATCATCCCTTAGGAACGGTGTTAGTAAATTAATGTTAAAATCTCCAGTCATCACATAGTCCACTAATGGGTTTTCTAGCATTTGTTCCAATAGGATGGTGTTAAGGGTTGCACATGTAGATATTCTACTTGTTTTTGTTGGATGGATATATACCTTCATCATAATTAAAAACCTATCTTTTTGGTCTGCATTTTTATATTTCAATCTAACTACAAGAATGTTATTACTATGCGATACTAGTTGCTCATGCTCAGCTTGTACGTCACAGGAGATGAAAGTTGCTAACCCTCCACTCAGACGTCCATATCTATGAATTTTACTTGCATTTTCATAGTATCCTACATAGCCTTCCAAAATAAAAGGATGTTCTTCCCAGGTTTCCTGAAGAAATAAAATGTGACATAGTAAAGGGATAGACTTTATTTGTGTATTGGAAAGCTTTGACTCTACTCCATTTATATTCCATGAACACAATCTCAACCCTGTTACTTTTGATTGTGGGGTTGCAGTGTAGTTATTTCATTGTTCTATATTGCTATGCAGAGCCTGTGCAATCCATTTTTCATTTATTCCTGTAGGTGTTTCTATTGTGGTAGGTGGTGAAACCACTTTCAAAGTGCTAGTGGATCTCCCCCGGGCATTCCTTAACACTGTTCCTTTTTGTTTACTATATTTTTCTGTTTGGAGCAGATTTATTTCATTGATAAATGGAGTAGGATACACTTTCGGCGCCTGCTTTGTGATATATATTCCCCAGGCCTTAAATGTTGAAAACTCCTTTATTATTTGCTCTTCAATTGATGTTGATTTGAGTGTTACCAGAGTCAATTCTTGGGAATTATTTTTATCGGCAATGAATTCAATAGAAGTAATATCATCGTTCCTAATGTTGTTTAATGGTGGAATTGATTTGAATAACCTGAGGATGTTCCCTCTATTCAATATGTCATATCTACCTCTGGATTCATATTCAGGCTTAAATATGAGCTGTGTTTGTTCAACTGACAGTTTGTTTTCTTTTTACGAAGTTGTTGTGTGATTTGTTTTATATCTTATTTGATTTTCTCCTTCCTGTTTTTCAATTGTCAATTGATCCCAGTACGGAGATTTGGTTTTAGGCTCTACTGTTCTTTCTATACACAATCTTGCTACATCATTTTTATTGACTTTCAAACTTGTTTCTGCCTTCACATTATGATGCTGATATAGTTGCTCATTCGGTTTTATTGTTATTTTTAATGGCGTACTGTCAATTATTCCATTGTTTTGATCGTATTTTAAGTTATCCTCCTGGATTAAATCTTCTTCCCTTATTATCTGACTTGTGATCCGTGGTGGATTAATTGTAGTCATTTGGTTCTTTTTAATCACTTCATGCTGTTTTTTAGCCTCTTTGTTCAATGCTTGTTCGCGTAATGGTTGCTGTACAAATATTGGGAATACTTTTTTTTGCTCGTTTTTAGTTGTTGAAGGAATTTTCTTTTCAATTGATTTTTCACGTTGTATTCTATTATTTTTTGTTGTATCATCAGTTTTTGTTGATTCGGCTTATGATTTTTCCTTGCTTTACGTATTTTTTTCCTTTGCCGTTTTGACATGATGTAATTGGTTGTATCCTGCTCTTTGTAAACTTGATTGACCTTTGTTATTATACTGGTTGCGTCCTCATGTGTTTCATCCCTTAAATGGGTTTCTATTGACAAGTCTCTTTCATCATGTACATTTTCTTTTTCCTGGGACTTCCTTGATATTACCAATTATTTTTTATCCATTGTTAGCGTGATGTTTTTTTCCTCCTTTTTTATTGTTTTTGTCTTCTCCCACTTATTTTTGTTTGTGTTCACTTCCTGGCCAATTTATTTTTTTAGAGCTCTTTTTGTGTCTTCTATTATAGTATGGAAAACATCAGGTATCGCTTCAAGCTTATCCATAAGAGGGGTGCAAATACATTCAATGTCCGTATTTTGCTTATCATTTTGGACTCTGATTATCAGATTATTGAGCTGTGCGAGTTTGTTATCTATCCCTGTAACCGCATTTGCCATCATTGTGAGTAGGTCAATCTGAATGTCCATCTTATTCGACTAGTATTTTAACGCCTCTAGAGTTAGCGTCGATGTTTGATAGAATATGTCCCAATTTACTCCAACATCTGGGATTTTTGGATCTTTTAAATCACTTTCAGTTGGGAATCCGTTTATTTGACCTGTCAAGAAAGCGCAATCTGATGTAGGGAAGGTGTTTGCTTGTGAGAGCACATCCTCAATTGGAGTTTTTTTCATAATTTCCACATTTACTTCTATGGGAATTGGTACTCGGTTTATTTCCATCATACTGTTTTTAGTAGGTACACCTTGTATATCCTGTATGTCCTGCAATTCTAAATCCTCTAGTTCGATTGGTTTGTCATTTTTTTTTATCAGGGTAGATAGTTACATTTGAGATATCCTGGTCTGTAATTTGGAATTCGTGGTCCTCCCTTAGTATTTTACCATCTCCGTTTTGTGGAGTACTTTGGATCGCTTGTTTATTGTATTTTTCCATACACGTCGGCTTTATTGGAGTTTGAAGTTTATCTTTTTCCCTATCCGTATGCATGGTGATGAGAGCTCCCGCTGGATCTTTCATAAACTCAAACTTATCCGGAATTTTTCCTGATTTTACAAACATTCTGGCTATTGGGGAAATTAGAGTTTGATTTGCTCCTGCCGTATTTGCTTTCACCTTTGGCTGTTGAGTTCTCTTAATACGTCTGACAGTTGTTCCTGTATTTCTCACTTTGCCAGAGCGCATTATTCCTTGTGTCTTTCCTATAACCCCGTACACCCACTAGTGTTCACCCTCCCAAGCCCGCCTGCCCTATAAATGATGGACAGCTGCCTCGGGGAGGGGGCAATGACAAGTGCGGGGAGGAAAGCTAAGAACTGTATGAGTTTAACCCGGATCCTCAGCGAGACAATGGGGACAATGGTGACCCTTTATGTTCGACTTCACTCGACCTCGCTCACCCAGACCGGCACACTTCACCCCCCTGCTCTCCAATTGTCCAAGCTATCCAGGCTGTCTAAGTTTTCACAGGTCTTTCACAGGTCTTTCCCGAGTATTTTCCAAAGCCTTTCACCCCACCTACAACACCACAGTTCACAATACTCAGTACACAGTACACAATATACAGGTCACCATCACCCCCAATTGTACTTACTGTGACCCCTGAGTTGTGTCTGCTGAGGGGTAGCACCAGGAAAAAGGTAGTAAGCTCACAGGCACACTGGCTCACTCGCCACAATTGCAGTAAATTGCTGTTGTTTTACTGTTGTTTTTTTCCTTTTTTTCCGTTTTTCCCAGTAGGACTCAGCAAGTAGGAGAACTTGCAAGTAGGAGGAATACTTCGACCTCCACACTCCTTAACATGCCCCCATTAGGAGCTATTAAGTAGTTTCATGTTTCCTGTTTTATATGTTCATCCCCCTTTGTGGTGTCCTTTTCCGTCGTCCTCCCGTCGTCTTTTTGGTCCTTTTGAGGTGTGATCACCCAAAACAGCACTCGGAGCACCCAGGTTATCAGGGCACGCGCCCAACCCGAATTTTTCTGACAACCAGCAGCCTGCACTGCCGTCTGCCGTCCGCTCACCAGCTCTGCTTGCTCCGCTCGCTGGAAGCCGCGGAGCTGCAGAGCTGCGGAACCACACCCGTCACGATGCTCACAAGCTCCCTCTAGCGCTCGCTTAATTAGAATTCAGCATCTGTTTATGTAATATGAGTCCAGTAACGAAGGTAGAGATGTGTTTTTCTTTTTTTTCACACAACGACAGGCGACAGGTAAGAGAAACTGGAATAAAATTACCACTGACCAGCTCTTCACATCGCTTCTCCAAAACCCCCCTGCAAAATCATCGGACCCAAACCAAGCAGCCACCAACCTCACACAATGGATCACCCACAGCGCTGACGAATTAGCACCCTTGAAAAACTATCAAATGAAGCAAGGCAGCAAAAAAGCCCCCTGCTTTAATGATGACCTTAAGAAATCCAAGAAGATCTGTCGCACCCTCGAGAAAGCCTGTCGAAAAAACCCAACCACTGACAACCTGGCCACTTTCAAGAACGCCACCCGCAAACACCACCAATTGATCCGATCCACCAAGAAATCAACATTCAAGGATCGACTGGACAACAACGCCCACAACAGCAAAGAACTATTCAACATCGTCAAAGAGTTTACCAACCCCACCGCCGGCACCAACGACATTAATCCATCCCAAGACCTCTGCGACTCTCTGGCCTCGTTCTTCCACAACAAAATCGCTGACATGCATAACAGCTTTGGAGACCAGCCCACCCAACCTACCTCCGAACTAAAATCCCCCTCCAACAACCTTTACGCCTGAAACCCGATCAAAACTGAAGACACCATCCGCCTGATGAACACCATTCACTCAGGATCGCCAACCGACCTATATCCCCACCACATTTTCAACAAAGCAGACTACATTATCGCACCCCATCTTCGAGACGTCATCAACTGCTCCCTTCCCGGAAAGCTGGAAACACGCCGAACTCAGCGCCCTCTTGAAGAAACCTACAGCAGACCCCACTGAACTTAAGAACTACCGCCCCATTTCGCTCCTCCCATTCCCTGCCAAAGTCTTAGAGAAAGCCGTCAACAGTCAACTCACCGCCTTCCTCGAATCCAACAAATCCCTCGACCCTTCACAGTCCGGCTTCCAAGCAAAACACAGCACCGAGACCGCCCTCATCACTGCAACAGATGACATTCGAACTCTACTGGACAACGGAGAAACTGCTGCCCTCATCCTACTCGACCTCTCCGCATTCTTCGACACAGTCTGTCATAACACCCTTATACAACGCCTCAGCAACGTCGGAATACAAAGAAAAGAAAGAAAGCATTGGACTGGATAATCTCGTTCCTCGCCGGAAGAACCCAGAGAGTCCGCCTCCCCCCTTTTAGATCAGAGGCCACCGAAGTCATCTGCGGCGTACCCCAAGGATCTTCACTCAGTCCCACCCTCTTCAACGTATACATGAGCCCCCTCGCATCCATTGCGCGCCAACACAACCTCAACATTATCTCCTACGCAGACGACACCCAGCTGATCCTATCCCTCACCAAAGACCCAAACACCGCCAAAACCAACCTACACGAAGGGATGAAAGAAGTAGCCGAGTGGATGAAGGACAGCCATTTAAAACTTAACTCGGACAAAACGGAAGTCCTCCTCTTAGGATCATCCCCCTCCGCCTGGGACGACTCATGGTGGCCACCGTCCCTGGGCAGCGCACCCAAACCGACGGACCACGCACGTAACCTGGGCTTCATGTTGGACTCCTCCCTCTCGATGACCAGACAAGTCAACGCCGTCTCATCATCATGCTTCAACATCCTACGTATGCTCAACAAAATTTTCTGTTGGATCCCCACCGAAACTAGAAAGACGGTCACCCATGCACTGGTCACAAGCCGACTAGACTACGGAAACACCCTTTACGCAGGAACCACATCCAAACTACTGAAAAAACTCCAACGCATCCAAAACGCCTCAGCCAGACTCATCCTAGACATCCCCCGACAAGCTCACATTTTCTGTCACTTGAAAGACCTCCACTGGCTCCCCATCAACAAAAGAATAACGTTCCGCCTCCTCACCCACGCACACAAAGCCCTCTACAACCTAGGACCCGAATACCTCAACAAGCGCCTGTCCTTCTACACCCTCACTCGCCATCTTCGTTCATCCAATCAAGCCCTTGCCGCAATTCCACGCATCAAAAGATCCACCATGGGAGGAAGATCCTTCTCCTACTTAGCGGCCAAGACCTGGAACTCCCTCCCCACCCACCTCCGCTTCACACAGAACCACCTCTCCTTCAGAAAACAACTAAAAACTTGGATATTTGATAAGTAAAGCTCCCTCCCTCCCTCAAGCGCCTTGAGACCCTCTGGGTGAGTAGTGCGCTATACAAATTTAAACTTGACTTGACTTGGTCCATGCACCACTCACTACCCCTGGGCATAATGGATGAAAGCAAGGCAGACTGGGTACAGGCCTGAGCACACTGCCTGGCTTCAAAATGGCCCCTTGACACCCACCACATGGCCAGGCCCTGCCTGGATCAGGCTTCAAAATGGCCCCCACCCACATGGCCAGGCCCCAACAACACCCCAAAAAGTTGAAAAACACACAAAAATCACCACAATCGAATGCCATACATGCCCTCAAGGATGTTTAAATTCAGGACACCCCACAGAAAGACTTGGTTGATGGACCACTGAGTACCCCTGGGCATAATGGATGAAAGCAAGGCAAACTGGGTGCCAGCCTGAGCACACTGCCTGGCTTCAAAATGGCTCTTTGACCCCCACCACATGACCAGGCCCTGCCTGGACCAGGCCTCAAAATGGCCCCCACCCACATGGCCATGCCCCAACAACACCCCAAAAAGTAAAAAAACACACAAAAATCACCACAATCCAATGCCATCCATGCCCTCAATTATGTTTAAATTCAAGACACCCCACAGAAAGACTTGGTGCATGCACCACTCACTACCCCTGGGCCTACTGGCTAGTGAGGCTTTACAGGCACCCCAAAATAAAAAAAAAATCCACATATAACACTGAGCTAAAATTCCATGACATACATGAGATTTAAGTAAATAAAAAACTCACAGAAACAGTTCTATCATGCACCAATGACTAACCCTAGGCCTACTGGGTACTGTGGCTACCCACAATATATATTTTCTAAAGTTGTGAAAAAGTTTTAAAATTGTAGTTGCAGCAACTGCAATGCCCCAAACAAACAACACCAACTTACTTGTAAAATCTCAAATCCAAAAGTGATCCAAACTCCAAAGTCCCAAAAGTCCT
The DNA here is from genome assembly GCF_964263255.1 of Lissotriton vulgaris. NCBI lineage: Eukaryota > Metazoa > Chordata > Amphibia > Caudata > Salamandridae > Lissotriton > Lissotriton vulgaris. The sequence goes on along the minus strand of NC_141689.1, from coordinate 1,289,738,732 downwards.
CAAATACAAATATCCAGCAGTAGCCAAAAAAAGTAATCCTTCCAGCCCCAGATCCAACTCAAAAGTGACCAGGGCATGGAAAAAGCACTGGGAGGAGCCTGTTGGACAGGAACAGGAAGATGGAGACTCCGGGGCACTTCCTTCCTCCCACCCCCCCCCCAAAATGGACTCCTTGCACAAAAAAGTGCAGCCAAATGTCAATCTGAGGAGTTATTCTGATCAAAATCATCATTTTCAGAAGGTTTATGCTGCCTGCGGTGGATTTCTTGTGCAGAATTGCAATTTTTTCAATTTCGGGAAAGCGAGCTGTTTAAATCTCCCGTCGGAATTCAGCTGCGCGACTCATCTACGTGTTTGCAGTTGTTTACTCCAGTGATGCGTGATCGCGGGCCCTTATGACGTACTCGCATTGTCAAACTCTCGCTGTGCAAGATGGCGGGCCGCGATGACGTAATCACGGCCGAAAAAAACTCTTGCGTGATCACGCAGCAAGATCTCTTAAGAACTGTACTAATCACCTAAGGGGGTACTTAAACGTATGTATGAGTTTAAAATGTGTTGTCTTTTGAAATGCCCTAATCTTGTTTTATATGCTTTCTTTCCTGTTTTTCTCCTTGCCTCTGTACTATTATATGTTTTGGCAAATGGTACCCACAGTGTGGGCTGTACTAAAAAGTTATCTATGAACTTTTTTTTAAAAAAAGGCATGCATTGTTTGTCCTGAAGATGAACTCTGAATTTATATAGGGTTCAAAACATCGTCGACCTATTCACACTATATGCACATTTATCATGCAAATGTTCGCAAGCAATAGTGTGTTATTTGTACTGTCTGATTGTGAATTATGATACACAGACTACCTCAATTGCCTGGATTTCCTTGTTTGTCTTTCCCTTGAGTGTGTTAGTTGTGCATCGGCTGGTGTCCTGCTTGTATCACACCACAATTACCTTGAAATCCCCTTATGAAAAATTAAATACTGTCCGGCTGGACAATAAATATAGTTTCTATTTAGTCTGTATGTATCCTTTGTGAATAATTTATTTGTCTAGGGACCATTGTCCTTTAAAAAAATGTAACTACCCAAGGTCCCTAGCCTATCGCTTCCTTGGGTTCCCTTGTGTAATAGAAATGGCAAGATCCAAAATGGCGCAGCACATGCAAACGGGGAGAAAAACAACTCGGCGAACACAGAATCACGGTAAGTCAACGCCGCAAGCGTGATATTTTATTTTTTAAGCGCGACCAAGAAAATAAATCCGCCAGTTTGCGAATTTACGGATTTTTGGGCAAATTCGCGGGATTCGTAGACCGCAAAATTGACAAAAATCCGCAAATTCCGCGAACAGAACGGATTTTGCCCCCACGGTTAGTCGCAACCTATGTTCAGCATGGTGCTGCGTGATGTTCTGTCCGCTATGATGATCTACAAGGACACATATATTCATTTACCTAGGGGGCATGATTTGGCAGGTTTTAAGGGTGATTTTTCTGCCCCTGGATACATCCCCAATGTTGTTGGTGCCATTGATTGCACACATGTTGGGCTGGTTCCAACACAGGCACGTGAGCACATCTACAGGAATCATACACATTTCCAATCCATAAATGTGCAAGTGGTGTGCCAGGCGGATGTGATCATCTTGCACGTGTGTGCCAAATTTCCAGGCTCGGCCCATGACTCATGCATCATTCGTAACAGCATTGTACCACAGCTGATGGCTAAACTGCTACCTGAACGTGCATGGATTGTGGGTGAGTATGCAGAGTCAATTAGCATGCTGTGTGTGTGACATGCTGTCCTCTGCCACAGTATCACTGCAAAGTTTCTCTATGCTTCTCACACCTAGGTGACTCTGCATATTCCAACCGACCTTGGTTGCTGATCTCACTGCAAAATCCCAGGACATAAGCTGAAGGTCGCTACAATGATGCCCATGGGAGGACACTTCATGTGGTGGAGCATACTTTTGGTCTCCTGAAGTCACGATTTCGCTGCCTGGATAAGACTGAAGGTGCATTGATGTACTCGCCCAGGAAGGGGTGTCAGATTGTAGTTGCATGCTGCATGCTCCACAACCAGGCAATTCAAAAGGAGATCCCCTTGCTCTTGGATGCTTATAAGCAGCCAAGGCCTCAGCCTGCAGACCAGCCTGTGTCCATTGATGAAGATAGCGGAGAGGAGGAAGGTGTCAACCTGCATCATCAGCTCATCACCCACTACTTCACTTGAAGGTGAGTGATGTTTTACAATGGACCAATTGTCTGATAAGGTCACTGTTGTTGGCAAGGCATATGTGAGCTTTGTGACTGCAGCCGGTTGTTGACTCAGCGCTGGCTGACAATTTTTCCGGAACAGGGAATTTTGGCACATCTACAGAATGTGTATGTTGGCACTGTTACTCATTATGATGTGTGTATGATTGAGTAGCTTTATGTTAGGGGTTGTGTGATGTCTGTGATGCCAACCCCTGACTACAGAATCTTGTTCTGTTGTGTTTTCCCAGGACCCTTCAGCCTCTCCTTGACTACATACATTCCATGCTCCTGGTACATTGTAATCATGGTGAATACTGCACATCCTGGAATAAATGCGGAGCAGAAATGACGACATTTGTGTAAGGAGTATTTATTTACAATGGTGACATGTAAGGTGGTAATCATTCACATTGAGGTTATTGGTGAAGCAGTGAGTTGACGGTTATGGTAAATGAGAGAATCTAGTAGTCACCACATTGATATGGTGACCCAGTCTAACAGACAGATGCCACTCACAAGGCAGTGTGGGTAAGGACAGTCCAAAAGGTCAAAGCAGTATTGAAGAGGGTTGCATTATGCATTATGTCGATTACCAAGATGGCCGCCGGGTAGGAGCCCTCGGTGAGAGCTCCAGTGCTGGGGATCCCATTTTTTGGACTTTATTCCCGTTAGCCCTGAGCTGCAACGTCTTGAGCAAAGCTGAAAAAAAGTAACTAGAACGAGTAATTGGATTTGCTACCTTATCCGAAGAAAGCTGTAGATGATCCCCGACCTGAGGCTGAGACTCGCAGGAGAAGTCCGAGTCACTCCCGCCTTCCTCCTCGGACCCTGGGCTCCCCGCTGACAAGTTGGCGGAACCCGATAAGGATACGACTGCCTAGAGATCGCTACGGATGACTGGGTGGATTGGTGCTGCCCGCTCGTGATTCCTGCCGGTACACCTGATGTCCCGTGCGCGCTGGGAACTGTGCATCCTGACCTGCCCGCGGAGCTCTGCGCCTGGCTGGCAGCTCCGGGACTGATTCCTGCGCACGACATCAGAGGGAGCAGGCGCCCCGTGGGCTTGGAGGCAGAGGAGGAAATGAGAGGCATGGCGGTCTAGCCGAGCCGGATGACTGGCTGGAATGGTGCTGCCCGCCTGTGATTGCTGCCGGGACCCCCAGTGTCCCGCTCGCGCTGGGACCTGTGCACCCGGTCCCGCCCGCTGAGCTCTGTGCCGGGCTGGCAGCTCCGGGGCTGAATCCTGCACACAACATCAGAGGGAGCAGGCGCCCTGTGGGCTTGTAAGCAGAGGAGGAGGTGAGAGGCATGGCGGTCTAGCCGAGCGCGGAAGAGTGAGGACGTCCCAGCGCTTGCTGGCAGTTGGCACGTGTGGCTAGGGTGAGCACGGTGTCTCCCCCCCACCCGGGTGTGCACTCACTGGTTCTTACTACACCGGAGGCTGGATGTGACCCAAGCTATGGTAAAGATTGTGATTTCACCATAGAAGCACGAAGTCTAGCCTCAACTGCCCAACTGCCCATCCAGCTGCCAAACCTGCTAGAAGCCGAAGCACACGATAACGGTGTACATTCTGTCTAAAGCCTCGATGTCTGCAAAACTTCTGACTAAAGCCCCGATCTCTGCAAAGCTTCAACAATAATTTCTGCGTACTTTTTGAGCTGAAATCGCAACTAAGGTATTTACTGCACCCTATCAGCTTGTACTCATTTTAAACCTCCTTTGTTCAAAATGGCGGGGGTCTTAAGCTGAAGCAATAAATCCCCCCTGTACATACAGGTGCCCACGAGGCTCCTCAACAACTCCAGATAAGACTCCCTTCCAACAAGCTAGAAATGGGGCTTGCATGAATGGGAATCGAAACTGCTCCTCCCTGCTCTCAAAGCAACAGTAACAAACAGAGGACTACTCTCTCTATCTCACCCATTTGGCGGCCATCTTTGACTAGTCTCTCTCCTGGGCGGCCATCCTGGATTAGTCGTTTTCATTTTCATTATCTGAACATACACTAAGAACGTATCTTTTTAGATTAATCTCAAATACTGAGTACTTTGCGCAGCTCTGTATCTACACCTTCATATGCCAGAATGTTTGCCTTTTATTGCAGTATTATATTCCTACTGGCATATGGTGCCAGAATGTTTGCCTTTTATTGCAGTATTATTCTCCTACTTGTATTTTGTACATTCGTGTAAGCTATACTCAGTTCACTTTACTGCACAGATTGCTACCTCTTATATTTTGAGTTGCTCACTAATGTCACTTTTTGATTGTTGAGTTATGTAGCTGATGGTTTGCATTTGTATTCAGCAAGCCAGGAACAGGGCCGGCTCGAACTATTCCCCCAATTGTACTCTGCACTACTCTACACATTTCTGCAACCTGCACCCATTTCTCACTTTTATCTCCTGTAATTCACCGACTGCTACCCCATATAGTGTAGGTTTATATTTTATTTTATCAAAACTTCTCCTCCAAGTATACTCTGCACCACTTTGCACAATGCTGCAACCTGCACCCACTTATCACTTTTCTCTCATGTAATTTACGGACTGCTAACTCATAAGTGTCTGCCTATTTTTGCAGTCTGCTACCTCAACTTGTATCTTGTACCTTGCTACCTACAATTAGTTTGTGTATTTAAACACTCGTGTGACCAAGTGCCTGCATTGTAGTGTAACATTATACCTCTATATGTATTGTGTATATTTTCGTTTTTTGTAAACTTGCACATTTCTCACTTTTCTTCACTGTCAATGTACCGAGCGCTACCTCAAATTGTTCTGGCGAATAACTTGTATTGATATTGCTCGATATGCACCGTTTGACGCCATTTATATTTTTATATTTTTCTATATTTCGTTACATTGTGTAAGCTGTACCGACTGCTACCTCATATTTCTTCTTTCATTAGTGTACACTGTGTAAGCTACACCCATTCACACTGTTTATTTTTGGTTGGCACAGATTGCTACCTCCTTATCTTGAGTATTTTGACTATCTTGTTACTCACTAGTGGCATTCGTGTACCACGTAATTTACTGTCGGCATAGTGCTTTTCTCAGATTGCTACCCCTATATGTTGGCTATTTTTGTTACTCACTAAGGTCACTTGTGTACCATGTAACCTACTGTCTGCATTGTTCTTTGCGCACGTGTCACACTATCATCTACCCTCCCACACCTTTACCGCCACACTCACCTACACATATACCGCCATCCCAGCATGGAGCCCATCGGCCAGCACACATATAAAATCAACTACCCATCCGCACTCACCAAAAAAGCCGCTAAACGCTTTAAACACAACTTCCTGAGGTCTCACCCTGAAATCCCATTTGTCGACACCTACTTCTCACCAGTCAATGGATCCCTTAACATCGATATCATCTTCCACACCTCTCGCAGAGCTCAATGGAGAGAAACGTTCCTCGCCCTACTCACTGTCACCACCACCAGGAAATCCGCTCACTGCTTAACTCTCTCCATCACACCTTCCCAACTCTTCCTAGGCAGAACCACCATTACTATCTACAATAACGGGATTGTCCTAATTCAATCCACAGACAGGAACCTGGAACTACTAGACAACCTGTTCCCCACTTTCAAAGAGAACCTTTCCAACCATCGGACCTCCACTCACATCCCCTCCAGTATTATCACCCCAGACCTCACAGCCCCCACCGACAACTCTTCTTACCTGGCTCAGCACCAGAACGACATGCACCTCACCTCCTCCCCCAACACACCAGTCACTCACCCACCTGCTGCAACCACCCCACACTCCGCAATCACAGACATAAATAACCTCCCATCACACACCAACCGACCCCACACTCCCACCCCGGTGACCCCCTCTCATAATACCCCCACCCATCCTCTCCCCCCTGACACCATAGACCCCGCCCACAACCCCTCTAACCTAGTTCAGCACCAGATCGACACACATAGCGACAAATCCCACACCCTGTCCCCCCCTCTCTCAGCCCCCACTTCCACACGCTAACTAAGCATGCAGAGCACACCACATCTACTATCTTAACTCCCCAGTCCCACGACAGGACCACCTCCAACCTCAACTCCCCCCCCACTCTCAGCCCTCACTTCCCTTCAGGCTCCCCTTTCACCACCATCATACACTCCACTTCCACCCCACCCTCTCCCCCTGCCATGAATCCCCGTCTCCACGCCTCCAACCTCCTCCATACTTCATCCACTCCCATCGCCCCCTTACCCTCTCTCCCTAACACCAACCCGCACGACTACATCCGGAGCCCTGCATGAACACTAACCCTCCCTCCCACCGGCACGCTAAGCCCCAGGTCATCCACCCAACCATGACGTCCACCCCCAGCACTAATACTCACCCCACGCTAGACAAGATTATGTCCTTCCTCCTACAACTCAAAGAAGAAATTCACACCATCAAGGAAGACATGCACACCATCAAAGAGCTGCTCACCACACCCCCTAGACTCGCCTCACTCACCACCACCCCCCTCTCAACCTGCTACCCTCCCGTCCCGACGACGCTCCTAAGCCACGTCCCTCACACCGGACTGCGATCCATGCCCACAATCGCAACAAGCACAACCGCCGCACTCACTGGACCGCGATCCCCGCCCACAATCGCAACAACCGCCCCCTTCGTACATGCAACCCTCTCTCGGACCTCGACACCCTCTCCCTCCTCCGCTCCTACGACCAAGCTCCCCTAAACATCACAACTGCTTCGCAGCTCCCCATCCCCACAATACACTCAAATCCCCGTAGATCCTCCACTCTTAACAACAGAATATCCGTCCCAAATAACCTTAGAAAAGTCCCCCTCTCTCTAGTACCCTCTTCCTCTTCAGACACACCCCGTCTCAAATGCACTCTCCTAAACTGCAGATCGGCTTCTAAACACTCCTCCGCCATCGCTGATCTCATCCTAAGATTGGACCTTGACCTAATCATCCTGACTGAAACCTGGTTAACCGAATCCTCTACACCTATAATGGACATTCTGGTCCCCCCTAACTACCACATCATTAGGCTTGACAGGTCTGGCAAGATAGGTGGCGGAATCGCATGCATATACAGGAACAGTCTTTCTGTACTGACAGTTTCCGTGCCGTCCCTACCCTCCCCAACTTCCTACGAATACATCTGCCTCGATATCATCAGTGATGGCAAACCGATATGCTCTCTCCATGGCATTTACCACCCTCCCAGAGACCACCTCATCTTCGCCCAACAAATGATGGACCTGATTTCAACCAACGCAGGACGACAGCTCACCCAAATATACCTGGGTGACTTCAACCTCCATTGGAACGACCTTAACGATGCGGTGGTAAATAGTCTTAAAAGCTTCCTCAGCGCACTGGACCTCACACAATTATGCAACAGCCCGACCCACGAGAAAGGCTCTATCCTCGACCTTATCATCGCCAAAGAGGGCGCTACTCAACTTGAGACTATTCAACCCTGTGACTGGTCAGACCATCATATTGTTACATTTCACATCAATGAAAAAGTCAAACTCAACTCGGTTCAACCCACCAGACCTAAAGTCTGGAAAAGAGACCTGAAAAAACTCAACCCATTATCCTTACCCCCGAACAGTCGCGACCTCCTACTCCCCCCGGCTGGCGTTACAGATGTCCAATCCCTGACTGACCACTATCTGAGCGCCGTGACCTCAATAATTAATGAGGCTGCTCCCATGCAGCTAAAAAGAGTCTCCGCTAAAATCTCCAACCCAAGGTACGACGGGAGTCTCAATGAAGATAGACGAGCCATGAGATTGGCAGAGCGCACCTGGAGGTCAGCTCCCTCTGCACTACACCTGAAAACCCTGAAGAAAAAGAGAAACGCCTACTTCAGGAAAATAAAGCGCTCAAAAGCAAACTTCTTCAGCCTCCAGCTCGACCAAGCAAAAAATCGCCCTAGAAAACTCTTTGAGTTAATCAGAACACAAGCCAAGGAACAGCCCCAACCTCTCAGTACCTTGCACGAAGCACCCTCCTGTGAAGACTTCGCCACCTTCTTTACCCAAAAAACTGACAACATAAAGAAGGATCTCCGCGCTGATGCAATACTCCACAACACACTCAACTGCATAACACCCACCGAACCTAAAAACAATGCAACATGGGCAACCTTTGAAACCTACTCCGAAGAAGAAATAGGCAAACTGCTCAACACCTTGAAACCTTCCAATCACCTCACAGATCCCCTCCCTGCTAACGCTGTCAAAGATTTCATCCCACTGCTCCTTCCTCTCTGGACTAAAATCATCAACAGCTCGCTCCAAGAAGGAACCATCCCTGACTCCCTCAAAGTTGGACAAGTCACACCTTTGCTAAAGAAACCTACTGCCGACCCATCCGACCTAAACAACTACCGTCCCATTACCAATATTCCCACTCTCGCCAAATTACTGGAAAAATGCGTTCAACTACAACTGACTAAACATATCGACCTGTTTGATCTCCTCAACCCGCATCAATCAGGCTTCCGAGCAGGACACAGCACTGAAACTGCTATGACTCACATAATTGACGACGCCCTTCAAATCCTAGATCAAGGTGATACCTGCCTCCTCATCCTGCTTGATCTCTCTTCGGCATTCGACACCGTCAAACATGAGAAGTTACTCGATCTTCTGAGCACAAGAATGGGTCTTTCTGGGACTGTTCTCAAGTGGTTCACCTCCTTTTTACACAACAGGTCGCAGAAATTCAAGAGTAACAACCTGATGTCCTCTCCAATACCTGTGTCGTTAGGCGTCCCCCAAGGATCTTCCCTATCACCAACCCTGTTCAACCTAGTTATGGAACCTCTCACCACCTTGCTTCAAGCATCCAATGTACTTTTTCACATGTACGCAGATGACACCCAACTATATCTCAGATTACAATCCCCCAACGACATTTTACTACTGAACTCTACGATTAGAAGCACACAATCCTGGCTTGCTGATAATCACCTCAAACTCAATGCTCTGAAAACAGAATTCCTGCTGATCACTCCTCCCGCGAAGATCCCCATCACGCAAACCTGGCTTAAACAGTTAACGGCACTTAATGTCCAACCCATCATAGTGGACTCAGCGAAATCTTTAGGCATAACCCTCGACTCCAACCTTAACATGCAGCATCATATCAGCAAGGCTACTAAGGGAGCGAACTTCCAAATCAATACACTGAGGAAACTTAAACCCTTCCTACCAGCCAAAGACTTCCAAACTGCAGTACAAGCTCTAGTAATCCCACGAATTGAATACGGCAGCACCGCCCTCTGCGGTCTCCAGTTAACCAGCACTGCACCACTAAGAGCCTCTCTAAACGCTGCAGCCAAACTCATCACTGGATCAAAAAAACACTCGCACATCACCCCTGATTTGAAAACACTGGACTGGCTGCCTTTTGAAGCCAGAATACATTTGAAAATCGCCTGCATGACACACAAGGCTCTACATCTGAGCTCTCCCGGATATCTCACTCAGAAGCTGTCAATCTCTGGCGGCTCTAGAATCACTAGAGGCACAGACAATCTTCTGCTAAAACCTCGAAGATTCCGGAAGGCAAAAACATATAAACGCTCTTTCTCAGGAATGGCACCCAGGATCTGGAACTCACTCCCTCCTGAAACCAGACTCATCTCCTCCTTCACACTTTTTAAGAAGGAAGTAAAAGCTATTTTTATGGCCAAATACACTTGACCTATTAGCGTGGATTTGGAAAGACCCTACTCCGACCTGTATTACTCTGTTCGAACTCTATGACTATGTATTTCACCTGAATTATTGTCGCTACTAACTATCTACACACACATTTAACTCGCTGTTCGAACTCTATGACTATGTATCCCACCTGGATTATTGATGCTACTGACTATCTATGCACACATTTAACTGTTATATTTGTATTATTGATGTGCTGTACTACTTATGTGTAACCCCACTCTCTTGCTGGCATTCCCAGCCGTGTAAAGCGCTCTGATATCTGCAAAGATCCTGTTCGCGCTATATAAAACTTTCAAAATAAATAAAATAAATAAATAAATAAATGCTGTCTCTGTGTCTGATGTTTGGCAGGTGCTTTGCCACGGGATACTCCCAGGGATTTTTTGGGATGACCCCTTCATCACTTGGCAGGTGGGGCCTATGCTGTAGGGCCAGTGGGGTCTGAGGACTCACCCCTGTCTGTGCCACAGGGGAGGATGGGGAACTGTCATCCTGCGGCTCACCCGAGGTAAGTGGAGTTGTTGGTTGTGGCGCAGGCCTGTCCCTCAATACCGCCACTAGCATGCCCAAGAGGTTCACAATTTGGCCCATGCGGGTCTCCATGGACCTCATCAGCCCAACAATATGGCCAGCATATCTTTGACATAGTCTTCCATTCTTCCAGTATCCATTGTCTCTGGTATTCCAAGGATGCACAGGTTGCTTCTACACGAGGGTGCCTCCAAGTCCTTGTTGCGCAGTTGAAGTTTCTCAAGATCTTTTACAATCTCTTCCAGCACTTTGGTTAGGCTGCAGTCTCATATTCCACATTTCATAATGGCTGTACTATTGTGCCAATGTATGCATTACATTAGCCTAGCCATTATTTTAGGCCATCTAATCGCTCATGAGTCATCCAGCTTACCAGCTGTGGATGGGAGTCTATTGCACATTTCAAGCAAAACGCATCTTGTGTCTTTGGCCCCTAGGGGTGTCATTGGAGGATCTTGCTGCACCATTTTGTCCTGTAGCTCGGCCAGTTTCCTGGTTTTGTACTGCAACCATGCCTGTCTATGGTCAGACTTCACCATTGTACGGGGTCAAGAGTCTTCAATACACAGCAGAAAATCTCAGATACAATTTTTTATGTTTGCAAGTTTCACACAATTAATGTATAATATCATTCAGGTGCTCATGCACCTCGGTCTCAATGTCTGGCTCTTCAAGAGGTGTTCTTGCACATTGGGCTTCAACTGGAAGCATTTGTTAATTGCACATGCTGCAGTTCTTATTGTTCAGCCATGTCTGGTAGTCCCAGAGGCCACTATGGCCCAAGTTGCCCTCTGTGCAGCTAGGTGGCCACATCCCTCTTGCTCGGCTCCTCCAGTTCCTCCGAGACACTCAGATTGTGGCCCCACAGCAGTGCTTTTTCTGGGTCTGTGCATTCTCCGCAATAGATGCAGGGCCAGACAGTTTCAAACCCCAGGAGTTTCATGCATTCTCCAAGCATTGTTTTGGGCTTTCCATACCAAGATTATGCAGACATTCGCACTTGGTTTTAGCAGGGGCCAAAGGAGCTGGCCATCTTGTAGCAGGCTCGTCACACCTCAACCGAGATATTCCAAACATATACTAAGGTTACCTTTTTTAGAATCAAAGTCTCATAACTCTAGACCCTAATTCAGCATAAGCCCCACTTTTTTTCTGTGTCTCTAGTCACTGTGTTGAATGTAGCCTTGAGTGTGGTCCCCGAGTGCTTTGTTATCCTGCGATCAAGGGAATTTTGTACTCTGTGACCTTGACATTGGAGTTTGGCAAGTTTACTGTGACTTTGACCTCATGATGACTTTGTACAATGTGACTCTGCACCCAGGACTCCAGAGTATTATGTGCCTCCATGTGTATTTTGTAATCTGTGTTTTTGTGAATTCAGTTTTGTTGAGTTCATGAATCCATAGGTCCTTCTGTATTGTGTGGGTTTGATTTCAGTGCAAACCCGTTTGTTGTGTCTCTCATTAGCAATATTACAGCTCTTACGCATTTCACATCTTTGGACTTTGGTATAATAGACAACTGTCATGAACGCATAGTAGGTTAAACAATGTGCCTGCTGCTAATTGCAACCTTCAAGTGACTGATTTGAATCCCGGCAGACCTTTGTCTTTCATTCTGCATTCCTATGGCTAAAAGCTATATTGATGTAACAGGTTTACTGTGTTGGCTCAATAGTAAAAGTTGACATAAGGTATAACATCTATATTCTTAATTTTTTGTTCCAAAAACCAGGCAGCTTTTTATTTATTTTTTTGTGTCCTAACCAGGCAGCTCTTTATCAACCAGCGGGTATATTTTTTGACAAAGTGTAGTGACTACCTCTGCTGCACCTATGAGGTCAATAGATATCCCCGTTCTGCAGCTGACACTGATGGGCATTGGCAGCAGACAGGGAGGAGATGAGCGAGCCTACGAGGAGGAGACTCTGGTACCCCTCCCGCTGCTGCTCAATGCTATGCATGCTTTGTGGGTGGTAGGATCTGTGCCTGAGCATAGTGTGAGCAGAGCTTCAGGATAGGAGGTGATGGCTATGAATATCGGGTGGTAATGAATTGCACAACTTGGGGCTCTAAGGATAAATGTTACGCTTCCTCCCAATAATATATATTTTTTTAAGTTAGATATGTTTAATCATAAAAACATAATCTCTAATTCCCATCATTCCTCCGTGCTTCAACTGAAGATAATTTACAGAGCAATGTAGCAGCTAATAGCTGAATAGGAATTATCCAAAGCTAATTTCTGTATATTGTATTTTATGTGGTACGTAATATTGTGTGCTTTGAGTTGCTGTGTGCTGTGGTGATATTAGGATCTTGACAGCCACCTACATCTATCAATAGCCAGACCCTAAAAATAGCATCTCTATTGTGATATGTTATACACTGTTACAACATTACTAGAGCTTTCTGCGAGGTTGCTGAGCGGGCTTCATAAGGGAGAGGAGGCTAGGGCCCTGTAATGCTACAGGCAATTATACATTGTGAGATGGTGTATTGACCATTGACTCCATGTTGCTTTACTTCTGTGAGTACAGTTTCAACTTGTGACTGTCTGACCCTGTCTTTCAGTTGCAAACACAGGCAGGCCCAAGTTACTTGCCCACACTTCACGGAGTGAGAAAGAAAACCTGCTAAAACAGAAGATGTGGAATGCGTACAGTGTCCAAGGATGAGACTATGAAAAATTCTGCCTCAGCTCTCATTGGAGCCTAGCCGACTCCATTGAGTGGTCTCGACACAGAGAGTGTTGCAAGCACCTACAGTGCAGATAAAGAGAGGAGGAGCTTCTAGAAGTCTGTCTCCATGTTAGACAACAGTATAAAGACATAGACCTCTTGGTGGTTTGACAGGAACTCTTCTGGGAGTGGACGCACTTCCCAGGGCTTCTGTGCCCAGTTGAGACTTCCTGCTTAGACTGGCAAGGAGTTGCCCCATTGTGCAGGCACGGATGATGCTAAACATACAGCCGGTAAAGAATTCACAGTTCCAATTATTTATGCTTGTGTACATGCAGTTATCTTTCTATACATTTATTCTTGTGTAGATACTTTCACTATATGCATTTATTTCAATTCAATCTTTATTTCGTTGCATTGCAACATAAAAGATAACAATAAAATACAATTCATTATAAAAAATACAACAATATAACATCCATTATAAGGGCACTCTTCTACATTTCATCAAATTTTAGCATATTAGCTAGTATTTCATTATAAAAGCACATGATTTATACTTCAGTTTGACGCAGTATCAATAAATAGTTAAAATGTTTTAAAAAGTGTAAAAAAGTTAAAAAAACATTAAACATTAGTTTGGGTTACAACCCGGATTAATATACAATGCATTGGCTTGATTCATGGTTCCGGGGAGTACAAGTACAACTTTCATAATTTAGAAGGAAAGAGCTAATTTCCTTCTGACAAAGTAAGTGGACAATAAAAATTTGCTAATACCGAACACAATTACTTGGCTGGTATCCGTACTTAGGATTCTGCCAGCTTCCCTATGGGAAGTAGAGCCAATGTTGCGGCACAAGGGGACTATCCACTTTTTCCTGGCTTTATCATAGCTAGGGCAGAAAAACTGCTTTGCGTTACTCTGCCCCAGTGAATCCATGGGTGGAGTGTGGGTGTTCCCGTGCATCCATCCATGTTTTCCAAAGCAATCCTATATTTTCCAATACTGATAGATCTAAAATGTCAGAATTCTACACTTTCCCAGGGGAGTCATAAAAAGAAGAGAAGAAATATATTTATTTCTGCTCCTCATTTTTTCCTCTTCCTACATCTGCTGAGTTATGAAGCACAATTAGAAAAAGGAAAAAGTCTCAGTGGATAGTTTTTGTGCAGGAAGGTATTCCTTCAAAACAATCCTGCCTGTAATGACGGCACCCATGCATCACGGTGCACGGTGCCTGCATTGATCCTAGGCAGCAGTTTGTGCGCCAGTGCAGGCAGAGAGCAGGAATGCATAACATCTTGATTGATATGGCATATTCTTGCCCTCTCCCTTTCATGCAGCAAGGTGTCTTGCTGTGTTGTGTTGTGTGAAATGATGATCAATACGGCCCCCAGTGGGTCAGTAAAAGGTAACATTTTGGATCTTGTCAATTTTTTATTGGAATTCAAGGTTTCAACAACTCATTACTTCTCTGTCCACCAAACAATGGGCCAGATGTAGGTAAATTCAATTTTGCTAGTCCCTAATACCGATTTGTACTAAATCGCTATTAAGGACTGGCAAAATTGAATGTAGGTAGAAATCGCAAAAATATTTGCGATTCGTTGAAATTCCTTGATAGCGAATCACAACTTGAGATTTGCAATTAAGGAATACTATCCCATTCATTCTTATGGGCCAAGAGGCCCATAAGAATGAATAGGATTTGCGCCCGCAATTTGCGAGTAACCAAGAGGCATTCGCAAATTGAGGGCACAATTCCAAGGGTGCAAGGGTTCCAAAAGGACACCCTGTTGCACCGCTGAAATGTGCATGTGTGCACATGTGGCGCACATACATGCGCACATACATGCCCTATGCCCATGCCACATGGCACTTTTAAAAAAGCAAAAAGGCGTTTTTTTAAAGGAAATCGCTAATCATCACCAACTTGAAGTTGGTGGTAATTAGTGATTCCTTAAGGCTAAAGTGCACTTTCTTTTGTGCTACTTACATTGCATTTAAGGAAATCGCAACTTTTGTGATTCCTTATTTTATAAGCAGGATTAATCTAACCTACATTGCTCTAATCCAAATTGTGATCGCAAAGTCTGAAATTCTGCGAATTTCAGCGTTTTTGTTCGCTATTTTGCTTCCTACATCTTTTTTTTTTGTCCATTTTTTTTTGTCCTCGTTAGCCTCGATTCCCAATCACAGGAAAACTTCTTTCCAGCTAAGAAAATAGCTACAAAGTCACCAAAGGAGTATTCCAGCAGTATATTATAGAGGCCTAATCATTGGACTATGATTAAAATACAATGTTTCACCCAATCCTCATAAGGACGCCAAAAATAATTTTGCTTTCTTTTAGATGATCTGTCTAACTGGTTGGTGTACTTTATAGCCATTAACCATTCTATCTTTGTTGGGAAGTAGATTTAACCAGAAGTATCAAATAAAAAATCTTTTTTTTAATGTTATTTGTCACGGCTTCTCCATGCTCCAACATCCCAAAAAATACAAGAATTGTGCTTACCTGGAGTGGATCTCCAAGTATAAAAGATATTGTGCTACTCACAGCCTCTCAGAACTGCTGGAGAGCAGGACACTCCAGAAACATATGAATGGCATCTCCTCTTTCCTTACCACCCACCACCAAACAATGTCATGAAAAGCCTCTGAAACCAAATGTTCTCTTCAAGTGTAATAAAAAGCATGTAAGTGGACAAAGTGGTTGCACCTATCCCCTTATTGTGTATGTCAGATGTCCAGTGATTTTTCCCAGGTAAAGCATCAGTTACATTCTATTCAAGTAAATGAAAACGTTGGTTGGTCCAGATAGTCAGCGAATGGAGCAGAGGTGTCAGCCTGAAGGTGTGTCTTAAATAAAATGACGAGACCTGATTATACAACACTCACGAGGAAGCTGTTAATAGATGACTGGACAGGCTAATATGTACACTCTCATAGCAGTTATGATCGAGGTTTTCATCTTCATTTCCATACGGCACCATTAGATTCAGATGAACTCGGAAAAACACTTCCAGTAAAAATTAGGCTTCCAAACTGTGCCAATCGCTAGACAACCATCATCAGTACGTGTCCAAATGTGTGCACTGTCACTAAGCAATAGTGACTACTCAGATAAACAGCAGTTTGTTTAGTATTCCTGAGGACATGCTTAGCTTTGCCACCAGTCACATAATAATCCTCAATACCAGTTCTGATGTGTGTCTCGTCGCTTAGTAACGCTCAGGGTCTCCCCACCTTCTTAAGTTGAATTGTGACTCTGTATACTGTGACACTAATAATTAGTGTCACAGTGCTGTCTCTAATGATATAATGTACAATTGGTTACACACATTTAATGTATTTACCTTTCCAGCAGGTCATAGTAAGTTGTCACTGGAAATGCACCAGTGATGTGGATGTTAAATGTTGCATGTGGGCTCCTATAAATATTTACACATGCGACATGAATGACTCCAATGTCTCATTCCAAAGAGCTCTATTGTATCCTAGCTGGCTGCTATTTAAAAAAACACTGCATTAACATAAAGAAGGCAGAGTGACCTCGGAGGGTGAAACCCTTCTTTCGTCCCAAGTAGCCCTAATGAGTGTCATGTGAGCCCATGGGGCGTAATGTATAAAAGTACCAAATACTAAATATTAAAGAAAAGTATGTCACGACGTGAAGGCAAGGTTGTTAGGAACAGGCTTGAAAGGTATACTTTGCTGATTATGGAAAATCTAAACAAAGATGAAAGCAGTTTTTCGATATCTGTTATGGAAAGATATGTAATAAACCGTGTATCTTGCGCTACCTCAGAGCCAAACAGAAAGGTAGTATTCCCACTGAAGTCATGCGAGGTAACCTGAGCGTATTTTATTAGGTTGGCAGAGTTACTACCTCCCAAATTATTAAACGCTTTTTGACGCAAAGAAACTGAGAAGTAGACCCACATAGTGTCATGATGTTACTGCTCTTAGTTGCAATACTTTGATTTTCAACATCTCTTCCAAGGGATTAGCATGGAGATAACCGTATTTTCTCTTTTACATTGACACCCATAACACTCCTCTTTTCATCAAATCAAATGTTATGTTCAGCAGAAGAGATAAACGAAGTTTCATTTATCTGACCATTTGGCCTCTCTGCCTATCCATAGCCGAGCATATATAATCAGGACAGCATGCTCGAACTTCCTGAAAGTTGTGCGGGATTGTACCTGGGTCTCTATGTCCTCACTGTTTTAGATTCTTTGGGGCAGATTTATGAAGGCCTTGCGCCGCCGGTGCGTCATTTTTAACATGGGAAAAGGTGACGCACCTGCGGCGCAAGTCCTTCATAAATCTGCCCCTTTGCCTCTTTGTCTGAGAGCATGGATTCTTTGTGTGATTGAGTGGCATGGTTTTCTTTAGCAGAAATGATTGTGTGCCTGGTGCTCTGTGTGAGTGGAAGCGTGCTAGTCTGGTTTTAAGTATCCCTAGGTGCCAGTATAACTGTCTGCATGGACTATGTCTGTGTGTGTGTCGGTATGTTTGGAGGTCTGTGTGCTTCTCCTAATGTTCATGGGTATTTGTAGGTCACTTGCACCTCCCTATACGTGTTAGTCTGTTTGCCTATTTATATATACTGTCTGTATAATGTATGTCAATGTACTCATTGAATGTTTCAGTGCCAACTCTGCCCAAATGTCAAGCCAATTGTACCTGCCCCTGTTTGTTTAACACATTTCCTCTTTCATTCTCAATGCATAATACGTATGGAGTTACTGAAGGAAGGGAATTAAGTAATTTCTGAAAACTTTACCCGGTTTGTTGATTAATATTCGTTTACAAGTATATTATGCACGTCTTACCTTGTTCTTGGGTTTGCTCTTGATCTTGACCATGTATCATGAGGAAAAAATTCCTAAAGGAAAATAAGAGATTATGTAAATATCTCTCCAAAAATGTTAACATTATTTAACTATTTCCAAGAATGGTGCACAATTAATGTAGCCCTTCACTGTCGATGTGTGTGTGCACCCATGTGCCAGATTCTTTTATTTTTATTTTTTATTTCAGAGTTAGTTTGTTTAAACACATGTACCTTATTTGTGTTTTTGTGCACTCATGGAAATTGATAATTCTGGGAAATGTAAGGTTTGTCGAATTGGACACACCCTACATTAACACACGTGGAGTTATTTGTAAAATGTGAAGATTTTTTTTTAATTTTTATCAAAATTGCTAAATATTTTCTTGTATTCCTCAAACGGACAAACATACATTCTGAAGCCCTACCAGTAGAAATATTATCCTAGATATTTTGAGTTTGCAACACCAAACATATGTGAGTTTTCTTAGATATGGTCTGTACAATCAATTATTTAACTCCAGCGCATATCACTAAATTGTGGTACAATAACTTTTTGACGTGTATTGCTCATTTAACTATACACATCCATCCTATGACAAATTAGAAAGTAATACAGGTTTCAGAAGCAATTGAAGATGTCATTTAACTTTGGTGTATCCGTCTTTTGCTCAAAGTTATTACCCCAGGACATACAGAAACAGTGGGAAACCGCCCTTGATCTGAATTGCTGAGCAGAGTAAAAACACCTGTCATTTGTCATATTTTCAGAATAGTTTTTCAAAACGTGGTCCAGTCCCCCTCATGCACGAAGTTAAGCCTCCCGGCCTTCTGGGTTTCTCGAGGATGGGATATGAGACGTGGGTTTTCAATGAGTGAGGGGTGCCCACAAGTGATCAACCTAATGATGTACAGGCAATTTGGGAGGCAAGTAAAGGCGAAATGCCAGTTTTCAGTAGATTTTTTTTATCACAGGTAGCCAACCCTAGCCTGTAAATGCAAGTGCTATGTATGTATAAAGCAAGATTTCTCTTTGGCTACTTGCCCAAGACAAAAAATGCAAGTTGTGTTGAAGCTTGGATAACATCTTTATCCTGGGACGCATGAAGGACTCAATATAAGACCTGTAGGGTTTTGCACCGGGTCCTGTCATCCGCTGCACAGAACTGAAGTATATTCTGTTGCTGGGTGGTACAAAGCATTAGCCCTGATTGGCATGCTGAGAGTCCATGTCGAATATGTGATTTCCAGTCCTGCACTTTCAAACAGTAAGCATTTCTGTTTGACGACATATCAAAGACTTATTAGCAAATTGGGTATGGAATAATGGAAGGCCAATATAAACATTTTCGAAATAGAAATCCCGGCGATATCGTGACATAAGGTGCACCAAGTCCCAAACTGTTTTTTCAGGGTTAATGAAGGACAATCTGGAGGAGCCTCGAAGAGACGTTCTTGGTCGAGGGGTACACTTCCTTGACTGTCAAAGGTAGGTGGTTAAGAAGAAGCCTAGTTTTGTGCAGCAGATCACATTGTGGAAATTCTTTTGACAGGGCCTCACCGTTGTCGTTGAAATAAAGTAATGACATGAGAAGTTGATAAAGATTCCTGCCCACTATAGAACCCAAAGAAAGGATATACCAAAGTGCCTTGACTAATGTGACTCAATATTGTTATCTTTTTTACAAGAACCCTGACTTGTGCGAGTCCACCATTTTTTCGGTTCTGCAACATCTTTGGGACATCGTGACCATGCCATTGCATGCCCAGACAAGAAGGAGCTGTTCTGGATACATATCTTCCTGTAGACCATTTCTACAGGAGAATGCCACTGAAAAACACTTGCAAGAATTTAGCAGGAGATAAAATGATGCATCCCAAACAACACTCCTGGAGCAGCTGTGAACGGCGAAATGGTGGGCTTATAACGTTTTGAAGACGCCAACCGGCACTCTGGTAAGGGGTTAGGATATTTATTCATAGTGCAAGATGACCTTTGTTCGAGCTGGCTTTTCTAGTGCATAGCTCAACTGCCTAGGACAGAGCCTACAGTTCTGTAGGTTTGCTGGACACATACTGACTATGATTGATTGATTGATTTGTTGAGTTTTTAGATGCAGGAGCTTTTCACCAATGTGGGCATCTTGATGCTACAGAGATGATAAAACAAGCAGTATAAACGTGGTTCTTATGTAGAGTTTGAAGGACAGTGCACTCTTTTAAAAGGCAACTGAGTACCCTCCTGCAAAACCCCTGGTCTGCCCACCTTATTCAAAGACAGGCAGACCTTGAGATTTCCATCAATAAAGACCCCATTGCTTCTGTCAATGAAAACCTTCGTCCAGTGGCCGAATGGAGTAGAGGCAAAGAAGCACATCTAGCACAGGACAGCACTCCTTCCCTTCACACCTCAATGCAGTGCTTGTGCCTGTCCACATAAGTCACAAGCTGCTTGCCAGGAGGAGGGGAGCCGTGAGGGAGGCCCTGCACCTCTCTGCACTGCTGTTTGATGGCTGATTGAGTACAACAGTATTGGAGACATGCTGGGGGGTTCCGGCCATTTTGACTCTTCTGTAGCCAGCACTTGACTGACTTTCTTTCCTCTCCTGAGGGTCCCACTGCTGCAACAGCAGTCAGTAACAGCCTGATACAGATGCCATTCCCGCTCAGCTCCATTCACTGTCACTGTGCCGGACTCGCTTCGCTTGTGGAAGCAAGCAGGTTCGGGTGTACCGCAGGTCGGTGGAGTGGAGAAGCTGTGGCGCATATGGTGAGGGTTGTGCCATGCTGTGGTGGTCCTTACGGTAGTCCTTGTCTTGTGCTCTTCATGACTTTCTCACGCCTTTTGCCCCCTCAGGTTGTCGAGCTAGCTGTTGTACCTAGCTGCTGTACCACTTTATCATCATTATCAGCCAATGTACCTTCTGTGTGGATGGAGGCAGCAGTAGGTCCTGGGGAGGAGGTAAGTGGTACAACTGGCAAACAAAGTTGTGTAGCCACTTTGTGGTATTGTTGTGTTGCATTACTATTTTACCTGCTACCTGTTACTTGATATACTGCTATCCTACCTGTTTCTGAGCTCATCATCGGTTTGGCCATTATTTCAAATGCCCTCTGACTCCCAATTGCCGTCTGAAACTGTGTGTGTCTAGCGGACTAGGATAAGATTACATCCTCAGTCTTTTATCTGCAAGGCAGGGCAAGATCCTGTATGGGTTGCGCTCTAGAGTGATAGAGCAAGCACTAGATAAGTCCCAGAGTGAGCTGGTGTTTCTTCCCGCAATTCTCTTACACATTGAATTGGTTGTGCGTGTAAACATCCTTTACCCCACATGCATTACTCCACATGCCATTACCCCACATTTTTTACATCACAAAATGTTTTTCAACCCAGGAATTTACACTGCAAACTGTTACAACGCCTGCCCTAAAGTAACGCCCCCATGGATGTAGAATAGTAAATTGTGTTGCAATGGGGAATGCGTTCTAATGGATTGCGTTGTAAAGCCATGCGTTGTAAAAGATTTTGCTGTGAAACAACTGCGTGGTAATGGCACACAGAGTAAAGTGTGCAGGGTAAATTATCCTAATCGGTTGTGCTCTGTATGTGGAAGACACTGAAAACACTAAAGTCTGCTAACTGCTTCCTTATTCAGCCCAGATATATGGGTATGAAAAAAGAGGCCAGTGGAAGAGACTGCACCACTATTAAACCATAAAGTGGTATTACCCTGGACTCTTTTCTGGCCCAAACAGGGAGCATCCTCATCAAGGAGATTGATCTGGTGGAGCAGCGACTATCCCTTGGTCTCGGGGGGAGGTGCAAAGTCTTCCCCAGCAGAGTGGGGATCATTCATTGATGGTGTCCCCTGCAAGAGACTGCATAGACTGTGTATTTCCAACTATGTCTGAAGCTGTAGGGAACCCCTTCCCACTGGCCAAGGGAAGGGTGCTGTACAGAGGGGTCTGAGGTCAATAACCCAGGTGAACCAGTGATGACAGAATGGTCCTCAACCTTGGAGGATAATGTGGTAAAATCCCCTAGTAAGACAGTGGTCAGGAGAAACGGGAAACCAAGACAAGACACAATAACTGGCCACTCCAAAAAGCCTAGGACAACTGATAATCCACTCACCCACGATAGTAAACTAACAGGCCCAAGCACATTACAGGTTGGTTCAGCATTGGCTCCTATTGAAAGGGGGAAAGAAGGTTAAACAATACCGGGTCGGGACAGTGTCATGGATCAAATAAAATCCGTATTGAGATCTGCCATTGCTCCTCTACCGGATAGACTGCATGCCCTGGAGGGGACATTGAGGGACATGTGATCTAAAGTTGAGCCTCTGCTGGCACTCCCAACTGTTAAGCAGCCCTTTGGTCAACTGTGTCCCAATACTCGAAGTAATGAAAACATCGCCACAAATCTAGAAGATTAGAAATCCCAGCCATCCCAGTTGCCTGCTGTTCCATCTGTTCCCTTTCTATCTGTAAATCCATCTAGGTTAGCCACATTGTCGGTGTGTCCATCTGTAATTTCCAGGGTCTGCAATGGTAGGGAGAAACAGGACCAAGAAGAGGATAATAGAGGCAGCAGGTAGATTTCACAGGACCGGATGACACATTTCCATCATTGTCTGCACCAGCCCAAACTGATCTATCTCCAGATTGCTGCCCTTACGTGGCAGTTTTAGTTGGAGTGCTATCATTGTCTGGCAGTAGAAAGGAAAGTCACTGGGAACTAAAGAACACAATGTGTGCCACTGGCTATCCCTGAATACCAAATGTTCCAATGCGGAGTATGAGGATATCCTATTAGTAAGTAGAATTTGGTGGATTGATCAGAACTCCAAAACCATTGGAGGGGACTGTCTGATCATAAACTGCAGATATACAGACTTGGCACATTGATTGATTAAAACTGAATGTAGACTAGGCAAGTCTGATGATGTAATTAGCATTGTTCCACTTGGGTTCTTTTATAGATCAATTCCTCCCAGCCAGTTGAGTAGAGGAAGGTCTGTTAGCCATCAATCAATGCTGCATGGGATCATGCTGTCCCAATTAGTAACAGATTTACACTGCTATCTGGTTTGAAGAATAATGATTGTCTCTCTTCTAGTGCTGCGCAGGATATGGTAATGGAATCAGTTGGTGTCACAGAAGCAAGAGGATACCCTGATGCCCGTAAAGGAACTTATGGTTCCTCTTTTTCAGGGGTGATTCAAAGTAGCCAAAGATCCCAAGTTACTAATTAATCTCCACTAGGAATCTTAGAACCCACTGTAACCCGCCCTTTTGTTCCCTTATTTTAATCCCTGTTTGATTCAGTCAGGGCTGTCCCCAATGAGGTTACCACTTGTCCTATGTTACCAGGGTCTATGAGGACGTGGGGCGGGCCATCTTTGTAAAAAACCCTCATATGTGAACACAGGCGTAAGGCGGTATATCTTGGTTCTCCGCCCTTCAGTGTCGCAACAGCTTTATCATTGGGTCTTTTCCTTAGTATGTTATGATGACCTCCACCTGGAGGAAGAACAACTGGTGTTACAGTAGTGGCCAGAAACGAAAAGATAAAAGGGGTGTGTTTTGTGCTCAAGTGAATAAAAATAAGTTAATTAAAATTCCTTGTACCAAGACTCTGGTATTTCATTCTACGAATCATAGGTATAGAAAATTAAAAACAAGAACGTGCGTCTGTATGCCTAATTATTAGCTTTACGCACTGGAGAGTATCATCAACATGTTTCAGACTTCTGGTTACTCTAGAGGCTTTTGTCAGGATCAGAAGCTTTCACCCAAAGAACCTGATCCACCACAAGTCAGAGTGGCAGCAGCACCGCAACAGGTCTGGCCATCTGGCCCAGTTTCTTTGATGGGGCCGAAAGCCCCACTCTTTTAAGGTACGGATACAATTTATCTTTGTACAAAATACGAAAGTGGTGAGTAGCCCACTTTTTCATAATTCGGAGACACAATAGGCTTTTAAAATACTGATCCTGACAAAAGCCTCTAGAGTAACCAGAAGGTTGAAACATGTTGCTCATAATCTCCAGTGCGTAAAGCTAATAAGTAGGCCTACAGACGCACGTTCTTGTTTTTAATTTCATATACCAATGATTCGTAGAATAAAACTTGAGCACAAAACACACCCCTTTTATCTTTTCATTTCTGGCCACTACTGTAACACCAGTTGGTCTTCCTCCAGGTGGAGGTCAGCATTACATACTAAGGAAAAGACCCAATGATAATGCTGTTGTGACACTTAACTGCGGAGAACCAAGATATACCGCCTTACGCCTGTGTTCGCATATGAGGGTTTTTAACAAAGATGGCCCGCCCCACGTCCTCATAGACCCTGGTAACACAGGACAAGTGGTTCATTCTCCCCCATTGATTCTTTGCTCTAGCCTAAGGAAGCAGAATGTACTATAATTTATTTTCCCCCCATCATTGATTTTTGACCCAATGAGGTTACTCCACTAATAAGGCTTATAGCCTGGAATGTAGCTGGTCCGGCATCTAAATTAGTCATTCCAGAGTGGTGTCATTTTATTGACCAATATGATTTTTTTTTTTGAAATATATTTTTATTGCAGGAATTAGCAAATTGTTACATATACGACCAGCAGTATAGATCCAATAAAATCAATGAAATGCATCCCACCATCCCCCAGTAGCATGTACCCATATACAGCCATTCAGCCCACAACCCAACGGTCGGGCGGCGAAATCCAATGGGGGTACAGCAGGGAAGCAAAGCTGGTCCGGATAATTCACTGCCCGTCATCTGCTTTTCTAAACAAGCCTATAAAACCCCAAAGAAAACCCCTCCCATAAAACACTATGACCCAAATCAATCCCCACCCAACCCAACCCCGCCATCAGTGTATGGTAGCAGCCGCAATAGGATTCATGAGAGGACCCATGAGGAGAGTATCAGAAACATGAATTGCAATCGCCTAACGGGACTCGGGGCGCGCTGCTCCCTCACTGTCAGAGTCGCTGGGGGCGCAATAATCCCTGAGGGCCTGCACTAATGTTTCCCATTCTAGCGCTGCCTCCTGTGCCTTCTCGTTATGCTGTCTCCCAGCTAGTTGGTATCTCAGCGTACTTTCACCCGCTGCCCACTTCAAGAGTTTGCTGTGCCACCTGCTCCCGGTCGGACCAGCCCGTGCCTTCCAGTTCCTGGTCACCTCTCGTTTAGCTAGGAGAAGCCCCAAATCAATGAATTTACTGGAAATTTTGTTTTTGGGGGTATGTGGAAACCAATGCAAGAGTCCCACTGCCGCATCAACCGATAAGGATCTCCCTGTCACCTCCTCCAGGGTCTTCCCCACTTCCTCCCAGTAGGAGGACAATCCCGGGCAGGCCCACAACATATGGAGGAAGTCCGCCTCCGGCGCCGGGCATCTAGGGCAGTTCGCCGAGCCCGTGGCGAAATACTGTTGGATTTTCGCCGGAGTCAGATATGCCCTATGGAGTACGTATTAGTGGACCAACTGAAAGCGGGCATGGCGCGTGCCCTTCCAAGCCCGCCGCACGAGTTGGGACCAGGTCGTCTCCGGAATCTCCTTGCCTATGTCCGCTTCCCAACGGGCTCTCAAGGTCGTGAGGGGGGTCAGCCCCTCATTGATCAGTCTGCCGTAGAGGCAAGTGACCGCCTTCACCGTGCCCGCAGACATCATGACGTATTGGCACACCGGAGACGTAGGGGACTCCTCTTGCCCGCATTTCCAGTGCGCCTGGATCGCTCGGACCAGGGCCGAGTGCAATAGGAAGTCTCCGCGGGGAACCTCGAAGCGGTCAATGAGCTCCTGAAAGGGCAAGAGCGCCCCATCCTCATAGAGGTCCCCCACCAACTGCAGTCCCGCGTCCTCCCAGTCCGCCAACCGTGACCAATCACCACCATGGGGCAAGGCCGTCAGCATCCCTAAAGGTATTTCAGGCGCATACGGTAATCGCAATTGGCCCCGGGCGTGGGCTCGGTTCCAACACAGGCGAACGGTCTTCTCCTCCAGCGACAGGTCTTGCAAGGCCAAGCGTTGTCGTAGCGCTATGAAGGAGAGAACATGCCTGGCTGTCCCCGTACCTCTCCTGTCCTCTGGGCCCCGGAATTCCCTGGCGATCTCCTGGGTGAAGGTCTGGAGCTGCGCCGCTAGATAGTATTTCTCAAAGTCCGGCACCGCAAGCCCACCCTCAGCTTTCGGCCTCATCAGGGTCTTGAGGGCCACTCTGCGGCGGCCC
The DNA here is from genome assembly GCF_964263255.1 of Lissotriton vulgaris. Classification (NCBI taxonomy): domain Eukaryota; kingdom Metazoa; phylum Chordata; class Amphibia; order Caudata; family Salamandridae; genus Lissotriton; species Lissotriton vulgaris. Next base: position 1,289,712,432 of record NC_141689.1, on the reverse strand, counting down.
GAGCCCCAGAGGAATCCGACTATCATCGACCGTAAGAGTCTAAACGTGGCCGGCGGAATCCAGATCTGTAGTGCCCGGAAATAATACAGCAACCGGGGAAGCGCCACCATTTTGAGCAATGCGATCCGCCCCGCCATCGAAAGCGGTAACGTAGCCCAGAAGTCCATACTACCCCGCAGCGCTCGACTGCATCTGGCAATGTTCCCGTCTAGGAGGTCAGATGGTTCATGGTAGACATACACCCCCAGGTACTTAAAGCAGTCAGGTTCCCATCTAATCTCTCTATCGAGAACAGGGCTGGGGGTGCCTCTGCGAACCGGGAAAAGGCATGTCTTAGCCCAGTTCACCCGGAGGCCCGAGACCTCCCCAAACGCCGTGAGCGCCGTCGCTGCTCCATGCAGGGCAACAACCGGGTCTTCAAGGAAGAGCAACAGGTCATCGGCGTATAACGAAATGTAGTGCGGGCCCGACGGTGTCCAGAAGCCATTATAATGGGCCCCCGATCGGAGTAGCAGCGTGAGAGGCTCCACCGCCAGTGCGAAGAGAAGTGGGGATAACGAGCAGCCCTGTCTCGTGCCTCTCTCCACCGGGTATTGTGAGGAAATTAGCGGGCCTGCCCGAACCCTGGCCGATACAGAGGTATATAAGACCGTGGTCCATCTGATAAAACCCTCGCCGAGGCCGAACCGCCGTAACACAGTGTGCAGGTAGTCCCACTCCAGGCTATCAAATGCCTTCTCTAAATCTACCGATAGGACCACCGGGCACGGAGCGTCCACGAGCGGTTCCCCCAGCAAGCGGAACAACCTACGGATATTCATGGTCGTGTTACGCTTAGGGATGAACCCAGCCTGGTCCTCATGTACCAGGGAGCTCATGTGGCCCAGCAGTCTCGAGGCCAAGATGCTGCTCAGAATTTTATAATCGACTGTCAGCATCGATAAGGGACGATAGGACGCCGGATCTGCCGAGTCCCGCCCCGGTTTGAGGAGGGGAACCACTAAGGCCTCGCGCATCGAGCCGGGGAGCCGTCCAAGCCTCTTCGCCTCTCTATATACGATCACCAATCTTGGGGCTAGGAGATCAGCATAGGCTGCATAAAATTCTACAGGAAGGCCATCTAGGCCCGGGGTCTTATTCCGCGCCATCTTTTTAATGGCGCTGCGGATCTCCCCCAGTTCGATATCGGACCCCAGGGCTTTCGCTACGTCAGGCTCCACCGTTGGGAGCTCCAGGGGCCGTAGATAATCCTCAAGAAGGTCAGGGTCTCTGGCAGAACGACTGCGATATAGATGGTCGTAGTAGTGCCGGTAGCCGTTCAGAATCTCAGGCTGAGTGTGCACCACGGTCCCGTCCGCCATGCGCATGGACGTCGTCAGTGAGGTCTGGCGCGTAGGGTTAGCCAGCCACGCCAGCAATGCGCTCGACCTATCCCCCTCTGCGAGGGACCGAACCGTATAGGCCTTGTAGTCGAAGCAGCGCAGCCGCTCGACCTCCGCCGCCACCGCCTCCTTCGCCTCTGCCGTGCGTCCCTGGAGTTCAGGGTGTCCGGGGCGGCGGAGTTCCAACTCACGGAGCCTCCGATCGGCGATATCTAAGTCATCGAGGATAACCCGCCTCATACCTACCTTCTTGGTGATGCAATAACCCCTCACCACCACCTTAAAAGCGTCCCATTCCAGCGCTCTCGAGCTCGCGGTGCCCCTGTTGGACGCGAAGTACTCCGCGATCTTGTCTCCAAAGTCCGCTTTGAATAGAGTGTCCTCGAGAATCTCGGGACGTAACTTCCAGGTGGGCACCGCAGGCGCCCCAGGAAACCAGCGAAGGGCCAGCAGGAGGGGGTTATGGTCCGAGATGGTCCTAGTCAAATACTCGGAGCGGACCGCCGCTGAAACCAGTTCAGTCGAGCCAAGAAATCCGTCCAACCTAACGTGTAACTCGTGGAGGCCCGAAAAGTAGGAATAATCTCTAGTGTCGGGGTGTTGCGCCCTACAAGTATCCGTCAGACCCCAGCGCAACTGCCAGTCCCCACGACCTTTAGCCACACGGCGGACCGGAGAGTCAGGGAGGGGCGGATGCGAGCGGTCGGTCTCCACATCCACTACTGAATTGAAATCCCCACCGAGCAGGAGGGGCCCAGTGAAAAAGTGGGCCAACGAGCCCGATAACCTGGAAAGGAAGGCAATCTGGTCCATGTTGGGTGCGTACACACAGCAAACGTTTAGGTCCCTCCCCCCCAGAGTGCCCGATATGGCCACGTAGCGCCCCTCTGGATCTACCACTGAGTTTGTGACCTGGAAGGGAACCCCAGCTCTAATCCAAATTAGCGCCCCCCTGGCATACGCGGAGTACGATGTGTAAAAGACCTGCCCCCTCCACCTACGCTGTAGCGCCGCCCCTTCCGCCTTGTTCAGATGGGTCTCCTGCAGCAGCGCCATTTGTACTCCCCTACGCACTAAATAAGCGTGGACTTTGTGCCTCCTAGACATGGTGTGGAGCCCCCGTACGTTCCACGTAATACATTTCACATTAGCAACATCAGCCATTGTCCCATATTGTTTGTGCAAAGTCTCCCCATCTGGGTCCCAACAAAGAACGAACAACAATCAACCCAGCACTGATGGCGGCCATTTTCCCCAACCAAAACTCAACAACTCTTATTCTAACCAAACCCCTGCCCACCCTCCCCAGAACAGGACCCAAATAGCACCATCCAGTTCCCATCCAAACCATGCCCTCAGAAATCCCCTTGTCCCCAACTAATCCTGCGGTCGCCACCGTAGGAAGGCCTTAAGGGCCAGGTGCGGGCTGGGCGGTGGCAGTGGGCCCTCGATGCCCTGGTTACCAGGACTAAAGCAAGCACAAAACAGTATCGGAAACCCTCGGGGCAAGAGCAAGACACCCCACCCCCTCTTCTCCGGAGATCATGATCAACCATCGGCTCCCGCCACCCCCGCTTCGGGCCCCCACCCAAAAGGATGCAGCTCACCCCGTCAACCCTGTCCATCCAGAAGGTCCTCAACCGATTTCGGTGTGATCACCGGCGTGTGGACGCTATCCGTCACCGAGTCCTCCGAGTCCGTCGGTGCTCCCTCGTCACCAGGGTCCTCTTCTTCTTCGATGGTACCGTCTCGTGAACCAGATAGTGCAGATAACACCTCCAATACTCCCTTCCGCTCCGTCGAAGTCTCCGCAGTTGAAGGGCCGCCGACCGGCCCCGGCGACTCCGTATCCTCTTAGACCGCCGTCGCTGTCCCGGCTCCACCGCTAGCTGAGATGCGGAGGTGAAACCATCTTTCCCAGCTCTATAGAGTTCAAGCCAGTTACAGACATCCTCCGGGGTATCAAAAAATTGAGTCTTGTCATCGACAATGATGCGGAGCTTTGCAGGAAATAGGAGCGAGTATTGGATGCCCTCGCTCCGGAGCTCGCGCTTGACCGCCAAGAATGAAAACCGCCTGCGTTGGGTTTCATAGGTGTAATCCGGGAAGATGTTCACCTGGCTGTTCTCCACCTTAAAGGGGCCATTATGTCTGGCGGCATTGAGGATGAGGTCTCTGTCGCGAAAATGCAATAGGCGTGCCACCACCGGACGCGGTGCACGGCCCTGTTGTGGTGGCATCGCTGGGACTCTATGAGCTCGTTCAAGGGTGTAGAAGGAGGATAAACCCTCCGGGGCCACCGTGTCTCGGAGCCAGGCTTCCAAGTAGGCCACCATGTCGCCATCTTCGATCTTCTCCGGCAGGCCTACCACTCAGATGTTGTTGCGCCTGTTACGGCCTTCCGCATCTTCCGCTCGCTGTTCCAGGGCAGAAATCCGGGACAGGGCATCTTTCATTGTCGCGGCCAAGAATCGCTGCGCCGGCTCCAAGGTTTTCACCGAGCCTTCCACGTCCTTGACCCTGTCCGAAAGCTTGCCGTGATCCGCTCTAAGGAGGCCCAGGCTCGTCGCCACCTGGGCAATGTCCTGCTGAAGGGCCGAGCGTGTGGTCGCGATCGCCTCCAGGACGCGGTCAAACTGTTGCTGCAATGGTGCTCCACCAGCACTCCCCGGGTCTCCACGGTCCTCTTTGTCCGGGGCCTCCGAGTCAGAGGCGGCTGGGGTAGTCCCCTTGGCCCCCCTTGGTTTCCCCATGTCGCGGGAAGCGCACAGTGTGGACCCAGGCAAAGGCGCCACCGAGTGCGGGCGTCGGCTATGACTCTCCCGATTGCTGGCCCTCGGGCTGAGGGCTGGCGATCCTCTTCTCCAGGGCCCGTTGGACCTCCACAGTTTCGGCTCGCGCCACCACCGCGTCGTAGGAGAGCAAAGAGGAGGAGGCGGAGACACTCGGCGCCAGGCCGGGCAGGCCCGTCTGGTTAACGAGGACCCGGAGCGAGGGCCACCCACACCACCAGAGACTTTGTGGCGCCAGGGGGTTGTGCTTCCCATGGGATCGGGTCGATCGGGGAGATGCAGCCAAGTGCTGTGTAGGGGGTCGGCGCCACCGTCAGGGCCTCCAGGCGTCCGTGTGCCGAGGTCCACTATGGTGGGGGCATCCGACCATCCAGGCGCAATCTCCAATGCCAGAGTCCCATCAGTTCAAAGTCCAGATCCTCACATCCCAGGAAGACAAAAGGGTGGAGGGCGCGCTGTAACCAGCGATGTTCCTCCAGTCTAATGGTCCCGTCCGAGGGGAAGATGGGGTCCGGGCGCCATGTTGGGTCGCTCTCCTCGGGACCACAAACTTCGATTTTCCGGCGGATCACCACTCGTCCGGGCTGCGCCAGGTGCCTCAGCAGGTTCCAGTTGGGCCGATCAACAGTTTGCGGGGGTTAGGGTGCCCCACGGCCTCCAATTTACAGGATAATCCCGGGCTCAGTCCCGGAGCCGAGCTCTCAGGCGACCATCGCCATCGGCGCCCAAGCCACGCCCCCTATTGACCAATATGATGTTTGACTTTTCCAAGAGACATGGTCTCTGCAGCTCCTCTACCATACAGGGTATGTGAATGTTTACAAGGCAGCCATATCCCCAGGGTGGGCAGGCCTTCCGGGGGTCTTACACTGTGGCTGAAAACCACTGTCTCAGGCTTGTTGAAGGAGGTTATAGTGTGGTGTTGGGTTCCCAAGGCCTACATGCTCCGCAGAAATACCCACTTACACCAAAGAACTGTTGGCACGGAAACTGAAAAGTACAAAAGACAAGTTTATTAAGACCCCATGGGGTGGTGGTACATTCCTACAGCACCCTTCGGCAATGCAAGAAGTATCACACCGAACGTTGGTGCAAATCCTTCTTTTATACATTTTTACAGGTAATAAAAGGTAGGCGGTACAAGGTTACAGAGCTTTATGTACATATATGGTCATTTTTGGAGCACAGCCAACTCATGGGAGGGGTTGCAACTCCACTGGTCAGTTTGGCGGAACATTCCTGAGGGGTGACTGGTCAATTGGGACTGCGCATGTACAGGCTTGACCGTTACTAAAAATAGCCTGTTGCTGGGCAAACTCGGATGGTCAATGGCACGGACAAAGGACTAAAGGGAATGCTGACCACGAGGCCGCTCATTCCCTAAAATGGCCGCCGTAACATACAAAATGGCATATTCTAATATGGCCAAGTTAAGAGAAAAACATGTAGCAAAAGCTAAGCGCTAACCCGGCCATTGTCAAATTACGACAGACGACCCTTTTAGCGTTTAGCTGAAGCTACCTCATAGTGGACGTAGTCGGGATACTCATCTTCGATATCAATTAACATTATTTGAGCAACTTCTTTATGAAGAATCATTTCATTTTGAGCAAGAGTTCGTCGGGATGGAATGCAAGCCGATGAGCACATAGAACATAAGGCAGGGCCACATTGTATACATAAACAGGCAAAGAACAGTATCCCAACAATGATACATAAAATCGTTAGCAGTTTCCAACCCCAAGTGGTAAGCATCGACCAGAACCACCCCGAAAGAGTCCAAGTACCATTGTCCGGGTGTATTTCAGCTGCGATCTTGTGGAGCTTTGAGATCGCATCATAAACAGAAGGCGAATTATCAGGCACGTACACGCAGCAGCTACTTCCGATGATTCTACATGCCCCCCCTCGGTCAGCTAGAACCACATCTAGAACCATGCGATTCTGGACCCTAACGATTCTAGAAATCTGAAGTTCTTCCGTTATGTTTCCCAATGCAATAGCAGTGTCATTAGCTACGGCCTCAACAACACGAGTCAGTCGTCGTATTTTCCGACTATTCAAAGCAGCCCCCACAAAGGAAAATAGTCCCAAATTAAAGTCCACATATTGTTGTAGGGCGGTATCGGTCTGGTCAATGTCATCCAGAACTACAGTTTGTTTAACTCGATTTAACACGAAATCGTGATAAAGCACGTAGTCATTGTGATACATTGGTGGGGCAATGAATACAGGAGGCAATACAAAAGATACATAGCACGTACCTAACCACCCTAAAGGGAGCTGATGATAACCTTTAGTTCCGCAAATAAAGTAGGTATTACGGGATGCCACAAACGAGATGCCATTGGGACTGTCAAATGTTAGTGTGGTGTTACATTCACTTTTTCCAACCGGGAGTGTACCTTTATTACATATGCACAGATCAGCCTTAGTATTTATAACATTTATAACATGTGTGCTGGACATATTAATATTCCTTTGATTACTGTAAATTCGGGGTGCAGACATATTATCGGGGCGGTATTCTTCCCATTCAAATCGAGTACCTTCAGCTCGTGGATAACCATCCCTGTCATGGTAACATATTTTATTCAAACGGAAAAGCACCCCCCCTTTTGTTGGCCATCGTAAAGTGAATAGGAGAGTATACCAGGCATTACAGGAACCATTATGAGAAAATGGGAGTGGGATGAGCGGGGTGCCCCCTTTCTTCTGATGACCAGGCAACATCCCACACACCCAGCAATTAGAAGTGTTCGTCATATTATGAGTATGATGCAAGATTTGAATGAAGCTATTGTTCAGGTAAGTCTGTCGGTGCCGTTCTTCATGGTAGCCATTACTGGAATGGGGTAACCCAATACGGTTCAAAGACCTGGGTAGTCAATGCTATAAGGAAAACAGTGGTCCAAACCGAAATAATTTTATATCAACCAACAAAGTATACACATAGTTGATTATTTTAGTGAGCTTCTTAAATTGAACTGCTCTGTTGAATCAATCATTGATGCTTCTTCCAGCATCAAACACAAAATACCTGACACAAAACCAACGATTATTTGAGAAAAGTGGTGGAGTTTAATAAATTACTCCATTTAGACTTGATGTTTTATATACATTTATACATTTATATACATTATTCTTACTAACGGTAAAAAGAAGAGCAATCAGCTTCTAAAGAAGTGCAAGAAAAAGAAAAAAGAGCAAGGTGGTGATTGTGGAGAAGGGGTGTAAGCCTCAAGAAAAATTGTGACAAGTGGGAGAAATTTAAACAATTCCGATGTATTGCAACCGTATTAAAAGATTTAGCTTGTTTGGCAAAAGGCCACAATTGATTACTACTATTTTTTCATTTATACAGTCATAAATCACATGTATAATGTTTTGGCTGAAGAGTGGTCCTATTTGCACATAGAAAAGGGGGGCGTCGACGTTTCGACCCGTCTTTTGGTGCAGGGGCAAGTGGGAACCTCGACCTGCGGGTCTTCCTCAGGACAGATGTAGCACAAGCTTTTGTACCGTAGAATTCTCAAAGTGTAACCTAGGGTAAATTGAGGTAGTGGTCAGGAATTTTTAATATATATAGGAACTTAATTATAATTTCCAAATATATATATTGCTTACCCACAAATTACTAATGGGTGGCCTCCGTCCTCCTGCTCCGGGATGGACGTAAAATATGGATGACCGTAGTGACACACCTGTAATTGATAAGGTGCAAACGGTCTATTACTAACATATTATGGTTTTCATGGTTTTCATAATAATATGTTAGGAAGACCCGCAGGTCGAGGTTCCCACTTGCCCCTGCACCAAAACACCAAAATATTTGAGCAAGTCAATGCCCACAATGTTATCTGGGGTGTGAGGTGACAACAAAAATGGACCACAACTAAAGAATTTGTCAATACAAAGTGCAAGAGGTTGTGATAATGGGCTAGGAGAGGGTGTGCCATCAAACCCTATACATGTTATCGTTTCGCCAGACAGGGGAGCCCTCGGAACCAAGTTTTTGGACAAAGCGCTACGAGTAGCTCCTGTGTCGACTAAAAACTGATCAGTAGAACCCAAAATGCCCGCTGATACATATGGACCTCTCTGATCTACTGGCACTTCAACTGATTCCGTACCCCATCCTACGCAGTCCTATGCATGCACATAATCCTGATGCTCCACATTTTCACCCTCTGATATCTGATACTGGTTCCGTCTATCAAAGGTATTACGTTCATCCTGGCCACGGCCCCTCTCTTCAACCCTACCACGATCACCTCCGCCACCTCTCGCCCCCGAATAACTGTTCCTCGACCTTCCACCTCCTCGACCACGCTGACTACGTTGCTCACGAAGTACCGGACAATCTTCAGCCCAATGCCCAAACTCCTTACAATAGGCACATTGGTCCTCCGCTATATCCGTACGACCATACGACGCATTGCTCCCTCTTCGTCTACCTCTATCATTTCCTCCAGATTGCGTTCCACGAACCTGTGCCAGCATCATCTTCGTTTTCAATTCCTTCGCTTTCTTATCAACACTTTCTTTAGCCTCCAATTCCTGCCGCTCATAATACTGAGCCATGGTTAACAAAGACGCAGTGGTCGCCGTGGCCCAGGAACTTTCACTCGTCTTTAATTGTTTTGCAATCTCCGGTAGGAGATTAGCCACATACTTATCTACAAACAAATGCCTACCCGTAGCATCGGTTAACGATTGACCACTGTAATCGTGAAACGCCTCTTCGAAGCGTGTAAAGAAATCTGATACCGTTTCATCTAACTTTGTTTGCACGAAGCTAGCATGGTCCAATCAATCTTTTTAGAAGGAACAAGCGTTTTTAGTTTAGTTAAGATAGCTGCTGGGAGGCCTAGAATCAAATCACATGGCTTACATGCAGGTTCCCTGTCTAAATCAGCCTGGTTTATTTCTTTCCACGTTCCCCCAAGCATTGTTTCATCATTATTTTTACGAATCAATCTCCACATATCAGGCGGAAGAATTAACCCAAAAAAGAGATCTATATCAACAAGAGTCATAACACAGGAGGATATGGCCCCCTCCACCCCTTCATAGAATGCGGCTGGATTTTTACGAAGGTCGGGTTAAGAATTTTTTAACGCCATAACATCTGCTCTATTCCAGGGCGTATACACCCAATTATATATAAAATACCCCTTCGCATCCTTCAATGTTTTATCCTCATCTGTACCATCCCCTTTTGGTGGAACATACAAAGGTGCAGCTTCACGCATAGGCATAACATGCACGTTAGTAGTGTGGCTCACTGGTTAGAGGCGGCAGACCCGAGAGCAGAGGACGGCCCAGGACCAGGGTTCGATTCCCGGCGCGGCAGGTTTCTGGACCAGGGTCAGCGGACTCGATAATTCTCTCGCCTCGGTGCCCACTCTGATCAGTGATCACACTCGGCAACTCTGGGCATTAGCTTGCCTCATCTTCACTAACGGCCCCACCAGACCGCCGGGGATGCCTGGTCTCACCCTGGAGATACCCATTAAGGGACCATCTCTCAGGGAAGCCAGGAAGGGTTTCGCAGCGGTCGAAGCGCCTTGGGACCCTACGGGTAAGCAGTGCGCTATATAAATGCCAATACATTTACATTTACATTTACATTTATCTGGACCCCGGAGAGAACACTGCTTAGTCTGCTCTGTTGGCCCCGGCGCGGACTCCTTTTTCTTTTCTTCCCGCAACTTGGACGTCTCATCCCGTAGTGTGATCAGTTGTTTGAAAAATGTATCGACATCTGCAAGAACAAATAAACCTTTATCCAAATTCTCACGATGAACCGACACAGCCTTAGGTTCTAAAGTCTCTGAATATTTACGAAATGTAGTAACAACTTCGTCAGCAAGAGTATTAAAAAAACACATCAGTTCTCGTTCTGTCCATTTACCCCTCTCAGCCACAACGTCAGACACAGTTACGTAATTTAAATTCAATTTACAGGCCCAACTACGCAAGTCCGCGGCTTTCTCCGCAGATAACCTGACACCGGACTTATCCCCTTTTCCCGACTTATCCTGTCCTTCATCATCAGAATCTTCAGTCGGAGCCATAGGAGGAACGTACGGAGGCGGTGATCGATCTAATAACGAAAAATCATCAATTTCATTAGTAAGGACAGGATAAAGTGGTCGTCGAATAGGAAATTGACCGGTCGTTTGCAAATTACGTTCCCGTGCCTCCCTCTCTTTCTTTTCCTGCGCCTCCTTTTCCTCAAGCTGTAAAGCCTTATCTCGAGCAGCCTTGCGCTGCTCTTGTTCACGTTTCATACGTTCACTCACCGCTTTCTCCCACATTCGTACACAATCAAACATATTCTGTCTAGACCTGCGCTGAAACAAACATTGTTCCACAAACTGAACCTTTTGTAAATCAAACGACCCATGTAGTGGCCATTGCAACTCGGGATCATTTCTAGTATATTTATGCCATAATTTACTGTACAGTATAGGGGGAAGGCCGAATTTCACGTACATCTCACGGTTTGGAGTTCCTTCTGGGGGAGCCGGCTGTGATTCCGCTAACCTAATTGAGGTACCATTTCCAAAACAGCACATCCCTCGGAGCGTGCTTAAAACAGGCATGTTCAAAAAGTACCACGAAAGTGCAATACCATAAAAATGGCACTTAAAGTACTTCACACAATGTGCCGCTCAGAACACAACAAAGTTAGAGAAACATCTCTACATGCCTGCCTATGTGAAGTGCACTACACATATAGGTTCAAAGTTCACAAAATCAAAATGTTAGCTAACTCAAATCATAGTCACAATCACAGAACTTCAGTAAGCGTCCGTAGACTACCTTACCGATCAAAAATCTTACCCAAATCTCAAAGTCCAGATTCCAACTGCCAAGGTCTTTAATCGAATCAGCCAAACGGCACTATCCAGCAACGCAGACGATCAAGAACTCAGTCGGAGACCGGCACCCCCTGGAAGGTCAGATCAGAAGGAAAGGAAGAAAACACCGTGGGTGCCAAGACTCGGGTCACTCGGTGGCAGCGTACGCGTCCATGGCGAGTTTCCAATCCTTCGTCGCGACCTCTCCTTCGGGCATCCGAGTCGCCGATGAGTCCCACCTGGGTCGCCAATTTGTGGTGTTGGGTTCCCAAGGCCTACATGCTCCGCAGAAATACCCACTTACACCAAAGAACTGTTGGCACGGAAACTAAAAAGTACAAAAGACAAGTTTATTAAGACCCCATGGGGTGGTGGTACATTCCTACAGCACCCTTCGGCAATGCAAGAAGTATCACACCGAACGTTGTTGCAAATCCTTCTTTTATACATTTTTACAGGTAATAAAAGGTAGGCGGTACAAGGTTACAGAGCTTTATGTACATATATGGTCATTTTTGGAGCACAGCCAACTCATGGGAGGGGTTACAACTCCACTGGTCAGTTTGGCGGAACATTCCTGAGGGGTGACTGGTCAATTGGGACTGCGCATGTACAGGCTTGACCGTTACTAAAAATAGCCTGTTACTGGGCAAACTCGGATGGTCAACGGCACGGACAAAGGAATAAAGGGCATGCTGACCACGAGGCCGCTCATTCCCTGAAATGGCCGCCGTAACATACAAAATAGCGTATTCTAATATGGCCAAGTTAAGAGAAAAACGTGTAGCAAAAGCTAAGCGCTAACCCGGCCATTGTCAAATTACGACAATAGGGGACTCACCTGACATCATATGTCTCAGCTTGGCTGCTTACTCAGATATGGTATATCATATTCTTGATGTACACTACCAACCCACTAGCAATAATTTGGAATATATTGTAGTAGATCGTCCAAATGAGCATTTATATGTACTTCCAGCTATTAGAATGAAAATTTTAGGGTGTGATTTTAACTGTCAATTCAAAGCATTGAGTATCGATAGCCTTGTCTTGACAGCAAATGAAGAAGCTACCTGGTCTGTACCGGAGTTGGAATTTCCCTCCGTTAAGAAATGGTCACCCCCTTGCAGTCCAAATCAATGACCTTACATTAAACCAGGGGCTATGCGCTTGTGATGGCAGATCAGTCTCTGATAAAATAGGCAATCACACATTTAATAGGGTGAACCATGCCAGCTTAATTGATTATATTATGTTGATCATTGAGCTTTGGCCATTCCTGGTGGATATGATAGTCTTATCATGATCGGTTAGTGACCACAATGGCCTGACTCTCAAGCTACTTTTGAATGTACAATATAACACCCCAGGGGAGCTCTTTGATAGCAGAATGAGAGTCACTAGTAAAAGTCATAGAGTTAAATGGAGTACATTAAAACATTCTCAGGAGTCAATTAGTTAGATTTATAGGATGGTTGCTACAAGTATGGAAGGCATGATACCACTGATTTGTGTGGGGAATGCTCCTGGGTCATTATGGGTGATAATTAAGACACACACTTGGATGTATATGAATCTGGGGAGCTTTTTTCTAGCTTAAACAGGGTGCTTTGTTGAAAGGGAAAGCCCTAAACCCTAGTATAATAAAGTATGTCGGAAATCAAAGTGCGCTCTGATCCTTGTGATCAGAAAGAGTAATAGACCATTGATTAGGCCACTAGATTATGTTAGAAATTGGCACTATTCAGGTTCAAACAGGAATGGGAGCAGGGAACATGGGAGGCCTTCTTAGATGCTGCCAAATTGAACGATCATTGTTTCTTCTGGAAATTGGAAACAAAGAGTAGCAGGGATGGGTTCAGCATCATATAAAATAACATTACAGCATGAGATTTGGGTGGCACATTTCTCCAGTTTATATATGCAGAATAGAGATCAACAAGATGACACTGGGAGACAGTTAGGTTCTGGGGAAGTCTGTCATCTGCATAGCATTCAAGGTGAGGGGGGTCATAAGTGATACGATTGTCTCCTCAGGGTCCACCACCTATGCCCAAGGATATTTCAGTCGAGAAAATAATTTAGGCAATCAGGGAAATAGTCCACAATAACATCCCTGACAACCTATTCTTGAGTGAGAAAACCTTTCGGAGTACTTACTTTGCAGTGTTGTTTTCAGCGATTCTTAAGGGGGCACCCATTCCACACAATTGGGCAGGGGTCAAAATAATTCTCATTTTTAAAAAGGGCTACGTTAAGGATGGCAGCGTCACATCTCCTTATAAAGGCATACCTGGGAAATTTGAGATGGTATATAAAAATCCCATGGCTGCTGTATATTGGCAGCTGTTTGCATGCCAAGATACTTGAAGTGTTCCTCAGCCATCTGTAGGTTAATCATCGCCGATATGTCATAATGTCTACCTGCTAGTGGAACCTGTGTGGACTGAGTTAAGTTAAACCTCAGGCCTGAGGCCTCTCTCCCCCCCCCCCCTGCCCGGATATATGGAGTATGTTCATCATGTGGAGAAGCGTGGCTCAATGGTTAGAGTGGCAGACCCTGATGCAGAGGTCTGACCCGTGACCAGGGTTCAATTCCCGCCTCGGCGGCTCTTGGACTCAATCTCCCTGGACCTGATAATTCTCACCTCAGTGCCTAGTCTAATCATGGGTCCCACTCTGTGACTCTGGGCAATAGCTTGCTTAATCTCCACAACGGCCTCAGCAGCGCTTGGATGCCTGGCTTCACCTTCGGGGTGGCCAGGAGTGGACATCTCACAGGAAAGCCAGGAAGGGTTCCACAGCGGTATGAATACATCGCTACGAGACCTCTGGGTAGAAGGCACTATATAAATACAAACACATTTACAAGTGGTGCAAGGAGGTATCTGGGATTCTTATGATGGTGCGAGAATACCGGCTCAGAACACCATACTCACCTGGGCCCATACACATTCACACTTTGAACCGGTAATCAATTCTTCTAACCTACCTATCGGAGTTTTATTCACCTTTAGGAATTATACCTGTACACCATAACTTACCAAATCCTTGTCACCTATTCTCTAATTCCTAAATCTGATGGATCAAAAAGTGTTAGAATAACATTTACCTTACTCATGAAATAACCACAGACTCAGAGAAGTTTTAACACTTTATCAATTAAATATTTTGTGAGCCAAGTACCAAACCAGAGAAATTAAGGAATTTTCAAGTAAGAATATAATTATTAAAGCAAGAATCTTGTGAGACTTAGCAATTTTACTTTTAGACATTGGTACCCAGGAAGGGTGAAAAAATGGAACAGTACTAGGACATACAACACAGATTATATTTACCTAGAATTGTGAGAGGACCAACCCCTGTCCAAGGGCTGGGAGAAGAAAAGACTCCCAACTAATCAGGTGCCAACAGGACAGGAGAGGTGCGAGACAGGACAGGTACCCTCTTCTAAGTGCAAAGCCAGTGTCACACCCCTCTCTGCAGCTACTCTCGTTCCCCTTGGAGATGACAGATTCTTCTCCCACACCAACCTTCCGATTTTTCTTTCAGAGTGCTCGACCAGCCCTCTGAGGTCTGCGGCATCCACGATCTCCTTCAGCATAAGTTGGGTCAGTGACAGGTCTGTGACAAGTCGTACAATCTAACTAACTGAACCTACCTTAGATATACCATTTTCCAGGGTATGTACCACCCCCCCCCAGTATTGCAAATTCGTGTATCCCCTTCATTTGATTGATCTGAAAGATGAGGAGAGGTCATCACACCATACCAGTATGAGATCATTTCTATTCAATGTAATTGATCAATGTTCCCGGCCATAATTGACTTTCCTATGATTTCTATTCCACCCAGCAATATTAGTTTCAATTCATGTACAATGTATTAAATGAAGTCAGTATTTCTTCCTTTCTTCGGGTCACAGGGTTAGATTCCCTGGCACATCGCGGGTAACAATGACAGGGCTTTCAAAGATTCCAGTATTTGTTTGCGCATGTACAGCGATTTCAAAATGGAATTTTCAGACACACTTCAGGTCCAAAAACGAACTATTAATAAAGTCAAAGAAAGACATGTTAGAATACAAAAATAAATGAATGAACTGTATACCACTTGGTTCTACACTAACCCCATTATTTTAACTATAGCATTATTATTTAAACAGAACATACAAAGTTTAGTTCAAGCAGAAGCATGTGCATTAGGATGTGAAGTTTGAATGGCCATCTTAGGCACTACTGCGCAGCTGCAAAGAATTCAGACCACATGCATAGATATGTCACACTAAGTAGATGTAGCAGACGAATGCACAGAAAGGTTCCTGCGTTTTCGGCGGCCATTTTAGGACACTCAGGTTACTGTTAGTAAAGCACATAGGAAAGATTTCCCTCGATACTAAAATGTCATGTGGTGCAAGTATTATTACTTACAAACACATATTGATTAATAAGTTACATTTTATTTCGAGAGGACTGAGTCCAAGCAAGCTTCTTTACGGATGAAACCTTGCACCATCAATCCCCTCTTTGATGATATTCTATACCATCACTAATTACAGAAACCAGATGCCAACTTTAGCAATTTCCCAATTCAATTTCTTCTATTACTTTAGAATTTCTTCTTTCCCTTTTCTTTTGATAACCTTTTCTTCTTTTGTAAATATCCCCTTTCATTTCTTCAAGTTGAATTTCATTATATTTTCGCTTCTTTTCTTTCTCATTTACTGCATACCACTTTCTGTTTCTGCAGCATTTGCACCAAATCATTATCACTAATATAAATAGGGCTATTCCCATTATTGGCATCAGTTTTCGACCTACAATACTTTTTCCTACATTAGATAAACATCTACCTACAGAGGAGAGACCATCAGTTAGTCTCTTCCATGCACTATCAACCTCCAGTGGTTTCCATTCTTCTTCCAAATGGGTGTTATTTTTAACATATCTCCCAATTTCAATACTTTTGTCAGGTATATAGATGCGACAATGTTGCGCCTTCAATGTTCTACAGGCTCCGCCCTCTTTTGCCAATATTATAAAGAGCAAGTCGATTTTATAGTAACTAATTCTGTATTAATCAATAAAAATCCTCCAGCAGTGTCAGTCGATAAGCGATCAACCACTGTGGATAATTTACAAATTCTTTGCATATTCAGAATTACTCCCACTGAAGGTATCAATGCATTAAATATATCACTTACGATTTCTGAAAAACGAGCTCTTTTCTGTTGTGGTAGTCCATTATTTTCTTCGTTGCTTCCAGTGATTCTTTTAACATGGTATATCTTTGGGAATACTATTCCAAAATAGAACCTCCCATACCAATGATCAGGCAGCTTAAAATAAGCTTTGTTCCCACAAATATAATAGACTCCAGGAAATACTGGATCAGTTCCCCCTTTTAGTCCCCAACCCCCAATTATCAAGGAATTGTGATCACATTCACTGGGACCAATAAATACATTGTTATACTCTGTTTTTAACCTATGGAGACAGATATTCCCCTTTTTTCAAAATGAAGGGACATAGCAGCATGAGTCTTGCCAGTTGCCATAAAATGTTCCCTCTCAAATCACTTAGGTATCTGAGGTTTCAGTTCAGTAGCCCTTATATGGAAATCCTGTCTCCTTTTCTCTACTAGATTCAAATATATTTGTTCTTCTTCATGTAACCTACATGTTAAATATTCTTTATGTGCTTCAGCTATATCTATTGTTTTTATTTTTTAGAAAAATTTACCTATAAACTGTGAATCTTTACTACTAAGGACAGGGTTCATGTTCCTGCATTAGGGAATTTCAGGAAAAATCGCATCTATGTTAGACTAATAATATTTTAACTTTCAGTTCTGTAAAATAAACTTGCTAACATGCTACATGAAATACCATATGCCAATGGTAAATGAGGATATGTCACTCCTTCTGTTACTGATGTAGGTAACATCATGCATATATAGCAGTCACTAACTTCCATTTTTTCTACATATTGTACTAACAGATTAGTGAAAACATTTAAAACTGTTTCATTTCTTTTTATACTATGGTGTAAATCTATCTCAACAGGTGCTTCTAATTCTACTCTACCTTGTTTAAGGTTAGCTACCTTTGCATGTGCACTAGTGTCATTCTGTTTACTTGCTGTCATTAAGTAAGGTATTGCTATTGTCAATCCTAGCCATGCTATGAGCACTATCAATATGCTACATATGCATATTTTACAACAAGTCTTTATGCAATTTCTTTTCGGGTTTCCAGTAGCTCTACTATCAGCCATTTCTGACTAAGGAGAATTAACCCCTCTTTGTAACTTTTACACAGAATATAACTGTGAATTTTTATTTTCAAGTTGGTCTCACTTCTTCGTCAATTTGATCAGCAATTAGGTTCCTCACTTTCATTACTGATTTCCAGATTCTCAAAGTCCTCGAGAATCATTTGTGTCCATTCAGGACCCTTGAATTTATTATTCAGTATTTTCAAGCGTGCACTTCTCATTCTGGGTTTCTCTGTGGATGGTCCAGTCTGACTTGTAATTTCATCTACTTGGTCTGTTTCTTCACTTATTGTTTTAAGGCGATGTTTCAGTCTCTTGATAATACTAGGCCAAGTATCACCTTTCCTGAGTCTTTTAGCTGGCACTGTGCTTTTATTGTCTTAAAGTGTCCTTTTGTTTTCATTAACTTGTGGCACACTTTGATTCTCCTCAGCTTCAAATTTCCTCTCTATCTGACTTGCTCCAGCGCTTATTACCTTTGCCGTTTCTGCCTGGATGGGTTATTCTTCACTAGTCTGGCCCTATTCAGGAGTTTGTTGGATTTGGCTTTGACTTTGGCTTTGTTCTCCGTCTTCTTCCTCAACTCGTTTTTCTATACCTATCTGGTTCTGCTCATGTCTTGTAATCTCTTTATCGTCTTCTACCCGAGTGTTTTCTCAAGTGCCTATCTGTCCCTCCTCAGACACAGGAGGGCTGTTTCTGTTTTCTTCTGTCTGAGTAAATTGTTCTTTCTTTATCTGGTCCTCCTCAGATTCATTATTTGCTTTGGTTTCTCCAATCTGAGTGTGTTCTTCTATTCCTATCTCATCCTCATTATCACTCTGTCTGTCTAAATAGTTTGGCTTCTTGTTCGTACTGTTATTTCAGGTATATCGATTATAGGGATCCATTCATCATGACTGGTGCTAGGTCATTCTTTATCAGCTACTTCAGGATCAATTTCTTAGGATCCTTCAGCTGTACAACCTTCAGCTTCTGTTTCGTCAAGGTTCAGTCACTCTTTTGGTATGGCACGCATGAATCCAGTTTGGAAAATCTGCGCACTTTACAGCTGTGGTGGTAGGCAATATGACTTGATGCGGTTTTCCCCACCTTGGTGCTAGGCACAACTCTATGTGTGATCTTTTATCACTACCCAATCACCTGGATTCAGGTCATGTGCTTAAGTCGACTGTCTGGCCACAGCGTCTTCCCCAACCTGGTGAGAGATAGAATGCACTTGGTCAGCCAACTCTTTGCAGTACTCCAATACCGAATCATCAGATATAGTTAACAGCTTGTGTCCTGGTACACATGCTTGTCTCATTGCCCTCCCCTTGAGTATCTCATAGAGACTCAAATCTGTGTTTTTGTCTAAAATACTTCTGAGTCCCATCAAGCCAAGAGGTAAAGCATCAGGCCACTCCAATGGGGTGGATTCACACATCTTGATTTGATTGTGCCATTTAAATGTTCTACCACTTCAGAAGCCTCTGGGCAGTATGCACAGTGCAGCATCTGCTCAATTTTGAATGCTTCACAAATTAATCAAATTATTTCATTATTAAAATGAGACCCTCAGTCTGATTAAATCGTTACTAGAAAACCACACCTAGGAATAAGCTCTCTTAACAAGAGTTTGGCTACAGTTAGGCTGTCATTCCTCCTGGTCGGGTAAGCCTCCACCCATTTGGAAAATAGTCAAACAATGACAAGGATACATTTTGATCCTCGATAAGCAGGTAACTGTATGAAATCGATTTGAAGTCTTATAAATGGACCCTCTGCTTTTCCAACTTTTCCTGGGTAAATGACAATTCGCCTATCTGGGTTCATTTGCTGACAAATTAAGCATCTCTGGCAAAGACTCTCTGCTACGTTCTGAACCTCGCATTTAACCAATCCTGTTGGAACAGTCTTATCATTGCATCTCTGCCTTTGTGTGTGTCTTCATGGTAAATTCTAGCCATAGGTGCAAGCATACAATCAAGTAACACAGGTCTCCCATCTAAGTAAATTATCACACCATCTACTTTGACAATCTATTTTCTCCCATTCTTCCTTTTCTTTGGGTTCTGCTTCATTTTGTAGATCTCTCACTTCCTCCCATGTTCCTATGCCCCCTAATAGCATAAGTTGGCAGCTGATTCCACAGGCATCGATTGTCTTGTTTACTGCCATTTTGTATTTGGTACAATGTTGGGCAAATTGGTCAGCATAACGATTACCAGATGTCACTTTGTCATTTCCAGAATGGTGAGTAGCACACTTGACCAAGGCCACTTCTTTTGGTAATTGAAATGCTTCAAATAATTCTGTTACAAAATGTCCATTTTTCTTTTTGGGGTTCCGGAAGAAGTCATAAATCCCCTTTGCATCCAAAGCTGGCCAAAATCATGCACAACCCCGTAACCATACTGACTGTCAGTATATATGGTCAATCTCCAATTTTTCCCAATTTTGCAGGCTTTGATTTCAGCTACTAATTCGGCTATTTGTGCAGATTTGACTCCTGGTAAATAGGAAGCTTCGACTACACCAGCCAATGTACACACAGCGTAAGCAACACTAAATCCTCCTTCCTCATTACGCATGCATGAGCCATCTACAAACAGTTCATGTTCTGGATCCTTTAAAGGTTCTTCCTGTATGTCTGGTAGTGGTTCAGTACTGTATTCAGTGAGGTTGATACAATCATGTTCTTCTTTTCACGTTACCTCTTCAAAATGTGAATCTAGCAACAGAGTTGCAGGATTCAGAATAGTACATCTGACTATAGTCACATTGTCTGCACCTAGAATAATTTGCTCATACTTAGTCAGCCGAATAGAAGTTAGGTACTGTGTATGGGTTCTTGTTAACAGGATCACAACTGAATGTGGAACATACACTGTCACAGGATGTCGCATCAAAATGGATTCACTTTTTTCTAGACTCATGCAAGTTACAGCTACAGATTTTAAACATCCTGGTAAGGCAGATGCCACTGGGTCCAATGTGGCAGAGAAATACACCACAGAACGTCACATAAGGTCATGGGTCTGGGTTAGGACTGAAAGAGCACAATTATCTCTTGCATCACGAAATAATGCAAACTCTTTTGAATAATCTGGCATCCATAATACAGATGCAAAAACAACAGTTGATGGACAGAATGCAGAACAATGTCATACATTCACCCCAGTACAGAGATCTGGGCCTAACTCCATTGTTTTATTGCTCACCTTGCCATTCCAGTTTGAACCCATCCATATGCAAATCAGTATTGACCCTTTTCCCCATGGGAACAGTCTAGCCCGAATCGCCAAGCCAGGTCCTCCCTAGACGGGAAACAAGCATCCTAGGACCGGTTTCGTGCTTTCAGCCCTCATCAGCCAGGATAGCTTGACTCCAGTGGCATGGAGAGCATGGGACGCACATCTGAGCATACCCGTCCCACTCTGGGTAACAAATGCAAAAACAACAGTTGATGGAAAGAATGCGTAACAATGTCGCCGCCGTCCCCCGCATCCGAAGAGCGACTACAGGAGGAAGGTCCTTCTCCTACCTGGCCGCCAAGACCTGGAACTCCCTCCCGACCGACCTGCGCCTGACCCAAGACCACCTCTCCTTCAGGAAGAAGCTGAAGACCTGGCTGTTCGAGCAGTAGCGGCACCCCCCCACCCCCAGCGCCTTGAGACCCTACGGGTATGTAGTGCGCTCTATAAATGTCATTGATTGACATTCACCCCTGTACAGAGAGCTGGGCCACAATCCATTGTTCTTTTGCTCACCATGCCATTTCAGTTTCTACCCAGCCATATGCAAACCAGCCTTGACCCTGTGCCCCATGGGAACAGCCAGCCCAAACTGCCAGACCAGGTCCTCCCTGGACTGGAAACAAGCTTCCTAGACCAGTTACCGGCTTTTAGCCCTCATCAGGCAGGATACCTTGATTCCAGTGGCATGGATAGCACTGGAATCACGTCTTAGCATACCCATCCCACTCGGGGTGACAAATGCAAAAAAACAAAAGTTGATGGACAGAGTGCATAACAATGTCATACATTCACCCCAGTACAGAGATCTGGGCCTTAATCCATCTTTTTTTTTGCTTACCATACCATTCCAGTTTGAACGCAGCCATATGCAAATCAGTCTTGCCCCTGTGCCCCATGGGAACTGTCCTGGCCGAACGGCCAAGCCAGGTCCTCCCTGGACTGGAAACAAGCATCCTATTACCGGTTTCGGGCTTTCAGCCCTCATCAGCCGGGTAGCTTAATTCCAGTTGCACGGAGATCACGGGACTCACGTCTGAGCATACCCGTCCCACTCGAGTTGACAGATACAAAAACAACAGTTGATGGACAGAATGCAGAACAATGTCATACCCTCACCCCAGTACAGAGATCTGGGCCTAAATCCATTGTTTTATTGCTCACCATGCCATTCCAGTTTGAACCCAGCCATATGCAAACCAGTCCTGACCCTGTGCCCCGTGGGAACAGTCTAGCCCAAACTGCCAAGCCAGGTCCTCCCTGGACTGGAAACAAGCATCCTAGGACCGGTTTCGGGCGTTCAGCCCTCACCAGCCAGCATAGCTTGATTCCAGTGGCATGGAGGGTAAGACTGATTTGCATATGCCCATATCTGAACTGGGGTGGTTGAGTGAGCTAAAGAATGGTGATGGATGAAAACCAGATCAGTTGACTGGGGGTGAGTGCTTGCAAAGTTCAACACTATCCATCACCCCTTTGGGTTTTATTTTGTTTGCCCAAGTTGGCAGTGTATGCCCAGACAAGGGTCCCTTGCTCACTTTGCCACTGGATTCAAACTAGCCTGGCTGATGACGGCTGATTAGCCAGAAACCGGTCCCAGGATGCTTGTTTCCGCTCCAGGGAAGACATGACTTGGCAGTTCGGGCTGGACTGTTCCTATGAGGCACTGGGTCAGACTAATTTGCATATGGCCATGTCTGAATTGGGGTGGCCGACTGAGCTAAAGAATGATGATGGGTTAAACCCAGATCAGTTGAATGGGTGTGAGTGCTTGCAATGTTCAACACTCCGTCCATCATCCCCTTTGGTATCCCAAATGCAGGGGCTTCACACAGACAGTTGCGTAATTTAACAAAGGGTGTCATGCTTTCATCATCCCATGCTACTGGGTCTCTTGCTCGTTTCTTTGTTAAATGTATCAATAGCTTAGCTAGCACTGCAAATCCCACCATCCACTGCCTGCAGTACCCTACAACTCAGAGAAACATCCTGATTTCTTTTTGCATCTGTGGTACCTTCATGTTTCTGATCAATTTGACTCTTTCTGAAGTCACTCTTCTGATTCCTCTTTCTATTTGGTGTCCCAAATATTTGACCGAATTAGTACAAAATGTAAACTTTTCAGGTGACACCTTATGTCCTCCTTCAGCTAAATGATTCAGTAATGCAATTGATTCAACAATGCAGTCATTTTAGGTTTTTGATGCTACCAATAAGTCATCAACATACTGCACCAAGACAGACTGTCTGGGCATCACCAAAGATTCAAGACGTTTTTTCAAAATCTGGTTAAACATCAATGGACTTTCCATGTACCCTTGAGGAACATGATTCCAAACGTAAACATGCTCGTCAAATTTAAACAAAAATTAAAATGTACTTTCTGGATGCAATGGAATGGAGAAGAAAGCATGGCATAGAACAATTACAGTAAATCATCCTGCACTCCATGGTATTTGATACAGAATCACTGCTGGATTCGGTACTACTGGGCAACATGGTACAACAATTTTATTTATTTTCCGCAGGTCTTGAACTACCCTATAATTGCCGTTTGGCATGTTTATGCCAGTTATAGGTGAATTACATGGACTGCTCATTATTTCTTTTAAATTGCCTGGCTCCACCAAACGCTCAATTTCTGCTGCAATACCTGCTTTTATTTCTGGGCTCATTTTGTACTGTCTAGTATTTGGGTAGACTGCACCCTCTTTCACTGTTACTTTTACTGAGTCGACATTTGCCATTAATCCCACTTCTTTTCCTGTAAAAACCCACACATTAGGGTTTACAGTAGTTTGAATTTCTTCTGGTAAATCTTTTAGAGTCATCTTTTTAATTTAAGTTTCTTGTTTGGCTAACATGATTGTATACACCCTGTCTTCATCAGGAATTTGAATTGCAACACCCTCCGGTGTGCAAAATATTGTGCACTTCATTTTGCACAATAAGTCCCTACCTAACAGATTCATAGGGCTCGAGGCACAGACTACGACCTTGTGCATCTCTGTAAAATTGCCAATACCAAAACTCCATTGGTTCTGTAATAGGGGTCCTAATCTGTTTCTTAGAAACGCCTACTACTTGGAATCGCTTCTCCCGAGAGGGGTAGGTTTGGGATGTCTGCTGTTCTCAGTAAAACAGGTAGCACCAGTGTCCAACAAGAAGGTGATGTAATTTCCCTCAACCTTGCCATTTATGTAAGGACCTGACTGATCTACCGGTAAGGATGCACCAAGTATGTATTCCTCTTCCGCCCCGCTCAGGCACCGTCAATATGTATCCTCTTCAAAAAATGTGTCCTTCAAAAGAAACTGTGGTGTTACCGTATTTTTCTTACCACTTCCCTCCCGAAATCCGGTGAACACACTGTATTTGGCTTGACTCACAAAATCTGGCATTGGGACAGGTGGTTTTTGATTCTGTATTATCTGTTGCGGTTGCGTCATTGAAACCTCATTCTGCATCTGCGGATTTCAATTTTGTGTTTAGACATTATTGTTCTATATTAATTAACACTCATTTTTCCAATGCCCCAATTTCCTGCACCCGTGACAGGGAACTATTTCCTAGCCTCTTCTTTGCTCATTCTCCCTCTAGGCTTTTCACCACTACTTTCACCTTGACCTTCCCTTCTTCCTTTATTATTTGCCTGTTGACTTAACTGGAGTTCCTGTTGCTCTGCTAATTTAACTTGAGTCCACATTACTTTTTCTTCTAATTTGTTTTGCCTGTTACCAATTTCATCCCCACAATATTTTGCATACTTGAGGATTTCATCTATAGGCTTTGCCTGAAAACATAATTCATGCTCCTTTATCATTTGTGATAGCTCTGGCTTTAGTCCGGACACAAAACGATAAATAAAGGGTGTCATGTCTTTATTATCAATAGTTTCCAATGCACTATACTGTTTAAACACCTGCAATAGACGCTCATAATATGCATGTACAGATTCACCTTTGTCTTGGGTTGTTCTGTCTATTTTTGTCCAATCGGTTTCTTTTGGAGGTACCTTTCCTTTTAAATAAGTAATTACCTGAATATATTTCTTCATAACTTCATCTGAAGTGGCTCCTTTCTTCGCATCTCTAGGGTACTCATCATTAGGCCAATCTATTGTAATTTTGCATTCTGTTCATAAATCGGCAGGAACAACTATGTGAAATAAACAATCTAAATCTTTTAACAGTACTTTTGAAACCTTCACAAACTTCTCGACTTGCCTGTACCATTCTACGGGTCTTTCTTTAAGCTTTTGGAATTCATTTGTAAATGATAAAATATCCTGTTGGGAACATGAAACATGTACATATCCTCCTCCTGGAACTTCTCTCATTGGACACAGTCTTTCATCTTTTTCTGTTTCCTTCATTAAATACTCAGATGTAGTTCAATTTGCCTGTGCTTCCTCCTTTTTCTTTGTCCATCTGGTCGTTCAGCAGTCTAAGTCTCCCCATTTTTGTAACAATGATAATAATTCTTTTATCTGCAATTTTCGTCCTGACGCATTCATGTTTTCTAAATCTTTGTCAGAGAATTCTGCTCTATATGGTTTCTGGAACACTTTAGATTTACCTCTATCAACTCCCATGTCTGAGGCCAAATTCATTAATTTTTTATGAAATATTTTTTTTAGATCGGGTTATGCTTCAACATATGAATATCAATTCTTCTTCAATGAAGGAATTTAATCTCTCTAGCCCATGGGTACTCACAAACTTTCACTTGGGCAAAATGTATAGTGTGGTTTGTGTCAGAGGTCTGCACCTGTGGGGGCGTGGTCAGTGGGGGGTGGGGCTTGAAGAAAACAAACTGTGACCATGAGGTTGAACACAGGCCCCTGCAGTGGATGCATTAGTCCACTGAGCCACCAGACACAACATACACACACGTGTCTGTCTGTCTCTGTGTGTGTGTCTGTCTCTGTCTGTCTGTGTGTCTCTGTCTGTGTGTCTCTGTCTCTTTCTGTCTGTCTGTGTGCCTCTGCCTGTGTGTCTCTGTCTGTGTGTGTCTATCTGTGTGTGCCTCTGTCTGTGTGTGTCTCGGTCTGTGTGTGTCTTGATCTGTGCGTGTCTCGGTCTTTGTGTGTCTCGGTTTGTGTGTGCCTCGGTCTGTGCGTGTCTTGGTCTGTGTGCGTCTCTGTCTGTGTATGCATCTCTGTCTGTGTGTGTGTCTCTGTCTCTGTGTGTGCATGTCTGTGTGTGATTCTCTGTGTGTGTCTCTGTCTCTGCATCTCTGTCTCTTTGTGTCTGTCTCTTTGTGTCTGTCTCTGTGTGCGCATCTCTGTCTCTATGAGTGTGTCTCTGTGAGTGCATCTCTGTCTGTGTGTTCACCTCTGTCTCTGCGTCTTTGTCTTTGAGTGTCTTTCTCTTTGTATGCATCTCTGTATATGCGTCTGTCTCTGTGTGTGTCTCTCTCTCTCTGTGTCTCTCTGTGTGTGTCTCTCTCTCTCTGTTTGTCTGTCTCTGTATGTCTGTGTGGGTCTCTGTGTGTGTGCATGTCTCTGTCTCTGTGTGTATGTCTCTGTCTCTGTGTGTCCATCTTTGTCTTTGTGTGTTGTGTCTCTGTGTGTGCGTTTCTGTCTGTGTGTGCGTCTATCTGTGTTTGCGTGTCTGTCTCTGTGTGTGTCTCTGTCCCTGTGTGTCTGTCTATGTGTGTCTGTCTCTGTCTCTCTGTGTGTCTCTTTCTCTGTGTCTGTCTGTGTGTCTCTGTATCTCTGTCTGTGTGTCTCTATGTGTGTGTCTCTATGTGCGTGTCTGTGTGTATGTGTCTGTCTTGGTGTCTGTCTGTATGTGTCTGTCTCTGTCTGTGTGTGTCTGTCTCTATCTGTGTGCTGTTTCTCTGTGTGCATCTCTGTCAGTGTGTGTGTGTCTCTCTGTCTCTGTGTGTCGCTCTGTCTCTGTGTGTCTATTTGTTTCTGTGTCTCTCTGTCTCTGTGTCTCTCTGTCTCAGTTTCTGTCTTTGTGTGTGTGTGTGTGTGTGTGTGTGTGTGTCTCTCTGTCTGTGTGTTTGTTTCTCTGTCCCTGTGCATGTGTGTCTCCGTGTGCCTCTGTGTTTGTGTCTGTATGTGTGTGTGTGGGGGGGTGTCTATATGTGTTTATCACTGTGTGTCTGTCTCTGTGGATAGAGTAAAGGCTGCGGGAGGACGTCAGTGGCAGCACAAAACAGGAAGCTTCCTAAAATGCCCTTTAAAAGTCAGCTGTAATCATTTTTACAGCTGACTTTTAAAGGGCCTTTTAGGAAGCTTTCGGACTGTGCCATGTGAGGTCGCAGAGGCCAGAGGCGGGCAGTAAACACAGAAGAAGGCTGCAGGAGCATACATAGTGAATACGTATTTAATACGTATTCACTACGTATGCCGCTGCGGTCATCTTCTGTGTTTATTGTCGGCCTCACAAGCAATGTAAAAATGGCATGGCATGACAAGGTCCGCGCGCCACCAATGAAGGCATGCCAGGCCGCTGGAGGCCCACGGGCTGTACTATGAGTACCGCCGATCTAGCCCTACATTTCCAGCTATCATTTCTTCAAATTCTACTCTTAATTTAAACATGTCTAATATTTTTGGCTGTGATTTTGACTTTTCTATATCTCGTGTCCATCTTTCTATTTCTTCTGAGGTTACTACAGTGGCACTTCTTGTTCCTGTGGACTTTTCAATCTGCACCTCTCTAGAGGATCCAGGGTTAACTTTCATGATTAAATCACTTATTGGTTCTATTATAGATAAATCCATTAGGGAAATTACTGACTCACACTCACTTGCCTGGTGATCAACTATTTTGTTTTCCTTTCTGGGTTGAATGATTAGTGTTGTCAGAACAGGAGTTTTAGGACTGGTTTGTTTATCTCCATATAAAGGAACAACCGATCCTATAGTTATTGGTATCATTAATGCTTCAGGGCTTGTATTCAATTGGGTTATTTTCTGAATTAATTCACTTCTCTGATTATTTATGGCTTCTTTTTCCTTTTCTTGCAGTACCTTTTCTATGGTAGTTTCATGTACAATCTGTGAAACCAAAGGTTGCTTTAAGAACGGGGCACTAGGAGTAACCCTATTTGTTTTTTCCTGATAAGGTGGCGAATTTTTCATTAATACATCTTCAAATATTCATCTTCTGAATATCCACTACTAGTCATTAAATGTTTTGTTTTCTCCGTACACTTACTTCCTGTCGGATCTTCTTTGGTAAATACAGGATATAATCCTTCCACTATCATAGACTGCCTCATTTTTTTCATCTGCTTACCTCTTGTCTCTCGGGGAAATCTGGGATAAAATGTACTTAAATTTCTGTCACATCGTGATCTGTCTCGCTCAAAAGCCTCAATCTCCCACTCTTCTAATGCTTCATACTGCGTTAATGTAGGTCTGCGTTCTAATTTGTTCATACGAGTTCGCAAAGTGTGCAAAATTCTTCCATTAAATGTTCTGTATTCTGGAAATGCTAGTATACCATCATCTTTTGTGTATTCTATCCAATTTTCTAATCATTCACAAGTGTGGTAGCCTCTTTCTATCATCATGTATGATGCTGGCGATTTCAGCAGTGGAATAATAATTCCTTCTCTCATTTTAATGGTTTTATCCTTTTTAAAATAATTCTTCATTTTCTGCAAAAACGATATTTTTATCTTTTCTCCGTACATGATGTTTCGTCTTCCTCTAATGTACTGCTTGTGAGCAAAACTTAGGTATCTTCTATCTGAACATGTCCCTATAATTGTTGGATCTAGTCTCCACATATAATTACCACTATCTATTAACATTGAAAATTCAATTATTGCCATCTAATCAATTTGTTTACTTCACTTAAATGCTTTTTCAATATCAACGCGTTTCTTATTTTAGTGATAATTCAACATTTGATTTACAAATTCAATTTAGCCAATGCTTGCGCAGCTTTTCTGTAACGCAATTTCTCACTCTCTGTACTCACCCCTCCTTTACAATATTATCTCAGCTACACACCCGCTGTCTTAACCAATCCCAGCGTGGCTCTCTGTGACATCAGTGCAGCACCCGCAACTGACCCCTCCTTTGCAAGGTTATACGACAACTCAATTTCTTTCAATTTAAATGCACATTTCATTAATTTCCAACATGGAAACATTCGCTACTGTGCCTGATTGACTAATTTCAAAGAAAAGACAATTTCTCTCACAGTGAGTAAAAACTCTTTCGTTTACCCTTCACGCACTATGAGTAAAACCTATTCCGTTTACTCTTCACACAAGCATCAAAGAACCTGCTATTCCTTCAGACTTACCCTTTTTAGGTGATATAAGACCAAATTTTCATCAGCAAATTTCTTTGCTATTACTTATTCTCACTTTTACACAAGAAAATATGATCCCTAATCAGTGCTTCAAGTTCTACCTAACTTTTATGCACTTACTTCATCAGGCCAGTAACCTCAATGCAATGTGGCTTCCATTCACCATCTGCTATTCAATATCCCCGGGGAATTCCTGACCACATTTAACAATAACAAGTTTTGGTTAATAACATAAATCAATATAAAATCAATACGCAACTAACTACCTATCTTAAATAAACACTAACCATAACTCTGCTACCAAGAAATACTGATGGCGCAAGATTACCGGCTCAGAACACCATACTCACCTGGGCCCATATACATTCATGCTTTGAACCGGTAATCAATTCTTCTAACCTGCCCATCGGAGTTCTATTCACCTTTAGGAATTATACCTGTACACCATAATTTACCAAATCCTTGTCACCTATTCAATAATTCCTAAATCTGATGGATCAAAAGGTGTTAGAATAATAGGTATTGAAGAACATTTACCTTACTCATGAAATAACCACAGACTCTGAGAAGTTTAAACACTTTATCTATGCAATATGTTGTGAGCCAAGTACCAAACCAAAGAAATTAAGGACTTTTCAAGTAAGAATATAATTATTAAAGACAGAATCTTGTGAGACTTAGCAATTTTACTTTTAGACATTGGTACCTGGGAAGGGTGAGAAAAGGGAACAGTACAAGGGCATACCACACAGATTATATTTATCTAGAATGGTGTTAGGAACAACCCATGGCCAAGGACTGGGACATGAACAGACTCCTGACTAACCAGGTGCCAACAGGACAGGACAGGTGTCAGACAGGACAGGTACCCTCATCTGAGTGCAACGCCAGCGTCACACCCCTCTGCAGCTACTCTCGTTCCCCTTCAAGATGACATATTCTTCTCCCACAGCAACCTCCAGATTCTTCTTTAAGAGTGCTCGTCAAGCCCTTTGAGGTCTGCAGCATTCACGATCTCCTTCAGCGTATGTAGGGTCAGTGACAGGTCTGTGACAAGTCGTACAATCCAACTAACTGAATCTACCTTAGTTATACCTTTTTCCAGGGTATGTACCACCTCTCAGTTTTTTTAAATTAGTGTATAACCTTCATTTAATTGGTCAGAAAGACAAGGAGAAGTCATCACACCATACCAATATGAGATCATTTCTTTTCAATGTAATTGATCAATGTTCCCGCCCATAATTTACTTTCCCTTGATTTTTATTCCACCCAGCAATATTATTTCAATTAATATACAATGTATTAAATGCAGTCAGCATTTCTTCCTTTCTTCGGGTCACAGTGTGAGATTCCCAGGCACATTTCGGGTAATACGGGATTTGGCTGCAGTTTGAAGTGGCCATCTTTGGCACTACTGCACAGCTGCAAAGAATTTTCACCAAAAACATAGATGCGTCACGCTACGTCAGAAAAGTTACCGCATTTTCGGCGGCAATTTTAGGACACTCGGGTTACTGTTAGTAAAGCACATAGAAATCTTCCACTAGATACTAAAATGTCATGTGGTGCAATTATTAGTACTTACAAAACATATTGATTAATAAGTTACATGTTATTTCGAGAGTACTGAGTCCAAGCAAGTTTCTTTACGTATGAAACCTTGCTCAATCACTGATGTACACTTGAACATCACCAGAAAAAAACAACCAATTCTGCACAACACTGGACCAACTCTGTTTGCTCCATGCCCCATTCGATACTAAATGTCGAGTACAGCTCCCTACCCTTGTCCATAGCTCAGAATATAGTACTGATATGTAACTGCAGCAGAGGGTGCCAAATCCTATGCATTCCAGTAGCTCTAACATGAGTTACCTCAGGACGGAATTGAAAGCCTTTTCAAAATCTATGGATATCAGATGCCAGGGCTCTATGTTCCCCGACTGCAGCAGAAAGTGCCATGGCACTGTTAATGTACCTGAGGCAACAACGGGTACAGCCTCTTTGCATAAACCCATCTAGTCCCAATATTTGTTATTATTACCTTTATCAGTTTGTGTGCCATGATCGTGGCAGGATATCAGCCTCGAAGTTAAAGAGAGAAATAGGCCTGGAAGAACAACATTAATCCAGGAGTGTACCCTTTTCAGGCTTACAAAAATGATAGCCCCTCTTAAATCACATGGCAGACTACCAGGCTCTAGGGCTCTGTGTACATTTGCAGCAGTGGTGAAACAAGGTGAAACTCATATTTCTTTAAAATGTCAAGCAGAAACACATTGGGGCCTGGAGCTTTCGCAGTAGGGAGTGAATAGAGAGCTGCTAATATTTCATTTTCTTCCAATGGTTCTTCTAGCTGTTGCCGAGATGTACTTTGGTGCTTAAGTACAATCAATTTCATTTAATTGTGTTATCCCGCTCAGTTTGAGCTGAAGATCTCCTTGCTTAAAGGTGAGCATAATAATGTGCAAATTCCTCAAATATTATTTGGGGGTTAGTAAGAGTTTGTACGTTGGTGGATGATGCTAGGGCCAAGTCCAAGCTTCTCCACCACATTTGCTAACCAGTATAATAACGTCCTGCCTTCTTTCCAACTGCATAAGGTATGTATTGTGTTACAGCATGTGCTATAGATGCAGATTTCTTTTCTGTTGGAGTGACATCCCCATCAGCTCTATCTTGCACCTCATGTGTTCATTCAGGGGGCCTGCCTGTTCTTCGGCCTTAGCAATAGTAGCAAGCATCTCAACAATTTCAAAATGCCAATGCCTTTTACCCGTCGGTTTATATGAAATGGCTCGCCCCTTTAGGATCGTTTTTAGTGCTTCCCAAACTACTAGGAGATATGTAACCATGCAAAGTATTCAATGATCTCTTGTTTAAGAAAATCCCCAAAAGTAGCATCAAAGAGATACCAAGCATTGAGCTACCACAACCCAGACTGTCTTCCGCCAGGCTGCCTAAACTCAATCCGTACTGGTCATGATTACTTAATTCTTGGAGAAGAAACTCTGCCTCTAGTAGCTTGATGAAGCCTTCAGAGAGCAAAAAGAAATGGTCTATCCTACATGAGGACCGAGGACCCATGTCCTATGTAAAAGAGAGTAAACTGAAACTTCCTAGCATTCAGGTGCAACACCCATCTCCGTTTATCTGATAAAGCCAGTGAGCTGGCCAATGTGTTTAGAGCAGTAGACCTACGTGGAGCCGGTGTTTTGCTTCTACAGTTAGTAGTAGAACCCATAATGGAGTTTATTTACTCTTTCACTAATGTCCTTATATATTGAAAAACCTGCTTCCCCTCTTAGTCTTATTGTCAAGACAGTTGATGTTCCAAGAAAGTATCTCAGAGGTATCTGGTGTTGTGGTCATGGAGGTGTATGATATGCCACGCTGCCTAAGGGAGTTCCCATGTGACGGTGTATTGAAAAAGATAAAGTAAATCTTAAACTATCTGTAATAACAGAAACCCCAACTGCCCCCATCTCCATATTTCTATAACTGAAACAGCAGTCGCCCAACTGTTCAATCTCCAGTATAAGGTAAGTAGCCGGATAATCACTCCATGCCAAATCGATTAGCGAGCACGTATCTATATAGTGCCGACTGACATAACAATACATTTTGTGTCTGTTTCTCCATAATAATCAAAAGAACAGACCCCTTGCAAGGTCAAAAAAAGGCAAACATTGTAATTATTGGAGGATACTGAAGGTTTAGCTAGCATTGGTTTTAGCACACTCTTGGGATTTATCTCCAGTGTCCAACCCCGGAGTAGAATGTCTTTCATTGTCAGTATTCTATCCCTCTGAGATTCGATGGTGCTCAGTTTTCTCCATGCCTTCATCTTTTCTCTGCTGAAATCGCCATTGTCTAGATCCCCCACATATGTTACTATCTGGTGGGCAGGAGCCCTCAGACGCCTCCTCTGTTTCTTTGGTGAGGGCCCATCTTTCTTCCCCCAAGCCATGGTTTCCATATCTCCAGCCAGTCCCAAGCCGCTTGCAGCATCTGGAAGCAGGAAACAGCAGCATATATAGGTCAATTGGTATGCAGATATTATATTGATGTTTGAATATTGCTATACCATCAAATCAATGTTTAAATATAGATATGACAGAATATCAACCATCAAGAATATTGTCGACAAGAATATCGACATACAGGTAAGAAATATCGTTTTTATTAATATTGATGTTAGCAATATTGTTAGTAAAATATTGATTTTTTATGTTTTATATGTTAGTATATGTGTTAAAAGTATAGTTTATTTTGTGTATTTTAGTTCAGTAGTGGGTTGTGGGTTTATAGGGAAACAGGGTGGGAAGTAATTTAATTATAATATGTTTAATATTAATTTTATTACTTAATATTTTTGTATTTAGTCATTTATATTATCAATTGTCTTAATTACTTCAATATTAGTTAATTATTAAATGGTTATTAAAAATTGATTGGTAAATATGTTAATTGTGTCATTTTTTGAGGACCATGCTGCAATTTTATAGTGGAGTAGGGTGGGAAGTAATGTATTTATACTTAAGTAATTAATAATTGTAATAACTAATACCTATGTAATTAATATGTTATATTGTTAAATGTGTTAAAATGTTATTAATTACTTATCTCCTGGATAATAAAGATTAATAAAAAAACATTGGTAAATATGTTAATTGTGTAATTTTCTTATGAGTTGGTTGTGGATTGATAGGGGAGTAGGGTGGGAAGTGATTTAATTTTAATAACATTTTCATTCTTTTTTTATATACAATATTTATTTAAAGTTAGTTATACTGTTAATTGTGTGAACTGATTTATTTTTGATTGTTATATAATTATGTTAATTGTGTAATATTTTAAGATATTGGTGGTGATGTTTATTGGTGAATATAGTGGGAGGTAAATTATTTTTGAAAAATTAATTAATTGTTAATTATTGTTAATTATTCTGCAGGAGTGGGAATACTAAATGATTCCTCTCTGCTATCAAACACTTTCCCTGCTGTTGCACTTGCTGGAGTGGGAATAGTAAATTTGATCCATCCGCTATCCAACACTTTCCCTACTGTTGCATTCACTGGAGTGGGAATAGTAATTTTTACCCACCCACTATCCAACACTTTCCTTTCTGTTGCACTCACTGAAGTTGGAAAAGTAATTTTAACACACCTGCTAGCCAACACTTTCCCTACTGTTGTACTCAGTGGAGTTGGAATAGTCATTTTTACATACACGCTATCCAACACTTTCCCTTCTGTTGCACTCACTGGAGTGGGAATAGTAATCTTTACATACCCGCTATCTAACACTTTCCCTACTGTTGCACTCCTGGAGTTTTACCCACCCACTATCCAACACTTTCCTTTCTGTTGCACTCACTGAAGTTGGAAAAGTAATTTTAACACACCTGCTAGCCAACACTTTCCCTACTGTTGCACTCAGTGGAGTGGGAATAGTCATTTTTACATACACGTATCTAACACTTTCCCTTCTGTTGCACTCACTGGAGTGGGAATAGTAATCTTTACATACCCGCTATCCAACACTTTCCATACTTTTGCACTCGCTGCAGTTGGTTTCGTTATTTTTACCTACCCGCTATCTAAAACATTCCCTACTGTTACACTCTTTGGAGTAGGAATAGTAATTTTTACCCACCCGCTATCCAATACTTTCCCTACTGTTGCACTCATTGGAGTAAGAATAGTAAATGTAACTCCAGCTATACAACACTTTCCCTACTGTTACACTCATTAGAGTGGGACTAGTAATGTTTACCCACACGCTATCCAACACTTTCCCTACAGCTGCACTCACTGGATTGGTAATAGTAAATTATACACGTCCGCTATCCAACACTTTCCCTACTGTTGCATTTTAAGTAGTGGGAATAGTAATTTTATCCCCTACGCTGTTCAACATTTCCTTACTTTTATAGTTAATGTATTGTAAAATATGTTTTAAAAAATGAATATTAATTTCAATATTTTAATTTATTATATATATAGTATTTGTAGATTTAAAATATCTAGTCGCCAGTAGGTAGTTTTAGTTAGGCTCTGGAGCCTTGTGTGGCCCTGGGGACCACCACCTCCCCAGGGCAAGCTCCTGCAGTGTCCCGGGGTGCCTACCCCTGGGACACTGCTGTTTGGTATGGTAGGGCAAGAGCCTGGCGGCTCCCGCCCTACCATAGCAAACTGCTTTTCATCAGAAAGAGCAGCATGTTAGCTGCTCGCTCTGACGAAAAGCAATGCCGGTTCCCAAAGGATGTGGGGAGCCGGCTGGGATCGTGGGGGCATTGGGGCTCCCCCAACGGTCCCCAACGTTGTATTTTAGCCCCGGGGGATGGGGTCTCGGGGGATTATAAAAAATTATTAATAGACGCTATTTTTTATTACGATTGATTTACCGTACGCATACGGTGCAAGGTCTGTAAGCCGTCCCGTGAGCGTAACTCATTCAGAAAAGGGGGTGGTGATGAACAGAGTGTCTGAATTAAGCAGACCACTCTTACCCAGTCCAAAGATCAGGGCTTGATCCACCACCGTTTTTTAGCTCACTGCACCATCCCAGCTCAGAACTTGGCTATATGCAAATTAGTCTGACCCTGGCCCAGTGCATCATGGGAACAGGGCAGACCAAACTACCAAGCCAATTCTTATACTGGGAAGGAAACAAGCTACCGGGGACCGGTTTCTGGCATTTCAGCCGTCTTCGGCCCGGCTTGCTTGAATCTTGATGGTGCAATGAGCTAGGAACTCACATCTGAGTATACCCTTCCACGCTTATGGTGGACAAAAATGATTCAGAAAAGGGGGTGGTGATGAACAGAGTGTCTGAATTAAGCAGACCACTCTTACCCAGTCCAAAGATCAGGGCTTGATCCACCACCGTTTTTTAGCTCACTGCACCATCCCAGCTCAGAACTTGGCTATATGCAAATTAGTCTGACCCTGGCCCAGTGCATCATGGGAACAGGGCAGACCAAACTACCAAGCCAATTCTTATACTGGGAAGGAAACAAGCTACCGGGGACCGGTTTCTGGCATTTCAGCCGTCTTCGGCCCGGCTTGCTTGAATCCTGATGGTGCAATGAGCTAGGGACTCACATCTGAGTATACCCTTCCACGCTTATGGTGGACAAAAATGATTCAGAAAAGGGGGTGGTGATGAACAGAGTGTCTGAATTAAGCAGACCACTCTTACCCAGTCCAAAGATCAGGGCTTGATCCACCACCGTTTTTTAGCTCACTGCACCATCCCAGCTCAGAACTTGGCTATATGCAAATTAGTCTGACCCTGGCCCAGTGCATCATGGGAACAGGGCAGACCAAACTACCAAGCCAATTCTTATACTGGGAAGGAAACAAGCTACCGGGGACCGGTTTCTGGCATTTCAGCCGTCTTCGGCCCGGCTTGCTTGAATCCTGATGGTGCAATGAGCTAGGGACTCACATCTGAGTATACCCTTCCACGCTTATGGTGGACAAAAATGATTCAGAAAAGGGGGTGGTGATGAACAGAGTGTCTGAATTAAGCAGACCACTCTTACCCAGTCCAAAGATCAGGGCTTGATCCACCACCGTTTTTTAGCTCACTGCACCATCCCAGCTCAGAACTTGGCTATATGCAAATTAGTCTGACCCTGGCCCAGTGCATCATGGGAACAGGGCAGACCAAACTACCAAGCCAATTCTTATACTGGGAAGGAAACAAGCTACCGGGGACCGGTTTCTGGCATTTCAGCCGTCTTCGGCCCGGCTTGCTTGAATCCTGATGGTGCAATGAGCTAGGGACTCACATCTGAGTATACCCTTCCACGCTTATGGTGGACAAAAATGATTCAGAAAAGGGGGTGGTGATGAACAGAGTGTCTGAATTAAGCAGACCACTCTTACCCAGTCCAAAGATCAGGGCTTGATCCACCACCGTTTTTTAGCTCACTGCACCATCCCAGCTCAGAATTTGGCTATATGCAAATTAGTCTGACCCTGGCCCAGTGCATCATGGGAACAGGGCAGACCAAACTACCAAGCCAATTCTTATACTGGGAAGGAAACAAGCTACCGGGGACCGGTTTCTGGCATTTCAGCCGTCTTCGGCCCGGCTTGCTTGAATCCTGATGGTGCAATGAGCTAGGGACTCACATCTGAGTATACCCTTCCACGCTTATGGTGGACAAAAATGATTCAGAAAAGGGGGTGGTGATGAACAGAGTGTCTGAATTAAGCAGACCACTCTTACCCAGTCCAAAGATCAGGGCTTGATCCACCACCGTTTTTTAGCTCACTGCACCATCCCAGCTCAGAACTTGGCTATATGCAAATTAGTCTGACCCTGGCCCAGTGCATCATGGGAACAGGGCAGACCAAACTACCAAGCCAATTCTTATACTGGGAAGGAAACAAGCTACCGGGGACCGGTTTCTGGCATTTCAGCCGTCTTCGGCCCGGCTTGCTTGAATCCTGATGGTGCAATGAGCTAGGGACTCACATCTGAGTATACCCTTCCACGCTTATGGTGGACAAAAATGATTCAGAAAAGGGGGTGGTGATGAACAGAGTGTCTGAATTAAGCAGACTACTCTTACCCAGTCCAAAGATCAGGGCTTGATCCACCACCGTTTTTTAGCTCACTGCACCATCCCAGCTCAGAACTTGGCTATATGCAAATTAGTCTGACCTTGGCCCAGTGCATCATGGGAACAGGGCAGACCAAACTACCAAGCCAATTCTTATACTGGGAAGGAAACAAGCTACCGGGGACCGGTTTCTGGCATTTCAGCCGTCTTCGGCCCGGCTTGCTTGAATCCTGATGGTGCAATGAGCTAGGGACTCACATCTGAGTATACCCTTCCACGCTTATGGTGGACAAAAATGATTGAGAAAAGGGGGTGGTGATGAACAGAGTGTCTGAATTAAGCAGACCACTCTTACCCAGTCCAAAGATCAGGGCTTGATCCACCACCGTTTTTTAGCTCACTGCACCATCCCAGCTCAGAACTTGGCTATATGCAAATTAGTCTGACCCTGGCCCAGTGCATCATGGGAACAGGGCAGACCAAACTACCAAGCCAATTCTTATACTGGGAAGGAAACAAGCTACCGGGGACCGGTTTCTGGCATTTCAGCCGTCTTCGGCCCGGCTTGCTTGAATCCTGATGGTGCAATGAGCTAGGGACTCACATCTGAGTATACCCTTCCACGCTTATGGTGGACAAAAATGATTCAGAAAAGGGGGTGGTGATGAACAGAGTGTCTGAATGAAGCAGACCACTCTTACCCAGTCCAAAGATCAGGGCTTTTTCCACCACCGTTTTTTAGCTCACTGCACCATCCCAGCTCAGAACTTGGCTATATGCAAATTAGTCTGAACCTGGCCCAGTGCATCATGGGAACAGGGCAGACCAAACTACCAAGCCAATTCTTATACTGGGAAGGAAACAAGCTACCGGGGACCGGTTTCTGGCATTTCAGCCGTCTTCGGCCCGGCTTGCTTGAATCCTGATGGTGCAATGAGCTAGGGACTCACATCTGAGTATACCCTTCCACGCTTATGGTGGACAAAAATGATTCAGAAATGGGGGTGGTGATGAACAGAGTGTCTGAATTAAGCAGACCACTCTTACCCAGTCCAAAGATCAGGGCTTGATCCACCACCGTTTTTTAGCTCACTGCACCATCCGAAAACGGCTGTAATGCCAGAAACCGGTCCCCGGGAGCTTGTTTCCTTCCCAGTGTAAGAATTGGCTTTTGTAGTTTGGTTTGCCCTGTTCCCATCATGCACTGGGACAGGAACAGACTAATTTGCATGCAGCCAGGTTCTGAAACTGGGATGGTGCAGTGAGCTAAAAAACGGTGTTGGATCTAGCCCGGATCTCTTGACTGGGTGAGAGCTTTCTGCTTAATTCAGAGACTCTGTCCCTCACCACCCCTTGTTGTAAATATTTTTGTCCACCCTAAGGGTGGAAGGGTATACTCAGACATGAGTCCCTTGCTCATTGCACCATCAGGATTCATGCAAACCGGGCCGAAGATGGCTGTAATGCCAGAAACCGGTCCCCGGGAGCTTGTTTCCTTCCCAGTGTAAGAATTGGGTTTTGTAGTTTGGTTTGCCCTGTTCCCATCATGCACTGGGACAGGAACAGACTAATTTGCACACAGCCAGGTTCTGAAACTGGGATGGTGCAGTGAGCTAAAAAACGGTGTTGGATCTAGCCCGGATCTCTTGACTGGGTGAGAGCTTTCTGCTTAATTCAGAGACTCTGTCCCTCACCACCCCTTGTTGTAAATATTTTTGTCCACCCTAAGCGTGGAAGGGTATACTCAGACATGAGTCCCTTGCTCATTGCACCATCAGGATTCAAGCAAACCGGGCCGAAGACGGCTGTAATGCCAGAAACCGGTCCCCGGGAGCTTGTTTCCTTCCCAGTGTAAGAATTGGCTTTTGTAGTTTGGTTTGCCCTGTTCCCATCATGCACTGGGACAGGAACAGACTAATTTGCATACAGCCAGGTTCTGAAACTGGGATGGTGCAGTGAGCTAAAAAACGGTGTTGGATCTAGCCCAGATCTCTTGACTGGGTGAGAGCTTTCTGCTTAATTCAGAGACTCTGTCCCTCACCACCCCTTGTTGTAAATATTTTTGTCCACCCTAAGCGTGGAAGGGTATACTTAGACATGAGTCCCTTGCTCATTGCACCATTAGGATTCAAGCAAACCGGGCCGAAGACGGCTGTAGTGCCAGAAATCGGTCCCCGGGAGCTTGTTTCCTTCCCAGTGTAAGAATTGGCTTTTGTAGTTTGGTTTGCCCTGTTCCCATCATGCACTGGGACAGGAACAGACTAATTTGCATACAGCCAGGTTCTGAAACTGGGATGGTGCAGTGAGCTAAAAAACGGTGTTGGATCTAGCCCGGATCTCTTGACTGGGTGAGAGCTTTCTGCTTAATTCAGAGACTCTGTCCCTCACCACCCCTTGTTGTAAATATTTTTGTCCACCCTAAGCGTGGAAGGGTATAATCAGACATGAGTCCCTTGCTCATTGCACCATCAGGATTCAAGCAAACCGGGCCGAAGACGGCTGTAATGCCAGAAACCGGTCCCCGGGAGCTTGTTTCCTTCCCAGTGTAAGAATTGGCTTTTGTAGTTTGGTTTGCCCTGTTCCCATCATGCACTGGGACAGGAACAGACTAATTTGCATACAGCCAGGTTCTTAAACTGGGATGGTGCAGTGAGCTAAAAAACGGTGTTGGATCTAGCCCGGATCTCTTGACTGGGTGAGAGCTTTCTGCTTAATTCAGAGAATCTGTCCCTCACCACCCCTTGTTGTAAATACCGTGAGCGTAACTCAGCCTGAAAAATTCAATAAAAAAATATATTATAAATATCTGTCAAGTTTATCTGTTTATTTGTTGGTTGGTTCTTATTATTCCTTTTTGTTTTTATTGGTACTTATATGTAAGTACTTATGTATAGTCTAAACTTGTTGAGCAGCAGTGTTTTATAGAGTGCTGAACTTTTGACCTCTGTTGACAGTTAACTTTTACATGATCTGTTGGGGGTAGGGTGGAAAGGTATGTCAGTTCGAAAGGTTTGAAATGTTGAAACCAATGGAAATGTGTCTTTTGGTTTTGAATTATTGTGTTAAGGAATTTGATTTGGTATTATATATGTGTAAATTGAGAGGGAAAATGTGCCATTTGTTTGGTTCTGCTGTACGCACTGAAGCAGAGAGATTCTGTCTAAGGCTATCTGCTGTGTGAATGGCATTCTTCTTAATCTTCCAATCAGTTTGAAAGGTGAGTTGATTACTTGTAAGGGAATGTATGTGTTGCATTTTATTTTTAGTAAGAGTAATGTGTTCATTACTGTAAAGTTTGTGGAATCATATTTTGAGTTTGTCTGCATTTGAATAACTATTGTGATGAAATCATTTGGTAAGTTAATGTGTTTAGTTAGTCACCTTTGTGCAGTTAAGTGCAGTACTAAAAAATGTAGAATGTGTGCAGTCACTTTTTTAGTTGTAGAATATTTAATAGTGTTGCTTCTGTAGAATTAGGCTTGTGTTCTAAATGTACAACTTTGTAGTCAGTATATATAGACTGCTGTATATACTCTAGGACAGATTTACGAACCCCTTGGGTCTCTTTCTTGTTTTATTGTGTCTCATTTTTGGATGTAACGTTGGCGATAAAATAATAATGGTGCAAATTGGAAATGTGTTTGCAAATTGAGTCAGGATTGTCTACTGAAATGTAGTGGCCATATACATGGAATGTGTTTAGTCACTAAAATGTTTTAGTGTGATAAATGTGTTTTGGTGATCATTTTGGCCCATTTTGGCCCATCATGATATTGCTGGCGGTGTGTATCTAATACACACCGCCACCATGTTAAACCCTTTCCACCCCGGTTGCAAGAAGACCGGAGCGGTTAAGCAGTGGACGGTCTTTTTGACCACTGTGAATTCCCCAGGCATGCTAATATACAAGGGGGTCATTCTGGTTGGGTAGGTGGGTGGATTGCCCCCGCCAGGCTGGCATCTTAATGGGCCCCTTAGTGTCTCTCTGTTCTCATAGTCTGGTCTGACTCCTATTAGTCCCACTTCTTTTTATACTCCCTTGTCTAATCTCTTTTTATACTGCTCCCCTGTCTCCTCATACTGCCACCTTTCTATTTATACTGCTCATTATCTCTTCATATTTTCTAGTCTCTTCATACTGTATTTATCCCCTTATACTGCAGTGTCTGCTTATATCCTCTTTTCTATGTATATTTCCTATTGTCTCATAGTCATCTTTCTCTTGTTGTAAGTTCTTCTATTTTCATATTCTTATGTTTGTTGTCATAATATCTCCTCTCTTCTTATAAGTAATATAATAGTGTATTTGATATATTTTATTTTTCTAAACTGATATATATTTTTTATAATAGATTCTTTTGATCATCACTGAAAAAAATCATCATGCCTTCCAAAATAGATAAGAAAAAAGGACGAAAGAAAGCAGTTTTTTAAAGAAAACTCATCTATAACATTTACCTGAAGAACAATGTGTTAACAAAAAGAAAAAAAGTCCTGGTAAGAAAACTAAGACTTTTCTGCGAAGATTGTCAACCAGTAACAGTAGTGTGCACAAAGTGAAAAATACTGTGACTGTTTCTGCAACTAAGAGAAAAGACAAGAAGCATGGAAAAACCTGTGAAAAAAGTGTATTTAGTAAATAAAAAGAAAAACCAATATCAAAAAGTAAGGAAGAAGATGTTTTATAATAGGATTTTAGTTAATCTGACTAAGTTAATAAAGAATTGTAAGAAGAAAACTGCATTTTATAAGAAGAGGAAATGTATTGAGAATGTAGTTGAGAAAGCTTTTGAATTAAAACAAAAACGTTTTGTTTTAGTAATCTATAGAATTTGATTACTAGATAAGCCAATCCATTTAATGAAGAACAAAAATAAATGAAGAAGAGTACTAATAGAAGTAATTTTTCTGAAGTTTTTTTTGAGTGAATGGAAACATAGTTCAAGGTCTGAGGCTTTTTTTAATGAGGAGAGTTATTTTCAGAGTAATGAGTTGTTGCATGCAGTTGGCACTGCAGGTCTTGCTTATGAAGTTAAAAATGGTTGTCCTATTGGGAAAGAGAAAATTGTTCCTAGAAATGTAGAAGAGGTGTTAGCTGATGAAGTATTTGGGAGAAGGCCCAAAGCTCCAGTGTACACTTGGAATTGCAGTAGTATTTGTAGTGTATGGCAGGAATCTATTGATTTTGTACGCAATTTCTTACGTAACTATACTAAGAAAACTGTTTAACAGAAGATTAAGATGTTGCAAGGATTAGACCCTTGCAGAGTGAAAGAAAATACTGGTTTGCAAGGACATTCTTTGGCTTGTTTTTCAAAAAAAGTATGTAGAAGTGTTTTTAACCATTTCATGATGTTGGCAGTACATCATACTGAAATGAGGAAATTAGTCAGAAAGTTGTATTATGCAAAAAGTCAACGTTAAAGAAGTTGAACAGTGCTCTTTTGCATGGATCTGTGTCAGATGTAAAGAACGTTTGTGATGAAATTCATGTTAGTTACTTTGGTGCAGAAGAAGATAGTGCAGAAATTGATACGTTAGTAGATAGAAATGTAGAAGAGAATGTACAACATTGCAGTACAGAAAATTTTGAGCAAGAATTCACTAAGTTCAAGGTGATTTCAGGTGAAACACCAAATTATTCTTGTATTTGTTGTCGATGTACTCATTATAAAAATCAAACTAGGACTGTTGATTTGTATAAAATATGTGAAAAGGAAAATAATAAGGAGTGGATGGAATTTGTAACTTATTTGTTGGTAGAGAATTCTTTTGATTTGGGTTGTAATCAGTGTATTTGTAAATATTGTTATAACAAATTAGACGAGAATAAAATGCCTGCTAGAGCTGTTCATAATAATTTTGAGTCTGTAAAAAATTGTGTGCATCCTTTTCAGGCTATTGTTCGTATGGAGCCTAAGACAGGGACATTGCCTCCTTCAGATTTACAGAGAGGGTTAAAAGGAAGAGTTGTGTATTTGCCATTAGATTTAAAGAAAAATATTTAAACAGTTGGTGTAGAAAATGTAGAAGATAAACCTTTAGTTATTCTCGGTAATGGCGTTCCTACTAAGAGTAAGAAAATCTGGAAGGAATTAGTGGATGTTAGGAAAGTGAAAAAGGCAACGTTGTATCTGATAAAAAATAATCAATAATATAAAGAAGTGTTTATGTGTGAAGAAGAAATACCTGTAGAAGAAGATAGTGACTTGCCATCTTAACAAATTGAAAAAGTGGATGTGTCTAGAACTGAAGAAATATACGAACATTACAGTGTTTATCCACTGCATTCCAAAGAAGTGATGGGGAATACTATAGAGTTATTCCAATGAAAGAAGCAAAGGGAAGTCCCATTAGTGTATGGGAAAAAAGTTTGGAAGCTCCTCGTTTCCCTCATTTGTTTCTGACAGGAAAATGAGGACGATATGATGACCGACCTGTGCAGATTCCTGCATCTGAATACTGGACATTGAGATTGTATGCAGTAGATCCAAGATTTCGACAATGTATTCCGCATTTGTTTCATCTTTTGCTTGAGAGTGATTTGTCTGGACTTTCTTATGCAGTAAACCATATATTGAAAACAGGTGTACATCTGCAAAATGTTTCAGCAAAGGAATTTATGGATAAAGTTCACCAGAAAGATAATGTTTTGGAATCTCAGCTAATTAATCTCATGGCATGTCAGCGTGGTACTAATTAGTACTGGTACCGTTGTCATGGAGAACTTAAATGTATGCTAAGGAACTTAGGAACTCCTACATGATTCCTTACTCTAAGCTGTGCTGAATATGCTTGGGATGATTTACTTCAATTTCTTCGAGAGGCAAATCCAAATATAATAAATATTGAATACAAGACACCTGGAGAATTGTGCTCTTTGGATCCAGTTAATGTATGCAGGTATTTCAGTCATTGATTTGAAGCTATGATGTCTTTTATCACCAATAAAAAAAATCCTCCTCTTGGAGAGGTTGTGGACTTCTTTTGGAGAAAGGAGTATCAAGCAAGAGGTGCTCCTCACATACACATGCTAATATGGATCAAAGATGCTCCCAAATTTGGAACAGAGTCAGATGATGTTGTGTTGTCTTTAATTGAAGAATACGCTACATGTGATATACCCAAAAGCACACAGGATAAGGACTTAAAACAACAAGTCTTACGATTCAAAACCATTGTTGTGGGAAATACTGTCGTCGAAAGTACAAATCTAAGGACAAATTCTACACCAAATGCCATTTTGGATTTCCACGTCCAGTAATTTCGAAAGGTAGAGTGAACAGTTTTATGTCATTTTTGCGACATACTATCACAAGAAAGTCTCCTAAAAATACC
This sequence comes from Lissotriton vulgaris, assembly GCF_964263255.1. NCBI lineage: Eukaryota > Metazoa > Chordata > Amphibia > Caudata > Salamandridae > Lissotriton > Lissotriton vulgaris. Next base: position 1,289,667,671 of record NC_141689.1, on the reverse strand, counting down.
TACAATTTAAGTAGAAATGCAGACCCAAAATACATAAATGACTACAACCCAGTCATTTTGTCCATGTGGAATGCTAACATGGATATTCAATATGTTGCAGAAAAGTCCATTGCTGTTGCTTGATATGTAACATCGTACATAAAAAAATCAGAAAAGACAGAATTAAAGGAAATGTGGGAGGAGATTTCCCAGGAGAAAAGTCTAAGTTAGAAATGATATACTTACAGTTTGAAGATGTTATCTCATCAAGAAATTGGAGCTCGGATCGCTTATCATTTGCAAGTCTATACTCCAAATCGAGAAGAATCATTTGGGTGAGTCTAGGTCTTGCTGCAACACGAAACCGAGTACTTAAATCTGTACAAGACATTGAATATTTAGCTGAAAAGGAGCCAAAAAGTACAGATATTGTGAAAACAAATATGTTGGATACATATTATCCAAACAGAAGTCATCATCTGAAGAACATTTGTCTCTATGAAGTGTTGAAAAACTATGTTTTTAAACGGAATATTACAGAAAACATCAATAATGGAACAAATGCCGAAAATGGTTCTGAAGGATGTCTGGTGAAACAAAAAAATGGACATTTGATTAATCACCGTAAATTGAGTTGTGAAACACCTGACAAAAGGCAATTTTACTATTTAGCTCTTTTGCAACTTTTCAAGCCATGGCGTTCAGAATTAGAATTACTTGGAGATTTCGAGAGCTATGAAGACACTTTCAATGCAAGTAAAGATAGTATAGAATGTCCTGTTTTTGCTAATTATTTGAAAATGTTAAACAATGAAATTGAACAAGAAGCTACAATTGCAGCTGAGATTGCTAGAGACAGTTCTCAAGACAGTCAAACTTCTGCTCCGTTAAGTCAGGATCCATTAGGAGAACCAATTATTCAAAATGAAGCAGCAACTGCTATGGAAGAGGTGGAAACAGCAATGTATCAAGCTCAAGAAGATGTAAGAAACTTAAGAAATTTGGAAGAACAACTTAATGTTGAGCAGAAACAAATATATGAGCAAGTGAGAGAACAGATTAGCCATGGATTACTTCATAAAAAGAAAGAGTGCTCTTGATCCTCATTTCAACCTATCTGATTGTATGTAAGTGGACACGTTGGAACAGGAAAAAGTGTTTTAATTAAAGTAATTTCAACTTATTTACACAAAACAACTGACTCATATTTGTCTTGTGTTGTCAGTGCTACAACTGGGTTGGCGGCACACAATATTAAAGGAGTTACTTTACATTGTTTACTAATGCTACCAGTAGAGCATGAAAACAATTTAGAATACAACACGCTATCTGGAGAAGCTTGTTTTGAAGTTGCAAGAGTCTTGAAGAAAATTAAAGTTCTCCTTATTGATGAGGTAAGCATAGTATCAAACTTAACGCTTGCCTTTGTGCATTTAAGAATGCAGCAAATTCTTAAAACAGACTGTGACGTATTTTTTGGAGGAAAACATGTCATCGTTTTTGGAGATGTACTACAACTTACTCCTGTAAAAAGACAACCAGCGTTTAAAACACTGGCACATGAAGATACCAGAATGTTTTTGGGGAGCATTGGAAATGGTAATATTTGGTTATATTTTGAGTATACAGAACCTATTACAAATATGCGTCAGGCAAATGATGCAGATTATGGAAAAATTCTTCAAGATGTAAGAATTGGAAAACTGACAGAACATGGCAAATAAGCTTTACTGAGACGAGAACTTCCCAATTTGTTTCCAAATGAAAATATTGTTACAGAGAATATATGAAAATTGCAAAAAACGAGTCTGTAATCTGCTTAATGCCAACACTGCGTGAATGTTCTGTCTTCAATGAAGAAATGTTAAAGTTGGAAAATGAAGAAATTATAAAATTGGAAGCTATTGATAAAATAGAGCATGAAGGAATCACTATTATTTTGACTGAAAAGTTGAAGAAGAAATTGGATTCTTTGGAGAAGTTGATAAGTAAAACTGCTGGTTTAGAAAAAAATGTGTTTGCATGTGTAAACTGTAGGGTAATTTTACACCGTAATTTGAATTTGGAAAAAGGTTTAGTAAATGGAGCAATGGGTAAAATTGTTGATTTTGTTAATTATGTAAATAGAGATGGAATTGAATTTCTGAAGATCAACTTTGATGAAATTTGTGAAATACAACAATTTAGTCGTTGTTCTTCTCGGTTCTTGCTTGTAAAAGATTTGTATGTACGCAGAAAACAGTTTCCTATTTGTTTAGCGTTTGCGGTGACCATTCATAAATCTCAAGGTTTAAGTATAGATAGTGCTTTAGTGAATATTGAAAGTACTGTGTTTAAAGAGGGTATGGCATATGTTGCTTTGTCCCGAGGCAGAACTTTATCTGGATTGTACTTGATTGATTTTGATGAGACAAAGGTTAGTGCAGATGCAAATTGTGTGAAAGAGTATAATAGATTAAGAAGAGAATATGCTCCCAATTTAGGTCAATATCCAGTATTTGAAAAACGTGTGGTAGGTAGAGAAAGAAGATTTGAGAATATCTGTCGTGAAACTGTAGAGAAAGAAAAGAAAACAGGATGAAGTTGCGCCTGGAAGTAAAACGAAAAAAGACAGTGTTGAAGAGAATGTTGGTTATCGGTTTGAAAAAAGTTGTGCTGTCAAATGCTATGATAATGTAGTAGTTAATGTTGTTTTTTTTCTTCAAAGTTTGCAACAGCAAATTGTTGAAAATTGGGACAAAATATTCTGTTCATTGTTGTATTCTGTTTATGATAAATGGAGCAGTGATAAAAGTAAAATACAAAGTGTTTCTGATATTCAAAATGTTTTGGACATATGTTCTGGTTCTACTCAATTTACTCAGAATATTCAGCAAGATTGTCAGGAATTTTTAATGTTTATGCTTAGTGTACTAGAAGATGAAGGTATTGATATTGAACATATTTTTGGCCTTTCTTATAAATGGCGACATGACTGTGAAAATTGTTTGTTTACATGTACCACTAACATAGACACTGAAAGATTCATATATTTGACTTTACCAGACTGTGAATCAGTGACTTTTAACAATCTAGTCAGAGGAGCTAGTCAAAACATGGAGTGTAGCCAATGTAAATCAGAAATGTCATCAACATTACTTATACAAAGATATGGACAGTATGTAATTTTAACGTTGCAGAGCTGATGGAAGAAACTTGGCAACTTGGCAAATTGGCAATAAAACAAATTGTAGCTACTCATGTATCATTATCAGGAAGAACTTTGGCAGCTGTTGCAATTATTTTTCATGATGGACTTTCTACAACATCTGGGCATTAGACAACAAAAAGAAGGCATCGAAGCAGAAATACCTGCACAAGTCTCAAAATTGCCTCATAAATAACATGAGAAAAGGTGCAAAAAGGGCTGGAGGCACAATTTCCTAGACCACCAAAACCGGGAAGCAGGTCAAGACCGTCTTCCACAAACCAAATATACACAATAGCCCAGCACACTTTTGTACGTAAATATGACAATGATATAATGATCAGAAAGCAGTGCTTGTTCCAAAGATGAGTCGATGCTGTATTAAATTTGATTCTTTATTCAATTCTTTTAAAAACTTTTGGAAACGCCAACACGTTTCATCCCATCCAGGGACTTCTTCAGGGCTACAAAAGTACCCATAAAAAATGCCATTTACAAAATTGTACAAATATATAGTGATTTTTTTACAAACATCGACAATACAAGGACACTAATAAAAAAAGCAAGAAACAATTAATTTTACATATGTATGTCCTAAAGCATATTTTAACCTGTTCTTAAAAACACATGAACTCATTGTCATTATGATTTCATAGTTTGTAAATCGCTCTTAAAGCTCCAGACCATATTGAATATGCAGAGTCAATATGGAGAAGGGAGGAACAACTCCATATATGCACACTGAACACTGTATATACATAAGCTCCAAATGTGCATACCTGATAGTATATGAACGGGCACATTCTAAGCTGTGTTTGTTCATCAGTAGTGTTAACCAAAATGGAGAGCTGTGAAAAATTATCAACAGATTAAAAATAGCAACACTAATGTATTCAGAAGTATTTTCAGTGTTTTCTGTGGTCGTTTAAAGTTAGAACTGCTTACTTTAAGTTATCAAGCAACAGCGTGGTTTGTCTATTGATTTTAAAATTTCAAATTTGATTCGACAAGACTTCTCATAGAAAGGCAAAGTATCCTTTCGAGAGAAACAAAAAAACAAACTAAGTAGATGTGTGTTGATGTCAATATCCCATGTTAAATAAGTGCTAGACCATCCTATGTTGGATTATCATGCCAGAGTGAATATGCTAATTCTACACAACTTTCGAGGCTATGATGATTCAAAAGTTTTGTCTGTCTAATTTTTTTTGTCACAAATCTATTAAAAGGGGCAGTATGCACAACATGTGTAATATGAGCTATGTCCGCTTTTGCTATAGGCTACGCAGAAGTATGGACAAAGATTGTCTAACTCATATATAAATTCTATAATAAGGTGGAATATTGTTTACTAAAGAAGGTGCAAAGCAGAATAATCAACGATTTCTTTCTCTCAGTTATGATGCTATGCAGCCAAAAGTGCATTTATACATATGTCCAAATTAAAGCGCAATACACCATTAGTTGGAAAAAACACAGGAAGAAAAAGTTGTGCAGTACGTGCAGAGGATTAGCACTATTAAAGTATTTAATATTATGATTATCAGACTTCTGGGGATTTCTGTTCAACCGGCATCCACGGAGGTATACCTCTTCAGGCGGCATTCCCTTTGAGACTTCGCCCACACCTCGCCGCACCCGCTCCGCGGGTGCCGCATCGCACACGAGTGCGTGGGGCTTGGACCTTCAGGCAGCAAGGCGGCTTGGGCGTGAGGCTCGGCGGGGCTGCGAGTGCGCGGGGGACTCCAACTACCAGGAGCCCCTGCTAGACCGGGAACCACCATCCGGTCCGCTCTCCCTGCTGGCCCGCCCCCGCTCACCTGAGGGCTGTTAAGGCGCCCTGCACCTTTCATCGGCGGGATTTCTGTTCAACCGGCATCCACGGAGGCATACCTCTTCAGGTGGCATTCCCTTTGAGACTTCGCCCACACCTCGCAGCACCCGCTCCGCGGGTGCCGCATCGCACAGGAGTGCGTGGGGCTTGGACCTTCAGGCAGCAAGGCGGCTTGGGCGTGAGACTCGGCGGGGCTGCGAGTGCGCGGGGGACTCCAACTACCAGGAGCCCCTGCTAGACCGGGAACCACCATCCGGTCCGCTCTCCCTGCTGGCCCGCCCCTCGCTCACCTGAGGGCTGTTAAGGCGCCCTGCACCTTTCATCGGCGGGATTTCTGTTCAACCGGCATTCACGGAGGCATACCTCTTCATGCGGCATTCCCTTTGAGACTTCGCCCACACCTCGCCGCACCCGCTCCGCGGGTGCCGCATCGGACAGGAGTGCGTGGGGCTTGGACCTTCAGGCAGCAAGTCGGCTTGGGCGTGAGGCTCGGCGGGGCTGCGAGTGCGCGGGAGACTCCAACTACCAGGAGCCCCTGCTAGACCGGGAATCACCATCCGGTCGGCTCTCCCTGCTGGCCCGCCCCCCGCTCACCTGAGGGCTGTTAAGGCGCCCTGCAGCTTTCATCGGCGGGATTTCTGTTCAACCGGCATCCACGGAGGCATACCTCTTCAGGCGGCATTCCCTTTGAGACTTCGCCCACACCTCGCCGCACCCGCTCCGCGGGTGCCGCATCGTACAGGAGTGCATGGGGCTTGGACCTTCAGGCAGCAAGGCGGCTTGGGCGTGAGGCTCGGCGGGGCTGCGAGTGCGCGGGGGACTCCAACTACCAGGAGCCCCTGCTAGACCGGGAACCACCATCCGGTCCGCTCTCCCTGCTGGCCCGCCCACCCGCCTAACACGCCCCCTATATTACATCCTCAGACTCCCGCAGCCCGGGGCGAAGACCGGGCTAAGAGCGGGCCGTTTGAGGCCGTTCGAGGACTGAGAGGACTGGACTGGGCCATCCCCCTTGGTCCTAACCCTCGGACTCTTTTGTGACCATTCACCATGTCATCCCGTGAGTACAAAGAAAGGGCTGCCAAATCCAAACTGAAAAATGGTACCCTAGACGATTTTATTACCAGGACTCACTCAGCCATAGATACAGAGATTGCTAAAATGCAACGTTGAGTTTCCATTGAACTAGATGCTGCAAGGAGACTGTCACAGGAGTTAGCTGCAGCCAAAAAATCTTCACTAGGGTCCATAGCTTTCGCAAAAACCCCAGACCGTTTAATTGGCCCACCTCTTACCCTGATTGAAACAATGGCAGATATTCACCAGCCATCAGTACCCACTATATCCATACCGAAGGAGGATTCACCATCAGTATCCTCTAACTCTTTAAAAACGCCTATGGTTGGATCAATAGGGGAAATGAAGGAGTGTAATGGAGGTTCCCCGGAAATGGCGCTAAAAACAAAATCTATAGAGCAGATTGGGGGAATTTCTGACACTAAACAGCAAGGGCCATATACTAAAAGGAAGCCTAATAACCTAACAGCATACGCTAGGAAAAAGGCCAAGATTGCGAAGGCTCAGCTATCCACCAAGCCACCATCTCCGCCCCCAGTGATTAATACACAGCCTTCTGATTTGACACCAGAAGTTGATGTAGACTCGCTGGCAATAACTCACGATAACAATAATCTCGTAATAGAGAATGAAACTAGTGGGGTACCATTTTGCGTCATAAAAGGGAAAGATGTTGAATTTCTGACTGTGGTATGGGAAACACTTAAAAAGCTTTTAAATCCCTTTGAAGATAGATTATCACAGATAGGATCCCAGCTTTCGAACATGGAAAAAAGCTTTTCAAATGCAGGGAAAAAACCATCGCATAAGGAAGATAAGGATCTCATGGCCAGTCTTGAGAAGCTTACAAAAAGTCTGCTGAACCCCTTGATGGAAAAAACTCAAATTATAAATCTAAAATTAGATCAATTGGAGTTTTTAACATCCAAGAACACCGCTCTACTGGAGAGTCTGGTAGGAAATAACAAACAACCCATTATTACTGGTGGTCATACTAATAGTAATAATACCAGTTTAGGAAAAAAGGGCCCTAAGAACAACCAGATACCTTTACAGCAACCTAAACCTGCAACATCTACAGATCTTAACGGTATCACTCCTTGTATAGCACCAGCACCTTTAATTAAAATTAAGCAGGTGACTACAGCAGGCCCTAAGTCTAGCAACTCTTTGGCGGTGACTACACCGGTTAACACAGCTGCCCCGACCCTGCTTAACACTGAAGGGAAAGAAACTCCAGCTAGTAAACCTCTGGTCCCTAGTAAAACCCCCTTACAAGGTAAACAGATTCATGTAAATATACCCCCGGAGTCTGCCCCTTATATGGCAATCCTGACAGGTGTTCCATTAATTCCAGAGAATAAATATGAGAAAAGCGAGGACCTCTTAAATAAAACAAAATTCTGGCTAAATACCAATAGGCCTTTAACTGAGGACACTGTTACGAAAATCTTAAGTGTGCGGAGGGTCCCCTGGGTTGGGCCAAGTAAAAAAGACCTGGAGGGTGATTGCATCCTGATTAACTTCAGAGACAACTGGGTTAAGGATATAATTTGCAGTAAGGCGAGGTTTGGTAGGGTGGGGGATATATAGTGTGTGGGTCTCGAATATTTTTATCCCAACCTCTATCAGACTACCCCTAACCAAAACCCCTATCATCGTGGTTATAGTATAAATGGTAAACATCACATGGGCTGGGCACACAACCTGAACATGAATCAAGGCTCGCAAAACTATTATACCCCTTGGCATGAGACAGTTTGCTTTATGGGGCCATCAAGTATGGGCAACTTTACACAAGTCCCTTATAACCCACGAAGACCAAGGTTCCAGGGCGCAGATTATCCTGGTTGGTTCCCAAATAATAACAATAATATCCCACTGAGGAATCGCTTTGACCCTTTAATGGGTATGGATGGGGTAGACTGACTACCATTCGGGACTGAAGGCATCGCACCTACTACCCTGAATGTGGGAAAGAATGAAGACTTAGGGACACACACCAATGATGATTTAGTGCTGGTGACTCTTGAATGTGACAATGTGAATACTGGACCCCCTCAGCCAGGGACTGCTGTCACGCCTGTGGGAAACATCTCCATGGGTTATGAGAGGAATAGGTCATTACTGCCTGAACAAAACACCTCCGCTACCAGAGATGCTTTGGGAAGCAACCATGGAATACAAGGGCCATCATCATTATTATTATCTTTACTATCTTGGAACATTTCCGGATTAACAAGCAGACTGGAAGATGAGGCATGGTTAGATTTTGTGGAAGCTCATGGAATCCTGTGTTTACAGGAGACGTGGTCTAGGACCACTTGTGACATTGAGGGTTTTCAATCATTTACTGTTTCGGCTGTTCCATCTACATCGGGGAGGGCAAAGGGTGGAATAATGACAGCATTATCTACAAAACTACAGGACCTGAAAACCTCGAAACTGGTGGAGACAAACTGGTACCAAGTGCTGTTATTAGAACATCTCTTCCCAGAACCTGTGCTATTAATTAATTGGTATTATAACATCTTCAATGGACATGACATCTCGATAATCCAAAGTTTGGAGGATGCATTGGGTAAAGCATGCAGCAGGCACCCTTCATCGTCTCTCATTTGGGTTGGCGACTTCAACTGTACGTTGTGCAGTTTTGGAGGCTCGAATGTATGTGGACTAGAGGACTCGAATGCACAGCCTCTAACCCACTTTAGGCATACACCTCAGGGGGATGCTTTGAATAATATTATTATCATAAATGATTTGCGTGTAGTAGACCCTTGGTCTGCCCCAGATACCCTGCATATACCAACCTTTCAGGGCACGAGGGGGGAGATGAGCACAATTGATTTTGTTTTGGTATCCAGCACCTTTTTCAAGTATGTCGATAAGTTGGAGGTGGTGGCGAATCCTGCAAGTGATCATAACCCCTTAATGCTGTTATTGTGCGTGCCAACAAAAGAATTACCAAGGATCTGGGAACAGCCGATTAAGTATAATAAGAATCAGGGTGTCACATTGAAATGGGGGAAGGTAAATGTGACAAAACTGGAGGAAGACATTGTTGTAAACTGTGAAATGGAATCATGTCTAGCCCCAGGATCTGACCCCCATCAGGTTATTGAAAGCTTTGAGAAGTTGTGTAGTCATGTAGCAAAGTATCTTAGAAAACCCAAGGGGAAGGGAGGCCAAAAGGCCTTTAGATGGTTTGACTCTGTGTGTTCTGCTACACACCGATCGCTAAAACTAGCTCTGCGCCAAAAACTAAGAAACAAAGAGCTTGTAAGGACTAGCAGAAAGGCTTATAGGGATGCTATTGCAAAAAGAAAGCAGGACTTAAAAGTCAGTGCTTGGGATGATCTTGAAAAGGCTGCAGAACTAAAAGATAGTAGGCTCTTTTGGGAGGTCATAAATCGTCCCCTCTTTAAGAGCGACAATAAAGAATCTATAGTTATGCAGGTTACCGCTGATCAATGGGTTCAACATTTTACCAAGATTTTTAACACCAATTCCATCTCAATAATGGCAAGTACCAAAGGGACAGGGGATCTGGTGGCACTTCCCAGGGCTTTGACCCTCAGCTCTTCACTTACACTGATTGAGATTGAGGAAGCCTTAGGGAAAGGAGCATCACTAAAAGCCCCAGGCCCAGATGCTGTCCCACTGGACCTTTTTAAGTCCAATGTCAGTCTGTGGGCACCCATCTTACTGAATGTCTTCAAGGCTATTGTGGTTGGGCGTATCCCTGGCACATGGAAGGAGGCAACTGTAGTGCCGATTTTTAAGAAGGGCAATAGGTCTGATCCACGTTGCTACCGCCCGATTTCCTTAATAGATGCCTCATGTAAAATCCTGGGTAGGGTAATCCTGGCGAGATTAGAAAGCTGGGCAGATTCTACAGGATTCATAGTTGACTCTGAATATGGTTTTAGACGTGGAAAGGGGACAAATGAGCAGTGCCTTAATCTGGCACTAATTTTAGGCAAGTACATGAAGGCAAAAAAATCCTCTGTACATCTTGCCTTCATGGATTTGACGAGTGCTTTTGACACTGTTTGCAGGTATAAGTTGTGGCAGATGATGGATGATATGGGCTTTGAGGAACCTTTAGTCACATTGCTCCGCAGGTTACACGCAGTAACAACTGTATCTATTACATTTGGTTCTGGAGGGGAAATAACAAAACCAGTACCTTCAACTGAAGGTGTGCGCCAAGGATGCATCCTGGCGCCTTTTCTCTTTTTGGTTTACACAAATGGATTAGAACAGTACCTACTAAACCAGGGTTGTGACTTCCCAAAAATCAATGGTAAAAGTATTCCCATGCTTGCTTATGCAGACGATACTGTCCTAATGACATTGACAGGAAATAGCATGCAAGTGTGTCTAGATGCTTTCAATACATTCATGCTTGATCTTGACCTAAAGGTGAATTTTGAGAAATCTTTTGTAATGTCTTGTGGCCCCAAAGGGTCAACTATTAGGAAATTCGTGGTAAACAATCGCATAATTGGAAAAGTGGGAAACTTTAACTACCTTGGTAACTTGTTTGACAGCAAACTAAGTTGGACGCCGGTCATGAAGGTTCGAGCCCAGAACATGACAAGGGCGATGGAGGGTATTTTTCGTTTCTGTAGTAAACTGGGGCAAAAACATATTATGCACCTCAGAACCCTTTACACTTCAAAATGTTTATCAGTAGCCACTTATGGGGCAGGGGTGTGGGGGACCGAAATGCCATCCGTGATACAGGTGGTGGAAAATAACTTTATAAAAAGGGTCCTATCAGTTCCTAAAAGCTCCTCAAATATTTTCTGCCACAAAGAAATCGGTATGGTCAGTGTTTCTGATACATTTCGCTTGTCCCCTCTACTGTTATGGGGTAAAATTTGGCAATCTGAAGACCTGCAACTTACCAAAGACATTATTACCGATTGCATGGCTTTAGAAAACTCAAAACAGATTCCCTGGTTGTCTTATGTTTATAATATGCTGAATAAGATTGGACTGGGCTCCTATTTTGACAATCCGGAAAAAATCGAGGGAAGCTATAAGGTGGACATAAAAGCAAGGTATTGGAAATCACTGAACCCACCGTCTATAGTCAATGTTACTGACAATGCTATTGCCTATGCCTGTAAACCCCAACCTCAGTTTTATCTAACATTTACCCTTAATGTGCAATGGCGATTCCTACTAACAAGGTTTAGGCTGGAGATTCTGCACTTTTTGCTTGCATTCCCGAAACAAGGGGGATGGTGTGAGAGGCTGCCCCCTTGTCCTTGTAATAATAGGGATAGACAAAGCACTCTACACCTGGTCCTTTTTTGCTCCTTATATAAGGAGCCAAGACTCCGGTTTATCAAACCAATCCTGAAGGGGAGGCAACCTTGCACTTATGAGGAAGGGTATGAATATCTGTCATCATTATCCTCCGTAGAAATCTGCTGTTCCATGTTAAATTTTATTAGAATCTCACTAAAGATTAGGAAGATCTATGGGTAGTACTATATGTATAGAACTTTTCCTGGTGAAAATCATGTCTTGTATATTCTTTTATGGTCATTATTATGTCTTTTTTAAATTCTGGAAAAATTGTGATTTTAAATCAGAACTTTTCAATCCTATGAGGCATGATGAATTGTATGTTCAATACTTATATGATTCATTTTATGTATCGAATAAAGTTTTTGAAACGAAACGATTATCAGACTAAGATCCAATGGCAGCTAACCAGGATCTAGTCATCCATACTCAGCAATTCCTGCAAAAACAACAGAGCTATTTCAAGGCCTAAGAAGGAGTGTTCTATTCTCAACAATTGCCGTGAAAATAAGGAGTGTTCTATTAACGATATACAAACTATGAAATCGTAATGACAATGAGTTCATGTGTGTATAAGAACAAGAAAATATATGTTTTAGGACATACATATGTAAAATTAATTGTTTCTTCCTTTTTTTTAATAGTGTCCTTGTATTGTCGATGTTTGCTTACAGTAATTAAGCATGATGCACGGATAACTCACTGCAGGAATATGGACACACTGCAAGTTCTATAATTCCACAGGGTGGCTACGCCCATGGAGGATTGGTAACTGTGTTGATAACTGGTGCCAACAGAAATTTCCGTGTCTCATTCTTGTGTCAAGAGCCCCCGAAGAAGTGTCAGAATACACGAAACGCGTCGGGCAGGACTTTGTAATAAGCTTAACACGGAACTGCTGAATCCTGTGGTTTCCTCATTAAATGAAGGTAAGATTACCTACCTGTTGTGTGGCTCCCTCATTGCAGGTGAACTTTTGTTTGGATTGAAGTGGCACCGCCTCGGCCGCGGGGCGAGCCCTGATGCACCTGAGTGAGGTCCTGCTGCAGTGCCAAACGACACGGCAGAACCCGGCACGGGTATTGCACTTGAGGGATGTGAATGTGCATTTTTCAGCGGCAACAGTGTTTGAAGCAACCCGCTGGGGTGAATACTTACAGTAATTAAGCATGAGGCACGGATAACTCACTACAGAAATACGGATGCACTGCAAGTTCCATAATGCCAAGGGTGGCTACGCCCATGGAAGCGGGGTAACCGTGATGATAATTGGTGCCAAATGAAATTTCTGTGTCTAATTCTTGTTTTCAAGTGCCCCGAAGAAGTGTCAGAATACACAAAACATCCCGGGCAGGATTTTTTAAAGAGCTTAACACCGAACTGCTGAATCGTGTTCTTTCCTCATTAGACAAAGGTTAGGACTCATTGTCTAACTAACTGTTCCCCCTCTATGGAACTTTATCTTACAACAGTCACAAGACCATTCCATAGGTTCCTCCTGACTAAATTTAGATTAAATCTGATCCCTTACCTACTGGGAAATTATCCATCCTGGGCCAAGCCAGAGTCAGCCCGCCTGTGCGCTTGCGACAACCATTCCCTACTGGACACCACGCACTTTGTTCTGTTTTGTACACTGTTCACAGTGCCCCGAAAGCAATACTTCAGACAAGTTAAACCAGCACTCCTATACTTACAATCGATCAGAACTATTAGTATAATCTTTTGTATGGGAAGTTTTTTGGCCACAGCAGCGCGCATTAAAGCTAAACACGTACCTACCGTGAGCATATAATGACTCCCTTTCACTGTATACTAAATTGCTTATTTGCACTGCACTTGCCATTGCGGATATTTTCTAGCTTTTTAAATATGTAAACTGTTTTTTATAAGGTTGTACTGTAAAGTCTTGGTCATGCATTTTAATATCTTTTTAATAATAATAATAATAATAATAAAGGGGTTTCTAAAGCGCATGGTGACGCCATCCCGGCGTGTCCCCGTGCTGTGGAGAGAGGTCAGGGCCGAATGAAAGAGATTATAAAGAAAACAGGTGAGTTTTCAGACGTTTTCTAAAATTAGTCTCTGTATCCGCTAGTCTGATGCTCATGGGGAGAGAGTTCCATTCCTTGGCAGCCATTACACGAAAGGAGTGTCCACCCATTCTGGCTTTCCTGATGCGGGGAACTTTAAGCAGTCCTGTTCCTCCGGAGCGAAGAATTCTGTTAGGCTCATAGGGGATAGCCAGTTCGGTCATATACGGGGGAGCTTTGTGCGAGACGATCCTGTAGCACATAAGAAGTGCTTTAAATAGGACTCTCTTTTTTATGGGTAGCCAGTGCAGAGTGGCTAGGGCTGGTTTAGAGGCTGCTCTTTTTGGAAGTCTAAGGACTAGGCGTGCTGCCGTGTTTTGGAGTACTTGGAGTCTCCTGATGTTTTTTTGCGTTGTTCCGAGGAGAAGCACATTGCCATAGTCTATTCGCGAGGTCACTAGGGCTTGGGTCATAGTGCATCTGGCTTCAAGAGGAAGGAGGTCTAAGGTGCGGTTAAGGGTCTTCATACCCCGAAGCATTTCCCTACCACTTTGTGCACATGGCTGTCATAGGAGAGTCTGGGATCCACCCAGATCCCCAGGTTCTTAGCTGCTTTACAGGGAGTGGGTACCGGCCCCAGACATAATGGCCACCACTCCTTGGTCCAGCTCGTCTCCTTGCCTCCTATTACCAAAACCTCCGTTTTTGATCCATTTAGCTTCAGGCAGTGTTGGGTCATCCAACCTGCAAGAGCCTGCATACAAGTTTTAAAGTTGTCCGCAGCTATGGAGGGGGCTTGGGATAGGGAGATGAGCAGTTGGGTATCGTCGGCATATGAAACTAATTCAATGCCGAACGATTGAACCACTTCTGCCAGAGGGGCCATATAAAGGTTGAACAGGGTGGGACTCAGGGCAGAGCCCTGAGGTACCCCCTGTTCTAGGGCTATGCTGTCAGAGAGGTACATGCCTCTTTGAACCTGGAAGCATCGGTTGGTAAGAAATGCTTTCAACCATCCCAGTGCCTCCTTGGTGACCCCGGCTTTGTTCAGACACTGCAGCAAGATGGAATGTGCTACAGTGTCGAATGCAGCACTAAGGTCAAGCATAATCAGTGCCATGGTCTGGCCCTCGTCAGCGCCTGCCCGTAAGGTTTCGGTCGCTCTCAGAAGGGCGGTTTCAGTGGAGTATCCCGACCTAAACCCTGATTGTGAGCTGTGAAAGGCATTGTTGGACTCTAGATGAGCCATGAGTTGACTATTTGCTATTTTTTCGGCCACCTTCGCCAGATAGGGCAACAACGAGATGGGCCGCAAGTTTTCTAAGATGTCCTGACTTACGTTCGGTTTCTTCTTAATCGGAAGTACAATAGCTTTCTTCCACTCCACGGGGAGGGTGGCCGTGGCAAAGGAGAGTTGGAGAATGTGTCTGAAATAAGGTTCTAGGACTTTAAGACTAGCTGCTAATATCTTAGGGGGGGCAGGATCCCGAGGGGAGCCTAATTTGATGCCTTTGCAGATGCTTGTTAATATTATAGGTGAAGGGTCCGAGAAGCGACTTAGGCATGTCTCCGCATGAGTGATCTCTACGTTCTCTACAAAGTCAGAGCCTGAGGGCAGATTATTAGAGAAGTTAGCGTAGATGTTAGTGATTTTACCGGCAAAGTATTTAGTAATATCGTTGCACGTTTCTACAGAATCATTCTGGGACATGTTATCATTAGTTACCACAGAGATTTCTTTAAAAATTTTAAAAAGCTCTTTGGAAGAGTTCTCAGCCTCTCCAATGCGATTCTTATAGTATGATGTACTTGATGCATTTGTAAATGTATCCATGAATTTTTGTATGAAATGTCTTTTTATGATTTTTATCAAAATCGAATAAAAATACTTTGACTGACTGACACTCTGTCATTGCTGATTCAGTTTACTGAGCTATTCAGCAAAATGTCTGTATTTATGCACTGTGCTTAAAATGAAGCTCTTAAAAATTCAGCCATGCACTCTCCCTGCATAACTGTAATCATCCACTCAGTACCTAAGTACTCATGCACTAAAATATGCCTTAGGCCATAGAGTGCTTCAACCCCCTAAAGACTATGCATGCAGTCTTTCATGCACCTGAAAACTTGTCTTTTATACCTTCAATTCCCCAGTATGTATCCTTACACTTTCAGCACTTTCAGTCATTGCTGATTCAGTATTGTACTGAGCTATTCAGCAGAATGTCCTTATCTATGCACTGTGCTAAAAATGAAGCTCTCATAAATTCAGTCATGCACTCTCCTTGCATAACTGTAATCATCCAGTTAGTACCCAAGTAATCGTGGAGAAAAGTAGGCCTTAGGCCATGGACTGCTTCACACCCTTATAGACTATGTTTGCAGTGTTCTATGCACCTGCATACTTGTCTTTTATACCTTCAATTGCCCAGTTTGTATCCTTACACTTTCAACAAACACTCTGACACTGCTGTTTTAGTATTGTAGTGAGCCATTCAGCAGTATGTGCTTATCTATATACTGTGGTAAAACTGAGGCTGTTATAAATTCAATCAGGCACTTTCCATACAGAACTGTATTCATCCACTCACTACCTAAGTACTCATGCATTAAAACAGGCCTTAGGCCATAGACTGCTTGAAGCCCATTTAGACTATGCATGCAGTATTCTTTGCAACGGCAAACTTGTCTTTTATACCTTCAATTCCCCAGTCTGTATCCTTACACTTCCAGCAAACACTCTGTGATTTCTAATTCAGTATTATACTGAGCTATTCAGCAGAATGTCCTTATCTATGTACTGTGCTAAAAATGAAACTCTTATAAATTCAGTCCTGCACTCTCCTTGCAGAACCGTAATCATTCAGTCAGTACCCAAGTAATTAAGGAGCAAAGTAGGCCTTAGGCCATGGACTGCTTTAAACACCTATAGACTATGCTTGCAGTCTTCTATGCACCTGCAAACTTGCCTTTTATATGTTCAATTCCCCAGTCTCTATCCTTACGCTTCCACCAAACACTCTGTCACTCCTGTTATAGTTGTGTAGTGACTCATTAATCAATGTGTAGTAATCCATTCACTACATTAAAACACTAATGGGCATATGTACAGTAAGTGGTACATTATTGTGCACTGTGACATCACCACCATGGATGCGCCATATTTACAATGTGGTGCAGCATGGGGCTAAAACGCACAGATATGTGATTTATCTGTGCTGTGAAGGCGGTGCATTGCTTGACTTGCGTTGCAAGCGCAACACAGCTCCAGCAATGCTCTTGGGGCCCTATGCTCACAATGCTGTGTCAATCATTACACCTGCTTCAAGCAGGTGCAGGGTTTTGACTCAGCACAAGCCCAAAAGTGACTAAATAAAATCTTGTAGATTTCACTCATTCACTTTTAGGAGGCGTTCCTGCACCAGAACAACCCCCCGCCTGCGCAGGAAAGCCCCGTCTGGCGCAGGGCTTTACAATGTGACGCACCTCCCAGATGAGTCACATTGTAAATACCACACACCATGGCACATCTTTTGCACCACTGCTGCATCACAAAAGTGATGCAACAGTTGTGTAAAAGAGGCCCAAAGGGGTTGTAAATCTACACCTAACACATACAAATTCCCCCAGGCAGTTTCGCCAGCAGTGCAAATGGAAGCATAGACTTGTAACATATATATGTGCATATGTTACATTCAAGTGCTTCGGAAGTACTACAGTATACTATAGGTAAACACCTTATAGATTTATGCTGTAGCACTTCCTTATAGTTCTGCACTTTCACATTCACCAAACACTACTAATGTATTCATTCAGTAATTTATGCACTACACATTCATTCAGACGTTTTACACACTATCATATAAATATTGCTCTTTCTTTGACAAGTGAAGGTAGTTCTGACAAGAACTGTTTTTTTGTCTGTTTAGTTTTGTCTTTTTTTGTATTTTGTATTTTTTTAACAATTTTTTTTTGTTTAAAAAATAATAATAATTAAACTGCAACCCAAAAAGTGTCAAACAGGAACAAAACAATGAAAGAAAAAAATTATTGTCGTGGACAACGATGCTCCCGTTTCCTGTGTTTGATGAGGTCAATTGATTGTTCCCCATAACACAATAATTAATTGCAAAAAATACAATGAATTTTCAGTTCTGTAAAAGCGGGATCAATGTTTGGGTGCGGACTGCTTGCCGAAGGTGGTGGTGGTGCAGTCGATGTACTCGCAACAGCAGGCAGAGGATTGTCCTTCAACATTTTTGTTGCAGCTCTTGCGTAGTTGTTGGGGTGCAGATTTTTTACTTATGGCACCATACTCGCTGTCCCAAACAAGTAATTTTTTGTTGGATAGCCCCTTGAGATAGTTGTCTCGCAGATTTTGCATGTTACTTTGGGTGCATTAACCTTCTTTTCACCCTCAGAGAAGGTAAAACATTTCCAAATTAAAGCTTCTTTTTTTTGCTTCTGAGGCTCCTCAGGAATAAATTCTTCCTCAGAAGAATGGTTAGAAGAGGACTCCACAGGTGTAGCCATGATGAACTTTCTCTCTTTTTTGACAAGATCCACAGAAGAGATGCTTCTCCTAAGAAAGTCAAAGTAGAATGATTACAATAGGAGGGGTCTTTCAATAGTTAGACTAGGAAGTATTATGAACTAATCAAATCTGTTCGTTGAAAGTCACATGGCATCGCGTACGCTTACGGTGCGCTTACGGTGCTCCTACAATGCGAGTACATACAACGTACAGCCGCGATTTGCATAATTGCTTTTAAAAGTAATATACGCTTATTACAAGTAAAAAAATACTATTTTCATGATTATCCTAGAAAATGTCTACCCTTAAAATTTACATTAAATACATCCATATATCGTTTTAAACATTATAAAACTTTCGTGGGGTACGCCTACAGGGTGCTGTACAAGCCTACATGACGTCACGCAGAAGCGCTGAGTAACGTCAAAACATATTTGTGACGTATGCGCACGTACGCACTGAGTACGATTAGCTGTACAAAGGACGATGCAATCACCATACGCGTACCGTACGAATATCCCCCCCCAAAAAATGAAAAAGGAAATATATAGAATTTAATTTTAATATATTGAAAAAAAAATAATTAATAAAAAAAATATTTTTGAAATGTGTTTATGTTATTATTGTTCATTAAGAATATGGAATATAACTAAAAAAATAACTATAAAATAATTATTAAAAAATGTAGGAAATTAGTATAAAAAGAAAGTAATATAATAATAATACATGTAAAAATTATTATTTACAAAAACCTTTTAAATTCACTGAAAAAACCATAGGTTTCACACACGCTGGACATTTCACTCATACAAAACTATTGAAATTCCCTCGTTATAGTTAGTTCAGCTAACTATAACTCGCGCTCCCGCATTGCACTGCTGATGACGCCACATATTACCTCACTCATGACATGGTTAGTGACATCACTGATGACATCTCAAATGACAAGGGTGCATGTTTCTGTTTTTTAAAAGCATGATTCCTATTGTTAAACAAAAACTGATTGAAAGGTATGTTACAAAAGATAAGCTGATATGTTCAAAAGTCAAGCATACTTGCTGTTTTGATTAGCAACATAGTGTGATGAACTTTTAACCTGTGTGCTCAGTTAAGTGTTTCATGAGGTATTTCTATGGTAACAGGCAGAAGGCAGAATGGGGGTAGGGTTGAAAGTTATGTAAGTTGGAAAGGGTTCAAAAGTTCAAGCAATAGAAATGTGTGTTTAGTTTTGAATTAATGTGGGAAGAAATGTGATTTGTTATTTACATGTGTATGTGTGTAGATTGAGTGTGCAGATTGAGAGGGAAAGTTTTCTATTTGCCATAGGACTTCCTGACCCCCTAGGCCTACTCAGGGGGTCCCACAGGACCCCCAAGGCCCAAAACATTTTATTTTATTTTTAAATTGCGGGATGCGCCTAGGATACGCGTATCAAGTGAATATAAAAACAACTAAGGTCTCTTTAGTGCTAATTAACCCCCAAGTCCAGGGGGCAAAGTCGTTCATTATAATGGGGGGCCCAGAGGGGCCCCCAGCCCCGGGGACCGCCACCACCCGGGCTTTTTTTTAAATGTATGTGAGGCAGGCTCTGGTTGTATATGTGCGCGGAGGCTGATGGCCCCCAGCAGCATATGTAAATGTGTGTGGGGGATGAAAGGCCTTACAAGCCCCAGGGACTGCATCCCCTGGAGCTTTTTTTAAATATATGTGGGGGGCTCACAGGCCCCCCCCGCAGCCCCGGGGACTGCCACTCCCTGGGGCTTTGGTTGAATATGTAAGGGGGGGCTCATGGCTCCCCGTAGCATATGTAAATGTGTGAGGGGCTGAAAAGGCCCCCCCAAGCCCCAGGGTCGGCCACCTCCCTGGGGCACGAAGGGGCAGATTTACCAGCCCCTTGCGTCACTTATGCGTAATTTTTTCTATGTTAAATAGGACGCAAAAGTGATGCAAGGGGCTTGTAAATCTGCCCCTGAAAATTAAAATTTAGTGCAGATTATAGTTTTTTTTACGGTAAAATTAGAATGCACATACCCAGCGCGGCGCTCAGCGCGACCTCTGGTGTGCACGCGTTGGGTATGCGTATCGTACCACGTATTCTACGAGATTTCTAAGGCATAGGTTACGCGTACGTAAGCAAGAAAAAAAAAAATATATATATATTTTTCAGATATCTATCAATACTGTTGTTTGTCTAGAATCACACTATGAGTCAGTGTCCATTAGGGAAAATTGAGAGAGAATGATTTGGTTGATTGATGTCTTTGCAGACTTATAAGTACATGTACTGTTGCAGTGAGCCTGCCTTTAGGTCATGCAGTGCTTGAAACTCCTACATAGTATGCAAATAGTAGTGTAATCACATTCACACTTGTGTTTCAGGCCTACATTTCCCGAGTCAGTATCTATGCACTCCATTTATAAGAAATACTGTTATTTGTCTAGAATCACACTGTGAGTCAGTGTCCATTATGGACAATTGAGAGAGAATGATTTGGTTGGTTGATGAGTTTGCACACATGTAAGTACATGTACTGTAGCAGTGAGCCAACTTTAGAGCATGAAGTGCTTGAAACTCCTATGCAGTATGCAAGTAGTAGTGTTACCAAATTCACACTTGTGTTTCAGGCCTACATTTCCCAAGTCAGTATCTATACACTCCATTTATAAGAAATACTGTTGTTTGTCTAGAATCACAGTGTGAATCAGTTTACATTTGAGAGAATTGAGAGAGAATGATTTGGTTGGTTGATGTGTTTGCAGACATATAAGTACATGTACTGTTGCAGTGAGCCTGTCTTTAGGGCATGCAGTACTTGAAACTCCTATGTAGTATGCAAATAGTAGTGTTACCAAAATTCACACTTGTGTTTCAGGCATACATTTCCTGAGTCAGTATCTATGCACTCCATTTATAAGAAATACTGTTATTTGTCTAGAATCAAACTATGACTCAGTTTCCATTTGAGAAAATTGGGAAAGAATGATTTGGTTGGTTTTTACATCTTCAATTCTCCAGTCTGTATCCTTACACTTCGACCAAACACTCTGTCACTGCTGTTGCACTGTTGTAGTGACCCATTCAGCAGTATGTACTCATTTATTCACTTTGTTAAAACTGAAGCACTTATAAATTCAGTCAGGCAAATTCCTTGCATAACTGTTATCATTCAGTCAGTACCAAAGTACTCTTGCCCCGAAGTAGGCCTTAGGACATGGACTGCTTCAAACCCCTATGCACTGTACATGTAGTCTTCTATCCACCTGCACACTGTCTTTCCCATCTTTAATTCCCCAGTCTGTATTCTTACACTTCCACCAAACACTCTGTCACTGCTGTTGCACTGTTGTAGTGACTCATTCAGCAGTATATACTAATCCATTCACTGTGCTAAAACTTAAACACTTATAAATTCAGTCAGGCACTCTCCTTGCAGAACTGTAATCATTCAGTCAGTACCCAGTACTCATGCAGCGAAGTAGGCCTTAGAACATGGACTGCTTCAAACCTGTATGCTGTTTGCATGCAGTGTTCGATCCACATGCACATTTGTCTTTCACATCTTTAATTCTGCACTTTGTATCCTTACACTTCCACCAAACACTCTGTCACTGCTGTTGCACTGTTGTAGTGACTCATTCAGCAGTATATACTAATCCATTCACTGTGCTAAAACTTAAACACTTATAAATTCAGTCAGGCACTCTCCTTGCAGAACTGTAATCATTCAGTCAGTACCCAGTACTCATGCAGCGAAGTAGGCCTTAGAACATGGACTGCTTCAAACCTGTATGCTGTATGCATGCAGTGTTCTATCCACATGCACATTTGTCTTTCACATCTTTAATTCTGCACTTTGTATCCTTACACTTCCACCAAACACTCTGTCACTGCTGTTGCACTATTGTAGTGACCCATTCCACAGTATGTGCTTATCCATTCACTGCGCTAAAACTCAAGCACTTATAAATTCAGTCAGGCACTGTGCTTGCAGAACTGTAATCATTCAGTCAGTACCCAAGTACTCATGCAGCTTTAGAACATGGACTGCTTCAAACCCTCTGTCATTGCCCTTGCACTGTTGTAGTGACCCATTCAGTGGTATGTACTGATCATTCAGAGCGCTAAAACTCAAACCCATATAGATTCACTCAGACACTCTTCTTACATTAGTGTAATAATTCAGTCAGTACCCAAGTACTCATGTAGTGAAGTAGGCATTAGGACAAGGACTTCTTCAACCCCTATGCACTATGCATGCTGTTTTCTATCCACCTCCACACTTGTCTTTCACATCTTCAATTACTGACCCATTCAGTAGTATGTGCTAATGTACTCACTGTGCTACAACTCAAGCACTTATAAATTCAGTCAGGCACTGTGCTTGCAGATCTGTAATCATTCAGTCAGTACCCAAGTACTCATGAAGCGAAGTAGGCCTTAGGACATGGACTGCTTCACACCCCTATACACTATGCATGCAGTCTTCTATCCACCTCCAAACTTGTCTTTCACATCTTCAATTCCTCAGTCTGTATATTTACACTTTCAGCAAACACTCTGTCATTGCCCTTGCACTGTTGTAGTGACCCATTCAGCGGTATGTACTGATCATTCAGTGCGCTAAAACTCAAACCCTTATAGATTCACTCAGACACTCTTCTTACATTACTGTAATTATTCAGTTAGTACTCATGAAGCGAAGTAGGCCTTAGGGCAAGGACTGTTTCAAACCTGTATGCTGTATGCATGCAGTCTTCTATTCCCGTGCACACTTGTCTTTCACATCTTCACTTCTGCACATTGTATCCTTACACTTCCACCAAACACTCTGTCACTGCTGTTGCACTATTGTAGTGACCCATTCCACAGTATGTGCTTATCCATTCACTGCGCTAAAACTCAAGCACTTATAAATTCAGTCAGGCACTGTGCTTGCAGAACTGTAATCATTCAGTCAGTACCCAAGTACTCATGCAGCAAAGTAGGCTTTAGAACATGGACTGCTTCAAACCCTCTGTCATTGCCCTTGCACTGTTGTAGTGACCCATTCAGTGGTATGTACTGATCATTCAGTGCGCTAAAACTCAAACCCATATAGATTCACTCAGACACTCTTCTTATATTAGTGTAATAATTCAGTCAGTACCCAAGTACTCATGTAGTGAAGTAGGCATTAGGACAAGGACTTCTTCAACCCCTATGAACTATGCATGCCATCTTCTATCCACCTGCACACTTGTCTTTCACATCTGCAATTACTGACCAATTCAGTAGTATGTGCTAATGTACTCACTGTGCTACAACTCAAGCACTTATAAATTCAGTCAGGCACTGTGCTTGCAGATCTGTAATCATTCAGTCAGTACCCAAGTACTCATGAAGCGAAGTAGGCCTTAGGACATTGACTGCTTCACACCCCTATACACTATGCATGCAGTCTTCTATCCACCTCCAAACTTGTCTTTCACATCTTCAATTCCTCAGTCTGTATATTTACACTTTCAGCAAACACTCTGTCATTGCCCTTGCACTGTTGTAGTGACCCATTCAGCGGTATGTACTGATCATTCAGTGCGCTAAAACTCAAACCCTATAGATTCACTCAGACACTCTTCTTACATTACTGTAATTATTCAGTTAGTACCCAAGTACTAATGTAGCAAAGTAGGCCTTAGGGCAAGGACTGTTTCAAACCTGTATGCTGTATGCATGCAGTCTTCTATTCCCGTGCACACTTGTCTTTCACATCTTCAATTCTCCACTCTGTATTCTTACACTTCCACCAAACACTATGTCACTGCAGTTGCTCTATTGTAGTGACCCATTCAGCAGTATGTGCCAGTCTATTCACTGTGCTAAAACTCAAGCACTTATAAATTCAGTGAGGAACTGTCTTTGCAGAAAAGTAATCATTCAGTCAATACCCAAGTACTCATTGAGCGAAGTTGGCCTCAGAACATCAGCTGCTACAAATCCTTACACACTATACATATAGTATTCTATCCACCTGCATACTTGTTTTTCACATCTCCAATTCCCCAATCTGTATCCATACACTTCTAGCAAAAACTATGTTATTGGCCTTGTACTGGTATAGTTACCCATTCAGAGGTATGTACTTATCTTTCAGTGCGCTAAAACTCAAGCACTTATAGATTCACTCAGACACTCTCCTTATAGTAGTGTAATCATTCAGTCAGTACACAAGTACTCATGTAGTGAAGGAGGCCTTAGGACAAGGACTGCTTCAAACCCTATGCACGCTGCATGCCGTCTTCTATCCACCTGCACACTTGACTTTCAATTACCCCATCTGTATCCTTGAACTTCCACCATGTAGTGACCAATTCAGCAGTATGTACTAATCCATTCACTTCGCCAGAACTGAAGCAGTTATAAATTCAGTCAGGCACTCTCCTTGCAGAACTGTACTCATTCAGTCAGTACCCAAGTTCTCATGCAGGAAAGTAGGCCTTAGGACATGGACTGCTTCAAACCCCTATACACTATCCATGCAGTCTTGTAATCACCTGCTCACTTGTTTTCCACACCTTCAATTCCCCAGTCTGTATCCTTACACTTTCACCAAGCACTTTGTCACTGCTGTTGCACTGTTGTAGTGACCCATTCATCAGTATGTACTAATCCATTTACTGCATTAAAACACAAACACTTATAAATTCACCCAGGCAGTTTCACCAGCAGTACAGAGGGAAGCATAGACTTGTAACATATTTATGTACATATGTTACATGCATGTGCTTCGGAAGTACTACAGTATACTGCAAGTAAACACCTTATAGAGTTATGCTGTAGCACCTCCTTATAGTCCTGCACTTTCACTTTCACCATACACTACCAATGTATTCTTTTATTCATTTATGCACTACACATTCATTCAAAACAACCTTTTACACACTATCATACTAATATAGCTCTTTTTTTGACCAGTGAAGCTAGTTCTTAAAATAACTTTTTTTTGTCTTTTTTGTTGTTTTGTACTTTTTTTTACATTTTTTGAACAATTTTTTTGTTGTTTTTTTAAAAGGAAAAAAAGGGAACTGCACAACCAAAACAGTCTAGAACTGGAACAAATAAACAAAAAACAAATTAACGGTGGGAGCAACAGTGGTCTTGTTTGTGCAAAATGTGCATAAAATGATGAGGTCTGCAAAATCTGGCCGGATGTCCAGATGAGGACTTGATGGTCCTGCAGATGTGCTCGATTGAGGTGCTGGAGTCTCTTCCCAAAGTCTATAGTTCGAGTATAGTTCCGTGGATGTAGAGTTTTCATGTGCTTCACCATTTTCCAGTTACAAAGGAGTAGTGTTTATTAGGATTCCTTCGAGACAGCACTGCTGAACACACCTTGCAGGTAACTTTAGCTGCGTTTACTTTTTTTCTCCTACTGGAAAGGAATATTTTTTCCAAATTAGTGCCTCCTTCCTTTTCGAGGCTGGGTCTTCTGCCACAAATTCTTCTTCGGGAGAGTGTTCTGATATATCTTCACCTTGCTGTGCAGCCAGAATTAAGATCTATTGAAGAACGAGCTCCTTCACAAAAAGATGTTTCTTCAGTGAAGGTCAAAGGAGAATGATTAAAATGGGTGGGGTCCTTCAACAGTTAAAATAGGAACTATTATGAACCAATCAAACCGGTTGTTTTGAAGTCACATGGGGTACGCGTAGTGTGCGCTTATGATGCGCGTACGTACGACGTACCCCTGCGATGTGAATAATTGCTTTTAAGAGTAATATATGCTTATTAACACTAAAAAAATACTATTTTCATGATTACCTCAGATAATGTCTTGCTTTAATATTTACAATATTATAAATATTTAAATACATAGATATATCTTTTTAAACATTAACGATCTTTTGTGGGGTACGCGTAACGTACACCGTACAAATGTACATGATGTCACGTGGAAGCGCTGATGCGACGCCTAACGTCAAAATGTATTTGTAACGTATGCTTGGATACGCGTACAGTACGATTACAGATGTGCAGGTGGATGTGAGGACGGTACGCGTACCCTACGTTTACCAAAAAAAATGCAAAAAAATATATAAAATAATTTTAATATATTGAAAAAATATATAAAATAAAAAAAACATTTTTGAATTTTGATTTTTCATTATTTTACGTTAAAAATATGTAATGTAATTTAAAAAATAAAATAGCTATTAATAAATGTTATAAAAATGTAGTAAATTATTATAAAGAAATAAATATAACAATTAATACATATAAAAATTGGCATTTACAAAACCTATGAAATTCACTGAAAAAAACATAGGTTTTAGGCACGTTATAGTTAGGAATTAGCATTTAAAAAACCTTGCAAATTCACTGAAAAAACCATAGGTTTCAGCCACGTTATAGTTAGGAATTAGCATTTAAAAAACCTTAGAAATTCACTGAAAAAACCATAGGTTGCACACATGGTATAGTTAGCTGGACATTTCACTCATACAAAGCCATTGAAATTCCCCTGTTATAGTTAGTTCAGCTAACTATAACTCACAGGCCCGCAATCAACTGCTGATGACGTCGCATATTACATAGTGTATAGTGTATAGTGAATAGTGTATTACACGCTCGAAGTAGTCACCCCCCCAGTTTAGTTCGCAGCATACCGTATGGAGAATAGCTAAGGATTCTACGCAATTGTTCGCAGGATTGTGATTTCTGCAGGGAGGCACAAGAGTGTATCAAAAGGTTTAAAATTAGAGGGTATGACAGCAACCTCTTAGAGAAAACCTATAAGAAAATAGCCAAGATTCCTAGAAGTAAGCTACTGCTGCCCAGAGAGTATACAAGGGAATCCACGCCTATCACTGACAAATTCCGTATGATAACAACTTTTTCTGACGATGCCAATTATTTACGGAAGACATTAATAAAAAATTGCCACATACTGCAAACTGACCCAGTAATTGGTAGGGACGTCCCAGACCGTCCACTAATCACATTCCGGAAATCGAAATCTATCAGAGATAAAATAGTCCAAAGCCATCTCATGCCACCTAAACCTAAAAGCATTGGAACATTGAAAGAAATGAAAGGTTTTTTCCCCTGTGGGAAATGCAGAGCGTGCGAAAACAGTCGAAGAGTACTGACCTACAAAGTACCAGGGCATTCTAGAAATAGGGAGATCAATAAGTTTATCACTTGCTCAACTCCCTTCGTGGTTTATTGTCTATCTTGCCTGTGTGGCTTGAAATATATCGGCAGCACGATCAAGAGTGTTAAACTGCGGATTCTAGAACACCAACGGGCCATAACAAATCAGGATGTAACATATCCGGTTGCCCGGCATTTTGCCCAAACGCATGACAGCAATAGGGATCTACTGCAATATTGGGGTGTAGATCATGTACCTCCACAACCAAGAGGAGGAGATAGACTTCTCAAGCTGAGAAGACTATAATCACGCTATATTATGGATTTAGACACTAAGACCCCCCCAAGGCATGAACAGTGGTGAAGAAATAACAGTTCATTTGGGAAAATGAAATATGAGACTATTGTTATCTTTCGGTAAACAGTTTTAATGTTATTTTGACATTTTGAAATTGTAATGATTTTGGCGGATTCTGTTGATTTGCTCATTTAGATTTTGAAATTTTAAACCAGTAATTCTGACCTCCTTATGATCATATGTGGTATGGGTTATATTTAATAATGAAAGACAACAACAAAGTTGATAACCCCTTCTTTTAATAATGATCTATTGTATGAGTACTGAAAATGGTTTTTGTTCGGCATGGTATGCAAAATGATGGCTGGTGCAATGCCGATACACGGCTTTATTGTTGCTACAATCACCGGCCCTGCGCGGCCAATTTGCCGATACACGGCTTGATTTAATGATTTAACAACTTGGCGCCGAAAATATCGAGCGCACAGAGTGTTTAATACTTGGATTTATACATTCCAAAATGGCAGCGGTGCTTACATACAAAATGAAATACTTTTGGTGCCGTCATTGCTTTTTATGTATAGCTTGCAATTACATGTTAATTTATAGCCAGGAAACACTGACTATGTGCTAAACACTGACGAAGGACTAGACATCCGAAACGCGTCTGTTTTGTTGCCGGATTAAAAACGTTTTGATCACCCACCTTGGAGTGCTTCTACTTTCTGGATAAACGAGCGAAGTTGCGAGCTTGGACATATATATATATATATATATATATATATATATATATATATATATATATATATATATATATATATATATATATATATATATATATATATATATATATATATTACCTACTGGCGGTCGCCAGTAGGTAGTTATAGTTAGGATTTTTTTCAATGTTAAATCTCAAAATTCTATTTGGAATAACTTTGGTGCCGGTTGACGAATCTGCCTGAAAATTTCCTCAAAATGGCCTCGCGGCGTTCCGGTCTTTCCCTGAAAGTTTGGGGGGGATTCGTCAAGCGGGGGCTGAGATAAAAGGGGGGTCCCAAAACGCGTTTTCCCCATGTTAATTTCCATAGGGCGGTCGATTTCACTTTTAGCCCGAACGGCTGAATGGATTTCCACCAAACTTGGCAAAATTGTAGAGACTGGTAGCCCGATGTGCCTTTGCTATGTCTCAAGATATGTGCTCCAGTGGATTTTGAGTAATTAAGGTTCAAAAAAATATATATATCTATAGCAGCGCTCCGGTACGCGCACCGTTACGCGCACCGGGCGCGCCACGCGACTTGCGCGCAGAAAGCTGATTGGCTCTGGGCTGTCTGTAAACATTCTAAACAGTCCGGAGCGGCCGCCATCTTGTGTCTCGGTAGGATCGAGACACGAGAAGTGGCCAAAACAAAGAGGGAAATGACCATAAGGGGGCAGAGTAGACCCCCCCTTGACCCCCTAGGTTTGATGTGGGGGCCATAAAAGGGCCCCGCGGGGCAAAAAAAAAAATTTTTTTTTTTTGATTTTCGCGGGGGGAGCGCCCGGTACGCGCACCGGGGAGCGTACCGGGGAGCGTACCATGGGGAAAAAGAATGACAGTTTTAAAAGTAGCTGTTTAGAAAAAAAAATGTTTAGTTGTTTTTTTATACATACACATACATATATATAAATGCATATGCACATATATATATGCATATATGTCTATATGTGTGCGTGTAGAGAGAGGTAGAGAGGTAGAGTTGTAGAGGTAGAGAGGTAGAGAGGTAGCGGTAGAGAGGTAGAGATTAGTAGAGAGAGAAGAAGAGAGAGGTAGAGAGGTAGAGAGTAGAGAGTGAGTAATAGAGAGTAGAGAGTGAGTAGTAGAGAGTAGTAGAGAGCAGTAGAGAGAGTAGCAGAGTGAGTAGTAGAGAGTAGTAGAGTGAATAGTAGAGTGAGTATTAGAGAGTAGTAGAGAGTGAGTAGTAGAGAGTGAGTAGTAGAGAGTAGTAGAGAGTAAGTAGTAGAGTGAGTAGTAGAGAGCAGTAGAGAGTGAGTAGTAGAGAGTAGGAGAGAGTAAGTAGTAGAGAGTAGTGGAGAATATCCCAAAGTTTGGCACAGCACCACTTTCACAATGAGTCCAATCAAATCATATCACTTAGAGTACTTATTGAAGCGCTGAATCTTGGTGTATATTCAAATGCTTTTATTTTCCTTAAGTTTATGTACCACAGCCAGCCGAAACTTTTCGTTCTGTACAACAGAACTTCTTCAGGGCGTTCTTATTTCCTTCAAGTTATGTCGGTATCCCGTTGTCATATATCTAGATATTTCTTCCAAATGTTAGACGAGACATAAGTATATTCTTATTAAAAGTGACTAGGTATCAATTTTACCCACACAATTCGGGCAGACTTGAGTAATTTATAGCATCCTCAAAGTCAGTCTTTCAAAAATTCCAAAGTATAGGACATGATAATCCAAATCCAAATGTTTCTCAAGAAAAGTCATTTACAATCGTTCGGAATATCGGTGTTTGGGCAGATATGATCCAGGGACCCCCAGTATGCAAGGGGAATTAGTCCCCCCTCTGCAAACGCGCCAGTGGCCTGCATTGCAGAGAGGTGTAACAAGGGTGTGGCCTCATTACACTTCTCTGCAATGCAGCTCCCTCGCGCATACTGGAGGCTCCTGGTGGACTAGTTGACCCCAGGGACCCCCAGTATGCAAGGGGAATTAGTTCCCCCTCTGCAAACGCTGCAGTGGGCTGCGTTGCAGAGAGGTGTAACAAGGGGCATAGTCTCATTACACCTCTGCAATGCAGCCCCAGGCGCATACTGGAGGTTCCAGGTGGGCTAATTGGCCCCCAGGGGCCCCCAGTATGCAAGAGGAATTAGTTTCCCCTCTTCAAACATGCACGGGGGCTGTGTTGCAGAGAGGTGTAAAAAGGGTTGTGGCTTCATTACACCTCTCTGCAATGCAGTCCCCTGGCGCATACTGGAGATTCCTGGTGGGCTTTCAGGTCTTATATAGTTAGGAATTAGCATTAAAAAAACCTTTGAAATTCACTGAAAAAACCATAGGTTTCACACCAGTTATAGTTAGGAATTAGCATTTAAAAAACCTTTGAAATTCACTGAAAAAACCATAGGTTTCACACCAGTTATAGTTAGGAATTAGCATTTAAAAAACCTATTAAATTCACTGACAAAACCAGTTATAGTTAGCTGGAAATTTTACTGACATAAAACCATTGAAATTCCCACGTTATAGTTAGTTGGACTCACTATAACTTGCGCGCCTGCAATGCACTGCTGATGACGTCACATATTACATCACTCATGACATGGTCAGTGACATCACTCATGACATCACTGATGACACCATCCAGTGAATGTGTGTCTTTCTGAAAAATACATTTGTTTTATATATGTATTTGTAAAGGTCGATGGAAGAATAAATGTTTAAATAAGTGTGTAAATGGATGTTTTTAAAAAAAAAAATTGGTTGGTTAACTGGCTTATTAAGTGTATCTTAGTGAATACATATATTAGCGAGTATTGTTTAAATATTTAAATGTTTGTATCAGTGTTTCTCTTTGTGTATAAGTGGCTGCAGGGGTTGGTGACTGACTCACTGTTTGTATGTGTTTTGAAGACAGCATATGTGCAGGACTGTATGGGTGGACGAGTGTGTATATGTGTGTGTTAGTGAGTGAATGACTGTCTCACTAGTGTCTTCATTAGTAACAACATATGTTTTAATCTAGTATATGTGAGTATTGATGTATATAAGTGAGTATAGTATATATAGTGAGAGATTGTAGGAGTTCCTGTTTAAATAAGTATGTGTTTCTATAAGTGATTGTTTAAGAGAGTAAGTATGTGTAAGTTTCCTTAGAAGTAAGGTGGTAGTGTGTGTATAAATGTATATGCAAATAAATGGATGTTCAATAGTTTATGTGCATGTGTGAGTATGTGTGTGAGTAACTTTTGGATGACTGCTGATGTGTAACAGGATGTATAGGTGTATCACTACATATGATGAGTGAGTATATATATGAGTGACTATATAGAACTGTTGGTGAATGAGTGGATGAGTATATAGATGGTGGAATTACTGAATTGGTTGCTGTTACTGGTTTGGGTATCTCCATTTTTTTGAAAATGTTTGTTTCTATTTTTGAATATGTGTTTCAAGCGTTACATTACACTGAAATTAGGTCTGTCACTCTGTCACAAGGATGGTGTCATCAGTGATGTCATGAGTGATGTCACTGACCATGTCATGAGTGATGTAATATGTGACGTCATCAGCAGTGCATTGCAGGCGCGCAAGTTATAGTGAGTCCAACTAACTATAACTTGGGAATTTCAATGGTTTTATGTCAGTAAAATTTCCAGCTAACTATAACTGGTTTTGTCAGTGAATTTAATAGGTTTTTTTAAATGCTAATTCCTAACTATAACTGGTGTGAAACCTATGGTTTTTTCAGTGAATATATATATATATATATATTCACTGAAAAAACCATAGGTTTCACACCAGTTATAGTTAGCTGGAAATGTTACTGATATAAAACCATTGAAATTCCCACGTTATAGTTAGTTGGACTCACTATAACTTGCGCGTGCAATGCACTGCTGATGACATCACATATTACATCACTCATGACATGGTCAGTGACATCACTCATGACATCACTGATGACATCTCAAATGACATCACTGATGACATCGTCCAGTGAATGTGTGTCTTTCTGAAAAATAAATATATTTTATATATGTATATGTTAAGATCGATGGAAGAATAAATGTTTAAATAAGTGTCTAAATGGATGTTTTTTTTTAAAAAATTGATTGGTTAACTGGCTTATTAAGTGTATCTTAGTGAATACATATATTAGCGAGTAATGTTTAAATATTTAAATATATGTATCAGTGTTTTACTTTGTGTATAAGTGCCAGAATGGGTTGGTGAGTAGCTACATGTGTGTGTATATGGGTTATTAGATGTTTTTTTAGTATCAGTATGAGTGTCTGTATGGTTTGGTGGGACTGTTACTTAGCACATAGATGCATCAATGACTGACTCACTGTTTGTATTTATTTTGAAGACAGCATTTGTGTAGGATTGTATGGGTGGATGAGTGTGTATATGTGTGTGTTAGAGAGTGAATGCCTCTCTCACTAGTGTCTTTATGAGTAACTACATATGTTTTAATCTTGTATATATGAGAATTGATGTATATAAGTAAGTATATGTGAGAGTGAGAGATTGAAAGAGTTCCTGTTTAAATAAGTATGTGTTTCTATAAGTGATTGTTTAAGAGAGTAAGTATGTGTAAGTTTCCTTAGAAGTAATGTGCTAATGTGTGTATAGTTGTATATGCAAATAAATGGATGTTTATTAGTTTATTTGCATGTGTGAGTATATGTATGAGTAAGTTTTTGATGACTGTCAGTGTGTAACAGAATGAATAGGGGTATCACTACATATGATGAGTGAGTATATGTATGAGTGAATACATAAAACTGTTGGTGAATGTGTGAATTTGTATATAGATGGTGAAATTACTGAATTGGTTGTTGTAACTGGTATGGGTATATCCACTTTTTTGTTAATGTTAGTTTCTATTATTGAATATGTGTTTCAAAGGTTACTTTACAGTGAAAGGAGGTCTGTCACTGTGTTACAAGGATGGTGTCATCAGTGATGTCATGAGTGATGTCACTGACCATGTCATGAGTGATGTAATATGTGATGTCATCAGCAGTGCATTGCACGCGCAAGTTATAGTGAGTCCAAATAACTATAACGTGGGAATTTCAATGGTTTTATATCAGTAAAATTTCCAGCTAACTATAACTGGTGTGAAACCTATGGTTTTTTCAGTGAATGTAATAGGTTTTTTAAATGCTAATTCCTAACTATAACCGGTGTGAAACCTATGGTTTTTTCTGTGAATATATATATATATATATATATATATATATATATATATATATATATATATATATATATATTCCGTCAATCCTTCTTGTCACCATGCAAAAGTAGGCACCGACTCAGTGGGATAGTTTTCAAGGATTATTGCTTTATGCCATACTGAATTAGACGCGTTTTAACGGTCACAGAGGCCTTGGTCACTACATCTAATCTATATATATATTGAATATATATATATATATATATATATATATATATATATATATATATATATACATATATATATATATATATATATATATATATATATATATATATATATATATATATATATATATATATATATATATATATATTACCTACTGGCGATAGCCAGTAGGTATATATAGTTAGGATTTTTTTCCTATGGGATTTTTGAAAATTCTATGTCGAATAACTTTGGCGTTTAGGGACAGAATTGGCTGAAATTTTCAGGAAAATGGAACATTTTGTTTCTGAGCAGCCCCTGAAAATTTGGGGGGGTTTCGTCAAGGGGGGGCCGAGAAAAAAGGGGGGTCCCAAAACGTGTTTTTCCCATGCAATTTTCCATAGGGGCGGTTGGCCTCACTTTTAGCCTGAACGGCTGAATGGATTTACACCAAACTTGGCAAAATTGTAGGGACTGGTAGCCCGATGTGCCTTTGCTATGTCTCAAGATATAGGCTCCAGTGGTTTTTACAAAAATTAACTTTGAAAAATATATATTGGGCTACATTGGGCTATATATATGTTGGAGCCCAAATGTAGCCCAATGTAGCCCAATGTAGCCCAAAGATGGCCACCAGAGACAAAAAAAACAAATGTAGCCCAAATATCAGCCAGATGTAGCCCAACTATAGCCCAATGACAGAATGTCCCAGAGTGTTCTAAAGAACAACTAGAGTGCTAACAGTCCTACTTATTACAAAGGTATGGCACACCTGAAGCCATCTTGATTGGAATAAAGTGGTAACTCTTAAAACATTTAATTTAAAAAGGAACAAAATGAGGGGGTTCATTTTGCCATAGAAAGTATGATTAGCGAATATATGACGAAATCCTGCATGTACTATTAGGCCGCAAATTAAAATAACGAAAACTTTTAGAACGAATATGCCTTTAGCATACACTAAACAACTAAACTACCCTAAACCCTAAAACACTACCCCCAGCATGACCCTACACTACACAAACAGTACAACACTACCCTAAACCCTAAAACACTACCCCCAGCATGACCCTACACTACACAAACACTACAACACTACCCTAAACCCTAAAACACTACCCCCAGCATGACCCTACACTACGCAAACACTACAACACTACCCAAAACCCTAAAACACTACACCCCAGCATGACCCTACACTACGCAAACACTACAACACTACCCTAAACCCTAAAACCCTACCCCCAGCATGACCCTACACTACACAAACACTACAACACAACCCTAAACCCTAAAACACTACCCCCAGCATGACCCTACACTACGCAAACACTACAACACAACCCTAAACCCTAAAACACTACCCCCAGCATGACCCTACACTACGCAAACACTACAACACTACCGTAAACCCTAAAACACTACCCCCAGCATGACCCTACGCTACGCAAACACTACAACACTACCCAAAACCCTAAAACACTACACCCCAGCATGACCCTACACTACGCAAACACTACAACACTACCCTAAACCCTAAAACACTACCCCCAGCATGACCCTACACTACGCAAACACTACAACACTACCGTAAACCCTAAAACACTACCCCCAGCATGACCCTACACTACGCAAACACTACAACACTACCCAAAACCCTAAAACACTACCCCCAGCATGACCCTACACTACGCAAACACTACAACACTACCCAAAACCCTAAAACACTACCCCCAGAATGACCCTACACTACGCAAACACTACAACACTACCCAAAACCCTAAAACACTACCCCCCAGCATGACCCTACACTACGCAAACACTACAACACTACCCAAAACCCTAAAACACTACCCCCAGCATGACCCTACACTTTGCAAACACTACAACACTACCCAAAACCCTAAAACACTACCCCCAGCATGACCCTACACTAAGCAAACACTACTATACTACCCAAAACCCTAAAACACTACACCCCAGCATGACCCTACACTACGCAAACACTACAACACTACCCAAAACCCTAAAACACTACACCCCAGCATGACCCTACACTACGCAAACACTACAACACTACCCAAAACCCTAAAACACTACCCCCAGCATGACCCTACACTACGCAAACACTACAACACTACCCAAAACCCTAAAACACTACCCCCAGCATGACCCTACACTACGCAAACACTACAACACTACCCAAAACCCTAAAACACTACCCCCAGCATGACCCTACACTACGCAAACACTACAACACTACCCTAAACCCTAAAATACTACACCCCAGCATGACCCTACACTACGCAAACACTACAACACTACCCAAAACCCTAAAACACTACCCCCAGCATGACCCTACACTACGCAAACACTACAACACTATCCTAAACCCTAAAACACTACGCCCAGCATGACCCTATACTACGCAAACACTACAACACTACCCTAAACCCTAAAACACTACCCCCAGCATGACCCTACACTATGCAAACACTACAACACTACCCTAAACCCTAAAACACTACCCCCAGCATGACCCTACACTACGCAAACACTACAACACAACCCTAAACCCTAAAACACTACCCCCAGCATGACCCTACACTAAACAACCACCACAACTCTACACTACACTAACACAACACTACACTACACAACACTACACTACACTACACAATCACTAACCCACGAAAAAATTAACACAAACCCACTTACCTCTCTCGTCATCGTGGTTTTCACAACGCAAATGCATTTACCATACATGCCTTTAAAACGTAATTCTTTGTAAAGGCATGCGCGATAAATGCACATGCGTTTTGAAACAATGCGGGATAATGGTATGCGAGGTCAATGACCTTGCGGGATAATGGTATGCGGACTGAAAGTCTGCGGGATAAAAAATGCGGGAAAATGGCTGCAAACCATGATTAGCAGCAGACTTCCCTGGTGAGCACTAGCTTTACTACAGTGATCTAATGAGCAACTAGAGTGCTAACATTCAGAATTTATGGCAAATGTGTGACACATCTGAATGCCTTCTTGGTAGAACCAAAGTAAACAAGCATTGAAAATGCAATAGATCTCGCCCTCGTTTAAGTTAAAGCCATTCTGTTTGTAATGAGGTGGCTTTTTAGCTTTGCTTTTATTAGTGTTTTTAAAACTTTCATGTAAATAACATGCATATGTATGCATATATGTATATGTATGCAAGCATTTATATTTATATAGATATGCAGATTATATATGTTTATATATGTATATTACCTACTGGCGATAGCCAGTGGGTATATATAGTTAGGATTTTTTCTCTATGGGATTTCTGAAAATTCTATGTCTAATAACTTTGGCGTTTGTGGACGGAATTGGCTGAAATTTTCAGGAAAATGGCACATTTTGTTTCTGAGCAGCCCCGTAAAATTTGGGGGGGGTTCGTCAAGGGGGGCCGAGAAAAAAGGGGGGTCCCAAAACGCATTTTTCCCATTCATTTTTCCATAGGGCGGTTGGACTCACTTTTAGCTCGAACGGCTGAATAGATTTACATGAAACTTGGCAAAATTGTAGATATGGTTTGCCCGACGTGCCTTTGCTATGTCTCAATATATGTGCTCCAGTGGATTTTGAGAAATTAACGTTTAAAAAAATATATATATCTGTGACAGCGGTCCGGTTAGCGCCCCGGTTCGCGTACCTGACGCGTAACGGAACTTCGCGAAGCGAAGCTGATTGGCTCTCCGGTGTCTGTCAACATTCTAAACAGTCCGGAGCGGCCGCCATCTTGTCTCTCGGTACGATCGAGAGACAAGATGTGGTGAAAAACGAAGGGGGAAATGAAGGAAAGGGGGCAAGGTAGACCACTCCTGACCCCCTAGGATTGATGAGGGGGATATTAAAGTGCCCCGCGGGGCAAAAAATATATATTTTCTTTTGCGATTTTACGCCGTAGAGGCGCGTCCCGGTACGCGAACCGGGCAGCTCACCGGGCAGCTCACCAGGCAGCTCACCGGGCAGCTCACCGGGCAGCTAACCGGGCAGCTAACCGGCAGCGTAGCTGTCAACATTGTAAACAGTCCGGAGCGGCCGCCATCTTGTCTCTCGGTAGGTTCGAGAGACAAGATGTGGTGAAAAAAGAAGGGGGAGATGAAGGAAAGGGGGCAAGGTAAACCCCTCCTGACCCCCTAGGATTGATGAGGGGGATATTAAAGTCCCCCGCGATTTTTCGCGGTAGAGGCGCTTCCCGGTACGCGAACCGGGCAGCAAACCGGCAGCGTAACGGGAGTCCGCCATCTTGAGCGTCCGGTTCGCGTACCGGGTAGCGTCCCGGTAAGCGTAACAAGGGGAAAACCAAGAGAAACAGTAAAAAAAAAATTAAGGGAATAGATTTCCAGCAAACTTGGCAAAATTGTAGGGACTGTTTGTTTGATGTGCCTTTGCAAGGCCTCAAGATATGTGCACGTGTGGATTTTGTCTAATTAAGGTTAAAAAATATATATATATCTGTAAGCGTGCTCCGGCACGCTTACGTTACGGGTTTTGTTTGCGCTGCAGAGCCGATACGTCACGGTTATGCGACGCGCCATGAGGCGTCTCACGTGGCTACGTGATACGTCACGTAATAAAGAATATATTTTACAGCTATAGATATTAGCTTTTAAAAAACCAATGAAATTCACTGAAAAAACCATAGGTTATAGACCATATATAGTTAGGAATTTGCATTTACAAAACCTTGAAAATTCACTGAAAAACCATAGGTTAGAGACCATATATAGTTAGCTGGACATTTTATTGACATAAAACCAATGAAATTCCATATATAGTTAGTTGCACTAACTATATATCGCGCACCCGCAATCCACTGCTGATGATGTCACATATTACATCATTCATGACATGGTCAGT
Organism: Lissotriton vulgaris; assembly: GCF_964263255.1. Classification (NCBI taxonomy): domain Eukaryota; kingdom Metazoa; phylum Chordata; class Amphibia; order Caudata; family Salamandridae; genus Lissotriton; species Lissotriton vulgaris. Next base: position 1,289,629,257 of record NC_141689.1, on the reverse strand, counting down.
GACATCACTGATGACATCACTGATGACATCCCAAATGACATCACTGATGACATCACTGATGACATCTCAAATGACATCACTGATGACATCATGACACACCAATACCAGTTACTACATACGCACTCACTGATTCCTACGTCTACACACACATTCACTCATTCACCCATACAATCACTCATACATACAGTCACTCATTATTACAACACTATCATATGCACTCATACACCTATGCAGACACTCACACACTGCCACTCATCCATGGAGTTACTCACACACCTAGTCAGTCCTGTAAAGAATCAATCACACTTCCATTTCCTCATCTATACAGTTAAACACAGAACACCATACTTCAGTGACATCACTGATGACATCACTGATGACATCACTGATGACATCTCAAATGACATCACTGATGACATCTCAAATGACATCACTGATGACATCATGACACACCAATACCAGTTACTACATACGCACTCACTGATTCCTACGTCTACACACACATTCACTCATTCACCCATACAATCACTCATACATACAGTCACTCATTATTACAACACTACCATATGCACTCATACACCTAGTCAGTCCTGTGAAGAATCAATCACACTTCGATTTCCTCATCTATACAGTTAAACACAGAACACCATACTTTTCACACATATACTAACACATACTTACTCTCTTATACAATCACTGATACAAGTACACATTGATATGCACAGAGTCACACACCTCCCAGCCAGCCACACACACACTCAGTCTTCCATACATCCACTCATTCTTCAATATGTAAAACATATTTAAACTTTACAAAAACACACAGACACTAGATGATGTCATTTGAGATGTCATCAGTGATGTCATCAGTGATGTCATCAGTGATGTCATTTGAGATGTCATCAGTGATGTCATCAGTGATGTCACTGACCATGTCATGAATGATGTAATATGTGACATCATCAGCAGTGGATTGCGGGTGCGCGATATATAGTTAGTGCAACTAACTATATATGGAATTTCATTGGTTTTATGTCAATAAAATGTCCAGCTAACTATATATGGTCTCTAACCTATGGTTTTTCAGTGAATTTTCAAGGTTTTGTAAATGCAAATTCCTAACTATATATGGTCTATAACCTATGGTTTTTTCAGTGAATATATATATATATATATATATATATTCACTGAAAAAACCATAAGTTTCAGGTGATATATAGTTAGGAATTAGCATTTAAAAAAACGTGCAAATTCACTCTAAAAACCATAGGTTTCAGGTCATATATTGTTAGGTATTAGCATTTAAAAAACCATTGAAATTGCTCCTATATAGTTAGTTGGATTAACTATATTTCACGCACCCGCAATCCACTGCTGATGATGTCACATATTACATCATTCATGACATGGTCAGTGACATCACTGATGACATCTCAATTGACATTTAAAGTTTTTTAAATGCTAATACCTAACTATATATGACCTGAAACCTATGGTTTTTTCAGTGAATTTGCACGGTTTTTCAAATGCTAATTTCTAACTATATATCACCTGAAACTTATGTTTTTTTCAGTGAATTTCCAAGGTTTTTTAAATGCTAATACCTAACTATATATGACCTGAAACCTATGTTTTTTTTAGTGAATTTGCAAGGTTTTTTAATTGCTAATATCTAACTATGTAAGGCTTCAAACCTATAGTTTTTTCAGTGTATATATATATTTTTATTTTCAAGTTTTTTTTATATGATTACAGGGTCTGCGCACCGTGAGCACTCCGAAAGCTCACCGTAAAAGCTCTGAGCTCTTACCCCGATACATTTTTAAAAATTGCAAATTCATAATATCCACGTTTTTAATGTTGATTTTAAAGGTAGACAATATTTGCTGTAATGTAGAAAATGGTTTCTTCATACTTTTAACAACAATATATTACTTTTTAAAGTAGTAACAAATGTCGCGAGGGTGCGTCACACGTGCACGCAATGTAAGAGCTCTGTGCGAGCAACGTAAAATCTCCGAGCTCTTACCCCTGAAAGTTTTATAAACTTTAAATCGTTATATCTACGTATTCATTGCACAATGTAAAGATATACCTTATCTGGGATAATAAAGAACATGTTAATTTAAACTTTTAAAGACCATATATAACTTTATTAAAGGAACTAGCAGCCCACCCCAGCGTTGCCTGGGGTAGAAAGGGGCTGGGGGCAGTACACCCGCTCCGGCCCTGACCCCCTCCCGTCCCGACCCGACCCCCTCCCGTCCCGACTCCCTCCCGCCCCCACTCCTCCCGCCTGCCCCTCTGTGCACACCCGCTCCCCTCCTGTCCCGACTTCCTTCGGTCCCGACTTCCTCCCGCTCTGACTCCCTCCCGCTCGGACTCCCTCCCGCCCTGACTCCCTCCCGCCCTGATTTCAATGTTTGTTTACATTATCTGAGCTGCCGCTTCGCTCCTCTTCACCGTGACGCCCAAGGTACAAGTTCTCTCTCAATGTTTACATTACCTGAGCTGCCGATCCGCTCCTCTTCGCCATGACGCGCCCACGCTCCTCAGCTCCATGTCCGCCGCGATTTCAATGTTTACATTACGCTCCTCAGCTCCATGTCCGCGCTCCAACACGTCGTCATCACGCACGTCCTCGCGTCACGTCACCGCCAGCGCTAGGTCCCGGCCGGCGCTACTTTTAGGGGACTACTTTGTTTACAAATTTAATTTTTTTAATTTACTTTTTTATTTTTATTTATATAGCCTATGTCCATCTACACACCCTGACATTTTCATAGATGTATCAGGTGTGTAGATTGGCGCTGTGGTTCCCGAGTTTACCTTGCCAAAAGGTGCAAGTTCTCTCTTTATAATAGTAGTATAGATTATAAATCTCGCGAGGATGCGTATTACGTAAGCGCATCATAAACTGACCTAACCGCTCCGTGAATAATACGTAAACGCACCCTAAGCTTATGTAAGAGCTCCGTAAACTCTCCGTAACATTACGTTTAACCATGTGACCTGAAAAACTTTGTTTGGGTTATAATACTTCCTACTCCAATTGTAGACAGACCCCTCCCATGTTCATCATTGTTCTTTGGCTTTCAGAGAAGCAACATCTACTTTCAACAGATCCTGGCTTGTTTGGAAATGGCTGAACGTGAGGAATCAGAACATTCTTTTTTAGAAGACTTTGTGGAAGAGGACCCCCATCCATCTAAAAAAGAGTCCATAGTCTGGAAGTTTTTTTCATTCCCAGAAGGTTTGAAGAAAGTCAATGCATCGCATGTCACATAAAAAATATGTTTAAAGTTTAAAGGACGCCCCTTTGCTGGGGCAGCTGTGCGCTATAAAAATATAAATAACATAACATAACATAACATATTGTCAAGAGGCAATCCAAATAAAAAATACTCTTTTGGAACCTATTGCATGGAACGCCATGTTAAGAATATGCACCCTAACAATTGGGCTAGAGCTGTGGTGTGTAGATCTTAAGAGCAGGGTTCTACTCCTAGTACTTCAACAGCACCACCAATGCCAGCTTCCACGATTGCCAATATCCAGCCGGAATTGAAAAATCTAATGATGTAGTGCATACAGTGCAATAAATTAGTTGCCTTTGGACAACAGTCTGTAGAAGTTACTTTGCAGAAAAACAGGAGCCACAAGTGCACCAAATAATTTTTTCTTTATTTTTCATGGTTTGTTCATGTTGAACAATTGTTTTGGTTATAAAGTCTATTTTTTTACACCGTTTATCTAGCATCCCAAAAAAATACAAAAAAACCCAGTTCTTTTTAGAACTACCTCTACTGGTCAAAAAAAGAACTATATTTCTATGTTTGTATGTAAAAGTTTGTTATAGTAAATGTAAAAGTGCAAAACCATAAGGATGTGGTACAGCATAAATCTATAGGGTGTTTACCTATAGTATAATGTAGTACTTCCAAAGCACTGAAATGTAACATATGTATAAAATATGTTACAACTCAATGGGCCACATGTATGTAATCTCCATTTACCTACTCTTAAATACCAAATCATACCTGTTCAACATTTAAAAGTAGGTAAATGGGATGTAGTTCATTTCTCTTTTGAAATTACCAAATCTATATAATTCAGTCATTTTACTGAATCGGTATTTACCGATTCAGTAATTGCCATTGATTCCTATGGGCCTTGAGGCCCATAGGAATCAATTGCAATTGCCGAACCAGTAAATACCGATTTGGTAAAATAAGTGAATTGTCAAGGGGGACAGGTTATCACTTTGAGACCCTGTTGCACCCCTGATTCTAACTTGTGTGCCATGTCACACACATATATGCTCTTACGGCTTGTATGTGTGCCACATGGCACACATATACATGCACAGGTGTGTATGTACACAGGAATTCGTTATTAACCACCAAATAGTATTTGGTAGTAACTAACGAATACATAAGGGCCTGTGGCACTGTTTTCAGTGCCACCTACATATAGATTTACCAGGGAAGTGCACTGGGGAAAGTGGAGTGCCAATAAATGAAGGCTTACTAACAGGTAAGACATGGATAACAGAGTGAAGGAAGGAAAATAAGATCAAACACAAAAAAATAAAGAAAGAGGGAAACTGACTGAGGTGAAGAGGAGGAGTGGTAGACAGAGAAAACATACAAGATTAAGTGTCAGGGAGAGATATGTAGAGAGAGAGAGAGCAAGGGACCGAGAAAGAGTGAGGCAGTTATTCTGTCACAATAACAGAGTGATAACAAACTTATTTTTCTTTCTCATACTTACCTTATAAATAATAAAAACTTAGACACTATTGCGAAAAAAGTTTTATTTGTTATACTTACCTTCTAAGATATAAAAAAGTTAAGGAAATTTAAAAAAAATACATAATATCTGTAAAACACAAGAAAAAAATAAATTGTAATGCATACAATGTATATTTCACAATGCAAGAAAGAAGGAAGAAGATTAAAAGATGGGAAAGTTAGATGGCACACACAAAGGGACAGATGCCACAGGTAGAGGGCAAAATGGTACAGGCAGAGAGTGAGATAGAACAAGTAGAAGGTGAGATGGTGCAAGCAGAGAGTAAGATGACACAGGCACAAGTATATATTGTAAGTCAAAAAGAGGAATCCCTGGAGTCAACTAGTATACCTCACCCCTGTCTCGTTAGGGAAAAGGACCTCTAGTCCACTATGTGTCTGGGAAAATTTAAGGATTTCCACAAAGAAATAAAATCGTTAACAATCTAATTTTATTAAAAACCAATATCTGAGCAATAAAATACAAAGCAAATTCATACAAGACAATACAATTTAAAAACCAAGGAATGTACCTTGAAATGATGATACGCAAAATAAAAACAATATTATATAAGCATCACTATACAATACACAACTCATGGAGACATATATATAACATTTCAGCAGTTGATAGACATAAGACAAAACAACATATCATGACAAACCCCTCGTATCAATGTGGCTCCCAAATCTCTCTGCCACTTTATATTACTAGATCCAAGGGCCTAGACCACTTTGACTCATGTAAACTCTAGTGATAATGCTGGGTATCCATCTACAGTTTACCAGGCCCTGATTGGATTCCTGCTGTCAGAAAAAAATGCGTCGACGCGTTTCGGTGCAGTACATTAGATTCTGTGGCACCTTCTTCAGGACTTCTCTTGCTGGGGTTTCAAGAAGCGGTAAGTTACACCATATCTGTGGATATATAGGAAGAAAGGCACGCAATCATATATCGTGCAGGATACCAGCCTCTCTAAAATCTGGGAGTATCCCTATCATAGATAAGTACTTGATATTTTCACACTATGGTTTGGATTCCAGTCATGCCTATAGGTCCCTCTATTCTAGTTACAAAATAGTTGCTCAATAGTAACATTTTTTGATACAGGTGGTATCATTCCCAGATATATTGGAGAACTCATCTTTGTTTATGCTATGTATTACATACAGTGCAAAACCCAAATCCATTTTACAATGTACTTATTAAACAAAGAGCATTGCATTACCTCCAAATCTATTTCAGTGTGGAAACTGGTATCTTTATTTAAAATTGGGGAGGAGTTCTATTTCAAGAATACTACATGCAATAGAAATGGATCATTCTCACCCCCACTTTCTGTGGACGACGTTCCAATATGGGATCTGCTTTGCGGTTTTGATTCTGCAAGCTTTGAAGTGGATATTTCCTATTAAGTGATATCCATATGTTAGCAAAAGATGTTGCATGATACATGTTGTCACCTGACTAGATAGGTCAATATGTTATTCTAGTTACCTCTCTCCTGGTCTAGGAGCTCCTTCTCTTGGGGTTCCTTCCTATCGTCCTGTCGGACTATTTCACAGTGATTTGTTATATATCTATTGGGGTGAAAAAACATAGTATCTATTCTGTGTCTTACCCCACTTCCTATTTGTAACCTAATGTTTGCTGTATATTTATCTTACCTCGTAGTGTATTAAAACGTTCCTTGAACGGGCATAGGGTCGCTCAAATCTTCCCCAGAACTGGATATGTTCTATTCGGACAGATTAGATACAGAAGAACAATTAATACTTCTCCTGTGTTACTGGTTAGTTTATCATTCTGTCAGGCTTATTATTAGTAGAGTATGCTTAGTTTACTACTAATGTGCTATTCTCATACATTGGCTCCTGGTATCCTGACTTCCTCCATTCGTATATCAATTTTAATCTATTGAATAGTGGCCTGCATTCTCATCTGCTCTTTCTATTTTAGCAATAATCTGTCACCACATTGGTGGGATACTGAACATCTGAGATACATAGGCGCTTCCTTTAAGCTTAGTTTGGAGTAAACATCCTGGTTGCAGTAGCACCCAGGGGGCTCTGATGTACAGGCTGAACATAAAGCTTTCTAACTATCGTTTTAATGTAGGGAGCTATGGGCACTCGTTGGTTGCCATCCTATCGGCTACAATTGTAACCCATAGTGCCAAGGATTAACCATAAATTACCAACAAGGATAATATACGCTTAGCATGGGAAGCCTCTTACCTGAATCTCAATAGAGCCGCGTTTCTGCCTCGTTCCAACACCTACTATGGTGTAGGGTTGTGGTGTCTGTATTTATATGTGGAGGTGAGTGTATAATCGAGTACACCTGGCTCTAAACTCGGTGGAACGGCGCCGCGATTCGCGGAGCGAACGTGGGCGCCATCTTGTAGTGGTGATATAATGCCATGGTTTACAAGGTATACCTCCTTGCTATTACCTGAATACCGTAGAAACATGTATTTCATCTAGTTGCCCCTTATATTACAATATAAGTAGGTGTGTAGCAGAGTAAACTTGGCTATACATGTGATTTTGCGGCGCCTCGATATGCGAAGCGAAAACAGTCGCCATCTTGCAATGGTGATACTTTTCCATGATTCACATGTTATTGCGTCCAGACTGTTTCCCGAAATGTTAGACCTATCCTGTTTCATATAGATTCACTTTGTGTACGGATGCCTATATTTGGACTTGTAGCTCGGTGTAATAATGAAAAGAATACTCCTCGCTCGTTGATCGGGGTATAGGAGCCTCGGTTCGCTGAGCGAGCGTGGGCGCCATGTTGAGACGTTGCTACAGAGCCGAAGATGCCATGTGATTGCATCTGGTCTGTTGCCTCATGCATTGATACTACAAAATATATGGTGTGCCACTTTTATTACAGGACTGGCGGCGCTATGGTTAATATTAGAATCTCCCTAGATATTGCTGTTCGTGTTGCAGCGAGCTGCAGTTGCATTACCTTAGGTTAATCTACGATTAGAATCGTGCTTAGTTAATTAGTTTCTAATATCTGTTTTAGAGGGGGTGGTAACATCTGAGGTGGCTTGTTGGAAATTAGGATATTTTTGTACCACACGGTGTCTATGTTAGATAGTATGTAGATCCTAATTTGTCTAGCTAGATAAGCGCCTACCACTCTTCCCTGGAGTTCAGGCCCTTTCTGATAGTATTAAACTTAATCATGTACCATTGTTCTTGTTGTACAATGGTACATGATTAAGTTTAATACTATCAGGATCTATTAGGATCTACATACTATCTAACATAGACACCGTGTGGTACAAAAATATCCTAATTTCCAACAAGCCACCTCAGATGTTACCACCCCCTCTAAAACAGATATTAGAAACTAATTAACTAAGCATGATTCTAATCGTAGATTAACCTAAGGTAATGCAACTGCAGCTCGCTGCAACACGAACAGCAATATCTAGGGAGATTCTAATATTAACCATAGCACCGCCAGTCCTGTAATAAAAGTGGCACACCATATATTTTGTAGTATCAATGCATGAGGCAACAGACCAGATGCAATCACATGGCATCTTCGGCTCTGGAGCAACGTCTCAACATGGCGCCCACGCTCGCTCAGCGAACCGAGGCTCCTATACCCCGATCAACGAGCGAGGAGTATTCTTTTCATTATTACACCGAGCTACAAGTCCAAATATAGGCATCCGTACACAAAGTGAATCTATATGAAACAGGATAGGTCTAACATATCGGGAAACAGTCTGGACGCGATAACATGTGAGTCATGGAAAATTATCACCATTGCAAGATGGCGACTGTTTTCGCTTCGCATATCGAGGCGCCGCAAAATCACATGTATAGCCAAGTTTACTCTGCTACACACCTACTTATATTGTAATATAAGGGGCAACTAGATGAAATACATGTTTCTACGGTATTCAGGTAATAGCAAGGAGGTATACCTTGTAAACCATGGCATTATATCACCACTACAAGATGGCGCCCACGTTCGCTCCGCGAATCGCGGCGCCGTTCCACCGAGTTTAGAGCCAGGTGTACTCGATTATACACTCACCTCCACATATAAATACAGACACCACAACCCTACACCATAGTAGGTGTTGGAACGAGGCAGAAACGCGGCTCTATTGAGATTCAGGTAAGAGGCTTCCCATGCTAAGCGTATATTATCCTTGTTGGTAATTTATGGTTAATCCTTGGCACTATGGGTTACAATTGTAGCCGATAGGATGGCAACCAACGAGTGCCCATGGCTCCCTACATTAAAACGATAGTTAGAAAGCTTTATGTTCAGCCTGTACATCAGAGCCCCCTGGGTGCTACTGCAACCAGGATGTTTACTCCAAACTAAGCTTAAAGGAAGTGCCTATGTATCTCAGATGTTCAGTATCCCACCAATGTGGTGACAGATTACTGCTAAAATAGAAAGAGCAGATGAGAATGCAGGCCACTGTTCAATAGATTAAAATTGATATACGAATGGAGGAAGTCAGGATACCAGGAGCCAATGTATGAGAATAGCACATTAGTAGTAAACTAAGCATACTCTACTAATAATAAGCCTGACAGAATGATAAACTAACCAGTAACACAGGAGAAGTATTAATTGTTCTTCTGTATCTAATCTGTCCGAATAGAACATATCCAGTTCTGGGGAAGATTTGAGAGACCCTATGCCCGTTCAAGGAACGTTTTAATACACTACGAGGTAAGATAAATATACAGCAAACATTAGGTTACAAATAGGAAGTGGGGTAAGACACAGAATAGATACTATGTTTTTTCACCCCAATAGATATATAACAAATCACTGTGAAATAGTCCGACAGGACGATAGGAAGGAACCCCAAGAGAAGGAGCTCCTAGACCAGGAGAGAGGTAACTAGAATAACATATTGACCTATCTAGTCAGGTGACAACATGTATCATGCAACATCTTTTGCTAACATATGGATATCACTTAATAGGAAATATCCACTTCAAAGCTTGCAGAATCAAAACCGCAAAGCAGATCCCATATTGGAACGTCGTCCACAGAAAGTGGGGGTGAGAATGATCCATTCCTATTGCATGTAGTATTCTTGAAATAGAACTCCTCCCCAATTTTAAGTAAAGATACCAGTTTCCACACTGAAATAGATTCGGAGGTAATGCAATGCTATTTGTTTAATAAGTACATTGTAAAATGGATTTGGGTTTTGTACTGTATGTAATACATAGCATAAACAAAGATGAGTTCTCCAATATATCTGGGAATGATACCACCTGTATCAAAAATTTTTACTATTGAGCAACTATTTTGTAACTAGAATAGAGGGACCTATAGGCATGACTGGAATCCAAACCATAGTGTGAAAATATCAAGTACTTATCTGTGATAGGGATACTCCCAGATTTAAGAGAGGCTGGTATCCTGCACGATATATGATTGCGTACCTTTCTTCCTATATATCCACAGATATGGTGTAACTTACCGCTTCTTGAAACCCCAGCAAGAGAAGTCCTGAAGAAGGTGCCACAGAATCTAATGTACTGCACCGAAACGTGTCGACGCATTTTTTTCTGACAGAAAGAATCCAATCAGGGCCTGGTAAACTGTAGATGGATACCCAGCATTATCACTAGAGTTTACATGAGTCAAAGTGGTCTAGGCCCTTGGATCTAGTAATATAAAGTGGCAGAGAGATTTGGGAGCCACATTGATACGAGGGGTTTGTCATGATATGTTGTTTTGTCTTATGTCTATCAACTGCTGAAATGTTATATATATGTCTCCATGAGTTGTGTATTGTATAGTGATGCTTATATAATATTGTTTTTATTTTGCGTATGATCATTTCAAGGTACATTCCTTGGTTTTTAAATTGTATTGTCTTGTATGAATTTGCTTTGTATTTTATTGCTCAGATATTGGTGTTTAATAAAATTAGATTGTTAACGATTTTATTTCTTTGTGGAAATCCTTAAATTTTCCCAGACACATAGTGGACTAGAGGTCCTTTTCCCTAACGAGACAGGGGTGAGGTATACTAGTTGACTCCAGGGATTCCTCTTTTTGACTTATTGTCTTTCTACCCTGTTCCCTGTTGTAAGTGGGGTACCCTCTCTTTTGAAACAAGTATATATTGTGCAGACAAAGGGTAAGATGGCACACACAGAGAGAAACATGGAACAGCCAAAAGAAGACATAGCACAGTCAAAAGACAGATGGCAAATGACCGTGAGACAAGGGGACTGAGGACACAGAGGGAGTGAAGGAAACAGTGAGAGAAGGGGACTGGGTGAGGGAGCAAAGAAAGACAAGTGATGGAGTGTGGGTGAGTTAAAGAGAGTGAGTGTAAGGGAAAGGCAGCAAGACAGTGAAGGGACAGAGGAAGTAAGGCTAACACAGAGACAGTGAAGATAAAGAAGTGAGGTTGTCAGAGTTCAAAGGGAGTGACAGAAGGAGTAAGTGAAGTGGAGTGATAGAAGGAGACTCAGTGAGGGATCAAAGAACGGAAAATGAAGTAGTGTAGGTGAGGGAAAAGGAGTGACAGAATGAGGTGATGAAGAGAGTCACGCTAAGAGACAGGGAGCGATGGAAGGATAGACAAAAAGAGAAATAAAAATGTTTTTGGGGTCAGTCGTACTTACCTTATAAATGAAATATCTGTGGAAACAAAAAAACAAATCAGTTATAATACATTATTCACAATACAAGAGACAAAACAGAAGAAAAAGGAAAGAGGAGTTAGGGAAGGAAAATGCGGGAGAGGGAAGGGGGAATTAGTGCAGGTGCATTAACAACAGTGAGTCTAAGAGAAAGGGAGTGATGGAAGAGTACAGAGAAAGTAAGAGGACACATGGAGTTTTATGAAGGTGTGTTTGTAGTGCAGTTAGGTGAGTGACAGAAGACGAATTAGTGAGTGAGCAAAGGAAGGAAAGAGAGGTGAAGGGGAGTGAAACAGAGGGACTGACTTAATAGGAGTGGGTGAGAAGACTACGAAGAAGGGAAGTGAAGTATAGGGAATGAGGATAAGTATGGGAAGCAAAATAAAGGGACAGGGGTGACGTAGGGTAAAAGAATGACAGTAAGTTTGACGAAACAGAGGTGATAGAGGATGAATAAAGGTAAGTGAGCATGAGACAAGAAAAGTAAAAGAGTGAGGAAATAGAGGGAGGGAAGAAAAGAGTAAGAGAAGGGGACTGAGTGAAAGAGCAAAAAAAGTCAGTGACAAAATGTGGATGAGTTAAAGGGAGTGAACATAAGAGAAAGGGAGTGAGAAACTGAAGGAATGAAAACAGTGAGGTTAAGAGAGAGGCAGTAAGGAAAGGATAGAGAGAAACAGAAATAAAAGGCAAGCGTTGTTTGAAAATCAATTGAGTATCATTACAAAATTATGTAAAAATATATATTATCAACATTTACCCGAGAAACTCATTTTTCATTGATGTACTTTCCTACATGGCCAAATAGTACGTAAAAATTCCTTGTTTTGGAAAATACTTAATACTCTTGACCTTCCATTTCCCGACCTACTGCATGAAAAGCTCCAACGTCTTTCGTAACACCTAACAATATTTATATCTCCACCCGAGGATCTTTATCATGTCCATAAAACCTTAAACAACTAAAGTAAACAATCAGAATCTGAACATCATATAGTATCTGATGACTAACTTTTATTAATTGCTCCAATATTTCTAGGCCAATTACTTTTCCTAAAATTTAGGTTGTAAAAACACTAGGTAAGAATTTTTTAAGTCAAAAGGCAAAAGTTTTTTGAAAGTCAAAACAGTATCATTACAATAAGTCCAACCGTTTTGACATTTTAAATAAGCTGTATAATGTCCAGATGTTGTTGAAGGACCATCATGGAAAATAATTGCTACTGTTACAAAGGTTGTTCCTGAAATTGATAATTGAGAAGCCACAAAATTTTACGTACTGTCCATAACGTTGTATAAATAATGTTGATAGCATTGCATAGTTACATTGGGTACAAACCATATTTTGATCAGCTGCTCTATTTAAATTATTAAAAGACACTGATTTACAGTCTGGTAAAGTCAAATATATGCATTTTTCGGTATCTACTGTTGTACTACTTGAAAAGGAACAATTATCGCAGACATGTTTCCATTTATTAGAAAGGCCAAAAATATTTTCAACATCTATACCTTCCTCTTGCAATACAACAAGCATGTTCATTAGAAATTCCTGACAATCTTGCTGAATATCCTGAGAAAATTGAATTATACCAGAACATATGTCTAAATCATTTTGAATATCAGAAAACACAGTATTCAACAAACAACAAAAACTTTGATCCCGATGTTCAACAATCTGTTCTTGCAAATTTTGGAGACCAAAAACAACATGAACCACTACATTAGCATAGCAGTTGACACCAGAACTGTTCTCAAACTGAAATCCAACAATATCTTCAACAGAATCCTCTTTGTTTCTGCTTACAATTACTGGTTCATCTAGTTTTCTTTTTTTTGCTACAGCCTTGCTACAATTTTTCTAATTTCTTCTTTTTCGGCCTACTACATGCTTTTTCAAATAGAGGATATTGAGGTAAATTTAGAGCATACTCTCTTCTTAACCTATTATATTCCTTTACACAATTTAGATCTGCACTAATCTTTGTCACATCAAAATCAATCAAGTACAATCCAGATAAAGTTCTGACTCGAGATAAAGCAACATATGCCATACCCTCCTTGAAGACAGAACTTCCAATATTCACCAAAGCACTATCTACACTTAAACCTTGAGATTTATGAATAGTCACTGCATATGCCAAAGAAACAGGAAACTGTTTTCTGCGGACATATAAATCTTTCACAAGCAAAAATTGGGCAGAACAACAATTGATTTGTTGTACTTCTTCAATACCATCAAATTTAATTTTTATAAATTCAATTCCATCTCTATTTCGGTAATTCACAAAATCAACAACATGACCCATTGCTCCATTTTCTAAACCTCTTTCCACATTTAAATTCCGTCGTAAAATTATACGACAATTTAAACAACATAGAGAGTCTTTTCAAAACCAGCAGTTTTAGAAATTGTCTTCTCTAAAGAATCCAACTTTGATTTCAACTTTTCTGATAAAACAATAGTAACTCCTTCGTGCTCTATTTTATCAATAGCTTCCAGTTTCACAATCTCTTGATGTTCTAACTCTAACATTTTGTTGTTGAAGACTGAACATTCTCGAAGAGTTGGCATCAGCAACTTTCTGATGAATAATCTCTGGGAGAATATTTTCCTTTTAAAACAAATTTGAAATTAATCGTGAATGTAAAGCTTCTTTGCCATGTTCAGTTACTTTTCCAATTCTTACATCTTGTAGAATATTTTTATAATCTTCATCCTTTGCCTGTCGCATGTTTTGAAGCAGTTCTGCATATTTAAAATATAACCAGATATTCACATTTCCAATGCTTCCTAGGCACGTTCTTGTATCTTCATGCGTAAGCATCTTAAACACTGGTTGTCTTTTCACTGGAGTTAGCTGCAGTAGATCTCCAAAGACAATGATGTGTTTGCCTCCAAATAGCACATCACACTCTGTTTTAAGAATTTGTTGCATTCTTAAATGCACAAAAGCAAGCATCACATTTGAAACCATGCTTACCTCATCAATGATAAGAAGTTTCATTTTCTTCAGGACTCTACCAACTTTACAACAAGCTTCTCCAGATAGCTTGTGCTATTGTAATTTATTATCATGCTCTACTGGCAGCATCAATAAACGATGTAAAGTAATCCCGTTATGCACTGCCAACCCAGTTGGAGCAGTAACAACACAAGACAGTGATGACTCTGTTCTTTTCTGCAGATAACTTGCAATTGATTTAATCAGAAAACTTTTCCCAGTTCCGGCTTCTCCACTCACATACAGTCGGACAGGTTCAAATGACAAACATGAGCACTCTTTTTTATCATGACGTAAACCATGCTCAATCTGTTCTGTGACTTCATCATATATTTTTTTCTGCTCCACGTTTAGTTGACTTTCTAAATCTTCTATATTAACTACATCCTCCTGAGCTTGTTCCATGGCTCTTTCCACCTCTTCCATGGCAGTGGCAGCTTCATTTTGGATAATTGGTTCTCCTAGTGGATCCTGACTCAACGAAGCAGAACTCTGACTGTCTTGAGAACTGTCTCTAGCAATCTCTGCTGCAAATATAGCTTCTTGCTGGATTTCATTGTTCAACATTTGCAGATAATTTGAAAAAACAGGACATTCTATGGTATCCTTGGTTGCATTGAAAGAATCTTCAAAACTGAGAAAATCTACAAGTAGTTCCTCTTCTGAACGCCATGACTTAAACAGTTGCAAAAGAGCTAAATAGTAAAATTCCCTTTTATCAGGAGATTTGCAACTCAATTTACGATGATTAATCAAATGTCCTTTTCTTTGTTTCACCAGACATCCTTCACATCCAATTAATGCATATACTCCTTTATAGATATCTTCTGTCATATTCCTCTTAAAAGTATAGTTTTGCTATAGAGACAAACGTTCTCAAGATGACTACTTCTATTTGGATAATATGTATCCAACATGTTTGTATTCAAAATATCTGTACTATTTGGTTGAAACTCCGCCAAATATTCAATTTTTTGTGCAGACTTCAAAACTCGGTTTCGTGTTGCAGCAAGACCTAGACTTACCCAAATGATGGATCTCGATTAGGCGTACAGACTTGCTGATGATAACCGATCTGAACATTCATATGCTCCAATTTCTCGATGCGACTGTAACTGTATAATTTCTTACTTAGGCTCTTTTCATGCGAAATATCCTCACACATTTCCTTCAGTTCCGTCTTTTCTGATTTTGTGATGTAAGACGTTACATATCGAGCCACAGCAATAGAGTTGTCAGCAACAACTTGAATATCCATGTTAGCATTCTACATGGACAAAATGACTGAGTTGTAGTCATTTATGTATTTGGACTCTTCATTTCTTTTCAAGTTGTACATATTTTTTGGTGATTTTCTTGTCACAGTATGTCGCAGTGAAGACATAAATTGTTCACTCTTCCTTTACATATTACTGGTCGTGGAAATCCAAAACAACATTTTGTGTAGAACTTCTCCTTGGACTTGAACTTTCGATGACAGTAATTTCCACAGCGATGGGTTTGAAAGCGTAAGACTTGATGTCGTAAATTGTCTTCTTCTGTACTTTTCGGAACAACACGTGTGGATTACTGTTCAAGGAAACTCATCACTGTGTCATCCGAATCTGTTCCAAATTTGGGAGTATTTTTGATCCATAACAGCATATGTATGTGAGGAGCACCTCCTGCTTGATACCCCTTTCTCCAAAAGAAATCCAAAACCTCTCCAAGTGGAGGATTTTTTTTGTTTGTGATGAAAGACATCATAGCTTCAAATTGATGATTAAAATACCTACAAACATTAACTGGATCCAAAGAGCACAGTTCTCCAGGTGTCTTTAATTCTATATTTTCTATGTTTCCACTTGCCTCTCGAAGAGATTCAAGTAAGTCTTCCCAGGCATACTCACCACAGAGGAACCATGTAGGAGTTCCTAAGTTTCTTAGCATACATTTCAATTCCCAATGACGACGGTACCAATACTCATTCGTACCACGCTGACATGCCATGAGATTGATTAGGTGAGATTCCAAAATACTGTCTTCCACTTGGACTTTATCCATAAAGTCCCTTGCCGAAACATTTTGAAGATGTACTCCAGATTTCAGTATAAGGTTCACAGCATAAGATAGTCCAGAGAAGTCACTCTCAAACAGAAGATGAAACAAATATGGAATGCATTGACGAAATCTTGGATCTTCTGCATATAATCTTAAAGTCCACTACTCCGACGCAGGAATTCGAACAGGTCGTTCATCATATCTTCCCCCATTCTGTTGGAAACAATTGAGGAAAACAACAAGCTTCCAAGCTTTCGTCCCATACACTTATGGGACTTCCTTTGGCTTCTTTCATTTGGAACAATTCAATAGCATTCCCCATTACTTCTTTGGAATGCAAAGGATGAACACTATAATGCTCATAAATCTGTTCACTTCTAGACACATCTACTTTTTCAATCTGTCCAGCTGATGAATCACTGTCCTCTTCTACAGCTGTTTCCTCTTCTCCTACATATACATTTTTGTAGTACTGATTGTTTTTTTACTAAATACAACGTTGCCCTTTTGACTCTCCTAACATCCAATAATTCTTGCCAGATTTTCTTACTCTTTGTAGGAACGCCATTAACTAGAATAACTAGAGATTCCTCTTCCACTTTTTCTACGCCAATGGTGTCAATATTTTTCTTTAAATCTAAAGGCAAATACACAACTCTTCCCTTTAATCCTCTCTGTAAATCTGAAGGGGGCAATTTCCCTGTTTTAGGCTCCAAGCGAGCAATAGCCTGAAAAGGATGCACACATTGAATCAGAATACACTCATAGGTATTTAAACCCATCAATTCAGACAGAATCTTTACCAACTCAAGATTATTATGTACAGCTCTAGCAGGCATTCTGTTTTCATTTAATTTATTATAACAATATTTACAAATACGCAGATCAGAACCCAAATCAAAACAATTCTCAACCAACAAATAAGTTGCAAAATCCTTCCATTCATTATTATTTTCCATTTCACTTTTAACATATAAATCAACTAATCGAGTCTGATTCTTATAATGAGTTCGTCGACAACACACACAAGAAAAATGTGGCCTTTCACTTGAAATGATCTTAAACTTTGTTATTTCATGATCAAAATTTTGAGTACATACAATCTGTACATTCTCTTCCACATTACTTTCTAGTACTGTATCATTTACGGCAGTGTCCTCTTTTTCACCAAAGTAACAAAACTCTATTTCTTCACAAATCTTTTTCACATCTAATTCAGATCCATGCAAAAGAGCACTGTTTAACTGTTTTAGCCTAAGTGCTGGACTTTTTGCATAATACAACCTTCTCACTATTTTCCTCACTTTAGTTTGATGCACTCCTAACATCCTAAAATGGTGAAAAGTACTCTGACATACTTTTCTAGAAAGACAAGCCAATGAATGACCATGCAAACCTGTTTTTTCCCTCACTCTGCAAGGATCTAAGTCTTGTAACATCTTAAATTTTAGTTTTAGACTTTTCTTACTATATGTACGTAAGAAATTGCAAAACAAATTAATAGAATCCTATCGCACACTACAAATACTACTACAATTCCAAGTATATATCGGACCCTTAGCACATCTCCCTAAAACTTCATCAGCTAACACCTCATCTGCATTTCTAGGGACAATTTTTTCTTTTTCAACTGGACAACCATGCTTCACCTCATATGCTCGACCACTGGTATCAACTGCATGCACCAAATCATTATCCTGAAAGTAACTCTCTTCATTAAAAAATGGCTCACTACTTGAACTATGCTTCCATTCTCCCGAAAAAACATCACTAAAATTAGTCCAATTGATTACACTTTTCCACTTACATTTTGATTTCAAATCATTGATTGCCCTATCTAGTGTATGAACTCTATTGATTACTAAAATATACAGCTTTCTCTTCACTTCAAAAGCCTGATCAACAAACTTTTCTATTCTTTTCTTTTCTTGTAAAAAGTTGTTTTCCTATTATATTTCTTAAGATTTTTTAATAAATTCAAAACTACTCTGTTACGAAACATTCGTCTATGAATGTCAATAAACTGACTTCTCCTATGATTACCAGACATACTATGATCTCCTTGGACCATTATACCATTTTTTGTTGACCTCTGCTTTTTCTTTCTAGTTACAACTTGTTTTTTTTTTCGTAGAAACACTTTCTTGACTTTTTCTGCATTTTAACAATTTTAATTAAAAATTCCTTTGTTTGCTTGCCAGGAGCATTTTTTCCTTTCTCTGAAGATTGTCCTTTGCATGAATCTTCTAATTGAGTCCTCTTGGTCGATAAAACTTTCTTATAAAGTCTCTTTAGGCGGTCTTTCGTAGGCATAATCTATTATGACTGTTGATATTTACAATCTGTTGAAAAGAAAAATGTGACATATTATAGACCACTACTAACAGAACACATAGTAAACACATTAACTAAACATTATAAACACTAGTTCACATCTCTCTTTATGTATCTCATGTCACTCTTCGCCTGCACTATCTCCCTCTTTGCATGCCTTATCTCACTCTCTCCTTCCACCATCTCTCTGTTTGTATGTGTGTGTCATCTCAATCTCTGCCTACACCATCTGTCTGTTTGTGTGTGTGTCATCTCACTTTCTGTGCCTAAAACGATTTAACAAGCTAAATGTTTTTTGCTGAAATGACTGGCTTTAAGATTTTTGACAAGCATCACACTGAGTGTGTATGTGAATTAAGGATTTATATTTTCATCTTTTTCCTTAATGTTAGCTGTGTGTGCTTATAGTTTGTATCTTTTACCTTATACGGTAGACTTATTTTTAAAGTGTTTCTCATGCTTGAATTCAATGCTGGTATAGAGATAGTGCTAATGGTTTTATTGGGCTTGTGTGGGCTGTGAGGGCTGTGTGGGCTGTGAGAGCTGTGTGGACTGTGAGAGCTGTGCGGTCTGTGAGAGCTGTGTGGGCTGTGAGAGTGTGGTCTGTGTGGGCTGTGAGACCTGTGAGAGCTGTGTGGGCTGTGAGAGCTGTGTGGACTGTGAGAGCTTTGTAGGCTGTGACAGCTGTATGGGCTATGAGAGGTGTGAGAGCTATATGTGCTGTGAGAGCTGTGAGAGCTCCCTCTGCTTTTTCTGGCACACCGAGAACGCGCAGGTTATTTCTGCGAAGTCTATTTTCATAATCTTCTAGTTTCCATCTTATATCCTGGAACTGTGCTTCATGTGCTTCAACTCGCTCATTTGTGGTAGCAGCTTCTGTTTCGTTCAGTACGATCCGGTCTTCTATATCGTTTAGTCTTTCTGTAAAGGTGCCCATTGTTTTTGAAAGCTTACGAACTACACCTTGAACCTTCTGTAGTGCTACTCGAGCTTTGCGGCTGTCTTTTGAGGTCTCTTCCCGGTGAGATGCGATGACTTGTAGAACTGTTCCCATGACTTGTGTCAGTGTAGCCCCCGATGGGTCAGATTGTTCTCTATTTGGGGCTTGATTTGAGGATGATGCTTGAGATATTGCAGTAAGATTCTGATTCTGATTTAGGGTCAAAACGGTCGGGGTATAGTCCCATGACAATTCATTAGCTCCATGGTGTCCCCCCTTTTCTTTTTAAGTATAGTCCTCCTTCTATCGCGTTGCTCTTTTGGGGGGTTAGGATCTGATTCTGTACTTGTATTGGAATCTGTATCATTCTCTGCTTCGTCAATCTCATCCTCTGTATCACCTGACCAGCTAATATCCTCTGAGAAGGAGTAAAAATCTGTTATATCTTTATCTGCTTCCATAGCCTCAATAGAGTCAATAGAGTGATCATTTATCACAGTATTAGCTGTTATTGCCTCTTCATTCCTAGTTAATTCTGCAGCCTTTTTCCCCTTAGTCATTAATTGTGTCTTATTAGCACTCTGTTGTAAGTCTGTATTTAAGTCAGTATTTAAATCAGGAGTTGAACTCATATTCAAGGGGGTAGTATTTATCGGCATCTCCATATTCAGCTCCATATTTGGCTCAGGAGTGTGGTTGATGTCGTTATTGCAGTCACTACAGGTAGGGGCATTAGCCGACCCAACAGACCCAGTAGTAGCATCAAGACTTTTTACCTGCACCTCTGGGGGGTCTGGAATCTCTATTACATTGGAGGCGGTATCGCTAATCCCCTGTTGGTGCATATTAGTACTAACATAAGAGGCAGAAGCAGAAGCAGACTAAGATGTTTGGCTTACTGCTGTGACCGTGGTGTCAGATCTCTCAGAAGTATGGACAGCCTCTTGCCCTTCACTGTGTTCAGGAGCATTCAGATCATCATAGGTTGTCTCCACCAGTTCTGTAGTAGGTGCTGACTCGCCATTATTATCCACGTTAATACCAGCTAATAGTGTGGTCGCTCCTTCAGTAGCAGTGGTTAAGTGTTCTTTTTGGTTATCTCGCGGTGCCGATTTATTTAATTGTTTTTGGCTGGCGGCACGCTGCAACATTGTAATCACCGTGGGAGCGACCGGAGCTGAAGCTGAGACAGATGATAGTGCTGCAGTAATTTAACATTAGGCCCACTACAATGCCATCAAAATCAATACAAATATACAGGTCGAAAACCGAGAGTATTCAGGGCAGTACAAAACTTGATTCGTAGCTATAATCTCCGAGACATATGGTCTTTAAAGAACAGAAGAGATCCTGGATACACGTACTTTTCGTATCCTCACAGAAAATATGTACGTATAGATGATATATTTACGACCATGGATATTGCTCTGAATACTCTTATATTTAAAGCCCCCAAGACAATATCAGATCATAATGCACTCTATATAACATTTGAGGCCCTTGGATATAACAGGGTCTATCCACAATGGACATTTGACCGTAAACTTCTTGTTAATCAAGAATACATAACACATATCACACAATGGTCCAAAGAATTCTTCGATATTAATCAATATAGTGCTTCATGGATGATTGTATGGGATAGTTTCAAGGCCGCATTAAGGGGTGTGACTGCCAGTTTTGTTGCTAGTCGTAAAAAAGAACGTGAAAAAATATATACTCAACTAACAAATAGGCTTATAAATCTAGAACATCTACATGCTAACCAATTACATCATGGTATTCAGGCTGATTTGCAGCATTGCGTTTTTTGCCAGCATTACATCCAAACATGAGACAGAATACAACAAGAAAGAGGCCCAAGCTGCTTGTAAATCTGCCCAAGAGTATATGCAGCACTCTATCTATATTTACTGGGGCATTGTTAAGAGGAGGTATGATAAAACAGAAAGGATTAAGAGGGCAGATGAGGGAGTATAAAAAGAAGGGGGAACATTAAGCGACAAGAAAGACAATGATGATAGAGGGAGACTAAGAAGACAGGAGGCAGTTTGAAAAGTAGCAGAACTATCAAGAAAGACAAGTGAAAATGTGGAAAGAGTGGAAATATCAGAAGAAAGAGGATAGTATAAGTAGAGTTAGGTAGACAGTGAGGAGAGACAGGTGAGATTATAGAAAAAGGTGCAAATATAATTCTTTCATTTACCAGACACTCAGTATGATTCTGGACAGAAATTTTAAAACCATACATTTTACCAAAACAAATTTACCTCAGTAAAAGTTTTAAGTGACAGAACACAGCCCATGTATATGAGCACTACATCACAGTGCAGAAACCTGACTCATTTTCAAAATACATTTCCAATTTGCAGCATTACATTTCTGCCAG
Source organism: Lissotriton vulgaris (assembly GCF_964263255.1). Classification (NCBI taxonomy): domain Eukaryota; kingdom Metazoa; phylum Chordata; class Amphibia; order Caudata; family Salamandridae; genus Lissotriton; species Lissotriton vulgaris. Next base: position 1,289,607,093 of record NC_141689.1, on the reverse strand, counting down.
CATTACATCCAAGCATGAGACAGAATACAACAAGAAAGAGGCCTAAGCTGCTGGTAAATCTGCCCAAGAGTGTATGCAGCACTTTATCTATATTGACTGGGGCATTGTTAAGAAGAGGTATGATAAAACAGAGAGGATTAAGAGGGCAGAAGAGAGAATATAAAAAGTAGGGGGAACTTTAGTGGACAAGAAAGACAATGACGATAGAGGGAGACTAAGAAGACAGGAGGCAGTTTTGAAAAGAAGCAGAACTATCAAGAAAGACAAGTGAAAATATGGAAAGAGTGGAAATATCAGAAGAAAGAGGATAGTATAAGTAGAGTGAGGTAGGCAGTGAGGAGAGACAGGTGAGATTATAGAAAAAGGTGCAAATATAATTCTTTCATTTACCATCCATTCAGTGTGATTCTGGAGAGAAATTTTAAAACCATACATTTTACCAAAACAAATTTACCTCAGTAAAAGGTTTAAACGACAGAACACAGCCCATGTATATGAGCACTACATTACAGTGCAGAAACCTGACTAATTTTCAAAATACATTTCTAATTTGCAGCATTGCGTTTTTTGCCAGCATTACATCCAAACATGAGACAGAATACAACAAGAAAGAGGCCCAAGCTGCTTGTAAATCTGCCCAAGAGTATATGCAGCACTCTATCTATATTGACTGGGGCATTGTTAAGAGGAGGTATGATAAAACAGAAAGGATTAAGAGGGCAGATGAGAGAGTATAAAAAGAAGGGGGAACATTAGGCGACAAGAAAGACAATGATGATAGAGGGAGACTAAGAAGACAGGAGGCAGTTTGAAAAGTAGCAGAACTATCAAGAAAGACAAGTGAAAATGTGGAAAGAGTGAAAATATCAGAAGAAAGAGGATAGTATAAGTAGAGTTAGGTAGACAGTGAGGAGAGACAGGTGAGATTATAGAAAAAGGTGCAAATATAATTCTTTCATTTACCAGACACTCAGTATGATTCTGGACAGAAATTTTAAAACCATACATTTTACCAAAACAAATTTACCTCAGTAAAAGTTTTAAGTGACAGAACACAGCCCATGTATATGAGCACTACATCACAGTGCAGAAACCTGACTCATTTTCAAAATACATTTCCAATTTGCAGCATTACATTTCTGCCAGCATTACATCCAAACATGAGACAGAATACAAAAAGAAAGAGGCCTAAGCTGCTGGTAAATCTGCCCAAGAGTGTATGCAGCACTTTATCTATATTGACTGGGGCATTGTTAAGAAGAGGTATGATAAAACAGAGAGGATTAAGAGGGCAGAAGAGAGAATATAAAAAGTAGGGGGAACTTTAGTGGACAAGAAAGACAATGACGATAGAGGGAGACTAAGAAGACAGGAGGCAGTTTTGAAAAGAAGCAGAACTATCAAGAAAGACAAGTGAAAATATGGAAAGAGTGGAAATATCAGAAGAAAGAGGATAGTATAAGTAGAGTGAGGTAGACAGTGAGGAGAGACAGGTGAGATTATAGAAAAAGGTGCAAATATAATTCTTTCATTTACCATCCATTCAGTGTGATTCTGGAGAGAAATTTTAAAACCATACATTTTACCAAAACAAATTTACCTCAGTAAAAGGTTTAAACGACGGAACACAGCCCATGTATATGAGCACTACATTACAGTGCAGAAACCTGACTCATTTTCAAAATACATTTCTAATTTGCAGCATTGCGTTTTTTGCCAGCATTACATCCAAACATGAGACAGAATACAACAAGATAGAGGCCCAAGCTGCTTGTAAATCTGCCCAAGAGTATATGCAGCACTCTATCTATATTGACTGGGGCATTGTTAAGAGGAGGTATGATAAAACAGAAAGGATTAAGAGGGCAGATGAGGGAGTATAAAAAGAAGGGGGAACATTAGGCGACAAGAAAGACAATGATGATAGAGGGAGACTAAGAAGACAGGAGGCAGTTTGAAAAGTAGCAGAACTATCAAGAAAGACAAGTGAAAATGTGGAAAGAGTGGAAATATCAGAAGAAAGAGGATAGTATAAGTAGAGTTAGGTAGACAGTGAGGAGAGACAGGTGAGATTATAGAAAAAGGTGCAAATATAATTCTTTCATTTACCAGACACTCAGTATGATTCTGGACAGAAATTTTAAAACCATACATTTTACCAAAACAAATTTACCTCAGTAAAAGTTTTAAGTGACAGAACACAGCCCATGTATATGAGCACTACATCACAGTGCAGAAACCTGACTCATTTTCAAAATACATTTCCAATTTGCAGCATTACATTTCTGCCAGCATTACATCCAAACATGAGACAGAATACAACAAGAAAGAGGCCTAAGCTGCTGGTAAATCTGCCCAAGAGTGTATGCAGCACTTTATCTATATTGACTGGGGCATTGTTAAGAAGAGGTATGATAAAACAGAGAGGATTAAGAGGGCAGAAGAGAGAATATAAAAAGTAGGGGGAACTTTAGTGGACAAGAAAGACAATGACGATAGAGGGAGACTAAGAAGACAGGAGGCAGTTTTGAAAAGAAGCAGAACTATCAAGAAAGACAAGTGAAAATATGGAAAGAGTGGAAATATCAGAAGAAAGAGGATAGTATAAGTAGAGTGAGGTAGACAGTGAGGAGAGACAGGTGAGATTATAGAAAAAGGTGCAAATATAATTCTTTCATTTACCAGACACTCAGTATGATTCTGGACAGAAATTTTAAAACCACACATTTTACCAAAACAAATTTACCTCAGTAAAAGTTTTAAGTGACAGAACACAGCCCATGTATATGAGCACTACATCACAGTGCAGAAACCTGACTCATTTTCAAAATACATTTCCAATTTGCAGCATTACGTTTTTTGCCAGCATTACATCCAAACATGAGGCAGAATACAACAAGAAAGAGGGCCAAGCTGCTTGTAAATCTGCCCAAGAGTATATGCAGCACTCTATCTATATTGACTGGGGCATTGTTAAGAGGAGGTATGATAAAACAGAAAGGATTAAGAGGGCAGATGAGGGAGTATAAAAAGAAGGGGGAACATTAGGCGACAAGAAAGACAATGATGATAGAGGGAGACTAAGAAGACAGGAGGCAGTTTGAAAAGTAGCAGAACTATCAAGAAATACAAGTGAAAATATGGAAAGAGTGGAAATATCAGAAGAAAGAGGATAGTATAAGTAGAGTGAGGTAGACAGTGAGGAGAGACAGGTGAGATTATTGAAAAAGGTGCAAATATAATTCTTTCATTTACCAGACACTCAGTATGATTCTGGACAGAAATTTTAAAACCATACATTTTACCAAAACAAATTTACCTCAGTAAAAGTTTTAAGTGACAGAACACAGCCCATGTATATGAGCACTACATCACAGTGCAGAAACCTGACTCATTTTCAAAATACATTTCCAATTTGCAGCATTACTTTTCTGCCAGCATTACATCCAAACATGAGACAGAATACAACAAGAAAGAGGCCTAAGCTGCTTGTAAATCTGCCCAAGAGTGTATGCAGCACTCTATCTATATTGACTGGGGCATTGTTAAGAGGAGGTATGATAAAACAGAGAGGATTAAGAGGGCAGAAGAGAGAATATAAAAAGTAGGGGGAACATTAGTGGACAAGAAAGACAATGACGATAGAGGGAGACTAAGAAGACAGGAGGCAGTTTTGAAAAGAAGCAGAACTATCAAGAAAGACAAGTGAAAATATGGAAAGAGTGGAAATATCAGAAGAGAGAGGATAGTATAAGTAGAGAGAGGTAGACAATGAGTAGAGACAGGTGAGATTATAGAAAAAGTTGCAAATATAATTCTTTCATTTACCATCCATTCAGTGTGATTCTGGAGAGAAATTTTAAAACCATACATTTTACCAAATCAAATTTACCTCAGTAAAAGGTTTAAACGGCAGAACACAGCCCATGTATATGAGTACTACATTACAGTGCAGAAACCTGACTCATTTTTAAAATACATTTCTAATTTGCAGCATTACGTTTTTTGCCAGCATTACATCCAAACATGAGACAGAATACAACAAGAAAGAGGCACAAGCTGCTTGTAAATCTGCCCAAGAGTATATGCAGCGCTCTATCTATATTGACTGGGGCATTGTTAAGAGGAGGTATGATAAAACAGAAAGGATTTAGAGGGCAGATGAGGGAGTATAAAAAGAAGGGGGAACATTAGGCGAGAAGAAAGACAATGATGATAGAGGGAGACTAAGAAGACAGGAGGCAGTTTGAAAAGTAGCAGAACTATCAAGAAAGACAAGTGAAAATATGGAAAGAGTGGAAATATCAGAAGAAAGAGGATAGTATAAGTAGAGTGAGGTAGACAGTGAGGAGAGACAGGAGAGATTATAGAAAAAGGTGCAAATATAATTCTTTCATTTACCAGACACTCAGTATGATTCTGGACAAAAGTTTTAAAACCATTCATTTTACCAAAACAAATTTACCTCAGTAAAAGTTTTAAGTGACAGAACACAGCCCATGTATATGAGCACTACATCACAGTGCAGAAACCTGACTCATTTTCAAAATACATTTCCAATTTGCAGCATTACGTTTTTTGCCAGCATTACATCCAAACATGAGACAGAATACAACAAGAAAGAGGCCCAAGCTGCTTGTAAATCTGCCCAAGAGTGTATGCAGAACTCTGTCTATATTGACTGGGGCATTGTTAAGAGGAGGTATGATAAAACAGAAAGGATTAAGAGGGCAGATGAGGGAGTATAAAAAGAAGGGGGAACATTAGGCGACAAGAAAGACAATGATGATAGAGTGAGACTAAGAAGACAGGAGGCAGTTTGAAAAGTAGCAGAACTATCAAGAAATACAAGTGAAAATATGGAAAGAGTGGAAATATCAGAAGAAAGAGGATAGTATAAGTAGAGTGAGGTAGACAGTGAGGAGAGACAGGTGAGATTATTGAAAAAGGTGCAAATATAATTCTTTCATTTACCAGGCACTCAGTATGATTCTGGACAGAAATTTTAAAACCATACATTTTACCAAAACACATTTACCTCAGTAAACGTTTTAAGTGACAGAACACAGCCCATGTATATGAGCACTACATCACAGTGCAGAAACCTGACTCATTTTCAAAATACATTTCCAATTTGCAGCATTACTTTTCTGCCAGCATTACATCCAAACATGAGACAGAATACAACAAGAAAGAGGCCTAAGGTGCTTGTAAATCTGCCCAAGAGTGTATGCAGCACTCTATCTATATTGACTGGGGCATTGTTAAGAGGAGGTATGATAAAACAGAGAGGATTAGGAGGGCAGAAGAGGGAATATAAAAAGTAGGGGGAACATTAGTGGACAAGAAAGACAATGACGATAGAGGGAGACTAAGAAGACAGGAGGCAGTTTTGAAAAGAAGCAGAACTATCAAGAAAGACAAGTGAAAATATGGAAAGAGTGGAAATATCAGAATAGAGAGGATAGTATAAGTAGAGAGAGGTAGACAGTGAGTAGAGACAGGTGAGATTATAGAAAAAGTTGCAAATGTAATTCTTTCATTTACCATCCATTCAGTGTGATTCTGGAGAGAAATTTTAAAACCATACATTTTACCAAAACAAATTTACCTCAGTAAAAGGTTTAAACGACAGAACACAGCCCATGTATATGAGCACTACATTACAGTGCAGAAACCTGACTCATTTTCAAAATACATTTCTAATTTGCAGCATTACGTTTTTTGCCAGCATTACATCCAAACATGAGACAGAATACAACAAGAAAGAGGCACAAGCTGCTTGTAAATCTGCCCAAGAGTATATGCAGCACTCTATCTATATTGACTGGGGCATTGTTAAGAGGAGGTATGATAAAACAGAAAGGATTTAGAGGGCAGATGAGGGAGTATAAAAAGAAGGGGGAACATTAGGCGACAAGAAAGACAATGATGATAGAGGGAGACTAAGAAGACAGGAGGCAGTTTGAAAAGTAGCAGAACTATCAAGAAAGACAAGTGAAAATATGGAAAGAGTGGAAATATCAGAAGAAAGAGGATAGTATAAGTAGAGTGAGGTAGACAGTGAGGAGAGACAGGTGAGATTATAGAAAAAGGTGCAAATATAATTCTTTCATTTACCAGACACTCAGTATGATTCTGGACAGAAATTTTAAAACCATACATTTTACCAAAACAAATTTACCTCAGTAAAAGTTTTAAGTGACAGAACACAGCCCATGTATATGAGCACTACATCACAGTGCAGAAACCTGACTCATTTTCAAAATACATTTCCAATTTGCAGCATTACGTTTTTTGCCAGCATTACATCAAAACATGAGAAAGAATACAACAAGAAATTGGCCCAAGCTGCTTGTAAATCCGCCCATGAGTGTATGCAGCACTCTATCTATTTTGACTGGGGCATTGTTAAGAGGAGGTATGATAAAACAGAGAGGATTAAGAGGGCCGGAGAGGGAGTATGAAAAGAAGGGGGAACATTAGGGGACAGGAAAGACAATGACGATAGAGGGAGACTAAGAAGACAGGAGGCAGTTTGAAAAGAAGCAGCACTATCACAAAAGACAAGTGAAAATATGGAAAGAGTGGAAATATCAGAAGAGAGAGGACTTTATAAGCAGAGAGAGATAGACAGTGAGGAGAAACAGGTGAGATTATAGAAAAAGGTGCAAATATAATTCTTTCATTTACACAGACACTCAGTGTGATTCTGGACAGAAATTTCAAAAACATACATTTTACCAAAACACATTTACCTCAGTAAAAGTTTTAAGTGACAGAACACAGCCCATGTATATGAGCACTGCATTACAGTGCAGAAACCTGACTCATTTTCAAAATACATTTCCAATTTGCAGCATAACTTTTTTGCCAGCATTACATCCAAACATGAGACAGAATACAACAAAAAAAGAGGCCCAAGCTGCCTGTAAATGTGCCCAAGAGTGAATGCAGCACTCTATCTATAATAACTGCAGCATTGTATAAGTGACTGTACATATTCTATATTATTTAGTACTGCACTTTATTCAACAAAGCTGACTAACTAAATACATTAACTTACCAAATGATTTACCACAAAAGTTATCCAAAACCAAACCAACTGCAAATATGATTCAGCAAACTTTTTAAGATTAAACACTTTACATTTTTTTTAAATAAAATGCACCATATACATTCCCTTACAACTTTTCAACTCACCTGTCAAACAGATTAGTAGATTAAGAAGAATGCAACTCACACAGCAGATAGCCTTATACAGAATCTCTCTGCTCCAGTGCTTGAAGCAGAACCAAAGAAATGGCACATTTTCCCTCTCAATTTATACATATATAAACATTACTAACAAATCAAATTCCTTTACACAATAATTCAAAACCAAACACACATTTCTATTGGTTCAATATTTCAAACCTTTCCAACTGACATATCTTTCCACCCTACCCCCAAAACATCATGCAAAAGTCTACTGTAAACAGAGGTCAAAAGTTCAGCATACTGTAAAACACTATTCCTCATCAAGTTTAGACAATGCATAAGTACTTTCTTATTAGTACCAATAAACAGAAAAACTCTAATTACAACCAACCAACACATAAACCCTTAAACTTAAAAGATATATGTAAAATATAATTTTTAAAATTGTTTTTTTATGCTAGGGTGCGCTTCCGGGACGACTTCCGAAATTTGCACCATACGCGTACGGTGTATCTATCTCAAAACAAAAAATAGCGCCTATTACAAATTTTTCATAAGCCCCGTGGACCCCATCCCCCGGGGCTAAAAAAAACCCATTGGTGACCGTGGGGGGAGCCCCCATGCCCCCACGGTCCCAGCCGGCTCCCCACGTCCTTACGGAGCCGGCATTGCTTTTCGTCAGAGAGAGCAGCTAAGATGCTGCTCTCTCTGATGAAAAGCAGTTTGGTGTGGTAGGATTGGAGCCGTGAGGCTCTGCCCTACCACAGCAAACAGCAGTGTCCCGTGGGTAAGCACCCCGGGAACCTGCAGGAGCCAGCCCTGGGGAGGTGGTGGCCCCCATGGCCATCAATAGCTCCAGGAGGGGGGCCATGTGGCCCCCCTCCCAACATAGAAAACCCACGGGGGTGGTGGTCCCCGGGGCTAGGGGGTTCGTCACGGGATGGTGGTCCCCAGGGGGACTGAGGGGCAAAGAGCCCCCCAACACAATTTTTTTTTCTAAATGAAGCCCCGGGGGTTGGCGGTCCCTGGGGCTGCAGAGGGGCAGAGATCCCCCCCAAAAACAAATAACTTAAGCCCCGGGGGATGCGGTCCCCGGGGATTATATAAAATGAGTAATAGAAACTATTTTTTTTTTACAATAGATGCACCGTACGCTTACCGTGCAAATTTCGTAATTCGTTCCGAAAGCGCACCCTAGCATGAAAAAAACATTTAAAAATATATATATATATTACATATATCTTTCAAGTGTATGTGTTTATATGTCGGTTGGTTCATTGTAAAACCCCCTAATAAACCCAAGACAATCTCAAAATCCTATAGCAAACAGCAAACAATTCCTGTCAATCTACACATTCAAACCACACACATATAGAAATAAATAACAAATCACATTTATTCACACATTAAAAATGAAACACACTTTTAAAATGCTGGAACATTATTCACACATTAAAAATGAAACACACTTTCAAAATACTGGAACTTTTCAACCCTTTCCAGCTCACAAAACTTTAAACCCTCCCCCCAAAAACATTCTGCCTGTTACCATAGAAACACTTCAGGTAACACCTAACTGACAATACAGGTGAAAAGTTCATCATACATTGTTGCGAATCAAAACAGCAAGTGTGCTTGACTTCTCAATATACCAGCTTATCTTAAGTAATGTTCTTTACTATCACTTTTTCTTAACCATTAAATAACAAGCTTTTAAAAAACAGAAAATTGCACCCTACTTTTGTAGCTAGTAACATTCCAACAACCAATCACTTCTTTGCTTTTTTACAAAACTCCACTTATCCACCATTTTAGAAAAAAAAATCTTCAAACTGCCATTTCATTTACAGAGACCATCTCAGTGCATCCAGACCTCTCTTCAAGATGTGTGGATTGTGGGACACAGCTATATTTTCTGGAGTGAAAGGTACGCACAACAGAAAGGAACTCTAGACCTAGGTTTATCAAATGTGCACATTAAATGGATTGGACAGAGAGGGTTAAAGTGGCACCAATTGATGCCATTAGTGAAATCCTTTATGCATCTCCAACACCCTGACCTCATAATTGTGCACTGTGGTGGCAATGACCTAGGCATTTTGACTGGGGTAGGTCTGGAAATGTTTATGAAGGACACCTTTCAACAACTGATGGCACTTTTCCCCCAAACTGCCTTTGTCTATACTAATATATTCCAAAGGCAGAAATGGAGCTGGTCCGATCAATATTGTCCACAGATTGAAAAAGCTAAGAAACATGTAAATAAATGTGCTTTTCTCCGAGACTATAGAATGTGGTCCATTTACAACAACAACAATCTGCATTTCAATATGCAAGACATCTATAGGAGAGATGGTATACATTTTACAGATGAAGGGAACAGAGTCTTCCTCATGAACTTTACACTCTGCATCGGTACTTACTTGGAGGTACTAACATCTCACAATAAACACAAGGGCTCTTTTTAGAGCCACACAACACGTAAATACATACACTTCATAAATATCTAAAAATATTCCTATTTTTCTTGCTTAGGTGTGCTTACGGTACAAATTACCCTTACGGTGCATCTATCGTAAAAAAAATAGCGTCTACATCACATTTTCTATAACCCCGGGGACAAAATAAAACATTGGACACCATGGGGGGAGCCCCAATGCCTGCTCCCCACATCCTTTGGGGGCCGGCAATTATTTTCATCAGAGAGAGCAGCTAATATGCTGCTTTCTCTGACGAAAAGCAATTTGCTGTGGTAGGGTGGGATCCGCGAGGCTCTGCCCTACCACAGCAAACAGCAGTCATTTCTCGTGAGAAATGCGCATGCGCGGCTGCCCGCGCATGTGCATTAGTACCCAAGACGGCAGCGATGAAGAGAGCGAGCCCCGGGGACGCGGCGGGCAGCGGCGGGCAAGGTAAGTGCCTTTTAATTCGTTCACACATTTAAATTAAATTATTTAGGGAGGGCGGGAGGGAGGCGGGTGGCGGCCAGCTGCGCACCGTCTGCGGAGCGTGCGTAGTGCCGAATTCTACGCCTGCTACGCAAAATGCGTAGAAGCCGGCACTACGCACACTCCGTGCACGGAGCGTAGCTGCCCACCCACCCTTATTGTAAACTAGTGTTTATATTGTTTACTTATTGTCATTGCTATGTAGTAAGTTGTTTATTTACCTCTAGATTTTAAGAAAAATATTGATACAACTGGTGTAGAAAAAGTGGAAGAGGAACCTCTGGTTATTCTAGTTAATGGTGTTCTGACAAAGAGTAAAAAAATCTGTCAAGAATTAGTGGATGTTAGGAAAGTCAAAAAGGCAACGTTGTATTTGGTAAAAAAACAATCAGTACTACAAAAATGTATATGTTGGAGAAGAGGAAACAACTGTAGAAGAGGAAAGTGATTTCTCAGCTGGTCAAATTGAAAAAGTTGATGTCTCTTGAAGTAAAGAAATTTATGACCACTATAGTGTTCATCCTTTGCATTCCAAAGAAGTAATGGGGAATGCTATTGACTTGTTTCAAATGAAAGAAGCAAAAGGAAGTCCCATTAGTGTATAGGAAGAAAGTTTGAAAGCTCGTTGTTTTCCTCAGTTATTTCTAACAGGTCAAGGTGTACGATATGATGGCCGACCTGTTCAAATTCCTGCATCTGAATACCGGACTTTAAGATTATATGCAGAAAATCCAAGGTTTCGTCAATGCATTCCATATTTGTTTCATCTACTGTTTGAGAGTGACTTGTCTGGACTTTCTTATGCAGTGAACCATAAACTGAAAAGTGGAGTACATCTGCAAAATGTTTCGGCACGGGACTTTATGGATAAAGTCAAACTGCAAGACAGTGTTTTGGAATGTCACCTAATTAATCTCATGTCAGCGTGGTAGTAACGAGTATTGGTACCGTCGTCATGGGGAATTGAAATGTATGCTAGGAAACTTAGGAACTCCTACATAGTTCCTCACTCTTAGCTATGCTGAGTATGCTTGGGAAGACTTACTTGAATTTCTACAAGAGGCAAATGCAAACATTGAAAATATAGAATACAAGACACCTGGAGAACTGTGCTCTTTGGATCCAGTTAATGTATGCAGGTATTTCAATCATAGATTCGAAGCTATGATGTCTTCTATCACAAACAAAAAAAATCCTCCGCTTGGAGAGGTTTTGGATTTCTTTTGGAGAAAGGAGTATCAAGCAAGAGGTGCTCCTCACATACATATGCTGCTATGGATCAAAGATGCACCCAAATTTGGAACAGATTTGGATGACACAGTGATGAGTTTCATTGAACAGTATTTTACATGTGCTGTTCCGAAAAGTACAGAAGAAAGCAATTTAAGACATCAAGTTTTACCCTTTCGAACCCATCGTTGTGGAAAATATTGTCGTCAAAAGTTAAAATCCAAGGACAAGTTCTACACAAAATGTTGTTTTGGATTTCCACGAACAGTAATATCTAAAGGAAGAGTAAACAATTTTATGTCTTCTCTGCAACATACTGTGACAGGAAAATCACCAAAAAATACATAGAACTTAAAAAGAAATGAAGAGTCCAAATACATAAATGACTACAACCCAGTCATTTTGTCCATGTGGAATGCCAACATGGATATTCAATATGTTGCTGACAACTCTATTGCTGTGGCTCGATATTTGACGTCTTACATCACAAAATCAGAAAAGACAAAACTGAAGTAAATGTATATATGCCAAATCTAGAACAATCATTTGGGTGAATCTAGGTCTTGCTGCAACACAAAACCGAGTTTTGAAATCTGTACAAGAAATTGAGTATTTGGCGGAGAAAGAACAAAACAGTACAGATAGTTTGAAGACAAACATGTTGGATACATACTATCCAAATAGAAGTAGTCATCTTGAGAACCTTTGTCTCTCTGAAGTTCTGCAAAGCTATAATTTTAAGAGAAACATCACAGAAGATATCAATAAAGGAGTATATGCTGTAATTGGATGTGAAGGATGTCTGGTGAAAGAAAGAAAAGGCAATTTGATTAATCATCGAAAATTGAGTTGCAAATCTCCTGACAAACTGGAATTTTACTTTTTAGCTCTTTTGCAACTCTTTAAGCCATGGCGTACAGAAGAGGAACTACTTGGAGATTTTCTCAATTATGAAGATTCTTTCAATGCAGCCAAGGATACCATAGAATGTCCTGTTTTTGAAAATTCTCTGCAAATGTTGAATGAGGAAATACAGCAAGAAGCTACAATTGCAGCAGAGATTGCTAGAGACAGTTCTCAAGACAGTAAGGATCCACTAGGAGGACCAATTATCCAAAATGAAGCTGCCATGGATGAAGTGTAAAGAGCCATGGAACAAGCTCAGGAGGATGTAGTTAACTTAGAAGATTTGGAAAAAGAACTAAACGTTGAGCAGAAACAAATATATGACGAAGTCACAGAACAGATTGAGCATGGTTTATGTCATGAGATAAAAGAGTGCTCATGTACGTCATTTATGCCTGTTCGACTGTACATGAGTGGAGAAGCAGGAACTGGAAAAAGTTTTCCGATTAAAGCAATTGCAACTTATCGACAGAAAATAACTGAGTCATCGCTCTCTTGTGTTGTTACCGCTCCAACTGGGTTGGCAGCACATAACATTAAAGGGATTACTTTACATTGTTTATTTATGCTGCCAGTAGAGCATGATAATAAATTACAATACTACAAGCTATCTGGAGAAGCTTGTTGTGAAGTTTCCAGAGTCCTAAAGAAAATGAAACTTCTTATCATTGATGAGGTAAGCATGGTATCAAATGTAATGCTTGCTTTTGTGAATTTAAGAATGCAAGAAATTCTTAAAACAGAGTATGATGTGTTATTTAGAGGCAAACACATCATTGTTTTTGGAGATCTACTGCAGCTAACTCCAGTGAAATGTTAATATATGGTTAAATTTCAAATATGCAGAACTGCTTCAAAATCTGCGACAGGCAAAGGATGAAGATTATAAAAATATTCTGCAAGATGTAAGAATTGTAAAAGTAAGTGAGCATGGCAAAAAAAACTTTACAGGCACGATTATTTTCAAAATTATTATTACATTTTTTTAATTTAAAGAACCGGTATCAGCATAAGGCAGTCAAGATAAAGTTTGACACAATAAGTACAATATATACAAGGGGAACACATGGTGTAGGAGAAAGAAAAATCCAAACATAATAATACAAAAATGAATAAGATATCATATCAATACAATGGATGGCTATGGAGCAAAAAATGAAAGCAATAAATTCAAACATAAAATTTTGTTAGTCTCAGCCAATTCCACTAGGAGTTAACCCAGCTTTCCAAGTAGAGACAGCTCGCCATAACACCTCCCCTCGAAGCTTTGTTTTAAATCCTCTGGTGGCAAATATAGCTGATTCATAACTATAAACCGCAAGAAAGCGAGCTAGCCACATTTGAAAACTGGGAGGTGAGACTTCTTTCCAACGGGCAGACAATATTAATCTCAATACCGCTGTACCTATAAATAATAATCTTTTTCAGATTTAGAAAGTTTTAAAGAATGGTCAAAGCCTAAAACAAATAGGGTCAAACAAAAACAACCTGCTCAACGTATAGCATCATGTGAGATTTATTCTCTTTCGTCGAATTTTGACTTTTTTTGGCACAAAAACTTTTTAGTGCATGGGAAATACAAAGAATTTTTATATACAATATATACAAACATAAGCAAAAAGTGCAAAAAACATTTTATACATTACATACACACTTGGCCAGTCAGTCATACAACAAGCATTCACACAAATGGCGCAAAAAGCAATATATCCACGTATTGGTGACAAATGAATAGAAATGATTCCTTTCGTGATTGTCAATTTACAGGGTCTGACTAATTCACAGCTTTGTCAAAAAATTGTCTTGTATTGAATAGAAAAGTCGGTGTCACAACAATAATACACCAAATACGGGACAGGGCTGGTCGACGCGTTTCGAACCCCTGTTGTTGTCGGGGTTCTCCTCAGGACCGGATGGGTTCTTAAGGTGGTAGTCGATGGCTCAAATTCAAATTCAATCCTATGAGATTTGGTGTCCAAACGACAGTTTTGTGTTTGTATCCCAAAAGAAACTGTTCAGGGGGACCGCTGTCAGAGCGGCTGCTAGCTCGCCGGCATCTCTTTGTGTTCGATGCGCGGTCGCTTCTTAGCGTTTGGAAGCAGAGGGTCCGTTCTGATCTCAGGCTCACTCGAATCGTAAAGGGGTTCGAAACGCGTCGACCAGCCCTGTCCCGTATTTGGTGTATTATTGCACTTTTTGCTTATGTTTGTATATATTGTATATAAAAATTCTTTGTATTTCCCATGCACTAAAAATTTTTTGTGCCAAAAAAAGTCAAAATTCGACGAAAGAGAATAAATCTCACATGATGCTATACGTTGAGCAGGTTGTTTTTGTTTGATTCATCAACAGCGGTTTTGGTTAATTGTCATGTTATAGTCAGGGTTCTCAGCATTGGCTTTTGTTTTGTTACATATAATTGGTTGGACTCAGCCTTGCTGAGGTAAGAGTCAAGACCCTTTTTTGATTCTTTAAAACAAATAGGGTGTCAGACTCTGGGAGTTTACGACAAAAAAATTTTCTCCCAAAATGAGGCAATCATACTTTTTATAACAATAAGTTCAGAGCAGTTACTGAACATGTGAATTAGAGTAGCGGGTCCTTGTGAACATCGCGGGCAACGATCGGTCTCTCTTTTGCCCCATGCGAAAAGTTTGGCAGGGGTAAAGTGGAGATCGAATACTGTTTTAAACAACTGAGCTTTTAAATTACTAGCCATGAACAAGTTGTTGCTCATCTCTAGGACTCTGTCTATATCAACATCTGGGTTGGTGAGTTTCACCGCCCATTTGATTTATGTCTGTTCAATATCGTCATGTATATTAGTTAGAAGTATGTCATAAAATGTTCCTATTTTAGTTTTTTGACTCGCAAATGCCTCAATTAAGTCAAATTTTGAAAGACAGATTGAGGCACTTTTTGCCCTTAATTTAGCATGTAGTTGTGCAAACTTAAGAAAATCCCCATCAGAAAGACCAAATTTTAGTTTTACGTCGAGAAAAACAGTGTCTGAACCTTTTAACCAAACATCGTTAACTGTTTTAATACCCATCCTTTGCCATTTCTTTGCGGTAGAATCGAAGTCAAGACCTAGTGTAACAGTGGATTGGAGCAAGGTTGATTTTACCAATCTGCATATGTTTTATTACTTTATTCCAAATTATCCAGGCGCTTTTTAAGATTTCATCTTTGTTTTTCTTATAATAACTTGCTTCGGTCTTTCTTAGGAATAGGCCGATGGCATCTTGGCCAATTAAAAGCTCATATATTGAGGGGATAAGGTTGTATCTGTTCCAACGACTTCGGATGGATCTAACACCATAGGGTTTAGCTGTTTAAGAAAAGCTGCCCAATGATAAAAAATAATATTGGGTACCGTAAGCCCACCCCTATCTAATGGAAGAGACAAAAGGAAAGTGATCATCTAATTTTCCCGTGTTGCCACATGAATTTAGACAGAAGTGTGTTGATCAAAGTAAGGATTTTAGGATCAACAAATAAAGGAATAGTTTGAAACAGATATAAACATCTCGGCAGAATATTCATTTTCAGATAATTCACCCTGCCTATAATGGAGAGGTACAGACCATTTACTCTATCCAAATCCATCTTAATCTTATCTAAGAGTGGATCGAAATTATTTTTCACTAGAGTTTTAGTGTTAGTGCAAATAATCACTCCAAGATAAGTAGCTGTTTTTGCTCTTCTTTGATCTGAACAGACAGTATTATCGGTGGATAAAATAATAGTCTTTCCTCTATTGAGAGAATAACCCGAGTAAGTGCCGAGTTCTGAGGCCATTCGTTCAATTTCGTGGATCGCCTCGATCGGGTGGGGTGTTAACACCGCGATGTCATCAGCGTAGGCTAGAACTTTTTTTTCGAATTGATTACAGAGAACTGGCTTAATATTATTACTTTCCAAAAATTTGAGAATTAAGGGGTTGATGTAAAGAGCGAAGAGAAGGGGCGAGCAAGGACACCCCTGCCTTGTACCTCTTGCAATATTAATATAGCCAGACTCTGAATCTAACATTAAGAGTTTTGCTTTTGGATGTTGATACATAGATTTTATGGATTTCAAAAATTTGGGGCCGAAATTGAGACGTGCCATGGCAATCCACAAGAAGTTCCATGAGACACGATCAAAGTCTTTCTCAGCGTCAAGCAGGATTATTAACATCTGGTCCCCCGTGACGGACATGGCATCAAATAGGGCAATAGCCTGATGGGCATGATCTGTAGTCCCTTTGCCCGAACAAAGCCATGTTGCCAGGGAGAGACCAGATGCCCAATGACCCCACTGAGTCTGAGAGCCATCACTTTTGCATATAATTTAGAGTCGAATTAATCAGAGATATTGGGCGATAGGATGTTAGTTGCTCGGGTGATTTTCCCTTCTTAGGAAATACAATAATGCTAGCCTCATCCCAAGAACATGGGGGGATACCATTGTATTGAACCCCCAAAAATAAATTCAATAAAAGGGGACATAATTGTTGGCTAAGAATTTTATAAATATCAATCGGCAATTTGTCCGGGCCCGCTGCTTTGCCCGAAGTTAACAGCGATAAAGCAGACTCTACTTCAGCCATCTTGATCTCAACTTCAAGCTCTTCTCTTGCAGTGTCCTCTAATAGACTAGCAGCTGCTGGGTTGTTGAGAAAGCTCGTCAGAAAATTATCAATATATTTTTCAGAGGTAACAACTTCTTCAGAATACAGCTTTTGATAATATCTTTGAAATTGAAGAATAATGGCAGCGGCTTGTACGTACGTCTGCCCTCCGTCTACAATTGTAGAAATGTTATTTGATGCATTTTTTAGGCAGTTTCGAAGTGCAAGCTGTTTACCCACCTTTTCACCACTTTCATATACCTTCCTCCTATAAGCTCTACATGTTTAAGCGGCTTTCTGGCTGAGATTGGTATTAAGCTCAGCTTTTAGAACCGCTACCTGAAGCAATTGATTGCTAGCATCTCTGCCCTGTACAATTAAGGAAGTGTGCTCTAGCTCAGCTTTAGCCAATGCTGATAACTTTGCTTCGTGATCTTTTCTTATTTTGGATCTGGCAAAATATTGAAAGCTAGTTATCTCTCCTCTTAAAGCGGATTTAAACATGTACCATACTGTGTTTCTAGAAGCACTATACCGATTTATTTTAAAGAACTCTTGAGTCCAGGTTTTAATGTGAGTAATACATTCATTATTCGACAGGAGTTTCCTATCAAACGACCAGGACTGTTGTTGAGTGTATTGTGAGTTAGTTGTAATCCTAAGAATCAATGCATTGTGATCAGATAATATCCTTGGGAATTTGTTAATAGTTGTTTGTGGTGCAAAGGTCTCTCGTAACAAATATGTAGTCAATCCGGACTTGTTTTTGATGGGGATGCGAAAAATAAGTAAATCCTGAATCATGAGTATTGTTTTGTAGCCACACATCAATTAATCCATAATTAGCTATAAGTCTCCTGGCAGCTTTATAGACTCTGGGTTTGCGACCATTATATTTTAATTTGGAGGTAGTATTGGACAATATTGGTATAAGTGAAATATTAAAATTGCCGCACAGAACTAATGGACCCTGCCAGGTGGCCAGTTCAGCCTCGAGTGTCTCAAAAATGGTAGGATCATCTTGGTTTGACCCATCTATAGTACAGATAGTTATTCCACAAGCAAGTTTAACAATAGCCCACCTACCATGAGGGTTTGAAAGATAACGTAGTCCTAACCCAAGATTTGTTTTGGCTAACACTGCCACACCCCTTATATTTGAAGACTGTGTAGAAGCTACCAGTAGATTATACCCCTTCAAATTTAACCATGATTTCTTAACCCATGGAACATGGGTTTCTTGAAGGCAAAGTATGTCAACAGGGTTTAGTTTCAATAGCTCAGCCAAACGTCTTCGTTTATCCCCAGTTAAAAGCCCTCCAACATTCCAAGTTTGAACACTTAATCTACCCATTGTTTATAGGAAAAAATAGTAAGATCACTTTAAACAAATAAAGCTTTGCTTTGAGACAAATATCTAGCTCCAGTTCTGTTCCATTTTCCTTCCCCTTAAATAAGCCTTTAGCTGATAAACCTGGTTCTTTTTTTCATTTTGTGTTTTCACCCCCCTACTAACCCCCCGTGCCCATCCCTACCTCCCTCTCTACCCTTCCCTCAGACCCCCCATTGATGCCCCCCCCAATTAGTAGGCAATCAGACTCAAACAGAGTCTGGGTGATGCAGTCACAGCACAACATCTAAGCTACCGCCTTTTTACAATACTTAAATAATGACAGATAAGAAGGAAAGCCAGAAGTTGAGAAAAAAAATAGAGGTACCCAAAACTAATAACAAACATTTACATATTAAATGAAATACGTTATATCATTGAGTTGAGTTGTGACAATGCTTCCATTCGTACCATGTTTTAACCAAATTACAACATAGTCACAGATACACTAATAACAATAATATTCTCCATTCTAAGAAAGTTCATCTAGGTAAGCCTTTGCTTTGATTTCGGACTGGAAAATTCTTATGAGGTCACCATATATAATTTTTAGCTTCGCAGGGTTATTCAAGTAGGCTTGTTCTTGAAATGGCTTAATCAAAGAGCGAAGCCGCCAGCATCTCTCCACAGTAAAGTGGCAAAAGTCTAGTCTTGAAAAATAGGAATAATCACTGTAAGCCACCTTATGATCGGGTCTAGCTCTCTCCACCACTAACTGCCTTAACAAGAAATTCCCAAAGTATACTAGGATAGCTCTGGGATGCATCTCGGGTTTGGAAGGCATGTTAAAAGGCATTCGGTGGGCACGTTGAATTTCGGCTTCCAAGTTCCAGTTTTTAAGGTCGGGAATGGACTCCCTGAGTATTTTAAGTACAAAGACTCGAGTGTCAGCCCCCTCCAATTTCTCCAGGATTCCCAGGATGTGGAGGTTATTGCGACGGTGTCGATTTTCAAATTCCTCCAACTTCCAATTAATGTCTACAAGTTCTGCTTCCTGAAGTTTAACTCGCTCAGCGTTCAGAGTGGTCTCTCTCTCATTCGTCATAACCCTGGCTTCCATCTCAGTAACTCTTTCCCCTATCATATTGCAGGACTTAGAGAGTTTCCTGACAACTCCTTGCATTTTACGGAGTACAGCCCGGGATCTTTTACTGTCCAGAGCTGTCTCTTCCCTATGAGCTGCAATAGCCTGCAGAATAGTCTCTACTGCTGATTTTGATATCTCTGAAGATGTTGAGTTAGTAGGGATCTCAGCTGAATGTGACACTGAATTAGAAACCATATGATTTTCAATTTGGCCCTTCTGTAGAATCCTAGTTGTAGATTTAGGTTTGGCTCTGATCGTATTAACATGTGAAATCTGCTCATCAGAGCTACCCTCAGAAGAACTGAGCGCTGGTTCTGAATCAGATTCTACGTCTATTGAGCCCTCCATAGAGTCACCTTCGTCAGAGCATTACTACCATTTTCATCATAAAAAGAGTAAAACTCGCTTGGCTCCTTGTCTTTCTCTTCTAACAAATGAGTCTTTAAGGAACTCTCCTCTGATATAATTTGATCTACCATATGATTCCCAGCAAACACATCAGAATTGTCAATAAATTGACGAGAAGGGGTGTGTTCGAAAGCCCGACTGATATAACTGGTAGTGGTAGTGGTAGTGGTAGTGGTGTGGTATGAAGCCCGGTGGACAACAGTTGAGTTGACTGGCTTGCCCCAAGCAGAGTTGGTTCAGTTTGTACCCCCAATATATTTTCCCAAGCCCCTGAAAATGACATGCATCGTCCTTCCAACTCTTGAACTTGAGCGACATCACTCGCTGCATCGGGTGTAATAGGGAGGGGAGTATGGAAAGGGGCGACCATTCGGTCCCCCCGAACGTATGGCCGAGTACCACGAGCCCCCCGGGAAGCCATTTTTGGGCGGGAGGCGAGCCTCGGCTGGTATGCCCGAAGCGGCGTAGCCGGGGCGCGCTGTTTCCCGCCCTCGAGTGGGCTGGCCTAGACACTGACGCGGCTGGCCACGCCCTAAGGGCAGGCAGGGGCGGGTTTACGCCCGCCCTGAAGACGGATAAAAGGAGCAACAAGCCAAGAACGCATCCTCTTGTTCCTGTGCTCTGAAGCTGCACCCCCTCGCTGCACGTGAGCTCGAGACGGAACGAAGAGCCAATTTTGAGTGTGGTAATCTTTCTTGTTTGTCTTACAGATACTCTGTTGGAGAATGCCTAAGAAAGTCGGAAAGCGAATGACTACCGACCAGATGCTGCGTGTTCTGATGAAGGAGGTGACCGACCTGAAGAAGCGAATGGCGGAGAAAGATGGGGAAGAGGGGCCGAAACGTCCGTTGGCTGGAGCGGCTCCGGGAGGAAAAGGCAAGAGGCCCAGAAGGGGAGCAGCTGGAGGGGACATCCCGGTTCCCTGTACCCCACTCGAAGAGCCAACTCCGGTGCCTGCGGAGGGAAATCCGATTCCCGTGGTGGTCACCCCCGTGTCCGGGGAGGATATGCCGCCCGAGCTGGCAGCACAATTAGCAGCGTGGTTGGGAAAAAATAACGAGGGCGCCACGGCTGACGATGCACGGGTCTTGATGAGGCAACTGCGTGAAACAAGGGAGGCGGCGAAGCCAGCATCGCCAGTCATCACGCCGGCCGCGGCAGGAGGAAAGCCACCTGGGGTAGGCTCAGCCGCAGATACAGCTTCCGGTTCAGGTAAGCGGCCATTGCCGATTGCAAGGGATGAGTCTGCCCCGTCAAGAAGGGAAAAGTTGGGTCAACATGTCCCTCTAGCTATTAAGGAGAAGATATGGGCAGATGAGTATGTAAACATCTTCTCGTTGCTTACCGATCATTATGAGATGGAATATGTTAAGAGCCAAAAGGAACTCATGCATCCGAGTGTTTGGCGCGCAAAGATGGCCGCCTTCAAGGTAAATGAGAACATTGGCAATTGGGGCAAGGCGTGGGGGATTTTTACATCCATCCTGGGCGAACGTAGGCCCGAATTACTGTCTGAATTGCCGATTTATCAGTCACGGATCATGGGGTATTCCGTGTCACATGGGGGCAATCAGTGGTTTTGTTACGATAACATTTTCAGAAAAGCGAAAGAACATGATAAAAACCTAACTTGGGATTGTTACGATTCGGTGTCATGGTCAAAAATGGCGGATACTGGTATGTTGAATTTGCCATTGGTAGGGAGTAGTGTGGGGGAGTCATCCCGCCAATATTCTGGGACCTCCTTTCGATCAAGCACGAGCAACGAATACCAGTCCAGGCCGAACGGCACCACAGGTAAAAAGGGGAGTTGTTGGAACTTTAACAGGGGTAAATGTACGAGGCCCCAGGGGTCATGCAAATTTAGGCACGAATGTAGCGGGTGTGGGCAAGCGTCCCATCCTGAGTCCATGTGCAGAGCCAAAACGGGTGATAACGGAGGTAGAGGAGGCGCCAAACAGGTCTGAAATAGTCCGAGGGGCGCCTTTACCTACTCCGATTGATACCATGGCAATGATTCCTTGGCTCAGCGAATACCCGGACCACGCTTCCGCTGGGGTGTTGCGGAACGGGTTTTCATATGGTTTCCGCATCCCAGTGGGGGAGTTTCAGGGTTTAGCGAAATGTAAAAACCAAATATCAGTTTTGCAGCACACGACCGTGGTACAGGAGAAGATTGGGAAAGAGGTGGCTCGAGGTCGAGTCGCCGGTCCGTTTAATGTGCCACCGGTTGCTAACTTTGTTTGTTCCCCCTTAGGGGTGGTCCCCAAGAAGGACCCGGGTGAGTTTCGGCTGATACATAATTTATCAGCCCCACGTGGTTTTTCCGTAAACGATGCGATAGACCCGGCAGTGTGTTCAGTACGGTATGCATCATTCGATGAGGCCGTAGCCATTTTGAATCGCCTAGGGCCCGGCGCGCTGATGGCGAAATCTGATATCGAGTCAGCGTTCCGGTTGCTCCCGGTACATCCAGACGATCAGCGTCTTCTTGGTTTCATGTTTCAGGGACACTATTACATGGATAGATGTATGCCAATGGGGTGCTCTATATCTTGTTCCTATTTCGAGCAGTTCAGTTGTTTCCTGCAATGGGTCTTCACAAAGAAGACGGGGTTTCATCAGGTTATGCATTATCTCGATGATTTTTTGTTTCTAGGGGCAGCCGGGGATCCGGAATGTGGTCAGGCTTTGAGTGAATTTTGTGTCTTAATGAACCATTTTGGTGTGCCATTGGCACCCGGTAAGACGGTGGGTCCTTCGACTTGCCTCGAGTTTCTGGAGATCGAGCTCGACTCGGAGGAGGGTTGTTTTCGTTTACCAAGAGAAAAAGTGCTTAGGTTCAGGGCATCCCTGGAGACGTGTATTAGTCAGTCTAAGGTTAAGTTGCAGCAATTACAACAATTGGTGGGACAGCTGAATTTTGCCCTGAGAGTAATACCGATGGCCCGCCCCTTTTCCCGCTCGATCGCCCAGGCCATGGGCGGCCTGAAGGAGGGTCACCATCGCACGAGGCTCTCGGCCGAGGTTCGCCAGGACATGCGCATTTGGTTGGCATTTCTGGCGGATTTCAATGGTCGAGTTGTCTGGAACAAACCGGCGGTGTCCTCCGAGGAGCTGGGGCTGTGGACAGATTCGGCAGGGAGCATTGGTTTTGGTGCCATCTTTGGCACACAATGGTCGGCTCAAAAATGGCCGTCATGGTGGC
This sequence comes from Lissotriton vulgaris, assembly GCF_964263255.1. Classification (NCBI taxonomy): domain Eukaryota; kingdom Metazoa; phylum Chordata; class Amphibia; order Caudata; family Salamandridae; genus Lissotriton; species Lissotriton vulgaris. The sequence goes on along the minus strand of NC_141689.1, from coordinate 1,289,584,101 downwards.
ATGAGGATGGGTTGACAAGTAACATTGCTTTTCTTGAACTGTTCCCCATTCTGGTGGCCCTGAAAACTTGGCCTGAGGGGTTTAGAGATCACTCCGTGGTATTCTGGTCTGATAACATGACCGTGGTGGAGTGTATCAATAGCCAGGCGGCACGATGCAAATGGATCCTGAGGCTGCTAAAAGAAATTGTCTTGTTGTGTATGCAATTGAATGTCCTATTTAAGGCACGACATGTGCCGGGGGTGATGAACCAAGCGGCTGATGCGCTTTCTCGTTTCCGTATGCAGGCCTTCTGGTGTTTTCTGCCCACAGCGGACCCGGTGGCGGCACCCTTTCCCGAAGCTCTCTGGTCTCTCGGTGCCCCGAACTACGAAACCTCGTGGGAGAGAGTTTAGCACCCAGGACAAGGAAGGCATATGAAGGGGCGTTCCGTTCCTATTTGGCCTTTTTGGGGACTGCTGGAGGGGAGCTGTGGGGCCAGGAGGAGTGGGTAGTAAATTTCCTGCTGTCCTGACATCAGGCAGGCAAATCTGTGGCTACTGCCCAGAGGCATCGGGCAGCCATTTCCTTTGTGGCTAGGGCTTATGGGATCCAGGACCCGACAGCGTCTTTCGTTGTACAAAAAGCGCTACGTGGGTGGCAACGCCTTGAGGGTCGCAGAGTAGATGAAAGGCGCCCGATAGGTCTGGATAGGCTGGCCCTGTTATTATCTGTACTCCCTTCAACGTGTTCATCCCAGTATGAAACAGTGTTATTCCGAGCCGCGTTTGCGCTAGCATTCCATGGGGCGATGCGGGTAAGCGAACTAGTGGCGAGGAACAAGCGGGATGTGACGGGGGGACTGTGCCGAGAGCACGTTCAGGTGAGAGGGGAGACAATGTCCATCTCGTTTGTCAGGTCCAAGACCGACCAGGGTGCGATGGGGGACTGCGTAATCATACAAAGGATTCCCGGGACCTCCATGTGCCCTGTACGTTGCGTAGAAGAATATTTAGCGCAAAGGGTGGCATCATGGGGGGGGACGTTGTTGCGACACGCTGACACCACCCCACTGACGAGGTTTCAGTTTCAGCGGGTGCTTGCGATGTCTATCTCCGCTGCGGGCTTGAACCCCGGCGAGTTTGGGACCCATTCCTTTCGGATAGGGGCTGCTACAGAGGCTACAGCCAGGGGTCTGAATGTCGAACAAGTTAAACGTGTGGGGCGTTGGTCCTCGAACTGTTATAAAAGGTATGTGCGGTTGCACATGTTGTGAAGCTGTAACGATGTACTCACGCTTCTTGTTTTCTTTGGTTTCAGTTGCGCAAGCCTACGAGGCTGGGCGGACTGTGCAGTCGACCCAACACCGGGTCAGCGGTCAGACATCACCGGCTGTGAAAAAGGAGGTGTGGGTCGTGGGCCACTCATACGTGAGGCGGGCCGCGGACGTATTCAAAGCAGGTGACATGATTCACGTGGCTGGGGAATACGGGTACAGTGTGTCCTTCTACGGAAAGGGCGGGCTCTGTATTGACCAGTTTCAATCATTTTTTGAGGGTTTGTTAGGGCGGACAAGGTCACCGCCGGCTATAATCATAGTACATCTTGGGGGCAATGATTTGGTGTCCACTGGTAGACGACTACTTCTTGAGGCAATGCTTTCCACTGTAAGTTGGTTAGCGAGAAGAGTTCCAGGGTGCACAATCGCATGGTCCCATATGATACCACGAAAAGTTTGGCGGGGGGCTCTTTCAGTTTCTGCTCTGAATCATTCAGTAAGGAAGATTAATAATAAAGTGAGTCGATTGTTCCGTTCAAGTACACTGCATTCTATTTCGCATGGTTGTATTAAAGGGGACAGTATGTATTTGGGTGATGGTGTTCATTTGTCCCGGGTGGGGAACGAGTTACTCATAGGAGACCTGATAGCTTGGCTGGGGACTTTAAGACATGACCTTTAGGTAGGGGTGTGTGGGGGGTCCGGATAGCCGGTCAACTATCCGGCCTGTGGCGGTAAGGTCATGATCGGTGAGCACTAATTGGTAGATCCCTATGAGTGGGCGTCACCCATTACGGATGGGAGCGCTCGAGGGAGGTGGCCATTGGCCCCTCAACGGGTAGGCGGTCCCTTCTAAGGATTGGACGCCGAAATGGAAAGGAAAGGCGGTCAAGGCCCCTTCCTGGGTAGGAGGGGCTACAGCCCCCTCCTGGGGAATTTCCCGGGGCCAGGATATCTGCGACGGCAGATGTGGTAAGTTGTGTGGGGTTGGGGAGGGGGTCTACGCTACCTTCTAGATACCTCACACGAGTCCTCGAACGACCTTTAAGTGGCGTCGAGTTTATTGGGGCCCCCGTCAAGTCAAGGGAAATTGGTAGTTGCACTTGAGGTACACCTCTGTGCGGTCGCCCCTCACAAGTGAGGGGGATATTTCGGGTTTAGGGATCTTGACACCGGTTACGACCTTGCCGTTGGCCCTTAAACGTTAGGATGTACAATTTCAAAAGTTCAAGTTAATGTTTTGTAGGATGTTAGTTCGGCTAGGAGAACCTTTGTATTAGAGAATATGTTAAGGTTAGCCAAAACATCGCAATGTGGTAATGAAATTGTACATAATATGAAACTGTTATTTTAAAGTTTTAATTTTGTTTCATATTTTAATAAATACGGCCGGGAGGGTCACTCCCTCCCGTCTTCCAAAAGTTCAGAACTGTTTCCGGTTTCCCATCCTTGGGGAGTGTGTTGAGAGGGGGTGGCGGGTATCGTGGCCATATGGAAAGGGGCGACCATTCGGTCCCCCCGAACGTATGGCCGAGTACCACGAGCCCCCCGGGAAGCCATTTTTGGGCGGGAGGCGAGCCTCGGCTGGTATGCCCGAAGCGGCGTAGCCGGGGCGCGCTGTTTCCCGCCCTCGAGTGGGCTGGCCTAGACACTGACGCGGCTGGCCACGCCCTAAGGGCAGGCAGGGGCGGGTTTACGCCCGCCCTGAAGACGGATAAAAGGAGCAACAAGCCAAGAACGCATCCTCTTGTTCCTGTGCTCTGAAGCTGCACCCCCTCGCTGCACGTGAGCTCGAGACGGAACGAAGAGCCAATTTTGAACCCACCCACCAGCCCCTGAGGACAGCCAGTTGTTTTGAATAAAGTTTTGATGTGGTAATTCTATTTTTTGCAGGTTGTGGTGATTGTCGTGTTATTCTTAGTATGCAATAAAGAATGGTCAGCTACAATATGTTTTTTCAAATAAAGTAATTCTGCACTAAGTATTGATCAGTAATCATACGTGAAATGGTTTATGGTTGTTTTTGTAATTGAGTAATTTAGTTAAATTGTCGTATTTATTTTTGGTCGGGCGGTAAGGTCATGATCGGTGAGCACTAATTGGTAGATCCCTATGAGTGGGCGTCACCCATTACGGATGGGAGCGCTCGAGGGAGGTGGCCATTGGCCCCTCAACGGGTAGGCGGTCCCTTCTAAGGATGGGACGCCGAAATGGAAAGGAAAGGCGGTCAAGGCCCCTTCCTGGGTAGAAGGGGCTACAGCCCCCTCCTGGGGAATTTCCCGGGGCCAGGATATCTGCGACGGCAGATGTGGTCAGTTGTGTGGGGTTGGGGAGGGGGTCTACGCTACCTTCTAGATACCTCACACGAGTCCTCGAACGACCTTTAAGTGGCGTCGAGTTTATTGGGGCCCCCGTCAAGTCAAGGGAAATTGGTAGTTGCACTTGAGGTACACCTCTGTGCGGTCGCCCCTCACAAGTGAGGGGGATATTTCGGGTTTAGGGATCTTGACACCGGTTACGACCTTGCCGTTGGCCCTTAAACGTTAGGATGTACAATTGCAAAAGTTCAAGTTAATGTTTTGTAGGATGTTAGTTCGGCTAGGAGAACCTTTGTATTAGAGAATATGTTAAGGTTAGCCAAAACATCGTGGTAATGAAATTGTACATAATATGAAACTGTTATTTTAATGTTTTAATTTTGTTTCATATTTTAATAAATACGGCCGGGAGGGTCACTCCCTCCCGTCTTCCAAAAGTTCAGAACTGTTTCCGGTTTCCCATCCTTGGGGAGTGTGTTGAGAGGGGGTGGCGGGTATCGCGGCCATATGAACTGCTACTTCAATATTACTTACAGTTATAATGTCCATTGGAGGGGGCTGTCCTGGAGCGGAAGTAGCAGAGGTAGAAGCGAGGGTATCTCCGACTAAAGGGCTCGGTGTAGTATTCGGAGGTTGCTCAGACTCAGGCTCTGCTACAATGATGGGATTCGTGGTAGCAATATTTTCTTCATTAGCTGAGTTATTCAGTGTATCTTGAGTGGTCTCTTTTATCAGATTTTTCTGCGATTAGCTCTGCAAGCCTTTTTTAAGAAATAAATCCAAAACAGTACCGCCGGTTGAGTTTAATTTTCTTCTGGCAGCATGTACGTCCTGCCTTGCAGTTTGATCAGCGATAACTTGTTGTTTTCTAGCTTTAGATTTGCCAGAGTTAGATAAGGCATAACCTCCTTCCGCATCGTCAAACAATTCCTCATGTTTAACTACCTACTGGCGACTGGCAAGTATATATACCTGCCAGTAGGTATTTATAGATAGGACCTATTTTCTATAGGAAATCCGCAACATTCTTTTTGCAATAACTTTGGCGCCGGTTGACGAATCTTCGCAAAATATTTTAAACTCGTGGGGCGCTCCGGTCCGCTCCTATCCTGAAAGTTTGGGGGTGATTCGTCAAGCAGGGGCCAAGAAAAAAAGAGGGGTCCCAAAACATGTTTTCCTCATGCAATCTCCCATAAAAACCTTTAATCACAGCTACCGCCCGTACTGCTGAATGGAATTACACCAAATTTGAGAAAGAGGTAGTCCTTGGTTCAGACTTGTGCCTTTTTTTTAAATGGTGTAAATCTGTTCAGTAGTTTTTTTAATAATAAAGGAAAAAAATATATATATATATATATATCTGGGCGGAGCCTAATCACACATCTCATTGTGAGATCTGATTGGCTGTCAGCACTTCATCCAAGAAGTATTGGCAGCCCTCTTGGGACCAATATACATGATAACACCTTATTAAAAAAGCATTGCAGTTAATAGAAGGTTTTAAGACTTTAGTTACATTAAAAATCATTTGTTGATGGTACCATACTCATTTTAGGAATTGTGGTGTGTTCTAAGGTGATTTTACTTGTGAAAAAGCCTTCTGCTGGGATATCATGAATCATGTTTGAGAGAAAACTATTTTCTCATGCTTTTCCCACAGAGGTTTGGAAGGTGATCTTTTAGCTAAACTGCAAGCATATTTTCTGTAAATTCACATGATCTTTTTCAGTCATGTGAGAATGAAGTCTGACATTCTCAGTAAAACATGTACATCCAACAAGGGCAGAGACTGTCAGTTGCTTCCTTTGTGTTCTACTGCAGGTTCCCAGAGTGTTCTAAAGAACAACTAGAGTTCTAACAGCCTGATCTTGATTGGAATAAAGTGGTAACATCTTAAAACATTTAATTTAAAAATGAACAAAATGCGGGGGTTCATGTTGCCCAGAAAGTATGATTAGTGCTGCAGAAAGAAAGATTAGGGCACATTTTGAGTGACTTCTCAAATCCTCTTCTATTTCATTAAAAGAAATTCTGACATGCAGACTGAAACATGTACTTTCAATACCAGCATCAGACTTCCCTGGTGAGCAGTAGCTTTACTACAGTAATCTAATGAGCAACTAGAGTGCTTACATTCAGAATGTATGGCACATGTGTGACACATATGAATGCCTTCTTGATGGAACCAAAGTAAAAAACTGAAAGTATTTCCTACTGAGGGGACTGTAGTAAATGATAAAATTAAGAAACTTCATAACAAATAAGTCTCCCAAGATGGCCGCCAGAGACAATAGAGCCCAAATGTAGCACAAATATAATCCCGATGTAGCCCAAGTATAGCTCAATCACAGGATGTCCCAGAATGTTCTAAAGAACAACTACAGCGCTAACAGTCTGACTCATGACAAAAGTATGGAACACCTGAAGCTATATTGATTGGAATAACGCAGTAACACTTAAAACATTTAATTTGCAAATTAACAAAATGAGGGGCTTCCTTTTGCCATAGAAATTATGATTAGTGCTGCAGAAAGAAAAATTAGGCCACATTTTGACTACTCAAACCCTCTTCTATTTCATTATAAAATTCTAACATGCAGACTGAAACATGCACTTTGAATGCCAGCAGCAGACTTCCCTGGTGAGCAGTAGCTTTACTACAGTGATCTAATGAGCAACTAGAGTGCTAACATTCAGAATTTATGGCACATGTGTGACACATCTGAATGCCGTCTTGATGGAACCAAATAAAAAAACTAAACGTATTTCCTTAGTAAATAAGGAAATTAGGCAACTTCATAACAAATAAGTCTCCCAAGATGGCCACCAGAGGCAAATGTAGCACAAATATCACCCAGATGTAGCCCTAGTACAGCCCAATGACAGAATGTCCCAGAGTGTACTAAAGAAAAATAAGAGCGCTAACAGTCTTACTTATGACAAAAGTATGGAACACCTGAAACCATCTTGATTTGAATAAAGTGGTAACACTTAACACATTTAATTTGCGAAGGAACAAAATGAGGGGCTTTATTTTGCCCTAACAAGTATAATTAGTGTTTCAGAAAGAAAAATTAGGGCACATTTTGACTTCTCAAATCCTCTTCTATTTCATTAAAACATTCTAACATGCAGCCTGAAAGATGCACTTTGAATACAGTACAGAGCTCTGGGCCTACATCTAAAGTTTTTTTTGCTCACCATGCCATTCCAGTTTGAACCCAGCCATATGCAATTCAGAATTGACCCTGTGCCCTATGGGAACATCACAGCCCCGAACTGCCAAGCCAGGTCCTCCCTGGACTGGAAACAAGCATCCTAGGACCGGTTTCGGGCTTTCAGACCTCATCAGCTAGGAAAGCTTGATTGCAGTTACATGGAGAGCACGGGACTCACGTCTGAGCATACCCGTCCCACTTATGGTAAAAAATGCAAAAATAACTATTGATGGACAGAATGCAGAACAATGTCATACATTCACCCCAGTACAGAGATCTGGGCCTAAATCCATCGTTTTTTTTGTTCACAATGCCATTCTAGTTTGAACCCATCCATATGCAAATCAGTCTTGACCCTGTGCCCCATGAAAACAGTCCTGCCCGAACAGCCAAGCTAGGTCCTCCCTGGACTGGAAACAAGCATCCTAGGACCGTTTCAGGCTTTCAGCCCTCATTAGCCAGGATAGCTTGATTCCAGTGGCATGGAGAGCACAGGACTCACATCTGAGCATAACCGTCCCACTCGGGGTGACAAATGCAAAAACAACAATTGATGGACAGAATGCAGAACAATTTCATACTTTCACCCACGTACACCGATCTGAGCCCAAATCCATCGTTTTTTTGCTTACCATGCCATTCCAGTTTGAATGCAGCCATATGCATTGTGTGCATATTAACACTTTTTTTCTTTTCTTTATTGTATCAATTCGTGAATATTCACATGGTGACCAGGCCAATATGGCCACCAGCTTTTTGGATTAAAGTAATATGTAGTGCTTTGTTAATGTTGGCAACTGAAGGCATTAGTACTTTTAAATAAGGATGCTACCATGACGTCTTGTATCTTTATCAAGGTTCGGGCGAGCTGAAAACTCGTGGATCACGTCCTTTGCAGATTAAATACTTTCAAACTACAACCTGAGGGCTGATTTCTACCTTGTAAGAGTGAGAGGAGATTAAATACATATATATAAAATTCAATGAAAAAAACACAAGTTTCAGGGACATTATAGTTAGAAATTAGCATTTGTAAAACCTCAGAAATTAACTGAAAAAAACCACAGGTTTCATGGACCTCATAGTTAGTTGGACATTTCACTCATAAAAAACAAGAGAAATTCGGCTGTTATAGTTAGTTGTGCGAACTATAACTCACGCCCCCGCAATGCAGTGCTGATGACGTCACATATTACATCACTCATGACATGGTCAGTGACATCACTGATGACATCACTCATGGCATCTCAAATGACATCACTGATAACTTCATCCACATGATCATCTGACCCCCCTCCTCACACCCTAGCATACAGACTACCATTCTCGAAATCATAGACACACCAATACTAGTACAGATACAATATTCTGTGCGCTATGCATGCAGACCTCTAATCAGTTATATAGCATTGATACAGTCTTTTAAATACTCATTTTGTACCTATGCAGTCTAGGAATCCTTCAGTCTGTCCCATGCACTTGTCCATTCACCCATCCAGCATAATGTAGGTATCCTATTACTCTGCTAATACCTAAGTACTCATAAATTTAGCATGCATTCTCTTTGCAGCACTGAAAAACTCCAGTTATTAGTCATATCCTTAAGAAATGGCCTAACCACTAACTCAAGTACAGGTACAAGTTTTGTACACTATGCATGCAGATCTCTAAAAAGCTACATTCTAATAATACGCTCTTCTAAATACCCAGTTAATACCAATGCAGTGTTGGAATCCTTCTGTCCGTGCCATGTATTTCTCCAATCACCATACAGCACTATCTACATATCCTATCACCCCGCCAATACCTAAGAACTTATGAATTCAACATGTACTCTCTTTGCAGCACTGAAATTAGTCTAGTTACTAGTCATGTACCTAGCCGGAGAAACTAGTACAGCTACAATACTCTGTGCACTATGCATGCAGACCTCTAATCAGCTACGTAGCATTGATACAGTCTTTTAAATACTCAGTTAGTACCTATACAGTCTAGGAATCCTTCTGTCTGTCCCATTCAGTTCTCGATTCATCCATCCAGCACTATCTACGTATCCTATCACTTCAGGATACCTTCAATACCTAAGCACTTATAAATTGAACATGTACTCTCTTTGCAGCACTGAAATTACTTGAGTTATTAGTATATACTTAAAGAATGGCTTAGCCACTAATACAAGTGCAGGTACAATATTTTGTACACTATGCATGCAGACCTTTAACCAGCTACATACTATTGATATGCTCTTCTAAATATCCAGTTAATACCTATGCAGTGTAAGAATTCTCCTGGCTGTCCCATGCATTTCTCCAATCATCCATCCACCACTAGATTCTTATCCTATTACTCCACCAATACCTAAGCACTTATAACTGAAAAAAATGTTTAGCATTTTTTGATATCTACAACTAAAATGGTAAGATTTAGTAATCCAAACACTATCAATGCACAACTACATTCAGCTGTGCACTATAAATACACAAACTTCTAACCAGCTACTAAGTAAAGTACTACCCATGCAACCTAGGAATCCTCCTATCTGCCCCATGACCTTCTACAATCACCCATCCAGCATTATCCACGTATCCTATCACTCCGCAATACCTAAACACTTATGAATTCAACATGTACTCTCTTTGCAGCACTAAAAGTATTCTAGTTATTAGACATATACTTAAGGAATGGCCTAGCCACTAACACAAATGCAGGTACAATATTTTGTACACTATGCATGCCGACCTCTAACCAGCTACATACTATTGATATGCTCTTCTAATTACCCAGTTAGTACCTAAGCAGTCTAGGAATCCTTCTGTCTGTCCCATGCACTTCTCCTTTCACCCATCTAGCACTATCTACATATCCTATCACTCCACCAATAACTAAGCACTCACAAATTCAGCACGCACTTTCTTTGCAACACTGAAACTACTCCAGTCATTAGTTGCATTTCTCCAATCACACACCCAGCACTATCTATTTATCCTATTACTCCACCAATACCTAAGGACTTATACATGCACTATACACTCTATTTGTAATACTGTGAATTTTCTAGTTACTAGTCATGAACTTATGGAATGGCCTAGCTACTTATTAAAATATTAAACTACTAAAATATATTTTTCAAACTTCTGCCCTGATAACTAAGATCTCAAACAAATTATCAAAATAAAAAAAGAATTATTAAACTAAATAAAAAGAAAAATAATAAATAACACAAATGTTCAAACATATACTAAATAGTTCTTCCAAACAATCAAATACTCTTAAATTGTTTACAAAAACATTCACATTTTTAATAAAGTACTTGCACATAAAGTATTGAATTTAAAATTAGCATAAATAATATTTAAATACATTTACAAAAGTGAAGATGCAAATAATATACGCAAACACTGCACTAAAAATATTTGATAAAAAATGATATTTAAAACAATAAAAAAATACACAAAATCACACATAAAATAGATTAATTCAAATCTCTTTAAAAACACTTCCTACAGTACTCTTGTACTAAGTACAAAGTACTGAAAAAGCAATCTCTATGTTACAAATCCAAAAATGTAAAATACACTCTATTAAAAATATAATTGAAAATTAAGTACTTTAAAATAATACAATACCTCACAAAAACTAATAACACATTACAACAAATCGGAAACAGATCCTAGATATTATTATAGATGATAAAATCATATGAAACACCTCAAACGTTTTCATAAAAAACACAAAAACAATATTCTTACCTGGAATATTATGTCCCACATTATTATTGTCATTACAATATTTCATTAAGGTTATTAGTGCACTACAATATTTGGACTATTGTATTTAGGTTAAACATCGCTAACTACTGGGTCAGGGCTCGAAAAAACCAGTCGCCCGCTTGCATTGGCTTGCCAGATTTATTTAGGGTGAGCTATTTTTTAGGTCCAACTCGCCCTTTCTGGCAAGTAGGAAGACAGACTCACTTTTGACTTATGTCTCTGAAAGCAGAGCAAATGTGACAGGATATAAAGATTTAAATGCATCTTTATTGCTCACGAAGTGAATGAGCAATAAAAATGCCTTTAAATATTGTCACTTTGTCACATTTGCTCACAGAGGTCAAGTGCATTACAGTTAGGTCCAGTAGATTTTTGAAGTTACTAATCCTGCAGGTCTAGTAAGAATGTTTTAATTTTTCAAGCACTGTGGGTCCAAGCTAGTTAGGACAGAAGGGGAAGAGTAGCAAGCAGGTGAAAATCCATGGCAAGTAGCATGCCTATAATTTCATAATATGACTACAGTAATTTCCAGATGATACAGCAAGGGTAAATGGATTAATTATTTAAGGGTAACAGGCATGGGATGGCGGATGTAACAAACAGCCACCTCAGACCAAACTCAGAGATGGTTGTTATGGCTGTATGGGAAGAGGCCACAACAGGAAAACTACCCTATCTATCCACCAGTCCCATATCTTTCCAAACTATGGGGCCGACTACGATGGCGATCGGAAACGTGTTCCGACCACTGTGGTGTCGTTGACAAATCATCCGCCATGTCTGGGAAATATACAACAGTTAAATTACAACAACTGGACTGCTGAATCCCTCCACAGCGGTTAGAAACCACAAAAAATCAGTCCGCAACAACAAAAATGCCTGATACAGAGGGAAAAGTAGTTGCCCGATAATCAAACGCCGGTTCCTCAGCAGTCTGACAGCTGAGCAAATTATGTTGAGACCGTGGTCTTCTCGCATCAAACTCTGCGTTCCGACTGCAGCGGTCATGCCAGTATCATGTAAAAATAGGCCCCTAGTAAAGTCAGCATATAAAAACACAGCTGTTGGTCTTTCTTCATGCAGACACACCCACATTGTTGAGTATAAAACACGCCCCTTCCCTGACTAGCATCCTTTGCCGAAACCCAGCACTCTAGGCCAACCCAACTACTAGGGGAGGCAAATTTTTCACACTGCACATCACCACACCCACCTATCTCCACACACCAACCCTCATTAAACCCACACCTATCACACCATTTACACCTTCACCACCACTTCCACATTTGCTATAGTATTCCATTTATTAACACCCTTCACCATGTCTCAGTAAAAAATGCAGAAAACTGAAAAAAGTGGAAAAAGGAGGAAAAAATATATCTAACTATTTCTCAAATAGGTGACTCTCAATTCTCCTATTGTTTGTGTCATATATCCACTAGTATATCACTAACAAATTATCAAAATCATCACTAACAGATGAGGACATGATTACACATTTTATTTATTGTAATCAAGCAGAATTATTCTCCGTTAATTTCTTTTATCAATTTTTTTTTCACAATACACAAATATGCTTACACATATACACACCTATATACAATGAATACAAACAAAGAACAACATATACACTTCATACAAAAATAAAAAAAATCATAAAATAATTTTCTTCGTCATCCAGAAAACAATATTGCAGCAACAACTGAGTGTCCTCCTATTCAATCTAGGGGGTACACTAAGAGGTAGTCAGACACAACTGGTTCAACTGAAAACTTAACAGAACCCAAATCTTCATGTGTGTCAAATGACAGTAATTTCCAAAATATTTTAAAACAATGACTCATCTTTACGGAAAGTGTTGACGCGGTCGCGTTTCGGCCTTCCAGCAAATCTGGCCTTTTCAGGACAGGGCGATAAAGATCTCCAGGAACTCAATCCGACGACAACAGGCAACGGGTTTCTCACAGGACACCAACTACTTAAATATAGCTGACCTGAGTATGCTCTCACTGGCATCCGGCTCGGGGAAATCAATATCCCAAAAACAAATAAACTCACCATTGGTCGCTCATTTAAATATACCACGGGGCTGCCATCATGGTCAAAACCTCCAGAAAAAAATGCAACATTTTCTGACAAGGAGTTGTCAGTGATGGTAGACGAGATCATAAGAGTTGTGCCACATTTGTTTGGTACAACAAAATGAGGATGCCAGTACTGATGCAAATGAATAATTAACAATTATTAAAACACTAAACCTGAAGTAAGATTCAAGGCTTGGAGCTGCTTAGTAGCTTTTATTATTTGCTCAATGTTATCAAAAAACAATTGGTTCAAAAGTAAACGATATTACATGCTAGGTACAAAAATAAGGGGAGAAAGAATCTTTCATTATATCAGACATATCACAAGCATACAACAATCAACCATTCAGGGACAATGGGGAGAAGTCTGCTTGGGTGATAAGTTCATTTGAATTGCTTCGCTGCTTATCACCCGTTGTTGTACATTACCGTGTTCATTTTTTCACTTTACCCCACCAAAAACTGTGATTATTTGAATTTTCATTAGGAATGTACAGTTTATGTAAATAATGTTTAGTCAAATTTTTCGAAATACTCTGCAGACTGTGGCCTGTTCCAGCATCTTTGTGTTCGTTTGTTCACTGTAAATATTGTTCACTGTAATATATTACCACTTATTCTCCCCATTGTCCCTGAATGGTTGATTGTTGTATGCTTGTGATATGTCTGATATAATGAAAGATTCTTTCTCCCCTTATTTTTGTACCTAGCATGTAATATCGTTTACTTTTGAACCAATTGTTTTTTGATAACATTGAGCAAATAATAAAAGCTACTAAGCAGCTCCAAGCCTTGAATCTTACTTCAGGTTTAGTGTTTTAATAATTGTTAATTATTCATTTGCATCAGTACTGGCATCCTCATTTTGTTGTTCTAGATACCGGCTCAGCCATACTGATTAGAGCCATCCCTTTGTAGTTTTCTGACATTTGTTTGGTAACATAGTCCATCAGACCCTAGTTGCCATGAAGAATCAATTGTGGGAGAGGATAGAAAGCAAATTAAATGCATTAGGTACCACTCTGCGCACAACACGTGTAATCAAAAAGAGGTGGCATAACCTTAAGACCTGGGTCAAAGACGGGCCAACAGGAACTACCTTGCTGCTCAGAAGACTGGCAGAGGCCTTCTCATTCTACCACTAACATTCACTGAATGGGAGAAGAAGGTGCTTGTCATCCTGCATCCATAGAGTTCCACGGGAATGCCCCAGGGGAGTGGAGACTGGTAAGTAACTATAAAAAAATAATCACATTGGTATTTTATTTTTTACACACCAATTGATAAAACCTGTCACATCCAATAATCACATATGTCGTTCCCACTGCTCCTGCCCCATCACCCAATGGACAGTCATTTCACTCCTCAGGTCCTTAACTTGCAAGTAGCCAGCCATGTTACAAGAGAGTGAAGTGTGTGGACCGGAGATTACCACTATAACTCCCACTAGGCCATTTTGCCTCACTCTACAACAGCATGGATACACACCCCACCCGGAGGCATGTTGCAGCCATGTCACTCCTCTGATTCACCTTATAGGAAGGTAGCCATCTTCCAAGAGAGGGGTAGGGTTGGGACAGGAGAACACCACAACAATCCCACCAGGCTGTCTTACCTCACTCTTAAACAGCCTGGAACACTCCCCCACCCCAGCGCCATGTGGCAGCTATCTCACTCCTCTGATTCACCTCACAGGTAGGTAGCCATCTTTAGCTCTCTTGCCTCACTCTCAAACAGCATAGGCACTTCCCCCACCCCAGAGCCAAGTGGCAGCTATCTCACTCCTCTAATTCACCTTACAGGTAGGTAGCCTTTGTTCACAATTGTTAGAAAGAACAGTGATGATAAAGCTGGTAGTGGCATTGCAATAATTGTTTTGGAAGATTTTTTGTGTAAATAGGAGAAATTACCCTGTGAATGTTGTGAAGCCAGTTTTTTTGGCTCCTCCTTACACCTCAGTGCACGCTTTTGGGATTCTTGATGGACCGCCTCCCCGTTCCAGTGGGGTTGTGGGTGGCGAGACTTCCAGAAATCATTGCTCCTTTTTGCTTGATGCTGCCAACTTTGCCATCATGGGTGACCTATATTCATTCTAACGATCCCATATGTAAGATTGGCTCTGCATGGTTTCACCGATCTAGTATGTCACTCTGCAAATCGGGTCCCACCCACAGGGCTGGTCATCTGCTGAATCCGATTCTTTCTAACTTACCAAATATCTCATGCCAAATGGCCAATCCCTTAATTTGGTCTGACCATTTCTTGGTAAGTTTTAAGATGGCAATCGACCTACGGCTGAATAACCCTCTGACCTCCCTACACAAATCTAAGGGCAGAAGTTGGAAGAACTTTTGATATTGAGTCTCTAAATCAACATCTGGTGAGCAATATTCCAGGCATGCCTTCCATTAAGATTTCAGATGTAGATACCATCCCCTCTAAGATCATGGCATCTGCGAGTACCTGCCTTCCTACATCTCTCAAAAAATTAAATAATCAGTGACCCCCTGCTCCGTGGTTCACAGAAAAGTTAAAAGCCAAAAAAACAAAATGCAAGGCCTTGGAAAGATACTGGAGTAAGGACTACTCACCTGAATTCAAGCATAGCTATAAACTTGATAATAGAGAATACAATTTGTTGTGCAAAGCGGCTTGTGCAGAACACATAAACAATACTATTCTATCTTCAAATAATAGCTCCAAAGTACTGTTCAGAATAGTTAGGGAGCTCATTGGAGTAACCTGTCAGCCCACAGCCCCGGTACTTGATGAAGCACACTGTGAAGACGTGGCAACGTTCTTGATTGTGAAAGTGAGAATATCCCTGCAGAATTAAATACGGTAACAATTAATGTTGAACAGCAAATAAAGAACTCACCGCCCACTTTAGGCTGTCAAATGCCACACGGGACCCTTGATTCTGTGCCTATTCACATAATTACAAATTGGCAGCCATTAGACCCTTCGTCTTTTAATTGCATTTTAAATAGCCCTAAATCAGGCTCACCCAGGCTCTCTGTTCAAAGTCTCCAAAAACTAGAACCCACCCCTTTTGAACTCATTATTGAGTTACTTAATGCATCACTGAGGAAAGCTATTTTGCCGGCTGAGTGGAAACACGCAATGGTTCTTCCCTTTCTAAAAAACCGAATGCTGAACCAGCCAAACCTTCTAACTTCCGCCCGATCTCCCTGCTCCCCACTTTGTTATAAATAATGGAAAAACATGTGACTCAACAACTCATGCAGCTATTTTGCCGGCTGAGTGGAAACATGCAATGGTTCTTCCCTTTCTAAAAAAACCGAATGCTGAACCAGCCAAACCTTCTAACTTCCGCCCGATCTCCCTGCTCCCCACTTTGTTAAAAATCCTGGAAAAACATGTGACTCAACAACTCACGCAGTTTGTGGAATCCCATGAAATCTTGCATGTGTCTTAATCAGGCTTTAGAGCTGAGTACTCCACAGAGACCACACTCCTGGGAGTCATGTAAACACTATCTCAGCATCTGGACAAAGGGGAATTGGCGGCACTCCTTTTACTTGACTTGAGTGCTGTGCTTGACACAGTGTCCCATTTACCTCTTTTAAAGGTATTCCAGTCCCTGGGGATAGTTGGCTCAGCTCTGGATTGGATTAAAAACTTTCTTACCGGTAGGACTTTTCAGGTTTTTTCCCCATCTGCTAGCTCTAAGATCTATGCATCTCCGTATGGAGTACAACAGGGCTCGATTCTTAGCCCTGTGCTATTCAATATCTATGTCAGACCTTTAGCTACCATTGCAGAAGAAGTTGAGTTGTCTATCTTTTCTTATGCAGATGACACCCAGCTTCTCTTCTCCTTATCCTCCAATGAAACTTCCACAGTGTCATCTCTACAGACAGGGCTGCATAAAAAATCTGGATGCACACTAACTGGCTAAAGATAAATGGTGGAAAGAGTGAGGTTCTGATCCTGGAAAAAAATAAAGATCTCTGAGCCCTCATCATTGGCCACCAGAAATGGGCACACTACCCCAACCGATGCAAATTGCATGCAATCTAGGTTTAGTGATTGATGATCAGCTGTCTATGAGACAGCACGTAGTCAAGATCGCATCAACTTGCTTTACCGATCCTAAAAGGGCTCCGTAAAATACTTTGGATGTTGCCTGGGCCCACAAAAACAACTGTGATCTAAGCCTTGATCATGTCTAGGCTGGAATATGGCAATGTCCTGTACCTAGGAGCCAATAAGGAGGTAGTTCAGAGTCAGAGTCAAAAATACTTTATTCGATTAGTTAAAATCATAAAAGTATACTACAAACACACATAAACACATATAAGCACATATAAGGCATATAAGGCATATGGAAACATATAAAGAAATATAAAGATGGGGGTAGCATTTCATTCATAGGAGCCAATAAGGAGGTAGTTCACAAACTGCAAGTGGTTCAGAACTCTGCGGCTAGGCTGCTTTTCCATGTGCCAAAAACATCTTCCATCTCAGGTGCTCTCCGCGATCTTCACTGGCTCAGGATAAAGAACCGGACCAAATTTTTGTCCTTATGCTATATGCATAAGATCAAACTAGGCATAATACCCCTATATCAATGCTCCTTAGCCCATACATATCCTCCGACACATCTGCTTCGATCCTCATCTCAAGCCAAATTTTTAGTCCCTAGGTTCAAACTGTCATGCATTGGTGGACGGTATTTTTCCTATCTGGCTCCTGTGCTGTGGAATTCACTACCCACACCAATTTGTCGTGAAGTCAGCCATAAGACCTTCCATAAAGGCGTCAAAAACTGGCTCTTTCATCAGTAGATGTGGTACTCTTCGCTGCAGTTTGTTGGTGTCTGGAAACCTTCGATTAGCTGTGCACCTTATAAATTGAATTTAATAATAATAATAATAATAGCCATCTTAAGCTCTCTTGCCTCACTTTCAAACAGCATGGAATACTCCCCTTACCCCAGAACCATTATTTCTGCCATCTCACTCCTCTGATTCACCTTACAGGTAGGTAGTCATCTTTGGCTCTCTTGCCTCACTCTCAAACAGCATAGACCACTCCCCCCACCCCAGTACTATGTGGCAGCCATCTCACTCCTCTTATTCTTACTTGGAGGGAAGTGTTGGGGACAGGAGAACAATACTGCAACTCCCAACTGGCCATCTTGCTTCAGTCTCAAACAGCATGGAACACTTCCCCCACCGCCGAGCCATGTGGCAGCCTTCTCATTCCTCTGATTTACCTCACTGGTCAGTAGCCATATTTAGCTATTTTGCCTCACTTTCAAATGGCATGCAGCACCCCCACCGGACAGCCATGAAGGCAGCCACTTCATTCCTCTGATTCATCTCACAGGTAGGTAGCCATATTTAGCTCTCTTGCCTCACTCTCAAACAGCATGGGACACCTCCCCACCCCACTGCCATGTGCCAACCATCTCACTCCTCTGATTCACCTCAGGTAGGTAACCATCTTATTAGGGAGCGAAGTGTGGGGACAGGAGAATAGCCCCACAACTCCCACCAGGCCATCTTACCTCACTCTCAAGAAGCATCGAACAAAGCCCTCCACCCCGAGCCATGTGGCAGCCATCTCACTCCTCTGATTCGGTACACAGACAAAATATCGATTTTTAAATATCGATATACAAAAATATCGAAGTTTAAATATCGATGGGACAAAATATCGAAGGTAAGTAATATCAACAGTCTTAATATCGATATTGGTATGATATCAGTAATATCGAAGTTGTAAATATCGATGTCAATAATATCGAAATTAATAACTTTGATGTTACTAATATCAATTTTTAAATACATTTAGTGTATATTATATTGTATTTATTATGTTTTATTATTTATTTTTAATGTAATTTAATTAAATATTGTCTTTTACTACTGTAGCGGGTTTTGGGTTTATAGGGGAATAGGGTGGGAAGTAATTTAATTATGTTAAATTAATTATTAATTAGTAGGAATTATTAATTAATTAATTGAGAATTAATTTTTAATTATTTTTAATTAATTGATTAATTGATAAATATGTTCTGTAGCGGGTTATGGGTTTATAGGGGAATAGGGTGGGAAGTAATTTAATAATAATTAATTAATTGATATATGTGTGTACATATTTTAATTAATAATTAATTGGTAATTAATTTCTATTAATTAGTTAATTAATTAATATAATTTTTTACATATTTATAATTATTAATTAGTTGGTAATTAATTAATATTAATTATTTAATTACATTAATTATAGTAATTTTTTTATATATAATTTATTGTTATTCTTAATTAATTAATTGGGAAAAATAATATTAATTATTAAATTAAATTAATTACAGCAAATGTGCTAATATATTTACTTTATTGTTATTGTTAATTAATAATTAATTGGTAATTAAATAATATTAATTAATTTTGGGTAAAACTGTATTTTTAGGGTTCAGGGTCAGTTTTCAGTTCATGGGTAAAGGGGTATTTTTAGGGTTCAGGGTCAGTTTTCAGTTTTTGGGTAAAGGTGTATTTTTTGGGTTCAGGGTCAGTTTTCAGTTTTTGGGTAAAGGGGTATTTTTAGGGTTCTGGGTCAGTTTTCAGTTTTTGGGTAAAGGGGTATTTTTAGGGTTCTGGGTCAGTTTTCAGTTCATGGGTAAAGGGGCATTTTTAGGGTTCAGGGTCAGTTTTCAGTTTTTGGGTAAAGGTTTTTTTTTAGGGTTTAGGGTCAGTTTTCAGTTTTTGGGTAAAGGGGTATTTTTAGGGTTCAGGGTCAGTTTTCAGTTTGTGGGTAAAGGGGTATTTTTAGGGTTCAGGGTCAGTTTTCAGTTTTTGGGTAAAGGGGTATTTTTAGGGTTCTGGGTCAGTTTTGGGTTTTTGGGGTACAGGGATATTTTTAGGGTTCAGGGTCAGTTTAGGGTTTTTGGGGTACAGGCATACAGGGTAAAAACAAAAAAATATTACATTAAATCAAATAAATTAAATGAAAAAAATTAAATTTACTTTTAATTTGTAAGTGTTTTATTTATTTTAAATGTATATGTATTAGTTTTAATTTTGTTTTAATATTTTTATTTAATAGTTGTAAAATTATATGTATTTAAAAATTATTTTTACACTATTAATAATACATTTAAAAAAACGATATTTTTGATTCCGATATTTTTGTACTACGATATTATTTTTTCGATATTTTTGTACTTACCTTAATGAAGATAGGATTCCGATATTTTTGCTGTCGATATTTTTGCTCCGATATTTTTGCATGTCGATATTCTGTCTGTCGATATTATGTCAGACATTCTCTGATTCACCTCACAGGAAGGTAGCCATTTTAAGCTCTTTTACCTTACTCTCAAACAGAAAGAAACACTTCCCCTGCCCCAGAGCCATGTGGCAGCCATCTTGCTCTTCTGACTCACCTCACAGGTAGGTAAACATCTTACTAGGGAGGGAAGTGTGGGGACAGGAGAACACCACTATATCTTCCACCAGCCCATCTTGCCTCACTCTCAAACAGCATGGAACACTTCCTCCCACCCCCAGAGCCATGAGAGCAGCCACCTCACTCCTGTGATTCACCTTGAGCTCTATTGCCTCACCCCTGAACAACATAATGGTGACATACCATATCTTGTGCCCAATGATCTGTGTACATACATTGGATGGCAATCATCAAGGTGA
Organism: Lissotriton vulgaris; assembly: GCF_964263255.1. Taxonomy (NCBI): domain Eukaryota; kingdom Metazoa; phylum Chordata; class Amphibia; order Caudata; family Salamandridae; genus Lissotriton; species Lissotriton vulgaris. The sequence continues at coordinate 1,289,563,774 of NC_141689.1, read as the reverse complement.
CCCGGAAACAATACATGCATGGACATGCGTACAAAGTGCATATGATGGTGAATGCAAAATGTCCAGAAATAATATTGAATATGTTTGTAAGCATGCAATTTCTAAATGACTTAAGACACATGCCCAAAAACAGTGGGTGATCATCAACTTACCAGGTGATGAAATGTCTAATAATCCTCAAATCAGTTAAAGTTCCCAAGAAAATAATGGTTGTATCACTATTTTATCTCATGCTGGTAAAGCAGATAGATAATTTCTGTTATGTACAAACACAAGGATTGTGTTGCCTTCTAAACATTACTTAATGTGTCACTAATCTTTGGGACAAAACACAACATCTTGACAAAGTAACCTTTCTCCAACACACAGATCTCAATCATCATCAGTTGAGGCTCAGAACACTGAGCAAAGCCAGTCCACACCCCTGGATCAAGAACTTTTGGATGCTGAATCTCTCCAAAACTCGTACTTGGAGGACCAACCTGGCCCTACTGGCATACCAGGGCGGCATTAATCCGTGTCTCTCACTGGTCCCAACATCACTCCCACCAAAGCAGCTAGAACAATGCAGACTACTGCCCCAAGTACCTTGTGTACCAACCACAATCATCACAGCTGCTTGAACCACAGTACGAAACCAACAACACCACGCTCAGCGAGGATCTCGAGCATAGTGTGCAGGTGTAGGCCCAGCCAAGGGCACGCGTCCAGGGGGCAGGGCTGGTGAGATGACCACTGGGGGCCAAACACTGGAGCCCAATTTTGAGATTAGAGCCCTGGCCAGCATTACTAGAGTCCTTGAGGCCTATGAATGGAACTAGGGACAGATGGGCCAAGTCCTGGAATAACTCTTGGGGATCAGGCTGCTGCAGTAGTCCATGGACAAAAGATTTGGTTAATTCATCGATATCATAGGCTAGCTTGTTGGAGTTCTGAGGGACATCAGAGCAGGTCTAGTCCTGCCCCCCATCATCATCTAGTTGCCAGTCTGCAGATAGTCCATCTACCTCTGCAGCTGCCACAGGGAGGGAAGAGCAGACACATGCCTTGTCTTCAGATTCTTCAGAGCCTGCATCAGTGGAACCCCCCCACCCAAACTTAAGCAGGGCTGTCCAAGAATTACTACGGGAGATTCTAGTGCTAATGCACCACCCCAAGGCAGTAAGCTGAGCCGCAAATGATGTCCCCAGTTGAGTGGAGAATTTACATTGCGTAAAATCATGTACCACATTTCACTCAGGATGGCATTAGTCTGTTGGACTGTGGACATTACCAATGTGGTTTCCACTCTTATGTCCCTAGTCAGCATGGCTATGGTGGAAACACATAGTTTTTCTCGATCAGTTTATTCCAAGATGGCGCCCGCCATAAGATTAGATTACTAGTCCGTCAGAGATAGAAGGGGGTTCTCCGAGACTAATAGATGATGTAGGCAGGAACAAAGGGGAGAAAAATATACAGAAGCCAATAGAAAAAGTCACCCTGCCAGGAATGATAAATGGAGGTCCCAGATGGGATCCGTTTTTGATTAAGTGGGGAGGAGATGTCAGGAGAGTACCTAGGACCAGAGGGACGAATGGACCACAAAGAGGAACATAGAAAATATATATTTTTTATTTTGTTGATTTAGTGCATTTAGTCATATTAACAAAGTGTTCAGAGATTATACATATAAAAATTCCTAGAATCATCGGTGCTGTTCATCATTTTTAAAGACAAATTCATAAAAGATACACAAAAGGAAAACATAAGCAAGATATATGGTGTTCCACTCACTCCGGGAAATAAAACAGGGGGCTCAACAGGCACTCTAGTCTAAAAGTTCATTCATACTCTAACACATTCAATCACTTCATACAGGTAATAAACATAAAGCCTGCAACAAAAACGAGATGGGATTATGGTTGCATGGACGTAGGTATACTTTATGAAAGGCAAGGAGATGGAATATTGTTGCCTTTCCTGATGGCAAACGCCGTAATAATGCCAACGCGCGTTTCGGTGAGGGGCACCTTCGTCAGGGCTGGCAGAAAAGAGTGGGGAGGGGAACACACAAGCTGAAAGAGTACAAATAAAGAGTATTTTAAGTATATCACATATTAAAAGATTTCATATTGCACAAACTATTACATGACATAAATTGGCATATTTTCGATATTTTCTTAAGTTTTCTTAACATTTCCTATATTAGAGGAAGCTATATGGATCTATGTGGTGCATCCAACAATGATCTTGGTCTAAGTATTCACAGGTAGCTCCCAGGATAGGATGCCCCGAGGGTTGGCAGACAGTCCAAAACCACCGGGGTTAGAACGGTGAAGACACATAATTTCCAAACATACTGCAGACATTTAACAATCATGCTTCCTATACACATTTCCATGTTTAAGGTTCCCTTGTTAAACCTTAAGGGTGCTGAGATAGGTGGGAGATAGAGAAAATCCTGCTGTAGTTTAAATCGTTAGGAGCGGGGGATGGAAGTGAGGTGGACAGGTAGGTCAGCTTACCTGGTATCCAGGTGAGAAACTGGTCAGCGATTGGATAGCAAGTGATCAGTTTTAGGGAGGCACGGGCTTCCTTCGTGTAGGGATCACTGGATAAAAGGTAAAGCATATTTCAAAAGGGGGGATTACTAGTCCATTCTTAGTGTTTAGAGTGAGGGAGGTGGCAACATATACGAAACAGGAAGTTTTCTACGGATAGCGAGAGACGGAGAGAGGCTGGTCCGAGTTGGCGAAGTTAGGTAAGCGGTGGCAGTCGCATAATTGCACCAAGCGCCCAGTAGAATTCGGGTGTCTTAGAATAGGTTATAATGTCGCTTCTTGGGTTATAGAGTTCAGAACAACCAGCGGCGAGTGAAAACGAGGAAACAGGGCGAACGGGACATCCAGTGGCATTGGGCTTGACTAGTGGCTAACAGGTAGGCGGCACATTGATACCGAAGTTAACAGAGGAAACGGTAATCGCTTTGAGCACATATTGATACCACTTCGTTTTCCAGATAGGAACCCAGTATATTGAATATAGCGGCCCTCATACGACTCAGTTGTTCAGGTATGAACACTTGTAACATCGACCGGCATGAAGTTGTTTGGTGACACTGGGCAGGTTGGCATGTCCATAGTAATACACAGTGACTGCACGATATGAGCACGGAGATATGAGCACGTATTTTGATTCGGGACTTGTTATGACAAAATTACACAATGTTTGCATGTACACAGGGTTGGTTCCAGGACATCCCGATTTCCAAGTTTAGATAATTTTCGTTTTGTTGTTTTCCATTACAGTATACCCCTGACGAAGGTATTTCTATACCGAAATGCATTGGGATTGACTGAATATGATGCTGTGACAAACATATGTACATGATGTAATGTACACAAGAAAAAATCAAGAAAGAAAATTCTCATTAAAATATGACATCTTCAAGGAATTGAATTTTCGTTTTTGCGGATATAACAAATTGTTGTATGGACATTGAATTGAAAGAAAAAATGGTTATCATTTTGTAGACTGTGAATATATAACAGTATAATGTAGTGTTTAACATTAGCACCCCACGGGGCATGTGAATAGTGCCCCACTCTCAAACAGTATCTGTTTGTTAGTTTATTTTGGCACTGACCCGAGCCAGTCAGTTTGAGTGGCAAGCACCGCTAACTGTATACTAGGATTAAGTAAAAAGCTTGTACAATTAATATAAGGTTCAAACAGATGTGCAGAGGGTCATATTCTCTTTTGTGATTTCCACTCTTATGTGAACATCTACCATCACAGACAACTCACCCCCTCTGTGTTCCCCTTCCCACTGTTTCCATTTATTTCTTAATACAATCATTGTGAGGCACCTAAATAAACAATCACATATCACACATCCATTTGTCAGAGTTGTATGTATTTCACAATCCAGTTAATGTTAACTTGACTGTGACTTTACCAAAAAAATGTCCTTCTGTGCAAAACAATTTAGCCAGTCACTAGGTGCAGCTCTAACTAACATAGAAGATGAGTTGACCAAACATGACAACATTTACAGACCATGAAGACCAAAGAAAACGTTATTACAGTGTTGCTAACATAGGTACTTTGGAAGGAGAGGCACATACACACAGTGAGAACACATGTATGTCAGCAGTGTAAGATGTTGTACCACCGTTCACATTAAGCAAATTCTCAAGTACAGGTATGTATTTGAAATACAATGCACTGCCCAATGCCAGAGTTATCGCACCGCTGTGTCATCAGTAAGGCCACAGACATGTCAAGTATGCCACAAGAGACTTTACACATCCAAACTGTCACAGCATCAGTAAATCTAAACAGCAAGTCTGCACTGGTATACTCCAAACAGCTGTGGCTGCATCTCTGGGGATATCATTGGGCCATGTGTATGTGTTGTAACATGATGTCTGTCACATAAAACAGTGAGGCCTATGGAGACCTATATCCAGTTAGCACATAGAGAGTTATCCGTCTAGGGAAAATTGAAAAAACATGTATTGATTTGCAGACACAATGCGGTGATGAACATTAGGGAAGACCAAAAATATGCACCAACATACAACACATCATAAACAGCAAGTTGTACCTTAAACAGCCATCCCATTGCATGGCAAGTTGCCTGCAAGGCAGAGTTGTACCCATCGGGTCAGACATTCCCATGGATACATCATGTCCAATTTTCATGGCAGAACAGCAACATTCTGCAGATTATGTTAATACACTGACATGCCAGTGATGGTAATTACAGGGTGAAGGAACCTACAACAACACAACAAGGAGATGTAAGTATGCCGTGGTATTTCTCCCCACAGGGAATCACAACGCGGTCATTACAACAACTGCGTTGTGATTCCGCATACCATTACTCTGCAAGTCGGAATAACGACTTGTGGACGGGGGGCGCTGGATGTTGGAATAGCATAATTTACTATTCAACTCCAGTCTTTGCGGACATTAGGGAAGGTGTTGGATTTTAAATCCAACACCTTCCCCCCCTCCGCAAGTCGTTGTTCTGACTAGCGGAGGAATGGTATGCGGAATCACAACGCGGTCGTTGTAATAACTGCGTTGTGATTCCCTGCTGGGAGAAAAATTTGTGGTAAACGTTGTTCACCCACATACACATACAATGCATTCCTGTACAACTGGCTAAATACAAGGCACCTTACATTACAATGCATGCCAATACACAGTGAGACATTACAACCTGTTAGATTAGGCCCACTGATGCTCACGTAGTGCCATGTTTTAGTTAGCATTCGCAACACCATTTTATTTTCAGACTCCATTTTATGTGATGATCGAAACTAACCTTTCCCAGATTAAGAGAAATGGTCTTTTCTAAGTTTTGTTTCTGAAATAGAGAACTGTTAGCGCTTGTGCATATCTTTCCCACTAGACAAAGGTCCGCTCCCACTTGTCTTACACTTTGATCATAGTCCAGGGTACAGTGGCCTTGGACTGTGCTGGGTTGTGCAAGATACAGGAATAGAAACTTTTTTTGTCTTTCACTGCTCAGTTACATCTGCCTGGAAAATTCTACTTTGGGCCTGTTCTTACCTAACAACGAAATGCACACGATGTATCTCTATAAATACCCACAAGCAGAACAACTCAATGCTACGCACAAAGAAAATGTGCGTGCTGCACCTCTCCGGCCGCCTGAGGCCAACCCTTACAAATTATATACAAAATAGTGAGCTACTCGCTCTCGTAGTGTGCACTTACACTACCCCCTCTGTCCCCAAGGGGTGATCGTTTTTTTGATCCAAAACTGAGATTCCACCAACTGTGGGTTGCACCACCATCCAACAGTACCACAAATGTCAATGGATTTAAGGAAAAAAGTCCTTCCGGGCTGTCCGATGAAATTTGAATAAAGAAGAATAAAAGCAAACATACTCTGGATGGACTTTTTTCCTTATATCCATTGACATTTGTGGTACTGTTGGATGGTGGTGCAACCCACAGTGGGTGGAATAATGTATCTCTATGCTTACTGTTCTTAAATTCCCTCTGTAGCACTCCTCCTGCACTGTACAGACCGGGCCCGCTCTAAGCGTATATGAATAAACTGTTATTGTTGTATATTCTCTACTGACTGACTGACTCTTCATTTCATACGGAAGGCTAAGAGGTGGTCAATTGGCACACAAACAGGTACTCCTTCGGGGTATGACCTATCCATTTTTCACTCATGGAAGGGGACGAGGACATAATCAGGTCGGACTGACAACTCAGGGATCCCTGCACAAAGAGTTTAGATTTTCGTAGCTGCGTCCTCTGTCCCACCAGATGGTTTCTCTGCCAGCTTTCAACCTGACTGGCGTCCTGAACGGCGAACCCTTGATCTGACTGTTTGGTCTGAAGAGTCAACAGTGGAGAATTGGTTCATTTGTACTTCTGATATCAGGTGAGTCTGTTTCAGTTAGATGTGGATGTGGTACCATTGTGGTTTGAGTTTATTTCAGTCTAAGGACTGCATGGATGAAAAGTGTTTGCAAATACTTTGCCAGAAAAAATAACGATTTTGTTTTTTCTTCCCTTTTGTAAGGCTTGGTTTTAGTAAGATTCAGAGTTTGTTTTGTAGCTGTTGTTCTAATTTTGATATGTGCATAAAAGATTGTCTTGTCCCTGTTATGTTTAGTACGCTATGTCACAAATATATGAGGGGCAATACTGAGCTGCAGTGGCCTTTAATGGGCTTTTTTGATGAACAGAAGATTTGGGTATTTCCAGGAATAGTTGTTTAAAAGGTATAGTAGACAATCTATGTTTTACTCCCTTCGGTCGTGGCAGAAGGAGAACTGACAGAGGTGATTGAAAATGGAGGGAGATGTGAGACAAGGGAAAATGCAAACACTTACACAAAAAGTTGTAGCTCATGACAAAGACAAGCAAGAGATAGAAATAGAACACTAAGACAGGAGATTGCAGATTGATAAATCCTATGTGGCTCAAGGGGAGGGGGATACTTTAGTTTAGGCTTTGTTAGATACCCTACCCTCGCCACTCTATACCCCGCGAAGGATATCTTCTGTGATTTCTCATCAGCAGCAACAACCTGCCTACGGTGGCCCTGTCACTACTGCTGTTGCACTCAGTGCTCCAGTTAAAATACCCCCTACTCTTTCACTTTCCTTGCAATCTTTGACGACAATAGCACTGTTACACCAACTGCTCCGGTTTCCGTGTCCCCTGCTCCTTCTTCCCCGGTACAATCTTTTACCACAGTAATACCTACTACCCCAGTTACGGTTATTCATCCTCCATTGACGCTGACAACTGACACACTGGTACATGGTTTAGAAGATAGAGATTTGACTAGATTTAGGGGACGGTTGGGCCCATTGTTGCAAACTGAAGTGAGGGAGGAAGAGAAGAGATTAATAGCGGATCAGGTAATACGGAGGGCTCGCAATGCAATTAATAGTCTTGAGGATATTTGTTAGGTCATGCATAATTTTGACCTTTTATTCAGTGGCATGCTCTTGAGTACATGTCTGCCACATTGATTGATCTTTGGCATGCACATATTAAAACAGAGGCTCCGCAAATATTGTTGATATCAGGGATCGTTTCTATGTTACAGACATAGAACCGGACCAGTGTTTGACAATATTTCTACTTTACTTTCTTATAGAGGCAGACTATATGAAAAGAGTCCTACTCACATAGCTCAGTACCCCATGCATGAAGTCCACACAATTTATCATCCTGAAATACGTTCAGTGACGGACCAGAACGGAACAATCACTAGACCGACCCTGGCTGCCCGCTTTCAGGATCAATGGGTTTTTACTCCGTGGAAAAGGAGTGAAGTTTTGGCCCTTTAGGCTACTTTGCCGGATCCTAGGAAAAATCCTACTGCCTACTATAAAGAATTCAATGTCCTTGCAAAAAGGTGTACATTGGGAAGACCACCCAGGAGGTTCGTCAACGAATCATTCAACATCGATCGAGAATAAACAATAAGATTCTAACAGCTCCTTTGGTTTCCCACTTCATACAGTACAAACACTCAGCCAATGAATTAAGATGGACGGTGCTTGCGGTCATCAGAGGCGGCAGTGGGGACCCTGATGTACGCCTTTCTCAGAAGGAGGCTTACCTGATTCTGAAATTTGATATTTCAAACTCTGGCTTGAACGAAATGTCTGAACTTGGCAATCTCTAATTTCACTACCTTTTCTGCTTTTAGCTCTAGCCGTGCTGCTTGGATCACAGTCATATATAGCACTTTTGCTACAAATTTCCCGTTCATGGCATTGTTTCTTAGTTTTGATGAGTGGTTTCTTTTCAGTGGCAATGTCTGTTTTGACTAATTTCACTTTTGTTCACCTCAGTACATTGACACGACAAATGTGTTTTGATGCGGTGTCTGAATATCTATAATGACTGATGTATTTGTGTATCTAAGACTCTTGTATGTGGAGCTCCAATGTATGTACACGCAATGCGATAATATTTCATCTATTTGCATCACAGAATACACTGACTGATGTGTCACATACTGAGGTTTTGCCCAAATAACAATATGTCACGGTATGGAGATGTGCGATTATTTCAATCATGTTCAATGGTATAAAACACACTGTTCCATTTATGCAATTTTTTCAAAAAAATGAGGTAAATGTCCGCAGACGGTTCCGAAAAATGTTCCGTTTAGAAATGTGAGAATATGCTAACCGTGTCTAATTGAACAAACCACAGTGTTCCATTATGAAACACACTGTTCCATTTTCGTGTTGCCCGTAAAAAACGAGGGAATAGCCAGCAGATGGTTCCGAACAACTCCGTTGTTCGGAAATGTGAGAATAGGTCAACCGTGCCCTATTTTACTAAACACATTAAATTCCCGTAGACACTGCCGAAAACTGAAAGATCCCGCTTCAGTATAATGAGGAAATGCCCGTAGATACTGCCGAACACTGACACATCCTGGTTCAGTTTAATGAGTCGGACTGGCTTGACTTCAAGTACCAGCATTCCAGTGAATCCCTTGGTGTCCCTTCTCGCTTTTGGTGGGATTACTGGGTTTGTATTTAGTAGTTGCAAACCAGCCCGCGCCAAGGACTCCTTGTACGCCTTCGGTCGCCGCTTAGATTCAATCCCTGCTGCATTTGTAAGTTGTGTCCCCGAGATCTCCTGCCGATTGTAGCAGACCATGCTTCTGCGTTTGCAGGAAACTTTATCAATTCCTTCTTTGTGTCCTTTGCAGCGGCTCCGTGCGATTGAATCTTTCCCGCCTACCTAATTAATCCCCGACTTTGCTTCTACACAGCCGACGTCTTTGACACACGGCGTGCAGGTAGGAAAAGTGCCGCAATTGATTTTATCGATCAGCGTCCACTTTTATTGACGCTCGGTGTTCTGATGCGGGGCATTCTCGATCTCTTTTTACAGCTTATATTAGCAATGTGAACTCTGCCGCCTTTCTAACAGCACACCGCTCGGCGGGCGTCTCTTGTTGTTGACACCTGGACAACTTGATTCAGGTAACTGAGCCCCCCTATATATACATACAAGCGAGGTGAGTGTGTCTAAGCCTAAATAGTATATCGCCCTGATTGCCACTCAATTTATTTTTTCTACAGAATCCCCTGCTTTGCAGATTACCTCCACTCCTGCAATTTTTTGTGCACGTGGTGCAGGTAACATGTTGCGTTTATTTACTTGTGGAGAGTTCAGAGAGGTCCCTCAAATTGTGAGCCTATAAGCTTGACACCCCCCCTTTTTTAAATTTCTTCACAGTTAAGATCGTACCCAGTCCATGTCCTGAGGAGATCCTTGAATCACGTTGGTTCGAAACGCGTTGACCCCCAGTCCGGGGCAAGAAAGAAGGGTGCAGCTAGGGATCAACTCAGTTCACTTGTGTGGGCCCTGGCCTGCAACCAGACTGAACATTCAGTCACGGGTGTTGTGAGACAGGCAGGCATTGGTTTACCACCCCTAATTCCGCCTGTTCACTGATATTTCAGCTAAAGGACTGGTTTTGTTTGTCCTTTCCTTCATGTTTTATGGTTTTGAATTACAATTGATTTGGACTGTATATTTTATATTCTAAGTTGCACTTTGGTGTCACATAATCGTTTGAATATTTGGTATTTATGTTTGTACATTTTGTATTTATGGTGCACACAATTGTCTGTTTTTGCCTTTAACTTGACTATTTTCGACAGTGTTCTCTTTTTGATGTCATGTCTTTATGAACTTTGAAAAATGATTTTGAACGAAAATAAATGTTTTGCTAAACAAATGGTTTGGTTACACAGTACTCATGGGCTGTGTGGGCTTTAATCTCAAATTAAAGTATTCTGGCTAGCCATTTTTTCTGTTTTACTATAAAGAATTGACAGAGGCCACCTCTTCCACTGTGATGACCCTTGCTGATATTGAAATTTTGTTTGTCTTCTAGTTCCAGTTGATATTTGATGGCAAGTGCATGCTTAAGACAATGTTGCCGAGTTAGGCTGAACATGGAATGTGATTAGGGGTTGGGATTAAGATAGGAAGCCAGAAGACAAACCACGTGCTCTGATAATTGCCTTGCCTGGTCGCAATATAGCCTATATGCATACACTTATTTCTTCTACGAAGGTTAGCTGGGATAGATTGACTGCCTGTCGACAGAAGGATGAGAGTGTGTCTGATTTCTTGACTAGGTTTGAAGATACATTTTTGGATTACAGTGGTCAGGATATGTCCACGAAGGAGGAGCCTGTGTGTTTGTTGACAGGTTCGTCACTAAACTCCTTCCCAAAATAATGTCCAGACTGCATCTAAAAGCACCTGATCCACATATTCTCCCTCTGTTATTTTAAATATGGCCCAATATTATGAGCATAGAGATAATGAAGAAAAATATAAAAATGACAAAAAGCATAAGGATTTGAAGACAAAGTTATTGTTGCAGCAGGCATATCAAGTTAACACCAGAGGACAGGGAGGTCCCTTATGACAACTCCCACGTACTAGACAGCCTTCGACGACAAAAGAGATGTGCGCGCTTTTATAGGCATTACTTTCAACTGTTGACATCATACTATTCATTACTAATCAAACCTCTGCTTGCATTAACAACAAAAATAGTGCATGAGCCTTTGCCTTGGACACCAGAATGTGAGCAATGCTTTGAGCAATTAAAGACTGTGCTTTGCCCGGCTGCAGTGCTCGGCACACCTAACTATAGGAAGCCATTTGTGCTCTACATTCACAAAATGGCTGGCTGTGCGCTTTTTAACTTGACCAAAAATTCAAGTATAGACAGAGACCTTGTGCTTATTGTTTTGCTGTGCTTGAGCCTGTTGCAAGAGCCCTCCTGAGCTGTCTGCGAACGGTCACACTGTGGCCACTTTAATCAGACAATCAGCTGGACTCGTACTTGATACAGACCTCACAGTTATGGTACCCCATGCTGTGGATACACTTTTGAATAAGAAAAAGACACAGCACCTCACTAGTGCATGTCTTACTGGTTATGAATTGACATTGTTTGCTAAGCATATTATGATCAAAAGATGTGCCAATTGAGTGAAGGGTTGGATGTTAATGTTTATACAGATAGCCAAAAGGCATTGGTGCTCGCCCATAATTTCTGTCAATTGTGGCAGAGAGAGGGTTCCTTACTTCCCATGGCACTAAAATACAGCACTGACATCTTATATTGCTATTGTTATCAGCATTAACACTTCCTAGGAAAATAGGGATTGTAACGTATAGCACTCACAGGCAGGTCACTGATGAGGTAGGTAGAGGGAATATATTTGCAGATCAGATAGGTAAGGACACCGCCCAAAGCAAAATGAAGAGAATGTTTGTTGCAGGTCCGGCTAGACGGATAGAGATTGCTATGTTTGAAGATACAGTTGAGAGTGGGAAAGAGATACAAAGTGAGACCATAATAGAAGAATTAGCGATATGACAGGAAAGTGAAGCACAGTCAAATGAGGAAGGATTTTGGATTGGTAAGTCTGGGGAGCAGAAATGGATGTTACCTGATGCACATGTACTCCCTGTGGTTACTATGGCACATGATCCAGCTCATATTAGTGCAAAAAGCATTTGTAAACTGTTAGCTCCAGTTTGGTGCAATGATAGTATTTCCAAAACAGCTGCGCATTTGGTGAAAAATGGTATGATTTGCATGACGCCCCATCCAGGGAAGGGTACCCCTACACCACCCGGAAATTTTGCACCACCTACTCTTCCATTTGAAGTCCTTCAAAGGGACTTTATTGAATTGGAACAATGCAATAATCTCAAGTATGTACTAGTGAGTATATGTACGCTCAGTAAATGGGTTGAGGCTTACCCCACTAAAGACAATACGGCCACAACAACTGCGTAAGTACTCCTTAAAGAGCACTTTTCTCATTTTGAAATGTCCAGAGTTATCTGGAGTGATAATGGGTCTCATTTTAATGGGAAAGTCAATAAGTATATTTGGGAAGGTTTGCACATTAAGCAGAAATTGCATACTGCCAGTAATCCGCAGTCAGCAGGCCTTGTTGAGAAGTACAATGGTATGCTCAAACTGAAATTAGCAAAAACCCAGCAGACAACAAGGTTGGAATGACCAGATATTCTTCCATCAGCTCTTTTGTCAACTAGAACTACAACACATTCTAGAACTGGTTTATCTCAGTTAGAAGTAGTATTTTGGTCCCCAGCAAACGTCTGGTGTGTCCCTCGCCCAAACAAATTCTAGGAGATTAAAAATCCTGTGTTGCTTGTCCATCTTGGGCAGTTAACAGAAAGTCTGCGTTCTATTCACCAACAGGTACGGGACTTCTTATCTCCGAAACCTGAAGGACCTGGCCACAACATCAAGCCCGGTGAGTATATGCTTATTCGCAATTTCCAGAGGAAGAAGAGTTTGGGGCTAAGGTGGAAAGGTCCTGAGCATGTTCTATTGGCCACCCAAACAGCTGTAAAGGTTGCAGGTCAGAAGAATTGGGTGCATGCCACCTGTTGCAAGAGAATACCTTTGCTGTTGCCTTACGACCAGTTGGTCGAGGAGGAAATAGGAGACGTTGAATGTGGGCAAGTGCCTATATTTGCTCCCTTCAGTGATGCCCAACTAATCTGTACCCGAACAGATAGGAGAATGATGATATTTTGAATGAGGATGTCCCATCTGAAATTTGAGCTATCCAGGAGCCTCTGTTATCTGATCATACAGTGCCTGGGGCTGCCAGGTACAATTTACGTCCTTGGATGAGGACCACCGAGCCTAAGGAGAAAAAAGATTAGGGATGGACTGTACAAGGTAGGAAAAGGGCTGAGTAGCAGCAGCAACGACGGATCAACAATACATGAAATTCTACATTTGCTTTCTTATGCTGTTTTGAACATTAGTTAGGAAAGTATACTCTGAGGGTATACTACCTTTATCAACGTGGGATAGATCCGGAAAGACCTTAGGATGCTGCAAGCTCCACTGCTGTGCTCAAGAGAGGCAACTGTTTGATGGACGATAGGAGCCTTTACAAGTGAGGTTCTGACGGACACTGGGAACACGCATATTCTCTTATCATTTTGTGCTTCTTTGGTTTTGTCTCATTATGCATCCTTTAGGTAGACTAGTTGATGAGGAGGAGCAGCCAATAGTTCCAAGCGAACGTCGTGTAATTTGGTCTATTCTAAGCAAAATTGTGTGTATGATTGCTCTGGTAATGGTGGTGATAACAGTATGGGAGGTGTTGTGGTTCTTGGAAAATGTATATGGTGCACCTACATTTGACATGAGCACACCCATTCCTTTGGGACGAGACAAGAGGGCTACAGTGATTAACGTGTTTGTGGTAACACATAAGAGATTCTTTGAGACTAGAACTGCTTGCTATCCTGTTGTTTCTTTTGCTAGCCACTCGATAACTAAAAATCTATTTTTTCAGGAACACAAATAATTGATAAAAGCACTGGGGGTGAACCAGGGAGACAAATGATTCAGAATGACAACGTAAATTTTTTTGTATATATTTCTTCATATATTTAAGAAACATGAAAAGCACTATGTTACATTCGATGCCATTTAACCTGTATAATACTGTGTACAAGGCTTGTGAAATAGTGAACGATGCAAGTGACACATAAGGAAGTATTTACAGCAACAAGGGGGGGTTAAAAACAAAACTAATAATATGCAAGATTTGTGTGTAGATATACCTATACAATAAATGTAAGAAAATTCAGAGAAATTTAAATGGATATTCCCGATTGATGAGCGCCGTAAATTTCGCTATAAACGTCGACTGCGTTTCAGCCTGTAGGAATGATGGGCCATCATCATGACTAGGTTACAATTAATTACATTACAGGGACCAAGAGAAAAGGAAAGGTTATAATGAAATTGGAGTGAGCCAAAGGTAGAGATCAATGACATTTAGAATGCGGCAGATAAGAGGTGTTTAGTAGAAAAAGTACAGCGTGTCTGGGCTCATAAAAAAGAAGTGGAGGCAGGTAGCAGGTAGCAGGGCCCAAGATGATTGGTCCCTGCTGGCGGCAAAGTAGCGCAGGATGGAGAGTAACTTACTAGATGTTTGGGAACGGTGACTTACAGGAATTGTGGTGAGGTGCAATCAGCTTGGGGTGTCAGGGACTGGACAAGTGGGGTGAATCTGGAGGGGGTGGCTAGAGTGAGTCTGATAAAGTTTCTGCAGAGCAAGACAGGACTGTATTCAACTTTATCAGGGCACATCCATCTGAATTGGGAAGGAGCAAGACATAAGCATAAGCGCAAGGGTGTGCCGAGCACTAGATTACCAAAGTGGGTGGAGCCGCATACAAACTTACAATTCAGGGTGGCAGGGAAGTAGGTACTGTGGAAGTTGCTGGCAAACTAGGTCCGGAGTGAGACCAGAGGAAGGGGGTTGACAGCGAAGGTCTGGGGGTACTGCTTCAATTAGCAGTAATGTGGAATTCAGGAACATCGAGGCGCATTCATCCGAATTGGAAATTAAGGAGACCATTAGTTTGGCCACAATGGTGCGGCAAGCGTGCAACCATCTAGGGGATGGGGTGGTGTGGACACTTACTGGCTGGGGAGGCAGCAGTGTCAATCCGAAGTATGCTGCCTGCAACCTTCTTTCGGAATGAATCTAACGGGCAGGGAGTGTGTAATGCTGGTGTGAGTCCGGCAGGTACACTGGGGTCGGGGAAGGCAGGACTAAAATGGCGGCCGGAAAAAATAATGTGGTGGGTGTTAGGCATAAACGCATTGAAAAGAGCTAGAATGGTAACCAGTAGAGAGAGGAAGTGAGTTGGAAAAGGAAAGGGAAGAAAAATATTGAACAATCGCGGCCATGTATTAATTGCATTACAGAACAAGAAATAAGTGGTAGTTTAAAAGCCAAAATAATTATTCGTCATGATAGAGAATGTACAACTTCGAAGCAATAAGTGATTCACAATGACAAAACCTTTTAGTGAGTATAAGGATATTCATGAGACACATTCATATTAATTACAGGTTGAGTTATAGGATTATACAAAGACAAAAACTTTATGTATGTATATATACTGTGGTGACAGTTGAAAGAGAAACATCCATGGGAATTACAGAATGGGGGACCATGATACATTTCAGTCAAGGTGTCAATAGATGCCAACTTAATGGTGCAAAGTTAAAAAAATTGTTATAGTGATAACAAACAATTTAAAAGGGCACCAGGTTGGTAAGTTAGTCACCATCCTGCGCTTCTTAGCCGCAAGCAGGGACCATTCATCTTGCACCCTGCTACCTGCCCCTACCTCTTTTTCATGATCCTAGACAAGCCATTTTTTCTACTAAACTCCTTTCATCTGCCGGCTTCTAACTGTCATTGATCTCTACCTTTTGCTCAAACCAATTTCATTATACCTTTCTCTTGGTCCACCATTGAGTGTTATTTATTCTCCCCCACAGTACTGTTGTGTAATTAATTGTAACATGGTCCTGATGATGGACTAACATTCCTATGGGCCAAAACTCCATCGACTTTTACTGTGAAATTTCCCTGTATTTAATTGCATTTATTGTATGAGTATCTCTACCCACAAATCTTGTATATTATTTGTTTTGTTTTTGCACCCCCCTTGTCACTGTATATACTTCCTCAAGTGTCACTTTCGTTGTTCACTATTTCAAGGGCACTTGTACACAGTATTATACAGGTTACACGCCATTGAATGTTACACAGTGCTTTTCATGTTTCTTAAATATATGAAGAACTATATATAACAAATTAACGTTGTCATTCTGAATCATTTGTCTCCCTGGTTCACTCCCAGTGATTCCTGCAATTAGTTGTGCTCCTGATAAAATGTACTTTAATTAACACCCTTAGAGACACTGTTCTGTGTTACACATATCTGCCTGGGTCTCTGCAGGGTTTACAGGCTACCTCCTGTAGTCTGTTACTGCTAGCCTCTGGACAGCACATCCTTTGTCACTTGTCAACTACACGTACACCCGGCCATCAGACTTTTGTAGAAGTGAAGGGGATGTTTGGACTTGGTTATCCCTGGCCATATCTGTATCACCTAAAACCACAAGGTGAGGGTTACCCCGGCTGTGACAACAGCACATACTGTGATAATTTTGAAATGAAAGAGCAGAATATAACACTTGTGGGTTGGCCTTATAAGGAAATATCAGTACCCCGAAAGGCTGTTTATTACACTGCTTGTTGTCCAATAGTGAATTTTACAGACACTTCTTTGTATATTAATTGTTCTGGAACAATACTGTTCAAAAGAACAATTTCCCTAGAGCGTAAATCAGATGCGAGTACATTTGGAATGAATTCCAGATATTCTGCAGTTACTTATGAGGGGCTGATATACGCACATCCCAGATTTTATTTTATGTCCAATGGGACTTATTCCGATGTTTATAATGGTACCTGACATGTGGCTCTCAAGATGGTGCTGCCTCTAGGTGCTCCATGTAAAGACATCGAACCAAAAAAAGACATGAGTGAATAGGAAACTGACAACACACTTTTGTGATTAAGTCACAGACATAGAGGTGAATAGTTATAATAATGATATCATATTTGGATACATCTTGTCTTCCATATTTACTTTGGGTGGTATGGCTTTGGCGAAAGAAAAAAGAGGCAGGGAATATTATGGATGTAAATTGCATATTTTGTCTAATACCACAGTAGCGACCTTGAGAGATATCACTACCCAGTTGGAAAGCATGTGAATTTATTTAGACCAGATTAGATACGCAGTAAACTTTATATTGGCCAAGTCCGGTGATGTTTGCACATTAAGTGGCAACCAATGTGTTATCGGTATATAAAATTTGAAGAAAAACATAACACAACACATTTTGGACAATATTGATAATGTCAAGGGCATGGAAAGCAGGAATTGGAGTTGGTCCCTTTTCTGTAGTTGGGACTGGTTCTTACACAATTGATTTATCTTAAAGTAGTGCTGGTACTTTGTTGCATCCTCATTCAAAGCCTTCCTTTTTGTTGTTCCTATTGTGCCTGTTTAAACACCTAAACAGAAACTATCGGCCCATGTTACAAATGCCACAATGATGCTCCAGGAGGATGTTGACAATGTTATGAGTATTGATGAGGGAATATTTCTGTTATAGTGATGCTATTCTTGTTTTGTACCTATTGTTTCCTTTTTGTATCTCCAGAAAATGTTTTTAGCTCATGCTAAAAGAAGGGTCTGTTAGATTAGGCCCATTGATGCTAAGGTAGTGTCATGTTTTAGCTAGCATTCGCGAGACCATTTTCTTTCCAGACTTTATTTTATGTGATGATCGAAACTGGTCTTTCCAAGATTCTGAGAAATGGCCTTTGCTACATTTTGTTTCTGCAATAGAGAACTGTTAGCGCTTTTGCATACCTTTCTCACTAGATAAATGTCATCTCTCACTTGCATGATAGTTTCGATCGTAGTCCAGGGAGCAGCGCCCTTGGACTGAGCTGGGTTTTGCAAGATACAAGAATAGAAACCTTTTTTTTTACTTTCACTGTTCAGTTACATCTGCCTTACAAATTCCACTGTTGGCGTCGTCTTACCTAACTATGAAATGCACATAATGTATCTCTATGCTTAATCTTTTTCAGTTCCCTCTGTAGCACTCCTCCCAGATAGTACAAACGGGGGCCCACTCTGAGCATATCTGAATAAACAGTTATTGGTGTATATTTTTCACTGTCTGACCGACTCTTTATTTGGTACGGAAGGCTGAGATGTGGTCTTAGGTGACCCAGGTGGCCCAAAGGGGGTCACTTTCTTCAGACCCTCGTTCCTATATCCCAAAAATAAGTAATCTAACCCTGCAGGAAGCGTACATCAGACAGCAAAGCACAAAGGAGGCCACAATTGTGCACAACAGACAATCATCATCACAAACTTCCTCATTGTTTCAGCTGACATCAAACGCAACCATAACAATAATTTAATCTCAATGCATAATTACAGTCAAGGAAAGGAGTTGTTGATGAGCTGTCGACGCAGTTCCACACCTTCCTCTTCCCCACCTTCATCTCCACTGCCCATGTCAGGATTCACAGCTGGGAGCTCCTGTTGGTCACCATCTTCCATAATCAGAGGGATCTCCTTGTGCCTTGAAAGGTTGTGGAGCATGCAGCATGCAATTCTGATCTGACACACCTTCTCTAGTGAATACAGGAGGGCTCTACCTGTCTTATCCAAACACCTGAATCTGGCCTTCAGAGCCCAAACGCCCACTCCAGTACCCAAAGTGCCCTCCCATGGGCATCAATGAAGTGGACTTCTCCTGGTGTCCTTAGATTTCTCAGTGGGGTCAACAACCAAGGCCGGCTTGGGTACACTGAGTCACCTAGTTGTGAGACACACAGATGCACAATCAGGTCCTACCTCACTGATGATGAGTTTCGCATGTCACACATTCCATCAAAATATTGACACATCTTACTCACCAACAAGCTAGACCCTCTCTGATTGTAGATATGACATCAACTGGGGTATGTTGCTGTTCTGCAGGATATAGGAGTCAAGTGGAGAGCCTGTAAATGTAACACTTACATGTGAAATGGTCATATCTGCTAGGCATGTTACTTACACATTGATGGAATGATCATGTTTACGGTTCCTATATATCTGCTCACGTACCTGGGTGGGGAAAATGCCAATGTGTGTACCATTGAGGGCTCCTTCAACATGTGGGATGTGACCTAGAACTTAAAACCCTTCACATTTGTCAAATCTCCTCTTTATGGGAATTTTATGTAACTGGTCATGTGTATCAACAATGCTGACAGGACATCACGCTACACAATACTAAACATCAATTGCGACATCCAACCCAATGTAGCCACAGTATACTGAAAGGAGCCAGTTGCAAAGAAATGCAGGGTGACCAGCACCTTCACTGTTGGTGTCAGAGCTGAGGGATAGGTCCTGGGAGCCTTAAACATAGGCGTCAACTGCTGACATAACTCTTGAATAGTCAGGCGATTGAGTCTGAACTTCTTGATGACGTCTCACTCCTCCATGGGCAACATGTCTGGAAAATGTTGATAGACAGACTCTTGTCTCCTTCTCCCTCTGGCAGGGTACACATATGTGGAAAAAGGTAAATATGTTGGCCCAGCGTGTACGATGATTCATAACAGCACAAGAGTGACAGTAATGTTGAATCATTGTCATGCACGTGCGAGCTGTATACATACTCTACAATCACCAGTAATAAATATAAGGCTGGCATGTGTGCATACTTGCCACTTGCCCACAGACACTGCTGCCTGATTGACCTTACCATCACCTGCTGCTGTATTTAAGCTCTGGGAGCACTCATGTCCTGTACTGAGCTCCTTAGGGCCTTTCCCTTCACCCCAGAGGAGCTTGATATCCTGGTGGACGAGGACCTTGCCCAGTACGGTCGGCTCTTTGGTGCACAGGATGTTCTGGTAAGTGAATGTGAGCATATTTATAATACTGTCAACACTTACCTTGTATAAAGGTGCATTTATATGTGCCTCAGGGTTCAAGATAATGTGAATGCCTAGTTTTATGTGGCTAAACA
Organism: Lissotriton vulgaris; assembly: GCF_964263255.1. Lineage (NCBI taxonomy): Eukaryota > Metazoa > Chordata > Amphibia > Caudata > Salamandridae > Lissotriton > Lissotriton vulgaris. Next base: position 1,289,543,739 of record NC_141689.1, on the reverse strand, counting down.
TGGCCTATACATGACAGACCTGAAATTGCCTTGAAGTATGTGTAGGGTAATGTAATATTCTGTGCAGTGTGGCTCTCTTTGACACTGGTAGTGGCATTAAGGGTTTTAAACATTTCCCTTCCTCAATGTCGCAAGTAGATTTCCCACTTAAGCACAGGACTTCTACTCCGTATAAAAATTGTGGAGGGATCATTGCATCATATGCTTTCAACACTGGTCTGTGGGACATTTCCCCATTCATTCGATACAACTTTATCAGCCCATGCACTGATGTAAGAACTTTAGCTGTCTGAGCCTCCAAGTGCATATCCCATTTTAACCACTTGTTGAACCAGACCCCAAGATATTTGTATTTATTCACCTTTTCCAATTTGGTTGGGCCCATGCACCAGTTTAACCTATCACTCTTTCTAAAGTACAGGATTTTGGTTGTATCCGTATTCATGGTCAGTTGCTTAGCCACACCGTATTTATTAAAGGCAGTCAACTTCCTCTGAAGGTCCATATCCATCAGGTCAAAGATTACCCAGTCATCGGCATACAATAGAGTTGCCTCCCATTCACTGTTGGACTGGCACCTCTATCTACCAACCAGAAAAGATGGCAAATCCACCAAATAAATGGGGAAGAGCAGAGAGGTCAAAACACAGCCCTGTCTTAGACCATTATGAATCATTAATTTTGGATTCAGTGCCCCAGCAGTATCCTTAATAATGACTTGGGGCCCAGTTATACCTATGCAATTCCTAGATGACATCCAGTAGCCCCTCTGATATATCATGTTTCCTTAAAGTCTCCCAGAGGCAACTCCTGTCCACCAGGTCAAAGGCCACATAGAAGTAGACAAAGCAGCAGCACAACTTTCTTTGCTGCTCCATCGACTTCCACGCCACTGCCCACCAGACTGGACGGTCCACTATTTGTGTTTTGCGCGGAAGCGCTGAAAAAGAGCTCTTGTGATACAAATCTCATACGCATATCGGTCCGGAACAATCGAATTCCCATGCTCGAAGGGGCTTAAAGAACTACTTCTTCGTAAGGATCATTTAATGGAATGATCACCAACCCAGATTTGGAACAATAACAATTAGAGAATCGAATATTTATACAAAAAACTTCATTTATCTGAATTAGGGGAGTGACTGATCGCCTTGATCTGGTCAGGTATCAATATTTTACACACAAGATCTGAGCACCTCCTCAGCTTGAAAATCTTTACGACAACAGAATCACTTTCCGAAATGACATGACTAATAAGGTCTGAGAACTAATCAGCCTGAAAATCCCTACGATAATAGACTGATGTTTTTCGTAATGACATGACAAATAAGCCTTGATAAAATGAAGTCAAGTAACGAAACACGTGTCGGCTGCCAGCTTCAGTTCTCCGCGACCAAAGTGAAGAATCTTGAAAAACATTGATGTCCTTGAATATTTACATGACATATGATGTTTTGTCAACAAGAACTTTATTGAGAATATTTCCACCGGACAATAAAATATTAAAGCTGGAAGACAATATAATGATCTGATGTTCTCTTTTTCCTATTGTTCATATCCATATATATATTTGAAATAATTGGAAATCATTGTAAAGTCAGGACACCTTAATTGGGTCAGGATTGAAAAAACTTCCCCCAAAAAACATACGTTGAATATAAAATATCTGAGTGCCGAGGTACATCCAGTCTTAAAAGAATTTTGAAAACGAGCTCTTCAGGAGTTTTCGTTGAGCCAACATCCATAGTAGTGGGATGTTATTGTTACCTTGAGGGGCACCATAACTGCTAAACATAAATTATTTAAAAACAACTATGAAAATGTAAAACTCTTTGTAGAATTAGAAGTGCGATTGTCAAAACCATCACTACCTTCGCTGTGATATTGTGCCACTGCCCATAGGGCAAAGCAATGGTCCACCATAGAGTGTCCTTCCTTAAAACACACTTTTTCCACCGGCACAATATCCAGCTGTTCTACCCAGGCCTTCAGGCTGCCTAAGATTATCTTAGCGAACACCTTTTCCCCAATGTCCAATAAATTAATTAATCAATAATTCTTTGGGGCTTTCCTATGTCCCTTCTTGTGGATAGGTCGAATTACTGCCCCCCTCCACTTCTCGGGGATTTGGCTGGAAGCCAGTATGGCCAGAAACATATAGGATAGAAATTCTGCCCACCAGTTTGACTGGAATGTAATTATAATAGCTTTGTAATAGTATCTTTGACTTTCTCTACTGTGAAAAGAGATTTTAGGTTGTCCACTCCCCCTCTCAAGTGATCGATATTATTTTCAGTAGCCACTACGCTTTTCCCATATAATTCAACTAGATAACTTTCCCATGCATAGCCCCCGGGGACCTACTGGATGCTTCCTGAATCAATTTCCAGAATTTGCGTACATTTTTTGCTTCGATTGTTTCAAGCAAGTTAGCCAAGCATTTCTGTCTAAAAACCCTTTTTTGATTCCACTGCCTGGCTTAACCCCTCCCATGCTCATGTCGAACTCAGCTCGTCATGAGCCACAATGCTCGTGTGCTCATGATGAGCTGAGCTCGTCATAACAGTTCCAGTGCTCGCACACGGGCTAATTTCCCCGCTGTGCTGAACGTTCCACACAAACGGGTGTGGCCGTGACGAGCTCAGCTCGTCATGAACACACGAGCACCATGGCTCATGACCAGCTGAGCTAGTCATGAGCACCGGGGCGCTGTGGGTGCCACCCCACCCCCAGCACAGCGGCGGAATTACCACCGCGGCCAAGGGGTTAAAAAACTGAATTTTGTATTTCCATCATGGAGGATGACATTCAGCAGCTCAAGGCCCAAGTTACCCGGCTACAGTCTCACACCTAGGAGCTGCACCAGTGGGCTGAAGATGCAGGAAACAGGTGCCGTCGCAACAACCTTCGTCTGGTCGGATTTGCAGAGGGTGTGGAGCAGGGCAGGACTGTGGACTTTGTGGAGCGCCGGCTGTGCTCGCGGATGCCTGAGGGCTCCCTCTTTCCATCGTTTGCGATCGAACAGGCTCATTGCTCGCTTGCTCCTCGACCCCAACCAGGAGTACACTCCAGGGCGATCATCATGCGAATCCTCAACTTTAAAGACTGAGACTCTACACTGGCCGAAGCCCGCAAGCAACAACATATTATTTATTTATTTAGAAGCTTATAGAGCGCACAGCTATCCCCAACGGGGGGGTCCCAGCACTTTGACAGGCGAGGGATGGGAGTAAACTGACTGGTTTAGGCGTTCGTGAAGAGCCAAGTCTTAAGGTCACAGCAGAAGATAGGTTCAGAACTGGTCAGTTGGAGTTGCTGAGACAAGCTGTTCCAAGTTTTGGCAGGGAACGCAGCAAAAGCTCTGCTGCCCATTCTAGCGCATTGAAAGCGGGGAGTAATGAGGATGCGCAGGTGGTTGGATCTAAGAGCATGGTTAGACTGAGAATGTTTAGGCCGAGCTCTCAGGTAGGCCGGGCCTATACTCTATAGTGATCTAAAGACCAGAACCATTGCTTTGAATTGGATGCGTTTGGCCACTGGGAGCCAGTGAAGCTTCTTTAGGTACAGAGGGATCGAGTGGCGATAGGGAATATTGTAAATCAGCCTAGCAGCCACATTTTGGACAGTCTGTACGCATCTGATCAGGTACGCAGGAGCCCCTGCATACAGACTGGTTGCATAGTCCAGATGTGAGGTGATCAGAGCGAGAACAACGGTTCTGCAAGAGTCCTTTGAAAAGAACGGGAATTTTTTGGGGATCATGTGGAGTTTTCCGAAGCAGGCTGCAGAAACTTGATCGATTTGATTTTTACAATTCGTTATTGAACCTAAAGCCCAGGTTCTTGGCAGACGTCACAGGTTCCGGGGGGGGGATTCATTTTTTTCTGATGGCTACCTGAGGGGAGGAGGGGAGGGCTAGTTTGATTGAAGGATAGCACCTCCGTTTTAAGCTTGAGCGTGTTAAGGGCCATCCAGGAGGAGATGTTGAGCAAGAAACGTCTAATATTGGAGAAGGTAGCTTCGGAGTGGTCCCTGAAAGAGAACACTAATTGGGTGTCATCAGCATAGGAGTTTACTCTGACTCCGCAGGATTCTACTACAGTGGCCAAAGGGGATAAGTAAACATTAAATAGTAGAGGGCTAAATGCGGAGCCCTGAGGAACGCCACAGTTCAGAGGTTTAGCCCCAGAAATAAAAGGCTGAAGGAGGACCTGTTGAGTGCAGGTATTTAAAAATGACCTGATCCAGGCTAGGGGTGCCCTGGATCCCAAAGCTTAGTAGTCTCTCAATTAAAATATCATGAAAGACGATATCAAATCCCACGGACAAGTCGAGGAGCACTAACATTGCCGTATCGCCTACATCCACACATTCACAGATATTTTCCGACACCTTCAGCAGAGCAGTCTCAGTGATGTTGCGGGATCGGAACCCGGATGGAGAGTTGTGTAAAAGATGGTCAGCTTCGAGATAGGCGGCTACTTGTTCCTGGGCTATTTTTTTGAGGATTTAGCCAGTTTAGGTAGGAGGGTGATGGAGTGATAGTTTATAAAAAAACGAGGGGTCAGCATCAAGTTTTTTTAAGATGGGTATACGCATGGCCTGTTTCCAGGCAGAGGGGTAGATTCCAGACTGCAAGGAGGAGTTCCATAGGGTTTTTAGGGCGGAGATGATGAGGGGGGTGACTGAGCTAAAAAGAGAAGACGGGCAGAGGTCCTTAGGGGAACCGGATTTATTATTATTATTATTAAATTTAGTTTATAAGGCGCTCAGCTACCCTGAGGTTTGCCGGCGCCCGGGACACATAGCAGATTGAAAAGAACAGCACTTAAAGGTTGAATAGCAAGTCTTAAGGCCTTTGCGGAAGCTTTTGTGGCTCACTTCGTGACGAAGTAAGGAAGGTAGAGAGTTCCACAACATAGGAGCCAAATACGAGAATGAGCGACCACCCATTTGTGCAAGTTTAAATCTGGGCACTAGGAAGTTAGCTTGAGATGAGGAGCGAAGAAGACGGGTGGGAAGATATGTTTGGACTAAGGCGAGTAGGTAGTGGGGTGCCGTACCTAATTTAATCTTATGCATGTAACATAAGGCCTTACATTTCGTTCGATGCTCAATCTTAAGCCAATGAAGGTCACGTAAAGTGCCTGAGATGGGGGATGTTTTGGGTACATGTTGAAGTAATTTGGCTGCAGAATTATGTACTACCTGCAACTTAAATACTAACTCCCTATTTGCTCCTAGATATAGGATGTTGCCGTAATCCAGCCTTGACATAATCAAGGCCTGGATAACCATTCTTTGGGTGGGTTCAGGCAGCATCCATAGTATCTTGCGGAGCCATTTGAGAATAGTGAAACAAATAGATATGGTCTAAGCTACTTGCTGTTTCATAGTAAGCTGATCATCAATCACTATGCCCAAATTACGTGCAGTCTGCACAGGTTTAGGAAGTTATCCCATTTCTGGTGGCCAGTGGTGCAGGCCCCAGAGATCTTTATCTTTTACCATGATCAAAACTTCCGTCTTTCCTCCATTGAGATTCAACCAGTTAGTGTTCATCCCACTGGCGATTTTATGCAGCCCTTCCTGAAGGGATGAAACTTTGGAGTTTTTATTGGCGGATAGTGAAAAGAGAAGCTGGGTGTCATCTGCATAAGAGAAGATTGACAACCCAGCCTCTTCCACAATGGTGTCTAAAGGGCTGACGTAAAGATTAAAGAGCATAGGACTAAGTATCGAGCCCTGTGGTACTCCATAAGAAGTTGCATAGGACCTGGAGCACGCTGAAGGGGAAAAGACCTGGAACGTCCTGTCAGTCAGGACGTTTTTGATCCTTTCTAGAGCTGGACCAACAATTCCCAGGGACTGGAGCGCTTTCAAAAAGGTACGATGAGACACCGTATCAAAGGGGGCACTTAGATCTAATAGGATAAGTTCCACTGTTTCCCCTTTATCCAGATGCTGGCGTATTGTTTACAGGAGATCCCTTTTTGAAGAGCAAGCTCGGAGGGGATAGGTGTGAAGGAAGTGAATGAGTGGTGATTAGTAGCCCCAGTGGTTTGTTCTGGGTGTTTCTGGGTGGGGCCGAAAGTGAAATAGATGTCCAGAATTTTGTCAAAGAAAATGTCTGAAAGGCCATCGCAGAGGTCCTGAGTAGGGGGGATACTACTAGACAGGACGGCAGGTTTAGTAACATTTTTTTTAATTTTAAAGAGGGATTTGGAAGAATTACTGGCAGAGTTTATCCTCTTGACATAGTAATCTTTCATTTCAGCATGCTTTAGTCTGTGAAAGTTCTCAATTGCGGCAAATTCAGCATGAGAATTGGACAATCATGATTTTTCCTGATTACACCGCGAGGTCCAGGGTCAGCACAGCTCATTCGGAGAGGTTAAGCAGAAACTGCGTTCCCTCAACATACAATACAGGCTCCTCTTCCCGGCCCGCCTGAGAGTGGTGTTTCAGGACAGAACTCTCTTCTTCGATAAGCCATCTGAGGCCTGGGCATGGGCGACGGAGGAGCGCCTACTACGACTCAGCACCCTGAATCCGTCTGCCTTAAACAGTGCCGGGGTGGCCAGTGTGACATGCCAGTTCTCCGACCAAAACGCAATTCCTCGAATAGGTGCAGGGGCAAGAGACGCACAAATTCAGACTCTCTGCTGGGCCCTTCTTGGCTGCTTGCTTCCGAGTCACGCACCTGGGCCTCCTCTGCTCGGCGGCATCCTGGCTCCTTGGGTCGCTCAGACCCAGGGACTGCATCGCCTCCTCCATCGCTGCTGGATCTCCCTGATGCGGACCTTTCTCGCAGCCCAATGCTTGTGCTCAGCCCTGCTTGAGAAAAACACACAAGACGATGATCGGAATGTTGCACATTGGCAAAACAACTGCCAAGTCATGTCTTCCCTGGGCCGTAATCAAGCATCCTAGGACCCATTTCTAGCTATCAGCCGTCATCAGCCAGGATAGCTTGACTCCAGTGGCGTAGTGAGCATGGGACCCACGTCAGGGTATACCCTTCCCACATAGGGCGAACAGAAAAACACACAAGGTGATGGACAGAATCTTGCACATTTGCAAAACATTCACTCTCAGTCACAGATCTGGGTTTAAACCATTGTTATTTTGCTCACCACGCCACCCCAGTTTAGACATGGCCATATGCAAATCAGTCTTGACCCTGTGCCTCATGGGAACAGTCCAGCCTGAACTGCCAAGCCCTGCTTGAGGTCACCTGCTCCCCAGGATGGCTACTGAATCCATTTGAGAGTGTGCACTTCGACTAGTTACCAATTTTAAATCCTGATGGACACAGATATGAACATCCTACCACGAGGAGGGGTCCTCCACGATTCCCCGTTCCCAAGTGTTTTAGTTTGGTTCTTTCTTATTCATCCACTGTTTGGGTGACAGATGCTTCCGTTCCTGAAGTATGGGAGGGGTAGGCGGTTTAGGGGGAAGGGGCTGAGGCGCCAGTTTGAATTGTTTGTTTTTATTGTTTATTGCACCAAATTTTCCTTTCCACATCAAGACTAGCACACATCACCCAACACTATGGCAACATGTCCATTGCCTACTATAGCAGCCTTCCTTCGGCCGCCTCTGCCACCCCTGCTGGCTGCCCGGTCCCTTGCCCACCTTCCTCCTACCTGACGGTCATGCAGGAGTGGTTCCGCTTCATATAATGTCCTGGAATGTTAACGGCCTCCTAGATAAGGTCAAGCGCGCAGCAGTCCTGCGATATGCCCAGTGTCACACCACAGACATAGTTCTGCTTCAAGAGACCCACCGGATGGGCAACCACTTCCCCTTCCTGCCGCAATACAGCTTTGGAGGAGTCTCGCACTCTGGCTTCAATAGGGGATCACAGGCGTGGCCAACCTGCTGTGCCGCAGTCTTCCACTAGTGACGCGCAGAGTGACGCATGACCCTCTGGGCTCCTTTGTCCTACTAGAGGGGACCCTCGTAGATCAGCTTTGAACATGCTTGCTTTTTATTCTCCTCCCTCCCTGCTGACCTCTACACTTGAACAAGTCACCTCCCTCGTTGCTACCTTGCCCTTGGGTATGACTGTTAATGAGGGTGACTTTAACGCAGTTATGAACCCCGGCCTTGACACGACCTCACCCCCTTCCACTATAAGAATTGCCTAAATGGGCCTCCTATCGACCTAGGCTACCAACTTAGGTCTCTGAGATGCCTGGAGACTCTGGCACCCAATGACCCAACATTATACCCACTCCTTGGCTTCCCTCCACACTCATGCATCAATAGATTATGTCTTCTTGCCGGCCCAAGACTGTCGGGCAATCCAGACCATCACCATTCTCCCCAGGGGCCTATCAGAACACTCCCCTGTGGTACTACTATTAGGCCCCCTCCCTCCATCCTCACATCGGATTTGGTGACTCAACACCTGGTTCCTCCAGGACGAGGGATTAAGGGAGTAGGTGGGAGCTGAGCTTCGTCTCTATTTCACCAAAAATCAAGGATCGGTGTCCTCCTTTCATACCCTACGGGAGGTTACCATTCAAGGCTTTGCCAAAGGCTACTTAAACTTAACCGTGCGGTGCATGACTCCCGACTCACACTTCTAGAGACGCAGGCCACCCAGCGCGAAACCATGCCCCGAAAGGTAGAACTTAGTCTCAGGACAGGAGACTTGCATTTCTGAGGCATGAGATCAGACAGACCTCCCCGGAGGCTGCCAAGCTGCTCTGGAGATCTACCGTGGCCAGAGTATACAGATGGGGAGACAAAAATGTGAAGCTCCTCCAATGCCTGGCCACCTACCCTATGTCCAACCATATCATCCCGGAGGAGATTTATATGAGTGGGGAAGCCCATCACGCCCCGGCGGCAGTGGCCCAAAGCTTTGCCACCTACTACATCACTCTCTACTCGGCTCGGGCACCTAGTCTTTCACTCCTGGAGCTCCTCCGCCGTGATAGGTTCCCCCTCCCATGCGGTAGTGAGTCGAAGGCCGAGGCGCTTGACCTTCTTATCTCCCCTGAGGAGGTTCATGATGCGCACAGCGGCAGGTAAGACACCCAGACCGGACGGATTCACTCAAGATTTCTATGCGTCCTACCGGGACACCCTGGTACCACCTCTCCTGTTAATGTACAGAAGAGCAGGTGAACTATGGCTCCTTCTGTCCAGAGATGGACCTGGCCACAATTGTGGTGATCCCTAAGTCTCAGCCCCCCTCGAACTTTTGCTCCGACTTCCGCCCCATTTCTCTAATTAACTCAGAGCTTAAATGTTTTGCCTCCTTCTTGGCCAACCATATTAGTCCACATCAGGCTAAGCTGGTCCACCTGGACCAGTGTGGTTTTATGCCCTTTAGAGGGACCAGGCACTGCCTCAGATGCCTCCACCTTGCCGTAGCAAATCGGAACCTCCTGACCCCCTACTTATCTCTCCTTCTTATGGACTTTGAGAAGGCATTCGATTCGGTGGACTGGAGTTACTTGGAGGCAGGCAGTGTTGGAGGAAATGGGCTTTGGGATCCAGTTTTGCACTCTGGTTAAGATGTTGTACTGCCACCCTCGGGCCCACGTTCTAGTAAATGGAGCTCTGTCCCGTCCCTTTCCTATCAGAAGAGACACAAGACAGGGGTGCCCCCTCTCGCTGCTTCTTTTTCTGTTGGTCATGGAAACCTTTGCTTGTCTTGTCCGCATCGACCGGTCTCTCATGTGGTGGAGTTGGCCCGGTTTTGCAGAGGACAAGTTTGCACTCTATGCGGATGACCCTGCTTGGTCTGGGCCCGATGCCTCCGGGCCTTGGCTCTCTTGGTGCACATCTCTGGCCTTTGGGTGAACCTGGCCAAGTCCATACTGGTCCCCCTCTATCTCTCACGGGAGTGCTTTTATTGGCAGTCAACAATACCTCTTCGGCGGCAGTCCTTCAAGTACTTGAGGATCTGAGTGACCCTTCTTCCCAACCTTGCTTGGTCACTTAACATTACCCCGTTGGTTAGGGAGTTCCGTACCCAACCTCCTCGAATGGCAAAAGCTGTTGCCAAACCCCCTTGGTAGGATAGCCTTGTTTAAAATGATGATTTTACCCAGATTCCTCTACCTACTCCAGAATGTGCCCCTCTCCTTACCCAGATGCTGGGTTTGAGAGATAGACAGCTTGGCCATTAAGTTTTTATGGGGAGGGCGGAGGCCCAGGCTGACCCTGGTCCAATGCTATATCCCACCCTTTGACGGTGGTCTCGGGATGACGATTCTGTATCATTATTATCTAGCGACTCAACTCCTTATCCTGCATGATTGGTTTAATCGCGGCTGCTCCGACCAAGCATATCGTCAGGAGTTACACACCCTGAGTCTGTCCAATATTCAAGGGATGCTATACGGGAACACCATCTCCCAAGCTCTTCCGGAGGTCACACATGAATTATTCTTGGCCTGGCGGGCCTCTCTGCGCCACACACACTGGTCAGGTAAACTGACTGTATACACCCCTGTGGTGTTGGACCAGACTCCGAGAGGTTGCTAATCTTTCAGGATTCTGACCATGGGATCTCATTGTAATCTCCCTGATAGGCAACATCTGGAGTGGAACTCACCTACGCACCTTCTAGGACTTGCAGGCCTGATACTCCCTTCACTCACCTCAGTTCTTTCGCTATCTTCAACTACGTCATGCCCTTAGCTCCCATATTTTGGAGGGTACCTCCTCACCTGAATACAGCCCACAGGAAGCCCAGGTCATGACAGGTTATCTGGGGAAGGGGGGAATCTCCTGTATATATCGATCCCTTACAAACAACATCCCTAATTCCCTATCTCAACTCCGGGCTAGATGGGAGGTTGGCTTGGGGCCCTAGAGGACGCTGACTGGAGAGACGCATTGATGGCCCCCAAAACAATTACAGTCTAAGCGAGGCTTCGCTTAGTCCAAGTATATTATCTTCACACTGCTTACCTCACGCCACTGTGCCTCCATCACGTGGGGGTCCGGTCTTATGCTTCCTGCCCTCGCTGCTCTCACCATCAGGCAGATTTCTTTTACATGGTATGGCTCTGTTCTGTGATCACGATGTATTGGGAATCAGTAACTGGGGAACTTGCTGAGGTCTTGGGCTGGGAGGTCCCTCTCACTCCACTGAATGTGCTCCTGGACATCTCCAAGGGGTTGGATGGTACCAAGGCTGAGAAACACTTCCTCAACACTGCCTTGATGGTGGCCAAGAGGGACATAGCGGCTCATTGGTTGAACTCAGACCCACCTATTATGGCGCTCGCATACAGGAATGGCCCCTATATGCAGCAAGAGGGTGCCCACAAACATTTAGTTGAATGTGGGGCAAATGGGTGGGGGTGGGGGTGGCGGTGGACTAAAAGGAGAGGTTTTTTATTGTGCGAATATGGACTGGAGCTGGACTGGAGCTACTTTCTTTATGATTGTCAGCTTTACATGCGGATGTGATGTGTTTCTGTCTATATGTTGTCTTACATACAGTGACCTTGATTGGTGGTGTTTTTTGTTGTTGTGATAAAATGAATAAAAATGCTTATGAAAAAAAGCCAGTGAAGGAGCCCCTGGCAGTTTCAAATCCAAAAACACAGGGGAATGATCTGAAAGTGTGCATACGGTGAGAATCCTGTGTCTCCAACGAGGTCCCACAGCATAGTCTCAATAAAGTCCTCCATTTTAGTAATATCAGTGGAATCTGGGAGGGTTGTGATTCTAAGATTATTACGGCGGGGGCGCGCTTCAAAGCACTCATTCTTGGCCCAGATAAACTCCAATACCTCATCCTGTGACATCAACCAGTAGTCTAAATGTTACGAGGTACAATGTGCAGCTTTTATACATGTTCCTGCCCTGAGTGCTGTATTTCTGGACTGCCAAATGTCATATAACTTAAAGTTCATCATGAGTAGGCCCAGTTGGGCAGCCGCTCATGAATGAGGTCATATGGTGTCGCTGTCCACCCTCGGGTGGAGTATAACATTAAAGTCGGCTTCCCATAAGCTCGCCCCCAGCCCTAGTATTTCAGCCTGTCATCAGACCTCTGCGAAAAATTGGGGGTTGTCTATGTTTGGGCCATAGACAGCAATTATTTTCATATGGTGTCCTTGCATCTTTCCAGTTAGAATCAAATATATGCCCTGTATGTCAAGCTTGATCCAATGTGTCCACCATGCCAATCCGTTTCTGATAAGTATCGCTACCCCCAGCTGTAGTTTGAGTATAGATAGGCATATTTCTCACCCAGCTAGTTGGACATAAGCTTCGATGCTGAGCTCTCAGTGAGATGCAGTTTCTGGAACAAACACAAACATATATCTATGGAGTGCCGGTGGTTATAAGGAAATACTTGACGGACCTTACGGTGTTCATTTAGCTCCCGGATATTTCAGGTGAGTAATTTACCACTATGCATTAGTACATGATAATGAGCTATAATATTAGTGACCTGTAGCTTCCCGCACATGAGAGGCATGGCAGAATGATTTTATACCTGCACCTGCCAATGCTGAAACATTCAACAACCCCCACCCACAACAGTTACCCAACTTGATTGTGCACCAACCCCTCCCATTCCACCAAAAAACTGAATTTGGATACACTACTCAAGGAGACTCATCCTGTGGAACAGACCGGATCTGAATGAGCAACCCCTACCAGGGTAGCTTGGATCAACATTATCAAAAAAGACTGATAATAATTCAGTGTTGGCATTTGTTTGTGGAGGCAGCCAACTAGCGATGAGCAAAAAAAAAAGAAAAAACAGCATGGAAACCCAATAGATTTATGGCAACAAAGTCAGTAAAGAAGTGCTGTTTGCCCTCCCAGGTCACCATCAGGTGGTCTGTGTAAGTCATTGGGTAGGAGATCCCTGCCCTTTGGAGTATCTTCTAGGTCGGGGTGAACTTGTGCCGTGCAGTTAAATCAGGATAAAAAAAAAAAAGGCATTGCCCTGGTACTGAACCGTGCCCGCTCCCGATCCATGCACATCACCACATCCCTGGCACTGTAGTTCAGCAGATGTGCTACTATTGGCCTGGCAGGGTCAAACGGGGGCCTGGGCCCCAGTGACCCATGTGCATGCTCCACAGCAAACATGGCTCACAGTTCATCTCCAAAGAAGTTCCGCAGCATGGTCTCAATAAAGTCGTCCATTTTAGTAATATTAGTGGAATCTGGGAGGTTTGTGATTCTAAGATTATTACTGCTGGAGCGTGCTTCAAAGTCCTCATTCTTGTCCCTGATAACCTCCAATACCTTGTCCATTTTTACCAATTGCTTCCTTACCTGAGCCTGTGCATCATCCGTATCGGATACATGTTGCTCCAGGTGGTCAATGCAGTCATCATGTTTATCTATTCTTTATTTGACCTTCTCCAAGCGGTTAGTAAGCAGATCCAACTTTGTGACAATATTCTTGAGACTGTAGGGGACCTCAAGAAGAATCTCCTTAATGTCTACATCTTGTTGTAACTGGCCATCAGTGCGCTCAGGGGATGTTTCAGAGTGCGTGCTGGGCTCTCTCTGCCTGGTGCTACGCCTCCTATTGAATTGTAGTTTAGTTTGTTTGCTGTTGTTTTTCTCATAATGAGTAGATCTTCCGTGGTGCCCATGGCTCCAACAGTATTAGAGGTGAGTACGTTGGTTGGTATCAACTTTCCGCCCCAGATAAGGGGTCCCAGTGTCTTTGTACTTCCCTGGTACAGCCTGGCCCCTGCTAGTGGCCTGCTGTCCACAAGGCTGAGGGTGCCGCACCCATTTGCAGGTACCAGCAGCTTAGTCCCACCTACACCCCACACATATCTGGAACAACCAGCCAGTCATTCCGGGCCAAAGGACTTCAGGGGGTCCTCCAGCAAGAAGTGTCAGTGCCACTCTGCCGGCCCGGCGTATAAGCTGGGGGAGGCCAGCTTCCTAGAGTTATCAAGTGAACTCCAGCTCCGAATTTACAGGCAGCAACAAGAGTTTATAGAGTTAGACTGACTAGGAAGCCCAGCAGGGTGGAGGGAGGGCCCTTGCAAGAAGGACAGACCATGTGAGGGAGGGCCCCGGCAAGAAGGACTGACCATCGGGGCACTTCCTCCCTCCTCCACACTCCACAGTGTATTCTTGTGTGTTTTGCTATTCTCAAGGGGGCCCTCAGGGTGTAAGTATCAATATGCTCCGGCAGGCACAGACCACCACCAAAAGATAGTGCCTATGGGATGGCCATGCAGCCCAGTGGCAGTTGTGGCTAAGTACAAATCACATCCCAGAACTAAGAATGAAAGTCTGTTGGAGCAGTTGGCCCCCGTGGAGCAGCCGATACGTACCTTCTCTTACACCCGCAGCTGCAGCCCTCAAGCAGCGGGTGTGCAGTATCACAGGGCCCCCCTCCTTCCTACAAGTAGGCACTTAGCAGGGCTCTAGGGCTGGGCCCGAGATACAGCTCTGCTCTCAGGCTGGCCGGGGGGGCAGGGGAGAATCCATCTGCATTGCTCAACCTCACCCACCACTGGCAGGGGTCTCCCTCGGGCCTTGATGCGCTCCACGTCCAGAGCGAAGACGAAGCAGCCCACCGGCGGGGCCCAGAGCAGCCTTCCTCCTCCCCACGGAGGCTGCCAGATGCAACAGAGTCAACACGCCCTCCCATTTACTGCAGCCCACTTTTCCAACACTGCCCACAGGCCAGACCATGTGGTCACTTCGGAGAAGCTTGGTCTCTAGTAACCTGAAATGTTTAAGTACATTGTTGTACAGAAAGAAGTGTGAATCCTTTGAAAGCTTCTTGTGTAATAGTAGCACATTATTGATAACAATATTTGAAAAAGGAGCAGAGGGTCATTATTTGCATGTTAGCAAGTCAGTTGAGCAAGTTCTTTGGTGAGTAGATTTATGAAAGGGAATGAGATTGTGGAGACCACTAAAAGCAAGATATAGTTATGTCTAGGTTGCCAGGTAATAGATTTGTAAGTTTAAGACAGTCGAGATTTAAGTTAGTGCCTTTGTTATGTTTTATTTAATTCAGATGCGTTTCAGATGTTTGTGATTTGGAGCTAGGCAGTATGTATTACAATCCAGATGGAGTGTTGCTTGAAGTGTACAGGAAAATAGAAGGATGAGGGGTATGCTTTTGCTCGTTTTAAGGATTAGTCAGGGTTGTGTCTTGTAAAATATATGCAAGACTGTAAGAAGAATATTTTGGAACGTGGGGCACAATGGCTGGTTCTAAGGGCCATGGATTATAAGGTTTTTGTCTTTAGGAGCCAAATTAGAAGAGATAATTGAGAGAGGCGGATTGGTTGAATTCAGGAGTTCTTGCAAATATTTACTAAAGACAAGTAAAACATGTTGCAGGGACAATTTTGAGGGCTTTGAACATGCATAATGCTCACCTCTGGTCTTGCCATAAAACAGCAATTTGCTAAGATTTAGTGATAGGAGAATATAGATTTTATTACAGACATAGTGGCTACCATGATCCCACTGTCCTCTTCTATATTGGGTGATATAAATCAAGCAAGTTAAAACATTTCCAGAGTGCTAACATACACTAAAAGAGTATTTCCTTTCAATTATTAGTTTATTGTTCTTTTATGTTCTCAGAAGGATGATTAGACAAATTCAGAAAGAAGAAAAAGTTTAGGAACACTAAATAATACCAACTGTATATTTTGCATACACACACATTTCAGTGATATTCCAACCAGTTTACTTTTAATTCCACTGGAAAATTCTTTTTACATTTTTTAATGCTTCGATAAATGACATCAAGACTCACAGTGTTCTTGCTCTAAACTCGTATTTCTTAGTATTCTCACCACCTGTGTGCTTTGTACGACTAAAGTGTTCATTTCCAGTTTGACATTTTATGTTGAATAACTCATATAACTAAGCAAGTCATAGACATATTTTTGGGGTTGCCAGTGGTTGCAGCCACCCCCTTTGCTTTCCCCTTGCTCCTTGTTGGACAGGTCTCGTGGCAGGCCCGACCCCTCCCCGCATGGCGGGTCGCGGACCACTGCTACCCCTGTTCCCCGGACAAGAACCACACCTGCAACCCGCCGGGTCAACCCCCAGCTCTTCCCCGACGGAACACCGGCTCATAATCATAACATTCTCGGCTGGCCCAGGTCCCTTCCCGAACCACCGTCTCCGGCCCAGCCGCCATCCTGGACCCTCCACGACCAGGCCTCGTGGCCTAGGGTCAACCTCAGCCTCAGGCCCAGCCAAGCCTCGACATCGAGGCACCACCATCCACCCAGGGGGTAAAGAGACCACTTGGTGAGTCAATGGAAGACGGAGTGTCGATGGCTCCCCTCCGCCAGGTTTCGATCACCCCCGGCCTCCCTGAGCGCTGGCTCCACCCCCCTGCTGGGTGTCTGGACTCCCTCATCCCGGACCTCCCGACCTCCAAGTGCGAGGGTCCGGACATCAAAGGGTGCCAGACCTATAACTGGGGAAGCTCCAGAGCAGGAAGGCAGTTGTATCCTGGAGTCGAGAGACACCGAGACGAACTCATCCTTGGAGGCCTGCTGGCGCTGCCGCCGCTCATCCTTTTCGTGAACCATCTTGAAGGCCTGCTGGCGTTGCCGCGGCTCCTCTTCGTGAACTATCTTTGTAGGCCTGCTGGCGCTGCCGCGGCTCATCCTCTTCGTGAACCATCTTGAAGGCCTGCTGGCGCTGCCGCGGCTCATCCTCTTCGTGAACCATCTTAAAGGCCTGCTGGCGCTGACGCGGCTCATCCCCTTCGTAAACCATCTTGAAGGCCTGCTGGCGCTGCCGCGGCTCGTCCTCTTCGTGAACCATCTGGAAGGCCTGCTGGCGCTGCCGCAGCCCCTACTTGCAAACCCTCCAGCTCGAGGATTGTGAGCTCCACACTCGCTACCCCTGTACCGAACCGGTACTGAGACTGTCCCGCTACCCCCTTCCCTAAAGAGACTAGAATTGACGGGATCCTCGTATCCTGGTCCTGCTGTATCGTCAAGCTACCTTGCCTAAGAATACCTATAAAAGTGTACAGACCTTATCTTTGTGTGGTGTCTATCTGTGGGAGGGAAGTTGCTCGTCCGTACGATTGAAGGAGAGGGCCCTCACCAGGAGACCTCTCCCCCTTGCTCGGCCGACCCTCCGGGTCCCCGTCTAACATTGGTGGCCAGCGGCGCGATCCGAGCCGACGCATAATCGTACAGAGAGTAACTCGCCCCACGACACTCAGCAGCAATGACGACCAAAGAGAGTGGAACAACCGCAAAATTCCAGATGGAATGACTGGAAGAATACAGCCACAAAGAACTAAAGCAATTCTCCCTAGATTTGGGCATCGCTACCACGGGACTGAGCACCAAAGATGACCTCAAGCACGCCTTGGAGTCTTGGGTGGAGACGGAAGCGTCCCCACCCCGAAATGAAAGCATTGATGCCACAGAAACGATTACCACCCCGTAGAAGAAAGAAGAGCGGGCCTCTCGTCCGAAGAGGCCCAAGAACGGGAGAAAAGCCGACTCCACGAGTTGGAGCTGGCTCGACTCCGCTTAGATGGAGAACTGAAACTGGCAGAACAAAAGATAACCCTCGAACACTTACGGCTCCGGGAAGAGCGAGTAAAGAAAAAGAGCCAGAGGGAGCTGGAAGAAAAGAGACTAGCATACGAGCATGAGCGCAATTTAAAAGAGCTAGAAATTCGATGACAAAACAAAGACCTCGGCGTCCCCGAGAACTAGAGCTCCGCTCCCCCTACGGGCCCCAAGGTCCACATTCCCAAGGACGTCGTCTGAGAATACTACCGGAACGACGATATCCAGCAATGGTTTAAGGCCTACGAGGTGGCCATGATCTCCCACCGAATCCCGCGATGCGACTGGGGAGCCGGGTTATGGGGAAGATTCGTCAACGAAGGAAGAGATTCCCTGCTACAGCTCTCCGACCACGAAATGACATCCTACGAACACATGAAGGCCGCCCTTCTCACTCGCTATGGACTCACGCCCGAAATGTACCGGCAGCGATTTCGAGACTGTAAGAGAATCCCCGGTACTGAAGTAATTCAGGGTTCTCAAGGCCTACACGCTCCAAAGATAACCCACTCACATTCAAGAACTGTTGGCACGGAAGCTGTAAAAGGCAAAGAACAAGTTTATTAAGACCCCATGGGGTGGTGGTACACTCAAACAGCACCCTTCGGTAATGCAAGAGGTATCACACCGAACACCGGTGTGACCCCGTTTATATACAGTTTTGGGGCAATAAAAGATAGGCGGCACAAGTTAGGACACATTTAAGGACATATATGGTCATGTTTTGGAATACTGCCAGCTCATTGGAGGGGGCACAACTCCGCTGGTCAGTTCGATACACATTCCAGAAGGTTTACGGGTCAGTGGGAACTGCGCATGTGCGACTTGACCAGTACTAAAAATAGCTTGTTGCTGGGCAGAAAGGAGTGGTCAGCGGAACGGACAACGGACTAAAGGGCACGTCGGCCACGAGGCCGCTCATGATCTAAGATGGCCGCTGCAACATTCAAAATGGCGTTTTCATATATAGCCAAGTTAAGGAGGACAACGTGTAGGTTCAGCTAATCGCTAACGCGGCCGGCCAATTACAACAGACGACCCTTTTAGCGGTTAGCTGAATCTACCTCATAGTGAACATAGTCAGGATGTTCGTCCTCGATGTCTATTAACATTATTTGTGTTACCTCCTTGTGAAGCATCATTTTGTCATGGGCAAGAGCTCGTCTTGATGGTACACAAGCTGATAAACACATTGAACATAAAGCTGGACCACATTGAATACATAAACATATGGAAAACATTGCTCCCACAAGTATACAGAGAATTGTCAACAGTTTCCAGCCCCAAGTTGCAATCATAGACCAGAACCATCCTGAAAGTGTCCAAGTTCCATTGTCTGGGTGGATTTCAGCAGCTATTTTATGAAGCTTGGAGATAGCATCATACACAGATGGAGAATTGTCCGGGACATATACGCAACAGCTGCTTCCGATAATTCTACATGCCCCCCCACGATCAGCCAAAACAACGTCCAACACCATCCTGTTTTGGAGGGTGACAATTCTGGAAATCTGTAGTTCCTCGGTAATATTCCCAAGAGCAGCGGCAGTGTCATTCGCAACAGCCTCGACAACGCGTGTCAGTCGTCTGATTTTCCGGCTGTTCAATGCAGCCCCCACAAAGGAGAATAGTCCCAGATTAAAATCCACATATTGTTGTAATGCAGTGTCCGTTTGATCAATGTCCTCTAGGGCAACCGTTCGTTTAACCCTGTTCAAAAAGAAATCGTGATATAACGTGTAATCATTGTGGTACATTGGAGGGGCAATGAATACAGGAGGTAGCACAAACGATACATAGCACGTGCCCAACCATCCCACTGGGAGCTGATGGTACCCCTTCGTTCCACAGATAAAGTATGTGTTTCGGGATGCAACAAATGAAATACCATTCGGGCTGTCAAACGTGAGAGTAATGTTACATTCACTCTTCCCCACTGCAATCGTGCCCTTGTTTCTAATACATAAATCGGCTTTGGTAGCAATAACATTTATGACATGAGCACTAGATACATTCACGTTTCGCTGATTGCTATATACGCGTGGGGCAGATACATTGTCAGGCCTGTACTCTTCCCATTCAAAACGTGTGCCCTCAGCCCGGGGAAACCCATCTTTGTCATGTAAACATATTCTATTCAAACGGAAAAGCACCCCTCCTTTAGTTGGCCATCTCAGAGTAAAAAGGAGGGTGTACCAGGCGTTGCATGACCCATTGTGTGAAAACGGAAGTGGAATAAGTGGGGTGCCCCCTCTTTTCTGGTGCCCAGGCAACATTCCACACACCCAACAATTAGAAGTATTGGTCATATTATGCGTGTGGTGAAGAATCTGAATGAAGCTGTTATTCAAATATGTTTGGCGATGGCGCTCTTCATGGAATGGCAATGTAAAATGAAAATGTTCAGACGGTGCCGGGGTAGTCGGCAGCAAATGTTCACGTACAGGCACCACAAGTTCGACTACCCAGGCTATAACAGCTATCACCACAATAGTCAAAACAAAGAGAAAGGCACCCAATATTTTCTTATCACGAGATGCCGTTAATGCCATAGTTCAAGAAAGTTAGTGCAAAGTGGCACAAATTGTTCACAAATTGTCCCAGATACACGCACGTGTATACCTAACAAAAAAGAAAAATGCGGTGCTGAACTCCAAGGTAGCCGTTGTTTTCTTCTCCGGGCCAAGACGGGTGTCGCTACTCTAGCAGAACTGATCCCCCCCCTTGGAATTCCCGGTTTCCGTTTCACAAACCTGGAGCGGTAACCAACCAGTCATTTAAAAAGGACACAAAAATCTTCTTATCGTGGGCGTAGGTTGTAGCGCTCTCTCCCAATCGTAGTTTGGTCCGGGAAGGCTCCCTCCACTTCGGCCGACGTCACAGCTGGGCTCTTTTCTTTCTCCAAAATCTCCTTGTAATCAGTCAACACAGCAGGAGTCACCAGATCCGGAGAGACACGGCGACAATGTGTCGAATGCACCCACCGCTTCCTGTTTGTTACTTGTACTGCGGTGCGGGTCGCCAGGAGGACCTGGTCAGGACCCTTCCACCTGGGCTCCAAACTGCTTGCTCTCTCAAACGAGCGGACCATCACGTGGTCACCAGGACGAAGATCATGGCCTTCTCCAGTAGAGTTGTCAGGGAGCGCTTCTCGAACCTGTTGATGAATAGAGAGCAAATCATTTGTTAATCGTGCCAAATAATCATTCATCATAACACAAGGCACATCATGTATTAATCGCGGCTTGGGCACCCCCCAAATGTTCATAGGGCGGCCAAACACCACCTCATAGGGCGTAAGGCCGGTTCGTGAGTGGGGTACCGATCTAAGAGATAGTAGTGCCAGCGGCAACGCATCTGGCCACTTCAATGATGTAGATGCCACAATTTTGGCCAGCTTAAGCTTCAACGTGGCATTGTACCGCTCGACCAAACCTGCTGACTGAGGGTGGAATACAGCGTGGAATTTTTGCTGAATCCCTAACCCCTTCAGTACATATTCCACAATCTTTCCAACGAAATGGGGCCCATTATCGCTCCACAAAAATTTACAAACTCCAAAGCGAGGAAAAAATTCCTTAAGCAACACCTTAGCTGTTGTCAAAGCTGTATTGTCTTTCGTGGGGTAGGCCTCAACCCATTTGCTAAAAGCACACACCACCACTAAGACGTACTTCAGGTGGTTGCATCGCTCAAGCTGGATGTAGTCCATTTGAAGCACTTCAAATGGTGCTGAAGGTGGAACGAAACCTCCTTTCGGAGTATGGGTCCCCTTTCCAGGATTGTGTTGCAAACACACCAGGCAGGTCTGCACTACTCTCATTGCAGTATTAGCAATCTCGGGATGTTCCCAAACTCGTGTTAAAAGCCGAGTGATTGCAAGAGCTCCGACATGAGCCAGTCCATGTGTCATCTGGACCATCGCCTGTAAATAAGCCGCAGGCAATTTCCACATCTCCATGTCTTTGCTTCTCCAACACCCCTCGTCATCTAGTACCCCATCTGCTGCCCAAGCCGCAACTTCAGATTCTGTGGCTGATTTTTGGATATCCCGTATCTCTGCTCTAGCATCACTCCATCGCTCAGCCTGTGATTGTACCACGTACATGGGGGAGCTAGTTCGGGACATAGCCGTTTGCCTTGCTATACTGTCTGCAAAGGCATTTCCTTGACCCACTCTATCCGTAATCTTTTTATGGGCACTGCACTTTACTATCGCTACTTTCTTAGGGCCAAGCAACGCATTTAGGAGATCACGCACTAGCTCTCTGTGCATAATGTGCTCTCCGTGTGATGTCAGAAACCCCCGTTCTCTCCAAAGAAGCCCGAAGTCGTGGGCCACTCCAAAGGCATACCGGCTGTCCGTGTATATGTTCACACATAATCCGGCACTCAATTCACAGGCTCTTGTTAAGGCTATCAGCTCTGCTGCCTGAGCTGATTTTTGTGGTATCCTAGCTGTTTCTACCACTGTCTTAAGTGTCGTGATCGCATATGCTGCGGAAGTCGTGCCATCTGGCAGCCTTAGGCACGATCCATCAACCCACAGTTCCCCATCCACATCTGGAAGTGGCACATCCTGCAAGTCAACACGACCCTTTGTCTGTTCCTCGGTCAGGAAAACACAGTCATGATGTTTTTCTTCCTGACCCTCCTCGGCCTGATAGGGCAATAAAGTGGCAGGGTTCAAAGTAGCGCATCTTTTCAATGTAATATGTGGCGCCAAGAGTGTCAGCTCGTATCCTGTTAGCCGTGCACTCGTGAGATATTGGGTCTTGGTTTGGTTTAACAGGGCGTCTACTGCGTGAGGAACTAATACCAACAATTTGTGTGATAACACTATTCCCTCACTCTGTCGTATGGCTACTGCAGTTGCTGCTACCGCTCGAAAACACCCTGGCAACCCTCGTGCTACAGGGTCCAAAATTGCAGAGAAATATGCACATGGTCTCTGCTTATCCCCGTGTAATTGCACTAACACTGACAACGCGCACCCATCATTCTCGTGCACGTACAATGTGAAAAGTTTCGTATAGTCTGGTGTACCTAACACGGGTGCGGAGCAAAGGGCCTGCCTCAACTGCTCAAAAGCTTTCTGACATTCGTCTGTCCACTCAAGAGGCATTGGTGTGGCTTTGGACAGTAATGCTAGCAATGGTTTTATGATATGCGAAAAACCCATGATCCATTGCCTACAAAAAGATGTCAACCCTATAAAGGCACGTACATCTCTCTGGGTGCGGGGGACTGGTGTGTCTAAAATTGCTTGAATTCGATCAGATGTTAATGCACGCCCCTCCTTAGACAACAGATGACCAAGGTATGTCACCTGGGGTCTACAGTATTGGAGCTTCTTCATCGAAACCTTGTGATTGTTTTGCGCCAAAAAGGAAAGCAACGCAAGTGTACTCTGTTCACATTGTGCATAGGAGTCAGCGGCAAGCAGAAGGTCATCCACATACTGGATGAGCACTACGCCGGACTGCAATTTAAACAAATCTAGCTGCCTTTTCAAAGCCTGGCTATAGATGCTAGGACTTTCAGTATATCCTTGGGGAACACGGCAAAATCTATACGATTTATTATTGAGCGTAAAACCAAACAGATATCTGCTATCAGGATGAACAGGGATGGAAAAGAACGCATTCTTTAAGTCAATAACGCTAAAGGTGGTGGCTGTCGGTGGGACTAAGGTGAGCAAAGTCGTAATATCAGACACCACCGGATATTGGGGAATGACAATTTTATTAATCTCTCGCAAATCGATAATAAAGCGATAGATCTTGCCATCAGTGTCTCTCTTAAGAATCGGTAGAATAGGGCTGTTACAAACATTATAAGGGACCTTCTCCACCACCCCCACAGAAATCAAATCCTGAACAATATGAATCAGTGCAATTTCACCTTCTCTCGAAATCTTATACTGTGGCACTCGTGGTAGAGGAGCCCCCTCCTTAACAGTAATGTGTATTGGTGGAATGCGCATCTCTCCCACATCCGTATCTGAGGTCGCCCACAACGTGTGCGGCAGGGAAGCCAGAGCGGGGATGTCTAAAATGGCATAAAATCTGTCAGGGTCAGGGCAATCATCAGGGGCAGGGTAATTGTCGTTCAGAATAACCCGCACTCCCTCTGGAGCGCAGCGTATTGTCGCTCGGAAATATTTAAGCAAATCAATCCCCAGGATATTGTCTGGGGTATGGGGTGATAACAAAAATTGACCAAAGCTAAAATATTTGTCAATGCATAGTGCAAGGGGCTTGGACAATGGGCTGGGGGAGGGTGTGCCATCAAACCCTACACACGTAATCATTTCGCCAGACAGGGGAGCCCTCGGAACCAAGTTTTTCGACAGAGCGCTACGAGTAGCTCCTGTGTCGACTAGAAATTGATCAGTAGAACCCAAAATACCCGCTGTTACATATGGACCTTGCTGATCTACCGGCACTTCAACTGATTCCTTACCCCATCCTACGCAATCCTATGCATGCACATAATCCTGGTGCTCCACATTCGCTCCTTCCAAAATCTGATATTGATTCCGTCTATCAAACGTATTTCGTTCGTCCTGGCCACGGCCCCTCTCCTCAATCTGTCTACGATCACCTCCGCTACCCCTCGCTCCAGTATAACCTCCTCTCGACCTTCCACTTCCTCGACCACGCTGACTACGCTGTTCACGAAGTACCGGACAATCTTCGGCCCAATGCCCAAACTCCTTACAATAAGCACACTGATCCTCCGCAATGTCCGTACGACCATACGACGCGTTTCCTCCACCCCGTCTACCTCTCTCATTCCCTCTACCCTGTGTTCCCCGAACCTGCGCCAACATCACCTTCGTTTTCAATTCCTTCGCCTTTTTCTCTACACTTTCTTTAGCCTCCACTTCCTGCCGCTCATAATACTGAGCCATAGTCAATAAAGACGCAGGGGTCGCCGTGGCCCAGGAACTTTCACTCGACTTCAATCGCTTTGCAATCTCTGGAAGGAGATTAGCTACATACTTATCTACAAACAAATGCCGACCCGTATCATCTGTTAAAGATTGACCACTGTAATCATGAAAAGCTTCCTCGAAGCGTGTAAAGAAATCTGAAACCGTTTCATCGGGTTTCTGCTTGCACGATGTTAGCATAGTCCAATCAATCTTTTTGGAGGGAACAAGCGTTTTTAATTTATTCAAGATAGCTGCCGGCAGATCTAGAATCAACTGGCAAGGCTTACAGGCTGGTTCTCTGTCTAAATCTGCGGCATTTATTTCCTTCCACGTCCCCCCCAATACTGTTTCATCATTATTTTTACGAATCTGCCTCCACATATCGGGTGGTAATATCAGCCCAAAAAACAAGTCTATATCCACTAGAGTCATCACACAAGACGATATAGCCCCCTCTACTCCCTCATAAAATGCCGCCGGATTCTTCCGAAGATCAGGTAACGAATTTTTCAATGCCATGACATCTGCTCTATTCCATGGCGTATATACCCAATTATACACAAAATACCCTTTCGCATCCTTGGACAATTTATCATCATCCGTACCTTCCCCTTTTGGCGGAACATACAAAGGTGCGGCTTCCCGCATAGGCATAACATGCAACGCAGAACTCTTATCTGAACCACGGAGAGAACACTCCTTAGCCCGCCCATTATTCTCCGATTCGGACTCCTTTTGCCTCCGTTTCCGTTCCTCCCGCAATTGGGTTGTCTCATCCCGCAGCTTGATCAATTGCTTGAACAGGTCGTCAACATCTGAAAGATCAAAATCACCTTTAGCTAAATTCTCACGATGCACCGACAACACTTTAGGCTCTAACGTATCAGAAAGATCACGATATGCAGTTACAACTTCATCCGCCAGACTGGACAGAAAATACATTAATTCAAGATCCGACCACCCTTTCTTTTCTGTTAACAACTGCTCCTGAGTAACACAATGCTTATTCACTTTACGGGTCCAACTACGTAAATGAGCGGACCTCTCCGCAGTAAACCTGAGAGCCGATACCCCCTTCTTGCTCAACGAATCCCGTCCATCACCCTCGGGATCTGCAGCCGGAGCCGTCGGCGGAACGTACGGAGGCGGTGACCGATCTAACAAAGAAAAATCATCAATTTCATTATTAAGGACAGGATAGAGTGGTCGACGAATAGGAAATTGACCAGTCGTTTGCAAGTTACGTTCCCGTTCCTCCCTTTCTTTCTTCTCCTGAGCCTCCTTTTCCTCAAGCTGTAAAGCCTTATCCCGAGCAGCCTTGCGCTGCTCTTTGTCCGCCAAGGCAACCTCACGCTTCATTCGCTCACGCGCCGCTTTCTCCCACATTCGCACACAGTCAAACATGTTTTGTCTAGACCTACGTTGAAACATACATTGCTCTACAAATTGTATTTTACTCAAATCGTACGACCCGTGTAGAGGCCATTGCAATTCAGAATCGGCCTTGGTGTATTTATGCCATAATTTACTGTACATAATAGGGGGAAGGCCAAACTTTATATACATGTCCCTATTTGGAGTTCCCTCTGGGGGAGCCGGCTGTGATTCCGCTAACCTAATTGAGGTACCCTCACCAAAACAACACATTCCTCGGAGTGTGCTGAAAACAGGCATGTTCAAAAAGTATCACAAAAGCGTGACACCAGACAAAATGGCACTTACAGTTCTCCACACGATTGTGCCGCTCAAAGGAAAAAAACAAAGTTAGAGAAACATCTCTACATGCCTGCCTATGTGAAGTGCACTACACATATAAGTTCAAGATCACAAATTCACAATGTTAGCTAACTCAAATCAAAGATCATAGGACTTTGGCAAGCGTCCGAGGACTACCTTACCGATCACAAAGCACAGATTTTCAGTAAGCGTCCGAAGACTACCTTACCGAACACAAATCGCAGAACTTCAGTAAGCGTCCGAAGACTACCTTACCGGACACAAAGCTTACCCAAATTCCCAAATGTCCAGATTCCAACTGCCAAGGTCTTGTAAGCCAAATCAGCCAAACGGCACTCTCTCGGCGATGCAGACACTTCGGAAACTCAGTCGGAGACCGGCGCCACCTGGAAGGTCAGATCGGAAGGAAAGGAAAAAACACCGTGGCAGCCAAGACTCGGGTCACTCGTGGCAGCGCGCGTCCATGGCGAGTTTCCAAGCCTTCGTCACGACCTCTCCTTCGGGCATCCGAGTCGCCGATGAGTCCCTTCGTGGTCTCCAATTGAAGTAATTCAGGGTTCTCAAGGCCTACACGCTCCAAAGATAACCCACTCACATTCAAGAACTGTTGGCACGGAAGCTGTAAAAGGCAAAGAACAAGTTTATTAAGACCCCATGGGGTGGTGGTACACTCAAACAGCACCCTTCGGTAATGCAAGAGGTATCACACCGAACACCGGTGTGACCCCGTTTATATACAGTTTTGGGGCAATAAAAGATAGGCGGCACAAGTTAGGACACATTTAAGGACATATATGGTCATGTTTTGGAATACTGCCAGCTCATTGGAGGGGGCACAACTCCGCTGGTCAGTTCGATACACATTCCAGAAGGTTTACGGGTCAGTGGGAACTGCGCATGTGCGACTTGACCAGTACTAAAAATAGCTTGTTGCTGGGCAGAAAGGAGTGGTCAGCGGAACGGACAACGGACTAAAGGGCACGTCAGCCACGAGGCCGCTCATGATCTAAGATGGCCGCTGCAACATTCAAAATGGCGTTTTCATATATAGCCAAGTTAAGGAGGACAACGTGTAGGTTCAGCTAATCGCTAACGCGGCCGGCCAATTACAACAGTACCACCTGGGTGGAGTACGTGAACTTTTTTAGCCGAGCCTTCGAGGGATGGATCAAAGGCAGCCAGGTCACCACCTACGAGCAATTATTCGACCTTATTGTGTGGGAGCACCTCTCCAATAATTGTTTCGTTGAGCTAAGGCAGCATCTCCTCGATAGCAAGCTGACCGAACCTCGGAAACTCGCCATCGAAGCAGATCGATGGGAGAGCACGCGGGTCCCTCGGAATTGGCCGGGCAAACAAAACAGAGCCTCCCAAGGGCCCCATCGCCCACGGGGGGGAGGAGGAGGCCAGGGTCGGGCCGGGACACCGTCACGGTGCCCCCCACTAGTAACCCCCCGACCCCGGCCGGAAGAGGAAGCCCTCCGACGCGTCCAGGATTCCGCTCCAACGTTGTCTGCCACAAATGCCAGCGACCCGGCCACTACGCCAATGATCCCAACTGGCCGAGAAACCAGAGTCCAGGGAACCGCCAGATCACCACCGTCGCCCTAGGAGAGGAGCAGGGCGACGAAGAAACCGAAGAGTGCGAACAGCACCAGCCCGAGTGGGAACCTGCCTCCATGTCCCTGGTCTGTCTAGGGGAAAGGGACATGGTCCCGCGGGCCCCCATCGCTGCCAACACGCAGAAATACAGCCAGTGGGTCACCGTCAATGGACGCCGGGGCCAGTGTGACCGCTGCCATCTGGTGACCCCTGATCAAATCCTACCCAATGTACTTTGTCCAGTGCGGTCTGCGGGCAACTCCGAAAGCCTGTGCCAGATGGCCCGCATCCCCTTCGAGTGGGGGGGGTGTCGGGCATGCTAAAAGTGACTGTCCGAGACGATGCCCCCGTGGACTGCCTCCTGGGAAACGACCTCGAGAGCTCCCCCTGGGCAGCCGTTGAGCAAAGAGAGCACCTGGGGATGCTTGGCCTCCCTGAATGGTACTGTGCAACGACCCGATCCATGGCTGCCCGCACCATCCCCCTCACAGAGGAACCAGAGTGGCCCGAACCTCCTCCGCCGATGGTGGCAGAAGAAAGGACACCTGAGCCTGGTCCTCCGGGGCTCAACAACAAGAACCTGACCAACTCCAAGACCTCCCGGAGCTGGCCCAGTGGCCCCAAGAAGGTGGCCCCACTCAGAAACAGTTCCGCCAGGAACAAAGAGCGTGTCCCTCCCTCGAGGGGCTCCGACAACAGGCCATAGCCCAGAGCGCAGGGGATGCCTCAGGGGCCCACTGGATCTATTGGGACAATGGGCTCCTCTACAGTGAGCAAAAGATTGCCGAACTGGGAGCCAGCCGGGTGCTGGTGGTCCCCCTCCGATTCAGAGACTTCCTCTTGAACCTGGCACACAATGTGCCTCTTGCCGGGCACCTGGGGCAGGACAAGACTTACAGCCGCCTGGTGACCCATTTCTACTGGCCGAAAATGCGGAATGATGTAATGATCCACTGCCGGGCCTGCCCCACCTGCCAGGCCAGCGGGAAGAGCGGCCGAAAACTAAAAGTCCCCCTGCAACCCTTTCCCATCGTCACCACTCCCTTTGAGCGGGTGGGAATTGACATTGTGGGGCCCCAGGAGCCCCGGACAGCACAAGGTCACTGGTTTATACTCGTCCTGGTGGACCATGCCACCCGCTATCCCGAAGCCATCCCTCTCCGGACCGTGACAGCGCCCGTGGTGGGCCAAGCCCTGATGGGGATCTTCTCGCGGGTGGGCTTCCCCCGAGAGGTCGTCAGTGATCGGGGCACGAACTTTATCTCCAGGTATATGAAGTCCCTATGGCAACAGTGTGGGGTCACCTACAAATTTACGACCCCCTATCACCCGCAAGGAAACGGACTAGTGGAACAATTCAATCGCACCCTCAAGGGTATGATCATGGGCCTGGAGGAGCCCCTACACCGCCAATGGGACGTGCTACTACCCTGCCTCCTGTTTGCCTACCGGGAGGTCCCCCAGACGTCTCTGGGGTTCAGCCCTTTTGAGCTCCTGTGTGGGCACCCCGTCCGGGGCCTCCTCAGCCTGGTCAAGGAAGGGTGGGAGGTGACCCCCCAGAAAACTCCTCCTGATGTGTACAAGTACCTCTTGACCCTCCGGAACCAGACTCGGCGGTTCAGGGAACTCGCCAAGGCCAACCTCGAAGCCAGCCAAGAAGACATGAAACGTTGGTACGATCAAAATGCCTCATCCATTGAGTTCGACAACAGGTCTGGGTCATGTCCCCGGTCGAACCTTGTGCCCTCCAGGACAAATGGACAGGACCCTTCAAGGTGGTGGAGCGCAAGGGCCCCGTCACCTACCTGGTGGACCTGGAGTCCCCCCCCGAAACCCTCTCCGTGTCCTCCATGCCAACAGACTTAAGCGTCACTTTGTACGTTCTGAACTTACCCTCCTGAGGGCTACCGACAGTGGGGCTGAAGAGGACTCCGAGCCTCTCCCTGACCTCCTGAGGACCCTCAAAAAAGAAGGCTCCGTGGAATGAGTCCACCTCTCCGATGCCCTGTCCCCAGCGCAACGCAAAGACTGCCAAGACTTGCTACAGCAATTTGCTGACCTATTCTCCCTCATCCCTGGGGTCACCCCCTGGTGCCTCCACGATGTCGACACCGGGGATAGCCCCCCTATCCGGCACAGGGCTTACAGAGTACCTGATCGAGTACGCGCCTGCATCCAGTCAGAAGTATCCAAGATGGTGGCCCTAAGAGTAATCGAGCCATCCGACAGTCCCTGGGCCAGCCCAGTCGTACTGGTCCCCAAGGCCGCCGCCCTTGGAGTCGCCCCAGAGCTCAGGTTTTGTGTGGACTACCGGGGCTTGAACGCCCTTACCCGGACAGACGCTAACCCCATCCCCCGAGCGGATGAACTGATCGACCGCATGGGGGCTGCCCGCTACCTGAGCATCTTTGATTTGACCGCGGGCTATTGGCAGATCGGCCTCACCCCTGGTGCCCAGGAACGATCAGCCTTCTCCACCCCGGATGGCCACTACCACTTCAAAGTAATGCCCTTCGGAATGAAAAACGCCCCCGCCACCTTCCAGAGGCTCGTAAACAAAGTGTTGGCGGGACTGGAGGAGTTCAGCGCCGCCTATCTGGACGATATTGCCGTGTACAGCCGCCACTGGGCAGAACACCTCCAACACCTCCAGGAGGTCCTGACCGCCCTCCGACAGGCAGGACTAACAATCAAGGCCAGCAAGTGCCAAATTGGCTAAGGGTCCGTGACCTACCTGGGGCACCAGGTGGGAAGTGGCCAGGTGGCCCCTCTCCAGCTCAAGATCGCTGCCATTCAGGCTTGGGAGCCACCGGTAACCCAAACAGAGGTCCGCGCCTTCCTGGGGCTCACCGGATACTACTGGCGCTTCGTAAAAGACTATGGAAGCATTGTGGGGCCCCTCAAAGAACTCACGTCCAAAAAGAACCCCCCGAAAGTACACAGGACTCCTGAGTGTCAGGCTGCCTTTGAGAACCTCAAATCCGCCATGTGCACCGCCCCCGTGCTCCAAGCCCCCAACTACAGCCAGGAATTCATAGTACAGACGGATGCCTCCGATCATGGCATTGGGGCCGTCCTCTCCCAACTCAACACCGAGGGAGTTGACCAGCCAGTGGCCTTCATCAGCCGCCGCCTGCTGGCCCGAGAGCAGCGCTGGAGCACCATAGAGCGAGAGGCCTTCGCCGTGGTGTGGGCCCTCAAGAAGCTCCGGCCTTATCTCTTCGGCACCCACTTCCGGGTACAAACAGACCACCATCCTCTGCAATGGCTGATGCAGATGCGGGAAGAGAACCCGAAGCTGTTGCGTTGGTCCATCTCCCTGCAAGGGATGGACTTCACTGTGGAGCATCGCCCAGGCCAAGATCACGCCAACGCAGACGGCCTGTCCCGCTTCTTCCGCCTCGGCGAGATTACCCAAGAGGATGGGTGACTCTCCCTGCCTTCAGCTGGGGGGGACGCATGTTGGACAGGCCTCGTGGTAGGCCCGACCCCTCCCCGCATGGCGGGTCGCAGACTACTGCTACCCCTGTTCCCCGGACAAGAACCACATCTGCAACCCGCCGGGTCAACCCCCAGCTCTTCCCCGACGGAACACCGGCTCATAATCATAACATTCTCGGCTGGCCCGGGTCCCTTCCCGAACCACCGTCTCCGGCTCAGCCGCCATCTTGGACCCTCCACGACCAGGCCTCGTGGCCTAGGGTCGACCTCAGCCTCAGGCCCAGCCAAGCCCCGACATCGAGGCACCACCATCCACCCAGGGGGTAAAGAGACCACTTGGCGAGTCAATGGAAGACGGAGTGTCGATGGCTCCCCTCCGCCAGGT
The DNA here is from genome assembly GCF_964263255.1 of Lissotriton vulgaris. Lineage (NCBI taxonomy): Eukaryota > Metazoa > Chordata > Amphibia > Caudata > Salamandridae > Lissotriton > Lissotriton vulgaris. The sequence goes on along the minus strand of NC_141689.1, from coordinate 1,289,512,088 downwards.
TTCGATCACCCCCGGCCTCCCTGACCACTGGCTCCACCCCTCTGCTGGGTGTCTGGACTCCCTCATCCCAGACCTCCCGACCTCCAAGTGCGAGGGTCCGGACATCAAAGGGCGCCAGACCTATAACTGGGGAAGCTCCAGAGCAGGAAGGCAGTTGTATCCTGGAGTCGAGAGACACAGAGACAAACTCATCTTTGGAGGCCTGCTGGCGCTGCCGCGGCTCCTTTCGTGAACCCTCTTGAAGGCCTGCTGGCGCTGCCGCGGTTCATCCTCTTCGTGAACCATCTTGAAGGCCTGCTGGCACTGCCGCGGCTCCTCTTCGTGAACTATCTTTGAAGGCCTGCTGGCGCTGCCGCGGCTCATCCTCTTCGTGAACCATCGTGAAGGCCTGCTGGCCCTGCCGCGGCTCCTCTTCGTGAACTATCTTTGTAGGCCTGCTGGCGCTGCCGCGGCTCATCCTCTTCGTGAACCATCTTGAAGGCCTGCTGGCGCTGCCGCGGCTCATCCTCTTCGTGAACCATCTTAAAGGCCTGCTGGCGCTGACGCGGCTCATCCCCTTCGTAAACCATCTTGAAGGCCTGCTGGCGCTGCCGCGGCTCGTCCTCTTCGTGAACCATCTGGAAGGCCTGCTGGCGCTGCCGCAGCCCCTACTTGCAAACCCTCCAGCTCGAGGATTGTGAGCTCCACACCCGCTACCCCTGTACCGAACCGGTACTGAGACTGTCCCGCTACCCCCTTCCCTAAAGAGACTAGAATTGACGGGATCCTCGTATCCTGGTCCTGCTGTATCGTCAAGCTACCTTGCCTAAGAATACCTATAAAAGTGTACAGACCTTATCTTTGTGTGGTGTCTATCTGTGGGAGGGAAGTTGCTCGTCCGTACGATTGAAGGAGAGGGCCCTCACCAGGAGACCTCTCCCCCTTGCTCGGCCGACCCTCCGGGTCCCCGTCTAACATTGGTGGCCAGCGGCGCGATCCGAGCCGACGCATAATCGTACAGAGAGTAACTCACCCCACGACACTCAGCAGCAATGACGACCAAAGAGAGTGGAACAACCGAAAAAATTCCAGATGGAATGACTGGAAGAATACAGCCACAAAGAACTAAAGCAATTCTCCCTAGATTTGGGCATCGCTACCACGGGACTGAGCACCAAAGATGACCTCAAGCACGCCTTGGAGTCTTGGGTGGAGACGGAAGCGTCCCCACCCCGAAATGAAAGCATGGATGCCACAGAAACGATTACCACCCCCGTAGAAGAAAGAAGAGCGGGCCTCTCGTCCGAAGAGGCCCAAGAACGGGAGAAAAGCCGACTCCACGAGTTGGAGCTGGCTCGACTCCGCTTAGATGGAGAACTGAAACTGGCAGAACAAAAGATAACCCTCGAACACTTACGGCTCCGGGAAGAGCGAGTAAAGAAAAAGAGCCAGAGGGAGCTGGAAGAAAAGAGACTAGCATACGAGCATGAGCGCAATTTAAAAGAGCTAGAAATTCGATGACAAAACAAAGACCTCGGCGTCCCCGAGAACCAGAGCTCCGCTCCCCCTACGGGCCCCAAGGTCCACATTCCCAAGGACGTCGTCCGAGAATACTACCGGAACAACGATATCCAGCAATGGTTTAAGGCCTACGAGGTGGCCATGATCTCCCACCGAATCCTGCGACGCAACTGGGGAGCCGGGTTATGGGGAAGATTCGTCAACGAAGGAAGAGATTCCCTGCTACAGCTCTCCGACCACAAAATGACATCCTACGAACACATGAAGGCCGCCCTTCTCACTCGCTATGGACTCACGCCCGAAATGTACCAGCAGCGATTTCGAGACTGTAAGAGAATCCCCGGTACCACCTGGGTGGAGTACGTGAACTTTTTTAGCCGAGCCTTCGAGGGATGGATCAAAGGCAGCCAGGTCACCACCTACGAGCAATTATTCGACCTTATTGTGTGGGAGCACCTCTCCAATAATTGTTTCGTTGAGCTAAGGCAGCATCTCCTCGATAGCAAGCTGACCGAACCTCGGAAACTCGCCATCGAAGCAGATCGATGGGAGAGCACGCGGGTCCCTCGGAATTGGCCGGGCAAACAAAACAGAGCCTCCCAAGGGCCCCATCGCCCACGGGGGGAGGAGGAGGCCAGGGTCGGGCCGGGACACCGTCACGGTGCCCCCCACTAGTAACCCCCCGCCCCCGGCCGGAAGAGGAAGCCCTCCGACGCGACCAGGATTCCGCTCCAACGTTGTCTGCCACAAATGCCAGCGACCCGGCCACTACGCCAATGATCCCAACTGCCCGAGAAACCAGAGTCCAGGGAACCGCCAGATCACCACCGTCGCCCTAGGAGAGGAGCAGGGCGACAAAGAAACCGAAGAGTGCGAACAGCACCAGCCCGAGTGGGAACCTGCCTCCATGTCCCTGGTCTGTCTAGGGGAAAGGGACATGGTCCCGCGGGCCCCCATCCCCGCCAACACGCAGAAATACAGCCAGTGGGTCACCATCAATGGACACCGGGGCCAGTGTTACCGCGGTCCGCTGCCATCTGGTGACCCCTGATCAAATGCTACCCAATGTACTTTGTCCAGTGCGGTCTGCGGACAAATCCGAAAGCCTGTGCCAGATGGCCCGCGTCCCCTTCGAGTGGGGGGGGGTGTCGGGCATGCTAAAAGTGACTGTCCGAGACGATGCCCCCGTGGACTGCCTCCTGGGAAACGACCTCGAGAGCTCCCCCTGGGCAGCCGTTGAGCGAAGAGAGCACCTGGAGATGCTTGGCCTCCCTGAATGGTACTGTGCAACGACCCGATCCATGGCTGCCCGCGCCATCCCCCTCACAGAGGAACCAGAGTGGCCCTGACCTCCTCCGCCGATGGTGGCAGAAGAAACGACACCAGAGCCTGGTCCTCCGGGGCTCAACAACGAAGAACCTGACCAACTCCAAGACCTCCCGGAGCTGGCCCAGTGGCCCCAAGAAGGTGGCCCCACTCAGGAACAGTACCGCCAGGAACAAAGAGCGTGTCCCTCCCTCGAGGGGCTCCGACAACAGGCCATAGCCCAGAGCGCAGGGGATGCCTCAGGGGCCCACTGGATCTATTGGGACAATGGGCTCCTCTACAGTGAGCAAAAGATTGCCGAACTGGGAGCCAGCCGGGTGCTGGTGGTCCCCCTCCGATTCAGAGACTTCCTCTTGAACCTGGCACACAATGTGCCTCTTGCCGGGCACCTGGGGCAGGACAAGACTTACAGCCGCCTGGTGACCCATTTCTACTGGCCGAAAATGCGGAACGATGTAATGATCCACTGCCGGGCCTGCCCCACCTGCCAGGCCAGCGGGAAGAGCGGCCGAAAACTAAAAGTCCTGCTGCAACCCTTTCCCATCCTCGCCACTCCCTTTGAGCGGGTGGGAATCGACATTGTGGGGCCCCAGGAGCCCCGGACAGCACAAGGTCACTGGTTTATACTCGTCCTGGTGGACCATGCCACCCGCTATCCCGAAGCCATCCCTCTCCGGACCGTGACAGCGCCCGTGGTGGGCCAAGCCCTGATGGGGATCTTCTCGCGGGTGGGCTTCCCCTGAGAGGTCGTCAGTGATCGGGGCACGAACTTTATCTCCAGGTATATGAAGTCCCTATGGCAACAGTGTGGGGTCACCTACAAATTTACGACCCCCTATCACCCGCAAGGAAACGGACTAGTGGAACGATTCAATCGCACCCTCAAGGGTATGATAATGGGCCTGGAGGAGCCCCTACACCGCCAATGGGACGTGCTACTACCCTGCCTCCTGTTTGCCTACCGGGAGGTCCCCCAGACGTCCCTGGGGTTCAGCCCTTTCGAGCTCCTGTGTGGGCACCCCGTCCGGGGCCCCCTCAGCCTGGTCAAGGAAGGGTGGGAGGTGATAACCCAGAAAACTCCTCCTGATGTGTACAAGTACCTCTTGACCCTCCGGAACCAGACTCGGCGGTTCAGGGAACTCGCCAAGGCCAACCTCGAAGCCAGCCAAGAAGACATGAAACGTTGGTACGATCAAAATGCCTCATCCATTGAGTTCGACAACAGGTCTGGGTCATGTCCCCGGTCGAACCTTGCGCCCTCCAGGACAAATGGACAGGACCCTTCAAGGTGGTGGAGCGCAAGGGCCCCGTCACCTACCTGGTGGACCTGGAGTCCCCCCCCAAAACCCTCTCCGTGTCCTCCATGCCAACAGACTTAAGCCTCACTTTGTACGTTCTGAACTTAGCCTCCTGAGGGCTACCGACAGTGGGGCTGAAGAGGACTCCGAGCTCTCCCCGACCTCCTGAGGACCCTCAAAAAAGAAGGCTCCGTGGAAGGAGTCCACCTCTCCGATGCCCTGTCCCCAGCGCAATGCAAAGACTGCCAAGACTTGGTACAGCAATTTGCTGACCTATTCTCCCTCATCCCTGGGGTCACCCCCTGGTGCCTCCACGATGTCGACACCGGGGATAGCCCCCCTATCCGGCACAGGGCTTACAGAGTACCTGATCGAGTACGCGCCTGCATCCAGTCAGAAGTATCCAAGATGGTGGCCCTAAGAGTAATCGAGCCATCCGACAGTCCCTGGGCCAGCCCAGTCGTACTGGTCCCCAAGGCCGCCGCCCCTGGAGTCGCCCCAGAGCTCAGGTTTTGTGTGGACTACCGGGGCTTGAACGCCGTTACCCGGACAGACGCTCACCCCATCCCCCGAGCGGATGAACTGATCGACCGCATGGGGGCTGCCCGCTACCTGAGCATCTTTGATTTGACCGCGGGCTATTGGCAGATCGGCCTCACCCCCGGTGTCCAGGAACGATCTGCCTTCTCCACCCCGGATGGCCACTACGACTTCAAAGTAATGCCCTTCGGAATGAAAAACGCCCCCGCCACCTTCCAGAGGCTCGTAAACAAAGTGTTGGCGGGACTGGAGGAGTTCAGCGCCGCCTATCTGGACGATATTGCCGTGTACAGCCGCCACTGGGCATAACACCTCCAACACCTCCAGGAGGTCCTGACCGCCCTCCGACGGGCAGGACTAACAATCAAGGCCAGCAAGTGCCAAATCGGCTAAAATATTGTGAGGCCAAATTATTAAAGTCTACTTATGGAGGGCCAAAATATCAACAAGGAAAGTGCATACATTAGGTACAGACTTACTTTTCTTAACTCTACATCTGTGTACCTCAAAGACATACATCATCAAGGTACACATATGGGGTGCTAAATATAGTGAATTTGTGCTCACTCATATAAACTTCCCTTCACAAGATTTTGGTCTTCAATATTTTTGACTCAATATTTTGTCTCATAATATTTTGTGGTCGATATTATGGTGGAATACCGAATCTGCATTTTCTGACAATTTACTTGAAACATAAGTATGTTAAACACTTAGGGACTTGTAATGAGTATTGCAGTCCGACCACTGCCACACTGTTGGTCGAACTGCCACGATACCGCTGGCTCCGCTGGGATCAAAGCCCATGCTGGGCCAGAGGTCTGCAACTGGTATGAATATGCTGGCGGGGTCACTGCCGGTACCACCGAGCATAATACAATTTGCCTTATCCCTGACCTTTCGATGGTGGTGAGCCCCCTATGAAAAGGGTGGTGTAGAGGCAACTGAGGGGGTCTTAACAGGGCCTTGGGGTGCCTGCTGGGATGGCTCATGTTGTGACTGCCTGTAATTGCGCCCTGTTCCTGCACAGTGTGGCTTGCATGCCACACCGTGCAGGAATGTGCTACAGGCTCTGCTGCAGAGTGGACTGTGAGACAGCCGCTGCACCTACCGCCTGACCTGATTCAACTCTCAATCTGATGGGTGGGCACACCACAGCCTTGGTGGTCCTACTGCGGATGGAGCAGTGACTGTGCTGCAGAAGGTCCGCCAAAGTCATAGTAAGGCAATTAGTCTATCAAGCATAGATATGTTGGTAAAAGCATTTACAAAATGGATTGTGCTCTCAAAAGATAAATACAGAATGTTTGAAATGGAACTGGCTTACAATGAAACTACTACTACATGACTCCTCTGATCACCTTCATACGCTGAAGATAAGTACCAAGACATCCACCTAATACTACTCTGTAAACTGATCATGCCATATGTTGAATGTTGTTAGTAGTTGCATTTCCAGTCATGTCTATATTTGAATGAGTGGTAGACAGTGGTTGCAGTCTAGCTGGCAAGCTGCCTAAAGCTGGATAAAAAAAGAGAACAGTTTTTCAACATTTTCTAAATAGTTAATGGTTTGGTTGTGCTCAGGGAGGCATGTTCTAAAGTACTGCAAATTATTATGCAAAGTACAACCTCTGAGTCAGCTGGGTTCTTGTGTCATCAGAGCCATTTTAAGGCGATCAAAGGGGGCCATTTCCAGTGTCCCCACTTTCCAAGGGGCACCATCATAAAGTGATTTTCTCAGTCTGAACACTCTCTCTGCCTGTCTTGTGCTGTCTCTGTTTTCTCTCTTTCACTTTCATTCTCTATTTCTCTTTCTCCATCTTAGCCTTTTGCTCTCTGCCTATCTCTACCACTGTCTGCCTGTCTCTGACATCCATATCACCCCACTTTCTTCTTTTCTGCCTCTTTTGATGTACCTGAGGTGTTTCTCACTCAAACATCTCTATCACTCCAATGACCTTGCTCTTTTTTTATTTATTTTTCATTTAAAGAGTTTTGTATAGTGCGAACGTGACCCTTGGGTATCAGGGCGCTTCACATTAAGTGAGGTAGCGATACGTCTTGTATAACAGACATTTCACAATGATATTATTTAGGTGAGTAAACAATCATAAACTGTTAATCTAAACCAATAGAGATATGGTAAGTATTTGGATGCATCTTGAAATCAAAGGAATTCTGGGGTTTCCAGTGACAACATACTTCCGGAGTATAGTTTCCCTATGCAATCTCCTTCCCAGAATCAGTTAATGTTTCCCTCCAGTATCACTGGTGACTTCCTCTTTTACATACAAGGCTGTTCTGTTTGGTGACATCTATGAAGAGCTCCGTGGTTCGGGATAACCAAAGTGGTTAAATCCCTGGTAAAACCCCCCATCTACCCACACCCTCAGGCCTCCTAACTACGAGAACAATAGGGAACAAAACAGAGCTCGAAATTAACTTACCCCGGGAAGACTGAAACCTGTACACCACGACCTCAGCATGACGTCAGACTCGCGGCTACATCGTTAACTAGAAGCTGGCGACATCATCTGAGAGCTGGCTGAAAAATCCGAGAGCTGCTGGGTGCTCCCCGGGACGGAATCACCCAACGATCCCTCAGGCCTCTGATCGCCATAGCATCAGGGATCATCTGGGGACACGGGACAGAGGTGAGGCTCCGGACCCTCTGCCAGCATCGCCTATCATTTCAAGGCTGTCTGTGCCCACACGGGGTGCTTGTGCTGCACCCATAGTCACTGCTGGCCACCAGGTTCGAAGGAGGAGGTGCAAAACATGTCGACACCGGACCGGACTATGTGTTGGCTGGGCGGATTGGCAACGATGGTCTGGATCTGCACCTCACCCCCCGTGGAATGCCCTGCTCCAGGCACCGAGGATCATCAGAGGGGAAGGGAGGCGTAGGTGATTCGAGCCGGAGGTGGGGCAGTCCATTACCGAGCCGATGCGGGAGCGCCCTGGGCCCTAATGGGATCGAGAGAGCTGAATTACTTGGTCATGCTGACTTGCTGTATTTTACGCTGCAGGACATATTATCTGAAGGGTCAGGACCTGGCTTGCCTGTCCTTAAAATGGCGGCCGCCGAGGACATCCAGAGGCAAAAGAAGTAGTTCCTAAACAAAGGCAGGCTTTATTTATACATGCCAGTTGCCTCTTCTTTATCAGGGTTCTGGCAACAGAGATGGACTGGGAGCACTATTACTGGGGGGCCATCCTGAGTGGAGGAGGGCTCACCTATAACACAGTATCTACAAAATGGCAGCTCAAAAAGAAAAGCAAGTAAAAGAGGACTAGTCAAAACTAAATGAAAAGAGAAAAGGGCACCTAGCCCTTAGATGTGCTTGGCAACCATGACGTCGGCCATCTTGAAGTGACTCCAAAAATAACTTTTTAGCAGGAAAGATATGGGTAATTATGCTGAAGTGTTTGCTGAAAGGACTTTTTTAAGACAGGAAAGATTTGGAAAGTAATCTAAACGTACGCTGACATTACGCCTCGACATAATCAATAAGAGAACACATTACTGACATTTTGTGGACATTACACCTTAACCTAAAGTTACAGAATTAAACTATATAAGGGAACACACCAAAGATCAAACTAGACAAATGACAACAAAGGAGATGCAAGAGAGGACACCACCATAGCAAGTCATGTCAATCAGTAATATGGCCGACAACGATTTGGAAGCAGTTGGCATAAACGCACATGTCATTAATTACCCAACCAAAATTTCCAAGAATGCAGCCAATAAATGCAAACACAATCTTCTGAGAAAATACCTGGACACTCTGAACTCTGACCCCTCCTTTAACATAGACAAAGCCATAATCTTGAATGACCTGATATTCTTCACTAGGAGAATGGCTAAATGGCGGGATACCATTTCAAAAATGCTCAACATAAAAACTACAAACAAAATCCCACATGGCACAAAACGTACGATCATATCTTCACCTAGCCTCAGTGCAAACCTATGCATAACTATTTACAAGAACGGAATAGTGCTGATACAAGCACCTAACAATGAATTAGAAAAATTCGACAACTTTTTCTCAGCCTTCAAAGAATATGTAGAGAAAGCAAGATCTCAGCCACAACAGCGGACGTCACAAATAGACACCCTATACATCGCCAACAACACCACCACAGTTATCTTTTCAACTGGAGACCTTCAAGAACCACAACATTCAACGCGACTAGGAGACACAACTGGAACAGGAGGAACAGTAAATGGAAAGATCACAGAGAGAACAGACATGTCTACACAATATGCGAATACGGACCCGGAGCGACTGCAAAGGGAAGAATCAACGCCTCTCCCCCATGAGGGGACATCTCCTTCGAGTAGGCCGCTCAATGAGAACATGGTAAAATCTGTGGTGGAAGATTTCACCTCCCCCAGACCCCCCTCCTCCTCCTCTACAATACAAATGAAACCTAGAGCTACACAAAACGTAGTACCCCCAAACAGGGTATTAAGGTCACAAAACCTAGACCCGGAGCAGCTGCAAAGGGAAGAATCAACGCCTCTCCCCCAGGAGGGGACATCTCATTCGAGTAGGCCGCTCAATGAGAACATGGAAAAATCTGTGGTGGAAGATATCACCCCTCCCAGACCCCCTCCTCCTCCTCTTCAACACAAATGACACCTAGAGCTACACGGAACGTAGTTCCCCCAAACACGGTATTAAGGTCACAAAATCTAGATAGCGCAGCCCACTTCACAAACAGAAGCGGAGCAGTCAACCGAAACAGTGACAAGAAGATATTGATTGCGGAAAAGAAAACAGAGCTAAACACGGGGACATTAACAGTAAACCACAAAAGGAGCGGATGTACACTCCTAATTCGTCATCCCAGATGCAGAGAGAAATCAGAGAGCTAAAAACACAAATAGGCTATCTGTCACAGGACATACGAAACGCAATACAGGCGATGAAAAAAATACTTGAAAATACGGTAAGCACTCACTCCAAAGTCAAGCACATCCAAGAACTAGTACATAACTCACGAAGAAAGAGCAGTGAGATGGCCATGACGTTATCCGAGAGGCATAATAGACCAGACAGAAAGAGTAATTACCTGTCGGAGGAGGAAACTCTAGCCTTACTCCGGGCATATGAGCCTACGGATAGCAGTAGAGGGAAGGCAATTAGAACTGTACCAATCAACGCTTACAGGACATCCAGACATAATGAAAGGAAACCCAACCTTAACAACTTGAATCAGGTCCAGCTAATTGACGAATCGCAAAAGCCGAACTCTAGTAGCTCAGGGAAACCTCTGGAATACTTACTGATTAACTGCCGGTCCGCAGCAAAACATGCTTCAGACATCGCTGCTCTCATCATTAACAAGGAAATTGACCTGACAATACTAACAGAAACATGGCTGTTGGAATCCGTGTCCCCATTTATGGATCTGCTAATGCCCCCTCACTACAACATTATGAGATTAGATAGACTAAAAAACAACAGGAGGTGGTATAGCCTGCATCCACCGATCAGACATGGAGGTCCTCCAAATACAATCCGACCCACTCGAGTCCTGTGAATATCTAGGGCTTAATATAAGAACGGCAGACAATTAAAGATGCAACCTCCATGCTCTCTACCACCCACCAGGAAACAATGCTACGTTCATAGACCAATTAATGGAGATCATAACAACTAATTCTAACACTCACGCTAATAACATATTCCTAGGTGATTTTAATTTACACTGGGACGACAATAATGACAAACAGATCAACGCTCTTAAAGACTTTTTGTCCGAACCAAACCTCACCCAAGCCTGCACACTGTCAACACACTCAAAAGGATCCCCTTTAGACTGAATAATATCAAGAAATAAGGATACCTCAGTCCAAGCAATTGTTCCCTGCTACTGGTTGGACCATCATGCCATAACCTTCCAAATACACACTGTGAAAAAGAACAAGACCACGCAACTTATACAAAATAAAAAATGGACTAGGGACACTAAAGACTCGAACATTGAACATCTAATAGAAAGATGTGAGACGGACTTATACCCACCTAATAACCTGCAGAATGTGAATGATCTAACAGATCACTACACCTCATCAGTAGAGAATATAGTCAATGAAACCATGCCACTAAAACTGAAAAGAGTCACAGAAAAGATAAAAAATCCATGGTTTAATGAGACACTGAATGAAGATAGGCGGAAACTAGAACTTGCTGAAAAAAAATGGAGACAACACCCATCTTCCCCTGAATTGAGATCCCACAGAAAAATCAGAAACGAATACAACAAAAAGATCCTAAACTCCAAAAAAGAATTTATCAGATCAAAACTGGATAACGCTAAAAACAAACCAAGGAAACTATTTGGGAACTTGAAACAGCAATCAAATAAATTTGTCAAATTCGTCCAAGAAACCACAAAAACGCGACTTAGTTGTTAGGAATTCTCTACATTCTTCACCAACAAGGCCGACATGCTAGAAAGAGAGCTCAGGAGAGCAGCGGACAACCTCCCTATCCAACCACTCTCACTAATCAATAACACCTCGAATATCGACCATAATAGGACAAAAAACAAAGCTCAGTAGAATACCTTCAAATTATATGACCAAAATACTATCGCCAAAATACTCCTGGATATCAAACCTAATAACCACTATAATGATCCACTACCCTCAAAATGTATGAAAGAGAACAGCCATATCAACATTCCAATAAGGACAAAAATAATAAATGCCTCTCTTTCCCAAGAGATCCGCCCAGATTGCCTCAAAACAAGTAGTCCCTATCATCACAAAACCTAAAGCAGACCCGACAGATCCTAATAACTTCTGCCCAGTTACCAATATTCCATTACTTGCCAAATTAATTGAGAAATGCGTACAAAATCAACTGAGCAATCACATCACCAATTTCACGCTACTAGACGACTGTCAGTTGGGATTCAGAACAGGACACAGCACGGAAACAGCGATCCTACATATTGTCGATGACGCATTTCAGGCCCTAGACCAGAATCAAACGTGTCTGATAGTCCTTCTTGACCTGTCTGCTGCATTTGACACGGTAAATCATGAAAAACTACTAACCAGAATCCATGACAGGATGGGAATGTCTGGAAATGTGCTGAAATAGTTTGAATCCTTCCTCCAGAATAGAACGCAAAGATTCCTGGTCAACCAGACACTTTCACCATCCTGCCCTAACTCAATTGGAGTTCCCCAAGGATCTACATTAACCCCATCTCTATTCAATCTGTATGTCAAACCGTTTACAGAAATTCTCCGAAACTCGAAGATTTCCTTTCACATGTACGCAGACGACACGCAGATATACATCAAGATCACTTCCCTCCAAGACATCAAGATAATGAATTAGGCACTAAAAACGTCACTACAATGGTTAACTAGCATCACCTGAAGTTAAACGCACAAAAAATGGAATTCCTATTAATCTCGCCACCAAAGAACCACACAGAAGTGAAGGAATGGACCAAACTGATCACAGCATTAAATTGCACCCCTTCGCTTATAGACTCAGTGAAATCTCTAGGAATCACGCTGGATGAGAACCTTGACATGAAAGCCCACATCAAAACTATGGCAAAAAGTGCCCATTTTCATCTAAACTACATTAGAAAATTTAAACCATTCATTGCTATGGCGGATCTCAATATGGCAGTCCAATCCCTGGGTATCTCGAGGATAGAATATGGATGCACAACCTTAGCAGGGCTACCAAAAATGTCTACAGCACAATTAAAGCATGCCTCAATGCCGCTACAAGATTCATCTCCGGATCGAGGAAATTCGACCATATCTCTCTACACCTGAAAGTGTTAAACTCGCTATCGTATGAAGCCAGAATTCAACAAAAAATGGCATTGGTTACCCACAAGGCACTCCACCACAATACTCTGAGATACCTGGCCCAAACAATTGAGTTATCAGGAGGAAGCAGGCCTGCCAGGAGTGCCAAGGAGCTGTTGCTGCGGCCACCCGTCTTCCGGAAGAAGAAAATATATGATAGAGCCCCCAGAATCTGGAACTCTCTCCCTCCAATCATTAGGAAAATTCCAAACACAGCAACATTTAAGAGGGAAGTTAAGATCTTCCTTATCAGTAAGTTCCTACCATATACAAGACAGTTCCTCACTAGTACCTTGACATAGATTTCACCAAACAGAACAGCCACTCCTCTGCTCATCTCTGTGTCTGTCTACCTCCCCAAACTTTCTCTTACTTTCCTCTTTCTAACTTGCTACCTCCCTCTACCTCATCCTAATTTTTTCACGCCTAGCTTTACTTCTTCTCTCTCTTTCTCTTTGTATCTTGTATCTCATCCATCACCACACCACCAAACAGTAAATCCCAATTTTTCTCTACCTCATTTCTCTAGCTACCCCTCTCTCTGACTACATCTGTCGCCTCCATCTACCACCCTCTACCTTTATTTCTATGGCTCAAATAACTTTCTATTTTCTGACTCACCTTAATTCACTTCATATGTCCTCCACATCCCTGCCCCTTTCCCTTTATCTCTACCTATCTAAACATGACTATGTACCTTCTCCTTTTCACCATCTCTGTGCCTACCTCTTACTACCTCTCTTTTCTCCCTAGATCTACCTCTTCCAACCTGTCTCTGTTACCCTAAAATCTTACCTGTAACTCTACCTCCCCTTCTATATCCAACTCGTTCTACCTCTTCGAGTCATTATTTTTGGCTATTTTACCTCTCTTGCTTTATGTTACATCTCCCCTACCTCCTTCCATCTACATGATGTATTTCATTACACCATGGTTTATAACTCTGCCCTTCTATCTTCTGCCCCCTCATTTTCCTCTTACTCAATAGAATCAGATGCTACAGTCTATCAGAAAAGTGGAGAGAAGGGACAAAGCAGAGGAAGAGAATTAAGGAGAAAATGACAAGATTTCACACAATAGAATGTTATATATCTTCAGAGCAGAATTTGGATTTTCCTTGTCCCTGAAAAAATGGCAGTTATGACAGGGGATTTATTTTTGATTATGTGGTGCCAATTCACAAAGGCTCCACATTCATGGTGGAGGCCCTATAGTCGCGCCAGGGGTTTTGCACTCATGGTGGGACCTCCGTACTGCAGTCACCCTATGTGGAGGCTCAGCCACAACTGGAGGCCCTTTATGAATCGGCCCCTGAGTGTCTGCTACAGTTTTCACTGCTGTGTGCATACAACTTATTTTAATATCATGCTCTAGCCCACTAAACACCCACAAAGTCATCTTTATGGGGTCCTTCACAATAACAGCCGTGGATGAAACTGAAAATATTGCAATTGTGAAAAACATCTGTCTCCATACTACATCAAAATTACTTTATCAATCTTTGTTCAAGCTTGCATTTGGCTGATGGTTGCGTTTCAGATTTAACTTTGAATTATTTTGATATGTTCCCATTTCTGAAAGCTTAAAATACTGTTCAGGACTGTCTGGCATCATGAGGGCTTGAATTATCTATTATGGGTAAAAATTGCAAGTTTTTATGAACAGAGGACCCCAAAATTTGTCTTGTCCGGGGTCCCCAAAATCCTTATGATGGCACTGTGTATCATGATTAAAATATTGCTTTGCTATGTAAATAATCTTTAATGCAAATAGATTGGTATATTTTAAATATATAATTCTCCACTGGAGTTTACCTTGTATGACTTTTGAAGACTTTTTGCTTGATATAATGACTTCATAGCAGACCACTGCTCCTCAGCTTTCTTTACACACTCCTCTAATTCATACCATACCTATAATACAAAAAAAAAGTCATATGGTGTCGACTTTGGGTCTTAGCATATGTGTGACAGCGTACAATATGAAAGCTTTGTTTCTTTTTGCGATGAACACTTGTTCAAGTTTGGCAATCTAGAAATACAAAAGCCACTACGGTAATAAATATTCTTTATTAAAAGTGGTACATTCAAAAATTACTTTTTGTCACAAGCATTATCAATATGTATAACCAATATGTACCTTTAGCTTTTTACAGAATTTTTTTTATAAATGAAATTACAAAAATAGTCTAAGTGTATTCATCTTCTGACAATGATAATATTTTATTTCTGGTAAAAGTACTATAATGATCAAAAAAGAAAATGAAACAAAGGAGCCCTTCACAAAGGTACATCCACCTATGTAGATTTACTACCAGCAAATGTCCTCTTACATATTTGACTTATTTTACTATTTTTGCTACTCACAAAATCTGAGTGTATAACATCATTCAAAACTGTAGACTTAGGGCCATATGTAGGTAAACCATGAATACCGATTCCTTAATACCGAATAGTACCGATTCGGTATTAAGGAATCGGAAAAAGCGATGTACGTAAAAAATCATTAAAATGTACTGATTCGCTAAAAATCAGTAAAAAATACCGATTCGGAACAAATCAGTAAAAAAAAAACCCAAAACAGCAATGCCGATTCGGAATTACCGAATCCATTACCAAATCGGTAAATACCGAATCGGTAATTCAAAAATTTGTAATTTGATGAATCAGCCAATCCTGTGTCATCCAATTACCTCCCAAACAGGAAGTGGCCACACCCAGGCAGTTGCACGGAACCTGGAGCTGACTGTGAGGCAAACAGGTGAGCTGAGGAGCCAGGAGTTACATACCCTCACAGCTACAGAAAAAAACAAAAAAACTTTTGAAATGGCAAGCCAGGAGGGAGAGAAGGAGGCAACTGAAAGGAAAAGGAAGATGAAGTTCAATGAGAAGGAGCTGGAGGTGCTGATACAGGATGTGAGACAGGACCACGTCAAGCTGTTTGGGAGGCAGTCCCTCCATGTGCCCGAGTCTCAGAAGAGACAGATCTGGAGTGGGATATAGAGCAAGATCAATGCAATTGGTGTCACCTAGCGTTCCATTGAGGACATCAAGAAGAGGTGGTACGACCTCAGGAAGACGGCGAAGGCAAGGATGGCTGAGAGCAGAGACAGGCTGGCAAAACTGGCAGAGGGAAGAACAAAGCACCTGGACCAACACCACTGAAACTGATGGTAGAGTCCACCCTCCAGCCGGAGAGTGTGAGTGGCGTGGGAGACGCAGACAGCTCTGCCGGAGCAGAAAGGAAACAAGGTAAGATGCATGCCCAGCATGCTGTGCTACCCCCTCCCCAACCCCAATCCCCATAGTGGCATGGGGGCTCCCACTCCACTTCATGTCTTACTCATTACCTTATATGCATTGTGGGAGATGTAGTCCTAGGGAAAGCAATAGCATGTGAAAGTAATTGGCAAGCTCAGGACAGTCGCTGTGATCATTAGGCATGATGTTTAATGCAATGCAAATGCAGCCAGATAAGTGAGTACATCTACATTCTATCATTACAAGTGAGACATCTTGCAGTGCTGCAGAGGGGGGAAGAACAAAGACAGTTAGGGGGGAGGCAACATGATGAAGGGAGATTGCCTGCAGGGCACACAAGCTCTGCACAACCACCACCACCACCAACTACTCCATCACTGACATCACCACAGCGCCAGGGAACGCATCCATCTCCTCATGCGCAATCACCACTGCAACAATCACCACCACCACCACAGTCAGGCAGGAGGAATGCTGTGGCCACCCTCCAGCAGATTGAGGAGTCGGAGGAGGAGGGCACAGGGGGTCAACAGTCTCCAGTCCATGAGGAGGGCAACATAGTGAGGGCTGGTACTCCATCTGAGGGCGCCCACACTTCAAGACGCCGCAGGGCAAGGCCAGCCTCCAAACAGGAAGAAAGTGTCTTCGCTGGACTGGACGGCAACATGCTCAAGGTCCAGCGCCTGCAATGGAGGGAGATGCGTACATTGAACAGAGAGGTGGCCCACATGAACAAACACATTTGCAGGATTGAAAAGGGCATTTGTTTAATGGGCGACAACATGTGTGAGGGAATGATGGGAATTGCAACATCTGTAGACAACCTATGCAGCCAGTTGGAGCAGGACCGTCATTGTAGGCGCAGGGAGAGACAGAGACCCCAGGCCTATACCAAGGCAGTGAACCGGCTGGCCACTGCTACCTCCCTCATGTGTCGCAGGTCTATCGCCATGCAGGAAGAGATGGCGCATTGTAGCAGGGACGTGGTCAGGGGCATGGTCTCAATAACCTCTGCATTGGAACTGCTGCAGAATATGAAGGCGGCCACAATGGAAGGGGGGGACAGTGAGGAGGCTACCAGTCATGGTAGCATTACGCCCTCTCCCACCGAGGGCAGGAGGCTCAGCGAAAGCCACAGCGCTGCCCAAGAACAATCTGACACTACAGACAGTGTGGCCAGGGAACGTGCACATGCAGCCCGTGGGCGCAGAAAATAGGGCCAACTGCTATTTGGCAATCATTAGATGGGTGATGTAACCTATGTCTTTATGGACACTGCTTCCAATCCTGGTTGTGTGCTGATTAAACACCATTGCACTAAAACTGTTACTGGCTCTGTGTCATTACTCTGCCCTCTGGCAGGGGATCATCCTTGCCATCGTCCTCAGAGTCAGTAAGTTCCACTGCTGTTCCTTTTTTGGTGGCTAGATTACGGAGCATTGCAAATGTTGCAATTATTTTGCAGCATTTGAAGGGGCAGTACTGACGTGCACCTCCACTTTTGTGGAGGCAAAGGAATCTGCTTTTAAACATTCCAAAGGTGCGCTCCACCACGTTGCGTGTGCTCTTATGTGGCACATTGTATCTTCTCTCCCTTGGTGTGGTTGGGTTGAGGTATGGTGTGAGTAGGTAGGACCGGAGGGCATAGTGCTGTCACCTAAATGCAAATTAAAGTGCCATTAATATGTGTCACCATTAGGTTAAGCCAAGGAATCCATCAGTGTGTGTGACATTGATTTATCTAGTAGGTATCCTTCACCAAATTCACCAGTAGCCAGACGTGTATGGATGCCACTGTTCCTGAATATGTATGAGTCATGGGTGCTCCCTGGGAATTTTGCCACAATGTCAGTTATGATGAATTTTGAATCACATATCACCTGCTCATTTATGGAGTGAGTGGATTTGTGGTTGCGATAAATGTATTCTGTTGCTGCAAATGGGCAGATTGGTATGTGGGTCCCGTTGACGCAGCCAATGACGTGTGGGAACTACGCCATTTGGTAGAAATCCAGCTTGGCCTTCTGCAGTCCATCATGGCGTCCAGGAAGGTGCTGAAAAATCTGGATAGGCACCTCTGTGACACACCACCTACTGCGGCTATCACACCCTGGTAGCTTACTGATGCAAGGAGGTGCAGGCAACAGAGCACCTGCACAGGGGTGGGTATTGCATGCGCCCTTGGTGTCTGATGCACAAGATATGGTTTTAGGTCCCATATGAGGTCAAGGAGGGTGTGTGGGTGCAGCCTGTACCTCTCATGCATTTCTTGTTCAGTCAATTGGAACAATGTGATGCGTAGTCTGTACACCCTCTCTTCCCGTCTCCAAATCCTCATTCCTGCTGCTTTCAAACGTAGCCGCCTTCCCATGAGGTAGAGGCCCGCCATTGTGTTCACACTGTTGCATTTTGGGGCTGTTTTTAATCACTGCACCTGATTACCACCTGCTCTGGATCAGCGGTAAATAACGAATTGTTAATACCGAATTTGGTCAAATTCGGTAATACCGATTTTTGCTACATCACATTTGGGGATTTTTACCGATTGGTTATTTACCGATTTGGTATTGTTTGTTTCAGTGTTCACCAATCGGTAAATAAGATATCGGTAAATATTTACTGATTGTTATTACCGATGGCATTAATACGTACATCGCACAGGGCCAAATACCAGTTGGTAAAGCCAAAATTTACTGATTTTCGGCTTTACCGACCGGTATTTGGCCACCTACATATGGCCCTTATATGTCTTCACACCCCGACTCATACGGTGGAGCCACATTTATGACTGTAAAGATACTGCTCTCAAAAAGGAGCATAAGTAAGCCCAGCACAACACATGGAAAACACATGACACTGTAACACCCTCCCATAAAAAATAATATAGGTCAGGACTTAAATAGAACCTCTAAAGAAATACTGTTAAATTAAGGTAAACTATATTTACATTTTCAATATATACATAAAATGAGTTTAATGTTCAAACATGTTAATATAATTTAAAATATTATCATATTATAAAATATTATTATACCTTTTTGTAATTTCAAATAAAGACAACATTTCTAAAACGTTTTACATTAATTTTCATTAATTCTACTCCTACCTTTTTCTAATTGTTAGTACATAATAAATAAATGGAAACATTTAACTCTAGGTGGGAATTTCCTTCTTTGGTAAAACTTTAAAAGAAGTTAATTTAATTAAAATGATTTAAATATTTAATTTAAAGTTAATAGTGAAAGAGCATTTTTATTCTACTTTCAAAATGAGTATTTCAAAATAATACACAATAATATTTAACATTACCAAAGATTGAGTTTTTATTTAATATTTATTACACTTATTAAATCACCCTAAACTTTACCATTTGGTGCTACCATCGCCATGGTTGGGATCCCCCTATGGTAAATGATAAGGAAGAGTAAACAGTTTATTAAAACTTGAAAACAAATGACTACAAATATGTTTAGGTAAAATATTATTGAAATTAAATGTCATATATTAATTTTAAAGGTAAATCAAAAACAATGCCACATCATTAATAACTTAATTTAAATTATTTGGAATATATTGAAAAACATTAACAGTATTTTTCTGAAGTAGAATTATTAAAAAATCCACATAAATTAATAATATTTTTATTAAGTATGAATGTTTACTATATGTGATGCATAGAATTACGTCAAAGTATTTTAATTATATTTTAATAAAAATGAATGTTGCATGAATTTTTAATTTTCAAAACAGGTTAAAAAAATTGGTGAAAATTATACCTTTAACCATTTTTCATCATTTAAACTACCATTTATTGCTCCAGAGTTTTTTTTCAAATCACAGCCTTGATTATTTTCTATTTAATGTTGTGTCACTATCAATGATTATGCATGTTTTCTGTAAATCACTTGCGTACTTGCCAATTGTATAATGAGCATGTGGAGCGATACGATCATGTATTATGTTTATTATCTGTGACTCTTTTTTTTAAATAAATATTTAATTTTATTTTTAAACACTAGCCAGCACAGGAGCATTAAAGTCTTAAGCAAAAAAGTTGATACATACAACATTTATGAATACAGAAGTAAAAACCAAAGTCGATTCCTGACTGGCTTCACTCCGCCCTTTCTCCCACTAGGTTAGGCATGACCCCCATCTGGTAAATTGCCCTAAGTATCGAGATTATCAATCAGCCAGTTGTGTTTCTTGTGCATAGGGGCTTACATTTTTTATTTCACTCTCAGTCACCTCGAAGTTTGTAGCCATGGCTGCCAGATTTTCCTGAGCTTTTTGGGACACCCTCTAGCAACTTATATGGTTTTCTCTGCCCCCATATATAAGTCCATACTTGCCCGTCATTCCCTCATCGTAGACACCTCAATTTTCCCCCAGTATGTGGCAATGTCCCGTTTTGCCACTATGAGTCCTAGATTACTCAATAACAGTTTGTATCCGGGAATATCAATATCTGAGTGGGTGCCCAGGAGAACATATTTTGGATCCATGGGTAACAATGCGCCCACTATGTCACTTAATTCCTTAGTTATTCATGACCAGTATCTCTGTATTTGTTCGCGGGCCCCTAAGGTGTGTATGAAGGTGCCTTGTACCATTTTGCAATGTAGACAGTTTGGTGTTTCTGCCCTGCCCATTGTGTGGAGTCGCCCTCTATCATAATAGAGCCATAATGATGAGGCTCTCTTCAGCCCAGAGTCCAAGTTTGGATGCACAGCCGCCACAGGCAATAGCCACCAGTCACAGGGACACTAGTGAAATCATACAGCAATAAGGCCTTTCGAGGACCCCTGCAATCCTACAACCTCATGACAACAGTAAGGCAGGTCATTTTTGACCCCCGACGGTAACTAGGTTGTCCCGATGTGGGAGCGGTGCCCCGACTCAACACATTATGAGCTAACGTTGCCAGCAAAGACAGCGACAGACTCCGACTCGACCCGCAAATTGACATTGAAAGGCAGCGGTCCCACTCACACCTCTCAGAGTAAATAGGGTTCCTGGTACAGATGCGGCAGCCATCCCCACATGGGTAATGACAAAAAATTCCCAACCTTCCACGTTAAATGCTCATTCTGTGGCATCACAGGACACTTCGGCAAGGTCTGCCGTCGGAGGCCCGGGCACGCTGCAGTAAAATATGGCCAGGACTACTCCGATGATCAAGAGGGAGCAGATCTCTCAGGCCGAGACAGCATATTGTGTATTGAAGATCACATCCTGGGCATAGGGGTGTGGCAACAAAGAAACAAAGAAACCCTCTTGCCAGTTGCCGAACTGAGGTGTCCACGTCATCATGGTAGCGGACTCCGGGTTGCCCTAAACCATCATCCAGAAACAAATTTGGGACCAAACTTCGCCTGAGTGGTGGGCGACCAGCTTCACCCCACGGACGTCCATCCAGTCACATACATCAGAGAAAGGATCCCTATGGTTGGCTTCCGCCAGCTCCTGCTCGAATTCAAAGGACGGCACACCACAGCAAAATTGTATGTGGCAAAGAAGGGCCCATCGTTCCTGTGTTGGGCTGACCAGGGAGCGCTCTGCATCCAGCTCAACCCTGGTGGCGAATCACAGATGCTCCTGACAGATGACAAGTCCATGCCGTCCTCACTCCAAGCAGAATTCCCAACGGTCTTCAGTAACCACATCAGAAAAATGTGCTAATTCTCCCACAAGATTGTACTTAAAGACGGAGCGGTACCAGTCGCCAACATTGTCAGGAACATCTCGTTCAACTCCCAAGAAGCTGTACAGCTAGAACTCAAGCACTTAGAAGACGCAGCATCATTGAACTGACCGAATGAGCTGAGTGCCTTGCACTATTAGTAGTTGCTTGCAAATGGTGGGAAAATCCGTCTTTGCATTGACCTCAGCAAACTTAATAAAAACACTATCGTGGACGAGTTTCCTTTCTCCAAAATTAACAAACTGCTCGCCCAGACCAAAGGTATCAAGTGGTTCTCTACCATCAACTGCAAAGCCGCCTACCACCAAGTACCTCTCCACCCGTCATGCCATAAACTTACGTAGTTCCTCACACCTATTGGATGCAACAGGTTCAGACGCATGGCCTTCGGTCTCGCATCTGCGGCGGCCGTTTTCCAAAAACTCATGCACAAGCTGTTCCAAAGTGTTCCTGGGGTTCTCTACTTCCAAGTTGACATCCTCGTCATGGGGAAATCAAAAGCCGAACACGACGACATCTTCCACACCGTCTTACACAAGCTTGGAGCTAATGGCCTCATGGCCGAATTGGAGAAATGCAAATTCGGTCTCTGCATGGTCACATATCTAGGACATGAAATCAGCGACACAGGAATCATCCCTAAATCGGCAAACATGGAGGCCATCATGTCAGCTCCATCCCCAAAAACCAAAGACAACGTTTACTCTTTCCTGGGGCTGGCGGAGTTCTACATTTAATTTGTCAGGAACTTTGCTACTAAGATGCACAGCCTACGCCAACTGCTCCAGGAAAACAATAAGTTTGCTTGGGTAGGGGAGTTTCTAGCCATCAAACAGGACATCTGCAAGGCGATTTCCTTACAAGGGTTTGATGGCTCTGCGTCCAGCATCCTCACCACGGACGCCAGTGACAAGGGACTGGGAGCAGTCCTTTCCCAGAGGGCTTCAGATGGCACCGAAACCATGGTGGGGTTTGCATCAATATCCCTCACTCCCAGTGAAGAGAACTACAGTGTAATTGAGAAGGAAATGTTAGCTGCCACCTGGGCAATGGAAAAATTCCGACAGTATCTGTGGGGGTCATGATTCACACTCTGTATGGACCACAAGCCCCTGATCAAGGTCCTCACATACAGTGGCAATGTGACAGCCACTCCACACATCGCGAAAATGACATTGCGCCTATTGGACTTCATCTATGAAGTGGAGTACATCCCGGGGCCGCAGTACAGAATGGCGGTTTTCCTGAGCAGGGCGGCAGCCATGGAAGAACCCATTGCATCATCCGATGGGATGAATACAGTGTTGCATTCATGGCAAATCATGAACACACCATCAGTGCCCAAGACTGGGCAGAAACTACACGCAGGACCCGGAACTATCCCAAGTCAAGCAGTACATCATGCGAGGCTGGCCGGAGAAGAAGCACATCGACTCCAGCTCAGGAAATTCTGGGAAGTCCGTGAGGAACTCTCCATTGGCAAGGACTCCATATTCCTGCTATGAGGTGAGAAAGTGGTGCCCCGAAGGCTCTGTACGACCACATTCTTCACATCAACCACAAAGGACATCTGGGCATAGCAAAGGTCAAAAGGCGGATGAAACTGCTGTAATGGTGGCCCGCCATGGACATCCAGGTGGAAAGGTTTGTGAGGGACTGCACCCATTGCACCAGAACAGATAAAACTCTTGTCACCCTGAGGCCCCCCATGGGCGAGTTCTCCACTCCCAACAACCCCTGAGAGGACTTATCCATTGACATTGTAGGCCCCGTTCTAGACACATGGGGCACACCCAAACACCTCATATTCGTCGTGGACCTTTATTCGAAGTGGCCAGAAGTCGAAATATGTGACTCAGTGGATTCCGATGCCATCATCACCTTCCTCATCAACATCTTCTTGAGGAAGGGTATCCCTAAGTCCATCACCAGTGACAACGGACCGCAGTTCACGTCAGCCAAATGGACAGCTTTCACCAACAGAAACGGAATCCAGATGAAGCGCACTCCGGTCTACTACCCAGTGGGCAACGGCCAAGTGGAATGCTTTAACCGGGTGATCATGGGCTCGATCCAAGCAGCCATCAGCACCGGTATGAACTGGGAGTCCAAAGTCAGGAACACGGAATGGTCCTACCGTATCACACCTACATTGACTGTCTATAGCCTGTTTAAGATCCTAAGAGGCAGAAAGCCCTTCACCAGAGACAACACAGCCTGGATGACCATGAGACTACAAAGTAAATGGTCCCAAGCCATGGTATGCAGCAACATAGAAAAGGCACAAAGCATCTACAAGGTACACTAGGACAAAAGTAACAGCATGTGTGAAACCTCTCCGGCAGAGAGCAATTGAGTCCGAGTCAAAAAGGGCCAACCAGGACTCAAAGGAGACAGAAAATTCAGTGAGCCCCTGCGGGTGGTAGAAGCATACACCCGCTCTGCTTTATTTAGTGTTGGCAAGGTGTGGTCCCAATCCAGAATGGCCAAGGGCAATAAGATCCTGCATTGGGGCATGAACAACAGTGAACTAGAAGAAAGCCCCAGTGTAACGGGAACCGCAGCACCCTCAACAGAGTGCAGACAGACCTACAGCCGGGGCAGAGGGACAATCACCTGGACAGCCAGGGCGCAGATGGAGGAAGCATTCCGGCCGAGACATTCAATGCATCCCAGAGAGACCATGCGGAGGGAGTGAATTCAAATGGACCCTGCGGAGGAAGAGAGCAAGGGACTGAAACGCACACCTGCAAGGGCCATCAAGTGAAACTACCAAAACACCTCAGAAACTTTCAGTTGTGAATTTCATTCTCTCTCTCTCTCTCTCTCTCTCTCTCTCTCTCTTTCTCTCCCCTCTCCCCCTTGCCTGTGGGTACAGTTACAGTTAAGTCTGCCATTGTGTAAAGAAAATATCTTCAATCCAGAGTAGATAGTTGAAGTAAGTCTTTATTGGTTAGAAGTGAAGAGACCTCCAGCTCCTTCCACAGCTTCCTCTGTACTGTCTGCTATTCACATCATAACATTCTAACCTCCTAGCAACATGCCCACAATTCCAAGAAGCATAGATCCCAACACATCTCCCCCCATTACAATATCAGAAGAAATGTACCAATGAAATATATAAAGAAAAATAAAGCATACAGGAACAAATAAAAGTCTATGGAGCATTACACTTTGCAACATTGCCACAGCTCCAAGCAGAACCATCATTTAGAATGAGAACATTTTTCTTCACAAACTTTACTTGTTTAGGTTGAGAATATTTGCTTTCACCTTTAGTTACAATACCACATTTCTTTGTCACTACCCAATCACCAACACATATATTTGGATCTTTCACCCTCATTCTGAGATTATATGAATCTGTAGAATCACGCTGCCTACTGACAACACAATCTTTCACACTAGATCTGTCAACCCACACACATTCTTTGTTCCTCAGCCAACCCGGAACTTCCTTTAAACCAGGCTCACGCCCTTTTAGGGAGACAAAAGGAGAGATACTGGTGACTGAATGTGGAGTTATTCTGTAAGACCAGACCATTTTCTTAAGCTCCTCAGCCCACACCAAACCATTCGCTAATGACAACTGAATGTTCTCCATCAATAATCTATTGATCCTTTCCACAAGCCCATTGCCCTGTGGCCTAAACAATGCAACCTTCTCATGACAAATCCCCATGCCATCCAAAATCTCCTTCATTTGTCTTGATACCAGCTGCACACCATTATCTGATACCAACATTTTTGGAATACCTTCATTTAAAAATGTTCTTTCCAAAAAATGTATCACTCTCTTAGTGTCAATACTTTCAGTGGACTCCATTATAAACCACTTAGAATGATAGTCCACAAGAACCATTATGAATCTATTCCGAGTACCTAATTTAGAAATTGGTCCCAAGAAATCAATCGCTAATTTCTCCCAGGGCCTTACCGGAAATTCAACACAGGAGAGAGAAGGCTGCCTAATGACTTTCGTTTTATCGCTAGCAGCACACGCATGACAATTCCTAACCAACTCATCAATCTCACCATCCATCCCTGGCCACCAATAGGATTCGCGAATCCTTCTCTTGGTCATGTTCCTCCCCAAATGACCTTCATGAGCAATATTCATAATCTTTGATCTAAGATTACACGGTGGCACCAAACGGTTTCTCCTCCACAACTTGCCCTCAGATACACTCAATCCAGCTTCCACATTAGAATAACCCTTCAAGCGAGTGTCATTGGAGGATTCCTTAGACCACCCCCCAGAGACAAGTTTCATAACCAAAGGAATTATTTGATCATCAGCCATGGCAGATTCCCAATCACTTTTATCAAAAGCAAGAATCTCATCACAATTAATTGCAGGGTCTTCAACTTCTACCAGATCTACTAAGTCCACAGGCATCCTGGACAAACAATCCGCAATAACATTTTTCTCTCCTCTCACATATTCCATCTGAAAATTGTAATCAAGTACTGATAAAATCCATTTCGATATCCTAGGGGTGACATTACCCTCCAAGCCTCTACCTCCTTTAAATAAATGTACAAGAGGCTTATGATCTGTACGCACTTTGAAGGGCAAACCCCAAAGAAAATATCTAAAGTGCTTAATTCCCCATGTGCAAGCAAGAGCCTCTCTCTCGATCACCGAGTAAGACACTTCTGCACCCTGTAACCTCCTAGATGCAAAACCTATAATCCTTTCCACACCATCAGATACCTCAGAGAGTACAGCCCCAAGTCCCACAGCACTAGCATCAGTGGTAACCAAAGTCTTGGCCTTAACGTCAAAATGACCTAAAGTAGGAGCATGACAAATTCCTACTTTCACGCGCTTGAAAGCATCCTCACATTCTTGATCCCATTCAAAAACCACACCATTCTTCATTAAACGCCTCAAAGGCTCAACCACATCTGAAAAATTCCTAATAAACTTAGAACAATATTCAGCTAAACCCAAAAAAGTTTAGTTGTTGACGTAGGAGCATCATCAATTGCAGAAATTATGCTTTTCTTTGGTTTGATACCTAAACCTGATATCTCATGACCTAGATACGTCACACAATCTCTCTTCAATTGACATTTTTCCTTTTTTATGGTCAGACCATTAACCTCCATACGCTCCAGAACTTGTGTTAAAATCTTATCATGATGTTGACAATCCTTCCCAACTACTAATACGTCATCCTGAAAACATAATTCATTCGCAATACCTCCTAAGACTCTTTCCATCACTCTCTGAAACACCGCTGATGCTGAAGCCAACCCAAATGGCATCCTGCAATAGCGAAATGCCCCCAGTGGAGTTACAAACGAGGTAAGGTGTCTTGATTTCTCGTCTAAGTCAATTTGGTGGTAGGCTGCAGACATGTCAATTACACTGAATATCACACCACCACCCATGGCACTTAACATTTCAGAGATATCAGGCAATGGTTGCCTATCGACCCATATATTCTTATTTAGATCGCGTAAGTCTACACAGAGACGAATTTTGGTCCCACCATCCTTAGGCGCGACCACAAAGGGGGGCGAGCCACTCAGATGCCTCAATAGGTTCTATAATCTTCAGATTTAATAATTTTTCCAATTCTACTTTCAGAGGTTCTCTCATCAGGGGCCCGATGTAGGTGGCAAATTCCAGTCGGAAACGGCCGAAATCGGCCGTTTCCGAACGGTATTTGGCACTTTGAGATGTAGGGGGCCAGTATTTACTATTCGGTATTTTTACCGAATCGGTAAATCTACAGAATCTGTAAAATACCGAATCGGTATTTTTACCGATTCGGTATCTTCCAGATGTAGGTGGGACTCTTCTGAATCCCACAGGCCTTTCAAATTCGGTATTTTAACACCCAATCCAATTGGGTGTTAAAATACCGAATCCAGGTGTGCATGCACATGTGTGCATGCACACCTATGCCATGTGACAGACAGACATGCCCTTAGGGCAGGTCTGTGTGCCACATGGCACACAAGCCAGTATTGGGGGTGCTAGAGGGTGTCAAAGTGACACCCCCTGCACCCTTGCTGGAATCGGTATTTACCGATTCGGTAAATACCGAATCGGTAATGCCCATTGATTCCTATGGGCTTCAAGGCCCATAGGAAACAATGTGGGATACCGAATCGGTATTTACCGAATCTGAAATACCTACATCTCCCCCCCTCTAATTTACCACTTCATAAATACCGAATCGGTATGATTCGGTATTTATGAAGTGGTAAATATAGATTTACCTACATCGGGCCCCTGGTGTGGTAAATTTCTTACTTTATGAACCACAGCTAACGCATTTTTCTTAAGAATGATCTTATGAGAAAATACTTTCAATTTTCCTAACTTTTCCGTAAAAACGTTAGGAAACTTCTTCATCATATCTGTCTCAAAAGTATCAACATTAAGAACAGAGAATGAAGAAACAGGTTCAGGAGCATTGGGATTTAGTACAATTCCTAGATCTTTCTGGTGACGCCAACCAAGCAAATTAGACCCTTGCTTAGTGAGATACACTCTCCCAAACACTTTTTTATTTTGAAATGTGATTACCATCCATTTGAGACCTAAGATGTCAATGGTCTTTCCACCATATCCTACAGCTCTTATATCCGGAGAGGTCCAAGAGTTGAGATCCACATCACCATCCCAAATTTCTACATACATATCTTTGGACAACAGGGTATAAAGGCTTCCTGAATCTACCAGCATGTTAACATTTCTAGTTTGAGCATGCATAGGATCTCTAGAATCAAAATTGATTAAACAATGTGGCTTCTCAAGCTTATCAGTACTCTCAGTAGCCACATCAACAAGACAAATAGGGTCTTGTACGCAAGGACAATTTTCACTCAAAACCAGCCCATCTACACACAGCATTAAATTCTCAATATTTTCGCAAGAGTCATCAATTTCATTAACATATTGAGTCTTAGCATTGCAAGCTTTAACTACGTGACCCCTCTTTCCACATCCTCTGCAAATAGCATTTCTAGCTGTACAACGAGGACTCGATGCAATGTGTCCTGGAGATCCGCATCTATAACATTTCACAAGACGTGAATTCCCTTGTTGCGCAAAATTTGGAGGACGATAATTTGGAGGATGGTAGTTAGATAACTTATTGCTTTTAGAATCAAACTTCTTAACAACTTTAGTTTCATCAACAAATGCTTGTGTTTGAGATTTTACACTAGACTCTAGACTCTTTACACTATCTTTAGATATAGAACCAGAACATTTATCCATTTCTTTAATCCATAAGTCAGTATTTTCTATAGCTTTAACGATCTCAATAGCTTCTTCTAAGTTACAATCTTTACTAAGTAACTTCTCTCGCACCCTTTTATTATTAGTGCACCTGACGATCTGATCACGGATCAAAGAATCTGTCAAATCTTTAAATTGACAATTAAGTGACAATCCCCGCAAGGCTGCCACATAAGTTGCAACATCTTCATCTGCTTTTTGAACCCGACAAAAGAACTTATGCCTTTCTAAAAGAGTATTAATTTTTGTGATGAACCTTTTTTCTAGCATCAACATACTCATATCATATACATTAGCAGCATGACCGTCTCCCACACCCAAAGATATCTTGGGCAAATCTTCGTATAATCTTCTACCTTCCACCCCTAAATTATGAAGAAGAATGGCTTGTTTGCGAACAGGACCATATTTGTCCGCACCAGATGCTAAAACATATGTGAGGAACAATTTCTTCCATTCTTTCCAAGGTATTGGGGGTTCACCAGGAGTAGGGAGGAAGGAAGGGGGAGTAGAAAAGGTTTGATCACCCATGGTAAATAATTAGTAGCACCTTTGTAAACAATTAACAGCACCTTTGTAAACAATTAACAGCACCTTTTTCCTACTTTTTTTTTAAATCAAGGAAAATTAATACAGCAAATAAGTAAATACTCAAAGTAGAAGTAATTACAATCCAATCAGGGAAGAAATCGGCAGTTCAGCAGTATTGCAATCCAATCAGGGAAGAAGTCGGCAGAAATCGGCAGGTCAGTAGTATTGCAATCCAATCAGTGAAGAAATCTGCAGTTCAGCATTCTAAATTCAGTTTAACCGGCAAGCAGGACGATAATGTGCTAAAGGGAAAACAGTCTTAAACACTAGACAGCCGATATACACATCGGATCGGGCAAACAAAGCTTCCTGGACAACAAAAATGGCCTCCACGCTGAATCACGCAATGAAGCTCCTACGTAGACGCTTGCGAAGAATCCCAAACAAAGATGGCCGCCACGTTGGATTACGTCTTCAACATCACGGAGGTACGTAATCAAGCTGGTGATGTCCACAGGTTCGGAAGCGGGAGCAGCTTGTGAAGCTTCAGAAGTGGCGGTTTTGAAATCGCGAGTAAGCAGGCACAACTTGAATGATGCAATTTGTGAAAAATGTAGAAATCTTTAAAATCTTCCTTAAATATTCAGCGTTATCAGCGCAATCAGCGCTATCAGCGCAAAGGTGGCAATATAATGAAATGAAATTCCTGTCGCATAGCTGCCAGTCAAAGGATTCGAAATTTGAATAAAACTCAATCTATCTATCTACTTCCAGGATTTAGATAGAGAGCAATATATAGGGTAAAATGTACATACCACAAGCTTGCTGCTGCCTTGAGAAGAAACAAAGTTGGAGGAGTAAATTGTATACTACAGTCCAATCCAGATGTAGTATCATCCAGGGGTGGAGGTCAATTCCAATCTCTGCCCCTGCCAGAGTATAGGGTTCCCTCGTCGCCAATGTAAAGAAGATATCTTCAATCCAGAGTAGATAGTTGAAGTAAGTCTTTATTGGTTAGAAGTGAAGAGACCTCCAGCTCCTTCCACAGCTTCCTCTGTACTGTCTGCTATTCACATCATAACATTCTAACCTCCTAGCAACATGCCCACAATTCCAAGAAACATAGATCCCAACACATTGTTAATGGGGAAGATGTGTAGTGTGGCGGACTAGCCTCCCCGTGGTCACATGATGCGGGAGGACGTGACACGGGGGGCTGGGATTACGACCGCGGGACAAGTGTAAGAAGGGCCGCTCTCCCCTATAAGTGTACTGTACTAGAAATAAAGTGAGCGCATATATTCCCCAAAGTCTCCGCTCATCATTCGGGGAGCCTTACCACCATACCCCACAGAATGCTTTTCTTTGCTAATCTTGGTGTGCTGGGTGTGAATCAGGTCGCGGCTGTCCACCCATTTGTGTCAATGTTTTATTATTTATTCTTGTGAGTCCAGTTACAGGATGACAGTTTTTTTCTTGCTTGTCTTCTTGATATTTCTCTTTTGGTGGCTGGGTCTGAGTGCTGGCGACGTTTGGCCTGGTATGAGTACTGCCGCAAATAGATATTTATCTGTCCACTGGCCAAATATTAACCAGCATGAGCAAAATTGTACATATTTTCTGCTATTATGCAACAGACGGTTAAATATCTAAAATGTTACTATTTGTCTCGCACAGACTAAATAGCTGACATCATGTACTGTATGACCATGACCAGATAAATATTATAAAGGAGCCTTTTATTTAGCTGGACATGAACAAAAAAGGGACTCTAGGAATTGATAGGATAGTAGCCAATTGGTTATAGGGATGCAGGAAACTGGGAGATATTTGAAAGAAAGTGCTTATTTAAATTCAAAACCTCTGTACAAAACAAAAGTGCATGAACTGAGCTCATTTGTTTACAGATACAAAATAGTAAATTTGGAATAAATACATTTAAGTTGATTTACAATTAAAACTTGAAAGGTCAAATTATACTTCTGCTTCAGTTTCAAGCATACAGGTATTTTCTGCTGCAGTATTGGAGAACTTGTCTGTCTACATTTGATTCTTTAAAGTTATGCTGGGAAAGATAGATGGATATATTTTAATTCATGTTACACAGATGTTTTCTTCACTCATGAGAAAACATTCTTGTTTTCAATGAATATGATCCTGCTTTTGATTATGTTCAAGCGCTTGACTCCTTTGGATGTCTTATAGAAGGCCTTGATCCTGTTTTTGGCCTCTTTTCATGCAAGATTGTGCGTGTTACGCATTTCTGACCTGACAACACTGCAGCAGCAGCCAATAAACAAAAGGAAGCAGAGACCACAGAGACACAGGTTGTATCTGGGTCACAGAGGAAGGGGCATTTATATAAAGCAAGTGCAGGTGGTAAATTGGATGGGGCCACAGTAAGGGTTTTTATGGAGCTGGGGAAATGAGAGTATGGCAAGCACCAGGGCAGTGCCTAATTTGAGCTGGTGGTTGGTGGTGGAGGCCACCAGCACTTATTTTTGAAGACTGACACTTATTTTTCATCCTCAAACAATTTGTGAGATCTAAGGAGGGAAAATGCAAAAAGATAAAGAAGAAGAGAATGATGGAAAAACTATCAGTAAGGTAGAAGGCAGGATCCTGAAAGAGTGAGAAACAGGGGCGGGGAATGTCTGCAAGTGGATTAATGAGGCCTGAGGTGGATTCAGGACTACACAGCCTTGGTATACAGCATACTGAAAATTTAATAGGGGGCTTCTGAGCAGTGCTTTGGGCACCAGCACTCAATATTTTACTAATTAGGCACAGCACCTGGATAATTTAAAAGGGAAAAGTCTATTTAATCAACTGGAAGCTGTTTAAGCACATGTTTTCACACTGTATATCTAGCAGAGTGGGTTTCATGCATAGATACTTTGTGGTCGTATGTCATGCGTTTCCCCATCACCCACCAAATATCCCTTTGAAATTGTAATCTTGTGTTAACTATGCCCAGGCAGAATTTAAATTACGCAGGAGTAATCAGAATAATTTTGGTAACTCCACATTGCTACTTTTAGCTCTAATTTCTGGTGCAAAATGCACCCTCTGGTCCATTTTGGGTGAGAGGGTGCATATTCTGCCGAGAAAATATTGCTAAATGCCAGGAGTGAGTTGAGGGAAAATCCTTCCCCAAAACACATTAAATGCTATTCCTTAGTGCAAAATACATTCTCGCACCTATGTTGAATGCAAGGGGGTATTTTGCAGTAAGTTAGAAGAAAATCCTTTCCCAAGAGTACACTTAGTGCGTGTGTGTGGCTGCTTGCTTGCATTTGCTATTCATGTTCTGTTGCATTAAGAGCTATTTTTTAGCACAAACTGCATTCTCTTCACATTAGGAAGTGAGGGGATATTTTAAGACTAAGAAACAGCGTTTAAAACACATTTACTCTTCTCACATGATTATGCGAAGTCTTGCGGAATTATCAGATAAGTCTGTGTGATTATGGTATACTGAATTTCACAAGTTACGCCAAATCCCTAGTTTTATGAAGTGTTTTACATATGCCTCGTAAGGTACTGTCTATATTGAATTCCCAAATCTGTTCTCGACATCTTTTGTTTCAGCGATAAAATGTGGAAGCAAACAAAAAATTCAAGTGACAGGTTCGAAGGCTGTTCCCCACTAAAGTCCTTGTGGAGGTAAGGAAGATGGAGAAGCTGTAGGTAGAGAAGGAGGACCAGTCGGAGGTTAAGGAACAAGAGATGGACAATTAGGATGGCCAGGATGACCATGGTGAGAAGGTTAGGACTAGGGAAACCTAAACCAAGAGGCCATGGTTGACAAAAAGGATCAAAAGCAATAAGATGAGGAGGAACAGGACTGGGGGGGGGGGGTGGACTTAGAGAACCAGGTCAAGATGGAACAGAAGAATCAGGGCTAGAAGGACCAGAAGTCCTTGGACCAGCAGTATGAGGAGGCTCTGTGAGTTGCAGCCTGGACCAGGGGGACAGAAGGATCAGGACAATGAGTGGCTGAGCCTGGTTCATAAATACCAGGTGG
Organism: Lissotriton vulgaris; assembly: GCF_964263255.1. Taxonomy (NCBI): domain Eukaryota; kingdom Metazoa; phylum Chordata; class Amphibia; order Caudata; family Salamandridae; genus Lissotriton; species Lissotriton vulgaris. Next base: position 1,289,478,771 of record NC_141689.1, on the reverse strand, counting down.
TTAAGGGACAAGAGGGCCAGGACCAAAGAGATCAGATCAAGGAGGATCAAAGGAGCAGAAGGACAAAGACTGGGGAGACCTCAACCAGGAGGAACAGGAGCTATCTGGAATAGACAGCCCTAGATCAGCTGAAACAGGAGGAAAAGGAATGTCTAGGAGGTCCAAGTCCATTGAGACTAGGGGCCAGATGTAGGTAAAAAACATTTACCGATTTTAAAATACTGAATTGTACCAATTCGGTATTTCAAAATCGGTAAATGGTATGTAGGTCCCAACATCTGGATTAGTTACTGAATCCTTAACAATTCTTTAATTACCGATTCGGTAAATACCGAATCGTTAATGCCCATTCATTCCTATGGGCTTTGAAGCCCATAGGAATGATTAGGCATTACCGATTCGGTATTTACCGAATCGGTAATTAAAGAATTCACAAGGGTGCAGGGGGTGTCACTTTGACACCCTCTGGCACCCCCAAAACAGGCACACATGCCATGTGGCAGGCATACCTGCCCTAAGGGCAGGTCTGCCTGTCACATGACATAGGTGTGCTAGCACACATGTGCATGCACACCGGAATCGGTATTTTACCATCAAATTGGTTTTGATGGTAAAATACCAATTTGTTAAGAATCCTGGGACTCTGAAGAGTCCCACCTACATATGGGTGGCTTCAAATCGGTAAATTTACCGATGTTTTATTTTACCGAATCGGTAAAATTACCGAATCAGTAATTTTACCGATTTGGTAAAATATTGCCCCCTACATGCCAAATCTTGAAAAACGGTCGGTAACGGCCGAAAATACCGATTTTCGGCCGTTACCGACCGACCTACATCTGGCCCTAGGATCAGAATGTACATGGCAGTCACACTGGCGAGGATGAGACGAACTACATGGACAAATGTGACCGACATCAAGGAGACTACGAGGTCAAGGATATGGAAGACCATACCCAGGAGGACCACTATTAGTAGGATCAGGACAGAAGGGAGCTGGTAAGGGAGACATGAACAAGGTGGGACTGGAATATGCAAATCAAGGGCCAAGAGGATAAGGCTGAAGGACCCAGGGGATTAGAGAGCTCGGAAACCAAGGTCAGTGGTACCAGCACCAGAAGACAAGCTGTAGCAGGTCTAGGCACTGGAGTACCAGAACTTTAAATACCATGACTATATAGACAAGGAAGAAGGAATCAGAAGGATTATTAACTGATGGACCAGGGGAGCAGGACCTTGAGGACTGGCCTACCACAATTATGTTAAGGAGGATGAAAAGGGCCAATAACTTATGAAACATGAGCACCATGATCCAGAGAACCAGGTACAGGAGAAACTGTGAATTACAGCCAAAAGGGCCAACACTCACAAGTCTGGATCAAGCAATTACTTTGACTCTCATAAACAGGATGTCCTGGATGACCAAAGCGAAGAACGGCCAAGAGGATTAGCAATGGCCAACATCAGCTATTGCAGACCATGTGTTCAAGGTGTAGGATGAGTAGGAGAACTAGGTCCAAGAGGATCACAACCAGAACAATTAGGAATAGGAAGATCAGAATTAAGACTATGGCCAGTAGGACCAGAAGACTTGGATAAGCTGGACTGAGCTTAGGAACACTAGAGGGGTCATTACTAAGGGAGCCAGGAGGACAAGGACCAATTAAAGGAGAACAAGATAGACTCAAAGGATCAAGGTAGGGAGGACCAGATACAGGGAGAGGAAGGCCACAAGGAGCAGGGCCTAGGGGACCAGGGTCTAGATTACCAAGTAGAGAAGATTGATCAAAACCAGGGGTAAGAGGACCAGGTGAGGAGAATCTAATGGAACAAGCATGCCAGAGCCAGAATGGCAAGGGACTTTGACAAGTGTGGTCAGGAGGCCCAGGGCAACTTGGCCAGGCTCAGGAAGGCATGAATAAGGAGAAGCAGGATAAATAGAGCTAGGAACAGTGGGTGCATTACCAGCAGATCCAAGAGGTCAAATAGCAGGGCTAGAAAGTCAGGGTGACCCACACCAGGAGCACAACAACTAGGAGAGCCAGGCCTAAGAGGACCAGGCTATAAGATACTAGATTGGCCATGGGGACAAGCAGGGCCAGGAACTACAGTACCAGGACTAGGATGAATACAGTCAGGAGGACCAAGAAACAAGGTGATCAGGGCCAAGAGGGACAGGACTTGGAGGGGCTAGGACTAGGTGAATAAGGAAGGACCAAGATAGCCAGAAGACAAGATTTAGGATGACCAGCATGACTGAAGAAGAATGGGAATATCGAGGAGGACAAGGACAAGCAGCACAGAACTAGGATGATACGAAGGACCATATCCATGAGATCAAGTGCTAAGAAAACTCAAACGATATGGGCAAGGACCCAAAGGATCAGGCCCAGTGAGTAGCAGGTCAATTCCTAAACCAATATAAGGCCAGGGACAGGAGGACCAGAATCAAGGGTAGTGTAGTTCCTATATTCCCAATAGGCTTTGAGCATTGGAATATTATATCCTATAGTTTAGACGTAGGACTGAGGTCGACTAGTTCTCTATTGAATATATTAAACTTAATAGTGTGTGCCAACTAACTCAGAGGTCACTAATACCTTTCTTGAATGAACAAGAAGGGATTCGTTTCTGACAACCGCATAAACATGGCAACTTAGTTTCCCAAGAATAAGAAATGTATTTCTGAGTCACGGAAACAATAGATAAGAATTTTACTCAGTCAATCATGCATGCTCGTTTCTGCAGAGGTGTAGAGAATTAGAGAGACAGGCGTTTTTCAACAAAAGGATTTATTGAACAGTCTTGTTTCTCATACAGAAGAAATGAACTGCTACAATCGTAATGCAGGCTGCAAAGTATAATGTGGACAGCAAGAACAATATTAGGACATAATCCTGTAAGAGCATTGTATGGTCTTAAGCCATATTAAAATACTTACATAAATAACAATGACTAAAAATACTCAACTAGTATTTCTTAACTACGCCTACCCCGATGTACCTAACCTAAGTCTAGTACTAGGGAAGAAGTAAGTATTGTGTAGCCAAGGTTTAGTTTTCTTTGCCAAGAACCTATCTGTCAAAACTTAAACTTATACTCTATTACGGCTTACCAGTTCTTGCACGGGAACAGAGATGCTTGGTCCCAAATCCCGCTCGGCAATGTTAGTAGATTTACTCAGAACCTCCAAATCATTACCTTGGGGGACAGGGGAATTGGATAAAATAACAAACAAAGAAGAGACTGGTCCGGAATGGTTCTTTCTGTCTGCTAGTCTGCGGACGTCGTCTATTCTTTCAGTGGAACCTGAAAATTAATACAACATTACTTCCTTTACCTCTACTCTACTCTAGAATTACTCTGCTGTGTATCTCACCCACCCTAGTTCTCCTGGACCTTGCTTCTCTTCTGATTATTAGTGAGATTCTGTCTTCCTCGCCAATTAGTTGTTACTGATAGAAGAAAACAAACATTAGTTCCACCAGCCTGTTCTATTCTAGTTAGTCTTATTAATTTTATTGTAAGTGCACTTATTTCACTAACTGAGGAGTAATTCCTTATTTGGGTTTCTGTGATTTCTCTCTGTTCTTTAAGCTGCTGTCTTTTTTATGTGTCTTCTCATCTAACCCTGTTTTTTTCTCTTACAGGTCTGTCTGAGCACACAACTTCAGTTCAGGTGAATATTTACAATTTATATGCAGTTTTTAATTAGCATTCCATGGTCTCTTCAGAAGTTAGCTAATTCCTTTTCTTCCTTTCACAGGTTTTCTGTTCTGGTAAGTATTTACAAATTTACAAGTAACGTTTTATTATTCATTCAAGTCTCTAATGCATTGAAACTAATTCTGTCCTTTTCTCTTCAGGTTCTATAATCAACTCGACTGCTGCTCTGGTAAGTTTCACAATATTATTTCTCAAACTTCATGACAGTTCCTTTTACTTAGCTCTGAGCTCTGCCGTTTATTCTTCTGCTGCTCTAACGTGAACTTGATGACCTCCTTCAAGCTGACGAACATGGACACGCTTTATAACTCCTCAGACCTTCAGCTCCTGAAAGTAACTCGCGCCGGACACTGGAGCCGAGTTACACTGTAATTTTCTGTCTTCTACTCTCCGGATACCAAACTAGGGGAATATTACACTTTTTACGGGACTGAGAAAATCTAGGGAATAAGCGCAAACTTTAAAGACCTCCCTGACTGAAAACATCGGTGAAGTGCGTAGTTACAGAGCCTACTCTCCTGCAGCTGTGGGCTCGTAGACTGGACCGCTCACCTCTAGTTCTACCTTGGTGGCCATCTCAGGTGCCATATTATGTCTCCAGTAGCGGACCAGTCCGGTCCATGTGCTGCAGCTAGGGAACTCCTGCTCCTTTGTCAAGGAATATACTCCGCAAATACTCACACCTGATTTTGTGGTTCTGACACTATCCAAGATTTTCTCTTAGGTTCTAATCAGCTCCATACCTTAGTTTAGAATGAAGGAGGTCTGATATCTCTGTCTCGGACTAGATAACTTAACACCCCGCAAAGGGAGCTTGGAAACACTGAAGCTGGATTTGTGTGAGAGAAAGGACAGCATCTTGATCAGTGCGTCAGCTGGAGGGTCAGATTATATTGGCACTTGCTGTAGCGAGCTGCATCGGGAAAGTAGATAGTCGAACTGCTCATAACCACTGTGTCTTGCTAGGGCAAGTGACGGCATATTTATACCTTGAAGGTGCCTAGTTTGACATAAAGTTAGGTATAATAACATCAGTAAAAAACCCCAAGGGAATAGTAGTTCTTTGTAAAGTACATGACGTGAGTCCCTTGCTCACTTTGGCATTGGATTCAAGCAAGCCGGGCTGAAGACGGCTAGAATGCCAGAAACTGGTCCTCGGAAGCTTGTTTCCGGTCCAGGGAAGACATGGCTTGGCAGTTCGGGCTGGACTGTTCCCATGAGGCACCGGGTCAGACTGATTTGCATATAGCCCTGTCTGAACTGGGGTGGCAGAGTGGGCTAAAGAACGGTGATGGATTAAACCCAGATCTTTTGACTGGGTGTGATGGTTTGATTGATTCAGATGCTCCGTCCATCACTATCCCCTTTTGTACTGTAAAAGTTCTGTTGCTTGTTCTTTAAAAGTTCTTTTTGCTGGTGCTGTTTCAGGTTCACAGGGATCCCGAGAAAATGTATCAAAGTTAATAAAATAGTTAGAGACAGTTCTGTCAATTGTAGGTATTGCATCGGGATTAGTTGAAATCACTGGAGCTACCTGATCGCATGTCATGTTGGTATAGTCAGATGCTATATCATTGTAGACTGGCGTTTCTTGACGACCTTTTATTTGGGTCTCAAGAGGTATAAGTTCCATTGCTTTGATGCATCGTCCTTCTTTTCGCACTGCAGATTCTTCAAAGGTGATGAGTCTCTCAGTTTGAACCTCTTGAATAGTAGCCAGATTTGGTCATCTGCTACAACTTTGGAGTCCACTTGGCCTACTACTTATGATCGGCCACATGATGTGGTTTTACCAGGTCGATGGATACGAACCTGTTCTCCTTTCTTCCAGCAATGGGTGGCAGTAACACTGCTCTTGATCCGTGGATTGCTAGGACAGGTACCAGTTGTCTGTAAGAAGGCCCAAATACCTTTTTGTCCGCGATCTTTACTCTGACTAGATCCCCAATCTTTGGAATCCGGCATGCCTTGCTGGGATGGGTGGTTCTCCTTCAGTGGTTGTTTGCTTCTGCAATGTGTTGCTTAGACTTCTCCTTGTTTCATGTAAGTCCTGCAAAACAGCCAAACGATCTTTGATATCAAAAGGTTTCTGGTCCACCACTGAAGTTTGATGATCAAGGTCCTGGACAATCATTTTAGTTCCAAAAAGGATTTCAAATGGAGTGATTCCACCCAGAGAACTTCTTGGTAGATTGTTAAGACTATGTTACACACTTATTAGATGTTTGACCCACCCGTCACCCAAGGCTAATACCCTAGCTGCTATAGATTGCTTTAAGTCCCATTTCTTTCCACAACCGAATTTCGCTCAGGATGGAATATACTAGAATACCACAATGCAACACCCAGATTGGCCATGGCCTCCTTGTAAGCCTTTGAGCTAAAAGCAGGACCCTGGTCAGAATGTAGCGTGCCGACTGCGTATGTACCGATAAAGACTCGCAAATCTTTTATAACAGTTTGAGCGTCAGCCGAGCGCTGAGGTCACATCCAAATGAATCTTGAACACGAATCCACTGCAACCATGACATATTTATAGTTGCCATGACCCTGTAAGGGACCGCAGTGGTCCATATAAACGCAAGTCAATGGTTTATCTGAAATTAACAGGGGCGTCTGCGCAGGACGTTTCACAGTAGAGACTTTCCTCTTTTGGCAGATTTCACATTCCAAAACATAGTTTCTGATCTGTTTCCTCATGGGCGGTCACCAGTATCTCTGTTTTAATAATGACACTGTGGTGGAAACACCTACGTGTGCAGAGGCAAGCCCTTCATTTGCTGCTAAGATTAGTCCGAATCTATGTTCCATGTTTGGAATCACTCTATCCCCCACTCCTGGGATTTGAGCAAAAGGAACATTATTTGAATCAGTTTTGTATGAGTATTTGAGTGTTTGAGTGTAAAGCCTTTTGGAAGTGTTTTACCACTGTCTTTTATTGAGGCTTTGACAGCTTGCATTATTTTGCCATCTGTTTTTGTTTTTGAACAAGTGATTGCAGTTAGGAAGTCGTTTGCACAGCTGCCTTCGCGGCTTCATCAGCCAATGAATTCCCTGCAACGTGAACGCCATCACGCTGATGACTCAGTGTTTGGATCACGTGAGTCTTTTGTAGTTCTTTTTGTAACTGAACTGCTTGTTCCCAAAGCAACTTATGCTTGATTGGGCAACCTTTTGCATCTTTGAAACCATTTTGAATTTAGTTCTGCAAGTATTCATTGTAAGATTGAACGCAGTAATACGAATTGCACACTATGAGTGTGGGGAATTCACGACCAGTATTTTCGAGCGCCATCTTGAATGCTTGTAGTTCCGCTAACTGAGCTGTACAATCTCCTAGGGATTGAGTTTTAGTGACCATCGGTAGGAATTTACCATCGCGCCAGCAACCTTTAACGATCACGCACGCAGCACTATAAGCTTCTTTACTCCCAAGTGTGGGCTGTGCTGATCCGTCTGTATAAATTATACATTTGTACTGTTCTAGAGGTAGAATCTCAGTGAGCAGAGGACATTCTTGTTGTATTGTAGAAAATCTTGTGTTATTAAATAAGGGTGAAAAACGTATTCATTATCTGTTGCAACAAGAGAATTAACCCATTGTATTCATCTTGGATGTATGCTTTTAGCATTCGAAATGCTTGCTTTGTCACTGCCTCTAAGGCAGGTACAGGAGTAACGACCATTATGCGCTTTCCCTGTGCGAGGACTCTCTCTTTTGTTACTGCAGTTTGAACCGCTGTCAGGATTTTTTCCATAGAGGTGAATTTCATTTCAGCTTGTGTGTACAAGTGTGATTTATAAGCTATGGGTACTTTTTCTCCTTCATTGAAAGTTAAGTACGTGAATACGCATCTTCCTGGAATAATTTGGATCTCAAGGTTGCATAGGTTTACTTGAGTCTGTAAATGTGTTGTTGGTAACTTGCCTGTTTGCAATGAACGCAAAATTTCTGTGTGTTTTGAGTCCAATTAACTGTTTTGAAATCAGGTTTGATTAATTCGTAGAGAGGTTTAACAATTTCTGAGTAATTTAGTATGTATGTTCTTCCGAAATTTAGGAAACCTAGAATTGACTGTATGTTTTTGAGCATTTTTGGAGTTTGGAGCAGCACACACTTCTCTAGAAAGTTTGCTGCGAGGATTTTGCCTTCACTTGAAAGTTCATATCCTAAAAACAGGACGTTGAGGTGGGTAATTCTCAATTTTTTTAAATTGAATTCATACCCTTCAGATGCGAAGCCTAGTATTAGGTGTTCACCCTGTTCAAATGCCTATCCAAATCATTGTCTGTTAGATAGATGTCATCGACATAAGATAATGCCTCATCATGGTATGTTTGTAGTAATTTTGTTACTCTAGCTGAAAATAACCCAGCACTATTCTTTAATACCTGAGGGAGACGATCAGAAGTGACGCTGTGTCCCCATAATTGAGAAAGCGGTCAAGTACCTACTTTGTGGTGTGATGTTCTGACAGAAGAACCCGTTAGAAATGTCTAATGTGGTTTTATATTTTTTACGCACAATGTTAATCATTAATGCTGCACTGTGTGCATTTTATACTGCAAAAGTTTTGCAACAAAAGTTTAAGTATCTGTAATCCAAAACTAGAGGATATGTATTGTCTGGTTTGGAGACCGTAAACAAAAGATTGTTCATTGACGAGGTGCATGTTTCAATTAGGGATGGGGGGAAGTCTCGGAAGGGACTATCGCTGAGAGGCACGAAGATTGAACCAATATCCATGCCTCTCGTGATATTTCCGTTTCGCGAGCCCGCCCGCCGCCCGCCACCCGCCCACCGCCCGCTTCCTGCCCACTTCCCGCCCGCCTTATTAAATTAAATTGAAAGGCTAAAATACAAATTGAATAAAACTTACCTTATGGTGCTGCAAACTTCCCCATCTCCGCATCATGTTTGGAAACTGGGCATACGCGGGAGCCTGCGCATGCGCAGTCCTGGCCAGGAATGCCCATGCGCAGGCTCACGGCCATGCGCAGTTTCCAAAGATGTAGCCGCAATAGGGAAGTTTGCGGAGCCATGAGGTTAGTTTTATTTAAGTTGTATTTTAGTCTTTCAATTTAATTTAATAAGGCAGGCGGAAGGCGGGTGGGAAGCGGGAGGCAGGCGGGAGACGGGCGGGCGGGCAACTTCCGTTCTGCCCGCGGATGTGCGGATATTTGCCCCATTTTTCCACTTTCCTTGCGGAAGGTGCAAATTACCGCACATTCCGTGGGTGAAACAGAAATGTCCGCCCACCCTTAGTTTCAATCACCCCTTGGTATTCAAGTTGATCTAATATCTCCCGGACCTGTTTTTTTAGCTTCTTGCTTAACTGGGTACCGCTGTTGCACAGTTGGTTGATTTTTTAACTGGATTTTATGGTGAGGAGTAACCTCATCCCATCCTACATGATTTTTGTATAATGCAGGAGCCTGGGCTACTGCCCATTTCCTGGCATAATTAAACAACAAGGGGTGGTGATGGACAGAGTTTCTGAATTAAGCAGAATACTCTCACTCAGTCAAGAGATCAGGGCTAGATCCAAACACCGTTTTTTTAGCTCACTGAACCATCCCAGCTCAGAACCTTGCTATATGCAAATTAGTCTGTTCCTGTCCCAGTGCATGATGGGAACAGGACAAACCAAACTACAAAGCCAATTCTTTCACTGGGATGGAAACAAGCTTCCGGGGACCGGTTTCTGGCATTACAGCCGTCTTCGGCCCGGCTTGCTTGAATCCTGGTGGTGCAATGAGCAAGGGACTCACATCTGAGTATACCCTTCCACGCTTATGGTGGACAAAATAATTAAACAACAAGGGGTGGTGATGGACAGAGTTTCTGAATTAAGCAGAATACTCTCACCCAGTCAAGAGATCAGGGCTAGATCCAACACCGTTTTTTTAGCTCACTGCACCATCCCAGCTCAGAACCTGGCTAAATGCAAATTAGTCTGTTCCTGTCCCAGTGCATGATGGGAACAGAGCAAACCAAACTACAAAGCCAATTCTTTCACTGGGAAGGAAACAAGCTTCCGGGGACCGGTTTCTGGCATTACAGCCGTCTTCGGCCCAGCTTGCTTGAATCCTGGTGGTGCAATGAGCAAGAAACTCACATCTGAGTATACCCTTCCACGCTTATGGTGGACAAAATAATTAAACAACAAGGGGTGGTGATGGACAGAGTTTCTGAATTAAGCAGAATACTCTCACCCAGTCAAGAGATCAGGGCTAGATCCAACACCGTTTTTTTAGCTCACTGCACCATCCCAGCTCAGAACCTGGCTATATGCAAATTAGTCTGTTCCTGTCCCAGTGCATGATGGGAACAGAGCAAACCAAACTACAAAGCCAATTCTTTCACTGGGAAGGAAACAAGCTTCCGGGGACCGGTTTCTGGCATTACAGCCGTCTTCGGCCCGGCTTGCTTGAATCCTGGTGGTGCAATGAGCAAGAAACTCACATCTGAGTATACCCTTCCACGCTTATGGTGGACAAAATAATTAAACAACAAGGGGTGGTGATGGACAGAGTTTCTGAATTAAGCGGAATACTCTCACCCAGTCAAGAGATCAGGGCTAGATCCAACACCGTTTTTTTGGCTCACTGCACCATCCCAGCTCAGAACCTGGCTATATGCAAATTAGTCTGTTCCTGTCCCAGTGCATGATGGGAACAGGGCAAACCAAACTACAAAGCCAATTCTTTCACTGGGAAGTAAACAAGCTTCCGGGGACCGGTTTCTGGCATTACAGCCGTCTTCGGCCCGGCATGCTTGAATCCTGGTAGTGCAATGAGCAAGGGACTCACATCTGAGTATACCCTTCCACGCTTATGGTGGACAAAATAATTAAAAAACAAGGGGTGGTGATGGACAGAGTTTCTGAATTAAACAGAATACTCTCACCCAGTCAAGAGATAAGGGCTAGATCCAACACCGTTTTTTTAGCTCGCTGCACCATCCCAGCTCAGAACCTGGCTATATGCAAATTAGTCTGTTCCTGTCCCAGTGCATGATGGGAACAGGGCAAACCAAACTACAAAGCCAATTCTTTCACTGGGAAGGAAACAAGCTTCCGGGGACCGGTTTCTGGCATTACAGCCGTCTTCGGCCCGGCTTGCTTGAATCCTGGTGGTGCAATGAGCAACGGACTCACATCTGAGTATACCCTTCCACGTTTATGGTGGACAAAATAATTAAACAACAAGGGGTGGTGATGGACAGAGTTTCTGAATTAAGCAGAATACTCTCACCCAGTCAAGAGATCAGGGCTAGATCCAACACCGTTTTTTTAGCTCACTGCACCATCCCAGCTCAGAACCTGGCTATATGCAAATTAGTCTGTTCCTGTCCCAGTGCATGATGGGAACAGAACAAACCAAACTACAAGGCCCATTCTTTCACTGGGAAGGAAACAAGCTTCCGGGGACCGGTTTCTGGCATTACAGCCATCTTCGGCCCGGCTTGCTTGAATCCTGGTGGTGCAATGAGCAAGGGACTCATATCTGAGTATACCCTTCCACGCTTATCTTGGACGAAATAATTAAACAACAAGGGGTGGTGATGGACAGAGTTTCTGAATTAAGCAGAATACTCTCACCCAGTCAAGAGATCAGGGCTAGATCCAACACCGTTTTTTTAGCTCACTGCACCATCCCAGCTCAGAACCTGGCTATATGCAAATTAGTCTGTCCCTGTCCCAGTGCATGATGGGAACAGGGCAAACCAAACTACAAAGCCAATTCTTTCACTGGGAAGGAAACAAGCTTACGGGGACCGGTTTCTGGCATTACAGCCGTCTTCGGCCCGGCTTGCTTGAATCCTGGTGGTGCAATGAGCAAGGGACTCACATCTGAGTATACCCTTCCACGCTTATGGTGGACAAAATAATTAAACAACAAGGGGTGGTGATGGACAGAGTTTCTGAATTAAGCAGAATACTCTCACCCAGTCAAGAGATCAGGCCTAGATCCAACACCGTTTTTTTAGCTCACTGCACCATCCCAGCACAGAACCTGGCTATATGAAAATTAATCTGTTCCTGTCCCAGTGCATGATGGGAACAGGGCAACCCAAACTACAAAGCCAATTCTTTCACTGGGAAGGAAACAAGCTTCCGGGGACCGGTTTCTGGCATTACAGCCGTCTTCGGCCCGGCTTGCTTGAATCCTGGTGGTGCAATGAGCGAGGGACTCACATCTGAGTATACCCTTCCACGCTTATGGTGGACAAAATAATTAAACAACAAGGGGTGGTGATGGACAGAGTTTCTGAATTAAGCAGGATACTCTCACCCAGTCAAGAGATCGGGGCTAGATCCAACACCGTTTTTTTAGCTCACTGCACCATCCCAGCTCAGAACCTGGCTATATGCAAATTAGTCTGTTCCGGTCCCAGTGCATGATGGGAACAGGGCAAACCAAACTACAAAGCCAATTCTTTCACTGGGAAGGAAACAAGCTTCCGGGGACCGGTTTATGGCATTACAGCCGTCTTCGGCCTGGCTTGCTTGAATCCTGGTGGTGCAATGAGCAAGGGACTCACATCTGAGTATACCCTTCCACGCTTATGGTGGACAAAATAATTAAACAACAAGGGGTGGTGATGGACAGAGTTTCTGAATTAAGCAGAATACTCTCACCCAGTCAAGAGATCAGGCCAAGATCCAACACCGTTTTTTTAGCTCACTGCACCATCCCAGCTCAGAACCTGGCTATATGCAAATTAGTCTGTTCCTGTCCCAGTGCATGATGGGAACAGGGCAAACCAAACTACAAAGCCAATTCTTTCACTGGGAAGGAAACAAGCTTCCGGGGACCGGTTTCTGGCATTACAGCCGTCTTCGGCCCGGCTTGCTTGAATCCTGGTGGTGCAATTGGCAACGGACTCACATCTGAGTATACCCTTCCACGCTTATGGTGGACAAAATAATTAAACAACAAGGGGTGGTGATGGACAGAGTTTCTGAATTAAGCAGAATACTCTCACCCAGTCAAGAGATCAGGGCTAGATCCAACACCGTTTTTTTAGCTCACTGCACCATCCCATCTCAGAACCTGGCTATATGCAAATTAGTGTGTTCCTGTCCCAGTGCATGATGGGAACAGAACAAACCAAACTACAAAGCCCATTCTTTCACTGGGAAGGAAACAAGCTTCCGGGGACCGGTTTCTGGCATTACAGCCGTCTTCGGCCCGGCTTGCTTGAATCCTGGTGGTACAATGAGCAAGGGACTCACATCTGAGTATACCCTTCCACGCTTATCTTGGACAAAATAATTGAACAACAAGGGGTGGTGATGGACAGAGTTTCTGAATTAAGCAGAATACTCTCACCCAGTCAAGAGATCAGGGCTAGATCCAACACCGTTTTTTTAGCTCACTGCACCATCCCAGCTCAGAACCTGGCTATATGCAAATTAGTCTGTTCCTGTCCCAGTGCATGATGGGAACAGGGCAAAGCAAACTACAAAGCCAATTCTTTTACTGGGAAGGAAACAAGCTTCCAGGGACCGGTTTATGGCATTACAGCCGTCTTTGGCCCGGCTTGCTTGAATCCTGGTGGTGCAATGAGCAACGGACTCACATCTGAGTATACCCTTCCACGCTTATGGTGGACAAAATAATTAAACAACAAGGGGTGGTGATGGACAGAGTTTCTGAATTAAGCAGAATACTCTCACCCAGTCAAGAGATCAGGGCTAGATCCAACACCGTTTTTTTAGCTCACTGCACCATCCCAGCTCAGAACCTGGCTATATGTAAATTAGTGTGTTCCTGTCCCAGTGCATGATGGGAACAGAACAATCCAAACTACAAAGCCCATTCTTTCACTGGGAAGGAAACAAGCTTCCGGGGACCGGTTTCTGGCATTACAGCCGTCTTCGGCCCGGCTTGCTTGAATCCTGGTGGTGCAATGAGCAAGGGACTCACATCTGAGTATACCCTTCCACGCTTATCTTGGACAAAATAATTAAACAACAAGGGGTGGTGATGGACAGAGTTTCTGAATTAAGCAGAATACTCTCACCCAGTCAAGAGATCAGGGCTAGATCCAACACCGTTTTTTTAGCTCACTGCACCATCCCAGCTCAGAACCTGGCTATATGCAAATTAGTCTGTCCCTGTCCCAGTGCATGATGGGAACAGGGCAAACCAAACTACAAAGCCAATTCTTTCACTGGGAAGGAAACAAGCTTACAGGGACCGGTTTCTGGCATTACAGCCGTTTTCGGCCAGGCTTGCTTGAATCCTGGTGGTGCAATGAGCAGGGGACTCACATCTGAGTATACCCTTCCACGCTTATGGTGGACAAAATAATTAAACAACAAGGGGTGGTGATGGACAGAGTTTCTGAATTAAGCAGAATACTCTCACCCAGTCAAGAGATCAGGGCTAGATCCAACACCGTTTTTTTAGCTCACTGCACCATCCCAGCTCAGAACCTGGCTATATGCAAATTAGTCTATTCCTGTTCCAGTGCATGATGGGAACAGGGCAAACCAAACTACAAAGCCAATTCTTTCACTGGAAAGGAAACAAGCTTCCGGGGACCGGTTTCTGGCATTACAGCTGTCTTCGGCCCGGCTTGCTTGAATCCTGGTGGTGCAATGAGCAAGGGACTCACATCTGAGTATACCCTTCCACGCTTATGGTGGACAAAATAATTAAACAACAAGGGGTGGTGATGGAAAGAGTTTCTGAATTAAGCAGAATACTCTCACCCAGTCAAGAGATCAGGGGTAGATCCAAAACCGTTTTTTTTAGCTCACTGCACCATCCCAGCTCAGAACCTGGCTATATGCAAATTAGTCTGTTCCTGTCCCAGTGCATGATGGGAACAGGGCAAACCAAACTACAAAGCCAATTCTTTCACTGGGAAGGAAACAAGCTTCCGGGGACCGTTTTCTGGCCTTACAGCCGTCTTCGGCCCGGCTTTCTTGAATCCTGGTGGTGCAATGAGCAAGGGACTCACATCTGAGTATACCCTTCCACGCTTATGGTGGACAAAACAATTAAACAACAAGGGGTGGTGATGGATAGAGTTTCTGAATTAAGCAGAATACTCTCACCCAGTCAAGAGATCAGGGCTAGATCCAACACCGTTTTTTTAGCTCACTGCACCTTCCCAGCTCAGAACCTGGCTATATGCAAATTAGTCTGTTCCTGTCCCAGTGCATGATGGGAACAGGGCAAACCAAACTACAAAGCCAATTCTTTCACTGGGAAGGAAACAAGCTTCCGGGGACCGGTTTCTGGCATTACAGCCGTCTTCGGCCCGGCTTGCTTGAATCCTGGTGGTGCAATGAGCAAGGGACTCACATCTGAGTATACCCTTCCACGCTTATGGTGGACAAAATAATTAAACAACAAGGGGTGGTGATGGACAGAGTTTCTGAATTAAGCAGAATACTCTCACCCAGTCAAGAGATCAGGGCTAGATCCAACACCGTTTTTTTAGCTCACTGCACCATCCCAGCTCAGAACCTGGCTATATGCAAATTAGTCTGTTCCTGTCCCAGTGCATGATGGGAACAGGGCAAACCAAACTACAAAGCCAATTCTTTCACTGGGAAGGAAACAAGCTTCCGGGGACCGGTTTCTGGCATTACAGCCGTCTTCGGCCCTGCTTGCTTGAATCCTGGTGGTGCAATGAGCAAGGGACTCACATCTGAGTATACCCTTCCACGCTTATGGTGGACAAAATATTTAAACAACAAGGGGTGGTGATGGACAGAGTTTCTGAATTAAGCAGAATACTCTCACCCAGTCAAGAGATCAGGGCTAGATCTAACACCGTTTTTTTAGCTCACTGCACCATCCCAGCTCAGAACTTAGCTATATGCAAATTAGTCTGTTCCTGTCCCAGTGCATGATGGGAACAGGGCAAACCAAACTACAAAGCCAATTCTTTCACTGGGAAGGAAACAAGCTTCCGGGGACCGGTTTCGGGCATTACAGCCGTCTTCGGCCCGGCTTGCTTGAATCCTGGTGGTGCAATGAGCAAGGGACTCACATCTGAGTATACCCTTCCACGCTTATGGTGGACAAAATAATTAAACAACAAGGGGTGGTGATGGACAGAGTTTCTGAATTAAGCAGAATACTCTCACCCAGTCAAGAGATCAGGGCTAGATCCAACACCGTTTTTTTAGCTCACTGCACCATCCCAGCTCAGAACCTGGCTATATGCAAATTAGTCTGTTCCTGTCCCAGTGCATGATAGGAACAGGGCAAACCAAACTACAAAGCCAATTCTTTCACTGGGAAGGAAACAAGCTTCCGGGGACCGGTTTCTGGCATTACAGCCGTCTTCGGCCCGGCTTGCTTGAATCCTGGTGGTGCAATGAGCAACGGACTCACATCTGAGTATACCCTTCCACGCTTATGGTGGACAAAATAATTAAACAACAAGGGGTGGTGATGGACAGAGTTTCTGAATTAAGCAGAATACTTTCACCCAGTCAAGAGATCAGGGCTAGATCCAACACCGTTTTTTTAGCTCACTGCACCATCCCAGCTCAGAACCTGGCTATATGCAAATTAGTCTGTTCCTGTCCCAGTGCATGATGGGAACAGAACAAACCAAACTACAAAGCCCATTCTTTCACTGGGAAGGAAACAAGCTTCCGGGGACCGGTTTCTGGCATTACAGCCATCTTCGGCCCGGCTTGCTTGAATCCTGGTGGTGCAATGAGCAAGGGACTCATATCTGAGTATACCCTTCCACGCTTATCTTGGATGAAATAATTAAACAACAAGGGGTGGTGATGGACAGAGTTTCTGAATTAAGCAGAATACTCTCACCCAGTCAAGAGATCAGGGCTAGATCCAACACCGTTTTTTTAGCTCACTGCACCATCCCAGCTCAGAACCTGGCTATATGCAAATTAGTCTGTCCCTGTCCCAGTGCATGATGGGAACAGGGCAAACCAAACTACAAAGCCAATTCTTTCACTGGGAAGGAAACAAGCTTACGGGGACTGGTTTCTGGCATTACAGCCGTCTTCGGCCCGGCTTGCTTGAATCCTGGTGGTGCAATGAGCAAGGGACTCACATCTGAGTATACCCTTCCACGCTTATGGTGGACAAAATAATTAAACAACAAGGGGTGGTGATGGACAGAGTTTCTGAATTAAGCAGAATACTCTCAACCAGTCAAGAGATCAGGCCTAGATCCAACACCGTTTTTTTAGCTCACTGCACCATCCCAGCTCAGAACCTGGCTATATGCAAATTAATCTGTTCCTGTCCCAGTGCATGATGGGAACAGGGCAAACCAAACTACAAAGCCAATTCTTTCACTGGGAAGGAAACAAGCTTCCGGGGACCGGTTTCTGGCATTACAGCCGTCTTCGGCCCGGCTTGCTTGAATCCTGGTGGTGCAATGAGCGAGGGCCTCACATCTGAGTATACCCTTCCACGCTTATGGTGGACAAAATAATTAAACAACAAGGGGTGGTGATGGACAGAGTTTCTGAATTAAGCAGGATACTCTCACCCAGTCAAGAGATCGGGGCTAGATCCAACACCGTTTTTTTAGCTCACTGCACCATCCCAGCTCAGAACCTGGCTATATGCAAATTAGTCTGTTCCGGTCCCAGTGCATGATGGGAACAGGGCAAACCAAACTACAAAGCCAATTCTTTCACTGGGAAGGAAACAAGCTTCCGGGGACCGGTTTCTGGCATTACAGCCGTCTTCGGCCCTGCTTGCTTGAATCCTGGTGGTGCAATGAGCAAGGGACTCACATCTGAGTATACCCTTCCACGCTTATGGTGGACAAAATATTTAAACAACAAGGGGTGGTGATGGACAGAGTTTCTGAATTAAGCAGAATACTCTCACCCAGTCAAGAGATCAGGGCTAGATCTAACACCGTTTTTTTTTAGCTCACTGCACCATCCCAGCTCAGAACTTAGCTATATGCAAATTAGTCTGTTCCTGTCCCAGTGCATGATGGGAACAGGGCAAACCAAACTACAAAGCCAATTCTTTCACTGGGAAGGAAACAAGCTTCCGGGGACCGGTTTCGGGTATTACAGCCGTCTTCGGCCCGGCTTGCTTGAATCCTGGTGGTGCAATGAGCAAGGGACTCACATCTGAGTATACCCTTCCACGCTTATGGTGGACAAAATAATTAAACAACAAGGGGTGGTGATGGACAGAGTTTCTGAATTAAGCAGAATACTCTCACCCAGTCAAGAGATCAGGGCTAGATCCAACACCGTTTTTTTAGCTCACTGCACCATCCCAGCTCAGAACCTGGCTATATGCAAATTAGTCTGTTCCTGTCCCAGTGCATGATAGGAACAGGGCAAACCAAACTACAAAGCCAATTCTTTCACTGGGAAGGAAACAAGCTTCCGGGGACCGGTTTCTGGCATTACAGCCGTCTTCGGCCCGGCTTGCTTGAATCCTGGTGGTGCAATGAGCAACGGACTCACATCTGAGTATACCCTTCCACGCTTATGGTGGACAAAATAATTAAACAACAAGGGGTGGTGATGGACAGAGTTTCTGAATTAAGCAGAATACTCTCACCCAGTCAAGAGATCAGGGCTAGATCCAACACCGTTTTTTTAGCTTACTGCACCATCCCAGCTCAGAACCTGGCTATATGCAAATTAGTCTGTTCCTGTCCCAGTGCATGATGGGAACAGAACAAACCAAACTACAAAGCCCATTCTTTCACTGGGAAGGAAACAAGCTTCCGGGGACCGGTTTCTGGCATTACAGCCATCTTCGGACCGGCTTGCTTGAATCCTGGTGGTGCAATGAGCAAGGGACTCATATCTGAGTATACCCTTCCACGCTTATCTTGGACAAAATAATTAAACAACAAGGGGTGGTGATGGACAGAGTTTCTGAATTAAGCAGAATACTCTCACCCAGTCAAGAGATCAGGGCTAGATCCAACACCATTTTTTTAGCTCACTGCACCATCCCAGCTCAGAACCTGGCTATATGCAAATTAGTCTGTCCCTGTCCCAGTGCATGATGGGAACAGGGCAAACCAAACTACAAAGCCAATTCTGTCACTGGGAAGGAAACAAGCTTACGGGGACCGGTTTCTGGCATTACAGCCGTCTTCGGCCCGGCTTGCTTGAATCCTGGTGGTGCAATGAGCAAGGGACTCACATCTGAGTATACCCTTCCACGCTTATGGTGGACAAAATAATTAAACAACAAGGGGTGGTGATGGACAGAGTTTCTGAATTAAGCAGAATACTCTCACCCAGTCAAGAGATCAGGCCTAGATCCAACACCGTTTTTTTAGCTCACTGCACCATCCCAGCTCAGAACCTGGCTATATGCAAATTAATCTGTTCCTGTCCCAGTGCATGATGGGAACAGGGCAAACCAAACTACAAAGCCAATTCTTTCACTGGGAAGGAAACAAGCTTCCGGGGACCGGTTTCTGGCATTACAGCCGTCTTCGGCCCGGCTTGCTTGAATCCTGGTGGTGCAATGAGCGAGGGCCTCACATCTGAGTATACCCTTCCACGCTTATGGTGGACAAAATAATTAAACAACAAGGGGTGGTGATGGACAGAGTTTCTGAATTAAGCAGGATACTCTCACCCAGTCAAGAGATCGGGGCTAGATCCAACACCGTTTTTTTAGCTCACTGCACCATCCCAGCTCAGAACCTGGCTATATGCAAATTAGTCTGTTCCGGTCCCAGTGCATGATGGGAACAGGGCAAACCAAACTACAAAGCCAATTCTTTCACTGGGAAGGAAACAAGCTTCCGGGGACCGGTTTATGGCATTACAGCCGTCTTCGGCCTGGCTTGCTTGAATCCTGGTGGTGCAATGAGCAAGGGACTCACATCTGAGTATACCCTTCCACGCTTATGGTGGACAAAATAATTAAACAACAAGGGGTGGTGATGGACAGAGTTTCTGAATTAAGCAGAATACTCTCACCCAGTCAAGAGATCAGGGCTAGATCCAACACCGTTTTTTTAGCTCACTGCACCATCCCAGCTCAGAACCTGGCTATATGCAAATTAGTCTGTTCCTGTCCCAGTGCATGATGGGAACAGGGCAAACCAAACTACAAAGCCAATTCTTTCACTGGGAAGGAAACAAGCTTCCGGGGACCGGTTTCTGGCATTACAGCCGTCTTCGGCCCGGCTTGCTTGAATCCTGGTGGTGCAATGAGCAACGGACTCACATCTGAGTATACCCTTCCACGCTTATGGTGGACAAAATAATTAAACAACAAGGGGTGGTGATGGACAGAGTTTCTGAATTAAGCAGAATACTCTCACCCAGTCAAGAGATCAGGGCTAGATCCAACACCGTTTTTTTTAGCTCACTGCACCATCCCATCTCAGAACCTGGCTATATGCAAATTAGTGTGTTCCTGTCCCAGTGCATGATGGGAACAGAACAAACCAAACTACAAAGCCCATTCTTTCACTGGGAAGGAAACAAGCTTCCGGGGACCGGTTTCTGGCATTACAGCCGTCTTCGGCCCGGCTTGCTTGAATCCTGGTGGTACAATGAGCAAGGGACTCACATCTGAGTATACCCTTCCACGCTTATCTTGGACAAAATAATTAAACAACAAGGGGTGGTGATGGACAGAGTTTCTGAATTAAGCAGAATACTCTCACCCAGTCAAGAGATCAGGCCTAGATCCAACACCGTTTTTTTAGCTCACTGCACCATCCCAGCTCAGAACCTGGTTATATGCAAATTAGTCTGTTCCTGTCCCAGTGCATGATGGGAACAGGGCAAACCAAACTACAAAGCCAATTCTTTCACTGGGAAGGAAACAAGCTTCCGGGGACCGGTTTATGGCATTACAGCCGTCTTCGGCCCGGCTTGCTTGAATCCTGGTGGTGCAATGAGCAACGGACTCACATCTGAGTATACCCTTCCACGCTTATGGTGGACAAAATAATTAAACAACAAGGGGTGGTGATGGACAGAGTTTCTGAATTAAGCAGAATACTCTCACCCAGTCAAGAGATCAGGGCTAGATCCAACACCGTTTTTTTAGCTCACTGCACCATCCCAGCTCAGAACCTGGCTATATGTAAATTAGTGTGTTCCTGTCCCAGTGCATGATGGGAACAGAACAAACCAAACTACAAAGCCCATTCTTTCACTGGGAAGGAAACAAGCTTCCGGGGACCGGTTTCTGGCATTACAGCCGTCTTCGGCCCGGCTTGCTTGAATCCTGGTGGTGCAATGAGCAAGGGACTCACATCTGAGTATACCCTTCCACGCTTATGGTGGACAAAATAATTAAACAACAAGGGGTGGTGATGGACAGAGTTTCTGAATTAAGCAGAATACTCTCACCCAGTCAAGAGATCAGGGCTAGATCCAACACCGTTTTTTTAGCTCACTGCACCATCCCAGCTCAGGACCTGGCTATATGCAAATTAGTCTGTTCCTGTCCCAGTGCATGATGGGAACAGGGCAAACCAAACCACAAAGCCAATTCTTTCACTGGGAAGGAAACAAGCTTCCGGGGACCGGTTTCTGGCATTACAGCGGTCTTCGGCCCGGCTTGCTTGAATCCTGGTGGTGCAATGAGCAAATGACTCACATCTGAGTATACCCTTCCACGCTTATGGTGGACAAAATAATTAAACAACAAGGGGTGGTGATGGACAGAGTTTCTGAATTAAGCAGAATACTCTCACCCAGTCAAGAGATCAGGGCTAGATCCAACACCGTTTTTTAGCTCACTGCACCATCCCAGCTCAGAACCTGGCTATATGCAAATTAGTCTGTTCCTGTCCCAGTGCATGATGGGAACAGGGCAAACCAAACTACAAAGCCAATTCTTTCACTGGAAAGGAAACAAGCTTCCGGGGACCGGTTTCTGGCATTACAGCTGTCTTCGGCCCGGCTTGCTTGAATCCTGGTGGTGCAATGAGCAAGGGACTCACATCTGAGTATACCCTTCCACGCTTATGGTGGACAAAATAATTAAACAACCAGGGGTGGTGATGGAAAGAGTTTCTGAATTAAGCAGAATACTCTCACCCAGTCAAGAGATCAGGGCTAGATCCAACACCGTTTTTTTTAGCTCACTGCACCATCCCAGCTCAGAACCTGGCTATATGCAAATTAGTCTGTTCCTGTCCCAGTGCATGATGGGAACAGGGCAAACCAAACTACAAAGCCAATTCTTTCACTGGGAAGGAAACAAGCTTCCGGGGACCGTTTTCTGGCATTACAGCCGTCTTCGGCCCGGCTTGCTTGAATCCTGGTGGTGCAATGAGCAAGGGACTCACATCTGAGTATACCCTTCCACGCTTATGGTGGACAAAATAATTAAACAACAAGGGGTGGTGATGGATAGAGTTTCTGAATTAAGCAGAATACTCTCACCCAGTCAAGAGATCAGGCCTAGATCCAACACCGTTTTTTTAGCTCACTGCACCATCCCAGCTCAGAACCTGGCTATATGCAAATTAGTCTGTTCCTGTCCCAGTGCATGATAGGAACAGGGCAAACCAAACTACAAAGCCAATTCTTTCACTGGGAAGGAAACAAGCTTCCGGGGACCGGTTTCTGGCATTACAGCCGTCTTCGGCCCGGCTTGCTTGAATCCTGGTGGTGCAATGAGCAAGGGACTCACATCTGAGTATACCCTTCCATGCTTATGGTGGACAAAATAATTAAACAACAAGGGGTGGTGATGGACAGAGTTTCTGAATTAAGCAGAATACTCTCACCCAGTCAAGAGATCAGGGCTAGATCCAACACCGTTTTTTTAGCTCACAGCACCATCCCAGCTCAGAACCTGGCTATATGCAAATTAGTCTGTTCCTGTCCCAGTGCATGATGGGAACAGGGCAAACCATACTACAAAGCCAATTCTTTCACTGGGAAGGAAACAAGCTTCCGGGGACCGGTTTCTGGCATTATAGCCGTCTTCGACCCGGCTTGCTTGAATCCTGGTCGTGCAATGAGCAAGGGACTCACATCTGAGTATACCCTTCCACGCTTATGGTGGACAAAATAATTAAACAACAAGGGGTGGTGATGGACAGAGTTTCTGAATTAAGCAGAATACTCTCACCCAGTCAAGAGATCAGGGCTAGATCCAACACCGTTTTTTAGCTCACTGCACCATCCCAGCTCAGAACCTGGCTATATGCAAATTAGTCTGTTCCTGTCCCAGTGCATGATGGGAACAGGGCAAACCAAACTACAAAGCCAATTCTTTCACTGGGAAGGAAACAAGCTTCCGGGGACCGGTTTCTGGCATTACAGCCGTCTTCGGCCCGGCTTGCTTGAATCCTGGTGGTGCAATGAGCAAGGGACTCACATCTGAGTATACCCTTCCACGCTTATGGTGGACAAAATAATTAAACAACAAGGGCTGGTGATGGACAGAGTTTCTGAATTAAGCAGAATACTCTCACCCAGTCAAGAGATCAGGGCTAGATCCAACACCGTTTTTTTAGCTCACTGCACCATCCCACCTCAGAACCTGGCTATATGCAAATTAGTCTGTTCCTGTCCCAGTGCATGATGGGAACAGGGCAAACCAAACTACAAAGCCAATTCTTTCACTGGGAAGGAAACAAGCTTCCGGGGACCGGTTTCTGGCATTACAGCCGTCTTCGGCCCGGCTTGCTTGAATCCTGGTGGTGCAATGAGCAAGGGACTCACATCTGAGTATACCCTTCCACGCTTATGGTGGACAAAATAATTAAACAACAAGGGGTGGTGATGGACACAGTTTCTGAATTAAGCAGAATACTCTCACCCAGTCAAGAGATCAGGGCTAGATCCAACACCGTTTTTTTAGCTCACTGCACCATCCCAGCTCAGAACCTGGCTATATGCAAATTAGTCTGTTCCTGTCCCAGTGCATGATGGGAACATCACCACCCCCTTTTCTGAATCATTTCCTGGCATAGGCATATTTTTCATGAATTGGAATATGATTAGAGAAGGCTGGCATAATGATGTCTTCGCCATGTGGACACTCCCTGACAAATTCAGGTGGCTAGACTTTTTCAGCTAGAAGAATGTCATAACTCTTAGAGAGCTTCTCCCAAAAGAGTGCTCTTATTTTTCTAGTTATGTCCCCCTCCACCCAGAGTGTTATTTCATATAACTTATGGGGTATACTAGCTCCGGTATCAGTCGTTTCAACTTGAATGTACTCATTCAAGTCCACTGTCTCCAGATGATCCTTCAAGATCCTGCGAGCTACGTTTACTTCTGCTGCACTGTCCAGCATAGTCTGAGCCCACTCCCCGTCCTTGAGTTGTGTCCTCGAGATCCTCGGCCTGTCTGATTTTTAGACCTGCTACCTTCTTTTTGATGAATTGAGTTTTCTTATTTTTTGGAACTTGTTGATCGTCTTTGGACTTCACACGTTCTTCTTTTTGTTCTGACCGTCTCTTCTTTCCGATTTCTGTGAGGAAGTCTGAAAGGTACGGGAAGAACATGTATCCGTATCTTGATATCTATCAGGTTTTCTCAAATTATCCCTATTCCTAAGGTTATACATTTTTTCAGAGGGCTCCTTTTGAGGAGACCTTCCTCTGGATTGGGAACGTTTTTCTTTAGGAATTTGTTTAGTGTTCCCCACTTCTTCTTTGGAAGGGTAAGAGTGTTTTTTAATAAAGACCTTTTCAGGGCTTTCTGTTAGTTGGGGTTTAACTGGTTTCCCACCCAAACTATCTCTACCTAGTTCTTTATAGGATTTTTCAATTATTCTGTCCAGTACATATGGTTGCTCAGTTACATCAAATTCTGGATCACCACTGATGCTGACTCACCTTTAATATTAGCTAATATTATTGTTGAGACCTGTTTGAAATCTTTCAGTAAATTCATACCCAGATTTAATGCAGGCTCTGCCCCGTATTCATTTTAAATCTGTTTCAGGACGTCTGGTATTACCGCCATAGACGGAACTTCATGTGTTTTTGTGTATATTGCAGCAAAGACTGTACCCCAAGTTTTGCAGTCCTCCAGCTGTGGTGCGATCCCCATTGGTAAGCATATTGTTAGAATCCTGTGTTTCTCATGACGGGTAGTATCTGTAAATACTGCCTCTATTTGAGTAATTTTTTGAGCTATCCAGAATAGAATTTGTTCCCTTTTTTGCGGGCAATTTACCAATGACTGATTGTATAGTCTGTGGTGTAATTTCATTTGTGTTCCCCTGCTAAGGGGTGTGTTGTGGAATCCTTATAGGTGGTTGGACTGTTAGAGTCTGCATGACAAATTGAACCAATTGTCTATGTATTTTGATTATTTGTTTTAGTTGAACTAATTGTTCCGCACCTGTCATTGCTTCAATGGCAGGATGTGGTGTATAGCTGGCGAATACTGGCCATGTTGCTCCTGGTCTACCTATTGGACCGAGCCTGGTAATGTGATTTTGATGTTGTAGGGTGCCTTTAAATCCGAGGGCGCATGCTCTTGGTATGTTAATGGAATTTCAACATCCTCGAAAGGGGTGTATTCCGTTGGAGGTTCCTCTTCTTTGTAGAAGTGAAACACATGTGTCACTGGATTTGTTTCAGGGAAGACAATCCATGAAGAGAATACCTCTGTCTGCCGATATTCATATGCCTCTATGACAAAAATTACCCTACCACCTCTAGATGATAGGCCATTTGTTATAAGCTTTATAGTGATGGTTTCCCTTAAATTTTCCAGGATGATTATAGCATCCTGGTCGTCTTCATTAAAAACTGTAACTTCTAAGCCTGGTTTTGCTGCAGCTGCTGCAGCTCCACTGGTTGCGTTGTTCTTGCCATTAAGAAACATTGTTTAATGAAAGTTTGCAGAGCAAGCTCCAAGGAAACAAAGATAAGGTGCACAATATTGTGGAACACTGTATCCTTCAACGTTGACTTTGAACAAACTAAAAACTAATACATATGATTTTCATCCTACTCAGTTATGGTGGATATTATCCGTTTACCTACTCTAGACATCTATTGGAGTATTTACAGAAAAAAGGGGTCTCTGAGAAAAGCATGACTGAGTTACTTTAGTATCTAGCATTAAATTAGTGCCTTACCAAACGTTGGCCGCCATGTAGTGTATTCCTATATTCCCATTAGGCTCTGCGTATTGGAATATTATATCCTATAGTTGAGACGTAGCACTGAGGTCTACTAGGTCTCTATTGAATATATTAAACTTAATAGTGTGCGCCAACTAACTCAGAGGTCACTAGAAAATTTCTTGAATGAACAAAAAAGGATTAGTTTTTGACAACCACATAAACATGACATCTTTGTTTCCCAAGAATAATAAATGTATCTCTAGATTCACGGAAACAATGCATAAGAATTTTATTCAGTCAATCGTGCATGCTTAGTTTCTACAGAGGTGTAGAGAAATAGAGAGACAGGCGTTTTTCAATAAATGGATTTATTGAAAAGTCTTCTTTTCATACAGAAGAAATAAACTGCTACAATCGTAATTCAGGCTGCAATGTATAAGGTGTACAGCGAGAAAAATATTAGGAAATAATACTGTAAGAGCATTGTATGGTTTTAGGCCAAATAAAAATACATACATAAATAACAATGACTAAAAATATTCAACTGGTGTTTCTAAAATACGCCTACCATGATGTACCTAACCTAAGTCTAGTGAGGAAAATGAAATTTTACATGGCCAATATGTCCCCTGCGTGTACCCCAACGTTTAGTGTATGTGCATGTCACCCATGCATTTTCCCTCTATGGCCTGCTATAATGATGCCTCTGCATTTGCGTCCTACATTAGGATGCCAGTCACCAAGTCTTCCATGAAAGAAACGTTCATTCTGCACTGAGGCCCTGTGGCCCATGTATTTGCATTGTACACTTTTAAATGTCGCGAAGAACCCATTTTGTGGCTCAGCCTGAGCCAGTCCCCGAAGTAAGGTTTCATGCATTCAGACACTCTGAGGGCTGCAGCCACGTATCCCTGACCTCTTGCATACTTTTGGCTAAGCCGAGAGGGGCCCAGCCCGGGGTGCCAAGACAGTATTTTGCACACAGTTATCTGCTTGCTCTACAGAATCACATTCCAGCCTGGTAAAGAAGGTAAACAGAACCCGTCTGCAGAGATAGGGCCTAGCCTTTCTGTCTCCGTTTCAGTGATTTACAGAGCTCGCATCCATAGAAAGCCCAAGGACCCCACGCAATGAACGAAGAAATATATGCCCACACTGGCTCTTGGTGATGAGCGACCTTTGCTTCAGATAATACCTCCCCGGACATAAGATATCAGATAATACCAGACGTGCTGGTCGTCCTGACACTGAAGGCCTCACTACTAGACCGAAAGCCAGCTCCCCCCAGCTTCCCCCAGTTACACGTCAATTGCACGTCATGACCAAGTTACGCACACAAGTAGGGCGAAGTTCAATTGGCCATGCAACCCCCTTCAGGTATCCACCCACCTATGACTCACCTATGACTCCTCAAGTGAACGCCCACATGTACGCCCTCATGCACGCCCATATGTCTCTTATCTCTCTCTTTCTCTTGCTCTGCCTAGAGCGCTCCTCCTTCTATGTACAAAATTGAATGTATAAATATTGTACTCTGTGAATAAAGTTTAGAAGACCCTTCCTGAACCTTAGTGGTGATGGAACCGATTCTCCCCTAACTCGAGTTATTGAAATAAAACCCTTTTGAATCGGACACCACAGACTCTGCCTCTCATTTAATGCATGACCCTTTGTTTAACTACAGAAATTATGACATGGTAATACTTTATTTACCACATAAATCTGGCGCCCGAATAGGGACAAATCCCCTTCCCCACGCTCCGGTGATGTAGGTCCAGCCCTTGCCCCCTTCTACAGCTGTGACGGACTTCAAAGTGTACACGCCAGTGGGACTTCCTGCTTACTCCCTCAGGCCCATGGAGGAGACGGACTGCGACCAGGCATCCATACGAGGCGGTGAGGATCGCGGATCATCCCAACCAGAGCCCAAGCCGTGAGAGAGCAAGGTCCGAGGTTTCCAGAGGTCCACCTGTCCGCGCATGCGCAGTATCAAGTATCCGAGGCCTTCAAGTTCTGCTTCCCGGTGAGTACCACTATGGGGAACGCATAAAGACGAGTTCGTTCACACGAACACGGTAAAGACGGGTTCAAGGTAAACGGGAACTCGGTAAAGACGTGTCTCATTTATGAGACCCGTATGGTTGTACTGTATTCCAGTGCATAAAGTTAACTGTTTTTCAAGTCCATGTATCAGTGTTTAGTGTTTTAGTGTTGTAGTGTGAATGATTGTTTCAGTTAGTCTATTTCGGTGTATATTGTGTTTTAATTAAGTGGTTTAAACATGCCACTGTTTTCGAAGTTACGTCAGATAAGGACCAGAAAAGGAATACTAGAAGAGCCAGTTAACATCCCGCCTAGAGACACACCTGGTCATTACATGTATAATAAGCATGGGCTAGATGCCATATTGTATTTAGACTTATGGGTAGATTACACAAAGGATTTAGAGGAGAAGTAAAGATGGCCTGCCTCAGGAACGTGGGATTCTGAATGCATTATGAGAGTAGAGGAAGCGCTAGGGAAAAAGAAATCAAGACCCTCTCAGAAAGATGCCATTGAGTTATGGCGCAAAGAATCACATAGGAGATCAGAGAAAGAATGCCACCAGGCAGAGAGAGAGATCTAAACAAGCAGTGGAAAAAGCCAAAGAAAAAGAACTGCGGGAGGAGGGGGAACGGGTCAAAGCAGAACAGGCTGATAGAGAAAGAAATGCCGTTGTTGCTGGTATTTAACCCGTCCTCTCAGAAGAACTAGCTAGAGTGACCCCCTCAGAAACACCCAGTAGATCGCGAACGCCACCACCTGTACCCTTTAGAGTACGTAGAACAAAGCCGACAGCATCAGAGGCTTTTATTTCCTCCTATCTAGAAGAATCCCCACCGGATTACGTAAACACAAACGCAAACGTAAACGCAAACGTAAATGCAGATTTCCCTCCGCCCCCACCAGCGGAACAGCTCCAGCAGCTCGTGAAAGAGGATGTAGGGCCTGGGGCAGTAGGAGGAGGGCCGCCTACTGTAGACGTAGCAATCCCTCACTGTATATACGATCCAGAACCAGGAAAGGGCCCAATGCTTGCGATTTCATTGAGACTAAGACAAGCCATCGCATATTTGGACAAATTACCGGACATGAAAGACCATCTAGATAAAATATACCGTTTCATTAGAACGGGGGAGGGCCCCGAGAGTATAGCACAGGCCACGCAAAACAGAAAGGTAGGGGTTAAGAACAACATCCTCCGTTTTATTGTTAACTGTCTGATCAGAGAAAAAGACGAAGGAGACGGAGATGTAAAGCCTGGTTTGATAGAATGGAGTGATCACATAGATGCCGGTCGGCATGATAAACAGGGACAGACAGATAGCATGATGCAGAAAGTACGAAAGGAAATATTAGCAACACACAAAGTAGAGTCTGACGAGAAGGGTGAGTCATCCACGGACGAAGTAGACGAGACTGTAGACAAAATGAATTATGTAGGTAAAGCACGACAGTTTGACAGGCCCAAGTGCCTGGACTACCGTAAACAGGGGCAGGCTATAAAAGAAAGATATTCCCTTGAAAATCTATTCCAAGCTACTGAAAAAGCACTGGCCCGACGGATAGAGAACGAGCGATCTCACACCCCACACGAAATGGAGTTGGCCGGTCAGCCACCCAGTGGGTGTCCAATTCTAATATATATAGCAATGATATAGTGGCCCAGACTTTCTTGAGTCTTCCGCCAAACGAACAGCGTTTGGCCGGTATTTACATGGTTCAACATTTGATAACGTTGTATGAGCACCAATATTCCGATTCCGGTCAATTGTACAAATTACTGGACGACATACTTCTAGACAGATGGTCAGGCCTGGGTACTGATTTAATTAACGTCATCCTGGATCAACAGCATAAGTACTTAAATTCTCTGACCACATGCATGCTTCCCACCCCACACCACGACAGAAAGCACCTATACCTAGACAGACAGAATCCCCTACGAGAGGCACATCCCGTCAAAGATGCCAACAATGTGTTTCAACGGGTGTATGTTTACACCCCTTGACGAAATTAGAAATACTGGAAATGAAAAAGATGTTGCCCTGCCATGATAAAGACCCGGGGGGGTTTCACCGAGAATTAAAAGACATTCTCCGCATCGGAGATTATACGTACGCTGACATTCTGAAACTATTGAAAGTACTATTGCCAGCAGGCATTTATGAAAAGCTTAAGGAAAAAGACTGGGAGGTGGGAGAGAAAAAGTTAAGCTGGGAAGCATTGGAAACAGAGGATAAAGCCAGGCTCCCGGGGGTTGGTCTTGGTGACAAAGCTAAAGAACTACCTGAACTCCTGATACAGGTTTTGCCGAGACTATTGATTACTAAAAAGGAAGACTGGGATGCTATTTCCGCCTGTAAACAAAAACCAGACGAGGACACAAGCGATTTCTATTCTAGATTTGAGAAATGCTTTGCTATTAATAGTGGCCTTAAGCCCGGTAGCGAATCATATCCTCATCTTTTCGTGAGCAAATTAGTAGAGAATTCCCTACCCCAGATCAAGAATAGGGTACTGAAGGTTGAGAGTACTTGGCAAGCAAACAGCCCTTCACAAATGTTACAGATGCTACAGTATCACCAGAATAGGATTAGAGAAGAGCAGGATCAGGAAAAGAGACGCATGAAAGAGACAAAAATGAAGGTGCTTGTTGCCCAAACGGTACCGGCAAATACGAACAAAAATGGCACGATACCTGTCAAGGGGAACTGTAATTATTGCAAACAACCAGGTCACTATGTAAAGGAATGTGCTGTCCTGAAACACAATATAGCTACAGGCAGAACAAAAGAACAACCACACCCTCCTAGGAAAAATAGCACCCAACAGAGCACACAACAGACAGTAGCGACTTTTCCACCCCCACCACCGCCTGTTCATGCCACACAACAAATGTATCAGTACACGCAGTCAGACTATCCAGAATACCAAGCATTCTCATGAAACAGCCTTGAGAGGGAAAATGGCTTGCCCCTTATTCAGGTTCCTGTAGATCAAGAAGGTCCCTATGTACATGGTCATATACTGGGAAAGGACAGAAAGTTTCTGATTGACACAGGGGCGAGCAGAACTACCATCAGCCATGACGAGGTTCCAGGGGCACCTCTCTCGGGCTCACAGAATGTTTCCCTGGGATTTTCAGGAAAGCCTATTGTTAACGAAGTATCGAAACCTGTCTCCCTCGGGGTTGGTCCACTGTCAGGTACCACAGACTTGCTACTTACTAAATCATGTCCAGAAAACTTACTTGGTATAAAGACATTAAAAGAACTAGGAGCAGTTATTTGTTGTTCTCCGGAGGGAGTGCGACTGTACTTACGTGATTTTAAGGAACATTATGTGTTGACAGATTTTGATCCCAGACTCCAGAATGTACCACAGCACCTATGGGCACAAGGTCTGACTGACGTAGGTTACATGAACATAACACCACACCGTGTCACTCTCAAAGCAGGAGTAGTACTACCACGCATCCGACAATACAAGTTACCACCTGATGCCGAAGTGGCATTATTGAAAATTATTGACAAACTCATTGCACAAGGGGTGGTGGTGGAGACTGACTCGAATGTATGTAACTCACCTGTCATTCCTATCCTTAAACGATCAGACCCTAATGCACCACCAGTTTACAGACTAGTTGTTGACCTTCGAGAGTTGAATAAATGCGCAGTCCCGCAATACCCAGTGGTCCCAGACATTTCTTCATTACTGACTGCTATTGATTCTGAGGCAACGTTCTTTACAGTCATTGACTTGAAGAATGCATTTTTCAGTATTCCAATTCATCCTGACAGCCAGTATCTTTTCGGATTCAGTCTAAAAGGACGCAGCTTTAAATTTACGAGAGCACCCCAAGGTTTTACAGAAAGTCCGAGCATTTACAGCCAAGCGTTAAAAAGACAGCTGGACAGCATTAATATGCCTACCGACACAGCACTGATTCAATACGTTGACGACATCTTGATTACAGCACGATCAGAAACAGACTGTGAACATGCATCACTGACGGTTTTACACTGTCTGGCAGACAAGGGGCACAAAGTGTCCCCTTCAAAGTTGCAATTCTGTGCACAGCAAGTGGTGTACCTTGGACACTTGCTGTCCAAGAGGGGTATACAGCTGACACAAGAACGTATTCAGTTAATTTCTAACCTTTCACAGCCAAAGACACAAAAGGAAGTACGGGCCTTCATTGGCCTCACTTCATACTGCAGGCAGTGGATTCCCCAGTATGCCTATCTAGCCAAACCACTCATACAGTTGACAACACAGGAGGCAGCGTCTTCGACTGTCCTCCCTTGGACACAAGAACACACCTTGGCATTTGAAGAATTAAAAAGAGCCTTATGTCAGGCGCCAGTTTTAGCGACTCCTTGTTACAGCAAACCCTTTATGCTTTTCGTAACTGAACGAGATGGAACACCATTATCTGTCCTCACACAAGATCAAGCAGGAAAACACAAGCCTTGTGCTTATTTTTCTAGTACACTGGACCCAGTGGCCCAGGCTCTGCCTGCATGCCTGAAATCAGTTGCAGCAACAGCCCTAGCCATAAGACAAAGTGACTCGATAGTGCTGGGACACCCCCTGACAGTACAGGTACCGCATCCAGTGGAAGTTCTCTTGAACAGGACACAGACACAACACTTGACTGTAGCGAGACTGACAGGATATGAACTGACGTTATTTCAACCACACATAGAGATCAGACGATGTAACATCCTTAACCCTGCTACACTTTTGCCCTCAAGTACAGTAGACACCGTACTACATGACTGTGTGGAAATAATGAATACAGTGACGAAACCAAGACAAGACCTGACAGATGTTGCACTGCCAGACCCTGACCTGACACTCTATGTAGATGGATCATGCATGAGAACAAGCACAGGAGAGTTAGTGGCAGCATATGCCGTGACCACTGCTACTGAAGTCATAGAGACACAAAGAATAGACACATTGTCAGCACCAGCAGCAGAGCTCATCGCTCTGACACAAGCCTGCATTAGAGCTAAGCACTTGAAAGTAAACATTTATACAGATTCACAATATGCTTTTGGCGTAGTTCATGATTTCGGAGTTCTCTGGAGGGAGAGAGGTTTCTTGACCTCTCATGGGGCCAAAATTCAGCACGGCCCGCTTATTCAGGCCCTGTTGGAAGCAATACATTTACCTGCAGCCATAGCCATCCTGAAATGCAAAGCACACACCAAAGTTACAGACACCATTTCCCAGGGTAATGACCTGGCAGACCGAACTGCTAAACTTACAGCCCAGACGCCAACAGACACGACAAAGACAGAGGTACCATTACTGACAAAGAGTATGACAGTCAGGGATCCTTCTCAAGGTGTACTCGACATACAGACACATGCCACTTCAGATGAAATAAAGAAATGGACTGAACAAGGAGGGGTCCAGACTGGCCAAGGTTGAATGACTAAGGGCAAAGCTACATGGTTTCTTCCTGATTCCATGGTACAAGTGATCATAAACACAGCACATAGTCCAGCACACTTGGGAGAGAAGGCAATGATAGACAGCATACAGAATATCTGGTTTAACAAGCACCTGCGTGCAGCAGCGAAACAAAAAGTAAGAACATGTATGATCTGTTGTCAGTTCAATCCAGGTAAAGGCATCCCGGTGGAACAAGGCGGATTTCATCCTCCTGACCACCCTTTTGAGGTCCTCCAGATGGATTATATCCAAATGGACAGATGTAGAGGTTACAAGTATGTCCTGGTAGTCGTGTGTGCACTATCTAGATGGACAGAAGCATATCCAGTCCCAGATTATACTGCTGTGACAACCGCCAGCCAATTGGTGCGAGAATTCTTCACTAGATACGGATTGCCCCGTGTCGTGTACTCAGACAATGGTCAGCCTTTTTCTTCTGAATTAATGAAACAAGTGTCACTTCTGTTAGGATATACTTGGAAGTTCCATTGTGTGGGACACCCTGAAGCAGCAGGCCTTGTAGAAAGACACAATCAGACAAATAAGACAATACTAGTAAAGATCTGTGCAGACAAAGGCGTGGATTGGATGGTAGCCTTGCCGGTTGCCCTCTTTTACATGCATATGGTAGCTCATTCCAGAACAGGCCTATCACCATATGAAGTGGTTTTCGGTAGACCGCCGAATATGTGGGGTACGCCTATGCCTAAGAAAATAACTGATGTTGACAGTAACATGCTGACAGATTACCTGGCTTCCTTGATGTCTGCACTACTCTCTTGTCGTTCACAGGTTGCCGCCGCCTTCCCTGACAACACCCAGGTCAAAGAGCACGCCATAGCACCAGGCGATTTTGTGCTTGTGAGGAACTTTGATCGATCAAGCCCCCTTGAGCCGCGTTGGAAGACACCGAAATTAGTGTTACTAACAACGAGGACAGCCATCAAAGTCGAAGGGAGAAAGGGATGGCTCCATGCCAATCACTGCAAATGGTACTTTGGAGACTCTGGAACTTTGGTAAAGAATAAAGACACTACAGACTTTGAGCCCCCTTTGCTAGAAAAGACTCCGCAGCAAGGGTATAGGTCCAAACATTGTGTGCGACACCCTGAAGCAGCAGGCCTTGTAGAAAGACACAATCAGACAATTAAGACAAAACTAGCAAATATCTGTGCAAACAAAGGCGTGGATTGGATGGTAGCCTTGCCGGTTGCCCTCTTTTACATGCGTATGGTAGCTCATTCCAGAACAGGCCTATCACCATATGAAGTGGTTTTCGGTATACCGCCGAATATGTGGGGTACGCCTATGCCTAAGAAAATAACTGATGTTGACAGTAACATGCTGACAGATTACCTGGCTTCCTTGATGTCTGCACTACTCTCTTGTCGTTCACAGGTTGCCGCCGCCTTCCCTGACAACACCCAGGTCAAAGAGCACGCCATAGCACCAGGCGATTTTGTGCTTGTGAGGAACTTTGATCGATCAAGCCCCCTTGAGCCGCGTTGGAAGACACCGAAATTAGTGTTACTAACAACGAGGACAGCCATCAAAGTCAAAGGGAGAAAGGGATGGCTCCATGCCAATCACTGCAAACGGTACTTTGGAGACTCTGGAACTTTGGTAAAGAATAAAGACACTACAGACTTTGAGCCCCCTTTGCTAGAAAAGACTCCGCAGCAAGAGTATAGGTCCAAATTAAGATCTAGAAAGTTAGACGACGTTTAATCATTTAAGTCCACTAGGTGGTGAATCGGTTAAGCAAGATTTATGACATGTATAAGATCGCGGACCACAATAGTAAAAAGAGCAAAATAAAAGAGAAATACTGCAAGATATTACGTAGTAGATGTATAGTAACTCTGATTTTTATGTCTCTTCTGTGCATCACTATAATCTGTATCAGCTTAATACTACATGTTTTCTTTCCTCCTATTGCCCCACATATACACTTTTCCATTAATGACACCGCAGAGCATACATTTAGTGATCTGCCACCTCATGAACTGTCCTATCGACTAGCCCTGCGCAACAAAACTTTCATTCGGATGTTGCACCGTTCTCATCAGACCAGCAATGCGACAGATTGCTGGTTATGTGGCCGACTCCCACCTTATCAAAAAACGAAGGGAGTTCTGCCCCTCGTCCCTTTTCCGTTCTACCCACAATGGTTCGTGCGGAGCATGGTTTGCCTTAATGTCATCAATAGACAGAAAGTCCACAGTTTACCAGGGTGACTGGATATGGGGAAACTTGAATAAAGTAATGAATGAGGTATGTTTTCCAGACGAAGACGGACTCCCCCAAAGGAAGGGGACCGATCTAGAAAATGAAGAGTACGAGCAAGGAAATGCTTCCCTCAGCTTTATAATGCTGAATGTTCAGCCCAAGCAAAATGCAGGTCCACCGTTTATTTCAGTCCTACCAGTAAAAGGCGATTTGTGTGTTAGAAAGAAAGGATCAGTACATATGGGACACAGCGAGTGTAAGACTGTAGTAGAGTTTACTGATAAAGGGAAGTCTTCTTTCAAAGCATCTCACCATACCTATTTCATTTGCGGTCAGACAGCCTATGTACATCTGCCCTTAGACTGGGGTGGAACATGCTATATATCGTTCCTGCTGCCACCCGTATTTCTAGCCCCATCCAATTATCATTGAGATTCACGACTAGACCAGGTTAGATACAGGAGAGAGACAGATGCCTCAGTGATTGATCAGACTGAGACAGCCTGGGAGCAATATACAGATTTCAACAGAGGATTCTTTTTCTTCATAGGTCCCGTCCAAAACAGTAAACTCATACGCAGGTTAACAAGAACTCTGGAAGCAGTTGTTAATGAGACTGCATCTGCCCTGGCGAACTTGACCCAGGAGCAGTCTGCCATGCGATTGGTTGTTCTTCAGAACCGCCTTGTTCTTGACGTCATCCTGGCAGATAGGGGCGGGGCTTGTAGAGTGATCGGCTCCAGTTGCTGCATTTTCATTCCAAATAACGCGCCATCTGTGTACGCAGCAATAACAAGGCTCCACAAGATAGGTCATGAGATACATCAAGACCCAGGCACATGGACTTGGTCCAGTTAGCTCTGGAGTGTAATATCGGCATGGGGATGGAAAGTGTTGTCTTTTCTAGGAATGATACTGCTTATGATATTCGGCTGCTGTCTCTGTCTACAGTGTGGCCCGGCGATTTGCGGCCTGTGTGCTACTGCCTGTGTTCCACATCCACGTATACAAAGGATCAAAGATGAACAAATGATGCTGTATGATCAAATATACGGTCACATGAAAATAGATGTGTCCTGAAGGGTACAGTAGGGGACAAGGAGGGAATGAGGAAAATGAAATTTTACATGGCCAATATGTCCCCTGCGTGTACCCCAACGTTTAGTGTATGTGCATGTCACCCATGCATTTTCCCTCTATGGCCTGCTATAATGATGCCTCTGCATTTGCGTCCTACATTAGGATGCCAGTCACCAAGTCTTCCATGAAAGAAACGTTCATTCTGCACTGAGGCCGTGTGGCCCATATATTTGCATTGTACACTTTTAAATGTCGCGAAAAACCCATTTTGTGGCTCAGCCTGAGCCAGTCCCCGAATTAAGGTTTCATGCATTCAGACACTCTGAGGGCTGCAGCCACGTATCCCTGACCTCTT
Organism: Lissotriton vulgaris; assembly: GCF_964263255.1. Classification (NCBI taxonomy): domain Eukaryota; kingdom Metazoa; phylum Chordata; class Amphibia; order Caudata; family Salamandridae; genus Lissotriton; species Lissotriton vulgaris. The sequence continues at coordinate 1,289,441,852 of NC_141689.1, read as the reverse complement.
GCATACTTTTGGCTAAGCCGAGAGGGGCCCAGCCCGGGTGCCAAGACAGTATTTTGCACACAGTTATCTGCTTGCTCTACAGAATCACATTCCAGCCTGGTGAAGAAGGTAAACAGAACCCGTCTGCAGAGATAGGGCCTAGCCTTTCTGTCTCCGTTTCAGTGATTTACAGAGCTCGCATCCATAGAAAGCCCAAGGCCCCCACGCAATGAACGAAGAAATATATGCCCACACTGGCTCTTGGTGATGAGCGACCTTTGCTTCAGATAATACCTCCCCGGACATAAGATATCAGATAATACCAGACGTGCTGGTCGTCCTGACACTGAAGGCCTCACTACTAGACCAAAAGCCAGCTCCCCCCAGCTTCCCCCAGTTACATGTCAATTGCACGTCATGACCAAGTTGCGCACACAAGTAGGGCGAAGTTCAAGCTGGCCATGCAACCACCCTTCAGGTATCCACCCACCTATGACTCACCTATGACTCCTCAAGTGAACGCCCACATGTACGCCCTCATGCACGCCCATATGTATCTCTCTCTTTCTCTTGCTCTGCCTAGAGCGCTCCTCCTTCAATGTACGAAATTTAATGTATAAATATTGTACTCTGTGAACAAAGTTTTGAAGACCCTTCCTGAACCTTAGTGGTGATGGAACCGATTCTCCCCTAACTCGAGTTATTGAAATAAAGCCCTTTTGAATCGGACACCACGGACTCTGCCTCTCATTTAATGCATGACCCTTTGTTTAACTATAGAAATTATGACAGGGTAATACTTTATTTACCACACTAGTATGAAGGAAGAAGTAAGTATTGTGTAGCCTAGGTTTAGTTTTCTTTGTCAAGAATCTATCCAAGATTTTCTCTCAGGTTCTAATCAGCTACATACCTTAGTTTAGAATGAAGGAGGTCTGGTATCTCTGTCTCAGACTTGATTTCCCAACACCCGGCAAAGGGAGCTTGGAAACACTGGTGCTGGATTCTCAGCGAGAGAAAGGACAGCTTCTTGATCAGAGTGTCAGCTGGACGGTCGGCTTCCTTCGGCACTTGCTGCAGCGAGCTGGCAAGTAGATAGTCGAACTGCTCCGAGCCACTGTGTCTTGCTAGCGCAAGTGAAGGCATATTTAAACACGGAACGTGCCCAGTTTAATGTAAAGTCGGGCATAATAACATCAGTAAAGAACCCCAAGGGAATAGTAGTTCTTTGTAAAGTACATGATTTCTTGGACAAATCGATATTCAAGCAAAGGGTGGTCCCTGACTGCTTAAGCCGATCTTCCTAGAAATCGTTGTGACGTTTTCGGTACGGGTGGAAGTAGCCATGCCTGTATATGGACTGCATGGGCTATGTCTAAATAAGGGTATGATTTCTATGCCTATATAAGGGCAATGTGAATTGTACCTATATAGGGCATGAATTGGGAATTTTCGCCCAGATCCTAAAAAGCCACACAACACAAGGTGAGGAGGCTTGGAAAACCAGGTCACACCAGGAGAACCAGGTCACAGAGGACCAGGAGGATTGGTTCTAAGACACAGGAGCCCACAACCAAGGAATAAAGTATAACTGTACCAGGACACAGAGGACCAGGGAGACAAAAACCATGGGTACCAGGTACATCATGTGAAAGGCACCCAGGACTGAGGAGTACCAGGGTGAGGAAAAACAGCGAACCAAACTAGGGTTATTCGGAGAAGGAAGACTACAGCCATAAATACTGGGTCAAAGGGCTATGACCAGTATGTCCAGGAGGATGGATGACAACGAGTATGGCTAGGCCTACAGGATCAGAACAAGGAGGGCTATGACCAGCTGGTGTAGAACCACGGGGATCAGGATGACCAGGACTAAGAAGATCAGGACCATATTGAGGTGTACCAGGATGATCTGGAACAGGATAATTACAGCCAGTTGGACCAGCAGGCCAACAAGGAATGTGAGAGAGGCAGGAAAAAGGATACCAGATTAAACTGGACACAGACCAGAGTAAGGAGGACTAGGATGATCTGGCCCAAGAGACCAGCAAAAGCACCAGTGTGAACCAGCAAGAGGAACTAAAGCATGCAATTGCCTTAGGGCTTGAAACTGGCATGAAGAATACAAGAACCACTGGTACTGGTCTGTGTAATCTGAATTAGTCAAAGAGATAGTGAGATTGCTGATAGTCGAAAGTGGGGCTGTGAGTACCAGAAGAGAAAGGTGGTCTGGGTACTGAGGGTTATGGTAGGAGGTCAAACTCTCAGTTGCAGTGGGTTGGGGACAAACCCAAACAGGGCAATGATTTGAGAGACAATAGTCAGGGTTCTCACAGGCAGTCTTTGAATAGACACACCAAATATGGATGAGGATCATTAAGGCTAACAGCTGGTGGATCTTGATTGCCATTGGAGAAAGGAAGTGGAGAGAGCATATGTGAAGATTGTGGGAGGCTAGAAGATGATATGGGCGCTTAGGGCTGACAGTACGGAAGGGATGTGAGCTCTGAAGGCTAACCTGAGGTAGAGGTAATAAGGACACTGACAGGATAGTCTGAGGTTCAGATGGGAAAATTCAAGAGACAGAAGGCAGATTTAAAGTGGTCATAACGTTTGGTGAAGAGATTCAGATTGCCCATTTTTAGGTTGAGAATCAGTGATGACCTGTTGTATCTCTCTGTGTGGCTTTGGCAAATCCACCCATTGCTATTGGCTGTTAGCTGCAGCATTCACAAATGCTGGTTTCTTACTGGTGCATTTCTGTCAAAGTCCCTCCTTTGTGTGTTTAGCTGTTTCCGGCGATTTTACTCAGAGAGTATTTTGGTCGCACATCACACAGTATATGGTGTGATGGCTAACCCTGGGTGTTAAAAATCCGCTCTGCTTGCGGAGTTTGCGGATTTTACGCAACTCCTTATTCCAAGTAGAATGGGGAGTTCATGAAAACTGAGTGATCCGCGATGTAGCCGAGTTTTTACTTTCTCGTGCTGTCAAAATGCGTTTTCATACACGCGGTAGCAACTTACCGGGATCCCTGCGTTCGCCAACGAAAATTTCCTATCCATTCGCGTGTGCCACAAGATTTTGGTAGCCGACCATGCAATCCTGTGAGAGTGTGCAATCGCAAACACACCAGTCGGATGCGCCATCGGACATCCGGCAGAAGTTCGGTAAAGATCATGATGCCGAACGTACAGAAATCACAATCTGGAGAAGAATATCTCTTGAGCAGCATAAAACCTTCTCAAAAATGATGATTTGGATGAAAAACAGTCCTCAGATTGACATTTGGCTGTACTTTTTTGTGCAAGGAGTACTTTGTCTTTCTTTATTTATTTTTTCAAAGGGAAAGGAAGTGCCCCAGAGTCGTCAACTTCCTGTTCCTGTCCAGCAGGCTCCTCCCAGTGATTTTTCCATCTCTTGTACACATATTTGGTTTTAGAACTGGAAGGATCACTCTTTGTGCCTGCTGCATCATATATCATTGGATTTGAGGACTTGTTTTGAATTGAGATTTTACAAGTAAGTTGGAGAATTGGTGTTGTTTGTTTGATTGGGGCATCGCACCTACGTTTTTTTGGTACTTTTCATTGTTTTTTTTAATTTATTGTTGTGAGAGGTCTGTAGATTTAGTAGGGGCCTAGTTGTTTTTCTTTCTATGTAATTTTTCTACTAGTTTTGTTTTATAAAGGAAACATGTTGCAAAGTTCACTAACTTTTCTCCAACTTTTGCAATCAATTTGCAATATTTATTTAATTCACTAGTCTAGTAGTCTGGCCCAATAAATAGGCCTTTCAGCCAGTATGCCCAGAGCTGGTATTGGATTGAATTGCAAAATGTGTTTTCATGGGGTATTTCACTTTGTTTTCATGTGTGTTAAATAAATGCTTTTTTTGGATATGTGTGTGTGTGTGGTGTGGTTGTTCTTGTGTTGTGTAACTTTCCAACCTTTTTTAAGCCCTGTGGATTTTTGTTTTTGTATTAAAGCTGTGTTGTTTAGCAAGCATGCATGTGTTGTCTGGCCCTAAAATACATGCTTGCTTGAGTTCATTGTTTTCCATGCCTCCTTCTTGTTGTGACTGTGAGTGATCATGTTGCTAATGGCCATTTTGTGGTGGTAGTTTAGTAGTGTGCTACTTTTGCCATATAGGCATGCATGTCTTTCTTTTGTTCCTCTTGGCTTATGCTTCTTGTTGTTGTCACATGGCCATGTGGCTTGCAGCCTTTTTGTGAAGCCAGGCGCAGTGTGCTTTTGCCATAGGCCTGCATCATTGTCTGTCGTCCCATTCTTGTTGTTGTGGGTGGCCTGGCCAAGTGGCTGGAGGCCATTTTGTGGAGCCAGCCAGTGTGCATTTTGCCATAGGCCTGCAAGCTTGTGGCCTATTCTGACAATAGGACTTTCAGACAGTAGGCCCAGAGCTACTCATGGGTGCATGAAACAACTGCTTCGGTGGTGTCTGTTGAATTTGAACATCATTTATGACATGGATGGCATTGGATTGAATTTTTTTTTCTTGGGGTATTTCACTTTTTTGATGTGCATTAAATAAATGCCTTTGTCGGATGTGTGTGTGGATGGTTGTACTTGTGTTGTATAACTTTCGAACCTTTTCTAGCCCTGTGGATTTTTGTTTTTTGCATTTAAATCTGTGTTGTTTAGCAAGCATGCTTCCTTAGTCTGGCCCAGCAGGCTTGAGTTCAATGTTTTTCCAGGCCTCCATCTTGTTGTGACTCTGAGTGACCGTGTGGCTGGTGGCCATTTTGTGGTAGTAGTTTAGTAGTGTGCTGCTTTTGCCATATAGGCCTGCATGTCTTCCCTTTGCTCCTCTTGGCTTTCGGCTTCTATCCCCTTTGCCAGCTGCAGCACCCAGAATGACGTGATGCGCAAATTAATGCCAAACAGGTTCCACATCCATTACATTTGTATTTTTGTTCTTCTTTTTTCCTATCCTTCCTGAGTGTACACAGTATACCATCAAAGCCCTTGTGTTCAAAGTCTCATAATTGGCTACACTGTTGTTATGTTTCTTTAACAAGTGTGACCAACACACACTAAGGGGCCCATGCATCAAAATTCGTAAAAACGAGTCCTTATTAGTGATAAATAAGGAATCTCTAATAAGGATTCATTTTAAATGATGCATCAACAGATTCTGTACTTATTAGCGATTCAGTAAAAAAACCCTAAGATAAACCGAAAACACGATAGCGAGTCCTCAAAATAAAGAATAGCAATTACAGAATGTCAGGACTGAGCAGGTGGTCCCTCCATGCTCATCTCAAGTTTCCGTTTTGTGGTAAATTTAAATTACCTATGCTTAATTTATGCGGTAAAGTTCAATAAGAATAACTCAGTCAAAAATGAGAGGCAGAATCCGTGATATTTGAGGTTTTAAAAGGGGTTTTATTCCTTAAAAAGGAATTGGTTCGAACCAGGTTAATCACACTTCCGTCACCGCGAAGGTTCGGGAAGGGACAGACAATACTTTATTGACAGTTAATCATATATATAGTCAATGCATTACAGTAAAGGCAGATGCAGAAGGCGTAACAGCTGAGAGGAGAGATAAGAATACACATACGTAATGAAAAGGCGTTACAATAGGCGTGCATGTAGGCGTGTACTAGAAACGTCATTAAGAGGATGTCACAAGTGGGTGGATCCATAAGCGAATCCTACAGTGTCAGCAGAAATATATGGCAGGGATGCGCGCGCAGGCAGCATGACGTGTGATTGACGTGTAACTGGAGGGTGAAGGGGACTTGACATTTAGCCCTACATGAGGAGACAGAAGTCTGGGATGTCAGATCAACCTAATCCCAAATCGTATCTAATATCTTGTGTTTAAGGAACTGTATTATCTGGAGGGAAAGGTCTCTCGGGCAGAGGCTATTCTATACTGACTGCTAGTGCGTGTATAAGCGTCTATGTGTCTGCATGAGAGGCGAGGGGGCATGGGCCTACCATGGTAACAGGAGCTATGAATTACTTGCACGGAGACAGTGAGGCCGGGCCCTTTGCTCTGCGGCTGGAAGGATGTTTACCTAAACTTTACTAGACAGGAATGTATTTTTCGAGGAGCGGAGCAGATAACTTGAAGGCTGAATACAGTCTTGGCAGGCACCAGGCCGAGCCAAGCACCGTTAGCCGCGCAGGGAGTGAGACAAAGGTCACAGATACAGATGCAGGTCCAGGCTGGAGCATTCAGAGGCAGAAGGCAGGAAAAGGCTCGATGGCAGAATTCAGGGCCTACCTTGACAGAGCTGGAAAACGTGTAAAGTACACCACATAAAGACGTTGGCAAGGCATACTTATGAACGGAATATTCGACCCATTCATGGTGGATCTGAAAGAGGACATGTTAACATTGGACGCAAATGTATTTGCGTCTTCATAGCTGGAAGAGGAGGGAACATACATGTACTTGTAGCGCGTACATGGAGCTGTTGGGGTCTAAGATAGGGGACACAATTGATCATAAAAATTCATATTTCCTCATTCCCTCCTTGTCCCCTACGGACCCTTCATGATATATCGATCCTCATGAATCGATCAATCTGTTCACGTAACATCATTTGCTCTTCTTTCTTCTTATAGCGTTTTGAATGGGAACTTGAATGTGGAATACATGATGTGGCACACAGGCCGCAAATCGCTGGCCCACATTGTAGACATAGGCAGCAACTGAATACTATGAGAAGGGCAATACCTAGGAAGGATAGGACCTTCCATCCCCAGGCTGTCAACGTAGTCCAGAACCAACCGGACCAAGTCCAGGTGCCTGGATTCTGGTGTATCAAACTTGCAATCTTATGAAGACGGGTTATGGCTTTATATACTGATGGCGCGTTTTCTGGAATGAAAACACAGCAGCTCGATCCGATGACTCTACAGGCTCCGCCCCTATCGGCTAGGATGACGTCAAGGACAAGACGATTTTGAAGAACAACAATCCGCATAGCAGACTGCTCCTCTGTTAAGTTGCCTAGGGCAGAAGTAGTTTCATTCACTACTGCTTCGAGGGTTCTAGTTAATTTGCGTATCAGTTTACTATTAAAGACAGCACCTAAGTAGGGAAAGAAACCTTTATTGAAGTCTGTGTATTGCTCCCATGCCGTTTCAGTGTAGTCGACAATCGGGAGATCTCTCCGGAGTCTATTGTTTACTAGATGGGTATTTCTATGATAATCAGGAGGGGCTAGGAAAACAGGTGGCAGAAGGAATGCAATGTAACAGGTACCATCCCAATCTAGAGGTAAGCGTATATATGCGGTATGACCACAAATGAAGTAGGAATGACGGGTAGCTCTAAATGTAGACTTGCCTTGATCACTGAATTCGACCACAGTAGTACATTTACTATGACCTAAGTGTACTGAACCATTCTTTCTAACACATAATTCACCTTTGACTGGTAATACTGACATAGCAGGCAAGACTGGTGCAGCTTCGGATTCAACATTCAGAATCATGAGGTTCAGTGTAAAGTTACCTAATCCATATACTTCATTTTCTAGATCAGTTCCTGTCCTTGTGGGAAATCCCTCCTTGTTAGGGTAGCAGGCTTTAAGCAAAACTAAGTTCAGGTTTCCCCAAACCCAATTGCCCTCGTAAACTACAGTATCTGAATCTAAAGAATTAATCAAACTAAACCATGCACCACATGAACCATTGTGTGTGAACGGGTACGGAAAGAGGGGCAGAACTCCCTTGTATTTCTGGTAGGGAGGGAGTCGGCCACATATCCAACAATTTGTAGCGTTGTTGGTCTGATGGGAGTGATGTAACATACTAATGAAGGTGTTGTTGCGCAGCGCAAGTCTGTAAGACAATTCATGCGGAGGTAATTCGCGAAAAGAATGTTCGGCAGTGACGTTGAAAGCAGAATGTGCACGCTTGAAAATAGGGTAATAGATGTGCAAAAGTATACTTGCAGCAATAATCAGAAGACTTAGAAAAAACATAATCAATAATGTCACTATACAGTGACTACGAAGTGATTTACAATATGCACGTTTCTTGAGCTGTCTCTGTCTATCTCTCTCTCTATTTCGGTCTAGGGGATACATGTCAGAAACTAATTTAACCGATTCACCTAGGGGAGGACTTAAACAATTAAACTGTCTGACTTGCTAGACCGTAGTTTCAGTTTATACTCTTGAGAAGCGGTTTTCTCAACCAGGGGGAGTTTTGAGTCAGTCTGTGGAGGAGGGCAGGGCTGAGAGTTCAAATCAGAAGGAAGTCCATGAAACTTTTTTATGTGGCTCGAGTGCAGCCACCTTTCCGGCCCTCAATTTTCACGGCGGTCCTCGTCGTCAGAAGAACCAATTTCGGTGTTTGCCAGCGGGGCTCCAGCGGGCTTCTTCGGTCAAAATTCCGCACAAAAACAAAGTCCCCAGGGACCACTTCATGGGGCTTCACCTCGGTGTTGTCGGGGAAGGCTGCAGCTACCTGTGAACGACAAGATTGTAGTGCAGACATCAAGGAAGCAAGGTAATCTGTCAGCATAATACAGTCAACATCCGTTATTTTACGAGGTATAGGCGTCCCCCACATATTTGGTGGCCTACCGAAGACCACCTCATACGGGGATAGCCCTGTTCGAGAATGCGCTATCATTCTCATGTAGAAGAGCGCAACTGGCAAAGCTACTATCCAGTCAACGCCTTTCTCTCTGCAGATTTTTGAAAGTCGGATTTTCAGAGTCTGATTATGACGCTCCACGAGACCTGCTGCCTCGGGATGCCGGACACAGTGGAATTTCCAATGATAACCTAACAGGAGTGTAATGTGTTTCACAAGCTCGGATGAGAATGGCTGACCGTTATCTGAGTACACGATACGGGGCAAACCATACCGTGGGAAGAATTCGTGAACCAGCTGCTTGGCAGTGGTCGGAGCAGTGTAATCTGGGACTGGATATGCTTCTGTCCATCGGGAAAGTGCACATACGACTACGAGGACATATTTGAATCCCCGACAGCGTTCCATCTGGATATAATCCATCTGGAGGACTTCAAAAGGATGATCGGGAGGTTGAAATCCACCTTGCTCTACAGGAATGCTTTTACCTGGATTGAACTGACAACAAATCATGCAAGTACGCACTTTCTGTTTGGCTGCTGCTCGTAAGTGTTTATTGAACCATATGTTTTGAATACTGTCTAGCATGGCTTTTTCTTCTAGGTGTGCTGGACTATGTATCGTGTTAATGATGACTTGAACCATAGAGTCGGGGAGAAACCATGTAGATTTTGCCTTCGTCATCCATCCCTGATCTGTTTGGATCCCTCCTAGTTCAGTCCATTTCTTGATTTCTTCTGGTGTAGCATGTGTCTGTATGTCAATTACATCATGGGCGGGATCCCTAACTGTCATGCAATGTGTCGATGTCGGAACTATTGTCTTTGTCAAGTCAGTTACATGAGTTCGATTCTGGGCAGTTTGCTTAGCTGTTCGGTCTGCCAGGTCGTTACCCTGGGAGATGGTGTCGGTGACTTTTGTATGTGCCTTACACTTCATGATAGATATCGCAGTAGGCAGATGTATTGCATCTAACAGAGCTTGAATGAGGGGACCGTGTTGGATGTTGGCACCGTGAGAAGTTAAGTAACCTCTCTCTCGCCAGAGGACTCCGAAGTCGTGAACGACTCCGAATGCATAACGTGAATCTGTGTATATGTTGACTTTCTTGTTTTTGGCTTGAATACAGGCTTGTGTCAGAGCGATCAGCTCTGCTGCTTGAGCTGACAAAGTGTCGATACAATTCGTTTCAATAACTTCGGTGTCTGTCGTGACTGCGTAAGCGGCCACTAATTCACCTGTACTTGTTCTCATACATGAACCATCCACATAAAGTGTCAGGTCTAGTTCTGGTAATGGAATGTCTGTCAAGTCTTGTCTGGGTTTTGTCGTAATAGTAATGACTTCAATACAATCATGTGCCAATGGGTCTGTTCCACTTAATGGCAAAAGTGTAGCAAGATTTAATGTACTACAGCGTCTGATTTCTATGTGTGGCTGAAACAATGTCAATTCATAACCTGTCAGTCGTGCTATAGTCAAGTGCTGGGTCTGTGTACGGTTTAAAAGAACTTCCACGGAATGTGGAACTTGCACTGTCAATTGATGTCCTAATACTATGGAATCACTTTGTCTGATTGCTAAAGCTGTTGCTGCAACTGATTTCAAGCACGCAGGCAGAGCCTGGGCTACTGGATCCAATGTGCTAGAAAAGTAAGCACATGGTTTGTGTGAACCTGCTTGTTCCTGAGTGAGTACTGACAAGGCAGTACCTTCACGTTCTGTGACAAAAAGTGTAAAAGGCTTACTGTAACATGGTGTTGCTAAAACAGGTGCTTGACATAAGGCTTTCTTTAAGTCTTCAAAAGCTTGTGTATGTTCCTGAGTTCAAGGGAGGACAGTCGAAGTCGCTGCCTCCTGGGTTGTCAACTGAATGAGTGGTTTTGCTAGAAATGCATATTGGGGAATCCATTGTCTGCAGTACGAAGTGAGGCCTATAAAGGCCCGCACCTCCTTTTGTGTCTTGGGTGGTGACATGTTTACAATTAACTGGATGCGATCAGGTGTGAGCTGTCTCCCCCCTTTGGACAGCAAGTGACCAAGGTACACAACTTGCTGAACACAGAATTGCAGCTTCGAAGGGGATACCTTGTGCCCCTTGTCGGCCAGAAAATGTAAAACCGTCAGTGATGCTCTTTCACATTCAGGTCCGCTTCGGGCAGTGATCAGCAGATCATCGACATACTGAAGCAGGGCAGTGTTAACAGGCATGTGGATACTGTCAAGTTGTCTTTTCAGTGCTTGGCTATAGATGCTGGGGCTTTCTGTGAATCCTTGAGGTGTGCGTGCAAATTTGAAACTTCGTCCATTTAAACAGAATCCGAACAAGTATTGGCGTCAGCTGGAACTGACTGGGCAACTAACATTTTCATTTTCGTGTCTTTCATACGTCTTTGTTCGTGTTCTTGTTCTTCTCTAATTCTATTCTGGTGGTACTGTAACATTTGTAACATTTGTGAAGGGGTATTAGCTTGCCAAGTGCTCTCGACTTTCAGTACTCTGTTCTTAACCTGGGGCAGGGAATTCTCGACTAATTTTGTTACAAAAAGATGTGGGTACGATTCGCTACTTGCTTTCAGGCCGCTGTTAATACCAAAACATTTTTCAAATCGGGAATAAAAATCACTAGTGTCTTCATCGGGTTTCTGTTTGCAAGCCGAAATTGCACCCCAGTCTTCCTTTTTCGTAGATAATAAACATGGCAATACTTGTACTAACAATCCTGGTAATGCTTTAACTTTGTCCCCAAGTCCTAGGCCTGCGACTCGGGTATTTTCTTCATTTTCTAATGCAGCCCAATCAATCTTTGCGTCTCCCACCTCCCATTCTTTTTCTTTGAGTTTCTCGTAAATACCGGCAGGCAGTAATACTTTCAATATTTTCATAATGTCAGGATAGGTGTAATCACCCATGAGTAACATGTCTTTTTTTACTTCACGGTGAAAACCTGCTGGATCTTTATCATGGCTGGGCACTAATTTTTTCATTTCCAATAATTCTATTTTAGTTATGGGCGTGTACACAAACACGCGTCTAAAAGTATTATCATCATTCTTAACTGGGTGCACTTCTCGTAAGGGATTCTGTCTGTGTATGTAATACATTTTTCTTTCCATAGAGTGTGCTGAATCAGGCTGTGTCAGATCAACCTAATCCCAAATCGTATCTAATATCTTGTGTTTAAGGAACTGTATTATCTGGAGGGAAAGGTCTCTCGGGCAGAGGCTATTCTATACTGACTGCTAGTGCGCGTATAAGCGTCTATGTGTCTGCATGAGAGGCGAGGGGGCATGGGCCTTCCATGGTAACAGGAGCTATGAATTACTTGCACGGAGACAGTGAGGCCGGGCCCTTTGCTCTGCAGCTGGAAGGATGTTTACCTAAACTTTACTAGACAGGAATGTATTTTTCGAGGAGCGGAGCAGATAACTTGAAGGCTGAATACAGTCTTGGCAGGCAACAGGCCGAGCCAAGCACCGTTAGCCGCGCAGGGAGTGAGACAAAGGTCACGGATACAGATGCAGGTCCAGGCTGGAGCATTCAGAGGCAGAAGGCAGGAAAAGGCTCGATGGCAGAATTCAGGGCCTACCTTGCCAGAGCTGAAAAACGTGTAAAGTACACCACATAAAGACGTTGGCAAGGCATACTTATGAACGGAATATTCGACCCATTCATGGTGGATCTGAAAGAGGACATGTTAACGTTGGACGCAAATGTATTTGCGTCTTCATAGCTGGAAGAGGAGGGAACATACATGTACTTGTAGCGCGTACATGGAGCCGTTGGGGTCTAAGATAGGGGACACAATTGATCATAAAAATTCATATTTCCTCAGTTTTAAGAATCAGAAATGGTTATTTTATGTTACATTCTCCATGGGGGTGGACTCAGAGACTTGCCAGAACCTTTTGCAAACATCACCTATTTGATTAGAACCTTCGGTTCTCCTTGCTGTTGTTCCACGCTTTTGTCCGTAGTTAGCGTTCTAGTCGTTTTCCCCTTTCCCAGCTGACAGCGGTTAAGTGAAGCGCAAGCGATTAGAATGCTGCGCACTTCAACCGTCGCGCTGACTGAGAAGCAGCCTTTTCTTCAGTCTGCGTTTCCTCAGAGTTTTCCTGAGTCCAGAGAGTTTCGTCAGGTCTTCCTGATTGAGTTTATCCCTTTGCTCGTATTCTGGTATTTCAGCGAGGAAGGTTCCAGTTTAGTTCCAGGTAGCAGTTGCCCTTTCTCTCTCTTTCTGCTCAGCGAGAACTGTAAAGTACTTAAATACTCAGGGAGTGAATTCAGCTTCAATACTCCACATTCAGAGACTATATATTGTCTGGTAATTGTGCCCATGTGTTCTGAGCACAGGACTTGACACCAGAGATTATCTAACTGATTTCGAAGCTAGTTTCCAGATATTGTTTCTTCATGTGTCACTGAAAATGAACTGTTGATGAAGCATTTTGAATTCCATATTCTGTACCAGTGTTCTGAAGGTTGAATATAAGAATACATCTCTCCATCGAACATTTATGAAGCAGCCCATAATCAGCACCAGTCACCTGTAATCTGAATAAGAACATTTTCACTTGTCTTCAAGTAAATATAAATATATATATATATATATATATATATATATATATATATATATATATATATATATATATATATATATATATATATATATATATATATATATATATATATATTACCTACTGGCGGTCGCCAGTAGGTATATATAGTTAGGATTTTTTCCCTATGGGATTTTTGAAAATTCTATGTCTAATAACTTTGGCGTTTGTGGACAGAATCGGCTGAAATTTTCAGGAAAATGGCACATTTTGTTTCTGAGCAGCCCTTTAAAATTTTGGGGGGTTTCGTCAAGGGGGGGGGGAGAAAAAAGGGGGGTTCCAAAACGTGTTTTCCCCATGTTAATTTCCATAGGGCGGTTGGCCTCACTTTTAGCTCGAACGGCTGAATGGATTTGCACGAAACTTGGCAAAATTGTAGGGACTGTTAGCCCGATGTGCCTTTGCTAGGTCTCAATATATGTGCTCCAGTGGATTTTGAGAAATTAACGTTCAAAACAAGATATATATCTGTAACAGCGCTCCAGGCTGCGCTCCGGTCCGCTTACTTTTCGCGTAACGGAGCTTTGCGTAGCGAAGCTGATTGGCTCTCCGGTGTCTGTCAACATTCTAAACAGTCCGGTGCGGCCGCCATCTTGTCTCTCGGTAGGATCGAGAGACAAGAGGAGGAGAAAAACGAAGGGGGAATTTAATGAAAGGGAGCAAGGTAGACCCCTCTTGACCCCCTAGGAATGATGTTGGGGTTATTAAAGGGTCCCGTGGGGAAAATAAAAAAAAATTTGATTTTTCACGGTAGAAGTGCTTCTCGGGCCGCGAACTGGGCCGCAAACTGGTAGCGAAACGGGAATTCGCCATTTTGTGTTTCGTTTTAATTAAATTACTAGGTATAAGGGGGTGCGGGAGACGTATCCTGATCCCTTATGTTTTCTGAGGGTGGCTGAGGAGGCTCATATATGTTGATATATGTCTTCCAGCGGCTGTGCGGCCGCCATCTTGTCTCTCGGTAGGATCGAGAGAGAAGAAGAGGTGAAAAACGAAGGGGGAATTTAATGAAAGGAGGCAAGGTAGACCCCTCTTGACCCCCTAGGAATGATGTTGGGGTTATTAAAGGGTCCCGTGGGGAAAATAAAAAAAAATTGATTTTTCACGGTAGAAGTGCTTCTCGGGCCGCGAACTGGGCCGCAAACTGGTAGCGAAACGGGAATTCGCCATTTTGTGTTTCGTTTTAATTAAATTACTAGGTATAAGGGGGTGCGGGAGACGTATCCTGATCCCTTATGTTTTCTGAGGGTGGCTGAGGAGGCTCATATATGTTGATACATGTCTTCCAGCGGCTGTGCGTGAGCGTTTTTTTTTTTTGCTGCGTGACGTCTGTTAACGTTCGATTCGATGGAAATCAGGAAGTGTTGACCGCCAATTTGTCACTGCGATAAAATATTTTGTTATAAATGAATCCTTATTGATAAACATTGTCTGCGCCATCTTGCCTTTTTTCCAATGCCACAATTTTGTCGTGCACGGCAGCCATTTTAGATGCCTTGACCAGACCCACTCTCTGCACGCCGCCGATCCTCAGCACGGCTCCCCACCCTCGCAAGCATCTCCCTCACGCACTGGTCACCCCCGTTCTCTCTCTCATGCATGGGCCATAAACTTCCCCCCATCTGCGCTGCTCTTCCCTGAGAATCACACCCTGTGCCCGCCCGACACCTCCCTTTCACCCTATTCACTACCCCATACATGACAATAACCCGATTCAAGGCCCCATTCACCCGATTTTTTAAAAATATATAGTACTCCAACAAAGTAGGATCATAAAACTTTATTAACTTTAAAAATATATCGAACGCAACAAAAACTGTAAATAGATTTAAACATTTTTTGGCAAAAAGAAGCAACAATGGTCAGTAGCTGTCTTTTGTGCGAATAGTCCCAAGGCAGCACAACGTGCTGAGTTCTGGACGGCACCCAGGTGATGTTACCTGGGTGCCGCACTGGTTTTTGGTTTCCTACAATGCAGCTTAGAAAAACAGCGTGGGGCGTCCCGGGTGGTGCGCGGGGAGGCCTCGTCAGTAGCGGTCTGTTGTGCGAATAGTCCCAAGGCAGCAGAACGCGCTGAGATGTGGATGGCACCCAGGTGATGTCCAGTAACTTGCCGCACTGGTTTTGGTATCCTACAATGCTGCTCCGAAAAACGGCGTGGGGCGCCCCGGGGGGGGGGGGGGCGTGGGGGAGGTGGCGTGAACTTGGGGAGGGGGTCGGAGCCAAGCGTCTTCTCCGAGTCCGTGCCATCACACCGCCCCTCGGGGGCCTCCGTCAAGCGGTTTAGGGAGGTACTATATCACATTGTTTTCAAATGCAGTCAGGTCCACAAACGACCCTCACTTACTTTGAGAATAGTGAAGCTGCAGTAGGTGGAAATCAGCTTCAGACAGTGTTACAAGCGCTGCTCAGAACTCTGAACTATGGCACCCAACATCCAGAACTTATGCCATTTGAGAATGGCAGTGACATCGAAGCAACTCAGGGACCAAAACCATTAACGTACTTTCATGTATGAAAATCTTACTTGGGGAGGGGGCAGGAGCGAAGCACCCCCTCCCAGTCCGCGCCACCACACCGTATGTGGAAAATCTGAAGCCATCGTTCTACAAACTCAACCAACCTCGGATGGAAAAATCTAGAAAAATGTACAAACTGAAAACCAGTTTTGGTCTGCATAGCATCAGCAGCAACGCTTGCTATCAGAGTGCATGAGTTTCATGCTCGATCGATTGAGCTAGCCGGATCGGGCAACAAAAAGTATAAAATAGTTATGTAAATAGTTATTTAATAAAATGTTTTTCCCTGTTACTTTGCTGGTGTGTTGTATATATTTTTAATATTTGCATAGGGTTTGTCGTTACTTTGGGCGGGGTGGGTGACGGAGCCGAGCTGTCTTGCAGCCCTCATGGTGTGGAGCTCAATTCATCTCACTATTTTCGTATTTCTCATGAAGGGTTGTTCCTAATGTTTCTATTTTAGCGACTTCAAAAAGAGATCCAATTAGTGGCCTACTGATTTTGCTCGATTACTTTTATTTTTTTACACGATTTTTCAGTATCTGCAAAGACTAAACAGAGTATTGCGACTTTGTGCTTGTTTGTAAATAGAGAATGAACCAAAGAGAACCAATTCTAAAACAGTAAATGCTTGGATAACAATCAATCAAATGGAGAGACAAGCAGGCACGACGGATTACAACAGGGGTAAAGGTCTGCGTTAACTACCCTTCACTATCTGCAAAGAGAGAGTACTACTAAGAGTAAAGAGGGGAGGGGGGGCAGCGTTCAAAGCACATCAGCGTGCATAAACACAAAAACGTTTTTACCTATCACGTACTTGACATTTGACAGCTTTTGATATTTGCTATTAAAAAACCATTGAAATTCACAGAAAAAAACATAGGTTATAGTCCATATATAGTTAGGAATTTGCATTTACAAAACCTTGAAAATTCACTGAAAAAACCATTGGTTATAGACCATATATAGTTAGGGATTAGCCTTTTCAAAACCTTATTTTACTCGCATAAAACCATTGAAATTCCATATATAGTTAGTTGCACTAACTATATATCGCGGACCCGCAATCCACTGCTAATGATGTCACATATTACATCATTCATGACATGGTCAGTGACATCACTGATGACATCACTGATGACATCACTGATGACATCTCAAATGACATCACTGATGACATCACTGACATCTCATTTGACATTATTGATCACATCACTGATGATATCATTTATGTGATAATACAATGAACATCTTCAGACTGTAATATAACCTTAGATACACTCAGTGTAAACAGACACTCACAGACTGTCACACATCCATGGACTTACTCACACACCTAGTCAGTCATGCAAAGAATCAATCACACCTCCATTTCCTCAACTATACAGTTATACACACCTTACTTATTGAAACATATACTAACACATATTTACTCTCTTATACAATCCCTGATACAAGATCACAATGATCCATACAGCCACTCTCACATTAAGTGGCTCTTATGTTCAGTTATTTATATATGTCAATTCTCACATGGACTGTGTTTTACATATGTACTTACTTTGACATGTAGCACTGAGATATCCATTCACTAACCAATACACTCATGCACACAGTCAACTGTCCATACAGCTGTTTCTACATGCACTTTTGAACCCATACACCTAGAGAATTAACTGTTCACACATCTATGCACAGAGGCATACACCTCCCAGCCACCCACACACATACTCAGTCTCCCATACAAATACTTGGGCAACCATTCAATAACCCATATAGTTACTCATATAGCTACTGATTTAAACATGCAGCAGTTTACAGAACAACATATATAATGATTGCCAAATTAAGACACTTTAGTCACTAACCCATGCACTCAGTGAGACACATTTAATCATTCTCTCATACAGTCAGTCATGCACCTACTAAATCCTTCATCCAGACACTTATACATCCACTCATTCTTCAATATGTAAGACATATTTTAACTTTACAGAAACATACAGTCACTGGGTGTTGTCATCAGTGATGTCATCAGTGATGTCATTTGAGATGTCATCAGTGATGTCATCAGTGATGTCACTGACCATGTCATGAATGATGTAATATGTGACATCATTAGCAGTGGATTGCGGGTCCGCGATATATAGTTAGTTCAACTAACTATATATGGAATTTCAATGGTTTTATGCGAGTAAAATAAGGTTTTGAAAAGGCTAATCCCTAACTATATATGGTCTATAACCAATGGTTTTTTCAGTGAATATATATATATATATATATATATATATATATATATATATATATATATATATATATATATATATATATATTCACTGAAAAAACCATAGGTTTCACACCAGTTATAGTTAGGTGGAAATTTTACTGATATAAAACCATTGAAATTCCCACGTTATAGTTAGTCGGACTCACTATAACTTGCGCGTGCAATGCACTGCTGATGACATCACATATTACATCACTCATGACATGGTCAGTGACATCACTCATGACATCACTGATGACACCATCCAGTGAATATGTGTCTTTCTGAAAAATAAATATTAGTGAGTTATGTTTTAATATTTAAATTCATATATTAGTGTTTCACTTTGTGTATAAGTGGCTACATGTGTTGATAAGTAGCTACATGCGTATGCATATGGGTTATTTGATATTTTTAGTAGTATCAGTATGAGTGTCTATATGGTTTGGTGGAGGTATTACTTAGCACATAGATGCATGAGTGACTGACTCTTTGTTTGTATGTGTTTTGAAGACAGCATATGTACAGGACTGTATGGGTGGATGAGTGTCTATATGTGTTTGTTAGTGAGTGAATGACTGTCCCACTAGTGTCTTTATCAGTAACTACATATGTTTTAATCTAGTATATATGAATATTGATGTATATAAGTGAGTATATGTGAGAGTAAGAGATTGTAAGATTTCCTGTTTAAATAAGTATGTGTTTCTATAAGTGATTGTTTAAGAGAATAAATATGTGTAATTTTCAATAGAAGTAAGGTGGAAGTGTGTGTATAACTCTATATTCAAATAAATGGTTGTTCAATAGTTTATTTGCACGTGTGAATATGTGTGTGAGTAACTTTTGGATGAATGTCGGTGTGTAACAGGATGTATAGGTGTATCTCTTCATATGATGAGTGAGTATATGTATGAGTGACTATATAGAACTGTTGGTGAATGAATGGATGTGTACATAGATAGTGGAAGTACAGAATTGCTTGTTGTAACTGATATAGGTATGTCCATTTTTTAAAAATTTCAGTTTCTATTTTTGAATATGTGTTTCAAGGGTTACTTTACACTGAGAGGAGGTCTGTGAATGTGTCACAAGGATGGTGTCATCAGTGATGTCATGAGTGATGTCACTGACCATGTCATGAGTGATGTAATATGTGATGTCATCAGCAGTGCATTGCACGCGCAAGTTATAGTGAGTCCGACTAACTATAACGTGGGAATTTCAATGGTTTTATATCAGTAAAATTTCCACCTAACTATAACTGGTGTGAAACCTATGGTTTTTTCAGTGAATTTAATAGGTTTTTTAAATGCTAATTCCTAACTATAACTGGTGTGAAACCTATGGTTTTTTTCAGTGAATTTCAAAGGTTTTTTTAATGCTAATTCCTAACTATAAGTTTCACTTTATAAATAAGACTGTTAGCACTCTAGTTGTTCTTTTTAACACTCTGGTACATTCTGTCATTGGGCTACAGTTGGGCTACATCTAGTTGAAGTTTGGGCTACATTTACAATTTTTGATCTCTAGTGGCCATCTTTGGGCTACATTGGGCTACTTTGGGCTACATTTGGGCTACATTTTGGCTCTAACATATATTAAGCCCAATGTAGCACAATACATATTTTTATAAAGTTAATTTTTTTACAAACCACTTCAGAATAGGGCTACCTGTCTCTACAATTATCCCATTTTTTTTTTTTTAATTTTTGGGGGGAGCGCTCCCGGAGCGCGCCCCGGAGTGCGCCCCGAAAAGCGTATTTCTGAAAAGCGCCCCCGGGCGCGCTCCGGGGAGCGTCTCGTAAGCGTCAATATCGCAAACGAAAACATGATTGTGACGTATCGCGTAGCCGCGACCGCGTGATACGCACGGCGTAAGCGCACCCGGAAGTACTCGAGCGAATACGATCGCACAACGTAAACTTCCGGCGCGCTTACGCTGCGCGACCCGGGCCGCGCCCCCGGGCACGTAGCGTAAGCGCGTCGGGTCATGTGAGCAGAAAATAACACTTTTCATTGGTTCATAACAGTTTTAGTTTCATAATGATGAAGCCCCTGGTCTTGTGACCTGAAAATAACACTTCTCATTGGTTCAGGACAGTTTTTTTTTCTAAATGATGAAAGACCCCACCTTTTTTCCTTATTCTGACTTTGTCCTTTGACTGAGGAAGACCTGTTTGTTGCTCTCTCTACTTTTTTGCTCTAAATAATGGCTTCATTAGTAGCATCAGCTGGTGCATCTGCCCCACCACCACCACCACCACCACCAAGAGGACCAGCTCCAAATTATATTGGTGGTCAAGAACAGGAGGAGGAGGAAGAGGAAGAGGAGGAGGGGAGAAGAAGATGGCTGCCAGAAGAAAATACACCTTACAAACCCAAACTACACATTGTTTGGCAGTTTTTTTCAATTCCAGAGGGGAAAAAAAAGGTGAATGCTCCCAAGGTGACTTGCCTCATCTGCAATGATGAACTTTCACGGGGCAACCCAAACAAGAAATATTCTTTTGGTAACTATACCATGATTCGGCACATGACAAGAAAGCATCCAAACAACTACTCTCGAGCAGAGTTCCGGGAACTGGCCAGTAACCTCCCCCAGTCATCAAGGACCCCCTCCCAAAGAAACCAACCCACTTCCTCGCAACCAGAAACATCTGAGGTGATGCCTTGCATTCAGCCGAGATTTGCTGATTTTAAAATTACTTGTACTGCTTGTGGCAAGCTTATCTCCTATGGGGAACAAAGTATTAAGCTCATCGTCCTTGCAGGTGATAATCACAAGTGCCCCAAAAAGAAATATTTTTTGGGTTTTTTGTTTTTTTGCTCCAGTTGAGCCAGTTTCAATTCCCTTTTTTTGTTTCTCCCCCTAAAAAATACAAAAAAAAATATAAAACTGTTTTGAAAAGCCAAAAAAAGTTCAAAAAGTTCCAAAAACACAAAAAAAATATAAAACAACAAAAAGAAGAAAAAAAAAAGTTCTTTTTAGAACTACCTCCAATTTCTAAATAAAAACTTCATTTTTTTGAAAACTCTGTCATCTTTTTCCCTCATTTTACGCTCCCCGGTGCGCTACCTGGTGCGCGCACCGTGCGCTTCCCCCGCGCAAAACGAAAAAAAAAAAATATTTTAAATGCCCCGCGGGGCCCTTTTATAGCCCCCACATCAAACCTAGGGGGTCAAAGGGGTCTATCCCTCACACCTTATGGTCAGTTCCCACTTTGTTTTAGCCACCTCTTATGTCTCGATTTTACCGAGACACAAGATGGCGACCGCTCTGGACTGTTTGGAATGTTTACAGACACCCGAGAGCCAATCAGCTTTTCATGCGCACCTCGCGTGTCGCGCCTGGAGCGCTCTCCGGTGCGCGCACCGGTGCGCTGCTATAGATATATATATTTTTTTGAACCTAAATTACTCAAAATCCACTGGAGCACATATCTTGAGACATAGCAAAGGCACATCGGGCTACCAGTCCCTACAATTTTGCCAAGTTTGGTGTAAATCCATTCAGCCGTTCGGGCTAAAAGTGAAATCGACCGCCCTATGGAAATTAACATGGGGAAAGCGCGTTTTGGGACCCCCCTTTTATCTCGGCCCCCGCTTGACGAATCCCCCCCAAACTTTCAAGGAAGGACCGGAGCTCGACGAGGCCATTTTCAGGAAATTTTCAGGCAGATTCGTCAACCGGTGCCAAAGTTATTCCAAATAGAATTTTGAGATTTAACATTGAAAAAAATCCTAACTATAACTACCTACTGGCGACCGCTAGTAGGTAATATATATATATATATATATATATATATATATATATATATTACCTACTGGCGGTCGCCAGTAGGTAGTTATAGTTAGGATTGTTTTCCATAGGAAATCCTCAACATTCTATTTGGAATAACTTTGGCCCTGGTTGAAGAATCTTAGCGAACTTCTCATAGAAGATGGCTCAGTCCGCTGCGCTCCTTCCCTGAAAGTTTGGGGGGGATTGGTCAAGTGGGTGCTGAGATATAAGGGGGGTCCCAAAACGTGTTTTCTACGTGTTATTTTCCATAGGACCTTTAGACTCGGCTACAGGTCGAACGGCTGAATGGATTTATAAGAAATTTGGCAAAACTGTAGAGTCCGGTTCGCAGATTACGCTTTTTTCGGAATGGTGTAAATCTGTTCAGTAGTTGTTGAGAAAATTAAAGTTAAAGTCAATTATATATCTATAGGCGCGCACGCGTGCGCGCACTCAAGCGGCTGCGCGTGAGCGGAATTTTTTTTTGCTGCGTGACGTCTGTTAACGTTCGATTCGAAGGAAATCAGGAAGTTTTGTTCGCCATTTTGTCACTGCGAGTAAATATATTGTTAATTTCAAAGCGTTGAAACATGGAAAGGGGAGAAGGTAGAGATTGTTTTGCTGCGTAGCTTTTCTCGGGGTGTGCAGTGAGGGCGTTAAACGCAAAAAGATATAATTTTTTCCCGAAAAAAATACGGGGTGCGCGCACCCGGTCGCGCACACCTATTTACAAGAGTGTGAAAATGGAGATAAATCAGAAGTTTGAGTGGTTAGATATAAGGTGGCTCTGAAAAGAGCCCTTGTGTTAATTGAGTGTTTTCTGCATTTATAAGTAAGTACCGATGCAGAGCCTGATGTTGCAGAGGAAGATTCTGTTTCCCTCATTCGTGAAATGAACACCGTCTCTCCTATAGACGTCTTGCATGTGGTATCGCAAGTTGTTGTGGTAAATAGAACCCATGCTATAATCTCTGAGGAACGCAGAAACAGATTTATTTACATGTCTCCTTGCTTTCTCAAATTGTGCACAATGTTGATTGGACCAATTCCATTTCTGTCTTTGGCATATATTGGAATATACCAAGGCAGATCGAGGAAAAAGTGTCATCAATTGTCAAAAGGTGTCTTTTAGAAGCATTTCCAGACCTACCCCAGTGATTGTGCCTAGATCGTTCCCACCACAGTGCACAATTATAAGGTCTGGTTCTGGGAGATGCATAAAAGTTTTCACCAATGGAATCAATTGGTGACATTTCAATCCTCT
The DNA here is from genome assembly GCF_964263255.1 of Lissotriton vulgaris. Lineage (NCBI taxonomy): Eukaryota > Metazoa > Chordata > Amphibia > Caudata > Salamandridae > Lissotriton > Lissotriton vulgaris. The sequence goes on along the minus strand of NC_141689.1, from coordinate 1,289,418,836 downwards.
TTTGCCAATCCATGTTATGTGTACATTTGGTAAGCCGAGGTTGCAAATTCGTCTGCTTACTGCATATTTTTCACTCCAGTGAATATATTTGTGTCCTATTAGCAAGACCTTCATTTTCAAGGGATTTGTAGTCGTCCTCCGATCGGTTCTGGAAGTGGAATGGGAGTTAGAAGTTGAAATTCTAAATAAAGAAAAAGGAAGAGGCTGGGTGTGGTTAAAAAAATAAAAATGATTGGTTGATTGTAATAAGTGGAGATTGAACAGTACATTGCATGTTAATGTTTATGTTAAACAAAAGTACTATTGGGTGTGAAAAAACAAGACATGTAACAGAGCTGTGGATTGGCAGGTGTTTCTGGAGGGAAAATAGTCTTCTTAGTTTGTTGTAGAACGTTGAGACATGAACTTTTCACCTGTGCCTTCAGCAAGGTGCAGAATGAGGTGTAACCATGGAAACAGCCGGAGATGGCAGTTGGTGATGGGTTCACTCTTTGGTGCCTCTGCATCTGCACTCTGTTCTGTGGTGGCAGGCGGAGAACTGTTTGTTATTGTGGAGATGAAAGTGTGATAAGGAGAGAAATACGACATAGCGTTTGGCCTGTAGAAGCGTGGGAGCAGTGATTAAGTCTGAGTGAAGCGAAACTGTGGCGGTGCTTGGTAACAGTAAAAAAAATTTTTTAACAGTGGTATAACTGTCTGTACGGTGCGCGACCTACTAAGAAAGAGTTCACGGGCCGTAATTGGCTTGCAGGTTCTAGTATCAGTAAGTGAGGTCGAGAAAAGAAAACATTCAGGACTTTATTTATGAAGGCCTTGCGCCACCGGTGCGTCACTTTTTCTCATTTTAAAAAATGAGGCACCGGCGGCGGAAGGTCTTCAGAAATAAGGTCCTCAGTGTCTACAGTTAAGGTTATGTGGAACCCATGAATAGTTTTTCAATATGAAATCATTTCAGTTGAGATTATGGATTAAAAGAGAAACCGTGAATATTTGAAATGTTTATTTAGAAATGTACTGTTTTAAAGGCAAATCATTATGTAATATGAGTACAGAAATTGCAAAAAACACAGTAATTGGTATTGTAAGTAGTACATGGAATACAAACGCTATAGTTGAAGAAAAATGAATATAGTTGGAAAAAAACATTGTACACTCTTATAAGGAAGTATATCATATTTTAATAAATGGAAGAAGGTCTCTGGCCTTTCAGTTAGGGAACGATATATGAAAATGCAAGTGGTTATACATCATTACTTTATCAATCAGCTGTCTACAGGCGAAGCACTATCAAGTTTGTGTTATGTTACTGTGTACGGGGAAAAAAAGGCGCCAAAAGCAACAAAATGGCGAGAGGTGCATGTATGTAATCTGTTGGATGGTGCGCAAATCAGTATTGAGGAGAACTACTGTATTGATATATCTTTTGAAGGTTGCAGTATTGCATTTGAAATACAGCACAAGTAACAATGGAAATATTGTTGAAAGAACATATTTTTCTGTAAAGTATTTTAAATTAATAATTTTATAGAAAATTAAAGGAGCAGAGGCGTGTGAGGCGGAAATAAGCAGTTGAGATGCGAAATGGCGTTTACAGTTATAAAAAACTCGTTTAAAATTTACACATTAATTAGGGTACATGTAGCATATATTAGCGAGTTTTGCATCGAGTACGTTTGAAATAACCTTACATAAGATATGCAGTAGAATTGTTGAGATTAGACTGTAAAAAAATAAAGTTGAAAATCGAGTAGCTGAAGAAACAAATGTAGTCCACATAAAAGATCAAAATTTAAACAACACGAAATCATAATGTCCACTGTTAGTAAAGCCAATAGGTCTGTTATTCAAAAGAAAATATGGAAAAGAACGTGAAGAATATAGGGAAGCAAAAGGAAATGAGGACGTCAATGGTTTGTATAAGAGTTATTGAAGCATTGTTTAGGCAAAATAGGTAGCTTCTGCTTGTAACAGGAAATCACTTTTATCATTTGAAAGTATGTCAGCCATCCAATGGAAAAGAGTAAAGCAGTACTCATGATCTGTTAAAATCGGAGCCTCTTTTATTATCAGAGGGCAGGTCGGTGGGTTTTCGATGTAGTTCTCTGTTAGAAAAGAGTTAACCGTCCATTGTGTAGGCAAAGTATTCAGCAAGTGCTTCTAACAGGAAATCACTGTTATCATCTGAAAACATGTCAGCCATCCAATTGAGAAGAGGAAAGCAGCATTCATGATCTGTCATTATTGGAGCGTCTCTTACCATCATAGGGCAGCTCAGTGGGTTTTCGATGTAGCTCTCTGTTAGGAAATCTTGCGCCGCTGCGAATATATTCCAATGACCCAGAACTCCTTGTATCGCTGCAAAGGCCATAAACCCTCCGTTGTAACAAAGCTGTTCATGATCAAGTAACGAATTCATGAGGTGATTGTAATTCGGTTCAGGAGGTACCAAATTGCAGAGACATAAATCCAGGGCCCACGTGAAATCACAGCTCAGGCAATGAAATACAGGCTGCACACAGGTGAAATACGAATATCGAAATGATAATCGATATGAAGTATTCAAAGTTGAGAGTGGTAAGGTGCCGTAGTACAGAAGCATTCTCTGTCGAAATAGTTCTAAGTGGTCCGGCTCGTTTGCGAAGGCAGGAGGGACATCCATTTTGAATTTCCCAAGATGGTAAAGGAAACGGCGCAGCACTGCCGGTTGTATAGCAACTCCACAGAATTAGGTCGCCGGCTATGCAGTGGAGAGGAGCAAAATGACTTGATAAATTTTCTAGGAGTCTAGTCACTTATATATTGCTTAGTAGTTATCAAAAAAGTAGCTTTTCTTGAACTGGAGGATGCGTTAAAAAATAAGGGAGTGATTTGAGGAAGTTGTAAAGCAAGGTCAATTTTTTTTTACATCAATGCTGTTTTCTGTGAATGTTAGCTAATTGAAAGATATGTGTGTGAGCAGATGCAACGTTCAGTTTTAAATGTGACAATGGCGCTCTTGTTCATGTCTTCCGATTCAAGGTCGGTATTCGCTGCCAAATACAAAGATCAAGAAACGCATGCGTGGGGTAGATAGTCTGCATTCTTAAAGGAAAGCAAATGAAGGGTTATTTTTACCGCGTTAGCTTTGTCGTTTAAAAAGTTACAGTGATTTCCATTATATGTTAAGAAAGTGTCACTGATGAAGACTGAAAATAAATCCTTATAAATAACAGGGACTGGTGTATTTTAGAAAAGGTGTGTAACATTACATGAATTGTGAAAAAAAAATAATGTAATTGAAAGTGTATGGTTTGAAAATGAAAAGTAGAGGTTTATAGTTCACGTTTTGAAAGCAGTTCTAGAGGGTCAGATGCATGATAGATTTATAAAAAATAGAACATGTTTTTCAATAGTATTATGGCAAAAATATGTGCCTTTATGTACTATTTACATTATCTGCCTGTTGCCTATTCTTTGAGTTTTAGTAATCCTGTGTCTTATAAGTTTTCCAGGGGCGGTTTGAGGTTCATGGTGGGTTTGGGCAGGGAGGGTAGGTTGGGGGTTTGTAATAGGGGGTCCGGGTGGGGTGGAGTGCGGAGTTTAGTGAAGAGTGAGGGGGGCGGGGGGTTAGGGTGTTTGGTAATGGAGCAGAGTCAGAGGACGCCACATTTCTGTTATGGGGTGCCACGGAAATATGTATTTATTCTCAGAGGTTTATTATATTAAGGATATATATCAACATGGTGGCTCTTGTCGTTTTGTGGTTCTGTGCATGTTTATAATGCTGGCCCTGTAGTTTTTGTTTATGGACCTTATTACGACACACAGGGGAGCCACGTTGCACAGTTGGAGATCAGAGACTTAGGAAATAAAACTTTATAATTGTAAGGGCTCTAAGCGATACAAATCGCCCGTTCTCGGTGTAAAAAATATCACCGCTATTGGTGGTATTTTCTACGGTGTTTGTGCTCGAAGGAGAATAGTAACATATATGTGAAAGAAAATTCTGTAACAGGCTCAGCATTTCACATTATCGTGTGAAAACAAAAATTGTTCTCACATAGCAATAAGTATCTTATAATTAAGGGACGGAGTGTATCTAGTGCTATTTACTACACTGCTATGTGAACGATGTCGAATGTTTCATAAGGGGAGGCTTTAAAAGTTTTTCGATAAACTGGTTTTCCAGGGAAGTGGGTGGAGTGTTCCGTGTAAATTGCAGAATAGAAACTAGTAAGAACCAATTGGAAGTGTTGTTTTAAAGTCACATGACTGCACATGCGTGTCTCGACGCCTGTACGCGATAGGTGGGTGCGCGCACCCGGTCGCGCACTGAAAGAAAGCGGCGAGAAAATATCAGGTAATATGCTCTTGAAGCTTGTTTTGGTACAAAGAGTTAGTTCTGAAAAGAACGTTTTTTTTTTTTTTTTTTTGGAAACAAGTGTTATGATGCTTTTGATTTCTTAAAGTTGCTACGAAATTTTTCAGTATGTCATACTATCCAAATAAAGTGAAGAAATTTAACTTTTCTTGGAGCATTTATGACTCTCAATTTTGTGTTTAATTAGAATAAAGCTTTGCTCTCCGTATACAAGAAGTTTTCCAGGTTCTTGCATTTCATGTGCACCTTCGCCAGATATGGTTTCAAGTCCATTTCAGCACTCGATGGAGATACAGGTCGTCCACCGGAAGATGTGCTGATTACTTCTGATGGTAATAGCGTGGCCTCCGTTTTTCTTGTCAAAGGTGGTCGCTCATTTCCTTCACATTCGGAAGATGAATGCGGAACGATTGCCATTGTAGCGAAGTCTTCGGGAAGATGTTCGAAGTTGTTCTCTCTTGAGAGTAGAAAAGAAAGGGATGGAAGTGGGTGGAGTGCTGCGTGTAAATTCCAGAATAGAAACTACCAAGAACCAATTAGAAGTGTTGTTTTGAAGTCACATGACTTCACATGCAAGTGTCAGGTCCTGTACGCGATAGGAGGGTGCGCGCACCCGGTCTCGCACTAAAATAAAGCGGCGAAAACACATTTCATAATATGCTCTTGGAGCATGTTTTGGTGGAAAGAGTTAGTTCTGAAAAGAACTTTTTTTTTTGGAAACAAGTGTTATGATGCTTTCGATTTCTTAAAGTTGCTAATACATTTTTCAGTATGTAATACTATGAAAATGAAGTGAAGAAATTTATCTTTTCGTGGGGCATTTATGACTTTCAATTTTGAGTTTAATAAGAACGAGGCTCTGCTCTCCATACAAAAGAATTTCTCAAAACTCGTTGCATTTAATGTGCACCTTCGCAAGATATGGTCTCAAGTCCATCTCAGCACTCGATGGAGATACAGGTCGTCGACCAGAAGATGTGCTGGCCACCTCTGATGGTAATAGCGTGGCCAGGGCTCTTGTCGATGCTTTTGCATAATGCTCAGGGTGCCTTTGTTTAACATGCCGCAGCATGGTGTGTATAGAAAAGGAATATTTTCTATTTGGATTTCCCCTTGAGAGCTCCGAATTGCATATCGTGCAGGTTACTTTTGGCGCATTCACTTTCTTTTGATCTTCAGGATAAGTAAAAAATTGCCAAATGAAAGATTCCTTTTTTCTTCTTAACGGTGGTCGCTCATTTCCTTCAGATTCGGAAGATGAATGTGAAAGGGCAGCCATTTCAGCAAAGTTTTCTGGAAGATGCTCGACGTTGTTGTCTCTTGAGAGTAGAAAAGATTGTGAGGAAAGTGGGTGGAGTGCTTCGTGTAAATTCCAGAACAGAAACTACTAAGAACCAATTGCAAGTGTTGTTTTCAAGTCACATGACTTTACATGCGCTTCTTAGGACGTGTAGGCGGTGACACTATGTGGTTACGAACGTGATTTCATACTTAGGAACTAGCATTCAAAAAACCTATGAAATTCACTGAAAAAAACCATAGGTTTTACACACGTTATAGTTAGGAAATAGCATTTGAAAAACCTATGAAATTCACTGAAAAAACCCTAGGTTTTACACACGTTATAGTTAGGAAGTGGCATTTAAAAAACCTATGAAATTCACTGAAAAAACCATAGGTTTGACACCAGTTATAGTTAGCTGGAAATTTTACTGACATAAAACCAATGAAATTCCACATTATAGTTAGTTGGACTCACTATAACTTGCGCGTGTAATGCACTGCTGATGACATTACATATTACATCACTCATGACATGGTCAGTGACATCACTTATGACACCATCCAGTGAATGTGTGTCTTTCTAAAAAATAAATATGTTTTATATATGTATATGTAAAGGTCGAGGGAAGAATAAATGTTTAAATTATTGTCTTAATGAATGTTTTTTTCAAAATGAAATGATTGGATAACTGGCTTATTAAGTGTATCTTAGTGAATACATATATTAGCGAGTAATGTTTAAATATTTAAATATATGTATCAGTGTTTCACTTTGTGAATAAGTGGCTGCATGGGTTGATGAGTACCTACATGTGTGTGTATATGGGTTATTAGATGTTTTTTTAGTATCAGTATGAGTGTCTCTATGGTTTGGTGGGGGTGTTACTTATCATATAGATCCATCAATGACTGACTCACTGTTTCTATGTTTTTTGAAGACAGCATATGTGCAGGACTGTATGGGTGGATGAGTGTGTATATGTGTGTGTTAGTGAGTGAATGCCTGCCTCACTAGTGTCTTTATCAGTAACGAGATATGTTTTAATTTAGTATATGTGAGTATTGATATATATAAGTCAGTATATGTAAGACTAAGAGATAGAAAGAGTTCCTGTTTAAATAAGTATGTGTTTCTATAAGTGATTGTTTAAGAGAGTAAGTATGTATAAGTTTCTTTAGAAGTAACGTGGTAGTGTGTGTATAGTTTTATATGCAAATAAATGGATGTTCAATAGTTTATTTGCATGTGTGAGTATGTGTGTGAGTAACTTTTGGATGATTGTCGGTGTGTAACAGGATGTATAGGTGTATCACTACATATGATGAGTGAGTATATGTATGAGTGACTATATAGAACTGTTGGTGAATGAGAGAATGTGTATATAGATGGTGGAATTACTGAATTGGTTGTTGTAACTGGTATGGGTATCTCCATTTTTTTGAAAATGTTAATTTCTATTTTCCAATATGTGTTTTAAGGGTTACATTACACTTAAAGGAGGTCTGTCATCAGTGATGTCATGAGTGATGTCACTGACCATGTCATGAGTGATGTAATATGTAATGTCATCAGCAGTGCATTACACGCGCAAGTTATAGTGAGTCCAACTAACTATAACGTGGAATTTCATTGGTTTTATGTCAGTAAAATTTCCAGCTAACTATAACTGGTGTCAAACCTATGGTTTTTTCAGTGAATTTCATAGGTTTTTTAAAACCTACTTCCTAACTATAACGTGTGTAAAACCTAGGGTTTTTTCAGTGAATATATATATATATATATATATATATATATATATATTCACTGAAAAAACCATAGGTTATAGACCATATATAGTTAGGAATTAGCATTTACAAAACCTTGAAAGTTCACTGAAAAAACCATAGGTTATAGACCATATATAGTTAGGAATTCGCATTTACAAAACCTTATTTTACTCACACAAAACCATTGAAATTCCATATATAGTTAGTTGCACTAACTATATATCGCGCACCCGCAATCCACTGCTGATGATGTCACATATTACATCATCCATGACATGGTCAGTGACATCACTGATGACATCACTGATGACATCTCAAATAACATCACTGATGACATCTCAAATGACATCACTGATGACATCACTGATGACATCTCATTTGACATTACTGATCACATCACTGATGATATCATTCATGTGATAATACGATGAACCTCTTCAGACTCTAATATAACCTTAGATACAATCAGTGTAAACAGACACTCACAGACTGTCACTCATCCATGGAGTTACTCACACACCTAGTCAGTCATGCAAAGAATCAATCACACCTCCATTTCCTCAACTATACAGTTATACAAACTTTACTTATTCAAACATATACTAACACATATTTACTCTCTTATACAATCCCTGATACAAGTTCACAATGATCCATACAGCCACTCACACATTCACTGGCTCTTATGCACAGTTATTTATATATGTCAACTCTCACATGTACTGTGTTTTACATATGTACTTACTTTGACATGTAGCACTGAGATATCCATTCACTCACCAATACACTCATGCACACAGTCAACCGCCCATACAGCTGTTTCCACATGCACTTTTGAAACCATACATCTAGTGAATCAACTGCTCACACATCTATGCACAGAGTCATACACCTCCCAGCCACCCACACACACACTCAGTCTCCCATACAAATACTTGGGCAACCAATCAATAACCCATATAGTTACTCATATAGCTACTTATCAACACATGCAACAGTTTACAGAACAACAGACATATTGATGCACAAATTAAGACAGTTTAGTCACTAACCCATGCACTCAGTGAGACACATTTAATCACTCACTCATACAGTCAGTCATGCACCTACTAAATCCTTCATCCAGACACTTATACATCCACTCATTCTTCAATATGTAAGACATATTTTAACTTTACAGAAACATACAGTCACTGGATGTTGTCACCAGTGATGTCATCAGTGATGTCATTTGAGATGTCATCAGTGATGTCATCAGTGATGTCACTGACCATGTCATGAATGATGTAATATGTGACATCATCAGCAGTGGATTGCGGGTGTGCGATATATAGTTAGTGCAACTAACTATATATGGAATTTCAATGCTTTTGTGTGAGTAAAATAAGGTTTTGTAAATGCGAATTCCTAACTATATATGGTCTATAACCTATGGTTTTTTCAGTGAATTTTCAAGGTTTTGTAAATGCTAATTCCTAAATATATATGGTCTATAACCTATGGTTTTTTCAGTGAATTTTCAAGGTTTTGTAAATGCTAATTCCTAACTATATATGGTCTATAGCCTATGGTTTTTTCAGTGAATATATATATATATACATACATATATAAACATATATCATCTGAATATCTATATAAATACAAACATAAATGCATGCATACATATACTTATATGCATACAGATGCATGTTATTTACATGAAAGTGTGAAAAAACACTAATAAAAGCAAAGCTAAAAAGCCACCTCATTACAAACAGAATGGCTTTAACTTAAACGAGGGCGAGATCTATTGCATTTTCAATGCTTGTTTACTTTGGTTCCATCAAGAAGGCATTCAGATGTGTCACACATTTGCCATAAATTCTGAATGTTAGCACTCTAGTTTCACATTAAATCACTGTAGTAAAGCTACTGCTCACCAGGGACGTCTGCTGCTGGTATTCAAAGTGCATGTTTCAGTCTGCATGTCAGAATTTTTTTAATGAAATAGAAGAGGATTTGAGAAGTCACTCAAAATGATCCCTAATTTTTCTTTCTGAAGCACTAATCATACTTTCTATGGCAAAATTAACCCCCTCATGTTGTTCCTTTTTAAATTGAGTGTTTTCAGACTTACCACTTCATTCCAATCAAGATGGCTTCTGGTGTGCCATACTTTTGTCATAAGTAAGACTGTTAGCGCTCTAGTTGTTCTTTAGAACACGCTGGGACATTCTGTCATTGGGCTATACTTGGGGTACATCTGGGTGATATTTGGGCTACATTTAGGCTCTTTTGTCTCTGGTGGCCATCTTGGGAGACTGTATGTCAGAATGTTTTAATGAAATTGAAGAGGGTTTGAGAAGTCACTCAAAATGTGCCCTAATTTTTCTTTCTGCAGCACTAATCATAATTCATATGGCAAAATATACCCCCTCATTTTGTTCCTTTTTAAATTAAATGTTTTAAGAGTTACCACTTTATTCCAATCAAGATGGCTTCAGGTGTGCCATACCTTTGTAATAAGTAGGACTGTTAGCGCTCTAGTTGTTCTTTAGAACACTCTGGGACATTCTGTCATTGGGCTATACTTGGGCTACATCTGGGTGATATTTGGGCTACATTTGGGCTCTTTTGTCTCTGGTGGCCATTTTGGGAGACTGCATGTCAGAATTTTTTAATGAAATAGAAGAGGATTTGAAAAGTCACTCAAAATGTGCCCTAATTTTTCTTTCTGCAGCACTAATAATACCTTCTATTGCATAATATACCCCCTCATTTTGTTCCTTTTTAAATTAAATGTTTTAAGAGTTACCACTTTATTCCCATCACGATGGCTCCAGGTGTGCTATACCTTTGTAATAAGTAGGACTGTTAGCGCTCTAGTTGTTCTTTAGAACACTCTGGGACATTCTGTCATTGGGCTATACTTGGGCTACATCTGGGTGATATTTGGGCTACACTTGGGCTCTTTTGTCTCTGGCGGCCATTTTGGGAGACTGCATGTCAGATTGTTTTAATGAAATAGAAAAGGATTTGAGAAGTCACTCAAAATGTGCCCTAATTTTTCATTCTGCAGCACTAATCATACTTTCTATGGCAAAATATACCCCCTCATGTTGTTTCTTTTTAAATTAAATGTTTTAAGAGTTACCACTTTATTCCAATCAAGATGGCTTCAGGTGTGCCATACCTTTGTAATAAGTAGGACTGTTAGCGCTCTAGTTGTTCTTTAGAACACTCTGGGACATTCTGTCATTGGGCTATACTTGGGCTACATCTGGGTGATATTTGGGCTACATTTGGGCTCTTTTGTCTCTGGTGGCCATTTTGGGAGACTGCATGTCAGAATGTTTTAATGAAATAGAAAAGGATTTGAGAAGTCACTCAAAATGTGCCCTAATTTTTCATTCTGCAGCACTAATCATACTTTCTATGGCAAAATATACCCCCTCATGTTGTTTCTTTTTAAATTAAATGTTTTAAGAGTTATCACTTTATTCCAATCAAGATGGCTTCAGGTGTGCCATACCTTTGTAATAAGTAGGACTGTTAGCGCTCTAGTTGTTCTTTAGAACACTCTAGGAGGCTGCAGTAGAACACAAAGGAATCAACTGACAGTCTCTGTCCTTGTTGGATGTACATGTTTTACTGAGAATGTCACACTTCATTTTCACATGACTGAGAAAGATAATGTGAATTTACAGAAAATATGCTTTCAGTTTAGCTTATAGATCCCCTTCCAAACCACTGTGGGAAAATCATGAGATATTAGTTTTCTTTCAAACAATATTCATGATATCACAGCAGAAGGTTTTTTCACATGGTAAAATCACCTTAGAACCCACCACAATTCCTAAAACGAGTATGGTACCATCAACAAATTATTTATAATGTAACTAAAGTCCTAAAACCCTCTATTAACTACAATGCTTTTTAATGAGGTGCTATCATGTATATTGGTCCCAAGATGGCTGCCAACACTTCTTGGATGAAGTGCTGACAGCCAATCAGATCAGATGTGTGGTTAGGCTCCGCCCAGATATATATCTTTTTTGAACCTAAATTACTCAAAATCCACTGGAGCACATATATTGAGACCTAGCAAAGGCACATCGGGCTAACAGTCCCTACAATTTTGCCAAGTTTCGTGCAAATCCATTCAGCCGTTCGAGCTAAAAGTGAGGCCAACCGCTCTATGGAAATTAACATGGGAAAAACGCGTTTTGGGACCCCCCTTTTTTCTCGGCCCCCCCTTGATGAAACCCCCCCAAATTGTCAGGGGCTGCTCAGAAACAAACTGTTCCATTTTCCTGAAAATTTCAGCCAATTCCGTCCACAAACGCCAAAGTTATTAGACATAGAATTTTCAAAAATCCCATAGAGAAAAAATCCTAACTATATATACCTACTGGCGACCGCCAGTAGGTAATATATATATATATATATATATATATATATATATATATATATATATATATATATATATATATATATATATATATATATATATATATTACCTACTGGCGGTCGCCAGTAGGTATATATAGTTAGGATTGTTTTCCATAGGAAATCCCCAACATTCTATTGGGAATAACTTTGGCGCTGGTTGTTGAATCTTCGCAAATTTCTCAAAGAAGATGGCTCGCTCCGCTCCGCTCCTTCCCTGAAAGTTTGGGGGGGATTCGTCAAGTGGGGGCTGAGAAAAAAGGGGGGTCCCAAAACGTGTTTTCCCCATGTTAATTTCCATAGGACCTTTAGACTCGGCTACAGCCCGAACGGCTGAACAGAATTATTTGAAATTTGGCAAAATGGAAGAGACTGGTTCGCAGATTACGCTTTTTTTTAAATGATGTAAATCCGTCCAGTATTTGCTGAGAAAATTGCATTTAAAATCAATTATATATCTATAAGCGCGCACGCGTGCGCGCGCTGTCCCCGCCTGCCTGCCTGAAATGGGGCCGCCGCGCTGCCCGCGGCGACCCGGAAGTGCTGGGGCCGGCCGGCCAATCCCAGCGCGGCCGGCTGGAAATGCCCGCCCTCGCCACGAGGGGGAAGAAGGAAGATGGCGGCTGACTTTGCAGGGCTCCCGTGATGGGAGGGAGCCCTGCCACCTGTAAGAGAAGCGTCTTCTGCCCAGCTCGTTTTGGTCCCCACCTGCCTGCCTAAAATCGGGCCACCGCGCTGTCCGCGGTGACCCGGAAGTGCTGGGGCCGGCCGGCCAATCCCAGCGCGGCCGGCCGGCAATGCCCGCCCCCATACCTCCATGACAGAATAGGCATCCTAGGGAGAACAGAAACATGTTCAGCCTGAGAAACTCTACAACATTTATGAAGACCTGGGGTGCCTACTTTACAATCGATGCCCTTGGAGAAATTCTAGCCCTTTCCTTTTAACACACCCTCCCCTCCCTTCACTCGCTTTCCATTCTGTCCACCAGTTTGGAGTTCTGCCCCTTTGAAGTGCAACTGATATACCAAACTTGAGCAGCCATATGAATCGTATTGGAATCCTCAAAGCGATGTAGTTGGTACTACAAATAAACTTACTGGGTGAACCTGCTCCCCACTTCGGTATGCTAACGTCAGTCTGTCTCGGAGGGAAGCCTTTCGGCAGCAGACGCATTGCGAAGGAAAATAAAATGCTCAGCATGGAGCCCGGGAAAACGAAAACAGTCAGATATTTAAACCCAAGCAGTTAAATACTTGGGTGTTCTTCATGGGGGGATCTAAGACGGCCCACCCTCCCTCTTCAATGTGTTAGTCATATTATTTACAACCCTTTGAAGAAGGCACACGCAGTTTTACTTCAGCGTTCAAAAATACAATAGACAAAAGATCTTCTTTTCAGACTGCAAATATTGAAGATAAGGCAATCCACAAAAACACTTTTTCAACCACTAATACACACCAGCAGTTTGAGTAAACTCTATTAAAATGAAACTGCATACAAGCATTCATGTACTATTTTTCAGAACTTGCCCTTTCGACAAACATTCGAGGTATAGCCAGCTTCCCTTTAGAGATTCAAAACTTCACAAAATTCCGTATCTGTCGTTCGAAACATAGGAGCTTGCCATTTTGCGATATGGGGGAACCTTGGAAACAAAACTTCCCGGGAGCGAAGTGCCCTTTTGAGGCGCCATCTTTAGGCCACCATCAGCGATTTATGCAATGGGGTTAGCAATTCGCAAAGCGTTAGTTTTGTTTCATTGGCTGGTACCCGAAATGTGTTTAATCCTTTTCAGCAGTCAATAAAGTACATTAGGTTTCACTGAGCTCACTCGAGAACACGGTTGAATAATTTTAATGGCGCATTTAGTACTCATCTATAAGGCAGTTCATTGTCATTAGGAGGACCACCCAGTTGTGAAGCACCAGTAATCAAGTTTTTGGAAGGCATGTGCAAACCCATTTTTTTGGATTAGTTGAGGCTCGCTTAGGAGCGCAGAAATGCGTGCATAAATTGACAAAATATGCTGAAAAGAACATTCCTCTGTATGTGTTAGGAAACAATAAGAAGCCTTCCAGAATTCTGTAAATCTTTCGTTAATGTTCAATGTGAGCAACCGACGGAAGAACCCAGTTTAATTAGTGAGGAGCTACCAACATTGCTGTGTGACTTGCAGGTTGCTGGTTAAAATTATGACTCGGACGACTTGAAGTATCATTAATTTAAAGTCGATGCCTAATAATAGCAATGAGGATGAGGATAATAATAACTTTTATTAACGCACTTAGAAAAAAGCACATCTGCCCAGCTCGTTTTGGTCCCCACCTGCCTGCCTAAAATCGGACCGCCGCGCTGTCCGCGGTGACCCGGAAGTGCTGGGGCCGGCCGGCCAATCCCAGCGCGGCCGCCCGGCAATGCCCGCCCCCACCCTTCATCATGACTCGGCTCTGTCAGCACGTCATGTCAGCCCAGGGAGGTCCGGTGCCTGCCGCGGAGGGAGCGCTGGCCGCCTCCCTCTGGTGCTGTCAGTGGAGCGCGGTCACAGCACTTTCCCTCAAACTGAGGGAGGAGACAGGCTTTCTGTCCTTTTCTTCAGCTGCCTGCGCACCGAGAGAGGACGGGCCATTGGCCGGCTCAGTCCCTGGCTACCCCCGCGCTACTACCACAGTGTGGCTACATTCCATACCCCAGCGAACGTTGAGGTACTGCTCGTTATTCTCTGTACCTGAGGTGAGCAAGTGGCAAGCAAACTGCAGTTTTTTGAAAAAGATTATGTAGCCCACTACAATAACTGACCACTAAAATTTACAGAAACATTCTTTTGTTTACAGTGGCACAGCACACACTATAAATGACTGGTGCAGTCACGAGTCCTCGTTTTGTATAACAGTACGAACAGTTTAGAACAGGACTAGGTGCTTCAGTTTCTGGTGCTTTGCTTTCCAGCAGTTTTAACATCTTCTTAGTATGTCTTGTTGCTCAAATGGGTTTAACTGCTCATATTTATATGTTTTCCTGTTTTTTATTGCTTGATTTTGGTTGCGATAAAGTGTCCCTCATATTTGTTGAAATTTCACTCATAATTACGGTGAATTTATGAAAATGCCACACACAGCAATCTGAAACCTTGCCAGCTATGGTTTTCAGCCACTACTGTGCTTAAATAACCGTCATGCATTCACCAGCCATCCATCCATGTTCCAGCCAACAATCATGCATCCATCCAACACCCACCCACCCTCCCACCCACCATTCATGCACCACATCCATCCACCCACCCATCCATCCATCCTGCATCCATCCATCATTCATGCATCATTTCACCCATCTATCATGCATGCATCCATCCATGCATCCACCCAACAATCATTCATCCATCATGCATCCAACCATCGTTCATGCATCAAAAATCGGATCCCTAGGGCAGCTCAGGTGGTCCCACAAGGATAGTAACATATTTAAACGTTATCCGCTAATAGAATTAGCATTTTCAAAACCTTGCAAATTCACTGAAAAAAACATAGGTTTCTGCCCTTACATATCTATATATTAGCATTTAAAAAACCAATGAAATTCACTGAAAAAACCATAGGTTATACACTATGTATAGTTAGGAATTAGCCTTTAAAAAACCAATGAAATTCACTAAAAAAACCATAGG
Source organism: Lissotriton vulgaris (assembly GCF_964263255.1). NCBI lineage: Eukaryota > Metazoa > Chordata > Amphibia > Caudata > Salamandridae > Lissotriton > Lissotriton vulgaris. The sequence continues at coordinate 1,289,403,333 of NC_141689.1, read as the reverse complement.
TTTTAGGCCTTATATAGTTAGGAATTAAAAAATAAAAAACCATTGAAATTCCTCCTATATAGTTAGCTCGACATTTTATTGATATAAAACCAATGAAATTCGACATATAGTTAGGTGCATTAACTATATATTTCGCACATCCGCAATCCAATGCTGATGATGTCACATATTACATCATTCATGACATCACTGATGATATCACTGATGACAGCTCATTTAACATCAATAATTACACCACTAATGATATACTTCATGTGATAATACAATGCACCTTACACTCTAATACACCTAGTGTAAAATACAGAGTATTATTTTTGAAACTATTGACACACCAATACCATTTACTACATACCCACTAACTGATTCCTACGTCTACATGCACATTCATTCATTCACCCATAAGGTCATTCGTACATACTGTCACTCATCATTGCAACACTGTCATATGCAGTCCTACACCTATGCAGACACTCACACACTGCCACTCATCCATGGAGTTACTCACACACCTACTCAGTCCTGTAAAGAATCAATCACACTTTGATTTCTTCATCTATACAGTTAAACACAGAACGGATTACATTTTCACAGATATACAAACACATACTTACTCACTTATACAATCAAAAACTTCATCCATACTCTTATACTCTTATACATCCTCTCATTCTTCAATATGTAAAACATATTTAAACTTTACAAAAACACACAGACACTGGATGATGTCATCAGTGATGTCATCAGTGATGTCACTGGCCATGTCATGAATGATGTAATATGTGACATCATCAGCATTGGATTGCGGATGCGCGAAATATATAGTTAATGCACCTGACTATATGTCGAATTTCATTGGTTTTATATCAATAAAATGTCCAACTAACTATATAGGAGGAATTTCAATGGTTTTTTATATGTTAATTCCTAACTATATAAGGCCTAAAACCTATGGTTGTTTTAGTGAATTTCATTGGTTTTGTAAAGGCTAATTCCTAACTATATATAGTGTATAACCTATGTTTTTTTCAGTGAATATATATATATATATATATATATATATATATATATATATATATATATATATATATATATATATATATATATATATATATATTTGTGCTTACCACCACACTGAGTATCTTCCTTCCATGGTAACAATGTGCAAGGATTTTGAGAGTACAGACGAGCCATCACTACAAGCCTTTATCTCACTCCCCTTAAACTCTTATTCAATTTAGAGAGTGGCTAAATTCTACACACATTCAGGTAGGCTAAGGTTTTGGGAGGTATTAGAAGGGTTAGTGTTTTTGGATTGTTGTTTATTGTTCCCTTACTTTGCAGGAAGTCAACCACCAGAAGAAAGCAGAAGACTTCAGTGTGTGTGGCAGTCTCTCTTGTTTGTCGTTCCATTCCCCTTTCCCCAGTATCTCAGTGCTCAGTCTGACTGGTTCCTGGGGTGTAGGGGAGTTGGGAACTAGCGTCTCATCTCCTTGGCTGTATTGTTCCTGCGGAGCCACAATTCAGGTACTGCTTCTGACAGATTGAAGTGACTACAATTGTTCCGCTTGGACATTATGTCGGAAGGATTAGATGTTAAGGCTTTGGCTAGCATTCTTGAGGGGTTGCAAAAGCAGTTAAGTGAGACACAAGAAGAGGTTAGAAAATCTAACAGGGAGGCGAGTTATTCGCGACAAAGAATAGATAAACTCACAGTTAGCCCAAGCCCTGATTTTAGTGCACAAAGTCTCAGACCTTCTCCCCCTCAACATCAGAATTGACCACTCAAGTGGTCCATGCCATGTCTCCAACTATCCCTTTGGCCCCTCCAGAAAGGTTTCTGGGGGATCCTCATAAGGCACAAGTATTTCTTTCTCAGTGTGCCTTGCATTATCTTTGTAAGCCTATTATCTTTAAAGAAGATCAATCTAAAGTGGCGTTTATGCTGTCTTATCTGAGTGGGGATGCTGCGGCATGGGCCATGCCCATAGTTTCTTTAAATGATCCCATTTTGTACAATTTTGCAGCCTTCAAGGCTGAGTTTTTGCGTATTTTTGACCGAAGAACTGTTGCACAGTCTACTGATAACGAATTACTTGAATAGAAACAAGGGAATCATGAATTGGTTGCATACTTAGAGCAGTTTAATAAGTTGATTGTAGAAACTAAGTGGCCTGAAGCAAAGAGAGCTGCCATATTCTACAGAGATTTAAAGGACGAACTAAAGGATGGTTTGGTTCAGATTCCCAAAAGACCCACAGAAGAATCCGAATTAATTGATTTGGTCCTTGAAATAGATCAGCGTCTATCGGAAAGAAAAAGTGAACGTAGGAAGGATTATCATCAAATTCCTCCCAGATTTGATCGCATGTGAACAGATGTTGCTAAAGGCAATGAAGGAGTTTTTAATGAAGAACCCATGCAAATTGGTACTGTGCGAGGTCCTTTGAGTAAAGAAGAAAGAAAGAAACGTCATCTAGGAAAATTGTGTATGTACTGTGGGGGTTCGGGCCATTTTGTAAAGGAGTGTCCAAAGAAACCCAAGATGAATCAATGGGTTAAAGACAGGCTCCACCAGTAGACGGAGTTGCCCTGGTGGGAGCTGATCAGGAGACAACTCCAGATTCTCAATCCTTAGCAAACACTTTGCAGTATTCAGCCCCTCATTTGTTTATCTGTAGTCAAATGTTCTTTGGTTCTAATCGAATGGAGGAAGTGGCCGTGATGATTGACTCCGGGGCGACTGGATATTTCTGCGACATTCAATTTGCAAAAACTTTAGGAATTCAGTTTGTCAGAAAGGAAAAACCAGAACCAGTTTGGGCTGTGGATGGGACAACTCTGTCCTCTGGCCCCATTACCTACGACACAGAAACAGTACATTTGGTGGGGCCTGGTAATCATCATAGCTATTTGAATTTCAGCCTAATTGGCGCTCCGCAGTTCCAGCTGATTTTAGGATTGCCATGGTTCACCGAGCACAATCCACAGATAGATTGGGCCAAGAGATCTATGGAATTGAATTCCAGTTATTGTCTGGAGAATTGTTTTCATCAAAATTTTAGAGAGAAAAAAGCTACTCCTTCATCTTGTTTGGCTGACTCCCCTCACATGGTCTGCACTATCGAACTTCCCAGTATCCCCGATGAATACTTAGATTTGGAGCAAGTGTTTAGCGAAACTGAAGCTCAAAAGCTCCCTCCACATCGAGATTATGATTGTCAAATTGAGTTGGAACTGGGAGCGAGTCTGCCTTGCAGTCGAATCTATGCACTCTCGGAATCTGAGACGAGCATTTGAAAGGGTACCTTGATCAACATTTGGCAAATGGGTTTATTCGGCCCTCCCAGTCCCCAGTTTCTTCTCCTCTCTTTTTCATCCCTAAGAAGGATGGGAGTTTAAGGACATGCATTGACTATCGTGCATTGAATCTGGTCATTAAAAAAATCGGTACCCTTTGCCACTGATCTCAGAATTTTTGGATCAAGTTAAAGATGCCCAGATTTATACTAATTTTGGACTTAAGAGGCACTCATCACTTAGTACGAAAGGCCAAGGGTGATGAGTGGAAGACTGCATTCCGCACCAGATTTGGCCTGTTTGAATATCAGGTCATGCCTTTTGGATTATGCAACGCCCCAGCCGCATTTCAACATTTCGTGAATGATGTTCTACGATAGTTCCTGGATTGCTGCGCTGTTGTCTACATTGACGACATATTGATTTTTTCCAAGTACCGTGAAAAACATATTTTTCATGTGAGACAGATTCTGGAGCGTCTGCAAGAGAACCATCTCTTTGTTAAGCTTGAAAAGTGTGTGTTTCATTCAACCCGAGTGGAATCCCTGGGATACATACTCTCCCCTGAAGGTGTGTCAATGGATAATTCCAAGGTCAAGGCGATCGAGGATTGGCCAGCTCCGAAATCAGTCAAGGAAATACAACGTTTTTTGGGTTTTGCCAATTTTTATAGACGTTTCATTCAGAATTTTTCCGACACAGTGAGTCCCATCATGCGGTTGTTAAAGAAGAATGAGAAATTCGTTTGGGGATTGGAATCGGAAGACGCTTTTCAACATCTGAAGAAAATGTTCATCTCGGCCCCAATCCTTCAGCATCCAGACTTATGTGAGCCATTTTTTGTGGAAGCTGACGCCTCCAATCTCGCAATTGGAGGAGTTTTTTCCCAGAGACATAAGAACACCAGTCAACTCCATCCAGTGGCCTTCTATTCAAGAAAACTTTCCACTGCAGAGATAAATTCTTCTATTGCAGACCAGGAGCTTTTGGCTGTGAAGGAAGCATTTCAGGAGTGGAGACACTATCTGTTTGGGGCCAAGCATGTGATCACAGTATATACTGATCATCGAAATCTGCAGTTTCTGAAGTCAGCAGGAACCCTCAATCCTAGACAACTTAGGTGGTCTGTCGTTTTTGCTGATTATGACTTTGTTTTAACCTATAAACCTGGATCTGCTAAAGGAAAGGCAGATGCCCTTTCTCGGATGGGTTTGATGGAAGGTCTAGAAGCTTCTGTGCAAGGTCACATCATTCCAGCGGAAAAGATTGTTGGATCTATCTCTTTTCAAGAATTGGAGTACAAAATCAGACAAGAGTTCCAGAAAGAAGAAGAAGTTAAACAATGGGAATCTAGAGGACCAAATTTACAGGTCCGAGAAGGTGTGCCTTATCTGCAAGGAAAACTGTTTGTGCCTACAGACGATTTGAGAAACAAAGTTATACAATTGTGCCATGATAATCCCTTGGCTGGTCATAAAGGAGCTAAAAAGACTCTAGGACGTGTGAAGAGAACATTTGTATGGGTGGGCATGGCACTCAGGTGAGACAGTATATAGCCACATGTGAGCAGTGTGTAAAAGGAAAAATTGCTCGTCAGGCCCCACAGGGTCTTCTTCAGCCTTTGCCTTTGGCCCCGTCTCCTTGGCACACAGTGTCAATGGATTTCATCGTTGAGATGCCTTCCAGTCAGTGTTGTTCTGTGATCTGGGTAGTTGTGGATCAATATACAAAAATTAGTCATTTTGTCCCTTTAAAGAATCTACCCACAGCTTCTCAATTGGCCACTTTGTTTATTCAGCATGTGGTAAAATTACATGGAGTTCCTCAGGTTGTGATTTCTGATCGAGGCCCTCAGTTTGTGTCTTGTTTTTGGAAATCCTTATTGGCTGGTTTTGGAGTTGATTCTCGTTTGTCCTCAAGTTTTCATCTGGAAATGGACGGCCAAACTAAGAGAGTAAATCAGGACCTGGAGCAATATCTGCGATTGTATTTAATGGATCAAGAGGGAGAATGGCCCTCTTTGCTCAGTACTGCAGAGTTTGCATATAATAATTCCATTCACTCAGCCACTAGATTTACCCCCTTCTACTTGAATAGTGGTAGGCATCCAAATATGATTGTGGGAAGGGGGAATGTTGAAGCTCCAGCAGCAGGGGAACTTCTAAAAGATTTACAGAGGTCCTATCAGCTAGCTACGGAAATTCATATTAAGACCAAAAATCAGTACAAACGTCAGGCAGATAAGAAACGGAGGGAGGGACCAGTTTTTAAACCTGGGGACCAAGTTTGGATTTCAACTCGTCATATGAGATTGAGAGGAAATCGGAAATTTTAGCCAAGATTTGTGGGTCCCTATTCAGTTTTAAAAATGGTAAACCCAGTAGCTGTTAAGATTGATCTTCCAAAGAGAATGAATATCCATCAAACTTTTCATGTGTCTTTAGTGAAGTCAAGTCCTCCAGATTTAAGGTCTAGTTCCTCCTCAATACTAGTTCAGGTGCAGTCAGAAGAGGAGTTGGAAATCAAAAGTATTTTAGATTCAAAAAGTAAAGGCGGAAAACTGTTCTATTTGATCGATTGGAAGGGTTTTGGTCCTGAGGAGAGATCCTGGGAGCCAAGCTCTAATGTCCATGCTCCCAGATTAGTTAGAGAATTTCACAAGACATTCCCACAAAAGACGAGAGAGGGGGTTTTGGTGGGGGGTACTGTCAGGACTGAGCAGGTGGTCCCTCGATGCTCATCTCAAGTTCCCGTTTCAGAATCAGAAATGGTTATACTGTGTTACATTCTCCATGGGGTGGACTCAAAGACTTGCCAGAACCTTTTGCAAACATCACCTATTTGATTAGAACATTCGGTTCTCCTTGCTGTTGTTTCACGCTTTTGTCCGCAGTTAGCGTTCTAGTCGTTTTCCCCTTTCCCAGCTGACAGCGGTTTGGTGAAGCGCGAGCGATTAGAATGCTGCGCACTTCAACCATCGCGCTGACTGAGAAGCAGCCTTTTGTTCAGTCTGCGTTTCCTCAGAGTTTTCCTGAATCCAGAGAGTTTCGTCAGGTCTTCCTGATTGAGTTTATCCCTTCGCTCATATTCTGGTATTTCAGCGAGGAAGGTTCCAGTTTAGTTCTCGGTAGCCGTTGCCCTTTCTCTCTCTTTCTGGTCAGCGAGAGAGCCCGGGTAAGAACTATATAGTGCTTAAATGCTCAGGGAGTGAATTCAGCTTCGATACTCCACATTCAGAGACTACATATTTTCTGGTAATTGTGCCCATGTGTTCTGAGCACAGGACTTGACACCAGAGATTATCTAACTGATTTCGAAGCTAGTTTCCAGATATCGTTTCTTCATGTATCACTGAAAATGAACAGTAGATGAAGCATTTTGAATTCCATATTCTGTACCACTGTTCTGAAGGTTGAATATAAGAATACATCTCTCCATCGAACATTTATGAAGCACTCCATAATCAGCACCAGTCGCCTGAAATCTGAATAAGAACATTTTCACTTGTCTTCAAGTAAATATATATATATATATATATCTATATATATATATATATATATATATATATATATATATATATATATATATATATATATATATATATATATATATTTGTGCTTACCACCACACTGAGTATCTTCCTTCTATGGTGACAATGTGCAAGGATTTTGAGAGTACAGAAGAGCCATCACTACAAGCCTTCATCTCACTCCCCTTAAACTCTTATTCAATTTAGAGAGTGGCTAAATTCTACACACATTCAGGTAGGTTAAGGTCTTGGGAGGTATTAGAAGGGTTAGTGTTTTTGGATGGTTGTTTATTGTTCCCTTACTTTGCAGGAAGTCAACCACCAGAAGAAAGCAGAAGACTTCAGTGTGTGTGGCAGTCTCTCTTGTTTGTCGTCCCATTCCCTTTTCCCCGTATCTCAGTGCTCAGTCTGACTGGGTCCTAGGGTGTAGGGGAGTTGGGAACTAGCGTCTCATCTCCTTGGCTGTATTGTTCCTGCGGAGCCACAATTCAGGTACTGCTTCTGACACAGAAATAGCTAATACCGAAGTCGGTATTAGTGATTTCGGTATTAGCGAATTCGCAAAAAACTGGTGGCTTTGGAAGCAGGCTGATGACACAACAACCAGGAAGTCACCCAGCCCATGCTTCATTCAGTACCGTGAGGTGCTCAGAGGAGGATGCAGAGCACAGGAGCTGAGCTGAGAGACTTCACCCTCACAACCAAGCCAAACCACAGCTATCTAGAATGGACAAGAATGCATCACAAACATCAGACACACCCAGAAAGAGGAAGAGAACGTTCTCTGACAGGGAACTGAACATTTGATAGAGGGGGTGAGCAGCAAGCATGACAAACTTTTTTGAAAGCTGTCACTCAGGTGCCCAAAGCGGGAAGCGCACGATCTGGCTGCACATCAAGGAGAGGGTAAATGCAGTTGGAGTCACACACAGCAGCATTGACAATCTTAAAAAGAGGTGGTATGACCTTAGGAAAAGGTCAAATGAGCGCATTGCGGAAGGAAGCAGCTGGCACAGGAGAGGGGCCATCCATAGTACCTGCCATCAGAGCCCTGGAGGACCTCATTGAGGGCACCATTGAGCCTGAGGCAGTCGTGGAAGTCACCCAAATGGACACTTCCAGCACAGCGACCATAGAACAAGGTACGTTGCATGCCTGTGCTGATACGCTGCGTATTGTGTACACATACACATCCACCCAGGCTACTCACAGTGTTCAGGAAGAACTGCATGACACATATACCGTTACAGAAGTGTTGCATCATGGGAGATGTAGTCATGTCAGCCAAGTGTGCATGTATGATCACCAATGCGCAAGAAATGAGACCAGCAGCACACGTCTAACAGTCTGTCTAAATATGCCATTAATCATGTTCAAAGTATGCAAAATGATACACAGATAAATTAACAAAAAATAACAATGCACTATTTCACACACAGATGCATCTCCGGTGGACTCTGATGACAGCGAACGCCTCATCATATCCGAAACACCGGCAGAGCCCGATGGAGAGACTCCGCAGGGACGTCAATCCACACCACCACCACCTCCACCACCGACATCAACACCATCACCACCACTACCGACAACACCACCAAGACGCAGGGCACATGTCCCCTCCCTGCAGATAATGGAGATGGAGCAGAGCCCAGCACCTACAAGTGTTCCCCGCCAGTCACGTGTCACTCCGCCAGCTACAACACCAGCATATGGCTGAGTCAGACAGTGGCGCAGGTCCATGGGCAGACTTGCTGAGGGATACGAACAGCCTACACAATTTTACGGTGGGGTAGAGTCCCAGATGCTGCATGTTCAGTACCTGCAGGGGGGACATATGGGAACAATGAACCTGAACACCTCCAAATTTGCAAAAAACATGTGCCCAATGACAGACACTGTGCATCAACTGACCACAGTTGTAGCAGTGGGGAATCGTGACATTAAGCAGTGCCTACAGGAGCTTACCCGTGTCGTCCTAGCAGGACAACACCGCGAGTGCAGGAGGCATCGTCAGAACTTGCTCCGTTCTACAGCAATGACTAGGGCCATCACCAAGCTCTGCAACACCACTGCTGTATTGTCACAAAGGTCAGTGTCACTGCAGATAGACCTGGGTCATTGTTGCGCTGATGTAGCAAAGGCCCTAGGCCAGGTGACCACTGCAGTGGAGCATCTGCAGTCTGGCACATTTAGTGCCAGCAACTTGAGAGGGGAGGAGGGAAGCGAGGCTGCATCGAGCATGAGCAGTGTCTCTGTGCAGGAGATCATGGACAAGAGGCGCAGTTTGCGCAGCTCTACAGCCACTGACTCACATCGTGGTGATGTAGAGGAGCCATGCGACATGAGGTTGGGGGTACGTGGAAAGCGCAAATCGACATGTACTACCGGCTATTTGTCCATGGTGATGTTACCATGGGCCATATCGTAATCGTTCTCCCGTGATGCCAATGGATATGTATCTTTCACAAAGTGTTTAGTCACCGTCATGTCGACGTATTATTCATATTTACTTTGACAAGTGCTCATGTGAATTAAACATTTGCACCCCAGAATATACTGTGATGGCTCATTCTTACTTGCCACTGAAGTGATGTTGTGTGATGTATGTCCGCCTCCTTTGACCTTCAGCTGTGTTTGGTATGTGTGCCTGTCGGTGTTGTGCGGGGGGTTGTTCATCACAAAATTTGTCATCTCCATTCACCTCTATTGGTATCCCCCTTCTTGCAGCAATGTTGTGCAGCATGGCACACTCTGCTATTATCCTGCAGCAGGTTACAGGGTTATACTGCAATGCACCTCCTGTCTTGTGTAGGATCCTGAAGCGACTCTTAAGGATGCTAACTGTTCGCTCTACCACATTCCAGGTACTGATCAGTGCTGCATTGTAGCCTTGCTCCAGAGGTGTTGCTGGGTTGAGGTAGGGAGTGAGGAGATATTCACGCAAGGCGTATGCGCTATCACCTACAGAGTGGGGAGCAAAGGGTTACCAGCTTAAATACAATTTCATATGTGATGATAGCTTAACAAATAGGTATATGTATGTACCAAGTAGGTGTCCTTCTCCAAATTCCCCATTGAGCAGATGCCTGTGGATGCCACTGTGGCTGAATATGTAGGAGTCGTGTGTGCTCCCGGGAAATTGTGCTACAATGTCCGTAATGATGTGCGTGGCATTGCACACGACCTGTACGTTTATCGAGTGATAGGACTTCCAGTTGCAGAATGTGTAATCGTTGGCTAAGGTGGACAGATGGGGACATGCCTGCAGTCGATGCATCCTATGACATGGGGAAATTGTGCCACCTGGTAGAAATACTGTTTGGTCCGGTTCAACTGCTGTGGGGTTGTTGGGAAGCTGATGTGGGTATGTATCATTGTCAGCATGGCATCAATGAATTTGCTGAAGAGGCATGAAAGTGCGCTTTGTGATACGCCTCCGGCAACCACTATGACCCCCTGTAAACTTCCAGACGCCAGCAGGTGCAGGCTGCATAGGACCTGGACGTGCGCAGGAATGGCATTGGTTCTACGGGTCTGGTGCTGCAGTAGTGGTTCCAGGTCAGCAATTAGGCGCATAATCATGTAACAATTCAGTCTGTACTTGTCATAGATTTCCTCCTCATGTTGGCCCAGCAATGTGATGCGCACCCTGAATACCCTCTCCTGGATCCTCCTCCTGTGCTGTGCTGCTGCATTAATTCTCATCCTCCTTGCAAGCACGTAAAGGGCAGCCATTTTGGTTAACATACGGGGTCTCCAGTGGCATTTTTAAAGCGGTTCTTATGGTATCCACCTGTTTGAATTTTTTTTTCTTCTTTCATCAACTTTACCTCCTGGTTAAGATTCTCCTTATTCTGCTCATGCTAAATAGCAAATTTTGGTATTTTCGGTATTTGCGAAGTTTGATGCATTGCGTTGCGATTATTTAATTGCGATTCGCTATTTCCATGAGCAATTGCATTTATCGGTATTTTCAAATCGCTATTTTACGATTCGGTAATTTACCGCCTGGGTTAATTTGCGATTCTTTAATTTTTTTGGTATTGGGCTTGATACATTGGGAAATTATGTTTTGAGTTCGGTAACGGCCTGTTTTACCGATTTGCTATTTTACCGAGGGCAATTTTGGTTGATGCATGTGCCAGTAAATTATATATTATATTTGTTTGTTTGTACTAGTATTGATTGAACCACAACAACAAATGCAACATTTAACTGAAGTTCTTCTGGCTTCTATGCTTTCTTTTCGATGCACAAAAGACTGTGGCGAAGATGTCATCATCATCATCACCCATTGTACTGCAAGACAGCAGTCCTGCTTTGCACGAAGTCACGTGACATGTGACTCACCACAAACATCTCTGCAACTTGTGCAACTGCGTCCTGCAGGGTCAGACATCTAAATAATATGGCCCTAAAGAAAGGCACCAGGTCCTCCAGTTCCAAGAAAAGTTGCCAGTGAGAAGAAAGAACAGAAGAAGGAAGAAGTGGCACTTACCAAGACTGGTGTGCCGTCCAGGATGTTTTTTGGGATACAAAAAATGAATCCTGCAGCAGCCGTGTCCGGGGAGCAAGCTGGGAGCAACACCTCCACATCAGTGTGCTCACCCCACCAACCTAGGCCCAAGCCCATGAGTGTCGCAAAGGAAGCAGGTCTAATTGCTCAAATGCCAATGAGCAGTGATGTTGAAATTGACTTATCTTTATCGCAAAGTACTACCCAATCAACACAGGAGTAAACTCAGCAGAAAAGTCGGCAACCACAGCTGCAGTCACAGCCACAACCACAGCAGCAACCACAGTCACAACCACAGCTGCAACCACAGCCGCAACCAACACCCACAATAGTAGTTGTTCCTCCCGAAGTAGGGGCAGTTCAGGAAATCAAGCTTCTTGCAGAGGAAGAAGAAGAGCAAGCCACTCTTTCAGAAGATCCATTGTCTTCCAGATCCCAGCAAGGAAAAGGAGAGTTGGTCCATCAATTTCTTCTTCAAGCCCCCTTCTGATGATCTAGATGCCACTTGGAAGCCACCAGCTTAGTCTGAGAGTGAGGAATGCCACAAGACAAGGCTAGGAAAAGGGAAGGTTCCAGAAAGCCTTATAGAGGTATATGTAGAAGTGGAGATGGAGACCAGCATTATTACCCTATCCCAAATTTCTGTGAGGGATGTGGCACAGATACCACCAACACAGGTAACACCACCACCGCCTCCAGCTTCCATATTTGCATTTGCAAAGGACCGGCAGAGAGCTAAGCGTGGGTGTAAAATCTGTTTTGCGGGCGAATTTGCGGATTTTTGACAAATTTGTGATATGCGAATCGCACGAATTTACCCAATAATCCACAAATTCGCAAGCTACGAATTATTTTGCTTGGTCGCGCTTGAAAAATACAATATTATGCGGGTCGCGTTGACATACCGTGATTCTGAGTCCGCCGAGTTGTTTTTCTCCCGGTTTTGCGGGTGCTGCGCCATTTTCGATCTTGCTGCGTGATTGCGGGAGAGTTTTTCAAATGCAATTACGTTATTGCGGCTTGCCATCTTGCACAGCGAGAGTTTGACAACGCGAGTACGTCATGAAGGCCTGCGATCAGGCATTGCGTGAGTAAACAATGCCAAACATGTAGATGCGGCGAGCAGCTGACTTCCGGCGGGAGATCTGAACAGCTCGAGTTCCCGAAATTGCAAAAGTTGCAATTCTGCACAAGAAATCCACAGCAGGAAGCATAAACCTTGTGAGGAATAACTCCTCAGATTGACATTTTGCTGCACTTTTTGGTGCAGGAGTCCATTTTTTGGGGTGGGGTGGGAGGAAGGAAGAGCCCCAGAGTGTCCAACTTCCTGTTCCTGTCCAGCAGGCTCCTCCCAGTGCTTTTTCCATGTCCTGGTCACTTTTCATTTGGCTGTGAAGCTGGAAGGATTACTTTTTGTGGCTCCTGCTGGATATTTGTATTTGAGGACTTTTTGGACTTTGGAGTTTGGATCACTTTTGGACTTGAGATTTTACAAGTACGTTGGTGTTGTTTGTTTGGAGCATTGCAGTTGAGACAACTACATTTCTAAAACTTTTTTCACAACTTTAACAAAATATATATTGTGGTGGGTAGCCACAGTATCCAGTAGGCCCAGGGTTAGTCATGGATGCATGATACAATTGTTTCTGTGATTTTTTTTTAACTTAATTCTCATTTATGTTATGGAATTTTAGCTCACTGTTATATGTTGATTTTTAAAAAAATGTTGGGGTGCCTGTAAAGCCTCACTAGCCAGTAGGCCCAGGTGTAGTGAGTGGTGCATGGACCTAGTCTTTCTGTGGGGTGTCTTGAATTTAAACATCATTGAGGGCATGGATGGCAAGGGATTGTGGTGATTTTTGAGTGTGTTTTACTTTGTGGGTTGGTGTTGGGGCCTGGCTATGTGGGTGGGGGCCATTTTGAGGCCTGGTACAGGCAGGGCCTGGCCATGTGGTGGGGTCAAGGGGCCATTTTGAAGCCAGGCAGTGTGCTCAGGCCTGCACCCAGTTTGCCTTGCTTTTAGCCATTATGCCCAGGGGTACTCATTGGTGCATGGGCCTAGACTTTCTGTGGGGTGTCTTGAATTTAAACATCAATGAGGGAATGGATGGCATGGGATTGTGGTGATTGTGGAGTGTTTTTTGACTTTTTGGGGTGTTGTTGGGGCCTGGCCATGTGGGTGGGGGCCATTTTGAGGCCTGGTACAGGCAGGGCCTGGCCATGTGGTGGGGGTCAAGGGGCCATTTTGAAGCCAGGCACTGTGCTCACGCCTGCACCCAGTTTGCCTTGCTTTCAACCATTATGCCCTGGGGTACTCAGTGGTGCATGGGCATAGTCTTTCTGTGGGGTGTCTTGAATTTAAACATCATTGAGGGCATGGATGGCATGGGATTGTGGTGATTTTTGAGTGTTTTTCGACTTTTTGGGTTGGTGTTGAGGCCTGGCCATGTGGGTGGGGGCCATTTTGAGGCCTGGTACAGGCAGGGCCTGGCCATGTGGTGGGGGTCAAGGGGCCATTTTGAAGCCAAGCAGTGTGCTCAGGCCTGCACCCAGTTTGCCTTGCTTTCAACCATTATGCCCAGGGGTACTCAGTGGTGCATGGGCCTAGTTTTTCCGTGGGGTGTCTTGAATTTAAACATCATTGAGGGCATGGATGGCATGGGATTGTGGTGATTTTTGAGTGTTTTTCGACTTTTTGGGTTGATGTTGGGGCCTGGCCATGTGGGTGGGGGCCATTTTGGGGCCTGGTACAGGCAGGGCCTGGCCATGTGGTGGGGGTCAAGGGGCCATTTTGAAGCCAGGCAGTGTGCTCAGGCCTGCACCCAGTTTGCCTTGCTTTCAACCATTATGCCCAGGGGTACTCAGTGGTGCATGGGCCTAGTCTTTCTGTGGGGTGTATTGAATTTAAACATCATCGAGGGCCTTGATGGCATGAGATTGTGGTGATTTTGAAGTGTTTTTCGACTTTTTGGGGTGTTGTTGGGGCCTGGCCATGTGGGTGGGGGCCATTTTGAGGCCTGGTACAGGCAGGGCCTGGCCATGTGGTGGGGGTCAAGGGGTCATTTTGAAGCCAGGCACTGTGCTCAGGCCTGCACCCAGTTTGCCTTGCTTTTAACCATTATGCCCAGGGGTACTCAGTGGTGCATGGGCATAGTCTTTCTGTGGGGTGTCTTGAATTTAAACATCATTGAGGGCATGGATGGCATGGGATTGTGGTGATTTTTGAGTGTTTTTCGACTTTTTGGGTTGGTGTTGAGGCCTTGCCATGTGGGTGGGGGCCATTTTGAGGCCTGGTACAGGCAGGGCCTGGCCATGTGGTGGGGGTCAAGGGGCCATTTTGAAGCCAAGCAGTGTGCTCAGGCCTGCACCCAGTTTGCCTTGCTTTCAACCATTATGCCCAGGGGTACTCAGTGGTGCATGGGCCTAGTCTTTCTGTGGGGTGTCTTGAATTTAAACATCATTGAGGGCCTTGATGGCATGAGATTGTGGTGATTTTTAAGTGTTTTTCGACTTTTTGGGGTGTTGTTGGGGCCTGGCCATGTGGGTGGGGGCCATTTTGAGGCCAGGTACAGGCAGGGCCTGGCCATGTGGTGGGGGTCAAGGGGCCATTTTGAAGCCAGGCAGTGTGCTCAGGCCTGCACCCAGTTTGCCTTGCTTTCAACCATTATGCCCAGGGGTACTCAGTGGTGCATGGGCATAGTCTTTCTGTGGGGTGTCTTGAATTTAAACATCATTGAGGGCATGGAAGGCATGGGATTGTGGTGATTTTTGAGTGTTTTTCGACTTTTTGGGTTGGTGTTGAGGCCTGGCCATGTGGGGGGGGGGGGCATTTTGAGGCCTGGTACAGGCAGGGCCTGGCCATGTGGTGGGGGTCAAGAGGCCATTTTGAAGCCAGGCAGTGTGCTCAGGCCTGCACCCAGTTTGCCTTGCTTTCAACCATTATGCCCAGGGGTACTCAGTGGTGCATGGGCATAGTCTTTCTGTGGGGTGCCTTGAATTTAAACATCATTGAGGGCATGGATGGCATGGGATTGTGGTGATTTTTGAGTGTTTTTCGACTTGTTGGGTTGGTGTTGAGGCCTGGCCATGTGGGGGGGGGGGCATTTTGAGGCCTGGTACAGGCAGGGCCTGGCCATGTGGTGGGGGTCAAGGGGCCATTTTGAAGCCAGGCAGTGTGCTCAGGCCTGCACCCAGTTTGCCTTGCTTTCAACCATTATGCCCAGGGGTACTCAGTGGTGCATGGGCCTAGTCTTTCTGTGGGGTGTCCTGAATTTAAACATCATTGAGGGCATGGATGTGAATGGTATTGGGTTGTGGTGCTTTTTGAGTGTTTTTCGACTTTTTGGTGTGTATAACTGATGCTCCTCTGACTTCCATTGCTTTTAGGTGTACAAGAGAACCACCAGTGCCAGGAAGAATTCCTGCAGCGGTGTGTGCAGCACAACGTCACGTGACATCATGTGTGGCCACAGACAAGACAACTCTGCAACTCGTGCAACTGTGGCCTGCTGTTCTGACATCTCAAGAAGATGACCCCAAAGAAAGTTGGCCGTAGCACCTCAGTGAATAAAGTTGCCAGTGCCACTGCCAGTAAGTAGGAGCAGAAGAAGCAAGTGGCACCACCTACCAAGGAGACTGGTGTGCCCACCAACACCTTTTTTGGGAGAAAATAAAACTACACCTGCAGCAGCA
Source organism: Lissotriton vulgaris (assembly GCF_964263255.1). Classification (NCBI taxonomy): domain Eukaryota; kingdom Metazoa; phylum Chordata; class Amphibia; order Caudata; family Salamandridae; genus Lissotriton; species Lissotriton vulgaris. Next base: position 1,289,387,299 of record NC_141689.1, on the reverse strand, counting down.
GCGGTGTCCGCCGGGGACCAAGCTGGAAGCAGCACCTCTGCTTCATTGAGCTCAGTGCCAGCATGCCAAGTTAGGTCCAAGACCATGAGTGCTGCTGCGGCAGCCACTTTGATTGTTCAATCACCATCGACCTGTGATCTTAGCTCATCACAAGAAAGTACCATCCAATCAACGCGGGTGTAACTCAGCTGACGAGTGTTCAACAACCACAGTCACAAACACAGGTGCAACTAGTACAAGTGAAAGAACATGAGCAAGGAGAGGCGCAAGTAGAGCTGCAAGGAGAGGCACAAGTAGAGCTGCAAGGAGAGGTGCAAGTAGTGCCGCAAGGAGAGGTGCAAGTAGAGCCGCAAGGAGAGGCGCAAGTAGCGCCGCAAGGAGAGGCGCATGGACAGGTGCATGGAGAGGTGCAACTAGAGGTTCATGGAGCGGCACAACTGCCTACAACTCTTGTTCCTCCAGAAGTAGGGGCACATCAGGAAATTGATATTCAAGAGGAGGCATCATCTGAGGAAGCCACTCTTCCTGATGATGATTATCCATTGTCTTCCAGATCCCCAGCAAGAAAAAGGTCAAGGAGGGATACTACTACTACTACAAGTTCTTCTTCAAGCCCCCTTCATTCTGATGACCTTGATCGTGATTGGAACCCAGCCATGCAGTCTGAGAGTGAGTCACGCCATGAGCCGACAAAGGTAGCTAAGCCTAAAAGGAAGGCTCCCACAAAGCTTCGACGTATGGGCGATGACGACGAACATGAAGTGGTGTCTTATGCTGCTGATGAATAGTCTGACGATGACCCAGTCATTACAGTCGTTACTCCAGCCCCAGCGGGCATGCAGCAGACACACATTTTGACCCTATCCCAAATGGCTGCTGAGCGGGATATGGGCGGCGTGGCACTGATACCACAACCATTAACTACAACACCAACACGACCTCCAGCTTCCATCTTTTTTAGTCAGGAGGGCTGGCATGGATCTCCATCCAGCTCGACCTCAAGTAGTGGTGCTGTAAGTGAACAACAGAAACAAATTCAGCCACACCCATCCTCCACTTCATCTGGCATTGAAAGTTAAAGCAGCACCTCCACCTTCAGCAGACATCACCAGTCCCCAGTTTGGACTTCTTTACTGTTAGCGCAAAAACATGGTCATTTGTTCGATTTGTAAAGTATCCGTTAGTCGGGGTAAGCTTTGTACCAACTATGGTACCGGAGGCCAGAGAGGTCATCTCAAGCAACACCACACTATCATTTGGGAAGCACACATGAGGAAGATCGAGGAAGGCAAAAGAGAAACAAATCTAAATGTATCCCTTGACATTGCATCTGATGATGACGAGAGGCTGATTGTGCAGGGGGAAGTGAAGAAGCGACAGACATTTTTTCTGGTACACCCAGTTCTGTTGGCAGCAGCACTGCAGTGGTATCACTCACACCCTCTACCCCTGCAACATCTATGAGGCACACTAAGAGTGTGGGAGAGACACCAATGCGAAAAACTACATCAATGGGCCTAACTGGTTTGAAGACGTCATCGTCATCATCATCACGTAAAATGATTCAGCCCACCATTCGCGGAATGTTGTGGTCGGAGGCGCCATTTGAACGCAACCACCCAACGGGATCTGTATAACGCAAAGCTGGCTAAAATGCTAGTACTGGACCTTCTGCCTTTTTCTTTTGTTAAAGGGGTGGGGTTTCTAGAATTAGTGGCAACAATCTGCCCTAAATGGAAGGTTCCTAGCCGGTCCTATTTTGCCAGAGTTGGGGTTCCAGCACTACATCAAGATGTGCTGGAGGTGATTGAGGCAGCTTTGCAGAAGAGTGCTGTTCACACTATCCACTTGACAACAGACATGTGGACCAGTTGCCAAGCCCTTGATTACATGTGTATCACTGCACACTGGGTCTCATTTGCAGGGTCTTTTGCCGGGGTTAGAGACAAGTCAAGTGAAGTTGTTGACCTGGACACAGTTTTTCAATCTACTCAGAAACATGTACCATTAGCCATGTTTGCCATGGAAAAAACTCATATGGCAAAAAACATTTTGGAGGAGTTTAACAGTAAGGTCTCTGAATGGCTGCAACCAAGAAATCACATAGTTGGTTATCTTTCCACAGATAATGGCAGTAATATAGTTAAGGCCATGCATCAAGGTGAATATTTCAGAGTGCCGTGTTTGGCACACTGTATAAACCTGGTTGTGCAAGATTTCTTGAAAACTGTAAACACAGTCAAGAAGTTACTGACCACCTGCCAAAGAATCTGCACACATTTCAGCCATTCTTTTAAGGCCCGGAAGGAGCTGAGGAGCATTAAACATGAACGTAAAGTGCCAGTCAAAGGACTCATCCAGGAGGTGGCAACACGTTAGAACTCAACCTTTTACCTGCTTGAGTGTCTGTCTGAGCAGTGCATGGTAATCAATGACTATGTCTTTCAACTAGGTTCTACTATGAAAGACATGAGGCTAGAGTTGGAGGAATGGAAGCAAGTTAAAAGCCTTACAGACAGGCTTTGGCCTTTTGAGGTCTTCACGCGTGAAGTTAGCAGGGAGGACTGTTCTTTGGGCAAAGCTATCCCATTGTTGGTCATGCTAGAGGACCAACTGAAGGCGGTGTCTTCAATGTTCAGAGACCTGGTGAAAAAAAGCAAGACGCATATCAGTTGGCGGAGAGCTTATTTAGCCGCCTAGTTGCTAATGAAAGGCTTAAAAACAGGATATATGACATTAAAACGCATACTTTTACATCGCATACCATTACAACGCGATTTTTACAACGCAGGATCCTTTACAACAAATGCCTTTACAACGCATGTCATTTCATAGCAAATGCTATTACAACGCATGCCATTACAACATAAGTATAGGTAAGTATATATTATTTTAAAAATTGTAATTAATAAATATTTAATTAACTAAACCCTTAAAATACCCCTGTACCGCTGTACCCAAAACCTATCCCTAATCCCTAAAGCTACCCCTGTATCCCAAAACCCAAACCTAGCCCTAAACCCTAAAAATACCCCTGTACCCCAAAACCCAAACCTAGCCCTGAACACTAAAAATACCCCATCTACCCCAAAACCCAAACCTAGCCCTGAACCTTAAAAATACCCCTGTACCCCAAAACCCAAACCTAGCCCTGAACCCTAATAATACCCCTGTACCCCATTACCCAAACCTAGCCCTGACCCCTAAAAATACCCCTGTACCCCAAAACCCAAACCTAGCCCTGAACCCTAAAAATACCCTTGTACCCCATAACCAAAACCTAGCCCTGAACACTAAAAATACCCCTGTACCCTATAACCCAAACCTAGCCCTGAACCCTAAAAATACCCCTGTACCCCAAAACCCAAACCTAGCCCTGAACCCTAAAAATACCCCTGTACCCCATAACCCAAACCTAGCCGTGAACCCTAAAAATACCCCTGTACCCCATAACCCCAAACCTAGCCCTGAACCCTAAAAATACCCCTGTACCCCATAACCCAAACCTAGCCCTAAACCCTAAAAATGCCCCTGTACCCCATAACCCCAAACCTAGCCCTGAACCCTCAAAATACCCCTGGACCCCATAACCCAAACCTAGCCCTGAACCCTAAAAATACCCCTGTACCCCATAACCCAAACCAAGCCCTGAGCCCTAAAAATACCCCTGTACCCCATAACCCAAACCTAGCCCTGAACCCAAAAAATACCCCTGTACACCATAACCCAAACCTAGCCCTGAACCCTAAAAATACCCCTGTACCCCATAACCCAAACCTAGCCCTGAACCCTAAAAATACCCCTGTACCCCATAACCCAAACCTAGCCCTGAACCCTTAAAATACCCCTGTACCCCAAAACCCAAATTAGATAAATGTATTAAAAAAGATAAACTTACCTATACTTACATTGTAATGGCATGCGTTGTAATAGCATCTGCTATGTAATGTCATGCGTTGTAAAGGCATGCGTTGTAAAGGATCCTGCGTTGTAGTGGTTGCGTTGTAAAAGTAGTCCGTTGTAACAGTTGCGTTGTAACTGTTGTTTCCCTTAAAAACATTCATACAGAACAACATTACATTTGTGCCACTATTCTGGATCCCCAGTACAAAGAGGCAGTGGCCAGCAAAGCATTCATTCCTTTTGATGAAGCAGATGTTTCAAAGTACAAACATTGGCTAGCTGTGTCAGCCACTCGGTTCGGAAAAGATCGCAGAAAATTCAAGGAGCCGGCAGAAGTCCAACTGAATCAGCAGGCCATCCTTCGTCAAGTTCCATTTCTGAATCTGTGGGCGAAGGGAGTCACTTTCCCTCACAGCCAATAACTACACCAGCAACCGTATCATCATCCTCACCTTCACCAGGCGCAGCCATAATAATTTCGGAAGCGGATTGGCTAACTCATTAAGGGTTTGCTCGTTCCAGTGCTGTGAAGGCCACAGATGTACGCAAAGTGGAGCAACCGTGGAGAACCTTGAGTTGATGGTGCAGGCCTATCTAGATGACCCAACAGAGGTCTTTGTTAATATGAACCCATTGCTGTATTGGTACAGGAAAATGGCTCCATGGCCACTGATCAACAACCTGGCTATGCATTATTTGTCTTGCTCACTCACAATCGTGTCTTCTGAACGTGTTTTCAGTGCTGCTGGTGCCATTGTAACTTCAAAAAGGACCCGTCTCTCGGCAAAAAATGTGGAGAGGTTAACACTGATCAAGATGAATCAGCACTTGATGCCACCAGATTACAAAGTTCATGAATGCATGCAGGAAGAAGAGGACACCGACTTAGGTGACGGAAGTTCTTCTCTGTTACCTGACCTACTCCTGTCTCAATTCATGGAGTTTGAGGACGAGCTCTACTTCCCCGACACCGAGCTCTGAAAATGACTTCCTTTTTTCATCCTTATTCACTTTTATTCCTGTGTGTCTTTCTTTGTTTTTCAACTTTTACCACAACAAAACTCTAATCACCTAATCACAACAAGTCCATCAGCAGCACTGTCTTCATCTTATATTCCTTATTGATTTGAAGGTGCCGCAGTCTGCATTCCTGAGGTTCACAAGTTCACAACTCAATCATGCACCTTTATACTCCTCCTCCAGACTCCCCCTATCCATTTCCCTCAAGGCAGATGGATGGATTACGACGAGTCCCCTCAAGTGAGACCAAAATTATTGACTGACTACATGCTTGCTGATTGCTGACAGAGTTACTTCTGATATTGACAGGAGAGGCTGCCCTGTGGGCCCTCACTTTCCGAAGAAGATGGGGACAAAAAGTAGAACAGGTAATGAATAATTGAGAAGATGGCATGCAGTGGACAGCAATGGCTGTCTGGCTCGTATGAAACCAATTGCTGTTTGTTTTTTGTGCAAGAAATGATGATTCATATGTCTTGTCTTAGTTATTATTTAATCTTTCACACAGTAATTATAACTCATATCAAAAACTCTGTGTTTTTTACCTTGTTTAATTAAAATTGTACTTCAAATTCAGGGGCCACTATATTGCATTTCACAAAATATGCAAAATGTCCTCACTCACTGGGATGGATGGATCATCAGCGTCAGTTTACGGAAATACTATGGCCAATTCGTGAGTGGCAAACAGGTAAACCAGTCTACAAAAACTACTACAGCAGGACTACATGTCTGTCTATTTGTGGTATGTACTGGTCGAGGGCGAGGCAGTGTACTGTTGTTGTTATGCCAGGCAGAGTCCGCTCCAGATAGCAGTTCATGTAAAATAGGGGCTATGTGGCTTACTGCATACAATTAGATATGCTTGGTCTGTCTGACAAAGAGCCTAGGTATGCTACATAAGGTTGCTACACTCAGTGGTGCCTGCCTTGACCCTCTGCATGGCACTGCCTCAAGCTTGGGCTAAACATCCGTTATGTTTGCAAAATTTGCTGTTTTTCGGTATTTCACAAATCTCGCAAAAGAACCGAAAAATCGCAAATTCTTTAGCGGAACGGATTTTTGGCCCATGCTTGCGGCAGGGCCATGCACACGGTCAGGGCAGGCACCACTGAGTGAAGCATCCTCCTGATGTAGCATACCTAGGCTCTTTGACACAGACAGACAAAGCATATTTACGGTTTAGTGTTCAGTGCGATTTACTAGGGCTTTTGGGTTTAAGTTGGTATGGTTCACGCTGATTCTAGGGCTCGGGCCCGATGCAGGCTCGTTCATAATGATGTTGGCAATGTTTTAAGGGGGTTAGGTGTTCTTTGGTCCAGAATTGGCAGAACTTTGGCCTTTTTGGGTGTTTTGCAGGAGTGTGTGTGTGGGTGAAAACTAAGTGAAAACTAGTCGTAGACTTTCTTCTTCTTCTTCAAAGAGCACAGTGGTTCGATTTTGTTCTGCCTTGCTGAGATTCATGTGAATCGTTGGAACAAGTGACTGTCCAGGTAAGTTTCAAGAGGATCGAAGTAGTGGAAGTGCTGAAAAAAGCAATGTTTTGTGAACAGCGCAATTTGCCATGTTTTGAATATACCAGTATTGCATGTTTTTGGGGGGCTGTTTGGGGGTGTTCTAGATTTGTGGGGGAGAGTGTGGGGGTCTGGGAGCACTGCTGGGATAGCATCATTTTGATTGGAATTGATTTGAAGAAAATCCATGGAGGGAAAGATGAGTTAGGGCCTAGCTGCAGAGCGCTGGACCGATGTTGACTGGTTGGCTGAACATTTTCTAAGTATGAGTTTTTGCATTTTTGCTTTTTGCCTGTTTAGGGGTGTTCTGCTTTTTTGCGGGTGGCTGCAGGGTTCTGGGGGCATAGCTCGAAAGGTCTAATATCGGAATCAAGTGTTTTGCACCAAATACATGGTGAAAAAGTTTCTCTGTTTTTGCTCACTTGCTTGTTTTTGTGGTTCTGTTTGGGGGGCTTCTAGGTTATTGGGGGTGGGTTTTGGGGTCTGGGAGCCCTTCTGGCACAGTCTAATTTTGATAGCATTTTTTTTTCAGAAATTCCATGGTGGAAAAGGGGAGTTAGGGCCTAGCTGCAGAGCGTATTTGGACTGAATTGAAGGTGGGCCCATTTTTGCTTTTTGCCTGTTTGGGGGTGTTCTGATTTTTGGCGGGTGGCTGCAGGGGTCTGGGGGCATAGCTCGGAAGGTCTAATATCGGAATCAAGTGTTTTGGACCAAATCCATGGTGAAAAGGTTTTTGCGTTTTTGCTCACCTGCCTGTCTTTGGGGTGCTGTTTGGGGGGCTTCTAGGTTTTTATGGATGGGTTTTGGGGTCTGGAAGCACTGCTGGCACAGTCTAATGTTGATTGCATTTGTTTTTCAGGAAATCCATGGTGGAAAAGGGGAGTTAGGGCCTGTCTGCACAGCGCATTTGGACTGAATTCCCGATAGACCCGAAATTTGCTAAGTCTAATTTTTTGCGTTTTGCTTTTTGGCTGTTTGGGGGTGTTAAACTTGTTTCCGCATGGGTTGACGGGTCTGGGGGCATTGCTGTGAAGGTCTAATACCGGATAAAAGTGGTTTGGAGAAAATCGGAGGTGAAAAAGTTTTTCCATTTTCAGGCATTTCGCTCACTTTAGCGTTTTCGGGGGGCTGTTTGGGGGTGTTCCTGGTGTTTGTGGTGGGGTTTTGGGGTCTTGGAGCAACGCTGGGTATGGATACTTTTGATTGCAAGAGGTTTGAAGAAAATCCATGGTGGCAAAGGGGAGTTAGGGCCTAGCTGCAGATTGCGCACGGAGTGATCTGGGAACTAGGCATACATTTGTCAAAGTCCCCATTTTTGATTTTTGGCTTTTTGGGGGGGTCAAACTTGTTTTCGCCTTGGTTGACGGGTCTGGGGGCATTGCTAGGAAGGTCTAATACCGGTGTTTTGGATAAAATCCATGGTGAAAAATTTTTAACTTTTCAGAGTTATCGCTCACTTTCTAGTTTTCGGAGGCCTGCTTTGGGGGATTTCCTGGTGTTTGGGGGGGGGTTGGAAGGTTTTGGAGCAACGCTGGGTATGGATACTTTTGATTGCAAGTGGTTTGGAGAAAATCCATGGTGCAAAGGGGAGTTAGGGCATAGCTGCAGAGCGCGCAAGGAGTGATTTGGGATTGAGGGCTAAATAATTCAAAGTGTCACTTTTTGCGGTTTTGCTTTTTGACTGTTTGGGGGTGTTAAACTTGTTTCCGGCTGGGTTGATAGGTCTGGGGGCATTGCTGTGAAGGTCTAATACCGGATAAAAGTGGTTTGGAGAAAATCGGAGGTGAAAATGTTTTTGCGTTTTTGCTCACTTGCCTGTCTTTGGGGTGCTGTTTGGGGGGCTTCTAGGGTTTCGTGGGTGGGTTTGAGGTCCGGGAGCCTGCTGGCACAGTCTAATGTTGATTGCATTTGTTTTTTAGGAAATCCATTGTGGAAAAGGGGAGTTAGGGCCTAGCTGCACAGCGCATTTGGACTAAATTCCAGGTAGGCCCAAAGTTTGCTGTCTCACTTTTTGCGGTTTTGCTTTTTGGCTGTTTGGGAGTGTTAAACTTGTTTTCGCCCGGGTTGACGGGTCTGGGGGTATTGCTGGGACGGTCTAATACCGAATAAAAGTGGTTTGGAGAAAATCCACGGTGGGAACGTTTTTAACTTTTCAGAGTTTTCGCTCACTTTCATGTTTTCGGGGGCCTGCTTGGGGGGGTTCCTGTGGTTTGGGGGGGGGTTGGGGGGTCTTGGAGCAACGCTGGGTGTGGATACTTTTGATTGCAAGAGGTTTGGAGAAAATCCATGGTGGCAAAGGAGAGTTAGGGCCTAGTTGAAGAAAGCGTTAGCCACTATTTTTAACTTAGGGCTCGTTAGGGTTAGTAGTATTGCATGTGTTTGGGGGTGTTCGAGATTTTGGCAACTGGGTTCTGGGGTCTACTCCTGGAGCACTTGTCGAGAAATGTCTAATTTTGGTTGCAAGTGATTTGAAGAAAATCCGTGGTGGGAAAGGGGGGATTTGGGCCTACTTTACTTTCAAAGTATGTTTTGTCACCATTTTCCACTAGGCCTCAGACAGGTAGCAGTATTGCACATTTTTTGGGGTCTGATTGGGGGTATTCTACATTTTAGCGTCTGGGTTTAAGGGTCTGGGAGCACTGCTGGGAAGGACTAATTTTGTTCTAAAATCGTAGTTTACAGTAAACCTAGCTTGAGGGGAAAGATCCACAAAATTCGCCCATACTTATTTATCCTTTAAAAAGAGACTCAGAATACACCCTTTCAAAACTATTGTACTGTCGATTCTGAAACTGAAAGTGTGACTTTTTGCACTACACAGCATACGTACCTTACATTGTTTTCTCAGTGGTGTTTTAATATCACTTCCTGTTTTTCCATCAACATTTACAGGGCGGCTTTCACCCTGTGCAATGGAAAAAAGGATGAAGTCAGGCTTTACATTAGCCAGCCGCAATGCAGCATCCGCCAGGCAGGCAGTGGACAGGGTGTCTTCTGGTCATCCAACATTGATCGACAGAGTGTCAGATGGAATGGAGGAGTACCGCAAATAAGAGGAATGGCTGAATGCATGCAACTTCCCAAATTCAACAGGAAAAGTACAACACCATACAGTAACAGTCTTCATTAATTTCTACTTATCTTTTAAGTAATGTTATTGCTCTGAACTTCTATGAGTGTGACTCTGCATTTCTTTGCTCTCTCCTTCTAAATCTGCTATGTTTTTGCTATGTTTAACAGTAATTTAATGTTCTAAGTGTTTATTCTCTCTGAGGGCAGAGAGGCAAGTAAAATTGCGTAATGACTGCAGCCCTGTACTGTCAGCTTGTTTCTTCGTAGTTACTAGTAGGTTGCAGTAAGTAGTAGTGCTACTTTGCAGTAACCTTACCATCCATTTAGTAAACAACTTCTGGCATGCAGTAGTGCACTTCCTTTATGTCCCTTTAACGATTTATCAATATCTTCAAATCCAAAGATTTGTTTCTCTTCATTTGTTGTTAGTCTGTCCATGCTGTGTTTTTCCCTCTCTACCAAACTTTCCCAAAAAAACCCATTCCCATTCAATTTTCAAACCCTAACCCTCTTCCCCCGGGCTGTGTGGTATTTCATTGTGGTGTGACTGGCAACAACAATAAATTCCACACACTTGCTGGGGAGGATAAGGTCAAAGCAACCAAAATCATTACAATCAGAAGTTCATGTGCGCCATTGTGGATTGATAAGAATATCCTCCTCCTACACGACGTGAACAATCAAATGCTTAATGCTTACGTTACGTTGATGACGTGTTCTTTGCCTTAATTTCTTACAGCAGTCAAACTCCATGCAACTACTACTTATATTTACATAAATTTAGCACTGCTTAGGCTACAATTTAGGGCACTGTTCTCTACCGTACTATCTAATGTACTGTTTCTAATGCTACACTCAGGCCACTCAATGTTTCATTTCCTTTTTTTCATGTGGTGATACTGCCCGTTTGTACAACTACTGCTACCAGCACAACAATGATATTCAAGTCAACAACCAACCTTAATCACCATTTGCAATGCAGGCAGCCCTAGGGCTACCCCGATTCTCAAACACAAATCACAAGTAAGATAAGCATATTGGAGAGGTAGAAGAATAATGGGCAAGGACTAAGTTGGGAGGAGAGCAGAGACTGATAGTACTACTAGTAAAGTACAGTAGTAGGGGTACTGAATTGACTAACTCGGTTACTTGCATTTTGGTACATTTCAGGACTAGATGTTTCATTCATGCTGGTAAGTTTGAAGAAACCAAACGTCCAGTAACCACCGCCAACCCCCACACAAAATAATATGACCGCGTATACTGTGTTTTGGTATGAAAAATATAATTATTAAGAAATATAAATTATTGATGTTAATGTCACAAAAATAAAATAAATTACCCCAACTCACCCCCTCACTAACCAAACTAATGTCCAAAAGTCCCCTTTCACAAAAACCCAATCCCCCCCATTAGTCTTTAAAAGAGGGGCAAGGGACAGTGACTTCCTCCGGTGGCATAGTTTGGACAGCTGGTGCTGCACGTCCTGCAGCTCTTTGCGGAGGTCCCGGAGCTGGCGCTGATGTTTTTCACCCAACCGCTTCTGGTAGTCCACTCGCTTTCGGAGGCGGCGCAGACGTGCCATCCAGGCTCTGGGGGGGCAGCTGTTGTTTTTGCTGCTGTGCAGCGGCGGCGGGAGGCTGTCAGGCCATGGCTCCGTTTGGCTGGATTTGTAATATGGTTATGTTGGGTTCTTAACCCACCTAATCGTGCACTGTTCACCTGGTGCTCCGCACCTTAATCATTTAACATACTTTTAACAAACTCTGTCTTATCTGTCAACCTTTATTTTTTGTTTCCGTTATTGCATCTTGGTTTTATTTAATTTCTGTGTACTTAATAACTCATTTTTCACTTTCTCGATTGTACATAAAGTAACATTATAACATTTTCACTTGTTTTGGCATAACAAATATATATTTATATTCATACAAATATTCACAAAAGAGCCCAATGCATTTCGGCACCTCTGTGGTGCCTTCATCATGGGAGACTCTGAAAATAAAAGAGATATGCATTGTGTAAGTGTCACTTCTTAAGTAGTGCATGGGGGTGTAAACTTAAAATATGTCAATGTCGTACCTGTTATCTACCACTATAGATGTACCTGTGCGCTCGCCTCTGTCAAAATACACTGCATGAATTACAAAAGATGTAATCAACATCCAGTTATGTCTTGTATACAAAACCTTAATATCTGACTGTGTGCCTGTACTGCTTAGGTAAACATACCTGATTTGTATTCTCTGTGTTGCCTGTAACAATAAGCAAATCCTGTCAAAACTCTACTCATACTGCATAAAGTAAAAGAAAAAGAAAAACTCAGTAGCTTAGAACCATAATTCTAAGGACCCTACCTTATCTTCTGTGTTCCTGTTCTCCTAAAAGTTGAAAAAATATCGCTATATGAATGTTACATTCTCTTTCCCATCATTTTAAATCACGTCATTATTCTAAGCTTCCCGTACCTGTTATGCCGAAAATCCGCACTGTTACGAAAAACCGCAGCCCTGTGATTGCTGTTACACCCGGGCAATGGTTGTACTCCATTTAAACTGCTCCTCGCTAACCTTATTTACTCGGATCCGTTTGGCTGGAGGCTTCTGGCTGCTGGACCCTGGGGCAGTGGAGGAGGATGCACTGGTTGATGTGTCCTCATGTTCCCGAGCCCACAAACACCGATACTCGGCACAAATAGCCTCCAGCTTACGGGCCCTGGCCCGGACAGCCATCTCCTTGCGGGTGGGCTTTTTTGGAGTAGCATCTATGAAGAAAGAAAGAAAAATACTGTAGCCAATAGTCTTTAACATAAAGTTAAAATAATTCAACAGAAAGTTGACACTCAGTAACACCAGCAAATAGCAAACACAGTATAACATTTTGGCATGTATCTTTCCGCCGTCTTTGTAAGCCTGTGACATTACAGGGAGTTTCAGGAATTCCACTAGCAGCACTATGGGAGGACTCACTACTACATACATAGCCAGAGAGTACTTAAAAAAGGCCTTTTTTACTTTTTTTCTCTTGTGTTTCAAAAGAAATTACTGGTATGTGAACTTGTGGTAGCCGCCATAAAAGCAGCTCACTAGGCTTTCACCCAAGAAATACAGACACAGGCCATGATGATGCAGGCTCGCAGTACTTTAAGCAGTACATGCAGGTGGAGATAGGAATGTCTTACTTTTCTATAGGGTTGGCACAGCCACTGGCCATACTTCATCCACTCAGCGTCTGCTCTACTACATCATACACCTCTGCTATTGATGAGGATAAAGAAGATAACATCCAGGCTTCCAAAGTACGTCTATGATTCTTCCTAATGTCTCAAATGTACCAAAATGTCTTTTTGTCAACAACCAACTAACACCCGTTTCATTATATTTTGGAAACCGCCGTATTCTTATCTTGAATTGCATTCAACAAAACCATTCTTTACAGTCATAAATATTAAGACTCGCTCGTCCTTCGTTTCACCCTTCTTTAACTTTACGTTCTTCACATCCCTAAACTACATCTGAGATGACTTGGCTTCACAATAAAAATTTGCCAGCTGAGTTGAAGTGAAATAGAGGGGGCCATTGGTTACCCGAGAAGTACCGCAGCTAATGCTATTACAAGTCAAGGTTGACTGTCTTCTCCGTGATAGCCCAAAAAGTAGTTCTAAATCAGTAACTGTTCTTAACAGTACAGTCTACGTATACTAGTGTACTGTGTACTACCGCACAGAACATCATACACTCATTTGTGAGCCTACTCAAAAACATTTCAATGAGTAATTACTGGGATTGAAAAAAAGAAATGGTTTTGGGGAGGAAGTGTTAACCAATCATATGCTTATTCCATTAAATGCTACACTTCTTCTTATGACAATTGATGAATGCTTGCTTAACGTGTACCATTTTTCTCATTACAGAAAGAAGATTCCATTGCCCTTCTGCCAGACGATTCACCAACTACTAGTAAGTCATCACCAGCAGTACTTTAAGTACTTTAAAGAAGGTGGGGGCTCCCACACAGTTATTCTAATAATTTTATGTGTCTGATAACTATTATTAAGTCTGAGTCATAGTAATTTCATTCATGGTAATATTGTTTAAACTTTAACGTCATCTTCATCCATCACCATTGCTCTCTCTGAATACTACGCTATTAAAAATAAAGAAATAATGTTTTAAGTTCTTAATTGAAAATAAAACTTTAAAACTAACAAACACTGTGTGGCTTTTGTTCACGAGTGAGTGAGCGGAAAGGTTTGAACTACTGCACGTGGCAGTCATGTTTCAGTGACTCAGATAGGCCGGGACTCGGCGGTAGTCTTCTTCTGTTCTTCTGGGTCATAAAATCATTGGTCAGACACACTAGATAGTCGGTCAGGGGATATGAGTTTCAACTTCTGTTCGCACTGAGCTATGTCGAAAGTTGAACTGCACTTATCATCAACAATGTCCTATTTCTCTTGTCCATACTTGTTTGTGTGCAGAAAATCCCCTGAAACACTAGCGGTTTGGGATGTTGTACTCCTCCCAAATCAAAAAGGCAACTGCTAGCTTTTACTTGGTGTAAACAATGACATTTTGTTGTTGGAAATTGTCAAAGCACTTACATTAAGAAGACTGGAATAGACAGCAAGGGCAACCCAGAGGACTGCACTCAGTGCCTAGAGCTATTGGTGGATCAGAGTTTGTTTCACACCGTTTGCTGACTGGGCAAGCTTAGCTACCTACACTGACCGACTCATAATTGTAAATAGTAGTAGCACAGAGAGTGATGGTAGAGGCAGGGTAAGAATGTAGAAAGTAGTCTACATTAGAAGAAGGTCAAAGACTATTTTGTAAAACATAGAATTATTCGGAAACAGTTTGTAATGAATAGGAGCTGTAAAATCTAGGGAAGTATCAGTATTAATATAACAATAGAACAACTTACTGGGGCCAGCAGAAGAGCCTGCAAGGGACTGATCCTGTCCACCTTCTTCCACCGGAGTCTCGGTCGCAACCAGCGCCTTGCCCCTGGGAGGTTCTGGTGAACATGAAATAAAGAAACACAACATGGATGATTGTTTTTTGGGAAATATTTGATTTCTTTGAACACAATTTAAATTATGTCGGGGAAACAAATTAACACCAATTGCATCTGATCTGGTCAACTAGGAGGATAGTAGTACAGTATTGCAGGATTCGCAGACCGTCTAGGAAAGTTATGTAATTCACTAACTACACCAACAACAAAAAGGCTCTACTATGACTGCCATCTCTCAGCAGCACAAGACATCGTGTGACAGACACAGTCCGTCATCATGATTGCAGACCACTAACAAATGTCCTATAACAAGTAATAAATAATATTCTCAACGTTTCAATCCACCACTATCTCTTCAAGTTGGCAGCAGCAGGAGTACAAAGAAGGACTATACTTGAGTTTACTGTCGCTACCATTACGCAGTAATGCTCTCAAATGAGTAAAAAGTTGCAAACAGGTAAGCATAGTAGCAACGCCAATAACCAGGCGAGCACCTGCAATGACAAAAGCTATTTAAAGATTAATTTACCTGCAATGTAATCAAATCAGCAGCATTTGTACTCTTCAGGAACAATATAGATTAGCAATATAACAGAGCAAAAGAAAAAAAAGAAGTTATTAAATAGCTACTTACCAAGGCCAGGGATCTCCAATCCTAGCAGGTCGAGCATGTCATGCTCCTGGTCCAGGATGTCAGTCCACCGGTGCGTCGCTTGCTGGTAGGTGCGCCGGACCCCAGACACCTTCCACATACCCCAGCACACCTTCTCCCACAGCTGGTGATGCTCCCGGAGGCCGTAACCGGAAGCAATCCACCCACCTGCTGCCACGGTCTTAGGGAGGTGGACTTGGACAAAAACCATCAAGGCGGCCACCTCCACCGCAGAGAAGATCTCCCTGGCCTGGACTTGCTCCCCCCTCAAATGCCCGCACGGGAGCCGGGTACGGGGTGCTGGGCCCTTCCCCTTGCCCTTGCCGGCTCCCTTTGCCATGGTCCTGGGCACAAGAAAAAGGAAAGAAGAATAGGTGTGAAAAAAAGAAGAGAGAGAGCGAAAGAAATAAAGTAGGTAATAAAGTAACAAAAAGTAAAAAAAAACACAAAATATAGATGTAGGAAATTGTAGAGATAGATAATAAGCAAAAAAAAGCCAAAAAAAGTTCAGAAAAACATAGGATTACAAAGATGTAAGATGGATAGAAAGGTAGCATGCCCAAAAACCATAGCAATGAAGTAAAAAAAAGATGGCAGCGCCCATAGAGGACCGGGTGGGAAAATTTGCGCAATATTTTCCCCGCGAGCAAGCAAAAACACAGGCGAACTCGTAATAGCGCACCACACACAACGTGAGATTGCCAATAGCGCCCAAAACCAGAAATACGTAATGCTCACAAGATGGCCGCGTCCATGTATGACCACATGGGTAACTTTTGCGGTTGGTGCGCTGCAAGAGGCTTGCGAAGACGCAAAAAACCCAGCGAACACGCATAAAAAAACAATCTGCTAATTTGCACGAATTTGCGGATTGCGAGTTCGATTTAGCCCGAATTCGCACCCCGTGAATCTCGTGAAATTGCAGAAAAACAAATTTTGCAAAACTGAAAGCACTTAGCAGGTGCAAAAGTTCAAGCTAATTTGTAACCATTACCTATAGTGCTTCCTGAGGAGCCCCTCCAAAGTTCAGTTGCCTACTTGCAACTATTCTCTGACCCTGCTCTGACCCTCAAAACAGGGTCAGAGAATAGTTACAAGTATGGCACAATGCTCCTGTAAAAAAAATTCAACTGCAACAGGAAGCACTTACAGCTAAGGAAGCAGGTGCCAGACTTGAAGCTTAAATTCAGTGACACATTAACCAGCCCAAATGTATTCATCTCAGTTGGGCAGGTGTGCTTCCCCCCATAATCTACAGTGGTGAACCAGAGCGTGCAGTGAATAACCAGAGGGTGGCAGTGCTGAACCAGAGGGTGGCAGTGATGAACCAGAGGGTGGCAGGGATGAACCAGAGGGTGGCACTGGTCAACCAGAGGGTGCTGTGATGAACCAGAGGGGGGCAGTGATGATCCAGAGGGTGGCAGTGGCAAACCAGAGGGTGGCAGTGATGATCCAGTGGGTGGCAGTGGCGAACCAGAGGGTGGCAGTAATGAACCAGAGGGTGGCAGTGATGAACCAGTGGGTGGCAGTGGTGAACCAGAGGGTGATGAACTAGAGGATAGCAGTGATGAACCAGAGGGTGGCACTGGTGAACCAGAGGGTGCTGTGATGAACCAGAGGTTGGCAGTGATGAACCAGAGGGGGACAGTGATGAACCAGAGGGTGGCAGGGATGAACCAGAGGGTGGCAGTGGTGAACCAGAGGGTGCTGTGATGAACCAGAGGATGGCAGTGATCAACCAGAGGGTGGCAGTGTTGAACCAGAGGGTGGCAGTGATCAACCAGAGGGTGGCAGTGGTGAACCAGAGGGTGGCAGTGATGAACCAGAGGGTGGCAGTGATGAACCAGAGGGTGGAAGTATTGAACCAGAGGGCGGCAGTGATCAACCAGAGGGTGGTAGTGGTGAACCAGAGGGTGGCAGTGATGAACCCAAGGGAGACAGTGATGATCCATAGTGTGGCAGTGACAAGCCAGAGGGTGGCAGTGATGAACTAGAGGATGGCAGTATGATCCTGAGGGTGGCAGTGGCGAACCAGAGGGTGGCAGTGGTGAACCAGAGGGTGGCAGTGGCAAACCAGAGAGTGGCAGTGGTGAACCAGAGGGTGGCAGTGGTGAACAAGAGGATGGCACTGATGAACCAGAGGGTGGCAGTGATGAACCAGAGGGTGGCAGTGGTGAACCAGAGGGTGGCAGTGATGAACCAGAGGGTGGCACTAGTGAACCAGAGGGTGCTGTGATGAACCAGAGGGTGGCAGTGATGAACCGGAGGGGGACAGTGATGATCCAGAGGGTGGCAGTGGCAAACCAGATGGTGGTAGTGATGATCCTGAGGGTGGCAGTGGCAAACCAAAGGGTGGCAATAATGAACCAGAGGGTGGCTGTGATGAACCAGAGGGGGACAGTGATGATCCAGAGGGTGGCAGTGGCAAACCAGAGGGTGGCAGTGATGAACCAGAGGGTGGCAGTGATGATCCAGTGGGTGGCAGTGGCAAACTAGAGGGTGGCGGTAATGAACCAGGGGGTGGCAGTGATGAACCAGAGGGTTGCAGTGGTGAACCAGAGGATAGCAGTGATGAACCAGAGGGTGGCAGTCTTGAACCAGAGGGTGGCAGTGGTGAACGAGAGGGTGCTGTGATGAACCAGAGGGTGGCAGTGTTGAACCAGAGGTTGGCAGTGATGAACCAGAGGGTGGCAGTGATGAACCAGAGGGTGGCAGTGGTGAACCAGAGGGTGGCAGTGATGAACCAGAGGGTGGCAGTGATGATCCAGAGGGTGGCAGTGGTGAACCAGAGGGTGGGAGTAATGAACCAGAGGGTGGCATTGATGAACCAGAGGGTGGCAGTGGTGAACCAGAGGGTGATGAACCAGCGGATAGCAGTGATGAACCAGAGGGTGGCAGT
This sequence comes from Lissotriton vulgaris, assembly GCF_964263255.1. Taxonomy (NCBI): domain Eukaryota; kingdom Metazoa; phylum Chordata; class Amphibia; order Caudata; family Salamandridae; genus Lissotriton; species Lissotriton vulgaris. The sequence goes on along the minus strand of NC_141689.1, from coordinate 1,289,369,220 downwards.
CTTGAACCAGAGGGTGGCAGTGATGAACCAGAGGGTGCTGTGATGAACCAGAGAGTGACAGTTGTGAAGCAGAGAGTGGCAGTGGTGAACCAGAGGGTGATAGTGATGAACCAGAGGGTGGCAGTGGTGAACCAGAGGGTGGCAGTTATGAACCGGAGGGTGGCCGCGATGAACCACAGGGTTGCAAACAGGCTGGACACGTAGAAACAACATGGTCGCGACCACTGCGACCACACAAGTACGTTTGTTTTCCCGAACTTTTAAAAAACCCTCGCGAACTGGCAAAAACCCTTGCGAACACGCAAAAAAAAAACGCTAATTCGCACGAATTTGCGGATTTTGCGAATTGCAAATTTGCATGAATTTGTGGAACGTGAATTCGCAAATTTTAGCCATGCTTAACAGAGACCTACATCCAGCACAACCACCACCTCAGTAGGTAGTGGTATTGCACAGAGTCAAATTCCAAGGACACCCTCCAGTTCATCCGGCATTGCAAGTGGCACCTCCAGCGGCACAAGAAAGTTCATCTCCCCAGTTTGGGACTTCTTTTCGGTTAGCAGTAGGCCTGGGCAGTAAATTCCGCTCTGCTTACGGAAATTTGCGGAATTTGAGTAATTTTGCTTTCCGCGGAGAATGCAAAATTGCCCAAAATTCTTCATTTCGCCACTTCGCAAAATTTTTTGCGAAGTTGCGTTCACAAATGCGTTTTCGTGAGAAATTTTCCCCGAACACGTAAACAGCGATTACAAACAGTAAAAAAGCATCGCGAACAAGCAATTCAGTGTGTCCGTGGAATTTCTGCATGTTCACGGAGATTTTTTACCGTTCCGCGGAGATTTGCGTATCGCGATTACGCAAAATCCGCCCACCCCTAGTTAGCAGTAAGGAGGAGAAATTTGCTATATGCTCAATTTGTTGACAGAGTGTTAGTCGGGGTAAGCTTGGCACAAACTATGGCACCAAAGGCCAAACAACCCATCTGAAAAAACCGCATGGATCCAGTGGGAGGAACACCTTAAAGACCAAGTAAAAAGTAAAACTGCACCCATTGCTGTTGGTGTCGATGGAGAAGTATGAATAAATGAATAATTAAGGTATTTGTTGAGCGCACGGTGGCCGAGCGGCTTCCTGGCGCTGAGAGCTCTACTGGACAGAACAGAACGGGGCTGAGGAGGTTAGCAGGAGTAGGCCTGGGCAAACAAAAAAGTTTTAAGCGCTTTGCGGAAGTGTGAGAAAATGGGGATAGAACGCATGGATAGAGGAAGGGAGTTCCAGAACCGGGGGGCAAGAACAGAGAATCTAGTACCACCAGTGCGGGATTTGCGATAGCGGGGAACAGTAAGGAGGGCAGAAGTAGAAGAGCGGAGGGTACGGGCATGGGTGTGAGTGGAGATCAGGGTATTGATGAACACCGGAGCAGAGCTATCAACAGCCCGGAAAACAAGGCACCCTAGTTTAAATAGGGATCTCTGCAAAACAGGTAGCCAGTCAAGTGATTTGAGGACAGGGGTGATATGGTGAGTTTTGGCAAGATGAAAAATAAGACGGGCAGCCTGGTTCTGGATTGCTTGAAGACGGCGGGTTTCGTAGGCAGGGATGCTCACGAACAAGCTGTTTCCATAATCAAGGCGGGACGTGATGAGGGCCAAAATGATAATTTTAAGGGAATCCAGGGAAAAAAACGGGAGATTTTTCGAATCAGACGGAGGGAAAAAAAAGCAGGAGGACACTATAGAGCTGACCTGGCCATGCATTGACAGGTCCTGGCTGACCTTGATGCCCAGCGTTTTGACAGAGGAAACCGGGGTAGGAGGGGGACCAAAGATGGGGGGCCAGAAAGCAGAGGACCAAGGACTGGATGAGCCATCAGTCAGGACAAGCTCAGTCTTGTCTTGGTTGAGCTTGAGATGATTGGCGCTCATCCATCCGGAAATAAAAACCAGAGTGGAACGAAAAAATGATAAGGAGTGAGAAGAGGAGGAAAGGTCAAAGACGAGCTGGAGGTCATCTGCGTAATTATACACAGAGACCCCCAGATCAAGAAGAGAAACAATAAGGAGACGAATATAGAGGTTAAAAAGAAGAGGAGAGAGGGAAGAACCTTGAGGAACCCCACAGGACACCGGGAGGGGAGGGGCGGAAAAACCAGAAAGGTGAACAGCTTGTGAATGTCCTGTAAGAAAGGACGTGATCCAGGAGAGAGCAGAACCCCGAATGCCCGCTGCGCCGACACGGTCAAGTAAGATGGTATGATCAACCGTGTCGAACGCAGCGGACAGGTCGAGGCAAACCAGAGCTTGAGGGGAGTTGGTATCGGCCTTGGCTTTCAGCTCATCAAGAACCGCAAGCACCACTGACTCCGTAGAGTGGCCCGAGCAGAAGCCCGCTTGATGGGAAGCGAGAAGATGGTTCTGCTCAATGTAGGAGGAAAGGCAAGAGGTGACGTAACTTTCAAGAATTTTGGCGAGATAGGGTAGGAGAGAGATGGGTCTGAAGTTAGAAAGGAGAGAAGAGTCCAGACCAGGTTTTTTAAGAATAGGAAAGACAATCGCAGATTTAAATGAAGAGGGGACCAAGCCAGTTGAAAGAGAGGCATTAAGAAGAGAGAGGGGGGTGGTAGGGCAAGAGGTAAAGAGAGTTCTCAGCACGCGAGCAAGAGCACAATCGGCTGGAGAGCCGGACTTGGTTTTGATGAGCAAGGCAAGGAAAGATTCCAAGGAAATGGACGGGAAGGAATCGAAGGAAGAATTAGGAGCAGGGGGGGCAGGATGATGGAAGGGGAAGGGTGTGGTAGGAATGTTAGATTTTATTTTAACGATCTTCTCGATAAAGAAGTTGTTTAAGGAGGAGCAGAGGGCCTGGGAAGGGATGAGCTTGGGGCATACACGATCAGAGGTGGGCATGTTGTTGACCAGAGAAAAAATCTCTTTAGATTTGTTAGCAGACAATGCGACCTGCTCAGAGAAGTATTTGGTCTTAGACGCAAGGATGGCTTTCTTGTAGTCGTTCAACAGGCGTTTGTATTTGGCCCTGAGGTCGGGGCAGTAATTACGGTGCCAAAGACGCTCAGAGCATCTGAGTTCCAGTTTAAGAACCTTGAGTTCAGAATTGAACCATCTGTGGGCCTCATGTGGGCGAATAGACTTAACGATCTTAAGAGGGGCAACTTGGTCGCAGGAGGAAGATAGCCAATTGCTAACTGCAGCGGCCTGGGTATCAAGAGGAAGGTCATTGAGGTCAGGGGGAGAAGTATCAAGAGAAAGAGAGAGGGAATGCAGATCCGCACGGTTCCAGCTGCGGGCAAAGAAGATCCAAGGGCGAGGGGGTTTGTGAAGGGAGCCAAGATTAATGGTGAAAAAGATGAGAAAATGGTCAGACCATGTGCAGGGAAGAATGCTAGGGGGAGAGACTATGTCCTGGGATGACCAGACTTGATCTAGTGTATGGCCAAGATTGTGGGTGGGAACAGAAACATGGGACTGGAGGTTAAGGCACAAGAGAGTGGCCATGAAGTCCTTGGACTCTAAGTCCTCCCTGGGGTCTCCAAGCCAATAACTGAAGTCTCCCAGCAGGAGAACCGAGGAGTTGTTAACTGCAAGCGTAGCAAGGAGTTCCTGCAGGGAGGCCACAAATAAGGGCATACTCAGGGGGGGGCGGTACACAAGGGCGACTGTCAGAGGGATGGGAAGGTTAGTGGAACGGGCAACCAGAAAGTCCACCCCTGCTATAGAAGGTTGAGAGAGAAGCTGGAATTGAAGACTGGCCCGAACAACCATGGCTACACCCCCTGCGATCCTGCCGTCAGTGCGATCAGCCCGGAGGGCGTAATAGGAATCGGGGAGGATGGCCAGGATATCAGGAAGTGAAGCCTCAGAAAACCAAGTTTCTGTTAAAAACAGAATGTCAGGGGAATCTGAGGTAAGAAGGTTGAATATTTGCAGTTGGTGCTTGCCTGCCGAGCGAGTGTTGAGAAGACAGGCAGAGGCAATATGGGAAGGAGGAGAAGTAGTGATAGAAGGTGTGGAATCCTGGGAGTGCAAAGAAGGGATAGATTGCAGGAAAGCAGCACGGCCAGGATGGGGGGGCGTAAATACCTAAGGAAGTAAGGTGCTGCGTGAGGGAAAGGGGAAGAGGCACATCAGCCGAACAGGAGAGGAGTTGCACAGATGAATATGCACGCGGAGGGGCAGGGTGTAAGGCCCCAGGTCCCGGCCTGTCGCGGACGGGCGCAGACGGGCTTAACTTAGGCGCAACTTCGGTGCGCCTTCGTCGCGCCTACTGCGCTCGTCCGCTGCGCAGCCGGGATAGAAGTGCCATAAAGTAGGCCGCAGGAAGCAGTAGGGGCGTGGCAGGGGGTGGAGGGACAGAGGAGCTACACCGCCAACCCCAGAGCAGCCCGAAATGAAAGCCATGCCCATCCCCGCCCCAGTGACCTGCCCGTCAGAGGGGGGAGAACGCTCAGCGTGGGGTGCTCTGGCAGCGTGAGCCAAGGGGGGTGAAGTGGCGGCGTCCAGAGCGCAGCCCCAGGACAGGTAAAGTCAAAGTCTTAAAAGCGTTTTAAAAGTGGCAAGTTGCGCCACAGCAGGTAGCGGTGTTGCTCCGGGCGAAGCCTCGGGAGGTCTGTGTTACAGGACGAGCTGGGGCGGGACTCACCAAGTCCCGAAGTATTAGCCAGGGGGGGAGGGACAGATGAGCTACACCGCCAACCCCAGAGCAGCCTGAGATGAAAGCCACGCCCGTCCCCGCCCCAGTGACCTGGCCGTCAGAGGGGGAGAACGCTCAGCGTGGGGCGCTCTGGCAGCGTGAGCCAAGGGGGGTGAAGTGGCGGCGAGGGGTGAGCGGCGTCCAGAGCACAGCCCCAGGACAGGTAAAGTCAAAGTCTTAAAAGCGTTTTAAAAGTACCAAGTTGCGCCACAGCAGGTAGCGTTGTTGCTCCCGGCGAAGCCTCGGGAGGTCTGTGTTACAGGAAGAGCTGGGGCGGGACTTGCCAAGTCCAGAAGAATTAGCCAGGGGGGGAGGGACAGAGGAGCTACACCGCCAACCCCAGAGCAGCCCGAGATGAAATCCACGCCCGTCCCCGTCCCAGTGACCTGCCCGTCAGAGGGGGGGAACGCTCAGTATGGGGCGCTCTGGCAGCGTGAGCCAAGGGGGTGAAGTGGCGGCGAGGGGTGCGCGGCGTCCAGAGCGCAGCCCCAGGACAGGTAAAGTCAAAGTCTTAAAAGCGTTTTAAAAGTGCCAAGTTGCGCCACAGCAGGTAGCGTTGTTGCTCCCGGCGAAGCCTCGGGAGGTCTGTGTTACAGGAAAAGCTGGGGCGGGACTCGCCAAGTCCGGAAGAATTAGCCAGGGGGGGAGGGACAGAGGAGCTACACCCCCAACCCCAGAGCAGCCCGAGATGAAAGCCACGCCCGCCCCCGCCCCAGTGACCTGCCCATCAGAGGGGGGAGAACGCTTAGCGTGGGGCGCTCTGGCAGCGTGAGCCAAGGGGGGTGAAGTGGCGGCGAGGGGTGCGCAGCGTCCAGAGCGCAGCCCCAGGACAGGTAAAGTCAAAGTCTTAAAAGCATTTTAAAAGTGCCAAGTTGCGCCACAGCAGGTAGCGTTGTTGCTCCCGGCGAAGCCTCGGGAGGTCTGTGTTACAGGAAGAGTAGTTACCATTGATAGTGCTGTCACCGTCACATGTTCATCCTTTAGAAGAAGATATGATCGCAGTGGAAGGTGAACAAGAGGGACACATTTTCTCTGGTACACAAAGTAGCCCTGTCCCCAGCAGTGCACTACCGCCCATATCGTCATCATCCTCCGGAACATTTCAGTGGCACTGTGGAGAAAGCCAGGCTGTGCCTGAGACACCAAGGCAACAGAGTACCGCAATGAAAAAAAGTGCACCGTTGAGCCTCACAAAATCTGGGTACAAGAAGTCACCTGCATCAGTGGGACCAGAAAGGGAAAAAATCTAGCCTACCATTGTCAGAATGTTTAGGTCGGAGGGGCTGTACGAATGCACGTTTGAACAATGTGAAGCCAGTGAAAATATTAGCGCTGGACCTTCTTCCTTTATTCTTTTGTGGAAGGGGTGGATTTTCTGGAATTTGTGACAGCCATCTGCCCAAAAAGGTAGGTTCCCAGCCGGTCCTATTTCGCCAGAGTTGCTGTTCCAGCACTACATCACAACATGCTGGAATTGCTTGGACAAGCTTTGCAGCAGAGTGGTGGTCACAATATCCACCTGACAACAGACATGCAACCTTTGACCCTGCCCACAGGCAGGTCACTCTCCACGCCTCAACACAACCACCAGCTTCCTCGTTGCTCCTGCCACCACCGTCTCCCGCTCCCTCGTTCCTGCTGCTGCGTCCCTGCGGCCCCGCCCCCATGACACCCATTGTCCACACCGCTCCCGCCTCCCAGCTGCTCCTCCCTCCCTTTATACCTCTTAAGGGGGCTGCACAGTGGCGACCTTTGACCCTGCCTGTAGACAGGTCACTCCCCACGCCACCACATAGCCGCCAGCTGCCTCATTGCTTCTGTCGCCGCCATCTCCCGCTCCCTCTTTCCCGCCACTGCGGCCCTGCGGCCTGCTCCCCTGACACCCATTGGTCCCCCGCTCCTGCCTCCCAGAAGCTCCTCCCTTCCTTTCTACCTCTTAAGGGGGCTGCCCAGTGGCACAGGAGCAACCTTTGACCCTACCTGCAGACAGGTCACTCCCCACGCCACCACACACACAGCCGCCAGCTGCCTCGTTGCTCCTGCTGCCACCGTCTCCCGCTCACTCGTTCCTGCCGATGTGTCCCTGTGGCCCACCCCCCTGACACCCATTGGCTACCCCACTCCTGTCTCCCAGATGCTCCACCCTCTCTACCCACCTCTTATGGAGGCCACACAGCGGGCGCGCTGCCGGTGTGCAATAGGCTCGCCAAAGGCAAGCCCGTCTGCCACCATCCGTGCCCGGACCGCTCCCAGTGCCAGAACCCCTGGACCACGCGAACACCACAACACCAGACTCTGCTATGACGCCAGCACCCTCCATGCACTCAATGCCGGCCGAAACCACAACTGCTTCCAAGCAACACTGAAACGGACTCACAGACCTAACACCTGCCACATCTGCAGCTTCACCTGCGCCAGAACCACCAAACCTCCAAGGACAGGACCCAAACACCTCTGCTGCATACTCCTCGACACCCGCTCTGCACGCAAAAACGCCGTCGACCTTTGGGATCTGCTCGACACCTCCTCCCCAGACGTGGCCTTCCTAATTGAGACCTGGAGGAACGACTCCTTGGCGCCTGACATCGCCACAGCCATCCCAGACGGCTTCAAGATCACCCGCAGGGATTGCGCCAATGGAATCGGAGGAGGAATAGCCATCGACCACAAGTCCACCCTCAAGGTCACCACCCACGCAGACGACACCCTTAACACCTCTGAACACCTGCACTTCAGGATCCACACCGACCCCATCACCACCCTCAGAGGAACACTCATCTACAGACCACCCGGACCAAGAGCACAATTCAGCGACTCCATCGCTGACCTCGCCATCACCCACGCACTCGCCTCCACAAATTACATCCTCCTCAGGGACCTAAATTTCCACCACAAGAACAACGACACCAACTCCGCCACCCTGATTGACAATCTTCCCAACCTCTGCCTCAGACAACTCGTCACCATACCCACCCACGCCGCTGGCCACACACTGGACCCCATCTTCTCCACAGGCACCCATGTCACCTTCAACCACACCACCGAACTCCTCTGGACCGACCACCGCTGCATCCATTTCACCTTCAACAAACCAACCACGCACCACTGCACCCAACAGCTGCCTCGTTGCTGCTGGAGCAAAGTCACCGAAGACCAGCTAATCACCACCCTTACCCAGAACCCACCCACCGACCACACCAACCCAGACACCACAGCCTGCAACCTCAGACAGTGGATCGACGACTGCGCCAACACCCTCACCCCGCTCAAGAAACCTTCCAACAACCACGCCAGCAAGAGAGCCACCTGGTTTTCTGATGATCTGCAAACCTCCAAATGCGCCTGATGGAAAATGGAGAAGATTTGGCTCCACAAAAGCACTCCGGACCGCCCCGGAGCCCACAAGGACGCCACCCGCAGACATCAACACCTCATCAGATTAGCCAAGAGATCCTCCTTCAAAGAACGCCTGGATAACAACACACACGACAGCAAAGAGCTGTTCAGCATTGAAAGGAACTCTCCAATCCCAGCGCCAACGCCTACGACATACCGCCCTTACAAGAACTGTGCAACTCACTAACCATCTTCTTCCACCGCAAGATCGCTGATATCCATGACAGCTTCATAACCATAACCACCCCGACTACATCAGACCCCACCTCCACTGTGAACACCACCAGCGCCAACCGCCTGACCTCCTGAACCACCGTCAACGACGACGAGACACGCAAGGTCATGAACTCAATCTACTCAGGATCTCTGTCAGACCCGTGCCCATACCACGTATTCAACAAAGCAGATGCTGCCATCGCACCCCAACTATGGACGGTCATGAACATCTCCTTCAAAACAGCGACATTCCCGGAAAGCTGAATACATGCCGAAAACAGCACCCTCCTCAAGAAGTCCAAGGCAGACCCCAAGGACCTCAAGAACTTCCGGCCCATCTCCCTGCTCCCTTTCCCGGCAAAGGTCATTGAGAAAATCGTCAACATGCAACTGGCCTGCCACCTGGAAGACAACAAAATCTTGAACCCGTACCTGTCCGGGTTCAGACAAAACCACAGCACCAAGACAGCCCTCATCAACGCCTCAGATGACATCAGGCGCCAACTAGACAATGGCGAAACATCAGCCCTCACCCTCCTGGACCTGTCAGCCACCTTCGACATGGTCTGCCATCGCACTCTAAAGACACGCCTCCTAGAAGCTTGAATCCAAGAAAAGGCCCTTGCCTGGACCACGTCCTTCCTCTCCGGCAGAACCCAGAGCGTCCGCCTCACGCTCTTCCGATCCGAGGCCACCAACATCATCTGCGGCATCCCCCAGAGCTCATCCCTCAGCCCGAAGCTGTTCAACATCTACATGGCCCCCCTCGCACAAGTGGCCGGCCAACACGACCTCAACATCATCTCCTATGCCAACGACACCCAGCTCATCCTCTCCCTCACCAAGGACACGCACACCTCCAAAACCAACCTCCACGAGGGATTGAAGGTTGTCGCCGACTGGATTCAGAACAGCCTTCAGGAGCTAAACTCGGAAAAGACGGAGGTACTCATCCTCGGACCCACCTCCTCAGCCTGGGACGACTCGTGGTGGCCGACCACATTGGGAGAAGCACCGACACCCACCGACCATGCACGAAACCTAGGATTCATCCTCAACTCCTCCCTCTCCATGTCTAAACAGGTCAAAGCCGTCTCCTCCTCCTGCTACAATACCCTCCGCATGCTCCGCAGGATCTACAAGTGGATCCCGACTGAAACAAGAAGAACGGTGACACAGGCCCTCGTCAGCAGTAGACTTGACTATGGCAACGCACTCTATGCAGGAATCCCAGCCAAACACCTACGACTACTGCAATGCATCCAAAACGCCTTCGCCCGACTGATCATCAACGTTCCCCGCCACATCACACCCCAGCTGAGAGACCTACAATGGCTCCCCATCGACAAGAGGATCATCTTCAAGCTCCTCACCCACTCACACAAAGCACTTCACAAAGCCGGAATAGCCTACCTGAACAGCAGACTTAAGTTCTACACCCCGACCCGCCAGCTCCGTTCCGCCAACCTCGCCCTCGCCGATGTCTACTGCATCCAACGAACAACCTCCGACGGCAGATCCTTCTCCTACCTCGCCGCCAAGACCTGGAACACCCTCCCAACCCACCTATGGCAGACCCAAGAACTACTCGCCTTTAGAAGACTCCTCAAGACCTGGCTCTTCGAGCAGTAGCGGCACACCCTCCCCTCAGCGCCTTGAGACCCTCACAGGTGAGAAGCGTTCTTTACAAATACTCATGTTTAAAGCATTACAGAACAATCAATGACTATGTCATGCAATGACTAGGGGAAGCTAATGTGAAAGGCATGACCATTCAGATGGACCAATAGGACCTAGTTGAATGCCTGACAGAAATGCTACTTTGCTTCTAGCTCTTCACATGTGAAGTCAGCAAAGAGGACTGTACCATGGGCCAAGCAATCCCATTGTTGCACATGCTAGAGCAACAGCTGAAAGCGGTGTCTGACACATACGCAGGTGTGGAGGAAGACAACTAAACATATGAGTTGGTGGAGAGCTTAGCCCATCACTTAGCTGAAAATACAAGGGTGCAAACTAAGATTGTGTCAGACAAACATTACATTTCTGACACAATTCTGGATCCACAGTACAAATCAGCACTGAACACTAAGACATTAATTCCTTTTTCAAAAGTGGATGTTGAACAGTATAAAACTTGGATAGCTGAGTCAGCCAGTGACTTGGAAAAAGAACATCTGGTAATTAAAGGCCCACTACTCCAATCTACAACAAGTACTCCAGCAGGGCATCCGGCATCAAGTTTAATTTCAGAGCCTGTGGGCAGTGTGTTTGGCTCACAGCAGTCACCAACACTATCAACCACAGCAAGAACAGGATCATCAGCCCCAGTAAAATCGGCATAGATTGGTATCTACAGCAAGGGCTTTTTAGGTCCAGTGCTGATGCAAAGGCAAAAGAGACTCAACAGAGGTCTACATTGCTCAAAAACCCATTGGTGTATTGGTATGGGAAAATGAGCCTATAGCCAGTCCTCAGCATGCTGGCGATAAACTATTTGGCTTGACCTATCACAAGTGTCTCTTTTGAGCGTGTTTTTAGTGCTGCTCGTGCCATTGTAAAAGTTAAAAGGACCAGTCTCTCACCCAAAAATGTGGAGAGGTTAACCATGACCAAAATAAATTAGCACTTTATACCACTGGAGTACAAAATACATGAAACACAGCAGGAAAATAAGGACAATGACTTAGGTGGCAGAAGTAGTGTGTTAGATGAACTACTTCTGGTCAAACCACCAGAGTTTGAGGATGGCCTCTACTTCCCTGACAACTAGGCTTTCAACTTGGTACTTTCTTTCTTCCTTGTTTACTTTTATAATTTGTGTGTGTCTCTGTCTTTCTGGTTTGAATCACAACAAATCCATCACTACCTTATTCTCTTTTTATTGCCATATTGGAGTTGCAGCTGTGTGCTTTTGATTCCACTCCTCTGAGTCCTGCTCCATCCTCCTGACTCACCCTAAATCCATTTCCCTCAAGCCAGGCATTAGATGGAGAATAGTACAAGAAATGCTGCCTTGTCATGTCCCTCCAAAAGAAGTGAAACAAAATGACAACATGATGACTATAGCTATCCTCCTTTCCGAGCCAAGCGAGATTGCCCCATAACTTAAGATGAGAAGGAACAGTTAATGAATGGCATCTATTGGACGCTGACGCTGAGAGCTTGGTGTTTGTGTTGTTGTGCATGAAGTGAAGTCAAAGTGTACAAGTGTATCTACACACTAGAAGTGACTCAAGTCAATGTTTCCCTTCTTGTTGTTTAATAACAAAATTGTACTTCTACTGCAGGCCTATCATTGCATTTTTTAATATGGAATCAAGACTCACTCGGAACACTGCAGACTGAGTTGGACAACACCATGATGATAACCACAGTGACATAGTATCTTCGCAGTCAGTCTGTAGGATTGGAGATTATTGATTGAATAACTCATGACGTTTTTCAAGAAATGAAATGAAATGAAATGAAATTGTGTTTTGTAGAGCGGGTTACTACCCGGAGGCCTTGTAGCGCTGTAGAGCAGTAGGTTTTGTTGGAGATTGCTATCTAGATTAATGTAAGAGAAGTGTTTTCAAGCTTTTCCTGAACTTTTGTAGGTCGGGTTCACAACGCAGTGTGGGTGGCAGGGAGTTCCAGACTAAGGCCGCATTCAATGAAAAGGAGCATCCGCCCCATTTGGCCCGTTTGATTTTCTTAGTTGTGGCCCAAAAAGCTGTGCTAGAGCGAAGTGATCTCGGCGGATGATAGGGGGTGGCAAGGGAAGAGATCATTGCAGGGGCTTTCTTCCACATGGCCTTGTGCATAATGCACATCGCCTTGAATTTTAGTCTGGCTTGGTTGGGCAGACAGTGTAATTTTCTCAAGGCGGTGGCTCCTGAATGTCTTCGGGGGAGTCCAAGGAGAAGGCGGCCTGCCACGTTCTGAGTTACTTGGAGTTTTTTTATTGTGCTGGGGTGGCGCCCAAGTATAGGGCATTCCCATAATCAAGACGGGACAGGACAATGGCCTGGACCATTATTCTTCGGGCTTGAAATCGGAGGAGAGGCAGGACCTTCCTTAGCATCCTCAGTAGGCCAAAACATGTGGCAGACAGTATTGTGGCCTGTTGATTGAAGCTAAGTGTGTCGTCCAACCATACACCTAAGCTTTTAATCCGATCCTTTGCTTCTGGTGGAGTACCCATGCAGATCGGCCAATCGATGGTAGGACTTGGTACTGCTGTGTTCCCCAGGAACATTAACTCTGTTTTATCCCCATTTAATTTCGGGTGGAACAGGGCCATCCATTTTGTTATGGCTTCTAGGCAGCCACTCAGATTGTGGGGAGTGCAGTCTGGATGATTCAGGGACACTACTAATTGCGTGTCGTCGGCGTAGGTTAGGATTTCAAACCCAAATGGGTGTACGATTCCTGCCAAGGGTTCCATGTACACATTAAATAGTGTGAGACTCAGGGAGGAGCCGTGGGGCACTCCCTGATTGAGGGGCAAGATTTTAGAGAGAGTGGCCCCCTCCACTACCTGAAATGTGTGGTCTTTCAGAAAAGATTTTAGCCACATGATCGCATTTCCTGTTACTCCCAGATTTATTAGGCAGGAGAGTAGGATGTTGTTATTCACGGTGTTGAAGGTCTAGCAACATAATTGCTGTTGTGCCGCCTTGATCCATGTGCTTCCGGGCTAGTTCTGTTACTGTTAGCAGGGCTGCCTCTGTTCCCAGTTTTGGGCGGAATCCAGCTTGAGAATCATGGAGTAGATGATTCATTTCCAAGTATTGCATCAGAGTGGAATTGATGTGCTTCTCAAGCAGCTTACTTATCCAAGGGAGGAGCGAGATCGGGCGATAATTTGCCATTTTTCCAGGGTCAAGGTTGGGCTTTTTCAGCAGGGCTCTGACTTGTGCACATTTCCATGCTTTTGGTGCATTCCCTGTGGTTATAGACCTGTTTATGATATTTAAGATGGTTGGACTAATGGTGTCTGCAACCTTCAACAGGTTGCATGGAGGGGCAGGATCGATGGGGGATCCGGATGTTACTTTTTGCATTAGTGATTTGAGTAAGTCTTCCTCCATCAGTGGGAATTCTATTAGCTGGTAGACAGAGGTAGTGGGGGTGGTATCTGTTTGCAAGAAGTGCAATTCAGTAGAATTGAAGGATAGGGAGATGGTGTGGATCTTTTGATAAAAGTAGTCTGCCTGAATTTCACAGCGGTCCTGGGCTTCGCTGGGGTCTAGCATAATGGGAGGGGTACTAATCAGAGATTTGGCGATCCGAAATATTTCCCTCGGGCTGTTGGATGCGGACCTAATTTGTTCCTCATAGAAAGCTGACTGAGCCGAGTTAATTCCGGCTTTGTATCCCTTGATGGCTTCTCGTTGCCTGTTCTTGTCCTGTTCATTAGGTGTATGTCTCCATGTCCTCTCTAGCCTCTGGCAATTCTGCAATTCTGTTTTAGCTCTTTTAGTTTAGGGTTGAACCAAGGTGACTCTTTGCATTTGGCTTTTTCCTTGAGGGGCTTCAGGGAGCTATCGCGTCTAGTGAGGACTGTATCCATTCAGTATAGTGCTTGTAGAGAATATCTAGGTTGTCTCCTGTTTGAGGTGGAGTGGTGGAAAGGGAGTTAGCCCATTGGTCGGTTGATATCTTTGCCCAATTCCTACCCTTTAGTATAGCACGGGGGAACTGACAGGGGGTTTGGGATGTCCCAGATTAGTGGTACCAAGAAGTGGTCAGACCAAGGAAGGGGGACTGGGCTCTCTACCTCAAGCCTATGATCATTGCTCAGAACTGCGTCCAGCAGGTGGCCTGTGTTATGTGTGGGTTCAAATTCCTTTTGGGTAAATTGGAGGGCTGCAAAGTTGTTTAAGAAGGACTTAGCTAGGGGGTTTGAGTGGTCTTCCAGATGTATATTTATGTCTCCCAACACTGTGAAGTGAGGTGAGGAAATAGCTAGCTCAGCGACATAGGAGGGAAGGGATTCTATAAAATCTCCTATTTGTCCCGGAGGGCGGTAAACAAGTAATCCCGAAAAATTTGAAGTTGCAGATAGATCTAGGGCAAAGCTCATGCTTCCACATTCCGGAATGTCAACTGGACAGGCTCTGCATTGGTAGCGATTTTTAAATAGTATCCCTAGTCCTCCTCCTCTTCCCCCCTTTCTGTCTACTCTCTGTAGTCCATAGCCACATTGTAGTATGGAGCTGATGTCTGGGTCAACCTCGTCTTTTAGCAGGTTTCCGTAAGGAATATGGCGTCCGGATCGAGATTGTCGAGGAGGAGTGACAGTGTGGGCACCTCCTTATGGTGTTGTTTAGGCACATGGAATTGCGGCACAAAGACTCTGTTTTGGGCTCTAGTTGCCTAAGGGCCTCGGAGTCATACCTTAAATGAGATGTGGGTGTCTTCGGGTTTGGAGTAGGGGGACTGGCCCCTGGTTGCAGCAGGGCGCGAACGGGCGCAGACGGGCTTGCGTTTGGCGTGCCGCCGGCACGCCCGCTGCGCGCGTTGGCTGCGCGTGCGCTTGGCTTGCCGTTTTTGAAGGGTGGTGTGCTCCAGGACTAGAGCGCTACCCTCCAGGAAGTGGTGGTGGAGCTGGCGGAAGTGCGACATTCCTCCCTCTAGCCCTCCGCAACAAACGGCAGAAGCTGCAACGGAACGGGGCTGGGGAGAGTCAACACAAGTGCAATTATACACAGCTAGCAGTGGGTTCAGTGCAAGATAAGGTAGAGTGTTTTAAAAATCTTGATTCATTTTAAAACATACGTAAAACAGCAAGGGTTGTTTAAAAATATTGACTAATTTTTAAACAGGTTTACTACAAACAACTATGATAAAAGATGGCAGTTGTGTTAATACTTCATTTACCAAATAGCGGTTCGGCAGAGTCTCCGACAGAGACCTACCGCATCCACCGCGCCTGCTCCCGCCTTGCAGCTTTTGAAGGGTGGTGTGCTCCAGGACTAGAACACTACCCTCCCGGAAGTGGTGGTGGAGCCGGCGGAAGTGCGAATTTCCTCCCTCTAGCCCACCGCAACAAACGGCAGAAGCCGCGACGGAACGGGGCTCGGGAGAGTCAACACAAGTGCAATTATACACAGCTAGCAGTGGGTTCAGTGCAAGATAAGGTAGAGTGTTTTAAAAATCGTGATTCATTTTAAAACATAAGTAAAACAGCAAGGGTTGTTTAAAAATATTGACTCATTTTTAAACAGGTTTACTACAAACGACTATGATAAAAGCTGGCAGTTGTGTTAATACTTCGTATTGGCATAAAAAGTAAACAATTCAAGAACAACCACAGCAGACCTACATGTCTGTGTAGTGGTGGAGTCGAGTCACGAGTCTCAGGACTGTAGTAGTGGTATGGTATGACTGACAGCTGTGCACTGATTTATACTTAATTTGGAAAATGCTATGTTGCTGTATATGTGTGCTCTGTCTGGCTCACTCAAAATCTAAGCTAAGTGGAGGTTAGGTGGGCACTGTGGGCCTGCTCTGTCCTGTTGCTGTTCTAGGTTAATGCTGGAAACAGAGTGGACATGATTTAGCCATCCCACCTCTGAAAGTGGTTGTACTCCTCTGTAATTTATGCTTTATTTCTCCTTTGTTGATTTTTCAATATCCCTTTTGTTTTTCCATCTACGCTTACAGGCCGGCCTTTACCCTGTGCTAAACAGAGAAAAACAAGTCACACTCACCTACCAATCGGCATGCGCCAGGCAGGGAGTGGCACCCAAGATTGACGGACACAGCGTCCATCGAAGGGAGGACCAAGAGGAATGTCAAGATGCAACTCCTCAATTTGACCAGGATCGTACAATAACTTTAGTATCATCATCTTTTAAATAATTTGATTCTTTTTTCTCTTCAATCCTTACAACTGTTTTTTGTTGTTATTGTTGCTCTTTAGGTATTGATCCCTACAGCTATTTTTTTTTAATTTCTTTGCTAGCTTTAAAAGGAAGCCCGGTATAACAGAACATAACATTTATATAATTAGGGTCTCTATGAGGGCTGACAGTCCAAGCAAATAGCATAATAATAATTAATAATATACTGCTGCCCTGTACTATCTAGTTAGTAAGTACTACTTATCATTAACCATCAAGTCATCATCATGCATGCATTTCCTTTTTTCCCTTGATTTATGAATATGATGGTCATCTCCCAAGATTGTGTTTGTGTGTTGTTGTCCATGTGTACTGTTTGTCTTTGTCAAACCTTTCACTCAAACACCCCTTCCCAACCTTTCATCAAACCCTAACCCTCTTCCCCCAGGATGTGTGATTTATATTGAGGGTAGACTAATTAAATTTAAACCAATAATTGATCACATAATTTTTTTCGGGAGGATGTGGTGAAAGCAACACTAATTCAATTTGAAGGCAGGGCGAAGATCTTCTTCTTCTGCTTGCCCACCCATGCCTAATATATTTGCACTTCAATTTTTTCCAAATGAACATGATCCATCATAATTCATTGCCGGCATCAATTGGATTTATCATTCTCCTTTTACAGCACTAAAGGTTACGCTTCTGTCGAGTGACTCGACACAACTATAGTTTGTACCTTGTTGTTGTACAAGGCTATCCCCACCACCATTATATTTTATTTGACTTTAGAATTGCTAATCAGCATTATTATGGTTTATTATTTGGCAGTATTTGTGTGTACTGTACAGTACTTCATTCTACTACTCCTTCCAGAGTCTCTTTCAGGCAACAGAGTATCTCATTTTCTTTTTTTGCAAATGCTACTGCCAGTGTCTTCTACTACCACCACAACCATGGCATCTTGGGAAACCAAACCATCATCACCATGCAGCCATCGCTGTGCCTAAGTTTAAAAAACAATCACAGATAAGAGAAGAAGTTTGGGGGAGGCATAATTAAAAATTGAAATGAATTCATTAATTCACCCACCCACAACCTTGAGTCCAGTTGCAGAATGCATAGACTAGGAGGAGAGAATGACAGTACTAGTAGAACAAGTCACTCAGTGAGGGTACTGCATCTATCTGTTCGTGTGTTACAAAAAATCGGCAGACTATTTAAATCAAATACTGGCAGCGGCCCTGCAGCAGCAAAGTAAACCGTGTGACATAAAAGTGTAACCCCCCACAAAACATTTACATCATGTGTAAAGTGTAAGTATAAATATAACTTATTTAAAACCCCAAAAATAAACTATGTAAAAAATCCCACAACACCTGCCCCACCCCTCTCCCTAACTCCAACCAATGTCCAAAAAGAATGGCCCAACCAATGTCCGTTCAAAAATAAAATTGTCCATATAACCTCAACTTTTTCCCAAAGTGCGCCCAATGCCCACCAACTAAAAAATGAGGAAAAAAAGGGGCAATCCAATGGGATCTCTCTATCGGTGGGCTCGCAGTTGCCGGTTAACCACCAGGACCCCCTGCTTTAGTTTCTTTACCTGCTCCTCTAGGCGCGCCATTTGGAGGAACATGCAGTGATTAAAAGATCTACAATTGCATCCACAGGGGAGGCAGCAGTTTTCGATGAAGTGCAGAGGGCAGCCGCCAGATCGTGGCGCCGTACCACTGGAGGGGTCTGGCTGGGGCCTGCTGCATTAGAGGAGGCTACAGCTTCTGCCGCCTCCTCCTTCTCCACCAGAACCACCAGCCGCTGGTATTCTGTACAGATGGCCTCCAGCTTTCGGTGCTGGGCCATGGCTGCCAACTACTTCCTGTCCGGTTTAGATGATTTTGGTTCAGAAGGAGTAGCTATATCAAGAAGAAAAAATAGTATTGTAACCAATATACTCTTATCAAAACAGTAAGACAAATGAATTCTAAACGTAGTGGCACAGTAGCACTAGCAAGCACAGTACATAACATTTGTGGTATCTGTCCTCCCACTTCCTAGGCCTCTAACATTTGTGTGAGTTTCAGGCATTATACTAGCAGTATGGACTCACTCGAGTACACCAGTCTTCCTCTTCTCTCTTAATGTTTAGCTAAATTAAATAACCTCATTGTAGACGGCATGCCAGGTCAGTCACCTTGCCCCCCAGACACATACTCATGAAGCAGACTCAGGTTAGTTTTATTTACTACTGACTGCATGTGGGATAGCTGACTACTATACAATCATCATATTTTTCTATAATGGGTGGCACTGCCCATACTCTGTTAAATCAAGGGCAACTGCACAATTTCACTTTCACCCTGCCCACTATACTACAACAAGGCAGATTATATCTGATCCAAATGAACATTGCTTAGATATGGGACGACATGAGGTACTTTTTTTGATCGATTGTGTAACCATCAGCCGATAGGCCTCCCGTGGCAGGCTGACACAGTCAAAAATCTATTAACTACGAAGGGAGTGGGCCTCGGAGACGAAGGGAGGCGCTTGATAACAATATACATACACAATATATATGCTGTGCTTGTAAACTACTGTGAGTCAAGGGAGTATTCTGAAAATACAACTTCTATTCTCCTTGGTATTGCTACTCTGGCGCAGGTTTTTTTTTCTTTTACATTCTCTTCAAAGACTATTCATCCAGTGACAGTCTACACCTATGCTATCTATGATGAATACCACCCAGGCATCCATCCATTCAAAGTAAACATGCCTATCATTCTTCTTAATCCCTCAACAAACCTTAGTTTGTTTCACCAACAACAAATATTTGTTTTTAAACCACAAACGATGCATCATTCCTTCTTTGCTTGCCTTTGAGTTTGACCCATGAAACACCCTGGAGGATTCTTGCTATCTACCCATACAGTTTCACCCACCCAGGCAAGCATATTTTCTTTCACCCTCCACTCATCTTTCAACCACCCATGCATCTGATTCCTATCAGCCACCTATGCATGCAACCCACGCATCCTTCTCTGCCAGTCATATATATTACATCTCGCCCATCCGTCCTCCTTCCATCCTTTTTTCCCTTTTCGTTCAACCCATCCATCAAGGTAATCTGATATGACTCTTAGTCTTCTCCATAAAACGTTCACAGCTGAGTTGAAGTCAGATTGAAGAGGCCAAAAGCTACTCAACTACTCCTACTACTGATACTATTGCTCTGATGCTTAGAAGGGTGTCTTCTTCAACCGTTCTTCTCAACAACCCAGTCTCTCTCAGCTTACACAATACCCTTGCAACAAGTGTGTAACTATTGTCAATAAGTAAGGAATATAAGTATAACTTACCACCACTCACCACTGCTGCTGGCTCACCCACCCTTGTGGCAGCTGCCGCATCCACTGCTCCCTCCTGGCTGGGGTAGCCAGCCCCGTTACATTACAAATTTTTTAGATGCCATATACACCTCCCCCTATTTTTCACTAGCAAGATTGAAAAAAAAAAGTTAAAATACATATATATATCACATACATCACTACAAATCAGGTACTAGAGTAGAGTGGACACTACTAGTAGTAGTATGTCCTATCCTATAAAAAATAGTAAAATATCTGGTTGGGCATTTTGTTGGTGGGCATTGTCGAAACGCCTCTCTAGATTAAGAAGACCAGAAGAGGCCAACCCAAAGGACTGGACTCAGTGGCTAAATCTATTGGTGAATCTGAGTTTTAATAAAACCTTTTAAATATAGAGTGGCCAACTGGGAAAGCTTAGGTACAGACAGACTAATAATAGTAGTTTAACAGAGAGTCATGCAGCAGCAGGGATAACAAGAATTTAAAAACAGATAGTCTAGATCAAAGAAGATTTGGTAAAAAATAGAATTAGGACACGGAAATATTATTTCAGTAAAAATAAGGTGCAGTAAAAGTTTGGGAAATGTAATTATTAATATTAACAAAAGGAAGACTTACTGGGGCCCGCAGGAAAGCCCTTGGTAGAGGAGTGGTCCTGGTGTTCTCCAGCAGCTCCCACCGACTCCGACCCCATCTTCTTGTCCCTAGGTGCTGATCGTGTAAGATATAATAGAGAAAGAGACAAACGATGATTGGTGTGAAACTAATAAAATATTTTTAAAAACGCTCCCCAAAAATGTTTTGGAAACAACAATTGCAAGAAAATTGACCTATCTAATCTGATCGACTGGCAGTATTGCGGGATTCGCGGACCGTCTAGTTATTATTTATGAACACTAATCCAGTATTACAAATTTTTTAGATGCCATATACACCTCCCCCTATTTTACACTAGCAAGATTGAAAAAAAAAAGTTAAAATACATATATATATCACATACATCACTACAAATCAGGTACTAGAGTAGAGTGGACACTACTAGTAGTAGTATGTCCTATCCTATAAAAAATAGTAAAATATCTGGTTGGGCATTTTGTTGGTGGGCATTGTCGAAACGTCTCTCTAGATTAAGAAGACCAGAAGAGGCCAACCCAAAGGACTGGACTCAGTGGCTAAATCTATTGGTGAATCTGAGTTTTAATAAAACCTTTTAAATATAGAGTGGCCAACTGGGAAAGCTTAGGTACAGACAGACTAATAATAGTAGTTTAACAGAGAGTCATGCAGCAGCAGGGATAACAAGAATTTAAAACCAGATAGTCTAGATCGAAGAAGATTTGGTAAAAAATAGAATTAGGACACGGAAATATTATTTCAGTAAAAATAAGGTGCAGTAAAAGTTTGGGAAATGTAATTATTAATATTAACAAAAGGAAGACTTACTGGGGCCAGCAGGAAAGCCCTTGGTAGAGGAGTGGTCCTGGTGTTCTCCAGCAGCTCCCACCGACTCCGACCCCATCTTCTTGTCCCTAGGTGCTGATCGTGTAAGATATAATAGAGAAAGAGACAAACGATGATTGGTGTGAAACTAATAAAATATTTTTAAAAACGCTCCCCAAAAATGTTTTGGAAACAACAATTGCAAGAAAATTGACCTATCTAATCTGATCGACTGGCAGTATTGCGGGATTCGCGGACCGTCTAGTTATTATTTATGAACACTAATCCAGTGTTCCATTCTGATTTCAGAATACTACACCTAAGTACCACCTGACCCAGCCGCCCTATTTGGACGTGCCAATTGTTCACTAATTCTGCATTCTCATTTATTTTAGTCCTCAAAAATGCATAGATGGAGGACACATGCTTACATTTTTGCATACAACAAACTGTTGGTTGATTGCTTGCTACTGATGTTCTGCTAAGCCTATGGCTCCTTCACTAAACAAACTACAAAAGGTTCTACTAAGGACTGGAGTAAGCAGCACTCAACAGCACGTGACGTGACGTGACGTGACGAAGGATGCGTCACACAGACGACTTAAAAATTACCAGCTAATATTAAGTAACTAAACTACCTGTCCACCACTATCTTAGTGACAGGAGGACAAAGGAACGGCTAGAGTCTCTCTAGCATTACTTAACTTAATTTCTCTAAAGAAAACTCTTACATAATCAGCCCAAGCGAGCGCAAAGTTGCATTGCAAACAACATGTAAGATTAGTAGCACCGAGCACCTGTGTCTAGAAGAATAACAATCACAGATGATTTTTAAACTTAATTTACCTGCAATGTAAGCAGCAGCATTCTTGCTATTTGGAAAAAATGTATCTTTCCAATAACAGTAACACTGTCTAGAGAACACACATTACTACTTGTATTAGCTACTCACCAAGCCCCATGACCTCAACACCTAGCAGATCCTCAATCAATCAGGAGTTTGTTAAAGCACAACTACTCACCCGTAAGGGTCTAAAGGCGCTAGCGGTGGGGGGGTGCAGGTTCCATTCCATCAAGGAGGGGGTCTGTCAAAGAGCCAGGTTTTGAGGTTTCTTACGAAGATGGGGAGCGATGTTGTCTGTCTGAGGTGGAGCGGAAGGGCGTTCCATGCTTTGGCCGCGAGGAAGGAGAAGGAGCGGCCTCCCGATCTGGTCTTTCTGGTGCAGGGGACCTTGGCGTAGGAGAGCTGGGCTGATCGTAGGGTCATTTGGGGTGCGTGGAATTTGAGCCGGCTGTTCAGGTATGCTGGTCCAGTGCCGTGGAGGGCCTTGTGTGCGTGGGTGAGCATCTTAAAGGTGATTCTCGCCTCTACGGGGAGCCAGTGGAGTGTGCTCAGGTGCTGGGAGATGTGGAAGTGTTTTGGGAGGTTGAGGACCAGTCTTGCGGCGGCGTTCTGGGTGTTCTGTAGCTTGCGGATGAGGTTTTTGTTTATTCCGGCGTAGAGTGCGTTGCTGGTGACCAGGGCGTGAGTGACTGTCTTTTGGTGTTCGAGGGGATCCATTTGAAGGACTTCAGTGTGTCTTTGGTGGTGAGGGCTGTCCTGTCATCAATCGCTGGTTTCCGGGTGTCTGGGCTGGTTGGTGAGGGTTCAGTGTGTTGGTTGTCTTCGTCGAAGTTGTCGTAGATGCTCTTGAATTTGTGGTGGAAAAAGGTGCTGAGTTTGTTGCAGCGGTCTTGTGAGGGAGGGATGTCGGTAGACTTGCTGGTGAGTTGGGCAAACTCCTTGATGATGCTGAAGAGTTTCTTGCTGTTGTGTGCGTGAGTGGAGATTCTGTCTTCAATCGCTTTATTCCTCGTTTCTCTGATGAGTTGATGGTGAGCGTTGGTGGCGGCTCTGAAGTTTTTGTGGGCTTCTGTGGATTTGGTGTTTCTCCAGGCCTTTTCGAGGCGGCGGCATGTGCGCCTGGACTCTCGAAGTTCGGTGGTAAACCATCTGGCTTTCTTGGCACGGGTATTGTTGTTTTTTTTGAGGGGGCTATGTGTTGGTGCTGTCCGAGATCCATCTATGCAGGGTTTGGGCATTCGATGTTGGGGTCGTCGTTTTGCGTGATGGTTGGGGTGGAGTTGTTGAGTGAGGAGATGAGCTGGTCGTCTGTGATTTTGGTACAGTTTCTTTGTGGAAGCAGGTGCTGGTGTCTGTGGATGGTGGGTGTTCTGAAGGTGAAGTGGACGCAACGATGGTCGGTTCATGGGAGTTCGGTGGTGTGGCTGAAGGTGATGAAGTTTCTTGTAGTGAAGAGGGGGTCGAGGGTGTGTCCTGCTGAGTGTGTGGGCTCAGTGACTATCTGGCTGAGTCCAATGTTATGGAGGTTGTCCAGGAGGCATTTGGTGTTGGGGTCCAGTTGATTGTCGAGGTAGAAGTTGAGGTCCTCCAGCAAGGTGTAGTTGGTGGATGCGATGGCCTGTGGGGCGATGATGTCCGTGATGGAGTTGGCAAAGGGGCAAAGGGTCCGCGGGGTTCAGGGGGTCGGTAGATGAGGGTTCCTCGGAGGGCGGCAGTGGGGCTGGCCAGTATCTTGAAGTGAAGGTGTTCCATCAGTTCTGTGGACTCGTCAGGGAGTGTGCTCAGGCGGAGGCTGGATTTGTGGACGATGGCGATTCCTCCTCCTGGGTGGGTGGGGCGGTACTTCCTGTAGATCTTGTATCCTTGGGGGACAGCCATGGCGATGTCCGGTCCTGAGGTGGCGTTGGTCCAGGTTTCGGTGAAGAATTCTACGTCCGGGGTGGTGCTGTCGAGGAGATCCCAGATTTCTGTGGCATGTTTGTGGAGGGATCAGACGTTGAGGAGGATGCATTGCAGGGTCTTCGGTTCGGTTATGTTCTTTTGGGCGGGTTATGCTGAATCCGTGTTCTTGACGGTGCTGCAGGTGTGCCGGCAGCGGTGACAGCTGAAGGGCCCATGGGTGTCGGCTGGTGATGCTATCTTGCAGTTGTTGTTGCAGCCTGCGTTGAGTGCTTGGAGTGCTGCTGGGTCGTAGTGTTGGCGGGGCGGAGGTCCAGGGTTCCTGGTGCTGGTCGCGCACGGGTCACGGACAGGCACAGACATGCTTGCCTTTGACGCACCTTCGGTGCACCAGCAGCGCGCCCGCAGCCCGCGGCCGCTGCAAGGCCACGCAGTGGCCGCCATTAAGTAGGGGTCGGGGAGGGCTGGACAGCTGGGAGGCGGGAGCGGGGAGAGGAGCTGGATTGGGCCGGTCGCGCTGGTGGGGGAGGGGCCGCGGGGGCAGCAGCGGCGGGGAAAGGTAAAGGGAGGAAAGAAGGGATAAAGAAAAAAGGGAAAATAAGCAGAAATGAGGCACAAAAGAGCAGAGATGCAGAAAAGGGCAGAAAGGTGAAAGATGGAAAGGGTAGAAAAATGAGTGAAAACGAGTGAAGGAGCAGAAGGAGAGAAAGGGAAAATGGGCAGGGATGAGGCACAGGGAAACCTGCGGGTGAAGGAGGGCCTCGATCACTAACACTCAAGAGTGCAGGGGCAGGGGCACCTCACTTAATGGTGGAGCGCGAGGGTGGGAGAGCAATTTCACTGACAATGAGTCAGTGGTCTTGCTCGTCTGTCCCCGCAGTGGCCGCCATTAAGTAGGGGTCGGGGAGGGCTGGACTGCTGGGAGGCGGGAGCGGCAAGAGGAGCTGGATTGGGCCGGTCGCGCTAGGGGGGGGAGGGGCCGTGGGGCAGCAGCGGCGGGGAAAGGTAAAGGGAGGAAAGAAGGGATAAAGAAAAAAGGGAAAACAAGCAGAAATAAGGCACAAAAGAGCGGAGATGCAGAAAAGGGCAGGTCCTGCTCCCAGTCCAAGATGTCTGACCACCGGTGGGTCAGCTAGTTATGGGTCTGCCTGACCCCAGAGCAGCAAAACACTGCCCAGCACACCCTCGCCCACGGGGGGTGACGCTCCTGGTTAGCGTACCTGGAGCCAGGCCTGCCGCCAAGATCAAGGGAGGTGGCGCTGCACAAAAAAAAACAAGATTGGAGAGGGATTTTAAAACAGGCACCAGAACCATGTAAACGATAGGAAAACAAGATGGCCGCGGCCATTGGCGACGGCATGGTGAAGTTTGCGCGATATTTCCCAGAACCCGTCATCCACGTTGCTGAACGTCAAACGCATCTCGCAAGCATACGCGAGCACACGTAAGCATGCGGAAATAAGCACATCTGCATGCTTGTGTAGCTGCTCGTAGTGTCGCAGAATCTTTGTGCGACTTTGCGTAGCCATGCATGCCACCTTTAACTTTGCATCCAGCAAATAAAGAACTAATGGAATAAGCCTGGCTGCAAAGGCTCCCCACCCTTACCGACTGGATGAGTTCCTGCTCCGGGCACTCACGGGACCAACCTGATTCCTACTATGAGGAAGCCTTAAAAAAAGTCCCATATTTAGGGGGACCAGAGGGCCCTGCCACATGATACACGTGTCCATTGCTGGACTTTGTTTTTACATGCCATTATGAGCTGTGTTAGTCCAATTTGCTCAATGAAAATGAGCCAAGACTACAATTCCCAGAATGCACCGATATGTTAAATCAAAATGCAAAACTAACAAATTTGTCTTGCGCTGACGTGGGATGATCTGATCGCCCTACCCAGGCTTGTTGGGCATTAGGGAGTGAAACCTTTATGAGCTGCTATTACCCCATTATGATCTTTAACACAATAAATATAAAGTCATAGCAACAGACTTTCTGACCAGAACAATTTATTTTGGTCAAGTGCTGATAGTTGGACTATGGCAATGGCTAGTCCTTCTGAGAAACCTATCAATTTATTTTTTTTGTAAATATTTATTGGGACTTCAAAACAAGCAAAATATATGACAGAATATCCAATACCAGAAATAATTGAAGTTCACATTTTTAGATTTATAACCCCCATCCCCCACCCAGATGGATCCCAAAATAAAGAAAAAACAAAAAAGGAAAAAGAGGTGTTTGCACAAAAAAATTCATACAACTCACCCTAGATTTCCCTAATGTACCACCGGGGTAGGTTCCCTACTAGTTGGGACTGAGGTCTATAAATCCTTGTCAGTGTTTATCCATCTGGTTAAAGGTTCTCCAATCCTTAGCCCCCTATCCTTTGCCCTGATTCCCCTTCTTCTGAATACCGAGGTCTCCCACTTATAGATTGCAAGTAATTTACCAAACCATACATAGTTCAAGTTCATAAATTTGTATAGCGCACTACTCACCGAGAGGGTCTCAAGGCGCTTGAGGGAGGGTGGGTGCATTACTTATCGAATAGCCAGGTTTTCAGCTGCTTTCTGAAGGAGAGGTGGTTCTGTGTGAGGCGGAGGTGAGTGGAGAGAGAATTCCAGGTTTTGGCCGCTAAGTAGGAAAAAGATCTTCCTCCCATGGTGGATCTATTGATGCGCAGAGTTGCGGCGAGGGCTTGATTGGATGAGCGTAGTTGGCGGGTGGGTGTGTAGAAGGACAGTCGTTTGATGAGGCATTCGGGTCCTAGGTCGTAGAGGGCCTTGTGTGCGTGGGAGAGGAGATGGAACGTTATTCTCTTGTTGACGGGAAAGCAGTGGAGATCTTTCAGGTGACCGGAAATATGAGCTTGACGGGGGATGTCGAGTATGAGTCTGGCTGAGGCGTTTTGAATGTGTTGGAGTTTTTTCTGTAGTTTGGCTGTGGTTTCGGCGTAAAAGGTGTTTCCATAATCTAGTCGGCTAGTGACTAGTGCGTGGGTGACTGTGGTGTGGCTCACTGGTTAGAGGCTAATGACCAAAACAGAACTCGAAAAAATCAAGAACGGGAGTAACTATTTAATAGTTTTTTTATTTTAACAATGTTTAGAAAAGAAGGAAATTCTCTATTTTTCATTCACAAAAGGACATATTTACAAAAGGACACATGAAACTAAGGGAAGTGTTTGGAGTTCGTTAATCATACAATATTTAAAGCATATCACATACATTCGAAACACATTCGTACCACTCAGGGACGGGGGAAGTGTGGGGCACAAGTAGCAATAAAATCTGTACACTAAGATATACTACAAAATAAACTAAGCAATAGGCCACTGTCTGCGGACACAATTTACAGAAAAATGACAAAAAACAATCACTATATACTGTACAATCCTGAAATGGTCTACAAACAAGACTTTTCCTAATAGTAGAGCTCGGTATTGTACTAGCGACTAAGGAAAAACTATAAACTCTTGTCGCTCTCGCAGACACCATGTGGCAGGGGCCTACGCGTTTCGAATCCCGCTTGTTTTCCTGGGATTCTCTTCAGGGCCTTATGTAGTATCTGAATGGAAAAAAGGATAAAACAAGAAAACAAAAATTACAAACAGGAAAAGATGTTTTTTAAGCAATCAAGAGACCACACATCAGTGAACCTGACAGAGTGAAGTTCCATATCTCTGTTGTCTTACCGATGGAGACGAATCTAACTTCGAATGGCACCGGGGGGCACAATACGGTTGTCTTTATATCTATAAGTGCAAAGGCATACGTTTAGACTAACCTCCTGGAGAATAGTAAAATGCGGGGTTTAAACACAATCTACGGGCCTACTTGCCTGGTGTCCTAGCTTTGTAGGTCTTCGTCCTAGGAACTTAGGATGGTGGAAGCGCACGCTGAAGCCGGAGCAGAACACAGTATTTTTCTGTTGAAATAATGATACCTTTTGGATTTGGCTCTTATTTGTAACCCAGCAATTGGTCTGCATTTGAAGTCAGGCTTACCATCGGCACGAAGTGATAGTACATGAACCAGGCGGTAAGCGCTTTTGCTTATATTAAGTTTCAGTCTATGGTTAACTGATGTGCCTGTACTTATACCACTTTTCATTTACTTTCCCAGGCATAGGCAAAAGTAAACTTCGGACCTTTGACTGCACCATACCTTGGTTACAGTTAGCGGTAAGCAGAATTACATGAACAGCTACATTTTAGAATGATTTAGTCGTTTGACTTTTTACCCTACCGACTTTGTTAACCCCTATTTTCCTTTAGATTGCTTACTCCCAACATCTGTAAGGAATTGTTAAACTGCTCTACGGTCCACTTCGAGACAGGCTTAGGTAACAATGATTTAACAGCTGTTAGACTAAAAAACGGCATTTGATGTGCCCCTATAATCGTCGTTTTCTCTACTTTGTAGAACGACTGTACAAATTACCGTACCCCGGTTTGAAGCTTGAAAATACGGCTACCTCGTGCGGATGGTAAGCCTGACTTCAAATGCAGACCAATTGCTGGGTTACAAATAAGAGCCAAATCCAAAAGGTATCATTATTCCAACAGAAAAATACTGTGTTCTGCTCCGGCTTCAGCGTGCGCTTCCACCATCCTCAGTTCCTAGGACGAAGACCTACAAAGCTAGGACACCAGGCAAGTAGGCCCGTAGATTGTGTTTAAACCCCGCATTTTACTACTCTCCAGGAGGTTAGTCTAAACATATGCCTTTGCACTTATAGATATAAAGACAACCGTATTGTGCCCCCCGGTGCCATTCGAAGTTAGATTCGTTTCCATCGGTAAGACAACAGAGATATGGAACTTCACTCTGTCAGGTTCACTGATGTGTGGTCTCTTGATTGCTTAAAAAACATCTTTTCCTGTTTGTAATTTTTGTTTTCTTGTTTTATCCTTTTTTCCATTCAGATACTACATAAGGCCCTGAAGAGAATCCCAGGAAAACAAGCGGGATTCGAAACGCGTAGGCCCCTGCCACATGGTGTCTGCGAGAGCGACAAGAGTTTATAGTTTTTCCTTAGTCGCTAGTACAATACCAAGCTCTACTATTAGGAAAAGTCTTGTTTGTAGACCATTTCAGGATTGTACAGTATATAGTGATTGTTTTTTGTCATTTTTCTGTAAATTGTGTCCGCAGACAGTGGCCTATTGCTTAGTTTATTTTGTAGTATATCTTAGTGTACAGATTTTATTGCTACTTGTGCCCCACACTTCCCCCGTCCCTGAGTGGTACGAATGTGTTTCGAATGTATGTGATATGCTTTAAATGTTGTATGATTGACAAACTCCAAACACTTCCCTTAGTTTCATGTGTCCTTTTGTAAATATGTCCTTTTGTAAATGAAAAATAGAGAATTTCCTTCTTTTCTAAACATTGTTAAAATAAAAAAACTATTAAATAGTTACTCCCGTTCTTGATTTTTTCGAGTTCTGTTTTGGTCATTAGTTGCATGAATATTATTCACATCAGCACTGGCACTTCCTTTTGTTTATTGATATTTCGGCTCAGCCTTGCTGATTAGAGCCCCCCCGTAGTTGTTTTCCACTCACTGGTTAGAGGCGGCAGACCCGGAAGCAGAGGACGGCCTGGGACCAGAGTTCAATTCCCGAAGCGGCAGGGTTGTGAACCAGGGTCAGCGGACTCGATAATTCTCGCCTCGGTGCCTACTCTAACCAGGGATCACACTCGGCAACTCAGGGCATTAGCTTGCATCATCTCCACAACGGCCCCCCACAAACACCGGGGATGCCTGGTTTCACCTTGGAGATACCCAGTAGGGAACATCTCACAGGGAAAGCCAGGACGGGTTCCCCAGTGGTCTATAGCGCCAGGACGCCTCCGGGCAGCAGTGCGCTTTACAAGACACACACATTTACACATTTACTGTCTTTCTTGTTTCGGTGGGGATCCAGCGGAAGATTTTTTTGAGCATGTGTAGGAAGTTGAAGCAAGATGATGATACGGCGTTGACTTGTCTGGTCATCGAGAGGGAGGAGTCCAGAATGAAGCCCAGGTTACGTGCGTGGTCCGTAGGTGTGGGTGCTGTGCCCAGAGCTGGTGGCCACCATGAGTCGTCCCATTCAGAGGGGGATGATCCTAAGATGAGGACTTCCGTTTTGTCCGAGTTTAGTTTTAAACAACTGTTCTTCATCCATTCGGCTACTTCTTTCATTCCTTCGTGTAGGTTGATTTTGGCGGTGTTAGTGTCTTTGGTGAGAGAGAGGATTAGCTGGGTGTCGTCAGCATAGGAGATGATGTTGAGGTTGTGTTGGCGTGTGATGGATGCGAGGGGACTCATGTACACGTTGAAGAGGGTGGGACTGAGTGATGATCCTTGTGGTACACCGCAGATGACTTCGGTGGCCTCTGATTTGAAAGGGGGTGGCGGACTCTCTGGGTTCTTCCGGTGAGGAACGAGATGACCCAGTCCAATGCTTTTCCTTGTATTCCGACGTTGCTGAGGCGTTGTATGAAGGTGTTATGACAGACTGTGTCGAAGGCGGCGGAGAGGACAAGTAGGAGGAGGGCAACTGTTTTTCCGTTGTCCAGTAGTGTTCGGATGTCGCCTGTAGCAGCGATGAGGGCGGTTTCTGTGCTGTGTTTGGCTCGAAAGCCGGAATGTGAGGGGTCAAGTGAATTGTTGGATTCAAGGAAGGCGGTGAGCTGACTATTGACGGCTTTCTCGATGACTTTGGCCGGGAAGGGGAGGAGCGAGATGGGGCGGTAGTTCTTAAGTTCAGAGGGGTCCGCTTTGGGTTTCTTCAGAAGTGTGCTGAGTTCGGCATGTTTCCAGCTTTCTGGGAAGGTAGCGGAGTTGAAGGAGCAGTTGATGACATCGCGGAGATGGGGTGCGATGATGGAGTCTGCTTTGTTGAAGATGTGGTTGGGGCATGGGTCAGTTGGTGAACCTGAGTGGATGGAGTTCATCAGAAAATGGTGTCTTCAGTCGTGATTGGGTTCCAGGCGCAAAGGTTGTGAGAGTGCTGTTTTGGTTCGGAGGTGGGTGGAGTGTGTCCTTCTTCGGACAGGTTCTCAAAGCTGTTATGAATGTTGGCGATTTTGTTGTGGAAGAAAGACGATAGAGAGTCGCAAAGGTCTTGGGAGGGAGTGATGCCGTTGGTGCCGGCGGTGGGGTTGGTAAAGTCTTTGACGATGTTGAATAATTCCTTGCTGTTGTGGGTGCTGTTGTCGAGTCGATCGTTGAATGCTGATTTCTTGGTGGATCAGATCAGTTGGTGGTGTTTGCGGGTGGCGTTCTTGAATGTGGTCAGGTTGTTAGTGGTTGGGTTTTTTCTCCAGGTTTTCTCGAGGGTACGACATAACTTCTTGGATTTCTTAAGGTCATCGTTGAACCAGGGGGCCTTTTTGTTACCTTGTTTGATCTGGTGGTTTTTCAGGGGTGCTAATTTGTCAGCGCTGTGGGTGATCCATTGTGTGAGTTTGGTGGCAGCTTGGTTTGGGTCCGATGATGTGGCGGGGGGGTTTTGATTAAGCGATGTGAAGAGTTGGTATACATGTATAGAGGGGGGATTCTGGTCAAGCCAGACACTAGTGTGGCATAACGGATAAACATCCATAGCTACATAAACCAGATTTCAATTGGGCTCAAACATTTCAAGATTACTAATCCCTAATAATATAACCTGAACAGTAAATTCAACCGAGTATCCCAATATAGCATCAAGACATTGTCCAATTTCAGTCTACAGCTGAATGAGTGTAGGGCAAGTGGCGAACATATGAAAACTATCAGCAGCAAACATTCCCCAGTGAGACCAGTGTATCCCAGAAATCCCACCCATCTATAAATTTCAGCCGGGGTAACATAAAGATTACACCAGGTCTTAAAACATTGTGCTTGCAGGCTTGCTGTGATACATGCTGTCTGGCTAAGCTAGAGAAAGTCCTCACACTCTCCCGGCCCGGCTTGTAGCATCTCTTGCCACCTTTCAATGTGTTTCGGCAAATCATCCACCATCCTTTCATTAATAAGGTTATATAAAATGGACATAGATGACCTGCCCCCCAAGAATAAATCCGGTAAAGGAATTTTGTTATGGCAAGTTAACTGTGTAAACAGAAAGTCCCTTATCTGTAGGTATTTAAAAAAAAAGATTATTCCCAATCCCAAACTTTTCCTTCATTGAATCAAATTAAGATACTTTTGTATCAGACAATAAGTTTCCTATAAACAAACCACTTTCTTACTCCAATTTTTAAAGTATTCATCCTGAAATATTTCGGGAAATATTTCAGGAAGTAACCTATTATTATCGAGAGGAGTATATCTATGAATCCGACCAATCGAAATCTTTTGCCAAACAGATGTACAGACCCTAAGCGCACCCAACAAAACCTTAAATTTTACCCTCTTGAAATAAGCATAATCTATATGGCGCATGAGGAGCCCTTTGGCTTCTACCCCGTAAATTAAGCGATAGATATTTTAATACATCCCGCGGTTTCCCCTTTCAACAAAGCCACCATTTGTTTCAGAGCTGAAGCCCAATAATACATTTCAAAATTTGGGATGGACCAGCCCCCTTGATCTCTAGTTAAGGTCATGTATTTGAGGGCCCTGCGAGGGCGCTGACCAGCCCATAAAAACCACGAGATTAGTTGGTTCAACTGTAAAAACCATGACCTATTTATCTCAAGAGGAATTGCTCTAAAGTAGTATAACATTTTTGGTAGAAATAACATTTTAATTACATTACTCCTGCCAACTAATGTAAGATGTCAATTATGTATTCTATGAGAATCTGCCTTTCTTTTCTTGATCAATGGTTTCAAGTTAATATCCACAATATCTTCCACTTTAAAACTGATCTCGATACCCAAAGATCTAGCACTTGAAACTATACGATGGTCAATCAGATTAATTTTATCTTTTATCACGATTTGGGTTTTGTGCTCATTAATATGATAGCCTGAAAGTTTACCAAATTGTCTGGTTAAGCTATTTAATCCCAAAAGGGCCGCACGGGGTGGCTGTAATGATAGCGACGTCGATAGCATATGCCAAGATGTTGATATCCCCTCCCTTTTTTATTTATAGATTGTGTTGTTTGAATTTCTGAGATTTCCTGAATTAGGCGGTAAATATAAATGGCGAATAGTAAAGGAGAGCAGGGGCAGCCTTGTCTCGTGCCCCGTGATATCTCAATTGACCCATAGAGGGCCCCCATCATAGCTATCCTTGCAGTTGGTTCTATGTACCTGCTTTTGATGGCTTTAATAAATCTGTCTCCTAGACCATTTTTAGCCATAATTGCCCATGAAAAAGGCCAGGAGACCCTGTCAAATGCCTTTTCTGCATCCAACAGAACTGTAACTTGGGTGTAACAAAGAGGGCTATAATCCGGCGATTATGATTGATAGTCTCTCGGCCTGGAACAAAGCTGTGTTGTTGAGGAGATACCAGCTTCTAGATCACGGAAGCCAATCTATTTGCGAGGATTTTTCAGTAGATTTTCATATCACTATTGATCAAAGTTATGCGTCTATATGATTCGGGTTCAGTTGCCAATTTTCCTTTTTTTAATATGATGATCTTGGCAGCCTTCCAAGTGCCAGGAGGTGCCTCACCTGCTTGTACTATGTTAAAAATCTCAGACAACAGGGGAGATAGATTAATCCGATATTTTTTAATAAAATTGGCCTGGTAAAAAGTCCGTCCCAACAGCTTCGCCAGTGGGAGAGATTCAATAGCCATTTGAATTTTTTCTGGTCTTATTGATGCCTTTAACATATCTTTCTTTTGGGGAGTGAAGTGCTCTGATGTTATCTCTTTGAGATAACTCTAAATCTCCTCTTGGATCCCACAGTTATCTAATATATATTCTGTATATAGTTTTTGATAACATTTTTGAAATGCCAATAGTATAGCTTCAGGGCCATAAACTAGACCGATGTCAGGATCTAAGATTTCATTGACAAGTCTTTGAACCTCTTTCTCTCTGGAGCGAACTGCCAGAAAATGTTCCACCCTTTCGTTACTTTAGTAGAGTTTACTCCTCCAAGCAAGATATTTAGCCACTGATCTATAGAGAGAAATTTCGGTGATTGCGGATTTGGCAATTGTGCAGGACCTGATTCCCCCCCTTCAGAGAGAACCTTAACCAAATGAGTTTCAGCTTTCTCTAATGTTTCATATAATACCTTTACTTTATTCATTTCCTCTTTGTGTGTCTCCCAGCCGAATTTAGATGTTTCACCACGATCCCTGCTTTTAACGTATCCCAAACATTTTGAATGCTAGTACTACTCACATTTTCTTCTAAGAACCTAGGAATCCATCCCTCTACATATTGTATATAAACATTATCGTTTAACAGAGCCCTGTTAAATGTCCAGTGTGTAGTTTGTATTTTCCGCTTAATATTGACTTCCAATACCAGAGGGTTGTAATCTGAAATTACCCTCGGAAATTTGGTGATTTTGCAGCCCTGAGCCATACACTGAGAAACAAAAAAATAGTCCAATCTTGCATGTGTTTTATGAGGGGCAGAGAAAAATGTGTACCCACTGTCATTTCGCTCTTGTTGAGCCCATATATCCGATAGACCATGAAACTCTCTTAATTGAGATAAAGATTTATACACTTTTGGTTTCCACCCTTGATAAGCTATCTCAGGATGGTTAGATATCAAGCAGATCATATTTAAATTGGAATCCCAACATAAAATAATTGGGAGAGGCAAGCCCACTAATTCCATGCTCAACCAATTAAATATTGCGGGGTCATCAAGTACAAGACTATATACAGAGCAGAGTGTAAAGAAACTGCCATCAAATGTACATTGTAAAATTATCAATCTTCCAACTGTATTCGTAAGGGATCGCGAAAAATGAGCCAGACCCCGCTGGGCTAATATTGCTACACCTTTAGTCCTTACATCCTGCGTGGTCCAAGAAATCAGTTGAAACCTTTCAAATTCCATAACCTTCCTTCTGTCAGCTTCTATATGGGTCTCCTGGAGGCAGATAATATCAGCCTTAAGGAACCGAAGATCCTGATTAATCTTGCGCCTTTTAGCGGGGTCATTTAGGCCACAGATGTTGATAGAGGCAATCCTAAGCTTCCCCATCAAGAGTGTAATAAAAATTCAGATGCCCTGAGGCCGTACCACATATATCTAGAAAAGTCAAAGAAAACATCACCATGCAAATTCCTCTTATAAAGATCAGCTCCATCTCCTCCCCTTCCCCCCACAACCCCCTTACTAAGGCTATAAAGTCCAACGACCCTTGTGATACCTCCAGCATTCCGCTGTGCTCCCAGGTTGCTCCCCGACCAAATAAAAATCAAAAGTAGTAAAAAGCAAGCCCCAATTGTGAAACCCCATGCACGTAAATAATTGTATATAGACATGGTCAGCTTCCCTGCAGTTGGCTGTGAAAGTTTTCTTTTTTTTCAGCCACCTGTTAGTTCTTGTAGATAGTTCTGAGCCTGAATCTCTGAGGTGAATAGCCTGACATTTCCCTGAAAGATAACCTTTAGGCGTGCAGGATTCATTAAATAAACTTCACAGCCTTTTTTTTTCAAAAGGGCTAATCCTTTGGCGGAGCCTCCATCTTCTTTCCACCGTTGTATGGCAGAAATCCGGCCGTACGAAGAAGGAGTGCCCTTAAGCCGATCTTTTTGCATCTGGTCGAGCTTTCTCGAATATTGCCTGACGCAATAAAAAATTCCCCAAATAAATTAGAATAGCTTGAGGTTTCGTATTTGGCCGGCACTGCCTTTTTTAAACATCAATGGAAACCTATGAACCTGCTGAAGTTCGGTTTCCCAAGTCCAGTGTGATAGTTCGGGAAAAGCTGCTTGGAATAATTTCAGTAGGAACCTGTGGATATCATTTCCTTTCACGTTTACTTCTATGCCCAGTAATCGTAAATTGTTTCTGCGCTGTCTGTTTTTGTATTCTTCCAATTTCCATTAGAAATCAGTCGTTCTAGCATCATTTGATCCATGCTCTCTAGCTTAGCCACGAGTCCCACCACACGTTCCTCCAAAGCAGTGGTTCGTGCAACAATTTCCGAACAAGCTTTCGTTGTCTTGCGGATTGCACCCTGAAGTTTTTTATTTGCAAGCTGTGCTCTTTTGTGCTCCTGTTGAGCCTCTACCTGAATTGATTTTAATGTGGCATAGATTAGTCAAATTCAAATTTCAAATACTTTATTCGGTTTTTCATGTTAAAAACCATGAAAGCAATATTACAATATAAACATAGACACTTCAAGGTGTCTGTTGTTGTGGAGGGGCTATCGCTATCCTCCCCGGTAGCATCTAGATCGGTGTTACCAGGGTCGCTAACAATTGTATCGTCCGAGTCATCTGTTAAGGAGAAAACACGTTCACCATCCAGGGTGTTTAGGATTTTATCACCCACTTTGGCTAAATTCTGCGCATTCAGCCAGTTCCAAATTGCCAGATTGAACCTTATCAGTATTAGCCATTTCTTCCTGCCCCGGCTTTTTTTAAGCCCAGTACTGCCAGTGTTAATGTTAGGAGCTTCAAGTTTTGCTGTCTCTAAAGAAGCTTTGAGGGGGTACTTTCCGACTTTGCTAGTGTTTGAATCTTCATCCCACACCGCCGATGTATTAACTGTCTTGTCCTTGGAAGGGGGTTTTACCTGTTTGCCGGTTACTCCCCTGCCAGAAAACACCCCAGGCACCGTCTGGGTCTGTGTCTTGGGTCTAACTACTGGGTCATTGGGACGCTGCTCACCGCCGGGAGCTCTGCCATTGCTCTCCGCCCCTCCCTGGCTAAGCGAGCGAGTAGTGTCAACCCCCTTGGATGCAGCCGATTTCTTGGAAGCGGGGAAAGTCTTGGCACCGGTCGCTACCTCTTTCACCGGGGGCTTGGTCCGTGGGCCCATCCTGCAGGTATCAAACCTTCTTTGAAGTCTCCCGGCAAGCAAAGCCTTTAGTGGTGACAGGTTCGTTCCGTTTTTAAGTCTCAGTGCACCATCGCAGAAAACCTCGGCTATCCGTCGTAACAGTGCTATGAAGTGATGCGGAGCACTCATACGTGCATTAGTTGTTTTTTTTGCCAGAAAATTCTATACACACAGAGGGGTTTACCCGGATCTCGCCAAACTATATAACACAGCGGTCAGGGAGTGAATCAGCAGTCAAGCAGCCGCCATCTTGCAGGATGCCCGCGGTCCCTGCAGGGGACCCTATAGGAGGGCAGGGACAACTAAGGGAAAGGCCGTCCCCCTTTGGGGCAAGATATAGGGGAGCCCCTCCCTTCTCGCGCCCTCTTTGCTGCTCCCCCGCACTAGTCGGTAGTGCCTTAGGCTGCTCCTCGCCAGCCTTAGGGTCCCTAGGCCTCCCATCCCCAATCTCAACCCCCCCGTCGGACGCGAGGCCCGCGCTCTTCAGCTCCCATTCAGGTAAGCAGATCAGAAGGCCTCCCCCCGGGCCCCGTCCTTGGGTAAAACCCGAGTCGACAGGGATCCGTGGCTATGCCACGAGGGAGTCTTGAGATCCATTGGATTTGTGTTGTGCGGGGTCTGATGTGCGGGCTGGGGCACCGAGTATGTCGACTGGCATCCGGTGCGGGGGTTAGATCTGGGGTATTAACACATCAGCCGGCACCCATTCACGCGGCGGGTCTAATCGGGGGGGCCAGCTGCGAGTGTTGTGCGGGGGCACAAATACGTTTAATCATGTAATAGTGGCGCGGGAACCGCAGCGGCGCACAACAGGCGTTCGCTACCACTATTTCCACCAGTAAAGCCTTCAAGGCTGGGGCAGTCCGGGCGGTAAAGCGGCGGACCGCAACATGCGGTCGCCACGAGCACCGCGATCGGCAGCGAGGTCGAAGGGGTGGGGAGTTATATGCGGCTCTGCCAGCACCTTTGGGCATATAATCAGGATTACTGGCTTCCTAGGCAGCAAGGTCGAGGGGGCGGGGAGCTGCATGCGGCTCCGCCGGCACCTCGAGCGGCAGCAAGGGCATCGGTGGACCTCAACATGCGGTCGCCGCGAGCACCACGATCGGCAGCAAGGTCGAAGGGGCGGGGAGTTATATGCGGCTCCGCCAGCACCTTCGGTGCATATATTCAGGATTACTGGCTATCTAGGCAGCAAGGTCGAGAGGGCGGGGAGCTGCATGCGGCTCCGCCGGCACCTCGAGCGGCAGCAAAGGCATAGAAGCACGCCTAGAAGCAGGCTAATTCGCTAATCAGCGCTTCAATCTGCCTTACAGTTGGCAAGCATTTCCGGCAGAAAGTCCAAATATAGCTTCCGGGTACTCCGGTCAGAATGCATTTCCGGGGGCAAGGTCACAATGTAGCTTCTGGTCGATGTCGGCAAGCTCTTCTGGCAATGAGTTCATAATGGCGGGAACCCAGCAGCTACATGTTTCGTTGCTAATATAATGCAATCCTGCACGCACTCTGGAATGCACTGGTTAAGTAGGCATACGCGGTCTAAAAGAAGAACCCACTCAAGGTTGCGGCAGGGGAAGCCTAGCGCATGAGCGGGTATCCTGCTGCTTGGTGCTTTCTATAATTCTGCGCCATTTTCACAGTAAATTCCAGAGCAAACAGTAAATACCTTCAGCAAATACGCTGTAAATGCCAGTGCGTGCCGTCACCGCTGCCAAATAACTATTGGGAACAAACACCGACTCCCCGGGAGCAGTGAGTCACAAGTGCAGGATCACGCAGGCATGGGGATTATGACTGGACTGTTGCATAACCCCATATGTGTCCCAATGCGTTGTGTGGTGTCACCTCGTCCCGTGTTACAGCTGGTGTGTCGCATTCGCACGTAGCATGCACGCGTTCACGTAGGGCTCATTCACATGCAGCACAAACGCTGTCAGGAATGGCAACACAGTGTGATTATAGGGCAGATTTTGCGTATGCTTCAGCCCAGTTGGCGTGTTGTTTCACAAACCTTGCATCGCTTCTTCGCAGTGCAAGTTGAGCATTGGGCAAGGTGTCCCCGGTCAGTGGGCATCGCGAGGGCTCAATCAGACAGGGGTGCCACGGGGAAGGCTCCAGATGCGGTCCAAGCCTTCATCGCTACCCTAGGCCCTTGTGCAGCTTGCCGACCTCCATCTACTAAGAGGCGGGATGGGGTCAGCGCTGCCGATTGTGAAATACTTTAGGGGCACCACGTCCAACTGGCCAAATCAGTTCATTGCCTAGGTCGACAGACATTAATGTGACCGACTGCAGGGTTACAAGTGCACACATTAGGCACTCTGCAGGAGCACGCGCCAGGTAAAATGGGCCAAACTGACAAGGTTTTTATTGTTTGGCTGCGCGACGGGGGTGCAGTGATAGGTTATGTGATAAATAAAAGTTTATCGCTATTCAATGCAATCATGTTGCGTCGCCTTGATACATGTATAATGCGTGTTCCCCAATTTTTGGCAAACCAGGATTGACAATCCACTAAAATCAGCGAGAGCAAGGTGTCACCCCCTCAATCAGAAGGTAAGAAGGAAGAAGGTGGGGGGGTGCCAAATTAGGAAAAGAGGGGTCCCTGACAGCGACCGGGGGACCGGTGTTTGTGGTCTGGTCTCCCTGGGTCTTCTGTGATGTAAGGGACATTGGGTGGGGCTAAACTTAAATGATGTTTATATCAATCAATACAGGAGCGTGGCACACAGCCGACGTCGCCACACCGTATTCGTGGAATAGCGAGGTCCAAACTTATAATGAGACTGTGTAGGTCAAAGTAAGTATGAGAATGATCAATAGAACGCCAGCAGTTAGAATGAGGTTACGGGTCTACAGATCCACGGGGGATTCGCTCGGTTGGTCATTACAATTTTTTCTTGCAGGGAGTAAGGTCACACAAGATGTCAGAAAGGAGAACAGCTGGCGCAGGATCAGGGACGGTTTGGGACGCACAAGCGGCACACGCGGCGATTTTCTTGCAACTAGTGGAAACAAATGGCCTGGCATGGGCTACCGATTTGCTTAAGGGCACCACGGCGAACCCCTGTATGAACAATGACAATATAGCACTGGATGATGATGACAGAAGTTGTGCGGGACACGCTAGCGCGTCTAAAAGGTTAAGGGTTCCTACGAACAAAGAATTCCCGCCGCCGTCGAAAAAGAAAGGCGGTGCAAAAACGACGGTCGCAGTTGTACATGACTTGCCTGGTCCTTCAAACTTGCCTGCAGTGGTACATGACGTGCCTGGTTCATCAAACTTGCCTGATATCAGGCAACCACCGGCGGAATACGCCACTAGAAGCGATCTTGGTAAGATCATGTCCACCTTGGAAGTGTTTATGAAGGAGATGAGGGAAAGTGTGTCGTCCGGCGCTAGTGGGGGTGTAGGCCCTTCCAATGTGTGGGGGAACGGTGCTGCAATTCCTGGTGCATCTGGAGCGGCCAGTGGGGAGCCGGAGGGCACTGATCTGTCCAACTTGCCTCTAGCCCCGCCGGCGCCCGTGCCAGCACCAACAACGTTACCTGCCACACCTCACATGTCACCTGTTATTCCAGCACAGCCAGCTCCACCGGCACCACAGCCATCGAACTCAGTGCCCCCCCCCCCCCCTTGGCGGTGCCAACGCCTCCTTCGAATACAGCGAATCCTTCTGCCACGAAACCAGCTCCTTCCCCAGCGCTGCCAAACGATGAGGAAGAAGTGGTGCTGGACGCTCCGTTGTTGTCAGGCTGATCCTTCTTGTCCTGGGAGGTCCCACTGGCAGTGAAGGAATTAATATGGAGGAGGGAGTTCATAGATATTTTCTAATTACTCATGTTAGGGCATCAAGGTGCGGATGTACGCAGGGCAGGGTTAAAAGAAGACGACAAAAAAGTTAAATTTCAGCCCTGGCCAGAAAATTCCATTGACACATGGTTGGAAGCATTTGCGATATTGTCTTCTGTTATCCTGGAGAAGTTTGCGGATCAGGGACCAGCTTTAGTCCAGTACGGGAGACTAATTCATAAAGAGGCGAAGAAGTGGGGAGGTGTAGGTTGGTTAGAGTATGATAGGGAATTCAGGAAGAAAATGTCCAGATCTCCTAAGATGCGCTGGGATCACAAAGAGGTACAGCTGTGGATGGACCATATGGGGTCCAGGGCGCTCCAAGGCGTAGCCACGAACAGTAAAGGGCAAGAAACGCAGGTAGTGTCAAATGGAAAAGGCAGCACAATGGTCCAGGCAGAGCAAAGGATACCGCCCTTTCGGGGAGGCCAAAGGGGGAGGGGCCAAAGAAGGGGAGGCGGGAAGTGAACAGCAGGGTCATGCAGATTGTTTAACAGTGGGCACTGCCACTGGGGGAGATCCTGCAAGTTTGCTCATTCATGCAGCAACTGTGGAGAGCAGCACCAGGCAGGAACGTGTAGGACGCCCAAAGGACACGAGCAAGGTAGTCATCATGGGGGAGGGGCGGATCCTGGCAGAATAAGTAACCCAGGGCCATCAAAAACCAACCACCCCCCCGCCCCCCTCCCCCCTCCCACCCCGCTGCCTACCAAGCCATCAACAGCCCTGTACTGCCCAAGCGCTGCCCCCCAGTCTTCTCGAGTCAAGGTCAGGCACAGTGAAAGGGCCCTCACCGATAAAATTGGACCGACTGATTGGACTGCTGAATAAATATCCCAACAGATTGGATGGGAGACTGCTCCTGGGAGGGTTTACTGAAGGTTTTGTTATACCATACATAGGGGTGCCTGTGGATAGAGATGCGGAGAACTTGAAATCCGCAAGGGACAATCCTGAGGTGGTGGGAGCTAAGGTTTTCAAGGAGCTGGGGCTGGGGAGGGTTTCTGGCACATTTTCACAACCACCGCTCGAAAACTTTGTTGTATCCCCCCTGGGGATAGTACGCAAAAAAGAGCCCGGGGCGTTCAGGCTGATACACCACCTGGTCTACCCCGAAGGAGAGTCGGTCAATCACAACTTAGAGGAAGGGGTGTGCTCAGTCTCGTACTGCTCATTCGATGTGGTCATGGACCTCGTACGTAGAGCTGGTGAGGTGGCCTGGCTGGCGAAAGCTGACATTGAGTCGGCTTTTCGCCTCCTGCCAGTGCATCCCAGCAGCCAAAACTTGCTGGGTTTTAGGCTGGGCAATGAATATTACTAAGACAAGTGCATGCCCATGGGTTGCTCCATCTTATGCGCATTCTTTGAAGCCTTTAGCACCGTCCTACAATGGGTACTTCAAGAGATGGAAGGGGTGGAGAGCGTGACCCATTATCTTGATGGCTTCCTTTTTGTAGGCAGAGCAGAAACACTAGACTGCGCGGAGGCGCTGGCAAAATTTCAAGAAATGACAAAGTATCTGGGAGTGGCACTAGCTCCAGGGAAGACTGTGGGGCCGGCGCAGGCTTTAGTTTTCCTAGGCATAGAAATAGACACGAAAGCAGGTGTGGCCATGCTTCCAACAGACAAAGTTACTGAACTGGCAGCTCAGATCAAAGTGGTACTGGGGCAAGATAAGGTGTCATTGGATGACATACAAAGCCTACTTGGAAGACTAAGCTTCGCCACAGAAGTGATTCCAGCTGGTAGGGCTTTTGCGCGCAGGTTAGCCAGGACAGCAGCAAAAATAAAGCACAGACACCATCAAGTGAGGCTGAGTTTGGGGGTCAAAGAAGACCTTAAGTTGTGGGGGGACTTCCTTGAACAGTTTAATGGCTCTGTGATATGGAGGGATCTCTGGACAAGTAGCCAGGAGCTGACGCTGTTTACCGACGCATCGGGCAGGGAGGGTTTTGGCGCGATCCTCGACAGGGAGTGGTGCGCAGCGAAGTGGCCCAATGCATGGAGGAAGAAAGAGATAACTGCCAACATAACGGTATTGGAGCTGTTCCCAATCATAGTGGCCTTCCACCTTTGGCCTGCCTTGTTAACTGCAAAAAGAGTGGTCCTGTGGTCCGACAACATGGCCGTGGTCCAGGCCATCAACACCCAGTCGGCCTCTTGTGCACTTGTGTTATGCTTACTTCGGGAACTTGTCAAAGTATGTCTATACAATAACGTGGAATGTAGGGCTAGGCACATCCCAGGAGTCCAAAACACGGCTGCTGGCGTACTTTCACGCTTTCATTGGCAGCAGTTTCGAGAGGCTTGGCCGAGAGCGAGGGAAGAAATGACACCTTTCCCGGCTCAGCTCTGGCACCTGCTGCGGTGGCGCAGCGCATTAGAGAACTAGGCGAGATGTCCCTGGCACCCCGGACTATGAGAAGATATCAGACTTGTGTAAAAACATTTAGCAAAATCATGGGCCCATGTAAGCAGGAGGCCTCGAGACAGGTTGAAAGG
Source organism: Lissotriton vulgaris (assembly GCF_964263255.1). Classification (NCBI taxonomy): domain Eukaryota; kingdom Metazoa; phylum Chordata; class Amphibia; order Caudata; family Salamandridae; genus Lissotriton; species Lissotriton vulgaris. The sequence continues at coordinate 1,289,326,238 of NC_141689.1, read as the reverse complement.
GTTCAGGCATTCATGGTCTGGGCGAAAGATGAGGGGAAGAGCCACTCGTGGATGGCCGGTCACCTGTCTGCTATCGGGCACCATGCCCGGCTGTTAGGTCAGAAGGACCCAACCACATTATTTTCAACCAGGGCGGCGCTCAAAGGCTGGGCAAGAGTGATGCCCAAACAAGCAGACCAAAGGGCCCCCATAGACTACGAGACATTAAAAAACATGCTAGACGCCCTGCCAACTGTCACCCACTCTGTCTACAAAGCAGCCCTCTTTGCAGTGACATTCAGCCTAGCATTTTTTGGAGCCTTTAGGATAGACGAATTGGTAGCTCGCTCCAAAAAGGAGATGAACGCTAGGGCCCTGTTGATGAAGGACGAACGACTGACAGCGGAATCAGTAGAGATTTTTTTACAATCCTCAAAGACAGGCCAGACATGCAAGGGTAGGAGCATTTCATTACAGCGTCTGGGCAACAACAGCTACTGTCCGGTGGCTCTGCTGGCCGTTTTCCTGTTGTGCCGTCCACATACAGAAGGATTGCTACTGATACATTCAGACGGCTCCCCGGTCACAAAGTATCATGTGGCACATGTGATGCAGGGGTGCCTATTCTTAGCAGGCTACACAACAAAAGGGGCCAAGTTCAGCTCCCACTCTTTTAGGATAGGTGCGGCTACCACAGCCTTCAGGGTAGGTCTGCCAGCCGAAGCAATTAAAAGAGTAGGTCGGTGGGACTCAAACTGCTACAAAAGATATGTGAGATCAATGAGTGTAATACGCCCTGTTAGCAGAAATATGGTTGACAACGTGTAAACAAAGAAGAATGATTACGTAGGCCATGCTTAGGTGGCAGTGAAAAATAAAATGTGTGTTACAAATTTCAGTTGCCACTTGGTGGTTGCGTTACTTTGCAGTGCTTTGAAGTGTTTCAATAAACTATAATCTTGCAACCTATTGTGTTTCATTGCAGGAACTGAGGTATGGGTGATGGGGCACTCTTATGTCACGAGACTGGTGAGATGGGTGAATGCAAACACCTGGAAGCTCTGCTTTACCAACACTAATATATCTTGGTTTGGCTTCCCCGGGATGCATTGGGCGGCACTGTTAGCGACGCTGCGTAGGTTATTGAGGGAGAACAGGCAAACGCCTAACATCCTAGTGGTGCACCTAGGGGGGAACGACCTGGTAACGTTAGGCAAGAGGCGATTGTTAGATGCAATGAGGAAAGACTTGAGCAGCTTGAGCGGCGAATTGGGACAATGCAACATATTATGGTCAGAAATATCTCCAAGACCAATTTGGCATGGGGCAACATCACAGGAGGCACTAGAGGTCACCCCTAGATGCGTAAACGCAGCGATGCGCAAGTTCAGCGAACAGCGAGGGGTAGGTTTCGTCAGGCACGGCTTGCTGCACGCTAAATCCATTGGCTGCTGGGAATCTGATGGGGTACATTTGTCTAAAGTAGGCATGGCAATATTCCTATTAGATCTAGGGGAGGCGTTAGAAACAGCCGGATGCAGATAGAGGAGGACTAAGGGCTAGGTAGTGGGGGCTCTGCGCGCAGCGGGTGCCACGCCCAGGGCTGTGGAAGAGGTACAAGGCGATCCCCATACAGGACAGGCGCAGGAACAGGACCTGAAGCCCCAGTGCGAAACGCACCGTGCTGAGTCATACATAATCCAAGGGGCCCTTCTTGGGGACTTGGTTTCAACGGTGCCCCATTAGTCCTTAGGGCGGTTGCAAGCCTGAGCAACCGGGGGCTTGCCGATAACGCCCCGCCTGGATGGGCAAGGTGTGAGTTGACTCTCCCTTGTCCAGAGGGTGGGGCGGGTGGACAATAGGTCCGTTGTGGGAGGAATTCCTCCCAAGTACCACACCGGGCTATGGCCGCCGGTGTCCGCTTCTTTGGCTCAACTTCAGGCGCCCTGCAACAAGGGGTTGCGGGGTGTAGGGGGTCGCCTGTCAGTTAACCCATTCTGTTATTTGTACCACAAATAAACCTGCAACTTCTTCATCCCAACATGCTTGCCTGTGTGTCATTTGGTTGGGGGGAGGTTGTGGGCAGAGGTGTACCGATGCAACTACTATGCAGGATGCCCGCGGTCCCTGCAGGGGACCCCATAGGAGGGCAGACCCCGTAGTAGGGCGTGGGGAACCGATCGACTATTCCAGTGGAGGGAGGTGGGGAGGCAGGGACGACTAGGCGAAAGGCCGTCCCCCTTTGGGAAAAGATATAGGGGAGCCCCTCCCTCCTCACGCCCTCTTTGCTGCTGCCCCCCTCACTAGTCAGTAGTGCCTTAGGCTGCTCCTCGCCAGCCTTAGGGTCCCTAGGCCTCCCAGCCCCCCTCTCAATCCCCCCCGTCGGACACGAGGCCCGCGCTCTTCAGCTCCCCTCCCTGCCGCTCACCCGCTGAAAGGGGGGAAGTGGGGAGAGGGAATATTAACTATGTTTTCTATGTTGCAGGAGGAGTTACAAGGCAATCCCCATACAGTTCAGGCGCAGGAACAGGACCTGAAGCCCAGTGCGAAGCGCACCGTGCTGAGTCATACATAATCCAAGGGGCCCTTCTTGGGGACTTGGTTTCGACGGCGCCCCGTTAGTCCTTAGGGCGGTTGTAAGCCTGAGCAACCGGGGGCTTGCCGATAACGCCCTGCCTAGATGGGCAAGGTGTGAGTTGACTCTCCCTTGTCTGGCAAGTGGGGCGGGTGGACGATAGTTCCACCTGTGGGAGGAATTCCTCCCAAGTACCACACTGGGCTATGGCCGCTGGTGTCCGCTTCTTTGGCTCAACTTCAGGCGTCCTGCAACAAGGGGTTGCGGGGTGTAGGGGGTCGCCTGTCAGTTAACCCATTCTGTTATTTGTACCACAAATAAACCTGCAACTTCTTCATCCCAACATGTTTGTCTGTGTGTCATTTGGTTGGGGGTAGGATGTGGGCAGAGGTGTACCGATGCAACTACTATGCCCGCGAGGAATCTTGCCCCTGCGCGAGGAATCTTGCCCCTGAAAGTCCTATCTGATCAGAGCAATTTCAACGAAATTCTTCCCTTTATTATCATTTTTTTTGTTTTGTTTTGCTACTCATGTTATTGGGTTGTTCGCACATTGTGGAAAATGCTGCTGCTGTACATGAACATCGAGTTGAACCCAACAGGTCAAAGGTCAGCCTTTTGATTGCAACGTCTACTTTCAGTCAGCCTGGCATGTGCTGTGCTCTCAAAATAATGTTTTGAAGAACAAGGGCAGGACACGGTGCTCCCAGGATCTTACCACACATGGATGGTGTTTTTAATCACGTCTGTCACAACATGAGGCTCCAAGCAGTTCCATGTATCACAGTCCACCATGATTGGCTATTAGCAAACAGTATTATGGGACTTGTAGTTTTCTTTATACAGCTGGAAGTATGGCATACTTGCAGTATGCTGGGTAAGAAACATAGCTGGTATAAGGTGTAAGGTGTCAACGCTGACTTTGGGGCACCTTAGCTGACCAACTAAGATGACCTACGGGGATTTAAAAGTCACCACAACGTCACTACCATGTGCCAGTTTGTATGATTTTACACACAGCAGTTATTTCAAGAAAAGTTACTACAAACAATAAAATAAAAAACTGTGTTTTATACACCGCTTTGGACTGTGTGTTTTTTCTGAACGCTTTCTATAATGGGTTTTACGGTTCTGAATTACTTAGTGCCAGTACATCGACTTTGGAAGGATGAAGAGCTCAATTGAATCAGACGCGCGGACTAAGCAAACGTAAAGCCATCCATCTCAAATGCTAACATATGGTTTATTGTAAATGAGCGTTGTAAAGTGATTCTCGAGAAATGGTCATCTTGGATAGGGTGACCAGGTGGCCTGGATTTGCCAGGCTCTTCACTAGATGTCCCGGCAGATTTCAATAAATTTAGCTCATATCCCTGTTCTTAGAGAGGGCACACTGCTGGTAAAACACACCCGCTTCACACAACAAACCAGCATCACGTTTGTCATAACATGGGCACTCTCCCTCCGTTGTCAGTCTGAGAGGCCAAAGAAAGAATGTGTACGGAGCCTCAACTCCGCCCTACGGCGGTGAGATACCGGACAGTGTGAGCAGCAGATATCCTGGCTTCAACCCCACTCTTACCTACGCATGCATGCATATGTTGGTATTAGTGCAGCCTATTTTAGCTGGTGGTACAACACGCCGATGTAAACAGTGGTTAGGGAAAACTCGAGCTTTTAAAATGCCTCCTACGCAGCGATAAGCATATGCTTCAATTAGCCAGGAGGAAGCAGAGGCGATGTGAAGGGATCAGGAGGGGTGTCACGAGGAGGGAGAGGGGTCAAAGCATGACAAGGAAGGGGAGGCCGTCATCTGCAGAGCGGGAGCAACAGAACCAGCAGTTCTTGTACTGTGCCTTGTGATGGTGCATTCAAGAGAGACCCTTGCAGTGATAGTGTGGGGCCTGAGATGGCATTGCTGCAGAGCTCAGTAAGTGACACTGCGGGCCTAACGATGACGTGCACCAACAGTGACAGCGTGGGACGTTGCGTTGCTCGCAGATGGTGTTTGTGGCAGCGCTGAGCAGTGATAGCCTGGGGGTATTGCAGGGTCAAAGTCATGGTGTTTGCAGCAAAGACAGGTGGGATATTGTGCTTAAATGTGTGGTGTAGCCATGATGATGGTTATTTGCAAAGCCCCTATTGTATATTAAGACTGCTTCATAGCACTGACATTTTGGTATCCCAGTTAGAGCATGAAAGTGAAGTGAATGCTATTTTGGATATGATTGATTGAGCGAAAGAATCAGTATTCGAGTATACATCATAGTCATAAAGACAACCAGATACACGAGGGAGTAACTCCTGCAGGCCAGAGTCCACCCTCGTCTTCTGAAACTTGAAAATATCACTACACCCTCAATATAAAGTGCAAACTGGATGGAACTTGGAGTCCCACAAACTAACGAGTGATGACCTTGGGATTAGGCGGGGAGAGTATTTGACCAACTGAATCAACTAGGTTTCCGTCGTCCGCATCCCTCCCCCAAAACAGTTTGCTGTGGTCCAATGCGGAGTAAAGAAATGAAGCCAGGGCTGCAGGCCTCATTTCCCAACCGCCGCTTGCATTGTTTGACTCGCATAGGCAGTGGCCACTCAAGGTTACCCTGAGACCCAATGCAAGAAAACAATTCTGTCCTGGGTTTTAGTTGTTAAAAAAGACAGACTCTTGGCTGAAGTGGACTTCTCCATAGACGATGAATGGGAAAACTACGGAATTTCCCAGGACCACCGCCTTACAAGGGGCGCACTGCAATATTGGATTTCTTGTAATAGACATCTGTCTATTCCACTTCGTTATCTAAAATTCGCTGCCTACCTTTACTTCTGTGTAGGTCTCACGCCCTACCCAGTGTCATCGTGAGGTTCTTTTTTGTGTGTGCACATTTTAAGATAATTTACTACCGTCTACATAAAATGGGCTTGAACTACCTGGAAAATGGTAATACAATTGTATTTTTTCTGAACAGGGCCCCCCAAATCGGGTCTTGCCTGTGCCCTCGAAATTCTTCAAGATCGCACTGGACCCCTCGTCCCTGGGCACCCGAACTACTCCGCCTGTTGCACTATTGATATCTACGACCCCGCACAAAGGCCCCAGCAAAGAAGTAACAGTTACGTTCCAAAGCCCACGCTCGGAGGGCAGCCTGCACAGCACAGCAGCATTAAAGAGTAGTCCATGCACGGAGCCATACTTTGTCCTCGGACCTGGTCCAGGACAGGAGCTATAAATCATTGCGCCATTGCATCCATGCTGAGCTTCATTTATAACCAAGGCTCCCGGTTTTATGGTATTTTTTTGTGTGTCATTTCCGTCTGTATTTATCCATATTTATTTTTTGGGCATTTTATCTGTATTTATCCACATTTATATTCCCACAAGAAAAATACGGCACTGCAGATCGTATTTTTCCACATTTATTTAAATTGACAAGAAGTGTATTTGTAAGGGGGTGGGGCAAATTTTACTATTTTCCTTGGTGCATTGACGACTTTTCTTGAGAAGCTATCGCCAACAGGTGTGTGTGTGTGGGGGGGGGGGGGCAGTTCATGGGACTTTATTTCTTGTTTACTTATTTAAAAATGTATATATTTAAAAATTATATAGACCTTATAATTGTAATTTTAAGTTTGTTTTGCCATGTCAGCATAATATCCAACTTAATTAACTAAACTGAAACTGCACGCTCAATAAAACATTCATAAATCCTGCTGTAGTGTGAAAAAAACTAGGGATTACATATTGGCTTTTCTAGACAAAGTATATATGAAATGAATAATTGTATGCAATGGTTCAGTGTGCATTTGAGATGTAATACTGTCCTGCACTGCAATGCAAGTGATCTATAGGAGGTGGAATGATACAAAATAGCCAATGACCATAGGTGAGACATAAATGGTCTTCTGTGAGCAGCCAGACCCCACCCCGGTAACAATAGGTGTGTAATTGGGGCACTGTTAAGCCGGGCCTAAAAAGAGCATATCTGGGTTTACTAACTGCATAATGTCTTCTGTACATAGGTAAGGGTGTCATAGCATAAGCACCTACACCTACAGGGATCAGCGTTCATACTTGGCACCAGGGCCGGCTTTAGCGCTGGTGGCGCCCTGTGTGACAATGTTTGTTGGCGCCCCCAATCACGACCTCCACCACGGATTCTCACACTAGCACCCTTTAACAGTGACCAAGTCCCCATAACCAGTCTGTCAGATGCATTGAATTCGTTATATAGCGCTACTCATACCAGTAAAGTATGTCAGAGCACTTTGCACCACACACACATTACACAGACAATCAATCATACTTGTGTAAATCAGTGTATAGAAAATGTTACAAAAGCCAAAGGATTAAAAGTGTGGGGGTCACATGTCATCCTTACTGGTAGGCAGTATAGTTTAGGAGTGCTTGGTGTGGAAAAGCAAAAACTCAGAGTTGGAAAAGAAACCGCATAGGTGGGAATTTTCTTTAATAAGAAGAATCTATTTCAACCCAAAGTAACCCTTTTTGCAACATGAATCACTGTTCTATACTTTGCAGAGTGTATGCAGTTCTATGATGTAAGGTAATACCTCACTATTCTATGTTAGAATTCTAAGTTATAATTTGCAAGTAACAAAAAGGATGGCGCTTTTAAAAGTAGTAACCTGCTGATCTATTTAGATTAAATGCACTCTGTAATCTACTTGGTACAAGTTCTTTGCAGTAGGCATATTAACCCTCTGTGCTACCTTCACATAAGTCAAAAACCTCAACAACACAAAACTCTGATCCCTGGCCAGGAAGGGCATTAATCACTGGAGTTATCTTGACATTCTTGTTAGGCCCCGTAATTTCAAGGGGAAAGGAACGCGGCAGCAGGTTCTTTAAAAGCATAATAAAGTTGCAAACATGGCACAGCGCCCCCAGGAAGCTGCACTGGTCACACCGCCGCAGACTCGGCCCTGCTTGGGACAAGTACTGAGAACAGAATTATAATGATAGTAAGGGATGTCCTTCCCTCAGAACACCTCATCACAGTGGAAACAAGAGACTTTTGTACTCTTCCGTGCTCCTGAGCAAGTCACTTTGGCTCCATACCACCCCTGACGAAACTTCGTTAATCTATTGTAAAGGGAACTTAAAAAAATCTTTTCCTTTTGGATATGGGAACTGGAGTACGGAGGAAAAGAACGCTATGTCTGTCATGATGTCACCGGGCCTGTAACTAACGAAACTTCTGCTTTTTCAAAACTCCCCATGATGTTGAATGCATACTTCCCAGCCCGTATTAGGCGTCCTCTCTCTTTCACAATACCTCCCCCCTACGTGGTGTGTGGCAGCCGGGGCTGAAATACCCAGGCACACACACAGTTTTTGTTGCGCCAGCCGCACCCCAGTACTTCACAGGTCTTTAAAAGACCATTCACATGTTAACAAGTCTTCAATACTGATAACACCAGAGCATACTATCCTGTTTTTCAACTCTCTGCTGAGCGCAGCAGCGCCACAAAATGTGCTAGTGTTTTCCCGTTTTTACATATAAATACAGACAAAGGAAAACTTGTTTTCCGTCTGTGTTTATATGTAAAAATCTGTTTAAACGGAAAACCGGGAGCCCTTTTTATAACATAGCGCAAGGCAATATAACACAACAGCCTCTTACAGCTGAGCATTATCAGGAGATGGTTAGCACCCTATAGAAGAACGTAACACAGCATAACATTGGGCATCAAACTACACCACAACATACAAAATAGCGCTCCATTCCAACACAGCACAAGATAATACAAAGTTGGCAAACACCATTTCTGCTTTCTGGGACTGGACCCTTGCTGCCATTTGTGAGCTGCCGCTATCCTGCACGTTGCTCCCTCTGCTACGCTACTCCTCGCCGGACCCGCTTCGTGGGTCCTGCTTTGTTGTGTTTGCAGAACCCGGGAGTTGGTGAGAAGCGGGCTGGGTCCTGTAAGACTGTTGTGGGCTGTGCTGTGAGTCCTCAAGTAAATTTATAATAATACAAGGGAAGCCTAACTCAATCTGTAACTATAACAGAGAAGCCTATCTCAATCTATAACTATTACAGAAGGATAGTATATAACTAACAGAATATTTTTTCTCAAATAAACTTAAAGTGCATAACATACTTCACTTTCCAATATAACAACTTACCTTTGATAAAGCAGTTGAAGTTCTCAGTGCAATTTCTTTTCAAATGTACTTCAGGAAGTAGTAGTCAAAATGGCTGTGTTTCCCTCTCCTTTATTATATATATTCATGTATATAACCAATCAAATGTCAGGAAATAATCGTAGAAAATTAAAGTAACTTTTTAATTGTTTGTAAATTCTAACACTTCATATGTGTTTTGGTCATGTAATTTACCTCAGGATATTTAGACAGGCCTACAGCCTAAATGTCTCAATGGAATTCCACCAAATTTGGGTAAATGGTAGGGACTGCTATGTAGTAGGGCCTATTCTATATTTGATGAAAGTGTCTCCATTGGTTTTTCTGTAAATTACTTTCCCACCTTTTTTAAGGGAGCGCTTACCGGTGCGCGCCCCGGTACGCACACCGGCAGCGTTACGGGAGTCCTCCATTTTGTGTTTCGGTACAATCGAGACACAAGATGGAGGAAAAACAACGTTGGGAATGGGTAGAAGAGGGCATGGTAGACAGACCCTGACCCCCTAGGTTTTGTGAGGGGGCTTAGGAGGCTTATAAAGGCCAAAAAAGTATATATTTTTTTTAAATTTGCGGGGGGAGCGCCCGGTACGCGCATCGGGAAGCGTACCTGGGAGCGTACCGGGAGTGTACTTTGGTGAAAAATAGTGAAAAAAGTTACAAAAAGAAAATCATTATGAGTGATCAGAGGTAGGGTAGCTCTGAAAAGAGCTTTTGGGTTCTGTGGCTGATTTAAGTACCTACAAGTAGGTTCCAATGCACAGTCTAAAATTCAGGAGGAATATTCTATTCCCCTCATCTGAGAAGTGCACACCATCTCCTCTGTAGATGTCGTGTATGTTGTAACGCAAGTTATTATTGTATATTGAACCCATTCCACAGTCTCTCATGTAAGCAGATATTCACATGTTTCCGTGCTTTCTCAAATTGTGGACAAAATTGGTTGGACCAGTTCCATTTCTGTCTTTGGCATATATTAGAATATACCAAGGCAGTTTTTGGAAAAAGTGTCATTAATTGATCGAAGGTGTCCTTTAAAAGCATTTCCAGAACAACCCCAGTCATAGTGCCCAAGTCATTTCCTCCACAGTGCACTATTAAGAGGTCAGGGTTTGGCAGATGCAAAAAGGTTTTCACCAATGGTATCAATTGGTGACATCTCAATCCTCTCTGGGCAATCCACTTGATTTCCACATTTGATAAATCACGATTGTGAAAATTTCTGCTAGCTGCATACCTTTGAGCCCAGTGGATGTAGCTATGTCCAATAATCCAGACAGAATACATGGAGAGAGAAGGTTCTGGTGCAGTCAGAGGAAGTGTGGGAATGAATTGGCAGTTGGAACAGTAGGAGTTTACAAAAAAAAATTGTGGAGTTTCCCTGCTCTTCAATCACAAGCAATGATTGGTGCATTCAGATAGTTAAAAACTGAAAGTTAGGGTGTATGGTTGTGTTGTGTGAAAGAAGCAATTTGAATGGTTAAGAAAAGGTCAATTAAAGCAATAATGCCCTGGATAAGCTGGTGTATTGAGAGGTCAAACATCCTTGCTGACTTAATTTGCAACATTGTAGAATAAACTTTTGAACCTGAGAGTTCAGTTAGGAGGGAGTTGCTATGGTAACAGATAGAAAGGTCCGAGAGGGGGAAGGGTGTTGGTTTGAAAATAGTGAGGGAAGTGTTTTGATTGGTTTGAATGAGCCATATCTGTGTAGAATTAGAGGTTTTCAGTGCCATTAATGGTTGCAGTGCCTGGAGAACATACCTTTTGCTTTGCTAAATAAATATTGGTGTGTGTATCTGACACTGTTCTTAATTTCCCAAAGCATTTGTAAAGGTAAGTAATGATTCATTTAATTTAGATAGAGACTTATTTGCTCTATGGAGAAGATTTGGAAGCAGATAGTGAAGTTTCAGTAGTAAAATTGAATGCTTGTACATAGGACTTGTGCTGTGTTTGTAAAAAGTTATTTAAAAAACGATTTTGGGGTAAAAGAATGCCTTTTATATTTTTGAGAAGCAATTAATAGTGTCTGCCTCTGTCTTTGCTATGCATATTTGCAAGATAGGGGATTTGTATTTTGTGAAACAGTGAGGTTTCAGTAGTGAAATTGAATGCTTATACATAGGTCTTGCGCTGTGTTTCTAAAATGTTATTCAAAAAACGATTTTGGGGGCAAATCAATGGTATTTACATTTGGGTGTTATTTATGATAGCCTTGTGGCGCCAGTGCGTCACTTTTAACATGGGGAAAAAAGTGACGCACCGGTGGCGCAAGGCCTTCATAAATAAGGTCCTGAGTTTCTTTGCTATTGGTTTCTGTCTTGCTTTTTGATCATGCTTGCTATGTATATCTGCAAGATAGGGGATTTGTATTTCGTGAAACAGTGAGGTTTCAATCAATCAATCAATCAATCAATTAATCAATCAATCATCGCATTTATATAGCGCACTACCTACCCAGAGGGTCTCAAGGCGCTGGGGGAGGGGGATCTGCTACTGCTCGAACAACCAGGTCTTGAGTTGCTTCCTGAAGGCGAGGTGGTCCTGGGTCAGGCGGAGGTGGGTGGGGAGGGAGTTCCATGTCTTGGCTGCGAGGTAGGAGAAGGACCGTCCCCCTGTGGTGGCTCTACGGATGCGGGGGACGGTGGCGAGGTCGTGGCTGGTCGATCGAAGCTGGCGTTTGGGAGCGTAGAAGTTGAGGCGGCTGTTGAGGTATCCTGGGCCTTGGCCGTTTAGGGCTTTGTGTGCGTGGGTGAGGAGACGGAAGGTGATTCTCTTGTTGACCGGGAGCCAGTGCAGATCTCTCAGGTGTCCGGAGATGTGGCAGCAAAGGGGGATGTCCAGGATGAGTCGTGCTGAGGCGTTCTGGATCCGCTGGAGTCTCTTCTGGAGTTTGGCGGTGGTTCCGGCGCAGTGGGTGTTGCCGTAGTCCAGACGGCTGGTGACGAGGGCCTGGGTGACTGTCTTCCTGGTCTCGGTGGGGATCCACCGGAAGATCTTACGTAGCATGCGCAGGATGTTGAAGCATGACGCGGAGACGGCGTTGACTTGTCTGGTCATGGAGAGGGAGGAGTCCAGGATGAAGTCCAGGTTGCGTGCGTGGTCTGTTGGTTTGGGAGCGCTGCCTAGGGCGGGGGGCCACCAGGAATCGTCCCCAGCGGCGGGTGAGGATCCCAGGATGAGGACTTCCGTCTTATCTGAGTTCAGTTTCAGGCAGCTGTTCTTCATCCATTCGGCTACCTCTTTCATCCCTTCGGGAAGGTTGGCTCTGGCGGTGGCGGGGTCGTTGGTAAGGGAGAGGATCAGCTGGGTGTCGTCGGCGTAGGAGATGATGTTGAGGTTGTGCTGGCATGCGATGTCTGCGAGGGGGCTCATGTAGATGTTGAAGAGGGTTGGACTGAGCAAGGAGCCTTGAGGGACGCCGCAGATGACTTCGGTGGCTTCAGATCTGAACGGAGGGAGGCGGACTCTCTGTGTCCTTCCGGCGAGGAAGGAGATGATCCACTCCAGTGCCTTCTCCTGGACTCTGACGTTGCTGAGGCGTTGTACTAGGGTACAATGACAGACAGTGTCGAAGGCCGCGGAGAGGTCGAGGAGGATGAGGGCCGCTGTTTCTCCGTTGTCGAGCAGCGCTCGGATGTCATCGGTGACTGCGATCAGGGTGGTCTCGGTGCTGTTGTTGGGCCGGAAGCCAGACTGCGAGGGGTCGAGGGATCCGTTCGTCTCGAGGAAGGCAGCCAGCTGCTTGTTGATGGTCTTCTCGATGACATTTGCAGGAAACGGAAGCAGCGAGATGGGGCGGTAGTTTTTGAGGTCGGTGGGGTCAGCCGATGGCTTCTTGAGAAGAGCGCTGAGTTTGGCGTGCTTCCAGCTCTCCGGGAAGGTAGCAGTGTCGAAGGAGGTGTTGATGATGTCCCGCAGGTGGGGTGCGATGATAGCGTCAGCCTTGCTGAAGACGTGGTGAGGGCAGGGGTCGGTCGGAGATCCGGAGTGGATAGAGTTCATCGTGCGGACAGTGAAGTAGTGAAATTGAATGCTTGTACATAGGTCCTGCGCTGTGTTTCTAAAATGTTATTCAAAAAACGATTTTGGGGGCAAATCAATGTTATTTACATTGTGTCTTATTTATGATTGCCTTGTGGCGCCAGTGTGTCATTTTTAAAATGGGAAAAAAGTGACGCACCGGTGGCGCATGGCCTTCATAAATAAGGCCCTGAGTTTCTTTGCTGTTGGTTTGTGTCTTGCTTTTTGATGATGCTTGTGATGTATATTTGCAAGATAGGGGATTTGTATTTTGTGAAACAGTGAGGTTTCAGTAGTGAAATTGAATGCTTGTACATAGGTCCTGCGCTGTGTTTCTAAAATGTTATTCAAAAAACGATTTTGGGGGCAAATCAATAGTATTTACATTTGGCTGTTGTTTATGATTGCCTTTTGGTGCCGGTGCATCACTTTTAATATGGGACAAAAGTGACGCACCGGTGGCGCAAGGCCTCCATAAATAAGGCACTGACTTTCTTTGCTGTTGGTTTGTGTCTTTCTTTTTGACAATGCGTGCTATGTATATTTGCAAGATAGGGGATTTGTATTTTGTGAAACAGTGAGGTTTCAGTAGTGAAATTGAATGCTTGTACATAGGTCCTGCGCTGTGTTTCTAAAATGTTATTCAAAAAACGATTTTGGGGGCAAATCAATGGTATTTACATTTGGTGTTATTTATGATTGCCTTTTGGCGCCGGTGCGTCACTTTTAATATGGGACAAAAGTGACGTACCTGTGGCGCAAGGCCTCCATAAATAAGGCCCTGAGTTTCTTTGCGGTTGGTTTGTGTCTTGCTTTTTGATAATGCTTGCTATGTATATTTGCAAGATAGGGGATTTGTTTGTGTGAAACAGTGACGTTTCAGTAGTGAAATTGAATGCTTGTACATAGGTCCTGCGCTGTGTCTCTAAAATGTTATTCAAAAACGATTTTGGTGGCAAATCAATGGTATTTATATTTGGGCCTTATTTATGATTGCCTTGTGGCGCCAGTGCTCACTTTTAACATGGGAAAAAAGTGACGCACCGGTGGCGCAAGGCCTTCATAAATAAGGCCCTTAGTTTCTTTGCTATTGGTTTCTGTCTTGCTTTTTGATAATGCTTGCTATGTATATCTGCAAGATAGGGGATTTGTATTTTGTGAAACAGTGAGGTTTCAGTAGTGAAATTGAATGCTTGTACATAGGTCTTGTGCTGTGTTTTTAAAATGTTATTCAAAAAACGCTTTTGGGGGCAAATCAATGGTATTTACATTTGGGTGTTATTTATGATAGCCTTGTGGCGCCAGTGCGTCACTTTTAACATGGGAAAAAAGTGACGCACCAGTGGCGCAAGGCCTTCATAAATAAGGCCCTTAGTTTCTTTGCTATTGGTTTCTGTCTTGCTTTTTGATGATGCTTGCTATGTATATCTGCAAGATAGGGCATTTTTATTTTGTAAAATAGTGAGGTTTCAGTAGTGAAATTGAATGCTTGTACATAGGTCCTGCGCTGTGTTTCAAAAATGTTATTCTAAAAACGATTTTGGGGGCAAATCAATGGTATTTACATTTGGGCCTTATTTATAATTGCCTTGTGGCACCAGTGCGTCACTTTTAACATGGGAAAAAAAGTGACGCACTGGTGGCGCAAGGCCTTCATAAATAAGGCCTGAGTTTCTTTGCTATTGGTTTCTGTATTGCTTTTTGATGATGCTTGCTATGTATATCTGCAAGATAGGGGATTTGTATTTTGTGAAAAAGTGAGGTTTCAGTAGTGAAAGTGAATGCTTGTACATAGGTCCTGCGCTGTGTTTCTAAAATGTTATTCAAAAAACGATTTTGGGGGCAAATCAATGGTATTTACATTTGGGCGTTATTTATGATTGCCTTTTGGCGCCAGTGCGTCACTTTTAACATGGGAAAAAAGTGACGCAACGGTGGCGCAAGGCCTTCATAAATAAGACCCTAAGTTTCTTTGCTATCGGTTTCTGTCTTCCTTTTTGTATATTTGCAAGATAGGGGATTTGTATTTTGTGAAACAGTGAGGTTTCAGTAGTGAGATTGAATGCTTGTACATAGGTCCTGTGCTGTGTTTCTAAAATGTTATTCAAAAAACGATTTTGGGGGCAAAACAATGGTATTTACATTTGGGTGTTATTTATGATTGCCTTGTGGCGCCGGAGCGTCATTTTTAACATTGGAAAAAAGTGATGCACCGGTGGCGCAAGGCCTTCATAAATAAGGCCCTGAGTTTCTTTGCTATAGGATTTCTGTCTTGCTTTTTGATGATGCTTGCTATGTATATTTGCAAGATAGGGGATTTGTATTTTGTGAATCAGTGAGGTTTCAGTAGTGAAAGTGAATGTTTGTACATAGGTCCTGTGCTGTGTTTCTAAAATATTATTCAAAAAATGATTTTAGGGGCAAATCAATGGTATTTACATTTGGGCCTTATTTATGATTGCCTTGTGGTATAAACTTAGATATGTTGCAAATTATTGTTTATATCGTTTGCTTATTGTGACTGCTTTGTTGTTTGCTAATAGTGGTCCATAATGTGTTATTTTTTTCTTTACCACAGATTGTATTCAACATTTTAAAAGTTAGCAAAAATGCCGTCAAGGGAAAGGAGAAGAAAAAATACCATGCGGAAAATTACAAAATTAGCAACGAAAGTAAAGGAATCCTCTACAACAAGTACTTCAAAAAACACCCAAGAAGGTCCTGGTAAGATAACTAAATCTTTTTTTTGCAACATATGTAAAACAAAAAAAATGTTAACGGTAATGTGAAGATCCAGAAGGAGAGAAAAAATTTGAAAAGGAAGGAGAGGCCCTCAAACAATGTCACTATTGGAGCAGGAGAGAAGAATATGGATAGCAATAGAAGGTTAAATCAATTTAGGGACATTTGTAGACAAATGTTTCGCAATAGGGTAGTTTTAAATTTGCTAAAAAATGAAAACAAAGGTAAACAGAGAGCTGATTTTTACAAGAAAAAGAAAAGTGTAGAGAAGATTGTTAATCAGGCTTTTGAAGTTAAGAAAAAATTATTTATTTTAGTAATCAATAGAATTAGGATACTTAATAAGGCAATTGATGTTTTCAAATCGAACAGTAGATGGAAAAGAATAATTAATCAGACTCATTTATGTGAAGTATTTTGTGGAGAATGGATGCAAAGTTCAAGTTCTGAGCCATTTTTTAATGAGGAGAGTTACTTTCAGGAAAATGATTTGGTGCATGCAGTTGACACCAGTGGTCGAGCATATGGGGTGAAAGATGGTTGTGTGATGGAAAAGAGTAACTTGTGTCTAGAGATGCAGAAGAGGTGTTAGCAGATGAAGTTTTAGGGAAACGTACTAAGGGTCCAGTGTACACATGGAAGTGCAGTAGTATTTGTAGTGTTTGACAGGATTCAATTGATTTGCTTCGAAAATTCCTACGTACATATAGTAAGAAAAGTCTAAAACAAAAAATGAAGATCTTACAAGACTTAGATCCTTGCAGAGGGAGAGAAAGCACACGTTTGCATGGGCATTCACTGGCTTGTCTTTCTAGAAAAGTATGTCAGAGTGTTTTTCATCATTTTAGGATGTTAGCAGTGCATCATGATAAGGTGAGGAAATTAGTGAGAAGGTTGTATTATGCAAAAAGTCCAGCACTTAAGCTTAAACAGTTAAACAGTGCTCTTTTGTATGGATCTGAAGTAGATGTGAAGACTATTTGTGAAGAAATTGAGTTTTGTTATTTTGGGAACAAAGAGGACAGTGTAGAAATGGATATAGTAATGGATGGTAATGTGGAAGACAATGTACAGATTTCAAGTACAGAAAAGTTTGACGAGGAAATTACCAAGTTTAAGGTGAAATCAAGTGAAAGGCCTAATTTAACTTGTGTGTGTTGTCGACGGTCTCATTATACGATTCAGACTAGGTTAGTTGATTTATATGCAAAATGTGAATTGGAAAATAATAGTGAATGGAAGGATTTTGTAAGTTATTTGTTGATTGAGAATTGTTTTGATTTGAGTTTTGATCAGCGTATTTGTAATTATTGTTTCACAAAATTAAATGAAAATAGAATGCCTGCTAGAGCTGCTCATAATAATCTTCAGTTGATAGATATTCCTTTTGAATTGATGGATTTAAATACTTATGAATCAATTTTGATTCAATGTGTCTATCCTTTTCAAGCTATTGTTCACATGGAGCCTAAGACAGGGAAATTACCTCCTACAGATTTACAAAGAGGATGAAAGGGAAGAGTTGTTTATTTGCCTCTAGATATCAAGAAAAATATTGATACAATTGGTGTAGAAAGAGTAGAAGAGGATCCTCTGGTTATTCTAGTTAATGGGGTTCCGACAAAGAGTAAGTAAATCTGGCAAGATTTAGTGGATGTTAGGAAAGTCAAAAAGGCAACGTTGTATTTGATAAAAAAAAACAGGGAGTACTATAAAGATGTAAGTGTTGGAGCAAAGGAAAAAGCTACAGAAGAAGACAGTGATTGTTCAGTTGGCCAAATTGAAAAAGTTGATGTGTCTAGAAGTGAAGAAATATATGAACATTATACTGTTCATCCTTTGCATTCCAAAGAAGTAATAGGGAATGCAATTGACTTGTTTCAAATGAAAGCAGCAAAAGGAAGTCCTATTAGTGTATGGGAAGAAAGTTTGGAAGCTCGTTGCTTTCCAAAGTTATTTCCAACAGGTCGAGGTGGACGATATGACGATCGACCAGTTCAAATTCCTGCAGTTGAATACCGGACTATAAGATTATATGCTGATGATCCAAGGTTTCGTCAATGCATTCCATATTTGTTTCATCTACTGTATGAAAGTGATTTGTCTGGGCTTTCTTATGCATATATTGAAAAGTGGAGCTCATCTGCAAAAGGTTTCGGCGAGGGACTTTATGGAGAAAGTCAATCTGCAAGACAGTATTCTGGAATCTCAGCTAATCAATCTCATGGCATGTCAGCGTGGAACAAACGAGTATTGGTTACGTCGTCATGGGGAATTGAAATGTATGCTAAGAAACTTAGGAACTCCTACATGGTTCCTCACTCTTAGCTGTGCTGAGTATGCATGGGACGACATACCTCAATTTCTACGAGAGGCAAATGGAAACATACAAAATATAGAATTGAAAAAACCTGGAGAACTGTGTTCTTTGGATCCAGTGAATGTATGCAGATATTTCAATCATAGATTTGAAGCTATGATGTCTTTTATTACCAACAAAAAAATCCTCTCCTTGGAGAGATTTTGGATTTCTTTTGGAGGAAGGAGTATCAAGCGAGAGGTGCTCCTCATATACATATGTTGTTATGGATTAAAGATGCACCCAAATTTGGATCAGATTCGGATGAAACAGTGATGAGTTTCATTAAAGAGTATTCAACATGTGCTGTTCCGAAAACTACTGAAGAAAACAGTTTAAGGCAACAAGTTTTACGTTTTCAATCTCATCGTTGTGGAAAGTACTGTCGTCGAAAATTCAAAAACAAGGAAAAGTACTACACGAAGTGTCGTTTTGCATTTCCACGACCAGTGATTTCCAAGAGAAGAGTAAATAATTTGATGTCATCTCTACGACATACTGTGACAAAGGAAATCACACTAAAATACATATAATTTAAAAAGAAACGAAGAGTCCAAGTACATCAACGACTACAACCCAGTGATTTTGTCCATGTGGAATGCTAACATGGATATTCAGTTCTTTGCTGACAACTCTATTGCTGTGGCTCAATATGTGACATCTTACATCACACAAAAAAAAGACAGAACTGAAGGAAATGTGGGTGGACATTTCACATGAGTCTAAGCAAGAAATTATACAGTTTCAGTCTGAAGATGTTGTCGCATCGAGAAATTAGAGCATATGAATGTTCTGATCGGTTATCATCAGCAAGTCTCTATGCCAAATCAAGAACAATAATTTGGGTGAGTCTAGGTCTTGCTGCAACATGAAACCGAGTTTTGAAATCTGTACAAGAAATTGAATATTTGGCGGAGAAAGAACCAAACAGCACAGATACTTTTGAAGACAAATATGTTGGATACATACTATCCAAATAGAAGTACTCACCTCGAGAACACTTGTTTGTATGAAGTTCTGCAAAACTACAGTTATAAGAGGAACATCACAGAAGATATCAATAATGGAAAATATGCTGTCATTGGGTGTGAAGGATGTCTAGTGAAGCAGAGAAAAGGCCATTTGATTAATCATTGAAAATTGAGTTGCGAAGCTCCAGACAAAAGAGAATTTTACTATTTAGCTCTTTTGCAACTCTTTAAGCCATGGCGTACAGAAGAGGAACTACTTGGAGAATTTCTCTGTTATGAAGACTCTTTTAATGCAACTAAGGATACCATAAAATGTCCTGTTTTTCCAAATTATCTGCAAATGTTGAACGAAGAAATAGAGCAAGAAACCCCAATTGCTGAAGAGATTGCTAGAGACAGTTCTCAAGACAGTCAGAGTTCTACTTCATTGAGTCAGGATCCACTAGGAGGACCAATTATCCAAAATGAAGCTGAAACTGCCATGGATGAGGTGGAAAGAGCTATGGAACAAGCTCAAGAGGATGGAGTTAACTTAGTAGATTTGGTAAAGCAACTAAACGTTGAGCAGAAAAAGAAATATGACGAAGTTACAGAACAGATTGAACATGGATTCATACATGAGAAAAAAGTGTGCTCATGTACATCATTTAAGCCTGTTCGACTGTACGTAAGTGGAGAAGCGGGAACAGGAAAAAGTTTTCTGATTAAAGCCATTGCAACTTATTTGCAGAAAAGGACTGAATCACCGCTGTCTTGTGTTGTAACCGCTCCAACTGGACTGGCAGCACATAACATTAAAGGGATTACTCTACATTGTTTACTGATGCTGCCAGTTGAGCATGATAATAAATTGCATTACAACAAGCTATCTGGAGATGCGTGTTCTGAAGTTTCCAGAGTCTTGAAGAAAATGAATCTTCTTATCATTGATGAAGTAAGCATGGTCTCAAATCTAATGCTTGCTTTTGGGCATTTGAGAATGCAAGACATTCTTAGAACAGAGTATGATGTGTTATTTGGAGGAAAACAAATTATTGTTTTTGGAGATCTACTGCAGTTGGCTCCAGTAAAAGGACAACCAGTGTTTAAAATGCTTACGCATGAAGATACCAGGAAGTCCCTTGGAAACATTGGAAACTTTAATATATGGTTAAATTTTAAATATGCTGCACTGCTTCAAAATATGCAGCAGGCAAAAGGATGTAGATTATAAAAATATTCTACAAGATGTAAGAATCGGAAAAGTAAGTGAGCTAGGGAAAGAAGCTTTACATGCTCGATTAATTTCAAATTTGTATCCAAATGAAAACATTCTTCCAGAGAATATTTTAAAAAAAATGACTGAGAAGAAATCTGGGATATGTTTGATGCCAACTCTGCAAGAATGTTCCATCTTCAACAACAAAATGTTAAAGTTAGAAAATGAAGAGATTGTAAAACTGCAAGCAATAGATAAAATAGAGCATATGGGTGCAACAATTGTTTTGTCAGAAAATTTGAAAACAAAATTTGATTCATTAGAGAAAGGTATTTCTAAAACAGCTGGTTTTGAAAAAACTCAAATGTGTGTTTAAATTGTCCTATCATTTTGAGAAGGAATTTAAATGTTGAAAGAGGTCTGGTAAATGGAGCAATGGGTTATGTTGTTGATTTTGTGAATTATAGAAATAGAGATGGAATTGAATTTTTAAAAATAAAATTTGATGGTATTGAGCAAGTACAACAAATCAGTTGTTGTTCTGCTAGATTTTTGCTCGTAAAAGACGTATATGTTCGCCGAAAACAGTTTCCTGTTTGTTTGGCATATGCGGTGACAATTCATAAATCTCAAGGTTTAAGTGTAGATAGTGCTTTGGTGAACATTGGAAGATCTGTGCTTAAAGAGGGTATGGCATATGTGGCATTATCACGAGTCAGAACTTTATCAGGATTGTACTTGATTGAGTGTGATGAGACAAAGATTTGTGCAGATCTAGATTGTGTTAAAGAATACAATAGGTTAAGAAGAGAGTATGCTCCACATTTGCCTCAATATCCTCTGTTTGAAAAACGTGTGGTAGGCCAAAAAAGAATAAATGAGAATAATTGCAGTGAGGTAGTAGCAAAAAGACAAAAAGTAGATGAAACTGTAATTCAAAACAGAAAGAAAAAGGATTCTGATGAAAATGTTGTTGGATTTCAGTTTGAAATCAGTTCTGGTGTCAACTGCTATGCTAATGTAGTGGTTAATGTTGTTTTTTTCTTCAAACTTTACAAGAACAGATTGTTGAAAATTGGGATCAAAGATTGTGTGGTTTATTGAATTCTGTGTTTGAGAAATGTAGCAGTGATAGAGCAAAAATAGAAAGTGTAACAGAAATTCGAAATATTTTAGATATGTGTTCTGGTCAAGATAAATTTTCACAGAACATTCAGCAGGATTTTCAGGAATTTGTAATGTATATGTTTGGTGTTTTGGAAGATGAAGGTGTAGATAATCTTAGCCTTTCTTATCAATGGCAGCATGACTGCCAGAACTGTAGTTCATCAAGTACTACTAGAATAGACATTGAAAGATTTATATATTTGACTTTACCAGACTGTAAATCAGTGTCATTTAAAAATCTAGTTAAAGCAGCAGATCATAATATGGTGTGTACCCAATGTAAGTGTCCAATGCTATCCACAATATTTATGCAAAGTTATGGTCAGTATATCATTTTAGTTTTCCAACGAAGTAGACCTGATGGAACTAAATTGACAACTTCTATCAAAAATGTTGTGGCTTCTCAGTTATCAATTTCAGGAAGAACCTTTACAACTGTAGCTATTATTTATCATGACGGTTCTTCCACAACATCAGGACATTATACATGCTACTTAAAATGTCAAAAAGGTTGGAGTTACTGCAATGATTCTCATTTGACTTATAAACAACTTTTGCCTTATGACTTTAAAAATTCTTACCTAGTGTTTTTAAAACCAAAGTTTTAGTAAAGGTAATTGGCCTTTGAAGACAGGAGTAGTTCATAAAAGTTAGTTAGTTAGTTAGTCTAATGTTTAAAATTATTTATCTGATATAGGTACTGTAAGTGGATCTCATAGTAAAAAATACTCATATATCTGACACAATTTGGCCGTAAGGAGAGTGTAAGGTATGATGTTCTTAGATCTTTTTTCATAGGAAGTCGATGAAATGGAAGTTATAGAGAACAGTAGACTTTTTTCCACCAAAAGGACCTTCACTATCTTCTATTTGGCCTCAAGGGAAAGTAAGTGAATCAAAGATTACTGTACATATATGATTTGTAAGTTTTTATGTTTTTTTTAAGCACAATCTTTTAGATTGTGTTTTTTTTCCCGCTGTTATATGATGAAGAGTTTGAACTCACTAATTTAAGTGAAATTCAATATATTCTGAGAACAGCAAAAATAAACAATGTAACATATTATATAAGTCATTCTATAGTTTGCATTGTGTAATTTATATTGTATTCCCATTGTCTCACACTCATTTTCCTTTTTCCACCCTTATTTAGCTCTCTTTACTCACCTACACTGCCTTTTTTTTACTTTGTTTCATCGCTGTTCCTTTACTCCACTTCTTTCACTACTCCTTAATCCAATTTCAACTGTCTGCATTTCCTCTCTCCCTTCCACCACTTTTCAGCTTTCTCAAATTCTCTCAGTACCATTGCTTTAGTTCTCTTCCCCTCTCTTTCCTTCTTTTGCTCCTTTACTCTTTTTCCTTTCTCACTCATTGTACTGCAATTCACTCAGTCCTTCCCTTTGTCTTTCTGTGTACTTACTTTCTCACTCCTTTTTCCTCTATTGTTCCATATTAACCTCATTCCTTTCATCCCTTCACTCTGTGACTCCCCTTCACTCACTCTCAGTATCTTCCATTCCTTTTTCCAATTAATGGTTCCTTTTCACTTATTTTCCTTTTACTTTCTTCTCTTTCCTGATTTCGTTTTGGTATCTCACATTCTTTTAATATCTTACTTATCTTCTGTAATTTGTTCTCTTTCTATTTCTTTTTCCCTCTTTTTTGTCTTTCTACATTACTTTATTTCTGTTTTTGTATCCTTCACTATTGCTTTATTTCTTAGTACACTTTTTTTTGATTTTTTACCTCTTGACCTGTTTCTTCTATTTTAAAATATATATTTTACTAATTATAACTTGTTTTTTCTTTTGTCTTTTACAGATACAAAGTGTAGTTTAAAGATGCAAGTAAGTTTTCATTAATTATATGGTATGTGTGACTACAAAATGTAGTTTGTCATCACCCTTTGCTTTAACCTCACTACTTTTCTCTCACCCTAGCTCACCCCTGTTTTGTTACTCTGCTTCCCTCACTTATTCTTATCCTCCATATTTACTTCTCTTTTCCTTACTTTCCTACCACATTCAACTTCTTTCAGTGCCCCTGCTCACCCACACTCCCTCTCTTTCCTTTTTTTCTGCTTCACTTAGTCCCTTTCTGACACTCCTTCCTTTACTCTCTCTGTTCTTTCTTTCTATCACTCCCCATGTCTTACCCTTATTCACTTTTATCCACCCTCTTTCACTCCTCTTTATTTACACTCACTGCTAATTTCTTTACCTCCGTCACCACTGTTCCTTTTCTCTGGTTCCGTCACTACCTGTCATTCCCCATCCTTTACTCTCCTTCCTTTTACTCTCATCACCCATTCACATTGTCCCAGAACATCTGCTTTAGTTTTCTTCCTCTTTCTTCTCTTCTTTTGCTCCCTTATTCATTTTCCTTTTCTCAGTTACTTCCTCTTATACCTTTTCTCTGTTTTACTATCTATTACACAGACCCTTTGTGTTTCTCCCTCTGGCTCTCTTTCTCTTTACACCACTCTCTTTGTCCCCATTCCTCATGCTCACTCCTTCATTATTATTTTTTTTCATTTTTTTGTTGGTGCGCTGACGGGACGCGCCCCGGTACACACACCGGGGCGCTCACCGGTACGCGCACCGGGAGCGCTCCAGAGTAAAATATAAAAAAAAAAGAATATACTTTTAAAAAATATATATTATATTAATATACAATATAGGATTCATTTTTAGAAAAACATACCTTTCTAAGCTATAGATATTTGCGAATAAATAACCTGAGAAATTCAGAAAAACACATAGGTATGAGGCCCTATAAAAAGTTAGAAATTAGCAGTTAAAAAATCTATGAAATTTCCGAAAAAACCATAGGTTTCACACCAGTTATAGTTAGGAATTAGCATTTAAAAAACCTATTAAATTCACTGAAAAAACCATAGGTTTTACACCAGTTATAGTTAGGAATTAGCATTTAAAAAACCCATTAAATTCCCTGAAAAAACCATAGGTTTCACACCAGTTATAGTTACCTGGAAATTTTACTGACATAAAACCATTGAAATTCCCACGTTATAGTTAGTTGAACTCACTATAACTTGCGCGTGTAATGCACTGCTGATGACATCACATATTACATCACTCATGACATGGTCAGTGACATCACTCATGACATCACTGATGACACCATCCTTGTGACAGAGTGACTGACCTTTTTTCACTGTAAAGTAACCCTTGAAACACATATTCAAAAATAGAAACTAACATTTACAAAAAAGTAGAGATACCTATACCAGTAACAACAACCAATTCAGTAATTCCACCATTTATATACACATCCACTCATTCACCAACAGTTCTATACAGTCAATCATACATATACTCACTTATCATATGTAGTGAGACACCTTTACATCTGTTAACACACCGACAGTCTTCCAAAAGTTGCTCACACACATACTCACACATGCAAATAAACTATTGAACATCCATTTTGTTTGCATATACAGCTATACACACACTACCACCTTACTTCTAAGGAAACTTACACATACTTACTCTCTTAAACAATCACTTATAGAAACACATACTTATTAAAACAAGAACTCTTTCAATCTCTCACTCGCAGATATACTCACTTATATACATCAATACTCACATATACTAGATTAAAACATGTGTAGTTACTGATAAAGACACTAGTGAGACAGTCATTCACTTACTAATACATACATATACACACTCATTCACCCATACAGTCCGGCACATATGCTGTCTTCAAAACACATACAAACAGTGAGTCAGTCAGTGATGCATCTATATGCTAAGTAACACCCCCACCAAATCAAACAGACAATTATAAAGATACAAAAAAAACCATCTAATAACCCATACACACACACATGTAGCTACTCACCAACCCATGCAGCCACTTATACACAAAGTGAAACACTAATACATATATTTAAATATTTGAACATTACTCGCTAATATATGTATTCACTAAGATACACTTAATAAGTCAGTTATTCAATCAATTTTTTTTTAAAACATCCATTTAGACACTTATTTAAACATTTATTCTTCCATCCACCTTTACATATACATATTTAAAACATATTTATTTTTCAGAAAGACACACATTCACTGGATGGTGTCATCAGTGATGTCATGAGTGATGTCACTGACCATGTCATGAGTGATGTAATATGTGATGTCTTCAGCAATGCATTACACGCGCAAGTTATAGTGAGTCCAACTAACTATATCGTGGGAATTTCAATGGTTTTATGTCAGTAAAATTATAAGGTAACTATAACTGGTGTGAAACCTATGGTTTTTTCAGTTAATATATATATATATTCACTGAAAAAACCATAGGTTTCACACCAGTTATAGTTAGGAATTAGCATTTAAAAAACCTATCAAATTCTTCAGTGATGTCACTGACCATGTCATGAATGATGTAATATGTGACAACATCAGCAGTGGATTGCGGGCGCGCGAGTTATAGTGAGTACTACTAACTATAACAGGGGAATTTCAATGGTTTTGTATGAGTAAAATGTCCAGCTAACTATAACTAGTGTGAAACCTATGGTTTTTCCAATGAATTTCAAAGGTTTTTTAAATGCTAATTCCTAACTATAACGAGTGTTAAACCTATGGGGCTTATTTACAAGCCCCTTGCGCCTCCAGAACGTCACTTTTTGTGACGTTCCGGTGGCGCAGAAGACTGAGTGATATTTATCATGCAGGACTAAGTCATGTTTTGTGGCGTAATCCTGCCTGATACATATCAGTCCGTTTAAAGGGGCGTGCAATGGGTGTTGCTGCCTAATATATATATATATATATATATATATTTCCAGTAGGTATATATAGTTAGGATTTTTTTCCTATGGGACGTTTGAAAATTCTATGTCTAATAACGTTGGCGTTTGTGGACGGAATCGGCTGAAATTTTCAGGAAAATGGCACATTTTGTCTCTGAGCAGCCCCTTAAAATTTGGGGGGGTTTCGTTAAGGGGGGGGCAGAGAAAAAACGGGGGTCCCAAAACGCGTTTTTCCCATGTTAACTTCCATAGGGCGTTTGGCCTCACTTTTAGCTCGAACGGCAGAATGGATTTGCACGAAACTTGGCAAAATTGTAGGGACTGTTAGCCCGATGTGCCTTTGCTGGGTCTCAATATATGTGCTCCAGTGGATTTTGAGAAATTAACGTTTTAAAAAATGTATATATCTGTGACAGCGTCCCAGATAGCGCTCCAGATCGCGTACTTTTCGCGTCACAGAGCTTTGCGAAGCGATGCTGATTGGCTCTCCGGTGTCTGTCAGCATTCTAAACAGTCCGGTGCGGCCGCCATCTTGTCTCTCGGTAGGATCGAGAGACAAGAAGAGGTGAAAAACGAAGGGGGAATTTAATGAAAGGGGGCAAGGTAGACCCCTCTTGACCCCCTAGGAATGATGTTGGGGTTATTAAAGGGTCCCGTGGGGAAAATAAAAAAAATTTGATTTTTCACGGTAGAAGCGCTTCCCGGATCGCGAACCGGGCCGCAAACTGGTAGCGAAACGGGAATTCGCCATTTTGTGTTTCGATTTAATTAAATTACAGGGTATAAGGGGGTACGGGAGACGTATCCTGACCCCTTATGTTTTCTGAGGGTGGCTGAGGAGGCTCATATATGTTGATACTTGTCTTCCAGCGGCTGCGCGTGAGCGTTTTTTTTTTTTTGCTGCGTGACGCCTGTTAACGTTCGATTCGATGGAAATCAGGAAGTGTTGACCGCCATTTTGTCACTGCGATTAAATATTTTGTTAAAAATAATTGTTATAAATTAATCCTTATTGATAAACATTGTCTGCGCCATCTTGCCTTTTTTCCAATGCCACAATTTTGTCGTGCACGGCAGCCATTTTAGATGCCTTGACCAGACCGACTCTCTGCACGCCGTCGATTCTCAGCACGGCTCCCCACCCTCGCAAGCATCTCCCCCACGCACTGGTCACCCCCGCTCTCTCTCTCATGCATGGGCCATAAACCTCCCCCCATCTGTGCTGCTCTTCCCTGAGAATCACACACCGTGCCCGCCCGACACCTTCCTTTCACCCTATTCACTACCGCACCCTCTGACACTCGATTCCTGCAAGCAAAAACCCGATTCCTCGGGGGTTTCAGCTGACAGGGCTTGGTATTGTGTAACATGCTAATTCTTCCAGGAAACGTCAGAGGGCCTATGCAGGGGCTCTAGAAGGGGTGATAAACCATTTAAGCCTCATTAACAAGCGCATGGTCTTTTAAAGATCTTTGAAGTACTCGGGGCGGTGGTGTGTGTGCCCTTTTTCAGGAGCGGCCGCGGGCGGGGGGGGGGGCACTGCCAGCAACTGCCAGGCCAGGCAGTGTTCAACACTTGCATCACCCTTTCTCTGCCTGCTATTGCGCTCCATGCTTCGGAAAGGTAAGAAAAAGAACGTGCATTTGAGTTTGAAATGTCCGATCCTGCAGCAGCACACTTCCAAAGCCCACACATGACAATAACCCGATTCAAGGCCCCATTCTCCCGATTTTTAAAAAAAAAATCTCCCACTTTGCTCTTCTGAAATGTTGGCATGTATGAGAATCACCCCTCTTCAAAGGAGTTACAGTAGATGAAGGCCCCCACCCCATGAGATCCGTCACACCATACGGGTTCCTACTATCTGATAACCATCCTGTATTGTGCTTGGGGAGGGGATTCTCACTGTGAGGGTGTGTGGGACCGAGCCTGAAGCGGAAGATTCCAGGGATGCCTCTTTGTACATCAAAGTTTTTACAATTATGTGTCACATTAATAATATATAGCACTTCAACAAAGTAGTAAGATTATAAAACTTTAATAACTTATAAATATATACAACGCAACAAAAACAGTAAACACATTTAAACATTTTTTTGCAAAAAGAAGCAACAATGGTCAGTAGCTGTGTTTTGTGCAAATAGTCCCAAGGCAGCACAACGAGCTGAGTTCTGGACGGCACCCAGGTGATGTCACCTGGGTGCCGCACTGGTTTTTGGTATCCTACAATGCAGCTCTGAAAAATGGCGTGGGGCGTCCCTGGGGAGGCCTTGTCAGTAGCGGTCTGTTGTGCGAATAGTTCCAAGGCAGCAGAACGCGCTTAGATGTGGATGGCACCGAGGTGAGGTCGAGTAAACTGCAGCACTGGTTTTGGTATCCTATAATGCTGCTCCGAAAAACGGCGTGGGGCGCCCCGGGGGAGGGGGGGGGGAGGCGGCGTGAACGGGCCTTCCCAGGTGGCGGCTCGTGTGCTGTAGTGGGGCCCTCTTTACCGTTTCAGTTGCCATTCCACCCGCTTTTGGTACACTGTGCCAAAATCCGCCATTCAGCTGAGTTGCGCCTACTCTTGCTGTTCAGCGATAGGCGGCTGCCACAGGACTCTCAAAATGGCAGCAGGCTCTTTCCTTTTTGGGCCTGGTCCACTAAAATGGCCCTGGGACACCTTGGAACTCGGACGCTTGTCTGCTAGGTCTTGGACCCCATTCTTGAAAGCGTCCCCTCAGCCGTGAAGATTCTACAAAAGTCTTGGGGGCCCTCGACTCCTGCAGGCTTCTGGTGGGGAGCGGCTGCCATGATTGCTCGCGGAATGACCACGACGGAGCCACGAGATGGTGGTGCTTTCATGCCGACGCAAGCTTCAGTCTGAAACATCCAGAAACAAGGTGGGGCTTTCATCGTTTTGGAAAAAAAAAACAATGAAAAGTGTTATTTTTAGGTCATATGACCAAGCCTTCCATCATTAGGAAACCAAAAGTAAAATGAACCAATGAAAAGTTTTATAAACAAGTCACATGACCTGTTATACGGCATAGGACTATAAAAAACATAGTAAATCCGTTGGCACGTGAGGCGGCGTCAGTAGCGGACCGATGTGCGAATAGGCCGAAGGCAGCACAACGCGCCGAGATCCGGATGGCACCGAGGTGGTGTCCAGCAAGTTGCTGCACTGGTATGGCTATCCTACAATGCTGCGCCGAAAGTCGGCGTGGGGCGCCCCGTTGGTCTGTGAGGTCGCGTCAGTCAGTTAGGGCTGTTTGAGGATCTGACTGCATTGGAAAGCAATGTGATGCTGTGCGTCGCCCCCAAGATGGAGGCTCCTCGGCTGCAGTGGGGCTCCCCTTGGTGTTTCACTCGCTATCCAGTTGAGTTGCGTTCGCACTTGCAGCTACAGTAGGCCGAAGGCAGCACAACGCGCCGAGATCTGGATGGCATCGAGGTGGTGTTTAGCAAGTTGCCGCACTGGTGTGGCCATCCTACAATGCTGCGCCGAAAGTCGGCGTGGGGTGCCCCGTTGGCCTGTGAGGTGGTGTCGGTAGCGGACCGATGTGTGAATAGGCCGGAACCAGCACAAGGCGCCAAGATCCGGATGGCACCGAGGTGGTGTCATAGTTGAGAGTTCTGAGCAGTGCTTGTAACACTGTCTGAAGCTTATTTGCACCTGCTGCAGCTTCACTATCGCCCTGGTGTGGCCAAAGATCGCCCATGACATAAGCGGCCGGCTCCCGGGGTCTGGCGGAACTTATTTCCTTTTCCTTTCTGCATCTTATCCCACAATCCGTTTGACCTGAAGACACGACCAGGTCCCTGAATGTGTGCAGGGGGACGTTATTGATTGAATCAAAATGGCGGCTTCACACAAAGCTGAGTCAAGCGTTGCTGTTGATGCTATACAGACAAAAATTTGGTTTTCAGTTTGTACATTCTTCAGGATTTTTTTTTCCATCCAAGGCTGGTTGAGAGTTTGTAGAACAATGGCTTCAGATTTTCAACATACTACTCTTCAACATTCTTCCTAAATGTAACAATGTGAGACTCACTAGGAGAACGGCTGTTTATCTTTCCTTTCAAAATGCTGCCAACAATATTTTCTGAATGGAAGACACCATCTTGTAGCATAAAGGGCCGAAAGGGGTTCTGGTCTGGCCGATGGTTGGTGGAGACATTTTGACTATATCCTGGACCTGCCCGGCCTCGCCCAAAATGGCGCTGGTATAAAAGGGACTCGTAACTCCTTGTTGTGTACTGGTTGAACAACCTTGATATCACGAGATATGAATGCAGTTTTGATGCACATGGCGGGCGGGGACGAGAATTGATTGAATATTTCGACATCCCTATTGATATTAAGTTCTGATGTGTTATTGATTACTGTACTATTGAAAGTTCGAATTAACGTCACCCATGGTACTTGCCCGCAAATGTATATCTAGATAATTTTATTGAAAGTGGCCCTGTCGTATTTTAATTACAAAATGTACGTCCACCGATTCCGCAACTGTTAGACACCTTAGTTCTTGCAACCTAATGGCCCGCTCGTTACGTTCCTCTACAATGTAAATGTCTTCTCATCATATACGATTTCAGTTTGCTCCGTGGCTGGCCCACGTGGTTATAGGTCCGTATTTGTATACTGACATTTTCACAATAAAGGTTTTTAAAACAAAACATGGTAGTAGTATTTACATTGGTAAAGTTTTTAATTTTAGTTGCTGTTTTCGAATCAGTAAAAGGCAAGTGAAATAAAGCAGTCCAATTACATGACGGATAAAAGGTATAATACGCAGGAACACAGTAAAGATAAATGGTCAAGGGCAGTTGTGTTTTCCACTCCTGCAACATAAAGTGATTGATAAGAATCTGATAATCAGGCGTATCGGCGACTAAGACAGCAGGCCGAGCCTCTTTTACTCAACGGCTCCGTCATGGGACGAAGAAACGCCCTTTTTCTCGAAAAAGGAATATATTTTGCTTGCAGGACCGTTGTAAATTTTCCGGGAAAGTACATTAGCCTAGAACATTAGGTTATATTAGAGTCTGAAGAGGTTGATCGTATTATCACATGATTGATGTCATCAGTGATGTTGTCAGTGATGTCATTTGAGTTGTCATCAGTGATGTCATTTGAGTTGTCATCAGTGATGTCATCAGTGATGTCACTGACCATGTCATGAATGATGTAATATGTGACATCATCAGCAGTGGATTGCGGGTGCGTGATATATAGTTAGCACATCTAACTATATATGCGAATTTCAATGGTTTTATGCGAGTAAAATAAGGTTTTGTAAATGCAAATCCCTAACTATATATGGCCTAAAACCTATGGTTTTTTCTGTGAATATATATATATATATATATATATATATATGCCAAAATTCATTTGCCCTATTGCTGGTGCTCGTGGCATGAAAAGACCCCTTCAAAGAATCCTCTGAGTGGTTTACACTTCTTGCTGCTGTTGGAGAAGATTTACTTCCATATTTCAGCACGACTGCCAGTAACGCGCTTTTGGAAACCCCTGCACCCTCGAAGGTCCCGGTCAAAGCTGGCTTCTGCTTTGCAGTTCGTGACTTTTCCCAGGGTACTGAGCTGACTGAATTCCACCCTCGGACACCTCAAGACTACCGGCAGTGTTGGAGACATTGTGCCCCACATTAGGAGAACTGGAGCCCCAGTTCAACCCCTGCTAAATGGACTGTTGTGTATGGGGGTTGGTGCAGTATGGGGACCTGAGGAGGGGGTCGCCACGCAGAAGTCAGGTTGAAGTTTTTTTTTTTTTTTTTTAATTTTTTTTTTTATTGAGAGTTCAAATATAGCAATACAATACAATTGAAATCCAATTAATATAGTACGAGGAAGGAAAATACTGGAAAGCATTCATACAAATTGTTGTTTTAACATTTAAGTTATAAAGTGCAAAGTTGTGTAAGAGCAGACAGTTAGTAAACTCGTTCGAATAACCAGAAGATTTTGTTTAGAATTGAAAAAGTACATAGCATACATATACAATAAACGTTTTCACATTTAGTATTCCAAAGCTAAGTTCTAAAGTGCAGCGTGCGGAGGTAGAACCGTCGTGATAGACTAATAAATAATTTCAATAAAGCATAAATTCGGATAAGTAATAACAAGAGAAATCTAAACTTCGAACACACTCCAATATTTATCATATTTTTTGAGAGCCCCTGATCTAAGGGCATATTTTTTCTCCCTTCCCTGGATTCGCTGTAATTTTGCCTTCCATGCCTGGAAGGATGGGACAGAATCTGTTCTCCAGGACTGTAATATAAGGGATTTAGCTATTAGAGAAGCTATGAAAAGGGGCTCATCATATTGGGTGTGGACAGGAGAGCAGCCTAGGAGGGGAATTAGGTCGTTAAGTATAATATTTGTTTTAAGGACGATTGAAAGATATTTTTCTATTTCCTTCCATAAAACCTGGATTTTTGGACACTCCCAGATAATGTGTTTCCAAGTGCCTTTTTCTTCACATCGAAAGCATTTATCGGCTACTAGGGGGAAGATATTATGTAAAAAGGACGGGGTTCTATATAATAACCATTTATTGTAGAATTGCATACGTTTAAAGTTTGCTCCTCGAAAGATGGCTTTATTGAATTTGTTTATTTTGTCCCATACCTGTTGATTAATTATAATATCTTCCCTTTTTTTCCATCGTTCAATTATCTTGTTGTAAAAGTTCTGGTCCTTACTTTCTGTTAATATTTTAATCCAGATACTCATTTTCTTTTGTGTTTTGTTATTAAGGGAAATGGAAATATTCTCTTTGTTGGATAAATTTCCTATATTGAGTTCCCTGAGTTTTGGATTTATGGTAATAAATGACCAGTTCAGAATTGTGTGCGAATGAATTAACTGGCCGTAAATTTCATCCCAGGATTTCCACCTATTTCCCAGTAGGAAGTCTTCAATTTTTTCAAAACCATTTTGCTTCCAAAGAGTTATTATATTTTTATCCATATGTCCTGCTTCTCCCAGGCTAAAATTCATTAAATTCGTCTTATTACTCACATTGGGTAGATCATAAAATTTAAAAAACTGAGTTTTGACCTTAAAAATCCACTGCAAAGTTTTATATCGTACTTTATTTGGGTCTTTCGTGGTTCTGACCGGATCATAGATTTTCAATTCCAACAACATCCTTTTCATAAAAAAATTGTCTGTCTCATGACAATCTAGAAGAAAAAAAAACCTATGGGTGTAATGTGCAAAAGACGCAAAATAATATTCTTTGATATTTGGGAGGGACAGCCCTCCTTGTATGGAAGATAAATATAAAGTGCTCAGTGCAAGTCTAGGGGATTTTTTTGCCCATAGGAAAGAGGAAATCAGAGCTTCTATTTTTTTAAAATAAGAGGCCTGGATTGCGCAGGGAATCGCACTGAAAAGGAAATTAAAAAGGGGTAATATCGACATTCGAATTAGCGATGCCCGCCCTATAAGAGACAGGGGTAGTAGATTCCAACGATCTAAGAGTGAACCCACCTTTTTTAATAAAGGTAGAAAATTTAATAAGTAAAGGTCGTCTAGGTTATCCGATATAAATATACCAAGATATCTCTTTGGGTCCGTGTTGTATAACTGCCTGAATTCAGGAGCTAAAGTGTCTATAGTGCAGTTAAGTAGAATAATTTCTGTTTTGTTTACATTAATTTTATAACCCCCTAGCTTTTGAAAGTCAGAGAAGATTTTTAGAATCTTCAATTGACTTGAGGGTTTAGAGTCTAAGAAAAGGGCAATATCATCCGCATATAGTTTTATATTTGTCATTCCTAAAATTGGGGCGGTGTCAGCTTTAATATTCCTAATGGCGATCGCTAGAGGTTCAATAAAAAGTGCAAATAAAATTGGCGACAAGGGGCAGCCTTGTCGTGTGCCTCTAGTGACCTCGCAGGACCCAATGTTGGTATTATTGATGATAATTTGTGCCCTAGAATTTGTGTACAAGTGTCGTAAAAGAGAGATAAAAGCATTCGGGAAGTTAAAACTATGTAAAACTGCAAACAGACAATCCCAGGAGACTAGATCGAAGGCTTTCTCCGCATCTAAAAACCAAATTTGAGCCTTCACCTTGTTAGTTTTAAGATAGTCTAGCGCCTCCAGTAAAAATGTAGTGTTGGATTGAAGATGCCTGCCTGCAATAAAACCGCACTGATCATAAGCTATTAGTGATCCTATTAGTTTATTTAATCGGTTTGCTAAAAGTTTAGTAAAAATTTTGTAATCTGTGTTCAGAAGGCTAATCGGTCGATAAGAATTTATATTTTCCTTGTCCTTTCCCTTTTTTAAAATACTGACCACCACCGCTGTGTGAAAAGAGTCCGGTGGGGGACCACCTTGAAGTAAATTATTAATTAAGTCCAAGAATTCTTTACGCAATATTCCCCCAAATTCTTTAAAGAATTCAATGGGAAGGCCATCCTCACCATTGGCTTTGCCATTGGGGAGAGACTCTATCACATCATCTAGTTCTGATAATGTAAAATCCTGTGTGAGGTAGTTCTTGCCCTCAGTATCCAATTTAGGTATTTCCAATGGCTGAAGAAAATCTGTGATAGATTCAGGTGTAGTCTCTGCGGTTGCTTGATATATCCCCTCATAATGTTTTAAAAACAGCTCACCAATGGCAGCGGTGGTCTTGACTTGATTTTTAGTGATGGGGTCAGTTAACTGATCTATTCTGTTTCGAGCCTGCTTTTCTTTAGATTGCCAGGCCAGAAGCTTTCCTGTGTACTCACTCTCCTCATAGATTTTTTGTGCCTGAAAATTACTATTTGTCTCACCTAGTTCATAATAAAATTCCTTCATCTTACGCTTCGCCTCATGGAGATTGTGGCTGGAAATCTGGGATCTAACCCTATAATGCTCTTGGGTAGCCTGTGACAGTTCAGTTTGAAGTTTGATTTTCTCCTCCCGTTTTGCCTTTAATTTGGGGATCTCTTTAGATGTAATTATTCCACGTAGAGTAGCTTTAAATGCATCCCAGATTATGTTTAAAGGAGCTGTACCTCTATTCTGTGAAAAAAATAGCTCAATCTTTTCATTAATATCAGTGCACCATTGTTGGTCAAGGAGGTTGAGTTTGTTAAAAAACCATCTATTTATAGATCTTGCTTCGTAATTCCCCAGTTTAACCTCCATGCAAAGAGCCGCGTGATCCGAAAAGGCATTGGGTAGGTAAGCGTAATTATATAACTCTAGATCGTGGGAGGACAAGAAAAAATCCAGCCTTGACGCAGAGTTATATTTTGCTGAATGGCATGTGTACTCACGCTTGTTGGGATTCAAATTACGCCAATGGTCAATAACATCAAGATCTATCTTGCAGCTTTGAACAGCTAAGGAGACTTGGGGTTTATTCTGTCGACGGTCTTTCTTGGAGGAGTCCAATCGAGGGTTTTGTAATAGATTAAAATCACCCCCCCAGATTATTGGTCCAGAAAGGCCGGTTAATGCCTGCTTAACCTGTAAAATAGGTTGTGGGTCGTCCAGAATAGGTGCGTAAATTGTGGCAAAGATAATGTTGACATAATTTAATTTACCGTGTGCGACTGCCCATCTGCCTCTAGGATCTATGTACGATCCTTCAAGGTTAAAACCTACATGTCTTCCTATTAGAATGGAGACTCCTCTCTGGGCCAACCCTGCAGGAGCAGATATGTTGTAACCCGTCCAGTTTTTAAAGAGTTTAACTGATTCTGCCTGATCTTTGTGATGGGTTTCCTGCAAATAGATAACATCAGGTGTTAGATTTTTTAGCCAGCATTCAATAGCGTTCCTTTTACGAACGTTATTCAGCCCATTAACATTTAATGAAATAAATTTCACCATGTCATTGATGTTCAAAATATTGAACGTAGCCCTCAATTAAAGTGCACGAGTGCAGAATGAGCAAATATGCAAACAGCAGCAACAACATGAAAAAACTGAGAAATATTACAAATATATAACAATGAAAAAATAAAAGTAGCTGATATTCATAGAGAAACTCATAAGAAATCTAAAGTTCAATGTGCAAATATGCAAGCGAGCAGCAAAAATGTAAAGTGCTATCTGAGGAGACCCATCATTCATTACACAAGACATGAAGATAGAAAAAGATAGCAGCTCGGTTTTGAAAATTTAGATATTCAAGACATTGGACGTGGCCCCTAGCTGAAGTGCAAGTAAGCTGAATGAGCAAGCATATAAGCAACAGCAGCAGGATAGATAAATGATAACTAATAAAAATATTTAACAATAAAGAGCAATGACAGGAAAAGTTCATAGAGATTTTCATAAAAATCTGAGTTTCCATGTGCAAATATGCAAGCTAGCGGCAAAAGTGTATGGGGAGACATGCCATTCATTGTACTGTACATGAAGATAGATGTACAATAGAGTACCCTTGTCTGTGCAAAATATGCAAATAAGCAGCCAAACAAATCCCACAAAAAAAAAAGAAAAATTAGTAATAAGTTTAAGACACCTCCCAGTGCAAAATGGGCAACTATATTTATATGGTCTTGTCAATTTATCGTTATCCATAAATGAGCCAAAGTGACATGTGCTAGAGATCGATGAATAACCTTCATACCGTAGCCATAAGAGTGTGAAAAAACATATTGCATTTGAACTCTCTTTTTTTCCCCCATGCGACACCCCCCTTCACCCCCCTTCCCTCCCCCCCTGAGTGGACGGAGACCCCAGAGTCCCACTTCCGTCCTACTCTCTTGTCTCTTCCTTTTGGATGCCATCTCTTTGCATCCTTGTGTGCTTCCTGTTTCCGAGAAGTATCCGCTGTGCATTAGTGATTAGTGATAAATTCAGCAGAGTACATCAACTTGATTTATGATCCCCCAAGGCCGTCCAGTAGTGTCTGGGCTTCGTGTAGGGTCGTGAATATAAAGAATTTTCCTTTAGCCAAAACTTTAAGTTTTGATTGCTGCACTATCATGGCCTGGGCTCCCTTGCTCTTAAAAGGGTCTATGAGCTTCACAAAGTCTCTGCGTCTGTGTGCAGATGCAGCCGACATATCGCCAAAAATCCTGAAATTATTCACTCCCTCTGCATTGAAAGTTCTTTTAGAGAATGCGGTATTTAGGATTTTTTCTTTAACCCTAAAGTCTGCAAAGGTTGAAGTGCCCGCGATATGCCATCACCCCAGCTGTAATGCCGGACCAACGCAAAGCACTCTGGTACCTGTAGTACAGACGCACTGGGCGTCCTTCAGAGAACACAGGCAGCGAATCACATTCCACGCTGTCTATCCGAGGGGCGGAGCTGACTCTCACCTGACTGAAAAGGAGAAGGTATTTTAACCACATTATTTGCCCGCTCCATGCAAACACCTCATGGAGCTGACGAAGGCTGAACTATGCCGAAATGCATTACACCTCATGGCGCTGACGAAGGCTGAACTATTCTGAAATGCATTCGCCCTATTGCTGGTGTTCGTGGCATTAAAAGACCCCTTCAAAGAATCCTCTGTGTGGGTTCCACTTCTTGCTGGTGTTGGAGAAGATTTACTTTCATATTTCATCGCGACTGCCAGTAACGCGCTTTTGGAAAACCCTGCACCCTCGAGGGTCCCGGTCAAAGCTGGATTCTGCTTTGCAGTTCATGACTTTTCCCAGGGTACTGGGCTGACCGAATACCACCCTCAGATACTTCAAGACTACTGGCAGTGGTGGAGACATTGTGCCCCACATTGGGAGAACTGGAGCCCCAGTTTAACCCCTGCTAAATGGACTGTTGTGTATGGGGGTTGGTGCAGTATGGGGAGCTGAGGAGGGGGTCATCACGCAGAAGTCAGGTTGAAGGGCCCACGATATGTCATCACCCCCGCTGTAGTGCGGACCAACGCAAAGCACTCTGGTACCTGTAGTACAGACGCACTGGGCGTCCTACAGAGAACACAGGCAGCGAATCACATTCCACGCTGTCTATCCGAAGGGCGGAGCTGACTCTCACCTAACTGGAAAGGAGAAGGTATTTTAACCACATTGTTTGCCACCTCCATGCAAACACCTCATGGCGCTGATGAAGGCTGAACTATGTCGAAATGCATTCCACCTCATGGCGCTGACGAAGGCTGAACTATGCCGAAATACATCTGCCCTATTGCTGGTGTTCGTGGCAATAAAAGACCCTTCAGCGAATCCTCTGTGTGTTTTCCACTTCTTGCTGCTGTTGGAGAATATTTACTTTTATATATATATATATATATATATATATATATATATATATATAAATATATATATATATAAAAACAAGCGCGACCCCTCCAGGTAAAAAGAGGTCAGAGGACACCATGGGGCTTCGGAAGATTCTTTAATACAGTTTTGCTGGGCATAATGCATTTCGGCGTAAGTGTGCCTTCGTCAGACGCCCTTCACAAAGTCAGGAAAACACCACGCCTCCCTTAAAATGTTACGGTCCTCTCCTGGGTGGTGATTGGTTGATTCTAATACCTCAAGATTGAAGACTACGTTGCATGTTAATGTTTATGTAAAACGAAAAGTACTATTGGGTGTCAAAAAAATGACATGTAACAAAGGAGTGGATAGGCAGGTGTTTTTGGAGGGAAATCAGCATTCTTGGTTTGATGTAGAACGTTGAGATATGAACTTTTGACCTGTGCCTTCAGCCAGGTGCAGAATGAGGTGTTACCATGGAAACAGCCAGAGAAGGTAGAGGGTGATGGGTGACCTTTATGTGACTTTGAAAATATTGAAAGGGACAACCAACTGAAATGTTAATTTGATTTTAAAATTGTGCGGGAACAAATATGATTGGTTGAAGAGACATATATGAGTCTGTATTGACAGGATATCTGTGCCATTGAATTTTGGTTGCAGTGATAGAAGCATTATTGAGAGTTCCGTCAAACGAATATCTGTTTTGTGACTGTCACTGTTCTACATCGTACAAAGCATTGGTAAAAGTAAGTCTGTAACTGTTTCTTTTGTCATGTACCGTAAAATGTAGTTTAGTCACTATAATTGGTTCATTTCCCTCACAGTCTCTAAATAACTTCATTTTTGATTGTGACAATGTCTTGTATTTTTAAAACTATTTTTCCATTTCGTTTCATCACTCTTTAACGACATTATTTGTCTGCAATTATTAGTTTAAAATTTTGAATAATAAATTTCAATAAGCTGAATGGTCCCCAGTCATGTTCTCATGTTCTTATGTAATCTTTTACTGTTAGT
The DNA here is from genome assembly GCF_964263255.1 of Lissotriton vulgaris. Classification (NCBI taxonomy): domain Eukaryota; kingdom Metazoa; phylum Chordata; class Amphibia; order Caudata; family Salamandridae; genus Lissotriton; species Lissotriton vulgaris. The sequence continues at coordinate 1,289,287,046 of NC_141689.1, read as the reverse complement.
TTTTTTAATTCACTGTTAGTCAGAGACGAAACTGAAACGAAATTTTGGGGGGCAAATTAAAAAATGTTGTTAGGCGTACATGAATGTTTAATTAGTAGGCAGAGTAAAGCTGCAGGGGCTTATAGAAGGGGTAAAACAACTGCAAGGCCTAATTAACATTCAAATGGATGTTTACAGGGATGTGAAATGTTCAGGTGTGGCTGTGTGTGTATCTGGAATATATATGTTACCTTGGGCTGCCACACCAGACGGGAGGGGGGTGGGGGCCTGACATCCTGTGAATTTAATGGGGGTTGCATGCCTTTTTGTTCACATTCTTTCAAGTGTGAATTATAGTTTTGTATATAATTTTGGTGTACAGCAAAAAATGGAATATAAAATATATTTAAAATAGACAGTAATTATTTGTGTGATTTTGAAGCATTTCCATATAATCAGAGAAGTTGGTTTTGAGATGAAAAAATGGTATTAGCAGAGAGACAGATAATTCAAATAGAGAGAGAAATGGTACATTACATGTGATACCGTCGTCAAAAAGTGCTAATGCTTAAGGTATTCATAAACTTTCTGTCAGACGACAGAATTACAGTCTGGTTTGTGGCCGCGGGCTGCACTGGTGAGGGTGGGGTGAGAGGGGGAGGGGGCGGAGTATAAAAAAATTAAAAGTTGTGACCATGAGGTTGTACACAGGTTTGTGCAGTACATGTCTTCATACATTGAGATAGCAGACCGAGTATACATAGATCTCTCTCCCTCCTGCCGTCTGACTCCATATTTATCTCCCTCCTGCTTTCCATCTGCATTGCCCTGTGTTATCTTAGTGTGTGTGTGTGTCTGTCTGTGTCTGCCTTCAGTCCGGGCTGAGGAAGTTTGTTCTGCAGGCACACACAGATAGTCGCATCAAAGTACTTGGCAGGTTTTAAAAAAACTATTTATATAATTGAGATGCTTTTTTGAAGCGCTAGTGAATGTCTGCTTTCACAATTACCGCTCGGTTGGCTCCACAGAGCAGAGGGTATGTCGTATTTGACTTCTTAGTGCCTTCGCTTTTCCACTCTGTTCTCTGGTGGCTGGCGGAGAAGTGTTTGTTATAGTGGAGATGAAAGCGTTATAAGTAGTGAAATACGACATAGCGTCTGGTCTGTAGAAGCGGGGGAGCAGTGATTAACACTGTGAGTGAAGCGGAACTGCGGCTGTGCTTGGTAACAGTAATACATTATTTTCTTACCTAGTCTTCAGCGCCAGGATACTCCTTGGAGTCACAGTGCGCTTTACAAGTACACCCACATTTACATTTACCAGAGGTACGATTGTTTGCATGGTCCGCGACCCGCTAAGAAAGGCTTGAAGGGCCGTCATAGGCCTGCGGTATCTAGTATGAGTAACTCAGGTCGATAAAAGAAAACATGAACTTAGTACAGCTGAGGTTACGTGGAACACATGAATACTCTCTTCAGTATACAATCATTTCAGTTCAGAATATGGATTAAAAGAGAGAACCTGTATATTTTAAATGTTTATTCAGTAATGCACTGGTTTCAAGGGAAGTTTCTTATCTAATACGAGCACAGATATTGTAAGAAACAAAGTAATCGGCATAGTCACTAGTCCATAGAATACAAACAGTGCAAGCATAGTATGATGTAAAATGAATATGGTTTAGCAAAATTAATTCTACACCGTTCTGCGGAAGTATATTACATTTTATTAAATCTAAGAAGGTGTCTTGACTTTAAGTTTAACAACGATACATGAAAATGCTAGTGGTTAGACATCAGCTCATTAACAATCAGCTCTCTGCATGCGAAGCACTATCAACTTTGTGTAATGCTATTGTGTAAGGAAAAAAAAAACGCGCCAAAAGCGACAAGTTGGCTGGAGCTTCATGTATGCTCTCTGTTGGTACGTTCAAAAATCAGTGTTGAAAATAACTACTGTATTGACATATCTTTTGAAAGTTTCAGTACTCCATCTGAGATACAGCTCGAAAAGTAATGCTAATATTAGTGTAAGAACATATTTTTCTCGTATGAATTGAAAATATTTCAGTACATGGAAAACTAAAGCAGCAGAGGTGTGTGAGGCGCAAATAAGCAGCTGAAAGGGAAAATGGCGTTTACACTTATAAAAAACTTATAAAAAACTCATGCTAACTTTACACAGTACGTTTCAAAGAAGATAAGATAAGATATGCAACTGAATTGTTGAAATTAGAGTTCAATAAAAAGTTTAGTTTGAAATCGAGTAGGTGAGGAAAAAAAATGTAGTCCACATAAAACATGAAAATCTAACCAGCACGAAATTGTAATGTCCACTGTTAGTAAAGCCAATAGGTCTGTTCATATAAAAAAAAAGTCCAAGAAAACGTGAAAAAGATAGGAAGGGAAAAAAAAATGTAGACGTCAATGGCTTGCATAAGAGTCATCCAACAACTGAGTAGGCGAAATAAGCAGCAACCGCTTCTATAAGGAAGTCACTGTTACCATCCGAAAACATGTCAGCCATCCAATTGAACAGAGGAAAAGAACATACATGCTCTTGAATTACCAGAGCCTCTAGTACCATCAGAGGACAACTCGGTGTCTTTTCTATGTAGCTGTGTGCCAAGAAATCTTGCGCCGCTGCGAATATATTCCAATGACCAGGACTCCATGTATCGCTGCAAAGGCCATAATCCCTCCGTCAGAACAAAGCTGTTCATGATCCATTAACGGATTCATGAGATGATTGTAATTCACTTCAGGAGATACCAAGTTGCAGAGACATAAGTCCAGGGCCCACATGAAATCACAGTTCAGGCAATGAAATACAGGCTGCACACAGGTGAAATAGGAAAATTGAAATGATAATGCATATGATGCACTCAAAGTCGCAAGTGGCAGGATGCCATAGTATTCAAGCATCCTCTGGCGAAATAGTTCTAAGTGCTCCGGCTCATTTGCGAAGACAGGACGGACATCCATTTTGTAATAAACAAAATAGGAACACAAAAGCAGCAGGCACTGGTAGTAGATCCGGAAGTCCAGAAAAATAGGTCGGCGACTATGGAGTGAAGAGTAGCAGAATGACTTCAAATAATTTCTGGCAAAGAAGTCACTAAACCATTGCTTAGTAGTTATAAAAAAATAGGCCTGCCCTGAAGTGGAGGATGCATTAAAGATTACTGGAGTCACCTCAGCAAAATGTAAAGGAAGGTCACTATTTTATAAGGAATGCACTTCTCTGTGAATATTAGCTAAGTGAAAGAGATATGTTTGTGAACAGATGGTAGGGTAACTTGTTTTTGTGACAATAAGGCTCTTGTTCATGTCTTGTGATTCAACTTTGAATTCAAGGCCGGAATTCGCGGCCAGATGGAAACATCAAGGTTCCCATGCAGGGGTGGATAAACTACATTCTTACAGGGAAGCATATGCAGAGTGACTATTACCGCGTAAGCTTTGTCGTTTAAAAACTCATAATAATTCTCATTACATGAAAAAAAAATAACCACTGTTGAAGAATAAGGAAAAAGTCGGCATTATAGCAGGCACTGGTGTATCTTTGAAAAGACATGCAACATTACAGCGCTTCTAGTTAAATAAGTCATGTAATTGAAAGTGCCTGGATGTGAACGACTAATTACATGTTTCAGTACACTCATCTGTATACAGATATAGGGGCAGATTAACATGCTCCGTGCGGCACTGTTGCTTCACTTGTCCCATGTTAAAAGTGACGCTAAAGTGGCGTAAGGGGCTTGTAAATCTGCCCGACATTTTTTTGCTCTCTCCAAGGCATTTGGAAGTGAAAGGGAGCGAGTTGGTTTTATGACTGTAGGAGGTACTGAGCTGCTCGTATCTATATATGTGAAAAAATTTATAGAATTTGAACACTGAAAAAACGCGAAAGATAGACTAATTAATTTGTGCATTAGCCATGTTGCAGTTGCGGCTTCGGATACTAAAAAGGGAAAAGTGTCTTGGCGTTGAATGTGGAACACTGAAAAAAAAGCGTGTGTCATGGAAAGCAAACGTGGTTTGAAAGTGAAATGTAAAGGTTTAAAGAGAGAGGAGACATTAAGATAGTTTCAGGGCTTTAAGTTGGCTGGGTCTCTTCGGGTCTCAGCACAGGCAGTTTCTTAGAGGTAGGCTTGCTGTCTATCGGGCTCCACTTTTGAGACCTGGCATAGGCAGACTTTTTACTTAACTTGTGCAACTATGAATCTGTGTCAAAGGTATTAGTACTCAGTTGCTGTAGGTATGATGTTACGTGTTGTACCATACCTACATGCAAAAATATGGAGGGCGAAATTTACAGTGTGGTTTGTGGCCGAGAGCTGCACTGGTGGGTGAGAGGTCAGAGGGGTAAAGGTTGGGGCTAAAGGGAAAAAAAGAGTTGTGACTATGAGGTTATGCAGAAGTTCCTGCAACAGATACGATCTTGCACTAAGTTAGTGGAGTCAGTATACATATATCTGTGTTGCTGTTTTCCTTTTCTCAACATACTGTTTTTGTGCTGCTTACTTCATATATTTTAGTGTGTCTGGCTCGCCCTCTGTATCTCTGTCTACTGTGCAGTTTTTCTCCATGTTGCCTATCCTCTGATTTCTACTGTTCCTGTCTCTCATACATTTTCTCTATGCAGTTCTTGTTCTCCCTCACTCTGTGTCCTATTCTTTCTGTTTCTCTTGCTCTCTCTGTGTTTGTTGTGCTTTTTACTATATTTTTTTCTTTTCTGGCCTGAAACCACTCTTACCTTCACTCTCCCTTGTGATATCTCTCTCCTTCTCGTGCTCATTTTGAATCTTGTCTGTGTCCTGTTCTCAGTCTTCCTCCTACATTGTCTGTATGGTGGTGTATATCTCTCTCCCTCCTATTCACTCTTCTTCTCTCCATCTTTCTCTCTCTTCTGCTCTGCTTGTCCATCTCTGTGTTCCTTCTGCTCTCTCTCACCCTATTGTACTGTTTGCCTGGTGTCCTCTCTGTCCCTGTGCCTCCTGCCTTGTGTCTCCTTTGTGCTCTGTCTGTTATTTATACTCTGTGACTCCCTTTCTATGTTCATCTTTTACTTTAATGTACCATCCTTCTCTTTTCTGACTTTTCTCTGCTCCTGTTATTTTTCTATCTCTCCATTTGTGCTTAGAATGCTGGTCTGTCTTTGCATGTTCCTCTCCCTGCTACTGTCTCTCTGTCTCTTGTAGTCTGTATCTCTCCTGTCCTGTGTCTCTTTTCTACTCTATATTTAATATTTTATTTAATATTTATTTATTTGATGTGGTGAAAAAACAAATATTGAACTTAGTTAGGCATTAGGATATCTAATGGTAGAGAATCTTAGGGAATTTATCTGTTAGGCTTGTTGTTTGCTACAATGGGTGTAGGTTGTGTAATAAATATGTCTGTAATATGTTAATTAAATTTAAGTATTTCTCTTTTTTATATTGTTTGGTGCTGAACAGAAACAACCTGTATTACACGTTATCGAATTTTCAGCAATCACATTCTTTTTTTCAGGTGAGTTGGTATTTTTGAAAGGCAATTTTGTTGGGTGCAGATTAAAATAATAAGCAAGATTTTTTTTGAATATTTGCAAAGTTTCGGTTTGGTGCATGATTTTATCTTCTATTTTTGCCATGTCTGTATCTGCTTGTACTAGATATGTATTTTGAGATACTTTTCCACTGTCTTTTGACACTATCTTTTTATGGGCCTGGTCCATGTGTTCTTTTCGATGCAGTTCTGGTTCATCTATCCTTTGACTATAATTCTTTGCTGTTACCATGGAATAATTCTTGCTAAGTCTTCATTATTTCTCTAAGTCATGCTGTATCATCGGTGTGCAGTCGTTTTTCTTCATTTACAGAGGTGTATTATGATATGGCTTTTGGTGTGATGGGCATCTTTTCTGCATATCTGTGACTGTACTATCTGAGTGCACTGTTTTACATACATTTGCAGAGCTTTATTATGATGTGGTTCCTCATGGTTAGCATGAAATTTTGTACATGCTATGAAATTCACATGCTGATTATGCTGTTGAAACATAAAAGCAACTGTCTCTGTGGGAAGTAGTAATCTGTTAAGTGAATGTTATGGTTTGTACAATGTGAGCCTCCCCTTCAGACTGTATATAGTTTGAATAGCAGTTTGTAGTGGTGAACTCAGAAAATGGATCTCTAAAAATCAATTATAAAGTTTATCAATAGTTGTGATATCCAGAAAATCTAAAAACAAATTTTACAGTAAGATGTATTTTTACAGCAGTATTTATTTAATGAAAAAAAGGAACAGTGTTAATGTCTAGGCTCATAGTGTCAATTTGTTTTCAAACAAGAGGAAGGTGCTATCTTAATATATGTAGTTAATGAGTTAGAAAGTATAAACATGTATGTAGTTTAAAAATTAGTAAAGGTAGTTTTAAGTTATCTATTGATGAAAAAGATATAATTTAGTCTTTATATTTTTTTAAAAGGATACAGAAGACACAAAAAAGATTACAAAAATGGAGAATTATTCTGAGAAAAGTGAATTAAATGTTGAAACCGAAAATGAACTACTGGAGGAATTACTAGATGGAGTTTTTGAGGAGGAAAATGATACTGAAAATGAGGACTTTATGGATAATACATTTAACAGTGCCTATTAGAGATGGTGGAAGGGGAAAAGCAGAGTTTGGAGGATGAGAATGTTGAATCTGAAGAAGTACCCGATGAAATATTGCTACAAGTTCTTTTAGAATATGAACTTTTAAATAAATAAAATTATTTTGGATACTAAAGCATTCTTGTAGACAGGTTTCTTGTACAATTTGTCATTGATCAGCTTTATGAGAGTGACAATGCAGGTTCTCATGAAGTGTAAAAGAGATTATAGTAAAAAAAATAAAAGCACTAGGATCACCGACAGTTCTTGAAAAACAGTGTACTGTTTGTATGCTTTAATAATTAGAATCAGAAAATACGTCTATAATGTTGACACAGCTATGGACTGTCATAAATTTAGAACCAACTTTCACTACAGGATTTCCTACTCTGTTCAGAGACCGTTTCTTTGTCTTTATTCTACTTATAAAATGAACCTGTGGTTATAATGTGTATGTTATATGCTAGTAGCGGTCTATAATAAGTGTTATGTTTGTTCTTTACAGATTGTCATTTTTATCAGAAATATAAATTAGTATGCCAACCAGAAATGAAAAAAGAAAGCTGTATAAACGGACATACCATTTGAAGAGGAAAGAATTAGAAGAATTATCAAAACGACAAAGGACGGATAAAAAGAAGAGTGCTCCTGGTAAGAAAAGCAAGGATTTCTTAAAAAGATTATGTCAAAGGAAAAATGCAAAGGATAATCTTCAAAAGGTAAAACAGTTATCAGTATCTACATGGAGAAATGCTAGAAAAAAGCAAACTGTTTCTCAAATCGGCAGAGTGGAAAATAAGTACAGTAAAAGACGTACGAATCAGTTTACGGAAATCAGGAAGCGTATGTTTTATAACAGAGTAGTTTCGAATTTATTAAAAAAGGAAAAAGTTTCTAAAAGAAAATCTGCTTTTTATAAGAAGAAAAAATATATAGAGGATGCTGTTGAGCACGTGTTTGAGACAAAAATAAATTTATTTATTTTAGTAATTAATAGAATACACTAAATAAGCCAATCAGAGTTTTAAAAGCTAAGAGTAAATGGAAGAGACACATAAATAGAAGTCATTTTGTAAAGTGTTTTCTGGGAAATGGATGCATACTTCAACTTCTGAGCCATTTTTTAATGAAGAGAGTTACTTTCAAAGTAACGATTTGTTGCATGCAGTTGACACCAGTGGTCGAGCATATTAGGTGAAGGATGGTTCTGCTGTTGAGAAATTGTGGTTAGAAATGCAGAAGAGGTGATAGCTGGAGAAGTTTTAGAAGGACGTCCTAATGTTCCTTTTTACAGTTGGAATTGTAGTAGCATTTGCAGTGTACGACAGGATTCATTTGATTTCTTTCGCAATTTCTTACGTAAGTACACTAAGGAAAGTCTTAAAAAAATTGTAATGTTGCAAGAAATAGACCATTGCAGAGTGCGAGAAAAAATGGGTTTGCAAGGCCATTCTCTGGCTTCTCTTTCTCAAAAAATATGCCAGAGTGTGTTTCATCACTTCAGGATGTTAGCAGTGCATCATAAGAAAATGAGAAAATTAGTGAGAAAGTTGTATTATGCAAAAAGTCCAGCACTTAAATTTAAACAGTTAAATAGTGCTCTTTTGCATGGATGTGAATTAGATGTTAAGAAGATTTGTGCAGAAATGGAGGTAAGTTATTTTGGTCCAGATGAAGACAATGCAGAAACTGCTATAGTTATAGAAGGAAATGTGTTAGAAAATGTTGGAAATTTTAATACTGAAAATTTTGAACAGGAAATAACAAAGTTTAAGGTGATTGCAGGTGAAAAACCAAATTTTCCTTGTGTGTGTTTTCGACGCATTCATTACAAAAGTCAAACTAGGTTAGTTGATTTATATTTAAATAGTGAAGATGAAAATAATAGTCAGTGGAAAGATTTTGCAACTTATTTGTTGGTAGAAAACTATTTTGATTTGGGTTTTGAGCAACGTATTTGTAAGTATTGTTATAATAAATTAAATGAAAATAGAATGCCTTCTAGAGCTGTACATAATAATCTTGAGTTGATAACTATTCCATCGGAACTGATGGATTTATATACTTATGAGACTATTCTGATTCAATGTGTGCATCCTTTTCAGGCTATTGTTCGTATGGAGCCTAATCCTTCAGATTTACAAAGAGGATTAAAGGGAAGAGTTGTATATTTGCCACATGATTTAAAAAAAAAATATGGAGACAATTGGTGTTGAAAATGTAGAAGAGGAACCTCTAGTTATTCTAGTTAATGGTGTACCTACAAAGAGTAAGAAAATCTGGCAAGATTTAGTGGATGTTAGAAAAGTCAAAAAGGCAATGTTGTATAAAGTCAAAAACAATAAATACTATAAAAATGTATACGTAGAAGAAGAAGAAGTAAGTGAAGAAGAGGACAATGATTTGTCTAATGGACAAATTGAAAAAGTTGACTTATCCAGAAGTGAAGACATTTATGAGCATTACAGTGTTCATCCACTACATTCCAAAGAAGCAATAGGGAATGCTATTGAATTATTTCAGATGAAAAAAGCAAAGGAAGTCCTATTAGTGTAAGGGAAGAAAGTTCGGAAGGTCGTTGTTTCCCACAGTTATTCCCTACAGGTGAAGGTACACAATATGATGATCGACCAATGCAGATTCCTGCATCTGAGTACAGGACAACAAGATTATATGCAGAAGATCCGAGATTTCATCAATGTATTCCATATTTGTTTCATCTTCTGTTTGAGAGTGACTTATCTGGTCTTTCTTATGCAGTAAACCATATCTTAAGAGGGGGAGTGCATCTGCAAAATGTTTCAGCAAAGGAATTTATGGATAAAGTGCAACAGAAAGATAGTGTTTTGGATTCACACCTAATTAATTTAATGGCTTGTCAGCGTGATACTAATGAGTATTGGTACCATCGTTATCGAGATTTGAAATGCATGCTTAGAAACTTAGGAGCACCTACATGGTTTTTAACTCTAAGCTGTGCAGAGTATGCTTGGGAAGATTTACTTGAATTTCTTCGGGAGACAAATGCAAACATGGAAAATATAAACACAAGACACCTGGAGAACTGTGTTCGTTGGATCCGGTTAATGTTTGCAGATATTTTAATCATAGATTTGAAGCTATGATGTCTTTTATTACAAACAAGAAAAATCCACCTCTTGGTGAAGTTCTGGATTTCTTTTGGAGAAAAGAATATCAAGCAAGAGGTGCTCCTCATATTCATATGCTGTTATGGATCAAGTATGCTCCTAAATTTGGAACAGACTCGGATGAGACTGTACTGACTTTTATTGAACAATATGCCACTTGTGACATACCTAATAGTACAACTGATATGGACTTAAGAGGAAAAGTGTTACGCTTTCAAAGTCATCGTTGTGGAAAATATTGTCGGTGAAAATTCAAATCAAAGACTAAATTCTACACCAAATTTTGTTTTGGATTTGCACGACCGGTACTTTCAAAAGGAAGAGTCAACAATTTTATGTCATCTCTGCAACATAACATCACAAGAAGGTCACCTAAAAATACGTACAATTTAAGAAGAGGTGAAGAGTCTAAATATATAAATGACTATAACCCAGTCATTTTGTCCACGTGGAATGCTAACATGGACATACAATATGTTGCAGACAACTCTATTGCTGTGGCTTGATATGTAACGTCTTACATCACGAAATCTGAAAAGACGGAACTGAAGGAGATGTGGGAAGACATTTCTCATGAAAAGAGCCTAAGCAAGAAATTGTATACGTACAGTTTGAAGATGTTGTCTCTTCGAGAAATTGGAGCATATGAATGTTGTGATCGCTTATCATCAGCAAGTCTTTATGCAAAATCATGAACTATCCTGTGGGTGAGTATGGGTCTTGCAGAAACACGAAACCGTGTTCTGAAACCTGTGCAAGAAATTGAATATTTAGCACAGAAAGAACCAAACAGTACAGACATTCTGAAAACAAATATGTTGGATACATAGCGCCATCATATCGGGACCTGGGACCGCCCGCCATAAGGGCGGGGGTCCCGATCAGGGCATTAGGATGCGCCCACCACACAGGCAGGGGCATCCTGTATGGTTGCAATTGCAGCGGGCGGAGCAGAAATCTCCGCCCGCCGCTATGTGAAAAGGATTCAGAAAAGGGGGTGGTGATGAACAGAGTGTCTGAATTAAGCAGACCACTCTTACCCAGTCCAAAGATCAGGGCTTGATCCATCACCGTTATTTATCTCACTGCACCATCCCAGCTCAGAACCTGGCTATATGCAAATCAGTCTGTCCCTGGCCCAGTGCATCATGGGAACAGGGCAGACTAAACTACCAAGCCAATTCTTCACCAGAAAGGAGACAAGCTACCGGGGACCGGTTTCTGGCATTTCAGCCGTCTTCGGCCCGGCTTGCTTGAATCCTGATGGTGCAGTGAGAAAGGGACTCATGTCTGAGTATACCCTGCCACACCTATAGTGGCCAAAAACGATTCAGAAAAGGGGGTGGTGATGAACAGAGTGTCTGAATTAAGCAGACCACTCTTACCCAGCCCAAAGATCAGGGCTTGATCCATCACCGTTATTTATCTCATTGCACCATCCCAGCTCAGAACCTGGCTATATGCAAATCAGTCTGTCCCTGGCCCAGTGCATCATGGGAACAGGGCAGACTAAACTACCAAGCCAATTCTTCACCAGAAAGGAGACAAGCTACCGGGGACCGGTTTCTGGCATTTCAGCCGTCTTCGGCCCGGCTTGCTTGAATCCTGTGGTACCCCCCATGTGTAACTCCCCAAGCCAAGGACTCCCAGGGGGCCCGCAATGGGCCCCCGCAGGGAGTCACCGCATGCCTTTCCGTGGCAGCATTGCCGCCATGGAAATGCATTGGTGAAAGCCCATTGTAATATGGTGGGCTTTGTCTAACAGACACCGCCACCATGTTATTCGTTTTCCGCCCCAGCCGCAAGGCGACCGGGGCGGAAAACATGCGGGCGGTGTTTCTCACCGCCGCGGTCCACCCCGCCATACTAATATGGCGGGGGGAATTGGGCTGTGGATGTCGGGCGGATTTCCTCCGCAAGACTGGCCCGACATCCTAATGGACCCCTTACTATCCAAATAGAAGTACTCTGCTTGAAAACATTTGTCTGTATGAAATACTTCAAAACTACAGTTTTAAAAGGAATATTATAGAGAATATTGATAAAGGTGTACAAGCTGTAATTGGACATGCAAGATGTCTGGTGAAACAAAGAAAAGGACACTTGATTAATCACCGAAAACTGAGTTGTGAAACACCTGACAAAAGAGAATTTTACTATTTAGCTCTTTTGCAACTCTTTAAACCATGGCGTACAGAAGAGGAACTACTTGATGACTTTGATAGTTATGAAGATTCATTTAACACATCTAAAAGTAGTATTGAATGTCCTGTTTTCAGTAATTATCTCCAAATGTTCAATGACGAAATAGAGCAAGAAGCAACAATTGCAACGGAGATTGATAGAGACAGTTCACAAGATAGTCAAAGTTCAGCTTCATTAAGTCAAGATCCACTGGGACAACCAATTATCCAAAATGAAGCAGCCACTGCCATGGATGAGCTGGAAAGAGCAATGCAGCAAGGTCAAGAGGAAGTAATAAACTTAGAAGAATTGAAGAAGCAACTTAATCTTGAGCAAAGACAGATGTATGATGAAGTGACAGAGCACATTGAGCATGGCTTCCGTCATGAGAAAAAAGAATGCTCATGTATGTCATTTGAACGTATTCGACTTTATATAAGTGGAGAACCTGGAACTGGTAAAAGTTTCCTAATTAAAGGAATTACTACATATCTACAGCAAAGAACTCACTCAACACTGTCTTGTGTTGTTACTGCTCCAACTGGATTGCTAGCACATAATATTAAAGGTATTACTTTACATCGTTTACTGATGCTGCCAGTTGAACATGAAAATAAATTACAATATCACAAGCTATATGGAGAAGCTTGTTTTGAAGTTTCTAGAGTCCTTAAAAAAATGTAACTTCTCATTATTGATGAGGTTAGCATGGTATCCAATGTAATGCTTGCTTTTGTGCATTTAAGAATGCAACAGATACTTAAGACAGAGTATGATGTGTTATTTGGAGGTAAACATGTCATAGTTTTTGGAGACCTACTGCAGCGAACTCCTGTGAAAGGACAACCTGTATTTGAAACTGTTACGCATGAAGAGACCAGAAAGTTCCTGGGCAGTATTTGAAATGTTAATATATGGTCACATTTCAAATATACTGAACTGATTCAAAATATGCGACAGGCAAAGGATACCAAATATGGAAATATTCTTCAAGATATAAGGATTGGAAAACTAACTGAAGATGTGAAAGAAACTCTGCGAACACGATTACTTTCCAAGCTGTTTCCTAATGAAGATAATGTACCTGAGAAAATATATAGTAAAGAGGTAGCAGATAAGTCATGTCATATGCTTGATGCCAAATCTCAAAGAATGTTCGGTTTTCAATGAAAAAATGTTGAAGTTAGAAAATCAAGAAATTAAGAAACTGGAAACTAAAGATAGAATAGAGCATGAAGGTAGTACTATTGTTTTGTCTGAAAAGTTGAAGTTAAAATTGGATTCTCTTCAGAACTCTATATCTAAAACTGCTGGCTTAGAAAAAAATCTGTATGTATGTTTAAATTGTCGGATTATTTTACAGAGAAATTTACATGTAGAAAGAGGTTTGGTGAATGGAGCAATGGGTAATGTTGTTGGTTTTGTCAATTACTCAAATAGAGATGAGATTGAATTTTTAAGAATCAAATTTGATGGAATTGAGGAAGTTCAACAATTCAGTCACTGTTCAACTCATTTTTTGCATGTGAAAGACTTATATGTCTGTCAGAAGCAATTTCCAATTTGTTTGGCATATGCAGTAACTATTCACAAATCTCAAAGTTTAAGTGTAGATTGTGTTTTGGTAAATATCGGAAGCACTGTATTCAAAGAGGGTATGGCGTATGTTGCTTTATCTCGAGTTATAACTTTATGTGGACTTTATCTAATTGATTTTGATGAGACAAAGATTAGTGCAGATTTAAATTGTGTGAAGGAGTATAATAGGTTAAGAAGAGAATATGCTCCAAGTTTACCTCAATATCCTTTAATTGAAAAGTGTATGGTTGGTCAGAAAAGGAGAAATGAGGAAAAATGTACCGAAGTAGTAGAGAAATGAAGAAAAAAAGATGTAGCTGTCATTGGTAGCAGTAAGAAAAAGGTTAGTATTGAAGAGATTGTTGGATTTAGGTTTGAAAACAGGTCTGGTGTCAACTGCTATGCAAATGTAGTAGTTAATGTTGCTTATTTTCTAAAAAAATTTCAGCAACAGATTGTACAAAATCGGGAGCAAACATTTTGTTGTTCGTTAAATTCTGTATTTGAAAAATGTAGCAGTGGTAATAGTGAAGTAGCAAGTGTTTCAGAACTAAGGAATGTTTTAGACATATGTGCTGGACTAAATCAATTTTCTCAGAATATTCAGCAAGATTGTCAGGAATTTATTATGTATATGCTTACAGTTTTGGAAGATGAAGGTGTAGATATTGATAGTCTTTTTGGCCATTTTTATAAATGGGAACATAATTGCGATAATTGTTCATTTTCAAGCACTACTGATATACACAATGAAAGATGTATATATTTAACATTACCAGACTGTAAAGAAGTGTCCTTTAATAAACTAGTTAAAGATGCACATCAGAACATGGTCTGCTCTCAATGTAACTCTGAAATGTTATCAACATTATTTATCCACAGAAATGGACAATATGTAATTTTAATATTTCAACGATGCAGAGCTGATGGGAGTAAATTGTCAACTTTAATTAAAAATGTTGTGGCTTCTCAAGTATCTATTTCTAGAAGAACATTTATAACTGTAGCCATTATTTTTCATGAAGGGCCTTCAAAATCATCAGGACATTACACAGCTTATTTGAAGTCTCCAACAGGCTGGACACTCTATAATGATAGTCAATTGACTTTTAAGAAACGTTTGCCTTTTGACTTAACTAATTCTTATCTGCTATTTTTGCAACCCAAATTTTAGTAAAATTACTTGGTGTAGGAAGATTAATACTGTAAAGATGTGAAACTCTGTTGTTTAGAAATATCATGTGACTGAGGGTGTGCAAATCTAGAAATGAAATTTGTATTTGTCATAGTGATAGCATCAGGTACAAGTTTACTTAATGTTTGATGGTACAGAACACGTTAGAATTTTTACTCGAAAGGTTGAGAAAAGAATGGATAAGACTAAGATTAAGTAATTTGAGAAAATAACTACTTAACTCATACTATTTGGCCACGCGGAAAAATATGAGACAACAAAATGTGTATTTGGACGGAAGTTTGTTGAGAGGTATTTAAAAAATGACGAGTTAACTCATACTATTTGGCCATGCGGAAAGGTATGAGAGAAGAAAATGTGTACCTAAGATAAATGTTTTAAGAACATACTTGCACGGAGCTTTGTTGAGACGTATTTAAAAATAAGTGCTATGGTTTAATTAGTTTGTAACTGTCGAAGATGTACTGTGCTTACTCAAGAAATTGCGAATTAGAGAAAAACATTTAAGACATGTTTTTTTCAGGTATTTATATTATGTATAGAGATCTTGTACGGGTTTTTTAAACACAATCATTTAGATTGTGTTTTTTTTCCCCACTGTTACATGATGATTACTATTGAAATCACTGTTCATAGTGAAAATCAATATATTCTGAGGACAGCAAAAATAAACCATGTAATATGTTATCTAAGTTATTTTGTTACATTGGATTTAGAAATATGTATTATAGCAGATTTTTTTTATTGTCTTCCACAGATATAACATTTATAAGGTAAGTACAAGTAAAAACATCCAAGAGTTTCCTCTGCCTCTCTCTTATCTTCATTCCTTTCATCCCCTTTCTTTGTCAGTACTGTTCAGTCACGCTTATTCCCTTTAACTCATCCACATTTTGCATTGTTTAATTTTTTCTCCTGTTTCTCTAACATCTTTTCTGTCAATATTTTATTCAGTCTATCTATCTCTTCAGTTTCTTTCTTCTGTTGTCTCATGGTGACTCACCTTTATTGACCCTGTATCACGTTTGTTTCTTTAATCTTAATTCCTTTGTCTTACCGTACCATAATATTTGTTCCCTTACTCTGCTTTCATTAATTATGCTCAATTCCTAAACTTAAATCTATAGTTTACTTCCCTTACCCTACTTCATTTGTATTTATCTGTCTCTTACAGTCCTTGTCTATTTCTACTCCGTTCATCTTCTGTTACCTACCCTTTTTCACTCTGTTTCTCTTACTGTTTTTCCTTTATTTTATCTATCTCCTTAAGACATTCCCGTACTCTTAGTCCGTTTCTTTAAGAGACTGTTTATTTCATGTACTATCACTGATCAAACTCTCATTTTCTCTCTCACTTTACTTTCTTTTAGACAGTCATTGCTTCAGTGCTATTATCTCTTTCAATTGATTATCTTACTCATTGATTTATATACTACACATTCTGTCTCTGTCTCTTACTCTCCCTCAGTCTTTTTTCTTTCACTTTCTGTTTCATTCACTCCTACTTTGTTTTGTTTTATGCAATGTACATAATAACCTTATTTTTACTTTTCTTTCACAGATACTATGTTTTTTAAAGAAATTTAGTTTTACTGTGTTATTATTTCTTAGGTAAGTATAAAAAATAAAGAAACTTTTCCATCACTTTGTTATTTTTTTGTCTATCCTGGTCATACCAGTGTCATGTTTTATGTGAGCACTTCCACGCAGGATTGGGTGCACTGTCATAAGGAGTGCCTTAAAAGTGATTTTATGAAATCAGCAACATTTCACTGAGTCAGTTCACCAACGCTGATATATGAAAACATTGGAGGTAAATGATGTGTTTTTAAGAACTTTGGGACATAGTATCAAGGGGGTTTATCTCCGCTTTTTTGGTTTTAAATGAGGGGAACAGAGTCTTCCTCTTGAACTTTAGACTCTGCATCGGTACATACTTGTAGGTACAAAAAAAACCCAATGAACAAAATGGCTCTTTTTAGAGCCAACCAACATCTAAACACTCAACTATAATTGTATTTTTGTGGTATTTTTTTTGCCACCATGTGTGCACCATGCACGCACCTTGCTATAATTAAAAATAAAAAAAATGTTTTTTGGGGCCTTTGAGATCCTTCAGGGATCCCCTCAGAAGGCCTAGGGGGTCAGGAAGTCTCTACCCTGCCCCCTTTTCAAGTTATCCACTTTTGTTTGTGCCTCTCTTCTGCCTCAGAAACACAAAATAGTGGCTCTTGGTGCGAGCACCGTGCGCGCACCTTGCGATTTCTTAAAAAAATAAAATGTTTTTTTAGTCTTTAGGGTCCTTCAGGGACCCCCTTCAGAAGGCCTAGGGAGTCAGGAAGTCTCTACCCTGCCCCCTTTTTAAGTTATCCACTTTTGTTTGTGTCTCTCTTCTGCCTCGGAAAACACAAAATGGTGGCCCAAGGTGCGAGCATCGTGCGCGCACCTCGCGATTTAAAAAGAAAATAAAAAATTGTAGGGGCCTTTAGGGTCCTACAGTGACCCCTCAGAAGGCCTAGGGGGTCAGGGGATCTCAACCCTGCCCCCTTTTCACGTTTTCCACTTTTTTTTTTAGCTCGCTTCTACCTCGGGAACAAAATGGCGTCCAAAACTCCCTGATTCCGACTGATTGGAATGTTGACAGACGTCTAACTGCAAATCAGAATTCTGCTCGGGCATACACTGTACGCACACGGGTGTGCGCACTGTGCGTGCCTATAGATATATATATTTTTTTCTTTTTTGATTTTCTCAGGAACTACTGGAGGGATTTACACCATCTAACCAAAAGCCTGATCTGCAAATCACACCCTGCCTTTTTGCCAAATTTCTTATAATTCTGTTCAGCCGTTCGGGCTGTAGCCGTGTCTAATTGTTCTATGGAAAATAACATGGGGAAAACACATTTAGGACCTCCCTTTTTTCTCATCCCCCACTTCACGAATCACCCCCAAACTTTCAGGGAAGGAGCGGAGCGGAACGGGCCATCTTCTTTGAGAAATTCGTGAAGATTTGTCAACCGGCGCCAAAGTTATTCCCAATAGAATATTGCGGATTTCCTATGGAAACTAGGTCCTAACTATAACTACCTACTAGGTAATATATATATATATATATATATATATATATATTCACTGAAAAAACCATAGGTTTCACGCACGTTATAGTTAGGAAGTAGCATTCACAAAACCTATGAAATTCACTGAAAAAGCCATAGGTTTGACACATGTTATAGTTAGCTGGACATTTCACTCATATAAAACCATTGAAATTCCCTCGTTTTAGTTCAGCGAACTATAACTCGCGCGCCTGAAATGCACTGCTGATGACGTCACATATTACATCACTCATGCTTTGAACATTTTAGTTTCTATTTTTGAATGTGTGTATCAAATGTTATATTATGGTGAGAGGAGGTCTACCACTCTTTCACACGGATGATGTCATCAGTGATGTCATTTGGGATATCATCAGTGATGTCATGAGTGATGTCACTGATCATGTCATGAGTGATGTAATATGTGACGTCATCAGCAGTGCTTTGCGGGCGCGCGAGTTATAGTTAGCTGAAGTAACTATAACGGGGGAATTTCAATGGTTTTATATGAGTGAAATGTCCAGCTAACTATAACATGTGTGAAACCTATGTTTTTTTCAGTGAATTTCATAGGTTTTGTAAATGCTACTTCCTAACTATAACGTGTGTAAAACCTATGGTTTTTTCAGTGAATTTCATAGGTTTTTTAAATGCAACTTCCTAACTATAACTGTGTTTAAAACCTATGGTTTTTTCAGTGAATTTCATAGGTTTTTTGAATGCTACTTCCTAACTATAACGGGTTTAAAACCTATGGTTTTTTCAGTGAATTATATCGTGATTACAACCTATACTTTTATCAATGAATTTCAGTAAATGTTTTTATTAAAAAAAACAGTTTTGTTGACTGGCAGAGTTGTTTAGGGACTCCTTGTAAAGCTCTAGTGGATTAGGGAGGGTCTACCTTGCTTTATTTTGAAAGTTTTGAAATTTGTCAGTAAATGAAGGAGATTGCCTTTGTGAACTTTCGTGCGCGACTTGGTGCGCGCACCGCGCTATATATTTCGGGAAAACATTGCAGTTTCTACCCATCGAGTTTCTTCATAGACCCCCCAGAGAAGTTATAGTAGGTCAAGGGGACTGTACCTTGCCTTCTTTTTAACGTTTTGAAACTTTTCACTAAATGGAGCCAAACGCCTTTTTAAACTTTCGTGCGTGACCGGGTGCGCGCACCCCGGGTTTTTTTTCAGAAACATAAAAAGTTTTATACTTTAACAATATTGTGCTTGGATCCCCCTGAGAAGATATACAAGATCAGGCTGTGTTAAGCTTTCCTACTTTTCACGTTTTGAAACTTCAGTGAATTAGACCGATACTTCCAAATGACGTACGTGACCAGGGAAATGTCACCGCGTACACGTCATAGGACAACGCGCATGTCAAGTCATATGACTTGAAACAACATTTCCAATTGGTTCTTAGTAGTTTCTGTTCTGGAATTTTCACGGATCCCACCCACTTCCCTCACTATCTTTTTTACTCTCAAGGGAGAAGAACGTTTTACATCTTTCCGAAGACTTTGGTGAAATGGCTGCCGCACAGAATTCATCGTCAGGTTGCTGTGTAAAAAAAACGCTGGGTTTGCTCTATAAATGCCATAGAAACTCATTCACTAGCATTTAGTAATCATTTTAGAAAAATTCTGACAGAATAATTTGCTTGGTTGATGTGTTTGAAAATATGGACACCAAATGCAAGGCATACTGTCATGTGTCTAAGATCAGAGTGTTTGAATAATTTCCTTGGTTTATGTGTTTGAAAATATGGGATTACATGTAGTCATGAAGTCAGTCAGTCTTTAGGAGTTGTAGTGTTAGATAGTGCTATGCAGTATGTCTGTCAGGCCTCTTAATTCCCAATTAGTCTCCATGCTGTGTAAAAAAAAAACCTGGGTGTACTCTATAAATGCCATAGTAACTCTTTCACTAGCATTTAGTAATAATTTTAGAAAAATTCTAACAGAATAATTTGCTTGGTTGATGTGTTTGAAAATATGGACACCAAATGCAAGGCATACTGTTATGTGTCTAAGATCACAGTGTTAGAATAATTTGCTTGGTTTATGTGTTTGAAAATATTGGATCAAATGAAGTCTTGAAGTCAGTCAGGCTTTAGGAGATGTAGTGTTAGAAAGTGCTATGCAGTATGTCTGTCAGGCCTCTTAATTCCCAAGTAGTCTCCCTGCTTTGTAAAACAAACGCTGGGTGTGTTTTATAAATGCCATACAAACTCTTTCACTGGCATTTAGTAATCATTTCAGAAAAATTCTGACAGAATAATTTGCTTGGTTGATGTGTTTGAAAATATGGACACCAAATGCAAGGCATACTGTCATGTGTCTAAGATCACCGTGTGAGTCAGACTTGAGTCAGGCTTTAGGAAATGTAGTGTTAGAAATTGCTATGCAGTATGTCTGTCAGGCCTCTTAATTCCCTAGTCTCCATGCTGTGTAAAAAAAACACTGGGTGTGCTCTATAAATGCCATACAAACACTTTCACTAGCATTTAGTAATCATTTTAGAAAAATTCTGACAGAATAATTTGCTTTGTTGATGTGTTTGAAAATATGGACACCAAATGCAAGGCATACTCTCATGTGTCTAAGATCACAGTGTGAGTCAGACTTGAGTCAGGCTTTACGAGATGTAGTGTTAGAAAGTGCTATGCAGTATGTCTGTCAGGCCTCTTAATTCCCTAGTAGTCTCCATGATGTGTAAAAAAAATGCTGGGTGTGCTCTATAAATGCCATAGAAACACTTTCACTAGCATTTAGTAATCATTTAAGAAAAATTCTGACAGAACAATTTGCTTGGTTGATATGTTTAAAAATATGGATACCAAATGCAAGGTTTTACTGTCATGTGTCTAAGATCACAGCGTTAGAACAATTTGCTTGGTAAATGTGTTTGAAAATATTGGATTACATGAAGTCTTGAAGTCAGTCCGGCTTTAGGAGATGAAGTATTAGAAAGTGCTATGCAGTATGTCTGTCAGGCCTCCTAATTCCCAATTAGTCTCCATGCTGTATAAAAAAAACCCTGGGTGAGCTCTATAAATGCCATAGAAACTCTTTCACTAGCATTTAGTAATCATTTTAGAAAAATTCTGACAGAATAATTTGCTTGGTTGATGTCTTTGAAAATATGGACACCAAATGCAAAGCATACTGTTATATGTCTAAGATCACAGTGTGAGTCAGACTTGAGTCAGGCTTTAGGAGATGTAGTGTTAGAAAGTGCTATGCAGTATGTCTGTCAGTCCTCTTAATTCCCTAGTAGTCTCCATGCTGTGTAAAAAAATACGCTGGGTGTGCTCTATAAATGCCATTGAAACACTTTCACTAGCATTTAGTAATCATTTTAGAAAATTTCTGACTGAACAATTTGCTTGGTTGATGTGCTTAAAAATAGGGACACCAAATGCAAGGCATACTGTCATGTGTCTAAGATCACAGTGTTAGAACAATTTGCTTGGTAAATGTGTTTGAAAATATTGGATTACATGAAGTCTTGAAGTCAGTCTGGCTTTAGGAGATGTAGTGTTAGAAAGTGCTATGCAGTATGTCTTTCAGGCCTCTTACTTCCCAAGTAGTCTCCATGCTGTGTAAAAAAAATGCTGGGTGTGCTTTATAAATGCCATAGAAACTCTTTCACTAGCATTTAGTAATCATTTTAGAAAAATTCTGACAGAATAATTTGCTTGGTTGATGTGTTTGAAAATATGGACACCAAATGCAAGGCATACTGTTATGTGTCTAAGATCACAGTGTGAGTCAGACTTGAGTCAGGCTTTAGGAGATGTAGTGTTAGAAAGTGCAATGCAGTATGTCTGTCAGGCCTCTTAATTCCCTAGTAGTCTCCATGCTGTGAAAAAAAAAAACTGGGTGTGCTCTATAAATGCCATAGAAACACTTTCGCTAGCATTTAGTAATCATTTTAGAACAATTCTGACAGAACAATTTGCTTGGTTGATGTGTTTAAAAATATGGACACCAAATGCAAGGCATACTGTCATGTTTCTAAGATCACAGTGTTAGAATATTTTGCTTGGTTTATGTGTTTGAAAATATGGGATTACATGTAGTCATGAAGTTAGTCAGGCTTTAGGAGATGTAGTGATAGAAAGTGTTATGCAGTATGTCTTTCAGGCCACTTAATTCCCAAGCAGTCTCCATGCTGTGTAAAAAACACTGGGTGTGCTTTATAAATGCCATAGAAACTCTTTCACTAGCATTTAGTAATCATTACAGAAAAATTATGACAAAATAATTTACTTGATTGATGTGTTTGAAAATGTGGGCACCAAATGCAAAGCATACTGTCATATGTCAAAGATCACAGTGTGAGTCAGACTTGAGTCAGGCTTTAGGAGATGTAGTGTTAGAAAGTGCTATGCAGTATGTCTGTCAGACCTCTTAATTCCCTAGTAGTCTCCATGCTGTGTAAAAAAAAACCTGGGTGTGCTCTATAAATGCCATAGAAACTCTTTCACTAGCATTTAGTAATCATTTTAGAAAAATTCTGACAGAATAATTTGCTTGGTTTATGTGTTTGAAAATATGGACACCAAATGCAAGGCATACTGTCATGTGTCTAAGATCACAGTGTGAGTCAGATTTGAGTCAGGCTTTAGGAGATGTAGTGTTAGAAAGTGCTATGCAGTATGTCTGTCAGACCTCTTAATTCCCTAGTAGTCTCCATGCTGTGTAAAAAAACCTGGGTGTGCTCTATAAATGCCATAGAAACTCTTTCACTAGCATTTAGTAATCATTTTAGAAAAATTCTGACAGAATGATTTGCTTGGTTGATGTGTTTAAAAATATGGACACCAAATGCAAGGCATACGGTCATGTGTCTAAGATCACAATGTTAGAACAATTTGCTTGGTAAATGTGTTTGAAAATATTGGATTACATGAAGTCTGGAAGTCAGTCCAGCTTTAGGAGATGTAGTGTTAGAAAATGCTATGCAGTATGTCTGTCAGGCCTCTTAATTCCCAATTAGTCTCCATGCTGTGCAAAAAAAAACGCTGGGTGTGCTCTACAAATGCCATAGAAACTCTTTCACTAGCATTTAGTAATCATTTTAGAAAATTCTGACAGAATAATTTACTTGGTTGATGTCTTTGAAAATATGGACACCAAATGCAAGGCGTACTGTCATGTGTCTAAGATCACAGTGTGAGTCAGACTTGAGTCAGGCTTTAGGAGATGTAGTGTTAGAAAGTGCTATGCAGTATGTCTGTCTGGCCTCCTAGGGCCCGGTGTAGGTAAAATTTCTACTGAATCGGTATTTTGAATTCGGAAAATGATATGCCGCTAAAAAAAATCGGTAAAATACCGATGCGGAAACAATCGGTATCGTGTTTCGAAACATACTGAATCGGTATTCACCGATTCGGTAAATACCGATTCGGCGAATACTGAATCGGCAAATCCCGAATCGGTAAAGGCAATACAACCCTATGGGCCAAAAGGCCCATAGGAATGCATTGTAAATACCGAATCGGTATTTACCGAATCGGTATTAGCCGAATCGGTAAATACCGAATCGGCGAATGCCGAATCGGTAAATACGGAATCGGCGAGCAAGAAAAAGTGAAACTAATGACAACAGCCAATGAGGTGGAACCACCCTCCCCCAACCTAGCAGGGAGTGGCTACCCAGGAAGGTGCAACTCATTAGAACTTTCTGGAGAGGCAGCCTGAGCTGAGCATTCAGAGTGAGCAGCAGAGAGAGTGTTAGCACAATCCTGGTCAGTGTGGAAATGGCAAGCAGCTCTGAGAGCCAGAAGGCTGAGCACAAGCGCAAGGCCAAGTTTAGCAGCATGGAGCTCCAAGTATTGGTGGAGGAGGTGGTGAGGGTCCACAGGCAGCTGTTTGGGAGGCTGTCCTTCACAGTCCCAGAGAGCACCAAGAAGAAGCTGTGGAGTGCATTCGGTGAGAGGGTAAACGCAGTTGGTGTCACCCCCAGGAGCCTGGACGACCTCAAGAATAGGTTTTATGACATATGCAGCCTCACCAAGAGGAAATTGGCCGAGCTGCACAAGCAGGCAGGACTAACAGGTGGAGGCAGGAACCCGGCGCCACCCCTCACTGACCTGGAGGAACTTGTGTCCACGACAATTGAGACCGAGAGTGTGGTGGGAGTTGGGGACCTGGACAGCTCATCCAGAGCTACATCAAAAGGTAAGAAGCATGCGCAGCATGACACACCCTACCAGACACCTCCCCTTTAGCCCCAATGCACAGCCAAACCCCAGCCCAGTACTGCTAGCAACATACAAGAGCAATGCATCATGGTAAATGTAGTCAGCTATTGTAGTAGCAAATGCCAGTGCACATTCAACTGGAATGCACCTAAAAACTGAATCAGAGTATTGAAAATGAGATGTGCAGTGCTTTTATTGTAGTGACTGTAAGACATTTGCACTCAGTTCACAAATGCTTCTTTATACCTAGGGGCACCATCAGGCAGTGGAGCAGCAGCTACACAAGCTCCAGCTCCAGCACCATCAGACAGTGCGGTGGCAGGGCCAAGCAGTATTGTACCATCACAAGAGGAGGAGGAGGAGGACAGCAGTGCCGTGGGCAATGAGGATGACACAGGACATACCCTCTCATTTCCCCACTCCACCCTACTGTCACTAACTCCCCCATTGCAGTTCTCACCGGAGAACTCACCCACACAGACCCACCCACCACCTGCAACATCTCCTGCCAGGAGGATCATCGTTGCACCATTGAACATCATGGAGGGAGCAGCGGGTCAGGCTCCAGCACCCACCCCTGCAACACCTGTGGCACACCAGCCCACACAGCAGGGCAGCAGCAATAGGCGCCGGCCACGCACATACAGCAGTGCTTTACCAGCATGGGAGGGCAGCGTATTCCAAGGGCTGGAGGGGAGCATGGTCCGGATCCAAAGGATGCAGGCCAAGTCAATCCTGGCTTGCCAGCGCCAATTGCGGGAGCATAACCTGCAGACGGGGGAGATGACAAAGGGATTTAAGAGTTTCGTTGATAGCAACAAGGAAATAGCAACTGGACTGGGGCGCATGACTACTGCCATAACCCAGCTGTGTAGTAAGATGGAGGAGCACGAGCACAGTAGGCGCAGGGATGCCCGCATGCAAAACCGGGCAATCAACCGCCTTGCCGCAGCAACAGCCCAGCTATGCCGGCCAGGGGCTAACATGGAGGGCAGCCTCACCGAGAACACTGCAGAGGTGACCAGGGGCATGGCCCGCATCACCACTGCCATGGAGGCACTAATTATCTCAAACACGGTGGTGAATCCTGCCCTGGACGTAAGTGAGGCTGGGGACAGCAGCAGCCGCAGCAGCCTGGCCAGCGCTGTATCTGAGCCGCGCCGTAGCACCAAGCGCTCCGCTGAGGCAGCCGGACACAAAGAAGGGGGTGAGCCACATCCAAGTGGGTCAGCTAAGCGCAGCAAGAAGTGAGACTGCCAGGGTGGGTGAGGCAACCCGGACCATTTACATTCCCCACCTATACTGTACTTATTTAATTTGTTGCACATCAGTGCAGTAACGTTGTGCCAACATTATTAAATTTATTTTTTCCACATCCATTGACCTGTCTGTGCATCTGTACTCACTCAGAAATAGTTTTCTGTTATCTCCTCACGTCTGTATCTGCCATCAATTGGCGTAGACACCCCAGCAGGTTGTGTTTGTGGCACAGCAACGTCGTCGTCATGGTCCTTGTAGTCTGACAACTCCACCTCAGTGCCCTTCTTCACCGCAAGGTTGTGCAACATTGCACAGACAGCTATGATCTTGCAGCAGGTGATGGGGGTATACTGTCTTGCACCTTCACTCTTGTGCAAGCATCTGAACCTGCTTTTCCAGATGTCAAAGGTCCGTTCTACTACATTCCTTGTGCTTTTGTGGGCCTGGTTATACCTCCTTTGGCTGGGTGTAGTGGGGTTGAGGTAGGGGGTGAGCATGAATGAGCGGAGGGCATATGCACTGTCACCTAGAAGGAAAAGGGGTAACATTACTCACATGCATACATGTACTTTACTGTGCTACTTTGTGTTATAGGGGTCTGATGATGTGTCTCACCTAGGAGGTATCCTTCACCAAATTCCCCAGCCGACAGCCTTGCATAGATGCCGCTGTTTTGAAAAATGTACGAGTCGTGGGTACTCCCTGGGAATTTTGCTACCAGGTCTGTGATGGTGCACTTAGCATTGCAGATCACCTGCACATTGATGGTGTGCGTAGACTTCCTATTGTGGTATATGTATTCTGTGTCAGCAGGGGGGCAAATCGGAATGTGCGTGCCATCAATGCAGCCGATGATTTGGGGGAATCCTGCCATCTGGTAAAAGTCTGCTTTTGTTTGTACCAGTTCCGCATGGGTTGCAGGGAAAGATATGTATTGGTCGATCCTCTGTATCATGGCGTCAAGGAATTTGTTGAAAAACCTTGACAGGCTGCTCTGGGTCACCCCTCCTACCGCAGAGACTCTACTTTGATAGCTGCCAGACGCAAGCAGGTGTAGGCTGCATAGACCCTGTACGTGCGTTGGGATGGCGTGTGCCCTTGGGGTGTGGTGGTCCAACAGTGGTTTGAGGTCCCTGACGAGCTCCAGAATGATGTCTGAGTCCAGCCTGTACCTCTGTAGGATCTCTGCTCTGTGAGCATGAACAGGGTGATCCTCTGTCTGTAGACCTGTTCCTCTCTTTGCCATTCCCTCTCTCCTTCCTGCTGTAGCCGTAGCCGCCTTGCAATGACATAAAATGCCGCCATCCTGCAAGTTGCATTGCATTTTGGGTCTCTTTTTATAGTTTGCAGTTGGTTACCACCTGATTGGAATCCATGGTAAATACCGAATTTGAAATACCGATTTTGAGGCAAAATCGGTATTTTTGTGCTTCCCTACATCTCAATCTGAGTTTTGGCCTGTCCGATTCGGTAATTTACCGAATCGGTAACTCTACAGATTCGGTAGATAGTCCGATTCGGAATATTTATCGATTCGGTATATCTACCGAATCGGTACATGGTCCGAATCGGCATATTTACCGAATTGGAATGTTACCGATTCGTTCTTTTACCGATTCGGTGTATTTCCGAATCGGTTTATTTCCGATCCGGTAACTGTATCAATTCGGTATGAATACCGAATCGGACGGTTATCAGCGTCCTACATCACGATGGCTGTATACCGATCGGTAAGGGCTGAAAATCGGTATTTTCGGCCGTTACAGATCAGTTTAGGGCCACCTACATCGGGCCCATAATTCCCAATTAGTCTCATGATGTGTAAAAAAAAACACTGGGTGTGCTCTATAAATGTCATAGAAACTTTTTCACTAGTATTTAGTAATCATTTTAGAAAAATTCTGACAGAATAATTTGCTTGGTTGATGACTTTGAAAATATGGACACCAAATGCAAGGCATACTGTCATATGTCTAAGATCACAGTGTGAGTCAGACTTGAGTCAGGCTTTAGGAGATGTAGTGTTAGAAAGTGCTATGCAGTATTTCTGTCAGGCCTCTTAATTCCCTAGTAGTCTCCATGCTGTGTAAAAAAACACACTGGGTGTGCTCTATAAATGCCATAGAAACTCTTTCACTAGCATTTAGTAATCATTTTAGAAAAATTCTGACAGAATACTTTGCTTGGTTGATGTGTTTGAAAATATGGACACCAAATGCAAGGCATACTGTCATGTGTCTAAGATTACAGTGTTAGAATAATTTGCTTGGTTTATGTGTTTGAAAATATGGGATTACATGTAGTCATGAAGTCAGTCAGGCTTTAGGAGATGTAGTGATAGAAAGTGCTATGCAGTATGTCTGTCAGGCCTCTTAATTCCAAATTAGTCTCCATGCTGTGTAAAAAAACGCTGGGTGTGCTCTATAAATGCCATAGAAACTCTTTCACTAGCATTTAGTAATCATTACAGAAAAAGTCTGACAGAATAATTTGCTTGATTGATGCGTTTGAAAATATGGACACCAAATGCAAAGCATACTGTCATATGTCTAAGATCACAATGTGAGTCAGACTTGAGTCAGGCTTTAGGAGATGTAGTGTTAGAAAGTGCTATGCAGTATGTCCGTCAGGCCTCTTAATTCTCTAGAAGTCTCCATGCTGTGTAAAAAAATGCTGGGTGTACACGATAAATGCCATAGTAAATCTTTCACTAGCATTTAGTAATCATTTTAGAAAAATTCTGACAGAATAATTTGCTCTGTTGATGTGTTTAAAAATATGGACACCAAATGCAAGGCATACTATTATGTGTCTAAGATCACAGTGTTAGAATAATTTGCTTGGTTTATGTGTTTGAAAATATTGGACTACATGAAGTCTTGAAGTCAGTCAGGCTTTAGCAGATGTAGTGTTAGAAAATGCTATGCAGTATGTCCGTCAGGCCTCTTAATTCCCTAGAAGTCTCCATGCTGTGTAAAAAAATGCTGGGTGTACACTATAAATGCCATAGTAACTCTTTCACTAGCATTTAGTAATCATTTTAGAAAAATTCTGACAGAATAATTTGCTCTGTTGATGTGTTTAAAAATATGCACACCAAATGCAAGGCATACTGTTATGTGTCTAAGATCACAGTGTTAGACTACTTTGCTTGGTTTATGTGTTTGAAAATATTGGACTACATGAAGTCTTGAAGTCAGTCAGGCTTTAGCAGATGTAGTGTTAGAAAGTGCTATGCAGTATGTCTGTCAGGCCTCTTAATTCCCAACTAGTCTCCATGCTGTGTAAAACAAACGCTGGGTGTGCTTTATAAATTCCATAGAAAGTCTTTCACTAGCATTTAGTAATCATTTCAGAAAAATTCTGACAGAAAAATTTGCTTGGTTGATGTGTTTGAAAATATGGACACCAAATGCAAGGCATACTGTTATGTGTCTAAGATCACAGTGTGAGTCAGACTTGAGTCAGGCTTTAGGAGATGTAGTGTTATAAAGTGCTATGCAGTATGTCTGTCAGGCCTCTTAATTCCCTAGTAGTCTCCATGCTGTGTAAAAATAAAACACTGGGTGTGCTCTATAAATGCCATAGCAACTCTTTCCCTAGCAATTTAGTAATCATTTTAGAAAAATTCTGACAGAATAATTTGCTTGGTTGATGTGTTTGAAAATTTGGACACCAAATGCAAGGCATACTGTTATGTGTCTAAGATCACAGTGTTAGAATAATTTGCTTGGTTTATGTGTTTGAAAATATTGGATTGCATGAAGTCTTGAAGTCAGTCAGGCTTTAGGAGATGTAGTGTTAGAAAGTGCTATGCAGTATGTCTGTCAAACCTCTTAATTCACAAGTAGTCTCCATGCTATGTAAAACAAACGCTGGGTGTGCTTTATTATTGCCATTGAAACTCTTTCACTAGCATTTCGTAATCATTTCAGAAAAATTCTGACAGAATAATTTGCTTGGTTGATGTGTTTGAAAATATGGACACCAAATGCAAGGCATGCTGTCATGTGTCTAAGATCACAGTGTGAGTCAGACTTGAGTCATGATTTAGGAGATGTAGTGTTAGAAAGTGCTATGCAGTATGTCTGTCAGGCCTCTTAATTCCCTAGTAGTCTCCATGGTGTGTAAAAAAAACCCTGGGTGTGCTCTATAAATGCCATAGAAACTCTTTCACTAGCATTTAGTAATCATTTTAGAAAAATTCTGACAGAATAATTTGCTTGGTTGATGTGTTTGAAACTATGGACACCAAATGCAAGGCGTACTGTTATGTGTCTAAGATCACAGTGTGAGTCAGACTTGAGTCATGCTTTAGGAGATGTAGTGTTAGAAAGTGCTATGCAGTATGTCTGTCAGGCCTCTTAATTCCCAAGTAGTCTCCATGCTGTGTAAAAAAACGCTGAGTGTGCTTTATAAATGCCATAGAAACTCTTTCACTAGCATTTAGTAATCATTTTAGAAACATTCTGACAGAATAATTTGCTTGGTTGATGTGTTTAAAATATGGACACCAAATGCAAGGCATACTGTCATGTGTCTAAGATCACAGTGTTAGAACAATTTGCTTGGTAAACTTGTTTGAAAATATTGGATTACATGAAGTCTTGAAGTCAGTCAGGCTTTAGGAGATGTAGTGTTAGAAAGTGCTATGCAGTATGTCTGTCAGCCCTCTTAATTCCCTTGTAGTCTCCATGCTGTGTAAAAAAAAAACCCTGGGTGTGCTCTATAAATGCCATAGAAACTCTTTCACTAGCATTTAGTAATCATTTTAGAAACATTCTGATAGAATAATTTGCTTGGTTGATGTGTTTGAAACTATGGACACCAAATGCAAGGCATACTGTTATATGTCTAATATCACAGTGTGAGTCAGACTTAAGTCAGTCTTTAGGAGATGTAGTGTTAGAAAGTGCTATGCAGTATGTCTGTCAGACCTCTTAATTCCCAATTAGTCTCCATGCTGTGTAAAAAAAAACGCTGGGTGTGCTCTTTAAATGTCATAGAAACTCTTTCACTAGCATTTAGTAATCATTTTAGAAAAAATTCTGACAGAATAATTTGCTTGGTTGATGTGTTTGAAAATATGGACACCAAATGCAAAGCATACTGTCATATGTCTAAGATCACCGTGTGAGTCAGAATTGAGTCAGGCTTTAGGAGATGTAGTGTTAGAAAGTGCTATGCAATATGTCTGCCAGGCCTCTTAATTCCCTAGTAGTCTCCATGCTGTGTAAAACAAAACACTGGGTGTGCTCTATAAATGCCATAGAAACTCTTTCACTAGCATTTAGTAATCATTTTAGAAAAATTCTGACAGAATAATTTGCTTGGTTGATGTGTTTGAAACTATGGACACCAAATGCAAGGCGTACTGTTATGTGTCTAAGATCACAGTGTGAGTCAGACTTGAGTCATGCTTTAGGAGATGTAGTGTTAGAAAGTGCTATGCAGTATGTCCGTCAGGCCTCTTAATTCTCTAGAAGTCTCCATGCTGTGTAAAAAAATGCTGGGTGTACACTATAAATGCCATAGTAACTCTTTCACTAGCATTTAGTAATCATTTTAGAAAAATTCTGACAGAATAATTTGCTCTGTTGATGTGTTTAAAAATATGGACACCAAATGCAAGGCATACTATTATGTGTCTAAGATCACAGTGTTAGAATAATTTGCTTGGTTTATGTGTTTGAAAATATTGGACTACATGAAGTCTTGAAGTCAGTCAGGCTTTAGCAGATGTAGTGTTAGAAAATGCTATGCAGTATGTCCGTCAGGCCTCTTAATTCCCTAGAAGTCTCCATGCTGTGTAAAAAAATGCTGGGTGTACATTATAAATGCCATAGTAACTCTTTCACTAGCATTTAGTAATCATTTTAGAAAAATTCTGACAGAATAATTTGCTCTGTTGATGTGTTTAAAAATATGCACACCAAATGCAAGGCATACTGTTATGTGTCTAAGATCACAGTGTTAGACTAATTTGCTTGGTTTATGTGTTTGAAAATATTGGACTACATGAAGTCTTGAAGTCAGTCAGGCTTTAGCAGATGTAGTGTTAGAAAGTGCTATGCAGTATGTCTGTCAGTCCTCTTAATTCCCAACTAGTCTCCATGCTGTGTAAAACAAACGCTGGGTGTGCTTTATAAATTCCATAGAAAGTCTTTCACTAGCATTTAGTAATCATTTCAGAAAAATTCTGACAGAAAAATTTGCTTGGTTGATGTGTTTGAAAATATGGACACCAAATGCAAGGCATACTGTTATGTGTCTAAGATCACAGTGTGAGTCAGACTTGAGTCAGGCTTTAGGAGATGTAGTGTTATAAAGTGCTATGCAGTATGTCTGTCAGGCCTCTTAATTCCCTAGTAGTCTCCATGCTGTGTAAAAATAAAACACTGGGTGTGCTCTATAAATGCCATAGCAACTCTTTCCCTAGCAATTTAGTAATCATTTTAGAAAAATTCTGACAGAATAATTTGCTTGGTTGATGTGTTTGAAAATTTGGACACCAAATGCAAGGCATACTGTTATGTGTCTAAGATCACAGTGTTAGAATAATTTGCTTGGTTTATGTGTTTGAAAATATTGGATTGCATGAAGTCTTGAAGTCAGTCAGGCTTTAGGAGATGTAGTGTTAGAAAGTGCTATGCAGTATGTCTGTCAAACCTCTTAATTCACAAGTAGTCTCCATGCTATGTAAAACAAACGCTGGGTGTGCTTTATTATTGCCATTGAAACTCTTTCACTAGCATTTCGTAATCATTTCAGAAAAATTCTGACAGAATAATTTGCTTGGTTGATGTGTTTGAAAATATGGACACCAAATGCAAGGCATGCTGTCATGTGTCTAAGATCACAGTGTGAGTCAGACTTGAGTCATGATTTAGGAGATGTAGTGTTAGAAAGTGCTATGCAGTATGTCTGTCAGGCCTCTTAATTCCCTAGTAGTCTCCATGGTGTGTAAAAAAAACCCTGGGTGTGCTCTATAAATGCCATAGAAACTCTTTCACTAGCATTTAGTAATCATTTTAGAAAAATTCTGACAGAATAATTTGCTTGGTAGATGTGTTTGAAACTATGGACACCAAATGAAAGGCGTACTGTTATGTGTCTAAGATCACAGTGTGAGTCAGACTTGAGTCATGCTTTAGGAGATGTAGTGTTAGAAAGTGCTATGCAGTATGTCTGTCAGGCCTCTTAATTCCCAAGTAGTCTCCATGCTGTGTAAAAAAACGCTGAGTGTGCTTTATAAATGCCATAGAAACTCTTTCACTAGCATTTAGTAATCATTTTAGAAACATTCTGACAGAATAATTTGCTTGGTTGATGTGTTTAAAATATGGACACCAAATGCAAGGCATACTGTCATGTGTCTAAGATCACAGTGTTAGAACAATTTGCTTGGTAAACTTGTTTGAAAATATTGGATTACATGAAGTCTTGAAGTCAGTCAGGCTTTAGGAGATGTAGTGTTAGAAAGTGCTATGCAGTATGTCTGTCAGCCCTCTTAATTCCCTTGTAGTCTCCATGCTGTGTAAAAAAAAACCCTGGGTGTGCTCTATAAATGCCATAGAAACTCTTTCACTAGCATTTAGTAATCATTTTAGAAACATTCTGATAGAATAATTTGCTTGGTTGATGTGTTTGAAACTATGGACACCAAATGCAAGGCATACTGTTATATGTCTAATATCACAGTGTGAGTCAGACTTAAGTCAGGCTTTAGGAGATGTAGTGTTAGAAAGTGCTATGCAGTATGTCTGTCAGACCTCTTAATTCCCAATTAGTCTCCATGCTGTGTAAAAAAAAACGCTGGGTGTGCTCTTTAAATGTCATAGAAACTCTTTCACTAGCATTTAGTAATCATTTTAGAAAAAATTCTGACAGAATAATTTGCTTGGTTGATGTGTTTGAAAATATGGACACCAAATGCAAAGCATACTGTCATATGTCTAAGATCACCGTGTGAGTCAGACTTGAGTCAGGCTTTAGGAGATGTAGTGTTAGAAAGTGCTATGCAATATGTCTGCCAGGCCTCTTAATTCCCTAGTAGTCTCCATGCTGTGTAAAACAAAACACTGGGTGTGCTCTATAAATGCCATAGAAACTCTTTCACTAGCATTTAGTAATCATTTTAGAAAAATTCTGACAGAATAATTTGCTTGGTTGATGTGTTTGAAACTATGGACACCAAATGCAAGGCGTACTGTTATGTGTCTAAGATCACAGTGTGAGTCAGACTTGAGTCATGCTTTAGGAGATGTAGTGTTAGAAAGTGCTATGCAGTATGTCTGTCAGGCCTCTTAATTCCCAAGTAGTCTCCATGCTGTGTAAAAAAACGCTGAGTGTGCTTTATAAATGCCATAAAAACTCTTTCACTAGCATTTAGTAATCATTTTAGAAACATTCTGACAGAATAATTTGCTTGGTTGATGTGTTTAAAATATGGACACCAAATGCAAGGCATACTGTCATGTGTCTAAGATCACAGTGTTAGAACAATTTGGTTGGTAAACTTGTTTGAAAATATTGGATTACATGAAGTCTTGAAGTCAGTCAGGCTTTAGGAGATGTAGTGTTAGAAAGTGCTATGCAGTATGTCTGTCAGCCCTCTTAATTCCCTTGTAGTCTCCATGCTGTGTAAAAAAAAACCTGGGTGTGCTCTATAAATGCCATAGAAACTCTTTCACTAGCATTTAGTAATCATTTTAGAAACATTCTGACAGAATAATTTGCTTGGTTGATGTGTTTGAAAATATGGACACCAAATGCAAAGCATACTGTCATATGTCTAAGATCACAGTGTGAGTCAGACTTGAGTCAGGCTTTAGGAGATGTAGTGTTAGAAAGTGCTATGCAATATGTCTGCCAGACCTCTTAATTGCCTAGTAATCTCCATGCTGTGTAAAACAAAACACTGGGTGTGCTCTATAAATGCCATACAAACTCTTTCACTAGCATTTAGTAATCATTTTAGAAAAATTCTGACAGAATAATTTGCTTGGTTGATGTGTTTAAAAATATGGACACCAAATGCAAGGCATACTGTCATGTGTCTAAGATCACAATGTTAGAATAATTTGCTTGGTTTAGGTGTTTGAAAATATAGGATTACATGTAGTCATGAAGTCAGTCAGACTTTAGGAGATGTAGTGTTAGAAAGTGCTATGCAGTATGTCTTTCAGGCCTCTTAATTCCCAAGTAGTCTCCATGCTGTGTAATAAAACACTGGGTGTGCTTTATGAATGCCATAGAAACTCTTTCACTAGCATTTAGTAATCATTACTGAAAAATTCTGACAGAATAATTTGCTTGGTTGATGTGTTTGAAAATATGGACACCAAATGCAAGGCATGCTGTCATGTGTCTAAGATCACAGTGTGAGTCAGACTTGAGTCATGATTTAGGAGATGTAGTGTTAGAAAGTGCTATGCAGTATGTCTGTCAGGCCTCTTAATTCCCTAGTAGTCTCCATGGTGTGTAAAAAAAACCCTGGGTGTGCTCTATAAATGCCATAGAAACTCTTTCACTAGCATTTAGTAATCATTTTAGAAAAATTCTGACAGAATAATTTGCTTGGTTGATGTGTTTGAAACTATGGACACCAAATGCAAGGCGTACTGTTCTGTGTCTAAGATCACAGTGTGAGTTAGACTTGAGTCATGCTTTAGGAGATGTAGTGTTAGAAAGTGCTATGCAGTATGTCTGTCAGGCCTCTTAATTCCCAAGTAGTCTCCATGCTGTGTAAAAAAAAGCTGAGTGTGCTTTATAAATGCCATAGAAACTCTTTCACTAGCATTTAGTAATCATTTTAGAAACATTCTGACAGAATAATTTGCTTGGTTGATGTGTTTAAAAATAAGGACACCAAATGCAAGGCATACTGTCATGTGTCTAAGATCACAGTGTTAGAACAATTTGCTTGTTAAACTTGTTTGAAAATATTGGATTACATGAAGTCTTGAAGTCAGTCAGGCTTTAGGAGATGTAGTGTTAGAAAGTGCTATGCAGTATGTCTGTCAGCCCTCTTAATTCCCTTGTAGTCTCCATGCTGTGTAAAAAAAAACCCTGGGTGTGCTCTATAAATGCCATAGAAACTCTTTCACTAGCATTTAGTAATCATTTTAGAAACATTCTGACAGAATAATTTGCTTGGTTGATGTGTTTGAAAATATGGACACCAAATGCAAAGCATACTGTCATATGTCTAAGATCACAGTGTGAGTCAGACTTGAGTCAGGCTTTAGGAGATGTAGTGTTAGAAAGTGCTATGCAATATGTCTGCCAGGCCTCTTAATTGCCTAGTAGTCTCCATGCTGTGTAAAACAAAACACTGGGTGTGCTCTATAAATGCCATACAAACTCTTTCACTAGCATTTAGTAATCATTTTAGAAAAATTCTGACAGAATAATTTGCTTGGTTGATGTGTTTAAAAATATGGACACCAAATGCAAGGCATACTGTCATGTGTCTAAGATCACAATGTTAGAATAATTTGCTTGGTTTAGGTGTTTGAAAATATAGGATTACATGTAGTCATGAAGTCAGTCAGGCTTTAGGAGATGTAGTGTTAGAAAGTGCTATGCAGTATGTCTTTCAGGCCTCTTAGTTCCCAAGTAGTCTCCATGCTGTGTAATAAAACACTGGGTGTGCTTTATAAATGCCATAGAAACTCTTTCACTAGCATTTAGTAATCATTACTGAAAAATTCTGACAGAATAATTTGCTTGGTTGATGTGTTTGAAAATATGGCACCAAATGCAAAGCATACTATCATGTGTCTAAGATCACAGTGTGAGTCAGACTTGAGTCAGGCTTTAGGAAATGTAGTGTTAGAAAGTGCTATGCAATATGTCCGTCAGCCCTCTTAATTCCCTAGAAGTCTCCATGCTGTGTAAAAAAAACGCTGGGTGTACTCTATAAATGCCATAGTAACTCTTTCACTAGCATTTACTAATCATTTTAGAAAAATTATGACAGAATAATTTGCTTGGTTGATGTGTTTAAAAATAAGGACTCCAAATGTAAGGCATACTGTCATGTGTCTAAGATCACAGTGTTAGAATAATTTGCTTGGTGTATGTGTTTGAAAATATTGGATTACATGAAGTCTTGTAGTCAGTCAGGCTTTAGGAGATGTAGTGTTAGAAAGTGCTATGCAGTATGTCTGTCAGGACTCTTAATTCCCTAGTAGTCTCCATGCTATGTAAAAAAACGCTGGGTGTGCTCTATAAATACCATAGAAACTCCTTCACTAGCATTTAGTAATCATTACAGAAAAATTCTGACAGAATAATTTGCTTGGTTGATGTGTTTGAAAATATGGACACCAAATGCAAAGCATACTGTCATATGTCTAAGATCACAGTGTGAGTCAGACTTGAGTCAGGCTGAGGTAATTGGAATTTTTATGGTCAATTGTGTCCCCTAACGTAGACCCCAACGGCTCCATGTACACACTTCAAGTACATGTAATTTCCCTCCACGACCGAATCTGAAGACGCAAATACATTTGCGTCCAACGTTAACATGTCCTCTATCAGATCCACCATGAATGGATCGATAATTCAGTTCCTAAGTATGCCGTGCCACCGTCTTTATGTGGTGCACTTTCACGTTTTCCTCGCTCTGCCGAGCTAGGCCCTGATTTCTGTCTTCAAGCCACTTCTGCCTCTGCCTCTGAAAGCTGCAGCATGGAGACGCATCCCTGACCTCTGCCTTACTTCCTGCCAACCGAGCGGTGCCCGGCTCGGCCTGGTCTGCCTGCCAAAAACAGTATTTGGCCTTCAAGTTATCAGCGTAGCCAGCTCAGCTCCTCGAAAACACATTCCTGTCTAGTGAAATACGAAAACATATCCTCGACTGCAGAGCAAGGGCCAAGCCTTTCCGTCCTCCCTCATGAAATTCATTGCTCCCGTTACCATGGTAGGCCCTTGGCTCCGAGCATTCGCATGTAGACACGTAGACACCTATACACGCACTAACATTCAGTATAGAGTAGCCTCTGCCCAAGAGACCTTTTCCTCTAGATTAAACATCCTCCAAATACTAGATATCAGATATGTTTAGGGACAGGTCGATCTGACATGCCAGACTTCTGTCTCTTCTACTAGTGTTAAAAGTCAGACTCTTAGCTTCCTCCCGTTGCACGTCAATCACACGTCATATTAGCTGCGCGCGAATCCAGGCCATAGGTTTCAGCTGACTCTGCAAGAATTCTCTAAGCATCCACCCACTCATGACACTTTTCTGTGACGTTTCTAGTTCACGCCTCTGTGCACACCCATGTTCACGCCTTTTTGCTACGCACATGTGTTCTTATCATATACATTTCACTTGTCACGCCTACTGTATTCAATACTATTGTGTCATTTTACTATATATGTCATGTACTGTGAATAAATCGTTGATATCTTTTCCTGCCATCATTGCATACCCGAACCCTTGTATTGATGGACTAGATCTCCATTGACTCGAGTCATTTAGTCATTTTATGATTAAAGCCCTTACGACTCAGACACCACGGACTCTGCCTCTCATTTGATTGAGCTATTCTTTTGTAACCTGTCTGTAATTATATGGCAAAAATAGTATACGGTAAAATATTTACCACATAATTTGGCGCCCGAATAGGGACCCCTCCCCCACCCCACGCGCCGGCGATGCGTCGCAGGCTCTGCCCCCGACTACAGCTGTGACGGACCCCATGCGCATCTGCAGGATTTCCTGTATCTCCCTCAGGCCTACGGAGGCGACGGAGACTGCGGCCGACATCCAGACGAGGCGGTGAGGAGTGCGGAGGATCCCGACCAGAGCCCAGCCGAGAGAGCAGTGTCTGAGGTATCGAGAGGCCCACCAGTAGTGTCGAGGCGCATGCGTAGTGCGCGGCAGAAGCAGTGACGTCAGTCCAGTCCAGTCGAGTTTCCGAGGCCTTCCGTTCTGTGCTTCCCGGTGAGTACCGTTGCTGGGGAGGCATCTAAACTGGTGCATTAATTTGCGTCCGGTCAAGACGGGTTTGGGTACGCAGACCCGGTCTGCACTGTTTTAGCAGTGTATCTGTACTGTTTAGCAGTGCATCTAGTATTGAATTATATAGTTATTGTTGTTTGTTTCATAATGTTTCAACGTGTTTTAAATGTTGTGGTATGAGTGATTGTTCGCATTTTTCTTACTGTGTTTATTGTGTATAGTGTCTAGATCGAGGTAGCGATGCCTTTATTCTCTAAACTGAGGCAGATAGGAACTAGGAAAGGGATACTTGAGGAAGCTGTTCCCATCCCACCCAGGGACACTCCCGGATATTTTATGTACCACAAGCACGGCTTAGACGCCATATTATTTCTCGACTTGTGGGTGGAATACACTAAAGACTTAGCAGAGAATCGGAGATGGCCCGTTACAGGGACATGGGATGCCGAGTGCATCATGAGAGTAGAAGAAGCGTTGTGGAAAAAGAAAGCCAGACAGTCACAGAAAGATGCCATTGAATTATGGCGTAAAGAATCACATAGACGGACAGAGAAAGCACTCAGAAAGGCAGAAAAAAGTAGAGAGGATTCTGACAAAGCCAAAGAAAAAGAACTACTAGAAGAAGGAGAACGAGTTAGAATGGAACAACACGACAGACAGAGTAATGCTATTTTGACAGGACTGTATCCAGTCCTGGCCGAGGGCCTGCCCAAGGCGACCCCGGAAACACCGAAAAATCTGCCCCCTCCATTGGTTCCGACTAAATTACGTCACAAGACCGCAGCTGATATTTTTCTTTCATCCTATTTAGACGATGTAGCTCCCGCCTATACTAATGTACCTGCCCATGTACTACCTGCTGACGTTAACCTACCCCATGATCATCAGCCCCCGGGTCCGCAACAGCAGACCCCTCCCGCACCACTTCCTGCACCCGTACCCGTTGTTCCCCCTGGTATTCAACAACTACATCCACTTAATCCTTTTGGGACTGGCACGGTCCAGGTTCCAACTACGTTACAGCAGATACCGACCCTACAGCCAGGTTATGCCCAAGCCTCCGCCTCAGGAGGTGCTACAGGAGGTTATCGCACCCCGCCCCAGATACATCGAGTGACAATGAGAGACTTTGCAATGTCGCGGACACCTAAAGGTGCCCCAGCCGAAAAGCTCAGAGAACAGCTTACAGATTGCAGATATGACACAGTGCCTGGTAAAACAGGACCCATGTTGTTAGCGTCCCTACGTTTAAGACGTGTCACAGATTATTTAATGTTATTACCAGAAATGCCAGACCATCTAGACAATTTGTATCATTTTATTAGAACAGGAGAAAGACCGGAGTGTGTTGGTGAAGCCATGTCACGTCAGAAAGTTGAGAACAAAGGTTTAATTATGCGATTTTTGGTTAATTGTTTGATAAGAGAACAAGATCAGACAGGCTTTCCACAAGATGAGATGGCTAGATTGACCAGGTGGAGCCAGAATATTTCGAAGGGTAAACATGATAAAGAGAAATGCGTACATGCTATGGTTAGAAAGATCCGTAAAGAAATAATAGCAATACATGCCCGTCGAGAATCTGAAAGACATTCTGGGTCCGAGGAGGATAAGGACTCCTCAGAGGAGGAAGAACCAGAGGATTCAGCAGAAACATCGCAACAGTCAAATAGAGACATGGTGGCATATGTAGGTAGAGAGAAACTCCCTAGACAGTATCCTCTTGAAAGGCCCTTCGATAGACCCATTCGTTTAGAAAATAAGAAACGTTACCTTTGCCCGATACCAGAGCGATGTACCCTTGAACATGTATTCCAAATTACTGATAAAGTACTGAAAGAAAGAGTAGGTTACCACGAACTCAATACCCTATGTGATCAGGAACTAGCCCGGTCCGCAGTACAGTGGGCCGGAGATGACAGCATATATAAAGACGATTCAGTAGTGCAAACATTTTTAAGTCTTACTCTAGAAGAACAGCGACTAACTGGTATATACATGACCCAACACCTCATTATACAGTATGAAAACCAAGCATCTGATCCAGGTCCGTTATATAGTTTATTGCAAGACTTACTCCTGGGAAGATGGAGAGGTCTAGGTACCGATCTAATTGAAACAATTCTAGAACAACGTCACAAATATAGAACTTTCTTGACTCCACATCTTGTTTCCGTTCCGCCCCCAGTCAGGCAACCATATGACTTTGACAAACAGAATCCTTTACGAGAAGTACATCCAATCCGGAACGCAGATGATACCTTTGCACGTGTGTATGTATACACGCCCATTACTAAGATGGAACTATTGGAAATGAAGAAAATAGTGCCCAGTCATGATAAAGACCCTGCAGGTTTCCACCGCGAAATAAAAGACATGTTACTCATGGGACATTATACTTATCCCGACATTATGAAAATATTGAAAGTACTATTGCCTGCCGGTATTTACGAGAAACTCAAAGAAAAAGAATGGGAGGTGGGAGACAACAAGATTGATTGGGCTGCATTAGAAGCCGAAGAGACTGGTCGAACCCCAGGTGTAGGTCTTGGGGAGAAAACTAAAGCATTACCAGGATTGTTAGTACAGGTTTTGCCAAGATTGTTAGCGACTAAAAAGGAGGACTGGGATGCAATCTCAGCCTGTAAACAGAAACCCGACGAAGAGACTAGTGATTTTTATTCCCGATTTGAGAAATGTTTTATTATTAATAGTGGCCTGAAAACAAGTAGCGAGTCATACCCACACCTTTTTGTATCCAAACTAGTTGAGAATTCTCTGCCCCAGGTTAAGAACCGTGTACTGAAAGTCGAGAGCACATGGCAAGCTAATTCGCCTTCCCAAATGTTACAAATGTTACAGTATCACCAGAACAGAATTAGAGAAGAACATGATCACGAACAGAGACGTATGAAAGACACGAAAATGAAAGTACTAGTTGCCCAGTCAGTTCCAGCCGACGGTCATAAAAGGGGTACGACACAATCCAATAATTCAAATTCAGCAGCTCCTGTTAAAGGGATATGCAACTATTGTAAACAGCCAGGTCACTATGTAAACGATTGTGCAGTTTTGAAACACAACATATCTACAGGTAAAACCAAAGAGAGACCGCGTCCTCCTAGACAGGACCAGGTCCAACAACACGTTCCACAGAATGTCCAGCCTATGCAGGTTCCACAACAGACCGTAGCAATGCCACAGCCACAGCCCATTGCCGCAACACAACATGTCACACAGCAGATGTACCAGTATGCACAATCTGACTACCCCGATTACCAGCAATACACATGAAACAGCCTAGAGAGGGAGGTTGGCTTGCCCCTTATCGAGGTTCCTGTAGATCAAGAAGGCCCTTATGTACACAGTCAGGTATTAGGGAAGGATAGAAAGTTCTTAATTGACACAGGGGCAAGCAGGACAACAATCAGTCACGACGAGGTTCCAGGGGCACCCCTCTCAGGCTCACAGAATGTTTCCCTTGGATTTTCAGGAAAGCCTATTGTTAATGA
The DNA here is from genome assembly GCF_964263255.1 of Lissotriton vulgaris. NCBI lineage: Eukaryota > Metazoa > Chordata > Amphibia > Caudata > Salamandridae > Lissotriton > Lissotriton vulgaris. The sequence goes on along the minus strand of NC_141689.1, from coordinate 1,289,245,265 downwards.
AGTATCGAAACCAGTTCCCCTTGCAGTTGGTCCATTGTCCCGCACTACAGATTTACTTCTCACGAAATCATGCCCAGAAAACTTACTTGGTATAAAGACCCTGAACGCTGTAGGAGCTGTAATTTGCTGTTCTCCGGAAGGAGTAAGGTTGTTCCTTCGTGATTTCAAAGGCCATTATGTATTGAGAGATTTCGACCCCAGGTTACAGAATGTTCCTGCACATTTATGGGCAAAAGGCCCCACTGATGTAGGTTGTATGCACATTACTCCATATCGTGTCACACTCAAGCCAGGAGTAGTACTACCACGCATTCGACAATACAAGTTACCACCAGATGCTGTAGTGGCTTTACTGAAAATCATTGACGAGCTCATTGCACAAGGAGTGGTTGTAGAAACCGACTCCAATGTTTGTAATTCCCCTATCATTCCAATTCTTAAACGAACTGATCCAAATGCACCTCCAGTTTATCGATTAGTTATCGATTTACGGGAATTGAATAAGTGCATTGTACCACAATATCCCGTGGTCCCAGACATTTCATCCCTATTGACAGCTATTGATTCCGAAGCGACGTTCTTTACTGTAATTGACCTCAAGAACGCCTTCTTTAGTGTACCTATTGACCCGGAAAGCCAATATCTTTTCGGATTCTGTTTAAATGGCCGAAGCTTCAAATTTGCACGCGCACCTCAAGGATTCACAGAAAGCCCCAGCATCTACAGCCAAGCATTAAAATGACAACTTGACAGTATTCACATGCCTGCCAACACTGCCCTACTCCAGTACGTCAATGATCTATTGATCACCGCCCGCAGTGAACCAGAATGTGAACAAGCATCACTGACCGTTTTACTCTTCTTGGCGGACAAGGGACACAAGGTGTCTCCTTCGAGGCTACAATTCTGTGCTCAGCAAGTGGTGTACCTTGGGCACTTGCTGACCAAGTGGGGTAGGCAGCTGACACCCGAACGGATTCAGTTAATTGCACATCTTCCGCAACCCATGACACAGAAAGAAGTACGAGCTTTTATTGGACTCACTTCTTATTGCAGACAATGGATTCCACAATATGCATTTCTAGCTAAACCACTCATACAGTTGACAACACAGGAGGCAGCGTCTTTGTCTGTCCTCCCATGGACTCAGGAACATACACAAGCTTTTGACGAATTAAAGAAAGCCTTATGTCAAGCACCAGTTTTAGCGACACCATGTTACACCAAACCTTTTACACTTTTTGTCACTGAACGCGATGGCACAGCGTTGTCGGTTCTCACTCAGTTACAAGCAGACAAACACAGACTGTGTGCTTATTTTTCGAGCACATTGGATCCAGTAGCCCAGGCCTTGCCTGCGTGCTTAAAGTCAGTTGCAGCTACAGCTCTAGCAATCAGACAAAGCGACTCCATTGTATTAGGACATCAATTGACAGTACAAGTTCCACATTCTGTAGAGGTTCTTTTAAACAGAACACAGACTCAACACTTGACTGTAGCACGACTGACAGGTTATGAATTGATGTTATTCCAGCCACACATAGAAATCAGACGCTGTAATACACTGAATCCTGCTACACTTTTACCATTGAGCACTACAGATCCTACTCCACATGACTGCGTAGAGGTAGTTGACACAGTTACGAAACCCAGACAAGACTTGACAGATGTCGCATTACCCGATCCAGACCTGACACTTTATGTGGATGGTTCATGTTTAAGAACAAGTACAGGAGAGTTAGTGGCTGCGTATGCAGTGACCACTGAAACTGATGTCATAGAAACACATCACATTGTCACCCTGTCAGCCCAAGCAGCAGAGCTTATTGCTCTGACCCAAGCCTGTATACGAGCCAAGAACCAGAAAGTAAATATATACACAGATTCACGTTATGCATTCAGAGTTGTTCACGACTTCGGTGTACTCTGGCAAGAAAGAGGTTTCTTGACCTCTCACGGAGCCAAGATACAGCATGGCCCCCTCATTCAAGCTCTGTTAGAAGCAATACATTTGCCTACAGCTATAGCTATCATGAAGTGCAAGGCACATACAAAAGTCACAGACAAGATTTCTCAATGTAACGACTTTGCAGATCGAATAGCGAAACATACAGCACTGACTCATACTCAAACGACGGACATGACCAAGACAGACGCGACTTCACAGACACATTGCAGGACAGTCAGGGACCCCACACAAGATGTCATTGACATACAGACACATGCCACTCCAGATGAAATAAAGAAATGGGCTGAACAAGGAGGGGTCCAGACAGACCAAGGATGGATGACGAGGGGAAAGACCACATGGTTCCTCCCCGACTCTATGGTTCAAGTTATCATTAACACAGCACATAGTCCAGCACATTTAGGAGAAAAAGCCATGTTAGACAGTGTACAGAATCTTTGGTTCAACAAGCATTTACGAGCAGCAGCGAAACAGAAAGTGCGTACCTGCATGATCTGTTGTCAGTTCAATCCAGGAAAAGGGATTCCCGTAGAGCAAGGTGGATTCCATCCTCCCGATTATCCTTTTGAAGTCCTCCAAATGGATTATATTCAGATGGACAGATGCCGAGGTTTTAAGTATGTCCTCGTAGTTGTTTGTGCCCTATCCCGATGTACAGAAGCATATCCCGTCCCAGATTACACTGCCCCGACCACTGCCAGGCAGTTGGTTTGTGAGTTTTTCCCTCGATACGGTTTTCCCCGTGTCGTGTATTCAGATAACGGTCAGCCATTCTCATCCGAACTCATGAAGCAGGTCTCTCTTCTACTGGGATACCAGTGGAAGTTTCACTGTGTCCGGCATCCTAGGGCAGCAGGTCTCGTGGAGCGGCACAATCAGACTCTGAAAACTCGCCTTGCAAAAGTGTGTAAAGAGAAGGGAGTAAATTGGATAGTAGCATTGCCAGTTGCACTTTTCTATATGAGAATGGTAGCTCACTCTAGGACAGGGCTATCCCCGTATGAGGTGGTCTTCGGTAGACCTCCTAATATGTGGGGGATGCCTCTGCCGCGAAAGATTACTGATGTTGATAGTACTATGTTGACAGATTACCTTGCTTCCTTGATGTCTGCACTACAATCATGTAGTTCACAGGTCGCGGCAGCCTTCCCAGACAACACCGAGGTGAAGCCACACAAGATCGTCCCTGGTGACCTCGTATACATCCGCAACTTCGATCGGAAGAGTCCGCTGGAGCCCCGCTGGAAGGAGCCGAAAATTGTTTTGTTAACTACAAGGACTGCCGTCAAATTGGAGGGCCGTAAGGGCTGGCTCCACTCAAGTCACGTGAAAAGACATTATGGACTTCCGCCAAAATCCGAATCCCAGAACTCCCACGTCCCAGTGACTGATACCAAACTCCCCCTTCTAGAGAAAAAATCCCCAAGAGGAGTATCGCCAGAAACTAAGGTCTAGTAAGTCAGACAGTTTAATTGTTTAAGTCCCCCTTGGGTGAAGCGGTTAGGCAGTTCTGACAATGTATAAGATAGACCCAAATAGAGAGAGAGATAGTCAGGAGACCAAGAAACGAAAATATTGTAAAAGTCTCCGGAGCAGATGCGTCTGCACATTACTTATTATGTTTTTTCTGAGTCTTACGATTATTGCTTTAAGTTGGATGCTTTATATGTATTTTCCTCTTGCACACTTTTCTAATAATACTACAGAACACACGTTTAGTACTCTACCCCCACACGAATTGTCATATCTACTTGCGCTGCGCAACAATACATTCATTCGTATGTTACACCATTCTCACCAGATCAACAATGCCACTAACTGTTGGATATGTGGCCGACTCCCTCCCTACCAGAACTATAAGGGAGCTCTGCCTCTCTTTCCTTACCCGTTTACACATAATGGTTCCTGTGGTGCCTGGTTTAGTTTAATATCTTCTATTACTGACTCTAAGGTTTCCCAAGGCAATTGGATATGGGGAAATCTGAACACAGTCATGAACAAAGCATGTTTCCCGAACGAAGAAGGTCTTCCACAAATGACAGGGACAGATCTAGAAAACGAAGTATATGGATTAGGCAATTTTACACTTAACCTCATGATTCTAAATGTTCAGTCAGAAACCAGTCCAGACTTACCATCCATATCAGTTCTGCCAGCGAAAGGTGTATTATGTGTCAGAAAGAATGGTTCAGTACATCTAGGTCACAGTGACTGTATTACTGTGGTTGAATTCAGTGATCAAGGCAAGTCTACATTCAAAGCTTCCCGACATTCCTATTTTATTTGTGGTCAGACAGCGTATGTCCGTTTACCTCCAGACTGGGATGGTACCTGTTTCATTGCATTCTTATTGCCACCAGTATTTCTAGCCCCATCTGACTATCACAGGAATTCCCGCCTTAATATTGTTAGACACAAAAGAGACCTCCCAATAGTTGATCAGACTGAAACTATATGGGAACAATATACAGATTTCAATAAAGGATTCTTTCCCTATCTAGGAACTGTCTCCAATAGTAAACTGATACGCAAATTAACCAGAATACTAGAAGCAGTAGTGAATGAGACTACTTCAGCTTTGGGCAACTTAACAGAGGAGCAGTCAGCTATGAGACTTGTTGTTCTTCAGAACCGCCTTGTCCTTGACGTCATCCTGGCCGATAGGGGCGGGGCTTGTAGAGTCATCGGATCCAGTTGCTGCGTATTTATTCCAAATAATGCGCCATCAGTCTATAAAGCCATTACCCGACTTCACGAAATTGCTCACCTGATACACCAGAATCCAGGCTCATGGACTTGGTCCGGTTGGCTCTGGAGTGTAGTAACAGCCTGGGGATGGAAGCTACTGTCATTCCTAGGAATCATATTGGCCATAGTATTCAGTTGTTGCCTTTGTTTACAATGTGGGCCAGCGATTTGCGGCTTGTGCGCCACAGCTTGTGTTCCCCATTCAAGTGCACGTTCCCATTCCAGAAAAAAGAAAGAAGAGCAAATGATGTTATATGAACAGATTGATGGTCTCATGAACATCGACATATCATGAAGGGTCCGTAGGGGACAAGGAGGGAATGAGGTAATTGGAATTTTTATGGTCAATTGTGTCCCCTAACGTAGACCCCAACGGCTCCATGTACACACTTCAAGTACATGTAATTTCCCTCCACGACCGAATCTGAAGACGCAAATACATTTGCGTCCAACGTTAACATGTCCTCTATCAGATCCACCATGAATGGATCGATAATTCAGTTCCTAAGTATGCCGTGCCACCGTCTTTATGTGGTGCACTTTCACATTTTCCTGGCTCTGCCGAGCTAGGCCCTGATTTCTGTCTTCAAGCCACTTCTGCCTCTGCCTCTGAAAGCTGCAGCATGGAGACGCATCCCTGACCTCTGCCTTACTTCCTGCCAACCGAGCGGTGCCCGGCTCGGCCTGGTCTGCCTGCCAAAAACAGTATTTGGCCTTCAAGTTATCAGCGTAGCCAGCTCAGCTCCTCGAAAACACATTCCTGTCTAGTGAAATACGAAAACATATCCTCGACTGCAGAGCAAGGGCCAAGCCTTTCCGTCCTCCCTCATGAAATTCATTGCTCCCGTTACCATGGTAGGCCCCTGGCTCCGAGCATCCGCATGTAGACACGTAGACACCTATACACGCACTAACATTCAGTATAGAGTAGCCTCTGCCCAAGAGACCTTTTCTTCTAGATTAAACATCCTCCAAATACTAGATATCAGATATGTTTAGGGACAGGTCGATCTGACATGCCAGACTTCTGTCTCTTCTACTAGTGTTAAAAGTCAGACTCTTAGCTTCCTCCCGTTGCACGTCAATCACACGTCATATTAGCTGCGCGCGCATCCAGGCCATAGGTTTCAGCTGACTCTGCAAGAATTCTCTAAGCATCCACCCACTCATGACACTTTTCTGTGACGTTTCTAGTTCACGCCTCTGTGCACACCCATGTTCACGCCTTTTTGCTACGCAAATGTGTTCTTATCATATACATTTCACTTGTCACGCCTACTGTGTATTCAATACTATTGTGTCATTTTACTATATATGTCATGTACTGTGAATAAATCGTTGACATCTTTTCCTGCCATCATTGCATACCCGAACCCTTGTATTGATGGACTAGATCTCCATTGACTCGAGTCATTTAGTCATTTTATGATTAAAGCCCTTACGACTCAGACACCACAGACTCTGCCTCTCATTTGATTGAGCTATTCTTTTGTAACCTGTCTGTAAGTATATGGCAAAAATAGTATACGGTAAAATATTTACCACAAGGCTTTAGGAGATGTAGTGTTCGAAAGTGCTATTCAGTATGTCTGTCAGGCCTCTTAATTCCCTAGTAGTCTCCATGCTGTATAAAAAAAACGCTGGGTGTGCTCTATGAGTGCCATAGAAACTCTTTCACTAGCATTTAGTAATCATTTTAGAAACATTCTGACAGAATAATTTGCTTGGTTGATGTGTTTAAAAATATGGACACCAAATGCAAACATACTGTTATGTGTCTAAGATCACAGTGTGAGTCAGACTTGAGTCAGGCTTTAGGAGATGTAGTGTTATAAAGTGCTATGCAGTATGTCTGTCAGGCCTCTTAATTCCCTAGTAGTCTCCATGCTATGTAAAAAACGCAGGGTGTGCTCTATAAATACCATAGAAACTCTTTCACTAGCATTTAGTAATCATTACAGAAAAATTCTGACAGAATAATTTGCTTGGTTGATGTGTTTGAAAATATGGACACCAAATGCAAAGCATACTGTCATATGTCTAAGATCACAGTGTGAGTCAGACTTGAGTCAGGCTTTAGGAGATGTAGTGTTCGAAAGTGCTATTCAGTATGTCTGTCAGGCCTCTTAATTCCCTAGTAGTCTCCATTCTGTGAAACAAAACACTGGATGTGCTTTATAAATGCCATAGACACTCTTTCACTAGCATTTAGTAATCATTTCAGAAAAAATCTGACAAAATAATTTGCTTGGTTGATGTGTTTGAAAATATGGACACCAAATGCAAGGCATAGTGTCGTGTGTCTAAGATCACAGTGTGAGTCAGACTTGAGTCAGGCTTTAGGAGATGTAGTGTTAGAAAGTGCTATGCAGTATGTCTGTCAGGCCTCTTAATTCCTTAGTAGTCTCTATGCTGCGTAAAAAAATGCTGGGTGTGCTATATAAATGCCATAGAAACACTTTCACTAGCATTTAGTAATCATTTTAGAAAAATTCTGACAGAACAATTCGCTCGGTTGATGTGTTTAAAAATATGGACACCAAATGCAAGGCATACTGTCATGTGTCTAAGATCACAGTGTTAGAATAATTTCCTTGGTTTATGTGTTTGAAAATATCGGATTACATGTTGTCATGAAGTCAGTCAGGCTTTAGGAGATGTAGTGTTAGAAAGTGCTATGCAGTATGTCTGTCAGCCCTCTTAATTCCCTTGTAGTCTCCATGCTGTGTAAAAAAAAAACCCTGGGTGTGCTCTATAAATGCCATAGAAACTCTTTCACTAGCATTTAGTAATCATTTAAAAAAATTCTGACAGAATAATTTACTTGGTTGATGTGTTTGAAAATATGGACACCAAATGCAAGGCTTACTGTTATGTGTCTAAGATCACAATGTGAGTCAGACTTGAGTCAGGCTTTACGAGATGTAGTGTTAGAAAGTGCTATGCAGTATGTCCGCCAGGCCTCTTAATTCCCAATTAGTCTCCATGCTGTGTAAAAAACACACTGGGTGTGCTCTATAAATGCCATAGAAACTCTTTCACTAGCATTTAGTAATCATTTTAGAAAAATTCTGACAGAATAATTTGCTTGGTTGATGTGTTTAAAAATATGGACACCAAATGCAAGGCATACTGTCATGTGTCTAAGATCACAGCGTTAGAATAATTTGCTTGGTAAACTTGTTTGAAAATATTGGATTACATGAAGTCTTGAAGTCAGTCAGGCTTTAGGAGATGTAGTGTTAGAAAGTGCTATGCAGTATGTCTGTCAGCCCTCTTAATTCCCTTGTAGTCTCCATGCTGTGTAAAAAAAAAACCCTGGGTGTGCTCTATAAATGCCATAGAAACTCTTTCACTAGCATTTAGTAATCATTTTAGAAACATTCTGACAGAATAATTTGCTTGGTTGATGTGTTTGAAAATATGGACACCAAATGCAAAGCATACTGTCATATGTCTAAGATCACAGTGTGAGTCAGACTTGAGTCAGGCTTTAGGAGAAGTAGTGTTATAAAGTGCTATGCAGTATGTCTGTCAGGCCTCTTAATTCCCTAGTAGTCTCCATGCTATGTAAAAAACGCTGGGTGTGCTCTATAAATACCATAGAAACTCTTTCACTAGCATTTAGTAATCATTACAGAAAAATTCTGACAGAATAATTTGCTTGGTTGATGTGTTTGAAAATATGGACACCAAATGCAAAGCATACTGTCATATGTCTAAGATCACAGTGTGAGTCAGACTTGAGTCAGGCTTTAGGAGATGTAGTGTTCGAAAGTGCTATTCAGTATGTCTGTCAGGCCTCTTAATTCCCTAGTAGTCTCCATTCTGTGAAACAAAACGCTGGGTGTGCTTTATAAATGCCATAGACACTCTTTCACTAGCATTTAGTAATCATTTCAGAAAAATTCTGACAAAATAATTTGCTTGGTTGATGTGTTTGAAAATATGGACACCAAATGCAAGGCATAGTGTCGTGTGTCTAAGATCACAGTGTGAGTCAGACTTGAGTCAGGCTTTAGGAGATGTAGTGTTAGAAAGTGCTATGCAGTATGTCTGTCAGGCCTCTTAATTCCTTAGTAGTCTCCCTGCTGTGTTAAAAAACGCTGGGTGTGCTATATAAATGCCATAGAAACACTTTCACTAGCATTTAGTAATCATTTTCGAAAAATTCTGACAGAACAATTCGCTTGGTTGATGTGTTTAAAAATATGGACACCAAATGCAAGGCATACTGTCATGTGTCTAAGATCACAGTGTTAGAATAATTTCCTTGGTTTATGTGTTTGAAAATATCGGATTACATGTAGTCATGAAGTCAGTCAGGCTTTAGGAGATGTAGTGTTAGAAAGTGCTATGCAATATGTCTGCCAGGCCTCTTAATTCCCAATTAGTCTCCATGCTGTGTAAAAAAACGCTGGTGTGCTCTATAAATGCCATAGAAACTCTTTCACTAGCATTTAGTAATCATTTAAAAAAATTCTGACAGAATAATTTACTTGGTTGATGTGTTTGAAAATATGGACACCAAATGCAAGGCTTACTGTTATGTGTCTAAGATCACAATGTGAGTCAGACTTGAGTCAGGCTTTACGAGAGGTAGTGTTAGAAAGTGCTATGCAGTATGTCCGTCAGGCCTCTTAATTCCCAATTAGTCTCCATGCTGTGTAAAAAAACACACTGGGTGTGCTCTATAAATGCCATAGAAACTCTTTCACTAGCATTTAGTAATCATTTTAGAAAAATTCTGACAGAATAATTTGCTTGGTTGATGTCTTTGAAAATATGGACACCAAATGCAAGGCATACTGTCATGTGTCTAAGATCACAGTGTTAGAATAATTTGCTTGGTTTATGTGTTTGAAAATATGGGATTACATGTAGTCATGAAGTCAGTCAGGCTTTAGGAGATGTATTGTTAGAAATTACTATGCAGTATGTCTGTCAGGCCTCTTAATTCCAAATTAGTCTCCATGCTGTGTAAAAAAAACGCTGGGTGTGCTCTATAAATGCCATAGAAACTCTTTCACCAGCATTTAGTAATCATTACAGAAAAAGTCTGACAGAATAATTTGCTTGGTGTATGTGTTTGAAAATATGGACACCAAATGCAAAGCATACTGTCATATGTCTAAGATCACAGTGTGAGTCAGACTTGAGTCATTCTTTCGGAGATGTAGTGTTAGAAAGTGCTATGCAGTATGTCCGTCAGGCCTCTTAATTCCCAATTAGTCTCCATGCTGTGTAAAAAAACACACTGGGTGTGCTCTATAAATGCCATAGAAACTCTTTCACTAGCATTTAGTAATCATTTTAGAAAAATTCTGACAGAATAATTTGCTTGGTTGATGTCTTTGAAAATATGGACACCAAATGCAAGGCATACTGTCATGTGTCTAAGATCACAGTGTTAGAATAATTTGCTTGGTTTATGTGTTTGAAAATATGGGATTACATGTAGTCATGAAGTCAGTCAGGCTTTAGGAGATGTAGTGTTAGAAAGTGCTATGCAGTATGTCTGTCAGGCCTCTTAATTCCGAATTAGTCTCCATGCTATATAAAACAAACGCTGGGTGTGCTTTATAAATGCCATTGAAACTCTTTCACTAGCATTTAGTAATCATTTCAGAAAAATTCTGACAGAATAATTTGCTTGGTTGATGTGTTTGAAAATATGGACACCAAATGCAAGGCATGCTGTCATGCGTCTAAGATCACAGTTTGAGTCAGACTTGAGTCATGATTTAGGAGATGTAGTGTTAGAAAGTGCTATGCAGTATGTCTGTCAGGCCTCTTAATTCCCTAGTAGTCTCCATGCTGTGTAAAAAAAAACCCTGTGTGTGCTCTATAAATGCCATAGGAACTCTTTCACTAGCATTTAGTAATCATTTTAGAAAAATTCTGACAGAATAATTTGCTTGATTGATGTGTTTAAAAATATGGACACCAAATGCAAGGCATACTGTCATGTGTCTAAGATCACAGTGTTAGAACAATTTGCTTGGTAAACTTGTTTGAAAATATTGGATTACATGAAGTCTTGAAGTCAGTCAGGCTTTAGGAGATGTAGTGTTAGAAAGTGCGATGCAGTATGTCTGTCAGGCCTCTTAATTCCCTAGTAGTCTCCATGCTGTGTAAATAAAAACCTGGGTGTGCTCTATAAATGCCATAGAAACTCTTTCACTAGCATTTAGTAATCATTTTAGAAACATTCTGACAGAATAATTTGCTTGGTTGATGTGTTTGAAACTATGGACACCAAATGCAAGGCATACTGTCATATGTCTAAGATCACAGTGTGAGTCAGACTTGAGTCAGGCTTTAGGAGATGTAGTGTTCGAAAGTGCTATTCAGTATGTCTGTCAGGCCTCTTAATTCCCTAGTAGTCTCCATTCTGTGAAACAAAACACTGGATGTGCTTTATAAATGCCATAGACACTCTTTCACTAGCATTTAGTAATCATTTCAGAAAAAATCTGACAAAATAATTTGCTTGGTTGATGTGTTTGAAAATATGGACACCAAATGCAAGGCATAGTGTCGTGTGTCTAAGATCACAGTGTGAGTCAGACTTGAGTCAGGCTTTAGGAGATGTAGTGTTAGAAAGTGCTATGCAGTATGTCTGTCAGGCCTCTTAATTCCTTAGTAGTCTCTATGCTGCGTAAAAAAATGCTGGGTGTGCTATATAAATGCCATAGAAACACTTTCACTAGCATTTAGTAATCATTTTAGAAAAATTCTGACAGAACAATTCGCTCGGTTGATGTGTTTAAAAATATGGACACCAAATGCAAGGCATACTGTCATGTGTCTAAGATCACAGTGTTAGAATAATTTCCTTGGTTTATGTGTTTGAAAATATCGGATTACATGTTGTCATGAAGTCAGTCAGGCTTTAGGAGATGTAGTGTTAGAAAGTGCTATGCAGTATGTCTGTCAGCCCTCTTAATTCCCTTGTAGTCTCCATGCTGTGTAAAAAAAAAAACCCTGGGTGTGCTCTATAAATGCCATAGAAACTCTTTCACTAGCATTTAGTAATCATTTAAAAAAATTCTGACAGAATAATTTACTTGGTTGATGTGTTTGAAAATATGGACACCAAATGCAAGGCTTACTGTTATGTGTCTAAGATCACAATGTGAGTCAGACTTGAGTCAGGCTTTACGAGATGTAGTGTTAGAAAGTGCTATGCAGTATGTCCGCCAGGCCTCTTAATTCCCAATTAGTCTCCATGCTGTGTAAAAAACACACTGGGTGTGCTCTATAAATGCCATAGAAACTCTTTCACTAGCATTTAGTAATCATTTTAGAAAAATTCTGACAGAATAATTTGCTTGGTTGATGTGTTTAAAAATAGGGACACCAAATGCAAGGCATACTGTCATGTGTCTAAGATCACAGCGTTAGAATAATTTGCTTGGTAAACTTGTTTGAAAATATTGGATTACATGAAGTCTTGAAGTCAGTCAGGCTTTAGGAGATGTAGTGTTAGAAAGTGCTATGCAGTATGTCTGTCAGCCCTCTTAATTCCCTTGTAGTCTCCATGCTGTGTAAAAAAAAAACCCTGGGTGTGCTCTATAAATGCCATAGAAACTCTTTCACTAGCATTTAGTAATCATTTTAGAAACATTCTGACAGAATAATTTGCTTGGTTGATGTGTTTGAAAATATGGACACCAAATGCAAAGCATACTGTCATATGTCTAAGATCACAGTGTGAGTCAGACTTGAGTCAGGCTTTAGGAGAAGTAGTGTTATAAAGTGCTATGCAGTATGTCTGTCAGGCCTCTTAATTCCCTAGTAGTCTCCATGCTATGTAAAAAACGCTGGGTGTGCTCTATAAATACCATAGAAACTCTTTCACTAGCATTTAGTAATCATTACAGAAAAATTCTGACAGAATAATTTGCTTGGTTGATGTGTTTGAAAATATGGACACCAAATGCAAAGCATACTGTCATATGTCTAAGATCACAGTGTGAGTCAGACTTGAGTCAGGCTTTAGGAGATGTAGTGTTCGAAAGTGCTATTCAGTATGTCTGTCAGGCCTCTTAATTCCCTAGTAGTCTCCATTCTGTGAAACAAAACGCTGGGTGTGCTTTATAAATGCCATAGACACTCTTTCACTAGCATTTAGTAATCATTTCAGAAAAATTCTGACAAAATAATTTGCTTGGTTGATGTGTTTGAAAATATGGACACCAAATGCAAGGCATAGTGTCGTGTGTCTAAGATCACAGTGTGAGTCAGACTTGAGTCAGGCTTTAGGAGATGTAGTGTTAGAAAGTGCTATGCAGTATGTCTGTCAGGCCTCTTAATTCCTTAGTAGTCTCCCTGCTGTGTTAAAAAACGCTGGGTGTGCTATATAAATGCCATAGAAACACTTTCACTAGCATTTAGTAATCATTTTCGAAAAATTCTGACAGAACAATTCGCTTGGTTGATGTGTTTAAAAATATGGACACCAAATGCAAGGCATACTGTCATGTGTCTAAGATCACAGTGTTAGAATAATTTCCTTGGTTTATGTGTTTGAAAATATCGGATTACATGTAGTCATGAAGTCAGTCAGGCTTTAGGAGATGTAGTGTTAGAAAGTGCTATGCAATATGTCTGCCAGGCCTCTTAATTCCCAATTAGTCTCCATGCTGTGTAAAAAAACGCTGGTGTGCTCTATAAATGCCATAGAAACTCTTTCACTAGCATTTAGTAATCATTTAAAAAAATTCTGACAGAATAATTTACTTGGTTGATGTGTTTGAAAATATGGACACCAAATGCAAGGCTTACTGTTATGTGTCTAAGATCACAATGTGAGTCAGACTTGAGTCAGGCTTTACGAGAGGTAGTGTTAGAAAGTGCTATGCAGTATGTCCGTCAGGCCTCTTAATTCCCAATTAGTCTCCATGCTGTGTAAAAAAACACACTGGGTGTGCTCTATAAATGCCATAGAAACTCTTTCACTAGCATTTAGTAATCATTTTAGAAAAATTCTGACAGAATAATTTGCTTGGTTGATGTCTTTGAAAATATGGACACCAAATGCAAGGCATACTGTCATGTGTCTAAGATCACAGTGTTAGAATAATTTGCTTGGTTTATGTGTTTGAAAATATGGGATTACATGTAGTCATGAAGTCAGTCAGGCTTTAGGAGATGTATTGTTAGAAATTACTATGCAGTATGTCTGTCAGGCCTCTTAATTCCAAATTAGTCTCCATGCTGTGTAAAAAAAACGCTGGGTGTGCTCTATAAATGCCATAGAAACTCTTTCACTAGCATTTAGTAATCATTACAGAAAAAGTCTGACAGAATAATTTGCTTGGTGTATGTGTTTGAAAATATGGACACCAAATGCAAAGCATACTGTCATATGTCTAAGATCACAGTGTGAGTCAGACTTGAGTCATTCTTTCGGAGATGTAGTGTTAGAAAGTGCTATGCAGTATGTCCGTCAGGCCTCTTAATTCCCAATTAGTCTCCATGCTGTGTAAAAAAACACACTGGGTGTGCTCTATAAATGCCATAGAAACTCTTTCACTAGCATTTAGTAATCATTTTAGAAAAATTCTGACAGAATAATTTGCTTGGTTGATGTCTTTGAAAATATGGACACCAAATGCAAGGCATACTGTCATGTGTCTAAGATCACAGTGTTAGAATAATTTGCTTGGTTTATGTGTTTGAAAATATGGGATTACATGTAGTCATGAAGTCAGTCAGGCTTTAGGAGATGTAGTGTTAGAAAGTGCTATGCAGTATGTCTGTCAGGCCTCTTAATTCCGAATTAGTCTCCATGCTATATAAAACAAACGCTGGGTGTGCTTTATAAATGCCATTGAAACTCTTTCACTAGCATTTAGTAATCATTTCAGAAAAATTCTGACAGAATAATTTGCTTGGTTGATGTGTTTGAAAATATGGACACCAAATGCAAGGCATGCTGTCATGCGTCTAAGATCACAGTTTGAGTCAGACTTGAGTCATGATTTAGGAGATGTAGTGTTAGAAAGTGCTATGCAGTATGTCTGTCAGGCCTCTTAATTCCCTAGTAGTCTCCATGCTGTGTAAAAAAAAAACCCTGTGTGTGCTCTATAAATGCCATAGGAACTCTTTCACTAGCATTTAGTAATCATTTTAGAAAAATTCTGACAGAATAATTTGCTTGGTTGATGTGTTTGAAACTATGGACACCAAATGCAAGGCGTACTGTTATGTGTCTAAGATCACAGTGTGAGTCAGACTTGAGTCATGCTTTAGGAGATGTAGTGTTAGAAAGTGCTATGCAGTATGTCTGTCAGACCTCTTAATTCCCAAGTAGTCTCCATGCTGTGTAAAAAAAACGCTGAGTGTGCTTTATAAATGCCATAGATACTCTTTCACTAGTATTTAGTAATCATTTTAGAAACATTCTGACAGAATAATTTGCTTGATTGATGTGTTTAAAAATATGGACACCAAATGCAAGGCATACTGTCATGTGTCTAAGATCACAGTGTTAGAACAATTTGCTTGGTAAACTTGTTTGAAAATATTGGATTACATGAAGTCTTGAAGTCAGTCAGGCTTTAGGAGATGTAGTGTTAGAAAGTGCGATGCAGTATGTCTGTCAGGCCTCTTAATTCCCTAGTAGTCTCCATGCTGTGTAAATAAAAACCTGGGTGTGCTCTATAAATGCCATAGAAACTCTTTCACTAGCATTTAGTAATCATTTTAGAAACATTCTGACAGAATAATTTGCTTGGTTGATGTGTTTGAAACTATGGACACCAAATGCAAGGCATACTGTCATATGTCTAAGATCACAGTGTGAGTCAGACTTGAGTCAGGCTTTAGGAGATGTAGTGTTCGAAAGTGCTATTCAGTATGTCTGTCAGGCCTCTTAATTCCCTAGTAGTCTCCATTCTGTGAAACAAAACACTGGATGTGCTTTATAAATGCCATAGACACTCTTTCACTAGCATTTAGTAATCATTTCAGAAAAAATCTGACAAAATAATTTGCTTGGTTGATGTGTTTGAAAATATGGACACCAAATGCAAGGCATAGTGTCGTGTGTCTAAGATCACAGTGTGAGTCAGACTTGAGTCAGGCTTTAGGAGATGTAGTGTTAGAAAGTGCTATGCAGTATGTCTGTCAGGCCTCTTAATTCCTTAGTAGTCTCTATGCTGCGTAAAAAAATGCTGGGTGTGCTATATAAATGCCATAGAAACACTTTCACTAGCATTTAGTAATCATTTTAGAAAAATTCTGACAGAACAATTCGCTCGGTTGATGTGTTTAAAAATATGGACACCAAATGCAAGGCATACTGTCATGTGTCTAAGATCACAGTGTTAGAATAATTTCCTTGGTTTATGTGTTTGAAAATATCGGATTACATGTTGTCATGAAGTCAGTCAGGCTTTAGGAGATGTAGTGTTAGAAAGTGCTATGCAGTATGTCTGTCAGCCCTCTTAATTCCCTTGTAGTCTCCATACTGTGTAAAAAAAAAAACCCTGGGTGTGCTCTATAAATGCCATAGAAACTCTTTCACTAGCATTTAGTAATCATTTAAAAAAATTCTGACAGAATAATTTACTTGGTTGATGTGTTTGAAAATATGGACACCAAATGCAAGGCTTACTGTTATGTGTCTAAGATCACAATGTGAGTCAGACTTGAGTCAGGCTTTACGAGATGTAGTGTTAGAAAGTGCTATGCAGTATGTCCGCCAGGCCTCTTAATTCCCAATTAGTCTCCATGCTGTGTAAAAAACACACTGGGTGTGCTCTATAAATGCCATAGAAACTCTTTCACTAGCATTTAGTAATCATTTTAGAAAAATTCTGACAGAATAATTTGCTTGGTTGATGTGTTTAAAAATAGGGACACCAAATGCAAGGCATACTGTCATGTGTCTAAGATCACAGCGTTAGAATAATTTGCTTGGTAAACTTGTTTGAAAATATTGGATTACATGAAGTCTTGAAGTCAGTCAGGCTTTAGGAGATGTAGTGTTAGAAAGTGCTATGCAGTATGTCTGTCAGCCCTCTTAATTCCCTTGTAGTCTCCATGCTGTGTAAAAAAAAAACCCTGGGTGTGCTCTATAAATGCCATAGAAACTCTTTCACTAGCATTTAGTAATCATTTTAGAAACATTCTGACAGAATAATTTGCTTGGTTGATGTGTTTGAAAATATGGACACCAAATGCAAAGCATACTGTCATATGTCTAAGATCACAGTGTGAGTCAGACTTGAGTCAGGCTTTAGGAGAAGTAGTGTTATAAAGTGCTATGCAGTATGTCTGTCAGGCCTCTTAATTCCCTAGTAGTCTCCATGCTATGTAAAAAACGCTGGGTGTGCTCTATAAATACCATAGAAACTCTTTCACTAGCATTTAGTAATCATTACAGAAAAATTCTGACAGAATAATTTGCTTGGTTGATGTGTTTGAAAATATGGACACCAAATGCAAAGCATACTGTCATATGTCTAAGATCACAGTGTGAGTCAGACTTGAGTCAGGCTTTAGGAGATGTAGTGTTCGAAAGTGCTATTCAGTATGTCTGTCAGGCCTCTTAATTCCCTAGTAGTCTCCATTCTGTGAAACAAAACGCTGGGTGTGCTTTATAAATGCCATAGACACTCTTTCACTAGCATTTAGTAATCATTTAAGAAAAAATCTGACAAAATAATTTGCTTGGTTGATGTGTTTGAAAATATGGACACCAAATGCAAGGCATAGTGTCGTGTTTCTAAGATCACAGTGTGAGTCAGACTTGAGTCAGGCTTTAGGAGATGTAGTGTTAGAAAGTGCTATGCAGTATGTCTGTCAGGCCTCTTAATTCCTTAGTAGTCTCCCTGCTGTGTTAAAAAACGCTGGGTGTGCTATATAAATGCCATAGAAACACTTTCACTAGCATTTAGTAATCATTTTCGAAAAATTCTGACAGAACAATTCGCTTGGTTGATGTGTTTAAAAATATGGACACCAAATGCAAGGCATACTGTCATGTGTCTAAGATCACAGTGTTAGAATAATTTCCTTGGTTTATGTGTTTGAAAATATCGGATTACATGTAGTCATGAAGTCAGTCAGGCTTTAGGAGATGTAGTGTTAGAAAGTGCTATGCAATATGTCTGCCAGGCCTCTTAATTCCCAATTAGTCTCCATGCTGTGTAAAAAAACGCTGGTGTGCTCTATAAATGCCATAGAAACTCTTTCACTAGCATTTAGTAATCATTTAAAAAAATTCTGACAGAATAATTTACTTGGTTGATGTGTTTGAAAATATGGACACCAAATGCAAGGCTTACTGTTATGTGTCTAAGATCACAATGTGAGTCAGACTTGAGTCAGGCTTTACGAGAGGTAGTGTTAGAAAGTGCTATGCAGTATGTCCGTCAGGCCTCTTAATTCCCAATTAGTCTCGATGCTGTGTAAAAAAACACACTGGGTGTGCTCTATAAATGCCATAGAAACTCTTTCACTAGCATTTAGTAATCATTTTAGAAAAATTCTGACAGAATAATTTGCTTGGTTGATGTCTTTGAAAATATGGACACCAAATGCAAGGCATACTGTCATGTGTCTAAGATCACAGTGTTAGAATAATTTGCTTGGTTTATGTGTTTGAAAATATGGGATTACATGTAGTCATGAAGTCAGTCAGGCTTTAGGAGATGTATTGTTAGAAATTACTATGCAGTATGTCTGTCAGGCCTCTTACTTCCAAATTAGTCTCCATGCTGTGTAAAAAAAACGCTGGGTGTGCTCTATAAATGCCATAGAAACTCTTTCACTAGCATTTAGTAATCATTACAGAAAAAGTCTGACAGAATAATTTGCTTGGTGTATGTGTTTGAAAATATGGACACCAAATGCAAAGCATACTGTCATATGTCTAAGATCACAGTGTGAGTCAGACTTGAGTCATTCTTTCGGAGATGTAGTGTTAGAAAGTGCTATGCAGTATGTCCGTCAGGCCTCTTAATTCCCAATTAGTCTCCATGCTGTGTAAAAAAACACACTGGGTGTGCTCTATAAATGCCATAGAAACTCTTTCACTAGCATTTAGTAATCATTTTAGAAAAATTCTGACAGAATAATTTGCTTGGTTGATGTCTTTGAAAATATGGACACCAAATGCAAGGCATACTGTCATGTGTCTAAGATCACAGTGTTAGAATAATTTGCTTGGTTTATGTGTTTGAAAATATGGGATTACATGTAGTCATGAAGTCAGTCAGGCTTTAGGAGATGTAGTGTTAGAAAGTGCTATGCAGTATGTCTGTCAGGCCTCTTAATTCCGAATTAGTCTCCATGCTATATAAAACAAACGCTGGGTGTGCTTTATAAATGCCATTGAAACTCTTTCACTAGCATTTAGTAATCATTTCAGAAAAATTCTGACAGAATAATTTGCTTGGTTGATGTGTTTGAAAATATGGACACCAAATGCAAGGCATGCTGTCATGCGTCTAAGATCACAGTTTGAGTCAGACTTGAGTCATGATTTAGGAGATGTAGTGTTAGAAAGTGCTATGCAGTATGTCTGTCAGGCCTCTTAATTCCCTAGTAGTCTCCATGCTGTGTAAAAAAAAAACCCTGTGTGTGCTCTATAAATGCCATAGGAACTCTTTCACTAGCATTTAGTAATCATTTTAGAAACATTCTGACAGAATAATTTGCTTGGTTGATGTGTTTAAAAATATGGACACCAAATGCAAAGCATACTGTCATATGTCTAAGATCACAGTGTGAGTCAGACTTGAGTCAGGCTTTAGGAGATGTAGTGTTAGAAAGTGCTATTCAGTATGTCTGTCAGGCCTCTTAATTCCCTAGTAGTCTCCATTCTGTGTAAAAAAAGCTGGGTGTGCTTTATAAATGCCATAGACACTCTTTCACTAGCATTTAGTAATCATTTCAGAAAAATTCTGACGGAATAATTTGCTTGGTTGATGTGTTTGAAAATATGGACACCAAATGCAAGGCATAGTGTCGTGTGTCTAAGATCACAGTGTTAGAACAATTTGCTTGGTAAACTTGTTTGAAAATATTGGATTACATGAAGTCTTGAAGTCAGTCAGGCTTTAGGAGATGTAGTGTTAGAAAGTGCTATTCAGTATGTCTGTCAGGCCTCTTAATTCCCTAGTAGTCTCCATGCTGTGTAAAAAAAAACCTGGGTGTGCTCTATAAATGCCATAGAAACTCTTTCACTAGCATTTAGTAATCATTTTAGAAACATTCTGACAGAATAATTTGCTTGGTTGATGTGTTTGAAACTATGGACACCAAATGCAAGGCATACTGTCATATGTCTAAGATCACAGTGTGAGTCAGACTTGAGTCAGGCTTTAGGAGATGTAGTGTTCGAAAGTGCTATTCAGTATGTCTGTCAGGCCTCTTAATTCCCTAGTAGTCTCCATTCTGTGAAACAAAACACTGGATGTGCATTATAAATGCCATAGACACTCTTTCACTAGCATTTAGTAATCATTTCAGAAAAAATCTGACAAAATAATTTGCTTGGTTGATGTGTTTGAAAATATGGACACCAAATGCAAGGCATAGTGTCGTGTGTCTAAGATCACAGTGTGAGTCAGACTTGAGTCAGGCTTTAGGAGATGTAGTGTTAGAAAGTGCTATGCAGTATGTCTGTCAGGCCTCTTAATTCCTTAGTAGTCTCTATGCTGCGTAAAAAAATGCTGGGTGTGCTATATAAATGCCATAGAAACACTTTCACTAGCATTTAGTAATCATTTTAGAAAAATTCTGACAGAACAATTCGCTTGGTTGATGTGTTTAAAAATATGGACACCAAATGCAAGGCATACTGTCATGTGTCTAAGATCACAGTGTTAGAATAATTTCCTTGGTTTATGTGTTTGAAAATATCGGATTACATGTTGTCATGAAGTCAGTCAGGCTTTAGGAGATGTAGTGTTAGAAAGTGCTATGCAGTATGTCTGTCAGCCCTCTTAATTCCCTTGTAGTCTCCATGCTGTGTAAAAAAAAAAACCCTGGGTGTGCTCTATAAATGCCATAGAAACTCTTTCACTAGCATTTAGTAATCATTTAAAAAAATTCTGACAGAATAATTTACTTGGTTGATGTGTTTGAAAATATGGACACCAAATGCAAGGCTTACTGTTATGTGTCTAAGATCACAATGTGAGTCAGACTTGAGTCAGGCTTTACGAGATGTAGTGTTAGAAAGTGCTATGCAGTATGTCCGCCAGGCCTCTTAATTCCCAATTAGTCTCCATGCTGTGTAAAAAACACACTGGGTGTGCTCTATAAAAGCCATAGAAACTCTTTCACTAGCATTTAGTAATCATTTTAGAAAAATTCTGACAGAATAATTTGCTTGGTTGATGTGTTTAAAAATATGGACACCAAATGCAAGGCATACTGTCATGTGTCTAAGATCACAGCGTTAGAATAATTTGCTTGGTAAACTTGTTTGAAAATATTGGATTACATGAAGTCTTGAAGTCAGTCAGGCTTTAGGAGATGTAGTGTTAGAAAGTGCTATGCAGTATGTCTGTCAGCCCTCTTAATTCCCTTGTAGTCTCCATGCTGTGTAAAAAAAAAACCCTGGGTGTGCTCTATAAATGCCATAGAAACTCTTTCACTAGCATTTAGTAATCATTTTAGAAACATTCTGACAGAATAATTTGCTTGGTTGATGTGTTTGAAAATATGGACACCAAATGCAAAGCATACTGTCATATGTCTAAGATCACAGTGTGAGTCAGACTTGAGTCAGGCTTTAGGAGAAGTAGTGTTATAAAGTGCTATGCAGTATGTCTGTCAGGCCTCTTAATTCCCTAGTAGTCTCCATGCTATGTAAAAAACGCTGGGTGTGCTCTATAAATACCATAGAAACTCTTTCACTAGCATTTAGTAATCATTACAGAAAAATTCTGACAGAATAATTTGCTTGGTTGATGTGTTTGAAAATATGGACACCAAATGCAAAGCATACTGTCATATGTCTAAGATCACAGTGTGAGTCAGACTTGAGTCAGGCTTTAGGAGATGTAGTGTTCGAAAGTGCTATTCAGTATGTCTGTCAGGCCTCTTAATTCCCTAGTAGTCTCCATTCTGTGAAACAAAACGCTGGGTGTGCTTTATAAATGCCATAGACACTCTTTCACTAGCATTTAGTAATCATTTCAGAAAAATTCTGACAAAATAATTTGCTTGGTTGATGTGTTTGAAAATATGGACACCAAATGCAAGGCATAGTGTTGTGTGTCTAAGATCACAGTGTGAGTCAGACTTGAGTCAGGCTTTAGGAGATGTAGTGTTAGAAAGTGCTATGCAGTATGTCTGTCAGGCCTCTTAATTCCTTAGTAGTCTCCCTGCTGTGTTAAAAAACGCTGGGTGTGCTATATAAATGCCATAGAAACACTTTCACTAGCATTTAGTAATCATTTTCGAAAAATTCTGACAGAACAATTCGCTTGGTTGATGTGTTTAAAAATATGGACACCAAATGCAAGGCATACTGTCATGTGTCTAAGATCACAGTGTTAGAATAATTTCCTTGGTTTATGTGTTTGAAAATATCGGATTACATGTAGTCATGAAGTCAGTCAGGCTTTAGGAGATGTAGTGTTAGAAAGTGCTATGCAATATGTCTGCCAGGCCTCTTAATTCCCAATTAGTCTCCATGCTGTGTAAAAAAACGCTGGTGTGCTCTATAAATGCCATAGAAACTCTTTCACTAGCATTTAGTAATCATTTAAAAAAATTCTGACAGAATAATTTACTTGGTTGATGTGTTTGAAAATATGGACACCAAATGCAAGGCTTACTGTTATGTGTCTAAGATCACAATGTGAGTCAGACTTGAGTCAGGCTTTACGAGAGGTAGTGTTAGAAAGTGCTATGCAGTATGTCCGTCAGGCCTCTTAATTCCAAATTAGTCTCCATGCTGTGTAAAAAAAACGCTGGGTGTGCTCTATAAATGCCATAGAAACTCTTTCACTAGCATTTAGTAATCATTACAGAAAAAGTCTGACAGAATAATTTGCTTGGTGTATGTGTTTGAAAATATGGACACCAAATGCAAAGCATACTGTCATATGTCTAAGATCACAGTGTGAGTCAGACTTGAGTCATTCTTTCGGAGATGTAGTGTTAGAAAGTGCTATGCAGTATGTCCGTAAGGCCTCTTAATTCCCAATTAGTCTCCATGCTGTGTAAAAAAACACACTGGGTGTGCTCTATAAATGCCATAGAAACTCTTTCACTAGCATTTAGTAATCATTTTAGAAAAATTCTGACAGAATAATTTGCTTGGTTGATGTCTTTGAAAATATGGACACCAAATGCAAGGCATACTGTCATGTGTCTAAGATCACAGTGTTAGAATAATTTGCTTGGTTTATGTGTTTGAAAATATGGGATTACATGTAGTCATGAAGTCAGTCAGGCTTTAGGAGATGTAGTGTTAGAAAGTGCTATGCAGTATGTCTGTCAGGCCTCTTAATTCCAAATTAGTCTCCATGCTGTGTAAAAAAAACGCTGGGTGTGCTCTATAAATGCCATAGAAACACTTTCACTAGCATTTAGTAATCATTTCAGAAAAATTCTGACAGAATAATTTGCTTGGTTGATGTGTTTGAAAATATGGACACCAAATGCAAGGCATGCTGTCATGCGTCTAAGATCACAGTTTGAGTCAGACTTGAGTCATGATTTAGGAGATGTAGTGTTAGAAAGTGCTATGCAGTATGTCTGTCAGGCCTCTTAATTCCCTAGTAGTCTCCATGCTGTGTAAAAAAAAAACCCTGTGTGTGCTCTATAAATGCCATAGGAACTCTTTCACTAGCATTTAGTAATCATTTTAGAAACATTCTGACAGAATAATTTGCTTGGTTGATGTGTTTAAAAATATGGACACCAAATGCAAAGCATACTGTCATATGTCTAAGATCACAGTGTGAGTCAGACTTGAGTCAGGCTTTAGGAGATGTAGTGTTAGAAAGTGCTATTCAGTATGTCTGTCAGGCCTCTTAATTCCCTAGTAGTCTCCATTCTGTGTAAAAAAAGCTGGGTGTGCTTTATAAATGCCATAGACACTCTTTCACTAGCATTTAGTAATCATTTCAGAAAAATTCTGACGGAATAATTTGCTTGGTTGATGTGTTTGAAAATATGGACACCAAATGCAAGGCATAGTGTCGTGTGTCTAAGATCACAGTGTGAGTCAGACTTGAGTCAGGCCTTAGGAGATGTAGTGTTAGAAAGTGCTATGCAGTATGTCCGT
This sequence comes from Lissotriton vulgaris, assembly GCF_964263255.1. NCBI lineage: Eukaryota > Metazoa > Chordata > Amphibia > Caudata > Salamandridae > Lissotriton > Lissotriton vulgaris. The sequence continues at coordinate 1,289,221,281 of NC_141689.1, read as the reverse complement.
CAGGCCTCTTAATTCCCAAGTAGTTTCCAAGTTGTGTAAAAAAAAACCCTGGGTGTGCTCTATAAATGCCATAGAAACTCGTTCACGAGCATTTAGTAATCATTTTAGAAAAATTCTGACAGAATAATTTGCTTGGTTGATGTCTTTGAAAATATGGACACCAAATGCAAGGCATACTGTCATATGTTTAAGATCACAGTGTGAGTCAGACTTGAGTCAGGCTTTAGGAGATGTAGTGTTAGAAAGTGCTATGCATATGTCTGTCAGGCCTCTTAATTCCTTAGTAGTCTCCATGCTGTGTAAAAAAACGCTGGGTGTGCTCTATAAATGCCATAGAAACACTTTCACTAGCATTTAGTAATCGTTTTAGAAAAATTCTGACTTAACAATTTGCTTGGTTGATGTGTTTAAAGATATGGACACCAAATGCAAGGCATACTGTCATGTATCTAAGATCACAGTGTTAGAATAATTTCTTTCGTTTATGTGTTTGAAAATATCGGATTACATGTAGTCATGAAGTCAGTCAGGCTTTAGGAGATGTAGTGTTAGAAAGTGCTATGCAATATGTCTGCCAGGCCTCTTAATTCCCATGTAGTCTCCATGCTGTGTAAAAAAACACTGGGTGTGCTTTATAATTGCCATAGAAACTCTTTCACTAGCATTTAGTAATCATTTCAGAAAAATTCTGACAGAATAATTTGCTTGGTTGATGTGTTTGAAAATATGGACACCAAATGCAAAGCATACTGTCATATGTCTAATATCACAGTGTGAGTCAGACTTGAGTCAGGCTTTAGGAGATGTAGTGTTAGAAAGTGCTATGCAGTATGTCTGTCAGGCCTCTTAATTCCCTAGTAGTCTCATGCTGTGTAAAAAAAACGCTGGGTGTGCTCTCTAAATGCCATAGAAACTCTTTCACTAGCATTTAGTAATCATTTTAGAAACATTCTGACAGAATAATTTGCTTGGTTGGTGTGTTTAAAAATATGGACACAAAATTCAAGGCATACTGTCATGTGTCTAAGATCACAGTGTGAGTCAGACTTGAGTCAGGCTTTAGGAGATGTAGTGTTAGAAAGTGCTATGCAGTATGTCTGTCAGGCCTCTTCATTCCCTATTAGTCTCCATGCTGTGTAAAAAAAACACTGGGTTTGCTCTCGTGCCCGTCTGAGGGAGCGGGCACGAGAGGTGTCCGTCTTTCCCTACAGGACAGTTGTGTTCTTTGGGAACCCTCCCACCTGACGCCAGTACGAGCCTTATGACAAAATAAACTCGGAATATTGATCCATTTTGGTGGAATTTCCTCCACGTGGGCTGCCTCTAAGTGAGGTAAGATGTGGGCTAGACCACCGCAGTTTAAAGGAGGACTGTTATAGAATCCTAATTTCCTGCCTAAACACTGTCCATCCCTCACCTATTTTTAACCCTGGCCAGGAACCTATTAATAAAGTGTTTCTACAGGTATCCACGAGCCAGTTTTAATGAGCACCTCCTTACTGCACTATTCTGTCTATCTGTCACCCAGTCTTAAAAGGGTAACACTCTTCTCTGTGATTATTGTATGTCACTTTTGTGTTTGTCCCTATTTGTTTTGTGACGTGTGTTTAGTGTTCCCCCTCCCTATGCTCAGCCCCCTGTGTGGCTATGCGGGGCGTATTGTAAGCAGACCCGATGATGAAGCATGTCACACACATTGTGTGTGAGTGAGGGCAGTTTTATCAAGATTTGTTCTTTGTCCGTTAACTGTCTTTACTTGGCTTTGTTTCTCCTTCCAACCCCTCTTTGTGTTTATATGTGATTCATAGTGGGTTTGGGGTGGTGGAGTGTATTGATTGACCCTCTTCCCACCTTTGTGAAGTGTGTGTGTGTGCTCTATAAATGCCATAGAAACTCTTTCACTAGCAATTAGTAATCATTTTAGAAACATTCTGACAGAATAATTTGCTTGGTTGATGTGTTTAAAAATATGGACACCAAATGCAAAGCATACTGTCATATGTCTAAGATCACAGTGTGAGTCAGACTTGAGTCAGGCTTTAGGAGATGTAGTGTTAGAAAGTGCTATTCAGTATGTCTGTCAGGCCTCTTAATTCCCTAGTAGTCTCCATTCTGTGTAAAAAAAGCTGGGTGTGCTTTATAAATGCGATAGACACTCTTTCACTAGCATTTAGTAATCATTTCAGAAAAATTCTGACGGAATAATTTGCTTGGTTGATGTGTTTGAAAATATGGACACCAAATGCAAGGCATAGTGTCGTGTGTCTAAGATCACAGTGTGAGTCAGACTTGAGTCAGGCCTTAGGAGATGTAGTGTTAGAAAGTGCTATGCAGTATGTCCGCCAGGCCTCTTAATTCCCAAGTAGTTTCCATGCTGTGTAAAAAAAAACCCTGGGTGTGCTCTATAAATGCCATAGAAACTCGTTCACGAGCATTTAGTAATCATTTTAGAAAAATTCTGACAGAATAATTTGCTTGGTTGATGTCTTTGAAAATATGGACACCAAATGCAAGGCATACTGTCATATGTTTAAGATCACAGTGTGAGTCAGACTTGAGTCAGGCTTTAGGAGATGTAGTGTTAGAAAGTGCTATGCATATGTCTGTCAGGCCTCTTAATTCCTTAGTAGTCTCCATGCTGTGTAAAAAAACGCTGGGTGTGCTCTATAAATGCCATAGAAACACTTTCACTAGCATTTAGTAATCGTTTTAGAAAAATTCTGACAGAACAATTTGCTTGGTTGATGTGTTTAAAGATATGGACACCAAATGCAAGGCATACTGTCATGTATCTAAGATCACAGTGTTAGAATAATTTCTTTGGTTTATGTGTTTGAAAATATCGGATTACATGTAGTCATGAAGTCAGTCAGGCTTTAGGAGATGTAGTGTTAGAAAGTGCTATGCAATATGTCTGCCAGGCCTCTTAATTCCCATGTAGTCTCCATGCTGTGTAAAAAAACACTGGGTGTGCTTTATAATTGCCATAGAAACTCTTTCACTAGCATTTAGTAATCATTTCAGAAAAATTCTGACAGAATAATTTGCTTGGTTGATGTGTTTGAAAATATGGACACCAAATGCAAAGCATACTGTCATATGTCTAATATCACAGTGTGAGTCAGACTTGAGTCAGGCTTTAGGAGATGTAGTGTTAGAAAGTGCTATGCAGTATGTCTGTCAGGCCTCTTAATTCCCTAGTAGTCTCATGCTGTGTAAAAAAAACGCTGGGTGTGCTCTCTAAATGCCATAGAAACTCTTTCACTAGCATTTAGTAATCATTTTAGAAACATTCTGACAGAATAATTTGCTTGGTTGGTGTGTTTAAAAATATGGACACAAAATTCAAGGCATACTGTCATGTGTCTAAGATCACAGTGTGAGTCAGACTTGAGTCAGGCTTTAGGAGATGTAGTGTTAGAAAGTGCTATGCAGTATGTCTGTCAGGCCTCTTCATTCCCTATTAGTCTCCATGCTGTGTAAAAAAAACACTGGGTTTGCTCTCGTGCCCGTCTGAGGGAGCGGGCACGAGAGGTGTCCGTCTTTCCCTACAGGACAGTTGTGTTCTTTGGGAACCCTCCCACCTGACGCCAGTACGAGCCTTATGACAAAATAAACTCGGAATATTGATCCATTTTGGTGGAATTTCCTCCACGTGGGCTGCCTCTAAGTGAGGTAAGATGTGGGCTAGACCACCGCAGTTTAAAGGAGGACTGTTATAGAATCCTAATTTCCTGCCTAAACACTGTCCATCCCTCACCTATTTTTAACCCTGGCCGGGAACCTATTAATAAAGTGTTTCTACAGGTATCCACGAGCCAGTTTTAATGAGCACCTCCTTACTGCACTATTCTGTCTATCTGTCACCCAGTCTTAAAAGGGTAACACTCTTCTCTGTGATTATTGAATGTCACTTTTGTGTTTGTCCCTATTTGTTTTGTGACGTGTGTTTAGTGTTCCCACTCCCTATGCTCAGCCCCCTGTGTGGCTACGCGGGGCGTATTGTAAGCAGACCCGATGATGAAGCATGTCACACACATTGTGTGTGAGTGAGGGCAGTTTTATCAAGATTTGTTCTTTGTCCGTTAACTGTCTTTACTTGGCTTTGTTTCTCCTTCCAACCCCTCTTTGTGTTTATATGTGATTCATAGTGGGTTTGGGGTGGTGGAGTGTATTGATTGACCCTCTTCCCACCTTTGTGAAGTGTGTGTGTGTGCTCTATAAATGCCATAGAAACTCTTTCACTAGCAATTAGTAATCATTTTAGAAACATTCTGACAGAATAATTTGCTTGGTTGATGTGTTTAAAAATATGGACACCAAATGCAACGCATACTGTCATATGTCTAAGATCACAGTGTGAGTCAGACTTGAGTCAGGCTTTAGGAGATGTAGTGGTAGAAAGTGCTATTCAGTATGTCTGTCAGGCCTCTTAATTCCCTAGTAGTCTCCATTCTGTGTAAAAAAAAGCTGGGTGTGCTTTATAAATGCCATAGACACTCTTTCACTAGCATTTAGTAATCATTTTAGAAAAATTCTGACAGAATAATTTGCTTGGTTGATGTCTTTGAAAATATGGACACCAAATGCAAGGCATACTGTCATATGTCTAAGATCACAGTGTGAGTCAGACTTGAGTCAGGCTTTAGGAGATGTAGTGTTAGAAAGTGCTATGCATATGTCTGTCAAGCCTCTTAATTCCTTAGTAGTCTCCATGCTGTGTAAAAAAACGCTGGGTGTGCTCTATAAATGCCATAGAAACACTTTCACTAGCATTTAGTAATCGTTTTAGAAAAATTCTGACAGAACAATTTGCTTGGTTGATGTGTTTAAAGATATGGACACCAAATGCAAGGCATACTGTCATGTATCTAAGACCACAGTGTTAGAATAATTTCTTTGGTTTATGTGTTTGAAAATATCGGATTACATGTAGTCATGAAGTCAGTCAGGCTTTAGGAGATGTAGTGTTAGAAAGTGCTATGCAATATGTCTGCAAGGCCTCTTAATTCCCATGTAGTCTCCATGCTGTGTAAAAAAAACACTGGGTGTGCTTTATAATTGCCATAGAAACTCTTTCACTAGCATTTAGTAATCATTTCAGAAAAATTCTGACAGAATAATTTGCTTGGTTGATGTGTTTGAAAATATGGACACCAAATGCAAAGCATACTGTCATATGTCTAAGATCACAGTGTGAGTCAGACTTGAGTCAGGCTTTAGGAGATGTAGTGTTAGAAAGTGCTATGCAGTATGTCTGTCAGGCCTCTTCATTCCCTATTAGTCTCCATGCTGTGTAAAAAAAACACTGGGTTTGCTCTCGTGCCCGTCTGAGGGAGCGGGCACGAGAGGTGTCCGTCTTTCCCTACAGGACAGCTGTGTTCTTTGGGAACCCTCCCACCTGACGCCAGTACGAGCCTTATGACAAAATAAACTCGGAATATTGATCCATTTTGGTGGAATTTCCTCCACGTGGGCTGCCTCTAAGTGAGGTAAGATGTGGGCTAGACCACCGCAGTTTAAAGGAGGACTGTTTTAGAATCCTAATTTCCTGCCTAAACACTGTCCATCCCTCACCTATTTTTAACCCTGGCCGGGAACCTATTAATAAAGTGTTTCTACAGGTATCCACGAGCCAGTTTTAATGAGCACCTCCTTACTGCACTATTCTGTCTATCTTTCACCCAGTCTTAAAAGGGTAACACTCTTCTCTGTGATTATTGTATGTCACTTTTGTGTTTGTCCCTATTTGTTTTGTGACGTGTGTTTAGTGTTCCCCCTCCCTATTCTCAGCCCCCTGTGTGGCTACGCGGGGCGTATTGTAAGCAGACCCGATGATGAAGCATGTCACACACATTATGTGTGAGTGAGGGCAGTTTCATCAAGATTTGTTATTTGTCCGTTAACTGTCTTTACTTGGCTTTGTTTCTCCTTCCAACCCCTCTTTGTGTTTATATGTGATTCATAGTGGGTTTGGGGTGGTGGAGTGTATTGATTGACCCTCTTCCCACCTTTGTGAAGTGTGTGTGTGTGTGCTCTATAAATGCCATAGAAACTTTTTCACTAGCAATTAGTAATCATTTTAGAAAAATTCTGACAGAATAATTTGCTTGGTTGATGACTCGCCACCCTGATCGATAACTGGTGGCAGCACCTCCTTTCAATCCTGACTACTCCCAGCTGGAGGCAGGGTTATGGGTAACTAACCCCAGGTGTTTTGATGTGCATAGTTTGTTACCAATCTTGGCTCCATGGCCATAGTGAAATCGACATTATTAATATTAGGATTTCTATTGCGCAATGAATCATCCCTGCAGGGATTTCTCTGCGCTTTTGGCGGCAGAGTGCTGGTGGCAAGGACGGAGTTACTGATTTGGAACAGCCAGATTTTTAGCAGCTTCTTGAACTGTTCCAAACTGGAGCAGGTGCAAAGCTCATCAGGCAAACGGTTCCAGTGAAGAGGGGCTAGATGAGAGAATGCGCGCCCTCCCATTTTGGCTTTCCTGATTTTATATGGGCGATGCAAATTCTGATTGCTGAATCTTAGTGAGCATGCAGGTATATAGGCTATTATCTTCCTCCTTAGGTAGAGCGGCAAGTCCCCTCACGTGCTCTAAACACCATCAAAAGGAGCTTAAACACTGCTCTCTTCCTCATAGGCAGCCAGTGCAACTGTTGCAAAAGAGGGTGGGAGAGGGTATGCACTGGTTTGAAAAGGACAGTTGTGCTGCTGTATTTTGCACTACTTGTAGCATAGCTCCTAGGTCCGCCCTGATTCCTACTAGTGGTGCATTCCCATAATCTAGTCTACTGATTAGTATTGAATGTACTAAGGTCTTTCTGGCCTCCACAGGGATCCAAGGGAACATCTTCCTCAGCAACCGCATGATGCCAAAGCAAGTGCCTGATATTGATTTCACATGTTCCTCCAGCGAAAGCTTTTGTCAAACAATATACACAGGTTCTGTGTCTGTATGGTTGGGTTAGGTGCCTCACCCAGTTCCGATGGCCACCAGACCAAGGACCATATCTACGGAGCCTTCCCAAACAAGGGGATCTCTGTTTTATTGGAGTTTAGCCACAAGAAGTTCTCTCTCATCCAGATAGCGATTTTCAGCATACAGGCCTTATATGTTGCTCTCATTTCTGCGGGGTCCTTCTCGATGGGGATTATTACCTGTGTATCATCCGCAGACAAGATTGTCTCAAAGCCACAGGATCTAATGATGTTAGCCAGCGGAGCCACATAGGTGTTGAATAAAGTGGGAATTAAGATAGAGCCCTGCAGGACCCCCTTGTCTATTGCTGTGGTCTGAGAGACAAATGTGTCTAATTGGACATATTGTGTTCTGTTGTTGAGGAATCTCTGCAGCCAGGTCCAGGCTCAGCCTTCAACACCAATCTCCCGCTGCCTGTCCAACAGGACATGGTGGGAGATGGTGTTGAAGGCTGCTGACAGATCCAGAAACACCAGCATAGTGGGGATCCCTCAATCCAATGACATTCTGATAGTGTCCACGACCTCCACAATGCCGCTCCCGTGCTGTGGGCTGCACGGAATCCTGATTGAGAGGGGTCGAGTAAACTATGCTGTTCTAGATATCCAGCGAGTTGCTTATTTACCAGTGTCTCCATGACCTTCAAGCTACTTGGAAGGAGGAAGATTGGTCTGTAATTTTGCAAATCTGCCGGGTCTGCCAGCTGCATTTTAAGCAGAGGTTTTATATGCACCTTTTTGCCATTTTCTTGGGAAAGTGGCCGTAGCAAAGGATACGGTGCAGACCTCAGCTAGTGAGGGGGCTAAGACTGGGGCTAGTTCAGCCATTATAAATGGCACGGCTGGGTCTGTGGGCGCACCTGATTTTGTTTCCACCAGCAAGGCTTCCACTTGCTCTGTGAAAATGGTTGTGAAGGAGTCTAGTCTGGGTAGACAAGGGTCTCTCCCAGAAGGGGCTAGCCCCTTAGATACTTCTCCTGCAGCCAGAGAACAGTAGATCTTGTCAATCTTGTCCTTGAATTTTTTTGCTAAATCATTGCATAGCGTTTGTGAGAAAGTGCCATCTTTCTTGTATGGTATGCCCCCACTTTTTGCTGAATTGCTGATGTACTTTGACAGAGTGTGCCCTAGGTTCCTGAAAATCAGGTACCCAGGGCCTGTATTCCTTCCCTAAATCTGCATTGAAGCCTAAACCCAATTGGCATTCCAGGCCACCTGCCAGACCCTGATAAATGGCACCCTAGGTACCCAGGGCCCTGTGACCAGGGAAGCCCCCTAAGGGCTGCAACACTTATTGTGCCACCCTTAGAGGCCCTGTACCTTGACACACACACTGCCTTTGTAGGCTGAGTGTCTTGGTGCAGAACTAAACAGAGAGTCGACATGGCACACATCCCGGTGTGCCATGCCCACAAACACATTGAACACACTGCCCTGGCATACCTCAGTCACCCCTCTACCTGGGTGTACTACGCCAGTGGTGTGGGCACAGGTGCATGAGCCCTGTGCCCCTACAGTACCCAGGGCCATTCCTGTGCACTGTAAGTGCAGTGATGCCATTAAGAACATATGGTGCTGGGGGGTTGTCATTACGAACTCCACAGCACCATAATGGCTACACTGCAGACTGAGAAGTTTGGTATCAAACTTCTCAGCACATTAAATCCACACTGATGCCAGTGTGGGATTTAATGTAAAATGAACGATAGAGGGCAACTCAGAGTTGCCCTCTGAAACTAACCCACAACCAACATCCTGACTGAGAGGCTGCCTAGGCTGCCACCCAGCAGACATGTTGCTGGACCCCTGGGTTGAGAGCCCTCCGCTCTCTTGGGCCTGCAACAATGCACATCCTGGCGCGAGGTGCTAGGGCTCCTCCCCCAGGATGGGTAGGGGGAGCTTCAAAAGCATGCCCCCTTTGTGAGCTTCTCCAGGCCACTTGCTTTACTCAACAACTGGCCCCCACCGGTTCTGATCCCCACTCTGGCGGGAAGACCGGTGGGAAAAACAAAGGTAGAAAAGGGTGTGTGCCAGCCTCTGCCAGCCACACCCCTCAGGTGGGGGGGCGAGGTAAATCAAAACTCCGGGCTCTGGCCATTTTGAGAATGGGGAGCCCTACCCAATCAGAGCTCGGCTCCTGCCCCCCTCCCACTGGAAAGTGGCAGGATAGGGGGTGTACTCATCCCAGGACAGGGACCCATTGGTCCCTGCCCTTGCCCTACCTATAACACCCCTACACTTTGTATTTAAGGGCACCCTGAACCTTCCTTCTTCAGATCCGAATTTTGAAACAAGAAGAAGAACAAGAAGAAAGAAGACCTGTCGTGCAGCTACTAACAAGAGGACAACACCAACTGACTTGGCTCCAGCCCTACAGGCCTGTCGACCCTCGAACATGCTGCTGCTAAAACCCCAGCGTCTCCTGTGCCCAACTTCTGGGTGACTACCTAACCTACAGCTTCCCAACTTACCTCTCGAGGTGGTGGTCGCACCTGAAGAATCCCCGAGCTTGCAGCATTTGTTTGTTTTGCATCTTTCCTATTGAAATACATTGGGCGCACGAAGGCCCACAAGCATCCTGCACCTAGCTGCCTGAGTGCCACTGAAAGCGCAGCATTTGTCCTATCCTACTTCCCCACTTGCCCTGTGTAAGTGACCAGGAGCTCAGCTCCCACAGCTGCCTGCTCTGCCTGCTAGCAGCCACGAACTAAGGGCCCTCTATCCTCCATGGGATAACATTGGACCTACTCTCTCTGCACCAGGCTGCCCCTGTGCCACTGAGGGTGTAATGCCTGTACCTACCTGACCCTGGGAGACCCCTGAGTCTTACCCCAGATCCTTAACTCTGCCAGTCGAGTACTTACCCAAAGATCGATAGCTTGTTTTTCTCTATAGGGTAACATTGGCTAGGTTTCACTTGGACATTCTTCTGTGTCAAGTTTTGCAACTTTGAAATATTCCCTAAAAACCATCTGATCAACAAAAACAAAATTACTCACCTGTTACCATGGAAGATCCCAGTGCTGGATCTTTGTGCCCAGCACTGACCTTCAAAAGTAATTAAAACTGTGATTTTCCGATAATCTGATTTCCTTCCATAGGATAACATTGCTTGGTTTTAACCAATATTTCTTCTAAGTATCGATTTTCAAAACATACAAATATTCCTTAAAAATCGCCTGTGTAACAAAAACGATTTCTTTCAACTGTTTACAGGAAATGCCCCAGGGCTGAATCCAGGATCCAGCCCTAAGTAAGAAAAACATTTGTAAAGTGATTTTATTGCATTTACATGAAACTCCCTTTTTACTCAATGTTATAATTGTGTTTAACTTGTGTTGCATATTGCAACAACTGTATCTATTGCATCTAAAAGTCAACTGCTATTTGAAAGTATTCAATTGCAACATCTCATTCTGAGAAAGTATTTTTAAACCTACTTGTGGTTCTAAAATAAAACAACAATATTATTTATCTACAAAACAATTGGCTTAGAGTTCAGTTCTTGAGTGTGTGAGACCATTTGCTGACTCAGTGTGTACAACAAATGCTTTACACTGTCCTCTGATACTGCCTTGCTGCTTGACCAAGCTACCACTTTAGAGAGTAAGGTTATATCTAACTTTAGCCTCTATCATACCTCTGGGAACTGTGGACTCTGTGCACACTGAACCTTACTTGTGTGCAGTATATACACATCCACTTTCTTACAGGGATGGAGGGAGTATTTACTTTAGGGTTTGTGAACTCTTTGAGTATTTTAAAAACCTTCTTAGAGGAGATCTTTGCCTCCCGTGGTTGCGAACCTAAATGGTTTCTTCTCGTTGTGTTGCAGTTTTTAAAGTAAGTTTTATGTGCCACTGTAAATGCCTGTTTATCCTCTTGCACTTGGTTTTCCTCCATTTTTTTTCACTGCCTCTACACCAGGCCTTTTTCTTTTTTAAGACTTTTGGAGGACCATGGGGCTGAGGTGACCCTTTACTGCGTACGTACTGCTCTAAGTGGCGCAATAATGTGTCTAATGGAGGCCTCCCATGTATCTAAGGTCTTATCACTAACCTCTCCTTTGTCAAAGGAGGGGGGGGTCTGAAAGCTTGACTGAACACCCCCCGGGTGACTTTCCTGAAAGCTCTATGAAGACTCACGCTGCAATGGGGCTCGCTATCTCTATCTGTCCTACTAATGGTGAACTTGAGAGTGAAATGATCAGTCCAGGTCAGTGCCCGTGGAGGATCTGCTGATAGGCCTATGTTTGAAAAAATATTGTCCAGGGTATGCCCTGCTATGTGAGTAGGTTCATGGATCATGTATGAAAGACCTAGTGACTCCTTGGCCGATACAAAGCATTTCGTATCTGTGTTGGTGGGGTCGTCTAAGTGATGATTAAAATAGCCAACCAGAAAAAAGGTTTCCGATTGTAGGATGTACAGGCAAGGGACTCCAGTAATGAGGTGCAAAACACTTGTTTTACTTTTTCCTGGAGGGTGATACATTATCGCCCCCATGCGCTCACCCCTTTCCAAGAACGTAGACGAAACACCATCAGTTCTATACTGTTGGTCATCACTGTACCAAGTACTTTGATGTGATGAGGGGCACTTGAGGCTATAGCTAGCCCCCCTCCTATTCACCCATTCTTGTGACGGTGTATTCCTCAGGAAACATTTCTATTCCTGACAATTAGATAATTGCAAGAGCAGTGGCAAAAACAATAGGGGTCCTAATTATCCCTGTTCCCATTTTATGCAAAACTTTTTTAGAAGTCTCACCTCTGAAACTACATAGTCTGTAATGATGCACTGTATTTTCTATATAAACAGTTTATGTGCACTTACATTATATGGTCAGATTTGTCTAAACAATGTATCATTTAATAAAAAATATGTATCTACACAAATGTTATATGGTTGCATCTAGGTGCATACATGAATGAAAAGGATAAAATTCAGCTTGATATCTCAAGAACCTACCGTTTTATTTGCGTTCGCTAGATGGATTACTTTTTCTTTCAAACCATATTCAATGGTCAGACATTTCACGCTGCTGATCATTTCCGCTTTTTCATCCCTAACATGTTCCATTTCTTTTTGTAGATTGTCTTTGTCTCTTTGTGTTTTGGAACAGTCCTGTGTTTGCGAGGTAAGAAAACGAAAGAAGGAAAGACATAAATAGATATCAGAAACAGTTCAAGACTAAATAAAACTATACAGGATAAGTATAAGGATGACTTCTGTTCTACTTTCGTACAGATAAATGTATTCATTTCATTAAAGGTAAGTAAGTAAGTAAGTAATATATTTATTTGTATATGATTAATTAAAATCTTTACAAAAATATAAAACGCCATTTAACAGTACAAATTATTTAAACTGCCATATAACAGTACAAATTATTTAAAATACAGCAGTTACTATTGTCAATTCAAGGTTGTTATTAAGTCCCAATGAGTCTTTCAAGTGTGCTTGAATCTTTCCTGCATTAAATCAAAGAACTTCACAACCTGACAATTCAGTTTAATATCGCTGGAGAAAAAACAAAGTTTAACGGCCTGCCTACAGGTCCGAACGGCATGTGATCTAAAAAAAGGTAGCAACAGCTTGAGCCTCAGGTCCTTTAGTCTCGGGCAAATACATATCACATGGATGATGTCCTCCTTGCCAGATTTACTCATGAGTTCTCATCCATGGCGGCAGGTGCGGTAATATCGGGATAGCTCCAAGGGGCAATTTCAGGAACTTTTCTTTGATTTTTATTTTCATCCCGATATTAAGATATGCTTGTAACCGTATTTTGCCATAATCTCCCACCCTTATCAATCCATGCGCCCTGTTGGCTAGGTCTTTCTTATCTTCTATTGCCGAGATTATTCGGGCAGATTTTTTTGCCAACTTTTTGAAGGACTGGTGGTCTATGGCAGTTTCCCAAATATCAGATAAGCCTAGCACATCAAGAGATCCAAATAGGTAGTCCCTAGGCAGTGAAGTGCGACATCTGAGTAGCTCTTCCCAGACGCTGGCATTTAAGGAGTCAAGGTCTGCGTCGCGGATCTTGCGCCAGTTAGTAAAATATGCACTCCGTCTTTCAAGTGTTTGTTTGACCACCCCAAATTCTAAACGAATTTGGGCCGGAGACGCGTATTTGGGAAGGTTAAAGATGGCCCTGTAACAATTGGCTATGACTGTGTCTAACAATGCAGCGTCCTTCCCATGCAGCGATTCGCTCCCATAGGTGAGCGTTGGTTGAAGTTTCGCTCGGAGGATTTCAAGGAAGGGTTTAAGGGTGAGGTCAGGGAGTTTAGTCTTTAGTGATTTCAGTGTGAGGTGGGTCATTATTGCCTTCCCTCGGATGGACTGGAGCTGAGGCCTAGACGTGTTCTTAGAATCCAGCACGACGCCAAGGTATTTGTATGTGGCTACCCGTTCGAGCTTTACTCCGTTCAGGTACCAACAAGGGATCCTTTTCTTCCTGTAGTTTACCGTCATGACCTTAGATTTATTGAAGTTTATTTCTAGGGCATTCTTTACCGAGAAGGCATGGGTACAATTCAAAAGATGCTGAAGGCCTATTGGCGACCGGCTTATCAGCACTAAATCGTCTGCATATAACAAACTAGGGAGGGTGGCTTTTCCTAGCTTGGGCGCATGATTACGGCATTTGTCAAGTTCTTCCGGTAAGTCAGAAATAAACAGATTGAATAGAATTGGCGCTAATAGGCACCCCTGCTTTAGTCCTTTAGTTGTCCTAATCTGCTTCGAGAGGTGCTGGCCAGTTCCAAGTTTAATTTTAACCGAGGTGTTAGAGTGAAGCAGTATTAGGACATCTAGGAGATGTTTCGGAATGCCCCAAGTGGATAGTTTTTTCAAAAGTTTGTTTCGGTCCACATGGTCGAAGGCCGCCGTATAATCAATAAATGAAAGGAAAAGCGGTAGCTTGGTGGTTTTTGCTTTGCCCATCAGTAGGGACAGAGCCATGATGTTGGTTGTTGTCCCTTGGCGTTTACGGAAACCTGTTTGGTTGGAAGGGACAATGGCTTTTTCGGACGCCCACGCCGATAGTTCTTCCAGAATGAGACCACTGAAGTATTTTGCTTCTATGTCAAGCAAAGCAATGAGACAGGAGCTATTCGGATTACTCTTGCTCCCATGTTTATATATCGGGCTAATGACGGACCCATGCCAGGAGTCCGGAAGGGATAAAGTAAGTCTGGCCTCGTTAAAGACCTGACACAAGGATGCACTCCAAAAGGCTACGTCAGATTTGTACAACATGGGGGGGATTCCATTCGGTCCCGGGGCCCCATTCGGTCGTCCCTTGGTAATTCGACGCCCGATGTCTACTGGGGTATATCCCGTGAGCCCTGTCTCCATGTTCTTTATGGGTCTTCCTTCCCCTTCTAAAGATTCTTTACCCTCAAACTCCCTCAGTCCACACATGCTTGTCCCGCTTTGATTGCTGGGGTTACCATCACGACCAAGCTTTATGATTTCCATGCAGGGAGCCTTTGTTGTCGTATCTCCTATATTGTCATTATTATAGTGTGACAATAAGTATTTGGTCCATACTTCCTCTGCTATGTGCGAATTTTGCCCCAGATGGTCCGGGTTCTGGATCCTTTTCACCATTTTGCCAGAACCTAGAACTGTTTTTTTGCTTTCCTTCGTGGACAAGTTTCCCCCAAAGTTCTTCATTCCTTTGTTTTTGACTTGCCCATTTCAGCTGTTTCAGTTGCTTTTTTGCTTCCCTCAGCACTACTTGCAGACTAGGGTTCCCCTGATCCTTTCGTATCCTCCTCAGAGTTTGATTAATCAAGCGTTTTTGTATTTTCATATCCAACCGCATCTGTCTCGTGCTTAAGGGTCCTCTCACCAGGCAAGAATTGGAAGGCCTGGTACTACCCAGTTGTTCCCCGATGGTAATGATGAAGTCATGCCAGACGTTTGCCAACTTAGATGAGCAATTAATTTGGTGGAAGAGGGTTTTCGCGATTGAACCAATAAGGTCGATGTTGTCAAGATTGCACCGTATCCTTTTTAAGTTTGCACTGACTTCTATTTCTGGGCCAATGTAGCGTTCTTTTTCCTCTGCCGGATTGGTTTTTATCTCAGCCACCAAGGGCAGATGGTCGCGTGTCTAAAGACATGAACATATAATCCAAATGCGAGGATTGTGTGCTAGAGTGGAAGTGGCTGCCGGTGGGTCATCTTCAGCATAACGTCCATTTTGGGCCCTTAAGTTATGGGTATTCAATTGCCAAAGAAGGTTTTTTGAATGTTTCGTTAAGTTGTTATTTTTTGTTCGACCTTGCGGCGGCACGCCCCATGCTGTGTCTAATTCATAGGAGATGTCAGTGCCTTGCTCATTGCTGATGAGAAGCATGTTAAAGTCACCAGCCAGGATGAAGGTGTCTGACTCCCCGGAGTCCCTTATTTTTTGAAAAACGTGCCCCAGCTCTTCCACCGATTTTTGTTTCCCTTTGGGTTGAAGGTATGTATTTATAATAATAACTTCCTGGTGTTGCTTTGTTAGAGGGAGTGAGAGCTTTACCACCTGTATGACACTTGGGGGGGTTATATGAAAGCCCAGAGCCCTAATTTCGCCTATTGGCGTTATAGAGGCGAATACCATCAGTCCTCCTGAACCGCGGCCGAAGGTTGAAGTTTTGATTGCTGGCATACAGAGTGACGTAAACCCCTGTAGATCAAATACTTTATCTTCCCAAGTTTCTTGTATTAACAGGAGATCGAATGAGGTTAAGTATTGTATGAGCTCCGGATCGTTCTTTTTATTAACTAAGCAATTGATGTTCCATGAACAGATTCTTGTGGCCCTACGTACCACCAAGGGGTTAAAGGGCACTTGCCCATACTGTCAAACATCAGCAGTCGTTGTCGCGATAGTGCACTGAATACATCTCCAATTAGGGTCTGTCGAAAATGACAAGTTCGTATCTTGATTGCGATATTGGCCCCATTGGGGACTTTTAGTGTGTCTGTAACATTGCCCCGGTGAGCAGCTCCTAGCTCCCTTTAATATTGAAGTGGAGTTTTTGTTAAGCTGAGGTTGGATGGAGGCTAAAAGCGGAGTTGGATAGCGGGGTTGCCTTTCCAGCTTCAAGGCAATTCCCCATTGCTGGAACATTGCCTCCTCTTCCGAGATTTTGTTAGCTATCTCCGGCGAGATCCAGGTAGTTTTGGTAATGTCAGGCTGATGGGTCGAGGTGTTTGATTGGAACCCTACTTGTAAAAGGTCGTTCGAGCTCATGTTTGCTAGATTTGTTGAAGAGTGCAGGAGTCTTAAAATGTTCCCCCTATTCAATATGTCTTCATTCCCTCTGGATGTATATTCTGGGATAAACAGAATTGAGGTTGGAATGCTCTGACATAGCACTTTTGTTGGAACCGTCGGTGGGCTCTTGAAGGCCTGAGGAGCTTGATCAAAGGCATGGCTAGAAGATGATGCACCTAAGGCGAGTGAGCCCCCGCCTTGGTCGTTATCTATCTTCGTAACCCAGAGGGCGCTATTTGTTTTTGGCTTGGCCTCAGGACAAGTTTCAAAGTTCATAATCGTGGTACTAGTTGTTTTCGGCTTGGACTCCGAACATGTCTCCGAGGTCGTGACCGGAGGGGTGGCATTCCGCCTGTTTTCTGCGGCTTCTTCACCCGATTTAATTTTACTGTTGTCTGGAGTCTGGCCTGACTGGATTATTTTGAATTGTAGAAGTTTCTGTTTGGTGCATTTTTTTGATGTCATCTTTTTTATGGAATTATGTGTTGATTTTAAGCACTGTGATGAGGACTCTATTGGCGCGCTGTCTTGGGCTTCGGGCAAAGGGGACAGGTGGACACTTGGTGACAGGCTCCGGGCATCAGTGTCTGAAATCGCAGTGGAAGGTGATGGTTCTTCTATGTTAAGCCTTGCCCCTATTAGGGAACGGTTCCTACCTTTCCTTTTATTCTTTCTGCTGGACTTTGCGTTGGTTTGAGTCGAAGGTACAGCTGTGCTTGTGATAGTGATTGCTTCCTCTATTTCCAGTAGCTCGGTGGATAAATCTTGGGGTGGCAAGGCAATAGCTAGGCTCTGGTCACTTGGCAACTTGATCTCTTGCCTTGAAGCAGGTACCGGAGGAACTGCAGGAGGGTCGGCGGTATTTTGCTTTAATGGTTGGAGGGCTGATGCTTTTAAGTCGCTTTTCAGGTCCCCTAGCATAGATGGTAAAGATGATAATTTGTCTAAGAGGGGGTCAAAAAGGAGAGGTTGGATGGTAGCTGAGTGATCTGCAAGGACTGCATCTTGTCCCCTCCTTATGAGTCCGTTTAGTTCCGAGATTTTCCAGTCAATCCCTGAAATTGACTCGGGCATTGACTGCAAGACGGTAAGCTGTAAGTCCATTTTTTGTGACTGAAAGTCCAGGGCGGTGGCCGACTGTTGCAAGGTGCTTAGGATTGTAGACCATAGGGTATCTGGGACTGAATTGCCTAAGTTAATGCCCCCTTCCGGTCTTGGGGAGGCATTGATCATCGGTTTCTCTTAGGGGGGTTTGGAATTGTAGGCCAGAACTAATTCCTCCCACTCTTGTACAGAAATAGAAGACATATCATTGTTTATAGAATTAATTGTAGATTGGGAGTCATTAAACTGCAACAATGTACGTCGTTGAGATGCTGTTAGCACCGTTGGTCCAATCGTTGGAGTTAGTTGTTCGATGATTCTGCTCAGGTTGCCTGGGGATTTTTTTACGGGAGTCAAAGGAAGTCCTGGCGATTGGGGCAAAGGATGCCCACTTGCTTCTCTTATTAAAACCATTGGTGGCTCCGTTGGTGGCTCCGTACATGCGCCCCCTGTTTCCATACCAGTAATTGCACGAGTTGGGGAACTGCTAACTCGGTGGAGGCCAGGCAAGTCTTCTCTTTCCACTTCCCCGTGAACCATGGCCCTAGTTTCCTGAGACCTCTCTTGGCTACTCAAGGAAGATAAACCGTGCTTACTCGGTTGTGTCAGGTTGGAGGTGGATAAGGTCTAAACACATATTGACTCAATTGTTTCCGCTTTCTTTACAGTACTCTGCTCAACCATATGGTTTTTCCTGACTGACCCATTTCCCGGAAAGTTAAAGATGGTAGTATAAGCAGGAGTAGTTGTTGAATTAAGTGTAGCCATGTCCCCTGGGTCCGTTGATGTTAATTGTGGTGGTGTTGACGTGAGTATGGCTACCCCGCTGCTAAATGAAGAAAAGTTATTTAAGCAGTTGGATGAGCCTGCTTGGCTCTTTGCTGTGTGGGTATCGACTGCTGCACCTTTTAGTAGTGGAGTTTGGAGGCCACTGATGTCCCCTGTCTTTGAAAATATGGCTGTCCCTGGGTGTTTAAGAAAGGAGAACTTTGTGTAGATCTTAGGCTGATATGAACATATCTTTTTCTTTGGCGGCATTCCGTCAATAGTTACCAGGTTTCCCAGGGCTGCTTGTGATGGCTTTTGTGTGGGCCTTTGTAAGTTGTGGGGGACATTAGTTGGGCAAAGCGGCAAGGGGGCCAAGGATGCCTGGTGGTTTCTTTTTTCGAAGTCAATTTGGGTTAAAGGCTGGTTGGGTGACAACATGTCCAATGATTCAATTGGGGTTAGAGGCTGGTTGGGTGACGGTATGTCCACGTCTGCTAGCGTACGGTCCTCTCCAGTATTGTTGCACGCTTTGAGGTTGATAGCCTGGACGTGTCCTAAACTCGGTGAGGCGCTCAGCTCTAGGCTGCCCTGTTTCCTTTTTCTCATTTTGGATTGGGCAGGTGGTTTAGGCTTTGGTTCTAGTCTGACTGTTCCTGATCTCATTGCTCTGCCTATTTGCAGTTCCTTAGTTGTCCTTTGTTATACCCTCACAGGGATGCTGCGATAGGAAGTTCTCACGATTTCTGCTGTTATGCAAATAAATTGCAGCTCCGGCCGCGAAGAAAGACAACTTATGCTTGACAGTACTTTTGTGGTCCTTACTGCAATGAAGAGCCGGTGAAAAGCCTGTATGGCCGCTGCGTGCGTGCCAGGCAAATAATCCCCAGCTCCCTCGGCTCCCGCCGCACAGGAAAGCAGCTCACAGGAAAGCGGCTCACGGCTCCTCACCATACTGGAAGGCACTCGGCAGTGCCCTGTGATTCCTGCCGGGCTGGGAGGCTCTTGCTGCTCCTGCAGCTCGCGGGAGACTGCTCCCTGCCGCTCACGAACGCTGCTGCGGTCCGCAACCCGCTACAGCAACAGTAGTGTGGTATGCGGGTTTTGCAGGGTTTTGCAGGTCGTCGCAAGTCGTGGTATTCCTGGCCTCTCACTAGGCTGCTCCGCTTCACCGCAGCTTCACCGGCCTCGGCCAACTCTGTTCTGGTGAATTTCAGTAGTTCTGTATGAGTGAAGCCCATATATAGGATATTAGCCGATTCTCAACTGCTGGGGGGGTTGGAGTTTTTAGCGCTCCGGTGTTCGCTCTGGTTCTGGCAAGCTGGAAGCTGCTGGCTGGCCGATGACTGCTGTGGTTAACAATGGGCTTTTTTGAGCTCCCCACAGGTTTCACCGCGCCGCACCGTCGTCCGTCGTC
This sequence comes from Lissotriton vulgaris, assembly GCF_964263255.1. NCBI lineage: Eukaryota > Metazoa > Chordata > Amphibia > Caudata > Salamandridae > Lissotriton > Lissotriton vulgaris. Next base: position 1,289,201,713 of record NC_141689.1, on the reverse strand, counting down.
CCCCCAGGCACTACCCCGGGCGCTTCCACTCTTCAGCCTTGCCTTGCCCAGGCTTGCAGAAGACAGTTGTGGCCGCTGACCTCAACGTCTGGGCGTCTGAACTTGCGGCGTGGAGGGTCTTCAATTGAGCTGCTCCGAACCGTCACCGGAGCTCACCGCTAGGACACCCGCGCTGGCAATGGAGATGCGCGGTTTTCCTACTCGCGGTACTGTCTCAGTCACACCCCCTGTCACGGACGGCACCGGGAGGCTCCGGGAGTCGGGAGTCGGGAAAACACTGCTCGCTCGAAGCCAGGCGCAACCGCCACTCTTGGCGGCAACAAACAAAACACAGAGCAGGATTCTCAGTCCTTCCGGAAGGGTGGAGGGGGGCAGAGGGGTTAGCAAGCGGTGCAGACGAGGGTGGCTGCTAGCTGGAGACCTAGTCTACCAACCCCTCAGACCACGCCCTCTGGCTATTACTTAGCTGCGACCTCTAACGGCTGCCACACTTGCCTCCTCCTCTTACCTCTTGTCTCCCGCATCGGCAGATGCACAGATGCACAGGCTGGTCTCTGTGGCTCCTGTGACTCCCGCCGCCTCAGGGGAAGCCCTGGCTGCTACTGTTCCTGCTGCTGAGTGTTCCCGCTGCTTCTGGAATGCTCCTGCCGCTGTAGGGGACCTTTCTGCAATCCTTCTCCACTTTCCAGACTGGCCCTGAGCTGACCAAGAGCTCTCGTGGCCCCGGCCAGCTGCCTGCAGAGGGCTCCCGCCGCGACCGGGCCGTTTCCGAACTTTGCCCGCGGCCGCTGCTGCATAGGCTGCGAGTTCTGACGGCCACCTGCGGTCGCGCTGCCGCGCTCTGCTCTGCACTGCACAGCACGGGGGAGGGGGGCAGGGAACAGCCAAGCCACCAGCCTGTGAGCCGTTTGAATCGGCAGATGGAGACGAGTGACGGGTGTGAAGCCGAGGGCCGGCCGCCCGACCGGCAGCCTGCTTTCCTTTCCCTTCCCTTTCACACTACGGTGGCTTTCCGCTTCCCTCTGTGGCAGCAGTGCACTCGCCTCGAGGCAATGGCGTTCTGGTGTTCACACAATTCAGCTCTCTGGCTCCCTCTAGCTCCCTCTACGTTCATTAAAGGTTTTCCCTTTAAAAATGTGATATATGAAAGTATCCAGGGCTCCTTGTACAAAACTATGTTACAGTTACAGAAACTGCAGTCACAAAATCACAGGCTTTGTAACTGGCAATGTGCAAACGTTACTCTGCAAGTCGAGAAGCTCTTGTAGAGTAACGTTTGAGACCTATTCGAATTACAAATCGGAGTGGACATTAGAGGATGCCTGGATCAACAAAGGCACCTACCTTCCCCGTGCGGTTGATGTAATGGTTTGCGACCGATATTGCCATTGCACATGATTGCTCAGTTACGGACCTGTGAGTTGGGATGGGAACTCATTCTCAAACATGCAGATGTGTCCCTGGGACACCTTCCCATTTTACAATTGAGTTGGACAACCTCCTGTGAATTCACATTTTGCAATATGATTGATTGGTGCATCAGAAGCCCAGCTTTAAAACAAGTCACAGTGCAGCGTAAGCATGTTGGTTGATAAACTAAGATCCAAATGCACTAATGAGGAATACATTTGAATAAACATACTTGAGCAGCAATTCATCTATGGGTTAGAGTCACTGGAAATGGCAAAACCTGGGTAAAACCAAAATCCTTCAAGTTTTTAGGAATGAACCAGAGACATCTTAAACTGCTTGGCCATGTCAATGTAATCTGAAAAAATGCATAATGTTACATGCACAAAGGGGCTTTGGGTCAGCTTTCTTTTATCTACTGATTTTTTTCAAGTGTGAAAGAAATGTAGGGTCCTCCCACAGGAAAGCAGACATTCCTGGCCTCAGTTATGGTATTTTGGCCTTCGGCAGCGCAGCAAGTCACCCTGGTGCACTGCCCTACGTTAAAGGGTAAGGGTAGGAATGCACCATGTTTATCTAATACGGTGCATGCCTGCCCTTTTCCTCTGCACTGGCATTGTTTCGGCTGACTAGCTCCAATACAGGCACCCTTGCACCATGGAGCAAGGGTGCTTGTGTTGTCAGGAGAATTGTTTTTGTGAAGAAAGGTGTCCCTTCCTGCACAACACAACCCTGGGAGGCTTTTTTGTGCTGCAGAATAATGAATACAGAGAAAGAGAAACACATGAGGAGAAATAAGGTAATTTCTCCTCGTTGTCCCTGCCCTGGAGATGTGTAAGGTTTGGGCTCATCTCCAGTTTTGTAAATCTGAGGCAGTGTCAAATACGATGGCTGTTGCGTGTGAACAATCACTGAAGTGACCATGGAACACCTCGTTAGTGTGGACTAAAGCGAAGCAGCGATTTGTGCTGCCGTGCCTTACTCCATATTTATGAGGCCATTTAAAACCATGCAAAGTGGCTTTGTGTGATGACATAAATATGATGTTGTAGTTTGCGCCGCTGGAGCATTACAAAAGTGATGCTTCGGTGGTGCAAGAGGCTCAAACACATGCCCCACAGTATGAAAACTGATCATACACCACTGTAGTCACCAGCTTGTTTGCAAGTGTCAGTCTTATCTTGCCACAGCCCTGAGGACATGGAAATGATACTGGCAATAATGTTGTATGATGGCATTTAGTCTGTGCAGAAGAGTCTTGGATTTGAATCAGTGCATTTGTCAGCATTAGTCATCTTTTTCAGTAAATTGTGTGGAAAAGGTGGAAAGGAGGTTCATGGGCCAAGTGCAATTCTGTGTAGTGTGTTTAGTTAGTAAAACAAGTACAGGTAAGTATAAAAGAGTTGTATTGCTAAGCTGCTCAATGTTTTTCTTTTCAGCAGTTTTTGAGTATTTTTTTTTACAACAAATTGCTTTTAGTATACACTTAATTCTTGTCTGCAAATATCATACATGGAACTGAAGCATGCATCCGGTAATTGTGCACAAGGTATGGGCATGCGTGTAATAAAGAAAAAGGGCAGTCGAGTGACAAAATCAAATTCACCCACATGCTGGAGCACCCCAGGACCGACCATACAATCATCCACTACCATGTTTGACAACCAACCCACCATCACAAAACACCACAACACCACCCTCCATGGCTGGGGCAAGGTAACCGAGAGCCATCAGAGTAGGCTCTCAGCACCACCCCAGCCAACACGTCATCCGTTCTCGACCACCCCATCAACAACTTCTCTGCCTGGATCCACAAAGGTACTGACAGTCGCCCCACAGAAACCGGTGAAAACCAACTGAATCTCAAGACAAGCTAGCGGATACACCCCAGAGCTCAGAACCACCAATCGAAACTGTTTCCAACTCAGTAGGCAATCACACATCACCAAGGACCTTTCCAACAGAGTCAGGAACAAAACAGCCCTCAATGACTACCACTGGCACATCAAGGATGCAAGAAGCAGCCACCACTGACCATATTTATGCAGCGGCAAACCACAGTAAGGAACTCTTCAAAATCATCAAGGAATTCTCCAACCCAGCAGCCACAGAAAACACTGTCCACCTTCCCAACAACTCTGTGACACCCTCTCAGACTACTTCCAGAAAAAGATAGTCACCATCTACAACCACTTTGACGCCCAATCCACTACGTCAACCTCGGCAACCTCATCCAAACAGCAGACACCTGCCCAGCTTTACCAAAATGGTCGCCACTGAACATTCACACCACCAAAACCATCATGTCCTTCATCTACGCAGCGGAACACTCTTACCCATGCCCCTAAAATCTCTTCAACCTCAGAGTCAACATAATCAGCACAGATTTCATCTACTTCTTCAATGTTTCCATCACCACAGCATCATTCCCAAACGGATGAAAACATGCAGAAGTCAGACCCCTCCTTAAAAAACCTTCTGCCATCCCCAACCACCTCAAAACTACCGGCCAATCCCACTGCTCCCATACCCAGCCAAAGTACTTGTGAAAGTCATCAACCAACAGCTGACCATCTACCTGGAATGAAACCGCCTACTTGACGCCTCACAATCAGGATTCCAAATGAGGAGAAATGGTGGCCCTTACCCTCCTCCACCTCTCCGCAGCATTCAGCAAGTCTCCCATCACATCCTCAAAGCAGACTCTACAACATCAGCATATAGCAACATGCCCTCTAGTGGATCACCTTATTCCTCTCTGGACGCACATAGAGTGCTCGTCTACCTTCCTTCACCATCGCTCCCAAGAACATCATATGCCGTGTCCCCAAGGATCATCCCTCAGCCCCACACTGTTCAATAGCTACATGACCCCATCACAGACATTGTCAGATCCCACAAACTCAAAATTATCACCTACGTCAATGACATCCAGCTCATACTCCCGCTCACTTAGGACCCTTCCAATGCCAGAACCAATTTTCTCAATACCATGACAACGTAGCCACCCAGTGAGAGATAGCTGTCTTAAATTCAACTCCAACAAAATAGGAGTACTGATCTTTGGAAAAGAAACCTCTACATGGGACCACAGCTGGTGGAATTCAGAACTAGGACCAACACCTGTCGTCTAGTTCCCACAAATACATAAGATCTGCGCATTTGTTGGATAACATAAACAAAGGGATTAGTGTCTAGACTTATTGCGGACACTCCCAAAGGATATGACTGCCTACTGACCAGCTAGCTCACCATGCTGCCATAAGCCCCTTAACCTTATCAAGGAGCGAATAGTTTCTGGCAACCACCGAACATGGCAACCCTTGATCCTTCAGGGATCGTGGAAACTGTACAGTACTTTTCTCTCAATCAATCGTGCTCACTTAGTCTTAGAGAGATACACAGAATAAGCATTGGAGATGTTTTTCAAGCAGCATTTATTGAAACAGCATCATTCTAGTATAAAACATGTTTGCTGTGAAAATCATGGGACTGAAACAAATGTAAAAGATTACAAGCACCCTCAAAGTAAATAGAAGGTGTAATTCTACCAAGGTGCTAAAACAGTGAATATATGCAGGCATATAAACATGACAGTAATCAAGCATACTGCTACGATGCAGACCCTACCTAAGTGTACCTAGCATTTATGTGGGTGTAAAGCCAAGTATCCCTCAGGAAAGAACCAACCACATTACCTGATGGGAGAGAATGAAGGACCCTGTCTTGGTCTCGAGTTGGACACCCCACATGGAATGTTAGACTGCTGAGTATCAAAGCTTCAGCAGGTTGGGACCTCAGTGTCTTGTGTCAGTGTGGAAGCATCTCCTATGCTTATCTAATGAAGGTATGGTTCTTTTATACCATAATGATAGCATCTGGGTCCCTACCAAAATCGATATGTTGTGAGTACGATTATGTGAATGAGCCTAAATCAATATCTGCAACTATTCAAAGTATTTTGTTGCCCTAGGATGAAGATGACCATGACTTTTATACCGAGTATGTTAATTCGTTATGTACATCATGTGCAGGGGACTTTTCTAAGAATCCTCATGCATAATAAATGAGGCTAGTTTCAAGAAAGCCTATCGATATTTATTCAGCACATAACTAGGTAAAAGGTCAGTGCTAAAAGCGTTATGCAAAGCAAGGTAGGACAAATGTTGGTGAAAGGTTGTTTTCTACTTAGGCCTAGGTTGGGGTACATAACACACCCACAACATCAGACCACGCATGCAACCTCAGGATCATCATCAGCAGCCAACACACCATGAAGAGACAAGTGAATGCAGTCACCTCATCATGCTTCCACACCGACTCATGCTCTGCAGAATCTTGAGATGGATCCAAAACAACACCAGAAAAAATGTATCTGTAAAAAGTGAAACCTAATTTATTTTTATATTTTTTTCTCCAAACGTCTACTAGGGTGAAATCTTTCATTAGGACATCTAAGATAGCAAGTGATTTTAAGGGAGCATGGTATTTCGCCTTGGAAGTTCTATCTAATTTTTGGTCGAAGACCAAGTTGAAATCGCCACCTAAAATTAAAGGGCCAGTTGTCGTAAATAATGCTAATTCCAGTTTAGACAGTGGAACCGGATTGTCCTCGTTTGGACCGTAGTACACTGCAATTGTATAGGGGGTATTTTGAATAAATACTTCCGCAGCTAACCATCTTCCAGATTGATCTGTCTCAAATTTTCTCAAACTTATCCCGCTATTCGCTCGGAATATAATAGAAACACCCCTTGTAGTACCTGATTGCCTAGAGCTGATTATATCTTGAACCCACCTTGATTTCTTAAAGAGAGAATTGCATATTGCAGCCTCTAAGTGTGTTTCCTGTAGCATTATAATTTGAGCATCTGAATTTTTTAAGAATTCACAAATTCTATTCTGTTTTATTTTTTCCCCTATACCGTTAATATTCCATGACAGGACCTTAAGTTTGTATAGGTTAATCATGGGTCTAATATAGGTTCATGCCCATCCAAGCCCTTGTTTAGTGTACAATTATTTATATATGAGGATTTTTTGTTTTTTATTTGCCCCTTTGCACCCCCCACCCTTTGAGCCCCTCCCCCCGAGGAACCCCCCCAGCATACCTGGCGATGAACTACTCTAGAATAGATCATCTTCTAGTAGATCAGCACTTCCTTAAGGATATTAATTACCTTTCCTTCACACCTACAGGTTTATCAGACCATGCTGTACTGGAAATGGTAATTGAATTGAACATAACTTCGTTAAAACCTAGGTGGACACTGGAGAGATCACTTCTATTAGATAATCAATTAAAAGAAGAAGTTAATGAAAAAACATCAGATTTCTTTACGATGAATATAGGATCTTCCTCCCCCCAGGTTGTACGGGAAACATACAAAGCCTATTTGAGGGGAGTTTTAAGCTCCCTAATGAGTTATAAGAGAAAGAGTATACAAATAAAAAGAAGGGAAGATTTGGCAGCAATAACAAGAAAGGATCAAGAATTACAGAATGCAATTTTAGAGAACTCCAGCAGAGCACACTTGATAGAGAAGGAACTCATCGATTTACAGCTTCAATTAAAAGTATCGGATGAGAGAATTCTTAAAGAAAAATGGGAGTCTAGCAGATTAAAAAACTTTGAGTACGGAGAAAAATGTGGAGCCCTCTTAGCTTGGAAAGCCAGAGAAGAGAGAACTAGAAATAACGTCAAAGCCCTACTACAAAGACAGACAGGAGAATTGTTGGAAACAGACATAGAAATCAGAGAAGAAGCAAGATCTTTTATCAGAAGTCCCTATACTGAGGAGAAAGATCCTAAGGGGGAAGATTTAGAATCCTGGCTGAGAACAAAACATCTGCCGCAAATACCCAAAACGGATAAGGTATATCTGGAAAGTGAGATAACAGAAGGGGAAATCCTGGGTCAATTGAAGAAAATGGAAAGAGGGAAAGCGGCAGGCTCAGATGGGTTGCCAGTGGAGATCTACTTGGATAACAAAGACCAATTAATATCTCCACTAAAGGAACTTTTCAACCTTTTACTGATTCAGGGTTTCTCAACACCTCCCTCATGGGGAAAAGCCATTATAACGCTTATACCAAAACCAAATAAGGATGTTAGAAGAATAGAGTCTTATAGACCCATTTCTTTGCTGAACACAGACATGAAGATTTACTCTGGTATCTTAGCAACTAGATTATCGAAGGTTATTAAGTCTATAATCCATCCTGATCAGAGAGGCTTTATCCCAGGGAGACAGTTAAATGAACTAACATTTCAAGCAATAGGAGCTATAGACTACGCTTATGTTAAAAATCTCCCACTGGCCCTGGTCGCCATAGATGCAGCTAAGGCCTTTGACCAGGTCAATTGGAAGTATCTATGGGCCTCTATGGCGGCATTTGGGTTCCCTCAAATCTTTATAAAGGCGGTTAGATCCTTATACTACAACCCAAAGGCAAAGGTTTTGGTTAATGGAATTTTATCTGAATGGTTCGATATATCCCGAGGCACTAGACAGGGCTGTCCCTTATCCCCTCTCCTGTTTGATGTCTATATGGAGCCTTTTGCTTGTGGGATTAGAGAGGACAATATTATTCAACCTTTTTTGCTCGGAAATCTGCCCCTGAAGGTGGCGTTGTACGCAGATGATCTTCTTTTATATACTTCCGATCACTCAGTAGCAATACCGAGGTTATATTATTTATCGGTAGAATTTGGGAAACTGTCAGGCTACCAGATAAATAAGGAGAAAACTGAGATCATGGGATGGAATAACAACACACCTATATCAGGCGCCAATCAGAAAATTAGATACCTGGGAATCTACTTAACCCAATCATTAAAAGATATTACATCATTCAGTTGGAATATGGTGGTTAAAGACATTAATAAAACATTAATAAGATGGGGAAACCTGCCCCTGAATATATACGGTCGAGTCAACCTCATTAAAATGACTATTCTCCCAAAATTGACTTTCCTATTCAACTGTATCCCCTTATCATTCTCACTGAAAGACATTAATACCTTACAGGGTAAAATTGGATAATTTATATGGGCCTGTAAATCTACAAGAATTGCATGGAAGAAACTGAGGAGGGGTTTAAGGATAGGAGGGCTAGCCCTCCCAGATCTTCTGTCATATTGTCATGCATTTCATTTCAGAAATTTTAGGCTTCTTGCAAATAAGTTAAATGCATCATCGCAGGGCCGCCTGTTTCAAGCCTTATTAATTGACTTACATTATGACCATGATTATTTTTTGTTTAAATTTGGAGACCAGAATTTTTTTAAAAAAATTCGCCTTAAAATCCTATTGACTGCACTAAAAAACTGGGGGTTCATCAGGAAGATATTTGATATTCCATATTACCATACATATACCCCAATATGGGACTCTCCTGGTACACCTTTATGCCTCCAAGATCATCTGTCACAACCTTTGAGAAATGCTGGGTTAAAAACATGGGGTGATCTCAGGGGGGATTCGGGCCTGGTGAACTGGAATTCTTTAGTGCAACTTACTGATGGGCAGTTGACTAGGTTCAAATACTATCAACTATCTTCCTGGTGGTCCAGTCAAAATATGCAAAAAGAGAAAGACACAGATATCCTTGACTCTATAGGAAGGAGGGGGAAATGGGTAAAAGAACTCTCATTTTGGTACAAACTGTTGATCAAAGAGGAGGAGAGTAAAACCAATTCAGAGGTTATAAATTTATGGGGACATTGTATACCTGATACCCCTGATGAAGTTAATAAAGTATGGTTAGATTCCTTTCTTTTGTCATAGAGGCTAATTAAGCCAGCAAATTTAAGACGTAACCATCTATTTACGGCCTATAGAGTATATTGGACTCCGGCCAAACTGCACAAGATCACACGAAACAACTACTATTGCCCCCGATGTAAACATAATGTAGCTGACGATATTCATATATTTCTAGAATGCCCAGTCATCCAAGACTTCTGGAAAGCGGTAATGGATTTTTTGTGTGATGTACTCTCAATGACTATCATTTGTTCCCGTAGACTTGTTTTTTTTGGTTTATCGAAAGATTATGATATTAATAGTCTGGACTCACAGTTTATTTTTTATATAATAATTATTGCTAGGAGACAAATTTGTATGGAGTGGAAATCAGTGTCTCTTCCTAGTTTTGCAAAATGCCTGAAGTATATAATGGAAGTCTGTAAAATGGATTTGGCTGGTCGAAAAGATAACACTGAGAACGTTTGGTCTAAACTGGTGGTCTGGATAAATAGGTGAACGGTCCTGTGATTATGCCAGAGGTTGAGTCGGTCCTGTCCTCCACCAGGCCTAGGGTGCCTAATATAGGCCTGGAGGAGTAGGATAAGGAAAGCAGCCTACCTCTGGGACTTCCCTGTATGCTATGATACTGTTTCCATGGCGGACTCGAAAAAAAACAGTATAAGAGGCAACGGTGAGACCCATCTAGAGCAAATATATTCTGGTGGCAAATATGAGGACAAAAAAAAGAAAAAAAAAAAAAAGAAAAAATGTATCACAGGCCCTTGTCACCAGCCTCCTCATCTACGGCAACGCCTTCTATGCCAGAACCCCCAACAAGCTCCTCAAGAGACATCATACCATATAGATCACCACAGCCAGACTCAATCTAGACCTCTCCTAGCAGACCCGCTTCATCTCTGACTTCAGAGACCTTCACTGGCTACCCATCCAGAAGAGATTTAAATTCAAGATTGTCATTCACGCATACATGGCCTTACACAACCAAGGACCATAATATATCAACAATTGTATGAACTTCCATCTGCCAGCAAAACGCTGGTGCTCTGCCACACTCACCCTTGCATCCATTTCAGCTGTAGCTGTGGCTATTCCTTCTTCTACATTGCTGCCAAGCCCTGGACTGACCCCCACCTCGGAATTGCACATGCCCTGGTGGATTACAGAAAACGACTCAAGAGCTGGCTGTTCGACGCCGACGCAACAATGTCAGCGCCCATAGACCCATAAGGGTGTTAGTGTTGTGCTATATTAATACTGATTGATTGAGGGATGCCCCCTAAGTCCTAGAATTTGGGGCATTAAGGATGTGGGCGCAAGTAGCCAATGGGGTACTAGGCCCAGCGGCTAATCAGTAAGAGTGGGCAGAGTTCGCAGCGCTATGCAGAACTCAGCAAAGTGGAAAAAAACTCTGCGTGCGACGCAGAGTTCCTCGAACGGGCAGAGTTACTTGTGTCACTCTTTTGCATGATGTCTCTGCCGCATGGCAATGCGGATTGGGTGTTCGAGCATTACTGTCATGCAAACTGCACCAGGCGGTTGCGCATGGGAAGGGCTATCATGTTTCTTACTCTGTTTATGCGGCTGGGAACTACATTTTGGTGCTTCTTCAATCTTTTCAGACCTTGCTTTCTGAAACCTTTTTTCCGATCTTTATTTATTATCTTACCCTTTGTCTTTTTAAATGTGTATTGTGTGTTTTAATGTACTTTTTTGGTGAGTTTTTGGTGAGTTTTGTACTTTATTTTTTCTCTTTACTTTCTTCCTAATTTCTTTTACATCCTTCCCTCTTATTCCTGTTTTTTATACTTTCTATATTTTGCTCTTCCACACCCCAAGCAGGATGGTAGGCAAGAGTGCCCCAAAAAAGGATACAAAAAGGAGTCGCCTTCTGAAAGAGGTGCAGTCACAGGCCTTGTTTTCTGAGGTGGAAGTTGCAGCACAGTTTTTTATATCCAGAGCCTCCTTCCCTCCACCCTGGCAGCAGGTGGCAGGCCTGGGTCAGGGTATGGAGTCTGGGAGCACCAGTAGCGCTGGACGAGGGTGGGCCGGGCAGGGTATTGTTGTTCTGGGGTCCGGTGCACCCTTAATCTGCTGACGCACCGCTGGAAAGACATACTGGACTCAGAGCAGGACCTGCTGGATCGGCTAAGGGTTTAGGTTGTGGGGCTCTGTGAGTAGCTAATTATTAATATTGTTACTTGTGTGTTCAATGTTATTGGTAATACTTTTTTGCCAAATAGCAGGCATGCTGCTCACATGTAGGTAAGTTAAGTTGACAAATATATTACATAATTGTTATTCTAGACAAGTGCTCAGTGCTACCTAATAGTATTTGTTGGAGTTCGCTTAGGCTGATTATGTAAGAACTTAAGTAACACAGAGACTCCTTTGTCCTGTCACTAAGATAATGGTAGTTAGCATTACTGATTTAGTTGCGCGTGTCCTCTCAATTCGATTCTTAGAGCCTTATTTTGTAGCTCATACAGTGACAATCAACCAATCAATTTGGTGTATGTATGCATCCATCTATGCATTAAAAGACAAAATGCAGACTTAGTGAATTGGCCTATCAAAGGGGGTTGATAATGATTGTGAATGAGATTGGAACTTAAAAGCAAACATCATTCATTGAACATTCCTCGGCAGATGGCTCTGTTGGCCCGAGTAAGTCCTCTGGTTTTTAATATTAATATCTATTTCCCTAAATTTTACAGCTCCTTCTTTTGAATTATTTATTTCTACTCTTTTGCTAATTTTTCCCCAAATCCTCTTTGATCTATCCTTTTCTAAATTCTTGTTATCCCTGCATTATCCTATTTACATAATTTCTATATTTCTAGGGGCAGATCTACAAGGAAGTGCCACAGCGTGGCACTGCAAGCCCTTTGGCTGCACCATGCTGCGGAATTTCCAAAGCACAGGGATGCAACATATTTACAGGAATATGTTACATCTCTGTACTTCCCCCTGCGCTGGCGCACAAACTGCAGCCATGCGCCGACGCAAGCACCCTTGCACAATGGTGCAAGGATGCCTGCGTCATGGGTAGATTGTTTTTTTAACTTCATTTTCTATGTACATCGTACGAAAGAAGAATTACAGTTACACATTTGTACATCTTCTGTGGTCATCAAATGTCACATCATACTGAGATTGTGTCTTATTCTTTGCCCAATTATATCCAACCAGTTACCATGAAAGAATAATCATTTACAATAATAAACTTACAGTATGTAAGGATCCCGCTGGCCAATCCCAATCATTTTGCAACAACAAGGAAGCATCAACATAGCGCTATTTCTCCCCAAAATCCACATGTAATTGCGTTATGTATTGGTCTGCAAACATAAAAGTCCAAGCAGTGTAAATATGTGTCCACCCTACCCCCTATGAGGTTATGCCACGTTCTAGAGAGGAAACAAACTCCTGCCTGAGCATCTCAACATAGACTTGTAGGGCCCCCAGATATCTTTGGGGCAGGATGTCCTAGGCATCTGACTTGCATAAAGTTCATTGTTTACATTGCATTAGGCAGGACTGTACAGCCAACTCTGAACAGATGGGGAAGACTTACGCACCCAGTATAGAGCCACTTCCCTATTGGATAATAATAGGCCAAGTGACGCAAACCTGCAGACTTTCTTGGGGATTGTAAATGTACATTCTAATAGTGCCACTTCCAGAATTGGGTTTTGAGAAATGTGTAAGATCAGGCTTAACGTGTGGTGAACCTGTTCCCAATAACTTTGCAGGTTGGAGCATGTCCAGGCAGGCTGAGCAAAGTCTGCGTGCGGCACGGAGCATTTGTGGCATGTATGCGGCCTGGTGGGATCTATTTTAGGAGAGAGGGCTGGGATGAAATAGATACAGGGCAGAAATTTAAAGTGTAGTAGTTTGTGCCTACCATTTAGGGAGACATCGTGTGTGACCGAGCAGCAGTAAGACCATTGGTCATCAGTGATGGTAGTTCCTAAGTCTTTCCCCCATGCACTACGATTTTTGTCATCTCGTACAGGCTTCAGTATGGCACAAGCCTTATAGAATTTGGAAATCAGGTGCGAGCTATCCGCGCTGTCTATGATCAGCGTCAGTGGGTAAAATGACGCTGGCTTGAGTGGGAACATCGGAAAATTTGCTCGAATTGCGGAACGAATACAGCTCATAACAAATTTCCCCATAACACTACTAGGAGTAAGTCGTGTGTCTTCTGAGGGGGAGAAACATTGGCCATCTGGATAAATGTCGCCCAACCTCGTGAAAGCAAACTACGTCAGCATGAGCTGTACCAATTTTTCGTCCATTATGGGAAGTAAACGTGGATTCACGATAGGGAGGGCAGAGCAATATAGCCTCTCTGTGCCAGTGATCCGGCACAATTTATGCCACACCCAGCACGTGGTGGAGACGGTTTGAATGTCCTGTGGGTGTCTAGGGAATCCCGTGGTGGCGAGGAGCATCAATAGGAACACCATAACCCCCTCTTATATATGGTAATGCCCAGCTAACCCTGCCTGCCTCCCAGCCCAAACCAAGCGGCAACGGAGGGAATTGAGTGTGTCAAAAAATTGGTTGTTTAGTGGTATCAGTATATTATTGAAATAATAGAAAAATTTGGGAAGAACAATCATCTTTATTATGGCCACACGTCCAGCCAGTGATGGGGGGAGCCATTTCCCTATTTGAGTGGTTAATGTGTCTATCACTCACTCATATTTGAGGATCAATATTTGAGTTGCTTCCAGGTGTATATGTATGCCTAAATACCACATTGAGTCAGTGCACTATTATAGGGGGAATTCAAGGTCCCAGGATGTCGTACTGCTCATCAATGGGAATATGACTGATTTGTTCCTGTTAATGCCCAATCCAGAGAAACAGCCAAATCTAATAATTTCTCTGATCAATTCCTGTTGGTTATCTTTTGGATGCCTGAAATAAAGTATTGTATTTATTCTCGTAGAGTGATATAAAAAGTGGGCAAGTGTTGAACTGCAGCCCTCTGTGTTAATGCTTCTCAGGGAAGTGCCGAACAAGTGGGTCCATCGCCAAAATAAAAAAAACAATGGGCAAACAGGGCAAGCCTTCCTCGCACAACGCGTAAGTGGAAAAGGAGTGGAAAGTGTGCCATTTATGCGCAAATGTGCGATAGGTTTAGAGTACAGCAGGGTTGTCATGGCAATAAAGCCCATGGACATTCCCATGCGGCGCATTATGGAGAGAAAAAAGGGCCATTCCAAGGAGTCAAATGCCTTCTCTGTGTCTAATAATATAGCAGCAGCTGGTTTATCAAGGTTAATCCTTTGAATGACCAAGAATAGCGTGCGGATATTAAGGGAGGTGGAGCGGTGGGGCGCAACCCAGATTAGGCCGGGGCGATTATACATTTCATCAGTTGGAACAATCTGTTTGATAGGACCTTTGCCAAAATTTTATAGTCCAAATTGAGTTTGGATAGCCGGGGATAAGAACCACTTTTTCTGGGGTCCTTGCCCGGCTTGGGAAGTAAAATTATAACAGCCTCTCGTAAAGTGGGGGGGAGAAGCTGCTTTTCTAAACCTTCAGTGTATACCTCAATGAGTTTAGGGGCCTTTATATGTTTTGTAAAACTCCCCCGTAAACCCGTCAAGTCCGGGCGCCGAGGAGCTGCGAATAGTATCAATGGCTAGCAGAACATACTCGACCGAGATGGGTTCAGCCAGGAAATCCTGCATGAATTTTTCCAAACAGACTAGTGCAATTTTGTTTCAATAGTTTTCTTGCGCTACAGAATCGTTTCCAAGTGGAGACTTTTATAACTTTGAAGAAAAGTCTAAACAACTACTCTGAATGTCTTTAGTGGAGGTGTGGATTTGAGAATCGGGGGTATTTAATGTAGTAAAGTAATATTTGTAGTAGGGAGCTCTTAGTAATTGAGTCAGGACCCTCCCCGGGCAGTCTTCCTCCCCATAGCGCCTAGCTGTTTGGTATTTCCCCAAGAATAAAATCTCCCTGTCCGCTGCTTCCCTGTAATCTCCAAAAGAACCGCTCATCTATTCCCATTCGCAGGTGGGACTTGATGTGTAGATGCTACATCTAATGCCTTTAGGTCTTGCTCGAGTTGTGGTATCGTGTTGCGTTGGTCTTTGAATGCCCCGGCTTGTTTGGCAAAACACGTCCCCATAAGAACTGCTTTAAAACCCCCCAGAGCACAGCCTACGTGTCCACTGAACCTGTATTAACATGAAATAGTTCTCAATAGCCTCTTGAATTTCAGCCCTAAAGACTTCAACTTGTAAGGCGCGGCTAGGAAACCGCCACTGCCGCTCAAAGCCCTCTGGGCGGGGAAACAATAGAAACATCTTAACTGGTTTATGGTCCGAATAAGCTCTGGGGAGCGTTTCAATCAATGAACACCAGCCAGATATGTCTGGTTATATAAGCCAAAAATCAATCCTCATCCACGTGTTTTATTGGCCTGAACAGTGTGTGTATTCTGTAGTGGAGGGATTCAGTTTCCGCCAAACATCCAAAAGGGTGTACCGGTCGCATAGCTCCAAGGAAGTCTTGTGCTGTTGAGGTACTGTCTGCAATGGGGTCAAGGAGTAGATTGAAGTCTTCGCCCATGATCATGGACAGCGGATCTAATTTACTCAACTCCGTCGGCATATTGTAAAAAAAGTCTGGATCGTCCGAGTTGGGGGTGTATTTTTATACTAATGTAATATCCCTACCATATATAGATCCGGACACCGCTAGAAACCTTCCCTCGATGTCTAGGAGAGTGGATCTGTGGCAGAACGGAACCCTGTTGTGTATCAAAATGGCTGTACCTTTAGCATAGTTGCTGTAGTTTGTGAACTATCTATGAGGGCCCCAATTAGTTCCAAAGTGTGCTCTGTCTGACTTGGAAAGATGCGTCCAGTGTAAATAAGCAATGTCTACCTTGTGTCTCAATAGATAATGAAGGACCTGTCTCCGCTTCCGAGTATCATTTAACCCCCTCACATTCCACAAGACTAGGGTAAGGGCTAAATGGCCCTCCACATTACCAAATTTGGCCATCTGGTTGACAGAGCATTACAAACAAAATAGACAATTTAGCATTATCGGTAGTGTTCATCCACAGATACATTAAGTGTACGACGAACAAGTGATAAATGAAAACCTTTTACCCATCCACCACCCCTCACACAGCCATGCCCCCTCGAGGGTAAGGCCCCCTCTCCAATAAGAATGAACGTGAAATACCAAAGAGATTTACACTTAATTAACATTCCAATAAAACAGTAGCCCAAAATAAACAGGACCTTATTCTAAGGGTACACCATGAGGGGCAGCAACACCCCGGCATGTCTCTAGCATGTTGCAAAATCAATGTAAAGTAACTAGTGTGTTCCTGAAACAAGTTGACTAAAATGTCCGCTGTTCAATAAATCCCAGTCATCCCATGCCAGCAGTGGAAAAGAGTTCTGCGCTCAAATCTGAGCCACTGTGCGGGGGAGAGGAGCTGGATCCTGGTCCGATCTTGGAATTGTTCTTTTGTTTGTAGAGACGACAAAATTCCGGCGCTTCCTTTGGGTTTTCGAAGACACGGGCCCTGCCATCCACATCCACCTTTAGTTTAGCCGGATACAGCATACCATAGCAAAGTCCTTTAGTTCTCAAAGCAGCCTTGACAACATTGAATTTCCATCTCGCCTCTTGGACCATAATAGTGAAATCCGGGTTAAAAGACAGTTTGGAAACTTGCCAGTCCACGTCCCCTTTCTCCCTTGCCAGCTGAAGAATAGTGTCCCTATCGCGGAAGTTCAGAACTCGAGCCACATAGGGTCTAAGAGGTAGACCGGGGTTAGGACGAGGGCCTAGCGACCTATGCGCCCTCACTATCACAAAGCAACTGGTGAAGGCCTCCTTGCCAGCTAGATCTAGTAACAGAGTTTCAACAAGTCAATTCATGCACGCCTCCAAATATCCGTTCGTGATAGCGACCTCCTTCAGGATGCGTTCCACGTGGTTGAGTCGCTTGACAGATTGAGCAGTTCCGTCCTCAATGGCAGAAATGCGTGCCTCCGCCACATCTAGTTGTCTGTCATGTACTTGGACTTTGGCACCCAGACTGGCAAGGGATTTATCAAGAGAGTCAATGCATGTATCTAATGCGTTAAAATCGGCGTTCATTTCCTGCAGCAGGGAATTGGTGTGGTCAACTGGTTCACCCTCTTTTGCCAGGTTCTGTGCTGCCTCCGCCATGTTTGAGCCGCGAGGATGGTTAATATCCGTAACTTTCTCAAAGGGTAGCATTCTTTGCTTGGGATCTTTGCGGCCCATGCCCGAAGAGCGGAGTGATCTCGGTCAGCGGGATGCCCAGGGAGGGAGGTCAGTGTTACAATGCTCCAGTGTTTCGTGCAGGACAACCGGCGCTAGGCTAGACTGCATGAATGCCGCATGCTGGACTAGTGGGGAACAGCCAACTCAGCCGGGCAGCCCACAGATAGATTTTAAGGAGGGCATCAATGACACATGTAAGGGCAGCGGCCCAATAAAACACAGTGACACAAATTCAATAAGCGCAGTCACCTTGAGTCAAAAAGGAGGGAGAGGACACCTTCCCTGGCAACTATTCACCAAGCGATAATGTGGATGTTGCGCGGTTGTCAAGGAAATTGAGGCTAATGTGGATCTGACAGTGGCAATCAACAATCTTCTAGGGAGGGAGGCAAGCATCAATTCAGGCAAAGTGGACATCTGTTGCAGAACCACCCCCAGTGAATCGATAGCGGGGATAGGCTAGACCAAAATGCCCTGTTTGTCTCGCCCAATTGGCCACTAGACAAAAGAACTCTTGTGTGCAGCGTGTAATTACAGGGCAGCAGCTCAACACCAAGCTTCTGGTGTGGGGTCAGGGTGACAGCTTCATTATGTCCCGGAAGCACTTGTCGCTATGCAGCGCAGCACGTCTCTCCTTCATGCGGGCCCAGCATCTCCTAAATTCAGCCTACACAGGCTTGTGTGATGCCCGGACCAGCCGCCGATAGCCGTGGCCCCCTCAGTCTTTTTGGCCCTGGTCAAGAGGCACAACCTGCAGGGTCAGGTGTCGGTACCTCAGTCAATGAAGAAGAGCCAGGGTCTCATGCGCACAGCTCTCAGGGGGGCACTCTGCCGCTCACCAGCATAAGCACAGCCCAATGCTCCTGCGCCAAGGATCATGGCGCAGGAGGCTTGTTCTGAATGAGACGTGTCCGCATTTTCGGGAATCCACTCCCTCGTTCAGCCGCCACAGGTCATGCAGCGGCATAGCTGAAGCTTCGGTGGATGCAGCATTGGCTCCGGCGTTCATGCTGTCGCGGTGGGCCCATAAAGGTGAGTTTTACCGCAGGAACACACCGTTGTGCTGGATGGCTGGACGGAGCTTCAGAGCAGAGTGGCCATCTTGGTCGTCGGCTTGGCTACGCTTCCCCATGGGGAGATTGTTTTTGTGCAGGAAGGGGCACCTTGTAACAACACAGTGAACACATAGCCTACAAAGGCATTATCCCACCTATACACTGCTTGAAGGGAAAAAACATGAAATACCACAGAAAAAAAACACATTTTGAATTTCAATCCAAACCCATCCATGGCCTAAATGATGTTTCAAATTCAACAGACATCACAGAAACACTTGTTTCATGCGCTCATGGCTAGCACTGTGCCTACTGGCTGGAATGCCAATTGGTAGACTATGCCAGATACTGAATTAAATCAATATTGCAAATGTATTAAAAAATCATGGAGAAAATATATTAAACTTTGCAACATTTTTCCTTTCCAAAAGATGAACAATGAAATTCAAAGAAATCAGTAGGCACCTACAAAAACAGCAACTCACCAACCACAACACATTTTTAAAATCCATTAAAAGTACAAATACATCCAGGTGCATGGCTCCAATCAAACAATCAACACCAGTTTTTCAACTTACTTGTGAAATCTCAAAAACAAAGTCCTTAAATTCAATGGGATATGCAGCAGACATACCAAGTGATCCTTCCAGCTCCAAATCAAAATGGAAAGTGACCAAGGAGATGGACAAAGCAATGGGAGGAGCCTTCTGGATAGAACAGGAAGCTGGAGACACTGGGGCACTTCCTTCTAGTTGGTACAAAAAGTTTTTTAAAAAAGGACTCCTTGCACAAAAATACCCGCAAAATGTACATTTGAGGAGTTTTTTTATTCCAAATTGTAATTTGGGAAGATTTTGATCCTTCTCGAGGGAAGAATCTTTCCTAGATTTCAGCTGTGGTAGATCCTGCACATTCGGGATTGCGCAAGGTAGAAAACATCCACCAAAAATCTACCAAGCCATGTCTTTCCCAGACCGGAATCAAGCATCCAAGGACCGGTTTCTGGCTATCAGCCTTCATCAGCCTGGATAGCTTGACTCCAGTGGTGTGGAGAGCCTTGGACATGGCTTGGTAGTTCGGACTGGACTGTTCCCATGAAGCACAGGGTCAGAGCTGATTTGCATATAGCCAGTGTCTAACCCAGGGTGGTGTGGAGTGCAAATAAACGATGGATTTAGGCCCAGATCCTTGTACTGAAGTGAATGTATGACATTGTTCTACATTCTGTCCATCAACTGTGTTTTTTGCAATTTTCACCCCGAGTGTGCTGGGTATACTCAGGCGTGAGTCCCAGGCTCTCCACACCACTGGAGTCAAGCTATCCAGGCTGATGAAGGCTGATAGCCAGAAACCGGTCTTCGGATGCTTGATTCCGGTCTGGGAAAGACATGGCTTGGTAGTTCCGACTGGACTGTTCCCATGAGGCACAGGGTCAGAGCTGATTTGCATATAGCCAGTGTCTAACCCAGGGTGGTGTGGAGTGGAAAAAAATGATGGATTTAGGCCCAGATCCTTGTACTAGGGTGAATGTATGACATTGTTCTACATTCTGTCCATCAACTGTGTTTTTTGCAATTTTCACCCCGAGTGTGCTGGGTATACTCAGACGTTAGTCCCAGGCTCTCCACACCACTGGAGTCAAGCTATCCAGGCTGATGAAGGCTGATAGCCAGAAACCGGTCCTTGGATGCTTGATTCCGGTCTGGGAAAGACTTGGCTTGGTAGTTCGGACTGGACTGTTCCCATGAGGCACAGGGTCAGAGCTGATTTGCATATAGCCAGGCACTGCATTACTGCGCGCTGCGCTTGGCTATGTAGGCGCTTCTGCTCATTTTAAAAATACCCGTTTTTGGATTTCTTAATTTCATTTTAGTTTGATAATTATCCCCTGTTCTTAATTCCTACCTTTCGCATTCTTGCACCATAATAGTGCCCTGCACCGCGACTATAGCGGTTTGTCCATCGCGTTTCTCACGACTTTGAGCGCCATCTTGGGGTATTCAGGGGATGCTGACACCCCTCACACAGCGCTCTAGCAGTCAGGTTGACTGGCTAGAGGCAAATCAGCGTTCCTATTTAAAGCTCGAGAAGAGGTAGGGCTGCCTGTAAGGCACTGCATTACTGCGCGCTGCGCTTGGCTATGTAGGCGCTTCTGCTAATTTAAAAAATACCTGTTTTTGGCTTTCTTAATTTCATTTTAGTTTGAAAATTATCCCCTGTTCTTAATTCCTACCTTCCGCATTCTTGCACCACAATAGTGCCCTGCACCGCGACTTTAGCGGTTTGTCCATCGCGGTTCTCACAACTTTGCGCGCCATCTTGGGGGTATTCAGGGGACGCTGACGCCACTCACACAGCGCTCTAGCAGTCAGGTTGACTAGCTAGAGCGCTATATAGCTCTGGTACGATGGCGCACAGCGTGTGCGGGATGCGTGTGCGCCGGAGCGACGCCGGAGTCACGCCAGAGTCCAGCCCGTCTGAGCCCGGCCGCGCTGAGTACTGGCTGGACGGCTGGCCGACCGGACTTGCTGATGGGGAGTTGATTGGTGTCAGGTATTCTAGCTATGACCTGCTAAAGCTAAAGCCAACTAAGCTTGCCTGCCACCATAAGAATGCTCCTGAGGATTTTTCTAACCCCCCCGCTGTGGTTGCTTTCTAGATGCCATATGGGGTCTGTTTTTCCCTTAGTTCCCTCCTTGTCTGGACAGAGTAGCAACTTGGGAGGTAATGTCTCGAGGGAAAGTGGCTTCCTTATTAATGCTCGATCATTAATTAAGCATAATGTCGAGTTCAGGGACTTTGTCGTAGATAGAAAACCCTCCTGGGTTTTTGTCACTGAAACCTGGGCAAAAGACTCCTCGGGTCCAGACCTAGTGGAAGCGGTCCCAGAAGGCTACTTTTTGGCCAGGCAGGATAGAGCAGGACCTATAGGAAGAGGGCTGGGCATCTTATATTAGGACAATCTCCTATGTCACACTTCCCCACTGTCTGACCCTGAGGATGCTTTTCAGGCCCTGTATTTTTCCCTAAAAGGCCCCTCTGAGATTCCTTTTACAGGTGTCCTGATCTACCAACCTCCTGGCTCTAGAGTCGATTTTGGACAAAATATACTCAATATATTAGAACGTTATTTTGGTTGTGAGCATTTAAAAGTCCTGGGAGACTTGAATTATCACTTAGAGAACTTGGAGTCTAGTGAAACCAACTCACTGCTGGATGCTCTATCTGCCTGTGGGCTTAACCACCTTGTGAGGGGTGCTACCCATCAAGCGGGCCATACGCTTGATGGGGTTTTCTCAAATGACAGCCGGTTGATGGTTAAAGACCCTCTCCCTCTTTCATGGACAGATCACTACGCTGTCCCGATAGAAGTGTCCTATCTCATTATGAATAGCAATGGAAAGGTCCTTAGTAAAATGGAACCTCGGCGGAATTTTAAGAACATCTCTAATGACACTCTCGCCCCTAGGATTCCCAGTGCGACCATTTCTCAGGAAGAAGATGTGTGCTTAGCGGTCTCTCTATTAGAAAAGGCCGTCACAATGGCGCTGGATGAACTTGCCCCCGTCCGCTTGCGCTACTCCGCTAGGAAAAAGTCGTCGGCCCTCTGGTTCTCGGAGCCACTAAGACTCCTTAGGCAGGGAGTTAGGAGGCAGGAGCGTCTCTGGCGGGTTAGCTGGGATCTGAGGGAGAAAGAAGCTCATAAAATCTTAGTGAGGGGCTCTAAGGCGGAGGTAAAAAGAGCTAAGCAGGAATATTTCTCTGCACGTACCACCTCACTCTCCTCCCCGAAAGAGCTTTTTAAAATTGTTGATTCCCTCACTTCTCTTCAGATTCCTGATCCCGTTATTGGCTCACAGCAGCTTTGCAATAACATAGCCCTCTTCTTTCAGGCAAAGATTGTTGACATCTTCTCGGCCCTAGAGCTACAGAAGGCTTTAATCAGTGATTCTTCCGATCCTTCTGCTTCTGCTCCAACTTTGACGGAGGACATCCCCTCAGGGTGCTTAGCTACTTTTTCCACCCCTTTCATTTCAGGAAGTAGAAAACCTCCTGAATAAAATCAGGTTGGGCTCCCCTTTAGATCCCTGCCCCCTTAAGCTCCTCAAACAGTGCAAGGAGACTTTTTTGCCTCCCCTCCTGGATATCATGAATAGGTTAAATGAGGGATTGGTATTTCCCCTCACAATGGAAGAGGGCAGTGGTAAAGCCATTGCTTAAAAAAAGCCAACATTGGACCCAGGTGTTCTTAAAAACCTTCGTCCTATTTCGCTACTCCCCGCTCCTGCTAAGATGCTGGAAACCCATCTCAACCAGCATCTTGCAGTCTTTCGGGAAAACTCTGGTCATCTGGATCATTCGCAGCATGGATTTAGGAGGGGGCACAGCACCGAGTCGGCCCTTACCATAGTGTTGGACAACATCCGCAACCGAGTTGATAGGGGCCAGACTACCCTCCTCATCCTGCTAGATCTTACGGCTGCGTTTGATACCCTCTCTCCCTTGGTGTTAACATCTAGTCTGAGGGAGATTGGGGTGGAGGGATCCCCACTTAGTTTGCTGACCTTCTTTCTTGACCAGAGGGAACAGAGAGTAAAGCTGGGGGAGTTTCTATCTCCATCCCTGCCTGTGCATTGTGGTGTCCCACAGGGGTCGGCACTAAGTCCGACCCTTTTTAACATTTATGTGACCCCACTTGCCAGACGTATTAGATCTTTTGGGATGGAGGTAGTCTCTTATGCCGAATACACCCAGATCTTGGTCTCTCTCTCCCAGCCTGTCAGCCTGTCTGCCTCCAATTTTAGACTCTGTATGGAGGCAGTAACTCAATGGATGATCTGCAATTCATTGAAGCTAAATGATGAGAAGACGGGTATCCTGGTGTTTGGAGGAAAGGAGGACATTTGGTCGGCGAATTGGTGGCCCGCATCATTGGGAGCATGCCCGGTACCTGCTGCCTTAGCTAAAAATCTGGGAGTCTTGATCGACCCTACCCTTAGTATGCGTCAGTAGGTGAATAGAACAGTCTACAGATGCTGGGGCATAATCTATATCTTGAGGAAGATTAAGCACTATCTATCTCAGCAAGCGAGAAAACAAGTCGTGGTCGCACTTATAGGCTCCCGACTTGATTGTTGTAATGCGCTGTATGCCGGACTCAATAAGGGGCTGCTTCAGCACTTACAAATGGTCCAGAACGCGGCAGCCAAGTTTGTGTTAGACCTACCCAAACGTGCGTCAGCCACCTCTGCAAGGATATCTTTACACTGGCTCCCGATTGAGGATAGGATTTCCTTTAAAATAATGTGTCTGACTTATGGGGCCTTACCAAGAAATAGGTCAGGTGGGATAAGAGACCTTTTGGTTCCTTACACCCCCTCCAGAAATCTGCGTTTCACCAATAAGTCTCTGCTATCTGTACCCCGCGTCCGCAGAGCCAAATGGGGTGGCAGAGCTTTTTCTAGCCTAGCCCCGAAAAGGTGGAACGCTCTACCTGTGGAAATTAAGTCCCTTCCCACCATGCAGTCCTTCAGAAAGGCCCTGAAGACTCGGCTATTTGCTAAAGCCTACCTGTAGTTTTGTGCTGCCTTTTTGGAACTTTTTTGATTGGTGCCTTGATGCCTTCGGGTTTTAGTAGTGCAATATAAATTACTTTTTCATTTCATTTCATTTCTAACCAAGGGTGGTGTGGAGTGCAAAAAAACGATGGATTTAGGCCCAGATCCTTGTACTGGGGTGAATGTATGACATTGTTCTAAATTCTGTCCATCAACTGTGTTTTTTACAATTTTCACCCTGAGTGTGCTGGGTATACTCAGACGTGAGTCCCAGGCTCTCCACTCCACTGGAGTCAAGCTATCCAGGCTGATGAAGGCTGATAGCCAGAAACCGGTCCTTGGATGCTTGATTCTGGTCTGTGAAAGACATGGCTTGGTAGTTCGGACTGGACTGTTCCCATGAGGCACAGGGTCGGAGCTGATTTGCATATAGCCAGTGTCTAACCCAGGGTGGTGTAGAGTGCAAAAAAACGATGGATTTAGGCCCAGATCCTTGTACTGGAGTGAATGTATGACATTGTTCTACATTCTGTCCATCAACTGTGTTTTTTGCAATTTTCACCCGAGTGTGCTGGGTATGCTCAGACGTGAGTTCTAGGCTCTCCACACCACTGGAGTCAAGCTGTCCAGGCTGATGAAGGCTGATAGCCAGAAACCGGTCCTTGGATGCTTGATTCCGGTCTGGGAAAGACATGGCTTGGTAGTTCGGACTGGACTGTTCCCATGAGGCACAGGGTCAGAGCTGATTTGCATATAGCAAGTGTCTAACCCAGGGTGGTGTGGAGTGCAAAACAACGATAGATTTATGCCCAGATCCTTGTACTGGGGTGAATGTATGACATTGTTCTACATTCTGTCCATCAACTGTGTTTTTTTTTAATTTTCACCCCGAGTGTGCTGGATATACTCAGACGTGAGTCCCAGGCTCTCCACACCACTGGAGTCAAGCTATCCAGGCAGATGAAGGCTGATAGCCAGAAACCGGTCCTTGGATGCTTGATTCCGGTCTGGGAAAGACATGGCTTGGTAGTTCGGACTGGACTGTTCCCATGAGGCACAGGGTCAGAGCTGATTTGCATATAGCCAGTGTCTAACCCAGGGTGGTGTGGAGTGCAAAAAAACGATGGATTTAAGCCCAGATCCTTGTACTGGGGTGAATGTATGACATTGTTCTACATTCTGTCCATCAACTGTGTTTTTTTCAATTTTCACCCCGAGTGTGCTGGGTATACTCAGACGTGAGGCCCAGGCTCTCCACAACACTGGAGTCAAGCTATCCAGGCTGATGAAGGCTGATAGCCAGAAACCGGTCCTTGGATGCTTGTTTCCAGTCTGGGAAAGACATGGCTTGGTAGTTCGGACTGGACTGTTCCCGTGAGGCACAGGGTCAGAGCTGATTTGCATATAGCCAGTGTCTAACCCTGGGTGGTGTGGAGTGCAAAAAAACAATGGATTTAGGCCCAGATCCTTGTACTGGGGTGAATGTATGACATTGTTCTACATTCTGTCCATCAACTGTGTTTTTTTCAATTTTCACCCCGAGTGTGCTGGGTATACTCAGACGTGAGTCCCAGGCTCTCCACACCACTGGAGTCAAGCTATCCAGGCTGATGAAGGCTGATAGCCAGAAACCGGTCCTTGGATGCTTGATTCCAGTCTGGGAAAGACATGGCTTGGTAGTTCGGACTGGACTGTTCCCATGAGGCACAGGGTCGGAGCTCATTTGCATATAGCCAGTGTCTAACCCAGGGTGGTGTGGAGTCCATCAACTGTGTTTTTTGCAATCATTTTGACCACAGCCACTCTCCCGGGGATCTGCATTAGCAGTGCCCCCAGCGAAGGAGATCCACATTCGTTCAGTGGTTTAAAGAGTTGAGATTGAGTTCCCACATCTTCAAATTACTACTAGAAATGAATACCTAAATATTTAAAAGCCGCGGCGCATATGGCGCATATGGGCAGATGCTTGCCACATTGGTTCATCGCCCCTTGCCCAAATGGAACCATGATGGATTCTTGCTAGTTCAACAGAAGGTCCGGAGCTTACTCATGTAAGGCTGAGATTTCCATACAGTGGGTCCCAGAGGACAGGGGGAGAAGAATTAAAGTGAGATATTATCTAAGTATGGTACAATTTTGGCCCTAACACCCATCTCCCATCCCAGCCCATCACTCAGGCCTCACTGCATATAATTCATGCAGAGAGTACAATCACAAGGGTAAAGAGAAGTGGTAAGAATAGGCTGACTTGCCTGGTGCCCTTGCAGATGGGGAACAGAGGACATTGGACCCCGTTCACCAGTGTGAAAGCGTGCGGCTCAAAATACAGGGTGCCATTAAACTGACAGAACCTGGGGCCCAACCCCATCTGCTCCAGCACTGTGGCCAGAAAAGACTAATCCATAGTGTTGAAAACCTTTTAAAAGTCTAGGAGAAGGAGAGCCAGGGGTCCCTGCAGGTACCCTATATAGGCTGGCCAGATCTAGGTAGAGTCCATGGATACAATGTCTGGATCAAAATACTGGCATGAAGCCACATTGTTGTGTGTGTATCAGTTCATTGCATTGATCAGGGATATAGGCCTGTATGAAAAAGACTGGCCCTTGGGACAGCCAGACTTATGGATAAGCACAAGGGCGGCCATGTCGATGTCCGAGGGAATAAGACCACTTCTTGGTAGAAATGAAAAAGATCTGGGCCCAACTAGGTAGAATATCTACAATAGTACTCAGTAGGGAAGCTGTTGGGGGTCCAACGTCTTGATGGATTTCAGATCATGAATTGCAGCCATTATTTTGTCTTTTTTAAGTTGTTTGTCAAGGACAACCAGATGCAAGGGGACAGTGTAGCAAGGGAAATCTCATGTATGAGATTTGCCCCCATGATTGAACATGGAAGTCACCAGTAATTTCAAACCCATTTCTCTTCTCTCGGCCCCCGCAAAAACCCTGGAGAAATTACTGATTCAGCAGTTGACTGCCTTCATTGAATCCAACCGGCTACTGCATAACTGCCAGTCTGGCTTTCACCCTGGTTACAGAACGGAATCTGCACTGATTGACATGGCAGATTCCATTCGCTGGGCGGTGGATGGGGGTGCTGCGACCATGCTAGTACTTCTCGACCTGTCAGCGGCGTTTGACAAGGTGTTCCACTCCATCTTGCTTGATTGTCCTAAGCAAAATGGCATCCATGGGAAGGTGCTGGACTGGATCGGGTCGTACATCCATGGCCGAGACCAACAGGTCTTTCTCCACCCTTTCTCCT
The DNA here is from genome assembly GCF_964263255.1 of Lissotriton vulgaris. Classification (NCBI taxonomy): domain Eukaryota; kingdom Metazoa; phylum Chordata; class Amphibia; order Caudata; family Salamandridae; genus Lissotriton; species Lissotriton vulgaris. Next base: position 1,289,174,344 of record NC_141689.1, on the reverse strand, counting down.
CTGCTGCTAAACCTCTAAGATGGGGGGTGCCTCTGGGCTCAGTCCAGAGCCCTCTTCTCTTTAATGTCTATCTGGCACCATTGGCGGAACTGATCGCTAACACAGGGATCAAGGTGATATCCTAGGCGGACGACACCCAACTGATGTTTTCCTTCAGTGAATTGCCGACATCAGTCTTTGGCTCTTTCAGTTACTGCCTCAAGCGCATTTCCGTCTGGATGAGTGGCAATTTTTTAAAGCTCAACACAGACAAGACAGAGGTCTTCAACCAAGCAGTCCCACCCCCAGAAGCTCTGTGGTGGCCGGTAGAATTGGGAACAGCTCCTGTACCAAACGACTTGGTCAAGAATCTTGGAGTCTGCTGGGACAATGACTTATTCATTTCTGCCGCTATCCAGCAAGTATCTGCAGCCTGCTTTTTCAAAATGAAAATATTAGAAAATTCATCGACTTCCTGACAAAACTGTAGTGCACACATTAATTACCTCCCATCTCGCCTATGCAAACAGACTCTATTGGGGTCTGCCTTGCGGCTTGATCCGTAGGCTTAAGATGGTGCAGAACGCGGCAGCTAGTCTGGTCCGTAAGGTCCCCCTACGCCACCATATCTCCGCCCATCTTAGACAACTCCATTGGTTCCAAGTGGCTAAGAGAGTTGAATTTAAGGCCCATAAATTTGCTTTCTGGGCCTGCCAGGGAAGATGCCCTAATTATCTGAGGAAGAGACTTTGCCCGTACCAGCAGGGCAGATCGCTGAGGTCCAATTTTAAATGCTACCTCTCCATTCTTGCTATGCTAAAGCGAGAATGGGGGACATAAGGTTCGAGGTGGGAACCTGCAAATGCTGGAATGACCTGCCCCTTCAATGACGTATGATTCACTCTGAGCAGGAAATTTGAAAGTCCTTGAAGACATGGCTGTTCATCCTTAGATACTAGTTCTCTGTCGGAATGGCTAAGTTGTTGTCCACTTTGGTGCTGGAACACCTTAGTCGAGGTAGCTGTGAGCTCTATAAATGTAATTATTAGTATTATTATTAAAATGTTCATGGAGTGGGGACTCCTGGCAAGCATAGAGTGACCCATAGTAGCCAGCAAAGTGAAAGGCAATGTCCGCAAATGTCCGCAAATGTTGTGGTCAGGGACAGGGGTCTGTCACGTATCTCAAAAATTATGTAAGGTGACATATTCCCAGTGGCTAGCCAGTACAGCAATTTGCCAGAGAGCCTCTAATGCTGCATTCAAGTGATGATTAAGGATCTCAGTTGGACAGATGCTACTGCAGTGTTCAAGGTTTAATGCATGGGTCTGAAGGGTGACCATAGCCTGTGTCCTTTCTCAATCAGCTGCCCAAAGTTGACCCATGGCCACGCCTCTTATAGTGGCTTTTCCTGCTGCTCAGAGAATGCCCAAAGAGTCCACCATACCCTTGTTGAGGGCAAAGTAGTGATCCAGTATCTTGGAAAGGAGTAAGCATGGGCGGAAAATCCGTTTCGCTTGCAGATTTTGCGGATTTTCGGTAAATTCGCAATCCGCGAGATTCGCGAATCTCCCGCAAAATCCGCAAATCCGCGAGCAGCGGATTTTATGGCTTGCTCGCACTGTTCGCGTGAGTTCGCGGCTTCCCAGTACAACTTCGCGCCCCGCGAATAAGTGCAAAATTGCAGAAATACGATCTTAGCAAAACTGAAACTACTTACCAGGTTCAAAAGTTCAGGCTCATCATTAGTAGCCATTTCCTGTAGTGCTTCCTGAGGGGCCCCTCCAGAGTTCAGTTGCCAGTTGCAACTATTATGTGACCCTGCTCTGAACCTCAGAATAGTTACACATATGCCACAAAGGTCCTGAATTACAGCTAAGGGAGACAAGCAGGAGCCAGGCTGGAAGTTCAAATCCATTAATCAGCCCCTAATTCATTATTGTCAGTTGGGGCAGGGCAGGTGTTGTAACTAATTTTGCAACAATGAAAGCACTTAGCAAGTGCAAAAGATCACTAATCAGGAAGCACTAAGGAAGCAGGTGCCAGCTAAAAAAATATTCTGTGACACATTAATCAGCCCCAAATTAATTCAGGTCACTTAAGGCAGGGAAGGTGTGCTTGCTTTGCCACAATAATGTACACTGACTGGACAACCAGAGGGTGCTGTGATGAAACAGAGGGTGGCATGGGTGGGCCAGAGGGTGGCATGAGTAGTCAGAGAGTGGCAGTGGTGACAGAGAGTGGCAGTGATGAAGAAGAGTGTCCCAAACAGGCTGGACATGTAGAAACAACACGTTCGCAAAACTTGCGACCCGACAGGTAAGTTCGCGTTTGCGAAATTGTACAAAACCCTCGCGAACTGGCAGAAACCCGCGCGAACACACACAAAAAAAAATCCGCAAATTCGCGAGAATTCGCAGATTTTGCGAATTGCGAGTTCGCAAATCCGCAAAATTTGCGAACGCGAGATTCGCAAAATTCGCCCATGCTTAGAAAGGAGGTATGCGCATTGCTTGTTACAGAGGTTCCATCCATTCAGCTGTGGGGCGTAGTCACCCTTCCCTAGCCCCACCATCACACCGAAGAGGTCTCATGTTCCACTAGGGTGTATGTCCACTGATGTAACCTGCGACAAGGAAGTCACCGGGAGAAGCATGAGGTCTATACATGAAAGGCTAAACATATGAGTTTACTATCATACACTGTGTGGCTTTACATGTTATTATTTATTGTACAGTTATGTGTATTATGACATGTTTGCAAGCAAACTTTTGTTAAGTATCTTTTTGGTGACATTATTTCAGATTGACATGGGTAATACATGATATAATTGATATTGTAATCTTCATCCTTTCATTTCACATTGTTAGGTTTTTTTTCAGATAAGACACACACCTTGTCATGCATATCAAATTTTACTGCTATACCGTTTGTTGTAGTTTGTTTCATGAACTACATATTTTTCTATTTCCATGCTTATACGTCAGGCGACCCAGCTCTAAACTTCGCCCATCTTTGCACTGGTCACCGACATGAATTTGAATATCTTCACAACATAAGCGGTCATTTTTTTATTTTACAGTTATTTTACAGTTTTTACTTTATCTGAATGTTGCTATCACTGGAACCACTTTTGAGTGTTTTTTTAGTGGTAGTGTACAGGCCTAAACTCTTCTATGTTCACACGTCATGTGACCCTGTGACACATGAAACTCCATATTTTGGCACCGGGCTTTACGGCGTCCGAATCTCTCAGGATCAGCGTCCGAGGATGCACTTTTTTAGCTCATTTGGCATGTGACATATCGATTAGCCGCTCTCATAACATTTACTCTACTTTAATCGGCACCTGATAGAGTCAGTTTATCGCACCAACCCTTTCTTTGCATTTTACAGATCTACATGATCATGTGTCTGTATGTGAGTGCTACTCCTTATGCCGAACACTTTCAAGTAAGAGTTACAGGCTTTTACCTTACCATTACTCGGAATATATTTCATGTTTACACTCAGTTAACAACTCGCTTTTCCCTTTAACAGATTGTTCACCATCTGTATATTCCTGACCATACATTTCATTTATGTACCAGGTAAATGCACCCTCACTTTGATGTGCACTTTATTTTGACTTTATTCACTATGGTTACTGCATATTTATGTCTCTCAGATGATGCACCGCTTGCTATTCATACAGTTGTTTCCATATCTTACCATCATTTCACATCAAAACTTTATTGGCACTGTAAGAATCATGGGCACAGTAATTACGATTTTTGTGCAACGTGTGTTTTTAATTTTTATTTTTATTTTCAGCACTATTTTTTAGCCCTGTCACTTCATCAGAGCATTCAACATGTAATTATTCAGTCACATTCACCATACTTTGTTCAGTGATTAAACTGACAGCAGATCTTATGCACTGACTGATTACGCATTTGTTTCTTGAAAATTCACAGACATTTTCCTCCTGACGAAGAGCTGTAGCCCGAAATGCATTGGGTAACCAGGTATACAAAGATTACATAAGAATCGTATTCTCATTGAGTTTATTACAAGAACAAGAAAATATGTTTTGGGGGAAAAAACTATGAATAAAGCTTGATTTGAAAATCCAAAGGACTGTAATTATTTTCAGCGTTTGCAAATTTGACGATAAATTTCTTTTGAGTGTGGATGGAGGACGCCCCTCTATTGTGGAGGATATCGCTTTTTCAGTATAACCACAGGAGCCCCACTGTGTGTGCCTCTCGCAGGATAGCTTCTCTGTTGCAGAAGTCGCGCGTCCAGGTGATTATTGGCAGCGGCGAGGCTCTGGAGAGATTAGTGCACTTGTTCCAGTACAAACCATGGTGACAGCACCACCCCCACTCCCAACATTTCAGCTAGGCATCTAGGAACAGTGTGGAGGATTGGGCCTCCTCACCTTCAGGTAAATCCACGAAGCAGAGGTTATCTCATCTGAATCTGTTTTCAGCATCATTGATCAGCTGCTCAAGGCTGGCCATTAATGAGAGTGTCTTAGAGCAATTTTGGCTTTGCGGATAGCTACATTATATTTGGCTGTAAAAATCCAGCCCTCTGCTGCCATCACTCTGGATGTCATGTTACTGAGGTCCTGTCGGAGCAGCATTACTTTAGCTCCCACCTCCTCAATCTTATCTACTTTGGACATCCAGATGGCCAAAAGGATAGCTTTCATATCCACCGTGGATGTCATCTTGATCGGCTCTAGTGGTGACACCAGAGCCCAAGTGGCCTTCCTACTCCAGTATTGAGGACTGCAAGTGCAACATGATATCCTGGGCTGTTAGTTCATGTTGTGGGAGCTGATTAACAAATATAGTGCCCACAGTAGGGTGGTGCATGTATCAATTCTCCAGCTGTGTCTCTGAGGGGGGGAGAGAAGAGATAGGGGAGTGGAGGTTCTTTGCAGGCAGGGTGACAGGGAGTTAATGTGTGACCCCCAAAAATGCACAGCCAGGACCAGGCTGGCTGCATGGCCTCTCGTAACAGAAGGGTCATGTTGTCTCCCAGGACAGAGGACTGCGCCTGGCAGCAGCAGGGCAGACACAATGTTCTTCAGTGATCTGGAGAGTTAAAGGGGAGCAGAAGCAGCCTCTATCCCACAATCAACATCCTACCATCATTGTGTGCAAGGTCTATCACCAGGTAGGCACTGCAGCGATCAGGGAGGCGCAAGAAGCTGCAGCGTCCAAGCCATATGCCCACTGCAGAGCAGGCATACCAGGCACCCGGGAGGGGTGCCTTGGCACCTCTGATATCAGACTGCACCAATCTGGGCCAACACGTATGGTCCAAACGAGCCCAACAGTCGGGGTAGACATCCAGTAGGGCAATCCGGCCGCAGAGGGTTCCACGGCTCAGGGCTGGATTTGCGGCTCTTGAAGTAGTTGGGACCGTGTCCCCCAGAGATGGGTGTGCCACATGCTGTGTCTTCTCTCTCCACTCAGATGGGGAATGCTCGGGCACCATTCCTGTCCCATGGGGCAGTGGACCACATTGTAGAGTCTTTGCCTTCTCAAGTCAGTGTTGGGTTTGAGGTGAAGATACTGCAGGGTTTCAGAGGAGGTGGGAGAGCATGATAAAAATGCACCTGCCAACTTTCATGGTTAGAGCATGCCAGAATCATTACAGTTTTTACTCCAAGGGTAAAAACACACAGAGGTCAATACATTTAATAATTCTTACCTTTACATTGCATGCTTTATCATGGGGTACTTTGCCACTCAATTAGGTATACATATATTATTTATAATTGTTATTTTAAAAAAAGGAGTTCAGGTATGGGTAGAGTTAAGGGAGGTCAAAGGGTGATTTTAGGACTAAGAGGTGGGTATGGGGAAAGGGAGTTAAGGGTTATGTTAGCCTTAAGGGGTGGAGAAGTACATGAAGGCAAGGCAAATTTTAGGGTTTAGGAGTCGTAAAGGTAAAGAGAGGTGGGGTGGCCTTGGAGTTAAAGGGTATTTTGAGGTAAAGGTAGATAACAGTGAAGTTAGGGTTTAATTATGGGCAGAAGTAAAGGCAGGCTAAGGTACATTTTAACTTTAGAAGTGGGTAAAGGTGGAAAGGTTCATTTTAGGGTTTAGGGATGGATAGAAGGGAAGGGATGTATGGGGTGATTTTAAGGTTAAGTGGTGGGTAGTGGTAAAGAGCGGCAAAGGGATTTTAAAAAGGGGGTTTGCTTCAAAACAGAAAAAATCACCACAACCGGTTTATTATTCACAGATCCATGCGAGGCGAGACATTATAATTCCCCGCAAAAACATTTTATAGTTTTCCTTCCTAGTGCTGCCCTCTAGAAGGTACAGGGCAATACCAAAGGGGATGATGGACGGAGCATTGGTCAACTGATCTGGGTTTAGTCCATCATCATTCTTTAGCTCACTCTACCACCCCAGTTCAGACATGGCCATATGCAAATCAGTCTGACCCTGTCCCTCATGGGAAGAGTCCAGCGCGAACTGCCAAGCCATGTCTTCGCTGGACCGGAAACAAGGTTCCTGGGACCAGTTTCGGGTTCATAACCTTCACTGGCCAGGCTATCTTGAATCCAGTGGCAAAGTGAGTAAGAGACCCACGTCTAGGCATACCCTGCCAACTTAGGGCGAACAAAGCAATACCAAAGGGGATGATGGACGGAGTTTTTGAGCAAATCAAAAACTCACCCCCAGTCAACTGATCTGGGTTTAATCCATCATCATTCTTTAGCTCACTCCACCACCCTAGTTCAGACTTGGCCATACGCAAATCAGTCTGACCCTGTGCCCCTTGGCACCAGTCCAGCCCGAACTGCCAAGCCATGTCTTCCCTTTACCGGAAACAAGCATCCTGGGACCGGTTTCAGGTTCATAACCCTCATCAGCCTGGCTATCCTGAATCCAGTGGCAAGGTGAGCAAGGGACCCACGTCTGGACATACCCTGCCAACTTAGGGCGAACAAAGCAATACCAAAGGGGATGATGGACGGAGCATTTGAGCAAATCAAACACTCAGGATTATTCAGATGATGTAGCCTCCAGTATACTGCATACTAAAACTAAAATGCATATGTAAATAATAAAGTATGTAATATAATATAAATTTGAAAGTTGGTGTATTTCTAAATCATTATTGCTGTCCTCTAGTGATTCTTCTTAAAGGATGTTTTTTGTTGGGCAAAGCAGTGTCTAGCTTGCAAAGTCAATGGGTCACTACTCAGTCTGTTAGGTTTCTGAAAGTCCAAGTTATAAGTAATTTAGCTTTTAGTCTTATTTAAAGTCTGGTTATTTCACAGCCTGCCAATTCAAAGACAAGTTATTTCTTTGTTGCCCAGTTAGCTGTTATCCAGGTTTTTCCTGGGACCTTGCTTTGGTCATTAAGGGCTTACAGCATCTGTACTTAAAACCTCTAGCTTTATTTGATTTCACTTTTTTGCAGTCAAAGTTTTGTTTCTGGCTGCCATTTGTTTGTGTAGGATTACTAGGGAGAGCCTCTGACCCCTTTATGTTTCTTACCAGATAAAATTGTCCTATAACCCAATCCATCTTTTTAACCTAAGGTTTTTTGGTTTGCAATACCTAGTCTTACCTGTTTTGTATCCTATATTGTAGACATATCAAGGGGAGGTGAGAAGTTTGCATTCTCTTAATGTGCGTAGAGCCTTCTCAATTTATCCGGCATGTAAATCATTCCTCCAGAAAGTGTATTTCCTTTTGGTAACCCTTAGGTTTTGTGGTAAAGGGTTGCGTCCCTCTTCTTCCAAGCTCACTCATTGGCTATTTCTGTTTCTTGTAGTTCTGCTGTGGTTGATATTCCTGGTCCAGTCCAGGAAAGATCAAAGAAAAGGGGACAGATTTCAAGAATGACTCAATTAAACACATTTGTAGTGTGGCAGCTTGAATATCTCTTCCCACTTTTATGGCCCATTATCCAGGAGCAGCCAGTGAAAGAAGGAGCAGTGGGATGGGGGGACAGACGGCAATGAGGGAAAATGTAATTTATTTTTTCCCTCGTCATCGGCTGTCGACTCCCCTCCACCCTGCCTTATCACTCTTACCTGCATGTGTCATTTCTGCCATTTATCCTTGCCAATTGGGGGAGATTTATGCAAAGATTTTGGCTCATGTTATCTTTTGTACAAAAATGACGTATCTTAAATACTTAATGATTCAATAAATTTATGGGTTCTGCATTTTACATTTGTGTTATGCATTTCTTATGGTCTATAGGGTTGTACTTTTTTCTGCTTTGGTACAGCCTCAATGTGTAAGGACTGTGAAGAGGAAGGTGGACAAGAAAGTAATGACACAGTTACTTACTGCTAATATTTAATACCCTGAGTCCTGGTCTTCATTGTCATAGTCTTTAGCTCTTGCCCTTCCTTCCTATTTGTAGTTGTGGTTTCATTATTGGGTCTTCTCTACAGTCATAAGAGCAGCTTCCTCCCTTAGTATTCTGGGTTAACATTACATTTAATACATGAAGTGTGCCATAATGAATCAGTGTTATTAGTTCTAGCTTTGATAGGTAAACAATGTCTGTGAGAGGAGAACAATTCTCAATGTGTATAGACTCTGACAAGGAAGGTCAGGTCTCAGAGAAATGAAGATTACCCATAAGTAACTGGGTTATTTATTTACATAGCTTCTGTTCACTGAAGCATTCTATCTAAAATGAACATTTTCCCAAGAACTTGATTTTCTTAGAATTGTGAAAACATATCTTGTCAAAGACATGAGGCTAGATTCACAAAGTTAACACCTTTCAGTAAGTTTGCTACTTTTCGTAATTCACAAACTGCACTTCTGTCCTAACTTACCCTTAACAAGTGATAATCCAAAACCATCCCATAGAAAATAATAGATGTAGGTGTAGTAACCGAGAGGAACAAGAGAAAATCATATATAGGAGTCAAATCAGAGAATACAACTTAGCTCTGACTAAGTAGAAAATTGCATATTGTACCCAGGACATTTAAAAATGATACCTCTGCCAAAAAACTATTTAGGGTGGTCCAAAGGATCTCCACTCTTTGGCAGCTGGGGAACCCAGAAGTTTACAAAAAGTTTTCTACCAGATGGCTAACTTCTTTCAATCTAAAATTGTCAACATCTATGATGGTTTTAAAGTGCCTAAACTCTCAAAACCACACTCAGGGTGGCAAGGTGGCTAAAAATCCTACCTAGAACTTGCACAGGAACTGAAGATGCTATTTCCCAAATCCCTTCCAGAGATCCTCCAGAGACCGATAACAACCACGTCTCCGAATTACCCCCAAGGAGGAGTGGATAAACTAACAAATAACAGAAGAGGACTTCTGGCATGCAGGTTCTTCCTCCGTTTAACAGTTCAAATAATAACATGTATCCATTCTTTTCTTCCAAGACAAGAACCAAAGAATTCATTCAGGTAAGTTCCATAACAGTATTTACATTTTTGGTGCTCAGTTCTTTAAGAGTACACATTATTTCTTGATTATTGTTGCTCGGTTGTCTTACTATTAGTAAGTTAGGCCACCTAGCTTTTGTATGATTCTTTTCTTCATTGAATTTTGTTTCCGTTTTCTCCATTTTCGAGTCCATTGTCAAGGTGAACGTATCTTCTGGTAAACGCCCACTGGCTCCTCTTTTCTGTCAGAGTGCGCAGACTCGGTGCAACAAACTCTTGTGACTGCTTCATACCAAAAGAGCGCTCCCAACACCTGCAATGGATGGGCATTGAAAAGTAGTTGGAAAACCGGGCGGTGACTAGACAGTGGTAAGGGGAATAGAACTCTGACTTCACCGCTTGACACAAAAAAGATGCACATTCAGAAATTACTTCAGTGAAGTGCGCATTACTTAGTTGGCCCGCACTTCATCAAGATTCTAAATAGCTCACGGAGAGTAAACTAGACTGCATCCTGGGTTGAGAGGTCAGCGGGCATCTTAGAATTATTTCTTTGCTATAAATTGTTCCACGTGAGATTTTTACTTTGACCATCTGTCGCCTTGTTGAGTCTTTTTACCAACAATGTGCAGATTGTTTTAGTCAAGTGTTCTGGAGGTCTGACACAGGGCAAACCATGGTTATAGAGCCGGACCCGGCAAGATGTCAAAGTCGAAGAACCAAGAACTGAAATAACTCTCGTCATTCCCATCCCCTACCCCATAGTTGGTGGAGCAACATCTCCTTGATACTAAATCTGTGTCACCCCTGGAACCCTGCTAGTCAGCAATTCTACACATGGTAGCTAGTATTGTGGCTCAACCTCTCTCTATTGTGATGAATAAAGCTATTCTCTTTGGGTGTCATCCCCCTGCAATTGAAGGAGACAGTGATAAGGCTTCATCTATGAAAACAAAAAACCTTCGGGATAGCAAGGATTGTGGAAACAACTACCCAATCTCGCTGCTGCCATGTCCAACTAAAATGTTCGTTAAACATCTAAATTTCCATTTGATTAAATTTGCATTACAGTAGGGATGGCTGTACAACTCTCAGTTTGGTTTTAAGAAACATCACAGAGCTGAAACTGCGTTAATCTCAGCCACGAAGGGCAAGGAGTGGCATTGGTACTTCTTGACCTAGCTGCAGCGGTTGATACCATCTCTCCCTTGATGTTGTTTGATCGCCTTCAAGATATGGGTATTGCTCTACAGGCCCTGGCCCTTCCGCCCTTCTTCCTCAGGGATCGTTCATGGTGGGTGATGTTACAGCAGTTTTATTCAGAGGTCTTCTCCCTGCGGTGTGGGATACCTCAGGGCTCAGCATTGAGCTCACACTCTTTAACCTTTGCGTGTCTCCACTTGCTGCAAAAATGTGGGCTTTAGGGATGTATGTGACACCATATGCTGACTAGACACAGATCATTGTGTCTGCTGCCACTGCAGATAACATCTGTCAATGCATGTCGGCAGTTACAGACTGGATGACACAGAATTTTTTGAGACTAAATGGCGATAAACCAAGGTGTTGCTCTTTGGCCTGCGCTCTTTGAGTTGGAAAAGCAATAAGGTGGACCGACACCCTTGGTATATGTGCCGTCCCAGTTAGGAAGGCTAAAAATCTTGGTGTAATCCTAGATACTGAACTTAAACCTAATGACTAGGCCAATTGCACTGTGGCAACCTGCTTCTGGTTTATAACGATGCTTAGAAAAATCTTTCCGGGTTCAAAATATCTTTATTTCGGTAAAAGTTTACCATATAAGACGTTTGTAATAGACATTAAAACATTTCATTTAAATGATTTATAAAACAAGTTATAAAATTCAAAAACATCTCTAGCAAAAAGTCCTTGTATGGTAAAAACGAGTCTGCACTCAAGTCTGTATTTTGAGACATTTCCTTCTGATAGACCAGAGAGCGCCCAAATACTTAGCCATAGCAAACACAATATGGTCCGACAGATCAGTTTTTAAGACTCTAAAGGCGGCCAGACACCTCTCGAATCCCAGATTCCTACATAGGGGAGCAATCCAGTACCTTCGGATCTCTCGATAAACTGGGCAGAAAAAAAGGATGTGGAGCTCAGTTTCATTCGAAATTCTGCACGCTGGACAGGTGCTGCTTGGATCATCACTCCATTTTGATGTAAGAGTTCTAATGGGGAGAGACCCATGTCTCCACTGAAGATATAATTTTCTCAGTACGGAGGGATACATTTTGTCTAGGGTTTGTTCCATATTATAGTTAACCTTATGGGACAAAAAGAAGGCTGTCAGAGTCCCGAGATGTTGATGATTAAGTAGCAAGAGAAGTTTGCTTTCACGGTATGACTTGGCTAGTTCCTTTTTGGAAAGGATATGGCACGTGTTCAGAGGGTCAGACCACATTGTTGAGAGACCCAGGGCCTCCAGTTCTAGTTTGATGGAATTGAGCCATTTAATTTTTCCAGCACCTGGGATAGAAAGAACCTCCCGGAGTCCTTCTCTGTAGCTGGCCAATTCTGGAGTTGTCCATAGTCTACGCCAGAAGGCCAGTGGGCGTAGAGCCAGATCCTCATCAAGCGGGCATAGGCCTAAGTCCATCCATTAATCTTTCCATTAATCACCCTGCCATCACAAACCAGGTTGCACTAGCCCTGGTCATGTCCAGATCAGAATATCGTATCTCCCTATATCTGGACTCCAAAATTAGCACTAAGCACAAACTGCAAAAAGCACAGAATGTGCTTGCTAGAACAATTGTTGATATTCCCAGGTGCCAATCCACTACTGTAGGGTAGAGTGCATTGCACTGGCACTCCATCAGAAAGCACATAATATTCAAAGCAATATGTTCAGTTCACATGGCCCTTTTTCTTCACAGTCTAGCAGGGATTAAAGATATGTTTAATTGGAATATTCCAGGTAGAAGCCTTAAATCGGCACACTGTAACCTGCTTTGTGCCAAGGGTCCGTAAGAAGAAATAGGGAGATAGAGCTTTCTCGTTGGCTGCAAGCAGATTTTAGAACTCCCTTGTGCATAGCCTGAGGGCTATTTAAGAGCTGTTGCCTTTCAGGAAGGCCCTCAAACCCGTTCTTTATACTCCATAAGCTGTGTTTCTTTTTCTTTGGTGGAATTATAGATAGGGTTTTCCTCTGGACGGCCGGCTAAAGCACCTTGATGCCTTCAGGTAATTTTCATGCTCTATAAAATCAAATCAATCAGTGTTGTGTGTATTATAGAGCACGTGACCTCTTGGTCCCTCACAGACTCCACAGTTAAGTGACCTATTTGATTGGGTGTCATTAATGAAATTCATGACACAGTATGTTCCCGTTTAGCGGTTACACTCTTAGAAATAAAACAGTGTAATACTGAGGTCTGTGTGTGGCAGAATTAATTTGCATGCCACAGGGCCAGAGAATTCGCTGCAACTGGCAATGAGATAGGGAATACGTAAAGCCAGTAACCCAAAGAGTTGAGAGTGCTCTCCGAGAAAGTTTGCCAAGGTCCAGCAAACTGCTTGTGCATGCCATGTGAGCCTCAATCAAAGTGAAGAATCAACAGTTGGCTTACATTAAGTCAAAGCACAACTTCATCCAGTATAAAACCTTCGAAGAAACTGAAGGATTCATGGAAAGTTTCAGTTATCGTCAGCCCAAAAATTGTTAATACAACAGAGATAAGAAAAGCGACAGAAAACCTAACTCAGAGCCATCATTTCAACATTTTGGAAAGGTCAAAGGCAGTATCAACCAGGTACAGAGTGCACAAACAGTGGTGACAGCCAGGTGCAAGCCAACGCTGAGAGGGGAAGCAGATCAATGCAAAAAAAGTGATAAAAGGCAGGTGAAACCAGGTACAATGCAGCAAGTTGAGAGTATTGAAGAAAAAGAGGCAAAACCACTATTCACTATCAAAGAAGAGGATGGCACCTCACAATCTCTGGTTGGGCACAAAAGGTCACGCACTAATTGACTGGCTAATGCTCGTAGTGGTGACACCGGGTCAGAGGACTGCATGTCAATTGCGGCCTAAACAGCATATAATCAGCAGAAAATAGCACAAAGTTTGATGCCATTGTGTTCTTAAAGTTGACCTCTCGATTTGATACTGCCAAGAAGCCGATTCTTGGTGCATGATGGACTGCTTGGATTGAAACTTTTGATAACTTCATTGATGTGCTATGTTGGAACCTGGGATGTCAGGTCACCTAGGGTAGCCTGGCCTAGGGTAAGTCACATTCACTAGAGGCACATGTGTGAAGGTTGCAAACTTCCCAGCAGTAAATTAACGCAATAACACACAAAAAGGACACAACACCAATATTGGAAAAATACGTGTTGGTTTATAAAAATAGTCTTTGCTCTGGTTGTCCATTACTTATCTCTAGAAAATACAGTTCATTACATCACAGCTTCATTAACCTCCTCACTTAATCACCTCTAGCAGTTTTACATCTACACACTTCAACAATTCAGATAAACACTTGCTGTACTCTGGTTAACCCCTTTCTGAATCCTCTTTTAAATTCAAGGTTTATACAGGTAACCACCACTTCCCACAATTGCTCTATATCCAAGTACAATTTTGCATTCCCCAGCCTAGGCTGTCAGTCTCCTCAGCAAACCCACCCTGTCTGGGAACAAGCTGTCTCAAGTTTTTAGGTACCAGAGGCTAGGGAGGAATGTCCCAAAAGAATGGTTCAGGCCTCAATTACTTTTCACCACTCGAGTGCACCATTGGAGACTTTATGCTGTAGGCTTGGCAATGTGCAGTTATTTGGTAGCCCATCTCCCCTCTGTATGCACAGGGATCAATCAGCGCTGCACCATTAAACTTAAAAGGGGTCTGACGGACCGAGGCACAGCCAGCTCTCCTGTGCCACCCCTTCGATTTCCCCGCCTAATTGGCGGTATGTTTTGGGAGGTGTGTTCCTCTGAAACACCCCCCCCCCCGCTTCCGTGCAGAAATCAGGCCTCCCCGCTCCCTCACGGAGGAGCGGAGGCCCTCTTGAGGATATCACGGGGCACTTCACAGGACGTCGGCCGCTCGGCGGAGCCGCTTCCTTCCTTGGCGCTTCACTTCAGTGGCTGCTGGCGGTTCCTTCATGCAGGCGCCGACGTGCATGCGCGGGGGATCAGCGTCTTGGCCTCAGAGCCTGCTCCGTTGTCCTTTCACGCAGCGGACCTGCTCGATCCTAGGCCCCTCCTGAGGTAACAACCCGGCTCAGCTAGGATTATGCGCGGTAGCGCTGGGATTCAATCACTTTGCTCCCTTCTCTTTCTCCTTTGGAGGCGCTGACACGGAGCGCGATCGGTGGCCCAGGGGTCCCGCTCACAGTTGAAACAAAGGGAACTAGACCCTAACTCCTCACTCCTCTACCTCACAAGATGGGAGGCTTGCCACACGGCACAGGACCAGTCACTGGTAAGGAAACCTCAGTGTCATTTAGAGAAGGAGCTTTCTTCTCACTCTAAGAGGGAGGGTAAAAGGGGGGAACCCTTTGCGTTGGAACCCCAAATCTCCTAGTTCCGCAATAGTCCACAACCCCTCTTTACTGGACAGTTATAGGGGCCCAGGCGATCTCCTAATTCGGTTCCCAATACAGGGACCTCTTCAGCTCACCAGACTTCTGGTATAACCCCTTCACTTAACTGTCCAGGGTCAGCAGGATGAACTAACTAGGCTAGGTCAACAGGAATGAGGGGTGGAAAAACCTAGACAGAGGGCTACTCTTGTAGAGCAATCCACACTTCAGGATCCTACCCCTACCAGACCTCAGCCTTCACTCTAGCTGCTCCTCACTGGCAAGACAAAATGGCTGTCCAGCATTCCCCCTTTTATAGGCTGACCCTCAGGGGTCCAGAAGGGACCAGAAGGTTCTGGAATGCCCTATTCTGCTCTATGGGACAGGTTCTAGGTTTGTCAGTTGGGACTCCAACTATATTCTAGTCAGAAAAGGCCTCTAGGCCGGAGGTGAAAGACTATGAGGGTGAAAAAGCACCTATCCCCTAGACCAACACCTTGAAAAAGCTAGTGGACACAAAAATTAATAAAGGTATGAGGGGCAAAAAGAGGACAAAATAAATAATAAGTTGGAGGGACTACGCAAAAGAATCAGACAGGTCTAACATGCTACAAATAACTGATGATGAAAAAAATCATCAAATATCTTAAGAATCTAGCAGGAGAAGGACTAAAAGAAGTGATAAAGAAGAAATCGCAAGTAGACAGATTGTTGTACCAGGATGTTAAGGTGGTGTCCAGTCCAATGCTGAATGTAGATTATGAAAGATACATCTTCTGTCAGGAGCGACAGAGAGGTGTTAAAACGATGGACAAATTTGTTGAAACACTTGAAAGGCTCTTCAAACACTGTAAGTTCAATGACTTCAATGATGAAGTAGCCATCTGTCTCAGAATCATAGATAAATGCCTCTCCAATTCCTTCAGATGCCCAATGCTAATAGAGGCACTCAGTCTGGAGCGTGGGCTCATGGCTGCCAATGAAGAAGAACACACTGACAAACACAACATGGAGGCCAGAGGAGCCCAGAGGGGATTGGCACTGAGTGTGAAAAGCAAAAAAAAACTAGAACACAGTGAAGTGAACCATTGTGTAATAGTATGCAAAGCGCGAGAAAAAATGAGTGCGTATTATCCTGAAGACAAAGTGGCTGCCAGTTTGTCACGTCCTAAAGATAAAATGGATAGAAAAAGTTCCAGAAGCATCCCAGTCATGCCCTTTGAAGTAGATACAACATCAGTTGAGGTAAGTTGAACTAAAAATTCCCAATTGTCATTTAATTCCTCCTCAAGAGGTTCTTTGATTCCGCTTTCGAGTGACCATGAAAATAAATGTCTGTGCAATGTCAATGCTGACTGATGAACTACGTGCACATGTAGGTTTGGCTTCCTGCACTGAAGAATACAAGTCAGGAAAGAATTAACATGTGAAATCACGAAATTCATTTGGACATTGTCCCAAAATAAAATTGAAGATTAAAGATTGCTATATACCATTTGTCATAGACAGAAGTGAGTTGATAAACATTATGCCAGTCGAAAAGTACCATAAATTGTCTCCAGTGCCCCATCTCACACCATCAAAAACCAGAGTATATATGTGGGCAGTCTCAACAGCATTACAAAGTCAAGGTTCAATCATGGTGACAATGACACATAAAAAGACAAAGGTACAAGCCCAAATTCATTTCATTCAAGCCACTTCATCCAATGCCAGTCTACTTAGTTTCAGCACTGTTGCTGAAATGGGACTAATATCAGTGAATTACAATTTAAATGGTCATTGAGACATAGCAAACCAATTTTCTTCACTCATGGATTGGGACACTTAAGACAATGAAAGTGCAGCTACATTAATGAGTACATTCATCCCCTTTCTCAACAACATAGTCAAGTTGCCCTTTATCTATAAAAAGCTGTTGAAAAAGAAATCAGAACTTTGCTAAAACAAGATTTCATCGAGCGCTCTACTGGTCCCATGCCACGGGTGTTGCCGATAGTGGCAGTGCCCTTAACCCCTTGCATGCATCGGACGGACCCCGGCCGACCAACGTCACGGTGGGCGTGTGCAGAGGACAGCTGGGGCCCGTCTGAACCCTGCCCACTCATTATTTCCCCAGCACAGCAGCGGAATTTGATCCACGGTTAAAGGGTTAAAGGACAGTGGAGGGTTTGTGCGAATTTGAATTGACGTGCGTCAAGCAAACCAGACAATCGTAAGGGAACGACATCCAGGTCCCACATTGCTCAATTCATTTTATGGCATGACACAAAGGCTAACATTATGCAAATCTCCTTTATTATGCAGCTCACAGCAGCAACAATTGAAGAAATCTAGAACTTCAATAACATTCTAGTGACATATAAAGTCCTTCAGCATGAAGCATTCTCCCTTCTTTGTTGCTGCTGCTGACCGATAAGTACACTCACTTTTGTTCTACCTTCAGCTTGATTTAATACTCTTTTAGCTGTTGAATAAGCATTTTATTAAACCCCACCAACCCTCTACTAATACCTACTCCCTCCCTAACCCTTTAAATTTTGAATTTTATCCCTTTCTGGGTCGCTTTAATAGGAGGTATCAACATGGGTTAGGGGTAGAGGTTTACTTTTTTGCTGATTTTTCCTTCCATCCACTTCCTTTCGCAGGGCGGTGTTACTTTGACCCACTCTGAAAAAACTTTAAAAAGCTCTTTTGGTCATTTCAGGCCAAAAACAAGGTTTTCTCTTAAATGAGGCAAAGTCTTCTAGGGTGCGACTTTGTACAGCCTTCGCGCTGTTTTTTTGGCTCAAAAGTTAAACTAAGGACGCTCCTGTTGTCATAGCAACAGGATTGCCCTGCCGCCTACCATGGGCCTTATTTATGAAGGCCTTGCGCCACCGGTGCGTGTCTTTTTCCCATTTTAAAAGTCACGTAAAAGTGTCGCAAGACCTTCATAAATAAGGCCCCATGTATTTAGTATTGTTTACATGCGAGCTGGCCTCGCTCTGAGACTGGCCTCGCTCTGAGACTGGCGTGCTGCTTCCACATGCGGATAGAACCCCAGCGGGAGACCAGCTCACAATATTAATTTTCTGTGACTGGTGAGCGCATTGAGTAGCAGCATCTTGCTGGTCAAAGCCAAATTAGTTTTAACAAGCTGGCAGGCACACGTTGTCAGGAAGAGTCTCGCCAGGAAAAGAAAATATTTAATTAAGACTCACAAGCCAGCAAACACAAATTAAGAGCCAGAGTCTCGCCAGCAGCATTTATTAACTGAACAGTTAACTAATATTTACATTTTAGAGGTAACCAAGGCAAAACAAACTGTACAAACCAAACTAAAGACTAAACAGTTAAGAAGAGGTAACAATGGTGCTTATAATAAAAAACAGATGGATAACAGAGATTACAGGGAAATAGAGGTAGCACTTTAAAAGAAAAGTCCTAGGGAACTCCTTGTAGCCATCTTGTATGGTTAGGCTGATACTATTAATTGCCTTTTAGTTAGTTTGGGAGACCAAATCTGGTATGTCTCTTGAAGCCTCAGTGAGTAGCATGGAGGAAAACATGAAGGGACTTATAAACAAAGTCATCAATAAAGTTATCGGGTCACTAGATGACACAATAAATATAAAATAGGAAGCCATCTCCCAAACAGGCAGGCCAATCGCTGGCTCAAGACAACCAGAAGAGGCAGACGGGGATAATAAGGCCCCAAGGAAAAGGAGCACTGTGGAGACCACTTCAAAGGGCTAAAATAAAACACTCAATTCCTCTCAAATTACGTACTAGCGGTTACCATGATTGTGAGAAGTTG
This sequence comes from Lissotriton vulgaris, assembly GCF_964263255.1. NCBI lineage: Eukaryota > Metazoa > Chordata > Amphibia > Caudata > Salamandridae > Lissotriton > Lissotriton vulgaris. The sequence continues at coordinate 1,289,155,629 of NC_141689.1, read as the reverse complement.
GCCTGATATATGATGTTTCCAATTCTGGAACCACCTTGTATCAGACCAAACAATCCCTTATGGTGTCTGGTTGTAAGTCAAACTTATTAAACGGGCTATCCTAGTGGTAGCATGGACTAAGCAGCCTTAAAGGCAAAGCTCAAGAGGTCGTGTTAAGCGAGCTGTTTTACCAATCACAATACTTCAATACAAATGAAAGGACACCACACAAGTATATATTATAAAAATATATCTATATATTACTAGAATAATCCCCAGTACTCTTTATGAGCAAAGGGGCACAATCGTTAAACAAAAGCACAGTATAACATATGAAAGTTGCACAATTATCAATGAGGGTGGGTGGCCACTCAAACCATATATTAAGAAAGTGGTATAAGAGATAGGAATCAAACAGTGGTTAGGCCTAGGGCCTAGAGAATCGCTGGGAGCAGTCGGGACTAGCAATGCTGAAGTCAGGAAAAGCCAGCGGGAATCGGGTACAGCGCTTAAAGCACACGCATGCACCAATGCAAAGTCAATGGTGCGTAAAAGTTATAAAGTTACTGTTTAAGGAGACTTCCGCTTAACCTAGAAGGACAAAATTCAAGACACATACACTAGAGGTGTGTACCAGTGTGGAAACACTGGCGTTGTTGAGTTACCTCACCCACAGGAAGCGGGTGCATAGGGTCGAAGTTGAGTCAGGTTTCGTCACGCAGGTTGTTGGTGCTTGAAGCTGAAGATGCTGCAGGCGATGTGAAGGAGAAGTGTCCGGTGTGATCCAAGGGTGGATCAGAGTTGTAAAGTACCTGAAAGCAGAGGGGACAGAGTCTGGGTCACTCAGCAATGACCAGGGTGGAACCAGGACGGAACCAGGCAATGTCGGGCGCAATCAGCTGGTTGTCGAGGAGCTTCTCTCCGCTGCCATGTGGGCTCTGGGGCATCTGCGACGTCCAGAAGCCGATCACGAAGGTTCTCACCGTCGGCGCTGTCGGCTTTAAGATCGAAGCAAACAACACTTGGCAAGAGCAATCCACGCAGGACTGGAATATTGCTTCTCACTCGGACCAGGAGGGTCAGAGCGGGTGCTCCTTTTCAAAGGAGCCGGTGCAAGTCTGGAGCAACCAGAATCACAAGTCGGATTTTGTAGTTCGTCGGCACAGGGGCCACAAGCCAGCGGGCAAGTGACCGGGCCAACGAGTTGAGCCAAAAGGAGCAGAAGGGCCCCACGCAGCACTCGGTGAGTGTAGAGGGGTGAGCTTCGGTGCAAAAGTGGCTCAGGGCTGGGGCTTCCAAAAACCCTGTTGTACAGCTTTGAGGGTCCCTCATGGGCTGCACGGTCAGCGCCTCGTGGTCTTTTCAAGATGGCGGGCCCCACGCTTCCGGTCGCCTCCACGAGTCTCAGCTCTGCAGGGACTGTGGATCGGGCTGATAGAAGGCAGGCAAGCTTGATCTTGTCTATCTCTGTTGCTTGAGTTCCGGCGAGAACTGCAAGAAAGCAGATGTTGAGGTGCTGGATGGTGCCTGTTTGCACAGGGTGGTCACTCCTTGACCACAAGGGAGATTCTTCAGTCTTCTACGTCGAGTAGGATGTCGAACGGTCCAGAGTTTCATTTCAAAATGTTTCATCAGGATAATCTGAGTGCGTTGGCACTGCTCCCATTCTTATACAAATCTAGGGGGCTGGATTACCTGCTAGGTCCCCTCCTATGGATGGGACATAGGAAGGGGTGGATACACCCCTTTCCCTTTGTCCAGGCCGCACTGGGACTGGGGCTGATGTGCCCCAGAACTGGTTTGGCCGGATTATGCAAGGGGAAGCCTTGTGCTCCCCAGGCAGTGTCTGGTTTCTTTCAAACCTCCCTGCTACAATCCACTAACTCCTGTCTGGGGTGGTGTGACACCTCCCTGTTACAGGAAATCCTTTGTCCCGGCCTCCTTGGCTGAGTTTTGGTCAGCTGCAGGAGGTCAGACTCGTGTCTGTGGCAGAAGCATCCATTTTGTGGATCTGAGGCTCTTTCTAAAAATCAACCGCGTTTTAGCAAAGTAACATGTTGTCTACCTCTAGAGCGGTGGATTGCTACCCCTGTCGCCAGGACTGGCGAGGGGGTAGTATTCCAAATCGTATGACACCTTACACGACATGTTTTGATAAAGCCAAACCAAAGTTAACATATAACCACGAGGATTATAATGCACTTAATAGTATATGGTATGGCATTATCCCGGAAGAGCTTAGGGAATTGGTCCCGACAGCTGCAGACAGGCTCAGCTCATGCTAGAGCACCATCTCACATAAAACCAAGCACTCTGCCTCCAGGATTGTTAAGGCCTGCCATAGGAGTGACTTATAGGTTTATATGTGTCCAGATAGGTTTAGATATAGGCATACTATATCTAAGCAAGGGGTGATTACACCCCCTTGCCCCAGCTGAGTGATCAGCCAGGTGTGTCAATTTTAGATAGCCATCCAGGGGTGGCAAAAGATATGCTGCAGCCCCTGGTAGGTCTTGGATGCACCTATGCCCTGGGCACTTATAGTGCTTTGTACAGGGGCTGATAAGGTGACCCAAGCCAATCTAGTGATGCACCTAGGGGACATGGAATCAATTTTACAGAGAGAGCAGATAGCCTGGGGCCCTGATTAGCAGGGAACCAGGCCAACTAAGTCGAAAACAAGCGAAACACTAGGCAATAAAATCTGGGGTATCCATAGTCAGGTATCCACCTTCCTACAATGATGTTGTCACGGGCGCTTCAGACGGGCAAGCAAAAGGCCCAATTACTATCCCCATCAACAGTGATAATGAAATGGGGAATGAAATAGAGCTGTTCTGCTCCTCAGATCTAGATTCGGAAATTTAGGATATTGAGGAAGAGGACACTGAAGTTAATGATGAGGCACCAGGGGCTTCTGGGTCTAAGATGGTCATTATGAACCCATTCAGAAAAAGTATGTTGGACCCTCTCTTAATTAAGCATCCTCTATCAGCAGATTGGACCCCTACCCAACACACTGCGGATTACCTCTCCTTTTCGCTCCGCAAAGAAATAAATAAGGATGTCAGATCACACCTGAGATCTGAATGTCCACTCTCCTCCCTACCAGAAAAGATAGCTGTAACTCCGAACATGACCCTAAAGTCTTAGCATTTATTGAAAAGGGGGGAAATACCAAATAAATGTCATTGACAGGGGCCTTAAATCATGCCAGGATAGACTACTCAATCTAACTGGTCTGCTGACCAAAATGTTTTAAATGGCCAGAGGGGCATACATGGATGACTCACTAATTTACCCAAATGAGATTTGCAAATGGGCTCAGAGAGCAATCTGCCTCCTGAGAAATGCCAACACGGCATTCTCAAATGAGAAAAGAAAGAGCATCTTGCTAAAAATTTACCCAAAACTCGTTGATTTGTCTTCCAAAGAAGGTGGAGCTTCCTTCCAAGGGCTCCTCTTTGACGATGATTTCATCTGAGATATGGTAAAGTATGTGGGGGCTTTCAGCTCTATTAAAAAGTCCCAGAAGGATATTAAAAGAGTCTTTCAGGACATAGTTTTTGAGAGGGCTGGGAAAACATGGGTCAGTTCCCTGGCTGTGGACCAGGCAATTCAAGATCCTTTAAGGATGGAGTCAAAGATTCCAGTCAAGCTTCAGTTGTACTCATTCTTCTACCTGCAGGAGCAGAGAGCTTGTGGTAAAGGATACAAAGGAGAAAGGAGATAAAGTGGTTTCTCAGCAGGTAAGACTTACCAGAAGCCTTTCACATACCCATCTGAAGGTGGAAGGAAGACTAGCCCAATTCTCTGCGAACTGGAATATGGTGATGGGAGACCCTTGGGTACAAAGATTACCCCATGAAATAGTTTTCTCCCACAAGGAATCAAGACTAGTATCACAAGAGGTAGAAAATCTATTGGACTGAGTTGTAATCCAAGAAGGGACACAATGAGGTTTGGTAAGCAATATTTTCTTAGTAGAAAAGAAAGACAAAGGACTAAGACCAGTGATGAAACTAAAAGAACTAAACAAATGAGCATTCTACAACCACTTCAAAATGGAGGGAGTACATCTTTTAAGAGAAGTGTAAAGGAAAGGGCACTGGCTAACCCATCTAGACCTCAAAGATGCTTACCTTACCATCCCAATCTGGCCATCTCATCATCAATACCTGTAATTTACCTGGGGTGGGAAACATTGGCAACTCTGCTGCTTCACCAAAGTTCTTTGCCCCATTGCGGGATGGCTCAGATCAATCCAATCCAGAGAAAATGTGGTTCTTTACCCATACCTCACAATAAAACCGCTAGAACGCTTAGGCTTCATCATAAAGAAGAAAAACTCCTCCACAACCCCAAGCCAGGAAACGCAGTTCTTGGCCTTTAGTTATAAACACAACACAAGGGTACTTAAAATTACCTGGAGAAATCACCGCAAAGAACTGAGGAAATTATTAGGAGAAAATAGATTTCCATCTGAGAACCCTACCAAAGATTCTAGGCTTCCTGTCCTCTAAGATCCAAGCTATCTACCCAGGTCCCTAAATTACTGAGCTCTCCAACGACTCAAAGCCAAGGCTTTCAAAACAGACTAATCATACTCCCAAATTGCAACTCTGGACTCAGATTCGAGGAAATAAATAAAATGGTGGTTAAAAAATGCAGAAGCATGGAGTGGGTGAGCAAATTTTAGGGAGGAACCAGAGATAGTGATAAACTCACATGCAAGCTCAGAAGGATGAGGGGGGCAGGTGCGGCAACTCGACAACTGGGGGCCGCTGGACAGAACGAGAGAAGGAATTACACATCAAATGTTTAGAGTTACTGGCAGACTCCTTTGCACTCTGTTGCTTTGCCAAAGATGTAATCAAATGTGCTGTCATGTTACAAATGGACAATATATCTGCAGTTAGATATGTCAACAAGATGTGGTTAACCTCACTTAAACGGTCTGTCGTATTTAGCCAAACTCTTCTGCGGTTACTGCCTGACCAATTGTTGTAAATTGGCAGCGATTTAGTTAGCATTAGCAGAAGCCATCTTGTATTTAGAGGCTATCTTGTACGTTTTGTGGAATCCTTTTTGTATTTCTGTCAGGCATTTTGTTTGCCATGTGCTACCATCTGCTCGCCATGTGCTCTGTCCTACCTTGCTGTTCTCTGCTCTTGAAATCTACCTAGAGACGAGATATATTTAGCCTTTTCTCCTTCGCACATGCTCAGTTGAGCTTGCAGCTGTCCATGCAGCTGTTAGTGGTATGTAACTGTCAGGATGTGTTTACTAGACTTGGCAAACTGCTAACTCCTCCTTCTTGTCGACTGTGCATTTCTATGTGACCTTATATGTACAAAAAACCTTCTTCTATACTTGTATCGCCTTCTTTTGAGCCCCTGTGTGGGTATAAAAGGACCATGCTCCTTCCATTCAGTGTGCTACTTCATACATTACCGAAGGGTGCTGTGTGAATGTAGTTACACCTCATGATGTTTAATAAACTCTGTCTTTTCTATTCCAGTTTCTGTGCCAACGTCTTCCTATTGGTCTGAGGACTCTGTGCAGAAAAGGACGAATCCCTTGCACAGGTAGGCCTTGCTGAGGCTCACCACCACAAATTGTCGCTTCAACGCGAGGCTCATCGGCGACTCAGATGCCCGAAGGATTGGTATTGGAATCTCGCTTTGGACGCGATCGCTGCTCGAGGAGACCCGAATCTTGGCAACCACAGCGTTTTTCCTTTCTTTCTGATCTGACCACCCAGGTGGTGCCGGTCCTCGACTGAGATCTCTTCTGTTGATTCGCCGTGCAGTGACCATTTGATTGATGTTGGAACTTGGCAGTTGGAACCTGGACACCAAGTAATTGGTAAGAGCTGTTAAGCGGCACTTGCTGTTGATTTTGATGCCTGGAATTGGTAAGGTAGTTTAGTAACACTTACTGTGGATTTTGTATTCTGGAACGTGTGTTGGCCAACTTGGTTTAGTCTGGCAGGTATATAGATTGCAATTTAGATAGGCAGGTAATGAGGAGAATGTTCTCCTTCTGAATTGATTTGAACGGCACATCGTGCTAAAGGTACCTTAAGTGCTACTTTGATTATAAATACTGCATATTCTGCACTATTTTTGGCATGCCTGTTTTTATCACACTTCGTAGGATGTGTTGCTTTTGTAATGGTACCAGTTTGAGACTTGATAAAGAACAACCACCCACCCCCCAACCCCCCCGGAGGGGACGCCTAATAGGGACATGTATATTAAATATGGTATCTTTTCTATAATGTACAGCACGTTATGGAATAAATACACTCATAAGAATCCTGAGTTGCGTTGGCCTATGCATGGTCATTTGATTTATGAAAGATTGAGTATCTGGAACAATGTATGTTTAAGTGAAAGACTAGCCAAAGACATGTTTGACTGTGCACAAATGTGGGAGAAAGAAGTGCGTGAACGAATGAAGCGTTAGCAAGCCTTGACTGAAAAGGAACAGCAAAAGAATATCTATGTGAAAGCATTAGAATTAAAAAACTAAGGAAACAAAATAACTAAAAGAGAGAGAGGATATGGAGCGCCACTTACAGGTAACTGGCCAATATGCTGTTAGGCAGCCCCTTTATCCTAACCTTAACAATCTGCAAGATGATTTCTTGCTATTAGATCGTTCTCCACCCCCGTATATTTTCCCTTCTGCTCCTCGTGAGTCAGATGAGGACTCTTCTAAAGAACAGGACAAAGCGTGACAAACTCATTCTATCTTGACCACTGCGCATTCTGCGGAGCTTAGATCTGCTGCTCGCAAAGCCGTCGGTAGTACTGCTTCTGCCTCTGAACTTTTAGATGACATGAAGAATTGGCAGGAAAGGGAGCAAGTATATTTTACAGAGGTTGATATAACAAAATGATTGTAAGCAAATGCGTGATGGTCTTTTTCTCTTTTCTCAGGTGGCTGACTCTATCAGGCGTTGAGGCAGCCCGTTTGCGAGAGGAGAAAAAGGCAGCAGACGCAGCTGCACAAACTTCTCAGAGCGGCGTGGCACAAGCTTCTATCTTCAGAACAGATAAGACTATAATAGTTCATGCGAAACCTATGCGGGAAGCCACGCCTTTGTATGTTCCTCCTAGAGGCGAGGGAACAGATGATGATAAGAGTTCTGCCGATTCCAAGGGTTATTTTATTTAAAATTAGGTTTACACTCCTTGGAATAGAGCGGATGTTATGGCTCTTAAAACTGCATTGCCTGATCCACGTAAAAATCCAGCAGCTTTTTATGAGGAAGTTGAGGGTGCTATTAGCTCTTGTACCATGACTTTGCCTGATATTGATTTGTTTTTTGGATTGAGAATTGCCGCCTGACATGTGGAGAACTGTGCGGAAAGTTGATGTTCGTGCAACCTTTGGGGCATTATGGACAGAGCTAGAACAAATGGATGCAGAGCGGGAGCCTGCACAGAAACTGTGTAAATTAATTTTAGATCTCCCTACAGCTATATTAGTTAAGATAAAGATGATGATTTCCCCAAAAAAGATAGATTGGACTGTGTTAGCGTTATGTAAGCAAAAGGCAGATGAATCAGTTTCAGATTTCTTTACACGCTTTGAGGGGGCATTCTACAATTTTAGTGGCCAGTCATTGACAGATGACACGGGTAGGCATCTGTTTGTCGATAAATATGTCACAAACCTTTTGCCAGGAATAGCTAGTCGCCTAAAGGCCAGTGAGAGTTCATGGACTACCGCTACTCCGGTTTCTCTCTTGACTATGGCTCAGTATTATGAACGCCAGTAATTAGAAGCGAAGGATAAAAAGACTAAAGAGTTGAAAATTAAGATTATATTGGCTAGGCTTATGGTCCACCTTCTAGAGGAAATGATAGAAGTAATAATAGAGGTGGACGTGGATCTTATGGTTAGCCTTTTCCTTCTTATACTCGTTCGAATTTGTTTCTTGACCAGTGCGCGTACTGTAAGAAATGTGGGCATTGGACTTCCGATTGTCCAGCACTGCGTGCTCAGCAGTTTCCACGTGGTCGGGTACAAATGAGAAATCATTTAGGATATTCAGAGCCTAGAGGAAGCACGGGTGATCGTGCAAGGTTTGATGCTAATATACGTTGGCAGGAGAGGTTAAACCTTTTGATGGAAGGAACCAATATCAAATATCCGACTATGTGCCGCCTGATTTTCAAAATTCTGCTTATGCTCAGGGTTGCCTAGGATGGGGTAAGGAATCAGTTGAAGTTCAGGTAGATCAGAGGGGTCCCTATGTTACAGCACATGTTTTGGGTTCTACTGATCAGTTTCTGGCTGACCCAGGAGCTACTCGTAGCACCTTGTCTAAACAATTGGTTCCAAGGGCTCCCCTGTCTGGCTTAACCATTACATTGATAGCTTTTGATGGAACACCTTCCTTTAGCCCACTGTCACAACCACTTGCATTACATGTTGATAAGTTCACTGCTCCATGTCCATTTTTGCTCTCTCTGAACAAACCAGACAATATTTTGGGTCTTGATATGGTCAAGTATTTCAGGGCTACAATACGATGTTCTCCAGAAGGTGTATGTGCTATCTTGAATGACAACCATCCTGTGATGGAGAGAGCTTGACTTGTTAAAGAAGATACTGCATTAGCTTCACTTCCTGGTACCTTGTGGGCAACTTCAGAAACAGATTTAGGACAAATTTTTATCCCACCAGCAGTGCATATTAGTGTCAAGGAGGGCGCTTCATTGCCACGATTGCCTCAATATAAAATTTCTCAGGAAGGAGAAGAAGCACTTATACGTATTGTCCATGATTTGATTAAAGTGGGGGTTGGGGAGGAAGTCCCTTACAATGTTTGTAACAGTCCTATTCTGACCATTTCGAAAAAAGATACTGACACTAGGAGACATTATTGATTTGCGAGAAGTTAACAAGATTGTAGTACCACAATATCCGGTGGTTTCTGACTTAACGACACTTCTTACTTTGGTTCCTCCAACAGCAACTACATTCTCTATAATAGACTTGAAGAATGCTTTCTTTTCGATCCCTATTCATCCTGATAGCCGGTTTTTGTTCGGTTTCACTTTGAATAATCGATCGTATAGATTTTGTAGAGTTCCTCAAGGCTATACTGAGAGTCCTAATATTTACAGTCAAGCATTAAAAAGACAACTTGATTCTTTCGTTTTGCCTGCAGGTGTGGCTCTCATACAATATGTCAATGACATCTTGCTGGCAGCCGATACCCCTGAACTGTGTGGAAAATGTACTTTGTCCTTGCTTTCTTTTCTTGCTTAACATCATCACAAAGTGTCACGAAAGAAATTGCAATATTGTAGACCGAAGGTTACATACTTAGGTCACCTTCTGACTAAGGAGGGCCGTGCACTTACCTCTGATCTCATTCAAGCAATTCTAGATACTTCAGTACCCTCTACTCAGAAAGCAGTCTGTGCATTCATTGGTCTTACTTATTTTTGTAGGCAATGGATATTAGGTTTTTCACACATAGTTAAACCCCTGCTAGCACTTTGACGAAAGACACTCCAGTGCCCCTTTTATGGACAGATGAATGTGAGAATGCTTTCCAACAGTTACAACAAGTGCTTTGTTCAGCACCAGTGTTAGGTACTCCAATTATACGATGCCTTTTTCACTCCTGAGAAAGATGGATGCGCATTGTCAGTTTTAGTGGAGACACATGGTGATAAGCAGTGTCCCTGCGCATACTTTTCAGCTGTCCTTGATCCTGTTGCTCGTGCATTACCTGGATGCTTCCGTTCTGTTGCAGCAACAGCTGAGTCCATACATCAGAGTGAAGGGATAGTTTTGTCACATAAACTGTTGGTGCTAGTACCCCATGCAGTAGATGCCCTTTTGAATCAGACCAAGACACAACACTTAACTAGTGCCCACTTGACAGGATAGGTATTAACACTGTTAGCACCTCATATTACCTTGAAGAGATGTGCAACACTAAACCCAGCCACTTTGTTGCCATACCCGGTGACTCAGTCTCAGTCGCAGGAATCACATGATTATATATTTCTTACTGAAGAACAGACAAAGGGTCGTGTTGACTTACAAGATACGCCCCTTTCAGATGTAGATGGGAACTGTGGGTTGATGGGTCCTGTTTGAAGTTGCCAGATGGTACGACCTCAGCTGCATTTGCGATTACGACACTTCACACGGTAGTGGATACAGCTCGCATACCACAGAAGCCAGCTTAAGCAGCTGAATTATTAGTTTTGATACAAGCATGTGAGCTTAGGACTGACGTATGAGTGATTATTTATACAGATAGCCGCTATGCTTTTGGAGTGGCCAATGATTTTGGCCTGCTCTGGAAGGAAAGAGGCATTCTTACGTCCCACGGGATGCAGATAATGCACGAAGCGCTGGTGCTTAATGTTTTGACTGCACTGACATATCCAAAGAAAATAGCTATTGTGAAGTGTAGCGCACACAAAAATGACTGACAAGATAGGGCAAGGCAACGCCTTCGCAGATCGCGTAGCTCGTGAAACTGCAATGCAACAAAGTACTACTTCTATGCACATAGTGAAGTCTCAAGCTGAGCGATGTCATGATGTTAGAGAGAAAGTACTAGATGTAGAGAGATCAGCTTCTGTAGGAGAACTGGAGCAATGGTCTAAAGAATGAATATTGGACGATTAGCGCTCTTGGCGCAACAAAGACATGGATAGATAGAAATTGCCTGCAGCCTATTTACAACCTATGGTTCAAATGGCACATGGGCTGCACATGTTGGAGCTCTAGTGATAACGAAATTGCTTACGCAAGTTTGGGAACATCCTGAAATTGCCAGCACAGCTAAGAGAGTGATACAGTCCTGTTTGATCTGTTGGAAGTATAATCCAGGTAAAGGGACACAAACTCCTACAGGAGGGTTCGCAACACCAACCGCACCTTTTGAAGTTTTGCAGATGGATTACATCCAACTTGAACGCTGCCACAATCTAAAGTTTGTTCTAGTGGTGGTATGTGCCTTCAGTAAAAGGATAGAGGCATACCCTACAAAGTATAATACAGCTCTGGGGGTGAATGTTTTGCCATTGTGCAAAATTCCGTTCATCATCTTGTGTGTTTTGCTGTTCACCCTATGTGGGAAGGGTATGTCCAGACATGGGTCCCCTGCTCACTAAGCCACTGGAGTCAAGCTATCCTGGCTGAAGATGACTGATAGCCAGAAACCAGTCCTAGGATGCTTGATTCCGGTCCAGGGAAGACATGGCTTGGCAGTTCGGGCTGGACTGTTCCCATGAGGCACAGGGTCAAGACTGAATTGTATATGGCCATGTCTGAACTGGGGTGGCTTGATGAGCAAAATAACGATGGATTAAACCCAGATCTGTGACTGGGGGTGAATGTTTTGCCATTGTGCAACATTCCATCCATCATCTTGTGTGTTTTGCTGTTCCCCTTATGTGGGAAGGGTATGCCCAGACATGGGTCCCGTGCTCACTAAGCTACTGGAGTCAAGCTATCTGGCTGAAGACGGCTGATAGTCAGAAACCGGTCCTAGGATGCTTGATTCCGGTCCAGGGAAGACATGGCTTGGCAGTTCGGGCTGGACTGTTCCCATGAGGCACAGGGTCAGGACTGATTTGCATATGGCCATGTCTGAACTGGGGTTGCTTGGTGAGCAAAATAACAATGGATTAAACCCAGATCGGTGACTGAGGGTGAATGTTTTGCCATTGTGCAACATTCCGTCCATCATCTTATGTGTTTTGCTGTTCACCCTATGTGGGAAGGGTATGCCCAGACATGGGTCCTGTGCTCACTAAGCCACTGGAGTCAAGCTATCCTGGCTGAAGACGGCTGATAGCCAGAACCCGGTCCTAGGATGCTTGATTCCGGTCCAGGGAAGACATGGCTTGGCAGTTCGGGCAGGACTTTTCCCATGAGGCACAGGGTCAAAACTGATTTGCATATGGCCATGTCTGAACTAGGGTGGCTTGGTGAGCAAAATAACAAAGGACTAATCCCAGATCTGTGACTGGGGGCGAATGTTTTGCCATTGTGCAACATTCCGTCCATCATCTTGTGTGTTTTGCTGTTCATCCTATGTGGGAAGGGTATGCCCAGACGTGGGTCCCGTGCTCACTAAGCCACTGGAGTCAAGCTATCCTGGCTGAAGACTGCTGATAGCCAGAAACCGGTCCTAGGATGCTTGATTCCAGTCCAGGGAAGACATGGCTTGGCAGTTCGGGCTGGACTGTTCCCATGAGGCACAGGGTCAAGACTGATTTGCATATAGCCATGTCTGAGCTGGGGGCGCATGGTAAGTAAAATAACAATGGATTAAACCCAGATCTGTGACTGGGGTGAATGTGCTTCTAAAAGAGTTTTTCTCTAGATAGGGTGTTTGTAAACTTTTGTGGAGTGGCAACGGACCTCATTTTATTGGGCAAGTTGTTGAGCATGTCCGGAAAGGATTAGGGATCAAGCAGAAATTCCATGCAGTCTTCCATCCACAATCAGCAGGGCTAGTGGAAAGGTATATTACTACTCTGAAGTTGAAATTAGCAAAAATACTACTTCCACATCCTTGAAATGTCAAGACGCTTTACCCTTGGCATTGCTGTCTATTAGATCGGTGCCACACTCACTATCTTGCCTTACGCCCTATGTGGTGGTATTTGGGAGACCAATGAATATTTGGGGAGTTCCTAAGCCACTGCCCATATATGATGTACCTTGTGTTCTGATGAATGATTATTTGGTACAGTTAACTGACAATTTGATCTCTATTCATCAACGGGTTCGAGAAGCTCTTCCTGACAGATGTACAGCTGAGGCCCACGATCTCCGATCCGGCAACCACGTTATGGTCAAAGTCTTCAAAAGGTAAAGCTTGGAACCGGAAGAACTGAGTCCATAGACCACACTGCAAACCTGTGTCACCTACCTTGGTGGAATCTGTTGTGCTGACTGATCATCGAGAGATCCTGGACACTGAGAAAAACCAAGCCATCCTACCTGACGAATCTGTGGAAGTCTTCCCGGACCACATGATCACTGAAGAATCCTAATATCAACTGAGACCAAGGAAAGAATCTGCTTTGCCGAAAAAGACTGGTTGAGCTACCGCCCTGGGTTAGTGAAACGGAACGCCGATATGGCAAGGGGAGGCGGATCAGTCTTGCGTAATGTAGTGACACCCGTCTTGACCCTCGGTGAAGAAATCAGCCGCTCCCCAGGGATAAGAGCTCCAACAATTGTTTTCAACGACGAGTTGATCATGCCCACAATGAGATCAACTGTTGCTAAGAGAAAGATCATGTGTGCTGTAGGGTTTGCTGTTGCTATGGTGGCTGCAGCAGTAATAACCTGGTTCGTTGAGTAAAAGGCTCCTGCTTGAGAGCTTTTGATCGCCACTACTGAACTGAATTGAAACAACGTGCCTGGGGTTCAGGAAACCTGTCAGTGGGAGTGTGGGGCTGACGGGACACTCTGGGGGCCTGAGCTCGACTGTCCTTCCTTCCCGCCTTGGTCCGACGCGGCGAATAGCGCCATTGCGTGGAGGGCATGGAAGGGAGAGCTAAGGCACTTCCAGTTGTGGTCAGCGGTCTAGTGGTTGGAGCACAGGGATAAAGGGCATATGCGAGTGCGGCCGCGCTGTGGTAAGTGGGTGGTGGCAGAACCCATAAGCTGCTGCTTTTGCTCAGCCCAATACTAGCTTGCACTAATTTTAAACCTGTTATCTGTTTTACTCCGAATTTTTTAATTGAATTGAACTGAATTGAAACAATGTACCTGGGGTTCAAGAAGCCTCTCAGTGGGAGTGTGGGGCTGACGGGATGCTCCGAGAGCCTGAGCTCCACTGTCTCTCCTTCCTGCCCCGGTCCGGCGCAGCGAATAGCGCCATTTCAGGGAGGGCATTGGAAGGAAGAGCTAAGGCACTTCCGGTTGCGGTCAGCGGTCTAGTGGTTGGAGCACAGGGATAAAGGGCACATGCGAGAGCGGCCGCGCAGCGGCCGAGAGCAGCGGGCGTGCCGCCGGTGCACCGAAGGCGCGCCAATGGCAAGCCCATTTGCGCCCGTCTGCGGCCGTACAGGGACCGGGGCGAGAAAACCCTGTCCAAAAGAAGGCTCGAATTCAGTGGAGTATGGCACAATTGTACGATCTGCACCCGAGGACATCTAGCGCATGCAATCACAGTATGGTGGCCTGTCAGGACGTTGGATGTGATCATTGCCCATTCAGTTACAGCACTGTAGGAAAGCTAAAGCTAGGGATTACAGGGCTGTCTTGCGGCCTACTGAATTGTAGATCTATGTACAAGCATAAATTGGACATCTTCGATTTACTTGCTGATAGAAAACTTGACCTTTTATTCCTTACGGAGACATGACTGGACTCCAACTCCGAGACAGAAATTATTGAGGCCCTACCCTCTGGGTAGATGATAGCCAGGATTGATAGGACGTCGGCCGAAGTGTTGGGGTGGCCATTGTCTTTAAACATCCACTTTGCTGCTCTCTGGAACCTATGACCATATCAGAAAGTGAGGCAGGCTCATTTATAATTAGGGTCAGCTCTCACCTTACGGTGGAATGACTCCTGGCCTATAGGCCTCCTGGCCCACATACACAGTTTGTGCCCAGCTTATTGGAAGGAATTACGGACTCAGCTCTACGGAATGATAAATTCCTATTGCTGGGTGACCTTAATATTTATCTGGAGAATTCCTTCAATAGGAGGGCTTTAGACCTGCGTCAGGAACTCCAGTCATTGCAATTAGGTTTGAAATCCACTCCCCCTACCCATCAGCATGGCCATTTACTAGATCCGGTATTCGCTAATTGGGAGGCCAAGTGGGCTAAGTGGGCGCCCGCGCATGCACATTTCTCGCAAGAAATGCGCAGGCACGTGTGCCTGCACATTTGTCTGAAGAAGTCAGCGCGTCAACAGGAAGAGGGAGCCCCGGGACGCTGCATGCAAGGTAAGTTCTTTTTCATTAATTTTAGGGCATTTATTATTAAAAATGGGGTTGTAGAAGAGACCGGGAGGGAGGCGGGTGGTGCATAGTGGGGCTACGAGGAGTGTGTGGATGGAAGTAGCGCCCAACCCACTTCACGGAGCTTCACGTAGCCCCACTACGCGCAATACACCCACCCCTAATCATCATCCTGGAAAATCCATTACAAAGGATTCCTCACACTTCAAGCACCTATCTAAGAGTCTGTTAGCTCTAGACATTCAGAGTGAGGATTTGTCATCCAAGGGCAAGGAGAGCCCCAGGACCACATCGTTGTCTGGCTCGCCAGTGCCTGCTGCCGCTGTTTCTTATGTGTCTCCTCCATCCCATACCATGAGGTCTGAAGGAGTGGTTTGAGCACCTCGACGACTCAATGAGAAACTACGATGTAAACATGTTTTTTTTATTTCTTTAAACGTCTTTTTAATAAAAAGGGAGACCATAGTTGCCCTATGGTCCCTCATTGACTCCGTAGTTGAGTAACATAAGTGATTGGGTGTGGTTAATAAAATGCATAACGCAGTATGTACCGATTTACACGGTTTACATGCTACTGGGCTAGGGAAAAAAATGCTACAGTAGGGCCTTACTAGTGTCAATATGCTGTATACATTACACTTTTACAAGGGGATTGTGTCCTTGTCAGGCAGATGCGAAAACGCAAATCTGATGCTCCATTAGAAGCCCATCTATTGCACGTTGTGACTAGTAAGGGACACTTTGTGACTACTCGCCATCCATGAAAGTCCATTACAAGGTAATATTCATATCTCAAGTACCTGTCAAAAAGTCTGTCCGCTCGAAAAATCCAGAGCGAGAGTTTGCCATCCCAGGGCAAAGAGAGCACCAGCACTACATCAGTGTCTGGATCAGAAGTGCCTACTGCAGCTATTTCTCCTGTGTTATCTTTGCCTCATGCCACAAGGTCTGGAAGAGTGGTTCAATGGCCCCGATGACTCATTGAGGAACTACAATATATATAGTTTTTTTTTTTTTAACTTTTTATTTCAGAAAGGGGAGCTGTAGTGTCTTGTGTATTGGTGAGTGCAGGGCCCTATGGATCCTCACGGACTCTGCAGTCAAGTGATGGAAGTGATTGGTAATGATTAATAAAATTCATGATGCAGTACATGCCAGTTTAACGGTTACACTCTGAAGAAAAAAGACATGCAATACTGAGCTTCGTGTGCGGCGTATTTCATTTACATGCTACCGGGCTAGGAAAGAAGCTACAGTAGGGACTTACTACAAAGATTTAAGTAACTACAAGAGCGTATATTCTATAAAAAGTACAGTTTGTGAATAGCACTTTGTAGTAAGTTGTGTAGTACTACTATATTACTACAAAACTTACTACAAAGTGCAGTTTGTGAATCAGGCCAAAGATGTCTGATTTTAATGGTACAGAGCGTGCAAGAAGAATTTGAGCATAACAGTGATTTCATGCATTAGCTCATTCAAAACAGGACTACTGGCTTTGACAGTGCTTGTTGTCTTTGATGTGGCATTTATTAAATCAACTGGACAATATTTTTATTTGCATTACCGCATTTGCCATTGTCATGGCGCTTTCAAGTTTCATCAATCCAATGTGCAGGTCTTTAACTTTTTCTTTCTTGTTTTTTATTGATTTCTTAATTTCTTCTGCAATTAAATGAAGCACAAAGTTAGAGAACAAACGTATGAAAATGAATGATGTTTCTCAGATATAGCGATACTTTTAAACCTTTGATAGTATTTTGATCAAGCACCCATGTTAATCACTGTGTGCTGCTGGTGCCTGTGACCTTCTACTATGTACAGTTTTGGGATAGAAAAAAAGGTATGTAAAAGTAACTTGCCCGCTACATTGAATTCTTATAATTTTTGAATTCTACATGTCATGGTTTTTTCTCCATTAGCCAACTCATTATTTCAGTGTAATCTGCTAGATTATGCCTCTTATTTATGCACCCAGAGAATTCTTTACATAGCTTCCCATCCTGAAGCTTAATTATTTGCGAAATAATTACAAAATAATATCTTTAATTTGATGCACTTCTTTAACATCAGGGAATTATCATCGTTCGGTCGGACTTGCATTGACTTCAATGAACAAACACAGGCTCCCATTAAAAACGAAACACAGGCTCCTATTAAAAAAAGGGGTGGTTGGGGAAAACCTTGCACCCTGTGACGTGCACCCCATGATGCCTGCCAGTCTGTGTAAAGTTGTAAAGAGGGGTCCCTTCGGTACCCCCAGGGCACTAACCGGAGGCCTACAGGTGAAGGGGGCCTGCTATGGGCCCACAAAGTCAGGTTCCGGCAGCCATTTTGTGTTGGGCTGACCGGTTCGGAATGGCTGTCAGAATCAGACCGCATGTTTGCATCAATAGGCGGCGTCCCAGCTGCCGAGGACGCACCACATCAGGATAACAAGGGGGCCAAAAGGACTGGATACACCTACCTTAATGTGGAGCAGATTTGCAGGATTAAGGATCAGTTCAGCTGCTTGGGCTCATTCCGAGCCTGCATTGGGCAACAACAGTTATTTTAGTGCGCCAAATTATGGATGAAATTGAGGGCACTACAACTCCCAGAACTGCCTAAACATTGCCTCATTTGAGCAGCCCAATTGGGGGCGTGTTATAATTGCAGCAAACAATGGGGGTGATTGTCCACCACAGCACGCACCTTCGCCATAGCCTTTGATAAAGAGATTTTTGTCATAACGCGTCAGGCAAGATGAAAAGCTGTTTTATTCTTTCGAGCATGTTGAACTGTATCCGTACCTGAAATAAAGGCTGGTTACCTTCATCTCTGCTGTGTGCTTCTTTATGGGTTACCGCATGTTTGCATCAATAGGCGGCATCCCAGCCGCCGAGGACGCACCACCCCAGGATAACATGGGGGCCACAAAGACTTGATACACCTACCTTAATGTAGAGCAGATTTGCAGGAATTAGGATCGGTTCAGCTGCTTGGGCTCATTCCAAGCCTGCATTGGGCAACAACAGTTATTTTAGTGCGCCAAATTATGGATGGAATTGAGGGCACTACAACTCCCAGAACTGCCTAAACATTGCCTCATTTGAGCAGCCCAATTGGGGGCATGCTATAATTGCAGCAAATAATGGGGTGATTGTCTGCCACAGCACGCACCTTCGCCATAGCCTTTGATAAAGAGATTTTTCTCAAAACGCGTCAGTCAAGACGAAAGGCTGTTTTATTCTTTCGAGCATGTTGAACTGTGTCTGTACCTGAAAAAAAGGCTAGTTTCCTTCATCTCTGCTGTGTGCTTCTCTATGGTTTACCGCGTGTTTGTATGTATATATATATATTCACTGAAAAAACCATAGGTTTCACACCAGTTATAGTTTGGAATTAGCATTTAAAAAACCTATTAAATTCACTGAAAAAACCATAGGTTTCACACCAGTTATAGTTAGCTGGAAGTTTTACTTGCATAAAACCATTGAAATTCCCATGTTATAGTTAGTTGGACTCACGCACGTGCAATGCACTGCTGATGACGTCACATATTACATCACTCATGACATGGTCAGGGACATCACTCATGACATCACTGATGACACCATCCAGTAAATGTGTGTCTTTTTGAAAAATACATTTGTTTTATATATGTATATGTAAAAGATGATGGAAGAATAAATGTTTAAATAAGTGTCTAAATGGATGTTTTTTTATCAAAATTGATTAGTTAACTGGCTTATTAAGTGTTTCTTAGTGAATACATATATTAGTGAGTAATGTTTAAATATTTATATATATGTATTAGTGTTTCACTTTGTGTCTAAGTGGCTGCATGGGTTGGTGAGTAGGTACATGTGTAGGTATATGGGTTCTTAGATTTTTTTTAGTATCAGTATGAGTGTTTGTATGGTTTTGTGGGGGTATTACTTTTCACATAGATGCATGAATGACTAACTCTCTCTTCGTATGTGTTTTGAAGACAGCATATGTGCAGGACTGTATGGGTGGATGAGTGTGTATATGTGTGTGTTAGTGAGTGAATGACTGTCTCACTAGTGTCTTTATCAGTAACTACATATGTTTTAATCTAGTATATGTGAGTATTGATGTATATAAGTGAGAATATGTGAGAGTGAGATATTGAAGGAGTTTCTGTTTAAATAATTATGTGTTTCTATAAGTGATTGTTTAAGAGAGTAAGTATGTGTAAGTTTCCTTAGAAGTAAGGTGGTAGTGTGTGTATAGCTGTATATGCAAATAAATGGATGTTCACTAGTTTACTTACATGTGTGAGTATGTGTGAGAGTAACTTTTGGATGACTGTCGGTGTGTAACAGGATGTATAGGTGAATCACTACATATGATAAGTGAGTATATGTATGAGTGACTATATAGAACTGTTGGTGAATGAGTGGATGTGTATATAGATGGTAGAATTATTGAATTGGTTGTTGTAACTGGTATGGGTATCTCCATTTTTTTAAAAATGTTAATTTATATTTTTCAATATGTGTTTCATGGGTTACATTACAGTGAAAGGAGGTCTGTCACTCGGTCACAAGGATGGTGTCATCAATGATGTCATGAGTGATGTCACTGACCATGTCATGAGTGATGTAATAGGTGACGTCATCAGCAGTGCATTGCACGCGCAAGTTATAGTGAGTCCAACTAACTATAACGTGGGAATTTCAATGGTTTTATGCAAGTAAAACTTCCTGCTAACTATAACCGGTGTGAAACCTATGGTTTTTTCAGTGAATTTAATAGGTTTTTTAAATGCTAATTCCTAACTATAACTGGTGTGAAACCTATGGTTTTTTCAGTGAATTTCATAGATTTTTTAAATGCTAATTCCTAACTATAACTGGTGTGAAACCTATGTTTTTTTCAGTGAATTTCATAGGTTTTTTAAATGCTAATTCCTAACTATAACTGGTGTGAAACCTATGTTTTTTTCAGTGAATTTCATAGGTTTTTTAAATGCTAATTCCTAACTATATATAGGGCCTCCACCCAATGAAATGTAATATTTTTTATAATGAATCCTATATTGTATATTTATATAATATATATATATTTTTTTGCCCTGGTGCGCTCCCAGTGCGCGCACCGGTGTGCGCATTGAAAAGCTTTTTTTTTGGAGCGCCCCGGGTCGCGCACCGGTGAGCGTCCCGTTAGCGATATTGCCTTGAACGAAAACATCATGACGTATCGCGTAGCCGCGTCTGCGTGATACGGACGGCGTAAGCGCACCTGGAAATACTCGAGCGAATACGATTGCGCAACGTAATCATCTGACGGGCTTACACGACGCGCCCCGTAGCGCACCCCCGGGCGCACCTGGGGGCGCGTTGCGTAAGCGCGTCAGGTCATGTGACCTAAAAATAACACTTTTCATTGGTGCAGAACAGTTTTGGTTTCTAAATGATGAAAGCCCGTGTCATGTGACCTGAAAGTAACACTTGTCATTGGTTCAGGACAGTTTTTTTTCCAAATGATGAAAGACCCCACCTTTTTTTTCTTATTCTGAACATCTTTGAGAAAAATGTTGTACTTTAAAATGGCTACAGTAGCAGCAGCAGCTGGAGCATCTGCACCACCACCACCACCACCAAGAGGACCACCACAACATTACATTGGTGGTTAAGAAGAGGAGGAGGAGGAGGAGGAGGAGGAAGGGAGAAGGTGGCTGCCAGAAGACAATACCCCATACAAGCCAAGGCAGCACATTGTATGGGAGTTTTTTTCAATCCCAGAGGGCAAGAAAAAAGTCAATGCGCCCAAGGTGACTTGCCTAATCTGTGGCATGGAACTTTCAAGGGGGAACCCTAACAAAAAATATTCTTTCGGTAATAATACCATGATTAGGCACATGCAGCGCAAGCATCCGAACAACTATTCTGCCGCAGAGGTAAGAGAACTGGCCAGTAACCCTCCCCGATCTACAACCACCATCTCCAAAAGAAAGCAACCCACTCCATCGGGACCAGAGACAAGGGAGACGATCCCTTGCATACAACCACGGTTTGGGGAATTCAGAATTACATGTATTTTTTGTGGTAAGACCATCTCCTATGGAGAACAGATCATAAAGCTCATCCTCCTTGCTGGTGACAACCACAATTGCCCCAAAAAAACCTAATTTTTTCCTGATTTTTCTTTGCTCCAGTTGAGACATTTTCAATTCCCTGGTTTTTTTTCTCCCCATAAAAATAACAAAAAAAATATAAAATAGTTAATAAAAGCCAAAAAAGTACAAAATGTTCAAAAAAAATCCACTGGAGCACATATCTTGAAACATTGCAAAGGCACATCGGGCTACCAGTCCCTACAATTTTGCCAGGTTTGCTGGAAATCCATGTAGCCATTCTGACAAAAAGTGAGGCCGACCGCCCTATGGAAATTAACATGGGGAGAAGACGTTTTGGGACCCCCATTTTATCTTGGCCCCCGCTTGACAAATCCCCCCCAAACTTTCAGGGAAGGACCGGAGCGCGGCGAGGCACATTTGAGAAAATTTTCAGGCAGATTCCTCAACCGGCGCAAAAGTTATTCCCAATAGAATGTTGCGATTTTCTTATTGAAAATAATCCTAACTATAACTAACTACTGGCGACCGCCAGTAGGTAATATATATATATATATATATTCAATGAAAAAACCATTGGTTTTAGGCCATATATAGTTAGGAATTAGCATTTACAAAACCTTATTTTACTCGCATAAAACCATTGAAATTCCATATATAGTTAGAAGCGCTAACTATATATCGCGCACCCGCAATCCACTGCTGATGATGTCACATATTACATCATTCATGACATGGTCAGTGACATCACTGATGACATCTCAAATGACATCACTGATGACATCACTGATCACAACATCCAGTGATTGTATGTGTCTGTAAAGTTTAAATATGTTTCACATATTGAAGAATGAGTGGATGTATAAGTGTCTGGATGAAGAATTTAGTAGGTGCATGACTGACTGTATGAGTGAGTGATTAAATGTGTCTCACTGAGTGCATGGGTTAGTGACTAAACTGTCTTAATTTGTGCATCAGTATGTTTGTTGTTGTGTAAGCTGCTGCATGTGTTGATCAGTAGCTATAAGAGTGGCCATATGGGTTATTGATTGGTTGCCCAAGTATTTGAATGGGAGGCTGAGTGTGTGTGTGGGTGGCTGGGAGGTGCGTGACTCTGTGCATAGATGTGTAAGCAGTTGATTCACTAGGAGTATGAGTTCAAGAGTGCATGTGGAAACAGCTATATGGGCGGTTGACTATGCATGGGTGTGTTGGTGAGTGAATGGATTTCTCATTGCTACATGTGCAAGTAAGTACGTATGTAAAACACAATACATGTGAGAGTTGAGATATATAAATAACTGAACATAAGAGCCAGTGAATGTGTGAGTGGCTGTATCGATCACTGTGAGCTTGTATCAGGGATTATATAAGAGAATAAATATGTGTTATTATATGTTTGAATAAGTAAGATGTGTATAACTTTATAGTTGAGGAAATGGAGGTGTGATTGATTCTTTGCATGACTGACTAGGTGTGTGAGTAACTCCATGGATGAGTGACAGTCTGTGAGTGTCTGTTTATACTGAGTATATGTAAGGTTATATTAGAGTCTGAAGAGGTTCATTGTATTATCACATGAGTGATGTGATCAGTGATGACAAATGAGATGTCATCAGTGATGTCATTTGAGTTGTCATCAGTGATGTCATCAGTGATGTCATTTGAGATGTCATCAGTGATGTCATTTGAGTTGTCATCAGTGATGTCATTTGAGATGTCATCAGTGATGTCATCAGTGATGTCACTGACCATGTCATGAATGATGTAATATGTGACATCATCAGCAGTGGATTGCGGGTGCGCGATATATAGTTAGCGCTTCTAACTATATATGGAATTTCAATGGTTTTATGCGAGTAAAATAAGGTTTTGTAAATGCTAATTCCTAACTATATATGGCCTAAAACCAATGGTTTTTTCATTGAATTTTCAAGGTTTTGTAAATGCAAATTCCTAACTATATATCCACTATAACCTATGGTTTTTTCTGTGAATTTCATTGGTTTTTTAATAGCAAATATGAAAAGCTTTAAAATGTCAAGTACGTGATAGATAAAAACATTTTCGTATTTATGCACGCTGATGTGCTTTGAACGCTGCACCCCCCCCCCTCCCCTCTTTTGTCTTAGTAGTACTCTCTCTTTGCAGATACTGAAGGGTAGTTAACGCAGGCCTTTACCCCCGTTGTAATCCGTCGTGCCTCCTTGTCTCTCCATTTGATTGATTGTTGTCCAAGCATTTACTGTTTTAGAATTGGTTCTCTTTGGATCATTCTCTATTTACAAACAAGCACAAAGTCGCAATACTCTGTTTAGTCTTTGCAGATAGTGAAAAATCGTGTAAAAAAAATAAAAGTAATCGAGCAAAATCAGTAGGCCACTAATTGGATCTCTTTTTGACCTCGCTAAAATAGAAATATTAGGAACAACCCTTCATGAGAAATACGAAAATAGTGAGATGAACTGAGCTCCACACCATGAGGGCTGCAAGACAGCTCGGCTCCATCACCCATCCCGCACAAAATAACGACAAACCCTATGCAAATATTAAAAATATAGACAACACACCAGCAAAGAAACAGGGTAAAACATTTTATTAAAAAACTATTTACATAACGTTGGTTTATAAGATGATGTCAGTAGTGGACCGATGTGTGAATAGATCGAAAACAGCACAAGGCTCCAAGATCCGGATGGCAAGCTCCTGGATGTTGGGTGCCATAGTTTAGAGTTCTGAATTTCAGCCTTTTTCAATGCCTGTGCTTTGTTGAATCAAAATGGCGGCTTGACACAAAGCTGACTCAAGCGTTGCTACTGATGCTATGCAGACCAAAACTGGTTTTCAGTTTGTACATTTTTCTAGATTTTTCAATCCAAGTTTGGTTGACTTTGTAGAACGATGGCTTCAGATTTTCAACATACGGTGTGGTGGCGCTGACTGGGAGGGGGCGCTTCGCTCCTGCCCCCTCCCCAAGTAAGATTTTCATACGTGAAAGTACGTTAATGGTTTTGGTCCCTGAGATGCTTCGATGTCACTACCATTCTCAAATAGCATAAGTTCTGGATGTTGGGTGCCATAGTTAAGAGTTCTGAGCAGTGCTTGTAACACTGTCTGAAGCTTATTTCCACCTACTGCAGCTTCACTATTCTCAAAGTAAGTGAGTGTCGTTTGTGGACCTGACTGCATTAGAAAACAATGTGATATGTTACCTTCCTAAACAGCTTGACGGAGGCCCCTGAGGGGCGGTGTGATGGCCATGGACTCGGAGAAGACGCTTGGCTCCGACACCCTCCCCAAGTCTTATAGCACTGGTGTAGCCTGAGATCGCCCCCGACATAGGCGGCCGGCTCCCGGGGTCCGGCGGAACTTTTTGCCTTTTGATGACTCTTCAATTCTGGACCTTGTCCCACAATCCGTTTGACCTGAAGACAAGCTGTAGTGGGGCGCCCCTTTATCGTTTTAGTTGCCATTCCGCCCGCTTTTGCTACACTGTGCCTCTTCCGCCATTCAGCTGTTTACCGCCCGCTCTTGCGACTACAGCGTCTCGCTCACCATGTAGTTGAGATGCGCCCGCTCTTGCGGTGCAGCGATAGGCGGCTGCCACAGGACTCTCAAAATGGCGGCCGGCTCTTCGGTTTTGGGCCTGGTCCACTAAAATGGCCCTGGGACACCTTGGAACTCGGACGCTTGTCTGCTAGGGCTTGGGTCCCATTCTCGAAAAGCGTCCCCTCAGCCGTGAAGATTCTACAAAAGTCTTGGGGGCCTCCGACTCCCGCAGGCTTCTGGTGGGGAGCGGCTGCCATGATTGCTCGTGGAATGGCCACGACGGAGCTACGAGATGGTAGTGGTCTCATGCTGACGCCAGCTTTAGTCTGAAACATCCAGAAACACTATAGACTACCAATTCGATCAGTTCCGGTAGCGCCCCAACATGACCCGGAAGAGAAGAACTTGCCCTCCCCTCTTTGACTGATGGTTCTTGTTGCCTGTCCCCTCTGTTGTCATTTAACAGAACTTTTTGGACTGCTGAAAGGGGTTGTGTTCTGAACGCTGGTTGGTGGAGACATTTAGACTATATTCTTGACCTACGTTGTCGCGTAATGCGTTTTATGACACGCCGCGTTAGCGCACCCGGAAGTGATCCGAGGCGCGGCGCGCAGCGCGTAACGTAAGCATAACAGGTCATGTGACTTGTTAATAAAACTTTTCATTGGTTCATTTTACTTTTGTTAATTTAATGATGAAAAGCTTGGTCATATGACCTAAAAATTACGCTTTTTATTATTTTCGAACAATATTTTTTTTTCAAACATATGTTATAATATTCCAGGCTAATGTACTTTCCCGGAAAATTTACAACTGTCTTGCAAGTAAAATATATTCCTTTTTCGAGAAAAAGGGCGTTTCTTCCTTCCATGACGGAGCCGTTGAGTAAAAGAGATTCGGCCTGCTGTCTTAGTCGCCGATACGCCTGATTATCAGATTCTTATCGATCACTTTATGTTGCAGACATGAAAAACACAACTGCCCTTGACCATTTATCTTTACTGCGTTCCTACATATTATACCTTTTATCCGTCATGTAATTGGACTGCTTTATTTCACTTGCCTTTTACTGATTCGAAAACAGTCACTAAAAGTAAAAACTTTACAAATGTAAATACTACTACCGTGTTTTGTTTTAAAAACCTTTATTGTGAAAATGTCAGTATACAAATACGGGCCTATAACCACGTGGGCCGGCCACGGAGCAAACTGAAATCGTATATGATGAGGAGACATTTACACTGTAGAAGAACGTAACGAGCGGGCCATTAGGTGACAAGAACAAAGGTGTCTAACAGTTGCGGAATCGGTGGACGTACATTTTGTAATTAAAATACGACAGGGCCACTTACAATAACATTTTCTAGATATACATTTGCGGGCAAGGAGTTACGAGTCCCATTTATACCGGCGCCATTTTGGGCGAGGCCGGGCAGGTCCAAGATATAGTCAAAATGTCTCCACCAACCATCGGCCAGACCAGAACCCCTTTCGGCCCTTTATGCTACAAGATGGTGTCTTCCATTCAGAAAATATTGGTGGCAGCATTTTGAAAGGAAACAGAAACAGCCGTTCTCCTAGTGAGTTTCACATTGTTACATTTAGGAAGAATGTTGAAGAGTAGTATGTGGAAAATCTGAAGCCATTTTTCTACAAACTCTCAATCAGACTTGGATGGAAAAAAAAAACCTGAAGAATGTACAAACTGAAAACCAATTTTTGTCTGTATAGCACCAACAGTAACGCTTGAGTCAGCTTTGTGTCAAGCCGCCATTTTCATTCAATCAATAGCGTCCCCCTGCACACATTCAGGGACCTGGTCGTGTCTTCAGATGAAACGCATTGTAGGAAAAGAAGCAGAAAGGAAAAGGAAAAAAGTTCCGCCGGACCTAATGAAGCTGCAGCAGGTGCAAATAAGCTTCAGACAGTCTTACAAGCACTGCTCAGAACTCTCAACTGAGGCACTCAACATCCAGGACTTGCCATTCGGATCTTGGTGCCTTGTGCTGGTTCCGACCTATTCACACATCGGTCCACTACTGACATCACCTCATAAGCCAACGGGGCACCCCACGCCGACTTTCGGCGCAGCATTGTAGGATGGCCACACCAGTGCGGCAACTTGCTGGACACAACATCGGGGCCATCCAGATCTCGGCGCGTTCGACTCACTGTACCGCAACAGTGACCGCAACTCAGCTGGACACGCCGTCTTTCGGCGCAGCATTGTAGGATGGCCACACCAGTGCGGCAATTTGCTGGACACCACCTCGGTGCCATCCGGATCTCGGCGCGTTCGAGTCACTGTACCGCAACAGTGACCGCAATTCAGCTGGACACGCCGTCTTTCGGCGCAGCATTGTAGGATGGCCACACCAGTGCGGCAATTTGCTGGACACCACCTCGGTGCCATCCGGATCTCGGCGCGTTCGAGTCACTGTACCGCAACAGTGACCGCAATTCAGCTGGACACGCCGTCTTTCGGCGCAGCATTGTAGGATGGCCACACCAGTGCGGCAATTTGCTGGACACCACCTCGGTGCCATCCGGATCTCGGCGCGTTCGAGTCACTGTACCGCAACAGTGACCGCAACTCAGCTGGACACGCCGTCTTTCGGCGCAGCATTGTAGGATGGCCACACCAGTGCGGCAATTTGCTGGACACCACCTCGGTACCATCCGGATCTCGGCCCGTTGTGCTGCCTTCGGCCTATTCGCACATCGGTCCGCTACTGACGCCGCCTCACGTGCCAACGGATTTTCTACGCTTTTTGTAGCCCTATGCCGCATAACAGGTCATGTGACTTGTTTATAAAACTTTTCATTGGTTCATTTTACTTTTGGTTTCCTAAAGATGGAAGGCTTGGTCATATGACCTAAAAATAACACTTTTCATTGGTTTAGAACATTTTTTTTCCCAAACGATGAAAGCCCCACCTTGTTTCTGGATCATTCAGACTGAAGCTGGCGTCAGCATGAGTGCACCACCATCTCGTGGCTCCGTCGTGGTCATTCCGCGAGCAATCATGGCAGCCGCTCCCCACCGGAAGCCTGCGGGAGTCGGGGGCCCCCAAGACTTTTATACAATCTTCACGGCTGAGGGGACGCTTTTCGAGAATGGAGCCCAAGCCCTAGCAGGCAAGCGTCCGAGTTCCAAAGTGTCCCAGGGCCATTTCAGTGGACCAGGCCTAAAACCGAGGAGCTGTCCGCCATTTTAAGAGCCATGTTGCAGCCGCCTATCGCTGCACTGCAAGAGTGGGAGCAACTCAACAACATGGTGAGCGAGACGCTGTGGCCGCAAGAGCGAGCGCAACTCAGCTGGATGGCCGCCACCTGGGGAGGCCCGTTCACGCCGGCTCCCCCACGCCCCCCCCCCCCGGGCCGCCGCACGCCAATTTTCGGAGCAGCATTGTAGGATACCAAAAC
Organism: Lissotriton vulgaris; assembly: GCF_964263255.1. Taxonomy (NCBI): domain Eukaryota; kingdom Metazoa; phylum Chordata; class Amphibia; order Caudata; family Salamandridae; genus Lissotriton; species Lissotriton vulgaris. The sequence continues at coordinate 1,289,127,607 of NC_141689.1, read as the reverse complement.
CAGTGCGGCAGTTTACTGGACATCACCTGGGTGCCTGTCGTACATGTTGTGTCAGCCATGTGACACTGGACACAGACCGCTACTGACGAGGCCTCCCCCCGCACCACCCGGGACGCCCCACGCTGTTTTTCTGTGCTGCATTGTAGGATCCCTAAACCAGTGCGGCACCCAGGCGACATCACCTGGGTGCCGTCCAGAACTCTGCAGGTTGTGCTGCCTTGGGACTATTCGCACAACAGACCGCTACTGACGAGGCCTCCCCCCGCACCACCCGGGACGCCCCTCGCCAATTTTCGGAGCAGCATTGTAGGATCCCTAAACCAGTGCGGCACCCAGGCGACATCACCTGGGTGCCGTCCAGAACTCTGCACGTTGTGCTGCCTTGGGACTATTCGCACAAAAGACAGCTTCTAACCATTGTTGCTTTTTGTGTTGAGAAATGTTTAAATGTTTTTAGTTTTTGTTCCGTTCGTTAAAGTTAGTAGTTAATAAAGTTTTATAACCTTACTTTGTTGGAGTGTTATCTATTTTTTTAAAAACGGGTGAATGGGGCCTTGAATCGGGTTATTGTCATGTGTGGGCTTTGGAAGTGTGCTGCTGCAGGATCGGACATTTCAAACTCAAATGCACGTTCTTTTTCTTACCTTTCCGAAGCATGGAGCGCAATAGCAGGCAGAGAAAGGGTGATGCACGTGTTGAACACTACCTGACCTGGCAAGTTGCTGGCAGTGCCCCCCCGCCCGCTCCTGAAAGAGGGCACACACACACCGCCGCCCCGAGTACTTCACAAATCTTTAAAAGACCATGCGCTTGTTCATGAGGCTTAAATGGTTTATCACCTCTTCTAGAACCCCTGCATCGACCCTCTGACGTTTCATGGAAAAATTACCATGTAACACAATACCAAGCCCTGTCAGCTGAAACCCCCAAGGAATCGTGGGGCATATTATCAAGGGGGTTTATCTCCGCTTTTTTGGCTTTAAAAGCCATGAAAGCGGAGATAACATTATTTCCCTATTACCAAGCTGTCGCTAACACCAGTTAGTGACAGCTAAAAGGAGATAGCGACCATCTTGGGCCCCGCTTTGCATGTCAGTGATACTTATCACTAATGACATGCAAAGTGGCGTGCCAAGATGTTAGCGACTGGAAACAGTCCCTAACATCGCTACCTTCTATTACCAACTTTTGGAGATATTCGCACTAAGCGCGAATATCTCCAAAATCTAACACCTGCCCTGAGCAGTTCTTAGCCATGTTATCCAATGGGAGGTGGATAACATGGCTAAGAGCATTAGGTCGATAATACATGAATATCGCTGACTTTTCTGCGATAATAGCAAGGTTTATCTGCGATAAAAATCGCCGATGTGCGGCGATAATTTTTGGCTCTAAACAAGTTAGAGACAAAAATTATCGCTAGTTGTTCGTAATATGCCCCCGGGTTTTTGCTTGCAGAAATCGGGAGGCGGGAGACTAGCACTGAAATCAGTAGTCACACGACGGAATCAGGAGGATTGGCATGTCTGAATTCTCTACAGCTGGGGCCATAAACTACATCCGCAGGGTTAGGTGATAGCCTGGGACCAGCCTGGCATCTAAAATGGCTGCCGTGCACGACAAAATTGTGGCATTCGAAAAAAGGCAAGATGGCGCAGCCGCTGGAAGAGATGTATCAACATATATCAGCCTCCTCAGCCACCCTCAGGAAACATAGGGGATTAGGATACGTCTCCCGCACCCCCTTATACCTAGTACTTTAATTAACGAAGCACAAAATGGCGAATTCCCGTTTCGCTACCAGTTTGCGGCCCAGTTCGCGGCCCGTGAAGCGCTTCTACCGTGAAAAATCATTTTTTTTTTATTTTCCCCACGGGACCCTTTAATAACCCCAACAACATTCCTAGGGGGTCAAGAGGGGGATACCTTGCCCCCTTTCATTAAATTCCCCCTTAGTTTTTCACCTTTTCTTCTCTCTCGATCCTACCGAGAGACAAGATGGCGGCCGCTCCGGACTGTCACGCAGCAAAAAAAAAAAAAAGCTCACGCACAGCCGCTGGAAGAGATGTATCAACATATATCAGCCTCCTCAGCCACCCTCAGGAAACATAGGGGATTAGGATACGTCTCCCGCACCCACTTATAACTAGTAATTTAATTAACGAAGCACAAAATGGCGAATTCCCGTTTCGCTACCAGTTCGCGGCCGCGCTTCTACCGTGAAAAATCATTTTTTTTTTATTTTCCCCACGGGACCCTTTAATAACCCCAACAACATTCCTAGGGGGTCAAGAGGGGGATACCTTGCCCCCTTTCATTAAATTCCCCTTTCGTTTTTCACCTCTTCTTCTCTCTCGATCCTACCGAGAGACAAGATGGCGTCCGCTCCGGACTGTTTAGAATGTTGACAGACACCGGAGAGCCAATCAGCTTTCTGCGTGCAAAGTTCCGAAACGCGAAAAGTAAGCGGACCGGATCGCTGCCTGGAGCGCTGTTACAGATATATATCTTGATTTAAACGTTAATTTCTCAAAATCCACTGAAGCACATATATTGAGACCTAGCAAAGGCACATCGGGCTAACAGTCCCTACAATTTTGCCAAGTTTCGTGCAAATCCATTCAGCCGTTCGAGCTAAAAGTGAGTCCAACCGCCCTATGGAAAACTCAATGCAAAAAACGCGTTTTGGGACCCCCCTTTTTTCTCAGCCCCCCCTTGACGAAACCCCACCAAATTTTCAGGGGCTGCTCAGAAACAAAATGTGCCATTTTCCTGAAAATTTCAGCCGATTCCGTCCACAAACGCAAAAGTTATTAGACATAGAATTTTCAGAAATCCCATAGGGAATTAATCCTAACTATATATACCTACTGGCTATTGCCAGTAGGTAATATATATATATATATATATATATATATATATATATATATATATATTACCTACTGGCTATCGCCAGTAGGTATATATAGTTAGGATTAATTCCCTATGGGATTTCTGAAAATTCTATGTCTAATAACTTTGGCGTTTGTGGACGGAATCGGCTGAAATTTTCAGGAAAATGGCACATTTTGTTTCTGAGCAGCCCCTGAAAATTTGGTGGGGTTTCGTCAAGGGGGGGCTGAGAAAAAAGGGGGGTCCCAAAACGCGTTTTTTGCATTGAGTTTTCCATAGGGCGGTTGGACTCACTTTTAGCTCGAACGGCTGAATGGATTTGCACGAAACTTGGCAAAATTGTAGGGACTGTTAGCCCGATGTGCCTTTGCTAGGTCTCAATATATGTGCTTCAGTGGATTTTGAGAAATTAACGTTTAAATCAAGATATATATCTGTAACAGCGCTCTGGGCAGCGATCCGGTCCGCTTACTTTTCGCGTTTCGGAACTTTGCGTGCAGAAAGCTGATTGGCTCTCTGGTGTCTGTCAACATTCTAAACAGTCCGGAGCGGCCGCCATCTTGTCTCTCGGTAGGATCGAGAGAGAAGAAGAGGTGAAAAACGAAAGGGGAATTTAATGAAAGGGGGCAAGGTATCCCCCTCTTGACCCCCTAGGAATGTTGTTGGGGTTATTAAAGGGTCCCGTGGGGAAAAGAAAAAAAAAATGATTTTTCACGGTAGAAGCCTTTCTCGGGCCGCGAACTGGGCCGCAAACTGGTAGCGAAACGGGAATTCGCCATTTTGTGCTTCGTTTTAATTGTTTTGAGACAAAAATTATCGCCGCACATCGGCCACAATGCATGAATATCGTTGAAAAGTCAGCGATATTCATGCATTATCCAGCAAATGCTCTTAGCCATGTTATCCACCTTCCATTGGATAACATGGCTAAAAACTGCTCTGTGCGTGACGTTTGTTAACGTTCGATTCGATGGAAATCAGGAAGTGTTGAACACCATTTTGTCACTGCGAGTAAATATTTTGTTATAAATGAATCCTTATTGATAAACATTGTCTGCGCCATCTTGCGTTTTTGTCCAATGCCACAATTTTGTCGTGCACGGCAGCCATTTTAGATGCCTTGACCAGGGCCACTCTCTGCACGCCGCCGATTCTCAGCATGGCTCCCCACCCTCGCACGCATCTCCCCCTCGCAATGGTCACCCCCGCTCTCTCTCTCATGCATGGGACATATACTTCCCCCATCTGCGCTGCTCTTCTCTGAGAATCACACCCTGTGCCCGCTCGACACCTCCCTTTCACCCTATTCACTACCGCACCCTCTGACACTCCTCTTCCTCTGTGTCCGATTGTCCAGGCCGGACCTAGGCTATCACCTAGCCCCGCTGAATATCGTTGAAAAGTCAGCGATATTCATGCATTATCCAGCAAATGCTCTTAGCCATGTTATCCACCTTCCATTGGATAACATGGCTAAAAACTGCTCTGTGCGTGACGTTTGTTATCGTTCGATTCGATGGAAATCAGGAAGTGTTGAACACCATTTTGTCACTGCGAGTAAATATTTTGTTATAAATGAATCCTTATTGATAAACATTGTCTGCGCCATCTTGCGTTTTTGTCCAATGCCACAATTTTGTCGTGCACGGCAGCCATTTTAGATGCCTTGACCAGGGCCACTCTCTGCACGCCGCCGATTCTCAGCATGGCTCCCCACCCTCGCACGCATCTCCCTCACGCAATGGTCACCCCCGCTCTCTCTCTCATGCATGGGACATATACTTCCCCCATCTGCGCTGCTCTTCTCTGAGAATCACACCCTGTGCGCGCTCGACACCTCCCTTTCACCCTATTCACTACCGCACCCTCTGACACTCCTCTTCCTCTGTGTCCGATTGTCCAGGCCGGACCTAGGCTATCACCTAGCCCTGCGGATGTAGTTTATGGCCCCAGCTGTAGAGTATCCAGACATGCCAACCCTCCCGATTCAGGCGTGAGACTACTTATTTCAGTGGTAGTCTTTCGCTTCCCGTTTCCTGCAAGGAAAAACCCGGGGGCATATTACCAAAAACTAGCGGTAATTTTTGTCTCTAACTTGTTTAGAGAAAAAAAATTATCGCCGCACATCGGCGAATTTTATCGCACATAAACTTTGCTATTAGCAAGGTTTATCGCAAATGCGATAAAAAACGGCCGCAATGCATGAATATCGTTGAAAAGTCAGCGATATTCATGCATTATCCAGCAAATGCTCTTAGCCATGTTATCCACTTCCCATTGAACAAGCGCATGGTCTTTTAAAGATTTGTGAAGTACTCGGGCGGCGGTGTGTGTGTGCCCTCTTTCAGGAGCGGGCGGGGGGGCACTGCCAGCAATTTGCAGGCCAGGCAGTGTTCAACACGTGCATCACCCTTTCTCTGCCTGCTATTGCGCTCCATGCTTCGGAAAGGTAAGAAAAAGAACGTGCATTTGAGTTTGAAATGTCCGATCTTGTAGCAGTACACTTGCAAAGCCCACACATGACAATAACCCGATTCAAGGCCCCATTCACCCGATTTTAAAAAAATATATAGTACTCCAAGACAGTTACATTTTAAAATTTTATTAACATTTAAATATAACGAACGCAACAAAAACTGTAAATATATTTAACCATTTTTTGAAATTAACCAGAACTATAACGATAACAACAACAACAATAATATAACTTTTATGCCTAAATTACGCAAACATTTAGCTAATCTGCTAAAGGGGGGAGTCGCCATTTCTTTACAATAATCAATAATGAAAAATCCATATCAATAGGGTTGCCCGTTTTCTCGATGCAGCACTATAGTGCAATATACACAGCACCTGGGGTGTCAAGAGTGAACAGGTCTTTCTTTGTTCCTTAAGATGTTATCTCCGAGAATGCTGATGCATTGGTGTCTGTACACTTCTTTGTCAATTCTGTCAAGATGATAACTGCTTTATAAACAGACGATATCTTTGTTTAGTCATTATTGTTAAGTGTGTCTGAAACTACAGTGCCCTTCTGTCTTTTTTTCTTCAGGCTCTACAGAGTTTTGTGTGTTGTTCTTTTGAGCGACAATTATTCCAGAGGTTTCAGGTTCACTTGTTTTGTCCTGCAGTGAGTTAACAGCTTTAGAGAGTTCATGTTTATTTGCTATGTCCTGCTGTTCGTCAACTGCTTCAGAGACGTCAGCCTCATTTTTTATGTTTCAGTAGATCCTGGACCTGCCCGGCCGCGCCCAAAATGGCGCCGGTGTAAATGGGACTCGTAACTGCTTGTTCTGTACTGGTTGCCCAACCTTGATATCACGAGATACATATGCAGTTTTGAAGCACATGGCGGAGGCTTGTCTGCTGTAGTGGGGCGCCCCTTTATCGTTTCAGTCGCCATTCCGCCCGCTTTTGCTACACTGTGCCTTTTCCGCCATTCAGCTGTTTAGCGCCCGCTCTTACGGCTACAGCGTCTCGCTTACCATGTAGTTGAGTTGTTCCCACTGTTGCGGTGCAGCGATAGGCGGCTGCCACAGGACTCTTAAAATGGCGGCCGGCTCTTCGGATTTGGGCCTGGTCCAGTAAAATGGCCCTGGGACACCTTGGAACTCGGACGCTTGTCTGCCAGGGCTTGGGTTCCATTCTCGAAAGCGTCCCCTCAGCCTTGAAGATTGTACAAAAGTCTTGGGGGCCCTCGACTCCCGCAGGCTTCCGGTGGGGAGCGGCTGCCATGATTGCTTGCGGAATGGCCACGACGGAGCTACGAGATGGTGGTGCTCTCATGGTGACGCCAGCTTCAGTCTGAAACATCCAGAAACAAGGTGGGGCTTTCATAGTTTGGGGAAAAATTTTTTTTAATCCAATGAAAAGTGTTATTTTTAGGTCACATGACCTAGTCTTACATAATTAGGAAAAGAAAAGTAAAATGAACCAATGAAAAGTTTTATTAACAAGTCACATGACCTGTTATGCTTACGTTACGCGCTGCGCGGCGCGCTCTGGATCGTTTCCGGGAAGCTGCGCCTTGCGCACCGGAGCACTTCCGGGTGCGCTAACGCGTCGCGTCATATGACGCATTACGCGACAATGCAGGTGCAGAATATAGTCAAAATGTCTCCACCAACCAGCGGTCGGAATACAACCGCTTTCAGCAGTCCAAAAAGTTCGGTAAAATCTTAAGAGCGGGAGCAACTCAACTACATGGTGAGCGAGACGTTGTAGTCGCAAGAGCGAGCGGTAAACAGCTGAATGGCGGAAGAGGCACAGAGTACCAAAAGAGGGCGGAATGGCAACTAAAACGGTAAAGGGGCGCCCTACGACAGCGTGTCTTCAGGTGAAACGGATTGTGGGACAAGGTCCAGAATGAAAGATTCTTCAAAAGGGAAAAAATTCCGCTGGACCCCGGGAGCCGGCCGCCTATGCCGGGGGCGATCTCAGGCCTCACCAGGGCAACACGACTTGGGGAGGGGGCAGGAGCCAAGCGCCCCCTCTCAGTCCGCGCCATCTCACCGCCCCTCGGGGGCCTCCGTCAAGCGGTTTAGGGAGGCACCGTATCACATTGTTTTCCAATGCAGTCAGGTCCACAAATGGACCCCACTTACTTTGAATAGTGAAGCTGCAGCAGGTGCAAATAAGGTTTAAACAGTGTTACAAAAGCTGCTTAGAACTCTGAAGTATGGCACTCAACAACCAGGACTTATGCCATTTATGTAAGGCAGTGACATGGAAGCAACTCAGGGACAAAAAGCATGAACGAACATTCACGTATGAAAATCTTATTTGGAGAAGGGGTAGAATCCAAACGCCCCCTGCCAGTTCGCGCCACTATACCGTATGTGGAAAATCTGAAGCCATCATTCTACAAACTCTCAACGCTTGTTATCAGTGCATGAGTTTCATGCTCGATCGATTGAGCTAGCCGGATCGGGCAATAAAAAGTATAAAATAGTTATGTAAATAGTTATTTAATAAAATGTTTTACTCTGTTTCTTTGGTGGTGTGTTGTGTATATTTATAATATTTGCATAGGGTTTGCCGTTATTTTGGGCGGTGTGGGTGGCGGAGTCGAGCTGTTTTGCAGCCCTCATGGTGTGGAGCTCAGTTCATTTCACTATTTTCGTATTTCTCATGAAGGGTTATTCCTAATGTTTGTATTTTACCGAGGTCAAAAAGAGATCGAATTAGTGGTCTACTGATTTTGCTCGATTACTTTTATTTTTTTACACGATTTTTCACTATCTGCAAAGACTAAACAGAGTATTGCGACTTTGTGCTTGTTTGTAAATAGAGAATGATCCAAAGAGAACCAATTGTAAAATAGTAAATGCTTGGATAATAATCAATCAAATGGAGAGACAAGCAGGTACGACGGATTACAACAGGGGTAAAGGTCTGAGTTAACTACCGTTCACTATCTGCAAAGAGAGAGTACTACTAAGAGAAAAGAGGGGAGTGGGGGGGGCAGCGTTCAAAGCAGATCAGCGTGCATAAACACGAAAACGTTTTTACCTATCACGTACTTGACATTTGACAGCTTTTGATACTTGCTATTAAAAAACCATTGAAATTCACAGAAAAAACCATAGGTTATACTCCATATATAGTTAGGAATTTGCATTTACAAAACCTTGAAAATTCAATGAAAAAACCATTGGTTTTAGGCCATATATAGTTAGGGATTTGCATTTACAAAACCTTATTTTACTCGCATAAAACCATTGAAATTCCATATATAGTTATAAGCGCTAACTATATATCGCGCACCCGCAATCCACTGCTGATGATGTCACATATTACATCATTCATGACATGGTTAGTGACATCACTGATGACATCACTGATGACATCTCAAATGACATCACTGATGACATCACTGATAACATCTCATTTGACATGACTGATCACATCACTGATGATATCATTCATGTGATAATACCATGAACCTCTTCAGACTCTAATATAACCTTAGATACAATCAGTGTAAACAGACAGTCACTCATCCATGGAGTTACTCACACACCTAGTCAGTTATGCCAAAAATCAATCACACCTCCATTTTCTGATCTATACAGTTATACACATTTTACTTATTCAAACATATACTAACACATATTTACTTTACTCTCTTATACAATCTCTGATACATGTTCACAATGATCCATACAGCCACTCACACATTCACTAGCTCTTATGCACAGTTATTTATAGATGTCAACTCTCACATGTACTGTGTTTTACATATGTACTTAATTTGACATGTAGCACTGAGATATCCATTCACTCACTAATACACTCATGCACAGTCAACCGCCCATACAGCTGTTTCAACATGCAGTTGTGAATCTATACATATAGTGAATCAACTACTCACACATCTATGTACAGAGTCACACACCTCCCAGCCACCCATACACACACACTCAGTTTCCCATACAAATACTTGGACAACCAATCAATAACCCATACAGTTACTCATATAGCTACTGAACAACATATGCAGCAGTTTGTAGAACAACAGATATAATGATGCACAAATTAAAACAGTTTAGTCACTAACCCATGCACTCAGTGAGACACATTTAATCACTCACTCAATCAGTCAGTCATGCACCTAGTAAATCCTTCATCCAGACACTTATACATCCACTCATTCTTCAATATGTAAGACATATTTTAACTTTACAGAAACATACAGTCACTGGATGTTGTAATCAGTGATGTCATCAGTGATGTCATTTGAGATGTCATCAGTGATGTCATCAGTGATGTCACTAACCATGTCATGAATGATGTAATATGTGACATCATCAGCAGTGGATTGCGGGTGCGCGATATATAGTTAGCGCTTATAACTATATATGGAATTTCAATGGTTTTATGCGAGTAAAATAAGGTTTTGTAAATGCAAATCCCTAACTATATATGGCCTAAAACCAATGGTTTTTTCATTGAATATATATATATATTACCTACTGGCGGTCGCCAGTAGGTATATATAGTTAGGATTTTTTCTTAATGGGATTTTTGAAAATTCTATGCGTTTGGACGGAATCGGCTGAAATTTTCAGGAAAATGGCACATTTTGTTTCTGAGCAGCCCCTGAAAATTTGGGGGGTTTCGTCAAGGGGGGGCCGAGAAAAAAGGGGGGTCCCAAAAACGCGTTTTTCCCATTCATTTTTCCATAGGGCCTTTGGCCTCACTTTTAGCTCGAACGGCTGAATGGATTTGCACAAAACTTGGCAAAATTGTAGGGAATGTTAGCCCGATGTGCCTTTGCTGGGTCTCAATATATGTGCTCCAGTGGATTTTGAGAAATTAACGTTTTAAAAAACAGATATATCTGTGACAGCGTCCCAGATAGCGCTCCAGAGCGCGAACTTTTCGCGTAACAGAGCTTTGCAAAGCAAAGCTGATTGGCTCTCCGGTGTCTGTCAACATTCTAAACAGTCCATAGCGGCCACCATCTTGTCTCTCGGTAGGATCGAGAGACAAGAGGAGGCCAAAACGAAGGGGCAAATGACCATAAGGGGGCATAGTAGATCCTCCCTGACCCCCTAGGTTTGATGTGGAGGCTTTAAAAGGGCCCCGCCGGGCAAAAAAAAATAATAATTTTTTTCGTGGGGTGCGCCCGGTACGCGTACCAGAAAGCGGTCTGGGGAGCGTATTATAAGGAAACAAGAATGATTGACTTTTAATTTATTGTATGTTTATTGATTGTTCGTTTTGTTGTTTTTTTTTGCTTTTTTTTATTTACGTAGCAACATGTAGGTACCGATGCAGAGTCTACAAATCAATAAACGCCGTCTCCTTTGTAAATATCTTGCCTGTTGTTATAGAAGTTATTGTGGTATATGGAATTCATACCATAATCTGTCAGGAAAGCCGAAACAACATGGAGGCAGGAGATGATAAAGAGATGTTAAATACACATTGGAGATTATATAGTGGAAGAAAGGAAGTAACTATGAGCAAAGTTAGTATGTAACACAAAAAAGTTGCGCAGTATATTTAAAGTCTGACTTCACGTTATAATCAATTTGCTACTAGTTTACAATATACATATAAAAATGATTAATGTGTCAAACAATTTTTGAATTAAGAAATAATAATTTATTATTCTGATTGTTTCTCAAAATTTAAAAGAAATTCTAAAAAATCATGATCATTTTTTTCTTCATTTTTCAGTAAAAAATCTACTGCATCCACACATTGCAGAAGGTCAGTGTTTATTGAATCGTCATAGAAATCATGGTCAATTTCCGTCTCGTTTTGTGTTCCTGCTTCAATTTGCAAGTTATTTTCTTGTTGTCCTTCCATTTTGTATTCTGAAAAATGAATTTTTAAAAAATATATCAGTACAGATAGGGCACTGTTGGGTTTCAGTACAGACAGGCAGTTTGGTTATTTAAACAGTGATTTTTTCGTTGGGCTGTGTATGGTATCAAATTGGAAGTAGAAATATGAAGAAAATTATAAAATAAACTCTTAGTCAATTCTGAATTATACTAGACAAGTCTAACTTCATCCATAACTCAGGGCCGGCCCTAGGCATGGGCAGCGTAGTCTGCCGCTCATGGTCTCGCACTCAGCCCACCAGCATGGGGCCACGCACTGGTGATGTGTCCTTTTGTTTCCCTGGAGATCTATCACAAAGAAAGGTGTCGCCTGCAATTAAGGTCCATTGGAGGGGCCCCCTCCTTGGGCCTCTCATGGATGGTGCCAGGAGGTATAGGGGAGGGAGAAGGAGACACTCCCTCAATTGCAAGTAGACCATTCACAAACACTGTGGGGGGCCCAATGTCCAGCATTTTGGCGCACCCACAGTTTTAACTTTTAGACCACAATCAATTCTCACACCTATGAAGGTGTGAGAAATGCGTGTGGAGTAAAAGTTCAAACTGTGGGGGCGTCAAAATGCTGGACAATGGGGCCCCCACAGTGTCTGTGAATGTTCTCCTTGCAAGGGGCCACTTATGTAAATTGGAGGGGGCCTCGCGCACGTTCCCTTTTAGCCCAGGGCCTCGCAAATCCTAGGATCGGCCCTGCCATAACTAAAACAGAGAAGTCTATTTTATTCTATAAGTATTACAGAGTGATAGAATATAACTGTCAGAAAATGTTTTTCTAATTAGCTTACAGTACAGAACATACTTCAGTTTTAAAAATAATATCTTACCTTTTAAATATAACTTGAAGTTATCAGTTGATTTTTAGTGGATATGCACTTCACGAAGTAGTAGTCAAAATGGCTTTGTTTCTCTCTCTTTGTTTATATATATTCAGGTACATAACCAATCAAATGTCATGATATAATAGTAGAAATTCAAAATAATATTTTAATTGGTTGTCATTTCCAACAATTCCGATATGTTTTGTGAAGTAATTTACCTCAGGGATTTTAGAGAGTTCTACATGCTAAATGGCTAAATGGTATTCCAACGAAATTTGTGAAAATGTTAGGGATTGGTATGTAGTATGAGTTAATGTTTAATTGGTGAAAGTGTCTCCAGTGGTTTTTCTGTAAATTACTTTCCCACCTTTTTTGAGCGAGTGCTTGTCAGTGCGTGTCTCGGTACGCGAACCTGCAGCGTTACGGGAGTCCTCCATTTTGTGTTTCAGTAGAATTGAGATACAAGATGGAGGGTAAATAATGTTCAGAATGGGTAGATTGGGGTACTTTAGACGTATCCTGACCCCCTAAGTTTTCTGAGCGTAGCTGAGGAGGCTCATATATGTCGAGAAAAAAAAATGAATTTTTCGCGTGGTTAGCTGCCGGTACGCGAACTGGGTAGCGAACCGGGAAACGAATATAAGTGAAAATAAGTGAAAAAAGGTACATTCGAAATTTCAAATGAGTAATTTAAGTTAAGGTAGCTCTGAAAAGAGCTTTTGTGTTCTGTGTAAGTTCTAGAAATGCATAGGAGCCCTGAAGATGTTTACTAGATGATTTCAGGATTTGCTTTTGCTTAGGACTAGAAAAATGATAATTCTATTTGTAATAGTGGTCATTACTTTCTACTACTATCTGAATATTAATTATGACTAAATGCTCTGTTCCCCTTGTATTCCTTCTCATACTTACATACATACTCATACTCATGTTTAGAATGGAAAATGCCCACGTAACAATGAATTAGGAAATTGATAAAATGTATGAAAAAATAAATGTGTAAATATTTTCTATGTGCCTACTGGATCATAGGAATGTCTTCAGCTAATGCTAAAACGGTTGTCTGTCGTAAATTGACAGCAATGGGTTAGCATTTAGCTGAAGCCATCTTGTATTTAGAAGTTATCTTATCCGCTTTGGGTAAGGCATTTTGTATTTCTGTTAGCCATTTTGTTTGCCATGTGCTCTGTCCTCCCTCAGTGTTAACTGCTCTTGTAGTCTGCCTAGAGACAAACTATGTTTAGCATCTTCCACTTCGCACATGCCCAGAAGGGCCTAGCTAGTAGATTGCACCTGCCTCTAAGTATAACTGTCAGGTTATTGTTGCTGCTATATGGAAAAGTAACTCTCCTCCCACTTTTTGGAGCAAGTAGATCTTGTATGCCCATCTTAGTCATTTTGCATGCTTGCATGAGCCAGGACTGCCCCTTGCATTTATGCTTACTATGTAACTCAAAAGCATATATAAAGCCCCAGTTTTCTGTACTCCTGAGACTGCCTCATTCAGTTGCTAAGGCTTCTGTGTGACGTAGTCTCAATCATTTGAGTTAAATAAGCATGATCTTTTATATTTCAGCTTCTGTGCCAATTTCTTCTTTGTTGGTTTAAAAGGACCAAGTATCAGTGAGACCCCTGAGAAGGAGTATTTGATTTCTTCAATGTGACCAGAGACAGGCTACAGGCACTAAATAGCTAAGGCAAGAAAATGCCAACTTTCAAAAACTGTCCTTTTCAGACTTGCAATCTAAAATCTGACCTCTCTATATGTTAGGATTTTAATTTTTGATTCCAGAGACACCAAACATGAGTTTGTAATCTCTTCCTATTTGAAATTTCCACTTACAAAGCGTAATAAGGAAACTCCAAGGTTATTCTATGGAAGAGATAGGCCTTGCAGTAGTGAAAAATGAATTTAAAGGTTTTCACTACCAAGACATTTAAAAATTTAAAGTACATGTCCTACTTTTTCAATATACATTGCACCCTGTCCTCTAGGCTGTCCAGGGCCTACCCTATGGGAGACATATGAATTAAAAGGGAAGGTTTGGGTCTGACAAAAGGTTTATTTAGCCAAGTCGAAATGGCAGTTTTGAAATGCACACACAGCCTTTGGAATGGCAGGCATGAGACATGTTTAAGGGGCTTCTTAAGTGGGGGCACAATCAGGGTTGCAGGCCCACTAGAAGCATTTCATTTACAAGCACTGTGTGCATGTAGTACCACTTTACTAGGGACTTAGAAGTAAATTAAATATGCCAATTGGGGACAAGCCAATATTACCATGTATAGAGGAAAGAGCAAAATAATTTTAGCACTGGTTAAGAGTGGTAAAGGGCACAGAATCCTAAGGCCAGCAAAACGGGATCTGCACAAAAATGGAATAGGAAGGCAAAATGGTGGGGGAAGACTACTCCAAGGCTCATATATCTAACACGTAGCAAAGGTGCGCAGGGCACAAATGCAAGCAAAGAAATTCCCACCCTCCCCTGGTTTATACTAAAAAAACACAGCCAGCAACTGGAGTGTGGTGGACCCTCACAAACATGGGCCCTAGTGCCAGGTAATCTAAAGCAAAATTGACAGCTATGCTCCTGTTCCTCCTCCCACAGAAGAGACTGCTAGAGAAGGTTTGACTGGTTGTCTTGGCGCAATATGTATATTATATTAAAACAAATTTCAGAACAGCTTACAGAATGCTATGACCTAAGAGGTTGTTTCCAAAAAGTGGTCGCAAATTCTGCACTGAATTATTTTCACCCTCTCTGATTTTGCGACTATGTGAAAATAAGTTGTGTAAAAAAAGTCTCCAGTTACAGGGAGTCGAAGAAAGCCCTGACTAATAAATAATAATTAACCAGATCGTGGAATGGTTACAAAGATGTAAATTTAAATGTTGTATACTTGTAAAGCGCACAGCTGCCCACACCGCAGGCGTCCCAGTGCTGTATACCGCTGGGGAACCCGTCCTGTCTTTCCCTGTGAGATGGTCCCTTCTGGGCACCCCCAAGGTGAGACCAGGCGTCCCCGGCGTTGAAGGGGCCGTTGTGAAGATTAAGCAAGCTATTGCCCAGAGTTGCAGAGTGGAACCCAAGGTTAGAGTAGGCGCGAGGCGAAAATTATCAGGCCCGCGGACTTTTTGACCCAAGACCCTGCCGCCTTGGGAATCGAACCCTGGTCCCAGGCCGATCTCAGCTTCTGGGTCTGCCGCCTCTAACCATTGAGCCACACTTCTCTAGCCGACCATAATCATTGTGTTTGTATTACCGGGAAAACTTCTCTTCTTTTTAAAGCAGCCTGTGGCTGTTAAAGGAAACAGTGTTGCTGTTCAAAACAAATCTTTTCCATTTGGCAATACATCAGGGGAAGAAGGCAGTGGTCCTCATCAACCCCTTACTACGCCTGACATAATTTACCATATTCTGTGATGTGTTGGTTAGTGACCAGTGGTTTGTGTTTTTGCGACTCACAGGTTTTACAAACGCAAATTGTTTAGCTGATGGCCCATTAGCCACCAATTTAGGCCAACTGAAAGTCTAAACTTGACACACATTGTGGGAATAATGCAGATGCAGGGACGTTTTAAAGCATAGGCAAAGTGGGCTCTAGCCTAGCGCCCCACCATTGCAGGGGACCCCATGACAGAGCCAGATCTGTTCTGCACAGAGTTTTGCCCTGGTGGCCTTAAATAATTCCTAAACAGATTGTTTTCAATGCTGTTTCCCTTTAATTTATTTTTAATGGGAGTGATGTTTAGAGTCTATTACAAATATTTTGCAGAGGAATGTTGTGTTTCTGTTTCATTCAAAATCCATAAAAAAATGTTTTCTGTTAGATCAACACAGTTCCTCACATATGAGAAATGGAACGGTGTCACAAAGATTATTTCAGTAAGTAATAGTAATATTAGTGCAAGAGCTGAAATTGGGTCATACATTCAAAGCTGTACAGAACATGGGCCTCCAAAATACATTCGGCCCTGGGCCCCTCAAAATCCTTAAAATGTCCCTGTGCAGATGTGGAACTCAAGGTGGCTTGCCTTGACAAGGCTTCTGCGGTTCTAATGCTTTTAAACAATGAAAATACCCTGAGCAAAACTAAGTGAAGAGGAAAAGAGAGACGAAATTAAGACCACTGGAAGCAATGCAAATGACAGACAAAAACCACACCGCTGTTCAAAGCATAAATAGAAATGGCTCAGTGGAGGGTTGAATATGAAAACACTAATTTGGATTACCTTGTGAAAGTAAGCTTTCGAACTCGACACGCTCTGGAATTTTCTTTTGGGCTACACCGAGAGCGAACTGACTTGACTGCAACCTATTTTTTATGTGAGAGAAGAACTTGCTCACAACTTTACGGGCATCGTCATCCATATTATTCAGATTCAAATAATCCGCTGCAAAAGAAAGAAGACAAAAAATAATTTAGAGTTACACTTGTCCTTTTGCAAACTACTGTCTGTTTGCAGTGTAGCCTAGCAGTTCTTAACCTTTATACTTTTGTGGACCCTCAGAGATACAGTACTGGAATTCTGGGTCCTCCCTCCCCATCTACACCCCCCACACACACACACTGACTGTGGACCCTCGGGTTAACCGAATTGTATGATTTGGACTTCAAAACACTACATATAAGTTTAAAAACAAGTATACACCACCTTCTCAAATATTGTATATGCTTCACAATCAAAAACAGAACGAGTTTTCTTTCTAATTTGTATAAATGTTATGACATTTTATGTATTTATTTTAATAATATTTCATTTTTTTAAAACAGCTGCGTGCCTCATGAAGCCTCGAGGACTGCCAGGGGTCCCCGGGACACTTGTTAGAAACCATTAGTGTAGCCAATATCAGGGCCGGACTGAGAATGAAAACCGGCCCTGGCAACAAAGTGTTTGGCAGCCCTTCCTGCCGTGGGGGGGGGGGGTTATGGGTGCTGCCGAGCTCTTTGCCAGGGCCGGTTTTCGGCCGAATTTGTTACAGGACAGATCTTACACTGCAAAAATGGTCCTGTAACAAAAACGCCCCAAATCGCCCCCCCAACCGTGCGGCGCTCCAGGGGATTGCCCGGTGCCCGCTACAGCCAGTCTGGCCCTGGACAATATATTTCACTGTGAGAACTGCATTTATCTTTTAATTGCGCTACATCTATAATGGTGCTGTACTGAAAACTTCTATTACATCAGATCGGAGCCATAAATACTGCACTGTTCAAATCGTTACACACCTTTCCATGAGGGTCTCCGTCGTTTAGAGCTCTCCTGAGCTCTGTGTTTTTTGTTAACATGGGCCGAAAGCAAACTAGGAGTTAAAAAACAGTTACAGTTGTTTGTCGGCACTTCACACTTTCGGGCCCGGATGTCACTGTACCTGCTGCTCTATCGATGGATAAACGCTATTTTGTGGTGTAAAAGGATACTAAACTCAACACTTCCATTTGCGATGTGTTCTGAGCTGTGACCTCAGCATGGAGAACCTACGACATTCTAAGCTTTGGAGGGTTCATAGGAGTGGAAGAAGTACGAAGGGGAGAAAGAGAAAGGGGAGGAGAGAGTGGAGAGTAGAGAATGGAGAGTACGAGGCATGATTGCCTAAAGCAAACCGACCAGGTCACCCAGCAACAAACTCTAAGTTTTGTGTAAGTAACTTGAATATGCAGGCTTGTTATAATAACAGAGGACTTTGCTCAGACCAACTGTGTAAATATAACACTAATGATAAGCATGCCATCTGCAGAGTGTTCAGCACTCCCAAATGATAAGCTCCATACTAGTCTTCCTCTTTGACACTCTGCTTGAGTCACACTAGAGCAACTATCGATTTTTAACCCGTTCCCAGCGTCGAACGTTCAGCGCCCAGTGCTGAACGTTCGGAGAACGAATGCTGACCCGACCGCCAACGGTCGTGCGCAGCACTGGGGAGGTAGCGCTCGTGACGACCGTTGGCCGTCGGCAGCAATTAAAGGGTTAATATTCTCACAAGGTTACTCTCATGCCTGATGCCAGATTTCAATTAATAGACTCCATGATAAAATTAATTTCTACAGTAGGTATCTTAGCAGAAAACAGTTAACTTTGACTGCCATAGTTCTAAAATAAAATGTAGGGTTCATTCCTCGCTTTCCTCAATATTTCCAAGTCAAACCAAATTATGTTTTTTCTGCTATGGTATGGTATTTAAAAAGATAACGATACTTGGAGTATATTAATGCCACAGCTTATCATTCAGAAAATTAAGGCATATTACACATTCAAGAAAGTAATGTGGTATACATAAATAAAAAATAAAAAAGTAGCATACAGGTCAAATATATTATGTCACCCACGTGCGTTGGCGTCTTAAAGGAGGACTAGCAATCTATGTGTCTTTAGCCTTAAACATTAATATCGAAGAGCTAACTTCGCCAGATCCTGTATCCAATTAGTCAAGTGTACAACTGATAGCCCCCTTAAATCAAACACACTGCTGCTAATAAACACAAATGTGCATCCAAATGCAAGGAAAAAACAGATTCGTATTTCAACACTTATTACAACAATTACAAATGTAAGAATATCCTTTTCTTGTTCGGAGATTCTTTTAACAGGAGATTTCAACTGCAATTTAATATATACTCTGGATGAGGATGAGATCCTAACAGCAGATAATACTTACTGGTGTATTACCCATCAGTATCTTTCAACAACAGCTAGACCAGACCGGATAGGCCAGTCCCTAATCACTGCATTGGAATATCTAGGGGTGCGGTATTAAGTGGCAGAACATCAGACGATACCCCTCCAAATTTTACAATCCATGGTCCTCATGCACGGTCAATTTTAGATTACACAATAGTCAAGCTACCACTAATGCCACTACTTCTACAATACTCAATCGAATACACTACCAAAAGTGATCATTCGTATCAATGCATTCAAATCAAATTAACATTGCCAAAACATAAAGAAGTCATTGTACTTGCTGGTAGCATAAATACAATCAATTTAAGGAGACTTAAATTGACAAATGACTCCCTAGAAGAGCTGCAACACATAGTACAGGAACAAATATTGAAGATCCTCACAAAGCAACAGCATAATATTGATGCTCGGATACAATTCATCTCAAATTTGATACCTCTGATGTCAACTGTACAAAGCCAAAACAAAAAAAAGGTAAAATTATCTCCCATCCTCATAAGTCCATGAAACACGAACTAAAGAAAGGTCAGGAAGTTAAAACCTTTTGCTCGTGATGACTTGGCATGGGATAAAGCAGCGGTTAATTTGTAAAATAAAAATGTTCTGGGACTCTCCTAAGGAGGCAGCGCCAACAGGAGAAATGTGCTGGTGTAATCTGTTTTCTGACTAGAGGCCCAGCACTTATTATTCTGGAGCGGACTTGGTCTAATGGCTAGAGCTGCTGATTTCAGAGCTGGGGAACCAGGTTTGAGTCTCAGCGTGGCTCAACATTTTGTGATTCTGGGTAAAATCATGTGTCTTCCAAATGAATGTGTCCTTAATTGATGCTATAAGTTCCCGTGCTGAGGATTCAGTGGTGGTGCTGAGCACCGGAGAGCACCAGCTCAAATTAAGCACTGGAAAGTCAGGCTATTACGGAGAGAATAAAAAAAATGTGCTGAGAAAAAAGTGAAGGAAGATATATTCTGGACAAAACTACTGTATAGTGAGAAACAAGTTAATTCAAGTACATTTTGGGATACAATAAACAAGCTGAATTGACCATATTATGTGCTGTCATCTAATGTCCAGGGACACGATTCGGTCAACTTTCTGACTGAGAGGTTTATCGGGGGAAACCCTTATCCATCTGCCATATGGCCAACCTGATAGCTAACAAGCATGGGATAGGATTTGACACAATCATCAATTCAACTAATGGGCAACAAAGTTGTGGGCTGACTTCCATCGCATGACATAAATTATCAAAATAATTATCCAAGATATAACTAATATAATAAGGAAGGGCAGAAAGGAAGGAGCGCCAGAACCTAACGGCATCCCACAAGTGATCTTTACAAACGACCAAGAAAATTTGGAGTAACCGACTATATGCTCTGTAAAAGAAATATATCTACTAGATAAAATACCTTGAAGTTGGCAAGTCGCAATCATCTCCCCAATCTATAAAGGAGGCGAGAGAACGAGCCCAGCAGGCTCATAGAGCTCCAAGATGTGGAAACAAAGTACTATGCCTCGCTGATCCTCAAAGATCTGGTTGTCTGGTCTGAATCTAAGAATTTTATCCCAGCTAACCAAACAGGATTCAGAAAAGGGATTAGAACTATCACAAACATCTGTCGTCAGTCATTGGAAAAACTAAAACACAACAAGCAAAAATGATCCTGTTACTTTATCAAGCTTAAAGCATCATTTCACAGAGTGGATCGTAGTAGCCTTTGGAGAAAACAAAGAACCTGGGATATCCCCACCACAATTCTGAAAGGAATATTGTTACTTTATTCAAATACAAGGATTAGAGTTAAACCGAGAGATCACTCAAGACTTTCAAGAGAACTGATCACAAATAAAGTCCTTAAACAGGGATGCGTCCTGGCACCACATCCCTTTAATTTGTATTTGTCTGACCTGACAGATTAACTCCCATCCGCCACCCTTAGGAAATGGACCACTATCCCATTTCTTATATGCGGGTGACATAGTACTTATGAGTCAAACAAAAGTATGACTTCAGATGTTATTGAATGAAATGCATATGTATATCACGGCAAATAACTAGAAATGAATCCATCAAAAACAAAGACCATGCAGATTTGCAATCGTCCTCCCTCCCTCCCAGAATATCTAGCTAAATGGGAAGGCGTTGGAAGAAGTGACCAGCTACAAGTACTCGGGAGAAAACACACAGCAGATTCACACATCAGTGCCAAACAATTACATGTAACAAAAATCAAGGGCATTATTATTTGCATTTACCACACTGGCAAAAAGTACTAAAGGACCCATCACCTAAACAATTGATTGCAGTAATAGCGGCAAAATTGCTCTTTACAAAATCTTATGCGAGTGTCTGCCAGTACGGAAAATATCCTTTTTTTTAAGTTTGAGTTTATTGGAGAAATAAGGAGTCAAAAAGGGGAGAGGAAAAGTGAAGAAACAGCAAAAGTATAAACAAATAGGTTATACAGTAATAACGAAAAAATGTGTTGTCATAAAATACAAAAGGGTAAATATAATGCATTCAAAGGTATATCAGAAGAGACTAAGCAAGCATAATGAATCACAAAGCAGGATAAAAAAGTTAATAAAATAGATACAAAATACATTTTGGGAAAAAAGGCAAAGGGAAATCAAGGGGGTTTTCGTACCTCAACAGATGCAGGATCCAGGATTGTGACTGAGTGGGCAGAGGAAGAAAGGTAAGTTACCAATGGAAGCCATAGCAAATCTCTTTTAGCTGCCAGGGAAATGGGGGAGACATTGTTGGTGTCTAAACGGTGATCAAAACATACTGCATTCCACCATAAACTGTATGAGACATTAGTAGCCTGTTTCCAATTAGAGGTGATAATATGAAAAGCAACAGCTATCAAAAGGTCAATGAGCAAATAATGGTGATGGGATTGGGGGAGATCCGGGTAGAGGGAACCTAGAAAAATATGAGAAGGAGAGAAGGGGATCTGAAAATGGAAACTCTTTTGAATTTGAAGCCAGACTGAATTCCAAAATTGAAGCATAGGAGGGCAATCAAATAACATGTGTTTTAAGTCCACAGACGGACAAGGGCAGGACCAGCAGGTGGAGGAAGCGTCAGATGAGAAAGTTGATAAAGCACGAGGGGTAAATAAAGTTCTATTATAAATAAAATAAAGAGTTTGGGTGGTGTTAGCAGCTCTAGAGGTTTTATGAATTTTATGAGGGGAATTGGCCAATCCTGATATAAGTCTGTTTCCCATGCGAGTTCAGTTTTAGCCTTGGATCTTTCAGCAAGAAAACGAAGAGAATTGTAAAGAAAAGAGGCAGAAAGAGAGGAATCAAACATTAAATAAATAGGCTTATAATTTGGAGGAATGTCATTGGAAAGTGGTAACATCTGAAGATACTGAGTAAGAATCGGAAGTTGCAAATTATACTAAGAACGAGAGCAAGAGGGTAGAGAGAATTGGGATTGAAGGTCCGAAAAAGAGAGAGGAACGTTATGAGAGAGGAGCTGAGAGATCCAACATAGGCCACGAGATTGCCATGTCTTCCAGAAAAGAGTATGATTACGAATTTTAAGTCCTTTGTTATACCAAATGGGTTGTTCGTGCGTCGAGTGAAGGGAGGGATAGGAAGAGGCCAAGAAAGGAAGGAGAAGTTTATGAGAGTGAGAAATTATAGGATTAAGGAGGCGGTCGAGTTGAACGTAAAAGACAAAAGTTCGCGAAAATTAAAAGGGGAGATAAAAGTAGACTCTATGTTTAATCAAATAGGAGGGTGAAAAGGGATATCAGAAGAGAGCCAGCGAGATGATTGTTTCAAAGAGAAGGCGCAATGATAGTTCTTAAAGTCAAGAAAGCGAACAGCAGCATGAGATTTATCCTTCCGTAAGGAGGCAAGGGCGATACGTGAACGTTTACGATTCCACAGAAATTTTAACAATATAGAGTCTATCTTTTTAAAGTAAAAATCCGGAATACGAATTGGAATCATAGAAATAGTATAAAGAAGAAGAGGTGAAATCATCATCTTAATGGAACTAAGACGACCCCACCAAGACAAAAAGAGTGGATGCCAATGGGTGATGACCGCATTCAATTTCTTGGAGATATAATCGAAATTTATTTTAGGAGTGTCAGACAAAGTAGATGCAAACCAAACTCCTAAACATTTTATCTTGTTAGGTTGCCAATTGAAACCTGATTGGGTGAAAAGATGTTTTTGGCATAGAGAGTTTAAAGGGAGAATTTCACACTTGTCCGCATTAAGGCGATAACCAGACACCGCGGAAAAGGAGGAAACTTGTTGAAGAAAAGAAGGAAGAGAAGAAAGAGGGTTGGAGCAGTAAAAAAGGATATCATCAGCATATACCGAAAGTTTAACCTGCTGAGAGCCAAACTGAAAGCCAGAAATGGTAGCATCTTGACGGATTTTAGTAAGAAAGGGTTCCAGAGCTAAAGCAAATAATAAAGGGGATAATGGGCAACCTTACCAAACCCCTCTCTGGAGAGTAAAATATTCTGAGGACTTACCATTGACAAAAATGGATGCCTGAGGGCCAGAGTAAAGTAATGAAATAAAGGAGATAAATTTAGGAGGCAAGCCTGCCCACGCGAGAGCCTGAAACATGAAATCCCAGCTAACCCTATCAAAGGCTTTTTCAGCGTCTAGGGAGATAGCGGCTATAGGAAGATCTAAAGAGGTTGCCTTGCTAAGAACGTCAAAAAATACTCAAGAGTTATCAGAGGAGAGACAACCTTTTACAAATCCCGATTGTTCAGGGTCAATTAAGTCAGGTAAAAGACTATCCATCCTTAAAGTCAAAATTTTGGCCAGAATCTTGTAGTCTGTGTTAACTAAAGAGATGGGGCGATAATTTTTACACAAGGAGTGGTCTTTATCATCCTTGGGAATCAAACAGATTAAAGCCTGTTGAAAAGAGCCACTTGAACGACCGGCATCAAGAAAGAATTGAAATAAGAGCATGAGTTTGGGCAGGAGAAGAGAGGCGAAGTGACTAAAAAATTCAATAGTAAATCCGTCTGGACCAGGAGCTTTACCAGGAAGTAATTTGGAAACGGCAAGGGAAATTTCTGTAGAAGAGATATCTAAATCTAACGGACCAAAGTCTACATGAGATGAAGGAGGGGAGGGAAGAGAACAGAAATAAGAAGAAAAAGTAGGAATGTGTTCCGGAGTGTAAGGAAATTGGTAAAAAATAACAAATTTCGTAAGAATATCTTTATCTTTAAACCGAGATTCGCCAGAAGAAGACTTGATCGACTCAATCTCAGTTCGCTCCTTTCTGATCTTCAGATAGTTCGCAAGGAGGTTCCCCATTTTGTTCCGTCCACCGTAGCATCTAGAGTTACACTTCAATTGAAGGTTGGAGGCAGCATCAGTAGTAAAATTATTGAAAGACATTTTGGCCTCAATGAGTTCTTTAAGTGAAGATTCAGAATTAGATGAGTGATAAGCAAGTTCAAGTCTTTTAATATCTGCAAGTATCTGAGTAGATTTGGCTTCCCTGAGTTCCTTCCCTCGTGACACAAAATTCATAATAAAACCCCTACAAGCTGCTTTGAAAGAATCCCAAACCATATCAAAGGGGGAGTCAGGAGTGTGATTAATCAGAAAAAATTCAGTGGCAAAGGCAGTGAACTCAGAACAGAAAATGGGATCAAGAAGCAGAGTATTATTTAACCTCTATCTGCCAGAGTGAGGGGAAAAAGGAAGGAGGTCTATATCAACAAGAACAGGGGAATGTTCAGAAATTAAAATGGAGCCTATGTCAGAACGAATGGCATGTTGAGTGAGTGATTTACTAAGGAAAATATAATCAATGCGGGATTGAGAGTGATGGTAGGGAGAGTAAAAACTGTATTCTCTGAGGTCAGGGTTACATAATCTCCCGATATCCACTAAAGCGTTGTTCTGAATGGTTTTAGTAAATTGGCAGTGCATCTTAGAGGACACAAATTTAACTTTCGAGTGACGGTCAAGGAAGGGGTCATTAACTTGGTTACAATCACCCCAAAAATAATGTAATCATCAGATAGTGAAGCTAACTTATCTGAAATGGAGGGCCAGAAGGACTTATCAATTCCAGTGGGAGCATAAACATTGAAAATCACAAGAGGAATATTATCTATAAGCAATTTGACAATTACCCAGCGGCCATTAGTATCACATTTATGAGAAATTGAAGAAACGTTCAACTTTTTGTGAAACAAAACCAAAACTCAATTTTTCTTCTCAACAGTAGGAGAACAGAAAACATGACCCACCCAGCAACGCTTAAGCTTTAATGCCTCTGTTTCGGAGAGATGGGATTCCTGAAGCAAGGCAACATCAGTCTTAAGTCTGCTAGATGAGACAGTACCTTTTTTGTGTTTTAATTGGATTATTTAATCCTTTAACATTCCAAGTAGTAACACGTAAAATAAAACCAAGAAAAAGTAACTATCAACAATAATGCTTGCTAAGTAGTAGAGAAAAAGGAATAAAGAACATTGCAGAGAGTATACTGAAGGAGAGAGAAGAGAAGAGAAAAGGAGTGTAGTGAGAACAGAAAGGGAAGAGACAGAAGAAGGAAATAGGAAAGGAGAGAGAAAAAGAGATGGAGGGATCTAAGTGGAGAAAGAGATAGGATAAAGACAGAAACAAATAAGAACAAGAAGACAGTACATGTCCGAAACGAACGACTGAGGAACATACTTACAAAAACAAAAACGCAAAACGAAGACGAGGGTGATGGCATCGAAAGATGACGGCGACAACATCAAGAGCAGGCTTCATACCTCTATCTCCATAGTTCCAAAAGGCAGCATACAGAAAGAGAGAAGGAAACATCTGTAAAAAAAGAAAGATAAAAGAATGGGTATGAGGGTCAGAAAGGAACAGGAAATCAAGAGGAACCTAAACAAAGGATAAATGTAGAAGGATAGAACGACAACAATAACTGGGACCACAAGCAAAGAACAACAACAGCATAATTAAAAGACTATCAGGCCCATTCAGAAAGTTCTGGAAACATCCATAGCATCAGTTCCATGTTGTCGAAGAAATGCTTGTAGGGCGGCAGGATCTTCATAAGTGGTGGTTTTATCCTTGTAGGTAACCTTGAAGAGACATGGATGGAGAAGACCGTATCTAGCATCGAGGGCTCTGAGTTGCGGGTGCATGTCCAGGAACTTCTTCCGTCGATCTGCAGTAGCCTTGGAAACATCTTGTGACAGGAAAAGACGATGACCTTCCCACATAATTTGTTTCTTGAGATTAGCGGCTGAAAGAACCTGCATGAGATCAGTGTATTGTAGAAACAGCATTACGACTCCTCTAGGTTTAGTAGTGACTTTAGGACCAAGGTGATGGGCTCTCTGGATATTGATGGAAGCTAAGGCCGGAGCATCTAGGATTTTTGAAAGAAATGTTTGGAAGAAGGTGGTAGGGTTAGACCCTTCTGTAAGTTCAGGAAGACCGTACAAGAGAAGGTTATTCCTACGGTTCCTGTTTTCTAAATCTTCTGTCTGCTTTTTGAGTAGTATTATCTCAGCCTCCATTGAAGGTATATGAGAGCAAGAGGATTGAAGAGATTCAGTTGATTGTTCCAGGATTAGAACATGTGAGTCTAAAGACGACCATTTGTCGCATGGCTTGCAAAGTTTTAGTGGTAGCTTCCATAAAGGGCTTGAGAGCACATAATTCCTCCAAAATAAGATCCGTGGAGGAAGAAGATGTGGCGTTTCCAGGAGATGGAGGGTCGTTTTTAAGGCATTTAGTAGAAACTAAAGTTGACGGGGGTTTACCACCATTGTGAGATTTAGGAACAGCACCATGCATTGTGTCAGACTGGGACATTGTAGCTTCTTCCATATCCTGAAGAGGAGAATCAGAATCCGAGCATGTGGGTGCTTTAGTGGCTGTAGAGAGCTTCAAATTCCGGGGTTTCCCCATAAAAGAGCTCAAAGAAGCAGTTGAGAATGGAGCAATCGTCCAACAATGGATAAGCGAAGGATGTAACGATGAAGAAGCAGGAGAAGACCTGAAAAATGTGTTTGATGAGATACAGCAACAAAATTGCGACATTGAAGAAGTCATTGGGGAAGTGGAGTCACCTCATGACCAAAGAAAACACTAACACATTCCAGAAGCGATGCCCAATCGTGTGAAGGGGGCAGAAAAGGTGTGGAGATAAGTGCGTGAAGAGTGCACAAAAAGACGGTTGCTGGAGCTGCAAGACCCGGGCCACAATGAGGAAACAACCAACCAACGCGTGAAAGAAAAAATAAATGTGGGCGTAGGTTTCATTTCAAGCTAGAAATCATGCCCATGTAGCCAGGAGTATAAAACAGGTATTGTAGAGGCGCCGGTAGTTTGATGCGAGGAGCGCTCGAAGCATACAAAATGGCGGCCGGGGCAGCAGGGTCCGGGTTGCGCTAATGAAAGCAACTGGAATATGCCCAAAAGGGGAGCCAAACAAGGTGCTGGGCTCACCTCACATTAGGAATCATGTCCTTGAGTCCAGTAGGGCAAGCAGGCAACCATAGAAGGCACTGGCAATCCAATGAATGGAAGCTCGCTGATCGCGCAAAATGGCGGCTGGGGCTGAGGGGCCCGAGTCGTGACAAGCAACTGCTGAGGAGCTGCATGAAAAGAGGAAACAATGAGGGCGCTGGGCTCACCTCATGTTCCGATCCATGAAAAGGTCTGTGAGAAGGTTGGGTTTTCAGTGAGGCTGCCAAAATTTGCCTTTGTGTGGAGGTCTACGCCGGAGCTCAGGAGTCACGCCGCCATCTTGGCCGACGCACAAGCCACGCCCCCCAGTATGAAAAATATTCTGCATTTATAAATAAGCTACTGGTCACAACGTATAAATCTGTTATCCACCAACCTAAGTCTGCCTCACCAGGGCAGGTATGCATAGAATTTTGGCTGATAATGAAACTGCAGGTAGCTTGTACTCCACAATAAAGTGTTGGTTTGAAATAAAACAAAATTTGGTGCACAGCCTAATCACTGAAGCTCTGTGGGAAGAGGTAAAAAAATAAAAACTCAACTTATAATCAGTATCTGTTCAATGCTCTAGAATTTACCAAATCTGCGGAGCTCCGGAATAAGAATATCTACTTTGATATTTTAAAGCGCACTTTAAATAAAGTTGCAAAACTTCATTCGTCACCACTTGATAAGGATGTTTTTAGTTCCTGATCACATATTTGGACGGTGATTAAAAATTACAAAACGCATCAACCGGCTATTCACCTGGGTCTAACCTTTTCGACAAGAATAAAAATCTGATGACAAATTAATCGGCTTTGGTCAATTTCCATCACTGGCCGACAAACTATCCTGGAATTATAGTGGGCCTACAACATGCAGACTCTGTGGTGGTACCAAAGAGGACTTTATTCACTTGATCTGTATCTGCCCATACTTACAGAAAGCATGTGTCATTTTGATGAAAAGACAATTTCTAGCAAAAGGGATGAGGACCTGGAGAAAAGCAATCCTTCAGGCTTTGTACCTGTCAGACACTCTGCTGCATTGCAAACTGATAAAATTCTTAAAACTGCGTGATTATATGGTAAAAAAAAAACATCAGGAAACACTTTAGAGAAAGGGGTAGACACATGCCGGATGGAAGAATGTCAAGAAGAGCATTGATTGTTATGACTATAAGGACAGCAAATGTTTAACTATAGTAGAGGGATGTATGAGGACATTTGTCAAAAACAAAGTCCTGCCCCTAAGTACTTGTTAATAGGTTAAACCCGACCAACTATGTACTTAGCCTATTTGCACATTTTGATCTTGAAGATAAATAGAGGCATTATATACCCCTTTTGTGGAGATTTTAGTATGGTGTTTTATATTCAGAGGTTTGACTACATTTTTAATTGGAATATGCTAATTATGCATACATTGTTCTGGTTATAATGAATTAAACAATGAAAAAAAATTATGTCACCCAAATGTGAGATAAAAAAAATTGAAAAAGTTGTGACAATCCTTAGGACACTGCAAACAAAGTTGCAGTGATCATATGTCAAAACCAACTCACCAACTTGTATAATGGTCAGAAGTGAACTATTGAAAGTACAGCTGTTTGCATTTTTCAGCAGATACAATGCTACCCATGAGCTTTTACTACATAGGACTTTAAAAGCTGTTCACTCGGTGGTGGATCCTCTGCTAAAGTGGAGGAGCATAGCCCCACTGGCGGAAGGAGTAAAGACAGGAAAAATAAAATGATAATAACAGAATGTTATCATTTTATTTTGTCACCTGTTGTAGTATGTGGGCGGAGATGCAGGGGAGGAGTGGTAGAACACTCCTGTGCGCAATGACTGTTTGGTCTGCCCTCTCAGGCCACCCAAAACATTCTTGCACACTCCCCTGTACTCCATGCTGGCTGCATTACAGCCTGCATGGAGAATATGCCCACACCTCCAGCTCCTGGCTGAGCACTGTGTCACGACGCTCAGACCAATCACAACTCTCCATTTCAGCATTGTGATTGGTTTAGGAGTTGGGGTCTGCTGCCTGCTTTCTGTTCTGACTGGGAGCACAGAGGAGCAAGAGAGAAGACCAGCGGTAAGGTAGATTTAATTATATATTTTTTAAAGCAGGCTGCGACCCCCAACGCACATAACAAGGCAAAATACCTTTATTTCGACTTGTTATTTCCTCTTTCCATGTAAGAGGAAAATGCTTCTGAGTATTGTTTTTTGCAAGAAAGTATCCCTTCCTGCCAAGAACAATCCTGTCTGCAACGTAGCACCCTTGCAGAAAGGCACAAATATGCCTATGTTTGCAGTAGGCTGCATACAGTGCTCCAGCGCAAGGAAAGAGTAGAAACCCTCCCAATATTTGTAATTTTCAATTAAACTGTGAAATGCTTCCTATGAGTATGGTTTAAATTGATATTCATGGAGTTAAATTCCACTTGCCAGGTAGGTACTTCCTACAGCAACTTGTGATTAGGTTTTTTTTTTTTTTATAAATTCTTTTTATTGTTGCATCAGGCAAATCTCGTACACGGAGCATCAACTATCTCGGGGGAGCGTCAACATTCCGCTCTTCCCGACATTACGCAACTTTTGTAAATATTCCGTTACATGGCATACATTTTGGCGAACTTACTTTTATTGTTTTCACCCCGAACACCCCCCCCCATAACAACAAGTGAAGTGATCAACTGGGGGACCTCTATCCGGGGCCCCCCTTCCCCCCCTCCACTTCCCCCCCCCCAAGCAGCATATCACCCTCCCCCCCCTCCTCCCCCCGACATCCGTGACTCACCAAGCCCCCTGCGTCATGTCACAAGTGAATGTAGGCCATCCCATGGTCCGTACCCTCAAGCGGTGACTTAGCTACAACCTGCGATATAAGTACCATCCCTTTGGTCCACCCCCACTCCCTCTCAGCTCCCCGGTCAGGTACGCCCCCCTACTCCAATCCATGGTAGTGTCGCCACTTAGCCCATATTTTTCGGAACTTCCGTGGGCACCCTCTAGCTTTATAGGTAACTCGTTCAGCTGCCATATACATATCCAATCCCCTTCTCCAGTCCTCTATGGTGGGCTTCCCAGGCGCCCCCCACATTTTCGCAATGTCTCTTTTTGCCACCACCAGGGCCAGCAGCAGGAAAATGAGGAGGTATCGTGTGACGTCAACCTCCGTTGACATGCCCAGAAGTGCCAATTTGGGGTCCTTAGGTATCTCCACCTCTAGTATCGCATTTAGTTCATTGAAGACCTCACCCCAAAATTCTTGTATTACAGAGCATCCCCAAATGATGTGGAAGAAGTCGCCCGGCTGGTGTTGGCATCGCAGGCAGGCGGTGTCACCTGCCCTCCCCATCCGAAAGAGCCTCACCCTGTCAAAGTAGGCCCGATGTAAGACCTTGAACTGAATGAGGCGAAGCCTCGATTTTATGGCCACCTCCCGAGGGTGCATGAGTATGAGCTCCCAGTCTAGAGTCTCTAGCGTGCCCACATCTGCCTCCCATCTCCCCCTGAGTGTCTGTAGATCGCCCAACATGTTATTTGTCAGCGTTTTGTATGTCATGGACACCGCCCCCCTCTGAATCTGTTCTTGGAGTAGGCGGCCCTCGAGTGGTGCAAACTGGGGTATGTCAGTGAGAGAAATGTCCTGTGCTCCCCATGCGTGCCGCAGCTGAAGGTATTTATAGTACTGGGTTCTCTGGAGTCCAAAGTCTTGCTGCAGCGCCTGGAAGGTTTTCAGTTCTCCCCTCGCTATGATGTCCCCAATTGTGGAAATGCCAATATCGTCCCACCTTTGGAATCCCCGCAGCTTGTTCAGTTCGATCAGCCACCTACACGACCACAGGGGTGTTTGGCGGGTGGGCCTTTCGTGCCAGCCCATTCTTACCGTTGCTCTGCGCCACGCCATCAGGGTTATCTTAGTCGCCGGAAGGAGTCGGCGGCCCCCTCTCCCCCCATACAGGAAATGTAACACCGTTTTATCGTCCCATTGCGATCTCTCGAGCGCATAGGTGGGGTGATCAGCCGGGGCGTGAATCCAGTCATTGACCGGGGTAAGGTGTTCTGCCCAATAATAGGCCTCCAGGTTGGGCAGTGAGATTCCCCCACTATATTGGTGTCGCTGCAGAGTCGCAAGTGCCACCCGGGCCTGCTTCCCCAGCCACAAGAAGGAACGGAGATCTGAGTGAATTCTTTGCACTGTCGTGGCCGGCAGGGGATAGTACTCGTTTTGGAGAGCGTACAAAAACTTTGGTAGCAGTATCATTTTGTACAGGGCGGCCCTGCCTAGAATGGTGAGCGGGAGCGGTCGCCACCTGTCCATTTCCGCTTTCGCTGCCACCACTACCCTGTCAACATTGTCCGCGTAAGATCGCCTCCTGTCTCGGGTGATAAAGACCCCCAGGTAGCGGAATCCTTCCGTGGTGTGGATGAGCATCTCCGGCAGGTCCTCCCCCCGCGGCGCACCCTGTGGGTCGTAGAGGATCGACTTATGCCAGTTTATGGTGTGCCCGGCCACTGCCCCAAAGTCTCGCAGTTCTTTGAATAGGGCCGGTATCGTCCTAGCTGGATTTGTGACGTATAACAGCACGTCATCGGCATACAAGGAGATCTTCTCCTGATCAGTGCCTGAGTCTCCCCTGCAGAAGCCAGTCGCGTCGCCATTGGACCGGATACGGGTTGCGAGTATCTCTATTGTGAGAGTAAAGAGGAGTGGGGACAGCGGGCACCCCTGGCGGGTCCCCCGCTCTATCGCAAACTCCCTTGACAACCGCCCATTGATCCGCACTCTGGCCCTGGGGTTCGAGTAGAGGAGCCGCACCCAACGTTGGAACTTGGGCCCAAACCCGAACCGTTGAAGGGTCCCCATCAGGAAGGGCCAGTGAACCGCATCGAATGCTTTCTCTGCGTCCAGTGAGAGGAACCAGTGGGGCTCGCTCCTGTCGCAGACTTCCTGGAGCCAGTTGTGTGTGCGCTGCAGGTTGAGTTTAGTGGCCCTGTCCGGCAGGAACCCGGACTGATCTGGGTGCACTAGGTCTGTTATGACATGTCTCAACCGCCTCGCCAGGATAGTGGCAAGGAGTTTAGTCTCGATGTTCAGGAGGGAGATTGGGCGGTAAGAGGAGCAGTCCCCCCTGGGTTTGCCCTCCTTGTGCATCGGGATTATGGTAGCTAAGGCCAGGTCCGGCGGAAGAGCGCCAGATTCAAACGCCTCCGCATACAACGACTTCAGGTGACGTGAGAGTAGGTCCCCCGTCCGCTTGAAGAACTCCGCCGGGAATCCATTAGGCCCCGGGGCTTTCCCCGGTTTCAGGGCAGCCATCGCCTCCACGATCTCGTCCAGGGTGGGATCCGCCTCCAGAGTCGTGCTATCTTCGGGGGTCAGCTGCGGCACCTCCACACTTCCCAGTATTGTCTGCACCTCCTCAAGATCCCCCAGATCTCTAGCCCTGTAGAAGTCCTCAAAATAGGCCGCAAAGGCCTCTGCTATAGCTTGGTCCGAGGACGCCCTCACCTGTCCCGGGGCCTCTACCCAGTCCACCCACCTGGTAGCTTGCTCCCGCCTGCTCAGCCATGCCATGAGCTTTCCCGACTTGTCGCCGACATCGTATAGGCGATGTAGGGTAGCCAGTGCCTGAGTACGCGCCTCATCTGTGGTCAGTTCCCTGTATAGCCTTTGGGTGTCTAGCAGTTTTCTAAGAGTTACCTCCTCCTTTGTTCTGTGGTATTCGGCCTCTCGGGTCAAAATGTTAGCCTCCTCCCTCTCTATGGCTTCAGTACGTTTCCTCCTGGCCTCCCCCACCCTGGATTGGAAGCGGTCCCTCAACACAGTTTTCATGGCTTCCCACAATGTGACCCTAGACTGTACCGATCCTTCGTTTTCCGCCACAAAGACTCTAATGTCCGCACGAATGCCCCCTAAAATTTCAGGTGTCTGTATGTCCCACGCCGACATATGCCATTGCGCCTGCCCTCTCCCCCGACCATGTCCTATGTGTACAATCAGTGGGGAATGGTCCGAGATACCCCTCGCCTTGTACTCCGCCAAGTCCCCTGCCGAAAGTTCCTGCCTAGCGGTGAATACATAATCTAGTCTGGAGAAGACTTTGTGTGCCCCAGAGTAGAATGAGTAAGCTTCCTGTTCAGGGTGGAGCCACCGCCAGACATCAGTGAGGCCGATCGTGGCCATGCTGCGCGCCAGGGCTGTTTCCGTACCCGCTGTGTGAGTGTTCCCTGATCTATCCCGTGTCGTGCACATTACATCATTAAAATCCCCTCCCACAATCTGTACTGTATCTGCCGTGTCTAGTAACACTCCTGTGATCTCCTGCATCGTTCGTGTCTGTATTTTGGGTGGAGCATAGACCGATATCAAGGTGTACCTGCGTCTCTCCCATGTCCCCTGCACCGCGGCAAATGTGCCCTGTGGATCCAACCACGTGCGTGTCACTGTGAAGGGCCTTGTTTTCCTAATAAGTATTGCCGTGCCCCTCGAGCCCATGGTGTATCCCGCGTGTGCCAGGACTATGTATTGCCCGCGCGCTAGAAACGCACAGCGGTTTCCCCTCAAATGCGTTTCCTGGAGGAAAATGATGTCGGGAGCTGCGCGCTTAATGTATGCAGTAACCAGGCTCCTCTTAATTTTGGAGCCCAGGCCGTTCACATTCCAGGTTAACACTTTAATCCCGGTGCCCTCACCGTTCGGCGCAGCTAATGTACTTGCCATTGTACTGTACAAGGTCTATCAGGGGTCGGACCCCAGGGCCCGGAAGGTAGCAAGGGTGACTGTTCTAGGACTCGCTGCTTCATAGACATTCGTACCCCTCCCACCCCAACATCCCAACACCCCAACGTGGGGTAACTGCAACACCCGTGTGCCCCCCCCACCCCCTCCCCACCTCCCTCCCCTTCCAGCCGCATCCCAACATGGGACCAAACCTTCAGTGGGGGCAGGTCAGTCGCCCTCCCGCACATCCCTCCCCAGTGTAGACAGTAGTTAACTCAAACCCTGGATGGAGTTGAGTATGTAAGGGGGAACTGTGCCAACTTGCGTGCTCCAATCGCGCCGAGTTGCCATCTCCATCGAGCCACTCCGCCCTTAGTTCATGAGTGAGAGTCTTGCGTGTCCGTGGTGAGGTCGTGGCCTGAGAGGTCCTGTTCCATATGGCGGATCTCCTTCGCCAAAGGGTGTAGTGATGCACTCAAGAGTTCCATGTCCTCCTCGCCGGATGATGGGCCCTCAGACTCCTCCACGTCGTCGCCCTCCGAGCGTGCGCCCTTCCGGAGTCCACTGAAGCGGGAGCCCGTCGCCGCGCCGGGGGATTCCGACCTGCCGGTCCTCTTGCCTGCCGCTCCCCGGGTCCTACATGGTGTCGCCGAGTCCTTGTGTTGGGTGTTCCGTGTCCTCTGCCTCTGAGGTTTCGGTAGTTCCCACTGTGACCTACTCTTCACCCTTTTGTCCATTGCCTCCCGGCTGGCCACCTCGCGGCTATTCAGGATGGGGCGCTCCTCGAGCCACTGCCACACGTCCTCAGGGTGGTTGAAGAAGATCGCTTTGTCTTTGTATATCACTTTCAGCTTGGCGGGAAAGAGAAGCATGTACCTGATTTGTAGGGAACGCAGCTTAGCCTTGACTGAGTCGTAGGAACGGCGTTGTTTCGACACCTCCTGGCTATAGTCCGGGAAAATCATTATCGTTGCGTTCTCCAAACGGATCTCCCCCATTGCCCTGGCTTCTCGTAGGATCAGGTCCCTGTCGGCAAAGTTCAGAAAGCGTGCGATGACCGGCCGGGGTCTCGCACCCTCCGGGGGTTTGGCCAGGAGCGCTCTGTGTGCCCGCTCAATTATGAAGCAGGTGGAAAACTGCGCCGTTGGGAAGGTGGACTTGAGCCAGGTTAGCAAGAAGGCCGCCATGTCCTTGCCCTCGATTCCTTCTCTAAATCCCACAAAGCGGAGGTTGTTGCGTCTGGACCTGTTTTCCGCATCATCCACCTTCCATTGGAGGTTTCGGTGTGCCGCCTGGAGTTCCGCCATATCTCTCCTGAGTGTAGTAATCGCCTCTCCGTCCTCTTTCAGCCTGCCCTCCGCGGCCGTCACCCTCTCGTTCAGGTTCCTAAAGTCTTGGCGCAATAACGTTACCTCCGCCCCGACCTCTCCAATTTTAGTTTCCAGGGCTGACCTCGATGCCTGGATGTCCGTCCTGGACGCTTGAATGGCCTCCAGCAGCACGGCCATATCAGGACGGGCGCCCGGCTGATCGGTCCCAGTCCTCGGGGCAGCGAAAAGGTCCATGGGGCCCTGCTTCGTGTTCCTGGAGGCCGTCTCCTTTTTCCCCCTCATGTTCTCCACGTGGGTGGGGGGCTCCGGTCGGCTGCTCCGCGGACGTCTTGTGGCACAGGGGTGTCAGGGGGACCGCACCATTCACCGCTTTCCCTCCCGATCCCCTCCGCCGTCCGATGGCCGGCCAGGCGCGGTGTCCGGGTCAGCACTCGCCAGGGGAGTCCAGGCGGGCCTTGGTTCTAGGACTACTCTCTCGCTACCGCCCTCCAGCCACAGAGCCTGGTTACCACTGTCCGCTATGCCGCTGTGCCGTCCTTCGCTGTCCTCCACGAGGGGGGTGGAGGGGGGGGGGGGCCCAGGGGCAGCAGCTACCCCCGCCGGCTACAGTAGTCCCCGGATCCGTCGTCAAGGTTGGCTCGTTCTCTAGCCCCCTCGCAAGGTACCGCTCAGTGTTCCCCGCTGGCCGCCATCTTGGGATGGGACTGTTTTCCTCCGTGTGGTCCGCGCGAAGCTGGATTGGTCTCCCAGCCGCGCGCCGCTGTCCCCGGTCACTGTGGGGGTCCCCTGATGGTTCTGGTGTTCGTACCTTCAGCAGTCCGCCGGGGCTGGCGTCAGCGCTTTCGCCGTCCTCCTCACCTCGCGGCCGCCATCATGGCCGTCCTCACCCCGATATCGCCTCCCGACTCGCCGAATTACCGGCAAAGACCACACCGCCACCCTGGCCGCTTGCTCACCGGGATCCGTAGTGGTTGTGTCTCCAGCTGATATGCGTTTTCGCTCGTTTTTCAGGGTTTTTAGTCGGATTTTGGGGCAACTCGGCCGGAGCTCCGGCGAGGCACGTCTAGTCAGCCATGCTGTTGGCCACGCCCCCAACTTGTGATTAGGTTTCTTCCCAGCCCAGAGCACTAGCTGCAAGTGTGTATTTTTTCATATAGTAGTAAAAGTAAATTGTTATGTATTGTTTAGATGAAAATCAATCACATACAACAAAATATTTAAAATGAATAACGGAAAATGTGAAGTATAACAGAGAGCCTTATTTCATACAAAAATATAATTAAATGTCAATCACAGTAGTCATGATCTGTGTCCATGTTTAATGGCCTCCCTATAGTTACTTAGATACTGTATAATGAGGCTTTGCACAAGACATGAAGCACTGCATCTTCAAATTAAAGGTTATGGGAGTAAAAACTCCTACACCTCCTTAAAACTATTTTTTATTTCTGCAAAAGTAGTACTTTCCTTTAGGGGATATTTAAGATATATATACTGTACAAAAAAGCTTGTACATCTTTAGGAAATATGCTTATATACTTATTGCTCTTTTTGGGGCAATAGTCCCTGCTGCCTGCACACCATGAGAAGGGCAAAATAACTTAATCACAGGAGGTGACACTGATAGAGATAACTTTATCCTGTGTTTGATAAAGAGTTGTGAGTGGAGGGGATGCTGATAGACTGTAGTGTCCTAAGGACATTTTACATTCCAGCCCCCCTTCATCCACCACAAATGTGAGCATCAGAGCTGTTCTTGAGCCCTGACTATGACAGGTGACTATCTCCAGTGTACAGGTCCAGCGCCTTGCTCTTTGCAAACAATTTACCGGAATGCACACTGCCTTCAGACATTCACAGTTAGGGTAGATAGAGCACAGGTGCTAGCCCTGCAT
Source organism: Lissotriton vulgaris (assembly GCF_964263255.1). Taxonomy (NCBI): domain Eukaryota; kingdom Metazoa; phylum Chordata; class Amphibia; order Caudata; family Salamandridae; genus Lissotriton; species Lissotriton vulgaris. The sequence continues at coordinate 1,289,090,422 of NC_141689.1, read as the reverse complement.
GTCCCAGGCATTGAATCCCTCTGCAGACAGACATTGCAGAAACATTTTTTGGGAACCATGGACCCCAGTAGGGATCTACAGTCATTTGGGAGCAAGCGTTTTTAACATGCACAACAGCCCCATGCAAGTTTCCTAGCACATGATCACTGTACACTAGTATAAATATTTGCTCACAAGTGTCTACAGTGGTACCACAGATGTAGGGCCCTTGCTGGATTCTGCTGTACCAGGAACTGGCACTATGGTTCTCATGCAAATATATATATTTTTAATTTTTTAAATGTTTTAAATGGAGTGGCCCTGTTGATACTCCACCAGAGGGGCTCAGAAATCCAGCCCACAAATCCTGTAATGCCAGACGAAACAATTTCTCTCAATGTGGAAGCCAGTCAATACGATCCTTTCAGCGTTATTGATCCACAGTTCCAAAGTGAAGGAAGGAAGAATGAGCTCCATCAACCAAAGCATTTTGGAGTTTGGGAGTGTCTGCATAGATGGTACCGGGGATCCTCCATGAGTTAACAGTCCAGCTATTGCTAACGTTTTCTAGGGGTTAACCCTATCGTACCCGCTCTGAACACCTTTGTCAAAGCTAATTTCTTGAAAAATACCAAACAAATTCACACCAAACCACCAAAAGAACAATACTTCTATAAAGTTCTATTTTTGAGTCAACACTGATGCATTTATGTCCATGCATTTTTCTATACTGGAGATCATTCTCCCTATGGAAATTGAAGTGGAAATGACACTTTAGGGACCCCACTTTTTTTACCCTCCTCCTTGGCGAATAACATAACACCGATGAAGGACCCATAATTGAAGAACTTATGTTTGGAAAGTTTCCTGCAGATTTTTCAAATTGAGCCAAAGTTATTAAGGAAACAAAAAATATCTTTCAGAAACTCAGACCTAGGTATGAATAGATAATACAATGTTAAAACAGTAGTGGCTCTTGGAAGGAGTGCTGCGGGGCGGTGGGGTGAGGTGGGGGAGGGGCAGGGTGTGGGGTAGTAAACTCTGGATCAAGGCTAAACGGAGTTCAGTAACAAAATAAATAAATACAACAAATTACATTGTGCGCTGCATCGCCGGTTTAGCGTTGCAGCACGTGCAATGTAATTATTTGTATTTATTTATTTAGTTACTAAACTCCATTAGACCTTAATCCGGAGTTTACTACCCCCCCTACCCTGCCCCTCCCCAGCCCCACCCACCGCACTCCATCCAGGACTCACTACAGTGTTCAAAGCTTTCCAGTCTCTGGAACTTTAGGGTGCTGCCAACTGTGTTCGCTAATGTGTTCATATTGAACAAATTAGGAGGGAGTTCAATGCTAGATTGTCATGTTAATTGAATCTCTGACCCTCTAAACACCTGCAGTAATAAAATGTCATGGCTGCTTAAGTGTAATAAGCTGTTAGTCACACTTCAAAGCCAGCAGCATTAGTGAAAGGCAGGTGTCAGATCACAATTACAACAGCAGTTTAAACAAGGAAAATTGAATTGAATCTTCCTGCTTCTCATATCTTTTTCTAAAAGTGTTCAGTAGAAGGAGGTCCAACTTTTTAAAATATTGAACTGATCCCAATATCTTTTTGCAGAAAAGCAAAAACAAAATAACTGCTTTTTAGCTTCTATTTAATTTTGCATTACAGGGTTTATTTTTATTCTTCTTTTCTGAAATAACTATAAATGAGCAAGACAAGCAGTTTGACACAAATGTAACAGCGTGGCTACGTATTTTAAGGAATACAGGGGCATATTACCAACAACTAGCGATAATTTTTGTCTCTAACTTGTTTAGAGACAAACATTATCGCCGCACATCGGCGATTTTTATCGCAGATAAACCTTGCTATTAGCAAGGTTTATCGCAAATGCGATAAAAAACGGCCGCAATGCATGAATATCGCTGAAAAGTCAGCGATATTCATGCATTAGCGAGCAAATGCTCTTAGCCATGTTATCCACCTCCCATTGGATAACATGGCTAAGAACTGCTCAGGGCAGGTGTTAGCTTTTGGAGATATTCGCGCTTAGCGCGAATATCTCCAAAAGTTGGTAATAGGAGATAGCGATGTTAGGGACTGTTTCCAGTCGCTAACATCTTGGCACGCCCACTTTGCATGTCATTAGTGATAAATATCACTGACATGCAAAGCGGGGCCCAAGTTGGTCGCTATCTCCTATTAGCTGTCACTAACTGGTGTTAGCGAGAGCTTGGTAATAGGGAGATAACTTTATCTCCGCTTTCTTGGCTTTTAAAGCCAAAAAAGCGGAGATAAACCCCCTTGATAATATGCCCCAAGATTCCCTAGTGTGGTAGATAAAAATAATATTGTACGTCACTTATGTGTGGATCATTTTGCATAAGTTATTTTGTATAAGAATTTGTGTGTCATTCATTCAATTTTGCAAGGTGAGCTTGTTGAATTAACTTTATTTTGTCAGATAGGTACAGAGATGTGATGTGGTTGCATGCTTCCCATAGGTGATTTCTGGTAGAATTCATGGATGTGTCAAAGCAGGTTATGCGCAACTAAGGTAAGTTAGTTCTGCACATGTAAGAATGATAAGTAAAAAAAAGTGATGTACGTGAAAATCATCTGATTGCAGTGTTTGCGTATAAAATGTAAGTTTGAAGAGTCACATGCATAAGCATATGTATGTATTTATTTATTCATTTATTTATCTATTTACATACTTTAGTTCGGTTCTTGGACCATGAAAGTACACAATAAAATTCTGTTAAGAACGGGAAACCACAGCTGCACCTCAAGTTAAAAATCAAAATGACTAATGGAATGAAATAGAGTTTAAGGTCATGTTAGATCCTTCGGGGCAGATTTACAAGTCCCTCCACCTTATTTGTGCTGCCGTTGCGTCACTTCTGTGTCTATTTTGTGTGACCCAATGTGATAGGTGAAGGTCCCTTTTGTAGGTTGCCCGGATGACATAATATAGGATTTTTCCAGGTTTGTCGCCAGGTCCAGTTTGTCCATGAACATGACGAACCCGTCGATCAATTTTTGCAATCCTAGAGGGGTTCTAGCGAGCAAAACCGCGTCATCGGCGTAGAGTAGTACAGGCACTGCACGATGACCGATTTGGGGTGAGTCTACCTTAAGTTTGAGGAGGTCTTTTTCCAGCGAGTTAATGTAGATGGAAAAAAGGAAGGGGGCGAGGATACATCCCTGCCTTACTCCACTAGTGCAAGTGAAGGGGTCGGTCTTTTTACCCTCTTGGTTGTACCTCACACTTGCGGTGGTGTTCCGGTGGAGATTTTGCAGGGTGTCAACTAGCGGTTGATCCACTCCTAATAGCATGGACCAAAGCTTTCTCCTGTTTACACGGTCAAAGGCCGCTGAAAGGTCCATAAACCCCATGTGGATGGACCCCTTCCCGGCAATAGTGTATTTGGCTATCAGGAGGTATAAGTTTAGGCATTGATCGGTGGTGGATCTACCTTTCCTGAAGCCGTATTGAATTTCCGAGAGGACTTGGTGCTCCTCGGCCCAGTCTTGCAATCGCAGTAGGATGACTCGCCCTAGTGCCTTTGCTGTCACATCGATGAGAGAAATGGGTCGGTAGCATTGGGGGTCATCACGGTTCCCTTTCTTGTAGATGGGGACTATGGTCGCCGTTGACCAGGACTGAGGTAGTCCTGCCACCACTGCCTCATTTAGTACCCTGGTAAGCAACGGTGCCCATAGGTCGGGTCTACTTAGGAATAGGTCTGGTGGAATTCCGTCCGTGCCCGGTGCCTTGTTTTTACTGAGCCCAGCTATTCCCATTTCGACTTCTTTCAGGGAGAAGTCCAACTTGGCCGGCTGATGATCCCCAGGTGCATCCTCCAAGGTTAGATGGCTTGAGTGGTTGTATAGACTCTGGAAGTGATTCTGCCATTGTTCCGGCAAGATGATGTTCATAATTTTTGGTGCCCCTTGGTCCTGGAAACATGGGGAGTTAATCACTTTCCAGAAACTTGCAGAGTCTTTCCTTTCTGCGGCGTCCCTTAAGTCTTCCCAGGCTTGGTTTTGTAGGCTTTGCTTACGTTTCTTCAGAGCTTTTTTATATTCAGCTCTGTTCTGTGCTACCGTGATCTTGTCCCTCGGTTTGGAATGGAGGCTGTCCTTCAGTTTTTTGAGTGCCTTAGTACAGTTCGAATCAAACCAGCGAGGGTTTGAGGACGTTTTATTAGACCCAGTGGTCTTTAGGGAATTATTTACATGGTGCGCAATTTCTTCGAATGCCCTGACCACCCAAACACCACCCACACATGGGTCGAGACATTTATCTATTGCTGCTGAGGCCTCAGTTAGTAATTTTTTGTAAAAACTGTCCCCGTCAATTTTGGCCCATTTGATTCTTCTTCCCTGGTCCACTGCTTTTTCCATGATGTCAGGTCTCTTTGGGCACGAGTTAAAATCAAAACCTTCCATTATGATAATGACCGGGTTGTGATCACTAAAGCTGCTGGCCTCTATTATAGTTTTGCTGATGCTTCTTTTTAGAGTGGGGGAGACTAGAACAAAGTCAATGTAGGAATGGCAACCTCTTCCTTTGTACGTTGGGGTTAGTTCTCCTTTATCACCCAGTACGACAAGGTCTAGAGTTTGAGTTAGGTTATACCTTTTCATTAGTCTCTCTAAGTCCCATCCCTCTTTTGAATGAGTGAAATGTGGGCCTTTCGTTATAGTGCATCTTGACCAGTCTTTGTTAAAGGGTTTTAGTTTATCACAAAGGTGGCTGTTAAAATCTCCCGTTTGTATTAAACTTGGGAGATTTGGTGTCTTGTTTAAAAAGTTCAAATTTCCTAGGCAGTTTTCTAGTTCATTTACAGCTATTCCCTTCTCCGTTGTTGCCGGAGCATTGTACCAGTTAACTAGGAAAAAGGTTAGTCTTGGTGAAGTGAACCTTAGTACTTGGAGATTATGTGAGACCCATTTAGTGTTGGACCAGGTGCCCTTAATGTCTAGGTTGACATGTACAGCGAGACCTCCACTAGCTCTCCCCGAGGTTACTTTTTTGGCTGGGACAGAAAAACTTTTGTAGCCTTCCAAGCTGTAGTCATTTAGTTCGATAGCCCAGGTTTCTTGCAGGCATATGATATGGAATTTATTTATGTAGCTAAGCCATTCCTGAGATTCGAATTTGGCCGCTAATCCTGTGATGTTCCATGATACTACTTGTAGATTTTCTTGGGTCATGCCCTTTGGAGTCCCTTTTGGATCTCCTAATGAGGGCATTGCATGTTTTCCCGCTTCTGATGAGATGACAAGGCTAGGCTGTATACTGCTGGGGGCAGCCGGTCTGCTCTGTTTGGTACTTGGCCTATCTTTTGGGGGATTTTTCCACTCCCCTTTTCCCCGACTTGTATTCAGCGATTTGATACTGCCTCCTTTACTGGGCACGAATTCTGGTCCATTGCCTGGTCCATTGCCTGCCCCCTTTCTTCTTCCTGTTGAAGGTGGGCTTGCCTCCTTCCACCTTGCAGTCTTAGGGGGTTGATTACCCCGTCCCTGTCGGTCAACCTCTTCAAGTGTACTGAACCTATTCCAATGTGCATACTGCATTAGGGATAAGTCATAATTTGGAATTACAAAGTTTGGCCTTTGCCACTGGGGTGGTCTGTATTGGAGGCCCATGTGGGGTGTTCTGGTCGGTGGTGGTCTGTTACTCTGCCTGGGTCTTTGAGGTGCGAAGGGGTAAAAGTAGGATAGGTGTTCTGGATGAATTTGTGAGCGGGTGTAGCTCGGGGGGGCATTACAGATAAAGTTGACTGCTGCCATATCTCTAAAGTTTACCGTGATTATGTCCCCTGCTATGGTCTTAGTACCTTTGCCAATCCACTCCCCCCTTCTTACTGAGAGGATTTCCCCATAAATATTGGGGGGCAGGGGTCTATGTATTTGTAACCACTGTGCACATTTGTTTTTTAGTTCTACTTGTGATTCCCGTTGGCCCTCCCTTAAAGGTGGAACTCCTGTTAGAACAACTACAAAGGGCAGTGCTTCAGGCGGGAGGTTAATTGTCCTGAAGCGGGTTGCTGTTTTGTTTTCTTTGATAGTTGTTGTGGGAGGGGTCCGATTTGTCTTCGGTCTGCTTTGGGGGTTAGGACATTGTTTCCTTCCAATGTTTGAGAGGGTCCAGGGGGAGGTTTATTATTGTCAGTGGTTGTTTGTTTATTATTTTTGCCTATGATCGGAGTGGTAGCAGCCTTTTGTGTATCTTTGCTACTTTTTTGTGTGACTCTGTTGGAGACCTTTGCTGCCACGTCAGATGTTGTAGAGGCCTTATCTTTGGTTAGGCTTTTAGGAATGGCATCATTATGTTTTATTGAACCACATTCTTGCACTAAATGGGCTTTCGGGCCGGTCCCCTTGTTATTTACGAGTGATGTTAATCTATCTATTTTGGCTATAAGGGGTTTTAACAGCACCGTAATAGAATGCTCAAGATCAGTTTTGAGGTCAGCCACCATATTGGTGATCCAACAGGGTATTCCTGGTGTGGGTGGATTTATAGGCGTTACCAGATTGTGGTTTCTCGTTTTTGATGATCCTTTTTTGCCCCCGCGTTTGGGGCCTTCCTTATACGAGGTTTTCTCTGTAATATGTGGGTTCTTGTCATAGTTGTTTATTTGTGCGCCAGTTCTATCGCTACTAATTTCTACGGGCGCCTGGGCACAAGGGAGGTCGACAAAAGAAGAAGGAGTTAGGGGCAGGCTAGTATCAAGTTCAAAATTGAGTCTTTACCTATTCAGGCCTGTAGTCTAGCCAAGATCTGCTGGCAGAAAATATTCTGCAGGTTTTCTATAAGTCAAGTGGGTTATTTGGGATACCTCTATTTGGATATTTATTGTATATTGGGTTGATCTCTGCATTTTTTCATGAGTCTGGAACATCTCCACCTGCCATTATCTTGTTTGAGACTGTGTTTATGTAGGATCCTCAAACAAAAGGTACTGAGCCAAACAGATCACTGGGGACTCTAACTGGACCTGAAGTGGCCAGTAGGCATGGCCTTAATTGCTCAGAAAGTTTCTTCAAGAGAGAAGTGAAGAGGTGTCGCTACTTTAACCTTGTCTAGAGCTGGCTTACCATGCACTATGCGATCGAACCCTATATCAGGTTGTGCATATATTGCAGAGAAGTTTTCAACCTAATGCTTTGGCTGGATTGTAAATTCAAAAGGGCGAATAGATCTAGGACAGCCATAGGAAAGAATGTGCCAAAATGACTGGGCCATTATTATTCGAGGCCTCAATTAGAGCTATCCATTTCAGTGAACCTAGCTTTGTTTGGTTCTGTTTGTTATCTGTTTATAATTTAGACTGGCAGCATGGATTTCATTGTGCCACCCCCTTTTAACAGCTTTAATAAGTTGAACCTTTGCCTTACCATACTCCTTAGTGATCCATGGGGGAGGGGGGGGGGCAAGGGCATGTCAATTTCTTTATCATTTTGGGCCCTGGTATGGTGTTGCTTCAGGGTTGCAGGTAGGTCAGGGTGATAATCCAGCAATAGAAAGGCATTAACAACATATTCCGTAAATGGTTTAAGGATAGCATTAAAATCCTCATAAAGGCCTGTTGTAAGTCCCATGTCTAGGTACAGCTTTGACAATTGTATTGATTTCCTGTTCTTGCTCAGGTTCAAGATTGTTTCTTGATTGTCGCCCAGTGCTACAAAGGTCCTAAAAAAATGACTACACAGGATGAACCTCAGTGCACTGTGATCACTATTATTGCATGTTAGAACCGGCTGTCTCTAGTTGGCAGAGGTATACACTTCTGACAAATAGGGACACACCTTTTCTAGTCAGGGCAAGGGGATCACACCCTTTGATAACCCCTGCTCACCCCCTCTGTAGCTTGGCAGAGCAGATAGGCTTATCTCGGAGGCTGTGCGTTAAGCATTTCTGACCACATACAGTAATGAAGTGAAAACACTACAAATGGACACGACACAGTAGTATTATAAAAATAAGGATTTTTATATAAGGCTTAGCACAAGACCAAATAACGACAAAACTGTACACAATCGGAATAAATACGTTGGGAAGGAAAAAGGATAGTTCAAAGGTAGTTTCTTCTTTAGCACAAAGTCTTTAGTATCAAGCAAATCTTCTTCTTGGAAACACAGTTCTTAGCAACAGGGTAACTCACACGGGAGCTACACAACGTTGGGGCAAAGTTAATCCAAAGGTTCGGCGTCGACCGCGAGGAGCGCTACGTCGAGCCCGGAGTCACACGGACCCCCAACAACACAGTACCTTTGGAAAATGAAGCACACGATGATCAGCGGCGTCGAGCACTTCCGGCGTCGCGTCTTCGGTGTCGATCAGGCCTCAGCAGGCGTCATTGTCGATGATGCGGTTGCAAAGTGTGAGCAGCGCTCACGGCGTCGAGAGGGCACGAGGGCGATGCGATCAGCAGCGGTGCAGACACGAGGTCCCTTGGAGCTGGAGCCGTACTTCCACTCACTGGCGTTGCTGCTGGCGTCGATCGGGCCCGGCGGCCGGTCGTCGAGGAAGCGGGACACTGGGGCCGTTACCCACTACATCGAGCTGGATTCGGTGACGTCCGTCGGTGTCGAGGTTGCTGGCTCTTTCAGAGGTGCTGGATTCAGAGGTTCCAGCAAATAGCACTTTAAGCAGATGAAGTCCTTTAGCCCTGTGACTTCGCAGGAGACTGGCACTCTTCCAGTCCTTGGAGATTTTCTTAGCAAGCGTGAGAGTACACACACAGTTCCTCGGCAAAAATAAAGAAGCACTGCAGGATTCCCCCAACAACAGCACACTGGCAGAAGGGGTAGGCAAGTCCTCAGATCAGCAGGCCTCTTGTCCTTGGTTACCGGGTTCCTTGTCAGAAGTGATCTAAATTCTTGGTTCAGGGGTCCTCCTCTTATACCCCTTTTTGTCTTTGATCCCTTTGTCCATGCCGGGGACTTTCCCAACATCCTGGGTCTGTTGTGGGCGGAGCCAGGCAGAAGTACCTGGCTTATTCACTGAGCAGGGCTGGGTCCTCAGACGGCCAGCAGGAGGTGGAGCCAGCATTGTATCAGGCAGGGCAGGCTATCAGCAACTACTCTCCCCCTACTCTCAACGCAAATGTCCCACTCATCCCACACTGACTCATCCAGACCTGTGGAGCCACCCAGCTCCTGTCACACACACGCAAGACCTGCAGAAACCAGAAATGGTTAGACAAGAAAATAGACACTTTCTAAAAGTGCCATTTTCGAACCCAGAGTCCAAAGACCATCCACACCAACGGATGCGTAATTAACCCCCGAGTTCAGGGATACCAAACTCGACATTGCACCATGCTCCCCGAGCCAGCTAGGATCATAGCATTAATAATCCCGGCAGCCCATTCTAACTACTGGAGAGCAGGCTACCTCGCAATAGTGAAGAACGAAGATGGCGGTAGTTCACTATTAGGACATGCCAACTTGGTCAAGCGTGTCCTACCTTATACTTACAATGCACCCTGCCCGTAGGCCTACCATAGGGGTGACTAACATGAAGTCAAGGGAAGGTTTGAGGGACTGGCAAGTAGGTATACCTGCGCAGCCAGCGTGACAGTACAAGACTGCACGTGGGTCTCGCAATGACCGACCCGTAGACATTCTTTTACGAGGCCGCTCTTGTGGGTGGCACAACACGTGCTGCAAGCCCACGAGCGGCATTTGTATTTACAAGCCCCGGCACTCCTGGTGCACTAGACTGGGGACTGACAGTAAACCAAACAAGCCAAACATGGATACAATCAATACATCAATTTAACATTGGGAGCACTTGCGCTGTGGCACTGATCAGCAGTGGCACGGCGCCCAAAGCATATACCAGCAAAACATCGAAAAACAGTGGAGGCAAACAGAAAAAATGGAGGAGAGACTCGAGCCAATGATGTCAGGTCTAACATTGCATATGAGGATTTTGAAATCCACTTAGATGTGCCAAAGGTCAAGGTCTAGAAAGACAATCAATTCTGATTTGTGTAGAACCACAAGAGAATGTGTGGATACAGTTATTTTCAGACAGAAACCTCCTGTTACATGTGTGTATGCCATAGTTCAGGGTTAAGGACAGAAGCTGTGTGGCTGCCACTGACCATGAGATAGTGGTTCTATCTCCAATGTGGTAATGCCTCTGGCCTGATCTTATGTCCCAAGGAGGGAGTAAAAGCCCTTCAGTGGCTCGAAGGTGGTATTAAAATTGCCTCCAATTATACAGAAAGGCTATATGCTTTAAAGTTAGAACATATGAATAGGATAAAATGGTTTGAGTATGTAAAATGCTTTCTTGCTGAAATAAATTGTCAAAACTATTTTGATGATCCTCTTTCAATGATAAATGTCCCAAGAAAGATATTGAAAAAACAATGCATGGACTCCTTGAAGACAAAAGAGCTAAAGTGGAAGAAATTAAAAAGACTGCATTTTCACACCAACTGATATTAATGCAGGACAAACCACAACCATATTTAACTCTGAATATGTCTAACTATGAAAGATTTGTCCTGACACGTTTTCAGTTGAACATACTTTTTAGACTTCTCAGTTTCCCTGTTATGAACAGTTGGTCTCGCGATTTAGTTATGTGCCCATGCGATGACTCTTCGACCCAATTGGATATTCATATTTTATTTTTCTGTAAATTTTACACATTGCCACGTAGAAATCTGATTATCTCGATTTTAAAGGAAACTAATGTGAACCGATGTCGCCCAGCATTTTTTGAATTGCAGAGATTAGATAGTTTTAACTGTTGTAACTATATCTGAATTTCTTAAAAAGTTTTTAAATTAAGAAAATCTATTTGTATGGACGAACTTTAACCCCTTAAGTGCTGCCTCGGTGCATTGGCCGACGGCAGCACTACCTCCCCAGTGCTGCGCACGACCATTGGACGTCCATTCAGCACTAGTTCCAATGGACAGCGCAGCACTGGGGAGGAATGTTTAATAGCATCTATGAGGTTAATAGCTTGCTATGTACAAATCTGCCTTTTTATGATATGTAAAGAGATGTCTCTATGATGATTTTATGTTTTGTACTTTTATGGTTATTGTCGAATAACCGAATAAAGTTATAAAATAAATAAAATAATATATGCCCTATTAGCAAGGTACTGACAGAGAAGATGTCATGTGGGGGATTCTTTGTTACAGGGAACAGACCGGTTGTAAACATTGTACAGATAAAAGCTGCAACTCTTTCTAGCCCTAATGGAAAGTCTCAAAACATCATTACTGTGGATGTCCAACCCCTTTACAATTAGGTCTGATTGATTTTTATACCCAAATAGTACAGCCACTGGATGGTCAACCGGCTTTGAATGGTACAGGCTCAATGCTAAAATGTAAATAACCCATTCAAAAGGTTTTTTTCCAATGCCAATGTTTTTTTTAAGATGATAATATCATTACAATGAATAAATGTTTCCGACTCTGGATCTGATTTTGCCCTTCAGACCCAGAATATTCCAAGATAATATCAAAATAGGTGACTCTAGGCCATTTAAACGGGTACCACACTCGATTCGAGGGGCAGGTGGCCGTTTTTGTGCTGGGGATAGGTAAATAGTGTGCGTGAGGTTAAAAGAGTGGCTACCCTGCACCCGGGGTTCAGCATGAGTAGAAATGTAAGTTAGCCCAGAAGCCTCTTGATTGTGGGATTTGTACTTGGGCTGGTGCATGATGAACGTAGTCACCCTTCAAGCATCACTTTATGTTGTCAAGCCTGAAGTGGCTGGAACCCAATGTGGACAGGATTTGTAATTTTGCACTGTTCTGTGGCTTATTTCAGGCGACCTCTCCGCTAGGCAAGGATTTTGGATTGAAGATGGAGAAATGTTTGTAAAAGAACTCCAGTCGGAAAAAGCCTATGCCAGATCCAGCAACCCCCCTAGGCCCCTACCAAACCTAGTGCCATGACCAGTTAGACTCTTGGCAATATTAGGAAATGTATAGTTAACTACAATGCAGTCCCCACTTATGTTTTTAGGTGAAGGGCCAACACATACCACCCTTCTGACAAACAAAATGTACTGGAATTCATTGTTCCTAAAGTCAGTGTTTTGGAACAGCTAGTCACAGACTTTGTTTTTCAGCTGCTCAGTTGATTCCTCTTTGTAATGGCTTACTTGTGGGAAATCAGTCAGTATAGGCAAATAGGGAAAACAATCAGGAGGGAGATCCAAGATAGCCTGGTTATGATATGGATGGATAAAGCCTCACAAAGATTTTTGCTGGTTTGCCATATGTGGAGCTGATGGCCTTAGTGATTCCTTTGCTCAGGTGCCTTCCTTCTATGTCAGTGGGTCCCCTGTTGCTGTGTACACCAGATGTAGCATTGCGGCGCCTTGAAGTACCCTTGCTCTGGTTCCCTTTAACCAAGCCACCAGGATCTATTTTGTTGGTGGCAGAAATAGTGTTGTTATAGGTATGTGGGGTCCACCATGAGCTAAGGAAGACACTGCACTGATTATACTTGAGCTGGGTATTGTGATAAGCTAATCATGAGTAAGGATTCAAGCTGCAAAGTTGGCGATCATTCTCTACCATATCCTGAGTTGGAGCCCTACTGACGTTCGTGCTAACGTAGGTGATCAAAAATTAACACACTGCATTTTGCAGTTTACATAGACTGTCCAAAGGTGGAGATTAACTCGCTGTCAGCATGTGTTGGAATTTACCAATTATAAAGTCTAAGTCCAGTTTATAAGCAAGGTCAAAGACTTCAGAGAAGGAAGATTTATCTAAATTGGACAGTGGAGTTTGAGCTTGCGCATTTACAGTAACCCTCTTCACGTTTGCTTCCCTGGTGGGTCTAGGGACCCTATGTTGACCACTTGAGTGCTTGGCTTTCAGTTTTGTATTTGACGGCGACGCATCCACACAAGCAATTGTAAGTTCAGAAGTTGGTGTTGTGGTGAAATCGGTTTTAGGAGCCTCTGCGTCTAGGTCTTTGATGTTGGGGGCATGTAGGGGGTTGGGGGGTGCACATGGGGGGCATTTGCATGAACAAGGTGGCAGGCACTGCGTGGTGCCTGTCACATTGTGCATGCAAATGCACAGCATGCATTTTTAACATTGTGTCAGGTTCTGCCTAAAGCACCGCCCACCATAATGTTAAGAATGCAGTATGCGCCGGCCAGTGTGGCGGGTGCATCCTAATGTGTGTGGCGGGACCGCCATGACATGGACGGTCAGTACCGTGACCTGATGCGATCCGCCCGCTATCGTAATAGGCCCCTTAGTTTCTGTTCCACTTAACACAATTAAAATCACTTAGCATTTATTGATAGTGGATGTTGAAGATATTAACCAATGGGGGTGGCAGATCCCAGCCTCTTCTGGAGGATGATGGGTGGGGAACAGGCTCACCCTTGTCCCGGGATTCGCTCAGGCGCATCCCACGCCATGGAACTCAAAGTGCACTGCCAAAGCAGGTGGTGCTTTTTGCCGGGATCCTCCTCCACCCTGAGGAATGCTGGGGTGGGTGGTCCTCACTGATCTAACAGAAAGAAGTTCCAGTTCCTGCACCGCGAGACTCACTGTGCCCTTTTAAGCACTTTACAGCAAAATCAGGTGGTGTTCATTGCAGGGCTCCTCCTCTGCCCTGAGAAACACTGAGACAGGTAGGCCCCACTGATGCAACAGAGCACAGTTCCTATGCCACTGAACTCACAGTGTGCTTTTAAGCACTTCACAGCCAAAGCAGGTGGTACTTGAAGCAGGGCTCCTTCTTCACCCTCAGGAATGCTGGGACAAGTAGTTCACACTGAATTAATAGAACGCAGTTCCCGCCCCGTGCAGCAGAATGCAATAATTTATTTAATTAATTAATGTATATAGTGTGGTAGCATATAATGTGAAAAACATTCCCCATGCTAGTACATTTTAAGGTCTTCAGCTGTGTCAATAGTTGTTACTCACTGTCAAGGGGGCTGTCCCACCAATATATCTTCAACGGAGGGTTGTGAAGGAGGGTTTTATGACATATTACTAAGGTTGATAGTATTACCCTGAAACAATATCACATCCTCTGCATAGCACTAACTACTGCATCCCAATGTGCATGTATAAATACCACTTTAAATGCCACTTCTATTTACCTTTACTTACCATACAAGATAGTGATTAGGTGAATGTAATGCATATCATATTCTTGTAAAGCATTAAAATGCAAACACCCTAGTGGGATACACCGGGGAGGGAGACTGCATAGTATTATGTGGGTTCCTGCCTTCTCTGGGATTGAGTGAAAACATCTTTAAAGAGGTTAACTTTCAGGTCCGGCTCGACAGCGCAGCCATTGACAGGCCTTATGTGATCAATAGGAAAAATGCTTTAAGAGGCATTTATGAGAGAGGAGCTTTTGCTCAGCTCAAATGCTTCTTACTTTAAGAACAGATTTTGATTTGGCAGACACTGTGTGCTTGCAATGAAAAATATTGCATGGTTTATGTCTTGGTTGGTTATTGTGACAAGCCAATCATCAATTCTGCAGAAATAATTGGTTCATTGGAAAACGTGGTTCATATGCCACAGTTATGATCCTTTTATTATGAAAAGTAATGAAAGACTTTACCTGCATTGTGTGAAAAGCATATGTTAAATCCAATAAATCATCATGGAATTGCTTTTAAAAAAACATATGAAGAACCTTTACATTGTTGTTAGGTGGTAAATTCTATTCCTGAATTCTGCCTTCCTGGGAAAAGAGCAAGTTTTTTTTCTGTTTGTGCTTGAGATTTGTTTTGCCGCTCGCCCGCAAGCGAGCAGCTCGATAATCTCGGGCCACTAGCAAGTTCACGCAATACCTCACACTCTCTTGCATGGATTCCGACCGTGACAACACAATTTTTTGTGTCAATCACAAACGCACCACTCAAGCAGCTTTCGTGCTTGAGAAGCAGCTGAAAGGCTTCTCTAGTGGATTTTCTTCCTTTCCCTGACATATGCCATTGGATTTAAAGACTTTGTATTTGAGATTTCACAAGTAAGTTTAAATACTGTTGCTTAAAGGTGTTATTTGTTTGATTCGGCACATGCACCAGGATTTATTTGTACTTTTATTTGATTTTTAAAATGTACTCTGGTGGGTGGCTGCAGTTTCAGTAGGGGCCTAGTCATTTTTAAGTATGTAATTTTTCTTCTTTTGTAAAGGAAAGATTTTGCACAGTTTAGTACATTTTCTCCATGTTTTTAAATAATTAGCAGAATTCATTTCATTCACTATGTGGCCTAGCCTACCAATGCACCTTCCAGCCAGTAAGCCCAGTACTAGTCATGGGTACATGAAACAACTGTTTCCTTGGTATTTGTTGAATTGTAGCATAAATTAGGCCAAGGCATTGGATTAAATTACAAAACATGGCTTTTTTCTGCAAACACAGTGTATAGGTTGGGTAATATATTTGATGCCTTTGGCGGATGTGTGTTTTTTTTAGGCATTGCTGAATTAATGTGGTTTTCTCCTTTGTTACCATGACTTCTTTGTCTGGCCAGTGCTTCAATGTGTTTGCTAAAGCCCAACACTTGTCTTAATTCCCTATGCATTCGGCCAGGGCCATTTTGTTATATATTCAGTGTCCATAGGCTTTTGTGTGTTCTTTGTTTTCCAATTGTCTTTCTTGTTATTTGACCATGTCTTCTTTGTTGTGACCATGCCTCCTTACTGGTTGATGTTTGAACGTATGGCTGGGGGCCATTTTGTGTAGCCAACAAGTGTGCCTTTGCCATAGGCCTGCAAGTCTTCCTTGTTGCCCATGCCTCTTTGCTCAGTGTTTTTTCTTGACCAAGAAGCAAAAGCTGTCAGCAATTTTGTGTGTTTAGCCAGTGTGCCTTTGCCATAGGCCTGTATGGATTGATGCGATATCAGTTTGAAAATATGCTTGAGGATCTTTCCAGTATGTATATTAACCCCTTCCATGCTCATAACGGAATGGTTCCGTCACAAGTTACAGTGCTCGTGTGCACACAAGCATGAAATCCCTCTGCTGTTAACTGCTGAGGGATTTCCTTTTTTGCTTTAGGAGGTGGGAAAGAACTTGTCCAACCCCCCTAGGCATTTTTTTCCTTCAATGTAATGATGATTGTGCGCATGGAGCAGTGACGTTGGTAGGACAGAAAGCCCACTAGGCACCAGGGATTTTTGGGTTTTTTATACATATGGGTGGTAGCTGCCTAGATGGACATGCCAATGCCCCACCCTCACAAACAAATGGGACAATCTTTCATTAGATGGGGTATTACCCTTGATCCGCCCCCTCCCGATGGGGCAGAAACCCCACTAGATAATGGGGATTTATTATTTATAAAAGAGGGGTACGGGCTGCCCACAATGGGCTTCACCATTCCCCACCCCACATAAATGGGGACCAAAGACCTTTTGCCTCCCCTAGGGGATAGGTGAGGCAATAGCCCCCGATCAGCCCCCTTAGGAGCAGAAAGCCTTCTAGGCACCAGGGTCTCTTTTTTTGTAGGTGTGGGGTGGGGGCTGCCCAGAATGCCTCCTCCTACCATAACAAAATAGGCACATTCTTTATGCCCACCAAGGGTAATATGGGAGCAATAGCCCCCAATTCGTAGCCCGGGGTGCAGTGAGCCCACTAGGCACCAGGGACTATTTATTTCTTAGTGTAGGGCTGGGGTCTCCCCAGAATGGTCATGTAAATGCCATTACCTTCCCACAAAATGGCCACTGTCTTTCTCACCCCGTTGGGGGCATAATGAGGCACTAGCCACTGATCTGCCCCCCAGGGACGCAGTCAAACCACTGAGCACTGACCTTTTTTGGTATCTCTTTTTACAAAGTCTGAGGTTTGCTAGGGATTCTGGCCAAAAGGACCTGGTAAGAGGTACTCAGGTCACCCCATCCTGGATTTCCCTATGTGCCTAGTTTTTGCAAAAATGTACAGGTTTCCTAGGTTTTCCTAGGTGCCGGCTGAGCTAGGGTCCCAAATCCACGCCTAGGCACATTGCAAAAAATGGGTAAATTTGCTGTGGAAAAATATGATGTGTTCACGTTGCATTTTGGGCCGCTTCCTGTCATGGGCACTAGGTCTACCCACACTAGTGAGGTACCATTTTTATCTGGAGACATGAGGAAATGTTGGGTGGGTAGAAGTTTGTGGCTCCCTGAAGCTTCCAGAACTTGTTATCACGGAAATGTGAGGAAAATATGTTTTCTTGACAATGCTTGAGGTTTTCAAGGGATTCTGGGTAACAGAACATAGTGAGAGCCACACAAGTCACCCCATCCTGGATTTCCCTGTGTGTCTATTTTTAAATAAGGTATGCTAGGTTTCCCAGTGTGTCGGTTGAGCTAGGATCTCAAATCCACAGCTAGGCATATTGCAAAAAAAGTATGTTTTCTGTGGAAAAATTAGATGTGGCCTCATTGAGTTGTGTCCGTTTCCTGTTGCAGGAACTCTGCCTACACACAAATGAAGTACCGTTTTTTCGGGAGACTTGGGGGAATTTTGGGTGCATGGAAGTTTGTGGCTCCCGTTAGACTCCAGAACTTTTCATCACAGAAAAATGAGGAAAATGTGATTTGTTATACAAAGTTTGAGGTTTGCAAGTGATTCTGGGTAACAGAACCTAATTTGCCCTGTGTGTCTTGTTTTAAAAAATGTTTAGGTTTGTTAGGTTTTCCTAGGTGCCGGCTGAGCTAGGGTCTCAAATCCATACCTAGGCACATTGCGACATTGCGATAAAAAGGTGTCCACGTAGCGTAGGTAAATAGTGTGCGTGAGGTTAAAAGAGTGGCTACCCTGCACCCGGGGTTCAGCATGAGTAGAAATGTAAGTTAGCCCAGAAGCCTCTTGATTGTGGGATTTGTACTTGGGCTGGTGCATGATGAACGTAGTCACCCTTCAAGCATCACTTTATGTTGTCAAGCCTGAAGTGGCTGGAACCCAATGTGGACAGGATTTGTAATTTTGCACTGTTCTGTGGCTTATTTCAGGCGACCTCTCCGCTAGGCAAGGATTTTGGATTGAAGATGGAGAAATGTTTGTAAAAGAACTCCAGTCGGAAAAAGCCTATGCCAGATCCAGCAACCCCCCTAGGCCCCTACCAAACCTAGTGCCATGACCAGTTAGACTCTTGGCAATATTAGGAAATGTATAGTTAACTACAATGCAGTCCCCACTTATGTTTTTAGGTGAAGGGCCAACACATACCACCCTTCTGACAAACAAAATGTACTGGAATTCATTGTTCCTAAAGTCAGTGTTTTGGAACAGCTAGTCACAGACTTTGTTTTTCAGCTGCTCAGTTGATTCCTCTTTGTAATGGCTTACTTGTGGGAAATCAGTCAGTATAGGCAAATAGGGAAAACAATCAGGAGGGAGATCCAAGATAGCCTGGTTATGAAATGGATGGATAAAGCCTCACAAAGATTTTTGCTGGTTTGCCATATGTGGAGCTGATGGCCTTAGTGATTCCTTTGCTCAGGTGCCTTCCTTCTATGTCAGTGGGTCCCCTGTTGCTGTGTACACCAGATGTAGCATTGCGGCACCTTGAAGTACCCTTGCTCTGGTTCCCTTTAACCAAGCCACCAGGATCTATTTTGTTGGTGTCAGAAATAGTGTTGTTACAGGTATGTGGGGTCCACCATGAGCTAAGGAAGACACTGCACTGATTATACTTGAGCTGGGTATTGTGATAAGCTAATCATGAGTAAGGATTCAAGCTGCAAAGTTGGCGATCATTCTCTACCATATCCTGAGTTGGAGCCCTACTGACGTTCGTGCTAACGTAGGTGATCAAAAATGAACACACTGCATTTTGCAGTTTACATAGACTGTCCAAAGGTGGAGATTAACTCGCTGTCAGCATGTGTTGGAATTTACCAATTATAAAGTCTAAGTCCAGTTTATAAGCAAGGTCAAAGACTTCAGAGAAGGAAGATTTATCTAAATTGGACAGTGGAGTTTGAGCTTGCGCATTTACAGTAACCCTCTTCACGTTTGCTTCCCTGGTGGGTCTAGGGACCCTATGTTGACCACTTGAGTGCTTGGCTTTCAGTTTTGTATTTGACGGCGACGCATCCACACAAGCAATTGTAAGTTCAGAAGTTGGTGTTGTGGTGAAATCGGTTTTAGGAGCCTCTGTGTCTAGGTCTTTGATGTTGGGGGCATGTAGGGGGTTGGGGGGTGCACATGGGGGGCATTTGCATGAACAAGGTGGCAGGCACTGCGTGGTGCCTGTCACATTGTGCATGCAAATGCACAGCATGCATTTTTAACATTGTGTCAGGTTCTGCCTAAAGCACCGCCCACCATAATGTTAAGAATGCAGTATGTGCCGCCCAGTGTGGCGCGTGCATCCTAATGTGTGTGGCGGGACCGCCATGACATGGACGGTCAGTACCGTGACCTGATGTGATCCGCCCGCTATCGTAATAGGCCCCTTAGTTTCTGTTCCACTTAACACAATTAAAATCACTTAGCATTTATTGATAGTGGATGTTGAAGATATTAACCAATGGGGGTGGCAGATCCCAGCCTCTTCTGGAGGATGATGGGTGGGGAACAGGCTCACCCTTGTCCCGGGATTCGCTCAGGCGCATCCCACGCCATGGAACTCAAAGTGCACTGCCAAAGCAGGTGGTGCTTTTTGCCGGGATCCTCCTCCACCCTGAGGAATGCTGGGGAGGGTGGTCCTCACTGATCTAACAGAAAGAAGTTCCAGTTCCTGCACCGCGAGACTCACTGTGCCCTTTTAAGCACTTTACAGCAAAATCAGGTGGTGTTCATTGCAGGGCTCCTCCTCTGCCCTGAGAAACACTGAGACAGGTAGGCCCCACTGATGCAACAGAGCACAGTTCCTATGCCACTGAACTCACAGTGTGCTTTTAAGCACTTCACAGCCAAAGCAGGTGGTACTTGAAGCAGGGCTCCTTCTTCGCCCTCAGGAATGCTGGGACAAGTAGTTCACACTGAATTAATAGAACGCAGTTCCCGCCCCGTGCAGCAGAATGCAATAATTTATTTAATTAATTAATGTATATAGTGTGGTAGCATATAATGTGAAAAACCTTCCCCATGCTAGTACATTTTAAGGTCTTCAGCTGTGTCAATAGTTGTTACTCACTGTCAAGGGGGCTGTCCCACCAATATATCTTCAACGGAGGGTTGTGAAGGAGGGTTTTATGACATATTACTAAGGTTGATAGTATTACCCTGAAACAATATCACATCCTCTGCATAGCACTAACTACTGCATCCCAATGTGCATGTATAAATACCACTTTAACACCTTAGCTGCGTGTAAACATTTCTCCCCAGTGCTGCGCTGTCCATTAGAACTAGTGCTGAATGGACGTTCAATGGTCGTGCGCAGCACTGGGGAGGTAGCGCTGCTGACGACCATTGGCCGTCAGCAGCACTTAAGGGGTTAAATGCCACTTCTATTTACCTTTACTTACCATACAAGATAGTGATTAGGTGAATGTAATGCATATCATATTCTTGTAAAGCATTAAAATGCAAACACCCTAGTGGGGTACACCGGGGAGGGAGACTGCATAGTATTATGTGGGTTCCTGCCTTCTCTGGGATTGAGTGAAAACATCTTTAAAGAGGTTAACTTTCAGGTCCGGCTCGACAGCGCAGCCATTGACAGACCTTATGTGATCAATAGGAATAATGCTTTAAGAGGCATTTATGAGAGAGGAGCTTTTGCTCAGCTCAAATGCTTCTTACTTTAAGAACAGATTTTGATTTGGCAGACACTGTGTGCTTGCAATGAAAAATATTGCATGGTTTATGTCTTGGTTGGTTATTGTGACAAGCCAATCATCAATTCTGCAGAAATAATTGGTTCATTGGAAAACGTGGTTCATATGCCACAGTTAAGATCCTTTTATTATGAAAAGTAATGAAAGACTTTTTCTTTTTTTTTTTATTTCTTTTTCAAAATTTTCTCCCCATTTTACAGTATTTTCCATTCCATTATAGCACAAAACAACAAAAAAGGGAATTCAAAGTCATGAACTCATATTCATACAATACTTTTTTCAAACAAAAACATTAACAGCAGAATTACTAAAAATCGTAACTTTAGTCTTTGCTTTTCATCTCTGCTTTTCTCCCTGTCTACTTTTCCACTGGTCTAATGGTTGCCAAATTCTATCTCCCAATGCTCTCGCTCTCCTGCCCTTCCTTTCATAAATGGCTTTCTCCAGGTTATATATTGAAATCAATCTAGCTATCCATATTTGAAATGTTGGTGGGACCTTGTCAAGCCACGCCCTTGCGATTCCAATTCTATAAACCGCAGCTATCATAAACATGAATTCAATATGGCGAACCTCTGTTCCTCCCGACACCCCTAATATTATCATATCATCTGACAATTTGCTCTTAACTCCCAAAGAATTCTCCAAAAAATTTTCTATTGCTATTTTTAACGTATGTAATTGCGGGCATTGGGCGAACATGTGAACAATATCCGCCTCATTTGAATCACAACGCGGGCAGGTGATTCCTGTGTTTCCCCCCCATTGTGCAATTCTGGCTGGCGTGTGATATAATGTATATAGTGTCTTGTAATGTTGTGATTGGAGTGTCGCAGCGCAAAGAACTGTCTGCCCTAAATCCAACGAAATCTGAAAATCCTCTGCTGTCACTCCCACCTTTGCCGCCCATTTATTAGCATATTTTTCTCTGTCATCCAATTTTAGTATATACAGTTCTGCATACAGCTGCCGGATTGTACAATGGTCCGCCTTCTCCAAATAGTCCATGATTCTACTGTGTTCAAACCCTATTGGTCCACCTATTTTAGTTATCAAATAACTTCTTATCTGTAGATATTTAAAAAAATTGTTCCCCATTATCCCGTGTTTTGATTGTAAGTCCTGAAATTGTCTAAACACCCCCTCTGTGTCCAGTAGATCCCCTATCTTCCTGATCCCCTTATTCTCCCATACCTTCATGATTGCGTCTCTAAATATATCTCCTGGAAGTGAGTGATTACCATATAGGCGTGTATAGTAATTATATCTTCCAATGCCAAGCTTTTTTGCTACCGCTTTCCAAACGTTGAATGCTGCTCGCAGGGTCTTAAACTTAGTGTGCTTAAAGTAATTAAAATCAATTGTTTTCAATAGGCCATTCTCGGCTTCCTCTCCCATTAATACTCTATATACATTAATGTGCCTTACTCTGCCCTCTTGATTCTCTTTTCCTCCCCCACCTAATAATCCTTGTGTATATTGCAAAACTGCGGCCCAGTAGTAAAGTCTAAAGTCTGGGGCCCCCCAGCCTCCTTTCGTTCTCGGAAGTACCATATATCTGTATGCCCTTCTTGTCTTCCCGTGAGCCCATATCAATCTGTTGAGTATTACTTCCAGTTTCCTAAACCAAGCCTGATCAAAGAATATGGGGATCGCTCTAAAAAGATATAAAAACTTCGGAAAAGTGATCATTTTAATGACGTTTATCCTACCCATTAATGTTAAATGTAAATTATGGATTCTTTCGGTATTTCTTTTTACTTTATCTAGTAATGGATTCATATTCAGTCCTACTAGACTATCTAAGTCCGTAGTCACCTTTATCCCTAGATATGTGGCTGCAGTGACTATTCTAGTATCTTGATATATTGTAAACTTATTCTGTACAATCTGGGTTTTGCCTTTATTAATCGAGTAGCCTGCTATTATCCCAAAATTAGAGGCCTCTTCCTCTACTTCCATTATAGATCTCCCTGGGTTTGGTGTTACAATAGCCACGTCATCCGCATATGCAAATAACTTAAATTCCACACCATGGAGCATAACCGGGTATATATTGACATTCCTTGCTAATTTCCTTAAGAAAGGGTCCAAGTATAGAGCAAATAGCAAGGGGGAAGCAGGGCAACCCTGTCTCGTCCCTCGTCTAATCTGTACTGCCTTTGTATAATTCCTATTTATTCAGACTCTTGCTGTTGGGTTTTCGTACAAGGCCTGAATTGCCTTAATATAACCCTCACCTATTCCGAACCACTTCATTACCCTCCACAGGTAATCCCACGAGACCCTGTCAAAGGCCTTCTCAGCATCAAGAAATATCGCCGCGACAGGGTCTCGTGACACCTCGGCTGCATCCAAAATCGTGATCATTTGTCTGATGTGCTGTGTCGTGCCTTTCCCGGGTATGAAGCCATGCTGTATATTGATAACTAACCGTTCTATAACCTTACTCAACCTTTGAGCTAATGTTTTGGAGAAGATTTTTGTATCTGCGTTTAATAGGGTGATTGGTCTGTAAGAGCCTGGCTCTAAAGGTGTCTTGTCTTTCTTTAAAATCACTATTATATCGGCACCTGCCCATGACTGTGGTACCATTCGTCCTGTCTGTGCCTGTCTAAAGGTCTCTAGCATGTCCCCCCCCAGTTTATCCCAAAATGTCTTGTAAAATTCGGCCGGTATTTGGTCTGGGCCAGTAGCTTTTCCCGCTGGGAGTTTTTTCACAGCCTCCCTAACTTCCTGTAGTGTTATTGGGAGATCTAATTCTGCTTTGGCTTCTGGGTCTAATGTTTCGCGTTGTATCCCTGCCAAATATTCGGTTATTTTCTCTTCTGTATTACTTATGTTTGAGTCATACAGGTTATCAAAAAAGCTCTTAAAAACCTCCTGTATTTTTTCTGGTGTAGTTACCTTGTTGCCCAAATTATCATTAATTTCATTTATATCCCCTTTTGATAAATTTTGTCGGGTACGTATTGCTAACAGATGTCCTACTCTTTCACTAAATTCATAACACTTTTCTTTCTTCATCAAGTAATTCCCGGCAGCCTTCTGTGCCAAAGTTAGCGCTGCTTCTGCTTTATTCAGTTCTATATCTAGTAATATTTCCTCTATAGGGTCTCGCTTACATATAGCTCTGATTAATCTCTCTTCTAAAATCTCCAACTCCCTCAACTTATTTTCCAACCTGATTTTCTCCTTCTTAGATCTCTGTAGTGTATAGCTTAATGTTTCCCCCCTCACACCGGCCTTGAATGCATCCCACACCATATTGCTCTTTGCTGTGTTCCTATTGACCTCCCAAAATTGTGGTATCCACCCCCTCATATGACTAATATATTCAGGCTCCTTTAAAAGTGCTCTCTCAAATGACCATTTGCTGTATTTTGCCGCTATGTTACTGAGCGCTGGAATGGTTAACACTAATGGATTGTGGTCTGAAACTACCCTGGGCAGCCTTTCTAGTTTAGCATCATTAATTATTGAGCTTGAGATAAAAAAATAATCTATTCTTGTTACCATCTTATGGGGGGCAGAATAAAACGTACTCCCTGTACCCCTTGGATTCTTTTCTGCCCAAACATCCACTAATGCATTGTGTGCCGCCATATTATATATGGCCTTAAATGTTTTTTTCTTTCGCCCAGCATAACCTATTCTATTTGACATACTCCCTTCATTAAGGCCATTGATGTTGAAATCTCCACAAAATATTACTGGTTCTGACCATAGGGCCAATTCCACATCTAAAAACTCAAAGATCCCTGGTTCGTCATCATTTGAGGCATAAACTGATACTACCGTGTAGTTGCCAGCCTGTGATTCTACCTCTACAATTACCCATCTTCCGTCTTGGTCTTCTTTTTTCCTCTTAAGTTTAACAGCCCCCTTTTTAGCTAGTATAGCGACCCCTCTTGTTTTAGTGTCTTGTTTTGTATATGCCAGGATATCAAACCCCATTTGTTCCAACAGGAATTTTTCCTTTCCCACAATATGTGTCTCTTGCAGACAGACTATCTCTGCTCTAAGCATTCTTAGGAGGGCAGCCACTTTTTGTCTTTTGTCTCCGTTATTCAGACCACTCACATTTATAGAAATAATTCTTGCTGCCATTTACGCTTTCTTCGCTCTCCCCCTTTCGTAAGTCCCCTTGTATTTCGATCTACCTCTTCGCAATCTTAGTGACCTTCTTAGCATTAATGTAAAGTAATGAAAGACTTTACCTGCATTGTGTGAAAAGCATATGTTAAATCCAATAAATCATCATGGAATTGCTTTTCAAAAACATATGAAGAACCTTTACATTGTTGTTAGGTGGTAAATTCTATTCCTGAATTCTGCCTTCCTGGGAGAAGAGCACGTTTTTTTTCTGTTTGTGCTCGAGATTTGTTTTGCCGCTTGCCCGCAAGCGAGCAGCTCGATAATCTCGGGCCACTAGCAAGTTCACGCAATACCTCACACTCGCTTGCATGGATTCCGACCGTGACAACACAATTTAGTGTCAATCACAAACGCACCACTCAAGCAGCTTTCGTGCTTGAGAAGCAGCTGAAAGGCTTCTCTAGTGGATTTGCTTCCTTTCCCTGAAATATGCCATTGGATTTAAAGACTTTGTATTTGAGATTTCACAAGTAAGTTTAAATACTGTTGCATAAAGGTGTTATTTGTTTGATTCGGCACATGCACCAGGATTTATTTGTACTTTTATTTTATTTTTAAAATCTACTCTGGTGGGTGGCTGCAGTTTCAGTAGGGGCCTAGTCATTTTTAAGTATGTAATTTTTCTTCTTTTGTAAAGGAAAGATTTTGCACAGTTAAGTACATTTTCTCCATGTTTTTAAATAATTAGCAGAATTCATTTCATTCACTATGTGGCCTAGCCTACCAATGCACCTTCCAGCCAGTAAGCCCAGTACTAGTCATGGGTACATGAAACAACTGTTTCCTTGGTATTTGTTGAATTGTAGCATAAATTAGGCCAAGGCATTGGATTAAATTACAAAACTGGCTTTTTTCTGCAAACACAGTGTATAGGTTGGGTAATATATTTGATGCCTTTGGCGGATGTGTGTTTTATTTAGGCATTGCTGAATTAATGTGGTTTTCTCCTTTGTTACCATGACTTCTTTGTCTGGCCAGTGCTTCAATGTGTTTGCTAAAGCCCAACACTTGTCTTAATTCCCTATGCATTTGGCCAGGGCCATTTTGTTATATATTCAGTGTCCATAGGCTTTTGTGTGTTCTTTGTTTTCCATGTGTCTTTCTTGTTATTTGACCATGTCTTCTTTGTTGTGACCATGCCTCCTTACTGGTTGATGTTTGAACGTATGGCTGGGGGCCATTTTGTGTAGCCAACAAGTGTGCCTTTGCCATAGGCCTGCAAGTCTTCCTTGTTGCCCATGCCTCTTTGCTCAGTGTTTTTTCTTGACCAAGAAGCAAAAGCTGTCAGCAATTTTGTGTGTTTAGCCAGTGTGCCTTTGCCATAGGCCTGTATGGATTGATGCGATATCAGTTTGAAAATATGCTTGAGGATCTTTCCAGTATGTATATTAACCCCTTCCATGCTCATAACGGAATGGTTCCGTCACAAGTTACAGTGCTCGTGTGCACACAAGCATGAAATCCCTCTGCTGTTAACTGCTGAGGGATTTCTTTTTTTGCTTTAGGAGGTGGGAAAGAACTTGTCCAACCCCCCTAGGCATTTTTTTCCTTCAATGTAATGATGATTGTGCGCATGGAGCAGTGACGTTGGTAGGACAGAAAGCCCACTAGGCACCAGGGATTTTTGGGTTTTTTATACATATGGGTGGTAGCTGCCTAGATGGACATGCCAATGCCCCACCCTCACAAACAAATGGGACAATCTTTCATTAGATGGGGTATTACCCTTGATCCGCCCCCTCCCGATGGGGCAGAAACCCCACTAGATAATGGGGATTTATTATTTATAAAAGAGGGGTACGGGCTGCCCACAATGGGCTTCACCATTCCCCACCCCACATAAATGGGGACCAAAGACCTTTTGCCTCCCCAAGGGGATAGGTGAGGCAATAGCCCCCGATCAGCCCCCTTAGGAGCAGAAAGCCTTCTAGGCACCAGGGTCTCTTTTTTTGTAGGTGTGGGGTGGGGGCTGCCCAGAATGCCTCCTCCTACCATAACAAAATAGGCACATTCTTTATGCCCACCAAGGGTAATATGGGAGCAATAGCCCCCAATTCGTAGCCAGGGGTACAGTGAGCCCACTAGGCACCAGGGACTATTTATTTCTTAGTGTAGGGCTGGGGTCTCCCCAGAATGGTCATGTAAATGCCATTACCTTCCCACAAAATGGCCACTGTCTTTCTGACCCCGTTGGGGGCATAATGAGGCACTAGCCACTGATCTGCCCCCCAGGGACGCAGTCAAACCACTGAGCACTGACCTTTTTTGGTATCTCTTTTTACAAAGTCTGAGGTTTGCTAGGGATTCTGGCCAAAAGGACCTGGTAAGAGGCACTCAGGTCACCCCATCCTGGATTTCCCTATGTGCCTAGTTTTTGAAAAAATGTACAGGTTTCCTAGGTTTTCCTAGGTGCCGGCTGAGCTAGGGTCCCAAATCCACGCCTAGGCACATTGCAAAAAATGGGTAAATTTGCTGTGGAAAAATATGATGTGTTCACGTTGCATTTTGGGCCACTTCCTGTCATGGGCACTAGGTCTACCCACACTAGTGAGGTACCATTTTTATCTGGAGACTTGAGGAAATGTTGGGTGGGTAGAAGTTTGTGGCTCCCCGAAGCTTCCAGAACTTGTTATCACGGAAATGTGAGGAAAATATGTTTTCTTGACAATGCTTGAGGTTTTCAAGGGATTCTGGGTAACAGAACATAGTGAGAGCCACACAAGTCACCCCATCCTGGATTTCCCTGTGTGTCTAGTTTTAAATAAGGTATGCTAGGTTTCCCAGTGTGTCGGTTGAGCTAGGATCTCAAATCCACAGCTAGGCATATTGCAAAAAAAGTATGTTTTCTGTGGAAAAATTAGATGTGGCCTCATTGAGTTGTGTCCGTTTCCTGTTGCAGGAACTCTGCCTACACACAAGTGAAGTACCGTTTTTTCGGGAGACTTGGGGGAATTTTGGGTGCATGGAAGTTTGTGGCTCCCGTTAGGCTCCAGAACTTTTCATCACAGAAATATGAGGAAAATGTGATTTGTTATACAAAGTTTGAGGTTTGCAAGTGATTCTGGGTAACAGAACCTAGTGAAAGGCACACAAGTCATCTGATCCTAAATTGCCCTGTGTGTCTTGTTTTTAAAAAATGTTTAGGTTTGCTAGGTTTTCCTAGGTGCCGGCTGAGCTAGGGTCTCAAATCCATACCTAGGCACATTGCGATAAAAAGGTGTCCACATAGCGTTTTGGACTGTTTCCTTTGACAGGCTCTAGGAATACCCACACAAGTGAGGTACCATTTTTATCAGGAGACTTGGAGGGATGCTGGGTGGGTGGAATTATGTGATCCCTCACAGATTCCAGCATTTTCCATACGAGAAATAAAACGATAATTAATTTTTTTATAAGGTTTGAGATTTGCAAGGTGTCCTTGGTAACAGAACCTGGTGAAAGCCACAAAAGTGGTTCATCCTGGATCCCCCTAGTTGTCTAGTTTTACAAAATGTATTGGTTTGCTAGGTTTCCTTAGGTGCTGGCAGAGCTTGGTTCCAAAATCCAAAACTAGGCACATTGTGAAAAAAGGGTCTTTTTTCTTTGGAAAAATGTGATGTGCCCACATGTCTTTTGGGCTGTTTCTTGTCACGGGTACTAGGCTTACCCACACAAGTAAGGTACCATTTTTATTGGGAGCCTTGGGGGAATGCTGTCTGTGTGGAAGTTTGTGGCTCCCTGTAGATTCCAGGATTTCCATCACATAAATATGTGGGATTTATTTTTTGGTTTGGAAGAGATTCTGGGTATTAAAACCTAGTGAGAGGCACACAAGCCACCCCATCCTGGATGTCTATGGGTATCTAGTTTTAAGAAATATACAGGTTGGATTTGTTTGCCTAGGTGCTGGCTGAGCTAGGGCCAAAAAATACACAGCTAAGCACATTGCAAAAAATGGTCAGTTTTCTGTGGAAAAATGTAATGTGTTCATGTTGTGTTTGCGCCATTTCCTGTCACTGGTGCTAGGCCTACACACACAAGTGAGGAACCATTTTTATCAGAAGACTTTTACAATTTTATTATTTTATTGAATATGTTTTTGGAACTCCGTGGAGATCCACATATTATACAATTACAAAACACAGTATAAAATTTTAACCATATAAAACAACTCATACAGACAGAAATTATACAAAAACAATTTACCATCCTACTAATAAAGTTCCAAGAAACATTTAAAAAAATTAAAAATTTTGTTACAAAAAATTCCATTTGGAGGGCTGAGAATAGCATCCAACAAAGCTGTTGCAGAAGAAATACCAAACTGAATACAAGCCGGTTTTATCCAGAGGCGCCGGTAATTCAATAATGCAGGACAAACTAGCAGGGCATGTTTGGAGTCTTGAGTTGCTAGGTTACAGAAATTACATACGTTGGATATTCCGTACCATTTGGCCAACAACTTATTCAGGGGGAGCAAGTCCTGCCTGAGAAGCAGCCAAAAACGGCGTAAGCCGTGCGGGATGTTCCATGACAGGTAGGGTTGTATCTGTCTGATCAAATAGGAATCAGCCACTTGTGTGACCCCCTTTTTTTGTGTTATTAATTTCCGATCCCTCTCATAACTTAGCTTCCATGTAGCTTGTTTTAGTTGTGATTTCAATTGAGACATGGAAAGTTCTAAGATGGATGCTTCCTCCAACTCTAAAAGAGTGATAGCTTTCCTGTAGTTCTTTATTAGGATCGAGTAAGCATTTAGGGGGCCCATCAACTCTTTTGTAATTAGAGATCTGAGAGTAGATGGCTTTCCTTTAATCAGACTAAAAACCCAACGAATCACTCCTGCAAGTCCCTGAGCCCAGCTACTCCTAAGGCCAAGTTCAAGACGCAGGGTTGCAGAGCTACAGCTATTATTAACCGAGATTAAATTTCTCAGTAGGGAACCCTCCACTGTGTCTAAGAAGCCCCATTCTGCTAGGTCAATTAATTCTACCCCGTAAAGCAGAGTCGGGGGAACTTTTGCCCGAAAGGCCTCCAACAGATGAGCAAAGTGTCTCTGACCTGTTGATTTATATAAAGATCTTAGGCCTTTACCCTGTGACTTTGCTTTTCGGGAACTGCTTTCTATGTGTAGTTTGTTACTTAAGTTACTAGAAACTACCATACCTAGAAAGACGTACGACTTTACTCTTTCTAATTTCTGACCTCCCAATTCCCAACTAATGTGGTCCAGTTTTAGTTTGTTTCGTCCCTCCAAGCACATTATCTTACTTTTAGAAATATTTATTTTCAAAAAGTGCTCTTCAGAGAAGGAGTATAGTGCATGCAGACGGTTATTAAGGCCCTTAGGGGAGAGGTCTAATATTAAAATGTCGTCTGCATACATTAAGCAAGGAATGTGTCTTTCACCTAGGCGTGGGGCAATTCCTACACATGTTGATAAAGTAAGGGGAAGGTCACTGACATAAAGGGAAAATAGGAGGGGCGCTAGTAGGCAGCCCTGTTTGAGGCCATTTGCAGATGGAATGAGCCGAGAAAGACCTCTTTCCCCTCCCAACAGGACCTTGCACCATGTATCATCATGCAGATCTTGGACCAAGCGTAAGAGGCTATGTGGCATTCCTAGGATGTGTAGCTTTCTCCATAATACCTGACGGTCGACCTTATCAAAGGCCGTGGAGAAATCTATGAAAGCCACATAGACTCTCCCCTTCCTCGCTCTTATGTACTTATCAACTATTATCTGGAGGGCCGTTAAATTATCCAAGGTCCCGTGGTTTTTCCTAAAGCCTGTCTGTTCAAGTGGAAGGATATTTGCAGATTCAACCCAAGCATTTATCCTTTTGAGCAGGCATCTAGTAAAAACTTTGCCGATTGCATCCAGCAATGCGATCTGGCGATAATTCTGGGGGAGAAGACGATCACCCTTTTTGTACAATGGGACCAGGATACTTCCCTTCCAGGAAGGTAGGACCTTTCCACTTAATATGCAGGAATTAAAGATAGGGCATAAAAGCTTGCTCCATTTGACCCTATTCTGCTTTAATACGTTAATTGGGACTTCATCGGGACCCATGGCTCCTGAGCGCCTCATTTCCCCAATGGCGAGTTCTATATCTTTTTCTGAGAAAGACTCTATCGGTTGACTAATGTCTAAAAACCGAACTTGGGGAGAGACTGGGAGGTTGCTAGCATAGAGGTTTGAGACAAAATCCCTCCATATATGTTCCTCGATAGGGATAGGTAGCGGAAAAGTTCTCGTTCCGCACCCTTCACCTATAAGGGACCAAAATTGTCTCAATTCTCCATTAGTTGCAGCCTCCCTTATCTTTACCCAGATGGAATCCTCTTTTTCTTTTCGAAGAGAGTATAAGAGTCGCCTCCTTCTCCTTTTTAGTGTTGTTATTTGTCGGGATTTATCCTCGGTTCTATGTAAGTATTGGGCCCTTATAAGTTTATTCAGGTCTACATTGAGTAATTTCAGAGGACAATGGGTTGTTTTAATGGATTTTTTCTTGTTCTGTTTTCTAGCCCCTGCTATTATTGAATTCAAAAATAGGGAAAAAAGCTCATTTTCGCGACCATGCCAAGAGGGGAGCTCGGAGATTGCTATATCTAGCATATCCTCCAGGTAACGGTGAGCCCTTGCATTCCAATAACACCTTCCCGAACTGTTACCAAAATTTATTTGGCTACTGTTCAGGGACCATTGATCACATTTAGGGGGATGTATATTCATTGAGATGGAAATAATTTTATGATCGCTGAAAATGGTATCGATTACGACGATGTCCTTTAATAACTTAAATGAATGAGACCCTATTATAACATAATCAAGGATCGATTCCCCTTGATACGATCTATGGGTAAAATTTGCCGGGGAGTCCGAGGGGAGACGCCCATTTGCGATTATCCCATCGATTTCCGCCAACTCATTTAGTAATATTTTACCCCGTTTATTTGTTAATATATTCTCAGGGAATATTGCCCGAGGAATATGGAGCGTTTCTTCTCTTACTTTATCAGAAAACAGATTTAAACTAAAATTGGAGATTTTGCAATTCAAGTCCCCGGTTAAAATGATGACCGTTCCAGGTTCTTTCTCCTTAATGCTCTGTATATGGAGGAAGATTTTATTTAGAATTGTATCAAAACCCGCTTCAGGAGGGATATAGGCATTTATCAAGGCCAGGCGGGTTCCAGCTAAGAAGATGCCTGACCCAAACAAGGTAACTACCTGAAAAAGTTTACTCGGGTCTAGGAAATAGTTGTAATCCCAGTTTATACGGTTGGATAGTAGGCAGGCTATGCCCCCGCTGGCGTGGCCTTTTTTTATTCGCATTAGCACTGCCTTCTAGTGCCCAATAGTCCTTCCCTATTTGGATATTTTCCTTGCACCATGTCTCCTGGAGACATATGATATTTGCCTCCAGGGATAGGAGAAACTGTAATTTCTCCGAATTGTTTTTTATGCCTGCTGAATTCCACGATATTATGGATAAGTCCGTGCTAAAGGAACTGATTGGATAATGATTTTCGCGAGGATTTGTCAGCTAATACTTTGGGCAGCCAGTTCCAGTGATCCGTTTCCTCTCTGAGGGTAGTATGAGTTAAACAGGAGGGTTGGGCGTATGATACCACTCGAGAATCACTGGACTTGCTTATTTTTAGTTCTTTTATATCCCCCAAGTTATTTATATTGCCTGCAGCAGCTAGCAGCAGGGAAGAGGAGGGATTCCGTTGCTTTACCATTTTAACGGCAATATTCCGACTGGAGGGCGATAGTACAGGGATTACATCTATTCCCCTACTCTGGAGGTCTTCAGCCCGTTGGAGGATGAGGTTAGCTACCAGTTTAGAGTGGAACTTCACCCTCGTGACCGTCCCCACTTCAGACTTACGTTGCAGAACTATATCTAGGTCGGCTGATTGAATAAGTTTCAGATTGGCAGATTCTTGGAAGTATTTCAACAAGAGGGATCTGTTCAGGATGCAGTCAGTTTCAAAGAGGGGGAAGAAATCTACCCATACAGTATCTATGTTGTTTTCTGTGTTTTCTTTGCCCGTGGAGACCTTTGCAGGTGCTTCCTTGGGAGCAATTACAAAAGGATTGGAAGAGTACATATTTTGTACAGGGTGATTATGCTCTTGCTCTAATGGAGTTGGTTTAACTGCTTCTTGATACATAGAGCCTTGGGGAAAAACACCCTGAGCTGTTACACCCTGATATGCAGGTGCAAAGGGGTTAAGAGGCATAGTTGCTTGGGTAAGTGGCTTTAGAACCTGACCTGGAGAGGTCGATTTGTGTGCCACTTTTATATCCCTAGTATTATTACTTTGTTGACCAAAGGTGAATATGTTAGTAATTGCTGACGAGGGGGATGTATGAGTAGGTAAGAAAGGTAATTTAACCTTGGTTGTTAAAGAGGTATTTACTTTGACTGACATATTAATAGGATTTTCATTATTTCCCACTGCCATCTGTGCTTGAGGTGCCGCTTCTAGAAGGGGAGAGCTTAAATGTTTCCTAAATAAAATTTTCCTCCGCCTATTTTTATCTATCCGTCTTAACAATTTCCTCTTGTGCTTTCCGTTCTTTTTTAATGGCACAATTTTCCCTCTATTATCAGTTTCCCCCTGGATAACTTCCTCCGCTATTTCCCCGTCCCCCTTCTGTTTCTTAAATATTGGGAATAGGTTATTTCCAGTATTTAGCGGGGATTCCCCCTGAGGTTTTATTACCAAATCGTGATTTACTGAACCATTTAAGTTGAATAATGGCTGGGGAGCACCCGTTTTCTCTTGTACAATTTTTGAAGTAGTTGTAGCTACTAGGGGTTGCTCGTTTATACCAGTTTGGTCTGGGACCGTGGGGGAGAAGGGGGGTCCCTTCCCGTCTACTTCCCTCTCTTTTTGGGACTTCAGCAGAACTTTTAGAATTTGGGTCACTGTATCCAGCACACAATCAGATCCCCCCACAAATTTTTCCAATAGATGTAAAATGGAGGCTAATAGGTGTTCTAAGATGTGGAGGGAGTCAGAAAGCGGTTTACCGGGCCCCTTACATTGGAAGGAATTTATTCCAGTCAAATTTAGATTTGGGCTAGAGGAAAAGTGAGACTGTGAGGTT
This sequence comes from Lissotriton vulgaris, assembly GCF_964263255.1. NCBI lineage: Eukaryota > Metazoa > Chordata > Amphibia > Caudata > Salamandridae > Lissotriton > Lissotriton vulgaris. Next base: position 1,289,056,387 of record NC_141689.1, on the reverse strand, counting down.
TTGGATGGGGTACTGTTGTAAAGTTGTAGACCAGCATGGTTTAACATTAACGGGGTGTTCTGGGGTAACTCAACAATTGTAGGATCAGATTCTAGATACCGTTGGCAAAGGGCTTCGTCTAGAATCATTGGGGACAAACCGTTATGAAAAGATGATTTAATTGGAGAACTATTTGCGGGCTGGGTAGCTTCTGTGACAGGGATTGCCATGAAGTTTACATTATCTTGCTCTATGTCTTTTTTTGTTTTTATAATTACCTCAGGTGCTAGGTCAATATTGTTTTTCAAAGTAGAGAACAAAGGGGGTGAGAACTCACTCTTGGGAGGGGAATGTAGCGTCCTAACTAGACTTGAGTCTGCCTTTGCTTTTTTAATTTCAGGGTTTTCTGGAGCATCATTTAGGGCAGAATCCAAGTGGATGACTCCAAGATCTTTTGGGTCCATTACTTTATTGTCCGACCCTAAGGCTTTATTTTTACCCTTTTCCCAAAAGTTGAAAAGCTGGCAGGTACTTTTCATATTTGAGGATTGGCTATGTTTGTTTCGAAGGGGATTTGATTTAGTTTTGGAGCTAGATCTTCCTACTATTATTTTACCGGATCTTAGTTTCTTTGTCATCTTGACCGAAGAACACTATCGAGAATGCGCTGTAGATAAGCGTATTCAATATCGATAGGGAGCTCTGGTATTATACTGCAGGTAAGTATTTCTAAGTGGAGGAGCAAGAATGCCTAACCGATTGCAGGCTGGCTGTATGAGCGTCGCACAGGTAGTTTAGATTGCAGTATGACGTACCGGGGTTAAGGGAATGGGCCTAGCCTGGCCTTCTCGTGCCGCTGAGGGCCTCAGAGGGCCCGCCCTTGTCCCGGGCTTCTCCCGGGCGCTACCCGCGCGCTCCCGCACAGCGGAGCACTGGTACTCTATTTATTGACTGACCTTAGGAGGGGGCGTGGCCTTGAGGGAGAGCGTCACCAGGTGAGATCGGTGAGGCAGCTGCTGGGACTCTTGGGAGTTGGAGTCCAGCAGTCTGCCCGCTCGCAGCCCTACTTGCCTCGAGCCCCCAGTCCTCAGATGACAGTCACAGCAGAAAGCCCCTCCGGTGAAGCGGGACCCGCGAAGCGGGTCCGGCGGAAAGTAGCGCTTACAAATGCGCTTCAGCAGCAACACAAAGCGCCGTGTCAGTCCTCCAAAGCGAGACACAGGTGCAGTTCAACTGGAAACGGTGCAGAAAGGTATCCGATGTAGATGGAAATCCGGCGCCTTTTGCTGAAAAGAAGGGGGCGTGGCCTTGAGGGAGAGCGTCACCAGGTGAGATCGGTGAGGCAGCTGCTGGGACTCTTGGGAGTTGGAGTCCAGCAGTCTGCCCGCTCGCAGCCCTACTTGCCTTGAGCCCCCAGTCCTCAGATGACAGTCACAGCAGAAAGCCCCTCCGGTGAAGCGGGACCCGCGATGCGGGTCCGGCGGAAAGTAGCGCTTACAAATGCGCTTCAGCAGCAACACAAAGCGCCGTGTCAGTCCTCCAAAGCGAGACACAGGTGCAGTTCAACTGGAAACGGTGCAGAAAGGTATCCGATGTAGATGGAAATCCGGCGCCTTTTGCTGAAAAGAAGGGGGCGTGGCCTTGAGGGAGAGCGTCACCAGGTGAGATCGGTGAGGCAGCTGCTGGGACTCTTGGGAGTTGGAGTCCAGCAGTCTGCCCGCTCGCAGCCCTACTTGCCTCAAGCCCCCAGTCCTCAGATGACAGTCACAGCAGAAAGCCCCTCCGGCGGAAAGTAGCGCTTACAAATGCGCTTCAGCAGCAGCACAAAGCGCCGTGTCAGTCCTCCAAAGCGAGACACGGTTGCAGTTCAACTGGAAACGGTGCAGAAAGGTATCCGATGTAGATGGAAATCCGGCGCCTTTTGCTGAAAAGAAGGGGGCGTGGCCTTGAGGGAGAGCGTCACCAGGTGAGATCGGTGAGGCAGCTGCTGGGACTCTTGGGAGTTGGAGTCCAGCAGTCTGCCCGCTCGCAGCCCTACTTGCCTCGAGCCCCCAGTCCTCAGATGACAGTCACAGCAGAAAGCCCCTCCGGTGAAGCGGGACCCGCGAAGCGGGTCCGGCGGAAAGTAGCGCTTACAAATGCGCTTCAGCAGCAACACAAAGCGCCGTGTCAGTCCTCCAAAGCGAGACACAGGTGCAGTTCAACTGGAAACGGTGCAGAAAGGTATCCGATGTAGATGGAAATCCGGCGCCTTTTGCTGAAAAGAAGGGGGCGTGGCCTTGAGGGAGAGCGTCACCAGGTGAGATCGGTGAGGCAGCTGCTGGGACTCTTGGGAGTTGGAGTCCAGCAGTCTGCCCGCTCGCAGCCCTACTTGCCTCGAGCCCCCAGTCCTCAGGTGACAGTCACAGCAGAAAGCCCCTCCGGTGAAGCGGGACCCGCGAAGCGGGTCCGGCGGAAAGTAGCGCTTACAAATGCGCTTCAGCAGCAACACAAAGCGCCGTGTCAGTCCTCCAAAGCGAGACACAGGTGCAGTTCAACTGGAAATGGTGCAGAAAGGTATCCACAACGGCTCCACAAGAGCGGGGGCCGCAAGCTGTGTAGAAAGCGGAGGGAGGAAGTGGGTCACGCCCGGGAAGAGGCACCAGCTGTAGCAGATCAAGGGAATGCTGGTCCTCGCAGTCCGGGGGTACCGCTGTGGGTCCTAGTTATCAGGGACCACCACAAAATGACACCTCCTCAGCGTGCACGGTAAGGAAGACAGCAGAGTGGAGTATCAGCTCCAATTAATTCTACAAAGACAGCAAATGGCTAAGAACTACTGCGAACGGCACCCCTCTGCAGGATCCCTCAGTGCTGTATGAGCGTAACACAGCGCTCTGGAGATGCTCAGTTAGTTGTCTTGCCTTGCCCTCGCCTTGCCTCCTTTCTGCCTTTCTGCCGAGCAAATGTTGAAATTCTTAGCAGCTAAGAGGCAGCTTGAAAGTGGGGCCGACCTCACATACCCACTGCTGCCCCACCGCTACTTCAGCAGCATCAGCACTCAGCGCTCAACACTCCCTGCGTGACTTTCCAGCGGCTCCGGTGCGGGTTTAAACAGGGCTTGATTCAGAACGGGGTGTGGAATGAGGGCAGGACCAAATGCAGGTCTAAATATAGGCGAGTGCAGGCGGGGTACAGGGGTACAGTCAGACGGATCCGGGAGTAGGTCCGCCAGATGCAGGTAGGGGCTAGTACAAGCGCGGGTTACCTCCACGGCACCTCCATGGCCAGTGCGGGTGCGGGTGCTTATCCCTGCCGCCTCCCAGTTGGGCGAAAGTGCAGAGACGGGTGAGCGGGGGAGACACACAACACACAATCACCTCCGCAACCTCCGCAGCGCCAGGAAGAATCGCCGAGACAATCTCAGCCTGCAACCGGCAGCTCGCAGCCCAGTCCGCCCGGTCCGCACGGCTCGCAGCTCGCAGCTCCCTCGTGGCAGCCCACTCCGGCGTCTGCACCGAATGGCGATCTGGCGTTTCTGACCAGCGTCTCACTTAGCTCTCTGGCACTCTCTAGTGGCCTCTCCACCAAGTCTCAAACTGAGAAAAGATGCTACAAGAAAACCGGAGGAATGCTGGGTGGGTGCAAGTTTGTGGATTCACGCAGATTCCAGAACTTTCCATCACAGAAATGTGAGGATTATTATTTTTTTTTACAAAGTGTAGGTTTGCAAGGGATTCTGGGTAACAGAACCTGGTGAGAGCCACACAAGTCACCCCATCCAGGATTCCCCCTTGATGTACAGTTTTCAAAAACGTATAGCTTTACTAGGTTTACTTAGGTACTGGCAGAGGAAGGGTTCCAAATCCACAGCTAGGTACATTGTGAATAAAGAGTCAGTTTCCACAGGAAAAATGTGATGGGTCCACCTTGTGCTTTGGGATGTTTACTGTTGTGGGTACTAGGCGTACCAACACAAGTGAGGTACCATTTATATATGAAGACCTGGGGAAATTCTGGGTAGGTGGAAGTTTGTGGCTCTCTGCAGTCTAGAACTTTACATCACAGAAATATGAGGAAAAATGTGTTTATTTTGGCAAAGTTTGAGGTTTGCAAGGGATTCTGGGCAACAGCAGCTAAAGAGAGCCACACAAGTCACCCCATAATGGATTTCCATTGGTGTCTAGTTTTAAAAAAATGTATAGGTATGCTAAGATCCCCTAGGTGCTGGCTGAGCAAGGGTCCAAAATCCACAGCTAGGCACACTGTAAAAAAAGGTCAGTTTTCACTGGGAAAATGTAATTTGTCCACGTTGCGTTTTGGCCCGTTTTCTGTTGCAGGCACTGGGCTTACCCACATAAGTGAGTACCAATTTTATTAGGAGACTTTCGGGAACACAGAATAGTAGAACAAATGTTATTGACAATTGACTTTCTTTCCATTTCTGTCTTCCAAATGTAAGACAATGTTTAAAAAAGAATTAATTTGGAAAAATGCCCTCTTTTTCAAATGCTTGTATGAGTACCCACAATTACTGAGATGTGCAAATAACCACTGTTTCCGAACTCTATATTTAGTTATCATTTTGGCACTAATGACTGTTTTTTCAATTCAATTTCAATATTTTTTTATTTTCAACTATTAGTTGAAGGATCTACACAAATGACCCCTTGCTGAATTCTTAATTTTGTCTACTTTTCATAAATATATAGTTTTCCGAGATCCATTTTTTGCCTTCATATCCATTCCTACCACTAACTGGAAGGAGGTTAAAAGCACAAGAAATAGGAAAAATGGGCTACGTCCCAGCAAAATTTATTTATTTATTTATTTTTGCGATTTTTAAAGCGCTGCAATTACCCAGGGGTTTCTCGGCGCTCTAGACTAAGATATGACGACTACGGTGTAATTACTGTGAGAACAGCCATGTCTTCACTTGTTTCCTGAAGATGATGAGGGTGGGACTGGTTTTGATGTTGAGGGGCAGGGAGTTCCACAGTTTTGCAGCAGCAATCGTGAAGCATCTGTCTCCCCAGTTGACCCTTCTTGTTCTAGGGACATTGAGCAGATGGGCAGTGTTGGAACGAAGTGATCTAAGGGTAGTGTGAGGTTTGAAAGTGTTTTTAAGAAATTGGGGTCCGACATTGTTGATTGCTTTATATACAATGCAAAGGGTTTTGAATTTTGTACAGCTTTTGATAGGGAGCCAGTGCAGCTGCTTTAGGTGTTTAGAAATGGAACTGAATTTAGGGATGCCTAGTAAAACTCTTGCTGAGGCATTCTGCACCATCTGGAGTTTGGAGATTACTTTCTCCTGAGCATTCAGGAGGAGGGAATTGCAGTAATCAGTGCGTGAGAAAACCAAAGTGGAAATGAGTGTTTTCCCTGCAGCTTTGGGGAGGTAGGGGTGGAGTTTTTTGATTTTCCTCAGAGTGGCAAAAAATGGCAAAACTGTGTAGAAAAGTTTGGTTTTCTGACAAATGTCTGCCTGTGTCTGAGAACTGGTATGATGGTGATTTTTGCACCACAAGACCTTTGTTGATACCTTTTGTAGGGCTTTTGTTTGCAGCACTTTTTCCCCATTTAAAAAAAAAAACATTAGCTGTAGATTGGCCAAGTTCTCGGTCCCCATCCATCCCATCCCAGTGCCTCTTGACATGTTCGTACCTTGAGAATGGGCTAAATGAGGCGGAGCCCAAAAATTCTCACTGAACTCAACTTCTCACTGATGTACAGCACATGACTTAGTGTTTCCTCCCCTTTTTCATAGAGTCGGCATCGGGTGTCTATGTCTTCTTTGTACATCTGCCTATACTCGTATGCCATCAGTGGAATTAGTCCAAATCGTATTCTCATTAATTTGTGTTTTATTGTTGGCTTGAAGGGGGATATTAGGTAGTGAGGCAAGCCTCCACAGTCATAAGGTTTTAATGCCCAACAGCCGTGACTCAGATTTTTCACAGCTAATGCATCAGGTTCATCAGATATTAGCTTTGTTTGTTTGGTTAGTACTTTTGCTGCCATGGCTGTAAGTAAAGAGCTAGACCAAATTTAATGAGCTTCAAATACATCTAGACAGTGCATTACACATTTGGGCCAGTTTGACACTGAGTTATTTGTCAATAACCAAATATGACTCTTTAGAGTGTGTCCCTGGGATTGTTTAGGTTTCAGGCAGAAGGCTACAAACCTAGCTTTTCATATCCATTGTTGTGATGAGAGGGTGAATTCCATGCAGATTTGAGCATAAGGGGTACAATTTGGAAGAAAAAATATTCTGAGGAAACAGGCTGACTGAGCTGTATCCAACCATACCAACATTTTATCTTTAAAAATGATCGTGCTGTAGGCCACTGATGGCAGGAATTTGGCACTCCTTACACAAGTTAGAGGGGATGGGTCTGGCGTACACATCACTTACCTTACTCTACAGAAGGCCCCCTCTAGGGAGTGCACTACCTTCTGTATTGGAGTGATATGTGGTGCCAATCTTACACTATGGTCAAGCCAGATAATTATATGCTGCATTACCTCAATTGGTTTCCCTTCAGTAAGCTAAAAACCTTTCTTTGCTTTTTGTCTAGTGACTATCATCACCTTGGTTTTTACTGTGTTTATTTTCAAGTGATGTATCTTACAGTATACTGTCAAAGCTGTCAAGAGCATCTGGACCCCCACCGGGGTTTGGTCGAGCAGCATGGTATCATCTATCTATTGCATTGATTGAATTTCAGAACCGACAAGCTTGGGAGGGAATGCCCGGACTCCTGCCAACCACTCTGGTTTATCTGCCAGGTAGAGATTAAATAGTAAAGGGGACAACATGCATCCATGCTTTAGACAGTTGTTAATTTTAATTTTGTTGGTCGTGGACCATACAGTGGTAACTCTTATTTTCAAATGTGATGAGAGCGTTTAGTAAGGTTTGAGGAAATCCCCAGTTGTTTAGTTCTTCCCACAATCTCGTACAGACCACACTATCAAATGCTGTTTGAAAGTCAATATATCCTAGGTACAATGGGCCTCCCTTTTGTTGCAAGTGTGTCCTCAATCAAATGGGTTATGCAGACCAGGTTGTCTTCAATGTGACAGCACTTTTGGAAACATGTTTGTGACTGTGGGATCAACTTTCGCTTTTCCACCCAGGTCGCCAGTTCTTGGGAGTAAAAAACTAGCATAGCACTTTACTTCTACATCTAAGGGTTCGATCATCGGGTATTTTCAGGATTGGATTGGGAGCCTTTTTTTTTTGTGGACTGGAACGTGAAGAAAACTCATCCATGAGTCCGGATGCTTCCTCCCATTCTGCATTACCAGAATAACTGTTCTCTAATGGTTGCCCATTTTTGCACCAGACCTTTGTACACATTTGTCAGGATCCCATTTGGGCCAGACGCCAACCTGGTCCCATTTTTTCTATATTATGTACAACTTGAACAGATGTTATTTTTATAATTTCCTTTGTTCCTTTTTGAGGGTTTACACACGTTGACTAGTTGCCACTAGCCCCTTTGTTAAGTCTTGCACCTTTGTCACTGGGAGACTCCATATAGAGCGCTTTGGTGTGGGCTTTATATTCTGCGGGAGCAATATTTATAGCAGTTGGCGGTTGGTTTGGCCTGAAGCATTTGTTCATCCAAATCCTATTTTTTGCGGGGTCTTTTTATTTTGTTATGTTATGCTATGTTATAAAAACTCTTTTATAGCACACGGCTACTCCATGGAGTGTACCGGCGATTTGGCAAAGAGAAACATAGAAAGAAAATACATAACACAGTACCCTCCACATGGCAGCAGGGAAAATTACTGGGCAAAAAGCCACGTCTTCAGGTCCTTTCGAAAAGCAAGCAGGTTGGAGGTGGTTCTCAGAGCAAGCGGAAGCTTGTTCCACCAACACGGGGCCAGACACCGGAAAGAACGACCTCCAGTGCGAGCACGTTTTATGATGGGAACAGCTGCTTTGGTCTGCATTGTGGACCTCTAGAACCTCCTAGGAGTGTAGAAAGCCATCAGCTTCCGGAGATAATTAGGGCCGGTCGAGTGGAGAGCTTTAAAGGCAAGAGTCAAGATCTTAAAAGTGACTCTTTTGGCAATCGGAAGCCAATGAAGTCTCTCAAGCAGCTCCGACGCGCGAGCCCTTCCCGGCAGTCCAAAGATGGCTCTAGCGGCCTAATTTTGTACAACCTGCAAACGAGCCAGAAGATATTTCGGGAGGCCTAGATAGAGGGCGTTCGCGTAATCGATACGCGAACCTATCAAGGCCTGAACTATGATTTTTTTATGTTGGAGGGATATTAGAGAAAGGAACTTCCGCAGCATTTTTAAAATGCCGAAGCATTTTCCGGTCAGCCCTACAACCTGGGGTCTAAAAGAGAGATCAACGTCACATAAAACACCCAGATTTTTGGCTTTTTGCAAGGTGACCTCCGGTGGAGACATGTCACGCGGCCACCAGGACTTCCACTTAGGGTCCGGAGGACTTCCGAAGAAGAGCAGCTCCGACTTATCGAGTTGAATTTCAAACTATGCCTCTGAAACCATTCAAACACGGCTCCCAGACATTCCCTGATCTGACCACTGTCGAAATCTTCACCCTTGTTGCACGTGAGAAGTAGCTGGGTGTCATCAGCATAGGATATGATCTGGGCACCAAAAGATTCCGCTACCTCTGCTAGAGCGGCCATATAGATATTAAAAAGGGTGGGGCTCAAGATGGACCCTTGAGGAACCCCCACCTCCAGCAGAGGCATTTCAATGGAAAACGGGGGTGCCCAGACCACTTGTCAGCGGTTGGTGAGAAATGACTTAAACCATTTCCACACCATCCCCCGAAAACTGATCTCCCAGAGTCTTGAAAGGAGACCGACGTGGGGGACGGTGTCAAACGCCGCCGAAAAGTCCAGCATGACCAAGATGGCTTTCCCTCCTCCATCCAAAGTCTCTCGAATGGCATCGGTAATCTCTACAAGGGCAGTCTCCGTGCTGTAATTAGCTCGGAAACCCGATTGAGAGTCGTGCAACAAGTTGTTATTCTCAATGAAGCTGGAAATCGAGAGGTGCACGTGTTTCTCAATCACCTTAGCCAGAGAGGGAAGGAGGGAAATAGGTCTATAGTTTGCGTGAACAAGGGGGTCTGATGTTGTTTTTTTTAACAATGGCAGAATAAGGGCGTGCTTCCATGCCAAGGGCACCTCTCCGGATGTCAGGAAAGCATTGAGCAGAGGGTTGAGCAAGATGTTAATTGCGGCGCCACTCTTCCCAGGCAGGTAGCGGGACATTGATCAAGCGGCGAGCCTGATTTAAGTCGAGTTAGAAGGTCGAGAGAGGAGGCATGCGAGATGAACGGGAAGTCCAAGAGCAGAAGACCTGTCTCCTTCAAAAGCAAAGGCATGGAAATTAGATGGCATGCATCTGAGCTCAGGACCGCTCTAGGGAAAGAGTTTTGGATAAGCTTGAATTTATTAATAAAGAATTCACTAAGTTGGCTAATCCAAACTTCCGTGTGAGAATGATTAGGAGAGCTCGAGGCAGGAGAAATAAACTCTTGTACAATTCTAAACATTTCTTTGCTCCTATTATCTGCTGCGTCTATTCTGTGTTCTAAAAAAACTATTTTTGCATCCAAAATTTGCTTATGGTAGAGACGAATGAGCTCCCTATATTTAGTTTTGTCATCTGGATCATACAGACGCCTCCAGACTCTTTCCGCCCTCTTGCAGTCCTGACGCATCCTGCCAAGAAGAGGAGTAAACCAGGGGGCCGAGATGTGTTTGCCCATCGAATTACCTGACTTACCAGGGGCTAACTCCACAAACCTAGTGTCAAGCCATTTCTGCACCAATTCTATATCTTGCTCCAGATCCCCTGATAGAAGGCAGGGGTATTGGCACAGAGCGGCAGAAAGCATTTCTGCCGTGACTTGATGAAAAGGCCGCAACACTCTTCTGGTCTCTTTCGCTCCTCTAACACTGGGCATGGCCATGATGGAGATGCAAAATTCTATTAAAAAGTGGTCAGACCAAAGAACAGGAAGCGGTGGAGAGGTCTTGATAGTCTTAGAGGAAAAGATCTGATCGATTGTATGGCCTTTGATGTGAGTCGGGCTAAAAATGAAAGGGGATAGCCCTAAAGGACAGACTATATCCAGGAGCTTAATAGTGTCGGGGTCGACAGTGTTGTCCATATGGAGATTGAGATCACCCAGCAGGATACAGTGCTCCGATCTCAGGCAAGGTACAGAGAGTGCCGCCTGTAGGTCTTCAAAGAAGGAACCTAAAGAGCCAGGCGCTCTGTAGATAATAATCCCTGTGCAAGTTTGGTGGGGGGATAGTTTGAGAGTGAAGCCTAAGGCTTCACTCCCCTTGATGTTATCCACAGAGAATGATTTCATGTGCATTTTCCCAACAATGCTCTTCCATCATTCTCGCTTTCCTGTTGCTGAGACCTTCGACTGTAGTGATTTGTATTCAATATTATCATTAGGGGATCTGTGCATTATGTTATTTAGTTTGTATTTTATTTTCACTATTGTTGGTTTGTGTTCAGTGAAAAGTTGGACTTTCGGCGGGAAACTAATTTAATCCAGGCTTTATCCTGGTGATTATTTTTCTCTCAGTGCTTCTAATACGGATTCCCATAATTCTGCTGTCATGGATTGCCTTGTTCTTGCATTAATTCATACCAAAAATGGTCAACCTTTTTGTCAGTCCTCTCCTGGTACTTTGTGATCCACTGTACTTTTTTTACTGCTTCTAAATTATCTTTATTCATTTCATTTCATAAAGCTTTATTCGGAACATTTAAAAAACATGTCCATAAAAGCACATACAGTTACAAATACAAACATTTCATTAAACATTACATATTTCATTAAAGAAAGCACATAATACATAATATGCAGAGGGGGATGGAATAAATATTTAAAATATTTAAAATATTTAAAAACATACTTTTCCTGGCGCTAATAGCTTTAAGCAAGAATGTAGCAGTAAAAAAGCAAATGTCCGGATGATTCAAATTAAAAAGCAGTCTCATAGCATCCGTAGTTGTTCTCACTCCAAATCTATTTAACATAGGCTTCAGGTAAAATTTCCGTAATTCCCTATACAATTTGCATGTTAATAAAAAATGCTTAGTGCTCTGTTCCGTTTTGTTATCACATTCACATGGGCCAATAGGGCGCATTTTAATGTTAGGGCACGCAACGAGATAATGTACTATTCCCATCCTTATTCTGGTTAGTACAAACTGGTGCGAAACTCTAGTTACCTGTGACAAATACGGCTAAATCCAATAAAATCATTCATGCTATTGTACAGTACACATGTGGATAATTTAGAATCCTCCAAAAAATCCCTTTCGTTACAGTAATTCAGAAAAATTGTTTTCATATTTGATTTGGAGATATCCGAGACACTGTAAGGATCATTAATCACATTGGTCCCGAAAATCTTTTGGGAACATTCGATAATGTATTTAATCCAAGGGATCTTTAAGTGCTGGTCTAATGAGAGACAGTCCTCAATAATTGCTCTATTCAATGAGGTACCGTCGCTAAGCCAAATTGAGCGCCACAGGTTTAGGGGCCTTAACATGATCATATCACTTAGGGCTTGAATCCCTGTTTCCTTATGGACCAAGGAGTTGGAGGTAGACTTGGGTAAACACAGGAGCCTTTTCAGGAAGATATTCTCCTCTACCTGAAGGCTCCTCGCTGGTGACACACCCCAAACGCCAGCCCCGTAAAGGGCCGCAGAAAGACATCTAGAGTGGTAAATTTTTAACATGTCTTTAATACGTCTATTCCCCAGCTTCTTGGCAAATAAAAAGACCCCGTTAGCACTCCTAATCATCTTTGTTCTGACAACATTATGTTCAGTGACCCAGCTCCCATTATTGGAAAAAGTAATTCCCAAATAGCAAAAATGTTCAACTTTTTTAACCAATTCACCATCAATAAAATAATGGGTTTTACCTTTTATTTTAGCTATTCCGGGCCCACACTCCATTACATATGTTTTTGATTTATTGATCACCAGTTTCCTACTTTTGATGAATCGTACGAAACGGTCCATCAAGCGTTGAAGACCCAAGGGAGTCCTTGACAGTAACACTGTGTCATCCGCATAAAGTAATACAGGTATGTTAAGATTATTATCTCTAGGGGCATCCGCAGTGACTGTCTGCAGGACAGAATCAACCTCATTTATGAAGAGGGTAAAAAGCAGGGGTGCTAAAACGCACCCCTGTCTAATACCTCTTCCAATCCCAAACTTGGTCGTACATTCCCCATTAGGTCCATAATGGACACTGGTGCGGAGCTTTTCGTACAGGCGGGCAAGGAAGTATATTATGCCTTCAGGTGCCCCCATTTCTAATAATTTGACCCATAATATAGCGTGGTCTACCAAATCAAAAGCGCTACTTAGGTCAGCGAAAAATAAATAAAGCGACCCTTTTTTGGCCTGGGTATATTTCCCTACCAAGAGCTCTAAATTCAGGCACTGTTCAATGGTGCCACGGCCTTTTCTAAAACCAAACTGGCAATTACTTAAGATCTCATTGGTTTCTGCCCACTCCTCTAGTCTTACTAGAAGGACCCTACTCATGATTTTAACAGATGAGTCCAGTAAGGATATTGGTCGGTAATTTTTAGCATCCCCCCGGTCACCTTTCTTGTAAATGGGGACGATTATTGACTCTTCCCAAGTAGACGGTATTTTACAACACATGGCTGCGTTAAAGATTTTGGTCAACAATGGACCCCAAATCTCTAGTGCAGTCTTGTACACGTCTATGGGGACACCATCCAGACCCTGGGCCTTTCCTCCTTTACTGGTTCTTATACTAGCCATGAATTCATCCGTAGTAATATCTAAGGCTATGATGGGCCAGCCTTCTCCATGAGAAACTGTTATATTACTTGAATCAAAGATATTGGAAAAATGTTGGATCCAAGATTCCATGCTCACATTTGAAGTGAGTTCTCGCACCTTATCATCTTTTAGGAATGGACTATTCACTGTGGACCAAAACAGGGTACAGTTCTTCGTATCCGCTGCTTGACTAAGGTTGTCCCACGCTTCCTGCTGTAACTTTTTCTACGTTTAAGGGTCAAATTATAACCCTGCCTAAGTTGAATCACCAGATTCTTATCCCTTGGTTTAGCTGCTAAAGCCTCTTTAAGATCAGTCCGGGCAGTAGAGCAAGCATGATCAAACCAACCCTTTTTACACCTATTCTTGGGCCCAGCCTCTTTAGTAAACTTCTTGTTAATGGTTGAATTGATTCTATTAAAGTAGTCAATACTGTCAGTCGAGGTGTCATCCTGTTCTAAAATTGCCGTGATCTCCATCAGACAACTAGAAATGATGGAACCAGATGTTATGTTATGTCCGCTTTTTCTCCCTTCCACCTCAATCTATACCCATTCTGTCTATGGGGTTCAATATTAGCAATGTTACCCTGTTCACATACATAGACATTATTCCAGAAAGTTAATTCGGTAGTCAAACAGTTATGATCACTTAACATAATGTCAATCACCTTAGGCATTGGGCATAACGAAGCAAGGGTTGAAGACATGCAAATAAAATCAATAATTATTTATCTTTATTACTAATTGGGTGAATTGTTGGAAGAGGGTGTTATGAAACTGATACTTCAGAGGTGAGAATAGCATCATTACTCGCCAATCATGATATTACTGCAAATTTTTAGACTGTGTGGAAGCGAGCAATCGAGACCCATATGTAGTTCAAAGTAGTCAGACACAATGGGAGTCTTTCATAGTGGATGATGTTGGGTAAGGCACCTTTCCTTCTTGGGTCACTGTAGCTCACGGGAGCATCAGAAAGAAGCCACACATGCGAAGATCACCGCTTCAAGGAAGAAGAGGTCTCAGGTGAAGCTACAGTGACCCAAGAAGAAAAGGTGCCTTACCCACCATCATCCCCTATGAAAGACTCCCATTGTGTTGGACACATGGACATAAAGTAAGAAACAGACCGGCCAATAAACAACTCAACAACGTGTCCACCAAAGAATATACACTGCCCTGAGGAAGACCTTGGCAGGTGTTTGGTGACCGCGGTGCACCATGCTGGGAAATTTGAGAGTTCTGCAATCAATGCCCAAATTATTCCAACCGCAGCAAAATATGCCCAGTACTTCCAACCGTTGTGCTCCATGGCGAAAGCTTTCAGACCACAGCACTCTAAAGCTGATGGCTTTCCGACTGCCACAGTTGGATTAAGCCTGCATGCATCATAATGTGGCACAGACTAGTTGGTGGCCTTGGCAGTTGGAATTAGACAGTGGCAACGGAGGGCAGACAGTCTGTCCGGTATCGGAATGAGACCCTAAATGTTTTTCTTGCTTGTTTGATTGTAGGTGCACAAGAGAACAGAGATCACCTGCAGAACTTCCAAACAGGAGGCCTGTGAAGTCACACATCCGTCCTCCAATCTCTACCACTTGTGCAGCTTAATGCAACTGCCAACTAAGAACTTTAAGATGGCCCCAAAGAAAGATGCTTCCTACAAAGTGGTCAGTGAGATGAAGCAGCTTGCCCACCAGTGGCATGTCACCCCAAACCTTTTTTGGACCACCATGTCTTGCCCCTGCTGTACCAGCCTCTGGGAAGAAGCTGAGAGAAGTACTCCCACATCAACAGCAGCACCCCAACCTAAGCTGAGGACCTTGTCTGTCAGTGAGGCGGCCACTACAACCCTAGGAGATCCATCGAGCAGTGACACTGAATTGTATTTGTCTGTTTCGCAAAGAAGTACCCAATCGCTTCAGGAAAGAGAGTAAAGTGGACAGCAGCCAGCAATAGTACATCTTCCTGATGTTGGAGCAGAACGGGAGGTTGAGCTTCCTTCCCAACAAGAACCTCCTGTTTTAGAATCATTGGCTGCCAGATCTCCAGCAAGGAAAAGGAAGGGTACTACTCCACCATCTTCTCAAAGCACCACTTCTGATGATGTTGATAGGGACATGGAGGTCACCCAGGCAGAGTCTAGGAGATGCCAGGAGATTCAAAGGAAAAGAAAAGTTCCTGTAAGCCTTAGAATTATGGAAGGGGATGTTGAGGAGGCTGATGATGACAAAGAAGTCATTGTGGACAGCGACACAGAGGAGTTTGATATTGCTATTCAACCTACTTCAAGGGATGTGGCACAGGTAGCACCTTCAGCTCCCATATCTGCAAAGCCCCAGCATAGACCTGCACTAGTAATCACTACCTCAGTAGAAATATGCACTGCAGAGAAACACACCCACCTACCTCAAGCTCTACTTCGGGCTTTGAAATTGGCGCAGTAAAAAAAAGCACTTCTCTCCTGTTTTGGGACTTTTTTACTGTTAGCAAAGACGGGGAGCACATTGAAGTATGCCCCATTTGCCACACAAATGTTCATCAAGGTAAGCATGGTACACATAATGGTACAGGAGTGCAAACAACCCATATGAAAAAACACCACACAATCAAGTGGGAGAATCACTTAAGAAAATTGCTGAACATGGTTGTGTTGGTGAAGGTGAGGAGGAGAGCGGGGGAACATCAGCTACAAGTGCAATCACGGTGGGAGGTGATGATGATGAGGAAGAAAATGGTGACATCCTCATGGAAAACAGCCCTGTGCCCAGCAGTAGACCCGCAGAATCACCTGCCTCAGCAAATTCACATTGCCACAAGACTCGTAGTCAGCTGGAGAAGACAGTGACTGCCCCACTACGACACCCACTGCGTCTACCACCACCTACTTCTCAAAGGTTGCCCAAATCAGTGGCTCCAGAAAAGAAGAAAAAATCCAGGCTATTACTGATATGTTCAGGCAGGAGGGGCCGCAACTACCCAACGGCACGTTAGCGCTGGACCTACTACCTTTTTTGTTTTGTGGAAGAAGTGGGATTCTTAGAATTTGAGGCAGCCACCTGCCTGAAATGGAAGGTTCCAAATTGAACCTATTTTTCCAGAGTTGCTGTTCCAGGTCTGCATCACAATGTGCTGCAATTTGTAGGACAAGCTTTGCAGCAAAGTGTTGTTCACACTATCCACCTGGCGACAGATATGTGGACCAGTTGTAAGGCAACTGATTACATGTGCATCGCTGTACACTGGATCTTTTTAGTGGGGATAAAGCAAAAGATATCTACAGGTCTTGGCCCTGATAAAGTTTCAAGAGCGCTATGCGGCATGTAACAGTGGCTATGTTCGTCCTGGAAAAATCACATACAGCTGTAAACATCTTGGACAAATTTAACAGCTAGCTGTATGGAGGGCTGTGACAGAGAGGTCTCAGAGTTGAATTTGTTGTCATGGACAATGGCAGTAACATAGTCGAGTGGATTCATTTATTTAGATGGTTATGCATCTTGTTTGGGGACCTGACAAGGCTCCCTTTCTTTCTCATTTCTAAAAATGCATGGATGGAGTGTGCATGAAGGTGGTACGCCTTAAAGCATTTGAGCATTAATAAACAGCTTACAGAACAATACTGAGTACAGCCTTCCATCTTTGGTTTGCATAATATTATATTTCCATCCACAGAAAAGACTGCACCAACACAAAGAATTTCGCAAAAAGTTCAAAACATGACCAAAAAAATTAGAGAAGAACTGGAGGTTGGTTCCGTAAACGAATTACATCATGGAGAACACCATCTTGGCACATTTATGGGATGTACACTATGAATTATATTTGTTAGATGTTAAGAGTGGGAAAACAAAGAATATGTTGTGATGTTATTTTATTTATTTTTGCAGGGGCTCTACGCTGAATCATGGTTTAAGGTACGCTAAGCATTTCAGTAGAAATTTGACACCACCGGGGGTTTCTCTTTTGGAGGGATCTTTATGGTATACATGGAGGTGATTTTAATGTCCACGGGACATACACAGGAGATGTACTGCAAAGGTGATGTTAGATTTCTAGAGATTTAGTGGTTTTAAAGTGGATTATTGTTAGGATGTGGTTCTTTTGGGGCTACAAATATTGATTTAGGAAGGCTGTCACCTCTAGAATGATGTAAGGATAAGTGGCACTGCGCTAATTAAAGTGTTAGGGTATTACCTACTGGCGGTCGCCAGTAGGTATATATGGTTAGGATTTTTTCTCTATGGGACTTTTGAAAATTCTATGTCTAATAACTTTGGCGTTTGTGGACGGAATCAACTGAAATTTTCAGGAAAATGGCACATTTTGTTTCTGAGCAGCCCCTGCAAATTAGGGGGGGTTTTGTCAAGGAGGGGCCGAGAAAAAAATGGGGTCCCAAAACACGTTTTTCCCATTCATTTTTCCATAGGGTGTTTGGCCTCACTTTTAGCTCGAACGGCTGAATGGATTTGCACGAAACTTGGCAAAATTGTAGGAACTGTTAGCCCGATGTGCCTTTGCTAGGTCTCAATATATGTGCTCCAGTGGATTTTGAGAAATTAACGTTTTAAAAAACAGATATATCTGTGACAGCGTCCCGGGTAGCGCTCCGGTTCGCGTACTTTTCGCGTAACGGAACTTTGCGAAGCGAAGCTGATTGGCTCTCCGGTGTCTGTCAACATTCTAAACAGTCCGGAGTGGCCGCCATCTTGTCTCTCGGTAGGATCGAGAGACAAGAGGAGGCCAAAACAAAGGGGCAAATGACCATAAGGGGGCATAGTAGATCCTCCCTGACCCCCTAGGTTTGATGTGGAGGCTTTAAAAGGGCCCCGCGGGGCAAAAAAAAAAAAGTTTTTTTTGCGTGGGGTGCGCCCGGTACGCCCACCGGAAAGCAGTCCAGGGAGCGTACTATAAGGAAACAAGAATGATAGACTTTTTAAATATTGTATGTTTATTGATTGTTCGTTTTGTTGTTTTTTTTTTTTGTTTTTTTTTATTTACGTAGCAACATGTAGGTACCAATGCAGAGTCTAAAAATAAATAAACGCTGTCTCCTTTGTAGATATCTTGCAAGTTGTTTCAGAAGTTATTGTGGTATATGGAATTCATACCATAGTCTGTCTGGAAAGCCGAAACAATATGGAGGCAGGAGATGATAAAGAGATGTTAAATACACATTGGAGATAATATAGTTGGAGAAAGGAAGTAACTATGAGCAAACTTACTATGTAACACAAACAAGTTGTACAGTATATTTTAAGTCTCACTTTATATTATATATATTTTGGTACTATTTCATAATTTACATATAAAAAGGAATAATGTCTCAAACAATTTTTAATTTTAAAATTTAAATTTATTGTTCAGATTTTTCAAAATCTAAAAGAATTTGTAACATCAATTCATCAGGTATGTCCTCCTTTTCATTCCATGATTCATATTCTTCTACACATTCAATTAATTCTTCGCCTAATGTGTCATCCAAAAAGTCATTTTCATCCTTTTCTTCATTTGGATTGTTTTCAATATTTATTTGAAAGGAAATATTATTTTCTTTCTGTTGTGCTTCCATTTTCTTGCTTTAAATTGCATAAAAAATAAAAATATCAGTAGAGATAGGTTACTGTTGGGTTAAAGTTCAGGCAGGTACTTGTGAGTTTTTAACAGTGAAGTTATCTTTGGGCACTGTATGGATTCAGGCAGGAAGTAGAACTATTAAAAAGTGCCTGTGATGAAGACTAAGTAAATCCATAATTATAACAGAGAAGCCTTTCTCAATCTCTAACTCTTACAGCGGGACAGTATATAACTATCTGAAAACGTTTTCACAAATTATCATAACATAGTTCTCATTTCAAATTTTTAAAATAACTTCTTACCTTTCAAAAACAAGTTTAAGTTGTCAATGAAAATGTTCTTGCAATGTACTTCAGGAAGCAGTAGTCAAAATGGCTGTGTTTTTCTCTCTTTCTTTATATATATTCAGGTAATAATCAATCAAATGTTAGGTTAAAAAAGTAGAAAATGAAAATAACATTTTAATTGGTTGTCAATTCCAACACTTCCGATGTGTTTTGTGAAGTAATTTACCTCAGGGAATTTAGAGAGGTCTACATGCTAAATGGCTAAATAGAATTCCAACCAAATTTGTGAAAATGCTAGGGATTGGTATGTAGTATGCGCTAATGTATATTTGGTGAAAGTGTCTCCAGTGTTTTTTCTGTAAATTACTTTCCCACCTTTTTTGAGCGAGTGCTTGTCAGTGCGTGTCCCGGTACGCGAACCTGCAGCGTTACGGGACTCCTCCATTTTGTGTTTCGGTAGAATTGAGATACAAGATGGAGGGTAAATAATGTTCAGAATGGGTAGAAGGGGGCACGGTAGACATATCCTGACCCCCTAGGTTTTTTGAGGGTGGCTGAGGAGGCTCATATATGTCGGAAAAAAAATTTGAATTTTTCGCGCGGTTAGCTGCCGGTACGCGAACCGGGTAGCGAACCGGGAAGCGAACATAAGTGAAAATTAGTGAAAAAAGGTACATTCGAAATTTTAAAAGAGTAATTAAAGTTAAGGTAGCTCTGAAAAGAGCTTTTGGGTTCTGTGTAAGTTCTAGGTACTTATAAGTAGGTACCAATACACAGTCTTAAATTTTGTATGAAAACTCTGTTCCCCTCATCTGAGAAGTGCACGCCATCTCCTCTGTAGATATCTTGCATGTAGTAACGCAAGTTATTGTTGTAGATGCAGCCTATTCCATGGTCTCTCATGTAAGCTGAAACAGACTTATTTACATGCTTCCTCGATTTCTCAATTTGTGGACAAAATTGATTGGACCACCTCCATTTTTGTCTTTGGCATATATTGGAATATACCAAGGCAGTTTGAGGAAAAAGTGCCATCAATTGCTCAAAGGTGTCCTTTAAGAGCATTTCCAGACCTACCCCAGTCAAAGTGCCCAAATCATTTCCTCCACAGTGCACTATTATGAGGTCAGGGTTTGGCATATGTAAAAAGGTTTTCACCAATGGTATCAATTGGTGACATTTCAATCCTCTTTGGCCAATCCATTTGATTTCCACATTTTGTAAATTGAGGTTGTGTAAATTTCTGTTATCAGCATACCTGTGAGCCCAGTGGATGTAGCTATGTCCTAGAATCCAGACAGAAAACATGGCGAGAGGAGGTTCTGTTGCAATGAGATGAAGTGTGGGAATGAAATGGCAGTTGAAACAGTGGAGTTTGTAAAGAAAAAAAACTGTGGAGTTTGAGTGCTAATGATTCATTAGCAGTGATTGGTAGATTTCCATTGCTGAAAACAGAAAGTTAGGGTGCATGGATGTGTTCTTTGAAAGATGTAATTTGAATGGTTAATAAAAAATGAAAGATTGCAGTGGATTAGCAGGTGTACTGAGAGTTCAGAGTTAATTTGAAACATTGTTGTGTGAACTTGTAAACATGAGAGGTCTGGCAGGAGGTAGTTGCTATGGAAAAGGGCAGAAAGGGCAGAGGGGGGAAGGGTGTTGATTTGAAAAAAAGTGAGGGAAGAGTTTTGATTGGCTGACATGAGAGATATGTGTGATGAATATCAGCATTTCAGTGCCTTTGTTAGTTCCAGCCTCTGGAGTGCATACCTTTTGTTCTGCTAAAGAAAAATTGGTGTGTTTCTGAGACTGTTTTGAAATTCAAAAAGCATTTGTTAAGTTGAGATATCGTTTCTTTATTTTAGATAGAGACTAGTATGCTTTTTTGAGAAAATAAGAAAGCCAGCTGTGCATTTAAAATGATGTTTTGAGTCAAGTGTTTGCATTATGTTTTCAAAGAAGATTTTGCATTCTTTTACCAATTTTAATTGCAGATAATGTAAAGTATTAGTACTGACAAGGTGTGGTTGTACATAGGAGCCGTGCTGTGTTTTCAAATTATGATCAGAAAATCGTTTTTAAGGAAAAGGAATGCTTTTAAATATTATGAGAATTTATTTACTTGCGATGTGACTCCTGCAATGCGTCGCTTTTGCGGAACAGATGCATGATGCATCTGTGTTGTTTTTGCCCCATGGTGCTCAACAGTGTACATGTTAAAAGTGATGCATAAGTGGTGCAAGGGCCTTGTAAATACACCCCTATGTGTGCTTGGCCATTTCAAGACACTTCCCCCTGGTTCAAGGGCCTTGTAAATACGTCCCCATGTGTGTTTGGTCATTTGTAGTCACTTTCCCCATGGTGCAAGGTCCTTGTAAATACGCCCCCATGTGTGCTTGGCAAATTTTGATTTTGATTGTTTGAGTTACATAGCCATGTTAAAAGTGATGGAAAAAAGGTGCAAGGACCTTAAAAAAACGTTTTCATGTGTATTAGGGCATTTTAAGTCAGTTCCCCATGAATGTAGGTATATAATTGTTTTACATAAAAGGTTTAAAAACGTTTTTTGAAATCAATTAGGTTTCTTGATATGTACTGCTAGTGTTTCATAGGTTGTTTGGGGCATATTTACAAGGCCTTTGAGTCCCTTTGATGTAATGTTTCCAATTTTAATTTAAGACATTTCCCCTGGAGCAAGGTCCTTGTAAATACGCTCCCATGTGTGCTTGGGTAATTTAAGTATTGATAGGGTGTGCTTCTACATAGGACGTAGACTACATCTGCACAATGAGATAACTAAGCTGAAGAAATACAAGTGATGTGATTGTTAAATGTGCAAAAATATTTGCACGTTTTTCAATTATATCACTTGTGTTTCCTAACATTACGAATCACATTGTGCAGATGATGTTTAGGCGTGTTCAGGGAGATAGAGGAGGTCTGGCCTTTGTTCAAGAGTGCAGTGGACATGATTCACTTCATTGGTAGGCCTGTACATGTATTATCACCTCTGTACTCTTCAACAAGCCTTAATTTCATCTGCAACCCTGAGTAGGCCTCACCTCAAACAAACTTCTAGATAGTCCACACCTCATCGTCATCCTGAATCAATCATTTAAAGTGTTAGGGGCAGATTTATGATGGCTGTGCGCCTATTTTGTGCTGCTGTTGCGTCACTTTTATAATGCAGCTTTCCCCTCACACCGCGCTGTTTGCGGTCTCAGCGCCCCATCAAAGTCTTTAAATCCTTCCTGGGAACCCAGCACTTCAGGACCTCGCCGGACCCGCTTTGCGGGTCCCGCAGCGCCCCCTGACATAGGCGATAGCAGACCAGACCATCAGGGGCACTTTGCTGGCAACCGGCAGGGCTGCGAGCATCAGCAGGGACTCCAAGGACCAGGAGTCCCTGCGTGCCCTTGGGACCAGCTGGGCTGCTCTCCCTGCCGGCCCCGCCCGCCCGCTCCTGATCTAAAACCGGCAGCACCTGGGACTGAGTGCTTTCCCCTTCACACCGCGCTGTTTGCGGTCTCAGCGCCCCATCAAAGTCTTTAAATCCTTCCTGGGAACCCAGCACTTCAGGACCTCCCCGGACCCGCTTCGCGGGTCCCGCAGCGCCCCCTGACATAGGCGATAGCAGACCAGACCATCAGGGGCACTTTGCTGGCAACCGGCAGGGCTGCGAGCATCAGCAGGGACTCCAAGGACCAGGAGTCCCTGCGCGCGCTTGGGACCAGCTGGGCTGCTCTCCCTGCCGGCCCCGCCCACCCGCTCCTGATCTAAAACCGGCAGCACCTGGGAATGAGTGCTTTCCCCTTCACACCGCGCTGTTTGGGGTCTCAGCACCCCATCAAAGTCTTTAAATCCTTCCTGGGAACCCAGCACTTCAGGACCTCGCCGGACCCGCTTCGCGGGTCCCGCAGCGCCCCCTGACATAGGCGATAGCAGACCAGACCATCAGGGGCACTTTGCTGGCAACCGGCAGGGCTTTGAGCATCAGCAGGGACTCCAAGGACCAGGAGTCCCTGCACGCCCTTGGGACCAGCTGGGCTGCTCTCCCTGCCGGCCCCGCCCGCCCGCTCCTGATCTAAAACCGGCAGCACCCGGGACTGAGTGCTTTCCCCTTCACACCGCGCTGTTTGCGGTCTCAGCGCCCCATCAAAGTCTTTAAATCCTTACTGGGAACCCAGCACTTCAGGACCTCGCCGGACCCGCTTCACGGGTCCCGCAGCGCCCCCTGACATAGGCGATAGCAGACCAGACCATCAGGGGCACTTTGCTGGCAACCGGCAGGGCTGCGAGCATCAGCAGGGACTCCAAGGACCAGGAGTCCCTGCGCGCCCTTGGGACCAGCTGGGCTGCTCTCCCTGCCGGCCCCGCCCACCCGCTCGACTTCCTTCCAGTGATTTATTTAAAGAAGGCGCAGACCCCGCTGCGCGGGAGCGAGCAGGAGGGCGTCGGGAGAAGCCCGGGACAAGGGCGGGACCATCTAAGGCCATCAGAGGCCAGAAGAGGCCGGGACAGGCCACCCCCCTTGGCCTTGCAACTAAACGAGGTAACCAACCTGTGTTAAGAAATTCCCGGTCCCTGTAGGTGACCGCTGCTATATACTCTATGTCTACTAAGGGGGGGCCGGAAAATTTCTACTCTGACAAGGGACATGGCTAAGGAGACGATGGTTCATTACCTAATTAAGACAACTCCACCTACTGCCCAACAATCTATTAGATCAGAATGTGAACGATTGTCTACTGATTGTTCCAATACTGTTTTCACTCCCTCACAGTCAGCTGCCGTATCACCAAACCTATCATTTCTGGAGGAACTCAATAGCCTATACAATTCCAAGTATGCTGCTGTGAAGTCTACATCGGAGCACATTAATGCATCCTTTTGTCCTACAGTCACCACAAGTCCCCAGTCCAGTACTTTATCTCCACCCTATGGAAATCTTCTGGGTACTTCCTTCTGCCCACCTGATACAGGTAGCATGAACCCCATAATGTCTCTCCAGGACCCCTCTGGTAAAAGAAAACGACCAGTGGACAAAGACACAGGCACCGAAGTAAAGCAGAAAAAACTGCATGCATCCTCAACTTCACCAACCTTGTTGGCCCAGCTACAAACTATGATTAACTCCGTGATACACCCTTTAATAGAAAGAATGAACAATCTTGGGGATAGGATCGGGGCATTAGAGGAAATGACCAAGACAAATTTGCTACTCCTAAAAAGTATGGCTAGCACCAATCATTTACACCCATCACGTGATACCGTACCCCCTTTAACAGCTCCCCAAAGTAATATTCATTACCATCAACTTGGTCAGGCAGTCCCAGCCATGCTAACTCTACTCATTGAGAAAGTCCCAGCCAAATTAATAACGACACATAGTTGTTCCCTTGAAACGGGGCCGAATAAAGTAACCATTCCTCCCAAAGGGCCACTTCCCTATACAGGGAACATTCCACGAAAATCTGATCACATTCATTTACCACCGGAGGCTGCCCCGTTTGTGTGTGTCCTTTCTGGTGTGCCTGAGCTCACAAACGGAAAAACTGAAAGTCAACAGGAGTTAAGAAATAAGGCACTGTTTTGGTTAACATAGAATAGACCCCTGCCCCCTGACATCGACTGCAGAATATATTGTGTTAGAAGGGTGGGATGGCTAGGTCCGCTTCGAAAGGAGAGACCTGGCGATCTGGTGCTGATATGGTTTAAAAAAAGCAATGTTGTCCCATACCTACAGTCTTGGAAACCACAGATAGGAGATGGATCTATACACACCTGGGGACTATCTGATTTTTATCCCAGAGAATCACTTCACTGCCACACAAGATTAATGAAGAGACTAACTTTTGGGTGGGTTGAAACGGCGCCGGGATGACGGGTATTCACATCTGGACTGACCTGATATACTATTGATTTGGTATCCGACCTCTTTTAAAGACTTTATGCTATAATGTTATTCACTGTGATATGAATTGAAATGTAACGGTGTATATATTTTGCAATGCGCTTTTATGATTTTATATCTAAAAAAATCGAATGAAGCTATTTTCATTTCATTAATGCAGCAGTGATTTACAAGATGTACCATGTTGCAAGATAGCAGCCGCGGGTCGTGGAGGGAGTTACGGTGGGGCAGGGAGGCGGGGAGGGGGAGGGGCAGGGTGGAGGGACCTAAACACTGGCATATGGATTATTGCAGGTAAGTACACAATTTAATGTGCGTCAAGTTTCATGTGGGCTTTTTGTTGCACGGTGGGCAGTCATTTGCATGAAAGCCCTGTAAAACTATCACAGTAAAATTAAGAAGATTTCACTGAATCATCTTTATGGCATTGCTGAATCAAATCCTTACTGTTATTGATTTACTGTTTGGTAATAGTGGTTAATACATTTTTTTTTATATTTTACCACAGATTCAACTGCAGAATATTTAAAAATTAGACAATGCAGTCGAAGGATAGAATCCGAAAGGCTACGAAACGTCAAAGACAGCAGATTACTAAATGCTTGCAGCAGTCCTCTACATTAAAATCTCGTCAACGCACGAAGAAAGCTCCGGGTAAGAGAACAAAATCATTCCTTAGAAACATTTGTAGAAACAAAAGTATAACTATAGAACAAGTTTTAGTCCTGAAAAAGAGAGCCAATTTAAATGGAAAGGAAAGGCCCGTCAAAAAAGTTTCTGCTAGAGCAGGAGATAACTCTGTGCATGGCAGTAGAAGGGAAAATACATTCAGGGACATTCGTAGGCGAATGTTCCGCAACAGGGTAATTGTCAATTTGCTAAAACAATTTAAGAAAGGCCAACAGAAAGTGGCATTTTATAAGAAAAAGAAAAATGTAGAGAAAACTATTGATCAGGCTTTCGAAATTAAGCGAAAGTGATTTATTTTGGCAATTAATAGAATTAGGAAACTAAACAAGGTAATTTATGTTTTCAAATCAAATAGTAGATGGAAGAGAGTAGTTAATCGAAGTAATTTTTGTGAAGTTTTCTCAGGAGAATGGATGCATAGTTCAAATAGTGAGGCATTTTTTAATGAGGAGAGTTATTTTCAGGACAATGATTTGGTGCATGCAGTTGACAGCAGTGGTCGAGCATATGAGGTAAAAGATGGTCGTCCGGTTGAAAAAGAAAAACTTGTGTCTGTAAATGCAGAAGAGGTGTTAAGTGATGAGGTTTTAGGGAGATGCCCTAAGGGACCAGTGTACACCTGGAAGTGTAGTTCTATTTGCAGTGAGCGACAGGATTCCATCAATTTGCTTTGTGATTTTGTACGGACATTTAATAAGAAAAGTTTAAAACAAAAAATAAAGTTGTTGCAAGAATTAGATCCTTGCAGAGTGAGACAAGTGACAGGTTTTCATGGTCATTCACTGGCTTGTCTTTCCAGGAGAGTATGCCAGAGTGTTTTTTTATCATTTCAGGATGCTAGCAGTGCATCATAATAAAGTGAGGAAATTAGTTAGAATGTTGTATTATGCTAAGAGTCCAGCAATTATGCTTAAACAATTAAGCAGTGCTCTTTTGCATGGTTCTGAAGTAGATGTGAAGAATATTTGTCAAGAAATTGAGTTCTGTTACTTTGCTGGTAAAGAGAACAATGTTGAAATTGACCCACTAGAAGAAGGTAATGTGGAAGAGAGTGTACAGATTTTCAGTACACATAAGTTTCACAAGGAAATTTCCACGTTTATGGTGAAATCAAGTGAGAGGCCTAATTTCACTTGTGTGTGTTGTCGACGGACTTATTATAAGAATCAGACTAAGTTAGTGGATTTATATGCAAAAAGTGATATGGAAAACAATAGTGAATGGAAGGATTTTGCCACATACTTGATGGTAGAAAATTGTTTTGATTTGGGGGCGGACCAACGTATGTGTACTTATTATTATAACAAATTAAACCAAAACCAGATGCCTGCTAGAGCAGTTTATAATAATCTGGAATTGGTTGACATTCCTTCTGAATTGAAGGATTTAAATACTTATGAATCTATTTTGATTCAAAGTGTCCATCCCTTACAGGCTATTGTACGAATAGAGCCAAAGACAGGGAAATTGCCTCCATCAGATTTACAGAGAGGATTAAAGGGAAGAGTTATTTATTTGCCTTTAGATTTGAAGAAAAACATTAATACAATTGGAGTAGAGAAAGTGGAAGAGGAACCTCTGGTTATCATAGTTAATGGGGTTCCGACAAAGAGTAAGAAAATCTGGCAAGATTTAGTGGATGTTAGGAAAGTCAAAAAGGCAACATTGTATTTGATAAAAAACAATGAGTACTACAAGAATGTATGTGTAGCAGAAGAGGAAGTAAGTGAAGAAGAAGACAGCAAATTGTGTGCTGGACAAATTGAGAAAGTAGAAGCCTCTAAAAATGAAGAAATATATGAACATTATAGTGTTCATCCTTTGCATTCCAAGGAAGTCATGGGGAATGCTATTGAGTTGTTTCAAATGAAACAAGCCAAAGGGAGTCCCATTAGTGTTTGGGAGGAAAGTTTGGAAGCTCGATGTTTCCCACAGTTATTTCCCACAGGTCGAGGAGGACGATATGATGAGCGACCTGTTCAAATTCCTGCTTCAGAATACCGGACTTTACGATTGTTATGCAGAAGATCCTAGGTTTCGTCAATGCATTCCCTATTGGTTTCATCTACTGTTTGAAAGTGATCTATCTGGATTGTCTTATGCAGTGAACCACATCTTGAAAAGTGGTGTACAACTGCAAAAGATCTCGGCAAGGGACTTTATGGATAAAGTCAATGTGCAAGACAGTATTTTGGATTCTCACCTGATTAATCTCATGGCTTGTCAGCGTGGTACTAATGAGTATTGGTACCGCCGTCATGGTGACTTAAAATGTATGCTGAGGAACTTAGGAACTCCCACATGGTTCCTCACTCTCAGATGTGCTGAGTATGGCTGGGAAGACTTACTTGAATTTCTACGAGAGGCAAATGGAAACATTGAAAATATCGAATTCAAGACACCCGGAGAACTGTGCTCTTTGGATCCAGTGAATGTATGCAGATACTTCAATCATAGATTTGAAGCTATGATGTCTTTCATCACGAACAAGAAAAATCCACCTCTTGGAGAGGTGTTGGATTTCTTCTGGAGAAAGGAGTATCAAGCAAGAGGTGCTCCTCATATACATATGCTGCTATGGATCAAAGATGCATTCAAATTTGGAACAGATCCGGATGACTTAGTGATGAGTTTCATAGAACAGTATGCTACATGTGCTGTTCCAAAGACAAACGAAGATAAAAGTCTAAGAGAACAAGTTTTACGGTTTCAAAGCCATCGTTGTGGAAAGTACTGTCGTCGTAAATTCAGAAACAAGGACAAGTACTACATCAAATGTCGTTTTGCATTTCCACGGTCGGTGATATCTAAAGGAAGAGTGAACAATTTGATGTCTTCGCTGCGACATAATGTGACGAGGAAATCACCCAAAAACACATACAATTTGAAAAGAAACGAAGAGTCAAAGTACATTAACGACTACAATGCAGTGATTTTGTCCATGTGGAATGCTAACATGGATATACAGTTTGTGGCTGACAACTGTATGGCTGTGGCTCGGTATGTGACGTCTTACATCACCAAAAAAGAAAAGACAGTACTGAAGGATATGTGGGAGGATATTTCCCATGAAAAGAGCCTCAGTAAGAAGTTGTACAGTTTCAGTCTGAAGATGTTGTTGCATCGAGAAATCGGAGCTTACGAATGTTCTGATCGGTTATCTTCAGCAAGTCTCTATGCCAAATCTAGGAGTATCATTTGGGTGAGTCTTGGTCTTGCTGCAACGCGTAATTGAGTTCTGAAACCTGTACGGGAAATTGAGTATTTGGCGGAGAAGGAGCCTAGCAGTACAGATATTTTGAAGACCAACATGTTGGATACATATTATCCAAATAGAAGCAGTCACCTGGAGAATGTTTGTCTGTATGATGTTCTACAAAATTACATTTTCAAGAGGAACATCAAAGAAGATATTGATAAAGGAGTGTATGCTGTAATTGGAAGTGAGGGATGTCTGGTCAAGCAAAGAAAATGTCATTTGGTAAATCATCGAAAATTGAATTGCGAATCTCCAGAAAGAAAAGAGTTTTTCTATTTAGCTCTTTTGCAACTTTTCAAGCCTTGGCGTGCAAAAGAGGAACTGTTGGAGATTTCCTCTGTTACGAAGACTCTTTCAATGCAGCCAAGGAGTCCATAGAATGCCCTGTTTTTCCAAAATATCTAGAAATGTTGAATGCAGAAATCGAGCAGGAAGCAACAATTGCAGCTGAGATTGCTAGAGACAGTTCTCAGGACAGCCAGAGTTCTGTTTCATTGAGTCAGGATCCACTAGGAGAACCAGTTATCTAAAATGAAGCTGCCACTGCTATGATTGAAGTGGAAAGAGCCATGGCACATGCTCAGAAGGATGCGGTTACCTTAGAAGATTTGGAAAGACAACTCAACGTTGAGCAGAGGAAAATATATGACGAAGTTACCAACCAAATTGATCATGGATTAAGTCATGAGAAGAAAGAGTGCTCATGTACGTCGTTGAAGCCTGTCCGACTGTACGTGAGTGGAGAAGCAGGAACTGGAAAAAGTTTCCTCATTAAAGCAATTTCATGTTATCTGCAGAAAAGGACTGAGTCATCGCTGTCTTGTGTTGTCACCGCTCCAACTGGACTGGCAGCACATAACATTAAAGGGATTACTTTGCATCGGCTACTGATGCTGCCAGGGGAGCATGATAACAAATTACAATACCACAAGTTATCTGGGGATGTTTGTTGTGAAGTATCTAGAGTCCTGAAGAAGATGAAACTTCTTATCATTGACGAAGTAAGCATGGTTTCCAATGTCATGCTTGCCTTTGTGCATTTGAGAATGCATGAAGTTCTTAAAACAGAGTATGATGTGTTATTCGGTGGCAAACACATCATTGTTTTCGGTGATCTTCTGCAGCTGACACCAGTGAAAGGACAACCAGTGTTTAAACTGCTTATGCATGAAGATACCAGGAAGTGCCTAGGGAGCATTGGCAACGTTAACATATGGTTAAACTTCAATTATGCTGAGCTGCGAGAAAATATGCGTCAGGCAAAGGACGAAGATTACAAGAATATTCTACAAGATGTTAGAATCGGGAAAGTTACTGAGCGTGGGAAAGAAGCTTTACATGCACGATTATTGTCAAATTTGTATCCAGAAGAAGACGTTCTGCCAGAGGATATTTTTCAGAAAATTACTGAGAAAAAACCTGGAATATGTTTGATGCCAACTCTTGCAGAATGTTCCATCTTCAACAACAAAATGTTGAATTTAGAAAACCAAGAGATTGTGAAACTGGAAGCTATTGACAGAATAGAGCATTTGGGAGCAACAATTATTTTGTCTTAGAATTTGAAATCTAAATTGGATTCATTAGAGAAGACTATATCTAAAACTGCGGGTTTTGAAAAGACTCTGAATGTGTGCTTAAATTGCCGTATCATTTTGAGAAGGAATTTACATGTTGAAAGTGGTTTGGTAAATGGATTAATGGGTAATGTTGTTGATTTTGAGAAATACAGAAGTAGAGATGGAATTGAATTTTTAAAAATTAAATCTGATGGTATTGACGAAGTACAGCTAATTGGTCGTTGCACAGCTAGGTTTTTGCTTGTAAAAGACTTATATGTTCGCCGTAAGCAGTTTCCTGTTTGCTTGGCATATGCGGTGACAGTTCATAAATCGCAAGGTTTAAGTGTAGACACTGCTTTAGTGAATATTGGCAGTTCTGTGTTCAAAGAGGGTATGGCTTATGTAGCATTGTCACGAGTCAGAACTTTATCGGGATTGTACTTGATTGACTGTGATGTCACAAACATTTGTGCGGATCTAGATAGTGTTAAGGAATACAATAGGTTAAGAAGAGAGTATGCGCCACATTTGCCTCAATATCCTTTGTTTGAGAAACTTGTGGTAGGCCGGAAATGAAGAAATATCAGTAATAGTAGGGAGGTTGTAGCAAAAAGACCAAAAGTCGATGAACCAAAAATTGTAAGCAGAAATAAAATGAATTCTGTTGAAGATGTTGTTGGTTTTCAATTTGAAAATAGTTCTGGTGTCAACTGCTATGCTAATGTAGTGGTTAATGTTCTCTTTTCACTAGAGACTTTAAAAGAACAGATTGTGATCAATTCGGAACAAAGTTTATGCTGTTTGTTGAATTCTGTGTTAGAGAAATGTAGCGCTGATAGAACAAGAGTAGAAAGTGTGTCTGAAATTCGTTATCTGTTAGACGAATGTTCAGGTCAAACAGAATTCTCTCAAAATATTCAGCAGGATTGTCAGGAGTTTTTAATGTATATGCCTGATGTATTGCAAGATGAAGGTGTAGATGTAGATTATCTGTTTGGCCTTTCTTATCAATGGCAGCATGATTGCGAGAACTGTAGGCTATCAAGTACTACTAGTGTAGACTCAGAAAGATTTATATATTTAACTTTGCCTGACAGTAAATCAGTATCCTTCAATAAGCTAGTAAAGGCAGCCGATCAAAACATGGAGTGTAGCCAATGTAAGTCTGCAATGCTGTCCACGTTAATTATACGAAGTTATGGCCAGTATGTCATTTTAATGTTCCAACGATGTAGGCCTGATGGAACTAAATTGACAACTTTAATTAATAATTTTGTGGCTTCGCAGTTGTCAATATCAGGAAGGACTTTTGTAACTACAGCATTTATATATCATGACGGCCCTTCAACTACTTCAGGACATTACACAGCTTATTTAAAATCTGGAAACGGCTGGTCATTCTGCAATGATTCTGTTTTAACTTTCAAACAAAGATTGCCTTTCCACCTTCAAAATTCTTACCTGGTGTTCTTACAACCAAAATTTTAGGAAAGGAATCTTGGGATTTGTTCTGAGGAATTTCAAGAGGTTCTATTGGCTCCTACTCTATATGGCCTTGTGGATAAGTGTAGTACAGAGCGAAAACTGTTTGTGTTTATAAGCTAATTCAAGCAGCAGATCAAAACAAGGAGTACAGGAAATGTAAGTCTGCAATGCTGTCCATATTATTTATGGAAACTTATGGGTGAAATGTCATTTTACAATTTCAACTACATAAAATGGATGAAAAAATGTTGTTAAGTCTAATTAATAATGTTTTGGCTACACAGTCATCGATTTCAGGAAGAACATTTGCAACTGTAGCTATTTTATATCAAGATGGTCCTTTGACAACATCAGGATATTACACAGCTTATTTGAAATAAAAAAAAGGCTAGTCTTTCAGCAAACATTACCAATTGAGTATGAAGCAATGTTGCCTTTTGACTTGTTTTCTGAAGTGAGAATTTAGGGTAGGTAACTGGACTATAATGATTCTAGGTGTTGCTGTAATTTAGTGTACTGTTTTAAATTGCTTTGTATGTCTAATTTTTCTTAAAACGATGGAGTTTATCTTTCAGATAGTGGCGGGCAGAAAATAGTAACAGCACAACAGAGTATAAGCTGTTCATAGGACATCCTTTGAGTCATAGAAAGTAAGTTACTTTTGAGGAGTTCTTATTTCTGATTGATTATATTTTAAGGGTTTTTTAAACACAATCATTTTGATTGTGTTTTTTTTACCCCGCTGTTATATGATGAATACCTTCAACTCACTGTTTTCAGTGAAATTTGATATATTCTGAGAACAGCAAAAATAAACCATTAAATATGTATAATTAATTTTGTACTTTGAATTGTGATTTATTTATTTATTTATTTATTTATTTTTAAAGTTTTATATAGCGCGAACAAGATATTTGCAGATATCAGAGCGCTTTACAGAAACAGTAGGTAGGATAAACAAGACTCTTAAATCAATATGAGATTCCGTAGACAGTGAGTTGCCAAAATAGGGTATCAATCATACAGGAGTATACAAAGTAAAAACAATCAAGAAACAATAGTATGGAAGCAGTACAATGTCTAAACGGATAAGATTATAGCACCCCAGAGGGTGAGTAAACACAATGTTGAAAGCAAAGTAGTAGTCAGTAGTGGGTGCGTTGCAGGTTATTGAGGCACTCAGTCCTAGTGTACAACCCAATAAACAAGTTGGAAATCAATAGTATAGCATCCGTGCAATGAATTAGATCCAGAAGCAGACAGAAAATGGACTGACATAGATAAGTATTCAGACAGCCGATAATGTGGGAGCCAAATACTGTCATTGTTCCAATATCAATAGTTTTCAGGTGTATTTAGCCATAAGGATGGCCTTCACCTCTTTCTTGAAGAGTATAGTGGACGGGATAAGCCTGGTTTCTGGCGGGAGTGCATTCCAGATCCTAGGTGCCATTCCAGAGAAGGAGCATTTGTATGTTTTTTCCTTCCGGAATCTCCGTGGTTTCAGGAGGAGAGTGTTTGTGCTTCTGTTGGATCTTGAGCCTCCTGATATGGTCAGCTTTTGAGAGAGGTAGTTGGGTGCCTTGTGGTGTACGGCCGAGTGTGTCATACAGGCAATTTTCAACTGAATTCTGGCTTCAATAGGCAGCCAGTTCAGGGCTTTTAAGTCAGGGGAAATATGTGAGTGTTTTCTTGAGCCAGTGATGAGTCTCGCGGCTGCGTTCAGGGAGGCTCTTAGGGGAGCCGTTGTTGTCAGGGGGAGCCCGCTGAGAGCCACAATTCTGTAGTCTATGCGAGGAATGACTAAGGCTTGTACCACAGTTCGGAAGTCATTGGGTGGTAGGAAGGGTTTGAGTTTTCTCAGCGTGTTGATTTGGAAGTTGGCTCCTTTAGTTGCTATGCTGATATGCTGCTGCATGTCGAGATTGCAGTCCAGTGTGATGCCAAGGGATTTCGCTGAGTCCACGATGGTGGGTTGGACATTGAGTGTGGTTAGATGATTGAGCCAGGTTTGGGTGATGGCCTTTTTCGCAGGAGGAGAGATCAGAAGGAACTCAGTTTTCAGAGCATTTAGTTTGAGGTGATTGTCGGCCAGCCAAGCTTGGGTGTTTCTTAGTGTGGCATTCAACAGTTTGATGTCTTCAGGGGATTGAAGCTTGAGGTAGAGCTGAGTGTCATCGGCGTACATATGGAAATGTAACTTAGAAGATTGAAGCAAGGTGGTGAGTGGTTCCATGACGAGGTTGAACAATGTGGGGGATAGGGAGGAACCTTGCGGGACGCCCAGTGTTACTGGCACAGGCGAGGACAGTGCGTTGTTGATTTTGAACCTCTGAGAACGGTTGTGCAGAAAGGACGTGAACCATTTGAGAACCGTCCCGGATATGCCCATTCTGGTATTTAGGAGCTCCAGTAGATTCTCGTGTTTGACCGTGTCAAATGCTGAAGAGAGGTCAAGAAGGATGAGGAGGCAAGACTCATTATGATCAAGGATTTGGAGGGCATCATCTATTATGTGTGTCATGGCCGTTTCCGTGCTATGCTTTGCTCTGAATCCGGATTGGTGAGAGTTGAGGAGGTCAAACTGCTCAATGTGTTTTGTCAGTTGGAGTTGTACGCATTTTAATTTATAATATGTATTCCTCTTGTCTCATGCTCCCTCTTTTTTTACTACCTTCTATTAATTTAAAATTTGTTGTTCTTTCTTACACAGATTAAAAGTATAAAAATTACACTTGACTAAATTAACGACAGACAATTATAAGGTAAGTGTTTAGTACTCTTCACATTACATCTCTATCAAATTTAACTTTTATTAGTTCCACTGCTTCATTTCTTTAACCTTCAGTTTCCTGCCTTTGCTACTTCCCTCATTTCTTTTTCTATTACATACTTACACTACTCTTTCCACTCCTTTTCTCAGTCCCTCTTTCAACAGTAACTGTGTGTTACTCCCTCTATTTGTCTTTCTTTTAACATTACTCTCTGTTTACTTACTCTTCTTTTTTTTAAAACATTTTTTTTTTAGATCGCTTCCGGTACGCGTACCGGCGCGCGAACCGGGAAGCGAATCAAAAGAAATAGAGGTTGCTAGAGTGCTAAACATTCAAACCATTTTTCATAAAGGGAAGGTAGTTCTGAAAAGAACTTTTTTTAATTATTTTTGTTGTTTAATATTTTTTTTGTTTTTTTGGGGGGGGAAACAAAAATGATTCATTAGAAAGGGCTCAACAGGAGCAACAAAAAAAAATATATATATTTTCTGGGACGTTTTGTACATTGATGATGTTCAAAAGCTCTATTGATTAGAGTTACACTCCTCTCTCCACAGGAAATGAATTTTCCGCAAGTTAAACAGGTTAATTTCATTTGGCCAAAGTTCTTTTGTAGATTTGGGACCGTTTCCCTTGCCTCTGATCCCGTCACTGCCACTTCATTGGTGGATGTACTGGCAGGTCG
Source organism: Lissotriton vulgaris (assembly GCF_964263255.1). Classification (NCBI taxonomy): domain Eukaryota; kingdom Metazoa; phylum Chordata; class Amphibia; order Caudata; family Salamandridae; genus Lissotriton; species Lissotriton vulgaris. The sequence continues at coordinate 1,289,021,322 of NC_141689.1, read as the reverse complement.
GGGGTTATCCAGCAAATCACGTATTTGGGCAGCACTGTAATTTATCGGGTGCCACCTCTCCATATGGCGATGCATGGTATAATTACCATAACTGTACTTTTTTTTCGGTTCCTCTGGACAGTTCATCATGGCAGATCAGGCAGGTAACGTACGGGCATTTACCTTTTTTTGATGTGGGGGAAATGAAAAAATTGCCAAATAAAATTTTCTTTTATTTGGGACCTCCTTGGCTGTTCTTTTAAAAACCTCCTTGTCCCTTGCTCCTCTTCCTCTTCTTCCTCTTCTTCCTCCTCTTGTTGGAGGATGACCTGAGGAGGTGGTCCTCTCTTCCTTGGAGTTGGTGGTGGTGCTGGGGGTCCACCAGCTGCAGCTACTACAGATGCCATGACTGAACAAGCAGAAACAGGTCTTTCTCTCATAAAAATGAAAGTCAGAGTGAGGAAAAAGGTGGGACTTTCATCATTTGGGAAAAAAAATGTTCTAAACCAATGAAAAGTGTTAATTTTAAGTCATATGACCAAGCCTTCCATCATTAGGAAACTAAAAGTAAAATGAACCATTGAAAAGTTTTATAAACTAGTCACATGACCTGTTATGCTTACGTTAGGCGCTCCGCGCCTCGGATCGTTTCCGGGGTGCTGCGTTTCGCGCCTTGGTTAGCGTTCCGGAGCGCTTCCGGGTGCGCTAACGCGGCGCGTCATAAGACGCATTACACAGTAATGTGATACGTCGCGCTTATGGGACGCGTCACGATGTTGCTTTCTAACGCGGCACTTGCGCTTACGGAACGTTTACCGGTTTGCGGACCGGGTCGCGGAACAAATTGAAGCACATTTTACAGCTTTTGATATTTGCTATTAAAAAACCATTGAAATTCACTGAAAAAACCATAGGTTATAGACCATATATAGTTAGGAATTAGCATTTACAAAACCTTGAAAATTCACTGAAAAAACCATAGGTTATAGACCATATATAGTTAGGAATTAGCATTTACAAAACCTTATTTTACTCACACAAAACCATTGAAATTCGCATATATAGTTAGTTGCACTAACTATATATCGCGCACCCGCAATCCACTGCTGATCATGTCACATATTACATCATTCATGACATGGTCAGTGACATCACTGATGACATCACTGATGACATCTCAAATGACATCACTGATGACATCACTGATGACAACATCCAGTGACTGTATGTTTCTGTAAAGTTAAAATATGTCTTACATATTGAAGAATGAGTGGATGTATAAGTGTCTGGATGAAGGATTTAGTAGGTGCATGACTGACTGTATGAGTGAGTGATTAAATGTGTCTCACTAAGTGCATGGGTTAGTGACTAAACTGTCTTAATTTGTGCATCATTATGTCTGTTGATCAGTAAACTGCTGCATGTGTTGATCAGTAGCTATATGAGTAACTATATGGGTTATTGATTGGTTGCCCAAGTATTTGTATGGGAAACTGAGTGTGTGTGTATGGGGGGCTGGGAAGTGTATGACTCTGTGCATAGATGTGTGAGCAGTTGATTCACTAGATGTATGGGTTCAAATGTGCATGTGGAAACAGCTGCATGGGCGGTTGACTGTGTGCATGAGTGTATTGGTGAGTGAATGGATATCTCAGTGCTACATGTCAAAGTAAGTACATATGTAAAACACAGTTCATGTGAGAGTTGACATATATAAATAACTGAGCATAAGAGCCAGTGAATGTGAGAGTGGCTGTATGAATCATTGTGAACTTGTATCAGAGATTGTATAAGAGAGTAAATATGTTTTAGAATATGTTTGAATTAGGAAGGTGTGTATAACTGTATAGTTGAGGAAATGGAGGAGTGATTGATTCTTTTCATGACTGACTAGATGTGTGAGTAACTCCATGGATGAGTGACAATCTGTGAGTGTCTGTTTACACTGATTGTATCTAAGGTTATATTAGAGTCTGAAGAGGTTCATCGTATTATCACATGAATGATATTATCAGTGATGTGATCAGTAATGTCAAATGAGATGTCATCAGTGATGTCATCAGTGATGTAATCAGTGATGTCATCAGTAATGTCATCAGTGATGTCACTGACCATGTCATCAATGATGTAATATGTGACATCATCAGCAGTGGATTGCGGGTGCGCGATATGTAGTTATTGCAACTAACTATATATGCAAATTTTTATGGTTTTGTGCGAGTAAATTAAGGTTTTTAAATGCTAATTCCTAACTATATATGGTCTATAACCTATGGTTTTTTCAGTGAATTTCAATGGTTTTTTAATAGCAAATATGAAAAGCTGTAAAATGTCAAGTACGTGGTAGGTAAAAACATTTTCGTATTTATGCACGCTGATGTGCTTAGAACGCTGCCCCCCCCTCCTCTTTTCTTTTAGGAGTATTCTCTCTTTGCAGATAGTGAAGGGTAGGTAACGTAAGCCTTTGCCCCCCGTTGTAACCCGTCGTGCCTGCTTCCCTCTACATTTGATTGATTGTTATCCAAGCATTTACTGTTTTAGAATTGGGTGCTCTCATGCTGACGCCAGCTTCAATCTGAAACATCCAGAAACACTGTAGACTACCAATTCAATCAGTTCTGGTGGAGCCCCAACGTGACCCGGTAGAGAAGAACTTGCCCTCCCCTCTTTGACTGATTGTTCTTGTTGCCTGTCCCTTCTCTTGTCATTTAACAGAACTTTTTGGACTGCTGAAAGGGGTTGTATTCCGACCGCTGGTTGGTGGAGACATTTTGACTATATTCTGGACCTGCGTTGTCGCGTAATGCGTCATATGACGCGCCGCGTTAGCGCACCCGGAAGTGCTCCGGTGCGCAAGGCGCAGCTTCCCGGAAACGATCCAGAGCGCGGCGCGCAGCGCGTAACGTAAGCATAACAGGTCATGTGACTTGTTCATAAAACTTTTCATTGGTTCATTTTACTTTTGTTATTCTAATGATGAAAGGCTTGGTTATATGACCTAAAAATAACGCTTTTCATTGGTTTCGAACATTTTTTTTTCCCAAATGATGAAAGCCCCACTTTTTTTTTCTCACTCTGACTTGTAAAGCAAAGGACCCAGATGCATTTACAGTTTATCACTAACAATGTTCCAGGCTAATGTATTTTCCCGGGAAATTTACAACTGTCCTGCAAGTGAAATATTCCTATTTCGAGAAAAAGGGCGTTAAAATTTTTTTAAGGTGTTTACTGTTTTTGTTGCGATGTATATATTTATAAGTTATTAAAGTGTTATAATCCTACTATTTTGTTGGAGTGCTATATATTTTTAATGTGACACATAATTGTGAAGACTTTGATGTACAAAAAGGCATCCCTGGAATCTTCCGATTCAGGCTCGGTCCCACACACCCTCACAGTGAGAATCCCCTCCCCAATCACAATACAGGATGGTTATCAGATAGTAGGAACGCGTGTGGTGTGACGGATCTCATCGGGTGGGGGCCTTGATCTACTGTAACTCCTTTGAAGAGGGGTGATTCTTTACAGTTGAGGCCATAAACTACATCCGCAGGGCTACGTGATAGCCTGGGACCGGCCTGGACAATCAGACACAAAGGAAGAGGAATGTCAGAGGGTGCGGTAGTGAATAGGGTGAAAGGGTGGTGTCGGGCGGGCACAGGGTGTGATTCTCAGGGAAGAGCAGCGCAGATGGGGGGAGGTTTATGGCCCATGCATAAGACAGAGTTCGGGGGTGACCAGTGCGTGGGGGAGATGCTTGCGAGGGTGGGGAGCCATGCTGAGGATCGGGACCGTGCAGAGAGTGGGTCTGATCAAGGCATCTAAAATGGCTGCCGTGCACGACAAAAGTGTGGCATTGGAAAAAAACCAAGATGGCGCAGACAATGTTTATCAATACGAATTAATTTATAACAATTATTTTTAACAATATATTTACTCACAGTGTCAAAATGGCGGTCGACACTTCCTGATTTCCTTCGAATCGAACGTTAACAGACGTCACGATCGGCGGCGTGCAGAGAGTGGGTCTGGTCAAGGCATCTAAAATGGCTGCCGTGCACGACAAAAGTGTGGCAGTGGAAAAAAAGCAAGATGGCGCAGACAATGTTTATCACTACGGATTAATTTATAACAATTATTTTTAACAATATATTTACTCGCAGTGTCAAAATGGCAGTCAACACTTCCTGATTTCCTTCGAATCGAACGTTAACAGACGTCACGCAGCAAAAAAAAAAAAAAACGCTCACGCGCTGCCGCTGGAAGACAAGTATCAACATATATGAGCCTCCTCAGCAACCCTCAGAAAACATAGGGGGTCAGGATACGTCTCCCGTACCCCCTTATACCCATTTCTCACATTGGTTTTCCTCCATCTTGTAATTTGATTAAATCGAAACACGAAATGGTGAATTCCCGTTTCGCGTCCCCGTTCACTACCCGGTACGCGAACCGGAAAGCGCTTCTACCGCAAAAAATCAATATTTTTTTATTTGCCCCACGGGACCCTTTAATAACCCCAACATCATTCCCAGGGGGTCAAGAAGGGTCTACCTTGCCCCCTTTCATTGAATTCCCCCTTCGTTTTTCTCCTCTTCTTGTCTCTTGATCCTATCGAGAGACAAGATGACGGCCGCTCCGGACTGTTTAGAATGTTGACAGACACCGGAGAGCCAATCAGCTTCGCTGCGCAAAGCTCCGTTACGCGAAAAGTACGAGAACTGGTGCGCTATCCAGGACGCTGTCACAGATATATCTGTTTTTTTAAACGTTATTTCTCAAAATCCACTGGAACACATATATTGAGACCCAGCAAAGGCACATCGGGCTAACAGTCCCTACAATTTTTCCAAGTTTCGTGCAAATCCATTCAGCCGTTCGAGCTAAAAGTGAGGCCAAACGCCCTATGGAAAAATGAATGGGAAAAACGCGTTTTGGGACTCCCCTTTTTTCTCGGCCCCCCCTTGACGAAACCCCCCCAAATTTTCAGGGGCTGATCAGAAACAAAATGTGCTATTTTCCTGAAATTTCAGCCGATTCTGTCCACAAACGCCAAAGTTATTAGACATAGAATTTTCAAAAGTTACATAGAGAAAAAATCCTAACTATATATACCTACTGGCGACCGCCAGTAGGTAATATATATATATATATATATATATATATATATATATATATATATATATATATATATATATATTTATTCACCGAAAAAAACATAGGTTTCAGGTCATATATAGTTAGGAATTAGCATTTAAAAAACCATTGAAATTGCTCCTACATAGCAATCCACTGCTGTTGATGTCACATATTACATCATTCATGACATGGTCAGTGACATCACTGATGACATCACTGATGACATCTCAAATGACATCACTGATGACATCACTGATGACCTCATCCAGTGACTGTGTGTTTCTGTAAAGTTTAAATATGTTTTACATATTGAAGAATGAGTGGATGTATAAGTGTCTGGATAAAATATTTAGTAGGTACATGACTGAATGTATGAGTGAGTGATTAAATGTGTCTTACTGAATGCATGGGTTAGTGACTAAACTGTCTGAATGTGTGCATCAGTATGTCTGTTGTTGTGTAAGCTACTGCATGTGTTGATCAGTAGCTATATGAGTCACTATATGTGTTATTGATTGGTTGCCCGAGTATTTGTATGGGAGACTAAGTGTGTGTGTGGGTAGATGGCATATATAAATGACTATACATAAGAGCCACTAGGTGGCTGTATGGATCATTGTGCACTTGTATCAGTAATTTTATAACAAAGTAACTATGTGTTAGTATATGTTTGAATAAGTAAGGTGTTGTGTGTATAACTGTATAGTTGAGGAAATGAAAGTGTGATTGATTCTTTGCATGACTGACTAGATGTGTGAGTAACTCCATGGATGAGTTGCTGAGTGTGATTGTCTGTTTAGGTGTTTGAGTGCAGATGATAGTGTTGTATTGATGAGTGACTGTATGTATGAGTGATTCTATGGGTAAATGATTGGATGTGTGTATACACCTAGCAATCAGTGTGTGCGTATGTAGTAATTGGTATTGGTGTGTCAATGGTTTCAAGAATGGTAGTCTGGGTGCAGAACGGGAATATCAACGGAAAAATATTGTGTGACATAAATATCCCCGCAGAAATATAGAAAAGAAGATATATCGATAACAAAAATATAGTTTGACCAGAATATCGACTGACAGGTAAGTAATACCGATAACAATAATATAGTTGTCTGAACTGGGGTGGCAGAGTGGGCTAAAGAACGGTGATGGATTAAACCCAGATCTTTTCACTGGGTGTGAGTGTTTGATTAATTCAGATGCTCCGTCCATTACCACTCCCTTTTGTACCGCTTTTTGCCGCCATAAGTGGGCAGGGTATGTTCAGACTCGAGTCCCTTGCTCACTTTGCCACTGGATTCAAGCAAGCCAGGCTGAAGACAGCTGGAATGCCAGAAACTGGTCCTCAGAAGCTTGTTTCCGGTCCAGGGAAGACATGGCTTGGCAGTTCGGGCTGGACTGTTCCCTTGAGGCACAGGGTCAGACTGATTTGCATATAGCCATGTCTGAACTGGGGTGGCAGAGTGGGCTAAAGAACGGCGATGGATTAAACCCAGATCTTTTGACTGGGTGTGAGTGTTTGATTGGTTCAGACGTTCCGTCCATTACCACCCCCTTTTGTACCGCTTTTGGCCACCATAAGTGTGGCAGGGTATGCTCAGACGTGAGTCCCTTGCTCACTTTGCCACTGGATTCAAGCAAGCCGGGCTGAAGACGGCTGGAATGCCAGAAACCGGTCCTAATGAAGCTAGTTTTCGGTCCAGGGACGACATGGCTTGGCAGTTCGGGCTGGACTGTTCCCATGAAGCACAGGGTCAGACTGATTTGCATATAGCCATGTCTGAACTGGGGTGGCAGAGTGGGCTAAAGAACGATGATGGATTAAACCCAGGTCTTTTGACTGGGTGTGAGTGTTCGATTTGTTCAGATGCTCCGTCCATTACCACCCCCTTTTGTACCGCTTTATGCCACCATAGGTGTGGCAGGGTATGCTCAGACGTAAGTCCCTTGCTCACTTTGCCACTGGATTCAAGCAAGCCGGGCTAAAGAAGGCTGGAATGCCAGAAACCGGTCCTCGGAAGCTTGTTTCCGTTCCAGGGAAGACATGGCTTGGCAGTTCGGGTTGGACTGTTCCCATGAGGCACAGGGTCAGACTGATTTGCGTATAGCCATGTCTGAACTAGGGTGGCAGAGTGGGCTATAGAACGGTGATGGATTAAACCCAGATCTTTTGACTGGGTGTGAGTGTTTGATCGGTTCAGATGCTCCCTCCATTACCACCCCCTTTTGTACCACTTTTGGCCGCCATAAGTGTGGCAGGGTATGCTCAGACGTCAGTCCCTTGCTCACTTTGCCACTGGATTCAAGCAAGCCGGGCTGAAGACGGCTGGAATGCCCGAAACCGGTCCTCAGAAGCTTGTTCCCGGTCCAGGGAAGACATGGCTTGGCAGTTCGGGCTGGACTGTTACCATGAGGCACAGGGTCAGACTGATTTGCATATAGCCATGTCTAAACTGGGGTGGCAGAGAGGGCTAAAGAACGGTGATGGATTAAACCCAGATCTTTTGACTGGGTGTGAGTGTTTGAGTGGTTCAGATGCTCCATCCAATACCACCCCCTTTTGTACTGCTTTTGGCCGCCATAAGTGTGGCAGGGTATGATCAGACGTGAGTCCCTTGCTCACTTTGCCACTGGCTTCAAGCAATGCGGGCTGAAGACGGCTGGAATGCCAGAAACCGGTCCTCAGAAGCTTGTTTCCGGTCCAGGGAAGACATGGCTTGGCAGTTCGGGCTGGACTGTTCCTATGAGGCACAGGGTCAGACTGATTTGCATATAGCCATGTCTGAACTGGGGTGGCAGAATGGGCTAAAGAACGGTGATGGATTAAACCCAGATCTTTTGACTGGGTGTGAGTGTTTGATTGGTTCAGATGCTCCCTCCATCACCACCCCCTTTTGTACCACTTTTAGCCGCCATAAGTGTGGCAGGGTATGCTCAGACGTGAGTCCCTTGCTCACTTTGCCACTGGATTCAAGCAAGCCGGGCTGAAGACGGCTGGAATGCCAGAAACCCGTCCTCGGAAGCTTGTTTCCGGTCCAGGGAAGACATGGCTTGGCAGTTCGGGCTGAACTGTTCCCATGAGGCACAGGGTCAGACTAATTTGCATAATGCATGTCTGAACTCGGGTGGCAGAGTGGGCTAAAGAACGGTGATGGATTAAACCAGATCTTTTGACTGGGTGTGAGTGTTTGATTAGTTCAGATGCTCCATCCATTACCACCCCCTTTTGTACCGCTTTTGGTCGCCATAAGTGTGGCAGGGTATGCTCAGACGGGAGTCCCTTGCTCACTTTGCCACTGGATTCAAGCAAGCTGGGCTGAAGACGGCTGGAATGCCAGAAACCGGTCCTCAGAAGCTTGTTTCCGGTCCAGGGAAGACATGGCTTGGCAGTTCGGGCTGGACTGTTCCCATGTGGCACAGGGTCAGACTGATTTGCATATAGCCATGTCTAAACTGGGGTGGCAGAGAAGGCTAAAGAACGGTGATGGATTAAACCCAGATCTTTTGACTGGGTGTGAGTGTTTGAGTGGTTCAGATGCTCCATCCAATACCACCCCCTTTTGTACCGCTTTTGGCCGCCATAAGTGTGGCAGGGTATGCTCAGACGTGAGTCCCTTGCTCACTTTGCCACTGGATTCAAGCAATGCGGGCTGAAGACGGCTGGAATGCCAGAAACCGGTCCTCAGAAGCTTGTTTCCGGTCCAGGGAAGACATGGCTTGGCAGTTCGGGCTGGACTGTTCCTATGAGGCACAGGGTCAGACTGATTTGCATATAGCCATGTCTGAACTGGGGTGGCAGAATGGGCTAAAGAACGGTGTTGGATTAAACCCAGATCTTTTGACTGGGTGTGAGTGTTTGATTGGTTCAGATGCTCCCTCCATTACCACCCCCTTTTGTACCACTTTTAGCCGCCATAAGTGTGGCAGGGTATGCTCAGACGTGAGTCCCTTGCTCACTTTGCCACTGGATTCAAGCAAGCCGGGCTGAAGACGGCTGGAATGCCAGAAACCCGTCCTCGGAAGCTTGTTTCCGGTCCAGGGAAGACATGGCTTGGCAGTTCGAGCTGAACTGTTCCCATGAGGCACAGGGTCAGACTAATTTGCATAATGCATGTCTGAACTCGGGTGGCAGAGTGGGCTAAAGAACGGTGATGGATTAAACCAGATCTTTTGACTGGGTGTGAGTGTTTGATTAGTTCAGATGCTCCATCCATTACCACCCCCTTTTGTACCGCCTTTGGCCGCCATAAGTGTGGAGGGTATGCTCAGACGTGAGTCCCTTGCTCACTTTGCCACTGGATTCAAGCAAGCCGAGCTGAAGATGGCTGGAATGCCAGAAACCGGTCCTCGGAAGCTTGTTTCCGGTCCAGGGAAGACATGGCTTGGCAGTACGGGTTGGACTGTTCCCATGAGGCACAGGGTCAGACTGATTTGCATATAGCCATGTCTGAACTGGGGTGGCAGAGTGGGCTAAAGAACGGTGATGGATTAAACCCAGATCTTTTGACTGGGTGTGAGTGTTTGATTTGTTCAGAGGCTCCCTCCATTACCACCCCCTTTTGTACCACTTTTGCCCGCCATAAGTGTGGCAGGGTATGCTCAGACGTGAGTCCCTTGCTCACTTTGCCACTGGATTCAAGCAAGCCGGGCTGAAGATGGCTGGAATGCCAGAAACAGGTCCTCGGAAGCTTGTTTCCAGTCCAGGGAAGACATGGCTTGGCAGTTTGGGCTGGACTGTTACCATGAGGCACAGGGTCAGACTGATTTGCATATAGCCATGTCTGAACTGGGGTGGCAGAGTGGGCTAAAGAACGGTGATGGATTAAACCAGATCTTTTGACTGGGTGTGAGTGTTTGATTGGTTCAGATGCTCCGTCCATTACCACCCCCTTTTGTACTGCCTCTGGCCGCCATAAGTGTGGCAGGGTATGCTCAGACGTAAGTCCCTTGCTCACTTTGCCACTGGATTCAAGCAAGCCGGGCTAAAGAAGGCTGGAATGCCAGAAACCGGTCCACGGAAGCTTGTTTCGGGTCCAGGGAAGACATGGCTTGGCAGTTCGGGTTGGACTGTTCCCATGAGGCACAGGGTCAGACTGATTTGCATATAGCCATGTCTGAACTAGGGTGGCAGAGTGGGCTATAGAACGGTGATGGATTAAACCCAGATCTTTTGACTGGGTGTGAGTGTTTGATTGGTTCAGATGCTCCCTCCATTACCACCCCCTTTTGTACCACTTTTGGCCGCCATAAGTGTGGCAGGGTATGCTCAGACGTCAGCCCCTTGCTCACTTTGCCACTGGATTCAAGCAAGCCAGGCTGAAGACGGCTGGAATGCCCGAAACCGGTCCTCGGAAGCTTGTTCCCTGTCCAGGGAAGACATGGCTTGGCAGTTCGGGCTGGACTGTTACCATGAGGCACAGGGTCAGACTGATTTGCATATAGCCTTGTCTGAACTGGGGTGGCAGAGTGGGCTAAAGAACGGTGATGGATTAAACCAGATCTTTTGACTGGGTGTGAGTGTTTGATTGGTTCATATGCTCCGTCCATTACCACCCCCTTTTGTACCGCCTTTGGCCGCCATAAGTGTGTGGCAGGGTATGCTCAGACGTGATTCCCTTGCTCAATTTGCCACTGGATTCAAGCAAGCCGGGCTGAAGACGGCTGGAATGCCAGAAACCGGTCCTCGGAAGCTTGTTTCCGGTCCAGGGAAGACATGGCTTGGCAGTTCGGGCTGGACTGTTCCCATGAGGCACAGGGTCAGACTGATTTGCATATAGCCATGTCTGAACTCGGGTGGCAGAGTGGGCTAAAGAACGGTGATGGATTAAACCAGATCTTTTGACTGGGTGTGAGTGTTTGATTGGTTCAGATGCTCCGTCCATTACCACCCCCTTTTGTATCGCTTTTGGCCGCCATAAGTGTGGCAGGGTATGCTCAGACGTGAGTCCCTTGCTCACTTTGCCACTGGATTCAAGCAAGCCGGGCTGAAGACGGCTGGAATGCCAGAAACCGGTCCTCGGAAGCTTGTTTCCTGTCCAGGGAAGACATGGCTTTGCAGTTCGGGCTGGACTGTTCCCTTGAGGCACAGGGTCAGACTGATTTGCATATAGCCATGTCTGAACTGGGGTGGCAGAATGGGCTAAAGAACGGTGATGGATTAAACCCAGATCTCTTGACTGGGTGTGAGTGTTTGATTGGTTCAGATGCTCCCTCCATTACAACCCCCTTTTGTACCACTTTTAGCCGCCATAAGTGTGGCAGGGTATGCTCAGACGTGAGTCCCTTGCTCACTTTGCCACTGGATTCAAGCAAGCCGGGCTGAAGACGGCTGGAATGCCAGAAACCCATCCTCGGAAGCTTGTTTCCGGTCCAGGGAAGACATGGCTTGGCAGTTCGGGCTGAACTGTTCCCATGAGGCACAGGGTCAGACTAATTTGCATAATGCATGTCTGAACTCGGGTGGCAGAGTGGGCTACAGAACGGTGATGGATTAAACCAGATCTTTTGACTGGGTGTGAGTGTTTGATTAGTTCAGATGCTCCATCCATTACCACCCCCTTTTGTACCGCCTTTGGCTGCCATAAGTGTGGCAGGGTATGCTCAGACGTGAGTCCCTTGCTCACTTTGCCACTGGATTCAAGCAAGCCGAGCTGAAGACGGCTGGAATGCCAGAAACCGGTCCTCGGAAGCTTGTTTCCGGTCCAGGGAAGACATGGCTTGGCAGTACGGGTTGGACTGTTCCCATGAGGCACAGGGTCAGACTGATTTGCATATAGCCATGTCTGAACTGGGGTGGCAGAGTGGGCTAAAGAACGGTGATGGATTAAACCCAGATCTTTTGACTGGGTGTGAGTGTTTGATTTGTTCAGAGGCTCCCTCCATTACCACCCCCTTTTGTACCACTTTTGGCCGCCATAAGTGTGGCAGGGTATGCTCAGACGTGAGTCCCTTGCTCACTTTGCCACTGGATTCAAGCAAGCCGGGCTGAAGACGGCTGGAATGCTAGAAACAGGTCCTCGGAAGCTTGTTTCCGGTCCAGGGAAGACATGGCTTGGCAGTTTGGGGTGGACTGTTACCATGAGGCACAGGGTCAGACTGATTTGCATATAGCCATGTCTGAACTGGGGTGGCAGAGTGGGCTAAAGAACGGTGATGGATTAAACCAGATCTTTTGACTGGGTGTGAGTGTTTGATTGGTTCAGATGCTCCGTCCATTACCACCCCCTTTTGTACCACCATTGGCCGCCATAAGTGTGGCAGGGTATTCTCAGACCTGAGTCCCTTGCTCACTTTGCCACTGGATTCAAGCAAGCAGGGCTGGAGATGGCTGGAATTCCAGAAACCGATCCTCGGAAGCTTGTTTCCGGTCCAGGGAAGACATGGCTTGGCAGTTCGGGTTGGACTGTTCCCATGAGGCACAGGGTCAGACTGATTTGCATATAGCCATGTCTGAACTGGGGTGGCAGAGTGGGCTAAATAACGGTGATGGATTAAACCTAGATCTTTTGACTGGGTGTGAGTGTTTGATTGGTTCAGATGCTCCCTCCATTACCACCCCCTTTTGTACCACTTGTGGCCGCCATAAGTGTGGCAGGGTATGCTCAGACGTGAGTCCCTTGCTCACTTTGCCACTGGATTCAAGCAAGCCGGGCTGAAGACGGCTGAAATGCCAGAAACCGGTCCTTGGAAGCTTGTTCCCGGTCCAGGGAAGACATGGCTTGGCAGTTCGGGCTGGACTGTTACCATGAGGCACAGGGTCAGACTGATTTGCATATAGCCATTTCTGAACTGGGGTGGCAGAGTGGGCTAAAGAACGGTGATGGATTAAACCAGATCTTTTGACTGGGTGTGAGTGTTTGATTGGTTCAGATGCTCCGTCCATTACCACCCCCTTTTGTACCGCCTTTGGCCGCCATAAGTGTGGCAGGGTATGCTCAGTCGTGATTCCCTTGCTCACTTTGCCACTGGATTCAAGCAAGCCGGGCTGAAGACGGCTGGAATGCCAGAAACCGGTCCTCAGAAGCTTGTTTCCGGTCCAGGGAAGACATGGCTTGGCAGTTCGGGCTGGACTGTTCCCATGAGGCACAGGGTCAGACTGAATTGCATATAGCCATGACTGAACTGGGGAGGCAGAGTGGGCTAAAGAACGGTGATGGAATAAACCCAGATCTTTTGACTGGGTGTGAGTGATTGATTGGTTCAGATGCTCCGTCCATTACCACCCCCTTTTGTACCACTTTTGGCCGCCATAAGTGTGGCAGGGTATGCTCAGACGTGAGTCCCTTGCTCACTTTGCCACTGGATTCAAGCAAGCTGGGCTGAAGAAGGCTGGAATGCCAGAAACCGGTCCTCGGAAGCTTTTTTCCAGTCCAGGGAAGACATGGCTTGGCAGTTCGGGCTGGACTGTTCCCATGAGGCACCGGGTCAGACTGATTTGCATATAGCCATGTCTGAACTGGGGTAGCAGAGAGGGCTAAAGAACGGTGATGAATTAAACCCAGATCTTTTGACTGGGTGTGAGTGTTTGATTGGTTCAGATGCTCCATCCATTACCACCCCCTTTTGTAGCGCTTTTGGCTGCCATAAGTGTGGCAGGGTATGATCAGACGTGAGTCCCTTGCTCACTTTGCCACTGGATTCAAGCAAGCCGGGCTGAAGACTGCTGGAATGCCAGAAACCGGTCCTCGGAAGCTTGTTTCCGGTACAGGGAAGACATGGCTTGGCAGTTCTGGCTGGACTGTTCCCATGAGGCACAGGGTCGGACTGATTTGCATATAGCCATGTCTGAACTGGGGTGGCAGAGTGGGTTAAAGAACGGTGATGGATTAAACCCAGATCTTTTGACTGGGTGTGAGTGTTTGATTGGTTCAGATGCTCTGTCCATTACCACCCCCTTTTGTACCGCTTTTGGCCGCCATAAGTGTGGCAGGGCATGCTCAGACGTGAGTCCCTTGCTCACTTTGCCACTGGATTCAAGCAAGCCGAGCTGAAGACGGCTGGAATGCCAGAAACCGGTCCTCGGAAGCTTGTTTCCGGTCCAGGGAAGACATGGCTTGGCAGTACGGGTTGGACTGTTCCCATGAGGCACAGGGTCAGACTGATTTGCATATAGCCATGTCTGAACTGGGGTGGCAGAGTGGGCTAAAGAACGGTGATGGATTAAACCCAGATCTTTTGACTGGGTGTGAGTGTTTGATTTGTTCAGAGGCTCCCTCCATTACCACCCCCTTTTGTACCACTTTTGGCCGCCATAAGTGTGGCAGGGTATGCTCAGACGTGAGTCCCTTGCTCACTTTGCCACTGGATTCAAGAAAGCCGGGCTGAAGACGGCTGGAATGCTAGAAACAGGTCCTCGGAAGCTTGTTTCCGGTCCAGGGAAGACATGGCTTGGCAGTTCGGGCTGGACTGTTCCCATGAGGCACAGGGTCAGACTGATTTGCATATAGCCATGTCTGAACTGGGGTGGCAGAGTGGGCTAAAGAACGGTGATGGATTAAACCAGATCTTTTGACTGGGTGTGAGTGTTTGATTGGTTCAGATGCTCCGTCCATTACCACCCCCTTTTGTACCACCATTGGCCGCCATAAGTGTGGTAGGGTATGCTCAGACCTGAGTCCCTTGCTCACTTTGCCACTGGATTCAAGCAAGCAGGGCTGAAGATGGCTGGAATTCCAGAAACCGGTCCTCGGAAGCTTGTTTCCGGTCCAGGGAAGACATGGCTTGGCAGTTCGGGTTGGACTGTTCCCATGAGGCACAGGGTCAGACTGATTTGCATATAGCCATGTCTGAACTGGGGTGGCAGAGTGGGCTAAATAACGGTGATGGATTAAACCTAGATCTTTTGACTGGGTGTGAGTGTTTGATTGGTTCAGATGCTCCCTCCATTACCACCCCCTTTTGTACCACTTGTGGCCGCCATAAGTGTGGCAGGGTATGCTCAGACGTGAGTCCCTTGCTCACTTTGCCACTGGATTCAAGCAAGCCGGGCTGAAGACGGCTGAAATGCCAGAAACCGGTCCTTGGAAGCTTGTTCCCGGTCCAGGTAAGACATGGCTTGGCAGTTCAGGCTGGACTGTTACCATGAGGCACAGGGTCAGACTGATTTGCATATAGCCATTTCTGAACTGGGGTGGCAGAGTGGGCTAAAGAACGGTGATGGATTAAACCAGATCTTTTGACTGGGTGTGAGTGTTTGATTGGTTCAGATGCTCCGTCCATTACCACCCCCTTTTGTACCGCCTTTGGCCGCCATAAGTGTGGCAGGGTATGCTCAGACGTGATTCCCTTGCTCACTTTGCCACTGGATTCAAGCAAGCCGGGCTGAAGACGGCTGGAATGCCAGAAACCGGTCCTCAGAAGCTTGTTTCCGGTCCAGGGAAGACATGGCTTGGCAGTTCGGGCTGGACTGTTCCCATGAGGCACAGGGTCAGACTGATTTGCATATAGCCATGACTGAACTGGGGAGGCAGAGTGGGCTAAAGAACGGTGATGGAATAAACCCAGATCTTTTGACTGGGTGTGAGTGTTTGATTGGTTCAGATGCTCCGTCCATTACCACCCCCTTTTGTACCACTTTTGGCCACCATAAGTGTGGCAGGGTATGCTCAGACGTGAGTCCCTTGCTCACTTTGCCACTGGATTCAAGCAAGCTGGGCTGAAGAAGGCTGGAATGCCAGAAACCGGTCCTCGGAAGCTTTTTTCCGGTCCAGGGAAGACATGGCTTGGCAGTTCGGGCTGGACTGTTCCCATGAGGCACAGGGTCAGACTGATTTGCTTATAGCCATGTCTGAACTGGGGTGGCAGAGTGGGCTAAAGAACGGTGATGGATTAAACCCAGGTCTTTTGACTTGGTGTGAGTGTTTGATTGGTTCAGATGCTCCGTCCATTACCACCCCCTTTTGTACCGCTTTTGGCCGCCATAAGTGTGGCAGGGTATGCTCAGACGTGACTCCCTTGCTCACTTTGCCACTGGATTCAAGCAAGCCGGGCTAAAGATGGCTGGAATGCCATAAACCGGTCCTCGTAAGCTTGTTTCCAGTACAGGGAAGACATGGCTTGGCAGTTCTGGCTGGACTGTTCCTATGAGGCACAGGGTCGGACTGATTTGCATATAGCCATGTCTGAACTGGGGTGGCAGAATGGGCTAAAGAACGGTGATGGATTAAACCCAGATCCTTTGACTGGGTATGAGTGTTTGATTGGTTCAGATGCTCCATCCATTACCACCCCCTTTTGTAGCGCTTTTGGCCGCCATAAGTGTGGCAGGGTATGATCAGACGTGAGTCCCTTGCTCACTTTGCCACTGGATTCAAGCAAGTCGGGCTGAAGACTGCTGGAATGCCAGAAACCGGTCCTCGGAAGCTTGTTTCCGGTACAGGGAAGACATGGCTTGGCAGTTCTGGCTGGACTTAAGCATGGGCGAATTTTGCGAATCTCGCGTTCGCGAATTTTGCGGATTTGCGAACTCGCAATCCGCAAAATCCGCGAATTCTCGCGAATTTGCGGATTTTTTTTTTTGTGTGTTTGCGCGGGTTTCTGCCAGTTCGCGAGGGTTTTGTACAATGTCGCAAATTGCGAACTTACCTGTCGGGTCGCAAGTTTCGCGAACTTGTTGTTTCT
Organism: Lissotriton vulgaris; assembly: GCF_964263255.1. Classification (NCBI taxonomy): domain Eukaryota; kingdom Metazoa; phylum Chordata; class Amphibia; order Caudata; family Salamandridae; genus Lissotriton; species Lissotriton vulgaris. The sequence continues at coordinate 1,289,004,588 of NC_141689.1, read as the reverse complement.
ACGTGTCCAGCCTGTTTGGGACACTCTTCTTCATCACTGCCACTCTCTGTCACCACTGCCACTCTCTGACTACTCATGCCACCCTCTGGCCCACCCATGCCACCCTCTGTTTCATCACAGCACCCTCTGGTTGTCCAGTCAGTGTACATTATTGTGGCAACGCAAGCACACCTTCCCTGCCTCAAGTGACCTGAATTAATTTGGGGCTGATTAATGTGTCACAGAATATTTTTTTAGCTGGCACCTGCTTCCTTAGTGCTTCCTGATTAGTGAACTTTTGCACTTGCTAAGTGCTTTCATTGTTGCAAAATTAGTTACAACACCTGCCCTGCCCCAACTGACAATAATGAATTAGGGGCTGATTAATGGATTTGAACTGCTAGCCTGGCTCCTGCTTGTCTCCCTTAGCTGTAATTCAGGACCTTTGTGGCATATGTGTAACTATTCTGAGGTTCAGAGCTGGGTCACATAATAGTTGCAACTGGCAACTGAACTCTGGAGGGGCCCCTCAGCAAGCACTACAGGAAATGGCTACTAATGATGAGCCTGAACTTTTGAACCTGGTAAGTAGTTACTTTCAGTTTGCTAAAATCGTATTTCTGCAATTTTGCACTTATTCGCGGGGCGCGAACTCACGCGAACTCACGCGAACAGTGCGAGCAGTGCGAGCAAAATCCGCTGCTCGCGGATTTGCGGATTTTGCGGGAGATTCGCGAATCTCGCGGATTGCGAATTTCCCGAAAATCCGCAAAATCCGCGAGCGAAACGGATTTTCCGCCCATGCTTAGCTGGACTGTTCCCATGAGGCACAGGGTCGGACTGATTTGCATATAGCCATGTCTGAACTGGTGTGGCAGAGTGGGTTAAAGAACGGTGATGGATTAAACCCAGATCTTTTGACTGGGTGTGAGTGTTTGATTGGTTCAGATGCTCCGTCCATTACCACCCCCTTTTGTACCGCTTTTGGCCGCCGTAAGTGTGGCAGGGCATGCTCAGACGTGAGTCCCTTGCTCACTTTGCCACTGGATTCAAGCAAGCCGGGTTGAAGACGGCTGGAATGCCAGAAACCGGTCCTCGGAAGCTTGCTTCCGGTCCAGGGAAGACATGGCATGGCTTGGCAGTGCGGGCTGGACTGTTCCCATGAGGCAAAGGTTCAGACTGATTTGCATATAGCCATGTCTGAACTGGGGTGGCAGAGTGGGCTAAAGAACGGTGATGGATTAAATCCAGATTTTTTGACTGGGTGTGAGTGTTTGATAGGTTCAGATGCTCTGTCCATTACCACCCCCATTTGTACCGCTTTTGGCCGCCATAAGTGTGGCAGGGTGTGCTCAGATGTGACTCCCTTGCTCACTTTACCACTGGATTCAAGCAACTCGGGCTGAAGACGGCTGGAATGCCAGAAACTGGTCCTCAGAAGCTTGTTTCCGGTCCAGGGAAGACATGGCTTGGCAGTTCGGGCTGGACTGTTCCCTTGAGGCACAGGGTCAGACTGATTTGCATATAGCCATGTCTGAACTGGGGTGGCAGAGTGGGCTAAAGAACGGTGATGGATTAAACCCAGGTTTTTTTACTGGGTGTGAGTGTTTGATTGGTTCAGATGCTCCGTCCATTACCACCCCCTTTTGTACCGCTTTAAGCCGCCATAAGTGTGGCAGGGTATGCTCAGACGTGTGTCCCTTGCTCACTTTGCCACTGGATTCAAGCAAGCCGGGCTGAAGACGGCTGGAATGCCAGAAACCGGTCCTCGGAAGCTTGTTCCTGGTCCAGGGAAGACATGGCTTGGCAGTTCGGGCTGGACTGTTCCCATGAGGCACAGGGTCAGACTGATTTGCATATAGCCATGTCTGAACTGGGGTGGCAGAGTTGGCTAAAGTACGGTGATGGATTAAACCCAGTTCTTTTGACTGGGTATGAGTGTTTGATTGGTTCAGATGCTCCGTCCATTAACACCCCTTTTGTACCACTTTTGGCCGCCATAAGTGTGGCAGGGTATGCTCAGACTTGAGTCCCTTGCTCCCTTTGCCACTAGATTCAAGCAAGCCGGGCTGAAGACGGCTGGAATGCCAGAAACTGGTCCTCGGAAGCTTGTTTCTGGTCCAGGGAAGACATGGCTTGGCAGTTCGGGCTGGACTGTTCCCATGAGGCACAGGGTCAGACTGATTTGCATATAGTCATGACTGAACTGGGGAGGCAGAGTGGGCTAAAGAACGGTGATGGAATAAACCCAGATCTTTTGGCTGGGTGTGAGTGTTTGATTGGTTCAGATGCTCCGTCCATTACCACCCCCTTTTGTACCGCCTTTGGCCGCCATAAGTGTGGCAGGGTATGCTCAGACGTGAGTCCCTTGCTCAATTTGCCACTGGATTCAAGCAAGCCGAGCTGAAGATGGCTGGAATGCCAGAAACCGGTCCTCGGAAGCTTGTTTCCGGTCCAGGGAAGACATGGCTTGGCAGTACGGGTTGGACTGTTCTCATGAGGCACAGGGTCAGACTGATTTGCATATAGCCATGTCTGAACTGGGGTGGCAGAGTGGGCTAAAGAACGGTGATGGATTAAACCCAGTTCTTTTGACTGGGTGTGAGTGTTTGATTTGTTCAGAGGCACCCTCCATTACCACCCCCTTTTGTACCGCCTTTGGCCGCCATAAGTGTGGCAGGGTATGCTCAGACGTAAGTCCCTTGCTCACTTTGCCACTGGATTCAAGCAAGCCGGGCTAAAGAAGGCTGGAATGCCAGAAACCAGGCCTCGGAAGCTTGTTTCCAGTCCAGGGAAGACATGGCTTGGCAGTTCGGGTTGGACTGTTCCCATGAGGCACAGGGTCAGACTGATTTGCATATAGCCATGTCTGAACTAGGGTGGCAGAGTGGGCTATAGAACGGTGATGGATTAAACCCAGATCTTTTGACTGGGTGTGAGTGTTTGATTGGTTCAGATGCTCCCTCCATTACCACCCCCTTTTGTACCACTTTTGGCCGCCATAAGTGTGGCAGGGTATGCTCAGACGTAAGTCCCTTGCTCACTTTGCCACTGGATTCAAGCAAGCCGGGCTAAAGAAGGCTGGAATGCCAGAAACCGGTCCTCGGAAGATTGTTCCCGGTCCAGGGAAGACATGGCTTGGCAGTTCGAGCTGGACTGTTACCATGAGTTACAGGGTCAGACTGATTTTCATATAGCCATGTCTGAACTGGGGTGGCAGAGTGGGCTAAAGAACGGTGATGGATTAAACCAGATCTTTTGACTGGGTGTGAGTGTTTGATTGGTTCAGATGCTCCGTCCATTACCACCCACTTTTGTACCGCCTTTGGCCGCCATAAGTGTGTGGCAGGGTATGCTCAGACGTGATTCCCTTGCTCAATTTGCCACTGGATTCAAGCAATGCGGGCTGAAGACGGCTGGAATGCCAGAAACCGGTCCTCGGAAGCTTGTATCCTTACCAGGGAAGACATGGCTTGGCAGTTCGGGTTGGACTGTTCCCATGAGGCACAGGGTCAGACTGATTTGCATATAGCCATGTCTGAACTGGGGTGGCAGAGTGGGCTAAAGAACGGTGATGGATTAAACCCAGTTCTTTTGACTGGGTGTGAGTGTTTGATTTGTTCAGAGGCACCCTCCATTACCACCCCCTTTTGTACCGCCTTTGGCCGCCATAAGTGTGGCAGGGTATGCTCAGACGTAAGTCCCTTGCTCACTTTGCCACTGGATTCAAGCAAGCCGGGCTAAAGAAGGCTGGAATGCCAGAAACCGGTCCTCGGAAGCTTGTTTCCAGTCCAGGGAAGACATGGCTTGGCAGTTCGGGTTGGACTGTTCCCATGAGGCACAGGGTCAGACTGATTTGCATATAGCCATGTCTGAACTAGGGTGGCAGAGTGGGCTATAGAACGGTGATGGATTAAACCCAGATCTTTTGACTGGGTGTGAGTGTTTGATTGGTTCAGATGCTCCCTCCATTACCACCCCCTTTTGTACCACTTTTGGCCGCCATAAGTGTGGCAGGGTATGCTCAGACGTAAGTCCCTTGCTCACTTTGCCACTGGATTCAAGCAAGCCGGGCTAAAGAAGGCTGGAATGCCAGATACCGGTCCTCGGAAGATTGTTCCCGGTCCAGGGAAGACATGGCTTGGCAGTTCGAGCTGGACTGTTACCATGAGTTACAGGGTCAGACTGATTTTCATATAGCCATGTCTGAACTGGGGTGGCAGAGTGGGCTAAAGAACGGTGATGGATTAAACCAGATCTTTTGACTGGGTGTGAGTGTTTGATTGGTTCAGATGCTCCGTCCATTACCACCCCCTTTTGTACCGCCTTTGGCCGCCATAAGTGTGTGGCAGGGTATGCTCAGACGTGATTCCCTTGCTCAATTTGCCACTGGATTCAAGCAATGCGGGCTGAAGACGGCTGGAATGCCAGAAACCGGTCCTCGGAAGCTTGTATCCTTACCAGGGAAGACATGGCTTGGCAGTTCGGGTTGGACTGTTCCCATGAGGCACAGGGTCAGACTGATTTGCATATAGCCATGTCTGAACTAGGGTGGCAGAGTGGGCTAAACAACGGTGATGGATTAAACCTAGATCTTTTGACTGGGTGTGAGTGTTTGATTGGTTCAGATGCTCCGTCCATTACCACCCCCTTTTGTACCGCTTTTGGCCGCCATAAGTGTGGCAGGGTATGCTCAGACGTGAGTCCCTTGCTCACTTTGCCACTGGATTCAAGCACTACGGGCTGAAGACGGCTGGAATGCCAGAAACCGGTCCTCAGAAGCTTGTTTCCTGTCCAGGGAAGACATGGCTTGGCAGTTCGGGCTGGACTGTTCCTATGAGGCACAGGGTCAGACTGATTTGCATATAGCCATGACTGAACTGGGGAGGCAGAGTGGGCTAAAGAACGGTGATGGAATAAACCCAGATCTTTTGACTGGGTGTGAGTGTTTGATTTGTTCAGATGCTCCCTCCATTACCACCCGCTTTTGTAACACTTTTGGCCGCCATAAGTGTGGCAGGGTATGCTCAGACGTGAGTCCCTTGCTCACTTTGCCACTGGATTCAAGCAAGCCGGGCTGAAGACGGCTGGAATGCTAGAAACAGGTCCTCGGAAGCTTGTTTCCGGTCCAGGGAAGACATGGCTTGGCAGTTTTGGCTGGACTGTTACCATGAGGCACAGGGTCGGACTGATTTGCATATAGCCATGTCTGAACTGGGGTGGCAGAGTGGGCTAAAGAACGGTGATGGATTAAACCAGATCTTTTGACTGGGTGTGAGTGTTTGATTGGTTCAGATGCTCCGTCCATTACCACCCCCTTTGGTACCACCATCGGCCGCCATAAGTGTGGCAGGGTATGCTCAGACGTGAGTCCCTTGCTCACTTTGCCACTGGATTCAAGCAAGCAAGGCTGAAGATGGCTGGAATTCCAGAAACCGGTCCTCGGAAGCTTGTTTCCGGTCCAGGGAAGACATGGCTTGGCAGTTCGGGTTGGACTGTTCCCATGAGGCACAGGGTCAGACTGATTTGCATATAGCCATGTCTCAACTGGGGTGGTAGAGTGGGCTAAATAACGGTGATGGATTAAACCTAGATCTTTTGACTGGGTGTGAGTGTTTGATTGGTTCAGATGCTCCCTCCATTACCACCCCCTTTTGTACCACTTGTGGCCGCCATAAGTGTGGCAGGGTATGCTCAGACGTGAGTCCCTTGCTCACTTTGCCACTGGATTCAAGCAAGCCGGGCTGAAGACGGCTGAAATGCCAGAAACCGGTCCTTGGAAGCTTGTTCCCGGTCCAGGGAAGACATGGCTTGGCAGTTCGGGCTGGACCGTTCCCACGAGGCACAGGGTCAGACTGATTTGCATATAGCCATGACTGAACTGGGGAGGCAGAGTGGGCTAAAGAACGGTGATGGAATAAACCCAGATCTTTTGACTGGGTGTGAGTGTTTGATTGGTTCAGATGCTCCGTCCATTACCACCCCCTTTTGTACCACTTTTGGCCGCCAAAAGTGTGGCAGGGTATGCTCAGACGTGAGTCCCTTGCTCACTTTGCCACTGGATTCAAGCAAGCCGGGCTGAAGACGGCTGGAATGCCAGAAACCAGTCCTCGGAAGCTTGTTTCCGGTCCAGGGAAGACATGGCTTGACAGTTCGGGCTGGACTGTTCCCATGAGGCACAGGGTCAGACTGATTTGCTTATAGCCATGTCTGAACTGGGGTGGCAGAGTGGGCTAAAGAACGGTGATGGATTAAACCCAGGTCTTTTGACTTGGTCTGAGTGTTTGATTGGTTCAGATGCTCCGTCCATTGCCACCCCCTTTTGTACCGCTTTTGGCCGCCATAAGTGTGGCAGGGTATGCTCAGACGTGACTCCCTTGCTCACTTTGCCACTGGATTCAAGCAAGCCGGGCTGAAGACGGCTGGAATGCTAGAAACAGGTCCTCGGAAGCTTGTTTCCGGTCCAGGGAAGACATGGCTTGGCAGTTTGGGCTGGACTGTTACCATGAGGCACAGGGTCGGACTGATTTGCATATAGCCATGTCTGAACTGGGGTGGCAGAGTGGGCTAAAGAACGGTGATGGATTAAACCAGATCTTTTGACTGGGTGTGAGTGTTTGATTGGTTCAGATGCTCCGTCCATTACCACCCCCTTTGGTACCACCATCGGCCGCCATAAGTGTGGCAGGGTATGCTCAGACGTGAGTCCCTTGCTCACTTTGCCACTGGATTCAAGCAAGCAGGGCTGAAGATGGCTGGAATTCCAGAAACCGGTCCTCGGAAGCTTGTTTCCGGTCCAGGGAAGACATGGCTTGGCAGTTCGGGTTGGACTGTTCCCATGAGGCACAGGGTCAGACTGATTTGCATATAGCCATGTCTCAACTGGGGTGGCAGAGTGGGCTAAATAACGGTGATGGATTAAACCTAGATCTTTTGACTCGGTGTGAGTGTTTGATTGGTTCAGATGCTCCCTCCATTACCACCCCCTTTTGTACCACTTGTGGCCGCCATAAGTGTGGCAGGGTATGCTCAGACGTGAGTCCCTTGCTCACTTTGCCACTGGATTCAAGCAAGCCGGGCTGAAGACGGCTGAAATGCCAGAAACCGGTCCTTGGAAGATTGTTCCCGGTCCAGGGAAGACATGGCTTGGCAGTTTTGGCTGGACTGTTACCATGAGGCACAGGGTCGGACTGATTTGCATATAGCCATGTCTGAACTGGGGTGGCAGAGTGGGCTAAAGAACGGTGATGGATTAAACCAGATCTTTTGACTGGGTGTGAGTGTTTGATTGGTTCAGATGCTCCGTCCATTACCACCCCCTTTGGTACCACCATCGGCCGCCATAAGTGTGGCAGGGTATGCTCAGACGTGAGTCCCTTGCTCACTTTGCCACTGGATTCAAGCAAGCAAGGCTGAAGATGGCTGGAATTCCAGAAACCGGTCCTCGGAAGCTTGTTTCCGGTCCAGGGAAGACATGGCTTGGCAGTTCGGGTTGGACTGTTCCCATGAGGCACAGGGTCAGACTAATTTGCATATAGCCATGTCTCAACTGGGGTGGCAGAGTGGGCTAAATAACGGTGATGGATTAAACCTAGATCTTTTGACTGGGTGTGAGTGTTTGATTGGTTCAGATGCTCCCTCCATTACCACCCCCTTTTGTACCACTTGTGGCCGCCATATGTGTGGCAGGGTATGCTCAGACGTGAGTCCCTTGCTCACTTTGCCACTGGATTCAAGCAAGCCGGGCTGAAGACGGCTGAAATGCCAGAAACCGGTCCTTGGAAGCTTGTTCCCGGTCCAGGGAAGACATGGCTTGGCAGTTCGGGCTGGACCGTTCCCACGAGGCACAGGGTCAGACTGATTTGCATATAGCCATGACTGAACTGGGGAGGCAGAGTGGGCTAAAGAACGGTGATGGAATAAACCCAGATCTTTTGACTGGGTGTGAGTGTTTGATTGGTTCAGATGCTCCGTCCATTACCACCCCCTTTTGTACCACTTTTGGCCGCCAAAAGTGTGGCAGGGTATGCTCAGACGTGAGTCCCTTGCTCACTTTGCCACTGGATTCAAGCAAGCCGGGCTGAAGACGGCTGGAATGCCAGAAACCAGTCCTCGGAAGCTTGTTTCCGGTCCAGGGAAGACATGGCTTGACAGTTCGGGCTGGACTGTTCCCATGAGGCACAGGGTCAGACTGATTTGCTTATAGCCATGTCTGAACTGGGGTGGCAGAGTGGGCTAAAAAACGGTGATGGATTAAACCCAGGTCTTTTGACTTGGTCTGAGTGTTTGATTGGTTCAGATGCTCCGTCCATTGCCACCCCCTTTTGTACCGCTTTTGGCCGCCATAAGTGTGGCAGGGTATGCTCAGACGTGACTCCCTTGCTCACTTTGCCACTGGATTCAAGCAAGCCGGGCTGAAGACGGCTGGAATGCTAGAAACAGGTCCTCGGAAGCTTGTTTCCGGTCCAGGGAAGACATGGCTTGGCAGTTTGGGCTGGACTGTTACCATGAGGCACAGGGTCGGACTGATTTGCATATAGCCATGTCTGAACTGGGGTGGCAGAGTGGGCTAAAGAACGGTGATGGATTAAACCAGATCTTTTGACTGGGTGTGAGTGTTTGATTGGTTCAGATGCTCTGTCCATTACCACCCCCTTTGGTACCACCATCGGCCGCCATAAGTGTGGCAGGGTATGCTCAGACGTGAGTCCCTTGCTCACTTTGCCACTGGATTCAAGCAAGCAGGGCTGAAGATGGCTGGAATTCCAGAAACCGGTCCTCGGAAGCTTGTTTCCGGTCCAGGGAAGACATGGCTTGGCAGTTCGGGTTGGACTGTTCCCATGAGGCACAGGGTCAGACTGATTTGCATATAGCCATGTCTCAACTGGGGTGGCAGAGTGGGCTAAATAACGGTGATGGATTAAACCTAGATCTTTTGACTCGGTGTGAGTGTTTGATTGGTTCAGATGCTCCCTCCATTACCACCCCCTTTTGTACCACTTGTGGCCGCCATAAGTGTGGCAGGGTATGCTCAGACGTGAGTCCCTTGCTCACTTTGCCACTGGATTCAAGCAAGCCGGGCTGAAGACGGCTGAAATGCCAGAAACCGGTCCTTGGAAGCTTGTTCCCGGTCCAGGGAAGACATGGCTTGGCAGTTCGGGCTGGACGGTTCCCACAAGGCACAGGGTCAGACTGATTTGCATATAGCCATGACTGAACTGGGGAGGCAGAGTGGGCTAAAGAACGGTGATGGAATAAACCCAGATCTTTTGACTGGGTGTGAGTGTTTGATTGGTTCAGATGCTCCGTCCATTACCACCCCCTTTTGTACCACTTTTGGCCGCCATAAGTGTGGCAGGGTATGCTCAGACGTGAGTCCCTTGCTCACTTTGCCACTGGATTCAAGCAAGCCGGGCTGAAGACGGCTGGAATGCCAGAAAACAGTCCTCGGAAGCTTGTTTCCGGTCCAGGGAAGACATGGCTTGGCAGTTCGGGCTGGACTGTTCCCATGAGGCACAGGGTCAGACTGATTTGCTTATAGCCATGTCTGAACTGGGGTGGCAGAGTGGGCTAAAGAACGGTGATGGATTAAACCCAGGTCTTTTGACTTGGTCTGAGTGTTTGATTGGTTCAGATGCTCCGTCCATTGCCACCCCCTTTTGTACCGCTTTTGGCAGCCATAAGTGTGGCAGGGTATGCTCAGACGTGACTCCCTTGCTCACTTTGCCACTGGATTCAAGCAAGCCGGGCTGAAGATGGCTGGAATGCCATAAACCGGTCCTCATAAGCTTGTTTCCAGTACAGGGAAGACATGGCTTGGCAGTTCTGGCTGGACTGTTCCCATGAGGCACGGGGTCGGACTGATTTGCATATAGCCATGTCTGAACTGGGGTGGCAGAATGGGCTAAAGAACGGTGATGGATTAAACCCAGATCCTTTGACTGGGTATGAGTGTTTGATTGGTTCAGATGCTCCATCCATTACCACCCCCTTTTGTAGCGCTTTTTGCCGCCATAAGTGTGGCAGGGTATGCTCAGACGTGAGTCCCTTGCTCACTTTGCCACTGGATTCAAGCAAGCCGGGCTGAAGACTGCTGGAATGCCAGAAACCGGTCCTCGGAAGCTTGTTTCCGGTACAGGGAAGACATGGCTTGGCAGTTCTGGCTGGACTGTTCCCATGAGGCACAGGGTCGGACTGATTTGCATATAGCCATGTCTGAACTGGGGTGGCAGAGTGGGTTAAAGAACGGTGATGGATTAAACCCAGATCTTTTGACTGGGTGTGAGTGTTTGATTGGTTCAGATGCTCCGTCCATTACCACCTCCTTTTGTACCGCTTTTGGCCGCCATAAGTGTGGCAGGGCATGCTCAGACGTGAGTCCCTTGCTCACTTTGCCACTGGATTCAAGCAAGCCGGGTTGAAGACGGCTGGAATGCCAGAAACCGGTCCTCGGAAGCTTGCTTCCGGTCCAGGGAAGACATGGCATGGCTTGGCAGTGCGGGCTGGACTGTTCCCATGAGGCAAAGGTTCAGACTGATTTGCATATAGCCATGTCTGAACTGGGGTGGCAGAGTGGGCTAAAGAACGGTGATGGATTAAATCCAGATTTTTTGACTGGGTGTGAGTGTTTGATAGGTTCAGATGCTTTGTCCATTACCACCCCCATTTGTACCGCTTTTGGCCGCCATAAGTGTGGCAGGGTGTGCTCAGATGTGACTCCCTTGCTCACTTTACCACTGGATTCAAGCAACTCGGGCTGAAGCTGGCTGGAATGCCAGAAACCGGTCCTCGGAAGCTTGTTTCCGGTCCAGGGAAGACATGGCTTGGCAGTTCGGGCTGGACTGTTCCCATGAGGCACAGGGTCAGACAGATTTGCATACAGCCATGTCTGAACTGGGGTGGCAGAGTGGGCTAAAGAACGGTGATGGATAAAACCCAGATCTTTTGACTGGGTGTGAGTGTTTGATTGGTTCAGATGCTCTGTCCATTACCACCACCTTTTGTACTGCTTTTTGCCGCCATAAGTGGGCAGGGTATGCTCAGACTCGAGTCCCTTGCTCACTTTGCCACTGGATTCAAGCAAGCCGGGCTGAAGACGGCTGGAATGCCAGAAACTGGTCCTCAGAAGCTTGTTTCCGGTCCAGGGAAGACATGGCTTGGCAGTTCGGGCTGGACTGTTCCCTTGAGGCACAGGGTCAGACTGATTTGCATATAGCCATGTCTGAACTGGGGTGGCAGAGTGGGCTAAAGAACGGTGATGGATTAAACCCAGGTCTTTTTACTGGGTGTGAGTGTTTGATTGGTTCAGATGCTCCGTCCATTACCAACCCCTTTTGTACCGCTTTAAGCCGCCATAAGTGTGGCAGGGTATGCTCAGGCGTGTGTCCCTTGCTCACTTTGCCACTGGATTCAAGCAAGCCGGGCTGAAGACGGCTGGAATGAAAATAACCGGTCCTCTGAAGCTTGTTCCTGGTCCAGGGAAGACATGGCTTGGCAGTTCGGGCTGGACTGTTCCCATGAGGCACAGGGTCAGACTGATTTGCATATATCCATGTCTGAACTGGGGTGGCAGAGTTGGCTAAAGTACGGTGATAGATTAAACCCAGTTCTTTTGACTGGGTATGAGTGTTTGATTGGTTCAGATGCTCAGTCCATTAACACCCATTTTGTACCACTTTTGGCCGCCATAAGTGTGGCAGGGTATGCTCAGACTTGAGTCCCTTGCTCCCTTTGCCACTGGATTCAAGCAAGTCGGGCTGAAGACGGCTGGAATGCCAGAAACCGGTCCTTGAAAGCTTGTTTCCGGTCCAGGGCAGACATGGCTTTGCAGTTCGGGCTTGACTGTTCCAATGAGGCACAGGGTCAGACTGATTTGCATATAGCTATGTCTGAACTGGGGTGGCAGAATGGGCTAAAGAACGGTGATGGATTAAACCCAGATCTTTTGACTGGGTGTGACTGTTTGATTGGTTCAGATGCTTCCTCCATTACCATCCCCTTTTGTAGCGCTTTTGGCCGCCATAAGTGTGGCAGGGTATGCTCAGACGTGAGTCCCTTGCTCACTTTGCCACTGGATTCAAGCAAGCCGGGCTGAAGACGGCTGGAATGCCAGAAACCAGTCCTCGGAAGCTTGTTTCCGGTCCAGGGAAGACATGGCTTGGCAGTTCGGGCTGGACTGTTCCCATGACGCACAGGGTCAGACTGATTTGCTTATAGCCATGTCTGAACTGGGGTGGCAGAGTGGGCTAAAGAACGGTGATGGATTAAACCCAGGTCTTTTGACTTGGTCTGAGTGTTTGGTTGGTTCAGATGCTCCGTCCATTACCACCCCCTTTTGTACCGCTTTTGGCCGCCATCATTGTGGCAGGGTATGCTCAGACGTAAGTCCCTTACTCACTTTGCCACTGGATTCAAGCAAGCCGGCTGAAGACGGCTGGAATGCCAGAAACCGGTCCTCGGAAGCTTGTTTCCGGTCCAGGGAAGACATAGCTTGGCAGTTCGGGCTGGACTGTTACCATGAGGCACAGGGTCAGACTGATTTGCATATAGCCATGTCTGAACTGGGGTGGCAGAGTGGGCTAAAGAACGGTGATGGATTAAACCAGATCTTTTGACTGGGTGTGAGTGTTTGATTGGTTCAGATGCTCTGCCCATTACCACCCCCATTTGTACCGCCTTTGGCCGCCATAAGTGTGCCAGGGTATGCTCAGACGTGAGTCCCTTGCTCACTTTGCCACTGGATTCGAGCAAGCCTGGCTGAAGACGGCTGGAATGCCAGAAACCGGTCCTCGGAAGCTTGTTTCCGGTCTAGGGAAGACATGGCTTGACAGTTCGGGTTGGACTTTTCCCATGAGGCACAGGGTCAGACTGATTTGCATATAGCCATGTCTGAACTGGGGTGGCAGAGTGGGCTAAAGAACGGTGATGGATTAAACCCAGATCTTTTGACTGGGTGTGAGTGTTTGATTGGTTCAGATGCTCCCTCCATTACCACCCCCTTTTGTACCACTTTTGGCCGCCATAAGTGTGGCAGGGTATGCTCAGACGTGAGTCCCTTGCTCACTTTGCCACTGGATTCAAGCAAGCCGGGCTGAAGACGGCTGGAATGCTCGAAACCGGTCCTCAAAGCTTGTTCCCGGTCCAGGGAAGACATGGCTTGGCAGTTCGGGCTGGACTGTTACCATGAGGCACAGGGTCAGACTGATTTGCATATAGCCATGTCTGAACTGGGGTGGCAGAGTGGGCTAAAGAACGGTGATGGATTAAACCAGATCTTTTGACTGGGTGTGAGTGTTTTATTGGTTCAGATGCTCCGTCCATTACCGCCCCCTTTTGTACCGCCTTTGGCCGCCATAAGTGTGGCAGGGTATGCTCAGACGTGATTGCCTTGCTCACTTTTCCACTGGATTCAAGCAAGCCGGGCTAAAGACGGCTGGAATGCCAGAAACCGGTCCTCGGAAGCTTGTTTCCGGTCCAGGGAAGACATGGCTTGGCAGTTCGGGTTGGACTGTTCCGATGAGGCACAGGGTCAGACTGAGTTGCATATAGCCATGTCTGAACTGGGGTGGCAGAGTGGGCTACAGAACGGTGATGGATTAAACCTAGATCTTTTGACTGGGTGGGAGTGTTTGATTGGTTCAGATGCTCCGTCCATTACCACCCCCTTTTGTACCGCTTTTGGCCACCATAAGTGTGGCAGGGTATGCTCAGACGTAAGTCCCTTGCTCACTTTGCCACTTGATTCAAGCAGTGCGGGCTGAAGACGGCTGGAATGCCAGAAACCGGTCCTCGGAAGCTTGTTTCTGGTCCAGGGAAGACATGGCTTGGCAGTTCGGGCTGGACTGTTCCCATGAGGCACAGGGTCAGACTGATTTGCATATAGCCATGTCTGAACTGGGGTGGCAGAGTGGGCTAAAGAACGGTGATGGATTAAACCCAGATATTTTGACTGGGTATGACTGTTTGATTTGTTCAGATGCTCCATCCATTACCACCCCCTTTTGTAGTGCTTTTGGCCGCCATAAGTGTGGCAGGGTATGCTCAGACGTGAGTCCCTTGCTCACTTTGACACTGGATTCAAGCAAGCCGGGCTGAAGACGGCTGGAATGCCAGAAACCGGTCCTCGGAAGCTTGTTTCCGGTACAGAGAAGACATGGCTTGGCAGTTCTGGCTGGACTGTTCCCATGAGGCACAGGGTCGGACTGATTTGCATATAGCCCTGTCTGAACTGGGGGGGGGGAAGAGTGGGTTAAAGAACGGTGATGGATTAAACCCAGATCTTTTGACTGGGTGTGAGTATTTGATTGGTGCAGATGCTCTGTCCATTACCACCCCCATTTGTACCGCTTTTGGCTGCCATAATGTTGCGTGTTTATCTAGGTTCCTGATCGATACTGTGACCTTATGCCCCTATTCGGCTATAAATCCATTTATTCCTTATATTGGCATAACCGTTCAAGTGCGATATTCAGAAAGTCATCTCTGGCCTCACATGAACAGAGCCACATTCCAGCATAGTTCTCTGCCACTTCCTTTGCAACCAATTAGTGCAATGACAGAGCAGAAGTCACTATCTGATATTCCTAGATTAACACTCCGAGTTCTTCAACAAGATAAAAACTCAGCAAACCTGGAAATCCCGCTTGCTGTGTTTTGATTAGTAATGGAACTCTAATGAGCAACTGATAGCTATCACTTCCTAGTGACATCTTTAATTGACGTCTTATGTCCAGCAAACTTGCGTCAAACCAGGCACCTGTCAGGTATAAATACTACCAACGTTGCCTTAAGCAATTGCTGGTGTCCCATTGCTGTTCTATGCTGTATGCAGTACGCTGATGCTGCTGCTGTCCCCTTGGTGGTGAAGCTACTGATACCATTATCGCTGCTAAAGCGCGAACTATGGTGTGGTGAGCTTAGGAGCTGAACAGCCGTCCCTCTGCGAAGAGCCCAGCAGATTCCAGCTGCCGCGGACGCTGTCCCCCCTCCTCCTCCCGACGCGCTGAAGAGAGACGCTGCCTTTCTTCTGCTGAGAAATCCAGCTCCAGCGTTTCTGGTCTGCCCTCGCAGGTGACTGGGATATCGAGTTTCCCCCTGAAGGAACTACCAGACTTCCATCATTCTATTCAGAGGTATGGTGTTGACTAAACCCTTAGAAGAGAATTCTTGAAGCAAACCTTGGCAAAACCAACTTAACTTAAAGCTACCTACTTACTCCCCTTCCACGTGTTAGGCTTAGGTCAGGCACACTGGGGTAGGCGTAGTTAGAAGCACCAGTTGAGTATGTTAGCCTAATGTATATATGACTGTATATATGTTTTATTACTTTTAAACCATTGTATGGCTAAGAAACCATATCAATGCTTTTACAGTATTATCTTGCAATACTTATCTTACTGTACGTACTTTTATAATAACAAGTCTTGCAATTGTGGCAATACATTTCTCTTGTACGAGAAGAAAGACTGTTCAATAAATGTTAACCCTTTATTTACAAACGCCCGTCTCTCTATTCTCTACATATCGTGAAAGTAAACTGCACTAACCTGACTGAGTGAAATACATGTCTATTCCTTCAAACGACCCTACAGATTGACTCTTGATCTGAGGAGCAAAGTTGTCATGTTGCACGGTTGTTGGAAAGCTGAATCCCTTCTTGTCTGTGCCAGGGAAGCTGATCACTTCCCATGCAGAGAAGAAAGTTTCCAGTGACCTCTGAGCTAGTTGGTAACACACCCAATTAAGTTTAGCATAGTCAGTGGAGGCCTGGAATATCCGAGTTCCACGTCGATACTACTGTTTATGTTATTCCAATGCGCAGGGCCTAGTGGGAAACTAGGAACTACACTACATGGCGCCCAACGTTTGGTAAGGCGATAAACTAACGCAAGACGTTAGATTAACTCAGTCGTGCATATTTCACACAGACCCCTTTCTCCCGTAAATACTCCAATAGACGTCTGGAGTGGGTGAAAGGTTAAAATCCGCCCGACCTTAGTAGGAAGAGATTCCTATGTAAAGCTCTGGTTTATTCAACGTTGAAGGATACAGTGTTCCAAAATATTGTGCACCTAATCTTTGTCTCCTTGGAGACCAACTCTGCAAACCTTGCATTTTTAACAATGCCAGGAGAAAACAGAACCACTGGGGGTAGAGTAAATGCGACTCAGCAGGATCCCGACGATACGGTACCGGGTGCAATTATCATCCCGGTCCACTTAAGAAAATCTATAACGTTAAAACTTATAGAAAACGGACTGACACCTCAAGGTGGTACAGTAATTTTCGTGATAGAGGCTCACGAATATCGGCAGACAGAGGTATTCTATTCATGGATAAACTTTACAGTGGCAAACGCTAGAACAAAAGAGTTTCACTATTACAAAATAGAGGAACCTCCGGAAGAGTACGCTCCTTTCAAGGAGATTGAAATTCCACTTAAATTTCAAGAGCACCTGCTCTGGTTTAATGGCTCCCTAAAACATAATGATCACATTACCAGGCTCGGTCCACTAGGTAGACCAGGAGCGACGTGGCCGGTTCTAGCCAGCTACACACCACATCCTGACATTGCAAAAATGTCTAGAGAAGAGCTGTTAGTACAGCTAAAAACACTAATAAAAATACATAGGCAATTAGTCCAATATGTAATGCGGACTGCAACAGTCCAACCAGCTGTTAATGTACCACAGCTGACCCCTCATCAGGGGAACACTAATAAAATCACACCACAGAACATACAGTCATGTCTTGGTAAAACACCCGTAAAACGGGAACAAATTTCTTTCTGGTTAGCACAGAAAATCACTCAAATAGAGGCAGTATTTCCTGATACTACCCCTATAGGGAAACACAGAATCTTGACAATCTGCCTTCCTATGGGAATCGCACCACACGTGGAGGACTGCGACACTTGGGGTACAGTCTTTGCTTCCATTTACACAAAAACACACGGTGTTCCGTCTATGGCGGTAATACCAGAAGTGCTAAAACAGATTCAAAATGAATACGGTCCAGAGCCCGCTTTAACTCTAGGCATGAAATTACTAAAAGACTTCTAGCAGGTCTCGGCTATATTATTAGCCAACATAAAAGGAGAAGCAGCATCTGTGGCGATCCGCCAGAAGTTGAAGGAAACAGATATAAAAGATCAGCCAGTTGAGCTTGCAAAAATCATAGAAAAAAGCTATGAACAATTAGGTAGAGACAGCTTGGGTGGGAAACAGGTAAAGCCCCAACGACTCGAAAATCCTGAAAAATTATTTATTAAAAATAATTTAAACACTCCTAAAAAGAGCTGGGATGGAAATAAACAATCCACTCCCAAGGAAAAAGTTTTCCAGTCCAGAGGAAGGTCTCCTCGACGGAGGGAAAGAACTCCGACTCGAGAACACCAGTCTCCCCAGAGGGAGCCCTCTGAGAAAAGATATAACCTTAGAAATTGGGATAATCTGAAAAAACCTGATAGATATCAAAGTATTGATACACATCCCTCTCGATCTTTTCCACAGAAATTGGAAAGAAGAGGACGGTCAGACCCAGGAGAGCACACCAAGTCCAAAGACAAGGAACCTGCTCAGAGTAAAAAATCTCAATTTCAGAAAAAGAAGGTAGCCAGTATTAGAGTAATCAACCATGCCGAGAATACTGAGGACACAGTTGAAAAACAGGGAGTGGGCATTGACAATGTTGGACAGTGCAGCAGAAATCAGTATAGCGCGCAAGATCTTGATGAGTCATCTGGAGACAGTGGACACGAATGAATTCATTCAGGTTGAAACTGCCGACACCAGACTTAGCGAGCCCCATAAAATATACGAAATAACATTGCGTATAGAGGGTGATAAGACTAGGAAAATAAGAGGTCTATTTTGGGATAAGCTCTCATAAGGCTATGATATTCTGTTAGCTGAAAAAGATTGGCCCCCAGAGTTTGTCAGGGAGTGCCCTCGTGGCGAAGAAGTGATTATGCCTGCCTTCTCGAATCACATTCCGATTCACAAGAAATATACATATGCAAGGAAATGGGCAGTGGCCCAGGCACCTGCATTATATAAAAATCATGTAGGATGGGATGAGGACTCTCATCCTCACAAAATCCAATTAAAAAATGAACCAACTGCCCAACGGCAGTATCCCATTAAGCTAGAAGCTAATAAAAAGGTCAGGGAGATCTTAGATCAACTTGAATACCAGGGGGTGATTGAAACATGCACCTCTCAAATGAACAATCCTTTGTTTCCTGTCTCCAAACAAGACAATTCATATCGTCTAGTTTTGGACTACAGACACCTTAATGCATGTTGTAAAACTTTTGCAGTACAAAACTCGCATAGTGCAGCCCTAATGAATACCATAGTTAGGAAAAAATACAAAACGACATTAGACATATCTAATGGTTTCTTTTGTCAAAACATTGCACCAGAAAGCAGATATTTGACCGCTTTCTCAGCATTTGGGTCACAGAAAAAATTCTGTCGACTCCCACAGGGGTTCAAGAACAGCCCAGGACTATTCTCAGCTAGGGTAACAGAGTTACTACAAATCTATGATGATGAGGCATTATCTTACGTAGATGATATCTATCTCACAGACGACGACTTGGATACTCACTTGAAAAGAGTGAACACCATTATACTTGGGTTCGCAGCAGAGGGTTACAAATTCAACTTTAAAAAGTCTCGAATTGCCCATCTGACAGTACTATTTTTAGGGTACGAGTTATCAAGTGAAGGGAAAAGCCTAGCGGACAACTTCTTAGAGAAGTGCGCTGTACTCCAAGCTCCAAAAACGCTGAAGAATTTACAATCCATTCTAGGTTTTCTGAATTTCGGAAGAACTTACATCCTAAATTACGCAGAGAGGGTTAAACCTCTCTACGAACTAAATAAACCTGATTTTAAACAAATCAATTGGACTCAAAAACACACAGAAATTTTGAGATCACTGCAAACAGACATGTTAGTAAAAACAAAATTAGATACACGTGACAACACACGTGATCTTGTAATCCGAGTCATCCCAGGAAGATGCGGATTCACGTACCTGACCTCTAATGAGGGTGAAAAGGTACCAATTTCAATTAAATCTCACTTGTACACACAAGCAGAAAAAACATTCAGTCACACAGAAAGAACTGTGAAAGCAGTGCAAATCGCATTAGCAAATGAACGAGAACTAGCACACGGCAAACGGATTAATATCCTTACAGCGGAATCCGCCTTCCAAGCGCTATTCAGCCCAGTAAACCTGCCTACAGTGTCACTGGATCCGAAATGGATACAGTGTGTAGATTCTCTAGGAGCGGAAGACGTGAAATACTATTTCACCCCACAATTTGAAGAACTGAATGATTTAGAGTATGAAGAAGAATATCCTCTGCCAATCGAAATTCTGCCTCTCCCACAATACGCATGTATAATCTATACAGATGGATTTGTACAGCATTTCAACGTAGAGAGAAAATCCTACGATGCAGCATGTGTGATCATTAAAGGTCGTTGGCTGTGCGGTAAATTCAGACCGAAAGTAACAAAAACTGAATCTGTAAGAAACTGTTCGGTTCAGAGAACTGAAATCAGATGTTTAAAGATGGCGCTCGAAAATGCAGAACGTGAATTCCCGACACATATTGTGTGCGATTCTCATTTTTGCGTCAACTCTTACAACAATAAACTGCAGAGTTGGATTGAAAACGACTACAAAGATGACACAGGTGCCACAATTAAGCATAAATTGCTCTGGAAACAGGTAGCTCTTTTACACAAAGAACTACAAAAGACTCACGTGATTCACGCACAGAGTCTTCAACGTGATGGCGTTCACGTTGCAGGGAATTCATTGGCTAATACAGCCACAGCGGAAGCAACTAAACCGGCTTCCGTAGCCACAAAAAAGTGTACAGAAAAATACATAGACGGGGAAACCATGCTGGCAGTAAAAACGACCGTAAAAGGCGACTGTGCAGCACTACCCGTGAACTATCCACTCAATTATGCATACGTAATCGATGCAAACTCCGTTCCTTTTGCTCGAATCCCTGGAGTGGGGGACAGACTAATTCCAAACACGAACAGGAGAATATTTTTAATAGCAGACGCACATATGGGTTTGGGTCCTAGGCACAGAGAGATCAAGGAATCACTGATTGAATTACAATCAATATACTGGTGGCCGGGAATGAGTGTAGAACACCAAATATATGCAAACAACTGTGTAAACTGCAATAGGGATTGCAGTAGTGAACCATGCTACCGGCTACCAATCAGAAAGAGCGTAACGCTGCCTACACCCCATCCTGCATCCTATTAAACAGTTAAGGCTAAACTCTCTTAAAAAAGGAGGCCTCCAGTGCTCGGCTGACGCTAGAACGGTTATAAAAGATTTGCGAGTCTTTATCGGCACATACGCAATTACCACGTTCCATTCTGACCAGGGTCCTGCTTTCAGCTCTCGAGCCTATAAGGAGGCCATGGCCAGCATGGGAATTGGGTTGCGGTATTCTTGTCCGTCGCATCCCGAAGGGTACAGTGTGGTAGAAAGAAAAAACAGTGACATAAAGCATTCTATAACAGCGAAGGTATTAGGTTCAGGCGCTGGGTGGGTCAAACATTTATTAAGTGTCCAGACTAGTCTTAATAACTTGCCAAGAAATTCTCTAAAAGGTTTCAGCCCATACGAACTATTGTTCGGAATTAGAATGAACATTCAGGACCTCGATAGTCAAATGTCAGTGGTACAAGAAAAAACAACAAACTTTGACATCAAAGATCGTTTGGCTGTTTTACAGGAACTGAATGAAACAAGAAAATCCTTAAGCAACATAAAGTTATAGCAACAGCCAGGTACCACTGACGAGGCACCACCAGCAACAGCCCCAGCAAGGCCTGTCTGGATTCCAAAGATTGGGGATCTAGTCAGAGAAAATATCGCGGTGAAGAAGGAATTTGGGCCTTCTTACAGAAAAGCAGTACCTGTCTTGGCAGTCACCGGAACAAGATCAGTTGTACTACCGCCCCTTGCTGGTAAAAAGGAGAACAGAGTCGTGTTCATCGACCTGGTAAAATCACAAGCATGTGGCCTATAATCAACAGTAGGCCCAGTGGACTCCCAAGAAACAACAGAATACCCAAACTTGCAACAATCCAAGAGGTTCAAACTGAAAGACTAATCACATTCGATCAGCCTGCAGTGCACAATGAAGGACTATGCAATAATGCCATGGAACTCGTGCCTCTTGAAACACAGATTGAAACAGTTCGCCAAGAAACAACACCAGTCTACACTAATGTGGCATCAGAAAGTGCTATGGAGAGACAGATTGAAAGAACAATCCCATCAATTGACAGAACTGCCTCTGGTTATTCCATCAACTTCGACAACTTCTCTGAAGATCAAAACGACCCCGAAGTGACGCCAGAAACAAAAAAGACTTTTAAAGAAAAAGCAACGGAACTCTTTCATCAACTGAAGGAAATCTACCTTATTTCCCCTTGGCTAGAGTTCTGGTTCGGTCTAGGTGTATTTTTCCTCCTGCTTTGGCTCATCATGGTACTTTGTTTGGGAAAATTCATTGAGGGAAAATATATTACAATGGACACAGCAAGTCAGAACATCAACCTAGTCCTGAAACCACACAGATCATCCCATGTGAAGAAAAGAGAACTGTCAACAGTAAATGTCACAGCAATTCCAATACCTGGTGGGGTAGTACGGGAGAAAACAGACTATGAAATATATGGTCCGGTCGAAATCCTGAAGTATCCTCATCAACTGAAGGTTTCCTTAAGTGACTTTGTAAAACCGAGTACATTCTCTGATGATTTGGACTTTACCAGTATTAATGACATGATTTCTGATTTAGTAATGCCAGCTAGATTCACAGATCATGATTGTGAGAAGTTGGCCCGATATGCAACGTTCGCTATTCTAGCGACCGCTATGTATCGTTCCAACGACCCTTATGGTGTTTGGTTGTAAGTCAACCTATAGACCAGCTATCCTAGTAGCGTGGATACGAGCAGTCTAAGGCTAAAGACTCGAGAGGGCGCGTTAAGCCAGCTGTTTACCACACATGTACCCCTTGAACACCCAGTGAAAGGACACCACACAAGTGTTATGAAAATAAACAGTATATTTATTAAGAATCACAACAGCCCTGTACTCTTTATGAGGACAGGGTACTAAGCACAAACCAAATCTCTTTAGCAAATACTTCAAGTGCACAATTAAAACAAGTGTCCGAGGACACGGAAAGATTAAGGTCTCGGGTGGACCCGATAAGGCAAGTCGGAAGCGAGGGACTCGGGACCCTAGAGTAAAGAGGCTATGCAGGCACCGAAATGCCGAGTTACCTAGCCACGAGGGCTGCGGCTGCACAAGTCTTACAGGCGTCGGGGTCTTCGCTGACGAGCCAGGAGCCGGAAGAAAAGGAGTTGCTGGCCGGCGACCAGTGATGAATAGTTCGTAGAGATCCAAGCCTGGATCAGAGATTGATGATACCTGAAAGCAGAGGGGACCAAGTTCGTACTACTAGCCAGTAGTCAGAGGGTACCAGGAAGGCACCGGTTGGCCGTCACCTTGACCAGGTGAGTGGGCGACGCTAGGCTCTGCAGTCTCACGGACCAGGAGGCGTTGTCGGCGACCACGGTGGAGGTGCGAGCTGTCCCACGAAGGATGATGCTGTCGGCGTCGCTGGGCCCAGGATGGGGCAACAAGCCTTGGCAAATCTCAGGGCCACGTGGTGGGCCTAAGATGGCGTCTTGAGTGGACCAGGAGGGTCCGGGGTGCTTCTCGAAAAGATGGAAGCAAGGGCCAGTCTGGAGCAACCAGACCAGCAGTGTTGATTTCCGGATGTCATCACAGAAGGGCACAAGCCAGCGGCTAGTGACCAGACAACGTGCTGAGCAGCGAGCAGAAGGGCCCCACGCAGATCGTGGAGATGCTGGGAGACTGCACTTCGGTGCTGGAGCGGCTCAGGGTCGGGGCTTCTCGGACCCCAGAGCACTCACCAGAGAGTTACCTCGATGGTCGTGCTGGTTAAGAAAGCGTGCAGGTTTTGATGATGGCCGGTCCCTCGAGGTCTCGTCGCACCCACAGATCACAGCTGAGCTGATGACGGGGGTAGAGGTCAGAGGTGCCAGGGAAGCCGGTTTTCGTCGAGCTGGGCCGTCGGATTCCTTGAGGAAGGACTTACAGCAAACCGCAGAGTTCTTAGATGGTGCCCGCTGATGCAGGGTGACTACTCCTTAGTAACAAGGGAGAAATCTTGAGAAGAGTCTTGAATGTCCTTTCGTAGAAAGTAGTTCTTGATTCAAAGATGATCTAATTTGGAAGGGTCCCCGCTCCGGCCTTTATTCTAAAGAAAGGGGTGGGTACATGACTAGGTCCTGCCCTAAGGGTGGGACCAGGAAGGGGGGTAGCTACACCCCTCTCCCCTGCCGGACTTTCCCCAGGCCAGGGCTGTCGCCCCTGGAACTGGTTCTAACCGGCAGATGCGTAGTGAGCACCAGGGTGCCACTCCGCAGTCACCTTCTCGCAAAAGCCCTACCTACCCAGAATACACAAACCCTGTCTGGGACGGTGCGAACACCGCCCTCGACAGGAAACCCTTTGTCCAAGCTCTCCTCGCTGGAAGGACTCCCAGCAGCAGGAGGTCAGACTCGTGTCTGTGGTGGCAGCATCCATTTTATGGAGCTGAGGCTTTAGTTAACTTTAACCGGGGTTCACAGTTACGTACATGTCGTGTCCCTCTAGAAGGGCGGAATGCTAACCTCGTCGCCAGAGTTGGTGAGAGGGCAGCATCCCGATTCGTATGACACCTTACTCGACATGTCTTGATAACGCGACACCGAAGTTACCGATATGGTACGCGTTATCATGGAACAGCCATTGGGTCTTGATTCCGCAAGCTGCAACCGGGCTCGGCTCGGGCCAGAGCCTAGTTCACACGAGCCCATGCACTCTGCCTTCAGGATTGTCAAGGCCTGCCATAGGAGTGACTGATAGGAACTCGAGTGTCCATTGTATGGTTAGATATAGTGCTACTATATCTAAAGCAAAGTGTGTTTACACGACTTCGCCCCAGCTGTCACGCAGCCAGTTGTGTCAAATTTAGGAGGCCAGCCAGGGGTGGCATAATACATGCTGCAGCCCCTGGCGGCCCTGGGTACACCTATGCCCTGAGTTACAGGGTCTGATAAGGTGGCACAGTACCAATTGGTAAATGCACCTAGGGTACATGTCGTAATTTAGAAAGAGAACAGCCAGGCTGTGGGTCTGATTAGCAGGCCCACAGCCAGAGAAAGTCGTAAACCAGTGAAACAAAAGCGAAAAATCTGGGTGATCATGGGATTGCAGACCCTACTCTCCTACATGACCCCCCCCAAACGTCGGAACAATAAGCTAACCTTGACCAGGTGAGTCTTCTTGTTCTAAGTGGAAATATCTGGAGAGCCCATCGGCATTGCCATGATCAGTACCAGGTCTATGTTCCACTGTAAAGTCCATCCCCTGTAGGGAAATGGACCACCTAAGCAGTTTGGGGTTTTCACCCTTCATCTGATTTAGCCACAAGAGGGGCTTATGGTCGGTCTGAATCTTGAAGTGAGTGCCAAACAAGTATGGCCTCAGCTTCTTCAGGGCCCAAACCACAGCAAAGGCCTCCCTCTCAATAGCTGACCAATTCTTCTCTCTAGGGGTCAGCCTTCTGCTTATGAAAGCAATGGGCTGGTCTTGACCATCAAAATTCAGTTGAGAAAGAACAGCTCCCACACCCAACTCAGAAGCATCTGTTTGGACAATGAATGGTTTGGAGTAGTCCGGACTCTTGAGGATAGGCGCCGTGCACATGGCCTGCTTTAGGTCATCGAATGCTTTTTGACAGCTCGCTGTCCACTGAACCTTTTTTGGCATTTTCTTACTTGTCAGTTCATTTAATGGTGTCACAATTGAACCATAGTTCCTGACAAACTTCCTATAGTAACCAGTCAGGCCCAAGAAAGCTCGAACCTGAGTCTGGGTGGTTGGAGGAGCCCAGTCCCTGATTGACTGTATCTTGCTCTCCAGTGGCTGAACCTGGCCTCCACCTACAAGGTGGCCCAGGTATACAACCTGTGTCTGCCCTATCTGGCACTTGGTGGCCTTGATAGTGAGGCCTGCCGCTTGCAGAGCCTCTAACGCTTTCCGCAGGTGAGAGTTATGAAACGTGGGTTTTTTTTTAGAAAATAGGACTAGATGGGCGCGCTGCCTGGGTTGATACGTTACAAAGTGTGTGAGAAGCAAGATAGTTGTTTATGTAGTGCGTGAAGAGCAGACGGATAAACACCCTTAACCGTCTAGGTAAGTCAAAAGACAAAACAGTGATACATAGCTAGGCTCTCGCAACTACATTTATGTTCATAAAACAAGGTACAATGACCAAAAGTTCAAAAAGGAAACGCAGATGCAGGTTTCTTTGATGTGATTCTTCTTGTCTCTGCAAGATGTTTAATTTTCTCCAGACTTGAGAATGATACAAACGCCGACACGTGTTTCGTCGTGTGCGGTTGAGTCACACGACTCTTCAGGGCTGGTAATACAAAATAGTGTATGCACTTTACTGACTAAACATGTTCAGCTAAATACTGCATATGGTGACACTTGTGCAACCAACATGCAGTTTGTGACGTGCGTGGATGTCGCACACGGTTGGTGAAAAGATGGTGAAAACACTTGCATGGTCGAGCGAGTGATTGATCTATTGTGCTAACGTGTACGTAGTGAGTGAAAAGGAAATTAAAGAAGACCCATGTGTGGTCATGTGTCACTCGTACACAGTGGTCCTATGTTATCGAGGGCATCTATAGTGATGGTGGGTGAAAAAAGTGAGATGTCAAAACCATTCTGTTTAATAAATTGCGTAAAGAGGTATTTGTGTGGCCTCATGACGTGGTGATGATAAGGGTGCCTATATGTGGTAAAGATCCAGAAAGCATAAATCATGCAATACCTATTGTACAATGGATAATAGCCATTACCTTCCACTCTAATTCCAAAGAATGGATGGAGTAAGTCTGGACCTCTGATTGCTCAATATCAAACTAGAGTGCAAAGAGGATAAAAAGGGAAAAGAAAAAAAAAAAAAAAAAAAAAAAAAAGAAAAAGGGGACTTTTAGGAAGGCTTCTAAAGGAGGGAATTGTATGCATAACTCTGTCGAGTTAGGGCAACGGTGGAAAAAACAACAAGCTATCCCTTACCAATGGGTTTTCTATGAGCTTGTACAACAGCCGGTGCTGTGTAGTACCATATTCTGTTGCAGTTTAAGGACAATGACTGTCTTTTTCCACTGGTAATTTTCATAAAACGGAATAGCACTAAGCATGAACAAAAAAAGGGGGGAAATGAGTGAATCACAAGTTAACATTACAAAGTGCTATTGGATTACTAAAAGCAGGTTTGCTAGTTCTTATGGGTTGGATTTACCGTATGCCCCAATGCTCTACAGGAATAAAGACTACTAACAGGAATGTGCAGGGTTACCTGTTCGTCGCTATGGTGTAAATGAGAAAGCCGGGAGGGGATTCTTGAGTGGCGCCAATAGAAGAAACGGGTACGTTTCTTTCGCGGTGGTGTTCTATCAATAAAAAACAGATTCTACAATGAGAAACGTTTTCTTGTACAAACGTGTGGAGCGTAGCGCACCCAACGCTTAGAGTATAAGACGCCGGTGCGCGGTGTTAAAATATGCGGTAAGGAAACGAAACTTACCCGCTCTAGGCAATCCCTCCTCTTGCAGTTCCCGGCGGTCGTCTCTCGTGTACGGACACGTGACCCCGGGAGAGGAGGGATTATGAGGAAAAAGAGTGAAATAGAAGACGTAATTCAAAGCTAAGATAATCGCCGCGCCATTTTGGAAAGGGAAAACTTTTGGCGAAAAAGGGGGACGTGTTAAGTCTAATTGTTAAAAAATAATCGTCCTTATATATTAATGGTCGCCAAAAGAAGGGAACCAGTGAAAAGGAAAGAATGCATGCTACTAGAATGCAAGTAATGAATAAATTCCTACTAGCTGCTTGTTTTGATTTAGATGGTTATTACTGCATAGTCAGCAGCGTTGATGAGTCACGAGGCGATCAAAAAACACTATTATCAGTCTTGTTTCAGTGAGAGTAATCCTTAAAACACAAATAGAAGTTAAAAACAAACTGTGACGTTAAAACATGCAGGGCAAGGCCTGGGTGCGGCCGGATTGTTTTAGATGTATTGTGCATATGTGTTAGGAGTGCAAAGAATTGTTGATTGTGCGCCGAGGTGAACAGAAAAAGTGAGACACCTCCTGTCCATGTATACTTATACATAATTACAATCTTTAACTCGAAAAATTTCCCTTTTTATCCTCTTTGCACTCTAGTTTGATATTGAGCAATCAGAGGTCCAGACTTACTCCATCCATTCTTTGGAATTAGAGTGGAAGGTAATGGCTATTATCCATTGTACAATAGGTATTGCATGATTTATGCTTTCTGGATCTTTACCACATATAGGCACCCTTATCATCACCACGTCATGAGGCCACACAAATACCTCTTTACGCAATTTATTAAACAGAATGGTTTTGACATCTCACTTTTTTCACCCACCATCACTATAGATGCCCTCGATAACATAGGACCACTGTGTACGAGTGACACATGACCACACATGGGTCTTCTTTAATTTCCTTTTCACTCACTACGTACACGTTAGCACAATAGATCAATCACTCGCTCGACCATGCAAGTGTTTTCACCATCTTTTCACCAACCGTGTGCGACATCCACGCACGTCACAAACTGCATGTTGGTTGCACAAGTGTCACCATATGCAGTATTTAGCTGAACATGTTTAGTCAGTAAAGTGCATACACTATTTTGTATTACCAGCCCTGAAGAGTCGTGTGACTCAACCGCACACGACGAAACACGTGTCGGCGTTTGTATCATTCTCAAGTCTGGAGAAAATTAAACATCTTGCAGAGACAAGAAGAATCACATCAAAGAAACCTGCATCTGCGTTTCCTTTTTGAACTTTTGGTCATTGTACCTTGTTTTATGAACATAAATGTAGTTGCGAGAGCCTAGCTATGTATCGCTTTCCGCAGGTGGACCAGGTGATCCTCCCAGGTGGAGCTAAAGACAGCAATATCGTCAAGATACGCCGCACAGAAGTCATCCAGCCCGGTAAGGACTTGATTCACCAACCGTTGGAAGGTGGCAGGTGCATTTTTCAGACCAAAGGGCATTACCACGAACTGATAATGCCCACCAGGGGTTGAAAATGCGGTTTTAGGCTTGGCGTCCTCAGCTAACCTGATTTGCCAATACCCAGCTGTCAGGTCAAACGTACTTAAGTAGTTGGCCGAAGCCAATCTATCGATAAGCTCGTCTGCCCTTGGTATTGGGTGGGCGTCAGTCTTAGTGACTGCATTGAGACCCCTGTAGTCTACGCAAAACCTCATCTCTCTCTTACCACCCTGGGTGTGAGGTTTCGGCACTAGAACTACGGGACTAGCCCACGGGCTATCCGAGGGTTCAATGACTCCCAGCTCCAACATTTTCTGCACTTCAATCTTGATGCAGTCTCTAACGTGATCAGGCTGCCGGTAGATTTTACTCTTAACTGGCAAGCTGTCACCAGTGTCAACCTCATGGGTGCACCAATCGGTCTGACTGGGTGTTAGAGAAAACATATGTCTGAACGACTGAAGAACCTGTTTACAGTCGTTCTGTTGATGTTCGGAGAGGCTGCCACAAAAGACAACACCATCTACCGATCCATCGTCAGGATTCTGAGTGAGCAGGTCGGGGAGAGGGTCACTCTCCTCTTCCTGTCCCTCATCTAGGGCCATGAGCAAACTCATGTCCTTCCTGTCGACATATGCTTTTAGCCTGTTGACATGAAGCACCCTGTGGGGGCTCCGGGGAGTTCCCAGGTCGACCAGGTAGGTGACCTCTCCCTTTTTCTCCAGGATGGTGTGGGGCCCGGACCATTTGTCCTTGAGTGCTGCTGGGGCCACTGGCTCCAACACCCACACCTTCTGTCCGGGCTGGTAAACAGTCAAGACAGCCTTTTGGTCATGCCAAGCTTTTTGGAGTTCTTGACTGGCCTTAAGGTTTTCAGATGCCTTCTCCATGTATTCAGCCATCCGCGAGCGGAGGCCAAGCACATAGTCCACTATGTTGGCTGCAGGCTTTTTGAGAGGTCTCTCCCATCCTTCCTTCACCAAACACAGGGGTCCTCTTACAGGATGTCCGTACAAAAGTTCAAAAGGGCTGTAGCCAACCCCCTTCTGTGGGACTTCTCTGTAGGCGAACAAGAGGCAGGGGATCAGGACGTCCCATCTACGCCGAAGCTTTTCTGGTAGTCCATGAATCATCCCTTTTAGGGTCCTGTTGAATCTCTCAACAAGCCCATTGCATTGTGGGTGATAGGGTGTAGTGAACTTGTAGTTGACACCACATTCCTTCCACATAGCAGTTAAGTAGCTCGACATAAAGTTTGCACCTCTGTCGGAGACGACCTCCTTAGGGAAGCCCACTCTGGAGAATACTCCAACTAGGGCTCTTGCCACAACAGGTGATGTAGTGGTCCTAAGGGGAATAGCTTCAGGATACCTGGTGGCATGATCCACTACCACCAGTATAAACTTGTGCCCTGATGCTGTAGGTGGTTCCATGGGACCGACGATGTCGATCCCCACCCGTTCAAAGGGCACCCCCACCACAGGCATTGGTATAAGGGGGGCCTTTGTCGTGCCACCTGACTTACCACTGGCTTGGCAAGTGACACAGGAGCGGCAAAACTCCTTGGTATCTTCGTTCATGTGAGGCCAGTGAAAGTGTGAGACAAGCCTGTCCCACGTTTTCGTCTGGCCTAAGTGACCTGCTAAGGGAATCTCGTGGGCCAAGGTAAGTAGGAAACCACGCTGAGACAAGGGTACAACCAGCCTCCTGGTCATGCCAGGCTTGGGGTCTCTTGACTCAGTGTACAGGAGTCCATCTTCCCAGTATACCTTGTGGGTACCTGTGGCGTTCCCAGCAGCCTCAGCAGCAGCCTGCTGTCTGAGGGGTTCAAGAGAAGGGCAGTCTAACTGGTCCTTCCCCAGGTCTTCCCTTGAGGGTCCCCCTGAACCCAAGAATTCAACTTGATCAAGTTCGAACTCCCTAGGCTCAGTTTCCCTCAATTCCTGTAGGTCAGCCTCCTCTGAGACTTGATCCTCGACCTGGGGCAAGGGGGAAGGCGCAGCCTTAACCCTACTGCTCTTTTTCTTGGGAGGTGTCTGGTCCGTTGTTCCAGGATCCAGCACCTGTTCAGTGGGGCATTTCCTGACCTGTGACCTGGTCACAGCGAACACATGTGCTGGCAAACCTAACATTTCCATGTGAGTCCGGTGCTCCACCTCTGACCATTGTGATGACTCCAAATCATTGCCCAACAAACAATCCACTGGGAGGTCTGGACTAACTACAACCTTCTTTTGGCCAGTTACCCCTCCCCAGGAGAAAGCTACAATTGCCATACTGTGATTGGTAGTGACATTGCTTGCATTGGTCACCAGGAATTCTGTACCTGGCATGATCTGTCCAGGGTCCACAAAGTTAGGCGTCACCATGGTGACGCTGGCACAAGTGTCCCTATAGGCCTGAGCCATCTTTCCATTTATGAAAGGCGTCTGTCTGTATTTGCCCAAAGTATTGGGGCTTACGTCAGGGGACACGTCCACGTCCCCTGTACTGACAAGGACAGCCTGAGTGAGTGTGCCAACTAAGTTGTCACGCCCCTCAGAACCCAGGGTTAACCCTACTAAACCCTTGGGAGGCGCACTACCACTGCTGACTGTACTAGGGGGCACAGGTGCCTTAGGGGCTGCAGTGGCAGGAGTCTGCCCTCCTCCTTTCTTGGTGCACTCACTAAACCAGTGAGATTTACTTTTACAGTACTGGCACCATCTTTTGGATTGGCCTTCTTTCTTCTTTTGGGGAGCCTGACCCCCACCCTCTTTGGGTTGTTGGGGACCTGTCGAAGACTTCTGGTCATTTTGTTCCCCTTTAGAATCTTTACCCTTCTGGTCTGCTTTCTTCTGACCACCTTGATTCTGGCCCTGGTTCTGTTTAACTCTCGTACGAACCCATCTGTCTGCCTTCTTTCCCAATTCTTGGGGAGAGGTCAGATCCGAGTCGACAAGATGCTGATGCAACAACTGGTTCTGACAATTGTTTAAAATTTGTTCTCTCATCATCAAATTATACAATCCTTTGTAATCAGTAACCTTACTGCCCAGCAACCAGCCCTCAAAAGCCTTAGTGGCACAATCGACAAAGTCAGACCAATCTTGAGACTGCGTTTTCTGGGTATCCCTGAACAGCACCCTGTACTGTTCAGTGGTTAGGCCGAACCCTTCAACGAGTGTATTTTTCAAGACTTGGTAATCGTTAGCGTCCTCCACCCTTGTGGTGAGGAGCTTGTCTCTTCCTTTTCCTTCAAAGGAGAGCCACAAGATAGCTGCCCACTGACTCTGGGGAACACCCTGCACAGTGCAGGCCCTCTCCAAAGCAGTTATCCATTTGTGGATGTCGTCCCCTTGTTTAAAGGGGGGCACTATCTTACCAAGGTGTTTCGTATCGAAACTCTTTTCCCTATTGCTAGGTACATTGCTGCCACCAGTGGGGACTACCCCACTTAACTGTTGCTCTCTCGCAAAGGCAAGCCTCTCTTTGGCCAGGGCAAGTTCTTCCCTTTCGATCCTCAGATTAGCTGCCCTTTCCTTAGCTTCGTACACTCTCCGCTGAGGGGACGTCATCCCTCTTTGCGAAGAGTTGCGAGAGCCATTGGTTTGAAGGGATCTGCCAGAGTCTCTTGACAGAGATCGGGCTCGTCCATTCCCAATGTTAAGCGGACCTGACAGTAGCGCTGGGGGCGCCCCAGTACCACTATCATGTTTGCTTAAGTTGGACCTGCTTAGTCTAACGACTTCTACCTGTCCCTTATCTGCCTCATCCCCAGAGGGATCCTCATCCTCATCATCCTCCACATCTTCGTTCTCCGTTGCGAGGTGGATGAGGTCAGGATCGTCTCTGGTTCCCTCGAGGGGAGGCATGTCTCCTTCTGGATTAGAATGGCTAAGAAGCTTCTCAGCCTTTCTGGCATCATAAGTCTCTAGGAGACCAATCAGAAAGGAGGTGGTGGGGTTAGCCCCTTGCTTAATCTTCCTAGAGGTACATACTTGTCGTAACTCATGGAAGTTAAGCGCAGTATATCTTGAGGAGATGACCTGTGGAGGGTCGACTGACACAAGGGGAGACTCAGAGTTTCCTCCTTTGTCCGACATACTGCTTCTAGTGTGGTGTAAGTGATGCACCTACCTACACTACGTGTTTACCTACTGTTCCCTTGCTAAGAGTTGCAGCCAAGGTGTGCTAAGCCTTGAGGAGCTACAACAGCTGGTTCAGTAGAACTCAGAGTATTCTAAGCTTTAGTTATATGTACTAACAGTACTTGTGTGATCTTTCAACAAGATATTCTTAGGATACGTGTGGTAAAACAACAGCAAGCTCAAATCCCACCCGCTGCTCACCAATGTGAGAAGTTGGCCCGATATGCAACGTTCGCTATTCTAGCGACCGCTATGTATCGTTCCAACGACCCTTATGGTGTTTGGTTGTAAGTCAACCTATAGACCAGCTATCCTAGTAGCGTGGATACGAGCAGTCTAAGGCTAAAGACTCGAGAGGGCGCGTTAAGCCAGCTGTTTACCACACATGTACCCCTTGAACACCCAGTGAAAGGACACCACACAAGTGTTATGAAAATAAACAGTATATTTATTAAGAATCACAACAGCCCTGTACTCTTTATGAGGACAGGGTACTAAGCACAAACCAAATCTCTTTAGCAAATACTTCAAGTGCACAATTAAAACAAGTGTCCGAGGACACGGAAAGATTAAGGTCTCGGGTGGACCCGATAAGGCAAGTCGGAAGCGAGGGACTCGGGACCCTAGAGTAAAGAGGCTATGCAGGCACCGAAATGCCGAGTTACCTAGCCACGAGGGCTGCGGCTGCACAAGTCTTACAGGCGTCGGGGTCTTCGCTGACGAGCCAGGAGCCGGAAGAAAAGGAGTTGCTGGCCGGCGACCAGTGATGAATAGTTCGTAGAGATCCAAGCCTGGATCAGAGATTGATGATACCTGAAAGCAGAGGGGACCAAGTTCGTACTACTAGCCAGTAGTCAGAGGGTACCAGGAAGGCACCGGTTGGCCGTCACCTCGACCAGGTGAGTGGGCGACGCTAGGCTCTGCAGTCTCACGGACCAGGAGGCGTTGTCGGCGACAACGGTGGAGGTGCGAGCTGTCCCACGAAGGATGATGCTGTCGGCGTCGCTGGGCCCAGGATGGGGCAACAAGCCTTGGCAAATCTCAGGGCCACGTGGTGGGCCTAAGATGGCGTCTTGAGTGGACCAGGAGGGTCCGGGGTGCTTCTCGAAAAGATGGAAGCAAGGGCCAGTCTGGAGCAACCAGAACAGCAGTGTTGATTTCCGGATGTCGTCACAGAAGGGCACAAGCCAGCGGCTAGTGACCAGACAACGTGCTGAGCAGGGAGCAGAAGGGCCCCACGCAGATCGTGGAGATGCTGGGAGACTGCACTTCGGTGCTGGAGCGGCTCAGGGTCGGGGCTTCTCGGACCCCAGAGCACTCACCAGAGAGTTACCTCGATGGTCGTGCTGGTTAAGAAAGCGTGCAGGTTTTGATGATGGCCGGTCCCTCGAGGTCTCGTCGCACCCACAGATCACAGCTGAGCTGATGACGGGGGTAGAGGTCAGAGGTGCCAGGGAAGCCGGTTTTCGTCGAGCTGGGCCGTCGGATTCCTTGAGGAAGGACTTACAGCAAACCGCAGAGTTCTTAGATGGTGCCCGCTGATGCAGGGTGACTACTCCTTAGTCACAAGGGAGAAATCTTGAGAAGAGTCTTGAATGTCCTTTCGTAGAAAGTAGTTCTTGATTCAAAGATGATCTAATTTGGAAGGGTCCCCGCTCCGGCCTTTATTCTAAAGAAAGGGGTGGGTACATGACTAGGTCCTGCCCTAAGGGTGGGACCAGGAAGGGGGGTAGCTACACCCCTCTCCCCTGCCGGACTTTCCCCAGGCCAGGGCTGTCGCCCCTGGAACTGGTTCTAACCGGCAGATGCGTAGTGAGCACCGGGGTGCCACTCCGCAGTCACCTTCTCGCAAAAGCCCTACCTACCCAGAATACACAAACCCTGTCTGGGACGGTGCGAACACCGCCCTCGACAGGAAACCCTTTGTCCAAGCTCTCCTCGCTGGAAGGACTCCCAGCAGCAGGAGGTCAGACTCGTGTCTGTGGTGGCAGCATCCATTTTGTGGAGCTGAGGCTTTAGTTAACTTTAACCGGGGTTCACAGTTACGTACATGTCGTGTCCCTCTAGAAGGGCGGAATGCTAACCTCGTCGCCAGAGTTGGTGAGAGGGCAGCATCCCGATTCGTATGACACCTTACTCGACATGTCTTGATAACGCGACACCGAAGTTACCGATATGGTACGCGTTATCATGGAACAGCCATTGGGTCTTGATTCCGCAAGCTGCAACCGGGCTCGGCTCGAGCCAGAGCCTAGTTCACACGAGCCCATGCACTCTGCCTTCAGGATTGTCAAGGCCTGCCATAGGAGTGACTGATAGGAACTCGAGTGTCCATTGTATGGTTAGATATAGTGCTACTATATCTAAAGCAAAGTGTGTTTACACGACTTCGCCCCAGCTGTCACGCAGCCAGTTGTGTCAAATTTAGGAGGCCAGCCAGGGGTGGCATAATACATGCTGCAGCCCCTGGCGGCCCTGGGTACACCTATGCCCTGAGTTACAGGGTCTGATAAGGTGGCCCAGTACCAATTGGTAAATGCACCTAGGGTACATGTCGTAATTTAGAAAGAGAACAGCCAGGCTGTGGGTCTGATTAGCAGGCCCACAGCCAGAGAAAGTCGTAAACCAGTGAAACAAAAGCGAAAAATCTGGGTGATCATGGGATTGCAGACCCTACTCTCCTACAATGATTATTTACAAGGTTCATCTAGTTATGAGCAGTTATTCTGTTACACACACTATGGTGATCATTACTTGCATAAATCTGCACAGCCTAGAAATGTTTTTATGTATAATCAATGGGAACATTGTGCTACACCACCTAAAAGCAGTTCTAAAGCATTTTTTGAGAAATTCAAATACTTCACAGGGTTTAACACCAGTAATGCAGAAATGTTTTATTACAAACTGTTAGATAAAACAGGAATGAAAACAATGCTGACAAATTCTAAATTGATATATTCAGAAGCATTTTATGACAAAATGATGACATTTGGTTTTGATTATTGGAAAAATAACATTGAAACGAAAACAATTTGGGGTACAAAAGATTGGCAGGTACAAGGCATTGAAGCACTATTTAGAACCTGCATGATACCAGAACAAATGTTGTTTTTAAATGACACAATACACCAAACATCCTGTCTTGGCCTAGCTAAGATCAAAGACCTTAAAACACCGTCTATTCCAAAGCCAATACCAGAAAATATAACTGCAGATATTGAGTTAGACGTGTCACAAATTTTACATTTTAACAGAACACATCCTGATTGGAAAAAGTGGTTAATCTGGCCTACTGACACAAACAACTGTCAAGATAGATTCCTGAATAAAACACAGGGGTTGAAAATGACCAGACTAGACCCGAGATATTCCCAGAGACAACATCCAGGGATAATAACAACATACAGTGTAGAGAAACTCTGCCTTGAATGGCTAACATCCTCCACACTGGCTGAAATTAAGCAACACTTGTCTTTACTAAAAGATGGTGCTGATTTGCGCGATTTCATTCTTGGACCACGCAAACAGCGTCAAAAGCGTTTCATAGCGACCAGTATCTATGCTGCGTACAACGAGGCTTGGAAAGTCAAACAAATTGAAACAGCAGAAAAAATACGAGAAATTGATCGTATTAATTTGGAGAAATCACTTTCTGTAGTAGACAATGGGTTAATGACTCTGTCTTCCAGAATATATTCGTTGGACAATATTGTATCCTCTGCCTTTGATGTGATAGACAGAGACTTGCTAATGTTACAACATGGCCAATCTCAATTACGTTCTAATATAGAATTAGGCTGGACGCTGCCAAATCTTCGTTCAGGCTATGTGCCTTGGCGTTTAATCAACACAACGTCATTATTTTCCATTTTTAACCTTACTGATAAACAGATCAGTTTGGCACAGAAAGGAGCAGACTATACAATCCTGAGCATCGAAAAACTTGAGAGATTACCATTGACAATGTCAGAGAGTCCTGTCATTGAATGGATAATACACGGAATTATCACCATTCCGATAACAACTTTCCGATTTAAAAAGTGCCTTGAGTACATACCTGCTGGCCAGTATGAACAATTGGGTAAAGGATATGTAAAATCTGAATGGAAATTACCATACACACATTCTTGCTATAGTGACAGCGACAAAAATGTATTTCTTAGTGGTGACAACTGTAAACATTCACTAAGCGGTATACTTTTGTGTCAGGGTATTAATTTACACGGAGCATGTGATGGAAATTCTAACAACCTTTCATGCCACCAGCTAGTCACACCTGCAACTCAGATAGAGCCCTTCTTTATGCAACTTGCAAACGGGAGGTACATTCTTAGAACGGATCACAGATGTTGTGGCCTTGTTCCAGGGAAAAGTTATCTAGTAAGCGTAACATCCATGGTCAAATGCTGTATGCAGGCATTGTTCCCGAGTGGGCCTGCAGACACAGTGACTCCCATCTGGCCTCGTCTGAATCTCTATTCTATACGAATTGATACTTTAAGCAAAATGAAGTCTGTGCTTTTGCAGACAACAGTGCCTATAACGTCATCAAAAGAGACGTATGATCTTCTAGTTGCAAGGACAGCTACTGAAGTTCATGAACTTTTATCAACAAATTGCCCCGTGCATTTCGTAGAAATGCTTAGCCAACTCCTTAACATGTCTAGTGCCACAAGCATCCCAGGCATATTTAAGACAGTCTTTACGGGACTTCTAACACCCTTCCAGGCAATTTTGGGAATCGTTCCTAATTTTGTTCACTCTGTTTTTGGCGGCATACCATTATTTTTGGGACTTGTAGCAGGGATTTTATTTTTGTCCGTCCTGCTTCGTTATGGCAAGCCGAAACTCAGACATAGCTCCCATGGGAATGGAAGAGACAATCCTAGCAATGCGCTACCGGGACAGGATAACTAACGTCCTTGGATTGGCCAGGCTGAGAGATATAAACATGACCTGGTTCCTTTCATTCAGACCTATATGGCAGAACTGTATCTTACCGGTACTTCGATGTATGCTATGCGGAGATGAGTGCGTGTTGGACATCTGTCTTTCACTTCCATCAGCAGTACCAATGGACGTCGATACTTTGCTCGGTCCGATAACGGCTCACGCATTGTGTTGTCCCCAGCGGCTACCAATCCTGATGACGGCATTCGTTGAGACTCCTGTACTACGACTAGGTGGTAACAGTGGAGCAAGTGACACAAGCAGCATCACCCAGTTACGACCTTCTGTGAGCATTGCTGATCCTGCCTGTGATGACAGCAATCATTCTCACACCTGCCAAGTTACAGCACTATCGAATTTGGTTGAACTGTCACCTGATTTTGTAGACCAATTCTTTGAGAGCCTGTCTGATATGATGTTCTCACCCATACAGAAACAATAACTTTGGAGAAGCTTTCCGACACACAGCGTTCCCATGAACTCTGAATTCGGCCTTCAGTTTTGATCAACAAAAACTGCTAAAAGCGTTGGAACTCTATTTCCCCGTTCAAGCAATAATTCTTTTGAATTGGACATTTTTTAATATTGACCTTTTTTTGGCACAAACAATTCTTTGCTTAACGTAAAAACTATTCTTAGAGAACAGAAGCTTCAAACTTCTATTTCTAAACGCATCTAGAGACATAACAAACTTACATCAGCCTCTAGCACATGTTATTGCAATGCATTTATATGTGATGATTTATCTCGCCCTTCTTCTGTTTCAGAGATACTTCATGTGTAATTTTTTTGCATAGTCGTTCATTGGATTCATATGCAATAATTTTTTAATGATTTCTATGCTTCAAAAAACGTACAGTACCTAAATTTCACTTATTACAAATACGCCTATTTCGAATGCATTTATGTATTTTGGGGTGGGCAATGTTACACATGCATCTAATTGCACTAGTTTTAGTAATTTGATGGACATGAAAACGTGGAGTGGGTGTTGCGTGTTTATCTAGGTTCCTGATCGATACTGTGACCTTATGCCCCTATTCGGCTATAAATCCATTTATTCCTTATATTGGCATAACCGTTCAAGTGCGATATTCAGAAAGTCATCTCTGGCCTCACACGAACAGAGCTACATTCCAGCATAGTTCTCTGCCACTTCCTTTGCAACCAATTAGTGCAATGACAGAGCAGAAGTCACTATCTGATATTCCTAGATTAACACTCCGAGTTCTTCAACAAGATAAAAACTCAGCAAACCTGGAAATCCCCGCTTGCTGTGTTTTGATTAGTAATGGAACTCTAATGAGCAACTGATAGCTATCACTTCCTAGTGACATCTTTAATTGACGTCTTATGTCCAGCAAACTTGCGTCAAACCAGGCACCTGTCAGGTATAAATACTACCAACGTTGCCTTAAGCAATTGCTGGTGTCCCATTGCTGTTGTATGCTGTATGCAGTACGCTGATGCTGCTGCTGTCCCCTTGGTGATGAAGCTACTGATACCATTATCGCTGCTAAAGCGCGAACAATGGTGTGGTGAGCTTAGGAGCTGAACAGCCGTCCCTCTGCGAAGAGCCCAGCAGATTCCAGCAGCCGCGGACGCTGTCCCCCCTCCTCCTCCCGACGCGCTGAAGAGAGACGCTGCCTTTCTTCTGCTGAGAAATCCAGCTCCAGCGTTTCTGGTCTGCCCTCGCGGGTGACTGGGATATCGAGTTTCCCCCTGAAGGAAATACCAGACTTCCATCATTCTATTCAGAGGTATGGTGTTGACTAAACCCTTAGAAGAGAATTCTTGAAGCAAACCTTGGCAAAACCAACTTAACTTAAAGCTACTTACTTACTCCCCTTCAACGTGTTAGGCTTAGGTCAGGCACACTGGGGTAGGCGTAGTTAGAAGCACCAGTTGAGTATGTTAGCCTAATGTATATATGACTGTATATATGTTTTATTACTTTTAAACCATTGTATGGCTAAGAAACCATATCAATGCTATTACAGTATTATCTTGCAATACTTATCTTACTGTACGTACTTTTTATAATAACAAGTCTTGCAATTGTGGCAATACATTTCTCTTGTACGAGAAGAAAGACTGTTCAATAAATGTTAACCCTTTATTGACAAACGCCCGTCTCTCTATTCTCTACATATCGTGAAAGTAAACTGCACTAACCTGACTGAGTGAAATACATGTCTATTGTTTCACACGACCCTAGAGATTGACTCTTGATCTGAGGAGCAAAGTTGTCATGTTGCACGGTTGTTGGAAAGCTGAATCCCTTCTTGTCTGTGCCAGGGAAGCTGATCACTTCCCATGCAGAGAAGAAAGTTTCCAGTGACCTCTGAGCTAGTTGGTAACACACCCAATTAAGTTTAGCATAGTCAGTGGAGGCCTGGAATATCCGCAGTTCCACGTCGATACTACTGTTTATGTTATTCCAATGCGCAGGGCCTAGTGGGAAACTAGGAACTACACTACAATAAGTGTGGCAGGGTATGCTCAGACGTGAGTCCCTTGCTCACTTTGCCACTGGATTCAAGCAAGCCGGGCTGAAGACGGCTGGAATGCCAGAAACGGGTCCTCAGAAGCTTGCTTCCGGTCCAGGGAAGACATGGCTTGGCAGTTCGGGCTGGACTGTTCCCATGAGGCAAAGGGTCAGACTGATTTGTATATAGCCATGTCTGAACTGGGGTGGCAGAGTGGGCTAAAGAACGGTGATGGATTAAATCCAGATTTTTTGACTGGGTGTGAGTGTTTGATAGGTTCAGATGCTCCGTACATTACCACCCCCTTTTGTACCGCTTTAGGCCGCCATAAGCATGGCAGGGTATGCTCAGACTTGAGTCCCTTGCTCACTTTGCCACTGGATTTAAGCCAGCCGGGCTGAAGACGGCTGGAATGCCAGAAACCGGTCCTTGGAAGCTTGTTTCCGGTCCAGGGCAGACATTGCTTTGCAGTTCGGGCTGGACTGTTCCCATGAGGCACAGGGTCAGACTGATTTGCATATAGCCATGTCTGAACTGGGGTGGCAGAATCGGCTAAAGAACAATGATGGATTAAACCCAGATCTTTTGACTGGGTGTGAGTGTTTGATTGGTTCAGATGCTCCCTCCATTACCATCCCCTTTTGTACCTCTTTTGGCCACCATAAGTGTGGCAGGGTATGCTCAGACGTGAGTTCCTTGCTCACTTTGCCACTGTATTCAAGCAAGCCGGGCTGAAGACGGCTGGAATGCCAGAAACAGGTCCTCGGAAGCTTGTTTCCGGTTCAGGGAAGACATGGCTTGGCAGTTCGGGCTGGACTGTTCCCATGAGGCATAGGGTCAGACTGATTTGCATATAGCCATGTCTGAACTGGGGGGGCAGAGTGGGTTAAAGAACGGTGATGGATTAAACCCAGATCTTTTGACTGGGTGTGAGTATTTGATTTGTTCAGATGCTCTGTCCATTACCACCCCCATTTGTACCGCTTTTGGCTGCCATAAGTGTGGCAGGGTATGCTCAGACGTGAGTCCCTTGCTCACTTTGCCACTGGATTCAAGCAAGCCGGGCTGAAGACGGCTGGAATGCCAGAAACCGGTCCTCAGAAGCTTGCTTCCGGTCCAGGGAAGACATGGCTTGGCAGTTCGGGCTGGACTGTTCCCATGAGGCAAAGGGTCAGACTGATTTGCATATAGCCATGTCTGAACTGGGGTGGCAGAGTGGGCTAAAGAACGGTGATGGATTAAATCCAGATTTTTTGACTGGGTGTGAGTGTTTGATAGGTTCAAATGCTCTGTCCATTACCACCCCCATTTGTACCGCTTTTGGCCGCCATAAGTGT
Source organism: Lissotriton vulgaris (assembly GCF_964263255.1). Lineage (NCBI taxonomy): Eukaryota > Metazoa > Chordata > Amphibia > Caudata > Salamandridae > Lissotriton > Lissotriton vulgaris. The sequence goes on along the minus strand of NC_141689.1, from coordinate 1,288,963,440 downwards.
GGCAGAGTATGCTCAGATGTGACTCCCTTGCTCACTTTGGCACTGGATTCAAGCAAGTCGGGCTGAAGACCACTGGAATGCCAAAAACCAGTCCTCGGAAGCTTGTTTCTGGTCCAGGGAAGACATGGCTTGGCAGTACGGGCTGGACTGTTCCCATGAGGCACAGGGTCAGACTGATTTGCATATAGCCATGTCTGAACTGGGGTGGCAGAGTGGGCTAAAGAATGGTGATGGATTAAACCCAGATCTTTTGACTGGGTGTGAGTGTTTGATTGGTTCAGATGCTCCGTCCATTACCACCCCCTTTTGTACCATTTTTGGCCGCCATAAGTGTGGTAGGGTATGCTCAGACATGAGTTCCTTGCTCACTTTGCCACTGGATTCAAGCAAGCCGGGCTGAAGACGGATGGAATGCCAGAAACCGGTCCTCGGAAGCTTGTTTCTGGTCCAGGGAAGACATTTCTTGGCAGTTTGGGCTGGACTGTTCCCGTGAGGCACAGGGTCAGACTGATTTGCATATAGCCATGTCTGAACTGGGGTGGCAGAGTGGGCTAAAGAACGGTGATGGATTAAACCCAGATCTTTTGACTGGGTATGAGTGTTTGATTGGTTCAGATGCTCCATCCATTACCACCCCCTTTTGTCTCGCTTTTGGCCGCCATAAGTGTGGAAGGGTATGCTCAGACATGAGTCCCTTGCTCACTTTGCCACTGGATTCAAGCAAGCCGGGCTGAAGACGGCTGGAATGCCAGAAACCGGTCCTCAGAAGCTTTTTTTCGGTCCAGGGAAGACATGGCTTGGCAGTTCGGGCTGGACTGTTCCCATGAGGCACAGGGTCAGACTGATTTGCATATAGCCATGTCTGAACTGGGGTGGCAGAGTGGGCTTAAGAACGGTGATGGATTAAACCCAGGTCTTTTGACTGGGTGTGAGTGTTTGATTGGTTCAGATGCTCCGTCCATTACCACCCCTTTTTGTACCGCTTTAGCCGCCATAAGTGTGGCAGGGTATGCTCAGACGTGTGTCCCTTGCTCACTTTGCCACTGGATTCAAGCAAGCCGGGCTGAAAACGGCTGGAATGCCAGAAACCAGTCCTCGGAAGCTTGTTTCTGGTCCAGGGAAGACATGGCTTGGCAGTTCGGGCTGGACTGTTCCCATTAGGCACAGGGTTAGACTGATTTACATATAGCCATCTCTGAACTGGGGTGGCAGAGTGGGCTTAAGAACGGTGATGGATTAAACCCAGGTCTTTTGACTGGGTGTGAGTGTTTGATTGGTTCAGATGCTCCGTCCATTACCACCCCCTTTTGTACCGCTTTACGCTGCCATAAGTGTGGCAGGGTATGCTCAGACGTGTGTCCCTTGCTCACTTTGCAACTGGATTCAAGCAAGCCGGGCTGAAGACGGCTGGAATGCCAGAAACCGGTCCTTGGAAGCTTGTTTCTGGTCCAGGGAAGACATGGATTGGCAGTTCGGGCTGGACTGTTCAAATGAGGCACAGGGTTAGACTGATTTACATATAGCCATCTCTGAACTGGGGTGGCAGATTGGGCTAAAGAACAGTGATGGATTAAACCCAGATCTTTTGACTGGGTATGAGTGTTGGATTGGTTCAGATGCTCCCTCCATTACCACCCCCTTTTGTACCGCTTTAGGCCGCCATAAGGGTGGCAGGGTATGCTCAGACTTGAGTCCCTTGCTCACTTTGCCACTGGATTTAAGCAAGCCGGGCTGAAGACGGCTGGAATGCCAGAAACCGGTCCTTGGAAGCTTGTTTCCGGTCCAGGGCAGACATCGCTTTGCAGTTCGGGCTGGACTGTTCCCATGAGGCACAGGGTCAGACTAATTTGCATATAGCCATGTCTGAACTGGGGTGGCAGAATGGGCTAAAGAACGGTGATGGATTAAACCCAGATGTTTTGACTGGGTGTGAGTGTTTGATTGGTTCAGATGCTCCCTCCATTACCATCCCTTTTTGTACCTCTTTTGGCCACCATAAGTGTGGCAGGGTATGCTCAGACGTGAGTCCCTTGCTCACTTTGTCACTGTATTCAAGCAAGCCGGGCTGTAGACGGCTGGAATGCCAGAAACCGGTCCTCGGAAGCTTGTTTCCGGTTCAGGGAAGACATGGCTTGGCAGTTCAGGCTGGACTGTTCCCATGAGGCATAGGGTCAGACTGATTTGCATATAGCCATGTCTGAACTGGGGGGGCAGAGTGGGTTAAAGAACGTGATGGATTAAACCCAGATCTTTTGACTGGGTGTGAGTATTTGATTGGTTCAGATGCTCTGTCCATTACCACCCCCATTTGTACCGCTTTTGGCTGCCATAAGTGCGGCAGGGTATGCTCTGACGTGAGTCCCTTGCTCACTTTGCCACTGGATTCAAGCAACCGGGCTGAAGACGGCTGGAATGCCAGAAACCGGTCCTCAGAAGCTTGCTTCAGGTCCAGGGAAGACATGGCTTGGCAGTTCGGGCTGGACTGTTCCCATGAGGCAAAGGGTCAGACTGATTTGCATATAGCCATGTCTGAACTGGGGTGGCAGAGTGGGCTAAAGAACGGTGATGGATTAAATCCAGATTTTTTGACTGGGTGTGAGTGTTTGATATGTTCAGATGCTCTGTCCATTACCACCCCCATTTGTACCGCTTTTGGCCACCATAATGTGGCAGAGTATGCTCAGATGTGACTCCCTTGCTCACTTTGGCACTGGATTCAAGCAAGTTGGGCTGAAGACCGCTGGAATGCCAAAAAACGGTCCTCGGAAGCTTGTTTCTAGTCCAGGGAAGACATGGCTTGGCGGTACGGGCTGGACTGTTCCCATGAGGCACAGGGTCAGACTGATTTGCATATAGCCATGTCTGAACTGGGGTGGCAGAGTGGGCTAAAGAATGGTGATGGATTAAACCCAGATCTTTTGACTGGGTGTGAGTGTTTGATTGGTTCAGATGCTCCGTCCATTACCACCCCCTTTTGTACCATTTTTGGCCGCAATAAGTGTGGCAGGGTATGCTCAGACATGAGTCCCTTGCTCACTTTACCACTGGATTCAAGCAAGCCGGGCTGAAGATGGCTGGAATGCCTGAAACCGGTCCTTGGAAGCTTGTTTCAGGTCCAGGGAAGACATGGCTTGGCAGTTCGGGCTGGACTGTTCCCATGAGGCACAGGGTCAGACTGATTTGCATACAGCCATGTCTGAACTGGGGTGGCAGAGTGGGCTAAAGAACGGTGATGGATTAAACCCAGATCTTTTGACTGGGTGTGAGTGTTTGATTGGTTCAGGTGCTCCGTCCATTACCACCCCCTTTTGTACCGCTTTTTGCTGCCATAAGTGGGCAGGGTATGCTCAGACTCGAGTCCCTTGCTCACTTTGCCACTGGATTCAAGCAAGCCGGGCTGAAGACGGCTGGAATGCCAGAAACTGGTCCTCAGAAGCTTGTTTCCGGTCCAGGGAAGACATGGCTTGGCAGTTCGGGCTGGACTGTTCCTTCGAGGCACAGGGTCCGACTGATTTGCATATAGCCATGTCTGAACTGGGGTGGGAGAGTGGGCTAAAGAACGGCGATGGATTAAACCCAGATCTTTTGACTGGGTGTGAGTGTTTGATAGGTTCAGACGCTCCGTCCATTACAACCCCCTTCTGTACCACTTTTGGCCACCATAAGTGTAGCAGGGTATGCTCAGACGTGAGTCCCTTGCTCACTTTGCCACTGGATTCAATCAAGCCGGGCTGAAGACGGCTGGAATGCCGAAACCGGTCCTCGGAAGCTTGTTTTCGGTCCAGGGAAGACATGGCTTGGCAGTTCGGGCTGGACTGTTCCCATGAGGCACAGGGTCAGACTGATTTGCATATAGCCATGTCTGAACTGGGGTGGCAGAGTGGGCTAAAGAACGGTGATGGATTAAACCCAGGTCTTTTGACTGGGTGTGAGTGTTTGATTGGTTCAGATGCTCCGTCCATTACCACCCCTTTTGTACTGCTTTTTGCCGCCATAAGTGTGGCAGGGTATGCTCAGACGTGTGTCCCTTGCTCACTTTGCCACTGGATTCAAGCAAGCCGGGCTGAAGACAGCTGGAATGCCAGAAACCGGTCCTTGAAAGCTTGTTCCGGTCCAGGGCAGACCCAGATCTTTTGACTGGGTGTGAGTGTTTGATTTGTTCAGATGCTCCCTCCATTACCACCCCCTTTTGTACCACTTTTGCCCACCATAAGTGTGGTAGGGTATGCTCAGACGTGAGTCCCTTGCTCACTTTGCGACTGGATTCAAGCAAGCCGGGCTGAAGATGGCTGGAATGCCAGAAAAAGGTCCTCGGAAGCTTGTTTCCGGTCCAGGGAAGACATGGCTTGGCAGTTTGGGCTTGACAGTTACCATGAGGCACAGGGTCAGACTGATTTGCATAAAGCTATTACTGAACTGGGGAGGCAGAGTGGGCTAAAGAACGGTGATGGATTAAACCCAGGTCTTTTGATTGGGTGTGAGTGTTTGATTGGTTCAGATGCTCCGTCCATTACCACCCCCTTTTTTACCGCTTTTGGCCGCCATAAGTGTGGCAGGGTATGCTCAGACGTGAGTCCCTTGCTCACTTTGCCACTGGATTCAAGCAAGCCGGGCTGAAGACGGCTGGAATGCCAGAAACCGGTCCTCGGAAGCTTGTTTCCGGTAAAGAGAAGACATGGCTTGGCAGTTCTGGCTGGACTGTTCCCATGAGGCACAGGCTCGGACTGATTTGCATATAGCCATGTCTGAACTGGGGGGGCAGAGTGGGTTAAAGAACGGTGATGGATTAAACCCAGATCTTTTGACTGGGTGTGAGTGTTTGATTGGTTCAGATGCTCCGTCCATTACCACCCCCTTTTGTACCGATTTTTGCTGCCATAAGTGTGGCAGGGTATGCTCAGACGTGAGTCCTTTGCTCACTTTGCCACTGGATTCAAGCAAGCTTGGCTGAAGACAGCCGGAATGCCAGAAACCGGTACTCAGAAGCTTGTTTCCGGTCCAGGAAAGACATGGCTTGGCAGTTCGGGCTGGACTGTTCCCATGAGGCAAAGGGTCAGACTGATTTGCATATAGCCATGTCTGAACTGGGGTGGCAGAGTGGGCTAAAGAACGGTGATGGATTAAATCCAGATTTTTTGACTGGGTGTGAGTGTTTGATAGGTTCCGATGCTCTGTCCATTACCACCCCCATTTGTACCGCTTTAGGCCGCCATAAGTGTTGCAGGGTATGCTCAGATGTGACTCCCTTGCTCACTTTGCCACTGGATTCAAGCAAGTCGGGCTGAAGACCGCTGGAATGCCAAAAACCGGTCCTCGGAAGCTTGTTTCTGGTCCAGGGAAGACATGGCTTGGCAGTTCGGGCTGGACTGTTCCCATGAGGCACAGGGTCAGACTGATTTGCATATAGCCATGTATGTACTGGGGTGGCAGAGTGGGCTAAAGAATGGTGATGGAATAAACCCAGATCTTTTGACTGGGTGTGAGTGTTTGATTGGTTCAGATGCTCCGTCCATTACCACCCCCTTTTGTACCATTTTTGGCCGACATAAGTGTGGTAGGGTATGCTCAGACATGAGTCCCTTGCTCACTTTGCCACTTGATTCAAGCAAGCCGGGCTGAAAAAGCCTGGAATGCCAGAAACGGATCCTCGGAAGCTTGTTTCCGGTCCAGGGAAGACATGGCTTGGGAGTTCGGGCTGGACTGTTCCCATGAGGCACAGGATTAGACTGATTTGCATACAGCCATGTCTGCACTGGGGTAGCAGAGTGGGCTAAAGAACGGTGATGGATTAAACCCAGATCTTTTGACTGGGTGTGAGTGTTTGATTGGTTCAGATGCTCCGTCCATTACCACCCACTTTTGTACCGCTTTTTGCTGCCATAAGTGGGCAGGGTATGCTCAGACTCGAGTCCCTTGCTCACTTTGCCACTGGATTCAAGCAAGCCGGGCTGAAGACGGCTAGAATGCCAGAAACTGGTCCTCAGAAGCTTGTTTCCGGTCCAGGGAAGACATGGCTTGGCAGTTCGGGCTGGACTGTTCCCTTGAGGCACAGGGTCAGACTGATTTGCATATAGCCATGTCTGAACTGGGGTGGCAGAGTGGGCTAAAGAACGGCGATGGATTAAACCCAGATCTTTTGATTGGGTGTGAGTGTTTGATTGGTTCAGACGCTCCGTCCATTACAACCCCCTTCTGTACCACTTTTGGCCACCATAAGTGTGGCAGGGTATGCTCAGACATGAGTCCCTTGCTCACTTTGCCACTGGATTCAAGCAAGCCAGGCTGAAGACGGCTGGAATGCCAGAAACAGGTCCTCGGAAGCTTGTTTTCGGTCCAAGGAAGACATCGCTTGGCAGTTCGGGCTGGACTGTTCCCATGAGGCACAGGGTCAGACTGATTTGCATATAGCCATGTCAGAACTGGGGTGGCAGAGTGGGCTAAAGGACGGTGATGGATTAAACCCAGGTCTTTTGACTGGGTGTGAGTGTTTGATTAGTTCAGATGCTCCGTCCATTACCACCCCCTTTTGTACCGCTTTACGCCGCCATAAGTGTGGCAGGGTATGCTCTGACGTGTGTCCCTTGCTCACTTTGCCACTGGATTCAAGCAAGCCGGGCTGAAGATGGCTGAAATGTCAGAAACCGGTCCTCGGAAGCTTGTTTCTGGTCCACGGAAGACATGGCTTGGCAGTTCGGGCTGGACTGTTCCCATGAGGCACAGGGTCAGACTGATTTGCATATAGCCATGTCTGAACTGGGGTGACAGAGTGGGCTAAAGAACGGTGATGGATTAAACCCAGATCTTTTGACTGGGTGTGAGTGTTTGATTGGTTCAGATGCTCCGTCTGTTACCACCCCCTTTTGTACTGATTTTGGCCGCCATAAGTGTGACAGGGTATGCTCAGACATGAGTCCCTTGCTCACTTTGCCACTGGATTCAAGCAAGCCGGGCTGAAGACGGCTGGAATGCCAGAAACCGGTCCTCGGAAGCTTGTTTCCGGTCCAGGGAAGACATGGCTTGGGAGTTCGGGCTGGACTGTTCCCATGAGGCACAGGATCAGACTGATTTGCATACAGCCATGTCTGAACTGGGGTGGCAGAGTGGGCTAAAGAATGGTGATGGAATAAACCCAGATCTTTTGACTGGGTGTGAGTGTTTGATTGGTTCAGATGCTCCGTCCATTACCACCCCCTTTTGTACCATTTTTGGCCGACATAAGTGTGGTAGGGTATGCTCAGACATGAGTCCCTTGCTCACTTTGCCACTGGATTCAAGCAAGCCGGGCTGAAGAAGGCTGGAATGCCAGGAACCGGTCCTCGGGAGCTTGTTTCCGGTCCAGGGAAGACATGGCTTGGGAGTTCGGGCTGGACTGTTCCCATGAGGCACAGGATCAGACTGATTTGCATACAGCCATGTCTGCACTGGGGTGGCAGAGTGGGCTAAAGAACGGTGATGGATTAAACCCAGATCTTTTGACTGGGTGTGAGTGTTTGATTGGTTCAGATGCCCCATCCATTACCACCCCCTTTTGTACCGCTTTTTGCTGCCATAAGTGGGCAGGGTATGCTCAGACTCGAGTCCCTTGCTCACTTTGCCACTGGATTCAAGCAAGCCGGGCTGAAGACGGCTGGAATGCCAGAAACTGGTCCTCAGAAGCTTGTTTCCGGTCCAGGGAAGACATGGCTTGGCAGTTCGGGCTGGACTGTTCCCTTGAGGCACAGGGTCAGACTGATTTGCATATAGCCATGTCTGAACTGGGGTGGCAGAGTGGGCAAAAGAACGGCGATGGATTAAACCCAGATCTTTTAATTGGGTGTGAGTGTATGATTGGTTCAGACGCTCTGTCCATTACTACCCCCTTCTGTACCACTTTTGGCCACCATAGGTGTGGCAGGGTATGCTCAGACATGAGTCCCTTGCTCACTTTGCCACTGGATTCAAGCAAGCCGGGCTGAAGACGGCTGGAATGCCAGAAACCGTTCCTCGGAAGCTTGTTTTCAGTCCAGGGAAGACATGGCTTGGCAGTTCGGGCTGGACTGTTCCCATGAGGCACAGGGTCAGACTGATTTGCATATAGCCATGTCAGAACTGGGGTGGCAGAGTGGGCTAAAGAACGGTGATGGATTAAACCCAGGTCTTTTGACTGGGTGTGAGTGTTTGATTAGTTCAGATGCTCAGTCCATTACCACCCCCTTTTGTACCACTTTACGCCGCCATAAGTGTGGCAGGGTATGCTCAGACTCGAGTCCCTTGCTCACTTTGCCACTGGATTCAAGCAAGCCGGGCTGAAGACGGCTGGAATGCCAGAAATCGTTCCTCGGAAGCTTGTTTTCGGTCCAGGGAAGACATGGCTTGGCAGTTCGGGCTGGACTGTTCCCATGAGGCACAGCGTCAGAGTGATTTGCATATAGCCATGTCTGAACTGGGGTGGCAGAGTGGGCTAAAGAACGGTGATGGATTAAACCCAGATCTTTTGACTGGGTGTGAGTGTTTGATTGGTTCAGATGCTCCGTCCATTACCACCCCCTTTTGTACCGATTTTGGCCGCCATAAGTGTGACAGGGTATGCTCAGACGTGAGTTCCTTGCTCACTTTGCCACTGGATTCAAGAAAGCTGGGCTGAAGACGGCCGGAATGCCAGAAACCGGTCCTCAGAAGCTTGCTTCCGGTCCAGGGAAGACATGGCTTGGCAGTTCGGGCTGGACTGTTCCCATGAGGCAAAGGGTCAGACTGATTTGCATATAGCCATGTCTGAACTGGGGTGGCAGAGTGGGCTAAAGAACGGTGATGGATTAAATCCAGATTTTCTGACTGGGTGTGAGTGTTTGATAGGTTCAGATACTCTGTCCATTACCACCCCCATTTGTACCGCTTTTGGCCGCCATAAGTGTGGCAGGGTATGCTCAGATGTGACTCCCTTTCTCATTTTGCCACTGGATTCAAGCAAGTCGGGCTGAAGACCGCTGGAATGCCAAAAACCGGTCCTCTGAAGCATGTTTCTGGTCCAGGGAAGACATGGCTTGGCAGTTCGGGATGGACTGTTCCCATGAGGCACAGGGTCAGACTGATTTGCATATAGCCATGTCTGAACTGGGGTGGCAGAGTGGGCTAAAGAGTGGTGATGGATTAAACCCAGATCTATTGACTGGGTGTGAGTGTTTGATTGGTTCAGATGCTCCGTCCATTACAACCCCCTTCTGTACCACTTTTGGCCACCATAGGTGTGGCAGGGTATGCTCAGACATGAGTCCCTTGCTCACTTTCCCATGGATTCAAGCAAGCCAGGCTGAAGACGGCTGGAATGCCAGAAACCGGTCCTCGGAAGCTTGTTTTCGGTCCAAGGAAGACATCGCTTGGCAGTTCGGGCTGGACTGTTCCCATGAGGCACAGGGTCAGACTGATTTGCATATAGCCATGTCAGAACTGGGGTGGCAGAGTGGGCTAAAGGACGGTGATGGATTAAACCCAGGTCTTTTGACTGGGTGTGAGTGTTTGATTAGTTCAGATGCTCCGTCCATTACCACCCCCTTTTGTACCGCTTTACGCCGCCATAAGTGTGGCAGGGTATGCTCAGACGTATGTCCCTTGCTCACTTTGCCACTGGATTCAAGCAAGCTGGGTCGAAGATGGCTGAAATGCCAGAAACCGGTCCTCGGAAGCTTGTTTCTGGTCCAGGGAAGACATGGCTAGGCAGTTCGGGCTGGACTGTTCCCATGAGGCACAGGGTCAGACTGATTTGTATATAGCCATGTCTGAACTGGGGTGGCAGAGTGGGCTAAAGAACGGTGATGGATTAAACCCAGATCTTTTGACTGGGTGTGAGTGTGTGATTGGTTCAGATGCTCCGTCCATTACCACCTCCTTTTGTACCGATTTTGGCCGCCATAAGTGTGACAGGGTATGCTCAGACGTGAGACCCTTGCTCACTTTGCCACTGGATTCAAGCAAGCTGGGCTGAAGACGGCCGGAATGCCAGAAACCGGTCCTCAGAAGCTTGCTTCCGGTCCAGGGAAGACATGGCTTGGCAGTTCGGGCTGGACTGTTCCCATGAGGCAAAGGGTCAGACTGATTTGCATATAGCCATGTCTGAACTGGGGTGGCAGAGTTGGCTTAAGAACGGTGATGGATTAAATCCAGATTTTTTGACTGGGTGTGAGTGTTTGATAGGTTCAGATGCTCTGTCCATTACCACCCCCATATGTACCGCTTTTGGCTGCCATAAGTGTGGCAGGGTATGCTCAGACGTGAGTCCCTTGCTCACTTTGCCACTGGATTCAAACAAGCCGGGCTGAAGACGGCTGGAATACCAGAAACCGGTCCTCAGGAGCTTGCTTCCGGTCCAGGGAAGACATGGCTTGGCAGTTCGGGCTGGACTGTTCCCATGAGGCAAAGGGTCAGACTGATTTGCATATAGCCATGTCTGAACTGGGGTGGCAGAGTTGGCTTAAGAACGGTGATGGATTAAATCCAGATTGTTTGACTGGGTGTGAGTGTTTGATAGGTTCAGATACTCTGTCCATTACCACCCCCATTTGTACCGCTTTTGGCCGCCATAAGTGTAGCAGGGTATGCTCAGATGTGACTCCCTTGCTCACTTTGCCACTAGATTCAAGCAAGTCGGGCTGAAGATCGCTGGAATGCCAAAAACCGGTCCTCTGAAGCATGTTTCTGGTCCAGGGAAGACATGGCTTGGCAGTTCGGGCTGGACTGTTCCCATGAGGCACAGGGTCAGACTGATTTGCATATAGCCATGTCTGAACTGGGGTGGCAGAGTGGGCTAAAGAGTGGTGATGGATTAAACCCAGATCTTTTGACTGGGTGTGAGTGTTTGATTGGGTCAGATGCTCCGTCCATTACAACCCCCTTCTGTACCACTTTTGGCCACCATAGGTGTGGCAGGGTATGCTCAGACATGAGTCCCTTGCTCACTTTGCCACTGGATTCAAGCAAGCCGGGCTGAAGACGGCTGGAATGCCAGAAACCGGTCCTCGGAAGCTTGTTTTCGGTCCAAGGAAGACATCGCTTGGCAGTTCGGGCTGGACTGTTCCCATGAGGCACAGGGTCAGACTGATTTGCATATAGCCATGTCAGAACTGGGGTGGCAGAGTGGGCTAAAGGACGGTGATGGATTAAACCCAGGTCTTTTGACTGGGTGTGAGTGTTTGATTAGTTCAGATGCTCCGTCCATTACCACCCCCTTTTGTACCGCTTTACGCCGCCATAAGTGTGGCAGGGTATGCTCAGACGTGTGTCCCTTGCTCACTTTGCCACTGGATTCAAACAAGCTGGGCTGAAGATGGCTGAAATGCCAGAAACCGGTCCTCGGAAGCTTGTTTCTGGTCCAGGGAAGACATGGCTAGGCAGTTCGGGCTGGACTGTTCCCATGAGGCACAGGGTCAGACTGATTTGCATATAGCCATTTCTGAACTGGGGTGGCAGAGTGGGCTAAAGAACGGTGATGGATTAAACCCAGATCTTTTGACTGGGTGTGAGTGTTTGATTGGTTCAGATGCTCCGTCCATTACCACCCCCTTTTGTACCGCTTTTGGCCGCCATAAGTGTGGCAGGGTATGCTCAGACGTGAGTCCCTTGCTCACTTTGCCACTGGATTCAAGCAAGCCGGGCTGAAGACGGCTGGAATGCCAGAAACCGTTCCTCGGAAGCTTGTTTCTGGTCCCGGGAAGACACGGCTTGGCAGTTCTGGCTGAACTGTTCCCATGAGGATCAGGTTCAGACTGATTTGCATATAGCCATGTCTGAACTTGGGTAGCAGAGTGGGCTAAAGAACAGTGATGGATTAAACCCAGATCTTTTGACTGGGTATGAGTGTTTGATTGGTTCAGATGCTCCATCCATTACCACCCCCTTTTGTACCGCTTTTGGCCACCATAAGTGTGGCAGGGTATGCTCAGACGTGAGTCCCTTGCTCACTTTGCCTCTGGATTCAAGCAAGCCGGGTTGAAGACGGCTGGAATGCCAGAAACCGGTCCTCAGAAGCTTGCTTCCGGTCCAGGGAAGACATGGCTTGGCAGTGCGGGCTGGACTGTTCCCATGAGGCAAATGGTCAGACTGATTTGCATATAGCCATGTCTGAACTGGCGTGGCATAGTGGGCTAAAGAACGGTGATGGATTAAATCCAGATTTTTTGACTGGGTGTGAGTGTTTGATAGGTTCAGATGCTCTGTCCATTACCACCCCCATTTGTACCGCTTTTGGCCGCCATAAGTGTGGCAGGGTATGCTCAGATGTGACTCCCTTGCTCACTTTGCCACTGGATTCAAGCAAGTCGGGCTGAAGACGGCTGGAATGCCAGAAACCAGTCCTCGGAACCTTGTTTCCGGTCCAGGGAAGACATGGCTTGGCAGTTCGGGCTGGACTGTTCCCATGAGGCACAGGGTCAGACTGATTTGCATATAGCCATGTCTGAACTGGGGTGGCAGAGTGGGCTAAAGAACGGTGATGGATTAAACCCAGGTCTTTTGACTGGGTGTGAGTGTTTGATTGGTTCAGATGCTCCGTCCATTACCACCCCCTTTTGTACCGCTTTTGGCCACCATAAGTGTGGCAGGGTATGCTCAGACATGAGTCCCCTGCTCAATTTGCCACTGGATTCAAGAAAGCCGGGCTGAAGACGGCTGGAATGCCAGAAACCGGTCCTCGGAAGCTTGTTTCTGGTCCCGGGAAGACATGGCTTGGTAGTTCTGGCTGGACTGTTCCCATGAGGCACTGGGTCAGACTGATTTGCATATAGCCATGTCTGAACTTGGGTGGCAGAGTGGGCTAAAGAACGGTGATGGATTAAACCCAGATCTTTTGACTGGGTATGAGTGTTTGATTGGTTCAGATGCTCCATCCATTACCACCCCCTTTTGTACCGCTTTTGGCCGCCATAAGTGTGGCAGGGTATGCTCAGACGTGAGTCCCTTGCTCACTTTGCCACTGGATTCAAGCAAGCTGGGTTGAAGACGGCTGGACTGCCAGAAACCAGTCCTCAGAAGCTTGCTTCCGGTCCAGGGAAGACATGGCTTGGCAGTGCGGGCTGGACTGTTCCCATGAGGCAAAGGGTCAGACTGATTTGCATATAGCCATGTCTGAACTGGGGTGGCATAGTGGGCTAAAGAACGGTGATGGATTAAATCCAGATTTTTTGACTGGGTGTGAGTGTTTGATAGGTTCAGATGCTCTGTCCATTACCACCCCCATTTGCCATTTGTTCCGCTTTTGGCCGCCATAAGTGTGGCAGGGTATGCTCAGATGTGACTCCCTTGCTCACTTTGCCACTGGATTCAAGCAAGTCGGGCTGAAGACGGCTGGAATGCCAGAAACCGGTCCTCGGAAGCTTGTTTCCGGTCCAGGGAAGACATGGCTTGGCAGTTCGGGCTGGACTGTTCCCATGAGGCACAGGGTCAGACTGATTTGCATATAGCCATGTCTGAACTGAGGTGGCAGAGTGGGCTAAAGAATGGTGATAGATTAAAGCCAGATCTTTTGACTGGGTTTGAGTGTTTTATTGGTTCAGATGCTCCGTCCATTACCACCCCCTTTTGTACGATTTTTGGCCACCATAAGTGTGGCAGGGTATGCTCAGACATGAGTCCCTTGCTCACTTTGCCACTGGATTCAAGCAAGCCGGGCTGAAGATGGCTGCAATGCCAGAAACCGGTCCTCGGAAGCTTGTTTCCGGTCCAGGGAAGACATGGCTTGGCAGTTCGGGCTGGACTGTTTCCATGAGGCATAGGGTCAGACTGATTTGCACACAGCCATGTCTGAACTGGGGTGGCAGAGTGTGCTAAAGAACGGTGATGGATTAAACCCAGGTCTTTTTACTGGGTGTGAGTGTTTGATTGGTTCAGATGCTCCGTCCATTACCACCCCCTTTTGTACCGCTTTACGCCGCCATAAGTGTGGCAGGGTATGCTCAGACGTGTGTCCCTTGCTCACTTTGCCACTGGATTCAAGCAAGCTGGGCTGAAGACGGCTTGAATGCCAGAAACCGGTCCTCGGAAACTTGTTTCTGGTCCAGGGAAGACATGGCTTGGCAGTTCGGGCTGGACTGTTCCCATGAGGCACAGGGTCAGACTGATTTGCATATAGCCATGTCTGAACTGGGGTGGCAGAGTGGGCTAAAGAACGGTGATGGATTAAGCCCAGATCTTTTGACTGGGTATGAGTGTTTGATTGGTTCAGATGCTCCGTCCATTACCACCCCCTTTTGTACCACTTTTGGCCGCCATAAGTGTGGCAGGGTATGCTCAGACTTGAGTCCCTTGCTCACTTTGCCACTGGATTCAAGCAAGCCGGGCTGACGACGGCTGGAATGCCAGAAACCAGTCCTTGGAAGCTTGTTTCCGGTCCAGGGCAGACATGGCTTTGCAGTTCGGGCTGGACTGTTCCCATGAGGCACAGGGTCAGACTGATTGGCAAATAGCCATGTCTGAACTGGGGTGGCAGAATGGGCTAAAGAATGGTGATGGATTAAACCCAGATCTTTTGACTGGGTGTGACTGTTTGATTGGTTCAGATGCTCCCTCTATTACCATCCCCTTTTGTACCTCTTTTGGCCGCCATAAGTGTGGCGGGGTATGCTCAGACATGAGTCCCTTGCTCACTTTGCCACTGGATTCAAGCAAGCCGGGCTGACGACGGCTGGAATGCCAGAAACCAGTCCTTGGAAGCTTGTTTCCGGTCCAGGGCAGACATGGCTTTGCAGTTCGGGCTGGACTGTTCCCATGAGGCACAGGGTCAGACTGATTGGCAAATAGCCATGTCTGAACTGGGGTGGCAGAATGGGCTAAAGAATGGTGATGGATTAAACCCAGATCTTTTGACTGGGTGTGACTGTTTGATTGGTTCAGATGCTCCCTCTATTACCATCCCCTTTTGTACCTCTTTTGGCCGCCATAAGTGTGGCGGGGTATGCTCAGACATGAGTCCCTTGCTCACTTTGCCACTGGATTCAAGCAAGCCGGGCTGAAGACGGCTGGAATGCCAGAAACTGGTCCTCGGAAGCTTGTTTCTGGTCCAGGGAAGACATGGCTTGGCAGTTTGGGCTGGACTGTTCCCATAAGGCACAGGGTCAGACTGATTTGCATATAGCCATGACTGAACTGGGGAGGCAGAGTGGGCTGAAGAACAGTGATGGAATAAACCCAGATCTTTTGGCTGGGTGTGAGTGTTTGATTGGTTCAGATGCTCCGTCCATTACCACCCCCTTTAGTACCGCTTTTGGCCGCCATAAGTGTGGCAGGGTATGCTCAGACTTGAGTCCCTTACTCACTTTGCCACTGGATTCAAGCAAGCCGGGCTGAAGACGGCTGGAATGCCAGAAACCGGTCCTCGGAAGCTTGTTTCCGGTCCAGGGAAGACATGGCTTGGCAGTTCCGGCTGGACTGTTACCATGAGGCACAGGGTCAGACTGATTTGCATATAGCCATGTCTGAACTGGGGTGGCAGAGTGGGCTAAAGAACGGTGATGGATTAAACCAGATCTTTTGACTGGGTGAGAGTGTTGGATTGGTTCAGATGCTCCGTCCATTACCACCCCCATTTGTACCGCCTTTGGCCGCCATAAGTGTGCCAGGGTATGCTCAGACGTGAGTCCCTTGCTCACTTTGCCACTGGATTCAAGCAAGCCGGGCTGAAGACGGCTGGAATGCCAGAAACCGGTCCTCGGAAGCATGTTTCCGGTCCAGGGAAGACATGGCTTGGCAGTTCGGGTTGGACTTTTCCCATGAGGCATAGGGTCAGACTGATTTGCATATAGCCATGTCTGAACTGGGGTGGCAGAGTGGGCTAAAGAACGGTGATGGATTAAAACCAGATCTTTTGACTGGGTGTGAGTGTTTGATTGGTTCAGATGCTCCCTCCATTACCACCCCCTTTTGTACCGCTTTAGGCCGCCATAAGCGTGGCAGGGTATGCTCAGACTTGAGTCCCTTGCTCACTTTGCCACTGGATTTAAGCAAGCCAGGCTGAAGATGGCTGGAATGCCAGAAACCGGTCCTTGGAAGCTTGTTTCCGGTCCAGGGCAGACATGGCTTTGCAGTTCGGGCTGGACTGTTCCCATGAGGCACAGGGTCAGACTGATTTGCATATAGCCATGTCTGAACTGGGGTGGCAGAATGGGCTAAAGAACGGTGATGGATTAAACCCAGATCTTTTGACTGGGTGTGAGTGTTTTATTGGTTCAGATGCTCCCTCCATTACCATCCCCTTTTGTACCTCTTTTGGCCACCATAAGTGTGGCAGGGTATGCTCAGACATGAGTCCTTTGCTCACTTTGCCACTGTATTCAAGCAAGCCGGGCTGAAGACGGCTGGAATGCCAGAAACCGGTCCTCGGAAGCTTGTTTCCGGTACAGGGAAGACATGGCTTGGCAGTTCGGGCTGGACTGTTCCCATGAGGCATAGGGTCAGACTGATTTGCATATAGCCATGACTGAACTGGGGAGGCAGAGTGGGCTAAAGAACGCTGATGGAATAAACCCAGATCTTTTGAAAGGGTGTGAGTGTTTGATTGGTTCAGATGCTCCGTCCATTACCACCCACTTTTGTACAGCTTTTGGCCACCATAAGTGTGGCAGGGTATGCTCAGACGTGAGTCCCTTGCTCACTTTGCCACTGGATTCAAGCAAGCTGGGCTGAAGATGGCAGGAATGCAAGAAACCGGTCCTCAGAAGCTTGTTTCCGGTCCAGGGAAGACATGGCTTGGCAGTTCGGGCTGGACTGTTCCCATGAGGCACAGGGTCAGACTGATTTGCATATAGCTATGACTGAACTGGGGAGGCAGAGTGGGCTAAAGAACGGTGATGGATTAAACCCAGATCTTTTGACTGAGTGTGAGTGTTTGATTGGTTCAGATGCTCCGTCCATTACCACCCCCTTTTGTACCGCTTTTGGCCGCCATAAGTGTGGCAGGGTATGCTCAGACGTGAGTCCCTTGCTCACTTTGCCACTGGATTCAAGCAAGCCAGGCTGAAGACGGCTGGAATGCCAGAAACCGGTCCTCTGAAGCTTGTTTCTGGTCCAGGGAAGACATGGCTTGGCAGTTTGGGCTGGACTGTTCCCATGAGGCACAGGGTCAGACTGATTTGCATATAGCCATGTCTGAACTGGGGTGGCAGAGTGGGCTAAAGAACGGTGATGGATTAAACCCAGATATTTTGACTGGGTATGGGTGTTTGATTGGTTCAGATGCTCCATCCATTACCACCCCTTTTTGTAGTGCTTTTGGCCGCCATAAGTGTGGCAGGGTATGCTCAGACGTGAGTCCCTTGCTCACTTTGCCACTGGATTCAAGCAAGCCGGGCTGAAGACGGCTGGAATGCCAGAAACCGGTCCTCGGAAGCTTGTTTCCGGTAGAGAGAAGACATGGCTTGGCAGTTCTGGCTGGACTGTTCCCATGAGGCACAGGGTCGGACTGATTTGCATATAGCCATGTCTGAACTGGGGGGGCAGAGTGCGTTAAAGAACGGTGATGGATTAAACCCAGATCTTTTGACTGGGTGTGAGTGTTTGATTGGTTCAGATGCTCCGTCCATTACCACCCCCTTTTGTACCGATTTTGGCCGCCATAAGTGTGGTAGGGTATGCCCAGACGTGAGTCCCTTGCTCACTTTGCCACTGGATTCAAGCAAGCCGGGCTGAAGACGGCTGGAATGCCAGAAACCAGTCTTCAGAAGCTTGCTTCCGGTCCAGGGAAGACATGGCTTGGCAGTTCGGGCTAGACTGTTTCCCATGAGGCACAGGGTCAGACTGATTTGCATATAGCCATGTCTGAACTGGGGCGGCAGAGTGGGCTAAAGAACGGTGATGGATTAAACCCAGGTCTTTTGACTGGGTGTAAGTGTTTGATTGGTTCAGATGCTCCGTCTATTACCACCCCCTTTTGTACCGCTTTACGCCGCCATAAGTGTGGCAGGGTATGCTCAGACGTGTGTCCCTTGCTCACTTTGCCACTGAATTCAAGCAAGCCGGGCTGAAGACGGCTGGAATGCCAGAAACCGGTCCTCTGAAGCTTGTTTCTGGTCCAGGGAAGACATGGCTTGGCAGTTCGGGCTGGACTGTTCCCATGAGGCACAGGGTCAGACTGATTTGCATATAGCCATGTCTGACCTGGGGTGGCAGAGTGGGCTAAAGAACAGTGATGGATTAAACCCAGATCTTTTGACTGGGTATGAGTGTTTGATTGGTTCAGATGCTCCGTCCATTACCACCCCCTTTTGTACCACTTTTGGCCGCCATAAGTGTGGCAGGGTATGCTCAGACTTGAGTCCCTTGCTCACTTTGCCACTGGATTCAAGCAAGCCGGGCTGAAGAGGGCTGGAATGCCAGAAACAGGTCCTTGGAAGCTTGTTTCCGGTCCAGGGCAGACATGGCTTTGCAGTTCGGGCTGGACTGTTCCCATGAGGCACAGGGTCAGACTGATTTGCATATAGCCATGTCTGAACTGGGGTGGCAGAATGGGCTAAAGAATGGTGATTGATTAAACCCAGATCTTTTGACTGGGTGTGACTGTTTGATTGGTTCAGATGCTCCCTCTATTACCATCCCCTTTTGTACCTCTTTTGGCCGCCATAAGTGTGGCAGGGTATGCTCAGATGTGAGTCCCTTGCTCACTTTGCCACTGGATTCAAGCAAGCCGGGCTGAAGATGGCTGGAATGCCAGAAACTGGTCCTCGGAAGCTTGTTTCTGGTCCAGGGAAGACATGGCTTGGCAGTTCGGGCTGGACTGTTCCCATGAGGCACAGGGTCAGACTGATTTGCATATAGCCATGTCTGAACTGGGGTGGCAGAGAGGGCTAAAGAACGGTGATGGATTAAACCCAGATCTTTTGACTGGGTGTGAGTGTTTGATTGGTTCAAATGCTCTATCCTTTACCACCCCCTTTTGTACCACTTTTGGCCTCCCTAAGTGTGGCAGGGTATGCTCAGACGTGAGTCCCTTGCTCACTTTGCCACTGGATTCAAGCAAGCCGGGCTGAAGACGGCTGGAATGCCAGAAATCGGTCCTCGGAAGCTTGTTTCCGGTCCAGGGAAGACATGGCTTGGCAGTTCGGGCTGGACTGTTCCCATGAGGCACAGGGTCAGACTGATTTGCATATAGCCATGTCTGAACCTGGGTGACAGAGTGGGCTAAAGAACGGTGATGGATTAAACCCAGGTCTTTTGACTGGGTGTGAGTGTTTGATTGGTTTAGATGCTCCGTCCATTACCACCCCCTTTTGTACTGCTTTTGGCCGCCATAAGTGTGGCAGGGTATGCTCAGACGTGAGTCCCTTGCTCACTTTGCCACTGGATTCAAGCAAGCCGGGCTGAAGACGGCTGGAATGCCAGAAACCGGTCCTCGGAAGCTTGTTTCTGGTCCCGGGAAGACATGGCTTGGCAGTTCAGGCTGGACTGTTCCCATGAGGCACAGGGTCAGACTGATTTGCATATAGCCATGTCTGAACTGGGGTGGCAGAGTGGGCTAAAGAACGGTGATGGGTTAAACCCAGATCTTTTGACTGGGTATGAGTGTTTGATTGGTTCAGATGCTCCATCCATTACCACCCCCTTTTGTAGCGCTTTTGGCCGCCATAAGTGTGGCAGGGTATGCTCAGACATGAGTCCCTTGCTCACTTTGCCACTGGATTCAAGCAAGCCAGGCTGAAGACGGCTGGAATGCCATAAACCGGTCCTCGGAAGCTTGTTTCCAGTACAGGGAAGACATGGCTTGGCAGTTCTGGCTGGACTGTTCCCATGAGGCACAGGGTCGGACTGATTTGCATATAGCCATGTCTGAACTGGGGTGGCAGAGTGGGCTAAAGAACGGTGATGGATTAAACCTAGATCTTTTGACTGGGTATGAGTGTTTGATTGGTTGAGATGCTCCATCCATTACCACCCCCTTTTGTAGCGCTTTTGGCCGCCATAAGTGTGGCAGGGTATGCTCAGACGTGAGTCCCTTGCTCACTTTGCCACTGGATTCAAGCAAGCCGGGCTGAAGACTGCTGGAATGCCAGAAACCGGTCCTCGGAAGCTTGTTTCCGGTACAGGGAAGACATGGCTTGGCAGTTCTGGCTGGACTGTTCCCATGAGGCACAGGGTCGGACTGATTTGCATATAGCCATGTCTGAACTGGGGTGGCAGAGTGGGTTAAAGAAACGGTGATGGATTAAACCCAGATCTTTTGACTGGGTGTGAGTGTTTGATTGGTTCAGATGCTCCGTCCATTACCACCCCCTTTTGTACCACTTTTGGCCGCCATAAGTGTGGCAGGGTATGCTCAGACGTGAGTCCCTTGCTCACTTTGCCACTGGATTCAAGCAAGCCGGGTTGAAGACGGCTGGAATGCCATAAACCGGTCCTCGGAAGCTTGTTTCCGGTCCAGGGAAGACATGGCTTGGCAGTTCGGGCTGGACTGTTCCCATGAGGCACAGGGTCAGACTGATTTGCATATAGCCATGTCTGAACTGGGGTGGCAGAGTGGGCTAAAGAATGGTGATGGATTAAACCCAGATCTTTTGACTGGGTTTGAGTGTTTGATTGGTTCAGATGCTCCGTCCATTACCACCCCCTTTTGTACCATTTTTGGCCGCCATAAGTGTGGCAGGGTATGCTCAGACATGAGTCCCTTGCTCACTTTGCCACTGGATTCAAGCAAGCTGGGCTGAAGATGGCTGGAATGCCAGAAACCAGTCCTCGGAAGCTTGTTTCCGGTCCAGGGAAGACATGGCTTGGCAGTTCGGGCTGACTGTTCCCATGAGGCACAGGGTCAGACTGATTTACATACAGACATGTCTGAACTGGGGTGGCAGAGTGGGCTAAAGAACGGTGATGGATTAAACCCAGATCTTTTGACTGGGTGTGAGTGTTTGATTGGTTCAGATGCTCCGTCCATTACCACCCCCTTTTGTATGCTTTTTGCCGCCATAAGTGGGCAGGGTATGCTTAGACTCGAGTCCCTTGCTCACTTTGCCACTGGATTCAAGCCAGCCTGGCTGAAGACGGCTGGAATGCCAGAAACTGGTCCTCAGAAGCTTGTTTCCGGTCCAGGGAAGACATGGCTTGGCAGTTCGGGCTGGACTGTTCCCTTGAGGCACAGGGTCAGACTGATTTGCATATAGCCATGTCTGAACTGGGGTGGCAGAGTGGGCTAAAGAACGGTGATGGATTAAACTCAGGTCTTTTTACTGGGTGTGAGTGTTTGATTGGTTCAGATGCTCCGTCCATTACCATCCCCTTTTGTACCTCTTTTGGCCGCCATAAGCGTGGCAGGGTATGCTCAGACGTGAGTCCCTTGCTCACTTTGCCACTGGATTCTAGCAAGCCGGGCTGAAGACGGCTGGAATGCCAGAAACTGGTCCTCGGAAGCTTGTTTCTGGTCCAGGGAAGACATGGCTTGGCAGTTCGGTCTGGACTGTTCCCATGAGTAGGGATGAGCGAATTTTGCGGATCTCGCGTTCGCGAATTTTGCGGATTTGTGGATTCGCAATCCGCAAAATCCGCGAATTCCCGCAAATTTGCGGATTTTTTTTTTTGTGTTCGCCCGTGTTTCTGCCAGTTCGCGAGGGTTTTTACAATTTCGCAATTTGCGAACTTACCTGTCGGGTCGCAAGTTTTGCGAACTTGTTGTTTCTACGTGTCCAGCCTGTTTGGGACACTCTTCTTCATCACTGCCACTCTCTGTCACCACTGCCACTCTCTGACTACTCATGCCACCCTCTGGCCCACCCATGCCACCCTCTGTTTCATCACCACACCCTCTGGTTGTCCAGTGTACATTATTTTCGGCAAAGCAAAGCACACCTTCCCTGCCTCAAGTGACCTGAATTAATTTGGGGCTGATTAATGTGTCACAGAATATTTTTTTAGCTGGCACCTGCTTCCTTAGTGCGCCCTGATTAGTGATCTTTTGCACTTGCTAAGTGCTTTCATTGTTGCAAAATTAGTTACAACACCTGCCCTGCCCCAACTGACAATAATGAATTAGGGGCTGATTAATGGATTTTAACTTCCAGCCTGGCTCCTGCTTGTCTCCCTTAGCTGTAATTCAGGACCTTTGTGGCATATGTGTAACTATTCTGAGGTTCAGAGCAGGGTCACATAATAGTTTCAACTGGCAACTGAACTCTGGAGGGGCCCCTCAGGAAGCACTACAGGAAATGGCTACTAATGATGAGCCTGAACTTTTGAACCTGGTAAGTAGTTACTTTCAGTTTTGCTAAAATCGTATTTCTGCAATTTTGCACTTATTCGCGGGGCGCGAACTCACGCGAACAGTGCGAGCAGTGCGAGCAAAATCCGCTGCTCGCGGATTTGCGGATTTTGCGGGAGATTCGCGAATCTCGCGGATTGCGGATTTCCCGAAAATCCGCAAAATCCGCGAGCGGAACGGATTTTCCGCCCATGCCTACCCATGAGGCACAGGGTCAGACTGATTTGCATATAGCCATGACTGAACTGGGGAGGCAGAGTGGGCTAAAGAACGGTGATGGAATAAACCCAGATCTTTTGGCTGGGTGTGAGTGTTTGATTGGTTCAGATGCTCTGTCCATTACCACCCCCTTTTGTACCGCTTTTGGCCGCCATAAGTGTGGCAGGGTATGCTCAGACGTGAGTCCCTTACTCACTTTGCCACTGGATTCAAGCAAGCCGGGCTGAAGACGGCTGGAATGCCAGAAACCGGTCCTCGGAAGCTTGTTTCCGGTCCAGGGAAGACATGGCTTGGCAGTTCGGGCTGGACTGTTACCATGAGGCACAGGGTCAGACTGATTTGCATATAGCCATGTTTGAACTGGGGTGGCAGAGTGGGCTAAAGAACGGTGATGGATTAACCCAGATCTTTTGACTGGGTGTGAGTGTTTGATTGGTTAAGATGCTCCGTCCAATACCACCCCTATTTGTACCGCCTTTGGCCGCCATAAGTGTGCCAGGGTATGCTCAGACGTGAGTCCCTTGCTCACTTTGCCACTGGATTCAAGCAAGCCGGGCTGAAGACGGCTGGAATGCCAGAAACCGGTCCTCGGAAGTTTGTTTCCGGTCCAGGGAAGACATGGCTTGGCAGTTCGGGTTGGACTTTTCCCATGAGGCACAGGGTCAGACTGATTTGCATATAGCCATGTCTGAACTGGGGTGGCAGAGTGGGCTAAAGAACGGTGATGGATTAAACCCAGATCTTTTGACTGGGTGTGAGTGTTTGATTGGTTCAGATGCTCCCCTTATTAACACCCCCTTTAGTACCACTTTTGGCCGCCATAAGTGTGGCAGGGTATGCTCAGACGTGAGTCCCTTGCTCACTTTGCCACTGGATTCAAGCAAGCCGGGCTGAAGACGGCTGGAATGCCAGAAACCGGTCCTCGGAAGCTTGTTTCCGGTCCAGGGAAGACATGGCTTGGCTATTCGGGCTGGACTGTTACCATGAGGCACAGGGTCAGACTGATATGCATATAGCCATGTCTGAACTGGGGTGGCAGAGTGGGCTAAAGAACGGTGATGGATTAAACCAGATCTTTTGACTGGGTGTGAGTGTTTGATTTGTTCAGATGCTCCGTCCATTACCACCCACTTTTGTACCGCCTTTGGCCGCCATAAGTGTGTCAGGGTATGCTTAGACGTGATTCCCTTGCTCACTTTGCCACTGGATTCAAGCAATGCGGGCTGAAGATGGCAGTAATGCCAGAAACCGGTCCTCAGAAGCTTGCTTCCGGTCCAGGGAAGACATGGCTTGGCAGTTCGGGCTGGACTGTTCCCATGAGGCACAGGGTCAGACTGATTTGCATATAGCTATGACTGAACTGGGGAGGCAGAGTGGGCTAAAGAACGGTGATGGATTAAATCCAGAACTTTTGACTGGGTGTGAGTGTTTGATTGGTTCAGATGCTCCGTCCATTACCACCCCCTTTTGTACCGCTTTTGGCCGCCATAAGTGTGGCAGGGTATGCTCAGACGTGAGTCCCTTGCTCACTTTGCCACTGGATTCAAGCAAGCCAGGCTGAAGACGGCTGGAATGCCAGAAACCGGTCCTCGGAATCTTGTTTCTGGTCCAGGGAAGACATGGCTTGGCAGTTCGGGCTGGACTGTTCCCATGAGGCACAGGGTCAGACTGATTTGCATATAGCCATGTCTGAACTGGGGTGGCAGAGTGGGCTAAAGAACGGTGATGGATTAAACCCAGATCTTTTGACTGGATGTGAGTGTTTGATTGGTTCAGATGCTTCGTCCATTACCACCCCCTTTTGTACCGATTTTGGCCGCCATAAGTGTGGTAGGGTATGCTCGGACGTGAGTCCCTTGCTCACTTTGCCACTGGATTCAAGCAAGCCGGGCTGAAGACGGCTGGAATGCCAGAAACCGGTCCTCGGAAGCTTGTTTCCGGTCCAGGGAAGACATGGCTTGGCAGTTGGGGTTGGACTTTTCCCATGAGGCACAGGGTCAGACTGATTTGCATATAGCCATGTCTGAACTGGGGTGGCAGAGTGGGCTAAAGAACGGTGATGGATTAAAACCAGATCTTTTGACTGGGTGTGAGTGTTTGATTGGTTCAGATGCTCCCTCCATTACCACCCCCTTTTGTACCGCTTTAGGCCGCCATAAGCGTGGCAGGGTATGCTCAGACTTGAGTCCCTTGCTCACTTTGCCACTGGATTTAAGCAAGCCAGGCTGAAGACGGCTGGATTGCCAGAAACCGGTCCTTGGAAGCTTGTTTCCGGTCCAGGGCAGACATGGCTTTGCAGTTCGGGCTGGACTGTTCCCATGAGGCACAGGGTCAGACTGATTTGCATATAGCCATGTCTGAACTGGGGAGGCAGAATGGGCTAAAGAACGGTGAGGGATTAAACCCAGATCTTTTGACTGGGTGTGAGTGTTTGATTGGTTCAGATGCTCCCTCCGTTACCATACCCTTTTGTACCTCTTTTGGCCACCATAAGTGTGGCAGGGTATGCTCAGACGTGAGTCCTTTGCTCACTTTGCCACTGTATTCAAGCAAGCCGGGCTGAAGACGGCTGGAATGCCAGAAACCGGTCCTCGGAAGCTTGTTTCCGGTACAGGGAAGACATGGCTTGGCAGTTCGGGCTGGACTGTTCCCATGAGGCATAGGGTCAGACTGATATGCATATAGCCATGACTGAACTGGGGAGACAGAGTGGGCTAAAGAACGGTGATGGAATAAACCCAGATCTTTTGAAAGGGTGTGAGTGTTTGATTGGTTCAGATGCTCCGTCCATTACCACCCACTTTTGTACCGCTTTTGGCCACCATAAGTGTGGCAGGGTATGCTCAGACGTGAGTCCCTTGCTCACTTTGCCACTGGATTCAAGCAAGCTGGGCTGAAGATGGCTGGAATGCCAGAAACCGGTCCCCTGAAGCTTGTTTCCGGTCCAGGGAAGACATGGCTAGGCAGTTTGGGCTGGACTGTTCCCATGAGGCACAGGGTCAGACGGATTTGTATATAGCCATGTCTGAACTGGGGTGGCAGAGAGGGCTAAAGAACGGTGATGGATTAAACCCAGATCTTTTGACTGGGTGTGAGTGTTTGATTGGTTCAGATGCTCTATCCTTTACCACCCCCTTTTGTACCGCTTTTGGCCGCCCTAAGTGTGGCAGGGTATGCTCAGACGTGAGTCCCTTGCTCACTTTGCCACTGGATTCAAGCAAGCCGGGCTGAAGAAGGCTGGAATGCCAGAAATCGGTCCTCGGAAGTTGTTTCCGGTCCAGGGAAGACATGGCTTGGCAGTTCGGGCTGGACTGTTCCCATGAGGCACAGGGTCAGACTGATTTGCATATAGCCATGTCTGAACTGGGGTGACAGTGTGGGCTAAAGAACGGTGATGGATTAAACCCAGGTCTTTTGACTGGGTTTGAGTGTTTGATTGGTTCAGATGCTCCGTCCATTACCACCCCCTTTTGTACCGCTTTTGGCCGCCATAAGTGTGGCAGGGTATGCTCAGACGTGAGTCCCTTGCTCACTTTGCCACTGGATTCAAGCAAGCCGGGCTGAAGATGGCTGGAATGCCAGAAACCAGTCCTCGGAAGCTTGTTTCTGGTCCCGGGAAGACATGGCTTGGCAGTTCAGGCTGGACTGTTCCCATGAGGCACAGGGTCAGACTGATTTGCATATAGCCATGTCTGAACTGGGGTGGCAGAGTGGGCTAAAGAACGGTGATGGATTAAACCCAGATCTTTTGACTAGGTATGAGTGTTTGATTGGTTCAGATGCTCCATCCATTACCACCCCCTTTTGTAGCGCTTTTGGCCGCCATAAGTGTGGCAGGGTATGCTCAGACATGAGTCCCTTGCTCACTTTGCCACTGGATTCAAGCAAGCCGGGCTGAAGACGGCTGGAATGCCATAAACCGGTCCTCGGAAGCTTGTTTCCAGTACAGGGAAGACATGGCTTGGCAATTCTGGCTGGACTGTTCCCCTGAGGCACAGGGTCAGACTGATTTGCATATAGCCATGTCTGAACTGGGGTGGCAGAGTGGGCTAAAGAACGGTGATGGATTAAACCTAGATCTTTTGACTGGGTATGAGTGTTTGATTGGTTCCGATGCTCCATCCATTACCACCCCCTTTTGTAGCGCTTTTGGCCGCCATAAGTGTGGCAGGGTATGCTCAGACGTGAGTCCCTTGCTCACTTTGCCACTGGATTCAAGCAAGCCGGGCTGAAGACTGCTGGAATGCCAGAAACCGGTCCTCGGAAGCGACTGGGTTTGAGTGTTTGATTGGTTCAGATGCTCCGTCCATTACCACCCCCTTTTGTACCATTTTTGGCCGCCATAAGTGTGGCAGGGTAGGCTCAGACATGAGTCCCTTGCTCACTTTGCCACTGGATTCAAGCAAGCCGGGCTGAAGATGGCTGGAATGCCAGATACCAGTCCTCGGAAGCTTGTTTCCGGTCCAGAACAGACATGGCTTGGCAGTTCGGGCTGGACTGTTCCCGTGAAGCACAGGGTCAGACTGATTTGCATACAGCCATGTCTGAACTGGGGTACCAGATTGGGCTAAAGAACGGTGATGAATTAAACCCAGATCTTTTGACTGGGTGTGGGTGTTTGATTGGATCAGATGCTCCCTCCATTAACACCCCCTTTTGTACCACTTTTGGCCGCCATAAGCGTGGCAGGGTATGCTCAGACGTGAGTCCCTTGCTCACTTTGCCACTGGATTCTAGCAAGCCGGGTTGAAGACGGCTGGAATGCCAGAAACTGGTCCTCGGAAGCTTGTTTCTGGTCCAGGGAAGACATGGCTTGGCAGTTCGGGCTGGACTGTTCCCATGAGGCACAGGGTCGGACTGATTTGCATATAGCCATGACTGAACTGGGGAGGCAGAGTGGGCTAAAGAACGGTGATGGATTAAACCCAGATCTTTTGACTGGGTGTGAGTGTTTGATTGGTTCAGATGCTCCCTCCGTTACCATACCCTTTTGTACCTCTTTTGGCCACCATAAGTGTGGCAGGGTATGCTCAGACGTGAGTCCTTTGCTCACTTTGCCACTGTATTCAAGCAAGCCGGGCTGAAGATGGCTGGAATGCCAGAAAACGGTCCCCGGAAGCTTGTTTCCGGTCCAGGGAAGACATGGCTAGGCAGTTCGGGCTGGACTGTTCCCATGAGGCACAGGGTCAGACTGATTTGCATATAGCCATGTCTGAACTGGGGTGGCAGAGAGGGCTAAAGAACGGTGATGGATTAAACCCAGATCTTTTGACTGGGTGTGAGTGTTTGATTGGTTCAGATGCTCTATCCTTTACCACCCCCTTTTATACCGCTTTTGGCCGCCCTAAGTGTGGCAGGGTATGCTCAGACGTGAGTCCCTTGCTCACTTTGCCACTGGATTCAAGCAAGCCGGGCTGAAGACGGCTGGAATGCCAGAAATCGGTCCTCGGAAGTTGTTTCCGGTCCAGGGAAGACATTGCTTGGCAGTTCGGGCTGGACTGTTCCCATGAGACACAGGGTCAGACTGATTTGCATATAACTATGTCTGAACTGGGGTGACAGAGTGGGCTAAAGAACGGTGATGGATTAAACCCAGGTCTTTTGACTGGGTGTGAGTGTTTGAGTGGTTCAGATGCTCCGTCCATTACCACCCCCTTTTGTACCGCTTTTGGCCGCCATAAGTGTGGCAGGGTATGCTCAGACGTGAGTCCCTTGCTCACTTTGCCACTGGATTCAAGCAAGCCGGGCTGAAGATGGCTGGAATGCCAGAAACCAGTCCTCGGAAGCTTGTTTCTGGTCCCGGGAAGACATGGCTTGGCAGTTCAGGCTGGACTGTTCCCATGAGGCACAGGGTCAGACTGATTTGCATATAGCCATGTCTGAACTGGGGTGGCAGAGTGGGCTAAAGAACGGTGATGGATTAAACCCAGATCTTTTGACTGGGTGTGAGTGTTTGATTGGTTCAGATGCTCCGTCCAATACCACCCCCATTTGTACCGCCTTTGGCCGCCATAAGTGTGCCAGGGTATGCTCAGACGTGAGTCCCTTGCTCACTTTGCCACTGGATTCAAGCAAGCCGGGCTGAAGACGGCTGGAATGCCAGAAACCAGTCCTCGGAAGTTTGTTTCCGGTTCAGGGAAGACAAGGCTTGGCAGTTCGGGTTGGACTTTTCCCATGAGGCACAGGGTCAGACTGATTTGCATATAGCCATGTCTGAACTGGGGTGGCAGAGTGGGCTAAAGAACGGTGATGGATTAAACCCAGATCTTTTGACTGGGTGTGGGTGTTTGATTGGTTCAGATGCTCCCCTTATTAACACCCCCTTTTGTACCACTTTTGGCCGCCATAAGTGTGGCAGGGTATGCTCAGACATGAGTCCCTTGCTCACTTTGCCACTGGATTCAAGCAAGCCGGGCTGAAGACGGCTGGAATGCCAGAAACCGGTCCTCGGAAGCTTGTTTCCGGTCCAGGGAAGACATGGCTTGGCTGTTCGGGCTGGACTGTTACCATGAGGCGCAGGGTCAGACTGATATGCATATAGCCATGTCTGAACTGGGGTGGCAGAGTGGGCTAAAGAACGGTGATGGATTAAACCAGATCTTTTGACTGGGTGTGAGTGTTTGATTTGTTCAGATGCCCCGTCCATTACCACCCACGTTTGTACCGCCTTTGGCCGCCATAAGTGTGGCAGGGTATGCTCAGACGTGATTCCCTTGCTCACTTTGCCACTGGATTCAAGCAATGTGTTCTGAAGATGGCAGGAATGCCAGAAACCGGTCCTCAGAAGCTTGTTTCCGGTCCAGGGAAGACATGGCTTGGCAGTTCGGGCTGGACTGTTCCCATGAGGCACAGGGTCAGACTGACTTGCATATAGCTATGACTGAACTGGGGAGGCAGAGTGGGCTAAAGAAATGTGATGGATTAAACCCAGATCTTTTGACTGGGTGTGAGTGTTTGATTGGTTCAGATGCTCCGTCCATTACCACCCCCTTTTGTACCGCTTTTGGCCGCCATAAGTGTGGCAGGGTATGCTCAGACGTGAGTCCCTTGCTCACTTTGCCACTGGATTCAAGCAAGCCAGGCTGAAGACGGCTGGAATGCCAGAAACCGGTCCTCTGAAGCTTGTTTCTGGTCCAGGGAAGACATGGCTTGGCAGTTCGGGCTGGACTGTTCCCATGAGGCACAGGGTCAGACTGATTTGCATGTAGCCATGTCTGAACTGGGGGGGCAGAGTGCGTTAAAGAACAGTGATGGATTAAACCCAGATCTTTTGACTGGGTGTGAGTGTTTGATTGGTTCAGATGCTCCGTCCATTACCACCCCCTTTTGTACGATTTTGGCCGCCATAAGTGTGGTAGGGTATGCCCAGACGTGAGTCCCTTGCTCACTTTGCCACTGGATTCAAGCAAGCCGGGCTGAAGACGGCTGGAATGCCAGAAACCGGTCTTCAGAAGCTTGCTTCCGGTCCAGGGAAGACATGGCTTGGCAGTTCGGGCTGGACTGTTCCCATGAGGCACAGGGTCAGACTGATTTGCATATAGCCATGTCTGAACTGGGGCGGCAGAGTGGGCTAAAGAACGGTGATGGATTAAACCCAGGTCTTTTGACTGGGTGTAAGTGTTTGATTGGTCCAGATGCTCCGTCTATTACCACCCCCTTTTGTACCGCTTTACGCCGCCATAAGTGTGGCAGGGTATGCTCAGACGTGTGTCCCTTGCTCAC
Organism: Lissotriton vulgaris; assembly: GCF_964263255.1. NCBI lineage: Eukaryota > Metazoa > Chordata > Amphibia > Caudata > Salamandridae > Lissotriton > Lissotriton vulgaris. The sequence goes on along the minus strand of NC_141689.1, from coordinate 1,288,933,301 downwards.
TTTGCCACTGAATTCAAGCAAGCCGGGCTGAAGACGGCTGGAATGCCAGAAACCGGTCCTCGGAAGCTTGTTTCCGGTCCAGGGAAGACATGGCTTGGCAGTTCGGGCTGGACTGTTACCATGAGGCACAGGGTCAGACTGATTTGCATATAGCCATGTTTGAACTGGGTTGGCAGAGTGGGCTAAAGAACGGTGATGGATTAAACCAGATCTTTTGACTGGGTGTGAGTGTTTGATTGGTTCAGATGCTCCGTCCAATACCACCCCCATTTGTACCGCCTTTGGCCGCCATAAGTGTGCCAGGGTATGCTCAGACGTGAGTCCCTTGCTCACTTTGCCACTGGATTCAAGCAAGCCGGGCTGAAGACGGCTGGAATGCCAGAAACCGGTCCTCGGAAGTTTGTTTCCGGTCCAGGGAAGACATGGCTTGGCAGTTCGGGTTGGACTTTTCCCATGAGGCACAGGGTCAGACAGATTTGCATATAGCCATGTCTGAACTGGGGTGGCAGAGTGGGCTAAAGAACGTTGATAGATTAAACCCAGATCTTTTGACTGGGTGTGAGTGTTTGATTGGTTCAGATGCTCCCCTTATTAACACCCCCTTTTGTACCACTTTTGGCCGCCATAAGTGTGGCAGGGTATGCTCAGACGTGAGTCCCTTGCTCACTTTGCCACTGGATTCAAGCAAGCCGGGCTGAAGACGGCTGGAATGCCAGAAACCGGTCCTCGGAAGCTTGTTTCCGGTCCAGGGAAGACATGGCTTGGCTGTTCGGGCTGGACTGTTACCATGAGGCACAGGGTCAGACTGAAATGCATATAGCCATGTCTGAACTGGGGTGGCAGAGTGGGCTAAAGAACGGTGATGGATTAAACCAGATCTTTTGACTGGGTGTGAGTGTTTGATTTGTTCAGATGCTCCGTCCATTACCACCCACGCTTGTACCGCCTTTGGCCGCCATAAGTGTGGCAGGGTATGCTCAGACGTGATTCCCTTGCTCACTTTGCCACTGGATTCAAGCAATGCGGGCTGAAGATGGCAGGAATGCAAGAAACCGGTCCTCAGAAGCTTGTTTCCGGTCCAGGGAAGACATGGCTTGGCAGTTCGGGCTGGACTGTTCCCATGAGGCACAGGGTCAGACTGATTTGCATATAGCTATGACTGAACTGGGGAGGCAGAGTGGGCTAAAGAACGGTGATGGATTAAACCCAGATCTTTTGACTGAGTGTGAGTGTTTGATTGGTTCAGATGCTCCGTCCATTACTACCCCCTTTTGTACCGCTTTTGGCCGCCATAAATGTGGCAGGGTATGCTCAGACGTGAGTCCCTTGCTCACTTTGCCACTGGATTCAAGCAAGCCAGGCTGAAGACGGCTGGAATGCCAGAAACCGGTCCTCTGAAGCTTGTTTCTGGTCCAGGGAAGACATGGCTTGGCAGTTTGGGCTGGACTGTTCCCATGAGGCACAGGGTCAGACTGATTTGCATATAGCCATGTCTGAACTGGGGTGGCAGAGTGGGCTAAAGAACGGTGATGGATTAAACCCAGATATTTTGACTGGGTATGGGTGTTTGATTGGTTCAGATGCTCCATCCATTACCACCCCTTTTTGTAGTGCTTTTGGCCGCCATAAGTGTGGCAGGGTATGCTCAGACGTGAGTCCCTTGCTCACTTTGCCACTGGATTCAAGCAAGCCGGGCTGAAGACGGCTGGAATGCCAGAAACCGGTCCTCGGAAGCTTGTTTCCGGTACAGAGAAGACATGGCTTGGCAGTTCTGGCTGGACTGTTCCCATGAGGCACAGGGTCGGACTGATTTGCATATAGCCATGTCTGAACTGGGGGGGCAGAGTGCGTTAAAGAACGGTGATGGATTAAACCCAGATCTTTTGACTGGGTGTGAGTGTTTGATTGGTTCAGATGCTCCGTCCATTACCACCCCCTTTTGTACCGATTTTGGCCGCCATAAGTGTGGTAGGGTATGCCCAGACGTGAGTCCCTTGCTCACTTTGCCACTGGATTCAAGCAAGCCGGGCTGAAGACGGCTGGAATGCCAGAAACCGGTCTTCAGAAGCTTGCTTCCGGTCCAGGGAAGACATGGCTTGGCAGTTCTGGCTAGACTGTTTCCCATGAGGCACAGGGTCAGACTGATTTGCATATAGCCATGTCTGAACTGGGGCGGCAGAGTGGGCTAAAGAACGGTGATGGATTAAACCCAGGTCTTTTGACTGGGTGTAAGTGTTTGATTGGTTCAGATGCTCCGTCTATTACCACCCCCTTTTGTACCACTTTACGCCGCCATAAGTGTGGCAGGGTATGCTCAGACGTGTGTCCCTTGCTCACTTTGCCACTGAATTCAAGCAAGCCGGGCTGAAGACGGCTGGAATGCCAGAAACCGGTCCTCTGAAGCTTGTTTCTGGTCCAGGGAAGACATGGCTTGGCAGTTCGGGCTGGACTGTTCCCATGAGGCACAGGGTCAGACTGATTTGCATATAGCCATGTCTGACCTGGGGTGGCAGAGTGGGCTAAAGAACGGTGATGGATTAAACCCAGATCTTTTGACTGGGTATGAGTGTTTGATTGTTTCAGATGCTCCGTCCATTACCACCCCCTTTTGTACCACTTTTGGCCGCCATAAGTGTGGCAGGGTATGCTCAGACTTGAGTCCCTTGCTCACTTTGTCACTGGATTCAAGCAAGCCGGGCTGAAGAGGGCTGGAATGCCAGAAACAGGTCCTTGGAAGCTTGTTTCCGGTCCAGGGCAGACATGGCTTTGCAGTTCAGGCTGGACTGTTCCCATGAGGCACAGGGTCAGACTGATTTGCATATAGCCATGTCTGAACTGGGGTGGCAGAATGGGCTAAAGAATGGTGATTGATTAAACCCAGATCTTTTGACTGGGTGTGACTGTTTGATTGGTTCAGATGCTCCCTCTATTACCATCCCCTTTTGTACCTCTTTTGGCCGCCATAAGTGTGGCAGGGTATGCTCAGACGTGAGTCCCTTGCTCACTTTGCCACTGGATTCAAGCAAGCCGGGCTGAAGACGGCTGGAATGCCAGAAACTGGTCCTCGGAAGCTTGTTTCTGGTCCAGGGAAGACATGGCTTGGCAGTTCGGGCTGGACTGTTCCCATGAGGCACAGGGTCAGACTGATTTGCATATAGCCATGTCTGAACTGGGGTGGCAGAGAGGGCTAAAGAACGGTGATGGATTAAACCCAGATCTTTTGACTGGGTGTGAGTGTTTGATTGGTTCAAATGCTCTATCCTTTACCACCCCCTTTTGTACCGCTTTTGGCCTCCCTAAGTGTGGCAGGGTATGCTCAGACGTGAGTCCCTTGCTCACTTTGCCACTGGATTCAAGCAAGCCGGGCTGAAGACGGCTGGAATGCCAGAAATCGGTCCTCGGAAGCTTGTTTCCGGTCCAGGGAAGACATGGCTTGGCAGTTCGGGCTGGACTGTTCCCATGAGGCACAGGGTCAGACTGATTTGCATATAGCCATGTCTGAACCTGGGTGACAGAGTGGGCTAAAGAACGGTGATGGATTAAACCCAGGTCTTTTGACTGGGTGTGAGTGTTTGATTGGTTTAGATGCTCCGTCCATTACCACCCCCTTTTGTACTGCTTTTGGCCGCCATAAGTGTGGCAGGGTATGCTCAGACGTGAGTCCCTTGCTCACTTTGCCACTGGATTCAAGCAAGCCGGGCTGAAGACGGCTGGAATGCCAGAAACCGGTCCTCGGAAGCTTGTTTCTGGTCCCGGGAAGACATGGCTTGGCAGTTCAGGCTGGACTGTTCCCATGAGGCACAGGGTCAGACTGATTTGCATATAGCCATGTCTGAACTGGGGTGGCAGAGTGGGCTAAAGAACGGTGATGGGTTAAACCCAGATCTTTTGACTGGGTATGAGTGTTTGATTGGTTCAGATGCTCCATCCATTACCACCCCCTTTTGTAGCGCTTTTGGCCGCCATAAGTGTGGCAGGGTATGCTCAGACATGAGTCCCTTGCTCACTTTGCCACTGGATTCAAGCAAGCCAGGCTGAAGACGGCTGGAATGCCATAAACCGGTCCTCGGAAGCTTGTTTCCAGTACAGGGAAGACATGGCTTGGCAGTTCTGGCTGGACTGTTCCCATGAGGCACAGGGTCGGACTGATTTGCATATAGCCATGTCTGAACTGGGGTGGCAGAGTGGGCTAAAGAACGGTGATGGATTAAACCTAGATCTTTTGACTGGGTATGAGTGTTTGATTGGTTGAGATGCTCCATCCATTACCACCCCCTTTTGTAGCGCTTTTGGCCGCCATAAGTGTGGCAGGGTATGCTCAGACGTGAGTCCCTTGCTCACTTTGCCACTGGATTCAAGCAAGCCGGGCTGAAGACTGCTGGAATGCCAGAAACCGGTCCTCGGAAGCTTGTTTCCGGTCCAGGGAAGACATGGCTTGGCAGTTCGGGCTGGACTGTTCCCATGAGGCACAGGGTCGGACTGATTTGCACATAGCCATGTCTGAACTGGGGTGGCAGAGTGGGCTAAAGAATGGTGATGGATTAAACCCAGATCTTTTGACTGGGTTTGAGTGTTTGATTGGTTCAGATGCTCCGTCCATTACCACCCCCTTTTGTACCATTTTTGGCCGCCATAAGTGTGGCAGGGTATGCTCAGACATGAGTCCCTTGCTCACTTTGCCACTGGATTCAAGCAAGCTGGGCTGAAGATGGCTGGAATGCCAGAAACCAGTCCTCGGAAGCTTGTTTCCGGTCCAGGGAAGACATGGCTTGGCAGTTCGGGCTGACTGTTCCCATGAGGCACAGGGTCAGACTGATTTGCATACAGACATGTCTGAACTGGGGTGGCAGAGTGGGCTAAAGAACGGTGATGGATTAAACCCAGATCTTTTGACTGGGTGTGAGTGTTTGATTGGTTCAGATGCTCCGTCCATTACCACCCCCTTTTGTATGCTTTTTGCCGCCATAAGTGGGCAGGGTATGCTTAGACTCGAGTCCCTTGCTCACTTTGCCACTGGATTCAAGCCAGCCTGGCTGAAGACGGCTGGAATGCCAGAAACTGGTCCTCAGAAGCTTGTTTCCGGTCCAGGGAAGACATGGCTTGGCAGTTCGGGCTGGACTGTTCCCTTGAGGCACAGGGTCAGACTGATTTGCATATAGCCATGTCTGAACTGGGGTGGCAGAGTGGGCTAAAGAACGGTGATGGATTAAACCCAGGTCTTTTTACTGGGTGTGAGTGTTTGATTGGTTCAGATGCTCCGTCCATTACCATCCCCTTTTGTACCTCTTTTGGCCGCCATAAGCGTGGCAGGGTATGCTCAGACGTGAGTCCCTTGCTCACTTTGCCACTGGATTCTAGCAAGCCGGGCTGAAGACGGCTGGAATGCCAGAAACTGGTCCTCGGAAGCTTGTTTCTGGTCCAGGGAAGACATGGCTTGGCAGTTCGGTCTGGACTGTTCCCATGAGTAGGGATGAGCGAATTTTGCGGATCTCGCGTTCGCGAATTTTGCGGATTTGCGGATTCGCAATCCGCAAAATCCGCGAATTCCCGCGAATTTGCGGATTTTTTTTTTTTGTGTTCGCCCGTGTTTCTGCCAGTTCGCGAGGGTTTTTACAATTTCGCAATTTGCGAACTTACCTGTCGGGTCGCAAGTTTTGCGAACTTGTTGTTTCTACGTGTCCAGCCTGTTTGGGACACTCTTCTTCATCACTGCCACTCTCTGTCACCACTGCCACTCTCTGACTACTCATGCCACCCTCTGGCCCACCCATGCCACCCTCTGTTTCATCACCACACGCTCTGGTTGTCCAGTGTACATTATTTTCGGCAAAGCAAAGCACACCTTCCCTGCCTCAAGTGACCTGAATTAATTTGGGGCTGATTAATGTGTCACAGAATATTTTTTTAGCTGGCACCTGCTTCCTTAGTGCGCCCTGATTAGTGATCTTTTGCACTTGCTAAGTGCTTTCATTGTTGCAACATTAGTTACAACACCTGCCCTGCCCCAACTGACAATAATGAATTAGGGGCTGATTAATGGATTTTAACTTCCAGCCTGGCTCCTGCTTGTCTCCCTTAGCTGTAATTCAGGACCTTTGTGGCATATGTGTAACTATTCTGAGGTTCAGAGCAGGGTCACATAATAGTTTCAACTGGCAACTGAACTCTGGAGGGGCCCCTCAGGAAGCACTACAGGAAATGGCTACTAATGATGAGCCTGAACTTTTGAACCTGGTAAGTAGTTACTTTCAGTTTTGCTAAAATCGTATTTCTGCAATTTTGCACTTATTCGCGGGGCGCGAACTCACGCGAACAGTGCGAGCAGTGCGAGCAAAATCCGCTGCTCGCGGATTTGCGGATTTTGCGGGAGATTCGCGAATCTCGCGGATTGCGGATTTCCCGAAAATCCGCAAAATCCGCGAGCGGAACGGATTTTCCGCCCATGCCTACCCATGAGGCACAGGGTCAGACTGATTTGCATATAGCCATGACTGAACTGGGGAGGCAGAGTGGGCTAAAGAACGGTGATGGAATAAACCCAGATCTTTTGGCTGGGTGTGAGTGTTTGATTGGTTCAGATGCTCTGTCCATTACCACCCCCTTTTGTACCGCTTTTGGCCGCCATAAGTGTGGCAGGGTATGCTCAGACGTGAGTCCCTTACTCACTTTGCCACTGGATTCAAGCAAGCCGGGCTGAAGACGGCTGGAATGCCAGAAACCGGTCCTCTGAAGCTTGTTTCCGGTCCAGGGAAGACATGGCTTGGCAGTTCGGGCTGGACTGTTACCATGAGGCACAGGGTCAGACTGATTTGCATATAGCCATGTTTGAACTGGGGTGGCAGAGTGGGCTAAAGAACGGTGATGGATTAACCCAGATCTTTTGACTGGGTGTTAGTGTTTGATTGGTTCAGATGCTCCGTCCAATACCACCCCTATTTGTACCGCCTTTGGCCGCCATAAGTGTGCCAGGGTATGCTCAGACGTGAGTCCGTTGCTCACTTTGCCACTGGATTCAAGCAAGCCGGGCTGAAGACGGCTGGAATGCCAGAAACCGGTCCTCGGAAGTTTGTTTCCGGTCCAGGGAAGACATGGCTTGGCAGTTCGGTTGGACTTTTCCCATGAGGCACAGGGTCAGACTGATTTGCATATAGCCATGTCTGAACTGGGGTGGCAGAGTGGGCTAAAGA